>NC_091779.1:34735201-39735201 GCF_029378745.1 Bos indicus
GTTTTATTTCACTTTGCATAAAAACAATCTCTTAATAAAAGCAACAAGAAAAAACAAAATTAAGTATCAAATGGTAAACTGCTAATAAGGCTCCAATTATTTAACCTTCCTGTATCTATACCATTTGCCGTGTGACTTCACAGCTCCTCTTACCAAAGAGAGGCACTGTATTTCCCCTCATAAAATCTGGACTGCCCTTGGTGACTTGCTTTGGCCAAAAAAATAAGTCTAGGGGTTTTAGAAACTTTAAATATTTTTTCTTGCTTGCTCTTTTCCCTTTACCATAAACTGCCAAAAGAACATACCTGGGACAACTATCTACCCTGCTAGAAGAAGAAATATGTACAGAATGGCCAAGTTGTACTGATCACCCAGGCAAAGTCATCCTAGATCAGATAACATTCAGGGGACATCCCACTTCAGATGCAAGTGGCCCAGCCAAGACTAGCAAATTTACTTAAAGTCAAGTCACTCAGTCGTGTCCGACTCTTTGCGACCCCATGGACTGTAGACTGTTTCACTCTCTTCTTTCACTTTCATCAAGAGGCTCGTCAGTTCCTTTTCATTTTCTGCCACAAGGATGGTGTCATATGCATATCTGAGGTTATTGATATTTCCGCTGACAGTCTTGATTCCAGCTTGGGCTTCATCCAGCCTGGCATTTCACATGCTGTACTCTGTATGTAAGTTAAATAAACAGGATGACAATATCTAGCCTTGACGTACTCTTTTTCCAATTTGGAACCAGTCTGTTGTCTCATGTTCAGTTCTAACTGTTGTTTCTTTGATCTGCATACAGATTTCTCAGGAGGCAAGTCAGGTGGTCTGGTATTCCTATCTCTTGAAGAATTTTCCACAGTTTGTCGTGATCCACACAGTCAAAGGCTTTGACATAGTCCATAAAGCAGAAGTGAAGCGAAGTGAAGTGAAGTTGCTCAGTCGTGTCAGACTCTGCGACCCCATGGACTGTAGCCTACCATGCTCCTCTGTCCATGGGATTCTCCATGCAAGAATACTAGAGTGGGTTGCCATTTCCTTCTCCAGGAGATTTTCCTGACCCAGGGATTGAACCTGGGTCTCCTGCATTATAGGCAGACGCTTTACTCTCTGAGCCACCAGGGAAGTCCAAAGCAGAAGTAGATGTTTTTTTGGAACTCTCTTGCTTTTTTAATGATCCAACAGATGTTGGCAATTTGATCTCTGGTTCCTCTGCCTTTTTAAAATCCAGCTTGAACATCTAGAAGTTCTCAGTTCACGTACTGTTAAAGCCTTGGAGAATTTTGAGCATTTCTTTGCTCATGTGTGAGATGAGTGCAAATGTATGGTAGTTTGAACATTCTTTGCCATGCCTTTCTTTGGGGTTGGAATGAAAACAGACCTTCTCCAGTCCTGTGGCCACCACTGAGTTTTCCAGATTTACTGGCATATTGAGTGCAGCACTTTAACAGTCATCTTTTAGGATTTGAAATAGCTCAGCTGGAATTCCATCATCTCCACTAGCTTTGTTCATAGCGATGCTTCCTAAGGCCTACTTGATTTCACACGCCAGGATATCTGGCTCTAGGTAAGTGATCACACCATCATGGTTATCTGGGTCATTAAGATCTTTTTTGTATGGTTCTGTGTATTCTTGCCACTTCTCAATATCTTCTGCTTCTCTTAATATCTTCTTTTCTCTGTTTCTGTCCTTTATTGTGCCCATCTTTGCATGAAAATTTTCCTTGGTATCTCTAATTTTCTTGAAGAGATCTCTAGTATTTCCCATTCTATCGTTTTCCTCTATTCCTTTGTACTGATCACTGAGGAAGTCTTTCTTATCTCTTCTTGCTATTCTTGGGAACTCTGCATTCAGATGGGTATATCTTTCCTTTGCTCCTTTGCCTTTAGCTTCTCTTCTTTTCTAAGCTATTTGTAAGGACTCCTCAGACAGCCATTTTGCCTTTTTGCATTTCTTTTTCTTGGGGATGGTCTTGATCACTGCCTCCTATACAATGTCATGAACCTCCATTCATAGGTCTTCAGGCACTCTGTCTATCAGATCTAATCCCTGAAGAAATGTTCTTTTCAGTTCAGTTCAGTCGCTCAGTCATGTCCAACTCTTTGTGACCCCATGAATCGCAGCATGCCAAGCCTCCCTGTCCATCACCAACTCCCAGAGTTCACCCAAACTCATGTGCATCGAGTCAGTGATGCCATCCAGCCATCTCATCCTCTGTCATCCCCTTCTCCTCCTGCCCCCAATCCCTCCCAGCATCAGAGTCTTTTCCAGTGAGTCAACTCTTCACATGAGGTGGCCAAAGTATTGGAGTTTCAGCTTCAGCATCAGTCCTTCCAATGAACACCCAGGACTGGTCTCCTTTTAGGATGGACTGATGGAGTTAGGTGTGTCCAATTTGGTTTAATCCAATCACCATTCACTCCCAGGCTGGGGGAGGAACTCCGTCCCTTCCCAAAGTCCATTACCACCAGATAGGTAAACAGAAAAAGAGTTTTATTGCCACAGAAGTGGTGATAACTATTGGCCAAGTGATTGTCAAAGTTTAAAAGTGTTAAACAGGTAGCATTTTTAAAATACACTGTATGTCAAACATAAATAAAGATTAAGAACAAGTTTCTGTCCTTAAGGATCTTGAGATTTAACCTAGGAAACAGCTTTATTGAAATCAGGAAAATCTAGTTTGAGAATCTGTTTTTTGTATGAATTTGGATTCCCACTACTTTTAACGCAGTGATCAGGGTAATAGGTGTATGCTGTATTTACCATTTGATCAATCCATTCTGCAAAGATATAAAAAAAAGGAGCCCTTCCCATTGAAAATAAATCCCTGTTTATTGAAACTGGGAGTTAAAATTGCATTTCTAATCTTTACAGATATAAAAAGAAGGTTGATTTCTTTGCTTTCTCTGCTTGGGTTCTGATGTACATAAAAATTGTTGTGCATCCCTCCCTGGGTGCTCTATCTTCTAGCAGACCACAGCCTTTCCACGCCTCCAAACATGCTAACGTGTGGGCAGTGATACCTAGTAGAAGGGAGTCATTTCATCATCTTTCATTTGATAGGACTGTTGACAGAAATGGTACACCCTGATCTCAAGAATTAAAAGCAGAGACAGGTGTTTGGGAATTTAGAAACAAACTCTTTATCTGTACAGAAAAGAACAGATAACAGTTCCTGGAAGTCCCCCCTGCCAACCGCCCTCTTCCTGTCTTTATTTTCCTTTACCTCTGTGTTTGAAAATTCTGCCTTGCTATTAGTTTTTAATGAAACCAGTATGTTTATCATATTTGACAGCAGACTTGGTTGTTTGCAATTCAGGGCTATGTTATTTTTTCCTCACACAGATTCAACTGGCAACCTCTGCGGATTCCTTTGCACAAAAATGACACCAAAGTTCTAGTGGCAAGAAACAAATTCTACACCTCAGTAATTCTGCCAGCAAGATAAAGTATTGCCAACTCAGTTTTCTTTTCCTAAGGGGGAAAAAAAAAAACAGAAAGGATAACATTTAAATTTGGACAAGAAAACATGCTTCCATATTGTAACGGAGCAGTGGGCTTCAGAGCTTTCTATGATTCTAAATGCTTGGTTGATACTTCAGCAGCCTCTTCAGACTTATCATTTACCACTATGTCAAAAGATCTTGGACTCTACAAACAGACTTGATTAGCGTGACTAAGTCTCATAGTCTCAAAGCTACAGGCAACACTGGATAAATAGTAAATAATAAGAAACATGTTGCAACATTCATTGTCAAATTATATTCTCCATTCTTTCTTACATCTACGAATTTCTAGGAAAATGAAGTTCTGCAGTTTCATTAAATTATCTAGATGTCATTTAAGAAGAAAAAAGAAAACAGCTTTAGTATAATTTCAACTGTCTCCTTCATGACAGACACAAACACATGGAAAACTCTGGACTTTGTAAAGACTTTCCCTTGTCCCGACCATCCAGTCAACCTAAGGAACCACAGCTTCTTTTCCCATCACTGCCAGACTTTTCAGAAGAAACTTTACGTTTTTTCTTCATTTCTCCATTCCTTTTTCATAATAATCTTTCTGCCTCCACCCATTTGTGTAATGGTTTCTCAAAGTGCAGTGATCTCTTTACAAATGCACAAAGTTTTTTAAAATATCTATTACTCTTATTCCATTTGTCCTTATTCGTAGGCTTTGACAGACAGCATCAGATCAGATCAGATCAGTCGCTGAGTCGTGTCCAACTCTTTGCGACCCCATGAATTGCAGCACGCCAGGCCTCCCTGTCCATCACCAACTCCCGGAGTTCACTCAGACTCACGTTCATCCAGTCAGTGATGCCATCCAGCCATCTCATCCTCTGTCTCCCCTTCTCCTCCTGCCCCCAATTCCTCCCAGCATCAGAGTCTTTTCCAATAAGTCAACTCTTCGCATGAGGTGGCCAAAGTACTGGAGTTTCAGCTTTAGCATCATTCCTTCCAAAGAAATCCCAGGGCTGATCTCCTTCACAATGGACTGGTTGGATCTCCTTGCATCCAAGGGACTCTCAAGAGTCTTCTCCAACACCACAGTTCAAAAGCATCAATTCTTCGGCATTCAGCCTTCTTCACAGTCCAACTCTCACATCCATACATGACCACAGGAAAAACCATAGCCTTGACTAGACGAACCTTTGTTGGCAAAGTAATGTCTCTGCTTTTGAATATGCTATCTAGGTTGGTCATAACTTTCCTTCCAAGGAGTAAGCGTCTTTTAATTTCCTGGCTGCAGTCACCATCTGTAGTGATTTTGGAGCCCAGAAAAATAAAGTCTGACACTGTTTCCACTGTTTCCCCATCTATTTCCCATGAAGTGATGGGACCGGATGCTATGATCTTCGTTTTCTGAATGTTGAGCTTTAAGCCAACTTTTTCACTCTCCACTTTCACTTTCATCAAGAGGCATTTTAGTTCCTCTTCCCTTTCTGCCATAAGGGTGGTGTCATCTGCATATCTGAGGTGACTGATATTTCTCCCAGCAATCTTGATTCCAGCTTGTGTTTCTTCCAGTCCAGCGTTTCTCATGATGTACTCTGCATAGAAGTTAAATAAACAGGGTGACAATATACAGCCTTGACGAACTCCTTTTCCTATTTGGAACCAGTCTGTTGTTCCATGTCCAGTTCTAACTGTTGCTTCCTGACCTGTCTACAAATTTCTCAAGAGGCAGATCAGGTGGTCTGGTATTCCCATCTCTTTCAGAATTTTCCATAGTTTATTGTGATCCACACAGTCAAAGGCTTTGGCACAGTCAATAAAGCAGAAATAGATGTTTTTCTGGAACTCTCTTGCTTTTTCTATGATCCAGCGGATGTTGGCAATTTGATCTCTGGTTCCTCTGCCTTTTCTAAAACCAGCTTGAACATCAGGAAGTTCACGGTTCACATATTGCTGAAGCCTGGCTTGGAGAATTTTGAGCATGACTTTACTAGCATGTGAGATGAGTGCAATTGTGTGGTAGTTTGAGCATTCTTTGGCATTGCCTTTCTTTGGGATTGGAATGAAAACTGACCTTTTCCAGTCCTGTGGCCACTGCTGAGTTTTCCAAATTTGCTGGCATACTGAGTGCAACACTCTCACAGCATCATCTTTCAGGATTTTAAAGAGCTCCACTGGAATTCCATCACCTCAACTAGCTTTGTTCGTAGTGATGCTTTCTAAGGCCCACTTGACTTCACATTCCAGGATGTCTGGCTCTAGGTGAGTGATCACACCATCGTGATTATCTGGGTCGTGAAGATCTTTTTTGTACAGTTCTTCTGTGTATTCTTGCCATCTCTTCTTAATATCTTCTGCTTCTGTTAGGTCCATACCATTTCTGTCCTTTATTGAGCTCATCTTTGCATGAAATGTTCCTTTGGTATCTCTGATTTTCTTGAAGAGACCGCTAGTCTTTCCCATTCTGTTGTTTTCCTCTATTTCTTTGCATTGATCGCTGAAGAAGGCTTTCTTATCTCTTCTTGCTATTCTTTGGAACTCTGCATTCAGATGCTTATATCTTTCCTTTTCTCCTTTGCTTTTCACTTCTCTTCTTTCACAGCTATTTGTAGGGCCTCCCCAGATAGCCATTTTGCTTTTTTGCATTTCTTTTCTATGGGAATGGTCTTGATCCCTGTCTCCTGTACAATGTCACGAACCTCATTCCATAGTTCATCAGGCACTCTATCTATCAGATCTAGGCCCTTAAATCCATTTCTCACTTCCACTGTATAATCATAAGGGATTTGATTTAGGTCATACCTGAATGGTCTAGTGGTTTTCCCTACTTTCTTCAATAAGTCTGTTCATTATAGGGGACTGGAATGCAAAAGTAGGAAGTCAAGAAAAACAGCAGACTCACCTGAAAATCCTGCTAAACTTAATCATATGTTCAGATTCTCCTAAATGCAAGTATTCTCCAGAAGATTCCTAGGACTTCAGCCTTTTTCATCTCAGACTTTCTCATCTACTCCTGTGGCTACAAATATCTGCCACTTCTGCATCTATCTCTGAATGTTATTTCTCATCTAAACAGTAGACTGTCTTGTGAGATGCTAAGTTTAATCAGCATAAAGGTGCACCTTGGCACTTCAAAAAATTCCCTTTTGTCCAAACCTATTTCTGCGCCTTCTAGTTATCTTCCCCCAAAACCATGATGAAGACACAAGGGTTATCTACAGCTCTTCCTTCTTTTGAACTTCTCACATCCAATCAGTTGTTCAGTTATCTCTCGCGGATGTCTGCAGTTATTTCCTCATCTAAGCCACTGCTTTTTTGCTTTTGTTTGTTTGTTGATCTTGCTGCATCGGGTCCTAGTTGCAGCCCACGAGATGTCTGTTGTGTCATGAAGGATCTTTTGTTGCAGCACACGGGCTCTCCAGCTGTGGCGCACAGGCTCAGTTGTCACGGACAGGCTTAGTCACCCTGTAGCACGGGGTCTCTTCCCCAACCAGGGACTGAACCACGTTGTCTGCTTTGCAAGGTGGATTCTTAACTGCTGGATGACTGAGGAAGTCCCTAAGCCATAGTTTTTACTGCCATGTTCAAGATCAAGTTTCTATTACCTCTGTTCTAAGTCATTCCAACAAATATTTATTCTCTTTCCACCTCTTGCCACTTGTCCTGTCCCGGTCAGAGTGATTTTCCTAATGTACAGTTCTGACCATATCAGTCATGACTCGAAAGATATCTATGCTTTCTCCATTTTCTACAGGATAAAGATCAGTGTCTAGTTTAGCATTTAAGGTCCTTTATAAATAGGGTGTTAGAAAACTTTGCAATCTTAAAAACTCTTGTGTAGAATGCATTGTTTTAGCTTACCACAAAGAAGGACTTGCCAGAGGACTGTAAAAAAATAAATAAGAAAGAGTAAGCCGTTTTTGTCTTTTTTTAAATTGGATGGTGAAACATGTTTTTTTAAAGAATGATTGTATTGCCATCTGCTGGAATGATTAGAGCACAACATTTGAAGCAACTTTTTTCCAAACGTGTGAAAGGTTTAGCTTCAATATTCAAAAATTCTCTCTGAATACGGGTTTTAATGTCTAATAGAATAGCACACCAAATTACAATTAACAAATTGACAAGGGCTTTGCTTATATGAGACTGTGAATATTCACCCTTTTTTACTGAGAATATTCCAGTTGAGTCTAAGAATAAAATGATTATTTTTATGAGAAGAAAATTGCCTTGTCTAATATCAGGTGACTTTCAGAAATCACATTTTCTGATGCTACTCAACAATTCAAAGGTTTCCTTCTCAACCTTTGAAACTCAGAACTAGAATTATCTTTCCCAGTGAAGGATTCCTATGCCAAGTCTCCCCCTTCTTGAATTCATATTTGCATGTACCCTTCATTTGGGAGATTAAACAGATTGCAGTATATTGACATTTACGTTTCCTGTGTTTGCCTCTCAATATGCAGTCATACTTGAGGAGCTGGTCTCTAAAGTCAAACTACCTGTTTCAAAATGTCAATTTGACACTTACTAGCTGTTAATTAATATTTTGGTGATTAGCTTCCTCCCCTGTCAAATAGAGATAACAATACGTTCCTCAGAGGGTTGTTAGAAAAATTATTTTAACAAAAATTATAAAATCACTCAAAACACTGCTGCCATATAGCAAACCCTTAAGAATTAATAGCTAGTATCATGCATATTGCTATAGATAGGACAGGATTGTTGTGCAAAAATAATCCCAAGAGGTAGCAGTGAGTCCAATTCATAATAGTACTATTATTAAATGACAGATTTTTATTAGCTAGTTTTAAATTAATTAGATTTTTGAAGTATAATTTACATACACTAAAATTTATTATTTGATGAATTTTAACAATAGTTGAATAGCCATAACCACAATTAAGATAAAGAATTATCTATAACCCTAATGTATCTTATGGCTTTTTCATATATCCCTGTTCCTACCTCCAACAGCTAAGAGCTCCCAAGCTCTAGCAACCACTGAATCTATTATCACTATAGCTTTCATTTTCCAGAACTCTATATGAATGGAATCATACCATATTCTGTATTTTGTGTTTGGATTCTGTTACTTAGGATAACAATTTTAAGATCCATCTATGTTGTTTATATAACAGTAGTTCATTCTTTTTTATTATATATTAGTATTTCATAGATTTTTGGATTGCTTCTATGTTTCTGCCACTGTGAATAAGGTTGTTATGAAAATTTGCATACAAGATTGTGTGCACTCTTGGCAATATTTTTCTGAATAAATCTCCTCAGACAAGGAAACAAAAGTAAAAATAAACAAATAGAACTATATCAAGCTAAAAGCTTCTGCACAGCAAAGGAAACAGTCAAGCAAACATAAAGATAACCTACCAGATGGGAGAAGATATTTGCAAATCATTTATCTGATAAGGGGTTAATATCCAAAATATAGAAAGAACTCATACAGCTCAACAACAACAAAAATAAACAACTTAATTTAAAAAATGGGCAAGGGGTTGAATAGTTTTTTTTTCCAAAAAAGACATAAAGATGGTCAACAGTCACATCAAAAGATGTTCAATATCACTAGTTATTAGGGAAACACAAGTCCAAACCACAGTGAACTATCTCATCACAACTGTTAGAATGATTAAGAAATAACAAGTGTTGGAAAGGATGTGAAGAAACACTACACACCCTGTTCATGGGAATGTAAATCGGTGCAGCCACTATGGAAAACAATATGGAAATTCCTCAAAATATTAAGAATAGAACTAGCATGTGGCCCAGCTGTTCCACTTCTGAGTATTTTTTGAAGAATATGAAAACCTAATTCAAAAAGATTTATGCAGCCCTATGTTCATGGTAGCATTTATCTATAATATCCAAGATACAGAAATAACTCACCATTGGATGAATGGATGTAAAGATGATGTGGTTAATATATACACAGTGAAATACTACTAAGCCAGAAAAAATGAAATCTCGCCATTTGCAACAACATAAATGGATCTTGAGGTATTATTCTAAGTGAAATAAGTCAGATGGAGAAAGGCAAATATCTTATGAATACACTCATATGTAGTATACAAATAAATAAACAAAGCAAAAGTAAACACACAAATAAAGAGAACAGAGCAGTGGTTACCAGAAGGGAAAGGGAGGTCTAAGTGGGTAAAGGGGATTATGTGTCATGGTGGACAGAAACTAAGCTTTTGCTGGTGAGCACACTATAGTGTATGACTGCATGTGTGCTCAGGCACTTCAGTCATGTCCAACTCTTTGCAGCCTCATGGACTGTAACTCACCAGGCTCCTCAGTCCATGGGATTCTCCAGGCAAGAATACTGGAGTGGGTTGCCATGCCCTCCTCCAGGGGATCTTCCCAACCCGGGGATCAACTCTGGGTCTCCTGCATTGCAGGTGAACTCTTTACCATCTGAGCCACCAGGGAAGTCCCGAGGGTGTGGGGTGAGGGTCTATGCTGAGTTGCTTTGTATCCATCTGAAGGTGTGTGGTGAGAAGCAGAAAGCACCGGCAGAATTCAGTGAGGAGCTGAAGAGGCAGAAAATGGTGAAAGAGGAGATGTTCTCAGAATCCTGGGAGGAAGACCAATGAGCCGAGAAACAGTGACAAGCCCGGGAGGCAAGGAGACAGAAAGAGCTGGTGGAGAATACACGCTTGGTACTGGGCACACAGGTCATTGCCATCAGATCACCAAAACAGGTGGTGCAGCAGCTGAAGGAAGAGGAGGCAGGCACACCTTGCAGAAAACAATGATGCAAAGGGTAAACTTGAGAAAGGACAGGATAAATTAGGGGAAGAGAAGACAAAGCAGGACTTTTTGCAAAAAGCCCTCAGCGAGACAGTAGGATACATTCAGGAGGAGTAGAGAACACAGCAGGACTTGTATGTGAAGCTCATATAGAGAGCCCTTCAAAGGTTCCAGAAGAGACTGATAACAAAGAAGCAAAAAAGAGAAGAAAATGGAAGCTTTCTCAGGGCTACGTAGTGGAGTGATGTAAGGAGGAGGATATTCCGGAGAAAGAATTGGACAGGATAACAGAGGAAAAGAAATTGCCTGAGACGGACAGGTTGCTGAGACCTGAAAGGGAGGAAAGGGAGTAACTTGGGAATGAGGTCATGTGCACAAGAAAAGCTCAAGTGCAAGAAAGCTTGCAAAAAAAGGAAAAGAACAGGAAGAAGGTGCTATAGAACAGGATCACGTAAATGAAGATCTTAAAGAACTTAACAGAGTAGGAGAGTTTTCTAAGAGGTAAGGTTTAGCCCAGGAGTACAGGAAGCTTCTGCAGATCCGAATATCCTACCAGCTGCAGATGCAGGAAAAAGAAGAGGATGAGTTTGAAGCAGAGATAGCAGCAAACCAGATTTGTCAGGACAAGACTCAGGGGATCTGCATCACCCACCAAGTGTCATTTAGAAACATGCATTCCATGCAGAGTTGTCCTAATAATCTTCCAGTATAGTCTTGTAAGAACCAATATTTTTTTTTTCTCTGTCTTTAGATATTTTTGACTATGATATGGGCTTCCCCGGTGGCTCAGATGGTAAAGAATCTGCCTACAAACCAGGAGACCAGGGTTCGATCCCTGGGTCAGGAAGATCCCCTGGAGAAGGGGATATAATATGCTTGTATGTTCTTTAAAAACAATAGAGTACAGTAGCCTCTTCAATTTTACCACCATCCTTGCAGACTCACAAGCAGCCTAGCTTATTATTATTAGGAGAAAGATTCCTTAGAACTAGCAGATCTTGTTCCATGGGAGTTGTGAGTTAGCAGACTGAGGGAAAAAAAAAAAGCTTTACCAGTCCAGGAGGCTAGTGACAATGGGCCAAATAGCTGTGAGTTTGGGATTAATGGCTAGGGAGAGAAGCCCCAAGATTCCTGGGCGTCTCCTGGACCTCAAGGCATGGAAAGTTAGCACCGGAGGGAATCTTGGTCAAGCAGACATCTTCCGGGGTCACTGAGGTGACAGGCCTGGCAGCTGCTGACCTCCTCAAACATCTGCAGGGACCGTGGGTTTTGTCCCAGGCTCCTCTGAATCACCTAGCCTCTTCCCAGGGGCAAGGGTTTCTCAGCCCCTCTGTCCCATCCCAGGGCCTTATTCACTTGGCTGCCCGCTCACTATGGAGCCCCGGATCTTTGCTATGCAGGTAGATCTTTGCTTTGCTCTCCCTCTCCTAACTTTACAGATGGCTCACGTTTTCCTCCCTCTCCTCTGGCCCAAACTCACACAAACGAACTCTTCAAGGGCCCAGCTGGGATCCTGGTGGGAGAGAGGGGTTAAGAACATGTACTGAGCCCACCATCTGCACAGAATCTTTGACAAATTATATGTTAGGATTTGCGCTTCCCCAGGGGCTCAGCGGTAAAGAATCCACTTGCAATGGAGATAGATTCTATCCCTGGGTGAAGAAGATCCCCTGGAAGAGGGCATGGTAACTTACTCCAGTATTGTTGCCTGGAGAATCCCATGGACAGAGGAGACTGGTTGGGTTACAGTACATAGCGTCACAAAGAATCCAACATGACTGAAGCGACTTAGCACACCTGCATATTATGGTTTTATTAAAAATACTAAGTATTTTTACTTCTTTCCCACACTGGGTCGATCCTGACCCAGGGATCGAACCCGGGTCTCCTGCATTGTATGCAGATTCTTTACTATCTGAGCCACTGGTGAAGCCCACTTTTACTTCTTTACTTCTTCCCCCCTTTATCAGTTCTTTAGAATAGACATTTTATCTTTTAATTCTCTCTTCTCTCTGTTTCAAAGTGTTTGGTTTAAATTTGAAATTCAGTAAATAGTATCTTCTCCCAGAATCCACTTTAGATCTCCTTTACAGGCAATTCCAAGTCGTACCTCTAGGTGGGGCACATGATGTATTTCTCCTGCCTAAAAAAAGGAAGCCATGATTCCATCACGAGGCTCTGAGACATTCTGGTTTGATTGCTTTTCAGATTTGGGAAGGATTTACCTCTTGTGAAAGGGGTGTGTAAAAAAAAAAAAATCTCCCTTAAGCCTTAAGAAATTGTTTCTATGGGTGAGAAAGACAGTGAGTAACTTCCCAGCCCCACACCTCGCATTAGCAAAGTGAAATGTTTATTTCAGAAAGTGAGAAGAACAGATGTCAGGAGGGGAAAAAAAAAAGTGTTAAAAAAAAAAAGTTCTTCTGCCAAAAGTTTATCATCTGGGATTTTGATTTAAAATTCCACTCAGACTCTATTTGTTAAATACCATTAAAAAAAAAAAATCCCCCATCCTGCCTCCACAAAGGGCTGGAAAACTTACTTTTGATGCCTCTTTGACCTTGGCTGTCCATCTTGTTCCACTGAAATGAGCAGATTATTTTCTCTAAAAGTAAATGCCTGAAACTCTTTTTATAGATGCTAATAGATTAGATGAAATGGCTCTCTATGACCATTATTCAAGAGTTAAAGACCAAAGTTCAAAAAGTTTTGTTAAAAACTAATCTGGTGCCCTGCTTAGTGCAGTGTGATGCTGATTCACCTTTAACGCTGCCCTTGGAGGAAGGTAGAAGGACGAATCCAAAGGGAATATTTCTTGATCAGTTTTTCAAATTGCCTTCATCTACCACAGAAGAGAAACCCAGAGAACTTAAATGCATCTTTCATTCTGGAGGGAAAAGATATAGTGACTCTGATTCATTAGAAAGTATGCCTCAGATTATCTAACCAAATAAATGGTAATGGATTTTGAAAAGGAACAACTGGTAAGACACACACTGACCTATAGGCAGGAGTATGTCCTGCCTGCAGCGCTTCTGCTACACCAGGCTTCACCAGCAGAAAGTGTTCATAAACCTCTCCACAGTGGTCTACAACATGGAATCACATTCACTGGTAAATGCACTAGTTAAGAAGCCACAAATGAGCATTCTGAGCTGGCTGGGCTCAGAATAGACCCTGTGACCTGCAGAGTTCCCATTGTATGGTTGCCCAGTGATGTGCCTTAGAGGTTAGGAGGCAAAGGAAAGACTGGTGGCTAATGTTTGAGATCCTTAGATTATAGCAGGAGCACTATAACCTGCCAGAAGCATGTCTGGCTCATTCTTCCTCAACAAGATTCTTGTAACGGGGTGAGAAGCAGCTAGACCTATTCAACAGAGTTAAGCAGGCAAAATGTTAAAGGCTCAGATGACAAAATAAGGCACAGAATTTTGAAGAAATTAGAATGTGGGTCTGTATGTGTCCCATATAAGCAGTGCTAGATGCTGACAATGTGACTGGAACCTTTAGGGGAGTCTGGAAACAGCAAGATAATGGTGTCTCCATGGATGACTGACAAGGCTGGTGTTCTTAACCCTGATGTGCATAAGCAAGAGAGGAAAATAGAGCAGTTGTTCTACAGTGTCCTAAAAATGGGCTGATTACACTCTAGCACTCCTTTGGCCAATTTCTGGCAATGAGCATCCTTCTTCCCTAAGTTAATAGACAAAATAACATATCTTTTGTTGACAACAACCATTTGGCTTAGACTGTCTCAATTCATCTTCATGGAACTTCCCTGGAGTGTTTACCATCCTCATTTGATAGATGAGGAAACTGAGGTCTAAGGAAAATAAATAGCCAAGGTCTCGTGAGTAGTGAGAGATAGAGTTAGGAATTAAACACAAGCAGTCTAATCCCAAAGCCTATGACTGTATATATTACAGTTGACTACTTTTCCAAAGCAAAATCCCCCACGTATATGAATACTAGATGGAAGTGTTATCCTTACTATCTCAGAATGAATAATGTACATATGTTTTATGGAAGCAAAGGCATATGTAGCACAGGGAGCAAGGTGATTAACTCTTGGATTTATGTGCCTCATCAAGGAGATCGGAAATCCCTACAAGAGATTAAGATGATGCTCGTGGGACTTCCCTGCTGGCTCAGTGGTAAAGAACCTGTTTGCTAATTTAGGAGACCCAGGTTTGATCCCTGGTCCAGGAGGATCCCTCAGAGCGGCTGAGGCCGTACACCACACTGTTGAGCCTGCACTTTAGAGCTCAGGAGATGTAACCACTGAAGCCCGCAGATTCTAAAGCTGTGTTCCACAATGAGAGAGGCCACTGGAATGAGAAGCCCTCACAGCACAACTGGAGAGTGACTCCTGCTCGCTGCAACTAGAGAAAAGCCTGTGCAGCAATGAAGACCCAGTGTAAACAAAAATTTTTTAAATGTTTTTTAAAAAGATGGTGCTTGTCAAACAAGTGGGGCTGGGAAAGGGAGCCCAGGCACAGGGGACACACATGCAAAGGCTCATATTGCTGCAGAGTATCATGTGTTGGTATAATTGCAAGCAGACTGGCTTAGCTGAAGCGTCAGCCATGGGAGACAGAAAGAGGCTGGCCAGGTAGACAACAGTCAGGTCTGGTCAGAGGGGACTTTGGGAGAATGCATTCTCCCCAGTTTGGAGATAAGGAGCTTTTACCTTATGGATAATGTCAAGTCACTAAAAGATTCTAGGCATTCGATATATATGTGTGAGAATGGCATTGATATAGCCTGTTGTGGCAAGGGTAAGACACTCTAAGTATGTAGCTACCGGGTTGTTTTCCAGAGTAGGGTCACTCCACATTATTTTTTTAAATTTTATTTAATTTATTTAAAGTACATATATATACATGTATACATATATATATATATGTACAGTTGGTATCATTTTTCCCATTTAGATTATTATAAAATACTGAGTAAAATTTCCACCGCTATACAGTAAGTCTTTGTTGTTTATCCATTTTATATTTAAAATGTGTGTATATGTTCACCCCAGTTCCTAATTTATCCCTCCCCCCAACCTTTCCCCTTTGGTAACTGCAAATTTGTTTTCTGGGTCTGTGAGTCTGCTTTGTAAATAAGTTCGTTGGTATCATTTTTTTAAAAATTCCCCATACAAGCGATATCACATGGTATTTACCTTTCTCTGACTGACTTTACTTGGTATGGTAATCGGTAGGTCCCCTACTTCATTTTGACATTAAATGGTATGGCCATTTCAGAGGAACTCATGCATCCAGGGGGCATTAAATAGAGCAAAGCTCCATTTAAAAGCATCACACATTTCCCTCCAAGGTACTCAACATAGAAAGGGATGTTCTATTCCTACTCTTCTACGGCTGCAGTCTTTCTTCCACCTGATTCCAGTAATTTAGAACATTCCTGTTGTTTTTTTTCAGACTACTTGTCTGTGGGAGCAATTAAAATGCATTTCTCAGTATTTATATGTGCAATCAAAGGTTTTAATAAAAAGTTGACTTTCCTGGCACAAGTTGAGTTGACAACCATGGAAACCCTTCCACTGATTCTAAATAAAGAACTGAAGTCTCTTCACCACTGACAGATGAATTTTATTTCACAATAATATAAATGTGTGTGTGTGTGTGTGTGTGCGCATGCACGCTCAGTCATGCCCAATCTTTTGTGACCCCATGAACTATAGACTGCCAGGTTCCTCTGTCCATAGAATTTTCCAGGCAAGAATACTGAAATGGGTTGCCATTTCTTCCTCCAGGGGATCTTCCCAATCCAGGGATCGAACTTGTGTCTCCTGCATTGGCAGGCAGATTCCTTACCATTGAGGCACCTAAGAAGACCAATACACACACACACACACACATACACACACACACACACACGTGCTAAGTCGCTTCAGTTGTGTCCAACTCTGTGCAACCCTATGGACTATAGCCTGCCAGTCTCCTCTGTACATGGGATTCTCCAGGCAAGAATACTGGAGGGAGTGAATTTCCATGCCCTCCTCCAGGGGATCTTCCCTGACCCAGGAATTGAACCTGTGTCTCTTACATCTCCTGCATTGACAGGTGGGTTCATCACTAGCACCACCTGGGAAGCCCAAGAGAGTGGGGGGTAGGGGGGATGTATATGTATTTATATGTATTTATATACACATATATAAACACAGAGAGACATATATACACATACATCCTCATTTTATTTTTAAACTTCATTCTTACAGGTTAAATAAAACTACTATCCTAATGTTTTTTTAATTTACACATTAGCAATACCTAACTGACAGAGTTGTTATAAGACTTAAATGATATAACATATAATGGACCTAACATGAAGACTCTTGAGAGTCCATTGGACTGCAAGGAGATACAACCAGTCCATCCTAAAGGAGATCAGTCCTGGGTGTTCATTGGATGGAATGATGTTGCAGCTGAAACTCCAATACTTTGGCCACCTCATGCAAAGAGCTGACTCATTTGAAATGTCCGTGATGCTGGGAAAGATTGAGGGCAGGAGAAAGGGACGACAGAGGATGAGATGGTTGGATGGCATCACCGACTCAATGGACATGAGTTTGGGTAGGCTCCGGGAGTTGGCAATGGACAGGGAGGCCTGGCGTGCTGTGATTCATGGGGTCACAAAGAGTCGGACACGACTGAGCAACTGAACTGAACTGAGCTGAACTGAACACACCCTTACCCAAAGCAAGTGCATGCTCACAGCTCCACCTCCCTCACTTTTAGCAGATTAAACTTGGATGAAAAGAATACGTGGACAATGTCAGGTAAAATATAGAAGCTTACCTATGAAAAATAATTTTTTTGTCCTTTATAATAAGGAAGTTCAGTGATGGCTGGATCCAGGGCCTCAATTGGATTAGGTTTATTATATTAGGCTTTATAATTACATATATATTATAAATAACTATATATAAACCTAATATGATTAGGTTTATTAGATCTCTCCTTCCCCTCCCTTTTCTCCTGCCCTCCTTCTCCTCTGTCTTTTCCTCCTTTCTTCCTCAATGTTGGGATGTTAGCTCCATGCTCAGTGGTCTCCTTCCGAGAAGTGACAAGGACAGCTACCAGCAGCTCTAGACTTAAACTGTACTAACTGAGCAGTCTTGAAAGGGGAGAATACTCCTTCTAACAGTGTCACCAAGATTGCCCCAAAAGTTTGGCATGACTCAAAAACCATGGAAATCCAGAGGATCATCAGGAAATTCTTATCACAACCTCTTTGCGTCAAATGGGTATGTTCTGCTTAGAATATTTCATGGAATTCTGGTAAATTCAAATAAAGAGCAATAAATTAGCTGACAAATATTCAAACAAAGGTAATTACTCTGACTAAAAGGGGTGAAGAAAAATCACTTTGGGATCATAAAATAAAGACTTGATTCTAGTCTAGAAAAACGAGGGCTTCAAGCTTGCACATACAAGCCTTTCTGTAGCAAAGTAAATTAGAAAACCCAATGACCAGTAAGTGCCTTTATAAGGAGAGAGAGACTGAGACACACCCGAGGGAAGAAACTCATGTGAAGACAAAGGCAGAAATTGGAGTGCCAAGGAACTCTGGAAAGTGCTGGCAATGACCGAAGCCAGGGAGAAGGCTGAAACAGATTCTGTTCAGAGCCTTCAGAACTGTGAGAGGGAGAAAAAAATCCCTGTTTAGAAATCTAGTTTGTGGTGGTTTGTTTCAGCAGCCATAGGAAACTAATATAGATGGCAATATGCTGCAAAGGAATGAAAATTAAAATTCTCCACAGAAGAGCCTATTTAATAGTTTAGTTCACTCCACCTTTTTACAGTCCATGCAGAAGCCAGTTATCATGCTGAGAGTTTCCTTTGTCTTATCTGTAAGATGGGGATAATCGTATTTTTTTCTGTCAACTTAGAGGATTCTATGAAAATCAAATCCAGTCTTTCTACACTACACTGGATATTCCCAAGTGTGTTTAGTTGAACTTGAGGGTTAGAATGGTTCTGTGATAAAGTAAGTTTAGAAAATCTTAGATGTATAACTTTTATCCAAAATACTCACAGCACAGGTTATTAGATAAAAGACAAAAAGAAGGCCGGTAATTTGGAATCTGTTTAGTCTCATTTAACCCCATATTCTCCAAATTTCTCTGACCAGAAGTATCTCCTTTGAGGGACTTCAGTTGATATCTTGCAGATGCTCGCATTGGTTTGGAGCACAGTTTATGAAACACTGCACTTTGTAAGATAATGTAGGAATTATTTCTGTAATTATTTCTGTTGGCTATAGTGGAGAACACTTGGAAAATCTGCAGAAATCATCACTCGTCTTCATGGTAGTGCTCCGGACTTTGCAAACTGCCCACATGGCTTCTGTTGAATGGAATTGGAAGAACTGTGTAAATGGAGTAACAGATTTGGTAAAACGTGTACTCCACCCCCAAGTTCAGGAGCAACAGAAGTTCCCCTGCCTCCA
Source organism: Bos indicus (assembly GCF_029378745.1). Classification (NCBI taxonomy): domain Eukaryota; kingdom Metazoa; phylum Chordata; class Mammalia; order Artiodactyla; family Bovidae; genus Bos; species Bos indicus. The sequence goes on from NC_091779.1 coordinate 34,753,895, forward strand.
GAAGGAAGCAAGCATCTGCTAAGACGCCTCCGTATCCTGGGCCCTGTGACAGATAATTTCACAAATGTTATCTCATTTCACTGAAATCTTTGTGGTCTTAATGTTTTTATCCTAAAACTCATACATGAAAAAGATATTTAAGTATGAACATTTATTTCCTTTAACATCAAAAACAACTGAAAATTACATTATTTATTAGCACTTTTACTGGCAATAAGACATAAGTAGGTACTTAAGAGTCTAGCCCCAAAACCCAGATCAGGTATATTTTAAATTAGAAAGACTTTTTTCAAGACTTTCATTTCACTGGACCACCAAAGTGTTAGTCGTTCAGTCTTGCCTGACTCCTTGCAGTCCCATGGATGAGGCCACCAGGCTCCTCTGTCCATGGAATTCTCCAGGCAAGAATACTGGAGTGCATAGCCATTCCCTTCTTCAGGGGATCTTCCCAACCCAGGGATCAAACTCAGGTCTCATGCATTGCAGGCAGATTCTTTACCCTCTGAGCTACTGAGTAAGGCCCACCTTATAGTGTGCTTACCACCAAAAACTTGCTTTCCATCCATCACTATACAGTCGCTCCCTTAACCCATTTCATCCTCCCCCACTGCTTTCCCTTTGACAACCCCTGTTCTGTTCTCTATATCTATGTGTCTGTTTTAGCTTGGTTAATTCTTTTATTTTGGCTTTTCATTTTTTTGTTTTGTTTTATTTTGTCTTCATAGTCCACATATGAGTGAATTCATATGGTATTTATCTTTCTCCATCTGACTTATCTTACTTAGCATAATACTATTAAGGTCCCTCCATGTTGAAGACTATTTTTATACATGAGGCTCCAAGATGTGTGGCACCTCGGCTTGGGTAGTATGATAGAAAGTGAGCGAGCCAGGGTATATGGTCACTGGCAGTGCAGTTCCTCTTCATGAAGCATATTTATACTCTTGTCATGAGAAAAACAGTTTAGCAGGAACCTGGAAACATTGCCCCTAACTCCTGAGGAAGAGCTACATATGAGTGATCTCTAATGACCCCTGGTGAATTTGGCAAGAACCAATATTTTAATCAAATTGATTTCTCCAGGCATATAAAATGAGATATTCTTTTGATTTCTTTGGGGTACCAAAAAAGCTATAGATTCAAGATCATTCTGTTTAATAAGTGCAATCAATTATCGCATGTTACCACACCAGTCACTGTGTTAGTCATTTCTATGCTGGATACTTCCCATGCCTCTCTGTACTTAGTCTCCATCCTGCTTCCCACGCCTGCTCTGTGCCCAGAAATAGCGACCAGTGTGGATCACATCACATGATTCCCTTCTTCTCTGTTCCACACAAGTGTTCTTCCAGATTGCTCTCTTCCCCCTCCCTACTCCTCTCCACAGCTCTCAGATCTTCTATTGCTGGTCTAAGGATACAGCACCAGCCATTGTGTTGCTTCCTACCCACAACTTGATAAATTGTCCATGTCTTAAAATCTCTTCCAATTACCCCCACTTGAATGTTCAATTGTTTTTCTTTGGGGCACTCTTAGTATACAGCTTTGCAATGCTGCCTCTTTAGCCCTCCTGCTTTCATTCATGTATCATCTATCTACCATCTACGTCACTAAGACGTAGGTATATCCCCATTTTACAAATTAGAAAAGAGAGAGCATTTGCCTGAATTCACAAAAAGTGGGAGTGGGGGCAGAGTCATCCTTTGAACCCAGGTTTGTCTGAGTCTAATGCCTGCACTCTCAAACATGATATTGCACAAAAGCAATTCTAACCAATAGTAAGTGTAAAAGCATAGGCAGTCTTGAACTAATAGATAAATCAATTCACAATGTATTTAAAATGTTAATGTAAAAAATCACTATATGCCGATATTTCATAAGCATGAGCTTATTTACTTATATGCTCTAACCCCATCATTACATCATTTTAGAGGTAAAGAAAGTGAAACTTATCCTCTAAACAGTCCCATCAGAAAGAACTTTCACAGAAAAGCCTCAGGGAGTGTAATACCTTGAAGGGTATTTTATTAAAGACACAAGGGTGAGACACAAGGCAAAAGATCCCAACATACCCCATGGTGAACAAATTAATAACTTTATAGTAATTTTTCTCTTCAAAGCTCCTTCTGGTCTACTCTACCTGTGGGGGCCTCCTGCTCTTCCTCCTCTTCTGATCCTGTGTTCCACTTTGACCACCTGTTCTCCTCTCTCAGGTTCCCTCCTTGCCTCAATATTTTCTATGCTTCTGCTCTTTGTACAAATGTCAATGTTCTTCCCCAAGTATATAGCCCAAACTGCACACTTCAACCCATCCAGGTCTAGACTGTCAGTGAGTCATAATCTAACCTCTTAACAGAGCAATTAGAATAATCATTCATGTATTATCTATTTACCATCTGTCTATCTATGGGTCATTCTCTATCTAGGTATGTATATCTAGGTTTGTATGTCTGTGGAAGTATTTTGAATTGCATCAATTCAAAATGGCTAGTTTTCTGAACAGTATAGAGTGGGAAATTTAACTTCCAAGCAAAGAAGTTCTCCAGATGGTGTCTGAAGATGAGAGGAAAGAAAAAAAAAAGAGAGAGAGAGAGAGGTATTCAGAATTTATATAATTTCCTCAAGGTCACAACCAATAAATAGCAGAGCTGGAATGTGAATGCTCCATAAAAAGTCATGTAACCTTTTATGTTTTATTACAGTGAGAATACAAAAGAACAAATTTTTTTTTCCTCAGGGACAAGGAAGAAAAAATTAGTCATATTTAATATACAAGTTAGTTTTAAGCATTTTGAACAGATTATGTTTCTCTGCCTGGAATGCCATAAAACTGACCACAAGTTCCCAAATGTCTGTGGGTTGCTTCTGTGGTTAGTATTGTCAATCAACTGAAATGGACCAAAGCTTGGCCATAAGGCTATTCGATGCATTTGATAATTACTGTAACTTGCCAGTCACTGATCAGTAAACCAAGATTTTCTGAGGACCCATTCTGTGCTCAGTATTGAGCTGAGAAGCCTTGTGTGATACATTAAAAATGTAACACATGTTCTCATTCTCTGCTTTTAAGAAATATATTGCTGAGGAGTTAAGACAGAGCACATAAAGCAATCATTCACTGTGTACGATAGTACATATTCGTGTGCCAAGCTGCGTGTGTGGACTACAAACATCAAAAGAGAGAAAAGTGGTTCTGGGTGTTCTTGGGTGTTTGTGGAGGAGCTGGGCTGACATCCTGGGTGATGAAGCTGATTCCTCTTTCTGCCTTCTGCAGGTTAATTACTAGAGATTAATCATTAGATATCAATCCTTCAGTCCAACATCCTCTGGAAATAAATTCTAAGTAAAAATGGTTACTTTCTAAAGGTAGCAATTGTTTTAAACAGTGTTGTCCAACTAGTGCAGAGGGTTTCTTGCCACCTAAGATGTCCCAAGGAGGTTGTTCAGAGCAGACACATCCTGAAAGCTGCTTCCACAGCTCACATCAGTCTTCTGTCATTCCTCAGCAAAGCTCTGAGAATCTCAGCTCTCTTCAGACTGCTCAACAATCAAGGATCCCCAGGTGGTAAGGAAAGCACACAAGAAGCCCCACAAGCCTCCTCATTGGCTCCCCTGACCCCACCACCAGCTCTGGACTTTGTTCCTCCCAGGGATAAAGTGCAGGCAATGCAAGATAATCATTCCAAAATTTTTGTGGGTCCAGGCCTTTCCAACTCTGATCATCCCTAGTGTGTGGCTTGTCAGGATCATGGTAGCATATTTTACTCAATAGACCTGAGCCCTTAACAGTCCTATTTCCTAAACACCAGCTTTTATGGAGTCACCAACAGAGAAAGGATTGTAGGGGAGAAAAGAGATGATTTTCTTTTTCCAGTGTTACTTCTGAATCCTTTTCCTTCTAGTCTTCATGAATCTTTCTGCTCACCCAAAAAGAAGTGGAGTCATCCTGCCAATTCCTCCCTAAGAAGCAACCACTTGACTTGCTCCACATGCCTGACCAGAAAATCTGAATATGTATGAGAAAGTGTAAACACCACGTGGCTGGGACGTGGGAGAGCTGAAGGGTAGAGTCCATTCCTCTGTGTTGGCCAGATGATGTCTATGTCACAGTGTCAGTACAGGAAAAAAATGACATGGAAAAGGTAAAGGGATATTTTGGCTCTTCTTTTAAAACTCAAAGCAATAACATAGTCCCTGGCAGTCAAGGTTCAAAAAGCCAGCAACATAATTAGTCTGTTCAAGTCTCAGCAGTTCATACGGTTTAGAGATTTAAGGAATGGCACTAAAATGCCATAAACATAATCCAAAGAATAAAGTTTTGAGAACTGTTTGTTTTTAGTTTAGGGGTTTTTTGTTTTGTTTTGTTTTTAAAGAAAAGACACACTTGCCTTTATGAGTCTCATCATAGGGATTCCATTTCAGAACCTTGGGTTTTAGAGAAATAAATAAACAAAATTCCAAAGTGCACTGAGGTCTCGCCAAGAGGGGGCATTTAGAAGCTGATTGCCTCAGAAGTAAGCGGGGAATCGGGGCTGGGGGCACGAGCATTCACTCATTTTCATAGAGAGGAGGCAGAGGCCCATATGGTGTGACTTCTAAAGGACTATGGGGCATACAGCCTTCCCCCAAATCAATCTTCCATGCTTTGCTCCTGTTTTAAAAGTCACATTTTGTTTTAAAGTCAAGATTTTCCAAGTGTGTTTCCCGAAGCCCTGGGCTTCGTTATCAGTGCCTGTGGAGCTCTGGAGGATGCCAGATGGGTGGTCTCCCAGACCCCACTCTCACTCTGTTCCCACTTATTCCTATTTTATTTGTTTGAAATTTTTACTAGCAAATGAATTGAGCTATTTAGTTGGTAAGAAGGGTTTTACTAAGAAGTAAAAGCAAGAAGAACAATAACAAGAAAACTTCTGAGTCAAGTTGTCACTTTCAGCTGACAGTGTATGAACATGCCCAGCGCCGATGTGGATTAAGAACACAGGACACAGCATTCCCAAGAGTCACCGCAGCTCCCTTAGCAAAGAGCAGAGCTTTGAGGCTGGAACCCCAAATCTACAATATGATGGGGGTGCTTATGGGGGGAGGGGTGACTGGAACAGGTAAGGTGTCAAAAAAGGATGAAGAGGACCAAGGAAGGCTAAGCCCCAGGAAGTGACACACTTTAGGGACTTGGTAGAGTATGCAGCATAAGAACATGGAAATTTCCAGGGAAGGTGCTAAAAGAGGCAGAGGACACTGAAAAGTTATGACACATAATATCAAATGTATCAAATGAAAGATTCAGCTGATGCCATATAAAGAACCTCAGATATCAAGTGAGGGGAGAAGCTGAAAACCAAGATGCAAATTTCTAAGTAAATTGCATGGAATCAGGTACATGATTTAGGGCCTTCACCCACTTTGGGGCTTCCCTGGTGGCTCAGATGGTAAAGCATCTGCCTGCAATACAGGAGACCTGGGTTCGATCCCTGGGTTGGGAAGATCCCCTGGAGAAGGAAATGGCAACCCACTCCAGTACTCTTACCTGGAAAATTCCATGGATGGAGGAGCCTGGTTGGCTACAGTCCATGGGGTTCCAAAGAGTTGGACATGACTGAGCAACCTCACCACACCCACTTCAAGGGGATAAAGATTCCCCAACTGGAAATTAAGAGGGAGATTTAAGAGAAAGTTTTAGATAGAGAGGGGTTGCCTGGTGGCTCAGACCATAAAGAATCTGCCTGCAATGCAGGAGACCAGGGTTTGATTCCTGGGTCGGAAAATCCCTTGGAGAAGGGAATGGCTAGGAGGAGCCTGGTAGGCTACAGTCCATGGGGTTGCAAAGAGTCGGACATGACTGAGTGACTAACTCAACACTTTCAGATAGAGAAAGCCTTACTGTGAGTTCTACCCTCCACTCTGGGACAAGGAGTGAGTGTGAGGCTGACTCCTGCCTTGGAGTTTAGTAGGAGAGCTTTCAAAGGAGAAACTCTAAGAGAAACTGCTTCTGTTGCTGAGTTTGGGAGGTTCCTCTGACATATACTAAAGCCCCTCTGGTGCTCTAGAGGAGCAGAGAGAACTGTGCTTAGGAGATAACTTTGTCCCTCTTTGACTGCAAGTCAAGATCCGTGCTGCCTATAGCCAGGTGGAGATGTCCAGGGTCCTTTTATGTGGGATCCTAAAGACATGCATAAAAGAACTTCTGCCACAGGACAGGGAATTGGGTTGGAGAAGATCTATGCAAGAAGAAGCACCAGAAAATCAGAGGCTGAGGGATGAAGGGAACAATAGATCAGAGATGAGGAGAACTGCTGTCATCTGAAAGCCAAGCAGGTTGGAAGTCTAGAGGACCATCTGTGAGGCTCTGAAAACAAGAAGGCAGCTTACAGACAGCATAATTAAGTAGGTTTTTTCTTTCCTTTTTGTCTTTCCTCTCCTATCTTTAACCTCAAAGTCAGAAAGAATAGCTATTGACCGATGAGAAAGATGAACGAAGAGGCAAGAAGTTCATCATATCCTTTTCTCCAAAGACAAACTTGTCCAGTTCCGGCTCTAGCAAATGGAGGACGTTTTATTTGTGAATGCAAATTGGAGTTAATTAACATATTATGACTGAAGATCTTAATTTCTGAAATAAGACTTAAGAGATTGGGGGTCTCATTTTATAAAATTAGAATGACCAGAAATGTCATTATGCTTGATAGTTTTCTTCCATAGGCAGGAAAACAATATCTTCCCCAATGAGTTCATCTTAAAGTGGCAATCAAACAAAAATGCCTTTTAATGATAAGCCCATAAACTAGGCTTGTTTACAGAACCAGTTAAAAATGGTTATAGGACAGAGTTGATCCCACCCCCATTTTAATGTCCCGGGCAGGTCTTCACACAGAGCTGAAAGGTAGCCATACACTGTGGTCAGGAGAACAGTGATAAATAGAAGGATCCAGGGAGGATCTGGAAGGTTGGTGTATGTTTGCTTGTTTGGTGTCTTTTAGTTTTTCCTTGGGCTTCCCTGGTGGCTCAGTGGTAAAGAATCTGCCTGCCAATGTGGGAGACATGTGTTCGATCAAGAAAATCCCCTGGAGAAGGAAATGGCAACTCACTCCAGTATTTTCGCCTGGGAAATCTCATGGACAGAGGAGCCTGGTGGGCAACAGTCCATAGGGTAGCAAAAGAGTCAGACACCACTTAGCGACTAAACAAAAACAACAAAATTTCCCTTGCAGAAGATTCTTGCAGAGCATTCAGCCTAGGAAGTCTTTTGATTTCACCACATGGCAGAATTCTGCATAAACTCCACTTACTACAGTAAAAAGAAGTCTATCTTATGTATTCACACCATACACATGATATAGCTATATATCATACCATATACCCATCTCTCTCTCCTATTTATATTTGTTTATAGGAAAATGAACCCTAGCCCTAAAAGTCCTTCTGTTTTCTTTCTTTAATTTTTTGGGAGGGGAGAGTAGTTTGTATCCTTTCAAAATATCAAGTTGGTCCTTATTTGCTTCTCTCAGCAAGACCATTCACAACTCAATAATGGGAAACACAGTCACAGAACAAGAAAGAAAAGAAAAATTAAACTCAGGAGAAAAAAATATGGATTCATAAGACCAAAACAATAGGCATTCTAAAACAACCCAGCACTGATTAGGTGCAGCAGGAAATAGGGCTGGAATAATGGCTCAAGAATTACAGGAAAGAATCCCTTCCAGGTCTTTTAGCTAAGAGCAAGTATAGTATCTGTTCTTACCAGCTGTATCATCTATCTGAGGACAATACAGTAAATGGAACAAATTTTTGGAGCAGGGAATTGGAATAGGAGCTTACTTAACTTCTCTCTACACATACACCTGGTATTCTCCAGAAATGGTGCAACTCCCTGTCATAACAACAGTTGCAAAATGTAGATTTTGCCTTCCTCACATTTTTTAATTTCTTTGTTCCTCTTCAGCACTTGCAAGTGAGGTATTAATTTTTCTCTGGAGGTTTCATGCAGCTTTGGCTCCACCCACTATACTGTCACAGGGAGGATTTGGTTTCTTTTTCCTCCCTTTTTGGCCTCACATCTGTGACTTGGGGGCTTCCCAGGCAGTACTAGTGGTAAAGAACCCACCTGCCTACAGATGCAAGAGATGTAAGAGATGAGGATTTGATCCCTGGGTGGGAAAGATCCCCTGGAGGAGGGCATGACAACCCACTCCAATAATCTTGCCTGGAAAATCCCATGGACAAAGGAGCCTAGGAGTCCACAGTCCTAAGGGTCGCAAAGAGTCTGACCCGACTGAAGCAACTTAACATGCACGCGTGACTTGGAGCCCATGGGTTGCTTTCTTTTGAGTATGGCATTGACCTCCATGGATTTTTAACCAAGTGTTTGGTGAGTATCTTCATTATTACCACCCTTTGGTTTTATTTGGTTTAGTTGCTAAATTGCATCTGACTCTTGCTGACCCCATGTACTATAGCCTGCCAGGCTCCTCTGTCCATGTTATTCTCCAGGCAAGAACACTGGAGTGTGTCACCATTTCCTTCTCCAGGGGATCTTCCCAACCCAGGAATCGAACCCGGGTCTCCTGCACTGCAGGCAGATTCTTTACTGACTGAGCTACGAGGGAAGCTCTCTGCCACTGCTCTCATTGACCCAAGGCCTTTATTTCAGTAGCTCTCAGAGCAGCAGCAACCCCAAATCCAAGAATTAGTTTTACCCATGTTGTGTTAGATGGCATCTCTAGGTAACCAGTGCTTCAGCTACCTTCCAGGCTCCATGCTCTTCACCAATTCAAGCCTGACCATCAGATGTTTACACCTTCAATGGTCTGCCCCTTCCATCTTGCCCTTCTGGGTACCCTATGCCTATGGTCACAAGGAGCCAGGCTCTCCCAACCCTTTCACTTTTCCAGTCTCTTACCCCATAAGGCTCTCTATATTCTCTTGGACATCTTCTTCAACCCTGCTCAGAATTCTGAAATCTTGTTCTTCATCCACTCTATTCTCAACTTCCTTCTCTTAAAAAAAAAAAAAAGAAAGAAAGAAAAGAGTTACAGGAATAAAATATCTGAGAACCCTGTTTCCTTGGGGTTTTAGGAAGTATTTCTAATGAGCTGTTTTATTCATAAAATAATTCATAACAGTTTATCTGAACAGTGCCTGATAGTCTTCTGGAAAAAATGTCTAATTCTATCCCTTGACCCACAGGGGAAGAGCTTGCATGTCATAAAAATTGAAGGGAGGCTTGTGCATTTCTGGATCCAAGAAAAACAAGAGTGGCATTGATTAGTGTTGGCCCAGGTTTCCACCTTCTTACAGACAACACTAAGGTGCGTTTACTCATTGATGGCTTAGTAAGAGACAAGAGTTGAAGTCAGTGGTAGTTTAGAGGAAAAGCTCAGCCTCCAGCCCATTACTAGCTGGGTGATGGCAACAAAGTCATTTAACCTCTCTAGGCCTCAGTGTCCTTACTTTAAAGCAAAACTGATACCAGCCCTAACCTCATAGGAGTTTTATGAAGATTCAACAAGCTAATGTTGATGTGGTGACCACGGTAAAGAACTGCTCATCTTTTATGTTGGGTGAATTACTGATGAATAACCCCAGCTTTTGTTGTTTGGGACCCACTATCATTTATTCCCACAAGGCTGCTCCCAGTTAACAGTCAAGCACAACACTGGCACCAATGCAGATCACTTGAGCTATAAGACCTCTGGCCCACAAAGGTGACTTTGGCTTAAAGACTCCCATTGACTTGGCAGAACAGTTCTTGGAATTGCATTGCAGCTTGAAAAAATCTCTTCCTATCCAGTCTTCCATCCTCCCTATCTTCTTCCACAAGCGTCAGATAATCACTGTGGTAAGAAGACTCCTGCCACTTTCTTCAACCTCCTCTTGTTTACCTTTCACATGTTTTTACCCACAATAAGCCTTTTTGTTTTTATCCAATCTTAGTGTATACAAACACAGTTGGTAAAAATCAACATCTAGTGTACAAAGATACACAAACATATACAGTTATCTCTGATATGTAGTACTTGCTCTGTAAATAGCACTTTTATTATTAACAAATAGAGTGATTGGTAGCATAAACTTGGGAATTCAGAAAAAGGAAAAATCATTTCAAACCAAGACATTCAGAAAGATTTTGTAGGTAAGATAGATTTAGAGCTAGCTGGAAAAATCTCTAAAGTAAGATTTGTTCAAGATGGGGGTCGAGGAGATAATAAAAGAAACACAGAGGGACTTACTCAGTGATCTAAGTGGTTAAAACTCTGCCTTCTAATGCAGGGAATGTGAGTTCAATCTCTTATCAGAGAACTAAGATCCCACATGCCATGGGGTGCAGCCAAAAGGAAAAAGAAACACAGAGAGTGGCTGGGAAATGGAGATGCTTCTAGATTGGCAGGAGTGTAGGGAACATGTGCTGCTGTAATTCTGTGCAAGTCTAGAAAAGTAGGTTGAGGATAAACTGGAGTGGAGTTGTATGAGTCAGTTGTGTTGTTATACCAAGCAAACCCCAAATCTCAGTGGCTTACAACAACAGACATTTGTTTCTCATTTGTGTTGCATATTGGTGGCTCTTATGGCTCCATATCATATGTCTTCTCAACTTATTCTTTGACTCAGCCTGAAAGATCTGTTCTTCCTTGAGAAACCTGGTTTCCCCAAGGCAAAGGACTGGCAGAAACATACGATGTCTTTCGAAGCTTCTGCCAGAGACAAGACCTATGTCATGTCTGCTCGTATTCTATTGCCCAAAATAAGTCATATGGCCACGCCTGACATCAGTAGAACAAGGGATACCCCTCCAACGCAGGAGACACTAAAAGTTACATTGCTGTGGATGAGGATATATAGTCCTCTCTCAGGAAAGAGGGCTAAATAGTTGATAACAAGAAATTGATCTACCACAGGTGAGAAATTATTCAGTTGACCATACATCAACATTTAATATCTTTTAGCAGGCCAGTGAGATCATCAGGGTTGCCTGGATATGAGATGAAATGAAGGAGTAGAGAAGAGAGTAAGACTGTATTGAACCAGGTAGGAGACACAGACAGGCAGGCTAATGTCATGACAGCTGGTATTGACTGTGGCTTCTCTTCTGGGACTCAACTCTCTTGTCTTTGTTCTGAGACCTACACAAGAGGATGGAGAGGAAAGTCACCTGTTAGGACAAGGAACAATGAAGTCACTTTCTAAGTATCTAGATAAAGAGGGGTGTAGGGCCAATTCTCAGGATAGGCCTCAGAAAACTGTGAAAGAGAAATCAGATTTATCTTCAGAGCCCACTCTCCTTGTACCTCTCCTTTCACAGGACCCCAGTTTCCATCCCTACGGAACAAGCCCCAGCTCACAGTGCTCTCCTTTGTCCCCAAGATGCCCAGGTGTCCCCACCTGTGATCCCTCACAGGCCCTCCCACACCCTCCCAAGTGACTCCCACTGCCTCTGGCCTGACCCTTCTGCTTCAACCCACCTTCTTCCAAGAACAACTTCCCAATCACTAATGTCATCCCATCCTCAGGGCCTGGCTAGGCAACTGGCTAGCTGTTCCCTTCAAAAACACAGTTCACTATAAAACATTACTTTACTACTAATTTTTTTTAATTTATTTTATTTTATTTTTTAACGTTACAATATTGTATTGGTTTTGCCATATATCAACATGAATCCGCCACAGGTATACACGTGTTCCCCATCCTGAACCCTCCTCCCTCCTCCCTCCCCATACCATCCCTCTGGGTTGTCCCAGTGCACCAGCCAGGTGGACAACTTCACCTCCAAAAAGCGGTCTCCTATATAAGCCAGTTGAAGAAGATATTCTTAAGCAAGGAAACCAGTTAGAAGCAGTTCTGAAACCAGATCACACAGGCAAGTTCTCAGTGTGTTAGCATCCTAGCACCCCATCTTGGCCCCTTCTTAGCAGACTATGTGGAGCGCATCACATATAATTTCTTGGTCTACACAGGGTACAGTTAGATGATGCCAAACATTGCCTTCTATTATCCTGCATATATGCGTGCATGCTAAATCACTTCAGTCATGTCCGACTCTGTGCGACTCTATGGACTGTAGCCCACCAGGCTCCTTTATCCATGGGATTCTCTAAGCAAGAATACTGGAGTCAGTTGCCATGCCCTTCTCCAGGGGATCTTCCTGACCCAGGGACTGAACTCTCATCTCTTACATCTTCTGCATTAGCAGGTGGGTTCTTTACCACTAGCACCACCTGGGAAGCCCATCCTACAAATGCATTTTAATGAGAGTAGCAGCTTCAGAGCCAGGGACCAAGGCCTGAACATTCCAGAACCTATTACACAGTATAACCTAATATAATGATCATGCTGTGTGCTACAAAACTGCTGAAGGGTGGTAGTTCTCTTGCTGTAATCCTCACACACATGGACAAACTTTCTAAGTCACTATTTTTGATGGGAATAGAAAGGAAGGTCATGCTAGAGAAAAAGGTGACTCCCTGATCTGCCCATGATCCTTCCTGGTGGCTCAGTGGTAAAGAATCCACTTGTCAATGCAGGAGACATGAGTTCAAGCCCCAGGTCAGGAAGATCCCCTGAAGTAGGAAATGGCCACCCACTCTAGTATCTTTGCCTGGGAAATCCTATGGACAGAGGAGCCTAGAGGGTTACTGTCCATGGGATCGCAAAGAGTTAGACATGACTGAGCGACTGAACAACAGACGAGCACCGGTTTATTAAGTATGTGTGGGCTCATCTTGAGATGCAGGATCCTTTTCATCCACCAGAACATCAGAGTGCTGGTTGAGACCATTCAATATTAAAAAAAATAAATCAATCAACTCAATGATTCTAACATCTGCCCCTTGGGTGAATAAATAACCCGGCACCTTCTCACCAGTGGAATCAGGTCACAGGGTAATCTTCAGTACACCATCTCCCACAGGCACAGAGGAGAGGCAAAAGCCTTCTCCCACCACAGCTTCCAGATTTTCCGCTCTCAACAAGCAGTGCGTCCAGTTGGACCTGAAAATACATCGCCTGCTGCCAGTTGCTCCTGAGCCACCTCTGAAGTAGAGGGCCAGCTCTCCACTGAGCAAGGCTGAAAGCAAGTCACTTGGAGGCCTGTTTCCTCCGCAGCCCCACTGCCACATCGGTGCCCCCCACCCCCGCCCCCGCCCCCGTGCCTGGGACTCCGTGGGACTCCTGGCACCAGATTCCCTTCCACAGCGGAGACGGTCAGTCACCGCTCCTACCACCGGTGAGTTAAAAGGCATCTGTTTATGAATAAATTTTGCCAAATGTGAGTGGAGTGCGGCGACGGAAGAGGGCAAGACAGGGAAAGTTGTGCTGAGAGAGACTGGGAGGCTTGGGGCTGACTTGGCAGATGACAGGTTTTGTTACAGATTTTTAAAATAATGTTGCTTTAAGAACAGAATAGAAAGCCAAGCCAAGAAACATCAACAGTAAGTTTTCTTCCTTTCCACCCCCCACCCCCACCCCCTCCCGCAAAAGATATGCTGAAGCCAGGTTTAATTTTATGTCAGGAAAGAATTCCCTCCTGAGACTTCCCTGGCTGTAGTTCAGTTGAGGATAATGTTTTCCAGCCATGTTTCCAGAGTCTCTCAAAGACTGAAAGGAAAACGGGCAATCTCGAAGCCTTTGCTTTGAAGCAGCAGGGGGCGCTGTTATGATAAAGAAACCGCGGGTGGTTTCTTCTTGGACGGAGGTGATGACTGAAATTCCGGCAAGGTTCTCTACCTTTTCTTTTCAGCACCAGGGAGTACCTAAAGAATAAAATATTTACAGATGCTAGCAAATTTTATGCCTCTGATTTTAATGCAAAGACTTCATGTTATATTTTACATCAAAAGGGAAGAAGTTCCAGCATCTGCAAGACATAAAAGTATTTCATGATTACTTCCATCACCGTGTAATAAAGCATATCTCATACAGTTATTGCAGTCCCAAAGTCCCCGATAGAAGTGGATGTTTAGAATTGGACTTCCAAGGCATAAAAAAGAGCCATTGTAACCACCTCGCCAAAATCCACCTACCCTTACCATATAAGATATATCAATGCTGCCCAGACTACTTCTGTCCAGTAATACTGGTTTTTAAATTATTGGGCCCATTTAAAAATTAAGGGAGAGGTTGGGAGGCCACACTCACTGATTATCATTAGAAACAATATTTGCTCTGTTTCTTACCAGGTTGTTTTAAGGTCCTACATTAAAACACACAGTGGGACTTCACACACAGTCAAGGAGTAAATGACTGTTACTACACATATACTGTACTACCTGTAACTGTGTTATTATGAATGTTAATGCATTTTAGCTAATTCTCATGGCCCCCTACCTCTGATTACTTATTTCATTCTAGCATCAACAGAATCCTCATGCAGAAAACCTTCTGGAGCTAAAATTCTACAATATCTCATACACATTTCTGTGAGTGTTGCTTATACATTGTTAAGAATATCTCCAGGAGTAGTAAAATAGGCTTCTATGGGAGTTAGTTAAGGGAATGCTGAAGTTCAGGGAATGCTGAAGTTCAGGGAAACAGTCCCAGAGAAGAGGGAGGTGATGGGGAATTGGCTGGAACATAAAGGATTTAACAGGAGAAGAAGCATCATTCATGGAGGAAGCTGAAAAATCAGAAGACCTCTCCAAACATGTATATGGGTAATATAATACCCCCAAGGGCTTTCCTGATGTCTCAGAGGGTTAAGAATCTACCTGCAATGCAGGAGTCCTGCGTTTGATCCCTGGGTTGGGAAGATCCCCTGGAGGAGGGCATGGCAACCCACTCCAGTATTCTTGTCTGGAGAATCCCCATAGACAGAGGAGCCTGGTGGGCTACAGTCCATGGGGTTGCAAAGAGGCAGACAGGACTGAGCAACTAAGCAGAGTACAGCACATACGACTTCAAAGACTAATATTATATGGTGCAAGGAATTCTATTACAGCAGACTGCCTCAGATTTTCAGAGTGAATATGGGAGGATGACCTGAGAAAGCAAGAAATTGGTCAGAAAATAGACTTAGACTAATAAGGGACTGGCAGGAACAGAGTCTTCAAATAAGAACGATGCAATATATATATATGTGTATATATGTGTGTGCACATATGTGTGTGTGTATTGCTTATGGCAACCCCAGTATTCTTGTCTGGGAAATCTCATGAACAGAGGAGCCTGGTGGGCTGCAGTCCATGGGGTTGCAAAGAGTCACACACAACTTAGTGACTAAACAAACCACAAAAAACGGAGGTGTGAAATTGTTGAGGGAACAGAGACAGAGTTAAAAGTAGCTCAAACATGGCCTAGTCTTCCCTCAGAAGAATTGTGAGAGAAATTACTCTTAATATTCTCTAGTATCATGAAATACTTTGCATTTCTGCTCTAGAGAGAACAAACATATCAGCTATTTCCAAATATGGATGGCTTACATAATATATCTCCTAATATATGAATCAGCAGAGTTCTCAATGGTTCTGGAAAGTTTCAGATCATCCTGAAACTGGTTAGCTACTCATTCTAAACTGATCTGAGTAGGAGCTGCCATACATCTTCACTTCATTTTTATATTGTGAGCCCCTTTGGGTATTTCTGCACGTCCTCCATGGGTACCTCTGACCATGTTCTGATCCCCAGAGGGTTCAGTAGGGACATTAGTGAATGGTGCTACCTGTCAGATTTAGTGATTAATCAGTGAAGGAAGATTTGCTTTGATATCAGTTTGGGGTTGAATTTTGGTTGAACTTTGTGCACAGCGTCTATGAATTTAAATGAGTTTCCACATGAACCTACTTTAGAAAGCAGTGGTAACTCAACAAGAAACATAATCCTCTGTGTTTCTCAATCGTTCTTCCCAATTGTACAATATCAAGTATTAATTCTCTACTGGGTAGTAGGTTTCCTCTGGTATCCGAGGCAATGTCATAGTTTTCCAGTTGTTTTCAGATATTAAGGGCTTCCCTGATAGCTCAGTTGGTAAAGAATCCTCCTGCAATGCAGGAGATCCCAGTTCGATTTCTGGGTTGGGAAAATCTGCTGGAGAAGGGATAAGCTACCCACTCCAGTATGGCAACCCACTCCAGTACCCTTGCCTGGAAAATCTCATGGACAGAGGAGCCTGGTGGGCTGCAGTCCACGGGGTCACAAAGAGTCAGACATTACTGAGTGACTTCACTTTCACTTTCCAGTGCGCTTGGGCTTCCCTTGTGGCTCAGCTGGTAAAGAATCCGCCTGCAGTGTGGGAGACCTGGGTTCAATCCCTGAGTTGGGAAGATGCCCTGGAGAAGAGAAAGGCTACCCACTTCAGTATTCTGGCCTAGAAAATTCCATGGACTGTATAGTCCATTGGGTCACAAAGAGTCGGACGCAACTGAGCGACTTTCACTTTCAGATATTAAGCCGCAGTCCAGCCATTCATTTATAGTTTATCTTCACCTTCTACCCACTGCCAATCCAAGTATGAACTGGTGCCCTATCTGAGGCCTATTTCAAGGGTACCACCACCTTGTGTCCCCCTTCTAGGATTACCCTTCAGGGGTGTTGAGCTGAGAGGTGCACAAGGAATTGGAAGAACACCAAGCCAACCAGATACCACCATAATGTCTCTGTCCTCATGAGTGCTCCTTCTCTGGACACAGCCTGGCCATTGATGTCCACTGTGAGGCAGGCTCCAAATTCTGACTCTGGGGGCTAGAGGTATGAGTTCTTTGAGATCCAATGATTTGAGAAGTTGGAAATCCATTTTCAGCTCTTGTCACTGGCCATGTACTCCATTGTCTTCTGTAGCTGGAGTGTGGTGGGGAAACTGTCTTGGAATTGGGGCGACTCAACCTCAAATTCATTCAAACCCGCATCCACTTGACCCACAGAAATTTCCTTTCTTGGCCATTAAACTGGGTGCCCCAACACTGTCCCCTCCCTCTAGCCCTTTCACCAAGACTCATCTTCCCTGCTCCCATGATAAATTCAAGTTCTTTTCCTCAGCAAATGCCCAGCTGGAGGACCAAAGGATACAACAGTCTTTATGAATAATTCTCTTAGAATCCCTAAGGAGGTTTTTAGGGATAAAGACCAGGTATCCCGATTTCCATTCCCCATGAGAAGGGAGTTGCCTCTCATCTCATACACACTCTATTCTACTGACCCTTGGGTTTACCTCCTCACTCCCTAGCTGCCAGTTTTTTAGCGTAGCAATGTAGCAGAGGGCTTCCCAGGTGGCTCAGCGGTAAAGAATCTGTCTGTAAAGCAGGAGACACAGGTTTGATTCCTGGGTCAGGAAGATTTCCCCAGGAGAACGATATGGCAATCCCTTCCAGTACTCTTGCCTGGGAAATCCCATGGACAGAGGAGCCTGGCGGGCTACAGCCTTTGAGGTCGCAAGAGTTGTACATGGCTTGGTGACTAAAGAACAACAAAATGTAGCAGATGGAGGCTGGTAGTAGCTGGCCACACTTATCACCTCTTAGGAATGTTGAGTCTGACTCCAGTGTCTGTCAGTGCAGTTACTGAGTTCTTTCTCTGTCCTTTCCCTTGAATCTTAGTTGCCAATCTCGGGTGTCCCACTGATAGAACAAAATGGAAGTAAACAAAGTTCTTTGGAAGAAAGAAAATATAGAGTAAACATAAATACTTAGGACAGCTATTTGGAATCATTTGGGCCATTCTTAAGAGTTTTCATTATTACCTATTACAATAGCTTCATTTTCATTTAACCAATAAGAACCAAATGTTTATCACAAGTCAGACATAATGATAGACTTTGACACTGCAGAAGAGAAGACATAGCCCCTGCTCTTTCAGAGTCCTTCACTATTGTGTAATATTTACAACACAGCATCCTGATGCTAGTGTGAAGATAGGTTAAGGCCGCTAACAGCAGACAGAGGACATGCTTCTCCAGAAGTCGGGGTAGATTTCAAAGAAGAGACATTATCTGATGTGGCTCTTGAAAAATGAAAGCCATCAGTCATTAGGTAGGAAAAAGAAAATAGGGGAAAACATCTCAAAGAGAGATAATGATGGCATGTGCAATGACAAAGACTCAGCACATATGCCTTTGGAGGGTGTGCTAAGTCGCTCAGTCATGTCTGACTCTGTGGCTCTATGGACTGGGGCCTGCTAGGCTCCTCTGCCAGTGGGATTTCCCAGGCAAGAGTACTAGAGTGGGTTGCCATGTCTTCCTCCAGGGGATCTTCCCCACCCAAGGATGTTCCCCAAACTCTCATCTCCTATGTTTTCTGCAATGGCAGGTGGATTCTTAACCACTAGTGCCACCTGAGAATCCTTTGGGGTGGAGTGACGCCAAAAGATGGGCCTAGCAGAGCCACTTGAATCTAAACTGCAGGTGGCTTTAGATTGTCTGTTAAGGAGTTTCGGGTTTTTCTGCATGTGAAATGGGGAATATCAAAGGTTTTAAAGCAAAGGGCCAACTCAAAGAATGTCGTGTTCATAATAAGTCTCTGACCTCAAAGTAGACTAGGATAAGAAAACAAGGAGTTAGGAAACAGTTGTGATCACCTGGGGGGAATTGAGTGCCTGAACTCTGTGTGCAGTGTCAGGAAGAAAGAGAAGGAACAGATAGGAGAAAACTTTCAGAGAAGAATGGAATTGAGAATGACTCAGTGATTTTAAGCTTGGGTGTCTGGGTACATGGAAATAGTCTGCTAAGATAAGGAGGAGCACAGGAAGATCTGGCTGAGGAGGAGATAAGGGTGCAGTTGGGGACATGTTACACTGGAGATGAACTGTGGGAAAGCTAGGAGGTATTTGGGCAGGAGTTCAGGAGAAAAGTCTAGGTTAAATGTGGGAATAATTGGTGAGCAGACGAGGCTTGAGCCTAGCTGAGTGACTGTGAGAATATCCAGTGAGAATATGTAGAAAGAGAGCAAGATGCAAAGGATAGAACATTTAAAGGGCCACAAGGAGTGAGAAGGGAGTTCTGGAAAAGGGGTAAGAAAAAAATCATTAAGAGAAGAAATCAGGACACAGCCTCTCTCAAAAGGGAAGGCCAGGGGAATGTCAAACAAGACAGAAGTAGTTCCAGTGTTAGATGTTAGATAAAAGTATGCAGAATAAAAACCAAAAAGAAATGGTTATGAGATAAAGAAATTGCAAAGTACTGGGGTGATGCTAACTTTAAGCAGACCATGTTTTTCTTATGTTTAGATAATTGAAAGGAATATCTTAAAATAGGTGTTTTAGAGAACTTTTAGCTGTCTCTTGGATCAGAAATCTCTGGAAATGCTGATTTTTCCATAGACCATGAAATGTGCTTATATCCTTACATTTTTTTCTTTAGGATAAACATTTTTTTAGCAAATAAGCAAAAAAAGGCATTTTTTCTGTTTGTTTGTTTTGAAGGGGTAAACTATATATGAAAATGGCCATAACTGAAAGAGTTGGAAGTGATAACAGCAATTTTTCTCTGTAGGAAAGGAAATAAGTTAGATTCAGGAAAAGTAGCTTGCTGACAAGGCAGTCAGTCACATGGCTCCCTGAAGGAAGTTAAGAGACTGGTTTTTTAAGGTCATAGTTCTATGAAAAGTGCAGTTGAGGTTCACATGAATAAAGTTTTCTTTGGTTATAATGAGTGGACGGTCAAAAAAAAAAAAAAAATCCAGCAGAAACACAAAAGGCTGAGGTAGTAATGCCTCTCTCCATTCTACAAGCTTAGAAATGTCAAGTCAGATTATTTGCTGAAAGAGTAAACATCTTGAAATATGGTAAGAAAATGCATAAGTAGAATTTATTTAACATTCTATTTCCATTCTCTGCATGTAAATGCATATTTTCTTGAACAAAACATCAAAAGTAAAACTTTTGCAAAAATATAGCATTCTCCTTTTGTGAAGTCTTGGATCAAAGGCTCATCATATAAATATACATTATGTTTTCTTATATTCGTGTAATTCCCTGGTGGCTTAGACGGTAAAGCGTCTGCCTACAATGTGGGAGACCAGGGTTCAATTCTTGGGTTGGGAAGATCTCCTGGAGAAGGAAATGGCAACCCACTCCAGTATTCTTGCTTGGAAAATCCCATGGATGGAGAAGCCTGGTAGGCTACAGTCCATGGGGTCGCAAAGAGTCGGACACGACTGAGCAACTTTACTTTCTTATATCCATAGATAACACATTGTCAAATAAAAATGATACCTTTAGGTTATTGCTACTTAAGACAGTATCTTGTGATATATATGGACTTAAAGAGGATGGAGGAGAAAGGAGATATTGATAAAATTAATTAAATGCCTACTGCAGGCATGTGCTGAAAATTCTGGTAATATTCATGACAAGCTCTGTGAGTTGTGTCCAGTGCTCAAAGAGTTTGGGTGTACTCCACTTTGGCACAGGTCTTCTAAGCTCCCCAAGCCTTACTCTGTTTATTCAGTCATAATGCAATTATCAAAGACGATGAACCCATTCTCATTTTGAGTCAGGGATAACTGGGATCTAAGAATAAATAGGGGCTTCCCTTGTGGCTCAGCTAATAAAGAATCCACCTGCAATGCAGGAGACCTGGATTCAATCCCTGGGTTGGGAAGCTCCCCTGAAGAAGGGAAAGGCTACCCACTCCAGTATTCTGGCCTAGAGAATTCCATGGACTGTATAGTCCATGGGGTCACAAAGAGTCGGACACGACTGAGTGACTTTCATTTCACTTCAAGAATAAATAGAGATGGACAAATTAAAAGATTATCTTGGCACCTCACTATGGATTGCTTTGTCTCTCCAGGTTTCATCTCTTGACTCTCTTTTGGAAAGCAAGCCTGTTTAATAGTCATAAAGACACGGGAGTCTACCTAGATAATTTGCCTTTTCCTTGAATTGTACATTCTTTTATAACCTCAGAGATTTATCTATGCCTGCATTCTACCCAATGTGGAATCTGTCTGACACTGTGAAGCATCTGAATCAAATATCTAGGCCTAATCACCACACAGACTTGAGTTCCAATACCAGCCCACTTTCACCAATTAGCTGTAAACTGAGGCAAGTTGGTTAACCATTTAAAGTAAAATTGGGATGATTAAAATTCCTTCTTTGGGGGACTAGTATCAAGACTAAATGTGATACTATTTTTTATAACATACTTGGTATAGTGCTCTGACCTTAAATGATAGTTGGGAGAAAAACAGACTGGGGTTCTTTCGGTTACCTGGAGCTTATCTTTTTTAACTATTTATTTTGTATTCAGGTATAGCTGATTAACAATGTTATGACAGTCTCAGGTAACATCAAAGGGATTCAGCCATGCATATGCATGTATGTATCTTCCCCCAAACTCCCTTCCCATCCAGACTGCCTGGAATTCGTATTTTAAATAATAGTCTTTCCCATTTTCAAAATGTCATCATGTTATAATGCCTTTCCATCGATCAAGCCAAAATCTATCTTATTCTTACTTTTTCCCACTAATTCTGTCCTCTGGAACTCCATGAAATAAATCCAGTTTTCAAATATTTCCATTTCATTCAATACTGAACTGTCCATTGTTGAGGAACCAAATGAGCAAGACATAATTTTAGGCTCAAATAATCTCAGGTAATAGAGGAAAGAAGATACATAGACAAATAATATACCTTCACAGTACACTATTTAAAGTGTGTAGGGGTCCAGAAATATACAGTGTGCATTCAATTATTATACAAACAGAATATGCATAAAGGACAGGAAGAAATTAATTATTGGAACACAAAGATAGAGATGAAGCCTGTGCTTGAAAAAAATTTGTGGGAGAGGAGTTGTGCTATGCTCTGAAGGATGTGTAAGACACAGGAGCATCCTGAAGGAAACTGCATGTGCAGAAACACGCAGGCAATGTTCAGAAAGCAAGGGGCCATGCAGTGGACAACAGGCATGACTCTGTGGTGTCAAGCGATATTGTGGTCTATATATGCACGAAACATCAGGGAAACCTGAACCAAACCAATGCTTCTCGTATAACTGTTATAGTTAGTAACACAGTCATCATTGTGTATTTTCTTCATCCATCAGTATTCACAATACAAAGCTAACATAGATAGTCACTGAAAATCATTCATGTTAAAAAAAAAATCTTACATGAAAAGTTCGGGACATACCAGGTCTAAGTACAGAGTAATGAGTAGAAGTGAGCCATTTTTTTTTTTTTTCTCCCAGCTGGCATAGTTGCCTCCCTTCCCCTTTCATTTATTCAAGGACACCATGCCGGAAATTTGCCCAGATTAACTTTCTCCTTACTTCTACAGCTTTCTCATTAACCAAACAGATATGCTGTGACTTCTCCCAGTCTGGAAAACAGTTCACCTCAACACTGCTTCTACCTCCAACCAACTACTTTCTACAGGGGGAAAAAAAAAATCTTAGGAAAGAAAATGGTGTATGTATATAGTTTCCATTTCCTGTTCGAGTTTTTTTTTTTCCCCTGTGGGTTTTGCCTTCAACACACATCTGCTGTCTGACTGCATATCACGACACGTACCACTACCATTCTAGCCCAAGGCATTGTCATGTCTTTTGGATCCCAATAGTTTCTGACATGGTCTTCCCATTTTGGGTTTTTTTGTTTTGTTTTGTTTGTTTTTTGCCATTAGTTTGCTCTACTTTATTTCCAACGTAGCATCTGGACGTGATTCTGCTCAAGCATATGTCAGATCATGTCATTCCTCTGCTCAGAACCCACTGAAGCTTTCCATCCCATTCAGAGTGGAGAGTGGCATTCTCTCCACAGTAATCTCTCAGGACCCATGCTCTCCAGCCTCATGCTTCCATACCATTCCTTGAGCTTCCCAGACCTGTCTCATTTCAAATAACTGTGTGCCATATGCTTACTTATCTGCTGGCAAGTTTTCTGTTTTCAGAATGATTTCTATTGCTTGTAATAGGTTGGTCTACAGTGAAAACTAGTTCTCTTTGTGATTTGAAAACACCGTCTACAAACTCCATTATTAAAACACATTTATTTTTTAAAGTGTATCCCTAATGCTTTACTAATTTTTTATCATGTGGACCCTTTTCAGCTTTCATCCTCTTAAATTATCTTTATTGTTGTGCATGCCTAACACCTCCCTTCTACTTGAAGGTCTCTCCCACTTTTTCTTCAGAAGTACTGGTCCTTGGAAATAGGTCCACCCTCCATGAGTGCTCTACAGTCTCAGTCACTAGATCGTCCTCTTCAGTTCCCAGCCCTTCGGCAGTTCACAGAATTCTGTCTTTGGTCCTCTGCTCTTTGTACATATTCAGTCTGGGAAATCTCATCCTTTCCCTAATGCAGATCTCCAACTATACACTGAGTGCTCCCAACCTGAACTCCAACTTCCCTCCTGAGCTCTGTTCCCAGTTGCCTTCCAGCCAGCTGTTTCAATACGTTCCAGTGTCATTTCAGACTTAATACATCCCAAATTGGACTCGTTAAATTTCTTTGCAGTTAGCTTTTCAAGCAAGTCAAACTGTCAGTAAATGCACCACTAGCCATCTAGACACCATTTTACAAATCTCCAAGTCCTTACTTCTCTGCCACATTCCTTTTCTTGCAGAGATCCTTAGAAGGCATCTTTCCAAGCCCGCAGTCTGCATCTTTGAACAAAACAGTGTGTGTAGCTTAACACAAATATATCCCTAAAATTAAAAGCTACTTTCTGTGTCCAACAGAACAGTCTTCGGCACCCTAAAATGATAGATGTGGATTCTGAATACCAAAAAATCTGGGTTTATAGTCTGGCATTGCCTTTTGTGGCTTTAGGAAAGTTAGTAAGCTTTCTTGAATCTCAGCTTTCTTATCTGCCAAGAGAGATAATAATGATTACTTCACACATTCTTTGGGAAGATTAACTGAAATAAATAATATGCTCACCCCTAGTGACACACTGATACTTTTAAGAGACACTCAAAATATTTAATTTCCTTCATTCTCTCCTATCAAATGAGGCAATTATACTGGCTTAAAAATTCCTTTGCTCAAATATGTTTGAAATGTGATACCATCCCTTAAAGAACAGGTTGTAAAAGTAGTCCAGCTGTGATTTAATATTGAGAAAGTCAAGCAGAGGGAGTCAGTTGAAGAATGTAATTCACCTGATTCACAAGCCACCTGATGTTATCTGGAAGGTACCAGTGATCTTTTCCATGACATCTTATTACAAAATGGTATGTTCTCTTTGTTCTGTTCTGTGGAGTGATGGGTATTTGTTCTTAGACTAAGATCATTGGAATTCTCCAAAACAAGTGAATAGAATTAAAGAAGCAGATTGGTAGTGATTTAAAGCCTAGATTCTGAGTAGAGCTGCCAAAATTCAAATCCGCACACTAGCTATGTAGTCTGAGGCCAATTACTTGATTTCTCCATGTCTCAATTGTAATGTAGTGTTGCTGTGAGGATTAAATAGTGTAAAGAATTAAAGGACAGAGGAAAGATCCATTTAACACAGCACTAAAGAGCCACTGATAAAGAATTCACTTGCCAAGGCAGGAGACACAGGTTTGATCCTGGGTTGGGAAGATCCCCTGGAGAAAGAAATGGCAAACCATTCCGGTATTCTTGCCTGAGGAATCCTACAGACAGAGGAGGCTGGCAGACTATAGTCTTCGGGCTATAGTCCATGGGGTCACAAAGAGCTCGACAACTTAGGACTAAACAGCCACAAATGAGCCACTGAACACATGCCCTCAGGGAGTGAGCAAAACCTGGAGGTTTCTTCCATAAGAAGAGAGCAGGATTTCCCTGCTTTAAGGGAAATACCAGAGTTATTATTAAACAGTAAGTATGACAGTTGACAACTTTAAGACATCTAAGAGTTTTTAAATATTGATTTTAAATACTGTTCTATATAATCTCATTCTTTAGGTTCTGAAGAAAAGTCAAGTTTCTTATTTAGTGCATAATTTAGAGCACTAAATTTAGGTTTTTTAGGGCAAAGCTATTCTGTACTAAAAACCCATGTTATTCTTATTATTTCTTTCCATCCCTCTTTAACATTCACACACAGAAACAACCTCGTCCTTGGACCTATGCTTCCATTAAGGAACACCATTATTCACTTCACTGCAGTTGTCATAATAATGTGTATGGTCCTAAAAAGAAAGATGTAACCCAGATAGGGCTTGAACTTCCTAAGTTTGTATTTTCAAACCTATGAAATAATGGCAAGTATCACAAGCAAGGAAAGAGACTACTGCTGATTTTCAAGAATGATTTTAACTGGATAATGATAACCAACTATACTGCAATCACCATGATCCTTTCACCATTAGCTTACTATAAAACATTTCACTGTCTTCTCTCCAAAACTCCCTTCTTACAACAAACTCTCCTACTGACTCTCTAATGACTCACCACTAGATTCTCTTTTGGCTACTGTCTTCTCACTAAGGTAAAAGAATTACACTCTCTGAAGTATTTGCATTATACCTCCACAGAAACCCAGATAAAGTTGGGGCATGGAATTTTAGCATCCAGTAAATAATCTCAATTCCTGATTTAATTGAGCATGTTAGGGACTATAGAAATCAAGCTTGGAAAATCAGTTCTATCCTCTATCTACTCAAACAATCATTTTCACCATGTAAAAATACTCCTATCTTTTCTGTCACTACAACTTTACTATGAGGTAGCCACTAAAATGGGAAATAAAGTCCAATTTTAGTAATGGCACCCCCCAGGTAGATCAGAGCTACCTTGAGCAAAATTAATTAATTGTTTTGTGTCTCAGTTCAGGAAGCAACAGTTAGAACTAGACATGGAACAACAGACTGGTTCCAAATCAGGAAAAGAGTACGTCAAGGCAGTATATTGTCACCCTATTATTTAACTTAAATGCAGAGTACACCATGTGAAACGCTGGGCTGGATGAAGCACAAGCTGGAATCAAGATTGCTGGGAGAAATATCAATAACCTCAGATATGCAGATAACATCACCCTTATGGCAGAAAGTGAAGAACTAAAGAACCTCTTGATGAAGGTGAAAGAGGAGAGTGAAAAAGTTGGCTTAAAACTCAATATTCAGAAAACTAAGATCATGGCATCCAATCCCATCACTTTATGGCAGATAGATGGGAAAGCAATGGAAACAGTGAGAGACTTTATATTTTGGGGCTCCAAAATCACTGCAGATGGTGACTGCAGCCATGAAATTAAAAGACGCTTGCTCCTTGGAAGAAGAGTTATGACCAACCTAGACAGCATATTAAAAAGCAGAGACATTACTTTGCCAACAAAGGTCCATCTTGTCAAAGCTATGGTTTTTGCAGTAGTCGTGTATGGATGTGAGAGTTGGACTATAAAGAAAGCTGAGTGCCAAAGAATTGATGCTTTTGAACTGTGGTGTTGGAGAAGACTCTTGAGAGTCCCTTGGACTGCAAGGAGATCCAACCAGTCCATCCTAAAGGAAATCAGTCCTGAATATTCATTGCAAGGACTGATGCTGAAGCTGAAGCTCCAATACTTTGGTCACCTGATGCAAAGAACTGACTCTTTTGAAAAGGCCCTGATGCTGAGGAAGATTGAAGGCAGAAAGAGAAGGGGACAACAGAGGATGAGATGGTTGGATGGCATCACTGACTCAAGGACATGAGTTTGAACAACCTCCAGGAGTTGGTGATGGACAGGGAGGCCTGGTGTGCTGCAATCCATGGGGTCACAAAGAGTTGGACACAACTGAACAGAACTGAACTGACCTTCCTCATCTGAAAATGGATATTGAACAATATTACTTATATCATCGGATTATTGTGAAGATGAATTGATGTAATTTATCCATAATGTCTGGGACAGTACCTTGCATACATTAAGTGCTTAATAAACTACTATTGGAGAAGGCAATGGCACCCCACTCCAGTACTCTTGCCTGGAAAATCCCATGGATGGAGGAGCCTGGTAGGCTGCAGTCCATGGGGTCGCTAAGAGTCGGGCACGACTGAGCGACTTCACTTTCACTTTTCACTTTCATGCATTGGAGAAGGAAATGGTAACCCACTCCAGTGTTCTTGCCTGGAGAATCCTAGGGACGAGGTTGCTTGGTGGGCTGCCATCTACGGGATGGCACAGAGTCGGACACTACTGAAGCGACTTAGCAGCAGCAGCAAACTACTATTACTATTGTTATTTAGCTTCCCAGGTGGCTCAGGTAAAAAATTCTTTCCAGGTAAAGAATCCACTTGTCAGTGCAGGAGCCACAGAAGACTCAGGTTGGATCCCTGGGTCGGGAAGATCCCCTGAAGAAGGAAATGGCAATCGACTCCAGTGTTCTTTCCTGGAAAATTCAATGGCCAGAGAAGCCTGATGGGCTACAGTCCATGGGGTCACAAAGAGTTGGACACAACTAAGCAACTGAGGACACACACAGTATTGTTATTGTTTCCATTTTATTCAATTACTGAAAATAAAGCAAGCTAAGATAGGAGCAATATGGAATGCCAGGATATATGAAAACCTTCAAATATATATGTTTTAAACAAGAGTCCAAGCTACTCAGCTAAAGAAACCTGAAATCTCTGCAAGCTGTAGTAGTAAAGCTCAAAATCTAAGTACAGTGAATACTGGACAGGAAGGACAAAAATAAATAAATAAAAATAGAAATTCAGTTTCAAACTGTGCTTTACAAAACAATAAGTGACATTTTTCACATGAATGAATTTTGCATTTGCATCCTGGAAATGTTCTGTGGTAGAAGGATTTTGACTTTTCTGGTCCCAGTCAGGGATAAATTACTCCCAGCAGAGAGAGGAACCCAAGTACTGACATGAAAAGTATTCACCTAAGTGTTAAGCACGTCATTCTCCCCTTCCTCTCCTGGGATGGAGTCCACATTTGGGCAACTGCTCTGAGTTCTTTTTCCCTATTATAATGCTGTCCCTATTATAATGGTGAGTAAATACAATCTGAGTAAATACAGTCAACAAGATTAGGACTGTCTCAGATTTTGGAACCAATTTCCCATGTCTTGAACTGACAAATTTTCTGGTTTCTTCCAGAACCTGTTTCCTCCTTCAGTCTTTCCATGAGCCCTAAGCATATGTCTTTTAATCATCTCTTGTTCTTCAAACAAGAACTTATTTTCATCAGAAGGGAAGAAACTACTACTTCATCTGAGAAAGAGTTGATGAGATTATGTGGCTAGGAAATGCTCCTATTTGCTTAAAACATGACAACAGTCCCCATCTTCTGTATGTGTCTGACATAATTTTTACTGCATATCAGGAGAATAAGCTACTGCAACATTTTCCTTTAGAGACCAGAGATATAAATGGTAGGACCTTAAGGGCAAAAACAAAACCATTCCTTGATTATTCCACCAGGGGAGCCTTCAGATAGCTCAGAGCCATTTAAAGACAGTGATCAAGCTAATATGTAAGTAACAGGTAATATAGCCTGTGCATACTTACTAAGTCACTTCAGTTGTGTCCAATTCTTTGTGACCCCAAGGACTGTAGCCCACCAGGTTCCTCTGTCCATGGGATCCTCCAGGCAAGAAAACTAGAGTGGGTTGCCGTGACAATATATGCCAATATGGTAGATAGTATAGCATAATTGACAGCAAAACCAAGTACTCTAGAGTAATTTATTATAAAACCTTACCTTCCATTCCAAATAAACTTTCAGACAATATTAAAATGTACTCAAAATTATAATTTGCCAGGAACATGAGGAATAAAAAGAAGCTACTGCTCTGTGGTAATCTGAATGCAAGATGTTCTCTGTAGAACGTTGTCACTGCCTTTAGTGATAAACTATTTAGAGGGAAGGAAAGAGAAGAGGAACTCTCTCTTGACTCAGCAAGAAACTATGAATGAATAAAAATTAAGTTTAAGAAGTAAGCAAAAAGAAAATAAAGTATTAAAAACTGAAAAAAGAGTAAAGATTAGACCATGAAATAAATAATTTTATTCATATGATCTGGGAGAGAAAAAGAGACGAAGAAAGGACATATGCTTAGAGGTTATGGAAAGACTGAAGGAGGAAACAGGTTCTGGAAGAAACCAGAAAATTTGTCAGTTCAAGACATGGGGAAATTGGCTCCAAAAGCTGAGACAGAGAAAGAGAAAAGAGATAAAAAATGCCTTACATTTTATTGCACAGTATACTTCCCAGAGCATCTGGCAAAAGCTGTCTTTCTTCATTCCTACTTCCAACACTAGATTTTCAAATGAACCTATCTCCTTCCTTACTGGAAAATGTCTAGAATCTAAATATAAATGACCTCAGTGATCCCACTGACCTCCAGTCAGGCATTCAGAAGGCCCTCTCTGGAGAGGATTACTGAGAATGGGGGCAGGAGAGCATCATGGCCTAGGAGTGTTTCCATAGTTGGAGCTCAGTGTTAGGCTTGAAAGAAGGGCAAAGTCAGGGAGGAGGTGGACATTCTGGAAGAGTAAACAACATAAACAAACACTGAGATGGAAATATTTCAATGTGCTTACAAGACAGTGATGGTGGTGATGGGGAGGTGGCTGGGAGGGGGAGTGGGCACGAAATACCGTTGCTGGGATTGGTTGCATCTTTCGGAGTTTCTTAACCATCAGCCTAAGGAGATGGGATTTTTTTCTTTACCATCATAAACTGTAGGCTGAGAGGAGGATTTTGAACTCTAGATAGGTATTATGAAAGAAGCATTTTTGAAAATTCACTTTGATGATACAGTGCAGGAGGGCAGAGGGGAGAGGAAACCAAAGCAAGACCTTATTTCAAGAACCCACATATGAGATGATGCATTAAAATAAGGTGGTATACTAAATTATTGGCTTAAGTGTAGAAGTAGTGGATCAAGAGACTATAAAGAAAAATGGCATGGCATTGTGGGTGGAGGAGATCATTCTATTTGGTGGCTATTTTGTCTCTCCTTTTATTGTGTTTATTTGAAAGACTTCTTGGCACTTAATTACAGCTGCCGAAGTGTACTTTCTTAGGAATGCTTATCTTACCTTTCCTGATTTAATGGTTTTTTCTCTCATATCCATCACCAATATTACCAAAGAAGCACTGCTGTTTAACAACTTCTAGGTGATTTCCCAATTTCTCAGAGGAGATTCTTGTACAGTATAATTCAGTAGGAGAAATATCTGCAACCTACATGTCTATGCATTCTCTCAGCTTGCTGACAAGCAGTTAAACATTTAGAAAACATCTTCCTTATAGGAAGAGGCATCTGAAGTTATCCTCAGTACCAACAAAGAATGATGACTACAAAGCCAAGGATACAAGACCACAGATAATCTGAAAAAATATCATTTCTGAAGCCCTGATTGGAATCAACACAGATAACAAGGCTTTTACCTGAATTCCTTCAACAACAACAAAAATCTTGAAAAATCTTTTACACAGTTTTCTGTTGACAAAAAGAAGGGAGGGAGTTTCATATTTTCCTTCAATCCCAGATATAAAGGGCAAAGTGAAAAGGAGGCAGAGCTCTTGAGGTCCAAGGAATATAATGGACCTATCCATAGGAGACATTGACTCCCTGACTCTGATTTAGTTCTAACTGATATCACCAGGATGTCTACAGTCATCTGAACAAGTGTCACCTGTCCAAAGAGGACTCATGTCCATGATCAATCTCCCTACCACCACAAATATGGAGCTTCTCCAAGGGCCTTTTGTCAGACTGCAGCCAATTATAGGAGCTAGCATCTTGAAAATTGTTCTTGAAATCCTCCTCATCCTAACTCCTCACATAAAATCAGTGCAATTCAGACAAGGTCCTCAATCACTGTTAAGCCTGCTCTGAAATATACTTTGAATTCATCCATTCCTCTCCATCTCCGCTGCCTCCATCCTCTTCCAAATCACTATGACCTTTTGAGACTGAGGAAATGAGGTCCTTGATTTCTCCACATCCAGTTTTTCCTTCTCTAATGCCTTCTTCATACAGAATTCAAAGGATTCTTTTTCCTTTTATGTATCCTATTTTATGGTATCTCTGTCCTCACTGGCCTTCTCTCCATCCTTGAGCACAACCTTGCATAAACTGTTCCTCCATGTTTACCCATAATCTGCCAGTTCTTAGAAGGACCATTCCAGACTTCACCAAATACATGAGTTCCTCTGGTTAGTTTCTTCTGTTTAGAATTCATCTGGCTACATAGTACAAACTGTCTTCTAGTCTAGTCTGTGATTTCATGTATATTTATATACTTATTTGCTTAATGGCTTCCTCCCCTGCAGATGGTTCAGGCCATGATAGCAGAGACATTTTTCCCTGTAGCCTGGAGGCATACGACAAGTCTAGCATAGGGCATGAACCCAATAAATGCTCAACAAATAAATGAATCTAAAATGTAAACTCCAGTAGGGTAATAGCTCTGTCACTGGTTTACTATTGTATCCTGATTGCCAATGGATATGTACCTTAGAAACTTGGGTAGATGCCCTCAAAGTATTAGTTCAGTAAGTAAGTAAAGAAATAAAGAAACTATTTTCCCATTAATAGCTATTCCATTGAGAGATAGGCCTAATTACAGAAAATTCTTTCTCAAAGTGAGCTGGAGTCTCTGTCTATCACTTCTATGGTTTTGCCCTTTAATCTAGACCTGACTACATAAAGTACAGCTAGTTCCTTTACAGCGTGAAGTTAAGACACACCAACTTCCCTCGACCATCTTCAAGTGATGGCATGACTTTCAGACTTTTCCTTACTCTGCTTGTTCCCTACATATACTGTAGTTTTATAGTTTTTTTCTCTTGAAATGCATTGTCCCAAACTGTACCTGGGATATGTACTACGATATTATTATCCCCATATTTTCATGCTGGATATTTTTATTGGCAGTGCTTAATTACACACCCTGGCAGGCAGGCTTTAGTATTAATTTATACTGAATTTTCAGCATGCTGTTACACCCCAGGAATGCAATTAAATCAGGTCATCTATGTCTACTACTTATGTATTTAATTTTATGTGCCTAAGTTAAGATTTTCCACTTATCCCTAGTAAATAACAATGAGATTTAACTCTCATTTCCACACTCGAGATCTCTGTGAGTCCTGGTTCTGTCATTCAATGAACTACTCTCTGCTCTCTGTCCTAGTTCTGGCATTCCGTGTCCCTGCTGTCTGTCTCAATTTTATGTCACCCAACACCCCAAAATGTTGTCTGTACCCTCATCTTAAAACCCTGTTCTTATGAGAAAACATTCTCTGCTAGCACTCTGTCATCTTTCTAATTGTTCTCTCTTAGTCTCCTCTGAGGCTTTTCTCTATATACTTATTCACTCATTCCATTTGATAGGTCATG
Organism: Bos indicus; assembly: GCF_029378745.1. Taxonomy (NCBI): domain Eukaryota; kingdom Metazoa; phylum Chordata; class Mammalia; order Artiodactyla; family Bovidae; genus Bos; species Bos indicus. The sequence continues at coordinate 34,786,073 of NC_091779.1, forward strand.
GAATAAAAGTGTTCTGAGCATCTCCCGTGTGCCAGAGATTGGGCTAGTACCCTGGATGGAAATACAAAGATGAAGAAGACACAGCTTTTGTCTTCAAATTAATTTCCCAAAAGTTCCATGGCCTTCACATAATACTGGGTGATTGTACCTATAATAATTGCCAAAAACATATATTCTGCTAAATTCTAAACCAATGTTCCACCTTTATAATCTTTCCTAAGCTCTAGATGTTTATTTTCAATGCTTTACTGGGCTTCACTTAATTATCTGGCAAAACTAATTCAAATTCATCATGGCCAAAACTTAACTCATTATTTATCACTGCCTCCAACCACCTCTAACACTTTCTATATCCCTGATCTTGATTGATGGTATCTTCATCTGCCTATCAGCTAAACTAGGAGGTTAAAAATCACCCCAGATTTACTATTATTTACCTTTCACATAATATGGGTCATTCAGTTCAGTTCAGTTCAGTTGCTCAGTCGTGTCAGACTCTTCGCGACCCCATGAATCGCAACACGCCAGGCCTCCCTGTCCATCACCATCTCCCGGAGTTCACTCAAACTCGCGTCCGTCGAGTCAGTGATGCCATCCAGCCATCTCATCCTCTGTTGTCCCCTTCTCCCCCTGCCCCCAACCCCTCCCAGCATCAGAGTCTTTCCCAATGAGTCAACTCTTCACATGAGGTGGCCAAAGTACTGGAGTTTCAGCATCATTCCCTCCAAAATGGGTCATTGGGTCCTGTCAATTCAATCTCATAAATAACTCAAATACCTCTCTTCCTCTACTGCTGCTATTTTAGTTATCTTCTATCAGATGGATTATTTTTATATTCTTCTAATTGACTTCCATACTTCTAATTCCATTCTTTCCAAATACACCCTCGACATTGCTGTCTGAACAAGAAGAAATTAAGGCACTTTTATAACACATGTATTCTATATCATAGTAAAGTGAAAGTGTTAGTTGCTCAGTCGTGTCCGACTCTTTGTGACCCCATGGACTGTAGGCAGCCAGATTCCTCTGTCAGTGGGATTCTCCAGGCAAGAATACTGGAGTGGATAGCCAGTTCCTCCTCCAGGGGATCTTCCTGACCCAGGGATTGAATTTGAGTCTCCCATGTTTCAAGCAGATTCTTTACCATCTGAGCCACTAGGGAAGTCAACCCCGTATCATAGCAAGATTTCAACAAACAAAAGAAGAAAATGGGGGCAAAGCCAAAATAAACTAGAAAAATACAATGGATCCGAAAATCATATCTAATGCTTATTCATTTTTACCAAGGCTCTGATCCTGCTATAAGTGCTCTTCTTGTGCTATCTCATTCCATCATGGATGCCCCTATGATGATTGATAAGGAAACTGAAAGGTTCACATGTCCTGGCACTGCGCTACTGACTTAGTAGATCTGAACCCAAGATGTCTGTCTCTAGAACTCATGCTCTTAATCACTCACTGTGTTGCCTTCTAAAAATGAAATAGAAGTACGAAAGTTATTCCATGAAATTTTATATACTTGCTACAGGCGATCAATTTTTAACTGTCAAACAGCCAACACAAAGAGGAAAGAAAACAGATACAAGGTTCATAATGTTGGAAAGTAAAAACAAACCAGTTACCCATGGAAAACACTGCAATGCTTAATGCTAAGACCAATTTTGAAAAATGGAGGCAAATTGACATAAGCCAAGCTGGCTGCTTTAAACTGTCAAGTTCTCTTGGTAGGATCTATATAGCCTCTGATGGTCAGAGTAGGTGAGGAGCACACCAGGCCATGTTGGTAAACTGTGATGAAAGCAAGTCTCAGTCTAACTTCTGACATTATTTGCAGCGTTTAGTAGCAACATGACAGAAGAAAATACAGTCACACAACCTTAAAAATCTAGTGACGTCTCAGCTCCCATGTCAGGAATGACTTACTCAAGCCAGATGTAGTAACTGTAATGCTACATGAAAACTGATCAGATTATGGGTGAAGGATGCTCTTTCAATGTTGCCAGTATTTTGTGATATCAGATGGTGATGGCTTAATGTATCCATCTCAAATTAGACATATTCCTTACCACAGAGATCAGAAAGAAAATAAGTCCATAGACCTGAGCAAATGTTTTCTAGGCCAAAAATAAGAATAACAACTAAGTGTTGTTGTAGCTTAAATGACGGTATTCATATATGAAAGAATCTAGTGACTCATGGTTATACAAAATCTACAGGTAACAGAAAATGTGAAGGTACAAAGCCTTGCTCACCATGCACCATCCAGGGTCCAGAATCCTGTTTTTAAAAAACATTTATTTGTTAAGGTGCTTTTGATTATACCTATTCTTACCTTTTTTTGTATTGTCTTTTATTTAACTGTCAAAATACGATAAGGAAGCGTGGGAGCCACTTTGCTGTCCCCTAATACTACAAGGACCTTTAGGACTTCTGTGGACAGTCATCAGGGAGTCTCTGATCCTACTGAACATGGGCATAAGCTTTAGTGCAAATAGATATTCTATTGCTCTCATCAGATCTTCAAAAGGGACTTGGCCTGCCTACAATATGATGCATTTTTCTGTACTCTTTTTTCCCTTCCAAGGCACACCTGTTGGTCTCCTTGACAATAGTTTTGCGTTACTCTTTTAGGTAGGTATATTCTCTTTTCTTCACAATGTCAATTTCAATCTTTGTTAACCTGGTCGAGAAATCTCCTGTTCAACCTTGCAGAGCTTTGTGAAGAGCACTAAATAAATGCTTTTCCAAAAAAGCTCCTCTAGCGTGTGAGCACCAGTTACGTTAGAGTCGGGGCTCACTGAATTTGGAGTTAACACTGGAAACATGTAAGAAGAGAAAACCTTTCCCTTCCCATGTTTTTCTCCTTTTAAACTTAGCTTCATTCTTAGGACCCCAAAAATCTGAATGAAGAAAGTGAAAAGGTCAAAACCACATCATTCTAAATATATAGTGATTCAAATACATGTAGAGAACCATAAAGAAGCTCATGTAACTAGCAGCAAACTACAAATGCTTAGAAGGGGGGTTATCATGTACAAATTGTGGATCCATCTCTATTGTCCTGGTGGCTCCAACCAGGGAATGTGTCTGTCCCCTTGTTGACATAGGCCATCCTAGAACAAAGAAAGTTGATGACATAAACACATCCTTTTCCCAGCACTTGAGTGTGTGTGATTTAACCTTTAACTCTTGCTTGTTGATGTAGGTGAGATGTCAAATACTTTCTACTGAGCTGTTGGCAACTCTTTAAAGTGTTTTCATCACTCTTGCACTAAGATGAGTCCAGGGTCAGTTTAACCCATCACTGTAATCTCATTGTAATCGAGTCACCTCCCCCACCCTCTCTTTTCTTTCTCTGCCACTTCCTCCAGACCTCAACAGGAAAGCGGCGACAAAGACCAGGGATCAGCCTGGTAGTCACTGTAAATCTGCAGTTAACTTCAAGTGTTGCTTCCTGTTTTTGAAAAACTACATTCCTAGCACAGAATAGACACTGAGGTCTTGTGACCAATTGTGAACAAATGATGTAAACTGTGACACAAACAATAGGGAGTCCATATCAGATACTGTAAGCCCGTTTTCACCCTCCTTTAATTCTTTAGACTTAGAGATAAATCCTCTTACTTCCTCTAGACCACACCTGCCATAAAAAGAAAAAAACACACTTTTTACCCACTTCACACCTAAACCCATTCCATCTTTCCTGAGGCTGAACCTAAACCCATCTTGTCTACTCAAGGATTTAAATGGACATATTTCTGTTTAATGTTTAAGCCAAAAGTATAATGTTCTCACTAGTTTTGCCTTTGCAAGACAAAGATCCTTCCACCACCAAAAGAGGGGGAAAAGCATAAAAATTCTCAGCAGTGTAATTTCATATATATTTTTTTCTTAGTGGTCATTCTTGTTATTTTAGAGATAGTAGACAATTCTGCTAAAAGAATTGACACTTTAGATGAGAGCAAAATAGCTACGCATGTATATATAACACATACTTGGAGAAATAAACTTGAATAGACTAGATACCACCATCAGCATTTTCATCATTTCAGTCTGGAGCTTGCACTCATTTCTTGGAAAGGAAATTTCTGTCTCATTAAAGAGAAACGATTATGCCAAATGTACAAAAATAACAGTGGGAGGTGGTGGGGTGGCAGTAGGATGGAGGAAGGTCACTGTGTGACTCAGAGAGGTTTGGCTTCTATAATTAATATTTTGAAGCTATTTTACATCATATTTGAAATAGAATTATATGATTAGTAGGGGAAAAAGTTACACACAGCTAAAATGGGGTTTCTTAATCATGCACATACATGTAGTACTATCATATAGCAAAATTGGGATGTGTCAAAACTATATATATATAGTTTTGACATATATATATATGTATGTACATACAGACCTACATGTAATCATACCTAGCTAAAGTAGGGTATGTCTTTTATGGTTTATTAAACATAGATTTCTATTTTATTTACTTATTTATTTTTTCTGTATGTGATTCTATACTAAAAAAGCAATGTTCTGAAGGCTATTGTTATCACAAAGTAATCACTACTCATTTTACATAAGCAAACACACTTGCCAAGGTAAATATCCCATTGCAGTCAAAATGGAGCCAACATGAGTGTATTAAAATTAGCCAGTAATTTTGGAGGAAAAAGCAGGAAGTTGGGTGGGATGGAGAAGCTGCATATGAATGGAATGGATTACACAAGCCCGGTTTGGGGAATCACACATTCCTAGTGCTTCTATGGAGTCCTCGACTTGGCTAAAAATACCTTTGATGTAGAATGACTTAGTATATTTATTTTTATTGAAGTATAGTAGATATACAATGTTGTGTTATTTCAGGTGTACAGTAAAGTGATTCAATTATACATATTTGTGTGTGTGTATACATATTCTTTTTCAGATTCTTTTCCAGTATAGTTTATTACAAGACAGTGAACATAGTTTCCTGTGCTATACGGTAGGTCCTTGTTGTATATCTATTTCATATATGGTACTATATATCTGTTAACCCTGATTCCCCCCTTCCCCTTCTGTAACCATAAGTTTGTTTTCTATGCCTGTGAGTCTGTTTCACAAATAAGTTAATTTGTATCCTTTGTAAACATAAAGATCATTTATCATTTTTAAATCATCCATGCCACATAATAAAAAATTATCTCAGTTAAACTATCTGCTAGGCAACTCATTAAAATCTTTGTTTTAATTAATTCATTCATTTCAATTGCAGGCTAATTAATTTACAATATTGTGGTGGTTTTTGTCATACATTGACGTGAATCAGCCATGAGTGTACATGTATCCCCCTGTCCTGAACCCCTTCCCACCTCCCTCCCCATCCCATCCCTCTGGGTCGTCCCAGTGCACCAGCTTTGAGTGTCCTGCTTCATGCATTGAACTTGTACTGGTCATCTATTTCACATATGGTAATATACATGTTTCAGTGCTATTCTTTAAAATCATCCCACCATCTCCTTCTCCCACAGAGTCCAAAAATCTGTTATTTATATCTGTGTCTCTTTTGCTGTCTCACATATAGGATCCTCATTGTGATCTTTCTAAATTCCATACATATGTGTTAATACACTGTATTGGTGTTTTTCTTTCTGATTTACTTCATTCTGTATAATAGGCTCCAGTTTCATCCACCTCATTATAACTGACTCAAATGTGTTCTTTTTAATAGCTGAGTAATATTCCTTTGTGTGTATGTACCACAGCTTTCTTATCTATTCATCTGCTGATGGACATCTAGGCTGCTTCCATGTCCTGGCTATTATAAACAGTGCTGCAATGAACATTGGGACACACATGTCTCTTTCAGTTCTGGTTTCCTTGGTGTGTATGCCCAGCAGTGGGATTGCTAGGTCATATGGAAGTTTTATTTCCAGTTTTTCAAGGAATCTCCACACTGTTCTCCATAGTGGCTCTACTAGTTTGCATTCCCACCAACAGTGTAAGAGGTCTCCCTTTTCTCCCCACCCTCTCCAGCATTTATTGTTTGTAGACTTTTCGATAGCAGCCATTCTCACTGGCATGAGTTGGTTCCTCACTGTGGTTTAGATTTGCATTTCTCTGATAATGAGTAATGTTGAGTATCTTTTCATGTGTTAGCCATCTCTATGTCTTCTTCAGAGAAATATCTGTTTAGTTCTTTGGCCCATTTTTTATTTTTCTGGTATTGAGCTGCAAGAGCTGCTTGTATGTTTTTGAGATTAATTCTTTGTTGCTTCATTTGTTATTATTTTCTCCCAGTCTGAAGGCTGTCTTTTTACCTTGCTTATAGTTTCCTTTATTGTACAAAAGCTTTTAAGTTTAATTAGGTCCCCTTGTTTATTTTTGCTTTTATTTCCATTACTTTGGGAGGTGAGTCATAGAGGATCTTGCTGTGGTTTGTGTCAAAGGGTGTTCTGCCTATGTTTTCCTCTAGGAGTTTCATAGTTTCTGGTCTTACATTTAGATCTTTAATTTATTTGAGTTTATTTTTGTGAATGGTGTTAGAAAGTGTTCTAGTTTCATTCTTTTACAGGTGGTTGACCAGTTTTCCCAGCACTACTTGTTAAAGAGATTATGTTTTCTCCATTGTATATTCTTGCTTCCTTTGTCAAAGATAAGGTGTCCATACCTGTGTGGATTTATCTCTGAGCATTCTATTTTGTTTCATTGGTCTATAATTCTGTCCTGTGCCAGTACCATACTGTCTTGGTGACTGTAGCTTTGTAGTATAGTCTGAAGCCAGGCAGGTTGATTCCTCTAGTTCCATTCTTCTTTCTCAAGATTGCTTTGGCTATTCACAGTTTTTTGTGTTTCCATACAAATTGTGAAATTATTTGTTCTAGTTCTGTGATTGGTAGTTTGATAAGGATTGTACTGAATCTATAGATTGCTTTGGGTAGTATACTCATTTTCAATATATTGAGTCTTTCAATCTGTGAACATGGTATATTTCTCCTTCTATTTGTGTCATCTTTGATTTCTTTCATCAGTGTTTTATAGTTTTCTATATATAGATCTTGTCTCTTTAGGTAAATTTACTCCTAAATATTTTATTCTTTTCTTTGCAATGGTGAATGGGACTGTTTCCTTAATTTCTCTTTCTGTTTTTTCATTGCTAGTAGTGTATAGGAATGCAAGGGATTTCTGTGTATTAATTTTATATCCTGCAACTTCACTATATTCACTGATTAGCTCTAGTAATTTTCTGGTTGTGTCTTTAGGGTTTTCCATGTAGAGGACCATGCCATCTGCAAATAGTGAGAGTTTTACTTCTTCTTTTCCAATCTGGATTCCTTTTATTTCCTTTTTTTCTCTGATTGCTGTGGCTAAAATTTCCAAAACTATGTTGAATAATAGTGGTGAGAGTGGGCACCCTTGTCTTGTTCCTGACTTTAGGGGAAATGCTTTCAGTTTTTCACTATTGAGGATAATGTTTGCTATGGGTTTATCATATATGGATCTTATTATGTTGAGATATGTTCCTTCTATGCCTGCTTTCTGGAGAGTTTTTAATCATAAATGGGTGTTGAATTTTGTCAGAGGCTTTCTCTCCATCTATTGTGATAATCATATGGTTTTTATCTTTCAATTTGTTAATGTGGCATATCACATTGATAGATTTGGAAATATTGAAGAAACCTTGCATCCCTGGGATAAAGCCTACTTAGTCATGATGTATGATCTTTTTAATATGTTGTTGGATTCTGTTTGCCAGAATTTTGTTAAGGATTTTTGCATCTATGTTCATCAGTGATATTGGCCTGTAGTTTTATTTTTTTTGTGGCATCTTTGTCTGATTTTGGTATTAGGGTGATGGTGGCCTCATAGAATGAGTTTGGGAGTTTACCTTCCTCTGCAACGTTCTGGAAGAGTTTGAGTAAGATAGGTGTTCAGTTCAGTCGCTCAGTCACATCCGACTCTTTGCAACCCCATGAATTGCAGCACGCCAGGCCTCCCTGTCCATCACCAACTCCCAGAGTTCACTCAAACTCACATCCATCGAGTTGGTTAGGTGTTAGCTATCTCTAAATTTTTGGCAGAATTCACCTGTGAAGCCATCTGGTCCTGGGCTTTTGTTTGTTGGAAGATTTTTGATTACAGTTTCAATTTCTGTGCTTGTGATGTGTGTGTTAAGATTTTATATTTCTTCCTTATTCAGTTTTGGAAAGTTATACGTTTCTAAGAATTCATCCATTTCTTCCAAGTTGTCCATTTTATTGGCATATAGTTGCTGATAGTAGTCTCTTATTATCCTTTGTATTTCTGTGTTGTCTGTTATGATTTCTCCATTTTCATTTCTAATTTTATTGACTTGATTCTTCTCCCTTTTTTTCTTGATGAGTCTGGCTAATGGTTTGTCTATTTTATTTTATATTCTCAAAGAACCAGCTTTTGGTTTTGTTTCATTAAAATCTTTACACAAAAATCTTTAATATACCCATAGATGTGATTTTGTTTCACCAGTTATTTAAAGCAGTTATATCCATTACTACATCTTGAGAGGAAAAGGTGGAAAATCGGGCACTTTTGGAATCATAGTGCCTGTCTCAGATATCATCTGTAATCACTCCTTGCACTAAAGAATCCAGTGGCCCATTGGCTTTCAGGTTCATGTACAAGTCAGCAATAGCCTCATGAATACCACCTAAAGGTATGCTGCTGAGTCACTTTAGTCATGTCTGAAACTTTACAACCCTAATGTCTGATTCTTTGCAACCACAATGTTCCCAAATGGTCATTCCACACATGCTACTTTTCTCATGTGTGTGTGCATCTGTGTGCTCAGTCATGCTCAACTCTTTGCAACCTCATGGACTGTAGGCCACCAGGCCCCTCTGTCCATGGGATCCTCCAGGCAAAACTACTGAGTTGCTATTTCCTTCTCCAAGGGATCTTCCTGACCCAGGGTTCAAATGTCTCCTGCAGCTCCTACATGGCAGGTGGAGTTTTTATCACTGAGCCACCAGGGAAGCCCACCTAAATCTATCCCCTGACATTAAAAAAAAAAAAATTCCATCTGTAGAAAATAAAATTTAGGGAATTGATAAAGGATGGTGCACACTTGCTAGATATTAGCAGTCCCAAATTCAGATTTAAGGCATGTCAAATTTCTATATTACGAGTTAGAGAATGTGAAAGTTTACATGGTTCAGTGTGGCATAGCAGTAACTATCCAGAGAATTAAATACTTCATGGGGTTCGTATTTGAACTCTTAGGTAGACGAGAAAGGGCAAGAACAAAGGACAGTCGTTAACAGAGCTCTGCCTGATACCAGAGCAGACTGTTTAAGTGAAACGATTTAAAGCCAGTATCACTTGACTGGATTTAACAGATTTTTAAAACTAAAATGTAGTCAAGGACTTCTCTCGAGGTCCAGTAGTTAAGACTTATCCCGTGCTTCCAATGCACGGGATATAGGTTCAATCCCTGGTTGGCAGACTAAGATCCTGTTTCCCAGGATCTTTTACCATCTAAATAAGAATCATTTTTTAAACCTTAAGAAAAAAAAATTTGAGTCAAATTATTTTTGATATACAGACAAAGCCTGAAACACCTCAAATTGTATTTTGTTTGTAAAAAGTATTCCAATAGGGGCTTCCCTGGTGGTTCAGTGTTAAAGACTCTGCCTGCCAATGCAGGACACACGGGTTCCATCCCTGGTCTGAGAAGATCCCACCTGCAGCAGAGCAACTGAGCCTGTGTGCCAAGCTATTGAGCATGTACTCTAGAGCCCACGAGAGGAAACCACTGAGCCCATGTGCTGCAACCTCTGAAGCCCGTGCACCCTGGAGCCCCTGCTCCACAAGAAGAGAAGCCACTGCAATGAGAAGTCCACGCACCACAAATTAGGAGTAGCCCCCACTCGCCACAACTATAGAAAAGCCCATACAGCAGCTAAGACCCAGCACAGTCTAAAATAAATAGTAAATATATAAAATTTTTAAATAAAAAAATATTTCATTAAAGTGATATGGTAAAATGTATATTTTATGACATTTATACATATCAAAGTATTAAGACAAGATACAATTTTCTTAAAAGTAAACAGCAGCATATTTAAAAGAGAAAAAAGAGAGAGAGAGAAAGGAAACCAGAATCAGGGCACTGGTTGAAGTACCTCAACCACCGAGGAACTTGGATGTCAAAGCAACATCAAATGGAAAGTGACTTATCAGGTATAGAGAGCTTGGATCTGTTTCTTATCAAAACGTTCACTTTGCCAGCAGAGTCTGCCCAGCCCACGTCCTGACCCCTTCCTCTGCCTTTCTACTCCTTCCCAACCATTCTAGACATCTCCTCCGCTATTTGTTTCTCTTATGTGTTCATTCCTTTGTTCTTTCTTTAGACTCCATGTTGGCAAAACCTATAATTTGTTAAAAATGGAAAAATGCCAGTTTGTTATTGAAATCACATGCCCACAAATCCGTATGTATACATACAACAAAAACACACATGTACAGTTTGCTTACTATTGTAAATCAAATACGTAAAGGAAACAGTGGCTATATAATAGCATACTTATTAATGAGTGAATTAACCATTACAACACTGCGTCTTTACCTAGAGTGTCACCTAGTGCATTATAAAATTAGAAACATACCAGACCCGATTCCACAAGAGACATTCGGGGAGGTAGACGAGAACCGGAAGATGGCTCAGTCTCTTTGCCTTTACGCTGCCTGTCCAGCACTGCAGAGTTGTCAGTACCCACCCCTCCTTCCACGGTTCCTCTTTCAGTCCCAAGAGCCACCATCCAGTTGTTGGCCTGATTCTTCTTCCATGTGATAGTTGCACATTATTTTAAATTTTCTTATACCAGACTGACTTTTATGCTTTCACTGTTATCAAGTTCTGTGATTTTGTTCACAATTCCTCAATTACTCAGGTACAAGTAATGTTCATTTGGGGATGAAATGTCCACAAGACAAGGCACACCGTAGATGTGTATGTAATATAGTAGGTCAGTGTATCAAGACAATTCAAGTGGAGCAAAGAACCCATTTCCTCTAGTGGAGTAAAGAAATTCATGTGTGCTGGGCTCATGTCTCCCAAAACAATGACCCAATCGACCACTTTTTCTTCCCTCCTCCCTCATCAACAGTTTGTTTTCATGTTTTTGAAACCTAGGGCTTCATTGGAGTATTTTTCTCTAGACCTTAATAAGACATATTAAAAAGGAAAAAACCAAGAACATGCTTTTTATCTTTTATAAACATATGTTTTAAAATTGTATTGAAATATAGTTGATTTACAATGTTGCATTAGTTTCAGATGTACAACAAAGGGAAACAGTTACATATATATATATAAATACACATATATATGTATATATATTTCTTTATATTCTTTTCCATTATAGGTTATTATGAGATATTCAGTATTCAGTACAGTTTCCTGTGCTATACAGTAGGTCCTTGTAGTTATGGTTATCTCTTTTATATGTCATCGTATATATATTTTAATCCCAAACTCCTAATTTATCCCTCCTCTACTTTTTCCCTTTGGTAACCATAAATTTCTTTTCTATGTCTATGAGGCTATTTCTGTTTTGCAAATAAGTTCATTTGTATCTTTTTTTTTTTTAGATTCCACATATAAACAATATCATATGATGTTTATCTTTTTCTGTCTGGCATACTTAGTATGATCATCTCTACGCCTATCCATGTTACTGCAAATGGTATTATTTCCATTCTCTTTCTATGTCTGGGTACTATTCCATTGTATATGTATATACATCTTCTCTATCCGTTCATTCATCTTTGGACACTCAGGTTCCTTCCTAGGAACACGTTTATTTTAAAGTTAACAACAACAAAAAAAGTTTTCATCTTTACACAAGAGGAAACAAGGTCCAAACAACATACACACACAAAGAAAACAATGGTTTATTGTTTACTATAAAATTCACTAAATTTGCTTCTATTTAATTTGCATATGGAATTTGGCAATAGCACTACACAATGGAATTTTTATTAGAGTAATTGCACATTGGCACATCTTTTTTGGAAAATAACTGCCAGTATGTTGGCCAAAAATCAGAACATAAGTTGACTATTTAAAATTTGCATGCACTTGACCTGGTAGTTTTACTATTAGTATAATGTAGTATACTATTAGTATAATCTATAAATGAAAATCTAAAATGAACATCAAGATTTATGTGCAAGCCTATTATTCCTTACAGCAGTGTTGTAAACAGCAAGAAATTATTAGCAAACCCAAATTCTGACAGTAAGTACATATTATAGTCAATCTATAGAATTTGTATTCTGTAGACATTGAAAACAGGATTTCCAGAGTACTACATGACATGAAAAGTTAGTAGTAATGTTCAAGAAGAAAATACAGCATATTCAATTGTATACATAGCAATTCCCAATGCATAAATGTATGTAAATTAATACATATGAATAAAATCCAAACATAGGTAAATGATAGAAAGAAATTGTAATGAAATATATCTAAAATGATTATACCTGGATAGTAGGATTCCAGGTGATTCTGATATTATTTTTCTACTTCTCTATGTATCCAAAGTTTTTTCATTCATATGTGTTAGCATTTTTTTTAATCCAACATTTTTATCTGTCTCTGTAGTCTCCACCAGATGCTTTAAAATCTTTCAAGTAACCTGTCACTGATGATTTCTTTTTTCTTACAGTCTTAACTTAAATTTTGTTTTCTTTAGATGCTGCTACTGACTGATAACCTCCCAACTGCTCCATTTGTCTTGCTGTATAAACTTTGATAGGGACCTTTCTCATGCTTTTGACTTCAACAGAATTGCTCTTGGAATTGTCTCATCATTTGGATACCATTGTTGATAATCAGCACGCCTTGGGTGCTGTGCTATACTAAGTCGCTTTAGTTGTATCCGACTCTTTGTGACCCCATGGACTGTAGCCCTCCAGGCTCCTCTGTCCATGAGGATTCTCAGGGCAAGAATATTGGAGTGGGTTACCATTTCCTTCTCCAGGGGATCTTCCGAACCTAGGGATCAAACCCACGTCTCTTAAGTCTCTTGCATTGGCGGGTGGGTTCTTTACCACTTGTGCACTGGGAAATCCATGCCTTGGGTAGGAGGCCCTAAAAAACTGAGTCTATGACAGGGTTTCAGATATATGTGACTTGTTACAGGAAAGGAAGACCCTTCCAAACCTTATTAGGAAAAAGCTTCTCTTGTTGTGGGGCATGGGCCCTAGGGCATGTGGGCTTCAGGAGTTGCAGCTCCCAGGCTCTAGAGCAACTCAGTAGTTGTTCCACAGCATGTGGGATCTTCCCAGACCAGGGACTGAACCCATGTTTCCTGCATTGGCAGACAGATTCTTTGCCACTGAGCCACCAGAGAAGCCCCTCAAGAATTTTATATATCTAAACCTGTCAATCATTGGCCAAATAGGAGGGTGAGGGGAAGGGTGACACCGCCACAGCCCCAGCAGGTGGCTCCCATCAACTACTGACAATTCTCCAGAAAGAACCCCAAACACCTGAAGGATGGATGCATCAGCTGGCAAAGCCAGTCGGGGTGGAGCAGTAGCAGAATCCACTACCCATGATGATGATGGATGGAAAAGAGATGGGAGGACAGGGACGTGGGGAGGTGAGTTTCAAACCCATCCAGGTAATATCAAAAAGGCACACTTTCAAACTAATGCTCCCATCCCAGCTGAAAGAATGCTGATTCAGGATGACACAGCTCCAACCATCCAGTATCACAGGAGACCACAAGTGGAAGGCCACTGGAATGATACATGGCATTTAAAATTCCAAAGTTTTTAACATAGGGGCTTAAAGAGGCCCCTGTTTAGATAATCTTCTGCTCTGAACTCCTGAGAAAATATTAAGCAGATATACTTAATTTCCTCTAATACTTAATATGTTTTCCATCCAATTGTGAGCCTTAAAAATAGCTGCTAGACTTCCCCTAGAGATGGCTTCATTTTGGAATCAGATGAAAGGCCTCCTTGGTCCAGTGGTGCAAATTACTGGATACTGGGATAAGTGGATCTATAAACTATGCTGTTAATATAAAAACCTCTATCATTCCTACCTCTGACATCTTGGTGTTGCCAACAAATATGATATACTTTCCAAATGTTCCTCTTCATCCCATCGTGCTCTGTGTGTCAAGCTGTAAGAGAGTTGGTAGCTAAAAAATTTAGGTCTTGTGAGAACTACTTCAGATATTTTCAAAGCCTAGATCTACAGGTTCAAAAATCTGCTGTCATTTAAGAGAAAGAAGTCAATCAAATCTATTACTGGATTTTAGGTGGGTCTGAAAGCTCTTTACTTTTCAACATGTTATGATCATATCGTGTGGACCCAAAGAAGAGCATTTTTCCCCTCTTAATGCCTCATAATTCAAAGAGGAGAAGCCCTAAAGCAGACATTGAAAATATTAACACAGAAGGTGCAGAAGTAGGGGAAAATACTGTTAGAAATGCGAGGAAAAAAGAAAGAAAGAAATGGAAGAGAAAAGAGACATTTGAAAAACATCTTTCTCTTTACTAAGCAATTTGCTTCCTAACTTTTTTGTGGCTCCAGTGATAGTCTTCAGGAAACTTGGTGATGTCATTTCCTTTCAATCGGCCAGTTACATAAATGTTGGGAAAGAGCCAAGTAAAACAGCCCTCAAACAGATGGCCATGTGTGTAAGTGCCAGAAAGTGAGAACAGCCATTTGTAGTTATTTTTTTTTTTACCCCACACGCATGGTATAATGTTTATTTTACGACCCCTCTTATGGACTTATGTGGATCATTCTTGTCATTTTTCTTGGAAAAAAAAAAATCCCAAAGGAAGCAGTCATAAAATATAAAAGACGAATCATGAAATAGTGAAAAACAAGGTAACAGGCAGAAGTGAGCATTGCATTGGGAGAATTTAAACCATCAAAGAGCAGTCCAGGCAAGGCTCTTTGGGTGCTCAAACATGCTGAGAAGGGACTATCTCTGACTGTCAGGAAATTTCAGATGAAGGAGATTTTCAAGGCAAATGAATTCACCTTATGATTCATAAGAAGGTAGAAATGAGATGCCTGCATGGCTTTCACAGAAGAGCACACTTTCTCGATTTACTTTTATTCCTTCAAAGCAAATCAAAATGTAGCTGCAGAGTTCCTTCACAATGAGTGGTCTCCAGGCCTCCCTGTTCCAAGTACATATTGATGCAATCAGGAGGAGTTTACACTTTTGTAACTGTGAAGAATTTCAGTTATGCATAATAAAACACAGCAAGGAGTTTGAGGCTTTTCAGCTTCAAAACCTAAATTCTGTTCCTGCTGTCTGCAATGATTGATAATAACATTTTTTGTCTTTTCTGCTAACGAAAAAGAAGCACAGGTTTTTTTTTAACACCTCGTACAGCACACATTATGTTACGCAGGTTCAAAGTAAGTTAATCCTTCATAAATTCTATCAGTTAGCTTCCTTTGATATTTCACTATTTCAATTATATAAGAACATGTGAAAAAGTTTAAAGTCTATCCTCTTAAATCCAGGTGTCACAGAAATCAGCAGGGAGGGAAAAAAATGAGAATTAGCTAATCATGGACCTTCTTTTGATTATTTTCTTCTTCTGTTAAAATGTTTCTTTTATTTCCTTTGAGATTAAAGGATTTAATTTCTCTTTCATCCATCAAATTTCCACAAGTATGTAGCTGTGCATTCTAATCTCTACTTGAACACGTAGCTGTAAAATGTCAGATTTATTTGTTCACAAATATTTCTTAAACAACAATTATGGGCCAACGACCGTGGTAGAAATGGGTGATAAAGAGATACCAACTGAAGGATCGTTACTGAAACAGGTCAAATGTTCCAAGCTCTTATTTAAATATTACTTTTTTGGTCTTTTCAAAACTTCTAGCAATTTTTGTGCTGTTCTAACACTTGAATCCCAGGAAAATATTTGGAACTCTGCTACTTCCTGTGAGAGTTCTATACCTCTTTGGGTCAGGGAAGGACAGTTTTAGAGACTCTGTTACCTTAAGGTAGAATTGTGTCCTCAAAAGGGTTTTATGCTTACTTTGGACTCTGCTGCCTGAACTCCACCAAGCAGCGTAATAAGTTCCATATGCCCATTTTTTTGAAGAACACATTTTCAAAGCAGCAAATGTTTTGACGGATTGGCTCTCGGAGCGCCTGAATACTGTTATACACATCATTTAGCATTTCACAAGGCCCCTACTGTTCAATTCTGGGAATGGAGCCAGGGTAACCTACCTACTGGTGTTCCAAGTAACGTGAAAATATTGAGAATTCTTAACCATCATGCTTCACTAAGACATATCTGGAATGTGAGGGCTTCTTTGCTGCCATGGAACTGTGTGAATGTGTGTGCACATGTGTGATGGTGTGTGTGCACACGTTTGCAGACATGCATACATACATTATAAGTAAAAGAAAGAAACATACATACCCTTAGAGTCAATAAATGAGCAACAACAAAAACAAAATTTGATGATGGGAGTTTTGAGCGCTTAAAATTTTTAATCTTTAATTTAAAGTAGTCATTGAATTCCGATCTTATATGAGAAGCAATGGAAAGTAACAAAAATACAATAGTGAGTGTATAATAGATTTAATGTTTTTCTTTCACGTAAAGAATTTCATAAAGTTTTCTTGCTTGCCTCACATTATCAACTTTGTGCATCCTGTATTACTCACATAATAAGCATTCTTGGACTCAGTCTTGCCAAATTTGCTTAAATATAATGTTCTTCTGGGATACCTCTTCCTTCCTCCCCCCACCTCCACCCAGGGATTCTGAATCAGTAGATCTGGAGTTGGGCCTTGGAATTTCTATTTTTAAGAATCATGTCATCTTTCTCAGGACCCAGTATGAAACCTTTAGGTATTTTTAAGAAACCTTTTAAAAGTCAAAAATTAAGACTCTATCTGTGTACAGGAATCTACTATCTAGTATTCCTAGTTATTTTTCCTCTAACTTACTGGCTTCTGAATTACATTCAGGAAATCTATCCTTCTGTTAAAACCTTTTTACTATTTCAGCATCTGACCTTCCTCATTGTTCCAACATCTTTCTCTCAGTCACTATATAATGAAAACATCATAGAAAGGTGGCTTATAAACAACAGAATTTATTTATCACAGCTCTGGAGTCTGGGAGTCCAAGATCAAGTCACCAGAAGTTTCTATGTGTAGTGAGGGCTCACTCTCTGGTTCACAGACGATGCCTTCTAGCTGTCACCTCACAAGGCAGAGGGGACGAGGGGCCTCTCTGGGGGTGCTCTTTCATAAGGGCACTACGACACAATGGACCTGAGTTTGAGCAAACTCCAGGAGATAGTGAAGGACAGGGAGGCCTGGCGTGCTGCAGTCCACGGGGTTGCAAAGAATCAGACATGACTGAGCAACAACAATATGCCATTCATGAGGGCTCCACACCGTTATGACCCTAAACACCTCCAAATACCATCATGTTGAGGAAAAAGGTTTCAACATACGAATTATGTAGCAACACAAATATGCAACCTATAAATGTCTGAGGAAAATATTAGATACAGTGATCTGGGTGTTCAAAGTGATATATTTTAAAATTCGTATTTATGGTAAGAAATGATGCACCCTAATAATGTATTCTCTTAGAGAAACATGGTTCATTAGGGAAGGGAGTGCAAAGAACATTTTAACTTCCTTAATGAAGATAAAATGTTAAGGCTCCGACCATATCAGCCTGAAGGCGCCCAATCTCGTCTGATCTCGGAAGCTAAGCAGGGTCAGGCCTGCTTAGTATAAAAAAAAAGTAAAGTTTAAAAATAAAATTAAATTAAATTAAAAAAAAAAAGAATAATTGCTCACTCAAGAGTAATATAATCCAATAGTTCTGATAATACAAGGCAATGGACATGTTTTGCTTGATTTATTAACTATGGTAGCATATTTAATTAGGAGGCAGTCCAGCAAAGAATGCATTCAGAGGTTTAAATTAAAATCTCAGTTAACACCTATAAGAACATTGAGATCTTGAGCATGTTATCTTTTCTAACCTTTTAGAAACCTCTTTTTCCCTCCTTTGTTAAAAAGAAGATCCATCTCATACAGCTGATTTGAGACCTAGGAAGATAATCTAAGTGGGTGGTGGTGGTTTACTCCCTGTCAGTGTTCAACTCCTGCAACCCCACGTTTTGTAGCCAACCAGGCTACATGCGATTCTCCAGGCAAGAATACTGGAGTGGGTTGCCATCTCCTTCTCCAGGGGATCTTCCTGACCCAGGGATTGAACCCCGGTCTCCTGCACTACAGGCAGATTCTTTACTGACTGAGCCATCAGGGAAGCCCAGTCTAGGTGGAGTCTGACATGCAGTAGGTGCCCATATGTTTTTAGGTTTATCATGAATGTTATTGGCTTCCCAGATGACTCAGTGGTTAGGAGTCCTTCTACCAATGCAGGAGATGCTGGATACCTGGGTTTGGTCCCTGGGTTGGGAAGATCTCCTGGAGAAGGGAATGGCTACCCACTCCAGTATTGTTGCCTGGAATAGTCCATGGACAGAGGAGCCTGGTGAACTATAGTCCATGGGGTCACAAGGAGCTGGATACAACTGCACAACTGAGCACGTACACATTCATGTCATTGTTACTGAAATATTAATTAATGACCTACTATTTGCCAGGCATACACAAGATAGCCCGAGTCTGTTCTATATAGACCTTCTGAAGTGGACAGAAAATAAATACATATTGAACATAAATAAAACAGAATTCCAGCTATTACTCTATGCTGGGAAGAAAACAAAGCAGGGTAATGTGCTGGGAATTACTAGGAATAACTAAGATGGCTGTGAGAGCCGATTCAGGAGACGGTGTGATATCCTCAGAGAGTGGGTGATGATTAGGAGCCCATTGTCCAAGGATGCCTGTCCAAGGATGCAGGCAAATGTGGATGGACAGTGACAGCAAGGGGAAGGTGGGACAAGATGGAATAGGAAGTAGGCAGGAATCAGATACACGCTTCCCCCCTTTGTTGTTTCTTTTCAAACTGGGGATATACATATTTGCTAAAAAATAAATGATTCTCATTGAGGATGGGAATAGTAAAAGTACTTTTAAATTGTTTTTTCTTTTGTTTGGCTTTTAGTTGTTGTTTTTTTTTTAATTGGTGGATAATTGCTTTACAATGTTGTGTTGGTTTCTGCTGTACAACAAAAATGCAAATCAGTCATAACTATATATATATATGTCATTACAGAGCACCAGGCTGGGCTCCCTGTGTTATATAGCAGGTTCCCACTAGCTACCTGTTTTATATATGGTAATATATATATATCAATGCTACTTTCTAAATTCATCCCACTGTCTCCTTCCCCGCTATGTGGTTTAGTTTTTTAAGGCTTATATCCTTGGTTATTCTTTGTATTTTCTGACTGATGGGACCCCATGCCATACATATTGTTACATATTTTGAAAATCACAGCTTGTATCTAATATTTCATTGTCCTCAGAAAAGTACACTTTTCTTTACACTAGAACAACTAATGTGCCCTATGACCTGTCAGGGAAGAAGTTAAAAGATGCTTGTTTTCTTAGAATGTAATATCAGCTTTCCCAGTCTCCCCATTATGTTGGGCCACTGATGACTTAATTTCAATGATATTGGGTCACCAATGGTTGTTCAGCTTTCTAGCTAATTTACCAGATTTTTAAGTTATTGCACACTCGTTACAAGGACATTGTGCTATACCATAAGGAAAGTTCCTTTCTAATACAATAAACAACTGTATATGTATTCTTAGGAATAATTTCTATGCATTTCAACAAAGGAGGAGCAAAAGATATGAAAATTAGCCACTGCACATTTTAGATAAAAAAATGAGGATTTTATACAGAATTATAAAAGTTGGAGATTGCCATTGGAGTCTGCTAGCCAAGCCCTCATTATAGAGATAAAGAAAATTAAACCCCAAAATGCTAGCAACTTTCACAAAATTACTTCCTCAAAAAGATAAGGTTCTAGGGACTTCCCTGGTGGTCCAGTGGCTAAGACTTTGCCTTCCAGTGCAGGGGGTACAGGACGGATCCCTGGTCAGAGTGCTAAGAGCCCACATGTCTTGCGGCCAAAAGAACAAAACAAAAAACAGAAGCAATACTGTAACAAATTCAAATAAAGCCTTTAAAAATGGTCCATATTAAAAAGAAAATATGCTAACTAAAATTCAAATTACTTATTTCCATAGCTTGTGCTCTTTCTATTCATAAACACAGGAAAACGTATATTTGCTGTGTACAAAGGAAATTAAATTCTTATGAAGAATTAAGGGAAAAATAAAGCTTTCATTCAACTCTATATTGAGTACATTTTATTGAGTATTCATTTAGGACCAAATTATCCTCACTGATCCAAGCTTCCAACAGAGTGAGCTTCATAACCTATACATTTCACATTTTAGTAGCTCTAAAATATGAAAAATGAAGGACTAAACAGCAGGAAGTTGTATGCCCCACTTCGCCAAGAGTTAGAGGAATTTGGGATAAACATGAGTCCAGATCTTGGTTTTTAGGGTGTGATTGAACTCCTAGATTCATCTGTTTTTAAAACTGTAAGGAATTATTGCTATTGTGCACTAAAATCTTCCACACTGTTATAAACAAATGGCATGATACCTACTTAAATAAAAGCATGCAGTTTCAAAATTGAGACTCTCAATTTTCTTTTTTGGCTAAATTGAGAAATATTCTTCTGAAATACAATATGGTTTTTCACTGACAGGTGCTCTGTCCTAGCTGGTAAGTGGTAAAACAGAAGATCTCTGAAAACCTTTCAATGGCAACATTGCTATGTCAATGTGTCCTGGCCACCAGAGAACTGTATACAGGAAACATTTGGATTGATGCTCACTATTTCAAATCAATATTAGGTAAGGAGTGCTGATGATGTCGTTCTCTAGGACAGCTGGATCAAGAGCTTACCCCCTGCTCAGTCGTGGCCTGAGGGACACAGAAACTAGGGATGCCCCAGATCAGATCATGAACACCTACAAGGAGGCTTTAAACTTTGTCTGTATCTCAAAGGTGCAGCAGATGGCAGACAGCAATATGAGGAACAAGCCAGTGCATATTAAGTTGCAAAGCATAGGAGAAGAGAGGAAGAAAATGAATATGTTTTAAATACTCTCTATGAGCTGAGCTCCATGGGAGTCTCTTTGAGTATTATATCATTTGTTTCCCAATACTCTTTGAAGAAGGGATTAGAACTATTTCATAAAGAAAGAAAATGAGGATCAGAGAGTTTAAATAAGTTCCTCAAAATTACACTGTTCCTCAGTAGAACAGCCAGAATTTGAACTGATTCCAAACCAACGCTCCTCTTCTGACTGAGACATGAATTCATAACCCAGTTCTGTATCCAATGAGGGCATCCAGGTATGAGAAGCAAGAAAGCATTACGTGGGTTTGGTCAAGCAATTTGAAAGAAGAATTTGTGAGCTGCTGTTTTATTTTTCTGAGACATAGGCCTGCCAAATTTTGAATAGGACAATAGTCTTATTTCTTAGACTTAGGATTAAGTATTTTTTATCTTTTTCTTGCAACATCAGAAATATGACTTAGCTTTAGAAAATATGTCTTGAACACAAAGTGAGGATTTATAAATAAATTAGTTCTGACTCTAACTGCTGACGTGCCCATTACTGCCTCAAGCTCTCAAATCTAAAAATTGCTGCATCTTTCTTGGCCCACCACCACCAGTAACTGCCGCTCCCTAGCACTGGTTTCATACATGTGCATTCTCAGATCCAAATGTTCAGACCTGGTAATAAAACAGGTCAAATCAGCCAGTGCTTGGAAAGTGACAATCCGGGTACAGACCATTGGCCCAACAATGGTTTTCTTTGTAACAAATAATCAAAGTGTATCCCTGATCCAGTGAGTAAGAATGAAGATGAGTTATGCTTCAAGATTGCTCATAATAGAGCAGGGAATTCAGGTTAGATGGCTCCTCACCTTTTAGTCAGGTACCAGCAGCATCTGGTCATCAAAGTCTGAAGGCTTTATTATCTTTTGAGAACCAGTACATCCAAGAAGCACTCAATCCAATGGCTCTTCTTCCTTAATGAATATGAAGCTGAAATAGTTCTGTTTTAATACCAAAAAGATAGCTATAACACTAGCCAGTATTTATTTAGCAGTTAGCATCGGCCAGACCTGCACAGGCACTTCACTTTTGATTCTCATCAAAAGTGCTTAATCACTCAGTTGTATCCAACTCTTTGAGACCCCATGGACATAACTGCTTAGTGGGTCCAATTTCCTCTGCATGAATCAGAGTTTTAGACTTTTGTGACATGCCTACCATTCCAGGGAACTCAGAATATGGAGCAGAATGTACAACAAAGTGTAAAAGACTAGTGTTTTATGATGAACACACATTTTAAGATTTACCTAATGGGTCAATCCTGTTTCCCATCCTGGTGATATGCCTCTGCCTCAAACATCCTAATTTGCCTTAAAAACACCAGTGCTTGTGACTCTTTCAACTAGGGGTTTACCTGAAACTTTCTTCAACTTATTTGTGTTTTCAGTGTCAACCACCTCTTTGATTACTTCAGTGACACACAATAAAATGTCCATAATAACAAAAGAGGTTTCCTTCTTCAGAGATCTTCCTGGCCCAGGGGTCAAACCCAGGTCTCCAGCATTGCAGGCAGACTCTTTACTGTCTGAGCCATCAGGGAATCTTAATAATAAAATCAGTTAATAATTGTTGAGTGCTTCTTCTGTGTTCATAATTAATTCAATTAACCCTCACTGCCCTGTGAGGAAGATAGTTCAGTCAGTCTCTATTAGAAGATAGTCAGTCTCTATTAGAGATGAGGAAATCAGGGTTCAGTGAGGTTAAGTCACTTCACCAAGGATGTTCAATTCGTAAATGGGGCAAGGTCTCCACATAACCTCTAAGAGTCCACAAAGTATGCTCTAAACCCTGATACTCAAAGTGTGATCCCTAGACCAGCCCCTAGTGTCATCTGAGAGCTTGTTAGACATGCAGAAACTTGGGCCCCAGCCTAAGATAGTAAGTCCAGATGTGAATCTTAACAAACACTACAGATGTTGGGTGTGCACCTTCAAGGAAGAGAGGCACCAACTTTAAATGGCACCCTTGACCACAGGTGGGGTGGCCAACTGTCCTGGTTCACCTGGGACTAAGGGCTGCATGGGACATGGTGCTGAAACGAAGCAGGTCTCAGGCAGACCAGGCTGAGCTGGTTACTCTGACTATAGGACTAGGCACTGGGACTCTCCGAAGAGAGGTCACTGAGTATTTTCCCCCTTTCTGGGCTTAAAGTACACCCTGTGTTGGCTTTCCACCTGACATGTGTCAAAGGGGCATGCTGAGCGTGTCTTCAGATGGTGATACTGATCCTGTCAATGTGGATGGGAAACACCATTGAGGAAAGATGGGCCTCCAGCCCTCAGATCCTTATGCATCCACCGCTGGGTCCTGAATTTTGACATTTGACCTAAGCCATGATAGGAAGCATCCTTTTCCCTCATAGCAATTGTATCAATCTTATATCAATCTTCCTCACTGTATTATAATGTGAGGAAGATTCCCACATGAATCATTTCCCACGTCCCAAATGAACATGTTAAAACTGCAAACAAGTACATTCACACTCAACTAACTGTCTTATGGGTTCATTCATTTAGTTCTTGAATCTTTTTTTCTAAAACATCAATAAAATCCAGATGTGTGAAAAACTCTCATCATTTTAATACTAATGATGTCCATAAGAGAAATTTAAATCTGTGTGTTATAATTCATTCAGACATCACTATCTCAATGCTTTGTAGAAACTACTACGGTTTAAGCCATTGCTACAGATTTCTCCTAATGAAGGAGAAATTGTAGATTTTTTTAAACCCAAAACATGGTCTACAAAGGCTTTTCTCATTTTCAACAAAAATAGTATTGGGTTGGCCAGAAAGTTCATTTGGATTTTTCCATAAAGTCTTAAAAATCCGAATGAAGTTTTTGGCCAACACAATATACAAATTCTACATATGAAATCTAGAATGTTTCTTTGTCCCAAGGAGGGGAAAAACTTTTAACATATTTTAAACAGTAATATTTATATGCAGAATATACAGAAATTTTTGGCATATGGAGCAAAATTATTCCCCTTTTTGGCTTTAATTTATTTTGTGGGTAATGAGAAAGTCTTGGCATTATTCTCAACTATTAACACCTGGTGTAGAGAGGACTAAAGTCTTCCATGGCCAAGATTGAATCTCCCAATTATTTCATTACTTCACTCTCCTCTCAGACTTGGAAGCAGCTTCTCAGACCCCTACTTGGTACTAGCACTACCTGTGACCTCATTGTCATTTATATTTAAGCTTTTATCTTGTCTCTCAACCACACTGAGCAATTTTAATGCAATCACTGTCATTCATTCATTTATTCAGAAAACATTTACTGATCACCAACCATGTGTTAAGTCTTGCATACTGCTAAGTCGCTTTAGTCGTGTCCAACTCTGTGTGACCCCATAGACGGCAGCCCACCAGGCTCCCACATCCCTGGGATTCTCCAGGCCAGAACACTGGAGTGGGTTGCCACTTCCTTCTCCAATGTATGAAAGTGAAAAGTGAAAGTGAAGTCGCTCAGTCATGTCCGACTCTTAACGACCCCATGGACTGCAGCCCACCAGGCTCCTCCGTCCATGGGATTTTCCAGGCAAGAGTACTGGAGTGGGGTGCCGTTAATAACTAAAATGTCTTTGGTGCTTTAAGTGACTATGAGATAAAATTAAGAAAAATGAACATAATGCAGCAGAAAATATTTTAACAGACATTACAAATTTACATGGGCTTCCCTGGTGGTTCAGTGGTAAAGAATCCACCTGCCAATTCAGGAGACACAGGTTTGATTCCTGGATTGGGAAGATACACTGGAGAAGGAAATTGACAACCCATTCCAGTATTCTTGCCTGGGAAATCCCATGGACAGAGGAGCCTGGCCAGCTACAGCCCATAGGGTCACAAAAGTGTAGGACACGACTTAGTGACTAAACAACAACAGATGTACATAAAAAGAACTTAGAAATGCAAAAGTTCAAAAGATTTCTTCTTACTTGTAAGATCAGGGAAGAATATTAGGGAGAAAATCACATTTGAACTGGTGTGCTTGTGAGATTTCTAGAGAAGAAGCCACATACAGAAGTCCTGTGGCAGGAGCAAATAAGGCATGCCTCAGAGGTAAAACATGCCTGATTTGGCTAGAGTTTATGAAAAGAGCTGAGGTTTTAAAGAAATTTGGAAACTGACTATGTGGTTTGAGATGTAATCCAGTAAAGATCAGGAAGTCAATGAAGGTTTCTGAACAGGGAATTGTCTTAGTCTGACAAAACTGTATTCATCCCCCAGGAATGTATAGGAAAACAAAGCAGGAGACAAACTCATGGTGCAGAATTTATTCAGAGCCTGTTAAAACAATCCCAGGATAAGTAATAAAATCTACATTAGAATCTCTTTCTGCCACCCTTAGCCATTGGCCTTCCTTTTCATTAAATACATTTACTGATGATTTATCCATCTGACTTTCAGTATCTCTGAAAGAATATTTTTGTCTTTCGCTTTTTTACTTTTTTGCACCAAAGAGTCTTCAAGTGATTCTTAGTTAAGAAGTACAGAAGAGGGTAGCTTTCACAGCATATACAAAGAGACAGTATTGTTTTCAACAACAACAAAAACCTCCTCATTTATTAAGCACGTAGTATACCACGTACAATATGCTAGGTGATCTGCATATAACTTGCTTAATTCTCAAAACAGCCCCATGAGGATGGTATTATTATCTCTATTGTAAAGATGGGGGAACTGTGGCTTTGGTGGTGTTGTTGCTCAGTTGTTCAGTCATGTCCGACTCTTTACAGCCCCGTGGACTGCCTGTGGCTTAGATAGGCTAATTCCGTACATGAACTAAGGATATTGGGTTAATGTTATTCAATATGAAGAATCCAGAAATCTCTCATTCTCTAAGAGTTTAGAACCTTGTTCTATTTTTAATTCTGATCTTCAGTCAGACCGAACTCATAATCAGTGATCAATAACTCATAATCAGTGATCAATAAGCCTCATAATCAGTGATCAATAAGTGATCAATCAGTGATCACCAAGCTGGAGAGTCTAGGAGGGAATTACGGGGAGGCAGGGAATGGCTGTCAATCTTAGGACTCAAGGTTCCAGGCAACACTGGGTGGAAATGGGGCAGAAAAATTATAAAGGTGATGGCATTGTTCATTTTTTATTTAAATAATTCCTTCTAATACAATTGCAGATGTTGTAGGATCATTGGGGAAACTGAAGACTTTTAAGCACATATTCTCAATTGGATAAAAGTCCTTGCACTACATGGATAAAATTAAGGTGAAGTTCAATATTCTTAGTACAAGTAATCATTGGGTACAATGACTTGAACTAATCATTACTTAATACAAGTAATCATTGTCACCTGTTTCTGCCATCAAGTCCCCCACAGAATGACCTCCACAGGGGGTCTAATTCCCCGCAGGCTTCCCTCCTAACTTCACTTAAAATCAAGGAAATATATTTCATCATTTTTTGAATTGCGTATAGCCATGAAGTGGCTGGTGAAACTCAGATCAGTTGGAATAATGAAAGCATGAAATCACTACCCAGTTTTCACAGGAAAGGCTAGAACATTTAATAGAAATCAGGCAAGGACATGAATCCATTTTGTCAAAATGTCCCCTTAGCCACAATTCTCATGGAAATAATTGTGGGTCCTTTGTCTTGGCAATTCTAAATATTCCTGTTTCATCCTCAGAATTAAAGAAAGGTTCATATTCTGTCTAGGCACAAAGCTGAATGACCAGATAGTGAAAAAAAGAGCCCATTTTCCCTTTTTCTCCTGGTGAGACATTTTTCCTGGGGTCTTTCTCTTTCTAGAATCTCTAAATTACATTAATTCTAATCAGTTGTGTGTCTGAAAATGACACCACATTTCTAAAAGTCACAGTTTGGGGAGGAGGACTAACTGTATAACATGGTGCCATGTTCATCATAGTGTTCTACTTCACAGAGCTGGAAGCTAAGTCAGAGGAGAGGCTTACTCAAGTTTTTATGGGATGGAAAATCTTAACTCTAGAGAAAATAAGACTAAAAATAATTTATTCAGTGTTCATCCATCTATTTCACAAATAGTTGTTATCTACATGGCACTCTGCTGGGTGCTATGCAGAAACTTTTGGAAAGTGATTTTGTACAATTACAAATTATACTTAGTTGACATATTCCAATGGATGTACATGATGCTTCTGGAAATTAACACAGAAATAACAGAAACTGTGAGAACACAGCCCAGACCGGGTTTAATTAAATAAGTGTTCATAAGATGATGATGAAAACCATTCTGGTATATCGTCATGGCATTCCATCAGTGTTGTGGCCATGTCTTTTCCAAGTGTTGGCTATGGAATGAACCGTCTGTTTTACTTCTAAGACATCATGTCTCAAGTAATTATATGTAATTATATGTCTTTATGAATGTAAAGTTGGTTTATGATTTATTATTATATTAATAATAACATTGCATATACTATATAAAACCACATTTAATTTATGTGCACATATGTATATTGAGTAGGTAAAAAGAAAATAAAGACAGGCCAGGGAGTGGAGGAAGGAAGGAAAGGAAGAAAATATGAAAAGAAAGAGAGCCTATGCTTTCCAGATTCTTCCATTTCTCCTTCCTCTGTCAAGAGAATGAAGTTTTCCACAAACCAAGGCACAAATGTCACCTTACTTTTCCTTTAATAAATTTAATTTCAGTGCCTCAACTCAATACAATTGATAAGTTTGATATCAATTGTTCTTGGGGTCTGAAAGCTCATAGATGTCCAAAATAGAACACTTTCCATCCCAATCCAACCTTCTATGTCTTCCCCATCCAAGACTCTGAAGCTGATCATTTGTGGTGCTCCATCATGGGTCAGGGCTCTTACACTGTGGACACTTGCCCAGGTGTTTGCTCAGGCCATTTTAAATAGTGTGTGTATAGGTGGGGGTAGGGGTAGAGGGGTGGGGAGGGTCCGTAAAAATCATGGGAACCTCTAGTCTTTTTTTTAGTTGATTTACAATATGGTATTAGTTTCAGGTGTACACCATAGTGATTCAGTATTTTTGCAGATTATATTCCATTATAGGTTATTATAAGATTATGGGCATAATTCTCTGTGCTATACAGTATATCCTTTGTTGTAGTTTAGTCACTAAATCATGTCCCACTCATTTGCAACCCCATGCACTGTCCATGGGATTTTCCAGGCAAGAATACTGGGGTGGGTTGCCATTTCCTTCTCCAGGGATCTTCCAGGCCCAGGAATCAAACCAGCTGGCATAGTGCTAAAGAATTCACCTGCCAGTGTAGGAGATGCAAGAGATGTGAGTTCAATCCCTGGGTCTGGAAGATTCCCAGGAGAAGGCAATTGTAACCCACTCCAGTATTCATGGCTGGAAAATTCCATGGACAGAGGAGCCTGGGGGCCTAGAGTCCATGGGGTCACAAATAGTCAGACACAATTGAATGACTGAGTACACATAAAGTATATCCTTACTGCTTATCTACTTTATACATAGAAGTTTGTATTAATATATTCATCCCATACCCCTAATTTGTCTGTCTCCCCTCCCTCTCTCCTTAAGTAACCACAAATTTACTTTCTATATCTGTGAGTCTGTTTCTCTTTTGCATATGTATTCATTTGTACTATTTTTTTAGATTTCACATATAAGTGATATTACTGGAGTAGGAAATGGCAACCCACTCCTATATTCTCGCCTGGAAAATTGCACACACATAGCCAGGAGAGGAATTACCAGATCAAGTGATAGTTCTCGTCTTAGTTTTTTAAGGAACCTCTATACTGTTTTCCCTAGTGGGGGCACCAGGTTACTTGCCAAGTGGTGCAGTGATTAAAGAATCCACCTGCCAATGCATGAGACCAAGAGACTTGGGTTTGATGTGAGGGACAAGAAGATCCTCTGAAGTAGGAAATGGCAACCCACTCCAGCATTCTTGCCTGGAGAATTCCATGGACAAAGGAGCCTTGCAGGTCACAGTCCCTGGGGTTGCAAAAAATTGAACATGACTGAGCACCCATGCACTGCATCAATTTACCTTCCCACCAAAAGTATATGAGGGTGGGAACCTGTGGTTTTAATGATAAGATTTTAGTACAGAATCCTCCCCCTCTGACCTGAGAGTCTGCCACATGTGAGAGACAGAGAGTTTCAAACCTCTCTTTCTCCAGTCCCCACCATCCAACCACCTTCCTTAGATGAGATCACTTCTCTATATCCTCAAGAATCCTCTTCGCTTTAGACAAGCCAGTTTAAACATCTCTGCAGGTTAAAACTTGAAAAAATAAAGAAAAAAATAACATTTCCCCTGAATTGAGAGAAATCCAGGCTAAAGAATGTAAAAGATTCTTCTTCCTTTTGGGAGGAAAATGCAAATATATCACATTTTTTTTCAATGTCACAGGGCTTCCCTGGTGACTCAGAGGGTAAAGCGTCTGCCTGCAATGTGGGAGAACTGGGTTTGATCCCCAGGTCAGGAAGATCCCCTGGAGAAGGAAATGGCAACCTACTCCAGTACTCTTGTTGAAAAATTCCATGGATGGAGGGGCCTGGTAGGCTATACAGTCCATGGGATCGCGAAGAGTTACACACAACTGAGCAACTTCACTTCTCAAGAATCAGGTGGCTTGCCACTTCTTGCTGCAAGGTCATCTGACAGTATGTTCCACCTAATCAGGGTAAAAATATATATTATCAACATATACTCATCTACATCGGTATCTGTACACTAATTATTAATATCTGAGTCTTTCTGTATAGCAATCTATAATTATATCTACAATACTACTATCTATCTTTATCTCTCTCCATAGCTCTCTCCATAGCTACTTGTATCACAGATTATTTCTCAATGGATCATTTGACGTATTGTGTTGTCAGTAAATCATCTTGATGCACTTATTATCTCCTATTAGCCACACCATTCCCTTGGAAATATCACAAAATCTTAAGAAGTGTAGGGCTGAAAACAATCCCAGAGTTGACTTATTTGGTATTTCCCAAACTTTAAATATTTCAGCACCACATTTACAATTTTTGTTATACTCACATGTCATGGCCTATTACTTTTTTATAATTTATTTAAATCAACTCATTTATCTTACTGAAATACAATTGTTTAAAAGTAAATCTTACTGGCATAAATGGAGAAAAACTTCCAAAATAATCTGCCTGAGAAAAAATATGAAAACACAACATTGTTCAATCCTAGTGGCTAGAGTAGGCAAACTTTGAGCTTGAGCCTGTGTCTTGCCTCATTTCTTTGTGACCCAAAGGAAAATTTAAAACACAATGAGTTTCTCTGCTTGCAATTTCAGTTCAGTTCAGTTCAGTCGCTCAGTCGTGTCTGACTCTTTGCGACTCCATGAATTGCAGCATGCCAGGCCTCCCTGTCCATCACCAACTCCCGGAGTTCACTCAGACTCATGTCCATCGAGTCAGTGATGCCATCCAGCCATCTCATCCTCTGTCGTCCCCTTCTTCTCCTGCCCCCAATCCCTCCCAGCATCAGAGTCTCTTCCAATGAGTCAACTCTTTGCATGAGGTGGCCAAAGTACTGGAGTTTCAGCTTTAGCATCATTCCCTCCAAGGAAATCCCAGGGCTGATCATCTTCAGAATGGACTGGTTGGATCTCCTTGCAGTCCAAGGGACTCTCAAGAGTCTTCTCCAACACCACAGTTCAAAAGCATCAATGCTTCGGCGCTCAGCCTTCTTCACAGTCCAACTCTCACATCCATACATGACCACTGGAAAAACCATAGCCTTGACTAGATGGACCTTTGTTGGCAAAGTAATGTCTCTGCCTTTGAATATGCTATCTAGGTTGGTCATAACTTTCCTTCCAAGGAGTAAGCATCTTTTAATTTCATGGCTGCAGTCACCATCTGCAGTGATTTTGGAGCCTTAAAAAATAAAGTCTGACACTGTTTGCACTGTTTCCCCATCTATTTCCCATGAAGTGATGGGACCAGATGCCATGATCTTCATTTTCTGAATGTTGATCTTTAAGCCAACTTTTATTTAATCATACTCAATTCTGAGTCTATAGGTCACCCCCCCTCAAAAAATATTATGTGTCACACTTTGAGAAACACTGATGGAACTTATTTTCACTGTGCTCAAGAAATTAGCCTCAGAGAAAATGGGTTCCCACCTAGCTGCTGACAAAATGAGACTAGTCTTTGAGTTTCTTAACCTTGAGCTCTGTGCACTAACCCATGTCATCCACCTACCATAAGTTATTATAGGATCATTTCCTTGTGTACTGCCACTCAGTTCACTGAAGTTAGGAGCTGTGATGATGTTCTTTACATACTCTCCTGCACATGGTATCTTTCACTCCATAGACGGTTGGATTTGATGTGAAATGCTAGTGGTGTCCCCAGGAAAAGTTTGTGAGGAAATCAGCGTTTCCTTTCTGTCATCTCCAGGTTTGCAGAAATGTTGCCAGGCATTATGCCAGAGACTAGGGTGACTGAGGCACAGCCTCTCCCCTCAGGAAAACCCAGGTGATAGCAAGGCAGACAGCAGGTGGACAGGAGGAAGAGTTGCACAGCTAGAACTCTCCTACAGGCAAGACGTGCAATAGGAAGAGTCCAGTCGTGAGCAACCTAAGGAGCACAGAACTATGATGAGAACAAAAACAGATGAGGAGTTGGAGTGTGGAAGGGGAGGAAGATGAAGAATAAGAGAAAACATACTGGTTCAGAAGATTAGAACTCTTTATGATGCTGAAGGAGGACCAGTTCAGCTCAAATAAAAGCACTCGAGGGACCTCAGTTGTTGTTAGGAGTAAAATTAGAATATAATACCCAGAGTTCCCCAGAACAAGGCAGTTCAGTGGCAGTGACTTCTAGTGTCTATGTCTAGCCTATGGAGCTGGGTTGATCACGTTGGTCCACAGTCTCTGTCTCTGGCCTACCCAGCATGATTGTGCTGAGATCCTGTTGGGAGCCTAATGGTTTGCTGCAGGGCAGGCTCTAGTGCCATATGGGAGGCTCATAACCATGGGCCACCCAAACCTTAGGTACCTGAGAAAGTGTTAAGGAAAGTCCACCCAGGGAGCTGAGATGGTTCCAGCTCGGCAGCCTGACCTGACAGAAAATTGTCTTGTGTCCCATATAGAAACTTTCTCCTTTCCTTGTTTCTTAACTTGCCTAAATGCCAATTTACACTTCTAAGAAAGAACTTGCTCCTTGGGTAGTATCCATCTACAATTTCCATTTATTGCCATATTACTGCAAATAGGAGAGAGCTCAGGGCAGCTGTGTTGGCAGAAGCTATTACTGCTGTGTTTTGATGAAAATCTAGCAGCTTTTCAGTCCCCGTTATTTTAGCATCCCCGCACAACTTCCCGCCCTCACACTCCTGCCACCCATCCCACCCCTGCTCCTTCACTGGACTCATTGTTTTTCTTGGAGATGTTCTTTTCCTCATCAACCAACTACAGGAATTGGATCTGATGTACTATAGCCTGGAGAGGATTCACAGTTATGTCAGAAGGAAGAAATAGTCCAAGTTCATTCCAAGAGAATCAATTAGCTTTAATAGCAAACCATCTCCAG
Source organism: Bos indicus (assembly GCF_029378745.1). NCBI lineage: Eukaryota > Metazoa > Chordata > Mammalia > Artiodactyla > Bovidae > Bos > Bos indicus. Next base: position 34,818,775 of record NC_091779.1, read on the forward strand.
AGAATGTGATGCTTTAGGTGTTGGAGCAAAAAACACAGTCCAAACTCCCCACCTCTAACACTCATTTGTCACTCCCTGATATAAGAAATCAGTGTTTCCAAGCTCTTCTTACTGATTCTAATCCATTTTGTACACCCACCCCTCCCCCCACCAAATCTAACATAATAGTGCAGAGCTAATGCTCAGATCAGAAGATTTGCCAAATAAATGATTCATGAGAATTCAGGAATATTCCAGTGAGTTAAATGTAAGGGTAAATAAATATGGGAGATAACTGGTAACTTTCTGATAATTTAATCCATCACTGAAGTCACATTACCTAGAGATTTCCTATAAATTACTCATGACTGAAGTACTGTAGGTCATATATGACTTCTTGGTAGTGTTCTCAGTTATACTTTGTGAATTCAAAAGCACAAACTGTTACTTTAACCCATATGATATAGTGATGTAATTAATAATCCATGTAACCTGTGGTGGTTTAGACACTAAGCCATGTCCAACTCTTGTGATCCCATGGACTGTACCCTTCCAGGCTCCTCTGTGCATGGGATTCTCCAGGCAAGAATATTGAAGTGGGTTACCATTCCCTTCTCCAGGGGATCTTCCAGACCCGGGAATTGAACCTGGGTCTCCTGCATTGCAAGCAGATTCATTGCTGATTGAGCTATAAGGGAAGCCAATGTAGCCTGTGGAAGTCCTATTAATGTTTAGAGACATGAGATATGAGGCTTTGAGATACTGCCTGCACAGAGTTGTCTGGAGAAAATGTATACAAATAAACAGAGAAGGTGCTGGGAAAAAGGAAGATGCAGGATGCTAACCTGTTTACAAGATAGGCCTCAAAACAAGGGAGAGGAAATAGGTCAAAGCCCCAAAAATAACTTTCAAGGGACACCTGATCTTTTCCTGGGTCAGTATTGCTTTCCAGGGGGGTCCAATCTGTAGACAGAACACGACAGTAGGCTCCTAGGCTGGGGTACTTTATAAAGTCAGACACCTAGCAATCAGTATCATGATTCCAAGTGGTCCATCTGGTTTAAGGCTCAACTCCTATTAATAGCTAGGGATACAGATAGGAAGTTGAAGATATAAGAAAAATATATTGGTAAAAACAAGGAAGAACTGTATTATTGGTTGGATTGTGTCCCTTCCCCCATTCATGTATTGAAGGATGAACATACTTCCCCAGTATTTGAGAATGTGACCTTCTTTGGAAATAGGGTCTAATCTAATTGTAGATGCAATTAGTTAAAAAGAGGGCATACTGGAACAGGGTGGAGAGTTTGCTCAAATTCATGTCCATTGAGTCGGTGATACTATCTAACCATCTCATCCCTTGCTGCCCCCTTCTCTTTTTGCCTTCAATCTTTCCCAGCATCAGGGTCTTTTCCAATGAATTGGCTCTTCGCATCAGGTGGTCGAAGTATTGGAGCTTCAGCATCAGTCCTTCCAAAGAATATTCAGGGTTGATTTCCTTTAGAATTGACTGGTTTGATCTCCTTGCAGTCCATGGGACTCTCAAGAGTCTTGAAGAGAAGGGTAGACACCTAATCCAATATGACTGGTGTCTTATAGAAAGGGGAAATTTGGACACAGACACACACTCAGGGAGAACACTGTAGAAAGAGTGGAGTTGTGTGGCAGAAGCCACAGAGCACCAAAGATGGTCAGCAAACTACCAAAGCTGGGAGAGAGGCATAAGACAGATTTCTCCCTTACCGCCCTCAGGAGAAACCAATGTTACTGACACCTTGATCTCAGACTTCAAGCTCCAGAAATATAAGACAATAAATTTATGTTTTTTGAAGCCACTGGTTTTGTGGTACATTTTTAGGGCAGCCTGAGGATACTAATATAAACCCCAATCATGTCAACTGGTAAAGCTCCAGGGAACTAGCTGTTGCTGTTGTTCAATCACTAAGTTATGTCCAACTCTTTGCAACCCCATGGACTGCAGCATGCTGGGCTCCACTGTCCTTCACTATTTCCCAGAGTTTGCCTGAATTCATGTCCATTAAGTCGGTTATGCCATCTAACCATCTCATCTTCTGCTGCCCTCTTCTCTTTTGCCTTCAAACTTCCCCAGCATGAGGGTCTTTTCCAATGAGTCAGTTCTTCACATCAGGTGGCCAAAGTATTAGAGCTTCAGCTTCAGCATCAGTCCTTCCAATGAATATTCAGGATTGATTTCCTTTAGGATTGACTGGTTTTATCTCCTTGCAGTCCAAGGGACTCTCCAGAGTCTTCTCCAGTACCACAATTTGAAAGCATCAAGCAAAACTTAGGACACCAGGCAGAAGAGTGGTCATGGGGACGAGGTAGATGTGGCAGAAGTAAGGAGGGATGGTTACAACTTGTCCGTGTCACCTCAGTCCCCATTCCATGAATCCCAGACACCAGAGAGAGAAGAAGACTGATCTCACACTCTCCACTGGGGGCCCAACCCTCCCATTACACACCAGTGCTTTGGCCAGACTCGTCCAAGGTCTGAGTGAGCCAAGGACAAAAGGGATGGAATGCTCTGTGTCTGCAGGAACAGAGAGCCATCACGGTTGCCGTCTCATGGAGAAGGCAGGATCTGAGGTCATTGCCAGCCAGCTCAGAATCTGCAGCTCTTTTCCTGATACCCTCTTGTAACCATTTCCCAGATTTTTTCTATGATGCCTAACATTCCTCTGGTTCTTAAATGAGTTTGACTTTGGGGATTTAAATCTGAGTTTACCTGCCAGTAGCCTAAGTTGCCCAAACATCCCTCTTATAAATGTCAACCCCAATATTTGTTTATAATACTTGAATTTCCTTTGGTTCATAAATGAGCTTTGCTTTGGGAGTTAAGATCTGTATATACCTGCCACTAGCCTAGACTACTCAAATATTCACCCTGTGTCCACCATCACCCCATTTGTCTTTTGGGGTCCTTTCCGGGCTCCACCCTGCCATCTCTGGTTAGTGTATCTTCCTCTTTGACCTCCTGTAATGGACTAGTCAGAGCCCCAGACACTATTTCTGCTAAGTTGTGTCCCATGGGACAGGACACCTCCCAAACAGGCGGCCAGCAGACAGATTGAGAAATCATATGAGCCAAAACAGCTGCTGTGGGGAGAGGCTAATAATCCAACATGATGTGAGTACAGAAAATTACTGGCTGTCCAGAAGCAGAGAATTTTAGAAATGTACCTCATAGAACTCTTATTATACAGATCAGGAAACAGATCAGCAATTTCATCATACTTACAGAGCTGGCAATTCAAAAAACCAGCAGTTTGCACTGTACCTGGTAGGACTTGCTGTACTTGGGTGGGCAGCTGGTTCTACAAAGCAAAGGCTTGGGTGGCAGTGGGAGAGTAAATGAGTACTCTGGGCACAGGTACGGGGACAGAGCCAGCCGGAGAATGTGTTTACAATAGAGGTCTCATCAAGATGTGCCCAAGGGAGCTGAGTGGCAGGGGAGGGGGGCAGGTGCAAAAAGAAATACCCCAGAGCCACAGGGTGGCTAAGATGGGTAACTCAGCTGGAGAAGTAAGACTGGGCTCGTGAAATAGCTGGTGGGTCAAGTGATCAGAGAAGGAGCTTTAAAAGAAACCTGAAAGTCTTACTGTACTGGGTGGAGACCACACTAGAGAATCCATTATCAGTTGTTCTCAGACTTTGATGTATGTGCTCAGTCACTCAGTCATGTCCAGCTCTTTGCAATCCCATGGACTGTCACCTGTCACACTTCTCCGTCCATGGAATTTTCCAGGCAAGAATACTGGAGTGAGTTGCCATTTCTGACTCCAGGGAATCTTCCTGACCCAAGGATCAAAGCCCGGGTCTCTTGGGCCTGCTGCATTGGCAGGCTGATTCTTTACCACTGTGCCACCTGGGAAGCCCCACTTTGATGTATAAGATATAGATATCCAGTCTTAAAGATGCTGATTTACTCCTTGGAGTAAAGACTAGTAGTCTATGTTTTTTAACAACAACTGCATCACCCCATGATTCTGAGAATCATTACTGCCTATGAATATAATAAAGACCCAGGCTGTCTCCAAGGCTTTTGCAGCCTGTGTCTAGGTATGTGTTTTCCCTAGAGTCAAGATGCTGGGGGAAGGGAGTATTGAATATATAATTCTCAAAATAAGACCTTAAATTTGTAAAATTTAAAGGAAAAACAAATTCAAGGGATTATTGTTGATTTATAGTAACAGCATGATATATTTGCAAAAACATCATGAATATAGAATTAATATTGAATCTGAGTTTGAAGAAGGCACTGGGGCTACTGATGACAGACAAGCAAGGGAAGAAGACAATGATATGTTCATTTCTTTTCTGCACCGTGTAGAGTGAAAGCAACTCTAAGATTTGATGGACTTCCTGTAATCCCAGATACTGACAGCGCCCAGCTTGTCAGCACCTGAGCCCTTTAAACAGCTCTATCAGCAGAGCTTCCAAGCAGAATAAAGAGGCAGATTGTCCATGGCTGCCTACAACTGAAACCGGAGCTGGCCAGACCCCGGCCAAGAGCGAACGCAACCCAGCCTAAGACAAGCACGCGAGCACACACAGGCATGAAAAAGAAACCCACGCTGGCTTTTCTTAACCATCAAAGTGTAGGAGTCACATGGGTAATACCTTTGCAAACAGCTCGCTAGTACTTAGTCATTTTTCACAGCTGATGGATTGTGTTTCCTTTAGTCTTTTGGATAACATTAAAAAAATAAAAAGCAACCAACACCACAGGGACTTCATTGAAATCACCAGGGACAATGAACTGCATTGAAATCACAGGGAATCCATGCTCCCCTCTTTATCTCCCTTTGCTCTATGTGTAGAAATACTTATATTTTTCAAAACAAGAAAGAATTTGAGACCCTGTGAAAATGTTATAAATTGTCCCTGTGAATCACCCTCTAGTCATCCAGAAAGAGGCCTCTCCATCCCGTTCCAGTAAATGTTATTCCAGTTCATGACTGTGCTTGCTGGCTGCTGTGAGATCTCTGGGAACGGCTTGGACCTGGCAAGGCAGGTCCTCAGGGTAATGGCCTTCCCTGCCTGCTGGAAAGAATCATTTTTAAGTTCAAAAACAAATATCATCTTTTACATCTCAGTTGCTGTGTTTTATTAACCTACTATGTCTGTTGAAGACATCTTGACCTAAATACTAAAATGTCCATTTGAATCTTTGTATATCTTAGCAATCGATTTTTTTCATATATTCATCTACAAATAGATATCAAATGCCTATCTTTCTCTCTACATGGCACAAACATTATCTGAAATGAGCATTCTATAAGAAAGAAAAACTTATACACAGCCAACAATTCTTGATTCATGTAAGATTTGATACATGATTAAGTGTCAAAATTAGGTAGACTTTCAAATTCCAAGTGATGTTCTCATTTGTAAATGTATTTGGCACATAAAGTGTCTCTATGTCAGAAATCACTCAAAGTGAGGATTTTAATCCCAGCTATAAAACTAAGCTTTGGTTCATATGCCAGGGTTTCAGATAATGCTGGATTCTGTGAAGGGATATGAAGCATTACGTTTAACATGTAAGTAATTCTGTTCTTGCTTTTTTAACGTACGTGGATGGATTTTCATTTAAATCTGAAATTGCTGGGGTTCTATAAATGCATTTGTTGCTTCTAATGTATATTCTGATCAATAGTTTTCTCAGTTCATATCTATTGGGTGACCTTGTTGTGATTTGTGAGAAAGGATGTTTCTAGGAAAAAAAGGTTGACACAGTCCACTTGAGTGAGACTAATGACAATTTTGATATGATGAAATGTATTTGCCTATTCATTTCTTAAAAAGAATTACAGAGCTGGATTTGCACAGGTTAAATTTAAACTATTCATGGCTTAGGCCTTTTCATGTCTCTCTGTGAATTGGCCACTGTATATCTGTGTGTTATTTCAGGATTGCTTAGAAATAGATGCCAAGACAGAATTATACATGTAGGAGATTTACTGAGGGAGGAAGCAGGAAAAGGCAAGGAGATCCTTGATAAGGGGATACAGACCTGCTACCAGTAGAAGGAGAGGGGAAAAGAAGGAGGGTTGGATGGAAGAGTTGCAGATGGCAGTGAAATGTCAAGATAGTTTTGGCCAGGCCAATGGGAACTCCTTGGGCCTGGTGGAAAGTCCTGTGCCTCACAGAAATTAGCCTGTATTCATCTTCCCCATCCCCTCCCCACACTCTGTGCTCAGTCATGGCAAGGAGTAGCCCCTGGGAAGCAGGACAGCAGCACAAACACAGTGATGGATCCAGATGGGCAGCAGCTGAAAGCCCCCGCCAGTTAGGCTCCCTACAAAAGTTGACTCGAATAACACATCCTAATGTCCACCACTCTCTGTCAATAAAAGCCTCACCAAAGATGTGGAGAAATTGGAATACTTGTACACTGTTGGTGGGAATATAAAATTGTTTTCCACTATGGAAAACAATATGAAGCTTCCTCAAAAATTTTTAAATAGAACTACCATATAATCCAGAAATTTCACTTCTGGGCATAGAGTCCAAAGAATTAAAAGATGTGTTTCAAAAAGGTCTTTGCACACCTATGTTGACTGCAGGGGAACCAAGTGGTGGTCATCTTCACAGTAATCAAGAGGTGCAAGCAAGCCAGTGTCCTTCACTGGATAAGTGGGAAAACAAAATGTGCTAGAGACATGCACTGGAATAGTGCCCAGGCTTTAAAAAAAAAAGAAGGAAACTGTGACATGCTACAATGTGGATGAACCTCGAGGACATTATGTCACATTAAATAAACCGGTCACAGAAAGACAAATACTGTGTGAGTCCACTTATGTGAGGTATCTAAAGTAGTCAATATTTAGAGAAACGGAAAGTAATAGTGGCTGTCAGGGGCTGGAGGGAAGAGGAATGTGGAGTTATTAAGAATGTAGAGTTTCAGTTTTGCAAGGTAAACAATTTCTAGGGACCACAAAGTAAATATACATGATACTGCTGAACTGCACACTTAAGGTGGTTAAAATGGTAAGTTTTATATCTTTTAACCACAATTAAAATTTTTTAATTAATAAAAGTGTCATCAGAACCAAAGTTTGCAGATTGCATTTGTTCACTCATTTATTAAACAAATTGTTACTACGTGCTAGGCACCATGTCCCATTCTATAAATTCTACAGGAAATAAGCGAAGTCTATGGTGCTGGAGAAGACTCTTGAGAGTCCCTTGGCCAGCAACGAGATCCAACCAGTTAATCCTAAAGAAAATCAATCCTGAATATTCATTGGAAGGACTGAAGCTGAAGTTGAAGCTCCAATACTTTATCTGATGTGAAGAGCTGACTTATTGGAAAAGACCCTCATGCTGGGAAAGGTTGAGGACAGGAGGGGAAGTGGGTGACAAAGGATGAGATGGTTGGATGGCATCATCAACTCAATGGACTTGAGTTTGAGCAAACTCTGGAAGATAGTGAAGGACAGGGAAGCCTGTCCTTCCTGGTATGCTGCAGTCTATGGGGTTGCAAAGAGTCGGATACGACTGAGCAACTGGACAACAATGTACCCTCATAGAGTATATTGCATAGTGTATTGAACCCTTGTAAATACTGCCTGGTACTGAGGATCTCCTTCACTAAAGACATGTTGCCCACGAATAGTGGTTGAGAAAATGCCTACTTTGGATCTTAATTGAAAGTGTTATTTTGAGATTGAATTTGTTGCCATTTACTTATTAGAAAATTCACAGAAATTCATCACAACTATATCAAATAATCCTCCTTGTGCTCTACCCTAATCTTTTAACTTTAATACATGGGATTGAACAATTACATAGGTCAGTATTTATTAAATATATTTGTCTACACCTTCAAAGTCTATGTGAATTTTCCCTCCAATAATTAAGTGTGAAACCTAGAATAGGGGGTGACAGAGACATACAGAATTGGGGGGATATAGTAGAGATGAGAAGAAACCACACTAGCATTTTTCCCCCAATGTATATCCTGTTCCTACCTCAGTGCATGCTCATTATTATGTACTGCAAAGCCCCAAATTCCATCATTAAATATTAATCCCTTCAAGGTGAGGATTAGCCTCTCCAGGCTTTTTCTTTTTTTCAACTTGCAAATCATCTGAGAGAAATAATATATACCTGACCAACATCTTGTGTGGTTGAGTCTATCAGTCTCCTTTTCCTGGTGGAGGGGAAAGAATGTCATTTTGGGATCACAAGACACCTGGAAGTGAGAGGAATCAGAATTGATAAACTCCAAGTTTGTTTGTAGTCAAGACAGGAAAGCAAAAACACACGTTGCAACATCATCAGTGAGATGGATGGTGATGGGAAACTTACTCTGCAAGAACTCAGCATGAGCATCATCTCTGAGCATATTCTGGCCTTTTGCTTATGCTGTCATTGCAAAGGTATGCAAAGAAAGTCACATTTCAAACCAATCCTGAATTTGCAGAACAGTAAAAGCCTAGATAATCCTGACCTTTCAAGTGCCATCACGGGGCAGTTCACACTAATATTCACAACCTTCAGAGTTATCATCAAGTAAAATTGTTAAACAGATGAAAATGCATCTGGGTTGCCCTTATCTCTGCTTTTGATATCCACAAATTCCCCTTTCCTCACGCATCTGTATCCTGAGCTCTAACCAAGCCTTCCTGACCAGTGTATCATGTTTAGGACCCTTTCCAACTTTATGCATCATCATCGTCGTCATTATCACCATTGCCAGTATCTACCAGGTGTTTTCTCTTTGCAGGCACATTGCATACATTATCACATCTAACAGTCATGGCCCTGTTAGGTGTCTAGGTTCTGTCAGCATCCCCATTTAGTAGAAGGGTACATTGAGGCTCAGGAAGGTTAGGAAATTTGCACAGGTTTAAAGAGTTAGACAGAGGATGAGATGGCTGGATGGCATCACTGACTCCATGGACGTGAGTCTGAGTGAACTCCGGGAGTTGGTGGTGGACAGGGAGGCCTGGAGTGCTGCAATTCATGGGGTCGCAAAGAGTCGGACACGACTGAGCGACTGATCTGATCTGATCTGATCTGAAAGAGTTAGAATGTAGATGATCCAGATTTCAAATCCAGATTTGTCTGGCCCATACACTTACATCATACATGATCAATTTTGGCTACCAGTTTAGGGGAGGAGGGCACCAGGCACATTCCAAAATCTGTCTGAGAAGATGCTCTTCCTTACATACTACTGAGTACTTTATGTGCTGCTAGGTATGAATACACACATTTGTGCACAAGCTAAAGATCTAACTTGCCCTTAATGGACTGAGCTTCAGAAGTCTTGACATGGGGTCTATTCCGTACCAATCAACCCTGGACCATGCATTCCCATCGCAGAATTAGGGATCTGTTTGAGTTTTGTTTTATAGCTCAGAATCTTGCCCCCCCACCCCACCAATGCTTTTCTACTTGCATATCCACCAGGTTTCTCAGTAAAAACTCTAATGGTACACAGTCTCTATTGTGGTTCCCTGATTTCATTTACAAGCAGATGTAATCAGTCGACAGGAGTGGCATATTTAGCATTTTAAATCTGGATGAGGATGGCCATGTCAAGCCTTGTGATTAATTAAACTGCAAGTAGCTACTATCTGTGGTACATTAATCATTCAACACGTATTCAATGACTGTCTTCTTTGCCAAGCACTTTGCTAGATTCTGGAGATACAGTGAGCAAGGGAGACTTGTTTCTTGGCCACACAGAACCTATCATTTGTAACCCCAATACCCGACATGCACTAATAATCATCATTTCTTTGGATACGTATGTGCTTGGTACTTCACACAAACTAGCCCTAATATTTACAACCACTGTGTAAAGTAAGAAGATAACTGTGCCATTTTACAGATAAATAAACTGAGACTCAGAGAGGTTAAGTAATTTGCTCACTGTCATGTGGCTAATAAGGACAAAAACTGGAATCAAAATCAGTTGTTTTTGACTAAAAAGTCCATTCTCTCCTTTACATTATTACCTACAAGATAAAAGTGAGGGAACCTCACTTTTCCCCAGCCCCAGCCATTTCCCCCCCGACACCCTCCCTTCTATTACACGGTAGCTACTCTAGGGCCTAAGGAAACCTCTTTACCTTTTTACATTTCATCTTTCCTCACTGTAAAATGGAAATGACAATTATACTTTTACAAAAATGCTTAAATGATCCCAGAGCTATTAAAATGCTATGAAAACATTTATCAATACTAAATATCATTATTAACTTAATAATGTGATCCAACTTTATAAATCCCCCAAATTTCCACAGAAGATGAATTCATATTCCTCCTGCAGCCTCAGTGTGTGAAGGGATGGCTCACACAGCTTCCTCCCACATTAAGTGATAGTTCAAGCAAAAATTGGAGTTGCCTTTGGCTTCTTATAAGGCAAACCTCAGCTTTCTGGAAAGCTGTGCCAATGAGTATGATTCAGTTGAAAATCAATTTGACTAAATTGGTGGTAAAATAAAAGATCTGCCCATTTCAATAAAACATAGTAAAAAGAAAACACTGAAGTATATATAAAACAATTAACACTGCCTCTGGAACACTGGATTTGCTGACTCAGTTGGGTATTTATATGGTTCAACTTTTCCTGGCATAGAGCCAGTTTATGCTGTAATACTAATAGACTTCACTTTTAGTTAATAGTAGAATAATTAACTAACCAGCAGAGTTTCCACACCAGAAGAACCCAATCCCCAGCATGGTGATTTCGCTGAATGGCAAATCAGAAATACATAGATTTCGATTTAAAGACTAACTTGTGTTCGTGGTCATGGTCAGTTGTGCCCAACTCTTTGCTACATGAACTGTAGCTTACCATGCTCCTCTGTCCACGGGATTTCCCAGGCAAGAATGCTGGAGTGGTTTGCCATTTCTTTCTCCATTTAAAGACTAAAAAACTATCTATATGATCAAAAGCCTAATGAAGTGACGTAAAAGCATTTTTCACTCTTCTATACTGTCCCTGAGGGCTGTGGATAATTCCAGTAAAGACTGGCACAGGGCTAGAGGCCACTACTTTGGAATGTTAAAATCATGAAATCTTAAAGCACCATACCCACATTTAAGCCCAGACTCTCTGCTCCCTTGTGGCTCAGGTGGTAAAGAACTCACCTGCAATGCAGGAGACCTGGATTGGGAAGATCCCCTGGAGAAGGGAAAGGCTACCCACTCCAGTATTCTGGCCTAGCAAACTCCACGGACTGTATAGTCCATGGGGTCACAAAGAATTGGACACGACTGAGCGACTTTCACTTTCACTTTTCTCCACTCCTGACAGTTCAACTGCGTCAAACAAAGGTGAGAGAGGCTGTTTACAATGAAATAAACAGCACCCCTATAAAAGACAATCTGCATCTCAACAATGTTGAATCATTTTCACCAGCTCCTCAGTTCAGTTCAGTCACTCAGTGGTGCCCGAATCTTTGCAACCCCATGGACTGCAGCACACCAGGCTTCCCTGTCCATTACCAACACCTGGAGCCTACACAAACTCACATCCATTGAGTCAGTGATGCCATCCAACCATCTCATCTTCTGTTGTTCCATTCTCCTTTCACTTTCAATCTTTCCTAGCGTCAGGGTCTTTTTCAGTGAATCAGTTCTTCACATCAGGTGGTCAAAGTATTGGAGTTTCAGCTTCAGCATCAGTCCTTGCAATGAATATCCAGGGCTGATTTCCTTTAGGATAGACTGGTTGGATCTCCTTGCAGTCCAAGGGCCTCTCAAGAGTCTTCTGCAACACCACAGTTCAAAAGCATCAATTCTTTGGTGCTCAGCCTTCTTTATAGTCCAACCCTCACATCCATACATGACTACTGCAAAAACCATAGCTTTTACTACATGAACCTTTGTTGGCAAAGTAATGTCTCTGCTTTTTAATATGCTGTCTAGGTTGGTCATAGTTTTTCTTCCAAGGAGCAAGCATCTTTTAATTTCATGGCTGCAGTCACCATCTGCAGTGATTTTGGAGCCCCAAAAAATAGTCTCACTGTTTCCATTGTTTTCCCATCTATTTGCCAAGAAATGATGGGATCAGATGCTATGATCTTAGTTTTCTGAATGTTGAGTTTTAAGCCAACTTTTTCACTCTCCTCTTTCACTTTCATCAAGAGATTCTTTAGTTCTTCACTTTCTCTTGTGGTATCATCTGCATATCTGAAGTTATTGATATTTCTCCCAGAAATCTTGATTCCAGCTTGTGCTTCATCCAGCCTGGCATTTGGAATGATGTACTCTCCATATAAGTTAAATAAGCAGGGTGACAATATACAATCTTGATGTACTCCATTCCTGATTTGGAACCAGTCTGTTGTTCCATGTCCAGTTCTAACTGTTGCTTCTTGACCTGCATACAGATTTCTTAGGAGGCAGGTCAGGTGGTCTGGTATTCCCAACTCTTTAGATGAATTCTTATAGAAAGCCTGCAGCCACATGCATCATTCTCTTCTCTTAGAATAACCAGATTCAGAGACTGTGTCACTAATATCTGGGGTTCCTTAAAATTTGAAAGCCAGAAGAACACCTTTTAGTAAGCTGTGGCTCAGACGGTAAAGCATCTGTCTACAATGCAGGAGACCCGGGTTCATTCCCTGGGTTGGGAGGATCCCCTGGAGAAGGAAATGGCAATCCACTCCAGTACTATTGCCGGGAAAATCCCATGAACAGAGAAGCCTGGTAGGCTACAGTCCATGGAGTCGCAAAGAGTCGGACACGACTGAGCGACAGGGCTATAGGGCTGTAGTAGCTTAAAGAGGCTTCCCAGGTGGCTCAGTGCACCACAGAGACGTGGAGACACAAGAGACGCAGTTTCCATCCCTGGGTCAGGAACCCACTCTAGTGTTCTTGCCTGGAGAATTCCCTGAACAGAGGAACCTGGCAGGCTACAGACCATGGGGTCGCAAAGAGTCGGACATGACTGAGCACGCTTGTGCAGCCTAAAGAGTTAATATCGCGGCTCTCAAAGTGTGGTGCCAGGAATCACTGAAGTATCACCTAAAAATGTGCAAATTGTCAGGCTTTCTCAATGGAATCAGTAGCTCTGTGTTTGAGCCCAGCAATCTGCATTTTAACAGACCCTTCAGGCAATTCTGCTGCACGCCAGAGTCTGAGAACCACTGAGTTAATAATATGCATCCCCATCATTTCTGATTTATTCTCGGGATATAAAACTCTTACAGCTTAGCTTGGAAGTCATGAAGTAGAAAGTTCAGCAACTAACAGACAAAGCTGAGTTTGATAGCAGATTGACTTGCTTGATGGAATCTCTGTATGAAGTTTCAAAATATGGAAAATTGAGTTCTGAAATGTTATGATGTTGGTATTGGCAACCAGTACTGCTGAACTGCAGAGAAATACAGGATCCTCCTGCTGTTTCCTTTTCGCTGAATTCCTTTCTGGCCTCTTGGAAAGGCTCCCTTGAGGCATTTCTGAAAATATAAACCTCCCCATGTAAATGAGTTGTTTACCCTCCTGATCATTTGTTAGAAAGCATTGAATTTTGCTGAATCAGGAGTAATTGCTTTTGACAAGCATACACATAAAACAGTAAGTGATACTGAAAGCACTTGGTGCAAGTCTCAAAACTTGGAATGCTCTAAATTTTTAATAATGGGTCATGCCATTTGGCACATCTTTTCTTGTAATCTTAAACAAAATCAGGCCAACCAACAGAATAATGAAAAGTGAGTACTGAGTTGAACACAAATGAGATCTTATTCTGATGGAGAGACAGAACGCAAGACATATTAGAGACTGGAAAATGCTGGGGCTTTTAAATAAAAGTTTACGTTAGTCTGTCTCAATACTACTTAACTAGGAAGAGACAAATCTATAGAGAGAAAAACTGGACTCAAGGAAATGAACTTTTTTTTTTTTTTTTTACTGCTCCAAGAACAGAGAAAAATAATTTTTTTAAAAAGGCAAACACTATTTAAAAAAATAGCTATCTTCCAGATGTAGTTGTATTTTAATTCTTTAGTAATTTTAATTTATGTATATTTAGCTCACTTTTTCTCACTTTTAAATTATGAAATTTAGTATTAAATGCCAATAATAAATTCAACTATAGAAAAGGAGATAGTAAAAGGTAAAATATGTCCCCCATGCTATTAATTTCTTCATTTTTTTTTCTATCCATACTCTAAGAAGTTGCCACTGAAAATTGTTTTTTATAGATATTTCCAGCCTATTATTTGTGCATATCTTTAAATGTGAATCATATTTCTATTAGTCTTTTACTATATCATGTGAAATTGGTTTGATGAATATTCACCAAATTTGGAATATATACTTGAAGACATCTTAGTTAAAGAGCAGCTTCAACTGTTGCTCCAAATTTGAACATGAAAAGGGCAAACATTTGAATTCCATGTATTTTTATTTGGGATCATGTTGCTTCTCCTGTGAGCACTAGCCTACAGCATGCTACTGCTACTGCTAAGTCACTTTAGTCATGTCCGACTCTGTGCGACCCCATAGACGGCAGCCCACCAGGCTCTGCTGTCCCTGGGATTGTCCAGACAAGACCACTGGAGTGGGTTGCCATTTCCTTCTCCAATGCATGAAAGTGAAAAGTGAAAGTGAAGTCTCTCAGTCGTATCCGACTTTTAGCGACCCCATGGACTGCAGCCTACCAGGCTCCTCCGTCCATGGGATTTTCCAGGGTCTACAGCATAAGCCAAGATAAATTACAGCAAGTATATATTTAATTAATAATATTTAGGTGATTCTTGAGAAAAAATGAACATAAAAGCTTTGTTTTATGTTTAGTATGAAATAAGGCATTGTACATATTGTCATGTACCATGAATTTTTCACTGTATTTATTGTAAATAACTTTGAATGTCAGTTTACATAGCCATCCTATGAATACTGACTGTGTCGTGATTTATTAAGATTCTCCTCATTGATATGTTTTGGTTGTTTCCATGTTTGTTACCATAAAAGATTCTTCAATAGCCATCCTTGTACCTTAGTTGTTGAATATTTTTGTGATTTTTTTGAATAATTCACTAGAGTAGATTCATAGAGGTAAACTTTCTGACTAGAGAGCAAAGAACTTTAGTTTTATCTTGATCAGATCAGATCAGTCACTCAGTCGTGTCGAACTCTGCGACCCCATGAATTGCAGCATGCCAGGCCTCCCTGTCCATCACCAACTCCCAGAGTTCACTCAGACTCACATCCATCGAGTCAGTGATGCCATCCAGCCATCTCATCCTCTGTCGTCCCCTTCTCCTCCTGCCCCCAATCCCTCCCAGCATCAGAGTCTTTTCCAATGAGTCAACTCTTCACATGAGGTGGCCAAAGTACTGGAGTTTCAGCTTCAGCATCATTCCTTCCAAGGAAATCCCAGGGCTGATCTCCTTCACAATGGATTGGTTGGATCTCCTTGCAGTCCGAGGGACTCTCAAGAGTCTTCTCCAACACCATGGTTCAAAAGCATCAATTCTTCGGCATTCAGTCTTCTTCACAGTCCAACTCTCACATCCATACATGACCACAGGAAAAACCATAGCCTTGACTAGATGAATCTTTGTTGGCAAAGTAATGTCTCTGCTTTTGAATATGCTATCTAGGTTGGTCATAACTTTCCTTCCAAGGAGTAAGCGTCTTTTCATTTCATGGCTGCAGTCACCATCTGTAGTGATTTTGGAGCCCAGAAAAATAAAGTCTGACACTGTTTGCACTGTTTCCCCATCTATTTCCCATGAAGTGATGGGACCGGATGCCATGATCTTCATTTTCTGAATGTTGAGCTTTAAGCCAACTTTTTCACTCTCCACTTTCATTTTCATCAAGAGGCTTTTGAGTTCCCCTTCACTTCCTGCCATAAGGGTGGTATCATCTGCATATCTGAGGTTATTAATATTTCTCCCAACAATCTTGATTCCAGCTTGTGTTTCTTCCAGTCCAGCGTTTCTCATGATGTACTCTGCATAGAAGTTAAATAAACAGGATGACAATATACAGCCTTGACGTATTCCTTTTCCTATTGGGAACCAGTCTGTTGTTCCATGTCCAGTTCTAACTGTTGCTTCCTGACCTGCATACAAATTTCTCAAGAGGCAGATCAGGTGGTCTGGTATTCCCATCTCTTTCAGAATTTTCCACAGTTTATTGTGATCCACACAGTCAAAGGCTTTGGCATAGTCAATAAAGCAGAAATAGATGTTTTTCTGCAACTCTCTTGCTTTTTCCATGATCCAGCGGATGTTGGCAATTTGATCTCTGGTTCCTCTGCCTTTTCTAAAACCAGCTTGAACATCAGGAAGTTCATGGTTCACATATTGCTGAAGCCTGGCTTGGAGAATTTTCAGCATTACTTTACTAGCGTGTGAGATGAGTGCAATTGTGCAGTAGTTTGAGCATTCTTTGGCATTGCCTTTCTTTAGGATTGGAATGAAAACTGACCTTTTCCAGATAGGCAATGCCAAAGCACTCTGTTAAAAGACAACAGAGAATAAAGGCAGCATCTATATTCCCACAGTCACCAAATCTGAATAGTATAACTGTTCAAATACCTTTGTTCTAGTAGTTATAAAGAAGTATTTTGCTTCAAGATTTGTTTCTTTGTTGGAGGATTTGAAAAACCATTCTGTGGGTTGTCTTTTCACTTTCTTGATGGTGAAATACAAAAGTTTTTAATTTTTAAGAAGTCTAGTTTATATTTTTCTATTGTTGCTTATGTTTTGGGTATCCTACTTAAGGAGCCATTGCTTAATCTAAAGTCAGAAAGATTTAGTGTACATTTTCTTCTAAGAATTTTATAGTTTTAGTCTTATATTAGATTGCTGATGCATTTTTAGATTTTGTATATTGTGTGAGGTAGGAGTCCAGCTTCATTCTTTTACAAGTGCATATCCAATTTTCCCGACTCCATTTGTTTAAAAACCTATTCTGTCCTCCATTGAATCGCCTGGTACTTTTGCCAAAGATCGTTTGCTTGTAAATACGATTTATTTCTATATTATCAGTTCTATTCCATTGACCTTTTTGTTGATCTTTTTGCCAATGTCTCACAGTCTTGACTGCTATAGCCTTGTAGTAAGTTTTGAAATTGGAAACTTTGAGTCCCTTAATTTTGTTCCTTTTCGAGATGATTTTAACTATGTAGCTCCCTTTCAAATGAATTTTATTACCACCTTGTTGATTTCTGCAAAAGCTATTCAGAATTTTGATAGTGATTGTATTGAATATGTAGATGAATTTGGGGAGCATTATACTCTACAGGTCCAAATTTTAAAATATATATATATTTGTCTAATAACATGTTGGCCAACTTAAATTTATGAAACTTGATAGTTTTATTCATCCATTCAACACACCTAACAAACAGTATATTCAAGGCACTATGCAAGGAATTCCAGAATAAATACAATTCAGTGATTCCTTCCAGAAATTCATATACATGTATGTGTGTAGATGACATATTCACAGGTAATTGGAATTCAAGGCAGTATAAAAATGCCACATGCAATATGACATTTTTCCTGTAGCATCAACTATGGCAGGGAAAGCTTCTTGGAAGGAAAGCATTCCAGATAGGGAGTGAGGAACAATAGCTATAACCCCTTCCTAGTACTCTTGCCTGGAAAATCCCATGGATGGAGGAGCCTGGTAGGCTGCAGTCCATGGGGTTGCTACGAGTCGGATATGACTGAGCGACTTCCCTTTCACTTTTCACTTTCTGCATTGGAGAAGGAAATAGCAACCCACTCCAGTGTTCTTGCCTGGAGAATCCCAGGGATGAGGGAGCCTGGTAGGCTGCCATCTAATGGGGTCGCACAGAGTCAGACACGACTGAAGCGACTTAGCAGCAGCAACCTAATATTATAAAAATTCTATTTCCCAATCTACTTTAGACAGTTATTCAGTTCTTACAGATCTGTTTCATCATATTGATATAAAAGAAAGAGTGATAAAACGAGCTTCAGTGACTATGTATATTCAAAGTTTCTACCTCATCTGATGCTTGGAGGCAGTTGGCAGCACTTCTACTGCTGGACAATGAGTAGAGACTTCCTTCTGGCTAAAGGCCCAGGAATAAGTTCTAAATTCTACCACTCATCCTTTTGCTGTTTTTGTTTTTCAGTTGCTAAGTCTGATTCTTTGCAACTCCATGGACTGCAGAACGTCAGGCTTCCCTGTCCTTCATTGTCTCCTGGAGTTTGCTCAAATTCGTGTCCACTGTCCGTGATGCCATCCAAACATCTCATCCTCTGTCATTCCCTTCTCCTCCTGCCCTCAGTCTTTCCCAGCATCAGGGTCTTTTCCAATGAGTTGGCTCTTCGCATCAGGTGGCCAAAGTATTGGAGCTTCAACTTTAGCATCAGTCCTTCCAATGAATATTAAGGGTTGATTGCCTTTAGGATTGACTGATTTGATCTCCTTGCTGTCCTAGGGACTCTCAAGAGTCTTCTCTAGCATCACAATTCAAAAGCATCAATTCTTCGGAACTCAGTCTTCTTTATGGTCCAACTTGCATATGCATATGTGACTAGTGGAAAAACAGCAACAGCATGAGAAATTTTTGGCAAAGTGATGTCTTTGTTTTTTAATATGCTGTCTAGGTTTGTCATAGCTTTCCTTCCAAGGAGGAAGTGTCTTTTAATTTCATGTTTGCAGTCACCATCCGCAGTGATTTTGAAGTCCAATAAAATAAAATCTGTCACTATGCTACACTAAGTCACTTCAGTCGTGTCCGACTCTGTGTGACCCCATAGACGGCAGCCCACCAGGCTCCCCCATCCCTGGGATTCTCCAGGCAAGAACACTGGAGTGGGTTGCCATTTCCTTCTCCAATGCATGAAAGTGAAAAGTGAAAGTGAAGTCGCTCAGTCGTGTCCAACTCTTAGCGACCCCACGGACTGCAGCCCACCAAGCTCCTCCATCCATGGGATTTTCCAGGCAAGAGTACTGGAGTGGGGTGCCATTGCCTTCTCCGAAATCTGTCACTGCTTTCACCCAATTCTTTACTGGCTGGAATAGTGATTTGCATATCACTGTATGGCTTCCCTAGTGACTCAGTGGTAAAGAATCTGCCTGCCAATGTGAGAGACTCAGGTTCAATGAGGAAAATGACAACCCACTCCAGTATTCTTGCCTGGGAAGTCCCATGGACAGAGGAGCCTGGCAGCTATAGTCCATGGGTTGTAAGAGAGTCAGACACTGAACAACAACAACAAATATCACTGTGATTCTTGTTACTGAGTTTGATCTTAAACCCTTTGGTCTGCGTGGATATTATCAACGATAATTTTGGAACACACATATGTATTCCAGTACTAAGGTATGAACTAAAGCTGAATGTGGACCAAAAAATAAACTGCCCACCCAGAAAGTCATATAACCCACGCTTGAATTTAACAGAAGAAGAAAAATAAATCTGTGCCCTTTACTTTGAGCAAGGCAGTAGAAAGAATTTGGAAGACTGTTGAATCATCTATGCACTTCTCAGCTTGAGATGTATTTTTTTTACTAACTGTATCCTTCTCCACTTCTGTCTTTTTTTGCTGAGGGAAAGGGATAGAATCAAGGCCCAGAACAACCATAACTGTTTTAGATTGGGAGTGGGTGGGAGAATGACTTCCCCCCCATAACTGGGCAGCTGACCTGCTGGGCTGTGGCAGGGCGCCATGTGTACATTAGCCAAATGGCTTGCAGTGCTGCCAGCAACCACGCATGAGGGCAGCACAGCTACCCCCAGAGGAGCTCACTGTCCCCTCTGGAGAGGAACATTGCTCCACCCACGCCCACTGGCCAGCATCTGTGTAGCAAGGATTTTTTTCAAAGTGTGGCTAAGAGCAGCTTTTTTTTTTTTTAGAATAAACATTTATCCTCTTGGGTTAACATCTACATTTAAGTCCCTCAAACGCAAAGGCACACTGCTGCCTCCAAATAAGTCTATCAATTGCTTTGAAGCAGAGGAAACCTGATGCCCCCTTCACCTCCTCCTAAATTCTAGGCTTTGAAAGAGTCTTGCTGAGGGCTTCCTTGGTGGCTCAGTGGTAAAGAATCTGCCTGCCAGTACAGGGGACATGGGTTCAATTCCTGGTCTGGGAGGATCCCACATGCTGCAGGGCAACCAAGCTCCGGTGCCACAACTGCTGAGCCCATGTGCTAGAGCCCAAGAGCCACAACTGCTGAGCCCATGTGCTAGAGCCCAAGAGCCACAACTGCTGAGCCCATGTGCTGGAGACCAAGAGCCACAACTGCTGAGCCCATGTGCTAGAGCCCAAGAGCCACAACTGCTGAGCCCATGTGCTAGAGCCCAAGAGCCACAACTGCTGAGCCCATGTGCTGGAGCCCAAGAGCCACAACTGCTGAGCCCATGTGCTAGAGCCCAAGAGCCACAACTGCTGAGCCCATGTGCTGCAGACCAAGAGCCACAACTGCTGAGCCCATGTGCTGCAGACCAAGAGCCACAACTGCTGAGCCCATGTGCTGAAGACCAAGAGCCACAACTGCTGAGCCCATGTGCTAGAGACCAAGAGCCACAACTGCTGAGCCCATGTGCTGCAGACCAAGAGCCACAACTGCTGAGCCCATGTGCTGGAGCCCAAGAGCCACAACTGCTGAGCCCATGTGCTGGAGACCAAGAGCCACAACTGCTGAGCCCATGTGCTGGAGACCAAGAGCCACAACTGCTGAGCCCATGTGCTAGAGCCCAAGAGCCACAACTGCTGAGCCCATGTGCTGGAGACCAAGAGCCACAACTGCTGAGCCCATGTGCTGGAGCCCAAGAGCCACAACTGCTGAGCCCATGTGCTAGAGCCCAAGAGCCACAACTGCTGAGCCCATGTGCTGGAGCCCAAGAGCCACAACTGCTGAGCCCATGTGCTGGAGACCAAGAGCCACAACTGCTGAGCCCATGTGCTGGAGACCAAGAGCCACAACTGCTGAGCCCATGTGCTGGAGCCCAAGAGCCACAACTGCTGAGCCCATGTGCTGAAGACCAAGAGCCACAACTGCTGAGCCCATGTGCTGAAGACCAAGAGCCACAACTGCTGAGCCCATGTGCTGGAGACCAAGAGCCACAACTGCTGAGCCCATGTGCTGAAGACCAAGAGCCACAACTGCTGAGCCCATGTGCTGGAGACCAAGAGCCACAACTGCTGAGCCCATGTGCTGAAGACCAAGAGCCACAACTGCTGAGCCCATGTGCTGAAGACCAAGAGCCACAACTGCTGAGCCCATGTGCTAGAGCCCAAGAGCCACAACTGCTGAGCCCATGTGCTGGAGCCCAAGAGCCACAACTGCTGAGCCCATGTGCTGGAGACCAAGAGCCACAACTGCTGAGCCCATGTGCTGGAGACCAAGAGCCACAACTGCTGAGCCCATGTGCTGGAGCCCAAGAGCCACAACTGCTGAGCCCATGTGCTGAAGACCAAGAGCCACAACTGCTGAGCCCATGTGCTGGAGCCCAAGAGCCACAACTGCTGAGCCCATGTGCTGGAGACCAAGAGCCACAACTGCTGAGCCCATGTGCTGGAGACCAAGAGCCACAACTGCTGAGCCCATGTGCTGGAGACCAAGAGCCACAACTGCTGAGCCCATGTGCTGGAGCCCAAGAGCCACAACTGCTGAGCCCATGTGCTGAAGACCAAGAGCCACAACTGCTGAGCCCATGTGCTGAAGACCAAGAGCCACAACTGCTGAGCCCATG
This sequence comes from Bos indicus, assembly GCF_029378745.1. Classification (NCBI taxonomy): domain Eukaryota; kingdom Metazoa; phylum Chordata; class Mammalia; order Artiodactyla; family Bovidae; genus Bos; species Bos indicus. Next base: position 34,840,442 of record NC_091779.1, read on the forward strand.
TGCTAGAGCCCAAGAGCCACAACTGCTGAGCCCATGTGCTGGAGACCAAGAGCCACAACTGCTGAGCCCATGTGCTGGAGACCAAGAGCCACAACTGCTGAGCCCATGTGCTGGAGACCAAGAGCCACAACTGCTGAGCCCATGTGCTGGAGCCCAAGAGCCACAACTGCTGAGCCCATGTGCTGAAGACCAAGAGCCACAACTGCTGAGCCCATGTGCTGAAGACCAAGAGCCACAACTGCTGAGCCCATGTGCTAGAGCCCAAGAGCCACAACTGCTGAGCCCATGTGCTGGAGCCCAAGAGCCACAACTGCTGAGCCCATGTGCTGAAGACCAAGAGCCACAACTGCTGAGCCCATGTGCTGAAGACCAAGAGCCACAACTGCTGAGCCCATGTGCTGGAGCCCAAGAGCCACAACTGCTGAGCCCATGTGCTGAAGACCAAGAGCCACAACTGCTGAGCCCATGTGCTGGAGCCCAAGAGCCACAACTGCTGAGCCCATGTGCTAGAGCCCAAGAGCCACAACTTCTGAGCCCATGTGCTGGAGACCAAGAGCCACAACTGCTGAGCCCATGTGCTGCAGACCAAGAGCCACAACTGCTGAGCCCATGTGCTGGAGCCCAAGAGCCACAACTGCTGAGCCCATGTGCTGAAGACCAAGAGCCACAACTGCTGAGCCCATGTGCTGGAGACCAAGAGCCACAACTGCTGAGCCCATGTGCTGGAGCCCAAGAGCCACAACTGCTGAGCCCATGTGCTGAAGACCAAGAGCCACAACTGCTGAGCCCATGTGCTGGAGCCCAAGAGCCACAACTGCTGAGCCCATGTGCTAGAGCCCAAGAGCCACAACTTCTGAGCCCATGTGCTGAAGACCAAGAGCCACAACTGCTGAGCCCATGTGCTGGAGCCCAAGAGCCACAACTGCTGAGCCCATGTGCTGGAGCCCAAGAGCCACAACTTCTGAGCCCATGTGCTGGAGACCAAGAGCCACAACTGCTGCGCCCATGTGCTGGAGACCAAGAGCCACAACTGCTGAGCCCATGTGCTGGAGACCAAGAGCCACAACTGCTGCGCCCATGTGCTGCAACTCCTGAAGCCCACACACCCTGGAGCTTGTGTTCTGCACCAAGGGAAGCCACCACAGTGAGAAGCCCCAAGACGGCAACTAGAGAGTGGCTTATGCTTGCCTCAACTAGAGAAAGCTCAGAGCAAGCAGCAACGAAAAGCCAGGGCAGCCAAAAATAAATAAATTAAACCATGTTTTTTAAAAAAAGGAAGAGTCTTGATAACTAGGCTGTGACTCTGTCTAATAAGGGATAAAAAGCATTCCTGAGGTGAATGTGCCAATAATCAGTCCTAAAACCCCTTCACCATCACTCGATCAGAAGTATCTTCATATCCTCTGCAGTACATTTCCCTTGGTCTGTCCTTTCCTAACTTTATCCCCTCTTCAAGACTGTCCTGTGCTCACTGAAATTTGATTTCAGCTCCGTAAATGATGTTATGATCTTGTCTTCATTTGAAATTTTGATACAGTGATCGCCTCCAGATTTCGTTCATCATAGATTTTTTTTTTTTTTTTTTTTGGTATCCAGTTTTCTTTTTCATAGTGTTATATTCAAATATTATTTATCTTGATGACTAAGCTTTTTTGGTGCTCTGTACATTCTGTCCCCAGGCAAGTGACTCCCTGATCTTGCCCTTGTTCAAGCCTTAATCAGCAGGGTTACACTCAAAGGCTGAGCAGTCATTGCCCTCTCTCTGTCATGGCCTCAACAACCAAAGCTCTTTGGAAGTACTAATACAGCTGTGAAGATACAGGGTTCTAATAATAAATTCCCTTGTACCAGAGTCAGTGGTGCTGGAAATCAGGACAACAGCATGTCTTCCTGTAGCTGTGTTTCTGTGGAATCCTTCTAGGAATGTTATGGAAAACATTTTAAAGACACATTCCCTATAACATTATTTATTTGTTCTTGTATTGAGTTTTGTTGTGAGGTGCTGTTTTAGTTAAGTATAAAATCGTAAAGTACAATGAAGAGAAAATCTTGAGGGTTATGTTATTATTTATTCTGAGATAGTAATCTCCTCCTGGTATATGAATGCTGATCAAGCAAAGTGAAAACATTATGGAAAATAAATGATGATGTGAAGCTGACACATTTATTTTCAAAGCAAGAGATATGGATCCTGTAAAAACTTTCCACTATTAAGCCTGTTTCTATTATTCAACATGATTGATGTATGTTTAATGATTTTTATTTGGTGTGTCTGGGAATGTAGAAATGCAATTGCTTAGGTTAGTGTATGATTCTTTCTTAACAAGTGAAGATTGTTTTATGCACAAAGCAGAGAGCTTTCTTCTCAATTTAGGTTCTTCTTAGAGAATCACCGGGCATGGCTCCTTCACCTTGAGAGATGCAGTCCAGCTACTAGCTTTGACTTAATGGTCCTTGTGCTCCTAGTAACCTCACATTTGTGGAAAAGTTTTATGTGTGTGGCTTTGTTCACCTGCTCATAGCATCATCTTGCAGAAGGTCGTTGTTATTACAGTTTTTGTCTTCCAGTTTCACAGAGGAGGAAAGTGAGGCAAAAAGAGGATGAAGGAAATGTGTAGCTGTGCACTGAACTAGCAGTGGGCTCATGGGCTTTCCTGGTGGCTCAGACAGTAAAGAATCTGCCTGCAATGCAGGAGATCTGGGTTTGATTCCAGGGTCGAAAAGATCCCCTGGAGAAGGAAATGGCAACCCACTCCAGTATTCTTGCCTGAAGATTGCCATGGACGGAGGAGCCTGGCAGGTTATAGTCCCTGGGGATGCAAACAGTCGGACATAACTGAGGGACTAACACTGCAATACACTACCCACTCCAGTATTCCTGCTGGAGAATCCCATGGACAGAGGAGCCTGGTGGGCTACAGTCCATGGGGTCGCAGAGAGTCAGAGACGGCTGAGCGGCTAATACTTTCACTTTCAGGACTACATGCTCCATCTTTTTGATTACGTGGCCTGTTCTCTGCTCTTAGCTAAACAAAACGGAAGGTCAATTAATTTTTGTGTTTAGATTATTGGGCTTCCCTGGTGGCTCAGACAGTAAAGAATGAAAGAAAAGAAGGAAAGTCAAGTTGCTCAATCGTGTCCGACTTTTTGTGACCCCATGGACTATAGCCTGCCAAGCTCCTTGATCCATGGGATTTTTCAAGCAAGAATACTGAAGTGAGTTGCCATTTCCTTCTCCAGAGGATCTTCTTGACCCAGGGATTGAACCTGGGTCTCTTGCACTGCAGGCAGACTGAGCCTCCAGGCTGAGCCACCAGGGAAGCCAGATAGTAAAGAATCCGCCTGAAATGTGGGAGACCTGGTCTCGATCCTTAGGTGGGAAGATCCACTGGAGGAGGGCACGGCAACCCACTCCAGTATTCTTGCTTAGAGAGTCCCTATGAATAGAGGAGCTAATATACCCACAAACACATGAGATTCCATGTTTTACATATTAATTATATCCCTCTTACGTATCCTGGAGCACAAGCCATGTCTGAGAGCTCACCTCTATCTTTCTATTTTTATCTGATTTACCTTTCCTTAATCCTGCTAAGAGGTCCTCCCATGTTCAAAAGAATTCAAGGAGGGGAATGGGCAGCAGAAACAAGAAGCCCTTTAAAGTGTTGCTGTTTGAACTGATCTTACCAGAAACCTAATAAGACACTCAACCTACAGGATCAGATTTGTCTTTTTCTATTATATTTGCCATTGCTCCCTCTTATTTATTCTGATCTCTTTCTTGGGGCATATGTTATTCATATTTGGGGAATTCCTTCTATGCATTTTATATCAAATATCTTTTGAAATAATTTTCTCTCTTTGTCCCTTCTGATTCTGGAACCCATTTCCATCTGTGTCCTCCAACTTATTCCATTTATTTCCTACAGTTTCCATTGTGCCAGTTCTTCTAATGTAAATGTTATCAGTGGAAGGACTGATGCTGAAACTGAAGCTCTAATACAGTGGCCACGTGATGCAAAGAGCCAACTCATAGAAAAAGACCCTGATGCTGGGAAAGATTGAAAGCAAATAGAGACGGGGACAACAGAGGATGAGATGGTTAGATAGCATCACCAATTCAATGGACATGAATTTGAGCAAGTTCGGAAGATAGTGAAGGACAGGAGAGCCTGGTGTGCTGCAGTCCATGGGGTTGCAGAGTTGGACACAAATCCTGTAATCATAGTTTGGTTTTCTCTTGAACTTTCCCTGTCCCCTTTATAGTTCCCTATTTATTTCTATTTGCTTCTCAGCCAGAAAAATTTTGTCGTGTTCTGTTTTGAAATCCCAGTCTGCTGTTGTATAACTTCATATTTAACATCTTAGTTCACAAGTCCATATGCTCCTAATTTTTACTAAGAACCAAAGCAGGTACTTGTAAAATTATTTCTCATTTCTGCAAATGCTTGTGGTTCCCACAGTGCCTTTAGTTAAATCTCTTCTTCCATGCTATGAATGCTTTTAATGGGCCATATGCTGTTTTGTTCTGTTACTCATGTATGAATGAAAAAATGTACAGTAGGGAATTTCTCTGTGTGCATATATACTCCTGGGTTCCTAGATTGCTCTTAAAAACTATTTCTCAGATATTAAGCTAGAAGACTGACACCTGTGGGTTCCTAGCCACCTGAGAAGTGATGCGGAGAGAGGAGAACCCCAAGGAGCAAGCAACCCCCATGATAACTCCTATACCCACACCTGCCTTCCTCATGCAGCCTTGATGCTTGACTGGAGGCCCTGATGCTCACAAATCTTCAAATCAGAAGCAGCCCTGGACCATCCAGCCTTCTCTGGATGTGGCCACCTCCTCTCTCAGTGGTTCTGCTCACACTTTTGCAGCACCTGCTACTCACTGCTTCTGTGCTCATGGCATGAATCCAGGGCCCCCCAGAGGTACTAATATGCGGCTTAGCTCTAAACAGTTAAATGAAACCCTAGCAGTGCACTCCCCCCAGTAAGACACTTTGATTGCAACCATGTCAGGGTGAGATTTTGATGTAAACTTTTGGACACATTGTCTTGTAGCCAAATGAGCCCATAAGAGTGTAAAATCAATGGTTCTCTATCACAAGCATCACCAGCTAGAATCTGCAAAAACATCCCTGAACCCAATGTTGATTATGGTAGACTTAAAAAAAATTATTATTTGTCTTTTTGTTTTTGGTTGCACTGGGTCGTCTTCGTTGCTGCACAGAGACTTTCCCTAGTTGCGGAGGGCTGGGGCTACTCCGTGTTTGCCATGCGCAGGCTTCTCATTGCCGTGGCCTCTCCCGCTGTGGAGCACAGGCTCGAGGTGCAGAGCTGCAGCAGTTGCAGCACGTGGGCTCAGTAGTTGCTGGCCCTGGGGCACACAGGCTTCGGTAGTTGTGGCACAGGGGTTCATTAGTTATGGCTCATGGGCCCTAAAACATACAGGCTTCGGTAGTAGCGGCTCAGTAGTTGTGGCTCACAGAACAGTAGACTTTTATATCTCTTATTATTTCTTAAATTTCTATATTGTTAATCCCCGCCCCCAATATAAAATCCTTAGAGAACCAAGTCAATACAAAGTCTCAGTTGGGTGTGGGACTCTACAGTCAGACCTTTGAGATTAAACTCTGACTCCACCACTTATTAATTGTGTGACCCTAAGAAAAGCTCATATACCTCAGTTTCCTGGGCTGGGTTACCATTTCCTCCTGCAGGGGATCTTCCCTATCCAGGAATCAAGCCTGCATCTTCTGCGGTTCTTGCATTGGCAGGTGGATTCTTTACCACTGAGCCACCTTAGAAGCCCTCCTCAACTATAAAATGGGGAAAATAATACACCAGACTTAGTATTCTTTAAAATTAAAATAAATTACTTAGTATACTTAAGGCTTTAGACTAGTGCTGTCATGGGCTAAACAGTTGATTAACTTTAGATAGCATTATATTTTTAAAACATTTTTATAAGTAATAAATGCACATTTTCTGGAAGAAACGTGAACACTCAGAAGATTATAAAAGAATTAAAGCCTACACTCCTAACCCTTCTAGATCTCATTCCTTTCCATCCTGCATTTAGGATAGAGCAGTGAGTAGTTGGGGGCTTATAAATCATATTTTAGGACCACCTGGTGCAATTCCTCTCATATATTGAGCATGCAATAAGTGTTAGCTTACCTAAAGTGTCCATCCATGTGATTCCAGGGCATCTTCTGTATTTCTGGCCCACAGACCATTTCCTATTGGCACAGGGCATCAGAGACCACATATCCTGACCAAAATGATTTAGAGATGCTGTTTTTGAAGAGACATTAATGAGAGTTATAAACCCATTTATTCTAGACTACAGAGAAAGTATAAAAGCCGGTTATACTTAGGTACCAAAATTATGAGACAAGCCCAAAGGCCACCTGGAGGATCTTTAAGGGCCACCAGTGGTCATCAGACCACACTTAGAGAACTGCCAGTTTATGTCTGTTTATATATCCCAATAGAGGGCTTGCTTTTTAAAATGACACTGCTCTATTGTTTTGTCACAGTCAGCTTGGGCTTCACTTATACATTACCACATCCTTTTTCTGCTCTAGGGGGATACAGCGAGTTTAAAATTAGTTTTATTGCTCTATTTCATTTTTAGTGTCATATAAAATACAGTTTGTAAAGACTCAAGCATAAGCCTACAAATGTTTCTATCGATGCCATCAAGAAAATAGAATAACTCCTGAAAGCATAACATGAAAAAAAATTTAATTGCAGTTTTTCTGAGCTGTCTTCTTCCTTCCTACCAAGTTCTAGTCCTATTTTTCTATTTCTCTCCTTTGAGGCCCAGCTTTGGAATTGGCACTGACTAGTCAGAGTGGCCATTAAAGATTCCATTGAACTGAATGTGCCAAGCAAACATAAATGCCAAAGTCCTGAATAAACACACTGCCTGGAGCTCTGCGAGTCAAGAAGGGATGATGCTTGTATAGGTCAGAGGCACTGGGCCTCCCAGCAGCCATCAACCACACATGGATTCTGCATCTGAATGACAGTGCAGATTTCTGACTTAAGATCCAGCCCTCTAGGCAGGAAGCCTGATCCGGAAAGCTTGAAAAACCAGCAATCTGTAGGAAATAAATAAGGGACATTTGCTCCCCGAGTATTTCCTGTTTTAAAGAAGAAGTAAGAGAACAACTAAATTTGCTATCATCTCTTCAAGACTCTGATTTTTTTTTTAAATACTAAAAACAGTTTTCAGGGAGCCAGCCTCAAAGAGGCGACCTATGCTAACTGGAATTGTGGGAAGATTTCCTCATAACACTTAGCAATTCTTCACAGCACTGGAGGAGGAGTCAAGACATATGACTTATGACCATGAGTTCTTGGGCACTTCATGAACCACCGCTAATCTATATTTTTAAATCAGCATCATGGATTTTTTTGATGGTCTATATTTACCTCTAGGGTGCTTTCTAGGTTTAGAATCTTCTTTTGTTCTTTTGGTGCACAATATATTCTTCTAATGATTTTATATACTCTGAATTTGATAGTACAATAGTAAATAAGAAAGTAATACAATACTAAGTTCAAGCTAGTGTAGATTTGAACACTCTTTTGTCTTCTAAATCCATGCCAATCATTATATTAGTGCACATCCCACCCTCTTATTCTTAAAGCTCACTGAAGAAAAGGTTGGAGATTATATAAATATAAAATATAAATTATATATATGCATAAAATGAATAAATAGAATATATATTCTAGTTCACTGAGAGACCTTTACATATAATATATATAATGCATATATGTATAACTTTGTAATATATATAAAACTCTGACAAAGCACTAAATTTCAAAATATATAAAGAACTACAAATCAGTAAGCAAAAAAGAGCAATCTTATAGAAAAACGATTAAAAGACTTGAGGAGGCATTTCACAGGAAAAGGGCAACTGCATTGGCAATAAACATGAAATGATGCTCATCTTCTTTGGTGGCCAGGAAAGTGCAAATTAAAACTATGCTAAGGAATACATAAATGAGCAAAGCTAGAAAGTTCAAGTGATGGTGAAGATGTGGAACAAGAGAAATATTCATGCACTCTAGGCGGAGAGATAAATTTGCATAACTCTGGAAAGCAGTTCAATATCATATAGTAAAGTTGAAGCCTATGGTGTAGCACTATATCCAAGGCATATACCTCATAGAAACGTGTGACCTGAATTCCAGGACACAAGAACAAGAACACTTGTATCATGTTCATAATGGCCCCAAACTGGAAACAACACAAATCTTGACCAATAGTAGCACAGGATGTCTTTATACACTGAAATACCATACTGAAAGGCAAGTGAAAAAACTGTAACTAACCAACATGAATGAATCACAATATTGAGTAAATGAATATAGTATGGTTCTCTTGATATAAAGTTCAAAAAGAGGACAAACAAGACTATATTATTTACGGATGCATATAATTTAGAAAAATTATAAAGAAAATCAAAGAAATATCATAAAAGTGATTATGGTGGATGACAGGATATTATGATGAGAAAAACACAGAGGAAAGTGGTTTCAGGTGAGTTATGTTTTACATTTCTGTTCTGGGTGATAGCGGCATGGACATTCTCTTTATCACCTCTTTGCTAAACCTTTGTTTTAAATTTTCTGTTTTTTTCTGACTATACTTCATATCTCATAATTGAAGAATTTAAAGTTTAAAAGAAAGATAATATTCTTTTTAACTAGCTGACTGATGTCTGAAAATTAGAATCTACACTGCGGAGTCAAACACTTGGTTGGAATGGCGATGACATTTGGGAGTCAAAGTCTGATGTAGGAAGATTCCAAAATTAGGAAACTAAATTCTAAGATTAGGCGCATGGTTGTTTTCCGAGAATTAAGGCAAGCTATGAGCCAAAAACATTCCTTTAAAATTTTTTTACTTATTTTCTTGGGGAAATATATGTTTACGACTTCAGTTTCTTTCAATAATAATGCAATATACTTAGCCTGAGTTACTTGAGCTTAAACAGTTCTGGTTTTTGGCAGGGTCCCACTTATACTCCTTCAATTATTGTTTTGGTCCCCTTCCTGTCGGGCTTTATAACGTCTACAATCATAGGGTAGATGTTTACGATTTTTATTTTCTCCTTACAAGGACAGCCTATTAAATTTAAAAATGTGTACTGCTTGAAAACAAAAAACGCAGAGGTCATTCATCTCCCAAAATCATGATGTGAGAATGGATTCATCATTCTATGCAGACTGCTGGTCACCCAGCACACACAGGAGATGATCCTGCCATGGGGTCTGGGACCTCTGGACTAGAGTACAAAGTTAGCCCTTCCTTCTGAGAATCAACAAACCCAGCCCTTATCTGACCTATTTCCTACTCGTAGGACAGCTGAATATATGGTAGTAAAAAACTGCTTACAGTCCATTCAGTTATTTACTCCTTTAAACTATCAAAGAAAAATCAAAGTGTCTTTTCTAAAGCCTCCATTGGTTTTCAGTTTATCCAGATCCTGGCTTAGTTGGGTTGAATAACTACACTGCAAAGTTATTCTTTCACTGTGGCCATGGCAGAAAGGTAAATTGTTAACAAAAGACCAGGTGAGTCCATAAGTGCTAACCTTCTCCAGTCTCTAAAATGTGACCTGAGGCACAAGTCATCAGTCTGGATTAAGAGTTACAAACAGGCCTGAAATGGATCAGTTCATCCAGTCTTTCCATCTAGATCTTCGGTTAAGTCCCTGAAGTTTCTTTCAGCCTCTAACTCCTATATCTCCTACCTATCACCCACGGTGTATTTTCTCTCTGGACAAAAGTTGGCCATGTTACCAGAGTTTACCATGCACATTCTAGTTGCGTTTTATTTTGTGGATTTCACATGTCAGTCTAAGGAGTTAAGTTTTTTCAGAAAAGTCTCTCTTCTCCTTGACTAAAACTCAGGAATCCCCAGTGCAGTCATAAGAAAGTTCATGCGGGCAGCCTTTCACGATTAGCTCACTAGTGTTGGACAGGACGAAAGGAAAGTTTCCTTCTGCATGTGCGGGGTCATTGTGGTTCTCCAGTGGCCCATGTCTGCATTTGTGAATTGTGATGTGCTGAAACTCAAGAAATTGAAAGGAATACGTCTGGAAGACAGGATGAAAGCAAGGCAAGGAGGAGTTCGAGACAAAAAGAGAGAGGGGCTCTTTATTTCAAGGTGTCAGGAGACAGAGCCTCCATAAAGTCTGATGGGGAGACCCTGCCAAGGAGGGGCAGGATATGTGTTTGGCCAATGACAGGGAGCTATTTCAGAGGGGTGCAGTCCAGGTTTCTGGTGGGGTGCTGTGAATTCATGGCATTTTGCAAGACCATTGAAAATGCTTAGTAATTGTTTGCAGCTGCCGTTCAGCCCTTTCCTTTACATTCCACGGCCCTGGAGATAGAAAGCACAAATTCTTTATGCCTGGTTTTGTGAATCATAGTTTTAGCTGTAAATGCACTGTAGTCTATAAAATATAATTTTTATTTCATTGTTTCCACTTCATGCCAAATCATAAATTTTTTTTAAATAAAACGAATGGAAGAAACAAAAACAATAGAAAGGCTCTTTCAAGGAAATTGACCTTCATATACAATAGAAATTCAGTGATTCAGATCTGTCTAGATTAGTGGAAAGTTTGGATTATGAGCTGTAGAGGCTCTTAGAGATAGGTGTGTGTGTGTGTATCTGGGCATTTCTTTTCTAGGGTAATGTAGATGGCCTAGTGTGTGGACTGCGCTGAACCAAGCACTAAGACTCCTAACAGTCCCTGGGCCTCACGTGAAATTCCCTGAAATGAGAGGTTGGAACAAGTTGGGATGGCAAATATGTGATGCATGCCAAGTAACTCAATTAGTAGACTTTCTATTATCTTCAGAAACACCCTCAAAATGTTTCTTAGCACAGAGTTCCAGTAAACAGTCATTAGTCTCTCAGCCTCAACATATACCATTAAATCTATGGATGGTAATAAAATGATTTCAAAGATGCTTGGAGCACTGTAATTCCAATATGCAGATAGAGCTCCAGAAGGAACCCACTTTAAGGAATGCACTTTGCAAGTTGCTTTGCACATATTTAAAATATCATCTTCACAGAATGCAATCATTCTCATCAGACAAGAGGGAAGGGTTGGTGAGGGGAAGGAGTGGGCTGGTGGTTGGAATCACCTAGGGAGACTTTTAAAAACACCCAAACCTGGGACCCACCCTGTCCATTATCTTTAAGCCTGTGATGGATCCAGGAGAATATTCTTGCTTAAAAATCTGTTTGCTAAATTTTGAAACATACTCCTGTCCAAGGAGCCTTTTCTGGAGTCTTGTTCATGTGATTTATTTCTTTAGACCATCTATTATTTCCAGAAAAAGCAATGGTAGATATTACATCAGCCCTTGCTCAAATTAAATTTACACATTGCAAATGAGTGCAGTGCAAATAAAATGATTTTACCATTGATTGAATTTGCAGCTTTATTTCAGGGCCAAAGACACTGCATTTTTCAGATAATGGTGTCCACTCAAACCTTCCAGGTTTCAGGCCAAAAACCCTGGAGTCATTTCTCAGCTCTTCTCTTTCCTTCACAGACCTCATACAGAATACTCAGCCAAGTCTGTCGGCTTTTACTGCTTCTCACGATTTCCTCTGCTAGAGCTTTGAGTAGATTATTCCAATAGTTTCCTAGCTGGTTTCCTGCTTCAGTCCTTGGTCCCCAGTTTCTATTCTCCACCCAGGACAGAGTGATCCCAATGAAACTTAAGTTGGATCATGTCATTCCTCTGTTTAGAAACCTCCAAGTACCCTTGCAACATAGTTCCATTCAAAGCCAAAGTCGTTGGAATGACCTGTCAGATTGTGCACCTCCTGACATGCCTCCATTACTCCATTACAAATTTGTTCCTAAATTTGTTTGTATCCTTCTACTGAATGGTTCAGATGGTAGAGAACCTGCCTGCAATGCAGGAGGCCTGGATCTCTGGGTTGGGAAGATCCCTTGAAGAAGAGAATGGCTACCCACCCCAGTATTCTTACCTAGAGAATTCCATGGACAATGGAGCTTGATTGGCTACAGTTCATGGGATCGCAAAGAGTCGAACACGACCAAGCAACTAACATACTTCTACTGAAAGTTGTTGCATGTGTTGTTCTCCTAGTTCCCCATATGGCTCTCTCCCTCAACTCTTTCAAACTTTGACTCAAGTGTCATATGATCAGGGAGCACCTTGCTTATCACCATTCTCATTAAAATTGTAACCCTACTCTCCATCCTGCTTTCCTGTTTTAATTTGCTCTATAGTATGTATATATAACATAATAAGCAGTTTAATTATTTATTTTAGCAGCTTCACAAAGGAAGAGCTTTTGGTCTACTTTGCTCACTTCTCTGTCCCTAACATCTGGAAAAGTGCCTGGCATATAGAAAGTGCTTGATAGATATTTTCCTAATAGAAATAAAAGAATGAATCAGCCAATGGACAATATGATTCAGTGATTGTAGGAAGCAACATTAATAAGCAGTGAATAACTGGGCCAAGGTTTTCTGGTAATTTCCGTATTCAGTGTTTCCCCTACTATAAAATTGGCTAATCTTTCCTACCTTTCATCAGATCGCAAAGTTGCAATTAGAACAAATAGGGATTTATTTTAACACTTTGGAAAAAAATGTTCTATCTTATCTAAATATTTAGGAAATAACCATGCAATTTGCTATTTGAATCATTTATCTTTTCTTTCCCTGTATTATTTCACTTAACAATTTCATAAAACATCAAAAGTCAAAAAAGGAATAAGAGAAGTCTCAAGTAAATCAATTCAGTTGCTCATTTCATTGTAACTGAGGAAAGGAAAGTTCAAGATACTAATTTAGAGCAGACATGGTGATTATCTGTTTAATATAATCTCCATTCTTTTTAGGTAGAGTCATCGTATTTTACAAATAAAAAATGTTAGGTTTAATAAATAATTTGGGGAGTTTGAAGATATAAAAGTCAATCTAGAATAAACAATATGACCCCAAATATTTGAATTAACCAATGTTAAAAGCTAATATTTATGAGAATGTTCTAGACAACCATTATACTAAAACTTCGCATGCAGGATCTTATGTTATCCTCACTTAAACTCTAAAATGGAAGAACATATGAAAAAAGATTGAGGCTTCAAAGTGTAATACATCTTACCTAAGTTCACACAGCTTAGTGGGTGGCAGAGCTGTGATTCAAATTTCAGTCCATTCAAGTCCAAGGACAACATTTGTAAGAACTTCAGTGGTTTATGGGGATGGTAAGATAAAATATTTCAAATCGGGATAGTTCTATAAAAATTGGGTCATAAGCTTAGAGCATTTTATGTTATCCTGAATTTCTAAGTGTTGACTGTAAAAACAAAAGTTATTATCCTAACAAGTCAGAAGAAGAAAAAGTGCTGATAAGTACCACAGAGTGACTTTACCCCGGGAACCACAAAGGACTTTCACAAGATATACCGACCAAAAAGGCGTTCACAGCAAAAAATAAAATGCCAATTTGGCATCCATCCAGTTAATTGGATCAATGATACAAACTGCATGACTCAGCTCTCAGAGTGATTTTTTTTTCCCCATTTTGAATTATTCAACATATTTGTCTCCAGAGATCAATGAATTGAGGGTGAGATTACAATGTCACCTCCTGATTTCCAGTCTGAACCATAATATATTTCCGAGTGAAGATATTTTATAAAATTAGCACATAAAGGGATATCTTTCTTCTCCGAGTAAGACTGACATTTGAAAGTAAATGCCTACTCCTCTGCATACTTTGGAAAGAAAGGAGGTGGTGTACCTTGCTGAAAGAAAGGAAAAAAGAGTTGAAGTATACATATGTGATGTATGATATGTGTGTGTGTGTGTGTGTGTGTGTGTGTAGGATTACCCTGGCAACTCATGGAGAATCAAAAGTGAGAGTGTAATGGGGTGAGGGTTCTATCTGGGAGATCCTAATTCCTGCTATCCTGTTATTTCCCAACAAGATCTCAGAAATTTCTACAGTCTTCAAATACATTGTCTACCAAAACACACACCACAAAAGCAATCATTGTTACCTCCATTAAGTTTAAAGTCTGTTTTCTTTCTCATTATAGGTGATTTAAGTGACCATTTTCTGGATATTGTGAAACTATTTGTTGCTATGAAATGTTAAAAGGGACTCTTTCTCTATTTAGTATATATATATTTTTTATTTAGAACCTTTCAATCATTCATTTATATCCCAATAAATCCCAAAATAAATATAGAAAACAGAGACTGTGAGTCAGTATAATTTCATGAGTGGAAGATGAGGAATCTTGGTGGCTCTAGGAGAAGGCCCATGGAAGTCAAAGAAGTGTTGGGAAAGAAATGAGTGGTTATGACAAATGGCTCATGAGCCTCTTGGTACTGGCCTATGTGCCATCTTTGGATTAGGAGCTAAACAACATCATTTCTGCCACAAATGGGGCTGTCTAAATGTAATGTGTGCCAAAGGCTTTGACCTTGAATTAAAACTTTCACTTCTTTTAATGTGTAAGTGATTATGCTGAACATTAGCCAAGAAAAATTAAATACACAGAAAGACCTCATATTTAAGAAACATTTGACACTAGAGAAACAAATCATCTTAGAATTAATTGGGATGAGAACATACAATATCTTAATAGGCAGAAAATACAGCCTCTTGGAAAAAAGCAAATGTTCTAATTAACACTTTGAAAAACAAAACAAAACAAAAGACTAGCTTAGAAAAAAAATTACTATATTTACTAGAACTGCCTTTGTAACTCAGGCTAAAAGTATGCAATGGGCAGGACTTCCATTTCAAATGTCCTTTCTGAGCTCTGCTTCAGAGTGGAATGAGTCAAGTGGAAGCTCTTCCACGAAGGGTTAAGTCAAAGCAGAGATATTCCACTAATGAGGGCTTTGTAGATGAAGTCAGAGATTCCACAGTGGTTAAAAATACAGCCTCTAATGCTGGACTGCCCAGGTTCAAAACCAAATTGTATCACTTATTAGCTGTGCTATCCTCAGATATATCTTTAAATTATTTAACATCTAGCCTCTTGAAGAAAGTGAAAGAGAAAAGTGAAAAGCTGGCTTAAAATCCAACATTCAAAAATCTAAGATTATGGTATCCAGTCCCATTACTTCATGGCAAATAGATGGGGAAAAAGTGGAAATGGTGACACATTTTATTTTCTTGGGTTCCAAAATCACTGCAGACAGGGACTGCACCATGAAATTAAAAGATGCTTGCTCCTTGGAAGAAAAGTTATAAGAAACCTAGACAGTGTATTAAAAAGCAGAGATATCACTTTGTTGAGAAAGATCCATATAGTCAAAGCTATGGTTTTTCCAGTAGTCATGTACAGATGTGAGAGTTGGACCACAAATAAGGCTGGGCACCAAAGAATTGATGCTTTTGAATTGTGGTACTGGAGAAGACTCTTGAGAGTCCCTTGGACTGCAAGTAGATCAACCTATCGTTCCTAAAGAAAATCAATCCTGAATATTCATTGGAAGGATTGATGCTGAAGCTGAAGCTCCAATACTTTGGCCACCTGATGTGAAGAGATGACTCATTAGAAAAGACCCTTATGCTGAGAAAGACTGAAGGCAGGAGGAGAAGGGGGTGACAGAGGATGAGGTGGTTGGATGGCAACACTGACTCAATGGACATGAACTTGGGCAAACTCCAGAAGATGGTGAAGGACAGGGAACCCTGGTGTGCTGCAGTCCATGGGGTCACAAAGAATCAGACACAACTTAGCACCTGAACAATAACAAATTGGAAAATAGAGATAAAAATGAAGTCTTTTTCATGGGGTTCTCAGGAGAATCAAGAAATTAACATATGTAAAGCACTTGGAACTGTGCCTTGCACAAGTCAATGCCGTATAGTGTTAGCTATTGCTAATAGGCAAACAGAGAACCAAAACGGAAGCTGGAGACATCACCGTTGCATATAAGTCACTCCTATGGCAGAAGATGATGTCATCCTAGATGAAAAATCATAGGGTGTCACATGGCACAAGATAGATGATTAATAAATACATGTTGAATGAATATATTAATAAGTGAGGGTCCCACTTATAGGCCAAGAAGATCCAAAACAAATCTGTATGTATATGAGAATAGCAAAGAAGATGAAAGCAAGCTAAGATGGCCAAACGGTTTCATTGTCAGCTCTGCAGCTTTGGAGTGAGCCAGATATCTTAAAGGAACAAGGCTGGACTTGTTGCAAAAAAAAAAAAAAGAAAAGAATTACAAATTACCTACCTGAGTCACTCACTGTTTTAAAAAGTTGTGCTTTAAGTAATTTTTTTTGTTCCACTCCATTCTGGGTGATCTGATGCATTTAAGAAGTCTCAATAGTAATATAAAATGATGTTGCAATTCACTGGATAATTTTGGTACAATAACAAATAAGGAAATATGACTAATCTGCCTTCGTCTTATCTTTTTCCTGTAGTAATAAACCAGCTATTTTGGGATGGTTGAATATTGTCTTCCCTTCCCATACCCTCCCTTTCCTAAAACACTTTTTGAGGTTTTGTTTGTCAAAAAAAGTCTATTCCAACTACTTCATTCACAACATGCATTTTACAAGCTTCTGACAAGAATTTCTTCTTGAACTCTGAAATAGTTCAGAACCACAAAGGCTTTACCATGTAATGGTTAACATTTTCAAACTCCCATCCAGTCATTACCATGACCTGGACAAGTCAAATAAAAACTAAAAAGAATGGTAAAACCATCTAGGGACAGTCCAGAACATCCATTTTACTATGTTGGGTCTTATTCCACTGGCCACTGCTGTAGGCGGGGGTTATACTCTTCAGGTAGTCATCATGAAATCAGATAAGTTAAATTTGGGTTGGCCAGGATGTTCATTAGGGTTTTTCCATAATATCTTACAGATGTTAGAATAGAATGATAAAAAATTGGGTAGTCAGGTTGTTGGCAGAACCCAGGATTCCAGCACTCAGAAGTAGTACAGAAGATGCAAATACTGTAATTGCAGATTAAGTTAAATGCAGATTTAATTGGGCTGTGGTGTCTTGGATAGTGTATGGGGCAGCATAGTGGATTTCAGTCAAATGAGTCAGGAAGCAGAGCCTGGCTTGGAGGAGCTCAACAGCTCCAGGCAAGACCTGTACTGCCGCTCCAGCAGTCTCTGTTGCCTGAGCCATTCCTGTTCAATCTTCCTATTCCTGGCCAGCCTTTTGGGCACAGGGGATCTTCTGTCTATTCTGAATAGGTCTCCTCACCTTGTCTATCTTTTGGCAGGTGCATTTTCTGAACAAAAGTATATGGGATTTGCAGGAGAAATTTAAACATTTGGGGGGAAAACTCCTGTGTCACAGACGCTCCCTCTCCTGCTGCTACTGCAACCAGTGATATCCTAAGAAAAGTCATTAATAGCAAAATTAATTTTAAAGCTAAAAGATAAATGCATGCTTTATAATAGTTTGAGATTTTGATCAAAGGTAGAAGTAATAATGTATGAAATTTTTTAAAAATGGATGTCACTATTTTAAAAATAAAATGAATGTTGGTCAGAAAGTCTCAAAATCAGAAGTTTGGGGTCTGATTTAGCTTAAGTCAGTGGTTCACCACCCTGGCTATGTGTTAGAATTAACTGAAGGGCTTCAAGAAATTTGCTCTTCAGATAAGTTAAACCAAAATCTCTGAGAGAGAAATCTCCAACATTGATATCATTAAAAGTGCCCCCAAGTAGCTCAACATGCATTCAGAATGGAATCCCACCAGCAGAAATTATCCTGATTGGTTTGTTGCCATGACCAGTGGTTCCCAAACATGGCTGTTTAAATGCTTTTGAAAACAGATTCCTAAATACAGAAGGATTAAATCAGAGTCTTCAAGGATGGGAGTTGGTGAAGGAGGGGTTTGGTGATGTGGTGATAAGGGGCAGAAGTCTGTATTTTAAGGATACTTTATGGGAAATCTCTTCACTGTACCATCCAAATTCTGGAACAATTCTGATACTTCATGTTTTGGTTTGTTAAAATGAATCCTCTACTAAGTTGTGCCATTTGGGTCAGACTATTTTCAATCGTATTGAGAATATCACCTTCACTTTGATTGTTGTTGCCATTGTTTAGTCACTAAGTCATGTCTGACTCTTTCGGACCCCATGGACTGCAGCATGCTAGGCTTCCCTGTCCTTTTCTATCTCCAGGAGTTTGAGTTTCTATCTCAGATTCATGTCCGTTGAGTTGGTGATGCTATCTAACCATCTCATCCTCTGCTGTCCCCTTCTCCTTTTGCCTCCAATCTATCCTAGCATCAGGGTATTTTCCAGTGAGCTGAGTTTTCAAATCAGGTAGCCAAAGTATTGGAGCTTCAGCTTTAGCATCAGTCCTTCCAATAGAATATTCAAGGTTGATTTCCTTCAGAACTGGCTGGTTTGATCTCCTTGCTGTTCAAGAGTCTTCTCCAGCACCACAGTTTGAAAGCATCAATTCTTCAGTACTCAGTCTTCTTTATTGTCCAACTCTCACATCTGTAAATGACTACCAGAAAAACCATAGCTTTGACTAGATGGACTTTTGTCAGCAAAGTAATGTCTCTGCTTTTTAATACGCTGTCTAGGTTTGTCATAGCTTTTCTTCCAAGGAGCAAGTGTCTCTTAATTTCTTGGCTACGGTCCCCATCTGCAGTGACTTTGGAGCCCAAGAAAATAAAGTCTGTCCCCGCTTCTGCTTTTCCCCAGTCTATTTGCCATGATGGGACCAAATGCCATGATCTTAGTTTTGTTTGTCTGTTTAATAATTTTCCTTTTTTTATTTTTTATTTATTTTTGACTGTTCTGGGTCTTTTTTGCTACGCAGACTTTTCTCTAGTTGCGGCAAGCAGGGACTACCCTCTGGTTGAGGTGCACAGGTTTCTCGCTGCCGTGGCTTCTTCTGCTGTGGAGCGTGGGCTCTAGGCGCATGGGCTTCAGTAATTGCAGCACATGGGCTCTCTAGTTGAGGCTTCCAGGCCCTACAGCACTGGTTTAATAGCTGTGGTGAATGGGCTTAGTTTCTCCATGGAATGTGGGATCTTCCTAGATTGGGGATCAAACCCATGTCTCTTGCATTGGCAGGTGGATTATTTACCACTGAGCCCTCGGGGAAGGCCAATCTTATTTTTTTTACATGTCGAGTTTTAAGACAACTTTTTCACTCTCCTCTTTCACTCTCATCAAGAGGCTCTTTAGTTCATTCTTTCTGCAGCTATTAGTAATTGCTCTCTTCTCTTCTGCAGTTGCCTATTGGACACCTTCCTACCTGGGGCCTTGTCTTCTGGTGTCATATCTTTTTACTTTTCATTCTGTTCATGGAGTTCTCTCAGCAAGAACACTGGAGTGGTTTCCCATTCCCTCTTCCAGTGGACTACGTTTTGACAGAACTCTCCACTATGACCCATGTGTCTTGGGTGGCCCTGCGAGGCATGGCTCAGAGCTCCATTGAGTTATGCAAGCCTCTCCACCACAACAAGGCTATGATCCATGAAGGGGTGACTTTGCTTGATACAACACAACTCCAGTTTAACTTTCCAGATGGTTTTTCTCTGTCAACTTTTTACGAGGTAGTAAGCCTGCTTTGATAAAGATTGACCTTATAAATCTGTGTGTTGGCTTCTTGGAATTCCTTGCTAGATATATTCTGTGAACACTCATGCATGTTTTTATGGTGAACCAGGAAGAAAAACAAAGATATCAGGTTTCTAAAAACTGAGTTTCATTATAGATCTCTACTATAATATATCACCTCACTTTTCTAGTCTTTCCCCCGGGACTGACTCTTCAGAAGTTTTCCTATTACAAGCATTACAGACTTCCATGGTCTCCCAAAGGACTTCCAGTGCTGGAGTGTCCTTCCCTGACACCACTGCTGGAAAAGAAGGCTGGCTTCCTGGTTTCCAAATGTGTCTATTGCCACTGGCCAGCAATAGTTTATTATTTGTGGTATCCTAGGCCTCTCAATTTACTTTTTTGTCTATTATGGAAAAAGTAGAAAGACATCCTCTCTGCATTTTCCCCCAGTCTTCTATAACCAAGCACACTTCCTTTGCAGTGAGGAGGCTTATCCACTGGCAGAAAAGTACACTTCCCTCTCACTGACACCACTGCTGGAAAAGAAGGCTGGCTTCCTGGTTTCCAAATGTGTCTATTGCCACTGGCCAGCAATAGTTTATTATTTGTGGTATCCTAGGCCTCTCAATTTACTTTTTTGTCTATTATGGAAAAAGTAGACAGACATCCTGTCTGCATTTTCCCCCAGTCTTCTATAACCAAGCACACTTCCTTTGCAGTGAGGAGGCTTATCCACTGGCAGAAAAGTCCACTTCCCTCTCACTGCCGACTTCTGCTCCCTGGAGCTGATGGATTTTAAACTCTGGGATTTGGGTACTCACTCATGCTGCCTTGCCCTGACCTGAGGCTCTCTCAGAATGGAATTATAACTATGAGTCAACCTAGTACTGCTGAAAAGAGAATACCTACAAGTGCTGGGCAGAAAGTAGGTGTTTTATAAACACACTTCAGCAAATAGCTTTGATTTGACCTCTGTCTTAATCAAACAGCAAAAACAGACCTTGTGGCAGATGGTCCTGAGGCCATAAATTCAAGAAAGGCTTGCCTCTTAATCCAGTAGAAAAGAAGTTTTGTTTATTATCCCAGAAAACTTCCCAGGTTTGAATATGCAAACTTTCTGTAGAAGATTGGGCTTAAATTAGTGATGAAGTCTGTGTCCATTGACCAAAAACACTTGAACATAGCTCAACTTTATACTTCAGTCAACCGCTGAATATAACCATAGTCATTCCAGTTTCCTCACATTAAAAAAAAAGAAAGAAATGTTAGCAAATGGAACTTTTCAGGGAAAACTGAATCAGAGTGAGAAAGATCAAAGGGAAGAAGATATTGAACATGGATAATCTCCCAGGAATTCAGTTTATACCCAGAGAGCAGACACATGAAAACAAGGAAGTGATGCATCTTAAAAACATTCATTTTACCACACATCTACCACAGGGCAAATCAAAACAAAATAAGAAAACAAAGGAGCTTTAAAAATTGAATTCCTTGTTTCCTTAAAAAGTATTTATATTATAGTCTTTGTAGGAAGGTAAGACAGATACCATGAAAAGCGATATAAAAATGCAGTGTAGTATTTGACTCGATTCTAAGAAATTGGAACAGAGAGCAAATGTGGTAATGGTTCAGAGGTTCTTCTTGGTAGGGTGTTGTCTTGAACCAAGTAGCATACAGCTGGGCTTTTCAAACATAGGTAAAATTTCAAAAGAAGGAACCAATTAAACAAACAAACAAAAAATTAAATGACTATAATAATCATCATAATCTTACATTTACTTGAAATAAAAAAATGGTAAAGAATTTGTTTATTTATATGTACCTGTTTTCAATTATTTTCTTTTCATACAGCACATATAAGCTGAGTCTATAAACCCTCTCAGAGTTCATGGAGATCTGAGTCTTGGATTCTATTGGCATTGCTGTTGATTCAAAGGACCAAGTTTAACTTTAGTTAAAACCTTCTGAGTCTGTAGATCAAGTCACTCGAGAAAACTGGTGTCATCATATGATATTGACCATTATCACTTATTCACAAAGTTGAGTTCTAAGCATTGGAGAAAATTAAACCTGCTCTCAAAGGAAAATGAGAAAAATTAAACCTGCTCTCAAACCTCTGATGAGGTTATGCAAAAAACACATACAGCAGGTTACAACAATAACTGCATAAAAAGAAAGTTCAAAATGGTTTCAGGCTGTGGCACCACTGCTGAAATGAATCCATCCCATTAATGATGAGTATGGAAATCAAATGCCCTTCTTTGGATCAATGACCTCTGACACCATTTTTTAAAAATCCAGGTCCATTTTTCTTCAGTCATACCTCATGTAAATGATGTGATTTTTAAGGCTTTCTTGGGCCCTTCAAATTTTCCATTTGATTTGAGGTTGAGTGAGATTAGACTGAATCACCCCTTATTGCTTATCTTGATGAGCCCGCAGTGCAGAGACTGGGAGCAGTGTGGCAGAAAGGGCCTCAGCCTTAGAGTCAGACCGACTGTTTCAGCCAAAGTTCTACCACCTATTAACTGCATGTCCTTGGATAAGTCATGTAATCCATCTGAGCCTCAGATACCCCATCTGAAAATAGGGGTGATATATACTACATAATACTTACCTTATAATGGTAGATTCTCAATATACAAAAGTAATGATCCTGGCATCTTCATTCGTGCTTACTTGTATTATTATTTCCTATGTGATTCTGGACAAATCATTAACTCTTTCCAGGCTTCAATTGTCCTGGTTGTACACGAGTGGGACCTTATGACAATCTTTTCACTTCCTTCCAGCTCTAAGATTTTATGGAGGAAATCACATCTGCCACCAACCTAAACCACAAACACAAGCTAAGAATTTCTGCTGAGAAGTAGTTCTACTTCTGCATTAATGGAAATTTCACAATTTACTTAAAGGAGACAGAGCAGTGGGGACGTTTGCTAGCAACATATTTCTTCAAAACACTCTTCAAATTCTGGGCAAAAACACAGTCTAGGGAAGGGGAAGAATACCATCTGTTGGAAACAGGAAAACAGCCCTGATGTTTTCCTTAGGACTCATTTATTTATATAGTATTCACATTATTTTTAGTGCACTTCTCATACAACATTGTACATAAGTCAGGATGCTATGGCCAAGAAAGAGAGACGACCAGGCTTAGAAGCAAGGAGGCCTTGGTTTGACTTTCAGCTCTCCTGTCTGCTAACTGTGTGACCTGAGCATCCCATGTCTTATCACAGAGAATAAGAACTCCCACATGTAGGAGTGCATTGTGTTGGCATCACAGCAGGCTGTCACATAGTAAGGACTCAGTCCCCCAAATATTCTCTTCTGCATCCACAGAAGCAGGCATGTCACTGTGGTCTTCGTGGTCAAGAGAACTGCCGGTACTAAATGATCAGACAAAAGATGTTCAATAACATTTGGTGGGCGGAATTGGACACATGTTCTTTCACGAGTCAGTTGACTTCCAGAGAAAACTGCAAAAGTTCATTTATTTTAATGATAATCAAAAGAGTGATCTGCCAACATTTATCCCACATCTAGAATCACGCTGAATTAAAAGTAGCATTTCCCAAAGTGTTTGAACAAGAGCTCTTGGAAAGAGGAGTCCAGTTCTCAAATGTTTTTGAAAAAGCTGGTGTTCTGAATATGTAATACTACACTCCCTCCAGCCCTTGCCACACACGCACATTTGGGAATTTACAGTCAAAATAACTGGTCTAGGACTCTATAAAATGCTGCAGCAAAAAATTTGTTCTGCTGTGTTTAAGCCAGTAGTATTTGACCATAGCACCCTTAGAACACAAATTGAGAAATATTATTTTTGCAAGAAATGAAAGGAAATAACAAGTATATATACTATCTTTAGATTTTGAAAGTCATTGTAAAATTTGTTTTAGAACTTTAGTCAGTATGATATGGAAGCAGTGTTTAGACATGAATAAGAAATTCTAAATAAGGCTTAAAAATAGAAAACTCAATGGGTACCCATGGTAGTGTTACTCATTTGCGTCCAACTCTTTGCAACTCCATGGACTGTAGCCTACCAGGCTCCTCTGTCCATGGGATTTCCCAGACAAGAATACTGGAGTGGGTAGCCATTCCCTTCTCCAGGGCATCTTCCCAAACCAGGAATTGAACTTGAGTCTCCTGCATTGCAGACAGATTCTTTACCATCTGAGCCACCAGGGAAGCTCCCAATGGGTACTGCTACCCTGGAAATAAAGTTCCCAGATACTTCCACTCTCTTTCCCCAAAGATATTATCATTTAATATCTGGGGAGATTATAGATAGAAATGACTTAGCTTTGATCAGTGAGTGATAGATAATCATTCTAAAATAAATTAATACAAAATTAAATTAATGAAATAAACAAAAATAAATTAATAAAAATGTGACTGACATAAAACCACAATTTATGAAATGACAAGACTAAGAAAAAATAAATATTTTAAGATTTAGGAAGTGTATATGTGGTAGATACATTTTAATGTGAGTAGATTTACATTTCTAAAATTATTTCAACTAATATATATTCATTGAGTGCATATTATATTTCAGGTAGGGCGCTGGATTCCAGAAACAAAACAGTGGGGAAAAATTCTTGCCAGCATGGAGACTGCAGTCTACACAGGAAACAGATGCAAGCCTAATAATAAAAATAGGCATCAAATTGTGCTTGCAATAAGTCCTGTGAAAGACGACAGACTTGTGCTCTGATTTCTATTTGGACAGCAAGATTAAGAACCACACGTGCCTTGCTTACTGTTGTATTCCAGCCCTTGGCACAGAGCCTGGCACAGAGAAGTTGCTCAATAGATATTTCTTGAATTATTTGAATGAATGAATGAATAAACAAATGAATGAATGAATGTAGGAGGATATGACTTAGTCAGAGTTGTCAAGGAAGAGACCTTAAATAAAACTAACTTCTGAAGGATGCTCTTTGAGTAAAGAAAGGAGGGAAGACTGCACAGAGAATTCATGTGCAAGGGAGGAAGCATGACACATATGAAGAAAGGCAAGCAGGCTGGGATGGTTGTCATAAAGAGAGAATGGAATCATCCATGCAAGATGGGATAGGAACCTAAGCAAGGTAGGGAGTTCTAAGACCAACTGAAGGGTTTCGCTTTTATCTTAAGGTCAAAGGGAAACCACTGAGTACTTTAAGCCAGTGGGAATGGTAACACAATCAGATTTGTTTTTAAAATAGATATTCTGCCTGTTGAATTGGGATGGGGAGGAAGAAGGAGGAGATGTGGGTGGGCTATGTGGGAAGCTGTTTTGTGGGTAAGTGGAATGATTTAGTTCAGTTGAGTCTCTAAGTCGTTTCTGACTCTTTGCGACCCCATGAATCGAGGCACACCAGGCCTCCCTCCATCACCAACTCCCAGAGTTCATTCCAGGATGGACTCACGTCCATCGAGTCAGTGACGCCATCCAGCCATCTCATCCTCTGTCGTCCCCTTCTCCTCCTGCCCACAATCCCTCCCAGCATCAGAGTCTTTTCCAATGAGTCAACTCTTCACATGAGGTGGCCAAAGTACGGGAGTTTCAGCTTTAGCATCATTCCTTCCAAAGAAATCCCAGGGCTGATCTCCTTCAGAATGGACTGGTTGGATGTCCTTGCAGTCCAAGGGACTTTCAAGAGTCTTCTCCAACACCACAGTTCAAAAGCATCAATTCTTTGGCACTCAGCCCTCTTCAGAGTCCAACTCTCACATCCATACATGACCACTGGAAAAACCATAGCCTTGACTAGATAGACCTTTGTTGGCAAAGTAATGTCTATGTTTTTCAATATGCTATCTAGGTTGGTCATAACTTTTCTTCCAAGGAGTAAGCATCTTTTAATTTCATGGCTGCAATAACCATCTGCAGTGATTTTGGAGCCCAAAAAAAGTAAAGTCTGACACTGTTTCCACTGTTTTCCCATCTATTTCCCATGAAGTGATGGGACCAGATGCCATGATCTTCGTTTTCTGAATGCTGAGCTTTAAGCCAACTTTTTCACTCTATTCTTTCACTTCCATCAAAAGGCTTTTTAGTTCCTCTTCACTTTCTGCCATAAGTGTGGTGTCATCTGCATATCTGAGGTTATTGATATTTCTCCGGGCAATCTTAATTCCAGCTTGTGCTTCTTCCAGCCCAGCGTTTCTCATGATGTACTCTGCATAGAAGTTAAATAAGCAGGGTGACAATATACAGCCTTGACATACTCCTTTTCCTATTTGGAACCAGTCTGTTGTTCCATGTCCAGTTCTAAATGTTGCTTCCTGACCTGCATACAAATTTCTCAAGAGGCAGGTCAGGTGGTCTGGCATTCCCATCTCTTTCAGAAATTTCCACAGTTTATTGTGATCCACACAGTCAAAGGCTTTGGTATAGTCAATAAAGCAGAAATAGATGCTTTTCTGGAACTCTCTTGCTTTTTCAATGATCCAGCGGATGTTGGCAATTTGATCTCTGGTTCCTCTGCCTTTTCTAAAACTAGCTTGAACATCTGGAAGTTCACGGTTCATATATTGCTGAAGCCTGGCTTGGAGAATTTTGAGCATTACTTCACTAGCATGTGAGATGAGTGCAATTGTGCGGTAGTTTGAGCATTCTTTGGCATTGCTTTTCTTTGGGATTGGAATGAAAACTGACCTTTTTCCAGTCCTGTGGCCACTGCTGAGTTTTCCAAATTTGCTGGCAGATTGAGTGTAGCACTTTCACAGCATCATCTTTCAGGATTTGAAATAGCTCAACTGGAATTCCATCACCTCCACTAGCTTTGTTCGTAGTGATGCTTTCTAAGGCCCACTTGACCTCACATTCCAGGATGTCTGGCTCTAGGTCAGTGATCACACTATCGTGATTATCTTGGTCATGAAGATCTTTTTTGTACAGTTCTTCTGTGTATTCCTGCCACCTCTTCTTAATATCTTCTGCTTCTGTTAGGTCCATACCATTTCTGTCCTTTATCGAGCCCATCTTTGCATGAAATGTTCCCTTGGTATCTCTAATTTTCTTGAAGAGATCTCTAGTCTTTCCCATTCTGTTGTTTTCCTCTCTTTCTTTGCACTGATCGCTGAGGAAGGCTTTCTTATCTCTTCTTGCTATTCTTTGGAACTCTGCATTCAGATGCTTATATCTTTCCTTTTCTCCTTTGCTTTTCACTTCTCTTCTTTTCACAGCTATTTGTAAGGCCTCCTCAGACAGCCATTTTGCTTTCTTGCATTTCTTTTCTATGGGGATGGTTTTGATCCCTGTCTCCTGTACAATGTCACAAATCTCCATCCATAGTTCATCAGGCACTCTATCTATCAGATCTAGTCCCTTAAATCTATTTCTCACTTCCACTGTATAATCATAAGGGATTTGATTTAGGTCATACCTGAATGGTCTAGTGGTTTTCCCTACTTTCTTCAATTTAAGTCTGAATTCGGCAATTTGACCACAGAACATGGTCCACTGGAGAAGGGAATGGCAAACCACTTCAGTATTCTTGCCTTGAGAACCCCATGAACAGTATGAAAAGGCAAAATGATAGGATACTGAAAGAGGAACTCCCCAGGTCAGTAGGTGCCCAGTATGCTACTGGAGATCAGTGGAGAAATAACTCTAGAAAGAATGAAGGGATGGAGCCAACGCAAAAACAATACCCAGTTGTGGCTGTGACTGGTGATAGAAGCAAGGTCCGATGCTGTCAAGAGCAATATTGCATAGAAACATGGAATGTCAGGTCCATGAAGCAAGGCAAATTGGAAATGGTCAAACAGGAGATGGCAAGAGTGAACACTGACATTCTAGGAATCAGCGAACTGAAATGGACTGGAATGGGTGAATTTAACTCAGATGACCATTATATCTACTACTGCAGGCAAGAATCCCTTAGAAGAAATGGAGTAGCCATTGTGGTCAACAAAAGAGTCCGAAATGCAGTACTTGGGTGCAATCTCAAAAATGACAGAATGATCTCTGTTCGTTTCCAAAGCAAACCATTCAATATCACAGTAATCCAAGTCTATGCCCCAACCAATAACACTGAACAAGCTGAAGTTGAACGGTTCTATGAAGACCTATAAGACCTTTTAGAATTAACACTCAAAAAAGATGTCCTTTTCATTATAGGGGACTGGAATGCAAAAGTAGGAAGTCAAAAAACACCTGGAGTAACAGGCAAATTTGGCGTTGGAATATGGAATGAAGCAAGGCAAAGACTAATAGAGTTTTGCCAAGAAAATGCACTGGTCATAGCAAACACCCTCTTCCAACAACACAAGAGAAGACTACACATGGACATCGCCAGATGGTCAACACCGAAATCTGATTGATTATATTCTTTGCAGCCAAAGATGGAGGAGCTCTATACAGTCAGCAAAAACAAGACCAGGAGCTGACTGTGGCTCAGATTATTAACTCCTTATTGCCAAATTCAGACTTAAATTGAAGAAAGTAGGGAATAATCTAAGAGAAATCTAAAAGGCAAAATCATAGAAGGACAGAGAGACAAAGAAAGGAGAGGTATCAAGGAAAGCCCCTGGATTTCTGGTCTGAAAAACTGAAAAGATGGTGTGTCATTCACTGAGTTCAGAAATAATGTGAGGCCTGGGGGGTAGAGTCTCATGGATTCAGTTACAATTATGGAATGAATGGTTGTGAATGAATAATATAGGGCTCAAGCAAAGGAAACAGAAAATATTTATTTACCTCATTCTTTCTTGTTTCATATATAATTAGTGAGCACTTATTTTCTACTAGGTGGTAGTCATTGCTCCTTAAGGTCACTGGTAAGTGTGTGTCCCTGAATTTTTTAAAAAGTCACAAGAAAAAAATCAATGTGTAACTACGTGTAGTGATTGATGTTAACTTAAAGGTCCGTCTAGTCAAGGCTATGGTTTTTCCTGTGGTCATGTATGGAGAGTTGGACTGTGAAGAAAGCTGAGCACCGGAGAATTGATGCTTTTGAACTATGGTGTTGGAGAAGACTCTTGAGAGTCCCTTGGACTGCAAGGAGATCCAACCAGTCCATTCTAAAGGACATCAGTCCTGGGTGTTCTTTGGAAGGAATGATGCTAAAGCTGAAACTTCCGTACTTTGGCCACCTTATGCAAAGAGTTGACTCATTGGAAAAGACTCTGATGCTGGAGGGATTGTGGGAAGGAGGAGAAGTGGATGACAGAGGATGAGATGGCTGGATGGCATCACCAGTTCGATGGACATGAGTTTGAGTGAACTCCAGAAGTTGGTGATGGACAGGGAGGCCTGACGTGCTGCAATTCATGGGGTTGCAAAGTCGGACATGACGGAGCGACTGAACTGAACTGATTGATTTTTATCTGGTTTTTATTATTCCTTATAAATAATCTTCTAAAAATGTTGGGAAAGATTGAAGGGAGGAGGAGAAGGGGATGACAGAGGATAAGATAGTTAGATGGCATCACTGATTCAATGGACATGAGTTTGGGTAAACTCCAGGAGTTGGTGATGGACAGGGAGGCCTAGTGTGCTGCAGTTCACGGGGTCACAAAGAGTCAGACACGACTGAGTGACTGAACTGAACTGAACTGAAACTTACTGTGGTGATCATGTCACAATATGTACATATGTCAAATAATTATGTTGTACATCTTAAACTAATACAAAATTATGTCAATTTTATCTCAATAAAGCTAGAGGTTGAGGGAGCCGGCACAGTGTTGAGCATGTGAAAAATAATTTTAAGAGTCCTTATACTTTCCCCATACAATGATAAACAACATCTCTCTCTAAATGTGATTTAACATCATTCTCCTTTTAGCCTGCCTTTTTAAGAAGCACATAAAGGACTGAAAAATGACCATAGACATGCAAATGAAATAATGTATTGCTGAGGGTTAGAGATCATCTCCTAAAATTTCACTCAAAATACTGAAAACTGAAGAAAGAAAAGATAAAGTCCAAAGAATGATTAATAGAGAGTAGTAATAGTACCCTCTACACAGGGTTGTTGTAATGATTTTAACAGAAATAATTATAGGTCTATTGTATGTCCTAAATGTTATCTGCTGGTGATATTAGTATTACTAAACATCACATCAGGAAGTGATTTAGGAGACTAAAAGAACAAATTAGTTGAAAAATGTTTTAGGTAACTGCATAGTTGATGGACTCACAAGTATTGCAGTTCTTAAAGTGGATTAGCATGTTTGAGGTTGGGAAATACCATTGTGGCCTGTGATCATTGAGTTTAACCCATTGGGTAGAATTATATTTTATGCTTATTATTTCTCATTAATCCATTCAGGCTGCCTGCCCAAATACCAATGCCAATAAAACAGAATTGCACCAATTTCTGAACATAGAGGACTCAAACTTTCATGACTTAAGCATTAACTCCATGTGGGAATATTCAGCTCTAGAAATGTCATGAAAATCTGTTTATTCTCAAATGATTGCATGCTTCTATAATAATCAGACTGTACCCCTCTATTTCTTTTCCAGTGAAGTGCTTTTCTGTCCAACATTATAGGTGCATAAATTACCCAGATTAAAAAGCATGTGGAAAGAGGAGGACATACTCAACTGATCTCATTGAACATGCAGTGGATTTAAAGGGAACTCTAACTCTTTTTGATTTATAGCATGCCCCGTAGGTCCTTCTGGAGCACAGTGGGGAAAGAGTCCTTTAAAAATACTTTACTTATTGACATCAGTTAGTCTGAAAAAGAACAATTTAGTACTTCAATTCATTTTATCTCCAACAATTGTGCATTTAGAGTCAGCTATGTATCTGCCATTGTCCCAGGACATGTGCAAGGGCAAGAAGCTTAACAGTCAGTTCCTAGGTCCAATAAGTATATGATTGATTTGTCAGACAAGTCATACATACATGAAACAGAGCAATGTGCAGACTGCCATTTGACTGATTACCAAAGCAGCACTCACAGGAGATACCAAAGGAGGTCAGAGATGGGAATGATTGGCATTTATAGAGAACACCACTTGAGAAATTTTGACTTGGGCCTTAAAGAGCAATTGGATTTGCATAAATCTGGAAGTTGGAAGGTCATTCCTAGCCAAAACAACAAGAGCAAGCTGAAGGGGTGTAGATGACTTGGCATCACTTTTGCATCTGCAGAAAATAATGGAAAAATTGTAAAATAGTATCTATTCATTATAGTGGGACAGGACCATGGGAAGAGTTTGACAATCAACTGAGGAGATAAGAATGAGAGAGGTCAGTGTGTTGGAGGAAAATGTATGGCTATATAGTGTATGATTGTATGTATGTATGGTTATATATGTGTGTGTGGTTATGTGTGTGTATGTACATGCATGTTTATTTAATTAGTTGGGGAAATTGTTGAAACTTCCATTTCAAACTTAACACCAGGTGATAATACTAACATATATTGTATATCAGTAGCAGCTAGCATGGAAACCTTGCTAACAATGAAAGAATTCTGCAGTTAGAATGTGTATTCATTCTACTCTTCCAATCAGGAACTCATATCTAGCAATATAAAGAATGACTCTTTTGACTTGGAGCTTTTGTCAGATGATGAAAAAAATTTACCTAAAATGATAGCATACATACTCTAAAATAAGAATCTTATGGACTTTAGTTTTTTGATTATAAATGATGATGTATAGAAGGCAGTCAACGTGTTCTACTAAGCAACTAGTCATAAGACTTGTCTACATGGCTAAGGGCTATGGAAACAGATCTGATCTTGTCTGATGCTTTTCTGTGTGTATGCACTTATTTGCACAATGTGATGTCTGGTTTGGACTGGAACGTCCATTCCTTTCTTCTGCCGGGTCCTTATTTCTTAGTTAAGGTCACTATTTATGCCACAGCGACTCTTTGTTGATGAAATTCTTCATAAAGTTCTGCTCGCCCTCAAATGCTGACCATGGCTTTGCTGCACTATATTCTCTGTCTGTATGTGTCTTCTCCCCAGCAGCTGTGTTTCCTTTGGAAGAGCAGTGGTCTTCTGTCTGCTGTCGCAAGCAACAGTCACTTCTTCTTGTAGTGAGAACTGAAACCAGAACCTCCATGTGCCATTTCCTGGCCACTTCCTATTAAAGTCTCCATCCCCCCCCACAGAAGCTGTAGTTTAGAGGTTAGGAACATGGGTTCTAGGATCTGAACGTCAGCACTGCTGCTTGTGGACCACATATTCCTGGACATTTAAAATTTCTATATGTCAGCTTTCTTTTTTTAGGATAGGCTAATAATAATGCCAACCCACAGAGTCATTGTGAAAATTAACCAAGTTAAAATATGTAAAAGGGCTTAGAAGATTGTTTGACACATAACAAGAACTCAGTAGAGGTGAACTTTTCTTCTTCTGCTTCTTCTTCATGTTGTTATTATTGTTATTATTATATCTCCTTATGCCCCAATATCATATGAACATCACTCAATCACTCACTTTCTCTACTCAAAATTGATTCTAACACTACAGTCCATCAGCTAGCTGACACATCCTTGAACCTGCATCTGGGGCAAACTGAACCAATGCCAAGCAAAGTAATTCTTTTGATGATCTTGTTATAGAGACGAGGTTTTTGTGTATGAAAAACTTAAAAAGCCATTCAAAATTGAGAGTATTATGGGAGGTCAGGAAGGAGTGAGACCACATAGGCTTAAATTATAGTGTGAGGGATATAGAATAAATATCAGGAAACATTTATGCACAGTAAATGCTATTAAAATGGGGTCATTTACAATCTCCTTCCCCAAGAGCCCTTGCTAACAAATGAGGATTTAGATATAATCCTGTTTTAGCTCAATAATTCAATGCATACTTTAGAAGCAAAGAGAGTGGATTTGATTATCTTGGTAAGGGTCCTTTGGTCCTCTGATGCTGTAATTCTGAGAAAAATGGCTTGGTATCCCTAAATCTCACATTTCTCAATGAAAAATAGGAGAGCGGTAACTTTGTGTCTGCAGTCGCTCTGCAATCTTTGAGCTGAAGGTGTTAGAAGCAGCATGGATGTACGTATTTATTATTAACTGAAGAAATAGACTTATATGCAGAGTACACCAGGAGAAATGCCAGGCTGGATGAAGCACAAACTGGAATCAAGATTGCTGGGAGAAATATCAATAACCTCAGATATGCAGATGACACCACCCTTATGGCAGAAAGTGAAGAAGAACTAAAGAGCTTCTTGATGAAAGTGAAAGAGGAGAGTGAAAAAGTTGACTTAAAACTCAACATTCAGAAAACTAAGTTCATAGCATCTGGTTCCATCACTTCATGGCAAATAGATGGGGAAACTACAGAAACAATGAGAGACTTTATTTTGGGGGGCTCCAAAATCACTGCAGATGGTGACTGCAGGCATGAAATCAAAAGACGCTTTTCCTTTGAAGAAAAGCTATGACAAACCTAGACAGCATATTCAAAAACAGAGACATTACTTTGCCAACAAAGGTCCATCTAGTCAAAGCTATGGCTTTTGCAGTAGTAATCTATGGATGTGAGAGTTGAACTATAAAGAAAGCTGAGTGCTGAAGATTGATGCTTTTGAACTGTGGTGTTGGAGAAGACTCTTGAGAGGCCCTTGGACTGCAAGGAGACCCAACCAGTCTATCCTAAAGGAAATCAGTCCTGAATATTCATTGGAAGGACTGATGCTGAAGCTGAAACTCCAATATTTCAGCCACCTCATGCGAAGAACTGACTCATTGAAAAAGACCCCGACGCTGGGAAAGATTGGAGGTAGGAGAAGGGGACGACAGAGAATGAGATGGCTGGATGGCATCACTGACTTAATGGACATGAGTTTGAGCAGACTCCGGGAGTTAGTGATGCACAGGAAAGCCTGTGCATGCTGCAGTCCATGGGGTCACAAAGAGTCAGACATGACTGAGTGATTGAACTGACTGGAGGAATTGATAATTTGAAGAAAAAGGAGGAACTCAGAAATTTTTATATTTTTAAGTCTTACAGTTTCTTGATTTTAGAAATATTTACCTGTAACCAAAAACATTCTCAAGCTGGTTTTAGAAAAGGCAGAGGAACCAGAGATCAAATTGCCAACATCTGCTGGATCATGGAAAAAGCAAGAGAGTTGCAGAAAAACATCTATTTCTGCTTTATTGACTATGCCAAAGCCTTTGACTGTGTGGATCACAATAAACTGTGGAAAATTCTGAAAGAGATGGGAATGCCAGACCACCTGATATGCCTCTTGAGAAACCTGTATGCAGGTCAGGAACCAACAGTTAGAACTGGACATGGAACAACAGACTGGTTCCAAATAGGAAAAGGAGTACGTCAAGGCTGTATATTGTCATCCTGCTTATTTAACTTCTATGGAGGGTACATCATGAGAAACGCTGGGCTGGAAGAAACACAAGCTGGAATCAAGATTGCCTGGAGAAATATCAATAATCTCAGATATGAAGATGACACCACCCTTATGACAGAAAGTGAAGAGGAACTAAAAAGCCTCTTGATGAAAATGAAAGAGGCGAGTGAAAAAGTTGGCTTAAAGCTCAACATTCAGAAAACGAAGATCATGGCATCTGGTCCCATCATTTCATGGGAAATAGATGGGGAAACGGTGGAAACAGTGTCAGACTTTACTTTTGGGGGGCTCCAAAATCACTGCAGATGGTTATTGCAGCCATGAAATGAAAAGACGCTTACTCCTTGGAAGGAAAGTTATGACCAACCTAGATAGCATATTCAAAAGCAGAGACATTACTTTGCCAACAAAGGTCCATCTAGTCAAGGCTATGGTTTTTCCTGTGGTCATGTATGGATGTAAGAGTTGGACTGTGAAGAAAGCTGAGCGCCGAAGAATTGATGCTTTTGAACTGTGGTGTTGGAGAAGACTCTTGAGAGGCCCTTGGACTGCAAGGAGGTCCAACCAGTCCATTCTGAAGGAGATCAGTCCTGAGTGATATCAGGACTAAAGCTTAAACTCCAGTACTTTGGCCACCTCATGTGAAGAGTTGACTCATTGGAAAAGACCCTGATGCTGGGAGAGATTGGGGGCAGGAGGAGAAGAGGACGACAGAGGATGAGATGGCTGGATGGCGTCACTGACTCGATGGACATGAGTTTGGGTGAGCTCCGGGAGTTGGTGATGGACAGGGAGGCCTGGTGTGCTGTTATTCATAGGGTTGCAAAGAGTTGGACACGACTGAGCAACTGAACTGATCTGAACCGAAAAACATTCTACAGTATTTTAAAAGCATGTTATTATACCATATAGTTTTCCTTAAAGAAGAAAGCTGATAAAAACAAAACTCTAAGAACGAATCAAGAAGCATTTATTTTTTAAAGCATTATAATTATGTCCCCCGAAATGTATAGCACCATCCTTCACTATTAAGATAGAAAATCTATAAGGAATGTGTATCTACTACTGATTTAATGAAAAACCAGCTTTGATTTCTAGTTACACTGTGCACAAATTTGGAAAGTTATTAGAGGACTTCCTTATGTAACTTTCCTTTTGCAAACTTATAGAGAAAAATTCCTCCTCCCTGTATTTATTTTTGAGCACATAAAATATGCTAGATGCTGGCTTGGATGTGAACTAAAGAAAGATAAATGACAGAAAATGAACAAATAAGAAACTTTTGAGAATGAGTATATGCTCTGATGAAAAAAGAATGATGGGTTAGGATGTGTCCGGGGAAGGGTGACTACTTTAAGATGGGTGATATAACCGTCTCTCATCTGATTCCATTCAGATTAATTTCTCCCCTCTGGTCTACTTTGCTCAGTACCCGGGTAGAACTGACCTTGCAGGTTACATTCTATAGGCCCCTATGTCAGCTAACATATGGCTAGGTTTAATCAATAGAATCACTTGCTCTCCCTGCCTCAGGTTATGTCTTCATCGGAGACTACATCTCCTCCCTGGCTCTTGTCAGTCATGTGGCTCTAGCCTCTCCTGTGCTCCTGGACTTCAGTAAAACGACCTCCTCTTTTTGTCCCTCCAACCCAGGGTCGGTAGTAGCTTTCTGTTGTTGCCAAGCTCTGGGTTGTTTTTCCATCTTTTATTTGTTTTCTCAGCTCTTCCACCACATATGTAAACAATACTATGTGTAAATGTCCTGTTTTAAAATATTTAAGAGCAGTTTCATTTTCCTGGGTAGACTCTGACTGTGACAGAGGATCAGGTAAGACTAAGCTGAAGAAACAAGATTTAAGATAAGAACTGGAAAGCTAAAAGGATCCAGACCTATGATGCTCTAGAAAGAGGACAGTCCAGGCTGATAAACACGCAAGTCTATAAAGAATGAATAACCTTGGACTTTCTGAGAAGCATAACACAATCCAGTGTAGCATCAGGTGAACATGGACAATGATCAGTTAAAGCCAGAGAGACAAATGGATGCAGGATCACATAGGCTTTTATCCTAAGTGTGAGAGAGAGAAACAGATATAATTTGATTTGATTTGAACAAATATGATTCAAAGATTATCCTGGCTACAGTTACTCTGGATTCAGTACTGGAAGGGAAGATTGTCCAGAAAACAGCTAAGGAGATGAAGAAAAGTGGAAGAGTCACAAAGAATGTTTAGATAGAGTAAACTCAATGCATTAGTAATGTCAATATTAAGAATGAGAGGCAAAAAAAAGAACCAAAAATGACTGTAAATTTTTGAGCAACCAAGTGGATCCTGGCATTATCAATTGAGAAAAATGAGGAAGAAGCAAGTTGAAGAAGGAGAAACAGATAGAATTAAGAATTCTGCTTTGGTCCTGTTAGTAAGTGATGCCTCTTAGACCTCCCAGTAGAGATGTGTAAGAGGAAGCAGGTATTTGAGTCTGGAGTTCAGGAGAGAGATTAGAGATGAAGAAATAACTTTGGGAGCTGTTGGTATATAATTGGTTTTTTAAACCACAGGTTTGGATAATGTTGCCTAAGAAGAGAGGGAAGTTGGAAATGATTTATTGCAAGCCATCAGTGATTGTTCTAAACACAGGATTTTGAAGAGAAAAAAAGTCAGTAGACATGACCATGTTTTAAAAAATAGACTTTTTAAAGAACAAAGAGAAACATTTTGCGTGTATGTGTTTAAAAATAGTCTAAGAATCTAAAGGCTAGCCCTATATAATTAATTTGATTAATGTTGACAGCTTTTCAAATAGTTTAGGACACATGACAGATTGCCCAAATGGTCTTTGCCATGTATATGGTCTCAGTGAAACAGACCCTAATTAGAAACTCTTTTCTCTCAGATATGTAAATTTCCCAGAAAACCAGTCATGTTTGATGCACTGTCTGAAATGAGTATACAAATATCAACTGACCCTAAAAATTACAAAGCTTTCACAATTCATCCTCCATGTCCTGTACCCTACCAAAGCAAGTCATGGATTATCTTTCAAGTAATGAGAAATGTTCAGCTTCTTACTGTTTTGGGCATTCCATGTTCAGTTAGTTAACCAAACACAACATGGGCTTTCTGTAGCTCATACCTCTTCTTTAGTCCAGATGCTACACTTCTAACCCTGTGGTTCTCACCGTATCTCATCAGGATCACCTTCCTCCTGCGGGGAAACCCCTTCTCAACACCATTCCCTTCACAAGTGCTCTCACTGCCATTCCCAGAGCCACATCTCGTCCTGTTATCTGAAAATCCTAGAAGGGCTTGCTAATTCATTCCCGATTACATCTTCTGGGTCTCTAGTCCTCCAGAGCAGCCACACTGCTTTACCTGAAATCTCAACCTCTCGGACATATCCAGAACGTCACAAGCTGCTTATATCCATGGGATATCAGGTGATTCCGTGTAAAATGTTTGCTATACTTTGTTTAGCATGTGTTTTAAAACATCCAGAGAATAAAAGATGTAGTCCCAAAGTAAAGATCAACGTTTATTTTAAAGGTATAGAATTATAAAAGACGCTGCAATGCAAATCAAGTATTGATACTGTGGGGAGAGGAAAAGTAAAAGGGATGAGTCAGGCGTGTGTTTATTGGCTATGTGTGTGTGTGTGCTCAGTCGTGTCCCACTCTTTCTGACCCCTTGGACTGTAGCCTGCCAGGCTCCTCTGTCCAGGGGATTCTCCAGGCAAGAGTACTGTGGTGGATTGCCTTGCCCTCCTCCAGGGGCTCTTCCTGACCCAGGGATCAAACTCCCATCTCTTGGGTCTCCTGCATTAGCAGGCAGATTCTTTACCACTTCACTACCTGGGAAACCCTGTTGTTTATTGGCTGCTTTCTCCTAATTGAAAAGCATCTAAGGTTTGGAGGTTGGATTTAGCAATGTAGAGAGTAAGACTTTTTCCCCATACTTTTCTGATCATGCTAAGAAAAAAGAAAAAAACTCAAGGTACTCTAAGATAAATATAAGGCTTCCCAAAGATCATAAGACAACTCTATTTCTGACAGAGAAATATAAATTTTGAGAACTGAGAAACAGTAGAAGGTGTCAAAGGACCTTCAAGAGGTCTCAAAACCAAGCATTAGATGAAAACAAGGAAATATTAACACAACAAATAGTACAGCTGGATATACAAAAGGTGAGAAGAAATAAATTCGTGGTTGTAAAGAGGAAAGTTAAGGGTAACATGATGAAAAAAAATTAAAATTATTATTTATTTTTCTTATTAAAATTATATGTACAATTGTAATTTTATTTTTTAAAGTTTTTTTTAATGTGGACCATTTTTTAAGTTTTTACTGAATCATTTGAAACCATCACACCATTGTTTGTTAATCAGCTATACTCAATACAAATAAAAAGTTTTTAAGAAAAGTCTTTATTGAATTTTGTTACAATATTTTTCCTGTTTTATGTTTTGGTTTTTTGGCCCCAAGGCATGTGGGATCTTAACTCCCCAACCCAGGATCAAACCTACACCTCCATGCATTGGAGGTGACGTCTTACCCAGTAGACCACCAGGGAACTCCTACAAATGTAATTTTAACAGTAGGTCACTTAAAGAGATCAACTAGCTTTGTCTAAGAAAATATCTTGAAAGTTTGCTTTGAGTAGAGAAAATAAGACCTCTTCCAAAACATGGTATATGAAATGAGAGTACTTTTAAAGAGTTAGATAAATTGTTCTTCATAAACATCTAACCGTTATTTAGTGATTGGAATAAGGACAAAGAGAAAAGAGGGATGAAAATTAAGAGAAGGAAAAAGGGACTCAGAAATACAACAGGCAGCAGATCCTGTAGAAGCAGGGCTCCATGAGAAAGCCCAGGGGTGGGGGACTGGAGGTCATTTGTGAACAGCAGCATTAATGCTCCATTTAAAACCGTCTTTAGTGCCGCGATGGAAATCCCCCGCATTGCGCTAAACCATCAAAAAAATCTGCTCCACACGTGTGCACCAAGGCTTTAGAAAATTACCAAGTAACAGGCTTGATTCAAGCTTAGAATGGCCTGGAACAGAGAGAAAAGAGGAGCTTCACTGAATGAGACAGGAAGGGAAACCTAAGCTTTCCTCCACCACACCACCACTTCCTGGATGTATTTAGAGGAACAGTAAGAATATGGACTGAAGAGTAGAATCAGTTTGCATTTAAATCTTAAGTACAAGGAGAGATGACCCCCTTGACCTATGGGTTATATAAACACTAATGATGGTAAAATTCATTGAGGGAAATTATTTATTTCCAATGTAGCTGTTGGAAATTAAATAATTTCTCCCACTGTCTCATGTCTCATATTATGTCATGTCCGCATGTTTTTAGCTTGTAGAAACAGTAATTTACAATCATCCTTGTTGAAATCTTAATTTTTTTATGAAAAAGTTGCAATCTCTATAGAAAAAAAAAAAAGAACATTGACTGACTTGTGGACTAAACCTTGAGAGACAGTGGTCTACGTTTTAGAAAGGATAACCTCTTGCTGCCGTATTCCTCGCCAAGCAGAGAATTTTAGTCAAAGTATCTAGGAGGAAATCATTATGGATGCCTAACTGTTTCCAGTTCCACTGACCTTTCAGCATCTTTTTTAAACTGTGGATCTTCCATCCAGATGAAAAACACTCACATGAATGCAAAAGTTTGCATAACATTTCAAGATTTTATTTACTGCCCTATATTTAAGAAACCCATCTGTATTGTGTTTGCTTTTAAAAAAACTGGGGAAATGTGGCTCCTTGGTCTGCCCAACCCCAAACCATGCTACTAATCCTATCATTCTCATCAGTTGACTCCTGAAATCCTACCTCATCCACCCAACCTCACAAACTTATAAGAAAAAAAAAGCGGCGGGGGCGGGAGGGTGGGGAGGCCATTGCTTTTCTTTATCTTTTTGCTATAGGTTCTAGATTCCTTTTTTTTCCCCAACTATCTCTGTTTGGATTCAGTCACTATTGGTTGGATTGGTTGGATTCAGACCTATGGTTCAGAAAAAACTGGACTTTCTCTTTCTTGAATGCACTCAGAGTACTACCCCCACTGATGGAACCTGGAGAACATCATTTAGGCTCTCTGGGTTCTATCTTATTCATGCAAAAAGGAAGTTTATGATTTCTTCTGGCTTTAACCTTTTATTTCTCATAATATAAAATTTTATCAGAATAGATAAACATTCTTCCTTCTGATCAGAAATTTCTGAAGTCAAAGTTGTGCCTAGTGCCTCAATAGTCCCTATTTTTAAAGTATATATGCAGAAGGACTTCCCTAGAGGTCCAGTGTTAAGAGTCTGCCTGCCAGTACCGGGGACATGGGTTTAATCTCTGGTCTGGGAAGATCCTACATGCCTCAGAGCAACTAAGCCCATGGGCCATAACTACTGAACCCACACACCTAGAACCTGTGCTCTGCAACAAGGGAAACCATCGAGATGAGAAGCCCATGCACCGCATCTGGAGAGTAGCCCCTGCTTGCCTCAACTAGATAAAGCCTATGCACTGCAATGAAGACCCAACACAGCCAAAAATAATAAATAAATAAATATTTTTAAAATATTAAAAAATAAAAGCACAAATCCTAGGGGAAAAGAACAAAATTAAAAAAAAAAAAAACAAAACTTGAAGTATATACTAAGAAAAACAGACTTTCCCGTTTATAGGCCCAGAACATTGCCCATTGCGGGTAAAAGATATTCAGGTCTACTGCTTCCCAAATACTATGTATTCTTTCATCACAAACACCACATTGCAGAAAAGTAAATCAGATGAATATACTGGTAGTGGTGCCATAATTATCAGGATCACTCTTTCCATCCAAATACATTCCATACTTCTCTGTACTATGATATCAGCAGTTCAGACTGTTTTCCTGCAAGCCAAGAATCTTGAAGTCAAGAGGGTTTGGTACTGAGCTTGCCAGAAATTAAAGCATTAAAGCCAAATAATACGTCATCTTTAGTCCTGAAATGTGCAGCAGAATTCTAAGTGCCTTTTAATAGGTGGTAGAACCTATCCTGGAGAAGGCAATGGCACCCCACTCCAGTACTCTTGCCTGGAAAATTCCATGGACGGAGGAGCCTGGTGGGCTGCAGTCCATGGGGTCTCGAAGAGTCAGACACGACTGAGCGACTTCACTTTCACTTTTCACTTTCCTGCATTGGAGAAGGGAATGGCAACCCACTCCAGTGTTCTTGCCTGGAGAATCCCAGGGACTGGGGAGCCTGGTGGGCTGCCATCTCTGGGGTCGCACAGAGTTGGACACGACTGAAGCGACTTAGCAGCAACAGAACCTATCCTCCATCAGTGGCCCTTTGGATTGATGCCAATCCTTTTCAGATAAACAATACTGCCATTGACATGTTTAGATGCGTGTTTTTGTGGATACATTTGAATATGTATATATGACACATATATGACCTTCATTTGGTGACCATATTATCAAGATGTATGAGGTTTTTTAGTCAAATCATAAGTAATTAAACAAAGATAGCTGAGATTCAGATGGGTTGAAACCAACACTCAGCCTTCTTGTCCTTTGAGGTTGAGAAGGAAAGCTGTGAGATAATATACAGGTTCAGTTAATATTACTTTAATATATAAAAGAGTTATGCTTGGAAGTATATATAAAGAATGCAGGCTCCCACCAAGTTTTATAACCTATAGAGTTATAAAACAACTCTAATAGAGTTAGGTAGGAAAAATCAGTTCAGTTCAGTTTTTCAGTCACGTCTGACTCTTTGTGACCCCATGGACTGCAGCACGCCAGGCATCCCTGTCCATCACCAACTCCTGGAGCTTACTCAAACTTATGTCCATTGAGTCTGTGATGTCATCCAACTATCTCATCCTCTGATGATCCCCTTCTCCTCCTGCCTTCAATCTTTTCCAGCATCAGGGTCTTTTCCAGGGAGCCAGTTCTTCACATCAGGTGGCCAAATATTGGAGCTTCAGCTTCAGCATCAGTCCTTCCAATGAATATTCAGGACTGATTTCCTTTAGGATAGACTGGTTGGATCTCCTTGCAGTCCAAGGGACTCTCAAGAGTCTTCTCCAACACCACAGTTCAAAAGCATCAATTCTTCGGCACTCAGCATTCTTTATAGTCCAACTCTCACATCCATAC
This sequence comes from Bos indicus, assembly GCF_029378745.1. Lineage (NCBI taxonomy): Eukaryota > Metazoa > Chordata > Mammalia > Artiodactyla > Bovidae > Bos > Bos indicus. Next base: position 34,882,526 of record NC_091779.1, read on the forward strand.
ATGACTACTGGAAAAACCATAGCTTTGACAAGATGGACCTTTGTTGGCAAAGTAATGTCTCTGCTTTTTAATATGATGTCTAGGTTTGTCATAGCTTTTTTTCCAAGGAGCAATCTTCTTTTAATTTCATGGCTGCAGTCAGCATCTGCGGTGATTTTGGAGCCCCCAAAATAAAGTCTTTCACTATTTCCATTAGTTTCTATCTTAAAACTCCAAAAAAATGGCTAAATTTCTCAAGTACTCAAGTGGATGAGAGATAAGGAATCCTTTCAACAGACCATAAATCTCTGCTACACAAGGTAGGATTAAAATATCAGCCTTCAAATTATGAAGTCCCTGTTATGAACTCTTAAACAGGACTCAGTATGTTCTGTCAGAATTCAGTGAATGTCTTGACCTAAATTTCTGGTTGTTAAGCAACCTCAGTCAAGCTGAGAAATCAGCTCCAAAAGTGACATTAGATGACATAATTCCTTTAGTAGCTAAGCATCTTTCAACTCTCGAAAAACTTTGGATTAAGTATAGAAGTACTTAAAAGGATCAAAACAATCTTACTAATGTTTTTGACTGATATATCCATGTTTGGAAGGAACTTGGCATATTAAAATGAGAAATGAGGTGGGTAGTTGCAATTTAAAATGTGTAATGAAATAGTTGATCTAGACTTGCAATTTTAACTCATATACTATATATAAAAACTTTGGAGTATGAAAAAAATTAAATTTCACTATGTTTATGTTCTTGGATTCTTTAAAACTTTTTTTTTAAATATTAAGTATTTGGGAAGTTTTTTCAGATAGACAATTGAGATACTTGAAAAGGAAGTCAAGCAGATGAACTTTACAATATTAACTTTAAAATATATGAAGGAATTTGGTTAACTAAGTGCATAAATGTGATTACACACATTTAAAATTACCCTAAAAATCGTTACTAAAATTATCCAGATTTACAGATAGAATAATAAATCTGTAAACTGAATTTAAAAGTTCAAGTAAGGGGTGGTGGCTCAGTGGTAAAGAATCTGCCTGCCAATGTAGAAGACACAGGTCCAACCCCTGGCTCAGTAAGATCCCATATGCCATGGAGCAACTAAGCCTGTGCTGTGCTGTGCTTAGTTGCTCAATCGTGTCTGACTCCTTGCCATCCCATGGACTGTAGCCCACCAGGCTTTTATGTCCATAGAATTCCCTAGGCAAGAAGACTGGAGTGGGTTGCCATGCCCTCCTCCAGGAGATCTTCCTAATCCAGGAATTGATCCCAGGTTTCCCACATTGCAGGAGGATTCTTTACCAGCTGAGCTACCAGGGAAGCCCAACTAAGTCTGTGTGCCATAATTATTGAGCCTGTGCTCTAGAGCCCCAGAGCCCCAACTACTGAGCCCATATGCTTACAGCCCATGTTCTGCAACAAGAGAAGCCATTGCAATGAGAAGCCTGACTAGAGAGTAGCCCCTGATCACTTGCAATAGAGAAAAGCCCACATAGGAACAAAGAGGATCCAGCACAGCCAAAAATAAATATACAAATAAAATTATATAAAAAGAAAACCCTATTTGAAAAATAAAAGCTTAAGTATGGTTTCAGATTTTTAACTTTAATAGATTAAATGCTACATTTTAAGCAAAAGTGAATCTCTGAATAGGGCTTCCCTGATACCTCAGCTGGTAAAGAATCCACCTGCAATGCAGCAGACCCTGGTCCAATTCCTGAGTCAGGAAGATCCACTGGAGAAGGCATAGGCTACCCACTCCCATATTCTTGGGTTTCCCTGGTGACTCAAATGGTAAAGAATCCTCCTGCAATGCGGGAGACCTGAGTTTGATCCCTGGGTTGGGAAGATCCCTTGGAGAAGGGAATGGCAACCCACTCCAGTATTCTGGCCTGGAGAATTCCATGGACAGAGGGGCCAGGCAGACTACAGTCCATGGGTTCACAAAGTGTTAGACACGACTGACTGAGTTTCACTTCACTTCACATACAAAAACTATTTTCAAGGCAAAAATATTCACACTTAAATAGTTGCCACCTGCATTATATCCCTTATACCAATATAAGAGGGCTAAGAAATAAATTTTTTAAAGGGACTCCTAATCCAACCACTAGTCTTATAAATAAGAATAGCCCATTAGAAAAAAAAAAAAAAAATAGCCAATTTTAAAGGAAAAAACTGCAAACAGCCAAAACGTATGAAAACGTTCTTAATCTCACTCATCATTAAAGACAGGGAAAAAAAATCAAAAGTGTGGATTCAGTGAGACACAGTCACTGTCATATGTAGCTCAAATGTTAACTAATAATGTTAGCTGTTACTTTTTTGGAAGACAATTTGCCAAAAACTGTCATGTTTTAAAATACCGACTTGACATTTCCACTTCCAGGAATTTATCATATACACGTATTTGAATGAGTTCACAAAGGCCTTTATCCAAGAATGTCCACTGCACCATTGTTTGTAATTAAAGAGTTGGAATGACCATCAGTAAAGGACAAGTCAAATATATTATTAGATCCATGCAGTGGCTTAGTACACAGCCACTCAAGAGACCAGAGTAACATTGAGCGTATTGATTTTGAAAAATCTTCAATTATGTTAACTTAAAACTAAGGCCAAGTATAGAGCTGTTATGATATGCTTCCAATATATACTGGAAAGAAAAAAATGATATTTATGTGTGCTTATGCATAGGAATTTTCTGGAAGAACATAAATACATGCCTTTTATAGGTGGTTGACTATAAGGAAAATGTATTAGCTTCCTAGGGCTGCTATAACAAAGTACCATAATAAAATTTGCTTTAACAAACTGGGAGGCTTACAAAATGACAGAAATCTATTCTCTCTGTTCTGGAGTCCAGAAGTCAGAAGTCAAGGTACTGGCCAAGTTCATTCCTTCTGAGGATTCCTTCTGTAAAGGAGGATCTATTCCATGCCCTGCTCCTAGCTTCTGCTGAAGGCTGACAATCCTTGGTGTTCCTTGGTCTCTAAATGTGTCAATCCCGTTTCTACCTCTGTCATCACATGACTTTCTCCCCATGCCTTCATGTCTTCACATGGTCTTCTTTTATAAGAATAATAATTGTATTAGAGTTATCCATGTTATCCAGAATGGCTTCATTTTCCTTAATATCTGCAGCAATCCTATTTCCAAATAAGATCACATTCTGAGGTATTGGAGATTAGGACTTCTTCATATCTTTCTGCTGCTGCTGCTGCTGCTAAGTCGCTTCAGTCATGTCCGACTCTGTGTGACCCCATAGACGGCAGCCCACCAGGCTCTGCTGTCCCTGGGATTCTCCAGGCAAGAACACTGGAGTGGGTTGCCATTTCCTTCTCCAATGCATGGAAGTGAAAAGTGAAAAGGAAGTCACTCAGTCATGTCCGACTCTTTGAGACCCCATGGACTGCAGCCCACCAGGCTCCTCCATCCATGGGACTTTCCAGGCAAGAGTACTGGAGTGGGTTGCCATTGCCTTCTCCTGTCTTTCTGGGGAGACATAATTCAACCCATAACTGAAGGATATAGCCATCCGTGCTTGGAGTGAAACCTAAAGATTTGTTAATAAGGAAAGACTACTAGTTCAGTGAAGCAAGGATGATGAAGTATAATTTGTGTTCCTTGTCCCTTCTGAGATAAACATTTGGACAACAAATACCATGCTATATAAACTGATTTTCCAAACCTCAACATTCGGCTTTCAATTAATTTTAACAATGCTTCTCTCCTCTCTTTGGAAGGCTTCCTTTTGGTTGAAAAGAACAGGAAGTTAAAACTCAATTTCCTTCAAAAAATATTTTTATTTCATGGAATTTCAGAAATGAAAGAGACTTTAGAGACCCTTTTGTGTATGCCTGCAGTGCTCGACAGTGTCTTCAGCGAAAGGGCCAGTCTCTATGTGAACACCTCTAGGAATGAAAAAGCTACTGCTCTCTTAAGCTACCGTTTCTGTGCCACGGCAGTCCTGATGGTTAGAAAGCAGGAACTGAGCCAGATTTTGCCTTCCTAAAATGTTCACCAATCTGTCTGTGATCAGACATCTAAGCTTTGCATAATTACATGCAGATTTAATATTTTAAAGTACATGTGTGTACATATATGTGTATATGTATGTGTGTGAATATATATTTTATACAATGTATTAAAATATATTAAAATACACTTATATTACAACTATCAATATATCAAGGGACTCTTTGGGCTCCATCCCATGTCTTATTTGAGTGGCAGTTGCAACCACTTCTTAGAGTTAAATATCAAAATAACAAAAGTAGTAACCATATAAAGGAAAAATGCCAAAATGAAAGCATTTGATTACACAAGCAATCAGCTACCTAAAAAACAATAAGTGATCACATTCTTATTGCCATTGATCCTTTCAAACACATTTGTGCATAGAAAAGACTCATCATGTAATTTGATTAACACGATTAAGAAAACATCCAACTTAAAAGTTCTACAGCTTTTCCTTGAAGACTCAAGTTTTATTTCCAAGATATTCCTAAAGACACATATTCTCCTGGGGAGAATGTTAAAAACAGGAAAGTTATCTCATGTATATATGGAAGAGCTGAAAGCCTTGAAAATAAAAGGGGAAGTTTTGCGGGAATTTTGCCCAAAAAATCTTTTAGAAAACTTAAATACTTTAGGCAGCTTGAACAAAGGCATGAATTCTGTGTGTGAAAGGATTCCATAAAATCATGACAAATTGTCCCTTTCGGTTACTCTGCCAAATATTGTCACACAGTATGAGAGACATTAATAAATATATGTCAGCTTGTCATCCCTTCACAGGATATCCCTTCACTCAAATAAATGGACTCGTTTGAGGCTACAATAGCCATCTTTGTCTAAGAAACACTGACAATTTGTAGATACTTGTTGTTGGCTTGCAGCACCAATTCACACAAATCTCTTTATACCTGGGCAGAAACAACAATGATGCTTCTTTGGAAATATAAAATATCTCCAGAATGCTCAGAAATCATATAGGAAAGTACAATCATGAGTCACTTGGACTTTTCAGAAACTGTCAGAAAATCAAACTTAAGGCACTGCAAGAATGAAGTTCTGTATCAAAGGATTTTTGCCACCCAGTTGTACAGTGAGGTAGCTCAGAAAATTGAGGGTTTAAATTTACCCTTTTTCTTTTATCAGTTGTAAAGGATACCATTTCTTCATTATCTCTGTGATTTCAAGAAAATATTCCCTGATAATTAAGGTCTGGAATCATAACTTCACAGTAGGGAAAAAAAAAAAAAAAGCATCAGGTAAAAGATAAACATTCTACCTTTATGATATCTATGACTGACTTGTGATAAAAGCTAATGGTTGTACGATCTGTGAGCATGTTAATGATATATCCCACTGTATAAGGAACACTCAATCACGGGCCTCTCCTGCTATACTTTAACAGAATTTTGTTACCAGTGAACAGTTGATTCGGTTCCTAGGGGTGAGCTGTTTATTGCCAAAGATCAGTGTACTCAACATTAAAAAGAGATATTATTTAGCCCTTTTAGAATTCACAATTTTTTAAAACACTCGTTAACACTGAATTATTTTATTTATTTCTTTTTTACTGCACTGGATCTTTGTTGCATTGCACAGGCTTTCTCTCGTTACGGCGAGTGGAAGCTACTCTTGGTTGCTGTGCGGAGGCTTCTTATTGGATGGCCTCTCTTGTTGGCGGAGCACTGGCCCTAGGGCGAATGGGCTTCAATAGCTGCAGCACACAAGCTCAGTAATTGGGGAGCTGGGGCTCTAGAGCACAGGCTCAGTAGTTGTGACACATGGGCTTAGCTGCTCTGTGGCAGGTGGTATCTTTCTGGATCAGGAATTGAACTGTATCCCCTACATTGGCAACCAGATTCGTATCCACTGTGCTACCAGGGAAGTCCTAGAATTCATGGATTACAAAGTGTTTGTTGGTTACTTCTTTGTTTTCCACTTAACAATGATTTATTTTTTTTAGAACTATTCATAGATATACATCAAGAACCAAACAAAATCTAGACAAAATGTAAAAGATCAGAAACCTTAATAAAGTGATGGTGAAAGCAGTCAGAATAGCAATTAAATTTGTCCCAAGTTAAGTAGTATAGATTACTATATGTCCTACATCATTCACTGACCAAGGTTATTGATGGAAGTGCTGCTTATCTGGAAATATATACTATTAATTTGCTCACAAATTGCCAAAATATATATATATTTTTTAGCCTAATCAAGTATCTAATATTATTGCAACCTGCCATAACTAAATTTCAATAGTGGCTCAATGGTAGGGTATTTTCCTCATGGACTGAACATTTTGCTATTCTTCTAAAAACTACTTTCTAAATATTGTCTGTCACTTGATTGTACTCAGCCAGAATTGGTTTGGGACTAGGTTTTGCAAAATCAGGGGTTTTGCCCAACAGTGGCTAATTTGGGTTTTGGTTTGGCATTGTGGCCTATAAGAACATGGAGGGTTTCCACTTTCCAAGTTTTCTTAACTGACTGATGACGCATCCTGAAACAAGAATCCTATTTTTCTTTTCAATAACTTGTTCTCCTTTCTGGGAGGGTGGCCTGTGAAATGTAGTTAAAACTTGTTATTTTAACACTACTAAACAATAAGTCAACCTAAACTTTACAACTTACTCTATCATAGATCTAGGTGACTGTATTGAGGTAAGGAGCTTTATCAACCTGTAACATATCTTTTTTATTTAGGAAACCCGCACAACTTCTCTACACGGCTCCCATTCTTCATCTGTGACTCTGTTTCCTCTTTTCTCTCTGAGCCAGGAAATGTTGATAGCTCCAAGTTCTTACAGTCCTCATTCCTCACGCTCCATAAGTCCACCCCAGGACTCCCATTCTATTCCTTCCCAGACTTCATTTACATGTCACATGTGTGTGTGCTCAGTCTCTTAGTCGTGTCCGACTCTTTGCAACCCCATGGACTGTAGCTCACCTAGCTTCTCTGTCCACTGAATTTCCCAGGCAAGAATACTGGAGTGGGTTGCCATTTCCTTCTCTAGGGGATCTTCCCAACCCAGGGATAGACCTCTTATCTCCTGCTTTGACAGGCAGATTCTTTACCGTCTGAGCCACCAGGGAAGCCTCATACATGTCATACATACATGTATTTAACTTATATGTGCCATGATTCATGAACTCTATGACTCCTTGATTGGAATATGCACCATTTTATCTACCACTAAAAAGATCAATAATACTACCAATTTAAAAATCCATCCAAGCTATCAAATGTATGACATATTCCAACTTCAGAAATATTAAAACATGAAAAAAATTGTTTTGGGATCAATGAACTATATATAGTAATTTAAGGCAAGATAAAAAGGAAATAACTTTAAATGACCTTATAAAGGCAGAACTACTGTCTTTCATTTTGATTTCCTGATTGTCTTCAGCCCTACCTATCTCTTCCTTCATTTGATTTTTACATTACTCAAACAAACAAACAAAAAAAAAGTGCCTGCCATATATTGCATATCCTCAGTACCTACATACTGAGGACATGCAATAAATAAGAGATAGTCTTTGTGCTTAAGACGTTTTGGTTTGGGGAATGGGTACAGAAAGCAGCTAGAAAATTATAATAGAGTGACTATCACTATACTAGCCAAAAGCATAGAACTCTATGGGAACACAGTGAAAGGTGATCTAATTCAGCCTTTCAGAAGTTATGGAGAGCAATGGAGCAAGGCAGCTTCTGGGCCACACTCAAAAGATGAATGAGAAGAGTTAGCCATTTGAAAGGACAAGGCAGCAAGAGAAATTTAACATTGTGTTCTGGCAAATGCAAAGGCGTCTGTAAAACTACAGAACAGGAAGAACTGAGGTGATCTAGGACCAGCTGGTGAATGGCCTCGCCTATTGTGCAGAGGAGACGAAAATTGATTCAGAGGACATTGGCGAGCCAATGAAGGTCTTAAGCATAAAGTGACAAGATCAATTTAACCTTCTATTTTACTTTGTCTTTCACTTTGTATTTGATAAGAATCAAATTAATCATGAATAAGTGGGTAATCTTTCTATCCTTGGCTTCTGAAGTTTCACTGAGATTGTTTTGAATACTCAGTTTTTGTTTTTTCCTTCTGGAGATGCCTATCTATCCATTTTGATAAATTTCCTTTCTTTCTTTATCATTTTCTTCCTCTAATATTTCTTTCTGTAATTTCTACAACTTAGATTGTTGATTCTCTAAATTGATTTTCTGTGATTCTTATTTGTTTCAAATATTTGAAAAATATTTTTCTTCCCTTCCTCTTATGGTTCTACTTCAGGAAACATTTCCTAGAATTTATCCTCCAGTCCTAACACTCATTGTTTATGGAAGGGATAGAATGATCTTAGTTTTAATTTCTAAGAACGCTTTTGGTTTTCCTTTTACAGCAATCTGTTATTATTTATAAATTTAATAGCTTTTCACATTTCCCCAAGAATACAATTAAAGAGTTTTAGCATATGTATTACCCTATATTATCTCCATTTCCTTCTCTTTCTCTGTTTTCACCTTGTTTACTTTGGTTTCTCTCTCCATCCTTAAACATAATAGCAGTTCTTTATGTTCTGATGATCCAAGGTTGTTCATTCATATTTAAGAGTGGAGCTTCAAGACCTGAGTGGAAGTTCAGTGCACATGGCTGGAGTTAGCTGATTTCCCTCCAGGTAGATCTTGCAGGCAGCTGGCCATTCCATTAGAGCTTCCTAAGCACTAGCCTGTAGGAGGTTTTTCAGTTTTTCTGGAGACCATCTAATCTCTTGTCTTGGGGAAAGCTTCCTGATTGTGATGTTGTGTGCATAGACAGGAAAAGGGGACTGGTGGGATAAAACTAGTCTATTGGTTTCCTATGAGAGTAGATTGTATTCGTTTCCTTGTGCTGAACTATGACTTTTCCCCTTCATTCATCCTTCACTGTTCCCGGTGTCTTATGATAATGATGGACAAAATCGGGGATGTGGTAGTTATGAATTTTCTGTCCATGGTGGGCCTTAGAGAGTTGGAAGGACCTGATTGTTAGTGTTCTATTCCCTGGAGAAAGGATCGACTTATATTATCTTATCTATTTCCCTGATCCAGTCCCATGCCTCAACCCTCCAGATATCTTACCAGCAACTGCCATGAGGTAAGTCTCTCCAGGGTTCTGCAGTGTCAGCTGCAGCTTTGTGATTATTGTGCTACCTGCAATACATGAGGTCTAGATTCTTCTGCCTTAAGAAATCAATATCTACACCTTCATCCCACTATCTATCAATCAGTGGTTTGTTCAAATACCTTGCCTGCTGAAGCCTTCTCCTGTTCTTTTTGTCCTTTTGGGTTTACACCTTTTGGTGGTGGTGGTGGTGTTTAGTCCCTAAGTCGTGCCCCATCCTTTTGCTACCCCATGGACTGTAGCCGGCCAGGCTCCTCTGTCCATGGGATTTCCCAGGCGAGAATACTGCAGTAGGTTGTCATTTCCTTCTCCAGGGGATCTTCCTGACCCAGGGATTGAACTTGCATCTCCGACATTGGCAGGCAGATTCTTTAATGTATAGCCTTTTACTCATTTAATAATAGTTTAGTGGGGGTTGGGAGGGTAACATGTGAGTTCAATTTGTCTTCCTTAACTGAATGCTATATTTGTGATTTAGATTTGCAATATTTTAACTCAATTTCTTAAGCTTACATATGGAATAAACATATTTTCTGAACCGTAAATTAATAAGCATGTTAAGAACATTATGAGAAACAGAATGGTAGAACATTTGAAATCAGAGCTACCCTGAAAAATTAGAGGTGTACAATCATAGTTCCTAATTAACATTTTCAATTAAAAATGCTTCATTTTCATACCTTTTATGGCCTTAATTAAATTTTCTAAAGTCATAAGCCAAAATAGAACAGTAATTCATCAGAAAAATTTGAACCCTGGAAACCCTCACTCCCAATCTCAACTTTCTCACTCTCTTCCTCCAGAGTAGTTTTATCAATACTCCAAGGAATTAATACATCCAATTTCAGACTTAGATGTATTTTTAATCTAGATAAGGGCCAACTTTTCTACTCTTAGCTCAGAAGGATATATCTTTTTACTTTTTCATATATGGCACAGCACAACTGAACCAACATCTAAGGCTTAAAAATCTGCATTTTGTAGTACATTTAGCAAATTTATCCAGAACTCACTATTTGCTTGCTCAGTTGTTTGATTTTTCCATCTTCCTTGTAACTTTCTCAATAAATGCACTCTAAATGGAGCAAAACCTGGAAAGAGCCTCAGACACCAAAAAAATTCAAATAAATATATGTATTCTCTGAAGTTAGGGGATAGTTTAAAATATCTTGATAAACCTTTGGGATGGATGAAAAGAACCTAAGGGCATGGAGAGGTTTGAAGTAAAATAGAAAGCTATATCAGCATGTCACTAACAAGAATTTAGAAGTTTGCATAATATCTTCCAAATCTTTCCATGTTTTGCAGATAGCAAAATTTTATTTTTTATTATGGCTAAGTGGTATTCCATTTTCTTTATCCATTCATCTGTTGAGACACACTTAGGTTGCTCCTAAATCTTGGCTATTATAAATAATGCTGCTATGACCATTAGGTTTTATGTATATTTTGGAATTGGTGTTTTCATTTTCTTCAGATATATACCCAAGAACAGAATTGCTGGATCACATGGTAGTTCTGTTTTTCGTTTTGTAAGAAATCTCCACACTGTTTTCCACAGGGCTGTACCGATTTACATCCCCTCCCATAGCGTACAAGTGCTCCCTTTGCTCCACATCCTCACCAGCATTTGCTATGTGCGGTCTTTTTGGTGATAACCACTCTGACAGGTGTGAGGTGATCCCTCACTGCGGTACTGATTCACCTTTTTCTGATGATTAAATATGTTGAGCATCTTTTCTTGTACATTTTGGCCATTTGTATGTTTTCTTTGGAAAAAATTCTATTCAGGTCTTCTGCCCATTTTTTAATTGGACTGTTTGGGGTTTTTTTTTTAATATTTTGTGTATAAGTTATTTATATACTTTGGATATTACCTCCTTATTGGTCATATCACCTGCAGATACCTTCTCTTTTTGTTTTATGGATGGTTTCCTTTGCTGTGCAAAAGATTTTCAGTTTGATTTGATTCCAATTGTTTATTTTTGCTTTTGTTTCCTTTACCTTAGAAGAGATCCAAAAAATACTGCCACAATTTATGTCAAAGATTGTTCTGCCTCTGCTGTCTTCTGGTTTTATGGTTGCAGAGACTCTAGGGAGAAAACAGAAAAGATTTCTGAATACTCTGCATGTGAAAAGAATAGGAATTTGGGCTTAGGAAAAAGAGTATGACTCTACAAAGGAGCAAAGAATAAGACTTTCAATAATAAGGATTCTAATATTCAAATATACACTGTGTTGTATATATGTCAAAATATATATATGCATTTTAGTATCTATTAAGGTATATAATGGGGCTTCCCAGGTGGCACTAGTGGCAAAGAACCCCACAGCTAATGCAGGAGATGTGAGAGACCCAGGTTCAATTCCTGGGTGGGAAAGATCTGGAGAAGGAAGCGGCAACCCGCTCCAAGATTCTTGCCTGGAGTATCCCATGGACAGAGGAGCTTGGCAGGCTACAGTCCATATGATTGGAAGAGCTGGACATGATTGAAGGGACTTAGCACACAGGCAAGGTATATAATACATTTTTAATTAATATATGTGTGTCAGATAAAATATATATTTCAACATAAGTCAGAGAAAGATAAATTTTGTATGATTTCACTTATATATAGAATCTAAAAAAATAAAACAACTGAACAAACATAATAAAACAGAAACAGAGTTATAGATACATAGAATAAACAAGTGGTTGCTAGAGGGGGTGGGAGGAAAGAAATAAGTGAGGGAAATTAAGAGGTACTAATTTCCAGCTGCAAAGTAAATGAATCACAGACATGAAATGTACAGTGTGAAGAATATAGTCAGTAAGTATGCAATATTTTTGTATGGTGACGTATCATAATTAGACTTATTGTGGTGATCATTTTGAAATGTACAGAAATATCAAATCACTCTGTTGTATGACAAGAACTAAAATAGTGTTATAGATAAACTATACTTTGAAAACAAACAGAAGAACTCATAGAAAAGAGATCAAATTTGTGGTTCCCAGAGGCAGGGAGGAGGGGGAGGAAGAATTGGATGAAGGTGGTCAAAAGGAAGGCATTTCCAGTTATGAGTTACATTAGGGATGTAATGTACAACATGATGGCACCCTACTCCAGTACTCTTGCCTGGAGAATCCCATGGATGGAGGAGCCTGGTAGGCTGCAGTCCATGGGGTCAATAAGGGTCGGATATGACTGAGCGACTTCCCTTTCATTTTTCACTTTCATGCATTGGAGAAGGAAATGACAACCCACTCCAGTGTTCTTGCCTGGAGAATCCCAGGGACAGGGGAGCCTGGTGGGCTGCCATCTATGGGGTCACACAGAGTCAGACACGACTGAAGTGACTTAGCAGCAGCAGTAGCAGCAGTACAACATGATAAATATAATTAACATTGCTATCTGTTATGTATGAAAGTTGTATGTATGTTATGTATGAAAGTTGTTCAGAGTAAATCTTAAGAGTTCTCATCACAAGGAAAAAAAATTTTTTAATGTATCTGTATGAAACAATGCATGTTCACCAAATGCATGTGATGATCATTTTATGGTGCAAGTAAAATCATTCTGCTGTACAATTTAAACTTATACAGTCCTGTATGTCAATTAGATCTCAGTACAACTAGGAGAACAAAAAGTAAAGAAAACCTTAAAAAAAATAAATCCCGTTTTATTTCCACACACCTTCAGAAAAGACCACTGTACTCACAAAGATCTTTATTTAGATGTATTTCATATGCTATAGTGTGAGTTGATCAAGGAAGGATGTCGAGTTTGATGTGGTACAAAACAGAGATGTCAGACAAGGAACAGCAGGGTGAACCATGAACTGAAAAAAAAAAAAAAAAGTAGCAGAAACACGAGCTCCAAGTCAGCCAAGAAAACTGTAAATAAACTCCCCTCCAGAATCCACAGAGAGATAGGAAAGAAAGTTCCCACTCTAAGTTCATAATACATCAGCTGACATCTGAGTTAGTTTTATGCAATGTCTCTGAGTCTTTAAAACAAACAAACGAACTTGCAAAAGGAGACTGAATCTTTTATTGTATCTGTTTTTGATGAGGATCAAGCAGAAAATATATTTAAGCTAAGTATGAATGGTGGTGTTGGAGAAGACTCTTGAGAGTCCCTGGGACTGCAAGGAGATCCAACCAGTCCATCCTAAAGGAAATCAGTCCTGAATATTCATTGGAAGGACTGATGCTGAAGCTGAAACTTTAATACTTTGGCCACCTTATGTGAAGAACTGACTCCTTGGAAAAGACCCTGATGCTGAGAAAGATTGAGGGCAGGAGGAGAAAGAGGCGACAGAGGATGAGATGGTTGGATGGCATTACTGACTCAGTGGACATGAGTTTGAGTAAACTCCAGGGGTTGGTGATGGACAAGGAGGCCTGGCATGCTGCAGTCCATGGGATCATAAAGAGTCGGACATGACTGAGCAACTGAACTGAACTGAATACACACAACAGAGTCCTCAGGAAATCCCTTTTGCTGAAAGTGTTCTAGGGTGAGTTCTTGGGGTGAGAGGGGATGGTAGAAGAAATATAAGACTTAGGAGATGGGACTGGGTGGGGTTCTTTAAGATCCTGAAAATCTGTGGTTCTGGGTACTATGTGGACTATTTCAATTTTCCCCAAACGTAGCTAAAGTTAAACTGATGTTATATTTAATGCCTCATAGTTCTCTTAGCAAAGTTCAACACCACCATATGATAGTCTTGTTCAAGCCAGTGGTGGAGAAATAAAGGTATTGCAAAAACTATTCCAATATTTCCTATTGGATAAACTCTATCATTCTCTAAAACACCAAAAGGAGACGTGAACAGAGACAGAAGTAAAAATCTTCCCAAAACAGGAGGGCTGAGCCAGGTTGGAATAGCAGGCCCAGCCTCTGATACAGAGGTCTCCTCCTAGTCGGAAGTAGGGTTTATTTCTTTGAAAAGGGCTGGCGTGCTAAATTATTATTTGTATTTATGAAGCTTTCTCATAAGCACCCTCTGGTGACTGGCATTTTAATTCAAGATGTGGTCTTTATTTTAGGGGTAAATCAGTAAAAAGGGTCTGCACTAACCTGTCATTTTCCTCTTCTATTTTGAAGCTCTCTGTATGGGAGTTAACTTCACCCAAAAAAAGCATTTGGAAAATTCCTAGTTAGGCCACTTGCTTGTTTTGTGAATGACGTTTGTGGTCAGCTATAACATATATAGCATGCCTTCTTCTTAATCCTGCCTTTTTCATGCATGTTTTTCTTATTTTGGCATTTTTATGGAAGTGATTAAATATTATTTGGTTTCAAGCTGGTGTAGAAATTGCAGAGATGTAGAAAATACTCTCTAGCTGAAATCCAGCATACACTTACCCACACGATCATAAACACACTCACATATGCGTGCAACATTCCTCAAAAATGTCCAGATAGCTTTTGTTTGATTCAGCTTGGTTTTCTTTCTTTGCTTTTTCTTCTTCTTCTTCTTTTTTTGTCTTTTGAGTGATAGAGCAAGAAAGAACGGGTGAGGACAATGAAAGTATGATTTTTAGCTCATTTTCGGGCTGCTTTCTAATAGAAGCAGCATTGTTTGTATGCCTAAGCCTCCTGTTTTCATCCAGAGTTAAATGTAGAAATGTTGTTTCCAGTCTTATTCAAAATAACTGAAATATTTCTGTGAGGTGTCACCTTCCAAGCCTTCATTAATGTTTGGAGTTTCAAAGATAAATCATATTACTATAGAAACCCTTAAAGGAATATTCCTTCCCCACCCCACTCCACTCCATCCCACCACCCAAATAGCTTTAAGCTGAAGAGGAAGTAAATCCTGAAATTTAAATCAAAAATTTCTGACACACTGATTGGTATTCAGTAACTTCCAAAAAGTATCCACAAGAAGCAAAATGTTTCTTATTCTATTACATCGTGTTGTGTGATTACATCATACATGTTTTATGATAAAAATCTAACAATTTTAAGAGAATCTCTGGTTTTGGTTATTACAAACTTTCATTTCTATTGACACAAAGAGGAAAGTATAAAAGAGTAAAGTTGGGAATTGAGGCAGAATAAAATATTTTTGTGAAGAATCCTACAGCTGTGAGAAGAGTTAAAAAGTCTATTCAATATTGCATATCTGCCTATAGATTTATTAAGATAAAAAGAATCTATTTAATTTGATTACTTCCTAGAAGGATGAATTGGAATACTTGACTTCATTGCTACATAGTCCAGTATCTGGGTCTGCATCAGTCATGTCTGACTCTTTGCAACTTCATGAACTATAGTCTGCCAGGCCCCCCATCCATGGAATATTGGAGAGGGTAGCCATCCCCTCATATTAATTCCTGGCATATTAAAAAACAGAGACATTATTTTGCCAACAAAGGTCCATCTAGTCAAGGCTATGGTTTTTTCAGTAGTCATGTATGGATGTGAGAATTGGACTATAAAGAAAGATGAGCACTGAAGAATTGATGCTTTTGAACTGTAGTGTTGGAGAAGACTCTTAAAAGTCTCTTGGACTGCAAGGAGATCCAATCAGTCCATCCTAAAGGAAATCAGTCTTGAATATTCATTGGAAGGACTGATGTTGAAGCTGAAACTCCAATACTTTGGCCACCTGATGCAAAGAACTGACTCATTGGAAAAGACCCAGATGGTGGGAAAGATTGGAGGTGAGAGGAGAAGGGGACAACAGAGGATGAGATAGTTGGATGGCATCACCGACTCAACGGACATGAGTTTGAGTAAACTCTGGGAATTGGTGATGAACAGGGAAGCCTAGCATGCTGCAGTCCATGGGGTCCCAAAGAGACGGACACAACTAAGAGACTGAACTAAACTGAACTGAGCCATTCCCTCCTCCAGTAGATCTTCCCAGTTCAGAAATAGAACAGGGGTGGGTCTCCTACATTGCAGGCAAATTCTTTACCATCTGAGTACCAGGGAGGCCCTAAATGCTTATAACTGAAAAGAGATGGTATTTTGGATACATTTTTAAATACTCTATTTACATCTGTTATAATAATAATCATGATGATTAAAGTTGTATTCAGAATTTCTCTTTACCTATCCATAGTATTTAATTGCTAGGAGACAAATATGAATTATCTCACATCATTATTAAAAGAGCAATAATCCACTTTCAGGGCTTTCCTGTGACTCAGTGGTAAAGAATCTGTCTGCAATCCAGGAGCTGCAGGAAACTCGAGTTTGATCCCTGCATCAGGCAGATCCCCTGGAGGGGGGCATGGCAACCCACTCTAGTATTCTTGCCTGGAGAATCCCATGGACAGAGGAGCCTGGCAGGCTACAGTCCATGGGATTGCAAAGAGTTGGACACAACTAAAGAGGCTTAGCGTGCATGCAATCCACTTTCAATTTCACTGTGCTGGTTACTTTGGGACATGTATTTATTTAGACTCTGTAGACATATTGCATATTCAACGCAATACCAGTATCTTTCTCTGTCTGGTCTTTCATTTGTAATTTGGAGAAAAGTTAATAAACAAAAATCTTGCCCTAAAAAGTAAGATGATCTCTTACAAGACTCGGAGTTTTGTCAAATTATCTGCAATTTAAAATTTTGATGATTTACATGTATAATTTGAAAGCAAAAGCAAACTTGATATGTTTAATTCTCCTTCACATCAAAAATGCATAACAATAGAATAATTTTACATAACATTTCTGTCATGATTGATTTTATCTATTTTATCGTGATATGCAGAACAGGTATTTTTCAAATTGAAGAATGTCCCATGTGGAGATGGGTCATTTGCTATAGGACACAAAGTAGCAATTGGGTCGATATCAATCACCACCTCAGCTCTACCTCAGCCCAGTGTATCATCTATTGATCTGAAAAGGGTATCTCTTCTACTGAGAAATCTCAAACTTCATCCTTCCTTGTTACAAGTAAACTATCCTATGATTTCGTGTCCTCGTTACCATTTGTGTTCTTTGGAGTGTCTACTAATGTATTTTAAGAAGACCTATTCAGATAAATAACAAGTATTTTAACTCACTTCTTTACTTAACATCGTATTTTTATTGTTTCTTTTTTAAAAAATCCTTGAATTTTTGTTGTGGCTGGACTTATTAATAGTTCAGCTTGGAGATTATTCAATAACAATAAAAAGTACAAATTCTTCAAAAACATGATTTCAACCCCAAAGTTTTCCCAGTCCAAAGAGTAAGTTTTCCACCTGATTCATCTCAGGCTTTATTTTCTGTGTGACTAACACTTCTCTGCCAACCTCATGCTGTTTTCCTTGCTTGGATGGAAGACTCTGTCTCTTACTATGGGCTTTGTTTAGGACTGCCATGATCAGCGAGCATTCCTCACCTAAGAAGAACCAGATGGCCATGAAGAGAAGTTAATGCTCCCCTCACATGTCCTCTGGGCAATCTTCGTTCATAAAGGGCAAGTGTGCTGACTTATCACTTACTCTGAGATTTAACGTTAATCCAAATAACTAAGGACAATTTTCCTATATTGATAGCAGGCATAAGCCACAAGGATCCTACCTTTGGGCAGCAAGAAATCAACTTTTTTGAAGACAGCCCTGAACTGTGCCATATATACAGTACCAAAATAATGTTCTGATCCAATGAAAATATTTTAGGTGAAATAGAAAACTGATTTTACATTAAAACACCCATAGATTCTTGGAAATTAAAATGAGTATGTATCTGGCAAAAAAAAAAAAATAGTGATAAGATATAGCTAAGTTCATAGCATCTGTGCTATGGAGACATTATAATTTTAAAACCCTAATATCTAAATTCCTCTTCCTTGTTTTTCATCAAATGTTTAAGAGGTCATACAGAGTATTTAAAAGGTCACTGGATGGGGTAATAAGACTTAGAAGGATTGATTTGAATCTTGGCACCTTCACAAGCAATCTAATTGCACTTGAAGTCATTCCCTGAGTTTTCTGAGATATAATTGTATCATCTTTAAAATGGAGGCAATTATACTGGTTTAATTTGCAAGATGGCTATTAGGATCAAATAAGAATATATTTGAAAGTTTACTAAATTAGAAAGTTACACGCATAAAAATGCATAACCAACATTATCTTCATCAAATTCAAACTAATTTCCAAGTTCTATCTCATTCCTTTTCTGCCCTTGGTAGAGGTGCCACAACTCTTGAGCAACAGAATAATAAGGAAGAGAAGTGAAGTCTCCCCTCTCCCCGCTCCAAATATCAGCAGTAACTTCATGATGTAGAAATGCTTTGGTAGCTGCATCCTGACTACCAATGACACCCCTGAAAGCAGATCTACTTGAAGCACTGTAGAGTAATTTCCTGACTTAATGAAGTCAGAAAAAAGAAAAAAACAAACTCTGGAACATCTTATCAGACAAGCACATGACAGCAATATGGGCCTCTTTCTAGGGCTCAGAAGCCAAACAGACTTTGTACCTATTTGTTTTCACCCCTGTGGTGTGAAGCCCACAGGACAGACAAGGTCATTTCTCAAATCATCTGACTCCAGCTTGAAATCAGTAACCAAGAGGAAAAAAATCTTGGGAGCATAGGGGCATCAAAGAGGGGCCAGGCCCGGGCCTGCTGATAAAGCCTAATACTGAGTGGAGAGTGAGGCATATGATTCACTTGATCCTTGATCCCAGAAGGCACTCTTCCATCACACAGATGTCTGGGTCCCCTCCGGAGAGGAATTAGGGTAAAACAGTCACCCTTCCAGACAAATGGTACTATTATATCCAAAGTCTGATTTCTGAGCTCAACACTGACAGAATATTCATTTTCCTATGAAATAGTTCCATGTGAAAAGCTCTCTGAGCTAAATCATGGAAATCTTAAGAGTAAGTTAAGCCTTATTTATCTACAGCTCCCATTTGTAACCCCACAGTAACTAGTACATGGAAAAGCTGAATGAATAAACTCCATGGAATACCTAATGGTAGCAGTCATTTTTAATTTTTGTATTATGGAAATTTTGAAGTATAAACTGGAACAGAGAGAATTGTAGACGGACCCCCCTATATACCCATCACTCTGCTTCAAGAATTTTGTTTTGTCTATTCTCCCTCAGTTTGGGGAATGGAGTAGATTATTAATATTTTAAAGAAAATCCAAAATACCACATCATTTTACCATAAACACTTAACATCTCTAACTCATAAGGATAATACATGCACACAACTTGACAAAATTAGTAACACCTTAACATCTTCTAAAATCCCAATTTTTCTGTCTCAAAAATATTTTTTAACGTTTGTTTGCTAGAATCAGAATCTATACAAGACTCACAAAATAGCACAGTATTTTTCTTGCCTTCATAAATCTATTGTGGCCTCTCCACCATCCCCCTCCATTTTATTAATCCTGCTGACTGGTTGGAAAAAGCAGGCTTTCTCATAAAATGTGCCACACTCTGGATTTGGCTTATATGACTGGTTGTCATTGTTGTTGTTCAGTAGCTCAGTCATGTCCGACTCTTTGCGACCCCATGGCTGCAGCACTCCAGGCTTCCCTGTCCTTCACCATCTCCCGGAGTTTGCTCAAACTCATGTCCATTGAGTTGGTGATGCCATCCAACCATCTCATCTTCTGCCGTCCCTTTCTCCTCCTACCTTCAATCTTTCTCAGCATCAGGGTCTTTTCCAATGAGTCGGCTCTTTGCATCAAGTGGTGTCATTTAACTCGATCCCCTATATGTATATCTTCCCTAAACTGGTAGATGTAGCTAGAGGATTGTTTAGAAGCAGTCTACTTCAAATGTACTTCATAGTTAGCTGAATGCTTCCTAGAGCATCTCATGGAATCTTTGAAAAAGCACCAAATGGCAGAAATCAATCTGGCCTGACTACATGCCAAGTATGAGTGAAGTCACTCAGTTGTTTCTGACTCTTTGTGATCCCATGGACTGGAGCCTACCAGGCTCCTTTGTCCATGGGATTCTCCAGGCAAGAATACTGGAGTGGGTTGCCATTTCCTTCTCCAACATGCCAGGTATGCACACCCATATTCTAGACTTACTAGAAATTCAATCCTTAAATTAAACAATATACACACTCTCTTTTTGGTCTTGTTTGTTTTATTGGATCTGTACTGGTGCAGTAACTACACACCTGGAGAATCCCATGGCCTGTACAATCCAAGGGGTAGCAAAGAGGTAGTTAGCCCATGCAAATCAGCTAACATAATAAAGCAGAGCTTTCTCCTCAACTACTCCTTCCCCCTGAATCACTGTGCTATGCACCTGATACTCACACCACATTGTACATTAACTATGCTTCATTATGAAATAAAATAATATAAAAAGTAATACAAAATAGAAACAGACTCACAGACTTAGAGAATGAACTTATTGTTGCCAGGGGAAGGATTGAGGGAAGGGATGGTTGGGAGTTTGGGACGGACATTTACACACTACTATGTTTAAAATGGATAGCTGAAAAGGACCTGCTGTCTAGCACATGGAACTCTGCTCAATGGTTACGTGGCAACCTGGATGGGAGAGGAGTTTGGGGGAGAATGGAAACAGATGTATGTATGCCTGAATCCCCTCACTGTTGACCTGAAACTGTCACAACATTGTTAACCAGCTATGCCCTACTCAACTGTACAAAATACCAAGTAAAAAAGGAAAACCATTCAGTCACAAAAGAAAATCTACTATCCAAAATAAAAACAAAGCTTTCTTTTTCAGAGAACTGGTTTACCAATATACTATTACCTATAACTCAGACTCCAATCACAACTAACTATAAAAGTGTGGAGGGGGAGACACAGAGAGAGAGAGAGTGTTATCAAATTGTTAGGTAGAGTTAATGTCTAACAGTAGCTTAAAAACTGCCTAATATAAAATGAAATAACAAAGTGTCGGTTTGACAGATAAATACATTTAAAGTTTATGATTACACGTTTCCCAGTTCACCTCAACAAAATGACTTTAGGATTTAGACATAGTCAGCTGCAGCTGCAGAGTTCTAGACCAGCTTTCCTCCTCCACCCAGACACACCTAGCCTAGCCTTGGCTGGTGGGACTTCTCCAGCAAGCTCACCTTGGTGGGCTCATTTCCTCCATGGAAAATCAAAGCCATAGCAGAGGCTGGCCTATTGCCTGGATGGCCTGGAAGAATGTCTTTCACCAAGGAGAGATTGAGGAGAGCAATCAGCCTGAGTGTTAACTAAGATAAGTATGCTTTCCTTGTCATGGAAAAAAGTCAGATTACCTCCAATCAAATCGGGTGATGACTTCTGAAAGCCAGGTACAAATTGTTTGAGGGTTACTGGTTCTTTTGAATCATCCCCATATCTTGTATCTTCTACCAGTATTTCTTGTAGAAATCAGCAGCTTGCATTTTGAACCAACATACACATGCACACACACACACACACACACACACACACACACACATGAACACATCTGCTACTACCTCTACTTCTACCCAGTCTCTCTTAAAACCTTTCTCAGAAACACTCCTTGCATGGCCTTGACACTGCAGTCCTCAGCTGGAGAGCAAAACCTCCCCTTTTCTTTTCTCTTCTCCCTCTCATAACCCTTGTCCAAAAGGGCGAGACCCAGGCTTAAAGTCAAGACAGAACTTTCCATTTATAGTCAATGCCCAGAGGACTCAGAGCAGACGCAGGAACGAGGAGGTGGAAGAAACGGGCACGCCTTCCAGAGCCCTACTGGAGAGTAGCTTTTTCATTTCATTTCTGGCAGCTTTTTCATTTATTCATAAATTCTATGGGAAGTCAAGACTGCATAGGAGTTAAGTCACAGACCCTGGACCCACACTACCTGGCTTTGAAGCCTGGTTTTGCCATTTATTAGCTCTGTGATGTTAATCAGTTGCCTCAACTTCTTAAACTGCAAAAAAGAGATAATAATGCAAGTTTTAACCCACATAATTATTACAAGGATTAAGTAAATTAATGTCTATAAACTTTTTAGAAAACAGTCTATTTAAAAAAGCCATAAAAGTTAAATAATAGATACCCATGTACCCTGCATTAAGTCTCAGGGAATAAAAATTACTACCATGATTAGAGCTCTCTTTTATTTATTCCTCTTATTTCTCTCAAAAGCAACCTCAATCTTGAAATTAAGATTCATCATCCCTAAGCCCCTGCCTCCTGAGAAATCTGTATGCAAGAAGCAACTGTTAAAATTTTATGTGGAACAACAGACTGATTCCAAATCAGGAAAGGAGTATGTTAAGGCTATATATTGTCACCCTGATTATTTAACTTATATGCAGAGTACATCATGGAAAATGTTGAGCTGGATGAAGCACAAGCTGGAATCAAGATTGCCAGGAGAAATATCAATAACCTCAGATATGCAGATGACACCACGCTTATGGCAGAATGCAAAGAAAAACTAAAGAAGCTCTTGATGAACGTGAAAGAGGAGAGTGAAAAAGTTGGCTTAAAACTCAACATTCAGAAAACTAAGATCATGGCACCTGGTCCCATCACTTCATCACAAATAGATGGTGAAACTATAGAAACAGTGAGAGACTTTATTTTCTTGGGCTCCAAAATCGCTCCAGATGGTGACTGCAGCTATGAAATTAAAAGATGCTTGCTCCTTGGAAGAAAAGCAATGACCAACCTAGACAGCATATTTAAAGGCAGAGACATTACTTTGCCAACAAAGGTCCATCTGGTCAAAGATATGGTTTTTCCAGTAGTCATGTATGGATAAGAGAGTTGGACTATAAAGAAAGCTGAGCACCGAAGAACTGATGCTTTTAAACTGTGGTGTTGGAGAAGACTCTTGAGAGTCCCTGGGACTGCAAGGAGATCCAACCAGTCCATCCTAAAGGAAATCAGTCCTGAATATTCATTAGAAGGACTGATGCTGAATCTTGAACTCCAATATTTTGGCCACCTGATGTAAAGAACTGACCCATTAGAAGAGACCCTGATGCTGGGAAGATTGAAGGTTGGAGGAGAAGTGGTCAACAGAGGATGATATGGTTGGATGGCATCACTGACTCGATGGACATGAGTTTGAGTAAACTCCTGGAATTGGTGACGAACAGGGAAGCCTGGCATGTTGCAGTCCACGGGATCGCAGAGTCAGACAAAACTGAGCAACTGAACTGAAGCATTTTTATATTCCTGCATATGAATAGTTGTATCTCTTAAGTAATGCATAATTTTATTTTTTATATTTTAAGTCATATGTAAAGGCTTTATGCTTTATGTATTTATCTGTTCCTTGTTCTGCTTACTTAATTCATCTGTGTTGATATAAGCAGTTCTGGATCATATATCCAAGTCATTCCTATTATTGCTCTAGTATTCCCAATGGATGCCTGCACCATGATTTATTTATCTGCTCTCCTGTCAGTAGTCACTTAAGTTGTTCTACTATTTGCTATTCTAAGCATTCTTGGACATATTTCTTAGCAAATGAGTTAGAGTTCTAAGCTGATTTAGAAGTGAAATTTCTGAGGTTTAAGGTAAGCTTATTTCAAATTTACTTGATATTTTTAAAATTATTATTTTAAGGTTATTGGCACTCAGTGGTTAAGACTTCATGATTTCACTGGAGGGTTTGAGCCCCAGTAGGGGAGCTAAGATCCCACATACCACACACTGAGGTCAAAAAAACAAAACAAAAAAAACTGTTCTTTTAAGATATTTAGACAAAAATCATGTTATCATCAGCACTATACTTGTGCTAACTATTACTGCAACTCCTTTGACAGATTCACCTGTTTAATCCTTATAACAACACTGTGTAGGAGGTTATTTCCCTAACTTTACTGAGGGTAAGTTCAGCAATTCTCAGATCTCACAATTGGATTCACACCTAGATACACCAGTTCCAGTAAGTAAGTAAGTAAGTGAAAGTCACTCAGTCATGTCTGACTCTTTTCAACCCCATGGACTATTCAATCCATGGAATTCTCGAGGCCATAATACTAGAGTGGGTAGCCTATCCCTTCTCCAGGGGATCTTCCCAACCCAGGGATTGAACCCAGGTCTCCCGCAGTGCAGGCAGATTCTTTACCATCTGAGCTACCAGGGAAGCCAAAGAATACTGGAGTGGGTAGCCTATCCCTTCTCCAGTGGATCTTCCCAACCCAGGAATTGAACTGGGGTCTCCTGCATCATAGGCATATTCTTTACCAGCTGAGCTATTAGGGAAGCCCCCAGTTCCAGAGTTGTGCTAAATGAAAATGAGGTAAACAAAAAAGCCAAGAAATTCTGACCGAAAAGTATCACAAAGCAGATAAAAAGGTTTAATTGCAGGAGATGAGACTTCATATAATCCAGTATGACCTCATCTTAACTAATCACATTTACATAGACCCTCTTTCTAAATAAGACCCAGTCTGAAGTTCCAGGGTAGACATGAATCTTACGTGGGGGAACACTATACAACCCAGCAAAGGATTCCCCTCTATCATCTGCAGCCAAAGAGAAGAATCTAACCTACTTTCCACAGAGTGAGCCTTCTGATACTCAGAAAGAGCTCTACTATACATAGATCTCCACTTCTGACCCCTGGCCAAATGTGCCCAATTCAGTCAGACCATGCTCGCTGGGCACCCAGTAGTTCTAAGTCACCAAGAAAATTCCCTCACTATCCAAGCAGCCTTACTCTGGACACCCTTCCATTTGCCAATGTCTTTCACATGAAGGAGTATCTACAACAGATATTGGACAGAGCAGTACAGGATCCAGTAAACCCTAAAGGAAAGAAAAAGGAAAGTGAAGTCACTCAGTCATGTCCAACTCTTTGCGACCCTACGGACTGTAGCCTACCAGGTTCCTCCATCCAAGGGATTTTCCAGGCAAAAATACTGGAGTGGGTTGCCATTTCCTTCTCCAAGTAAACCCTAAGAGTTGTCCTAACCACTATTGTTATGACTGGGTCATGACTACATAAGCCATACATTCTAGATCATTCAAGAAAGTTGAGTAATAGTTCTAGCTCTGTCTCCAACTTTGTAAACAGAAGTAAATCAAGGTTTCTGTGCTTAAATTTCTTAACCTTTAGAAAAAGAAATGCTTGCCCTAACTTGTTTGACAATGGTGTTGTGAGAACACACATCGGATTGGTACAAAACACTCAGATAAAAATGAACAGGAAGAATGTGACTAAACAACCACAGTGCAATGGAATTTAATTTTCTCTTATGCCATGGGGTCCTTGGATATCCGGTGGATTCACCGGATATCCGGTGAAATCTATGGTTCACCTCCTCAGAAAATGCACATAAGCATGGGCATATACATATACCTAAGTTTCAGAATAATTAGGGAAAAAATTACCCTGGAGTCCATACACAGTTTCTCTTCATTCTTTAATTAAGAGGTGATATTGAACCTGAACATTGGATGAGTATAACAAATAGTATTCCCCTTTGGTTCACAAGTGGTTGCTCCAGTTTAGAACTGAGGTTACTAAGCCAACCCAGGAACCCCAGCACAACATGTGGCCAGAGTTGGAGCAGAGTGGAAATTTTTTTGTATTGAATTGTCTACAGATCTCCGAAGTGAAAGAGTTTGGTGCCCATTTTCATATTTTCTGCCTCCCCCTCTCCCCTTTAATATCTCCATTTCAGCAGAAATTCACTCATCTCTCTCTGAGAGGATGAAACTGATCCATTAAAGTAATCCTCACTAATTTGCTAGAAAATTAGGGTCTAGGATTAGCCAAGGGGTTAGTCTTAGGAAAATTCACTGCAGTCAGAGGAGCATCAGTATCTAAACACGTGATTTACTAGTAATAGGATTTCTGATATTGGTGGTGGAAAAAATTTGGGGAAAAATTTCTTGTCCCCTCAAATAATGTATTTTTTACATAATTTTATGTCTCCCAGAAAGGCAAACTACTCCAGTATTTTTGCCTGAAAAATTCCATGGATGGAGGAGCCTGGTGGGCTACAGTCCATGGGGTCACAAAAGAGTCGGACACAACTTAGTGACTGAGCTTGCATGCATAGTATTTATATAATCTCAAACTACCCAAAGAAATATATATAACTTCTTCTCCCAGGAATGTACATAACTTCTTTGTCTTCCCACCAAAAGCCAAAATGGGAAGGGAAGACAAGACATTCCCATTTTATGACATTCCCATTTTATACGTACTAAAATTGAGCCCTTTAGAAATTAAAAGACTTGCAGACATTTGCAGTTTAGTAGGAGATGGAGCCTGGACTTTACTCCAGATCTGATCTTAAACCCCACGTTTCTTTGCTGTATCAGAAAAACAATTGTATACATAAAATACAGTTTTAATTTTCAAATGGCCTCTTTGAAGGCAAGATGTAAAATGACTTCAGGGGTAGTAGAGGAGGAGTCAGAGGTCCTACAGTCTTCTCTCTTTATGGGTAACCTTAAACTGGGTGCAGGGCAGAGTTGACAATCACCTCCACTTGCTCAAAAATGGGAAAAAATTCTGTCCTTCACTAATGGATGCCTAAGATCTATTTAACACTGGCCAGTGCCTTTCACTTTCACAGTGTCAGGGTTGGAAATGCAAATACCTGGGTATAGGTGCATGCGAATGGCTAATATCAGGTCTTCCTCTGAAAACAAGTCTTGATAGGAGGCAGCAGGGAGAGAAGTCATCACCAGAATCAGGATACCACCTCAGGATTCAGAGAGTCAAGGGGAGGGAGAAAGGGCATATCTTATCCAACCAGTACATCCTACAGGAAATCAGTCCTGAATATTCATTAGAAGGACTGATGCTGAAGCTGAAACTCCAATACTTTGGCCACCTGATGCAAAGAACTGACTCATTTGAAAAGACTGATGCTGGGAAAGACTGAAGGCGGGAGGAGAAGGGGACGACTGAGGATGAGATTTGTTGGATGGCATCACCGACTCTGCGGACATGAGTTGAGTAAACTCCAGGAGTTGGTGATGGAGACGGAAGCCTGGCGTGCTGCAATCCATGGGGTCGCAGAGTCAGACACAACTGAGCGACTGAACTGAAATGAAAAGACCAATAGCACTGGCTTCCTCTCACCCTCACTGTTTTCCCTCGACACACAGTTCTCAGAGCTCAGAGAGGAACAAACTGAGTGTCTTCTTGACCACAAGAGAAAAACGGTGTTTCTCAAAGAGGGTCCCCAAGACCACAGCCTCCAAATGACCAGGAAGAGCTGGTTAAACATGCAGATTCGCATGTACTGCATGCCTCGCCTCCCCCACCAACCCACCTACACACCTTTCCAGGCTCTGGGGCTGGGCCCAGGAATTTTCCCTGGAGCAAGTCCCCAGGAGGCATGTGGTAAACAGTAAAGTTTGAGAACTGTTGTTCTAGAGGCCAAAGAAGATGAGGAAAACACTGATGAGAACCCACTTCTGAAAGACCTAGAGGAAAACGCCTCAGAGAAATGCTATTTGATAGGATTTCTTCTACAACTCTCTTCTTTCCTGACCTGAACAATACTTGGTGTATTTTTTTCACCTTTTTTTTTTTTTTAACCTCAATGGGTCTTCCCTGCTTTGCGCAGGCTTTCTCTAGCTGCAGTGAGCGAGGGCTACAGCGTCTTTGTTGTGGTGCAAGAGTTTCTCATTATGGTGCCCAGGCTCCAGGCGCCTGGGCTAAGCCCTCAGCAGTGCTGACTCGCAGGCTGTAGAGCACAGGCTCAATAGCTGTGGCAGAACGGGCTTACTTGCTCCCCTGTTTGTGGGATCTTCCGGGACCAAGGATCAAACTTGTGTCCCCTACATTGACAGGCAGATTCTTATCCACTGCACCAACAGGGAAGTCCACCTGGAGTACATGTTTTTTAATTGTGCAAATCTAAGTATATATCCACTGTGTGTGTTAGTCGCTCAGTCATGTCGGACTCTGCGACCCCATGGGGTGTAAACTGCCAGGCTCCTCTGTCCGTGGGATTTTCTAGGCAAGAATACTGGAGTGGGTTGCAATTACCTTCTCCAGGGGATCTTCCTGAGCCAGGGATCAAACCTGGGTCTCCTGCATTGCAGGCAGACTCTTTACCATCTGAGCTACCAGGGAAGCTCATGCATATATCATTTCACTTATATGCACAAATGTGATCTATAACTATATCTGCATAAAGACTCTTTATATTTTTCTCTTTTAACAGCACTCTCCCTATCTCCTCTCCTTGTTTATCCTCATCTCCATTGGGTCCCCAGTAATCTGTACTGCAGTCCAGTATCTGGTCTCCCTGATAACCATGTATACAGACTCACACACAAACACACACACTCAAACCTACATAGATGAATGTTGCTTTTTGTATTACTAAAGTAGAAACATATTTTACATTTTTTCTATATTTGCTTTTCTTACTCAATACTGCCTAATAGAAATCCTCCCATATTACAAGGTTCAGCTCCAATGTATTCTTTTAAATGGTTGCATACGATTTCAGAGTGCAGATGAATCATAAATTATTCATTCATTCCCTATTGACAGATGTCATTTTTTCTTAGGTTCCAACTGCTATGGACACTGCAGCAATTAACATCTTTGTATTTTTTAGGTATGTTTTACTTCTAGGGGTTGCATTCTTGTTCACAGGATAGAGAGTTGTATAAGCATTTGCTACAATAATAATTGATATTAGCATTTTGCAGGATTACACATATTTTTAACAACTTTCTAACTTATTTTCCAAATAAGGTAGTATTTTAATGCATAATTCACAAGAGAACTCTTTTTCCCTTTACATCTCATTATAAAAGTTTATATTATTAGCAAAATGTAGCAAGCTATGTAAATCTATCATGGAATTTTTAAATGTTCTTCACATTACATCATTCTAGCTTTTCCAGGAACAATTGCATTTCACTAGTGTTTCGCATCACAAGCAAATAACAAATACTGAGTTCTGAAGTGCTATACAGGTGCTAGAGCAGGAAACAGCAACCCACTCCAGAATTCTTGCCTGCAAAATTCCATGGACAGAGGAGCCTGGTGGGCTACAGTCCATGGGGTCACACAGAGTTGGACACAACTGAGCATGCACGCCACACACATACAGGTGTAACCAAGAAAACAAAGAAAAGCAACCAACAAAGCAAAACAGAAATAGCCTGCCTTCAGTGAGACTATCCTCCACATATTTTGGATTTTAGGTAAAGAGATAGATGCTACGGAAAACTCTCCAATATTTGCCCTGCCTTGCCAACAGCCAAATCTGATAGCGCCAGTTTAACTGCATCTATGAAGGTACAGAACAAATGAAGGTCAAAGAACATTTTCTGGGAACAATAACCGTTCTTTTCTTTTTTTTTTAACAACATTGAGGAGGGGAGGAAAAAAAAAGTGACCTTGTTAGAGCCACAGACTTCAACCAGTCCTTGTTTGATTAGAATATCTGGAAGCATCCAGCAAGGCACCCAGGTGCACAGATGGCTTACCCATGGCCAAATCTAAAGAACCATTTACAATTCATGGGAAATGGCAGGATTCAAAATGGAATGGTTAAGGAAGATGAGAACAGTAGGGAAGGAGATAGAAGAAGGCCAGGAGCAAGAAGAAAGAAAGCCTTAGGTCTGCGAGCTGAAGGGGGAAAAAGCCAGCTTAATTATGGAAGAAAAGACATACACATAGGAGAGCTCACACAGGCAGAGTTGCTGTGGAAGCACATTCCAGGAAAATCTTAAGAGATTACTTTAATAATAAACCATGCATTCTTCAGCAAGCCATCACGAGATTAACTACCCCTTTCCTCAGCTGGGAACCGTCGTCAGTTTAGGGTTTTTTTTTTCCTTCCTTCTCCCTCCCAAGCAGCTTTTGTGCAAGGAGAGTCATGCAAGGACCATAGCTTTTCAAGCACTGCACTCAAGTTTCCTCACCTTAATTTTCTAAACATTCATTTCAGGAATGATAAGAAAAGACCACGGTTTAGGCAGGGTTACCATCTGGGTGGGCTTGGGTGTGATTCTCCAGCTGCGAGCGTGTTCATTTTAGATCCACTGAAAAGCCAACAGCTTCCATGAGACAGGGTACCCTGTCCTACCAGGGATAAAAAGGGTTATGTTTATTTTCATTCTTCTCTCTTTTTTTCTTTCTTTCTTAATGTGAGAAGGACAGTGAATTACTGCCAGAAGCAATATCAGAGCCCTAGAAATATAAAAACACACTTCAAATCAAATCAGAGCTCTCTACTGTCGACTCAAGATTTCTGTATGAAATGACAGAGCTGTCCACTTGAAGCTGTATGTATGAGCCCATTGCTCAAAAATGAAGTGTTTTCATCAAAATCTTCTCTTGAAACTGCAACTCATGGCAGATGAAATCATTTTCTCTGGCCTCTTAGACAAATCCCTTCCATTTGGTGGAATAGAGCAAACATAAGTCAACATTTCTTGATAAGAGTCTTTCAATTAAAAAGAAAAAATAGATGCGGGTGGTCACTTCTGAGAAAGTGTTACATAGTGAGGTTAAAAGAGAGAACCTTTTTTCCCCCCTCAAATTATCAAAGCCTGTATGTACCTGAAATCAGCTGTCATTTTTCTAACTACTTAGCTTTGGGAAATGAAACCAACCTTCTGCACTCCTGGATCTTAGAAATAAAGCACCAGGTCCTAAGATATACAAGAATTAAAGTTCTCTGCATAAAAGTTATAATAGTCCCAAGACTGAATTTTATATACCTCTTGTCATTCACACAAAATCATTTTCTTAATAATAGTAAATTACCTCAGAGGAATATTGAAAGCTGTCAGCACCACCCTCCCTTCCCCTATCTCCCCAGATGTGAGGGGGTGAGACAGGTGGCAGAAACAGTGAAGGTCCAGAGAGGTAGTGTTCTCATTGTTACCGGGTTTTGCTGCTCTGCACCCCTAGCTCCTGGGCTGTTCCAAATCTGACCTACTTGAGAGCAGGGACTGTCACTCATACTGATTTGTCCCAAATTACACAGTGGCTTTGCAGTCGGGGCTAAGCTGGAACCACAAAATACATTCTTGGTGTCCCAGGAGCTCGATTTGAGCCCCCAGTTTCCAGAGATAAAATGCAAATCCAGTGTGTGTTGCTTACTCAATAAAATCAATTACCCCCTCCCATCCAAGTCACAGTTTAGTATTTTCACATTTACTGCACACTGGAGGCGCCAGTGGTAAAGAGTCTTCCTGCCAATGCAGGAGATGCAAGAGACATCGGTTCAGTCCCTGGGTGGGGACGATCCCCTGGAGAAGGAAATGTCAACCAACTCCAGTATTCTTGCCTCGAGAATCCCATGGACAGAGAAGCATGGTGGGCTACAGTCCATGGGGTTGCAAAGAATTGTACACAACTGAGCACGCATGCCAAACACTGTCTCAGACTTTTAAAAAAAGGAAGGAAACAGACACATTTTCACAAGGATAATTTCATAATTCTTAAAAAGCAGCAAAGCTTCTGGGGATGTTTTACAATTGTTCATGATTTTAAAATATGGAAAAGATGAATCCCCAGCTTGTTAAGGTCCACTAAGTTACAACTATGGAATGCCTTCTACTGCTGAGTATTGCATATCAATATTTTCAGTGTTTTTATTCTTTTTTTTTTCTTTCTTTCTTTTGGCCAAGCCAGGAGGCTTGTGAGACCTTAGTTCCCCCACCAGGAATCTAACCTGTGACCCCCGCATTCAAAGTGGAGTCTTAACTATTGGACCGCCAGGGAAGTCCTTTTTCAAATATTTTATTTCTCATATTTCAGATTTTTCTTAGAGGTATAGGAAACACTATGGAAATCAGATAAAGTCATATTAAATGTCTACACAGGGTTGCCCATTCTGCGGGGGAAGCCAGTAAATAATCTGTTTACATCAAATATATAGCTTACTTAGATAAGTTATATAGACCTGCACATTTTTGTTTGTATCAATTTCATAGAGTATTGTTTTATGTGTATATACAGGATTATATTTCACACATAAATGCAGTGTATTTTACATATACACACAGATTACCCACCAATTTACATATACACACAGATTACCCACATCTGCCCTGAAAGAGACATGAATTCCTTTAACCGGGGTGGGAGTGCGATCACACGTGCAACTGTAGAGACAGCAGATTCTGAGCTAGCATCCACTGCCTCTAGCCAGGAAAGTCAGGAGTAAAGGCAGCCCTTTGTTCCAAGGGCCCCATCGGGTTCAGATGACTTGGGACGCCACATCACTGGAAGCGGCAGTCCAGAGAAGGAATTTTTGAGATGAAGGTCGCTGGGTCCCACCCCTTTCCTGCGGGGTTTCCCTTTCCTGTCCTTAAGCGCACTCTCCCCGGTCCCTTGCCTCAGCCCCGCGAGCCTGGGCTGCGGACGGTGCCCCGACTCCCTACTCCTCCCCTTAGCTGGGCTCGGGGCGATCGCCCCCCGCTGGTGGGGCTCCCGGCTCCCCGGAGCCGGCTACTTTGCGCGGCCCCAGCTCGAGTTAATAAACAGTTAAGTTTGGAAGACTCAGCAGACACGTTGAGGGGGAGTTACCCAACCCAGGCAGCAAAAACATCCCGGCGCATTCCTGGGGAGTCCAAAGCTGCCAGCATCTGATTAGAACCATATCTCGCCGGGAGTGGCCCGCGGCTCCGAGGCTCCCGGCCGGCGGCTATTTAAGCGCGGCAGCCGTGTGGGCAGCGCGGCAGCCAGGAGGCTCGGGCACCGAGGAGTCATGCTCGCATCGCAGAGGCGCTAGCTAGACTGTGAGTAGCTCTGGTTCCTTCTTCCCTTTGGCCCCATTTTTGGCGACCTCCCTCCCTCCTGTGCTCTTTTCCCTTCTTGGGATGCAAAACTGGGACTGTTGGGGGGTCTTATTAAGAAGACGGCGGCGTACTTGGCCAGACGGGCGCTTTTGTGGCCTGACATCCGAGGAATGCTTCCACGGAAAGGCACGAAAAGCCTTTACCTTTGGGGTCGGACTCCAGATGTCCAGCTAGTTACATGTAACAAGCGCCTCCCTTGTGTGTGTGTGTGTCTGTCTGTCTGCTTGTTCAAAAGCCCTACTGGTGTGGCTGCTGACCGCCTAATTAACTCCTCCAAGAGTGTTTATTTTTGCCGTGTGACAAAGGCTGGGGACCTGGTTTGTACCCACGAGAAGCTTTTTCCCAGTGACTGACAACGTGTGGCGTTAAAATATGAACTTTGTCTTACACCCGCATTCTTAAGAAAGTATCTGCCCAAGAGACTGAACAAACTTGTTTGAAATCCTCCGGGGATTTAAAAGGTGTTTGCCTGCTTGCTGTAATCTAGGAAGATTAAGGATGAATTTTAGGAAGGGGGGAAAAGAATGAATGGGTTAACACCGTGGAGCCCCAGTCAGCATAGCCGGTTTCATAGCATGGAACTGACTGTGTTATTTGTTCCTGCCGTCCTTCCCTCTTGACTTAATTCTTAGCAAGGAATTCAGGTCCGCAGTCAGTTTTAGCAGGGAGCCCTTTGAGTCCAAAGGGAAATCTAACTGGATTAAATAAAAATGCTTAAAGAATCTGGATGTTATCTCCACCCCCACCTTATCCTCTTTTTTTTTTTTTTTTTTAGTTTGTGTTTGGAAGGAAGAGAGGCACTCTGTAAAACGAGAAGAGCAGAAATCAGCTTCCAGACACATGGAAAGACTTAAAAATTCTGGAGGGGCGACTTCATGAATAGTAAATGTTGTTATTGCGCTATAAAGTGACTTAATGAAAAAATTTCTGGCTCTAATCAGACAAAGCAGGGGAGTGGGGTAGAAGGAGGTGAGACAGAAGTAACTCAAATAGAAGGAATGGCTGAGGAAAAGAAAGCAGCTGCAAAAAAAATGCCTTCGAGATGTCCAATAAGGCTCTCGAAATAGCTTTGATGGGATTTTAATTGATCTTCCTGCAGGCTTGAGGTTGGCTCCCCACACAGGAGCATCTCCTGGCTACTGGTGAGGGAAAAACTACTGGGAACGGGGGAGCTTGACAGCTACCGAAAGGCTTGTCTCCCTTGCTCTGGATCACCTCCACCTGGCTTCTTAAACCAGCAGCCAGACCTTGATTAGGCTACTCTTCTCCGGGGCAGGTGCCCACCCTACCTCTCACCAGGTTCTGTCTCTTCTTTGAGGGGAGATGGGCCTCCATGACACTGTAAGAAAGTTTGTTGCCATGAGAATTCACCTCTTTTGGTTGAAGTGCTAGGTATGTGGCTACACCTAATACAATGTGCAATCTTGTCGGAAAAGCACAAAGGAGGCCTGGGGGATTTCTTTCCAGTGTGTATTTCTGGGACAGATTACTTCTAAATCCCTCGTCAGTCTCCTCCTAAGGCAGACTTGGATTCTTTCTCCTGTTGATGATGAATAACTTCATTTTCCCTTCCCTTCCCACTCCCAGCTCTCTTCCTTCTTATCCAAATGGATGCCCTAGAAATCAGTCCTTCTCAAGCTCTACCCCCCTCCATTTTAAAATAGAAGATAGAGGACTGTCTCCCAGCTTTCAGCTCTGACACATAGGTAGCTGCCATTCTGGTGGTCTTAGACACAAGCTGATTTTCTCCTGAGGATGTGAGAGATGGAAGGGGTGTCCCATTGCTTATTCAAGGCCTTGCCTCATTATTAAGGGCAGAAATTAGGATCTGCGTTTCCACTCTAGACTTTTTATAGTTGTGGATTCAACTAAACGTCCAAATTCCTGTGCCTTAGGCTTGCTCCTTGCTTTGCCTGAAAGGTCGAATGACTTTCAACCACCCTGTTTGGGTTGAACAGAATTGCTTTTGAGACGCTTGTTGGCATGAAGGGACCCCAGGAAGCGGCTGTCCAGGTGGTTGGGGTGACCTTTATTTTCCTGCTCAGCCATGCCTCTGTTACCTGAGGATTTACAGAGAGGAAGACCGAAGCCTCGGTCATGGCTCCTGGTCAGTAGGAGGCTTTGTGGAGACGTGGACTCTTGGTGGTAGAGCCAGTAAGTGCTGTTTTATTTCTCATCCTACCCTCATATGTCTGTAAACCTACACTAGCTACCGCAGATATTTTTCACCTGGGTAGTTGTTTTTTTCTGGCTGCATTATGCTTGTTGCTGTGTGCAGGCTTTCTCTAGTTTCGAAGAATGGGGGCTACTTACTCTTTGTGGCTTCTCATTGCAGTGGCTTCTCTTGTGGAACAGGGACTCTAGAGTGTGGGCTCAGTTAGTTGTAGCACGTGGGGTTAATTGCTCTGTGGCATGTGGGATCTTCCCAGACCAAGGATTGAACCTGTGTCCCCTGCATTGGTAGGCGGATTCTTAACCACTGGACCACCAGGGAAGCCCACCAGGGAAGCCATAGTTTTGAAGGTTCCATATGTTTCCCTTCCTCAGTCTTTCCTAACTTGAGGATTTAATCAGTGTTTTTCTTAAAGACAAATCTAAGATACTTAAATATTTAAAAAGGCTACCAAAGACAGAGCTCCACAGTGCTAAGTTGCCCTAAGGAGAAAAGACTTGAAAGTGGACTGGTTGAGGAAGTTTTGGTATTTGACCAAACGCCTAGGGCTCTCTAGGGCCCAGGAAGGTGGCTCAGAGGGTAAAGCGTCTACCTGAAATGCGGGAGACCGGGGTTTGATCCCTGGGTCGGGAAGATCCCCTGGAGAAGGAAATGGCAACCCCCTCCAGTATTCTTGCCTGGAGAATCCCATGGATGGAGCAGCCTGGTAGGCTACAGTCCACAGGGTTGCAAAGAGTCGGACACGACTGAACGACTTCACTTTCTTTCTTTCACTTTCTAGGGCTCTCTACTCTCCAGGGGCTTCCCTGGTGGCTCAGTGCTAAAGAATCTACATGCCAATGCAGGAGACACAGTTTCGATCCCTGGGTTGGGAAGATCCTTGCAGTAGGAAATGGCAACCCACTCCAATATTCTTGCCTGGAGAATTCCATGGACAAGAGGAGCCTGGAAGGCTACAGTCCATGGGGTCGCAAGAGTTGGACATGACTGAGCATGCACGTACCCTCCAAGCAGAACCAGGATGAGGACTGGCAGTATGAAACACCTGAGGAACAGGATGTGATATCTAAAAATTCTCTGGTGCTGCTGTGTAATTCTAAAGTTGAAGCCGTGCCACTGAATTGCACAGAGGTTGGCCAAAATCACATTTAGCTGAAATAGCTGTAACCCCAGATCTCTGTATTTAAGGGAAACCTAACTCATGGTTATGTATCCTGACGGGATTAATCCTGTGACTCAGAAGGAAAGCAGGCCTTGGAGTCCCCTTCTTCTACAAAGAACACACTGATTTCCTGTGAGGGGAACAAATATGCTGAGAGTGAACACAAAGCACTGGCCCACAGGCCGTTTCTGCCTCCCACCTAGCTAAGCCAGGGAGTGGTGGTGAGCAAGTGGGTTCTGCAGTCCTGTGGCCTCAGTTCAAATCCCAGGGACTGCACTGCTGCCTGTGTGACCTTCAACAAATTGCATCACTTCTCTGTACTTAAGCTTTCTTATCCAAAGAGAATAATACCTACCCACAGTTTTGCTGGGAAGACTGTTAATCTAATATGCTTAGATTCCTATACTCCGTTGTTTTGTTTTCATTTTGCCTCCTGAACTGCTGAATTACGTATCTTTAGTGAAAATTATAGGCAGAATGCGGAATATCTTTGTCAAAGTTGGACACCACCCATCTACCTGAAAAATGTTAATCCCTTAAGCTCTTCATATGAACAAAGCCAGGGAATTTGCTGTGCTTACACTAAACCAACTGGGAGTTACTCTCTGTTCTCTGCCTGGAGCTTGCAGTTTGGTTTGGTCAAGCTGATCTCTGGTCTCATTTCAGTCTTTCCCCCCACCCCCAGACTCCCTACAGAGGGGGAGCAGTCCTTCCCTAAGAAGTCAGCATTGGAGTAGAAGGGAGGGGGAAGGGAGGGACCCCTGTACTAAACTGAGGAACTAGACTAGAAATAAAAAGCCTTCTAAGTACCTAGGGCCCCATACTGTTCTTGCCCATAGAGCTGGGCAGGTTGCCATGGTTACTCCCCTTCCCAAATCTTTTTCCTACCTTGGAAGGAAGCCTGCTACCTTAGGGTAAGCAAAATCTGAACAAATTGCTTCCTGGTCTAAAAATGGAAGTTACTTTTTTTTCTTAAGTGAGATGGAATGTCCTCTCTACCTACCTCATCTTTCCCTTCTAAACTTATTTTAATCCAAAACTTTACTCCTAATTGTCCAACTCCAGCTCATACTTACATCATCACAGTAAAGAAAAAACATTAAGACTTATAAAATTTCAGGAACATAAAAGCTGCTGCCTCAAGGTAGAAGCAGCCCGGCAGTGTCTCTCTGCTGCTATAAGTTATAACTTAGCCTCTGGGATAGCTAGAGGCAAGTGACCTTTAACTTCTTCAAACTGGTAAGAACTTTGTGTCAACAGAGCAGCGGGAGTGAATGTTCAGCTGCAGGGAAGTTACCAGGAGGCAGAATGCATAAAGGCTGTCTCTTAGATATTTAGGTAACCACAAAGGAGAAGGAGCTGCTGGGTTGAAAGTAAAAATACTGGAAAAGCTGGGTTTGAAACATTCTCCAACCTGGAAGAGATTTGGGCAAGGAATTTATGATTGAATGTTTCCTCTGGCTAAAAAGTGACCCCATTTCTCTCTAGCAATGTGTTACTCTGAAACAGACTTAGATCTTTGTGTGACAGGTAAACTGCTAGAAGTTCTCATTTAACAGTTAAATTCATTCATTCTTTCAGTGTTGGACACTTAGCTAGAGTGTGTAGTTCACAGATAGAAAGAACTCATCTCAGACTAACTCTCAGAGTGTAGTCCCCAGATCAGCTACATCAGCATCACTTGGCAACTTGCTGGAAATGCAAATTCTTGGTTCCTATCCCAGACCCACGAAACCAAATATGAGCAGTAGGGTCCATCCAGCTGTATTCCAACAAACCCTTCACATGATCTAAGAGAAACTTTCATAACTCAGTTGTTCAATGGAAAGCATAACAAAGTAACTGAATTCCTACAATCATGGAAATAATAAAGCAAAGCATTTAAGCGGAGCTCAGTTTAACTGAATCTTAAAAAGATGAAAAAGCACAGATCCTGATTTTTTTCCCGCTATCTCAAGTACTGCTTTTTTGATTCTAGGAAAACCGATCTACTCTTTAGTTCTATATTACCACCTCGCTTCCAAATTCTTTTCCCTCTTCTGGGGTTTTAAAGGAACATAATTAATCTCCATTTATTAGAAAACTGTCCCAGTTACTTCTTTTTAAAAAAAGACTTCAGTAAACTACATCATTCTTCTTGAGCCAGATGGTTTTCTCTAACCTATAAAACGTTTTATTTTGTTTTTTCATGCCATGCCCAGAGTACAGATGAAGGCCTCTCCATCATGGTAAATGAATCTGTTGCATTTGGTTTTTATAGTGCTTTATGGTTAATGCAGTACCGTTCTTCTCCCATCTGACTTTCACTTTAAATAACTTAAGGTAGAAACAATATCTCCATTTCTTTGCTCCAGTGTGATCAATAGATATCAGCCTGCCCAAGGTCATTCCAGTAAAGTGGTAGAGTCAGGATGAAAGCATGAATCTTTATGATTAAAATCTTGATGTTTATCAAAATACTTAGTAAATACCTTTATGTGAAGTATGTGGCTAGGCTAGCAATGGAAGACCTCCCAGTGAGTAGGAATCTAGAAGAAAGTTTGAGTTACATGAAGGAAAGAGAGTAGACTCTAGTCCTGCAGTGGAATGACAGCATGGCTGCTTCTTAGGCATGATACTCAATGTCTCTGACCCTGAGTCGCTTCACTCACCTTGCACAACAGTCCTAAGAGTGACCGGTGTTAATCAGAGAGACGGGTGTTTAGCAGAGGTCGCTTCTTAGATTGAAAGATACAAGGGTGTGATGTAGGAGAGAATTGGAACTCTGAAGAGGCAGCAGAAGTTAGTGGTTAAGAACCTGGGCTCTGAACCACAAATGACTGTGTCCATAGTAACTAAGCTGATACAAATGGTCCTGTTTTCATTGTTTGTGGTCTTTAAGCAAACTGAAATCTAGAGATGAATGGATTCGGGCTGCAAACGAGAAGCCCATCTTTCTTACATACCGTGAAACTATTAAACGTGAGGATCAAGCAAGAAAATGTGGCAACGCTTCGTAGACCAGTCCAGGCATACAGATGTTAACTCTTAAGGCACCTCTCAAATGTTCTCTGGGCAGGGCAGTTGCGTCCTCCTGAGGTTAACATTAATCTATGCCCAAAGAACTGGAAAGTGAAGAATAACTTCCTTAATGGATCTGTGCTGGGTGCAACTGCCCTCCTTGTTCTATTGATAAACATTTCACCCAGTGACCTCACTTATTCTTCATATTTTAAGTGTCCTATTAAGGGAACAAGACCTGTTCTAATCTTCTATAATATGTAGTGCAGATTCTAACACGCTCTTTGTCACCATTTAGTGCAGCAGAAATAAGCCACATGTGTGTGAATATTTGTCAGAGGGTTCACATAGTCCTGTGAAGATTGCTGAACCAGTCTGTCTTTGGGACACAACGTTAATCCTGATGGGAAACATATAACTTAACTTGTAGACCAAAGGATCAGAAATTGGAATGGTACAAATAGTAGGTGCTCAAATCTCCCTTCAAAGAAAATATCAGCTGTGCTTTACTACATCAGCATTGAGTGGTGGTGGTATGATTTTGGAGTTTCATTTTGGGATTTCTTTTTTAAACCTTTGCCTCTGAAGTCAGACATCTTAAATAAAACCCTAGCTTCAAAGTAGAAAACAAATATGTAACTGATCGAACAGGCTTTTTTGGCCATAGGTGGTTGACAGTATGGAGATTTAATATTGATTGCTCCCTGGACCAAGGTTTGGCTGTTAGCTGAAACTTTTCAGAAGTGTTCATATACTTGAATTGAAATGATAGTTTTATTTAATGTCCAACCTGTCTTCTGAAGGATATATTGATGCATAGATATTTGCTTGGCTGCCTGATAACTTGTTCTTGGGGGTTTTGATTTGTCAGCTGGTCTGAAATTTTTGTTGATTGTAATTGAAATTTGGATAAAAGTATTTATATCTACTTTCTAGTGGTAACTTTAAATGGTAACTTTAAAGTTAGCATCTAAATGGTAACACCCAATAGGGAACATGTAACTGTCAACAATTGCTTCCTACAAGAAATTTAAAGAAAATGACAACCGCTCAAGTAATATATTGTTTTATTATAATTAAATGGTATACAGTAGAGTCCAGAGAAAGAAAAGGACTCATGTGATGATGGACTTGGTCTTTAAATGAATGGTGGAAGTCAGATCAGCAAAGCGAGGAAGAAAAATGCGTTCTAGGCAGAAGCTCATAAATATATCATGCAGATGTATGCCCAAAGAATACTGACTGGCCAGTCTGAACAACAGAAAGTACAAAATGGTAGAGAGGTCAGAGGTCATAGATTTGAACACAAGAGCTGTATTGCACTGAGCTTTGGATGTCAGGGCAAGAACTTAGATCTTTATCTGCTAAGCAGTGGATCCCTTTATTAAATCAGGAGAACAAAATGCTGACTCAGATCAATTAACCTAGCTATCTTGGCAGTAAGAGTTTGAGTGGTGATTGCTCAGCTGTTGAAGAAAAACCTGTATTTCATGAAAAATCAGAAAAGTAAAGATTTTAATATTAAGGATCAAATGGAACCTTGTATTACCCCTAATGTTTTAAGGGCACTACTGTTTACCAGACTGGGGGTGGAGGGGCAAGGGTGGGAGTCAGTTCAGTTCAGTCGCTCAGTCGTGTCTGACTCTTTGCAACCCCATAAGCCGCAGCACGCCAGGCCTCCCTGTCCATCACCAATTCCCAGAGTCCACCCAAACCCATGTCCATCTAGTCGATGATGCCATCCAACCATCTCATCCTCTGTCATCCCCTTCTCCTCCTACCCTCAATCTTTCCCAGTATCAGGGTCTTTTCCACTGAGTCAACTCTTCACATCAGGTGGCCAAAGTACTGGAGTTTCAGCTTCAAAATCAGTCCTACCAGTGAAAACCCAGGACTGATCTCCTTTAGGACAGACTGATTGGGTCTCCTTGCAGTCCAAAGGACTCTTAAGAGTCTTCTCGAACACCACAGTTCAAAAGCATCAATTCTTTGGCACTCAGCTTTCTTTATAGTCCAACTCTCACATCCATACATGACCACTTGAAAAACCATAGCCTTGACTAGACAGACCTTTGTTGGCAAAGTAATGTCTCTGTTTGTGAATATGCTATCTAGGTTAGTCATAACTTTCTTTCCAAGGAGTAAGCATCTTTTAATTTCATGGCTGCAATAGCCACCTGCAGTGATTTTGGAGCCCAGAAAAATAAAGTCAGCCACTGTTTCCACTGTTTCCCCATCTATTCGCCATGAAGTGATGGGACCAGATGCCATGACCTTAGTTTTCTAAATGTTGAGCTTTAAGCCAACTTTTTCACTGTCCTCTTTCACTTTCATCAATAGGCTCTTTAGTTCTTCTTCACTTTCTGCCATAAGGGTGGTGTCATCTGCATATCTGAGGTTATTGATATTCCTCCTGGCAATCTTGATTCCAGCTTGTGATTCTTCCAGCGCAGCATTTGTCATGATGTTCTCTGCATATAAGTTAAATAAGCAGGATGACAATATACAGCCTTGACAGATTCCTTTTCCTATTTGGAACTAGTCTGTTGTTCCATGTCCAGTTCTAACTCTTACTTCCTGACTTGCATACAGATTTCTTAGGAGGCAGGTCAGGTGGTCTGGTATTCCCATCTCTTTCAGAATTTTCCACAGTTTATTGTGATCCACACAGTCAAAGGCTTTGGCATAGTCGATAAAGCAGAAATAGATGTTTTTCTGGAACTCTCTTGCTTTTTCAATGATCCAGTGGATGTTGGCAATTTGATCTCTGGTTCCTCTGCCTTTTCTAAAACCAGCTTGAACATCAGGAAGTTCACAGTTCACATATTGCTGAAGCCTGGCTTGGAGAATTTTCAGCATTACTTTACTAGCGTGTAAGATGAGTGCAATTGTCCAGTAGTTTGAGTATCCTTTGGCATTGCCTTTCTTTGGGATTGGAATGAAAACTGACCTTTTCCAGTCCTGTGGCCACTGCTGAGTTTTCCAAATTTGCTGGCATATTGAGTGGGATGGGGGTGGGGCTAGAAAAGTAGGATAAATAATTCCCCGACCTCAACATTTCATTGAATTAGGGGAAGATTTCTACATGGATCAGAGGGCAACAATAGGTCAAGTGTAGAGAAATGGTAGGGCTAATGAGAGATCAGTGAAGACCTCAGACAATATTTCTTTTTTGTTGTTGTTATTTTTTAATTGGAGGATAATTGTTTTACAATGTTGTATTGGTTTCTGCTATACAACATGAATCAATCATAATTATATATTTGTATATATATATATATACACATATACTTACACCCTCTTCTTCTTTTCTAGTGAGTTGGTTGTTTGCGTCAGGTGGTCAAAGTATTGAATCTTCAGCTTCAGCATCAGTCTTCCCAATGATTATTCAAGGTTGATTTCCTTTAGGATTGACTGATTTGATCTCCTTGCAGTCTAAGGAACTCTCAAGAGTCTTCTCCAGCTCCATAGTTCAAAAGCATCAATTCTTCAGTGCTTAACCTTCATTATGGTCTAACTCTCACATCTGTACATGATTACTGGAAAAACCATAGCTTTGACTATACTGACCTTTATCAGCAAAGTGATGTCTCTGCTTTTTGGGAGTAGCAGAGGGTGAGATGGTTAGATAGAATTACTGATTCAATGGACATGAATTTGAGCAAACTCTGGGAGATAGTGAAGGATGGGGAAGCCTGTTGTGCTGCAGTTCATGGGGTTGCAAAGAGTCAAACAGGACTTATCGACTGAACAACAAACAGCCCCTTCCTCTGAGCCTCCCTCCAACCCCACCGCCATCCCATCCCTCTAAGTCATCACAGTGCCAAGCTGGGCTCCCTGTATTATATAGCAGCTCCCCACTAGTTATCTATTTTGCACATAGTAGACACATCTTGGATGGACTTTGAATGATGGGTAGGAATACAAGTAGGTAAGGCAGCAAATGCTACAGCCTAGGGAGATAATAAGAGAAGGTATTGTGTGTGTGTCCATGGTAAACAGAAGTGATCAGCCTCTCCAGGGAACAGGTGTCTATGTATGTATTTAGTGTGCATTCTAATTATGCAAGGCTTTGAATCTCAGGTTGACTTTGAATGGAGGGACTGAACACTGATGCCTGATTAATATAAAATCAGGAAACCCTGAGGTCTGATAGGGCACCACTACAAGAATTCAACCATGAAAATAGGTCAGGGACAACTAAAGTCTCTTACAATTTAGATTCTCATTGCATCCTTTTGAGAAGATGAAAGGTAGAATTCACCCCACAAAGAGCTTCTTTACTTCAAATATTCTACTATTATGAAATACCTGTACTGCGTGTATCAGTTCAGTTCAGTTCAGTCGCTCAATCATGTCTGACTCTTTGCAACCCCATGGAATGCAGCATGCCAGGCTTTCCTGTCCATCATCAACTTCTGGAACCTGCTCAAACTCATGTCCATTGAGTCGGTGATGCCATCCAACCATCTCATCCTCTGTTTTCCCCTTCTCCTCCCACCTTCAATCTTTTTCAGCATCAGGGTCTTTTCTAATGAGTCAGTTCTTCGCATCAGGTGGCCAAAGTATTGGAGTTTCAGTTTCAGCATCAGTCCTTTCAATGAATATTCAGGATTGATTTCCTTTAGGATTGACCGGTTTGATCTCCTTACAGTCCAAGGGACTCGAAAGAGTCTTCTCTAACACCACATTTCAAAAGCATCAATCCTTTGATGCTCAGGTTTCTTATGGTCCAACTCTCATAGCCATACATGACTACTGGAAAAACAGTCCATTTTTTTTTTATTAAAAAATATCAAAATAGCACTGTGTTAAGAGTTGGCTAATTTTGAGGAGCAAGGTATGTGCCACAAGGGAGTACAGCTTTTTTGGAAGCAGGAATTCAGGATGGTGATGAGGGAGGATGGGGAAGGAATGCCAGAAGTAAGTAAAAACAAATTCGCTTTTGGTGGAGAGGAGGAGGGATGAAAATGAAGAGCAGTTATGGAAAATAGAGGGCCAGAAGTGTGCCACATTCAGTAGATATGTGAACAGTCTAAGATACAATCTTAACTTCATTGTGGATCTTTTAGGTATATCCATGAAGAAAAGAAAATCTTTGCTTCCGTTTCCAGATAG
This sequence comes from Bos indicus, assembly GCF_029378745.1. NCBI lineage: Eukaryota > Metazoa > Chordata > Mammalia > Artiodactyla > Bovidae > Bos > Bos indicus. The sequence goes on from NC_091779.1 coordinate 34,926,819, forward strand.
TGTGTAGAGACAGAAATGTTCAGCTTTCCATACGAGAACTCTGTAATACTATAATAGAAACAGTGGATGCAGTGTGCACTGCTTTAGAATCCAGATTCTTGTATTTCATGCAGCCAGCACTTGTTGAGGGCCTTGCTATTCAGGGTGATGGTAAGCCATTTTCCTTTAAAAAAAAAAAATTATTTACTTTTAATTGAAGAATAATTGCTTTACAGTATTGTGTTCATTTCTACCAAACATCAACATGAATCAGCTGTAGGTTTATCCATGTCCCCTCCCACTTGAACAGCCCTCTCGCTTCCCTCCCCTTTTCACTTCTCTAGGTTGTTACCAAGCCCTGGTTTGAATTCCCTGAGTCATACTAAAGCCATTTTCTTGATGAAGGCTGACCTTAGCAAAATGTTACCTAATATTCTCTTGCTAATGCTTTTGTAAACGAAGTAGTGCTCTTTAAAAGAACCAAAGATACCAGTAGGGACCCATGGTTATATTTTCAAAATATTGATTCATTTACATCCACAGTTCAGTTGTTTGGCCTGATCTGAAAGTGACATTGTTGTACTCTTAGAAAAACCTTGTAATTAAGAGTGCCACAGACTCTTTTTGGTTCTAGAACATAGTGGTTTGTGTCATCTCTGAATTGCTTGTGCTCCTGAAGTGACAAAACTGCTGTCAAAGGAGCATGGTGTTTCTTTCCCATGTTTATGAAAACAGCATTGATTCAGGGCTCTAGTTTTAAGATACTTTGCAGGAAACGTTGTTGACAGTCCTTAATGATCTAACATATCACAAGATTTTTTTCTTCCCACTGGCTCTGTCACAGAGATGCAATATTGTCTTCCAGATTGCAATATTATTACAGTGAAAAGTGTTAGTTGCTCAGTTGTGTCCCGACTCTGCTCCTCTGTCCTTGGAATTCTCTAGGCTAGAATACTGGAGTGGGTAGCCATTCTTTTCTTTCAGCTGATCTTCTTGTCCCAGGGATTGAACTTGGGTCTCCTGCATTGCTATCCAAGCCACCAAGAAAGCCCAATATTGTTATAGAATACTCCCAAATATTCAATGTAAATATCCCCCGTCTAATTAATGTTTTAAGTAAATGTCATCATTTTAAACTGTCTTGAAAAGGAAAATTATGCTCTTAGACAAAATTTTAATCTTTCCATGGTCAATATTTAAAAGCGAGCAATTTATAGAATTCCTTGAAGTAGTCTAATTTTACCTTCTTTTACTAAACGTTATTAATGGCAGTGAAACTTTATAGCCTAATTGGAAATATTTCATCTAAAATACTCAGCTTATTTTACATGCTTATTTTCTCTCCTCTGCCTACACTGTAAGCCCCTTGAGAGCTGTATCTATTTTTGTTACTGTATATATAGCATAATACAGTGCTTAGTACACAGCAGGTGTTCAATAAACATTCACCAGGTGAATGAGTGACTCAAGCTACTCATCTGCAACATTATTTGGAATTTATTGTAAATTGAGCAGATGGGGAGCTTCAGCTTGCCTTATCTTCGGTATAAGCAAAATAGTTTTAAGTCTTTTTTTTTTAATTTTAAGGTTATTTATAATGAGCAATATCCCTAGGTTCCTCTAAGTTATATCAGCACAGGGCCTGAGAAAGGCCAACAAGCTGTTACTGAAATTTAACAGATAGTGTGTCCTTTCAAGTCCTTGGTTTAACCTCTTCCACTGGAATGGTCATCATGGCCCTCAAATCTATCTGACCCCATGAACACAATCACTGGCTGATAATAATCATAGAGGTGAATAGTTCTCAACCTGGTATTTCCTCCAAGGACAGCTTCTTATTCTTCTCCTGTTTCTCCTTTTAAAAGCATCCACCAAACTATTTACTAAAGAACTAATAGAAATTGAGAAAAATAAATGAAACCTTTGGCTCAGTACTGGATAATTAAGGTTATCCCTTTCATAGCACAATTTCTGCTCAAATCAAGGAAGCTGAGTTTTAATTTGGGTGTGCAACTATATTACAGGTAAATATTTGATATCCATTAGGCTTTTTAAATGCTGACTTTGGTCTCCACAGAGACCTCACTGGATCTAAGGAAACCAATCTGGAAATTGGCGTTAGGCCATACTCTGACCAACTTTAAAAATCCTAGCTTAGGAGTTTTTGTCAAGCCATAGTGAGCATTTGATTCAAAACTTACTGTTCATTTGCTTTAATGTATCAGGAGCTTTCCTCAACACCTTTGGATAAGTAAACGTCAGTTAATGAAGTCTAAGATGACAGTATGGAAAGCTTGCTGTGGGCAGCAGTCCACATGCTTCCAGAGATGTTCAAGTTCAATTTGTAGGTTCTTTTAGCTTTTGAGTTTAATTTCAGGTGACTGATCCTAGAGTAGCTTCATGGTTCTGTCTTTAGCCCAAGTTAGACTATAGATTTACCTACATTTTAAATATTGCTATATGACAAATTAGCACTTCTCTAAGGAATTTCATTTTAGAAATGCAGAAAGGCACATGTCACCCTAATATCACTATTCTAAATCTATTAGAAGCAGAAATCTGGCTCTCACCCTACTGTCAGTCTTTTTAGCCAGCATTTCCTTGGTATTGATCCTTCTAGTCTCTCAGTGGTTTTATAGAGAAACATATACACGATGGGAGAATGCTATATATTCTGCTTTAAACAAGGAGCTCTAATGACATGACTACTTTAGTTCACAGTTGCCTTTTACAAAAGTTGTCCCTTCAGGTGCTCAAATTGCAAATATCACTTTACTTACGTAATAAAACTGACTTGAGAATTCTTCTTTTAGGTTTTAGAATGAAAGTTATAAGACATATTGCCCCCCCTCTTTTTTTTTTAAGCCATCTTTAGGACACACTGTTTATTTGAAGTTTGAGGGTCACCAAGCATCTTAGCTTGGTAAGATGGGATAACCTTGAATCTGACATTTAACATTGTCAGACCTTAACCTTTCAATTAAAAGGCTTTGTTTCCAAAAGATTAGCCACGTAAGTAAATGAAAGAAACCGGCAGTGTTGAATCACTCAAAATGGCAAGTTCATGCAACTCTCCTACTACAAAGCTATCTGGCTCTTTGATGCCATACACAGACTTGTCACCACCTCGACCTCCACACCGTTGCTCAAAATCTACAAGTCTTCTCAGTACTGTCTAGACAAAAGAGAGTTCTGTAAATCCACTCTAATCCAGTCTGACCCACTTTTCAACCTTTTTTTCATAATATAACCCAGCACGGGTCCAGTATTCTAGCCAAGATGACATAAATATCCTTTTCTCATTGCTATCACTTCCTCTTTCCCAAATGTCTTATCTGGCTAACATTCATTCCACCTATCAGAAGAGCTACAAAAATCCTCTCTTTTTGCCTGTATTGTTCTAAAACAAAGAAATTCAGAGCATAGATATTAGATGCATGTGACTTTCAGGGAGCTGATTGACTTCTGTACTTCAGCATCCACGCTTGTCAAATAGAGAGGACAATACTTTCTTCTAGGACTAAATAAGAGATACATAGCCTCACACCGGGCAAGTAATAAATATTCAATAAATTTAATGCTGAAAAATATGGTATTCCTTCTGTGTTTCTAAAAAACCTATTAAAGCCATCCCCAACCCTGAACTCCCAACCTACTTTACTCTGCTGTCTTTTTCCAGACCACCTGTCAGCTTCTGAAACCCGTAGTCCATTTATGGGTTTCCCGTGCTAGAGTGTAAACCCCATAAGGTAAAAAGGAATGAATTTGAGTCAGTTCTAATGAAGTAGATGGTCTTAGAACCTATTATACAGAGTGAAGTAAGTCAAAAAAAGAAAAACGAATATTGGATTATTAATGCATATACACAGAATCTAGAAAGATGGTACTGATAACCCATTTGCAGGTCAGCAGTGGAGACTCCGACACAGACTTGTGTACACAGCAGCGGGAAGGAGAGGGTGGGAAGAACTGACAGAGTAGCACTGAAACTTACATTACCACATGTAAGATAGATTGCCAGTGGGAATTTGCTGTATGACTCAGGGAGCTCAGCACAGTACTCTGACAATCTAGAAGGGTGGGATGGGATGGGAGGTGAGAGGGAGGTTCAAGAGGGAGGGGACAGATGTATACCTATGGCTGATTCATGTAGATGTATGGCAGAAACCAACACAACAGAGTAAAGCAATTATCCTCCAATTAAAAATAAATAAATTTAATAAATAAACTCTATAAGGGAATAGATCTTTATTTCACTCACTGATGTATCTCAAGTGCTAGAAGAGTGCGTGGCACATAGTAGGGATGTAGATTTATTACCTTGTTGGCACTAATCACTGGCATTCAGGGGTTAACTTTGTTTCCAGACTCTAAAGTGTAATGGCTTTGAGCAGGTATCAATCACTAAACCCTTATGCTTTCAACAATAGCAAAAAAAAAAAAAAAAAAAGCTGCTTATATTTGAAGGCCTTTTGAATTTTCTAGTAGCACGGCTTCAGAGCAAAATCTAGGGTAGCCAATGATTTACCATCTGTGGAGTCACACTGACTAAGCACAACGCTCTTAAGAGTCAACAGGGGTGGCATTTGACTCTTAAGAGAATCTCTTAGTTGAAGATGAAAATGTAGAATGCAATTTCAGTTAGAGAACCTCAACTCTGGAGAGGATGGCCAGATATTTTATTCACATCCTACTTGTGATGAAAATGAAAGTGAAAGTCGCTCAGTCATGTCCAACACTTTGCAACCGCATGAACTATACAGTCCATGGAATTCTCCAGGCCAGAATACTGGAGTGGGTAGCCTTTCCCTTCTCCAGGGGAATCTTCCCAACCCAGGGATTGAACCGGGGTCTCCCACATTGCAAGTGGATTCTTTACCAACTGAGCTGACAATTAATCTTAAAAGTAAAACTTTGCTTATCTTAGAGAGACTAAGAAAGCATGTTATTGTTGTTCTTCTCACTGTTTTCTTTGGTGAAACTCATTGTCTACATGCTTCTATACATTCTGGTTTTTAAAGAGATTACAACTATATTACCAACTAATATATATAAAATAGATGAACAACAAGGTCCTACTATAGAGCACAGGGAACTATATTCAATATCCTGTAATTATCCATAATGAAAAAGAAAAAATTAAAACTATAAATATATTTCTAATTTCAAGTTTTACTGCAGTAGCAGACATCATTGGATTATAGAAAAGCTTTATCATTGCTTTTTTTAAAGAACTTGTCTTAACCTCCTTGTGTACAATATTGAGTCTTTTTAATAAAGATTGGATTAGGAACTTAATAGCGGCTTTCAAAGACTTGTCTTTGCACAGGGCTATAGAGTTCGGCTAAGGAAACAAATGATCTAATTGCATTCCCTCATGCTAAAAATGCCTACATAATGAGACTGGAAAATAGCAGATGCCACTGTGGAGTGACTCTAAAGACCAACTCTAAGGACCAACTAAAGTTCCTTTTATTTAATGACCATATATAATAAGGATCATAAAGAGAAGCTACAAATGGAGTCCCTTTCCAATCACTTAATATCCATTCATGTTTTCCTTAAGTGGTGGTGGTGGTTTAGTAGCTAAGTCATGTCCGACTCTTGGGATCCCACGGACTCTAGCCTGCCAGGCTCCTCTATCCATGAAATTCTCCAGGCAAGAATACTGGAGTGGGTTGCCATTTCCTTCTCCATTTCCTTAAGTATTTAAATGTCAATTGCCTAGCAGACACAATTTTACAACAGGTCATTAATTGTTCAGATAACAGATGAGATTGCTCTAAATGCTAATGAAACCACTTGCTCAGTGAATCATTGATGTTGACTGTGAAGACTAATCAGAAACCTTTTTGTAGTTGAATATAAATATGATATCTCATAATGGGTCAGAAGGTTTCAGTGGAAGCCCAGCAAAGTAGCTGGTGATAAGGAACCATGTCCACTAGTTTGTGCATGCATATTATGTCGCTTTAGTCATGTCCAACTCTTTCCGGCCCTGTGGACTGTAGCCCACTCTTCTGTCCATAGTATTCTCTAGGCAAGAATATTGGAGTGGGTTACTATGCCCTCCTCCAGGGAATCTTCCTGACCCAGGGATCAAAGCCACGTCTCTTACGTCTCCTGCATTGGCAGGTGGGTTCTTTACCACTATCACCACCTGGGGAGCTCTACTAGCCCCAGTCTACTAGCTCATCTCATGCTCAATCTGTAGAGCTGTGTGGCACACCCATGATTTGTCATCTTAAGAAGGCAATGAAAACCAACAGGGATGGTGTACAGGCAACAGGCCTGGGAGCAGGGAGAGTTCCCATCTCATCAGCTTATTCTGGAAAAGTCTTCCCATAGCAAATTAAATTTTTGAGCAATTGTTTGCCTTAAAGTCAAGGCTTGACCAAGAGGTGATACTTGGTAACTATGAGTGCTAAGCAGGTTATAAATGGTAACTTAATGCAAAAGACAAATATTCAACACAATTTCTTTTTTAAAAAATTTTATTGAAATATACTTAATTTACAATGTTGTTTTAATTTCTTACAATTTGTAGTCAAAGCTCTGAGAACTAGAAAACAGATACAGTTCACAGGCTTTTAGCACAACTGTTAGACAATATAGTACTCCCACTATTAAGTTAAATTCATTTAATTGGAAAGGATAGAGGGTTACCCAGTATTAGATTCACACTATCTTGAGCTGCAGATGAATAACACATTTTAACAGACACAGAGACAGATCTAATAAATGTCTTTATGGTCCAGAAAGCCAGAAAAATTATATAGATTGTCCTAGTATATAAATTTATCATTTCAAATATGTTAAGCTCTTTGGGAAGTAGCGATTCCTTTGCTTCTATGTGTATTGATGGTTTATTTAGTTAATGCATTTATTGCCTTTATAAAATTTTTAAAGTAATGTATTTATTTTTTACTGTCCTGTGTCTTCATTGCTGCAAGGGCTTTTCCCTAGTTGTGGCAAGTGAGGGTCACTCTCTAGTTGTGGTGTACAGGCTTCCCTTGTTGCAGAGCACAGGCTCTCAGGTTCATGGGCTTCAGAAGTTGCAACACTGGGACTCAGAAGTTGCAGGTCTCTGGCTCTAGAGCACAGGCTCAGTAGTTGTGACACATGGTGCCACAGTGGCTCAGTGGTTGCGCCACAGCATGTGGGATCTTCCTCGATCAGGGATCTAACCTGTGTCTCCTGCATTGGCAGGCAGATTCTTTACCACTGAGCCACCAGGAAAGGCCCATTAGATACCCAAACTATGCTGTTTAATCAGGCTAATAATATAGGTTTATAGGAAACAACCGGAGAAGGCAATGGCACCCCACTCCAGTACCCTTGCCTGGAAAATCCCATGGATGGGGGAGCCTGGTAGGCTGCAGTCCATGGGGTCGCTAAGAGTCAGACACGACTGAGCGACTTCACTTTCACTTTTCACTTTCATGCGTTGGAGAAGGAAATGGCAACCCACTCCAGTGTTCTTGCCTGGAGAATCCCAGGGACGGGGGAGCCTTGTGGGCTGCCGTCTATGGGGTCGCATAGAGTCGGACACGACTGAAGCGACTTAGCCGCAGCAGCAGCAGCATAGGAAACAACATACTGCATTAAATATTACTTCATGTAAATATAAAGTTAAGACACTGATTACTTCTTCAATCTTGCAGAAAAATGTCTAGATCAACAGTAAAAAACAATCATGTTGGAACTGGACAAGAAAAGTATCATTTTTCTAGGCTCCTCACAAAGTCATTGGTTATTGCCACCTCAGGAACTTATCTTTTGAAAAAGAGAAAATAGTAAATGAAACATTCAAGACTTGAGCCTTTGAAAATGCGTATAATGACATAACCAGGACAATTTTCTTAAGTACCTTTTTTTTTTATGCAGCTGGCACAAATTTGTCATTCCCTCCCCACCCACCGAGCTCTGAGATGGTTTTAATATTAGCAGAGATGACTTAAGAAAACAATCCAGTGGACTATATGTGTTAGAAAATCTTCAAAATCACTCTTTAAATCCCAGAGTAAACTTTTCGACATCTGTACAGATTAAGATGATATTTGAGATTTTTCCTTGTATTTCTTGATTAGTACAACCAAGAAAGAAAACCAGTAACCTGTATCTTCATTTTCTAACAACTCTTAACTTAGTTCACTGAAACACCACCTCCATTTTAACTTAATTTGCAGAAGTCACTTAAATGATTGCTAAACGTCTAATAGAAATTGACTTCCTGAAAACTTCTTTAGATTATTAACGTTTAATGTTTGGAATATATAGAAGTGGCTTTTACCTAAAGGCTTTAGTAGGTATGCTGCTGCTAAGTCGCTTCAGTCGTGTCCAACTCTGTGTGACCCCATAGACTGCAATCCGTCTTGCCTAGAGGCTCCCCCATCCCTGGGATCCTCTAGGCAAGAACACTGGAGTGGGTTGCCATTTCCTTCTCCAATGAATGAAAGCGAAAAGTGAAAGTGAAGTCACCAAGTTGTGTCTGACTCTTAGCGACCCCATGGACCCCATGGAGGAGCCCATCAGGCTCCTCTGTCCATGGGATTTTCCAGGCAAGAGTATTGGAGTGGGGTGCCATTGCCTTAGTATCCATGAATTACTCTTCCCAACTTGCGAATTATATATCAGGATTGCTAAGGTAGATGCCTAGAAATATTTGTGGAAAGGAGGACCAGTTAATGATGACGACTTACCTAATAGTAACAGGTTTAATTTGGCTGCTTTCATGTGGATTTATGTATAGAATTCATGAAACAAAGTGTCTCACCTACTTAGACTTTAGAAATGAAAGTCTGATATTAAGTGGTAGATTTTTTTTCTTGTAATTGGAACTTCCTGTGCTCATCTGTCTCTGCAATGAATGAACCATATATACATATTTTGATACTTGGAACACTTTACTACAGACATTGTTCAATGTAGTTGCTTCAACTGCCCAGCAATTAAAATCCCAAAACTGTTTCGTTTAGCATGAATTAGTGTGCTGCTGTTTAGAATTTTTCCACCCCTTGGTTTAAAAATGCATTGGTTTATCCCTATATACTTATTTGGTCTAATACCATTTCCCAGAAGATGAGGGAATAATGATGGAGTGTGAACCTTAGTTCAAGGATGCTTGTGCATTTCCACTACTTCCTCCATCTCATTCTGCAGCAACTTCTTAGACTATCTGTGTGCTCACAAGTTCAAAGCAGGTGGTCTAGCTATTTCAGACCATTTTTAGAACTGTCACCTAAATTTTCAGCACTTGGGTAATATTAATATATCATTGCAAGAAGCAAGAAAGCAAGTTGGTAGGTTCACCTTTCTGCTTATCTAACAGAACCAGCAATTACCTAGGGATTTCGTATCTGTTAACTTATCTAATTTGGCCAGTAACCAAGAAGTAAGCAAATGAGTGTAAATGCATATTTCTTCCAGATGAGTTCCCCTGACCTTTTAGATTTCATTCTGGTGACTTCCTAACCTTCAGCAAGGTAGATTGCTGATGTTGGGAGAGGAGAGGGCTGGTTATCAGGTTGCTGTTTCTCTGTCAACCTGAAATTCAACAAATATTAATAGATAGAAAATTCCTTTTTATTTTTAAATGATTCATTTTTCCTTTATCTTATTTAAAAGCAACCAGATCTTCCTAAAGGAAATCAGCTAAATCATGAAGCATCACTCTTAGAGTGATAACTGATATATCAAGTACACAGGTAATAGTTAACAGTAAGTTAACTTACTGAATCACTGTGCTATACACCTGATACTAACACCACATTGTAAATCAACTACACTACAATAAATAAAATAGTGTAAAAAGTAGTGCATACATATATACATCAAATGATATGTAGTAGAATGTTCATAGAAGCCCAATTCATAACAGCTCCAAATTGGATAAAATTTGTGGTGTATTCATATAATGAGATATGTGGTAATATAATGAACAAGATACAACATAGCTGGAACTTCATAAATATTGTGTTGAGTAAAATAAAGCAGATGCAGAAGCAAGAAAAAAATTAAGTAAATAAAAAAAAATACAGGTGCTTCTAAATAATGTATATTTTTTTCTTGAATTCTTCTAACATTCAAAATGACTCCTCTACCTTTTAAGGTGACTGTTGTAATGGCAATCAAGTAGAAAGTGGGACCTGTTTAACAGTTAAGATTTATGTGTACAAGAATCATAGGTGAAATCACAGAGGGGCGCAAATGTATAAACCATGTATCCTGAAGTCCATGTGCTGGGTGTACTACATGGCCGGGCTGACTTCATTCAGGATTACTTCATTTGGGAACGAGAAAGCACAACTTGATGCTGTGTGTTCTAGGAAACAAACTGCTAAGTTTCATCTTTATGATTTATTTAAAAGCTAGCTTGAAATTAAGAAGAGGGATGAGTTTTGTTAAATTAACTTGGGAAGGATAGATATGAGAGCAGTGAAGTATTTACTGGTCAGTTGGGGAAAGTATACCTAGATATGAGGGAAGGTTATTGAAGAAGGTGTGAATAGTGTTCAGTTCAGTTCAGTTCAGTTTAGTCACTCAGTCGTGTCCGACTCTTTTCGACCCCATGAATCACAGCACGCCAGGCCTCCCTGTCCATCACCATCTCCCAGAGTTCACTCAAACTCATGTCCATTGAGTCGGTGATGCCATCCAGCCATCTCATCCTCTGTTGTCCCCTTTTCCTCCTGCCCCCAATCCCTCCCAGCATCAGAGTCTTTTCCAATGAGTCAACTCTTCGCATGAGGTGGCCAAAGTACTGGAGTTTCAGCTTTAGCATCATTCCTTCCAAAGAACATACACTTAGAAATCAAATGTATGACACTCCTTTTCCCTTGTTCTGATTTATTAGTATTTTGACTACATTTTCTTACAAGGGACAAACATACTATCCACTGTGCATTTAGGTACAAAATTCAAAGTAAAAATTATATGTTTCTGTGATTTTGTACCAGCTCCATAATGCTTCTCAAATTACTTCCCCAGAGGCCCTGCAATAGAAGAATTTCAGATACTTCCATGTTAGTAGTTTGGTCCTTAAAGAAAAAAAAAAAAACAACCTTAAAAATATTTCATAGATTGTTTATTCTCTATTCTAAAAAGAGTATTCTACTCTCTTCCTTTGCCCTTAGGATGGGAGGGAAGCAGAATGAAATATAGTATCTTTTACTATCTAATAATATGAAGTAAAGTTCTTCTGAATTCAGAAGATTTTAAATTCTTCAGATTTTAAAACTACAGCTCGGTGTCCCCAGCCTTACAACAGCACCCAGGGCGAGTTACTGTGCTACCATGACACCGTGATGACTTTTGTCCCTGAAGCAAGTGCACTGGTGACTGAGGCAGGGGCTGCTGTCTCTGGTCCCGCCAGGCTGTCCCAGGGTCAGGGGAGAAGTGCTCTGCAGGGCTCTATCATGTCCCCACAGGCCCTCAAGTCACACAGCTCTTTCAGTGTGCTCATACGTACCACCCACCAGCCAGGGTATTGTGTGTTCAGAAGTCTATTCAGTCATAAGCCTATGGACTGTGGCCCTCTGGGCTCCTCTGTCCACAGGATTCTCCAGGCAAGAATACTGGAGTGGATTGCCATGCCTTCCTCCAGGGGATCTCCCCAACCCAGGAAGATCTCTTATGTCTCCTGCACTGGGAGGTGGGTTCTTTACCACTAGCGCCACCTGAACCAGGGTACTGAAGCCTGCCCAAAGTGCCAGCACGTCTTCCTGACTGGGTTAGCTGGGGACCCTGACATTGGAGCCCAGTCTTTTTTGAAGGGTGGGGTGGGGGAGAGGGGGCATTGCACTGGGTCTTCATTGCTGTGCTTTCTCTGGTTGTAGCGAGCATGGGCTACTCTTCATTGTGGTGCACAGGCTTCTCATCGTGGTGGCTTCCCTTGCCGTGGAGCACGGGCTCTAGGCACGAAGCCCGCAGCATTGCAGCGTGATGGCTCTGTAACCATGGTGTGCGGCTCCAGGACACGTGGGCATCAGTAGCTGCAGCGCACTGACTTAGTTGCCCTGAGGCATGTGGAATCTTCCCAGAGCAGGGATCAAACCCGTGTCCCCTGCACTGGCGGGTGGATCCCCATCCACGGTGTCACCAGGAAAGTCCTGAGCCCCGGTTTGAATCTAGCCTTCTTATTTTTTATCTGTTCCTCAGACATAAGGAGTTTTCCCTCCCCTTCTTCCCATACCTCCCCCCACATTCCCACTCCATGTTGGACCACTTCAATCCACTGACCATTTCCAGATATGTCTTACCTTGATAAACAAATTTACCTACTAAGTTGCCAGCTACCTCTGAGCCTAAAGCCCAAGGTGTATGGAGAAGGGTAACCTTTGTTTCCAAGCCCCTCCTACCCCCTCAAAAGGCATAATTTCCTTTCCTCCAGAACAATGGATTCCTAACTGGCGCTAGTGGTAAAGAACCCACCTCCCAATGTAGGAGACATGAGAGATCTTCCTGGGTCGGGGAGATCCCCTGGAGGAAGGCATGGCAATCCACTCCAGTATTCTTGCCTGGAGAATCCCTTTCCTTAGAATTAATGAGAATCACTCATGGCTCCTTCCATAGGTGATTCGTTATCTCTCTAATAGAGAAGCAGCTAATAAGGTGGTTCAAGATGGTGCTTAATGAACCATCTATGAACTTGACTCAAGGATGTAGTCATTACCTCTCTTCCCCACATAGCTCCTGAGGCATGAGTAAAAGGAGGTGTTAACGTTGAGACAGGCGTGCTCTGTAAGGTCAATTAATCCAATCCTAAGCATCATGCATACGTATTCACAAAAACTCTACACGGTCCATAGACCACAGAGATATTCCAACAGCACCTTCTTTCCTAGAGTTTGACTAAGTGTAAGGAGAGATTCTAGAGTCAGTTTGCTGTGTCTTTGTTCACACAAACATATTAACTTGTGCCCAGCTTGCACAAGTTACTCAGTGAATCTATACATTCTACCTTTTCTAATCCTAGTGAAGTCTTCAAAATAAGTCATTGCACTTGTAAAATTGATCATCTACAATACTTCAGTTCACCTTGTGAGTAATTTTTAGACATTTTTAGTGAATTGGTTGCATTGCACAGTCTAGGGAATAGGCCTTCATTCAGATAATAACATATCAGATATTACATATCTGTTATTATTCAGATAATAACATTAAGCCTATTTTGGGGGCTTCCCATATGGCACTAGTGGTCAAGAACCAGCCTGCCAATGCAGGAGACATAAGAGACTCAGGTTCAACCCCTGGGTTGGGAAGATCCCCTGGAGGAGGGCACAGCCAACAGCTCCAGTATTCTTGCCTGGAGAATCCTGTGGACAGAGGAGCCTGGAGGGCTACAGTCCTCGGGGTCACAAAGAGTCAGACACGACTGAAGTGACACATGCAAGCCTGTTTTTAAAGTCTTAAATTCTCCTAAACACTTTTATTATGATGACTGTTCTTTAGGCTCAGTTAGGAAATACTCCTAATAAAAACTTATTTTAAAAACAAAATGGGTGGAGGTGGGTACAAAATTGAGAGGTCATAATGAGTCAAGAATATTGGAAGTTGCCAACTGAAGAACTCAAACTTCCTACCAGGCTTTAGAAAAAATAACTAAAAGGCCAAGTACTGAGTAGCAGAGAATGTACTGAAATAATGTGAATTCTTTGATCTGTGAGTTGCGTCTCAAGCCTAGCCAAATACTTTCTTCCAAGCAACCAAATTAGCATTTGTGAGCTAGTTTGACCAGGTAGGACTCCAGCTACCCAGCAAAAGAGGATCTAGTGATACCCTATTGTTAGACCCCATAAACTCTTTTTTCTGTTTTGGTTCAGAAAACATCGATTCAAGCTATTCTGCTAATTTATCTTCCTGTTCTTTGGTATATCTATTAATTAGTTCTTGGTTCAGTCTCAATATAATGGGCCTTGTATGGACTTCTTAAAAATTGTTTGTTTTTTTTTTTTTTTTTAAAAAACAGACTCATACACTCTAAAAATAGGACACTCTAGTCTCATTTTAGGATCTAGATTTTTCCTGGTACCAACTCTTATCTACAACCAGCTGTTTAACAGTTAGACAAGTTATATATTCTTTCTTGCCCTCAGTTTCTTAATCCTTATAATGAAAGGGTATGACGAAATTATTCCCTAGGTTTCTTGCAGCTCAGTAGTCTAACCCACTTGGTGTTTATTTCTTTAAGGCAACAAAGGATTGTGGAAGTTAGACTTATCCCTCAAACTTGTCAGTGTTTTAGAATCATCTGCGAATCTTTAAAATATATTGGTGCTTGCATCTCTTTCCATATAGATTCCAACTTAAGGGATCTGGGTGTGTCACGGACTTGGACATCTTAAGAGGTCCTCTTAAAAGTTTCCCAGGGGAATGTGAGGTAGACCTTTTACACTGCCAGTGGTGATAATGGAGGCCTAGATTTGACTCGGAATTCATTAGAACAGGCCTCTCTGGGTAGCTTAGTGCAGCTTTTATTCCCATACTTCTACTCCTGGCAGATGTGTGTGTGTTAGTCGCTCAGTCATGTCCGACTTTTTGTGACCCCATGGGCTGTAATTCACCAGGCTCCTCTGCCCATGGGATTCTCCGAGCAAGAATACCAGAGTGGATACAATTCCCTTCTCCAGGGGATCTTCCCGATCTAGAGATTGAACCCAGGTCTCCTGCATTTCAGGCAAATTCTTTACCATCAAGCCACCAGGGAAGCCCATTCCTGTCAGAACCTACCTTCTACAGTCACAAAGCCAGAGTTGGACAGGAGGTGGTTTAACAGTGTTTCTACTTATTAGCGATTTACTTATTGGTCCCACTTGTTCTAAAATCATTTAAGCATTTGATGTGGAAAAGCAATGTCAACTACAACACAAGACTGCATACCTGACACATAGTCCACGGCTTGCTACAGTCCATGGGGTTGCAGAGAGTTGGACATGACTGAGTAATTGAACTGAACTGTCCATGAAACCTACATGTGATTTAATCATAGTTGCCACTTGTTGAGAGCTTTCTGTATTCGAGGCACTGAGGTCTCTACATCAGTTATTACTGATTTCTTATAACAACACTACAAATTATATTCCCATTTTACAGGTGAAGAAATGAATATTAGATAGATTGACTCAAACCATAGAGCTAGAAAGTAGTGAAAATGTGAAAGACTTCTTAGCCTGAACTCTGACCTGCTACACTATCTGGCCTCTTTCCCAAATTAACTGTCTGGGGAACTTTTAACTCTGGTCTGACTTGGTTTCAAAGGCTGGGAGAAGTTTTCCAGTTCAGAGCTTTCTAAGTCCTATCTTTCTGCAGCATCCTTCCCAGGGGTTACAGACAATGATATGTGCTCTCTGTAAATGCCTAACCAGTGCATACCTCCTCAACTCAGGCACATTTTGTTCCTGAGGCCCCTACAGCAGTGTCAGCATTTACAAGAAAATCTCCTAAGGACTCCTTTTCAATGTGTGTTAACATAGTCTCATTTCCCCAATTAAATAGTCTGCAAAAATCTTACTGTCTACTCAGCTTGGTCTTTGCAAAGTAGAATCAGTTTTCCTAAAAGCATAGGGATTCAAGCAGTTAAGGGAGACTAGTTTTGCACCAAATGTCAGAAACTTGGCTGCATCATTTCTGGCAAGGTCCCTTATTCTCAAAAGGCTACTTTGAAGATAGTGCTGAAGGCTGTTTGCTGCCCTCTTGGACCCCCAGATGTGCCCTAGAGGTTAATATTTCACATGTCCTAGTTCAGGATCTCAGCTGAGACAAGCAAAAGGTTCCAAAGGACAAGGAAGCACACTTCTGACCCTTCCAAAGTGCTGGACACTAGCAAAGACATCGATGTTGCTTTGTCCTTGATTCTCCTTAACTCCCTTTCCTGTGTCTGTTTTATGTGGCTCTTTCTGGAAAGTTAACTGATATGTGAAAGTCCATGGGATTATGACTCTGAAAGCAGCTGGAAAAATACAGGTTAACACCAGTGGAATTAAAAAAAAAGATAAGAACAGCAGCATATATAAAAAGAAAGGGAACACAGATCATGTTCAATTAAAGCCCATCAGCTAATTAGTGATTGATCTTGTGTTACTGAGTCTATTTCAGTATTCATAAGATGTTCGAAGGGCTTGGTAGGTTTGGGGTTTGTACTATTCCCCTTAACATTAAAAACAGGTCCTCTATCATTTGTAGAATGGGGCCACGTTTAAATAAGTTTTTAACTCAAGTTATTCCTTTTACCAGCATTGAGACTGACCAGGAAAATTCCTATCTGCTCCGAATAATAGGTAAAAAGATAGACTGGGAGGGAGGTGGCAAACTCGTGTCATGATGTTGCTCTAGAACCCTGTAGTCATTCATCAGAATCGTTGCTGATGCCAATACTGTTCCTCCTGATGGAAAAGGTGAGGAGGAAAAAGGAGGCACCAGGCAAATTTGTCCCTGCACAAGTGTGTCCCTACGCTCAGTATTGCAAGGTTCTAAATATTTGCATGAATCACTTTAAGTGCTAAATAAACTATAACAGATTGTTTTCTAGTGCAAAGGACATAGTCATCTTAAGGTGACTCACACAATCTTCTGGTATACATTTCTCAGAGCTTTCTCAGAAACCAAAAAGTGTTGCAAAATGTCTCCTGATCATCTGATTCTTGTGCTGTGGAACGGGGAAGTCCCTACATGGTTTGCATGAAGTCCAAAATCCAAGTTAGAGATCTTCACTCAAATGAAGCTCATTTTTTTGACTTAACATAGTTTTCATTTACAACTTTATATTCTGTATTAGACCTTAAAAGGGGGTCAAAATATATAGTAACTTTAGATTCTCGTCTGTTTTCAGATGTATCGTCTTATTTCTCTTCTCGGGCATCTAAAGAAGTAAACAGATCATTCTTAAGAACTAGACTAACAAACCAGCTAGGTTTAGATGGAGTGGGGGGAGTGGGGCAGTCCATGTGACTTTTTGATTATGTTTTTGGACTTTATTAGTAATCCATGTTTTATGATAGCATCCTTTGTGTATGTTTCCTGATTAACTTTTGGTCCTCAGTCAGAAGGACTATCCTTGCTGGTTGTACTACACCCAGTGGTTCTCCTTTAAAAATAAAAATTAAAAATCTTTTTTACCTTACTAGAGCTTTAAAATAGATGCCTTTTTTTTTTTTTAAACAATACCCTAATTTGGGAAAGCAGTCACAGAAAATGGTAGGGCCTCTTCTCGTCCTCAGCTTCCTTTTTCAGGCCCAAAGCCTTCCCAAAAATCAATTCATTATAAAATCTATTAGAGGTTTTATGAGCACAGTTGACAATTCTGTAACATTGTTGGAAGGAGTATGCATTTGAATTTTAAACACTGGATTTAAGTTGATTATTCGTACAGAGGGACCTCAGTTTGGAAGCAAGACTTCCTCTGTCTCCCGCAGGTCAAATGGTAACTTGGGCATTTGGGAGATCTGTGATGAGGGACTTTCTCTTTAAAGCTGTGGAGAAAGGTGAGTGTTTATCACTCTCTTATACACATAACACCCCACTCCAGTACTCTTGCCTGGAAAATCCCATGGATGGAGGAGCCTGGTAGGCTGCAGTCCATGGGGTCAAGAAGAGTCGGACACGACTGAGTGACTTCCCTTTCACTTTTCACTTTCATGCATTGGAGAAGGAAATGGCAACCCACTCCAGTGTTCTTTCCTGGAGAATCCCAGGGACGGGGGAGCCTGGTGGGCTTCCAACTATGGGGTCGCACAGAGTCGGACATGACTGAAGCGAGTTAGTAGCAGCAGCAGCATACACATAACTGGTTGTACGCTTTGGCTAAAAATTTTTCGGTAAACCTTTAATGTTTCTTTATAAAGAGATTTATCTTTGAGTCTTGGAGCCTGTGGGCAAAATCTACCTTCCAATCATTTCAGGGAGCACAGATAACTTTTAAATTGTATGGCCTGCAATAGAGACTTGCCTTTGCCTATTACAACCCAACAGACACATGGCTTTTCTTCAAAAAAATATGCTAAGATGCTAAAGGAATGTTTTATACCTATTTTTTTTTCTCCCCTGCTCCTTGTAACTGCTCATCCCCAAACCGTGAAAGGATATAGTCAAAGAATACCAAGTACCTTAAAATAACCCTAATGCTATGAATGTTGAACTTCAGTGTCTAACAAAAGAAGTTTTTGCCATAAAACCATGGCAGCACCACTCACTGTAGACCTCTTCCATTTTGAAAGCTGTCTGCTGACACCAGATTTAATGCCTGGTCTTGAGTTATAATGTTGTTATGTCTTGTATCATTTTTATGACTAAACCACACACCACCATTCCCTCTCCCAAGCCCCCTCAAAATGCTTTGTGGCATTTCTCAAATTCCTTTAAAATACTCACTTTTGAATAAAATTTGCCATGTTTAATGAGCTAAGACTTTTCTTGTCAGCAATAATATCCTACAGAAAAATATGATATTAGACTTCAAAGATGGGGCAACAGATTCTTATGCCAGGTTCTTTCCTGCCAGAACTGAGCAGGAAGGAGTGAAAGTCTTCAGGGACAAGCAAAAAACAGGAATGGGTAGGAAAATGAGAGAGAAGGCAGCTCTGCTAATTCAGAAAGGAAAGGAGTCAAAAAGGAAAAATTTCTGAAAGAGATGAGAAATATTGGGGTTTCTATATAAGAATGAAAGAAAAGGATATTAAAGATATGCAGGAATATGAATTGGAACAAACTCCGGAAGATAGTGAAGGACAGGGGAACCTGGTGTACTGCAGTTCATGGGGTTGCAAAGAGTCAGACACGACTTAGCAACTGAACGACAGAAACAACAAGGGGTAAAACATTTGATATGAAATGACAACGTCTCATCTTTGTCCTAAGTGCAAGAGGGACCCCAAGGTTAAGTGGGAAAGCTTTACTTTAAAATTAAGAATGCCATCATTAAGAAAAAATTCAGATTATCCTAATTCAATGAACATAAGCCATGGACTGGAGCTTCCTGATTGTCATGGGAGCAAAAAATGGGGGGAAAGGGGCTCACAAAAAGGTATAGATGTGTGATGCATGCAGTCAGATACGCTCAAAAGAATGAAAGCAAAGTAATTGGATTTGGTCAGAAGAGCCATTAGCAGTTGGAGCTGACTTTCTGAGATTAGCATTAAGATGAATAGTCCTTCGAGAGGAAGAGAGCACCAATTTTAGATGTTTAAATCATGAAGCGGTAACTGGAGGACTGCGGGGTCACATGGAAGTGTTTTCCTTATTTCTAAGATACGATGAGTAACTAAGAAAGGAAAGGGCCCAAGGGGAGAAGCTGAGGATGCAGGAGGATGGATGTTGATGTTTCTCCTTAGATCAGAGCTTGGTGTCACTGCCTGATGTTGTTAACATGGGGAAATAGCCTCTTGATTTGAAAGAAGAGCATTATTATTGGCTTCCTGAAATTAGAAGACTAGGAATATGACTAGGAGATTTATCACATTGCTGGAAAATAAAGCTTGGAACCACTCGAAATCAACCAAGACACACACAAAAACAGAGGTGTTGTATTAGTTTCCAAGGGCTGCTGTAACAAATTACCAAAAACTGGGTTACTTGAATTTATTCTCTCATGGTCCTGGAGGCCAGAAGCCCCAAATCAATACGTCATCAGGGTTTATTCCTTCTGAAGGTGCTGAGAGAGTACTCATTGCACATCTGTCTCTAAGCATCTGGGGGACATTGGCCATCCTGGCATTCCTGATTTGTAGATGCATCAATCCAGTATCTACCCCTGTATTCACATCACCTCTGCAGTGTGTCTCTGTACTTCTTATCTCCCCTTGCCTTTCTTTTATAATGACCTTTGTTATGGAATTTAGTTCAGTTCAGTTCAGTTCAGTAGCTCAGTTGTGTCCGACTCTTTGTGACCCCATGAATCACAGCACCCCAGGCCTCCCTGTCCATCACCAACTCCCAGAGTTCACTCAGACTCACATCCAAAGAGTCAGTGATGCCATCCAGCCATCTCATCCTCTGTCATCCCCTTCTCCTCCTGCCCCCAATCCCTCCCAGCATCAGAGTCTTTTCCAATGAGTCAACTCTTCTCATGAGGTGGCCAACGTACTGGAGTTTCAGCTTTAGCATCATTCCTTCCAAAGAACTCCCAGGGCTGATCTCCTTCAGAATGGACTGGTTAGATCTCCTTGCAGTCCAAGGGACTCTCAAGAGTCTTCTCCAGCACCACAGTTCAAAAGCATCAATTCTTTGGCGCTCAGCCCTCTTCACAGTCCAACTCTCACATCCATACATGACCACTGGAAAAACCATAGCCTTGACTAGATGGACCTTTGTTGGCAAAGTAATGTCTCTGCTTTTGAATATGCTATCTAGGTTGGTCATAACTTTCCTTCCAAGGAGTAAGTGTCTTTTAATTTCATGGCTGCAGTCACCATCTGCAGTGATTTTGGAATTTAGAACCCTCACAAATCAAGGATGATCACAACTCAAGAGCCTTCACTTGATGACAGTTACAAATAACCTTTACTTAGATAAGGTCACATACAAAGGTTCAGGGGCCAGGACTTGAGTGTATCTTTTTTGCGGGGAGGTGAGGGACACGACAAGTATATAATAGAACATCTCTATGGCCAACATGAGGTTTCCCCTATGAGACTCAGTGTAGCATTTGAGGAACTCTGGCTTGGGGCCAGACAGCCTGGATTGGAGACTTGGTTTTAACTCAGCAGCTGCGTTGTTTAAAACCTCTGTGCCTTGGCTTTCCCTCTGGAAAAGTGAAATAATACTGCATCGTACTACTCACAGGGTTACCATGAGTGTTCTGGAGTTAATGCAGTTAAAGGGCTGATAGTACCTGGCCCCCAGCTAAGTCATGGCTAAATGGGACTTCAGGTCCCCTAATGTTGTTACCTGTAAATAGACTGTCTCCCCAGGTACCTACCAGTCAGGTGTCTTTGAGCAAAATCAATTATTTTATGTATGTGTGTGTGTATGTGTTTCAAAAGACCGTTAGAATCGCAAAGAATGAAACTAGCTTTGGGGGTGAGACTAGTGGACGAACCCATAAGTGTTCTTCCCAGGATTACACACTGTGAGTGGCTTTTCTCTGCCTTTTGTCTTCAGTTCACATAGAAAATTAACCTTCCCTAGCTCTCTCTGGTGCAGTATAGAAATGTTCACTCCTGAGAGGTGAAAGAACCTTTTGAAATGTTAACTCACTTCTGTGTGCTTACAATGACTTCTCTTTTTTGTTTTACCCACTCCAGTACTCTTGCCTGGAAACTCCCGTGGACGGAGGAGCCTGGTAGGCTGCAGTCCATGGGGTCGCTAAGAGTCAGACACGACTGAGCGACTTCGCTTTGACTTTTCACTTTCATGCATTGGAGAAGGAAATGGCAACCCACTCCAGTGTTCTTGCCTGGAGAATCCCAGGGATGGCGGAGCCTGGTGGGCTGCCATCTATGGGGTCGCACAGAGTCGGACACGACTGAAGCGACTTAGCAGCAGCAGCAGCTGTGATACATGGGGGAGCTTTATGGAGAACTAAACTGTTTTGTGTGCTGAGTTGTGTCTGACTCTTTGCAACCCAATGGACTGTAGCCTGCTAGGTTCCTCTGTCCATGGAATTTTCCAGGCAAGAATACTGGAGTGGGTTACCATTCCAGGGGATCTTCCCCACCCAAGGATCAAACCCACGTCCCTCGTGTCTCCTGCATTAGTAGGTTGATTCTTTACCACTGTGCCACCTGGGAAGCTGTTTAAAGGATAATAATGCTAAATAATAGCACAAACTGTGTTCACTCAGTGAGAACATTTTTTCGACATTTAAAAAATGCTGTAATTTTTATTTATTTGGCTGTGCTGGTTCTCATTTGTGGCATACAGCATCTTTGTTGTGGCATGCTGCAGCATGTAAGCTCTTAGCTGTGGCATGTGGGATCTAGTTCCCTGACCAAATATTGAACCTGTGCCCCCTGCAGTGGGAGCCCAGAATCTTAACCACTGGACCACCAGGGAAGCCCCTACATGTGACATATTTTGATCCCTATCTTTAATACTAGCTTTTTATCCAAAGTTCCAATACGAATTTCTTAGCCAGATAATAACAGTTTTTATTTTATTGAGATGTAGTTGATTTACAGCATTATATGTTTAAGATGTACAGCATAGTGATTCACAATTTTTAAAGATTTTACTGTTTATAGTTATTATAAAATATTGGCTGTATTTCCCATGTATACAATATATCCTTGTAGCTTGTTTATTTTGTACATAAGAGTCGTACCTATAGTCACAGTTCAGTTCAGTCGCTCAGTCGTGTCTGACTCTTTGTGACCCCATGAATCGCAGCACGCCAGGCCTCCCTGTCCATCACCAACTCCCAGAGTTCACTCAGACTCACATCCATCGAGTCAGTGATGCCGTCCAGCCATCTCATCCTCTGTCATCCCCTTCTCCTCCTGCCCCCAATCCCTCCCAGCATCAGGGTCTTTTCCAATGAGTCAACTCTTCACATGAGGTGGCCAAAGTACTGGAGTTTCAGCTTTAGCATCATTCCTTCCAAAGAACTCCCAGGGCTGATCTCCTTCAGAATGGACTGGTTGGATCTCCTTGCAGTCCAAGGGACTCTCAAGAGTCTTCTCCAACACCACAGTTCAAAAGCATCAAATCTTCGGCGCTCAGCCTTCTTCACAGTGCAACTCTCACATCCATACATGACCACAGGAAAAACCATAGCCTTGACTAGACGAACCTTTGTTGGCAAAGTAATGTCTCTGCTTTTGAATCTGCTATCTAGGTTGGTCATAACTTTCCTTCCAAGGAGTAAGCATCTTTTAATTTCATGGCTGCAGTCACCATCTGTAGTGATTTTGGAGCCCAGAAAAATAAAGTCTGACACTGTTTCCACTGTTTCCCCATCTATTTCCCATGAAGTGATGGGACCAGATGCCATGATCTTTGTTTTCTGAATGTTGAGCTTTAAGCCAACTTTTTCACTCTCCACTTTCACTTTCATCAAGAGGCTTTTGAGTTCCTCTTCACTTTCTGCCATAATAATTACTTAAAGAAAATTACTTAAAGAAGTAATTGCATAATTACTTAATTACATAAAATTACTTAAAGAAGGTAAATACCTTCTTTCCATTTTGGCAACTACAAAGGAAACAGTCCTACCCACTCCCGTGCTGTCAGAGTTCAGTTTAACAGAGAAGAACAAAATGAGTCTGAAGAACTACACTCAGCAGTACTGGTTGTGGGCCTATTAGGACATAAAGTCTGGGTTCGCTGTGTTGTGATCTCATTGTGCCTCTAAACTCTGCCCACAGGCGTCTGTAGCAGGCTATGTTTGTTTGAGACGACTCCATCAGGGATCGCCTGCTGCCACTAAGAGTCTCCTGGTGCTGGAGCTGGCCGTCTGCCTTCTTGCCATGTCTAACGAAGTAGAAACGAGTGCAACTAATGGTCAGCCTGACCAACAGGCTGCACCAAAGGCACCATCCAAGAAGGAAAAGAAGAAAGGTATGAAGGAATCTTCTTGAGCCCTATGAGGGGACCTAGTGGTGGTTACCAGTGAAGAAGGATGACGTTCAAGGGAAAGTAAGATTTGGCCCTTGGCTTGATTCAATCTCAGCCAAGTCTCAAGTTCTCCTAAATATGAAAGTAAGACTTTGGCAGAGGAGATTGGTTCAATTCCTCTATGATAAGATGAATATATATATGAGCCCAGTAATTGCCTCAACTTGGATCCTGCTGGGAAACTTTCATAGATATTATTCAGTTGGGAAGTACACCTATGAAGTATTAAATGGTTATCTTTCAGTAACCTATGTATGATTTTGCTTTACTGAAGTAGCTGTTTTATAAAAGTCAAGGTCTTTATTTTATAAGACCCTCTTCTTTTGTCACAAAAGGACCACTAGAAAGTGTCGGCATCCTTAATCATTCATAGTTTGAGAATATGCCATGATTTCTTTGCCTTTCACATCCATGCTCTAGAAATGGTAATAAGAAGAGAAGCAAAAGAAGTTATATTGATGAAATAATCATCTCAATGGTTTTCAAGGGATTTTACCCACAGTTCTGTTCTGCTTTATTGACAGTTCGAAAATTTTAAAAATATTTTTACAACTATGATGAAGAATATCCCAGAATATCCCCCAATCCTATCTCACATATTCCCATAAGTTTCCCATAATTCAGCCCATTCTGCATCATTAAGAGTTTATTTTTTCTCCACCCCAGTGCCATACACAGTTTTACAAAGTGTGATTTTTTTTAACTCAGAGGAAATAAGGATAACAGTAAAATGTTGCATTGATCAATTGTAGTATAATCAAGATTTATGTAACTCAGATTTTTAGATTCTACAGCATTTTTGGTCATACCTGGGGCTGATATTTCGGCACATGTATGAACTTGATCCTCTAACTTTTTCTTTTCTCAGGCACTGAAAAGACAGATGAATATCTTTTGGCAAGATTCAAAGGTGATGGTGTGAAATACAAGGCCAAGCTAATTGGCATTGATGATGTGCCAGATGCAAGAGGGGATAAAATGAGCCAAGATTCTATGATGAAACTAAAGGTAACAGAGGAAAGCATAATTTGTTGCTATGTTAGGCAGATGTCCAACAGAGGGAGTGATATTAGAAATTTGTATTTATTTATGGCTTTCCTGGTAGCTCAGTGATAAAGAACCTGCTTGCCAATGCAGAAGACTGGGGTTTGATCCCTGGATTGGGAAGATTCCCTGGAGGAGGGCGTGGCAACCCACTGCATTATTCTTGCCTAGAGAATCCCCATGGACAGAGGAGCCTGGTGGGCTACAGTCCATGGGGTAGCAAAGAGCTGGACACGACTAAAGCAACTTAGCATGCAGTCATGTACAGAAGGACCCGAGATGCCTTTTCCTTTGAGCAGACCAAATTTCAGAGCCTGGAGGTATACGGGTAAAATTCAGGACTCTTCTTTGAAACTAATGCTATTTAGTGTTAGTCCTTTAGGTTTTTTTAAATTTTTAAATTCTAATACTGCCACACTATGTACCTCATTAAGGAAGTAATACTCATTAAATAAGACACGGCCTAGAAGAAACATCTTTGAAGACATTTGAAGATCTTCTGGTTCAATCTTCTTGTCTTTGCCAGTGACTCTTCAGTGGCCAAGGGAATTAGAAGGACTTGCCCAAGTTCACATAGCTAACTAGTGATCTCCTGGCTCGCTGTCTTCCATTTAATCCTGCTGTCTCTTATAAAGGATGCTTAATCCTTTCATAGATGGTAAACCGAGCTGAAAACAAAGCTGATTGTCTTTTAAAATTTTAGAATCAGAGGCATCATAAGGTGCTTTTAACTAGAATTTTTCTTGTTCTTTCAATCTCATCAGGGAATGGCGGCAGCTGCTCGGTCTCAGGGACAACACAAGCAGAGGATCTGGGTCAATATTTCTCTTTCTGGAATAAAAATCATTGATGAGAAAACTGGGGTAAGAATTCACTTTCGCTGGCACCTTTCTGACCATCTGAGTCTGACAAATAATTTGTGGCATAAATTTCAGCTGCCATTTTCCCTTTTCAAAATTCTGTAGGAAAAAAAAAAAAAAAAAGTACATATTGCTGCACTTTTCCAGGAGTAACAGGCAAAAAACAGACAGGATAGGAGGTGAGGAGTCATGATACTTTACTTTGAAATTTATTTCCTGTAACAGATGTGAACCTCAAGTCAATAAGTCTAACCTCAACACTGGTATACCATAGATACCAGTATCAGTCAGGTATTTTTGTGGACTAAGAGATTAATCCTTACCCCTTGTTTGTGATTCTGTCATAGATCTGTGTATGGGTCTATTTTAATATATTGGTCATGGGTGAACTTGGTGAACAAAACATCTTCCTTTCTTTTTCCCTCTCCCCTTCCTTCTCACCCCATGGGTGTAACCTTGCTCATTTTCTGTGGTTACTGTTATTCTATCACATGAATAGTCTTTGTTAATTTTGGTTTGTTTGAGTTTTATCAAAAAACTATCATACTTCAAGTGTTCTGGGATTTTTTTTTTCTTCCCTCTACTCTATATAACATCAGATTCATCTATTTAAAACGGGTTTTCATTGCTACACAATAGTTTATTGTATCAGGATACTGTGCGGAGATCTCCCATTGCTATTCAACCCTTCCTAGAGATTCTCATTATTTAATATGCAAAAATCCATTGGTCAGACTTAGGGCCCTGGAATCCTGGTACAGCTTAGCCACCCTGCTACCTTCATGCACTGCTGTCTCTACTGTCCCTGATCTTTTGACTCTTGTTTTCATAAGCCTGCCAGAGAATAGTGACAGGTTTCCCTCACAAGCATTCTCTTATTCCCAAACCTCCTAATATGCCCAATACAAACTTTCAGTGGCCTTAGTTACTGAGAAATAAAAGCGAAGACACATTCTGGGCAGCTAAAAATATCACTCAAGAGTTGAGGCCTACTGTCTACTTGAAAGGATCAAGAGAAAGGAGAGTAGGGAACTGAGGGGAAGGCAGTACTAAATCAATAAGCCTCCTTTATATGACACTCGTGGATGATGACATGAACATCTAAGTGAGGTTAGTAAGTACTTGGTGACAGAATTTGGTGACTTCCAGAATGTCCCAGGGGTAATTGCCCCAATAATACTTATGGTGGTTCTCTGACCTGTCTGAGCCATTGTCAAAGGATCCTTGTGAACATTCCTCTAGCTTAGATATGCCGTTCACTTAAGTCTGAGTTGGTAAAGTCAGAAGCAGAAGCTATTAAGAGGTGGCAAAAATACACAGAAGAACTATACAAAAAAGATCTTCATGACCCAGATAACCATGATGGTGTGATCACTCACCTAGAGCCAGACATGCTGGAATGCAAAGTCAAGTGGGATTTAGGAAGCATCACTGTGAACAAAGCTAGTGGAGGTTATGGAATTCCAGTTGAGCTATTTCAAATCCTGAAAGATGATGCTGTGAAAGTGCTGCACTCAATATGCCAGCAAATTTGGAAAATTCAGCAGTGGCTATGGGACTGGAGAAGGTCAGTTTTCATTCCAATCTCAAAGAAAGCCAGTGCCAAAGAATGCTCAAACTAGTGCACAACTGCACTCATCTCACTGCTAGCAAAGTAATGCTCAAAATTCTCCAAGCTAGGCTTCAACAGTACATGAACTGTGAACTTCCTGATGTTCAAGCTGGATTTAGAAAAGGCAGAGGAACCAGAGATCAAATTGCCAACATCCACTGGATCATTGAAAAAGCAAGAGAGTTCCAGAAAAACATCTATTTGTGCTTTATTAACTATGCCAAAGCCTCTGACTGTGTGGATCACAACAAACTGTGGAAAATTCTGAAAGAGATGGGAATACCAGACCACCTGACCTGCCTCCTGAGAAATCTGTATTCAGGTCAAGAAGCAACAGTTAGAACTGGACATGGAACAACAGACTGGTTCCAAATCAGGAAAGGAGTCCATCAAGGCTGTATATTGTCACCCTGCTTTTTTAACTTCTATGCAGAGTACATCATGAGAAACGCTGGGCTGGAAGAAGCACAAGCTGGAATCAAGAATTCTGGGAGAAATATCAATAACCTCAGATAAGCAAATGACCCAACGTTTATGGCAGAAAGTGAATTACTAAAGAGCTTCTTGATGAACGTTAAAGAGAAGAGTGAAAAAGTTGGCTTAAAACTTAATATTCAGAAAACTAAGATCATGGCATCTGGCCCCATCACTTCATGGCAAATAGATGAGGAAACAGTGGAAACAGTGTCAGACTTTATTTTGGGGGGCTCCAAAATCACTGCAGATGGTGACTGCAGCCATAAAATTAAAAGACACTTGCTCCTTGGAAGGAAAGTTATGACCAACCTAGACAGCATATTAAAAAGCAGAGACATTACTTTGACAACAAAGGTCTGTCTAGTCAAAGCTATGGTTTTTCCAGTAGTCATGTATGGATGTGAGAGTTGGCCTATAAAGAAAGCTGAGCACCAAAGAATTGATGCTTTTGAACTGTGGTGTTGGAGAAGACTCTTGAGAGTCCCTTGAACTGCAAGGAGATCAAAGCAGTCCATCCTAAAGGAAATCGGTCCTGAATACTCATTGGAAAGACTAATGCTGAAGCTGAAACTCCAATACTTTGGCCCCCTGATGGGAAGAACTGACTCATTGGAAAAGACCCTGATGCTGGGAAAGATTGAAGGTGGGAGGAAAAGGGGAGGACAGAGGATAAGATTGTTGGATGGCATCACTGACTCAATGGACATGAGTTTGAGTAGCCTCTGGCAGTTGGTGATGGACAGGGAAGCCTTGCGTGCTGCAGTCCATGGGATCGCAAAGAGTCGGACACAGCTGAGCGACTGAACTGAACTGAACTTGGAAAGTAGACCTACTTGGAGTGCTTTAGAGGTTATATGCCCCATCTTTGCTTTAGAAAATCTTGGTCTTCTAATCCTCAGTTCTTCCTTGCGATTTGGTATCATGTCTTTGGGACAGAGAGACTCAAGTATGGAAGTATAAGAAGGATCATTCTTTCTATTTCTGTTTTCTACTCTTTGTTGTTAGTTTCCTTTTTTTGTTTGGTTGTTATTTGTTTCCCATTTTGAACCCTTCCTAGCAAGGATAAATATGGCCTTCAACCAGGAGGGAAAAATATTGAGATGTTTTAGCCTTTTCATATATGTCTAGGTATCTGATACTTAGTTATGCTTGCTTGAAAATAGATTGTAGTTTTCTCAATACATCATTTTTGATGTTCCTTTTTAAGGTTATAGAACATGAACATCCAGTAAATAAGATTTCTTTCATTGCCCGCGATGTGACAGACAACCGAGCATTTGGTTATGTGTGTGGAGGAGAAGGCCAACACCAGTTTTTTGCCATAAAAACAGGGCAACAAGTAAGTTCTGATCCTCAAGATATGCCTGGAGGGGGACTTAAGCAAAAGGGTGTCTGTCTCTCAACTAGAGAACTTGCTGGAAACAGATATAGGAGGACCTAACAATGCTTCAGAGGATGACTCTCTTTAATTGGTCTAAGGGATCTTCTTTAAATGTCATTGATACCCATGTAATGTGTGGCACAAGGGCTGTCAGAATAGAATTTGTCATAAGGTCATTGCTGATTTTAGAACAATAGTGAAT
The DNA here is from genome assembly GCF_029378745.1 of Bos indicus. Taxonomy (NCBI): domain Eukaryota; kingdom Metazoa; phylum Chordata; class Mammalia; order Artiodactyla; family Bovidae; genus Bos; species Bos indicus. Next base: position 34,955,921 of record NC_091779.1, read on the forward strand.
TATTCCCAGAAAGTTTGAAGGCACTTGGAAGATTATATTAATACTTCTTGTTTTATCTGTATACTTTATGTTTCTGGGAATAGGGGTGAGAGTGGTGGAGATCTCCGACAGACCAGAGGAGGGTAGGAAGGAGCTTTAAGAGAAAGGAAAAAACTAATACTAATCAGAAGTGATGGGGAACAAAGGGAAGAAAATAGATTAAAATGCTGATAAAGATGCTTTGTCTCGCTTCAGGCTGAGCCGTTAGTCATTGATCTGAAAGACCTTTTCCAAGTTATCTATAATACAAAGAAAAAGGAAGAAGAAAAGAAAAAGGCAAGTACTGTCCCATACAGGCCTTATTAAACTTGATACAATATTCAAGACTGTGTCTAACATTATGTGAACATATGTCCTCTCTGGAAAGTTGGCTTCTATGTGGCTCTTCAACGTGTAGAATGTAAGGAAATGTATTTCTCTTCTTTCCAAAGGGCAATGGATGGGTGTTATAGTTAGGCCTTTCTAATTTCCAGTCCCTGACTCTTGTCTTTTATCCTTATAAGTTTCACATTGATTCCAAGGACTGTACATGAGTACCAAGTCTAATAGCTCTATTTAAATCCAGTATTGATATGAGGAGGGGTGGGGAATGTAGGGTAGAAATCAAATGCAAGACTCTCTTATGCCTTATGCCTGTGAACCCATAGGTATATTTATTCTCCTTTTGAACTCCCTTTGGGCTTCCCTGATAGCTCAGTTGATAAAGAATCCACCTGCAGTGCAGGAGACCCATGTTCGATTCCTGAGTCTGGAAGATCCGCTGGAGAAGGGATAGGGTACTCACTGCAGTATTCTTGGGCTTCCCTTTTGGCTCAGCTGGTAAAGAATCCGCCTGCAATGCGGGAGACCTGGGTTCGATCCTTGGGATGGGAAGATCCCTTGGAGAAGGGACAGACTACCCACTCCAGTATTCTGATCTGGAGAATTCCATGGACTGTATAGTCCACGGGGTCGCAAAGAGTCGGACATGACTGAGCAACTGTCCCTTTCACTTTGAACTCACTTTACCGATAATTTATTAAGATCATTGAATTTGTGTCTCTCTTTTTAGATGGAAGAAGCCAACAAAACAGTAGAGGTAAAAGAGCATCTTTTGTTCTTGTGAATTGCATGTGTCATATATATAAGCCCTGTTTGCCATCTACCCAAGCAGACTTCCCTCCTGGCTTATTACTGTGTGTTCATGACCCCTCATCTTAGAAGATGTACAGTTGAATGATTAGCACCAAAATCTTAACTGCTAATAAGTTAATACACTAGGAAATTAAATTGCATAGAGAAAACTCGCCAACTGACTCTTTAATATTTGCCATCTTTTCAGAATGGGAGTGATGCCCTAATGAATCTTGATGACCCACCTTGCAAACTGAAATTGGTATGTATGTGAATTTTTATGATTCTTACTTACCTGAACACAGGTTTTACTTCCTAAAGATGTTGCTAATACCGAATATGTATGGAATCTGTATGAAGATCCAATTGTGACAACTCTTTAACCATCAGTATAACATTTATGTCAGTATACAAAGTAATCTTTTTAGTAAAAAACTTCTGAATCTAATCCAAATACTTTTTTAAAAGTATACATCAGGTGGATTTGTCTGGGGACCTGTCTACACTACCTGACCTAACTAACCTAATATCAAATCTATATTGGATAAGTGAAAATCCAATTGTGACAACTATTTTCCTAAACTTTAGCTTAGGAAACAATTACAACAATATACAAAATAATCATTTTTAATAGACACATCTGAATCTAATCAAAATACTTTTTTAAGGGTGTTGACCAGATGGATTTGTTTGGGGACATGTCTACACCTCCTGACCTAAGTAGTCCAACAGTAAGTGTCTGTTTTTAAATTTGCAATGTAATAGAAATGGCATCTATAACTCAAATTGGCAATTCACCAGAAATCTTGAGGGTTTCATTGAAACTTGGAAGGTGACTATTGATTTTTCTGCATAAAGTGTAAATGGCTACTAGAACAAATTTGTATCTTAAGTCACCATAGGAGCCTATCAGCACTACAACAGATACATTAATATTGCTTAGAAGTTAAATCTGAGCAATAGGTCAGGCAATGTAGTCCATCTTGGTATTACTTAGGATCAGAAGGAGGAGCTGAATATTAATCCTTGATGTAAGCCAACTTGAAGGAAATATGTTTGTTAGATGACTGATTGTATAGACTCCTGGCCTCTTCTTGTTTTCTAATTCTTTTGTTGTAATTTGGCAGCATAAGCGTGGTATAAAGTGAGACCAAACAGTTAAGAGGCTCAGTTATGTTTAACCAAAGCTTGTCTTTGTTTAAAAAAATGCTCATTCTTTACAGGATATTATAGTATATCGAATCTTCTTATTGTTGATCTGTAACAACTCTGAGAATGGAGTGATATTTTCCTTTAAAAACAAGGAAATGGTGATTAATAAACCTCTCATCTACCCAAGCAGAGGTTCAGTTTCAATGCTTAAGCCTAAGTCTCAGACCTTCCAAAACAGGCTTCAAGTGAAATTACTTGTAATTTTGAATGCTTCTTAAAACTTTTTTGTTTATTTAACAATTTCTTGAGTATCAGCTGTTTGCAGGGCACAGAAATGAGATTCATAATTCAGTGACATCATGGAGTTTAATGTCTATCAGGGAGATCAATGTTAAAATAATCACAAAGCCTAATAGTTGATGTTACTTACAAGGATTTTATTTAGTTTAGAGGTTCAGATAATGCCTCTGAGTAAGTGAGTTTCTGGACTTGAACATAAATTATGAGAAAGCACCTAGACATAACTCAAGAAAAAAGGTGTCGGTCTAGAATGATGGGAAGAATGTTTATCTGGGAACCTCCTGTAGAACTGTCAAGCAAACCTCTGGGATCAAAAAGGTCATAGGAACTAGAGCAACAGCGGATTGAGAAGTGGTGAATGTCTTGCTTGGTGGAGTACTGTAGAGAATGGCATGCTTACGAAACTTCACACAAATACCTAGGCCCAGTGAGATGGGAAGGAGCAGGGGCTGCAGATATTCATCTCTACCCCCACCTTTATGAGAATCAAAATGCATAACATAGCATTTTAGCAACCCTACAAAACCTGCAGAGGAGAAGCTCATTTAATATTCTTTCAAGTAGGAAGTCCTGACTCATTTGTCTGTGAAACCTTTCATTCTTTGTAATGTTTGTTACTATTGTAAAGATAAACTTTTTGAAATACCAGATTAGATAATCCTGAAAGGTCCACCCTTGCTCTGAGGGTGTTTGGTTGCTAGGCAACTTTGCCCCTCCTTGAGAAGCTCCCTTCCCAAAGTAAATTGACACCTGAACAACCTTCTTTCCAACAACATTCAAACAACTAGTATACCGGAAGAGGTCAAAACACTCAATGTATGTAAAATTCCAATGAGATGAGATAGCCAGGGAAGCACTGAATGTTTAATGAGCTTCTGTAGACTTCTAGAAAGTTCTAAAAAATGAAATGAAGAAAAACAAGAGTAATCTTAAGTCTCGTTTATATTAGACTTTGTGCTTTCTAGGAATTTTTGGCTTGTAGAAATAAAATGCAAGTTTTAGTTAAACTAACAGTAAATTTAAATGATAAATAACATGAAAGTGATGATATCTGTAAAAGAATGTTAATGGTGCTAATTATGTGCTCATTAGACTTTGCCAGTGTGTTTCTACATATGACTCCATATTCATAAGTCATGAAATAGATTTATTTCTACTCGATAAAACCAACCTGTTTAAAAATTTTGAAATCTCACAGCAGTTGCTCTGAAAGAGATGAAGAGAGGCAGAAATCTAAATTACCTAGACTTTATGAGCAGTTTCTTAACCCATCTGTGCCTCCCTCCAACATTTATAAGAATAGTTTTTTTGCATTTCAAGTAAAACTCATGCTGCAAACTAAGTGACATGCCTTACAGCATAGTTTTTATCACAAAATCGCTTGAACAATATTTTTCCGTGCTGTATCTCAAAAGAAGAAGGAAAGAAAAAGGGAAAAAAAGAACAAACAAAATGACCTTTAACTTTAAAAACTTCACCATTTGAAAGCCTGGTTATTAAGAAAAAAGGCATAAGATGTGGTTCCCCCATCAAATCTGATATGGGGGTGGGATCAGGGCACAAAACACAGTGTCGTGTATATATAAGATGCAATGGATGGGCACAAGTGAAGCTGAAGTAGAGGGATCAGTGGGGAAAAGCTTTGTAGAGAATCTGAACTTGAGTTAGGTCTTTGAAGTATGTAGGAGAGTAGAAAGTAGTAGTTAGGCTAAAAGCAAGTGACCCATGTGGGTCATTTTGAAAGTCTGGTTAATGAAGTTTATTTTGATATAGGGGAGCAGCAAGAAGTCCCCAAAGGCTTTAAGCAGGGAGTCCCAGGGTTTGGTAGGCAAGATGAATTACCTGAAGAAAAGCTAGTCTACTGAACTCAATATTTAAAACCTTGTCTGTGTAGACACCTTCTTGGTTGCCTGCTTGCCCTTTCTCAGGAGCCTCTTAAGAGCGGGGACTATATTTCATGTTCATGTCACCAGTTCTTGTCTCTCAGGTGCCCACATGACAGCCCAGTGGATGAAGTGTTTACAGCTTACAGTCCAGTGCAGAAGTAAATAAATGCTGACGGAGGAGGTAGATGAGGAGTCTTACATTTTTCAGTTGTAGTCTATGAAGTGGGTTTTTAATTTTGAATTAACAACAAACGCAACCTGAGGAGAGCCTTATACATTTTACTTATAGGGTGACTATTCAGAAGTCTAACATTGTGGCTCCTGTTTCGTGTCCTCAGAACTTCTTCTGAAGTATTTGAAGGAGAACTCTACCAGCTGTGAACACCCAACTGTTCTAATCCAGAGGTGGCTCATAATAAATGAATAAATATTGAAATCACAAGCTTTTGTAATACATTTTGTCCTACCTTTTGATTGTTAAAGATCCCTACATTGAGATCTTCCAATCAATTTCTTTGATTTTTTTTAAGGTTTTTTTTGTGTGTGTGTTTTTTTTTTTTTTTTTTTAATCACAAGCTGTCTCTTCTGACAAGTTCTTCTGGTTATCAGGAGAAAATATGGCTTTTAACAAATTGTATCTTTATCCCTAACAGTAAAGGAAGCCAAAAGATAAATACCAATTGGACCTAAAATTTTTAAAAATTTATTCTTTTCTCTTAAAGCTAAGAAAGCCTATTCAATCTCCCTTTTTATTTGCTGGTTTGAGAATTTTATATTCCCTTGAGGATGTCTTGATCATTGTCCCAATGACCAAAATATTTAATAATCTGCCCAGGCTAATGATAGAAAATTAGCTTCCATTTCAGTTGGGCAATTTTTATTGTTTATTTTCTTCTATGGCTAGCATAGTTAAGTATTTAAGTGATCAGTCAATCAGAAGGAAGGTCTATCAGTATGACAGCTGTATCCTAGGGTGACTCTTAATTAGTTGTGTCATTGACCTGAATAAAGACATGTCAGATTTATCAAATTTGCTGCTTTTATGTTGAGAAGAATATCTTATCTGACAATTGAGAACTCAAATAATTAACATATCTGAAAAATGATAGAGAAGGAATAGAATTTGGTGTGTCTTTCAAATTAACTCTTAAACCCATGTCTCCACCTTATACATAAATTAAAGATGACTTTAAAATTGGTTGAATTTATCCATTGAGTAGATGAGATTACTTAATGGTATTATTGACAGAAATGGACACGAGTTTGAACAAACTCCAAGAGATAGTGAAGGACAAGGAAGCCTGGTGGCTGCAGTCCATGGGGTCCCTAAGAGTCGGACGCAACTTAGCGACTGAACAAAAAGAGATGAGATTACTGTCACAACACAAGCATTGCTAAGCTGTATTATGACAAAAGATATAATTATTAGATTACATCAGTATTTTGAGTATCATGTTCTGAGAAGGATGTAGACAAAAAGTTATGTCCAAAAAAGAGACTCAGATGATGAGAATGAGAGATCCAACTTGGCAGCACCTTCAAAAAGATTCTCAGGTATTTAAAGAGGCATACCTAGCAGGCTGTGATGGGAGGGGACAACCTTTTTTGACCCCCTCCCAGAAGAAAACCCAATTATAGGGAAATATATTAAACTTTATCACAGCCAAAACTATAAAATATGAGTATGTTAGCCAGTGGATTCACTTATTGAGAAAGGTGATGGTAGGTGACTCTAGGGGTATAATAGGAGTGTACAACAGTTTTGAAGTGGGTTTAGGTGTCTAAGGTCATTTCCTTCAAGTTCAATTATACTTAGTCACTTGGAATGATATACAATCAGTTCCCTTTAAGACTTTCAAAGGCATAAATTGAAACAATGATTATGAGCTCAGTCAGTCTGAAAGGGTGAGGGGAGACGTGTAAAACAAACCCAAGTTTTCACTGAATGAAGGGTGAATGAAGTGGAAACCTAATTAAAAGGGCCTGAGAGGTGCAAGGAGGACCTATTCTATAAACTCAGGGACGTGATGGGAGGAGGTAAGGGTCAACCAGTAAGACTGAAATATAATGGAAATTTTTGTAATCCTGGTCATCAGTATGTAGCTTTCTCATTTGAAGTCACAACATGGACTAACCCTTTCTTTTTTTTTTTTCTTTCCAAATGTGATAGGAAAGCAAAGATATCCTGTTAGTGGATCTAAACTCTGAAATCGACACCAATCAGAATTCTTTACAAGAAAATCTGTTCTTAACAAATGGCATCACCTCCTGCTCTCTTCCTCGACCAAAGCCTCAGGCATCTTTCTTGCCTGAAAATGCCTTTTCTGCCAATCTCAACTTCTTTCCCACCCCTAATCCTGATCCTTTCCGTGATGATCCTTTTGCACAGCCAGACCAATCGACACCCTCTTCGTCTGATTCTCTCAAATCTCCAGATCAGAAGAAAGAGAATTTGAGTAGCTCGTCTACCCCTCTGAGTAATGGGCCCCTGAATGGGGATGTTGATTACTTTGGTCAGCAATTTGACCAGATCTCTAACCGGACTGGCAAACAGGAAGCTCAGGCAGGCCCATGGCCCTTATCAAGTACTCAAACCCAGCCAGCAGTGAGAACTCACAATGAGGTATCTGAAAGAGAACAGAACGGCTTCCATATCAAATCCTCCCCGAACCCTTTTGTGGGAAGCCCTCCCAAAGGACTGCCTGTCCCGAATGGCGTAAAGCAGGACTTGGAAAGCTCTGTCCAGTCCTCACCACATGACTCCATAGCCATTATCCCACCTCCACAAAGTACCAAACCCGGAAGAGGCAGAAGGACTGCTAAGGTGAATTGTCTTCTCCACATAGCCATTGGCAGAATGCATGTGCGGTACCAAAGGGTGGTGTGATGCAAGCTCTCTTTCCTGCTGCTCTTGTAGATTCCTGTGTGGCTGTAAAATAGAAGGTGGGATAAGGCACATCGTTCTCCAGGAACACTTTCCTCTAATCGACACCCTTTTTAAGCTTCTCACTCGGCCGTGTTTGTCACCCTCTGCTTTCCGTTTGCATGTCTTGTCACGTATTATTAACTAAACACAAGTTTTTCCATTTTTAATGCTGCTATGCTTCTGTACCTCTGGTAAGTTTGATCGTCATGTTATGGGAGGGGAGGACAAGGGTTCCTGTGATTCCTTTTGTACCCTCCCCATACTAACCCACACCCCCTACACACACACCCCCTTATATTGCATTCCTGTCCAGGTGGTGGTATAAAATTCTTGTCTGTCTCCTCTAATGCCAGAATAATCCAATGTCTTAAAAGAAACATATATTTACTATTACCACTTCATTCAAAAGCAATTTAAAATGTGGTTTATGTAAGTTTCATTTAAAAAATCTCATTGGAATATGCAAGCTGGCTCAATGATTAAACTACTGTATCATCTTTATGCAGAATGATTTAAATCCAGAATGACCGAAATATTTAAGCTACTCACTTATAGTTGTCCTTTCACTGCCAGCTTCCAGCTTTTAGCTGATAAGGAGGTCAGACAGATACAAATGTGTGAACAAGCAAATTAGATTTCACTTTGAGTTTCCTCCATTATATCAGTCACCAAGATCCAATATTCTGTCCATTGCCCAGATCTGTGTCTTTTTTGTTTTGTTTTGTCTTTTGGGGTTTTTTTGTAGTAATTTATCAACAATAGGAAAAAGTTTTTCTTTTCTTTTTGTGTACCCAAAGTCTAGTTGGGTACAGACTAGGAAACCGAATAGAGCTTTATTTCACTGTTCCTGAGTAACTCCTCCATATCCCTCTCTGTCCCATCAGTCTCCAGCAAAAGACTTACTTGCAGCAGACATCTTTGCTCCTCCCATCTCAGAACCTCCAGGACAATCTCCAGGACAACCTGCAACCCTACAGACCAACCCTCTGGATCTCTTCAAAACAAGTGCTCCTGCCCCATTGGGGCCCCTCCCGGGTCTAGGTAGGTGTTTAGAGATGGAGTTAGGTTTGGCTCTGTTACTTTCATCAGATGGTAATTCATAGGAGGAAGCACTTCATATCCATAGGAGTACCTGGGGCATATAATTTGAGCATCCTAGGGAGCGTTTCTTCCACTTTTACTTCTTACAATCCACCTCCATTCGGAACTCTTGACTTGTACTGGAATGGGCTCCTTGAGTTAGCATGTGAGAAGAAATCTGTTTCCAAGTGTTGCACCTACCTGAACTAACTAGTCATGGCTTACTGGAGACAGTTGTAAGGGATTCTGAAGCTCAAACCAGTTTCATTGGAGAAATGGGGTTGAGATCGTCTCCATTTGAAAAAGTAATAACATGCATGTCTTCCATGTAATCTTGTCATTATTAAATCAAAGCCCTATTATCCCCTGTTAAACTAATGCCCCTCTTGGAAGGGATACGCACCTCGACGGGGATGTAAGTGAAATCTGAGTCAAGTGTAAGTCACTGAATGAAAGTGCAGGGTTCTGAGCGCAGCTCTGTTCTTCGGCATGTGGTGGGTGTGAGAAAGGCATGTATCCTGATCGGTCTCTGAATTCTTAAGCCTTAGTAGCTCCTTGCTGATATTCTGGTTAGTTGTGTGGCTTAGTAGTGTTAGAAGATAAGTCTACAGTACAGAAACCTGAAGGTGAAAAGAACACAGAAATAATGGAAGAGATGGAATTTTATCAGATACCTAAGACATGCTGCTGCTGTCAAAACCAGCAGCATTCAAAACCATGTCATTAGCTCACATGGACCACTGAGCCCCTCTGTGGCAGGACTCTGGGAAAGGCCACGTGGCTGAGAGCTGGTCCTGCTACTTTTTGCCCACCACCTCCGGTTCTTTCCTGCCTCCATGGAACAGTTCTTTAGAAACTCTGACAATGGTTTTTGCTGTCCTACTGGGGATTCTGTTTGTTTTCCTACTTCTTTCCTACTCCACAAGCCCCAAATAGACTCTGTCTCTTGAGAGAGCTAAGGAGGGCTATAAATGAAGGGGCCTTTCTCCCCTATTTTATAAAAGTTGACCGGGGATTTTGGCTTTCTCTGCCTCCTGCAGAGTCTGTTATCAGGACTCTTTCTTCCTGCTGTTTTCCTGCAAAGGAAAATATTTTGATTCTGTCATATTATATCAGTTCAATCATATCTGGAGTGTGGTGGCAACAGGGAATTGGTTCCCAACTGCTGAGTGGCTGCAAGCCCTGCAGGTGTGAAAGCCAGCTCATTTCAGGTCCCTGCTTGGCATTTACACCATCAGGAAACTCTCCCCAGGCACCTCAGATTTCTTGGGGTCTTTCTGTTTCTGCAGCCCTTTCTCCTACACCCCTAAGGGGAAGCTGGTTGGTGCTTTCCCTGCAGAAAGGTAGAGAGCTTGCCTGCAGTGCCTGTGATGAGATCACATCACAGAGCTTTGTAGTCTGATATCAAGGCCCTGAAAATTTTTCACAGCCAATATTTAACAAATCAGCCTGAAAACACAGCTGGACCCTATAACTATTAATTTATGCAGATGAAGTAAAGCTTTTTCGCTAGGTGCCCTTGTTGAGGCCTTGGAGTATACAACTGCCGAATACTGATGATTCTTCTAAGTTTGAACTTGGGACTCAAACTGAACCCTACAGTATAGCCCCTGTCCACTCGCAGGGATCCTCAGCCAAGCCATGGAAGGTTGTAGGTCTGGCTTCCGCTGGACCAAGCTAGGGGACCATCTCCTCTGGAGAACAGGGGTGGGGAAAGGGTATTGTAGAAAGCTTTGACTAGCTTCCCTGTATTTTAATATAGCATCAGGAAGTTAATAAAATTAACTTTTTATACCCACACTTTCTTTTTCCTTACTTTCTCCAGCAGGGCCTTAAATATCTTGGAAACACAACATGTGGTAGATGGGAATGAAGCTGGCCTGAGTATACACTAGGAAAGTCTTTGAAAGAAAGAAAGTGAAAGTGTTGGTTGTTTAGTTGTGTCCAACTCTTTGTGAACCCGTGGACTGCAGCTTGCCAGGCTCCTCTGTCCATAGAATTCTTTAGGCAAGAATACTGGAGTGGGTTGCCATTCCCTTCTCCAGGGGTTCTTCCCTACCCATGGATTGAACCCAGACCTTCTGCATTTCAGGCAGATTCTTTATTGTCTGAGCCACCAGGGAAAGTCTTTAATTCCTGGCAAATATCAATATATTTTTCTCCTTTATCACCACTCCCACTAATACTATCTGTGACCAAAGCTACACATTTTCCTAAGGGAAGGCAAGTCATCCAAGCTGAAAGACGGTAAAGTTTTACCCAATTTGTACATCCAACTGGAGTAAATTATTAGTGAGTGACTCTGGCTTCAGTTAATAAAGTTTAAATTATTTTTTTTAAATGATAGCAATAACTTTGTTTAAACTCAACCTACTTCAAGAAACCTGTATTATCGAATCTAAGAGAACTGTTCCCTTGATTGGTTGTAAAAGGAATGCAGGCATACCTCGTTTTATTACACTTCATTTTATTGAACTTTGGAGACAGTGAATTTTTTTTTTTTTTACAAATTGGTGGTTTATGGCAACCATGAGTGAAGCAAGTGTATCAGCACCATTTTTCCAACAGCATTTGCTCAGTTCTTGTCTCTTTGTCACATTTTGGTAATTTCTGCAGTATTCCAAACATTTTATTCTCAAATGGTGATCTGTGATTGATGATCTTTGATGTTACTACTGCCAAGAGATTATGACTTGCTGAAGGCTCAGATGATGGTTAACATTTTTAACAATAAATTATTTTTAAGTTAAGGTATGTACTTTGTTGTTTTAGCCATAACACTATTGCGTATTTACTAGACTATAGTATAATACAAGCATAACTTTTATATGCACTGGAAAACCTAAAAGCTTGCTTGACTCACTTTATTGTCATATTCCCTTTTATGACAGTCTGGAAACAAGCTTGAAATATCTCCAAGGTCTGCCTGTGTGCATATTCTTTGGTGTAAATGAAGTCTAATTTCTGTATACATGTAAATAAGTATTTGAGGGACTTCCCTGGCAGTCTAATGGTTAAGACTCTGTGCTCCCAATGCAAAGGCACAGGTTTGATCCCTGCTTGGAGAACTAAGATTCTGCATGCCACACAGTGTGGCCAAGAATAATAAATAAGCATTTTAATTAACATTCCAATAAAAAATATAGTTCTGTTCCTTGATGTCAAGGAGACAGAACAGGAGGGTAGGGACTGGAATCAGTGGTATGCCTGAGTTTTGGTCTCTATTGCACACTGTGACCTTCCCAATTTTAATAATTAATATTCTTCTACCCAATTTCTTCACCTCAAAAGTAAGCATATTAATTTAATAAAATGAGCCACCACTTAAAGCCACTCACTCTTCATGAGTACACCTTGTGTGTTGATGGTCAGATGGAGGGGGTTTGTGACGACAGAGCTGAATCAATTAACACCAAGCTCCAAGCCTAAGAAAATTCGAGGTAGAATATCTTGCTCCATCAGCCCCTGAACACCATTTCAAAATATCTCTCCCTCTGGAAACAAAAACATTCCTAACCCAAGTCTGAAGGCCTTTTCCTTCTTTGGTTAGAAAGTGTTCATAACTAAAGAATTGCTCTGCTCCAAAGCCCAAAGCAAGTAGGTTTTTGAGAGCAGAACATCATTTGTGAAGCAGTATGAGGCTGAATCTAGGTTTTCTGTTAGTGGTGACAGTTTAACTGGATTATTAATACACTTGGGAAGACACAAAAGAGAAAATGTCCTACATATTAGAACAAGATGTCAGGAATGAGCTTCTCAAGAAGAGGAGGGTGAGCACTGAAGAGACCTAGATTTTACTGATTTAATTAATTACAGATCAACAATGGCAGGGGTCTGGTGACGGAGCCATTTCCCCACAAAGAGCAGATGCCTGGACAGGTGTAGTTACTCACATTGCAAATGTTTTTGTTTCCTGTTTGTTTGTTTGGAGTTTTTTTGTTTTGTTTTGTCTTTGTTTTTCCTTCACGTTATCTCCTCTCCCTCCTAACTTCTGGCAGAGTTTAGTGAGTGACACATGGCAGGAAGCACTTTTATTTGAAACAGCTCTCCTAGGACAACCAGCTTTTCCTCCATTTTTGAACGTAAAAGTCTAAAACTATCTTGGCATAAACCAAATGTTACTACCCTTTTATATAGCTGTGTCAACCTTGGCAACATTTAAAAGAAAAGAAACTTTGAAATGGTTTCTTCAGGATGTAAGCATGCTAAAGCCTAATGTATATGCCTAACAGCTAGTCTCCATAAGACTCCAGACCTGAGCCATTTGCCAGATGAAGAGATTACATCAATGACTCGAGTATCCAATGGATTATCTTAATTAACTACTTCATAATAAGCATGGCTTATATATGTCAATGTATTTACTCAACCTGTAGATTCATACTACTGACAGGCTCTATTCTAGCTGTTTGAATTACATCAATGTATGTATGAAAAGGGCTCATTTTCTTTTATGACTTGGTACTTGACTGTATTACCTATCTAATGAGGAAAGTTTAAAAACATGTGGTAGAAAAACAGGGCTTCGAAGTACAACAAACATTTGAATATGTGCCACAGCTAATTCATCTTTGAAAAGAAAGTGAAAGTGTTGCTCAGTCGAGTCTGATACTTTGCCACCCCATGGACTGTAGCCCACCAAGGCTCTTCTGTCCCTGGAATTCTCCAGGCAAAAACACTGGAGTGGGTAGCCATTCCCTTCTCCAGGGCATCTTCCTGACCCAGGGATCGAACCTGGGTCTCCTGAATTGCAGGCAGGTTCTTTACCATCTGAGCCACCAGGGAAGCCCAGTTCATCTTTAGAGTGATTTAATCTAATAAGAACCATGTCAGCCTCAAGGCTTAATAAAGGTTGGCATGTAGATGCTCTCTGTAAATGCTCTCCAGAGAGCTGACTTTCTGGAACTCGAATCCTCTTCAAGCTGGTCTTCTGATTTAAGTCCTCTGTCCTGCTTCCTTCCTTCAGGTGGAGTGCCAGTTCTATCTGCTCAGGCAGCACCATGGAGCCCAGCACCTTTAGTCTTCAGTCAGTCCCCTTCAATGGTCCCGGGCGCCATGATGGCTGGTCAGCCTTCAGGATTCAGTCAGCCAATCGTCTTTACCACAAGCCCAAGTGTTCCGGGTTGGAACCAGCCTTCCTCTTTCGCAATCTCAGTTTCCTCTCCACCCCCTGTAGCTTGGGGCACATCAGCATCCATAACACCCAATACATGGTCAGCAAACAGCCCTCTGGGGAATCCTTTTCAGAGCAATGTTTTTCCAGCTCCTGCTGTGTCCACCCCGCCCCCTTCTATGCTCTCCTCTCTCCTGGCCACTCCTCCTCAACCACCTCCCAGAACTGGCCCTCCAAAGGATGTCCCCAGTGATGCCTTCATTGCCTTGGACCCTCTTGGGGATAGAGAAGTCAAGGAAGTGAAAGAAATGTTTAAGGACTTCCAACTGCGGCAGCCACCTACTGTGCCGGCAAGGAAGGGAGAACAGAACTCCTCTGGGACCTCGAGTGCCTTCTCCAATTATTTCAACAGCAAAGTTGGCATTCCTCAGGAGAATGCAGACCATGATGACCTGGACGCTAATCAACTGTTGAGAAAGATCAATGGTAAGCTACCTACTTCTCTGGCAACTGCACCCATGAGGATTTCAGTCGTATGAATCCAGAGAGTCTCTCAGAACCCTCTCCAGACCCTTAATAGCTGTACTCTTGCTTTTTTCATCTATCAGGGGTTATGGAGACAACTTAACCACTTAGCTTATGGAGTTAACAGGGTGCCTTAGTTAGCTATTTCTAAGGACTGGCCCAGTGCTGCCCTCTTGTGGCAATTCTTAAAAAGGGCTGCCGAGAGCTATTGAAATTCAATGGGTTGTGGCACCCAGAGCACTGCAGGTAGGTATGTAGGGCTGTAGGCTCATTTTTTTCATTAATAGACATGCATGGATCATACTACCCATCTAACGAGGGAAGTTAAAAGGCATGGTAGAAAGAAAGAGCCTTGAAATGCAACCAGTATGTGAATGCTAGCTGTACTTTTATTAGTTAATCTATCAGGTAATTGAATCTCTGCTGCTGCTGCTGCTGCTAAGTCGCTTCAAGTCATGTCCGACTCTGTATGGGCGACCCCATAGACGGCAGCCCACCAGGCTCCACCATCCCTGGGATTCTCCAAGCAAGAACACTGAAGTGGGTTGCCATTGAATTTCTAGAAGCCTTTATTTCTGTGTTGGCCTCAAGGCTTAATGAAGTTTTGCCACGTAGGTGCTTTTAAGTGAGGAAATTCTGAATCTCTTCCACTTCAAGTGAATGTGCCTGGCTTCCTCTTCCAAGAAGGGATGAATTTGCTTGTGATCATCCTGGTATTTGGTGTGATAATTTTTGTTTGGTCAATATCAGTTTCAAAAATATGGAACTTAATTTCTAAGATAAGCCTGACTGGAGGACTTGTGCTTGCATTGGAGGAAAGCTTGCTTACTGACTACTTTCTCACCTTCTAGATCTACCAAAGCCGGCTCCCCGACACAGTGCCCCGCCAGTTACCAAATCTGCTGACAATGCATTTGAGAACCCCTTCTCTAAAGATTCTTTCCACTCATCACCAGCCTCTGTAAGTACCAACTATTAGAAGCTGATATTCCAAAGTACACACCACATAGAGTTATCACCTCCTGAATTAACCTTGCTTGTATCTTTGACGGTAAAGGACATTTGAATAAGATTTATCACTGAGAACCACTGCAGTGTAAACCTCAGCTCAAACGGGAAGGATTATTTTTACAGGAACTACTCTCTTGAATTTGAGAAGCAAATATCATATAGAAAAGTCCTTTGTCTCTCACTTAATCTAGCTTGGGAAAGCACTTTGAAAGAAAATTGAGCCAAAACACTATGCTTAAAAACCTTTCAAACGTTTAATTTCCTAAAGCAAAATTACTGAGCTCATAAAAATAATATTTTGCATTTTGGGGGAATAAACATAATTCTGAATCTTGCTTTTGATGTAAATATTAAATATATATCCATCACAAGTAGGAAAACACAAATCATTGTAGACCCATACAATATCTGATTAGTCTGTGACCTAAGTGATTTTTAAAGGAATCTGAGAAGTCTTAATTATAGGTATTTTCTTATCATTGTAATTACAGTTATTGACTAGGTGGTTTTGTTTCCATAGATGGCTTCTCTTCAACCCACATCATCCGATATATATAGAGATCCATTTGGAAACCCTTTTGCCTAACTTCTGTAAGTAGAAGATCCTGCTAAGCTTAGGCTTTGTAAGAAAGGGTGGCACAGAGAATAAAGGTGAAATTTTAATTTTAGAATTGGAAAGAATAAATTCTTCTGAAATGGAGAAGTAAAAGATATGGAACACTATGCTTAACTAATTCAATAATGACTAAGCTGAGTATTTATGAATAGAGTTCTTACACATATTAAAAAAAATAGTAATATACTCATGGATATAGGTTTCTGTCCTGTGTTTTTAACATTTCACTTCTGTACAGAAGTAAAACTCCATATAACACATAACAGCCTTCTAGATTTTTGATCTTCATATTGAAGTGATTGCAAAGTTTCCTAGTAACTACTCAGTTTTCTATAGAAGCTTCAAATTCTGAAGGCCTTCTGAAACCACCAAAGAGGTCAGCCAAACAAATCATGATTACACTTTTGCCATCCAATTCAATATGCATTTCTTTGTGAGAGGGCCTCACAATTGGTCTGAAATTGTCTGGTGATATTAAATCTCAAAGTGGTGACAGCTTCCTATAACCCCTTGAAAGGCAAGTTCAGATGAGTCCACTGGTGGGTTTTATCCTCAGTCAGTTACTGTGTGTTACCACCTTAGACTTGGAGAAGGAAATGGCAATGCACTCCAGTATTCTTGCCTGGAGAATCTCATGGACAGAGGAACCTGGCAGGCTACAGTCCATGGGGTCGCAAGAGTCGGACACGACTTAGCCACTGAACCACCACCACCATCTTAGATTGAGATCTGGGAGTGAAGATGGGAGTGTGCTTCTTCCTCACCAGTTAGTAGAAACAACTTTATCTCATCTTAAAAGATTGCAGTTTGTGGAGGAGAAGAGGCTTATCTGCATTTTAGAGGAAGTAGGGGATAGCTGGAAGAGGAGAAAAATAGGAAGAATGAAAAGAACCCAAGCCCATTTTTTTTCCCAGTTTTGCCCCCTGGCCCCCATTCACGTGGGCCTACCAAACTCTCTCGACCCAAACTCTCTCTCAACCCACGTAGAACTTAATTATTTTAAATAGATACATATCTTAAGTCTGATACTAACAATAAGATTTGAGTTTACTTGCAATTTGGATTATCTCCCTCACTCCACTTCTGTAATTACAGTCTTTCTGAAAATGCTTTTCCATAAAATAGGCTACAGAGTGAGATTATTGAAAAGGCAAATTCCTGGGCCCTAGCCCTGAGGAATCCCCCTTGGTGCTGAGGAAAAGCTTAATTTTAGCAAGCATCCAGATGAGTTACAATGTTAATAAAATGGTATGATATATTGAACCTTAACAGAGACTCACTCTTGCCTCCTCTCCCAGGGAGGCACCCATGAACCAAGCACAAGGAATAACATGCACTAAAAGTCTAGGAGGATTGTTTGCACCTAATTGAATTGACTAGAGTTCTCTCTGGAAGCCCTTCCTTCTTTAGGTCATGAAGGAAGGGTAATTCTAGTTAACCTGCTAAATGGTAGGTTGGGGCGTGAGTAGAAGAACTACAGTGGGACAAAATAGCTAACATTATTGAGCACTTGTGTTAATCACTTTATTACAGATTCTACATCAGTTGTTTTATCCTCTTGAATCAGTCCTAGGAGATATTATTATTAACATAGATAATGACTTAATGTTTACCACATTAAATATTCAACCCCAAAATTCTAACCATGGTTTTTTTTCTTCTCCATACTTCTCTAGGAACTTGGCGTGCTGACTGTCCAGAGAAACAAAGAGGTTGGCCTTGGTAGTCAAGGACAAAGCTAATTGGCAGACAAGTCCTGACTTTTGCCCTTGTTCTAGCTTTGACATATTATCAGTTGCCTTATTTCTTGCAGCCTCTCCCACTTGTAGAATACCTTCTACTTTCTGTTTTGCTAAACTGAATCTATGGCTTTAAATAAATTAAGAACCTAAACTCACTAGCCGAATGTAAGCGAAGTAGTTTTCCTATGTGGACCCTTGTCTATTGTGACCCTAGAACCTTCTGGAACCCATGTGACCCATGTACCCTCTGGTTGGGCGATGCAGCCACCACAACCCCTCAGATCATACTGTTTTGAATAAATTTTGAAATCCCTACTGTTCATAGTGTTTGGGGGTTCTGTTTCAGAGCATTAAACCTAAAGATTGTAGAACAAGGCACCTGCTTAAATCTTGCTTCAGACCGTCACTTACAGAGCATTTTTAAAGTAAACTAGAAGCAAGTTCAATTTCTCCTTAGGAGAATCTCCTTGGAATCTGACACACCTAAGAATGTTTTTAAAGATGCAACTTTTCTTTCTGAAGATTCATTTTCTCTCAAGGGTGAGATTGTCCTTTCTCTTATCTCTTGCTAGCTATTGCAAAGGAGGGAAGAATCATTTTTTAATCTCTCCTCTTCTTTCCCCTCCAATTCTCTTTTCAGTCATTTTTGCTCCTGGGCTTCTCTCTTTCATAAACAGTTGAGTTTTATGGGGCAAAAAAATCTAATGATTCACAGGTCTGAAGCCTCTATGCTCTACCTTCTCAGTAATCTCTAATCTCAGTAACTAGAGTTGCAAATGCACACAACCTTTATCCTTTCTATGGAATAAGAGGCTATCTTCTTGAGCTGAAGTTCCAGAACAGTTCACGTTGAGGAAAAATTGAACTCAACTCAGAAATGAAGGACTGCATTCCTAAGAGAAGCACATCAAAGTTAAATGTGATTGTGCCAAACATGTTAGGTGCTTATTTGGGGTCATGCCAGACCTTTATCAAGTAACTGGAAAGCTTTCTTGATGCCACAGTCTCACAGTCAGAAGATAAATGGGTGGTGGGGAGGGGGTGGATTCTGTAGAGCAAGTATTTGGTGTTATCATTAAAAATTTAATGTGTGCAGTGTTTGTCTCCTCACAATCTTGGAAACTCTTCCAGCTCATTTTCAGTCCTGTTGTTGGCACGGATCTGAAGGGTTTGTTCTTGCCATAGTGAGTTTTGTTTTATTTTGTTTATGTTGGGTTTCTAATGTGATTTCTTGACCCCTAGTGCTCAGGTTCTTGTGGGTGTTAATCAACCACATACAATATTATCTTTAGGTGGAAGAAGAGGATGACTGCTCAGGATCAAAACAAGATGGTGGCCTCACGAACCTCCATTGATTAGCCCCAAGTAGTCCAGGCTAAAGTCCTATGGTTTTATGTTGAATGGTAATAGCTGATCATGTATGGCAATGTCTGACTTTCTACTCAGTTATTATCAACAGACTTGAAATAATATTTTATATGTCTGAATACCTAAATGTGCTAAACTGGAGGCAATTATTTCTAGATAGTTTGAATTTTTGAAAGTAGACAAATTTTTTGAAACTGATGACCAGCCACACAATTGTTTTGTACATACTTATTTTCTTGTGCACTTTTCTGTATGCAAAGAAAGCTATAAATTTACTCATTTCAATAAACTGGAATGGCAGAATCTCATGTGTTACTGTCAGTTCATTTGACCCCTGCTCTGGGTTGATGTGATAGGGTCAATATATAACATATACTAGTGTAAGGTGAGCAAATGTTAATTATGACACATTCTGAATTGTCACCAAAATGAAAAAGTAGAAATCTGTGAAATAGGACCACGGGTAAATTAATATCTGATGCCTTTCAAGACTCAATTTTCCTCTCTCAGACCTATACATTCTCCTTTCCTGGGAGTTTACTGGGAGTCCAGTGGATAAGACCTATGCCAGAACAACCTCAATTATGTCTAGTATAAAAATCATTCATTAGTGAACTATTGGTTCATGCCTTTTACCCTTTCTTCCCCTGTTTTTAATTCATTGCTGTTTGACTTCATCAAAACACAGCTCTGTGGACTGGTTCAAGCTTCTGTAAGCTACTTAGAAGAGCTTCTAAGTTTCTAAGTCAGGTGGGCAAGCTTATGGTCAAATGTCTTTAGCACTAGGACACTCTTAAACACTCTCCCTTATTTAAAAAAAAAAAAAAAATGCATTCAAGGCTCTCATTCATTTCAAGACCTAGAGCAACAAAACAGATGACCCCAAAGCAGACACTGCTTGAGTGTAGAAGTCTTGGTGTTAAACTTGACATCTTCAGGTAATCAGATGAACTTGATGGAATAAGTGTCTTTGATTGGCATTTATTGTTCTGGGATATTTGATAGTACTGCCTTACCTTTCCTTTTAACTGAAACATTTTATCTGTTTCTGAGTAGAATATAGAGAAACAGACTCCACGCGTAAGCAGTTTCCAGTAAACCACAGATGAGCTGGAAAGGGCTGCTGATAAGAATATGTTGCACAAATTACACAGTGTATCCAAATGCTCTGCAGTTTATCTAACCCATTGAACCTGTGTGATATTTCCATGTGGTTTAAGCAAGCTCTTGCCAAAGGTTTATCCTTGTTCATGTGTACAAGGGGATGACATTCACTTCAGTGCAGTAGTAACTACTGTTAACCAAGCAGAGGGAGGTGCCTCCTGAAGTGTCCCTGTGAAGTGGAAACAGACCTCTTTCGAGTCTCTTAGTAGCAGCAGTAGCTTCCTTGGTAGCTCAGTTGGTAAAGAATCCGCCTGCAATGCAAGAGACCCCGGTTTGATTCCTGGGTCAGGAAGATCCCCTGGAAAAGGGATAATCTACAACTCCAGTATTTTGGGCTTTCCTGGTGGCTCAGATGGTAAAGAATCCGCCTGCAATGCCGGATTCAATGCCTGTGTTGGGAAGATGCCCTGGAGGAGGGAATGGCAACTCATTCTAGTATTCTTGTCTGGAGAATCCCCATGGACAGAGCAGCCTGGTGGGCTACAGTCCATGGGGTTGCAGAGAGTCAGACACGATGGAGTGACTAAGCACAGCACAGTAGCAGTGGTGTTTACACCTGGAAGCCGGGAATTCAACTTTTACGGTAAAACTGTTATCCTTGGGAGAGGGTTTCATTGAAGCATCACATAAATCTAAGCTAAAAGCTGAACTTTAACAGCCAATGTGCCTTCCAATCTCTCACACATAAGCGATACAAAGAGAGAAGGTATTAATTTTCTCAAAATAATCTTGCATTTGTGAAGTACTTTACCACTTACACAATATAACTTCATTCTCTTGCCACTGCAATTCAGCAAGATGGGATCTATTACTGTTCCAGCTCATCTGAGAATGGCATTGTGCTTTAAAATGGCTACAATCTGCTTCAATTCTTTAAGTGAGTGGTTTCCATGGTATATTACTGTAAAACTGTGTCTTAACTACCTTTACTATAGAAGTCGGTAAAGCTGAAAGCTTGATCTCCCAGCCTCACTTGTTCCTAGCAGTGGTCACCTGACCATATTCTGGCTATTGAGGTCTTATTCAGCTATGTAGGGAGATCTTTTCAGTCAGTGGTTTCAAATTCCTCCATCAAAGTATTAGCACTGTGTCTCAAGAACCAGAGTGTGATTCTGTGTCTTTCCTGTGCTGACAGCAGGGAGGGGAAAGAACAGAGGATGTAGCTAACTCAGGCATTTGGTTGACCCTGCAATAAACTGATGAGTGAGGACTCTGACCCGTATTCCTGGAATGGGTTCAATATGAAGTCTCCTAGTGAAAGACAAGAGCTCCCCAACAGTCCTTGGTAAATATTTAAGCTATTGTAACCTTTGCAGGAGATTGCTAAATAATAAAATGCTAGATTATTGCTGGGAAATGTTATATTTTAACAAACTCCCTTCTGTTAAAAACAACTAAGTCTCACGTTCTAAGTTGTTATGCCAGTTGTGGACACACACAGGCTGTGGTGGCAGCAGCCCTCTTAGTGGGTCCTAATACAGTAGTGCTGATGAACAAGGCTCAGCCTGTATTCTCTCACTCAGTGAGGGACTTAGCCCCTCATTCACTCTTGCTTCTCTGAATGTGCTTAATTACTAGACCTCTGCTGCTGCTGCTAAGTCGCTTCAGTCGTGTCCGACTCTATGCGACCCCAAAGACGGCAGCCCACCAGGCTCCCTTGTCCCTGGGATTCTCCAGGCAAGAATACTGGAGTGGGTTGCCATTGCCTTCTCCAACCTCTAACATGTGCTAAAGATCATACAAGTGCCAGTCTCCAGGGAGACAACCGTGGTGGCTACTCAGTGGCAAAGAAACCAGGCTTCTGTCATGACCAAAGATTATACAAGAAAAGAAAGGTTATACAAGAAAAGAAAAAAAAACAACTCACCTCTGAAAGTCTTCATGACTGAGTTTTCCCTAACATTGGTTGTGGAGTTTTTTGTCAATTCATTTTTATTTGCTTGACTTCAGTTCAGTTAATTTCAGTGCAGTTGCTCAGTCATGTCCAACTTTTTGCAACCCCATGGACTGCAGCATGCAAGGTTTCCCTGTCCATCATAAACTCCCGGAGCCTACTCAAACTCATGTCCATTGGGTTGGTGATCCCATCCAACCATCTCATCCTCTGTCGTCCCCTTCTCCTCCCACCTTCAATCTTTCCCAGCATCAGGGTCTTTTCCCATCAGATGGCCAAAATTTTGGAGTTTCAGCTTCAGCATTAGTCCTTCCAATGAATATTCAGGACTGATCTCCTTTAGGATGGACTGGTTGGATCTCCTTGCTGTCCAAGGGACTCTCAAGAGTCTTCTCCAACACCACAGTTCAAAAGCATCAATTCTTCAGCGCTCAGCTTTCTTTATAGTCCAACTCTCACATCCATACATGACTACTGCAAAAACCATAGCTTGAACTAGACAGACAAGGGTCCATCTTGTCAAAGCTATGGTGGGAAAGATTCTTTTCTTGTATAACCACATCATCTTTGGTCATGACAGAAGCCCGGTTTCTTTGCCACTGAGTAGCCACCACGACCAGTGAACCTGGTTCACTGAGTCTTGATGGTGGAAACAAGAGGGCTAAAAACAGGAGGAACTGCCTCTTTCTGATGAAAGACCTTGGGCAAGGCAGGCAGTTTATGGTCCTTATGTCCACTCATAATGAACAGACAATAGTAATGGAAAGGCTCATAGTGGCTAAAATTAATAGGGGTTATTTTTTTCCTATAAAAGTCTAGACTGATGGCTGCTGATGCTGCCTCAGCAACTCAAAACGACCCTCAAGGACACAGACTCTTAACTTTTCACTCCAACTTTTGTAGCTTTGGCTTCCTGTTCTTCAGTTTGTTTCTTAATGGTCACAAGATGGCTGTGTAGCTCTTGAGTGGGATGTTAGCCATTCAAGGAGAGCAAAAGTGAAAAGGTGGTGCAGTCAATATCTGCTCCTCATACCAAGCATTTCAGTTTTCCCCAAGGCTTTCTAGTGGACGGCAACTATGGCTCATTGGTCAGAATGTGGTCACATGGTCACTGTGAGGTGCAAGGGAGGCTGGGAAACCATGTTTTTAGCTCTACCAGAATGGCAAACCACTCCAGTATTCGTGCCTGGAGAATCTTACGGACAGAGGAGCCTGGAGGGGGCTACAGTCCATGGGGTTGCAAAGAGTCAGATATGACTGAACAACTGAGCGCAGAACATGGTAAAGGGAGTTAAGGAAGAGGCAGCGCTGGCTGTTTCATTCGTGAGCCCCAGGGCAAAATACAAATGGAGGAATCTCCATTGTTCAAAGCAGGGTAAAAGCGCTATTAAAGGCAGTAAAATATAAAGCTCTCTCCTTTCTTATGAAATCTCTCTCTTAATATGATGTATTTTGTTTGCCATTTAATGTTGTTCTAAGTAAAGAAAAATTAAAATGTTAAAATATTAGTATGAATTTTACCTATAATCTTTAATTTATATGTGGAATCACTGAAATTATACAATTTATATTTCATAAGTCATATATGCACATGTTGCTATTGGTCAGTCCCTCAGTCATGTCCAACTCTTTGTGACCCCATGGACTGCAGCACGCCCAGCTTCCCGTCCTTCACTATCTCCTGGAATTTGCTCAAACTCATGTCCATTGAGTCAGTGATGCCATCCAATCGTCTCATCCTCTGTCGCCCCTTCTCCTCCTGCCCTCTTTTGCATCCATTTCATTCCTACCAGAACCATTAGAAACACTGCACAAAATTAGCTCGATTGTCTTTAATTCACTTCTTGATACATGTATATCTCACCAGCATATCTCGCTTATGAGCAAAACAGACAGAAGAAAAGAAACCACGTGTTGCCCTATCTTTTTCCTTCCTTCTATATTGTTGCTTTCAGTGTTCAGTTCAGTTCAGTCATGCAGTCGTGTCTGACTCTTTGCGGCCTCATGGACTGCAGCATGCCAGGTTTCCCTGTCCATCACCAGCTCCCGGAACTTACTCAAACTCTTGTCAATAGAGTCGGTGATGCCATCCAACCATCACTTGCAGCGTTACATGGATGCTAATGCACAGAAGGAACACTAGTAATAAAGTGTTCCTTTATTGATGTTTCCTGGTCATTTGTGGAGTTTTGTGTGTGGAAAATCCCATGGACAGAGAAGTCCATAGGGTTGCAGAGTCAGACATGACTGAGCACGCATGCAGGTGTGTGTTGGAAGCAAGTTCTGGTTCAGAGTGTGACCTCTCAGGGCTGTCAGTGTCACCTAGCCCCCACCCTCACTTAACCCCCCACTTACTCAGTCTTAAACGTAATGTGTGTTATGTCTCACCTTATACTCACTTTTACTTTGATTCACTGAACTCCACACATCATAAATCCACTTGAATCCTTGAATCCTATGCTCACAGGGCAACATAAACACTGTGCAAATGGGGCGCCATGGAAGGAGGAGTGCACAGTGCATATTTCTTCTGCTTGTGCACATGTTCCACTTTACATCAAACTTAACTTTCAACACAAGAGTCCCAACATAAAATTCAGAATTTCAAGATGGCAGCCGCCGGAGCATTAAACCAAGCCTGAGGCCTGCCCGAGTGCTGAGCCCTGGGCTAGCTCACATGGTCTTGAAGCCAGTCCTGGCCAGAGAGCTTAGAAATGGATGATGGATTAGCTAATGTGCTTCCCACAAGTCTGGGTCATTGTTTAACCCCAAGTTGGCTGACCTCCCAAGGCAGGTGGTGGCAGTCTTTGACTCCACAACACCCTAAGGGCAGAAGAGAAGCACTTTCAGAGAGCATATTCAGCAAAGTTAATGGTGAGGCACTTTAACTAGCAACTAGAAGCTAAAGAATGCAGAGGACTAGTCTCTGTGAGTTAATACCAGGAGGTTACCAAACAGAATCAAATAGAAGGGGGCGGGGAACTACAAATCTCTGCGTGGGAGGCTTTAATGCTAATACAAACCTAATTTGAACTCAAAGGGATGTGCCATTTCAGTTGAAGGGATCCTGAGGGGAGGACTGTGAAAATCCTGAGTAATTACTTTCTAAACGGCTTTACAATTCTTCATTTTACTTCACTGCAAGCACAACACTGCCAGACTTGAAAAGCAAGAGGAGTGGATTCAGGGATGGTCCACAGAAGTCATGGAATGATAACAGCAAACACCTACCCAGCATTTATCACAGGCAGAAGCTCTTCTGAGAGTATAACAATAAACAATTTAATTTCATGTTAATTCTATGACGTGGGCTGCTGCTACTGACTGCAAACATTTCCTAGAAAAGGACACTGAGGCACAAAGAACTTGAGTCATTGCCCAAAGTCACATAGCCAGTAAGTGGCTGAAGTGGAAACCCAACCCTGGGCCGAGTGTCCTTGCACTGAACCTCGAGTTAACCACTCCACTCCCTCCAAAAACTGGTGTGATTGTCTTTAGACTGGTGTGTCTTATGTTTACCCAGACCGTATTCTTTCTCCAGTATTTCTCTCCTCTTCCATGTCGTATAACCAAGATGCTTACAAAATTGAATGAAAAAAAATTTTTTTTCATTCCATTTTTTCCTTTGGCTCTTTCAGAGCTCATTTTTGGGATAAAATAAATTATCACTTCAAAGTGTAAATTTTCTGGCTGTTACAAATGCAACAACCATCTTAACCTCATGCTCAGTTTATTCTAATTCAGATATTTCCCATCAGCATGTTGAAGTATTTTTAATCAGACTGCTCACAGTGAATGATGAGTTATGAGTAATATTCTTCCAATTTCTTCTACATTGAAAATAGCAAACTCTCCTGCATCATCTCATGGTCAGACCAGGTGCATGGTTCACAGTCAGTTAAGAAAGCTGTTCACACAAGTTCACACATTTTATAATAGGACTACTGTTATAAAATTGCACAACTGTTTTACAACCCAGCGTCCAGTTAATGTATCATGTTCTTCGTGAAGTGGATCAAAGCTATGGGTTGATGACAGGTGGTTTAATTATTCTTTCTTTACAGTGCTTTCTTATTCTCTCCTCCTCAGTTCTTCAGTGGTGGCAACTTTCTTCATCTTCTAATTTGATAAACACAAACTCTAGACTTATAGAGAATGGAAACTAACCAGGTGAACTCAAAGCAGGGAGATTTCTTACAGTCCATCAACGAGTCATACAAAATCCCAAGACAAGGAAAAGTTCAAATCAGTAGAGAGGGAAAAAATGAAGACAATGCTGGACCAGAAACAAGATGAAGTTCCTGACTTAAATCATCTATAGCTATGGACTAGCCCCATCCCTAGAGAAGAAGGATTAGTAAAACATGTCTAGACAAGACAAAATTTTGCTTACACTATATTTAGGTGCTTCCCTGGTGGCTCAGATGGTAAAGACTCTGCGTGCAATGCAGAAACCTGGGTGGGATCCCTGGATTGGTAAGATCCCCTGGAGAAGGAAAAAGCAACCCACTCCTGTATTCTTGCCTGGAAAATTCCATGGACAGAGAAGCTGAGGGGCTACAGTGCATGGGGTCGCAAAGAGTCAGACATGATTGAGGGACTAACACTTTCAGTCAAGTGCAGAAAGAAAAATGTATCCACATTCTTTTGTCTCTTCTTTCCTTCCTTTCTTTCTCCTTCCCTCCATTCCTTTCCTCCTTCCTTTATTCCTATGAATCTGGTCTTCCTTACAAGTCTCCACTCTCCTGGATGCAGAGTTGGGTCCTAGAACCTCAATCCAGTCCTTAGGGTTTCTGTGCTAGGTAACACTATCTCTTTCTCATACGTACACAGTGTTTTAGATTTCTTCCCCTTCTTCCTGCTCCTCTCCATGATGCTGTTTAGTTTTCTGGGAGGTGTGAAAGGAGGTGTTGAGAAAGAAGTTTAGACCCTCAGGTAGGTCCTTAAACAATCTTCCTTCCAATATTCACAGCATTTATCTCATCTACCTTGGCACTAACATCTTGGTATCTGTAGCTAGAATTTTTGACTGAAGAATGTCGGATCTGTTCTTCTTCATGAAATTGGGGGAGTCTACAGGACCTGGTGGACCACCCTGCTGCCTGGACCCTCACCTTGGCCCTCACTGATGCTGACTCCTGAGATCTGACTGTAAATGCCTTCCTAACACTTCTCTCAGCTCCAGAGTCACTCTGTCCTTGACACAGCAAGCCTGACACTACCCACCTCATCCCTCCTCAGGACATGCATGCATGCTTGTGAAGTCACTTCAGTCGTGTCCGACTCTGTGCGACCCTATGGACTGACTGTAGTCCCCCAGGCTCCTCTGCCCATGTGGATTCTCCAGGCAAGAATACTGGAATGGATTGCCATGCCCTCCTCCAGGGGCTCCTCCTCAGGACAAAGGGGAACAAATATCCACTGTGACACATGGCAGTCAAAGAAACTTAGGAAGCCAGATCTGTCGCTCCTTCTCTGCTCAAACATACAGCACAAATACTTTTATTTCAAGTTAGCTTTTTGCCCCAAACTGAGAAAGTCTGGAAGTTGTTCTCCAGAGTTCAAAATGGCAAGGACTGAAGCATCTGTCTTTGACCTCAACTTGCTTAACATATTGGCCTCATTGTGGCCTGAAATAGTGACTCAGAGCTCACATCTCCAAGCCTGCTCCTCTCACTTCTAGTTCTTTCCTTCTTATAATCTTTGAGGAACAGCATTCTCTGTACTATCGGCTGTGCTGTCCACAGTGCTTTGATATTCACTGGTAATCAATTGTTTCTGTATTTCACCATCCTCCCTGGGCATGCCTCGGTGTTCAGTCCTGAAATTGTGAAGTGTCAAGAAAGCATACTTTTAAAATAGAAAATGAAAGAGAATTTAAGATTTGCAAAGCATCATCCCTTATTCTATTTACCTGGGTTTACATACTGTTAACTAATGAGTCTGTATATAGTTTGGTCCTCAAATACTAGTTCCTTTTTGTCAAAGTCTCAGGTTCCAAAGCCAAATATATAAATATCTGAAACAAATGAAATCAACCGATCATTAAGTAACTATAAAATAACTATGAAGTAACTGCTTAACATTTCATACACTATCAGAATAGTAAGGCAATAAAAGACAAAGATGACTTTGAGATATAGAAACAGAAAAGCAGGGGAATGGTGACTCATTAATGAAATAGGGAATATAAGAAGAACTTCCTTGACAGGGACAGGGCAAGAAGTATGCATTTGACTTTAGACATGACAAGTTCAACTTAACACAAATTAAAATCCTTTTCTTAGAAGTACTTGTTAAGCTGGAAAGTAACACAATACATTTTACGTCTTTTAAAATGGTCTCTTCCAGATGATCTATACTTTCAAAACAAGAACCCAGAAGATTTTGGTAAAGGAGCTTCAGCAGACCACCTTTTGAGACTTCTGGTTCCAACAGACCACCTCTGGAGACTGCTGGTTCTAAATGATGGGTGTAACCTTAAGAGTAGATAAGAAAAGTAGGTAGAGATTGAAGAAAGAAGGAGAATCATAGCATCTGCTGGATGGACAAGGAGCATCTGATAGTAGCATCTGATGGACGAGGGAGTTGCTGTTCAGTCACTAATTCATGTCTGACTCTTTGTGACCCCAAGGACCGTAGCTCGTCGGACTTCCCTGACCTTCAAGGCAGAGGAGTTAACAAATGCAAAGTGGAAGAACAGGAAATGTTGTATCATAAAAGCCAAAGAAACAGAGAACTTTCAGGCATAAGAGCAGCCAGTAGGGTCAAATGCTTCTATGAGACAAAGACAGGGCCCAAAAAATGTACCTCAGATTCAGCAATATAGAGGTCTTTAGTGGAGTAAAAGGCAGGCTGCAACAAACTGAAGGTAAAGGAAGACCATGTGGTAAAAAGACACGGGTTCAATCCCTGGGTCGGAAAGATCTCCTGGAGGAGGAAATGGCAACCCACTCCAGTATTCTTGCCTGGGAAATCTCATGTACCTTGAGGACCAAGAAGATCTTGGCAGGCTACAGTCCAGGGAATTGCAAAGACCTGGACCCAACTGAGCACAAGACCAGACGAATTAGAATAGTACCAACAGAACTGATGAGGTGGTAGGAAAAGCCTAAGATTCATCAAGTTCAAATTCCAACTACTCAGCACTGAGGGTGGGTGATGCTGGACAAATGAGGTTATCTCAGTGAAGCTCAGCTTCCTCAACTGTAAAATGGGTTATCTTGAGGATTACATGAGATGACACGTACACAACCTGGCACATTAGAGAAGTTTCATAAACATTTATTCATCCTGTTCTTTGGAAGCCACCAAGTGTTACCAAATTTAAAATGTTATCATTTTCATTTCTCTGGTCCAATGCATCACGATGCCTCATTTCCTTGAGATTCACATGGAAACACAAATCTCATTTCAAAAAATGTCTGATACATGATAGCTGTTAAGGGCAAAGAAGAGTTAAAAATGCTACAGAAATGTAAGACACACTACATTTTTATAATTATTATTAATACAGTACATTATTATTATACTTTGCCACTCCCATTACTTTGCTTCATTACATTTTTCCTGAACCATAGGGGAAAAAAATAGCTTCTACAGAGCAATTCAATATTTAAACCAGTCAGCTAGGAAATACCCCTATCCATTTCCACCTCCAGTGAGTCAGTCTCCAAGGAGAGAGGTGACTTTTCAATCTCCTGCGGCTGCTTAGTCACTTCAGTCATGTCTGACTCTGTGCAACCCTATGGACTGTAGCCTGCCAGGCTACTCTGTCCATGGATTCTTTAGTCAGGAGTACTGGAGCGGGTTGCTATGCCCTCCTCCAGGGGATCTTCCCAACCCAGGGATCGAACCAGCATCTCTTAGGTCTCAAGAATTGGCAGGTGGATTCTTTACCAATAGCACCACCTGGGAATCCCTTTCAATCTCCAGTTACATCTAATTGATCAGTCAATTATCACAAAGTCTAATCAATTAGCTTTAAGTCTAATTAGCATAAAGCATCATTCTACCATGCCTGCTTCCAAGACCTTCTTTCCACAAATATCCTGGCAGGGTTCAGAGAGGCCATGTAAGAGAGGGGGCTCAGCACTCCTCCATTATATCTGAAAGATTTACACTATATCTACATACAGCCCACTTGTCATTAGCAAGTATTCCCAAGCAGAGTCCTTTGGGCAAAATTTATTCATCAATGTAGTTACAAGCGTCATCACACATGTTCGAATTGCCTTGTTACTTAGCAATTCTACAAGATCTACATATTGACCATGTAAATTATCTACACAGCAGACTCGGGAACTGATGAAATTAATCCTATTAGAAAGCTCTTGCTCTGTATAAAAAAGAAAATAAAATTTTTAAAAGAGGAGGCAGGAAATGGGGATGAAAGTAGTTAACTCTTACTCTAGATAAGATAATAGAGAAGATGCAAAAGGTAGGCAGTACTGGAAAACCAGGTCCCCAACTCTACTCTCTGTTTTGCCGGCCTTGGTATGTACTAATGTTTGAAATTTGCCTATTTTTAATTAATGAATACTTATGAAGTCCCTTTGTTCTGTGCTGTGCTTAGTTGCTCAGTCATGTCTGACTCTTTGTAACCCCATGAACTGTAGCCCACCAGGGTCCTCTGTCCATGGAGGTTCTCCAGGTAAGAATACTGGAGTGGGTTGCCATGCCCTCCTCCAGGGGATCTTCCCAACCCAGGAGTCAAACTAGGGTCTCCTGCATTGAAGGCGGATTCTTTATCAGCTGAGCTACCAGGGAAACCCATGAAGTCCCCTTAAGTGTCAGCAAAACTTTTAAACATCAATAACATAATGTATCTCCTGTGTTTTTTCTCGAGGTGATCATTTAAAATCTCAACACTGGTCACACATTTGAATGACCCAGCAAAATTTAAAAAATACTGATGAAAGACAACCCCAGTGGCACAGTGGATAAGAATCCACCTGGCAGTGCAGAGGACATGGGTTCAATCCCTGGTCCAGGAAGATTCCACATGTCATGGAACAACTAAGCCTGCGTGCCACAACTCCTGAGCCTGTGCTCTAGGGCCTGTGCTCTCAGCAGGAGAAGCCCGAGCACCAGAATGAAGAGTAGCCCCCTCTCGCCGCAACTAGAGAAAGCCCAAGCAAAGCAACAAAGACCTAGCACATCCAAAAATAAATAAAATTTTAAAAAATACTGATGCAGGGTCCCATCCTGGATCAATTATTAGTATCAGGTGGGAGTGGGCTGCCATCAGTGTTTATTCACAGGTCCCCCAAGTCATTCTCTTATGCAACCAGTGTTTTAAACGCAACTGTGATATCCCCCTTCTCCAGTACTTCCAAAATAGCATGGCTTTTTCACAAGTTCTGAAGAATGTGAAAATGAGGGGAAAAAATTCTTTCTGATGGGTTGGAGCAAGTAATTCCATCTTAGAATCTATCTTGCTGACAGGTGTGCTTCTTAGATAAAGACACCATGTCCTTCTGAAAGACACTGGAAAGGCCTTAGGGAACGTACCTGGATTCTTCAAAATGACTCAGTTCACTTATAAAAAGACGTCGGTTTGTAAATGCATTTTACGATCTGTCCATGTGGAAATACCATACAGTTCATCCTCAGAGGGCAACAGCTATGTCTGTAACTGTTTCTAGTCAGTGCAATTCTTTTACTAATTTTGAGTTTCTGCCTCTATAAGAATTATCCACAGACCTTTTTCCTCCAAATTACAGTCCCCCATGATCCGTCCCAGAGTCTCTGAAAATGCGAACCACTGGAGTTGTCTGTTGGGTTTTTGTTTTCAACACATCTCAGCCATTTAGCAGTCATGGGCTTCTCGCTTGAATATACAATTGATAAATATACTCTTGGCCAAAACGGTAGGCCCCAAGTTACGAAATGACTCTCCTTTGATTGGACTTTGACACCCAGGAAGCCCAATTCTAAAGAAATCCTGAGCAAAAGCAAACAATAATTGTTCCCCAGTCCTTTGCAAATTAGTGTCTTCCAGGAACTGTCTGGGCATTCCACTCCGGGAGCTATCTCGCTAGTGCAAATGTCTGCCGGCCAGAGGTTCGCCTTTGCAATATGCATTCTAGAAATAAGTCTCCTGAGAGCGGGGCCCACTCCCAGGTGAGTCACTTTTCTCTCTGTCTCTGGAATTTCCCTGCGGGCTTTGCCATTTCAGAGTCTGCTTCTATAGCAGCGAAGTAGGTAAAATTTTTCACTCACATTAAGGTATGGAACCAGAGGATCTAAACTTTGAAAAAGAAAGAGAAAAAGCTCAGGTATGTCTTTCAGAGTTTTTCCAGGAAACCTGCTGCCATTTCCAGGGATTTCTTTTAAACAAGGTATTTAAATGTTAAGGCTGAGATATTCTTCAAATACTGGACTTAAGAAACAAAGCTGGTTTTTACTAGGATATAATAAACCTGGGTTTATCAGTTTCTAGGGGGCTTCCCTGGTGGCTCAGCGGTAAAGAATCCGCCTGCAAAGCAGGAAATGCAGGTTTGATCCCTTGGTTGGGAAAATCCCCTGGAGGAGGGCATAGCAACCCACTCCAGTATCCTTGCCTGGAGAATTCCATGGACAGGGGAGCCTGGTGGTCTAGTCCACTGGGTCGCAAATGACTACCACATATGCACACATCAGTATCTAGGGTCTGAGAAGTTTAAGCAAATAAATCTCTCCCTCACTCTGCCTCCATGTCTGCTGCTGCTGCTGCTGCTAAGTCGCTTCAGTTGTGTCCGACTCTGTGCGGCCCCATAGACGGCAGCCCACCAGGCTCCCCCATCCCTGGGATTCTCGAGGCAAGAATACTGGAGTGGGTTGCTGTTTCCTTCTCCAATGCATGAAAGTGAAAAGTGAAAGGGAAGTCGCTCAGTCGTGTCCGACTCTTAGCCACCCCATGGACTGCAGCCCACCAGGCTCCTCCATCCATGGGATTTTCCAGGCAAGAGTACTGGAGTAGGGTGCCATTGCCTTCTCTGGCCTCCATGTCTAACACTCTCAATAATTGGCTACATCCTGCCTTTGCCTCCACACCAGGCAGAGGTTGGCCAATTTCCTTCTCTTCCTTGACATCCCAAGAGGTATCCAGAGGCATACATTTTGTCCTTAGGTTTAGGGGAGTGTTTTCTTCCATTCAGGAAGAATCACCATGGTGCAGACCTGTAAGCCAGGCTTCCAGCAAAGACACTTCTCTTCTTTTGCTCTGATCCTAATTGGGAACAGGAAGCCCGTTCCAAGCCAATCCAGAAAATAAACCAACCGAACAAGATGTGCTTATTGACCATCTATGTTGTAATTCAGAATGGTTAGAGAACACACAGTCCTGTGTCATCTGATACAGCATGATCCCACCTGGTGACAGTATTAAAATATCCCACCCTTTGACAATACAGCCTGGGGAAATCAACTACACTGTCCCTCTGCCCGATGTGACTGTGACCTGTATTCAATTTTCCTTCAGTCATATGGCTCAGTGATGGTGTTCAGTCGCTCAGTCATGTCCAACTTTTTGCCACCCCATGAACTATATAGCTCACCAGACTCCTCTATCCATAGGATTCTCCAGGCAAGGATACTGGAGTGGGTTGCCAGTTCCTTCTCCAGGGGATCTTCCTGACCCTGGAGGGAATGAACTCAGGTCCCCTGCATTGGCAAGTGGATTCTTTACCACTGAGCCATCTGGGAAGCCCATTTGACTCTCAGGTTCACCAATCTGGGTGCTGGTGCCCATCTCAAGCACATCACTGCCTGTCTCCCAGCTGCCGTGGAGACTACAATTCTGTTTGGGCCCCATCAGACATGTGGAGCCTGCTCACACGGATGCATCTTCCAGGAGGGGACACACAGACATGCTACACAGACCAGCCCGTGCTTGGGGGGAATGCTTCACCAGGCTTTCCTTTATCCCATCACTACCTCTTCTCATATTATCTAAGAAGCATTATTTGCATTTACTAGACATCAGGTACAAAGGGGTTTGAGGAAGCCAGTTACTGAAAGTTGTTTTAGCCCTCTTGTACTTACCCTGACCCTTTCTTAAGTTAAAAAATAATTTAAACAACCCACATTCTTAGATCATGACTCCTGCTGATCAAGAATGAGAGGCCTTTGGGAAGGCTTCCATGGCTTTGAAGTTTGGATCCCGTAGGTTCTGGTCATGCCCTGCAGTTTCAGAGAGGACCAGAGAGGACCAGAAAAGTCCCTTGGCTGCCCCCCAGCTCTAAGCAGCTGCACTGGCTGGGGTTGGGCTGCAGTGACTCTCATTGCCATGCCCTCAGGAGGCTGGTAAGGCTGCCCCGTTCCGAACACTGTGCTCAGCCCTTTGATACAGGGTTGAAGTCAAACAGAGTGTTCAGACGAGTCATGGAGTGAGACACATAGTTCAGCCAAATAAATGTGTTTGCAAACAATTTTAAAATACAAATTTGATCAGAACAGAGCAGTCCTCTGGAGCCAGACTTTTCAAGCTCAAATTGAGGTGCCATTATTTACTTACTAACAATATAACTCTGGGCAACCTTTCTGAACTGTTACTCAACCTCTCCGTACCTTGGTTCCTTCATCTGTAAGATGGGGTGTGTGTGTGTGTGTGTGTACGTGTGCGTGTGCACACACGTGTGTGTGTGTGCTTAGTTGTTCAGTCATGTCTGACTCTGCAACCACATGGATTTTAGCCCACCAGGATCCTCTGTCCATGGGGATTTCCCAGGCAAGAATATTGGAGTAGGTTGCCATGCTCTCCTCCAGAGGATCTTCCTGACCCAGGGACCGAACTCACATCTCTTATGTCTTTTGCATTGGCAGGCAGGTTCTTTACCACTAGCACCACCTGGGAAGCCCCAGTGAAAATAGTGGTTCTTATCTAAGAAGGTTCGATGTAGACATTAAATCTCTATTCCTGTAATTGACTTACAGTATCTGTGCCCAGCATGCTATAAGAACTCAATAATTGTGAAGTGTTCCTTCAAGTAATAACCTTGGTATTCCTTTCACTTTGATATGCTTTCTGGTTTAGGAGAGGAAGGGAGGGACTTACCGCCAGTCTTCAGGGGAGAGACACTGCAGACACTTTATCTGAAGCGATTGCTATTGCAACTGGTGAACCATTGGGGATTTTCAGTGATCATTTGTTTGCAAACACAATCGTGCCTATGAGACCAGCTCATGGCACATCATCTCTTGTGAATCCCAAGGTAGACTAGAAATATTAAAAAAAGCAAAACAACAAAAAACATCATACAAGTAGAATAACAGCTCATACTGTAGGTTCCAGAGCCAGGCAGCTTGAGTTTGGGGTTTACAGTTTACTAGCTATGTGACCCTCGGCAAATTCCTTAACTTCTCTAAACCTGTTCCTAGCACCTGCATAAGGGAAACGCCAACGTGACCTGCTGGGAGAAAGCCAAGATAACAAATGCAACGTGCCCAGCAAAGTGACCAGCGGGCAGAGTACAATTCTGTTTGGGCCCCATCAGACATGTGGAGCTTGCTCACACGGCTGCATCTTCCAGGAGGGGACACACAGACATGCTACACAGACCAGCCTGTGCTTGGGGGGAATGCTTCACCAGGCTTTCCTTTATCCCATCACTACCTCTTCTCATATTATCTAAGAAGCATTATTTGCATTTACTAGACATCAGGTACAAAGGGGTTTGAGGAAGCCAGAGTATGGCTATTGTTAGTTTCTTCCTTTTCGTTTGTAAATACCAAAACGTGTACATGGTTCAAAGATCAAAAAAATAGCAAATAAACACTGAGAAGTGTTGACTTGTCATGAGGTTTGTGTTACATATAAAGTACTTAGAACACACCCTGCCTCACCTCACACCTTCCCAACAGGGACCCACCTTTTCAGCTTCCCGTGTGTCCTGCCAGTATGTCTTTATGTGGATTAAAGCATAGAGCCGACTATAATCCTACTCTCTCCCTTTCTTTCATAAAAGGTATCATATCATATACACTATCTTGTACTTTGCTTTTCTTCTCTTACATTTTGCAATATATCCTGGAGACTTTTCTACATCAGTCGAAAGGAACTTCCTCCTCTCACAAATGATTGATTTTCCATTGTAGGTATATACAGTTCAGAGAACTTGTCTTTTATTGACCAACACTTGGGTTGTTTCCAACATTGTATTATTAATATAAGCCATGTTGCAATGAATATCCTCATTCACAGAGCATTTTGAAAATGGATAATTGTACCTGAGGATTAATTCCCAGAAGTGACATTAATATATCACTGGGTCAAAAGGTTTTGCTTCGAGATTTTGCTGAAATTGCCGCACAGTCCCACGGGTGGGTATTATTTCGCACTTCTGTCAGCCGAGTATAAAAGTGCTTGTTTCTCTGAAGCTTTGCTGTAGGCCAAGTTTTGTATTTGCAGAACTCATAGGTAAAAAATAGTATCTTGAATAGAATTAATTTGCCTTTCTCTTCATCAGGCTATACATCTTTTCATATGTTTAAAGGCTATATGTATGGATTGTTTTGTTTTTCATTAACTGTATTCTTTGCCCATTTTTCAGTTGAGTCCCTTAGAGATTTCTATGATGACTTTATATATTAGTCGTCCTTTATTTCTGGTATGAATAATAAACATCTTTCCCAGTTTTGTCATTCACCTTTTGGCTGTATATGTGGCATGTTTCTAGTTGGCATATTTACTTTATTCTTCATTTTTCTAACAGTTAAGAAATTCTAGACTGGGAGTTAGGAATCCAGAGAGTAGCTGGGTATGGCAGTTCTGGAGATGAATTGCCTGGGATTGAATCCCAGCTCTGCCACCAAGAAGCTTCTATGTAACCTGAGAATAATTACTCATTGTTACTGTGGCTTAGTTTATTATCTTTCAAGTATGATGATACTAGCAGAAGATACCTCATAAGGCTGATGTAAAAATTAAATGAGATAATAAATATAAAACTTAGAAGAGATTTTGACATAAACTAAGCACTCACAAAAGTTAGCAATTATCATTCAATTCATTTTAATTAAACCTAGCAATCTGGAAAAATACCCAAACACTCATTAATAGAAAATTTAGGCCTGACTATTAAACTGAAAATATCTGGGGAATTCCCCTGTAGTCCAGGGGGTAGGTCTCTGTGCTTTCACTGCAGGGGATGTGGGGTTAATCACTGGTTAGGAAACTAAGATCCCATAGACCATGCAGCACAGCCAAAAAAAAAAAAAAAAAAAAAAAAATATATATATATATATATATATATATATAAAATATCCAAAATCTCCTTGTTTGGCTGTATCCATCTGTGTTTTTAATATCCACATTTAATACAAGTTAATAGATATTTATTTATGAACTATTCTTGGCCAAGTATGGTCTTTTATTTATTCACTCATTTAATACAGGAGTTATTTTTTGACTTTGCAACATGGGCCGGGTGTTGCTTCAGGAGATATAGTGTAATACAGAGCCTGTTACTGAGGTCTCTGCCCTCAGTGGGCTTACAGTCTAGTGAGGAATATCAACAAGTAAATGGCTAGAGCAATTCAGCCAAATTCTCTGAGGCCCACAATGCTAAAGGCGACACGTTCCCTGAGCCTAACCAGTCACTTGTGCACTGGCTTCATCTGCTTCAGCCTCACTAAAAACTGCTCCTTTTTTTTTTTTTTTTTTTAACTGCTCCTTTAATTCTACCCCCTCTTGGACATCAACAGTATCTCTCTTTGTACCAAATCGTTCCCATCAGCTTTCAGACATGTTGTAACATTTCCTTTAAATGTTGTCTCAGTCCTCAGCCTTACTCCAGACGCACCACCCACTTCTAGTCTCATGGTGAGAAATGTCACCTAACGTATATTCTCACAATTCTCAGGTTTATATCTAGGATACAGATCTATTTCCTGAGCCCAATCTCCAATTACTTAGTCAACATCTTTTCTTGAAAATATCACAAGCATCCCAAACCTAACATGTCCAGAACAGACTTACTGATTTCTCCACCCATCCCCACCCAGCCTGCACCACTGGTCACGGAGTCATGTTGTCTGTGTTGTGTGAGCTCAGTCACTCAATCATGCCCTACGCTTTGCAACCTCATGGACTAGATAGCCCACCAGGCTCCTCTGTCCATGGAATTTTCCAGGCAAGAATATTGAAGTGGGCTGCCATTTCCTACTCTAAGGGACCTTCCCAACCCAGGGATCGAACTTTCATCTCTTGTGTCTCCTGCATTGTCAAGTAGAGTCTTTACCTCTCTGCCACCAGGGAAGCCCTACTACCGAGTTACTAAGTCAAAACCTGGGAACCATATTTGATTCCTCTATTAGTGTCATTGCTACATGCAATGTAACTGCATGTCTGGTTGGTATTACCTTTAAAATATGCCTCAAATCTGCCCAATTCTCACTGTCTCTACTGTGACTACATTAGCCCAAATCACTATCCTTTCTGCCCTGCATCCACTCTCGTCCACTCTGCAATAGTCAATTACCCATCCAACAATCAGGGAAATCTTTTGAAAACGCAAATCTGAGTGTTGCTACTGTTCTCATATTCCTCTAAGGATTCCCATCAAGCTTAGGATCAAATGCAACCTCCTTGTCATAGGCAACAAACCATGAGCTGCTCCTGCCTGTTTCTCCAGATGCATCTCACTCTCCTTTGTGGCCACTCTGCTCCATTTGCCGTACCTCCAACATGCCATCTCAGGCCCTTTGCACTTACTCCTTTAGCATAGAACACTCTTCTTCCAGACCCTCACATACCTTCTCTCTGAATTCATTCAGGTATCGAAACAAATAGCAGACCCTGTTCTCATCATTTTTTTCCTTTACTGTGTAACAAATCATTACAAAACAGGAGCTTAAAACAATACCAATTACTTCTTTGACTCGAATTCGGCATTGACGTGGCTCAGTTGAGTGGTTGTCGTGGATCTCTCATATGGATGCAGGCAAATGTGGTTGGGGCTGGGGTCATCATGACAATTTCACTCATGTTTGTCACTTGAGCTGGGAAGACCCAAGCAGCTGGGGGACTGGAGCAATTGATTCTCCTTAGGAATCTCTTGTGTATGGGTGTGTGTGTGTACTTTCCACATGGTGGGCTTAGGATAGCTGGCTTCATACATATTGGTAAAAGGTTTCCAGGGCCAGTGTCTTTAGATAAACCAGCAGACCTTGCATGGGCTTCTCTAACCTAGCCTTAAAAGTCATACAGGCTCACTTCCCCTGTGTTCTACTCATCAAAGGCATTGACAAAGACACCACCAGCTTCAAAAGGGGTCACATAGATCCCATCTTGATAGTCTTAACATGAAAAAATTTGTGAACACATTTGTAAAGCATGACCATGGACAGAGGAGCCTGGTGGGCTATAGTCCATGGGGTCACAAAGAGTCAGACATGACTGAGTGACTGAGCACACACACACCCCTTCTCTGAGAGGGTTCAGTCACCACCCTCTGCAAAAAACCCCACCTCCACCCCAGCCTATGGCACTTTTTGTCCTCTTACCCTGGTTTATTTTCCTTCACAGCTCGCATCTCAACTGATACTGCATATTGCATTTTTAGGATACTCTTTTATTGTATCTCACCCACTGGAACATAGGCTCCATGATGGTCAAGATGTTATCTTGTGGCCCCAGTCACCAGGACAATTCCTGACCCAGAGCAGATCCTCCATAAATATTACTGAATGTTGGCTCATTGGGAGTACATGAGAGAAGCTCTTAACTAAGACTTAGGGAACCAGGAGATGATCTGAAATTTTCGAGTAGTGACCACAGCCGTTATATTTTTTCTTCGTCCTGATGAACCACAGGAACTAAACAAGCTGGAGGATCCATGGGTTAAGAATGCAATCCTGTGTTAGTTTATATTTCTTCACTCAAAGGAGCCACACTGTCTTATTTATTGACAAAAGGATTCCTTGCTACAGCAGGCGTTTTCTTGCCTGGGCCCACCACAAAGTGTCCTGGGTGTGAACTACTCTCCTGAGGTTTTCATTTTCTGAAGCTGGAAACCTCTCTTCATGGCAGGGAGATGCGACCAGGTGTACCTCAGTGGCTCTTCATTTACTGCATTTCTGGTCCAGATTTAGACCCCCTGCCAAGTTGATGTACATCTCTTTGATCTAGGAAATGACTTTCAAGCTGAGATTGAAACACTTGGAAGTAGGCTTTACTTGATAAACACATTTCATCTAAGAATCCAGAAAGTGCATTATAAATACTTCTCCACTCAGCCTAATAGCTCAGCAGGGTGAAAGGCAGGTGGTAGACTTTGTACAGACACAGTCTTTGTGCTACAAAAGACTGTCTGTCTAGTGAGTTAAAGGGTCTGGGGAGGGGGTACTGGGCACAAAAGGAGCTATCCAAGATTACTCACCTTCTTTCTTAATATTTATGGAGTGCTTTCATTTCAATAACACATTCCTCTTGCATAATCTGTTATTTCCTCCTAATAATTCCCTCAAGCCCTACCTTTATTTTGCCTCTAAATATCCAGGTATCTGGTGCAATGAAGGCAAAACATTCAGGTGTTCACACACTTTTCAGTAATTTTCAGTTTTGTTTAATTTGACAACATTTATATATTGGGTTGGCCAAAAAGTTCATTTGGGTGTGAACTTCATGGCTAACCTGAATATAAGCTTTAAAAATACATTCAGGCAAGAACTAGATTGCCTAATTGCTGACCTTCACATAGAGCTGCTATATTTAAAAAATAAATATATCCTTATTAACTTAATGTGTCTCTAAATGTCTAACAATCATCAGACTATTACATCCATAAACTGTGGACTAAGCTATGATTCTTTAGATTATTTCAAAGAGGATTTGAGATGGGGAGAAAAGATAGCATAAGAGAGGAAGCGAAAGTGTAGCTTTGGCTCAGTGGCAAAGAATACACTTGCCAATGCAGGAGACCAGGGTTCGATCCCTGGGTGGGAAAAATCCTCTGGAGAAGGAAATGGCAACCCACTCCAGTATTCTTGCCTGGAGAATTTCACAGACAGAGGAGCCTGGGGAGCTATAGTTCATGGGGTCACAAAAGAGCTGGACATGACTTAGCAATTAAATAGCAGCAAGAAAGAGTGGCGAGACAGAAATTCTTAACCCAGTTTTGCTACTAACTGTCAAACTTTGAATAAGCAGAATAATTTTCTGTTTTTAGGTTCCTGTCTGTAAAATATAACTGATAACACCTGTAGAATTTACCCTCAGTGGTAAAATAAAGGTTTTTTGAGAAAATAAGCTTTGGAAATGGTCTAGAAAAAGTAGTGGAAAACATAAGACACTGCTTAATCAAAAAACTTTTATTGAGTGTTTTGGACTGAATTGTGTCCCTCTAAAATTTATATGTTGACATTCTAACTCCCAGTGCCTCAGAATGTGACGGTATTGGGGGGTCGTTAGGGCAGGCCCTAATCCATTATAATTGGTGTCCTTATCAGAAGAGTGACTGTGATCACACAAAGGTGCCAAGGAAAGATCCAACGAAGACACAGGAAGAAGACCTTCACCTACAAAGCAAGGAGAGAGGCCTCAGAAGAACTCAACACTGCAGACACCTATACATTTCTGAGGTTTAAGCCTGTGTACTTTGTTATGGCAGTCCTAGCAAATGAAAAAATACGCTGAGCCTGACATTTAGAGGGGTGTAAGTCCTTCTGAGGCAAGAGTGGGATCTGTGAAGAACTACCCATGGGACCAGGTTGGATCATTCAGAGGATGAATTGAAATCATGGTCTAGGAGGGCAATAAAAGATCAAAGGCAAAGATCTGGTGCTCTGTTCTAAGTCCAAAGTGTGAGTCAATTAGTGTGCACATTGTTAATGCGGGGCTACTATTAATGTGAAGGGTTTTAGAGAAACTTCTATAATCAATGCCAGTATCACGGGAGCAGGGTCCTAGTCACTGATGTGTGACATCATTAACAGTCTTTCTGCTTGGTCCCCAGTACTGACTGCACTCTAGGCTTGCCAAACAAACGACTGTAGGTCACTCTACAGTATTTGCAGTGAGTTTTACCTTCCATTCATAATCCCCAAGTCTGTACCACACTCTCTGAACTAGTTATTCACTGAAGCTGGTCTCAATGGCAGGTGAGAAAGATTAAGGTGTCATGTTGTTCAGTCTCCCAGTTGTGTCCAACTCTTTGTGCCCCGTGGATTGCAGCACACCAGGCCTCCCTGTCCCTCACCATCCCCTGAAGTTTGCCCAAGTTTGTGTCCATTTTATCTGTGATGCCGTCCAGCCATCTCATCCTCTGATGACCTCTTTTCCTTCTGCCCTCAATCTTTCCCAGCATCAGGGACTTTTCCAATGAGTCAGCTGTTCACATCAGATGACCAAAATACTGGAGCTGCAGCTTCAGCATCAGCCCTTCCAACAA
Organism: Bos indicus; assembly: GCF_029378745.1. Lineage (NCBI taxonomy): Eukaryota > Metazoa > Chordata > Mammalia > Artiodactyla > Bovidae > Bos > Bos indicus. The sequence continues at coordinate 34,998,222 of NC_091779.1, forward strand.
GTATTCAGGGTTGATTTCCCTTAAGATTGACTTTTTGTTCAAGGGACTTTCAGGAGTCTTCTCCAGCACCGAAGTTTGAAGGCATCAATTCTTTGGCACTCTGTCTTCTTTACAGTACAGCTCTCACACTGTACATGACCACTGGGAAGACTATAGCCTTGACTATATGGACCTTTGTCAGCAGAATAATGTCTCTGCTTTTCAACACACTATCTAGGTTTGTCGTAGCTTTCCTGTCAAGAAGCAATAGCCTTTGATTTCATGGCTCCAGTCACCATCTGCAGTGATTTTAGAGCCCAAGAGGAGGAAATTTGTCACAACTTCCCCCTTCTCCCCTTCTGTTTGCCATGAAGTAATAGGGATGGATGCCATGATCTTAGTTTTTTCGATATTTAGTTTTAAGCTGACTCTTTCACTCTCTTCCTTCACCCTCATCAAGAGGCTCTTTAGTTCCTCTTCGCTTTCTGCCATTAGAGTGGTACCATCCAGGTATCTGAGATTGTTGATGTTTCTCCCGCCTATCTTGTTTCCAGCTTGTAACTCATCCAGCCTGGCATTTCTCATGATGTGCTCAACATATAGGTTAAATAAACAGGGTGACAGCAGACAGCCCTGTTGTACTCCTTTCACAATCTTGAACCAATCAGTCGTTCCACACAGGGTTCTAACTGTTGCTTCTTGACCCACACACAGGTTTCTCAGGAGACAGGTGAGATAGTCTGGTATTCCCATCTCTTTAAGAGCTTTCCACCATTTGTTATGATCCACACAGTCAAAAACTTTAGCATAGTGGATGAAAAAGAGGTGGATGTTTTTCTGGAATTCCCTTGCTTTCTCTATGATCCAGCAAATGTTGGCAACTTGATCTCTGGTTCCTCTGCCTTTTCTAAACCCAGTTTGGACATCTGGAAGTTCTTGATTCACATAATGCTGAAGCCTAGCATGCCAGATTTTAAGCAAGACCTTACTAGCATGGAAGATGAGTGCAATTGTCTAATTGCAGTTAGAACTTTCTTTAGTAATACCCTTCTTGGGAATTGGGATGAGGATTGACCTTTTCCAGTACTGTGGCCATTGCTGGGTCTTCCAGATTTGCTGACATATTGGGTGCATAATGTGTCATACCACTGGTATATTTAGGGTGTTATTTCTAAAACCAAGGAATTAATCTCTTTGGGGAAGACACTGAAACAAAATGCTAACATGATATTATAAGTGATAAATACAAAAAAGACAGGAACAAATAATCCAGTTGAATGCAGCAGGCCTAACTAATACTAGAAAAGCTAGATTTGTAGATTACAAAGATCCGTAAGTACATTAGTAGGTAAAGCCTAGAGTGATTCCTAAAACCAGTGATAAACCAATGCAGTGACTCAGGTCAGTGGTGATCTCAAGCTTGGGTTATGCAATGTAATGGACACCCCCTTACACCCCAGATTTTATAGATATCCTCCAGATAGTGCCAAGCTGTTTTTCTCAACTTCATGTGAATGTGAGAATAATCTGGGATACTTTTAAAAAACATTGGTGCCTGAAGCCCATCCTTAGAAAGCTTGATTTAATTAGTGTGGAATGGGGGATTATAACTTTACAATTCCTATTTTCACTATTGGAGGATTATGATATGTAATCAGTAGTGAGACCTTCCTGTTTCTCTAGGTCATAAAGGTGCATCCACCATTGCCTCTTGGTTAGGGCTGGTCAGTTCCAGACGAGGATTTAGTTTAATGGAAAAGTTCTCGAAGAGAATTTTTCAGCCACGTGATCTTAAATAGATGTAAATATTCAAACTTCCATGAAATCAGGTTCTTTAAGGAGTTTTGGCAGCTTGTCTTAAATGTTTTTAACCTGTACTTTTAGAAGACTGAAGTTTATCAAGTGTCCTGATTTTCTGAATGATATAGGCAAAGGTCAGACTTACAAAAATGGTATCTTCAGTCATGAAGGTTGCTGAATGACAAGCAAGTCTTGTAAGAATATAATATAAGTGGTTCACCAGATCAGAGCCTAGAGAAACACAGACCTGAGTCTGTCCTAGACCAAAGATCAAGAACTTTCTTCTTCTTCATGTACTTATTCATTTATTCATTCATAAAACATTTGCTGAGTACCTATTATGTTCCAGACACTTGATATGCAAGCTGAGCAAGATTGAGAATTTCCTTAGCTCACTGATGTTTTTATCTAGGACATAAGTTCTGTTAGTTGGAAGATCATGGTTTCTATTTTTGGTTGTTTTGCATACCATTGTATCCTTAAAGCCTAGAAAACAGTTGACAATAAATATTTGATGAATGAATAAAAAAGTGAATATATAAATTGATTAAATGAAATATGTCATTGCAGAGGCACTTATGATATAGGGAAGAATAAGATGCTATAAGAATATGTACATGGAAAAGTAAATTACATGAAGGGTTAGGGGAAGTTCTCTGAGGAAAAAATCTATGTTGAAAATAAGATCAGTGTGGTGAATAGGAAACAGTAGATTTAAAAGCCTAAGATGGGAGAAAATGTGCTTATCTTGGGCCTTTCAAGCTCAGTGTAGCTAGAGGGAAAAGCGGAGTTGAAGAATTAGAAAGAAGATGGGCCATGTAGAGTGCTCTAAACCACATGTCTTAGTTTCCTATTACAGTTATAGCAAGTGAACACATATTAGTGGCCTAAAACAACACAGATTTATTATCTTACAGTTGTATAGGTCAGACGTCTGAATCGGGTCTCACTGGGCTAAAATCAAGGCTCTGGTGGGGCTAGAATCCTCTCTAGAGGCTCTAGGGGAGAATCTATTTCCCTGCGTCTTCCAGCTTCCAGGGGCTGTCTGCATTCCTTGGTGAAACTCCTATCTTCAGACCCAGCAACAGTGGGTGGAGTCCTTCTTCATGCTTTGAATTTTTCCTGCCACTCAGACTGCTTATCCCTCTGAACCACTCTTCTGCTTTTAAGACTCACATGATTGGAATGGGCTCATCCAGATTAAATACAGAATAATCTCCTCTTAATCACATGCTCAGAGTATCTTTGTGAAGTAACATAGTCACTGATTCTGGGGATTAAGACACAGATGTCTTTGGGGGTTGTTACTCTGCCTACTGTATCATGTCAAGAAATTCAGACTTTATTTTCAAAACAGAGAGAAACTACTAAAGAATTTCAGTAAGGGAATGAATGATCAGCTTTGCATTTTAAACATTTCTCTCCGGATGATTTCTGGAAACCAGATTAGAAAGAAATTGTTGTCATCTAGGAGAGATAAAATGTTTTTGTAGACCAGAGAAATGTCTGGAAAAGATGAAGGGTAGAAGGATTTGAGAGTCATTTAGAGTGATAAAGAAAATGTTTTAGTGGTTGATTCTATTTGGGGGATGAGGTTCGATAACACAAATACCACTCTAGTCTCTGGTTAGGGTGATTGTATAAATGAAGGCACTGTTTACCAAGGCAATAAATACAGGAGGAACAACCTTGAGAGAGGGGGTACTAGGTTTGTTTGGAGAAACATTAAGTTCATGGAATCTTCCATGTAACTCAGATGGTAAAGAATCTGCTTTCAATGAAGGAGACCTGGGTTGGATCCCTGGGTAGGGAAGATCATCTGGAGAAGGGAATGGCAATACACTCCAGTATTCTTGCCTGGAGAATCCCATGGACAGAGGAGCCTGGTGGGCTACAGTCCGTGGGGTCGCAAAATGTTGAACACATAGAAAACATACACTCTTAAGTTCACGAGCCATGAAGACATTCACACGTAGATGTCCAATTAGGGGTTATATCCAAGGGTTTAAAATTCAGAAGAGATTTCTGGACTGCAGACTTATCTCTGGGTGTCCTTAACATATACAAGGACACCAAAACCTTGGAGAAAATGTAGAGAGAAAAAGAAATCCAAGGATGGCAACTTGAGAACAAACAGCATTTCTGAGACTGTCAAAAGACAAGGAACCTGCCCAGGAGAGTAGGAGCAAAGGACAGAGGGGAAAGAAGCAGTGAAAGGGGCCTGGTGTCATTCAGTCCAAGGAAAGAGACTATCTTAAACAGCAAGAGTGGTCAACCTCATTGATGGCTGTGACGTGGTCAGTGAGGTAAGGACTGAAGGGGACCAAGGGAGAAGGCCTCTTGGAGTCACTGTTGACTTTGGCAAGAGCAATGACCTTAGGACAGGGGAGTTGAGCTGTGATTGGGTGGTAAGGAACAAAACACCAGAGTGCAAACTACGTTTTCCAGAAATCGGGCCTAAAAATGATGAGAGAATTTGGGAAGTGGTTAAAAGGAGGAACTGAGACGTATTATTATTTTGGAACAGAGAGAAACAAAAATGTATCTCTAGGAATTCCTTAAAGTGTCATTGTGAAGACCGGGGGGAAGTGGGGGCAGCTGGAAGGAAAAGTAAAGTTCAGAAAGAGTGTTCTATTTGTTCATTCACTTGTTTATGTTCATGTCAAGGACTTGAATACATTCTACTACAAATGGAAAGGAGCTGGTAGTGAAGGAGAATTTTTAATGGAAGAAATACTCAGTTAACAAGGGTTCAAAGAGATGCTGACAACTAGAGCTTTGGAGGAGGGATTGGCCTTACCATCCCTCCAAAATAAAAATTAAAAGCTGCATTATGAAAAGGACAGGTGCCACTTCAGGAAAATGGGGCAGGAAGTTTATAGGATTATTGTTTCATACCTTCTGTTCTTGGTTTTCTTTCGGCCATTGAATAAGATAGCAATTCAAGGTGGTGTTTCAACCGGAAGAGCCTGGAATGGAGAACCAAGACAGAAAGAAAAGTTCAAAGCCAGAAAAGCACAGCTAGGGGTGCGAGGGAAGGTTAAAAGTGCCAAAAAGTACACATTGAAATTCAAAAAGGATGAGGAATGAGTCCTGATGTGGAGTGTGATGCTGTAAGTTCAGGACATACAAATCACAGGGGTGGGGAAGCTTGATTCATGAAGTGCTTGCCACAGGAATGGCTGGGTGGACTGGCTTAAATTTGCAAGGAAATAGGACAACTTGAAATTTTGCCAGACTCTCTGAGGGGCACAGAGTGAAAGATTGTTCCTAGCTTCAGTGAGTCTGTACACTTTTTGAAAAAATAAGACTAATCAGTGAGAAATTCCTGAGTTGGATGACTTACTAGTTTTCTTCAACTTAGGCCGAAGGTTAAATTATAATGCAATAGAAGAATTAAACAAAAAAGTTGAGTTGAAAATAAAATACAACTTGTGATCAAGTGTCAAATGAGAGGTGGAGTAGAAGAATAAGTACTGAGGTTCAAAAGAGAGAAAGAAGTAAATAAATTAATCTGGTTTGTGAAGACTTCTTGGAAACAAGCACACATAATGGTCATTATTAACGGATATGTTTTATTATCGTAGCTACGACCCGGCAGAAAGACAAGGCACACCATTGCCCATAGACTGCAGGATGAGCTCCTGGAGTGAGTGGTCGAAATGTGACCCTTGCCTCAAACAAATGGTACGTATTCTTTTCCATTCCCCACGGGTGTCCCCAGATGGCAACTGTATTGCCAGGAAAATGACAAAGAGATAGGAGCCTCACCTCCCCACCCCACCACCACCAACTGTGTTCTGAACTCAGAATGAAAGGAAAATATTTAAATGGATTAGGCTAACCTTACTGGGAAACCTGAATGCTGCCCAGTTGGCTGAACAAATGTCATGAGGAACCATATTCTATACAAGAGCCTGCCAACCTCACTACATGAGGTGTTCCTCCAAGTGAGGTCAGGGACTACGTTTCAGGCTTCCATCCTAAAACCTTTGACTCAACCGGAGGTTGGAGGTTTGCAGTGGTGTGGATCCAGTTTTAGATCAGAAGCCCTTTTTGGCCTTAGAAATGCTAACATTTCCGCTGTTTCTGTGCAGTTTCGTTCAAGGAGCATTGAGATCTTTGGACAATTTAATGGGCGAAAGTGTGTGGACGCCGTGGGAGACCGACAGCAGTGTGTACCCACAGAGGCCTGCGAAGACCCCGAGGAGGGCTGTGGCAACGATTTCCAGTGCGGTACAGGTAATCCTCCCGTGGCTGGTGAGGGCTTCTGCGTGCCTTTATAAGCGAAAAGAAGGAAATGTGCTTCCTGACCCTCATACTTCCAAGTGTGGATACAAAAAAATCCAAATATAATGTGTGATCACTCCTCTCTAACTTTAAAGGATGTTTGATAACTTCAGAAAGAAAGAAAATTTGGCGTGAGATACACAGTGTCTTTCTGTCTTTCCTGATTTTGATTGCAGGCAGATGCATAAAGAATCGACTTCTGTGTAATGAAGACAATGACTGCGGAGACTATTCAGATGAGGATAACTGTGAACAGGATCCTCGTCCCCCTTGCCGCAACCGAGTGGTGGAAGAGTCAGAGCTGGCACGGACGGCAGGATTTGGGTCTGTACTCCACTTGTATACTTGCAGATGAGGATGAGTGAAAATGATCCCCACCTCTCTTGCCATACTGGAGTGGTACATGATTGAGCTAGTACAAAGAGTGGACTCTGGCTCTGTATTCTGTCTGAATTATATTTGAGCTTGAAAGAAGTTAAGTGCTGAATCAGCATCTCAAGATAATTTGGACAAACTGCCTGGCTTCAGTAGGTGTCTACGGAATAGATTAGACTATCAGGATAATAGGTGATTACTTATGAGGTCAATAGGAGAGGAGATCCCTTGGTTATCAACCTCTAGAAGATGATAGCAAGATTGAAATGACACATTAACTTTTGAAGTTGAATTGCCAGTGTTAGGTCTGGTAATTCGATTCAAATATTTGAATGCCCAGGAAGACTGGAAAAGTTCTGTTGGAACTTGTCTTGGATCTCTACCTGGGTGTAAGTTCTCAGGGCATCCCAGCATTCTGGAGTTTGCCCAAGAGGTAATGATCAGAGGGAGCAGTTCTGATGCCATGTGGGGCTGGTGTTGAGACTCTGCTTCTCATTACAGAGCTGAAGTTTCACTCGTTTCCATGCAATTACTGCTTTATGTGGAATCTAAGGAAGTTTTCTCTCTGAACTGAACAAACAGACTCCAAGCAGGGCATTACTTGTGTTACAGATTCTCGTTTGATGCAGATCTACATCTGATTTTATAGGAAAAGGATACAGAAATTGTAGCCCTCTTGGCTGAAAAACAATCATTTGCAATCTAAAGGTTTCTTTTGTACATGAAGAGAAAATTCATTCTATGATATCTGCCAGGGAGTTTCCCAATGAGGCATCCCAGAGAGCAGCCAAGACTCCTTAAATACCTCCCGCCTTACCTTGATCAGGGCTGGTGATGACATCACAGAGCTGAGCCTGCAGGACTAAGTGAGAGGGTGGGGCCCAAGCTGTGTGGAAAGTTGGCTAAGATGTGGAAAATGAGGTAGGCTCTGATAGAATCAGCCCACCAACCGTTTTAAGATCCCATTACCATGAGCAATCACCCGTAATTAGTCTTCATAAAGCTATTGTTCTCTGACAGCTTTCATTTGCATAATACTTTAAATTTTCCCAAATCTTTTTGCGAAATCCCTCTCTTAGCTATTCATAATAATCCTGTGAGATAGTTAGGGGCGGCGTTATATTCACTTTATAGATAAGAACTAAGTAAAATCAACAAGGCCTTTTGGCATATTAGTTGCTGCTGCTGCTAAGTCGCTTCAGTCGTGTCTGACTCTGTGCGACCCCATAGACGGCAGCCCACCAGGCTCCCCCGTCCCTGGGATTCTCCAAGCAAGAATACTGGAGTGGGCTGCCATTTCCTTTCCAGTGCATGAAAGTGAAAAGTGAAAGTGAAGTCGCTCAGTCGTGCCCGACTCTTAGCGACCCACAGACTGCAGCCCACCAGGCTCCTCTGTCCATGGGATTTTCCAGGCAAGAGTACTGGAGTGGGGTGCCATTGCCTTCTCCAATATTAGTTGCTAGCAGAACTAAAACCCAAGTTTCCCTGACAGATAGAAAACTATGTGTTTTTTTTTCCACCATGTAACCTAACCCTCTTTCTTCCCACATTCCCCTCACTACCCACATCATTCCTCCCACATCACTACAAAGCCCATAAGTCAACTCTCTAACTTCAAAGCATAACTAATCTTAGAAAATGAAACTCCTTAAGTAGTTATTTATTACCCAAATATTTGAATTAAGACTGTAGAGAGTAGTATAAATCAGTAATTAATATTTAACAATCGATTTCAAAATAGCATGCTTTGTTATATCAATAATGATGGTATTCTTCAATACCATTGATGTTACATATTTATGTATCAATACTATATATCTCCATTATGCTTATATGGGGCTATGGGACTATACTGAAATAGAGATAATAGGAATAAACAAACTAATCATAGCTACATGCTTATAAACTCTCCAGTTTGAAAAACCTCACCAAGTCATATCAGTCATATACAGTCAGATTCTTTTACACATGAAAGTCACAAGCACTCATAAATTAATTAAATTTATAGTTGTTTTCATTTGAAGGACTCTCATTTAAATTCTCATGCCAGGAGAATTCACTTGTATCACAAATATTGCAGCCTCTTGGTATCTGAGATTCTTCAGAAGTGTTTAAGGGAAATCCCCAACCCATCTTGCAACCATTGGAAAAAAAAAAATTCAAACCAGCTGTAAATGATGTGCTATACACAAGGAGTTACTTCTGTGTGTGATCTAAGCATAACACCACTTCTGTGGAGCGAGCCTGCTCTTCGGCTCACCTGGTAAATTGGAACTGCCTTGGGTTTTAGGTGCAGGTGTAAAAACAGCCATCTCCAAATGCTGCCAAAGAACACATGCTTTTTATTTCCCAAGCGATGACATTCCATCCATGAGAAGTTTTCATGTTTCTTGGCAGAAAGAAAATTGGCTCATTCTAGACTAGACTGTCTGTCTCTGTAGTGGTGGAGCCAAGTCAAAAGTTTTGAAACATTTCTTCCCTAGCAGTCCTTTAGTCTGTGGATCAGCTTCATTGTAACTTTCCAAATGGATCCAGCCAACTGGGCAATTTGCTGTTCCATAGAACAAAACCCTTCAAACTGGGATAATCTTACTGTGGGGTGCAAAAAGACTTTTCGGGGCGGGGGGTGGCGATAGGTGAGTTTTACAATAACAGTTTCCCCAACTATTAGTTACTTAACGAATGTAACTAATAATAAATCTTAAATTCCTTACATACAGATTTTTAACTGATAAGCTTGAAGATTCAGGATCATTCATTTAGTTGTCAAATCCATTCTCCTGTCTCACCTCTTCTTTTCAATCTAACTCCCACTTCCTAAAAGAAGAGTACATCCCTCACCCATCTCATATTTCCCTATGAGATAGAAAAACCGAGAAACAATTCCAAATTTTGTACTCAGTTGTACTTAGACTCTAAGGCCTTGTAAATCAAGTGGTCTCCAATTCTTTTTACCAACAGCATTTAAAGGTCGTAATCAATTGTCAGGTAATGGACTATAAAAATAACAGTTAACTAAAGACTAGTCTGTGTTCTTTTTTTGGCATAAAACTCAGAAGATCGAGTAATTGAGTGACATTGCTACGGCAAAATTCCTTCTATTCTTATCTACTTATTTATGTGCATAAAGTTTCTCAGCAGTTACATCTATAAAAATGAAGAGTAGAAATGAAGTCAACACTGCTATGTTTTTTCTAGCAGTAAGTAATATTCTAACATGGGTACAGTTCAGTTCAGTTCAGTTCAGTCACTCAGTCGTGTCCAACTCTTTGCGACCCCATGAATCACAGCACGCCAGGCCTCCCTGTCCATCACCAATTCCCAGAGTTCACTCAGACTCAGGTCCATCGAGTCAGTGATGCCATCCAGCCGTCTCATCCTCTGTCATCCCCTTCTCCTCCTGCCCCCAATCCCTCCCAGCATCAGAGTCTCTTCCAATGAGTCAACTCTTCGCATGAGGTGGCCAAATAGTACTAATCAACTAATTAAAAAGAAGCCCCATTCATTTCACTGAGAGATGCTTTTCCAATAAAAATTTTATGTTTATTAAATATTGCTAAATTTTAATTTGTTTAAATGTACTACTAAAAATGGTAACTCAATCCAGAGAATTTATTAAACACTTTGGCCTTATGGTCAAAGAATATTTAATGTTTTTAAAACTTCAATTAGTATCTTTTGAGTACATAAAAGTGTGAAAAAGTGATCAATTAAAACTTCCATGCATAAAAATCCATTACATTAGGTTAAAATTCTATAGCAGAAATGAAATAGAAATATAGATTAAAGCATAAAATGGAGTGGGGGAATATGGGAACTCTATTATCTACTTATTTTGCCATGAACCTAAAAATGCTCTAAGAAATAAAGTTTATTTTTTAAAAAAGAAGAATCAAAAGGAATACCATAAAACAACCAGCTGTTAAAGAAATATAAACATTGTCATTACTTAATACCTGCTATCACTACAGAATTTATATGCCATTTGTTTTTAAAAGAAGCACAATAATTATATTTTAAAGTGTAAATATTTACAGCATGCTGGGAAATGTATCCTTTAGTTCAGTTCAGTCACTCAGTTGTGTCCGAATCTCTGTGACCCCCTGTGCTGCAGCACACCAGCTTCCCTGTCCATCACCAACTCCCAGAGCTTGCTCAAACTCATGTCCATTGAGTCAGTGATGCCATCCAGCCATCTCATCCTCCGTCGTCCCCTTCTTCTCCTGCCTTCAATCTTTCCCAGCATCAGGGTCTTTTCCAGTGAGTCAGTTCTTCACATCAGGTGGCCAAAGTATTGGAGTTTCAGCCTCAGCATCAGTCTTTCCAATGAACACCCAGGACTGATCTCCTTTAGAATGGACTGGTTGGATCTCCTTGCAGTCCAAGGGACTCTCAAGAGTCTTCTCCAACACCACAGTTCAAAAGCATCAATTCTTCAGTGCTCAGCTTTCTTTATAGTCCAACTCTTGCATACATACGTGACCACTGGAAAAACCATAGCCTTGACCAGACAGACCTTTGTTGGCAAAGTAATGTCTCTGCTTTTCAATATGCCAACCTTTTCACTCTCCTCTTTCACTTTCATCAATTTATCCTTTGCAACTACTTAAAAGGAAATATTTTAGATGTCAAACTAAAACCACACAAGGAGGCATGATTTATTAGAGTAGACAACCAAAAAATCTGAAGACCACTACCCCAAAATATGCTATATATATTTCTACCTACAGAACATTTTTAATATTTTAAATGTACTTGGCTGCAGTAGGTCTTAGTTGCAGCACTCTGAGATCTTTAGTTGTGGCACAAGAACTCTGAGTTGCAGAATATGAAATCTAGTTCCCTGACCAGGGTTCAAACCGGGAACCTCTGCGTTGAGAGTGCGGAATCTTAGCCACTGGACCACCAGAGCAGTCCCTCCACTTACAGTATTTTGTACACTCATTCCTTCTGCCCTCCAGACCCCATCTTCAAAACTCAAATAAAATCCTGATACTCCTTCTAAAACCATTTTTACGACCCTGCCATGGAGACCTCTTCCTCTTGGGAACTTTGTACATCACTTACCTGTACTACCCATTTGGTACATGCACATTCATCCTTGGACTATTGTTTGAAATCGGTAATTGTATCTAAACCCTACCTTGAATATAATATTAATGAAATCAAAGACTATATTAACTATCTTAATATTACCCATTGTTTATTACAAACACTACACTACTCATAGATACACAGTCACCTAAGAATTCATCACCATTGTTGTTGTTCAGTTGCTAAATCATGTCCTACTGTTTATGAACTGCATGAACTGTGTGAACTCCATGAACTTCAGCATACCAGACTTCTCTGTTCTTTACTGTCTCCTAGAGTTTGCTCAGAGTCAGACACGACTGAAGCGACTTAGCAGCAGAAGCAGAGTTTGCTCAAGTTCATGTCCATTGAGTCGGTGATTCTATCTAACCATCTCATCCCCTGCTGCCCTCTTCTTTTGTCTTCAATATTTCCCAGCATCAGGGTCTTTTCCAATGAGTTGACTCTTTGCATCATTATAAGCCAATTCATGTCATTGTTCATTAAATACAAAGAGGTACAGGGTCATTGTTAATAAGATACATGGGAGACAAGTTCACGACAGAATAAAGTACTTGAGGTCTTGTTTAAGAAACAAACACAGATCACTTATTTCCAGTATTCTATGTATTTATATCTAAACCTTAGCAATATTTTTTAAAATATTTATTGTTCACATGTCTGTGAATACAGGGATGGGTGAAAAGCTGAAGACAAAATTTAATCTCCCATCCAGCATAAGATGTTTAAGAATGTAAACTAGATATATAGAGTTTCTTTTTTTCTCTCTTCCTTGTTCAACTGACTAAGTCTACTGTTTGGCCCTTTACTAGAAATTTAGGGCCATAAGTACTTTTCATGAAAAGTACTTTTGGTGGGGCAAATAGTGAGAAGGAGTTAATTCTAACTATACAATCAGCCTTGAGAAAGATATTACTAAATCATTTCCTTAACTTGCCTTTCATTAAGTTGAGCTATAATGTTCATCTTCTTTGTAGATTCAAAGTTTATTAAGAATGTGCTGTTTATATAAAGATGTTGTTGTTAACTAACCCATTGGAAATAGGATACTTTTCCAATTATTTTTCTTGCATTAGCAATGGGTTTACTATCCAAACCCTTTGACAAATTGCTCTTAAAACCAACATCCAGATTTGTAATCCAGCTCATTGGACTCAGGGATGTGGTCCAGAGCAATAGCTTTTGCTTAGAGTTTTGCTTAGAGCATATTTATGCTTTTGTGCCAAGCTACATTATGGATATGAGAAGCAAACCTCTATTTTGGCCTCTCTGCCCTGAGGCCATTTATTCCAGATACAGTCTAGACAGCAAGGACTGTTTCACCAATTAGCACTTCACAAAAAATGAACTGTTTCTTGTTCATATATTGATTTTTGGCCTACAAATCAAAGTCAATATTTTTTAGGCTAAACAAGATTCTTATTTCTGAATTAAAGTTTGCCAAATAACAATATTTTGCTAGGAGAAAAAAGGAGAACTTTTGAGAATGCCTTGCCGGATGATGACACTTTTGTGTTCCTCTTGGAAAGGGTAATAAGAGTAAAATAAGTCTGGAGGGAACAAGGTTTGTGACAAACAATGAGACAGCTGGAGGAAAATGTTTAAAGAGAATGGGGAGAGAAAGAGGCCCCATGTTGATTCACAGATTAAAAATCATATGCATATGTTATACTCCCCCATGAGATGCTCTGTTCTCAGATCATTTTAAGAGGTGATATTGTAGCATTGGCTTATAGTTCACCAAGGGAGGTTAGCTAAGAGTTACATCAGTGAGAATTCAACTTTAACAGCCAGATGGCCCCTTGCTTCCTACTTATTGAATTTCTTTCTTTGGGCTCAACAGTGGCCTAATTGCCTATAAGAGTTTATAAGACCTTCCTAAGGTGTACTTCCCACCCCGGACACAGAGTAGAGGTGACCAGGCCCTTGCTTCTGTCCCTGATTCTATCACACCATCACACGGGTTTTGGGGACACGGTGAGCTGAAGCTCTCCTCTCCCAGTTCCTGAGGGCTGCCTGGCATTCGCTCCAGGTATCTCCGTGCCTGATGCTACTCTGTTCACTCTCAGGATCAACATCTTAGGCATGGATCCGCTCAGCACCCCTTTTGACAACCAGTACTACAATGGACTCTGTGACCGAGTTTGGGATGGCAACACCTTGACGTACTACCGCAGGCCCTGGAACGTGGCTTCGCTGACCTATGACGTAAGTCTTCTTAGAAGAAAATACACTGTTCAGCTTTAGCTGACCAATTGTTTCCAGAAGTTTCATTCTAAATGATGTGAAAAATTCAGTAGAATGAAAATTCAATGTGAACATAAGATTGACTTAAAGAAGAGGTGTAGCTTGAGTCTCTTTAGATAATATACAGCAGTCTATGATCAATCCTCAGCAGCATGCAGTTAGTGGTAGAGTTTTGACAAATACCTCATCTCTGAAAAGAATCACCTAAGATTCTGATGAAACTAAAAATTAAATTAGTGCTGACTTAAGGACTGAGTACCCTGCTGCCACGCTCTTGGGGGTAAGTTTTGGCTAACCTACCAAGAACGTCTCTAGATTCATTTTCCTTCATCTCCCCTTTGTAACACCTGCTTGACTAATGTGAGTTTTGACCTCAAAACCCCCATGCTCAGTTCTAGTGAAATTATTTCCTAGAGTGATTTTTACTCTACAAAATGCCAGCTCAAGCCTACTGCCTTTCTGTAAGTCACCTAAATTCTCTAAAACAATCCACAAACTGTGCCTGCCTCCCTTCAAAGGAACAACATTTATCACTTTTAGAGATTAGTTTTTGTTTTAAACAAGATATAGTAAAGAATAATAAATAACTTACTCTGATCCAGTAACTACAATAATCTGTTTCTTTAAATGGTTCTGTTCAGTTCAGTTCAGTTCAGTCGCTCAGTCATGTCCAACTCTTTGCGACCCCATGAATCGCAGCACGCCAGGCCTCCCTGTCCCTCACCAACTCCCAGAGTTCACTGAGACTCATGTCCATCGAGTCAGTGATGCCATCCAGCCATCTCATCCTCTGTCATCCCCTTCTCCTCCTGCCCCCAATCCCTCCCAGCATCAGAGTCTTTTCCATTGAGTTAACTCTTCGCATGAGGTGGCCAAAGTACTGGAGTTTCAGCTTCAGCATCATTCCCTCCAAAGAAATCCCAGGGCTGATCTCCTTTAGAATGGACTGATTGGATCTCCTTGCAGTCCAAGTGACTCTCAGGAGTCTTCTCCAACACCACAGTTCAAAAGCATCAATTCTCTGGCACTCAGCCTTCTTCACAGTCCAATTCTCACATCCATACATGACCACAGGAAAAACCATAGCCTTGACTAGACGAACCTTTGTTGGCAAGGTAATGTTTCTGCTTTTCAATATGCTATCTAGGTTGGTCATAACTTTCCTTCCAAGGAGTAAGCATCTTTTAATTTCATGGCTGCAGTCACCATCTGCAGTGATTTTGGAGCCCAAAAAAATAAAGTCTGACACTGTTTCCACTGTTTCCCCATCTATTTCCCATGAAGTGATGGGACCGGATGCCATGATCTTTGTTTTCTGATCCATAAAATTTACTTTATTTAGTCATGACAATGTCCTTTATTATTGCTGTCAATCCCATCAGTTTGAGAAACATATTACTTTTCCATAATTGTAGTTAGTATTCCTTTTATTTCTATGTTGTAAATCAGTCCCTACCCATTGCAGCCTGAAGTGATCATCCTGTCTTGTGAATGTTCAAGATGTTTAATGTCTCAAGTATTTGACTGACATTCTTTCCCCCATATGCACGCTGTCATATTTCTGGTACCCGTAAGTCCAGAAAAAAATCAGTTTTCCACAAAATGTTCAGGGAACATTCTGGATTATTGATGTTTCCCATCATGCCAGGTTAACCTTCGTTAAGCATATTTTTTGAAGAGAAGTTTTCGTCTTTCTAAGAAGTATTACACATGTTCTACTTTCTTTGAAAGAGTATACCAAAGAAGGGAAATTTTATCATTGCTGTTGCAAGAAGTTTTATTGTGTTGTTTTATTTTATTTTTTTTTTAGTTCTCAGGTCTGTGCTGTTCAGTTTTTCTTTGTCGCTGTCACCAGCCTGTTAGCTTCTCTGTAAGGTTAGTAACAGGTGTGAACCAAGAGATGAGGGCTAGAGGGTTGCTCAGGACAGATCTTGAAGCTACATTTGGAAAGTAAGCAAACTGCTGTCCCTTATCTACACCTCTGGAAACAGATGTGTTTCCTAATTTGGAAGGTTTTGAATTTTACAAGGATGATGTGGTACTTATCCTGTATATTACTTACACCCCAGGTGGAATTGGGAACAGCATCATAGAATCAAATGCATTCACATATCTATGGCAAAATGAACTGATATTTACAAAAGGTGGGAGAAATGAAGGCCATAAGTAACTTTTCATCAGTTCAGATCAGATTAATGCCTCCAAATGAGTTTTGGCATCAAGCTTCTAAGAAAGTTGATAGGGATTGTGGACCTGAGTGTTTATTTTGTGCCACCTGAGGAAGGATGTTGATGGAGTTGGCTGGCGGCCTGTTAAGAAGTCCCCAAACCATCCCCCGCACTTGGTGCTACTAATGCTAATGCTCCCAGTGTCCTAATCTGCTCAGGTCCACGACGAGCTCAACAGTAAAGACCTTGAGTTTATTGAATGAAAATCTCTATTTTTACTTTTTAGGAAAGGGTTATTTTCTACGCCTTCTAATCCTCTTTGGCATATTTTACCTACTTTTTCATGTATATTCTTATTATAGTGCCTAAAGGCAGAGAATGCGCATTTCACTTCCTTACAACCTATTACCAGTTGTCACTCAATATGTGTGTAAAATAGGTGCTCAACAAAATTGTACTGGATGACAATTTTTAAAATCTTGGTTTAGTTACTTACGGGCAATAATTTACTATCTTTCATTTTTTGAAAGAATTCTATCAACCTATCATTCCATGGGGACGATTCCTTAATAATGACATCTTACTCTGACACATTCACTTTCCCTCAGTGCTGCTGCTAAGTCGCTTCAGTCGTGTCCGACTCTGTGTGACCCCATAGACAGCAGCCCACCAGGCTCCCCCGTCCCTGGGATTCTCCAGTCTTGTCTCAAATGCAGCTTTGGCTCCAGAGCACACTGCAGAGTTTGGAATCCTAGCCTTTGGGAAGATTACTTCTTCTCATCATGGCTCAGTTTCCTCATCTGTAAAATAGAAATAATAATGCCTACCCTGTAAAGATAAATGAGTCTAAATAGGTGAAACATTCATGTTACTGACACACAGCAAACACTCAATAAATATTTGCTATTCTTTTTAAAAGTATAAACAGAAAAAGACTTAGTTCTGATTAAATGCAGTTCTGGTTAATTAGCAGTTACATTCTCACTCAAGGTTTAATGGTTACCGTAAATCAGAAGTGATGACCAAGAACAACTGAAGCCTGCAATTATAGAAGGGAAAAAAAAGTGATGATTACATGTATGAATTAGTTCCTTTTCACTTGTTTATCTTTAGTCATCTCTACTTTTGTTTGTTGAAAGTAACAATTTGTAAATCAGGTTTCAGGTTTTCATTACAATTCTTTTGAAATCTGAATCTCCTTGAGAATGTAAGATTTTGGAGGTTAGCAAAGGTTTGGAAAGTGCACCTGGATTATAAGCATCCTTTCCACCCCAAATCCTAACAAAATACTGAGTGATTTTACATCATGTGCATTGCCAGGAATTTCTTGTTGCCTCTTAACTTCCTATATCTACTCTAGTAGAGTCACTAATTTTCTAGACACATCCTTAACCTTGTATTCACCAGAACTATGCTGCCTCTGAAATCTGAAACTTACGTTTTGCCTCATCACAACTATCCAGTCGCTCAGTTCTCATCCTCCCTTGTGACCGCTAATCTAGTCTTAAACCCCATCTAGACTTGTGACCACTAATCTAGTCTTAAACCCCATTTAGACCCAGTTTTGGGAGAAGGAAATGGCAACCCACACTGGTGTTCTTGCCTGGAGAACCCCAGGGACAGGGGAGCCTGGTGGGCTGCAGTCCATGGGGTCGCTAAGAGTCAGACAAGACTGAGTGACTTCACTTTAACTTTTCACTTTCATGCATTGAAGAAGGAAATGGCAACCCACTCCAGTGTTCTTGCCTGGAGAATCCCAGGGATGGGGGAGCCTGGTGAGCTGCCGTCTGTGGGGTTGCACAGAGTCGGACACGACTGAAGCAACTTAGCAGTGGCAGCAGCAGACCCAGTTTGGGGTCATCTGTTTTCCTTCCAGTCTGTTTTGCTCCTCCTATGTCCAGTTTTTTTCCTCTAATCAATCTATATCCATTTTTGACCACTCTTGATAGTATTATCATTGTTCTTGCTTTCTAGTCCTTCAAGAAAAGCTCCATCTTTGGATGAACCCTATTATTTTTCTACATAAACTTACCTTGCTGGGCACCATAGAGAAAATCATGCTAATAATTCAGGAATGGGTAGCGTTATAACCACACCCAGGTCTTCCACCCTTCTCAACAGGTCCACACACCTCCCCACTCTCCACAGGGTAATTTAAAATGTTAGACAACCTCCTCCAGCTATTTACCTTATTATTCTGCCTACCTTATTAGATGGCAGGAGCTCCAACTGGACAGAGAAGATCCAAGCCACAGATAAGAATCTTCTCAGGTTTGTTTTTTTTTTTTTTTTTCTTCAAGGTTGTACTTATGTACAAACTTGTTTGATGCTCAGTTCAACCTCTGTCTCCCTCATTTTCCACCTGGTCCTTAATACACAAATATCTTTAAGAGTCCCATTTAAAAAACAAAAACACAGAAAGGATGCCCTCATCTCTACATACTCTTCTCATCTACATCTGCTACCTCAATTTTTGTACTTCCCATGAATTCCCCAATTGGATTTGTTTCCTAGGGCTACCATCACAAAGTACAAGTTGGATGGTTTAAACAGCAAACATTTATTTTCTCACAGTTCTGGAGGCTGAAAGTCTAAGATCAAGATGTCAGTAGGGTTGGTTCCCCTTAGGTCCCTCTCTTTGGCAGTAGGGAGCTATCTCCTGTATCTCCACGTGGTCTTCCCTCCATGCTGGACTGATTCTAATATCCCCTTCTTATAAGGTCACCGGTCATACTGGATTACAGCCCACCTAACGACCTCATTTTAACTTAATAACCTTTTTGAAGATTCTTTCTCAAAATGCCATCACATTTTGGGGTAATTGAAATCAGGAATTTTAGCATGTGGATTTTGGGGGATCACAGTTCAGCCCATAACACCAAACGTCTGTTATCTTGTTACCCAAACTGTTTTCACCAAAGTTCATCTTAAACTTCATTGAGTTCTCTTTACTTGAAACAGCCCTTAAATATTGCTGCTACCAGAGTTGCTATCTTATTTCACAGTCTCTCTCTATAGCGATTTCATTCCCTCCTGTGGGTTTAGATTTCCCCTCCATCCTGATGGCTTACAAATACTGCATTTACAGCCCAGGTCTCCCTCTGAACTAGGTATCTGTGTAACTCAGTTCAGTTGCTCAGTCGTGTCCGACTCTGTGACCCCATGGACTGCAGCACGCCAGGCTTCCCTGTCCATCACCAACTCCTGGAGCTTACTCAAACTCATGTCCATCGAGTCGGTGATGCCATCCAACCATCTCATCCTCTGTCATCCCCTTCTCCTCCTGCCTTCAATCTTTCCCAACATCAGGGTCTTTTCCAAAGAGTTAGTTCTCCACACCAGGTAGCCAAAGTATTGGAGTTTCAACTTCAGCATCAGCCCTTTCAACGAATATTCAGGACTGATTTCCTTTAGGATTGACTGGTTTGATCTCCTTGCAGTCCAAGGGACTCTCAAGAGTCTTCTCCAACACCACAGTTCAAAAGCATCAATTCTTCAGCACTCAGCTTTCTTTATGGTCCAACTCTCACATCCATACATGACTACTGGAAAAACCATAGCCTTGACTAGACCTTTGTGGGCAAAGTAGTGTCTCTGCTTTTGAATATGCTGTCTAGGTTGGTCTGTGTTGTGGCTCAGCTAGTAAAGAATCCGCCTACAATGTGGGAGACCTGGGTTCGATCCCTGGGTTGAGAAGATCCCCTGGAAAAGGGAAAGGTTACCCACTCCAGTATTCTGGCCTGGAGAATTCCATGGACTGTATAGTCCATGGGGTCACAAAGAGTCAGACAGGGCTGAGCGACTTTGACTTTCACTTTCAGGTTGGTCTGTGTAGCTAGTTGACTGCAAACATCACACAGTTCACATATCCAAACCTTATATCCCATCTTATTCCTAATCCTCTGTTTCTTGCTCTTGAATTCTCTAGTTGGGAAATGAAACAATATATTCCTAATCATTAAACTCAGAAGTCTGGAAATCTTCCTAAAGACCTCTACAGGTGCATCTCCCTCAAAGCCCACAACATCCAATCAGTCAGCAAGTTCCATTATTTTGTAAAGTCTGTTATCTCTGTTTCTTCTTCTCCATTCCCACTGCCTTGCCCACTGCCTTGGGCTCTCATCATTTCCATCTGGGCTACTATCAGTCCTCCCATAAGTCTGAGACCCCTAGTTTTGCTCAGTTTCAATTCATTCCACTCACTTCAGTATGAAGATATATGATAAATCTGACCTTATCACTCTGTTGCTTACATTTGGTGTTGTCTCCCTATAGCCTTCCAGATAATGATCAATGTCCTTGGCAGGGAGGAAAAGGTCATTCTTCATCTGGCTTTTAATGGCCACACCACTCTCAGCTTTCTCCTCTGAATCTTTTGTTTTGAATAGATGCCTTTTCTGCAAATTATGCAATAGCCTTTGCTTTTTCTTTCTGTTCAGGTGTTGATTTTGCTGTATCCTATCTAGCTTTAGCTGAGTTTCTAGTCATTTTATTTACCATGGAATCCTGAGAAACTAACATCATATATCATATATCATGCTAAATAAATAATTGTGTGTTCAGTCATTCAGTCATGTCTGACTCTTTGCAACCCCATGGACTATAGCCCACAAGGCTCCTCTGAACATGAGATTTTCCAGATAAGAGTAGTTTAGTGGGTTGCATTTCCTCCTCCAGGGAAATAAATGATTACTGAATTAGTAAATAAATGCATGCAGAATACTGACACTCTTGCTTTAGAAAGCAAATGCTTTTTTTTAATGGAGGGAACAACCCATATTCAAGTGAACATATAATTGGAATTGCCATCAAAGTTGACAGGAAATGAAAACAGGCTTAATAAACATTCCAACTACTCTCTCTACAGGCAGTTTGAACCCATTTAGAAAACTTGGCAGTGAACAAATAAAATTTATTATATACTTACATGCTAGTTTATTTGTTATGTATTGATATTCTTGGGAAGCAAGTAAAACTATGCCTATAGAAGCTTCTATCTTGAAAGAAACTATAGTCTACAATGAACTTATTATGGATTCAAATTTGGAGTCATAGGTAGGAGTCAAATTATGAAGATACTCATATGCCATACTAAGTAACTTGGGCATAATCCTGAGGATGAAAGGAACCACTGAGGAGCGTCACACGGTCAGAGTTCCATTTCAAATCTTTGTGTTTTGTGGAGACGAATTTTGAGGAGACAACAACAGAGATAATAACTGAAGAAGGTTATTTTACGGTCCAAGGAGATGATGAAAAACTGAACTGCATCTGTAATACTAGAGGCAGAGAAGGAGATATGAGACGCAGCTCAGTCTTAAGAACTAACGGTTCAGTAATGAATTGGAGACAGTAGAGCATAAGGTCAAGTGCTCAGTTCTGAATAAGACTCCTTGGGTTTGAATTCTGATAAATTCCTTCACTTAGCATCCACATGACTCCAGGCAACTTAATTATCTTTCCTGAATCTTAGTTTCTTATCATAAAGTGGGGTAACAATAATACATACTTCATAGGAATTTGGAAAAGGTTAAATGTGTTAATAAATGCAAAGTGCTTAGAACAGGGTCCAGCACAAAGTAAACTCACCATAGATGAAAAATATGGAGACAGAAAGTCAAAGGAGACCTCCAGTGGATGGTAGCCCATCAGAGAAGATCTGAGATATATGTGTGTGTGTGTTGGAAGGGGAGATGGGGAATCTTCCCAAAGAAGAGTTAATTCCAAGAAGATAACGATTGACTTCTGGGTAGAGTTATCTTGTCCAAAATAGATTATATAAAATATGTTAATGTGAGGGTGGAGTTTGAACTGGAGACAGAAATTTAGGTACCATCAGCATATACCAGAGCATCACTGAAGTCTTGAGAGTCCTTAAGGCCAATCCAGGAGGTGTATAATGAGAGAGGAAAGAAGAGAGAGAATGGAATCCTAGAACATACCAATATTGAAGACCTAGGCAGAGAAGACCTTATGACTATACAGTGGAAGTGAGAAATAGATTTAAGGGACTAGATCTGATAGACAGAGTGCCTGATGAACTATGAATGGAAGTTCGTGACATTGTACAGGAGACAGGAATCAAGACAATCCCCAAGAAAAAGAAATGCAAAAAAGCAAATGGCTGTCTGAGGAGGCCTTACAAATAGCTGTGAAAAGAAGGGAAGTGAAAAGCAAAGGAGAAAAGGAAAGATATAAACATCTGAATGCAGAGTTCCAAAGAATAGCAAGGAAAGATAAGAAAGCCTTCCTCAGCAATCAATGCAAAGAAATAGAGGAAAACAACAGAATGGGAAAGACTAGAGATCTCTTCAAGAAAATTAGAGATACCAAGGGAACATTTCATGCAAAGATGGGCTCAATAAAGGACAGAAATGGTATGGACCTAACAGAAGCAGAAGATATTAAGAAGAGATGGCAAGAATACACAGAAGAACTGTACAAAAAATATCTTCAAGACCCAGGTAATCACGATGGTGTGATCACTCACCTAGAGCCAGACATCCTGGAATGTGAAGTCAAGTGGGCCTTAGGAAGCATCACTATGAACAAAGCTAGTGGAGGTGATGGGATTCCAGTTGAGCTATTTCAAATCCTGAAAGATGACGGTGTGAAAGTGCTGCACTCAATACACCAGCAAATTTGGAAAACTCAGCAGTGGCCACAGCACTGGAAAAGGTCAGTTTTCATTCCAATCCCAAAGAAAGGCAATGCCAAAGAATGCTCAAACTACCGCACAATTGCACTCATCTCACACGCTAGTAAAGTAATGCTGAAAATTCTCCAAGCCAGGCTTCAGCAATTCATGAACCATGAACTACCAGATGTTCAAGCTGGTTTTAGAAAAGGCAGAGGAACCAGAGATCAAATTGCCAACATCTGCTGGATCATGAAAAAAGCAAGAGAGTTCCAGAAAAACATCTATTTCTGCTTTATTGTCTATGCCAAAGCCTTTGACTGTGTGGATCACGGCAAACTGTGGAAAATTCTGAAAGAGATGGAATACCAGACCACCTGACCTGCCTCTTGAGAAATCTGTATGCAGGTCAGGAAACAACAGTTAGAACTGGACATGGACCAACAGACTGGTTTCAAATAGGAAAAGGAGTACGTCAAGGCTGTATATTGTCACCCTGCTTATTTAACTTCTATGCAGAGTACATCATGAGAAACGCTGGGCTGGAAGAAGCACAAGCTGGAATCAAGACTGCCAGGAGAAATATCAATAACCTCAGATATGCAGATGACACCATCCTTATGGCAGAAAGTGAATTACTAAAGAGCCTCTTGATGAAAGTGAAAGAGGAGAGTGAAAAAGTTGGCTTAAATCTCAACATTCAGAAAACTAAGATCATGGCATCCGGTCCCATCACTTCATGGGAAATACATGGGGAAACAGTGGAAACAGTGGCTAACTTTATTTTGGGGAGCTCCAAAATCACTGCAGATGGCAATTGCAGCAATGAAATTAAAAGATGCTTACTCCTTGAAAGGAAAGTTATGACCAATCTAAACAGCATATTAAAAAGCAGAGACATTACTTTGCCAACAAAGGTCCATCTAGTCAAGGCTGTGGTTTTTCCAGCAGTCATGTATGGATGTGAGAGTTGGACTATAAAGAAAGCTGAGCGCCAAAGAATTGATGCTTTTGAACTGTGGTGTTGGATAAGACTCTTGAGAGTCCCTTGGACTGCAAGGAGATCCAACCAGTCCATCCCAAAGGAGATCAGTCTTGGATGTTTATCGGAAGGACTGGTGAAGCTGAAATTCCAATGCTTTGGCCACCTGATGCAAAGAGCTAACTCATTTGAAAAGATCCTGATGCAGGGAAAGATTGAGGGCAGGAGGAGAAGGGGATGACAGAGGATGAGATGGTTGGATGGCATCACTGACTCGATGGACATGGGTTTGAGTGAACTCCGAGAGTTGGTGATGGACAGGGAGGCGTGGCGTGCTGCGATTCATGGGGTCCCAAAGAGTCAGACATGACTGAGCAACTGAACTGAACTGAAGGCAGAGAAGATGATCTTTTGAAGATAATAGAGAGCTATATTCATTATCTACTGTTACCTTTCAAATTATCCTGAAATTTAACAGTTAAAAGGGGATGTGGTTTGGCTAGGTACCTTAGTTGAGGATGACTCATGAGGTTTCAGGCAATCTGCTCTTTCCAGGTTCCTTTTGTCAATTAGTGAGAGATCCCCTTAATAATAATAGTAAGTAATGTATGGTTTTATTCTTTATTTGTACATACAAACTTTTAGTGAAACTTTTAATAATCTTTTCTCTTTAGTTTTTATTTCCACTCTCTCTCCAAACCTCCTCAGTTTGAACTATGGAGTATTTTCTGAGGTGTTCTATCTCTTCCATTCCCAGAGCCAGAAGTAATGTTTATTTCTATTCAGGAAGCATCAGTTGATAAGTTTTTAAACAGGATAGATTTCTCTAACCCCTACAAAGACCTTCTGGAAGACACAGCCACACTTGCCTCCTCTCTGATTTCAGCTTCTCCAACATCTGTTTATTTGATTCTCATAAAGAAACTTACTTCCATTTTTGTGTCTTCCTACTTTCTGTAATCTTGCCTCTTGACCTCTATTCAAAGGCTTTTGTCCTCTTCAGAATGATCCCACTTATTGGTCCATCTCTGAATGCCTATCATTGGGCTCAGACTTATTTTTGAATGGATGGATTTGGGGCTTTTCAATCTAGCTCTTGTCTCTAGGCTTTCTGGGGGGTGACCCAACCCTCACTATTTCAGGCTTTACTCACTACTACCATCCTAGCATAGTGAAACAGGACCATTCAACAGCATTCTAATTGACACCCTGACTAATATTCCTTTATACCAGCAAGCAGTCCTTCACACTGCTAAGTTGATCCTTATCGCAGGGCTAGTCCCTTTCTAGCCAATTCAGATGTAAGCACAAGAGCCTACAAATTATGCCACTCTAATCCTACAACCAGTTAGAAGACAATGAACTAGGAAGACCTTACCTTCTAGAAGAGTTAGGGAGAGAGAGTTTTCTGGTGCCATTTTGTTCAGCTTTGGCACTTCTCAGCATGGAAAACTGAGTGGAATTGTCTTCAATTGCTTCTACCAGCCTTAGATTTCAAGGCAATAGAAATTTATTCATTTCTCTTTTTGTTAATTGAAGTATAGTTGATTAACCATGCTGGGTTAGTTTCTGGTGTACAGTAAAGTGATTCAGTTTAATATAACATATAATATTATCGCATAATATATATATGCATTAATATTTCAAGGCCAAATGTTCAAGAAAATCTTTTCCATGAATCTTTTCTTCATTTACCACAGAGAATTTGTCAAGCCCTCTTTGGCAGTATAAAATAAAAATGAACAATTCTGCCCTGAAATCAGACTTCCTGGGTTTCATTGCTGACTGGGCCACTCCCTAGCTGTGTGATCTTGGACGCATTTTTTTTAACCTTTATCTTCTTATCTGTAAAATGGGGATAATTTGAGAAATTAAAAGATAGGAAATTAAACATTTATGTAAAATACTTTTAGCAACTACTGACACAGAGTAAGCACTCAATACATATGTTATGTTAGCTATATTGGAACTGCATATTAAATTTAATAAATTTTTTCTTGTCATCCACTATTCACCAGGCAATTTACTAAATGGTGAAACTATAGTCGCATGTGGGTAAGATGGGTATGGTCCCTGAATTCTAGGAGTTTACCATCTGAAGGTCTATTAAATAAGCAATTATAAAAGGGAAGAGTTTTTCATTTTGTAAGAAGAACCATGAGAGCTTATAGGAAACAGATTTGTTAGTCAGTGGGATGAGGAAACATCTCCCTAAAGAAGTGATGTTTAAGCTCAGACTTGAAATAGTAGTGGGGATTCACCAGACCAAGGGATACATAGTACATATTTGTGTATGAGTGTGTGTAATGTTTGTGTAATGGGAAGGTGGAGGAGGCAGGGGAAGTACA
Source organism: Bos indicus (assembly GCF_029378745.1). Lineage (NCBI taxonomy): Eukaryota > Metazoa > Chordata > Mammalia > Artiodactyla > Bovidae > Bos > Bos indicus. The sequence goes on from NC_091779.1 coordinate 35,024,142, forward strand.
GAAGTTTCCAGAAAGTAAACACAACATAAAAGAGCCCTGTGATGGGAGGAAACATAGGCGGTGGAAATGGAAAGGAGATCAGCGGGCTGGAGTATAGACAGGGAGAAACTAACTTGGAACAAGACTTTATCTCAAAGGCAGGGAAGACAAAGATTTTAAGCAGGGAAGTGACATGGTTAGGTTACTCTTCCCCTTTGCATTGAGCACTTTCCTTTAAAGAAAATTATATACATTTCAATCTTTCCCATTAGATGATAACTTTGAGTTTCTTGTCTTAGTCTTCTTGGATTGCTATAATGAAATACCAGGGACCAGGTAGCTTTGAAACAACAGAAATTTACTGCTCACAGTCCTGGAGGCTGGGCATCTGAGATCAAAGTGCTAGCAGGGTCAGGTGAGGGCCCTCTTCTGGGTTACAGACTTCTTGCTGTATCCTGACATGGTTTCCAGGGACTAGGGAGTTCTGTGGAGTCACTTTTATAAAAGCACTAATCTTTTCATGAAGGCTCCTTCCACAGGCCCCACCTTCTATTAATAACACCATCCCATTGGGCATTAGGATTTTAACATATGAATTTAAGGGGAGACATACACGATCAGACCTCACCATTCACCGTGCATAAAAGTCACTCAATGTATGCTACTAAGTCCCCTCTGTGTCAATGACTAAAGAGATGAGTGTCTTTTTCCAGACAAGAGTTGCGGCCTGCTTCAGGGGACCTCTGGAAAGAGAGTTTAATTGTCGAGATTAACAGCTCTCCCACTGCTGCCTGACAGTAACCAAGTTGGCAAAGAAAGTTCTGTTTTATTGAAGTATAGTCAAATTACAGTGTTATGTTAATTTCTGGTGAACAGAAAGCTGATTCAGATATATATATATATATTCTTTTTAAAATTCTTTTCTATTATAGATTACAAGATATTAAATATAGTTTCTTGTGCTATACAGTAAAATCTTGTTGATTACCTATTTTACATATAGTAGTGTGTTATCTGTTAAACCCAAGCTCCTAATTTATCCCTCTCCCATCCTTTCCTCTTTGGTAGCCATAAGTTTGTTTTCTATGTCTGTGAGTCTGTTTTGTAAATAAGTTTATGTGTTTTAATTGAAAGTTTTAATTAAACAGCTAACTAAACATCTAGGTTGTTTTAGCTAAACTAGTTTTAACTAAACAACAAGGCTGTTTTAACTAAACAACTAGGTTGTTTAGTTCAGTCTTTTTCGTGCAAAAATGAGCGCAGTTAAAAAAATCAAAATGTCCAAACAACATAAAAGATAATGCAAGAAAAAAAGCAAGCCTGCCACTACTCCAGAGATCTATCTATTCACAGTTCCCCTTCTCAAGGGTGAACAATCTGTGGGTTGTCTATTTTTCCAGTAATTTTCTATGCACATAGAAGTTTGTTTTGGGGTGTTTTTTTTTTTCCTATTAGGCAGTGGAGTGAAAAGGTTAAGAGGCAGAACAGGGCTCAAGTCTTGAAACTTCTACTTAAATTAATTAACGTGTAAAATGCTCAAAACAGTGCCTGGTATATAAGGCTTCTAAAGCGTTAGCTTTATCATTTCTTTTCTTTCTTTTTTTAACACAAATGGGAATATATTGTACATCTGATCTGTTATGCAACTTGCTTTTTAATTATTGATATGTTAACTTTTGAAAGCTTGCTATGTTCTAAGCCCTTCGTATGCTTTATTTCATTGATTTCTCATAACAACCTTTGGGCCAGGTGTGGTGAGTATCCCTATTTTATAGACTAGGAATCAGACTGGGCACAGAGAGGTTATTGTGTAATGTTCTCAAGATTATCGAATCTGTATTTAAATACTGGCAGTCTCACTTTTGTGCCTTCACTCTTAACTTCTTTGCTCTACTCTCTTTCAAATAAATTGCCTGATTTTTGTCTTTTCCTATTTATTGTGGGTGGGTTTTTTTGTATATTTTCTCTTAGACCAAAGCTGACAAGAATTTCAGAACTGAAAATCATGAAGAAAGCATTCAGATACTCAGAACTATTATCGAAGAGAAGAAATTAAATTTTAATGCAGGTTTATCTGTAAAATATACACCTGTTGAAGCAATTGAAAAGAATAAATGTGTAGATTTAGAACATTCTGACAAAGGAAGCACCTCAAGTCCTTCCAAGTTGGCTGCTGAGGCTAAGTTTCGATTTACATATTCCAAAGATGATATTTACAGACTGTTGTCGTCATATTCTGCTAAGCAGGTAAGATCAAACTTTAGTATAGAAAATATAATGGAATATTTTGAAAACTAACCAAGCATGCTTTTTTAAGTTTAATTGTTTAGAAAAGATAGTGCTCATAAGATAAAGAAAAATAATACTCAACAAATCTTCAAATGCGTAGGTAGCTAGAGGGTCCAGAGGAAGAAAGTTAACTGGAGAAAAATCCCTTCAATTCAGTTGTAATGTGAGTGTTTGTGGTTACAAACAGAACAAGCATATTAAGAATTCAGAGCACACTTTTGGGGACTCCCCTGGCGATACAGTGGTTAAGACTTTGTCTTTCTGCTATAATGGGCACGGGTTAGGTTTCCTAGTTAGGGGTAGCCAAGATCCCACATGGCTGTGGTGCAGCCAAAAAAAGAGAGAAGAATTCAGAACTTTCTTTTTGACTGAGATTGTGGTAGCAGACTATTTAATCTATATTCTCATCAGAATTAACTCATGCTCAGGAGTTTTTTGGTAATTCATTGCAACATCTTAGAATGATGACTACTTACTGTAAAGTGTATTTCTAAAGTAACAATGCCATGAAATTATATGCATTGCATATGAAATTGTCTGCTTACTTTGTAATCATACATTTAATTTGAGACTTTGAAAATGTGTTTGTTTTTTAATATTTAATCCAGATTTAGTGGTTTGTTTCATCTTTGGACGGCTTCCCTGGTGGCTCAGACGGTAAAGCATCTGCCTGCAATGCGGGAGACCCGGGTTCAATTCCTGGGTCAGGAAGATCCTCTGGAGAAGGAAATGGCAATCCACTCCAGCACTCTTGCCTGGAAAATCCCATGGATGGAGGAGCCTGATAGGCTACAGTCCATGGGGTCACAAAGAGTTGGACACGACTGAGCGACTTCACTTTCAATTTTCACTTTTCACTTTCAGGCATTGGAGAAGGAAATGGCAACCCACTCCAGTGTTCTTGCCTGGAGAATCCCAGGGACAGGGGAGCCTAGTGGGCTGCCGTCTATGGGGTCGCACAGAGTTGGACATGACTGAAGCGACTTAGCATCAGCAGCAGCAGCATAGCCTATTAACAATGTTGTGACAGTTTCAAGTGAACAGCAAGGGACTCAACCAAATATATATACATGTATCCATTCTCCCCCAAACTCCCCTGCCACATAACACTGAACAGAGTTCCGTGTCCTATACACTAGGTCCTTGTTGATTATCCGTTTTAAATATAGCAGTGTATACCTGTCCATCCCAAACTCCCTAACTATCCCTTCCCTCCATCTGCCCCCAGTCCCCAGCAACAATATAACAGTTTTTTATAGGTCAGTACATTGCTTCTATTCACATGCACACTCACTCAAAGAGTACAGTTGGAAAATCCTTGAAGTCATTCAACAACTATTTAATTGTGGACTTACTATGCGGCTAGGCACTGTTCTGGGTGCTTAGAATACATTTGTGAACCAAACTAACAAAGATTCTTATTCTCATGGAGCTGAAAGTTTAGCAGGAAAGATAGATTAAAAATAAGCATAACAGCAAAAAAGGGAAGCTATAGACTATTTAAAAAATGACAGGTGCTATAGAATAAAATGAAGAGAGAGTAGAGTAGCATAAGGCAATCAGGAGTCCTGGGCAGATGGCAGTATTTAAAAAGAAACTTAGGGGACTCCACTGGCAGTTCAGTGATTAAGCATCTGCCTTCTAATGCAAAGAACTTGGGTTCAATACCTGGTCAAGAAAATAAAATCCACATGCCACTTGGCAGCTAAGTTTGCACACTACGACTACTGATCCTGTGCACCACAACTAGAGAAGCACACTTACTGCAATGAAAACCCAACTCAAAACAAAAAATTAAAATAAAAAATTAATAAGAAGTTTAGGATAGGCTTCACTGAGAAGATAAGATCCGAATAAAGATTTGAAGGACAGGAAATTGTCAAATATAACTGGCAGAAGGATCTATTAAAGACAAGTCCCTAAGATGGGAACATACTTGCACATTCAGTTCAGTTCAGTTCAGTTCAGTCGCTCAGTCGTGTCTGACTCTTTGCGACCCCATGAATCGCAGCACACCAGGCCTCCCTGTCCATCATCAACTCCTGGAGTTCACTCAGACTCATGTCCATTGAGTCAGTAATGCCATCCAGCCATCTCATCCTCTGTCATCCCCTTCTCCTCCTGCCCCCAATCCCTCACAGCATCAGAGTCTTTTCCAATGAGTCAACTCTTCACATGAGGTGGCCAAAGTACTGGAGTTTCAGCTTCAGCATCATTCCTTCCAAAGAAATCCCAGGGCTGATCTCCTTTAGAATGGACTGGTTGGATCTCCTTGCAGTCCAAGGGACTCTCAAGAGTCTTCTCCAACACCACAGTTCAAAAGCATCAATTCTTTGGCGCTCAGCCTTCTTCACAGTCCAACTCTCACATCCATACATGACCACAGGAAAAACCATAGCCTTGACTAGACGGACCTTTGTTGGCCAAGTAATGTCTCTGCTTTTGAATATGCTGTCTAGGTTGGTCATAACTTTACTTCCAAGGAGTAAGCGTCTTTAATTTCATGGCTGCAGTCACCATCTGCAGTGATTTTGGAGCCCAAAAAAATAAACCAGAAGGAGAAAAAGTTAGTGAGGTTACCTTGAATCAGATAATAAAGGGCCTCACAGCCTGTGATAAGAGTTTGATTTTTTTCAATGAGTGACATGAGGGACCATTGGAATGTTTTGAATAGAAGATTGACATACTTTAATATATTTTAAATGACTACTCTGGATATGGTTGGGACAAGATTATGAAAGTTAGTAGCAAAAGGAAAAAGATTTGTTAAAACCTATTGCAAGAATCTAGGTGAGAGATGATGGCATTTCAGAAAAGGACAGTTGTAGAGTCAAACATGACTCTGTTTTTGCTCTGAGCAACCAGAAGAATGGAGTTGCTATCAGCTGAGATGGAGAAAACTTCAGGTAGAGCAGGTTTGGAGAAGACCAGTAGTTAAGTTTTAGATTATGTTTGAGATGTCTATTTGGCATTCCATTGGAGACATAAAGTAGTAAGTTGATGTTATGAGTCTGACATTTGGGAAGGAGGTCTGGAATTAAGTTTTAAGTTTGAGAAAATATGAAAGTCGCTCAGTCATGTCTGACTCTTTGAGACCCCATGGACTATGCTGCTGCCGCTGCTAAGTCGCTTCAGTCGTGTCCGACTCCGCCTGACCCCATAGACGGCAGCCCACCAGGCTCCCCTGTCCCTGGGATTCTCCAGGCAAGAACACTGGAGTGGGTTGCCATTTCCTTCTCCAATGCATGAAAGTGAAAAAATAAAGTGAAGTCGCTCAGTGGTGTCCTACTCCTAGCGACCCCATGGACTGCAGCCTACCCGGCCCCTCCGTCCATGCGCTTTTCCAGGCAAGAGTACTGGAGTGGGGTGCCATTGCCTTCTGCGCCATGGACTATACAGTCCATGAAATTCTCCAGGCCAGAATACTAGAGTGGGTAGCCTTTCCCTTCTCCAGGGGATCTTCCCAACACAGGGATTGAATCCAGGTCTCCCACATTGCAGGCAGATTCTTCACCAGCTGAGTCACAAGCTGTTAATAAATATATGGTGCCTAAAGTCATATGATTTAATATTGCATAAGGATGAGGAATGTTAGGTCCAATGAATCAAGGTAAATTGGACGTGGTCAAACAGAAGAGGACGAGACTGAACTTTGACATCTTAGGAATCAGTGAACTAAAATGGATGGGAATGGGCAAGTTTAATTCAGATGACCATTATATATACTACTGTGGACAAGAAGCTCTTTGTAGAAGTGAAGCAGACCAAATAGTCAACAAAAGAGTCTGAAATGCAGTAACTGGGTACAATCTCAAAAACAATAGAATAATCTCAGTTTGTTTCAAAGGCAAACTATTCAGCCTCACAGTAATCCAAGTCTGTGCCCCAACCATTAATGCCTAAGAAACTGAAGATGACTGGTTCTGTGAAGACTTACAATGCCTTCTTAGAACTGACACTTAATTTCAGATGTCCTTTTCATCATCAGTTCAGTTGCTCAGTCATGTCCAACTCTTTGCAACCCCATGGACTGCAGCACGACAGGCTTCCCTGTCCATCACCAACTCCTGGAACTTGCTCAAATTCATGTCCACTGAGTCAGTGATGCCATCCAATCATCTCATCCTCTATCATCCCCTTCTCCTCCTGCCTTCAATCTTTCCCGCTTCAGGGTCTTTTCTAATAAGTCAGTTCTTTGCATCAGTTGGCCAAAGTATTGGAGCTTCAGCTTCAGCATCAGTCTGTCCAATGAATAATCAGGACTGATTTCCTTTAGGATTGTTTGGTTTGATCTCCTTTTCATCTTGGGGTTTAGAAGGCAAAAGCAGGAAGTCAAGAGACATCCAGAATAACAGGCAAGTTTGGCCTTGGAGTACAAAATGAAGCAGGGCAAAGGCTAACAGAGTTTTGTCAAGAGAACACACTGGTCATAGCAAACACCCTTTTCCAGCAACTCAAGAGATGACTCTACACATGGACATCACCAGATGGTCAGTAACAGAATCAGATTGATTAAGTTCTTTGCAACCAAAGATAGAGAAGCTCTATGCAATCAGCAAAAACAAGACCTGGAGCTGATTGTGACTCAAATCATGAGTTCCTTATTGCAAAATTCAGGTTTAAAAAGAAGAAAGTAGAGAAAACCACTAGGCCATTCAGGTATGACCTGAATCAAATCCCTTATGATTATACAGTGGAGGTGATGCATAGATTCAAGGGATTAGATCTGATAGAGTACCTGAAGAACTATGGATGGAGGCTCATAACATTGTACAGGAGGCAGTGACCCAAACCATTCCAAAGAAAATAAATGCAAGAAGGTGAGCTGTTTGTCTGAGGAGGCTTTACAATGCTGAGGAAGGAAGGGAAGATAAAGGCAAAGGAGAAGGGGAAAGATATATCCAACTGAATGCAGAGTTCCAGAGAATAGTAAGGTGAGATAAGAAGGCCTTAAATGAACAATGCAAAGAAATAGAAGAAAACAATAGAATGGGAAAAACTAGAGATCTATTCAGGAAAATTGGAGAAATCAAGGGAACATTTCATGCAAGGGTGGACACAATAAAGGACAGAAATGGTAAGGACTTAACAGAAGCAGAAGAGATTAAGAAGAGGTGGCAAGAATACAGAAAAGAACTATCCAAAAAAAGGCCTTAATAACCCAGATAACCATGATGGTGTTGTCACTCACCCAAGGCTGGTCATCTTGGACTGTGAAGTCAAGTAAGATTTAGGAAGCATTACTACAAAAAAGCTAGTGGAGGTGACGTAATTCCAGCTGAGCTATTTCAAGTCCTAAAAGATGTGGCTGTTAAAGTGCTGCACTCAGTATGTCAGCGAATTCAGGAAACTCAGCAGTGGCCACAGTACTGGAAAATGTCATTTTTCATTCCAATCCCAAAGAAGGACAATGCAAAAGAATGTTCAAACTACTGTAAAATTGCACTCATTTCACATGCTAGCAAGGTTATACTAAAAACCCTTCAAGCTCGGCTTCAGCAGTCCATGAACTGAGAAATTCTAGATGAACATGCTGTGTTTCAAAGAGGCAGAGGAACCAGAGATCAAATTGCCAGCATCCATTGGATCATGGAGAAAGCAAGGGAGTTCTAGAAAAATGTCTGTTTCTCCTTCACTGACTATGCAAAAGCCTTTGACTGTGTAGATCACAGCAAACTGTGGGAAATTCTTATATAGTTAGAAGTAGCAGACCACCCTACCCATCTCCTGGGAAACCTGTACATGTGTCAAGCAGCAAGAGTTAGAACTTTACATGGAACAACTGACTGGTTCAAAATTGGGAAAGGAGTACAAAAAGGCTATATATTGTCACCCTGCTTATTTAACTTATATGCAGAGTACCTCATGTGAAATGCTAGGCTAGATGACTCACAAGCTGGAATTAAGATTGCTGGGAGAAATATCCACAACCTCAGATACACAGACGATACCACTGTAAGAATAGGAAGTGAAGAGGAAATAAAGAGCTTCTTGATGGGGATGAAAAACAGAGTAAAAAAGCTGGCTTGAAACTCGACATGAAAAAGCTAAGATCATGGCATCTGGTCCCATCACTGCATGGCAAGTAGAAGGGGAAAAGAAGGAGAAGTGATAGATTATCTTTCCTTGGGCTCCAAAATCACTGCAGAAGGTGACTGCAGCCATGAAATTAAAAGATGCTTGCTCCTTGGGAGGAAAACTATGACAAACTTAGACAGCATAGAAACATCATTGTGCTGACAAAGATCCATATAGTCAAAGCTATGATTTTTCCAGTAGTCATGTATGGATGTGAGAGTTCAACCATAGAGGAGGCTGAGAGCCAAAGAATTGATATTTTGGAATTGTGGTGCTGCAGATGACTCTTGAGACAGCAAGAAGATCAAACCAGTCAATCCTAAAAGAAATCAATCCTGAACATACCTTGGAAGGACAGTTAGTAAAGTTGAAGCTGCAATATTTTGGCCACCTGATGCGAAGAACCCACTCATTTCCCTGATGCTGGGAAAGACTGAGTGCAATAGGAGAAGTAGGTGGCAGAGGATGAGATGGTTAGATAGCATCCCCAACTCAATGCTCATGAATTTGAGCTAACTGTGGGAGATGGTGGAAGACAGAGGAGTCTGGTGTGCTACAATCCATGGGTCCCATAGAGTGAGACACAATTAAGCAACTGAACAACAAAATATATAGATGGTGCTTCAAGTTGTAGGCGTTGGTGAGACCACTAAAAAATTAGTGTGGTTAGAAAAGGGAAGATCAAAGACTAAACTCGAAACTTCAATGGAAACTGGTCTGGGGAACAAGGAGTGAAGGAAGGAAGAATGTAGCCAGGGTGACATAGAACCTAATTACTCAAAGTGTGTTCTGTGACCAGTAGAAGCAATGTCTCACTGGGAAGTTTAGGATCTCAGACCCTACAACAAACCTACTGAGTCAGAACTGCATTTTGACAAGATTCTCTAGATGTTTATATTGTATGGTTTGAGAAGCACTATCCTAGATGACAAAAAAGAAAAGAGTGATGAACTGTCAAATGTACTAATATATGCAAGAGGATATATAGACGTGACCACTGGCTTTAGCATTGTGAAGATCACTGGCACCTTCAGAAGAGGTTTTGAATAAAAGAGAAGTTTTCTTGGAAGTTGAGAGGGCAGCAGCACGACTAGGTTAGATTTAAGAGAAAATGGAAAGAGAAGAATTGGAAACAACCAGACTAGAAAACTCTTTAAAGGAATTTTGCTTCTAATTGGGCTTCCCTGGTAGCTCAGCTGGTAAGGAATCCACCTGCAATGCAGGAGACTCCCGCATTCAGGTCTGAATGCAGGTTCAATTACTGGGTTGGGGAGATTTCCTGGAGAAGGTAGAATACTACCCACTGCAGTATTCTTGAGCTTCCCTGGTGGCTCAGATGGTAAAAAATCCACCCACAATGCGGGAGACCTGGGTTCAATATCTGGGTTGAGAAGATCCCCGGAAGAGAGCATTGCAGCCACTCCATAATTTTTGCCTGGAGAATCCTCATGGACAGAGGACCCTGGTGGGCTACAGTCCATGGGGTCACTACGAGTCGGACATGACTAAGAGACTAAACACAATGAGGGCAAAGAAATGGATGGCAAGTGGTCAGACAAGTAAAACCAAGAAATTACTTTTATTCCCTTAAGATGGAAGAAACAAGGATGGATTTGGATGGGAATGATCTAAGATCTATCTCTAAAATAAGCTGAACCAAAGAATATAATGTCTTTCTGACAAGATACACCTCTCAATTTTAGCAAATGAAAAGAAATTCAAATATGTTTTGTGCGTCTTTGAGATTCTGTTAAGAATGATTATGCAATTCACCAAATGGAAAACATATAAATATGGAATAAGTTTCTTTAAGATTCTTGTTAGATACTGAGTCACCCAGCATCAGTTGAAGTTAAGTCCCGCAGTGTAAACAGTTGTGCTTCTAAAACATAAAAAATTTGCTGTGATGTTCATACATACCAAGATTCACCTTTAAAAAAATCATAAAATGTTTTAAACTCCTATGCAATGAACACGTGTCCACCACAACTACAGCAGGAAAATTTTAAAAGAACCTGCCACAAAATCATGGGATCTCAATTGTGGTTTAGTTTTGCCTGGGACAGTCTATAGCATTGAATCGCATAGCTCTTTGTCACTGCCCCTGTTTCCCTTGGGAAATGTAAGCCACCATCCCTGGAAACATTTAAGTGCTGAGGTGTTTAGATTGACTTTGAAAACTACTTCTTCAAATATTGTCTGTCTTTCCCTGTTATCAAAGATTCAGAGGACTTAGGAGAAGACACAGAAAGGCCTGAGACCCAGGTTTTCAGTATCAATCTTTGCCACAGATTTGGTGAAAATAATTTGATACCTTTGTATCCCAGTTTCCTTGTATGTAAAATAAGATTGGGCTTCATATATAATGCCTACATATCCTTCCATTGTTAACATTTTAAGTCACCTTAGTGAGGTATAATTTACATAAAATAAAATGAAAATATTTTAGCATATAGTTCCATGAGTTTTGATTGTTATATCCACCTCCTTAAACAAATGCAAAATATTTCCGTCACCTCAAGAAAATTCCCTCATGCCCTTTGAATCAATCCCCTACTGCCTAGGAGGCAACCACCTAGGAGACCAGATTTCTCTGACCACAGCTCAGTTTCACCTGTTCTAGAACTTTATATAAACACAGTAGAGTCATACATATAGTATATGGGCTTCCCAGGTGTCATTGGTGGTAAAGAACTCTCCTGCCAACGCAGGAGCGTAAGAGACAGGTTCAATCCCTTGGTTGGGAAGATCCCCTGGAGGAGGGTATGACAACCCACTGCAGTATTCTTGCCTGGAGAATCCCATGGACAGAGGAGCCTGGCGGGCTTTAGTCCATAGGGTTGCAAAGAGCTGGACATGACTGAAACAACCATACACACACACGCATACCGTATAAACTCTTTGGTGTATATTTCACTCAGGAAAATGTTATTGAGATTTATTTGTGTTGTTGCCTGTATCAGTAGTTCATTCCCTTTTATTGCTAACTAGTATTCTTTTGTGTGAATAGACTACAATTTGTCTATTAATTCTCCTGTCAGTGGACATTTGTCATTTTCCATTTTAAGCTACTCTGCCCAAAGTTGCTATAAAAGCCTCTTACAGATCTTTGTGTGAACTGCTCTTACTGATTTTATGTAGAAATGAATTTGCTGGCCATGGGAGTGTGGACTTTTTTAAGACACTGCCAAACAGTTCTCCAAAGCGATTGTACCATTTTATCCTTCCAGCAGCAATGTGTGAGAGTTCCAGTTGTGTACATCTTCATCAACACTTTTGATAGGATTTTAAGTTTCTCATTCAAATGGGTTTTCTAAATTTTTTGTGAGTTTTAAATTTGAAATAAGGGTGATAAAATTCATGTTTCTTTTCTTCTGCTCTGCAATAAAGGAAAAAATGTTTCTGCATGTAAAAGGGAAAGTTCACCTGGGAAGATTTGTGATGAGAAGTCGGGATGTCATGCTGCAAACAACTTTCTTGGATTCTATAAATACTCTGCCGACTACTTACGAAAAGGGGGAATATTTTGCATTTTTGGAAACCTATGGAACCCACTACAGTAGCTCTGGGTCTCTTGGAGGACTCTATGAACTAATATATGTTTTGGATAAGAAGTCCATGGAGCAGAAAGGTATACTGAGAAATAGAGCTCTAGCTTCCAATGTTGTTTGAATCAACCACTATTTCTAGCACTAACCTCTTCCAGTGGTTAGCACTAAAAACAGTGGTAGAGTTCTATAACCTGCTTCTTTGCAAAAATTCATTCCCTGCCTTTTGGCCTCAAAAATCCTATCAAACAGCAAGTTGACTTCCACCTCAAACAAGATAACTTGGCCATGTACTACTCATCAAGGCTACTGAGAAATGCACAAATTCGTATTGCAATATAATGTTATTTGGTGATGCTGCTTTTAGTGAAGCACTATTTACAAAGGGCTTCCCAGGTGGGGCTAGTGGTAAAGTACCCACCCGCCAATGCAGGAGACCTAAGAGATGCAGGTTCTATCCCTGGGTTGGGAATAGACCCAAGGAAGGCATGGCAACCCACTCCAGTATTCTTGTCTAGAGAATCCCAAGAACAGAGGAGCCTGGTGGGCTACAGTCCATTGGGTCACAAAGAGTTGGACCTGACTGAAGCGACTTAGCACAGTCCACAGCACTATTTACAAGGTGAAAGAAAGTACAAGAGACATCATTTATATAACCTCTTGCTTAATCTGTAGACTGGTTCAATTATATGTGTGCCAATTATCTTCAAAGTATTCTTGAGAATTGAAAAGGAAATGTCATAAAGTTTCTCCCAGAGTGGAAGGAAAAAGCAGTGGTAACAACATATAAGTCTAAAGCAAGAGTGGAAAATTAGTTTTACCTCATATGATGACAGTTCTAACCATAGAGTGGTAGTTGAATTGGGTCCATATTGAGTAGGCTTCTGACCACAGTTGAAATCATAGAAAAGACTCTTATTGATCATCAACGTCTGCCATATGTACAGAATAAAGTGTCATGTATTTAAATCATCTGCCCAAAACAGGTTCCTTAACTGTTTCATGATTCTGTACCCTCATCTGTAAAATGAGGATAAGGATAAAGCTTACCTCAAGAGGTTAATGTGAGGTTTAAGTTAGTTAATTCCACAAAATACTTAGAATGATGCTGGGCACATCATCATTCAGTACATGTTAGACATTGTCTCCCTTTTGAGTTCAGTAATAATGTCTAGGAATCTAAGTCAGTATGTTTCTTACAAAATAACAAAATTGGGATTTATTGATGATATTGACAGATATTATCGAATAATTTCCAACTAAATATATTAAACAGATATTGAACTGAGGGACGTACAGAGATGCCTCGGGTTTGATCTGGATTTGTCTCTGAAGGTTGGAGTTGAAGTTACGGGAAATTTTGATTCAAAACTTTGCTCAAAGAAGGGTATGGGTCAAACAGGTAAGTATGACTTAACTTACCAGGGTAAAAAGAAGGAAGAAATGTCCATGAGAACGGCCCTGTCACTATGAGTCTTCTTTATTGTCTCTCTTCTTTATGTAAAAACAAAGCAAAAAAATAAAAGTGTTTAAAGCTATTTTACTTTTTTTTTTTTTTTTGGCTGAGCCACACCAGCTTGTAGGATCTTAGTTCTCTGGCCAGGGATCGAACGTGGGCCCTTGGTGGTAAAAGCATATAGTCCTCACCACTGGACTACCAGGAAATTCCCCAAAACTATTTTATCTTTATAGTGTTTCCCAAATGGCTATAAACACAAGTAACCTGGGGACATATATTCAATGGCTGAGCCCTGAAGTGTACAGCTCTGGTGGTGGTCACTGTAGATTTGTATATTTACCATGACAATGGTAGAATACCCACAGTAGAAAAATATCTTGAGGAAAGTTTTCTTTATTTTCCCCTAATTTTAACAAAGCTTCTGAATGGCCTAAAGGAGGTGCTGTCTGTGTCCATCAAGAGAGGAGAAGGCCAAAGCCATCTCCTTAACACCCTAATTTTCCACCTGACTCAAAATCCCTAATTCATCCTCACCCAAATGGTCAAAAAGTACAAACTTCCAGTTATAAGATAAACACATACTGTGGATGTAATATACAACATGATGACTCTAGTTAACACTGCTGTGTGATATGTTCAAAAGTTGCTAAGAGAATAGATCCTAAAAGGTCCCATCATAAGGAAAAAATCATTTTTGTAACCATATGAGGTGATGTGTGTTAACTAAACTTTGTGACAATCATTTTGTAATATATATATATGTATGTATGTCAAGTCATTATGTTGTCCACCTTAAACTTACACAGTGTTGTATGTCAATTATATCTCAATAAAACTGGGTGAAAACGGAAAAATCCCTACTCCATCCTTAACATTAAGTCAGTACATAACTTTTTAAAGAAATGTAAATTGCTTGGTATAAATATTACTTCTGTTGCTAATCATTGGCAGATTTATAATCAAGAGTGGTGCTTGAGTTCTCAATTTTTCATTCTGACCAGAAATACTTGAGAGCATTCTCAGAAATACAAATGCCTACGATTCACCTTTAAAGAGTCAGCTGATAGTGGAGAAGTAGAGGAGAGGAAAACCTAATATTTTTAAAAGCATACCAGTCACGAACATGTGGTCATGAATGGAAACTACTGCTGAAGTGAAAAGAAAGCTGACCTTGCCATCAAATGTCCTAATTTCAAAATTTGACCCTGAAGCTTACTATGTGGTCTTGGGCTCGTCACTCCACCCCTCTGAGGTTCAGTTTTCTTATCTATAAAAATAAGGAAGCATAAAAATATCATCTTGAAATTAGATTTTTAGTTCAAAAAATTCACAATTCTAAATGATTCACCCAAATCTTTTTAAAGTGGTTTGGTCTGGGAGAGACTGAGGGAGAAATATGCAAAAAAAAATGTGGTGGAAAAAACTGTGCTTTTTATTTTATTCTTTTTTCATATTCTTTGATATTTTATAATATTAGAATAGTCAATGCAAATGTATACAAAATATAAAATATAATTATGAAGGTAAGTCTTCAACAAAAAATGCATGCAATCAAGGTTCATGTTGGACTTCCCTGGTGGTCCAGTAGTTAAGAATCCACCTCCAGTGCAGGGGATATGGGTTTGATTCCTGGTCTGGGAAGACTTCACATGCTGTGGGGCGACTAAACCTATGTACCACAACTCCTGAAGCCCATGTGCTCTAGAGCCCATGCTCCACAACAAGAGAAGCCACTGCAATCAGATGCAGTTGCAACTGGACATTAGCCTCTGCTCATCACAACTAGGGAACGCCCATACAGCAACGAAGACCCAGGGCAGCCAGAAATGAATAAATTTATTTTCTTTAATAGAAAAGTCATGTCCCCATGTGTGCCCATGCTTAGGTGATGAACTTTAAATTATTGTGTTGCGTGTGTTCATCTAGTCACGTCCAACTCTTTGTGACTCCGTGGACTACAGCACAGCAGGCTTCCCTGTCCCTCACCGTCTCCTGGAGTTTGCCCAAGTTCATGTTCATTTAAATTCTTAATGTATCTTAAATATCATTCCATTTATATTTTCTTTTAAAAGATTGAAATCTATAATTGTCTACTAATAAAAATTATCCTTGGATCTCTTCTTGGCCTTTTGGCTAAAATCAAGTGTAAAAATTACCCTTGGAGATTTGGGGTGAAAAAATTACCTAAGTAATATCTATAAGTAAAATTCAATAAATGTACTAGAACTATACCTTGTGAAAGGGTTCAATAAATATTTATCAAATATCACACAACTATACACACTTTACTTATGTCTTCTTTCTCTTCTCAGAAACGAACCCAGAGGCTGACCTCTTCGATGATGTTATTACCTTCATAAGAGGAGGAACCAGAAAATACGCAACTGAACTGAAAGAGAAACTTCTCAGAGGAGCCAGAATGATCAATGTGACTGACTTTGTAAATTGGGCCGCTTCCTTAAATCATGCTCCGGTGCTCATAAGCCAAAAAGTAAGAAATACTTATTTTCAAATAGAAGATTTTGTCATTTTTCTGACTAAATGTAACTTCATCTGAAAGGCATGTGAATATCAAAGTCACTCACTCACACCCCATCCCTGAAAGCAGCATGGCATAGAAGAAAGGTGGGGAATGGGCATCAGACCCTCACAGTCTCTGTTCCTCACTAGATGTGTCATATTTTCTGACTTCTGCAATGCTGAGTTCTACAGGGCTTCATGTGTACTTTAAGACTTAGTATGATTGCTTATATAGAGACTATAGCACAGATTGGTACAAAATAGTTGCCCAGAAATTGTCAGTTCCCTTCCAACTGAGCTGGTTGTTCCTTGCCTTGAAGTGACATCATACCACCCTTTTCAACATAGGAGAATCATATTTATCAAGGGCCTGTGTGAAAAAAAAGTTCATAAGTCCTCAGAAAGTAAGACCAAGGATGAGAAATTCTCATGGTTAGGAAATCCTTTCCTTTTTGTTTCTTGATCATAATAGTCTTCAGTTTATAAACCTTTTGGGACTTTACAGTCTGGTGCATATTCCTAAGGGGGAAAAAATGGCATTATAACTATTAATAAAAAATATAACTGTCAATGTTATTTAGCCTCATCATTCTCTCCCCAAACTAACTAAAAAGGTATATGTTTTCCTTTACTGCTTATTTTCTTCCTGATATTGTTAGAAAGTATTTTTCCTACTTTCTTCTATGAAAGTGAAAAGTAAAAGTTGTAGTTGCTCAGTCCTGACTCTTTGCAGCCCCATGGACTGTAACCCACTAGTCTTCTCTGTCCATGGAATTCTCCAGGTAAGAATACTTGTGTGGCTAGCCATTCCCTTCTCCAGGGAATCTTCCCAACCCAGGAATCAAACCCAGGTCTCCTGCTTTGAAGGCGGATTCTTTACTGTCTGAGCGCTTTTTCCCTGTCAGTTTCACAATTGTCTTCCCTCGGGTCAAATTTATCTTTGATTGACCCATACTTCCATTTTATTAACTCGAGCTATAAACATGTTGACATTTTTGATAGGACTAGTTATTGGAGAATTGGGTTTCTTCATTCTTCATTACTGTCTTTAAAGGGAGTTAAACCACCAAAGCTACCTCATTTATGTGATTGAGAAACTCAGAAACTGCAAAATTATGATGGAAATCTATGAAAATCTAGCCAGTTGTAAATGTGCAAACACATCCATGAAAGACTTCAAATATTTTGTTCAAAAGCTAGGATAAAGAGAAGAAAAAAGCTAACCAAAATTAAAATCAGAAGAGTTCACTCTTATTTTGTCATATTTAAATAATATTTATACTCATTATCTTGAACTCAGTGAAATAAATCTGTCAGAAGATCTTAAACAGGAAAATAATTGGTTGAGAATTCCCTGGTGGTCTAGTAGGTTAGAACGCTGTACTCTCACTGCCAAGGGTCTACATCTGATCTCTGGTGTGGGAACTAAGATCCCACAAGCCGAGTGGCCAAACAAACAAAAGAATTGATTTAAGTAGAAGTTTACATTCAGTTCATGCATTCATTCGTGCTCAGTCATGTCTGACTCTGTGACCCTATGGACTGTAGTCCACCAGACTCCACTGTCCATGGAATTATCCAGGCAAGAATACTGCAACAAGTTGCCATTTCCTCCTCCAGGGGATCTTCCCAACCCAGGGATCAAACCTGTCTCTTGTGTCTCCTACATTGGCAGATCAAGTCTTTCCCACTGTGCTACCTGTGAAGCCCTTACATTCAGATGGACATCTAAAGTGACTTGTCTTCTCATCTCTACAAAAAAAGTTCAACTGTTCTTGTATGGATCCAAGATTGTTCTCTGAGGAGGTCTTAATAATAATTTATCATATTCTGTTACTGTTGTTGTTCAGTCACTAAGTCATGTCCAATTCTTTGCAACCCCATGGACTGCAGCATACCACGCTCCCCTGTCCTCCATTATCTCCCGGAATTTGCTCAGTTTCATGTCCATTGAGTCAGTGATGCTATCCAACCATCTCATCTTCTACCACTCGCTTCTCCTTCTACTTTCAATCTTTTCTAGCATCAGGATCTTTCCCAATGAGTTGGCTGATCACATTAGATGTCCAAAGTATTAGAGTTACAACATCAGTCCTTCCAGTGAATATTCAGGACTGATTTCCTTCAGGATTGACTGGTTTGATTCCCTTGCTCTCCAAGGGAGTTTCAAGAGTCTTGTCCAGCACCACAGTTCAAAAGCATCAATTTTTCAACACTCAGCCTTCTTTATGGTCCAGCTCTCATATCCATACATGACTGCTGGAAAAACCATAGCTTTGACTCTATGGACATTTTTTGGTAAAGTGATGTCTCTGCTTTTTAATATGCTGTCTAGGTTTGTCATAGCTTTCCTTCCAAAGAGCAAGTGTCTTTTAATTTCATGGCTGCAGTCACCATCTGCAGTGATTTTGGAGCCCGAGAAAAGAAAATCTGTCACTGCTTCCACTTTTCTCCCTTCTACTTGCCATTAAGTGACAGGACCAGATGCCATAATCTTAGTTTTTTTCATATTGAGTTTCAAGCCAGCTTTTTTACTCTCCTTTTTCACTCTCATCAAGAGACTCTTTTAATTCCTCTTCACATTCTGCCATTAGAGTGGTATCATCTGTATATCTGAGGTTGCTAATATTCCCTCTGGCAGTCTTGATTCCAGCTTGTGAGTCATCCAGTCTGGTATTTTACAACATGTACTCTGCATATAAGTTAAATAAGCAGGGTGACACTATACAATCTTGTCATACTCCTTTACAATATTGAACCAGTCCATTGTTCCATGTCCACTTCTAACTATTGCTTCTTGACAGGCATACGGGTTTCTCAGGAGACAGGTTAGGTGGTCTGGTACTGCCAGTTCTTTAAGAATTTTCCAGTTTGTTGTGATCCACACAAAGGCTTTACATAGTCAAAGAAGCAGAAGGAGATGTTTTTCTGGAACTCCCTTGCTTTCTACATGATCAAACAAGTGTTAGCAATTTGATCTCTGGTTCCTCTGCCTCTTTGAAATCCAACTTGCACATCTGGAAGTTCTCACTCCATGTACTACTGAAGCCTGGCTTGAAGGATTTTGAGCATAGCCTTGCTAGCATGTGAGATGAGAGCAATTGCACAGTAGTTTGAACATTTTTTTGTACTACCCTTCTTTGGGTTTGAAATGAAAACTGACCTTTTCTACTCCTGTGGCCACTGCTGTGTTTTCCAATTTTGCTGACATATTGAGTGCAGCACTTTAACAGCATCATCTTTGGGATTTTAAATAGTTCAGCTGGAATTCCATCATCTCCAATGGCTTTGTTCGTAGTAATGCTTCCTAAGGCCTACTTGACATCACACTCCAGAATGTCCTAGAGCTGCTGCTTTTTTTAAATCTCAAGTCAATAAAGTACCTGCTGAAGACTTACTACTGAATTTACTAGAATTATTCAAAGACCTTCATCAGCTCTGTCAGCTCAGTACTACTGGCTGGATGCAAAATACAGTTTATTCTATTTTTAAGGACAACTATTGACTCCCATATTTTTAGACTAGTAGGCATTTCATCTTCCTGATGGCTCAGTTGGTAAAGAATCCACCTGCAATGTGGGAGACCTGGATTCGATCCCTGGGTTGGGAAGATCCCCTGGAGAAGAGAAAAGCTACCCACTCTGGTATTCTGGCCTGGAATATTCCATGGACTGTATAGTTCATGGGGTCGCAAAGAGTCAGACATGACTGAGTGACTTTCACTTTCACTCAGTCATTGTATCTAAAATATCTGTATGTTTCTTTCTTCAAGAATTGGAAGCTTGGATTTTTCATATTAATGTTCTCCCTGAGAAAAAGTCAACCATAGTGAGTCCACCATGAAACATTTCTTAAATTCATCTTATTATAGAAGAAATTCAGAAAATAGTAAAATAATATGAACTCTTTGACTCTATATGGCTTTTAAACCTCTAAAGAGACTTGAGATAAAGCTTAATTTAATCTTGAAATAGATTCCAAGTTATTTTGCTCTTATAAATGTAAGGTCCTTTGGTTAACTGGCATTTCCATGAGATAATTGAACAATCTATAGTCATGGATTTATTCTTTGGTAATTGAAGCATTCTATTGTCTGTGTATTATGACATGTCCAACTACTGGGATGACCATAATAAAACAATTGGCCTTTCTAGTCAATTATGAAAAAAATGGAAAAACCCCTCCCTACCCATATTAAACTGGTTTATATTTAATTCACTGTAGCAATCTACATCAATTATCTAGGTATTTATGTTGCAAATAGTTTCTCTTGGAGAAAACATGAGAAAGTTACATCAGTCTAAATTAAAAGCTGCTTAAATATATTGCTGAGATTTTCTAAGCAAAGCACTTGGTTTTATTTATATTTATTTTCCACACTAAAGTAACTATGACCATGCTATATTGGGTATAATACTGTGACTTTGATTACCCTTTTGTTTGTGTGTGCTTCAGCAGACCCCAGATCACTTCTTGAGGAGTGTCTTGGCCCAGCCCAAGAATTGTCCTTCAGCCCTTCTCTGAGGAGGAGATAAGCTAGGTCACCCTTCCAGTACTGGTTTTGTCATAGTCTTCAGCTTTCATGAAAATATACTATTCCCATTTCCCGCTTGCCTGAATGTTAACATAAATGGCCCTACATTTTGCCTCAATAGAATACCTGAATTTTGGTTTCTTTAGCTTATTGCCACAAACTAGTTATTAAAATGTCAGCTGAGTGAAATTACATTTAGTAAGGATTGCCTGAGAGACATAAAGTTTATGATTTCCTCTAGAGCAGTAGTAGTAGAGATGAATCAGTATAGGTAGCATATAGCATATTGACTTCCTGCAGAGTTTTATTTTTGCATTATAAAAACGAATTTATGCTTGCTTTATTTACTGAAAGGATATTAGATAATACAACATCCTCTTTATGAGAAATCATGGGAGATATTACTCTTCATTCTCAGTGTCAAGGATCATTTTGTTTCTCTTGAGAATCAAGTGAGCTTTTCTTGCATGCATGTAATTTAAAATTCAGTTGTCTTATT
This sequence comes from Bos indicus, assembly GCF_029378745.1. Lineage (NCBI taxonomy): Eukaryota > Metazoa > Chordata > Mammalia > Artiodactyla > Bovidae > Bos > Bos indicus. The sequence continues at coordinate 35,045,048 of NC_091779.1, forward strand.
CAACTTGCTAGAATTTATGACTCACTTCATGCACTGATGGGTCCTCCTGCATGACTTTTGTGCATTTTTTGTTGCTTTTGCCTTCATCTTGCCTTCGCCATGCATTCTCAATTCTCCTTTCCCTCATTTCCCTCAGCAGCTCTTATCCACCCACATATCAAGTTCTATTAAGCTCTTTCTGGAGCAACTTTAAGTAAGAATGAATTAATTGATCTACCATTTTTGTTTATCATGCAACTCTTAGAACGATGCACCAGATGTTAAAAAAACATCAGAAGAATTTTAAAGAGCTGTGGTACCAGCGTTCTACACTATAGTCATTACAGTTATAGTGACGTCATCCCTAACTCCCTTGTATAGCAGTTTAAAACAAAACACTTTTTCAACACACTACATTTGGTTCATATAGTTGCATTAAGTGGACATCAAGAAACTTAAGTGTAGTTAATATCAAACTGTGTTGTGAATTCATTGTATTTTAGCATGTCACATGATAGATTACATCTACTGAAAATTCATAAATTCTATGAATTAGCAGTAGGATTCAGATTTTCACTATGACATCTTTACTTGGGAGAAAGAAACTTCTACTGAAAATGGTAGAAAGAGAACAGTTAGCCAGTATGAGAGAACAATGAAAACTGTTTTTTTACTTAACAGAAGGCCAAAGTTCATCAAGGGGGAAAAAGTGTGGCTCTTAAAGCAAACTTCAAGAAGTGCATTTTCACTGTTCTTTGTCTTCTTTTGGGATTCTTGACTCCAGGGGTTCCTCTAAAACTATTTACCATTGCATGTCCTTCCTTTTTATCTCTTTGAACACTGTTTATGAATTTCATCCAAACTGTATTTTGGATGTGCCCCTCTAATCCTGTATCTTCAGTTATCTGGCCTTGACTTTCCTTTGAAGGGTAAAAACAAGATGGATTTCTTTTCTTGAAAATCAAAATAACGCCACCACATACTTATGCTGTTTGTGCTAATGTGGCAACACTGTTAAGAGGTTTCTTTCTTCCAATTGAATATGTCAGAGTTGGAATCTGAATCCTATGTGCTAATTCATAGAAGACTCTACTGAGGGACAGTTGTGGGGACTTTGTAGGAGTTCTTGATGTGTTCAGGATATGAGCCTATTCTAACAGTGTTACAGACGTCTTCTTTCACTGCAGGACTCTCACCCTCCAGTGGCATTCTTTTTTGTTAGTTTGTTTGTTTTTATTGGCTGTGCCATGTGGCATGTGGGGATCTTTGTTCCCCAATCAGGGATCAAACCTGCATTTCCTGCAGTAGAAGCTCAGACCACCAGGGAAGCCCCTTTTCTAGTTTTTTATTTTATTTTTTATTTACTTATTTTGGGCTGTGTCAAGTCTCAGTTGCAGCATGCAGGAACTTTCATTGTGGCATGCGGGCTTCTCTGTAACTGAGGCACAAAAGCCCCATGGCGTGTGGAATCTTAGTTCCCTGACCAGATATCCAACTCATATCTCCCACATTACCAGGGATTCTGTCAGAGTAGCTTGAGGCTTGAGGTGATTTTATTTTCTTCCAAAGAAAATACATATTTATATTTAAAAAGCTTCTGGGGTACTGACCCAGGATTATGTTTAAACTGGCTGCAGTCTTTGCCAGGGCTTCCTCAGTTCCAATTCCCGCTTACTTCTGGGGCTCTAGTCCTTGAGTCTCAACCGAAAACACAATTTGTTTACTTTTGTTGTTTCTGAATTCCAATCTTTTTCCCAGCCCAGTAACATACTGCCTTACCTCTTAGCTCCTCTTCCTGATTTAGGAAATGTATCAAGGGGACTGTTAACCCAAAAGTACTGATCTCACCTCACTGAATTTCCACCACCTCCCTGGTCTTAGCTTAGTCATTTTTTGTTATCTTGTTAGTTCTCTGGGGTCTTCAAGTGGATTTTTAAACTTCACTTTTATTTACTTGTTCAGCTTTTCTCATTGTCCTCAGAAAAAGGATTGGTTAACATTATTTAATCTATCATTACTCTTCTGCAGGAATTTGTGATATATTTTTTAATCTCATCTTTCTTGAGTCTTTAGATTCTAATTTCTTCTAAATTTTGCTATCTCATTTCAAAGTACTAAGCCACCAAAGGGTCTCATTTGCAACCCTATGGACTGTAGCCTGACAGGCTCCTCAGTCCATGGGATTCTCCAGGCAAGATTACTGGAGTGGGTTGCCATGCCCTCCTCCAGGGAATCTTCCAAATCCAGGGATTGAACCCAAGTCTCATGTCTCCTGCATTGGCAGGTGGGTTCTTTACCTCTAGTGCCACCTGGGAAGCCTATATATGGTTTATAAAGATTTATAAAACATAACTCTATATATTCGATATGTGTTATATATGTAACAGTACTGTAAGAATTTTTTTTTAATTCTGCACTATATTACTAGTCTTTTTGTCTTTACACCCTCAAATCTCAACTTCATAGTCATTTTCTCAGGAAAGCTTTTCCAAACTTCCCTGATTCAATTGTGGCAACTGTGTATCTTACTTCAGGAATTTAAGGGTACAAAATAAATCACTTTGCTTCATTTATTTAAGTATAATTAAATTTGACATTTCCACCCTTCCATGCTGCTGGAAAATTCATCCGTCATTCATTTGCTGGATGGGTTCAGGGTGGTTCTTGTTTGTCCAGATGTTTCGCTTTGGTAAATAAGGATAGGATATATAAGTATTTAGTCCATTGTGGTCACCCTGATGACCTCATGGTTCAAGTTTACAAGTTTACTTGACATCAATGGTTTCAAACGTTCCATGCCAAGATTGTGCATTGGAGACATTGACAAATCTGTAGCCTGGTCCCTGATAGCCACCTTCCCTAGGGGCCCTTCAAAGATTTCACTACTTGCCAAAACAGCTGTTAGAGATCTAGTTATGGTTCCTGCTACTTGAAGTATATGCTAACTCTATCCCCTTCCTGGACTGGAGGCAAGCTCTCCCTCAAAGGTAATAAGAAATTTGTTTTTAGAGACATTCTGGACTTGGCATCACACATAAACCTCTTCTTAGACAAGAGATCCAAAGCACTTGTCTACCTTCTGGAAAGGGGAGACAGACAAAGAGCAGCAAAAAGGATTCACAATAAATACGTCACTAAATTATCCTGCAGTATCAGTCTCCTTTCCTCAGTAATGGGCTTCCCTGGTGGCTCAGACAGTAAAGAATCCACCTGCAATGCAGAAGACCCAGGTTTGATCCATGGGTCGGGAAGACCCCCCCAGAGAAGAAAATGGCAACCCACTCCAGTATTCTTGCCTGGACAGAGGAGCCTGGCAGGCTACAGTCCATGGGGGTCACACAGAGTCGGACATGACTGAGTGACTAACACACTTTATCTCTATAATGGGATCTCCATGGTTACAGAGATCATGGCTACTTTTGATCACTAGTATAGGCTTAAAAACTAACATCATGTTGTTGTCAGTCACTCAGTTGTGTCCAACTCTTTGCGACCCCATCGACCATTGCCTGTCATGCTCCTCCATCCATGGGATTTTCCAGGCAAGAATACTGGAGTGGGTTGCCATTTACTTCTCCAGGGGATCTACCCAACCAGGGATTGAACCCAGGTTTCCCGAATTGCAGGCAGGCTCTTTACCATCTGAGCCACCAGGTCTTAAAAGCTAACATTATAGCTGACAATAGTAATCATTCAATAAGCCTTTGTTGAATTAATGAATCAAAGAATAAATAATTTAGTCAAAAATATTACATAAACTAAAATATTAGTCAGTAGGAAAAGACCTAAAATTAAACGTTTTTCTCTCTTGCAGCTAGTTCCGATATATGATCTGATTCCAGTGAAAATGAAAGATGCACACCTCAAGAAACAAAATTTGGAAAGAGCCATTGAAGACTACATCAATGAATTCAGTGTAAGAAAATGCCAACCGTGCCAAAATGGAGGGACTGTGGTTCTGCTGGACGGAGAATGTGTGTGTTCCTGCCCAAAAGAGTTCAAGGGAGTTGCCTGTGAAATAAAAAAATAGAAAATTTATAAAGGTGAGAACAACCTCTTAAACATCATTAAGGACAAAAATATGCATTTGGGAACTATTTAATTTGAAAGCTAGTTCTTCAGTTAATTTGCACTAAGCTTCTAGATTAGCCATATAAACAAAGGATAAAAATGGAATGAATAGTGGAAATGGACAAATCAGCCTTTATGTGTCATTTAGCACACAGTTAACCTCTACCTCTTCCTCTAAATAGAGCTATAGACAATAAATTGTAATGATCGCGTTACTTTTTTAGTTATAAAAATTTTACATAAAGGGAAAAGTTTACAGAAGTCTAACAAACATCCAAAAACTCACCATGTGAATATATGTGTGTGTATATGTAAATATATATATACAATAAATACTTCAGAACCCCTTTATAAGAAAAATAATCACAGATACAATAGAGTACTTTGTACCACATCATCTCCCTGCAAAAAGCCCAAGTTGATTCTTGTCTCCCACACAACTCAGATACAGTTACTGTCTTCTTCTTCCCGTTTTACTGATATAGAATTGATGTACAGCACTGTATGAATTTGAGTATAGCATAATTTTTTGACTTACATTTCACTTACCAGATTATCACAGTAAGTTAGGTGAACACCCATCATCTCATCTATTAATACAAGATTAAAGAATTAGAAAAAAAAATATGTTTTCCTTATGATGAGAACTCAGGACTTTCTCCATTAACATCTTGCATATAATGTGTAGCAGTATTAATTATATTTACCATGTTGTACCTTATATCCCGAGGTCCTCCCTGTAGCTCAAAAGGTAAAGAAGCTGCCTGCAATGCAGGAGACCTGGATTCGATCCATGGGTCAGGAAGATCCCCTGGAGAAGGAAATGGAAACCCAAAGTAGTTATTTATCTTCTAATCGGAAATTTTTACCTTTTTGACCATCTTCATTCAATTTCCCCTCTTCTTATCCCCATCTTCTGGTCACCACAAATGTGATCTCTTTCCCTATGTGTTTGTTTGTTTATTTGGTTGGTTTAGAAGTGTGCTGCTGCTGCTAAGTCGCTTCAGTTGTGTCCAACTCTGTGCAACCCCATAGAGAGCAGCCCACAAGGCCCCGCCGTCCCTGGGATTCTCTAGGCAAGAACACTGGAGTGGGTTGCCATTTCCTCCTCCAATGGTTTTGAAGTATAATCAACCTATAACGCTATGTTGGTTCTTGTTACACAACATAGTTATTCGATATTTCTATAAGTTTCAAAAGAATCACCATGATACGTCTAGTTATCATCAGTCACCATACAAAGATTAAATAGTTATTGACTGCATCCCTTACACTGTACATTCTGCACCCCTGACTCATGCTTTGTACTCCTTAATCTCCCTCACCTATTCCTCGCCTTCTTTTACCCTCCTCCCCTTACAGTCACTTTCATTAAGTTAGGAGTATTTCCTTCTGGTCCATATTTTTCACTTTTCCCAAATACATCTGTGCCAATGGGAAAATATCCAATGTTGTTTGGGATGGTTTTTTAATTTATATACATGGTGTTCACTGAATTTTAATTTTTCAATTTTAACTTTCCTATCCTCCCTGGTGGCTCAGATGGTAGAGTTGGCCTGCAATGCAGGAGACTCAGGTTCGATCCCTGGGTTGGGAAGATTCCCCTGGAGAAGGAAATGTCAACCACTCCAGTATTCTTGCCTGGAGAATCCCATGGAAAGAGAAGTCTGGAGGGCTCCAGATGAAGAAAACTGAGATTCTTCACTTTTTACAGCTAATCATCTGAAATTATATTTCAATATTTTGCTTTCTTCAAGGAGGAACGACTTTAGCCATCTTTCTAAAACTGAGGATTTACTAGGTCTTTCATTCTAGTAGAATTAATTAGAATCCTAATAGATAAGTAAGATTTAGCTCAACTGTTAATTATCACAAGATTAGCTAGTTGGATTAATTTCTTTTGAAAATCATAACTTACTTTTTTATTGAACAAGCAGTTTCCTACAACAAAATGTCTGAAACAATTATTCAGTTTCCTCAAAGATTTCACGGCCTCAAGTTTATCATTCAACCTTACTTTCAACCAAGGTCCATCTAGTCAAAGCTACGGTTTTTCCAGTAGTCATGTATGGATGCGAGAGTTGGACTATAAAGAAATCTGAGCACCAAAGAATTGATGCTTTTGAACTGTGGTGTTGGAGAAGACTCTTGAGAATCCCTTGGACTACAGGGAGAACCCACCAGTCCATCCTAAAGGAAATCAGTCCTGAATATTCATTGGAAGGACTGATGCTGAAGTTGAAACTCCAATACTTTTGGCCACCTGATGCAAAGAACTGACTCATTTGAAAAGATCCTGATGATGGGAAAGATTGAAAGTGGGAGGAGAAGGGGATGAAAGAGGATAAGATAGTTGGATGGCATCACTGACTCAATAGACATGAGTTTGAGTAAGCTCCGAGAGTTGGTGATGGACAGGGAGGCTGGCGTGCTGCAGTCCATGGAGTCACAAAGAGTCGGACACGACTGAACTGACAGAAATTTTTTTTTGTATTTACAAAGAAAATTTTAAATTGTCATATTACAAGTGTCTTTTGCCCTTCTTAGCAAACACAGAAACTCAGGAATATGCTAACAATATACATGTTAATATTTCTCAGAAATTTTAGTATAACTGATTTACCCTATATACTAATTCTGTCTCTCACCTATCTAAAGTGTCAATCCTATGTTCTGTATTCCAAGCAGCATTTGTAGCAAAAAATTCATACACAGGACCTCTGTTTTCTACCTCTTTCTCTATATGTGGAATATTCTTCAGCTTTCTGTAATTTCTTCAGCTCCGTCTTCTAATTTTTCAGTTATTTTTTTTTCAGCTGCATATAGACTATATCCTATAACCAATGAGCATTTTCTCAAATTTATTTTAATTATAAACTAATTATAATTAATTATAAATAAATTTAATTTCTATTTGTTTGTTTGTTTGTTTGTTTTAAGTCTGTTTTTTTCTTTCCTGGCCTACTGTATGTTTCCCATTTCTATTTCTTTGAACATGCTGGAGGTGGTTTAGTCTCTAAGTTGTGTCCAACTCTTGTGACCCCATAGCCTGCCAGGCTCCTCTGTCCATGGGATTTTCCAAGAATACTGGAGTGGGTTGTCATTTCCTTCTCCAGAGGATCTTCCCGACCCAGGGCTCAAACCTGGATCTCCTGCATTGCAAGCAGAATCTTTACCTACTGAGCTATCAGGGAAGCCCTTTGAACATGCTAAACATGTTCATATAAAAGTCTCTCTCAGATTGATCTAGGATATATAGTTTCTACACGTACTCATTCTCATGGCATTTTTTTCTTCCTTGAGTATTAATAGTTTTTTTATCTCAGGCCTAGTCTTCAGTGAAATTTGTTTCCTGTGGGAACCTTGTATATTCTGGCTAGAGATGGTAATCCTAGGGTTGTTTGTCTCTCGGGATATCCTGTTGTTTTTATCACTTTGCGCCAGTTTTTCATGTAAATTTCTTGATTTGGATTCTACATTTTGTATTCATGGACAATGACAATCAAGGTCCCTCCTCCTATATATATCACATGCTTGAAAACACTGGTGTCTTCTGGCTGACTTTTCACACCTGACCATGAGTTCCTCACTGAGACTCTAGACCACAGGGAAACCTTTCTTGCTGACTCTTTCCTTCATGGAAGCGCTTCTCGGCATCCAGTTTTCCACAGAACGTTCCGTTCCACATTTCCACATACACTGGACTGACCCCCACCATGAGGCTGAAAACCTTAGGACGTCATCTTTCTTTTTGCATACTATTTTCTTAGGGTGGAAGACTCTGCAACTTTATCCTCCTTAAACTAATCCAACCTCCCTCTCCTTATGTGTTTCTACTTCTCCCAGACCAATGGCTCTCAATCTAGTTGTTAATTGTATCAATATTAACCTGATATTAACCTATTAGCTTTTTTAAAGGGCAAAATAGAAATATAACAAAACAGATATCCACCCCCAAACCAATTAAACTGGAACCTGTGTGGTGGATCCTGGGTTGCCATGGTTCTTTTTTTCTTCTTTCTCTCCCTCTCTACCTTTGCTTTTCTTTCTCTCTTCTTTTAAATCCTCTGGTTATTCTAATCTATTTAGCCAAGGTTAAAAACCTCTATTCTGGACCCAGGTCAATTAACACCTGTGATGAAATCTCCTCCAGCATCTCCAGGCATCCGTTCTCTATCTATGTGCTGAGCACGTCCCCCCTGCTCTTTTAGCACTAATCACATTTACTCTCCCAACACCAGATGAACATCCCCTCTAGTTTGGAAATGCATCTTATATCTTAAACCTCACTGTCTTCCCAGCACCTGAACAGTATCTGGTATATCATAGTTCAACAGGATAAAAGGATGAGTAAATGGATGGGTGGATTGACCCAACACTGAAGCTCTATTAATCATTAAGATTTGATAATTCTTTTGTTTTTCTCTAGGATTGCAGTTGAAAAAAAAAGTAGAGTTGTTGGTTTCCCTGGGATCATATGGAAAGAAAAACACCAGCACCTTCCAGAGATAGTTCTTGCTGCCAAATGAAAAGCAACATGCTTCATGAAAATCCTACCAACCTCTGAAGTCTCTCTCTTAAATCCACAATGCTTCTTTTTCTCCTTCAATTCCCATGATGTTTCCATTTGTTATTCCCTAATGAGGAGAGTCAGCAGTGAGGTACGCCAGGACTTCTTTCCCACACAGCTAATGCCAATCTCTGGCTAGCAAAACAAAATTGAATTAAAAAGAGAATGTTGGTTTAAAAGACTTTAAAGTAATTGTCACAGTTCTTCATATGATGAGTATGTTCCGCCAGTTCCATTACCATGAGTCTGAACCATGCAATTTTGCTCTTGTTTACATTCCTGTGTCTTGTTCAGTCATTTGTGAATACGAGCACGCATTCATTCTGCAAATACTTGCTGAACACCTACCACAAGCACCGAACTCTGCTTTTTAAGTCTTAGCTTTGTGATTTAACTCTACACCTCCAGAGGAAAACATGTATTTGTAACCAAAAACCATTAACTTAAATCATATGAAATTGTCTCTATTCAGTCATATTTTACCAAAAACAAAACAAAACCCAGGAATTTCATATGGCCAAACTTAATATGTAGCCTTACATAATTCTATGTAAGATAAGTCAACCTATATAATAAGCTAATCAACAGAGCTGATTGTACACTTTTATTCATTAGATAGCATGGTGCTTAAGATCTGAGAGTTTTTGAAAAGGTCTGACAATCCTTAAATAAAAAGAAAGAGGAGAAGAAGGAAAAGGAGGAGCAGAAGGAGAAAAAAAGAAGAGGGCTCAAACTACAAGGGAAAAATGCAAACTCAAAATTGATAAATTTTTAATTAAATGTCAATAATTAAATGTCAATTTAATTACTAAAATGCTAATTTATAATTAATAAATAAATTTAATTAAATGTCAATTCTCATGTCTTCACTAATTTTTATTCTTTTTATTAATAAACTTTTCACACTTTTGTAAATAAATTTAAGTTCGTTTTTCTCACTTAACAGAAATTTTCAAGAATGTACATGATTGTTGAGAGATCACAATACAAATAATTTTAAAAGCAAATTTTTTCACTGCTTCATTTATTGTTTAATTGGAGGATAATCAACACAATGTTGTGTTCATTTCTGCCATACATTGACATGAATCAGCCATTGATATACATACGCCCCTTCCCTCTTGAACCTCCCTCCCACCCCTCTAGGTTGTCACACAGCACCAAATTGAGCTCCCTGCATTATATAGCAAATTCCCACTGACTATCTATTTTCCATATGGTAATGTCTATGTTTCAATGCTACTCTCTCAATTTGTCCACCCTCTTCTTCCCGCACTTTGACCAAAGCCTGTTCTCTATGTGTGTCTCTCTATTGCTATTCTGCAAATAGGTTTGTCAGTACTATTTTCCTAGATCCCATATATATGCATTAATATAAGATATTACAACTTCTTTGTCCATTTGTCTCTCAAGGGACATCTAGGTTGTTTCCATGTCCTGGCTATTGTAAATAGTGCTGCAGTGAACATTGCAGTACATGTGTCTTTTAGTATTGTGGTTTTCTCAAGGTATATGCCCAGTAGTGGCATTGCTGGGTCCTATGGTAGTTTAATTCCTAGTTTTTAAAGAAATCTCTGCACTGTTCTCCACAGTGGCTGTATCATTTTCATTCCCACCAACAGTTCAAGAGGGTCTTATTTTCTCCACACCCTCTCCAGAATTTATTGTCTGTGGAGTTTTTTGATGATGGCCATTCTCACCAGTGTGAAGTGATACCTCATTGCATCTCTCTAATAATAAGCTATGTTGAGCATTTTGTCATGTGTTCATTGGCCATCTGTATGCCTTCTTTGGATGTCTGTTTAGGTTTTCTGTCCATTTTTTGATTGAGTTGTTTGGTTTTTTGATATTGAACTGCATGAGCTGTTTGTATATTTTGGAGATTAATACTTTGTCAGTGGCTTTATTTGCAATTAATTTCTCCCATTCTGAGAGTTGTCTTTTCATCTCAATTATGGTTTCTTTTGCTATGCAAAAGCTTTTAAATTTAATTAGGTCCCATTTGTTTATTCTCATTTTTATTTCCATTACTTGTAGGAGGCAAGTCATAGAGGATCTTGCTGTGATTTGTGTCAGAGGTTCTGTCTATGTTTTCCTCTAAGATTTTTATATTTTCTGGTCTTATATTTAGGTCTTTAATCCATTTTGAGTTCATTTTTATGTATGGTGTTAGGAATTGTTTTAATTTCTTTCTTTTACATGTAGAAGTCCAGTTTTCCCAGAACCACTTATTGAAGAGGCTGTCCTTTCTCCATTATGTATTCTTGCATCTTTTGTCAAAGATTAGGTGCCCATAGGGGCATGGGTTTTTCTCTGGGCTTTCTATCTTATTCCATTGGTCTATATTTTTGCTTTGTGTCAGTACCATACTATCTTAATGACTGCAGCTTTGTAGTTAAACTGAAGACAGGAAGATTGACTCCTCCAACTCCATTTTTCTCTCTCAGGATTTTTTTTTTTTTTTTTTTGAGATCTTTAGTGTTTCCACGGAGAAGGCAATGGCACCCCATTCCAGTACTCTTGCCTGGAAAACCCCATGGACGGAGGAGCCTGGTAGGCTGCAGTCCATGGGGTCGCTAAGAGTCTGACACGACTGAGCGACTTCACTTTCACTTTTCACTTTCATGCATTGGAGAAGGAAATGGCAACCCACTCCAGTGTTCTTGCCTGGAGAATCCCAGGGACAGGGGAGCCTGGTGGGCTGCCGTCTATGGGGTCGCACAGAGTCAGACACGACTGAATCGACTTAGCAGCAGCAGCAGCAGTGTTTCCACACAAATTGTGATTTTTTAAATTCTAGTTCTGTGAAAAAATGCCATTGGTAATTTGATAGGGATTGCACTGAATCTGTAGATTATTTGGGTAGTGTAGTCGTTTTCACAATATTAGTTCTTCCAATCCAAGAACATGGTATATCTCTCCATCTGATTATGTTGTCTTTAATTTCTTTCATCAGTGTCATAGTTTTGTGTATACAGGTCTTTTGTCTTCTCAGGTAGGTTTATTCCTAGGTATTTTATTCTTTTAGTTGCAATGATGAATTGAATTGATTTTTTAGTTTCTCTGATTTCTTATTGTTACTGTACAGAAGTGCAAGGGATTTCTGTGTATTGATTTTGTATCCTGAAACATTACTAAATTCACTGATAAGCTCTAGTAATTTTTATAGCATCTTTAAAATTTTCTATGTTTAGTATCATGTTGTCTGCAAACAGTGAGAATTTTACTTCATTACCAATCTGAATTCCGCCTATTTCTTTTTCTTCTCTGATTGCCGTCATTAGGACTTCCAAAACTATGTTGAATAATAGTGGTAAGAGTGAGCACCCTTGTCTTATTCCTGATCTCAGAGGAAATGTTTTCAGTTTTTCACCATTGAGAAAATGTTTGTTGTGGGTTTGTTATATATGCCCTTTATTATGTTGAGGGGAGAAGGCAATGGCACCCCACTCCAGTTACTCTTGCCTGGAAAATCCCATGGTTGGAGGAGCCTGGTAGGCTGCAGTCAGTCCATGGGGTCCCTAAGAGTCGAACACGACTGAGCGACTTCACTTTCACTTTTCACTTTCATGCATTGGAGAAGGAAATGGCAACCCACTCCAGTGTTCTTGCCTGGAGAATCCCAGGGACGGGGGAGCCTGGTGGGCTGCCGTCTATGTCTTCAGTCGGACACGACTGAAGCGACTTAGCAGCAGCAGCATGTTGAGGTAGGTTCCTTCTATGCCTATTTTCTGAAGAGGTTTTTTTTTTTTTTTCATAAATGGGTGTTGAATTTTGTTGAGAGCTTTTTCGGCATCTATTGAGATTTTCATATGATTTTTATCTTTCAATTTGTTAATATGAAGTATCACACCATTTGTGATTGATTTGCAAATATTGAAAAGTCCTTGCATCCCTGGGATAAGCTCAACTTGAACATGGTGTATGATCCTCTTAATGTGTTGTTGGATTCTGTTTGCTAGAATTTTGTGGAGGATTTTTGCATTTATTTTCATCAGCGATATTGGCCTATAATTTTCTTTTGTGTGTGTGATGTCTTCAGCTTTGGTATCAGGGTGATTGTGGCCTTGTAGAATGAATTTGGAAGGGTTCCTGCATCTGCAATTCTTTTGGAAGTGTTTGAGAAGAACAGACATTGGCTCTTCTCTAAGGATTCTTTGACAGAATTCTATCAAAAATTATTTGATATAATTCACCTGTGAAGCCCTGGGCTTTTGCTTTACTACTACTACTAAGTCACTTCAGTCGTGTCCGACTCTGTGTGACCCCAGAGACGGCAGCCCAGCAGGCTCCCCCGTCCCTGGGATTCTCCAGGCAAGAACACTGGAGTGGGTTGCCATTTCCTTCTCCAATGCATGAAAGTGAAAAGTGAAAAGTGATAAGTGAAAGTCAAGTCGCTCAGTCGTGTCTGACCCTCAGCGAACCCATGGACTGCAGCCTTTTCCAGGCTCCTCCATCCATGGGATTTTCCAGGCAAGAGTACTGGAGTGGGGTGCCATTGCCTTCTCCAGGCTTTTGCTTTAAGGGAGACTTTTTTCCTATCACAGTTTTGATTTCAGTGATTGTGATTGGTCTGTTCAAAATTTCTATTTCTTCCTGATTCAGTCTTGGAAGGTTGAACTTTTCTAGGAATCTGTCCATTTCTTTCAGGTTGTCCATTTTATTGGCATATAGTTGCTCATAATACTCTCTTATTTTGTATTTCTTTATTGTCTATTGTAACTTCTCCTTTTGCATTTCTAATTTTGTTTGAGTCTTCTCTCTTTTCTTCTTCATGAGTCTGGCTAATGGTTTGTCAATTTTTTTTATCTTCTCAGAGAACCAGCTTTTAGATTTATTGATCATTACTGTTGTTTCTTTCATTTCTCTTTCATTTATTTCTGATCTGATTTTTATGATTTCTTTCCTTCTACTGACTTTGGGGCTTTTTTGTTCTTTTTTCAGTTGATTTAGATGTAAGGTTAGAGTGTCTTTCCAATGTCTTTATTGTATCTGGAGATAGGATTGTATTACTATAAACTTCCCTCTTAGAACTGCATCCAATAGATTTTCAGTCATCATGCTTCATTGTCATTTATTCTAGGTATTTTTCATCTCCTCTTTGATTTCTTCAGTAACCTGCTGGTTATTTAGGAGTATATTATTTAATCTCCATGTGTTTGTGTTTTTTACAGTTTTTTTTTCCTATAATTGATATCTAGTCTTATAACATTATGGTCAGAAAAGATGCTTGATATGATTTCAGTTTTCTTAAATTTACTGAGGCTTGATTTGTGACCCAAGATGTGATCTATCATGGAGAATGTTCCATGTGTACATGAGAAAAAAAGTGTATTCTTCTGCATTTGGATGTACTATCCTGAAGATATCAACTGGTCCATCTAAGGCAATGTGTCACTTAAGGCTTGTGTTCCCTTATTAACGTCCTGTCTTGATGCTCTGTCCATTGGTGTTAGTGGAGTGTTAAAGCCCCTACTATTATTGTGTTACTGTCAATTTCCCCTTCTATGTCTGGTGGGGTTTGCCCTATGTATTGAGGTGCCCCAATGTACATAAATATTTACAATTGTTATGTCTTCCTCTTGGATGAGGCTTCCCTGGTGGTTCGGTGGTAAAGAATCCACCTGCAATGCAGGGGACACAGGAGACACAGGTTCAATCCCTGGGGCAGGAAGATGCCCTGGAGTAGGAAATAGCAACCCATTTTCGTATTCCTGCTTGGAAAATCCCATGGACAGAGGAGCCTGGCAGGCTACAGTCCGTGGGATCGCAGAGTCAGACACGTGTAAGCATGCATATGACACAAATTGGTTCTACTCACTTCTTTCAATTTTCCCTCTTATTTCTGCTAGTGTTCACCTTATTTGTTGAGATGCCCCTATGTTGGGTGCATAAATATTTACAATTGTCATGTCTTCTTGTATTGATCCCTTGATTACTATGTAGTGTCCTTCCTTATCTCTTGTAAGTCTCTATTTTTAATGTCTATTTTGTCTGACATGAGAATTGCTTCTCCAACTTTCTTTGGATTTCTATTTGCATGGAATTTCTTTTCCCATCTTCTCAGTTTCAGTGTGTATGTGTCTCTAGATATGAAGTGGGTCTCTTGTAGACAGCATAAATATAGGTCTTACTTTTGTATCCATTCAGCCAGTCTCTGTTTTTTGGTTAGAGCATTTAACCCATTTACATTAAAAACAATTACTCACATATACGTTCCTATTGGCATTTTCTTAATTATTTTGGATTTTTTTTTGTTAGTCTTTTCCTTCTCTTATGTTTCCTACTTAAAGAAATTCCTTTAGCATTTGTTCTAAAGCTGATTTGATGGTGCTGAATTCTGTTAACTTTTACTTGTCTGTAAAGCTTTTGATTCTGCCATCAATTTTGAATGAGATCCTTGCTGAGTGGTAGATTTTTGGTTTGTTGTTGTTATTGTTCAGTCACTAAGTCATGTCTGCCTCTTTGTGACTCCCTGCAGCACATCCTGCCACTCCTTTCTGGCCTGTAGAGTTTCTACTGAAAGATCAGCTGTTAAGCTTATGGGGTTTCCCTTGAATGTTACTTGCTGCTTTCCTCTTGCTGCTTTTAATATTTTTTTCTTTGTGTTTAATTTTTGTTAGTTTGATTAATATGTGTCTTGGTTTGTTTCTCCTTGGTTTTATTCTGATGGGACTCTGAGCTTCTTGGACTTGATTGACTACTTTCCCATGTTAGGAAAGTTTTCAACTATAATCTCTTCAAATATTTTCTCAGACCCTATCTTTTTCTCTCCTTCTGAGCCCCCTATAATTCTCATGTTGGTGTACTTAATGTTATCCTAGAGGTGTCTGAAACTATCCTCAATATTTTAAATTCATTTTTCTTTATTCTGCTCTTCAGCAGTTATTTTCATCATTCTATCCTCCAGCTCACTTATCCATTCCTCTGCCTCAGTTATTCTGCTCTTGATTCCATCCACAGTATTTTTAATTTCAGTCATTGTGTTGTTCATCACTGTTTGCTTTTTTCTTTATTTCTTCTTGGTCCTTGTTAAATGTGTTAAGTATTCTTGCATTTTCTCCATTCTGTTTTCAAGATTTTGGATCTTTACTATTATTACTTTGTGTTCTTTCTTGGGTGGCTTGCCTATTTCATTTATTGATCTTGTGGATTTTTACCTTGTTCCTTCACTTGCACAATACTTCTCTGTCTTTCAATTTTCTTAACTTACTGTCTTTGAAGTCTCTTTCCCCAGGCTATAGGGTCATAGTTCCCTTTGTTTTTGGTCTCTGCCCTCAGTGAGTGAGGTTGGTCCAGTGGCTTAAGAAGGCTTCATGTTGGGAGGGACTTGTGTCTGCGTTCTGGTGGGAGGAAGTGAATTTATCCCCCTCTGATGGGCAGGGTTGTGTGAGGCGGTGTGTTTTGGGAAAGCTGTTGATGATTGATTAAGTTTGTGTTCTTATATTGCTTGTTGTTTGGGTGAGGCATCTTGAGATGGGTGCTGCCAGCAATTGGAGTGGTGCCAGGTCTTGGATCAGAGAAGGCAATGGCACCCCACTCCAGTACTCTTGCCTGGAAAATCCCATGGATGGAGGGGCCTGGTAGGCTGCAGTCTATGGGGTTGCTGAGGGTGGGATACAACTGAGCACCTTCACTTTCAATTTTCACTTTCATGCATTGGAGAAGGAAATGGCAACCCACTCCAGTGTTCTTGCCTGGAGAATCCCAGGGACGGGGGAGCCTGGTGGGCTGCCGTCTGTGGGGTCACACAGAGTCAGACACAACTGAAGTGACTTAGCAGCAGCAGCAGCAGCAGCAGGTCTTGGATACAGATGAAAGTCTTTGTGGGAGTTCTGACTGATTAATACTCCTTGAGGTCAGTATTTCTTCAGAAGCCTAGTGTCCTGAACTCAGTGCTCCCATCCCAGAATCTCAAGCCCAACCTCTGGTCAGAGAATGAAGACCCAACAAGCCATTTGTTATGGCAATAAAGGGTGTTTAAAACAAACAAAAAACTAATAAACAAACAAAATAACAAGAAACAAAAAACAAACCCCAGACAAATGGTGAAAGCAAATTCAGACAAATAACAACAAAAACAAAGGAACATACACACACACACACACACACACACGCACAAAACCAAAACAGACCAAAGAAAACAAAGTACAAGAGAGTGACCCAGTAAACAAAGGAAACCAAAAATATCAAATAATTAAAAATGAGCTAAAACAGAAAAAAAGGCCAGAGCAGAATGCCAGCTAAGGAATAAAGCAAAGGAAAGAAAAGAAACAAACACAGTGAAAAAAAGAAACGTGGAAAAGCAAAGTTAAATAAAAATATATTAAAAAAGATCTATCTATCTATCTATATATATATACATATATATATATATATATATGTATAAAATAACAAGGAAAGAACAGGAATAAAATAAAAAGAAACATAAAAATGCACAACTGTAGAAAGCCAAAGTTGAAGTAGAAATATAAAAGGGAAATAAAAAGTGTGCTTAAAAAAAACAAGAAAAAGCTCTCAAATGCACAAATAGAGATAACAGTAATAAATCAGCAATCGCAGGAACAGAGAAAAAAATCCAGAACTACAGGACAAATCAAAAGATAATAATACTAATAACTGTCTTTTACGTGTTCCATAAAAGGACAGTCCATGTCCTTTTCCCAGCTGTGAGCCATAGCGCTCTGCCATCTAGGAAGCCCTCCAATATGGCATTGGAGGTCTGGTCTTTGAACCTGCTGTGGGACTAATTAGCTCAAACTAATCTGACCCTACTCCTGCGTGTTCTAGCCTCCAATGTCCACAGCTGCCAGAGCTAGGATACTTTCTTCTCTGGGAATGCTCATTATCCTTATTTATATGACATAGACACAGTCTGCTTAGGTGATTGCCTGGATTTAATCTTCAGCTTGTACAGCTGGTGGAAAGGTTTTCAAACCTCTTCCTTAGTCATTCTATCCCTGGATCTCAATTGTGGGGGTGCTTCCTTCATGGATCATATAGTAACGAATCTGTCTGCAATGCAGGAGACTCAGGTTTAATCCCTGGGTTATCAAAGTACCTGGAGAAGAGAATGGCAACCCACACCAGTATTCTAACCTGGAAAATTCCATGGAAAGAGGAGGCTGGAGGGCTACAGTCCATGAGGTTACAAAGACTCAGACCAACTGGGCAACTAACACTTTTACTTTCCCTTTCTATATGTGGGTCATGCACAGAAGTTTGCTCCTGAGGCTGCCCTGGAGGACTTGGGTCTGCTCCAGTGAGGACCGTTTGTGAAGGTGGTGTGGCTGCTTGTATAGTGGGGATCCTAGTGGCACCAAGTGCTCAGGGAGGCGAGCAACCACAGGCACAGGAGATATGGTGCTATAAGGATTCTTTTCTAGCCTCCGGCAGCTCTGCCCCAGTGAAGACCTAGCGTGGAGGTGGTACCACTGCTTGTATTGCAGGGATCCCAGTAGCTCTAGGTGTATAGGGAAGCCATCAGTAACAAGTGCAGAAGATATAACACTATTAGAATTCTCTTCTGGTCTCTGGTAGGCGGTGTTTAAAGGGCCTCCCTGACTGGTCCTTCTCTATTGCTCAGCACAGGAGGCACTCAAAAGGCACCCCTGGCTGGGGTCCTTTACTATTGCTCAGCGTGTTAGGCATTCAAATGGCCACCCTTGCTGAGGTCTTTTTCTATTGGTCACTAGTGTGTGGGGAGAGAGAGGTGACCATGATGGCTCCACCCCTTGCGATGACTCAACACCCTGCCTCCATAGCTGCCCAGCACTCCTCCAAAGGGACTCCTTACCACGGACTTCCTCACTCCCATCCCCTCTGGTCATCTTCCCACAGTCAACAGCTGTCCTTGCCTTGGGATTGCTCTCCAATCCCCATGCTCCTGCTCTCAGCCACGGTGCATTTCAGTGGACTTGCCTCCCTGTTCAGGGTACGTAGGACCACAGCATGAATTGTTTCTGTGATTCTCAATCCATTCAGACTGTCACAGATCAGCTGCTTCACTCTCTGACAGCCTCAAATGCTTCCCTTTCTGTCCCAACTGGTTGACCTGCATGCAAGTGTCTCTCCTGCTTCAGCTCACCCACCCCCCAGGTACAGATCAGGTGCTACTCACTCTTCTGCTCCCCCACCCCCACTTCCTTCCTTCATCCTACCAAGTTTTGCATGAAACTATATTTTCCTTTCTGATGGTCAGGCACTCCTGCCAGTACTCAGCTGGTTCTCTGTGAGATCCTCCGCATCTGAAGATATATTCCTGACATCTTTGTGGAGAGACATGTACTCAGTTTCTACCTACTGCTCTGTCATCTTGTCTCCCCTCAAAAGAAAAATTTAAGAAGCAATTTTCAAGTGTTTTTTTTTTTTCCTAGCAAAGGAAAAACCTGTTGGATATGACATGTATTTTAATATTAGGTAGGACACAGGGATGGTATTCTAAAAATAACAATGTCCAACCCTTTAGGGTATAAAATAGCATTGGCACTCAAGAGAGTACCTATTTCCTTCCCCCAGAAGTCTGAGTCAATCAGAAAGAATTAGGATGTTCAATGCATAGAAATACTACACTCTATTCCTAGACAATCCACTGTTGAAAGAATTTCTAATGTAGAACCTTTGAATCAAGGAAGAGTTACCATACTAACTACTGAGAATTCCTTGCATCCTTGTGAATTGTAAATGTCAAACAAGAAAAGAGCTGAGCCTTGATGAGATTCCCTGAGGGTCAGCATAATGATTTATCAGAGTCCCTTTACTGGAAATGGGGGGAACAGTGTAGGTTGACTGACTGTTGACAATGAGACTCTCCAACTTCCTCCAGAGGTGGCATTTCTGGTAGAGCATTTCCAGCAGGGTGCACCATTGAGACACCAGAAACTGCCCAACAGCAATCAGCACAGAGGATGAATCACTAGAAACTAGGGGAGAGGAAGACCTCTGGAGGCTAAGGCTTACGTGGTTCAGCTTGGATTGAGGTTTCCTAAGAAGGGAAGTCCTCACTTTTCCGGCCAGACTGAGCACAGTATAACCGGCCCTCTGAGAGGCCACCCCACAAATTCAAAGAGACGGGTGTGTGGGGGGAATAGTCCTCTGACACTCAGGCTTTACACTCAGTTCATTTTACTGAGCTCCAGCCATTACCAAAGGACCTGGGGAAGTTGGATGGGAATTCATGTTTCCTTGCCTAATGGGCAAGAAAGCTTCAGAGAATCACTACATTTTTACTGTTTTCCTTTTTCATACTTAAAACTTCGGTTGCTTATTTACTCTACTTATGACACAATAGACATATAACCTGTATCACTGCCAAGAGATATCTTGTTTTACATCATTATCTCCCCAAGGCCTTTTGAGTGTGTATTTGATTGTAAACACAGCAGAATACTGCACCCAAAACCCCACAAGAGCAGCTCCTGAGTTAGTGTCTCAATATTTATGAAAAACTGTCCCAAATGGTGAATAAAGACTAGACTCAGCTTAAGTTTAGTTTAAAAGAAAATAAAACTTTTTGTCTCTCTGTCTCTGTTTGTGGATGTGTCTCTCTCTCATACACAAACACACACAAGTAATTTATAGAACAACCATCTATCCTTCTGTTCACCAGTCCCCCTCCCAGCCCCTCCACCCTCACCTCATGTTCAATTCAGTTCAGTTCAGCAGCACGCCAGGCCTCCCTGTCCATCACCATCTCCCAGAGTTCACTCAAACTCACATCCATTGAGTCAGTGATGCCATCCAGCCATCTCATCCTCTGTCATCCCCTTCTCCTCCTGCCCCCAATCCCTCCCAGCATCAGAGTCTTTTCCAATGAGTCAACTCATAGCAAGAGGTGGCCAAAGTACTGGAGTTTCATTACTAACTACTATACTGAGAGTAGTGAAATGGTTCAAGAGAATGGAATGGTGTGGCTTTTTAATAGTAGATAAGTTACTGAACTCTTAAACCCCAAGACACACCCAGGGATAATAATATCTCCTTCATAGAATTGTTAGGTTGATTCATTGAGATAATGCATATAAAGACCTTGGCACCAAAGAACAATAAGTGGTTGCTGTTGTTATGTTATCATGCAAGGCTATTGATATAAATCTTTTCAAATTTGTCTCTAATGTATATGACATTAGGCAGCCAAGAGGATTAAACCTGAAAATGGAGGATAACAATATATGGCAGAGTGGCTTAGTACTCTCCTTCATCTAATTGGTGGATCCAGTGATTTTTTTTTTTTTTAAGGGAGGCTTTTTTGTGTGTGTGAGGCAAAATACACATTATATAAGATTTACCATTTGATCAATTTTTAACAATACAGTTTAGTGGCATTAAGTACATTCATATTGTGCAACCATCACCACTATTCATCTGCAAACATTTTTCATCATCCCAAACTGAAACTCTCATTAAACAGTAACTTTCCATTCCTTGCCACCCCAACAATGGTAGCCACTATTTTACTTTCTGTCTCTGTGACTTTGACTTTGTTTTAAAATAATAGCCATCCTAATAGGGTATGAAGTGGTATCTCATTGTGGTTTCAATTTACATGTCCCTAATTAATTATTAATGATGTTGAGCATCTCTTCGTGAGGTTATTGATCTTTAGTATATTTTCTTGGGAGAAGTTTCTGTTTAAGTCCTTTGCCTGTTTGCTGTTATCATCGCTGTTGAGTTGTATGCATTCTTTATATACTCTGGAAAGTAATTCCTTATCAGATATACGATTTTCAAGAAGCTTTTAAAGTTGAAGTCTAAGTCACCTACTTTTCCTTCTGTTGCCTGTGCTTTTGGTGTCATTGAATCCAAAGTCAATGTCACATGAAGCTTTCCCCTATGTTTTCTTCTGAGAGTCTTATACTTAAGTTTAGGTCTTTGATTCATTTTGAGTTAATTTTTGTATATGGTATAAGGTAAGGTTCCAATCTTATTCTTTTGCAATGTGAATATCCCAGTATCATTTGTTGATCAATGATTTTTTTTAACCATGTGCTAGCCTACTAAAGTCAATCTACTTGGAAAGGATAAGAGAAAAGAGGATCAGGATGACACTGAATCATGTCACAGATTGTGTTTTGTTTGTCTTCATAGCTATATTATAGATATTCCTACATCCTCCATATAGCATTATGAAGTAGTAGTATTTTGTTCCAAAAAGTACTATAGAGTTGAAAATAGAAATATTACTATCCTTCTGACCAAAAAGAAAATTGTTACTAGTTTAACTCAGGTATGGCCAATTTTGAATTAAGTCATAAATAATTTTGTATTTAGGAAGATTTCTTGTCTGACAAATCTTGATTTGAGCAATAGGGTGCAAAAAAGATTAAGGTTGAATAATCTTTCAAATGGAGAGAATAGAGTAATTTTAAAGTTAAAAAAAGGAGAAAAGAAAGAAATTCAAGTAAAAAAAGTATAAACTGGAGATGCTATTAAATCAACTATTATAATATATAAATATATATAATATATATATTTGTGTACACACATATAGTATATATATGTGTGTACACTCTTAGAATATATTTCAAATATAAATTTGAAATATATTCTAAGAGTGTACACACACAAAAAAGCTGTATGGCTTCATCATTATTTATCCCATACTAAAATGGAAATATTTCTGTTTTAAAATTGAACAGGGAGGATGCGAGGGAGGCTCAAAAGGGAGGGGATAAATGTATACTTATGGCTGATTCATGTTGTTATATGGCAGAAATCAACACAATATTGTAAAGCAATTATCCTCCAATTAAAAATAAATTTTAAAAGTTAAACAACAGACTAAGAAAATGAGAATATTCACACCTGCAGTTAATCGACAGTGGGACAGGATAACAACTCTAGAATGGGATAGTGATCCATTTTCCCCTGTGTCATCATCTCAGTCTATTCATTCCTGAAGCCCATCAACTTATTTTCCAAATCTTTCTGCCTTCACTTTTCTGTTTGGAAGGAAAATGGGAACAAATGAATGAATGGAGAAGGACAAAAAGGAAAACAGATCTATTTTCATGTAGGACCTTTTCTTTCTTTTATTCATTAAACTGCAATAGTCATTAACACATTTTCAAAGGTAATGATCAACCCAATGAAGGTGTATATTTTGATGGTGCCAGTTAAATGTTTCCTTAGAGACCCAGTGAGATAAAAGGATTACAAAACTCAGCAGAATCCTACAGAGCTGTGTATCTGTTAGTCGCTTAGTTGTGTCCAACTCTTTGTGACCCCACGGACTGTAGCCCACCAGACTCCTCTGTCCACGGAATTCTCCTGGCAAGAACCCTAGAGTGGGTTGCCATTTCCTTTTCCAGGGGATCTTCCCGACCCAGGGATCAAACCCGGGTGTCTCACATTGCAGGCAGATTCTTTACCATCTGAGCCACCAAGGAAGCCCCAGCAAAACTTAAGGAGTTCCCAAATCTCAAGAGAGGGTAAGATGCAAATTATACACAAAATAGGAAAGTTGTAAGTAAATTAATATATAACATAGAATTCTTCCAGGGGCTTCCCAGGTGGCACTAGTGGTAAAGAACCCACCTGCCAATGAAGGAGAGCTAAGAGGTGCAAGTTCCACCCTGGGTTGGGAAGTTCCCTGGAGGAGGGCATGGCAACACACTCTAGGATTCTAGTCTGGAGAATCCCATGGACAGAGAAGCCTGGAAGGACAGGAAGCTGCAGTCCATGGGTTCACACAGAGTCAGACACGACTGAAGCGACTTTGCACGCTGTATGACTTTCTTGACACAAGAGAAATCATTTTCTGCCTTAACCATTTTGTGCTCTAAGCTTGGCCACAATGTTTGTCCTTGAACAGGTCTCAGTAATTAATGATCTTAAGAAAACAAAATAATGCAGTTCAGTGGGAGTCTTTCACTGGGAGTGGTAAAGATTAGCCTGAAGCCCTCAACCACCAGATCATCTAAGAGGGACTCTTGAGAGTCCCTTAGACTGCAAGGAGATCAAACAAGTCAATCCCAAAGAAAATCAACCCTGAATATTCATTGGAAGGACTGATGCTGAAGCTCCAATACTTTGGCCAACTGATACAGAGTCAACTCATCAGTAAAGACTCTGATGCTGGGAAAGATTCAAGGCAGGAGAAGAGGGGGATGACAGAGGATGAGATAGTTGGATGGCATCACCGATTCAATGGACATGAGTTTGAACAAACTCCAAGAGGTTGTGAAGGACAGGGAAGCCTGGCGTGCTGCAGTCCTTGGGGTTGCAAAGAATTGGACATGACTGAGCGACTGAACAACAAGAGATGATGATGTTGACCTTTGATGACTCTCGTGACTTCAGCCAACTAAAGCTTGGACTGTTAACTGTCCAAGCTGCTTCATGAATATATATTAACCCTTAACTTAAAACTTCCCCAGCATTGTTGTTCTAGCTGATACTGCTTTAGGAAAGATCCCCAGTGTTCTCCTTGTTGCAAGTAAAAAAATCTTCTTTCTCCTATGCTTTGGCTTGGTATGTCTTTTGGCTCGACACTTACCAAGAAGCTAACCCAGTTTTCAGGTAATGATCCTATTGAAATATAGGATTTCTCTTTCTATTGAAAGAGAAATTGATTTTTCACTGGTGTAACAAGTTATTTCTTCCCAGTGCATGGATATTCTGAAAGGGTTAAGGCCTCCTTTCATCAAAAATAGAAAGTACAAGAGTGAAAAAAAAAATTTGTTTTCAAAACGAAAAGTGAAAGAGAAATAAGCCAAATCAAGGAGCTACCCATTTCCTCCTGCACAATTTTTTAAAGCGTGCCTGTTCTTATCCTGCTTTTTTCCTGTTACTTTTCATTTGGCTACTCCATATCTCCATACACAGGGAGACTAGAACTTCCTTGAATTTCTATGAATCTATTTTGTGAGTTTGAGTTGTTCTTTCCTGGCAAAGTTCAAATGCATGTTGATAAAAGAAGACAAGTTTACAAAATAATGAAGTTTCAGCTGACCAGTTCCCTAATTTGGAAACTTAAAGGATCACTGAACATTTCTGTGCTTTCATTTCATCATCGAAAAGCACCAGTATAGTGATTATCTCCTAGCATTTGAAGATACTTTAGCCAAGAGTTCTCCTACAGCTTCCCAGAAATGATGGGCTTCAAGGAAGGCTGTGCACATGCATAATTAGTATGCAAACTATATACTGCTTTTATCAGATTCTGAAAGGAACCCATAAGCCAAAAAAAAGCTTTAAAAAGAGTAAAAGCTACTCTATGCTCTTAGGGTGACAGAAGGAAGTACAAAATTTAATTCACACTGGAGGAATTTCAGATCTGGTTAGGGAGCCAAACTTGATGCAGCCAATACAATGGGAGCACCATAAAAGGCAAACATATCAAAGAGCTTCATTTCCAGGTTCACTCTGCAGGAGTCCAGGAAAAGGGGGAGATGAATGAGCCAGCAGCAGAGAAAGCTTCCTGGAAGAGGTGAGACTCAACATCGTCTTGTTCTCCTATCTCAGGGGTCTTGTCCAGTCCTGTGAATGTTGAGCAAGTAAAGTAGATGATCATTTGTTTCTTTTCTAAAATGTTAGCCATTCAGGTTACAAAGCTGAAATCAATCATGTACGAGTTTCTAAGTATTTCTAACCCTCTATGCTAACAACTGCAACCATGCTCCTTTTAAAACCTGATAGATACAACAACGCCAGTGTTTTCAAATAAGGAGCATAAGCAGTGTGACTTACATTGTTATTAGTGGTCCCTGCCTCCATCTTGTAAACTGACTTAAAAAAAATGAAGCTGGATTTGCCAGCCCCTCCACCCCCAACTTTGAGTCTCACAGTCTCCATCTAGCTGTCACTTTGTACCAGGGACACAGCTTAATTTTACCACTGCCTGAACGTAAATAGTTCTCCAGAATGCAAATTTATGAAAAGAGATTTGAAGAATTATAACCACATTTGCATTCTCTAAGGTACTTCACCCTTCTGCTAGCAGGAATAATTTCAGTGCCTATACCACAAAAAAAAAAAAAAAAAAAAACTTTATCTTCTTCAGATGGTATCATTATATTGTGTCAGCTTTCTTGCATTTCCTGTTTCATCTTCCTGCTCAAGGATTTGCATACTTAATTGACTTCACAGGAAATGTACTCACGTAAGTGATAATTGAAATACATGTTTTTTGAAGTGAAATGATTATGCTCCAAAAACTAAACACTTATTGGTGGATTATGAGTTATGGATGGGAGCTTTAGCCTGTTTCTTCTTAGCCAAAATACCTCTCTTAAATATACTACATTTAGAAATATTAAACACAAACTGAAATGGAACTCGAATAAATTGAAACTCAGTGTTCATTTAACCAGAGACTTGTACTACATTGTGAACAGAAATTTCTCAGATTTTGTTTATCATGTGATTTTTGTACAACTGACTGGCCCAGAGAGGAAAGTCATGAAATGATCAAGAAAAAGTAATTATTATGTAGTGCATGGTGAAAATATGTTGATAAACTTAATAGTAAACAGTGTCAGAACACCAGGATTATTTCCACTGGCAAATCTTGCCTGCTAATCTGTCATCTCCCTAGTATGTCACTTGCTCCTCCTTTTAGAGCCCAGGCTTGCCTGTACCTTGAAACTACCTGGGGAGCTGTATTAAAAAACACTGATGCCTGGGGCTCAAAACTAGAGATCTTTATTTAATGGTCTCAGGTTAAACCTGAAAACTTGGATTTTTTAAAACTTCCCAGGTGATTTTAATGGGCTGCCAGGTGAAAAGCTTCTGCCTTAGAACCTAATTTGTATTATTGTTTCAACAGTGGATGAGAGGCTTTCTGGTTATGCTAAAGAATGTCTCCCTTTCAAGGTCTTCTGGCAATGTCTTATTGTCTAAAAGAAATGCCTAGTTTTCTCATGCCTGCCTTGCCTTGATCTTCCTCCTCCATTCATTCATTGAGTACTTATAATGTGCCAGAGACAGTATAATTTCTGACTACTCTTCTAGCTCCAGAGTATCCTCAAGCCCCTTTTTAAAAATACCTACAGTCTCAAGGCAATCTCAAATTCCTTTCTACCTCTGGGAACTGACCCCTGCTCTGCCTTTCTGTCTTGTCCTGGCAATGGTTCTATCCATATTTCTAACCACATCTCAATTTTGAAAAACATTTTGTTTAAGAAATAAATAAAAGGAAACATCCACTTACTAAAGAATTTTTATTGTCATGATAGTAATTAGTATTAGTTCAGGATCAAACAAAAAAAACTGATGCCCCTCTACTAGGTTAATGTGGTAATACACACAAGATTTAGAAATTTGCAACCCCAAATTAAGATGTCAGTTGCTAACAAATATTATCAAAAAATTAACGCATGAACCTAGACTGTTATGTACTTTATATTTTTAATTAAATGAATAACATCCTATGATAAGGTTAAAACATGTCCTGCATTTAAATATTGATGAGATAGATTTAAATGCATTGAACTTGATGATTAAAATTATTGTTATCACTTTATTCTTTTTAAGATTATAGTTCTGTTTTAAACAAGTATTATATACTCAAAATTGAAAAGTCAAAAAGTCAGCAAAGTACAAAACAAGGATTATTTATAATAATGTCACCACCGAAGTCAATCACTGTTAACATGTTAATATGAATCCTCTACAAACTCATTTTATATATAAAATGGGTTAATAACATACACAGAATTTACTATTCAGACACTTTTTAAAACTTCTGTGTCAATCTTTAAGCTCTACCTGTAGCTGTTTTCATATCAGTGAGGCATAGTAACTGGATAAACCTGGCCAGTTACACAAATGTTCTGAGGGCTGAGATAATATGCAAATAAACCTTATATATCAATGTGTGAAAACTGGACAGACCACAGGGTTCAAAAAAGGAAGTACTGTCTGCATAGCTAACTTGCACATTCACTGTCCAAGTTACAGCATCTTCGGAGTCGCCGTGTGCCACGCACATCAACTCTTTCATAAAAAAATGGTAAGTAAGAGATTTTATGACTCTCCTTGGTCTCCTAGCAAACATCTGATCTTTTCTACATAGAGCAGAGAGGGCCGGGTGTGCCTCACGGGCAGGTCCTCCAAGCCTCTGGAATTTTTTGCTTATCTCATCGTCGTTCCCTTTGTTAAAAAAGTTGCTAAGGCGTTATACCAGTTGAGAGACTGTGGCTGCAGGAGTTCCCTTTTCTGATTCTAGCTTCCGAACAGAGGAAGAGTTATGCCTTAAAGAAAGAAAAGCTACGTTCTTTGTCTTTGCTTCTTAAGATGGTTGGTTTAGAGCCACAGTGCAGTCAAGTTTCCTTTCATGAGCACTTTGGAAACCTGAAGAAAACTCCGGTGATATACATTGGGCAATATTGCTGAAGATGAGTGTCGTTTTGACAACATAGTGAAGTTTTACAAGAGGAGTTCTTTTGTTTAGAAAAATGCAGTTTAGGGGCTTTCCCTGGTGGTCCAGGTATAAAGACTACGCACTCCAAGGCGCACGTTCAATCCCTGTTCTGGGAACGAAGAGCCCACATGCTCCTACAACATGGTCAAAAAACAAAATTTTAAAAAAGAAAGAGAAAAAAATTAATTTGGTTATTTTAATTAAGAGAAGCAAACAAAATCCAAATAGTCCAAATCTTAGGGACAGTTTGTGTTCCAAATTTAATAGAAAGTCCTAATGTGGAGCACACTTAAAATCATGACCGGGTTGCTAGTGTGCCATAAAAACTAGCTTACCCCATAAGGAACCTAAACTACAGCATTAATATTCTGCTAGTTTCCTATTATTTCTCTGTATAATTGACTGTGTTCTCATACATGTGGTGTTCTTAGGCTCCCAAAGTCCAGAAGAGAGATAACTTTTTAATTCCGCACAACTTTCCCCAACTCTCCAGCTCACACAAGACGAAACGGAGAAGGAAACGGCAACCCACTCCAGTATTCTTGCCTAGAGAATTCCATGGACAGAGGAGCCTGGTGGGCTACAGTCCATGGGATCACAGAGTCGAACACAACTTTGTGACTGAAAAATCTCTCCGTATGGAGAAGATGACAGCCTTTGCCACCTCCCCATGGGAAAATGGGGATGAGGCGATGATCCCTACAGGTACTCGGTTGGGGTCAAGAGTGCACTCTGTAGGCACTGGAATGAACAGGGTAAAGAATTCATGGCACAAGTTTGTAGTCTGAAATCCTGTGAGCCAAAATGGGGAAAGTGCAGAAGTGGCTCAGATGGTAAAGAATCTGCCTTCAATGCAAGAGACCTGGGTTTGACCCCTGGGAAGGGAAGATCCTCTGGAAAAAAGAATGGCCACCCACTCCAGTATTCTTGCCTGGGAAATGCTATGGACAGAGGAGCCTGGTGGGCTTCAGTCCATGGGGTTGCAAAGAGTCAGATACTACTGAGCGACTATCATTTTCACTAATGTTTCCAAACTCTGTCTGCAGATCTAGGATTCTTAGAAAAGATCTTGACCTTAATTGCCATATTCTCTTCAAAAATAAGTGAGGGCCTTGTGGTTTACAGGGTTATTTGAATTTACTTAGGGAACACAAGATGGTAATAGAAGAAAAAAAGAAAGGTTTCATTGGATAGTGTGTTTGATGTCTTACATAATGTTTTCTTAAGAGAGTACAATCTTATTGTAAAAGTAACACATTATTAAAGAAAATTTCTTAGAAATATAGACATGCAGAAATGACACAATACATATTTTCTATAGTTCTATCACCTGGGGCAATCATTGCTAAATTAGTATAGATCCTTCTGAAAGTGAAAGTGAAAGTGAAGTCACTCAGTCGTGTCCGACTCTTTGTGACCCCATGGACTGTAGCTCACCAGGCTTCTCCATCCATGGAATTTTCCAGGCACGAGTACTGGGAGTGGGTTGCCATTTCCTTCTCCAGAGGATCTTCCCTACCCAGGGATTGAACCCAGGTCTCATGCGTTGTAGGCAGACGCTTTATCATCCTTCTAGAATTTTGTCATTTAAAATGTATCTTATAAATTTTCTGTAAATACTATCATACTTTATAAACCATTCCCTTATCTGCTTTTTAATTTAAAATATCTTGAATAATATCTGAGTTATGAAAGCATTTTTAATAATGAATCATTTTTAATGACTGCACTGTATTCTGTAATTTATTTTAATTGGTTCCATATAGTTGGACATTGGGATTGTTTTTTGTTTTAATTTACTTTCTTTATGGTCATACAGATAAGACTATCATAAACATTCATTTATGTTAGTTACCTAATTATTTTCCATTGCAAGAAATGCTAAAAGAATAAGTAGATTTAAAAAAACAGATATATTTTGACTTTTAACCAAGTTACCCTCTTGTAAAACAATATATTTTAATTTTACCTCCTATATAGTGAAGGCTTCCCTAGTGACTCAGTGGTAAAGAATCCACCTGCCAATGCTGGGGATGCAGGTTCAATCCCTGGGTCGGGAAGATCCCCTGTAGAAGGAAATGGCAATCCACTCCAATATTCTTGCCTGGGAAATCCCATGGACAGAGAAACCTGATGGGCTACAGTCCATGGAGCTGCAAAAGAGTTGGACACAACTTAGCAACTAAACAACAAAAACAACAAAACTATATAGTGACATGGTGCACGGATTTCCCAGTTGCAATAATGATATATGATGCCTATCTTTGTGGCTTATCAGTTCAGTTCAGTTCAGTCGCTCAGTCGTGTCCGACTCTTTGCAACCCCGTGAATCGCAGCACGCCTGGCCTCCCTGTCCATCACCAACTCCCGGAGTTCACTCAGACTCACGTCCATCGAGTCAGTGATGCCATCCAGCCATCTCATCCTCTGTCGTCCCCTTCTCCTCCTGCCCCTAATCCCTCCCAGCATCAGGGTCTTTTCCAATGAATCAACTCTTCGCATGAGGTGGCCAAAGTATTGGAGTTTCAGCTTTAGCATCATTCCTTCCAAAGAAATCCCAGGGCTGATCTCCTTCAGAATGGACTTATCAAGGTTATACTTAAAAAGGAAGTAGATTTCCTTTAGTTTCTCTCTCTCCAACATTGCCTCTGACATTCTATAACAAGTTGCAGAAAGACAGGTAGTATATAAAAGGAAGGAAAAAAACTACTTTTTCTCCTTGGGAGACATCATAGATCAGTCAAAGGCTGTATTTCTACCTTCTTATTCTCTGCTTTCTAGTTGCATGGTTTTTTCATAAATCACTTAAGCTCTGAGTTTGTTTCCTTATCCAACAATGATGAAGATGATGATAGTATCTTGAAGGGTTGTTTTAAAGAGAAATAAGATTGTAATTATAAAGCACCCATTAAAGTGCAGGCAGCCGCCAGACACTGAATGAATGTTGGTTTCTTTCTTTCTAGCCCCAAATAAATGATTTCCTAAGGAGGTATAAAGACTCCTAGTGAACACAGGAAGATGATAATAATGTCCATTAACATTTGTGAGCCTTGGCATGAAAAAGTAGTGAAAGCGTTAGTCACTCAGTTGTGTCTGACTCTTTGTGACCCCATAGACTATAGCCCACCAGGCTCCTCTGCCCATGGATTTCTCCAGGCAAGCATACTGGAGTTGGTTGCCATTCCCTTCTCCAGGGGATCTTCCCAACCCAGGGATCAAATACAGGTCTCCTGCATTGCAGCTAGATTCTTTACCATTTGAGCCACCAGGGAAGCCCAGGCCTTGGCATCCACCATCTCATTAAATCCCTAACAGTTCAGTTCAGTTCAGTTGCTCAGTTGCGTCCGACTCTTTGTGACCCAATGGACTGCAGCATGCCAGGCCTACCTATCCATCATCATCTCCCGGAGTTTACTCAAACTCATGTCCATTGAGTTGGTGATGCCACCCAACCATCTCATCCTCTGTCCTCCCCTTCTCCCTCTTTCAATCTTTCCCAGCATCAGGGTCTTTTCAGATGAGTCAGTTCTTCATATCAGGTAGCCAAAGTATTGGAGTTTCAGCTTCAGCATCAATCCTTCCAAAGAATATTCAGGACTGATTTCCTTTAGGTTGGACTGGTTTGATCTCCTTGCAGTCCAAGGGTCTCTCAAGAGTCTTCTCCAAAACCACAGTTCAAAGCATCAATACTTCAGTGCTCAGCTTTCTTTATAGTCCAACTCTCACATCCATACATGACCACTGGAAAAACCATAGCCTTGACTAGACGGACCTTTGATGGCAAAGTAATGTCTCTGCTTTTTAATATGCTGTCTAGGTTGGTCATAACTTTTCTTCCAAGGAGTAAGCGTCTTTTAATTTCATGGCTGCAGTCATCATCTGCAGAGACTTTGGAGCCCCCCAAAATAAAGTCTGCCGGTGTTTCCACTGTTTTCCCATCTGTTTTCCATGAAGTGATGGGACCGGATGCCATGATCTTAGTTTTCTGAATGTTGAGTTTGTTTTTTTTTTTAATTTAAATTTATTTATTTTAATTGGAGGCTAGTTACTTTACAATATTGTATTGGTTTTGCCATACATCAACATGAATCTGCCATGGGTGTACATGTGTTCCCCATCCTGAACCCCCCACCCACCTCCCTCCCCGTACCATCCCTCTGGGTCATCCCAGCGCACCGACCTCAAGCATCCTGTATCCTGCGTCGAACCTGGACTGGCAATTCATTCCTTATATGATACTATACATGTTTCAATGCCATTCTCCCAAATTTAGTTCTTCTTCACTTTCTGCCATAAAATCCCTATCACCTCCTTGCAAACAGTTACTGCTATTGTTCCTGTTCTCTATCTGAGAAAACTGACTCTTGGGAAGGGTGACTCCCTGACTCACAGCCACACAGCTGCTGAATGCTGGGACTGGAATTTGAGCACAATTCTGTCTGCTCTCAAGGCCTGAGCTTTTCTGTATTATGCTGCATCTGAGGAAAAGTAGGTACCAAGGAAGATAGTGGTTTAAGAAAAGCCCGGGACTGGTTTTTA
The DNA here is from genome assembly GCF_029378745.1 of Bos indicus. NCBI lineage: Eukaryota > Metazoa > Chordata > Mammalia > Artiodactyla > Bovidae > Bos > Bos indicus. The sequence continues at coordinate 35,077,570 of NC_091779.1, forward strand.
GGAGTGCCAAGGACCTTTCCTGAGGCTGGTGACCACCTCTGTTAGATCTGGGAGGCATTGCTTGTAACTTCTGCTAGTACCATTATGAATTATCCTATTGTCAGAATGATCACTTTACAGAAATCTTCTTGCAGAGCTGTTGGGGTGGGAGACTGAAGGGGTCGCTGGCTTTGTGGCTCTCCACCCCAGGGCTCAGAAAAAGGGTTTCAGTGATCAAATACTTAGCCTTTCTGTAAGCTCTCTGTTACTGGTGTAACTAAGCCCGCCTCTTCCAGGTTAAGTGCCGGAAGCAGGTATTAGAAAGTGGAACCACATGGTGGCCCAAGTGGTTATTGAGAAATTCACCTGTTATCACCCTCTTCCTGTAACTTACTGGTAGAGGAACTGTAGAAACTTGTGGGAATTAGGTGGAAAAGTACATGGGGTTTTGTGAGGACAAGGACATAAGCTATAATGAACAATGGATTTCAGCTACCTGGTGGCAGGGAGTGCTGGCTTTACAGTGGGATCTTGACTCAGTCTTGCCAGCTCTTTCTCAAGTCGCTTAGTAAGGGTAAAGGATTGGCTACGGATTCCTTGATGTTCTTTATAATATGATTCTACATTTTAGAAGCAGAAGGACAAAAAAGTAAGATTCTACTTCTTAAATATCTGATCCTGTGGAAATTAACTTAATTTGAAACTTTAAACAAATTATCTCACTTCACAGCCCGAAATGGAAATAATAGAATGATAACTGTCCACATGACAAATACTTTTAGGCACATTTCAAGTCATAGATTTCCTGAAAAAGAGTGAGGAGAAAATAGTGAATCATGCACAGATTTTTGTAAGTTCATAGTTAGTGGGGGGAAACATCTTTTACCAATAAACCTTAGAATGTTTAAGAAATGAAGTATAAAATTGGTTTGAGGGTTTTATTCATTTGTTTTGCTCCTTTCAGTCAGCTCGCAATTTGCATGTGAGCTACTTACAGAAGAAATGTGTTACCACTCTTTATTTAATGAAGGCTTATTGAGCCCTTGTTCCTTGTTGGACTCTGCTGGACAAGAATGCAGGGTGAAAAAGATGGTGAGGGCCTGACTTCTTGGAGCTCACACTGAATGTGGTGGGTCTAACTTTAGCACACATCTGAATATCCGGAAGGGTCGGAGATGGAGCCTGAAAATTTGCATTTCTAGGTGATATTTTCAGGTGATGCTGATGCTGCTAGTCCAGGGACCACACTTGGAGGACCACTGTTCCCTGGAAGATGGAAAGCTGATTCAAGTAAAGTCAAGCGAAAGTGTTAGTTGTTCAGTCGTGTCTGACTCTGTGACATCATAGGCTGTAGCCTACCAGGCTCCTCTGTCCATGGAATTCTCCAGGCAAGAATACTGGAGTGAGATTCCAGGGGATCTTCCCAACTCAGGGATCAAACCCAGGTCTCCTGCATTGCAGGCAGATTCTTTACCATCCAAGCCACCAATTCGAGTAAACATATAAGTAAAATACCAGGTAGTGAGCTCTGAAGGAGGTAAATAAGGAGCTGAGACAGAACATAAGAAGGAAACATCCTCTTTAGATACCAGTCTGGTCTTTGATGAAAGGGAAGGGAAGTCGCTCAGTCGTGTCCAAATCTTCGCGACCCCATGGGCTGCAGCCTACCAGGCTCCTCCATCCGTGGGATTTTCCAGGCAAGAGTACTGGAATGGGGTACCATCGCCTTCTCCGGGTCTTTGATACAGTAATGTTTAAACTAAAGCCCTGGTTTTCAACCCTGGTTGCACATTGAAATCAGGTGATTACCTTATAAATCATACCTATTCTCAAGGCCCCAGCCTAGAGTGGTTAAATCGAAACCTTAGTGTATAAAGTGGGGCCTGGTGCAGGTTGAGAATTCTGGCACCAAAGATTGAGAATAAGCTGGGCACAGGGAATGTGGCAGTAAAGACCATTTCAGGCACAGGAAATGGCAGGTACAAAAGACAAGAGGTAGGAGAGAGTTTGGATCTGCAAGAATACATGAGGCAGGAGGAGAGGAGAGGGGCAAAGAGGTGGCTTCTAGAAAGAGGCAACTGTCACAATTTGCTGGATTTCCAGGGCCATGACAAGGAATTTGATCGTATTTTGTTCCCCTCTGGCAGCCACTGGAGACTCCCAAGCAAAGGAGTCCGTGTCATTGTCTGATTCACATTTTTGAAAGGAGGGTTTTTTCTGAACTGATGCACATCCTTTCCAGATGTCCTTGACCATGATAGGGGGCTTCATTAATTCAACTTTTCGAATTGACTTCAAAAAGTCAATACTGACTTTTTCTCCCTCATACTTTAAAACCGTGAGCCTCAGATTTAAACACAGCCAAGAGTTTAAATTGTGAAGGATTTCTGAGGGGAATTAGTTTTTGATCCCATAAATAATTTGAGGGGCTACAATGGAGGCTCAGTTGAGAGCTGGTATCCCAGGCTAATTAGAGTATGAAATCTGAGCTATAAGAATCCCTCTGGGAACTAGGTTTCCTACCCAGTTCTTTCATGGAGGGGGAGAGCAGTGGTTCTTGTCTTTATCATGTAAGTTGGAGGGGGTCAGTCACAGTTCTGAATGATAGGCTACTGTTCCCCAAATAGAAGTCCACATACCTCCACACACTCCCTTCACATGCACACCTACTCTCTACTCTTGATCTGTATATCCTCTGCTTCTGCAAAACGGACTACCTCCCTTTTGCTGCAAGATCTGTACCAACGTGTTTAAAAAAAAAAAAAAAAAAAAACTCCTCTGTTATGACAAGCAAGTTTTGAGCCAAGATTGAAAAGTTCAAATTATATGAGATCTCATTCATCACAGGTCAATGCACGGAGGAGGAAATGAGAGGCACTTTAGAGCACATTTGTGTAGACACTAAATGCTCAGCAGCCTTGCTCTTGAAGCAAATGGGTGGGGGCTCCAGCTCCAGGTTTGGTAACTTCAATATAATATCACTTCCCTAATTCTTAGAGATGCATTTCATCTGCCCTTTCTTTCCTCCTGTACCCTTCTCTTCTTAAAATACTGTAGCATGTTAGGAAACAGCGTGACAAATGTTCGCATACTCACACCCAGAGTTCATGCATATTATTGTACCATTTTGTCATATTATTGCCATTTTGCCATCTTTTCAAAAAGTAAAAAAGGCAAAGTTGAAGCGCTCATTTTACCCTCCCCAGTTCCATGCCCCTCCCTCTACAGGTAGAGGAATGTCAGCTCTGAGAGTGACACCTCACCTTCCCTAACATGTTTTTATATTTTTATTTAATCTGCCTGTATCCATAAGATACCATATAAGAGTGATTGCCCACTTTGCTTTTCTATGATTTCTGCATTTGCATTCTTTTATCTTGACATTGGTATGTTTTCAGTATATATGCATTTGGACACATGCAGCTCTAGTTCCACCTATTTTATTTCTGTGTAATTATATTATTTATTTAGTCATCTATTATCCGATGTTGAATTTGTTGTCATTATTTTCCATCTCAAACAGTACTAGAATAAATATTCTTTTGCATAAGGAATCTGGGCACCTTTAAATTTACTGAATTTAGCAAACTTTTCTCTGAAATCATTGTAACAATTTATCTCTTGCTCATCTTTTATGAGATTTCCCATTTCTCTACATCATCCCTAAAACTTGGTATTGCCAGATTTACTGATAGAGTTTTGAGAATTTATTATTATAGGCAAAACTTTATTCATTAAAATTTTTTTAAATGAACTGTACTTGATTTACAATACTGTTGTTTCAGGTGTGCAGCACAGTGATATATCTATATATATTCTTTTTCAGATTGTTTTACATTATAGGTCATCTCAAGATACTGAGTATAGTTCCCTGTGCTATATGGTAAATCCTTATTGTCTATCAATTTTATACATCGTGGTGTATATCTGTTCATCCCAAACTCCTGGTTTATTTCTTCCCCTCCTTTCCCCTTATGGTAACCATAAGTTTGCTTTCTATGTAAATAAGTTGATTTGCATTATTTTTCTCGATTTTTTAGATTTCACATGTAAATTACATCACATAATAATTGTCTTTCTTTCACTGACTTTCTTCACTTAGTATAATAATCTCTAGGTCCATCCATGTTGCTGTAAATGGCATTGTTTAATTCTTTTTTTGTTACTGAGTAATATTCTATTAAATATAAATATAGATACAAATATATCACATCTTCATTGTTGACTCATCTGTCCATGGACATTTATGCTGTTCCCATGTCTTGGCTATTGCAAATAGTGCTACTATGAACGTTGGTTTTTATGCATGCTTTTTTAATTAGAGTCTTTGTCTTTTCTGGATATTTGCCCAGGAATGGGGCTGCTGGACGATATGGTAACTCTATTTTTAGTTTTTAAATAAAACTCCATACTGTTTTTCATAGTAGCAGCACCAACAGTGTAGGAGGGCTCCCTTTTCTCCACACCCTTTCCAGCATGCTTTCTGTGTAGACACTTTTTCTTTCTGTTTGTTTATGTATCTTGGCTGTGCTCTGTCGTTGTTGCTATGCGCAGGCTTTCTCCAATTGTGGTGCACATACCTCTCTAGCTGTGTCTCTCAGGCTTAGTTGTCCTGTGGTATGGGAGATCTTAGATTCTTGACCAGGGATCAAATTTGTGTCTCCTGCATTAGAAGGTAGATTCTCAACCACTGGACCACCAGAGAACTCCCCTGTAGACTTGATGATGGCCATTCTGATCGGTATGAGGTGATTCCTCATCATAGTTTTGATTTGCATTTCTTTAATAATTATTGATATTGAGCATCTTTTCACATGCTTGTTGATCATCTGAATATCTTCTTTGGAGAAATGTCTGTTTAGGCCTTCTGCTCATTTTTGATTAAATTGTTCATTTTTTTATATTGACTTGTATGAGCTGTCTGTATATTCTGGAAACTAGACTCTTGTTGGCATAGCAAAACTCATTTTTGTTTCAATTTTCCTGATTACTACTAAGATGGAACATGTTTTTGTAAGTTTATTGACCATTCAGGTAACCTATTCTATAAATTCTCCTCATGTGCTTTGTTCACCTCTTATGGATTATCTTTTCATGTTGATTTATAGTAATTCCTTATATATTCTAGGCATTAACTCTATGTCATTTATGAAGGGAACGTGTTAGTCACCCAGTCATGTCCAACTCTTTGCAAACCCATTGACTCACTGTAGCCCACCAGGCTCCTCTGTCCATGGAATTTCCCAGGCAAGAATACTGGAGTAGGTTGCCATTTCCTTCTCCAGGAAATCTTCCCAACCCAGGTGTTGGGTCTCCTGTATTGCAGGCAGATTCTTTACCATCTGAGCCACCAGGGAAGCTCATGTCAGTTACATGCATTGCTAATTTTATGCTTTGAATCTATGGCTTCTTTTTTATTTTATTTTTAGTGTCGCTGTTTTATATGCAAGTTTTAAATCTTAATGCTGTCAAATTTTAAAATAAGTCTATCATTTCTGCTTTGATGTCAGTTTTAAACAGTTATTCCCTACTCTCAAATATTAAAGCTATTTTCCTCACCTTTCCTCTAAATATTTTAAAGATTTTATTTTCACCTTTAGGTCTTTAATAATCAGGTCTTTATACCTGTGAATGACTGATTGTCAAGTACTATCTAGTTCAGTCTCTTTTTTCACCTACTTCCTTCTGTTGCTTCCTTTGTCGTATGTCCAGTTCCCATATATGTGTGACTCTGTTTCTAAGCTCTTAACTCTCATATATTGTTCGATCTGTATACTTCGTAAAACTCCATATATAGCATTATTCCTCACATCTTACTCTTGGGCTCTGGATTCATATATCTTCTTACCCAAGTACACTAGCTCTTACTTATTGTTTAACAATTTCTACTGCTTTTTAGTATTTCTGTTTTTATTCTCTCAAACACAACAAGAATCTTAATACAATGCAATTACCCATTGAATATAAACTTCCAATCCAATTCCTAGTTCTTAACACTTTTACTTGGAAGAAATGTACTCCACTTTTATCCACATTTAATCAGCCAGAATAAATCGCGTAGTCATGCCTCAGCTAAAAAGGACATAGATGTAGGGAAGTATAATCTTTATGCATTCAGGGTAATGGCAGAGATGGGTACCCATTTGAAAGAAGAATAATATTATATACTACAATGTATATTGAGTTTTGTATGACTAAAAACTGTTTCATTTTAATTTCAATCTTAAATGATAGCTTAGCCATATATAAATATTCTAAATTGATATTACTTTTCCTCAACACTTTACAGACTTACCTCATTGACTTCCAGTGTTGCTGAATCATGTGCTATATAAGTCTAACCGTCTTACCCTGTAGGTAAAATTCTGTCATTCCTTTCAAGATGTTTCTTTGTCTTTATGTTTCACAGCTTTACTGTGCTTCATAGACATGTGAACTGATTTTTATTTATCCTTCTTGATACTCAGAGTTGCAAGTTAAAGCAAAGATCTACAATATTTCTGTGACGAGCCAATAGTAAATATTTTAGGCTTTTTAGGTTTTGTGGTCTCTGTTCCAACTATTCAGCTCTATCATTGTAGCATGAAAGCAGCTGAAGACAATTCATAAACAAATGGCTGTGGCTGCATTCCAATAAAACTTTATTCACAAACACTGGTGGCAGGCTGGCTTTGGTCCATGGGCTATAGTTGTCAACCCCTGATGTAAAGCCTAATGATTTTCTTTAACTCTATAAGATTCTAAGCTATTACTTCTTCAAAAACTATTACTCTATCATTTCCTCCTTCCTAGATTGTTTTTTTCTCTAGCATCCCTGTTACTCTAGTGAAAGCTGGATAGATTCAATCTATCCTATGTGATTATAATGGCTCTTTCACATTTTTTTATCTCAATGCCTCTGTGATCAGTTTATCAACTTCATCTTCCCATTCACTTCATCTATGTCTAGAGTGACCAACAGTCTCAGTTTGCCCAGCACTTTTCCAATTTTAGCACTGAAGTCCCATGTCCCAGAAACTTCTCAGTCCCAGACAGACCAAGATACGTGTTCACCTTACCTGTGTCCAAGCCATAGTTCATCCCATATACTGAATTTATGTTTCAATGATTAAGTTTTTATTTCTAATTTTTAAAATTGGTTCTTTTTGGTAATCACCTGTTCTTATCTAATGTCTGCCCATTTGTGTTTCAAGTATTGTCATACTCTCCTACAGATATTATTCATTTATTTTTTTACTTGATGTATCCTTAAGGTCATTTTCAGATTGTCCTATTATTTTAGCTTAAGTTGAGGCAAATCCATCTTTCAGTTGTTGATTTTGTTGGGTTTTGATTTGTTTATAGTCTTCTTTCTGTATTTTGGAACTATGTGGTAGCCCATTTGAGATGGTTCTGTTGGTAGATTGCTTAGTTCTTGTTATTTGCTGTCTCCAATGTTGTGCTTACTTCTACTTCCTGAGGTTCCTCCAGCCCAGAAACAGGTCTATATTGATAGCTGATTCAGGCCCCCAGTAATTTTGTACATTTAGTATATTCCTTACTAAGTCAACTGGCACCTTGGCCCAGATTCTGGTTCTAGGACTGTGTCTAGCCCAGCATCTCTCCACTTTAGCAATGTTGTACATTGCAGGAGGTTTAGCAGCATCTCCGGTCCCAGCCCTCTAGCCAGTAGCACCTCTGTCCCCCTCATTGTGACAACACAAAGCATTTCCAGATATTACAAAATGTGCTTCCTGCTCCCCTTACCAACTTCACATCCCCAGTTGAGAACTGCTGGTCTATCCTCAGGCAGTTCTTAGTGTTGATCATTTGGTCATCTTTCATGGCACTGAGGATGGGAAAAAGCATATCTGTCCCCTTGGTTTCAGAGATCAGCCATAGCTCAGATTCTCAGATTACCTGTAAGAGATGAATCAATAAATACTTCTGTACCCTAAACCAACAGCCCACCTGACTACCCCTCCAGTCTTGCTCTCACTCAGTTCTGTTCTGTTTCTGATACAGAAAAGAGCATTTCTTATTGAGGGTTGCTATTGTTAAATTTTCTCATTTCATATTCTGTCATTGACATGTGGTTAGGCCAGTAATTCCTCTTCTCTATCTCATGTCCCTCACTTCCCTTTAGTGTCATATCTTTCCTTTTTCTTTTCTCTGTCATCCTCAATCAATGTTATTGCATAAATCAACAAAATAGAGGAAATGTGTCAGCATCAGGGTTGATGAGATACTTGAAGAATTAGTCCAGTTTCTTCTAGGTCTCTATTACCACCCTTATCCCTGTCCCAACTTATTAAGACAGTATTTTTCAAAATGTGGTCATTAAACCAGCAACATCAACTTCATTGAACTGGATCCTTAACGAAAATTCTTGGGCTCCACCCAAGACTGACTGAATATGTTCTGGGAGTTGGACCCAGCCACTTGTACATTAAACACAGCCTCCATGTGATGCTGATGCCTGCTCAAATGTGAGATTCCCTATAATAAGAAGGCTAGAAACTTGAACCAGTAGCTCTCAACCTGGTAGCACATTGGAACTGGCTGTTTAACTTTCAAATATACCGTTGCCTGAGCCCCACCTCCAGAGATACTGATTCAGCTGGTCTGGTCTGGGGCTCAGGTACTTTTTTCTTGTAAGCTCCCCCAAAAGATTCAAACATCCAAAGTTTGCTTTAGTTATTTGTTTACTGCTTAACCCATTTTGATGATCATGTACACCAAGTCTAACCCAGTATAACAGGAACCCTAAGTGAAAAATGGTAAATTTTTAGTGAATAGAGTTTAAAGTGAATGTGGTTTGGGGTTGGACTTCCTGGATTTGAATCTCAGTGCTGCCCATTTTCAGCCATGCGATTTTGATCAGTTTACCCTCTCTGTGCCTAAGTTTCCCTGTGTGTAAAAAGAGATGAATAACTACCTACTACTTATTAAGGTTGTTATAAGGCTTATGTAGTTTTACATATGAATAGAGTAATGCCTGTTGCATAACAAAAGCTATACAAAATTTTTTTAAAACGATTATCTGTCTCATAAGTAAAATGTACAAAGAACTTGCAAAACAAAATTCAGTCAGAATAAGTGTTTTGAGAATGGGAATTTTAAAAGCATTCAAATTTTTTTCTCCTTTTTTTCATATTAGGATCTTTTACTTTATATGACTAATTTCCCCAAAAAACTACTATATGCTCTTTAAAATATTAATTCAGTAAAAACTAATTTTATTAACATTTTTCAGAATTTTACTATATACCTTTTAAAACCAGCTAGTGGAACTGTAAAACCAGAGCTCAGAATTGCTAGTTTCTAGTCAGATTTTAACTACAAAAACTGATAAGCCAACAATAAATTGAATCCTTATGTAAGTACTGGCAGAGATCAAAAGAAGTTGAAATAAACATCTGCTGAATTTGATCTATGACAGACATTTAGTTGAAAGAATTCATGTGAAATCTAGTAAAAACTCTCTAATGGGAGGTTTAGGAGGCTTAACTTACATTAATACATTTTGGTTTGTCAGTGTACAGGCATACTCCAAAAGAACTACTGGCAATTTTATTCATTATAACTTTGAAAGTAGTTGAGTTGACTTTATCACAAAAGGACATTCACCCGAAAGAACCTAATTTTATCACATGTACTCACAACTGCATGAGACAGCATTTCAGGCCTGGGTGGATTCTTTTTTTTTTTTTTTAATAGCAGAACTAGCTATCCCAACACAGTAAGGCTGAGATACACACTGTCTAATAATTAGTTCCCTAAGGGATGGGGTTGGGGGAGGGGTGAGTTTCCAAACTATCTGTCCTTAATTATCAAGCATACAAAGGAAAGACTGTGAAGGCGGATTTGTTGTACCTTCTGATTTCTAAGCAAAGTCCACCTGTAGCTACTGCACAAATGAAAAGTAGATGGTTTCAATTCTCCATAGATGTAAAAGTTAGCTAACCTGAGCAAACATTGATTGAATTTGATAAGCAGGGCAAGGAGAGAGGAAGTTTCAGAAAGCAGGCGAAATAACCACATCTAGGTGGCTAATGGGCATGAAAAAGCAGACATAATATCTATACATCCTGACCCTCCTACATTCCCTTTTTCTCCCCTTCCACACAGTAACTCCTGCTATTTAATTTGCAAGCCACACAGACCAAAAAGAAAGGGAAAAAGAAATCTGCAGGCACATTCCTGAGAAATGACGCTACATTTACCCTTTGATCAGTGAGAAAACTGGTTGTTCTCTTCTGGTTCATTACGGACACACGGACAGGTAGTTAATCCACCAGAGATGAAGGAATATTCCCTTTTTGGGCAAGCAATGTGGAAAAACTAGAAATATATCACATCTTTACATTTGCAATATGTGTGCTACTGTTTGCACTGTTAAGATCTGTATTTAACTGTAGCTATAAAGTCTGCATCTGTAAGTAATTTTAATTAAAGGAAGATTCTACTTAACAGTGTACTCTTTCAGTTATTCTAACAAATGTGTTTCTTTAAGTGTGCTAGACCCACAGAGGAGACAAAAAGAGCTGTGGTTAAAATGCCCGGCCGTTAGAACCGTAGGCTGAGGCTGGGAGTCTTGCCCCAGGGTCAGTTCTGTTTTCTCAAGCTCCCTGGGTAGTTCTGTTTCTCCTTGTGGCTTCCCCACAGAGAGTCTCCATTACTAAATCCACTGGATTATTTTACAGGAGACACCCACTTTTTAAGCTACCTGCTTAATTCCTGGAAACATTGGAGTTGGTGAGCCCAGATCAGATAGTTTCCTTTCTGGCTTTAATATTCTAGGAGTTGAATAAATTCCATAGTTCTGGGTATATAGAATCAGGGTAAAGTTTGGTAAATGGTCTTCTGGGTAAGCAGCTGATACGGGATGTGTTTGGCTTGGAAGCGGTATCTAGATAAGGGAAGTGCGATCAGATTTCAGTGCATAACAACCAGCTGAAAGTTCTGGACTAGTGTGTGTGTGTGTACAGAGGAAACTGGTGAGTGGTTAAAATTTACTATCAAAGAGGGTATTGATGTCTGCAACTCACTTTGAAATGCATCCAAAAAAAAAAAGATGAATGGATAAATAAATAGAAAGCAAAAACAAGAGTGGAAAAATGCTAACAAATGTAGACTCTGAGGAGAGGGGGTGTATTTTGGTATTCACTTTCAAAAAACTTTCAGATATGCTTGTAATATTTCATAGGGAAAAGTGGGGTAAAAAGTTTAAGTGTCAAATAGACTGAGCAAACAGAGCTGGGAATTTTAGTACAATACTCCATGTCCTATATTCTTAACCAGGGTGTTTATTTATACAGCTTCCATTTATCTACTGAGATATCAGCAGAAAGTATTTTCCCCTGTAAATGTATATAGCCTTATTGTTCTCCCCCTTATAAAAATGATATGCATGATGATAAATATTTTTTAAAAATATGAGAAAGTAAAATGTACAGACAGTAATAGTTTCACTATCTGAAGAAAATCACAGTTAACATTTTAGTAATAATTTTTCAAGACATACCACTAGAAAGTGTTTAAGATCTTCTATATATGCCTCTTGTAGCTAAGCTGTTGCTGCTGCTGCTGCTAAGTCGCTTCAGTCGTGTCCGACTCTATGCGACCCCATAGACGGCAGCCCACCAGGCTCCTCCGTCCATGGGATTCTCCAGGCAAGAGTGCTGGAGTGGGGTGCCATTGCTGTCTCCATTTTCTTCTCTGCCCACCCAGCTCTGACCCTTCCTTTAATGCATGGCTCTAATTTTTTTCCTTTGAGAAACCTTCCACTTTTCACTCTTGCCCCACTCTTACACCCCCTTGACTTGCCATGTCCTACCTTCAGCATTTCTCTTGTCAATGCCTTGAAATTCTCATCAAGCACCTCTAATATCCAAATGCATTTTCTCCCAATTATTCTGTATCCTACCATGCTATCTTGCATACCCCAAGCTGCCAATACATGTTTGCTGTCAGACTCATAATTTTACTGGAGCTTAATCTGATTAAGGCAAACTGTCCTCCTGATTTAATGAGTAACTTTGTAGTTTAAAACAAAATTCTCACTTGATTCAAAAATAAGGATAACTGTGCCAATCCATTTCAGCTAAATCATGGAAAACACAGAGATTATAACACATAGAATTATTTCAGAAAACATAAGCCAACCTCTCTGCAAGTTTTATCTTAGATTTTGTCATTGACATTTCCCAAGGGCTTAAAATGAATGATTGGTACAGTCTCTAACAGAGCAGGGGAAGGTTCAGGCACCCTAGATGGGTATTGGCAGTTTTTATGGCTATTTTTATTTCATGGAAATAAAACTAGATTTTTGATTCTTTAAGAGCAAAAAGAAATATTCTTTTCTCATATTTGAAAATTGTCTTTAGTAAATCTACTTCAAGGAGTTTCCTTGAGTTCACCTTTTTGCATTGTAAATTTTTAAACAGTTTCCCATTTTATAGAAACATCTTAATCCTATTAAAAACTTTCAGGGAATCTCAAATAATAGATTAATAGGCTAGATAATCTGGGTGATAAAAAGTATACTTTTCTTTAAAACTATAAAAATAGATTTTTTTTCTATCTCCCTCCTTTTCGTATAGCACTGTCCTGAGCTATATGGATATTTGAATCACTTAAGGAACATAATAACAATGGCTAACATTTTACTAAGTGCTTCCTATATACCAGACAGTGGTATGTTTTAAAATATCAGTTCAGTAAATTCTTACAATTCTGTGAGATATACTACTTTATCCCGTTTTATGGATCTGGAAACCAAAGGCTAAATAACTCACAACCAGTAAATGAGTGGTAGAACTAAGGTCCAAACCCAGACTTTCTCCAGAGCCTGTGCTTGAGCCATTCCACTTGGCTGACTCTAGACGACAAAGAAATGGCACTAGAACAGCCTAGAGGTAGAGCATGATGGAACTCACTGTTTCATGAATTAAAATGTTTATCTTTCTCTAGGTGGGTGTTACTCGGTTAGTATCAGATTACTAGTTAACTGTGCTAAATGGATGTTGTGAGCCCTTCTTTTAAGACATATGCTTTAACCTTCTATTAAAAAATGCTTTAACCTTTTATGAAAAACATCAAGTTGACTTCTGCTTCCTTCCCTCTTCTGCGCACAACAGATTTTTTTTTTCTTTTTGTGTCTGTTAAGCAAAATATATTAAAGGAAATTTGAAAAGAGAAATAATCCACAGTCAAAACTATTTCCCTCATGTTGTATGACCATTCATTCTTTATCTACAAGTAAATATATAAATATTCTAATATAATTCTCATAGCTTTTTTTCACCTAAGGTTAATTCATGAGCATTCTTCCATGCTGTTACCTGCTGCTCATAGTTCTTTTAATGATTTAAGTTAAGATACCAAAATTTACTTAGACATTTTATTTACTGCCGGGATTTTTCCAATTAGAAAACTGTAATAAACCTTTTCTTACATATAATAATGTTGGTTATTTTCTTAATTTGGATGATTTCCTTAAAGTCATAAAGGTAATTTAAAAAATTAATTTTTTGGTAGTTTATGGATATAGAAACACTGAAAAAATAAGAGTCTTAATTTTTTCACGTTAATTACTTAATAGTAAGACAATATTAAAGAACCATTTTAAATAAATTTTCCTTAGTTGCTGTTGAACACTTTCAATTACATTAGATTACTATTTCCTCTCACAGAGGATTTATGGGTGTACAGGGAGTGAGGGGCTATCTATTGACATTTAATGATATCTTCATATTTAAATTCTTAATTTAGAATATATTAAATTTTGATCACATTTGTGCAAATAATTTATATATTTTGTTTTCTATTTATTTTATTGCTGTTGTCCTTTGTCACATGGCAGGTTTATCTCCTTTATGACCTGGTCTCCTCTGCTGTAAATTCTCTAGAAGTCAACAACTTTCTGGATAAAAACTGTAATCGATACTCTGCTGATTTTCCTTTTAACTCTACTCTCTATTTTCAATCTACTATGGAGAAGGCAATGGCACCCCACTCCAGTACTCTTGCCTGGAAAATCTCATGGATGGAGGAGCCTAGTGGGCTGTAGTCCATGGGGTCGCTAGGAGTCAGACATGACTGAGCGACTTTACTTTCACTTTTCACTTTCATGCATTGGAGAAGGAAATGGCAACTCACTCCAGTGTTCTTGCCTGGAGAATCCCAGGGACGGGGGAGCCTGGTGGGCTGCCGTCTGTGGGGTCGCACAGAGTCGGACACGACTGAAGCGACTTAGCAGCAGCATGACTTAGAGATGAAATTCAGTGTGAAGTTAAAATAATATTTATGTGGATATTCTATTTCCCTGTTTTTGTTATTTTTAGGTATCGCATATTATGGCTTTCTTTTGAGCCATCTATATCTATGCTTGTATTATTATACCTTTTCAATTATTATTGTATAATATATTCTGATATCTAATAGAGCTAATCTCCTTCACACCCTCCATCATTGCTCTTTTGTCACAGTATTCATTGATGTTTATACCCATGTATTTTTCTAAGTAAAGTTTATAATTAAGTTCTTCAAACATTACTGTTGTGATTCTGTCACTCTTTTAGTATCAAAAAAAAAAAATAGTGTACAGTATAAAGCTTTCCTTTTCAATGTAGTTCTGTATAGAGTTCAATTTGCTTTTCATATATCACACTTTAGAGATGTTCTTGTCTATTCAAGTGGCCCCACATATTCTCAGAATGACTTTTCAGTTCAGGGCAGAGTCTTGCCAAAGAATAGAGAGCAGTCTGAACAGAGAATAAAGTTAGCCTTCAGTAAAACTCTAGTGCTAGATAAAACTGTACTCCAGGGACTTCCCTGGTGATCCAGTGGTTAGGACTCAGCACTTCCACTGCAGGGGGCATGGGGTCCATCTTTGGTCAAGGAACTAAGATCCTGCAAGCTGCCTAACGCAACCTAAAAAAAATGATGAAACTGTATTTCCGTCTACCCTGTGAGCCAACTAGTCACTGGTGATGAAGAGGCTCCTTCTTTTATTTGTGTTGTTATTGTTATTATTATCGTATTATCGTCATTTCACTTCACTTTTCCCTTGCTGAGAGGTAAAAGTCATTTAAAGCAAAGAGAAATGTGTGTTTCTTATGCTCCTTTATGCTCTTTAAAGCAATTCCTTCAGGAACAAATACCAACTCTTATTCTCTCATGAAATACTCTTAAAAACCACAAGCATGTTTTTGTCAGTTTTTCCATATTTTAAGACAAAATTTTAAACAACAAATCATGCAAAGCTTGAGTGAGTTATATTCATCCACTAGGCATGTAAAATATTTTCCTAATATAAACCTCTTTGAGATGGCTATAAATCATCATTTGACACTCCTCCATTGGAGGGGTGACTAATTCTTTGACCATTAAATTGTGAAATGGAGCACTCCCAAATCATATGATTCTGTCTTAAAACTGTTATTTCATTTTTTTAATTATTATTATATGTACCAAGTGTTTATTACATAAAACTCCAGGGTCCCTTGTGAACACACACATGCACGCACACACACATGCACACACACACACACACGAAAACCAAGAACATGAGAAGTCACAGCTATTATCCCACTTAATCATATTTAAAAGGAGTTTCCTTATTATTGGGGGTAATAAGAAATAAGATATATTGGATTGGGATTTTCCCATAACATCTTATGGAAAAACCGAAATGAATTTTTTGGCCAACCTAATATATCTTATTTCTGAAATCTATTCTGGAAAGCACTCGAAAAATGACTCCCTAGTTGCCAAATGTAATGGAATCTTTTTAATCTTCTCAATAGCTCTTGAAAGTCTTCCCTTGATTTCTGCAATACCATCCTTCCCTGGTTTTCCTCCCTGTGCCAGTAACAATTCCTTCTCAATTCCCTTTGAACATGTCTTCCATTTTGGTAACACTCAAGGTACCATCACTTGCAAGCACTCTGCCTGCCCTACCTCCTGGGTATTTTCTGTCACTTTCAAAGCTTCGGCTACTACCCTCTGCTAATGACTCACATGTGTGGCATCTCAAATGCCACCTGACCCAGTCTGAAGTCATCACCTTTCCCCAAATCTGTTCTTCTTCTTATATTGTATTATTTGGTGCAGCCAAGATGATGTACAACCAACTACTTAACCACCCCTGCCTTATATTTCTAAGTTATTTAATATCTCTCCGTTGCCACCTAACTTAAAAGCACATGCACATTCCCTTCTCTCCAACCATAGTCCATAGGCTGCATTCGGAATTCAGGCCCTTATCCTTTTGGACCGGACTATTAGTCTTACATCTCACACTCCTTAAATCCTTCTTTACTCTGCTACTAGAATGGTCGTTCTAAAGCACACATCTAATTATGCAACTCTCTGGCTTCAAACCCTTCAGGGGGTTTCCTAATGCCGTAGTGCAGGGTCAGCAATCTGTGGTCTGTGGGCTGAATACAGCCCACTTTCAGTTTTCACAAATCAAGTGTTATTGGAACATGGTCACACTCGTTCATTTCTCTATTGACTGTGGTTGATCTCAGGCGACAACAGTAGAGTTATACAGTTTCAACAAATACGATGTGGTCCCGGGAGCCAATAATATTTACAATCTGGCACTTGACAGAAAATTTTGCTCATGCCTAACCCAGTGGGTACAGACTGAACTCTGAGATATGACACATGAGACCTCCATCTTTTCCCTGCAATCCCTACCTCCAGGCTTAGCTCTTGCCACACACCCCTTAAAACTGACCCTCCAGCAGTGCCCGTCTGCTTTGTTTCCCAGCACTGAAAGTAGACATTTCTGCAGTGATGGAGACATTTCTGCGGTGATGGCAGGTGTGCCTGCACTCTCCAATGTGATAGCCACTAGCCACGTGTGGGTATTGAGTGCTTCAAATGTGGCTAGGGAAACTAAAGAACTAAAGGTTACACTGTATTCCACTGTAATCAATGTAAGTTTAAGCAAAGCCACATGTGACTAGTGTCTACTACGTCAGACGGAGTTATTCCAGACAATGTCACCAGCAATATCTTTGTTCACTGTAACGGGAATATTTAAAATACTTAGAATATCCTATCTGGGAGCCACATTTCAACAGTGAATTAAGGCTCACCTTTTCTGAGGAGGCTTTTCTGACTTCTAAGCCCTGGTCTCTTCACAAAGAACTGAGGGTTTGTACTGTGTCCTCATATTTATTCATATGATCAGGAAAAAAAAAATTCTTAACTCTAATCTATCTCCCCTAACCAGAGTAACAGTCCCTGAATGCAGAACCTGGCCCAACTCATCTTTGTCTGCTTAAAAAGCCCTTAATCCAATGGCTAGTGTGTGCCAGAAACCTAATTAATACGGTCAAATAGATTAATTCCACATTCAAACTTCTTTTTCCACATGCCAGTCTCTTTTCTTCATTGAGAGCTCTTTGACAAATGAAGAGTGGCTGCTTGTACAAAGTGCTAAAATATCCTAGTAACCCCTCCCCCCTCCATGACATGTTGACTTCTTTCTGGGAAAAATAGCTGATTACAATCCCCTCAGCCACCTGACTTTGTTTACACATTTTAAAGTTCACTTTCATAATAGCATCTTTGAGACTTAGAGTCAGAAATGCCACATTCTTCTAAAAGTAGTAATGAACAATCCATGACCATTCCGCCAACCTACTTGTTTGACCTCTATGAAATCTGTTCGTTGGGCCTTTTTTGAGAACATACTGGTTACTTGTGGCTTCTGTGACCCCTTAGCTACTGTAGCTAACTGGTTTTTTATTTACTCGTAGCAAATTTTAACATGATCTAAACTAAGGATGTCAAGGAACTCTAGAGTTTGAGTTTTCTACCAGTGTGAGCCCAGTGTGCTGAGTTGTGCGTGTGACACAAATGACAATCACATTCAACAGTCCTTAAAAGGAGCAGCCAAAAAATGTCAGTGTCGGTTCTGAGAGTTTTGGAGAAAGTAGCCCAGACAGGTGGATTTCAAAGTCAGCCAAAAATCTACAACTCCACACATTCGCAGGGTTCAGAATATCAAAGCAAAGCTTCCATACACTTCCTTTTGAAGCTCCACCATAAATACTGATAATTTTAGGAACTCCTTTTGGCTTGTGTAGAATTAAGAACGCTTTAAGACAAATTACTTCAAGCTGCTTTACACTTTCTCAACACTGACGTGTTTTCATTTGTTGAGTTTTAAAATCAGAAGATTTTAATCCATTTCAAATGGTTTTTAAGGTTCTACTATCTTTTTTATAGTCTAATGTCTTATCCCCGTAGGATCAAGAATATAGGGAAAAAGGATAAAGTAATGCATGATGAGGGCGCGGTTTGTTTAGCAGATCGCTTCTCTTTTTATCCTCTCACCAAGTAGTCAGTGTTGCCCATACGCGCTCCTAGGAATCGTCTGCGTCCTGGATCAGCACAGTGAATGGTCTCCAGGGCCAGACAGTCTGTGTACAAATCCAAGTGTTACCTTCTGCTACCTCCTTCCCCTTTTGCAAACTGCTTCACCCTCAATGGTCCAGTTTCACCTTCTGTAAAATAGTGGCAAGGACAGCCTTCCCTGTGGATGCCAGTGAACATCAAATGAGCCAACACCGCAAAAGCACTTAGCACTGAGCCTACCCCAGAATGGGCGCTTATGGGACGTTTTATATTTTGTCTTGTTTAAAATGCTTCAAACCTCAAATGCAAATACTTTCACAACCTTAAAGTCAGAAAGTTCTTGATTCCCTTCAAAATGGTTTTGAAGGTTCAAAATTCTTATTAAAAAGATCAGTATCATACTTTCCAATAATGCTCAGAAACAGCTGGGATTTCTTGGGGGATGTGGAAGACAGAACCAAATATTATCAGTGAACTTGAGTAGGAGGCTTTGAGTTTTAGAAAATGAATTATTGCCATGGCATGTTTCTACTTGACTCCTGATCTACCCAGAGAGTGGCCACAGAGAAGGGACCCCCTTAAACAGGAACAGTTTTCCTCCTGCTACACAGGAGCTACCAAAGAGGTATGCTTTGGCTACTTCTAAGTTGCCAGACCAAATTCCCAAAACCTCAGAAGAGGGACGATAGTCTCTCTGAAAAAATATAGAAAAGTACACCCAGAGCTTAGAAGAGGACACATTGCTAGTGGATCAAACTTTCAAATGTTTCTAAGTACTCTTTGAGACCCTATGGACTGTAGCGCACCAGGCTTCTCTGTCTATGGGATTTTCCAGGCAAGAATACTGCGGTGGGTCGCCATTTCCTCTCCAGGGGATCTTCCCGACCCAGGGATCAAACTCAGGTCTCCTGCAGGCAGACTCTACTATCTGAGCCACCAGGGAATCCCAAGAACAAACTTTACTAAAAGCACAGTATGACTCTAGCGTATGTGATACATGCTAAGTCACTTCAGTCATGTCCAGCTCTTTGTGACCCTAAGGACTATAGCCCTCCAGGCTCCTCTGTCCATGGGATTCTCCAGACAATGGAGAATGGAGTGGGTTTGCCATTCCCTTCTCCAGAGGATCTTTCCAATCCAGGGATTGAACCTGGGTCTCCTGCATTGCAGGCAGATTCTTTACCATCTTAGCCACCAGGGAAACCCCTGTAGCATCTTCTTAATAGACAAATAATATTCCCTTATCTCGATAATACTATATGTTGTTTAACCTTTTCCCTCTATGTGGATTTTGAATTTTATGTTTTTCACTATTTTTAACTCTCAGAACAATTGCTTGTGTGACATAAGAGAGGAAACAAGTGAAAAGAGTATGTGGACAGTGTAACCTGGAGCTCTCCAAGGAGGAAATGATATTTTGTGTGACAGGAACTTAGCAGGGTTAGAATATTGATGTGGAAAAATTGCCTGATCATTTGAAGTTATCATTATGATAAAAATGAAATTGGCAGACAACAGACCTAAGCTGATTTGTAATCATACAATTATGTTTATTATATACTATATTCCCACACATTTATTTGGTTATCATACAAGGGGAAAGATAGTTCTTATACTTGGGCTTTTACAAATGACAATTTTGGGGAATTCTCTGGTGGTTCAGTGGTTAGGACTCTGTGCTCTCACTGTCAAGGATCCAGGTTCAATCCCTAGTCAAGGAACTAAGGATCCCACAAGCCACGCAGCACAGCCAGGAAAGAAAGAAAAATAAAAATGACAGCTTTGTGATTTGGAAGACACAGCGACGTGCTCATGGAACAGTTCTGAGGTTAAGGTCTCTCTTTCCCACAGGAATCCTTTTCCATTTGCCTTTAAGCTTCATCCTTTAATTTAGGGTTTTCTCATGCTTATTCTCTGAGCCACCTGTCCACCCCAAAGAGAGGTACACCGCTGTATTTTTTCTCTGTATATTAGGCATGGACAAAACAAAACAGAGGGGAAAAATGTTTTCTTTATCCCTTTGACATACAGAGTAGCTGTGAAATTTCTAAAGAAGAAATTAGAATTCTAGTGGAAGTAAACAAAACGGCCCCCTCCGAGTCTTATATGCAGTGTTCTTTGAAGAAGGATAGTCTAGGAGCTAAGAACCTTGCTTGTCAAGCTCTAGGAAAGCCTGTCCCTCCTCCTCCTGCTGGGACATCCCAGTCAAGGAAGCCTCTTCTCTCAAGTGTTCCTAAATGCAACTCCAAGCTCTGCTGTCTCCGGTCCAAGGCGCTGTTGCAGGGGACTTCCCTTGTGGCCCAGTGGTTAAGACCACCAGGGTTTGATCCTTAGTGGTTGGGAAGCTAAGATCCCATAAGCCTTGCAGCACAGCCAAAAAAATAAGGAGCCGGTGGGTCATGTAAGACCATAGAGAATTCTCAACTAGAACTCTCTCATCTAACCATCATCTTATTCTTGCTTCTTTCTCAAAAAAACCTGATAAATTATGTTTTCCATCTCCTTCACCTCACTCTTCCAAACACACACACATACACACACACATACACACATACACACAAACACTGACAAATATAATTACTAACAACTTTAGTGCAGAAATTTATAGCTATTATGATCACATGTCTCATTTTGAGTTGGGAAACTATTTCTGTACAAATTAGACATATCCCCTCCCCCAATTCATGCACACACATTACCCTTTTTAAAAATCAATTTTTAAGGAAATTAACTCTGGATTCCAGCATTTGACAGCTTTGAGAAAATTGTTGAAGTCTATTGAAAAGAAAAACTTTGAGGCAACCTAGGAGAGTTGGGATTACTTGAACCAGAGTGGGGTGAAAAATCAATAGGGAAATGATTTAACGATTTCTGGAGTACAAAAAAACAACCTGAAGGATCTTAGCAGCATAACCTCAGGATGACTAAAAAAGTAGGGGGCTGGGGGTGAATTACAGCCAAAAGGGAGCATAATGCAAAATTCTTGGCCTGATAAAACTTCCTTTGGGGTTTTAATGTAAATTTACAAGAGAATTGCACTTTAAATAACATTCTCTGAACAGAATTATAAACAGATACCCTCCAGCAGTTAAATGTAGAAGAAACAAATCAGATGAGCCAAAATGATAAGTCTCCTTTTCATTCTCACTGGCAAGTGCTTCGCTTTGCACGCCACACTGAATGGCGCTCCCTGAGGCTGTGCAGAGTACAATCAGCTCAACTGTACCCGGTGCTTTGCCTGCACAGAGCCACCCTCAGAAATGAGAGAAAAAAGGAAATAAGGTGGAAACCCCACCGAACCTCATTCCCCTTCCTTTTTACCACCTCTTTATCACTCTAGCAGCAGCAGTAGCAGCATCATTCTAGGTTTTGAGGAACAAGAGTAAAGGGGAAGTGGAAGAGAAGGAGGTGGAAATAAATGGGAAATTGGAGGGGCATACTGTGAGCTGAGAACACATAGCTCCAAAGCCCAGGAGCAAAACTGAAGCCCATGTCCCTTCTACTTTGCTCATCTCCCGACAGCAAGCCTCTGAGAACCCCCAGCTGATGACACTTCAGTTAGAGTAACTCCACTTATGCCCAAGGCTCCGTAAAAAAGTTGGGCTGACCAACAAGACACATTGGCATTGCAGAAATCTCCAGCATGATCTAACAGAACAAAGAAGTTTTTACGTGTTAGAGGGGAAGTGGTTTGAAAGCCTAGTTGTTGGAGCAAGAAGTAAACAAAACTCAAAGCCTCATTCTGATATACTCTGACCTTTGCATGTTCTTAATAAAAGTTTCTCAGCTAGGCTCCTTCATTTTTGTTTGTTTATTATCCTGGAGGAGTCGCTAGACATACTTTCTGCCAATTGGATGGAGGCTGCTGTAGACATCGGAGACATCAGAGAAGGCAATTTCAACCCACTCGAGTACTCTCACCTGGAAAATCCCATGGACGGAGGAGCCTGGTGGGCTGCAGTCCATGGGGTCACTGAGAGTCGGACACGACTGAAGCGACTTAGCAGCAGCAGCAGCAGCTGTAGACATTAAGCACAGATAATTAGAGGGCTTGAGAACTCTTTTTTTTCTCTACCTGAGCCCTGGTAAGAGTTCTGTGTCTGACCACAGAGAGAGCATTGTCCTTGTCCAGCTTTCTGCTCACACAATAGCTGCTGTTTATTGCCCCTTCTTCAGGAGGCAGGTGGACTGGCCCACAGCAGTGATGCAAACAAGTTGCTGCTGCTGCTGCTCATTAGCTTCAGTCATATCTGACTCTGTGATCCCGTGGACTGCAGCCCGCCAGACTCCTCTGTCCATGGGATTCTCTAGGCAAGAACACTGGAGTGGGTTGCCATGCCTTCCTCCAGGGTATCCTCCCGACCGGGGATTGAACCCAGGTCTCCTGCATTGCAGGCAGGTTCTTTTACCTGAGTCACCAGGGAGGCCCTGGAAACAAATTGATCTTGGCTTAATTAAATATTGTGATCTTTGTCAAATTAGGAGTGACTTATTTAAGGGAGATCCAAAGGAAGAAACTAAAATATTTACCTAGCAAAGGGCAAAGCATTCTCATTTTCTTCTAAGGCTTCCTCATGACTTACATTCCCCACCCCACCCCCAACCACAGTAATTTTATATATATATATATACATCATTTTACATATATACATTTTATATATAATTTTATATATATACATGCCTTAACCTCTGAGCTGTCTTTAGGTCCATTCTATCAATGCAATTGACT
Source organism: Bos indicus (assembly GCF_029378745.1). Classification (NCBI taxonomy): domain Eukaryota; kingdom Metazoa; phylum Chordata; class Mammalia; order Artiodactyla; family Bovidae; genus Bos; species Bos indicus. The sequence goes on from NC_091779.1 coordinate 35,100,638, forward strand.
ATATTCCATTATCAATGGGGGCTTTCCTGGTGGCTCAGTCTTTAAAGAATCTGCCTGCAATTCAGGAGACCTGGGTTTGATCCCTGGGTTGGGAAGATCCTCTGGAGAAGAAAAATGGCAACCCGCTCCAATAACCCACTCCAGATGTCCATATCTGCCTATGGACAGAGCCTAGTGGGCTACAGTCTGTGGGGTCACAAGAGTCAGACACAACTTAGTGACTAAACCACCACCACATTATCAATTCAAATAATTTCTGTCTGTCAGATAGGTCTCAGGACTTCCCTGGGAGTCCAGTGATTAAGATTCTGTACTTCCACTGCAGGGGGCACAGGTTCAATCCCTGGTGGGGGAAATAAGATTCCATATGCTGTGCTGTGTGGCCAAAAAAAAAAAAGATAAGTCTCATCTTTGTTCTAATCCTGTTTTCCCAACAACCTATTCACACAAATGTTTCACACGCACAGCCCCTGAAATACCCAAAACAAAATTCCCTAAACCAGTTCCCTTCCCTACTTATGCCGTTTTCATCAACACCTCCCCATCTTGTCTTGGAGAATGAAAAGTGCTATAGTCGTTTGAACTCTCTCTTCCCTTCTTTCCCTGTATCCTGACTGGCACTAAGCATTTTAGTTCAGAAATGTGTATGTCATGTCCCACATGGGAGATGACAATGCTAGATTGGCTGGGTAAACAAAAGAGGCTGCTTGTGTCTGAAAGTCATTGCCTGCTGATGGATAAGGGGTGCCCCACAGCCCCCAAGGCTTTGTGCACCAGTATCTCAACTGACCTGTAACACCTTGGCACATACAGCTGGGAAGTTCAAATTTAGTCCATCCTTTCGTCAAAATGTCTCATATTTGCCCTTTTACTTCCATTTCTGCAGCTACCATCTTAGTCAATCCAGGTCATTATCTTGCATTTGGATTATTGTTAACATCCTCTTAGGAGAAGACGATGGCACCCCACTCCAGTGTTCTTGCCTGGAGAATCCCAGGGACAGGGGAGCCTGGTGGGCTGCCATCTATGGGGTCGCACAGAGTCGGACACGACTGAGCGACTTCCCTTTCACTTTTCACTTTCATGCATTGGAGAAGGAAATGGCAACCCACTCCAGTGTTCTTGCCTGGAGAATCCCAGGGACGGCGGAGCCTGGTGGGCTGCCGTCTATGGGGTCGCACAGAGTTGGACACGACTGAAGCGACTTAGCAGCAGCAGTAGCAGCTAGGCAATGGCACCCCACTCCAGTACTCTTGCCTGGAGAATCCCATGGACGCAGGGGCCTGGTGGGCTGCAGTCCATGGGGTCTCGAAGGGTCGGACACGACTGAGCGACTTCACTTTCACTTTCACTAACATCCTCTTAACTGCTTTCCTTGTCTTTCCCCCAAGTTTGTCGTTGGTGGTGTCACTGACTAATCTATTTCCCCACTGCGTCTGGCATGAACCTGTAATTGTTTCCCATCACCAATGACAGTCAAACCTAAATTCTTTTGTCAATATTTCATTAAGGAAAAGAAATGATTTAGCCCCATCTTACCTGTTAAACTTAATCTCTTACAAATTCTTCCAACAACCTCAATTCAAGTTAAATTCACATATTCACTGCCTATCGCCAACAGCGTCAGATTTCTTATATTTGTTCTACCTCCAGAAGATCCTGGTGGTAGTAGCGAATTCATAATTCCTTTAGTAGTTTGATAGTCTTGAGGACCTACTATGTGTTAGGCCCTGTGCCGGCTTTCACAGCAGTCTTTCCTGTTAGCTAATATTTTTTCAATTTTTTAAAGAAGAAAGTTGAAACATAATCAACTTGGTCAAAAAGAAAAAATGATCATTAAGTGAGGACCTAAGCCTTCAAATCTCAGCCTAACTTTAGACAACACATTCTTTCCACTGCCTTTGTCCAATGTGAGTTTAGCTTATGCTGAACCCACAACATTTCTTTCCAAACTCCCAACTGGGCAATTAAAATTTTGGTATCATGTGATAATCTTTTGACTGTTTTTTGTTAGTCTCTGATTCTTACAATTTTATGTAGCTGCTTGCCTGTTTGTCTTCTGTCATCTGTGCAACTGTGCTGAGAAACTTTGACTGCAAAACCTGGGTCCCTTATAGATCTTAGGTGTCACTTGTCTCTGTGGATATGACATCTCAGTTTCTGAATTTTTGCCAAAGCATCATAGTATCTTTGGCCCGCTTGTGCTATGTAACACTGAGTCCAAGTAATTGAATTTACATTAATAGCCTTTATTTTCTGCATTTGCCTTTACTCTTTTGCCCAGTTACTTAATAGCTTAATTTTTCAGTTCATAGATTATAATATCAAAAAGCCCCAATGCTTCCTTTAGCTTATGATAGTCCAGGCTGTCTGGCAGATTTTACAAAACATTGGTCATTTTAAATGAGAGATCTAGTTCCATAAATCTTCTAGTAATTATTTCCAAATCTATTCTTAACTTCTGAGGAAAGTAAGTAGTAAGCTAAGTTCTCATTGACCCAAATTTGGGCCTTCATAATAATATGACTAATATAATTTCATATAAAAGTATCTTTTAAAATTCCATTACATGCCCAGAATTCATGATGCTGAGAGGTTTAGAAAACAAAGGTATGGTGTGTGATTCTGGCCCTCTAGAATGGCACTACCCAATTATGTAGCCACTAGCCACATGTGGCTCTTTAAATTTTAACTAGTGAGATGTAAATAAAATTTAAAATTCAGTTCCTCAGCTGCACTAGCCACATTTTAGTGCTCAGTAGTGGGATATGGTTAACCCACTCCAGTACTCTTGCCTGGAAAATCCCATGGATGGAGGAGCCTGGTGGGCTGCAGTCCATGGGGTCGAGAAGAGTCGGACATGACTGCAACTTCACTTTCACTTTTCGCTTTCATGCATTGGAGAAGGAAATGGCAACCCACTCCAGTGTTCTTGCCTGGAGAATCCCAGGGACGGGGGAGCCTGGTGGGCTGCCGTCTATGGGGTCTCACAGAGTCGGACATGACTGAAGTGACTTAGCAGCAGCAGTAGCAGTATTCCATAGAGAGAAGGCAACGGCACCCCACTCCAGTACTCTTGCCTGGAAAACCCCATGGACGGAGGAGCCTGGAAGGCTGCAGTCCATGGGGTTGCTGAGGGTTGGACACGACTGATCAACTTCACTTTCACTTTTCGCTTTCATGCATTGGAGAAGGAAATGGCAACCCACTCCAGTGTTCTTGCCTGGAGAATCCCAGGGACGGGGGAGCCTGGTGGGCTGCCGTCTATGGGGTCTCACAGAGTCGGACATGACTGAAGCGACTTACAGCAGCAGCAGCAGCAGCAGTGGAATATGATTAATGGCTACACATAAGATAGCACAGATATAGAGCATTTCTACATTACGAAAAAAAAAAAAAAAAACCCTATTAGCACTCCTCTAAAAGTTTATAAGTAGTTCTGTTGAAAAATATATGTTTGATGCAATTCATACCAACTGATGATATATTATGGAGAAGGACATGGCAACCCACTCCAGTATTCTCACCTGGAGAATCCCAGGGATGGGGCAGTCATAGGCTGTCGTCTGTGGGGTCGCACAGGGTCGGACACAACTGAAGTGACTTATCAGCAGTAGCAGCAACAAATGATATATTAACTACAAGTTCTGAAAAATAAGCTAATTTAGGGCTTTATTCACCACTTTATTCAACACCTGGTGCTTAATAAGTGCTCAGAAATGTTTAACAAGTGCGTGTAGAATAAAGATGGCAGCTCCTATAGGGACACTCAGTTGTCTGCCACAAAAATATTATATATATAAAAAAAAACTAAATATTTAAGCAGCTTATGAGGAAGCAAGCTTTTCTATACACAAATAATCTACATTTCATGAATTCTACCAAATTCTAAATGCAGATTTGTGGCCAATTGTTGACAATCCCTGTGCCCCTTCTTGGACAGCTGTAAATGACACCTGCATCAAATCACCCAGGAGTTATTTATTTTCGAAATGTGCACTGACCCACTTCTAAGCCCAAAGGGTAGAAATGTCACCTTTGTTCACTTCTCAAGAAAAATATTTTTAAGATCCAGTGCTGACTGGGAAAGAAAAAGCTGTTCTTTGGGGTCTTATCCATAATTCCCTCTTCATTTCAAGCCTTCTGACAGTCATCACTTCTTGCCTCCATTCCTAGTCATAAAACAAACAGGAAAGCAATTCCATTGCTTTACCAGCCAATTGGCCTCTTTTCTGCCATAGAATTTAAATTGCTTATTCAATTTGTGTTTATGAACTCTGTGGTTTTGTTATTACTTGTTCATATTTCAAGGACTATGAGCTTCTTGGCACAATAGGACTGTTTGATTCAGTTTTATAATCCCATTTCCTGGGACAAGGCCCCACAGGAGATAACCATTAAGTTCGTTTGTTTATCAATAAATATTTTAAAATACATAAACTAAACTAATAGATGTGCTAATTATCAAATGTATCTAGGATTAATATTTCTCCTTACCTGAAATTAAGTCAAGACAATCATATTAATAATAAAACATAACTAATTAAAAACAAAACAACCTCTATGAGTGACCTTTTTTCAAATTCCTCCTTAGTTCAGTTCAGTTCAGTCGCTCAGTCACGTCCAACTCTTTGTGACCCCATTGACTGCAGTAAACCAGGCTTCCCTGTCCATCACCAACTCCCACAGCTTACTCAAACTCATGTCCATTGAGTCGATGCTGCCATCCAATCATCTTATCCTCTGTCCTCCCCTTCTCCTCCCACCTTCAATCTTTCCCAGCATCGGGGTATTTTCCAATGAGTCAGTTCTTCGCATCAGGTGGCCAAACTATTGGAGTTTCAGCTTCAGCATCAGTCCTTCCAATGAATATTCAGGACTGATTTCCCTTAGGATGGACTGGCTGGATCTCCGTGCTGTCCAAGGGACTCTCAAGAGTCTTCTCCAATACCACAGTTCAAAAGCATCAATACTTCGGCACTCAGCTTTCTTTATAGTCCAACTCTCACATCCATACATGACTACTGCAAAAACCATAGCCTTGACTAGATGGATCTTTGTTGGCAAAGTAATGTCTCTGCTTTTTAATATGATGTCTAGGTTGGTCAAAGCTTTTCTTCCAAGGAGTAAATGTCTTTTAATTTCATGGCTGCAGTCACCATCTGCAGTGGTTTTGGAGCTCCCAAAAATAAAGTCTCTCACTGTTTCCCCATCTATTTGCCATGAAGTGATGGATGCCATGGACCAGATGCCATGATCTTAGTTATCTGAAAGTTGAGTTTTAAGCCAACTTTTTCACTCTCCTCTTTCACTTTCATCAAGAAGCTCTTTAGTTCTTCACTTTCTGCCATAAGGGTGGTGCCATCTGCATATCTGAGGTAATTGATATTTTTCCCAGCAATCTTGATTCCAGCTTGTGCTTCACTGGATCATTCAATCCTGTCCAGGACTTCTCATGATGTACTCTGCATATAAGTTAAATAAGCAGGATAACAACATACATCCTTCATGTACTCCTTTCCCTATTTGGAACCAGTCTGTTGTTCCATGTCTAGTTCTAACTGTTGCTTCTTGACCTACATACAGATTGCTCAGGAGGAAGGTCAGGTGGTCTGGTATTCCCATCTCTTTTAGAATTTTCAATAGTTTTTCATGATCCACACAGTCAAAGGCTTTGGCATATTCAATAAAGCAGAAGTAGATGTTTTTCTGGAACTCTCTTGCTTTTTCAATGATCCAACAGATGTTGGCAATTTGACCTCTGCCTTTTCTAAATCCAGCTTGAACATCTGGAAGTTCACAGTTCACATACTGTTGAAGCCTGACTTAGAGAATTTTGAGCATTACTTTGCTAGCATGTGAGATGTGTGCAATTGTGTGGTAGTTTGAGCATTCTTTGGCATTGCCTTTCTTTGGGATTGGAATGAAAACTGATCTTTTCCAGTCCTGGGACCACTGCTGAGTTTTCCAAATTTGCTGGCATATTGAGTGCGGCACTTTCACAGCATCATCTTTTAGGATTTGAAATAGCTCAACTGGAATCCCATCACCTCCACTAGCTTTGTTCGTAGTGATGCTTCCTAAAGTCCACTTGACTTCACATTCCAGGATGTCTGGCTCTAGGTGAGTGATCACACCGTTGTGATTATCTGGGTCATGAAGATCTTTTTTGTACATTTCTTCCATGTTTTCTTGCCACCTCTTCTTAATATCTTCTGCTTCTGTTAGGTCCATACCATTTCTGTCCTTTATTGTTCCCATCTTTGCATGAAATGTTTCCTTGGTATCTCTAATTTTCTTGAAGAGATCTCTAGTCTTTTCCATTCTATTGTTTTCCTCTATTTCTTTCTTTCTTCCCCTTCTCCAGGGAATCTTCCCAACCCAGGCACCAAACCCAGATCTCCCACATTGTAGGTGGATTCTTTACCAGCTGAGCCACAGGGGAGGCCCATAATTGAAAGTTGTTCAGTCATGTCTGACTCATTGCAACCCCACAGACTATAGAGTCGATGGAATTCTCTAGGCCAGAACACTGGAGTGGGTAGCCTTTCCCTTCTCCAGGGGATCTTCCCAACCCAAGGATCAAACCCAGGTCTCCCACATTGCAGGCAGATTCTTTACCAGCTGAGCCACAAGGGAAGCCCAAGAATACTGGAATGGATAGCCCATCATTTCTCCAGCGGATCTTCCCAAACCAGGAATTGAACCAGGGTCTGTGGGGTCACACAGAGTCGGACACAACTGAAGCGACTTAGCAGCAGCAGCAGCAGCAGCTCCTACATTGCAGGCAGATTCTTTACCAACTGAGCCATCAGGGAAGCCCAGATTCCTCCTAGCTCCCTGCAAAATCAGACTATCTGACATATGTGTGCTGTGATCATGGGGACTTTATAATGGAACTAGGTAAAAGATTCTGTTAGAATACCTAGAAACAAGCCAGGAAGCCTGGATATCATACATTTGAAGTGTCTATTTAGTTAACCTGAAGAATCATCTATAGATAACAGGAAACCCCACATCCCCTGGAAATACATCTGCCCCACATAAAGCCAGAGAAAGGCTAGAGCAGAGATTCTCAATGTATGGTCTGAAGACCCCTGGGAATCAGCAACTCCTTTTCATGGACTCCACGGGATCGATGCTATCTACATAATACTAAGATGTTATTTGCCTTTTTTATTCTCATTCTCTCATGAATGTTCAGTGGAATTTTTCAGAGACCCCAAAATTATATGAAAAAGCTAATGTTATACTTCCCTTTTCCAGATACATATCTATATGAGGCCATATTTCACATATTTCACCCCCCAAAAAAAGAATATGTCACCACAGATTGAATGTAGACCAAATAGGAGAATATAGCTATTTTCTACTACCCCATACATTGAAGACATTTACAAAAATGTAAAACAGTGCTATGCTTCTCATGAAATTTTTTGTTTTAGAAAACATATTTTTCATAAAAGTGTTATCCATGCTAATATGTAATAATTTACTATTGTCATTTTAAATGAATTAATAAATGAAAATGTTCTCAGCTACTATCCACATTAGTGAAAACTATTTAGGATCTTCCAATATTTCTTTTGTTTTTTAAAGTATAGTTGATTTACAATGTTGTATTACTTTCAGGTATATGAGCTCAGTGATTCAGCTGTGTGTGTGTATATATATATATTCTTTTTCAGCTTCTTTTCTTTTACAGGTTATTACAAAATATTAAGTATAGTTCTCTATGCTGTGCAGTAGGTCCTTGTTGGTTATCTATTTCATGTATAGTGTATAGTATGTATGTGTTAGTCCCAAACTCCTAGTTTATCCCTACTCACCCCTTTCCTCTTTGGTAACCATAAGTTTGTTTTCTATGTCTGTGAGTTTATTTCTGTTTTGTAAATAGGTTCATTTGTATATATACATATGTATATATATGTAGATTCCACATACATGTGATATCATATGACAGTTGTCTCATTTGTCTTTCCTGGCTCACTTCACTGAGTATGATAATCTCTGTGTCCATCCATGTTGCTGCAAATGGCATTATTTCATTCTATTTTATGGTTGGATAGTATTCCATTATATACAGGTACCAGATTTTTATCCATTATCCACTCATCTGTTGATGGACATTTAGGTCGCTTCCATGTCTTAAGTATTGTAAATAGTGTTGCAATGAACATTTTTAGGTGTGCAATGTAGTTTTGAAATCAAAAGCTTGAGAATCTTTGTACCAGAATATGGTGAGTATAAACAAATTAATGGCCTCTGGATAATGATTAACTGAAGAAAGAAAAGAGCAAATTGAACCCTGTTTCTAAGCTGGACTAGACAACTTTGCTAAAAATGCTGACCACTGTTATATATCCAATCAACTAATTACCCACAGCTCTTTGGAGGTTGCATCTAAGTCTTTACTCTTTGCTCAAAAACCAAACCATTCATTTGACAAATAGTTGTCAACTCTTTCCAGTTGCATACAAATTGTTTTATTTCATAAAATATTTAAAATGTCATACCTACAATGGTTTTCAATTGCAATTCAGTTTTTAAATTGATTTTTATTGGAATGTAGTTGATTTATAATGAAGTGTTACTTTCTGCTATATAATAAAGTGAATCAGTTTTACATATACATATATTCATTCTTTTTAAAATTCTTTTTCCATATAAATCATTACAGAGTACTGAGTAGAGTTCCCTGTGCCTTACAGTAGGTAATGACAATTCAATATTAATTTGAGAACATGGCATGTCTGTTGGCAACTTGGGCTGAGTGTGGTCACAGCATATGATTGCTACTTGTGAGACTTGCTGCAAATGTGAGTTATTGCAAAGAGAATGGATAGACTGATGTCCAAATTAACCCTGACTATCTTTCCAATGGCTTACTAGTCTGTTTAGCTTCACAGGATGTACTTTTAGGTAATATAGGCTATTAGGAACATTTATATTAAATTGATCCCTTTTATACAAGAATGCAATGTTCATTTTAATAAAAACTGACTATTGAAGAGCACTGGCATTCATCTACATGCGCCTGTGTGTTCATGTGGGTGCATGCACACGTGTGTGTATGTATGTGCATGTTCTCAAATAGATATCTTTCAGACTCCTTCTTTCAATCAGTCTTATCTTAGGCTCAGAGAAGGTTTGCCACTGCTAATTGCTCTACACTAATCCATGTCCCAAGATTCCAGACTAAGTCAAACTGTTTAATGATGTACTTCTTTGCTTCCTGAAGCTTGTCTTCTGGCTTGTCTCCTGCTTATAACCACTTTTAAAGTCTCATCACCTAAGTAAAAAATCTGTTATTATTTTGGTGATCCAACCTTGCCTTACCCGCCTTCAAAGACTGCACCAACAGTCATATGGTCTAATGACTGTCACCCAGCCGGACAGGGTGCAGCTGGGAGTTGCTGACTCTGTGAGACTATAGACTTCTCTGTCTCAGTTCCCCACTCAGTGAAGAGAAATACTTATCTGTTTGTCTGCTCATCTGCCAGAATTATGTAGCCTCTGAGATCCTCCTTATTATCATGCTTTCTCCCATTGTTTCCACCATTCTCATCTTTCACCCCACCAAACCCTGCCCGCTCCTCAGGATCACTCCAAGTGCACAATAATTTTTTGTCTGGACTTCTTATTTGGACTTCTTATTTGGTGCTTGAAATACACTGCCTGTAACAATCATTATACTACAAATTTTCAAAAAATGTGTTGTTGTTCCCCAAATAGCCTTGAGTTTCTTGAGAGTGGAGATTTTGCCTTATTTATCTTTGATTATAAATTCCTTGTAGCCTAAAAAGTACTCAGTACAGATGCAAAAGACTGGCCCAACATTTAGTCCATACATTCCATGTGCCAAGTACCATGCTCAGTGCCTTTGCAAAAATCATCTAATTTAATCCTTGAACCTGAGGCTCAAAATTAAGAAAGGACACATCCAAGATAACACAGAAATCCAAGAGCAACAACAGTTGTGGCTGGAAACTAGAGCTGTTTGGCTCTGAGCCAAACTCTATTGTCTATTTCATCACACTGTCTCCCTTAGTAAATATTTCTTGATTAATAGCTCTCACTCCTCCTCATCTTTATCTTCCTCCTCTCCCTAATCAATATCGATCAATATCATGATATAAAATGAGTATATTTTACTCTTAAAATGAAAATATATTTGTATAAGATTATGTTGCATTCTTAGTATGGCTAGCCTGGGGCAAGCAGGAATCCCTGTCCTTCCACTAACACTATAGCAAAGTAATTTCAGATTGCTCTGAGGAGTCTTGGGAATTTCAAGGAGATGAATCCATAGGTTGGAGTAGGAGAAATGAGTTTCTGACACCCCAGCTTCTACTAGAGTGATTTTAACTTATGTCTACTATTAACACAAATTTCATTTAAAAGAAAGTCTTTTACAGCTTTTAAAACTTTTAAAATCAGCTATAGTCCAATCTTGGGCTTCCCTGGTGGCTCAGACAGTAAAGCATCTGCCTGCAATGCTGGAGACCCTGATTCGATTCCTGGGTCGGGAAGATCCCCTGGAGAAGGAAATGGCAATCCACTTCAGCACTGTTGCCTGGAAAGTCCCATGGATGGAGGAGCCTCATAGGCTACAGTCCATGGGGTCACAAAGAGTCGGACACAACTGAGAGACTTCACTTTCACTTTCACTTTCATAGTCCAATCTCAGACCTTGGGTGCTGTGCTGTTACAGGCACCAGTCTCAGAAAGTGGTCAAAATATGGCCTAATTATTGCTAGGTGTCCCATGCTGTAGAGGTCAGAGCAAACACTGATCTAGGCAGGACTACCCCAGAGCCAGCCATATAGCTGTGAAGGGCAAATTCACTTCACCAACTTTATAACTTGAAAGATGCTACAGAAATTGACATGTGCCAAAATATTTCTGCTTTAGATCAGCGATGCCCATATCTGAATGCTTATCCACAGGGCTTGAAAGTGAAAATCACTCAGTTGTGTCTGACTCTGCAAACCCATGGACTATAGAGTCCATGGAATTCTCCAGGCCAGATTACTGGAATAGGTGGCCTTTCCCTTCTCCAGGGGATCTTCCCAACCCAGGGACTGAACCCAGGCCTCCCACATTGCAGGCAGATTCTTTGCCAGTTGAGCCACAAGGGAAGCCCTTGAGATATTACCTTGAGGTATTACCCATATACCTGTTTGGAGAGTATCTCTTCAGCCCTTAGATCACTCACTTTGTATTTCTAAACCTGAGTGCTCTTATCTATAAGATCGACGTGATAATCATTCTTGCACTCATGCTCAGTCGTGTCTTGACTCTGTGCAACCCTATGAACTATAGCCCACAAGGCTCCTCTGTCCATGGGATTCTCCAGGCAAGAATACCTGGAGTGGGTTGCCATTTCCTTCTCCAGGGGATCGTCCCGACCTGGGGATCTAATCCATGTCTCCTGCATTGCAGGTGGATTCTTTACCTGCTGAGCCATCAGGGAAGACATAGCAGTCATATAAGGACTAAATTAGATAATATATAGGAAGTCTCATCTGCCTTGCCCGAAACATGTTAATCCTTCAATAAAACATCGCCATAATTATCAATTTTACAAAGCAGGCCAAACATAAATTTAAAAAGTGCATCTCCAAGAATATACCTCAAACTCACTCCTCTTCGTCAGACTTTAAAGAGTTTAGGGTTCCAGCTGATTCTGCTGAGATTGCCGGTAAACTGATAGGAGAGTTCATAGTTTCTGGTGTCCTTTCATGGGGTTCTGGGTGATGGCTGGTTCCTCCTTGGGCTTTCTCCATTCACACTGCAGAGCCTGCGGGACAAATCAGCTTAGCATCTTGTGCGCACATCCAGCCATCCCACGTGGGAAAGCATAAACTCAGGCCCATCCCAATAAGGCTCATTGTCCTGCTAGTGTTTTAAGTTCTGCCATTAGTAAAAGAGTATCAGTCCTCATCTTCTAAAAGACTCAGCTCCCCATGCCTGAGACCCTAAACCCCAGATTATTTCCATCAGCCCCAGCTGCATACGAGCCCATGAAGCAGGATATTCAGTCCAAACTGAGCCCAGTCTTATGTGGCAGCCATACCCTTCCTCACAGAGAGATGAGACCCTCTGCATGATGTCACCACAAGATAAAACCTCTTTACTATCCTGCTTTATTTTCATGCATTACTAAGGATTAGAATGGGCCAAAAGAACCCACCTAATTTCATAGTGCGAAAAGGCTGTGTTTAGCTAAAATCCCCAAAGACTCATCAATTGTAGTACTAGAACTGTGTTTTAAAATTTTATTAGCTTCCAAAATCAAAAAAAGAGGGAACATTACATCATAAGGGAGGGATCTTGCTTTATGAGCTTCCAGAGTCAGAAAAAAGAAAAGGGAAATTATATCATACATAAGAAAGATCTCACACATTTTCTGCCTTGTATTTTCCTTTCATAACCTCTTTATTTAACTACTGGGAAATTAAGGGGAAACTCACCATATCAAAAAACATTGACTCTAGTGACTTAAAATTAAAATCTGTGGTTTTTCATCTTCAGGAAAATGAGAGCTTATACTTCTACTTCTGCTTTCTTCAGTTCTGTAGGCGACAACAATTCCAAAGTTTTCATGTCCAGGACATGAAACACTTTCGAGAGGTAGAAGTAATATTTTGCTTTGTTTATTTTTGAGAAATGTTTAAAATAGGGGGAGGGGGGAAGCACAAAGAAGTATACAACAAACACCAATGGATCCATAACCAAGACTTTTGTTACATTTGCTTGAAGTCTTTTTTAATATGTAAAGAGTAAACTGTATACAGAAAGTTGAAATCAGTCATCATTCCTCCTCAGGCCAATTTCCCACTATGGCTTCCCAAAGACAGTCTCCATCATGATTTCACTGTGATTCTCTACCCACCAAGGTCAGTGCTGGCTTGTCCTGACTTGTGTGGCCAGGATCCCAAATCCCAGAAGATGGAGATGATAATTCCTCCAGTTAAGAGTCACCCACTGCTGCTCACTGGATCTTTCGCCTCATATCCTGATCTGGTCACTCTAGGCTCTGTGTGTATCAAGAACAGACACAGCCTACATGGCAAGTCCAAGCCTTCTGTTCTCTACTTCCCATTTGGCCTCCTCAAGGTGAAAGGTGAAAGCTTTCCCCAACAAAAGACACTGTAGGTCAGTCTTGTTGGATTTAAGAGACACAAACCTGCAAGAGAATCCAGGAGAATTTCGAGTTCTTGACCTCCATCTCATGAATTGCAAATAAAATGCCTCCTCTGGCTAGGGAGGTGATTTTAATGATTAAGTATGCATGCCTGCATGGTAAGTCACTTCAGTCATGCCTGATTCTTTGTGACCCTATGGTCGGTAGCCTGCCAGGCTCCACAGTCCATGGGATTCTCCAGGCAAGAGTAGTGGAGTGGGTTGCCATGCCCTCCTCCAGGGGAATTTTCCTAACCCGGGGATTGAACCTGTGTCTCTTGTGTCTCCTGCATTGGCAGGTGGGTTTTCTTTACTAGCGCTACCTTGGAAGCCCCATCTAAGTGTAAGCTGTGTGTGCGCGCTCAGTTAGCTTCAGCTGTGGCCGACTCTTTGCAACTTTATGGACTATAGCTTGCCAGGCTCCTCAGTCCATGAGATTCTCCAGGCAAGAGTTCTGGAGTGGGTTGCCATGCCCTCCTCCAGGGGATCTTCCCAACCCAAGAATAAAGCCTGTATCTCCTGCATTACAGGCAGATTCTTTACCACTGAACTACCAGGGAAGCCTCCTGAGTATAGTTATAGCAAATCACAGAAGCTCAGTGAAACTTCAGTTAATTTTTGAATCAGGTTTTCAGACTCTTCAAGGAAAGCCATAAATCTGAATAATTATGTGAAATCACTCTAGTTTTTACATGTTCCTCTTCAGCTAGACTCACCCAGTTGTTAACTTTTTGCCACGTTTTATGTATATGTATGCTACCTCCCGTGTAGCTCAGTTGATAAAGCATCTGCCAGCAGTGTGGGAGACTTGGGTTCAATTCTTGGGTCAGGAAGTTCCCCTGGAGAAGGAAATGGCAACCCACTCCAGTATGGGATCGCAAGACTCGGACATGACTTAGCACTATCTTTCTTTCTTTCTATGTATATGTATAAATGATTTCCTGAACCAACGAAAGTAAGTTATGCAAATCATGACAATTCATCTCTAGAAATTTAACCGTGTATCTCCTAAGAATAAGCACCTTCTCCATTTTTAACTATAATCACACCTAAGAAAAGTAGCAATTTCTTTATCATTTAACTGCCCATATGAAAATTTCTCCAATTACCCCTGCATTATTTTATACATTTTTTTGTTCAAATCAGAATCCAGTCAAGATTTACATATTGTATTTCATTGTTATGTCTCTTTGGTATTTTTAATCTAGAAGAGTTCTCCTACCCTCTTTTTTTTTTTAATTTTTATTGGAGCATAGTTGCTTTACAATGTTTTGTTATTTTCTGAACACTCTTGTACGTAAATTGCAGCAAGATCTTTTTTGACTCACCTTCTAGAGTAATGAAAATAAAAACAAAAATAAACAAATGGAACCTAATTAAACCTAAAAGCTTTTACACAGCAAAGGAAACTGTAAACAAGATAAGACAACCCTCTGAACAGGAGAGAATGTATGCAAATGATAAGGGATTCATTTCCAAAATAAACAAACAGCTCATGCAGCTTAATATCAGGAGCTTCCCCGGTGGCTCAGTAGTAAAGACTCTGCCTGTAATGTGGGATACCAGGGTTCAATCCCTGGGTCAGGAAGGTCCCCTGGAGGAGGCCAAACCCATTCCAGTACTCTTGCCTAGAAAATCCCATGGATTGAGGAGCCTAGCAGGCTACAGTCCATAGGGTCATAGGACACGACTGAAGCGACTTAGCATGCACACATGCACAGCTCAATATCAAAAATACAAACAACCCAATCCAAAAAATGGGTGGAAGACCTAAATAGGTACTTCTCCAAATAAGACATAAAGATGGCTAAGAGGCACATGGAAAGATCCTCTTGTGTCCTTTTAAACTATTTTTAATTGTTAGTAACAAATATGATTTATATAAATTTGTGTATGTGTGTGTACACACCCACACACTCACTCATAGGCAACAAAAGCAGGTCCACAGGTCAGCTTCATACTGTGTGTGGGGGGGGTGGGGGAAGGGGGTGCATCTCTGTACCCAGGTGTAGTCTGTCAAAGGTCCCACTTCCAAAAGCAGAGTCAATATGGTCTGTCTTGGCCCATATTATGGGCCTCCCTCGTGGCTTAGTGGTTAAGAATCTGCATGCAATGCAGAAGACCCAGATTTGATCCCTGGGTTGGGAAGAACCCTTGGAGAAGGGAATGGCAACCCACTCCAGCATTCTTGCCTGGAAAATCCCATGGACAGAGGAGCCTGGCGGGCTACAGTCTATGGGCTGCCAAGAGTCAGACACGTCTGAGCAACTAACACTGGTCCATGTTAGTGCATTCGATTATCAGGTACGGAAAGACAAAAAAAAAGGAAATAGAATTCCTTTTCTCACTGCTATTACTGGAAGGTCTTAGCACTGCCTCTGTGCTAAACTCTGAGGAGGAGGTGGATGAGAAACACTTGGAAGAAGAATCTAGTTACAAATGCCCGTGGCTGGGCTCTACCCCAAACCTACTCAATCTGGAATTTCACTTATTTTAAAAACACCTCCAGCTATTAGTCTGAATATTAAAGTGTGAGGACGACTATTCTATAAACAGATAAATTAAGAATTGGACCCTAGCCCTGGCAAATTCTAGTGAAACTAAACCATAAAATGTTATCACTGACGCAATAAATCCTCTTGAAGCCCAGAGGGAAGATCAGAGAAGGCTTCATTGGGGGACATGGATTCTGAGTGGAGTTCAATGACGATATGGGTTAATCAATGAAGAAGGAGGGGGAAACCTCTGGAAATGAGAGAAGCAGATGCTCTGCCATGTGACGTCCTACAGATTTGGCAAAGAGGATGAAGGAGAGTCTCATCTCATCCATGGTGAAGGGTTTCCATTTTTTTTTTTCCTGAAGGATTGGAGAGCCACTGAAGGGCTTTAAGCAACCATGATCCAGTGGATCAAGGAAGAGCATGTTCGACAGGCCTGAGAAGAGAGGATTGGAGGCAGAGAAATTCCATAAGAGGCCACTGAAGCTACAGAGGCAGGAAGTGAGGGAGGCAGTGCACTGGGGCAGGAGCCGAAGGGCTCAGGATAGCGAAGCACCAGGATGCTCGGGGAGATGTGGACCTGGGAGTCAGAGAAAGGAGGCTAAAGCTGTTTCTGGGCTCTTGATTCAGTCTCCTGTGAATCGGTGACTGTGGTGCCTGTTGGACATTTAGGTAATAACGTTCCTTAGGTGGTTACCTGGTCAGGAGAGCCGTGGTGAGAGCCTCAGACCCAGGAGAGGCGATGCAGTGAGCTCAGAATGGGGTGAGGAGATGGCTGTGGATCAGACAGAGGGCGTGGCTGGATTTGCCTGTTAAAGAAAGCAAGTGGTTAACCCATTTGAATGGGTGGAACCAACCACAGGGGATGCGGGTTTTGTTGCTGCTCTGGGTCCTTGGCCAACATGCTCTCTCCAGTGGTCTCTTTCCTCTTCTCCAGTGGTCTCCTAAGTGGAGGACCCTCCAAAGGAGGGTTCAAGACAGTTTGTTGAAAATGAAGAGAAATTGTTATACATACTATACTTTTTTTTTTAAATCTCACCTTTTTTACTTTCGTTTACATTTCGTAATGGATAAAGTGAATTCCCAAAGTAATGTGGATGGATGGATAGGTAGATAGATATCACTAATAAATAACCAGATATTAGGAGCACATGCTGAAATATATATTTTTTGCTACCTACAACAGTGAAAAATCTTGAATGACCACTTTTCTGCATGACACAGCTCAGGAAAGGACTCAAGAAGGAGATGAGGGAACACGGGTGAAGGTCTTGCTGGCCCACTGCTCAGAGATCACTGGCCTCTTTCCAGTGGTTCTGCTCACTGATAGAACCCCAGGTGACAGAAAAACTTGGAAGGTGTTCAAGTCCCCTGCCTTTTCCTGTTTTGAACATATGTTTAGAATCTTAGACACTCAGTGTTGGAAGAATCTTTGAGGTTGATTAACTCGTTTTCTGCTTCCCTGAGAAGCAAAAAGAAAAAGGCAGGTTTGAGAAGAAATTTGGGGTCTGAGGGAGAAAAAGGAGAAGAAAGTGGAGAAAAGCCCCCCTTTCTTCACACATTAACCTAGAACTGGTCCTGACTCTTGCAGGTTATATTGTTTTTCTGGTTCTCTGACTTGTGTGCAGGCATTTTGGGGGGCGGGGAGGAAGGGTGGGGTTGGGAGTTAGCTGTTAAAGTCAAGAAAAATAAGCAGAACCTGTTTCTTGACTTGCCTGCTACGTGATCCGCTCTCATCCTAACTGCCAGTGTGTCTGGGAGTAGAGTGGTTTCTGACGGCAGGCGATGAACTCACTCCAGGAATACCCACCTTTGACCACCTGTGATCGTACGTCATTGGCTCAGGGACAGAACTCCTGGTGCCCAGGCGTATGTTGTCAGCAGGGCAGCCCCGAGCTTTGGATTCATTTGTGCCTCATCTTGTGCTCCTCAGTGTGGAGCAGAGTGAGGCTCGGACTCTCCTGCCAAAGGCACTCATGTGCTAAGCAAGCAGAAGGTAGAAGCCTGGGCCATCTGTCTTCACACTACACCCAGACCCTCCTGGGAAAGGAAGCCTTGGGATTGTGCGAAAGCCCAGCTTCAGGCCAAATCGTTTTCACTCCCAAACACGTTCTGACTTGTGTTCTGAGTAAATCTCAAGAGGCTTTAAAAGACACAGCAGAGTCAACACAGACACCAGAACCAGAATACCTCTCCTTGAGACACAGCAGGACTGGCCCTTGGCTTTGTGTCACTCACTCTTCTCAGAACTAGACTGTGGAGTTCATCATTTTTTATTTATTTTTATTTATTTTTAATTGGAGGATAATTGCTTTATAATGTTGCATTGGTTTCTATTGAGAAAAGTGAAAGTGTTAGTCATTCAGTCATGTCCGATTCTTTGCAATACCATGGACTGTACCTCTGTCCATGGGATTCTCTGGGCAAGAATACTGGAGTGGGTTGCCACTTCATTCTCCAGAGAATCTTCCTGACCCAGGGATCAAACCCAGGTCGAATCTGCAGGCAGATTCTTTACTGTCTGAGCCATTTTTATTAATTCTGCACAAAAACATGAATCAGCCATAACTATATATATTTATATATGCCCTCTCTCTGTAGCCTCCCACCCTCCTCCCATCCCACCCCCCTAGGTCATCACAGAGCATCAGGCTGGGCTCCCTATGTTAAATGGCAGATTCCCACTGGCTACCTATTTCACACATGATAATGTATATATGTCAATGCTACTCTCTCAATTAGTCCTAACCTCTCTTTCCCCTGCTGTGTCCATAAGTCCATTCTCTATGTCTGCGTCTCTATTCCTTCCCTGCAAATAAGTTCATCAGTATTGTTTTTCTAGATGCCATAAATATGCATTAATATACAATACATCATTTTTTTTTAAACTGAGGGACAATAAGAATCATAACTGCTAAAGTGTAACAACAATAATACACACAGTATTTTAAAGTATTTAAGGGACTTCCCTGGTGGCTCAGTGGTAAGGAATCTGCCTGCCAATACAGGAAACATGGGCTCCATCCCTGGGTTGGGGAGGTCCCCTGGAGAAGGAAATGATAACCCACTCCAATCTTCTTGCCTGGGAAATCCCATGGACAGAGGAGCCTGGCAGGCTACAGTTCATGGGGTCTCAAAAGAGTCGGACATGACTTAGCAACCAAACAACAATAAAAACATTTTAATTTAGAATCAGAAAAGCACGCTTGCTCACAGGCTATACATATAAACAGGGCAGTGCTATAGGCGGTGATTACCAAATGGAGATAGGGTAAGATTGCTCAGCCTGGGGTAGAGGTGACGATGGGATGAGATAGGGATAGTAGAAGAATGTGCCTGGATTACAAAGACAGAAATTCTGATATCCTAACTAGGTATTGCTGCTGCTGCTGCTTCTAAGTCACTTCAGTTGTGTGCGACTCTGTGCAACCCCATAGACGGCAGCCCACCGGCTCCTCTGTCCCTGGGATTCTCCAGGCAAGAATACTGCAGTGGGTTGCCATTTCCTTCTCCGAACTAGGTACTGCTACTAGAAATAATGAGTTGAGAAAGCTGAATTCCTCCATTCTCATCACATTACCTCCCAACTCACTAATTTTCCTCCTGTAGTATTTTATTTCCTGGTGTTGCACAACAAAATTGCCCAGGATGGGGAAGAAAAAGCCTGGTATTCAAGTGCACAAAGAATGAGCTATTCATTGAATCCTTCATCATTTGCTTAGAATTGTTCTTGCTGGGGGAGGAGCAGAGGGCTGAACATGTATTATAACATCCAGAAGCACTGAGGTGTTAGCTATGATTCTGTAGCAAATGCAATGTAAGAGCAAACATGTGATTTAAGAAATTTTTAAATGATTGTAATTTATGGAAAGCTTTAGGGAGGAGGTACAAAAATAAGGAAAAATAGATATTCAAATACAAACCCCATGTTACATTACTGATTTCTTTTTTTTTTTAGTTTAGTTTTATTTATTTATTTTTAATAGAAGGATAATTGCTTTACAGTATTGTGCTGGTTTCTGCCAAACATCAACATGTCATTATTGGTTTCTTAAAAAAAAGAAAATTGTACAACGAATTCTTTCAAACTCTACCTTCTGTTAATGCCATCTCAAGATGGACTATATGTGAAGAAAAATAGGCACCTCTTATCTTGTATTATTTCCTCTAAATGAAGAGGAAAAATACTACTGCTATATGATGTCTTGAAAGCCTTATATTAATTTTCTGGCTCAGAAAATTAGCTATATATACCAAGAGCACATGGTAAAAGAGGTTTACACCAGAAACAGTGGTTTTGCTCTTGCACTTACTGATTACAAGCTACATAAGATAGAGGAGGGAAAGGAGACACAAACAACTTTTTTATCATCATTATTATGTTATTGTTAGCAAATAATAATATATTCTTGCACATATTTTCCTTTATAAGGACTTTATAAAAATATGGGGGAAATTGAGTGTTTATTATTACATAATGATAAGCTCATCTCAAGTAAGATAGATTTGAGTAAGTATCTATACTTCCCTGATTTCAGGAACAAATAATCATGTTACTAAACTGACTTCATGGCTTTTTATTATGAAATCTTCAAACCTATTCACACACTATCAGCAAGCACAGTTACCCTCCAAATCCAATCAAACATTCAATTTTTAAAATATAATCTTTCTAAATGTGTATATTTCTTCTCATTTGGAAAGCTAAATTTATGTCTACCCCTCAGAGGCAGACACTGCTATACATCTTTTCCTGAGATAAATGCATTAAAAAAGCATCCGCCCCAAAAAGCCATCCTCGGCCTCTAATAAATTAATTCATTTCACAATGTTTATAAAGTGCCTTCTGTGTGACAGACACGTATATACCAGAAACTTGGATTTAAAGACAAAGAAGCCACAGTCCACCCTCAACGAGCTCAAGGTCTAGAGGGAGAAACAGATTCCAACTAAAAGCACTGAAGACAAAGGAAAGCCGGCCGCCTTCTCCGGTCTTTAGGGACTGAGGTTAGACGTGATCAATCTACACGGGGCTTTGGGGCACTAGCAGGAGTGAACAAGAAAGAAAAGCGAGGGAGTATCTTCCAAGAAGACAGGGCACGTTCTGGGTCATGGCAGATTTTGTTTCGTTTTGCGTATCAGGAAGAAGTTGTTGGGGAGAGGAAACATAAGACTGACTTTTAAAAGTTAACATTTTGGAAGACTTCCCAGGTGGTCCAGCGATTGAGACTCTGCACTTCCAAGGCAGGGGACTTAGGTTTGATCCCTGGTCAGGGAACTAAGATCCCACATGCCATGAAGGGCAGCCCAAAATACATAAACTAATTCAAAAGTTAACATTTTTCTCCTCTCTCTTTCTCTCCTTCATAACCATCCCGTAAAATCCAAGGATGGTCAAGGTGCTCCCTAGTGCCAGGATCCAGCCTCCTTCACCTCTGGCTCTGCCATTGCTAGGGCATTAATAAGCCCTAGTTATCAATGAACCTGAACTGCTTTGGCCTGCACAGCCTTCTAGGAGAGAAAAGCATCACAGGCCCAGCTTAAGAGCACTAGGCAGGAGCTCTACAGATCTCCTCCACCTTGATCCCACTTGGCCTGAACTCAGTCACATGGCCACAGCTAGTGTCAAGAGGGGCTGGAAAATATCCTATTTTGTGTAGTTCTATGCCTGGCTGAAAAGCAAGAATTCTCTTCCTATAGAACAGGTGTTGGCAAACTTTTTTCTGCAAAGGGCCAAATAGTAAATATTTCAGACCACACACAGTCTTTGTCAGGGCTTCCCTGATGACTCAGTGGTAAAGAATCTGCCTGCAGTGCAAGAGACTGGTGTTCCATCCCTGGGTGGGGGAGATTCCCTGGAGAAGGAAATGGCAACCCACTCCAGTATTCTTGCCTGGAGAATTCCATGGACAGAGGAGCCTGGCGGACTACAGTCCATAGGGTCGCAAAGAGTCGGACACGACTGAGCAACTATCACTCACTCACTCACAGTCTTTGTCATGTATTATTGTTCTTCTTTTTTGTTTTTCTTACAACTCTTTAAAAATGTGAAACCCATTCTTAGTTTGAGGCTCTGTAAAACAGGTCATAAGTCAGATTGGGCACACAAAGTCTGTCAAGCCTATGGAAGAAAATTATTTAAGAAGAAAAGTGCCCATTCCCAGCATGAACTCTACAAGATTATAAACCACTTGGAGGAAGAGATTTGCCTCATTCACCTTTCGAGGCTAGCACAGTGCTTGGTCCACAGAGTAGATGCTTAATGTGGATGAGTGATGAATGAATGAATGAATAGATGGAAGATAGGGGAGATTAATAGCTACCATTTCTTATAATCCCATTTTGTGCCAATGATAGTCTCTTAACATAGATTGTCATTGAAGACCCCATTTTCTCCAGAGCTTGAAAAAACCTCTAGCCAAGAGCAGATGAGTAAATCTGCTGGGTTTTCCACCTGCACCCCCTTAGCTTCCTAGAGTCAAGCAGCCCACTTCACCTCCCAACCACAGATGCAATTGGGTCCCAAATATTAGGGAGAGGACCTCCCTAATCACAGCTCCCTGTCCTTGACCTCCACTGCAGGCGGACAATCCCAGGAGTGCAAGGAGGTTATGGAACCAAAGGCCTTCCAGGTTCCTCCCTTTGACAGCCATAGCGGCAGCAGGAAAGCCTTGACTTGGTTTCACCCTTTTAAATATCACATGCTTGGCGGGAATGTCAGCAGAAGCCTTCAGGCTGAGCAGACACTTTTTAGTTCCCCTCTTCCTCCTCCTTCTTACACAATATCCTGAGGGCATAAGAGGACTTTTCTTGTCTAAATCAGCCTGGTGGGGTGGAGTGGGGTGAAGCGTGGATCACTCAACCGTTCCCCTGGACGTCTCCTTGCCAGGGCTCAGGAAGTGCCACAGGGCTTGGACTCTCCATCCTGAGCAGACACAACAGCCCAAAGTGAGGAGTGGTCCAGTCCCTGGCCCCTGGAAGACCTCCTCAATGAGACCACCCTCCCACTTCATTCTGCAGGAGTCAGGTAACAGCTCTGCCCAGGTTTCCTCTTTCAAATCAACATGGGATTTTTTTTTTTTTTTTCCCAGCAGGAAAACGTACCGCCTCCAAATTCTGGCAGCACAGATTGTGCTGGCTGGAATCATTGACAGAAAGGCATGTTTTGTTGGCAAACAGCAGGAGAGGTGGACATCAGACACCACAGCTCAGTTTCATTGTAGCCAGAGGGTGATAAGCAGATAAAAATGTGTCTGTCATTTGCTCTAGATGGGGCTTCTCATACATGGCTCTTCCAACGTCTGCTGTTGCTAGCGTTAAATGAAGTCTTGCAACAAAACCGGAACCACAGTCCTAATTGAGCACAGATGATTGATTTCAGTCTTGGCTCCTGACAAGCCTGGTCTTACACTTTTGATGAAGAGGAGCAAATTTCATTTTTTTCCCCAAAGCTTAAGAGCTGTCCGGAAGTGGGGGTTCATGTGAAATTCCTACACAGACTAGGGAAAGGGGGCCATGCTACCATCAACCCTGCCTTCTAAAAGGAATTCTGACAAAGTGGGACCAGTGACAAGGGCTACAAGTCATCTGAGGAAATCCAAAATTTAGTTGGTGCCTTTGTCCCTCTTGTATGAATTGGGGTCTCTCATGAAAATATCACAGTGTTTTTTCCCCCACGACACCCCCTTTAACTAAACTTACAATGAGGTAATTAAAATGGACCTCTTACTCTGCCTCCCACCAACTGCATGACTCTGGGCCAGTCACCTAACCTCTCTGTGCCTCAGTTTCCTCCGCTGAAACAATGAGAATAATAATAGTACTTACCTCCTAGGTTTGTTGTGAGTACAAAATTATACACACTTATTGGGTATTAATATTAATAGTAATAAGTATTATTAAAGATCACTAATATGTGCTGCTTTTAATATTTTGACATTAGAGATTACTCTGTGTAGAAAAATAGATGGGTTTATGAACATAAGACAAAATCATGCCTTTGCTTTTATGTACAGGCTGAGAGACTGTTGGGAAGGATTTTAGGTTGATCGAAACATGTATATACAAGACAGGACACAAACTTTAGATATTCTGATGCTCCTAGAAATTAATGATAAATGAGGGGCAGGAGGACTAAATGGTTCCTTTCAATAAAACTATATCTTTTAAAATGCTCCATTAAAGATGATTATGAATATCAATGGAATTTTAGTGTAAATTCATGGGACATTCTGGAGAAGTTCGGCTTCTGTTTCAAACAGAAATGTCTGGCAAGGACTCCATTTATCTTGGAAAATTATTTTAAAAGTTCAAATCCATGCTTTCTGCTTGTTATTTCCATCCATTTAACTACCAGCTCACTTCAAAGGCTTCCCAGCTCTTGTAGGAATCCAGAGGCCCCTGCTCTGGACTGAGCGTTTAGTAAAGCCTGTTTGGGAGGAAATTCTAAAAGCTCCGGCAGCCTCATTGAGTAGTCACACTGCCACCTAGTGGCGCAAAGGCTAAATAAGTGCA
Organism: Bos indicus; assembly: GCF_029378745.1. NCBI lineage: Eukaryota > Metazoa > Chordata > Mammalia > Artiodactyla > Bovidae > Bos > Bos indicus. The sequence continues at coordinate 35,124,838 of NC_091779.1, forward strand.
AGAGATTGCCTTGAAGCTTGTTCTCAACTTGTTGCTGCTGCTGCTGCTTCGTCGCGTCTGACTCTCTGCGACCCCATGGACTGTAGCCCGCCAGGCTCCTCTGTCTACGGGGATTCCCCAGGCAAGAATACTGCAGTGGGTTGCCATGTCCTCCTCCAGGGGCAGGACCCAGGGATCGAACCCAGGTCTCCCTCATGGCAAGCAGATTTTTTACCGCTGAGTCACCAGGGAAGCCCTCTAGCCTTCAGTTCAGTTCAGTTCAGTCGCTCAGTCGTGTCTGACTCTTTGCGACCCCGTGTATCGCAGCATGCCAGGCCTCCCTGTTCATCACCAACTCCCGGAGTTCACTCAGACTCACGTCCATCGAGTCAGTGATGCCATCCAGCCATCTTATCCTCTGTCGTCCCCTTCTCCTCCTGCCCCCAATCCCTCCCACCATCAGAGTCTTTTCCAATGAGTCAACTCTTCGCATGAGGTGGCCAAAGTTCTGGAGTTTCAGCTTTAGCATCATTCCTTCCAAAGAAATCCCAGGGCTGATCTCCTTCAGAACGGACTGGTTGGATCTCCTTGCAGTCCAAATCATGTTTTCTTTCTACTATTGGAATCCCATGTTAAGGAGAGAAGTGGGGTGGGGTAAGGGAGAAAAAGAGAAGGAGAGAAAATCAGGGCAAGTAGACAAGATCTTTCATTGGTCTGAGGCGTTAGTAGCAGCTGCTTCTGGGTGAAAATTTCTAACACCAAGAATGTGGAAGAGAACCTGTGGTTCACTGGCAAAGTTCAAATTGTGGTCCCAGGGGTTTTGGTTAAAACCATGGTTCCAGAATCAAGAAATGAGTTTGAATGGGGCCTCTGCCATTCACCGGCTATGGACCTTGAGTGAATTACTGAACTGCCCCATGCCTTGGTTTCTTTGTCTATAAAATGGGGATAACAATAACTTCTTTGTGGTTTATTATGAGCTCCTAGCAAAGAAGGCAATCCATAGCATTATCTATTGTCATGACTGTTTTTAAGAGGAAGATGCTGTAGAAACTGCTATCTCACAGGTCAGGCGGTGCAGGACCGTGGGCCGAATGGTTGAGCAAACGGGACAACCAGATTCTGGTTCTGCCAAAAAGTAGCTGTGTGACCTTGGGTGGATCACATATCCTGTTTCCTTTCCTGCAAAATGAAGAGCTTGCATTCATTGATCATTAAGGTTATTTTTTCTTTCTCAAACACTGTAAATCTAAGGCAGGTCTTCCCAATAAAACTGGCCCTTTAAGGCTCATTTTGATCTTTCTTTTTACCAAAGCCCAGAGTCAAGGGTGTCCCAGGCGTTTATTTCTACAGCTGCTGGCGGATGAGAAACAGCCAGCAACTATAGATACAACTACTGATACAGTTTTTGCTGTATCAGTCACAAGGAATAGACCAAGTATATATTTGGTCAGGATGAGAACCCAATGGAAAGTCCTAGAAACTGAAGAATATTCCTCCGTCAGAAGCTGGTCTAGGATTTCTCATACGTTTGAAGAGTTCAGAACGTGTTTTGTTTTGTTTTTTATCTCTGCTAACTAGCCTCCTTAACATGGCAGGAAACCAACAAAACCTTTGAGCTGTACAAATTCAATATATACTTTATTAGTAGTGTTGCTAAGTCTGTGCCACCCATGTTGGTTAAACTAGTACCTGATCTTGCTTCCAAGAGCCTGCAAATGCCGCCAAAACTCACCTACTGCATATAAGTATTAATAATTCCCCATTCTGTTGTTCCAAGCCAGGGACCATTCCACTAGAGACACCTTGCTCTGGGATGATAACGATGGTGGCCCAGCAAAGATAATTATGAAACAATGCTTCCTGCCCTTCATCCTAAACAGCACCCATGCAGGTGCTCAGACATTTAGAGAAATCAGAACAAAGGCATCCTGGATCTTTGTGAGGGTGGGTGTATTAATTCTTTGTGGATCCTATCACAAATCACAAACTAGGTGACTAACAACAACAGAAATTTATTCTCTTAGAGTTTTGGAGGCTGAAGTTTTAAAATCAGGGTGTCCACAAGGCCACATTGTCCCCAAAGGCTCTAGAGGAAAATCCAGTTTTTGGCTTTTCCAACTTCTGGAAACTTCTGGGGCTTCCCTAGTGGCTCAGATGGTAAAAATCTGCCCACAATACAGAAGACCAGAGTTCAATTCCTGGGTCAGGAAGATCCCCTGGAGAAGTGAATGGTTACCCACTCCAGTACTCTTGCCTAGAGAATTCCATGTACAGAGGAGCCTGGCAGGCTACAGTTTATGGAGTCACAAAGACTCAGACACGACTGAGCAACACACACACACACACACACACACACACACACACACACATTCAACTTCTGGCAGCCTCTAGCATTCTTTGGCCTGTGGCTGCATCACTCCAAGCCTGCCTCCTCCCTCATATGGCATTCTCATCCTCTCTGGTCTTTTCCTTCTCTGTATCTTATCTTACAGGGACACTAGTCCTTGAATTTAGTGCCACCTGGTAAATCAGGATGATCTCCTCATCTGATCCTAATTATACAAAACCCTCTGTTTCAAATAAGGTCACATGCACAGGTTCTGCAACATGGACATATATTTTGAGGTTGCTACCATTGAAACGACTCAGTTGAGTAAAGAAGACAGGGCAGACACTTAGAAAGACAAGCAGTCAGCCTCTGTACCCCAGTTCCATTCACCCATGCTGAATCAGTTAAAAAAAGGGAAAGTCACTCAGTCATGTCTGATGCTTTGCGAGCCCATGGACTCTAGCCCACCAGGCTCTTCTGTCCCAGAATTCTCTAGCAAGAACACTGGAGTGGGTTGCAATTCCCTTCTTCAGGGGATCTTCCTGATCCAGGGATCAAATCTGGGTTTCCTGCATTGTAGGCAGTTACTTTACCATCTGGGCTACCAGGGAAGCCAGTGCTGAACCACGGTAGCCCCCAAAGACATTCCAATCCTTGCCACTGAATCTCGGCAACTCAATAAACATGTGAGGATAAGAGCAAGAGAGATCCAAGGTCCCAATGGTTTTGAATCATTTTTGTACCCAAATACACCAGGTGATGCCACACCTTCCCATTTGTACTGGATGGGCTGGTCATTCATTCTCCATAAAGAAATCTTTGAAGAAACAAAACAAGATGCATTGGGACGTTCAGCATGTGCAGCTTGAAAAAATCCCCAGGGTGATTCCACCACACCCTGTGCCTCTTACCTTCCTCTTTCCTTGTCTTAACCTCAAAGTAGACCATTCAAAATATCTGTATTTACTTCATCAGTCAAAAAATAACTTTAGTCAGTGACAAGCGTGCTTATACTTCTCAAGTCGTTTTTGTTTTTATTCATATTAGAAATTTGACACTGGCCCCCTGTTATGTGTTAGTCACACTTACATGTGTCATTTAAAATATTCTAGAAGTTAAAAAAATTTTTTGAGTCGAAATTTCATCTGAGCAGTAAGATGTTTACATATAAGCTTGATATTATTGAAATACCATTTTTCCTCCCTTTCGAGACATTTTCTTTTTTTTAATTGAAGTATACTTGATTCACAATGCTGTGTTAGTTTCAGGTGTACAGCAAATTGATTCAGATATATATATATATACATAAAAATATATAATTTTTCATTACAGTTCATTATAAGACATTGGATATAGTTCCCTGTGCTGTACAATAAAGCCTTGTTGTTTACCTGTGTTGTATATAGTAGTGTGTATCTGTTAATCCCATTGTTGTTGTTGCTTACTCACTAAGTCAGGTCCAACTAGTTAGGGACCCTGTGGACTGTAGCCCTCCAGGTTCCTCGTCCATGGGATTTCCCAGGCAAGAATACTGGAGTGGGTTGCCATTTTCTCCTCCAGGGGATCTTCCTGACCCAGGGATCAAACCCCCTCTCTTGCATTAACAGGCAGATTCTTTACCACTGAGCCTCCAGGATGGCCTGTACTCTTATCTCTTCCCCCTCTTTCTCCTTTGGTAACCATGAATTTGTTCTCTGTGTTCGTGAGTTTGTTTCTGTTTATAAATAAGTTCATTTTCATTAGTTTTTAGATTCCACCTATAAGTACTATCGTATGATATTTGACTGACTTCACTCAGTATAAGAATCTCTAGATCCATCCATGTTGCTGCAAATGGCATTATTTTATTCTTTTTTTAGGGCCAAGCTATATTCCATTATATATATATAGCTATATATATATAACATCTTCTTTATCCATTCATCTGTTAATGGGCACTCAGGTTGCTTCCACATCTTGCCTATTATAAATAGCACTGCAATGAACACCCAGGTGCTTGTATCTTTTCAAATTAAGAGTTGTCATCTTTTCCAGATATATGCCCAGGTGTGGGTTTGAAGGATCATATGGTAACTCTATTTTTAGCTTTTTAAGAAACCTCCACACTGTTCTTCATATCGGCTGCACCAAATTACATTCCCACCAACAGTGTGGGAGGATTCCTTTTCCTCTCCTTCCACTCCAGTACTTATTATTTGTAAACTTTTTAATGGTGGTCATTTCAACTGGTATGAAGTGATACCTCCCTGTAGTTTTGCTTTGTATTTCTCTAATAGGGATCTTGAGCACCTTTTCATGTAGCTGTTGGCCATCTGTATGTGTTCTTTGGAGAAATGTCTATTTAGGTCTTTTGATTGGGTTTTTTGATTTTTTGTTGTTGTTTTTACTGAGTTGTATGAACTGTTTGTATATTTTGGAGGGTTTCCCTGGTGGCTCAGTGGTAGAGAATCTGCCTGCAGATGCAGGAGATGCAGATTCCATTCCTGTGTTGGAAAGATCTCCTGGAGAAAGGAATGGCTACTCACTCCAGTATTCTTGCCTGGAGAATTCCATGGACGGAGGAGTCTGGCAGGCTACAGTCCATGGGGTCACAAAGGGTTAGACACAACTAAGCAGCTAACATTTTTCTTACTTTTCATCTTATATTTAAGTCTTCAAGCCATTTTGAATTTATTTTTGTGTATGGTGTGAGGGATGGAGTCATTTTGATTTTGCTCTTTCAATCACTGTAAGTTAGAAAAAAGGAAAAAAAAATCTTACTGTGTGAAAATATAAAAGCAATTATTTTCATTTTGGTTCACATCCTTCTTCAACTTCCCTCTGGTAGTGAACTTGAAGTTGCAGTCAGCTGAACAATCAACACTAGTCTCAGGGGAAAATGGATAAACCAGAATGGTGCTCCAGACCCCTAAACTGACAGTTACAGGACTCACATCACTGACTGTAGAGAACAGCTCTTTGAGAGCAAAAGATCTAATGTAGTCATCTACTTAAACCCTGACTCCTACACCAGACACACTTAGACCAAACATCAGAAAAAGCAGGCAGCATTGTTTGTCTTCTCTTAGCTGTTTCCCCTTTCCAGGTGAGCTGTGATGTTGCAAAACCAGTCAGAATATTCTGGCCAGAGACCTACATCCCCTGTGTCACATGTCAGGGTATTGATAGAACAGATGTTAACACATCATCTGCAATGATGAGGGGTTCTTGAACTGAAGGTAAATTACTAGGGTTTGGTGGGAAATTTTTTGGATTAGAATAAGAAACAAAAAGTTCTGTATGTGAGCTGAGATTCTAAACTCCAAATACTAACTGTACAAGAAGGAAAGAAAGTCAGGATTCAATGATGTACTGAGAAGAACACGAGACTTAGAAAATCTGGGTTTGGACCTCTGTTCTACTATGTGCTTGAACTCCGTATACCTTTCTGTAACAAGAAGAATTTACCAGGCTTTGGGAGGATCAAATGAGATATTATACGTGGAATTTTTGTTTTTAAGTGTGATTATTAGTTCTAATAATAGAATTAGTAATGAGTATAAAATACCAAACTCCAGAATGTTTTTTGCCGTATATACAAAAACAAAGAAAAATACTGAGATCATTTGTACCCTGGAATAAGCAATCTTAGTAAAGCACAGAATTTGAACTAGATAGTGGCAAAGTGCCACATACCAGAACTAACACATTAGCAAGGAATCATGAGGACCCTCTGGAGAAAATAAAGAAATGCATGAATGAGTGGTATGTGAAAACCCAGAGCAGCTGAAGTCATGCAGCACCTTGAAAATTGAGGGCGCCTGAGAAAAGAGAGTGGCTAGGTATTAAGAGCAGGATATACACCATGGAAAGGTTGAAATTGAGAACATCACAGTTTTAATGAGAAAAGGTGCAACCGACAGCAAAGAGCCCCATGACAACAAAGGTGAGAGAAATTGCTCATTTCATGGCAGAGTCTTGCTGCTGTGACTTCCAGGAGAGGAAAGCAAGTGAAGTCAGGACTGTGGAGTGATTATATTATTTAATCCTGATTAAGAAATAGTGAGTGCATTTTCTTCCATGTTCAAAAGAAATGGAACAGAAGTGGGTTGAGAAGAAAGAGGTATGGGGGAAGGAGTCCACATATTCTATAAAGTGAGGTTTCAAAAATCATCCATCTCTATGTGGATGGGTGTGAATCTCCTATAACCTTCCATTTCTAATGTCTAGTTGTTTTATTTTTTTTTTCCCCTCAAATCATACTCTGGCTGCCTCACTGACCGGCAGCTAGCTGCTGTCTTGATGGGCCTGTTGAAATCTTCCTCTTCTAAGTGGTTCTTGTCACACAGAACTTCTCACATGCTGGGAAGGAAGTCTTTAGAAAACCCCACAGACGGCCTCCTCTCCCCACCCCCACCCACTCCATGTAGACCTTACCTTTCAGTTTCTAACTTCCCGTCAAGGGCAGAAAGGAACTGCCAGGCTCGGTGACAACGTGTGTTTTCGTGTGTTGAGAGGGATGTGGGGGCTGAGAAAAAAAAGAGCAGAACATTTCTGTCCTGTTTTTCCTATGCCAAGGAGTATCTTTCTCAGCCATCAAGAATGTTTTGTTTCAAATTTCATGTGTTTGGCAGTGAGTTCTCTTTTGCTGGCTCATATTCTTTTCTATATGAAAATAGAATAGCCATTAGAAATAGTAGATGAAAATAAGATTTCTTTGGGCTGACACTTGGAGACACAGAAAAATGAAATGACTTATATTGCATTACCATGTGGACATTAAACATTATCCTAAGATCCAAATAAGCCCCTAGAAAGAGATTTATAAAAACACTTCAATTATCTGTAAGTTCATTAGACAAAATGTAAATTCCTCAGAGATTACCCTCTGATTTCATATAGTTAATGCAGGCTAAGTGAATTATCTACTTTTGCTTTGTTGACTACACCAAAGCTTTTGTTGTGTGGATCACAACAAACTGTGAAAATTTCTTTTTTTTTTTTTTTACTGTGGGTTTTTTGTTTTTTTTTTTTTTTTATTTAACTTTACAATATTGTATTGGTTTTGCCATATATCAAAATGAATCTGCCACAGGTATACATGTGTTCCCCATCCTGAACCCTCCTCCCTCCTCCCTTCCCATACCATCCCTCAGGGTCATCCCAGTGCACCAGCCCCAAGCATCCAGTATTGTGCATCGAACCTGGACTGGCGACTCATTTCATATATGATATTATACATATTTCAGTGCCATTCTCCCAAATCATCCCACCCTCTCCCTCTCCCACAGAGTCCAAAAGACTGTTCTATACATCAGTGTCTCTTTTGCTGTCTCATATACAGGGTTATTGTTACCATCTTTCTAAATTCCGTATATATGCATTAGTATACTGTATTAGTGTTTTTCTTTCTGGCTTACTTCACTCTGTATAATAGGCTCCAGTTTCATCCATCTCATTAGAACTGATTCAAATGTAGTCTTTTTAATGGCTGAGTAATACTCCATTGTGTATATGTACCATAGCTTTCTTATCCATTCATCTGCTGATGGACATCTAGGTTGCTTCCATGTCCTGGCTATTATAAACAGTGCTGTGATGAACATTGGGGTACATGTGTCTCTTTCAATTCTGGTTTCCTCAGTGTGTATGCCCAGCAGTGGGATTGCTGGATCATAAGGCAGTTCTATTTCCAGTTTTTTAAGGAATCTCCACACTGTTCTCCATAGTGGCTGTACTAGTTTGCTTACTTAAAGAGATGGGAATGCCAGACCACCTGACCTGCCTCCTGAGAAATCTGTATGCAGGCCAAGAAGTAAGTTAGAACTGGACATGGAACAACAGACTGGTTCCTAATCAAAACAGGAGTACGTCAATGCTATATATTGTCACCCTGCTTATTTAATTTATATGCAGAGTACATCATTCAAAATGCCAGGCTAGATGAAGCACACACTGGAATCAAGATTGCTGGGAGAAATATCAATAACCTCAGATATGCAGATGACACCACCCTTATGCCAGAAAGTGAAGAAGAACTAAAGAGCCTCTTGATGAAAGTGAAAGAGGAGAGTGAAAAAGTTGGCTTAAAGCTCAACATTCAGAAAACTAAGATCATAGCATCTGGTCCCATCACTTCATGGCAAATAAATGGGGAAACAGTGGCAGACTTTATTTTTCGGGGCTCCAAAATTACTGCAGATGGCAACTAGAGCCATGAAATTAAAAGACACTTGCTCCTTGGAAGAAAAACTATGACCAACCTAGACATCATATTAAAAAGCAGAGACATTAGTTTTCCAACAAAGGTCCATCTAGTCAAAGCTATGGTTTTTGCAGTAGTCGTGTATGGATGTGAGGGTTCGACCATAAAGAAAGCTGAGTACCGAAGAATTGATGCTTTTGAACTGTGGTGTTGGAGAAGACTCTTGAGAGTCCCTTGGACAGCAAGGAGATCCAACCAGTCCATCCTAAAGGAGATCAGTCCTGAATATTCATTCGAAGGACTGATGCTGAAGCTGAAACTCCAATACTTTGGCCACCTGATGTGAAGAACTGACTCATTTGGAAAGACCCTGATGCTGGGAAAGATTGAAGGCAGGAGGAGAAGGGGATGACAGAGGATGAGATGGTTGGATGGCATCACTGACTCGATGGACATGAGTTTGAGAGAACTCCGGGAGTTGGTGATGGACAGGGAAGCCTGGCATGCTGCAGTGCATGGGGTCACAATGAGTCAAATATGACTGAGTGACTGAACTGAAGTGAATTACATTCTAAGCAAATGTAAGCTAAATTTGCTGTAAAAACTGTATGAAACAGAATAACAAAACCCCATGGTTTCAGAACTGTTTATTATCAACATCCTATCAGCATTCCACTAACATCAAGAAGTCAAAAATTTACAGAAGAACAAACTTCAGAAATACTTAAAGAGTCATATTTAATTTCCTCATCCGTTAATGGTTAAGCCATCAGAGGCCATGCCAAAGACAAAATTGTATTTATGCAGGAGCTATTTGGTCAGATAACCAGGAAGATGTTTGAAGGTTCTAATTTGTAAAATGATGGTGATTTTTAGACCTGATCTTTCAGGACAAAGGGAACACAAAAGCCGAACCGATCAATATACCTGGAGAGTTCAAGGTGACTCAGCATTTGGGAGGTGGGCCTTCGCCGGCTAAACTTTACCAATTGCTGAGTGACCTGGCTTCCCCTACTTCAGTTCAACCCAGAAGGGAGAACCCAGTGGAAACCAGGAAGGAGTGCAGAGCAGCAGGTGCCTGAGATCACAGAAGAGGGAGTGATGATGCACAGTGGCATCTATAGAGGTTTACTGCCAAGGTGTTGCTCAGTCTAGCCTCTGGAGGGAAGCCAGGCACACACACAACTACCAGAGCCCCGCTCGTGCCAGCTGTTTTCTTCTTACCACATTATACCTCACAACACGAAGCTGAGGTGGGTCATCTACCATTCCCTCTCCACCTTCTCAAGTCGCTGACAAAAATGTAAGGGGTTGTCACAGTGGGGGCTGCCACTGCTTCTTCCGCTGCCAGCCCCTCCTCCCTGGGCTTTGACCAGCCTGTAGCAGCCCTCTCCTTCCCCAGGAACTCAATTTGTGGTGAGAGGCACGTTCCCACATCCTGTTAAAAAGGGGCTTGATGCTGCCTTCAGCATCAGAGGCTCAGCCAACTGGAATCCATAACAGCTCATTTGCCATGAAGTAGACAGGGAGCTTTTGGGAATAGATTCATGGCGGGGTTCAACGCTCCTTAAGAAGCTAATAAAATCTTTTCTCCTACTATCCTCTGTCTGACCAATCATGGAGAAATTCAAACAAATTCAGCCCATCAGCCAGTATGTTTATGTATATATAATTATGGCTGATTTGTGTTGTTGTGTGGCAGAAACCAACACAACATTAGGTCCTTCCCTGGTGGCTCAGGTGGTAAAGAATCTTCTGGCAATGCAGGAGACCTGAGTCTGATCCCTGGATCAGGAAGATTCCCTGGAGAAGGGAATGGCTACCCACTCCATATTCTTGCCTGGACAATCTTGTGGACAGAGGAGCCTAGTGGGCTACAGTCCATGGGGTCACAAAGAATTAAACGCAACTGAGTGACTTTAAGTTTCACTTTTCAACACAACGTTGTAAAAATATTTTAAATATTTAAATAAAAATAAATTAAAATTAGCAATTATGAAAAGAAATGTGTCAGGAAATATGGGAGTACTTATTTGGGTGGGGAGTGACAGAGGGGGAACATTTTTGAGGAAAAAAAAAAACAGGTCCCTGATTTTTTCATCTCCTTAAGGAAACAGAGGACACACATTAAATACATAAATTATGATTCATCTAAATATTTAGACAGTGTTAACAGCGATGAAAAGACTTTACTTCAGTTTCAATGTCTATTGTGGAACTTGCTATTTACCATCCTGAGAAGCTGTGTCATAAGTACTGTATTTTAGTCAGCTGCCATGAACTCTATCTTGACAATCAAAAACAATGAAAGTCATTTTATTATACAATTTCTAACAAAAAGGGGTTTTAAGAAATTTTATTTTCAGACTAAAATAACTGCACCCCCCCAAAAAAAAATTCTCTTTTCCAAGTTTCCTAGGTATAGCAGATCAAGTCTCTTTAAAGAGAAAAGACAACTTATCTGTGTGTGTGTGTGTGTGTGTGTGTGTGTGTGTGTGTGAAGTTTGGGAGAGCTTGGCTTGGTCATGAAGAATATATTTTTATTTTCTTTAAGCAACAGAAATCAATGAGGCTAAATACTACTATTGTTCTATGAAAGTTTGAATTGCGTGAGTCTAATCCAAATTTTCACCAGTCTGTTCTTACCTCAGGGGTGGTAAATTTATCTGGCTTATAGAAAAATGTGCTATCTTTCCAGTCTTTTTGCTATACTTCTGGTCAGTCCTGGGCTGAGTGGATCCTAAATTTGAACAACATGAGCCATCACTTCGGCAGGAGCTGGGCTCTCCCAGACCCCTCATCTGGCTTCTTCACTGGGCAGGAGTAGGGCTGACTTCCTGGAATGCTTTCCCATTACATACGCATCTCCTCTCGGCCTCATATTATCCTCTGATGTCACTCTATATGGGGTTCTGTTCTGGGCAATAATGAGTGGTAGGAACTAATTTTGTTCCACAGGTAGAACCAACAATTCAGACCATATTTGAGCAATCATATGTTATCTCAACATAGCAATAAAAAAAGAAAATCTATACAGGATAAAATCGATCAGTGATTAAAGAAAGAAGAGAATCAGAGGCATAGAGAAAGATTTGAAAAACTATTGTTATTTGCCAACTTTCCTCATGATTAAAAGCATTATATGCAATCAAGTAAAATCATTTTCTTTCTCTTATTCCATGGTCTCCATTTAGAAAAGAATAAGAGCATCCATAATAGGGGTTCATTTTCCTCATGAGTTAATTGCAAAAGTGACGCTACCACATCTTAAGGAAGCAAAATCAAGCTCAAAGTTATTTTATATTCTGTGTATTTGTTGGCTGCGCTGGGTCTCAGTTTCTATGCAGGCTGTCTCTAGCTGTGACCAGAGGCTACTCTCTAGTTGCATTGCATGGGCCTCTCGTTGCAGTGGCTTCTCTTGCTGAGGAGCACAGGCTCTGGGCACTCGGGCCACAGGAGTTGCGGCATGCAGGCTCAGTAGTCGTGGGTCAAGGTTTAGCTGCTCTATGGCATGTGGAATCTTCTCAAACCAGGGATCAAACCTGTGTCCCCTGGCACAGGGGGCAGGCGGGTTCTTATCCACTGCATCACCAAAGAAATCCTCAAAATTATTTTAAATCCATTAGTTACCCAAGATTTGTGGGTGTTTTATTTCATTTGTGTTTTACAAGTGAAACTTCACAAGAATGAGACTTGAAAGACAAGGAACTTTGAAAACAATCTAGTAATTGTCTCTTGTATCATTTAGTTTCTCTACAGTTTTTTGTAGATTTTAGAGTGTATAGCATTATAAAAATTAAAAACAGGCTTTCTGGTAAGATGTTTCTAATAATCCAGGAGTAAGAGGATTAACCCAAAGCTTCTGTCTTAGCACTGTTGGGACTGATAATTCTTAGTTTCAGGGGTCAGTCCTGGGTATTGTAGGATGGTTAACAGCAGCTCTGGACTCTATACATGAGTTGTCAAGAGCACTTTCTCAGTCAGCCATTTCAATCAAAGGCATTTGCAGACATTGCAAAAACTGCCCCAATTTGAGAACCACTGGATTAACCTAATATCCAAGACATATTTAAAACCAAGCAAAATCCAGTTACCAATAACAGTGATGGAGTATTACTAATTTTTCCATATGAAAATATGTAGATGAACTAGCTACAAAATAAAACATTTTCTTGATGTGTAATTTCTTGATGTCTGTCCTAAATGCCATCTCAGTCTTTAAGTATATATACTTGATTCACTGCCTTTATGTAAGTTGCTGAAAGCAAAAAAGAGTTTCTGGAATCTGGAGTTGTTAACTAGAAGTTCAGAGGATGTAGCTAAAGTATTTTTGCATCTTCCCAGGGACTGTGGAAAACATGTTAAGTTTATATCAGTGAAGATGTATAATTCTCAGAAAGGGGAAAATATGAGGTCTAAAGGAAATTCACTTCTATCAAGAGCATTTCTACATCTATGTAATTATAGCACAATGGGTAGTAGTTTTGGCTAAACATTGTACAGAGATTCCTTGAATTAAGATGGTTCAATTTAAAAATTTTCAACATTATAATGATGCATCTAGCAGAAACCAAACTTTGATTTTTGATCTTTCTCTAGGCTAGTGATATGTGGTACTATACTCTCAGGTGATGCTCAGAGCTCCCAGTCAGCTGAGCAATCAGGAGGGTTAACAAGGTTAAATCCCAGTACACTTACAACCACTCTGTACCTAGACAGCCATCTTGTTTTTCTTTCAGTATGATATTCAATAAATTACATGAGATATTCAACACTTTATTATAAAACAGGTTTTGTGTTGGATGCTTTAGCCCAACGAAGGGCTAATGTAAGGGTTCTGACCACATTTAAGGGAGACTGGGCTAAGCTAGAATGTGCTGTAGGTGAGGTGAATTATATGCACTTTCTACTTTAGGTATTTTCAGTTTATGATGGATTTATTGGGATGCAACCCGATCATAGGGCCATCATAGGGCTTCCCAGGTGACTCAGTGGTAAAGAATCTGCCTGCCAATGCAGGAGCTGCAGGAGACATGGGTTTGACCCCTGGGTCAAAAAGATCCCCTGGAGGAGAAAATGGCAATCCATTCCAGAATCTTTGCCTGGGAAATCCCATGGACAGAGGAGTCTGGCGGGCTACAGTCCATAAGATCGCAAAAGAGTTGCACAAGACTTCGTGACTAACGGCAGCAACAACAAACCCCATCATAAGTGGAGAAAGATCTGCACAAATACATTAACAGATGGAAAAAAATAGAAAATTACATCAAATAACTGTGGAAAATAAATTTTTAGTAATTTGAGGTGAAATGTTTGTTTTACTTAAAATATCTTAAACTCTGAGATCTCCTACAATAGATTCTGAAATACCTTTTCTTAAGGATAAGGTATCCTTAAGATCCTTAAACCATTAAAAGTTTAAAAAGTCCTGCAAACTAATGTAAGGTGTTAATAACATGAGAAATGATGTAAATTATGTGAGAACTTTCTATATTATCTTCTGAATTCTTCTATAAATCTAAAATTGTTGTAAAAAATAAAGTAAGGCTTTAAAAAGTTGTGTAAATAATAGGCATTGATACGGATCAATTGTTAAGGGAAAAAAGCAGAATTGATACTGAAAGTATTTAACAACTAGAATCGCTTGGGAACCAATCAGAAATGGCTACTGATGGTTTATCTTGCTGAGCTGGTGTGTAGCACAGGAAAAAAGTAAAGTGCAAAGCAGAGCTTCCCACATGTACAAAACACAGGGACAGAAAAGATGTACCTGTGTTTATTTATATACATTTTTATCAGTATAGACATAGCTTAGAAATATATATAAGAAACTGATAATAGTGGTTGACTGACTCCAGAGAGGAGTTGAATAAGCTCTCCATGCCATTTATTGTTTAAAGCAGGTCAATTTTGAGAATAAAAGGAAGCATTATTAATCATTGTTCCAGAGCAATAAGCATAAACTTGTGTTGTACTGTTAAGTTAGGTATGTGACCCTCCTAGACCTGGGGCAGGAGGGTTTAGAGACTCAGGTTTTAGAGCAGGATTACTTTTCCCTTTATCATAAAATACATTGTTCTTATCCTCTTTTTAACTTTTTCAAAGTAAAAAGAATCCCAGAAAATGGAATGAATATTCAGTCTACAATGAAATCAGAATGGGAGAATGTAAAAAAAAAAAAAAAAAAAGTTTAATCATTTTTACCTTTCTATCATTATTATTAAGGAAGAAATTAAACTATTATTGTTAAGATGAAGGGTGAACCTGGGTGTTGAAACTTTTAGCTAATAAACTTACTAAGAGTGATAACAACCAAAACTTCTAAACCTAAGTAGTCCATATAATAGATTAATAGTTGTGGATTTCGAGCCATTCAGAAAGTGAACATATTAGTCACTCAATTGTGTCCAACTCTTTGTGACCCCATGGACTATAGCCCACCAGGCTCCTCTGTCCATGGACAAGAATACTGGAATGAGTTGCCATTTCCTACTCCAGGGGATCTTCCCGACCCAGAGATTGAACCTGGGTCTCCTGCATTGCAGGCAGGTTCTTTACCACTGAACCACCAGGGAAGTATTAGTGAACACAGGTGCTGTTGCTAATCTGTGGCTTTTTCTTTCCTTGTGCTTCCACTACCAGTTAAAGTTTTGGGGGCACAGGGCAGGGGGTGGGGAGGTAAGCCAAACTCAAACATCATAACTTTACAATGTTACCCAGCTGTATGCTGGTTTCAGTCACACTGATATAAAATTAGGACATAACATTAATGATTGTAACTTCAGAATTTGGTCACTTGGAGAAAATGATGTTATGTGACTAGTGAGTTAGAAAAAAAAAAAATCACAATGGCAGAAATCATAGAATGTATATTATGTTGCAATTCTTGGTCTAAGAAAATTTACATGCATTAACTCATTTAATCCTTTTATTTTTAAAAAAAATAAAACACAATGAGGAATAGGTACTGTTACAATTCTCATTTTATAAATGAAGAAAACGGAGTTTCAGAGAGATTAAGTAACTTGCTAGGTCACACAGTAATTAAGTAGTCGAGTAGAAGTTTGAACCCAAGTCAGTAATTTCAGAGCCAGGGCTATTAACCCTGATGTTACACTGCCTTCTGCATCTGGGTTGGCACCTTGGACTTAAATTACAATTCAAATCAACCACTCTATATTTTTAAAGTAAAATCAGGGCATGCAGTTGGACAATGGGTTAGTGTGTTTCGTGGATTTCCCCCAACTCCTCCCCCACCCCAGCCAAAATCCAAGATGTGAAGTTGCTGTGACTAAAAAGGATGTCACTCAAATCCTTTGGTTTCTGTTCTGTCACCAATGCTGTGAGAGAGGTGAACTATATATTGCCAAGGCTTCACTTGCTTTGTAAAAATAGGAAACCCTCCCAAGTTCCATATACTCTTCAAAATGTCCTACAGATATTGATTTGTTTTATCTTCCTAACAGCCCTATGACATGGCTTTC
Source organism: Bos indicus (assembly GCF_029378745.1). Lineage (NCBI taxonomy): Eukaryota > Metazoa > Chordata > Mammalia > Artiodactyla > Bovidae > Bos > Bos indicus. The sequence continues at coordinate 35,140,817 of NC_091779.1, forward strand.
CTAGTCCCATAAAAGAGGAAAGCAAACTGAGGAAATTTTTGTATTGATAATTCTTTTTGCATTTTGTGTTAAGATTTAAAGTCTTCCATAGCTATGATCTCGGGAAGCAAAGGCAGAACTTGTCTTCACCTGTTCCCTCTTCCAGCAACCAAATTCTCTCTGGTTCTCTGGTCTTCCTGCCTGTTACACCCAGGGATTACTTGAGGATTTGAGAAAATCATGTGGATTAAAAAAATGGTCAAAGGAGGCAAGGTAGAAAGCAAGATATTCTCAGCAACTTGGATATAGGGTAATAAATTAAAGGAGCAAAATCAACCTGGAAAATGCTGCTTCCGCTTGGTTTTCTCCTCCTATCTAGGGTCCTTACCCCCATCTTGCAAGTACACACACATTATAGGTTAGTAGAGAGAGAAATTCTTAATGAAAGGACCATTTCTTTTAAAAATCACCATTCACAGAACTCAGCTCAGTGTCAACCTGAACAATTCCCCAAATATATTAGAACCGCAGGGATTCTATACAAAGGAAAATGAGACAGTTTCTGGACTTTGTAGCCCAAGACAGACCTGAATCAGCATCTCTGGCCTTACGGTTTCTGGCTGTGAGCCCTTGAATATGCTACTTAACATTTCTAATAAGAGTAGTTTCCTTTCATTGAGCCCAGGCTGAGGGTCAGGGAGGCACTTCACAAACTCCATTTTTAACGCATATGACAGTTCTGGCAGATAGTCGCTATTATCCCCATTGTATAGATTGTATCACTGAGGTCCTGTGAATCAACGAGGATTGCAACCAAGTTCCCATGCTCTTACCATCACATCCTCCTGCAGTTTCAACCTCTTTCCTATGAAATGGAATTAAATGATGCCATCCTTCAAAAGAATGACATGGGGCAACACAGATAACATGCCTGGTTCCGAATCAAGCACATGTGTTTACACACTAAACAGTGGCTCTTATTATTATGAAAGAAAGTAACGTGGGGGTCCATCACAGTGCCTTCAGTGCTACATGACTTAAGAGGAGGAAGCGGTTCTTTCCAACCAGAGAGGATCTCTGGTTTTTTGGTATCTGAGTGGGGCCTTGAGAGAAGAAATATGCTCGGGCTTGTGGCAATGATCGGTGAGTGTGGGAAATAAGAAAACCTTTCTAAGTGAATTTTTAAAGCACAGAAATGGAAACTGTCATGGTTACCTGTGATTTTTTTTTTTTTTTTTAATTTCCTGAAAGAACTACAAAAGTTCAACTCCCAGTTTTTGGGAGAAAAAAGGAAACCAACCATGAATTTTTCCAGGTTACTTAGGATTATAGTCTCAGAGAAGGTGACAGCCTGCCCTCTTTCCTAGGTAACACCCTGATTCTAGACAAGAGGGACAAAGACAGTTTAAGCTTCTGGAAATGAGAGTCTCCAGCCCCTTTCTCATCACCTTTCCAGTGTCCCAGACCCTATACCCCTTGAAAACGAGTGCAGTCGGCCTGCTAGTCTGGTGCCAGCTGAATCATTTACACTAAATATGTATCGATAAGTATAACAAAACTCACTTTATTGCTTATATATAAAAATGAGTGGGTTTTTCTGCCACATCTCCCTGTGAGCAAACAGATGGACTTAAATATATATATATGAAAAAGAACAGGCTCGCAAACCACAGAGATGTCAAACGTGGCTATGCTGTATAAAGCATGCAACCTAAATTTACAGAAGAGCTTGCTTTCATTTTTGAAACACAGTTTCTCTTTAAGAGCCTCAGCTGTAAAATATGGAAGAAGTCTTTTGTTAGTCACTTTCACATTTTTTTCAAGTTCAACAAAACAGATAAATACCAAGTTCAGAGTAAATCCCACAAGAGAGCTAGAGAAACAGTGAGAGGAAAGAAGGAAAGAGAAGTTGTGACTTAACAACAAAAAAAATACCAAGTCAGTCTAAGACAACCAAAAAAAAAAAAAGTCTGTGTATCACAGCCCTCCCCTTTGAAGAAAGTCTCACAACTTATTTTGCCATAGAGGAAGAAAAATGTTACAATATCTCGTGAACCAATCAGCGACGCTGAAGGCCTCAAACCAGGAAACCTTTAAAGTGTAGTATTTTAAATTGTGCAAGTGAGACTTCAGTCTCTCAGCGAGTGTTTCTTCCCTGTGCTTGCAGGATGGAAAAGCAGATGTGAAGTCCCTCATGGCGAAGTTTAACACCGGGGGCAACCCCACGGAGGAGGTCTCCGTCAACAACCGGCCCTTCAAGGTCCCGGGACAAAACTCCCCCTCAGGAGTCCAAGCCAAAAAGAACTTGTTCAACAACCAAGGAAATGCGAGCCCTCCTGCAGGACTGAGCAACGTGCCCAAGTTTGGATCCCCCAAGCCACCTCTGGGGGTGAAACCTTCTCCTGAGGAAAAGCCTGACAAGGAGCCCAAGCCCCCATTTCTAAAGCCAGCGGGAGTGAGCCCCAGGTTTGGACCACAGGCTAACTCGGCCACCAGAGACTCCGAGGTGAAAGCAGGATTTCTGAAACCTGTAGGCCCCAAGCCCATCAACTTACCAAAAGAAGATGCCAAACCTGCGTTTCCCTGGCCTCCTGGGGCTAAACCTTCACTTCCCAGTGTAAACCAAGACCATGACTTAAAACCGGGCCCCAAGCCAGGGTCAATGCCTCCAGCCCTGGAGAATGAACCAAAACAAGTCTTGTCAAAGTTGGCTGGGGCAAAAGGCAAGTTTCTGTCAGCCTCACAAGATCTGGACCCCAAGCCCCTCTTCCCCAAACCTGTCTTTGGCCAGAAGCCACCCATGAATACAGAGGATCCCCAGGAAGATGAGAGCCCCACCAAGACTGCGGCTCCACAGAGAGGGCCCCTGGTCCCCCTGGCAGCCAAGGCCAAGTCTGGCCCTTTGAAACCAGCCAGGGAAGAGCCAGAGAATAAAGAGCACGGAGGTGAGACGTCAGTATCTCCTTTTCCTGGAGTTGTTCTGAAACCTGCTGCAAACAGAGGGGCCCCCGGAGGCCTCCCAAAAAATACTGAAGAGAAAAGAGAAGATAGGAAGATGGATGCAGCTAAGAACATCTTCCTGAACAAAATTACTCAGGAAGAGTCGGCCCCTGGGGCTCCTCCTGCCAAGTTCTTGAAGACCCCTTCGAAGCTGACATCGACAGGGCCCTGGAGCCAAAATCAAGACAAGGAAAAGGGGGACAAGAATTCAGCGACCCCCAAGCAGAAACCCCTGCCTTCCTTGTTTACCCTGGGACCCCCTCCACCAAAACCCAGCAGACCACCCCACGTTGACCTGTCAAAATTCAGGAAAGCCACTTCTGGAAACAGTGAGTTCTTTTCTCCTTTGTTATTTCATATGTTTTGCTTCCCATCAGAGGGTGTTCTAGCTTCTGGGTAAAAATTTGTAACAAGGAATGATGTAACAAAATTTGTAACAAGGAATGTAACAAGTATGCCTGTGTCTATGATGACTTTTTCTTGGTGGTTTCTTTTTTCTGGTATGGGACTTCTGAAAGTGTTGAAATCCTTAGTTCTATTCTGTGAGGAAGTGCCTTGAGGGGGCTGGTTTGGGGGCTTGGGGAGGAATACATCCATTTGATTACTAGGTAGTTTTGCTTAATGATGACCATTTCATTTACTTCTTTTGTTGGATTTCATTTCTGTTGAATTTAGAGTGAGATGTGTTCCCTCTAGTACCACAAAGTCATTAGAAGGTGAGCCAGCCTCCGAGTCAAGTGGCTGAGCCCGGGGGACATTTGACTGTCACGGCTGCAGGGTGCCCTGGCATCCAGCGAGTAGAGCCCAGAGACGCTGCTAGCTCCTCCCAACAAAGAATTATCCAGGCCCGCATGTCAACCGTGCAGAGGTTGAGAAACCTTGTCACAAATGATTTTAAATGTCCACAAATTTATCATGTGTCTCCTAAGTCCAGTATTCAAAGAAGAGATGCAAAGGACTCGTGAAATGGCACTTACTGTTTTATATTTTAGCTGTTGTTTTTCAGTCAGCATAAAGTTTTCTGAACATTCCTGATTGCTTAAGTAGTACTTTAGGATAATAAGCCAGACAGAGGGACACATTATTTTCCTTCTGGGTAAATAGTTTAATTTTCTGTCAGAGATGTTATCACCCTGCTATGGCATACAATAAAAGTTGATCCTGAATGACTTGGTAAAGATTGGTAACCCTCTGAGTGATGAAAGAAGCTCACTTATGCTTGAAATGATTAAGACTTTAGGCAAAGAATGTGCAATTGTTGTTTATCGTGAGAAAAGGAAAAGGATGGTTACAAGTGACCACACCACTACTAGATGTATCTTTTTTTACTTACAAGAGTGTGATCTATTTAAAGCAATTCTGAGTATAAAGGTAGTTTGTTTTATTTTGGTCCTGTAGAAGCATTTTGCAATATGTCACTTTCCTGAGATCAGTATTCTCTATGTCAAACCACAGATTACTAATCAAATGCCCCATTAATCACTCACATTGAAACAAGTTTGGAATAACCCCATGATCATCTGTTTTCTAGAACAAGTCAGTCTTGTTCCACTTATGTCCTCATATGTCATCCATCATGTGCTAGTTCTAATACTGATCCATAACTCAGAAATGTTTGGGGTTTTTTTTTTTAATCTTCTAAAGGACGCTTTCTAATTCCCTGTCTTAATTTTTCTGTGCTTCAGGTAAAAATGAGCTATCATAACCACCATTTTGTGGCTCTGACTTCATGTCAAAGAAACTGTCCTGATGCAAAATAGAAATCCTTGAGAGGTTTCTTCCACGTCCGCCATCTTTATTTCCACCGCACTGCCTGGTTTGAATGGTGGTACTCAGATGTCTGCTGTTGCACTATTGAAATGCCAGTGAAGCCCTCTTTGGGCTCTGTAGTCCCAGCAAGGTCAGCCTGGAGCTGATTTTCAGTGAAATACAGCTTCCAGAGACTCAAGCAAAATTGCTTAGGAAGTCAAGTTGATCCTTGCCCTCTTTCTCCTTCTCCTTGCAACCCTGTCCCCATCCGGATGTGCCTCCCCACTGCTCAAGTGTCCCATGACACAGTTAAGACTCTAAATCTTCTCATCAACGTACCCCAGCTCTACCCTCTGATCCCTTGATACATATTATGCTTCAAACTGTTCCCTCTTCATCCACCTCTTCCAGAAATCAAAACTCAATCTTTTATTTTTTTCTTTTGGTGGGAGGTGGGATTCTGAATTATTAGAAAAATATTTTATGTTGGAGTGTAGGTGATTAGCAATGTTGTGATAGTTTCAGGCGAATGGCAAAGGGACTCAGCCATACGTATATGTGTGTCCATTCTCCCCCAGCCTCCCCTCCCATCCAGGCTGCCCCATAACATTGAGCAGAGGTCCCTATCCTAATACAGTAGGTCTTTATTGGTTATCTATTTTCAATATCGCAGTATATACATGTCAGTCCCAAGCTCCCTAGCTGGCTTTTCCCCCATCTTTCCCCCAAGGTAACCATAAATTCAAAACTCAATCTTCTTAATTTGAACTGACATCAAGTTGTCATCAGTATAAAGCAATCCAATTCATAACTAATTCTGAGTAACACCCCTTTACAGCATTCACAATTTTAAAAAAGCATTTAATTTTTAACTTATTTTTTAAGTAGAAATTATATCTGACTCAAAAACAACAACTATAACATGATATATAGTGAAAAGAACTTTTAGTCAGTCCCCACCATTTGCTGGGTCTCCACAGAAACCACTCTTCTAATTGCTATATTTGTCCAAAGTTTCTTTATGCTTACCCAAGCAAATATAAATACAGATATTAATCCTCTTGCCTTTTACTGAAGAAATAAAATTCAGTATGCATTGCTTTGATCCTTTGATTGTATTTTTAAAATAAAAATACAATCCCTGCCTATCTTTACACATTTTAATAAGAGGTTACTGTTGAGCTGCATAATATTCAGGTACATGGATGACTCACCTAATTGATATAACAGTTTGTATTGTTTTTAAACTTTTGCTCCTCAAAACAGTGCTGCAGAAATTAACTTTGTATATGCGTCACAAAAATGAACACTTGTTTCCTGAACACAGAGACTTTCTTAATAGTCAGGTCTGCTGACTCCTAATCCCACCACTGCTATGGTTCCATACTAAGTAGTTTAGCATTCCATTTAGGAAGGTTAAAAAAATATCAGAGTTTTAAAGTGTATCATAGTATTCAAATTAATTGAAGCTTCATCTAACTCTGTAGGTTTTCAAAACTCTAGAACTTTTTTCTTAACCTTCTACCTGATTCCTTCCTTTCCAGGTTCACGTTTAATTCCTTAAACATCTTTTCCAAATCTACCTTCCATCTTTTATCATCTTTGTCCAATATATCAGCCAGTAAGGAGACTTCCCTGGTGGTCCAGGGGTTAAGACTATGCTTTCCAATGCAGGGGGACACAGATTCAATCCCTGTTTTGGAAGCTAAAATCCCATATGCCTCACGGCCAAAAAGCCAAATCATAAAACAGAAGCAGTATTGTAACAAATTTAATAAAAACTTTAAAAATGGTCCACATTAAAAAAAAAACACCTTTAAAAATAAAAAGAATGCTTATTATTGATTGAGGACTTGTTACATATTAGATACACGCTGCTGCTGCTGCTGCTGCTGCTAAGTCGCTTCAGTCGTGTCCGACTCTGTGCGACCCCATAGACGGCAGCCCACCAGACTCCCCCATCCCTGGGATTCTCCAGGCAAGAACACTGGAGTGGGTTGCCATTTCCTTCTCCAATGCATGAAAGTGAAAAAATAAAGTGAAGTCGCTCAGTCGTGTCCGACTCCTAGCGACGCCATGGACTGCAGCCCACCAGGCCCCTCCGTCCATGGGACTTTCCAGGCAAGAGCACTGGAGTGGGGTGCCATTGCCTTCTGTTTATTCCTCCTAAGAAACCAATGGAAATGGGAATTCTACCTGGAAACTAAAGCTCAGAGAGGTTAGGGGACTTGCCCAAATCCACAATGTGACTAGGCGGAGAAATTGGTCCTGGACATTGGGTGCAGTCCTCCTGTCTCTCTGATTTCAGAGCCTGTGACCCCCTCATCACCCTCCCTGCTACTCTCCCTCCTTGAAACATAAGATATTATAAAATAATAAATCAAGCATAAATGAAACCCACAGAATCTTTATCCTTCTCTGTTTCTCTGACCTTTGGTTAAAAATTGTCATTTTTTTGTTTTGCTATAAATACCACCATAAATACCATAAATAAAATCCATGTAGACAGAGAACAGTCTGTTTAACATTATCTATTTGGAGCACAGAAATAATATATTCTTGTTAGTCATTTAAATTTGTCTTCCCAACAAAGTCTAATTGGAATTTAGTATTCATACTCTATCAGTTTAGTTCAGTTCAGTTGCTCAGTCATGTCCGACTCTTCGCGACCCCATGAATTCCAGCACGCCAGGCCTCCCTGTCCATCACCAACTCTCAGAGTTCACTCAAACTCATGTCTGTCGAGTCGGTGATGCCATCCAGCCATCTCATCCTCTGTCATCCCCTTCTCCTCCTGCCCCCAATCCCTCCCAGCATCAGAGTCTTTTCCAATCAGACAACTCCTTGCACGAGGTGGCTAAAGTATTAGAGTTTCAGCTTTAGCATCAGTCCTTCCAAAGAACACCCAGGACTGATCTCCTTTAGGATGGACTGGTTGGATCTCCTTGCAGTCCAAGGGACTCTCAAGAGTCTTCTCCAACACCACAGTTCAAAAGCATCAATTCTTCGGCGCTCAGCTTTCTTCACAGTCCAACTCTCACATCCATACATGACCACTGGAAAAACCATAGCCTTGACTAGACAGACCTTTTTGGCAAAGTAATGTCTCTGCTTTTGAATATGCTATCTAGGTTGGTTGTAACTTTCCTTCCAAGGAGTAGCATCTTTTAATTTCATGGCTGCAGTCACCATCTGCAGTGATTTTGGAGCCCCCCAAAATAAAGTCTGACACTGTTTGCACTGTTTCCCCATCTATTTCCCATGAAATGATGGGACCAGATGCCATGATCTTTGTTTTCTGAATGTTGAGCTTTAAGTAAACCTTTCACTCTCCTCTTTCACTTTCATCAAGAGGCTTTTTAGTTCCTCTTCACTTTCTGCCATAAGAGTGGTGTCATCTGCATATCTGAGGTTATTGATATTTCTCCCGGCAATCTTGATTCCAGCTTGTGCTTCTTCCAGCCCAGGTTTCTCATGATGTACTCTGCATAGAAGTTAAATAAGCATGGTGACAATATACAGCCTTGATGTACTCCTTTTCCTATTTGGAACCAGTCTGTTGTTCCATGTCCAGTTCTAACTGTTGCTTCCTGGCCTGCATACAGGTTTCTCAAGAGGCAGATCAGGTGGTCTGTTATTCCCATCTCTTTCAGAATTTTCCACAGTTTATTGTGATCTGCACAGTCAAAGGATTTGGCATAGTCAACAAAGCAGAAATAGATGTTTTTCTGGAACTCTCTTGCTTTTTCCATGATCCAGCGGATGTTGGCAATTTGATCTCTGGTTCCTCTGCCTTTTCTAAAACCAGCTTGAACATCTGGAAGTTCACGGTTCACATATTGCTCAAGCCTGGCTTGGAGAATTTTGAGCATTACTTTACTAGCGTGTGAGATGAGTGCAATTGTGTGGTAGTTTGAGCATTCTTTGGCATTGCCTTTCTTTGGGATTGGAATGAAAACTGACCTTTTCCAGTCCTGGGACCACTGCTGAGTTTTCCAAATTTGCTGGCATATTGACTGTAGCACTTTTATGGCATCATCTTTCAGGATTTGAAATAGCTCAACTGGAAATCCATCACCTCCACTAGCTTTGTTCATAGTGAGGCTTTCTAAGGCCCACTTGACTTCACATTCCAGGATATCTGGCTCTAGGTGAGTGATCACACCATCGTGATTATCTGGGTCGTGAAGATCTTCTTTGTACAGTTCTTCTGTGTATTCTTGCCACCTCTTCTTAATATCTTCTGCTTCTGTTAGGTCCATACCATTTCTGTCCTTTATCGAGCCCATCTTTGCATGAAATGTTCCCTTGGTATCTCTAATTTTTTAAAGAGATCTCTGGTCTTTCCTATTCTGTTGTTTTCCTCTTTTCTTTGCACTGATCACTGAGGAAGTCTTTCTTATCTCTCTTTGCTATTCTTTGGAACTCTGCATTCAGATGCTTATATCTTTCCTTTTCTCCTTTGCTTTTTGCTTCTCTTCTTTTCACAGCTATTTGTAAGGCCTCCCCAGACAGCCATTTTGCTTTTTTGTAATTCTTTTCCATGGGGATGGTCTTGATCCCTGTCTCCTGTACAATGTCATGAACCTCCGTCCATAGTTCATCAAGCACTCTATCAGATCTAGTCCCTCAAATCTATTTCTCACTTCCACTGTATAATAATAAGGGATTTGATTTAGGTCATACCTGAATGGTCTAGTGGTTTTCCCTACTTTCTTCAATTTAAGTCTGAATTTGGCAATAAGGAGTTCATGATCCTTATCCACAGTCAGCTCCTGGTCTTGTTTTAGCTGACTGTATAGAGCTTCTCCATCTTTGGCTGCAAAGAATATAATCAATCTGATTTCAGTGTTGACCATCTGGTGATGTCCACATGTAGAGTCTTCTCTTGTGTTGTTGGAAGAGGGTGTTTGCTATCATCAGTGTGTTCTCTTGGCAAAACTCTATTAGTCTTTGCTCTGCTTCATTCCATATTCCAAGGCCAAATTTGCCTGTTATCCCAGGTGTTTCTTGACTTCCTACTTTTGCATTCCCATCCCCTATAATGAAAAGGACATCTTTTTTGGGTGTTAGTTCTAAAAGGTCTTGGAGGTCTTTTTAGAACTGTTCAACTTCAGCTTCTTCAACGTTACTGGTAGGAGCATAGACTTGGATTACTGTGATACTGAATACTCCCTATAGCTTAACAATTACTTTTAACAAACTATATAACACATCGCAATAGAATTTTTCTCAATTGAATGAAGCTTCAATACAAAATAAATATTTTATCTATACAAAATGACCCATATTGTAGATCTATTCTGTTACTTACTTGTAACCATAGCTTGAATATAACCTGTTACTTTTCTGAGCATGGGATGAATAGTTTTTCTTTTCTCTAGAATCACTGAAGGTACAAAAGCCTAAACTTAAAAAAAAAAAAAACAAATCCAAATATCAAAATGTTCTCTGAACTAACCTTTTCTCTGGTTCCTTTTGGTTCCTGAGCTAGCAGTGAAAGGCCTTCCTCCAAGACACCAATGTGTGTGCCTCACAGCAAAGTGTGAGTTGTTAAGGACCCCTAGCTTGACTGCAGGTGTGTATATAGGGGTTAATAAAACCTACCAGGAAACATTCAATCCAACCCTTTTTCTGGTCTTGTTTTTAAAGCTAGAGAGAAACTAAAACTCATCTTTCCATATGTTAGTTTTAAGAATGATCAGCTCAGGGACTTCCCTGGTGGTCCAGTTGCTAAGACTCCATTCTCCCTGTGATAGGGGGGCAAATTCCCTGGTTGGGGACCTAGATCCCACATGCCACAACTGAGAGTTTAAATGCTACAACTAAAAGATTTTGCAACAAAAATCAAAGATCCCTCATGCCGCAACTAAGACCCAGTGCAGTCAAATAAATAAATATCAAAAAAAAAAAAAAAGAGAGAGAGAGAGAGAGAGAGGGAGAGAGAATGATTCCCTCATCATCTTGACAACTGAAGGGGTAAGGCCAGGGTGCCAGTGGGCAATAACCAAGGGCTAATGAGGTGGCTGACCCACTCCCTCTCCATTTGTGTCACTTTAACTAATCCATTCTGCACTAACTTGGAACCAAAAGGTGCTTAGGTTATTTTCATCAGCAAGTCATTTGTTTCTAGGAGGGGCAAGATTTTCCATCACAGACTCTGAAACTCTCATGTCTCTTCTCTTTCTCTCTCCTTTCACGTGTATTCTCTTAAAATCACCTTATTAGATTGTATATTTGAAAAATGTTTAACATCAGTGTGTGTTGATCCTAACCACTGCATGAAAAAGGATTCAATGCTCAAGCACATTTAAGAAGTGTGAGGCTGAGTGGGCCCTTAACAGCAGGATTTCCTCAAGCATTATTACACTGCTTTGCGCTTGGAATCTAAGAACAAGGTACCTAAAAACATCACAGGACAATTCCTCTGAAACATCACGCTATTTCAGAACACTGAAAAAGCTGAATCAGATACTATGATCTTCTCATTCTTGGTCTTTCCTCTCCAAGGTCTAAACCTCTTTTGTTCTTCTAAAATAAACCAGCTCCTCAGTCTAATCCCTATTCTCTTGAATAACCTATTCCATGCTGTATTATAACAGCATGCTTTGGGTGTTTTTATCCAATATTTTTAACACTATTATAAACAATCTTCCTGGTCTTTGTTTTTATATCCTGGCATATAATTTTGCAGTAGAGAAATATGAAACCCACCCTGAACTCCCCTTTTTGAAAATGACTTGCTTTTCTGTCTGGATTCCCAAAGGAATTTCTGTCTTTACTAAGGTTTAAAATTTAGCCAAGATGTATCTGTGTCAGTCATTCTATCACCAGTATTTTCTGAGATAATATTCCTCTTAGTTCTCAGAGATTTTCTGGTCCATGTACATGGAGGGGTCATCACTTCTTTTGATCTAACTCATGGATGAAAAATACGTCTACTTTAATCCAGTGTGATAAATGTTTCTTCCCCTCAGAGCTGTGATTTGAGTTCTGAGTATTGCTTTTCATCAGCTCACTGCAAAATGAAGGTGAGCTGTGCCGGTCTTAAGGGCAGTCTTTGTGGGGAACGTGAATGCGGTTCCATTTTCTGATATCTTGTTTAGAGCTTGTGCTCAGGCGAGGCCAACCATAGCAATTCATTTCCCACTCTGTCTCTGGGAAAATCCTGTTGTGGTATTTAGGGCTTCATACTATAGATTTTGCCTTGACCTTCCCCAGGCTATTCATTCCACTTCTCCAAGCTGGCGTGTAGGGAGCATCCACAGATTTCCCTAGAATAACTGTCTCCCCTACCACCACCACCAAGCCATCTTGCTTCTGAGCCCACATAACAAGTGGGAGGCCTCACTTGCCTCCTGTGGCACCAGACTCTTCTGTTTCTTCCCTTAGTCACTAATTTTTAAAGTTTATTCAATGAAGTTATTTTCCTTTTCTTGTGCAGTGGCTGCAACTGAGTTTGGGAGAATATTTATCTTGGCTTATTTCATTTTTCCTATTTGGTAATTAGAAGAGAGACATCCTGTAAGTCCCTCCCTCATTGTTCAATACCAACTAAGTATTTCAGCTATAATCCAGGAGTCAGCAGTATTTCCAAAGGGACCTTGTGAAGTTCACCCCTTGGCAAGACAGGCAGCAAGATGACAGAAAGGAAACTCATGTGACTTTGAGTGCCTACGGAGAGCTTTGTTGTGGACCCTCTGGACTGGGCTCACTGGTCAGGGACACTTGTATGACCACTCCCTCCTACCCCACACCAAGTCTCCTATTCTGGGGAGTCTTCAGGACACAATCAAGAAGGGGTGAGGGGGCTACCCGATGGAGGCTTCCCTCAGACAGTTGATGGCGTCTGACCTCTACCAACTACAAAACCCTGAGAGCAGTCATATTTTAAGCCTTAACATCCAATCAGTTTATATTTAGACTAAGAGAGGAATTGAATACTGGCTAAGAAGATGAACCAGGAAAAGGAAAAGACCACCCGGCTGACTCCTGGGGAAGGCAGAGTCCCCCTCTCCAGGGTCACTGTCACCACTAAAACTCCCCTCAGAATATTGACGTTCCTGTTTTCTTGCTGGGGCATCTAAATTCATTTGGCCATCAAAATTCATTCTTAATGGCTCAGGCACCAGCTAGTCTTTTAATATTAATTTTGACACAATTATCCATTCTTATCATTTAACTCACAGGAAAGTTTCCTTTCAGTGATAGTCACCATGCCTGTAAGACAGACTGTTGCTTTTCCTCATTATGAGAAGAGAAATTTCGGTAAAACCCACTTTGGAGCAACATGCCATGACTTACCCTGATACAATAATTCTTCCTGTGACCAAGGGGCAGAAATTGGCATATTTTAAAGCCACTTACAAAGCAAAATATGGAAATATTGCCCAATCAACTGGTATTATATTAGCATTCACGTAATATATGTGCTAGATCAGAAAAGCTATGGCCACTTATAACATAAATGAATATATTGTTTTATAATGACTGACTGGCTCACTTACTCTTAAAGTATGAAATGCGTACAAAATGATTTAATATATAACAAATGTGGTCAACAGTATTTAATTCTTTAAATAAGCATGCAAAGCTGTTCAGAGAGTAAATCCTAAGAGTTCTCATCACAAGGAAAAACTATTTTTCTATTTCTTTAATTTTTATATATATTCCATGATGGATGTTCATTAAACCTATTTTGGTAATCTTCTCATGCTGTATATGTCAAATTATTTTGTTGGACTTCTTAAACCTACACAGTACTGTATGTCAATTATATTTCAATAAAATGGGCAAAAGTTAAACATGCAACCCATAGAGATAAAAGCAATAAAATGAAATTGCAATTTACTTGAGGACAGAAGGGGGTAACAGCTAAAAGTCACATACAAATATATATGAGTCTCATAATCAAATACCTGAAAGCTTTTCCTTAATTTCAATTGTGCTTGCACTTTAAAAAGTTTTTAAAAACCTTAAATAAGAGGATTGGGACAAACATACATTCAGTCCATTTACTGGACAAGAGATCTTTTGCTTCATATAATCTGCTAAAATAATTTCCAATCCAAGCCAAAGAAAACCCTTTTTATTTTTTTCAAAGAATTGGAATTTCATGATATTCATTTGCCATTGAAGGCTCCTTTTTAACTCCCGATAATAGCTATTTTTGAATATGATGAGTTCGAATGCAAAAAATACCTCTTTGTGCATGTAGGTTTTAGTCTTAAAACAAAATGAATTAACTTTGATAACACAAGAATAGCTCCAGAAGAGCAAAATACGCCTCAGGAGCAGAAATCCAGCTACTTGATTTTGTAAAAAAATACCTGAAAATACTTTATCCTTTTATTAATAGAGTAAGCATAATCGACTGAGCGACTAAAGTGAACTGAAGCACAATCATGATGGTTTGGCATGGCTCTAAAGCACAGAGAACTATCTAGAGCAATAGATTGTTTTTCCTACATATGAGAAACAAAAAAGAAAAAAAAGTCCATACACTGGAGAATCCAACTGCTATATTAACTAGTAAATATGTAGGCAAGAAACCTATTTCTCTTCCATTTAAATTGCCACTAAAGAAAACAGGTTATACTTCATGTTGTCTGGCAAAGCACAGGTAGAAAAAAACACCCAAAGATGCTATCAAGAAAAAGTAACCGAAGATGAGACATCTGTTGTAGAAAAAAACAATCTGTACAAAAACCCATGTGAGGTTTTTCTTTCCCCAAAGTAAGAACTTGCATTGTAGAATTAGCTGTTTGCATTTGTTAACAGAAGTCCGCATCTCTCTGCAGCTGTGTTCCTGAGCACCACAACAGCTCTTTTGGCCAGCGTGCTCCAGGCAACCGGGGCAGGTGTTTCTCCAGGGACCACAGTGGGTCTGTTGAGGTAGAGAGGGGCACAGGGAAGTTCTTGCCACGTAACCACCCGCCACTCTCTTTTCTTGGTTTTCTTTTCTCAGAGCAGTAAGATAGCTCATCTGATTTTCCGAAGCAACCCCTGTGGTGATTGGATTACTGCAACCAGGCAGCTAAAAATCTGTCCCCGTAAAGTGGCAAAGCAGATAAATATCACAGAGATCCGAGGAGTATTTGAGTGTCTGTTCCCCTCATCTAGAATGAAAGTTGTTCAACTGTTGTTAGGTGGGAAAAGAAGCTTCTAGGCATTACTCTAGTAATGCCCAAAAGAGTCCCTCTCAGTGGTTTGTTTTTAAACCCTACAATAGTTCCTATTTCTCTTCCAAATTGTCACCTTAAACAAGTTGAGATACATCATGTGTTCTCAGTTATTAAGGGTCTAGTCTACAACTTCTCCCTGTTCTCCAGTCTTTAGCTTCTTGTTCATCTAGATGGGGTAAGAAGGCCACACACACACACACACACACAATATAGACTTGACTGGCTCCTCAGCCATTTTCTTTCAAAAGCTGTTTTATATGGAAGGAATTTTAGGCAAGTCTATAAAATACGGTTCAGTCGTTCATGTTACTCTCAGTTAAAGAGGATTTTGTAGACCAGATAAAAACAGTTTGACGAGCAGGAAATCTCATGCTTTAAGAAGCTGTCTTTGATTCCTCTGAAGACTTGAGTTCTCAGCCCTCAAGAGGAGGAGTTAGTCTGCTCTGGCTGAGTGGCATGCAAGGTTTCTAGATCACTATCTTCTGCTGATCTCTATCTACCACTTAGGAACGCCTGCTTTCTCTACTAACTGAGTGATTGTCTAATAGTCCCTCTGTTTGAGTGAACATAGTTTCTTAGGCAGTGCAGCCTGCTATTACAAAAATATCATCAATTGGTGACTTTGCAACAACAGACATTTATTGCTCACAATTCTGGAGGATGGAAAGTCCAAGATCAAAGCACCAACAGATTCAGAGTCTGGTGAGAGCCCACTTCCTGGTTCATAAGTGGCTGTTTTCTCTCTGTGTCCTTACATGGCAGAAGGAGATAGAAAATTCTCTGGGGTCTCTTTTTTAAAGGCATTAATCCCATTCACGAGGGTTTCACTCTCTTAACCTAATTACCTCCGAAAGTTTCCAAGTATCATCACAATAGGGATTAGGTTTAATGTAAATTTTGGAGGAACACAAACATTCCTCTGCCACTCAAATTTGCAAATGACAGCCCACCACTCCCCCAGCCATCAGCTTCCCTCCTATTTTCTTGCTTTGTTCTTCATTCTCATCTTCTAAGCTGTTTCCTTTTAAAAAATCTTATTCTTTTCTATCCCTCTCCACCATCAACACAAATCTCTTTATTTTGGGGACAGTGAAGCCTGGGGAATAAAACCTGCAGAAAAGCTGAGATTTATGGAGGCATGAGGCTCAAGAGGTGGCTGAATTCTGAACTACTAAGAAAGCATGGCTAAATACATGCGTCAATGTGATTTTGAAATGGAAAAGCTAAAGTAGCAAATAAAAGTTTCTAACATGCTCCTGAAAAATCTGGATAAAGTTCATTCCAAACGCCAGCCTAGGTTTCATGGACAAATTTAATGGTCCCCACAGAAGATAAAGGAATAACCATGTGACCTGAATTCTCAAGGTCATTTCTTGCTTTAAGCTCCTGAGTCTAACTGGGATCATTTAGCAACTGCCACCCTGACCCTGTTCCATACCGCAACACCCAAACAAGACCTGACTCTTTAATTTTCACTGTGAACCACTCACTGAAGGCAAGAGTGTGCGTGAGTGACAGACTTCAGTGAAGGTGTATGGAGGAGTTCACATGGCTAGAGGTGTAAGATGGAACTTTGGCAACCATCATTCTTCAAAAGCAGCTGGGCATTTTGCAACTCAGTCTTCTGTCCCCACCACAGTGACTCACCTTCTTTCTTTTCCTCACTTCTTTGACTCCTCTTTCTCAATGGCAAAGAAAAATGAGAATACTCTTTCCATTTTCTTATTCAGAAACGTTTAGTTGTCTCTAACCCGAACCCTGGAACTCAGCTGGGGTCTTCTCTTGCACATAAGCAGGAGTTCCGTATTCAAAGGCCATCTCACCGTCTCTTGTGAGTGGAAGGAGTTTTCAGGAAGGGATGGCCAGGGGTGGAGAGAGCAGAAATGGTTTTATTTTATATTGCGGTTGATACGCATTTTATTACCAGAAAAAAAATTGATGATGAATAGAATAGATCCAGGAGAGTTTGGCTGGTCCTCATAGAAGTACAGGAACTGAATTGTTCCAAATAGTACTATAGTCAGTCAGGTTGTTTTATTCTTTTGTCTACTTTCAGTGTCTAATAACCAGGGATTCTTTAAAAATTAAGAGTGCTGGAGAGTGGTTTTCTTCTATCAGATCTGAGATTTGCAAGTTTTCAGACTTTTGCCTGAATTAAAATGTTACGAGGACAGCCATGGAAACCTATGTCCCTTACATGTCTTCCAGATCATTGTGACACTAAATGGGTCCTAAAGAAAAAGGTGACCAAAATGGATAGGCGTTCCAATCAACAGTGGATATGTCATATATTCAGAAGAAGCGAAGAGACATCAAAGTTGGGTCTTGGTCCTTAGGAATGCCCTTGAAGCTTCTAGTTCAAGAAGCCTGAGATGGAACCCAAGAATCGGAATAGTTATCAACATTACCAAGTGGTTCTGTTGCAAGTTGTTTCTGGGCCACAGTTAAGATATACTGCTGTTTATGAGAACTGTTCCAGTCGGGGAAGGGTAAAGGGACTAACGGAAGAGGAAGGATTTCTAAGCCAGAGGTATTTTCCTGTAAACAAAAGGAATATTGAAACAATGAGATATTAGGATATTAGAAGTTAGTGATTACATCAAAACATGGAAATGACTGAGTGATCTGTTTAAGTAAACAAATAGTATCCAAGTGTTGATCTTAAAAATTTGCTTGGTTAGGGAAAGTGAGAAGTTGCTATTCAAATATCTACCATCTAGGTGGCTGGTACTGGAGTTTTGAAAGTCCTTTGCTGTATCAGGCATTAACCTGTGTGTTGCTGGATGACAGAGATATCCAGCGGTGACTGGGGGTTTTTGGAACCCTCAGGAGCTTCAACTAGTTAGGCTGTTTTAAAGGCTGGTGGTTAAATCATACACACCAGCTGGCTGGTACACCCCGGCTGCCAGCCAGCCTGGAGGAGGGCAGTGTACCCCCACAGAACACCTGTCATCAAGGACTCTTGCCACGTGCTCCCTCCATCTCCTTTCTTCCTTTTTTCTGTTCTCAATTCTCTTCTCTTTCCGTTTCTTTTCTTCCCTCTGCCCCGCAGTGGCTGTCAGGTTAACTCAGCAGTGTGTTTCACATGCCACTTATAGTTACTATTCATCAAATTAAAAAACCTTATTTAACACTACTGGTGGTATGTGTGTGTGTGTGTTCTAGTCACACTGACTCTTTGTGACCCCATGGACTGTAGCCCAGTCTCCTCTGTCCATGGAATTCTCCAGGCAAGAATACTGGGGTGGGTTACCATTTCCTACTCTGGGGATCTTCCTGATCCAAGGATCAAACCCGCATCTCTTGCATCTCCTGCATTGCCAGGTCTGTTTTTTTTAACCACTGTGCCACCTGGGAAGCCCCATTGGTGGTACTCAAGGCAAAGGGAAAAGTGCAAGTGCTCAGACAAAGAGACTTTGGAAACCTGAATAACTGTGTATCACTGTAAGAACTATCACTATATCGATTCTGGCCAGAATAACAGGGGAGCCTACAGTCCTGCCCAGGGTGGCCACACTGGTTTCCTTGGGAGATCTCCATGCTTGGAGATTGTGGGGCCCCTCCACTGAAACTGACCAGGAGGGCCAAGGGATGAGCAGAGTTAAAAGCACTGGGTGTTTCTATGCTCTGAATCTGATTAGTGCCCAAGTGCAACTGTACTGGCCTAGCTACCCCTCCTTGTGCGTGCTGTGCATGCTAAGTCACTTCAGTCATCCCTCACGACTTTGTGGGACCCTATGGACTATAGCCTGCCAGGCTTCTCTGTCCATGGGATTCTCCAGGCAAGAATACTGGAGTGGGTTGCCATGCCTTCCTCCAGGGAATGTTCCTGACCCAGAGATCAAACCCATGTCTCCGTGTCTCCTACACGGGCAGGCGGATTCTTTACTGCTAGCACCACCTGGGAATCCCAGTTACTTGCCTTATCTGTTAATAAATAACTCATTGCTTGGTAACAATGTTCATCTTTTTCTTTGCCAATGTTTAGTATGTTAATTTGCTACTGCTAAGTTGCGTCAGTCGTGTCCGACTCTGTGAGACCCCAGAGACGGCAGCCCACCAGGCTCCCTGTCGCTGGGATTCTCCAGGCAAGAACACTGGAGTGGGTTGCCATTTCCTTCTCCAGTGCATGAAAGTGAAAAGTGAAAGTGAAGTCGCTCAGTTGTGTCCGACTCTTATCAACCCCATGGACTGCAGCCTACCAGGCTCCTCTGCCCATGGGATTTTCCAGGCAAGGGTACTGGAGTGGGGTGCCATCACCTTCTCTGAGTATGTTAATTTCCTAACCTTCAAAATAAACCTATGTTCACATAGAATTTAGAAATTTAGCCAATGCAAAAGAAAACTGAACGTTTGTCTTAAAATAAAGGATGTCTTTCCTCTGTAATGCTGTTTTAGTTGATGTTCAAAGCCATGCAAATTTGGAGACAAGTTGTCTCAAGTTTTCATGCTACAGACAGATTCCTGCTCTTATAAGCCTAATGAGAGAAGGAAAGGGTAGATGTGGCATGGAAAAAAAAAAAAACACAGATTTTTTTTCAATCTTGTCACTGTATTTTTGTAAGCTGGAAACTTTCTTTTTAATCTCACTGTTGAAGTTGGTACATGAGCTTACAGAAAACACTCTGAATACTCTGTGATCTATGAGAAAGTGAGATGTATTCTAAAGACAGTAGTGCTTTTTTGGTTTTGAAAAATGCAAGCGTTTACACAATTGTTTTTCATCAGGGAGAATTCAGAGCAGATGATCTGTTGCTAGAGACTCAGGTCTAGTACAAGCTCCATTACTTACTGTGACCCTAAGGAGGGTTCTTAGCTTCTCAAGCCTCCAGTTTTCTCATCTGTTAATGGAGATAAGAAATCAATTTTGTGTCATGGGATTGTTGTGAGGATTCAATGAAAAGGTGTAAAATATACTATTAAAGTTCCTGGTGTGTTGAGGTCCTTTAATGGACCAGAACCTGGTGGTCCGGAGTCAACCAATAAGAAAGTAAAGGAGAGAGAAAGAGGCTGATACTCCTTGGTTTACGCAGAAAGCCAGTAAAGCCCCTGCACGGGGATTGCTCTGTTCACGAAGGCCTCAGGCGCCCTCTTGATGGGGTGAAGGTGCAGAGCGCCTTCTTGAGAGGGTCTTAGAAGCCCGGGCAGGAAAGTGAACTCAGAGAGCCTCTGCGCTCCAGGGGATCAGCCTGAAAAAGAGAGGGAGAGAGAGAGAGAGAAAGACATGGGGACCAGAGCTCTGATGGAGCACAGGTGTTTTAATCAACATGGTGTGGGCATATATACTGTCTTACATAGTAGTTATTCTCAGCAAAGATAAAGATTAAAATTCCAGACTTACAAAACACAGGCGATCCATATTAAAGAGAGAGATTTGTAAATAATCACTTTTACCGTATGGTTCACAAGAAGGAAGAGGGTACTTATGACTGTATAGAAAAACTAATGAAGGAAATGCCTGGATTCCTCAGTCCCAGGAAAATTCCTGAATATTCAGGAATTAATAAGGAACAGAGAATTCCTAACAGATCCAAAACAGCACACAAGAAGCCTCCTGTTAAATGCTTCCTGACACTGGTGTATTCTGAAGACTCAGATCATTAACAGCAATTTAATTACATTTATTAAAGGAGAAATGAAGATAATGTTCAAATAAAGACCTCATTGAAAAATAGATGAGTAATAGATGGCAGCCATCAGCAGTCACCTCGGGCATCAACCAGTACTAATAAGAACATCATCCAATTGTTGCAGACTTTAAATCACTTTTTATTTTGTTTCAATGCAACATGCAAGATTTTCATTATCACAGTCTTAACTTGGTTCTCTTTGAGATGCAGTTATCATCCTGCATCCAAGTATTGCTGTCTTCTAGGTGTGAGTTCTGGGAGAAGGCAATGGCACCCTACTCCAGTATTGTTGCCTGGAAAATCCCATGGATGGAGGAGCCTGGTAGGCTGCAGTCCATGGGGTCGTTAAGAGTCAGACACGACTGGGCGACTTCACTTTCACTTTCATGCATTGGAGAAGGAAATGGCAACCCACTCCAGTGTTCTTGCCTGGAGAATCCCATGGACGGAGAAGCCTGGTAGGCTGCAGCCCATGGGGTCGCACAGAGTCGGACACGACTGAAGTGACTTAGCAGCAGCAGGTGTGAGGTCTACCATTTGTTCATTACAGAGTCCTCCTTTCTTGGTGTTGGCTTTTCTTGAATTTGGGGAGATTGTTTGTGCACAGGTTGGTAGTGGAGATTTAGTTAGACTGCTGTTTCTGTTTGTGCAGCGGGCTCTGGGGGAAAGACAGAGTTCAGTGGAATGAGGGTGTAGCTGAGTGCTGGGGGACAGGGCCTTGATGGCTTGTCTTCACCAGGACACCCCTTTCGTCCTGGGTATTGCACCTCGGGAGCTCTGCTCAGCTTCTCCCACCCAAGGACTCCGTTATTGTTCCCATGATTTCTGGTCATACTTATACTGCTTCATTCCCTCCAGGTACTCCCCCAAAGGCCCTTCTAGCCCCCAGAAATCTCTGTCTTTTGAGCGTAGAGCTCTCTGACTCTTTCGTAGCCCTCTCTCTTGTGGTCCATTTGAGCTTCTGTTTCTTCTTTAAGTAGATCTCTTCTTCAAATCTGTGTTTAGGGATTCTTCATGGCTTTTAGGGATTTCTCACGGCTGGTCCATTGGTGGATTTACTTTCTTGCTTTACAGTATGTTTACAGTTTCTTTGTTTTCATCAATAATCTTTTCCACCATTTCTAGAGATGTGAGGTGAGCAGAGGTGCTAGGGTGGGTAATCTACCAGCCATTTGACTAGGAACGTTTAATCATATATCTAAGGGGAAAACGTTAGTAAGCCATTTAACTGTCGTAAAGCATCAAGATCAGAAAAAGCGCTTAACGGGCTGTCTTAAAAGAATCATCTAAAGTTTGAATTTACACAGTGTAGAAAACAGTGAAAAATGCAACCATCCTCACGTGTTTATAGTATATATGTGTCAGTGTAGAGCTTGCACCTGGTAATAATAAACGACAACCATCTTAAAAAGATAATTGTTTACCTGGGCTTTTCACTTCTTGAATTATGTTACAAGAAAAACAATGTTTACATATAATGAGTACTCTTCCCTATTTATAAGGACTTATAAGATCTAAAGAAAGAGCTTTGAAAAATGTATCTGAGCACCTTAAAGGGACACATAATTCATTATTTGGCATTGTAAAAATTACATAGTCTCAAAAATGGATTTTTACTTGGATTCCAGACTTAAGGTATAAATGCTAACAGTATATAATCCAGAATCCAAGTTAATTAAAGCTGGGTCAAAATTGTTTTTATTTGAAGTGCTTTCCATTTACTTGGGGGGAGGGGAAATCATATAAATTAAAGTCAAAAGATGCCCATGGGATAAAAAGTAATTAATCTTTGATAAGTAAAATCAACACAATTTCTATAAGATTTTATAGGTATATATAGATCAGAATAGTTTGTGTATCATCTCTCACTTTTATTTTGGTGGGGAATTTTTAAAAATTTTTATTGGAGTATATAGTTGATTTACAATGTTTTGTTAGTTTCAGGTTTACAGCAAAATGAATCAGCTATATATACATGTACATATGTCCACTGTTTTTTAGACTCTTTTCCCGTTTAGGGCATTACAGAGTATTGAGTAGAATTCCCTGTGCTACACATTAGGTCTTTTCTAGTTATCTATTTTATATATAGTAGTTTGCATATGTTAATTCAAAACATATATTCACCAGGTATCTCTCTATAGCACTCACTATTAAACAAATTTAGGGGCACAGGATGAACTGTCTAAAGATATATGCATTTACTAAAGAGTTTTGTTTTTTTTTCTAAGTCACAGCAGTGAATTGATGGGACTTACTTCAGCATCTTGATTCAACAAAGAATATTTAAGTAAAAGCCCAGTTTGCAATAGCAGTAGCATATTTGTTAATATTCTCTGCAAATATGAAAAGAGTCTTTTCATGGTCTTCAAATGGACTAATCACCCAATGGAAAAACTTTTTGGAAATTTCCTTGGCATTTTTTGTGTTCTGTGAATGAACAGAAAAAAGAGCTGAATTAACTATACTATCTAATAGTTTATCTTCATATTCAGATTCACCAAAATAACCCATTCAACTTTTGTTTTCAAGTCTTTACCTTTTGGTAATTTAAAATAATTTTAAACAGGTTACTTTACTAATTTAATTAGGGTAAGTATACCTCCCTGTAGAAGAAAGCTCATCAAACTTTCTTTTGGTTAAAATGCTTGAATTATTTATTATTTTAACTTATTGTTATTCTATTTCACATACAACATTGCAAAATGTTTTAGACTTCATCTATCAATTTGTTAAATTACAATTCACCTAAAACTTTGGCAGCTATCTGCTTTAGATAGTTTTAATCACATTTTCTCATATGGTCACAAAATTAGCCTAGCAAATCAGTTTATAATACATTACTATGTTTTCTCTAATAATTGAAAATTAGGTTTTCTTCTAAGTTGCTAAGTGGCAGACTGGGTCTTCCGTTAGAAGTAAATTTTCATCTTCTCAGAATAGCTCACCTGACAACTGTTACAAAATTTTCTTTTTACCTGTTACTTCTTAAGGTATGGCCTGTTGACCATTTACATCAGAATGGGTTTAGGCACTTTACAAAACAAAATCACTGCTGCCTCACAATACTACCACCACCATAGCCACCTTTCTGAATCAGAACTCCTGGCTTTGAGGCCAAGTTATCTCCACTTTTAATGACTGCCCAGGAAATGCTTTGGAGAAGGCAAGGGCACCCCACTCCAGTACTCTTGCTTGGAAAATCCCATGGGTGGAGGAGCCTGGTAGGCTGCTGTCTATGGGGTCGCACAGAGTCGGACACGACTGAGCGACTTCACTTTCACTTTTCACTTTCATGCATTGGAGAAGGAGATGGCAACCCACTCCAGTGTTCTTGCCTGGAGAATCCCAGGGATGGGGGAGCCTGGTGGGCTGCCATCTATGGGGTCACACAGAGTCGGACATAACTGAAGCAACTTAGCAGCAGCAGCAGAAAATGCTTATGCACATTGACAGTAGAGAAAACTTAAATCTTTTTTGTTTTGTTTTGTTTTTTCTTTTGTTTAAAATCAGCCCTTTTTTAGCTGGCAAATGCCTTTTTTGGTGTTTTAAAGTAAACTATGGCTTGTTTTGAGCAGTGTTAGAAACTCATTTTCCTTAGGTAAGTAAGTCCCAGATAGAATAGGAATGGAAAGGTAGAGCCATCAAAGAAAAGGACAACTGGTAAACTAGGCAGTTGGCCTGAACCATCATTCCATATAACTTTGTCATAGACGCTGGGCTGGCCTGAAGTACTACTAGAGCTGGCATTTGTCAGTTAGCTTGTGTAGAATCAGAGAAAACTTCTGGACAACATTTATTCTCCCATCATGCTAGGGATTTCAGCCAATCTTCCTAAAAGAGTCAGGTGCTCTTAGGATAGGCCCAAACAAGTAAATGCATACATAGACTATGCTTGATTTTGGTTGTGGCAAAAGACGTCTTCAATATAATAACTTTTCTTCATGGATCAGAGTTTGAGAGTACCTAAAAGGAGAAAAAAATTGCAAAGAGGAGACACAGGGACCTTTGAAGATGAACTTTGTCAACTCAGTTTTGCTTGGAACTAGGCCTGCCTGCACTTGTTTCCTTTTGCCTAAGAAGACAATTCTGTCTTGAATAACTTTTGAGGATAATGACATTTTCCAGAAGCACCTAAAAAATTAATAACAACTACAAACAGAAAAGAAACAATAGCACAAAATACATCAAACCAAGGTGCCAACTACTCTAGAGAAGTGTTGTGAAGAAAGTCTTCTCTTACTCATTCTTCTGCCTCCAGCTGGGTACTTTATTTTACTAAATATTTCACATCACCCACCTGATTTAGGTCTGAGATGAACAAGTTAGTGAGGGATATGATGGTGCCCAAATAAGCCTACTTTTCCCACATTATTCCTATATAGGTCACACTAACCTAGTTAAAATGGTGTATATAACCTGAGTCCCTTTGAAAGCCTTCTGTTTAATTAAAACTTGTTTTAAACAGAGATAGACCTCAGGCCTAAATAAAAGCATCTATTTTTATTGCTTAGACACACCTGCACAGTGCCTCTGGGAGCTTCCACAAATTTTAGTGAAACCATATGGCAATGGTAGATAATATTTAACCACACACATACACACTCACACATAAATAGCATCTGTACAGGCCACCTGCTCTCCATTCACACTAGCATTGTTTAATGGACAATAAGAAGGTAAGTGAGAAGGACCTATTATATAGCACAGGAACTACACTCAGTATTTTATAACTTCCTATAAGGAAAAGAGGGCTTCCCAGGTGGCACTAGTGGTAAAGAACACTCCTGCCAACGCAAGAGAATTAAGAGATGCAAGTTCAATTCCTGGTCTTGGAAGATCCCCTGGAGGAGGGCACAGTAACTGACTCCAGTATTCCTGCCTGGAGAATCGCATGGTTAGAGGAGCCTGGTGGGCTACAGTCCATAGAGTCACAGAGTCTGACACAACTAAAGCAAATTAGCATGCATGCACGCATAAGGGAAAAGAATCTGAAATATATATATATGTATATATGTGTATATATATATATGTATATATATGTATATGTATATATGATTGAATTGCTATGCTAAACTCCTAAAACTAAAGCATTGTAAATCTTCAACCTTTTAAAAAAGGATAAAAAATGGTTTAAATGGTAAAGTTTATGTTATACTCATTTTACCCCAATAAATAAAACTTCAAGTTTTAAAAAAATTAAATTTAAAAAAAAAGATTTCTGACACATGTTTCTAAGTGTGTAAAACAGCTAGTAGCTAACTATTAAGTTTTTTGTCTACTCCTTTGAAAAGGCAAAAATTCAAAGAAACATTTTTAATGAGTGAATGATGCTGTTTTAAAATATTTTGACCCAAAAAAAGAATGCAAAAAAAAGAAAAAAGAAAAGAAGGTAAGTGAGGTTGCAATGGAGAGAAAGGAATAAGAGCAGAAAAAGAGGGGACCGGGGAGGTAGGCAGGGGTCCAACTTTGTATTTATAGACCATGTAAAGAACTTAAGACTATTGCCTAAATATGAGTGTGACTTGGCTAGATTCGATGTTTGGGAAGGATGGTTCTAGAAGCGATATAAAGAAGTAAGAGATCACTGCAGTAATCCAGGCAGGAGCTTGGACCAAAGAGATGGCAGTAGAGGTGGAAAAAGAGAGTGGATCAGAGACACATGGAGACTAGAAAATGATGGGTTAGCTATGTGAGAAGACCATGATCTTTCTCTTGAACACGTTCAATCAGGAGAGTCCTTGAGCCCTCACAAAGGCAGACAGTTATAAGGGTCTTGTGCGCAGAGCAGTTTCAGTTCTCTCTCTACACTGTTGATAATTCAATATGACTCTTGGGACCCAGTGCTTTTCTGAGTGTTCACATTTCTGTTTGTCTGACACACTGTTATCTAGATCTGTGCTGTCCAAGACAGTAGCCACTAGCCACAGGGAGCAATTTAACTTTAAACTGACCAAATAAATCTAAAATTTAGTTATTTCGTTGTAATCATCACATTTTAAATGTTCAGTAGCCATCTATGGCTAGTGACTATAGTATAAGACAACACAGATTTAAAATTTTTCATCATCCCAGAACATTCTACCAAACATGCTGATCTAATGGTGCCTCAGTTACATCTCCAAAACTGAACTAATATCACCAACAATATCACGCCAATTACGTGTTACAGTGGTGCTAGTTATTTCTGTACCTGAACTCTTGTGTACTGTGACTTCTGTGAAAGCAAGTACCATACCCTACTCATCCCCAAGTCCCCTCACACTCAGCCAGAGGCCTTTGTACTATGTGCTTGGTAAGCACTGCTTGAATGAATGAGTAACTGAGCAAGATAATATCTAAAATTCTGTTCCAAAAATATGCAGAAGAAAAAAATCACTTATGTAATGTCTTATACTGGTGAGATAACTACTGAAATTTGGAAGCAGAGAATAATATAACCTGGTTTATAAGACAGCTTCAGTAAGAGGGTTTATTACCCATAATTAGAACATAATCAGAGGAAAGGCAGGAGTGATAGAAAGGAGACGGTGTCCTTCTGAGCTGCCTTCTGTCTCTACTACACTCAGCTTTAATGAGAACAGCATTCAGTGGGTAGCACCTACCACCAGGTACCACTTCATGGAGACAGTAACAGCAATAGCATCTGTTGCTATAGCATCTGTGTTTCTATCCCTCAAGGGCCAGAATACCTGGCCAGATAACCATGATGTTGTTGAGCCTTCTGGCCACATAGTCTTTCTGGGACTGGTCACTATAGGAACTTTCCCAAGTCTTAGTCAACACCCAACCAGTATTTGTTCATCAGTGTTTCTACAAAGGATTACCTTGTCACACAGAAGAATGGGAGGGTCAGAATAAAAATTAAGCATCAGTGGAGGGCCTAGGAGGGGTGATGAGGCTCATGAAAATGGAACAGGACAGAAGAGCCAAAACTTGAGTAGCAGCGTACTCCTCCTTCTTTATCCCAGTGGCATGTAAGGTCAAACATGATTTTTCTGTTTAAGCACAAAGAAGAAGGAAATTGTAGGTGAGGGATAATTATTTTGGATATGGTGAATCATTGGGGAATGGGGCATCCCTGATGGCTCAGCAGTAAAGAATCCACCTGCCAGTGTAGGAGATGTGGGTTCAATCCCTGGGTCCGGAAGATCCCCTGGAGTAGGAAATGGCAACCCACTCCAGTATTATTGCCTGGAGAATCCCATGGACAGAGGAGACTGGCGGGCCACAGTCGGTGGGGTCGCAAAAGAGTCAGAGAGGTTTTAGCAACTAGACAACAATAACAATAGTTGTGAACAGCCACAAATAGTTCTTTAGTACCAAGCATGGGCTAGGTGCTGTGTGGGACCCTAGGGACCTGCCAGAGAGGTAACAAATGCTGCACTGTTCTTCTGACACTAGACTTGTGCTAGGAGCCATGGACAAGTCAGTGGGCACAGATACTATCCCTGATAAATGCTAAGGAGAGGAGAGCACAGGCTACTGGGTACTGTGAGTCGTAACATTCTTGGGAATTAAAGGAGAATGAACTGACACCTAAGCAGACCCCCACCCCTCTCAGAAAAGAGTGTCAATCAGGTCAGTGAGGAAAGAGGAAAGGGGCTGAAAAGAAGGGCTGGTGGAGAGGGAGATGAGCACATATAGATATCTGGAGAGAAGTGAGACCTGACGGGGGCCCCACGGTGGACTTTTCTGTAACTCAAAGAGTATCCGTGGGAGAAGTGACGAGGTGTGGAAAATACAAAAAAGTACTGAAAAGGTTAAATCCTACACACTGTTCTTGGTTCCCTAGAAATGGAAACGATCTCATCTCTTTATTTTCTCTTTTTCTACTCTACCCTGTGTTTCTTGCTCCCCTACAGGAACCTGCCATTCAGCCGGTGCGTAGCAGTCAGACACATGCTTTCTGGAGCCAGGCTATGTGGGTGTGAGTCCCAGCTCTGCCCACTAGTAGCTGTCAGACGTTGGACAAGTTATAATAATCTGCAGGTTTCCTCATCTATGAATGAGAACAATAAGGCTACCTACCTCTCAGGTTTTTGAGGAATTATAGGAATATTTCCAAAAGCAGAGCTTTGAGAATATATATGCCTGGCCCATAGGAAGTACCCTACAAACGTTATTTGATATCAGCCTGGGCTAAAAAGACTCTTGTTAGATTGCATGGAAATAAGTGTTTAACCTACACGTCCATGGGAAACAACTTACAACCTTCTCTGGGAACCAATTCATTAGGAGTCAGAACTAGGAAGATGTTTTTTTTAAGATTTAGGCAAATTTTCTGTGTGTTCTACAAGATAATATTTTTCCTAGAGATTTCTTAAGATTTTGAGAAAATTATCAGCTACCTGTTAGAAAACTATTACAATATGGTAAAAGATTTTAAGGAAAAAAAATCTGTCTTATCACATCCAGCAATAAATTCCCAAGCGATATTTCTTTAAAGATTAAAAATAATTATCAGAAACATAATGACAGGACTTCTGTATTTTTTTTTTATATTGGGGTAGTTAAAAAAAAATGGGCTTCCCAGGTGGTACTAGTGGTAAAGAACCCACCTGCCATTACAGGAGATGTAAGAGACATGGGTTCGATCTCTAGGTCTGGAAGATCCCCTGGAGGAAGGCATGGCAACCCACTCCAGTATTCTTGCCTGGAGAATCCCATGGACAGAGGAGCCTGGTGGGGTGCAGTCCACAGGGTAGCAAAGAGGTGGACACAACTGAAGCAGCTTAGCATGCACACATGTAGTTAAAAAAACCCAAGTGTTGCTCATGTTCCTTTATTTTATTTGGATATTCTACCAGTATTTTTTCCCTTTTCTCCTGATACTATAATCCATTCCAATTTTTCCCATTTTGCAACGAAGACACTGAGGCTCAGAAACTAAGTTCAGTTCAGTTCAGTCGCTCAGTTGTGTCCGACTCTTTGCGACCGCATGGACTGCAGCACACAAGGCCTCCCTGTCCATCAACAACTTCCGGAGTTTACTCAAACTCACTTCCATTGAGTTGGTGATGCCATCCAACCATCTCATCCTCTGCTGTCCTCTTCTTCTCCTGCCCTCAATCTTTCCCAGCATCAGAGTCTTTTCCAATGAGTCAGTTCTTCGTATCAGGTGGCCAAAGTATTGGAGTTTCAGCTTTAACATCAGCCCTTCCGATGAACACTCACAACTGATCTCCTTTAGGATGGACTGGTTGGATATCCTTGCATTCCAAGGGACTCTCAAAAGTCTTCTCCAACACCACAGTTCAAAAACATCAATTCTTCAGCACTCAGCTTTCTTTTTGGTCCAACTCTCATATCCATACATGACTACTGGAAAAACCATAGCCCTGACTAGATGGACCTTTGTTGACAAAGTAATGTCTCTGCTTTTTAATATACTGTCTAGGTTGGTCATAACTTTCCTTCCAAGGAGCATGCGTCTTTTAATTTCATGGCTGCAGTCACCATCTGCAGTGATTTTGGAGCCCCAAAAAATAAAGTCTTCCACTGTTTCCCCATCTATTTGCCATGAAGTGATGGGACAGGATGCCATAATCTTAGTTTTCTGAATGTTGAGTTTTAAGCCAACTTCTTCACTCTCCTCTTTCACTTTCATCAAGAGGCTTTTTAGTTCCTCTTCACTTTCTGCCATAAGGGTGCTGTCATCTGCATATCTGAGGTTATTGATATTTCTCCCAGCAATCTTGATTTCAGCTTGTGCTTCATCCAGCCCAGCATTTCTCATGATGTACTCTGCATATAAGTTAAATAAGCAGGGTGACAATATACAGCCTTGACGTACTCCTTTCCCAATTTGGAACCAGTCTGTTGTTCCATGTCCAGTTCTAACTGTTGTTTCCTGACCTGCATACAGGTTTCTCAAGAGGCAGGCCAGGTGGTCTGTTATTCCCATCTCTTTCAAAATTTTCCAGTTTGTTGTGATCCACACAGTCAAAGGCTTTGCCATAGTCAATAAAGCAGAAACAAGTAATTTACCCAAAATTATGTAACTAGTAAGAAGAGATGTGGCCAAAAATGAACCCTGAGCGTTTTGACTACAGAATCTTATTTTGCATTCTAATATTTGAGCCTTAAAAAAAAGTTTTATTCCCATTCAATGCTTGGAACACTGAGATATACTGAAAGGTTAATGTTTTCTCAGAATTGCCCGTCTACTGAGAGTTCTGCAGGATTTAATAAATGTTATGGGGAAAAGCAATTCAAGTGTGCTTGGGAAATATTGCAAGGAAAGGCAATT
Organism: Bos indicus; assembly: GCF_029378745.1. Taxonomy (NCBI): domain Eukaryota; kingdom Metazoa; phylum Chordata; class Mammalia; order Artiodactyla; family Bovidae; genus Bos; species Bos indicus. Next base: position 35,171,611 of record NC_091779.1, read on the forward strand.
TTTTAATGTCAGATCTTTAATATACTACTGAGCACTATGAATATCAAGCAGAGAATATAGTTTGAAGCAATTTCCAAATCATATTTGACCACAGACCTCTTTTTTTTCCCCCTCCCTCTCTCAAAATAGCTCAGTAGGACCAATGTTCCCAGGAACTAGCTTTGAAGGAAATGCTGCATGAGATAAATGCAGAGTAACACCATACTCACAATTCAAATTCACTGGTGAAAAATATTTTGTTTGCTAAGTTGTTTTACTTAGAGCAGAAACTTCATAAAAAGGAATTTGAAGTCACTGTTCTAACTCTTAATTTGCTTGAGATGGGGAAGCTGAGTGAGAACAGCTTTGCAAAAATATGTCACCAGTAAAGTAGGAAGTGGGTATTCTTGCAGCTTCTAACAGCTTCAGCAACTTTGTTGTTCAGAGCCAGCTCTATAAAACACCTTCTCTCAGAGAGCACACACACGTGCACACACAACCTCAGGGACAGGAGAGAGGTGAGAAAGGACATTGGTGATTTTGGTGGCACACTTTTCAATATAAAATTTGAGGTTCAAAGGCTGGAAGTAAAGTAATGCTAAACGTTAAAAACTTACTGGAAAAAAAGTAGTTTTGCATGCTAAATGATTCCCTGATTCTATGATGCCCACCAGTTTCAGCACCATAAATAGTAGTGACACTGATCAACCTGCAGTTAGTAAAAATTGGGTTTAATGTCAAGACTTCTCTTCAACTCTATCAACTTCAGTTGATCTTGGACAAGTAATTTCTTTGATCACCTTCTCATTTGCAAAAGGAGAGGATAGAATTGGATCACCCCTGAGGTGTCTTGCAGCTCTGGAAATCTGTGAAATTAAAGGAATAGGTGGGTCTCAGATCTCAGGACTGGTTGTTAATTCCTCAAAGGAAAGAGAGACCTGTCTGGATAGCAGGGGCATGGCAGGAAGAAGGCAGCAACAGAAACAATAAACTTCAGAGGTTAGCCACAGCCCTCAGGAAACCAGATACGTGTCTCGGCTCCAGCCTGCAGGCCGCTGTGTCATGTTACTAAATTCAGGATGGGCCTGAAATAGTAAGTGTAGGCCGTGAATGGCTGGAAATAATGACAGCTGTCACAAAGTGATCTTCTAGGGTTGCCAGGGCCAGAGCTCCTGAGCCAGGGTCCACATTTTTTAAAGTCACAAATACTACATAAAAGAAGGACGATTACAACCTTCCTCCCATGGGTACATAATGCCTCATTAAAATTGTAACTACTCAGTCTCTGGAAATTAGGCTGACTTCTTACCTTCCTGTTTTTGTCCTGTCTCTCAAGGTGAAACTTCGTCGTGGTTTTACGGGTACACTTTTCACTGCCTACACCATCTCAATTAAAGCAGACTTGGGAAGGCAGACCAAATGACTAGCACATGAAATGACTTGAATCTGAAAATCAGGAAGTTGTGTCGCTATTTCTATTTTATTTTTAACTCGAGCAAAAAACCTCACTTCTGAAAAACTCTCAAGCTTCCAACTTTCTTTTCCTACCATTTATGACTATTTGGAGAGATAAGAGGGGTTTATCTTTTCCAAAAATTGGCACTTCCATAGTAAAGCCACTCCTAGTCATTGATGCCAAATGAAGACTAATCAATCGTATGATCATTCAGAGTGGGGAATTATTATATGTTTAGTTGTTTGAAAATATAGATTTGCTTTTGCTGATTATAGGAGCAGAGCAGTGTCAGTGTGCCTTTATAATTATACCGTCCTTGGGTGGATATAGAAGTGACTTGGGATTTTGTGAATGAAAGAGGACAAGCGCGAGGGGGCCACTTTGGGGCAGAGATGCTACATTGCTGTATTTAGATGGGGCTGCTCTGTGCTCTGCAGCAGCCTCTGGAGACCCCTGGATCTCATATATAAAATGAAGTCTTCAGAATTTTGGAATGCCACCAGCAGCCTGGGACACACTATTCCTTCTCAAGTAGAACAGTCTTGCCTAGGGCAAGAGTTTTAGCCTCCTTGATCTCTAGCCACTGAAAAGCGAGTAGCACTCACTAGCCACTGCAACAGCCAAAATCAACCCCTCCTCTCCCACCCCCATCCCCAATTCCAAATGCTTCCTTAGAAGCTGGTACTGCCCAACCATCCCCATTCGGACCCTTGAGCAGATACATGTGGATATTCTCCTCTGCCTAGCATCCTATCAGATGGTCAAGAAGAGCACTTTGCAGCCTGAGTCTTCAGTTTAAAATCTTTTAGAAACATCCTATGTAGTAGGAAACCTGCACATAAAAGACACTAATAGTTGAACTCATTATGAAATTATAGAGTGGCAATTATACATATTATACTATCACAGCAACTTTTGTCCTACTTCTCTTTTTGTCTCCAGAAGGCAAGGGTTTTGCTCAATGAGGTCAAAAGAAGTCCCTATTTCCAACCATCACATACCCATGCTCCAGCCCATGTGAGACATTTTCATCTCAGAACCATTTCAACATAATCAAACCCAGATCTCTGCTTATATCAGTGACATCGATCAACTGAGGTCTTCTCCAAACCCCATCAAATAGATTGCCGTTGACACATGACCTTCCCCCCACCAACCGAGTCCCTTCTTTGACATTTTCTTGGATTATCCACAAAGAAGACTCAACATTCAACATAGAGTTTGCCTGGGTCAATTTCCACTCTGCTCTGTCTTCCAATCCTAAGCTCCTCCTTCCTTCCTCCAACTCAGAGATCTAGTTATGAATAGTTCCCTTCTTTCCCGGAAGTTGTTTATCAGCCTTGCTCACACCCAGAATCATCTCTGCACGCACATGCACACACATACATGCGAGTGAGCAACCATATACTCACGACTTTGGGGAATTATAACAGTCCTCCCTTTCACAAAAAACAACTGGGAGCCTGTTTCTTTATTGGGGAATAGTTCTGCCTGCTGTGTTTACCTATAAGTCTGTTAGCTGTTGATTTTCTATTTTGTCTACTCTCTCCTTAGCTGCTTCTTTCATTTAGACAGTACCATGTACATTTTTGGTTATTTCGGTGTTGAGATACTGAAAAAACTTTCAAAAGGAAGATACTAAAATGTTATCACTTTAGGGTTTAGAAACAAATTACATATATATAGAGAGAGATTTTGTTTCCAGGGATGGTAGAAAGAGCATGAGACTTGACTAAGGAAAACAAGATTCTTTTATCAGGACCTCATAGTTTTAAGATTTGCGTTCCTTCATGAATCACTAAACTTATCTGGACCTCAGATTTCTTATCTTTGATCAGAATTGAGGACATTTTAAAGAGATATTCTGTGCTTTATCACCCACAAGGCTAAGTGATTCTCTTATTCTCTGTTTCAAAGTTCAATGCAGAAGCAGAAAGATAGCTTCATAATGAATCAACAGATTTTCTATGCCAAATTATGTGAAAGGCACAAAAATAGTAAACTCACAAGAACTTTCAGTCCTACAAATTTATGGCTGTCTTGAGAAATAGACATAATAGCCTAATTCTTAACCTCTTTGCTCCAGAAAGGTATAGGATAGGTAGCCAAAATAAATTCTATCCTTCGTGAATCTACCCTTGCCTGGTCCTGTTTCCTTTACGGAGAGATGACTAGTAGTCAGTATTCTATAAACTTTCATTAAAGATTGCTCCTAATCACTTTGCCTTCCTTTCTCCAATCTTTTCAATCTGCCATCTCCTAAAGTTATCGCTGATCTTCATCTTTGTGATTATCACCCTCCACCCCTACTTCTCTTTTCCCCATCCATCCAATTATAAAAGGGGTAATGTGGTGTCATCATTTTAAGTTTTTTTTTTTCTTTAATTAAAGTATGGTTGATTTACAATGTCATGTTAGTTTCAGGTATACAGCACAGTGATTCGTGCATGTATATATATACTTTTTCAGACTCTTTTCTCTTATAGGCTACTTCGAAATTTTGAGTATCGTTCCCTGTGCTATACAGTAGGTGCTGGTTAGTTGCTGTTGTTCAGTTGCCAAGTCATGTCCAATTCTTTGAACCCTCAAGGACTGCAGCACACCAGGCTTCCCTGTCCTTTAATATCTCCTGAAATTTACTCAAACTCATCTCCACTGAGTCAATGATACCATCCAACCATCTCATCCTCTGTCATCCCCTTCTCCTCCTGCCCTCAATCTTTTCCAGCATCAGGGTCTTTTCAAATGAGTTGGCTCTTAACATCAGGTGGCCAAAGTATTGGAGCTTCAGCTTCAGTATCAGTCCTTGCAATGAATATTCAGGACTGATTTCCTTTAGGATAGACTGGTTGGATCTCCTTGATGTCCAAGGGACTCTCAAGAGTCTTCTCCATCACTACAGTTTGAAAGCATGAATTCTTTGTGGTTTAGCCTTCTTTATGAACCAACTCTCACATCCATACATGACTATTGGAAAAACCAAAGCTTTGACTATATGAATCTTTGTCAGCAAAGTGATGTCTCTGCTTTTTAATTTGCTGTCTAGGTTTGTCATAGCTTTCTTTCCAAGGAGCAAGCATCTTTTAATTCCATGCCTGTAGTCACCATCCACAGTGATTTTGTGGTTACCTATTTTGCATTTAATGGTATATGTATATGTTAAGCCCAACCTCCTAATTCAATGTGGTATCCTCTTAATGAGATTTTCCTTGTTTTATAATCACCAGGTTCTCTTATTACAACTATGGCTGGATCCTGTAAGGTTTGGTTCCTATAGAAAGGACAAGAAATAACCAGAAGGAACTGAAAATAAAGTACAAACTGAAAGCATCAGCTAGTAGTCAATATGAGGGTCAAAAACAAAATAAGCAAGTTGTGCTTTAAGAAAGCGAATTTATGATAATAGTACACTCCAGGCATCAGGTTGCACCCTTAGTAGCACAATGACTACTTCAAGGTACCAGTCTCTTCACAGCCTTCTACGTTACCTGGTTGTCCTTCAAATCATACCAGGTCCCCACCATTTAGTCTGCACCAGTGATTCTCACACTTGACGTGCATCAGAACAACCTGGAGAACTTGTTAAGATGCAGATTTCTGGATCCCAGCCCCAGAATTTCTAAATTCATTAGATCTGGGATGGGGCCTGAGAATTTGTATTTCTAACTAGTTCTCAAATGATGCTGATACTACTGGTACTGGGTCTACACTTTAAGAAATATTGTTCAATGTTAAGTAGAAGAAAATGGATAAATGCTATCTCTAAGTTATTTTTTTAAGATTCTTTAAGCAATCTACTTAAAACATTTCTTCCTATCTTAATCTTAACCTTTTACCACATCAGTAGTACCAACATTAGCTGGCTTGAGTTTCACTGTTTCTTTAAAGGAGAAGATAGCAAAACTGGTGTTTCTTAAAGCATGGTCCATAGTCTACATGCATCGGAATTCCCTGAGATTCTAGGCAAGAATGCAGACCCCTGAGCCCCATCTGAGAGCATCTGAACCAGAATCTCTAAAGATGGGTTCCTAGAACCTGTTTACTAAATATTAACCAAGTCATTCTTAAATTTTGAAAACTACTGCTATAGATCCAAGTTCAATAGTCAGCCTTACACTCAAATTTTGAACAAGAAAATTCTGACAAGTTAATAACAGCCTAAAAGGTGATTTCTTTTTAGAACTAGGGATGATATTTAAGTGGAAACATCTAAAAATATTAACTATTTTAAGTTTCAAAATAGCTATAATAGGGACTTCTCTGGTGGTCCAGTGGCTAAGACTCCATGCTCCCAGTGCAGGGGCCTCGGTTTGATCCCTGGTAGATCCCTAGATCCTAACATGCTGCAACTAAAAAAAGAGATTCTGTATGCCACAACTGAGACCCAGCATAGCCAGGTCTTATTAAACTATAGCCATGTGATATAAATATATAGCTATGCAATATAAATATATAGCCCTGTGATATAAATATGTAGCTATGCTATATAATTTATTATGTATCACCTATAATGAAACAAGGGTACCCTGAAAGGTTTTCTGTGATTGCTGTACATACCTTAATTCTTCCCCATCATGTACAAACTTTTTGGTCACTAAGTAATTAACTTGCCTGTACTTTTTCTGTTTAATGATTTCTAGTTAGATACCTCTAACATGGGATTTCTTTAAATATAATTCTTAGCTTCTAAAGTAGCTGTTGGTCCTTCAATAAGGGTGTTATCCACAATCTAAGTTAAGGGTACCCCTTTGACGCAGTCCTGCAAAAGACTGCACTAGAAGTTTAGTCAAAATGAACACTATAACACAAGTTGTAGATGTTAAAGTTTACCAACATAAGTATAAGTAATACAGTGTTAGCAAAACATATCAAAAGAAATCAGACTGGGGGAGTTTAGATGAGCACAGCTTCTTATGTCTCCTAGTTCCTCAAGATAACTTTGGGTTGGTGTCCATTATATGTTGAACATAAAATATTTCAGTTGTGAATTCTTGACACATGTGGAAAGAGCAAAATGAGGTTTTACCAAGCCCCTTATCCTTCCCTCCCCAGTTTCATCATGCTAAACCTCCAGTATCACTAACTTTTATGGTTGCAAAATCTGCATTTAGCAAGTCATATTATCTGCATCTAGTATCGCTGTTTCATATATGACTTCTTACTAGGCTACCAGCACTATCTTGCTTCATTGTCCACAAGTTATATAACAATGATTAACTATTATATATATACATATATATATATATGCACATTGCAGCCAAGTAACAATGATTACTCAGTCAGTGGACTAGAGGAGCACTTATGGGCAAGGTCAAGGGCATTTGACTCCAAGTCTGATTAACTCCAAAGTTCATGGTTTTGACTGGAACTCTACATTGGCAGACCCTTTTCTCCTTCCCAGCTGATCTTTCTGTATGAATTTTGACCAGCCCAATTCTTTTTTAAAATTATATATATAATACTTTTGTTAAGGTCTTAATGAATATGAATGTTGGCAATATTACTTTTTTTCCTGAAAACAAAATAAAAGAAATTGTCTGAAATAATAGTCATAAATTTGTCCTTTCTATTCAAAGATTAGTTCAATATCAATTGAATAGTTCAATATCAATATCAGGGGAACTGAGAAGCCTTGGAGAGTCTGAATGGCCTCTACAAGCTATCAAGTCATCAGTATCCTGGGCTATCTTCTCATAGTTGCAAAGTTTCCATAATGACCATTATTTATTTATTGAGTACCTACTTGCTTGCAGAATCTGTACCTGGTATGCTATGCACATTATCTCATTCAATTTATGTAGCAGGTATAGCTGTTCCCATTTTAAATAAGAAGAAGGTAGAGGACTTAAGGTCTCACCTTTGATAATTAGCCTGGCTAGAACTCAAACAGCTATTTTGACTGAGCCATGCTAATGGAATGGGCTCTAAATGTCTGGAAGCATCATCTTTTTTTTCTTAATTTATTTACATATTTGGCTGCATCAGGCCTTAGTTATGGCACACATGCAGTATTGCACAGGCTTCTCTCTAGTTGAGGCATGGGCTCAGTACTTGCAGCATGGGCTTCGTTGCCTCATGGCATGTGGCATCTTAGTTTCCTGACCAGGGATCAAACCTGCATCCTTTGCATTAGAAGGCAGATTCTTAACCACTGGACCACCAGGAAAGTCCCTGGAAGCATCGTCTTACACTTGAAATTTCTGTGACTAGAGAATCCGCTTCTTAGCATGTTCTGTCTCCTAGAAATTTTAATCTTATTTTCCACTGAAATCTTTCTATAACTTCCTTTGGTGTTCATACTGCCTCTGTAATATGTTCAAATACATGACTCATCCTCAAATTAGTCTTTCATGTATTTGAAGCCAGCTATAATCCCACCTGTTTCCTCACTTCAATCCCGTTTTTCTTCTAAGATGTGTGTGCACGTGCATGCTGTTGCTTTAGTCATGTTTGACTCTTTGTGACCCTATGGACCATAGCCTGCAGGCTCCTCTGTCCACCGGATTCTCTAGGCAAGAATACCAGAGTGGGTTGCCATTTCCTCCTCCAAGGGATCTTCCTGACCCAGGAATCTACATCTCTTACGTCTCCTTCACTGGCAGGCAGGTTCTTTACCACGGCCACCAACTGGGATAAATACCCCTAATCTAGCTGGTTTTTGACCAGTCCATTTCTTATCTGTTCAGAATCCTTTCTTTTGGTCCTGCACTCCTGACTGGCCTGACTCTCTTATTTCCAAAGACTTACTGTCTTTCAGTCAATCACTGATTTAAAATGTAATTGTACTTTGACCTAGTGAATTTTTCTACTGGATGACTTCTTATTCCAGCTCCAAGTCTGATGTTAAATGTTACTCTTTATACTACTTATGTCACTTATGCCTATATTTGCCTGTCATTCTTTCTGTTCAGTGGCCTGTAGCATTCAATTTCACTGCTTCATGCTGAAAATATGATGATCCTTAGTATGAATATTAGTGATAAATATGAATTACTAAATAAATCCTTTATTATTATGTTTAATCCTTGCTTTTGTTCTAAGAACAGCAAGATGCAAGAGAATTTGACATTTCCTATTATTTTCTGGCAAAAGATCTCTTGTTTATTCATTTATCTATTCAACAAATATTTAGTGAATGACTGCCATAGTTTTATGCCTGGGAATACAGCAATGAGAATGATGTATATAGTTTTTGCTTTCATATAGCCTACATCCTAGTTGGAAGAGCAGATAAAACACAAATAAATGGGTAAACAAATTCAGAGAATGCTTAGTGTTGTGAATAACATAAAACCAATGATGCAACCAAGTGATCGAGAAGGTAGCAGACAAGGTGAAGTGATTTTAGATGAGATTGTCAGTGAAGACGCCTCTGAGCAGATAATATTTAGGCAGAGTCATGAATGATGAAAGGATCCAATTACACACTGATATGGGAAAGGAATATCTGAGCAGAAAGGAGTTAGTGAAAATTACTTAGGCAAGAATCAGCTTGATATGGTTAAAGAAATAGCAAGCCCTTATGTCAGCTAGAATACCTGTGTGAAGGGAGAGTGGTTCAAGATGAGGCTGTAACAGTAGGCACTGACCAAACTCCTTGGGTTCTAGAAGGTCATAGTTCAGAATTTGTAATAGGAAGCCACTGAAATTGGAGGCATTATGAAGAAGAATATTATAATCTAGTTTACATTTGGGGGCTTCTCTTTGACTGCTGTGTGGAGCATAAAATGTAGGCACATAAGAATAAATCTGATGACTGATTAGAAGACTTTCAGGTGAGAAATGACATGGCTTGGATTAGGGTGGAAGAGACAAGAAGACGAGTTCAGAATATGTTTCATGGGTTGCACTGATAGAAACTGTTCACATGCTAGGTATAGGGAGTAAGAAAACACAAAATAGAAATCAATATGAGTGGTTGCTAAATATTATATTGATTACATTAATTTCACCAATTTACTATTATATTTGGACTTCATACAAAATTAGATGGACAATGTAAATATGATATATTATTTACTTTGCATAAAATAGTGAAGGAATTTATTAATTAGACTTAGGAAGAGTAAAACTTGGTATTGTTTGATCAGCTAGAATCATTAAGCAAAGCATACAGATGAGATAAAAGAGGTGGAGAAATCTTTATTTGTGATTCCCAAATCTGACTGAGTTGTGAACTGTCAAGTAGTATATTTCAATGTGAGGCCTTTGGAAATTCTGAGTCCCTTAGATCTTCTATATACATTTTTAATTATATTATCATTTTAGTGAAAATCTAAAAAAAAAATAATGTAAGCATGAAAGTGTTAGTCAATCAGTCATGTCTGACTATTTGCAAACCCATGGACTATAGCCAACCAGACTCCTCTGTCCATGGAATTCTCTAGGCAAGAATACTGGAGTGGGTTGCCATTTCCTACTCCAATGGATCTTCCCAACCCAGGGATGGAACCTTGGTCTCCTGCACTGTAGCAGATTTTTTACCATCTGCTACTCAGGAAGCCCCCTGAGTACATTAAAATACTTTTTTTTTTTTTTTAAGAAAGAGGGAAAGACCTGCCTAAGGTCACACCTATAGTAGGGGCTTCTCTGTGGCTTTTATATTTTCTCTCCTGGGTCTCCTCTTCTTCTATGTCTTTCCCTTCTCCAGGTCTTGATTTATCACAAGATGTTTTTGTGCTGTCTCATGACTGAGGCATCCTCCTCTCTTCTCTATTGGTGATCTTCTAAAATAGCAATGACAGAAAGAGTCATAGCAAACATTAATTGAATTGAGGGGCTTCCCAGGTGGCGTAGTTGGTGCAGAAGCTGCCTGCCAATACAGGAGACACAAGAGACATGCATTCAATCCCTGCATTGGGAAGATCCCCTGGAGTAGGAAATGGCATGCTAAGTCACTTCAGTCATGTCTGTCTCTTTGCCATGCACTCCTCCAGGGGATCTTCTGGACTCAGGGATCAAATCCGTGCCTCTTACATCTCCTTCACTGGCAGGCAGGTTCTTTACCACTAGTGCCACCTGGGAAACCCCTAGGAAATGGCAACCCACTCCAGTATTCTTGCTTGGGACATCCCATGGACAGAGGAGCCTGGCAGGCTACAGTCCATGGGATCACAAAGAGTCAGACAAGACTGAGAGACTGAGCATGCAACTGAATTGAACCTTCTGTTTAAACCAGTCTGTCTACACAGCTGTGCTTCCAGCTATACTGGATCTTGGTCACTTCATGCTCTGTCCATGCACTACAAGGAAAGTTCTGCCTTCTTTCTTGGCAGTTCTGGTTCTCTTTCCTCAATTCATGTCTACTTGGTCTGATGGTCTAATTTACCCCTTTCAAAACCTTACAGTTTTAGCAGGAAAAATCTGGCTTCCTGGATGAACTTATGATCAGGCAATTTCCCTTAATAGTCCTTTTCTTTATAGCACTTCCTCTTACTTAAAAAAAAAAAAAAAAAGGCACCTATCGCAAAGTAATTTTCACAAAATATTTCACATCTATCACAAAGTAATCCAAAAATGAGATTTGTTTGGTGCGTAGAGTTTGGTGGAGGGGGGTAGGGGTGTATGTTTGATGTGTTTGTTTTGTTTTTAGTTGCCAACGTTAAAAAATTGGAAAATTTCACAGAAAAATCTAGACTTGTTCTCCACATATTTACAGTAGGCTGGAATCCTGTAGCAGTGACCCCATCAAAACGACACGAATTTCCTGCTCACCAGTCAATTCCCAGCAATACATACAAATGCATGTTGCTGCCTGGCTTCCACTGAAAGTTGACTTTGGAGTATCTGCTTTAGATGTCCCTCTATTTTCTCATATTCTGAAGCTACAATATTATCTCTGCATCACCAATGTTTACTCCTTCTCTGCTCATAGATGTTATATTTCTGGGTTATATTGATTTTTATTTTAAAAATGATGATTGACTCAAAGCATTCACTATCCTTTCAACATATCCATCAGTTCATATGAGACTTTTCTAAACCTTGAGTTCTAGTAGGACTTCCTTTACTCCTATATAAGTTTAAGTATATTTTTAAAAAAAGTTTAGCATTTGAAGAAAAGAAATTCAATTATTGTCTTCTGCCCCAATACACTCTATCTTAGAAACAAGAAAGGTACTCTGTAAGTATCAGCTTCTGACAAAAAACTTTTCCTATACACTGACTTTTTTCCTTTTAATATAATATTTTGTAGAAGGAAATGGCAACCCACTCTAGTATTCTTGCCTGGGAATTTCCAGGGACAGAGGAGCCTGGTGGACTACAGTCCATGGGATCACAAAAGAGTTGGACACGACTGAAAGACTAACACGCACAGTGCCCTACGTGCAGGACCTCAGCTGCCTGACCAGGGGTCAAACCCAGGGCTTGGCAGTAAAAGCCACAAGTCTTAACCTCTGAACCACCAGGGAAATCCCTTAACCTTTTTAAAAAAGAAAGATTCAGAAGTCAGCAATCTTCAGTCAAATTACTGCCTGATTTGAATTTCATGTCATTTATGAACTGAAAATAAATAAAAACATTTAATGCTTCATGATTACATCAAATTATAAAAATAACTACATAAATTATGAATATCCAACAAAGTTATTGGGGAAGTGAATTTTTAAGAATTAAAAAAGATTGAGAGACATTGAATGTTAAAGTTAGATCTGAGATGGGGGAAGTTTAAGATAGTGATCAAAGCCTTTCTTTACTTATTTTCCTCTAATTGATTGTATTTGTTTTGATCTCTACTTCTTCACCTTCATTTTAGTTTCTGCTTAATTATCTATGCAAGCATGAACGTTTCAGTATTACTTTTCTTTCCATGTTGATGGAATATTCTAAGCTGACCAACATTTTCTTGGTAGTTTGCTTTCAAAGCAAAGAGTTTTTCACTAATGTAGTTACAGTACTTTGTTTTCCACTAAACTGATTTCCAAAATTTCCCATCCTCTGTGGTTTACATCCACTATGGGCTTATAAATTCTTTGAAGATAAGAATAGATGACTTTGAATTAGGCAAGAAAAAAAATTCTGCAAAACTAGATTTTCTAAGCCTATGACCCAGATAGGCTCATAAATACTTTCAAATCCTTACCTTTGAAAGCTACGGAAGATCTTATGAAAACTTGTAAGATGCTTTGACATAAATGGCAATATCTACTTGAATGCCTATATTGTAAATGATATTCTATTTTAGATCAAACAGCAACGTATTCGATCAACTGTCAATCATAGAAGAGGTAAGTTCTTTTTTTCAGCAATTTAATTAAATAGGGTGCTGTATCACTAACATACTATATTAAGGAAACACACATACACACAAAATGTCTTATAACCATATGAAAAGATTCTTAACATCACTTGCAAACATTGAAATGCAAGTTAAAATGTCATAGCATTTTTTTACATATCAGAATTAAGACCAAAAGAGTGTGATAATACCTCACTGTTAATGAGGTTATGGTGAAACAGGTGTAATCCTCTTGTGTTAGAAGACACATGAATTGATAAACTCTTACCAAATGGCACTGTTTACCAAAATGTTTTAATGTTCTATTTTTTGATCCACGAATTCCACTAAGAATTTACCGTACACATATATTTAGACTTGTGATCAAACATACAAGTACAAAAATAATTTTGTAATTGTACTTGTCTAGTAATCCAAAGATATCAAAAAATACAAAACAAAGTTCCCAATAGTAAACATACAGTTACTAAGCATATATTAATAGTAAAAAGAAATGAAAACATATGTCCACACAAAGACTTGTACACAAATGTTCATACCAACATTATCTGTAACAGCTAAAAAGTGAAAACCATTCAAAAGTCCATCAACTGAAAAATAGATAAGTAGATGTGGTATCCATACAGTGGGATATAAACCAGCCATAGAAAGAATGAAGTCCTGATATCTGCTGCAACATGATTGAACCTCAAAAACAACTAAATGAACAAAGCAGCCACAAAAGGCCATATATTGTATGACTCTGTTAATATGAAGAACACAGAATAAGCAAATCCACTGAGACCAAAAGTAAATCAGTGGTTGCCTAAGGCAGGAGTAAGGGGGAAAGGATGGGGTGAGGAAAATAACAGGTCAGCTTTATTTTTGTAGATTAGGATGATGATTGCACTAATACAAGCATACTGATTCCATTGAATTGTACTCCTTTTTTTTTTTTTTGGATCTGCACCACACCCCAACCAGGGTTTGAACCTGTGCCCCCTGCCTTAGGAGGGGGTAGTCTTAACCACGGGGCCTCCAGGAAAGTCCCTGAAGTATACTCTTTAAACCAATATATTTCTTACTTGATAAAATAATCTTCAAAAAAATAATCAAAATTTCCATCAATTATGAGATGGGTCAAATAAATTATACTAAATCTATGCAATGGAGAATGGCACAGTTATGAAAATTTCATTGCCCTATTTGTGCCAGTAAAGAGAAATCTTCTAAAAAAATTTGTTATAAGAGCAAAGTACAGAATATTGTATGTACTAAGGTCCAATTTATGTGACAAAATGCATGGAATATTTCTTGAAAGACACATATGAGACTGGTAACAGTTGTCTTTGGGAAATGGGAGGTGGGATATAGAATGTGAGATTTTTCTTTTCAGTATTCCCTCTTATCTTTTCTTAAGCATTTTACTGTGCATATATTTATTTCACAATAAACTATTTTAAACTATTTTTTTTTCCTAAGGGAAAAGAGAGGGAAAAAGAAAGTCCGAATCAGTAAGACATGAAATACCCTGCTACGTACGATGGATGTAAAGTGTTGTGGGGCTAACACAGGTGGTGACCGTGCAGACCTACCCTCTGTTTACTATTTAACTAGGAAGAGATTAAATTAAAAAGTGACAAAGTAATTTATGGGAACTTTAAAAAACATAAAATTAGCATAAGAAACCATGTGTGAGTGCTCTGTATGCAGACGAGAGTGTTCTCGCAGCAGCACTCGGCTGCGTGGTGTCAAGCCAGAGGATTAGCAGGGCAACCACACGACACTTAAAAAAAGCGGGTGGCTTGTCAGAAGCTTGCTTGTAGCAAAATGGTCACAGGTGCAGCGTAGCACGTTGTTTCAAGCACAAGTGGAAGTTTAGAAAACGTTTTTTGTGTGTGGCCTTGCTGTGTAGATCTTTGGGCTTCCCCGGGGGCTCGGCAGTAAAGAATCTGCAGCAGACACTGGAGCCTCAGGTTTGATCCCTGGGTCAGGCAGATCCCCTGGGGGAAGGCATGGCAACCCCCTCCGGCATTCTCACCTGGAGAACCCTGTGGACAGAGGAGCTGGGCAAGCGATGGCTCATAGGGTCACAAAGAGCTGGACACGCATGAAATGACTGATCACACGTGCACGTAGATCTGAGTTTCCCTACCGAGGATTGAACCCATGCCCCCTGCATCGGGAGCTCAGAGTCTTAATCGCTGCACTGCCAAGGAAGTCCCTAGAAAACTTTTAAAAGAAATCATACTAGGCTATACCTGAAACTAACACGATATTATACATCAACTATGTCTCAACAAAAATTAAAAGGAAAAAAAGCGTAGTAAGGTTTGATTATCCTAGTCTCTCTACACATAGAGACATAAACGTGCCCTTGAAGGTTTAATAAGAGCTTGTCCCAGGTAGAAAAAAAAAGTGGTTCTAGGTGCTAGGATGCTTCTTAAGCAGAACACCCACTGTTCAGTAGAAAGAGTAGGTACATTCTATTTCTAATTCTCATAGCCATCCTGCATTAGGAAGCAGTAGTCTCATTTTAACGTGCAGGGAATATAAAACCCAGAAAAGCAAAATACATTATCCAGTGCCCTACAACTACTACAAGTTGGGATTGGTAGTCGAACCTAGATCTGAATGATTCCAGCACAAGTATTCTTTCTATCAAACCATTCCACTTCCCATGCTGAAAACTTGCTTCTGGTGTTGTTCAGGAATCAAGAATTGAGAAGGAAACGGCAACCCACTCCAGTATTCTTGCCTAGAAAATTCCATGGACAGAGGAGCCTGGCAGGCTGTAGTCTATGGGATCACAACGAGTCAGACACGACTGAGCACACACACACGGGAATCAAGAAAGTAAAAGCAGTGTTTGTTTGTTCATTACCTCAAGGGCTGGATAAGGAGTTAAACTTCCTGATTCTTAGTCCATTCTAAGATATCCTAACTGATATCCTAATTATGCATATCCTAATTATGCATAATTGGTTTGAGGAAAAGGTTTTGGTTTTTACAGTTGAGATGGGGAGACTGCCATGTATCAATGATGTAGCCACATTAAGTGATAGCTAAGAATAGGAATGTTTATTAAGAACTATAATGTTCAGATGCTTCTGCAAGGTGGGTGTATATGACCATTTCACAGATGAGAAAAGAAAGACTTGGGGATGTCAAGCAGCTTACTCGTGGCCCAAAACTGAGTAATAAACAATTAAATGAATATGAGTGGTGAAGTCTGAATTCAAACTCAAAACCCTATTCCAGAACTTTTCATTCTTTCCTCAGCCATGAAGCCACTGAAGTACAAAACAGATATACATAGAAGTGGCAAATATAAGACATTTGTCTCAAGAAATGTGGCTGTGAAGGGAATGAGAAACAGCAGCTGTTAACTAGAGTGAGGGACAAGGAAGTAAGGATCTTGTTGTGTTTCTTTAACGTACAGGCGATCAAACCACGTTTAAGATGGGAAGTGCATCGTAAAGACTGAAACACAGTCCAGAGCACAGAGTAAGTGCTTAATAATTGTTTCTTACTTGATGAAAGTGAAGGAGTTATTGATTAATGGAGCAGGGTCTATAAAAAAGCAGGCATGTCATGAACCAAGAATGGCAGTTAGTATTGGTAACAATGACATTTTTCCAGAGAATCAGAGGCAAAGGAAATAAGGGAAGCAAGATGTAAGGAGGTTTTAAGTTAGAACAAAAGGTAAATGGGGGTCGTCCAGTAGAGTGTTCTCCATGATCTTGGTAAAATAAAAGGTAAAGTATCCGTGGTGAATGAGGAGGGAGTGAGAGGGTCCAGGAATGTGGGGAGCTTTTAAACAACTGTTATGGTAAACGTGATAAGGTCTCAGTGAGACCAGATTCTGAAGAGGCTGTGTTTAGTTAGGTGTAAATGACTGGCATGGGCAGACAATTGCAAGGGACCCCATCAAATACACACTTAGATTGTTCTTAGTGCAGAGTTGATCAGCCTAGACTCAGGAAATACCAGACAATTGCTAGAGCTTTTTGTCCCATTTGGATGAACAATAGCCATATGTCAACCTACAAAGGTGTATAGAAGGTAAAAGTTTATATTCCACATTGCCAGTTCACTGGCTAAATCTTGGGGCAGTTTAGTTCAGTTCAGTCACTCAGTTGTGTCCGACTCTTTGCAACCCCATGAACCACAGCACTCCAGGCCTTCCTATCCATCACCAACTGCCAGAGTCTACCCAAACCCATGTCCTTTGAGTCTGTGATGCCATCCAACCATCTCATCCTCTGTCATCCCCTTCTCCTCCTGCCCTCAATCTTTCCCAGCATCAGGGTCTTTTCAAATGAGTCAGCTCTTCACATCAGGTGGCCAAAGTATTGGAGTTTCAGCTTCAGCATCAGTCCTTCCAAAGAACACCCAGGACTGATTTCCTTTAGAATGGTCTGGTTGGATCTCCTTGCAATCCAAGGGACTCTCAAGAGTCTTCTCCAACACCACAGTTCAAAAGCATCAATTCTTGGGGCAGGCACATAATAATTCCCCAATAAATAACTGAAGACCTTATAAAAATTCAAACTATGATTTCAAAATAACTCAAAAGAGCTCAGTAATGATTTTTATTTGTCGCATCCCTCATCCTTATGTGATCATCTTTTATGTTTATACTATGCTTCACACGTTTCAAGATGCTTTCGATACGTATCAGCTCATCTAATCTTTAAACCTTTATGAAGTATTTGGGGTCATACCACTCCCATTTGACAAATAGAAAAACTAAATCACATGGAAATTAAATGATTAGCTAAAGATAAAGGACTGGTGTAAAGCTGGTGGTAAAATCAGTTTTCTAACATCTGACTCAATTCTAAGACATCCCAACAAAATCATGATTAGAAATTAAGTCTACAGTCAAGGTTTTATGGCAATTGGGGATGATATGATACATTGTTTTGGGGGATGTTTTAATATTTATTTTATGTATTTGGCTGTACTGGGGCTTAGTTGCAGCACATGTGATCTCTGACCTTTCGGTTGTGGCATGCGGACTCTTAGTTGTGGCATACAGGATCTAGTTCCCTAATCAGGGATCAAGCCCGGGCCCCCTGCACTGGGAGTGTGACGTCGTAGCCACTGGACCACCAGGGAAGTCCTCATAGTATCTTTGGTTTTCTTAAGGAATCCATGGATTGAAAAGGAAATCCAGAACCGCAACTCAAGATGCTCCTTAGACCTCATGGACGTGAAGGTTACAAGCACCTTCTTCATCAAAAGTCAACAATGTCAAAATCTAAGCGGTAGATTTCCTGAGTCCTCATAGATCTTCACATTACAAGAGTATTGTCACAATACCCGGAACCAGTATTTATTAAAAAAAAAAAAAAAAAAACTCAAGTACAAAGTTTGTGAAATAACACAATTTCCATTTTTTATTATATAAGTATACTACCACTGTCAAAGTTTCTTCGTTAATTATCCCCTCCCCTTCTCCCCACTCATTCCTCCCTTCCCCTTCAATTCTGCTTTTCCATTTATAGTTTTAGATCCTGACATAACGTCACCACTTTGGGTAGCTGGTGTTTCAGTGAACCTGGATCCACCCTTCACGGCGGGGCAGATAACCCCTGGGCACTGCTGGCAGACTCATGGAGGCCCCTGCCAGGCATTTCCTCCTAGTAAAATGACCCGAGTGTTCCACCCATGTGTCAGAGTACATGACTTGTGTAAGGCCTCTACTAAGCTCCCAAAATTAAAGAGAATGAAAAATTCAAATCAGAGGTTGTTAACTTCCCAGATTCTTGAGAGCTGTTTTCATGTTCTAGACAGTTCTGCAATTTCTCTCCCCTTCATTCACAACTCTTCCCATTTTTCTGTAACCAGTATGAACTGCTCCCTACTGTAAGTACGGTCAGTTCTCTTTTGTTTTTGCTATTAAGCATACTTTAAAATTATGGTTAAGAATTGTATTACCAAACTTATTACATCTCTTGTGGAAGTTTGAGTATTACAACTAGGTGTAAGTCAAACTCCCATTCAGCTTTTTAGCAAAATGGCCAGCATCTACTTGAAACCTTAGTTCAGTTCAGTGCAGTCGCTCAGTCGTGTCCAGTTCTTTGCAACCCCATGGACTGCAGCACACCAGGCCTCCCTGTCCATCACCAGCTCCCGCAGCTTACTCAAACTCATGTCCATTGAGCCGGTGATGCCATCCAACCATCTCATCCTCTGTCGTCCCCTTCTCCTCCCACCTTCAATCTTTCCCAGCATCAGGGTCTTTTCCAATGAGTCAGTTCTTCACATCAGGTGGCCAAAGTATTGGAGTTTCAGCTTTAGCATGAGTCCTTCCAATGAATATTCAGGACAGGATTTCCTTTAGGATGGTCTGGTTGGATCTCCTTGCTATCCAAGGGACTCTCAAGAGTCTTCTCCAAAACCATAGTTTAATAGCATCAATTCTTCGGTGCTCAGCTTTCTTTATAGTCCAGGTCTCACATCCATACATGACTACTGAAAAAACGATAGCTTTGACTAGACGGACCTTGCTGGCAAAGTAATGTCTTTGCTTTTTAATATATTGTCTAGGTTGGAAATAACTTTTATTCCAACAAGCAAGGATCTTTTCATTTCATGGCTGCAGTCACCATCTGCAGTGATTTTGGAGCCCAAGAAAATAAAGTCTGTCACTGTTTCCATTGTTTCCCCATCTATTTTTGCCATGAAGTGATGGGATCGGATGCCGTGATCCTAGTTTTCTGAATGTTGAGCTTTAAGCCAACTTTTTCAGTCTCCTCTTTCACTTTCATCAAGAGGCTCTTTAGTTCTTCTTTGCTTTCTGCCATAAGGGTGGTGTCATCTGCATATCTGAGGTTATTGGTATTTCTCCTGGCAATCTTGATTCCAGCTTGTGCTTCATCCAGCCCAGCATTTCTCATGATGTACTCTGCATATAAGTTAAATAAGCAGGGTGACAATATACTTAAGACCTTAAGCTTTAAGGTCCTATTAAAAGGCCCAGGAACATGATTCCTGAATCTGACTTGGGATGAGAGTGGGCAGTAGGATGTAAACTTCCCTGCTTAGCTCACTGCAGCTGAGCTGTCCTGTACTGTCCAGTAGTCTTGCTGTGTCTGCTACTATGAGGCCCATATCCCTGCACATTTCTCGGAGGAAGAAATTCCAAATGGTCTTTTCAATTCTTGTAAAGCCACAGACTACCTAGGCAATATTGATATCCCTGAGACTTGAGGGATAAGACCCAAATATATAGATAGATAGATTGATCAGAATTTTGGTTGTTAACTCTCTAGCTTTACATTTCTAATTCTTGATACTAACTAAATTCTAAACTTGTTGTTCTTTCCCTTTGTTGTATTTCATATATTTTAGATCTTTTCATGATTTTATTTCAGGCTCCTCAGTTCCAAATCATGAGACATTTTTCGCCCTGTCAACCTGTATCAGTCATCCATCTTTGGAGCCCCATTTTCCACCAACTCCTGAATGTCTACTTTCCTGCTATCTGATTGTCAAATTCTGAAACGTATGTCTAAAACACCACTTTATTTGAATTCCTTTATAAATTATTTTATAGTCTCCAGAGTTAATATTGCCCTAATAAAACTGAAAACAGTTCAATATTTTACTAAGAGGCAAGGCACCAATTAGAAAAGCTGGACTTATGAAAATCTGCTAGTATGTCCATTTGAACTTATCAATAATTTCCATCTCATGACTTTAAGAGCATGGACAGAACATAGCAGAAAGGGCACAAACATCATAAGATATCAACTAAGTTTTATATTCTGGCTAAGTTTGAATTCCACTTCTGTTGCTTACTGACTCTCTGAAGTTTGGTAGTTTTCTTACTTATCAAATGGAAACTAGATAACAAATACCCAAAGAAATGTTATGTAAGTTAAATAAAATTCCATATGCAAATGCCTAAAATGTTTCCTAGCAAAAAATTGATTTATTATGTTATAATTAATCTCAGAAATTTCCTATAGATTTATTGTTTCTGTTTCTTCTTTATTTGCTTTATTATAACTCAATATCCATTCTTTTCTTCCATCACATCAGACTAGATTTTTGCTTTTGAGAATTCTGATATTATTAATTATATTTTGGCACAATTTTTGAAGTTTACATTAAGATTGTAGAACCAATCATATTATAGTAAGGCAAGTCTACCTGTTTTTTGCCTCCCTGAAAAACTAAGATGCTTTTCCTTAGTATTATTTTGTATGCATGCAAATATATTCCTTGTAGTATTTGAAAGTGACCATAGATTTTGCAAAGCAAAATATCCCATTGCTAAATACTAGTGTAACATAGGAATACTTTAGTGTGTGTTCCCTCAAGCTTAATGAAGAACAAGACACTTATAGTTTAGTGTCTCATTTAGCCTGTCAGATTATCTCTAACAGTTTTCCAAAAGTAATTTGGAAAAACAACCCATCCAATTCATCTCCCAGCTCTCCTTTCCTCTGGTTTGACTGTGCCCTCAGGCACGCCCTCTGGTGGTGGTGGTGAGATGGCTGTCATAGTTCCCTGAGCACCCCTTGGAGTTACAAGTCCAGGCAATCACACTGCTTTTTGGACAGCTCAAGTTATTATAACCTGGGAAGGAGGAGTAGATGCCCGGCAAGAAGAGCAGGGGGCCGCCCCAGCGGCCCCATCAGAAAGCCTCCTAATCCTGTGTAAAGATAAATCCATAGCACATGGAGTTCAGGGTAGGTTGGGTTCTAGTCTACCCAGTTCAGCATTCCCCAAACCATGTCTATAATTTCTCACCTTCAGGCCTTAGATCACTCTCATGTGGTAGAGTCTCCCACTTGTCAAAACATTTTCCATGAAAAGATGTCACAAATGGCTAATAAATAATTTTTCTTCTCTTTGGGTAATGGTTTATTAGGGCTTCCCTGGTAGCTCAATCAGTAAAGAATCTGCTTGCAGTGCAAGAGACCCAAGTTCGGTCCCTGAGTCAGGAAGATACCCTGGAGAAGGAAATGGCTATGCACTACAGTATTCTTTCCTGGGAAATCCCATGGGCAGAGGAGCCTGGCGGGCTACAGTCCATGGGGTTGCAAGAATCGGACTCGACCTGGTGACTAAACCACCAATGGTTTATTAATATCCATTCACAGTGGCTTATTCTCTTTGTGTAAAGCTTTCAAGTCACTTACGATTCTATCAAACTATATTATTTATAACTTAAAATAACAAGCTGCATTTTCATCTGTCTCATTCACTAGGATTTTTAATATTTGTTTTATGAAAGAAGAGGTGAGTAATAATACCTTATTAGACAAATGGTCCTGGGACATTGGTAAATAACTTAAGAACAACAATAAACCCGTTAAAAATAGATCCTGATCTCACATCTAATTCCAAAATAAATCACTAATAATTTTTAAAAGTTAAATGTAAAAACATGAATCCAATGAGAAACAGGAGAAAATATAAGGTTAATAATTATGTGTTCTCAGGGTAGGGAAGGCCTTCTTAAATTATCCAATGATAAACTAATTTATCATTAAATTATCCAATTTATCTAGTGACAAATTATCCATGAAAAAATTTACTAATCAAATACAAGAAAAAGTAGTTAGCCTTAAATATCAAAAAACTTTAAGACAAAGAGAGAAAAATATTTCTAACAGATAAATGTAATCAGAAATTTTCATTTATCAGATTTATAAGGGAGCTAATTATCCCTACCTCAACCCCCCAAAAAATGGCTGGCCAAAGAAAACATGAGCTAAGCCTGTGAGATTTTCTCCTGTCAAGGAACGTCACAAGTCAGGGGTGTAGGGACTGGACAATTTTTAAAACTCCAAGAGGACTATAAGAGTGAGGAGAGAGTGAAGTGAAGTGAAGTTGCTTAGTCGTGTCCAACTCTTTGTGACCCCATGGACTGTAGCCAGGCTCCTGAGAGGGTAGTATTTCTAACAATTACCATAAGAGAGGCAGAAATATCTAAAAGGAATTAGGAAACTTTTTGTATAAAATATAAGCAGTAGAAAAGTGGTTGCCAGGGGCTGAGTTGAGGGGAAAAAGGAGAGGTGGTTGGTCAAAGGGTAGAAACTTTCATTTATAAGATGTATAAAGTATGAGGATATAAAGCAGAACATGGTGACTACAGTTGATAACACTATATTGTATAATTGAAATTTGTTTAAGGAGTACAACTTAAGTATTTTTGCCACCCTTCCCAAAAAGATAAATACGTGAAGTGATAGATATATTAATTAACTTGGTGGGGAGAAACCTTTCACAATATATATGTGTATCAAATCATCACATTATACAGTTTAAATATCTTAAAATTTTATTTGTCAATTATACATCAGTAAACTGGGTGGTGGGGGGTGGGGAGAAATGGAACATTTAAAAATCTATGTCCCGTGATACTGAGAGTATTAAATTCTTTAAAGCATTAATTCAACCTACAATGCATTTCCTTCATTATTATGTTTAAAATCCTCATTTCTGCATACTTGGAATGGTCAGTTCTTGCATGGTGAAGATTTGTCTTGATTCACAGTATTTTTTGTTTTGCTTCTTAGGTACCAACAAAGGACCAATGACTTTCTCAACAACTGCTCTACCGCCACCTCCACCATCCCATCCAGCCAGCCAGCCACCATTGCCAGCATCTCACCCAACACAGTTGCCAGCCCCAAGTCTACCTCCCAGAAACATTAAACCTCCCTTAGACCTCAAGTAAGCAAAAGATTATTTCGCCATTTCTTTTTTTTTTTTTTTTCTTCTTCGCCATTTCTTTGTCAATCTCTTGTCAGGAATTTTCAAATGTGCTTGGCTGAGTGCTGAGGGTTCCGTGTGACTCTGGTGGAGCCACAAAAGTGGTCAGTTAGCAGGGAGAAGAGATGGCTTAGCAAGCTGCTCTCACACCTCCATATCCTTTAGCAATTCTTATTTATCTGCTTTGGCAATGGTTTTCCCCTTAAGAGTTCATTTGAGGAAAATTTCTAGAGCCTTTTTAGAAGTTCTGAAGCATTCTTCAGGTCCACACAACCACCATCTCCTTAACCTTCATCATCATTTCCGCCACCACTACCATTAGCATCACTGCCACCATCGTTTTCATCACCACCGTCATTTTCATCACCACCGTCATTTTCATCACCACCGTCGTTTTCATCACCACCGTCGTTTTCATCACCACCATCATTACTACCAATACCACCATAATATTTTGTTGGCGGCCTGTAACATGCTAGGCACTTTACATATATAATCCTTATGACTTTATTGAGTGGATAGTGTTTTCATCATTTCACAGATGAGTAAATGGAACTTTACAGAGGTTAAGTAACTCTCAATAGCAGACTGTCAATAGCAGTCTGAGTCCACTGTATACTTAAAAGTTTAACCACTCTGCTAAATAACCTCCTATAAGTAAAAAAATGGAGGTTTTCTCTGAGTAATCAGATTTCTGACTGTGTATTTAAAAAATAGGAAACTTATTCAAGCCCACTTTCACTTTTCTTAGATGGTACTTTTTAGACATATGAGAACTGTATATGTTGTTATGCACAGGCTCTTTATCTGTGATTTACCAGAAGAGCTGGTTGAGAAAAAAAAAGCAGAAGACTGGGATAGAATGAAATATTGTTTCAAAGATAAATAGACAATGGCAAGCATAGATTCTGTTGGCAAGTCAGAGTAGATCTTCTATTTCTTCTTCTAAAAAATTGTTTTGCATGATTATCCTTTACCACAAATATGCCAAAAATATTTAGCTCCAGTTGTTTTTCCTTCACTCCAATCCCCTACCAGATTGATGTTCATTACATTCTAAAGTACTTAATAACCATAAGCCTTATGATAGACTCAGTTAATACCATGTCTGATTGACAGCTTTCCTTCAATGCTGATAATTACAATTTAGAACAGGAGTTGAAAACACACTTGTCAAAAAAAAAAAAGAAAACACACTTGTCATGGGTAGTTAGTGCTACATTTCACTTTATTAGGCTTTGATGGGGAGTGAGGGGGTGCTGTTGGTTAAAAAGAGAACTCCAACTGAATACAAGATGTTAGAGCAGTTTACTATTTTACATACAGCCTGCATTTTACATTTATGTTAACCACATGCCCTTCCAGACATTTGAGTTTATGAATCCTAGTTTATGACAACCAGCTACCAAAGCAGAATATGAGCCATTTGCCTACTAACATATGAGTGTCAAATAAATATTAACTTAATTAAAATAACTAATATGTGCTCTTATATAAACTTGATTTCTGTATAAACTGCTTTCTTTTCACATGTATTAAATCCTGTGTCTTTATCCTACTCTGAGGAATCTAACCCATTAGATTTTGATCTCAGTACTTTTGAGGCTTATTATATGACTCTATCCAAACAGCTGGCTTTAATTAGGCTTCTGGATCCTGTGTAATTCTAGTGAGAAATTTCAGTAAGTACCTTGAGTATGAATTCTTGATAATTGATAAGGCAAAAAGACTGGTGATTCTTTGACTGAAGAAATCATGCAGGAGGGTTTATCACTATTGCTGTTGTTTGAGCATTCCCGGGACCAGTCCTAGGTTTGGGATCAACCGCAAGGACACTCAGGACCCAGCACACAGGAGTACTCGTGGTTGAGGTTTATCCTAGTCATACTCTTCTTCTAAACTTGGCAGTGGACAGAGTAAAACTGCTCCTTTCTCTAGCTACAAAAATGCAATGCATGTGTGGTATTGCTTCCCAGGGAAGCCTATTAGAGTCATCTTTCCATTGAAAGCTGCCACCTAGGCACCTTCTGCCTAGCAACTATCAAAATACCAGACCTCTAGAAGTAAAGCAGGTGTTCACCGTAAGTCGTGTTGTTTATACAGTCTAGACACAGCAAAGCACTCTTATCATTAGGCAACTTTTCCTATCAGTGCAAGGAATGCTTTAGAAGCTGAGTTCCCAGATATAAGCCAACAGACTATCTTGGTAGAAGATTCTTTTTAAAATAGCAGCTTCAGGCCTGCTACGTTAACTCTTTTCTGTAAACCTGCCCCCTAGAATTCACTGTGATAAGGTGAGGAATACAAAGTTGTAGAAGGAAGAACGAATTTCAAAGAGACCAGTAGCCTGGACTACTGCATCCTACCGATGTTGGTCAATTTCCCACATATTTAGGAAATTCTTACAAAGTCGAAAAGAGTCCACCAACCATCCAGGTTCAAATGTTTGCCTGTAACATTGCTTACATCAGAAATTAGCAAAATCCATCAGTTGTAATAAATTTAACTTCATCCTTATTTCCATTTTATTAAGGACTCCTAGTTCAAAAATCTGATTCATTTAAGAGTTACCAACTCCTCAAAATGTATACTATCAGAAAAAAAAAAAGATGCTGAGAAACAAGAATTTAGATGTTACATTGCCTAGATATGCTGGAACTGTCACATCTAAAAGTTAAATGTCAGATGAAGATGAAAGCTAAGGAATATCTGTCAGATGATTATTTTTTCAAAAGTAAAAATGTGGTATATGGTGTAAGACTTTCAGGCTTCCATCAGAGAGCCCAAGTAAAATCCAAAATGAAGAAATATCTAGGTTGGAAACTTTCCTGCAAGTAGGGGAAGCTAGAAAAGACACAAAGAGGAAATGAAAGTAAAATGGGTCTTGATAGTCAGACACACAAATTTATATTTCATGCGAGAGGGAAATTTATAGAATGATCTTTAAGTAAAATTGTGAAAGATGGTTGTCTCTGTGCTTTTTCTTTGCACCACCGTCCTTCTAGTAATTATTTTGTGAGGCACCACTTTGTGCCTTTGTAATAGAAGTTCAGGAAATATCAGTGAACAAAATAAAGATCCCTGCTCACAGAAAGCAGGGGGCAAGAGTCATAAGGGAAAAAATAAGAAACTAGTAAAGGATATAGAATGTTAGCAAATATCAAGTGATGTGGGATAAAGTAGAGCAGGTTAGGTGGTGTAGTGTGACGGCTGGGGACAGTGTGTTGCAACTTTAAAAGGAGAGATGAGGGTTGCTCGCCTTATAGGAAGTTATACTTGAGAAAAGACTCAAGGCAGTAAAGGCGTTAAAGCATGCAGATATCTGGAGGAAGACCATTCTAGTCTAGTCAGAGAGGACAGACAGGACAAAGTCCTCGAGTGTCTAGGGACTCGGAAAGAGGTAACTGAGGCTGGAGTAGATGGAAAGTGTAGTAGAGACAGACTCATGCAGACCCTGCAGGTCGTGATAGAGATGATGGCTCTTATCCTAAGTGACATGGGAAATGCTGAAGAGCTTGAGTGGAGCAGTGATGTTTTCGGGCTCACATTTTGTGAGTATTGCCTTAATTGCTGTCTGAAAAGAGGTAGTAGGCAAATGTTGAAGAAGGAAAACCAGTTAGGCAGATCCTACCGAAATGCAGGCAAGATATTCTAACCAGGATGGTGCAGTGGAGATGATGACAGGGGTCCAGATTCTGGATGTACTTTGAAGGTAGAGACCACAGAATTTGGACTTAGGGTATGAAAGGAAAAGAAGATCCAGGGTGACTCCAAGGTTCTGAGCCTGAGTAACTTCAGGAATGATGTGTCCATAACTGAATGAGATTGGCTGAAGGTGAGTAAGTTTGGGAGTGGGGAAAATCAGGACAGCACAGCTGTGCAAAGCTTGTGGTGTGCGTGCAGGCAGAGATGTTGAGGAGGCAATTAGGTGTAAGAAGTGAAGAGCTGGAAGGGAGTTCTGAGTTATAAATATATGTTTGTCGTGGAAGTATACTCCATGCTTCAAGTCAGACACTTAGGATCACAGAGGAAGTGCATTCCTAGAACCAAGGATTAGAAAAAGAACCAGTGCTTAGGTGAGGGACTGGCTCCCAAGAGGCATAAATGACTGATAAGGTTCACATATCCCCCAGGGTGTAGAGTCTGTGTTGCTTAAGGCAGGGAAAAGAACTAATGTGGATCAAAGAAAGAATTTCAGAATACATGCCATTATTACCTGCCTACTTCCCAGAAGTCACTTGTAATTATATTGTTCAGGTCAGAATTTTCCTTAAGAATGTAAAGAATTGGAGGCAGGTGAGAATTTAAAATAATAAACATATTTTAAAAGAAAGTAGTTGAAGCCAAGGTTATACTGCATTTTAAATTGTATTGTTTCCCCACCTAGTGGTCAAAAAGCAGCTAGCTCCATTTTCTATTTTATTCAGATGTTTGTAGAGGAACTGAAATGGGTCAGAAGAGCTCGTTTATCATTTTCAGTGTTCAAATCAACTTCTTTAGGGTACCATATTTCTTGGTGCCACTTTAAAATATTAATTATAATTTTAACAATGTAACTGATTATTCATATGAATATAGAACCAATAGTTGAATATTTTAGTATACAAAGCAAATTACATGGTTGTTAATAGTAATGAGACAGGAAAAGTGAAGTAATAAGAAATAAGAAATAATGGAAATTATTATGGTTGAAAAAGGAAAGTTTAACCAGATCTTACTTTGGGATCATTCTTAGTGTAAGATTTTTCTGGCTCTAAAATTAGAGGAAATGTAAGAATTCACCATTGTAACCTTTTTTATTAGTTAGAAATATTTAACATTTTCTGGAATTTGAGACTTGCCATATCAGTCATGCACTCCCAGACAGACTTACCTAAGTCCATTGGCTTAAACAAGTCATCATAATTGTATAATTTCTCATGCGTTAAATACAGGAAGACGTGTTCCAGAGAAAAATTCACTGGATTTCATTTTCAGTGAGGGCAGGCATGGGACAAAGTGTCACTTAGATTTCCTCTGTCTTTAAGAATCAAACTGACAAATGCTAAAGTCACAGAATAAAGGTCATGAATGGCAAATAAGGTATAAAGGTCAATAGCTTCCCATCTTTAAAAGTCAGGATATAGAGCTCTAATAGCTTTCTGAGCATGACAGTCATAACATTAAATTAATTTTGCTTTTCTTTTTTAATTCTGTAGGCTAAAGTAGAAAAACAAAGAACTATAGTGAAAGACCTTCTTGAATAGATGTCCTTACTGTAACAAATGATAAGCCTCCTTTTCTTTTTCACCCACCCACTCTGCTTCATTTTCTAGGACTTGGGTTGTGACTCGTTTCATTGATTGTCTGTTTCTCTCTGTTTGGCTTTTCTCAATGCCTGTGACACTTTTTTTTTTTCCTTACAGTTTGATCTGGGTCTATCCATGACACTCACCTCCTCCTCCCCCTCATCTTTCTTCCTTTTATTCTTCACTGTTATTCCTATTCTTAACATTATTTCATACTTAGAATATTTTGCTGTTCTATTTGTGTTGAATTCAGACCTATATAAAACTAAAATTTAGATGCTATAATGTTGGGTCCCTGAATATATGCACGCATGCAAACATTATCTACAAGTAATAAATGGTTTGCATAAGTGTAAGTAGATATGTATGAGCATGCTACACAGATCTTCATTTTGCAAATATTTGTTACTCTTCCGTGTGTTTCAGGAAGTTAACTGCAAGTCCAGTAGTCTTTTTAACTTAATATTATTTTCAAAAATAATAAACAGTTTGCTTTAGTAATAAATGCTAGTTTCTTAGTGTTACTAAGACAGCATTAATTTAGTCAAAAGTCCTATACCTGACAAGAATTATTCTAACAGTTTCCTGAAAATGACAGTCATAATAATTAACCAACAAAGACGTAATCTCATCATACCAAGGGCTGATGGTCTCATAGTAGGAATGAAGTGAAATGAAGTGAAGGAATAGAGACCTACAAGTAATTGCTGTATAATTATAGTAATCCAGAATAGTCTCTGTAGTGAGCAATGTGTGACATATGGAAGTAGCAACTGCATGAGCTTGGGAGAGTTGAGATAACTTCACAGAGGAGGGAGCGTTTAAGGAGAATCTTAAAGATTAAGGAGGGCCTCCACAGGGGATGATGAGAAGGGAGGATTACTCCAGAGCTCCAGAGAAGGCCAATAGTGTGGGCTAGGCATGGAGGAACAAGAAACCAGTCTTTAGAGAATACGTGAATTCAGTGTTAATATCTGAAAAGAAGATGATGTAAGAAGAGGAAATATGAAAAATAAAACTGTAAAAGAGCAGGGCTGATCTTAAGGAACTGCACACTATGAAAAGGACAACAGACTTCATTCTATAGAATGTCAATGTATTTTGATGTCTGAGGTGCTTTACATCTTATGCTTTTAATTAATACTCAATTTACTAAAGTTAATAATGCAAAGGCCTAATTTATTTTAAGTACTTAAATTCACATAATTTGCTATGCTATTTATACACCCAGTAATTTTTATTTCAATGAAAATGATTATTTTCAGGGGGATCTTTGATCAATGATTGGACAACTCAGACTAAATTCTTTCATATCAATACTTATGCTCATAATAAACTTAAGTAATTAAACTCGTTTACATGTTTGACATTGCATGTATGAATTTACATACTGAATTTTATTTTTAAGGATTTCTGATGCCTGACTGAACAAATTTCATAACTTTACTCAACAAAACCCTCTCAAGAATTTGTAAACAACTCATAAATCTATTAAATCATATCCAGGTCCTTTAAATAATCCAATTGCATTTACAATTGGATTTTTCAGATACTTTTAAAGAAACATTTATTTTTTAAAATGTTAAGCATATAAGAGGCAAGGAGAATAATATAATGAGTACCCATATACCCCTCCCCAACTTCAACAATTATAAGCTCACTACCAATCTTGTTTTATCTATACACTACCCACTTCCCTCATCTCGTATTATTTTGAAACTAATATCAAACATCATATAATTACATTCATAAATATTTGAGTAGGTATTCCTAAAAATAGACCCTTTCTATTAATAGAAAACATCAAGCCACTATTCAGTTGTCTCTTAAATCCTGTGTGGGTTTTTTTGTTTGTTTGAGTAAGAATCCGAGCAAAGTCTGTGGCTTATATGTCTTGCAATTCTCTTTCAAGCTATAGGTTCCTCTTGTATTACTTTCGTTTTACTTATTGTAGTTCATTTGTTGAATACATCAAGTTGTTGGTGGGCATTATAGTTGCCCACAGTCTACACTGTGCTGATCGCTTCCTTATAGTAAGCTTGTGTGTTCCCCATTCCTCTGTGAACTGGCTGTTGGATATAGACAAGCGCTTGATCAAATTTCGTTCTATTTTCTAAATGTGTTTCTTTCTTTGTTTAGGTAAGATGTAGGACTCCTTCCTAGGTGATGGTGGATTTTTTTTATCAGGAGCTCATAGTTTTAGCTGATTCTGTTTTGTGAGGCCAGCAATCATAGACATTCAACACTTAAGAGTCCTTACTTTTCCACTAAAATAATAAGCCTAACTCACAAATATCTAATGTAACAAATTTCTTAAACATAACAAACACTTAAAATATTGAACATACATTATTGTCTCAATGATTAGAAAATTTACTTCACAGATTTTTGTATCACGGGTTTGAATTACTTCATCCTTTCTGTATTTAATTCTGAATCTTCTAAGATCTAAAAAGGCCAAGTAAGAAAAACAAGTGTCATGTCATGATCAATCTCACTGGACGTTCATACTTACCTAGATAGTAAGCTATGCATATATGTTAATTTTTAAATGTTCAATTTTTTAAGTGAATTTATTAGATAAAAGTTTATGACTACACATATGTATCTAAGGTATTTCTTCCAGAGTCACAAGGATATCCACTAAACCCTTTTTATGGCCTTAGTGATAGCAAGGCTCTTCCTGTTCACATTCTTCAAATGCTATTAATTTCACATAAGAAAGATCACTTTGGCAGCTGCATAAAGAAGGGACTTTAAGGGTAGAAAAGATGAAGCACAATTCTCATTACTAGAAGACCATCCAGAAGGCCACTGCAGGGGTCCACACTAGTGATGGTAGAATCCTGCTCTTGTGTCTAGCAGGACAGGGGAGAGAGACGGAAGGGGAAGTGTATTACAGGAGACATTAAATATGTAGAACTGACAGAACTTGATTAATTTCACATAGCACTGTAAAAGAGTGAGAAATAACGGCTCTCACTTTTTGAGTGAGGCTTGGGTGGTGAAGTGAATTTGTGGTGCAATACACCAAGGTAAGAAACTGAGTAGGAAGAACAGATTTAGGCTGAAATGAGAAAGGAAAACCTCAACTTCAGGGATGTTAATATAGAGCCATCAGTGGGACATACAAACACAGAAAGATGAATATATAGATAGGCAGATGATAGATAGATGTGTCTGAAACAAAGAATATGAGATTCTCTATGGGCTTGAGATTTCAGTGTAAAGTCACCAACATTAAGATACTTTGTGAAGGTGAGGAAGCATGTGAGAATGTAAGACCATCTGGGGCAAAGGTAGAAGGGAAAAAATGCAGAAACCAAGACAAGGACACAGAAGAACGCCATCACTTAAAAGAGAAGTCAGAGGAAACTAATCCACAAAGAAAATTGTGGGATTGAGACCAGAGAGACAAGACACGAGCTTTAAGAGATTTCTCACGGAACCAAAAGAAGCTCCAGGAAGGCAAAATAGCCGATATGGTGTTAAGGGCCACAAAGCAACAGGAAGGTGCAGGCTGAGACGTGTTTAGTGGATTCAGTAATTAAGCCTTTTAAGAGTAGTTTCAGTGAAGGATTAGCGAAGGAACTTAGATTGCAGTCAATGATGAGACAAAGCGGAGGAGAGCCAGTAAAGTGAGTACGGACAGTTTTTCCTACTTGGACTGGGAAGAGGAAGATGTTCTTGTGGTGATATGTAGAATTTAGAAAGGCGAAGAGAAATTATGAATGAGAGTAACTTGGGCTGAGGGAGGAAACAGTACAATAAGTCCCTTACATATGAACAAGGTCCATTCCGAGAGGAAGCTCATAAGTTCATTTGTTCTAACCTAGGTTGTAAGTACTGCTTAGGCTGTAACTACAAGCCTTGGTACCCAACTAACACAATGGGCTATATAGTACTGTACTGTAATAGGTTTATAGTATTTTTCAAATAATACATAAAAAACAAACCCAAAAAAAGTAAAGAAAATATTTTTACTCTTACGGTACAGTATCTTCAAAATACACTAGAACATTACAATAGCTGGCATACAGGGGCTGATATTGAGTGAACAGGCAAGAAGAGATACTAATTGGGGGAGGGAGAAGAGGTGGGAGATAGCAGAGCTGAAGGATCATCAGCAATAGGAGACAGAGGGCAAGCTGCAATTTCACTTACTCCTGACGTAGTTGGATATGCAAACACATACACACATTTGCATCTTTGAAAGCTTGCAACTTGAAGATTTGTTTGTAGAGGACTTACTATAGTGAGACATTTAGGGATGGGAGTAGAAGAAAAACAATAATAGTAAATAAATGATATGATGACACACAGAAGAAAAGGAATAAAAGGAATGAAATAACTGATCATTCAGATAGCATTCAGAACACAGATGAAAAGAACTTTGGTCAGGAGATGTAAGGATGGGTGTAATTGTAGATAAGCTTGGAAGTAAAAGGAATGTATTTTCTTAAGAGAGTTCACTCCCAATAACAGCTAAATAGTGAAATAAGAAACAAAATCATCTAATGATAAAGAAAAGGAGAGAAATAGGAGATTTAAGGGAAGAAGTGAAGAGAAGATCAACTAGGAAAAATGTGTAATGAGATTATAGGATAGTGTTGGGAGTGCAGCTGAGACTGAATGTCAATTATTTGTAATCTCCCAAATCAGTAAGATGGCAATTTTCCCCAGTTATGCTGATCAACCCAAGAATAGAAATGGAAAATATAGATGGTTCCATAAATCATTAGGGATTCGTGGGGCCCAGGTATTGATAACTGTTATGAGTAGTTGGAGTGAAGTGGTTTGAAATGAAGCACCTTGGAGTCCAAGCCACAACTGATGGAAGCAAAGTCAGGTAGAGAATACCTAGAAAGGGGGGGAGGAGCCAGGATTGAAACTAATAGCCTTTGAAATCTATACCGTACAGCCAATTATCTGCCTTCAGAACTCAGAATTGACTTATTGATATACTGTCATTTTTAACGGGAAAACATATTACTGCCCTGAAACTATGGATTAATTGTAGGTGCTCACTTTGAATGGACAGTGCTGGACACAAGTTCCCCAATTCTCCACTTTTTTGGTAGCAGTAGCAGCGTCAGTACAAAGCTAAAACCTGTTCTACTGACTTCTGAAGTTTTAAATCAGAGTAGATATGAAAGAGAAAAGAGTTATTTTTATCTTATTTTTAAATTTTCTTATTATTACTGGCTGCACTGGGTCTTTGTCGCAGCTCGAAGCCTTTCTCTGGCTGTGGCGAGTGGAGGCGGCTCTCCAGTGCAGTGCATGGGCTTCTCGCGGTGGGGGTTTCTCTTGTTGCGGAGCATGGCTTCAGCAGTTGTGGCACACAGGCTTAGTTGCCCGCAACATGTGGGATCTTCCCAGACCAAACATGTGTCCCCTGCCAGATTCCCAACCACTGGACCACCAGGGAAGCCCAAGAGTTATTTTTAAATAATCCTTTTCTTTTTTTTTTCTTTTTCATTGTAAGAGGAGCATCTACGTATCCCTTTTTCACTTTTTCCTCTCTCTTGTTTTCAGAGGCCCTGTAAATGAAGAAAATCAAGATAGTGTCATGCACTCTGATGGTAAGAGGCAAATGATGTTTTATTTTTTGTTCCCTCAGATATGAAAGTTAGAGTTAATTATTCTCATAGGGTCATTAGTGAGTCATTATCATCATTAGTGCATGCAAGTCCTCTTGTTTTACTTATTTATTCCCTTTTCTCTTCACGACCCACTCTCTTTCCTTCCTTCTTTCACCAGAGTAAAATATTTTAATGCACTTAGTGTGTATATGTAATTTTGTACACATTCATTGTATATTGTTGTATGTGTATATGTATATATTTCAATTTGCATGAACAGTATATTATAGCTCATTCTGGTCCTTTTTTTACACTCAGACTAATGTGTTTTGTGAGGCTTATCGTGAATATAAGTATATTTAATTTATTTCTGTTAACTACTGCACAGCTCTCCATGGTATGCATCCTATGGAGCATACCATGGAGCACCTCCAACTCACTATTACTGAAAATGATATTAATAGTTCAATGCACCTTCTTGTCCATATCCCCATGTGAACCTCTGAGAGCCTTCCTTTAAGATGTGTATCAAGGAGTAGAGTGACTGCTTGTAAGCTATGACATATTCATTTTGATTGAGTAGTACTGGAGTACTTTCCAGAAGAAAGGCATCTGTGTGTAGTCCCATCCCAGGGCATGAAGATTCCAAAATGCTTGCCTTTCACCAGTGCAGAGGCAGCTGTTGTTTCCAGTTGTTTCCAATCTTGTGTGTATAAAATGTCTTGTTTCAATTTCATATCTCAGCTTACTATTGAGTTCAAAACCTTGATTTGTTTATTAGCCTTTGTGATTTTCTCTTCTGTAAGTTGCTACTTCCAATTCCTTGACCATTTTTTTCTTGGGGTTGGTATCCTTTTCTGGATGACTTGCAAGAGTTCCTTTGTATTCCAAATATTAATAACATGTCAGTTGTAGGGTGGAGAAGGCAATGGCACCCCACTCCAGTACTCTTGCCTGGAAAATCCCATGGATGGAGGAGCCTGGTAGGCTGCAGTCCATGGGGTCACTAAGAGTCGGACACAACTGAGCGACTTCACTTTCACTTTTCACTTTCATGCATTGGAGAAGGAAATGGCAACCCACTCCAGTGTTCTTGCCTGGAGAATCCCAGGGATGGGGGAGCCTGGTGGGCTGCCATCTATGGGGTCGCATAGAGTCGGACACGACTGAAGCAACTTAGCAGCAGCAGCAGCAGTTGTAGGGATTGCAAATATCTTCTCTCATTCCGTCCATTGTCTATTAACTTAGTCCATACCGTCCTTCATTGAACATAAATATGTTTTGATATAATCAAATTTATTAATACTTACTTTGTAATTTGTACTTTTAAAGTTTTATTTAAGAATTCCTAACCTTAGGAAATAAAACTATTATCTTCTATTTTCTTCTATGAACTTTATCCTTTATAGTTAGGTCTTTGATTGTTTGCAGTCCACTTTTGAGGAATTAGTAGAAACCTAGAGTTTTTTTCTCATATACAAAGTCAGTTTTCCCATTATGATACTCTGAAATTCACCCTTTTCTCATTAATTTATAATACCACATTTACTATATTAACTCTATTGGTGTGTTTCTGTCTTTTCATACATAGGTGTGTTTGTGTGTACATAATGTTCCTGGGTTTGACCTCTGGGTCAAGAAGATCCCCTGGAGAAGGAAATGGCAACCCACTCCAGTATCCTTGCCTGGGAAATCTCACAGACAGGCTACAGTCCCTGGGGGTGCAAGAGTCAGACAAGACTTAGAAACTGAACAACAACAAATGTGTGTTCCTATTTGTGTGTATGTAAATTTTATCTGTCTCTGAGCTCTCCGTTCTATTCTACTGGTCTATTAATTCATGTATCAGTTCCACATGGTTTTTATTGTTATTGTTTTAGATGATGTCTTAATACCTGAAAATTTGTTGATATTATTAAACACTTGAGCAGTAAAATATCTTTTAAAAAATCTAATTAACTTGATTTGTTTGATACATGAAAGCAAATCCTTGGGAACAAATGAGTCAAAAAGTGTGAACTTGTGACTTTCTGGTAAAGCCTGTGTTCCACACAAGCCCACAAAACCAAATGTGGATGCTTTCAGCGTCCATTCATAAAGAGAAAAGAGTGTCTTCAGTTTTTTTCACTTTTGTATTATTTTATGAAAGCTAATGAAATGATTTTATAATAAGTTACAAGGTTTGGAAAAGCCATAGTAAGGATCTTAACCACATATTCTATTCTGTACTTCTAAACCTTTGGTAAAGTATAGATTCTGTTAACATTATGAACTGTTTTGAGTATTATGTTA
This sequence comes from Bos indicus, assembly GCF_029378745.1. Lineage (NCBI taxonomy): Eukaryota > Metazoa > Chordata > Mammalia > Artiodactyla > Bovidae > Bos > Bos indicus. The sequence goes on from NC_091779.1 coordinate 35,208,166, forward strand.
CATCTAACAATCCTCTATTAAAGCACTTCTTAATTACTATCCCTTTTTTTTAAACACTTCAGGTACTGGAAATCTAGATGAGGTTAGTTTCTCTTTTTTATTCTTCTCATAATATATTGCTGTAACTAGAATATGTAACAATTGCTGTGATTTATTTTCTACTGACATAAACCAACAAATGAAAACTCTTAAGAATAATGGTAATATTTCTCCATTTGCAATCTTATTTCACCTGAAATGCTTGAGACATTAAACACCAGTCATTTCACTGACTCAGTAATTTTGTTATACTAAACAGAAACTGAAGTCTGGCTACAAATCTGAATTACATAGCAGGATATAAAATGAAATCTTTCTTTGCTTCCTTTCCCAGTCTGTCTCCAAAAAGAAAAAAAAAAAAAAAACATGCCAAATGTACACACAAATTTATGTTTGTTTTACTGAGTATTTGAGCAATGTAGTATATATTTGTTCCCTTATTGAATAATTGCAATTAATCATTATTAATGTTTTTCTTGACAGGAACAAGAGAGTGAAGGAGAAACATATGAAGACATGTATGAGCAACATTTTTTTTACCATGATATTTTTCTTCTAAGATGAATATAATAATTTATATGAGGGAGAATGAATGGATATTCAATACTAGGAGGGGGAAAGTTCAACTGTTCAAGTGACGGGCATATAATGATAACCTTTATTTCAATACAAAGGACTAAAGATTCCTTTCTTGTCTAAGGATTTTACAGAGGACTCTGTTAAAATGCCATTGTGTGAGAGGTCAGAGTCCTGCAACCCACTAGACAGCCCACAGGCAGGGAATTACAGAGCCAGGAATCTGTATTTCTTGCTCTCAGTGTGTCTTTGGGCAAATGAATTTGTGTATATATTACAATGTGCTCACCTAGGCAGTACTTTACCTCAAAATTCAGCTCTGAGAGACGATTTAACACAGCACCAGAGGCCAAAGTTTTAACCTGCTTAAGAAGAAAAATGTTAAAAAGAGTTCCCAAATGGGTTTCTGGGTAGCCCAGGATTAAGAAATTTCTTAGCAAATGAGTGAAAATAAAAATGAGCATCTTCTCTTATTTTATGTTTAGTTGATTCACATATGTTAATCTTCCCTACCCAGAATTCAGCTAATTCTGAGTAAAGTTTCTAAATGAAGATTTGTACCTATGAGTAAAGTGAATCAGTGTATGTGAACTTATACCTGTGAGTGTACTCTTGAGAGAGAGAGTGGGGGGTGGGGGGGTGGGTTTAATTGTATTCATGCTGACAGGCCACAAGAACCTTTATAACAATGCCTTCCACTTGCCCTCAGGGGTTATAAAGGTAGCAGGGCCTTTGGAAGGCATCCTCCTTTGAATGCCTCCTGCAGGTTTTAAGAACAGTCTCACACACCCAGGAATTTTGACAAGACTTAGCTTTGTACCTTCACTTCTATTCCACATACTATCTTCTGTTTGGGGTAGGAACCTCTCTAAATAGTGAGCCCTAACACATAAATGCCTGCAGGTGCTGAAACAACCAAATTTTTATCCACAGAGACACATCCAAAGAAAAAGAGAAGAAAAGGGAAAAGGAGGAAAAGAAGAGATTAGAGCTGGAGAAAAAAGAACAGAAAGAGAGAGAAAAGAAAGAACAAGAAATAAAGAAGAAATTTAAAGTAAGAGCTTGCTTGCTGACGGGTGAAAAAGAGTAACGTCTCTTTTTATAACTTTCACACAAAAGGGGCACCATTTTTTGAAACCTTACATGGTTGGACAACTACTTAATCACTGTTTTCTAAAGAGTAACTTCCTTCATAACAGTAATGTTTTTGTCTACTACACTCCATTATCCCTGCACTAAAAATGCAATACAATAAAATCCAAATAAAATATGTGCCTTATAATTTGGATAAAATCTAAACAAAATCTGGTGGGAGCTCAGGAAATTTTATGTCCGTTGGGTGAATGAATACTCAGTTACTCAAATCCATTCTGACTCTCCTCGTTATGCATTTTATCGTACCTGGAAAATTTCATGGACTGAGGAGCCTGATGGGCTACAGTCCGAGGGGTCACGAAGAGTCGGACATGAGTATTAACCTACTCATAATATGGGCTCAGGACTACACACATACATATCCCTGTGGCATGTATTATCATGGTGCATGGACAGGAATGTCTCTGGATTAAGCAGACCTGTCTCAATAAAACTCCGTGAGCTACCCTGCCTGATGCTGTCTAGACCTGACTCACATCTGTGCCTTTACTTTAAGCCTGTGTACATGCTGACTTCTCATGCCTTCTGTTTCTCCTTCTTCCTCACTGACCTCTGTCTTCGCTGATCTTTCATTCTAACTGGATGACTCCTATGACTACCACCACTACCACTATACTTGCAGGCTATACTTTTCTTGACTAGGCTTTGACGACACGGCCCATCTGGTATGGGTCTGGTATGTCAGCTATATTTAGAGTGATTATCTAGTCACAAAACTATTCTTCACTTTGAAAAGGATTCATATCAAGTTTCCTTTAAATATTTAGTTCCTCCAGAACATTAATATATGGTTTGAATTATAAAAGTCTGGCTTATATATAATTTCCCAGTCTATTGACTGTAGTGAAACAAAGATGCAACAGCGGGCACAGGGAAAATGTAAAACTTAGAGTCAGTTGGACAGATGTGGATTCAAATTCCAGTTGCATTTGTGAGTTATATAATAGGGGACATATTGCTAAACTTCTCTGAACCTCAGATTCTTATTTTTAAAGTGAGTAGATGACATTTCTCTTGAAAGTTTGTTATGGGATTAAATAAAATAATACATGGTGTCTATTATAGGCTGTCATTCAATTTTGCTTACTATATATAAGCAAAAGTAAGATTGCAATATGACTATTAAAATATTTTACTCATACAGAATGTATGGCTACCAAAGAAGGGAAAACATGGAAAATTAATTTCTTAAATGAAAATCTTTATAACATACTTTTTATGAAGAGATTGTTTATAGTTCTGAAGGAATTATGTGAAGCTTTTCCCTGTGGGCTTTTTTTTTTTGGAGAAGCCAGTTTTGGATGGTTTCACTCATTTATTCAAATAATATTTGTTAGTAAGAAAAAGATATGATATGAAATCACACCACCAAACATGAACTCAAACATTTGTCAAGACTAGGACTTCACACGCTATATTCCTTCCACAAAATTGTTAATAGATGTTCAAATTAAATAAATAAATGTGAGAACTGTTATACAGTTCCACATTTCATTAATTCTATGACAAAATATTTCACATTTTAAAATTCTGAAATTAGGATGCATTGTAACATTGTTGGCACATCAAAGTTTAAATCAAGCTAGTTTACTTTCTTGGTAGTATATAATTAATGATGGTATCTCACAATTCATCACATCACAAGTTCAATAAATAAAGTAGAGCCTCCTCAAAAATCATGATGCATATTTGCATATCAAAAGATTCAAGAAATTCTGTTGAAAAGACAAAAGATTAGGAAATTAGGAGTTTAGGATTCACGAACTCTAAACTACATTACTCCTCTGCTGTCAAGAAACCACTGTACTCTTCAGGATATTAATTATAAAAACATCACATAATATTGGTTTGCTATTTTTTTTTATTCACAACGCTATTTCTAAACTGTTATCTTGTTTATAGCAGGTAATGTCTACTCCAAGTTTATAGGTAGCAAGTACCATGAAGTCAAAAAGAAGGAAAGAATATGTTTTTCTCACAAGTACAACCTACCACCACTACTAACCCTTCTCTCTCTTGCTATTGTAAGCCTGCAGAGAACCATCAGAATAATTGCACAAAGCAGAGAGGGAAATAACCTCTGTCTAGTAAGCAGAACACCAGTATACCCCATAAAAACACATAGCACCCAGCATGTCGCATACATAAGTGGTGTTTGATTTTCAGTCACTTCCTCTTCATTTTTTTTTTTTCTGGACTGATAATTCTTTTCTTTTTTTTTTTTAATTTTATTTTATTTTTAAATTTTACATAATTGTATTAGTTTTGCCAAATATCAAAATGAATCCGCCACAGGTATACATGTGTTCCCCATCCTGAACCCTCCTCCCTCCTCCCTCCCCATACCATCCCTCTGGGTCGTCCCAGTGCACTAGCCCCAAGCATCCAGTATCATGCATCGAACCATCTTCCAGAGTTCCCGAGGTCAACAGATCACTGCCATTCTCTCCTGGCCGCCCGACACGTGCTTACCTATTTTTGCTGGTTCTGTCTGACCTCTGCAATTTTCCCCTAACCCCTCCTATAGGAACCCTCACCAGAAATAACATTCACCCTCAACTTCTAGTTCAAACCTGTAAATGTTGGTAACAAACAGGTTAGCAAGTAGTGGACCTAGTCTTTCAAAACTGCATTCCTTAAAGATTTCCTGAACAGTAAGAAGCTGGTTGTGATTTTTTTTCCCCTCTTTGCAGCTAACAGGCCCTATTCAAGTCATCCATCAAGCAAAAGCTTGCTGTGATGTCAAAGGAGGAAAGAATGAACTGAGCTTCAAGCAAGGAGAGAATATTGAAATAATTCGTATCACAGACAACCCTGAAGGAAAATGGCTGGGCAGAACAGCCAGGGGGTCATGTGAGTGCATATTTTTCTAAGACTTCAAAGTGTTTTCTTTTGAGCCAATCTTAATGTGAAAATTCTTCCAAAGCTAGTCATAAGCATTAAGTTGGGAGTATGTTACAGAGTAGACAAAAATAGGAAGATTTTAAATGACAAGCATAGCTCCATCTTCACCTCATTTGTGCAATATTTTTAGTTGGGAAAAAATGTAAATATAATATCCCAAGGAAGAGCAAAGAGTATTAGGTTCTTCATTGATGTTAAAAAGCAAAAATATTTCTTCTGAATCACTTTAGAGCCTTGAAAACAGACTCTAGACTTACCCCAAAGCACAACATCATGAGACTTGGACAAAGCACAGTGAAGCATGTGTCAACAAGTCTTTAAGTCAGAATTGCAAGCAAAGAAATAAAGGGAAAATTTAAAAAGAAAGTGTACAATCAATATTTTGTTTACAACTCTATGATATTTAAACTACAGTCATCTGAACATAAATTGTTCCCCTTTTGGTAGATGGCTATATTAAAACAACAGCTGTAGAGATTGACTATGACTCCTTGAAACGGAAAAAAGGCTGTCTCAGTGCTCTTTCAACAAGACTTTTGGAAGATGACCAGGAAGTGTATGATGACGTTGCAGAGCAGGAAAATGTTAGCAGGTATATGTAAAAACAAATCGGAAAGCAAATCAAACTATCTCTTTGTCAGAGATTGTGGGTTTTAAGATGCTAGAATTTTACTTTCCTAATTTCCTACTACTTTCTATCACTAAATTAAATTACCGTTTACAATCACTTCAATATGGATGATAACTCATTTGAAACTCTATAGTCTTTCATTTTACTCTTTGGCTATTTGTGTTAAATACTGCTTGAAATGTAATGGGCCACTGGCAGATGTATTGTCAATCCCAAATACTGTTTTGCAACATTCATTCTGATTTGACTTTAAGGATATGCCTAGAATACGTATGACTTTGTAAAATATGAAGCATGAGATATAAAAGTTAGCTCTAAAAGTATAAAATATTTTTCTCTGAAATCTGAGTCTAAATATATTTGTCATTGTTATTTGAAAGTATAACAAATAGAAATGCTTTTTTATGACAACTTTGCTCTTTAAGAGTAAAAATGTAAAAGCTGAATCCACTATGATCCCTAGCAATCAACTAAGGGTTCAACTTTCCATTGGACCTTGTGACCTTCCCTGGAAAAATTACAGGACCATCTTTCTGGGGCAGAGGGACAGATCAAGACATCCTTTCTAGGGGAATCAAAGGGGAGGGCAAACTTCTGTCTCATACTTTCCTTCTCTTCCTTCTCAGTCTCCAGCTCCCTTTATAGTGCCTCCTCTTCTGTCTCTTTCTCCTAGCTCTGATCCTCCTTGTTCTTTCTTTTTCTTCCTTTTCTGCTCTCCTTTCATTCCTTCTTTCCTCCAATATCTCCCTTTCCTGGTAGAGCCATAATCCCTTTAAATTGAAGGAAAAGGAGAAGAAAAATCTCCAACCCAGTGAAGAATCCTCATTTTTCTATTCCCACTTTGTGAAACAGGGAAACCTCCGCACATGACCTATGCAAGATCTTCATTTGAGAAAAAAATGTGTCTGCATTCTTTATAACTCAAATTTCAAAGTAAAAAATGTTTTTATTATTAAGCATTCTAAAAATGTAAAAATATCAAAATAGAAATATATTAATATTTATTAATACTAATAGTTATGAAACATATAAAGAATTAAATTTCCCTTTATGATCTTGAGCTTATGGCATCAGTTAAACTTATATTGCTTTCTGGCAGTTCATCATTCTAAAATGACTGATAGCAATGCTGTCTTAACATATTATGATCATAAATTATGTAATACATATCAAAACATGCCATGTATGCACTGGAGTTTACAGATTGTAAATTGACCTTAGTAATAAGAAACACCTTGACCTACTTTGAAGTTAGCAAATGTCAAATTTGATGTCAGAGTTCCAAATGGCCATATTTTGAGAGTTACAGAATTTTCTGGACATGAGTGTGTCTTACCATGTATATTATCAGCATATATACCTTATGTTGGGCTTCCCTGGTGGCTCAGATGGCAGAGTCTGCCTGAGATCCCCTGGAGAAGGAAACAGCAACCCACTCCAGTGTTCTTGCCTGGAAAATCCCATGAATGGAGGAGCCCAGCACGCTGTAGTCCACGGGGTTGCAAAGAGTTGGACACGACTGAACTACTTCACTGTACCTTATGTTTCTCTTTTATCTTAAAAAAAAAACAAAACACAATTTCTCTTATTTGGGAATTAAAGAACTCCACTTCACTTTCACTTTTCACTTACGTGCATTGGAGAAGGAAATGGCAACCCACTCCAGTGTTCTTGCCTGGAGAATCCCAGGGACCCGGGGAGTCTGGTGGGCTGCCGTCTATGGGATTTCACAGAGTCGGACACGACTGAAGCAACTTAGCAGCATATATATATATATATAATATATATATATATATATTTACACTGATGAAAATACTCAAAAAATAAATAAATCCACAAAAAAGGGATGATATTCTTAAAATGAAGCATTATTTTCATAATAAGTGACTGTTTCCCAAATTAATGCTATTACCTTTTCCATTTTAACTAGTCTGTACATACCACAGGGCTTCCCAGATAGTTCAGCAGTAAGGAATCCACCTGCCAATGCAGGAGATCCAGGTTTGAGCCCTGGGTTGGGAAAATCCACTGGAGAAGGAAATGGCAACCCACTCCAGTATTCTTGCCTGGGGAGTCCCATGAACAGAAGAGCCTGGCATGTTACATCAGTCCAGGGGTTGCAAAGAGTAGGACACAACTTAGTGACTAAACCACCACCACCATACATACCACAACTCTACAAGACATCTCCAGTTAGTAAACATGTAGCAGAAACGGAATCTTCTGTTTAATAAAACGGGGTTAGAGGAAGTGTATATAGCTCTACTGATTAATAATTTAAACAAGTATGGCACCACAATATTTACTAGCATCTATTACATTGGAAGGAATGATGCTAAAGCTGAAACTCCAGTACTTTGGCCACCTCATGCGAAGAGTTGACTCATTGGAAAAGACTCTGATGCTGGGAGGGATTGAGGGCAGGAGGAGAAGGGGACGACAGAGGATCAGATGGGCTGGATGGCATCACCGACTCAATGGAAATGAGTTTGAGTGAACTCCGGGAGTTGGTGATGGACAGGGAGGCCTGGTGTGCTGCGATTCATGGGGTCGCAAAGAGTCGCATACGACTAAGCGACTGAACTGAACTGATTCCTTCTTTACGCATATTTAATAAGAAAATGGAAGAAGAGACATCACTTCTACACAAGTTGTTTTGTTTTGTTTTTTGAAACTACAGCTGCTGCTGGCAGAGATCTTATAACAGAACGTGCTTTGTCCTTAGTAGAACAAGGAAAGATGCTGAGTATAGCTGGCAGCTTGTTCCGGCAAGAATAAGAGAAAGCACCAGCCTCTCCTCTCCCTCCCCCATATACCTCCTGGCTCTTATCAGGAGGTTCTTGGCCAGCTCTTTCCCAATTTCTCCAGGGTTAGGAAAACCAACTGTATACCTCACACTCTGAGAGCAGACAGGAGGCTTAAAAAGCGCAGATCCTGGTAGCTATACTTCTCCGTTTCTTCTCAATGAAGCAGTTTTTTGTAATAAAAGTGAAAAGTTGAACAAAAGGAAATTACAAGTGCAAATACCACTCCTTCGTCATATAAAAAACTCTTCTTCTAGGTGTATTTCCCAACCTTTTTCCTGCCATTTCTCCTTTCCTCTTTCTCTTTCCTTGTCTTTTCTCACACTCTCCTTTCCTTCCCTCTGGCTCACCAGATCAATGGTTTATATTCCAAAGAGAAAATGAAGAACTGCTCTATAAATCAAATAATATATAGTGGCTTTGTTCCTGATTGTGATCACCCAATTCTTTGGAAATTGGATATGAAATCTCCGAGGTGGAATATGTTGTATTTGCCAGAAGTGGCAGCCAACCCCAATTTGCAGTTTTTCTCATAATTCTAAATGCTTGCTTCATGCTCAGAGGAAAGTGTTGAAGACAGTGAGTGTGAAAACAGTTTGTAAGCAAGTAGCGAATATACTTAAGCTTCATCAAAAATCACTTCTATTTGTATATTAAGACATTTATAGCATGTTTTTCTCCAAAGTTCCATTAGTGAAAGTACTTTTTATTTCTAGATTAGCAGTAGACTTTAAAGTTATTCTGACTTTAAGGTTAAGGGTCATATATGATGTATAAACATACTATACGATTGTAATATCAGATATCTGTTCTTGGAAGATTATCTAAAAGGCAAAATGATGACACAGAGGGCACAGCGAGGTGTAGTAAAAATGACGTCATCCATACAGGAAAGCAGGACACTGAGATTATTTCATTTTTTCAGTTAATCAAAAGTGGACATGGTCATATCACTTGATTTCTCAGAGCCTCAATTTTTTTTCTGTAAAATGAACTAGATGACTTCCTTTGCTTTCACATAATTCACAGTTTAGTGGGGAAACAGGCAAGAAAACAATTTTAAAAGAGGGGAGGTATAGAATGTTATAGAAAGAAATAGAGATTTAGAGAATTAGGAGCTACACTCTACAAAAGCCCCACGAATAGGATTTCAATTTTTTTTTAAGTATTCCCTTTGTAAAAAATGTAATCCTATTGGACTAAGAGTTAAATGCTGTAATTATAAGGTATTGAGAGGAAATTGAATTTAATGCAGTAACAGTTCTAGAATAATATGCTCTTTTTTTAATAAGTCCATCTATGGAGTGATGTAATACTATATAACCTGAAAATTGCCTTATGGTAAAATGCTAGAAATCAACAATATCATTGTTTAGAAAACTTTGTGGAGTACTGAATCTCACTTGATCCTTATTAGTTTTGTTTTGTTTTGTGCTTTGTTACTACTCATCTATTACAATAAGGAACAATTTTTCTTCCTTTTCACATATAACATCTAATAACTTTTTTTCTAATTAAAAAGTACCTGATTTACAATATTAGTTTTAGGTATACAAGTGATTCGATGTTTTTATAAGTTATACTCCATTAAAATTATTATAAACTATTGACTATATTCTCTATACTGTACAATATATCCTTATAGCTTATTAATTTTATACATAGTAGTTTGTCCTCCTTAAACTCCCACCCCCACCCCAACACTGGTAACCAGTAGTTTGTTCTCCATCTCTGCGTCTCTTTTTGTTTTGTAGTATTTATTCGTTTTATTTTTTAGATTCCACATATAAGTGACAACTCTCTGACTTATTGCACTAAATATAATACCCCGCAGGTCCACTGGTATTGTTGCAAATAGCAAAATCTCATTCTTCTTTTATGGCTGAATAACATTCCACCGTGTGTGTACGCTACGTCGTCTTTACTCATCTGTTGGCGGACATTTAGGTTGTTTTTATATCTTGACAATTGTAAATAACATCCTGATAACTGTTGACTGGAATGTTATTTTTTCTCTCATTTAACTGCTCAATATGTACTTCTTCTCCTGATAGCTAAATAATTAATATATCAATTAATGTCTACTCTTTTTCTCCTAGCCACAGTCAGAGTGGAAGTGGAGGTAAGCTACACGCTTTTATCAGTTTCTCAAGTCTTTGACGTTCTTGTGTATATTAATGACAAAATGCTCTTGTTTGCAAATAATAAGGAGGATCTTAATGTGGTAGAAAGAACAATAGACTGGGAATCAATAACATGGAGTCCAGTCCTGGCCACTGAGTGACCCTGAGCAAGTCACTTTTTTCTTCCACGTTATGGGTCATAGGGTGATTCCACTTCCAGTGTGCCCAGGGCAGTCTTGATTTGTACAGTTGTCTGAGCACAATTTCTAGTAGTATCTCCCTTCACTTTCAGAAATGTCCCTATTTGGATAATACCTCACATAGTCACCAGAGCTATGATTCCTAAAGACTTCTCATTATCCCATCAACAAAATAAGGGTTGCTAATACCTGGCAGTGCTAAAATTATCATCTTAAAAATCTAATTTCAACTTTATTGTACATATATTTACAAAGAAGGTAGTCAGTAAACATTTGTTAAATAAATATTTGTCAAATAGCAAACATAGGATAACAAATCAAGCAAGGGTTTAACTTTTTTAAAATAAAGAAATGAAAATTCTTTTCATTCACCTTCCATTCTTTTCTTTGTCCCAGCTCCCATCAATGCTTAGAGTCACTTTTCATTTGCTTTCCTTTACTTACATCTTGATCAATGCTTTTTTCTGAATCTCTCCTTAGTATTAATTAAGTTTTTCTTATCAACTTTTCCCTTCTTTTTCCACAATAAATTTTAACTCCATCCTCTGTTTAATTTTACTTTTTCTGTTATTTTCCCCACTCTGTCACCTCCAGTGCACAGTACTCTATGTCATCCCTCATATTTTTACAGTTCACTTTTAAGAATTCCTTATAAAATAATGTTAAAAAATTAATTTACCTCTGTGTAAGAGTGGGAAAATAAAGCTATTTTAATTTAAATAATTGATATGAAAATAAGATGCTTTCTACATCTTATTTCTGCATAAGACATTTATTATCAAATTTTGAGTGAGCATTTGTGACCAAATTACAAAATTAACAGATTTCCCCCCCCTAATTCACATGAAGGGATGTTCCCACCTCCCCCAGATGATGATATTTATGATGGGATTGAAGAGGAGGATGCTGCTAATGGGTAAGAATAATCAGCTTAATTGCCTCTTTGCAAAGTATTGTATATACTGAAATTGTCACTAGTTTTGATTTCTAGTTAGAATAAAAAGCAGAAAGTAGCATTCCCTGTTACATAACCAAAAATGTTTAATTAACAGCAATGGCAAATGAGGAATTGTAATTATACCACACTTCAAATGAAGTGGTATATTGTTTGGAATATACCACTTGGAACCTTGACAACTATGTCAAAAGGAGTGAAATGGAAAAGGGGTAAGGGTTACAAGTATTCAAACTTTTCCCAATCATTTATTTATCAATCAATACTTCATTTTTGTGACAATCTCTGGAAAGTTTATAGTTGCATGGCTAGCCTTTGTGTAATAATCATGTGCTGTGCTGTGCTTGGTCGCTCAGTCGTGTCCAGCTCTTTGGGATCCCATGGACTATAGCCTGCCAGGCTTCTCTGTCCATGGGGATTCTCCAGGCAAGAATACCGGAGTGGGTTGCCATGCCCTCCTCCAGGGGATCTTCTCAACCCAGGAATTGAACCCAGGTCTCCTGCATCGCAGGTGGATTCTTTACCGTCTGAGCCACCAAGGAAGCCCTTGTTTAATAATCATAGTTGTAATCAATCCAAATAAATTGAGATCATATGTTTATCTGTGGCTGTATGTGGCAATATTGAAAACTTAATCCTTTAGGTGTTTAAACTTTTGAAGTGGTGCATTTTAAAATATAAATACATATTTTAAAATTTTAATCTAATAACAACTTACTTTTAATCATAGCAAAGCTAAATTGATGTTTAAAACTTTTGACTCAGCTCACTGGTTTAAGAAACAAGGTGTAAGAAATCTACCAAATAGGAGAAAATAACTTGCCTACTATTTACCTAGTCGCAGCAGTATTCAAAGACCATGACTTATAAACTTAATAGCTTCAGCTTGTTGAGTACAATAAGTAGCTTACAGCCTGAATGATCAACACAGTATAATTATAAAAAACCTGATCAATGCCTGCATGCTCCAAAGCTCCACGCTACAGGTTGAAGAGAAGAGTAACACCTGGTCCTGGGGGATTTTGAAGATGTTAAAGGGAAAAGATGACAAAAAGAAAAGTATACGAGAGAAACCTAAAGACTCTGAGTCAGACAATGATGAAGGTTCATCGTAAGAGTCAACCAACCACCAAATCCAGTGCACAATAACTACACTAATAATTTCATCAAATGCTACTAATATTTTATAACTGATAACCAAATTCTGACAGTCTTAAGAAATTTTAATGTGTTTTTCCATTAGCCATTCTAGTCTCATTTATTGTGTCACTTTTAAAGTCGTGCATTTACATAAAATCATCATATACATCATTTTGTTTTCCATTCAAACATGCACACACACACACACACACACACACATGCTTGCACTCACCCTCCATTTAGTAGGACCTTTTTTTAAGCTGTAAATCACATCTAAAAGGTCAGAATTCCAGCACTACGTTTTATTATATAATATTTTATACTGACTATTCAAAATATACATTCTCTTTTAAAAGTTAATTTATAGAAAAAAAAAAAGGACAAAATTTGGAATTTCTTTTCTCTAAGTACAGTATCTAAAGTCTTTGTAACTTTCACAATAATGATATATTAATTCCACTTGAATTACATTTGTCCTATATTAAAATTCTTCTAAGTATCTTCAGTTTGTATAAATAAGACTAAAGCATACATTTTATCTTTCTATACAAAAATAATCCTTTAGCATAAGTTCCATGTGTATAAATTTGAAGGACCTTGAGTACACTCAAATTTTCATTGTTTCATATATGCTAATAGACTCACCACACTTTAACAGAAGTCTTTTAAGATGTCAATTACACACAGAATTCCTAATTTTAAATCCTTTTGTGAGACACTAAAACAACACTCAATAAACGAGATACTTAAAATTGTAAGTAAATGTAGCAAATCTTCTCTTCATGTATCATTACTCAGATGTAGTCCTCACTTAGAAATAAAAGCAAATATTTTTTTTTGCTCAATAACACACCAGCTAATTCTGATTTTAAATCACTTTTACTAATGACCTCTCACACTTTAGTGTAACTGTGCACCATTCTTCCAGTTATGTGTATATGTGTGTTTAAAGTTCAGAAAGTAATAAAAACAAAGGTCTTTTTCTGTTGCAACTAAAAGTCATCCAATCCTGATTTCAAATCACTTCTATTAATAAGTTCTCACTCTCTAGTTTCAGTGGATATTCCTCTCTTATTCACCTTTCTTCTGTTTGGGGATATATATGTACATATTATCAAACAATAGTATGTCATACTATGATCTTCATATGACCATACAATATTATGGTCATATGAAGATTCCTGTGACTTTTGTTGTGACTCTACATTTCTATTCTTTGAGTCAAACAAACAGTTTTCATCCGGAGCTACACTGCAATGACTCCGAAATATTTAGACCATTTCATTTACTCTGGTATGATAATATGCTCAAACTTCATAGAACAAATTCAAAAACATTGGTCCAATGGCTGTGAGAAAAATAAACCACTGGATGTCATGATTCTTGATTTGTTTGGCCAATACCAGAGTTCACAAAAAGTCTTGCTAAATTCCAAATTGATTGACAAAAACTTGGGACTCAGCAGAGAAATGGAGGATGAGAAAGGAATAATACTCAACAGATTAATTAGCCTTTATAAGCCTCAAGGCTGTTACTTATTCATGCCTTTCCTAAATAATTATGTTCTCATTTTCTTTCCAGTTTCCCTTCTCCTCCTAAACAAGTGGGTAAGTAATAAAAACTAATTGTGTTAATATATTTTATATCTCACTTCTTGCAGATAGGGTAGCAGAAGCAATTGCTTTAGTCATACTATCTGAATTAAAGTCCTGACTCTGAAAATAATAAATTGTGTAATTTTGTCAAGTAACTGCACCTGGGATGGTCAGTTTCACAGTTTCTCAACAGTAAAATAGTGGGAAAAGGAAGTTTTTAACCTTCAGTGATTTGTTCTTCCAGTCACAGGATCACTATGGAGAAAGGGACGAGTGAGTAGAGATGGACCCCAACAATCCTCATGGATCTCACCCCAATTTAGTCAGAGTTTGACGTATTAGATTTCTGCAAAAGGATTTCTAAACATGTGCCACACTATGTGCAACCCAGATCCTTCTGAATCTAAGTTTCTATGATTTTTTAAAATGTATCATTTATATTATCTTTGGAAATTTTTCCACTGCTAAATGTGAAATAGTTTTTTCTTTGTACAATTTTAATCATCTTATTTTTTACCCCTGCTGAGACTTAAAGGATTTTTCTTAAATTTTCTTTGAAAAAAATAAAATGTCTTGCAAGAATATTCAGAGGCTTTCAAAAGTTTATTTTAATTTATAAGTAAATTGAAAAAGCAAACCAAACACAATCTATTCTTCCAGACTGTTTATCTGACTTTGTTTTCATCTAACAATTTGAAAATATGTAAGGCTGTAGCTCAAATTGATTAATAACTGATGATGAACTTATATCTTAACTTATAATTTTTAAAAAGTACTCAGGAAACTTAGCTCCACAAAGAGTAGGTATGCTGCTGCTGCTGCTAAGTCACTTCAGTCGTGTCCGACTCTGTGTGACCCCATAGACAGCAGCCCACCAGGCTCCCCTGTCCCTGGGATTCTCCAGCACTGGAGTGGGTTGCCATTTCCTTCTCCAATACATGATAGTGAAAAGTGAAAGTGAAGTCGCTCAGTCGTGTCCGACTCTTAGCGACGCCATGGACTACAGCCTATGAGGCTCCTCCATCCATGGGATTTTCCAGGCAAGAGTACTGGAGTGGGGTGCCATTGCCTTCTCCGAAGAGTAGGTATAAAATGGAACAAATGTGATCAATTAAGTAAAAAATGTGTTGCTCATTTTGATTTTCTTTTGTCTTTATTAATTATGTCTTAAGTTCATGTGCATGGAACAGTAATTTTTCCTCTTCTGAATATCAGTGATATGTCATTTTTTTATATATTTATTCTAGATTGTTCAGATAGCTGAGCAAGTTTTTATACTGTGAAATTAGTTAATCTGAGTGGAAGGAAAATATGCACATATAAATATAGCATGTATATGTGTGTACACATATACAGAAAAAGGGGGAGGGTTAAAGGAAATCAAATTCTTGCCACTATTAGAGAGCATTTTAAACTTTCTGTGCTAATCATTCCTTAAAACATTTGTACTCCTTTCAAGCCATCTCTTCAGCTTAATTTGCTGTGGGGCAACTTAATAGGTGCAGAAAGGAAGCAGCATTCCTCCTAACATTAATAAGAAGTCTAGAAGGAAGAAAAGTGTCTACATATTGGAAAAATCCTTGAGGCAGTTAAGGTCACAGTCACTTTTCCACCAATGCTGCTGCTGCTGCTGCTAAGTCACTTCAGTCGTGTCCGACTCTGTGTGACCCCATAGACAGCAGCCCCCCAGGCTCCCCCGTCCCTGGGATTCTCCAGACAAGAACACTGGAATGGGTTGCCATGTCCTTCTCCAATGCATGAAAGTGAAAAGTGAAAGGGAACTCCCTCAGTCGTGTCCGATTCTTTGCGACCCCATGGACTGCAGCCTACCAGGCTCCTCCGTCCATGGGATTTTCCAGGCAAGAGTACTGGAGTGGGGTGCCATCGCCTTCTCCAATACTGATTCTCAAAACGTTTGGGTATCCCAAGCACCTTTTATTTTCAGGTAGTGCCAGAGGTAATATTACTATAAGGGAAAAGTTAATGAAGAACAGATCAGTGAGTAAAAAAGAGTTATAGACAAATCGATAGATATGTAAATAGATACATAGGCAAAGACATAACCATATGAGTAAAATGATAGCTATTATCATAGCACCCCAAAGGTAAGTTTCTTGAGTGCTTTTTAAATATCTTTACCTGCTGCCGATGGCCAGAAATACTGACTTGTTTGTCAGCAATCAACTGATCCTGCCGTTCATCATACTTGTGGATCTTCAAATAATCTCAGTCACTACTTGAGGGTTTTTCCCTGATAACAGTAGTTATAATCATTGTCACTGTTGTTGCTGAGGGAATTTTAACACATGCATCAAGGAAGAGAAAAATCTTTCCCCTTTAAAGAACAGATGATGCATCCAGGAGAAATGTACAGAGACCTTGGGGAAAATTATTTTGTTGTCCTCAAAACAATCTTTATATTAAAAATATCACTGAATGCTCATATCGAAATGTCCACTAACAGTGTTTCACCATTTGCTCTTCTGTCTTTTGTTAGACATGGGAGATGAAGTTTATGACGATGTGGATGCCTCTGATTTCCCTCCTCCCCCAATAGAGATAAGGTAATTAAAATGCTCTCATTACAGTGAAGTAATGAAAATCAGACAGTTCAAGAACATTCAATTGGATAAAACCCCAATGGGGTGTGTTTGTACTGTGTGCCATCCTGTTGGCTCTGTTCTCCTCTCCCTGGTCCCAGCTCTGCCGTCTGCCAGGTTTGTGAATGGATGGATAGCCCAGGTCCTCCTCCTCTTTCTCTCTCTCCCCTCCCCCACTTCCCCTCCCCGATTCTCCAGTGGTCCTTCTGGTCCCCTGGTCATCCTCTGCCCTGTGACTCACCAATGTCTACGTTCATTTATTCTCTCATTCACTGGGAAAATATCTGAAAGCCTGATAGCAATTGATCTCACTAATTCATCCCCTCCCTTTCTTTTTACTTTTCCCCAACATTGTTTGTCTTGAAGACATTGCTTAATTTGTATCTCAAATCCTAACCCACCTGCTTCAAACCTCCTCTGTCCTCAAGAAGATTGTTTTCTTTTTGTGAAAAAAAATGAGAGCAAGAATTGTATTTTGAAAGGACTCTTAAAAGTTATATCATACTTTTACAAAAGCATCAGATTCTCAAAGATTCCATTCAAACTAACTAACAACAACAAAAGCAGTCAACAGTGAATAGTGACATTCTTTAGTTTCCCTAAGCCTTCAATTTAATTTTAGACAAAAACTGTAAGAAAATCTAAAATCAGTTAATACTAGAGGAGTACCTTTTGAAAATTCTTCTGAAATAGAATGTAGTATGGTAGAATGCTTTCTTGTACTCCAGTATGTGAGATGATCTGATACATGCTAAAAGCAAGAATACCTTTAACTTTTTCAAGAAAAAAGAAAGATGAATAAAAAGATCTCAGAATTGATCAGTTAAAGGATGAAAGTAACATCAGTGGAATATAATAAGTGGTGTCTTCTGAGCTGTACTGGTAAAAAATGCATGCTGCTGCTGCTAAGTCGAGTCAGTCGTGTCCGACTCTGTGCGACCCCATAGACGGCAGCCCACCAGGCTCCACCGTCCCTGGGATTCTCCAGGCAAGAACACTGGAGTGGGTTGCCATTTCCTTCTCCAATGCATGAAAGTGAAAAGTGAAAGTGAAGTCACTCAGTCGTGTCCTACTCTTAGCGACCCTATGGACTGCAGCCTACCAGGCTCCTCCATCCATGGGATTCTCCAGGCAAGAGTACTGGAGTGGGGTGCCAAAAAAATGCATGAGTGAACTCTAAGTAAATATTTATTTTTTACCAACATTATTAAACTAATTTTATGGAACAAGATGCAGTGCCAAGATCAAAGAAACTGAGGGGGAAATATGTTATTTATATATGAAGATCAAGTTCTACAGGCAAAACACACCAGAAATGTGAAAGGAGAATCATTCTCCTTTTTTAGTGCTCTGTGAAAAGAAAATCTAATAGTCTTCCCCATAAGGAAGTCACTTCTATCCCTGACAGTTTTAAATGCATTTTTGTGTTTAATATTACTGTAGAAATGCCACCACATTCCACTAAATAGCTCTCTAGGAACCCAGAGTCATCCATTGGCCCTTTTTTTTAAACAAAATAAGCCCCAGCTGATTCAACATTATGCAATATGGACTATTTTCTTTCCCATTGCTTGTTTTCAGAGTTAAAGACAGTTGTGTATTCTCTAAAATAGCATTGCATTTTTAAAAATAAATTTCAATAAATTATCTTCAACGAGAATTTGTGGGGCCTTTTTAACATTCATGTGTGTTCTGATTGCTCCAGTGTACTTATCTGGGCCAGGGATTCCATCACTGCCCAGGACACCAGCAGACAGAAGATTGTATTGTTCAGTTGCTCAGTTGGGTCCGACTCTTTCCTACCCTGTGGACTGTAGCCCACCAGGTTCCTCTGTCCATGGAATTTCCCTTGCAAGAATACTGGAATGGGTTGCCATTTCCTTCTCCAAGGGATCTTTCCAACACAAGGATGGAATCTGTGTCTCCTGCATTAGCAGGCAGATGTTTTACTACTGAGCCACCAGGGAAGCCTGCAGACAGAAGGCACTGAGGGACAGTGCAGAACTTAGGGCAGGGCAGTGTATACTAATTCACTTCCCAGTGAATAAACTCAATTTTAAGATTGAAAAATTAAGACTCAAATATTTTAAATAGCTCAGTTACAAACAAAGCTTTATCTTAGGTAATCAAAATAAAAATTAATATCAGTGTTTAAAACTGTCATTATTCACAAATATTCTGCTTTTTAAAATTCCTTTCTACAGAGATTCACAGCCTTTTCCTAACAACCATATTTAATCCTGGGGAATGGTTCACAACCTTGGTTGCAGATTAAATCACCTGGGAGCTTTTAAAATATGTGTGTCAGTACCTGGACCTCACTCAAACTAATTAATTAGAATTTTTAATTAATTTAATGTAATTAAAATTTCTGGGATTTAGACAAGGGCAGTGGTATCTTTAAAAAACTTTCCAGGTGATCTATTTGTGACCAGGCTGGAGAATCACTGCCTTAAACCAGTTCACTTCTCTTATAGTAATTGACTCTAGTTGGTATCATGAGATACAACCCTGGCTTCATTTTAAGTAGATATAAAAAAATTAATATATAGATAAATTTTTAAGCCATGAAAATCAGTCTTTCAAAAAGTGTTCTTTGGAGGGGAATTCCCTCATGGTCTAGAGGTTAAGATTTAGCACTTTCAGTGCTGGGGCACGGATTCAATCCATGGTCAGGGAACTGAGATCCTGCAAGCTGCATGGTGTGGTCAAATTTTTTTTTTAATATTCCTTTTTTAAAAAGTTTTTTCTATGACATTAGCCAAACCACTTGATTATCTAGGAAGGGTTGAAAATATAGGGGATTCAAGAATAGGTTAGATCATCTGAAATTGCTGATATGTAACAATGTAACTATACTTTGGTCATTTTATATTGTTCACCATGATAATCTCAAGCTTCCATTTTAACTCAGCCTGTACTCTCTTGAAGAATATTCTACATTAAGAAAAGTCATCATTTATCACAGTGAATGTACTAGATTTCTAAGAAAAATAATGAATTGAAAATGAAATTTAACAGAAATGTAATGCTATGAATTCTCCATTATACACTATTCTTTTTATGTTTTGAAACTAAATGCTGTTTTATGTATGTTCTGCCATCCTAGTCAAGGAGCCAAGACCAAAGCTGAAGAAAAAGACCCTAAGAAGCTAAAAAAGCAAGAAAAAGAAGAAAAAGACTTCAGGAAAAAATTTAAAGTATGTTACATTTAAATATCATACAAAGTTCAAAGCCCTAATGAAAAAACTGATGATTTTCTGTGTAATTATCAATATCACAGTTATCCGTCACAACACCTTTATTTTCTACAAACTTTGTTTTAGATTTAGATTTATTCCTATAAGAAATTAAGCAAACTCTTGTACGTGCCCAATATACATACTGTGGTAATCACCTAAATTTAGCTGTCCTTTGAAACTCAATAAGAAAGTAAGCTAAAAATAGAATGATTAAAAATGATGTGATATATATAGAGATATGAAATATTATTCAATCGTGAAAAACAAGGAAATCCTGCCGTTTTGACAATGTGGATGGACCTCAAGAGCGTTATGCTAAGTAAATTGTCAGACAAGAGGCAGAGACAAATACTTTATGATATCATTTATATGGAAAATCTAAAAAAACCAAACCCACAGAAACCAAGAGTAAAGTGGTGGTTACCAGAGGTGGAGAGCAGGGGGAGCTGTTTGTCAAAGGGTACGAATGTTCAGTTATAAGATGAATAAGTTTAGGGATCTAGTTACAGCATGGTGATTATAGTCAGCATTACTGTATTACATACTTGAAAATTCCTAAGAGAGTACATCTTAAGTGTTCTCACTACAAAGAAGAAATGGTAATTATGTAAAGTGATCGAACCAATAGAATTGAAGTTTTGATCGTAATCATTTTGCAGAAAATGAGTGTGACAAGTCAACGCATGTACATCTTAAATTTTTTAATTTTAAAAATAATTATTATATTAGGTTGGTGAGGTTGCAAGTGATTTTTCTCCAAAAAAGTTTTCTTTAATCTTCTTATCTTTTGAAAAAATAATAAGGAACTAGTTTTTTTAACAAAATTTGAAATTTTGCTGGAATTTTTAACAAAATTTCTTAATAAGTCTGTCAATAAGTGAATTACTTTAATAATACACATCAATCAATAATAAATGTTTTCCCTTATTTTTCTAGTATGATGGTGAAATTAGAGTCCTCTATTCCACCAAAGTTGCACCCTCCTTATCTTCTAAAAAGTGGGGCAACAGAGATCTACAAATAAAGCCTGGAGAATCCCTGGAAGTTATACAAAACACAGATGATACAAAAGTTCTCTGCAGGAATGAAGAAGGAAAATGTAAGTCATTACTTACTCTTCAAAAATATGATGCTGTAGCATTTAACAACTAAACAAGTTTTAGTGATCACTCTAAACTCTTTTTGCTCCATGCTTTGTAAATTCTGGAAAATTCACATTAAGAAACTGGAGATCTTGCTAGGCTGGAATCACTGTATTTCATTTTAATTTTTTTCATTTCCCACCTGCTATATTTGGCACTGAGTTGCAAAGATAATGCCAAATTAGTGTTTCTGGAAATATGGTCCCACAGACCCCCAGCATCAGAAAACTCTGCAAATATCACAGTTGCAATACCCTAGCCCAACATTTGACTTGCTAAGTCATGAGCTCTGGGGGTCAGACAGAGATTGTAAGTCTTCCCTAGTTTGTTCTTATGTACACTCAAGTGAGAATCACTGTGCTAAAGAATTGAGCGATTCTTGCTCTGGTCTGGTTTTAAAATTATATCTCATATGTCACACCTAGCATTTCCAGTTTTCCTACCTTGCAAATTCACTTGTTTTCATTTCCTGTTTGGCACATTTACTATAACCTACTCTTCCAAATAAACACAAGACAGTCCTTTCCTCTCTGACAGCTACTTAAGCTGACAGATGGAAATGTTTTTGTCCAATTTTAAAAGGTAGCTTATTTCATTTAAAGTCCAGGGAAGAGTAAGTCAAAATTATGTTGTCCTATATTTAAAACTGAATAGCCAGACTGGCTGTCCCATATCAGCCCAGTAAGTCTGCACGGAAAACTCTGAGTTCAATTTTAATGACAGGAAGGTGACTCAGGGACAGGAACCAAAATGGATCTTTTAAGAATAAAACACAGTGACTCAAGGGTGGGGAAAATGGATCTAAAATTTTATGGACAAGGTGTGGTTGGCTGTAAAAGGGAAAAATGGAATGTGGGTACAAAGGATAACAGGCAGGGGTATGTAATGTTAAGACTAGAAAGTCACAGGAGATAATTTGAAGACAAAGCTGCAGGAGACAAAGAATACCCCCATTCAACCCAGGATTTGTGAACACACACCCTAAGGAATAGTCTTAAATGCGGATAACTGCATGCTTTAAATGGCTGCCAAAATATTTTTTAAATGCTCAATATTTTTAAATTATTAAAGTTATGATGAATATACCAAATCGAATATTTTCCAGGATGATTATGACAACATGAGGAAATGCTTATGATCCATTAGTAACAGAAATAAGAAGCCTGCTTAATAAAGGATGGGAATTCTTTACAGCCATGTTTTAAAAATATGTAAATGAAACTAAAATGCTAATAATGGCTGATTAAGGTGATGGAAGGGGCTGCTTACCAGGTGATGCTAGAGGTAAAGAACCCACTTGCCAATGCAGGAGACATAAGAGACGCTGGTTCAATCCCTGGGTCAGGAAGATCTCCTGGAGGAGGGCATGGCAACCCACTGCAGTGTTCTTACTTGGAGAATCCCGTGGACAGAGGAGCCTGGCAGGCTACAGTTTATAGGGTCACAGCAAGTCGGACAAAACTGAAGCGAATGAGCATCCACACACGCGCAGGGTGATGGGCCCAAGTGATAGTTTTTTTCCCTCTGCTTTTCCAATTATGTCTCATTTTTCACGACAGACAATTGTTCTAATGCTTGTTATATGGACCCTTCTCCAGAGAACAAATTTCAGGCTTATTTTGACCTGCTGTCCGGAGATTCCTGTCCTTAACAACAGATCCCATCTAGAGCAATGCTCCTAGATTTAAAAGTACATGCACTTCACAGAGATCTTGTTAGAAATGTAGACTTTAATTTAGTAGATCTGAGGTGAGGAGTTTTCCCAAGGTCTCACGTAATTCATGCTGCTAGTCCACAGAACAGACTCTGAGTAACAGGATGTAAATGACCTCAGCAACAAACATGTATAGATACAGATGGGCAGACGTAGATTCAGCATCAAGAACAGAAATTTGGAGCAGACTCCTATCTAGGAATCAACAGACCTTAAACAGGAGAAAAAGCAGCAGCCATGCAGGGCTAATTTGTAATCTGCTGTCATTTTCTATTTGGACATCAATCATTCTAAATACTACTATGAATACCAGAGGGCTCCCATCCTCTTAAGAATGTATCATCTGTTAAAAATGAGAAGTGAAAACATTACATGATAAAATCAAGCTTTCCTTGTTACTTTTATCTTTTTCTTTTTTTCCTGGTGTAGGACCAATGCAGTTTGCAGTTCCCAAGCTCATGAATAACTAATTCAGTTCTTTGGTGGTTTGGGGTTCATCTCAAACAGAATGAAAATCATCTTATTATATCTTGTGTACTAGTTGTTTTTTATTTAAAAACTTTCTTTGGCCTGGACTTTGTCTTAGTTTGGCCTCCCCAGCTGGAAGGTGAGTCTGGGAAACTCCCATCGGCAAGTGGCAGAGTAGCCTGGGAAGAGAAGGCAGCTAACAAAACCTTGTTATCAAAAAGAGGTATCACTTGGGTAGGTGCAGCTTGCACGCTCAGTTGCTTCAGTCGTGTCCAACTCTTTGCGACCCTGTAGACTGTAGCCTGCCAGGCTCCTCTGTCCATGAGATTCTTCCAGCAAGAATACTGGATTGGGTTGCCATGCCCTCCTCCAGGGATCTTCCTGGCCCAGGGATTGAACCCACATCTCTTATTTCTGCATTGGCAGGCTCAAGCAGCAGTGTTATCCCATCTGGTGGGAAACAAATAGGGCTATTTATACATCAACTCCTGTCCATCAGGAATTGAAGCCTACCCCTGGACATGTGGCCAGTCATTCAGGACACTGAGAAAGCAGACAAGGAAAGTTCTGGAAGCTAGAAAAAAAAAAGTCATCAGTAAATAAATAGAAAATGCAATTACTATCAGTTGCAAGTCGAACCACAAAGCCCTGAAATCATGAGGGTAAAAGTATATGGGAGGGCCATCAAAAGCATCTTCAATTGCATTATTCCACAATTCAATGATCAGATTTATTTCATTTCCCTTTTATTTCCCCAAATCTCTTATCTTTCTTAATTTTTCCAAAATTGCTCATTATTCTTTCCCTGAACTGAATCCTTGACATTTTTAATTTTCTTAATTTCTGATCCATTCCTCAAATATCACTATAGGATTTGGGACAGTTGCTGTGTGGGTTTAACCCTCCCTCACTGGATTATTCCAATAACCTTTCAAAAGATATGTGTCCCTTACCATTACTCTCAGCCATTCCACTCACCACACTGTTACCTGAATATTATTTTTTTAAAAACATGAAGTCTTTAGGGTTAGTATATAAAATCCTTTATGATCTAGCCTTCCCCTCTTCAACTATTTCCCATCTGCAGCTGATACTTCAGAAATACAGACTACTTACTTGTCATTCCCTGAGTAAATTGTGCTATTTCACCCTTCTATACTATTTTATTCTATTTGGAATGCCCATAAATTATCTATTAAAAACAAACCAGTTGTCATCTAAAATTGGAAGCACACTCACTCCCTCCTCCCTAACACAATGAATCTCTCTCTTGCTCCACCATACCACTACTGTTACTGCTGCAAGTGTCCTTATTGCTTTAACAACATATTACTCTTATTAAACTCTGAGTTTGAGAGTAACTTCAATGAAATGTTCTCAACATTGTATTGCCAACACATTCTACACTGCCTGATACCTTGTTTGGGACTCGCTGAATTGAGTATAAGAATTTAGAGACTGCAATTGTTTAACCAGATGAAAATCTGACATACTGACATTTGTGGGAAGAAGTCTGTTGAATAGTTTAACTTGTTTTAAGACACAAGTTCTCTTGTGTGATTCCGTTCACTTATTGTGTATCATTTGAGAAGCTCTAAATCTTTCTGTTCCTTTTTCTACATGTAATTAGCAGTAATAGCATTTGCAATCCAGCACCATGGTGATCCTAACATTTTCCTTACTTTCTATTCGTTTTTAATCTGGAAAAAAAAAAAGACAGAGAGAGAGAAAACCATAGTTTACTTAAACATAATTTGTAATGATAGAAATCCAAGGCTAAAGCATGAACAGTAATCCCTTCTCACTGTGGAGTAGAGTACAAGCCACTTTTACTGGCATTAGCACATTTGAAAAAGTCTCAGCCACAGACTTGTAGAACAGCATATTGTAGAGGCATTGAGATCTTAAATATATATTTGATGGCACGTTCCCAAATGTTTAGAATTTCTTGATAATATTTGTGCATTTTCCTCAAGTCAATGTCTCATAAACTGTGAGTTTTCCCACCTCCTGTCACCAGAGAAAATTTTCCTACAAAAATGTGTAATGAGACATGAAGTATTTGTGGTCAAAATGTTCTCCATTTCCTTTGGGCATCAAAGGAAGGGGAATTTTAAAGGTACTTTGAATGTCCCTAATCCAATTGATCATTTTTGCTTTGGTAATTTTGTTTTTCATTTTAAAACAACACATGCTAACTGAAGAAAAAATTTTTTATTCAGAAATTTAATAATTCATCTGATTTGAAACCCTAAAACTAAGTAGGGAGAGAAAAAGAGAGGAAAGAGAACATTTGTAATATACTAGGATAATAATTTATATTTAGTATTATATACTGCATTTCATTTTTAATTTCTATTCCACTATGAGCATTTTCTTTGAAGTTGGACATTGTTTCACTTGCCTGGGTAAAAGTATACAATGTGACTTTATTGTTTTTAAACTGCATGAGGCCAAATTGAGTACATTTAACTTTATTTCTGGGCTTGCTTACAACAAATGAAATGATAAGGAAATAATACAATTCATCATTTTTAATGAGTAAAAAATTTGAAAATATTAGAACAACGATCTCTTTCATTTTATTCCAAAGACGGCTTTGCATATCCTTGGTAATTTTATATTCACAACGCCCTTCGGAAAGGTCAGTCATTAGTTCTAGGACACATTTGCCCTGTACCAAGTAAACGTTAGGGGAAGAAATTAACTGGCGTGTATAGGGTGGGTATGCTAGCTCTGCTGCTTCTGCTAAGTCGCTTCAGTCGTGTCCGACTCTGTGCGACCCCATAGACAGCAGCCCATCAGGCTCCCCCGTCCCTGGGATTCTCCAGGCAAGAACACTGGAGTGGGTTGCCATTTCCTTCTCCAGTGCATGAAAGTGAAAGTGAAGTCGCTCAGTTGTGTCCAACTCTTGGCGACCCCATGGACCGCAGCCTACCAGGCTCCTCCATCCATGGGATTTTCCAGGCAAGAGTACTGGAGTGGGGTGCCATTGCCTTCTCCGTAACTAGCTCTACCCCATCACATATTTCAAAGCATTTGCTTCAAGCCACTGTGTTCTATGTTCTGCTCTATGAATGTGAAGTTTCCAAATAATAATCTCATATGATATATGAGACTCCCTGGTGTGCCAGTGTCCATCATATTAAAGAGCTAACTAAACACAGCAGCACCTCTGCATGTTTCAGAACTATGGTGAGTTTTTCTGTTTATTTCATTTGTTTGTATTTTTCATTAATGTTCCCTGTGATGGTTGTACGTGGAACATGTGAGCAAAGAGAACATTTTCTACCGCAAACAAAAATTTGTTTCTAGGAACTATAATGGAGAGATTGTATAAAAATTCATGGTAAGACACTTGTTTTGACACTGTCGGGAATCATGCTTCTAATATAATGAAGTTTTAGCAGAGATTTTTAAAGGTACTAGACATCATTTCAGGGAACTAAAATAGAGCCGCACAGGACCAACCCTGCTCCAACCCTTAATATGTTTGCTCTCAAATAATGTTCCCAATCATTGATATTTGTGTTTCTAACAACTACAAAAACAGCAACAACATTAGTGCTTTCCTCAAAAGGAAATGTGGTTAGAACTCTTGAACAGACAAGATATAGGAGGAAATGTAATAGAGGTTTGAGAAGCTAAGAAAATATATTTTTTATAATTAATTTTGTGAGATTAGGTAATTAAACTGTATTATGAGTTATTAACTTTGATCACTGAAAGGACTCTTTTACACCTAATTACAGATAGTGTTTTATCCATGTTGACACAATTTTAGCATAATTGAGTTTTTAAAAAATAGATGTCCATAGTGGTGGTGGTGTAGTTGCCAAGCCATGTCTGACTCTCGCAACCCCATGGACTATAGCCTGCCAGGCTCCTCTAGCACTGGAAAATAAAAACCTTTAATTTCCAAAATGAGGATTATATTCTTTATTTTGGATTTAGTTTCTTTTGACCTTCTAAATATTTTTTACAAATGACAATAAATATATTTGATGCCAGAATAATTCCAGTCTTTGGCACTATTTTCTCATTTCTTATGTATTTCTCTAATTGTCTACATTCTAATTTTAGTTCAGATACTTTACAAAGCCCAGACAACTAACAAACAGATTGACTTCATCATTGAAGGCTTCAGTCGTTATTTTTAAATTATTAATTTAAACATGAATGTTATGGGAACACTTAACTTGTATTGTTTTATTTTCCAATTTGTTTTAAGAGAAAATTAAAAATGAAAACATAACCATTAATTTTAACTAACGAAAAAATAAAGTTTATGACTCTCACTGTCTGTAGAAATGGTTCACACTTTATGTTAGCCCTAGGCACAGGTACAGGTAAAGACAGATTTCCACTATTGGAACCCTGATACAAAATCTGCAGTTTGTTTTAAAAGTCTGTTATTTGCAGAGTTTCTCTTTTGAGAGACACAGAGAATTGAATTTGTTAAAGATGAGCTTATCCCCCTTTAAAAATCATACTAAATGCATGATGTCCAACCTTAAATTTTTTTAAGTTTGTTAATGTGAAACGAAAGAACTGTGGAATCAAAGGCAACCCAAGGATCATAGATATTAATTTTAGATGACCTTTATATTAACTTTTCCCACATCTGCTTTAATTGAAATAAAATGGAAGATATAACGTGGTCTAATTTTTTAATATTCCAAGAAAAATATTACTTTAGTCTGTTTTTATCATTTTGACACATGCTTCATTACCTCTATGCTACACCAATTCAAAGATAACTTTGATTCTTTATTTTTCAAATATGACTCATAAAATAAGATAAATTTGATAAAAATTTTTATCAAAAAGTGGTGAATCTCTTGACAGAATATTTGGTGGAGTATTTTTACCCTGGAATATGTCAAGGGAAAGTTTGTTTCCTTAAATTTTAATGCACAATTTCAGTTATATGATTATACTTAAAATTTTTGCATGTTAAGTCAGTGGCAATATGATATTAATATGTTTAAATAAGTTTATTAACATTGGTATTAATTTTCATTTATGAACTTCCTGCTTTGTCATTTTTTACACATTTACTCTGATTTAGAACCCAAAACCAGATCTGAGGTGGAGCAAAACCAATAAATTGACTCAGTGAAAGAAATTATTTAGATGCTGATTGGCAAAACTATAAACGGTACTAATGGTAAGCATGCAATAGTGACTAGGTGCTAACACAAAATTAACAGCTATAAAGGTTAGTAAATTAATTAGATGTCAGCAGACACTTTCTTGTGAAAAATAGTCCATATTTTTTCTTAGGAGTATTTTGCTCAAGAGGGGCAAAAATAAAGTGGAAATAAATAATTTGCTTTCCTGTATAAAATGTCTATTTTCTATTTAACAGAGGAATCACTGGAATCTCTGATATCTGCTATTCTAATAATTATTTGTTCCATGAAAGATGAAAATACAAACATTGACATTCTGTCAAGTGGTAAAAGCAATAGTGGAAGATCTTTCACGCTGATTATAAGAGAGCTGTTTTGAAACTTTTTCGAATGCACACTCCCCCAAGTAACCACTAGATTGTGGATCTGAAAGGGGAGTAGAATATAATTCTGACTGTTCAGTGTAAAAAAAAAATTGAAAAGTTAAGTCTTAGACCTGGAGATATTTAAAATCCCTACCCATGACTTGGGCTTCCCTTGTGGTTCAGCTGATAAAAGAATCTACCTGCAATGCAGGAGACCCTGGTTTGTTTCCTGGGTTGGGAAGATCCAACCCAGAGGAGGGCATGCAACCCACTCCAGTATTCTTGCACGGAGAATCCCCATGGACAGAGGAGCCTGGCAGGCTACAGTCCGTGGGGTCGCAAAGAGTCAGACATGACTGAATGACTAAGCACACACCCCCGTGATCTACTCTTGTAACTGGAGAAATTATGCTTAACAAATTCTTAAAATTGTGCCACATGGGTAACACCTTGAAGAAATAGATTGAACTGTGAAAGAAGCTTGGGCTACAACATATTGGTTTTTAATTTAAGGGAGAAGGAAGAAATATTGTAAATGGTGGAAAACAGGAGAGAGAGAAAAAAGAAAGAGAACAGTGGACACACAAAAATGAGTCATATTTGGAGATAGATATAATTATTCAATATATTATATGATATTTAATTATTAAATGCTATTTAAATTTATTTAAAAATAGTAGAGACTTTTAAAGTTTATATTGTTAATAAAATATGTTTTCTTTTTCCTTCTTAGATGGTTACGTCCTTCGGAGCTACTTGGTGGACAAGTAAGCCTATTTTCTGCTCCTACTATACTTTCAAAAAGAATGATATTCTTTTCTTTAGGAAGGATTCCTAATATCATTTAAATAACATAATCTACTAAACTATCATAAATAAATTTTAAAACAATACTCTATACTAATGTCAATATGGTAGTATCCATAATGAAGTCAGTTTTAAGTATCACTCTTTTAAATCTAAAAGAGGAGCCCTTCTCATTCATGGTTATACCATTGCTGGTTTTATATATTCATTGGAGACAGACATAGCAAACATTGGATACAGGTCAAAAGTGCGAGCACTTTCATTAGTACTTTGCTTTTCATAGCTATTAATGTAGTTGAGGGGCTTCCCTGGCGGTCCAGTGGTTAAGATTTCACCTTCCGATGCAGGGGGTATAGGTTTGATCCCTGATCAGGGAGCTAAGATTCCACATGCCTCACAGCCAAAAAAAAAAAAAAAAAAAAACATAAAAAAACAAAACAAAACAAAAATGCAGTTGATTGGATTGATCAGAGATCAATAGCTTCTGCAGAGTAGGTACAAATATCACCTGCTAACAGCTTATAGTTTGGCTCCTAATTGAGGGCTTTTCTTTACTCACGCCCTGCATCATAGAATATTAAGTTGCCTTTTTTGGAAGCATGCCAAAAAGAAAAGATAGAGGTCAATGATTCTTCTATTTTTATGAATAGGACATTGTCACGGTCTGATACTAGTGCTAGTAGAGTCACACTCCCCTCTCCCTCCCCCCCACCAATGTTATAAGATTCTGTCCCAAGTAAACCGGTGTAAGAAATGAGCTCCATTATCAAGTAGGTCATATACCAATCTGGAGATTTACAGAATTTGGCATAATTAAGAAATCAAGGAGGATTCACAAACTGTAGCCATAAACAACCTGACACCATCAGAAAGAGACAACTGAAGGTTAAGTGCTCTGTCAGCAAACTAGAAAAGAATCAAGAGAAAAATAATCATAACACTTTTGTTTTCTTCAGAGCATTAGTCACAGTAGTAGGCATTGGACTTTTTAATGGGCTTTACTCTATGAAAGATAAAAATTTCAAGGAGAGAATGTGTGACAAATAATGGGATCACATCTTCATCAGTGATTATTACAGGATGATTTAGAAAGAATTCAGAAAATGTACTCTCTAAGTAATTATTGCTTTACCATCTATTGAGGTGAACAGTTAATAAACGTTTATTGAATGAACGGTAGAAAAAAACTGTCCTCTTTGCATTTGTATCAAATTTCCATTAGCCAAATCCTTCCTCAATCTCAGAAAAAGGATTCAAACAGAAGACAGAGGGAACTCACGGCATCTGCCATGGTTAGCAGCAATTTGAAAAGCCTGTTGCTTCTAAATGCACAAAGGTAGTGCAGGAACCAAGAGTAGGTCTGGACTAAGTGACAAACCCACCTCACATTTCTGCACTTCAAAACCGTGTCCTCCATTTCAAGGTTCTATTAATATTTATAATTCTATTTTAATTACTTGCGTGTCATTGTCTCCTCCATTACCTTATAAGCTTCTAGAAACAAAGGCTGTGTCTTATAAATCTCCTGGTACATAGGAGGGACTCAGTGTGTGTGTGGAATAGAATATGTCACAAAGATTCAGGATCAGATAAAACCTAAAATGTGTAAAAGTCACTAACTATTATTAGGGATGCTGCCTATAACCACAAACATTTTTTTAAATTATGTAACATAAGAATCACCTATGAACCATATCCTGGCTGCTTATTTTGTAACCAATACTTATATATTTTTTAATTAATATTTACAAATTATAATTAGAAACATTGTAAAAATGATACACCCATTTCCTATGCCAAATATTTTTGTATTTCCTTCAACACTTGAAGTTCACATGAAAGTAGTATACATCCGATGTTAACAAACATAAAGAATTCATCAGAGTTTTAAATGAGGGCCCCCAGAGTACTGTGCTTTGATTTTTCAGTTTGTTCGGTTCAACAAACATTTCTTAACCAAGGACAGATATATGCTAGGCTTATAGTTCAACTGAAAGATGAATAAGGCATGGTCTGTGTTGTTGGGGCATGTTTTCACTATTCTGTATGTCTGTGATATGGAATAAGTTTGTGTGTGTGCATGTGTGTTTAAGAACGAAACAGAAGATTAGATTAAGTCAATAAAAGAAGATGCAGATGTATATGAAATTTCTTCCCATTTATAAATGTATAACACATAATACTCATCATCATAATACTTCTCATCCTTAAATGCCTTGTATCACATGAAATAATGTTATTAAACTTTTAACCTAATGTTATTTTAATATTAAGAAGATTATTTCATTAAAGTAAAATTTATTTTCTACTTAACAGTGATGGAGAGATTTATGATGATATTGCTGATGGTAAGTCTCATGTGGCCCTCACCACAGGGAAGAATGGTGAATTTACTGTTCTTACAAATACTGGAAATAGCTTACTGGATTAATAAGAGCCTTCCAATCTGATCAGAATTTGAATTATCTGAAAATGTTAGGAAATGTAAATACCTTGGTATAATGAAAAAAAAAACTTATTTTTGTAAATGACTGGAAATCAAGAGAAAATCTCTTCTTTATTTCCTTTGAAAAATAAAAGAATAAAAATATTTAGTGAATCTTTCATTATACCATGAATCTTAATAAGGATTGCTTTTACCCACAAAAAATATTTATGCTTGGACAGTAAATAGGTACATATTTCATAACATGTATTACTCGTTAGTATTATCTAAGCATTGAACACTTCTAAATTACGATCTAAAAATTTAATCTCACCTGAAATGAAGCATAGTGTAATGTTCCTTTTAGTCTCCTTTTAAATGTAAGATTCTTACTGATGCCTAGTATTTTCAGCCTCATCCAGAATTACTTTCAAAAAGTATATTTAATAAAGTTTCAGATTAAATAATCCTGAGTCTCATTTTGGTAGAGAATAGATTTGTCCAGAAACTTTGTTTGGAAAAGTATACTAAGCAATGAGTGTTAAATAAACATATGGCCTTCCATTTAACTACTTTTTCATAAAGTGAGCCAATTCTACTTTTTCTTAATCCTAAACCAGGACAGTATGAATCATTTACATTTCCAATGTATGAACACTTAGAAAATATGCATTTTGTGTAACTAATTTAAATTTGTTTTCTTCTTTCAGGTTGCATCTATGACAATGACTAGCTCTCAGTTTTGGTCCTTCTGCTATGTTCATTTGACATCAATGTGAAGTCTGGGTTTTAATTGGCTTGTCTTATCGAGTATCATAGAAAATGAATGCACAAAGCTACTTAGTACTTTTTCAAAAAATTCCAATTACTTTCATACATCTTGAAATTTTGGACTTGGAAAGCGATAGCTCTGCCTAATCAACGTCTTAGAAGACTGTATTTATAAGATGTAAGAAATATTAAAAACCCAGTTCTGCCTCAGCTACAATGAAGGCACTTCTTTTAGTCCATTAAAAGACAACTCTTCCTAAAAAAATCACTTGAGAAGAAATGACTGTGTTGTCTAAAGAAATATAAAGAACAACAAAAAATATAAGGAAGGAAATTTTTAGGCTTTTCCTAAGAGGGAAAACTATTGTTTGTACTTCTAATGATCATATCTTATATTCTCCATTCAAATTACCTAGCTTTTAAAAGGCAGGGCTGTCTCCTCTCTTATTGGTGGGTTAAATGTTTTTAAAAATGATAGTAGTAGTGGAACTTTTGTATAAAGTTTGTCTCTATTTGTTAATTGTGAATATGTTTTAATTATTTGATGAGAATGTATGCAATTCCTATACACACCTAAGATTAAAACGGTGGAAGAGTCTAAAATGTTTTCTTTTTGTAGAACTGTATGCTAACAGTATAATTCTGTTTAAAGTTCTATTGTAACTAGAGTGGATATGAATGAAGACTACCCTAAAATTATGAAGAATGAAGTTTGAAAGTAACTAGCCTTTAATGCACCTCTTTGCTATGAAGGCTCTTTTAAAGGTTTTGTTTTTCAATTACCTCCATGGAAAAAACTTTAAACCACTTTACTGGAAAGTTAGCCAACAGAGGGGATACAAATTAATAAATCTTAGCGTTTGGGCTGGGGTGTTTCATATTAGTACGTACTCAACCAAAGACAACCCCAAAACAAAATGTGAATCATTTGGGTTCCAAATGCTAAGAACACTAAACATGACACAAACTGAAGAGACCTAACACCCAAGAAAAAAGTATATTAGGAAACTTTTTCAACTTCAACCCACTCCAGTATTCCTGCCTAGAAAATCCCGTAGACAGAGGAGCCTGGCAGGCTCCAGCCCATGGGGTCACAAAAGAGTCAGACAGGACTTAGTGACTAAACAAACAACATATGAATTGAGCAAATCCTAATGCTGGCTCTGCTATTAATGAACCTTGATGTGATATTGGATAAATTATTAATCCTCCTCCTATTAATAGTTATCTCATTTGCAAATTTCAAGATTGGACTAAGTCAGTTTTTCCCAATGTTTTCACTATCAGTTAACTTCTATAATCCTCCTCTGCCCTAGCCCTGTGCTTTAGAAGCTTTTCCTGATTTTTAAAACTCGGTGATGAAATAATGATTAATGTATTACCCATGTTTTAATATTTCAAAGGCCCACCCATTGGAGATTCTGAAGAGTAGCCCCTCTGAATTAAAATAATTCCAAGTAATTGTAAAGGAATTCAAAGTCTTCATATGGGTTAAGTGGGGTTTCTATTAGGCACTTTGAAATGTAAAAATAGATCATCAACTACTATCATTCCATGTATACATTCTGGGAGTCTGAGGCTCCCAGATTAGAAGACACTGATCTTAAAAGACCCCTTCCAATTATGAAATATTTTGATGTCTAATTTTTGCTAGAGGGAGACAGTATTTGCTCATGTGATGAATTTACTTTAAAATCAGATAAAATTACATCATCCAAATGTGGTTTTTGATTGTTAAATCAGGTAACAAATATACAGAATACACTGACAGTATGTTTCCAGTAATTTTTTCTTCTGATTGAGAATAGTATAAACTCAAGACAAAGTCAGTTTTAAAAATGCTAAATTATATCAGGAGAATCTTTTAGAATTTTGGTTCATATACAAAGAAACAGATACATGCCTGTGAAAGATTTATGTAATAGGTAATTGCCTTCATATAAAGGAAATATCTGAAGTATTAATTTTAATATACTAAATATCATTTCTGTTTTGGTTTTACCTGAGGAATTTTGTCATGTGAGAAGAGTGACAAATAAATAATACCTTCACAGATAACTTTGCCTCCTACTTATCGAGCCATCAAGGCTAGCAGGCTTTCTGTCCCATAACTTGAATAAGACTGTGTTTGAGCCCATTCTTACCTCTTTTGGCTTTGGCCTCAGAGGATGGGATACCTCAAGTTCAAACCAAACCTTCCACCACTGATGTCCCTGATATCCACCTCCTGTTTTGTGATAGAAATTGAGATAACCAAGTGCAAAAGCTTCGAATATCCTACAAGGTGAAGCCTTGGTCCATATCCAGACACTAACCCAGAAAATAAGATGTCACCACTCAGAGTCAAAGCCACAACCTGTTATCTCACGTTTTCCTGCCTTCTCTGGAGTCTTCTTTCACAATTATTTCATTCTCAACTTCCCTGTCTCACTTCTTCCCCATCCCTCTTTCCCTCCTACATTTCCTCTTTTCTATCTTTTTCTCCCAATATGCAAATTCCCTCCTTTAGGCTTACAGACATACTCAAGTCTTTCCTGCTTGAAAAACAGGAAATCTTGCCTACCATCCAAATACCCCTCTAACTACAGTCTGTTCTATCTTCTTTTCCTCACCTTGTTGTCTTTCAGTGGTATGGTATATGGAATTCCCTGGTGGTCTAGTGGTTAGGTCTCTATGCTTCCATGTTTGGGGCCTGGGTTCTGTCCCTGGTCAAGAAAGAAAGACCCTCACATGAGATGTGGCCTCCCCCCCAAAAAAAGTAGATTATGTGTGGCAGCCAGGAAAATGTGCCTCATGGACCTCCAACCACAGAGAGCTTAATTAACCAAAGGCCCCAGTCCTGCCAATGCCAGCCTTCCGACAGACTGCTCCTATGTACCCAGCAATTGACTGTGGCAGGCGTGTTCCTGAAAGATACAAAACCCCCCAGCAGCCTGGCTAACCCTTCCTTACCATCACGGCACTCTGAGATGCTTTGCCCCAGCCATCTCTTCCTCCTCCCTTTCTGGGTTCAGACTTGCCTTGCTCCCTGTTGATTCCTCCAGCCTTCCCTGCCTTCCTCCCATTTCCTCTGACACATGTATTTACCCCTCCCTGCTCTCCCATATTACTGCATTTTTCACTCCATCTTGGTGTTTGCTTTCCAGAAGACCTGCACTGACCACCGTAGCACTGGAGAGTTTGTAAAAATACACATCCTCCTCAGATCAACTGAATCAGAATATCTGGTGAAGAAATGTTTCAATCAATTTTCTTTAACTGAAGTATGCTTGATTTACAATGTTGTGTTAGTTGCAGATGTACTGCAAAGTGATTCAGTTATACATATATATATAATCTGTTATTAAATTATTATTTGATAATTATTATAAAACAGTTGGTACAATCCCCTGTGCAATACAATATATTCTTGTTGGTTTCAATCAATTTTTTATTGACTCTAAATATGAATTTAATGTGAAGCCCTGGCCCCTATTTACCCTCTATTACATTCTCAAGTTATATTCAATCTTCGACTTATCGCAGTCTGGTCTCTGCTACAATTACTCTCAAGTCAAGGGTCTGTGGATATCCCACAAGTATCTCTAACTCATGTGACTCAAAACTGAACTCATCCTCTTTTCCCTTTTCAACTGATGATTCCTCCTACAGGTTCTATTTCCTTGACAAATCAATCATCCATTCACTCAAGCTCAAAACCCAAAAGTTTCTCTGCTTCTGCTCCTTCACTTTTCATGTCCAATGACTCATCATTAAGCAGAACTTCTCAAAAGATCTGTCTTACTTGTTTTATACTCCTATACCTGGGTTGAGAAGATTCCCTGAAACAGGAAATAGCAACCCAACCCAGTATTCTTGCCTGGGAAATCCCATGAACAGAAGAGCCTGGCAGGATACAGTCCATGGGGTAACAAAAGAGTCGGACATGACTTAGCAACTAAACAACACCAACAAATTTGGAAGTAACATTGAAACACTCAAGATTTAACACAATAAATACAAATAATATAATAATAAATAAACCCAATGTCTCAACACAAATAATATAATAATAAATAAATCTAATGTCTCAACCAGGTCCAGTTCCTACATCTGAGTTTCAGGTTACAGGGTGGGCATCTTTTTTTATTTGGTATCTCGTGCTGCGATTCATGGGGTCGCAAAGAGTCGGACACGACTGAGCGACTGAACTGAACTGAACTGAACTGAAAACACCTAGGGAGGTAGTCATCCTGGTTTTTATAATAGAAGCATCTATTTTCTTTTGCCCTCAATCTTTCCCAGCATCTAGTCTTTCCAATGAGTCAGCTCTTCAAGTGGCCGAAGTATTGGAGCTTCAGCATCAGTTCTTCCAATGAATATTTAGGGTTAATTTCCTTTAGGATTGACTGGTTTGATCTCCTTGAGTCCAAAGGACTCTCAAGAGTTTTCTCTAGCACCACAATTCAAAAGCATCAATTCTTTGGTGCTCACCTTTCTTTAGGATTCCCTGGTAGCTCAGAGGGTAAAGCGTCTGCCTGTAATGCAGGAGACCTGGGTTCGATCTCTGGGTCAGAAAGATCCCCTGGAGAAGGAAATGGCAACCCACTTCAGTACTCTTGCCTGGAAAATCCCATGGACAGAAAAACTTGGTAGACTACAGTCCATGGGATCACAAAGAGTTGGACACGACTGAGCAATTTAACTTCACTTTCAGTTTCTTTAGGATGAGGCATAATATGAGATGGTTAGATAGCATCACCTACTCAATGAACATGAATTTGAGCAAACTCCAGGAGATAGTGGAGGACAGAGAAGCCTGGTATGCTGCAGTCTATGGGGTCACAAAGAGTGGGACATGACTTAGCAACTGAACAACAAGTCTATTTTCCAATTCAGTGACAGTTTTCACTCTATTTAACTAAGGAAAATATTAGGCTCTGTGTATGGTCTCCTAGAGTAGGCTAGGGCATAGTCACAGTCTTCAGCTTTAACTGCAAATTTGGCAAAATAATGAATGTGCAACAGGTACCTCTCATCTTTGGGAGGTTTTCCACATGAAACAATTCCTCTGTAAGTGTCTTCACAACTTATTGAATTAGAAGAGTTTTCCAAATGTCAAAAAGGGGCTTTCCTGATGGTCCAGTGGTTCAGACTCTGCATTGCAATGCAGCAGACAAGGGTTCAGTCCTTGGTCAGGAAGATCCTACTTGCCACAGAGCAACTAAACCTGTGTGCCACAACCACTGAGCTCCTACAGCCTACAGCCCATACTCCACAACGACAGAAGCCACCACAAGGAAAAACCTGTGCATTGAATCTAGAGAGCAGCCCCCACTCGCTGTAACTAGAGAAAGCCTGTGCTCAGCAACAAAGACCCACCGCAGCCAAAAATGACTAACTAAATAATTTTTTTAAGTCATGTTTAAACACCAACTTGTTAATGGTTTTCCTACTCGAGTTTAGATAAAAATTCAGAGTTCCTGGCTGCAAGCAACATAAATTAAGTGTTGCCTTTGCATAACTCACTCATGGAATCAAAGTCCCTAGAGAGAGAAATCCATTGACTGTGGTTAAGTCATGTACTTGCTTACGTGGTGGGGGCAGGGAGGCTCTTACTTCTTTGACTCCCAATTTAAAGAAAGTCACCAAAAATCATCTTCTCAACCAAGACTATATTCAATGGTGGGAAGATAATTTCCCAATACAAAAATCAGAGTGCTACCAAGAACAGGAAACCTGACCTCATGAGTAAAGCAGCCAAGGTATGTATGTGTACATGTATATATATGAAAGACAAATGTGTATTTTGTTTACATATTAAACACATTAGCAATATTTCTCGATAAGAAATGTATAGATAGATATTTGTATATTTTAAGTTCTCTAGAAGAATTTGCTCTTCTATCTTTCCTTGCTCACTTTTGATAGAGACATAGAGAAATGGTTCTATTTTGTAAGAAACACCATGATGTCAACATGATGATCACTGGCAACTGATACTTATCTTTGGTATGAGGACAATAAGGAATGGTGGGGACTGTGGCAAACAGTGGAATATAAGCTCTGTCCACAGGTGGTGGTGGTTTAGTTGCTAAGTCATGTCTGACTCTTGTGACCCCATGGACTATAGCCTGCCAGGCTCCTCTGTCCATGGGATTCTCCATTCTCTTCAGCTTTAACTGCAAATTTGGCAAAATAATGAATGTGCAACAGAGTGGGTTGAAGGCAAGAATACTGGAGTGGATTGCCATTTCCTTCTCCAGGGGAACTTTCCCACCCAGGAACTGAACCTGGGTCTCCTGAATAGCAGGCAGATTCTTTCCTGACTGAGCTACAGGGGAATCCCCTGTTTACAGGGGTGAGTTGCTAATTATACCGAGTATCTCCTACTTGGATATCCAGATCCCTGCTCCAATCTTCTCCATTCTGCTCTATGTCCCTCAGGACTACCCTTTATGGGCTGCTCCCTCGACTTGTAGCTTCATTCAGCCCATGAGGAGCACTAGCAGACACTCAGAGGGAAAGAGAGTGAACTTTAGCGATTTATTCCTGTGGTTTCCTCCCTGAGGCATTGTCCACAAGCTCGTTGTGTCCTTCATGAGAAGTCACAGCTCTGCCAGACAGGCTTCTCCACCATGCTGCCTCCCTGGCTCCACTGTTTCTCCCTCTCCTTCCTCCAAGACTGTAGTCACTCCCTAAGATGACTGGTTCTAGGGTACTGCTCCTTGCTTTATGGTTCCCCCACATACACACACTGTCCACTCATGTGTAATCAATCCATTTTTTGTTTTCCTCCAATTTCCCAATTTGAGTTTAATCACTGTGGACAGTGACTGCAGCCATGAAATTAAAAGATGCTTGCTCCGTGGAAGAAAAGCTAGACAGTGTATTAAAAAGCAGAGATATTACTTTGCCTACAAAGGTCTGTATAGTCAAAGTTATTGTTTTTCCATTAGTCACGTACAGATGTGAGACCTGGACAATAAAAAAGGCTAAGCACTGAAGAATTGATGCCTTTGAACTGTAATGCTGGAGAAGACTCTTGAGAGTCCCTTGGACTGCAAGATCAAAACAGTCAAGCCTAAAGGAAATCAACCCTGAACTGGAAGGACTGATGCTGAAGTTGAAGCTCCAATACTTTGGCCACCTGATTTAAAGAGCTGACTCACTGGAAAAAAAAACCCTGATGGTCAGATAAATTGAAGGCAGGAGGAGAAGGGGACAACAGAGGATGAGATAGTTGGATGGCATCACCAACTCAATGGACATGAGTTTGAGCAAACTCCAGGAGATGGTGATGGACCGCAAAGCCTGGCATGCTGCAGTCCATGGGGTAACAAAGATTCGGACATGACTGAACAACTGAACAGCAACATCTGATCCTCACCTGGGCGCTCCTGATATATGACTCAAATCTCATGGATTGTGAGTCTGGTGTCAACAGTCTTCAATTTTTCAAAAGAAGTGATGTCAAGGTTTATATACTTCCTAGGGTTTTTTTTTTTTTTTTTTTTTACTTTTGATTCAAGTTTTCTTAAAAGCACTATTCAGACCTAACAAATTAACCCTAATTATTATCCCAAATTATTATGGGCCAGATTTGACCCATGTGGTCCATCTGCAATGTCAGCCATTTATGATGGGAAATCAACAAGACGGAACACAGGCCACTGTAGAGCTACCCAACTTGCCAGTAATGAGTCCTTTTGTGTAAATGCTGAACTAAATTTATTTAGTGTCTGTTACAGCCAGATTCCATTTTAACACCAAATGCCACTGAGAGGTCTAATTGGAATACAATCATAAAAACTAATGCTGCCGCATACAAATTCCTTAGCCTCTGATATACTGCAAATGCCACGTCCTGGAATGGAAATCTAGTCAAAGTTGTGATTTGGGGTTTGCCCAGCTGAGAATGATATTCAATTGTTAATATAAGCTATTTTCTTCATTTGTGGTCAGATTCTTATAAACAAAGGTGAGCAAAGAAATACTTTCTATGACCACCAATGTCAACCCTCTTATCTCAGTTCTTGGAAACAGATCTTTGAAATATTGTTAATATTTTTCCAAAACTTTAAGTTGATGAATTTTATTCAGGCATGTAAATTCTCTCTTCCCTTTCAAATTTATGATTTAACAAACACATGCCATGAGCTACTGAAGCTTCCCTCACCATCATATTGCTAGCAGAACTATTGAAAGTAAACTTTAAAGTTATGATGAAAGTCATGTTGTTGTACTTTAATATGCTATGCCTGTCGGAGTTTCACCCTAAATGGTAGAAGCTGCATTAAGAAAAGCACTGAAATGCTGTTGCCACCCGGACACCTCAGGGGACCAAAGTTTTCTTTTGGTTTCTCGTCTTTAATATGCATAGGTGTAAAAGAGGTATGCTAAGCTATGCCGGTTACTAACCTCCAAGAACTAAATAAACATACAGGACTGGAAAACCAAAACCCCAAACCGTTCAAGGACATATAAAGTTTTTTGTGCATTTGTCTAGAAGAGAAAGAAGACAAGAATCTCTCCTGTTCCTAACATGGCTATCAAGGTAGACTTACTAGGAAGGTTTCTTAAGTTGGGTCTTCTGGAAACAGAACTTGAGACTGGAATTCTTCTGTGAGGTTTCTGTTGAGGGAGATCTCCCAGGAGAAATCTGTAAGGGAAAAGGAAACAGGATAGTGCAGGAAAAGAAGGCAGGCAAAGACATGGACGGATACAGGTGCAGCCCAGGCTCAGCTGGATGCCACAGGGAAGCGCTGGAGCAGCGCTCATCCCTCGCTGAAGCAAGGGATCTGGGCTTGTGTTCCCCTGTCAACAGTCTTTGGCTACCAGAGGCTTCCTCCTCTCCCAATCTCATTCTCAAATGCATCTCAGGGGAACATTGTTCCTTCGGGTTGAGGGTGACTCCCTGGAGTGAGGTACGGCTGTGAACTTCAGCAGCCACTTACAAATTCTTTTCATTGTTGTTGAAGTATAGTTGACTTAGAATGTTGTGTTAGTTTCTGGTGTACAGCAAAGCGATTCCGTTTTTTATATGTTTTTTCCACTATAGTTTTTTGCAGGATATCGAGTATAGTTCCCTATACAAGAGGACCTTGCTGTTTATCCATTCTATGTACAATAGTTTGCATCTTCTAGTCCTAAACTCCGAGTCCAGCCCTTCCCTGACCCACCCTCTGGCACCACAAGTCTGTTCTCTCTGTCTGTGAATCTGTTTCTTTTTTGTAGATAAGCTCGTTTGCGTCATACCTTAGTATGATCGTCTCTAGTTTCATCCATGTAAATGGCATTATTGGATTCTTTTTACAGCAGTCACTTCTTAAAGTAGCTGAGGGATGGGTGTACCTGCCAGTAAAATTTACCAAGAATAGATCAGAAATCAATTTTCTCCAGAAATAGTGGTTCTTTCACCAAATTGGAAGGGATACAAAAGTGTGTATTTTATGAGCCAAATGCTAAAGCAAGCCCTCCTCACATCATTAAGGGTTTGTCCTGGCCTGTCAGGGTCCTGTCAGCACCCTGAATCAGTTCAACAACAGCATCATCTGCCACCAAATGTACTCTGGGTAAATAAGCTGAGAGGCAGTTAAAGGTGAATGTTCATTATAAGCCTATTTATTATTATTCTATGTCTTTTATACATTCATCCAAATGGTAAAGCCATCCAATCTCACTGTTAAAAAGAGTGAGATAATTACATATAAGGTAGGCTACAGTCCATGGTGTCGCTAAGAGTCAGACACGACTGAGCGACTTCACTTTCACTTTTCACCTTCATGCATTGGAGAAGGAAATGGCAACCCACTCCAGTGTTCTTGCCTGGAGAATCCCAGGGACAGGGGAGCCTGGTGGGCTGCCGTCTATGGGGTTGCACAGAGTTGAACATGACTGAAGCGACTTAGCAGCAGCAGCAGCATGTATGTAATTGACTTCAGTTCAGTTCAG
This sequence comes from Bos indicus, assembly GCF_029378745.1. Lineage (NCBI taxonomy): Eukaryota > Metazoa > Chordata > Mammalia > Artiodactyla > Bovidae > Bos > Bos indicus. The sequence continues at coordinate 35,250,890 of NC_091779.1, forward strand.
TCGCTCAGTCGTGTCCAATTCTTTGCGACCCCATGAACCGCAGCACACCAGGCCTCCCTGTCCATCACCAACTCCCGGAGTTTACTCAAACTCATTTCCATTGAGCCGGTAATGCCATCCAGCCATCTCATCCCCTGTCATCCCCTTCTCTTCCTGCCTTCAATGTTTCCCAGCATCAGGGTCTTTTCAAATGAGTCAGCTCTTCACAGGAAGTGGCCAAAGTATTGGGATTTCAGCTTCAACATCAGTCCTTCTAGTGAACACCCAGGACTGATCTCCTTTAGGATGGACTGGTTGGATCTTCTTGCAGTCCAAGGGACTCTCAAGAGTTTTCTCCAACACCACAGTTCAAAAGCATCAATTCTTCTGCGTTCGGCTTTCTTTATAGTCCAACTCTCACATCCATATATGACTACTGGAAAAACCATAGCTTGACTAGACGGACTTTTGTTGCCAAAGTAATGTCTCTTTTTTTAATATGCTGTCTAGGTTGGTCATAACTTTCCTTCCAAGGAGTAAGCGTCCTTTAATTTCATGGCTGCAATCACCATCTTCAGTGATTTTGGAGCCCCCAAAATAAAGTCAGCCACTGTTTACAGTTTCCCCATCTATTTGCCATGAAGTGATAGGACTGCCTGCCATGATCTTAGTTTTCTGAATGTTGAACCTTAAGCCAACTTTTTCAGTATATGTATGCTGCATTGTCATTATCATCACCATTCATTAGCATTTATTGAAAGTTTCCCATGTGCTAGACTGAACTGAGTGCTATGAGCTTTGTCCCATTTAAACCCTACATCAACCCTATTAACCTACATCATCAACCTGTCATCAGTCCTATATCTGACTCATTCAACTAGAAGAAACAAGGCTCAGAGATGATCCATGCTTTTCCCAAGTTACATGGCCACTGAGGCTTGCACTTTGCACCCAAGTTCTTGTTACTGTGATAACCTGCTTTCCATGTGCATCTGATACATACTTCTCCCTCTGTTTCCTGAACACTAAAAGATGGAAGGAAGGCAGACATAAAAACTATCACTAGGGCACAAAGTAGTCAGAAACTAGAAACACTGTTGGTTCTTTTTCATTATAAAACAGATGACAAACAGAAAATTTAGCATTGAGTAAATTGAAGAAAGTAGGGAAAACCACTAGACCATTCAGGTATGACCTAAATCAAATCCCTTATGATTATACAGTGGAAGTGAGAAATAGATTTAAGGGACTAGATCTGATAGATAGAGTGACTGATGAACTATGGATGGAGGTTCATGACATTGTACAGGAGACAGGGATCAAGACCATCCCCATGGAAAAGTAATGCAAAAAAGCAAAATAGCTGTCTGGGAAGGCCTTACAAATAGCTGTGAAAAGAAGAGAAGCAAAAAGCAAAGGAGAAAAGGAAAGATACAAGCATCTGAATGCAGAGTTCCAAAGATAGCAAGAAGAGATAAGAAAGCCTTCCTCAGCAATCAATGCAAAGAAATAGAGGAAAACAACAGAATGGGAAAGACTAGAGATCTCTTCAAGAAAATTAGAGATACCAAGGGAACATTTCATGCAAAGATGGGCTCGATAAAGGACAGAAATGGTATGGACCTAACAGAAGCAGAAGATACTAAGAAGAGGTGGCAAGAATACAGAGAAAAACTGTACAAAAAAGATCTTCACGACCCAGATAATCATGATGGTGTGATCACTGACCTAGAGCCAGATATCCTGGAGTGTAAAGTCAAGTGGGCCTTAGAAAGCATCACTACAAACAAAGCTAGTGGAGGTGATGGATTTCCAGATGAGCTATTTCAAATCCTGAAAGTTGATGCTGTGCAAGTGCTGCACTCAATATGCCAGCAAATTTGGAAAACTCAGCAGTGGCCACAGGACTGGAAAAGGTCAGTTTTCATTCCAATCCCAAAGAAAGGCAATGCCAAAGAATGCTCAAACTACCGCACAATTGCACTCATCTCACACGTTAGTAAAGTAATGCTCAAAATTCTCCAAGCCAGGCTTCAGCAATACATGAACCATGAGCTTCCCGATGTTCAAGCTGGTTTTAGAAAAGGCAGAGGAACCAGAGAGCAAATTGCTAACATCAGTTGGATCACTGAAAAAGCAAGAGAGTTCCAGAAAAACGTCTATTTCTGCTTTATTGACTATGCCAAAGCCTTTGACTATGTGGATCACAATAAACTGTGTAAAATTCTGAAAGAGATGGGAATACCAGACCACCTGACCTGCCTCTTGAGAAACCTATATGCAGGTCAGGAAGCAACAGCTAGAACTGCACATGGAACAACAGACTGGTTCCAAATAGGAAAAGGAGTCCGTCAAGGCTGTATATTGTCATCCTGCTTATTTAACTTATATGCAGAGTACATCATGAGAAACACTGGACTGGAAGAAGCACAAGCTGGAATCAAGATTGCTGGGAGAAATATCAGTAACCTCAGATATGAAGATGACACCACCCTGATGGCAGAAAGTGAAGAGGAACTAAAAAGCCTCTTGATGAAAGTGAAAGTGGAGAGTGAAAAAGCTGGCTTAAAGCTCAACATTCAGAAAACAAAGATCATGGCATCCGGTCCCATCACTTCATGGCAAATAGATGGGGAAACAGTGGAAACAGTGTCAGATTTTATTTTTGGGGGCTCCAAAATCACTGCAGATGGTGACTGCAGCCATGAAATTAAAAGACGCTTACTCCTTGGAAGAAAAGTTATGACCAACCTAGATAGCATATTCAAAAGCAGAGACATTACTTTGCCAACAAAGGTCTGTCTAGTCAAGGCTATGGTTTTTCCAGTGGTCATGTATGGATGTGAGAGTTGGACTGTGAAGAAAGCTGAGCACCGAAGAATTGATGCTTTTGAACTGTGGTGTTGGAGAAGACTCTTGAGAGTCCCTTGGACTGCAAGGAGATCCAACTAGTCCATTCTAAAGGAAATTAGTCCTGGGTGTTCTTTGGAAGGACTGATGCTAAAGCTGAAACTCCAATACTTTGGCCACCTCATGCGAAGAGCTGACTCATTGGAAAAGGCTCTGATGCTGGGAGGGATTGGGGGCAAGAGGAGAAGGGGACGGCAGAGGATGAGATGGCTGGATGGCATCACTGACTTGATGTACGTGAGTCTGAGTGAGCTCCAGGAGTTGGTGATGGACAGGGAGGCCTGGCGTGCTGCGATTCATGGGGTCGCAAAGAGTCAGACATGACTGAGTGACTGAACTGAACTGAAGGTACAGTGTCCAGTTTCAAGAGAAAGACTTACAAGACTGAAATATAAATGTAATTATTGTTAGGTAAACTTGAAGAAGATGAAGTGTCAAGTCTACAATAACTTCAGGAAAAAAAAAGAAAATATATAGTGAAAGACTTTTTAGCAAACATATCAAAATTTATACATTCAGCCTAGTATTCATTTCTTTCAAAGCAGTCAATTTTAGGTATCTACACTTGTTTCAACTATTTGTACGAGGTTAAGATTTGTTGTTAGGCCAAAAAAGGGAAGAATTTCACTTCAAATTTGCCTTTAGAACTTAGAACAAATTATTTTTAATATCTTTGTTATCAAAAGATAATAAATGTTTATCCTTTGAAAGTAGATTTGGTTTTCACAAGTAGGCTAAAACCATTTAAACTTCATCTAGGGTATAAAGTGGGTAAGCAATCAGAGCAAGGCTTCTATGCACAATTAAGCTGTGACTATATGTTGATGGTATTTTCTTGTTCATCATAAATTTCCTCTAACCTTTGTTAGTATCTAAAGATAAATTTCATTGAATATTTAAATCTTACGTTTACAATAATGGTATAACAGTTTTTTATTTCTCCCTCAGCCATCTTTTAAAAACGAATTTTATCATTAAGTAAAGTATTGTAAATATATTTAAAGCTCCCTGTGTGCTTCACTCCAGTCACATTTTATTTCTTCCTTTCCTTCTCAGAAAAAAACAGTGCCTGATTTTGGTGTTCGTCATTCCCAAGTATTTCTTTGTACTTTCATTACATATGTATGTATCTTTCAAAATTTATCAGTAACTTTTTTTTTTATTTGTTAAAATTTGACGTAACTAGTATCATACTGTATTTACTTATCTGCAACCTGCTTTTGTCACTCCTCATTATGTTTGGAAGAGGTATATCATTCTTTGAATAAACAAACCACAGATAGTTCTGTTTTTAAACTGCCATCTAAGTTTGATTATTCCCAGTTTTGGGCATCATAAATAATGCTGTTGTGAAAATTCATGACAGTTTCTGTGGGAGCACATATGAGGGTCTGTCATTATACCCAGGAGGGATACTTTTAAAATCTTAGAATGGGCAATCTTCCACAAGAATAGAGACCTCCGCAAGAAAAATCTCCATTTGGTATCTCCAATTGGTTTTCTTTTCATTTTAATATTTATTGATTGATTTGGTGGCACCAAGTCTTGGTTGGATCACATGGGATATTTAGCTGTGGCATGCAAGATCTTTAGTTTCTGGATGTGGGCTATAGTTTCCAGACCAGGGACTGAACCCCAGCCCCCTGCATTGGGAGCACAAAGTCTCAGCCACTGGACCACAAGGAGGTCCTTGTGCATCTTATTTTAGAAATTCTAATCATTACCAGTTCATGAAGCTATTCTATACTTCTAAAAGTTTTGTTTTCCCTTTTTAATTCTTTGAACCCATCTGGAAATGTAAATCTTCCCCCACCCCAATTAAGCTCCTCCTTCAGACCACTTTTGCCTGGTTCAACTGTCTTCACTAAATGCAAGACCAACTCTCCATCATATGCTAAGGTCTCGTTTATATCTGTTGTGAGTCTCATTCCCAGGGCTTCATGTTTATTTCCACTAAATTCATGCTGAACTTTGCTTCCTCTCTGACCAGATAATTTCAAGACTCTTTTTACAAAAGCACTTTTTACAAAAAATTTAAAGAATTCAATGTGCTGTGCTGTGCTGTGCTTAGTCGCTCAGTCATGTCCAGCTCTTTGCGACCCCATGGACTTAGCCCACCAGGCTCCTCTGTTCACGGGGATTCTCCAGGCAAGAATACTGGAGTGGTTTGCCATGCTGTCCTCCAGGGGATCTTCCCAACCCAGTGATTGAATCCAGCTCTCCTACATTGCAGGCGGATTCTTTACCAGTTGAGCTACCAGGGAAGCCCAAAGAATTCAACAGCATCAATAAATTATTTAAAAAGAAGCCATAATAATTTTTTAAAATCTCCATTATAGTAGCAAATTAAAAGAATTAATTATCATTTGTAGGAATACTAAAGGAAAAAATTAATAAAAGCATAAATACAAATTAGAAATTTACAAAAGTCAGAAAAGTTAATGAGGAATATTAGACACAATTTGTTAAAACTTAAAGTATTAAAATAGTCCTCAAAAAATCCAACCATTGGATGTCCCTGGTGGCTCAGTGGTAAAGAATTTGCCTGCCAATGCAGGGGACACGTGTTTGATCCCTGGTCCGGGAAGATTCCACATGTCATGGAACAACTAAGCCCTTGGGCCACAACAATTGAGCCTGTGCTCTAGAGCCTAGGAGCCACACCACAAGTACTGAAGCCCACATTCCCTAGAGCCCGGGCTCGGCAACAAGAGAAGCCCCCACAATGGGAAGCCCGTGCACCTCAGCTAGAAAGAGCCTCTGCTTGCTGCAACTAGAGAAAAGCCCAAGCAGCAGTGAAGACCCAGCACAGCCCAAAATAAAATAAGTAAAAGTATTAAAAAATAAAGAACTATTTCTCTGATTTCATGCTGACAAAGTAACCTCAGTTTCCAAGGTATATCTGGAAAGAGGGTACTGTAGTAGAGGAGAAATAGACACTTCAGTCTCTGGAAGAGCTATTCTATTTAACAAATTGCTTTCTTACACAAAAGAATTCTTATGAATGTCTAGCGTGATCTTCAGGAAAATCCTAAAATAGGATCTGAAAATAACTGGCACCAATCATGTAATTATTTTTCCCTCTTTTGAAAAAACGAAATCTCACAGATCATGACATTTGTTTTTAAAGTTGACCAAGCCATGTCCCAAGGCTCTTCTTCTGACTGACAAGTTGTGTGTCTGTACTGAAGGTAAATGAAAGCCTGAGCAAACCGCCTCTTTGAAGCTCTTTTCTAAGGAATCCTACTTACTTCCTGTTCTCTGCTTGCTTTTTCTGATAAGACTCCTTACAGGAAAATCAAGTTTTAACAGCAATCATCAGGAAAGAAATCTGCCTAAACTAACAATAGTTCAAGAAGTATTTTGGACTCTCCCCTTATAATGATCAGCAAGTTTTCTTCATTTATTTCTATTTTTGTTTTGTTTTGTATTGTTACTATTTTATTAAGTACATATGCTTTTATAATTTTAAATCTTCCTTATCACCGAGCCTCTTTTCATTATGTTGGGATAACTTGGGCCACTAATTACGCTTTTTGACTTAGTCTATTTTTTTCTCATATTCATATAACCACTCCTTTTTTTTTCATCTGTACAATTTTAAACTTTTAAAAAATTTTAGTGTATAGCAATAGCACAATTGAATTTTTAGAATTAATTTAACTATTTCTGACTTTTAACTGGTCAATTTACAATTAAATACAGATAAAGCATTCCATCTGTGTACATATAATTAGATGTGTTTTTAATCTTGCATTATATTTTCTGTTTGCCAGGTTTCCGTTTTGTCTTATGCTTCTCTGTTCTCCTTCTTGTCTTTTTTTTTGAAGACCGATTTATTTCTTCCTTTGCTGTTTTTGTTAGTTCATTCCCCATAATCCCATATCACTCATGTGTAAACTCTGTAATCTGTTGTTCTTCTTTTGGTTGTTATACTTGCATTTTTTTCAGCATACTTCAAGAAGTCTAAAGCTGGTTAATTATTTATCCCCTCCCTTGGAACAATATAAGCATTTTTGGACAGATTAATTCAGATCTCCACTCCTACATAACAAACTAATATTGTCCGGTATTTTCTTTCTTTCCTTTTTAATCCCGAATATTAAAATATTTTCAGAAGCAAACTTTTTGTTTACATTTGTTTACATGAGTTACTAATTTCTTTACTCATCATTCTTTTGTGTCTTAGACTATCTTTTCAGAACCATTTTATTCTTCTTGAAATGCCTATAATGAAGAGTCCTATGGTCAAGTCTGTTGGTGGTGAATGTTCCCGTTGTTTATCTAGAAATGTCTTTGTTTTTCTATATTCCTTAAAGATAGATTTTTTTTTTTTAGTACAGACATTTGGTTGGCAGTCATATTTATTACCACTTTAAAGAAAATTTCCTCTGGCATCTATTATTTCTGCTGGGGATTCCTGTAGGTTATCTGTTTTTCTTCTACATCTGCCTTGAAGAACTCTTTGTCTTCGATGCTCTGCACTTTCACTATGTAGGTCCAGGTGTGGATTTTCTTTTATTTATCCTGCTTGCCATACTTTATCCTTCCCGTATTTGTAAATTTGAATTTTTAATAAATTCCTAAAGATGTAAACCCTAATCTCTTCAAATATTGAATCTTCTCTAATATCTCAATTCCTTCTTTCTGAGAATCCTTTTAAAGTATGTTAGAGCTTATACTACACTCTGTATATTTTCTATATCTTGGGGTAATTTTTACTTCCATTTTTTAAAGGTCAAAATTATATACAGATAAGTTTGACCTTTTTAATATATAGTCCTGTAAGTTTAACAAACACATACAGTCACATAACCATCACTGTCAATAAAAAATAGAAATAGAAATAGAATCCTACTGTTTGCAGTATGGGTCAAACTGGAGGGCATTATGCTAAGTGAAATAAGACAGACAGAGAGAGACAAATACTGCATGATCTCATTTATATATGGACTCTGAAAAACTGAACTTACAGAATCAGAGAGCAGTTTAGTGGTTGCCAGGGGCAGGAGGTGGAGGAAATAAAGAGAGGTTGGTAAAAGGGTACAAACTTTAAGTTACGAGAGGAATAAATTCTGAGGATCTAATCTATAACATGACTATAGTTGATAATACTGTATTGTGTCATTGAAATTTATTAAAAGAGTAGATGTGTTCTCAACAATAACAAAAAAGGTAAATCTATGAGGTGAGAAATGTGTTAATTAACTCAATGTTAGGAATCCTTTTATTTGTTAATTATACACTACTTTAAAAAAGAAAATATTTTCTCAAAGTCTATCATTTATCTTTTTATTCTCTTAAAATTATCTAAGAGCAGAAATCCTTCTTTTTCATAAAATCCAATTTATCAGCTTTTCTCTCATATTGACCATGTTCTGGCAACCCATGTAAGAAATCCTTGCCTCACCAAAGATTACAAAGATTTTCTCCTCTTTTCTTTTAGAAGTTTTGTAGTTTTAGGCTTTATATTTGGGTTTATGATCCATTCAAAGTTAATTTTTACATAGAGCATGAAATGCAGATCAAAATTTATTATTTTGTATGTGGGTATCCAATTTATTCAACACATTTGTTGTAAAGACTATCCTTTCAACATTTAATTGTCTTCCCAACTTTGTAAAAAAATCAATTGAAGATATGACTATATCTGAGCTTTTTATTTTTGTTCATTTCATTTATATCTATCCTTCTCTATAAAATTATCCTGTCTTGGGAATTCCCTGGTGGTCCAGTGGTTAAGACTTGGTACTTTCACTGCCAAGGTCTCCAGTGTGATCCCTGGTAGGGGAATTAAAACCCTAGAAGCTGTATGGCCCAGCCAAAAAATATACATTGTTTTTCTTCTTCAGTATTGTCTTGGCTATTCTGTGTTTTTGCCTTTCCTCATAAACTTTAGAGTCGTTTTGTTAATATCTATAAATGAGATTCTTGAATAACCATTAGTATTTTGTATCTTTCAAGGAACTGGTCCATTTTTCATCTAAGTTGTCAAATTTGCTGGCATCAAGCTGTTAATATTCCTTTTGTAGTCTTTTAATATCTGGAGGTTCTACAGTGATGTCCCATCTTTCACTTTTGATATTTGTAATTTGCAGCTTCTCTCTTTTTTCTTGATCAATCTGGCTAGAAGTTTATCATTCATTTATTTCAAAGAAATGACTTTTGATTTCATTGTTTTTCTCTGTTTTCCTGTCCTCATTAATTTCTGCACTTAACTTTTTTATTGCCCTCTGCTCATTTTGGCTTTAATTTGTTGTTCTTTTTCTAGTTTTTTAAGGTAATAGTTTAAACAATTGATTTGAGATCTTTCTTTTAATAAAAGCACTTAATACTGTTAACTCCCCTGCTTTAGCTTCATGCAAAAATTTTGGTATACTAAGCTGTCATTTTTATTTAATTCAAAACACATTTTAATTTACTTTTTGACTCTTTTCTGTTTAATTTCTAAATATTTGGAAGTTTTCTAGACCTTTTTGTGCTATTGGTTTCCAGTTTAACTTTGTATAGTCCAAGAACATGTTTCATATGATTTCAATTTTTCAGATTTCTTAGAATTTGTTTTGTGGCCCAGACTGTGCTCTCTGTATCTATTCTGGTTGCATTAAAAAGAATGTGTATTCTGATTTTCTGTGTATTTGTTCTCTTAATTACTGATGAAGGAGAGTTGAAGTCTTTGACTGCAAATGTGTATTTATCTCTTTATCCTTGCAGTTCTTTTGGCTTTTGCCTCTTGTTTTCATCTATCCTTATGCCAGGTCTACATTGCCTTAATTACTGTTGGTTTGCAGTAAGTTTTAAAGTCAGAAAGTGTATAATTTACATACTTTTAATATAATAATTGACATGGAAGGACAGAAATCACCTATGTAGCTATTTATATTACATACAACCTTAACTAATCACTGTGTACTTTGAACTAATATTGCACCATTTCATACATACTACAAGAACATTATAACAGTCCAGTTTTATCATATATTTTACTTCTATAATTTAAACCCACAGTACATTGTTGTTGCCTTTGCTTTAAACAAGAAGTTATCTTTTAAAAAGCATCTTTTGCATTTACGTATATATTAACCATTGTTGTCTCCATTCTTTGTCTCTTCATGTAGATCTGAATTTCCATCTGGAATTATTTCTCTTGTCTGCAGAACTACCTTCAACATTTATTGTAGAATACGTCTGTTCACGAAAAATTCTTTCAAATTTTTGAAAGTCTTAAAATGTCTCTATTTCATTTTTTAAAAACTGATTTTACTAGATACAGAATTCTAGACTGTAGACATTTCTTTCCTTTCTCACTTTAAAGATGTCATTTATTTGATATCTTATATTCTTTCTGCCTGGCTTACATTTTTTCTGACTAGAAGTCACAGTAATTCTTATTGTTATTGCTTGTAGTTAATTTGCTTTTGGTTCTCTTCTCTGCTTTTAAGACTTGTTTCTTAGGAATTCCATGGCAGTCCAGTTGTTAAGGATTCTGCACTTTCACTACCAAGGTTAAGGGTTCAATCCCTGGTCAGGGAATTAAAATCCTGTAAGCTGCATGGCACAAACAAAGATTTTTCTCTTTCTGTCTTTGCTAATTTTTTAAAAATTTGTTTATTTTATCTTTGGCTGCACTGGGTCTTTGTTGCTGCCTGCGGGCTTTTCTCTAATTGCAGCAAGTGGGGGCTACTCTCTAGTTGAGGCGTGTGGGCTTCTCACTGAAGTGGTTTCACTTGTTGCAGAGCGTGGGCTTTGGCATGTGGGCTTTAATAACTGAAGCACATGGGCTCAGGACTGGCACATGGGCTTAACTGCCCCACAGATTCTTCCTAAATCAGGGGGAAATGTAGATTCTTCCCAAATCAGGAGTCAGACTCGTGTCCCCTGCATTGGCAGGTGGACTCTTAACCTCTGAACCACCAGGGATGTCCTTCTCTTCAATTTTTGACAAGTTGACTATGATATATCTGGGAATGGTTTTCTTTGCTTTTGATTCTTTCAGCTTCTTGGATCTGTGTTTTTGTTTTCATAATGTTTGGAACATTTCAGCATTATTTCTTCAAACATTGTTTTTCTGTCCCAATCTCTTTCTACTTCTTTTGGGACTCCAATTATATATGTTTCAGGCTGTGTGCTTGTTTTTTTTTTTAACATGGATTACAGAAACTTGTTCTTCCTTCTTTCATCTTTCTTTCTCGTCTTTTTCTTCTCTAGTCATTTTATTGTTCTCTCTTCAGATTCATTGGTCCTTCATTTTTTAGTGTCTATTGTGTCATCATTTAATGGATTTTTAAATTTTTAATTTTGTATTTTTCCTTTCAAGAATTTTCACTTGGTTCTTTCTAACAGTATACATTTCTTCAGTCAAAGTCCCTATCTGTCTATTTATTATGTCCAACTGTAAAATATTTAACTGTATTTATAAAATTCTACTAGTGTCAATATCTGTGTTATTTCTGTGTCTGTTTTAATTGACTCTTTTTCTAATGATGACCCATATTTTCCTGGTTTTTCACATCTAATAGAATTTTTATTGTATGTTGGACATTGTAAAAGCTATGTGTTTGAGAACTGGGATATTGTTTTCTTTTTAATGGCTTTGTGATTTTTTTCCCCCTAGTTATCAGCTAATATATTGGCAAATCAGTTTGATCCTGTTCAGACTTGGTTTTATGTTTTGTTTGGATGCATCTATAGTATTCTTTATTTTAGGATTGGTGCAGGTTTTCCCTAAGTTATAAGTGTTGGGGGTTCTCCATTCACTCCTTTCCCTAAATTATAGCCGTTTGGGAAGTCTTAACTGAATGCTCAGGGTGTTCACCAAAGTCTCTACTTCCTGGTTGGAACTCATACTGTCTTTCACCAGGCTGCAAACTCTGGATCTTCTCTGTTTTGTTCAGAGTCCCCAGGAGTTGTTCTCTGCCAGGTCTCACAAAGTACCGATAGTTATGCAGCTTTCAGTTCAGCTAAATAATCAAAAGGATTCATGTACAGATTTCTGAAATTCCTACTCTGTACGGCTCCCTCCTTCCTGGTATTTTGTCCCTCAAATTTCAATTGCTTCATTATTTCTGAACTTTAAGCTTTCTTTCCTCCATTCAGTGAGACTGCTGTTCTTTATTTTGTTTCCACAGATTTGTGTTTTATTTTGAAAGGTGTCAGCAGGCAAAAAGCAAGAGAGAATGTTGAGTTGACTTTGTTTCTTAATCTCCTTCTAAATCTTGGGCTTTCCTAGTGGCTCAGATGGTAAAGAGTCTGCCTGTAGCGTGGGAGACCCAGGTTTGATCTCTGGGTAGGGAAGATCCCCTGGAGAAGGAAATGGCAACCCACTTCAGTATTCTTGCCTGGAAAATCCCATGGGCAGAGGAGCCTGGCAGACTACAGTCCCTGGGGTCGCAAAGAGTCAGACATGACTGAGCCACTTCACTTTCTTTCTTAATCTCAAGGTCACGGTCCACACTATATATATTGTCCAATGCCTAAAAGCAGTTGTTCATATATTTTATCTAGATTAATATTTATTGTGGGAAAGTAAACCCAACACCTATTGTCCATCATGGATGGAATCAGAAATTCTTAATTAAAAAATTATCTATCTATATATCCATCTACCTATCATCTAACTGCTGCTGCTGCTAAGTCGCTTCAGTCGTGTCCAACTCTGTGCAACCCCATAGACGGCAGCCCACCAGGTTCCCCCGTCCCTGGGATTCTCCAGGCAAGAACACTGGAGTGGGTTGCCATTTCCTTCTCCAATGCATGAAAGTGAAAAGTGAAAGTGAAGTCGCTCAGTCGTGTCTAACTCTTAGCAACCCCATGGACTGCAGCCCACCAGGCTCCTCCGTCCATGGGATTGTCCAGGCAAGAGTACTGGAGTGGGGTGCCATTGCCTTCTCCATCATCTAACTAGATATCACCTTATATTCTGTTTCTGATCATCAATATCTGAAGCTGATGGGATATAATTCTGATTTTTATTTCTATTGATTCTTATTCATGGTGACTTTTTCCTATGATTTTAATGATCTTTTAACATGGACTTTTATTTGTTTGATCTTAAATGTGAAGAGCCTAGGAGTTACATAGAGCGTATCTTTTTTCCAGAAAGGATTTGTAATTGCTACTTCTGGAAGCCAGGGGGCACTACCAACCTGGGTCCACTTTGGTCCACTTCTGGGATCTTGGGCTTAAAGCAGAAGTGTCAGTATTCTGCTTTTCTTCCTTCTGGTAGTGGTTTGGCCTTCAAAGCCCTGGTATGCTATTGGCATTTGCCCTCTAGAGAGCTTGGCTTTTCCAATTCTCCATTTGTTCACTATTGCTCTAATTTTAGTACACTGTTAGGCTTTTGGTGGAGAAGTTTTGGAGATTTTTTTTTTTTTTTTAGGAAAAGAAGAAGAAAAGATAAAATAAATTATTGGTATTTATTATGCAGATTGACAATCAAGCTATCATTTAGTTAGTTGGTTAAATTGGCATGAGTCATATAAGGTATACATGGCTGAGGGAAGACTCAAAGACAATGGCACCCCACTCCAATACTCTTGCCTGGAAAATCTCATGGACGGAGGAGCCTGGTGGGCTGCAGTCCATGGGGTCGCTAAGAGTCAGACACGACTGAGTGACTTCACTTTCACTTTTCACTTTCATGCATTGGAGAAGGAAATGGCAACCCACTCCAGTGTTCTTGCCTGGAGAATCCCAGGGACGGGGGAGCCTGGTGGGTTGCTGTCTATGGGGTCACACAGAGTCAGACACGACTGAAGTGACTTAGCAGCAGCAGAGGGAAGACTAGGTGTTCTGAAACTCAGAGGAGTTCACAACACTCCCATACGAAGTCTTTCACGTGGGCATCATATATCCATATATTACATCCAGATAAGTGGATTTAAGGAGTATATTTTAAACTATCTTTCAAAAAGTGGATACATGGTGGATATAAGATCACAAAGAATCTTGCAAAGGACCTGTGTGATTATAACACAAAGAGTGAAAGCACAAGCACGAGATTTTAAAATATGGAAGATCAGATATTCCCACTCCTGATATTAGCACTTTATCAACATCATTATAAGGAAAAAGCAATGATAATGTAATCGGATGAGATGGTTGGATGGCATCACTGACCGGATGGACATGAGTTTGAGCAAGCTCCAGAAGTTGGTGATGGACAGAGAAGCCTGGTGTGCTGCAGTCCATGGCATTGCAAAGAGTTAGACATGACTGAGTGAGCTGAACTGAATGTAATCAGTCATCAGTGTCAGTCAACATTTAAAAAAATTATGTGAAATGTGATTTTAAAAAATTATGTGATTATGTGAAATATGAATTTATGCACATTGTCTTTTAATATTATTTAACTCTAAGTGTACACTGTTCCTTGGGATGTTAGCTAATTATGGTATCAAGCTATCTGATTAGTAAAATATTTCAAAATATTATGCAGATAATTGAAGATATTATGAAAATAATTTTCTATTTTGTTTTCAGTAATGTTAGAAGTTATACAGTGTTGAATTCGAAGAGCCGACTCATTGGAAAAGATCCTGATGCTGCGAAAGATAGGGTGGGAAGAGAAGGGGGTGACAGAGGATGACATGGTTGGATGGCATTACTGATTCAATGGACATGAGTGAGCAAAATCCGGGAGATAGCAAAGGACAGGGAAGCCTGGCATGCTGCAGTCCATGGAGCTGCAAAGAATCCAACATGACAGAGCAATTGAACACAACAACAAAGCACTGAATTCATTACTTTGCAAAAAAATAGTTCTTTTTAGCAACAAAGAGGTCCATGAAGTCCTATTGGCCAACCAAAACAAAAAAGGAAAAGAAAAAACAAACTGACAATTTGAATAAAAAGGTACTTGAACAAATAGGTATTATGGAAGCTTTTCTGTGCACTCAGATGGAAGCATAAACGACACTTGTCTCAGCTTATGTTGTTTGCTAAATTCTGATCATTGGTAAAACACACCAATAACTGCTCTTTTTTTTTGTAGCACCAAAGCAAAGATGTACCAAAGAACATATATCCTTATCAGTAAACAACTACCTTAAAAAAACCAATGTTTTATGAAAAAAACAACAGAGGTTTCTATAAATTACAATCTTACAGGAATTCACGCATAAACAGAAAAATACAGTTTAGTTTTCACACGCTTTGAAACGAGAAGTGGAGTGACTATGAAGAGCTTTTGTATTATGCAGGTGTTTGATATCTGTTTATTGCCAAACTGTTTTTTTTTTTTTTTTGTGATGATTGATTATGTCCAGTAGCATTGTATCTATCAATTTTTTAAAAATTTTAAAGAAATTTTAAAAAACATTAAATTTAATATTTTCCTTTAAGGTAGACATGATGAGACTAACTAATAAAGCTATCGATTTTCAGAGAACTGTGTGCTAGGAAGAGAGCATTTAAATAACAAGTATTTGGAAACACATAGCTTTGTGATTTTTTTTCTTCTTCTTCTGAACACAAATATAAATACATTACCCAAATAAATTTTATATCTACACACTTAAAAATCATGGAAACAGAGTTACTAACATGCTTCGAATCTTTTGGATAAAGATTTTTGAAACCATTTTGAAATTATCTGATAAATATTTCTAAATGTTATGCCTTCCTGTTTGCTATGAAAATAAATTGACATGAGGAGAGATGGACATTCATTAGCTAAATTACATTTTAAAAGTTTTGAATGAATGGAATTGGATGGATTTGAAAAAAACAAGGATTATGATTTAGAAACTGCAGCCAAGAGAATAGTTCTTTGACTTTTGACTTCTTTTTTGTCCAGCCACTAAACTCAATATACAAATAAACTCTTCTTGGACTTATTTTTGAATTGCAATACCATGAAGATTTTAACAAGAGATTTTTAAAATAATGAAGTATATTCAGCTCCTTTGCTTTTACTTGTGCCATTAGTAAAGTAACATAAAAAATTACTTTGAGCCATTTTAATTTCATCTTTATATTTTAGTTAATAAAAAAGCTAATCTTTTTAAATAATGAGATACATAAACAATTTTGATAGGTCCACCACTTAACAAATTTTTACAATCAAATGTTTATAATTGTGGTTAAGACAGCCAACAAAATGTCTCTAAAACAGTTTTCCTTTAAAAAGTTTTTCATAAGTAATAATTTGTTTTAGAACAATTAAAATGAGAAAAAGAAAAATAAAATCACTCAAAATTCTACCAACCAGAGATAATCACTGTTGAAATTTTGGCACATACCCTTCCAGATTTTATGAATTTATTCATCTTCTTTCACAGATATACTCTTAATTTCATTTAAAGCTGTTTTCATTGAGGGCCTTTATACTCCACAGAATTTTTTTAAAAATGAGATTTACATTAAGTTTTGGAACAGAGATTGAAATTGAAAGGAATAATACTAAGAAGCAACTTTGTGCTGTGACAAGGCTGAATCTTCATAATTAATCCTGTCAACTAAAAAGATGCACAATGTATTATTTTGGGCAAAATGAGGACTGCAGCCTGGGAGACAGCATCTCAGATAGCTCTGAGGAACTGTCCCAAAGAGGTAGTGAGGGAAGGCCAATTTGTAGTTGTCAATCCTGTGTAGGATTATAAGATCTATTTTAGACCACCGTCTGTCATTTTAATGGCCTTTATCTAGATGTTAAATTGTGGTTTAACTAAGGGATGAAATTACCAAAAAATAGACTGATCAAACGTTGTGGTTTTTGACTTACTTTATCTTCATATGGCCTATGTAATAAGGCAGATAGATAAAGGGAACTAAGATTTTGGCAAGGCTTCATTTCTGTTCAGTGTTACCACTGTATCTGAAACTGATACAATTTGGTATATAATTAGAACTATTAACTGTAATTGGATAGAAATAGAACCCAGAGAATGACTATCAGTGAAGTCATTGTATCTTTGGAATCAAGAAGTTATCTTTCAGAGGTGCGGTCCTGGACCTAATCCCATGTAGCATTTTTTATCAATGACTAATACTACAAGAAAAAACAGTCATTCACACAGTAAATGAAACTTAGTTGGGAAATGAAAACTAAGAAGAGGAAGTCACATTCTCAATGACCAGATTAGAATCAAAATGACCTGGAAAATTGGAGAAGTAGTAAGAAGTAAACAAAATGAGTAAGACAGAGGGATGGGCTAAAATAAACAAGGAAGAAAAACAAGTTTCAAAATGGCTAACTATTGGCAAGTTTAGAAAATAACTTAGAGATTTTAAAACAACCTAAGATTAATAATGTAGCATTACAGTTTAAATTAAGAGCAAACATAACAATGTATTTCCTACTAAAATTTACTGAAACTCCTGCTTCCTAGATGAATGTCATTTGTAAACACTAAGAATGTGTGTTTACCAGAAATGCCATTCACCTTAAGAACAAACATGGAGAACACAGCCAGTCAAATGACTGAGATAGTAACACAGGAAAAAATTAGTTTCATTGTAAGATGTAAGTCTTGGAGAAAGATGATTTTTTTTCTCCTGAAAGAGATGGAGTAATTGAATAATGATCTTTAAATAGGAACATATATGGATAGTTATAAAGATAAAAGACTGTTAGATTCAGGTTCTCAAGTATCTTAAGTCACTTAAAACTGTATCAGTTGTACTCAGTTTTCGTGGAAGACTGAAAAAGAAAACCAAGTTAAGTTGTACTGGGAAAGAGTTAATTCAGAATAGATGAGAATTTCTTTAATTGGTTTAAAGGGTGGTTGAAAATTGGAACAATACTAAGAAGGTGGTGGAATTTCATTGCTAGATTTCTGCTTTTCTAAAATGGTGAAATGTGCTACATAAAGAGATGAAATACAAAATTTTAATGTCCTAACTAGACTTCAAGTTTTGCCTTAAGCTGTAACTAGAATATTAATATCAGAGTATATTTTTAAAAAGTAGGCTAATTGTATCACATCCTTGAATCTAAGAAGAGTATCAGCAGCAGATATCTGATTGCAGATCTCCTAAGAAAAGGACCTGGAATATACAGAAAATAGTATCTTAAGGAATAAGTATTCCTCTTTTGTTTTCTTGATGATGCTACTCTATGCTGCTTTTATTTTTCTCGTTAAAATTTTTACTTATCTTACAATCGATATGTACTGATTATAGGACATTTTAAAAGTACAGACAAGCAAACAAGAAGATAAACCCTATGTCTAATACCACCACTTAAAAGGGAAAAAAGTTAACATTTTGATGTATATATCAGACTTTTCTCTCCATACATAGATATGTAAAATATTTTGTATACTTTTATGTATTTTAAGTGTTTATAAAAAAGAGAACTAATCTCTTGCTAGATTTAATATCATGAACATTATTTCCTACGAATACATTAGACCTGATTCGTCATTTTCAAAGGCTGCAATAATTTGCATAATCCCTTTATTTTTTCCCATTGTTCCCTATTATTAACGACTGCAATTGGTATGTACAAATAGCTTTTTTTTAACAGCAAAAAGAGCGTTGAAACAAGGAATCCAGGGCATTTATTCAGATAATTCATTATTTATTGAACACTTATTTATTATGGACAACGCATTAACCGGTAGCTGGGAAAAGACAGCAAGATCTCTACTGTTAATCAACCTCCAGTCTTATAGAACAGAAAGGAAAGCGTTGAGGAATAGGAAGAGACGAAACGCTCACCCCTCTCTTTAAAGTTAATCTAGTTTTTAATCAGCTGTGCCCCAATACCAAATAAAAAGTTAATAAAAAACAAAGTTAATCTAGTGTAAAACAAAGTTGCTGGGTCTGTGGCCAGATACATATATAGTGATTAAAGTCTCTACACGTAGTAAGTGTTAGGTTCATCTATAAAAAATATTGGTCCACAACATCTGCACTAGCCACTGTTTCAGGAGTTACACAGAGGGAAAACCCAGACAGAGGCTTCAGCCACTACTCTTGCTTCCAGGAAGAGAGGAAACCCTGTCTCCGGGCCTGCAGGCGCCCGCGCCTGCGCGGGAACAATCCCACCCACCGTCAGGGACCACCACCCTGCACCCCTGACTTCTTCATCCCGTTCTCGGGTTCCGCTCCAAGCGGTCAAAAACAAAACTTCCACCCGACCACTTCCACTTAAAGAAGCCAGCCTGGCTGAGTGTGGGTTTGAAGATCAAATGCAAGGCTGCTTAGCACGGTGGTTTGAGCGAGGTCGGAGAACAAACTTTGTTATATGTTAACTTGGTTGGGGCAAAGAGATTCTAGGCAGAATGTAGTTACATTAAAACGGTGAAGTTTTTTTTTTTTTGGTATTGTTGTTTTAATAAAATCGTCTTGAACTGATAAATAAGGAAGAAGGGCTGTCTATTTCAGGACTTGAAAACGGTCATCCTGGATGGTTTCAGCAGGTGGCCAGTCCGGCGCATCACGGCCTCCTCCCACCTAGCGTCGGTTTAGATTACGGTTTCCGCGGCGGCTGGACGGGAAGCATCCTCCACGCTGCAAATTCGCATCAATGGGATTCCCCTCGTGGGAAATGCCCCCTCCTGGCGGACGTGCCCCAGAAGGCCGAGCACGTCGCGGCGCCTTCCACCCTCCGTCGAAAGCTCTATCGAGATCCCGAATCGGCATCCTATTCCCTCCGCGCCCGGGTGAGCCGGCACCACCCGCTGCCCGCCGCCAGCCGCCGCCGAGGGGCGGGAGAGATGCCGCGGGGGGCAGGCGCGGCGCGCGGGGAGGGGTTCTCGCGCGATTGGGCGAGGTTTCCGGTGTTGTGACTGAAACCCGTCAATATGGCGGCGATCGGCCGCGGCCGCTCGCTGAAGAACCTCCGAATACGAGGTAAGTCCGCTGCAGCCCTCACCCCTCGCCGCCCGGCAACCGCCACCCCTGGCACTTGCCTCCCCCGGGCCCTGGGCGGGTGGAGCGAGCCCGGGCGCTGGTCGGAGCCCGGGCTGCCACCGCTGGCCTGGGAGCGAATCCTAATTGGGGCTATGTGTCTGTTTCGCGCAGGGCGGAATGACAGCGGCGAGGAGAACGTCCCGCTGGATCTGACCCGAGGTAACGCAGGGCGCCGGCGAGGGCTTCCTACTGGGGAGGAGCCGGGGTTGGGGGCCGCGGTCAGGGACCGGCCCCGCACGGGACCTGCGGGGGTACGAGAGACAGAGCCCGAGCCCCGCCTGCCGGCCCGCGGGAGCAAGTCGGGGGCTGTCTTCCCGGACCCATCCCCCTTCCCGGTGCCCGCTTTCCTCTCCCTAAGCCCTTTTCCGGGCCTCTGGGTGCTGCGGTGCCCAGGAGCACCAGGCGGGACTCGGCGGAGTCGCCGACCCTCTGGGTTTTCTAGACCCCGAGGGGAGCGTAGTCGTCCTATCCCGGAGCTTTAGCAGCCGAATCCCAGGGGCGGCCAGAGGGAGGTGGAGGCTGTTATTTAGGTTGCTAGAGGATGTCTGAGGGAAGAGAGACCACATCCTGCCCTCCCCGTCCCCCAGCGCCAAAGCCGGACCTGCTCGGTCCTTGCCGACTGCGTGATGCTTTTCTCCTTGCCCACCGCCCTGGGGGACCCGCAGCATTGATAAGTCAGTAGCGAGACCCAGAGCTCGTGATTTCTGCGAAGCGTGTGTGTTTCCCTCTTGTTTCCCTTTCCCGGGCCGCTGAGACTGTAGTTGGCAAAGACCGCCCCCTCACCCTCGCTGCAGGTTCATTGTTTACCTTCTGCAGTGGCGACGGGTTTGTTTACACCTTCGGAACTGGGTAAACCCGGGTTATATTTTTAAGGACCTAATCCGGCTACTGGCCAGTATATTTTCATCAGTCACCATAACTGGAGTTTATTCAGTATTCTCGCCGAGGATTTGGTAGTTATATACAGGGTTTTTCTTTTCTCTTCCACGGTAAACAAGATTGAGTCTATTGATTACGATGAAGTCGTTTCACACCCGCTGTAACTTAGCGTGTAACCTGGTTCAGCTGTATAGAACCAGTTTCCTTTTTGAGATCTGAAAAACACTTTAGGAAGTTTAAAAAAAAGTCCTTTTAAACATTCTATATGAAAATTTTAAACTACGTTCTACTTGACATAATGACTTATTTACAGTATTTGTTAGATGCGGGCTCATTGTTGAGAATCATCTCTGTATCTAAAGCATAGCGCATTCCCTTATTTTGTATATCATAATGTAAGATTACTGTTTTGTGGACTGAAAGGCTAGTTTTTAATTTAACTACAATAAATTTTTTTAACAATATTTTATTCCGAAAGTTCAGGGACTTAGTTTCGGGTGAACAAGGTACTTTTGTGGAGTTTCTACAATAAAATAGGGCTTAAGTTAGAATAGAAATGACAACTAATTAGATTACTAATGCACTAAATTAGAACTTTTTCAGCAGATAGGGTTTGAATATTAATGTAGAGAGATATAAAACTTTTGACTTTTGTGTAACAGTTTGGAAATTTGACTATAACACGCATATGAAAAGTCTGTATAAAATACATGAGCAAAAAGATTTTCTAGTAAGTTTCCTGACAAAATAAGATTCCCACAGGGCTCAATTTAGCATTTGAGTTTTGTAAAAGATGTAGTTTTAGTGATTAACCTATATATGTGCATATATGTTTTAGATGAAGGTGTGAAGATCATTTATTCGATAGATATTGGGTTTAATTTGTGCATTAAAAATATGTTTGAATGTGGTACTGGAAAATGAATTATACTTGTGCTTTAAATTGACTTTGCTGATCTCCTATATGTAGTGGTTTGTCTGGTGTCAAAATTTGGGGTAGTAAAAGAGCTTATGTACAAATTTGAGTTGATACCTTTCATTTACTCCAGTTTTACTCAAGTACACAGATAGCTGTATATTTATTATTTAGAATGCTGTATTCCCTGAGTGTTTAGTAACCATCTGTGTCTATAGGTATTTCTAGGATAATATCAATACAAAAAGTGCGGAAAACGCTTGCCCTGACAAGATGTATTTCAGTTTAGAGTGAAGTACGCACAACTAGTGAAACTGATTGCAAAAGCAACATGCAACGAAGAGTGAGAGGACATGTGAGAACTGTTCTCAAATCTTAAGGAAGTTTTGAATAAGAAAAATAATCTGAGTTAGATTCACTGTATAGGGACTCTATTGTTTGAGAAATTGCTATTCTCACAAACATTCATTGTTAGAAGAAGGCTTGTGGCTCTAACATGAAGAAAGTTCATGAGAAATTAAGCTTCCGTAATCATTTGAGAACTGTGGGGCAGTCTGGGTTGCAGCTGAAGGGCAGCTGTTTGTGGATTGGATTACGGCATGTTTTAGATAAAGTTTGAGTAACTGAAAAAATTTCTTAAATGCTATAAGGCAGGGTTTGCTCTCATTCTCATTATTTCTATGTAACCTTTGAGAAAGTCATTGTGTAGCTGTCTAACAAAGTTCATTATAAAATAGAGGCCATGGTCATTGTAATTCTTAGAGGAGCCATCAGTGTGTAGTATAAAGTCAAATGGTTCTGAGTTGTAATCTCAGCTGGGTGACTGGGGGCGGTTTATTTAACCTTCATTAACTCTTGGTTTCTTCAGCTCAAAAAAAAAAATTAACTTCAGGTTATTCTTGAAGGTTGTTAAGAATATGAGAAGTAAATGAACTAGGCCATATAGTATTCAGAATGGGACCTAGGACTTTGTGAGTGATGTTAACTAAATGTTAGTTGCTTTCCTAAACAATGAAATCAAACTTCTTGCTTCTTGGTATCACATTTAAAGTATTTCAGATGATTGTTTTTAATATTATGAACTTGTTAACCAGAAATCACTGTATTGAAGCTTTCATTTATTTTTGAGACATACAGTTAATTGGGTATAATCTCTCTGAACTGGAATTCTTTTTTATTGTTTTTCAATTTGTTAAGAAAAGCTTCAAAATATATAAATCATATGTGAATACATGAATATAGTGTATCTGCATCACATAGTTTGTTTCTAGGCCCCCACCCCTACTGCTACCATTTTTTTCTTCTTTTCTTGAGAGATAATTAACATACAGCACTTCATAAGTTCTTGAATATAACGACTGTAAAAAAAAAAAAAAAAACTGTGACATTACCGGTATTAGGTCTAAGTAAAGAACAATCTATTATATGTACTTAAGATAAAATGTGGTATTTTATTTAAAAATATTAAATATTCTACTTTATGGTTTTTCTCCCTGATTCCAGAAAATTTCTTGGTAATGAGACTTGTCAATTCTTGCAAGCTTCTTGAAGCCCAGGAGAGGTTTAAAGTTCTTTAGTTTTTGTTTTGATGTTACTGCTATGGTTTGTATGAAAGTGCTTCAGTTAAAAATTGTTTATGGGTTAATTTTGAGTTTAGAAACTTCATTCTAGGAGATCCTATAGTTGATTTATTGGTAATTGTTGCTTTAAGTTTTGTTCAGGCAATTACTTAATTGTGAAAGTCCCTGATAACTGCTATTGGTATCATTAAATACTCTCTCTGTTTTGCATGCCAAAATTTATTTTGAAACTGAAATGCTCCCTTAACCACTTCCACCGCAAGGATAGTCTTTTTTTTTTTTTAAATCAGTCCACTAAGGCATCTCTTCCTGGTACTAAATAACTTGAAGAGAGAGTATTCTTCCTGGAATAAGAAACCCTTCTTAGTATAATTTAATTATTGTGTTCAAGGTGAATTCCTAGGACATGGAAACATGTATATTCAAATATAACTATTAAAATATAATTTATTAAGTATTGAGTCTTACATATTTTTGACCATTCAATCCTTTTATTTTTCCATTAGTAGGAATGAAAAGGTTGAGTGTCTTAGCTGCTCTTTAATACTTAGAAAAGCAGGAAGGTTATCTGAATGATGCAGATTTGAACACTTTGTGTTTTGTGATTTTTTTTCTTGATAGGATTAAACTCATGTTTAATCACTTACTTCAGTTAGACGAAACAAACATTTGACTGCTTTTTATATAATAAATGCTGAATTAAGTGCTGGAGGACTAAAGATGAGGAAGATATTACTCCCTTTTTTGGAGTTTACTGGAACAGACATAAGTGATTGCGATATAGAACAATAAACTAATCAAACTATACAAGGAACGGAAGTAGCCTAGAGGAGAGAATGATTAACTCTTTGAGGAGAGGCTCAGAGGCAGCTTCACAGAGGGATTGACTTCTCATAAAATAGTAGTGGACACGGTGGAAGGAAATGTGGGCTCTCACATTGAGAGAATATGCCACACCTTGGGAAGAGACAGCAGGAAGAGGAGCTGCTCTGTAGGCCACTGATAGAGTCTGAGATGATGGGGCACTAGACCAGGGTATTAGAGGCAAATTAAGTTGAATATATGTTAAAATGGATGAACCCACTAATTTTTTTCTCCAGATTCTAAACTGACTTCAGAATCCTCCTACCCTGCATGGAGGAGGATTTTATTTCTTTTATTTCTTTATTAAGAAGATAGAAGCTGTCTAATGTGAATCTACTTGTCTTCTCCCCTTTAAATTTCACCTATGCTCACCTTCTGTTTTCTTGAATCAGAGGATAAAGCATCTCTCTTCGTTTCCAAGGCTAAACTGGATAAGAATTTTATGCTCCTAATTGTTTCCCCTAAGATTCTTTGTAGAAGATTTCTTGCTTCTTTACTTCCTGTTAGATTAATTTTCTCATATTCAGCAAACATTTGTTGTATTCTTCCTATGGATCACTTTGCTAGGCATGGGATGATGGTGAGACATATGGAACAATAAAGACAAAGATTTTTGAAACAGTCATTTTTTCATAGGCTTTACACACAGAATAGTTTATCCTTACTCTAGTTTTCTTTCTTAACTCCTTCAGTCTTGTAAGCACAGCTCTCCCCCTGTACTTAAAATAGTTTTCTTAAAGGATGCTAGTAACCTCATGCAAAATTCATTGGCATTTTTAAGTTCCCCATTCTATTATTAGTACTACCACTGTATTAATATTGTTCCAGACAGTAAAACGTATTATTTTACTTAATCTTCAACAACTCTTTCTGTGCGTGCGTGCTCAGTCATGTCCTACTCTTTGCCACCCTGTGGACTGTAGCCTGCCAGTCTCCTCTGTCCATGGGATTTTCCAGGCAAGGATTTGGAGTGGAAATTCCTTCTCGAATTTCCTTCTCCAAGGGATCTTCCCGATGTAGGATTGGAACCCTGTCTCTTGTGTTTCCTGCATTGCCAGGTAGAGTCTTTACTACTGTGCCACCTGGGAAGCCCCGACGACTGTTTGAGGTTCTCTTATCCCTGTTTCACAGTTGAAGATACAGGCTTTTAAAATTCTAATGACTGAAACTCAGAAAGGTAAGTTATTCAGCCTTACCTGAATAACTAGTGAGTGACTAACTGCAGATTATGCACTTCTAGCTACTACACTGTGGCTAGTCTTAAAACTCTGGTTCTTTCCTTAACTCTCGTGCCACTCTTTCTCTGTTTACTGGCTGGTCTTCCAGCTCCTTAAGCAAGTGTACCCTAAGGTTCTGTTCTTGACTTTTCTTGTCCTCTCTCTCATTGATGCTACCTTCTGTAGCCTTTTCACTCATGGCTTCAAAAAATCCATGAATTCAGATGGTTACAATAATTACATTTTTATTCACACTTTTTCTTCTAAACTTGCAAAATGTATTAGTGTGTATGTATGGTAGGTAATTGTCAGAGATTGTGGTGTATAAAATTTTGTACCCTAAAACTTACCCACTTTCACTTTCTTGGTACCACCACCATCCTTTGGTATTCAAGCTAGAGACCTGTTGCTTGTCCACTTTGTTCATTTGACATGTTCCCCAATTTGCCTCTGAAATACCTACTGAATCCAGCTTCTCCTATTTTCATTGTTGTTGGTCTACTGCACATTATATCATTTGGATGACCTCATTATCTGGTTAGGTTGACAGTAAAATATTCTTTTCTCTCACTTTTTTCATTTTTTCTGCTATGTGATTGCCAGGATAATTTTCCTGAAATCTAGATCTTATCTTTTCATTTCTCTTATTTAAAATAACAACAATAATACATGTGCACTTAATAGTTTCATTTTTGCACACAGTATAAAGTCCAGATTTCCTAGCTTGGCATTGAAGGCCTTTTGTGATTCCAGAATTATTTTCTTCTATACTATCTTAACCATACCATTCTCAGTCTGTCTGTCTCTCCACATAGTTCGCTTGGGTAAAGCACTCCCTTCTTTTCACACAGTGCTTCTCAAAGTGGGGGTTGTGGAGAATTTGCTAGTCTAAGCACCTACATTCCACATTCATATTGTTTCTCCTTGGAGATCGTGTTGTGCCTTTGAGATTTTCTGCTTTAGTCAGAGGTGGCTGTTTGTTATTCCTTGCACATGGCATGCAGTTTCTGTTTACTTTGCATAGGTCATTTCCTGTGCTTAGAATTCATTTTCAGCACTCTTTAGAGAAATCCTAATTCTTTAAGGTCTAGGTCATATGCCACTTCTGGGAAAATCCTTCCTTATCATCCCAGTGGGAATTCATTCCTTCCTCCTCTACTTTTCCACATCTTTGTTTATTCCTTTCTAAATATCACTTACTATTGCCTTATTTAAGTTCTTTGCTCAGTTCTTTTTTCACTGGATCTTAAGCTGCTTTCTCAGCATATATCATAGAATAATAATAACTGAAACATGTATTGTAAGGAAGAATGGAGAGAGATGAGAAAAGGGGCACAATATTGAGGGTAAAAGTAAAAGAGTATTTAAATTTGCAGACTTGACAATGAAAGCATTGGTGCCAAGAAATGGAGAAATTGTTTTGGAAGTGATGATAATGAGTTCAGCTTTGCACTTTGAGTTTGTCAGAGATGTGTAAGAGGTAGCAGCAATTTCTGGCATGGATGTTTTTGTAATTGTTTTTAACTTGTGATCTGATTGTTCTCTGCTTTAGGGCCTTGAGAGAGGGAAGAATGTAAATAGAGAAAAAGCTAACGATTTGGATGTTAGCGTGTATGCTGATTAGAGTGTATGTCACAGCACAGGGATCGATAAAAGGAAAGAGGCCAACAAGAGAAGAAAGCTTAAAAATGAGCAAGATTGTGGTCTTTGAAGCCAAGGGGAGAGCTTTGGCTTGAAGGCACTGTCAGCTCTAGCATTGAAATTGAGTTCTGGAGGACTCAGTTCTCTCCCTTAATCTGAGGTTGATCTTGGCACGCTTATTTAACCTTTTTAGGCTTCAGTTTTCTGATCTCCAAAATGCATACTACTTTACACGCATAGCCCTGTCACCTTCAGTCTTTGTGATTCTCAGATATCAGGGTGTTTCTGGGATATCGAAAGGTTAAAGAGAAAGTCTTGTTAAATCACTGGTTAAATTACTGTGAGAAGGATTCCCATAAACAGCAATGAGTATATGTAGGAGTATGGTATTTCATAGTACTTTAAATGTAAATTATAGTCAACTCTCAATTTCCTTTTAAGTGATCATCTGCAGTGACTTGCTGCCTCCTCCCCCTCCCAGGTCTCAGGCTACTGAAAATAGGGCTGTGAAAAGCACAGTGGGGTGAGTGAATGGTTTGCATGCCTGTGTATCTGTACTCCTATCACCAAGCTGAATGCAGTCCACTCTCAGTTATCTACACTTCATAAAAAGGTAAATAATAGTGGAAGAATTCTAAATATATAAATAACTTTATATATGGTTGGGGACGATTTTGTGTTCTTTCATCCCCTACTGTAGATTGGTGTATCTTTCATTTGAATTGTTAGCATCAATTTTTATTTCTTAGGCAAATACTCTTAGAATAGTGGATGTAAACAGGCTAAAATATTTATTAGGTAATCCACATATGAATAATTGAGAGTTGACTGTTAATGCTTTTTGGATCATCCATTGTTTTGTATTTGTGGTTTTTTTTGTTTTTTTGTTACTCTGACCGGGTTAAAGCTGAATAGCTACTTCAAAGTTACATTGATAGGATAAGTGTACTTAGAAGATTATACAGATGCAAACTAAATTGAAAATAATTACGTAAAACTAGCTAAATATAACATTCGTGCGTTCAGAATCATAAGATTGAAAGAGAACATAAGCCTAAGTACATTCTTAATATTCCTCTTATGGAGTTGTCCAGCCAGACCTATTGCATAAACTGAGTGATGTGACTGGTAATGACAAAATTTATATAAAATATAATAAAATTGGGGATGTACCAAGGCTTCAAACATACCTGTTCGAGGAGTCAGTTGAGGTTAGTAATCAATATACAAGAGTTTTTAACCTTAATTACCTGAATTTTAAAGAATCTGGCCCCTTCAATTACTTTGCCATTTTGTTTATCCTAAAATGTTGAAGAATTTGGATTTGTAATGGTTTGTTAAGTCAGCATATTTTTGTAGTAAATGTTAATGTGAATCAGAAAGGCATAATTCTTGGCTTTACAGAGTTTATATTATGCTTGGGATATACCTCTATCAGGACATAGTATTTGAAGCACCTGCCAGTTATCTTTATAAAGGAATCCAAAGCTAGAGGAATTCAGGAAAAAAATGGGAGATAGATAAGGAATGACCTAGAGGGGAATCCTCATCAGATTGTTGACACCTGTAATACCTTTGCATAAAAGGGCAATGTTTAAATAATTGTACTTACTTTTCTGAACTGACATATTCCTGGTATATTGTTGAGAAAAAATTGGTGATGAGCTTTGTATATAAATATACTGAAGGCTGATTATATTTCAGACCAGCGCTTTTCAAACCTTTGAAGGTAGTGCTTGACTAGACTGAGAGCTTTTAGGCATGTTGTAAAGTAATTGTGTGCTTCTGATTATGAGTGTATAGATGTTTGGCTGCATTCCCAACCTAAGCATAAATAATTTCCTTCCATTGTTTTGTAGTATATCTCCCCTTCATTAATATTGCATGCTCAAAGGGCTCTGTAAATTTGTATCAAACTTATTTCTAGATACGTGCAGTTTGGAAGTAGATACCAGAAGTGTTTTTATTATTTTCCACATTAAAATGACTTTGACTTTAAACATATTTTCTGACTTTAAGCATGTAACCTGATGGTGAGAGAGAATATTTGAAATTAAGATTATCCTGAAAAACATGGACTGTTTCGTTGCCAAATCCAGACATCCTACCCTCTGATTATTTGGGTAAAGGATGAACAGTGTTTGGGGAGGTTAACACTATTAAAAAGAGCAAAACAAGAGTTGAATTGCCACTTGCAGGGATTGCAAGTAATCTTGTTCAGAACCCAGTGTAATTTCATGTGTTTCTTACAATGAATAAATAGTGAAGAGACAGAAGCTGTAAACAAAGAAGATTGCCAAGTAATGTACTTTTAGTTAGAAGAAACAGCTTGCCAGATAAAAGTGTATTTAACTGTTTTTAGATGTGTATACATATATATTTTTTATCAATAGTTTAATATTTTGAGAAATCACATCTTAAAATAATATTGCTAGTTATTTCCATGCTTAATGTTCATCCCTCATATAGTAAAACTTTTAATTGCCCTGGTTTTTCTTTCACTCATAATTCTGTATAATATACTCCCTAACCTTCACCACAACCCCATCACCACTAACCCCCTCCCCCAAGGGGGGGGGGGGGAAAACTGAGGGGAATAGAGTTGCAGAAAGAGTGAGAAGACTCCAGTGGTTGGAGGTAGGTGAGCTGTGAACTCTTAAAGTCTAGCTATATGGCACTGTCTGGGGTGGCAAGTGGAATATTGTAGAATGTTTCATTTAACAATGTGTTGTAGATACGATTTTATTCATATCTGTCACAGAATGTTAGTATAGAGTCATGGTAGTGGGATATTTGAATGCAAATAGCTATTTTTACCTTGTTTATTTAGAGTGATTTGTGATTTTATTACTATAGGTTGTAATTTGTGTTATTTTTGAACGCTGTAACGTGGTATAAAGTGGACTGGGTTAATTCTTAAATTGTATAGGATTCTGTATTTCATGTAGGAATAATTCTTAACATAAAATTTTATAACTTTGTAATGAGCTAAATTTTAGATTGGCATAGTCTTAAAGTTTAAATCACTTTGTATTTTTAATAAAACCTTACAATGGCCCTTTTCTGTCACAGGAGAATTCAGTGTTGTGTGTTCATGTTTCCACATTGTTTTGAATATATAAGTGTATATTGTTTTACCTGGCAGAATGAACAAATTTTTAAAAATGCTGGTTTTCAAAAGGAAATAAAAAGCTTAAGAGATTTAGATAGATTTAGATAGACTGCGGCAGTTGCCTTTTGCTGTATTATTGTTTCTTATAATAGTTGTTTTGTTAAGAAAGTTTAGATTTAATTTTTGAGTCCTAGGAAATTTCTTTTACTTACATCAGTAATTATTTCTACATTATAAAAGTGTGTCAGAAAAAAGTATAATTATTTTTTAAATAAGTATATTGCCACTAAATAGTCACCTGGGGTACTTGAATATGAGTGGATTTGGGGGAAGTATGTGTGTGTATAAATATTATATCTTTTTAGCATATTTGGAGTTCCTTTAGAAATTTTTTTTTATATTACTGTGATGTAAAATAGAAACCATGTAACTGGACTTGTTAACATTACATGGAAAATAAGGATACATAGGTTGTGATTATAGGAATTAAAGGGCTTTACTGTCAATAACATATGAACTGTAGTGAGTAAACTTTGATGATATATACTTTGAATTTTTATTGACATCTTTTGGAGTGCTTTCTTTTGCATCCTGGTTGTTTTCAAGACAGATACTTGCTTCATAGCATAGTTCAAGGTAGGTGAGATATGACTTGATAAAGTTATTATATATGTCTACAATTTGAATAGTAGGATTATATGTATAAAGATAGACAGTAAGGTAAAAAATAAATAAAATAGTAGGATACTAATATGGACAATGTGGTATGAATGTGGACAACATTTAATAACATGCTTTCCCTGGTAGCTCAGTGGTAAAGAATCGACTTGCTAACACAGGAGACATGGGTTCGATCCCTGGGTCAGGAAAATCCTCTGGAGAAGGAAATGGCAACCCACTCCAGTATTCTTGCCTGGGAAGTCCCATGGATAGAAGAGCCTGGCGGGCTGCAGTCCTTGGGTTTGCAAAAGAGTCGGAGAGGACTTACTGACTAAACAGTTGCTTGACACACAGACAGTCTGGAACTGTAAGCGCCTGAGCTTTGGAAACTTGCCTCTTGGAATTTTTTTACTTTGGACAAACTGCCTTTTCTGAGCATACTTTCTCATCTCTATTGGAGGAGTTAGTGAAATGTTTGTAAAATATTACAGTTGGCAGGTAGATATACATAGATATTAGGTGTTTTTAACATGGTCAATTAAAACAAAGGAGATGAGAAGAGGGAGAGTTTAAGTGTGAACTGTAAAAAAAAATGAGACATTGTTTCAACTTTGAGTGGATGTGGTTAAATCAAGACAAATAGGGCATAAATAAAAGACAAAGTATTTTACTGAGAGTAGACTAAGAAAAAGAATTTTAATATTCATGTTGGGTTGGTAGAATGGGGGTACTGTAGAGTTTAAAACTGTGGAGTTGTTAAAACATCTTTTTTTGTTGTTAAAATATTTACTATAGGAAGAAAGCAGTAAATGTTATTTATAATTGAAGAAAATGTAGATCTGAGAGTTGTCATAAATTTACAGTTCTATGAAAGTTAACAAATTGAACCCAGGTTAAGAATCAGAATATTGCAATACCCTAGAAGTTCCTAGTCTGTCTCCATTTAGGCTCTACTTCCCCCACCAAGGACAGCACTATTCTGACTTCTACTACCATAGATTAGTTTTGCCTGTTTTTGAAGTTTATGTGATTTTCTCCTACATTTTTTAAGTTTATGTGATTTTTGTTTATTTTTGAAGTTTATGTGTTTTTGAAGTTTATTGTGATTTTCTCCTACATATACCCTTTTGTATTTAACTTCATTTGCTCACTAGTATGTTGTATCGCTGTGTTGTATGTAAAGTCGAAGTTATTTTAATCCAAGTCTGCCTATGTGTGTCAGGTGTATCATGATGTATATGGATTTTTTTAATTTGAAAGGGAAGTGAATTTATATGATTAAATAGAATTTGGAATAATTCCACTAATTCCAACTTTAAAAAAACTTTAAAAATCATTTTCTGAATATGTCTTTTTTCCCTCTTCAGTCTGACCTTTTAATAGGTTTTAGGCGTTGAATTTTTTTCTTCAATTTTTTTCAAAATGACTGTTTAAAGAAAAATTAATAGATCACCGTATGGAGTTCAAAGCTACCAGTTAGTAAGTTGGAAAAATTAGAATTCCAATCCAATGAAAGTTGTGTTGACCTAATTAAATTGGTAGAATGATTATGAAAATTGGCTTAGTATTTTTATGGAGAAAAAGGGTAGATGGTAAGCTTTTCTTGGACCTCACTGATAATATTTTAAGTGGAAGGCCTCATTAATAGTTACAAAGTGTCTTCATGTGATTGTTTCTCTATTTTCCCTTGTTTTTTCAATTTCTTTCATTGATTTCTATTTCTCTTATTCTGTTTCTCTTATTCCATTTCTAGTCTTCTCTTGACTCTACTGTAATAAGACATGCTATAGAAATGGACTAGTTTTTTTTTTTTCTATGTATATTTGATAGTGTTTTCTGTTCCTTGATTTAAGATAAATTTTAATTGTTTTTTATTTTGTTTTTTACTCAATCCTTTATTGAATTTTAGGTTTTTTTTCCTCTGAGTTGGCAGTGCTTTGTGAGGAAGATTCTACTGCCCATCTCTTGGTGTGTATATCCTCAAGAAAGTAGAAGAGACTATTGCATGGGAAATTGATTAAATACTTGACAGCAATTTGGCAACATGTGCTTAGTATAAATGAGTGAAATAGAATAACATTTACTTAGTATGCAAAAACAAGAGTAAATGTGAAAGTGAAGCAATATTCAACTACACTGAAGGTGAAGAAGTTTTGATGAAGTGAGTTTTCTGAACGTTGGTAATTTTAAAGATATTAATATTCACTCCACTTAAAATATTCTTATGCATATACTCTTTGAAAGTATGGAAAACAGTGACTTAGTAATTCCCTGAATGCTATGCTAAGTCACTTCAGTCATGTCCCACTCTGTGTGACCCCATAGACGGCAGCCCAACAGGCTTCCCCGTCCCTGGGATTCTCCAGGCAAGAACACTGGAGTGGGTTGCCATTTCCTTCTCCAATGCATGAAAGTGAAAAGAGAAAGTGAAGTCACTCAGTCATGTCCGACTCTTAGCGACCCCAAGGACTGCAGCCTACCAGGCTCCTCTGTCCATGGGATTTTCCAGGCAAGAGTACTGGAGTGGGGTGCCATTGCCTTCTCCGAATTCCCTGAAGGTGGGAACATTTAATAACCTTGGAATATCCTTGTTGATTCTGAGTCTAGAATATTTAGTTCACTGAACCAGATTTAAACTGTGTGGATTATTAATTATCAAAAGAATGCTTGTTTTGAGTGGTGAATTTTGAGTGATTGCTTGTTTGATTTTATTAATTAGGAATGGGTAAATGCAGTAAATCTATATTTTTAACCATGCTTTTCAGGATTATATTAGTTACTGCTCTTGTAATACTGGTACGTAGTTTTTTTTCCAGACTATTTTTAGTGATTTTTCCTAGCATAGAGCTGAGCTACTGTGGTAAATTGTTGGCTCGCTAACATGATCAGAACTTGGTCTAAATGGTATTTTATCAAGACATTACCAATTGTGTGAAGGATTTATCAAATGATGTCTTGTTTATTCTAGACTGTCTAGCAGACAGTCTAGAAATTATTTGTTATGAAGTAGATGTTTTCCTTCTAAGCAGTCCTCTTGGAAGGGCACATACTTGTTTTAGAGATGATGTCACTGTTCAAACTATTTTAAAAATTCTGCTTCTGAGGATTACTAAAGCTTATAATATAGACTTTTAGATTGGTATTTGGTTTCTCCTTTGGGAAAAATTGTAGTTCAGGAAGTGGTTAAATATAAATTGGGTTCAAATGTAGTGGGAATTCCATTTGATTTATTCACTCATTAATTTGAAAAGAATTCATTGAGCATCTGCTGTATTTTAACATTGTATTAAATAGTGGAATATATGTGACAAAATCGTTTTTCTTAAAAATATACAACCTCTATATGTGATGACTGCCATTATAATCTAGTTAGTGACTTCTTCACAACCATTCTCATTTCCTTCAGTCTTCCTTTTGTTCATTATATTTGGCAAAACGGCCTCTCTTTATTCATTCCTACTCTTATTCTCTTCTCAGGGCCTTTGTACTTCTTACATTCTGCCTGGATTATTCTTCTCCTAATCTTAGTAGGCTTGCTCTCTCACTTCATTTAGATCTGTTCAAATACCACTTTATCAGTGAGGCCTTCTCTGATCACCTGTTGTAACCTTCATCTCCATCATTTTCCATTTGGTTTTGTTTTCTTCCGTAGCTCTTGTCACTGCTGCCGATTGTAGTATTGTTTACTGTCTCCTGGAATGTAGGTTTTGTGAGGACATGCACTGGGTGGTGTTCTCCAGTGTGTCCCCTGCGCCTGGCACAGCCCCAGTGCGCTTGTAAGGACCATAAATCATTTATTGGCTGAGTAAATGACCATCAAATTTGTGTTGAGTTTGAGGGCTCCAGACCAATTTTTTCAACAGCTTACTCAATATCTTAACCATGTGGTCATGTATATCAAGCTTTCTGTGTTTCACACTTACTAATTACCTTACTCTTATAAAAATCTTTCTGTATTTTCCATCTGGGTCTTCAGTGCATTACTTTAATGG
The DNA here is from genome assembly GCF_029378745.1 of Bos indicus. Taxonomy (NCBI): domain Eukaryota; kingdom Metazoa; phylum Chordata; class Mammalia; order Artiodactyla; family Bovidae; genus Bos; species Bos indicus. The sequence goes on from NC_091779.1 coordinate 35,285,500, forward strand.
GCCAAATCACCCAAGAGAATACCCAGGAGACATTCTGACCTCATTCCTTGTCCTTTTTCTGCATGTCAAATCTGTGACCAGATGATAATGATTTTATCTTTAAAATACTGAAAAATCTTTTTTTTTTAAGCACTAGGAACTTTATTCAATATCCTGTGATAAGCCATAATGGAATAAAATATGAAAGATAATATATTTATAACTGATTCACTTTGCTCTACAGCAGAAATTAACACAACATTGTAAATAAACTGTACTTCAATAAAATTAAAAATAAAACAAAAGATGTTGTTTTAGTTGCTGAGTCATGTCTGACTCCTTTGCAACCCTGTAGACTGTACCCCAACAGGTTCTGCTGTCCATGTAGTTTCCCAGGCAAGAATACTGGAGCGGGTTGCCATTTCCCTCTCCTTGGCTAAATCTTTTTCCGTTTCTGTTGTCATACCATTACAGAGTCCTCATTTTCTTTCTTGGGTGATTGCATTGGCTTCATAACTAGTGTCCCTATTCTAGTTCTGTCGTTTTCCAAACTGTTTTCTTCACTCTAACTAGAAACACATTTTCTACAAAGTTAATGTTTATTTTCTCAGCTGGGTTGAATATCTTTCTTATTTGAGCTTCTGTAATATACTGTATGTTACCTTTCTTGTAATATTGCTATAATTTCTTCACTCCTTCCTCCCTTAGTCATAGTTGACAAATATTTATTTACCTTTACTATGTGCTGGGTAATTTTCTTTTGCCGGTAATTCAGTGGTGAAAACCTTGAATATTTCCACTGAGGAGTTTATGTTCTAGTAGGGAGAACACAGATAAAAGCAAGTCAACACAGAATTTTAAGTAGAAATAAATGCTCAAAATAATGTAAAATTGGAGTATGTGAAAGGGAGTTGATAGGTGGTTAGGGGGATTGTCAGGGAAAACTCTGATACTTAGTTAATCCAGGACTAACAGGGAAACAGCAAGTGAAGATGTAGGGGGAAAGTCAAGTAGAAAGAGTATATAACACCAAGGCCCAGAGATAGGAAGGAACCATAGATAGAAAGTGCTTGGGGAGAGGGAGAGTGGAGAATGAGAAACTAGAAGAGGTAGGCAGGAAGTAGTATAGTTCAAGTTTATTGGTGTGGAACCTTGAAGCTGAGTAAGTACTGAGAGTTTAGAGGTAGCAGAAACTTTAGAGATCACTTAAAGTTGTGAGACTTAAGAAAAGGGCTTTCTAAATATTATAGGTAGATTAGTGCTGAGGAGACTTGTAACAATATTAAGAAGGTTGTTTAAAATAAACTTGTCAAACCCTGCTTCCTTTACCCCCAGTTGATTTTATTATATGCTTACAGACTCATACTGGAAAAGGCAATGGCACCCCACTCCAGTACTCTTGCCTGGAAAATCCCATGGACGGAGGATCCTGGTGGGCTGCAGTCCATGGGGTCACTAGGAGTCGGACACAACTGAGCGACTTCACTTTGACTTTTCACTTTCATGCACTGGAGAAGGAAACGGCAACCCACTCCAGTGTTCTTGCCTGGAGAATCCCATGGACAGAGGAGCCTTGTGGGCTGCTGTCTATGGGGTCGCACAGGGTCGGACACGACTGAAGCGACTTAGCAGCAGCAGCAACAGACTCATACAGAGATAAAATAGGAATTACAAATTGAAACAGTATTACTTCAGACCTAACTGGTAATTTGTGCAGGTCTGCATTAACCACAGTTTACTTTTATAATGCTGTGAAAAAGATATTTTTAATACTATCAAATTAAACTATTTTGCTTAGAAAACTGACATTTCTTTTTTGAAAATATACATTCCTAATTATTCTGTGAAATGAAAACTGAGTTGGTAATAGGGAAGATCTTGATCCAAATTCTTGCTCCGTAATCTGCAGGGAAATACCTAACTTGCTATTTAATTTTCTGAGCCTAAGTTTTCTTTTTTATGGGAAGGGTTGTATTAGGCTGGTACAAAAGTAATTTTGCTTTTGCATTGTTGAGCTTTACCATTTGATATTGGAATACATTCTTAAATAAATGTGGTTATATTATACATCATTTTGATGTGCACTTCTTGCTTTACATGTTTTGCTAATGAATTATTACTTGCTGTTTATTTTATATGTATTACAGACTATGGATGATGTTAGACGAAAAGCAAATTCAAGTGATTTTCTTATTTGAGTTCAAAATGGGTCATAAGCAGTAGAGATTACTTGCAACATCAACAGTGCATTTGGCCCAGGAACTAGCGACCCACTTGAGAGGATCATTGAGGTTGATCCCCTTATAACTGTACGAGAAGTTGCCTAAGAACTCAGTGTTGACCATTCTTTGGTTGTTTGGCATTTTAAGCAAATTGGAAGGGTGAAAAAGCTTGATAAGTGGGTGCCTAATGAGCTGACCACAAATCAAAAAGATCGTTGTCTTGAAGTGTCATCTTCTCTTATTCTGTGTATCAACTATGAACCATTTCTGGATTGGATTGTGACGTGTGAAGAAAAGTGGATTTTATACGACAGTCAGCGACAGCCAGCTCAGTAATTGGACCAAGAAGAAGCTCCAAAGCACTTCCAAAAGCCAAACATGCACCAGAACGGGTCATGGTCACTGTTTGGTGATCTGCTGCCAGCCTGATCCACTTCAACTTTCTGAATCCTAGCGAAACCATTACATCTGAGAAGTATGCTCAGCAAATCAATGAGATGAACTGAAAACTGCAAACCCTGAAGCCAGCATGGGTCAGCAGAAAATGGCTCAGTTCTTCTGCATGACAGCGCCTGACCACATGTCACACAGGTGCTTTAGATGTTGAATGAATTGGGCTACCAAGTTTTGCCTCATCTGCCATATTCACCTGACCTCTTGCCAACTGACTACCACTTATTCAAACATCTTGACAACATTTTGCATGGAAAACGCTTTCCAAGAGTTTGTTAAATCCTGAAGCATGGATTTTTATGCTACAGGAATAAACAAATCTATTTCTTGTTGACAAAAATGGGTTGATTATGATGATTCCTGTTTTGATTAATAAAGATGTGTTTGAGCCTAATTATAATGATTTAAAATTCGGGTCTGAAACTGTAATTACTTTTATGCCAACCTAGTAATACTCTGGCTCTTACAAGATTATTACAGTATAACATGAGAAAATACGTTCAAAGATCCTAGCATAGTGTCTGTCAAATATTAGGGTGAAAACCCAGAAGGTAAATGTTATTAAATAATAGTGATTTATTCATTCTTTTAATCTTGGACATTTGGTCATTTGTAGTTCCTTGCTCTTATAAAGAGTAATTTTATATATAGTCTTGTATATGAGTTCTGGTACTCTTACATAAGTTACTCTAGGTTGTATAATTTGGTGTAGAATTACTGCTTATATGAAAAAATTATATATCATAGTAGAGATATATTAGAATTGTTCTTGATCCACATACTTGGGATTGTCAGACTTTCACTAAAAATATTTTATTATGAAAAATTTCAGTCATAATATGTAAGAAAAATATAAGGAGCCCTCATATATTCCTTATCCCCCTTCAACTATATAAACATATGGGGCAGTCTTACTTCATTTGTATATTTTCCTTTTTTCTTTGTGGATAATTTTAAAGCAAACTTAGGCATGTATTAATTTCATTTGTAAATACATCTATGTGTATTTCTAGGGATAAGGACTTTAAAATATTTAACTGCAATACTGTTAGCACAAATAAGTAAATTAGCAGTAATCCTCTTTAGATCATCTAGTATTTAGTGTTCAGATTTCCTGTCTTACAGATAACATTTTGAGTCAGGATTCATACACTTTTGGTTTTATTTTTTTTAATATATATATCACATTGCTTTTCTTTCTACATAATCTGTCTTTTCAGATTATGTATTATTTCTTTTGCCTTTAAATATCTTGGAAAAAAATGTGTTTAGATGGTTGTTTGTACTATTTTGAAATTCATTGTATGTCCTGATTCTAAGTTTTTGGAGAATTTTGAAAAGTTCTCAATCTGAGGTTTTGAGTATTGCATCTCCTACATTTTTTCTTATCTTGTTTAGAAATTCTTATTAAATACATGTTAGACTTCTTATCATTCTTGTTTTTTAAATTCTTTCATGTATTTTGTCTGCTTTTTTCGTGGGGATCATATACATATCATCTTCAGATACATCTTCCAGTTCATTAGTGATATATAATATCTTTAGATATATCTTTCAGTTCATTAGTTCTCCCCTCAGCTGTATCTATTCTTTTATCCCCTCATTGAGTTTTTAACATTTCAATCATGCTGTTTTTATTTTAAGAAGTTCTGCTTAGATGATTGTAAATTTTTAATCTTATATTTCTGGTCCTTTCTTTCTATTAAACCAGAAGTTTGCAAGTTATAGCTTGAAGATCTTGTGATGTAAGGCTTACAGAGCTGCATTTCTAATAGTCTTATTCAGACATAGACATGCTCATTTAATATTGTCTATACCTGCTTTCTGAATGTTGAGCTTTAAGCCAACTTTTTCACTCTCCACTTTCACTTTCATCAAGAGGCTTTTTAGTTCCTCTTCACTTTCTGCCATAAGGGTGGTGTCATCTGCATATCTGAGGTTATTGATATTTCTTCCGGCAATCTTGATTCCAGCTTGTGTTTCTTCCAGTCCAGCGTTTCTCATGATGTACTCTGCATAGAAGTTAAATAAACAGGGTGACAATATATAGCCTTGACGAACTCCTTTTCCTATTTGGAACCAGTCTGTTGTTCCATGTCCAGTTCTAACTGTTGCTTCCTGACCTGCATACAAATTTCTCAAGAGGCAGGTCAGGTGGCCTGATATTCCCATCTCTTTCAGAATTTTACACAGTTTATTGTGATCCACACAGTCAAAGGCTTTGGCATAGTCAATAAAGCAGAAATAGATGTTTTTCTGGAACTGTCTTGCTTTTTCCATGATCCAGAGGATGTTGGCAATTTGATCTCTGGTTCCTCTGCCTTTTCTAAAACCAGCTTGAACATCAGGAAGTCTGAGTGAACTCCGGGAGTTGGTGATGGATAGGGAGGCCTGGCGTGCTGCGATTCATGGGGTCGCAAAGAGTCGGACACGACTGAGCAACTGATCTGATCTGATACCTGCTTTGGTGCTACTATTACTGAGTTAATTACTTATAAAAGAGACCTTATATTAATAGCTTTCAAAGCCCAAAATATTTAGTCTGACCCTTAATGGAACAAGTTTGCCAAACCCCCTGCTGTATTTTCTTTTTTTTTTTTTTAAAGTATTTATTTATTTGGCTGCACTGAGTCTTAGTTGTGGCAAACAGGATCTTCATTGTAGCACGCGGGATCTACTTTGCTGACCAGTAGTCGAACCCTGGGCCCCCTTCTTTAGGAGCGTGGAGTCTTAGCCACTGAACCACAAGGGAAGTGCCCCCCCCCAACTTTACATAAATAAAATATTATTTCATTGTTTGTATTATGTATATGGTAATTCTAATATTTAATGTCTTTTTAGTTTTTTGTGTTGTTTGTTTCTATTGATACTGACTCGTTTTCATGTTTATAACCAGGGTAAGGGTAGCTTCTTAGTTGGGTGGGAGGGTGGGTGGGTTGGAGTGGTGGTTAATGGTTGAATTTGCCTCTCCTTCTTGCCCGGGAATATGTTAGACCAAGGAATACTTTAAATTAAAATTCTCTCGTTGAGATTCTTTTGATTGTGCAAAAGAATGTATCTAGGTTCCAGAGACACTTGCTTCAGAGTCTCAGGGAAGTCTCTCTTTATTTTTCAGCTTTACCTGGAAATACTTTTCTTTGCTCTCTGCCTCTGTTGAATAAGTGTTCTAAGTGTATCCAGACTCACAGAATGAAAGCAGATGGTCAGCATAAACCATACTGTTTGCGTAAATGGTTTAGGGCCAGGAAGCCACTCTTACCAGTTAGGGTGGTAGAAACATTCCTTGAGTTTGTTTCCAGATGTAAGCCAGCAACTAACCTGGTAAGCAGACCTTTTTAAGGAAAAGCAGTTGGGCCTGTTAGGTTAATTTTTTCTACGTAAATGTACAAATGCAACACCTGAGGATGTTGATTTAATGAGAAGTCAGATTGGGTAGGTATGGGAGGGTGCAAGATTCTACATTTCTAACTTGCTGTGAGGTAGCGCCCATTTTGGTAGTTCACAGATGTACTTTAGTAGCCAGGTAGCTGCCCTGAAACAGAAGTCTTTCTTTCCAATGGTTTTTTTTTTTTTTTTTTTTAAATCATGCACAATAAATTTTTATTCTGAATTGATAGAAAAGTTATTTGTTGGGGATTAAATTCTCTGTGGTGACAAGTTTTTTCCTTATTGAACTTTACTCGGCTTGACTAAGGAGATCTAAATTTATACTTCAATATTGGTACATATTTTTTGTCATTGAGAGAAACGCAGTTTCAATGACTTTGTTGTAGAAAAGAATGCAGGGTCTGGAATGTTGGTAATACTAATTGTACAGACCCACAGCCTATTATCCACAGTTCTGAAAAACCAAAACCTCTGAAAATGAAAGCTGTTTTTTGTAAATAAAGTGACATGACAAAACCTAACCTGACCTAAACATGACCAGCAAAACATGACCAGAATTTGTATTATCTCAGTGTGTCTAACCAGCATGTCAGACAAAGGCTCATCTGAAGGTCCTGTAGTAGAAGTATGTAAAGCAGTCATATTTAAAGGAGTTATCAGAAAGCATAAATAAATATAAAAATATTAGCAGTCAGTGTGGTCATATTCAGATGTCCTGTTCAATCAAGAGATAACCAAAGAAATGCTTTTTATTGTTAATTTATAATAGTTCAGATCTTTTTAAGGTTAAATTCAAGCAACGTTTGTAAATTTACTTTTAGATTTTGATTATTGGTGCTAATTCACTTATTTATGCATGCCTGAGTGAAATGTGTGGAAGAATAACAAGTAGTAAATTTTTAATTAGAGAGTTTGTTTACATTTGTATTACACAAATCAATTGTGTATTATGGCATTTTTGCATAATTAAAATCACCATTGACCAAGGTTCATGAAAAACTTTAATGTATCATGTGTTTCTCTTATTCCTGGGACTCCAGATTAGTCATTATGTTTTTGTCTTGATAATTTTGATGAGGTGTGTCTTCTTTGATGTATATAAATTATTTTATTGAGCCATAAAAAGCATAAACAGAAGACTACATGTGGGCACTGATTCAGAACTTAATAGTACATAAAAATAAGATACTACTGTGATATAGTCTGTATAAGATGTCTCAGTGATATTTGTTGTCCTTGATGTAATTTTCTAGTTCAGACATTATTACCATTGGCTGTAGAAGGAAATTTTGGAAAGTTTTTTTTTTTTTTTTAAGGATGAATTAATTTGATTACAGGACATACTGAATTTGCGATGACAGATCACCAAACATTAAAATAGATTTGTTTCTTAACAAATGTAGAATAATGATAAAATGTAGAATTGAAACTTTGAGGCTTTGTTTATTTAAAGATTTAAATTGAATTTGTTAGTGTTACGGAGACAATGAAAACAGAAACCTAAGGGCAAATGATAGAATTTTTGGTAATATTAAAGAGTATAAAATAGGAGGAAGGAATGCAGACCTTTAAGAGAGGTGCATAAGCAACAGTGAGAAATAAGTATGAAGAGGACCAAGATAGTGTGATTATAGAAACCAAGAGAAAGAAGCTAGGTTTGGTTACCATTGGCCAATAGTACTATAATGGAAAAGTCAGGGAGTTTGAAAAGCTGAGAAAAAACCTTTGCATTGGGCAAATAGTGAACTTGTAGAGGACAACTTTAGTGGAATGGTGGCCTAGATACCTAATTGGTAGAGTTTAGAAGGTGAGGAAAGAATTAACTAACTTGAGTCTCAGAGAGTTTTGGTAGAAGTAATGTCACATCAAAAATGGGAAACACTGGGCAGAAGCATTTTTTTTTTAAGACTGGTAAAAGAGACAGGTCAATTAGAAATAGTGAGTAGTTAATGATGGAAATACTGGAATTAGTAAGGTGTGAAACCAATAATACAAATGGAAAGGTTAGAAAATAACATTGTAATAGCGTTTTTCAGCTTTCTGACTCACATTCAAATTGTGTCCTGCAGCCAAAGTGTGTTTGTACCCTTTACTCCTCAGGCTCTGAGAGGGAAGTCCTTAATTACATTCATAGAAGCCACCTGCCAGACAAGTGATCCTGCCTATAAATAGTTGTTTCATAGAGAAAAACAGAAACATGAAAATAGCTGTATAAGCAAAATGTACAGCTAACTTTGTAAATAAATCTAATAGGCTGGGGTTATATAACAATTAATTGTCTCAGCTTTTAGGCACAGCTGTTCTGTTCTTTCACAAGGTTCATTTACATAGTGAGTTGTTTCAGAGAGAAACAGAACTTGTTTCTTATGATGAAAGATTTCTGACGAGAGGACTGTGGAAAGCTAATGATTTAACAGACTAAGACATAGAAGTTTTAGCAGAACATCCAGTGATTATAATCTTTATATGGCAATAGATTTTAGTTATTCACCATCTTAGAAAATGTTCTGATTGCAGACAGTGCTTTTCATAGATTTTCTGCAGAAAAATAGCAATAAAATAATGTGATGACCAAGATTTCTTTGAATCTTTTTTGTAGTCTGGTGAGTGGCTTTTGTATGGCCTTTTTTTGTATGGCTTTTGTATGGCTTTGTGAACACGTACTTTGTTTGTGTTCACAAAGTGAAAGTGCTTTGTGAATTTGGTTACTATTTTGTACAGGAATTATCTCGTAACAAATGTTATAAGCCTAAGCATTCTGATCTCCAATTTTACTGTAAAAAAGGGAAAGAGATGAACTCTTAAGAAAGTACTTCATATTTTTTCCCCAACTCATCTTCATTTTCTACCACAAACATCTAAGTTATCTTTACCAGAAAATCTTTAAAAATTCACAGATTACTTACCATGTAAAAATAGATGATGATGAAATGATTAGTAGATAATTAGGTAAGGTAAATTGTTAAGGTCAAGGTAGTTCATTGTTAATCATATTAAATAAGCTTATTCTTACTTTAGAAAGTGTGATTCCTTTCCAAAGCAATAGAAATTGAAAAACAGATACATTAAAGCGGTATGATCTTTCTTATTTGCTCCTTTTTTATATGCATCGCTACTATAGTTATTGTTATTATTGTAATTAATCACAAGATAGCATTTCCATTATAAATTCTTAAATTTTAATATTCATAGTGTGATGTGGGGCATCTATTCAGTAAATGTTTTTTGGGGTGGTTACTGTGTATCAGACATGATACTGTGTATCATGCCATTAGGATGGCATCGTATTGGTGAACTGAAGGTCAGACTATCATGTAATTACAAACTAGTATGTACACTGAAGATACATTCTCCTTTGAAAGACAGGAAAATTGCATCTGCAGGGCGATTCCATATGGAATAAGATAGACTCTAGAGTCAGATAATGTAGATTCAGATCTTACTACCATATCTGGTATTTATGTGACTTTAGGCAAATGAACTAATGTTCATTTTTTTTAAACATGAGAATGATAATATTAGCACCTACCTTGTATGGTTGATATGGAGATGAAAACAGATTTTTCATGTAAAAATATTAGCAAAATGTGTTGTAGTACTTAGCTTACAGTCCAGTGAAGTCTTTATCAAACTTTTTGTTTTTCCTGTAGTATTACTAGTAAGTGCTATATATATTTTTATATATATATACACCTATTCCCATTTCATGTTGATCTCCAGACCTGAGATTGTGTCTTACATTTACTAGTATTTCTCATCTAAGCAGTTGGCATAGTGTATTGGCATAGTGAACCCTGAAATGTACAATTGAAAAAAACTTAGATGTGGTTAAGACTCCCAATGCAGGGGCCATGGGTTCAAGCCCTGCTTAGGGAAAATCCCACATGCCTCATGGCCAAAAGAAACCAAAAAAAAAAAAAAAACTTAGAAATGTAAAGTTACTCCCAAGATAAATCAAAACTGTACTTTATAGTATACCTTTGTATTCTTAGTTATATAAGTAATAAAATGGCTAAATACAGTCTAGAGGGGAAACCTATGTTCCTATTATACTGTTCCCAGGATGTTGGAACAAGAACCCAAAGAAAGTATTCTCTTCCAGTCTCTGGGAAAAGGAGATAGAGAAAAGATTTAGTTGTAAGAAAGTATACAAACGGTGGTTGAGTTTTAACTAACTATGTCTCTGATGGTCATATCATTTACAGTACAGCCTAGGATACTTCAGGGAGTGAAAGGAGGTGGTATTAATCACACTGGCATGATAGGTGTAAATTAGAACTTAGATCAGGTCCATGTTCTGTCATAACTGTTGTGATAGCAGTATGAAGAATGTATCATGAGAACAGAAAGAAGGTGCTTGCAGGTTAAGGAAAACCTTTACATATCTGAGTAAGACTTCTGAGGAATGAGGATTTCTTCCAGATCAGGTAGGGAAAGAATGGGCATGCCTGGCTAAAGAAACCTAGTGCCATCTTGCTGTCTCTGTAGTCTTGCCTCTAAACGAATTATTCCCTTTCAAGAGGTGCTTCATGTCCATCATTCTTCTAAAGTAGCCCTACGAAACTATTCAATTTTTAGTATAATAAATCTAACATTTAAGGAGCTTATAACTAAACTGATTTGCTTGCAGAAGTAATTGATAGGTTTCCTTGTCCATCTCTATTACATATGTATATTTAAAATAACAACAGTGATTAAAAGAAGATTATTGTCTACTTCAGTTGCTTGTGAGGAAAAATGATCATTTTCAGTACTGAGGGTAGATAATTCCTGTTCTGCATTCCAGATTGTTACACCAGAACAAACAAATGAAAATTACAAAGGGACAGAGTTCGGCATCAGTATAAGGGTCAATATTCTACTACTCGATCAAAAATAGAATAGGGTCTCCTAAAGGAAAAGGAGTACGTCAAGGCTGTATATTGTCATCCTGCTTATTTAACTTCTATGCAGAGTACATCATGAGAAATGCTGGACTGGAAGAAACACAAGCTGGAATCAAGATTGCCGGGAGAAATATCAAGAACCTCAGATATGCAGATGACACCACCCTTATGGCAGAAAGTGAAGAGGAACTAAAAAGCCTCTTGATGAAGGTGAAAGAGGAGGGTGAAAAAGTTGGCTTAAAACTCAACATTCAGAAAACGAAGATCATGGCATCTGGTCCCATCACTTCATGGGAAATAGATGGGGAAACAGTGGAAACAGTGTCAGACTTTATTTTTTTGGGCTCCAAAATCACTGCAGATGGTGACTACAGCCATGAAATTAAAATACGCTTACTCCTTGGAAGAAAAGTTATGACCAACCTAGTTAGCATATTGAAAAGCAGAGACATTACTTTGCCAACAAAGGTTCGTCTAGTCAAGGCTATGGTTTTTCCTGTGGTCATGTATGGATGTGAGAGTTGGACTGTGAAGAAAGCTGAGCGCCGAAGAATTGATGCTTTTGAACTGTTGTGTTGGAGAAGACTCTTGAGAGTCCCTTGGACTGCAAGGAGATCCAACCAGTCCATTCTGAAGAAGATCAGTCCTGGGATTTCTTTGGAAGAAATGATGCTAAAGCTGAAACTCCAGTAGTTTGGCCACCTCATGCGAAGAGTTGACTCATTGGAAAAGACTCTGATGCTGCGAGGGATTGGGGGCCGGAGGAGAAGGGGACGACAGAGGATGAGATGGCTGGATGGCATCACTGACTCGATGGACGTGAGTCTGAGTGAACTCCGGGAGTTGGTGATGGACAGGGAGGCCTGGCGTGCTGTGATTCATGGGGTTGCAAAGAGTTGGACATGTCTGAGCAACTGAACTGAACTGATCTGAACTGAAGAAGTTTTTAGTTCCTTTGTGTTAAAGGTAAAAGGAAGGCCGTTTTCCCAGGATGCTATCATTTTGATCTTTTCCCTCCTAAATTATATAACTCTTTGATATTAATAATTGTTAGAATTTCAGGAAATGTTAAATAATTCCAAGCAGTGCTTCCTCACCTTTTGGACCTGTGGGTAAGGGTGAGAAAATGTACTTTCACTGTCCTTGCTGATGGAGGAGACAGATTTGTTGCTGGCTTTTACAAAGGAAATACTAACTATAGGTATTGCCATGTATTTTTAATCCTTTATGTCTTCTCATAATAAACAGATAATATTGAGATGTAATTAAGTAATACATATCAGATTTATGAAGTCACATTTAATTTTGTTACATTCTTATGCATCCAGCTTTTCTAGCTTGATGCTTATTAGCATTTGTTCATGTATATTCACAAATAAATCACAGAAAATATTGTCCAACTCTGCGCCCACTCATTACTCTGGCATTTTTAAGAAGGCAAATAAAACAAAAAATTTTACTTCAAAAATGAGCAAATCTTGGATCATAAAAGTAATACGCTAAAACATGTAGGCAAAATTCATTAATTTAGACACACTGCTGCTACTGCTGCTGAGTCGCTTCAGTCGTGTCCGACTCTGTGTGACCCCATAGACTAAAGCCCATTAGGCTCCTCTGTCCCTGGGATTCTCCAGGCAAGAACACTGGAGTGGGTTGCCATTTCCTTCTCCAATGCATGAAAGTGAAAAGTGAAAGTGAAGTCGCTCAGTCGTGTCCGACTCTTCGCGACCCCATGGACTGCAGCCCACCAGGCTCCTCCGTCCATGGGATTTGCCAGGCAAGAGTGCTGGAGTGGGGTGCCATTGCCTTCTCCGTTAGACACACTAATATGTGAATTAAACATTTGTTTGGGCTGGCTGCATAACTTTCACATAATTGATCCATAAAAATTGTTTTTGTAAGCAGATAATAACTAATTTTAATGATAGTTGCTGCTATTTATTGAACATCTGTTATGGGCTAGGCACTCTGCTAAGTTGTACCTCACACCTTGAAACAATGCCTTCAAGGTTAGGTAATTAGTATAATATATTCACTATAACCTTGGACTTCCCTGTTAGCTCAGCTGGTAAAGAATCCACCTGCAGTGCAGGAGACCTGGTTCAATTCCTGGATTGGGAACATCCATTGGAGAAGGAATAGGCTACCAGTATTCTTGGACTTCCATTGTGGCTCAGCTGGTAAAGAATCAGCCTGCAGTGAGGGGGACCTGGATTCGATCCCTGGGTTGGAAAGATCCCCTGGAGAAGGGAACGGCTACCTACTCCAGTATTCTAGCCTAGAGAATTACGTGGACTGCAGAGTCCATGGGATCACAAAGAGCTGGACGCGATGGAGTGACTTTCACTCACTTATTCACTATAATCTTAACATTTTATGGGAAAAACCCAAAATGAACTTTTTGGCCAACCCAGTATAAGAAAATGGTGTCTGTGAGGTTTAGTAAAGTAGTCAAGAATACATGGTTTGTAGGTGTTTAAGCTAGATTCCTTTTAAAGCTGTGGTTTTTCTAGTAGTCATGTACAGATACAAGAGTTGGAACATAAGAAGACTGAGCACTGAAGAATTGATGCTTTCGAATTATGGTGCAGGAGAAGACTTAAGAGTCCCTTGAATTGAAAGGAGATCAAACCAGTCAATCCTAAAGGAAATCAACCCTGAATATTCATTGGAAGGACTGATGCAGAAGCCGAGACTCCAATACTTTGGCCACTTGATGGGAATAGCGGACTCATTGGAAAAGACTCTGATGCTGGAAAAGATTAAAAGCAACAGGAGAGTGAGGTGGCAGAGGATGATACAGATGTAGATAGCATCACCACTCAATGGACATAAATTTGAGCAAGTTCCGGGAGATAGTGAAGGACAGCAAAGCCTGACATGCTTATAGTCTGTGGGGTTGCAGAGAGTCAGACACAATTTAGCAACTAAACAGCAGCAAGCTAGATTGAAATCCAGTTCTTTTTTATTTCAGAATTGTTCTTTCTATTACTCTCAAATACATGTATGCCACTAGTATTTGGTCATTAATTTACTCTGTGTACTTGAACCAAAATTTATTTAAGTATCAATTTTATGCTATACATTTATTGACAGGTAAGGATATTATTAATATGATTTATCACAGCATGTTACAAAGCAGTATATATTGGAAACATTTTAAAATAAATGCATGCTTACATCGTGTGTGTGTGTGTGTATATATATATATACACATACATATATATATACATCTGTGCATGTATGTATATGTACATATATGGAAAATTAAGCTAAAGGGGGAATGAATATATATATATGTGTGTATCTATAGATGTATAGAGATAAAAGTGTCCTTTACTGTAGTTTTCTTTTGGTGGTTTTCTGTATATATATTTGTATCTATGTATGCATGTTTGTGCTTATATAATATTAAATTGCTGAATATTGACTATAGTTATTTCATTACTTCCAGAGAGTCACTGGGAACATGCATAGGACTACAAGTTACACAATAAGAGGAAAAGAGCAACAGTAATTTTAGCAGTTCTTTTGTGTTTTGCTTCCTTGCATTTGAATGGTTGGCCATCATTGCCAGCTAGCCACATTTTTTTTTTTTCTTTTTTTGTAACCACTTTTTTTTTTTTTATTCCTCTTTTTTACTTAATGCATCTCTGGGCTAAACTACTGGGCTTCAGGGAAATCCTAGTGGATTATCTCATTTGTGCTTTATACATTTCACATAGCACAGTTTTGGAGAGGCTGAACTGGAAACATTAAGTGAAAGTAGTAAGAAATCACAGAGGTAATGCTAATGCTAGGTCACTTCAGTCGTGTCCGACTCTGTGCGACCCCAGAGATGGCAGCCCACCAGGCTCCCCCGTCCCTGGGATTCTCCAGGCAAGAACACTGGAGTGGGTTGCCATTTCCTTCTCCAGTGCATGAAAGTGAAAAGTGAAGGTGAAGTCGCTTAGTCGTGTCCAACCCTTAGCGACCTCATGGACTGCAGCCCACCAGGCTCCTCCATCCATGGGATTTTCCAGGCAAGAATACTGGAGTGGGGTGCCATTGCCTTCTCCATCAAAGAGGTAAACTCCTCCTTAAATTCTCTCCCCTGTGCACTCCCCCCACCCCAATAAAAAGTCCATTGATCTCAGCTTGCTCATGTAGTTTTAAGTTCTGTCTAGCATAGGAGTTGACAGTTGACAGATCATGAGCCAGTGTTATTGAAACATAGCCTCATTCATTTACTTACCTATTTTCTCTATTGCTTTCTTGATTACAACAGAATTGAGGTTACAACAGAACAGACTTTATGGCCTAAAATACTTACTGTCTGGGTTTTTAATTAAAATGTTTAGATACTCCTGATCTAGCATGTAAGGAAGAAACTAGGGACTTCTCACTTAACCAGGGCAAATTTACCTTAGTATTTGAAGTTATGGATCCCCATAAGAACATTGTAACATAAGAGCATACATAGTATTTGATGTTTAAAATGGCCCTAATGCTACCCTGGTGGCTCAGATGGTAAAGTGTCTGCCTACAAGGTGGGAGACCTGGGCTCAGTCCCTGGGTTGGGAAGATCTCCTGGAGAAGGAAATGGGAACCCACTCCAGTATTCTTGCCTGGAAAATTCCATGAATGGAGGAGCCTGTTAGGCTACAGTCCATGGGGTTGCAAAGAATCGGACATGACTGAGTGACTTCACTTCGATGCTATTTTTGAATTTGGGAAGAAGTATGAGTTTCTGGAAGGAAACATGTTCTGTCTTTCAGGAAATATATTATGAAGAAACTTAGAAGCTCTTCCATATTCCAATTCTGTTTGGGGGTTCCTGGTAATTGTATGGGCTTCCCTGGTGGCTCAGATGGTAATTATATATAAGACAAAGGGATGAGGAGGGGAAAGAAGAAAGGCTGATTTGATTTGGATTGACAGCAACAGTGCATTAAAGTATGGTAGGTTCATTTTATATCAGTATTTATTAGGCAAACATTTGACACAGTATTGGCTTCTGACTACCTGTCAGTTTTCATTTTGTGGCTTTTTCTGTTGTTAATCCTCAGTTTTCTTCCAATTGTTTATAAGGTCCAGTTAGAAATGATGTCTCTTGTTCATTGATGTATTATTCCCAGTACCTAAAACAGTACTTGACCATAGTAGGTGTTCAGTTAATACTTCTTAAGTGAGTGAGTTCAGACTCGAGGTTTTGTTTTTGTCACAAAATTGTGGCTTTTCAAAAATGTCTGCAATCAGTTTGTACCTAGAAAATAGGCAATAATTAGAAATATGCAAGCCTTTTTGAAAACTATATCTTCAACCTAATCATCATAAATATTAGTCCTGTCACATACTACATAGCAGAAACTGGGTCCTTGCTTTAGTGAAACTGTTTGATGTCTGACTACTCAATTATAAATTGATGTAAGATGGTTAAATTATGTATTTCCAGTAGGTGAATTTCACAATGCCTTTTAGTAAACTTTGACTTGCAAACTGATATAGGTTCTGAATTAGCGCAAGTGTTGTTAAAAATTGTAGTATGTTCTCAAATATAGTTAAATCATTTAAAAATCATTGGCTTACTTATAATTTTTCTTTTTCAGTGTCTCCAAACAGGTACCATTTATAACAAAAAGATATTACCAATAGTGATCTACTCATAGTTCCTTACAGTTTTTTTTGTATGAGCTCTGATACCACACAGTGATAAGCTGTTTTCATTCCATGTTTAAGATGAAAAGTTACTAATTATAAAGACATACCCTAAACCATCTAATATTAGATCAAATTTCATTGGAGTTAAAATAAATATATCCAGTATTTGTAGGAAATATTCTGAAATCAAATGAATGATCTTCTTGTTGTTCAGTTGCCTGGTCATGTTCAACTCTTTGGGACTCCATAGACTGCAGCATGCCAGGTCCCATACTGTCGTCTTCTGTCCTCAATCTTTCCCATCATCAGGCACTTTTCCAGTTAGTTGGCTGTTCGCATCAGATCAGCAAAATATTGGAGCTTCAGCTTCAGCATCAGTCCTTCTAATGAGTATTCAGGGTTGATTTCCCTTAAGATTGACTATTTTGATCTTGTGTCTTAGTCACTCAGTGGTGTCTGACTTTTCGACCCCATGGACTGTAGCCCACCAGGCTTCTCCATCTATGGGATTTTCCCGGCAAGAATATTGGAGTTTTGTTGCAATTTCCTTCTCCAGTGGATCTTCTTGACCCAGGGATCAAACCTGGGTCTCCCACATTGCATGCAGGCTCTTTACCATCTGGGCCACCAGGGAGGCCCTCGTGGGGTTTGATCTTTGTAGCAATTTCAAAGAGATTGGAGATAGCTAGGGTATGTAATGGAGAAGGAAATGGCAACCCACTCCAGTATTCTTGCCTGGAGAATCCTGTGGACAGAGGAGCCTGGTGGGCTGCTGTCTGTAGGGTCACGCAGAGTCGGATACGACTGATGGAACTTAGCATGCATGCATGCACTGGAGAAGGAAATGGCAACCCACTCCAGTGTTCTTGCCTGGAGAATCCCAGGGACAGGGGAGCCTGGTGGGCTGCCGTCTATGGGTTGCACAGAGTCGGACACGACTGAAGTGACTTGGCGGCAGCAGCAGCAGGATATGTAATATGCTTAGTGGTTTGACACTAACCAGTGTGTGGTTGTCATGGCTCACACTCAGTATAACAGAATGGAGAGAAGCAGATGCAAGCTAAATTTATAGAACAATGTGATGTTTTATTTGCTGAGGAAAACACTTATTCAAAACAAATAGCTCCTTAGTTTGTGTTAACAGATTAAAATCTCAAAAGAAAGTCATAATAGGTCTTAAAGTAAAATATCAATAATGTGACAATTTTTTTCCTTTTTTAGATTGTGCTTTTGTTTAAAGCAAATAGGATGCTGAATATGTTAATAGAAAAATAACTTGAATATTGACACAGTATCCAAGGGTTGGCAGATTCCCAACCACAGGGTAATTTCTGGCTTTGGCCTGTTTTTGTAAAACAGGTGAACTAAGGATTACTTTTGCATTTTAAAAGCTTTTTATTTTCTTTCAGTATTTTAAAGTTGTTCCCCTGTCTTCTCATTTGCTTTGTTTTCTGGGAGAAATTTGTCATTTTTCTCTTTATTTCTCTGTATGTAACTTGTCTGTCTGTGTTGTTGTTCAGTCGCTAAGTCATGTCCTATTCTTTGAGACCTCATGGACTGCTGGGCTCCTCTGTCCTCCACTATTTCCTGGAGTTTGCTCAAATTCATGTCCATTGAGTCTGTGATGCTATCTAACCATCTTATCCTCTGCCACTCGCTTCCCCTTTTGCCTTCAATCTTTCCCAGAAACAGGGTCTTTTCCATTGAGTTGGCTCTTCTCATCAGGTGGCCAGAGTATTGGAGCTTCAGCATCAGTCCTTC
This sequence comes from Bos indicus, assembly GCF_029378745.1. NCBI lineage: Eukaryota > Metazoa > Chordata > Mammalia > Artiodactyla > Bovidae > Bos > Bos indicus. The sequence continues at coordinate 35,303,828 of NC_091779.1, forward strand.
CAATGAATATTCAGGATTTCCTGAATATTCCTGATTTCCTTTAGGATTGACTGGTGATTTCCTTGCAGTCCAAGGGACTCAAGAATCTTCTCCTACACCACAGTTTGAAAGCATCAATTCTTCCGCTCTCAGCCTTTTTTATGGTCCAACTCTCACATCTGTGTATGACTGTTGTAAAAACCATAAATTTGACTGTGTGGACTTTTGTTAGCAAAGTGATGTCTCTGCTTTTTAATATACTGTCTAGGTTTGTCATAGCTTTCCTTCCAAGGAGCAAGTGTGTTTTAATTTCATGGCTGCAGTCTTTTTTTTAATCTGGTTGCTTTTAAGATTTTTCCTCTACCAGTGATTTTGAGTAATTTGATTATGATGTACCTTGGTCCTTTTCCTTGTGCTTGGGATTGATTGAACTTCTTGGATTTATTGGCTTACTTTGATCAAACTTGGAAAGTTTTCATCTATTATTTCTTCAATTAATTCTTCTATTCCAAACTTTTTTCTTTAGGGACTCTGGTTACACATATTGCAATTTTGTTAAGCTGCTTGAATCCCTATAGTTTGCTGTTGGTCTTTTCATTTTTCTTTTTTCCCTTTGTGTTACATTTTGGATAATTCTTATTGCTTTGTCTTCAAAATTCACAACTCTTACTTTCTATAAAAGCTATTATGCTTTTTTTCTCATCCAATATATTTACATCTGAGACACTAGTTTTCGTCTCCAGAAGTTCAGTTTCAGTGCTGTTTACACTTTTTATTCCTCTCCCTAAGGTTTTGAAATATAGACTACAGTTATAAAAATTGTTTTAATGTCCTTTTCTACTGATTGTATTAGATTGTTGCAAGAGTAATTGAGGTTTGTCATTGTTGAACTTTGCCATTTGATATTGGAATAGTCTTAAAGAAATGTGATTATGTTATGCATCATTTTAATGCACATTTCTTACTTTGTTTTTTTGCTTATGACTTATTACTTGCTGTTTATATTTTAGACTAGGGAAATGATGTTACACAAAAAGTAAATTTGAGTGATTTTCTTATTCAAGTTCAACATGGGTCATAAAGCTGCAGAGACAACTTGCAACATCAGTAACACATTTGGCCCAGGAACTGCTAACAAACGTACAGTGCAATGGTGGTTCGAGAAGTTTTTCAGAAGAGACAAGAGCCTTGAAGATGAGGAGTGCGGTGGCCGGCCGTCAGAAGTTGACAACAACCAATTGAGAGGATCATCGATGCTAATCCTCTTAGAACAACACGAGAAGTTGCCCAAGAACTCAAGTGTTGACCATTCTTTGGTTATTTGGCATCTGAAGCAAATTGGAAAGGTGAAAAAGCTTGATAATTGGGTGCCTAGTAAGCAAATCAAAAAAATGATTTTGAAGTGTTGTCTTCTCTTTTTTTTTTTTCTTTTTTTTCTCTTTTTGTTTATTCTGTGCAACAACTAAGAACCATTTTTTTTTTTTTTTTTTGGATTGTGATGCGTGACTAAAAGTGGTTTTTTTTTTTTAATTTAATTGGAGGCTAATTACTTTACCACTAATTGCTAATTACCACTGCGATTACCAACCCAGTGGTTGGACCGAGAAGAGGCTCCAAAGCACTTCCCAAAGACAAACTTACACCAGAAAAGGTCGTGGTCACCATTTGTCCATCTGCTGCTGGTCTGATCCACTACAGCTTTTTAAATCCCCCTGAGACCATTCTGAGAGTGCTCAGCAAATTGATGAGAGAGACACTGAAATCTGCAAAGCCTCGAGCTGGCATTCTTTTCCATGATGACGTCCAACCACATGTCTCACAACCAACACTTCAGAAGTTGAATGAATTAGGCTATGAAGTTTTGCCTCATCTGCTACATTCATCTAACCTCTCGCCAACTGATTCACTTCTTCAAGCATTTCGGTAACTTTTTGCATGGAAAATGCTTCCACAACCAGCAGGATGTGGAAAATGCTTTCCAAGAGTTTATCGAAGTCTGAAGCACAGGTTTTTGCGCCAAAGGAATGAACAAACTTACTTCTTGTTGACAAAAATGTGTTGATTATAATGGTTCCTATTTTGATTAATAAAAATGTGTTTGAACCTAGTTATAATGATTTAAAATTCACAGCCCCGAACCGTGATTATGTTTGCACCAACCTAATACTATCTGTGTCGGTTCTGGGTCATTTTCAGTTGATTAATTTTTCTGCTTACTATGAGTCATGTTTTCCTGCTGCTTTGCATGTCTGATGATATTTGGATACTAGTCATTGTAAATTTTGCTTCATTAGGTGTTTTCTATTTTTCTTTTATGATTTTTACTGAGCTTTGGTCTGAGACATTTTAGTTATTTGGAAACAGTTTGATTCTTTCAAATCTTGCTTTGAAGATTTGTTGTGTGCTGTGTGCTTAGTTACTTCAGTTGTGTCCAACTTTTTGTGACCCCATAGACAGTAGCCTGCCAGGCTCCTCTGTCCATGGAGTTTCTCCAGGCAAGAATACTGGAGTGGGTTGCAATGCCTTCCTCTGGGATCTTCCTAACCCAGGGATCAAACCCAAGTCTCCCACATTGTAGGCGGATTCTTTGCAGTTTGAGCCACCATGGAAGCCCGAGAATACTGGAGTGGGTAGCCTATCCCTTCTTCAGAGGATCTTCCCAATCCAGAAATCGAAACGGGGTCTCCTGCATGGCAGGCAGATTCTTTACCACCTGAACTGCCAGGGAAGCCCAAAGATTTGTTAGGTAGAATCAAAGAAATGTTTAGTCTGTACATGATTGTTCCCCACCACTGAGCCAAGACTTTTCTGAATACTCTGTCCAATGCCCCATGCACTATTAAGGTTTTCAGTATGGCCATTAGAAACAAGCACTGCTCCCTGTCCTGTGTAAACACATGATACTCATCCCTTTACTTTTTTTGAGTGATAATTTCCTCACACACATGCTCCAGCTGTTGCTGTAATGGCTGCATAAAAAGGGTCCTTCTGCAGATGTTTAGTGTTCTCTCTGGGCGGTGCTCTGTTCTCTGGTACAGTTTGTTCTCCTTGGACTCTGAGCTCTGTTTCTTGAACTCAGTTTGCCTGGGTATCTCCTCTCAGCACCAAGGCCTGGAAACACTCTAATGACAGTAAACTGAGGGCAGTTGTAGAGCATTTTTTTTTTTTTTTTTCGTTTCTCAATGATTATTTTTCTTTACTTAATGTCCAGTGTTTTGAGAACTGTTGTTTTATGTGTTTTTTTCAATTTTGGGGTTGATTCAAATAAGACAGTATGTTTGGTTCCTGTTACTACATTATGGCCAGAAGTGAAAGGTGTTCTTGCAGTTGGGGTTGAAATTTTAGAATTAGTGGTTAAATAGTTCCAGGTGATGTAGAGAGTTGGACCATAGGTATAAATGGAGTAGAGAGGTGCAGGTCATTCATTGAGTCATCCACATAAACTTTGAAGTCTCCTAAGTAGGTAGATTTGAGGCAGAAAGTAAGACTTTAAAGAAAACCCGAGAGTCAAAGTTGTGAAGTTTTAATAATGCATGTTTCATGTGTTTTGTTAGGGAAAATAAAATTATTTTAAAATTATCTTAATCTTTTAAAATTATGTTAAATTATTTTATCTGTTCTAGAACCTTCTGATAACTTAAGGGAGATTCTCCAAAATGTGGCCAAATTGCAAGGAGTATCAAATATGAGAAAGCTAGGCCATCTGAATAACTTTACTAAGGTAAGTAACTTCAGTCTTTACATTATCATCCTAAGTTATTTTTTCCTTATTGTACTTGTTAGGTATATCTTAACCACCATTAAAAAGAAATTCTTCAGTATTCCCTCAATATTAGTGTTTCCTTGGCCCTTTCTCATGGATTTTTGTCATATGTTTTTAAATTTAAAAGTATATTTGAATAATGAGACATATTTGACATTTGTTGTCAAATATTTGGTAGGTTCAGAAGAGAATAAAGGGAAATCACTGAGAAATCAGTAATTCAGTCTCCACTATTAGTCACATAAGGATGTAATTCTGTTGCCTTTTAATATTCATTTTTATGGGGTATCATATTATAAATATGTTGGTACATGAGTATGGTGTGTTGCATTTCATAGATGTAATGATTTCCAGAGAAATATTACCACTTCCTCTTCTTTCCTGATAACTCTGTTTCCATTATCTGGATCTCAGAACTCAACATACATGTTAGGGTACTTGTCCCAAATAAATATTGACCTGATCTCTACTAGCCACCAAGAATTCCCAAGTTTGATAGATGGATTGGTATGGTTGGGAGCCTGGTAATGCCGAACAGCCAACTCGTGGAAACACTGAAATACCTGTTATTTGAAACACTAAAATACCTGCCATAAATAGAAAATAGAATGCTTCCTTTGGGAAAATGAATTTCCATTTTTACTTTACTAAGTATAAATTATTTTACGTTTTATTTATTTTTATATTTTATTGAAGTTTAGTCGATTTACAGTGTCATGTTAGTATTAGGTGTACAGCATGCGATTCAGATTATATATACTCATTTTCAGATTCTTTTCCCTTATAGGCTGTTACAAATATTGAGTATAGTGCCTTGTTGTACATTTTAAACATAGGAATAATTGTTTTAGCTGCTTACTAAAAGTGTGATCCATAGACCTGCAACATTGGTGTCACCTTGGAGTTTGTTTGATATGGACAGTTTTCAACCCCACCCAGACCTACTCAGTGAGAATCTACATTTTAATGCATATCTCAGATGAATTTGGGTGTCCATTAAAATTTGAGTCACACTGTTTTAATCTTTCCAAAATGTTTAATTCTTTGCTACTTGGTAGTTAGACTGTGGCTTGAATTTGATTTTATTTCATAGAAATAGAAGGGGTAAGAATATAGTCACTAAGTAACAAAAAAATTTTTTCCCAATAAGGTGTTATATAATAAATATGAAGTAGATTAGTTTTTTTCTTTCCATAGTTGGTGAAATATACATATACACTTATTTTTTTCTTAATGAAACATTCTGGGATTTAATTTTATACAACATGAGAAAATTATCTTGTATGAGTGATGACAGTGATTTTTAAAAAAACTTTCAAAAACATTGAATAAGTGCTTGTGAAGGGGTTTTCAAAAATATCCTTGTTGTATGTTTCATTTTTATGAAAGTGTTGAAAATCTTCAAATACATTTCTTCAGTGTACTACTCAGGTAATGTCAGATTTTTAAGACCTAGAGTTATTTCAAGGTTACAAATTGAATCTCCTGGTTTTACTCTATTAAATTTCCCAGTTTTATGTCATCATTCTTCACCCAGTCTAATAGTAACATGTCTTAGCACTTGCCTTCATTTAACTGTTAAAAACAGTTAATAGAGGTTTATGTCTTGTTTGATCTCCTGGTTCATGTTATAATCAGCTTGACATCTAGTTATGTACTTCCATATCGTTTACAACTGGGATTCTAAAAGAAGAATGAATGTAAGAATGTCAGTGATTTCTTTTATTTCACTTTAGCACCAGAATGGGTCCTTTTTTTGTTGTTTAGTCTTCAGTCGTGTCCGACTCTTTGCAACCCCGTGGACTGCAGCACACCAGGCATCCCTGTCCTTCATCATCTCCTGGAGCTTGCTCAAACTCATGTCCATTGAGTCGGTGCTGCCTTCCAACCATCTCGTCCTATGTTGTCCCCTTCTCCTGCCTTCAATCTATCCCAGCATCAAAGTCTTTTCTAATGAATTGGCTTTATGCATCATGTGGCCCAAATATTGGAGTTTCAGCTTCAACCTCAGTCCTTCCCGTGAATATTCAGGACTGATTTCCTTTAGGATTGACTGATTTGATCTTCTTGCTGTCCAAGGGACTCTTAAGAAGAGTCTTCTCCAACACTGCAGTTGAAAAGCATCAATTGTTTGGCACTCAGCTTTCTTTATGATTCACCATAACTACTGGGAAAACCATAGCCTTGACTAGATGGACTTTTGTCGGTAAAGTAATGTCTCTGCTTTTTAATGTGCTGTCATGGTTTGTCATAGCTTTTCTTCCAAAGAGCAAGTATCTTTTAATTTCATGGCTGCAGTCACCATCTGCAGTGATTTGGAGCCCAAGAAAATAAAGTCTTCCACTGTTTCCATTGTTTCTGCATCTGTTTGCTATGAAATGATGGGACTGGATGCCGTGATCTTAGGTTTTTGAATGTTAAACTTAAGCCAGCTTTTTCCCTCTCCTCTTGCACTTTCATAAAGAGGCTCTTTAGTTCCTCTTTGCTTTCTGCCATAAGGGTGGTGTCATCTGCATATCTGAGGTTAATGATACTTCTCCTGGCAATCTTGATTCCAGATTGTATTTCATCCAGCCCAGCATTTCAAGTGATGTACTCTGTATATAAATAAGCAGGGTGACAATATACAGCCTTGACGTACTCCTTTCCCAATTTGGAACCAGTCAATTGTTCCATGTCCAGTTTTAACTATTGCTTCTTGACCTGCAGGCAGGTTTCTTAGGAGGCAGATAAGGTGGTTGGTATTCCCATCTCTTTAAGAGTTTTCCACAGTTTTTTGTGATCTGCATTGTCAAAGTCTTCAGTGTAGTCAGTGAAGCATAAGTAGATGTTTTTCTGGAATTCTTTTGCTTTTTCTGTGATCTAGTGGGTGTTGGCAATTTGATCTCTGGTTCTTCTACCCTTTCTAAATCCAGCTTGAATATCTGGAAGCTCCCGGTTCACGTTACTGTTGAAGCCTAGCTTGGAGAATGGGTCCTAAAGCACTGTTAAACTCTGGAGAAGCACAATACAGTAGAAACACATGTAAGCCACTTTTGTAATTTTAAATTTTCTAGCAGGTCACACTAAAAAAGTAAAAGGAAGTGTGAAATTATTATTAATATTATATTTTCTTTAATACACTATATCCAACTTAACATTTTATGTAATTAGTATCAATTAAATATCAATAATTAAATATCAATGAGATATTTAATATTTTTTCATACTAAATCTTAGAAGATAAGTGTGGGTGTTTTCACCTCAGTTCAGCTGCTCAGTCATGTCTGATTGTTTGTGACCCCATGGACAGCAGCATGCCAGGCTTCTCTGTCCATCACCAACTCTGAGAGCTTGCTCAGACTCATGTCCATTGAGTCGGTGATGGCATCCAACATTCTCATCCTCTCTTAGCCCCTTCCCTTCCTGTCTTCAGTCTTTCCCAGCATTAGGGTCTTTTCCAGTGAGTCAGTTCTTCACATCATGTGGCCAAATTATTGGAGTTTCAGCTTCATCAGTCCTTCCAGTGAATATTCAGGACTGATTTCCTTTAGGATTGACTGGTTTGATCTCCTCGCAGTCCAAGGGGACTCTCAAGAGTTTTCTCCAACACGAGAGTTTAAAAGCATCAGTTCTTCGGCACTCAGTTTTCTTATGGTCCAACTCTCACATCCATACATGACTACTGGAAAAACCATAGCTTTGACTAGATGGACCTTTTTTGGCAAAGAAATGTCTCTGCTTTTTAATATGTTGTCTAGGTTGGTCATAGCTTTTCCTCCAAGGAGCAAGTGTCTTTCAATTTCATGGCTGCAGTCACCATCTGCAGTGATTTTGGAGCCCAAGAAAATAAAGTCTGTCACTGTTTCCACTGTTTCTGTGTCTGTCTGCCATGAAGTGACAGGACCAGATGCCATGATCTTAGTTTTTTTGAATGTTGAATTTTAAGTCAGCTTTGTCCATTCTTTTCTTTCACTTTCATCAAGAGACTTTTTAGTTCCTCTTTGCTTTCTGCCATAAGGGTGGTGTCATCTGCATATCTGACGTTATTGATATATCTCCCTGCAGTCTTGATTCCAGCTTGTGCCTTATCCAGTTCAGCGTTTCACATGATGTACTCTGCACATAGGTTAAATAAGCAGGGTGATTATATACAGCCTTGATATACTCCTTTCACTGTTTGGAACCAGTCCATTGTTCTATGTGTGGTCCTGTTGCTTCTTGACCTGCATACAATTTCTCAGGAGGCAGGTAATGTGGTCTGGTATTCCCGTCTCTTGAAGAATTTTCCACAGTTTGTTGTGATCCACACAGTCAAAGGCTTTGACATAGTCTATAAAGCAGAAGTAGATGTTTTTCTGGAACTCTCTTTCTTTTTCGATGAGCCAGTGGATGTTGGCAATTTGATCTCTGGTTCTTTGCCTTTTCTAAATCCAGCTTGAACATCTGGAAGTTCTCGGTTCATGTACTGTTGAAGCCTTGCTTGGAGAATTTTGAACACTTGCCAGCATGTGAGATGAGTGCAGTTGTGCGGAAGTTGTGTGGAACATTGTTTGGCATTGTCTTTCTTTGGGATTAGAATGAAAACTGACCTTTTCCAGTCCTGTGGCCACTGCTGAGTTTTCTAAATTTGCTGGCATATTGAGTGTAGCACTTTCACAGCATCATCTGTTAGGATTTGAAATAGCTCAGCTGGAATTCCATCACCTCCACTAGCTTTGTTCGTAGTGATGCTTCCTGAGGCCCACTTGACTTCGCATTCCAGGGTATCTGGCTCTAGGTGCGCGCGGTCATACCATCATGGTTATCTGGATCATTAAGATCTTTTGTATAGTTCTTCTTTGCATTAATGCCACCTCTTCTTAATATCTTCTGCTTCTGTTAGGTCCATACCATTTCTGCCCTTTATTGTGCCCCTCTTTGCATGAAATGTTCCCTTAGTATCCCTGATTTTCTTGACGAGATCTCTAGTCTTTCCCATTCTGTTGTTTTCCTCTATTTCTTTGCAGTGATCACTGAGAAAGGCTTTCTTATCTCTCCTTGCTATTCTTTGGAACTCTGCATTCAAATGGGTATATCTTTTCTTTGCTCCTTTGCCTTTACCTTCTCTTCTTTTCTCAGCTATTTGTAAGGCCTCCTCAGACAACCATTTTGCCTTTTTGCATTCCTTTTTCTTGGGGATGGTCCTGGTCACTGTCTCCTGTAAAATGTCACGAACCTCCATCCATAGTTCTTCGGACACTCTATCAGATCTGATCCTATTTGTCACTTCCACTGTATAATCATAAGGGATTTGATTTAGGTCATACCCGAACGTCCAGTGGTTTTCCCTGCTTTCTTTAAGTCTGAATTTTGCCATAAGGATTTTATGATGAGCCAGTCAGCTCGCAGTCTTGTTTTTGCTGACTGCATAGAGCTTTTCCATCTTTGGTTGCAAAGAATACAATCAGTATGATTTCGGTGTTGACCATCTGGTGATGTCCATGTGTAGAGTCTTCTGTTCTGTTGTTGGAAGAGGGTGTTTACTATAACCAGTGCGTTCTCTTGGCAAAACTCTATTAGCCTTTGCCCTGCTTCATTTTGTACTCCAAGGCCAAACTTGCCTGTTACTACAGGTATCTCTTGACTTCTGCTTTTGCATTCCAGTTCCCTATGATGAAAAGGACATCTTTGGTGTTAGTTCTAGAAGGTCTCATAGGTCATCATAGAACGTTCAGCTTCAGCTTCTTTGGCATTAGTGGTTGGGGCATCGACTTGGACTACTGTGATATAGAATGGTTTGCCTTGGAAACAAACAGATTATTCTGTTTTTTGAGATTGCACCCGGAGGCTCAGTCTCCCACTGGCCTCCAAGGTCAAATTCCCTGGGAGTTCTCAGTCCCTTTGCAGGATGCCCAGGTTGAGAAATCTGTTGTGGGTCCTAGAACTTTCTTAACAGTGTGAGAATTTCTTTAGTATAATTGTTGTGCAGTTTGTGTATGTTACAGCACATCTCTGTTCAGATTAAAACAAATTTCTGTGCTTATAGCCACCTGTGTGTGGCTAGTAACTACTAAACATAGACAGTGTGTGTATAGAACTTTTTGAATTAGGAGTGATTTAAACATCTATTTCTGTTGGATAGCTTTCTTTTTCCCTATTCTCTATTCTACATATATTTCTATCTAGATCTCCATTTCTTGTGGGTTAAGGTCAGTTGCTCTCTTTCCCCTTTTCCTCCCTCCACTTCTTTGTTTCCTTTTGAATTTTTCCCATGGTTTTCACGAAGTTGTTCCCTCCACTTGGTCTTTCTTTGATCTGTGTTCTTCCAGTCTCTTCTCGTGTTTCTCTTTCCCTCTGTTCTCTCCTTCTACTCCTCTTTTTACCTCCTTCCCTGGTTCATTTCCTCTCTTTTCACCCTTCCCTACACCTTCCCTTCTCTCCTTCCCTCTCTGTTTTCTTCCTTCCTTTTCCCCATCGTATCACTGTATAGAATGATGTGTCTCTGTAATAAAGGCCCTAGGCTTTTGAAGGCCCTAGGCTTCTGAGTGGAGAAGGCAATGGCACCCCACTCCAGTACTCTTGCCTGGAAAATCCCATGGACGGAGGAGCCTGGTGGGCTGCAGTCCATGGGGTCGCTAAGAGCGACTTCACTTTCACTTTTCGCTTTCATCCATTGGAGAAGGAAATGGCAACCCACTCCAGTGTTCTTGCCTGGAGAATCCCAGGGATGGGGGAGCCTGGTGGGCTGCCGTCTATGGGGTCGCACAGAGTCGGACATGACTGAAGAGACTTAGCAGCAGCAGCAGTAGCAGCGGCAGGCTTTTGAGCTTCTTGTACTTTTGTCTTTTGTTTTGCCATATCCTTTGTGTACAGTTTTCACATTTCTCTCTGGCTCTGGTATCAGCTTGTAGCAGCCCTTTTATTTTCTGTTTTAAATTATTTATGGATTTAACAATCAGATAAGCAAACTTACTAGAATTTTTCTGGAATATGAGAGCCTAATCATTGGCTAAGGGTGTGAGAGGCTGTTCCATTAGTAAAGTCCATAAACATGAGACTTGATAAAATCTGCTTTGGCTGCCTGGTGATAACAGTGAGAAAAGTATGAGCTTCAGATCAAGTGAGTGAGGTCTTAATAGCCCATCTCTGACCCTAACTAGCAAGGCAGCGTTGGACAGATTTCTTTACTCAGAGATTGTTTTGCTGCAGTTAAGACGCAAGGTCCCAATACAGTGCTTGGCACATAATATGTACTCCATACCAGATAATGCTTTACAACCTAGGGTTTGTTTTTTGTATTCTTTTTCTTTTTTTTGCTAATTTTCAGGAATTTTTGTTGACTGTAAAAAGGTGAGTCTGTTTAATAGCTTGAATTGGAGATTGGTAAGCTGTTACTGTAACAGTTTTTCAGCTTGAGCAAGTTGACTTATTGGGCCAGATAATTATTTGTTTGGGGGAGCTGTCTTGTTCATTGTAGTGTTAGCAGCACCTCTGGCCTCTACCCAGGAGATGCTTGTAGTATACCTCCACTGGTTGTCAAAAGCAAAAATGTCTCCAAGCATTGCCGAATGTTTCCTAGGGGACAGAATCATCTCAGTTAAGAGCCAGTGCTGTAAATAAATGTCTGTAGGTTTTATTATCAGAGAAGACAGTGGCACCCCACTCCAGTACTCTTGCCTGGAAAATCCCATGGACAGAGGAGCCTGGTAGGCTGCAGTCCATGGGGTCGCTAAGAGTTGGATACAACTGGGCGTCTTCACTTTCACCTTTCACTTTCATGCATTGGAATAGGAAATGGCAACCCACTCCAGTGTTCTTGCCTGGAGAATCCCAGGGACAGGGGAGCCTGGTGGGCTGCCATCTATGGGGTCACACAGAGTTGGACAGGACTGAAGCGACTTAGCAGCAGCAGGTTTTATTATAAAATTTCTCCAAATACCGAGCACAAAATAAATGCTTATTGAATTTAAATCATAATAAAATGTGTCTTTGAATTCTATTTTTTTGAGCTAGGTTAAAAAATATTTACAGATTTGGTGTTTTTTTGGTACAGTCTGTAAGTTCATTAACTTACAGTATAATATTTAGAAATTCTTAGAAGTCTCTAAGAATAGGTCTGCAGAATAAGAAAATAAGAAAAAGGGTTATGATTCCAGGAGACTAGTTAGACAGGAATTAGTTGGTCACCCTTCATTGTGTTCTTATAATAGGTTATACGTGTCTACTAAATTTTATGATTTTGGGTATCATTACTATTTATTTTGTTGCTCTCTTATTAAACTGAGATTATTAAGCACAAGAAATATGTAGTATTTATTTTTTTACTCTTACATCCCTCTCTTCCCCAAATCTTGGCACATTGCAAGTGTTTAATTAAAGGTATTACATTGGAATGATTTTGCAGTTTGAATAAGAGTTTTCTGTTGTATTAGCATTTGTTTTGTTATTAAGTATAGCATGCCTGTTAGGATTAAGTTAATTTAATAGATCAGTGGGGCTGAAATGTTGTATAGGGTGGGCTTTATCTCTAGAATTAAACCTCCTTTTAAGGTATGAAGAGAGGGTGCCAGTGATGTGATCCTAGGACCACGTGAATGTCACACACCCATGCTTGCCTTCTGACATCATTTCACTAAAGTATTGTGTATAACAGGCTGCTGATGAAAATAATCTTAGCATTCTATTTTTAAAACTGACAACATGCTGATTATCTAAAGACCTTTTTTTAAAGGTGAAAATATTTTAGCTCTTTTACATTTTAACTCTTTCCCTATATTTAATTTCATATATGAAAAGCTCCAGAGGAATCTTGTTCTGTTTAAAAAAGCTTCAAAATTATATAAATTAAATATAAAAATAATAGTGGTATTAAACAATATACAGTAAAAAGTGAAAGTCCTGTCTCACATCTCTTTCCCATCCACCTCCTCATCCCGACAAAAGGACCATTTCTCAGAAGTTACCACTAGAAGGTATTTATTCTTATTCTTCTTTGGTATAATTATCAACGTGTATGTGTATATGTTTTACTATGTTGTAAGAATTAAGCTAAACTAGAAATGTCTGATATAATGCTCAGTGTATTTAACATTTATTATATGTGTACATAAGGGTTTTTTTAATGAGATCTTGAGATTTGTAGTTTGTATTTTATCTACTTCCCAGGATATCATGAGCCCTTTCTTTTTCTATAAATGTAGATCCACTACTTTTTTGTAGCTGCATATGTGTGTTGATAGATGTGTGTGTGCATATCTATCCATCCATATATATGTATATGCGTCCAAATATACATACATATGCATAATACATATACTGTAATTTATTTAATCATTCTATCATTAGAAAATGCAAGTATTCGCTACTTCTTTTTGCGTTTTAAATAATGCATTAGTAACACTCTTAAGTACTGTTTTATGCAGAATAGAATTTTAAAACTGTGATTATTTAGCCAAGAGCATTTGTACTTTTTATTTTAAAACCTACTTATAAATTACCCTCTAAAAAGACTATGCTGTGGAATTCTAATTTGTGGCAAGATTTTTTAAAGTTTGGGTTACTCTCTCTTTTGTTTCTTTAGGAGAACTGTTCAGTTAACCCTCAAAGCCCTATAAGTAAAATGGTCATAGCATTAACTGTCCAGTTTAGCTGATCATTATGTTTTTTAAAGTTAATAATTTTAATAAGCATCTCAGGCATTTTTTTACCTGGAGATGGTTAAAACTTCTAACTTGTCAAAATATAATATTGTTGATAGCCATCTTTGAATATTTTATATTTGTCAGAAATACTTAATTTGTAAAGAAGTTCTGTGAGTTAAGGATAACAAATAGATTGACTGATGTTGCACATGGATTTTATTAAGCAGAATATACAAATAGCTGTGAAAAGAAGAGAAGCAAAAAGCAAAGGAGAAAAGGAAAGATACAAGCATCTGAATGCAGAGTTCCAAAGATAGCAAGAAGAGATAAGAAAGCCTTCTTCAGCAATCAATGCAAAGAAATAGAGGAAAACAACAGAATGGGAAAGACTAGAGATCTCTTCAAGAAAATTAGAGATACCAAGGGAACATTTCATGCAAAGATGGGCTCGATAAAGGACAGAAATGGTATGGACCTAACAGAAGCAGAAGATGTTAAGAAGAGATGGCAAGAATACACAGAAGAACTGTACAAAAAAGATCTTCACGACCAAGATAATCACGATGGTGTGATCACTGACCTAGAGCCAGACATCCTGGAGTGTGAAGTCAAGTGGGCCTTAGAAAGCATCACTATGAACAAAGCTAGTGGAGGTGACGGAATTCCAGTTGAGCTCTTTCAAATCCTGAAAGATGATGCTGTGAAAGTGCTGCACTCAGTATGCCAGCAAATTTGGAAAACTCAGCAGTGGCCACAGGACTGGAAAAGGTCCGTTTTCATTCCAATCCCAAAGAAAGGCAATGCCAAAGAATCCTCAAACTACCACACAATTGCACTCATCTCACACGCTAGTAAAGTAATGCTCAAAATTGTCCAAGCCAGGCTTCAGCAATATGTGAACTGTGAACTTCCTGATGTTCAGGCTGGTTTTAGAAAAGGCAGAGGAACCAGAGATCAAATTACCAACATCGGCTGGATCATGGAAAAAGCAATAGAGTTCCAGAAAAACATCTATTTCTGCTTTATTGACTATGTGAAAGCCTTTGACTGTGTGGATCACAATAAACTGGAAAATTCTGAAAGAGATGGGAATACCAGACCACCTGATCTGCCTCTTGAGAAATTTGTATGCAGGTCAGGAAGCAACAGTTAGAACTGGACATGGAACAACAGACCGGTTCCAAATAGGAAAAGGAGTACGTCAAGGCTGTATATTGTCATCCTGCTTATTTAACTTCTATGCAGAGTACATCACGAGAAACGTTGGGCTGGAAGAAGCACAAGCTGGAATCAAGATTGCTGGGAGAAATATCAATAACCTCAGATATGCAGATGACACCACCCTTATGGCAGAAAGTGAAGAGGAACTAAAGAGCCTCTTGATGAAAGTGAAAGTGGAGAGTGAAAAAGTTGGCTTAAAGCTCAACATTCAGAAAACGAAGATCATGGCATCTGGTCCCATCACTTCATGGCAAATAAATGGGGAAACAGTGGAAACAGTGTCAGACTTTATTTTTTGGGGCTCCAAAATCACTGCAGATGGTGATTGCAGCCATGAAATTAAAAGATGCTTACTCGTTGGAAGGAAAGTTATGACCAACCTAGATAGCATATTGAAAAGCAGAGACATTACTTTGCCAACAAATCTCCGTCTAGTCAAGGCTATGGTTTTTCCAGTGGTCATGTATGGACGTGAGAGTTGGACTATGAAGAAGGCTAAGCGCCGAAGAATTGATGCTTTTGAACTGTGGTGTTGGAGAAGACTCTTGAGAGTCCCTTGGACTGCAAGGAGTTCCAGCCATTCCATTCTGAAGGAGATCAACCCTGTGATTTCTTTGGAAGGAATGATGCTAAAGCTGAAACTCCAGTACTTTGGCCACCTCATGAGAAGAGTTGACTCATTGGAAAAGACTCTGATGCTGGGAGGGATTGGGGGCAGGAGGAGAAGGAGACGACAGAGGATGAGATGGCTGGATGGCATCACTGACACTATGGACGTAAGTCTGGGTGAACTCCGGGAGTTGGTGATGGACAGGGAGGCCTGGCGTGCTGAGATTCATGGGGTCGCAAAGATCGGACACGACTTAGCGACTGAACTGACTGACCAGTGTTGTTGTTGTTGTTGTTGTTCATTCACTAAGTCATGTCTAATTCTTTTGAGACCCCATGGATTACAGCACGACAGGCTTCCTGTCCTTCACTATACCAGTGACATGTTATCAAAACCTTTACCTCATTCATTCATTCATTTATTTTTTTGTCTGCGCCATGTGGCATGTGGAGTCTTACTTCCCTGACCAGGGATTGAACCAGTGCCCCCTGCAGTGAACGCTTGGAGTCTTAACCACTGGACCAGGGAAATCCCGTTCCGCATTTAGATATAAGATATCATATAGCAATATTTTTGTTTATATTAAAAAATTTAATAGTTACACTCATGAAATAGTTGTGAATTTCGGATGGTATTGAATGCTTAAGTTGATGTATAAGTAACAAATTTAACAAACCTAATTCAACTGAGCTGATTATTTGCTTTCATCACGAGTAAGACCAAAAGTAAAATCTTAATTTCAGGTGGAATGAGTCAGGGGTTGAAAAAATGTTAATTGTATTCTCTCTCTCCATTTCTCAGCTCTTTTCTTTTAGGTTAGTTTCATTCTCAAACACTTTCCATATGACTAAGATACATCATCTTTACAGCTTTAAATAATAAGAGCTTAGCCTTCTCTTACAACTTCTGCCTGAACTCCGATCCTATTTAGTGATATTAAACTAGGTATTTTGTGACTGATAGTCATAAAAACACATGGGGTGGGAAGCAACAGAACGCCAGTGAAATGTGTGATGTCTAATAATTTAGCATTTTAAGTGACTATTAAGTTCCTAATTCTTACATTTTGAAAGATTTTTCAATGATTTCTAACAGTAATTTATTCTTACTATTAACAAAGCTATGTAATAGGGCAGGCATTGTTACATTTTAATATTTTACACAGGAGAAGAAAAGTTACCAATAATAGCTAAGATAGAATTTAAAAAATTTGTTACTTAATGATTGAAGGTTAATTAGTAATTCAGTCAGTAGTTGAGGCAGGATGAGATTCCTGTTATTTAAATTTACCAATTCAGTGTTCTTGCTATTTCTGCCCACCTCTTTGCTAGAGTTAAAAGTAAAAGGGTTTGATTTGTAAGATTTGTTTATTTAAATTGGGAGGTGATTGGTAAGAAAGTAAATCACTATAAAATTTTTTTATTAAAATAAGTTATTCCTAATATTTTGAAACTTAACAATAGATGAACTCTCCTGGTGATTCAAAGTGTAATGTTTCTTTAATAGTGGAAAATTTAGAATCTTATCTGTGTCTTCTCTAATTTCTTAGATATATTTCCTGATATATGTGCATTATTTACATATAGAAAGTTTAGTCTCTACTTGGGATAATTCTATTTCAAAGGGGATATTTTCATTAACACTGATTACTAAGACCTCTTCTATATATCTGGAAACAATTGTTCAGTCGCTAAGTTGTGTCAAACTCTCTCTGACCCCGTGGACAGTGTAGCCCAGGCTCCTCTGTCCTCCACCGTCTCCTGAAGTTTGCTCAAATTCATGACCATTGAGTGGTTGATGATGTCTAACCATCGCATCATCATCTTCCCCCTTTTCCTTTTGCTTTCAGTCTTTTCAAGCCTCAGGGTCTTTTCTGTCGAGTCAGCTCTTCACATCAGGTGGCCAAAGTATTGGAGCTTCAGCTTTAGCATCAGTCCTTCCAATGAATAGTCAGGGTTGATTTTCTTTAGGGTTGACTGGTTTGATCTCCTTGCTGTCCAGGAGACTCTGGAGTCTTCTCCAGTACCACAACTCCAAAGCATCAATTCTTCAATGCTTAAGCTTCTGTATGGTCCAGCTGTCATGTCTGTGTACATGACTACTGGAAAAACCATAATTTTGACTACAGGGACCTTTAGCAGCCAAGTGATATCTGTACTTTTTAATGTGCTGTTTAGGTTTGTCATAGCTTTCCTTCCAAGGAGCAAGCGTCTTTTAATTTCATGGCTGCAGTCACCTTCCACGGTGGTTTTGGAGCCCAAGAAAATAAAATCTGTCACTGTTTGCACTTTTTCCCCTTCTGTTTGCTATGAAGTGATGGGACTGGATGCCATGATACTATTTTTTTTAACGTTGAGTTTCAAGCCAGCTTTTCCATTCTCCTCTTTTACCCTCATCAAGAGTCTCTTTAGTTCCTCTTCAAACAATATGAAAGCACAATTTAGCCACTGTTGAAAGGATAGCCTTAATATCTGTTACTGTCCCTGGAGAATAGGCAGATAATTATGAGAAATACGTTTCACTGTAAACTGTTTTTAGTTACTTGTGATTTTCCATTTTCCAGCTGAGTGGACATTTTTCTCAGAAACATTTCTTTCAGTATAAATACATTTATATTAGGTAGCAGAAAATGAAACTCCTTTCTAAATAATTTCCAAGTTCTGTGTGCTTTTAGGAAATCATAATAATAACTTAGACAAAAAATTTTTTTTCACCTTTCAAAACTGCTAATTCTAGCAAATGTTAAATGGTGAACAGTCATATATTTTGTGGTTTGAGAAGGGGGATAATTTTGAAATTACGTTTCACTGAGTATATAGTTTTCTGCAAGGATATCTAGTAAGTGTGAAAAAGAAAATGCAGGGAAGGAGAACCAAGTACATACTTAGGTGAGAAACTAAGTCTTGACCAGATAAGATTTTTTATACTTTATTTTTAAGTTTCAAAGCATTTCATTTTATTAACATGATGTAGCAGAAGAATGGAAACACTGCCTTTTTAGAAATGGAGTTAGTTTAAGAAACTAACATTTTCCCCATTTAGAAGCACAATATTTTATGTTTTAATAACAGATTCTGAGTTTAATTTTTCTATTAAGTTTATAAATTAGAACATATCCAAAATCTAAGTGATAACACGACGATAAGATGTCCTTTTAATTTTCTTTTTTATTAATATATGGTGCCATACAGTGACAATGATAGTAATCTAAAATATTTGTGAAATCTCAAATACTCCGTATTTCTAGTAATGCAGTTTTAAGTCTTTTTGTCTTTAAGTCTTTAAGTAATGCAGTCTTTTTGTGTGTTTGTTAATCCTTTGAAATGGGCAGTAATTCGTGTGTGTTTTTTGCTAGCTGTTCTAGAAAAATATAATAAATTCACTTATTCATTTTATGTGTTAATAGCCAAGAGTATGGTTCTCCAGATTCTTGATTCATACCATTTTTGCAGCTGGGGAAATGATAATGTTCAGTTATTCTGTTTTTAAATCCACCACCTCCCCCATGTAAATTTTTGTTTGTTTTTTTGTGTTTGTTTTTGCATTGCATATGTAAATAATTTTAATACAAAAGTAGACTCATATTTCAGTGGGCTCTGGACTTAGACTGGTTTGGTTTCATTTCTGGCTTTACCATTTAATAATAGCTTTGTGATGTTTGGAGGTCTTATTACCATCTCTAGTCTCAGTTGTCTTTATTACCAAAATATTACTTCTTTACTAGAATTGACATGATTAATAGTCAATAAATGCTACTTCTGTTACTATTTATGAATACTATACTGTATATATAATTCTTCTTAGATTATCTAAGTAATAGATAATCATTGTAAATATTTATAAAATACAGAAAAGCACAGAAAGAAAAACAAATCACCTATGATTGTACTTTCTTTTTTGGTGATAAAATGGTGATGTGTGGACGTCTTAAAAAAAAAGTATATACCTTTTTTTAAGAAATGTATATTTTAAAGAATATTTTCCCTAACTCATTGATACATTATGCAGTTGTTGTTTGTGTTTCCAGTCTTCCCAGATGGGCCTTAGTGGTAAAGAAAGCACCTGTTAATGCAGGAGATGCAAGAGATGTGGGTTAGATCCCTGGGTTGGGAAGATCCCCTGGAGGAGGGCATGGCAGCCCCCTCCAGTATTCTTGCTTGGAAAATCCCACGGACAGAGGAGCCTGGTGGGATGCAGTCCACAGGGTCGCAAAGAGTTGGACACGACTGAAGCGACCCAGCGTGTTTTGTGTTTCAGTATTATGTAATATTAATACTGCTACATAGGTTTCTCCTTTATGAACATTTGTTTCTAGTTCCTTATTGTTGTAAATCATGACATGAGGATCTTGTGCTTGAACCTACTTTCAGTTCAGTCAGTTCAGTCGCATCTGACTCTTGACCCCAGGGACTGCAGCACACGAAGCATCCCTGTCCATCACCAACTCCTGGACTTTGCTCAAACATGTCATCGAGTTGGTGATGCCATCCAACATTCTCATCCTCTATCATCCCCTTCTCCTCCTGCCTTCAGTCTTTCCTAGCGTCATGGTCTTTTCCAATGACTCAGTTCTTTGCATCAGTTGGCCAAAGTATTGGAGTTTCAGCTTCAGCATCAGTCCTTCCAAGGAATATTTAGGACTGATTTCCTTTAGGATTGACTGGTTTATCTCCTTGCAGTCCAGGGGACTCTCAAGAGTCTTCTCCAACACCACAGTTCAAAAGCATCAATTCTTTGGCGCTCAGCTTTCTTTATGGTCCAACTCTAACATCCATACATGACTACTGGAAAAACCATAGCTTTGATGAGACCAACCTTTGTTGGCAAAATGATGTTTCTGCTTTTTAATATGCTGTCAAGATTTGTCATAGCTTTTCTTCCCAGGAGCAAGCGTCTTTTAATTTCACGGTGTCAGTCACCATCTGCAGTGATTTTGGAGCCCAAGAAAATAAAGTCTGTCACTGTTTCCATTGTTTCTGTGTCTGTTTGCCATGAAGTGATGGGACCGGATGCCATGATCTTTGTTTTTTGAACATTGAGTTTTAAGCCAGCTCTTTCCCTCTCCTCTTTTACTTTCATCAAGAGGCTCTTTAGTTCCTCTTTGCTTTCTGCCATAAGGATATTATCTGCATATCTGAGGTTATTGATATTTCTCCCAGCAATCTTGATTCCAGCTTGTGCTTCATCCAGCCTGGTATTTCGCATGATGTTCTCTGCATATAAGTTAAATAAGCAGGGTGATAATATACAGCCTTGACATACTCCTTTCCTGATTTGGAACCAGTTCATTGTTCTTTGTCCAGTTCTAACTGTTGCTTCTTGACCTGCATACAGATTTCTCAGAAGGCAGGTAAGGGGTCTGGTATTCTCATCTCTTGAAGAGTTTTCCACAGTGTGTTTGAAAGTTAAGGCTTTGGCATTGTCCATAAGGCAGAAATAAATGTTTTTCTGGAACTCTGTTGCTTTTTCTGTGATCCAGCAGATGTTGGCAGTTTGATCACTGGTTCCTCTGCCTTTTCTAAATCCAGCTTAAACATCTGGAAGAACCTACTTTACTTTTTAAATTATTAGTAGAAATCATCAAAAGAAAGTCCTGATTTTGTTGCATTTTTCCAACTTAGTTGTCCATATGTGTTTAGTTTATAATTCCATCCACAGTATGTTTTTTTATTTAGTATATTCATGTTGAAAAACAGTTTCTTGCCAGTTTGTTAAGCTCTATTTAAATAGCATTTTCCGGTGTTTTTGATTCAGATTTTAGGAAATAGGATATATATTTATTTATCTTCAGTAAATTGTTTTGTGCATTCTCTTTGCCTCATTAATCTTTTTGCAATTTGTTTAGACTTTCACATGTTAAGCACCTGCCTGTATTACTTTACTGTGAGGGTGGGGTGTTATGAGCTGAATTGTGCTGCATGTTCCACCTCCAACCCCCCCACCAATTTGTTTGTTGAAATTCTAACTCCTAGTACCTCAGAATGTGTCTCTATTTGGAGCTTGGCCCATTAAAGAGGTAATTAAGATGAAATGAAATCCTATGGGTGGTCCCTAATCCAGCGTGATTGGTGAACGGATAAGATAAAGACACAGCATACATAGAGGAAAGATCATGTGCCAACACAGAGAAATGATAGCCATCTACCAGCCAAGGAGTGAGGCCCTAAGAACAAAAAACTCGTTAAGACACTTTGATATTGAACTTTTAGCCTCCAGAATCATGAGAAAGTAAATTTATTTGTATAAACCATCCAATTTGCTTATTTGTTACAGCAGCCCTAGCAAACTAATATAGGGCCTAAACCTTTTTGCCAGTCATGTTTTTATAAATATTTTTGACTAATATATTATTTGCTAGTAATATTGACTTCCAGAGAAACATCTGTTTCTGCTTTATTGACTATGCCAAAGCCTTTGACTGTGTGGATCACAATAAACTGTGGAAGATTCTAAAAGAGATGGGAATACCAGACCATATTACCCACCTCCTGAGAAATTGTAGGAGGCGCTAATGGTAAAGAATCTGCTTGCCAATGCAGGAGACATAAGAGATACGGGTTCCATCCCCAGCTAGGGAAGATCCCCGGGAGAAGAAAATGGCAACCCACTCCAGCGTTCTTGCCTGGAAAATCCCATGGACAGAGGAGCCTGGCAGCCTACAGTCCATAGGGTTGTAAAGAGTCGGACATGATTGAAGTGACTTAGCATGCATTCATATAGCTTTTAAATAAATTGTCAAAACAGACTGGGTCAAAAACAAGGAGAGCCTGTGTGAAGGCAACAGGCAGTTACTCAGACTGTAAGTGGTGTAGGAACCAAGACTTCAGAGAAGAATCTTGTGGAAATGAGCTAACTTCTGCAACAATATTTACCTGGGAAGCACTGACTAATGTGAAATGTGGACAGGAAGGTAAAGATTCATACTCTAGTCCCAGGAGTACTATTGCTGAAAGATGGAGAAAACAGCACAGAGCTTTTGATGGAGACCTGTGGAATCAAGTAAAGGAGATTCTTTCCTCAGTACATATGTCGAATCCTGGGATGGGAAACTTAAAATCCTAAGTAGAAAACCTTTGAAAATCAAGGTGGAGCTCCTAATGTTTTTGTAAAGCAAAAATGAGATGTGTCATTCTCTTGAGATTCGTCTCATGAACAACAAGCTTTCAGTTGAAACCTGGGGGAAGGAGGGGATGAAAGGAAAAACCAGAGGTTGACTCAGTCTTACAAGGGCAGCAGCCTAATCAGGACTCACCATTGTCCATTGGCCTCACAAAGAGAGAGCAGGGTGAATCCCTTGTGGAGAAAGATGTCATCAGGAATCTCTGCAAGTTTTTGTGTACAAAGATTATAGAATCCACCAAGATAGGACTGCATGACCAGAACAAAAGGAAAAACAAATAATGAAAACAGACTCAGAGATTATCTGTATCATTCATATCCATTTAGATGATAAACACTTTAAACATTTAAAATGTAGTTAATATATCAAGAACATAGAGTAAACTGGAGAAAATAGGTGAAAAATGATTTTTTATTATGATATTGGATGTGTACAAAGTAAATGGAAACACATTATGTCAAGTTAAAAACTCACTGGATAGGTACAATAGAGGATTAGACATATCAGAAGACAAGATAATAGAAAATACCCGGCTAAAGGACAGAACCCCATGAACAGTATGAAAAGGCAAAATGATAGGATACTGAAAGAGGAACTCCCCAGGTCAGTAGGGGCCAATATGCTACTGGAGATCAGTGGAGAAATAACTCCAGAAAGAATGAAGTGAAAGTGAAGTCACTCAGTCGTGTCCAACTCTTTGCGACCCCATGGACTGTAGCCTATCAGGATGCTCTATCCATGGGATTTTCCAGGCAAGAGTGCTGGAGTGGATTGCCATTTCCTTCTCCAGGGAATCTTCCCAACCCAAGAATCGAACCTGGGTCTCCTGCATTGCAGGCAGATGCTTTACTGTCTGAGCCACCGCCGAAAGAATGAAGGGATGGAGCCAAAGGAACAACAATACCCAGTTGTGGGTGTGACTGGTGATAGAAGCAAGGTCCGATGCTGTAAAGAGCAATATTACATAGGAACTTGGAATGTTAGGTCCATGAATCAAGGCAAATTGGAAGTGGTCAAACAGGAGATGGCAAGAGTGAACATCGACATTCTAGGAAACAGTGAACTAAAATGGACTGGATTGGGTGAATTTAACTCAGATGACTATTATATGTACTACTGTGGGCAGGAATCCCTTAGAAGAAATGGAGTAGCCTCATGGTCAACAAAAGAGTCTGAAATGCAGTACTTGGATGCAATCACAAAAACGACAGAATGATCTCTGTTCGTTTCCAAGGCAAACCATTCAATATCACAGTAATCCAAGCCTATGCCCCAACCAGTAATGCTGAAGAAGCTGAAGTTGAATGGTTCTATGAAGACCTACAAGACCTTTTAGAACTAACACCCAAAAAAGATGTCCTTTTCATTATAGGGGACTGGAATGCAAAAGTAGAAAGTCAAGAAACACCTGGAGTAACAGGCAAATTTGGCCTTGGAATACAGAATGAGGCAGGGCAAAGGCTAATAGAGTTTTGCCAAGAGAACTCACTGGTCATAGCAAACACTCTCTTCCAACAACACAAGAAGACTCTACACATGGACATCACCAGATGGTCAACATGGAAATCAGATTGATTATATTCTTTGCAGCCAAAGATGGAGAAGCTCTTTTCAGTCAGCAAAAATAAGACTGGGAGCTGACTGTGGCTCAGATCATGAACTCCATATTGCTAAATTCACATTAAATTGAAGAAAATAGGGAAAACCACTAGACCATTCAGGTGTGACCTAAATCAAATCCATTATGATTATACAGTGGAAGTAAGAAATAGATTTAGGGGACTAGATCCGATAGACAGAGTGCCTGATGAACTATGGACGGAGATTCCTGACATTGTACAGGAGACAGGGATCAAGACCATCCCCATGGAAAAGAAATGAAAAAAAGCAAAATGGCTGACTCGGGAGGCCTTACAAATAGCTGTGAAGAGAAGAGAAGTGAAAAGCAAAGGAGAAAAGGAAAGATATAAGCATCTGAATGCAGAGTTCCAAAGAATAGCAAGAAGAGATAAGAAAGCCTTCCTCAGCGATCATTGCAAAGAAATAGAGGCACACAACAGAATGGGAAAAACTAGAGATCTCTTCAGGAAAATCAGAGATACCAAGGGAACATTTCATGCAAAGATGGGCTTGATAAAGGACAGAAATGGTATGGACCTAACAGAAGGAGAAGATATTAAGAGGAGATGGCAAGAATACACTGTACAAAAGTGTACAAAACTGTACAAAAAAGATCTTCACGACCAAGATAATCACAATGGTGTGATCACTCACCTAGAGCCAGACATCCTGGAATGTGAAGTCAAGTGGGCCTTAGAAAGCATCACTATGAACAAAGCTAGTGGAGGTGATAGAATTCCAGTTGAGTTATTCCAAATCCTGAAAGATCATTCTGTGAAAGTGCTGCACTCAGTATGCCAGCAAATTGGGAAAACTCAGCAGTGGCCACAGGACTGGAAAAGGTCAGTTTTCATTCCAATCCCAAAGAAAGGCAATGCCAAAGAATGCTCAAACTACCATACAGTTGCACTCATCTCACACGCTAGTAAAGTAATGCTCAAAATTCTTCAAGCCAGGCTTCAGCAATATGTGAACCATGAACTTCCAGATGTTCAAGCTGGTTTTAGAAAAGGCAGAGGAAGCAGAGATCAAATTGCCAACATCCGCTGGATCATGAAAAAAGCAAGAGAGTTCCAGAAAAACATCTATTTCTGCTTTATTGACTATGCCAAAGCCTTTGTGTGGATCACAATAAACTGGAAAATTCTGAAAGAGATGGGAATACCAGACCACCTGATCTGCCTCTTGAGAAACCTGTATGCAGGTCAGGAAGCAACAGTTAGAACTGGACATGGAACAATAGACTGGTTCCAAATAGAAAAAGGAGTACGTCAAGACTGTATATTGTCACCCTGCTTATTTAACTTAGATGCAGAGTACATCATGAGAAACGTTGGGCTGGAAGAAGCACAAGCTGGAATCAAGATTGTCGGGAGAAATATCAATAACCTCAGATATGCAGATGATACCACTCTTACGGCAGAAAGTGAAGAGGAACTCAAAAGCCTCTTGATGAAAGTGAAAGAGGAGAGTGAAAAAGTTGGCTTAAAGCTCAACATTCAGAAAACGAAGATCATGGCATCTGGTCCCATCACTTCATGGGAAATAGCTGGGGAAACAGTGGAAACAGTGTCAGACTTTATTTTTTTGGGCTCCAAAATCACTGCAGATGGTGATTGCAGCCATGAAATTAAGAGACGCTTACTCCTTGGAAGGAAAGTTACGACCAACCTAGACAGCATATTGAAAAGCAGAGACATTACTTTGCCAACAAATCTCTGTCTAGTCAAGGCTATGGTTTTTCCAGTGGTCATGTATGGATGTGAGAGTTGGACTGTGATTAAAGCTGAGCACCAAAGAATTGATGCTTTTGAACTGTGGTGTTGGAGAAGACTCTTGAGAGTCCCTTGGACTGCAAGGAGATCCAACCAGTCCATTCTGAAGGAGATCAGCCCTGGGATTTCTTTGGAAGGAATGATGCTAAAGCTGAAACTCCAGTACTTTGGCCACCTCATGAGAAGAGTTGACTCATTGGAAAAGACTCTGATGCTGGGAGGGAATGGGGGCAAGAGGAGAAGGGGACAACAGAGGATGAGATGGCTGGATGGCATCACTGACTCGATGGACGTGAGTCTGAGTGAACTCCGGGAGTTGGTGATGGACAGGGAGGCCTGGCGTGCTGTGATTCATGGGGTCGCAAAGAGTGAGACACAACTGAGCGACTGAACTGAACTGATCAACCTAGAGATTCGGAAATTTATGTTTTCCCTAAGCAGGGATACAGATAAAACCACACTTGAACAGTTAGAATGAGAAAATCAAAAGATAGAGAACAATACCTTGCATGGAGTCTGAAAAAAAAGAATATGACCTTCTTAGGAGCCAGTAATAAGACTGATATCAGACTTCTCAACAAACAATGGAATCCATCTTGAATTGTTTTGAATTCATTACCAGCAACCTTGACTATAAAACAAATGAAGACACCAGTAAAACAGATCAACAACAATGACTGAGGGAGAAGAGAGAATACCCCATAAAGGTATCACTGGAGTGAAGAATAATGGAAATGTTGTGCATTTGAGAGTAAATATAAATTGGTAATTGAACTAACTAAAAACAGTTGTAACTTTATAGGGCTTAAAAGATAGGTAGAAAAAGCAAAAACATAGGGAAAGGTGAGATGAATAAATGGAAATGAAGTGTTTAAAGAGTGTTTTTATTGAGGACATGGTAAACTAGTAATTTCTGTTAGACTGTAGTAATTTCAAAAACTGCATGTTGTAATCTCAGTGGTAACCGCTGAAAGAATAGTTTTAAAAGCAGTAGAAGTATGAAGGGGGGAAAGAATAATAAAAAATAATTGTTTAGTTTTCAAACAGAGTCATGAAATCTAGAACTGTCAAGTCGGAAAAACAATTAGGTGATAGACATAAATATTCATATTTTGAAAGTCAAATCATATATTTTTCAAAATTTTATTAAAGACAAAGATCTTATTTTCCTTTCTGAAAAAGTAATGTGTGTAAGTAGGCAAAAACATAATGCATTTTTGTATACTTATTTTGTTTTTTTGACAGCTGCTTTGTGATATTGGCCACAGTGAAGAAAAACTGGGTTTTAACTATGAGGATATCATAATTTGGTAAGTTCAGTTCCCTTCTTCGTATCTTCTGAATTTTTAGTAATTTCAGTTTTAGTAATTTTAAACTAAAAATAGGTTACTGTAACACCTTGTATTGATTTTATATAAACAGTTGTGTGAATGTTAGAAAAATTTAGGATCTCCAACATTTTTAACATTTTCAACTGTTATCCTATTGTAATTTTCAAATACATATAATCAAAACTAATGTTGAAAAGTACCTGGACTTCTACAGTCTTAACTTCTAAATTAAACACAGTAAAAGTTCTCATGTTATTCCCAAGAGCAAGAAGAACCTGTATAAATCTCTACATCTCACCTAAGACAACATGTGCTTATGGCAAACCTGATTTGCTCAAGCCTACCAAGAAAACCATCTTTTTGGTATGCTTAGGAATTAAAATTGGTATAAATAGTCTCTTCCTACTGTCATTATAAAGCATTTTTATTTATTGGCTTAAACCAGTGATTGTTTGAAAGCAGTGAAACAGGTAGGTGAATGGAGAGTGATAGATTGTAGAGGCATATGTGATACAGCCTTAAAAAGGCATGTATAATTTCCCTTTGTTTTTATAAAGTACAGAAGGTAGGGATATACCAAAGAGGCACAAATTAAAAAACAACATTAGTGAAGTACCATGGCTTACAGTGAATAATTTTTATACGTTTAAAATGATGAGTATCTTTGCTTATTTCAGCTGAGGTATTTGATACCACAATTTTGTGTGTATTTGAAACTCATGTAGCATGACTTTTTGTTTTCATATAGCTTGCGGTTAGCTTTATTGAATGAAGCAAAAGAAGTGCGGGCAGCAGGGCTTCGAGCTCTTCGGTATCTCATCCAAGACTCCAGTATTCTGCAGAAGGTGCTAAAATTGAAAGTGGACTATTTAATAGCTAGGTAATTTTCTTAGAGCCCTCTGTTTTTATATATTTTTAAAATCATATATTAAGTTTTAGCATACCTATCATAAAGTATAGAGATTTTTAGTGTAAAACCTGTAATTTTTACAGGTAGATACAACCAAGTACCCTATTATCCCAAATAAGATATGGAACATTTTCAGTATCCCAATCAAGTTCTCTTGTGTCCCCCAATCAGTAGTAAACATGGCTCTGACTGTTCTCATTTTAGACTAGATTTTCTTATTTTTGAGTATCATATTGGAAGTATATATTACGCTTTTCTTTCCTTAATGTTATCTGTGAGATTTATCCACGTTGATTTAAAAAAAAATTCCATGTAGTATTTCATGTTATAAATAGAGTATAATTGATTCTGTTGATTTTTTTTTTCTTGGTTGTTTTCAGTGTTTGACTATTTTGAATAAAGTTGACCTGAACTTTATTGCACAAGTTGTTGGTGGATATTGTGTGCTCATTTCTTTTAGGTACATATGTAGGAGTGGAATTGCTGGGTGATAAATTTTTATGTATATTTAACTTAAGTAATAAGTTCCGTGGTAGCTCAGACAGTAAAGCATCTGCCTACAAAGTGGGAAACCTGGTTCGCTCCCTGGGTCAGGAAGACCCTCTGGAGAAGGCAGTGGCACTCCACTCCAGTACTGTTGCCTGGAAAATCCCATGGATGGAGGAGCCTGGTAGGCTACAGTCCATGGGGTTGCAAAGAGTCGGACATGACTGAGCAACTTCACTTTCACTGCCGTGCAGTTTTCCAAAGTGGTTGTACTGATTTCCATTCCTATCAGAAATACTTGCGTGTTCCAGTCTCTCCATATTCTTACCAGCATTTACTATTTTCAGTTTCTAATTATACCTTTTTTGCTATGGTTTTCATTGTGAGTTTCATTGTGCTTTTAATTTCCATTTCCCTTTCATTTGCCTGTTGACTGTATATCCTATTTGTTTTTTGCTCATTTGTAAATTGGATTGTC
Source organism: Bos indicus (assembly GCF_029378745.1). Classification (NCBI taxonomy): domain Eukaryota; kingdom Metazoa; phylum Chordata; class Mammalia; order Artiodactyla; family Bovidae; genus Bos; species Bos indicus. The sequence goes on from NC_091779.1 coordinate 35,332,723, forward strand.
TTATCTTTTTGTGTAGGAGTTCTTGATGTCTTCTGGATATGATTCCTTTAGAGTATACTAATTGAGAATGTCCTCTCCTAGTCAGTTTACTTTGTCTTCTTACTCTTCTTAATTAATAAAATCCAATATAGCAGTCTTTTATTTTATGGTTAATGAGTTTGGTCTTTGGAAGAGAGGTCTCTTTGATCTCTTCTGAAGGGTTTATTCCTTATATGTTGAAATAATTGTCAGGTCATGATTCATTTTTATCAATATCCAATAAATATTAGAGGCATTTAGTGAAAAGATTTTCCTTTTGTGTTCTAAATTAGTTTCATTTTTGTTGTAAGTCAGGTAATTGATAAGTATGGATCTATTTTTGCTTTCCCTATATTCTTTATTTGGCCTGTTTGTCTGTTCTAGCTCTGTTTTCTACCAGTTTTAAGTGTCTGTAGCTTGACAGTAAGTTATTTGTTAGTGTTAAGTCCTCCTTAAGTAAAGAAGTTTCTGGGTTATTTTCAGTTCTGTATTTCCACATGAATTTTAGAATCAACTTGTCCATTTCCATCAGACTTTCCTAGGTACTAATAGTAATTGCATTGAAGCTCTGGATTAATTTGGGGTGAATTAACATTTTAATAGCAAATCTTCTCAGTTTATTTATTTGGAACTTTAAATTCTCTCAACATTTTGTAGTTTTCTAGCAGAGGTCTTGCACATATTTGTTAGGTTTATCCTAAGGCATTTATTCGGAGAAGGCAATGGCACCCTATTCCAGTACTCTTGCCTGGAAAATCCCATGGACGGAGGAGCCTGGTGGGCTGCAGTCCATGGGGTCGCTAAGAGTCGGACATGACTAAGCGACTTCACTTTCACTTTTCACTTTCATGCGTTGGAGGACGAAATGGCAACCCACTCCAGAATTCTTGCCTGGAGAATCCCAGGGACGGGGGGAGCCTGGTGGGCTGCCGTCTGTGGGGTCGCACAGAGTCGGACACGACTGAAGCGACTTAGCAGCAGCAGTAGCAGCAGCAAGGCATTTATTACATGATAGTGTTAATGTAATTTAAATTTTTTTTTCATAGTTCTTTCTGCTAACATATAGAAAAATAATTGTAGGGTTTTCTTTTTGTATATTCTTATCTCAGTGATCTTGCTAAATTCATTTTTTAATTTTAATTGTTTTTAAGTTTATTTTATTAGAGTTTCTATGTACATTAGTATTAGTTGCAATTGATGACCATTTTATTTCTTTCTTTCCAATTCTTATGTTTTTCTTTTCCTCCTTATTGCTCTGGTTAGAATATTGCACTGACTAGAAATGGTAGTTGGATAACTGTTTTGCTCCTGAACTCGTTGAAATTGTTCGGCTTTTGCCATTGTTTATGATACTTTTTGTAGATTTTTGGTGGATTTCTTTATGTTTCTTGTTTGTATTCCTGAGGTAAACACCATTTGCTCATTATGTCTTTTTATTTTATTTTTAATTGTACTTGATTTGCTAATAGTTTGTGGAAAAATGTTTGCAATTATGCTTATGAGAGGTATTGGCCTATTTTTTCCATTTTTCTGATCTTGTTTGATCTTGGTATCAAGAGTATGTTTATAAAACAACTTTTGAAATATTTCTCTCTTTATATTCTCTGGAAGAATTTTTATAAAAACTCATCTAATATACTGTTTTTTACCGTACATGATCAGTAGAATTCACCAGTGGATCTTTCTGGGCCTGTGTTTTTTTTTTTTTAAGGCAGTTTTAATATTATAAAGTCAGTTTTTTTGTTTGTTTCTTTACTGGCATAATACTATTCACATTTTCTACTTCCTCTGTCAGTTCTTTATATATTTTGAAGCTTTGTTATTGCATTCATATTTAGAATTTCTCATTGGGCTAATTGTTTTATACTTAGAAAAATGTGTCTATTTCTAGTAATACTTATTTTATGAGTGTTATTGTTATCTGATACTAAGATAGCTATACTGACTTTCTATTTCTTTTATTTAGGATTTGCACAATATATCCTTTTTTGTCCTTTCACTTTATTTTTCTTTTTCTTAAAAATTTAAGTTTCTCTCCTGTTAACATCATACATATTTTTTAAAAATCTAGTTTGACCATTTTTGTCTTTTGATTGGTGTATTTAGACTATGTCTAGTGATTTTTATATGCAGCGTCTATGGGCTTTATCTAATGTAATTATATATATATATATATGTTTATGAATTTGTCATCTTGCTATTGTTTTTCATATATACTTGTCTTTGCTATCTTGTTGTTCATATTCTGCTTGCCACATTTATTTTTTGGTCTTCCATGTGTCCTTTTTTGCTTCTTTGGGAAAAAATCAAGATTTTTTTTTTCCCTCGTCTATTAATGTATTGGCTTTAAAGCCTTTTCTTCTTTAGCAGTTACCCTAGAGATTACATTTATCCTTGGTATATTAAGGTTTGCCACTTTTATTACAGCCAGAACCTCTTACAGTTTGACCATATTACCTCCCCTCTTGTCTTTTGTCATGTTACATTTTTATTTCTATATATATTTGTAAACCCACAGGATAGTCCTGTTAATTGTATTAAATTGGAACTCTTGATCTTTACCTATGTTATTTACTCATTCCAATATTCTTCCTTCTTGCATTTCTACACTTCTATCTTGGGTCACTGTCTTGAATTCCCATTACTGTTTTCTTGTAGTATAGGTATACTGGAGTTGAAATCTTTCATATTATGTCTGTAAATCCTCTATTTACCTTCCCACTTGAAGGCTATTTTTTTTGATCAGTTACTGTTTTTCAGTGCTTTAAGTTACTGTGTTCTGGATTTTGTTTCTAAGTAAGTAGTTTCTCTTGTTGCTTCTTGTAAGTGGTAATGTCTTTTTCTCCTTTGGCTACTTTAAAGACTTGTCTGTTACTTTTCTTTCCTATCCCCTGATACTCCAGCTATACAGTGTTGAATCTTTACACTGTGCCACATGTCTGTGATGCCCTTACTGTAACATTATTTTCGTATTTGGTGTTGTTAACCTTTGTGCTTTCTACTAATCTGTTGTTTTTTTTTTTTTTTCTTCCATTGTGCTAGTAAATCAGTCTCTTGAATTTTGAATTTCAGTTACTGTATTTTTGTGATTTATATATTACTTAAACATTCTAGATCTCTGCTTTATTTATTTTCTTGGACATAATAGTCATAGTTATTTATAGATCTCTTACAACAGTTCCAATATGTGAATCACTTGAGTTTTGTTTCTGTTGTCATTTTCTTGGATTTTGGCTACTTGACCTCTTTTTTTTTTTTTTTTTGTCTTAAAGCATATTTCATATTATTACGTGATAGGATGTGAACATTGTATATTAAAAATTTTTGGCTCTTGGATCATGTTATTTGTAGACTTATGCTTTATTCTGGAGTGTTGATTTATTACACTGATTCTGTTAAAATTTGTTTTTTCCCTTGCCTTGGCTAGGAAGTGTCTATTGAGAATCTCAAGTGAAAATGTGAATGTTTAGCAGAACCGCTTCATCTTGATCAGCCTCAAGCCCTAACGTGTTTCTTACAGTATTATATACCTGCTAAAATTTCTACTCAGTTATCTGGCTGCTCAGCTGTAGCTTTTTGCTTGGTTTTTTGGACTTTAACCCTGCATTTGCACAACATAGAAATAGGCAAATGTCTTGGAAAGAAGATTGCATGCAGATTCTTGCTTACTCTTCTATTTTCGTTTCTCTGAGATTTTTTTCCCCCTCAAGTCTCAGCCACTTTGGCTGTGCCAGTTCAGTCTCTCTACACAGTACAGCAAGATTTTTGTTTTTGTTTTAGGACTCTATTCACTTAAAACTGGAAATTGACAGGTGTCCCCAGATACAAAACCCGAGTGAATATGGAGCTTGCGCTTTTTTCCAGGGATTATTATCCATTGCCTTTTCACAGTTGCTTTATAAAGTAACATATTTAACCTTTATAGTTATCATTGGCAGGAGGATTGTTCAGATCTTTTGTGGCCAGAAATAGAATCCTGTGTCTATTTACTTTTTGATAAAATTGTTTTAGATTAATTATATTCAGATAGCAGAAATGCTTTTTGTTTTTTTTTTTTATTTTTTTTTTAGAAATGCTTTTTGAATAGCAAGTTATCTATTTATCAATAGGTAAAATATTGATTAGAATAGTGAACTGTCTAAACATAAGTAAGAATGAATTATTCTGCCACATAAACCAAAGCTCTTTAGAAATTGAATAATGAACTTTACAGAGAAATGTCAGTTAAGTCATATTTGAGCATTAATTTTTGAAGTACATTCACATTTCAAATTATATTTTAGTAAAATAGAGTTCTTATGACTAATGTAAGACTTTTAACATAGTCATGCAAAATTTAGGCTGTGGTTAAAATCACAATTAAACTAAAACTAGGCTTGAAATGCTTTTCCTTCACAATTTTTTAAAAATATCTGTGAACTTTTATCAAAGATAGGTGAATATCTTTTTCAGTAGATTTCTGATATTTTGCTTTATAAATAGTTTATTATTTCCATATAGATGTATGTAATTCTGTAAATTACTTCCTATATTCTTTCTTGGAGTTTTAAATGAAATAGTTTTGATTTATAATAAGTATTTATAACTGGAAATATTAAATATCTGCTGGTACTGAAAAATTACATATATTAACATTTAAAAATACTGTATTGACATGAACATCCGTCTGTCTGATCATGGTATTATACAAAAATTTGTTTAATAAGATTTTTATCAATAATTAAATATTTTTATATTCTTTAGGTGCATTGACATACAGCAGAGCAACGAGGTAGAGAGGACACAAGCACTTCGATTAGTCAGAAAGGTAAGCTCCATGTCTGAGAGTAAAAGCAGATTTATGGCTTTCATGTTATGCATTTTACAGTTTCAGATTTAGACTGTCTTGTGAAATCTATTAAAATTTAAAGACTGAATTCTCATTAAACATTTTTATTTTGTTGAAATGATAGGCATTAAGTAGGTCCATTAAACTTCAAGGTAAGCATAGATATTTTGTGTAATTATTCTATGTGATTGGGTATAGCTGGGACAGTATTTTTAATAAAATCTCCATTGTAAAGAATATTTCTTCCTTTATTAGACATATAAAGAAATTACTGCTTTGATATATTATTGGAGAAAGAGGATTACTTGTGTGGCACCCCCATTTTGTCTTAATTATATACTTGGGGTTAATTCTGTTTAAATGAATGTCAAAGGTCACCAGCTGGTTGTTTTGAAGATGAATTTGGATACATCAGTAGACAGTTGCAATAAACAATTCAGGCCATTGTACAGAATAAAAGGTCAAAATCTAAACTCTGCAAAAGAAGATGTTGAGGATAATCCATAATGCTTCTAATGATAGGCTTTCCAAGAGTTTTTCTTTAAATTGTTAATGTGATGCCCTAATGGCAGAGGAATAGACTGAATTGAGAGTTAATTTGGTTAGGGTATGGCTCATGTAAGAATTTTATCATCTTTCATTCTGAAGTACCATGTTTCATCTTAAAAATTTGTAAGACTCACACAGTATATGTTTGTTTTAATGTAAAAATATCTAAAATTAGCAGTTAACATTTTTTAGCTCTTCTCCTCTTTCCCTACTTTTGAATTCAGCACATGTTCCATAATTGCAGAATGTTGAGTTTGTGCATTAACTTGACCCCCTCTTTCCTTTTCCTTCCAGTTGTCCAGCTTATGGTTAGTAATAGTACCCACAAGTGAGCATAGTAAGGAAGAAGCAAATGGATGAATTGTCTTCAAAGAAACTTGTAGTTCTAGTTAAGAGTGATATTGGAGATAGATTAAAAAAATGTTTGTTATAGGGTAAAAATCGCTATGTGGGCATCATGATTTGACTCTTCATATTTAAATTTAAAAATTAGATTTATGTTTCCTTACTCATACAATCTTTCCTACTGCAGTAATTTTGAGAATTCAAGATAAAAAAACAAAATATGTTTCTGAAAAACCTAGAAATAACTCTTTGGTTATTTGAGTTATATATATGTCAGTATTTACTTACTAGGAATTTAAAGTGAGAAATTTAAAGATATATTAACATATTAAAAATTCATTATAAGTAAACAAAAATAACATTTTTATAAAAATAACTTTTTCAAAAAGAAAATTTATGACTAGAGTGGCATTATTTTAGATTTATACAAATTTCTGTAGTGTTTGTCCTGATAGAAGATAGCTGGATTGTCATATTTGCTTCTATATCCAATCTCTTGTGATTTCACATGCATTGAAGCCTCTGGAAAAATTCCATATGTACTTGTGAGAGTAAAAAAGACAAATAATATCTTTGAATTACTATGAAAATAGTTTTGACTTTGCAAAATCTCTGAAAATATTCTAGGGACTGTCAGTTTTCTGTACCACAATTTGAGAGTTGCTGCCTTAGAAATAGCATTCAGGTGGAAAAACAAACCCAAATGGATTCAATTCAGCTTCTTTGAATTCTTCTTTGAATTCTTTAGTGAATACACTAAATATTTTCTTTCAGTTTTGTTCAATGTTTTATGTAAGTTACCATTTAATTTGTAAGTAGCCCAATAAAAATAAGCAGACCCTTGAAGCAATTTAGTAATGCCATAACAAAAATATAATTTTGTTATCTTTTAAAGAACAGAGTAATTTGAGGCAGGTATCATTTGTGGATCCAAGGGCAAGAAAATTGCTTGTACCTGGTGGTAAAAACAGGCTCAAATCAAGAGTTGTGTCGTAGGGCTCCTAGGTTTAGCTAAAAGCAGTTAGTTTAAAAGGGAAAGCATGCTTGTGAATCAACAGTGGCCTCTAATGGCCAGAGGAACTATAATTTCACTAATACTTTTTAACAATCAAAGCATGTATTTCTTTTTTGCAGCAACATCTTGACAACTGAGTTAGTAGAAATTAATGTTAATAATATAATTGCTAGGTCAACTGTGGGTTTTTTGTATGCATTTAGAACAGTTTTTAAATTTTCAATGAAAGTATTAATGTTTTATAGAGCTTCCCAGGTGGCTTAGTGGTAAAGAATCTGCTTGCCAGTGCCAGAGACTTGCGTTCAGTCCTCGGGTCAGGAAGATCCCTGGAGAAGGAAATGACAACCCACCCCAGTATTCTTGCCTGGGAACTCCCATGGACAGAGGAACCTGTCAGGCTACAGTCCATGGGGTCACAGAGAGTCAGACATGATTTAGTGACTAACCAACAATTAATCTTTTATATTTTAAAGGAAAAGCAAAAACACCTGTTGCTTTTGGATAACTTGCTTTATGAATAATTCAGAATACTCATGTTACTTTTTATTCTTTTTCACCTGTTTCATTCTTTTAGGGAATTTTTTTGTTTGCTTGTTTTTTTTCAATGGGTTTAATTTTTTTTTCTCTCTCTCTAATCCAGGTAATCCTTCCTGATTCTTACCGCTCTCATTTTCTATTATTATTTTCCCACTGAGCAGCCCTTGCTACTCTTTATCCAATTTAAATTCTTCTTGGTGGTGGGTTAGTTGCTAAGTCCTATCTGACTCTTGTGAATCCATGGACTGTACTCTGCCAGGTGACTCTGTCCATGGGGATTTCCCAGGCAAGAATACTATTGGAGAAGGAAATGGCAACTCACTCCAGTGTTCTTGCCTGGAGAATCCCAGGGACGGGGGAGTCTGGTGGGCTGCCATCTATGGGGTTGCACAGAGTCGGACACGACTGAAGCGACTTAGCAGCAGCAGCAGCAGGCAAGAATACTGGAGTGGGTTACCATTTCCTTCTCTAGGGATCTTCCTGACCCAAGGATCAAAGCCAGGTCTCCTGCATTGATGGAGGTCTCCTGCATTGCAGGGGGATTCTTTACCAACTGAACCACGAGGGAAGCTCTTACTTCCTGCCTAATTAGGCTATTATTCATACATCATTTCTTTATTCATGCAGTATAAATTTACTGGGCTTCCCTTGTGGCTCAGCTGGTAAAGAATCTGCCTGCAGTGCAGGACACCTGGGTTTGATTCCTGGGGTGGGAAGATCCCCTAGAGAAGGGAAAGGCTACCCATTCCAGTTTTCTGGCCTGGAGAATTCCATGGACTGTATAGTCCATGGGGTCGCAAAGAGTCGGACACGACTGAGCGACTTTCATGTTCAACATTCATGAATTTAATATATCTCACATTTTTTTTTAATAGTTGAAAGGGATTGAGTTAAAGGAATCACTTGCCCTTGATACACAGCAGGATATTGGTTAAACCAGAGTGAAAAACCCAGTTCTCCAAATTTCCAAACCTGCACTGGCTCATGAATCCTTTTGATATTAAGCACAACCTGCTTTTCTTGACATTCAGAGCTCACTTTTTGGCCAACCAGTTACTATGACCTATCTCATTATTCCATTAGCTTTAGACAAGCTGCCTTTCACCACTGCTATGATCATTGCTTGTGTCCTACTCTTTTCATTTCCACCACTTTCTACATTAGATTCATCTTACAGTCTTAGCTGAAATTTTAAATATTTACCCTAGAAAAGTAGACTTCTCTGGTGGCTCAGATGGTAAAGTGTCTGCCTGCAATGCGGGAGACCCAGGTTCCATCCCAGGTTCGGGAACATACCTTGGAGAAAGAATTGGCAGCCCACTCCAGTATATTTGCCTGGAAAATCCCATGGACAGAGGAGCCTGGTTGGCTACTGTCCGTGGGGTCGCAAAGAGTCAGACATGACTGAACAACTTCACTATCTATTTATCTAGAAAAGTCAGTGTTTCTGTAATTTCTTTTATAACAGTTCTACAAATTTATTACATACTTATGATCTTATATTTGTTGCATATATATATCTGTTCTATCAAGAGATGATTAAACTTTTATTTCAACAGATTTAAATTGAATGACTTTTCCCTCACTGATTGCTCATTGATTTGTAAGAAAAACATCCTCCAATTTACACAGAATTTAAGAGTTTCTTTGCACATATTTTTCCTGGAAAATAAGAATGGTTTCATCTGTAAAAACTTTTAAATTACAGATACCCATTTTATAGCACTACACTTGAGATTCATAGATTAGAATTTAATACTTGAAATTCTAGAAATCATCAGATCATATGCATCCTCATTTACAAATGAGAAAACTAAGGCATTGAGAGGACTGATTTTCCAAGGTGACAGTTTATTAATGTTTGATTTGGCCCTGAAAGCCAGTTGGCCACCTCTTTTTGGAATATGTTGCATATGTCTTAATAGTCCTTATAAGTGTAATAATAGATCAGTAAGTATTAAAATACAAATAATAGTCATAGGATATGAGAATTTTCTCACCCAGAAAGATCAGTTTCTTATACCTTTTTCCTTTCTTCTCCTTTCTTCTCCATTTTTAATTAATGAAGGATACTATTTAGAAGGAAATGTGGAAGATTTTATAGATTTTAAAATTATTGGATACTTATATATTTTATGTCATGGAGCAGTATTCTGTACTTTCATATGAACCTTGTCATACATTTACATGTACTCTACCCAACATAGATCTTTCCTTTGAATCTCTAAAGGACCTAACTGGATATCAATTAAGTTATATTGTATCCTCTAATTGTGTCATGATACAAGTCTTATTTTTCAGAAGAATTCTGAATATAGTTATATCTAGGAAAGGTTGATTATCCCCAATATTTATTACCACCCAAACTGAAGAAAACATTTTCATCTACTCCCACTCTAAGGACCTGTTATTTTGAAATACTTCATCTAACAAATAGTCTTTTATTTATTAAACAGTAATAGCTACATAATTTTTCCTTGTTTTCCAAATGGAAGATATATGTTATCTGTTTTCAGTATTCCAAATGTTATTGCCAATTAAACTTTTCATTTAAAGTGAGATTCAACAAAAGTTTTTATCACCAGGGGTATAATGTTTCCAGCACAGTTTTTGAAATATTAGAAATAGACTATGGAGGGATTCCTGCCTACTCTGAAATAGCAAATAATCATGAGTGAGCTCCCCATGACCGGGATCTAAGGGTGGCCTCTAAGAGCTGAGAGCAGTCACCACAACAATCCGAAAGAAAATGAGGACTTAAAAAAAAAATAGATTATGGATTATTAAACTTTGGCTTTCAGTATAGCAACAAATGATAGTTAGAGATGGGGGATTATTATGTTTCATTTTACTGCAGTCAAAGTAAGAAAGAATGAGGGCCCAAATCAGAGTTTGAAAGTGGAAAGAATTGGGTTAATGAGGTAAATTGTTAGGATGGAGTGGTGACTATATATGAAGAAAGGGTCAGGAATGTAATAATATAGAAGTATGTTGACAGCTATTGTCACCACTGGTTTAGTTTGTCTGGTTACTGAAACGTTGTTTAAAATAGAATTAAGCTTTTTTTTTTTTGCCTTTTCATTCTATTCATGGGGAGCCTGGCATGTTGCAATTCATAGGGTCACAAAGAGTCAGACAAGACTTAGCGACTGAAAAACAACAAGAGCTCCTCTTATCCTCTAGAATAAGCTCCTATTCTGGAGGAATTTAGAGTCTCTGAAAGATTATATCTTGTTAGTCAACTAATTTATAGTCTGGACTATTACGGGAAAAAAGTCAACACTGTTTTCCATGGTAATGATTAACATTTATTGTATCAAATATCTGTTGTATTAGCCCTTTGACATGTTCATATGAAGCAGAAGATTAAAATTGATGCCTTGGTCTTAAAAATATTTTGTGGTCTTAAACACCTCTGTCTGAACAAGATAGGTTTTGAAAATGTATTAGGAAATAATTTCTTTTTCTAATTTCTCCGTTACAGATGATTACTGTGAATGCTTCCTTGTTTCCTAGCTCTGTGGCCAACTCATTAATAGCAGTTGGAAATGATGGACTTCAAGAAAGAGACAGAATGGTTCGAGCATGCATTGCCATTATCTGTGAACTAGGTCAGAATTATTCTTTGAGTAGTAAAAATACAGTATTTTAGAAAGAATATATAACACTTTTAATGTGAATTATTTAGGTGTTGGTTAAAAATAAGAATATGAAAAAGTAGGACATTCCTGATAGGGAAGTAGTGGACTTGCTGTTTAAACAGATTATTTCAAAGAGACATTTAAATTCTACAGATTTTAAAAGTTACTCATCATGAAATTTAAGATAAAGGAATTGTCCAAATTCCAGTAATTAGAATAGAATCTCTTAAAGTGTGATTCTCAGACATTAGTTAACCACACTATGTATCTTGATGTGAATGAAAAACAATTCCCTATGTATTAAAAAAAGAATTCTAAATACAGGATTAAAGAGTTAAATGTGGAAAATATGAGGAGAAAAATGGATGACTTTTTTCTGACTTTAAGGAAAGGGAGTTTTGAATTATCGAAAGAAACATTTCATCAGCTGTAGATTTTATTATAAGGAGGTAAGAAAACATGCCATGCCAGAACAAAGAAAAAATAAATATAACAAATATGATAGGTAAAGAACTTATTTATATACAGATCAGTAGGAAAAATAAGTAATTCTCAAAGAAATGCATGGCTAATCAAAGTATTTTAAAGTTTAAAAGTTAAATCTCCCTTATAACCAATTAAATATAATTTTAAATGACAAGAGAAGATCATATTTTTCCCCACTGAAATGGTATAGGTTACATTCACTCTAGATAAAATAAATAAATTAATAACAAAATTTAAAGGAACAGAAGAGCCAAGCCTTTCATTGAGAGTCTAAAATGTACTGTCCACAATACCTGTTGGTTTAAAGAGAAAGTCAGAAATTTGATCAAGAAAATTTTTAAAAATCATGAAGATTTGACTACCTATCAATAAGTGGAATTCCTGGAAAGTCATATACTCAAGTTAACTTTTCATTAGAAGATACTTTTATAATTATGCAAAACATAGTGAAAATAGTGAGTGAACCCAAGAAATAGAAAAGGAGGAAAAAAAGTCAATTTTAAGATAAGCAAGAGGAAAACAATAATAATTTTCAGTCTTAGTGAACAAGATAATTTAATTTGTGTTAACTGGAGGAAGAAAATGATAGACACTATTGTTTTAGATACACAGATTGTTTGAAAAATGCAAAGGTCAGAGAAAGAAAAGGTTAATAGGATAAGGAAGAGAATGTAATAGGAATTTTGAAAAGTATGAGATGAACTTTTTATATAATTGAAAATCTTATTGAAACAAATAGATTTTAATTTCCAGTTGACCCACAGCAGAACACATGATGGATCACAAACCATTGAAGTACTTGATGAATTAATTGCCTCCGAAAAAGACTCATTCACTTCTGTCTTAAAATGTTGTTTCAAAGAACAAATAATTCTCATATACTGTAATCAAATTGAGAGCATTAAAAATGTGTAAATTTAGCAATTTTTTAAATGAAAGTAACATTTTAAATATATAAACACACACATACCTACATAAAGTGAAATAATTAAGATGCTACTATGAGAACATTTTTGAAAAATAATAAATGGAGGGGAAGGGTTTTTTTTTTCACATGTATTTAAAAAATCTTAAGCTAGGTTATTAAAGAAAAAATGAAAAAGAGTCAATAGTGGCTTACCCTTACACATAGAAAACTTCAGAAAGCATGCTGGGATAATTGAATAAACACTTGAAAAAAATTGAGTTTATCAATATTAAACCAGAGTCTATTTCCTGAGAGATTTAAACTGAAATGTTCACCATGAATTCAGTTAAAGCACACATGTGTGTGTGCGTGCATACAAAGAGAATGCCTGATCTTTGAAGTAAGGGAGGAATTTCTGAGCTTAAAATCTAAAGTTAAATTAGAAATCAGCTAAAAGATTTGAAACAGATAAAGGGCTAATCTTTCCCCTATATAAAGAACTCCTGGCAGTTGACAGGAAAAAACTTTTCAGTAAAACATGGACAAAGGATATGAAAAAACAATTCAGAAGACACTAAGAAAAAAATTTTTTGTCCATGTTTTACTGAATAGTAGAAAGTTTTTTCAGTCAGAAAGCTCAGTTTTAAAATAAAATCCCAGATTTCTGATTATTTTTTAATTATTCCCTATGTAATATGTTAAGTTTTTCTTCTTTATTTTAGCACTTCAGAATCCAGAGGTGGTTGCCCTTCGAGGTGGACTGAACACCATCTTGAAAAATGTGATTGATTGCCAATTAAGTCGAATAAATGAGGCTCTAATTACTACAATTTTGCACCTTCTTAATCATCCAAAGACCCGACAGTATGTACGAGCTGATGTCGAATTAGAGGTAGGATCTTTAATATTCTCTTGTAATTTTAAAATATGACTTTAAATACATACTCTTACTTTGAAATTTTATTTGAAATTTTAAAGTTAATAGATGCAGCACAGCATTAATTATTAAACCTAAATTAATAAGTTTGGCTTATTCCAGCAATATTTTATCACTCATTCAATTTGGATTGAATTGAAAGAATTCTCAAGAATATTTCATCAACATGTGAAGTTTATTCGTTTCTTTATTATCTGTGAAAACTTGACTGAGCAAATTTGAGCACAATTAAGGTTTCATAGACATTTACCTGGAGAAGGAAATGACAACCCACTCCAGTGTTCTTGCCTGGAGAATCCCAGGGATGGCAGAGCCTGGTGGGCTGCCGTCTATGGGGTCGCACAGAGTCGGACACGACTGAAGCGAGTTAGCAGCAGCAGCAGCAGCAGACATTTACCTGTTTATTTAAGAAGACAATTTCTTTTTAAGGACTGCAGTGTGTTAATTGTATGGGAATAGCTCCTGCTAATTATGTACTATTTATTTATTAAACCATGCTAAAATTTTCTGAACTTGGGAGCACTTGTTGGCAACTAATGGCCATATAGAATTGAAAAAAATAGAATAAATATCTTTTTAAAAACACACTGTTGTTTTTCTGTTTTTACTAACTCAGTGTTGTTTTTTCAGTTAGTCTAAAATAGTAAGGCTATTTTTCTATAATAAACTGTGTAGTAGAGTTGGGAATAAAATTATCACAAGCTGTGTTCTTTCTTTCTCTCCCCCTGTCATTTTTGGCCTTGTCTTGTAGCTTGTGGAATACTTAGTTCCCTGACCAGAGATTGAACCTGGGCCCTTGGCTATAGAGTGCAGAGTCCTAACCTCTGAACCACCAGAGAATTCCCACAGACTATTCTTATAGTTTATTTGTGTGAATATATTCAATATTACATTGTTGTCCATTGCAGATATTATTCAGAGTAAGCTTACTATGTTTGTATTTGGGTGTGAAATTATGCAAATTATGAAAGATTTATTCTTCCCTACTTTGCCTGTTTAGATCATTTTATGAAACTTTCTTAAATGTTATAGTTCTGGTCTTATTAGGGCTACTAGAAATATTTTGATATTATAAAATTGACATTAGCTTGTATTATTAACAAATTTCAGTACAACTTTCTCCTTAATAAATGATTTTAAATACATTATTCATGGGCATCCAGTGGGAATGAGCTGGTATTTTTGATATTTCACAGTGTATTTTGCTTTAAGTGTTTTCTTTATCAAGTGGGGAAACTGCCTTTAAGATTGGAGAGATGATCACAATAAAGAAAGATGTGTATAGACCTGTTTTTTTTCTTTTACCTATAAAATTGTACAGCAGATTAGCAGAGCCTTTGTGTATATGAAAAAACCCTCAAAGAATACGGTGGACTTTTTAAGTCCAAAGATGGCTTGGCTTCTTTCTTGTTTTTTCACAAATGTTAGTTTTTTTTTCTTTAACAAGATTCCCCTGGTGTAGCATAGTGATTGAGAGCTCAGGCCTTACAGATCTGATTTTGATTTTTTTGTTCTATAACCTACTAGCTTTATGATGTGGGGCACATTATTAGCCTCTTTTGGATCCATTTTTCACTAGGTAAAATAAGTCATGGTTTTTACTTTAATTATTGTGAAGAATAAATACTATAATAATAATGGTAATAGTAATAACAACTAGCATTCTTGTAAAGCTTATAATAAGTTAGGTAATATTTCCAAGTGTTTTACATATATTCATTCTAATCTACATAAATGTTTTAGTTAGTACTTGACACATAATTAATATTCAGTAAATACTGATTGCCTTGGATATTAAATCATTATCATTCAGTTCAGTTCAGTCGCTCAGTCGTGTCCAACTCTTTGTGACCCCTTGAATTGCAGCATGCCAGGCCTCCCTGTCCATCACCAACTCCCAGAGTTCACCCAAACTCATGTGCATCGAGTCGGTGATGCCATCCAGCCTTTTCATCCTCTGTCATCCCCTTCTCCTCCTGCCCCCAATTCCTCCCAGCATCAGGGTCTTTTCCAATGAGTCAACTCTTCGCATGAGGTGGCCAAAGTATTATCTTCTACTTTATCGTTATCTTCATCCTAGAGTCTGCTGTTAAGAGAATCTTGTCCCCATTTTTATTAATTATATTTTTATAAATTTTCACTTTAATTTGATAACTTTTTCCTATTCTTAACATGTTCCAAATTCTGAAGCAATTCTGGATGAGTACTTAAAGATTTAAGTTCAAAACTTACGAAGTATGTAGAAAAAATACCCAGTCTCTCACTGCTGAAGAGAAAAAAAAGTGTGCTAAAATCTCTATAGTTTTGGAGGTCCATTCTTTAGAAAAAGGAAAACCAAAGGTACACTCAAATCTTAACAAAATGGCAATGGTGTCTCAGTTTAACTCGGTGATTAGAATAAGCTGATCACTCCCTTTAATTGACCTGACTACAGAAGAAAGGATGAACGGTCTCTAATGGAGATAACATCAGTTGGAACCTTTAATCAAATTTACAGTGTCCATCATTCAATCAAAAATTTGACTATGGAAATGAAAAAGGATACATGTAAAAGGTTATGACTGTGTAATTGAAAACTCAAAAGGAATTCCATAGACTCATATCCACAGGTGATTCAGATATTGCAGCCAGAGGGAAAAGATTTTAAAACACCTATGACTAACTTATTAAGAAAAATGGAGAAAAAGAAGAAAATAGATAAAATAATGGAAAATTTTACCATCTAATTGGAATATGAAATATAAATCAAATGGAGCTAGTATCAAAAAATATAATACCTGAAATTCTGAACTAGATGAAATTAAAAACTCATTTTGCACAAGAAGGTGTCATTAGTAAACTGAAAGAGAAGTCAAAAATCAAAGCATTTGCAGGTGGGTAATAGGAAGAAAATGAACAGAACAAAAGGGATAAAACATAATTGTTGTCTTTGGAAAAGAGAGAGAGAATGAGCAGAAGCAAATATCCAAAGAAACTGTGGTCAAGATTTTGTTTTTAAAACTGGTGAAACTTCATAAAGCTCAGAAAACTCAAGATAATATAAAGAAAACAACTCGTAGGTACATCATGGTAAGATTGTTGAAAACCAACATAACTAAAAATCTTAAAATCAGCTTGAGAAAGAAAGACTACTTTCAAAGGAACAAATCTGACAGCCGATTTCCCAACAGAAATAGTAGAACCAGAAGACAGTAGAGTGGCATCTTTAGAGTGCAAAAGAAATAATGCCACCTCCCCAGAGAAAACGTTTTTCAAAAACAAAGGTAAAATAAAGATTTTTTAGACTAACAGAAAAAGACCCAAGGAAATCTAAAGAAACACTATTCTTTCTTGGATTCCTTGCCTTTATGTCATGAAGACAGTAATGTAGCCTATAATGAGGCACACATGAGAAGGAACTCAGCCTTGTTGATAACAATTTGCATGTTGTGAGTGAACCATCTTGAAGCAGATTCTACAGCTTTAGTCAAGCCTTGAGATGACTGTAGCCCTGACCAATATTTTCACTGTGATGTTATGATGGACCCTGAGTCATAACTGCACTGTTAAACTCTTCTGGAGTCCTAACTCACAGAAGCTATGTGAGATAATAAACATTTATTGTTATTTAAAAAATGAGACTGACACAGAGGAAGGTTAAAGGGACTCCTTGCTGCTGCTGCTGCATCACTTCAGTTGTGTCCGACTCTGTGCAACCCCATAGACGGCAGCCCACCAGGCTCCGCTGTCCCTGGGATTCTCCAGGCGAGAACACTGGAGTGGGTTGCCATTTCCTTCTCCGATAAGGGGCTCCTTAGTCAGAACGAAAATGATCTGAGACAAGGAAATGCAAGAAAGAATGAAGGGTGGCAAAAAAAGGTACACATATGACTAAATATAAAAGACTACTCATTGCCAAAAGCAGTATTTGTAATGTCTTAAGTATTTTAAAATTCAGACCACAATAATGTAGTCAGTGCAGAGCAGGGGGGTTAGGTAAATGAATTATAGTAGTTTAAGTTCTGAAATACAGGAGTTTATTACCAAGGTTGCTAAATACAAAGGACAATACACAAAAATAACTTAGATTTCTTTATACTAGCAACAAAAAGAATGGAATTTATAAAATAAAGACATTTAAATAATGTTCAAAAATAAGCAACACTAACATAGTGTTAGAAATCTGTGTAGTCATCTTGGCGGGAGAAGGAGGAGGCTTTGATGATGCTAGTTACAGTGAGTGTGTTTAGTTTGAGAAAAATCTGTCAAACCTCACATTTGTGATTTGTGCACTGTTTAATAGGTACAATACCTGTCAATTTAAAAGTTCAAAAACTGTACATTAAAAGAAATCACTCAAATATATTCCTTGATGATGAGTTTAAAGAAATAAGCTCTTCAAATAAGCTCTAGTTGGGATTATTAAAGATACAGAGAAGTTGGATGAATTTTAGCTTGTTAAAGGAAGAGTGCATTTTATAAGGACTCTTTTCTTTTTCTTGCTTTTTCCTTTTATTAGCGAATTTTAGCACCCTATACCGATTTTCACTACAGACATAGTCCAGATACAGCTGAAGGACAGCTAAAGTGAGTACCATGTGTGTTGCTGTTTAAAATTTTTAGATTTGCCTGATTTGCATGTCAAGCCAGAGCAAAATTAGTTTAAGTAAATTTCCTATTTCATGGACTTATATTGTAGTTCTCTTGTAATTAACTATGGCTTAAAAAAATTAAGCTTTTGGGAAATTTAAAGACTGGGAATTAGTTTCTTATTTTAATAATCTAAGGTAGGTGGCAGTAGAAACCTAGACCTTTAATCATTTCTCTGCTGTACATTTGTTGTTGTTCAGTCACTAAGTCAGGTCTGACTCTTTGCGACTCCATGGACTGCAGCATGCCAGGCTTTCCTGTCCTTCACTGTCTCCCGAAGTTTGCTCAAACTCATCATGTCTGCTGAGTTGGTGATGCTACCCAACCATCTCATGCTCTTTTGCCCCCTTCTCCTCCTGCCCTCAGTCTTTCCCAGCATCAGGGACTTTTTCAATGAGTCTGCTCTACGCATTAGGTGACTGAAATATTGGAACATCAGCTTCAGCATCAGTCCTTCCAATGAATATTCAGGATTGATTTCCTTTAGGATTGACTGGTTTGATGTTGCTGCCCAAGGGACTCTCAAGAGTCTTCTTCAGCACCATTGTACATATTTTTAGCATAATTACATTGAAATGCTAAAAGAATCAAATAATAATGAGTAGAATGAAGAGCTGCCTTAAATTGAGTATGCAGAAAGATAAGCCATGTAGAATTTTGAGAGTAAGGTTAATAGGGAAATAAAAGGAGATAAAGATTATTTTCCAGAAATGAAGTAGGATGATTTTTCAGAGTCTTTTGGGAGAGAAAAGCACGTGTTCACTAGGAATGCTGGAATAATTATATTTAAATTGATTTAGAGGTTAAATAATACACTATCTGTGGAGTTTTGCCAGTGACACAGTTCCAATAAATATGCTATCAGGTGTAGCATAGTAGGTTTGTTGAATTGCAGATATACATGTTTTTTTAATTCCTCCACTAAGTTTGGGAACATTGTAAATGGGCATATTTTTGTTGTTTTTCATTTTTTCTCCAGAATTAAAAATAGCGGTTTCATATCTTGAAATACCTCCATCACTGTGGATGCATTGCGTGCTGACATCATTTCCTGAGCTAAGAAATTAAGAATAGTTGTTCTCTAGTTAAGACTTCTCAGACTTTATTTTTGCCAAGTTATGAATTGAGATTCTTCAGCCCCTTTCTTTCTTGGCTCCCTATGACACTTGGGCATTCTCCTTACTGATGAAGAATGTATCCATTTTCTATTGCAGCATGACAAACCATTATAAATATAATGGTTTAAAATAGCATTAGTTTATTAGTTCACAATTCAGTAGGTTAGAGGTCTGGCATGGTTCTTATCTGGAGGTGTTAGTGAAGAATCCATTTATCTCTAAGGTCACTCAGATTATTGGCAGAATTCATTCCTTACTCTTGTACAACTGAAGTTCCTGTTTTCTTGATGTCAACTGGGGCCTTCTCTCAGCTTCTAAAGGCCACATTCTTGTCTTGGCACATGGCACTCTCCATCTTCAAACACAACAGAAATTCCTTGAATCTTTGTGCTTTGAATCTCTCCCTGACTTCCTCTTCTCCCTCCAGCTAGAGAAAGCTCTCCAGATCAAACCTACCCGATGATCTGCATATCTTAAGGTCTGTTGGGCTGTATGATATAAACATAATCACAGTCATGGCAGTGACACCATATTCATAGGGATTCAGGCATTAAGACCTACAGTCTTGAGAAGACAGGGGCATTTTTAGAATTTTGCCTACCAGGATAAGTAACAAATGAACCAGGGTACTTAGAGGTGTGGTTAGGTGGGAAGTATATTCCACCAAAATCCTATCTTTCCTGTTTGGTTCAATACTTTTCTTTCCTTAAGTTTCTGGAGTATGGGCAGTTTCTGTAGCATGGGTACATTATGGCTAGGGCATAAGGAAATTGATGGGGTTTGTTTTGTTTTGTTTTTCAATAAAGCTACCAATTTATTGAATAGGTTAGAGGATGGGTTACCAGGCAGTCAATACAAGTGTGTCACAAACATTTTTAAGATAAGGAGCACCAAAAGTTTAGTCACACAGTTATCTAATTCTCATTTCTTCCACCACCCTATGTCCCCATTATAGTTTCTGTTACAGTCTCATGTTGATTAGTATAGCAGAGCTCAGTGTGGTTGGTCTGTATGTGGGGGGATATTTTTAACTATTTTGTTCCACTTTTATTTACCATTCTTTAATTTGATTTTCTTTCATTGGTCTCTATTTATGTCTTTTTTTTTTTCCCTTACCAACTGTCTAGATTTTTGTATTCTCAAATTGTTAAGAACTTTATTAGAAAAGTGAAAAATATGGCACAGAAAAGAAATGGGCTGTTGACAGGGTAGAGGTGGTTGAGGTAACATAAAAGTACATGATTGCTAATTAAGCAAAACTGGCCATGTGCCATACATGAACAGTGTTTAACAATGTAAATAGTTCCATTGGTTAATTGATTGTCATAAACTATTACATAGAAAGAAACAAGTGAGATGATTGGATACCAATTATAAAAGAAGAAAGTAGCTGGTAGTAGGCCCCAACTGACAGAGAACCAAAACCTCACTTATACAACAGCAAGAGAGTGGATTCTGCCAACAGCCTGAATGAACTTAGAAGTAAATGAGTCAGATCAGATCAGTCGCTCAGTCGTGTCCGACTCTTTGCAACCCCATGAATCGCAGCACGCCAGGCCTCCCTGTCCATCACCAACTCCCGGAGTTCACTCAGACTCACGTCCATCGAGTCAGTGATGCCATCCAGCCATCTCATCCTCTGTCGTCTCCTTCTCCTCCTGCCCCCAATCCCTCCCAGCATCAGTCTTTTCCAATGAGTCAACTCTTCTCATGAGGCGGCCAAAGTACTGGAGTTTCAGCTTTAGCATCATTCCTTCCAAAGAAATCCCAGGGCTGATCTCCTTCAGAATGGACTGGTTGGAACTCCTTGCAGTCCAAGGGACTCTCAAGAGTCTTCTCCAACACCACAGTTCAAAAGCATCAATTCTTCGGCGCTCAGCTTTCTTCACAGTCCAACTCTCACATCCATACATGACCACTGGAAAAACCATAGCCTTGACTAGACGAACCTTTGTTGGCAAAGTAATGTCTCTGCTTTTCAATATGCTATCTAGGTTGGTCATAACCTTCCTTCCAAGGAGTAAGCGTCTTTTAATTTCATGGCTGCAGTCACCATCTGCAGTGATTTTGGAGCCCAGAAAAATAAAGTCTGACATTGTTTCCAGTGTTTCCCCATCTATTTTCCATGAAGTGGTGGGACCGGATGCCATGATCTTCGTTTTCTGAATGTTGAGCCTTAAGCCAACTTTTTCACTCTCCACTTTCACTTTCATCAAGAGGCTTTTTAGTTCCTTCACTTTCTGCCATAAGGGTGGTGTCATCTGCATATCTGAGGTTATTGATATTTCTCCCGGCAATCTTGATTCCAGTTTGTGTTTCTTCCAGTCCAGCGTTTCTCGTGATGTACTCTGCATAGAAGTTAAATAAACAGGGTGACAATATACAGCCTTGACGAACTCCTTTTCCTATTTGGAACTGTTGTTCCATGTCCAGTTCTAACTGTTGCTTCCTGACCTGCATACAAATTTCTCAAGAGGCAGATCGGGTGGTCTGGTATTCCCATGTCTTCAGAATTTTCCACAGTTTATTGTGATCCACACAGTCAAAGGTTTTGGCATAGTCAATAAAGCAGAAATAGATGTTTTTCTGGAACTCTCTTGCTTTTTCCATGATCCAGCGGATGTTGGCAATTTGATCTCTGCTTCCTCTGCCTTTTCTAAAACCAGCTTGAACATCAGGAAGTTCATGGTTCACATATTGCTCAAGCCTGGCTTGGAGAATTTTGAACATTACTTTACTAGCGTGTGAGATGAGTGCAATTGTGTGGTAGTTTGAGCATCCATTTGCATTGGCTTTCTTTGGGATTGGAATGAAAACGGACCTTTTCCAGTCCTGTGGCCACTGCTGAGTTTTCCCAATTTGCTGGCATATTGAGTGCAGCACTTTCACAGAATGATCTTTCAGGATTTGGAATAGCTCAACTGGAATTGTATCACCTCCACTAGCTTTGTTCGTAGTGATGCTTTCTAAGGCCCACTTGACTTCACATTCCAGGATGTCTGGCTCTAGGTCAGTGATCACACCATCGTGATTATCTTGGTCGTGAAGATCTTTTTTGTACAGTTCTTCTGTGTATTCTTGCCATCTCTTCTTAATATCTTCTGCTTCTGTTAGGTCCATACCATTTCTGTCCTTTATCGAGCCCATCTTTGCATGAAATGTTCCTTTGGTATCTCTGATTTTGTTGAAGAGATCCCTAGTCTTCCCATTCTGTTGTTTTCCTCTATTTCTTTGCATTGATCGCTGAAGAAGGCTTTCTTATCTCTTCTTGCTATTCTTTGGAACTCTGCATTCAGATGTTTATATCTTTCCTTTTTCCTTTGCTTTTTGCTTCTCTTCTTTTCACAGCTATTTGTAAGGCCTCCCCAGACAGCCATTTTGCTTTTTTGCATTTCTTTTCCATGGGAATGGTCTTGATCCCTGTCTCCTGTACAGTGTCACGAACCTCATTCCATAGTTCATCAGGCACTCTATCTATCAGATCTAGGCCCTTAAATCTATTTCTCACTTCCACTGTATAATCATAAGGGATTTGATTTAGGTCATACCTGAATGGTCTAGTGGTTTTCCCTACTTTCTTAAATTTAAGTCTGAATTTGACAGTAAGGAGTTCATGGTCTGAGCCACAGTCAGCTCCTGGTCTTGTTTTTGTTAACTGTATAGAGCTTCTCCATCTTTGGCTGCAAAGAATATAATCAACCTGATTTCAGTGTTGACCATCTGGTGATGTCCATGTGTAGAGTCTTCTCTTGTGTTGTTGGAAGAGGGTGTTTGTTATGAGCAGTGCATTTTCTTGGCAAAACTCTATTAGTCTTTGCCCTGCTGCATTGCGTATTCCAAGGCCAAATTTGCCTGTTACTCGAGGTGTTTCTTGACTTCCTACTTGTGCATTCCCATCCCCTATAATGAAAAGGACATCTTTTTTGGATGTTAGTTCTAAAAGGTCTTGTAGGTCATCATAGAACCGTTCAACTTCAGCTTCTTCAGTGTTACTGGTTGGGGCATAGACTTGGATTACTGTGATATTGAATGGTTTGCCTTGGAAACGAACAGAGATTATTCTGTCGTTTTTGAGATTGCATCCAAGTACTGCATTTCGGACTCTTTTGTTGACCATGATGGCCACTCCATTTCTTCTGAGGGATTCCTGCCCGCAGTAGTAGATATAATGGTCATCTGAGTTTAATTCACCCATTCCAGTCCATTTCAGTTCACTGATTCCTAGAATGTTGACATTCACTCTTGCCATCTCCTGTTTGACCACTTCCAATTTGCCTTGATTCATGGACCTGACATTCCAGGTTCCTATGCAATATTGCTCTTTACAGAGTCGGACCTTGCTTCTATCACCAGTCACATCCTCAGCTGGGTATTGTTTTTGCTTTGGCTCCATCCCTTCATTCTTTCTGGAGTTATTTCTCCACGGATCTCCAGTAGCATATTGCACACCTACTGACCTGGGGAGTTTCTCTTTCAGTATCCTATCATTTTGCCTTTTCATACTGTTCATGGGGTTCTCAAGGCAAGAATACTGAAGTGGTTTGCCATTCCCTTCTCCAGTGGACCACATTCTGTCAGACCTCTCCACCGTGACCCGCCCGTCTTGGGTTGCCCCATGGGCATGGCTTAGTTTCATTGAGTTAGACAAGGCTGTGGTCCTAGTGTGATTAGATTGACTAGTTTTCTGTGAGTATGGTTTCAGTGTTTTTGCCCTCTGATGCCCTCTTGCAACACCTACCGTCTTCCTTGGGTTTCTCTTACCTTGGGTGTGGGGTATCTCTTCACGGCTGCTCCAGCAAAGCGCAGCCATTGCTCCTTACCTTGGACAAGGGGTATCTCCTCAGCGCCGCCCTTCCTGACCTTCAATGTGGAATAGCTCCTCTAGGCCCTCCTGCGCCCGTGCAGCCAATAATACCTAATTATTTAATAATATTAGTGAATATACAGCTTGTTGAGCTTGCTTGGTAGAATAAGTAGAATAAGCTTGCTCAGATAAGTTTGGGACAAGACTTTTGAAGTAAAGAGAACACATGTAGTAACAGAGGTTTATGTGGTAATTTTCTTTGCTAAAGGGCAGTCTTTTGACAGAGATGCTTCTTAAGCAGGCTGGTGGTGTTGCCAATGCTTACAGGTGTTAGTGAGCTATCTAAGTTTTCAGAAAGAGCAGGAAAAGTAGAACTCAGAAAAGCAGAATTTATAATTTGTTTTAAAACATGAATTTCTCATGTGGGAAGGCGTGATCAGTACATAATTGAGTAATTTGCTTTGAGGTAGATCTTATCTTTATTTTTTTAAGTGTATTTTAAATTTCCTATGTAATACTTAAATATTAAGTAGTGATAGCTGTTACTCTGATATAGTAATAGGGCAAAACTAACTTTTTATTTAAACATTTAATTTGTTTGACTCTACCCCCACCCCATCCAACAGAGAAGACAGAGAAGCAAGGTTTCTAGCCAGTAAAATGGGAATCATAGCAACATTCCGGTCATGGGCAGGTAAGTTCCTCTGTGTTACTTTGTATCATATAAGACAAACTTGACTATTTTTTCAAATGTTAACTTATTGTAGCATCTCATTTATATGTTAGCATGGTCTTTTTTTATGTGTTATCATTAGAACCAAGAGGGGTTTAATACACAGTATTAAAATTGACCATTTGTAAGTCAACATGCTGATGATAACCTAGACATTTAAATAAAAAATTTGAACATGATCTGTACCAAAAAAGATTTTAAAAATGTTAGTTGAATACATAGCTAAAGTTTCTTACCTTAAAGTATAATGTAGAATGTTATAAATACCTAATAAGCAAGATAGTAGTCCCAAATACCTTTCCTTTTGTTTCTTTATTTTGTTTTGGGATGTGTTCTTTAAATTTCTTATTGAAATACAGTTGATATATAATGTGCTTCTGGTGTATAGCAGAGTGATTCAGAGAAAGATATATATATATATGTTCCTTTTCATATTCTTCCCATTATTGTTTGTTATAATGAATATAGTTGCCTGTGCTATACCTATATTGCAGGACCTTGTTTATTTTTTATATAGCAGTGTGTATCTATAAATCCGAACTCCTAATTTATTGCTCCCTCACTTCTTTTCCCCCTTGGTAACCATATGTTTGTTTTCTCTGTTTGCAAGTCTGTTTATGATTTCATAAATAAATTCATTTGTATCATATTTTAGATTCCACATATAAGTGATATCATATAGTATTTGTCTTTGTCTGACTTCATTTAGTACGATGATAATCTGTAGGTCCATTTGTGTTGCTACATATGCCATTATTTTATTCTATATTATAACTGAATAATATTTCATTTTATATATATACCACATCTTCTTTATCTGTTCATCTGTTGATGGACATTTAAGTTGCTTCTGTGTCTTAAACTATTAAAATAGTGCTGCGGTGAACACTGGGGTGGATGTTCTTTTCACATTTCAGTTTTCCCTGGATATATGCTCAGGAGTGGAATTCCAGGATCATATGGTAACTCTATTTTTAGTTTTTAAGGAAACATCCATACTATTTTCTATAATGGCTACATTAATTTACATTCCTGCCAATAGTGTGAGGGGCTTTCTGTTGCTCCACAGCCTCTCCGGTGTTTATTATTTGTAGACTTTTTAATGATGGACATTCTTACTGGTGTGAGGTGATAACCTCATTGTAGTTTTGATTTGTATTTGTCTAATAATAATTAGTGATGTTGAACATCTTTTTGTGTGCCTATTGACCATCTGCATGTGTTATTGGAAGACATATCTACGTAGGCCTTCTTCCTTTTTTTTTTTTATTAGATTGCTTTGTTTTTTTGTTACTGTGTTGTGTGAGCTGTTTCGATATTTTGGAAGTTAATCCCTTGTCAGTTGCATCATTTGCAAATACTTTCTCCCATTCTGTAAGTTGTCTTTTCATTTTGTTTATGGTTTCCTCTCTATGTAAAAGCTTAAAAATTTGATTAGGTCTCACTTGTCCATTTTTACTTTTGTTGTAAAAATTTTTTTATTGGAGTACAGTTTATATACAATGTTGTGTTAGTTTCAGGTGTACAGCAAAGTGAATCAGTTATACATATATCCACTTAAAAATTTTTTTTTCTTCTCAAATAGGCCATTACAAAGTGTTGAGCAGTGTTCCCTGTGCTATACAGTAGGTTATTATTAGTTATCTGTTTTATACATCAAATCAGATCAGATCAGTCGCTCAGTCGTGTCTGACTCTTTGTGACCCCATGAATCGCAGCACGCCAGGCCTCCCTGTCCATCACCAACTCTCGGAGTTCACTGAGACTCACGTCCATCAAGTCAGTAATGTCATCCAGGCATCTCATCCTCTGTCGTCCCCTTCTCCTCTTGCCCCCAGTCTCTCCCAGCATGAGAGTCTTTTCCAGTGAGTCAACTCTTCTCATGAGGTGGCCAAAGTACTGGAGTTTCAGCTTTAGCATCATTCCTTCCAAAGAGATCCCAGGGCTGATCTCCTTCAGAATGGACTGGTTGGATCTCCTTGCAGTCCAAGGGACTCTCAAGAGTCTTCTCCAACACCACAGTTCAAAAGCATCAATTCTTCGGCGCTCAGCTTTCTTCACAGTCCAACTCTCACATCCATACATGACCACTGGAAAAACCATAGCCTTGACTAGATGGAACTTTGTTGGCAAAGTAATGTCTCTGCTTTTGAATATGCTATCTAGGTTGGTCATAACTTTCCTTCCAAGGAGTAAGCGTCTTTTAATTTCATGGCTGCAGTCACCATCTGTAGTGATGTTGGAGCCCAGAAAAATAAAGTCTGACACTGTTTCCACTGTTTCCCCGTCTATTTGCCAAGAAGTGATGGGACCGGATGCCATGATCTTCGTTTTCTGAATGTTGAGCGTTAAGCCAACTTTTTCACTCTCCACTTTCACTTTCATCAGGAGGCTTTTGAGTTCCTCTTCACTTTCTGCCATAAGGGTGGTGTTATCTGCATATCTGAGGTTATTGATATTTCTCCCCGCAATCTTGATTCCAGCTTGTGCTTCTTCCAGTCCACTGTTTCTCATGATGTACTCTGCATAGAAGTTAAATAAACAGGGTGACAATATACAGCCTTGACGTACTCCTTTTCCTATTTGGAACCAGTCTGTTCCATGTCCAGTTCTAACTGTTGCTTCCTGACCTGCATACAAATTTCTCAAGAGGCAGATCAGGTGGTCTGGTATTCCCATCTCTTTCAGAATTTTCCACAGTTTATTGTGATCCACATGGTCAAAGGCTTTGGCATAGTCAATAAAGCAGAAATAGATGTTTTTCTGGAACTCTCTTGCTTTTTCCATGATCCAGCGGATGTTGGCAATTTGATCTCTGCTTCTTCTGCCTTTTCTAAAACCAGCTTGAACATCAGGAAGTTCATGGTTCACGTATTGCTGAAGCCTGGCTTGGAGAATTTTGAGCATTACTTAACTAGCGTGTGAGATGAGTGCAATTGTGCGGTAGTTTGAGCATTCTTTGGCATTGCCTTTCTTTGGGATTGGAATGAAAACAGACCTTTTCCAGTCCTGTGGCCACTGCTGAGTTTTCCCAATTTGCTCGCATATTGAGTGCAGCACTTTCACAGCATCATCTTTCAGGATTTGGAATGGTTAAACTGGAATTCCATCACCTCCACTAGCTTTGTTCGTAGTGATGCTTTCTAAGGCCCACTTGACTTCACATTCCAGGATGTCTGGCTCTAGGTCAGTGATCACACCATCGTGATTATCTTGGTCGTGAAGATCTTTTTTGTACAGTTCTTCTGTATAGTCTTGTCATCTCTTCTTAATATCTTCTGCTTCTGTTAGGTCCATACCATTTCTGTCCTTTATCGAGCCCATCTTTGCATGAAATGCTCCTTTGGTATCTCTGATTTTGTTGAAGAGATCCCTAGTCTTTCCCATTCTGTTGTTTTCCTCTATTTCTTTGCATTGATCGCTGAAGAAGGCTTTCTTATCTCTTCTTGCTGTGCTTTGAAACTCTGCATTCAGATGTTTATATCTTTCCTTTCTCCTTTGCTTTTTGCTTCTCTTCTTTTCACAGCTATTTGTAAGGCCTCCCCAGACAGCCATTTTGCTTTTTTGCATTTCTTTTCCATGGGGATGGTCTTGATCCCTGTCTCCTGTACAGTGTCACGAACCTCATTCCATAGTTCAGCAGGCACTCTATCTATCAGATCTAGGCCCTTAAATCTATTTCTCACTTCCACTGTATAATCATAAGGGATTTGATTTAGGTCATACCTGAATGGTCTAGTGGTTTTCCCTACTTTCTTAAATTTAAGTCTGAATTTGACAGTAAGGAGTTCATGGTCTGAGCCACAGTCAGCTCCTGGTCTTGTTTTGCTGACTGTATAGAGCTTCTCCATCTTTGGTTGCAAAGAATATAATCAATCTGATTTCGGTGTTGACCATCTGGTGATGTCCATGTGTAGAGTCTTCTCTTGTGTTGTTGGAAGAGGGTGTTTGTTATGACCAGTGCATTTTCTTGGCAAAACTCTATTAGTCTTTGCCCTGCTGCATTGCGTATTCCAAGGCCAAATTTGCCTGTTACTCGAGGTGTTTCTTGACTTCCTACTTGTGCATTCCAGTCCCCTATAATGAAAAGGACATCTTTTTTATACATAGATGTTTAAACATTTTATACGTACATGTTTTATACATAGTAGTGTATATATGTTAGTCCTGGTCTTCCAATTTATCCCCACCTCCATCCCCTGGTAACCATAAGTTTGTTTTCTACGTCTATGACTTGACTTTACTTCTGTTTTGTAAGTAAGTTTATTTGTATCCTGTCCCCTTTTCTTTAGATTGCACATGTAAGCAATATCATATCTGTCTTTCTGTGTCTGAATTACCTCACTCAGCATGACAGTCTCCAGTTTCATCCACGTTGTTGCAGATGGCATTATTTTTCTTTTTTATTGCAGTAGTAGTGCACTGTATATATGTACCACATATTCTTGGTATATCATGTTCTTAGTTTGTGAAAATGACTATACTATCCAAAGCAATCTACAGAGTCAGTGCAATCTCTGTCAAATTACCAATGGCATTTTTCTCAGAACTAGAACAAAAATTTGTATGGAAACACAAAAGGCCCTGAATAGTGAATGCAATTTTGAGAAAGAAAAAATGGAGCTAGAGGAATTAGTCTCCCTGACTTCAGACTAGCCTACAAAGCTACATTTATCAAAATGATATGGTATTGGCACAAAGACAGAAATATATAATCAATAGAAAAGGATAGAAAGCCCAGAAATAAACCCACTCACCTATGGTCAATTAATCTATGACAAAGGAGGCAAGAATATGCAGTGGAGAAAAGATAGTTTCTTCAATAAGTGGTTGGTGCTAGGAAACTGGACAGCTACATATAAAAGAATGAAATTAGAACATTCTTTGCATCATACACAAAAATAAATTCAAAATGGACTAAAGACCTCTAAGGCCAGACACTATAAAGCTCTTAGAGGAAAATATAGGCAAAACACCCTTTTACCCAAATCACAGCCTGATCTTTTTTAAATTTTTTTATTAATTTCTCCTAACGTAGTGAAAAAAACAAAACAAAAAAACCCAAATAAACAAATGGGATCTAATTTAACTTAAAAGCTTTTATACAGCCAAGGGAACCATAAACAACAGAAAGGCAGCCCTCAGACTGGGAAAAAATATTTGCAAATGAAGCAACTGTCCAAGGGATTAATCTCCAAAATATATAAATGATTCATGCAACTCAATATCAAAGACACAAATGAAATGACTCAATCAAAAAATGGGTGGAAGGTCTAAATAAATATTTCTCTAAAGAAGACATACAGATGGCCAAAAAGCAGATGAAAAAATGCTCAATATCATTAGGAAATGCAAATCAAAACTACAGTGAGGTATCACTGATCAGAATGGCATTGTTAAAGAATCTGTAGGCAGTAAATGTAGAGAAAGTGTGGAGAAAAGGGACCCCTCCTACACTCTTAACTGGGAATGTAAATTGAAACAGCCACTATTGGAGAACCGTATGGAGATTCCTTAAAAAACTAAAAATATCAATAGAGCTACCATATGACGTAGCAATCCCACTCCTGGGCAAATACCCAGAGAAAGCCATATTTTTGCTCTTATTTCTATTGCTGAGCAGTCCAGAATTTCTTGAGAACCTTTTTGAATGTAATTTAAATGGTAAATTTATTGATAATCTCTACTTAGTTGGAAATTCAGAGAATTTTTGAAATATACTATCACTTATGATGATCAAATAATATAATAGTGTAATTTAGCTTTGAAAAATGTCACATTTTGTATTATGAATACATCTTTTGAAATTCATATCAGTGATTTTTTTTATCCTTTATAGGTATTATTAATTTATGTAAACCTGGAAACTCTGGGATTCAGTCTCTAATTGGAGTACTTTGCATTCCAAATATGGAAATAAGGGTAGGTAAAAATTACTCTGTATCAGAATTTTAGTGGAGGAAATTAATTGGAGAAAAGTTTCAAGTGGTGTTTTTCCTCATGAATTGTTAATCTGTATCACAGAACATTTTAAAAATACAGGAATAAATATTTATGACTTAGTTGTACACTAAGGAAAAGAATATGAATCATTTGAAACAATGCTGTTGTTAGGAACTATGGATGTATTAAAATTATATTAAAATATGGCATTAATTATGCCTTTTCTTTCTTTGAAATTAACTATGCTTTATTTAATAAAAGGTATAGACATTTCACAGGGGCATTCTCATTGTAAAAGTTTCAAGCAATACAGAAAACTATACTTAGGGGAAAGTAAGCATAGTAGTTATGCAACTTATGCTTTCTAACTTTTATTTTTATGTTATGAGCAATGGTTTTGATTAAAATTGGGGTACTTATATGCTTAATTATTAGACATAGCCCTAAATTATTAGGGCTTTACTGGTGGCTCAGATGGTAAAGAATCTGCCTGCAATGCAGGAGACCCAAGTTCTGTCCCTGAGTTGGGAAGGTCCCCTGGATAAGGAAATGACAACCCACTCCAGTTTTCTTGCCTGGAGAATTCCATGGGCAGAGGAGCCTGGCGGGCTACAGTCTATGGGGTCACAGAGAATCAGACACAACTGAGTAACTAACACTTCACTTTCTAAATTATTAATGTGTACAAATTGTATAAAACAGCTAAAACAGATTGAAATTAGAGGGAAAGAAATTAACTCTTCACAAGGTTCTTCCTTTTCCCCTTCTGTGTTTTTCTTTTAATGTTCAAAGGAACAAAACTTGCCCCCCTGTTTCTAATTATTAGTACAAATATTAGCTAGAGGTGCCTTGCTTAAAATGTGAACTAAAAACAAAAGCATCTAAACCATGGAAGGATGTAATTAAGGATGGAAAGATCTATAAGCAGGGAACTAAAGGTTCCAATTCAGCTGACTTCTTACTCAGCAAAAAAACATGCTCTTTTGAGTTTGGCCAGACTGATTTTATTATTTATAGCTCCATGACCTTAGGCAAATTATTTTAAACCTTTAAATCTATTTCTTCATGTCTACAATGGGGATAATACAAGATTTATTGAAAAAGTTACATCATGTATATGTAGTAAGCATTCAGTACTTTTCTCTAATATAGGCAGAAACAGTTTTCTAAAATATAGTAGTTCTCTTTTTACCAATTTTTAAATCTGTGAATAGGACATTTAAAAATTTTTAAGTGAAGATTTATTCTGTAAAAACAAATGAACTGTATTTTTTTTTTTTTTTTTTACTTTCAGCGAGGTCTCCTTGAAGTGCTTTATGATATATTTCGTCTTCCTCTACCTGTTGTGACTGAAGAGTTCATAGAAGCACTACTCAGTGTAGGTAAGTATTGAAGTGCATTCACTGTTCATATATTGTAATTTTTTAAATGACTTACCTAATGGAGGCAGAATCCCTCGAAGGGAAAATACTAAAATAAGTATTGAATATCACTTTCTTTTCTTATTGCATATTTGTGGCATGAAATTAATATAAAAATAAAATCTCAGGTGAACTTCTAAAAAGAAATTTTAATTTCTTCTCTGTCTTCATAATTCCTGAAATTAGCAGTGAAATTAATAATAGAAGGATGGATCAAGAAAGGAAGAGAGGAGATAATAAGAAACCTTTTGCAATTCTCAAATTAGATTATTTGATTTTCAAATTTTATTTTAGCTAAATGACTCTAAACCCTTGAATGAAGAAAGTTAAAGTTAGATTTATGTAAACCCTTCATTTACAGAAATAATTTTTTTCTGTACGCCTTTTTGAGTCTTTTTCTTTTCTTTTTTTTTTAGCCAACAGTTAAAATTATTTATAGCCTGGTTGTATGCTATGCTGTGCTAAATTGCTTCAGTTGTGTCTGACCCTTTGCGACCCTATGGAGTGTAACTTGCCAGGCTCCTCTGTCCATGGATAGCTTGTTTAGCTGATGGTTATTTAAACTGTTTCATTGATGTACTATTTTCTTCTAACTATCTAAATTTATTTTAGATCCAGGTAGATTCCAAGACAGTTGGAGGCTTTCAGATGGCTTTGTAGCAGCTGAGGCAAAAACTATTCTTCCTCATCGTGCCAGATCCAGGTAGAATTTAAGTACAGAAATAATTCAGATTTATTACAGTTGCTATTTTTATGTTCAGTTTTCTAGTGTATGGAACAAGATTTAAAATTTTCTGTGCTGTATTTATTTCCAGGCCAGACCTCATGGATAATTATTTGGCACTGATACTCTCAGCATTTATTCGTAATGGACTTTTAGAAGTAAGAATTATAAACCTTCTTCTATTTTATTTTCTCTAGCAGTTCTTTCAGAGCAACAAACATGATGCATAGGTGTGTTCATGTATGCTATTTTGCAACTGTGATATTTTCTTTTTATTTTCAAAGGGTTTGGTTGAGGTAATAACAAACAGTGACGACCATATCTCAGTTAGAGCCACCATCCTTTTAGGAGAACTTTTACATATGGTAAGTTTAACAACTTTTGATTATGTTTTGTACATTAATGTTTTAATTTATGAAACAAGGCTATTTTAACAGTGTTACTTTGCATTATCTCAAAAACATAAGTTTGCATTTATTTGGATATGTATCTTTGCATTACAAAGAGCCCTTGATACTTTGTATCATATATATATAGGCTAGTTTTTTAAATGGAAAAAATATAAAGTACTGAATACTCACTTTCAATGTTGACATTTTGAGTCCATAAATATCTTTCTTTAGAATCTTTAGAATGACTTCCTACCTAAAAATTACAGAATTACAAAACTATAGATATTACTTTAATCAGCTAGGGATCGAATTGATAACAGTAAGTGCGTAAATTTTAGAAAACTTTGTGAAGGAAAAATCTAAATTTAACTGCCTTACTTGAACATGTACTTCTCTGTAAACTTGTCAGTTGAGGTTTGTTTTGAAAGGTGGGAATCTTTTTTGGGGGGACATGGTTTTATGACATCAGTAACTTGTGGAAACAAGGAGCTAGCCAAGTGATCTGATCATTTTCAATACCTAGCAGATGAAGTAGTGAGGGTACTCTGACCATTTACAAATTAGAAATTTATATTTCTAAGTCTGTTAGTTAACAAGTGTGAAAGTCGCTCAGTCATGTCCAACTCTTTGCAACCCCATGGACCATAGCCTGCCAGGCTCCTCTGTCCATGGAATTCTCCAGGCCAGAATACTGGAGTGGGTAACCGTTTCCTTCTCCAGGGGATCTTCCCAGCCCAGGGATTGAACCAGGTCTCCTGCATTGCAAGTGTATTCTTTACCGTTTGAGCCACCAGGGAATCCCATTAGTTAATAAAATACTAAATAAAAAGAACCACTCTGAACTCATTAAGGAAGAAGTAACCCTGTGGTAAATCATTTGAAATTATGTTACGGCTTGTTATTACTGTCAGATTATTTTTTGTTTTTATAGTTGTGTTTGGCCCCCTCCATCACCAGGGTTTTTTCTGTATAGAAGTTCAGCTTTGTGAATGAGGAAAAGAAAATTAAGCAGTTTAATGATAACTGTCTTGTTTATCAGTAAGTTATTTAGCCACTTGCTCTGTTAAGCCCATCTATGAAAGAATTAATATTGCAGGTTTTGTTTGGAAAGCAAAAGGCAAGTTTCTTAAAGATTGTTGGAATTATGAGACAAACCTCTTTTGAGAAGCTGGCTTTTAAACCTAAGAGGTAAACTTGTAAATTATGATATTGCATCCAGCATTTTAAATTCTACTTTTAACATAACATTATAGCACTGAATCTAAGTTTTGACCTAACATCCTTTTAAATTATTTAAGAATTGAGTTTAATTGGATACCACTTAAGATTATAAATTAAAGTTAAGATTAAGGATCTATGGAATTTAGAGTTTTATTAATGTAATCTGAGCCTGTATCCTTGTATTTGTTACATGTCATCCTTGATGAAAGCAAATAAGATAAAAATAATAATATGTATCAGAAAGTAAATAATTAACTCTGTGGCTAACATAAAATACGCTTTTTTAACTTTTTATAAAATACTATTTTTCATTTTAGGCAAACACAATTCTTCCTCATTCACATAGCCATCATTTGCACTGCCTGCCAACCCTAATGAATATGGCTGCATCCTTTGATATCCCTAAGGAAAAGAGATTGTAAGTATCCAGGTTCTAGCAAAGCTTGTGCGTAGTATATTTAATACTCATTTAGGTGTCCTTATCTTCTTTTTAAGAAAGTAGTATATATAGGTTATTCCTGAGAATTCTTTTAGGGAAGCCTTTGGATAAGAGGAAAGTTTGTAGTTTTTTAAAAATAATTTGTATTTTAGGCTACAAAGTATTTTGGCTTGGTAAAGTCAACCTTTTCTCACGTGTTTCTGGACAAGGACATAAAATTTCTACTGGATCAGTAAAAATATTGGGATTGAGAGTTTTTTGGACAATTGTATGTTTTGAGCAACAATTCAGTCTCTTTCTCAATGTCTAAATTATATCAGATTAAAGCACAAAGACTAACAGTGTTATTTTTTTTATATATGGGGTTAAAAATGTTGAGGAAAAAAAATGTTGGAATTTAGTAGCCCATACTTTAGGCATCGAAGTAAGCTAAACTCTTGGTGCTAAAGGAAATACTGCAAATATAGAATTTATAAACTAAAGTATGGTAATACAGCTGTAACTCTGCTGGAATTCGAGGACTAATAATAAAATATAATTTAAGGTGGAGGAGCTTGATTGTATAGTGATAGTAGGAATCTTTTTTCATCTGATAAAGATTATGTCTAGTCCAGGGATGTCTTTTTTTTTCTCTCTTTATGATCAGAAAAATTTATATATTTAGGCTTCATTTTTTTTCCCCGTAATGTTTTAAAATGTTGTTCATTAGCTTAGTCAGAAACAGGAATTTTTTTAAGTTATACTACAATTCTCAAAAGTTTAGTTAGCTTTATTAATTTAAAAGTACATATAAGGGCTTCACTATAAATAAATAGTATTTTTTTTATTAATTTAAAATCTATCAATGAGAATACTATTATTTAACAGATTGAAGTTGTATTATAAACTGAGGGCATTAGGGATCATCAGTTCTGACTTCAGGCTTACATTGGTATTGGTAGCACTCAGCTCTTATTTTAGTAGTTTTCTTCATGGAAAAAATGTACTTTCTCAAAGCCTGGTAGACCTGAACTCTTTGAGTCAGCTTATGGCCATGGATTTTAGCATTCATCAGGAATTCAAATTTACCTTCAAAATTCCAATGATAATAGAATTTTTTTTTGAGCTTGGTAAGCTGTCTTTACTGATAAGTACTTACCAATCTGGGCACATCTCAAAGTTTTTAAATTTTGAATCCAGTTTGTATTTATTACAATTTCTGAAGTTGAGACTTGACTGCCACCAAATTCTTAAAAACTGTACTTTTTATATACCACAAAAAGGGAATTAAAAATAATTTTTAAAAGGATTCCATTTACATTTACAGATTAGTAGGTAAAATAGAGACTGTTCAGTTAATATTGGTTATCCAACCTCATACCTTAAACAAAAATCAGTTTCATATGGATCAAGGCCTTAAATGTGAAAAGCAGAGTTTTAAAATAAGAAAATATATAAAACTTCAGTTTGGACCTTGAGGAGGGAGTTCTTAAAACTAACATACGACTGTACCACCACCACTATAAGAAAAAATTAGTATGTTTTGCTGAATCTGAATAATTAGTGTTTCTTCATACAAATCAGCAGTGTTCTTGTTTTTTTTTTTCTTTGTGGTTCCAAATTTGATTAAATCGTTTACTTTTTAGTAACAGTATCTAGCCTGCATTTATGTAAGTTTCGATAGAATAGTTTACCAAAGTGATCTCTTTAAAATTATGCTATCCCTGCTACAGTATTAATTGAATTTTTTTCCTCATTTAGGCGAGCCAGTGCAGCTTTGAACTGTTTAAAACGCTTCCATGAAATGAAAAAACGAGGACCTAAACCTTATAGCCTTCATTTAGATCACATTATTCAGAAAGCAATTGCAACACATCAGAAACGGGATCAGTATCTCCGAGCTCAGAAAGATATATTTGTTCTTAAGGTACTGATGCAGAAGATGCGATTTTTACTTTAATTTCCTAATTCTTAACCCCTGTATTTTAGTAGGCATATACATGCTTGAGTTAGCAGTTTTATTCATGTATATGGATTTTCAAAAAGCTTCTAATAAGTTTTATAATGATTGGACAGTTAAGCTGAGTTTTTATAACTTTTTGAAGAACCTTGATAATTCTCCTTTTTTTTTTTTTTTAAAGTCAGAGATGGTGATGATGTATTTGCAAAGACTTTATCTCAAAAAAATTTAAAGTTTTCCTTTCAGTTTAATTGCTCAGTCATGTCCGACTCTTTGCCGACCCCATGCACTGCAGCAAACCCGGCCTCCCTGTGCATCACCAACTCACGAAGTTTACTCAAACTCGTGCCTGTTGAGTTGGTGATACCATCCATCTCATCCTCTGTCGTTCCCTTCTCCTCCTGTCTTCAATCTTTCCCAGCATCAGGGTCTTTGTAAATGAGTCAGTTCTTCACATCAGGTGGCCAAAGTATTGGAGCTTCAGCATAAGTCCTTAAATGAAAAATTTTTCTTTTTGTTTTTAAAATTTCAACTGTTATTTGATGTAAGGCCAGTTTTTCTTAATTTTTCTTATTACTTTCTGGTGATTTAGGATACAGAGGAAGCTCTTCTAATGAACCTTAGAGATAGCCAAGTCCTTCAACATAAAGAGAATCTTGAATGGAATTGGAATCTTATTGGGACCATTCTTAAGGTATGATAGGATACTTCTTGATAATGGCTTGATTGTTTTCATTATATTATTCATTGCAATTTATCATAATTATATGTTAAGGAATTAATAAGTACATAATACAACATATTATGTTTTTCTAGTGGCCAAATGTAAATCTAAGAAACTATAAAGATGAGCAGTTGCACAGGTATGTAAGAACTGTTTTACATTTAAATATAAAGAACTCAAATTTGAATTATATTATGCCTGATACCTGTTAAAAGTAGTAATTGATGTTTTAAATATACATTGTTACTTTTTAATAGTTGGTATCCAGTAGGTACATATTGATATATGTTTTTATATACAGCTTGTGTTTTGTAACCAGAAATCATCAACTAATTCTTTTTCTGGTTATTTACATTCTGGTTTTAGTTTTGGAACAAATGAAGTACTTAAGATAAAAGTTTTATCAAATCAAGAGTATCAGCCATGTACTAATCTTGGCCCTAACATATGAGAATGATATATTAAGAGCATAATGTCTCCCTCTCAAAACTATGGCCATTTTAAATATTCTAATTTCTTTTGCCTGTGACTTTGGAGGTTATTCATTCTTTTTCCTCTTTACACTGTTAACCAGCCACACCTTCCATAAAACAGCTTATATTTATAGCATATACAATACTTAAGGGTATTATGCTGTTTTCTAGTGCCCCATGCATTTTTATTCCTTCTGAGTTTAGATTACCCAACCACCAGCGTTGATTTCTTTGAATAAAAGAGCTTTTACTTCATGTTTTTGAAAAGTTCACATCGTTGGTATTATTATTATTATTATTATTATCATCTCTTCACATTTTGAGAAATGTATAGAACATATAAATTACGTTGGGATAAAGAAGCATAGCACTGACTTTTCCAACTTGTGAGAACAGATATGAAGTCTCATTCAACTTTGTTTTTCCAGCTCCTGGACCTGGCATCTTTATTACATTGGATAATAGCGTAGAAATTAAATTGAACTAAGTTAAATGGAAGCTTAGAACATAATGTTGAAAATTATAACATGAAAATATCATCCATTGCTTTATAAATTCAGTTGTTTAAATTTTACCTGAAGCTTTTGTGGTTGACTTTTGCCTAATTGTGAAGAACTGACAAAATCATAGTGTAGTAACATTTATGTGCAGTTATCTAGTATAAATTCATAAAGTATAGTAGAAGAAAATATATATATTCTAGGTTTAAATAGAGTTTAAAAAAAAAGACCTAACAGTAAAATAAAATGTATACCTGTCAAAAACAAAAAGAAGAATGAAAATTTATATCCAGGTGGTTTCATCATATTTATCCAACTGTGTATCTTCTAGCAGTGTTATGTTTGCATTTTTCCTGCTGAGCATCTTCTCCACTATTTTCTATCAGGCGTCCCACCAAAAAATTCTTATCTCATGAAGATATTTTTTATAATGAAAGGGATTGTTCGTGTGTGTGTGTGTGTGTGCGTGCGTGCGCGCACGTGCATGTGTAGAATGTACCAAATGTGTTTATTAAATTTACCCCAATGGTTTAAACTCAAAACATATTCAAAAGCTGTGGTTAAGATTCTAAAATAATTATTTGGTTTATTACTTTGTTGCTGATTTTTTATTTTAACCTTAGGTTTGTACGAAGACTACTTTATTTTTACAAGCCCAGTAGTAAGTTATACGCCAATCTGGATCTGGATTTTGCCAAGTCCAAGCAGCTCACAGTTGTGGGTTGTCAGTTTACAGAATTTCTTCTTGAGTCTGAAGAGGTAATAGGCACTTTGAATATTTTCCAGAGCACATGTTTTTCACTGAATTTGACCCCTTCCTTTTATTTTTGAATATGT
This sequence comes from Bos indicus, assembly GCF_029378745.1. Taxonomy (NCBI): domain Eukaryota; kingdom Metazoa; phylum Chordata; class Mammalia; order Artiodactyla; family Bovidae; genus Bos; species Bos indicus. The sequence continues at coordinate 35,371,883 of NC_091779.1, forward strand.
ATAAGCTATATTTAGAAACATAGAATGAGCCCAGACCTAGATTTTTATCCTTAGTCACTAGCTATCTATGTGACTTTGGACAAGTTATTTGCCTTCTAAAAGACCTGGTTTTCTTTTGGTAAAATAGAAAATAATACCATCTCATGCAGCATTGTATTGAATGGGATTAAAAAGAACAGATACTCAGAGATTAATGTCTGTTATTAGAAACTTCATTATTATTAAATCTTTTGGACTTGATTAATCAAGTTGATTTTTCTAATTGTAGGCCCTGACTGCTTTTCTAGCAATATCATAATGTATTTGCTTTTAGGATGGGCAGGGATACTTAGAAGATCTAGTAAAGGATATTGTTCAGTGGCTCAATGCCTCTTCTGGAATGAAACCTGAAAGAAGCCTTCAAAATAATGGTTTATTGACTACTCTTAGTCAACACTACTTTTTATTTATTGGAACACTTTCTTGCCACCCTCATGGCGTCAAAATGCTGGAGAAATGCAGCGTATTTCAATGGTGAGCATTCCTAGATTCTGTTTCAGTATATACCTAAACTTTATTTTTAATGTGATCAGAAAGGGTATGCTTTTTAGTCTGTGTACCTGTATTTGGTAAGTTTTATTGTTGTTGTTCAGTCTCTCAGTCATGTCCCTCTCTTTGTGACCCCGTGGACTGCAGTATGCCAGGCTTCCCAGTCCTCCATCTCCCGGAGCTTGTTCAAACTCATGTCCATTGAGTCAGTGATGACATCCAACCATCTTGTCCTCTGTTGTCCCCTTCTCCTCCTGCCTTCAGTCTTTTCCAACATCAAGATCTTCTCTAATGAGTCAGCTCTTCACATCAGGTGGCCAAAATATTGGAGCTTCAGCTTCTGCACCAGTCCTTCCAATGAATAAATATTCAGGGTTGATTTCCTTTAGGATTGACTGACTGGTTTGATCTTGCAGTCCAAGAGACTTGCCTGTGAGTGTCCTGGAGTCTCTGGTGGAAGCATGGGTTGACAGTGGCCTGCTGCAGGGTCAGGGACACATACTATAACAGTCCTGGAGCCTGCTGGCATAAGTCCTTTTGAAGGAGGTCACCATTACCCCTACCATAGTTTGGCCTCAGACCAAACAATAGGGAAGGAACACAGCCTCACCCATCAGCAGAAAATTGGATTCAAGATTTACTAAGCTTGGCCTTGCCACTAGAGCAAGATCCAGTTTTCCCCACAGCCAGTCCCTCCCATCAGGAAGCTTCCACAAGCCTCTAATCCTTAACTGTCAGAGGGCAGACAGAATGAAAACCATAACCAAACTAATCACATGGACCACAGCCTTGTCTAACTCAGTGAAACTATGAGCCATGCCGTGTAGGGCCACCCAAGATGGATGATGGGTCATGAAGAGTTCTGAAAAAATGTGGTCCACTGGAGAAGGAAATGGCAAACCACTTCAGTATTCTTGCCTTGAGAACCCCACAAATAGTATGAAAAGGCAAAAAGTTTTGTTAAAATACAAAAAAATTTTGATTAGAGTTGTCTTGATGCTCTGATGCTTTTTAAAAAATGGGATATTTCTTAAGTGCTTTCTTTTAGAAATGCTTAGGAATTTTAAAATATTTGTTGAATTAATGAATCAGTACAGTAATTTCTAGTAACCTTTATTATTTTCATCATTTTTTTAGTTTACTTAACCTTTGCTCCTTGAAAAACCAAGATCACTTGCTAAAACTGACCGTTTCAAGCTTGGACTATAGTAGAGATGGTTTGGCCAGGGTCATCCTTTCCAAAATCTTAACAGCAGCCACTGATGTGAGTATAACATAGGCAATAGAGCTATAAATTCATAACTAGTTAGTTCAGTATTTTATCAACTTTAGCCTAATAAAATTATAAATTTTAAGACTATGGGATGGAATTTGAGTTTATTTTTAAATTTTAGTTTGTCCAGAGAACTCGACTACCGTACCCATTTTTTTATATAAAGAGAAATGCTTTGAAGCAGCTAGATAGATACAGTATTTTATTATACTGGGACTAAAAAATATATTTGTATCAAGGGCTAGACTGTCAATTCCAGTCTTTCTGCCCTTTTCAAGTGTAAAACTATTCTAAAACAAAGTCAGATGGACTGTCTATAGTGAAGTTTGGATGGTGGTGGTTGGTTTTTGTTTTTTTTTTTTTAATGTTCTCATTTATCTTTATAGGCCTGCAGACTGTATGCAACAAAACATTTAAGAGTGTTATTGAGAGCTAATGTTGAATTCTTCAATAATTGGGGAATTGAATTACTAGTGACCCAGCTGCATGATAAAAACAAAACGATTTCTTCTGAGGCCCTTGATATTCTCGATGAAGCATGTGAAGACAAGGTGAAGTTTCGTTATCTTGTAATAAAATACTTAGATATAAATTTTTATGAAACTCTTCAAGTTTGATAGAAAACTGTGTGGAATTATAATGTATGTAATATAGTGGTTTTGGAAGTAGAGAATTTACTATCTTCATGCAGTTATTAATTTGCCTAATAATTATTTATTTTAGGCCAATCTTCATGCACTTATTCAGATGAAGCCAGCTTTATCTCACCTTGGGGACAAGGGTTTGCTTCTCCTCCTGAGGTAAATTTTAAGAAAATTTTTCTTGTAGTTATGTTTTCTTTTGTGTGCTCTCTGGCAGTGTGTATTAAAGCTGGATTCAAATCTGTAAAGGAAGCACTCTAAAGAGTTTAGCTGTTAACTTCTGAAAGAGGCCCATTTTAGAATATTGGGCATCCTTTAATACTGAAACTCTGGCTTTTCATTGTTTTCCATAGTGTCTCTTTTTCATCTCTATGTGTCCTCATTCTTTTTATAACATTTTCTTTACTGTGGTTGGATTCATGTTTTTTGCAAAGATTTTCAAAGTATTTGTATTTGAAATTATAAGATAATTGACCTCTTTAAGGCACACTGTTCTTAAAGTCTTTGGGCTTAAGTGTATTTGGTTTGAGATACTTTAGCTTTTTAAACAATTTTTTGTGAGACCCAATGTTAAACTGTTGCCTGTTGCACTTTACAGATTTCTCTCCATTCCAAAAGGGTTTTCCTATTTGAATGAAAGGGGTTATGTAACAAAACAGTTGGAAAAGTGGCACAAGGTAACTTTCTGTTGAATAAGTTTCAGTTTGTATGTTTTTATTTTGGAAAATAGATTCGAGGATTTTGAAATTAAAGTTAAATATTTAAATATTCATATGAAGTCAGGTCTTCAAATTCTGTTAATTATTTATATTCATATTTATCCATTTTTTAAACTACAGTTATTTTATAGTGTGAACTGTTGATTTTGTATGTTTTCTGTTGAAATTTTGCTTTCAGCTTTAATCTACTGGCATCATTTGTCAACCCTACTTACCATCATCATTTCTTTTATTTTGGATTCCTTTTACAGCCCTTTTGAACTGAAACTTAAAACAGTTTTCCTAACTGAAGATTATAAAACAGTTCTACCAAGCAGATATAATAATCTAATTATTAAACTTCATTTTAGGGTAGACTTTTCATAAATCTGAGAACAAACTTCTTGCTGTTGTACATAACAGGGAAATCTAGGAAGAAGGGACTAGTTTGAAGGTATTAGTTATCTCTCTAGCTTTTCTTTAGCTGGTCATCACTGTGGCTTCAGTTAACTTGAAGCATTATAAATCATCAAAGCATCTTAGAAGCTCATAGAATAATCAGTCCTAATATAAATGATTCCCAGATTTTCCTTTATTGAATTCAGATCATTGTTTATATTGTCTATATTGAACCATATTTCATAAGATAGGCTCATTTAAAAAAAAATAATGAAACTATAGTTATAGTTACCAGAGGTGAATGTGGGGGTAGAGGAAATTGGATGAAGGCAGTCAAAAGATGCAAACTTCCATTTATACACTTATAATAAGGAAGTACTAGGGATATAATGTACAACATGATAAATATAATTAGCTTTGTTGAATGTTTTATATGACAGTTGTTGAGTAAATCCTGAGAGTTCTTATCACAAGGGAAAATATTTTATTTCTTTAGTTTGTATCTGTATAAAATAATGTATGTTCACTAAACTTATTGTGATAGTCATTTCAGATGTGTGTAAGTCAAATCATTATGTCAGTTGTACACACTGCTAGATGTCAATTATCTCTCAGTAAAACTGGATGGAAAAGAAATACCGTAAAGCATACTGTAACTGTAAAGCATACAACTTAAGGCATGGAGTCTTTCAATAATTGGTGAATTGGAAAACTGAAATAAAGACGTAATAGTTTCATTCCCTAAACAGAATATTATCCTCACTTTAAAAAGAAAAAAGTGAAAATATCTAGGAATACCGAATATGTAGTTTAGAAGCAAAATTGGTAAGAGCTTGAACTTCAGTGGTGGTGAGGTTTGATAGAGACACATTTTCTGGGCATTTTTAAAATAAGATGGACAGAATTCATGAACTGATTGGATATAATAAATGAGGACTACTTGACTCTTACGGTTTCTGATTTGAATGCCTGAGTAAATAATGGCTCATCATTAAGAAACTGTGATCTGCAGGATTGAGGATACTAAATTTTGAATAAGTTGAACTGCTGTTGCCTATGGGATGGCAAGTGATGGTATCCAGAAAATACTTGGAAATGTGGATCTGGAGCTGAAGATGGCAGTTTGGGAGTTGTCAGTGAATAGTAGTAGTTGAAATTTGAATTGAGTGAGATCACCAAGGGAAATGTAAAGAACAAAAAAATAAAACTGGAAATTGCTCCCTAGAAAACACTCTGCTTTAATGAGGGGAACAAAAGGATGGGGACACTGAGGAAGAATTATCAGAATGATTTCACTAAAGGATGCTTCAGGAAGGAGAGGCCAGTGGTATATATTCTTGAGAGAGGTCAGATAAGGTAAACACTAGGAAAAACACTGTTGAATGTGACAGGTCATTGGTGAATTTTGCCAGAGCAGTTTCAGTAGAAAGTTGCAAACAGATGCTAACTTGCAGTTATAGTGAGTTTAGCCAGTAAATGGGAGGTGTAAAAACAAAGACAATATAGTCTACTCTCTCAAATTAATTAGCGAATGGGAAATTAATTAGTGAATAGTGATTGCCTACCATTAAACTTAGTTCTTTTCAAGTATTACCTCATTTAATCCTCACAGCAACTCTGTGAAATGTTTTCTATTATTTCTGTTTTATCAAGGAAAATGTAGAAGCTAAGATGAGTAACCTAATTTATCCTAGGTAACAAAGCTTGAAAATAACAGAGCCGGGGCACTTTTTGATTCCAAAGCCCTTGATGCTCTTTCCTCAGTGTTTGATATTCTCCCAGTAGTTTGTAGCATGCCATGATAAAGCTGATGCTCTTTTTCTGGGTAATAAAACATCCAGGCCAGAATCATACTGAAAATCCAGTCATTTGATTTAAAACTTTCTCTGCTAGCCCAGGCTTGGTACAGACTTAGAAACCTGCAGTAAAAGAGAGGGTATGGTTCATTTAATCACTCTTTATTGTTTATCTCCTCCCCATTTACCAGCTGCAGATTTAGGGCCTCTCCAGCTTTAGAGCAGGAGGGAGAGGAGGAGGAACGGATGAGAATTCGTGGACAGTCTTACCCAGCTGATGCAGTTGTTACCTGGGGCTGTTAGCTTTGGGGAGGTCAGATTTCAAATGTTGATTTTTCTTTTTACTCAAGTCTTATGTTTGTAAATTCCTCAAAGACTTCACTCTGGAGATCTCTCATTTGTAGTTCCTTTGACCAGAGAAGTGGCTCCTCTGGTTGCTTACTTAGTACCTCCTAATATCTAGAGGTATACCCTCATTTGGGGTCTTGTCCCTCCCTGCCTCCTTGAGGCAGGATCCTCAAGATGATCCACATCAAAACCTCACTGCATTTCATCTTCACAAACCATACCCCTGACCTTTGCTAGTGTGTTCCACATGATTGCCACTGGTCAAGAGACTAGCCAGACAGTACCACATGAATGTAACTATTCCTACATAAAGCTCAAAATACGTGCCTTAATTTGTATTTTTGTACTGAGATTTTCATGTCTAGAGGAAATTATGGCAGTGTTACAGCAGTAGTAATAATTTGGTTTGCTGATAATATAATTAAACTCTTACATTACTTTTGCACAGTAAAGAATCTAAAAGAAAAGCAGAAAAAGTAAGCTTTTAGAGTCTCTAAGTAGGGAGTTAAGGTAACTCATCAAACTGAAGTAGTATAACATGGTTTAAAATGAAAAATATCTCCCTGCCCCCTTACTCTGTCTTTTCTGAAGGTAATGTTTGTTAACATTCTATATACATTTAAAGATGTTTTGTACATCTGTAAGTATATATTCTTCAATTAAAAATACAGATGAAGTCATTCACACCTGTAAATAGGACTGTATTTAATTTTTTTCTTTAGCAATATATGTGAGATATCTTTTCAGAGCTGTGCATTTAGAGCTATCTAATTCTCTTCAGTGGCTACATAGTAAATTATATGAATGTACCCTAATTTTTATCATCACTCTTGTATTTTGGGCACTTAGATTGTTTCCAACTTTTTAGTTTTGTAAACAGTATTTGCTTTATATTCTTGCATTCTTTGCTTACTTGTGCAAATATATTTGTTGAACAAATTTCTAAAGTATAATTGTTGAGTCAAAAAGTATATTAATTTAAAGTTTGGATAAGTACTGGCAAATTGCTTTTCAGAGGTTCTGTCAATTTCTTCTGAACAGTTTAAAGTGGAGATCTTTTGCAATGAAGATGGTAGTGTGATTGACTGTCTCAGTTTAAATAATTTGACTAGAAATTTTCCAGGTTTTAGTTGGAAATATTTTTTACATTTGACCTGATTTAAATCAGTGAAGAAAGAGATACTATTTTTCACCAAAAGGTGCTAAAATGATAGAACTCAGTTAATTTCCTTTTAAAATTCCTAGTGAATATCTTCAGGATTTAATATTAAGAAACTAGTTTTTTTTTTTTTTTTTTTAAATGAGGAAAGGAATTCAAATAAGATGAAAAACAAAATTTTTAACTTACTTGTATACAAGGACCCCAAAATATTAATTGAAAATGGGGAAAGAGTATAAACAGAAAGTTTATGGGTATGGATATGGTAGAACATTTTTGCATTCATAATAGCTTGTTATATCCATGCTCTTCAAAAATTTCTCAAATTTCCTGAACAAAGAAAAAGATGTTCATTTTTCTTTTATTTGTGCTCCCAAGATTTGCTAGGTAACTAACATACTAGAGATTTAGTAAATGTTGTTATGGTAATATATATAATTTAAACAATATTATTTTCTAGGAATATAATTCAAAATACGTTGACTTGATTGAAGAACAGCTTAATGAAGCACTTACCACTTACCGGAAGCCAATTGATGGTGACAACTATGTTCGTCGGAGTAACCAAAGGTATAGTCCAGTTAATGGAATAGTTTATTGTTAGTCCTCAAACATAAAATTTAAAATCATGTTGTTATAAATTATTATTTTTTAAAGTTTTCTGAGTACTTGGATATTCTTACACTGACATAGGAAAAATCTTTTTAAAGCACAGCACTGAATGTTCAAAATTTCAGTGGCATTCATAACTTGCATTCCCTGACTTGTAGAGCATTTAGATTCCTTCATGTTCTAACCCTCGTCTGTCTTTCTAGTCTTAGGTCTCTTACCATTACTCTGAAACCAGCTAAACTATTATTTTTCTAGAAGAATTCTAATGCCTTTCCACCTCCGTATTTTTATTCATGCTGAGTGATTGTCTAATTGTTTATCTCATATTTTAAGTCATTTTATAAATTAGTATGTTTACAGTGGGCCAGTAGGTTTATCAATCATGTTTATCATACAGATTACAGCGTCCTCATGTCTACCTACCTGTACATCTTTATGGACAACTGGTACACCACAAAACAGGCTGTCATTTATTGGAAGTACAGGTAAAAACATAATTTGCTTATTTTAAATAGCTATAGTAATAGAAAAAAGTTAATATTACTAAAGTGTTATCTTTGCAGAAACTTCTCAACAGCCTTAAAGTCAGTGGTATAATTGCTTTTAAAGCTCCATCTTGTAACTGACTTTGGCATTCTGTGCTTGCAGTCCTTAGATACATAAACAGGCTTGCATACATTTCCCTGACTTACGATCTTTTGCATATGTAATTTGTTATGTAGAATAAGTAACCCAGTTAAGGTCCAAGTTCTTTTCCTTTTAGTTTGTTGGGAAAGTTCATCTTCTTAGTAAAAAAAAAACATGCTGAAAAACTGAATTTCTTCATTCCTCTCACTGGAAAATTAAACTGAACCTGAAACATATTCAGTTACCTTTGGTGTGTAACAAACTGAAATTATCAGCTGCTGTTTGTTAGTATCTAACTACTCTCATATACTTCATGAAATATTGGAGGCTTAGGCAACCAGCTGTTCTTTGAGTATAGTATAGCATACACATCAAATTTTGGCTGGGAGTATGTCTTGCTACTAGGTCTTTTCAGTAAGTATAACCGTTTTCTTATTTTAGGAATAGTTACAGAAGTATTTGTGTGTGTTTCTTAACAGTAATAACCTAGATGTTCAGTTCCTTTTCATATCAGTGTTCCCACCTCAGGAGCAAAAGTTTTACATAAATACACTCCATAATTTCATGTATTTTTATATTATCCATGAAGATTATTGAGGTGTGTACCTTTATATTAATTTTTTTAAATTTGCTGAAAATTTAAATGATTTTCTCAATGTCATTACCTCCACAGTATGAGAAGATCTAGTTGCTAATTTATTATTTTCTGTCTAAAAGAAATAATGATAATTAATGGCTAACATAATACTAAGTGCCAAGTACTTTGTTAAACTTTCTATGTAATAATTCATTAAATCATTAAACTTTATGAAACAGAGGCTATTATTATCCCTGTTTTAGAGTTCAGGAAATCAAGGCATGGGGAGATAGAGTAACATGCTGAAAGCCACTTGCCTAATAAGGTCCCAGCTCTAGTATATGAGCTCAGAGTGCATATTCTAATGCTGCTTCTTAAGAAATTTGTATAAAGTTATTTTAAGATTTTAAATATATAGAAATCACTAAATATAAACATTAAATAGATTTTAATATACAATAAGAAAATATGTTAAAAATGTATTGGTAATCATATGGCATTTTTTTTCCTTCTCCAGAATATTATTACAGAACTCTGTCACAATGTTCGTACACCAGATTTGGATAAATGGGAAGAAATTAAAAAACTAAAAGCATCTCTTTGGGCCTTGGTTTGTAATAAACACTTCTATGAGATCTAAATTTTTAGATTTTTACTCATTTTCCTATTGATATTAAATAAAAATATTTTGTTTGGAATTTGTTCTTAGATTAGTATTCTAAAGCCAAGATTGTTTCTGCCCACTTAAATATTAGATAAACTATTGTTTTTCTTGATAAGACAAAAGTAAAGGGAAGTTGCTCAGTCGTGTCCGACTCTGCAACCCCATGGACTGTGGCCTACCAGGCTCCTCTGTCCATGGAATTTTCCAGGCAAGAGTACTAGTGTGGGTTGCCGTTCCCTTCTCCAGGGGAATCTTCCTGACCCAGGGATTGAACTGGATCTCCTGCATTGCAGGCAGACGCTTTACCATCTGAGCCACCAGGGAAGCCCCTTGATAAAACAAATGGATCTTTAATTCCTGAAGTTCCTTATGTGAGGTTTTTTTTCCCACAGTTCTTACAGATGTGGTTAGATTTTTTGTGTTATAGGTAGCTTTTTAAATGTCTTAAGAGTTACTCTTGGAAATATATTTGACATGTGATTTCCTTTCTTTTAGGGAAATATTGGCTCATCTAATTGGGGTCTCAATTTGCTACAAGAAGAAAACGTGATTCCAGATATCCTGAAACTTGCAAAACAGTGTGAAGTTCTTTCAGTCAGAGGGTGTGTGATTTAACTCAGAAATCTCTATTGTATATACTGTTCACATGTGGATGTGAGAAAATTAGTGTATGATTATAGTTTTTCAATTAAATTAAACATCTTATGGAGTTCCTTGTTTAATATTACTTTATTACCTTGCAAGTAAACAGAGAGTTTAGCATGTGTCCAAATAGTCCAGTATTCCATTAGCCTAAATATTCTGAATTTATTCAGAAAAGCTAATGTATATGTATATATATGTTTTTATTTGATTATAATTCTTTGAAATTATTTCCTTGTAATAGTTTTATTAGGAAGATTTTCATGTCATTTTTAATAGCTTATTAAATAAAATGCAAATGTACATATAGCAAACTAGTATTTTATGGTTGCTTTCAGAAATCTCAGTTTGAAATTATAAATTGTCAATACTTCACTTTTTACTTACAGGACCTGTGTATATGTTCTTGGGCTCATAGCCAAAACCAAGCAAGGCTGTGATATTCTAAAATGTCACAATTGGGATGCTGTAAGGCACAGTCGTAAACATTTGTGGCCAGTGGTTCCAGACGATGTAGAACAACTCTGTAATGAACTCTCATCTGTCCCGAGCACCCTAAGTTTGAACTCGGAGTCAACAAGCTCTAGGCATAATAGTGAGAGTGAATCTGCACCGTCAAGTGAGTACTGACAGCGTCATGTGAAGGAGCCAGAGCTTACACTGCTGATATAAGATTTAAATGAATTTTACATTCTTAATTCACTTCTTTCTGAAATAATTTGGCAGTAATAGCTTCTTGGAGAGTGTGTATCTTTTCACAACAGGGAGTATAGCCATCAACCTACGTTGTTGTTTGCCTTTGCTTTCTAAATAGCTGTTGGAAACTCGTACTTACAGAGTTAAATAATAAATCATGTGCCAGAAGAACCATTCCCCCACCTTTTTTTTTTCAATTTCTAATAAGTAAATGTTTGTTTACCTGCTGTCATCTTTTACCTAATTCTTTAGTTCATTTTTCATATATAGGGTTGTTGAGCTGGAATAGATTTATTAAGAGATACTATATTCACATACTCATTTTTAGAAGAAAAGCTAAAATTTTAAAATTAAATAGTGAAACTGCTAAAAGGGAGTATCAAAAATCAACTAAATGAAGTTTAAAAAATCAACTGAATGAAAAATGGATTGCAGTTTTAAACCCTGTGTTAAATGGTGTTAGGCGCAAAAATTTAAGACACAGTTTTTTTAAAGAGGCTAGGGCACTGTTTATCAAACATATTTCACCAGGTCTGAGACATCCTAAATTATAATATGCACACCACTGTGTAAGAAAAAAAGATGCCTATTGCAAGATACATCCTGATTTTAGACATTTTAAGTGTGAAACATGTGCATCTTAAAATTGACATAATATGGAAAAACAGTGTAGTATGCAAGTTTAAGATTTTGTTTTGCCTTTGTTCAGAATATATTTGAAATCATTTCTGATTATTCAACAGAAAAATAAAATACAATCCCATAGATGTCATTAGTCACCTGGATTGAATCTTTTATTAGAGAGAGGCATTGAATTTCAGAGAAGGCAATGGCAACCCACTCCAGTACTCTTGCCTGGAAAATCCCATGGGCAGAGGAGCCTGGTATGCTGCTGTCTATGGGGTCGCTAAGAGTCGGACATGACTGAGTGACTTCACTTTCACTTTTCACTTAATGCATTGGAGAAGGAAATGGCAACCCACTCCAGTGTTCTTGCCTGGAGAATCCTAGGGATGGGGGAGCCTGGTGGGCTGCTGTCTATGGGGTCGCACAGAGTCAGACATGACTGAAGTGACTTAGCAGCAGGCATTGAATTTAGATGAGTTTCTTAGTACCTAAGACAAAATGAGAAATAAATGCAATTCGTTTAAACGTGAACTTAAAATGTGGTGACTCAGTTCTAAGTATATGTTGTTCAAGATTGGACATTAATTTCTTATAAGATCAAACCACCAGGAACATGTACCAACTGAATAAACATCCATAGTCAAGTCTCCTTTCTGCCTTTAATTTTATCCTGAATATTTGGAGGTTTTAGAAACTTACTGGGATACAAAAGAAACTTCAGATAAGCTATGACATAATGAGTCCTGTAGTTTTTTTTTTTTTTTTTGGAAATAACAGAAGATTTCATAATGACATAATTTTATATTTTATTCAAATACAAATTCTGAATCTCAAGGAAGCTCTGTTTATTTGGCTCAGCAGTCTTAACTCTTTATTTTTGAAAATAGTTTTTCCAGGTGACTATTAGACAAAAATTTCCTCAGCTATGTCACTTAAAGTTACCATAATTATTTGTCCTTTTTAATGTGCTTTTATTATCAATCCTTTGATCGTAGGTATGTTCATCATGGAGGATGACCGGTTTGGCAGCAGCTCTACCAGTACATTTTTCCTTGACATCAATGAAGATGCAGAGCCAGCATTTTATGATCGACCTGGACCTATAAAGGATAAAAATCCATTCCCTTTCTTTGCTTCTAGTAAACTTGTGAAGAATCGTATCTTAAATTCTCTTACTTTGCCTAATAAAAAACATCGTAGCAGCAGTGATCCAAAAGGAGGGAAACTGTCATCTGAAAATAAGACAAGCAACAGGCGGATCAGAACGCTTACAGAGCCCAGTGTTGACTTTAATCATAGTGATGATTTCACACCCATATCCACAGTACAGAAAACATTACAATTAGAAACTTCATTTGTTGGGAATAAGCACATTGAAGACACTGGTAGTACTCCAAGTATTGGAGAGAATGACTTAAAATTCACCAAGAGTCTTGGTACAGAGAATCACAAAGAAAACACAAGCCGAGAGAGATTAGTTGTAGAAAGTTCATCGAGCTCACATATGAAGATACGTAGCCAGAGTTTTAATACAGATACTACAACAAGTGGCATAAGTTCAATGAGTTCAAGTCCTTCACGAGAGACAGTAGGTGTAGATGCTACGACTGTGGACACAGACTGTGGAAGTATGAGTACTGTGGTAAGTACTAAAACTGTTAAGACAAGCCACTATTTGACGCCACAGTCTAACCATCTCTCTCTCTCTAAATCAAGCTCAGTGTCCCTGGTGCCTCCAGGTTCTTCTCACACACTTCCTAGAAGAGCACAGTCCCTTAAAGCACCCTCTATTGCTACAATTAAAAGTCTAGCAGACTATAACTTTAGTTACACAAGTTCTAGAGATGCCTTTGGCTACGCTACCCTGAAAAGATTACAACAGCAAAGAATGCATCCATCCTTATCTCATTCTGAAGCTTTGGCATCCCCAGCAAAAGATGTGCTGTTTACTGATACCATCACCATGAAGGCCAACAGCTTTGAGTCCAGGTTAACACCAAGCAGGTGAGCAAATATACATTTTGAAATGAACATGGTTGAATTTTAACAGACTTAAATGTAAAGCGTTAGCCAAGTTTTACATCTACATAAGCCTCAGAACTAACCTACTGTTTACTGTAGTAGGCTATAAGCTCCTAGTTACCCGAATGTGATTTGAAATGGATTCTTGCAGCTGCGAGGGGGGAAAAGAAACTCCTTTAGGCCCTGGAAATAAACATACATGCTTTGCAAGGACACACAAGTCACAAGCTTTTTTTATTTATTTCTCGCTTCTGCAAGGATCAATTTTAAAAAGAAGCATGTCGGGGGAATCAGGAGCTTAAGACCTACAATAACAAACAACTTTTTCAGGTAGGTCAATTTAAGGCTCCAAAAGTTGACCTTTTTTTTTTTTGAAGATAATAAAATTTCAGTACAAGTCTTTCCAGCTTAAGTTGTTTAGTCGCTAAGTCGTGTCCGACTCTTTTGCGACTCCATAGACTGGTAGCCCGCCAGTTTCCTCTCTCCTTGGGATTTCCCAGGCAGGAATACCAGAGTGGGTTGCCATTTCCTTCACCAGGGGATCTTCCTGACCGTGGGATCAAACCTGCATCTCCTGCATTCGCAAGCAGGTTCTTTACCACTCAGCCACAAAGGAAACCCTCAGTTTAAGTAGCTGTGATAATTAAAGTAGGAACCAAATGAACATTAAATGAATTACTTGATCCTCAGAATTCAGCATTGCAGTATGCCTGCGCTCAAGAACATTTGGGAGATTTCTGCTGTATCTAAAGATTATATTAAGCTGGTCAAAGTAGTAAATTTTATCTATAAAAGATTTTCATCACTAAATTTGATTTTTACAAAAATTTCTAAAAGCTTATTTTTTGTTGGGTCAAGTGCTTCTAAAAATTTTCTATAGTTTTTGATTATTCATTTACATTTATTAAATGGATGTATTTGCCAAGTAGTGAGCCTAGTTCCTAGCACAAATTAAGCACTCGATAAAAGTTAGCTATTATCATCATCATCATTATTATCACTATTATTATTTATAGTTATTTCTTTAATCCATTTGGCTCTTATGTAATCAAGTTGTTAAGAAGTTATGAAGGCATTTTCTTTCAGTAATGTTAACACATTTAGTAGAAGAGACTCCTCGCAGCAGATAGTAAATTATGTTCCCTTTGGTAGGATTTCATAAATTATGCAGTACTGTCTTATCTATCTGACAGCCTCAACCCTCTCAACAACTCACTAGTATAAATCTATGCAGTGACATTCACAAATTTTATTCAAAGGAGGTACCTCTGACCCACATATAAAATTTGTCGGTATTTATTCTAACAGGTTTGGATATCAGGTTTTCAGGCCTATAAAAGCAATAATTAAAAACTTTTACTGGTAAGGACACTGTGACAAGAAAGAACAGCTTTTGAAATTGGTAGCAAAGGAGGAAACTTTTATACTAAAGCAAAGTATTTGAAAACTAGACTATAACAGCTAGTAGCATTCAGCCAGGGGCAGTAATGTAGCACCCAAAATAAATAGTAAGGATACCACCATCTTACAGCTCAGTACAATAAACAAAGCACTGTTAACTTTGGGCCACCCAGTTAGGATTATTCTACCCAGTTAGAATTATTCTATCTTATTGAAGCAGGTATTTCTATCTAAACTGATTACAGCACGGGTAAAAAGTGTCATTCCAAACTATTCATTAGAATAAACCAGACTATTTCCTAATCAGTCTGGGTTCTTAGGATCTTATTTCCTGTGTTTTCTGTTAGAATGATAGACGGGTATATGGAAGTTTTACTCGCGGAGTAAAATTCCAGCTTATTGGCATTATAAAAGATTACTATTTGTTTTTCATTTCTTGGGAGAGGGAAAAAATAAAAACAAGGTAAAGCAGTTAAGAGAAACAAGAATAGCTGTACAAAGGAATGAATGCTGAACAGAAATCTTACATTCATCAAATCTTCCACTTAATCTTCAAACTGTATTTAGTATTTAACCAGGTTCCATGGAGGAAAAAATTGTCGATATTGGTCTTCCTTTTCCCACTTCTTTCTTTTGGTTAATTCAGAAAAAATG
This sequence comes from Bos indicus, assembly GCF_029378745.1. Taxonomy (NCBI): domain Eukaryota; kingdom Metazoa; phylum Chordata; class Mammalia; order Artiodactyla; family Bovidae; genus Bos; species Bos indicus. Next base: position 35,387,247 of record NC_091779.1, read on the forward strand.
AAAATGATGGAAGATAACTACACATTTACTATAATAGTTTGGATCGAGGCTGAAAAGATTTTTTTCCTATAAAATTAGAAGAGTAGTCATTCTCGTACTGTGGTATAATGATTAGTGTGAATCCAACAGTCTTAAAAACTGTCTTTCTGAGATGTTTCTTTGAGGCATAGCAGGAAAAAAACACTGAGTAGGAATCCTTAATTTTGAGATCTAATCCCAGCACTGGGATTAGAAGGAACTTGGAAATCAGTGAAGGAACTTGGAAAAAGTTCCATAATTATGCTGTAATGTCTCATCTCCTTGGAATTCAAAAGCTTTGCAAGCCTCATCAATCCAGAACAAAGGCAGACAAGCCTCTCAATTGTTTACTGTTGTAAATCTATATAGTAAAATTCATGATTTTTGAAATATGTAGGCCTCAATTGCTTGAAGGCAATTGGAATAGATCAGTGGTTTTAAGCATTTTTTTAAGCATTAATTTTTTAAGTAGAGAAACCCTTTCTACATAAAAACATTTCTGTGGAAACCCAATATGAAGAATATGTAAAAATGGAGCTACTCTGATTGAAATAGGTATTGTGGAGGCAAGTATAACAATAATTTCTTCCCCTTCAGTCCAGTAGTCTTTGAAGAATTCTCTGGAATTAGAAAGATATAAAAGTACAAATTAAAAACTACTGACCTATTTTATAAAATTTGTAAATTTCAATTCTGAGTGATTTTTAGGTGGAAATTAGAAATTAGGAGTGATTTTTCTTATGTTACTTTTATTAGCTATTTATAAAACATTTTGTACACTTTTCAAAATAATTCTTTATTAGGCAACATTTTTACATTTTAAATGATTTGAGTTTTCAAAGAGCAGTATACATATACTGTAGAACCTTGAGTACTGCCTTGTATATACAAAGCAGGCATATAATAAATATTTTAGTATGTCTGTTACATAAATAAAAATCTGTATAAGGAAGGTATATCTTATGGAAATGTTAGTATTCCATGTCATGGAATCACTGGTAAGGAATGTATTGAGGAAACATCAGTGCTTCATATAAACTATCTTTTGTACTATTTATATATGATACCATTTTTACTATTTTGTGTCTGTCTGCTATGTTAGAAAATCTTATGTTGATAAAGTAATTACTATACAAAAGAATAAGTGATTAAGCTTATTTTAATAAAAGTAGTATTAAATAGCATTAGTAGACGTGCCCTTACTTGTATGATAGCAAATCTAGCAGTCTGAAGTGACTGTGAAGTTAATATTTGGATAACACCTCTTTTCTGAGGTCAGTTTTGTTTTTATTTTTACTTCTAGATGTTGAAAGTTACCTTAATTGCTCACCTTTTCACTTTTACCTGAGAGACCATAACAGTTGTTTTTGGTCAACAGTCAACATTACTAATGAACTTTTATATATCAGTTTATAAGAGATAAATATTTTCAGGTGTTCATATGTTCTCAGTACATAAGATGGCACTGTTTAGTACTTGACGCGCTTTCTCTCCTTTTTGAAGATACGAAAGAAAACGGACCACAGTTATTTATCTGATTGCTATAGCAAATCAATAAACTAATGTAGTTTTTTTAATGATATTCTAGGTTCATGAAAGCTTTAAGTTATGCTTCGCTAGATAAAGAAGATTTATTAAGTCCTATTAACCAAAATACGCTGCAGCGCTCCTCCTCCGTGAGGTCCATGGTGTCCAGTGCGACATACGGTAGCTCAGATGACTATATTGGTCTTGCTCTTCCAGTAGATATCAATGATATATTCCAGGTATCATAAATTCTTTTGGTTTCTTTTGAATTAGTTTACTGTTCTTTTCATATTAATTGCTTACTAGAAATTATAATTTAGAGTGAATACTAATTTTAGGGAAGGTGATATTCTTAGGCAGTTTTATTTAAAGAAATTGTACCGTGAGAATTATTCCACCTTTCTCAACTATTCTGTACTCTTTTTAGCACCTCTAAGTCCCCAAAACATTATCCTTTTTCTCTTCTCATACTAAATCAGCATCTTGTTTGATTTCTTTATCTGTATATTCTCTATAAAAATTTTAAGTCCTAATCTTGCTTTTTAGTCACATTTGACTTATTCCTTATTTGTTTAAATTGATATACAAGTGACATATAACATTGTTTAAGTTTGAAATGTATAGTATAACCCTTGTTTTATTTAATCCTTTGATTCTGCTTATCTCATACATGGCAGCCACATACTGTGGTAATCCCACAAAATACTCAACAATCTAGATGGTAGATAGAATTAAGAATACACATTTGTCTAGAAGACCAAAAACACTTTAGATAAATTCTAAAATAATTATTTTAATATCCATTTAAGTAACTAAGGCTAGATAAGGACCTTAACCGTTTTATGTTATTTTGTCAAGTTTTGGTAATATAATTTCCTTCAGTATCTTTTCATTATAGGTTCATGTGCTCTAGTAATTCCATTTAAATTATATTTCATTTAATATTGCTAATATTCATAAAATGAATTTCTTTTTATAATAGTACTTACTGTGACTTATATCTATTTCAGGTAAAGGATATTCCTTATTTTCAAACAAAAAACATACCTCCACATGATGATCGAGGTGCAAGAGTATTTGCCCATGATGTTGGAGGTAATGCGTGGTTTTTGTTCTCTTTATATTAAAAAGAAAATTCTTATCAGTAGGATGACACTAAAAATTCACATATACTTAATTTTGGGCAACAAAATAGTTAAGTCAATTTAAAATTAAACCATAACTTTTTTGTGGGGGAACTAAGTACCTAGCCTCTCAAGAAGACAAAAACCAGATCAGTTGTTTCTGTTTTAAACATATAAAAAAAAAATTTAGCACTTACTTTTTTGGAGACAGGAGACAGAAAAAAACTGTATACATTACATTATCTTTCTTTGCTATGAGCTGTAGTATTCTAATTAGTATATGCATATCAGCCACAGCTTTAAAGCTTTATAATCTTGATTTTTTTCTTAATAAGGACCTCTTTAGACCCAGAATTATTTACTTTTTCTTTATGCAAATATTGAGAAGAATTGAAATGATACCTAATTGTGTAGTTTTAATTTTTTATTTTGCATTTAAAACCTCATGTTAAAGTAAGATAAATATATCTGCTGATATTAATTATTTTCCTAATTTAAAGCAAATTATCCTGTTTTTCTCCCCAATTAAGGTTAGATTTTGAGTCATAAAAGGTGTTCTGATTTTCTTCTCTAATTTCCCTTCTTTAAAATTTCACATAGTTTAATGCATCTTGAAAGAAGTGTCATTGATGCCATCTTCCTCAGATTATCTTTTATATTTACTCACACACAGGTCTTCCATCTGGAACTGGAGGTCTTGTAAAAAACTCTTTTCACTTGCTACGACAGCAGATGAGTCTTACGGAAATAATGAATTCAATCCATTCAGATGCTTCTCTGTTTTTAGAAAGTACAGAAGACACTGGACTACAGGAACATACAGATGATAACTGCCTTTATTGTGTCTGTATTGAAATTCTGGGTTTCCAGCCCAGTAACCAACTGAGTGCAATATGTAGTCATTCAGGTGAGTGATTATGTCTGCCTGGATGAATCCACCTGAATTTGAATCTGCTTCAGTCACAAGACATCTCCCAGCCCTACTGATTATCCTTCTTTCTCCATTTCATTACCTCAGCTTCAGTGCAGTCCCTCAGCATCTGCCTGTGGAGTGTTAGTGTTTGTCTCCAATTTTGTTCCCTTGCAATTCACCTTTCATACTGTTGCCTTGGATTAGTCTGTTGACAGTTACTGACTTTTCATGTCTAGCACACAAGACTCCATCTGATCCGTCAGTTTTTATCACCATTCTCCTGTCTTGTAATTGACATGCCATTACTGACTTATTTGGTGTTCTTGAGCAGACTGTGCTCTTTTTCATAATTCTAGGCTTGAAAAGTGTGTTTTCCATGCTGTTCCCTCTTGCACCTTCCCCTCCTCACACACCATGCAAGCTCACACACAGCCATGTAGAGCCCATTTGGCAAGCCCACCTCATCCTCAGAGATGGGCATGTTTCATCTTCACAGCTTTGTCTGACCCTCTTAGATATTGACACTTTTTCCTCTTTACTTTTATTGCCCTTTGTACATAGATCTCTTGTGTTAATTATTGTTGGTTATTTTTTTCCATTCCATTCAGTAAGGTGCTTCAGGATATAGTCTGTCATGCCCTTTCATTTTTATTTTCTAATACCTAGCTGCATACTGCTTTATATACTAGGCACTCAGTATGTTTTTGTTGAGGTAGAAAGTGAATCAGATCCAGATTCAGCTTTTTTATATGATATGTATGTTTAAAATATAACTATACATACCTTTTCTTGGTGAATATCACTTCGCCACCCTCAGAAAAACCTAGTGATAACCAGAATTCTCTGGGTCATTCATCTACACTTCTCCATGGTATTCTGATTAAGAGCTTCCCAACTGATGGATTTTGGCACACTGATAATATAGGTTATGGATGTGCTGAGAGAGTAATCCTCTCCCAGTAGGGCCTGGGTTTGACAAACTCTTGGACAAGGCACTTCCCACTATGAACAGGGACTCAGCCTGCTATATTATTTTAATTTTCTGTTGAGTGAAAGGTTTGGTCAGTATTGTTCTGATGTATTGTACATAGAAAAGGAGATGCTACTAAGTCATTTGTCTATACATTGTTTATGATGTTTTATTTCTTGTAAGTTCTGTTTATTTACTCATTCAGCAAATACTTAGGAAGCACTTACTGTGGAGTTCTGCTATACTCTTTTCTCTTTATCAAACAGGAAATAGGGAAGCCAGCCCTCTAATTACCCAGTCACAAGACAGTCCAGCAAATTCATTTGTGATCTGTTGCTGAGCTAGTTGGGCTTCCCTGGTGGCTCAGACAGTAAAGAGTCTGCCTGCAGCATGGGAAACCCAAGTTCGATCCCTGGGTCGGGAAGATCCCCTGAAGAAGGAAATGCCAACCCACTCCGGTATAGTAATCAGGTTGAGACGCATCAAGTTTGGGACTTGTGGAAGAATTGCTGCCATCAATGAGGCTCTCACCTTGGCACAGCCATTAGAACCCCTTGACTTGTTATTCAAGTGATATGAAGTGGGGAGGAGAATAACTCTTAATTGGGAAATGATTACAATTTACTACTGATATCCTCTCAGAGGTGTGAAAGGAGGCAGGCTAGTTGTTAAAAAGACACTGAACCTCTCCTCATTCATGCATTCAACTTAATATTTATTATGTCACTCTGGGGATCAGGCATTGAACTAGATGCTAAGAAGACAGTTGTGAGAGGAAAAAATAAAAAGACACTATTCTTATATTGTATATCCAATGGAGAAGGAAATGGATTGATCAACCACTCAATCAGTCAATACACAAATATAACAACCACATTTGCAACAAGTGCCATCAAGGGTAGGTACCAAGTATTAAGTTTTCCGTCAGTCATATCTAACTCTTTGTGATGCTATGGACTATAGCCCACTAGGCTCCTCCTCTGTCCATGGGATTTCCCAGGCCAAAATACTGGTAGCCATTCCCTTCTCCAGGGGATCTTCCCAACTCAAGGATCGAACCCAGTTTTCCCACATTTCAGGCAGATTCTTTCCTGTCTGAGCCACCATTACTTGCTGCCTGGTATTAGCAAGGAATAGAACCAAGTGAGCTTCCCTGGTGGCTCAGTGGTTAAGAATCTGATTGCAATGCAGGAGACCTCCTGCAATACAGGAGATGCAGATTCAGTCCCTGGGTTGGAAAGATTCCCTGGAGAAGGAAATGACAAACCCACTCCAGTATTCTTGCCTGGGAAATCCCATGGACAAAGGAGCCTGATGGGCAGTAGTCTGTGGGATCGCAGAAAGAGTGGGACATGACTTGGCAACTAAACAACAAACATCATCAAATAAGCGATCAAAGAAGACTTCTGAAGAATTGCTGTTGAGCTGTGGTTGAAAGAATGAATAGAACCTAACTGAATGAAGACTGGCGTATAGAGAATTTTAAGAGAGAGGAAGGAACATGAGCAAAAGTCTTCTCTGATGGGTGCAAGCATGGGACACCCATGGGAATGGAGCCCAGAAAGTGAAGGGAGAGGAAATACAGGATCAGCCTAGAAAGATATGTAGAGACCAGGTCCTGCATAGCCCTTTCTACCCAAAGTGGTCAGTGAACCAGCAGCATCAGCATCACTTGAGCACTTGTTAGAAATGTCATCTCAAACTCTGCCCCACACAGAATCAGAATCAGCATTTTAACAAGATGCCCAGGTTATTCATGTATACATTAATGTTTGAGAAGCACTGCTATCGGCCAAATGAATGAATTTATGTATCAGGAGGGAGATATCTTTATTATCCATGCATGCTCATTTATGTCCAAGTCTTGGTGATCCCATGGACTGTAGCTCCCAGACTCCTCTGTCCATGGAATTTTCCTGGCAAGAATACTGCAGTGGATTGCTATTTCATCCTCCAGGAGTTCTTTTCAACCCAAGGATCAAACCTGTATCTCCTCCATTGGCAGGCAGTTTCTTTACCACTGAGCCACCTGGGAAGCCCTATTATCCATGGCAGATAACTAAAAAATAGTTCCCTACTTTTTTTTAATTGAAGTATAGGTAATTTACAATGTTGTGTTACTTTCAAGTGTACAGCAAAGTGATTCCATTTTACATGTGTGTATGGGTGTCTTCTCTTTCAGATGCTTTTCCATTGTAGGTTATTACAAGATACTGAATATAGTTCCTTCTGCTATACAGTAGACCTTTGTTGTTTACCCATTTTATGTGTAGTAGTGTATATATATTAATCTGAAACTCCTAATTTGTCTCTGCCCATCCCCTTTGGTAACCATAAGCTTGTTTTTTATGTCTGTGAACCTATTTCTGTTTTGTAAATCAGTCCATTTGTATCATTTTTAGATTCCACATATAAGTGATATCACGTATTTGTCTTTCTCTTCTGACTTAATTTGATAATCTTTAGGTCCATCCATGTTACTGAAAATGGCATTATCTCATTCTTGTTCACTGCTGAGTAATATTCTAACTTCTTTATCCATTTGTCTGTTGATGGACACTTAGGTTGCTTCCATGTCTTGGCTGTTGTGAATAGTGCTGCTGTGAACATTGGGGTGCATGTATTTTTTTGAATTATGGTTTTCTCTGGGTATATGCCGGGAGTGGGATTGCAGGATCGTATGGTGACTCTTTAGTTTTTTAAGGAACCTCCATACCATTCCCCATAATGGCTGCGCCAATTTATATTCTCACCAACAGTATAAGAGGTTTCATTTTTCCTCTATACCTTTTCCAATATTTACTATTTGTAGACTTTTTAATGGTAACCACTCTAACTGGTATAAGATGGTACCTCATTGTTGTTTTAATTTGCATTTCTCTAATAGTTAGTGGTATTGAGCGTCTTTTTATTTGCTTATTGGCCTTTTCATGGTCATCTCTATGCCTTCTTTGGAAAAATGTCTGTTAGGTTTTCTGCCCACTTTTTGATTGGGGTTTTTTTTTTTTTGAGCTATATGAGCTATTTGTATATTTTGGAAATGAATTCCTTGTCAGAAACATTGTTTGCAAATATTTTTACCCAGTCTGTAAGTTGTCTTTTTGCTTTGTTTTATGTGTGGCGGTTTTTTTTTTTTTTTTTTTTTTTTTTTGCGGGGGGAGCCGGGGGGTTGCTGTACAAAAGCTTTTAAATTTATTTTGGTTATTTTTGTTTCCAGTTCAGTTACTCTGGGAGACAGATCCAAAAAAACATTGCTGCAGTTTATGTCAAACAGTGTTGTACCTATGATTTCCTCTAGAAGTTTAGGTCTCTAATGCATTTTGTGTTTATTTTTGTATGTGGTGCTAGAAAACGTTCTAATGTTTCGTTTGAACATTTCATGCTTTTACATGTAGCTGTGCAGTTGTACCAGCACTACTTTTTGAAAAGACTTTTACCCAGTGTATATTCTTGCTTCCTTTCTCTTAGATTAATTGACCATATGTTCATGGGTTTATTCCTAGGCTGTCTGTTCTCTTTCCTTTATCTATATGTTATATGTCTGTTTTTGTGCCATTACCACACTGTTTGGATTACTGTAGTTTGCAGTAGTCTGAAGTTGTCCCTCTGCTGTGTAATGATAATTTTAAAGAGACATCAGGACTTGAACATAAGACTTTTCACTTTTTAAAACTTTCAATCTGGTGGTAATGTTGGTAGTGGCAGTTGTTCAAAAAATGTTAAAGCTCAGAGGAAAGGTGATTAGGATATTTCCTAATACTATATTCTGTGTCTACCACCTTCTCAGATGTTTATGCAATGTCTTGTTGAGTATGCAAGGCAAAATGTTGGCGGCATTATATGTTTCTTTGGGGTGCACTTTATGTATACCACTGCATTTGCCATATTGTAGCTAACCAACTAAAAGTGGGTTAGACTGATGTTTTAGACTAGTCTATCTGTGAAAGAGAACACTGGAAAAAAACCAGCAGACTATAAAGGATAATAGCAAGGAGATTGGTTTGAATTGTCTGAGTTATTAAACTGACAGATTTGTGAGGAGTGGGTAGAGATTACACTGAGTAAAGGAGGGCCCTAAAGAGACAGTGGTGGTTTTGAAAAATATTAGGTGTAAAACCCACGTTTCAGTAGCAGTCTATACAAAAGATCAGTGGTATGCAGATGATGGTGTAAGGGGAACGCCAGGTGGTGTCCCATCTCCCTGTCCTCACCCAAATGTACAACTGGGGATGGAGGAGACTAGGAAGTGCCAGGGCTCCAGGAAATACTCAGACCCTGGTGTAAACATAGCAGGGTGTGAGGTTTGGTGTCAAGAGCACTTAGGCTCAAAGCCAAACTTTTCCATCTTAAAATTTGATCTTGGGCAATATACTTAGTTTCATTGAGCTTTACTTTTAATTTTTTCTTAAATTTCTAAATGGGAATAATGATACCTGGCTTATGGTGTAGTTTTGGTACTTCCTAACATGTAAGATTAGCATTCACTAAGCTGTCCATTAATGGTGACTCACACTAAGTTGTTTACATTAGAAATAATATTCTTTCATAAACTCTGATAGTTCAATTAGAATGATCTTACTGTGTTCCTAAGGGAAATCTCCTTGTTCATTTCAACAACAGTCTCCTTGTTCTTGCTGCCCAGGAGAAATGATGATCAGGTGGATAAGAGCTCCTCACAGAAATTCTTGATTTTTTTGATGAATTGTTTCAGCATTTAATATGCTATTTGGAGACTTCACTTTCTGATAGGAAGAATTTAGCTTATGATTTTTCTGAATTAACCCATATGGACTCACATAATTTTTTTCCCTAGAGCTTTTTATTCTTTCTCACATAAGGCTGGATTCAGCCTTATGCCCAGATACAGGGTATAAAGAAGGTATGCAGTCTCTTAGACGCTGATCTATCCTATACTTCATGTCGCCATTTTTAACTAAAAGATAAAATAAAGCTGAGCTAGTGGCTCAGACAGTAAAAAATCTGCCTGCAATGAGGGCATCCTGGGTTCGATCTCTGGGTTGGGAAGATCCCCTGGAGGTGGGTATGGCAGCCCATTCCAGTATCCTTGCCAGGAGAATCCCCTTGGACAGAGGAGTCTGGCGGACTGCAGTCCACAAAGTTGCAAAGAGTCGGACACAACTGAGCAAGTAAGGACAGTACAGAATATTATTAACTAAAAAGAGAGAAAACAGTAAAAGCAACAGCTACAGTTAAGAAACTAAACATCAGTTACATAGATTAAAAGGTTCAATGTATGGACATAATGCTTCATCCAAATTAATTATAATCTAGAAATAAAATGTGTTGAGTAAAAGTGTGTATACGTTTCATTGCATTGAATACTTTTCAAAATTAAGGTCCCTAAAAGTCAATATCATCAGTCTAGCATGCACAGTTTTGGCCTTTAACAGAGTGCTAGACATGATCTTCCATGCCTAAGAAGAAGTAGGTCAACTAGCTTCCCAATTTCAAGAAATTTTGGTTCTCCATATCCTGCTGCTGCTGCGTCGCTTTAGTCATATCCGACTCTGTGGGACCCCATAGACGGCAGCCCACCAGGCTTCCCATCCCTGGGATTCTCCAGGCAAGAACACTGGAGTAGGTTGCCATTTCCTTCTCCAATGCATGAAAGTGAAAAGTGAAAGTGGAGTCGCTTAGTCCTGTCCAACTCTAGCGACCCCATGGACTGCAGCCTACCAGGCTCCTCCGTCCATGGGATTTTCCAGGCAAAAGTACCAGAGTGGGGTGGCATTGCCTTCTCCATATCCTACTGATTAATAAATAGTGCCAATATTCTACCCACGTGTTCTCTGAAGTTTCCATTTAGCACATGTAATTATTTCATAAAAAATTTTTATTCATATGATTTAGCAAGTTTCACACAAAAGATACCCCATGGATTAAAAGCCTTCTGTTATCACTATTCTTGGGATGTTTTTTCACATCTTCCAGTGGAAGAAGATGTGAAGAAGACTCCAGTGAGGCTTCCCTTGTAGTTCAGTTGGTAAAGAATCTGTCTGCAATGCAGGAGTCCTGGGTCAGGAAGATCTCCTGGAGAAGGAAATGGCAACCCACTCCAGTATTCTTGCCTGGAGAATTCCATGGACAGAGGAGTCTGGTAGGCCACAGTCCATGGGGTTGCAAGAGTCGGACATGATTAGCAACTAAACCACCACAGTGGGAGAAACTGATTGTTTTGGGGTTTTTTTTTTTTTTTTGGAATAAGAATGGATGATATCTTTAGAAATAAAATGTGGTTGTAACAGGTTAGAAATGTTAGGAGTCATCACTGGTTGAAGATGAGGCTGAAACGAATAAGTTTATAACTTTTCAGAAACAATGTTGACAAAGGAACATTGTCAGCGTTTTCAAAACAACGTTGACAAAGGAAGATATAATTTTCTTATTGTTCTTTGTGCTGGAATATTTTGTCTTTTTACTTCCTGGGAAGCTTCCTGAGTCCAAAATAACATAGTCATTTCTTACCTGGTTATTCAGCATTACTGGTTTTTAAGTACATCTTTAGTTATCAGATCTTTTGGCAGTAGTTTTATTTTTAAAATCAGTGTATAATTTAAGTAGCATATGTTACTTTCAAGTACCTGACAGATGTGTGATTTTCTTAGTAACCAAGATATTACAACTATGCTAAGTTGATATCCTGAGGAACCAGAACATATTCTGCTTAGTATTATGTCACTATTAATCTTAGGAAGTACTTACAGGTGAGATGAGGTGGTGACATCTATTTTACTGAAGCAGCATAGGGAGAATAGTATGTGTTGGTGTAGGTCTAGTTTCTTGGACTTTTAAAAAACGCTTATTACCACTCTGACAGTGTACTGTAGTGGAAAGAGGATAGGACTAACTATCAAGGGGCCTTACCATTTGACTGATGGTGTCTCTTCTCTCTGAAATCTCTTTTTCTTAGTGTACTAAGGTTGCATGATTTTCTGGGTTGCTCAGTGTTACCTCCTAAAAGGATAACTGAAGACTTTCTGATTTCCATTTGCTCTAATCACTTAAGTGCTCAGGGAACTTTTAAATAAAAAATATTGATGTTATTTTAGCTGCACTAAGATGTTTAGTTGACTTTAAAATCCCATCTAGGAGTAGACCTTAGCAATGCATGGATAGTATAGTAAGTTTAACCCTATGGAAGGAACTGATAAGTCTGGAGAACTATGATTGTTATATTGGTGATTATTAAATGGTAGGACTAGCAAGTGATAGAAAAATGGATACAGTGTAATCTCACTTATACACCTAAAGAGCAAGAGAGAGAAATTTAAAATATCAGACGATCTGAATTTTTATATATTTAAGGAGAAGTCTATTTAGTTTAGGGGTGGAAGGCATGAAAGATGGGGTAGGTAAAAGACTTTCACTTATTCTATATATATCTTTATATGAATTCTTTAAATAAACACATTTATTATTTTTGTAGTTTAGGAAAATAAAATCTCAGGTATAAATGTCTTTAGAATTTAACACGTTACTACCTGAGCAGTCTGTAAATTTACTTTGAAAATCTTCATCTTGGAAAATAATTACTGAAGAGACCGGAAGGAAATTACAAGGAACCATTCCTTTGTGGTATACAGTGCAAGCATAGGAAATAAGCTGTTTTGATCTGTTGATTGAATTAATTTATTTCTTCAGACCTTCAAGACATTCCATATTCTGATTGGTGTGAGCAGACTATCCATAATCCCTTAGAAGTCGTTCCCTCTAAATTTTCTGGCATTTCTGGATGCAGTGATGGAGTGTCTCAAGAAGGCTCAGCCAGCAGCACCAAAAGTACAGAATTGCTACTAGGTAAGTTTTCAGATTTAAATCCAAACCTTGTTAACATAACTGTACTTAGTTGTTTGTTGTTAATGATGAGTGCTGTTCATTAGTTGTCTCAAATCTGACAACTTACTTTTATTGGGTATATTTAGTCCACCATTGTACCTGCATCAGCTCCTGACACATACTCACTTAGCTGTCTGCTTTCATTAGAAAGAATTTTGATCCCAAAATGATTGGCAGGTCATGTGCAGTTTATCTTAGTTTTATATATATCTTTGGTAAAGTTTAAAAACAAATTCCATGAGTTATAGTAATTTTCTGTTGTGATACAGATAAAATATTTTGATCTTCTTTTCAGGTGTTAAAACAATTCCAGATGATACACCAATGTGCCGTATACTCCTTCGTAAAGAAGTTCTGAGATTAGTCATTAATTTGAGTAGTTCAGTTTCAACTAAATGTCATGAAACTGGGCTTTTAACGTAAGTAAGCTTTGAGATGAGTATTCTTTGCTTTTTTATGGTAAATACTTAAAAAGTTTGATCAATTAGCTTTACATCAGTAGTTCTCAACCGCATGGCATATCTGAGTGAGCTTAGATTTTCTTCATCTACTTCAACCAAACTAACATATGGTAATAAATTGAATGCAGAAGCAGGTATGTGAATCCAATGGTTTTCTATTCAGCCAGACATTAAAAAGATTTGTAAAAATGTAAAACAATAGCAACTCTTCTCACTGTCTTGCTGCTACTGCTAAGTCATTTCAGTCGTGTCCGACTCTGTGTGACCCCATAGACGACAGCCCACCAGGCTCCTCCGTCCCTGGGATTCTCCAGGCAAGAGTACTGGAGTGGGTTGCCATTGCCTTCTCCATCTCACTGTCTTAGTTTTGGAAAATATAGTTATTTTTCATTAAAATATATGTATTTATGTTAACATGTAATGATTTTATTTTTTAAATGAATTAATGCTTTGAAATTTTCTAAACTTTAATTTCTTGTATGTTAATTATTGATGGCTATGGCCCACAAAAGTAAAAGTAAAGAATCCACCTGCAATGTGGGAGATGTGGGTTCGATCCCTGGGTTGGGAAGATCCCCTGGAGAAGGGAAAGGCTTCCCCACTCCGACATTCTGGCCTGGAGAATTCCATGGACTGTATAGGCCTTGGGGTCACAAAGAGTTGGACACGACTGAGTGACTTTCACTTTCATGGCCTACAAAAAATAAGATTTGGGGGTTTCTCAACAATTTTTAAGAAAGTAGAAGAATTCTGAGACCATAAAGCTCAAGAAAAGCTGGCATACGTAAAAATAAGTGACATTTTCTTGGTTTAATTTTTCCCTATTTTTACTCCTTTCTTTTAATAAAAGTTGTAGAATTTTTTTTGCTTTTCTAAGTCACAGCAACATGATAAAAGAATATTCAGGCCATCTTCAACATCTTTGTTTTGCACTGTTTAAAGCTGTGATCCTCAAAAAATGAAATGGACTTCAGGGTCTCCTGTGGAACTTTATAAAATGTAGTAGCACATATACCAGGCCCCCACTGCAGACCTCCTGGCCAGAAGCTTTAAGTGTAGAGGGTCCTTTACCTGTATTAGCCCACCCCACTGCTGGTTCTGAGGTGCTGGACCAGGCGAGAGCCACTACTAAATGCTGAAAGATACAAAGACAGAGCCCAGTCAAAGTTTAACTTCAGTTTAACTTTAAAATTTTATTTCTATTTTATTTTTTTTTAATTTTATTTTATTTTTAAACTTTACAATATTGTATTGGTTCTGCCATATATCGAAATGAATCCCCCACAGGCATACATGTGTTCCCCATCCTGCATCGCCCTCCTTCCTCCCTCCCCATACCATCCCTCTGGGTCGTCCTAGTGCACCAACCCCAAGCATCCAGTATCGTGCATCGAACCTGGACTGGTGACTCGTTTCATATATGATATTATACATGTTTCAATGCCATTCTCCCAAATCATCTCACCCTCTCCCTTTCCCACAGAGTCCAAAAGACTGTTCTATACATCAGTGTCTCTTTTGCTGTCTCATATACAGGGTTATTGTTACCATCTTTCTAAATTCCATATATATGCGTTAGTATACTGTATTGGTGTTTTTCTTTCTGGCTTACTTCACTCTGTATAATAGGCTCCAGTTTCATCCACCTCATGAGAACTGATTCAAATGTATTCTTTTTAATGGCTGAGTAATACTCCATTGTGTATATGTACCACAGCTTTCTTATCCATTCATCTGCTGATGGACATCTAGGTTGCTTCCATGTCCTGGCTATTATAAACAGTGCTGCGATGAACATTGGGGTACACGTGTCTCTTTCCCTTCTGGTTTCCTCAGTGTGAATGCCCAGCAGTGGGATTGCTAGATCATAAGGCAGTTCTATTTCCAGTTTTTTAAGGAATCTCCACACTGTTCTCCATAGTGGTTGTACAAGTTTGCATTCCCACCAACAGTGTAAGAGGGTTCCCTTTTCTCCACATCCTCTCCAGCATTTATTACTTGTAGACTTTTGGATCGCAGCCATTCTGACTGGCGTGAAATGGTACCTCATAGTGGTTTTGATTTGCATTTCTCTGATAATGAATGATGTTGAGCATCTTTTCATGTGTTTGTTAGCCCTCTGTATGTCTTCTTTGGAGAAATGTCTCTTTAGTTCTTTGGCCCATTTTTTGATTGGGTCATTTATTTTTCTGGAATTGAGCTGTAGGAGTTGCTTGTATATTTTTGAGATTAGTTGTTTGTCAGTTGCTTCATTTGCTATTACTTTCTCCCATTCTGAAGACTGTCTTTTCACCTTGCTTATAGTTTCCTTTGTTGTGCAGAAGCTTTTAAGTTTAATTAGGTCCCATTTGTTTATTTTTGCTTTTATTTCCAATATTCTGGGAGGTGGGTCATAGAGGATCCTGCTGTGATGTATGTCGGAGAGTGTTTTGCCTATGTTCTCCTCTAGGAGTTTTATAGTTTCTGGTCTTACGTTTAGATCTTTAATCCATTTTGAGTTTATTTTTGTGTATGGTGTTAGAAAGTGTTCTAGTTTCATTCTTTTACAAGTGGTTGACCAGTTTTCCCAGCACCACTTGTTAAAGAGATTGTCTTTAATCCATTGTATATTCTTGCCTCCTTTGTCAAAGATAAGGTGTCCATATGTGCGTGGATTTATCTCTGGGCTTTTTGTTTTGTTCGATTGATCTATATTTCTGTCTTTGTGCCAGTACCATACTGTCTTGATGACTGTGGCTTTGTAATAGAGCCTGAAGTCAAGTAGGTTGATTCCTCCAGTTCCATTCTTCTTTCTCAAGATAGCTTTGGCTATTCGAGGTTTTTTGTATTTCCATACAAATTGTGAAATTATTTGTTCTAGCTCTGTGAAGAATACTGTTGGTAGCTTGATAGGGATTGCATTGAATCTATAAATTGCTTTGGGTAGTATACTCATTTTCACTATATTGATTCTTCCAATCCATGAACATGGTATATTTCTCCATCTATTAGTGTCCTCTTTGATTTCTTTCACCAGTGTTTTATAGTTTTCTATATATAGGTCTTTAGTTTCTTTAGGTAGATATATTCCTAAGTATTTTATTCTTTCCGTTGCAATGGTGAATGGAATTGTTTCCTTAATTTCTCTTTCTATTTTCTCATTATTAGTGTATGGGAATGAAAGGGATTTCTGTGTGATGATTTTATATCCTGCAACTTTAAAATACTGAGTTATTCTGGGCCAGTAAATACATTTTGTAATGTCTCAGGCCAGTGAAAAAGAATATTTCTCACTTTCTAAGAAGTATTTGGGTTTTTATCATTTTAAGAGATAGCCGAAACTTAAAATAGTTATAGTTTAAGTGTGAGCTAGGAATATTTACTATTTTATATTCTTATGCCCTCACTCCAGATATGTCACTTGATCTATATATCCAGAGGAAAAAGATATTTTAAAATGATATTTTGAAAGAAAATAGGCAAGTCATTATTATAATTTTTATCACATCCTAGTCTTTTCTTTCATTTTAGAATTAAAGAGAAGTATCCTCAAACATTTGATGACATATGCCTTTACTCTGAGGTTTCCCATTTGCTGTCACACTGCACATTTAGACTTCCATGTCGGAGGTTCATACAAGAATTATTTCAGGATGTACAGTTTTTACAAGTAAGTAGGATTTGTACTTCTGAACTTTATCTTTCAAAAATATTTGTTTGAATTAAACTAAAAGTTTTGAGATTATATCTGTTGATAGACTAGAAAGTCATTAATAATTTACCACTTCTTCCCTAGATGCATGAAGAAGCAGAGGCTGTCTTGGCAACACCACCAAAGCAAACTATAGTCGATACATCTGCTGAATCCTGACCTCATATTTATGATGTATATAGATGTAGACTATATATATATATATTCATATTTGTGGACTTCTAAAAGCCTCAAAAAAGCCGACTGACTGGGCAGCAAAGACAGGAGTATCTTCTATACGCTGTTCCAGCAATTACTGGTACATGAACAGTTGGAACTGCGGACTTCCCTAACCAAAACAACTTCCTCTACCCTCTGTGGAGCCCCATTGGGGGTTCATTATTCATTACCACAGTTTTAAGAGTTTTAGTTACCATTGTATGCAAGATTCAAGCACTGAGTACCTACATGGGTTTTCTACTTTTCATTTTAAGAGCATAACAACAGTGGAACAGTACGGTATGCAGAAGCACCCTACACACCGTTATTTCTGAATTCCTTTTTTAGGGTAAATATAAAGATGCCTTGTTTGTTAACTAATTTTGGAAGCCAGGAATCAGTGTCTTTGA
Source organism: Bos indicus (assembly GCF_029378745.1). NCBI lineage: Eukaryota > Metazoa > Chordata > Mammalia > Artiodactyla > Bovidae > Bos > Bos indicus. The sequence continues at coordinate 35,404,416 of NC_091779.1, forward strand.
GGCTGCATCCTCTTAGCACAATGGGATGTTCTGTAACTGCTGGTATTAGAAGGGGATCTTTGGCCCTTCCACTTTTTTCTTCATGTTTATAACACTACTTCAGAGGTTTTTAACCTCAAAGCGAAAGAAGAGCCTCAACAACCAGGACTTATAAGTTATTTTTATGTGACTAGACTTACATAAAGTTTCTTGTTTTCCATCTCTTTAGTTTTATTGCAATGTGTTTATTATAGGCTATTTGAACCGATTAAGGTTTTTCACTACAGTTCCTGATTAAAATCAGAAAATTATTTTATAATTCAGAGTATTTTTCATTTATAAAATGCGTATGTTCTCAGTGCACTTCCATTTCCATTAGCTTCCCACATCACCATTTTAACAGGAACTTGAACAAAGCACTATTAATTTAGACCTAAAGTAAAAGAAAGCATTAAATAACACCTTGGATCTCTTGAGGAAAAGATACGGTTGCCTACAATTTATACATTCCATGGGAAAAGAAGAGCCATAGTTTCTTTTAAAAAAATCCTTGGTGAAACATTATTACGATTAAAAATTGTAGTGAAAAGCCTTAAGTACCAAATTTTAAAGCAGCAGTAATTTAATTTTTATATCAGTGTTCTTGTTTTGCACAGACTAAATGCAGTGATAGGTGAGTTTATGAGTACAGTAGTTGCCTTTATCACATTTGTGAAGTTGTTAAAGTTGATGAGGGCAAAGTTTTATTTGTTTGTTTAATTTGTGTATGTCTAAAGATATTTGGAAATCTTTACAGGAATTAAACATATATGCAAATTTGTATATAAAAAAAGCATGGCCATCATCATTAGAATGCTTATAAATGAAAGGATCTTTTTTGAGGTCTATATATAAGTAGAAAAAAAATCCAGCTGGACTGATTAGGACCCTTTTTAAATTGATTTGTTTAGACCATTTTTACAGTTACGCATCAGCTCTGACACAGTCATAGTACGGGGACTAGTATTTTCCTTTATTACAGTTCTTTTTTATAATGGGCTTGTTCTTTGAGATCTCTGTAAAGAACCCTGTGAACTAGAAAGCATAACTCACAGAGATACTTTTTTTTTTTTTCTTTAATTTACTGGCACTGAAAGTTCCAATTGAGATGAAGCCTTTCATCTCACTTCATAACACCTCTTTGACTGCACTTCAGTGAATTGTTCTTACGTGCACTGTGTAGCAACTTACATTATAACAAAGCAGATAAGGGCTGTAAGCTGCTGCTTATGTTAAAAAGTGGTTCTTCAGATTTTCTTTCATAAAATCCAATTGAAGATAAAACAGATGCTTTTTTTTTTTTTAACTTTAATTTATCACTGAACCCAAGTGTTTATTTAAATGTCAACAGTACTTCTAAGAACGTTGCCTGTCACCTTGGTCTTTGGTCTTGGATGATGAGACTGCCTTCCAGAGAACCAAATGTCAGAGATACTAGACCAAATAGTGGTTTAAAACTCCAAAGGAGGTAATGTAGTAATCTTATTAATAATGGGATTAACATATTTTAGACATTCATTTTTAAACACTACCTCAGTTAATATAGAGTATAAAATCTGTGGTTTAATCCCTCAAAAGTTAACAGTAAATTCTTTTTTGTTACACACACACACACACACACACATCTTCATCCCTGGACCCCACCTCACTCATCAATCCTGAAATGAAGTCTTTGTTACTATTAGCCTGAACAGTTTTTTGGATTATTACTTTGAAAGATATGTATGTATATATCATAATATTTGCCTTTAGCACTTAGTTTGGGGAGACACTCAGAGCTTTGTGGTTCTCAATAATCTTAAAAAAAAAAAGATGTCTATATTAAATGTATAGTGCTATTTGGTTTATCCATGTTTCACTGACAGGTCTAATACGTTTTCTTTAAGTACTTATTTGTATAAAAGTAGACTTTTACGATGAAAAATGCTCACATGCAGTGCCAAGTGATTTACTTAGGTGTTTAAAATGTTAAATTATAGCAGAAAAGATTAGGGATGTTGTCAGTGGTAATAGAAATAACTGAAAAAAGCATCTATATGTAATAGATATTACCAGACTATAAAATACCAAAATAATGTCAATACTGTAGTTTTTCAAGATTTTAGAATTAATCTTAGTCCATATAAATTTGTACTACTGGTAATTATTGAATAATTTGGAGGAATTTGAGCAGTTGTGCTGGTTATAAACTGTGAATTTCTAATTGTAAAGTGAATTGTTGTTTCTAATTGAAATTTTTTTCAAGAACAGATTTCAGCTTCACATACTAAGTAAATACTGATAAATAAGGAAATTAGAAATTAGTATTTGTAATTAAACATCTAAAATTTCTTATACTTTTACTTCCTATTTATGCTTAGGTAGATTTGAAGGGGGGAAAAGTCTTTTCTCCCTAATAAAAAATTTTCTAATAAAGATTGGTAGCATAAGGGCATTCTGTAAGACATTGACATTAAAAGAGGCTCTTTGGAGGTATATACTTTATTTTACTAGTTACTCTAACATCATATGTATAAGTCCTTTTGAAATGGTGTAGCTTTAATAGTTTTCAGCTCTTTTATCCAGAGCTTGAAGTAATTAAAGCTGAGTTTTTCAGGGCATATTACAGATGCAAAGTGTTCAACAGTGAGGTGTGAATGCTTATTTAGATTTGTCTACTGCTATTTATATAAAAAATTTTTTTCATTCCATTCAGAGGATGCCTTTTATCCCCACATTAAAGCACAGATCACTAAGCAATAAAAAGCAATCAAATTGTCATCCAAATTATAACTGCAGTTACTTTTGCATGGTGAGAGTGAGGTGCTAATTTTGTGTGAGAGTTTTGTAAACTACCTTGGGAAAGGTCCTTTGGAAGTAAGGTTTTTTCCCCTTTTGTCTTACGTTTCCAGTTTTGTCTCAAATTCACAATCCATTAAATTAGGGAAAAAAGGAACAATTAATTGAGAGAGTTTGATAAGAGCTGTTGGAATAAAAAGAACATTTCAGATCTTCCAAAAGTTGAGAAGGGTCTCCCTTGTCTCTCCATTCAGGAAATACATTATTACCAGCTTCACTTCAAGACTGTCACTACAGTGAAAGTTTGATTATAAAAGCATACCAGTAAAATTAATAGCAGTGCTTATCAGACAATGTTAACATCTGTGAGAATCTTTCTAGGAGCATTTGTTTTTTCTTTTAGTTCTAGGTTCCCAGGGTAGTTTTCATTCATAGTAGGTTTCTTTAATGAATGTGGATTTTCTCCCCTTTAGAGTATTTTTGTAACATAGGTGGATAGCTATGCCACTGCACGCATAAATTGCACATTTTGTTTGACTTTCTTTATAAAATATTTAATTTGAAAAATATAATTTATGCCAAAAAAGTATATCTTGTAATTTTGCCACTAATAGGTTGATTTAGCACAAAATGCAAAGTCTTTGGGCAGAGGAGGGGGGAGATTAAAAACTTTCATAGATAATAGTTGAAAAATGTTCCATTATTGGCCTGTCAGAAATCCTAAAGCTGCATTGTAAAACAAATGATGTAAATTAGTTTTGAAAAGTGGTAAGGGACTGTGAAAAAAATCTCAGACTTAATGCTCCCTAACCACATAATTTTTTTCTTTTTTATTTAGTAATACGCTGCTACATATTTGGAGGTTCTGGTGTTTGTAGGTCACTGAACAGACATTGAAATCTGACTTATATTGTATAACTGTAACATAGAAAGAAAAGTATTTATATATTTTCCGTAAGAATATTTCATTGAGTTGTGTATAATTTAAATAAGGTTTGTCCCTAAATGGTTTTGCTCACCTTGATTTTTTTTTCGTGGTTTTCTTGTTTTTGTATAATGTGTACAGTTTATGTCAAGGGCATTAAAAGCCTCCTGAAGCGTAATCTTATCAAAGGGATACATTCTTAATAAAATGTACTTAAAAATTCTTAACCTTGTGTCATTGTTCTATTTCAAATTTTAAAACCATCATTGTTGATTTATGTACCACTGAGGCTGTTACATGTAACTCTAGGTAAAAGTGACTTTTAAATACCACAGATAAGAATCTGGTTCAGTAACACATAGTTCAGTTCAGTCGCTCTGTCGTGTCCGACTCTGCGACCCCATGGACTGCAGCATGCCAGGCCTCCCTGTCCATCACCAACTCCTGGAGTTTACTCAAACTCATGCCCATTGAGTCAGTGATGCCATCCAACCATCTCATCCTCTGTCATCCCCTTCCTCCCACCTTCAGTCTTTCCCAGCATCAGGGTCTTTTCAAATGAGTAGTGGCTTGTTCCAAATGTTTTAAAATAGGTATTTATACTTTCTAAACACTTCATAATCTAATCAAACATCTTTACAGTTATTATTTTTTAATCGCAGATTATTGTGAAAGATTTGATAAAGTATATCTATCTTCAGAACAACTCCAGCTTTAGTGATTAATATATAGAATGAGCAATGATGGTATGATGGTAACTTTTCTGTGTAAGCTATTTGATTTCACTCAGCCTTCCCTTGTGGCTCAGCTGGTAAAGAATCCGCCTGCAACGCGGGAGACTTGGGTTCGATCCCTGGGTTGGGAAGATCCCCTGGAGAAGGGAAAGGCTACCCACTCCAGTATTCTGGCCTGGAGAACTCCAAGAGTCTGACCTGACTGAGCGACTTTCACTTTCACAGAAACTGGATCAGGTAAGCTAGCCAACAGCCACCTAGTGGCAAAAGAAAATACTACAAGGGAAATAAATGGTCAATCCTGGAGAATAAAATTCAGTGTCGAAGTTAGAGTCTGTTATCATTGACTGAATGTGGTAAAATGTATTCAGAAATAGATTTATTTGGGATAGTTTGGTTTTTAAATACATTTATGTGTCTCATTTTCATACTGCCTTCTACTCTATACTTTTCAACAAAAATGTAGTTGGCCCTCAAAAAGCACAAATCATCATCATACAGCTCATCTTTGAAAACTGACAATGTAGCTGAGCTTCAGAAAGTTTGTTTCATTTTTTAAAACTCTCTGGTGTATAAAGTACTCCCGGAGATAGTGAAAGATGGGGGAAGTCTGGCCTGCTGCAGTCCATGGGGTCACCAAGAGTTGGACATAACTTAGTGACTGAACAACTATAGCAAAATACCAAAGACTGGACAGTTTATAAATAACAGAAATTTACTTCTTACAATTCTGTTGGCTGAAAATCTGAAATTAGAGTGTGAACATATTTGGGTGAGGGCCCTCTTCACATCCCAGACTTCTTTTGTCTTATGTCCTCGATGGCTTGATGGGACTAGGAAACTGTAGTGTCTCTTATAAGAACATCAGTCCCGCTCATGAGAGCTCTAGCCTCATGACCTCCCAATGAACCCCATCTACTAATACCATCATCCCTGGGTGTTAGGATTTCAGTGTAGGAATTTGGGGAGGCAGGTGATCATTCAGACCATAGCAACTAATTCTGTATTGATTAAAAAAAAAAGTATGAAAACTTCCTCTAATGCTTAGAGGACAAATATATTTATTGTAAATACTATTTTAACTACTAATTTTGAAGGCTTTATATTTTCAGTTGTATCTTTTTGAAGGTTGTCATTTTGTTTTGGCCATGCCTTGCTGGATCCTGCTTCCCCTACCTGGGATTGAACCACGCCCCCAGCAGTGGAATCACAGAGTCTCAACCACTGAACCACTAGGGAAGTCCCTCTGAAGGTTTTAAAATGCCTACTTTATGCAAAATGCTTAGCATGTTTTGTAAATTCTTTGAGATGAAAGCCAGCTGGTCTCCACAGAGTTCTTAGAAGAAATACTAGATACTGTCTAATACAACCTGATTTTCTTAATAAATGACATTCTAGTGGAGACTCAGTTTCACTAGACTTAGTATGGGTCAGGTATTGGAATGTCAGCAGGCACTTCCAGCAGGTCCATGGATACATGTATATATGAATCACTTAGCTGTACACCTGAAAACTAACACAATATTGTCAATAAACGCGAATATAAAGTAAAAAATTGTTTAAAATCACGTCTAAAACCTAGTTAGTAATAATATTCTGTATCAATATCACTGTGATACTAGTTTCCTGTGTGACTACTAGATACTAGAACTGTGTGACTAGTTCTCTGCTTCCCGTCTACCTACCTGCAGCTGAGGACCAGTCACCAGGCTGAGGCGTTATTTGTACGTCTTTTGCCAGTTCCACCCACCATCAAAATATCCCGGAATGTTACTAACTAGGTTTAACGTGTGTTTTTAATTTAAAAAATTTTTTATTTTATATTGGAGTTGATTGACAATATTGTCTTAGTTTTCAGGTCTACAGCTAGGTGATTCGGATATACATATATCCATTCTTTTTCAGATTCTTTTCCCATATAGGTTATTACAGAATATTGAGTAGAGTTCCCTCTGCTATACAGTAGGTCCTTGTTGAGTATCTATTTTATATATAGTTGTGTGTTTATGTTAATCCCAAGCTCCTAATTTATCCCCCCCCCCACCTTTTCTGTTTGGTAACCATCAGTTTGAAGTCTGAGTTTGTTTTGTAAGTAAATCCATTCATATGAGTTTTTTTTAATAGTCCACATATAAGTGTATCATATCTGTCTTTCTCTGACTTCACTTAATGTGATATCCCTAGGTCCACCCATGTTGCTGCAAGTGACATTATTTCATTCTTTTTACTCTGTTGCATATACGTACCACATCTCTGTCCATTCCTCTGTTGATGGACATTTAGGTTGCTTCCATGTCTTGGCTATTGTAAACAGTACTGCAGTGAACATTGGGGTGCATGTATCTTTTTGAATTAGGATTTTCTGCAGATACATGCCCAGGATTAGAATTGCTGAATCACAAGAGCTTCCCAGGTGGCTCAGTGGGTAAAGAATCTGCCTGCAACGCAGGAGATGCAGGCAAATGTGAGTTTTATACCTGGATTGGGAAGATCCTCTGAAGGAGGGCATGGCAACCCACTCCAGTATTCTTGCCTGGAGAATCCCATGGACAGAGGAGCCTGGCGGTCTACAGTCCACGGGGTCACACAGAGTCAGACACGACTGAAGTTACTGAGCACAAAAGAATCGGACACAACTGAAGCGACTGAGCGGGCGCCCAAGCACATGGTAGTTCTAGTTTATTAAGGAACCTCCATTCTGTTCTCCATAGTGGTTGTAATCAATTTACATTCCCACTAATAGTGATGGGGGGTGGCTCCCTTTTCTCCATACCCTCTAGCATTTATTGTTTGTAGACTTTTTTATGGTAGCCATTCTGACTGATGATGTGAGGTGATACCTCATTGTAGTTTTGATTTGCATTTCTCTGAAAGTTAGCAGTGTTGAGCATCTTTTCATATGCTTTCTGGCCATCTGTGTCTTCTTTGGAGAAATGTCTGTTTAGATCTTCTGCCCATCTTTTGATTTGGTTGTTTTTTCATAGGTGTGATTATTAAAAAGGTATTATGGCTATTTTAGAAAAAGTAAAGCCAATTTAGAAAAACATTTACAAATGAAACCATGATTTGCTTCAAAATCGTATCAAGGAGGAAGACTGAATAAGACTATGGATGGACTAAAACAACCGTGGTTTAGTGGCTATTGGGGTTGATGATAGTACCTAGTAGTGGTGTTAAGTCGCTCATTCGTGTCCAACTCTTTGCAACCCCATGAACTGTAGCCCACCAGGCTCCTCTGTCCGTAGGATTCTACAGGCAAGAATAGTGGAGTGGCTTGCCATTCCCTTCTCCAGGAGATCTTCCTAACCCAAGGATCAAACCCAAGGTCTCCTGCATTGCAGGCAGATTCTTTACTATCTGGGCTACCAGGGATAGTTCATAAGGGTTTGTTAAACTCCTATTTCTATCTATATTTGAAATTCTCCATGAGTTGGTTTTTTCTTTTAATCCTGGTAATTCTGACACAAATTTCAAAGTTTCTGAATGACACTTCTTAAAACAATGCTGTTAAGTGGAATATAGTCTTTAAATACTGTTATTTAATTATTTATAGACATGGGAAAGGAATGTTTAGAGCCAAAACTAGGGTCATAGTGATACTGTAAGGACAAAGTTATATAAACCCAGCCATTTCCCATTGGTGTGTTGTTAAATTTCAGAAAGACATCTTTGTTTGACTCAGGTCAGTGATTCTCAAAATTGAGTGGGTATCTGAGTGCCTGGGATGTATTCCAGGCCTTGTGCCACACAATTTTGGTAGGGAGATTTGGAGTGGCACCTAGGAATTTACATTTCTAGTAAGCTCAGAACGTGATTTATCACTTACGATAATTCCAAGAGTTTCACTTCACTGATATAGAGAAAACACAAAATAATGCAGTGATGAAATATTTTAATTAAGGCTTAGGCAACATAAATGACTTCAAGGTTTTGTGCATTATTTTTCTAAAGAATATCTTTACAAAAGATACTACTTATAAATCAATCATCACCATCAATGATGTTTCCATGTATTTTTATAATTACATCATGACAGACACAAAGAGGCTAAATGATAACAATACTGGCCCCAAAGTCTTCTCAAAACAGACTAATCAAGATACTTGTTTGTACTGTGTTAGGTGTACATAGTCCATTATTCCAGCCAAAAGCATAGTTATATGGAAGGAAAAAGTTAAAAAGAATGAGCAGAAGTCCTGGTTTGTGTATATTTAGGTCAGTTAACAGCCATGTTCCTTTCAGCTCCTCCTCTCTTGTTCTTCATACTGTGGAATTGTGTGACACGGGGCATTTGGTACCGGAGGCACAGGCAGCACCATCTCCACCACAGCAGAGAAAGGAGCCCCTAATCACGCTTATTTAGAAGTATGATAAGTAAACATTAAGGGTTGTTGGGCAGAGAGAAGGGAAAGGAACTCGAGCGACTGAACACTGCTGCACAGCAGGTAGGTGCTTGGCATGTATTGGTCCAAAGAGACAGAGCTCCTGCCAAGCCACTGAGGAACTCCCACTCTACATAGCCTTTTACAGTTATACCATCACAGGAATATAAGGAGACAGTGAAGGTGTTATCTTGGCCCAGACAACCTACTGCAGAATCCACAAGAGGCTTACTGAAAACAGGTCATGTATATATCATAGTTCTTGGGGAAAAAAAAGATGAACCATAAAATGTGAATGAAATTAATGACATATTTTCCTTCTATTCTGAGGTAGTCATCAAAAATTGTAGATGTGTCTACTAAGTAGGAGTGCTATAATCTTGACACTGAGGCAGGGATTCTGTGCCAGCCCCACTCCTTAACTGTGGTAAACAACAGAAGGACAACTGTGGGGACCTCATCAATTCATTTGCATGGCTTACCCTATTAGATAAGGTCTAATCATATGGATGTAAGAGTTGGACTGTGAAGAAGGCTGAGCGCCGAAGAATTGATGCTTTTGAACTGTGGTGTTGGAGAAGACTCTTGAGAGCCCCTTGGACTGCAAGGAGATCCAACCAGTCCATTCTGAAGATCAGCCCTGGGATTTCTTTGGAAGGAATGATGCTAAAACCGAAACTCCAGTACTTTGGCCACCTCATGCGAAGAGTCGACTCATTGGAAAAGACTCTGATGCTGGGAGGGACTGGGGGCAGGAAGAGAAGGGGATGACAGAGGATGAGATGGCTGGATGGCATCACTGACTCTATGGACGTGAGTCTGGGTGAACTCCAGGAGTTGGTGATGGACAGGGAGGCCTGGCATACTGCAATTCATGGGGTTGCAAAGAGTCAGACACGACTGAGTGACTGAACTGAACTGAATAGGAAGAGTTCATCTTACTACTGTCACCACTTAAAAGCAAGTCTAAAATCTGTTTTGGTCTCAAATATATGACTTCATTAAACACACCCAGAATAAATTAACATTGACAATTTATGCTCCCGTAACGAATGTTCTGTGGCCTGAAATCTAGTTCCTTTACCCTTAAGATACAAAATGTATGGTAAAACTTACTGGAAATGCTTTCTTGCTAAAAGCTGAACTTTAAGGACCATAGCCACCCCGTCCAATACTGAGTGGATGCGGTGTGTCTCTCTGTCAAGTGCCAGGTCTACTGTCATAAAGGTGAACGTGCAAGGTAAGCCTGTTCCCACGATCCTGCCATTTCCACAGCAAGCCTGCTCCAAGCACAAATGTTAAATTTCATAGCTTTCTGACCTTTGAAACCTGCTGCTGCTGCTGCTGCTAAGTCCTTTCAGCCGTGTCCTACTCTGTGCGACCCCATAGATGGCAGCCCACCAGGCTCCCCCGTCCCTGGGATTCTCCAGGCAAGAACATGGAGTGGGTTGCCATTTCCTTCTCCAATGCATGAAAGTGAAAAGTGAAAGTGAAGTCGCTCAGTCGTGTCCGACTCTTCGCGACCCCATGGACTGCAGCCCACCAGGGTCCTCCATCCATGGGGTTTTCCAGGCAAGAGTACTGGAGTGGGGTGCCATTGCCTTCTCCATTGAAACCTAGCAAAACCATATAAATCAGACCTTCCAGTGGTGATAATTCACTGGGATTCAGCCCCGAGGTATCTGGTGGTGGAACAGTGCCAACTATGCTTCTACTAGTGTCTGTGTAGCATAAGGATATGAAGTGGGCAGTCTGCTTAGTGGCAGTGTTCACGCGGATCTAAAAGGGCAGTGGAAGATAGGCTGCTATTCTCACTTCGGGCGGGGGAGGCAAGACCCAGGGGAATAGCCATTTGCATTTTATACTCCGAACAGAGTGCTGGCTCTGGTGGATTTGTTGGTGGGCTCTCCCTGTCTCCAGACATGGGTGAAGCCAACTGGGATACATAATTCAAATTAGCTTCTCCAGCTGGGATTTCTCCCAGGGAGTTCATGTAGCTTTGTTCCAGTGTCTTGAGTAAATTTTCAGGTGAAGTCAGTGGTCCCAGCTGACAGTGTGGGGCTTGAGGGGTTACTGGGAAATGTCCACAATAACCCAAGTCAGAAGCTGCCTGATTATAGGTAAAGTTCTCAAAACAGATGCAAGGTCCAGGGCCAGAGTAGTTCTTCTCTGTTGGGAGCAGGTCCAGATAGGCAGGCTTAGTACCTTTAGTTTCTGTGGGTGACTTCCTAGTGCCTACGAACTGCATCTTACTCCCTTCGGGCTTGTTTACAACTTCAATAGCATCTGGAACACAGTCATTGACGTTCATTATTGTTATATGAGGATTCTCCTGAAACAGAAACAGAAAATGGGCAAAGATAATGTGTGTGTGTGTGTGTCATGGTATATAAAGCATGTGAAATGCACTGAGAGCTTCACTTTTTTATGTGTTTTATCCTGGTCACAAGTTAATGGTGGTGATCACAAGGAGGTGATGCTGAAAACCAAAGGATAGCCCCTGACAGAAGAAGTCACAGCTGGGTTCACGCATTTCATGGCTAGGGGAGCAGAGGTGGCTCTTGCTTTGTTACATCTTCCTGAGGAGGTCTAGGAATGTATGATTATTATAGCCCAACCCCTGGGTTAGTCTTTAATAAGTACATGGTATCCCTAGAATATCCCAGCATTTACCTTGAATTTTATTAATGACAGGACGCTGCTCTTGTAAGGGTCTGGAATGTCAGGATAACACTTGTCCTTCAACCTGGAAAACCAACAAAAATTACACTGAATTTTGCAATAGAGTGGAATGGTTAAGAGCGATAAACCTGGAGTCAGATTAATCCTTGCTTTATCACTCTTATCACTGTAACCTTAAGCAAGCTTTTTAACCTTCCTATGACCAACCTAGATAGCATATTAAAAAGCAGAGACATTACTTTGCCAACAAAGTTCCATCTAGTCAAAGCTATGGTTTTTCCAGTGGTCATGTATGGATGTGAGAGTTGGACTGTGAAGAAAGCTGAGCACCGAAGAACTGATGCTTTTGAACTATGGCGTTGGAGAAGACTCTTGAGAGTCCCTTGGACTGCAAGGAGATCCAACCAGTCCATTCTAAAGGAGATCAGTCCTGGGATTTCTTTGGAAGGAATGATGCTAAAGCTGAAACTCCAGTACTTTGGCCACCTCATGCGAAGAGTTGACTCATTGGAAAAGACTCTGATGCTGGGAGGGATTGGGGGCAGGAAGAGGAGACGACAGAGGATGAGATGGCTGGATGGCATCACTGACTCAATGGACGTGAGTCTGAGTGAGCTCTGGGAGTTGGTGATGGACAGGGAGGCCTGGCGTGCTGCGATTCATGGGGTCACAAAGAGTCGGACACAACTGAGCGACTGAACTGAACTGATGCTTTGATTTCCTCACTGGTTCGATGGAGATCACTATGGTAGTGATGGTGTTGGAAGGATTAAGTGAGTTGTTATATGTAAAGCACTGAAAACACTGCCAAGCACACGGTAAAGTGAAATATAAATATTAGCTATTGCTATTAAACAAGTTTTACAATATTTTCAAATAGTTTCCTTATGTATTGACTTATTGCTTATCTGTTGATAAACAAGATTATTCAAAATTTTTCATATTTTAACCAAATCTTCCTTTGTCCTTTCCCTTCCAGCACTTTGCCTCATATGATCCAGTGGGATTTCTATCTTATTAAATTCCTTTCTAGATTTTTTCTTTGACTCTCTTCTTGGATGAAACCTTCCCCACACACTTACCACTGGCTTTTTAGGTAGCAGATGATCATGATGACAAAAACGAAGAAAACCATGGGGAGAATGATGTGTATCAGTATATGGGCTGGAGAAGGGAAAAGAAAGGGATTTTTTAGTGACTGCTTTTCCCTCAAAGAAATAAGTTTTACATGTCTGTTATTTCTCAAAACTTTATTTGTGCAAGATTCACTACGAGTGCTGTCTGACTGGTGGGGAGCAGGGTGGTGAGACGCCAATCAGCCAACACAGGGATCCATCTGCCCTTAATACTTGTGGCTCAAACTCGTTATCTCTCCTGACAGCATGGATCATTACTCCCCATTCTTCACTCCCTCTCTGTATGAGAAGTATACTCCAGCCCCTTGACTTGGAGGCTCAGCCATGACTTGGTTTGCCCAATGGGAGGTGAGTAGTGGTCACGCTGGTAGCTGAGTTGAGTGTGCTTAGAGTTGGCTTGCTCGCGTGTTCCTGTGATGCACTCTGAGCAGAGCTGGTCCCTCAGAGCCACTGTCCTTCAACCTGAGCCTCAGAGAACTAACAAACTCCATGGAACAGACCTAAACGTGCCTGAAGCTTGGAGCCCCACTGGCTTCAACCTGCGTCAGCCAAGCCAGGAGCATGAACAGACAGATTTGTTTCTGTATGCCACTGAGATTTGGAGGTATTTTTGTTATTTCATTGTTCAGTCACTAGGTCGTGTCCAACTCTTTGCGACCCCATGAACTGCAGCACACCAGGCTTCCCTGTCCTTAACTATCTCCTGGAGTTTGCTCAAACTCATGTCCATCTCATCTTCTGTTGCCCACTTCTCCTGCCCTCAATCTTCCCCAGCATCAGGGTCTTTTCCAATGAATGGGCTCTTCACATCAGGTAGCTAAAATATTGGAGATTCAACATCAGTCCTTCCAATGAATATTCAAGATTGATTTCCTTTAGGACTGGCTGGTTTGATCTCCTTGCTGTCCAAGGGACTCTCAGGAGTCTTCTCCAGCACCACAGAGTATTTTATTACCCACTGAAAACTGACTAATGCACCCCTTCTAATTAGGGTCTGATAAAATTACCCAAGTCATAACCTAGGTAATTGTTCTACTTTTATTTCTCAGATATATCAACCTGTACTTCATTTTCATAAATGCCCATCTTCCTGTTCTCACTGCTTGCAAATCCACCAAAGAACAGTGCAGATAGGTTGTGAAACATCCTCTTTTATAAAAGCAAATCATACAAGGGCGTTTGAAGGCTTTTAGTCATTCACATGTACTTATATTTCTGCTGACAAAAACACCCCCACCCCTCTCTAGACAGAACTCATAAGGGTCTTCCCAAGTCAACACTAAAATATGCTATCTGTGATTTTCAAACTGTTCTGGGACTGAGAAAGTTTCCAGGTCACAGATCAGTCAGATTAGCCTCACTCTTATCTATTGTATGTTGTGGGATTCTGTGTAACTTTTTTTTTTTCTTTCATGAGTTTCATCTAGAGAAAGAAAGAGACAGACAAAGACAGAAAAGAAAGGTTTAAACATTCCTGATCTAGACAAAGCCCACAACTGTGTGTGTCATTTGTCAGTTCCCCAGGAACTCCGAAGAGAAGAGTTTTGATTTGGAAAAACTCACAGTATTCATCCGGAGTCGTGACCTTTCTGAAGTCATCCAGGGGACCCTCACCAGCACTTGTATAAGGAGTGACCAAAAACTCATAGGCAGATTCTGGCTGTAGGTCTTTCACAACAAATGTCTTTTGATCCGGGTTGTCAATTGTGTATTTGCAACATACTGAATTATCTGTGTTTTTTTAAAAAAAAAAAAAAAAATTTTTTAAGAAGAAAAAAAATGATTAAGAGTGTAATAAAGATCTTGTGAGACAGTCAGGCAATAATACTTCTGTGGACTCAGCACTGCCAACATTTCTAAACCAATCAAAAATGAAATCATAATTTCATCACACTGGGAACACTAAGATGTTTGGGAGATGGCAAGCAAGAGGAGCACTCCACTAAGCAAAGGTTATTCCTGATTGGGGGTGGGGTGCGGGGGGGACTCAAATCTGCCAGAGAGAGAGTAAGAGCTTGCCAGAGCTACTTAGAATACATGGCGATAAGCTTTAACAAAATCAAAAAAAGAAAATGAGGTTAGCAAGCAAGTTTCCTAAGCAGTAAGTAGGTTGTCTTAAGGAGCTGGGAGTACTTCAAGTGCTTCTAAAAATACCGGGCCATATTGTTTTTAAGTAAGTTAAAATCCTGGCCCCCATCGTCCTGTCCACCCTACTAATTTAAGGACACTATTCGATCATTAAAGCATGCGAGCACAGAAATCAGCCTGGACACGATCAGAGATGGCTGGTAGCCTTTCCAATGATTTCAAGTAAGGAGATCTTGAAACTGAAAACAGACTGGAAAAAACAAAAAGCGTCACCTGTAAGAAATGTCTTTTCAAATCCCCGGTGGCACTTCTCCCCTGTCTTGGATTTCAGGTAGACATAGTACCCTTGTATAAAACCAGTTTGAGATTCGGTGGGATAATCCTTCCAACTCAGAGTGAAGGAGTGGGAGGTCAAGTTACTCATATTCACTTTAGGGTTGTATGAAGGAGCTAAGAAAGGAAGGTGAGATAATGTAAGAGTCACAATTTGGAAGCAGTCTCAGAGCATTCATGTAAATTGAAGGTAGAACCACAGCCCACTCTATAGGTGCTTATGACAAGTGAAGGACTCTTATCTTTTTCTCTGACTTTGTTCGTGAGAGCTGGGAAGGAACAAGGTTCGTCTTGTTCAAGCCTTGCCTCTCCCAGAAGTAGAAATGGATGCCCAGAGAGATTCAATAACTTGCACAAGGTCACACAGCAAAAAAGAAAATAAAGGCTTCCCTAGACTTTTTTCTGTGCCTGAATTCTAAACAGTGTTTGGGAGAATGAACTGAAGTAGGGGGAAGGGAGGAGGAGGAAGGGTTATATTTGAAGAGGTCAGGGTGGCTTTGAAGAGTTTTAGTTCCCAGGCAGTGGCAACGCACAGTTGTCCAAGTGTATGTGTGTGTGTGTGAAGTCACTTCAGTCATGTCTGACTCTGTGCAACCCTCTGGACCTCAGCCCACCAGTCTCCTCTGTCCATGGGATTCTCCAGGAAAGAAGACGAGTGGGCCACATTCCCTCCTCCAGAGGATCTTCCCGACTCAGAGACTGAACCCACATCTCTTAGGCCTCCTGCCTTCACTACTAGCACCACCTGGGAAGGCCCTGTCCAAGTGTGGGAAGAGTTTATTCTGAGGCTGCCCTGAGCCTGTTTCAGCACATAGGCTGGTGCATGCCTGGCCTGTGCCCGCCAACACACACAGAAACACCCCTCCTGCCTGGCTGGAACAGCACCCACTCAATGGAGAACACTAAAAGCTGGTCTGATTGATGCAAGGTAACCAATGACCCAGCCGCCCAGCTCCCGGTGGGTGTGAAACCCTGGATGCCAAGAAGCTAAATAAGCAACCACATGAAAGGATCAAAACTTGCCCATGTTGCTGGTGGAATCAAAGTACAATGTCTGAGAGGGGCAACAATTTCACAGTATATCTGCCAAAAGTCTTAAAAACTGTAAAACTGTATTTAAGAAGTTCAACCTTCTGGTTCAAGTATTCTACCTCTAGGACTTTACTTAAAAACCTTTATCAGAGCAATGGACAAAGATTCAGCTAAAATGATGGTGAGTCAGATAAGGCATAAGGGGATTTGGCCAAGAAAAAGAGAGAGATTGAATATTAGAGACTGCAAGAAAATTGAGGGTGAATTTTATAGTTTTTAATTGAAAAAAAAATTTTAATCATCCTAAAAGTCCAAAGATGGGTGATTTGCCGTATGCAAACCATGAGGCAGTTTGCAGTCATAATGACTGAAAAGTTAAATATTACTTAGTGACATGAGTCAAAAAGGACTTTACAAAACTGCATAGAGTAAGATCTGATTTTTATATCAAAGTGCATGCCTGTACTGAGAAAGAACACACACACAACATTAACTCTGGATATGTGCCCTTGGCTGGTAAAATCAGCCAGTTTTGTCTTCTTTGGCATAACATTTTTAATGAAAATGTTTTATGTTTATGATTAAAAAATAATGTTTTAAAAAACCCAATGGCCAGAATAAATAGCACACTGAAAATTAGGAAAGGAGCTGTAATTTTCTTAAAGCTGAAGCAAAGAGTCTCTGAATTGTCCTGAACAAGTCTACCCATGGACACAGTAAATGCTTTAAACTTACCCAGTTCCTTCAAATAGCCAGCTTTTTTCTCTAATAAATGGGCCATCCTTTTTGTAGAAATTTCATAAATTCTGAAGTTGTAGCGAACCCCTGGTCTAAAAGCACCTAGAGAAGAAAAGTCAACAGATTGTCAATAACATAGGATGACATTCCCTTTATTTCTGAAAAGGAAAGAAAAATGAATTTGGGTCCTCGGAGTTTCTGCCCTTCATCTCTACCATCTTCCTTCTTTCCCCTGAGCCTTGAAATCCTCCAGCATATCTGACAATGGGGGATTGTTTTCTACATCATCCTCTCTCAAAATACCCTCATCCATGTGCATAAAACTGGGTGCAGAATTCAACCAGAACCAGAAAACCATGTAAAACTCTTTTTTGACTCTAAATCTCCCGCCAGCGACGCGCCCTTTCTCTGCCCATGAGAGGCAAGCGCCTGGAAGATCTGCTTCCAGTAACTCACTTGCCCCTCACCCCACAGCTCTAACACTGCTCAAGAAAGGGAAGACTCCTCATTCCCGCCAGCCACCCGAATGACCCCACTGGGCCTCATCAGTCACCCTCAAGTGGTGGGGTGGTGGTGGTTTAGTTGCTAAGTCATACCCTACTTTTGCAACCCCATGGACTGTAGCCCATCAGGCTCCTCTGTCCGCGGGATTTCCCAGGCAAAAGAGGGGTTTGCCATTTCCTTCATCACTCACTGTCTGGATCGACAATTCCCATAGCTCTACCTTGTGACCAGCAGATGGCGCCACTAACCCACTGCTCAAGCCACTAACCTTTGCTACACTTGCAACCTGGAAAAGACAAATCCAGTGTGGCGGGGAAAGAGACCAAGCTCTACAAGTTGCACTGAAACTGAAGGAGTTGATAACCAACTACCATCAACTCTACTCCTATGTCTTCCAAATCCACATCTTTGCTTTTGTAAAAGCTCTCAGGATGACTCTTACAAAGGTCCTTTGCTATTCATTTGAGACTGCTGGCTTAGAACAAATTCATGAACCATATGAACTTACATCTGGATGGCTCTGTAAAAGTAAATATAAAGGTCAAAACTTAGGCCACATCAACTGCAAAACTTGAACTCCAAGACCCACGCGGGATTTGGAGTTATCAGTGAGCACAGAGTATCTGAGATGGTCCAGAAACCCTAGTTGAACCACGTGGACGGAGCAAGATGGTAATACAGAAGGTTCTTACCCGAGCTAATGACTGTGTCTGTGTTAGTGGGGCCTAGGTTTTTCCACCGGAGAACACAGGGAAGGTGCTGGGGACTGTCACACCACTCCACAACGTAACCTGTGGCATTTCTGGATTGGGGTTTCCAAGACATGGGAAATCCATCCTCTGTACCATTCATTCTTCCTTCTTCAACATTTTCTATAAGTTACAAAGAGGGCAATGCTTCAGATTTAATTAATCAGACATTCTGCTAAAGTATCTAAATGTGCTGTGTTGAATGTGCTGTGTATCTAGCAGGTCCAAGCCTTCCCTCTGTAATTGCGACAGGGCTTAGGATAAGGGCAGGAGGGATGTTTTCATCAGGTTTTTCCTACCTCTCACTCCCAATAAATATTCACACCCGCCCCTCAAATGTCCCTTGTCCTGAGAGACCCAAAGAAACATCAGCTCCTAAGACAGGGATCAGCAGGCAGGACCGCTGGTGGATCAAATCCAGCTTCGAAAGCTTGTTTTTACTAAGAACAGTTCTAAGATTTTTAAAGTGTTGTTAAAAACAAAGGATAGCAAATACAGATTGGAAAATGATGACTGTCGTGCCTACATTAATGTCTACAATATTTATGCTCTGCCTTTTTACTGAAAAAGTAGTTGACCTTTGACCTAGAACTGTGTCTGGTACTTGGTCTACTTTCAAAAATTATCTGTTGAATAATTCAGCTTATTCCCCCACACAATGCTGGCTGCCCCAGAATGAACTCCTGTCTCCAAGATGTTAGGGGTAGAAACTGAGGTGATCGCAGAGCAAAAAAGGAGAAAACGACTCACATACATACAGAGTCAGATTATGGAAGGGTGTGACAGTACTTATGACCTAGGATGCTGCCTCAATGTATTTTATGCACCAGGGTAGTCTTCCTGCTGCTGCTGCTGCTGCTGCTACTGCTGCTGCTGCTGCTGCTGCTGCTACTGCTGCTAAGTCGCTTCAGTCGTGTCCGACTCTATGCGACCCCATAGACGGCAGCCCACCAGGCTTCCCCGTCCTTGGGATTCTCCAGGCAAGGACACTGGAGTGGGTTGCCATTTCCTTCTCCAATGCATGAAAGTGAAAAGTGAAAGTGAAGTTGCTCAGTCATGTCTGACTCTAGCGACCCCATGGACTGCAGCCTACCAGGCTCCTCCTTCCATGGGATTTTCTAGGCAAAAGTACTGGAGTGGGGTGCCATTGCCTTCTCCGGGATAGTCTTCCTAACATCCGACAATTGGACAAAAAAAGGTGATGGTCTCAATGGACTACAGCTCTGCTGATTTCAAGCAGGTCAGTCTAGGTCTAGGATAAGAACTTCTGTTTCCAAGGCGGATTCCACAGCCTCCCACTGTTCAGAAGGCAGTGGGCCCCGGTGGCCACTTGAGTGAAAGCAGACTCTGATCAAGGACTGGGCCTGCAAGCAGCTGTTCAGAGAGGCAACCAGTGTGGTACAAGCAGATATGACATGGGATGGACTTAATACTCCAAATGTACTTCTTTTTTCTCTGCAGTTCATATTTGATGAGGCATCTTTTCTTTTATCTGGCAATTCTAATTACAGCTGAATGTTGATGGGTGCTATTAAATCTTCCAGGGCACCAAATTATCATCCAGCTGGGAGCACCCAAACAAATGTGCAGCCCCAGGTATAAGGTCAGGGGTTCCCACGAAGGCCTGTGTCTATCCTACTCACACAGCTTCTGTCTTTCTTCATCAGAGACACAAATCTCTTTCATGCTGAAACTGACATTTTCCATTTATTCACACTGACTATAATTTTACCCCAAACTTAAAGCATAACTCTCCCAAGCTGCTTCTCTAACCTTGCAAATATGTCTGGAGAAATGAAGGGAAAGGCAAAGAAAAAGGGAATCTTTTCAGTCATTCACACTTTAGCATGAATTGGCTGAACCTCCTTGGTCTGTCTCATAGCACATCAGTGCCTTTATCCACTCTAGAGACATAAGAATCTGGACCATATCGGAAGGCTGGATAGAGGCTCACAAAAGGATGGAGTGGGTTCTGAAGGCAGGGCATGAGGAAGGAAGACAGGGTAGGAACCCACAGATGAGGATGACCCCAAAAGAGAAGAGTGTTTAGCAGAGTTGTTTGAGCTGAGCCTCCCTGGAGGTAGAGTTTCCTTTATCTATCAGCTCCCCTAGGGGTGAATGAAATGCTCACCCTTCCTGTTCTGTTCCTAACAAAGACAGAATACAACCATCCACTTCCTTCTCTGATATAGTTCTTCAAAAGCAAAGATTAGGTCAAGTAACTCCTTAGTTTTTCTTCTGTGGCACGATCCCAAGTTCTTTTTCTTACTTGACACACTGGATGGTTCTTAACCAAAATACATAAGACAAAATAATAACACCCTCCAATCTAGCCCATTTAACCTAAATGGAAGCCTAATTTGAATAACAGGTATAAAGCGACCCGACATAACCCCACAAGCAGGGTCTGACAATTTTTATAGCAGCAACTGAAGGGTGACATTATTGCAAGGTTCA
The DNA here is from genome assembly GCF_029378745.1 of Bos indicus. Classification (NCBI taxonomy): domain Eukaryota; kingdom Metazoa; phylum Chordata; class Mammalia; order Artiodactyla; family Bovidae; genus Bos; species Bos indicus. Next base: position 35,424,972 of record NC_091779.1, read on the forward strand.
CAAGTGAATTTAGGATGTCTGTGGGGTGCTGTCCAAGTGTGCAGTGTGTGAGTGTGTGCACCACTGGGGGCGGGGTTAGTGCAACCAACCCCCTTTCATAGCTCTCCCAGGAAGGAAAGTAACACCATTATTGATTGTACATGTCAGGTCATTTCCACCTTGTTTGGACTTCCACAGGCTAAGTGTTTAGACAGTTATCATCATTTATTCCACAGCTTTGGCAAAGCCCGTTTTGAAAGATAATGCTAGTTCTCCTTGTGGCCAAGACTGACAAAATATTTTGCCATATAAGAAATGCAACTCATATTCCATAAGCCACAAAGCATGTTCATACCAACTCTAACTCTGTTAGGACTATTTGTGTTGCATTTATTTGAATAAAATTTGAGATCCCAAATCAGTGGAAGAGTCCCCGGAAGGGAAATGTCCGGACCCATGGCTGAAATCTTCCCACACCGAGGAGGACTGTCCCAGAAACCCGCCAAAATGCCTGGACCCAAAGAAAATGACAGACAGTGTTTGGCAGCTGCATCTTTTGTCTCTCCAAAGTACTCTTTCCAATTTATTCATATCTACCAAATAATACCATCAACATTTTCCTAGTGAAGAAAAACAAAACCAAAGAAACTCACCATTTCCAGGATGTCCAGAAATGGCAACTGTGGAAGCCGGAGAAGGACCCACACTGTTGTGAGCCGTGACACAGATCTGGTAAGAACTCTGATTGAGGGTTACTTTTGTGCTGTTGGCCGGAGCAGGGACAGAGAGGACCTTTAAACTGGACGGTTCATCAAGATTTTCTACAACTACATTATAGAACAGGATCTTCCCATTGGCGTGCACTTTTGATAGAGGCTGAAAACAAATATTGACAATCATTTCAACATGGGCTTCCCTGTGAATAAGAGTTTGCTCGATGACTTTCTCATCTTTTCTCTCCTTTGATTGCCTTATTCACACACACACACACACACACACGCAGAGCAAATTTAAACAGTTTAAGAGAGAAAATAACCTTCTAAATAAACCCCACTTGAAATCAGACATTCTATTTTAACTAAAATTGAGTACAGAATAGGATCATTTGGGGGTGAGCTTAAGAGCATATCATGTCCAAAGCATGACCAATTAAGGAATTGAGAGGAAGGGGGTTATTTAGCCTGGATTAAAACACACTTGGTGAGTATGGACTCAGTTGGTAAAGATTCCGCCTGCAATGCAGGAGATGCAGGTTTGATCCCTGGGTTGGAAAGATGGCCTGGAGGAGGAAATAGCTACCCACTTCACTACTCTTTCCTAGGAAATCCCATGGACAAAGGAGCCTGGCGGGCTGCAGTCCATGAGGTTGTAAGAGTCAGACATGACTTAGCAACTAAACCACCACCACCACAGTGAGTACAGAGCAGGGAAGACAGGGGTAACCCCAGACAGGAGGGGGCTGGGCTCCTGGAACACTCCCTCCACCAGCTGTGTCACCCTCTTGCCCCCAAGCTGTGCTTCCCCAGACCCAGGGCCCACGGTCCCTCTTTTAGATGATCCTTCAGGTGGTAGAGAATTCTCTGTCCACACAACCCTAAGCCCACTCCCAAGGCCTGAACCCCCAGCCAAATGGTGCCCCCTGATGTGTGCACCTCCAGACCTGAGATCAGGCTGGGGCAGCTGTTGGCTCTGGGTGTGGAGAGAACCTGCCTGTACAGACTGGCATATCGACATGTGTGTGAACAAGCCCCCTGATGGGGAGGACCAGAGTGGAGGTGGGAGGAAAAGTGGGGTGGGCTCTGGCTGGGGGCCAGCTCCCCCAGCATGGCCATGCTTTAGCACTAAACACTGAGGAACTCAAGAGCTCTGAGTTGGGTTTTCCTGGTGGCTCAGATGGTAAAGAATCCACCCGCAATGTGGGAGACCTGGGTTTGATCCTTGGGTTGGGAAGATCCCCTGGAGGAGGGCATGGCAACCCATTCCAGTATTCTTGCCTGGAGAATCCCCAAGGACAGAGGAGCCTTGTGGGCTACAGTCCATGGGGTCACAAAGTTGAACACGACTAAGTGACTAAGCACAGCACAGCATAACCAGTATTCTTGCCTGGGAAATCCCATGGACAGAGGAGCCTGGTGAACTACAGTCCATGGGATCAAAAAGAGTCAGCCATGACTTTGCGACTAAATCACCACTACCATCATCTCAACACAAACCAGGCCTTGCACGTTGTCATGAAGGCATGTTAGTCAACACAGAAGGACTAGATTGATTTCTGTTACAATATTTAAGCTTGACTTATGACTTTCAAATATAAATATTTGTAACTTTAAAATATGGTATATATTTCTCCACTTCTCCTCATGCCCTGGGCCCTGCAGATGTTAGGGGCAGGCCTGCGGGGAAGTTAGGAGATGCAGTTCTAACCATCAGAACCAGCCACCTGGGCAAGGCAAGAGGCTGCCGAAGAAGGAAGCCCTGGTCCAGTGTTAGGGGTATGGATGCGGAGTGGGGATTCCCCGACCAGGTCAGAAATTCTACAGGATTCCTGGGAAAAGCCCTCCCAATCGAAAGACTACATCAGTAGCTAATCTTGGTGAAAAGCAAATGACAAGCAAAAATGTCTTTCTAAACCTCTGGCCTCTTACCTTCCAGAACAAGGTCACCGTTGGATGTCCTGACACAAATGTCACATCTCTCCAGACATCGGGCGCCTCCGATGGAGCTGAAATTAACCAAAGGAAAACTCCTGGGTCACAACATGGATGTAGAATACTTTCAACCTTCTTGTAGTTCGGTCAGCAAAGTGACCACGGCCAGTCCGACCTGAGGCCTGCATCTCGGTTTTTCACTCTCTGTGATGTCTACACACTTGGCTGTGACCACACTGTTCACTCCTCACAAGGGGCAGGCACACAGTAGGTGCTTTACAAAAGGGCTGCCACATCAGAACGGGAAGTGACACAGGGGCCTTTGTGAAACTCAAGCCTCAGAACTTCTAGAAGCCACCAAGGAATTTTGGAACCCTGCGTCAGCCCAATGCTAGGGGGTTAGTTAGGCAAGAATGCTGCATCAGTCCAATGCTAGATCAGTTGGGCACATTTCCCATTTCTGGAATTTCTAGGCACAGCAAACCATTGCTACTTGCTTGCCCCTCTGGTGGAGGCTGCAGTTGGACACCCTCAAGTGGAGCCCAGTTCTCCTGACTGAACACTGGCTGGCCCCTGGCTGTGGTCAGAGCCTGGGATCCCTTCCTTGTCCCCCTCCTCCCCATGCACGCCTGTCCCCCAGTTCCTGGTCTGAGCCTAGGGCAGCTCCCTGTGTGTGGGCCCTCGGGGCACCGGCTGCAAACCTCCCCCCGTACGCCTCACCCTACTCTGTTCTAGAAGACCTTGCCTCCTTGTCATTCTTGCCACTAAACTGTAGACCAGTGATTTATGACTGGATTCAACATATCTCTGCACAAGAAGAAAACTGTTTTGCAACATAACATAAAATTTTAATTCTCTGCTTTATGAAAATATAGTTTACAGTCCCCAACAACTGAAATTTTTTAAAAAATGAAAAATTTTTTCATATAGTTGCTAACACTTTCTATTCAACATGAAGGTGACCATATATTTTTAAAATCTTTGCAACCCCATGGATGATAGCCTGCCAGGCTCATCTGTCCATGGGATTCTCCAGGCAAGAATACCAGAGTGGGTTGCCATTCCCTTCTCCAGAGGATCTTCCTGACCCAAGGACTGAACCCAGGTCTCCTGTATTACAGACAGATTCTTTACCATCTGAGCCACCAAGGAAATCTCTGAAATTTAAGAGACTCCTTTTTTTTTTCCTGTAGTTGCTAACACTTTCTAGCACAACATAAAGGTGACCATATATTCTAAAAATCTATTAAGAGGCAGATTTCAATTCGTTAAACAAGCCATCAGAGAAGCCAATATTAAGTATAAAACACATTGAAAAACTCAAGCAGCATATGAGACCTCAAGCTCAGTGCAGAATCTTCTGCTGCTGGTTTGTACGTGACCACCTGCATGAAAAGAAAACAGCAGCACAGCTGATCGTGCTCCATATTTATGTCACTACAGTATCTCCTCATGGGGTCATTTATCTCTGCTCACCGTGATTCTGCTTAAGTAGAATTATAATACATATAAACATCGACTCTGCCAGCATTGAGCAAAGTGTTATCAGAGTGGAAAAAGTGTAGGTTCATCATCAGTAGATTCAACTGATTTTAACTTTGCAAAAGCAAAGTTAAGCATTTTCAGACTTATGATATTATAATCATTTTAGATGATTTAGATGAATTATACCTAAAACTTAGTGGAAAGAAAAAAACTTTGCATTTTTTTTTTTTTAGCATTTTTGGTAACTAGTTTAGTTTAAAAACTAGTTTTAAACTAGTTTAGTTTAAAAACTAGTTTAAAACTAGTTTAGTTTAAAAACTAGTTTAAAACTAGTTTAGTTTAAAAACTAGTTTAAAACTAGTTTAGTTTAAAAACTAGTTTAAAACTAGTTTAGTTTAAAAACTAGTTACCAAAAATGCTAAAAAACAAAATGCAAAGTTTTTTTCTTTCCACTAAATTTTAGGTATAATTCATCTAAATCATCTAAAATGATTATAATATCATAAGTCTGAAAATGCTTAACTTTGCTTTTGCAAAGTTAAAACTAGTTTATTTTAAAACTAGTTACCAAAAATGCTAAAAAAAAAATGCAAAGTTTTTTCTTTCCACTAAGTTTTAGGTATAATTTTGGAATACACTTGCAAAAAAATAACCCCAAAGCAATATTAAAGTATAAAATATTAGGATAAAGCAAATCTTCTTTGCTCAGTTGCTTCAGTTGTGTCCAACTCTTTGTGACCCTATAGACTATAGCCTGCCAAGCTCCACTGCCCATGGGATTCTCCAGGCAAGAATGCTGGAGTGGGTGCCATTTCCTTCTCCAGAGGATCTTCCTGACCTGGGGACTGAACACGCATCTCCTGTCTGCACTGCAGGAGGATTCTTTACCCACTGAGCCACCTGGGAAGCCCATAATTGAGGAATACACCACATTACCATCAGGAATGGGGCTCTCTGCTCCAAGGATTCTTAGGGGGTCTATATGACTAGAAAAAAATGACTGGACTCTTGGAGGGGCTGACGAGGGGAAGAGGCTACTGAGCACCTCTGGAGACCAGCCCACGTGTGGATTTTGGTGCCCTCGCTACCCCCTCAGTCAGAGTGCTTTAAAATGTCCCTTCCAGGCTGAAACAGAAAAAAAAAAAAAAAACAAAACTCCACAGCCTGCAGACATGAATAACAAGATAGAATCAAACAAATATATACAATCCTTCCTTAGGCAGCAAAACAGCCCGGATTTGAGTCCACAAGCTCTCCAGGCTGTAATAACACCCCTGAGAGACACACGAGGCAGGCTGCAGTCTGGGTGAGGGGGAAGCTCTGGAGTCAACTGACCCGGGTGTCAGCCGCAGTCCTGACTCAGTCCCTTGCTGGCGGGGCCTGTGAAACTCCTCATCCTCCCTGTGCCTCCCGGGCCTCATCCACTGAGTGAGGAGACCAACAGGACCTGCTGCAAGGTGGTGGGAGGATTTGAGGAAAACACTGGGAACCCTTGGAGCGGCGTCTGGCACATACTAAATACTCCATGCTCCGGTTACTGTTGTTATGTCTGCTGCTCATTAACTGCAAGCTGGCGCGTCTCCCCAGTCTACGTGCCCAGGCTGCCTCATGCGTTAGCCGGGCGATGGCATGACTATTATGTGGGATTGGAAGGAGATGAATGCAGGGCTGGGCCATCTCATCTCCTGAGCAATACTTGTGGTCTAAAACATAGTTATTTGGGAGGAAAACTCTCTGTTTAGTCATTATTGAGGAAACAACCTCTGAGAGCATCACGAGAAAGCTCCCAGTTTGCTGTCGCTGGAACGAAGGACTTAACAATGATGATTAAGTTTCCAGATACTACCTTTCCAGACACAGCCCAAGGCTGTTTTCTATGAGATCAGTGCCTTCCTCAGTACAAATGCTACTGTTTGTCCCCACGCCTGAATGAAAAGTTCATACTTATTTACAGAGCCCCAGTTCCAACAGGAATCCAGCAATACCAGGAGCTTAGAAACCATTTTGGAAAACTAAAAATCCCAGAGAAAATGTTCAGTAGAAATAACTTGGATGGCAAATAAATGTCTGAGGCAGATGTCTTCCCACCCACACTGCATTAGGCATTGAATTCACTTTTTTTTTTTTTAAAGATGGTACTCAGCCTCTGCTGTAACACTTTCCCCTGAGCTTTTGGTACAAGCAGAAGTTCTCAGGGAAGCCCACCCATCTCCTGTCAGTCCGTTTAGATTCTTGGGATGTCAGGGAGCCAAACGTACCAGCTTCAGCTGTGGTGAAGTTCTGGCTAATCAATTCACTCCATTTCCAGAAGTGGTCGGCATAAGCACAGCGTACACGGGCCATATATTCTGTGTCCGGCTTCAGTTCACTTAAGAGGTACTCACCATTCACCCTGACGGAGATATTGTGTTGCTTGATTAAAAAAAAAAACAAAAACATGAGGTGGGGAGGAAGAAGTCAGAAGTACCAGTGAGCACACTTTATTATAAAACCAAATCACACACGGAACACCTAGACCTGGAGTACAACTAGTTCTTTGAGGAAAAATATCTCTAAATTCTAGAGGTTTATGATTAATTGCCTGGACCTTTGTTTTTTTTTAATTGGAATAGAATTGCTTTACAATGTTGTATTAGTTTCTGCTGTACAATGAAATGAATCATCTATATATATACATTACACACACACACACACACACACACACACACACACACACACACCCTTCCTCTTGGACCTCCCTCCCACCTCATATCGTCCCACCCTTCTTGGTTATCACAGGGCACCAAGCTGACCTTCCTGTGCTATATAGCAGCTTCTCACTAGTCATTTTATATAGGTTGGTGAAGAAGTAATTGTGGTTTCGGACCATGAATTTTAAATCATTATAACTAGGCTCAAACACATATTTATTAAGCAAAACAGGAACCATTACAATCCACACATTTTTGCCAATAAGAAATCAGTCGGTTTATTCCCGTAGTGTAAAATCTGTGCTTCGGGATTCATCAAACTCTTGGAAAGCATTTTCTGCCTCCTGCTGGTTGTGGAAGCATTTTCCCTGCAAAACACTGTTGAGATGCTTCAAGAAGTGGTAGTTGGTTGGCGAAAGGTCAGGTGAACACAGTGGATGAGGCAAAGCTTCACAGCCCAATTCATTCAACTTTTGAAACATTGGTGGTGCAATGTGCATTCAGACATTGCCGTGCAGAAGAACTGGGACTATTCTGTTGACCAATGCCAGGAATTGCAGTTTTTAGTGCATCTCATTGATTTGCTGAGCATACTTCTCAGATGTAATGGTTTTGCCAGGATTCAGAAAGCTGTAGTGGATCAGACAGGCAGCTGACCATCAAACAGTGACCATGACCTTTTTTTGGTGCAAATTTGCCTTTGGGAAGTGTTTTGGAGCTTCTTCTAGGTCCAACCACTGAGCTGGTCATCACCAGTTGTCATATAAAATCCACTTTTCATCACACATCAAAATCTGATCAAGAAATGGTTAATTGTTTTTGCATAGAATAAGAAATGACAACACTTTAAAATGATGATTTTTGTGATTTCTGGTCAATTAATGAGGCACCCACTTATGGAGATTTTTCACTTTTCCAAATTGCTTCAAATATTGAATTACCATAGAATGATCAGCACTGAGCTCTTTGGCAACTTCTCCTGTAGTTGTAAAATGATCCTCTCAGTTGGTCATTGTCAATTTCTGATGGCCAGTCACTGCACTCCTCATCTCAAGGCTCTTGTCTCCTTTGCAAAACTTCTTGAACCACCACTGTGCTATAGACTCGTTAGCAGTTCCTGGGCCAAATGTGTTGATGTTGCAAGTTGCCTCTGCTGATTTATGGCCCATTTTGAACTCTAATAAGAAAATCGCTTGAATTTGCTTTTGTCTAACATCATTTCCCTAGTTTAAAATAAATATAAAATAAATTGCAAGTCTTAAGTCATTAGCAAAAAACATAAAGTGAGAAGTGCACATTAAAATGATGCCTATCATAACCACATTTATTTAAGAATGTATTCTAATATCAAACAGTAAAATTCAACAATGCAAAACCATGATTACTTTTGCACCAACCTAATACGTGGTAGGGTATATATGTCAATCCCAGTCTCCCAAAGCATTCCACTCCTCCTTCCCCTCACCCCCATGTTCGCATGTCCATTCTCTATGTCTGCATCTCTATTTCTGCCTTGGAAATAGGTTCATCTGCACCATTTTCTAGATTCCACATTATGCATTAATATATGATCATTGTTTTCCCATTTCTGACTGCTTCACTCTGTATGACAGGCTGGTTCATCCAAGTATCTACAAATGACCCACTTTCATTCCCTTTACTGGTTGAGTAATATTCCTGGACCTTGTAAACAGATGATCCCTTCCATTTGAACCCACACAGAAATAAAAATTTCAAGAGATTTTATATTCACTGGTCTCTGTTTAGACATAAAGAAACTTTTGAAAATAGAAAGTTAAGCTCTTACTTGTATCACTTTTCCTTCACCAAGGAGTTGAAGCTGACACAAAAGTGCAGAACTGCTTCCTATGGAGTATACCTTCCAGGTCACGGTGGCATTTGTAGCACTGACACTTTTAGGGAACAAGCTATAGGGAGCCATTGGATGAACTGCCAAAATAAATTAAAAAATAAAAAAAACTCAAGCAAAGATCCAAAAAGATTTTGGTAAATAGGCACTTCATTTTTTCAATGTTTTACCCAATAAGCATTTTTGCTTATTTTTGAGAAAATGACAAATAAAACCAGACTTGCAGCTAAGATAGAGTAAGCCAACTACAGCCTTTCTCTCTCATTGATGATATTAGAAACTCTGAAAAAATATAAAAAGAAACTGAGGACTCTTAAACAAAAGCAGAAAAGAATGTAGAGGGGAGTTGAAACTTGGAGAAGCAGCCCATCAAAGAGAATATAACAGAATCCAGAGTCTAACCAAAGTAACTTTAACAATGGCAAGAATACAATCCAAAATCATTTGACATATAAAACAAAACCACAAAACAGAAAATGCCACCAATTTCAAAGGGAAAAGTCAGTCAACAGATATCAACTCATGCATCAAGATGACTCCCTTGAAGCTACAACGATTAAAGACTTTAAAACAGATCCATGAGGTAAAAGTAAATGCACCTGAAATGAAGGAAAACACTTCTCAGTGGAGAAAAACTAGTTTTTAAAAAAGAATTAAATGGAAATTTTAGAACTGAAAAATAGCAATTGAATATCTGAAATAAAAACACCTTCCATCTTACCCCCTTCCAGAGCTGCTGTGTGACCTGGCCATTGCCCACCACTCCAAGCTCCTTTCTCTCACAGGAGAGACACAGGACGTTCTTTCTGTCCCTGGAACACCCAGAGCCTGTTCCCGTCCCAAGAGCTTTTCTAACCCACTCCTTTTGCTCCAAGTGCCCTAGAGGTCTCCTGCCTCTCACCCTTCAGTGCCCCCATCCCAGCTGAAGCAGCACCTCAGACATTCTCTACCCTCCTACCTCAATTCTATCTGCTTCACAGGAGTGCAGTGCTTAACTTGTTTATACATTTACTTCGTGTCTCCACACCCCCCTCTCCACCTCTCCCCCAGCACACACTAGCACATATACCCAGTTAGGGGCAATTACTCAATCCTGTTCACAGCTGGATCCGAAGTGCCTGCTGGATTGGCATCACCCTGTAATTAGCTGACTGACTGAAGTGATAATTAAACGGAAATCTAAATGATCTGTAGAATTAAGAAGGTAAAAGAAGGACAAGCATTCCAGAAAAAATGAGCAGCATGACTAAAGATTCTACATTTCATAAAAGAAGAGGGGGTGTAATCAAAACACAGACAGAGATATGCAGTTCAGAGATGTGCAGATCAAAACCATCACAAAATGCCACTTTCCGTTCACTCAGCTGACAAAAATGAAAAGGGCGACAATACCAATTTGGAGAGAACACACTGCCACAACCACTTTGGAGATGAATTTGGCATTATCTCGTAAGTTGAACATTTACATTTTCTGAGTCCTCACCAATTCTACTCTTGAAGTGAAGTGAAGTCGCTCAGTCATGTCCGACTCTTTGTGACCCCATGGACTGTAGCCCACCAGGCTCCTCTGTCCATGGGATTCTCCAGGCAAGAGTACTGGAGTGGGTTGCCATTTCCTTCTCCAGGGGATCTTCCCGACCCAGGGATCGAACCCAGGTCTCCCGCATTGCGGACAGATGCTTTAACCTCTGAGCCATTTGGTAAGGTATAGGTATACACTCAAAAAAAAAAAAAAACCACACAACAACAGAACAATTATAGGTGTTTACTGGATATATATATATATCAAAATGCTCTTATTAACACTGTATCCAAGAGCATAAACCTTTTCAGAGACAACCTAAGAACCCATCAAAGGAGATGCATAAATAAAATACTGTATATTTACACAATGAAATACTTAATAAAAGTGAAAATAAATGGACTACACCACCACTGAATAATATGAGTAAGTGTTAGCAATTTAATATTACATAAAAACAATTACAAGGACTATTACATATAGCTTGATGTCTCTGATATGCATTAAAACAAAATAAAAACAGGATTTCATAAGAAATGAGAATATATCCACAAGCACACACAAAATAAATCTATCATTTCCGTAGTGGAGGGAGCGGGACAGGGGGCTGTGGGATGGGAGACGACATAAGTTATTGTCAGATTTGTAGTTTGAATTGGAGGTAAGCTCCTTGGCATTTATTACATTATCAACAAAAATACATAATAGGGACCATGGGCCATGCATGCACCCGTGAAGAGAAGCGTGGCGTGAACAACAGTTACAAACTAAAACTTCCACTTAGGACGTGAACGAGGCACAGATCTCTAGCACATTTACTTGATCACACAGTGTGTCAAACAAAGCTACGCCAGTGACCACAGTGAGCTACACTCAAGTCTCACCTCCATGAATCAGGTTAAAAAGAATACTGACACTTCTTTTTCTAAAGTAGTTTTCAGCCACGAGTGTAAAGTTATACATTTCTTGTGAGTCTTGAGTTACTTGCCAATCACACCGGTTTCTGTGTTTACAAAGTGTCTTTTTCCCGGAAAATCTTAAAAAAAACACACACACAACAATTTCAGGGTTTACACTTCTGTCAACACAGATGTGTGTCCCTGAATCCCCTGGGGGACACGTTCAGTGGCTTTCAAACTATGTTCCACAGAACAGCATCGATCCATCACCAGCAAACACTGACGATGAAAATACTGTTTCAAAAAACTTGGTTTATGTGGTTACATATGTAAGGATGAATTGCTGACTTCCCCTCGTGGATGGTGAAAACTTTCCTTAGTTTACTACTTTGGGTACTCTTAAAAAGTTAGAAGTCAGGTAGATCTAGATCACCATATGGAGTTATTTCACATTAAGATTCACAACTAATGGTCTTATTATGTTTATGCTCCATTTTCCTGTCACAAAATTTGGATAGAAAGTATTATATACTTGTGACCCCTTAAGGATTTCTTCCTGACCCTGGCAAGGTTGTCTGAAAATACTTGTTGAAAATTTTTGATACGTTGTCACAAGTACCTCAAACAAGGGAGAGTCTGTCACTAATGTACCCAGAGCTCACTTACGATTCAAATAAAGTGTAGGAAGGCAGTTGAATCAAGCCAGTGTCATTCCCGGGATCCCAAGTACAGGTCAAAGTCTTCAGGTCCTGGGTTTCGCAAGAAAAGTTCTTGGGCTCTTCAAGCACTTCTGTCCAAAGAAAAAGCAGAAGAAACACTGAGCAGAAGCCCTTTGTTGAAACACAAGTGAAATGGAGAGCTCTCTTTGGGATCTGAGGCCACAGAGTTTCTCTGAACACTGAAAAGTTTACTTGAACAGAGGCCAGCGCATCAGCAGCTCCAGAAAGTCACATTCGGGTACCTCACCTTGGCCCCTTCTCCCTCCTTCCCTGGTGCTTTGCTGGGATGTCACCAGGGACAGTGGGGGTGACAGTGTGAGGTCTGCACTGGTAGCCCTAGAGCTGGCCAGCAAGCACTCAGCAGTCTGGCGACATGCAGACAGAATGAGCCCAGTGATGAATGAACGGAGTCAGTGTTGCCTGCTGTTTCGTGTTGGATGCTGTGGCTTCGAGAGCCTGGGCTGTGCTTGGGAGGCCAGGAAGCCAGATCTGGGGAACCCGCTAACTTCAGCAGCTGAGGACTGCGAGTTCTAAGGAACGTACGCGTGGCATCTCCAAGTCCCCGAGGCACTGCTGTTCTGAGAGGACACACAAGGAGTATGGGTGAGCGAGCGCCCAGGAGACTGGAGATGGCCTGTGGCAGGGAAAGCGGGGAGGGAGGAGACGCTCGTGCTGCCCCACTGTGTGGGGAAGGGCGGAGGCTTCGAGACAACACAGGAGGCCACGGCAGGTCGGGGAGCGGGAGCATACACAGATCGACAAGAAAAGTACAAGGCTGCCTCCCTCCCCTTCACCACCCAGTTAAGGGCAGCAAAGGCCTCGTCTGCTGAAGTCCTGCGTGTGCGGCTACTGATCGTACAGCCCTGCCCGTGTTCCTGTGATCCTCACAATCATTACTAGACCGGCTCACAGAGGGGGAAACTTGGCCAAGACGGCACACCCAGGCACGGGAAGAAGATTCAAACCCGGGTCTTCCAACCGTGACCTGGGCCGCCTCTCTAGGGCCATCCAGCCTGTAGCCTCTCTCCTCCCCGCCCTGCCATCCTGTGGTCATTCCAGCATGGCTCACACAAAGCAGGATATTTTCTCAGTGGTCCAGGTCATGACCTGAACTTTCTCCTTTTTATCACTCGATTTTCTAGGAATAAAATTTCAGTAAGCTCAAGAAAACAACAGGAAATCCGACAAGTATTGCTTCAGAATATCTTTGACAGAGACTGTCCTAGAAGGCTTGGAAAACAAAAGTCAACTGAGGCCACAAGTAGAAATCTTTCTTCTGGGAAAGAAGATTTGATCTCTTCCACAGGAAATGGGAAGAGGGGGTCACAGAGAATGGGTCCACTCACTTGAGACCAAAAGAACGACGCCCTCTGGATCACCTTGGCCCTTACAATAGAAATTGGTTCCAGTTTTCCTAATGAAAGAAACGTTCTTGAACTCGAATGCCCATACATTTTGATCAAGTTGTCTTCCATATATCAGTACATCTTCCAAATAACAGGATATGTTATCTTGATGGTTCCTAGAAATGTAACAAACGGTGACATTGGAGCCCTCTTCCACCAGCTTATCTTTAGGGAAAACGTACAATGGATGATCTCCAAGTGAATTCTGGGCTGCAAGATAAGAGAAGACAGCTCAGTGAGACTTGGGCTCAAATTCAAACCAGTCCCCTCCTGTCTCACTCTCAACAGATAACCTTAGCTTTTTCTACCTCCTAGAAAAAACAGGAACCTAAAAATCTATAACTTTGTAGTGTGCAAAAAAGTCCTGTGTACCATCACTCTTATCGTTACGGGAACACCACTGCTCTGGCTTTCACTGCTGAGCCAGCACAGTGACTGTCGCCCTGTGGCCCTGAGGATGACCCTATTATTGCCAGTGATCAGCTGGTTTCCAGGACAGCAGTAGCTGCTCTCTACTGATGCTAGCCATGTAGGAGGTCCCATGTTCAGTGCTTATGTATTTTCTCTCTTGTCATCCTTACCACCTCACAGCAATGGGACAGGCAGGATTGAGCTCAAGTTCGCTCACCCTGCAAGTGGTAAAGCCACAGTCACATCCACCAGCTTCTGCCCAGCATCCAAGCCACGTGTCCCTCATAATCTCTAAAACGCCCTGTAAATCACTCCTCTTCCAGCTTCTCAGATGCCAGTCACCCAAGTATCTCCTTTCACTTCTGTCTTCCTTCTGTATATCCCACTCATCATCTTCCATGCCTGCCTCCTGCCTCCTCTCCACTTGCTCGTCCACTCCCCAAGGAGCTGCCTCTGCCTATCACTAAGCTGTCATCACCCCCTGATCACTTCATGCCCTTCAGTTTGGCTTCTGGCCCACCAGAGCTCTAACATTGCCATCACTGAGGTCACCCAAGTGGAGTGGCCTGAGGGGTAGGATTTTGTTTTAAGGTCCCCAGGTGATTCTATGTGCAACTAGTTGAGAGCCAGTGCTTTGGGGATTAGGAATAATCAGCCCTGAAAGAAATCAAAGAAGACAGGAGCAGATGAAAAGATACACCCTGTTCTTAGATTGGAAGAATCAATATTGTCAAAATGACCACACTACCCAAGGCAATCTACAGATCCAATTCAATCCCTATCAAATTACCAATGGCATCTTTCACAGAATTAGAACAAAAAAATTTGTGTGGAAACACAAAAGACCCTGAGTAGCCAGAGCAGTCTTAAGACAGAGAGGAGCTGGAGCAAAGAGGCTCCCTGCCTTCAGATTATACTACAAAGCTATAGTAATTAGCACAGTATGTCACTGGTACAAAAACAGAAACACAGATCAATGGAACAGGATCAAAAGTCCAGAAATAAACCCACTCACCTATGGTCAATTAATCTATGACAAAGGAGGCAAGAATATACAATAGAGAAAAACAGTCTCTTCAATAAGCGGTACTGAGAAAACCGGACAGCTACATGTAAAACAACGCAATTAAAACATTCTCTAACACCATTCATACTGTTTTCATACTGTTCGTGGGGTTCTCAAGGCAAGAATACTGAAGTGGTTTGCCATTCCCTTCTCCAGTGGACCACATTCTGTCAGACCTCTCCACCGTGACCCATCCATCATGGATGGCCCTACATGGCATGGCTCATAGTTCCATTGAGTTAGACAAGGCTGTGGTCCATGTGATCAGATTGGTTAGTTTTCTGTGATTGTGGTTTTCAGTCTATCTGTACTCTGATGGAGAAGGATAAGAGGCTTATGGAAGCTTCCTGATGGGAGAGACTGACTGAGAGGGAAACTTGTTCTGATGGGTGGGGCCATGCTCAGTAAATCTTTAATTTTCTATTGAAGGACAGGGCTGTATTCCATCCCTGTTACTTGACCTAAGGTCAAACTATGGTGGAGGTAACAAAGATAATGGGACCTCCTTCAAAAGGTCCCATACAGGCCCTGCTACACTCAGTGCCCCCAATCCTGCAGCAGTCCATTGCCAACCCATGCCTCTGCCAGGGACTCCTGGACACTCACGGGCAAGTCTGGGTCAGTCTCTTATGGGGTCACTGCTCCTTTCTCCTGGGTCCTGGTGCGTACAAGTTTCTGTCTGTGCCTGTTTCCCCAAAACAGTATGAAAAGACAAAAAGGACACTGAAAGAGGAACTCCCCAGGTCAGTAGGTGCCCACTATGCTACTGGAGAAGAGTGGAGAACTAACTCCAGAAGGAATGAAGGGACGGAGCCAAAGCAAAAACGACACCCAGTTGTGGATGGGACTAGTGATGGAAGTAAAGTCTGATGCTGTAAAGAGCAATACTGTATAGGAACCTGGAATGTTAGGTCCATGGATCAAGGCAAATTGGAAGTGGTCAGTCAGGAGATGGCAAGAGTGAACATTGAGATTTTAGGAACCAGCAAACTAAAATGGACTGGAATGGGTGAATTTAACTCAGATGACCATTATATCTACTACTGCAGGCAGGAATCCTTTAGAAGAAATGGAGTAGCCATCATAATCAACAAAAGAGTCTAAAATGCAGTACTTGGATGCAATCTCAAAAATGACAGAATGATCTCTATTCATTTCCAACACAAACCATTCAATAATAACCATGGAGAAGAGAAGTGAAAGGCAAAGGAGAAAAGGAAAGATATACCCATTTGAATGCAGAGTTCCAAAGAATAGCAAAGAGAGATAAGAAAGCCTTCCTCAGTGATAAATGCAAAGAAATAGAGGACAATAACAGAATGGGAAAGACTAGAGATCTCTTCAAGAAAATTAGAAATACCAATGGAAATTTTCATGCAAAGATGGGCACAATAAAGGACAGAAATGGTATGAACCTAACAGAAGCAAAAGATATTAAGAAGAGGTAGCAAGAATACACCGAAGAACTATACAAAAAAGATCTTCACAATGCAGATAATCATGATGGTGCAATCACTCACCTAGAGCCAGACACCCTGGAATGTGAAGTCAGGTGGGACTTAGGAAGCATCACCACGAACAAAGCTAGTGGAGGTGATGGAATTCCAGTCGAGCTATTTTAAATCCTGAAAGATGATGCTGTGAAAGTGCTGCACTCAATATGCCAGCAAATTTGGAAAACTGAGCAGTGGCCACAGGACTGGAAAAGGTCAGTTTTCATTCCAATCCCAAAGAAAGGCAATGCGAAAGAATGCTCAAACTACTGCACAATTGCACTCATCTCACACGCTAGTAAAGTAACGCTCAAAATTCTCCAAGCCAGGCTTCAACAGTACGTGAACCATGAATTTCCAGATGTTCAAGCTGGATTTAGAAAAGGCAGAGGAACCAGAGATCGAACTGCCAACATCTGTTGTAAAAGCAAGAGTTCCAGAAAAACTTCTGCTTTATTAACTACGCCAAGGCCATTGACTGTGTGGATCATAATAAACTGAAGAAAATTCTTCAAGAGATGGGAATACCAGACCACCTGACCTGCCTCCTGAGACATCTGTATGCAGGTTAGGAAGCAACAGTTAGAACTGGACATGGAACAGACTAGTTCCAAATCAGGAAAAGAACATATCAAGGCTATATATTGTCACCCTACTTATTTAACTTATGTGCAGAGTACATCAGGAGAAATGCTGGGCTGGATGTAGCAAAAGCTGGAATCAAGATTGCTGGGAGAAATATCAATAACCTCAGATATGCAGATGACACCACACTTATGGCAGAAAGTGAAGAAGAACTAAAGAGCCTCTTGATGAAAGTGAAAGAGGAGAGTGAAAAAGTTGGCTTAAAACTCAACATTCAGAAAACTAAGATCATGGCATCTGGTGGAAACAGTGACAGACTATTTCTGGGGGCTCCAAAATCACTGCAGATGGTGATTGTAGCCATGAAATTAAAAGATGCTTGCTCCTTGGAAGGAAAGTTATGACCAACCTAGACAGCTTATTTAAAAGCAGAGACATTACTTTGCCAACAAAGGTCCATTTAGTTAAAGCTATGGTTTTTCTAGTAGTCATGTATGGATCTGAGAGTTGGACTATAGAGAAAGATGAGCACCAAAGAATTGATGCTTCTGAACTGTGGTGTTGGAGAAGATTCTTGAGAGTCTTGGACAGCAAGGAGATCCAACCAGTCCATCCTAAAGGAAATCAGTCCTGAATATTCATTGGAAGGACTGATCCTGAAGCTGAAACTCCAGTACTTTGGTCACCTGATGCGAAGAGCTGACTCATTTGAAAAGACCCTGATGCTGGGAAAGATTGAAGGCAGGAGGAAAAGGGGACGACAGAGGATGAGATGGTTGGATGGCATCACTGACTCAATGGACATGAGTTTGCGTAATCTTTGGGAGTTGGTTATGGACAGGGAAACCTTGCATGCTGCAGAACACGGGGTTGCAAAGAGTTGGACATGACTTAGCGAATGAACTAACTAATGCCATACACAAAAATAAACTAAAGATGGATTAAAGACCTAAGTGTAAGGCCAGATACTATAAATTCCTAGAGGAAAACATTGGCAAGACATACTTTGACATAAATCACAGCAATATCTTTCTGGATCAGCCTCCTAAAGTAATGAAAGTAAAAATAAACAAATGGGACCCAAATAAAGTTAAAAGCTTTTACACAGCAAAGAAAACAATAAACAAAAGAAAAAGGCAACCTACAGAACAGGAGAAAATATTTGCAAATGATGAAACCATCAAGAGATTAATTTCCAAAATATACAAATAGTTCATATGGCTCAATATGAAAAAACAAATAAGACAATCAAAAATGGACAGAAGATCTAAATAGACATTTCTCCAAAGAAGACAGATGGCAAAAAAGTACATGAAAAGATGCTCAACATCGCCAATTATTAGAGAAATGCAAATTAAAACTACAATGAAAAAGAAAAAAACTACAACGAGATATCACCTCATACTAGTCAGAATGGCCATTATCAAAAGGTTACAAATAATAAATGCTGAGAGGGTGTGGAGAAATAGGAGCCCTCCAACACTGTGGTGTAGCCACTGTAGAGCACTATATGGAGATTCCTTAAAAAACTAAAAATAGAGCTACTATATGATCCTGCAATCCCACTCCTGGGCATATAACCAGAGAAAACCATAATTTGAAAAGATACCTGCAGGCCTATCTATAATAACCAAGGCGTGGAACCAACCTAAATATCCATCAACAGAAAGATGGATAAAGAAAATGTGGTGTGTGTATATATATACACATATATATAAATGGAATTTTACTTAGCCATAAAAAAGAATGAAGTAATGCCATCTGCACAATATGGATGCTCCAGAGAGTATCACTGGAGCAGGAAATGGCAACCCTCTCCATATCCTTGCCTGGAGAATTCCGTGGACAGGGGAGCCTGGTGGGCTGCTGTCTATGGGGTCACACAGAGTCGGACATGACTGAAGCGACTTAGCAGCAGCAGCAGAGTATCACACTAAGTGAAGAAAGCCAGACAAAGACAAATAACAAATGATATCACCTATATGTGAATCTAAAAGAAAAAATAATCACACAAATGAACTTATTTGCAAAACAGAGAGAGACTCACAGATACAGAAAAACAAAACCAAAAAAAACAATAACATATGGATACCAAAGGAGAAAGAAAAGTACAGGGAATGGATAAATTAGGAGCTTTGAGTTAACATATAAACATTACTGTGTATAAAATAGATAACCAACAAAAACCTAGTATATAACACAGGGAACTATCCTCGATATTATGCAACAACCTATAAGGGAAAAGAATCTGATAAAAATACACATAAATGTATAACTGAATGACTGTGCTATTCACCTGAAATTTACATGATATTATAAATCAAGTATAATTTAACGACAATTTTGCAGGCATAATCAGCTTTTCTATCAATCTTGGGGTTAGTGTGGAGGCTACAATTTTGAGAAACCTAGTCCATTGTACCAAAGTTGTTGATGATGTTGTTCTTTCTTTTTCTGTTACTATCTTTTTAATCTCTCTCTCTTTTTCTTTTTCTCTAAGTACGTCTCTCAGCAATAGGATGTGATGGTTAAGAGCATGGCCTATGGAGCTAGATTTTCTAGGTTAGAATTCTGGCTCCACCACTTAGTGGCCTGATGACCTTAAATTTTTTTTTTTTAAGAAAGCTATTTGTGCCTCCACTTTCTCCTCTGTGAATAGGGGATGAGAATTATATGTATTTCCTAGGGGAGATGTGACAGCTAAATACACACAGTGTTGAAAGCAGCAACTAGGAGGCAGATTTTACTCTATTAGTATTAAACTCATCACTGGGTCTCTTGTGGGTTAAAGTGTTATCAGTCTGAGTTAAATTTGCATAAATACTTGGCTAAGGAATGGTTCTCTTGGTAGGAATCTCAGATAACCTATCAAGGTACCTAGTTGAGAGCATCAGATGCCATTGCTTTACAGCTAACCTGTAGCTTAGCTGAAGCATACGAAATTGTGAAGAATGCTAAATGTTAATAACAACAAAATAACCAAAATTAAGAGATATTTGAAACACAATTACCCATGATTTCATTACTCAAATGAAGAATTACTTCCAGTTTTCCATATTTCCCTCCCTTGTCTCTACATTAGGGGTTGGCAAGCTATGGCCCATGGGCCAATTCCAGCCACCATCTGTTTTTTGTACATAAAGTTTTATTGGAACACAACCATTCATTTACACAGCTCCCATGCTACAATGGTGGAGTTGAATAGCCCCGATAGAGAATGTTGGGTTATAAAACCTAAAATATTTCCTATCTTTTTCCTTGATGGAAAAAGCTTCCCAAATTCTGCTCTAGTTGTATACACATTTTGTGTTGTTCTAGTAAAAATATATGTACAATTTATATCTTGCTTTGTTCACTTAGCATTCTATAATGTACATACTTCACACGTATGGAAAATGAATCCTACATTGCCTGAATTTGCATAATTACCTCAATAATAAATTCAGAGGGAAAATCCTCAGATCTCTATCTATCTCCCAGTGGCAAGTTTCACATCCATGTTTTTTGGGTCCAATGCATATGTGTTCAGTCATGTCCGACTCTTTGTGGACCCCATTGACTGTACCTTGCTAAGTTCCTCTATCCATGGAATTTTCCAGGCAAGAATATTAAAATCCTGAGACCTCCATTTCCCAGGGGCAAGTCTCTTATCCATGCTTTTTAGATCCAATAGGAGCCAAATATAAATAATGCTGGTGTCTACCTGGAGTTCCTCAATAAGGACTTCTACCATCTGACTACTGATCCCCAAGAAATATTAGATAGCAAACCCCCTCACTCTTCTATAGCCTCACTTCTTACCATCTGCTTTCTCCCATGAACTCCAGTTACTCCAGAGCCTGGGTGCAGGAATCCTGGCATCATCCACCATAGTCCTCATTCTTACAAAGTGGATGGCACATTCCAAAGGGAGCTCAGATTCCCAGCTCCAGTGCAGGACTTGGTTCCGCTTCACAGTGGTGCTGTAGTTCTCCTAGAAATAAAGAGAAAAACTTGGAAGCATATAGCCATGCAGTCCTGAAAAATGGCTTGGCTGGACTTATCCTAAAGCACACACCTAAGAGTCCACTATAACTCCAGGACATGGACAAGCTCAGTCTGTTTCCAGTCAGCCAGCTCCTGTGCTCTGATGGTACAGCAAGAAACAGCAAGGAATAGCGTCCTGCCTATTGAAAACTTGGCTCCCAATCTCTTTGGGGCTCCAGTTCCAGGGGAATCACATGAACTAAGTGAGAGAGAGAGAACAGACACTACTTGAGTCTTAGGGGAAAAGATCAGAGAAAGAAGGTGTATGCACAGTTCTGGTCACAAGAGCATGTTGAGAAAATTCTTGCAAACTAGAGAATTAATTGAGGCACCTTTTTAAAAATTATTGATAAGAATTTTCTAATATTCATCAGATCAAACCTCAGTAGAGCTGGCAGTCCTTCATGATACCCAGGAGTTCCACTGTCGCCCAGGAGTTAATAGATGACTTCCCATGAGCCCCTTGGTTTTTGTCTCTTGTCTTTTCAGATGTGGTGGCCACATGGACCACACTGCCTTCCTTGAACTCCAACCTTCACAATCTTTAGTACCAGAGATGTCAACCACATAGGCAGAACTTATATTGTGCTCTTGGGAAGCTTGTCTAGGTTGAAATGTAATTTGCTTTTCCTGCATAGATTTTAGTCTTCATCTTTTTAAAACATTGGTATTCTCATTCTTAAATTCAATAAACTTCAATGGTTCCTTTTACACTTTACCCTGTCATCCAAGGCCATTTGCAATCTGACTCCAACCTGCTTCTCCCTTGCAGGACTCTTCTCTCAAGAACCAGTGGTTTGCCCCCACGCTGCGGGACCAGCTTTGTGCTTTTACATCTCAGGGTTTTCTCACGTTGTGTCCCCACCCCCATCCCCCAACTCTGAATTGGGAATTAGTCTCAACCTTCAAGCCCGTTATACCCATCTTCATGAAGCTTTTCTTAGTCTGTCCTCTGGTTTCTTCCCACCCCCCCCTCCCCAAGCTCCCCTGCATATGACAGTTGTTGTTCAGCCGATAAGTCGAGTCCAGTTCTTTGTGGCCCCATGGACTGCAGCAAGCCAGGCTTCCCTGTCCTTCACTATCTCCTGGCTACTAAGTCGCTTCAGTCGTGTCTAACTCTGTGCGAACCCATAGACGGCAGCCCACCAGGCTCCCCTGTCCCTGGGATTCTCCAGGCAAGAACACTGGAGTTGGTTGCCATTTCCTTCTCCAATGCATGAAAGTGAAAAGTGAAAGTGAAGTCGCTCAGTCATGTCCGACTCTTAGTGACCCCACGGACTGCGGCCCACCAGGCTCCTCCATCCGTGGGATTTTCCAGACAAGAGTGCTGGAGTGGGGTGCCACTGCCTTCTCCGAATGATAAATGCAAGAGCATTGCCAATGACTGAACAAGGCATTTGCAGTCTCTCTCTACTGAGATTGAACCCCGTGCTGCTGTAGCTATTGACCTTCAACAACCCCTGACTGAGTTCAGGGTGGAGTGAGGCACTCTGTGCTCCAGGGAATCTTAACCGGAGGTCTTCTGGAATCTGAGACTGGGCCACGTGAGCTTTCTGCTGAATTTGTTTTTCGCTGTCCCGGTTTCCAGCACGATGGGCCTTCCCCTGCGCTGGGTTTCTTCGCCTTCCGCTTCTAGCGCGGGAGCTTCGCTGAGTTGGGCTCCTGCTGTGCTTGGCCTCTTCCATGCAGAGGTTGTTTCAGCCAGGTTATATCCGAGTCACGGCACCACAGATGTCACGCGAGTGTATGTTCCTCGGTTCTTTGTCTCATCACAACAAAGATTTGGAGCGACGGACATTAAAGCCCTTGGCACATCACAGCTCTTGGGTCTTGGACAAACCATGCTACAGCTCTCAGGCAAATCAGTGTTACAGCTCTATTTTATTTAGAAGATAGCAGGAGAGAGAGAGAGAGAAAAGAGCACACGCACGCGGGAGAGAGAGTCCTTGGAGTTTGCTGAAATTCATGTCCATTGTGTCGGTAAGGCCATCCAACCGTCTCATCCTCTGTTGCCCACTTCTCTTCCTGCCTTCAGTCTTTCTCAGCATCAGGGTCTCTCCCAATAAGTTGGCTCTTCGCATCAGGTGGCCAAAGTATTGGAGTTTCAGCTTCAGCATCAGTCCTTCCACTGATTATTCAGGGTTGATCTCTTTTAGGATTCATAGGTTTGATATCTTTGCTGTCCAAGGGACTTTCAAAAGAGTCTTCTCCAGCGCCACAATTCGAAAGCATCAATTCTTTGGCACTCAGCCTTCTCTATGGTCCAACTCTCACATCCATACATGACTACTGGAAAAATCATAGCTTTGACTATACGGACTTTTGTTGGTAAAGTGATGTCTCACCTTATTTCTTTTTTTTTAAACTTTTTATTTTGTATTGGTATGCAGTCAATTAACAATGTTGTGGTAGTTTCAGCTGAATAGTGAAGGGACTCAGGCATACATATGCATGTATCCATTCTCCCCCAAACCCTCCCTCCCATACTTCCTTATCTCTTGTAACAGTTTTTAAAGTCTATTTTGTCTGATATGATTATTGCTACTCCCACTTTCTTTTGATTCCCATTTGCATGGAATATCTTTTTTCCATCCCCTGACTTTCAGTCTATATGTATCCTTGCTGCTGCTGCTGCTGCTGCTAAGTCGCTTCAGTCGTGTCCAACTCTGTGTGACCCCATAGACGGCAGCCCACCAGGCTCCCCCATCCCTGGGATTCTCCAGGCAAGAACACTGGAGTGGGTTGTCATTTCCTTACCCAATGTGTGAAAGTGGAAAGTGAAAGTGAAGTCACTCAGTTGTGTCTGACTCTCTGCAACCCCATGGACTGCAGCCTACCAGGCTCCTCTGTCCAGGCAATTTTCCAGGCAAGAGTACTGGAGTGGGGTGCCATCACTTTCTCCGATATGTATCCTTAGGTAAGGCCTAATCTCAACTACTGTCGGTAGTTGGTGGCATTTCATCAAAGGTCAAGCCCCTGACTTGAATATGGTACTGTAAAAGTAGGGACTGGGCTCTATTCTTCTTCTTGGACCACAGCTCCAAGCACCGATGCTTCTCAGTGGGATGCCTGCTTTCTGCCAGCTTTCTAACAGCTGGAAGACAAGGATAACAGATAGCTTGCCCTTCCTGGGGAAAACTGAGTTTGCATCCATTTTTTAAGGGCCAATGGCAAGTCCTCCAGTGAAGAGGAGGGGGCAATACATACGTCACATGCCACCTGGAGCTGCCAAACTCAGAGGCCTTCCCTCCACTATGCCTTCCCCTCCCCCAGCTGTCAGCCTTAAATGGTGCCCTTGGCAGAACCAAACACTATTCTGGAAGGAGAACTGTTTAGTCCACCTGAAGGGCATCTAATCATGCATGTCCTTTGCCACTCTAAGCAGAACTCCCATTTGTAAAATGTTTTCATTATTTCAGTTTATTCCTATCCCTATAAAGGGCTTCCCTGGTATCTCAGGGGGTAAAGAATCCACCTGCATTGCAGGAGACCCCAGTTCGATTCCTGGGTCAAGAAGATCCCCTGGTTCGATTCCTGGGTCAAGAAGACCCCCTGGAGCAGGGATAGGCTATCCACTCCAGTATTCTTGGGCTTCCCTGGTAGCTCAGATGGTAGAGAATCTGCCTGCAATGTGGAAGACCTGGGTTCGATTCCTGGGTTGGGAAGATCCCCTGGAGGAGGGCATGGCAATTCATTCTAGTATTCTTCCCTGGAGAATCCCCATGGACAGAGGAGCCTGGCAGGCTACATTCCTGGGGTCACAAAGAGTCTGACATGACTGAGTGACCAAGCACAGCACAGCACATCCCTATAAAACATTGTTTTTAACAAGTTTTGCGGTCCTGACCCATGCAACTTTTACTATTTAATGTGCACAATCTCGGGTACATTTTCTCCATTATTTAAAAACAAGTACAAAAAATTGGCTGTTAGTCAATCGGTGACCTTGCTATAATATGAACATTATAGCAGTCATGGTGACCTTGCTATGTGAACAAGCCACAGGCTGGATTTCGCCTCTTATATCCCTCAGGAATTCAGCCACTGCTCTCCTCCCATTGTTATCACCTACTCCAGGCCCCTCTCCTTTGGACCAATCCCACTGCTCAATTCAAACTGGTCACACTTCACCTCCTCCAATTCTCCCAACTTCTCCCCACTGTGGAACCAGAGTGGTTTTAATCAGATCTCATCTCTCTGAAGGGGTGATCTCATCACCCCTTCTCACTGTTCCCAGGTTAAAAAACAATACCTGAGCATGATCCCGGAGTCGCATGTGGGCTGGCCCTGTCCTGCCCACCCCACGTGCCCCATGCTTTCAAGCCTGAACGCTCCCAGCCCCTTTCACTCAGGGCCTCTGCTCACCCCAGCTGGATCTTCCTGGAACATTCCTCTCCACTCTCCATGCTAAATTAGCTTCTAATCTTCTTTCCTACTTTGACTCCAACTGCCCTTCCTCCAAGCTGCTAGAGAAGGTCAGGCCTAATCTCAACCCATAGCCCACTATCAGCAACCTGCACTCCTCACATCTAGGACACTTTAATTTTGTGATCATCTCCTTAGTTTTGCTCAGCATTGATAGCCCCACGCCTTGAACAAGGCCTGGACCTGAGCCCACAGTCTAAAACTATGTGCCAAATGATTTCATCAGTTCATTAATATGTCACGAGCTCTGTTTTGCCCAGACCCTCTTTGTGTGGATTCTGTCTAACCACAAAGTTGTGCTTTGTGGTCTTTCTAGCCATGTTGTAGAAGAGATAAAACTTTCCTTGAATGCATCAATTCAGTGACTTTTAAAAATGTGATGACTTGTGTTTGGGCTGTTTTCATTCATTGAAGTGGCAAGTTTAATTTGGCCCTGGCAGACATTAGTAAGTCATGAAAAGCTGGCATTTACATGATGCCCAAGTGAAGTCACTGATCCATTCCCAAGAAGCGAGCTTATTCCTCCCTGATTCAAGCTCCAGGCCTCCTTCCAAGCTTGAGTGGTTACTCTACTCTGCCTTCCCCTGCCATGGACGGAATCATACAGCGTGTGACTAGAAAGGCCAAGGTGAGACTACATGGTGAGTTCTGAGTGGTCGCCACCAGCCAGGATCCAGCTCAGAGTCCCTGGACCAGCTGCAAGCACCCGGGTCAAGACGCTTGTCCTTTGGTTTATTTGTTATTGTTATTTAGTTGCTAAGTCACATCCAACTCTTTGTGACACCATGAACTGCAGCATACCAGGCTCCTCTGTCCTTCACGATCTTCCAGAGTTTGCTCAAATTCATGTCCACTGAGTCCCACCTGGTCACCCCCCTTCTCCTTTTGCACTCAGTCTTTCCCAGCATCAGGTTCTTTTTCAACAAGTCAGCTTTTAGCATCAGGTGGCCAAAGTACTGGAGTTTTAGCTTCAGCATTAGTCCTTCCAGTGAATATTTAGGGTTAATCTCCTTCAGAATGGACTGGTTTAATCTCCTTGCTGTCCAAGGGACTCTCAAGAGTCTTCTCCAACACCACAATTTGAAAGCATCGATTCTTTGGTGCTCAGCCTTTTGTATGGTCCAGCTCTCACATCCATACATGCCTACTGGAGAAACCATAGATATGACTAGACAGACCTTTGTTTGCAAAGTAATGCAGTCTAGGTTTGTCAAAGCTTTTCTTCAAGGAGCAAGTACCTTTAATGTCATGGCTACAGTCACCATCCACAGTGATTTTGGAGCTTTTTCCCCATCTATTTGCCTTGTTTTATTTATTTATAATACATATTTAAGTTAATATAAATTTATAAATTTAACATAAATATATTTATTTATTATTATCCATTGGCTTATCTGGGAACACACAATCGGAGCCATGAGAACAGAGAGCTGCTCCTTCTCAGCAAGAGTGAGGTTGCATTTCAGGGACCTGCCCTATGAAGGGAGATTATGGTCCAGATAGAAGCAGCCTCTCTCAGCTGGCTTTCTGAACTTTACGTGGAGGGGACCTTAGGTCTATCCTTGATTGCAGGCCCAAGAGGTTCAGATAACAGCTTCTCATGGCATCTATTCTGGGATGCATGGTGACTGATGACTGGGGAAGACTGAGTGTGACCATAACCCCCATGTGGAGCCCAGGGCTCCAGTCAGAAACAGAGCTGCCTGGAGAGGGGCTGTTCCTTCCTCTGGCTATGGAGGGTCCTACACCACCCAACCCCAGCAGGCAAAGGGAGAGAGTTCTGTGTGTGCGTGGTCAGAGGTAGGTCATTGCAGGTTTTCTGAAATTGTCCTCTTGGTGTTGCTGTGTGTGTCCTGGACGATCTTCTCAACTGTGCTGCAAACTATTCAAGTCAAAGATGATTTTTCTTTACCTGTTCCTGGCATCTGGCATAGGCAGGTGTGATCATCTTTTGTCAAATGAATAAGTGACAAAAAAAAGAAAAAGGCAGCATCACAAACCCTTCTGTGCCCTAGGGATCAGGCTTGGCTGGATGTTATGGGAACCATGTAATGGACAAGGCAAAACACCTCAAACACCTCAAACACCTCCAGCCTTGGTTGGTTACAAGTAGATTTCAGCAGCAAGAAACCTACTTAGCGAGAAAGAAATAGATTTCTCTTTTTACCTTGAAAAGAGAACTAGTACCTGAATCCAAGGTCTAAACAGATGTGAACAACTGTCAGTTCAGGCTTTCCTACCATTATTTTCTTTACTATGGTAACAAAAAGAACTATCTTTTAGAAGAATAAAGAATGGGATCCACCTGGTCTATGGTTAATGTTACTTTCACTAATGGGGTTAAGTGCCAGTTTTCCACAAATTCCTCCAGCCCTCCACTCAAATTTCTTTTCCCTAGGCAATTCTTAGCCTCAACATGACCTCTGTTCAACGCTGTGCTAGGCCCAAATCAACAAGTGTATCCATCGATAATACAAAAAATATGAAAATACAAAAATTATCCCTGTGAAAGGGATAGTGGGAGGAAGGGCTGGGGAGGAATAGCTGTATACAAGCACCGCTGTTGTATGCAATGTAGAAAAATGGTACAGATGAACCCATCTGCAAAGCAGAAACAGAGACACAGATGGAAAGAACAAACACATGGACACCAAGGGGGAAAGAGAGGGTGGGATGAATTGGGGGATTGGAACTGACACATACACATCCTACAGATCAATACACAGCGGACAAGAGCCTGTAGGACAGGGAACTCTACTCAGTGCTCTCTGATGACCTAAATGGGAAGGGAATCCAAAACAGAGAAGATATATGCATATGTATAGCTGATTCACTCTGCTATACAGCAGAAACGAATACAACATTGTAAAGCAATTATACTATATCTCAATAAACTTAAAAAAATAAATAAAAAGCCAGGGAACACAGGGCAAGTGTTTCTGAGATCTGTGTCTCCTGGCCTGTAGTCTTAACAAACCCCAAATAAAGTACTGTTTTTGGCCTTACAAAAAAAAAAAAGAAACATCAAATAACTCTCACAGTAGGAAGCTGCCCTATGAGAGGTAGAATTATAGACCTGGTATCAACCTTAAATCAATAGTCAGAACGATATTTAGGCCACTCACTCAGATCTCAAAGGTGATGATGATGGATCATAAAAGTAACTGAACCTTTAAAGTTAGTGACCTTTATGCTTTGCTAAAGGAACTGACCCTCTGGGTCCCTGTATCCATGCCTCCACTGCCTGAGAGAAGAGTGGCTATCCACTAGCAAATAGAGGTCCCCAGCAATAAAACATCTGTGTTTCACTTCTCTCTATGCAAATTCTCTGTTTCCCTTCAGTGAGAAAATATTTCACTGTCCTTCAACCTCCCATGATAATAAACGATCATGATGTGGGCACAGATTACTAGGGCTCCCTGGACCATAAATGGTCATTGAAAGAAACCACCAAAGTGCCCCAATGCAGTGAATGGGAAAGCATCAGGCAAAACAGACATAACCATGACTTAAACCAGACTAGAGCACATCAATCCCAAATAATTCAAAGGCAAAAAGAGTATGAGTTCAGGATTTTCTTAATTTAATTTTCTATAGAAAAAGGCACATGTGAGGAAGCAAAGGACACGGTAAGTTACTCTCCGACAAGGTCCATGGAAGACCTCTTTGCTGGGTAGAAGAGAAAATGCTAAAACATTTTCTTCCTTGTATTTCAGTACAGTATTAGTAAAGAAACTGCCTGAGAGCCACACTGACATGAGAATTGCCAAACTATTACACCTGATTTAGGAGAATCTTTGGTAGGCAGAGAAGGAAGAAGGAAGAGGAATAAGATGGCTGATCATGGATTTTTGGAATCCAGTCTTCACAAGGATAGACCCCAACAGCTTTCATAGAGAACAGAGAATAACTGAGAATATGATCTATTTTTATAGCACAACCCACCCAACCTACCAAACTAAAACTGTCATGTTAATTTGTCCCAGATCCTCTTAACTAAAAACACAGAACTGTGATTATTTAGAACTGTTCTGAGTTGCTAAAATGATTCCAGATTGGGATTTTGGGGAGGATGTAATGAAAGACAAATCATGGTGTTAGAAAAGGATTTTTAAAATACTGAGCCAAGAATAAAAATACTTACCAACCAGATGACATTGGATGCTTTAAATCTACTGATCTGTATCTGAAAAACCATTTTGAATTCCTGGTGATAATCAGGGTTGTGGACAGTCCATTGTAAATGCAAACACTGCTTTGTAGAATTGATGGAAACGTTCAGTGATTCAGGAGTTAATGGTAAAGGTTCAGACAGAACTGAAAGACCAAAACACGATATGAAGTGACATTTAATAGGCGTGTGATTGAATAATCGCAGATAATTACACTGTTCAATATCATCACTGTTTAGCTTTGGAAAACATTGCTCACATATACACTCTAGAATTAGACACTGAAAAGCTGGAGGGAATTTAGAAATCACTCAGCAGATGAAGAAATTAAGCCCTAGATGAATGAAATGAGTTGCTCAATGATACACAGCAAATTAATATATTGACTGTTACACAAAAGGATATTTCATTGAACAATCTAAATAGTTTAGAAATTTATAACAAGGCTGAATTAAAAAACAGGGCTTTTTGCTATAAATTTCATAGTTCTGGACATCTAAAATGAATATTTTGTGAACTATTTGATAGTTTACAGGACTTCCCTGGCAATCTAGTGGTTAAGACTTTGTCTTCCAGTGCAGGGGATGTGAGTTCAACCCCTGGTTGAGGAGCTAAGATCCCATATGCTTTGTGGTCAAAAAAACCCAAACAAATATTTCATAGTTTATTAAACAGCTATAAAGTGAGAACAAGTCCCATCTCTAGAGGCTATCGCTTAAATCTCAATGCACTGAACTTAAAACACCTTTAGCAAGAATTTACTGGGCTAACCCTAACCTAGTGTGAAATGAAATAATCGTGACAAGGTTTCTAGCTCAAGGAAGGAACCTAGTGGAGAGACACAAGAGACTTCTATGAAATAATGAGTGACTGCAAGTTTAGAGTGTTTAATGGTGGGATAGAGTCTGTCAAAGAGGAGAGATTCAAACATGGGACAGATTTGCTGAGGTCAGTGAGCTGAAAAACAGCCTAGAGAGAGGATTTGCCCTGATGGAGTGAGTGGGATCACTGCTAATGCTGGGAGAAGAACAAAACATGGCTTTTTATATAAGTAGAGGAAATGCCATACAGATTCAAGAAGAATTGTGTATTGTTGAATCAAGAGGCTTCACTGGTTGGTTTGAGGGCATCTAAAGTACACTGGAGAAGGAAATGGCAACCCACTCCAGTACTCTTGCCTGGAAAATCCCATGGATGGAGGAGCCTGGTAGGCTACAGTCCATGGGGTTGCAGAGTTGGACACGACTGAGCGGCTTCACTTAAGTCACTTAACTTAAAGTACACTGGGAATGCTGCAAAAGCATTGAAAAGATGAAGAGTGTATTGATAAAATCAACTGGGAGCTGATGGCTCATGGTGGAGCACATATCTTTTTAACATTCATTTTTCTAGTTCTTTGGGGATTTCCCCTAGTGATCTGAGACTCTCTGGCACCCAGTTTAAATGGTAAGAGATTACCTTCTTTTGAGAATAAAAATGGCATGAATCTCTAATACTGAAAAAAAAAATCTCCCAAACTGTCATTCTACATATGCTGCTTTTCTCACGCATGTGTGCATGTGCTCGGTCAGTCGTATCCAACTCTTTGTGACCTCATGGACTGTAGCCCTCCAGGGTCCTCTGTCCATGGGATTCTCCAGGCAAGAATACTGGAGTGGGTAGCCATTCCCTCTTCCAGGGGATCTTCTTAACCCAGGGATGGAACCCACATCTCCTGCATTAGCAGGCAGATTCTTTACCCCTGAGTCACCTGGAAAGCCTGTATTTTTCTCACAGGGAGGTAAAAAATAACAGCAACAATAAGACTGAGCATATAAAGTTTATCAGGCATGGTGCTAGGTGCTTTGCATATTTTTTCTCATGAAATGCCATTGTAAAACTGAGACAGTCATGTTTTATAGATGAGAAGACTCAAGTTCGATAGCTTAAACAACGTACACAAAGCAGCCTGGACCTTAAGTACGGATCTCTTTAATACCAAGCCTTCACTGCGCTGCTCCCCAGCTGTGAAGGCAGGAACATCCTGCCCAACTGAAGGTCACATGGACTGGAATGTCTGAGAAGTGTGGCTCCCACCATGTCTTGCCAAGTTCAGGATACAGATGGTAAGGATGGGGCTCTGGACCTAGCCAGAAAAGTGGATAAGTGTTCTTGGTAGATACAAGCATGAAGTTCTCCATGTTAATGGTCCGCATGATAGACAGCTTCAGGATCTAAATAAGGTTTTATCCTCAGAGTTTAGAAAAAAAAATCTCAGAAAATTCATTCTATGGAAACAAAGTTAACAAGAATGGCCATAAAATCCAAGTTATTAGCCATCAACGACTATTTTCCCAGAAAGATATTCATCCTCTGTGAATTTTATAGATCAGATGCTGGGAATGGTTAGGATAAAAATTAGAATCTTAGTCTGGACTCCCATGACCTTGGATTTGGCATTGGGTCCCTAGATATGATGCCAAAGCATGAGTCAAAAAAGAAAAAAAAAAAAGACAAATGGAACTTTATCAAAATTAAAAACTTCTGTGCATCTAAGGACATTGTCAAAAGGGAGGAAAGAAAAACTAAAAATGGAGAAAATATTTTGCAAATCACTCATCTAATATCCAAAATTTATAAAGAACTCTGACAACTCAACACCTAAAAGGCAAACAACTCTATTTTGAAAACAGACAAATAACTTGAATAGGCATTTCTTCAAAGATGTACAAATGGCCAATAAGCACATGAAGAGACATTCAACATCATTAATCACTACAGAAATGAAGATCAAAACCATAATGAGATACTATCTTATACTCACAAGGAGGGTTATAATTTAAAAAATGGAAATAAGCATTGGTGAGCATGTGGAGAAATTAAAACCTTTGTATATCAAGGCAGGAGTGTAAAAAGACTTTGGAAATGAAGAAAACATTTTGAAAGTTCCTCACAAAGTTAAAATCACCATATGACTCAATAATTTCATTCCTATGTATATATCCTAAAGAGCTGCAAGGCTTAAATATTTGTAACAAATGTTTGTAGCAGCGCTATTCACAATAGCAAAAAGGTGACAACAACCCAAATGGCCATCAGCAGATGAATGGACAAACATATTGTGTGTATTCATAACCTGAAATACAAGAGAAGACTCTACACATGGACGTCACCAGATGGTCCATACCAAAATCAGATTGATTGTATTCTTTTCAGCCAAAGATGGAGAAGCTCTATACAGTCAGCAAAAAGAGACTGGAAGATGACTGTGGCTCAGATCATGAAGTCCTTATTGCAAAATTCAGACTTAAATTGAAGAAAGTAGGGAAAACCACTAGACCATTTAGGTACAACCTAAATCAAATCCCTTATGATTATACAGTGGAAGTGACAAATAGATTCAAGGGGCTAGATCTGATGGAGTGCCTGAAGAACTATGGATGAAGATTTCTGACATTGTACAGGAGGCAGTGATCAAGACCATCCCCAGGAAAAAGAAATGCAAAGGCAAAATGGTTGTCTGAGGAGGACTTACAAATAGTTGAGAAAAGAAGAGAAGCTAAAGGCAAAGACGAAAAAGAAAGATATACCCATCTGAATGCAGAGCTCCAAAGAATAGCAAAGAGAGATAAGAAACCTTTCCTCAGCGATCAGTGCAAAGAAATGGAGGAAAACAACAGAATGGGGAAGACTAGAGATCTCTTCAAGAAAATTAGAGATACCAAGGGAAATTTTCATGCAAAGATGGGCACATAAAGAACAGAAATGGTATGGACCTAACAGAAGCAGAAGATATTAAGAAGAGGTAGCAAAAATACACCGAAGAACTACACAAAAAAGATTTTCATGATCCAGATAACCACGATGGTGTGATCACTCACCTAGAGTCAGACATCCTGTAATGAGAAGTCAAGTGGGCCTTACAAAGCATCACTATGAACAAAGCTAGTGGAGGTGATGGAATTCCAGATGAGCTATTTCAAATCCTAAAAGATGATGCTGTGAAAGTGCTGCACTCAGTATGTCAGCAAATTTGGAAAACTCAGCAGTGGCCACAGGACTGGAAAAGGTCAGTTTTCATTCTAATCCTAAAGAAAGGCAATGCGAAAGAATGCTCAAACTACCGCACAATTGCACTCATCTCACACGCTAGTAAAGTAATGCTCAAAATTCTCCAAGCCAGGCTTCAACAGTACATGAACTGTTTTCATGTTCAAGCTGGTTTTAGAAAAGGCAGAGGAACCAGAGAGCAAATTGCTAACATCAGTTGGATCACTGAAAAAGCAAGAGAGTTCCAGAAAAACATCTATTTCTGCTTTATTGACTATGCGAAAGCCTTTGACTGTGTGGATCACAACAAACTGTGAAAAATTCTGAAAGAGATGGGAATAGCAGACCACCTGACCTACCTCCTGAGAAATCTGTATTCAGGTCAAGAAGCAACAGTTAGAACTGGACATGGAACAACAGACTGGTTCCAAATCGGGAAAGAAGTCAAGGCTGTATATTGTCACCCTGCTTATTTAACTTATATGCAGAGTACATCCTGAGAAACTCTGGGCTGGAAGAAGCACAATCTGGAATCAAGATTGCTGGGAGAAATATCAATAACCTCAGATATGCAGATGATACCACCCTTATAGCAGAAAGCCAAGAAGAATTAAAGAACCTCTTGATGAAAGTGAGAGAGTAAAAAAGTTGGCTTAAAACTCAACATTCAGAAAACTAAGATCATGACATCCTGTCGCATTACTTCATGACAAATAGATGGGGAAACAATGGAAAGAGTGAGAGATTATTTTGGGGGGCTCCAAAATCACTGCAGATGATGACTGCAACCACGAAATTAAAAGACACTTGCTCCTTGGAAGAAAAGCTATGACAAACCTAGGCAGCATATTAAAAAGCAGAAACATTACTTTGCTGACAAAGGTCTGTATAGTCAAAGTTATAGTTTTTCCAGTGGTCATATATGGATGTGAGAGTTGGACCATAAAGAAATGTGAGCACCAAAGAATTGATGCTTTTGAACTGTGGTGTTGGAAAAGACTCTTGAGAGTCTCTTGGACTGCTAGGAGGTCAAACCAATCAGTCTTAAAAGAAACCAGTCCTGAATATTCATTGGAAGGACTGATGTTGAAGGTGAAGCTCCAATACTTTGGTCACCTGATGCGAAGAATGGACTCATTAGAAAAGACCCTGATGCTGGGAAAGACTGAAGGCAGGAAGAGAAGGGGGCGACAGAGGATGAGATGGTTGGCATCACCGACTCGATGGACGTGAGTTTGAGCAAGCTCCAGGAGTTGGTGATGGACAAGGAAGCCTGGCGTGCTGCAGTCCATGGGGTCGCAAAGAGTCAGACACAACTGAGCTACTGAAGTGAAGAAAAATGAAGTACTGATACATGCTACAAATCAGGTGAACCTTGAAAACATTACACTAAGCAAAAGAAGCCAGATACAAAAGTCTCGTATAGTATGGTTCAATCCACATGAAATATCCAGAACAGTTAAATCCACAGAGAGATAAAGGAGACTGAAGGTTGCCAGGGGCCAAGGGAGGGAGGGAGGAATGGGGATAATTGATTAATGATTACAGTGTTTTATTTGGAGACAACAAAAAAATTTTGGAAGTATATAGAAGTGGTGGATGCAAAAAATTTTGAACGTATTAAAGGCCACTGATTTGTTCACTTTAATCATAAATTGGTAATTTTATGTTATGTAAATTTCACATCAATAAATATTATTTTTAAAATATACATGATCATGACAAAAATTTTCAACCAATACAGGTATTGAATTCCTTACCATTTCCACTCTCACTCCACTGCCAAGTTTAAATCGTTTAGTTTTTCTTGACCTTTTTCATACATTTAAAAAAATCACATTGAACTATAACCCCATTTTATATTTTTTAAAGCACTTCCGTTATTTTTAAAAAGCTATAAAGAAAAGTAAAACTAAAATGTTAACAGTCAATATTTCTGGATGGTGAGGTTGAGTGATTTTAATTTTTAATTGGAGGATAAACACCTTACAACGTCATGTTGGTTTTAATTTTCTTGTTTTATGCTTTTCTGTACTTTGCAAATGTTCTCCAAAAAACATGGTATAACTTTCAGAACCATATAATATGCTAGATTTTAAAAGAAATATTCCTTTAAGATATCCAGTTCATATCACTAAGATGACACTTCAGAATGCATAATTTAGTCTTCTGAGTTGATTTGCACCAAAAGGCTGAGTCCTGGTTATATTTCTATGTTTTACTCCCCACTTAAACTTAATAAATTGGCATTCTGATTCTTAACAAGTTTGAGCTTAGGGAATTAGTTATTATGCCCCATTCATTCAAAGGTAAATGAAATAAGTTGGGATTCCTGAACATTCAAAGCCCAACAAAGTCATCCTCTATCATTATTTGATTAGAGGTTTTATTCCTTTGTGAATAAAATGTCTCAATTTTTTAGTTAAAGACAGCAGAAAGCAACAGCTGCTATTCATCCTCTCCCTAAACCTGTGAACCAAAGGGAGATTTAGGAAGTGAACTAAAGGGAGATTTAGGAAAATGAAAAGGCAGAACCCTTATGGAATGGGGGGGGGGGCGGTTGGATTATTTTTAATAACTGTGTAGAGAAGCAGAGTGCATACAAAATCAGCCCACTTTCCTAGCCCTCATTTCACCTTGCTTGTACGGTATGGTCATCTGTTGCTGTCAGTCTCACTCTAGATTCACATTTCCTGGAGGGCAGAGTCCTGCAGCTTGGAATGAACTCTAGTCCCCAGAACTTGGCACAACATCTTACCCACAGCAGATCTCAAGTGATAGAGATCCAGCACAGCCCCGGCACGATCTCAAGTGCCTGCCTGAGCAGCTGCCCCTCACTAATAACTCGTTCTTCCTGGTGGTCTCCTCTTCCCGTTGCAGCTTTTCCCACCCCATATTTGAACCCTGATCACAGCATGCGCTCATAGCCTGTTTGGTGTTTGGCTCCCCGCAGACCGTGAGCTGAACAGAGGTGGCTTTAAGTCTTACTCATCTTGCTGAAATCAAGACTGTAACACCCCTGTCACAGTGCAGACACTCTGTGACTGATTACTGAATTAATGAGTCACCTACCCTATATCACCAGTGCTTTGGGAAGCTCTAGAAGGCTGCCCTGTGATGCTTTAGACAAAGAGGAGCTTGACTCAGGTACTCAGTAGACAGCAGTCAGAAATAGCTGACTGCTATTTCTGAAATGGAAAGCAATCTAGGACATCCTTGGGAAATGGTGGGAAATGCCAAGGTAAAGTCAGAGAGACAGAGAGACCTCGGAGGTGATTCAGTCCAGTCCCAGTGTTTTTCAGAGGAGGAAACTGAAGCTAAAAAAAGGGGAGCGACTTTCCCAAGGTCACAGAATCCAACCAGGACCCTGGGCTCTTGGCCCAGCTCTCGACAACACAGTATTGGCGTGTGGCCAAAAAGAGCGGGCTTAGAACCAGATAGCCATAGACTTAGTCACAGGCTCCCAACTTTCCCCACCAGTTTCTCCATCTGGTTCCAACACACTCAAGGAAACAAACTGTGGCCCATTTGTAAGATGGGAGAGCTTGCAGCCATAAAATATGATGTTATTTCTAGAAAAACTAACATTAAAGGTAAAAACTCTCATCATATATTGTATTATTTTAAATATATATGTGAAAGTAAACTTATTAAAGTACATGTACTTTAATAAGTATATATAGTATAATTTCCTAGCATATACACATGTTATATATAATACGTATATATTTATACGACATATACCATAGTATGTATACTTTATATTAACTATACTTTAATAAGTATACTATACAACAAATCCTATTCTCCAGAGCAGAGAATGGTGGGCTATAGTCCTTAGGGTCACATAGAGTTGGACACGACTGAAGTGACAGAGCATACATACACACACCTTCACTGGGTAAGTAGCTAAGAGACAAATACTATTTCTTTACCCATAAACAGCATTTCAGCACTTAGCATATTACTGTGGAAGCAATGGCCTCTCAATGAATGGAGGACATTCCAACTTGTTCTAACTCTGAGCACATAACCCATTTCTACACACCAAGTACAGAAGGAACTCCTCTGCCAATGGCAACAGATCATATACTGATCATGAAATGCTGAGGGATTAAGTCTAGTGACAAGTTTCCATTGGCCAGGAAATCAGGGTTAAGGAGTAGCTTACTAAAATGAGCCATTAAGATCAGGAAGGTGGAGACTAAATTACTCACTGCTCCTCACCAATTCCCGGTAATTCCCAAAGAAAAATGACCTGTTCATTTTTCTCCAAAGCACCAGTTACCTTGGTTTTTTTTTCTATGTGATTTTTTTTCCTTTATTGTTCTTTCCACTTCTTACCTTCACTTTGGTAAGTTCTCAAGGGCAGCAATGCCAAGAGGAATGTTGTCTGCAAGACTGCAAAGAGAGCCATAGGGTCTCGCCTCCTGAAAAAGATAAAATGCAAAGAAGAGAAATTTAATTTTAGATGTGAGCAGGTTTCTTTGAACCTATTGTGGAAGATAATGACATTAAAGGCTTCCATTCTGGGACTTTCCTGGTGGCCCCGTGGTTAAGAATCCACCTTCCAATGTAGGGGATGAGGGTTAGAATCTTAGTCTGGGGAACTAAGATCCCACATGAGGTGGGGCAGCTAAGCCCATGCACCACAATTAGGGAAGCCCTTGCTCTGCAACCAAAGATCACTCATGTTGCGACGAAGACCCGATGCAGACACACAAATAAAAACAAATAGGTAAACTTTAGAACAGCTCCCGCTCTCCTCTCCTCCTTATATCCACACCCCTTGTCACTGTGAATTTGGAGTCCTCTTCCAGCCCCACCCCACGATGAGCTGATTTTCCTGCTGCATCTGACTTGCTCTGGCTCATAAATGAGGCAGAAGTGATAATGTGTCCCCTTGGAGCCTGGGCCTCAAAAGACTTTCTGTATTTCCTCTTTTGTGTTTCCGCCTCTGGCACGAAAAGGACATTTCTGGGCTATTCTATTGGCTCCAAAAGGAGGATGAGTAACACAGGAGACAGAGGTGAGTCACCTGCGCTGCTCCAGCCCGGCCAGCCGAGGTCAGAAAGCAGAGGGCAGCTTTCCCAGATGGGACTCTGAGGCTGTGTGGCAACAGGTAA
Organism: Bos indicus; assembly: GCF_029378745.1. Classification (NCBI taxonomy): domain Eukaryota; kingdom Metazoa; phylum Chordata; class Mammalia; order Artiodactyla; family Bovidae; genus Bos; species Bos indicus. The sequence continues at coordinate 35,463,523 of NC_091779.1, forward strand.
TGGAGTCACCAATCTCTTCACACCAGGCAAAGTTTGGTGAAGAAAGATAAAGCAGAAAAACCCAGCCACACTCTCAGAAGAGCTCCATTCAAACTGATGCCTTGCAGGGGAGTCACCTCCCCTCTTCCCTGTCTCTCTCCTTAAAATGTCAGCTGAGAAATGCACACACGTCTCTGAAGGGGACAGGCAGAGCGGCATTGTTCTTGTTCAAGAGACCTTCTGGCACTCTTGTCTTCCAAGAGGGTTATGAACTACAGGCCAAAACAGCTCTGCTGATTCATCAGGTCTCTGACCGTTGTACAATGTGAGGGCACAACAAATAAGCTGGATGGTCTCAAGAAGGCTAATATGTTCTTCACTTAATAATAAACACGTTAGTCAGGGGAAGTACTGAATTTCACTTTTCTACTGCAAACTCTGACTCATCGAAGAGAGAAACAAAGAAAAATTCAAAGTCAACTTTTACCTCCATCTAATCTGCTTAGGGTCATCAAAAGCTAGATGTTCTGTGAGCCAGATCATCCATTTTCACTGCCCACACTATCCATTTGTTTTCTTCAAACAGCATTTTACACGAAATGGGAACAATAGTGAAGACAGGAAGAGGGTAAACCAAACCAGTCAATTACTCTCGAGTGGGCAGATCTGCTTACACAGGCGCAAAAGTCTGCAAACGACAGCTTTTCTTCCTGATCCTTTAAGCACCGCTTTCTGCTACTTCAACTGTTGACAACAGGTCATTCACACCCTGCTGAAATCCATTCACACCCTGCTGAAATGTCTACAGACAACTTCAGATGGGTTCCTACTACAACTGAATATCAAAGCCGGGAGGAAGACTGACTCAAGAGAAAAGAGTTTCTGCTGAAAACCAAAGTGAAGGCAAAGGAAAATGCCACAGTGGGGTTTTGACACTCACTGTGCATTTAAATATCCATCCAATCCTGGTCTATGGCACAGGGTCCCATCCTCCTAACATGTACATCACACAAGAACACAAGACCCACCATAGTGAGAAGAGCGTGCATGCTAAGTCGCTTCAGTTGTGTCTGACTTTTTGCAACCTTATGAACTGAAGCTCACCAGGCTCTTCTGTCCACAGGATTCTCTAGGCAAGAATACTGGAGTCGGTTGCTATTTCCTTGCTCATCCCCTCAATTCAAAAGCAGGTAATTCCAGGGGCAGGATGCATGCTGCTTGTGTCCCCCACATGAAAGGGCTATTTAAGATGTTTCTTAAAAGGTGGAGTCTCAGTAAATCAAATATTTACCAAGTCACAAAAATTAAACAAGTCATGGGGCAAAGAAACTTAAAACTAGGAGTTAGAGGCCACCTACCAGTTAAGGGTAACCAGAAACTAAAGAACACAAGTTCTCATATAACAGAATTGAAGATATGGTAATTTACAAAGGACCTATGTCTATGGTCTGGGTAGAATCACCAGGACAGTCCTGTCTGAAGCCCTGCCCTTTCCCACCATCTCACATGGCTGGTTGTGAAACTGGGGACCTCAGCTCCAGCTGCCATCGAATGTCCTGGTTTTCTTTTCATCAGTTCTCACAGGCATGGTTTTACAACCCACTGGACAGGGGGCAGCTGTGACCCAGTGGTCACCGCCTGCACAGAGCATAGTGGTTTTGTCCAGTGCTGTGACTAGGCAGCCACCATCCAGATACTGCAGGCTCCAGATCTCTCAGGACGTTTTGCAGAGGACTAGGAGTCCTAGCTGTTGTCTGAAAATCTTCCAGTAAAATCAATAACGTTTATTGAAACCTGCAGAGCAAGAGTCATGAGGGAGAACCTTCCAGAGAGCCCTGTGGAGCTCCTCCCTGCTGTGGAGCTCCTCCCTGCTGTGGAGCCCCCTCTGGGAAATGCCCTGTGAACAGGTTTCCTGCAGGCACAGAGCCTGACACTGTGGGAAAAACACAGATACCAGGAATTCTTATCCAAGGCCCCAGGTGACTGGACACACAGCCCACGCGGTTCCCCTCCACCCTTCCTACGTCAGTCTTCCTTGGGTGATCCAATTCTGAGTGCATCAGCTCTTCCCTGTGTGACCCGGAGGTGAGGGGGTGAGCTGTGCAAACGTCCTGAGGTGCTGAGCGCTGGGCATAGTCAAGACACAACACAGAGCCGGGGCTTGGAGGGGGCAAGGAGGTGAGTGACAGGAGAAATCAGACAGCACACAGAAAGGGAGAGCAGGCAGGGAAAACACTTAAGAAACTTTGGCTTCTACTTGGAGTGAGATGGGAGCTGCTGGTGAGTTTTAAACAAAGGAGTAACGTGGTCTTGCACAGGAAGGACCCTGAATGAGAAGAGACTGAACGGGGCAAGAGTGGCAGGAGCAAGCTCAGGCCGTGGTCCATGGGAGACAGATGTTGGCTTAGACCCCGGGGGTGCAGGGACGGCAGCGATGCTGGGAAGGGTGATGAAATTCGGGAGAGATTTTACAGACAGAGCTGGCAGAACGTGTGGGGTGGTGACAAACTGAGACATCACGGGTGGCTCTCAGAATTCTGGACTGCGTGCCTGGAAAATGGAATCACCACTAACGGAGAAGCAGAAGAATGATTCAGTGGGCTGTATCAGGGACTGCATGTGTGACATCTTAACTTCAGATGCTTACTTGATATTCAAATGAGACGTCAAGTAGCCAGCTAGCTACACACTGTGGAGTCCATGGAAGGAGTCCTGGCTTAGGGGTTTTCAGTGCACATGTATAAAGCCACAGGACTGGATGATCTCCAAGAGGAGAACAGACAGAACAGAGAAAGAGGTCCGAGCATGTAGTTCTGGGGCACTTCACACTGTGTACCATGCCCCCTGACCACATCAAAACAAAAACCTGGGACCAGGCTAGGCTCTCCTACATCACTTCAAGGATGAGGGCTGGTGTGTCCGGCATCAGCTGGCCGCTTGGCACGTTCCCCCCACCGGCACTCAGGGCTTGGTTTTTCCTCCAAAGCTCTGCTTAATTCCCCAGTCCTCCCATTCATTCAACAGGCTTTCTCTCTCTACAGCTGTGAGGGAGAAGCAAGGCTGCATCTAATTTGCAATGAGAAAAGGAAGTCTGGGAAGTACCAGGTGGCAGAATTCACACAGGAAAAATACTTTTCTGCCTCAACTGCATGCCTTTGTCCTTACTCAAATTGTTCTCTCTCTCTTTTTAAAACCTTTTTAATTTTGTATTGGGGTATAGGCAATCAACACTGTTTTGACAGTTTCAGGTGAACAGGGAAGGGACTCAGCCATACACGTACGTGTATCCATTCTCCCTTAAACTCCCCTCCTATCCAGGCTGCCACCTAACGTTGAGCAGTTTCCTGTGCTATTACGGTAGGTCCTTGTTGGTTATCCATTTTAAATGTAGCAGTGTATACATGTCCATCCCCAGCTCCCTAACTGTCCATTACCCTCCCCATCGGCAATATGTTATTTCTCTTTAAAAAAATAATCCTAGTGTTTTAAAATTGAAGTATAGTTGATTTACAATATTGTGTTAGTTTCAGGTATATAGCAGGCAATTTGGCTACACACACACACATATATAGTCAGATTATTTTCCATTATAGGTTATTATAAGATACTGAATATAGTTTTCTGTGCCACACAGTAATTCCTTGTTGCTTATCTATTTTATGTAGATAAGTTTGTAGTATATAATTTGTACCAAATCATTAGGACCATAGGATTAATGGATATAGACCAAATCTTTTATTTCTATTTTTCAGATCTCCATTATTCCCACCCAGACTATGAGTGCCTGAGGACAGGCTTGGATCTTATTCCCCACTGTCTATCACAGTTCCAGAATATAGTTGCTACCCAGTCAATATCCATTTAATGAGTAAAAACTTGTACCAATTTTCTTGCATTCTTTCTTCTTTGCATTAAATTTTAATTAAAATAGATTCCTTTTCAGGCCTGTCTACATTTTCTGTTGTCAAATGTTGCCTAATTCATACATGTCTTTCACTGACATTCTTTCTCTGGGGGGAAAATGGGAGGAAAGAAAAGAAAAATCACCCACTTTTTTGTAGAACTTCTCATTCAAATCTTGTCTCTTTGCAAAAAGAAGATGGCCTTTGAACATCCCTCGGTATAAATACTACATGTGTAGTAAAAGCACGGATTTTGAAAAATCTGTCCCTCTTCATCAGCACTTCTTGTTCAGTCATTACTGAAATATTTATTCCTGGGAAGTTTCCCCACTGCAAATAATCCCCATGAGAAGCAGTTTAATCAGTCACTTGCTTCCCAAGAACATGGGTGTGTTGCCAACCTCTTCAAAACTGGCTCGGTGCCCTGATGATGTTATATGCAAATACTATTTTAAAGAAAGAAGCTGTTGAAACAGGATATGTGCCCAGTGCGTGTATCTTATGGAAGAGTTCTACGTGGCAGTACAAACAGTTGCTCACTTCTTAGAGAATCCCCACATTTTCCAGGTCTCATTCTTCTTATAGTTTTTTAAAGAGCCCTGCCTTTCAATGGACTTCCCTTGTGGCTCAGAAGGTATAGAATCTGCCTGTAGTGCAGGAGACCTAGGTTTGATCCCTGGGTCGGGAAGATCCCCTGGAGAAGGGAATGGCAACCCACTCCAGTTTTCTTGCCTGGAGAATCCCATGAATAGAGGAGCCTGGAGGACTAAAGTCCGTGGGGTTGTAAAGAGTCGGACACGACTGAGCGAGTAACACTCTGCCTTTGAAAGGGCCTCCACTGTTACAGCGTAGGGCTGGTAACCCACAGGGTAATTTCACTCCAATTTCACCGTCCCCTCCTCCTCCAGAGGTATGCCCAGGGTTCAAGCACTTCTCTCTTGCTCTCTAAACCCCCCCAGGTAAGTGTTTCTACCAGTTGTGTAAGATCAGTCCTCAGTTATGAGGCTCAACTGACTCACACACTGCTCATTTGCTTTTTTAAAGCAACATTTAGTTGTGATTCCAGCTAGGAGTAAAGGTGAGTCTCTGTTGTATGTGAAGTCAAAGAACTGCAAAACCTGGACCCAAAGAACATGCAAGCATTTGGTAAATGCCAAAGGTGATACTTCATTTGAAAAAATAAATTACTCCCCCAAATGGTACTAACCCAAACATGGATGGGAAAAGGAAGCTGTAATAGTTACATACAGGTACTCTAACATAAGACTACTTAGAGTCAATCCCCCTTTTGGCACTTACTAACTGTATGACAATGGGCAAGTTACTTAAACCACCTGGGCGTTCATTTTCTTTTCTGTGAAATAAGATTAAATAACCTACCTCATAGGATTGCCATGAAGATCAAATGAGATTATGAGATCATATACATAGTAAGCCCAATTAATGTTAGTTTGATCATTATTGGTATAGCTTCATTTCCTTCAACAAAATAAAATCCAGATGAACAAAGATAAAAATGCAAGACCATTAAATTTACTAGAATAAACAAAGAACCCATACAATTCAACATGAAAAAAAAAAAAAACCCACACAATTAAAAAATGGGTGGAGAGCCTGAGTAGACATTTTTCCAAAGAAGACATACAGATGGCCAACAGTCACAGAAAAAGATGATCAACATCACTAAACATTAGCGAAATACAAATCAAAATTACAAGGAGATATCACCTCATAACTGTAAGAATGCAAATGCTGATGAGAATGTGGAGCAAAGGAAATCTTTTGCATTTTTTTTAATTTTAGCTTTAATTGGAGGATACTTGATTAGGATGTTGTATTGGTTTCTGCCCAACAATAAAGTGAATCAGTCATAAGTACACATATCCTCTTGAATTGTTGATAGGAATGTAAATTGGTGCAGCTGCTATGGAAAAGAGCTTGGCAGTTAGTCTAAAAATTAAAAATTAGAACTATCATGAAAGTGAAAGTGTTAGTCGCTCAGCCTTGTCCAAGCTTTTGCAACCTCATGGACTGTAGCCCACCAGGCTCCTCTGTCCATGGGACTCTCCAGGCAAGAATAATGGAGTGGGTTTCCATGCCTTCTCCAGGGGATCTTCCTCACCCAGGGATCAAACCTGGGTCCCCTGCATTGCAGGCAGACTCTTTACCATCTGAGCTATCAGGGAAGCTTGCTATGAAGAAGCAAATTCATTTCTGAGTATTTATCTGAAGGAAACAATACTAATTTGAAAAGATATATGTACCCCTAGTTCATTGCAGCATTATTTATAATAGTCAAGCTATGGAGGCAACCTAAACGCTCATCAGTAGATAAATGGATAAACAAGATGTGGCACATATACACAATGGAATATTACTCAGCCATAGAAAAGAATTAAATCTTGGAATTTGCAATAACATGAATGGAGCTACAGATTATTATAAATGAAACAAGTCAGAGAAAGACAAATACTATATGATTTTACTTGTATGCGGAATCTAAAAAATGAACATAGGTAATTTATAAGCAGAAACAAAGTCATAGATACAGAAAACAAACAGGTGGTCGCCAGAGGGAAGTGGGGAGAAGAGGAGGGAAATGGATGAGGGAAACTCAGACGCATAAGCTTCCTGTTACAAAATACATGAGCCACAGACATGAAATGGACAGTGCGGTGAATATAGTCAACAGCAATGTAATATCTTTGGTGACAGATGACTAGGCTTAATCATGGTGATCATTTAGAAATGTATTGAAATACTGAATAACCATGTTGCACACCAGGAACTAACATAGTGTTGAACGCTGATTACACTTCACAAACAAACTATTATGAAAAAAAGATCAGATTTGTGGTTATCAGAGGCAGAAGGTAGGGGTAGGGAGAATTGGATAATGCAGTCACAAGGGACAAACTTCCAGTTATAAGATAAATAAATACATGGGATGTATTTATGTATGAGATAAGTAAATACAAGCATGATAAAGATCTTTAACAGTGTTTCATGTTATACATGAGAATTGTTAAAAGAGGAAAATCCTAAGAGTTTTCATCACAAGGAAAATTTTTTTCTATTTATTTTGTATCTATATGAGATAATGGATGTTCACTGAACTTACTATGATAAACATTTCATGATGCATGTAAGTAAAATTATTATCATATACTCTACACTTATAAAGTGTTTTATTTAATTATCTCAGCAAAAATGGAAGAAACAATTACTTGACTAATACATAGGTGAATATTTGTACAATCTGTCAAGCATGACGTGAAACCAGGAGCAAAAGTAAAGACTGCTACAACAATCAAACGAACACTGAAAATATTCTAGACATATAATAGGTCTAAAACCAAACTGGGAACAATAGTTTCAATATTCATGTCACAGGGTTATGTCCCTAATATATATAAAGCTCTTAGAAATCAATAAGAAAAAGATAAGAAACTCCAAAGAAAAACTGATAAATGACATGATTATGTAATTTATAAAAGAAAAAGAAATATTAATAACCAAAAAGAAAAAAGGAAAACTAGACACTGTCACTAATAATTAAATACATGCAAATTAAAGCTGCAATTGTTTATATCTGTGTGTGTGTCTGTGTGGTGTCCAATTGGCAAAGCTGACTTAAAAGACTTAATACCTAGCATTGGTAAGAGTTTGAAAAAGTAAGCACTGCTTGCTACTCACTGAGGCAATGACCAAAACCATCCCCAAGAAAAAGAAATGCAAGAAGGCAAAATGATTGTCTGAGAAGGCCTAACAAACAGCTGAGAAAAGGAGAAGTGAAAGGCAAAGGAGAAAGGGAAAGATATACACATCTGAACGCAGAGTTCCAGAAAATAGCAAGGGGAGATAAAGCCTTCCTAAGTGAAAAAGGCAAAGAAATAAGAGGAAAACAACAGAATGGGAAAGACTAGAGATCTCTTCAAGAAAATTACAGATACCAAGGGAACACTTCATGCAAAGATGGGCACAATAAAGGACAGAAACAGTAGGCGGACCTAACAAGCACAAAAGATTAAAAAGACGTGCAAGAATACACAGACGTGCAAGACGTGCAAGAATATATAGACGTGCAAGAATACATAGAATACACAGAAGAACTATGCAAAAAAAGTCTTAGTGACCTGGATAACCACGCTGGTGTGGTCATTGAGAGCCAGACATCACGAGTATGAAGCCAAGTGGGTCTTAGGAAGCATTATTATGAACAAAGCTAGTGGAAATGACAGAATTTGAGCTGAGCTATTCCAAATCCAAAAGATGATGCTGTGAAAGTGTTGTACTCAACATGCCAGCAAATTTGGAAAACTCAGTAGGGGCCACAGGACTGGAAAAGGTTAGTTTACATTCCAATCTCAAAGAAGTGCAATCCCAAAGAATGTTCAAACTACCATACAATTGTGCTCATTCCACATGCTAGCAAGGTCATGTTCAAAATCCCTCCAGTTAGGCTTCCACAGTACATGAACCAAGAACTTTCAGATGTACAAGCTGGATTTAGAAAAGGCAGAGGAACCATAAATCAAATTGCCAACATCCGTTGGATCATAGGAAAGCAAAAGAGTTCCAGAAAAACATCTACTTCTGCTTCATTGACCATGTTAAAGCCTTTGACTTCACAACAAATTCTGGAAAATTCTTAAAGAGATGGGAATACCAGACCACCTTACCTGCCTCCTGAGAAACCTTTATGCAGGTTGAGACGCAACAGTTAGAATTGGACATAGAAAAATGGACTGGTTTAAAATTGGGAAAGGAGTACATCAAGCCTGTATACTGTCACCTTGCTTATTTAATTTATATGCAAAGTACATCATGTGAAATTCCAGGCTGGATGAAGCACAAGCTGGATCAAGACTGCCAGGAGAAATATCAATAACCTCAGATATGCAGATGACACCACCATAATGGCAGAAATCGAAGAGGAACTAAAGAGCCTCTTGATGAAAGTAAAAGAGGAGAGTGAAAAAGTTGGCTTAAAACTCAACATTCAAAAAACGAAGATCATGGCATCTGGTCCCATCACTTCATGGCAAATAGATGGGGAAACAATGGAAACAGTGACAAACTTTCTTTTCTTGGGCTCCAAAATCACTGCAGATGATGACTGCAGCCATGAAATTAAAAGACGCTTGCTCCTTGGAAGAAAAGCTATGACCGTATTAAAAGCTATGACATATTAAAAAGCATATTAAAAAGCAGAGACATTACTTTCCCAACAAAGGTCCATCTAGTCAAAGCTATGGTTTTTCCAGTAGTCATGTATGGATGTGAGAGTTGGATTATAAAGAAAGCTGAGCGCCGAAGAACTGATGCTTTTGAACTGTGGTGTTGGAGAAGACTCTTAAGAGTCCCTTGGACTGCAAGGAGATCAAATCAGTCAATTCTAAAAGAAATCAGTCCTGAATATTCATGGGAAGGACTGATGGTGAAGCTGAAGCTGAAGCTCCAATACTTTGGCCACCTGACGCAAAGAACTGACTCATTGGAAAAGACTCTGATGCTGGGAAAGATTGAAGGCAGGAGGAGAAGGGACGATAGAGGATGAGATGGCTGGATGCTATCACGGACTCTAAGGACATGAGTTTGATCAAGCTCCAGGAGCTGGTGATGGACAGGGAAGCCTGGTGTGCTGCAGTCCATAAGGTCACAGAGTCGCACACAACTGAGCAACTGAACTGAACTGAAGTTATAGCAGAAGTGATGCAGGGATATGAGTGAAACTGGCAGAAGAAGAGACAAAAATAGATCAATGAAATAAGATAGAATCCTCAAGCAAGTCCTTATATAAACAGGAATTTATTTTGCTGTAAATAATAGAATTCAAATGAGTTGGAAAAAAGTAGTATGATTATAAATATACCACATTGAATCAACTATATCTTCCCAGGCCAGGTGGTATAGCAGTAAACAATCCACTTGTCAATGCAGGGGATGCAAGAAATGTGGGTTCAATCCCTGGGTCTGGAAGATCCCCTGGAGAAGGAATGGCAACCCACTCCAGTATTCTTGCCTGGAAAATTCCACGGACAGAGAAGCCTGGCACACTACACTCTGAGGGACTGTGAAAGAATCAGATAGAAGTGAGCACTCAGAGCCTCACTGGATCAAATGCTTAAAACTTAAGAAAAAAGTTGTGACATTTTACCTTTCATCTTATACAAAAATCTGGAATTTTGAAAAGCTAAATGTAAAACCAAAGTAATAAAAGTATTAGAAAAAAAATAAAAGCTTAGAAATAATTTTCAGGTGAAAAAGGTCTTTCTAACCTAGACAAAGCACGTAAGTGATTAGATTGCAGTCGATTACACAAACATCTAAAACTTCTTGCAGGACTTTCCTAGTGGTGCAGTGGATGGGAGTCCAGTGCTAATGCAGGGGACACTGGTTCCATTCCTGGTCTGGAAAGAGCCCACATGCAACGAAGCAATTAAGCCCAGGTATCACAACTACTGAGCCTGTGTTCCAGAGCCCAAGAGCTGCAACCACTGAAGCCCATGCTCTGCGAGAAGAGAAGCCACCACAGTGAAGAGCCTGCACACCGCAAGAAGAGTAGCCCCCACTCGCCACAGCTAGAGAAAAGCCCAGGCAGCAACGCAGACCCAGCATGGACAAAAAGAAAATAAATACATTTAAAAACAAATAAATAAAACTTCTGTGCAGCAAAAGATATTTAAAAATAAGAGCATTATGAATAAGCAAAATGTGGTATATACAAACAATAGAACATTATTCAGCCTTAAAAAAGAAGGGAATTCTGATACATTCTACAACAGGGATGAGACTTGACATTTTGCTAAGTGAAATAAGCCAGTTACAAAACTGCAAAGACTCTTCCATTTCTATGAGGTACCTGGAGTATTCATGGACTAACTGAAATGGACTGGAATGGGTGAATTTAACTCAGATGACCATTATATCTACTACTGTGGGCAGGAATCCCTCAGAAGAAATGGAGTAGCCATCATGGTCAACAAAAGAGTCCGAAATGCAGTACTTGGATGCAATCTCAAAAACGACAGAATGATCTCTGTTCGTTTCCAAGGCAAACCATTCAATATCACAGTAATCCAAGTCTATGCCCCAACCAGTAATGCTGAAGAAGCTGAAGTTGAACGGTTCTATGAACACCTAAAAGACCTTTTAGAACTAACACCCAAAAAAGATGTCCTTTTCATTATAGGGGACTGGAATGCAAAAGTAGGAAGTCAAGAAACACCTGGAGTAACAGGTAAATTTGGCCTTGGAGTACAGAATGAAGCAGGGCAAAGGCTGATAGAGTTTTGCCAAGAGAATGCGCTGTTCATAGCAAACACCCTCGTCCAACAACAAAAGAGAAGACTCTACACATGGACATCACCAGATGGTCAACATGGAAATCAGATTGATTATATTCTTTGCAGCCAAAGATGGAGAAGCTCTATTCAGTCAGCAAAAATAAGACTGGGAGCTGACTGTGGCTCAGATCATGAACTCCTTATTGCCAAATTCAGACTTAAATTGAAGAAAGTAGGGAAAACCACTAGACCATTCAGGTATGACCTAAATCAAATCCCTTAGGATTATACAGTGGAAGTGAGAAATAGATTTAAGGGACTAGATCTGACAGATAGAGTGCCTGATGAACTATGGAATGAGGTTTGTGACATTGTACAGGAGTCAGGGATCAAGACCATCCCCATGGAAAAGAAATGCAAAAAAGCAAAACGGCCGTCTGGGGAGGCCTTACAAATAGCTGTGAAAAGAAGAGAAGCAAAAAGCAGAGGAGAAATGGAAAGATATAAGCATCGGAATGCAGAGTTCCAAAGAATAGCAAGAAGAGATAAGAAAGCCTTCTTCAGCGATCAATGCAAAGAAATAGAGGAAAACAACAGAATGGGAAAGACTAGAGATCTCTTCAAGAAAATTAGAGATACCAAGGGAACATTTCATGCAAAGATGGGCTCGATAAAGGACAGAAATGGTATGGACCCAACAGAAGCAGAAGATATTAAGAAGAGGTGGCAAGAATACACAGAACCGTACAAAAAAGATCTTCATGACCCAGATAATCAGGATGGTGTCATCACTCACCTAGAGCCGGACATCCTGGAATGTGAAGTTAAGTGGGCCTTAGAAAGCATCACTACAAACAAAGCCAGTGGAGGTGATGGAATTCCAGTTGAGCTATTTCAAATCCTGAAAGATGATGCTGTGAAAGTGCTGCACTCAATATGCCAGCAAATTGGGAAAACTCAGCAGTGGCCACAGGACTTGAAAAGGTCAGTTTTCATTCCAATCCCAAAGAATGCTCAAACTACCACACAATTGCACTCATCTCACACGCTAGTAAAGTAATGCTCAAAATTCTCCAAGTCAGGCTTCAGCAGTACGTGAACCGTGAACATCCAGATGTTCAAGCTGGTTTTAGAAAAGGCAGAGGAACCAGAGATCAAATTGCCAACGCCCTCTGGATCATCGAAAAAGAGAGTTCGAGAAAAATATCTATTTCTCCTTTATTGACTACACCAAAGCCTTTGACTGTGTGGATCATGATAAACTATAGAAAATTCTGAAAGAGATGGGAATACCAGACCACCTGACCTGCCTCTTGAGAAACCTATATGCAGGTAAGGAAGCAACAGTTAGAACTGGACATGGAACAACGGACTGGTTCCAAATAGGAAAAGGAGTATGTTAAGGCTGAATATTGTCACCCTGCTTATTTAACTTATGTGCAGAGTACATCATGAGAAATGCTGGGCTGGAAGAAGCACAAGGTGGAATCAAGATTGCTGGAAGAAATATCAATAACCTCAGATATGCAGATGACACCACCCTTATGGCAAAAAGTGATGAGAAACTAAAGAGCCTCTTGATGAAAGTGAAAGAGGAGAGTGAAAAAGTTGGCTTAAGGCTCAACATTCAGAAAACGAAGATCATGGCATCTGGTCCCATCACTTCATGGCAAATACATGGGGAAACAGTGGAAACAGTGTCAGAATTTATTTTGGGGGGCTCCAAAATCACTGCAGATGGTGACTGCAGTCATGAAATTAAAAGACGCTTACTCCTTGGAAGGAAAGTTATGACCAACCTAGATAGCATATTCAAAAGCAGAGACATTACTTTGCCAACAAAGGTCCATCTAGTCAAGGCTATGGTTTTTCCAGTGGTCATGTATGGATGTGAGAGTTGGACTATAAAGAAAGCTGAGCGCTGAAGAACTGATGCTTTTGAACTGTGGTGTTGGAGAAGACTCTTGAGAGTCCCTTGGACTGCAAGGAGATCCAACCAGTCCATTCTGAAGGAGATCAGCCCTGGGATTTCTTTGGAAGGAATGATGCTGAAGTTGAAACTCCAGTACTTTAGCTACCTCATGTGAAGAGTTGACTCATTGGAAAAGACTCTGATGCTGGGAGGGATTGGGGGAAGGAGGAGAAGGGGACGACAGAGGATGAGATGGCTGGATGGTATCACCGACTTGATGGATGTGAGTCTGAGTGAACTCCGGGAGTTGGTGATGGACAGGGAGGCCTGGCGTGCTGCAACTCATGGGGTCTCAAAGACTCGGACACAACTGAGCGACTGAACTGAACTGAACTGGAGTATTCATAGAGACAGAAAGCAGAATTATGGTTGTGAGGGGCTAGGGAGAGAATGGGGAGTTATCATTTAATGGGTATAGCATTTCAGTTTTGCAAGATGAAGAGTTCTGGAGATGGATGGTGGTAATGCTTGCACAACAAGAGGCATGTCCTTAATAACACAGACCTGTGTACTTAAAAACAGTTAAAATGGTAAATTTTATATTATGTGTTTTACCACAATAAAAAAATTTGGGAAAAGAAGCTTTACACTAGAAGAAATATTTGCATCATCTATAAGAGACAACAGATTAAGAAACTGAATACCTGTAGAGCTTCTGCAGTAAACAGACATAAGATAAAACAACCCTATAGAAAAGTGAGCAAAGGACATGCACAGGTAATTCACATAAGAAACACGCAATCCATAAATATTTAGAGATATTAAACTGCAGCTGCTGCTAAGTCGCTTCAGTCATGTCCGACTCTGTGCGACCCCATAGATGGCAGCCCACCAGGCTCCCCAGTCCCTGGGATTCTCCAGGCAAGAACACTGGAGTGGGTTGCCATTTCCTTCTCCAATGCATGAAAGTGAAAAGTGAAAAGGAAGTCGCTCAGTCGTGTCCGACTCTGTGCAACCCCATGGACTGCAGCCTACCAGGCTCCTCTGTCCATGGGATTTTCCAGGCAAGAGTACTGGAGTGGGGTGCCATTGCTTTCTGCAGCAGTATTCAGCAAAATGCAAATTAAAATGTCTTACTGAGTTTCACTCATTCACCAGATTTGAAAATTTAGATAAAAAAAGATAATACCCAGTGTTAGGAAGGATGAGGAAAACAAATTCTCATGTGCTGAATTTAAATTATTAATAGCACCTGGGGTGGGTCAGCTGTGCAATTTGAAGAGTTTTATCTACCAAAGTGAAAAATGGATAAACTGTTTGATCCACAAATCTCTCTCCTAGGATATTACACTCAGGCTTAAGCACAAAAGTGAATGCCCAATTTTCCCTGAAGCACTGTTGCTAATGCTGAATAATTTTAGTTAACTTTGATGTCGATCAATAAGGGAAAGGATGAATAAATATCTCTAGCTAACATAATTAAAAATAAGTATTATTACTTTAGAATGTAGCCATTAATAAAAGAGGTACAGACATGACAGAGGTCTAAGACTTGGGGGTGAAAAAGTAAGCTGCACGATGATGGTAAGACCTCATTTACATTTATTAAAACATAATATTGGAGAAGGAAATGGCAACCCACTCCAGTATTCCTGTCTGAAGAATCTCATGGATAGAGGAGCTGGTGGGCTACAGTCCATAGAGTCTCAAGAGTCGCACACAACTTAGCGACTAAACCACCACGTATACATATATTTGCAAATGTATACCAAAAAAAAGTCTTGGAATAATAGGTACGAACCTGACATTTCCCTCTTCTGAGTGAGAATAGGAGTGACAAAGTTAGTTCTACATTTCCCCCCATACGTCATATATATATTCATTTATTATTTGTATTATTATTAAAACATAAAAAATAAAACAGATAAACTAGAGTAAATAGCTTCTGAAAACAAATAGAAGGTTGTGAACACAGGACACAGCTTTTATAAAAGAAATCTGTGCTACAGAACTATGAGGAATCCTGCTTGGAGGGAGGGGAATTTCTCACAAGTTCTTATCTGTCTTGTATCTCCCCATTTCATATATTTTTTTCAGTCAAAGAGGACTTCCTCCAGAGAAAGCAGGGCTAGGGCTCAGTATTCCTGTAAAGTGAGCAAGATGACACTTGCTCAGCTTTCCTTCTGCTTGAGCCTAGAATATTCCCACAAGGAAAACACTCTTTCTTCTTGTCAAATCACAGTACCACCTCTTTCAGAACCATGATCGTTTTCCTGATTTGGTTCCTTTTTCAGGACAAATGGGCTACAAAAAACAACAGAGACCTTGGAACACCTCTGAGCACCACTGCAGGTGTCCCCAGTCTCTCAGGTTAAAGAGGTGGAAGGAAAAACCCAGTGTGTAAGTAAGTATTCTCCCCAGTATGGCTCCAGTCCCCACTGGACACCTAAGACGGCCGTTTCCTCTCAAGGTGGCCGTTGATACAGAAGGTTTAGACACATTTGCTGAGACAACAGGAGGCAAAACAGGTACCACAAGGAGGCAAGTTACAGCTGAGAGTTAGCCCTATCCAACAATAAAATGTTAGGTGGTGAGCTCCCTGCCACTGGAAGCATTCTAACAATACTGAAAGCTATCAGTGGAGGTGCCAAACTCAGCATGCCCTTGAAGATTCTGAGTAGGTAACAGGCTGGTGTCCAGTGCTTTTAAAGACTCCAAGAATAATTCTGAGGCACAGCTAAGTCTGGAAACCCCTGGCCACTATGACTATTTGGTGCCCTTCAGATTCAAGGGTCTCTGAGTGCAGATTAAAGCAGCTCAGGAGAGAGGTAAAGTGCTCTGAGGACAGAGTGCTACAATAATGAAGCACCATACGTGGGGGGCGGGCGGGGGGCACTCCACAAAGGGTCCTAAAGTTTGAGACACAGATAGTGGTTACAAGCAGCCTCCAAAGCCAAATCCTGACTCTGCCACTTGCTAGCTGTGTAACCACAGACAAGTTGCTTAACTTCTCTGGGCCTCAGTTTTCTCACTGATAAAATCAGAATGGGAAAACTGTTACCCACCTCAGTGGTGAAGCTTAAATCATTCTCGTGTATGTACAGTACTTAGTGCCTGATCCATAGTTAGTGTGAACGGTTATTATTTCGTAGAGGAGGAAACAGAGGCTGAGGCCATACGTTAACCTGACCCACGTCCTAAAGTCAGTTTAGACTTGACAATAAGACCCACAGCTTCTTTCCTTCTAGCTCAAATTAAATACATGGCATTCAGTTCTATCATAGCCTCTGCCTACATTGATCCCTCTTGAGTTGGAGAATAAACTTGTTCAGAGTCTTCAAGCTTGTCAGTTACCAGGCACCCTTGCCCCGTGGCACTGAATACTGTGCCTCCAGCCACAGGACAGGCAGGCAGGACAGATGGAGGCACGAGCCGGCCAAACACTGTCAAGAAAGGGCTCTCAGTGCTCCGCGACGTCACCGCCACGGAAGCCAGCTCTATGGTCTTGGACAAGTTGCTGAACCCCTCCGTGCTTTTTGCCTAGGAAAGAGCTGTCTGTAAAAGGGTGAGAGGCGGCGCGGTTACAAATACAAGGCTTCCATCGCCCAACCGGCCAACTTGGTGCTCCTTCCATTCGCTTGGCGTCTACCCCAGACACCACCGCATCCCCAAGAACTTTTATCGGCTGCACCTGCGTGTGAGCGCCTCTCGCTCCCAGGTGTAGAGGGAGGTGGAGAGAGGTCGCCGACCGAGAGAGGTATGACCCTCAGGTAGGCGTTAAAAGAACGTGAGGGAAGGCTGGAGACCGCAATTAACACCCAATTAACTCTGGGGTGCTGGGAACGAGGCAAAAGTGGGTCAAATGGGAATTTTAATCCCACAAATATCCCCCGACTGCCTTGCGAAGGACGCGGTGGGATGGGGACTGTAAACGCAGGGTGGGCACCGTCGTGGTTACGCACGGCGTGCGCTCTGGCAAGAAGTAGTTACGCACCCGGCCGCGGGTCACCGGCGAGGACCCCTCGAAACCCCTTCTCGGGGCAGAGCGAACCCCCCAGCCCAAGCAAACGCGAGGCCTCGGGGCACCGAGCAGGAGAGCAGAGTGCTGAACTCCGGGCCGCGTCCAGACGGCAGGGGCCGGCGGAGAATCCACCGAGGGAGGCGGCGCGCGCGGAGGCGAGCGGGGCGCGCGGTCGGGTACTCACCCCGCGGGCCGAGGGCTCCGCGAGCCGGGCCGAGTCGTCGGCGGCTGGGCTGCCGAACCGCGGTGCGAGACCCGGGAGAGCGCGGGTGCGGACGTGCAGGGCCGGCCCCGCGCCTGGCCTATGAATCAGCTGCGGGGCGCGCGCCCAGGGGCGGGAATTACGGGAAAGCCGCGGGGGAGGGCAGAGGGCCGAGGACTTTTGCAATTTCCCGTCTCGCTGCGCACTCTTGGCACTCTTGGGCCCCACAGGAATTCTCTTCCTTTGGGTCCCCCGGGGGGAGAGCGGATGGGACCCTGCAGAGGTGCGGGACCCCGGGCCTCGGCGGCCGGGCGGGGACCGGTGGGAAAGGAAGTGGGCGAGGCCTGGGAAGGAAAAGTGGAAACCGAAAACAGCGGGCCGGGCACCCGGGCGGGGGCTCCGGCCCCCGCAGGCTGGCCACCCGGGCGGGAGCAGAGCGGAGCGAAGCGGGTGGGATCCCGCGGGGCCACTTGTTATCCCGGCCTGGAGGCACACCCCCTGGGCTTCCCGGCAGAGATTCTTTGGGCACACACAAGCGCTCCAGGCAAACTTCCGACTGTGTGGGGTTCAGAGCAATAAAATTTGAGTTCTAGGATCCTGGTTCGCGTTCCTCCCTAGAAACTCCGTGGCAGATACAGTTGTCCTTGCAGTAACTGTCCCATAGCCTTACACAAAGAGCTATGTGTGCTATAACGTGGCTTACTTTTTCTCTTAATAATGCCATTTAATCTTTGAAATACGTATTCAAATACAGGGCCCTTGAAATGCATATTTGCCCTCTCTTCATAGTTACATGGGGGCTTACCTGGTGGTACAGTCGGTAAAGAATCCGCCTGCAATGCAGAAGAGCCTGGTTCCATCCCTGAGTGTGGACGATCCCCTGGAGAAGGAAATAGCAACCCACTCTAGTATTCTTGCCTGGGAAATCCCACGGACAGAGGAGCCTCGCAGGCTACACAGTCCATGGGGTTGCAAGAGTTCGACAAGACTTAGCCACTAAACCACCACCACCACAGTTGTATGATGGACTAGCTAAAGGCATACCCACCTGGGGTCTGGTATGGAAACCATCTAAATACAGCTGCCTTTGGACCCAGAGGGAGATTGGTGGGGCTGGGGTGTTGGACAAGGGTGCCCTGCAGCTCTGAAGTCTTGTCCATGGGACCTGGCTCTGGGCGACTAAGACTGAGATTCAGGTGCTGCAAAGTACCACAGTGATTGGGAGAACTAGGAGTCATGGAGAAGGACCACCCATGAATCGTATCTTAAGAATCACTTCTTGAATTGACTGAATGGCTCAAAATGTCAGAATCAGTCCACATGATTTTATGTTTAAAGCCCAAATACTTTTATGTTTGCCCGTGTTTATAGCTCCTCCCAATGCCATCCCAGGGAAAGAGTTCTTTTTAGACAGGTTGTGTCTGATGATGCCAGGAAGACCATGGTGCATACAGTAAATATTTAATGATAATGAAGGTAAAGGTACTCTTGTCTAAATAAATGTAAGGTACTTTGCCACACCTCTCATTAAGGGTTTTAAAGAGTCCATTAGTTTAGCCATCTGGCTATGGAAGCTTTGTCAAACCAGGTCCTGAGGGTGAGGAAGGCTTTCTGATTGACTTTTTCATAGCGTGAAAAAAAAAAAAATAGTGTGATGAATTTCTGCAAAGTGAGTCTTAAGTTGCCTTGGGTTCCTCTAACAATTGAAAGAAACTGAGTTGCAAAATATTCCCTGCTGTTGGTTCAGGACCCTCCAGTCCCCTGGTGAAATTCTAAATTGGCCCCCTTACACAAAGGTCAAGGAGAGGCCGGCCCATTCAGATTGGTTCAGTTCAGTTGCTCAGTGTGTCCGACTCTTTGTGACCCCATGGACATGGACAGGGGCTTCCCTGTCCATCACCAACTCCCGGAGCTTGCTCAAACTCATGTCCATTGAGTAAGTGATGCCATCCAACCATCTTATCCTCTGCCGTTCCTTTCTCCTCCTGTCTTCGATCTTTCCCAGCATCAGGGTCTTTTCAAATGAGTCAGTTCTTCACATCAGGTGGCCAAAGTATTGGAGTTTCAGCTTCAGCATCAGTCCTTCCAATGAATATTCAGGACTGATTTTGTAGGTGGCAGTTTAAATAAGCAAGGAACTTACATAGGAGGCTTGTCTCCCACAGTAGCAAGATGAATACATCTCCACATCTCCTCACCCAGCTGCCAGAATCTTAAAAGTTATATAGAAGCCTTAATGGGGTTCAGTCCTGTGTACAGACCCCATGATCTTAATAACACATTGTTCTGTCAAGGTTGCATCCTTGAAAATGGCTCCTGGTACAGATACAGCCAGCAGAACATATATTCCAAGGACAGGGGAGGGGATAAGGAGGCTCTGATTGTCTGGGGTTGGAGGGTCAACCAGAGGGGACATCCTCTCGATGACATCCTTCCACAGGTGTCCACATAAAATTCACTTATTTTGTGCACCATTCTAATTCCTTGCATATACTCCTCTTTCTAGAGACTAGTTAGTATAGCACCTGTAAATCTGTGATCATTCCCTCAGGATGATGGGTTGAATAGTGTCGTCCAAAAACTCATGTCCACCCAGAATTTCAGAATATGACCCCATTTGGAAATATAGATTTTGCAAATTTCATCAAGTTGAGCCTGAATTAACCCAATGCCTTTTATTCTTATAGGAAGAGGAAAATGTGGACACAGAAACCCAGGAGGAACACCATGTGATTCCTGAGGCAGAGATTGGAGTTATTCTGCCTCAAGCCAAGGAATGCCAAGGATCACTGGCCAGCAGCAGAAGCCAGGAGAAAGGTACAGAGAAGTATGGTTTTCAGCAGAGTTTAATATGTTGTCAAAACAAAGAACATTAAACAAGTCAGGGATACATTCCTTTAAGGTTTCAAAAAAAACAAAAAAACAGATCAACACGTACACAGGGAGTTCGGATGGCCTTGGCACCTGGAAAGGGAGTCTTGTTATTGAACGAGTATCAGCCCTGATATCCCAGGAATGGAGGCGTTTAATGATGCATTTAATCTTTATTTTTAACATGGACATTCTTCTGGTCAGTGCTCCCTTTTCTTTCATAATTAAAGCAGATGGACAATGTATTTTTTTCTGAATTTTTTTTTAATTGAAGGATAATTGCTTTACAGAACTGTGTTGGTTTCAGCCAAACATCAATATGAATCAGCCGTAGGTATACATGTGTCCCCCTCCCTCTTGAACCTCCCTCCCATCTCCGCCCCCACCCCACCCCTCTAGGTTGTTACAGAACTCCTGTTTGAGTTCTCTGTGTCAGAGACAGGCTGCATTAGTTAGCATTAAATTCAGGTTAACTTGTGTATAAGCCAGAATGACTTCCCTAAATACCTCAATATGCAAAAATTTCCTTTAATCATTTCCCTGTCCCTTTTTCATTCTCTGTGTGTCTCCTAGATGTTGGCCTGTCCCAGGGCTCCATCGTTGATTCTCTCCTCTGAATCCACAGTCTCCCGAATGATCATGTCCATGCTCCTGATTTCCATGGTCACTTGTGCTCCGATGAACCTTGAATCTTCCTCTCCATTGCAATTATTTCATCTGAACTACAGACCAACTTATTTGTACATCAAAATCAATATGTTCAAGTTCAAATGCTTCAGTTTTCCACCTTTGATTCTCTTATATTAAGTGAATGCCCCAACCTTTAACTCAGATACCAAATCAAAAAACCTGGGAATGATTCTTGATCCATCCTTCCTCATCTTTCACCAGAAAGTCTCATATATGTAACTATTGTTGTCAAAATCTTGGCCCCCTGTCCACCGGTGCCAATAAAGAATACGGAAACAGAGTTCGGAGGAAATAGAAAAATGGCTTTATCTTTGCCCGGCAAAGGGGAATACATAACAGGCTAGCACCTCAAGTACTGCGCCCCATCTCTTGGGAATAGAGAGAGGTTTTATATCCTCATGAAGGTCTAGCATTTTTATTCTTTCTTTGCAAAGTTTCAAAACAACTACAGCTGGCCTGAGGCAACTCAGCAACTGGGTCTGGTTTCCCTGAAATAATTGGCCCGTGGCCTTTTTTTCTGAAATGCAGAATGCTCCAAGCGATTGTAAGGTAACAAGAATGCCAGGTGTGGGGTATAATCAATACGGAGTCCGAGAGTAATTAGCTTTCTGAAGGACAAGCCCAACTACAAGTGTTTGTTAGTAGTAACAGCTAAAGAATGACCAAGATTGTTTAACTCTTGCAAGCCTGTTTGGCTTGTATGTGTGAAAGGCCATTCACTCATTTCCATTTTTGCTGCAACACTATGACAGGAGAGACATGAGTGGAATGTTAGTTAGCCTTACCCTATCCAGTTTCTCAGGGGAAATACAGTCCTATAAGTATCAGGAATATTACATAGATCTGTCTGTGGATGTAGATATGGAAGAGGGCATGGCAACCCACTCCAGTATTCTTGCCTGGAGAATCGCCATGGACAGAGGAGCCTGGTGGGCTACAGTCCATGGGGTCAACAAAGAGTCGGACACGACTGAAGCAACTTAGCATACACATAGATATAGACGTATGAAATCATCTATGTAAGCTGTGAAATATAAATTATTATTCTATTTGTTAAACTGCTACAAGTATTTATAATTACATATTTGGCAGTATTTGATAACCAGACTGATGGAATTTGAAGGAATTGGGAGTTTTCTGAAGAAAGTGGCTTCATCAATAAGTAGTGGATGATGATTTACAATTACCTTCATGGATAAGAATTCTCTATTTCTTTTTGGATGTTATCACATTTGATATATTAAAGATTCACTTTAGGTTTTAAAGCATGCTTCTGTGGTTATGATTGTTGGTGACATTGGCATTATTTCTAAGAAAACAATGGAAATTAAAATGTTATTTGGTAAATGTATTCTTATATTGCAAAAAACAAAACAGGAATTTTGAAAAGTTTCTAATCTAAAATATATCATAAATCTTGACTAAGAGACAGTTATCATTTCCAAATGTGTATATTTTTTAAAAAAATCAAAAGCAAACAAAAAAGGGAGCTGACAATGACAAAGCAAGATGTTAAATATAGGGCCACATGGAGCTTTCATATTTTAGAATTTCAGAAGATTCCTTTAAGTACTTAAGTATGAATTGTTTTCCTTCAGTGTCTGTTAAGTGGATTTAAGTGAGGGATAACAGCATCCTTAATAGTTCTAAAGGAGTTTCTTGGTTGAACTAAATGTTAGTGGAAGATTGGTTGAAGGATTGATTGCTTCTACACATTCCACCCTCTCCTGCGTATTCCAATAGTTTTCACACCTTATTCCAGATTTCATCAGAAACCAGACCATAGAAGTGTTAGTCGCTCAGTTGTGTCTGACTCTTTGTGATTCCGAAGACTGTAGGCTGCCAGGGTCCTCTGTTCATGGAATTCTCCAGGCAAGAACACTGGAGAGGGTTACCATTCCCTTCTCCAGAGGATCTTTCTGACCCAGGGATCCAACCCAGGTCTCTTGCACTGCAGGTGGATTCTTTACCGTCTGAGCCACCAGGGGAGCACTTTGGATTTTTTTCTTTTTTTTATTTTTGCTCTGTGGGCTTTAGAGATACTGTTGAATATGTGTTTGCTTGGATAACTGCTTTTATTCTTTTGGCCTGTGGTTATGGGGATTAATAAAAATGAGCATAGTAATTAATACTACAGGACAGACCATTAATCCAGTCAGGAAGGAAGAACTTTGAGGGAGAGTCAGGTGGGAACTTTGGAAACTTTTGAAAATGATTTGCTAACCTTGACCTAAAATAAATCTATAGTCATGTTTGTATTGATATTTAAACAGCATCTCTTATTGAGAGCGTGTAGTTGGAAGTTTTTTAAAAAGTACATTCTCTGCATTTTAATTTGATAGAGGGTGTTTAGCACACTTACATTTAAGGTAATTATTGATATGACTGAGTTAAACCTATCACTTTTCTATATGTTTTCTCTTTCATTCTCCCTGCTTTTTGTCCTTCTGTTTCTCCTTTTCTGCCTTCTTTTACATCATTTGAATTTTTAAAAGAATTTTATTTTAAATTTGCCTTTTGGGTTTTTGTTGTTCCTCTTTACAGAACTTTTTGGTATGTGGCCTAATGGATTAAGATATACATCTTTAATTTTTACTGTTTGCTTGAGATAATATTAAATCATTTCACCTACTAGGTCCATTTAACCATGCTTCTTGTCCTTTATGTTATAATTATAAAATGTATTATGTTTATGACAAGATAAAACTGGCATGCAATATGTATTTTAAAGAAATTAAGAGGAAAAACAGTCCTTTCTATTTACATGTTTACCTTTACCACAGTGTTCTTCAGTCTTCCCAGAGAGCCGAGTTTTCATCTGTTCTTGTTTCCCTAAGCCTGAAGGATTTCCTTTAGCATTTTCAAGTGCAGATATGGAGATACACTCTCTTAGTCATGTGTGTGTGTTTAATGTCTTTACTTCATCTCGTCCAGCTTCCCTGGTGACTCAGATGGTAAAGAATCTGCAATGTGGGACACCCGGGTTGGATCCCTGGGTTGGGAAGATCCCCTGGAGAAGGGAATGGCAACCCACTCCAGTATTCTTGCCTGGAGATTCCCATGGCTAGAGGAGCCTGGTGGGCTGTAGTCCATGAGGTCCGAAAGAATCAGACATAATTGAGTGACTGACACTTCACTTCATCTCATGCTTGAGGGATGTTTTTGCTGGGTATAGGATATGTGCTTGACAGCTTTTACCTTTCAAACTTTTAAAATGTTGTTCTGTGATTTTCTGATCTCTATTGTTTCTGTTGACAAGTTGTCAATTATTCAAATTATTATTCCCCTGTATATATAATCTGTCATTTTTCTCTCGTTGCTTTCAATATCTTTTCTTTCTTTTTGGTTGTCAGTATGACAATGATGTGTTTAGAGATTTTTTAAAAATTAGTATCATTATCCATCAGGCTTGACATTTGTTGAGCTTCTTGAATTTGTAAATTTATGTCTTTGACCAAATTTGAGAAATTCTCAGCTAGTGTTTCTTCACATTTTTTTTTCTACTCTTATCTTTCTCATCTCTCTCCTAGAATCCAGTTACTCATATGTTAGACCTTTCCCTTCATATAGTCCCAAATGCCCTTGGACTTTATTGTTTTCACTTTTTTTCTTTGTGTTTTTTAGACTGGAAAGCTTCTATCAAACTTTATTTAAGCTTATTGACTCCTCTCCTCTCATCTTAGTTTTGTTATCAAATTCATCTACTAAATTTTGTATGATAGGCAGTGTATATTTCAGTTCTAAATTTTTCTTTTTTATATATATTTTCTATATCTTTCCTGATATTTAGTGGCCTAATGGATAAGGCACTGGCCTCCTAAGCCAGGGATTGTGGGTTCGAGTCCCATCTGGGGTGGGGGTGGATAAACCACTGAAAGTTCTCCTTTGCTGGACTTTCCCAATGGCTCAGAGGGTAAAGCATCTGCCTGCAGTGCAGGAGACCCAGGTTCAATTCCTGGGTCAGGAAGATCCCCTGGAGAAGGAAATGGCAACCCACTCCAGTACCCTTGCCTGGAAAATCCCACGGATGGAGAAGCCTGGTAGGCTGCAGTCTATGGGGTTGCAAAGAGTCAGAAACGACTGAGCGAATTCACTTCACTTCACTTCACTTCCTGATATTTACTATCCTTTAGCTCATGCCAGGCATATTTTCCTTTACCTCATTTAGCATAGTTCTAATTACTGCTTTTAGAGCATGACTTGGTTATTCTAACATCTAGACATCTTAGAATCAGGCTGTATTGACTGTGGCTCAAATGAGAATGTATCGCATTTCCTGGTTTGTTTATTTATTTTTGTATTGTCAAGTAATTTTGGATTACAACTGGACATTGTAAACATTATGCTATGAAAATGAGTTCTATTACATTCCTCCAGTGACATTGATTTTCTTTTTAAAATGGGCAGTTAATGTGGTTAGGGGCTTCCCCATGGCTCAGCAGTAAAGAATCTGCCTACTGTGCAGGAGATGCAGGAGATGTGGGTCCAATCCCTGCATTGGAAAGATCCCCTGGAAGAGGAAATGGTAACCCACCCCAATATTCTTGCTGGGAAAATCCTATGGATAGAGGAGCCTGCGAGCTACTCTCCATCATAGGGTCACAAAAAGTCAGGCATGACTGAGCAACTGAGCAGCTGCAGAATGTGGTTAGATTCAAACTGCAAACAAGATATTGATTGCAGTAGTAGCAGCTCAAATCCAAATTCACTGTTTTGTGGGGGGGGGGGGGCTTGTTTTTATCTAGGCTGTTTTGAATTCTGTCTTGCACAGTCATGATTCATAGCTTATCGATGATGTAAGTTTAAGCACAGAATATAAGCTTTTTCCTCTCTAGCTATTTCTTTTCTGCTGTTTCTCACTTTATTTTCCAAACAATGTGTTTGCATCAAACTCTGAGCTCTGATTCTTCAAGCCAGAAATATTGTAAATTTTCTAACAGAGTTTTACTTACCTTCACACTGCACAAGACTTGTGGGGTCTCAAGCTAAGGGCCATAAAATATGGGAAACTCACTCCATACTCTTTCCTTTGTTCCAAGTGTTAATTCTCTTCCAGAATCTTACTGTTTTTGTCAATTCTCCACTGCTTTTTATGTGTTTTTTATTTGTATTTTTCCTAGTGTTTGATATTGTTGTATGTAGGAGGGGCAGTTTAATGAGAGCTCCTCAGCTATGACCAAAAGGACACTCCCTACAGTTATATTTTGAAGCACTAAATGATGAAGTTATTGGGAGAAAATACAAGGAACTTGTTTGGGTTTTTTTTTCCCACTTTCCTAGGGTAGATTTCTCCCTCAAACAAAATATTCTTCTGAAACAATCCAGTTTTTCAAAAGATTCAAATATTTTTGCCTTAGACTTCAATCTGGAAACTGCTGAAAGCCTGCTGGAATTGTGTAAGGCTAATCTATTAACTTAAACGTCATGTTAAAATAAAAATGAGTGCTAATAACATGATGAAAAAGTAACAGTGTTAGCCTCTCAGTTGTGTCCAACTCCTTGTGACCCCATGGGCTGTAATCTGCCAGGCTCCTCTGTCCATGGCATTCTCCAGGCAAGAATACTGGAACAGGTAGCCATTCCTTTCTCCAGGGTATCTTCCCAACCCAGGGATCGAACCTGCATTTTTTGCATTGCAGGCATATTCTTTACCATCTCAGTCACCAGGGAAGCTCATATAAGACAATACTACCAAGGAAACAGTTTGGGGAACGAAAGGAGGATTGGTGAAACTTGTCCTTGAATTTCCTGTGAATTTTGTTGAAATGCCAAAAACAAAATTTATTTGAGGGAGTTATGAAGGCAATGGCACCCCACTCCAGTACTCTTGCCTGGAAAATCCCATGGATGGAGGAGCCTGGAAGGCTGCAGTCCATGGGGTCGCTGAGGGTCGAACATGACTGAGCGACTTCACTTTCACTTTTCACTTTCATGCATTGGAGAAGGAAATGGCAGCCCACTCCAGTGTTCTTGCCTGGAGAATCCCAGGGATGGGGGAGCCTGGTAGGCTGCCGTCTATGGGGTCACACAGAGTCGGACACGACTGAAGTGACTTAGCAATAGCAATGGTAAGGTTTATCTTTATCTGGTGATTCCATTTGTGTTTAAATTTCATCTAGACTAAAATGAATACTTCCTAAAGTTATTCACCTTTATATCCAATCTTGTCAGCTTTTAAAATGTAGGTTCTTTCATTCAATTCTAACATAACAGCAATTATTTAATGATGCTTAGTCACTGTGGAATAAAACTCTGGTAATTTCCACATTCTCAGGGCATTTTTTTGAAAACAGGCCAGGGAGAAATGTTCATTCAAGTTCAATACAAAATAATCAAGCTAAATTAAAAAAACCCAAGAAGGAAAAAAATGTTATTAATGTTACTAGATTTTGTAGCAAAAATAATCATAAAAATAGTTTTCTTAGAAATTACTGGAACATGATGCCTAAACATGAAAGTATAAATGTTTCAGAAAAGAATGAATACAGACCATTTCCTTTGAAAATACCCCTTCTTTTCAGGAAGAAAAAAGTAATAATATTCACTTAGCTGGAAATGTAGACTTACAAATATTCATAGTTGCAAAATTGTAACACACACAGATGCTCATTAGAAAAACACTGTGGGGGAAATGGGGTGATGGTAGGAAAAACACTGTAATAACAAAAACTAGTAAAAAACTGAAGATTATCCAATAGAAGACTACTGAAAATGCTATGATTCATCCTTTCAAAGGAAAGGAAGGAAGATTATGTGCTTTATCAGCTGCTGTGGAAATATGTCCAAGATAGTCAATTAAGTCAAAAAAGAGTCAGAAATGTGTATGTGGTATGTCCATTTATCTATTTAATTTGTTAATGTTTATGGCATATATGGAGAAGGCAATGGCACCCCACTCCATGGATGGAGGAGCCTGGTAAGCTGCAGTCCACGGGGTCGCTAAGAGTCGGACACGACTGAGCGACTTCTCTTTCACTTTTCACTTTCACGCATTGGAGAAGGAAATGGCAACCCATTCCAGTGTTCTTGCCTGGAGAATCCCAGGGATGGGGGAGCCTGGTGGGCTGCTGTCTATGGGGTCTCACAGAGTCGGACACGACTGAAGCGACTTAGCAGCAGTAGCAGCAGCATGGCATATATGCATGAGCATATTTGGAGGAGGATTACAAGAAATTTCGTGACTGTGGATGTTCTTGGGGAGAAGGGCAAAAATGGGGGGTAATGTGTAGGGGAAGGCTTGTAGTTTTTCACTTTAGACCTATCTGTGCGGATTCGTTTTTTTAAATCATTTGTTTTTACTTTTTATGGTAATATCTTTAAAAATCAAAGAATATGAGAAGCCACATTTGTTATTTTAGGGGGGAGGTTGTTCTGTTCAAGTTATAATCAATTATAATCTCTTTAGGGATATAAAAGAAATAAAATTAATTGCCTCTGGGGAAGACAACTGAGGGACAGAGGGGAGAGTTTTAACTCTTCCTTTTCATATCGTTTGAATTTTTATCCATATAATTATGTTACTTAGTAAAGGCTGCAGTCCATGGGGTCTCTGAGGGTCAGACACGACTGAGTGAATTCACTTTCACTTTTCACTTTCATGCATTGGAGAAGGAAATGGCAACCCACTCCAGTGTTCTTGCCTGGAGAATCCCAGGGATGGGGGAGCCTGGTGGGCTGCCGTCTATGGGGTCGCACAGAGTCGGACACAACTGAAGCAACTTAGCAGCAGCAGTAAAATATTAAATTTTTAAAAAATGCAACGATTAACAACAACAAAAATGGGACACTGGTCTGAAGTGTTGCCTGTGAGTTGTACATGTCAACCAGTGGGCTTCATCCGGAGTAAACAGTCAGAATTGTGTTCCATGCAACCTGCATAGCATGCATGCTGTCCAGCACTTGTCTGAGAATATGGGCTCTTAGCAGCTGTTTTAGACTTTGGCTTCTTAGAACTAGGGGAACTAGAGCCCCTAACCCACAGGGAACTGGGTTGGGGCACAGACCCTCCCATGGAAAAGTGGGCCCTGTTTCAGAAAGTCTATGGCCAGATACCTCAGCTTCAGGGGTTGTCCCCCAGATAATGCTGTTTATCTCTTTCCATACATTCTTTTTTTTTTTTTTTCTTTAATTGGAGGTGGTGGTTTTTGCCATACATTCACGTGAATCAGCCATGGGTGTACATGTGTTCCCTGTCCTGACCCTCCCTCCCACCTCCCTCCTCATCCCATCCCTCAGGGTCATCCCAGTGCACCAGCCCTGAGCACCCTGTCTCATGCATCAAACTTGGACTGGCAATCTATTTCACATACGATAATATACATGTTTCAATGCTATTCTCTCAAATCATCCCACCCTCGCCTTCTCCCACAGAGTCCAAAAGTCTGTTCTTTACATCTGTGTCTTTTGTTGTCTCTCACATAGGGTCAGCGTTACCATCTTTCTAAATTCCATATATATGCATTAATATACTCTATTGGTGTTTTTCTGACTTACTTCGCTCTGTATAATAGGCTCCAGTTTCATCCACCTCATTAGAACTGATTCAAATGTATTCTTTTTAATGGCTGAGTAATACTCCATTGTGTATATGTACCACAGCTTTCTTATCCATTCATCTGCCGCTGGACATCTAGGTTGTTTCCATGTCCTGGCTATTATAAACAGTGCTGTGATGAACATTGGGGTACACGTGTCTCTTTCAATTCTGATTTCCTCAGTGTGTATGTCTAGCAGTGGGATTTTTTTTTCCATACACTCTTAATATGCATAAATATGAAGCTATTTGCAGAACAGCAATGGTGACACAGACATTAAAAACAGACTTATGGACACGGCTAGGGGAGGGGAAGAAGCAGAGGGTGGGAGGTGTGGAGAGAACAAGATGGAAACATATACTACCATATGTAAAATAGATAGCCAATGGGAATTTGCTGGGGCTTTGTAACAGCCTAGAAGGGTGGGAGGTGGGAGGGATGTTCCAGTGGGAGGGAACATGGGTAAACTTATGGCTGATTCAGGTTGATGTTTGGTAGAAACCAATGCAGTACTGTAAAGCAATTATCCTTCAATTAAAAATAAGTAAAATTTTAAAAACACAATAATATTACAAAAGTTAAAAAAATAGTTCTCTGTAGAAAACTATACAATTATGGGAAAATATGAAGAAGAAAATAATCACTATCTGCTTATTTAAAACAGGAAAAAACTCCAGTGCTATACTGCTTAGTTATTTTAGCAACATAATTGCATATAACCAATTTGTTGCTCTTTACTTACAAATGGAAAGTTGGAAAAAACTTGCAGGTCTTTCACTCACATATTTACTTCACTGGGCTCTGTGCAGCAATGCAAAGAGGTTTGTTTCTCATTGAAGTCATAGTCTGATGCTAGTCGAGCTGTCTTTTCTGTTCCAAGTGGTGAGTCGAGGATAGAGGCTGCTTCCCGGTTATCACCTTGCATCTGGAACACGTGGCTTACACACGTACTTGCAGCAATGAAAGAGGCCAAGAGGTTGGCATGGGTTGACTTTAAGGCCGGGGCCAGTCACTTTCACCCAGCACTGGCTGGAACTCAGTCACATGGTCTAGCCAAACTGCACGGGAGGCTGGGAAGTGGAAGCAGCCTATGGGCCCAGGAAGAGGAAACAGGAGCTTGAGTGGGTGGAAACATTGTCTGGACACAGAAGGAAGCTGCTTATTATAATAAATTATGATATATCTTTGTAATAGAATATCATTCAGCCATTGAAAATCAGGTTTCAGAATGTATTTAATGACAGGCTGATGCAAATGATAAAAATGAAAAGGCAAGATACAGAATCTTATGATTCTTGTTTTGGAAAAAACATAGTATTTATACATTATATGTATGCCTATAAATATAAACTAGAAGGAAATAGATGATATGTTCTTTGCAGTTATCTTTAAATGGAAGGGTGATAGTCTTTTTTATATACTTTTGAAGAAATTGTTAATTGTCTTCAGTGATCATGTATTTCTTTAAAAAGAAGTATGTATAATCTGAAAAACTTTCTTTTAAAGTGGAAAAGAAATCCTTAGGTCATCTGAAACTAGAGCTGACACTTAAAATTCCCTTATAAGTTGCTACAGACTATGCATTTGAAGTTATGCTAGGACTTCAAATCAGCAGAGGGCCACTGTCTGCTTCAGTGCTTATTTTTCCTTTGGCATTGATACTAGCCAAACTCCCTGTTTTACACATTAATTGTAGTCAGAATCCTATATTCCATTTATTCTTTTGGCAGGGAGAAGCCACATCTGAAACCTATCTTTGTCAATTGTAACACTTTTTGAGTAGCATCTATTTGCTGACCAGAGCAAGTAAGCAAACCCGGTCTGGGCTTGCAGGAGGTTTTCATCTACAGCAGACAGTGCTACCATAGCGACAGGCTCCATCACAAAACTAGGAAAGGAGAGCAGTTTCACGGAGTGAACAATCCTTGTGAGAAGACAGCCCCAGGGTTTGGAAGAGAAAGAGGACTGGGCACAGGGGGCTGTGCATTCCGGTAGGACAGGGCTAGGCGGAAACCATATTTCCTTGCACAGGGAGACTTTGTGGATTAAAAGAAAATACATATCAGCTTTAACGTCCATATAAGGCAAAGAATGGGGCTTCCCAGGTGGCACAGTGGTAAAGAATCTACCTGCCAATGTAAAAGACACAGGTTCGATCCCTGGTGCGAAAGATCCCTTAGAGAAGGAAATGGCAACCCACTCCAGATTTCTTGCCTGGAAAGTTCCATGGAAAGAGGAGCCTGGTGGGCTACAGTCCATGGGATTGCAAAGAGTCAGACATAGCTGAGCATGTACTCACAGGGCAAAGAATAATAACAAGATAGGAAGAGACAAAGTACAGAAACTCATTAAAAACAGATGTTCTCCATATGTATTTTAAATCCATCATGTTAGAAAAATGTACAAAATTGATCATGTCCAGTGTTAATGAGGATGTGGGTCAACAGTTAATTCTCAAATGCTGTTGGGAGTATAAGTTAGCCTTTGCATTATCAAATGTATGTGTCCTTTGATGGAGAAATTGAACATCTGAGGTAGCTCACTCAGCTGAAATAATGTGGGTGAACGTGTAAAGCCTCTGCTGTCCACTTTCATAACCAAACCTGTGAGGTATGTTGTTTAGCCGCTCAGTAGTATCCAACTCTTTGCGACCCCATGGACTGCAGCACCCCAGGGACAGGCTTCCCTGTTCTTCACCATCTCCAGGTTTACTCAAACTCATGTCCATTGAGTCTGTGATGCCATCCAATCATCTCATCCTCTGTCATCCCCTTCTCCTGCCTTCAATCTTTCCCAGCACCAGGGTTTTTTCTAATGAGTCGGCTCTTCCCATCAGGTGGCCAAGGTATTGGAGCTTCAGCATCAGTATCAGTCCTTCCTATGAATATTCAGGGTTGATCTCCTTTAAGATTGGCTGGTTGGACCTCCTTGCAGTCCAAGGGACTCTCAAGAGTCTTCTCCAAAACCACAGTTCAAAAGCATCAATTCTTTGGTGTTTAGCCTTCTTTATGGTCCAACTCTCATATCCATACATGACTACTGGAAAAACCATAGCTTTGACTGGATGGACCTTGGTTGGCAAAGTAATGTCTCTGCTTTTGAATACACTGTCTAGGTGTTACAACTGCCCTCAATCTCTTGGCAGGGGTAGTAAGGTCCAAAGCAGCTCAGCAAACCTGTCAGTTCAGTTGGACAAACTACAGAAAGAATGAGACCCGCAGGTGCCCTCTAGTGGCACCACTTTTTAGAGAACAGGCTCTTCAAGGAATGTTTCAAGCCTTCCCATGAAGGTGGCAAGACCTGTCTGACAGGGCTGGGCATTGATTCTTGGCCTCCCACCTTCCCACCCGCAGATTCTGGTACTAGCCAAGAACAGCCCTTTGGCTTGGCTTTACCTAAAATGAGTTCGGGGTGTTTCCAAGGAGCTGCAACCTCAAATTTCTTCCTACTGGTGTGCCAATTCAGACAGCCAAGAGACCTGGCAGAATCCCTAAGGTGCTGTCTCGTGTGGCCCGCCACCCCCCAACCTCGCCCTGCTCCATAAAGCCCAGGGACACGCTGGTAAAGCACCTCCCTAGAACAACTTAGGTTTCCAATTACTTCCTTGAAAATATGCTAATTAACTTGACATTGAGTTACACAAGAGTGAGCAAGTAAGGAAAAGATAATACAGGCAGGAAAGAATGGGAGGCCCCTAGAGAGCAACACTGGTATTTGCAGAGTGCCTACTTGGTGCCAGTTATCAGGGCTGCCACAGGTGCTGGGCCACCCACAGCTTGATGGTATTTCTGCACATTTGTAAAAAGTGGGTGCAGGGTTTGGCAGAGAGACGGAGCCTTTGTGTGGAGGCAGAAATGCTCTCCTCTCAGGCACAGGTACCTTCATGCTTAGGCACAACAATTTGGTGAGAGAAAAGGACTTAAGTTTAGTCCCCATTCACCCCCACCCCGTTGTCTCAGCACTTTGGAAAGTACACCCATGTCACAGGTGTATCAGCAGCCTTGCACATGTGATGCTGAAGGCATCTGGCCAAGGGAAGAGCAAGAGCTGAAAATCTAGGCCTGCTCTGCCGGCCAAGCCCTGAGTCATGTGTCAGTCTGGAGCCCTCGCCTTTGTGTAATAAGCACAAGGTGCCTGATGTGCTAGTGGCCCTGGGTCTCTGTTGTGTCATTCTTTAATAATCCTGTAAGGTAGGCAGAGATACGTTTCCTGTAAAGCTAATGACGTAGACTTTTCCAAGATCTAGGAGGCGTTCAAGCACTGATTCACACGGTCATGCTGCTGCTGCTGCTAAGTCGCTTCCGTCGTGTCCGACTCTGTGCGACCCCATAGACGGCAGCCCACCAGGCTCCCCCATCCCTGAGATTCTCCAGGAAAGAACACTGGAGTGGGTTGCCATTGCCTTCTCCAATGCGTGAAAGTGAAGTCGCTCAGTCATGTCCGACTCTTCTCGACCCCGTGGACTGCAGCCCACCAGTCTCCTTTGTCCATGGGACTTTCCAGGCAAGAGTACTGGAGTGGGGTGCAATTGGCTTCTCCTCACATGGTCATATTTTGTTCTAAAATTTGCAAAATAAAATCATTGAACCATAATCGCTTAAAACAATTGTCGCAGCAACTTTTGGATACAGGTACAAAATTATCTCCATCTTGTAACTGAGACACAGAAATGTTAATTAGCATTACTGTTAAGTGTTAGAGCTTGGATTTGTTGCAAACTAATTGATATGAATGCCAGAGGATCATGGAGAATATTGTTGCTAAGGAAGTATATTATTTCTAAGAGGTTTGTGACATTGTACAGGACACAGGGATCAAGACCATCCCCAGGAAAAAGAAATGCAAAAAAGCAAAATGGCTGTCTGAGGAGGCCTTACAAATAGCTGTGAAAAGACGAGAAGTGAAAAGCAAAGGAGAAAAGGAAAAATATATCCATTTGAATGCAGAGTTCCAAAGAATAGCAAGGAGAGATAAAAAAGCCTTCCTCAGTGTCAATGCAAAGAAATAGAGGAAAACAACAGAATGGGAAAGACTAGAGATATCTTCAAGAAAATTAGAGATACTGAGGGAACATTTCACGCAAAGATGGGCTCAGTAAAGGACAAAAATGGTATGGACCTGACAGAAGCAGAAGATATTAAGAAGAGGTGGCAAGAATACACAGAAGAACTGTACAAAAAAGATCTTCACAACCCAGATAATCACGATGGTGTGATCACTCACCTAGAGTCAGACATCCTGGAATGGGAATTCAAGTGGGCCTTAGAAAGCATCACTACAAACAAAGCTAGTGGAGGTGATGGAATTCCAGTTGAGCTATTTCAAATCCTAAAAGATGATGCTGTGAAAGTGTTGCACTCAATATGCCAGCAAATTTGGAAAACTCAGCAATGACCACAGGACTGGAAAAGGTCAGTTTTCATTCCAATCCCAAAGAAAGCCAATGCCAAAGAATGCTCAAAGTACTGCACAATTGCACTCATCTCACACACTAGTAAAGTAATGCTCAAAATTCTCCAAGCCAGGCTTCAGCAGTATGTGAACCGTGAACTTCCTGATGTTCAAGCTGGTTTTAGAAAAGGCAGAGGAACCAGAGATCAAATTGCCAGCATCCACTGGATCATCGAAAAAGCAAGAGAGTTCCAGAGAAAAACATCTATTTCTGCTTTATTGACTATGCCAAAGCCTTTGACTGTGTAGATCACAATAAACTTTGGAATTCTTCAAGAGATGGGAAACCAGACCTCCTGACATGCCTCTTGAGAAACCTGTATGCAGGTCAGGAAGCAACAGCTAGAACTGGACATGGAACAACAGACTGGTTCCAAATAGGAAAAGGAGTATGTCAAGGCTGTATATTGTCACCCTGCTTATTTAACTTATATGCAGAGTACATCATGAGAAATGCTGGGCTGGAAGAAGTACAAGCTGGAATCAAGATTGCTGGGAGAAATATCAATCACCTCAGATATGCAGATGACACCACCCTTATGGCAGAAAGTGAAGAGAAACTAAAAAGCCTCTTGATGAAGGTGAGAGAGGAGAGTGAAAAAGTTGGCTTAAAGCTCATCATTCAGAAAACGAAGATCATGGCATCTGGTCCCATCACTTCATGGGAAATAGATGGGGAAACAGTGTCAGAATTTATTTTGGGGGGCTCCGAAATCACTGCAGGTAGTGATTGTAGCCATGAAATTAAAAGACCCTTACTCCTTGGAAGGAAAGTTATGACCAACCTAGACAGCATATTAAAAAGCAGAAACATTACTTTGCCGACAAGGTCTGTCTAGTCAAGGCTGTGGTTTTTCCAGTGGTCATGTATGGATGTGAGAGTTGGATTATAAAGAAAGCTGAGCATTGAATAATTGATGCTTATAATTGATGCTTTTGAACTGTGGTGTTGGAGAAGACTCTTGAGAGTGCCTTGCACTGCAAGGGTATCCAACCAGTCCATCCTAAAGGAGATCAGTCCTGGGTGTTCATTGGAAGGACTGATGCTGAAGCTGAAACCAATACTGTAGCTACCTGATGCAAAGAGCTGACTCATTTGAAAAAGCCTTGATGCTGGGAAAGATTGAGGCCAGGAGGAGAAGGGGACAACAGAGGATGAGATGGTTGGACAGCATCACTGACTCGATGGACATGTGTTTGGGTGGGCTCCGGGAGTTGGTGATGGGCAGGGAGGCCTGGCGTGCTGCAGCTTATGGCCAATGAGTTGGACACGACTGAGCGACTGAACTGAAGGAAACAGTGCTTCCAAGAGTATCCTACCAAGTCCTATTCATTCATGCCCCTGGTTCTCCAAATATCACAATCAATGAAAGACATCTTTGGATGTTATTTTAGGTCTGATAAGAGGCAGAGAACAACACATGAGACCAGAGGTCAGACCAGAAAGATGCAGTGGCTTCTGTGAAGCCAGCCCTAGATGTTGTCAGCCTGGCTAGTCCCTGTTTAGGCTCAGGGTAAACTTGTAGGTTCTTTTACTAAAAGGAAGAAAAGAAGATGGATATTGGGAGATTATTAGCAGTCTTTACCAACACGGCATCTGGTCCCATTACTTCATGGCAAATAGATGGGGAAACAATGGAAACAGTGACAGACTTTATTTTCTTGGGCTCCAAAATCACTGCGAATGATGACTGTGGCCATGAGATAAAAGACACTTGCTCCTTGGAAGAAAAGCTATGGCCAAACTAGACAGCTTATTAAAAAGCGGACACATTACTTTGCCAACAAAACTCTATCTAGTCAAAGCTATGGTTTTACCAGTAGTCATGTATGGATATGAGAGTTGGCTGAGCGCCAAAGAATTGATGCTTTTGAGTTGTGGTGTTGGAGGAGACTCTTGAGAGTCCCTTGGACTGCAAGGAGATCAAACCAGTCAATCCTAAAGGAAATCAATAATGAATATTCATTGGAAGGACTGATGCTGAAGCTGAAGCTCCAATACTTTGGCTACCTGATGAGAAGAGCTGACTCATTGGAAAAGACCTTGGTCCTGGGAAAGATTGAAGGCAGGAGGAGAAGGGAATGACAGAGGACGAGACGGTTGGATGGCGTCACCCACTCAATGAACATGAGTTTGAGCAAGCTCCGGGAGTTGGTGATGGACAGGGAAGCTTGGCATGCTGCAGTCCATGGCGTCGCAAAGAGTCGGACATGCCTGAGTAAATGAACAACAGCAAACAACACCATTAGGCCAAGAATGGTTTGCCTTAAAAACCTGTGAGTCCTGAGATCTGTGGGCACAATGTGAGAATTAACATGAACTGGATGGCAAAGCAGGTGAGCAAGAGTGTGAGATAGACCTTGTCAGGAGACAGTCACGAGAGACAGGCTGCATGGGGCGAGGAGTGGGTGGAGCACAGTGAGTAATGGCAGCCGTTTCAGGGGAGTTTCTCACAGCTTTGGGCTCAGATAATCTGACAGAAATGATGCTGAATGGGCTTCCTATGTGATGCAGTGGTAAAAGAATCCACCTGCCAATGCAAGAGATGTGGGTTTGACCCCTGGGTCGGGAACATCCCCTGTAGAAGGGAATGGCTACCCACTGCAGTCTTCTTGCCTGGGGACTCCCATGGACAGAGGAGCCTGGTGGGCCATAGTCCATGGGGTCGCAAAGAGTCGGACACGACTGAATGATTGAACTGACCTGAACTGAACTGCAGTAGTCTTGCCTGGAAAATTCCATGGACAGATGAGCCTGTCGGGCTACAGTCCACAGAGTCATAAAGAGTAGGACACAACTGCACGACTGAGCACACACACAATCTGACAGGAAAATGCACACGGACTTTTGAAAGTAATTTCCCTTGACTCACAAGAAGACCTGGGAGACCCAAGAAAAGACCCCTTCATTTAGAGAATGAGGAAAAGATAATGAAAAAAAATGACAAAGACATTGAGGCTATCCCTAGTCTCCAACTTGACCAATCCACCAGTGGGGAATGATTCGCTATTACAAAGAACACACGGGTACTAACCACATCCTTCCCTCTTCTCTCTCAATCAAGGTGCTGTAAAGAGGTGTACCATGGGAATCATTGCCTCTACCTTTTCATCTTTTTACCATTCAAATGGAACAGCCCCCATCTGGTCTCCAGGGATATCATTATTGCCCAATTCAATCGATTCTTTATATTTTTGCATGGTGTTCCTCTACATCATTTAATCTAAGTGATTAACCCTTGACCTCTTCATATGGCCTCTTGTCACAATTTCTGGGTTACTAGGTTCTTCTAATTCTGTCTGACTTCATCTTCTCATTCCCCCCATTCCACCCTAAACTCCTCCTCCTCGGGATGGTGTGTTAGAGAGAGTAGGTTGGCAAGTAAGTTCTCTCAAGTCTCATTGCAAACTCCTCCTAGGTTTCAATGGCTGGAAAGCTAAATAGCTACGTGTCCCCAAGCCCCTTGCAACTAGCAGTCCAGACATGTTCTAGATTTTGCCAATCAGGTGGGCTCACATGGAAACCTGGGGAGAAACATAAAGAATCATGGAAACTTGGAGAAGAATTAGATCAAAGTATTTATCAAAATCGTAAGAAGGCTAAGTCTAAAGTAGGTTAAGAGTCACTGCTTTACACAGTGACTAGAAATGCATCTGCTCTTGGATTTCAGTTTCCTTGTGTATGTGGATGATTTTTATGTTACCTCTGAGGCAATAATGCTGCATAACAGGCCATCACAGAGTTCAGTGACTTGCAAGAAGAACTCCTTGCAATTATTTTGCTCATAGGTGCTGCTGGTCGCCTGGGCTTGGCTTCAGGCTTGAGTGGGCTCAGATTTCCTCTGTGTGTTTTAGCATTCTCCCTGATGGAGAGTTACTCAAGGACATGTTCTTCCCATGGCAGATCACAGAAGCCTAAGAGAAGCCAAATCACACAAGCCCATTTAAAGCTTCTGCTCTCATCATTTCTGTTCACATTTTTGGCCAATGAGATTCACTTGGTTAAGTCCAAAGTCCATATGTAAGACAGTATCTTTGTTCCCTGATGGCTCAGATGGTAAAGAATCTGCCTGCAATGTGGGAGGCCTGGATTCAATCCCTGTGTCAAGAAGACCCCCTGGAGAAGGGAATGACTACCCACTCCAGTATTCTTGGGCTTACCTGGTGGCTCAGTGGTAGAGAATCTGCCTGCAACGCAAGAGCCCCAGAGGACACAGGTTCAATCCCTGGGTTGGGAAGATCCCCTGGAGGAGAAAATGGCAAACTGCTCACTCCAGTATTCTTGCCTGGAGAATTCCATGGACAGAGGAGCCTGGCGGGCTACAGTCCATAGTGTCACAAAAAGCTGGACCCAACTGAAGCAACTTAGCACACACACATGGAGTGGGAGAAGAAAGAAATTCATGTTTTCAAAAAAAAAGAATCAAATCTAGCCCAACTTCAAATGTAAATATTGAGCTTGGAATATTTCTCTTGGGCTCCAGACACTGTCTGTGGGATCTTTTCTGCGCTGGTGTTGCTTCCAAGGCTGCCTGCAAAGGTGCCCATGGCTACCTGTTTAGTAACTGCCAGTTTGCAGAACAAAGTAGGAAAAGTTAAAAAGAATGAGTTGACTTCTGCAGAGAAAGGGTGATCTAGAGAGGGGCTAGACACTCGTGTGTGTGGATGACTAAAGATTCCTTTAAGTACTGATGGAAATTTAGCATTCAAAGCCTTCAGTGATTGGAAATTCTCTGGTGGTTATAGCCTTGTACTGCTTCTGCAGAGGGCACGAGTCCAGGGGAACTAAGATCCTGCATGGCATACAACGGGGGGAAAAAAGCCTTCAGTAATCAAATTTTTCAGTTTTCTGTCTCACAGTTCCTCCTCTTGAACCTTTTACTCTATGAGAATTACAACAAACAAAAGTAAACCCCAGTAGAAAAAAAAGAAAGGTCTTATGTGAATACCGATATATTGTTAGAAAGAAACTAAATCTCTTTTGCCATTTGAAAACATAAAGTCAATGAACAGTCCGAAATAACTTATTATATGACTATGTTTTCAAATTAATCACCCCAATTAAATGTTAAAGTAATAATATTTTGATAAATTTTTCCTCTGGAAATTCATCTGATTTTGAGGGGGTTTTTTTTTTTTTTCTGTTGAAGAGATAAATAAGGAAGTTAAGAAGGCTCCCACCAACGTTTTATTAGGGCTTCTGCTAGGGTGTATAATTGCTTCAGATGAAAATATGAAACCTCTGGAATAAGCTTTTTTGGGACAACCTATTTTAAAAAATAGATGTATTCCTTCTTATTCAGTTGACTTCCCCCAATTCAGTCTTCCCAGTTAAGCTGAGTCAGGAAAACCCCTGACTCAGAGGTGGACTCCTCCAAGGGGTGGAGGAGCCCAGCCCTGGAGCTTTCTGTGAGCCAAGGGTTAAGATCCCTAGGATGAAATCCCCTTGGTCTTCGGCCAAGTTTTGTTTCTTTACCTTTTCAAGGGGCTCCCTGTGCCACCCATCAGAAAGATGAATTTATTTCAATCCTCTAGAGACGACATCCATGAAAACCACCAAAGCTCCCCAGCTTCTCACCTAAGAGATCTAATTTTATTTTTTACAAACTTTGTATTATGGAAAATTTCAAATGTATACAAAATTAAAGAACAATGGCATATAAAATCCATGTGTCAGGCATTGTTTAATCACCCAGCTTAAACAATGATCTATTCCTATCCAGTCTTATGCCATTGCTATGTCTAGTCACTCTCTTTCATTCCACTGGATTGCTTTGAAGCAAATCTGAAACATTCTGTCATTTCAATAGCAAATAATTTAATACCATCTGTAAAAGATAAGGGTTCCTTAAAAAAATCCAATATCATTTTCGGGATCAATATTACATATTAAATAAGCAAAATAGCAGAGCAGCTCCGTCCCTGAGATCTGCTGAAAGCCAGCCCTCGGCACAGTGGTTTATAAAAAAGAAAGAAAGAGTAATAAAGAAAAGAAAATATAAAAGGAAAACAAGTAAAAGCATAATGTATAAATTGCTGTTAAGGAGAAAATTTGTTTTTTGGTAAGACACCATTTATGACTATTTCAAATAACTGCAACAAATGATTTTCTGTGGGTATCAGAACATAAACCACAGAGGCATTAATCTATAAAACTCAGCACTGACCATATCACTTCAGCTACAGTAATCAGAATGGCTTGATTCTATTCATTTTAAATAAATTCAAAATAAGAGGTTTCATGCTCAGCTGCCAGTTTCTTAAATTCTTCCTATTACTATACTTGAATAATTTTCTAGGAATTATTCATCTTGAGAAAATTATCCTTCCCCCAATATCTTACTTAAAATGTCCTTTGAGCTCTACATTTTCCTGCAAAGCAACTTTCTTTTCCACTCATGCGTCAAGATACATTTTCATGCTGGTTTCACTAGACAGCTGTCAAACTTGAGGGTTGTCACTGTAGCATTCTATGGTGGCCTGGCCAACAAGTTTCAGATGTTCAAATTCCAAGCCATTTAATACTGGTTTTGTTTTAATTTCCTTTCTTTTTTTTTTTTGACCAAGCTGCATGGCTTAGGGGATCTCGGTTCCCTGAACAGGAATTGAACTGGACTCACAGCAGTGAAAGCGCTGAGTCCTAACCACTGGACTGCCAAGGAATTCCCCAATTAATACTATTATCATCAGCATTTACCAAATGGCTTATTAAAGATAAAGTGGTGGGGTGGTGGTAGTGTGTGTGAGTGTAGAATTGGAGAGGTTCGGAGTGATCAATAGCACATTTGAGCCCTAAGCATTGAAGGCTTGCCAACTAGTTTAAAAAAAAAATCATCACTGCAAATTTCCATTGCTGTAATACCTCTTTCTTGCTTTTCTTTAAAATTGTTTGATATTTATTGCAATGTGTGTATGTGCTCATTCTCTCAGTCATGTCTGACTCTTTGCAACTCATGAACTGTAGCCCACCAGGCTCCTCTGTCCATGGAATTTTCCGGGTAAGAATACTGAAATGGGTTGCCATTTTCTGCTTCAGGGGATCTTCCTCATCCAGGGATTGAACACCCACTCCTGCATTTCCTGCATCAACAGACAGATTCTTTACCACTGAGCAACCTGGGAAGCCCATAGCCTCTCAGAAATTATGAAGAGGATGAAATGTGCTTTTATAATGAAGAAATATGTCTTAGCACTGCTTCCTGAATCTTTCTCTGCCTTGCTGGTCCACCCTAACCCCATGCCTTTTGCTGTAGTCAATTCCTTGTCTTAGTCTGTTTGGGCTGCTATAACAGAATAATGTAGTCTATGTGGTTTATAAGTGTGAGAAATTTGTTTCTCACAGTTATGGAAGATGGGAAGTCCAAGATCAAAGTGCTGGCAGATTCAGTGCCTGGTGAGTAGACAGTTCAGTTCCTGGCTTGTAGACAGCTGTCTCCTCACTATAACCACACGTGGCAGAAGCGACAAGGGAACTCTCTGGGACCTCTTTTACAGGGGCACTAATGTCATTGTAAGGGCTTCACCCTCATAACCTGATTGTCTCCTAAAGGTCTTACCTCCGAATACCATCACTTAAAGAATGATAAGGACCCAGGCTTGAATAGACTCCCACTGGCCAAATCAGGGGTACTCTGAAAAAGTAATTAATGATACTGTCAATAATAAACTACAGAATAAAATAAAAAACATGAGAGTAAATAAATAATGAGTAGATTAAAAGTTTGATAAGGAATGATGTGTTTATGTATTTTCAAAATACCTTTCTAGAAAATGCTTATTAACTACAAATGAGAAAAGTGCAACTGTAGAGTGGAGGAAACTGGCAGATTTCAGGATTGGGGCAAATGGAAATTGTGTGTCTATCTCATAGACCGGATGCCATCAGAAGCATTGCTTCTGTGATGGCCTTGACAAAGATGCAAAACGTGAACCTAAAAAGGAGAAGACATTAGGAAAACCCAAACTAAAGATTATTCTGGAAAATAACTGGCCTGCAATTTTCAAAAGTGTCGAGGTCATAAAAATCAAACAAAGATGAAGGCACTATTATGGACGTAATGGAGACTAAAAAGACATGATGTGCAGCACGTGACCTTGGACTGGATTCTTTGCTCTAAAGGGCATGATTGGGACTAATGGTGAAATTTGAATAGGGTCTGAGAATTCAGTGGTAATAACATATCAGTGTCAGTATTCTGATTTTGGTGGTTGTATTTGTTTACATAGGAAAATGCCCTTTGTCTGTAGAAAACATACCAAAGAATTTGGTGGTAATGGGGCTTTGGGTTGGCCATTGACTGAAATGGTTCAGGAAACAAATATTCTTCCTTTGTACCTGCGATTTTCCTGCAAGCTTGTGAATGTTTCAAAAATATTAAAAATTAAGGCCATTAATCCCTATTTCCCCCAAAACTGTATTTTGTGCATAATGAATGGTGTGTGGGCAGTCCTTTGGTGTACACTGGCCTGGATGGGCTCTGAGGTCCCACCTAGCCAGAGTCTTACCGTTTTCCCACTTCCCCGCTTATGTCCACTTTCCTTATTCAGTGGAGCAGAGTGAGGGGAATGCGAGGTGAGGAGAAGGGAGAAGAATCACAGTCAGAATGCGGGGAGGCTTTTGACCACACCTGCAGTTTTTCTCTAAGATTCTGGTCCCAAGACACCCCACTTCACTAAATAATCTATTTTTCAAATGAATGAGATCTCTCAAAAACTTTACCTTCCACGAACTGTTTCTAAGAAAACTGCTGAAGAGTATGCTCCACCAAAACAGGAAGTAAACCAATATAGAAGCAAACAAGAGATACAATCCAAGAAAGATATAAAGAAACGCCAAAGTGATAGGAAAGGGAGATTTCAAGAAAACAGGAGGTAGGGTTAGAAATCATTCTACCCAGATGATTGCAGGCCAGAAGGCTCTAGAAGAGTTATCTTCAAGAAGATGAAATTGATGAAGCACTTAATTTGTTTGAATTTATCCAGAGGAAATTTACAGGGGGAGTGTTCAGAAATAAATTAATAATAAATACATAGGAAAATAAGCAAATGAAAAAGAAAGACATAATTACCTTTAGGGACAGAAAAACGTGGATGGAAAAAAACGATCATAGTTTTTTTACATTGCTAAACTTTGTCATTTAAGTATAATCATAATAATGTATTTTGGAGAAGGAAATGGCAACCCATTCCAGTATTCTTGCCTGGAGAATCTCATGGACTGAGGAGCCTGGGGAACCACAGTCCATGGGGTCGCAAAGAGTCAGACAATACTGAAGTGACTGAGCATGTAATAATGTATTTACTGAGTATTGATTTTAACTTTACTGGGACCATGAGTGAATGGACAATGTACCCTGTGTGTTTGTCTGTGTACATGTATGTGTATGTGTGTGTATAGAAGAGAGCAACATCTGTCTTCACAGAGGAAGGTTGATGGATAAT
Organism: Bos indicus; assembly: GCF_029378745.1. NCBI lineage: Eukaryota > Metazoa > Chordata > Mammalia > Artiodactyla > Bovidae > Bos > Bos indicus. The sequence continues at coordinate 35,507,815 of NC_091779.1, forward strand.
GTCTAAAACAAAATTATCAAAAAGTAGCAATGAAAGCATTTTTCCCCAGAGATATGAAAGCATATGTCAAAGGAGTTGAAACTCCTTACCTCTGGAAAAATGGAAATAAGAGGGAGTGGAGTGGGGTGTTCCTTCTAGTAAGAAGGTCAATAGAGCATCTGAGTCTTAACTACAGTTGGACTTCTCTGGAGATGAGTTATTGGGAAGTGCTTTGGAAATATACGCTTGTGGAAGAGGCCTGAGTGAAGAGCAAAGGAGCCTTTTCTTACAGGTCAGCTCCTACAGGGAGACAGCAACGTGGAGGGTGGATCTGCAGTTAGTCATCACGTACACATGCTTATGCTTGTTTTATAGAAGTTGGAGAATAACGCCTTCAGTTCTTTTAACATGGCTTTAAAAAAAATGATACATTATTGTCCTATATATGCTTTAATTTGGTAGTTTTACACTCAAGTAGCCTGCCCATAGAAACCTCCTCCTTCTCCCTGCAAAAAAAGATCTATGAAAATGACCTCACACAAAAAAGATCTGCGCATTCTTGCAGTGGCAGGGGGCTGGGGATTAACTTTGTTAAATCCTGTCTTTTCCAGAGTTATTTGTCCACAGCAATCAAATTACATGATAATATCCCAAGGAATACACTTTAATAAACTCATTTAACTGTGGCTGGACTTTCTTCAGGAATGCAGGTTCCAATCACGGCATTGTTCTTAGAAGGAAACATGATTCCCTTTAGGAGGACGATTCCAAGAACTGACTGTAGCCAAAAACAAGGTCTGCCTATACATGCCTGGTTGAGTGCCGTAAAATGGAAGCAAAACAAAACACACCTAACTAGAAAGAGGAGAACCACAGGGAGAAAGAAGGGAGGGGTGGAGACTGTTTTGAACCAGGTTTGAAAGATGCAGTAAGCATCAGGGGTATTACAAGAGCCCAGATGGAAAACAGTTTTGTTTGTTTTTACATAAAAAAGGCACAGAGTAGGGGATGGCTTTATCCCCAGAAGGCTGGGGTTCACCTGGTTTAGAGCACTGAGTTTCAAGGTAAACTGGCTGTACCTGTAGTGAGTCTGAGATCAGCCAGGGACTCTGCTTCCAAAGGAGCCAGCCAGCGTGGGAGAAAGACATGAGAGCTGTGAAGCATGACTGAGTAACACCCAACGCTGTCGGTCAAGATCAGATGGCTCTCAGTGTATCTGCAATTTCTCCATCTGTGTTTAATTTGTTTGGTAACTTTCCCCATGCTGGGCTAACTTCATCCTTCACCCTATGAACAGAGACTGTCATAGGTTAGCACCTGTTGCAGTGGCTTGAGGTCAAGAGGGAGGGGCAGGTTGGAGAAGACAAGGTGGTCTCCTGAATCTAACATGGCCCTCTAAAGAGGAGAAAAAAGTGTCTTTACCTTTCCCCTTGACCCCTTACGCAGGGGTGAGGGCGATGAGTTGGGGTGAACAGTTCAACAAGTCCAGGGGAATTTCACCTCATGGGGCAGGAAGAGATGGTGGGGATAACCTTTACAGGTCCTAAGCAATTCCCCCATCTAAGTTAAGTTTTTTAAAGATTTTTAAGTAGGTACAAAAGAACATTTTAAAAATGTATATAGTAGCAAGATTATGGTAATGAAAACAGACAAGGGGTTGCCAGGGGTTAGTGTTGAGGGGAGGTTGTGACTATCATGTTTCTTTGTGGAGATGGAACAGTTCTGTATCTTAACTGTGGTTGTGATGACAAGAATCTATATATGGGATAAAACTTCATAGAAGTATACACACACACACACACACACACAGTACAGGTAAAAGCTAGTGAGATCTGAATAAGGTCTGCAGTTTACTTAATGGCATTGCACCAAGGTCAGTTTTCTGGTTTTGATCATTGAACTATGCTTATGTAAGATGATGTCATTGGGGTAAGCTGAATAAAGGATACATAGAAACTCTCTGTGCTCTTTTTGAAGTTTCTATGTGAGTATGAAAAAAAAAGTTTTTAAAAACTTGGGGAGTTTTAATAATAATACTTAAGTAGAGATCCATTACGAACCACCCACTTTAAGAAGAAAAGTATTCCAATATTTTTGGAAGCCTTCAAAGCACTCTTTCTGGATTCCTTCCCTTCCTTCTCCTCCTCCCTTTCTTCAGAGATAACTACTGCTGCTGCTAAGTCACTTCAGTCGTGTCCAACTCTGTGCAACCCCATAGACGGCAGCCCACCAGGCTCCCCCGTCCCTGGGATTCTCCAGGCAAGAACACCGGAGTGGGTTGCCATTTTCTTCTCCAATGCATGAAAGTGAAAAGTGAAAGTGAAGTCGCTCAGTCATGTCCGACTCTTAGCAGCCCTATGGACTGCAGCCGACCAGGCTCCCGTCAGGCTCCCCTGTCCTGGGATTTTCCCAGGCAAGAGTACTGGAGTGGGTTGCCATTGCCTTCTCCGAGATAACTACTACCTGGATCTTTATCTTCATTATCCCTTTGCGCTTCTTTATAGTTTTGCGTATTAATTGCTCAGTTGTATGTCTAACTCTTTGCAGCCCCATGGACTATAGTCCGCCAGGCCCTTCTGTTCATAGAATTCTCCAGGCAAGAATACTGAAGTAGGTAGGGAGACTCTTTATTGTCTGAGCCACCAGGAAAGCCCGTAGAGTCACTGTGCTCATGTGCTAAGTCACTTCAGTCATGTCTGACTCTGCAATCCTGTGGACTTAGCCCATTAGGCTCCTCTGTCTATGGGATCAAACCCATGTCTCTTATGTCTACTGCACTGGCAGGCGGGTTCTTTACCACGAGTGTCACCTGGGAAGCTTCTTTGTAGTTTTACCTCATGTATTTTAATCCCCAAACAGTATGTTGTCTAGTTTTGCGTGTTCTTGAATGCTTTATAAATGAAATCATTCTGCATGAGTTTGTCTGGCTAATTGCTTTTTTTTACTCAATGTTTCCTTTCTAAATTCCATTGTTGATGAGTGTAGCTTTCTGATTTGTTCATTGATGTATTCACTGTGAACACACCATGATTTATTCATCCATTCTATTGTTTATTAACATTTGGTCTGGTTTCAGGTTTTTTTTTTTTCCAATTACAAACACACAGGGCTGCTATAAACATTCTTCTGCATCTCTCCTGGTTCACAGTGCAGAAGTATCTCCAGGGACTCTACCTTGCGGTGGAATTAGAGAGTCAGAGAGTTTAGCTACTTTTCTGATTTACTAGATAATGCCAAATTATTTTCCTAAATGGTGTAACTATTGTTGTGTATTTTTAGTAATACTGGGTATTATCAGGGTTCTTCTTGTATGTATAGTAACTGTAAAATGTTATCTGATCATTGTGGTTTTGTGTATTTTTTTCTAATTTCTAGTATTATTACCCATTTTCGTCTATTTCTCTTTTGAGAAATACATGTTGAACACTTTGTCCATTTGTCAGTTGGGTTGTTTGTCTTTTTCTTATTAATTTATGGCAGCTCTTTATATATTCTGGAAATTAATGCTTTGTGTTGCAAAAACCTTCCAGTTTCTGACTTACCTTCTTACTTTCATTATGGTGTCTTTTAAGGAACATAAAATCTTAATTTTAATATAGTTAATCTCATATTAAGGATCATTTCATTTAGCCTATATTTTTGTAGCATATAGTTTTTCAGAGAAATATTTCTAAACCAGAAAATCATAGAACTGTTACCTTATATTATTTCCTCAATTTTCTAAGTCTACTTTTACATTTAAGTTTTTACTACACCTGAATTTGGCTTTTATGTGTGATGTGAAGAGTTCAATTTTATTTTTGAAATATATGGGTAATTTGTTTTTCCCAGACCTACACTGAAAACAATGTGTATTTTCCCTAGGCATCTGTCAGGCTTTCCAGGTGGTGCTAGTGGTAAAGAATCCACCTGCCAGTGCAGGAGTTGCAAGAGACCTGGGTTCGACCCCTGGGTTAGGAAGATCTTCTGGAGTATGAAAGACTACCCCACTCCAGTAGTCTTGCCTGAAAAGTTCCATGGGTAGAGGAGCCTGGGAGGCTACAGTCCATGCATGCTAAGTTGCTTTAGTTATGTCTGACTCTGTGCAACCCTATGGACTGTAGCCTGCCAGGCTTCTCTGTCCGTGGGATCCTCCAGGGAAGACTACTGGAGTCGGTTGCCATGCCCTCTTTTAGGCGATTTTCCCAACCCAGGGATTGAACCCAAGTCTTTTGCATCTTCTGCATTGGCAGGCGGGTTCTTTACTACTAGCGCCACCTACAGGCCTTGGGACCACAAAGAGTCAGACACAACTGAGCAACTGATCACAGGCACACAGGTATCTGTAATGTCAGCTCTAGAAAAAGCCAGTCAGATCTCTGTATATATCTCGATTTGATTCTGGGCTCTATATTCTGCTGTACTTCTTCATCTATATCTTTCTCACTAATACCACACTATCTTAATTACCGTAACCCTAGAATAATTTTAATATCTGGAAGACAAGTTCTCTCATATAGGTCTTTTGGAGTGTTTTGTCTGTTCTTGTCCTTTGCTCCTTCATGTATGTTTTGGAAAACTTGCTGAGTTTCTTCAAAGCCAAGGGGAATTTTGATTGGAATTATATTGAATTCACAAAGGAACTAAAGAGCCTCTTTATGAAGGTGAAAGAGGAGAGTGAAAAAGCTAACATAAACTCAACATTCAAAAAGCTAAGATCATGGCGTCTGGTCCCATCACTTCATGGTAAATAGATGGGGAAACAGTGACAGATTTTATTTTCTTGGGCTCCAAAATCACTGCAGTTGGTGATTGCAGCCATGAAATTAAAAGACGCTTGTTCCTTGGAAGAAAAGCTATGACCAACATAGAATATTAAAAAACAGAGACATTACTTTGCCGACAAAGGTCTGTATAGTCAAAGCTATGATTTTTCCAGTAGTCGTGTATGGATGTGAGAGTTGAACCATAAATAAATCTGAGCACCAAAGAATTGATGTTTTTGAACTATGGTGTTGGAGAATACTCTTCAGAGTCCCTTGGACAGCACAGAGATCAAACTAGTCAATCCTAAAGGAAATCAGTCCTGACTCTTCATTGGAAGGACTAATGCTGAAGTTGAAACTCCAATACTTTGGCCACCTGATGCGAAGAACCAACTCATTGGAAAAGACCCTGATGCTGGGAAAGATTGAAGGTGGGAGGAGAAGGGGATGACAGAGGATGAGATGGTTGGAGCAAGTTTGAGCAAGCTCTGGGAGATGGTGATGGATAAGGAATCCTGACATGCTGCATGCAGTCCATGGTGTCTCAAAGAGTCGGACACAACTGAGCAACTGAACAACAATAACAATACAAAGTCATATATCTTCAAGTGTATATGCCTATGTACTTGACCACATTTTTCAGCCAAGTAGATCATTTGTACAGTATTACACTTCGTTAGATCACTGGTGCCTGTCAGGGGCTGGGTGTTGGCTCAGTATGGAGGTATGAGGAGCCAGTGGGTTTTTTCCACCTCCAATATATCACTGTCTGATAACAATATAGAAGAAGAACCTGTGCTTGATTTGCCACAGTTCAGTTCAGTTCAATCCAGTCGCTTAGTCGTGTCCAACTCTTTGCGACCCCATGGACTGCAGCATGCCAGGCTTCCATGTACATCACCAACTCCCAGAGCCTACTCAAACTCATGTCCATCTCGTCAGTGATGCCATCCAACCATCTCATCCTCTCTTGTTCCCTTCTCCTCTCTCCTTCAATCTTTCCCAGCATCAGAGTCTTTTCTAATGAGTTGGTTCTTTGCATCAGGTGGTCAAAGTATTGGAGTTTCAGCTTCAGCAGCAGTCCTTCCAATGAATATTCAGGACTGATTTCCTTTAGGATTGACTGGTTTGATCTCCTTGCAGTCCAAGGGACTCTCAAGAGTCTTCTCCAACACCACAGTTCAAAAGCATCATTTCTAAGGCACTCAGCTTTATTTATGGTCCAACTCTCAAATTCATACATGACTACTGGAAAAACCATAGCTTTGACTAGACAGACTTTTGTTGGTAAAGTAATGTCTCTACTTTTTAATACATTGTCTAGGTTGGTCATAGCTTTTCTTCCAAGGAGCATCTTTTAATTTCATGGCTGCAGTCACTATTTGCAGTGATTTTGGAGCCCCAAGAAGTAAAGTCTTTCACCGTTTCCATCGTTTTCCCATCTGCCATGAAGTGATGGGACCAGATGTCATGATCTTAGTTTTCTGAATGTTGAGTTTTAAGCCAACTTCTTCACTCTCCTCTTTCGCTTTCATCAAGAGGCTCTTTAGTTCTTTTTCACTTTCTGCCATTAGGGTGGTGTCAACTGTGTATCTGAGGTTATTGATATTTCTCCCAGCAATCCTGATTTCAGCTTGTGCTTCATCCAGCCTGGCATTTCGCATGATGTACTCTGCATATAAGTTAAATAAACAGGGTGACAATATGCAGCCTTGATGTACTCCTTTCCTGATTTGGAACCAGTCTGTTGTTCCACGTCCAGTTCTAACTGTTGCTTCTTGACCTGCATACAGGTTTCTCAGGAGGCAGGTCAGGTGGTCTTTGCCACAGTTTTCAATTAAAAAGAGCTGTTCCCTAAGTCAGACGATCTCATGGATTGCAATGGCTGTTACACGAATAAATCACTATAAACCAATAGAGATTGTATTTCTGGGTATGCCTAATATAAAACATTGCAACTAGACCTGGAAGCAAATGCTATATGGTATAGCAGTCAAAAAGCCTTTTATATCTATCCATGTCTTCCCATCTTTTAAAAAATTGTAAGAATGTTTAATTAAGGGCTGTTGATCCAATTTAGATGAGATTCTATAATTCTGCAATATGACTGCAGGATAAGCATTAAAAATTAGAAAGAGTGTGATACTCTGCTCTCAGGTCAAATTAATATTCATCTTCTTTTTTTCTGTTTCATTAGAGTTTAATTCAGGTTAATAAATAAATGAAACCTAGAGGCACAACATATATGAAACTTGTCAAGCCATTTTCCAGCACTGGAACCTGACCACAACCTCATTTATCTTGGTCCATGAAGTTCGGGGAAGCGTTGCACTTTGGCTGCAGCTTTAAAAGGCTTGTATGTTAATATGTACCCCCTGTCTTCCAGAGATAAAGTGCTGTTTCATTGGCATTACTCACCATGTCAAGGCTTTCTGGTAAATTCTTTAGTCCCTCACCTTGCGGGAAAAGGCATCAGTTTACCACTTCCCAAGAAATGGGCTGTTCATAATGCTATGTTGTAATTTGATTCTTGTGAGGCATTGGTGGAAGACAGTAATGGCCCAGAGTCGATGATGATATCTAGAGGCTGACCCTTAAGAGATGCTCCTTAAGATAAGACCCGTTTTCATTTGACTGTAGTGTCAATTCAGTTGACGAATAATGTCTGACTCTTAATCATATTACTATGATTCAGAAAAAGCACCACTTTCAAACTGTCTAGGTGTTTAATCCAAAATTGTGGTTGTGGTTTAGTTTCTAAGTTGTGTCCAACTGTTGCTATCTCGTGGACTGTAGCCCACAGTCATGGCTTTTTCCAGGCAAGAATACTGGAGTGGGTTGCCATTTCCTTCTCCAGGGGAATCTTCCAGACCCAGAGATTGAGCCGGGTCCCCTGTGCTGCAGGTGGTCTCCTGCATTACAGGTGGATCTTCACCAACTGAGCCACCAGGGAATTATATAACAGTTTTTAGTTGTTTGGGGGCATAGAATGACCAGGCAGGATTTTTGCACTTAAGAAACTTACAAACTAATAAATGAAAGAAAGCCTTATATGGCCATAGGACTGTTCAGGAAAGTTCACTGAATCAACCTGAGATGGTACTGTGATTTGGAAAGGGATAATAATAGCAAAAAACAAAAAAACAAAAAAAACCAACCCTGATCAGCTAGCAGCATTATTTGAGCATCCACTGAGATAAACTGGTGGGCTACTTTTTCTTTTTTTGGATGCTTTCTCCTAAAAAACTTTAAAAAATAACTTTATTTATTTTTGGCTGTGCTGGGTCTTGTTGCTGCACAGGCTACTCTCTAGCTGTGGTGTCTTCTCTTGTGGAGCATGGGCTCTAGGGCACGTGAGCTTCAGTAGTTGTGGCTCCAGGGCTCTAGGGCTCAGGCTCAGTTGCTTTGAGGCTTGTGGGATCTTCCCAGATCAGGGACTGAACCCATATCTCCTGCATTGGCAAGCAGATTCTTTACCAGTGGGCCACCAGGGAAACCCTAAAAAACATTTTTTTTAAAAAAGCTGTATGTATACCTCCTGTTTCTGCTGCCAATGTGGAAACAGCCAAAGAAATTGCCACTGAGACTTGCTACATAGGCACAATTTGCTATGCTAATTAACAAAAACTGCTTCAGTGCAAGAAGACTCAGGTTGTTCCTTTCAATTCTAGGATAATTAAACATTAGTTAATATTTATGAAGTGCCTGCCATGTGTCAGGCCTTATCTGAAGCATTTATATAGTTTATCTCATTTAATCTTCACCAGAACCTAATGAAATAAATACTAGGATTATACTCATTATCTAGAAAACTGAGGCAGGGCTTAGGTAACAGAGAAGTACACGTGAAATCCAGGCATTTGGCTCCAGACATCATGTTTACAATCTCTAAGATCTCCTGAGCCTTTAGGCAATGACTGCCTATTCCCAATGCAGTCATTAAGACATCTTTTTTTTTCCCCCCCCATAAGCTTTAGAGGCAACCTTGAGTCTGTTGGCCTCAGAGCTTTATCCATCTCAGATGGGAAGACCAGCGCCAGCTTCGCCGGCGGGACCACAGCATCTATGGTGAGGATGTACGTGCTGTCTTGATAAGCTCCTGTATTTCCTCCTGGAGCTGTGTCTGTGGGAGCAGGGACAGCTTCATCTGACTGAAAAGATGGCAGCGGGTACAGCAATGTCATACATTTGCCATAATGTCCCTTGACTGATATTGTCCCAAGTTTCCCCATAGAATCAGTCTCTCATGAGCATCCATTCCCTTCAGGATTCCCAGGCCTCCCCCAGAGCTAAATCTGACCTGGAGGAGAAAAGAAAAAGAAAAGAAAATAGGAGAAACAGTAGCTCTTTGTCATTTGAATAAAGTCTATAATGTAAGGTAGATTCAATAACTTGAGGCAGAATAAACTTGAAGCAAAAACTGCAGTCACAGCTGTTACTAGGGAAAAATGCAAGTGTAGAACACTGAACTCTTACCCTCCTAAGTTTTTATTACAATTGCTTTTAGGCCACATTCTCTCAGACGCTAATAAATGTTTTCCATCGTGTGCAAGAAAGGTTTTATACAAATTCCATTTCCCAGAACTCCGTGAATGAAATGGAAACCCCCTTTTCTGGGTGTGGAAATAACAACACAAAAAACCCCCTAAAACCTCCTGGCACAGTGTTTCTTGAGTACCCTCTGGGGTGGCTAGGTGGCGCCGTAGGCTAATGCACGGGCCCGGCTCAGCTCTCAGGTTGCCAGCTTCTAGGGGAGGATTGGAAGGAAAAGAGAGAATACAAGGGCTGCCAGTCTCCCCAAATCAGCTTCATCAACTCAGCTCTACTCACAGCACGTGCCTCTGTCACTTTATGAACTGTGTCCTTTCTCCCCCGCTTCACCTCCCTGGGGCTTGTAGGCCCTGGGCTTTGGCTATCCTTGAGGAAAAGTCTGCAGAATCTTAAACATGGTCCTAAATCTCGTTTCTCTCCATCTGACTCTCCCAAAAGTCGTTCAAGAATCCGAGAAGGAAGGACCAAGCTCATCTTGAAGAATGAAAGGAAGGGACACCAGCTCCCTCTCCAATCTCGAGAGTAAGGTCAGGGTGTGGGCGAGTACAGCCCCTCGTCCTCCCCTGAGAGCCCTAGTATTTCCCAGCCTCCTGCAGCCCTGCAGCTCTCAGACCAGCTGGCTGCAGAGGAGACGGTCCTGCTGTATCCTGCTGTAGGGAGGTGGGGAGCACAGGTCCATGAAACCCCTGGATGGTGTGGAGGACACCAACGGACCTTTTGTCTTAAGGGAGAAACCCCTTTCTCACCCTGCCAGAGTCCCGAAACTCCTAAATTACTGACTCCTTTGCCTGAAGCCATTAAAGACTCTCTTTAAAACACAAACAGGATGGAAAGGCTTACCTCGGAGAAGTTGGTGGAAGAATCCATTGCACAATGGTACTGCTCAGAGGGAACCCCAGGGAGGAGCCAGCTGTGGATGGGCCCGTGGGCTGCGCTGAGACAGGAGGAGATAGCCAGGGTGGAAACAGATGCCACTCGCTCAGCCTGTTTGTGGGGCTACAGCCTCCTTTCCACCTGCTCCGTTTGGGAGCTGGGAGTCAGATACTGATCGCTGATTGCCAAGGTCGTGTGCCCTCAGGTTCTAGGAGAATCTGGGTTTCAAATAGTGCTCTGGTATTCCATAAGCACACATACCCGTCTGCTCATTCGTTCTGGTTTTGGTTCAGACACATTCCTGCTGCACCTGCCCTCCCCTGAAACCTGCCTTGTGCCTAGGGGACCCTGGCTGTGGTCTCTGGGACTTGGGGGGGATGACAGGCTGAAGAGGGGCCCCCCAAGTGAAAGGTGACCTGCGTATGTTCCAGAAAGGAAGCTCGTCACCAAGCTTGCACGAGCATCTCAGACACAAATAGGGATGCCAGTCTATTCTAGAAAATAGACAAAAAGCAGAAAATATAAAAGTCATGTATTAGAAGTGAAAACAAGAACAAACATTAAGCTTGAAAAGATATATAAAATATAGTCATAAGATCTCTATATAAAATATGTAGACATCTGTATCTATATAGATATACATTCATAAGAAGGTAAAGAGAAACCCAAAACCCCCAAACGCTAGATGAGAGGGATAAAAGCTGAAAATAAAGATATACATCTATGAATTTTTATGACTACCTTGTGAGCTTACTTGCTGTCAAACTGTTCTGAAGACATTTATTTGAGCAGCTATAGAAACTCCTACAATGCCGTTTTCATCTTGATACTTCTATTTTAACCTTGAACAGTCTGTCAGGCCTCCTGCATTTCTCTCTGTCATAGCTATGATGCCTCTTTTGGCAATAAACATCAGTAAACTTAAGTGCCATGAGTCATATTGTCAATGTTTAATTAAATCATGGTCTAGCTAGGGTTTGATTTATTTAGGCCTGAATTCATTTAGACCCTGGTCCTCATAAATTTACATAGCTTATTTAACAAGCTCATGATTGTATAAATTGTAGACTCCTTTGAAATTTCAAACAATATAAGTTGTAAAAGCCTTTTCTTGTCAAGCCAAGAGTGGTAGAATATAATTTCCAAGGGTGGTGTTTTATTTTTAAACCGAGCATTATAAAAGAAATCTGTTGTATTCCTAAGTAAAGACATTTATGAGATCATTTAAAGATAACCATCCCATATGTTTTCACTCAGAGTTTTAGTGATATGGCAAAGCCTCATTATAACCAGTGGTGCTGATTTTTTTTTTCTTTCCCAGAATGGTTTCACACAGATGGTTGTAAATCCATACAGTGAATGTCTAGTAAAAAAAACAAAACAAAACAAAACCAAAACTCATCTGCTCAATTAAATATAGTAAATACTGCTTTAAACTGCAGAAGTGTGAGTCATACGGATATCCACTTTCCTAGAATTCTAATGAAAAAGCATCATGGTTAATTAATGTTCCCAAGAAAGGGTCAGAGCTCACAGGAAATGAATGGGAAGGTGACAGGAAGAAAGGGTGGGGAGCACAGGACACTCTGGCTCGGGCTGTTGACAAGATTGTGATTCCTGCAGCCAGAAACTGACAGCAGCTTCGGGGAGGAGAGAGACTGTGCTGCTCACCATTTACACACAGATCTGACTGGACTGGGGGTGCAGGGGTGCAGAGGGGATGACAGAAAGGTGGAAAGAATGAAACTGCTAACATAAAACAGATAAGCAAGAAGGATTTACTGTATAGCACAGGGATTATACCCAATATCAGGTAATAACATATGCTTGCATGCTAAGTCGCTTCAGTTGTATCTGACTCTGTGCGGCCCCATGGACTGTAGCCCACCAAGCTCTTCTGTCCATGGGATTCTCTAGGCAAGAATACTGGAGTGGGTTGCCATGCCCTCTTCCAGGGGATCTTCCTGACCCAGGGATTGAACCCATGTCTCTTACGTCTCCTGCATTGGCAGGTAGGTTCTTTACCACTAGCACCACATGGAAAGTTAATGGAATATAATCTGCAAAAAAAAAGAAAAAGAAAAAGCTGAATCACTTTGCTATACACCTGATTGTTTTTGTTGTTTAGTCACTCAGTGGTGTCTGACTCTTTGCCACCTCCAGGCTCCTCCATGGAATTGTCTAGGCAAGAATACTGGAGTGGGTTGCCATTTTCTTCTCCAGCAGATCTTCCTGACCCAGGGATCAAACCCATGTCACCTGCACTGGCAGGTGGATTCTTGACTGCTGAGCCACCAGGGAAGCCCATGCATGTGATACTAATACAATTATCGTAAATCAACTATACTTCAATAATAGAAAAAGAACAGTATTTAGAAACCAAAAGAAAAAAAATTTTAATCTACATTCTTTATTTTTAGTTGGAAAAAAAGGAAATGCAACTAGAGGAGCTGGTCGGGGTTCAGGGAAAACGGCAGAGGGAGCAGCAGTGGGGAGACGCCCTCCGCGGCTGGTCTGATCTGGACCCTGCTTTCCACACCAAAGTAGGATCCTGCTTTCCACACCAAAGTAGCTTTGGTGTGTTTGGGGTTTCATAGAACTTCTGAGTGTTAAGTATGATTGAATGGGCATAACTGGCAATTCTGCACTCATGACTCAGTTGAATTTACAGCCTGTAGCCAGTCATCCCGTAACCCTCAGAGGGGAAGATGAGTCAAATGCATCTTCTGCAAAAGGCAAGATGAAATTTGCTTTGTAGGGAGAAATTAGGGTGCTGCCCACGCCTGTGTACGGGAGCAGAGCGTCAGTGTCTGCTGCCTGCTGTCAGTGCCCTGGGGACCGGGCAGGTGGGAGGAGCCGGTCGCCCGGCCTAGGCAGAGATGCTCTGCCTGGAGGCTGTTGTCTTCTGGTTTGTTCTTCCCACTGCGTTACAGCCCCCACATTTCCGAACACACTATCAGGATGCAAGGTCCAACACAGGGTTATTATTTTTTTTTCTGATGAATGTTTTGATGGACATGAAACATTTACAAAGGTCTAAAAATCAAAAGCAAATTTCATTACATGCTTAATGAACTTATTTGTCAGAAAGAAATCAGGATTCTTCCGGGAAATCTAGAAAGGGTGGGTGTCATCCTTCTAGCAATTCCTGAAAACCCTCATGGATTATTAATTTTCCTGGAGGGAGGGGCTGTGATGGCCTATATTGGTTTGCAACACCAGAAGCATAGCTGTATTTGTTTCAAGGAAGAAGGCTCAACTTCTTTTTTAAAAAGGTCATTCTTTATGTACATGATTGCACTTTTGATGGAGGCTAGGGGTGGAGAAGGGATGACTATTATATAATGCAATAAAATGTCAGGTATCACAAATCTTTGAAGTTTGGGGCAGTTTAGCTAACTCTGAGGAATCCAGATTCATGAGCAGAAACCTTTCTTTCTCTGTGCCTGGCAAGATATTGATGACCCCATTGTGGATATAATGAGAAGAAAAGTCAGGCTGAGAATTTAAGTATCATCTGCCAATCCATTAGCAAACAATGGAAAGTCCCGCTTGCATGTGAGACTGTTTTTCTGAAAATGACAGGTTTACTGTATGAAGTTAAGAAGCCAAGAAAACATATTTATGATGTGTCTGTCATAGGGGTCAAGACTTGTGTTCAAAACCCAACTCCACAACTGACTTGCTGTTTGGGGACAAAGCATGTTATTTCTCTGAGTCTTCATTTCCCAGGGGGATTGGGCTTTCTTTTAGTGATCAGTACAAGCCACCCAGCCCTAAACCACATCCTGAGTCTTCCAAGTTTCCTTTGTTGTAGCTTGGATATATTCTAACAAGGATTTTGAGAACCAGTAATTGATATTTTCTAAATATCCCACTATTACTTATAGACTATATCATATATATTCTTTTATGTTATATGACATAGTATACATTTATAGAATGTATGTTGTCTATGTATATTTTGGATAGGAAAGTTATGAGAACATTCTAATGAGATCTTGATATTGACTTTTTTGAGTGCACATGAGAAGGAAAGCCATCCTTGACCCTCCTGCTGCTGCTAAGTCGCTTCAGTCCTGTCCGACTCTGTGCGACCCCATAGACGGCAGCCCACCAGGCTCCCCTGTCCCTGGGATTCTCCAGGCAAGAACACTGGAGTGGGCTGCCATTTCCTTCTCCAATGCATGAAAGTGAAAGTAAAGTTGCTCGGTCGTGTCTGACCCTCAGCAACCCCAGCGACCCCATCGACCACAGCCATCCAGGCTCCTCCGTTCACGGGACTCTCCAGGCAGGAGTACCAGAGTGGGGTGCCAATGCCTTCTCCCTTGACCCTCTTAGGTACATATTAAACTTTCCTAGTTGGGCTGCCAGTAATTGAACAGAAAAGACAAAAGCGATTGTAATATATACTTAGATCGATATAGAGAAAAAAAAAAAGGAGTTGACGATGACAAATAAGGGTAAAGATCATTGAAGAATGGATGGACTTAGACCAGTCTTGAGCCGGGAGGTTGTGCTGGGCAACAGCTCAGCCCGTTCCTGCTGAACCCCCAGGGATGACTTCTTCTTTTCTGTTTCACCGGGACTTGAAAAGTAAGGAAGAATGAGCTTGCTTGGCTTGGCTACTGTTTGCACAAACATGGCCCAGGGCCTTGTGAGCCTCTAAACTGCTGCTGCCATCTCTGCCCTGGGTGGAGAGACACTTTCCTTTTTGTGTTTTTTGGATCCTGATTTCTCTCACCTTTCCTGAAGTTACTATTCAATGCCTGGAATGATTCTTTACCCAAGAATTCTGTAAAGTCTTTTGCTTTACAGGGCCTGGGAGGGGATGCTGAAATCAGGCAGCTTGCTGGCATACACCACCGTAGGTGCAAAAGTCCACCACCTCAGCCTGTGTACATGTGTGGGTGTGAGCACATGTGTGCATGTGTGTATTGGGGGTAGAGGGAAATCCTTGGAGGATCCAGAAGGAACTTCCTAGGCCCTGAGAGGGTGTCTCTGATAGTTCATTTTATGTGTGGACTTGGCCTGCCTGAGATTGGGTCTCACAGTCTCTGAAATTGGGGAAGTCAGTTCCTTATGGTAAACCTTTCTATTTACACACACACACATCCTGTAGGTTATGTTTCTCTGGAGAACCTTGACTAACAGCTTCATGTACATCCCTAATTACTGACTCTCTTTCTTTACTTCCTATAGTCTTTTCTCTAGAAGTCCTCTTTCCCCGTCATGGCAGGTTGGATTCCCTGGGAAGAAGAGTTTATGGCACAGGAAGTTTATTAGGTGGTGTCCTTGAGACAACAGCTGTGAAAGGGCTAGAGCCAGATTGGGATAAAGGAGAAATTGAACTTCAAACTTCCCCAGGAGCAACCTCAGCCAACCTTTGGGGGGCTCTGGGGCAAAAATAGGCTGTTGGAGTTGTCCCACACTGGGCTGGAAGGCCAGCCTCCAGGCACCCACCTCAATCAGCCATTGAACATGGGCAGGCCCTGGGGTCAGGCATGCTCTGTGGCTGAGCTGGGCTGAAGGCTGTTGCTGTTGGCACTCCCAAGAGCTAGGGCAGTGAGCCCTCTCTTAAAGGGGCAAGCAGGTCACTGGACCTGTACAAGAGGCTGCTTGTTGTCCACTGATAGACATTTCTCCCCCTTTTAAGTGCCTGATTTTATCTGGACACTAAGTTCCCAGAATAAAGACTACATTTCCCAGCCTCTCTTGCAACTAGGTGTAGCTATATGATTCTCTTTTGGTCAGTGGATGTCAGCGGGTATGTGTATGTGCAGCCTCCACAGCGTGGCCTTAAATGGAGAAGCAGGTGGCTTTCTTCTCCCTTTTTCCCTTCCCACTGACTGGAAGATAGATGCAGTGACCGGGACACCAGCAACCACTTTGACAGTGATGTTACTTTGGTAATGGAGATTGCACGTGGTAGAGTAACCCAGAGAAGGAGCCTGCTTCCCTACACCTGTGAATTAATTACCAATCTTGCTCTGGCTACCTCCAGCCTTCTTAATACACAGAGAAAGAATCTTTTTCTTCTTCACGTCATTTCGGTTTTTTTTTTTTTTTTGCCATGCTACCCGGCATGTGGGATTTTAGTTCCCAGGGATTGAATCCACACCCCTTGCATTGGAAGCACAGAGTTTTAACCATTGGACACCCAGGGAAGTCCCAAGTCATTATAATTTTCTGTTTCATACAGCTGAAACTAATTCTGATTAACTTTCATATTCCTGCTTCTATACCTTTTGCCGAGGTTAAGCCCAACACACCCTAGAAAAACAACTAAGTTCTACATCATTTGGCACTTTATTTTGTTTTGTGTTCTGTGTAATGGCCTTTCTCTTTGGGCTAACTTCTGATTGAACATCAAAAAGGGTGAGTTTTGGTCTCTAAGATGACTGGCTAAGGGAGGCAGTGTATATGTAGAGGTGAGCTTTGGCCAATAGAAAAGAAGGAGAGGGCTTCCACTCTGGTTCATGGCTTGCTCTGTCTTTGAAAGTTCAAAGTGAAATCTACCTCTTCATAACAAGGATTCATTTCCCTTCAAATATAAGTATTTTATTAACACAAAAAGTCCTATTTTTCGTATCCACATACATTTGACTCAGAATGCATACTAAATGCATGCTAAGTCGTTTCTGTCGTGTCTGACTCTTTGTGACCCCATGGACTGTTGCCCACCAGACTCCTCTATCCATTGGATTCTCCAAGCAAGAATACTGGAGTGGGTTGCTGTGCCTTCCTCCAGGGGATCTTCCCAACCCAGGGACTGATTCGTGTCTGTCTCCTGCATTGACAGTTGGGTTCTTTACCACTAGAACCACCTGGGAAGCCCACATTTAACTCTACTGCATAAAAGTTAGAGTTGAGGGTTTTTTGTTTTAAGGGGAGGATTTGCCCCTTCTTTGCCCTGGGTTACGTTGACAAATTGTGTTACAATCATACCTCCGGATACTGTGGGTTAAGTTCCAGACCACAGGAAGAAAGTGGATATTGCAATAAAGGGAGTCACAGAATTTTGTTGGTTTCCCAGTGTATATAAAAGTTAGATTTACACTATACTGTAGTCTATGGAGTGTTCAATAGCAGTAAGTTTAAAAACACAATGTACATACAGTTAAAAATATTTTATTGCTAAAAAAAATGCTAACCATCATCAGCAAGTTGTAATCTTTCTGCTGGTAGAAGGCCCTGCCTCAGTGTTGATGTTTGCTGCTAAAGGTTGGGGTGACTGTGGTAATTTCTTTTTTTTAGAGTAGAATTATCTTTTTTTAATTAATTAATTTTACTTTACAATGTTGTATTGGTTTTGCCATACATTGATTTGAATCCGCCATGGGTGTACATGTGTTCCCCATCCTGAACCCCTCTCCTCCCACCTCCCTCCCCATCCCATCCCTCTGGGTCATCCCAGTGCACCAGCCCGGAGCACCCTGTATCATGCATCAAAACTGGACTGGCAATTTGTTTCACATATGCTAATTTACATGTTTCAATATCATTCTCCCATATTATCCTGCCTTCGCCCTCTCCCACAGAGTCCAAAAGACTGTTCAATACATCTGTGTCTCTTTTGCTATCTCGCATACAGGGTTATCGTTACCATCTTTCTAAATTCCATATATATGCATTAGTATACTGTATTGGTGTTTTTCTTTCTGGCTTACTTCACTCTGTATAATAGGCTCCAGTTTCATCCACCTCATTAGAACTGATTCAAATGTAATTTCTTAAAATAAGGCAGCAATGAAATTTGCCACATCCATTGAGTCTTTCTTTCATAAGTGATTTCTTTGTAATATGCGATGCTGTTTGATAGCATTTTACCCACAGTCAGTAAATTGGTTCAGTCGCTCAGTCATGTCTGACTGTTTTCAACCCCATGGACCACAGCATACCAAGTTTCCTTGTCCATCACCAACTTCCGGAGCTTGCTCAAACTCATGTCCATCGAGTCAGAAATGCCACCCAACCATCTCATCCTCTGTCATCCCCTTCTCCTCCTGCCTTCAATCTTTCCCAGCATCAGCGTCTTTTCCAATGAGTCAGTTCTTTGCATCAGGTGACCAAAGTATTGGAGTTTCAGCTTCAGCATCAGTCCTTCCAATTCAATACTGATTTCCTTTAGGATTGACTGGTTTGATCTCCTTGGGACTCCAAGAGACTCTTGAGAGTCTTCTCAAGTCCTCCAAGGGACTCTCAAGAGTCTTCTCCAACACCACAGTTCAAAAGCCTCAATTCTTCGGTGCTCAGCCTTTTTCTAGTCCAACTCTCACATCCATGCATGACTACTGGAAAAACCATAACTTTCACTATACAGACCTTTGTCAGCAAAGTAGTGTCTCTAATTTTTAATATGCTCTCTAGGTTTGTCATAGTTTTTCTTCCAAGGAGCACATGTCTTTAAATTTCATGGCTGCAGTGATTTTGAAGCTGGAGAAAATAAAGTCTGTCATGGTTTCTGTTGTTTCCCCATCTATTTACCATGAAGTGATCCTACTGGATGCCATGATCTTAGTTTTTTGAATATTGAGCTTTAAGCCAGCTTTTACCCACAGTAGACCTTTCCAAATTACAGTCAGCCCTCTCAAACTCTTCTCCTGTTTTATCCACTAAGCTTATGTAATATTCCAAATCCTTGTTATTTCAACAACCTTCATAACATCTTCACCAGTAGATTTCACCTCAAGAAATGACTTTCTTTGCTCATCCATAGGAAGCAAATTCTCATCCATTCAAGTTTTATCATCAGATTGCAGAAATTCAGTCATGTCTTCAGGCTCTACTTCTTTTTTTTAATTAATTAATTAATTTATTATTCTTATTTTTTTTAATTTTTGGTTGTGCTGGATCTTCATTGCTGGGCTGGCTTTCTCTAGTTGAGGTGATCAGGGGCTACTCTTGGTTGTAGTGCACAGGCTTCTCGTTGAGGTGGTTCTCTTATTGTGGAGCACGGGCACAGGCTTCAGTAGCTATGGCAGAGGGGCTCATTTGTTGTGGCTCGCTGGCTCTGAAATGCACAGGCTCAGTAGTTGTGGCTGGTGGGCTCTAGAACACTGGGTTGGTAGTTGTTGCTCATGGGTTTAGCTGCTCTGCAGCACGTGGAATCTTTCCAGACCAGGGATTAAACCAGCGTCCCCTGTATTGCCAGATGGCTTCTTATCTACTGTGCCACCAGGGAAGTCCCAGGCTCTTCTTGTAATTCTAGTTCTCTTGTTATTTTTACCACATCTGCAGTTATTTCCTCCTCTCAAGTCTTGAACCCCTCAAAGTCATCCATGAGAGCTGTCATCAAATTCTTCAAAAACTCCTGTGAATGTTGATATTTTGATCTCTTCCCAAGAATCAAAAATATTCTTAATGGTATCTAGAATGGTGAGTCTTTCCAGAAGATTTTCAATTTACTTTGTCCAGATCCACCAACGGAATCACTATCTATGGCACACATAGCTTAATGAACTGTATTTCTTAGATAATAAAACTTGAAAGTCAAAATTACTCCTTGATCGTTATACTGCAGAATGGATGTTGTGTTAGCAGGCACAAAATAAGATTAGTCTTGTACATCTCCATCAGAGCCCTTAGGTGACCATGTGCATTGTCAATGAGCAGTAATATTTTGAAAGGGATCTTTTTTCTAAACAGTAGATCTCAACAGCGGGCTTAAGATATTCTGTAAACCATGTTGTCAACAGATGTGCCGTCATCAAGGCTTTCTTGTTCCACTAACAGAGCACAGGAAGAGCAGGTTTAGTGTAATTCTTAAGGTCCTAGGATTTTCAGAATGGTGAATAAGCATTACTACTACTAAGTCGCTTCAGTCGTGTCTGATTCTGTATGACCCCATAGACGGCAGCCCACCAGGCTCCCGTCCCTGGGATTCTCCAGGCAAGAACGCTGGAGTGGGTTGCCATTTCCTTCTCCAATGCATGAAAGTGAAAAGTGGAAGTGAAGTCACTCAGTCGTGTCCAACTCTTAGTGACCCCATGGACTGCAGCCCACCAGGCTCCTCCACCCATGGGATTCTCCAGGCAAGAGTACTGGAGTGGGTTGCCATTTCCTTCTCCAATGCATGAAAGTGAAAAGTGGAAGTGAAGTCACTCAGTCGTGTCCGACTCTTAGCAACCCCATGGACTGCAGCCCACCAGGCTCCTCCACCCATGGGATTTTCCAGGCAAGAGTACTGGAGTGGGGTGCCATTGCCTTCTCCGAAATAAGCATTAGCTTCAAGTTTATCACAAGTTACATTAGCTCCCAACAAGAGAGTCAGCTTGTCCTTTGAAACTTTGAAGTCAGGCATTGACTTCTCCTCCCTAGCTCTGAAAGCCCTTGATGGCATCTTCTTCCAATATATACTGAATGTTTCTGTATTGAATATCTGTTAGTTCAGTGTAGCCACTTTCATTAATGATCTTAGCCGGATCTTTTGGATAATTTGCTGCAGCTTCTGTATCAGCACTTGTAGCTTCACCCTGCAGTTTGATGTTATGACTTCTTTCCTTCACCCTCAGAGCCAACTTCTATTATCAAACTTTTCTTCTGCAGCTTTCTCACCTCTCTCAGCCTTCACAGAATTGAAGAGAGTTAGGGACTTGCTCTGAGTTAGGCATTGAGTTAAGGAAATGGTGTGAGTGGTTTGATCTTCTCTCGAGACCACTAAACTGTTCTCCACATCAGCAATAAGATTGTTTCACTTTCTTATCATTCATGTGTTCACCAGAATAGCATTTTTAATTTCCTTCAAGAACTTTTCCTTCAAATTAAAAACTTGGCTACCTTTGACACAAGAGCCCTAGCTTTAGACCTGCCTTTCTCATTAAGCTTGATCATTTTTTTGTTTTTGATTTAAAGTGAGAGATGTGTGACTCTTCTTTTCACTTGAACACTTAGAGACCATTGTGGGGTTATTAATTGGCCTAATTTCGGTATTGTTGCTCAGGGAATAGGGAGTGAGACAGATGCGGGAACGGCCAGTCAGTGGAGTAGTCAGAGCACATATAACATTTATCAACTAAATTCAATACAGGTGTGGTTTGAGGTTCCCAAAATAATTACAATAGTAACATCAAAGATGATCACAGATCACCGTAACAGATATAATAATAATGGAAGGGTTTGAATTATTGCAAGAATTACCAAATGTGACACAGAGACATGTGGTAAGCAAATACTGTTGGCAAGATAGTGTTATAGACTTGATCAATGCAGGGTTTGCATAAATCTGAAATTTATAAATTTGTGGAAATATTGTTAATCAGCAATAGACTCTCTCTCTCTCTCTCTCTATATATATATATATATATGAAATATATGCAATAAATGAGACAAGGAGTTTGGTCTTTAAAAGGAAAATAAAATGCAAATTCCTTTGATGAAGACTTTTCAGAGCAAAGTGATTAAGATGATTGATTATACTCTGCAAGACTGGAGATGAGAACACAGCAGATGGGGACAAAGATTTGCCTTATACTCTGCCAAATATTTCTGAGTGGGAGGAGGCCAGATGGCTACAAAGCAGGCTGGAAATACAACAGTTTAGGTACTAAAGTAGCTGGAACCATAAAGGAAACCCAAAGTGGGAATTACTAAGAAAAAGGCTGTGTAAATGTTTGTGGTAAGGAAAGGAGACAGTTGATCTCTTTTAGGGTGGAGGGATTAAATCAAAGGCAAAAAAAAAAGCTGTATTTTATAAAAATGACCAGCATGGGGGTTAGGGGTGCTGAAGAAGGTGGAGGTGATGATGGTGAGAGGTTGGGGAGAGTTCTGCCCTCAGATTGTGAGTGGCAGGTGAGAGAAGCATTTCTGGAAAAGGATGCTTCAGGGGGCAGAACAGTGAGATGGAATCAGGCTCTGGTTCTGTAGGCCCTAGGTTGGAAGGCCTGTGTCTGAGTCCCAGATCCATCTGTGTCACCTTGGCTCAGTGACATCATCTCTCCAACCCTTAGCTTCTGTATCTGTAGAGTGGGGCTAATTATAGGACTGGTCTCATAGGATCACTGTATTGGATCAATGAGGTAATGTATGATGAGTGTCCAGTCTGGCACATAATAAAGTCCTAATCAATGATAGCTTAAAAAAATAATGACTGGAAGAGGAATCATAAGATTTGGTCAGGTTCAGGCTTTCCTGAAAGCCTTTGTCATTATCAGAAGCAAATTGTGTCACCTCTGTAAGCTGAGGTGGCCGATCGTGGTATGATGGTTGCTCCAGCCAGTGATTTTCCTTCTTGGCTACATTTTGAAATTAACTAGGAGGTTTGAAACATGTTAATGCTTGGGTCCCATCCCTAGAGATCCTGATTTAATGGTGTGGGGAATGGTCTAGGCATCAGAATTTGGAAAAATCCCCCAGATGAGGCTAATGTGTAGCCAAGCTCGAGAATCTCTGTTTTATCCCTTTCGTCATTCCCTAATAGCCACTCCTAATTGTTTCAGGTGTATTAGTTTTGTTTATTCAGCTTTTCGGCAAGGTCTGTGGACTCGCCTACATGTTCTCCTTTATTGCCTGGCAGAGTAAGAACCATGGGGGAATGGAAACTGAAAGGCTTGGATTCTGGATCTGGTATTTTCTGTCTGGCTGTAGGACCCTGGGCCATAGTAAGACTGAGCATGTACCAATGTCCAGACACTATTCCAAGAACTTTGCATGTATTTGTTCATTTATCCTATCAGACTGATGAGATAGGATACATTATCTTATCCTCTATTATTAGCCTCAGAGTTAATGATAACACAATATTATGAGACGTTAGTAACTTACCCAGGGCCATAGCACCATGTGTCTGGATGTGAACCCAGGAGGCCTGAGTGCCCACCATGAACCAGTCCACCCTTCCCAGCTGATACCAGGCTGCTTTTGAATTTGTGCATCCCTAAGTGGAGCTGCTGGATCATCCTTGGTCCAACCTCCCAACTCTGATGCTGTGCTGACCCAACCAGCACCTGGCAGAAGGTCATAGTGGATGGTCTGGCATTACCCAGCCATGGGCTGATTATTAAGTAAATCAAGAACTTGAGCTCAGACCAGAATGAGGGCAAACAAATGAGGGCAGACACGTGGAAGTCATGACTTAGGAGGGGGCTCTGCTCAAAACAGTGACCTGGCTAAAGGATGGTGTGCTACCCACTGTCCACCCCTTTATGTTTCAGCCAAACAAATGAGGATAGGGACGTGTTCAAGTCAGCCCAGACTAGTGTAGTCTAACGTGGACAGGTAAATTTCCCTGCATAAAAACTCTTGTCAGGAATTTGGGGGAATAGAGACTAACAGTGAGAGAAAAAGTCTCTTGAGTGGATGTGGCCCCAAAAGTAAAATATAATTCAGTGTGACTGGAATTTTCCATGGCTGCCTGACGATGAAGCCTGATGTTCAGTTTTGAGGCGATGCCTGCTGTTCTGTGTATTAATGCCCTTCCTTAGCACACGACTCTCCATAAAGTGACATGCAGTCTTTTATTAGCGGTGCTTTGAGGGGATGAAGGAGTGGAGATGGTGTCAATCATGGAGAAAAACAATGAGGAAGAGAATAATGGTGGCAGGAGATAAGACAGAGAGAGAAAAAGTTTAGGGGAAGCAAGAGGGATCCACAGAAACTTAGGTCCCCTAGGAATGCTTAGATATGTTGGGTGAACGTGGCTTAATGGAATTTAACATATGAAAGGACAGAAAAATCCTACAATCTGAAGGACTAGGACACTCAGGAGGCCGACATGTGGGTTATTCAAGGTCAAACAAGAAGTTGAGATGAAAGACGGCGTAAAGTCTGATTTCCCCAGTGAAATACTGAGTAATAAAATGGAGACTCCTTAATCTCAAAATTAAATAGATTTTGAGAAGAAGAAGAGAGGTAAGGTAGAGTAGGGGTTAGAAGACCCCTACTTAACCCCTGGCAGGGGTTAGAAAACACAGCTCCACCTCAGAGGTCTTAACAGGGGTCCTCAGTTCTGAGGAAAACCAGAATTACAAGGGTTTTCAGAATCTTGCTGTCTAGTCCACTACAGGGAGAAGGGCTGACAAGAGTGGTCTAGGAGGTGGCCTGGGCACAGGACTTTTAGAAGCTCCTCAGGGGGTCTAACGTGCAGCCCAGGTTGGGAACCTCTGTCCCTTCAGAAGAGCCCCTGGGGACACAAGGGGACTGGTGGTTCTACACAGACACGTTTGGCTAAAGCTTAAAGCTGTCGTGATGGCAGTCATGCTGGATTAGGTGAGCATCACGAAGTTAGTATTAGGAATTTCAAGCGTGGATAAATGCCCAGGAGAACGATCATGACCTTACTCGCATAAAATCTTGGCAGGAACTTTCCCAGAGAGAAAATCTGCACACAGCACATCTCAGTTTCTGGATGGTGCCTCGGATCCCCTGCATCCAGATGAAGGCAGCTGAGCACAGCGTGACTGACTTAGAGGCCTGGGGAGGCTCCAGCTCTCCTCAGATGCCCCCTGCTCATATTGGGAATACAAGTCAAAAGCTTTAAAATTCACAGGAAGGAGATTCAACAATTATCTTATTGAGCCTCTGATGTTATAGAATTTTTTAAAAAAATCAAAATTGAGAAGGGAAGTGTCTGGCTTAGGAAACACAAGACTAGAGTGGGGTCTTGGGACAACCAGCCTATTACTTTTCTCTTACCTGTCTGCCCTTCCAATGCAGGGGTTAATATGTAGGTGGTGCTAGCGGTGAAGAACCTGTTTGCCAGTGCAGAAGACAGGGATGCAGGGGTTCAATCCCTGGGTGTGGAAGATTCGTTGGAGGGCATGGCAACCCACTCCAGTATTCTTGCCAGGAGAATCCCATGGACAGAAGAGCCTGGCAGGCTACAGTCCATGGAGTCACAAAGAGTTGGACACGACTGAAGTGACTTAACAGGCACGCACACCCTCAGGAGAAGTAACTGGGCTTAAATTCATATTCAAGTGTACATGACTAATATAAAAGTATTTTCTTTCCAGCAGGTTGTAACTGGGTATGATGAATAAAACTTTATAGAGACCTGAACATTGGAAGAGAGAGGAAAGTATCAAGACTGATGGGAAAAGTCAAAGAAAGGGGCCTGGGAAGGCGGGTGAGGGCAGACAGAGCTGATTTCACAACTTAGACTAGAACGGACCTTCAGAGTGGAACATGACTTGAACCTCCCTGTTGCCCATCCCCACCCTACCCTAGGACACTGTAAGAGGGAAAAGCATGCCTTTATGTTGAATATGTTTATGAGTGAACACATTTAAAATTAACACATGCCCAAACCACCCACCTACCCAGAGCTCAGAGGAAGCTCCTCAAGGCTGGCCCTGAGCGACTCCATCCCATTACCAAGAATCACTGGCAAGTAAGGCTATTTCTACTTCATCCAAAAGGTTTTCAGTTACCTTCAGAGTCAACAGGAAATTAATCAGCAAGTAGAAAATTGAAAGAAGATCTGCATCTCACTGTAGAAGTCATTAAAATAAAAGCAGATTTGGCAAAATGGCAAGTTTTTTTTTTTTTTTTCTCTCCTTAATCTCTCTTCTACTTTCTTAATAAGTTGAAAAATTCCAAAACTAAAAGCTTGAGGAACACAGGCTTCTTGGAGAATGGGGCACACAATGTCCTAGAACCTGCACCCCTCTGCTGCGCATGCCAGCCCAATGGTCATCCAAATAGCTCTCCCCTCATGCTCTCAAAAAGCCCCTGGAAACCCAACCACATGGTGACACGGTCTATTTAAAACTCTCTGGACGCATCTCAGGCCATATCTATGTCCTGTACTGTTTGACTTGCCTCTCCCCTGTAAGCTCTTGGGAGAAAAGAGCTTTTTTTTCCTTGTTTTGGAATGATTTTATTTATTATTGTAAGCCTGGGTGGAGAATGTACTTCCTTGCTGATTGCCCTGTTATATAGATGTATTAAATAATAATAATAATACCTGGATGCAGCCGAGATCATAAAACTCTGCCTATCATGTAACCTTTGCTCTGCCATCCTGAATATCTGGGGAAGCAGCTTCCCTCTGTCTTCCTAATGGAAACTAGAAACCTGGAGACCCTAAGTCTGAGAACTGATATATGGAAGGGTAGCAAGAAAAATGTTCTCTTCCATGAGCTTCTGACCTATTGATCTTTAAAATTTCCCTGTTCCCCTGCTGCAGAGTGGTTGTGAAGAGAATAGATATGGAATCAAATGCATTTCACGTAGAGTCTTGGGGTTGGAAATCACAGAAACCACCTCCAGTTGGCATAAGCAAACCACAACATTTATTGAAGAGCCATTGGTGTTTCTCATAGAACCAGGTCTCTGGGGTCTGTTAGGGAACTCAGGAATGTGCTTTTACTCTCTATTTGCCTCTCATCTTTGTTTTCTGGCCCCTACTTAATGTGAGTTTCATGAAAGCAAGAATTTTGTTTGCTCTTTTTCCTGCAGGCTCTCCTGTGCCTAGAACAGTACCTGGCATATAGTAGTTGCTCAGTCAGCACTTATTACCGTATTTCTCTGCAGAGCAGCTGCCTATGTTCTTCAGAAGGCAGTCACCCCTCAGTACCCAAATTTTCATTTTTGAATTTCAGACTGGTGTCAAATATCTATTCCGGATTGGTCAACTCCAGCCAGGGGATGGGATTTCCGAGCAAGTGTGACTGAGGCAGAGGTGCTTTTGCATGAAAGAGTCTCTTTAGAGTAAGGCAGACACCTTCACGTGTGTTTACAATTGGGCAGGTGGTTGTCAGGTAGCCTGTGGGAAGTAGGGATGTGGTAATTCCCACATGGGACTGTCTTTTGGTGAATAGCCTGTCAGAGGGGGGGCTCCATCTACTCCCATAACATGAAACTTTATTGCAGCTTTGCTGATATTGTTGTCAGCTAGTCTCTCTTTGGACATCTCCAAGGCCAAAGATGGCACTATTTTTCAAGAGTTGTTCACTCTGGTGTCTTTGATGGTAAAGAATCTCTTGAAATGCAGGAGACCAGGTTCGATCCCTGGGTTGGGAAGATCCCCTGGAGAAGGGAATGGCAACCCATTCCAGTATTCTTGCCTGGAGAATCCCATGCACAAAGGATCCTGACAGGCTACAGTCCACGCGGTCACAAAGAGTCAGACACGACTGAGTAACTAATGCACACACAATGATTAAGAAATTTTCCCATACATCTGTCTGACTTCAGCCTCCATTGGTTCTGACTTTGCCTTTCGGGACTGAGAGAGAGCAAATTTCTTCTCCATATAGCAACCCTTAAAAAAGTTATCTGAAGAGAGTGATCATGTCACTTTGAAGTCTTTTCCTTGGAGTGATGAATACATGCTGTCCTTACATTGTGTCTAAGATTGTTTTTCTCTGGTTCCTGAAAATGATCAAATCAGTGACTCAATTGTGGATGGGAGACAGGCTCTCAGACATAGGACTTCATGATCTTGGTTCCCACCTGATAGATTTCATGTGTCTTTTCAGCTACCCTTCAGTTTTCATCATTGGTGGTATCTCCTGCTTCAAGGAACACATGTCACCTGCTAAGGGGAGATGATTAAGGGAGCTGAAATTCATCAGCTGGTTAGTCCGGACCAGTGAAGATCTAACTGGTAACCTGAAGCTTTTCCCAAGCTATCGATATCTTTTACTAGATTTATCAGCCCTTTATATCTTCTTTTTTCAAGGCTAAATAGACACATCCTCCCCATCTCCTCCTCCTTTCTGTCTCTTTCTCTCTTTACATTTAATTGATATCATGTAACAAACATTTATAGAACGTCAACTACTGGGGAGTCTTCCCTGGTGGCTCAGATAGTAAGGAATCTGCCTGCAGTGCAGGAGAGCCAGGTTCAATCCCTGGATTGAGAAGATCCCCTGGAGAAAGGAATGGAAACCCACTCCAGTATTCTTGCCTGGGAAATCCCGTGGACAGAGGAGCCTGGTGAGCTATACTCCTTGCTGCTGCTAAGTCGCGTCAGTCGTGTCCGACTCTGTGCGACCCCATAGACGGCAGCCCACCAGGCTCCCCCGTCCCTGGGATTCCCCAGGCAAGAATACTGGGGTGGGTTGCCATTTCCTTCTCCAATGCATGAAAGTGAAAAGTGAAAGTGAAGTTGCTAAGTCGTGTCCGACTCTTTGCGACCTCATGGACTGCAGCCTACCAGGCTCCTCCGTCCTGGATTTTCCAGGCAAGAGTACTGGAGTGGGGTGCCATTGCCTTCTCCTTGGGGTTGCAAAAAATGGGACACAATGGAGCAGTGAACACCAACAACTACTGGAGAAGAACTGCACTGTTTGTTGGAATAACAGATAAAGGATAAGACTTCTTTCCTCACAGAATTCACAGTGCAGCAAGAACGGTAGGCTGAGTAAACGGGTGATTGTAACCCAGGAGGAGTGCTGTGATAAAGGTATAGATAAGGGCCGTCAGCAGCATGCCGCAGGAGGGGCACCCAACAGGAGGCTGGAAGGGGTGTGCGGAGAGGGCTCTGGGAACCGCCTGGCAGGGGCGGGGCCTGACAGGAGTCTCCAAGGAGGAGGAGTCACCCGGATGAAGAAGGACGCCCGAGGGAGGAGGTGGTAGACCAGGCAGAGGTTTTGCCTTTGCAGAGCTGTGGAGAAGTCAACATAGTGTTTCGTTCAGAGCATGGCTGAAGCAGAGAATCATGAGCACCAGAGTGGAAAGACAGAGTAGAACAGGCATGGACTGTAACAGTTGGCTCTTGCTTCATGACAAACCACCTCAACACCCAACGACTTAAGATAGTAAACTTTTATGACCACTCACTAGTCAACACATCAGCTGGAAAGTTCTGCCGAAGTGGCCCAGGCCTGTCTCATCTCGACTGGGCTTGCTCATGAGTCAGTCGGGTGGCAGTCTTGGTCTTGGATGGCCTCACTTGCACGCTGGCAGTTTGCAGGCTGTCAGCTGGGTGTCCAGATGATGCGCTTCTCATGATACAACAGGCTAGCCGGAGCTTGTACACACAGTGGTGCCAGAAAGAAAGAAGAAACACACACGGCCACTTAAAACCTAGGTTTGGAATAGGCATGCCATCACTTCTGCCCCATGTTATTAGCCAGAGCAAGTCACAAGACCGCTTCATTCAAGGGACAGAGACATCTCTTGATGGGAGATACTGCAAGGCCTTGTTGCAAAGGATGCAAATATAGGAAGGGGTGAATAATTGCAACCATTTTTCTAGCGCAAGTAACATAGATGATTAGGATTTCTCTTGAAAAAGATGGGGAAACATCAAAAAGATATATTATTACTAAAATTTTTTTAATAAAAAATAAACTTTTATTAATATATATTAGTTTAATAATTAAATGTTATAAATTGTATTTCATATTTTATTATTGCATTTTTATTATATTGTATTTGTTATTTATTTATTATATTAACATTTTTTAAAGTTAATTTTCATTTACACAGGTAACACTAAGCACATTCTGCCTTGAAAATGGGATGTCATATAAAGCTAAAGTCTCCTGCCAACCGTGTCCTTGTGTGGTAGGATGGTACAAATGACATTTCTCTGGACACCACCCTCCGGGTCACCCTCCAGGGTGCTGTGGACCGTTCCCCTGCATCCTTTGCCTCTGGTTGTCCAACTAATTAGGAAGCCATGTGAATTTCTTTGCCCCTAGTACACAGTCTCTACTTCTTCACAAGAATTTCATAAGAAACCATGTCAACTGCCTCATGACACCGAGATCCACTGTGTCTACAACACTCCTTATTGGTTCTTGGTCTAGTAAACCCGTCAGAAAACAGACTGAGGTAGGGCTAGTCCAGCGTGGCTCTCTAAGTCGCCTTTTGCAGCTCACTCGTATCTCCTTTCATAACCCATTCTAGAAGGTGGCTCCAGTTCCACACTGAGGTGACTGGTGTGTTATTTGGGCATCCATGTCGAAGCGCTGTTTGAAACTTGGGGTCTAGTGAGCCACGTTCTCATCGTTTCCTTCCAGGGTTCTCCCCGTTCACTGAGAGAAATTTCACCACAGCCCACCTGCTGATCTGAGTTAGCCCCACCAGATACTTAGGTGAGCTCCTCTCTTGGCTGGTCCTCAGTCGTCACAGGTCAGTGTGCTTCAGTCTCCCTATCTGACATGGGAAAATATCAAGAAAGGCAGGGAGAGACGGAGAAAAGGGAGGAAAGAAAGGAAGGGAGGAAGGGGAAAGGAGGGGAGAACTGAGTGTGTCTTCTGGTTCTGTCATCAGGCTTTTCCTGCACCACATGCCCTATTCGACCAACTTCTAAAATTTTTGTGTTCATCCTGTTTAGCCTTTAATTAGATACGGAACGTTTTTGGAATGTTTTTTCTGAGAGTAATAAGAAACTGTGGTTCCACTTGGGGAGAAGAGCTGGGGCAAGCTTGCTGGGGCTGTTTTTGTTTGGTGTTTCTCTCCATTGAGTGAATTCTCTGGCATGCCGGAGAGACTCATCTAGAAAATGGAATGATGGAGCATGTTTCTGGTTTTCTTAATTTCTCTCTTTTTATTAAAAAGGGTGGAAACAACCACATTTTGTTGTTTTTACAACAACAGCATGTATATATATTAATACGTGGAGCATTTGCCTTGTGACCAGCACTATGTAATGTGTGTGCTCTATGTTTATTATCTTCTTTGTCCTGTAACAACCTGCTGGGACGGGGGCTTCTTTTTTTAATTTTATATTGTAATATACTTGATTTATGATAGTGTGTTAGTTTCAGGTATACAGCAATATGGTTTAGTTATACATAAAAATATATCTATTCTTTTCCAGACTCTTTTCCTATTTAGG
The DNA here is from genome assembly GCF_029378745.1 of Bos indicus. Classification (NCBI taxonomy): domain Eukaryota; kingdom Metazoa; phylum Chordata; class Mammalia; order Artiodactyla; family Bovidae; genus Bos; species Bos indicus. The sequence goes on from NC_091779.1 coordinate 35,538,697, forward strand.
TTATTGCAGATTATTGAATTCCCTGTACTATACAATAGGTACTCGTTGATTATCTATTTTATATGTGCTGCTGCTGCTGTAAGTTGCTTCAGTTGTGTCTGACTGTGCGACCCCACAGACGGCAGCCCACCAGGCTCCCCCGTCCCTGGGATTCTCCAGGCAAGAACACTGGAGTGGGTTGCCATTTCCTTCTCCAATGCATTAAAGTAAAAAGTGAAAGTGAAGTCGCTCAGTCATGTCTGACTCTTAGCGACCCCATGGACTGCAGCCCACCAGGCTCCTCCGTCCATGGGATTCTCCAGGCAAGAACACTGGAGTGGGTTGCTATATATATAGTGGTATGTATATGTTAATCCCAGCCTACTAACTTATGACTCCCTTCTCCCTTTCTCCTTTGGTAGCCATAGTTTGTTTTCTAAGTCTGTGAGGCTGATCCTGTTTTATAAACAGCTCTCTCAGGCCAGTGAGCCTTAGTTTTCCTACTTTGACATGGGAATAATATCAAGCTCATTTGTATCATTTTTTAGATTCCACACATAAGTGATATCATATATTTGTCTTTCTCTATCTGACTTATGTCACTACTTAATACGTCCATCCATGTTGCTGCAAATGGCAGTTTTTCATTCTTTTTAATGGCTAAGTAATATTCCATCACACACACACACACACACACACACACACACACACACATATATAATATTCCATCTTCTTTATCCATTCCTCTGTTGATGGACATTTAGGTTTTCCCATGTCTTGGCTATGGTAAAAATTGCTACAGTGAACACTAGGGTGCATGTATCTTTTCAAATTAGAGTTTTCTCCAGATATATGCATGCCCAAGAGTGAGATTGCTGGATCATATGGTAACTCTATTTTTAGTTTTTTAAGAAACCTTTATACTGTTCTCCATAGTGGATGTACCAAATTCCATTCCCATCCACAGTGTAGAAAGGTTCTTTTTTTAGGGGAGGACTTCTTAGATACAGTTTTAAAGATAAGAAAATAAAGGCACAGGGCAGTTATGCAAATTAGCTAAGGCCACACAGCTACCAAGAGTCAGTGCCAGGATTCTCCCCGTGCCCTTCAATTCTATCCAGTTCCATAGCCAAGGTTTTAGTACACCATTCGATGATGACTCCTTCCATCTTTTAATGGATTTTCTTTTAAAATCTGGGTCATCAGAGATGACATGGGCAACCATGTAACTTTTTGTGGCCACCCCTCCCAGTCCTGGACCATCTGTGTCAGGTGGAATTGTAGTCCAACTGTCTTCATGGGAGTCTCTTACCTTCTATGTTTTCTCTGAACTCGGAGAATCCACCCTGCTAACGTTGAAGTCCATGTTGGACTGAGCTCATGCTGTCCTTCCCTGCTTTCCTCTGAGTTTAAAGAGTTTGCTCTTTTCTGCCTGGTTTCCCTTTTCTTCGTAGCTAATTTTTCTCAACTGATCAAAATTTGGTGCAGGATAATGGTGCTCCTGCCCACTCCATTGTTCTTGCCTGGAGAATCCCATGGACGGGGGAGCCTGGTGGGCTGCCACCTATGGGGTCACACAGAGTCGGACACGACTGAAGTGACTTAGCAGCAGCAGCAGCAGCACCAGCAATGGTGCTCCTTATCACGTTTCCAACTTTCTGGGAGATGAAATGATCATAAGCCACATTAAGAATTTTCTATGTTTGTTGTTGACCTTACCCCTGCCTTGCCACATAGTAAAATGCTCCGAGTCCTATATTAGTTATTTTGGGTTTTGTTTGTTTGCTCATTGTTAGCCACAACTGAACTTTAAGTCTGGGAATGGTTTCCAAGTTTCTGGAATAGTAAGTGGTTCCTCATATCTCTGCTGTTGCTATAGATCAATTTTGAGGAGAAATTCAACCTCAAAACCCCTTTGATTCCTTTCTTTCACTTGCTTCTCCCCTCCCCCATATTAAATTAATGACTGTTTCCTCTTCAAAGTATCTCTTCCATCTTACTTTCATAACTACTTTTGCCACCATAAATAAAACAGGTTTAGGCTTTCAAAACATTTGACCCTACTGTGTGGCAATAACTCCTAAACTGGCCCATTGGTCATGCAGATTTTCTTATCAGCATCCACCCCACCCTGAATGGTTAACCTAAACTGGTCATACTAATTGCATTCCCCATTCTAGTAACTGCCTCAGGAATGGGCCTGTGGCCTGATTCTATTCAAAGTGTGAGGGATGTCCATTACAGGCCTTCTATGAAAGGTTTCCTTGGTCCTAATAATTAGAAGAGTTGGTTTCTTTGTCTCTTCTGGATGTTCACATCTTGATGGGAGAACAGAATGTTGAGCAATCATTTGTAGAAATTTCCCATGATATGCAATTTCAGCTGTCCAAATTTTAACATATAAAGCATCCCAACAGATGCTTTAACTTCTCCCTTTCTGTTATAGGGAGAGATCAGCCTCTTTCCTTACAAACTTCACATGCTCTATCTTACTTTTGCCAAACTAACCACCCTAAAATACCAAAACTGTTATAACTTCAGTCCTCTCTTCCCTCTTGGAGGGAATTGAAAATTAAAAACCAGGGTCCAAGATGGTAAGAATCTGTACAAGTGTATAATGTTGTTGTCCATGCTTGCTATTTTTTTTTATATTATACCATGTTTGGGCATTTTGATTCATTCAATACATGTTTATTGAGCATATATTGTCAGATGCTGGAGGTGCAAAAAAATGAATAAGAGTTTCTGCCATCAAGGAATTTACAGTCTAGTAGGGGCTTCCCTTGTAGCTCAGTTGGTAAAGAATCTGCTGGCAATGCAGGAAACCTGGATTTGATCCCTGAATCAGGAAGATCCCCTGGAGAAGGAAATGGCAACCCACTCCAGTATTCTTGCCTGGGGAATCCCAGGGACAGAGGGGCCTGGCAGAGTACAGTCCATGGGGTTGCAAGAGTCGGACATGACTTAGAGACTAAACCAACCAACCAGGGGAGTATGGCAGGCACTCATGCTGTCCACTCAGTAGATAACCCCCATTCTTTCTTCTTAATGGAATCCCAGTTTTGTTCAGACAACAATATCTCTGAGCAGAGGGGATGATTGGTAATTTATCTAGGAGTGAACATGTGAATGGAACTTAAGGGGAAGTCTACTGAGAATTTAGGGAAGAATTCTCTTCCTGATGAAAGACACAAGCCAGTCACCTACTTCCTTACTTCTTACGGTCCTGTTACAGAAGACCATGATGTGCGGAGCAGTGGCAACCGTCTTGAAATTGAAGGAAAGACCAGTCAAATCAGAGATGCATGTGGTGCAGTCACCCTGTGCTATAACATCATTGAACTGGTGATCCAACTTTGGAACTGTGCATGTCCAGACTTAATTTTCTATAGGGTAATCAAGTTTCTTTCTTGTTTCAGCCATTATTAGTTGGACTTCCTCACTAAGACAAGGGAGAAAGCCATGCAAAGGAGTATTTGAAATACAGTATAATACATGTGAGGGCTTCCCCGGTGACTCAGTGGTAAAGAATCCACCTGCAATGCAGGAGACACAGGTTCGATCCCTGGGTTGGGAATATCCCCTGGAGGAGGGCATAGCAACCCACTCTAGTATTCTTGCCTGGAGAACCCCACGGACAGAAAAGCCAGTTGGGCTACAGTACATGGGGTCACAAAGTGTTGGCTACAACTGAAGCGACTGAGCATGCATGCATAATATATGTGATGATTGAGTTGTATGTGGGAAGGCAGTATACTTAGAGGCGAACAAAGAGAAATATTAGCTGTCCCTGACCCTAAGAATCACAGTCTAGGAGAAGCGTCATCAATGTGTATTTATAGTGTGTGGGATAAATGCAATGCTAGAAATGTTCATGGAAAAGTGTAAGCACACCAAAGACGAAAACCTGACTCAGGCGTCTGCAGTGTTTGCTCATGATGAGAGTGAAATTACGTATTTTTGGCAGGAGCACTGCAGAAGTCACCTTGTTCTTCCCAGCAAATCACATCGGTAGGTGCATAATGTCAATTTGTGCCATTACTGGCAATGGTAAGTTGGACTATGAGGTTCAGGAGGTGTTTGGCAGGTTCTTATCATTAAATTCACCATTTCCTTTTGTCATTAATAAGTATTTTGTGAGAAGATATTTTGAGACTCTGTAGATATATCATTACCAAACTTCTCAAACTTTCACTTACCAGTTTTAGCATCTATTGATGATTCTTGCTGAACTGCTTTTCATAAGGCTGTTTGTGAAGTGATTTTTAAAACTCTATTCCTTTTATATTTAGTTTGTGGCAATCTGTAATAGGGATTAGTTTTCCCTTCTACTTCATTTACTCCAATTATTCATTAATTCATGTCAGTATGAATTTATGGATTTCTATTTTATTCAATAGATAATCTGTAAATATCATGTATTTTCATGCTCAAATTACCCTAGATTTGGCAGAGGGGGCCTCTTTAGACTTCCTTCTGTGCCTTATTCTCTGAGATTTTCTTATACAGTTTATTATACAAGAAAATGTTCCATACTCATCTTGAAATTGAACTCATCTTGAACTCATCATGTCCCAGCCATGAAATCAGCCATTTCCTCAAGTCACTCTGCTTTAGTGAAGAATGGTGTGGGATTTAGAAACTAAAATCTAGACAATAGGTGTATTCATTGCTACTGTGGTGTCATTGCTTCTGGGCCTTCTCAGTGGACATAAATAATAAATAATGTATATACACGTACCTATAAACATATAGAAGTAAAATATGTATCAGTAAAGATATAGGTATAAAATAAACCATGAGGTCATACTAAAACCTCCAACTCTAATCTAGCACAACTTTCTCTGACCATGAGAAATCTGGTCCCTTTATCCTCATTATATTTGCATTTTAATCCTATCATATACTAAGAGTAGTTTCATACTTAACCAAACCACTCACCTGTGGCAAACAGTTCAATTAACTAGAATTCATATTCATTTACAGTTCTTATTGTCTTCATTCTAAGGGTATATAGTAAAGATACTATGTTCAAAAATTGTTTAAGTTGGTTTTTCCCTCTCCTTTGGTAAGACTGTCATTGATTTAAAAATACAGGTAAGCTTGTTTTTGTGTTTCATTTTTGGTTTTGTTTTCCTCATTCTTTTAAATTTTATCATTGTATACTTGATTTGAGTATAAAAATATAATTCCACAAATGAAAACTTTTCAGAAATATTCAAAGAAGTGTCACTCCCTTATTCTTTGAGAGTTAATGGTAAAATCAAGTACTCATCCCATAGGACTTCCCTGATGGTAAAGAATCTGCCTGCAGTGCAGGAGACCTGTATTCAGTTGCTAGGTTGGGAAGATCTCCTGGAGAAGAGAATGGCTTACGACTCCAGTGTTCTTGCCTGGAGAATTCCATGGACACAGGAGCCTGGCAGGATACAGTCCTTGGGGCTGCAAATAGTCGGACACGACTCATCCTATAGGCTTCATTCTATAGACTCATTCAAAGGCTTCAAACATTGAGCCAGGCCCTGAAGTCATGTCCAGAATCACAAGGCAGAGGATAGACTTCATGTGGGTTCTGAGTGTTTTTTCAGCCACTCTTACTGAGATGATTGTTTTCATCCATGATGAGATGCAGGAATATATATATTCAACTCTATTAACTGCTGTATGTGGATTTGTGAACAGTGAGTAAACAGCCATGTTTATCTTGTTATTTCTGCTTCTATCCTAATGGTTTATTTACCCCAAATAATTCTCCTTTGACCTGCTAGCTGAGCTAAAAGGTGTTTTAAACACAAACCAAATATTATTAGCCTTGGGAATAAAAGAGTCAATTCAAGCAAAATTTATTGTGTTCCCGGGCAGTTTGGAAATTCCCTTGTGGCTTATAGTGAACTACCTAGTACCCATCAAGACTTTTGTAGGTTTTATCAGACGTGTCACCTTCAAAGGCCAGTCTCCCGCTACCAACATTTTTTAAGTTCCCAGATCGGAAGCCATCATTCCTGGGATACTTTATTGCCTTTCAGAAACCTGAAGGCAATACCAAATGTCAATTTCCTATGAGATAAACAGTCCCTTCCTCGAATTGTTTTCCCTTTTAACTTAACTCACCAAATTTCAATCAATTTTCTTTCCATTCAAAGATATGTGTTTTATGTTAACTCCTGTTTGGAAACCAGAGATTGCTCCTCTGTTCCCTCAAGTCCTTCTCTGGTTCAGCAAATCTGATCTGACCCTCAGTCCCCACAGGCTCTGCAGATCCTTGGAACAAGGTGCAAGGGGCACTGCAGGGTATTTACCCTGCCGAGCACAGTCACCATGAGCTGGCAAGCTGGGGATCTAGATACTACTAAGATCCACTGAAGGTCCATTTAGGGAAATCTGATTATTGACAGAGACCAGACAGGAACAGAGACTAGAAATCCTCAGCCACTGATTCTGCAGAGAGGCTTCTCTCTCCTGTAGAGGAGATTCTCATCAGCATGAACTCTAGTTGCTTCTTGCAAGGTGTGCCTTTCCCAGTCACAGCCCACGGGGCTGGTACTCAGTCAGACCAGCAGTCTCAAACTGTGCCCTGTGGCCCAGCAAATCAGCAGGGCCGCAAATGATTTTCAGTTCAGCCTCACATCTTTCCACATTTTCCAGCTGGATGGACAACAAGCCCCGTGAGGTTAAACGATGCAACCCTGGGTTTCAGAGTGAGTCAGTTGCTCAGCTATGCTGTAAACCGTGGGCCCGCTCAGGCTTCCAGGACTTTTCTCTAACCAGCAGACCACAGGGTCCCTCTTCTGCAATCGGATCGGCTTGTCTGCAGAGAAATGGAATTAAGCTATTAGCAAGTGGTTTCTGACTCTTGCAGAAACACCAGCAACAATGGCCACTTCGACGTAACGTTTTAAGAGTGCTGTTTGTTTTGGCAATGTTTCACTATATTACACATTCCTGCCACTTAATTGTCCTTGTAAAGATCAACAAAGACCTTCTGAAGCAGAGCTGGAAGCTGTAGAACTCAGCCAAGCAAGTGTTTGTTAAAATGAGGAGGAAAGGGGGTTAGCTCTATATATTCAGCTGTACTCTGAAATGACACCATTTTCTCTACACCATCATCCACTTCCTGAACGTCTATATCCTGCCCCTACTGCCTTCAATTCTGAAAGTTCAAAAATATGTTCTAATTCTTGATCTTGTTATTATCAAACTGCTTCCTCTGACCTTCAAAGCTATTTAGCAAGTTCAAAGCACATACAAATCACAGCATCTAATATTTTTGTTCTTGCTCTTTTAAACATAATACAAGTCACATTATTAAATGATATTAATGATGATAGTGAACAAACACCTTATATATCTAATGGACTTTGATAAAGGGCTCTTATGAGCTAAGAACTGTGCAGAGTATGGACCTAAACATGAGTCTCTCTCTCTCTCTCTCTCTCTCTCTCTCTCTCTCTCTTTCTCTCTCTCTCTCTCTCTCTCAGCAAAGGCAAGAAGAAGGAAAACACAGCTGTTGATACACATTTTTTCTTCATCTTCCATGTGTAGTTTCTGGCCAGAGACTCAGGGGCAGATAGCAGCGGGTTTGGGGAATCTGTTCCTGCCCTCAATGAGTTAACAACCCAACAGGATGGAGAGGTCATGCCAGTGTTAGAGATGGTTCAGATCTCTTAAATAGAGGCAGAAAAGTCACCCTGTGGCTTTCCTGGATCTTTGGAAATGTTGAAAATTAAAAACCAGTTTCTGAAGATCATCTTTAGGTATTGAACCACACTTTATATTTCTGGAAACATGTTTACATATGCTCTGTCCTCTGTGTTCTATCAAGAAACTCCTAAACTGAGTAGGAAACTATTTAATGAAAATGGGCCTATATTTACTATTTTAAAAAATGATATAATAAAATTCTCTCTTTTCCTGAAAGAAGCAGCAAGAAAACTGAGAGAAAAGGATGTGTTTCCTGTGGCTGCTGTAATAAACTGGGAGACTTAAAAGAATAGAAATTTGTTCTTTCACATTCTGGAGTCTATAAACTTGAAATCAGTATCACTGGAAAATCAAGGTGTCAGCAGGGCTTTCCTTCCTTCAGAAGCCCTAGGGGAGACTCTTCCCTGCTTTCCCAGCTTCTGGAGATTGTTAGCATTCTTTGGCTTGTGACTGTATCACTCTCATCTTCGAGGCCTGCATCTTCAAATCTCCATCTGCTGACTTCACATTGCTTTCTCCTCCCTCTGTGTGTCAAATCTGCCTCTGCTTCTCTCTTAAGGATACATGTGATTACATTCAAGGCCCACCCAAGTGATCCAGGGCTTCCCTGGTGGCTCAAACAGTAAAGAAACTGCCTGCAGTACAGAAAACTTGGGTTCGATCCCTGGGTCAGGAAGATCAGGAAATGGCAACCCACTCCAGTGTTCTTGCCTGGAGAATCCCATGGACAGAGGAGCCTGGCGGGCTATACAGGATAACCTTCCCATCTGAAGATTCTTAATCACATCTACAGAGAGTTTACCATATAAAATAATTTCCTCAAGTTCCAGGGGTTAGGACATGGATATCTTTTGAGGGGCCATTTTTCAGTCTACCACAGGAGGCTTGGAAAATTTTTTTTTTTTCATAACCAAAGACTTTAAGAAGAAGAAGTAATTTATGAATAATAATATGTCATAGAATGAACAAAACCTTTGAAAATGAGGAAGTAGATAAAGAGGAAATACAAGGAGAGTTATTATAAAATAAGAACTAAAATATTTAATTTGGCAGTCTAGGGAGACAGACTTCATAGCCTAATAGTTAAGAGAACAGATGCTGGAATTCGACTGCCTGGTTAGAATCTGGCTCCATCATTTACTGGCTGTGTGACCTGGAATAAATTACTTAACTTCCCTGTGCCTCAATGCCCTCATCTCTACAATGGTTATAATAGTACAGACTTCATAGGGTTGTGGTAAAATGATTAAAAGACAATATATTTAGAGCATTTGGAAATGTTTGCCACTATTATTTTAAGAAAACCAGAAATCTGCAAGAGGAAGTATAAATTTAAAACAGAACAAAAAGGAGAAATGGGTAGAAGATATGAAAAGAGAACTTTTAAAATAGTTGACCAAGAAGAAAGAGTAAAAAGAAATGCTGCATAAATGATGTAAGATGAAAGATATTTTTTAAAAAGTAAAATAAAAACATTTGCAGCCACAAATTTGAGGGGGAAATAGAGTAAATATGTTACATATCAGAAAAAAGACCAAGACTGTAATTGAGGACACCAGGAAAATTGCAGAAAGCAGGAAAGAATGTTCCAAGGCTAACAACTCTTCTTTCCTTTATATATTTATGTGGTTGGTAGTGTATTTGTCAGATCTTCTATGTCTTTGCTGATTTTTTGGTCTGTTGTTCCAGTAATTGCTGAAAGAGGATTGATAAAATATCTAAGGTTGTGGAATTTTCAATTTTTTCTTTTAATTCTATCTGTTCTTATGAATTCTGTGATTGTTTTTACTTTCATATGCATTTATGTTTGTTACACCTTCCTCATTAATTGACCTGTTGTTATAATGAAACAGCCCACTTTATTTTAATAATGCTTTTTGTCTTATGTATCCGTTTCCTGGGGTTAACTAAAAGTACCACAAATTGGGTGGTTTAAAACAACAGAAATTATATGGTCAGTTCTGGATGCTAGAAATCCAAAATCAAGGTATCAGCAGGGCCATTCTCCCTCTGAAGGCTCCAAGCAAGAATACTTCCTTTCCTCTTCCAGTCTCTTATGGTTGCCTGCACTCCTTGGTATTCTTTGGCTTGTAGATCTGTCAATCCAATCTCTGCCTCTGTCATTACACAGTCTTTTTGACCCTGTCTTCATGTCTCTATGTCCAAATTTTCCTCTTCTTATAGGGACACTTCCCTGATAGCTCAGTTGGTAAATGAGTTGGTAAATGCTCAGTTCGTAAATGCTACCTGCAATGCAAAAGGCCTTAGTTCGATTCCTGGGTCAGGCAGATCTGCTGGACAAGGAATAGGCTACCTACCCCAGTATTCTTGGGCTTTCCTTGTGGCTCAGATGGTAAAGAATCTGCCTGCAATTTGGGAGACCTGGGTTTGATCCTTGGGTTGGGAAGATCCCTTGGAGAAGGGAAAGGCTACTCACTCCTGTATTCTGGCCTGGAAAATTCCACAGACTGTATAGTCCATGGGGTCACAAAGAGTCCTTTCACTTTCATAAGGACACTGGTCATTGGTTTAAGTGAAAGTGTTAGTCACTCAGTTGTGTCTGACTCTTTGTGACCCCATGGACTGTAGCCCACCAGGCTCCTCTGTCCATGGAATTCTCCAGCCAAAAATACCATTCCCTTTTTCAGGGGATCTTCCCGACCCAGGGATTGAACCCAGGTCTCCTGCATTACAGGCAGATTCTTTACCATCTGAGCCACCAGGGAAGCCCCATAATGGGATTAGGGTCTACCCTAATCTACTATGACCTCATCTCAACTTGATTATATAAGCAAAGACCCTATTTCCAAATAAGATCACATTCAGAGGCACCAGGGGTGGTTAGGACTTCAACATATCTTTTTGGGAAACAATTCAATCCACAACATTTTGGAATCTATTTTGTCCAATATTCACATAGCCACTTCTTAGGCAGTCTTCTTGGGCCTTTTATTTGCATAGTACATATATTTTTTTCCCATTCATTTACTATGAGCCTCTTTATGTCTTCAGATTTAAAGTGAGTCTCTTATAGGCAGTAGTTTTTAAGTTCTTTCTGACAATCTCTTTCTATTGATTAAATTGTTTAATCTGTTAATATTTAATGTGATTATTGATCTGTTTGGGTAGGCTAACCAAATATTATTTTTTGTTTTTTACCTGTTTCCTCTATCTTTTAGTCTATGCTTTTCATTTATTGCCTTTAAAAATTATTTGAATATTTTAAATTTATTTAGATTTTCTTATTGGCTTTTTAGTTGTGCTTATTTGCATTTTTTTCCTTAGTGATTGACTATTAATCATTAGTCAACAATATATACTCTTAACTTTTCATAAACGTAATAACATTTTGTGTAAAATATTGAAAACTTGCAAATATATAGAGCCATATCCACCTCTGCTCTGCCCTTTTTCTTATAGTTATGTGTATTACATATACCTGTATTGTAAATCCCACAAGTCAGTGTCATACTTTTTGCATTTAACAGATTTATTTTTTTAGTTGAAAGAAAAATGCTCTCCATCCTTTTCTGAGGATCTAGATTTCCATCTAGAATCTTTTCCCTTCAGCTAAGGAACTTCCCTTAGCATTCTCACAGAGTAGATGTGCTAGCAATGAATTCTTAGTTTTCTTTTATCTGAAATAGTTTTTATTTTGCGATTATCTTTGAAGAATATTTTTGCTGGATAAGATAGTCTGTGTTGATAGTTTTTTTTTTTTTTTTTTTCTTACAGCACTTTAATGATGTCCCATTCTCTTCTGGCCGCCATGGTTTCTGATGAAAATTCATTTCTTAATGGGATTCTAATCCCCTATTGTAATGCATCATTTTTCTTTTGCTGCTTTCCAGTTTTGTCCTTTATTAGGACAATAGCTCAATAGTTTAACTGTGATGTATTTCAATGCTACCACGTTTGTGTCTATCCTAATTGGTGTTGACAAGGCATGTTGAATCTGCCTAAGTTAAGTTTTTGTTTTTCAACAAATTTGGGAAACTTTTGACCATTATTCAAATATTATTTTCTGCCCTATTTATTCTCTCTTCTTCTGAAATGACTGTATATTAATCATTTGATATTATTTGAGAGGCCCCTTGCTCATTTTTTCAGTCTTTTTTCTCCTTTGCTCATCTACATAGATAATGTCATTGAGTTATTTCCAAGTTCGCTTATTCTTTTTCTACATCTCCATTTGGTTATTTAATCCATTCAATAATTTAAAAATTTAAGCTATTTTTTAGTTCTAGAATTTTCACTCTTTTATTGTTTAACTATCTCTGCTAATTTTCCTGTGTGTTTTCATGCTTTGGGAGCATATTTTGCTTTTGTTTTATCAAGAATAGTTAAAATAGCTGCTTTAACTTTCTTATCTGTTAGTTTCAACATCTGCTTCATCTCAGGGTCAGATGTAGTTCACTCTCTTTTCTCTTGAGAATGTGCTTCATTTTCTTAATTCTTTATATGTCAAGTTATTTGTGAATGTGTCACATATTATGAAAGTAAAGTTATGAAGTTTCTGGTTTCCATTCCTTTTCTCTAGTGTGTGTTGTTGTCTTTGCTTTAGCAGGCAATTTCCTTGACTAGGCTTGGACTGCAAATTATGTTTCTTTGGGGTGGCAGCTCTAGTCTTGATTCAGATCATTTGCTGCTTTATTCTTTTCTATGTGTACTTGGTTCAGAGGTCAGACTGAGATATGGCTAGACAGGATGTAGGGATCCTTTCCCAGGCTCCTTTCTGTTCCCTCCCAGGATTCCTATACTCACTTTAGTAACAGCTTCCCAGCTTCACTTTTCTGATTCTACAAGCCAGAAACACTGTGGCTTTTTCCATTAGTGCCCTCACCACTAGGCTGCCAGATGCCAAATGGACTGCATCAGTCTTGGGCTAAAGCTGCAGAAATGGGGAACTGACATCATAGCACTTCTTTCCTCTAAGCATTCACTCCCCACTATAGTTTTTCTGCTTCTGTTCCCTCTCCAGTGGCTTCAAGTAGTAGATTTTGTATTATATCCAGATTTTATCATGCAAAAAAGCAAAATGGCTGTCTGGGGAGGCCTTACAAATAGCTGTGAAAAGAAGAGAAGCAAAAACCAAAGGAGAAAAGGAAAGATATAAGCATCTGAATGCACACTTCCAAAGAATGGCAAGAAGAGATAAGAAAGCCTTCCTCAGCCATCAATGCAAAGAAATAGAGGAAAACAACAGAATGGGAAAGACTAGAAATCTCTTCAAGAAAATTAGAGATACCAAGGGAGCATTTCATGCAAAGATGAGCTCGATAAAGAACAGAAATAGTATGGACCTAACAGAAGCAGAAGATATTAAGAAAAATTGGCAAGAATACACAGAAGAACTGTACAAAAAAGATCTTCACGACCCAGATAATCATGATGGTGTGATCACTGACCTAGAGCCATACATCCTGGAGTGTAAAGTCAAGTGGGCCTTAGAAAGCATCACTACGAACAAAGCAAGTGGAGGTGATAGAATTCCAGTTGAGCTCTTTCAAATCCTGAAAGATGATGCTGTGAAAGTGCTGCACTCAATATGCCAGCAAATTTGGAAAACTCAGCAGTGGCCACAGGACTGGAAAAGGTCAGTTTTCATTCCAATCCCAAAGAAAAGCAATGCCAAAGAATGCTCGAACTACCACACAATTGCACTCATCTCACATGCTAGTAAAATAATGCTCAAAATTCTCCAAGCCAGGCTTCAGCAATACATGAACTGTGAACTTCCTGATGTTCAAGCTGGTTTTAGAAAAGGCAGAGGAACCAGAGATCAAATTGCCAACATCCGCTGGATCATCAAAAAAGCAAGAGAATTCCAGTAAAACATCTATTTCTACTTTATTGACTATGCCAAAGCCTTTGACTGTGTGGATCACAATAAACTGTGGAAAATTCTGACAGAGATGGGAATACCAGACCACCTGACCTGCCTCTTGAGAAATCTGTATGCAGGTCAGGAAGCAACAGTTAGAACTGGACATGGGAAAACAGACTGGTTCCAAATAGGAAAAGGGGTATGTCAAGGCTGTACATGTCACCCTGCTTATTTAACTTATATGCAGACTACATCATGAGAAATGCTGAGCTGGAAGAAGCACAAGCTGGAATCAAGATGGCCGGGAGAAATATCAATAACCTCAGATATGTAGATGAAACCACCCTTATGGCAGAAAGTGAAGAGGAACTAAAACGCCTCTTGATGAAGGTGAAAGAGGAGAGTAAAAAAGTTGGCTTAAAACTCAACATTCAGAAAATGAAGATCATGGCATCTGGTCCCATCACTTTATGGGAAATAGATGGGGAAATAGTGGAGTGTCAGACTTTATTTTTCTGGGCTCCAAAATCACTGCAGATGGTGACTGCAGCCATGAAATTAAAAGACGCTTACTCCTTGGAAGGAAAGTTATGACCAACCTAGATAGCATATTCAAAAGCAAAGACATTACTTTGCCAAAAAAGGTCCATCTAGTCAAGGCTATGGTTTTTCCAGTGGTCATGTATGGATGTGCAAGTTGGACTGTGAGGAAAGCTGAGCGCCAAAGAATTGAAGCTTTTGAACTGTGGTATTGGAGAAGACTCCTGAGAGTTCCTTGGACTGCAAGGAGATCCAGCCAGTCCAGTCTGAAGGAGATCAGCCCTGGGATTTCTTTGGAAGGAATGATGCTAAAGCTGAAACTCCAGTACTTTGGCCACCTCATGCGAAGAGTTGACTCATTGGAAAAGACTCTGACGCTGGGAGGGATTGGGGGCAGGAGGAGAAGGGGACGACAGAGGATGAGATGGCTGGATGGCATCACCGACTCGATGGACGTGAGTCTGAGTGAACTCCGGGAGCTGGTGATGGACAGGGAGGCCTGGCATGCTGCGATTCATGGGGTCGAAAAGAGTCAGACATGACTGAGTGACTGAACTGAACTGAACTGAGAGGGGAAAGGACATCCTTTGGGAGGGACTTATTCCATCACTATCCAAAACTGGAAATCCATTTGATCTGTAGGATTGTTTCTAACAGTAAAGAGTTGAAAACAACTTGAATGCTCATCAACAGAGAAAGATTAAAGAAACTGTGGTCCACCATCTTTTGGAATATTATGCAACCATTGAAAAGATATGGGGAGGGAGGAGGGAGGAGGGTTCAGGATGGGGAACACATGTATACCTGTGGCGGATTCATTTTGATATTTGGCAAAACTAATACAAATATGTAAAGTTTAAAAAAAAAAATAAAAGCAAGGGCAAAATTCTCATAAAAAAAAAAAGAGAGAGAGAGAGAGCCTGATAGGTATTTTCTCTGAGCAAAAAAAAAAAAAAAGAATGAAATTAACCTAATTACTCAAAAGGAGAAATTACCAGGAAATACCCTTAGGTTTAAAAGTACGTTTTGGAACTATTCATAGAGTCTGTATAGTGGGGACTGTGTGGTATAGTCTCCTGGGTCCTCACTTCAGGATCAATGCACTTATTTCTCCAATCACTAGGAGCATTGGCTGTTGAAAGACCACAGTGGAGTTTCACTCTAAAGGAATTGCCTTTAGAGCAAAGGAGTCATGATTTCTTAAGTACATCCTCTCCTTAGGGGTAGCTGTCACTCAGTGACTGATTAATGCAAAAGTACAGTGGCTCAGTTTGTTTACCTTAAAGGTTGACTCTGAAGGCGTATCTGCAGTGCTCCCATGAGATTCGCTGAGACATCAGCTAGATTTCCATCGTAGTTCACTTGTTCCTCTGCCAACCCCACTTCCTCACTCACTTATAGGCCTTGTTCTATCAACTCATTCAGATCAGATCAGATCAGATTTTTTCAGTAGTCATGTACGGGTGTGAGTTGGACCATAAAGAAGGCTGAGCACCAAAGAATTGATGCTTTCAAACTGTGGTGCTGGAGAAGATTCTTAAGAGTCCCTTGGACAACATGGAGATCAAACCAGTCAATCCTAAAGGAAGTCAACCCTGAATGTTTACTGGAAATACTGTTGCTGAAGCTGAAGCTGCAATACTTTGGCCACCTGATGCAAAGAGCCAATTCATTGGAAAAGAACCTGATGCTGGGAAATATTGAAAGCAGGAAGAGAAGGGGATGATAGAGGATGAGATGGTTGAATGGCATCACCGACTCAATGGACATGAGTTTGAGAAAACTCTGGCAGATGGTGAAGGACAGGGAAGCCTGGCATACTGCAGTCCATGGGTTCCCAGAGTCAGACACCACTGAATTACTGAACAACAACAAAACACAGTTCTGTAAGTTCATATATGTGTATAAAGGCAGAGGAAGCATTCTGGAAGAATATATGTGAAAACAACAATAATAGATACCTTTAAGGAAGTACCTGGAATATGGAGAGAGTATTCAAGAGATATTTCAATTCACATGTGTTGTTTAATTTCTTACAAATCATTATATTTATGTATATTTGTGGAATTAAAAACAAAATCACAACAGGCTTCCCTGGTGGCTCAGATGTTGAAGAATACACCTGCAATTCAGGACACCTGGGTTTGATCCCTGGGACAGAGAGATACCCTGGAGAAGGAAATGGCAACCCACTCTAGTATTCTTGCCTGGTAAGTCCCATGGACAGAGGAACCTGGCGGGCTACAGTCCATGGGGTTGCAAAGAGTCTGACATAACTGGGTGACCAAGCACACACACACACATAATCACAAAAGCAAAAAATGACTCTCCATCTCTATCTGCAGCCCAGATCCTTCAGAACCTGAGCTCTATGACTGTATACCCAACTGCTGTTGTATGCCTCTACCTGGATATCCCTCAGAATCTTTACATTAAAGTCTCCCCCAAATAAACTCAGCATCTCCTCCTTCCACTTTTTGCACAAATTTTCTCTCTCAGTGAGTGAGAACATCACCACTTACTTGGTTTCACCAATAGAGAGTATGGATGTCATTTTTGACTTTTCTATCTACCTCACTGCTCCACTTCCCATTCATATTTAAGTTCTGCTGATTCCATCTCCTTAACATTCTCAGACCCTTCAGTTCTTTCCATCTGTTCAGTTCAGTTCAGTTCAGTCACTCAGTCATGTCTGACTCTTTGCGACCCCATGAATTGCAGCACGCCAGGCCTCCCTATCCATCACCAACTCCCGAAGTTCACTCAAATTCACATCCATCGAGTCAGTGATGCCATCCAGCCATCTCATCCTCTGTCGTCCCCTTTTCCTCCTGTCCCCAATCCCTCCCAATATCAGAGTTTTTTCCAATGAGTCAACTCTTCGCATGAGGTGGCCAAAGTACTGGAGTTTCAGCTTTAGCATCATTCCTTCCAAAGAACACCCAGGACTGATCTCCTTTAGAATGGACTGGTTGGACCTCCTTGCAGTCCAAGGGACTCTGAAGAGTCTTCTCCAACACCACAGTTCAAAAGCATCAATTCTTTAGCACTCAGCTTTCTTCACAGTCCAACTCTCACATCCATACATGACCACTGGAAAAACCATAGCCTTGACTAGACGGACCTTTGTGGGCAAAATAATGTCTCTGCTTTTGAATATGCTATCTAGGTTGGTCATAACTTTCCTTCCAAGGAGTAAGTGTCTTTTAATTTCATGGCTGCAGTCACCATCTGCAGTGATTTTGGAACCCCAAAAAATAAAGTCTGACACTGTTTCCACTGTTTCCCCATCTATTTCCCATGAAGTGATGGGACCAGATGCCATGATCTTCATTTTCTGAATGTTGAGTTTTAAGCCAACTTTTTCACTCTCATCTTTTACTTTCATCAAGAGGCTTTTTAGTTCCTCTTCACTTTCTTCCGTAAGGGTGGTGTCATCTGCATATCTGAGGTTATTGATATTTCTCCCTGCCATCTTGATTCCAGCATGTGCTTCTTCCAGCCCAGCATTTCTTATGTTACCATTATCTTCAGGTTATCATCCACTTTGCCTGGATCATTGTTTTAGAATCCTGACTCTTCTCTTTGGCTCCAGTCTTGCTCCTCTTTAATCCATTCTCTGCATTCTGGCAAGGGCATTCTTTCTGAAACATTAAACTGTTCAAATTCAACAAGTAGGAGCCTGCATAGAATCCTTCATATTCTTCCAGTTGCCATCTAACCACGTTATGACCATTTCCACATTGGGCCTGAGAGGCAACCTGTACCCTGGAAAGAATAAAATGCCCCACCTCGAACTGGGAGACACAGAGAGCACCTTTTGGGCTAACTGGTCATGTCCAGTTATAGCCTTTGTTTGTGACTCCACTAGACCCTGTGGGTTACAGTATGCCCATGGACTAACTGGAGAAAATTCAAAAAGGGGGCAGGAATGATGAGAGGAAAAGATATATGGAGAAAAGTTAAAGGGATATCTATCTATCACCTATCTATCTGTCTATGTATCAATCAGTCTATCTATCATCTATCTTTAGGTCATATCCTTAGATGGAGATAGAGACTGAAAACTCACTCTGTCTTAAAGTAGAAAATTGACTATAGATAGAGAAAGGGTGAGGATGGTTAAAACAAAACTCTCAGTGTACTGAGGAGGCCAGTTACCCCTGGGGTTTGAGATTCTTAATAAACCACATCTTGAAAATGCTGTTTGAAATTGCTTGAAAATGCTGTTGAAAAAACAGAAAATTTGGGGGTTTTTTTGGGATGACATAATTGTAGATAGATTTTAATTTTTTTTAATTTTCATTAAAGTTATTTCAATATTTTCCATAAAATGATAATAATATGAACAGTTTAAGTTTTCTTTGTTTTATTGAAGTATAATTGATTTACAATGTGGTATAAACTGCGTATACACAGTTTCTGGTGTACGGCAAAGTGATTCAATTATACATGTATATAATAGCTTGCATTTGCTAATCCCAAACTCCCAATCCATGTCTTCCCCTCTCCCCTCTGTCTTGGCAACCACAACTCTGTTCTTCATATTTGTGAGTCTGCCTAAAGAAGGTTTTTTCAAAGTGAAACTTCCAGATTTTTTTTTCATTATATTATTTATATTATAGAAAATTTTTGAATATATACAGAAGCATAGAGAACAATATGTCAACCCTCACGGATGCACCACTGAGTCTCAATGATTAGTCTCTGTTTGCCTGTCTCCTTTGATGTGTCTCCCTCATGCTAGTTGTTAGGCTGTTACCTCAGCTCCAGGCCCACCTTTCATGTCCTCGTTGAGAATCTGGGACTCTTCAAACCTCATCTCTGCTTCACCAGTTGGCTCCCTGTTGGCCACAGTGTTGGAGGGAGACTGAGATTGGAGGAGGAAGGGACTTGCCTCTTCCTGTTGGCTTCCTGTCAACATCACCACCGTTTCCTGAGGCAGTAGCCCCTTTCCAGACTGACAGTGGTATTTAGTTGCAGTTTCTCCAACATTCACACAACCAGCCTGTTGCCCTCTTCAAAGGCATCAGCCCCAGTTGCCAGAGTACTTGGAGATGGGGAGTGACTTTGGCGCCCCTCCTTGAGCTCAGACACTAGAGATCCTCTCAGAGGTCTGTGTTCCAGCTGAGTAGGGACCTTTTGTCAAGCCTTAGGTTGCCAAGTGCAACCACTTCCCTTTATTCCCCAGCCTTAGGGCAGTAACTACTTCCTTCAATTGGTGCGTTAATGATATCTTAGGTTCTCTTTTTGCCTTCCAGTGACCTGGTTAATACTTCTTTCTCTGTTAACAATACGTGGAATAGATTCTGTCTCCTGATAGGATCCTGACTGACCTACCCCTTCCTCCTTTATTTTAAAAGCAAATTCAGACATTATGCCATTTCATCTCTAAGTGTATGTCCAACTTGCATACATTTAAAAAAATTAGATAACCACCATGGCATTAACAAGCAAAGTTAACAGTAATTCCTAAATGTCATTTAATAATTAGTTTGCATGCAAATTTCTTTGATTTTCTCAGCGACCTCTGAGATCTTCATAAGCATTGTTCACAGATGGCCTTGGAATCCAGGGAGGGAACAGAAACAAGGGACACGGAAGGTTGGGTCCTGCTCCAGGTGGGAATTCCTAAAGAAAAAGAAAACCCCTTTCAGTTTCATTTATCTTAAGGCTATACCTGGGGTACAAAGGAGTCCTGGGAGAAGACAGGCGCTACTTTTTTTTGGCTGTGCCAGATCTTAGCTGTGGCATGCAGAATCTTTAGTTGAGGCATATGGGATCTAGTTCCCTGATCATGGATTAAACCGGGGTGGCCTGCATTGGGACCATGGAGTCTTAACCACTAGGCCACCAGGGAAGACAGGTACTTTCAGGGCAGACAGGGTAGTGGGAGGCCCTGAGGATCAAACAGCAGGATTTGAGTGTGTTGGCCAAAGCATTATCAATTGACTGCCTTTGGCCACTGCCTCCTCACCACCATCCAGTACTGATTACAAAAGTGAAGGAAGTATCTTTAGGTCACAACTTTACTAAGAAAGAAAAAAAAAAAACTGCCAAGGAGGGCAGGTCAGAGGAGACAGAGAACAGGGGCATGCTTGGAGTTCAGCTGGATGCTTCAGTCAATTCAGTCCACGATGGGATTCAGTTCCTGGCAGGGACTGCTTTCCTGGCTGTCCCCTCCATCCCGCCATAAATCTTCATCACTTTCCCAGGAGAAGCACCACCATGGCCAAGTGGTGGTTTTCATAATGAAAGTTTCAGTGATTTATTTATCTTTCCAAGATTCTCCAAACAAAAGAAACTTAGTTGGACATGTCTAAATACTGTCAGTCATCATAGCCTTGAAGACCTCCATACTCTGTGTTTAGAACATAACTAAAATTAATGACACAATAAAGATGCCAAAACTCTGGTCTCTGATAAAGGCAAGGGGGAAAGCAGTGAAAAACAACTTCACGTTCTTCATAGTTGTGTTGAATTGTATTTCAGTTTCGAAAAGGAGGTCTTGTTAGTTTCGAGGGGACACACAGAAAGGAAACACATTGACCATTTTCTTAGGAACACTCTCTTGAGCCCCCAGGCCACCCTCATACCAGACAGGGAAAACTTGGTTTACAAAGAAATATTTGTTAATAATCAATGCTAATAATCAAACCGCAGTATGATATTTACATATCATCATGTTCTCAGCAACTCAAATTAGCTGTCAAACAACTTGGTTAAAACAGCACTGAATATTTCTCTTGACCTTGAAGTCCCAGGCTATCCCAGAATGTGTTTTTTTGGTTATTTTCCATGAACTTTGCAGGCACAGTAATTGTGCAAGCCCCATTTTTGGAAGATCAAGTTACATTGTGCTTCATCTCAACCACAGAATTCACCGGAAGACCAGGAGAGAAAAAATGAAAATTCTACTTTTGCTCTGCTGCTTTTAGTGATAGGAACTGGTTAAGTCAAACTCCCTAGTATCTGAGTTTCCTCATCTGTAAAATGGAAGTGACTTGCCTTGTTTTCCTTCCAGGGTTATCACAAACATGAAATAGGAGAGTCCTTTAAAAACTGTAGATGACTTATGTATCGGGGAGGTCGTCTCTGAATTATTTAGCAATTCATGGAAGTCTTAAGATTGCTTCTGCTTAGGACTTTGGGAAATTCTTCAACCTTGCCTTGCCACGATTTAGCCCAAGGAGAAGCGAGATCATTAATTCCTTTTTCTCTCTCGGAAGAAAGTTGTGGAAGAGAGATATTAACTGGGAAGACCTTGTAAATTCTGGATCTCTTTTGGAAATTGTCACCAGTTACAGTAGCTGAAAAATCTTGAATTAGTCAGAAATCACTTATGCATCTTACAAATAAGCACAATCCCTCAGCTTCATGTACCAATCACTGTCTGCTGCATTTAGTACCATCTCAGCTGTCTGTGGGAGTTCTTGGAGGCCCTGCAGAAGCCAGCCTGAGTCTGTCTGCTCTTTTCTCACTAATCTATCTGTTGCTTTAACATCTTCACAGCCCAAAGCCCTGTTGAACATCGCTGGAGCTGGTTTCTGCAGGCTCGCCCTTCAAATGTTCCTTCTCCCCACTTTGCTTCTCCATATTTAGCTCTCCTTGCAGAAAGAGTCAGAGAAGGCAATGACACCCCACTCCAGTACTCTTGCCTGGAAAATCCCATGGACAGAGGAGCCTGGTAGGCTGCAGTCCATGGGGTCGCTAAGAGTCGGACACAACTGAGCGACTTCCCTTTCACTTTTCACTTTCATGCATTGGAGAAGGAAATGGCAACCCACTCCAGTGTTCTTGCCTGGAGAATCCCAGGGACGGGGAGCCTGGTGGGCTGCCATCTATGGGGTCGCACAGAGTCGGACACAACTGAAGCGACTTAGCAGCAGCAGCAGAAAGAGTAGACTCATGCAAACTGATGTGTTTCATGACTTAACTGAGTCTGATTACTTGGACTGAATACAGATGATGCTTCAGAGCCTCTTCATGTGGCACATGACATCGGAAAGCCTGATGATGAGGAGTCAGTCTTTGGACTTTCGATTTGGTACCATTTGTTGTTACATTAAATCCATACTGTATTTTTTTTTTTTTAATCTATTCGTTTATTGGCCATACCTCACAGCTTGTAGGATCTTAATTCTCTTACTAGGGGTTGGACCCAGGCCACAGAAGTGAAAGCACCAAATCCTAATGACTAAACCACCAAGTAACTTCCTCCATACTATTTTTTTTTTTTTTAAAGAAGAAAGACTTTTTCCAAAAAATACATACTTTAGTTAATTTATTGATTTGGCTGAGTCAGGTCTTAATTGCGGCACTCAGGATTTGTAATTGCAGTGCACGGGCTTCTTCTCTAGCTGTGTGGCATTGGCTCTGTGGTTGTGGTCTGTGGGCTTAGTCGTCCCAAGGCACATGAGATCTTACCTCCTGACCAGAGATGGAACCTCCTGCATTGGGAGTGCAGAGTCTTAGTCCCTGGATAACCAGGGACATCCCTACACCTTCTTGCTTGAAGTCCCCTCCCAGGATCAGTGGCACAGAAGTCTCCTGGGTTTCCACCTACCCTCTGTACCTCTGTCCCTCATCTCTTTTCAGTTGTTCTTTCCCTGCCCTTTTTTTACATAATTCTGTTCCTCATATTTATGCCCCAGGACCACTTACTTTTCTCATCCTATATGCTTTTATAAAAAGATACTCTCAGTTGTGTTCACGTTTTCAGTTACCATCTATTTGCTGTTGACTCCCAAATTTATATTTCCAGCTTATATCTCTCTTTTGAGTTTCAAACCCATATAGCCAACTCCCTACTAAAATGATGAGTTCCAAAGGCAAGGCATATCCAACATGCTTGATAATGAACCCATCCAATTCTCTCCCAAAAGGTATTCCTTCTCTGTGTTTTCATTATCTATGCAAGAATTCAATCAGAACCTTGATGTTTCAAAGGATTGTGCTTTTTATATGGTGGCTGGCTTCCAACAGTCAGGAAACAGAAGCTGCCAAGCCAGTTAAGGGTTACGTCTGTAGCTGGTGCATCATCGCTTCTGCTGAATTATATTGCTCAAACCAGTCCTAAGGTTCACACAGATTCAACAGAGTGGAGACATTGGCTACCTCATTATGAGGGAGTGTCAAGTTCATATTGCAAAAGACTATGTGGAGTGGGAGGTATTATTTTGACCATCTTTGGAAAATGCAATTTGCAACTACGGCAAAATCAGAAATCAAATTCAGACTCGACCAACTGCGAAGCCAAAGCACTTAATCATGAAGTTCCATTGCTTCACATGTTCAGAAGTTACGTTGCTTCACTGAAAAATAACTGAAATAAAGAAATATTGGGACTCCTCAATCATTAGTTAATTATTCATTCATGTAGTCATCAAATATTGTTAACAACAAACTCAGGCATTGTTTGGGTGCATAGACAAGTCACTGGTCCCCTGAAGCCTCGAGTCTATTCTTCCAACATTGCATAAGTAGTTTCCTTTTAAATCAATGGAATTCGAATCAGTTGTTTTTAAGGGGCAGGAACAATCCATTTTTGATCCTTATGCAACGTTGGAATGAAGCCCTACAGGGAAAAAGGCCTACAAAGAGTTTAAAATTGAAGCCTGACCCAGTCAAAGTTTACAGCATCGTAGAATGTTTAGACCTTTTGGTGTGGCATGTATTCAGGGGCGATTGTACATTTTAAATATTTACAGCTGATGAATATTTTTCAGTATATGACAGTGCTTGACACATAGCAGCTTGTAGGAAAAAAATGCTTGAATTCAACATTCAAGTGAATTAATTACACATCCTGTCCCAGGGTCAAACAGTGGTGCTGGCTACATGGCCAACATTTGGCAGGCCAATTGCCAAAACAAATCAGTTGGATCACTGTGCAATCCAATTCCCTCATTTAAGACAACTGGAACAATAACAATGAAATCAGATTGACTCTATGGAAATCTAATCAATTGCTCCACAATCAGATATAACAGCTCTCCAATCAAATTAATTTTATTTGGTTTAGTTAAGCGACATAGGCACAACATTCATAGGGTGCCTGTTCTCTCCTCATACACAGCATGACTTAATATCAGCATTTGAAGGGATCCTAAAGGCTCTGATTGTATGCTTTTCATGTGGGAAAAGATCGGAGACAGCCTACAAAGTCACTAAATCAAGGTGGTATGTCTCTCTGCGGTGCTCAGTGTATCTTCAGATTTGGAGGGGGGTTATTAACAAATTTAAATGAATACAGATGCATCATGGAATATGTATTACTCAAGATAGATCAGATTATGCTGTGATAACAAACAATTTCCAATCTTGGTGACTTAAAGCAAAAAAGCTTATTTCTCATTCACAGAACACATCCATGACAGCTGGGGCCTATGTTTCATGTTTTCATTGTAGCATCTCTGTAGAACTTTGCCTGTTGTCTTAGGGGAGGAAAAGACAACTATAGCACATCATGATTAGGTATTAACACAGTCATCTAGAGGGCTTTCCCCGTGGCTCAGTGGTAAAGAATCGGTCTGCAATGCAGGAGATGCTCAGGAGCTGTGGGTTTGATCCCTGGGTTGGGAAGATCCCCTGGAGAAAGGAAAGACAACCCACTCCATTATTCTTGCCTGGAGAATTCCATGGACGGAGGAGCCTGGCAAGCTACAGTCCATGGGGTCGCAAAGAGTCGGACATGAGTGAGAACCCCCTCCAACACACACACAGCCATCTGGAAACCCCTGTCATGCCCACACACACCTCACTGGCCAAAGCATGTTAGAGAGCCCCACTCATCTTCAAAGAGGGGCAGGATAGTGCAATCCTACTATGTGTCCAGAAGAACTGGAAATATTTTATGAGCAGTATTAATATCTACCACAGAATGGGATGCAAATTCCATGTACACTTCAGGATGAAACACACGATTTTGAAGAAGTTTCTTGGAATCCATGTGCACCTACTCAGATGTTGATTGAATAGGGGAATCCTAGAGGAGGATACATACATGCCTAAAGTTGTTAGTGAACCAGGCAAACCAAAAGCTGACAAGACCAGGTTTGTAACCAAGAGTTTATCCTCAAGGCAGTCAGTCTAGAAGGCAGGAGGGCAAGACTCAGATCTGCCTCCCCAGAGGTGAGGGGTTTGATATGCTTATGGGATTAATGAGCCAGGGGGTCTTAGGCAAGAAAGGGGATTGGAGGCGGAGAAAAGGTGAACCATTGTTCTGCATGTCTTCATGGGATGCATGTTCAAAAATGGAGGTGTGCAGCATGACCTGAAGATGGAGTTTTTAATCCCTTTGACATTAAAAGGTCACCCATCAGCCACTGGGGCAGTCCTAGCTTTGGAGTCGGTGGACCCAACCAGTTTTGACCTGTTTGAACTGGGCAGGAGCTGACTTCAGTTTCTGAAAAACAAGCCCCTGCCCACCGCACACCCCCATTACTGTAGAGACCCATATGTGGAAGACTTTATCTATAGGGGTGGTTAAGAAATCTGGTTATAGATTACCTAGGTTACATGAAGCTTGGAGGATATGCAATTAAAGAAAGAAGAAGAAGAAGAAAAAAAAAACCCAACTAGCTCAATTAGCAAAGGCATGTTAAAAACAGAGGGGTTTTTAACTATAAGCAAGGTGAAAAGACAGCCTTCAAAATGGGAGAAAATAATAGCAAATGAAGCAATGGGCAAAGAATTAATCTCAAAAATATACAAGCAACTCTTACAGCTCAATTCCAGAAAAATAAACGACCCAATCAAAAAAATGGACCAAAGAACTAAACAGACATTTCTCCAAAGAAGACATACAGATGGCTGACAAACACATGAAAAGATGCTCAACATCACTCATTATCAGAGAAATGCAAGTCAAAACCACAATGAAGTACCATCTTACGCCAGTCAGAATGGCTGCGATTCAAAAGTCTACAAATAATAAATGCTGGAGAGGGTGTGGAGAAAAGGGAACCCTCTTACACTGTTGGTGGGAATGCAAACTAGTACAGCCACTATGGAGAACAGTGTAGAGATTCCTTAAGAATCTGGAAATAGAACTGCCTTATAACCCAGCAATCCCACTGCTGGGCATACACACCGAGGAAACCAGAATTGAAAGAAACACGTGTACCCCAATGTTCATCGCAGCACTGTTTATAATATCCCGGACATGGAAGCAACCTAGATGTCCATCAGTAGACGAATGGATAAGAAAGCTGTGGTACCTATACACAATAGAGTATTACTCAGCCATTAAAAAGAATACATTTGAATCAGTTCTAATGAGGTGGATGAAACTGGAGCCTATTATCCAGAGTGAAGTAAGCCAAAAATAAAAGCACCAATACAGTATACTAACGCATATATATGGAATTTAGAAAGATGGTAATGATAAACCTATATGTGAGACAGCAAAAGAGACACAGATGTAAAGAACAGTCTTTTGGACTCTGTGGGAGAAGGCGAGGGTGGGATGATTTGAGACAATAGCATTGAAACATGTATATTATCATATGTGAAACAGATCGCCAGTCCAGGTTCGATGCATGAGACAGGGTGCTCAGGGCTGGTGCACCGGGATGACCCTGAGGGATGGGATGGGGAGGGAGGTGGGAGAGGGGTTTCAGGATGGGGAACACATGTACACCCATGGCTGATTCATGTCAATGTATGGCAAAACCACTACAATATTGTAAAGTAATTAGCCTCCAATTAAAATACATAAATTTAAAAAAACTTAAAGCTAAAATACAGGGAGAAAAAAAACAGAGGGGTTTTTAATAAGCCACTCCCTTATCTGATGTTTGGTAAGGTACACTCAAGGACTTCTATGAAGGCACAAGCTTCTATTAACCCTATGGGACACATTTCAAAGTACTTCATTTTATCTTAAAATGTATAAATGCACATTCATTCCCTTACTTTTTAAAGTCAGTCTGCATGGATATCTAGGAAAATGGGTTTCTTGACTGAGATTCCTTACAGCCTAATGTCCCTGAGTGCTTTCTCTATGTGAGAATCTAAAGCCATAGGCTTTCTTGGGTTTCAAAATCACTGCAGATGGTGACTTCAGCCATGAAATCAAAAGATGCTTGCTCCTTGGAAGAAAAGCAGTGACAAACCCACACAGCATATTAAAAAGCAGAGACATTACTTTACTGAAAAGGTCCTTCTAATCAAATCTATGTATGGTTTTTGCAGTGGTCATGAATGGGTGCGAGAGTTGGACCATAAAGAAAGCTGAGTGCTGAAGAATTAATGCTTTTGAACTGTGGTGTTGGAGAAGACTCTTGAGAGTCCCTTGGACAGCAAGAAGATCAAACCAGTCATTCCTAAAGAAAATCAGTCCTGAATATTCATTGGAAGGACTGATGCTGAAGCTGAAGCTCCAAAACTTTGGCCACCTGATGTGAAGAGCTGACTCATTGGAAAAGACCCTGATGCTGGGAAAGATTGAAGGCAGGAGGAGAAGGGGACGACAGAGGATGAGATGGTTGGATGGCATCACCAACTTGATTTTTAATTCGATTATGTACTTAGAGTAAGTACAAAAGGCACAAACAGGTTTGGGAATGATACAACTCAAATGGAGGCAACAGAAACGCAAAAGCATAGCAAACAGCATACAGGCCACTAGTCTCAGGACATAAGTTTGGGCAAGCTCTGGGAGTCGGTGATGGACAGGGAGGCCTGGCATGCTGCAGTCCATGGGGTCGCAAACAGTCGGATGCAACTGAGCCACTGAACTGACCTGAAAGCCACAGGCAAAGGCATCTGAGTGAAAAGTCCTTCAGGATGTTTTAGAATTCTTGTACCATCTTCATCGCCTCTTCCACACATTATTTGGAAGCAACTTTCAAATGAAACTTCTTGCATTTAAAAAATATTTCCAAAACTTTTAACTTGCCTTTTCAGCATTAAAATAAAATGCTGAAATAGTGAAAACAAATTCACTGTTTATTTAAAAAAATTGACATACAGATAGGACTCATCCTTGCATATCTACATCAGGATAGTTTTCATAGAAACAACAGCTTTACTTCTTTTTCCAGTTATATTCTATGCATTTACATAATTTTTAATTCAATTATGTGCTTAGAGTGAGTACAAAAGGAACAAACAGGTTTGGGAATGACACAACTCAAGTGGAGGGAAGAAAAGTGCAAAGCATAGCGGAGTGTACACAGGCCACTAGTCTCAGGCATTCCTGATCAGCAGATAGCACATTTTCAGTAACAAATGGAGGGTGCTTGATGATACTCTGATAACTGTTAAAAGACCTTGTACTAAACTTCGGGTGGAAAAGTCTAACATCTTCCTATCACAATTAGTGATCCTATAGTCCAGAGCCTGTAAACTACTTAAATTCATTTATTCATTTGTGAATTCATTATTCACTGACCATTCATAGACAATAGAGTATAGTGGATAAATACACAGATTCTAGCACCAGAGCACTGCCTGGATTTGAATTTCAGTTATGCTGTGTGACCTGTGGCGAGTCTCTTCACTTCTCTTTTTCTCAATTTCCCTAACTGTAAAATGGGAGAAGAGGACCTACCTCACAGGGTTGTTATCAAGATTAGATGAGATAATGGATTTAAGTGCTGTTTAAATGTTGTTAAGTCACTTGCTCAGTCGTGTCTGACTCTTTGCGACCCCGTGGACTGTAGCCCACCAGGCTCCTCCGTCCGTGGGATTCTCCAGGCAAGAATACTGGAGTGGGTTGTCATTTCCTTCTCCAGGGGATCTTCCCAACCCAGGGATCGAACCCAGGCCTCCCGCATTTCAGGCAGACACTTCAACCTCTGAGCCACCAGGGAAACCCAAATGTTACCTTATGATAAATGCATACATTGGAGGACTATTTGCTGAGTAAATGCTCTTTAGTCGCTAAGTCGTGTCTGACTCTTCTGCGGCCCCATGGACTGTAGTTCTCCAGTCTTCTCTGTCCCTGGGATTTCCTGGCAAGACTAACTGGAGTGGGTGACCATTTCCTCCTCCAGGGGATCCTCATGACCCAGTGATCAAACACGAGTATCCTGCATTTGCGGATGGTTTCTTTACCACTGAGCCACTAGAGAAGCCCACTGAGTCAATACCATGTGTCAAGTTTTGGGTTAGTGATGGGAGAGAGAAAGGTGAATGATAGCACAGTCATTTCTCTTGTAGGGTTAATAGTTTAATGTGAAGAGGCCGATATTACATAAGTAAGTTTTGAAATAATTAGGTACAGTTAGTTACATTTTATGAGGAAGTATGGATGACTCCATAAGGAAGTCATCTGGTGGCGCAGTGGGTAAGAATCAGCCTGCCAATGCAGGGGACACACGTTAGATCCCTGGTCTGAGAAGATCCACCTGCTGCTGAGCAGCCAAGCCCATGCGTCACAACTACTGAACCCGCGCGCCCTGGAGCCTGAGCTCTGCAACAAGAGAAGCCACTGCAATTAGAAGCTCCAGCACCGCAACGAAGACTAGCCCCCACCCGCCACAACTAGAGAAAGCCCGAGTGCAGTAAAGACCTAGCCTAGGGTAGCCAAAAAATCATTAAAAAAATAAATAAATACATGAAATAAATACCAATAGCCGTCGATTATCTCTCATCATTTCTGTGCATCAGTATGGAAGTATGGAATGAGCCTTTCCTCGCCACATCTTCAGGTATTAGTACACTCTGGCACATACTAAGTTCAACAAAATATTTCTGGAGGGAATAATGAATAAATAAATATATGAATTACCCAAAAAATAATACTCATTCAGTAGATAAGGAAGTACTGAAACTATAAAGGCATGTAGTTTATAGTGTTTCTAGTTCACTAAGATGCCTTCCTTAAACAGGTTTTCTAAGATTTAAATTTAGATAACTAGATTCAGAATTTTATTTTTTATATGATATCAGCACTATACTTACACACATAGGAAAAATGCAAGTAGAGTATCATTATACATTTGAACCATTATTTTTATATGCTTCAAAATGAATTTCTTTATGGCAGAATTTTAACTTCCTCAACTGTAGGAGTCTTTTAACTAGCAGGGGACATTATTGAATGGTAACTGAATGATAAAATGTAAAATGTTTTGTTGCCCCCAAAACAACCAAACAGACCCACCATTTAGCAGATCTCTGAGGCCTTCTATAACTTCGGAAACAAACTCATGCAAGAAAAGTTGGGTCCTGTAGAATTCATGGAGGAGAAGGGGAGGGATTCACCATTCTGGGGAGCTCAGTTTTAACAAGAGGGTTTACTCCCTTCTGGGACTTCCCTGCTAGCTCAGCTGGCAAAGAATCCGCCTCCTGTGCAGGAGACCCTGGTTTGATTCCTGGGTTGGGAAGATACCCTGGAGAAGGGAAAGGCTACCCACTCCAGTATTCTTGCCTGGAGAATTTCAAGGACTGCATAGTCCATGGGGTCGCAAAGAGCTGGATATGAGCGACTTTCACTTTTACTTACTCCCTATAGGGCTTCCCTGGTGCCTCCGACAGTAAAGAATCTGCCCATAATGTGGCAGACTGGGGTTCGATTCTTGGGTCAGGAAGATCCCCTGGAGAAGGGAATGGCTACCCACTCCAGTATCCTTGCCGGGAAAATTTCATGGACAGAGGAACTTAGGGGGCTACAGTCCATGGGATTGCAAAGAGTTGGGCATGACTGAGCAAATAGCACTTTACTCCCAATAAACATAACTACAAAAATTTTAAATGGCTTAAATAGAAAATTTTTCAAGATGCATTACATTCTTCCCAGATTCCTTTAATGGAATGTTCTGGAAACGCAGCATGTCCAGTTGTAGCATGGTTGGTTAGAGCTGAAGAAATCTCTCCAACTGAATTTGTAAAGAAGAGAGTACGCAGCCCTACTGTTTCTATTTGCCTCTCTCTCTCCCATCTTTTATAATCTCTCAGCTATGAAATGGCAACCCACTCCAGTGTTCTTGCCTGGAGAATTCTAGGGATGGGGGAGCCTTATGGGCTGCCGTCTATGGGGTCGCACAGAGTCGGACACGACTGAAGTGACTTAGCAGCAGCAGCAGCAGCTATGTAAAATGGGACGTGACTGACAAGGGCCAAATGTATTTCCTGATCTATCTACATAATGACCCCATTATCTGTTAAGTGTGAGTGCATTTAGGGACATCACAGGGCAGACTATTTAATATTTGCAATGTTTGGCATCTAGTTTTCTGTAAGCATCCACTGGCTTAGATGCCTGGTAGTGATCAGCTACTCAGGTATTGTAAACAAGTAACAAAAATAAGAAGAGGAGTTTACAGACTCCTCTCCTATCTTCTGAAAGTCTGAACCACATCTGCCATCTCCCTGCTCCACTTGTTCTCAATTCGTCTCCCCCCTCCACACCTTCTCACTATCGCCTTCATCCTTCTCCCTCTCATGCTCTTTATTTTATTTTGTTCTTCTCCCTTTTCCCTCTCCCCCTCTCCTACCTACCTACCTCTTCATTCTCCTTTCCACCACCTTGACTTCCCTCTTTCTTCACCCTTCCATCCATTTGCAAAATGTCATTCATTTTCCATCAGCAAAAACCTACATATACAGCTCTTTATCTTCAATTGCCCTGCAGTTTAAGTTACCAGGTTTCCCTGAGGTGTGTCTTCTAATGCCTGCCAATTATTTAGGACTTCAGATCTGGAGATAGGGTGATGCATCATTAAAGAAGAACCGATAAGAATAATCAAATACAAGCTGCCGGTCAACACTTGACAGCTGGCAGAAGAGCTGTCTCATAGAGGATGCTATCAGGGCTGTGCAGAAGCCCGAGGAGGTTATACAATTCCAAACTAGCATCCTGATCTGTAGGACAGACAGAAAGACAATAGGAGGGAGAAGCTAGATTTAAACATGGCAAAGGGAAAACACAGCCTTGGATCTGGGAAGAGTTGATGATAGCTAAACTAAGAATTATAAAGTGGGTTTGAAACTTCCTGTGGGAGCCCTGCGTTGGCCTGTCTTCCCGCCCCATGGACTCTGTGCCAGCAAACACATCTCCTTTGCACTTGTCAGCATTCTGTTCTTGTTAGAGACTGGGATTCCCGGCAGTGGGAGAGACCAGCACTGCTTGATATGCAGGACCGGCACTCCTGCGACAGTCTCTGCACGCTTAGGTCCTCATGCTCTGGAGATGCTTCCCAGCCGACCAGGCAGTAGCTGGGTGTCCCCGGGCACCTGGGGACAAGCCCTCACCTCTCCCCAGGGACAGCTCCCTCCTGCTACCTCAGTACCCTGCCCTCTCCCAATATTCTTTTTTTTGGATTTTTTCCCCTCCATGTGAGTGTGTCTGGGCCACCACCTCCCTTCACGTAGCCCAATAGGTAGATTTCCAGGTTCTGAATCCTTTGCAGAGGAAGGGTGCTGAGGGACTGACTAGGAGGGGTTGCCTGGGAAGGCCCACGTGTCCCTCTGGGTGAGGGGACACCCCAGGAGAAGAGCCTCCTGGGGTGCTGTAAATGTTCTCTGTCTCAGCCTGAGTGATGGTTGTGTAAGGGTGTGCATATGGAAACATGTACCCAGCTGTGCATTGAGATTGTGCACTGAACTGTGTGTCAGTTCTATCCTGAGAGAGAGAGAAAAAAAATCTAGAATCTGGTTTTGACTCCACTTAGGCTTGTATGACCTCTGGCTCTTGCCAAGCCTATAAACAGGGCTAAATATAGTACTTGTCACAGAGGGGGTTGTGTGGATGAAAATAAAAAGCATTCAGCATGTGTAAAGGGCTTGGGACAGGATCAGTGCTCAATAATAGATGGCAAATATCATCATTATTGTTGGAGAAAATTACTCTTCCAAAGTGGTAATGAATGTAATGAATGCAAATATTTGGATTTAAAATCCCTCATTGCATATTGGAGCATCTGGACTCCATCTTTCAGGGCCTTAACTCAGAGGTATGACCAATAGTGGGGATTTAGGCACTGAAGCAGGCTAACAGAAGGAAATCATCCAGCAAGGGGCCTGGGAGGGCTCTTTAAATTCTAGCAGCCGGGCAGCCCCAGCCACCTGGCCGGCCTGTGCAGGCTGGCCTCACCTGTATATCACACCCATTTCAGCCACATGTCTCGAGTCCTGGAGGCAAATTTCTGATGAATTCATTTTTAACCAATAAACTTCACTCATATGCAGAGTGTAAACTCTGGATCGACGTGCTCTGACACCAAGGCTGAGAAACACAGTTGTGACTAATGGCATTATCTCAGCTCAGCAGTGGAAAATCAGAGCCTTCTTGATTCTTTTTCTGCGATCATTAAAATCTGTTCTACTCTGCCCAGGAAATGGATGAGACCCTGGTATTTATTGCTGACCTCCACTTTGCCTGTAACTACTTAGAAATCCATAGAACTACAGGATATCTGAGCTCTACAACATCTTAAAGAGTAGCTAAATGAAAACCCCTTGCTTTATAGATGAAGTGGGAAGAAAAGTAACTCGCACGAGGTTCATTCATCTTGAACAAGTATTTATTCAGCAACTGTGTGCCAGGATTTGTGGTAGACCCTGGATTATATAACTTGGCATGGAAAATTCCTTCCAGCTCTCTTCTGGAGTTCTCCCAAGCCAGGCCATGACTTGAGTCGGTACTACATGATATGCATTGATGTCTTTGATAGAACGGTAATGTAGACAGTGTACAGCAGCTGGAATACTGAGTTATATAGTCAAGGGGGAAGCAGGGGCTCTGTTGGCTGACATTGTAAACCATTGTGGGCTTATCAACAGGTAAGACCCAAAGGCCGGTGCCCTGAGCTGGATGGAGGGACACGGGCTCCCCTGCAGCCTTCTCGTAATCTCTTCTGCTGCATGCAGCTCTTTGGGGGCATCACCTTTCTTTTCTGACTTCCCGATTTTTAGCCTACTCTACCTAGTCATCCTATTCTGAACTCAACCACCTACATGTGCTGGAAAGAGAAATAGAATACGCAGAGGCCTGGCCCTGGTTCTCAAAGCCCCTCCACTGAGGGACCCGACAGCTTGTGCTTTGTTATCGTTCAGTCTCTCAGTCAAGTCCGACTCTCTGCGACCCCATGGACTGCAGCATGCCAGGCTTCCCTGTCCTCCATTATCTCCCAGAGTTTGCTGAAACTCATGTCCATTGAGTCGGTAATGCTGTCTCATCCTCTGCCGCCCCCTTCTCCTTCTATCCTCAATCTTTGCCAGCATAGTTTTTTCCAAGGAGTTGGCTCTTCATATCAGGTGGCCAAAGTGTTGAAGCTTTGCAGCATGTGCTATGGGGCAGGAAACCACATTTTGTTACCCTCCAGGCAAGTAACCGAAACTTTTGAAATGGACCAGACACAAGGCACCAAGGAGTATTGAGGGCTGTGGCAAAGTGGAGGTGCGCCTCTGCATAAAGGGACAGTCACTCCTCAGTCTGATGGGTTTTTCCACAGACATTACAGAGCCAGCACTGCCGCAGCTTTAGACTTCTTCAAAATAAACAAGCAACTGTTTTTTTAAGATCATGTGTCCCAGTTTTTTTTAATCATTCTGTAGGTCAAAAAAAAAGAAAGAAACATTTGCGAGCTCCTGGACTGCTTAAAAAACACAAAAGACCTGCTACCTCTAAGGAATGGTCCAGAATATTCTTTCAGATTCAAGGTCAGCAGACATAATGAGAATGGGCAGAACAATGTTTGAGTATGAGAGTTTGTTACTTCTTGGTTCAGAAAAGACAGATATTGTGAGCAGATATTGTGAGAGGGAGCTATAATCACGAGGAAGCTGAATTCCAGCCACGTTACTCACCTCTGCCTCTGGGAAAGTCATTTCAGTAATCTGAGCCTCCTTTTCTCTGCTGGTAATATGGGCTCATGCCATCTTCTCGAGAATTTGTCATTCAGTCAAGAGTCTTTGTGCCGCTGAAGTAGTCCAACTACTCATTCATTTGAATATTTTTTAAGAACCTACCACTCATGTGTGGAATCTGAAATATGATACAAATCAATATATCTACGAAACAGAACAAGACTCACAGACATAGAGAACAGGCTTGTGGTTGCCACGCGAGGGGGTGGGGGAGGGAAGGATTACGAGTTTGGGATTAGCAAACTAGTATATACAGGATGGATAAACAGTAAAGTTCTGCCATATAGCACAGGGAACTATATTAATTATCCTGTGATAAACCATAATGGAAAAAGCTTTATCTATGTATAACTGAGTCACCTTGCTGCATAGGAGAAATTAACACAACATTGTAAACCAACTAACTATATTTCAAAAAAAAAAAAAGAACCTACCATGCAGGAGTCACAGCGTAAGAGCTTGCAACAAGTAATAAACAGAGCAAACACCATTCTTGGCCTCAAAGAGCACACAGTTGAGAGGAGAAGGCAACTTCAGAGGGAGTAACAATGCAGCGTGGCAGATGCTTTGATGGGGTGGAGGGCGTTATGCAAACACCCCGATATGCAGCCTCATCTTCCGTGCCTCTTCCCTACCTTTCTAGGTTCCCATCAAGGGTCTCCAGGCTGCTTCCCGAACATGTCAGCCTCCCATGCCAACCTCTTTTCTGTCTTCAGTTCAGTTCAGCCACTCAGTCGTGTCCAACTCTTCACGACCCCATGAACCACAGCATGCCAGGCCTCCCTGTCCATCACCAACTGCCGGAGTCTACCCAAACCCATGTCCATCGAGTCAGTGATGCCATCCAACCATCTCATCCTCTGTTGTCCCCTTTTCCTCCTGCCCTCAATCTTTCCCAGCATCAGGGTCTTTTCAAATGAATCAGCTCTTTGCATCAGGTGGCCAAAATATTGGAGTTTCAGCTTCAGCATCAATCCTTCCAATGAACACCCAGGACTGATCTCCTTTAGGATGGACTGGTTGGATCTCCTTGCAGTCCAAGGGACTCTGAAGAGTCTTCTCCAACACCACAGTTCAAAAGCATCAATTCTTCGGCACTCAGCTTTCTTTATAGTCCAACTCTGACATTCATACATGACTACTGGAAAAACCATAGCCTTCACTAGACGGACCTTTGTTGACAAAGTAATGTCTCTGCTTAACTTAGAAAAAAATTTTTTTTTCTTTTCCTTGCTATGTCTTGGAGCTCTCAGGATCTTAGTTCCCAGACCAGGAATGGAACCCATGCCCCCTGCATTGGGAGTATGGAGTCTTAACCATTAGACCACCAGGGAAGTCCCTATCTTAACATCTTGGTCCTTGCTGTTTACTCTGCCTGAAATGATCTTTCCCCAGCTATTTTCAGAGCTCCTTCTTTATTTCACTCACACTTCTCCTCCCAGAGATGTCCTCTGCTCAGAGGTGTCCTCCGATTGTCCTGCTTAAAATAGCAACCCCACATGTTCTGCTTTAGGTTTTTATAGCGCTGGCTGTCACCCGATGTTCTAATCTCTCAGCTTCATAAAGAGTCTGGACTTAAATTTATTTTATTCACTGATTTCTCCCCTGTGCCTGGAACAGAACTTAGATCCTGGTTATTATTCATCAAACCTTTGTTGAGTGAATGAGGGAAATATCCATACATGGGGGATCCTAATGGAGATTCAGGGAAAGCTTCTTGGCAGAGGTGATGTTTAAACCAGCAAGTTGGTCAGATTAAAAAGTTCTTCAGGTAAAGATGGATGCATGGTTATCTTGGGCAAAAGACTGAGCATATAGGAAGTCCTAGATATTAGTAAGAGTTTATCACTATAATGAAAGAAGTTTGAGTGAGATTGGGTGATAAAGCATGGAAAGGGGGGCTGTAATAGAGAGAGCTGTGGATGGAGAGGCAGGCAGGAGCTAGGGGTAGAGGACTCTGAGGACCTAATGTGGAGTCTGGACTTTATCCCACCAGCATAGGGATGCAAGGGGTGCAGCCACTTTGAAAAATAGCTTCACAGTTACTCACGAAGATAAATATACATTTACCATACAGTCCAGAAACACCACATCCAAGTGAAATGAAAACTTATTTTCACACAGAAGACTCTGTGAGTTTTTATAACAGTTTTATTCGTAATTACTCAAAAGAACTGTTCTATATTTTGCATGCTGTGGTGGTTGTACCAGTCTGTGTTCGTGAAAATCTCCATAATCATATACTCCATGGAGTGATTTTACTGCGTGGAAATTTCTCTTTGATTAAAAGAACTGTGGGGAAACATTAGCGGGTTCTTGGTAGAAGAGGAACACTGTCAGATTTGTGTTTTCAAAGGATTGCTGTGGCTGGGGGATGACAAGAATGGAAATGGGACCCCAGTGAGGGGTCGATAGCAGTGGGCCAGGTAACATGACTGTTGCTTGGACAAACTGGGGATGGAAAAAAAGTGGAGGATTGAGATATATTTAGAAAGTGGAATCAGCAAGACTTGGTAATTAGATTTGGGGAGTGAGGATAGGGGAGTGTTCAAGAATGATGCTGAGGAATTTGGACTGAGAACAATTGAGTAAACAGTGGTGCCATTTGCTGTATCCACAAGGATGTGCAGGAGAAGGAGCAGGCCTTGAGAAGCACATGGCCTGGGAATAACACGAGACAACAGTGGGTTGGTACACGTCGGGAGTATGATTAAGGTTTTTATCAGTTTGATTGGTTCTGTTTTATTTTAGCAAGCTAGCACATACCTGAGTGCTTGCTTCTAGGGGCCTCTGTGCAACCATAATAAAAAATCCACCTGTCTTGTAAGTTCCCATTGAGACTTCCTGTTCTGTAGCATCGAAACACTTTCCTCTTCCAATCTCAGTGCCGCCAGTTGACTGGTTAAGCCACTGTGTCGACTCAATTCTTGTCAGCACAGCCATATCCCTAAGAAAAATGTAAGTCAGACGCTGCCCTGTTCCCCATACTGATGACTATTTTCAAGGCGATTTAGAGAGATAGCAACAAAAAAGAAAATTTCAGAAAAAAGTCAATATAAATGCCCTGGAAAAGAGAGCTGTCTCCCTCCCAGAGTCTTTAGCACCTGCACATGGACGGGACTTGGACGGTTTTGACACGAGCAACAGTGATCTTACACACCCTGCTCTGCTTTGTCAGCTCCTTCCATTCTCTGGCCCAGAAAAAGCCGGAGGGTGATCTCCAGCCAAACCACCTTATTCTATTTTCATGCGGCCCCAATTCTGTGTGGCCTGGCCCGGCAGGAGGACCTCCAACTGAATGAGTGTGGCTCATGGCCTGGAGAGTGTAGATTTCTTTCAGAACACTCAAAATTCTCAACCAATGTTTTAATATTGATCCTGAAGATATTCTTGTGAAGTTAATTGGAAACTCTTATATATACAAACAAGGAGACTGAAATGCAGAGGCATTCATTCTAGACAAATCAGCCTCATTTCTAAATCAGGATAATGGCAAAGTATTAGTTCCTTCATTTTCCCAAAAACATCTTACTCTTGCTTTAGGGGCATGTTGCAAGGTTATGGGCTTTCTAAATGTCAAATTCACTGAAGTTGCTTTTTAATGGTTACTTCTTGGTGGGTGGGATTACGGGATGGTTTTGATGTTCTTTATGATTGTGATTTTTGGTTTTTCTATAATCAGCGTGTATTACCTTTATAATTGGGAAGAAAATGAAAGAAACTTCCTAAGAAACCAGTATGCACAATATGAAACCATTTTTAAAGGAAAATGGACATATGAGATTACACAAACAACCAAATGTTAAAAGCAGCCGTCGTTTCTGACAGGCAATATGGGTGATTTTTCTCTGTTTCCTGGTGCTTCCTAGTGTTTTTCCAATTTTCTTTCTTTTTCCCGTATTTTTTGTAGTTTTCTTTTGATGAATATAAATTACTTATGTAATCAGAAAAAAATAAACCATTCTTTCAAAAGTGCTATGTAGTGTTCCTCTCAATTAAGGTGGTAGGATTCTAAGGGTGACGAAACTGACTTTAAGTCGTGACGCTGAGAGTAATTAGCTATGTGACTGAAAGAAAGTCACAACCAATGGAGTGACTCATGGCTTAAAAGAGGGCTCAGAATGTTAGTGCCATCTACTCCTGGGAGAGGGGAACTTCTCTGCTGGGTCAGTGGTAAAGAATCCGCCTGCAGGAGCTGGTGGGGTCAGTCCCTGGGTCAGGAAGATCCCCTGGAGAAGAAAATGGCAGCCCACTCCAGTATTCTTGCCTGGGAAATCCCATGGACAGAGGAGCCTGGTGGGCTAGAGTCCATGGGGTCACAAAGAGTTGGACACAGCTTAGTGACTAACAACAACAGCCCCCTGGGTGTCAGGTCTCAGTGAGCTAATGCATGTGAAACACTTGGGAGGAAGGTGCCACAGCTGGAACCACTGTTCCAGAAATAATCTGTGCGGTATTGTTAAGGGAACGTGTTGCAATTTGAAGGCATGTTATTTTTATTTTGAAGGAAGAGACTAAATCCCAGTTATTAAGCCAGTCTCCTGTACTTTGGCACTTTTTGTGCCAACTTGATGTCCTGTGAGAGTGGAAAGGGGGAAAATTTGTTCCTATATGCCTTGACCTCCTGCCACCATCCAGGCTCAGGCCCAGGGATCTGGCCATGGAGGGTGGAGAGCCAGGGGCAGTGCGGGGGCCTAGGGCACTGCCAGCCCTGGGAAAGGGCTGCTCCCCTTGGTTGGGACCGGGATTCAGAGAAAGCTGCATCTGCTGCCCTTTGGAGTCTCATTGGTCACTGAGCCTGAACCTTCCACGAAATCAGACAATCAGACCCTCTGACCAAGGAAGCATGACTCTTGGCTGCACATTGAGAGAAAATCTATGCTTGGGTAAGATGGCTCCATCAGGGAACTAAAGCCATTATTCCCTCCCAGTTAAAAGTCATGTAATTATCCGTGTTCACTTGTATAGTTTTATGATTCACCCAGAGCGTGATGATTCACACACGGACTCTGTAAGAAGGAAAAAAGAATGACATGGAAAGAACAGCTTATATATCAACCTGTCAAAATAGAGGAGATCATCTAGCTATCAATCTCCCTGTAATGTGAGAGAGATTTATATTTTTCTGTTTCTTTGAATTTGAAGTTTCACTAGGCATTTAATAGTACATTCTCATGATACTTCTCTTCCTCTCCAGAAGTAAAGATGGAATTTATTTATTCAAGTTCTTCTTTGGCTCAGCATTGGTGCAGGGGGTGGAGACTACTTTTAGAAGCTCACATTCTGCTCACACTTTTGCTAAGACCTCTTTATTTTTACGTGATTGGTATATTTGTAGAACTAAGGGTCCTTCATTGCCTTTTCTATATTATACACACCTTACTTTTCCATATG
This sequence comes from Bos indicus, assembly GCF_029378745.1. NCBI lineage: Eukaryota > Metazoa > Chordata > Mammalia > Artiodactyla > Bovidae > Bos > Bos indicus. The sequence goes on from NC_091779.1 coordinate 35,578,958, forward strand.
CCTAAAAGAAAGAAAAAAATTTCCCCTACTTTTCAAGAAATTTTAGGAGTCATTCTATGGTTAGAAAAATCAGCAAGCACAGTTTCAGTTTATAAATATTAAAATTGTATGTTGGAAGTCATCTTGAGGTGCTAATTTGCTTACTCTTAGGGTGACCAAAATGCCTCTAAGCACCTTACAGAAGTAGCCAGCTGTCTTACTTCTGCAGCAGGATGTGAAGTAGGATGGACCTGACTGTCAGGCTTCAAAGCTGAGGGCAGTAGATGTGAGGTCATCAGCAAGACTTGCTACGAGTTTGGAACCAGTTTTGCAATCCACAGTGTATCACCATCTTCACCTACACATAAAAAGGCAACAGCAGTGCTGAAAGGTTAGTAAGAGAGGATTTCTCTGAGCCCAAAATATTTCTTCCCCTCCCCCTACTCAAATTAACTGTAGGAGACAGTGTAGAAGATACCAGGGTTTTGGCCAGGAGGGGAGAATTAATCTTGCACATTTACCCCCAAACTAGCTGCTTGCATTACTATAGAAACTCAAAACTGCCATGGATTTAAAAATTTGGGGTAGAGTTTGACAAGTGTTCTCCGGAGTCGGCAGGTCACAGGGCCTATGAAAGTCCAAAGGGGAAAAATTGATGGAATTGTACCCAATGGTTTGGGGGAAGAAGGAGGGTGGTGGGACAGTAAATAACACTGAATTCTGTGGTGGGAGAGGGTGGACGTCATCCTTCATCTATGGCTCAGGGGGCCACCTCAGGTGGAAGCCAGGCTCTGTTTGCCTTGAAAGGACCCACCCAAGGTGGCTGCCCTCAGGGACTAGACAACCCAGCAGAAGAAGACTAAAGGGTCAGCTGTCACACAGGAGCTGAAGGGGTCATGAGTGGCCAGCTGGGAGATAATAGTCTCCTCTGGGAGCTGTCAACTAGAGGAAAGGATGAGTGAAAGAAAAGGCCAAGATTTGCCATGTGGAGGGCTCGCAACCACACTGCTACAGTGCTGGGCGGTAAGGCTCTGCCCCTGCCCTTACCTGGTTCTGCGGAGTTAAGTGAAGTGAAAGAAGCTCAGTCCTATCTGACTCTTGGCAAGTCCATGGACTGTAGCCTGCCAGACTCCTCTGTCCATGGAATTTTCCAGGCCAGAATACTGGATTGGGTTGCTGTTCCTTTCTCCAAGGGATCTTCCCAATCCAGGGACCGAACCCATGTCTCCCACATTGCAGGTGGCGGAAGCCCTCTGAGGAATTAAGAGCAGCAGTATCAGCAGGGGAGAGAGTTTGAGAGGGTGAATAAGAAATGGTCCATACTCTTCTCCCTTCCTTAATGCAGGTATTTGAGCCCCGGGGCAGGCAGGAGGGGCAATTCGAAATGCATGAGAGATTGAAGTGCTGGGTTAGACCAGCTGGACTGTTTACCTGAAAATGAGATGCCCTTGAAACCTGACCGACTGGAAAAGGAAGGGGTCAGCTTGAAGTCCCATCAAGATGTGAGGAAGAAAGACCCCAACAGAGAAGGTTAGAAGTCAGTGGGTGGGAGAAAAGTGAATGCATTCCATGAGGGTCCAGCTCCTCAGTATTTCAGTTATCTGAGTACAGATTCCACAGACGTGTCTTTGCATACCGTGATTTGTGAGCACTTTTTAGACAATCTCTATATTTGACTTATAAAAAGATTGCTTTACTCTCTTCACCACCCACCTTGGCAAACCTATATCCCTGATCAACTGATCTAGTCTAGTTCTGGATTTGAAGAGCTCCTCTATTCTGCTTCCTCTGCTGAGATTTTCATGTTAAAAGCTGTGTTGATAGTCCAGAATAAAAAATTGAAACCTCAAAAGGCAAGTTTTCTGTTGAAATAGAAGATATAGTATTTTTAAAGCATGACTAGAAGTCTTTCTCTGAAGAAAAGTTTCATTTTTAATAGAATCCTAGCATTCAGTATGGGTTTCCCTAGAGGCTCATATGGTAAAGAATCTTGTCTGCAATGCAGGAGACCTGTGTTCAATCACTGGGTCAGTAAGAAACCCTGGAGAAGGGAATGGCTACCCACTCCAGTATCCTTGCCTGGAGAATCCCAAGGACAGAGGAGCCTGTGGGCTACGGTCCATGGGATAGCAACAGTTGGAATACAACTGAGTGAGTTTCCCATGTGGCGCTAGGGGTAAGGACCTGCCTCCAATGCAGGAGACATAAGAGACGTGGGTTTGATTCCTGAATCAGGAAGATCCCCTGGAGGAGGGCATGGCAACCCACTCCAGTATTTTTGCCTGGAGAATCCCATGGACAGAGGAGCCTCGCAGGCTACAGTCCATGGGGTCGCAAAAAGTCAGACAGGACAGAGCGACTAATACTTGAACTAGGAGCACGTTGATTAAGACACCAAACTCAGAGGCCGATTCTTTCTCTTCTGAGTTGTGTGACCTTGAGCAAACTACGTACACTCTCTATTCTTCATTTATTTTCCTTTTAAAAATTGAGGTAGTAATAGATACCTGTCTTATAGAGTTTTAAAGATTAAGTGGATTAATATATGTAAAATGCTTAGAACAGGGTCTGGTACCATGGTAAGCACTTTAGGACACTCATCATTGTTGCAGACTCTGTCGGAGCCCGAGTCATATATTCTGGCCTCGAGAATTCTCACACCCATGCTTAGCTGTGATGTCTCTTTCTCAACTATCTTTTCACGGATAGAAATTTTCTTATTCAACCTTTAAGGAACATTTTTGGGTTAGTTGTCCTATGCCAGAAATTGGATACATAGAGTCTCAGCATCGCTTGCTAGTTGAGATAGGAGTGGGGTAAAGAGAAAAGAGAAAGATCTGACCCAACCAGAGGCTGGCTCCCACTTACTAACCTGGTACATGTTCTTCTTGGTTTCCAGAGAGAGAGTGCAGTAGTAAAACCTTAGCTTGTCAGTAACGAGAATCCAATGCCAGTGTTTTTACTAGAATGTCTCTGCTTTCATTTGGTTGGTTGGTTTCTCATCTATGGTGTGCCTGAGTAGTATAATTTCCTCTTGACTCAACTGAATAACCTGAGAATTGAGAATCCAGAGATGTATGCTTGAATGGAGGCTATGCATTTTCTAGTCACTGAGTGAGTCGCTTAACCTTTTGACATGTCAGTTTCCAACTCAGTGAAATAAGCACAGTGATACCTGACCATGTATCCTACAGAACTGCTAAGGGGAACACATCAGAGAGTGAGCAAGTTAGATTTACCAGATTCTGGGATGAGTTCCTGAAATGACTCCTATTTAGGGAGCCGCAGAAGCTTTGACTTTGACTAAAATGTCCCAGAGGGTATCCCCTAATAAATTCTTCTTCTTCCCTTCATTGAATATCTCAATATAAAGTCTGGGAGAACATAGCTCAAAATACAAGCTGTGATTAATTAGCTTAAATAAATGTCTATATGACATATTGGTTAGTATGATAATTATCCCGAGGGGTTTGTTTGTTTTTATAGCTATGCACACAGTTTCACTCTTGAGAACCCCAAGGAACAAAATGTTATTGGCATCCTCTCCAGAAACAAAGAGCAGCTGCATTTATTTGGGACATTTCCCAGGCTGCTCCCTCCAGCATGTGTGAAGGATGCTGTTGATCTGTCAATGCACCATTGAAGGAGACTGAGCTCTCACCACCGTCCTTCACCAGCACTTACACGGCCACTGGGTATGCCAAGTGGGTACTGTGCTACGTCTTATAACACCATGCCTATGGCCTGAGACAAAGGGATTTCTGCCCACACTGGCTTTCCCCTTAAAGTACACTGTTGTGACTATGGAACCCCAGTCCCATAGAAAGTCTTGAAATGTCTCAGCTTCATCAGGCTGATCTCATCCTAACAATTGCTGCCTTATATAGGACTTCCCTGGTGCCTTAGATGGTAAAGGTTCCGTCTGCAACGCTGGAGACCCAGGCTTGATCCCTGGGTAGGGAAGATCCCCTGGAGAAGGAAATGGCAACCCACTCCAGTATTCTTGCCTGGAGAATTACATGAACACAGGAGCATGATGGGCTATAGTCAATGGGGTCACAAAGAGTTAGACATGACCCAGAGACTAACATTTTCATATTCTTTCACAGAGAAGGATCAGACTGTCAAGGCTGGAAGACTACTGAGTTGTTCACTTCAGTTCAGTTCAGTCGCTCAGTCATGTCCGACTCTGCGACCCCATGAATCACAGCATGCCAGGCTTCCCTGTCTATCACCAACTCCCGGAGTTCACTCAAACTCATGTCCATCGAGTCAGTGATGCCATCCAGCCATCTCATCCTCTGTCATCCCCTTCTCCTCCTGCCCCCAATCCCTACCAGCATCAGGGTCTTTTCAAATGAGTCAACTCATCGCATGAGGTGGCCAAAGTATTGCAATTTCAGCTTCAGCATCAGTCCTTTCAATGAACACCCAGGTCTGATCTCCTTTAGAAAGGACTGGTTGGATCTCCTTGTAGTCCAAGGGACTCTCAAGAGTCTTCTCCAACACCACAGTTCAAAAGCATCAATTCTTCGGTACTCAGCTTTCTTCACAGTCCAACTCTCACATCCATACATGACCACTGGAAAAACCATAGCCTTGACTAGACAAACCTTTGTTGGCAAAGTAATGTCTCTGCTTTTCAATATGCTATCTAGGTTGGTCATAACTTTCCTTCCAAGGAGTAAGCGTCTTTTAATTTCATGGCTGCAGTCACCATCTGCAGTGATTTTGGAGCCAAAAACATAAAGTCTGACGCTGTTTCCACTGTTTCCCCATCTATTTCCCATGAAGTGATGGGACCAGATGCCATGATCTTAGTTTTCTGAATGTTGAGCTTTAGGCCCACTTTTTCACTCTCCACTTTCACTTTCATCAAGAGGTTTTTTAGTTCCTCTTCACTTTCTGCCATAAGGGTGGTGTCATCTGCATATCTGAGGTTATTGATATTTCTCCCGGCAATCTTGATTCCAGCTTGTGCTTCTTCCAGCCCAGCGTTTCTCATGATGTACTCTGCATATAAGTTAAATAAGCAGGGTGACAGTATACACCCTTGACGTACTCCTTTTCGTATTTGGAACCAGTCTGTTGTTCCATGTCCAGTTCTAGCTGTTGCTTCCTGACCTGCATACAGGTTTCTCAAGAGGCAGGTCAGGTGGTCTGGTATTCCCATCTCTGTCAGAATTTTCCACAGTTTACTGTGATCCACACAGTCAAAGGCTTTGGCATAGTCAATAAAGCAGAAATAGATGTTTTTCTGGAACTCTCTTGCTTTTTCCATGATCCAGCGGATATTGGCAATTTGATCTCTGGTTCTTCTGCCTTTTCTAAAACCAGCTTGAACATCTGGAAGTTCACGTATTGCTGAAGCTTGGCTTGAGGAATTTTGAGCATTACTTTACTAGTGTGTGAGATGAGTGCAATTGTGTGGTAGTTTGAGCATTCTTTGGCATTGCCTTTCTTTGGGATTGGAATGAAAACTGACTTTTTCCAGTCCTGTGGCCACTGCTGAGTTTTCCAAATTTGCTGGCATATTGAGTGTAGCACTTTGACAGCATCAACTTTCAGGATTTGAAAGAGCTCAACTGGAATTCCATCACCTCCACTAGCTTTGTTCATAGTGATGCTTTCTAAGGCTCACTTGACTTCACATTCCAGGATGTCCTGCTCTAGGTGAGTGATCACACCGTCATGATTATCTTGGTCATGAAGCTCTTTTTTGTACAGTTCTTCTGTGTATTCTTGCCACCCTTTCTTAGTATCTTCTGCTTCTGTTAGGTCCATACTATTTCTGTCCTTTATCGAGCCCATCTTTGCATGAAGTGTTCCCTTGGTATCTGTAATTTTCTTGAAGAGATCTCTAGTCTTTCCCATTCTGTTGTTTTCCTCTATTTCTTTGCATTGATCGCTGAGGAAGGCTTTCTTATCTCTCCTTGCTATTCTTTGGAACTCTGCATTCAGATGCTTATATCTTTCCTTTTCTCTTTTGCTTCTTGCTTCTCTTCTTTTCACAGCTATTTGTAAGGCCTCCTCAGACAGCCATTTTGCTTTCTTGCATTTCTTTTCCATGGGGATGGTCTTGATCCCTAGCTCCTGTACAATGTCACGAACCTCCATCCATAGTTCATCAGGCACTCTATCTATCAGATCTAGGCCCTTAAATCTATTTCTCACTTCTACTGTATAATCATAAAGGATTTGATTTAGGTCATACCTAAATCAAATTAGGTCTAGTGGTTTTCCCCAGTTTCTTCAATTTAAGTCTGAATTTGGCAATGAGGAGTTCATGGTCTGAGCCACAGCCAGCTCCCGGTCTGGTTTTTGCTGACTGTATAGAGCTTCTCCATCTTTGGCTGCAAAGAATATAATCAAGAGTAGGGCTCAATTCTGGTTAGCCATTAGAATCTGCTTGGGAGATTTTGAAAATATTTGATGCCTGATCAGCCTTTATCCTAATATTCTGATTTAACTGAATTGCAACAGAGTCCTGGCATGTGTGTGTGCTAAGTTGCTTCAGTCGTGTCTGACTCTTTGTGACCCCATGGACTGTAACCCTCCGTGCTCCACTGTCTGTGGGATTTTCCAGGAAAGATTACTGGAGTGGATTACCATGCCCCCCTCCAGGGACTCTTCCTGACCCAGGGATTGAATGCACATCTCTTATGTCTCCTGCATTGGCAGATGGATTCTTTACCCCTAGGGCCACATGGGAAGCCCAGAGTCCTGGCATTTGGTGCTTTACAAAAGCTCTTCAAGGTTGAGAACCACTGGACTGAAATCAGGACTAGAACTACTGTCTCTCAATATCTCATGCAGACAATTAGAGAGAAAATGGCTTCGGGTGCAGGCATCTTTGAATTTTGACATCTACCTCATTTACTTATTAATTGAGGCCTTGAACAAATTATGGATGTGAGAGTTGGACTGTGAAGAAGGCTGAGAACCAAAGAATTGATGCTTTTGAACTGTGGTGTTGGAGAAGACTCTTGAGAGTCCCTTGGACTGCAAGGAGATCCAACCAGTCCATTCTGAAGGAGATCAGCCCTGGGATTTCTTTGGAAGGAATGATGCTAAAGCTGAAACTCCAGTAGTTTGGCCACCTCATGCGAAGAGTTGACTCATTGGAAAAGACTCTGATGCTGGGAGGGATTGAGGGCAAGAGGAGAAGGGGACGACAGAGGATGAGATGGCTGGATGGCATCACTGACTCGATGGACGTGAGTCTGGGTGAACTCTTGGAGTTGGTGATGGACAGGGAGGCCTGGCATGCTGTGATTCATGGAGTCTCAAAGAGTCGGACACGACTGAACGACAACTGAACTGAACAAATTATTGAAATTCTCAATTTTCTTGCTTATAAAATGGGAAAAATAACACTTATGTCAGATTGTTTGGTTGAAATTAAGTGTAAAGACATATATGTCTGTTTTCTTCACTCATCATTAGCAACTTGAAGATAGGGATCATCTGGTAATTTAAAATAACATTTAATTGAGAAACTACTATGTGTGAGACACAGCAAATACAGCATTTATATTATCTCACTCAAGCTGCACAACTCTGAATCAAAGAATAATTTCATGCAATGAAGCATATTAAAGAGACAGATAAGGCAATCAAGATATGTTCAAGATCTCACAGGTCACAGCAGAACCAAGTGTCAAACTCAGATGTTTCTGACTCCAGAGTTTGTTACCTTAATCGATGGACTACAGTGTTTCTCTAGACTGTGCTAACTGTTGTCTCTCTCTCCCTTAGCATGACACCTGCCACATGGAAGGTACTATATAAATATTCAATAAAAGTGTAAGAATGGAAAGATGTAAATGAATGAGTGAAGGGATGGTGAATGAATGAAGTACCTCGCTCATAGTAAACAGTCAGTTACTATTGATTCTTCGCTCTGTTGATCAGACTACTCTATTGGATAAAAAGGATTTATCTTCAACAGAGGCAACATGCAGTAAACAAAATTATAATGTGCCTTATAGGAAATTGCCATAGGAAAATGAGATCAATCCCATTCTTTCATATGGCATTAGGCCAGATATGATTTTCACTCAGAGCATGTTGGTAGTTAATAGCAGAAAAATAAATATCAATTCATGCCAGTTTTAGACTCCTCTTTATCTTTCAAATGACTATTTGGACATTGGCTGTCATGATATTTTATGTATTTCCTGTATGTATTCTGAATGCAGCTGTGCTAAGACTCTGAGGGCTTATTTTAGCACACAAGAACAGCTTGGGATAGTCAGAAATACACGATATGTGGGATCAGCAAGCCGGAGTTCAGGTTTTGGCTATTCACTTAGCAGCTGTGAAGCTTTAATCCCAAACATCTCAAGTAAAGTATGCCTACCCTAGAGGTTTGGGACATTATGCTGTAAGGTCTCAGAGATGCAGGATAAATGCAATGCCTTCATTCATTCATTAAGCAAATATTCACAAATGCCAGCCATTGAATTATAAGTGAAATGAATAAGATGGATAAGGTCACTGTTCTCATGGAGACTGAGATTCTTCAAAGAGAGACATGTAATAAATAAGATAATTTAAAATACAGATTAATGCTATCTTTTGAAAAAAAAGATAACATGAAGTTATTTTTAAAAGGCTTAGTAGAAAGTTTAAGAGGGCTGGTGATGGAATATTATTAGTTGTCTACCCAGAATCCTCTTTCCCCTTTCTAATAGTCTGTTGTTTTCAATTTGATGTCTGTTATTACCACATACCACCCATGGGATGGGTACTGATTGACTTAAGCTAAACATATTCAACTCCCCAGTGGTTTAAGGGAGCTACATAACCTAAATAGTCCAGTTGGGATTCTAGCAAGCAATCTTGGTATCAAAGTTGCTTTCTCTGCTTTTCCTCTCAGAATCAGAGGATAAAGATATAAAGACAGGGATTGTTGGAGCCGTCTTGCCCCTAAAATGGAAAGAACTTGAGGATGCAGATAAGGAGAAAGAGCACAGTGGGTGAATCCCACCGGGAGGTAAGCTAACTGTGAGGTTGGCCTTATCTCTGAACCTCGAGTTACAAAAGCAAATAAATTCCTTTATTGCTTAAGCAAATTTGAACCAGCTTTTCTGTTTATTCCACAAGAGGATTCATAATGGATACAGAATTTGATTCCAGGAGTGGGATGCAGTAAAATACAAACCTAAAACATGGACTTGTCTGAGCAGAGGTGATGAGGTGAAGAGCAATGGTCTGCTGGGACTCAGGCTTGTGCCTACAAAGTGCATCAGGAAAAATGGAAGGAAAAATTCAAGATTTGGGATTCTAGTAAGGTCCTACAATGAAGCAACAATGTTCAGATGAAATGTCCCATCTGACAACAGAAGAAAGTATGGTTTTACTTAGAAGGCTCTCTCTGGATATGCATGGCAAGAAAAATGCCTGGAATCCGGCAATGTTACAAAGACCAAATACTTGACTCCAAGTTAAGGTTCATACAAGTAAAGACAGGAGGTAAAGCTGGGGCAAAAGACAAGCCTATTCCCTTAGGTCACTCCTAAATACTTCCTATGAAATCGTTCCCACCTGACAAAGCAAACAAGTGTGGCTGTGATGGAACCAAGGACGGGAACAAATCATTCCACTCCAAGTTCTTATCAGAAGCTGTCCAGTAGCAGAAGCCAAGATGAAAGTAGCATCCATGACATTAAGGTCTAAGGGGATGATAATATTATTAATACAACAGAGGTCTGCTGTTAGACCATAGAACTTCCTAGACTCCAATACAACTGGAGACGGGCTCTCTTTCTAAAGTTCCCAGCCTGCGGAAGTGACTAGTCAAATGTCTTGATGATACCTAAGCCTATAAAGGAACTGTGTCACCAAAGACATCCCAATCCTGCACGACCATAGTCTTGACAGCTGAAATGCTGTAGCATTAGGGTTAGGGTTAGGGTTAGGGTTCTTTGAGGTCACACGCACAGAATCAGGGATGCTAAAATTATGTCGCCCTTGGAAAGGAAAACTTCTCTAGATATGTCAATGAATGAAGAGCCTCCAAGAAAAGAAAACCAGAGGCTGCCAGATTGGTTGACTAAGCTACTTCTCTGCTGACGGAGCACTATCAGATCATGATGCTGGAAAGAAGGAAGAAAATTCTTAGTACTCCCATTTCCAAGCCAGTGTTCTCAGATTCCCCCTGATTAGACTAAGCTATGTTCTCACCCCCAAGTCTCGTACCCACCCCAGGGGAATTATGTCTTTTATGTATAATTTGCCAGTGGATGCCTATGTTCATGAGAGTGTGTGTTTTCCCAATTCTCCTCTTTTTATAATTGAGACTTCTTTCACTGAAGTTATCTATATTCTTTGTCTACTGTTATATACTGAATGTCTTGGTGATTGATAAATTAGTCTTAACTAAGCATGAAGAGCTACACTGACTGAAAAAAGTTGTTGTATCACTCAGAAGTCCTGACTTGGAACTAGATGTAGTAATTGGATGATACTTTAGTTGTCTATTTTGGGGGACAGAATGAGTGTACTTTATGTAGGTATGAATGAACATTTAAAAATATGCATGTATGGGAAGATGGGTGTATGTAGGTGTTGCATACTCAAAGATGTGGGCTGTCTAAAAGCACTTAATGTTTATCCTAAGACTGAGCAAATAAGTTAATAAATTATGGAAAAGGAGAGCCAAATTTCTCATGGCCTGGGAAAGGAGTTATAATTAAGGAAAGGAGAAAAACTAGAGTGAAAATAGCATTGGATTAATATTGGAGGTTACCCCACGTGGGACTCATGGCTTTTGATAGTTAGATGCATATAGAAATATACATAAATACAAGCCTTTGTGCTCACATATTTATTTTCTAGCTCCATTTTCAGAGAGCCCTAGGCACAATACCAGTAATGAACACAACAATTGCTCAGATTTTGGTTTCTGAACACTATTATCCAATGAGAGTTCCTATGGTTCCTTGGAGAAGTAGCTGATTCTAGGCAGAGAAAGTATAAGATGGGAAGGAAATGTCTCATGATGCCGGATACAAGGAAATATTAAAAACGAATGATGAGAATCTGTCAAAAGGGCACAGGAGTCTACTTTAAAAAGCTCTCATTATCAAATCTGGGACAACATAAACAGCAAAATTAATAATATTAGTAATGGATTATAACCCATAGAATAAAATAGTACACAAACTGTACTGATGTAAGGTGAAAATGAAAGTCCTTCAGTCGTGTCTGACTCTTTGTGACCCTAGGGACTATACAGTCCTTGGAATTCTGCAGTCCAGAACACTGGAGTGGGTAGCCTTTAAATGGCAGAGAAGAAAAAGTATAGTAGAATTCCAACTAATAAATGTAGAAGGATTAAGGTCAAACATTTGTCAAACACCACAGTGAGAATTGTTTCAGGCAAGATTCATCAATAAATGTTAAGACATTGGCAAAAAAAAATGATGAGAAATAGGATTTTTAGGTAATTTCAAAGTATATTCCCCAAAGCTTCTAACTAATTACAAAGGGAAAAACAGTAACATTATTATAAAGAAAGGTGGTAGGCACCACATAAAATTCAGAGATTAAAATTTTCATCACTATAATGGTCCAAGTCATCATCCTGTGTCTTTGCTTGTGATGCACTCAGATGAATATAGTATCACTCTGCAGTATTTGTCCCAAAAATGTATAACCTTAATTTAAATTATGAGCAAACATTATGCAAACACAAATTGAGGGCCATTCTACAAAATAACTGACCAACGCACTTCAAAATGTCAAGATAATGAAAGACAAAGGAAAGCTATTGGAATAAGATAGCTGTATCTATTAGAGAAAATTTTCTGATTTTAATCTTTGTGCAGATGTTATGTTAGATATTAAATTTTGGAGAATCTGGGTGAAGAGTACAAAGGAAGTCTGTCCTGTGTTTGTAACGTGCTTGCAAGCAAAATTCAAGATGAAAAGTTTAACATTTTTTAAATTAAAATATGAAAAAAAATCCTCAGCCTTTCAATTGTGTCCATGGTCACCCCTTCTTTAAAACCTTTGCAGACCCCTTAATTATCGTAATTCCATACTTACATTTATTTCCATATTATAACAGTTTCTATTATGACTCAAAAGTCCATAGACTGGCAGCCTGTAGGCTACTGCTGCGCTACTGCTAAGTCGCTTCAGTCGTGTCTGACTCTGTGCGACCCCATAGACGGCAGCCCACCAGGCTTCTCCGTCCCTGGGATTCTCCAGGCAAGAACACTGGAGTGGGTTGCCATTTCCTGCTCCAATGCATGAAAGTGAAAAGTGAAAGTGAAGTCGCTCAGTTGTGTCCGACTCTGTGCGACCCCATGGACTGTAGCCTACCAGGCTCCTCCACCCATGGGATTTTCCAGGCAAGAGTACTGGAGTGGGGTGCCTTCTCTGGCCTGTAGGCTAAAGGGACCTTTAATCTCTTTTTATGTTTGGCTGTCACAGAAGTTTGCCCATTCCCACAAATTTGATTTGTCATGGCTCCCAACTACTCTTTATTATCTCAAACATCAGGCTAGCTCTACTCATTTATAAAACTAGTGTTTTTTTAGTAGTTTAAACATTTCTACCAAAATCTTGAAATCCTGTATAACAATATATCAAAATATGTTTTCATAGATAACTTTAGACTCTGTCCAGATAATTGCATTCACTGATTCATGGTCTGAGTAAACTGTTCACTTGACTTTTATTACATCATGAAAATAAGAGCTATTTCATTTTTGACTCAGAAATAGCCATTAGTCACCAAATTCCTAACACTGCTCTTTGAGTTTAATAGTGGTTTAGATCAATCACAAAATATATGAAAATGAGGAGATTCAGCGAGATTCTACTTTTATTATTCATTTCTCAGAAACCTGAGGGGTTCTTGGTTTAGGGATTACATCATCTCTTCCAGAGTCTTCCTCTACCCCATAATCACCTGGAAAGCTTTTAATGTAAATATTGATGCCCAGATGCTTGTCTTGAAGATTGAGATTGAATTCCTATGCAGTAGGGCCTAGGCATTCATGTATACATGCATACGTGCTTCGTCCCTCAGTCATGTCCGACTCTTTGTAACCCCCATGGGCTGTAGCCCACCAGGCTCCTCTGTCCATGGGATTCTCCAGGCAAGAATACTGGAGTGGGTTGCCATTTTCTTCTCCAGGGGATCTTCCCCACCCACAGATGGAACCTGCATCTCATGTGTCTCCTGCACTGTGGGCAGATTCTATACCAGCTGAGCCACTGGGGAAGCCCCATATATATGAATAATAAAATATATATAGTAGAAATATGTATTTTTAGGTTTCCCAGATGATTCTAATATGCACCTAGATTGGAGAATCATTGATCTTCCTTGGTTACAGAGCATCCATTGTCCTGGGGCAAGGTATAATAGGAAGTTGACAAAGTTTACCCCTTCCCAATACTCCTTAACATATAGGGTGGGTCACTGAGAAGAAATTATACATTAAAAATCCCGGGGGAGCTGGTAAAGCATGGTGATTCCTGGGTCACATCCTCATAAGTTCTTTTATTTTTTTGGCCATACCATGCAGCATGTGGGATCTTAGTTCCCAGACCAGGGATCAAACCTGTGCCCCCTGCAGTGGAAGCACTGGAAGTGTGGAGTCTTAACCATTGGACTGCCAAGGAAGTCCCACCATCATAGATTCTGATTCTGTATTTCTTCTGCACCCTATGCTAATCACCAGTTAGCTACTTCCTAGAAAGAAGATCTGCAGTTCACCCTTGTTCAAGGCTCTATTTCTGAATCACTCATCCTGACCCATTCATTCCTCCCACCACTTTGCCTCTTAATCTCACAAATTTCCAAATCATCACTTTTCAATCTTCAACTTTCCCATTGGACTTTCCTTCTGGCATTTTCTTCTACTTGGCTCCCCAGGCACCATAGTATGATCTCCCTCAGTGAACCTGCTTTTGTTTGTCTTGGGAGTCTGCCCATACATTACATCTATTTTTCCCAGAGATTTCTCTTCAAATTTACCTTCCCCATCTTTCATATGCTGGATTTACCCCAGCTTGAATCTTCTTGGGTTAGTTGATTAAAAAGCCATCTTAAAACTTTATGGCTTAACACAACAAATATGACTTTATGGGATAACTCGATGTTTCTTCTACTCTGGATCAGCTGGGCTGGAGTGGGGCTCACTCACATCTTTGAGACCTCAGTTGAGATGGCTGGGACAGCTTGGGGCCTCTTTCCATGTGATCTCTCATCCTCTGTAGATTAGCCTGGGCTTCTTCAAATGGTGGTAGAAGGACTCTATAGGAGCAGCAAGAGAGGGAAAGCCCCAATAAGAAGTGTTTTTTCAAGTGTCTGCTTGCACTCTGTTTGCTGATGTCTCATTGACCAAAGCAAGTCACTGGCCAAGACTGAAGTCAAGATGGGAAATGAGTACCCGGAGGCATGAATCCTTGGTGCCCGTTACTACGAAAGCAGACAATAGCTTTCCCCCTAATTCCAATTATTTATGCCCCTTGTGGTGCTGGAGAAGACTCTTAAGAGTCCCTTGGACTGCAAGGAAATCAAACCAGTCGATCCTAAAAAAAAAATAAACCCTCAATATGCATTGGAAGAACTGATGCTGAAACTGAAGCTCCAATATTTTGGCCTCCTGATGTAAAGAGCTGACTCATTGGTAAAGACCCTGATGCTGTGAAAAATTAAAGGCAAAAGAAGATGGCAGCAGAAGATAAGATGCTTAGATAGCGTCACTGACTCAAATGGATATGAATTTGAGCAAACTCCGGGAGGTGGTGAAGGTCAGGGAAGCCTGGCATGCTAGAGTCCATGAGGTCACAAAGAGTCGGACACAACTTAGCAACTGAACAAACAAAACTAAAACATGTGCAAAATATACTTTCTCCCTCTGAAGGCCCCCCAAAGTCTCATTTAACTATAGTGTTAGGCTCAGAGTCTAGAATCTTGGGATTTCTAGTTCAAACAGGGATGAGGCAGTTCTTGGCTGTGACTCTTTTGGATCTAGAAACCTGTAAATGAAAGAGAGAAGTTATATGCTGTGCACACACGCAACAAACAGTGAAATCCAGGGACAGGAGAATTGCAGTAAGGACATCCATTCAAAAAGAGAATTAAAAGGAAAGCACGCAGTGACACTGACGCCTAAGAATTCTGGGATCCTGCCAGGCATATGTCGCCAGGTTGCCCTGCTCTGATCTCCCTGGAAGTAATTTCCTAACCCATTGTTCTCCACTGCCCCTGGCGCCTCTGTCCAGCTCTTGGCTCTGTCTTCTGAGACAGCATTCCTTTTCCATAAGAATTAGCCTGTGTTGGCCCCGAGTAGCTTTTTGAGCCTAATTCCTACTCAAACAAAAAGTTGGGTGCCCAAGGGCTGTATTGCAACTTATGAAATTTCAGACCCTTTTACTCCAAGCTGGGTATGGTTTTATTTGTTTTTTATTAAGATTCTATTTCACCAAAGCAGTTTTCAGCTCATAGCAAAATTAAGGGAGCGGAGCAGAGATTTCCCATATATCCCCACCCCCACACACACATAGTCCTGGTATAGTCCCCCATTATCAGCATAATCCCCCATTATCAGGTGGCATATCTTCCAAGAATCTTAAGGGTATTGTTCCATGGCAGCCAATCATGCTCAAAATAGAGAGATGACAGTCTTTAAAAGAATTGTGGATAGTCCCCCATACATCAGTTCAGTTCAGTTCATTCGCTCTGTCGTGTCTAACTCTTTGCGACCCCATTGACTGCAGCACACCAGGCCTCCCTGTCCATCACCAACTCCCGGAGTTTACTCAAACTCACGTCCATTGAGTTGGTGATGCCATCCAACCATCTCATCCTCTGTCGTCCCCTTCTCCTCTCGCCTTCAATCTTTCCCAGCATCAGGGTCTTTTCAAATGAGTCAGCTCTTTGCATCAGGTGGCCAGAGTATTGGAGTTTCAGCTTTAGCATCAGTCCTTCCAATGAACACCCAGGACTGATTTCCTTTAGGATGGACTGGTTGGATCTCCTTGCAGTCCAAGGGACTCTCAAGAGTCTTCTCCAACACCACAGTTCAAAAGCATCAATTCTTCAGCACTCAGCTTTCTTTATAGTCCAACTCTCACATCCATACATGACTACTGGAAAAATCATAGCCTTGACTAGATGGACCTTTGTTGGCAAAGTAATATCTCTGCTTTTTAATATGCTGTCTAGGTTGGTCAGAACTTTTCTTCCAAGGAGTAAGTGTCTTTTTATTTCATGGCTGCAGTCACCATCTGCAGTGATTTTGGAGCCCCCCAAATAAAGTCTGACACTGTTTCCACTGTTTCTCCATTTACTTGCCATGAAGTGATGGGACTGGATGCCACGATCTTTGTTTATGATCCACCTCCAGATGGTACATTTGTCACAACCACTGAACCTGCACTGACACCTCTTCATCACCCAGAGTCCATAGTTACATAGGGTTCACTCGTGGGATTGTACGTTCTATGGTTTTGAACAAGTGTATTAAGATGGTTAGATAGCATCACCAACATATGGATGTGAATCTGAAGAGCATTCAGGAAGATAGTGAAGGATTCGGAAGCCGGTGAAGGATTCCGGAGATGGTGAAGGAAAGAGAAACCTGGTGCGCTGCAGCCCGTGGGGTTGCAAAGAGTCGGATACAACTTAGTGACTGAATGACAACAACATAATGATATCAGTACACTTCCTTCATTATGGCATCACGCAGAGTATTTTCAGTGCTCTGAAAGTCCTCTGTGCTCTGCCTGTTCATCCCCGATAAATGCTGGCAACCACCATAGTTCTGTCTTGTCCAGAATGTTACTATTGCTAAGTCGCTTCAGTCATGTCCGACTCTGTGCGACCCCAGAGACAGCAGTCCAACAGGCTCCGCCGTCCCTGGGATTCTCCAGGCAAGAACACTGGAGTGGGTTGCCATTTCCTTCTCCAATGCATGAAAGTGAAAAGTGAAAGTGAAGTCGCTCAGTCGTGTCCGACTCTTTGCGAACCCATGGACTGCAGCCCACCAGGCTCCTCCACCCATGGGATTTTCCAGGCAAGAGTACTGGAGTGGGGTGCCATTGCCCGAATGTTACTATAGTTTTTGTTTTTTAGTACAACTCTCTTTAAAATGTCATAGGTGTTCTATTATTGTCACTCATGTCTGCTTCAAACCACATCCATGATTCTTTTTAAGACTGGCATCTCTCTATTTTGAACGTGTTTGGCTGCCATGGAACAATACCCTTAAGATTCTTAGAAGATATGCCCCCTGAGATATTTGACTGTAAACCACCTTATAAAAGCCCCAATTCAAGAACAAGGCAGCTTCAAAAAAACGAACAGGAAGGAATCATTTCTGCAAGAACAGGAAGGGTAGCAGCACAGAGCGAGACCAGGAATTTGCACGGAGCAGATCTGGGACACTCAGTTCTTGCTGGATGTTGTGTGGATGGGTTGAACTTGATTGAAAGCACAAGACTGGGCAAACAGCCATAATCTGACAGCTGCCGTCCCAAGGTCTATTCAGTTTTCTGAAGTATTTTTAAAATGTAACATTATTTTAAATGTACCCTTGCAAGTTATTTTATGATATTTGTTATATTTGTTTTAAATCGTTCTCCATCAGATTAATATGTTATCATTTACCAGTCCCCTGTAGTAACTTATGTAGGCAGTTTTGGTTTTCTGCTATTATCATCTTTATAAATTTTTACTCTCAAATTCATTGATTTTCCAATATTTCCCAATATTTAAAAAATCAGATCACTGGTTAATAGTACTGAAACCTACTTGAGGCAAATGAGCTAAGTCTAGTGTTTTCCAGAAGGATTGTAGCAATTTATAACACTGTCACCAGGCTACCTATTTCCCTGAAGCCTTATCATCATTGAATTTGATCATTTTTCTTTTTTTAGAATTTAGCAGACAAAATGGCCTCTTCTGGTTTTAATTTCCATTTCTAACTTCTAAGTAGAGTAATAATTCTTCCTTTTGTTAAATTACCCAGTCATTTTTCTTGTGTGGCATCTGCGCCAATTGTAGAGTGTAAAATTAATGTTAGATTTAGCTTCAAATGACAAAAACAAGAAAGTCCAAAGGACAAAAAATTTAACAGTGGCTTTTTTCTTTCTCACATAAAAGACGTCTGGGGACAGTCCAGGGCTGCCAAGTGCTCAAGTTGTCAGGGACCCGGGCTCTATAACCCTCGGCAACAGCGTATGTGTTCCAGTTGGCAGGAAGGAGACAAGGGGGTGGGTGAGGGGGATAAGCCACTTCCCTTTAAGGACATTTTCCAGAAGGTGCACACCACTTCTGTTTATATCCTCTTGGCCAGCACTAAGTTTTATTTCCAGAAAAAAAGGGAGGGTGGATAGCATGTTGACTAGCAGTCTCTGCTGTACACAACCAACCCCCATCTCTCATCAGAGCTGAGAAAGGAGCCGCAGTGGCAGGAAACGGTGGTGCAGTTAAAGGAGAGAAGGGCACTATGACTCAGTCCAGCCCAGAGATGGGTGTGTGTGGGGGTGACAGTCTTGCCCATGGGAATCAGGCTGTCTCTGATCCTGCACTCTATCTGGTGCTTCACCCTTAGCCCTCGCTAATAGACCTTCCACCTCCTCCCCAGATTCTCAACATTTTCAAGGCCCAGCTCAGATCTCAACTCCTGCAGACTTCCCTTTGCAGCCCAAGCATTTACTACTTACTCGAAACTAGATACCAAGATAGGTCTTGTTATCATTACTCTATGTGTAGCTGACCCAAAGAGATTACAAATTTATGAAAAGCAGGCATAGTAACTTACATTGTTTGGTGGATGTCACCTCTCCATATTCTCTTTTAGGAATCTCAATTTAGGAATGTCTTATTACTCATAAATACCCTATTTGGGGGAATCCAAGCTTTGAAAAATCCAGTGAATGTAACTTTCTCAAGAAGAACTGAAATGCATGGAGGGTGGGTTTGGCATGAATGTCAAGGTCAAGAGGACAGTATGAATCTAAGTGGGATGGCAGGTACCCTCAGAATAGGGATGGAAGTTGATAGGCATGCAGGGCTGAAATTTGAGCCTTTCCAGCTATCTATTGTTAGATGGTGTCTGCCTTGTTGATTATGATATATTTTGCCTCTTACCTTGGGTATACCCTGGGTATAGGAAGGGATGTAAGGCTTCCCACGTGGTGTAGTGATAAACAATCTACCTGCCAATGCAGAAGACTCGGGTTTGATCTTTGAGTTGGGAAGATCCCCTTGCGAAGGAAATGGCAACTCACTCCAGTATTGTTGCCTGGGAAATCCCATGGACAGAGGAGCCTGGCGGGCTATAGTCCATAGGGTCACAAAGAGTCAGACACGACTGAGCGACTGAGTACCACCACAAGCCACTAAGTCTGAAACTATGTAAGGGAAAGAAGATGTGAAAGGCAGGAGAGGGCCAGATTGTTAAGGGCCCTGAAAGCCAGGCCAGGAAGCTGAGAGGCAGTGGGGAACCATAGACAGGCGTGGCTTTGGAATCAGGTAAAAGAAACACCCAAGCTCACATTTCCTCTTTATCAGATATTTGCTGTGTGAATTAGGCCAACATCTTATTTATCATGTGTAAAGTGAGGATAATGATGCTGACATACCACTCAATACATAAGAATGTCTTTGTTGCCCCAGGAAGTCATTATATATTTTGTTCAGCATTAACATACAGTAATATGGTTAATGGCCTTGCTAAGCAGTCTAGAAACTACAATTTGATAAGATTATAAGTGAATCAATTCTTTTATACCTACAAAATTATCCAACGGATCAACCATCCAGATCTAACAGCTCCACTTCCAGGGACTTCTCAACACTTCTTGAGCTGTCAGGCTGGGACTTGAAGAAGAAGGAACCCCTGGGTTTCTGAGCCAAGGACACCCCAGGGAATCCAGGTGCTTGGGTGTTGCTTTTCTCTGCTTGCCAGCAAGGGAGGCCCCTGAACCTAAAAATACCTGCCTGGGAGAGATTTGGGGAGGGGAAGGGAGGACACAGTGTGGGAGGTGAGATGGGAGGAGTTTGCGAGAGAAAATAAGAGGATGCCAAGGAAACATGTTTTACTGAGTGGCATCCCTTTCCTAAGCCACCCCTTCCAGAAGCTGGGCTCCGGAGAGCCTCTTGAGGGATCCAGGGGTAGATAATAGGTGATTAATAGGTGATATTCAGGAAGCATTTCTTCTGCAGGAAGCTGCAGATCCCAGATACCTCTGGGATACCTCTGGGATCTGCAGCTTTTAGTGTCTTGAAACTCTGAGGCCCCAGGAGGCCCCAGGAGATGGGAAAGAATGAAGAAAGATCATAGGAGGTAGGAAGACAGGAGTGTCCTCACCTACTTCACCAACCAGAGCAAGGCCTTTAGGAATGGTTTCCCTTTCGGTTGTTAACGGAGTATCTGGACCATCTCAGCTCACCAACCTGCGCATCTTACTGTGCGACAATCAGAAAGCAAGATCCGAGGTCCTTGAGAATGAGGATTGAGCCTGGATGATTGAGGATGGGGAAAGAGGAGGAAGGAGAAGAAGAAATAAGCAACTGGAACTTGGAAGATGACTCTGGATGCCCTGTTGAAATGGGGGCTTGAGATCTTTGGCTTGAAGGAAATGGACCTTGGGATGTGTGCACAGAAGGGACAGATGATGCACAGAGGGTGCCCCGAACAATCCATCATTAGGAGCACACAAAGTCCCATGGACTACACAGACGTGGGTAATTTCAAGAGAATTTCCAGATCCCCGTTTCCTTCTGTGTTATTTCTCAAAACTGATGCCTCTGAGGGCAGATCCTGGGTGTCCTGCTAGTTCCCATTTCCCATCTCACCTTTGACCTTTATTGTTGTTCAGTCGCTAAGTCGTGCCTGACTCTTTGCAACCCGCATGGACTGCAGCTCACCAGGCTTCCCTGTCCTTCATTATAGTATAGTACAACAACTATCAGATCAGATCAGATCAGTCACTCAGTCGTGTCCGACTCTTCACGACCCCATGAATTGCAGCACGCCAGGCCTCCCTGTCCATCACCAACTCCCGGAGTTCACTCAGACTCACGTCCATCGAGTCAGTGATGCCATCCAGCCATCTCATCCTCTGTTGTCCCCTTCTCCTCCTGCCCCCAATCCCTCCCAGCATCAGAGTCTTTTCCAATGAGTCAACTCTTCGCATGAGGTGGCCAAAGTACTGGAGTTTCAGCTTTAGTATCATTCCTTCCAAAGAAATCCCAGGGCTGATCTCCTTCAGTTGAAAAAAAGATGTGAGCTGGTTCTTGAATACATTGTGTGTGTGTGTGTGTGTGTATGAGTGTGTGTGTGTGTGTGTGTGTCTGTCTGGATGCTTAGTTGCTCAGTCATGTCCAACTCTTTGCAACCCATTGGACTGTAGCCCACCAGATTCCTCTGTCCATTCTATTTCTTTCTGGCAAGAATACTGAAATGAGTTGCCATTTCTTTCTCCAGGGATCTTCCCAACCCAGAGATCCAAGTTGAGTCACCTGTGTCTCCTGCAATGCAGGAGGATTCTTTACCCCCTGAGCGTGTCTATTGTTGTTCAGTCACTGAGTCCTATCCAATTCTTTGCAACCCCATGGACTGCAGCACACCAGGTTTCCCTGTCCTTCACTGTCTCCCAGAGTTTGCTCAAACTCAAGTCTATTGAATCTGTGATGCCATCCAACCATCTCATCTTCTGTCACCCCCTTCTCTTCTGCCCCCAATCTTTCCCAACAGTAGGGTCTTTTCCAATGAGTCACCTCTTTGAATCAGGTGGCCAAAGTACTGGAGCTTCAACTTTTGCATCAGTCCTTCCAATGAATATTTAGGGTTGGTTTTCTTTAGGATTGACTGGTTTGATCTCCTTGCTGTCCAAAGGACTCTCAAGAGTCTTCTCTAGCACCACAGTTTGAAAGCATCCATTCTTCAGCACTCAGTCTTCTTTATGGTCCAACTCTCACATCCATACTTGACTACTGGAAAAACCACAGCTTTGACTAGATGGACATTTGTTGGCAAAGTGATGTCTCTGCTTTTAATATGCTGTCTAGGTTTCTCATAGGTTTTCTTCCAAGGATCAAGTGTCTTTTAATTTCATAGCTGCGGTCACCTTTGACTGTGGCCCTGGGGTACTTTTCAAAAGGAAGTTCTACCTGTTGCTTCCCAGGTGGCGTTAAAGGTAAAGAATCCACTTGCCAGTGCAGGAGATGCAAGAGACACGAGTTTGATCCCTGGGGTGGGAAGATTCCCTGTAGTAGGAAATGGCAACCCACTCCAGTATTCTTGCCTGGGTAAATTCCATGGACAGAGGAGCTTGGTGGGCTATAGTCCATGGTGTCACAAAGAGTTGGATATGACTGAGCAATGGAACATAAGCACAAACCTATCACACAGTTAGTGTCTTATTAAGGTGAACTGCAGTGGAGAGAAAAATCCTCCAAATAAAAGATCAATATGGAATATTGGTGTTTGGATCTACAATTACATATTTTGCCTTGATTTCAAATAAGAGAAGGTGAAAGATTAAGATTACAGTTTCAAATTAAAGTAAATTCAGTTCACTTCATTTGCTCAGTTGTGTCCTACTCTTTGCAACACCATGAACTGCAGCACGCCAGGCCTCCCTGTCCATCGCCAACTCCTGGAGCTTGCTCAAACTCATGTCCATTGAGTTGGTGATGCCATCCAACCATCTCATCCTCTGTCATCCCCTTCTCCTCCTGCCTTCAATCTTTCCCAGCATCAAGGTCTTTTCCAAGGAGTCAGTTCTTCGCATCAGGTGGCCAAAGTATTGGAACTTCAGCTTCAGCAGCAATGACTATTCAGGACAGATTTCCTTTAGGATTGACTGGTTTGATCTCCTTGCAGTCCAAGGGACTCTCAAGAGTCTTCTCCAACACCACAGTTCAAAAGCATCAGTTCTTCAGCACTCAGCTTTCTTTATAGTCCAACTCTCACATTCATACATGACTACTGGAAAAACCATAGCTTTGACTAGATGGGCCTTAGTTGGCAAAGTAATGTCTCTGCTTTTAAATATGCTCTCTAGGTTGGTCATAGCTTTTCTTCCAAGGAGCAAGCATCTTTTAATTTCATGGCTGCTTTTTATAAAGTTATATGGGTTATTCTCTTAATTATTTATTCAAACACATAGGGGAACAATTTCCTTTAGTTTTTGCCAAAATATTATTGTGTATTATAAATCTATATTCATTTTCTAAATTTGGGTACAATTTTTCTGTTTGCTTCAACTTTTCCACACCTTTTTGACCCAATGGCTTCTCTTCTTTTTGCCAGTAATTTCCACAAACTATGGCCTTATTCTGGCAATGAGCAAAATTCATCTATAATACATAAACTGATCTTTTAAAAAGGATAGTTTCCTTTTTTATGTTTAATTATTTTAAAATTTTATCTTAGAATCATTTATTTCACTCAACTATATACCAGTATAAATTTATAATGATAAATCAATCTAGAATATTGATTAACATGTAGAGTCTTATGGGTGCAGGGAATTTTAACTTTTTCAGTATTGAAGTAATAATAGCATAAGGATTGAATCTAGAAAATTTAATATGTAAAACTTTAACTTATGTGCATATTTATTGCCAAGAATTATGATATGGTAATCAATAAAATATTTCTAAGCTTAAAAGTATATTGTACTAAAGCAAGATTCTGTGGGTAACATAGAGGAAATATGAGTGCAAAGAACATAAATGATGGAAAATTTCTGACTGTTAAAAAAGAGCTTGTTCATGTGTTTTTCAAATAGGTGAAGGTAGATATTTCATGCATTTAATTGAGTGATTTAACAATTTTAAAAGTCAGTGTGCCAGAAGTTATATATTTCTCAATTATATAAACTTGCCATAAAAATGTTATATTGTTAACTTAAAAACGTGTGAGGATATATAATTTTTCCAAGAATGTTAAGAGTTCCCAGAACAAAGTATTTCATAGATCTCTGGCCTGAGAGGTGGGAGAAAAATGAGGAAAGGAAAGGGGGTGGCGGAGAGGTGCCAGTCCATGCTGCCATTTCACCAGGAGATGGGGTTGCGGCCTATGACACTTCTGAGCTGTCTCTGCTTTGCTCTCAGGATGTCTTGTCTGCTTTCTGAGAGGATATGAAAATGATGGACCTGAGCTGGAACAGTTCATTCTCCAGAGTGCTTGCTCAGATGTGAATGGGCATGACAATGGACTCTGCTTGTGGAATCTGACTGTAAGTGTGCCCCCCAACCCCAGTCATCCTGTACTGCTCACAATCCTACAGAAGAATGGGAGTGGGGTATGGGAGTGGGGAGTAATAGACTCACTGGGATGCTGCCATCTCAGTGAAGCTGCCATTTAGCTGAAAAGATGTGGGTGATGGAATGGTTGGGAGAACATGGGTTATTCTGTTAGCCGTCAGGGCCTTGGGCCTTCTTGACTCTGCGAACTTGGGCTTCTCCAAGCTTGGGCTCCCAGGCACAGATGCCCCCTCAGCATTGGTGTCAGTGGCGATGGCTTCCCCCTCTCCTGGCCTCATCTGCCCTCTGTCGGCTCGGCCTGCTTGGTATGTCTCCTCCTACTCTCCTGTACCTCCCCGGAATCTTGCCACTTGTGTAGGATGTTTGCCACAAAGGCTGTTTGGGCAGAAGGATTCTCTGGGTCTAAGGAAAAGCCTGTCCCATAGAAGTCTGTTTCCCAGTGGCTCCAGAAGTTTTTTTCTGGGGCACCCTGTTGTCCTAAGGACTGGCAGTGTCTGGGAGTGTGGACCCTGATCCTGGTCTGGCAGGAACAGGGTGGTTGGGAGGGATGGTCTGAGGCCAGCTGGGGTGCCCTGGAGGTTCTTCAGGCAGCCCGAGCCATGGGGTCCCCACAGCTCTGAAGGCCACAGAAGAAAGCAGGGGAGTGTGAAGAGGCATCTCCAGGTTGAAGTTAAAATAGTAACCTTCCCAACCTGCCCTTTGCTTAACGAAATGCAAAGTTGCCTTTATGATGAGAGGGTCTCATGGTACTAGGGCTTTTAGGTCAGAGGACCTCAGGGTGGGGTGTGAGGTCCATGAGGTCAAAACTATTTCCATAATGATATGTTTAAAATCTTCATTCTCTTATGAATGTGTAATGGAGGAAAATGTTTTCCTCAACCCTCTCAGGGTCCCTGGTTGGATCTGAAAAGTAAACTGACAAAGACAGATTAAGAGGGGGAAAGCATACACAATCCCTTGAATTTTTACATGTACATGGGAGCCTTCACAAAGGACTAAAAACCTGAAGTGCCAGAGCAGAAAGCTTTTATACCTTTCAGACAAAGAGACAGTACATCTGTGAAGAATTGACAAGACCGAGAAGTTTGCGCTAAATGTAAGAATAGGAAAGAAATGACTAGAAAGATAAGGGTTAGTTTAATAAGGTTTATTTGTAGATTCCTCTGGTGCCATTACTGAACTGATAAGAGTCTATCTCCAGTAAAAGAAGAAACTGTTTCCTGCCTTTAGGCTGATGGCAGTGGGGGGAAGCTTTTTCTATGTTTATGCCTTCTTAATTGCCTTCAGCTCAAGATAAATATTATGTCAAAGAGGCATGTTTTAGAATGACACCCTCTGGTTTCCTTCAAGTGCACCAAGGAATTATCCAGAGGCTCCATGACACCTCATGACATCTTTGCTTGATGAAAAGTAGAATGTGTGCTTTTGTGTTCTTATGTTTTAAAGGTTTCCCAGTTTTAATTTCTATTAAATAGTAATAGATATAACCCAACAGTTGTTACAAAAGCTTTGACATTTCTACTAATTTTTTAGAGTGCTAAAAGGTCCTGAGACTAAAAGAATTGCCATCTTAGATCTTGTATTTCAGCACTTATTATGTAGAGTTGGAGAACCAGGTCCCAAAGAGAGGAGATCATTTGCTGAGAACTCTATCATGTTTCTGGTCCCCTGGGGGATACAGCAGCAATAGGTGATCCAGTCTACACCACAAATGAGCTTATTAGGGAGCTGAGACATATACCCAAGTAGTTGTATAAGGATTTAGAAGGCAAAGGCAGGATGAATATAAGATAATTGTTTAATTGCTTTAGTGACTTGACAGCAGTTCCTGTGGGAAAGATATTATTTAGGGGGTTAGCTTTTTGTGTTTTAATTTCTTTAAGGTTTAATGTTGGCTTCCCTGGTGGCTCAGACAGTAAGAATCTGCCTGCAATGCAGGAGACCTGGGTTCAATCCCTGGGTCAGAAGGATCCCCTAAAGAAGTTCCTGGAGAGTTCCATGGACAGAGGAGCCTGGCGGGCTACAGTTCATGGGGTCGCAAAAAGTCGGACATGACTGAGCAACTAACACTTTCAATTTCACTAAAGTTTAACTTATCAAGCTACACACTTGAAACCCAAGTACAGATCTCAAATTCTGCTTATAAATAGATTAGGATTTATGTATCTCAAAAATTTGAAAAATCACTTTTGAAGGTCTTAGATTAAATGTTATATCATTTACAAATTCGGCTAAACCACTTTAAATGTGTTCAACCTCACATACAAATTGAATACATTTGCTTTCCTTTTTAAGTAATTCAATTGCCTGATTTACCAAAACATCCCAAGTATACTATAACCTCTTAAAGAATTAATAAGTCACAGTCCTATAAGTATGATGAAGCTTAAGGTTTCTTGGATATTTCAATACTATATAAAACAGTACAAAAGCTACCTAAAATAAAAAATGTGAATGAGTTACACTGTTAACATTTCAAACTGACATTTCAGCACTGGCTTATTTATAACTCAGATAGGCCAAATTACCCCAAATGTTAACATATCTAAAATACCAAATAAAATATCATACCCTAACATAAACTGTTAATACTGTTGTTTGATAGTTTTAGTATTCTTACAGCAATTTTAACTCTTTCTGAATTAAAATAGGGAATAATTTAGACCATCCTGCCATGTTCTAGGAATTATCTTCTTATGGAATTTTGGGGGTGCCTGTCTCAGCTTGCTGGAAGTTACACAGTCATCGGCAATTTTGGCCCAGATACTGATAGGCATTTCTGTGCTGTCCTCATGTCCCCAGGCATGTCTGTTACATTCAAGCTAGACAGTAACTAATTCTGCTGCTACTGAAGGAAAATTTTAACTTAAACCTGTCATTTGATTGGGTTTTGTTTTGGGGGGCAGGGATCTTAAACTACTGTAGAAAGTAATTTTGTGTCAAGCATAATACACCCTGGAATTGAGAGAATACTGCACTACTTGATCTCTCCTTATATTTTTGGAACCTCACAATTCTTAGGACTGTGAAGACTAATGTGTATCCTCCTGGGGACGGTGAGTCATTTCCATGAGTGACATATGAACAGTACTACTTCTACTTTAAAATCACATTTTGGGAGGAGATCCTGGCCTTGAAGGCATTTAGAGCTGTGCTTTTTTTCTCTTAACTCTATCATGAGCTTCCTAAGGGGTTGCTACTGCTGCTGCTGCTAAGTCACTTCAGTGGTGTCCGACTCTGTGCGACCCCAGAGACGGCAGCCCACCAGGCTCCCCCGTCCCTGGGATTCTCCAGGCAAGAACACTGGAGTGGGTTGCCATTTCCTTCTCCAATGCATGAAAGTGAAAAGTGAAAGTGAAGTCGCTCAGTCGTGTCTGACCCTCAGCGACCCCATGGACTGCAGCCCACCAGGCTCCTCCATCCATGGGATTCTCCAGGCAAGAGTACTGGAGTGGGTTGCCATTGCCTTCTCCATCTTAACGGGGTTAGATTTTGTCAAATAAACCTCTTGAAACCCTTCCTAGCACCCAACACAAGATGTGATTGTTATGAGATTAACAAATGTTTGAGGAATTAAATAAGAAATGTGATGGAAAGGTAGAGTTAGGTGGGAAATTGATGTAGATATAAAATTGATTGAGTGGAGACATAGAATAAAGGTTAGCTTTTGAAAAAGTTTAGCAGCAAAGGATATACATAAATGGGAAGGTGAAATGGAAAGAAGAGTACTGTGGTTGATGGGAATAAGTGAGTTTCAAGAAGTATAGTAATAGCAAGCATATTTATGGAGTATTTACTATGTTCCAGGCTCTATCTTACATGTTTTCTGTGTATTAAATAATTCATTTGATCCTCCCAATATCGCTGTGAGGTACATATCATAATTGTTGTCATTTTCCAGAATGAGGAAACAGAGGCAGAGAGCTGAAGTCATTTACTCTGATACTGTATGTGTGATCATTTACCTTAAGATATTTCAGCACAACCGTCAGCATGTTGTTTGTATGTGCAATTTGGGCTTCCCTAATGGCTCAGACAGTAAAGAATCTGCCTGCAATGCAGAAGACCTGGGTTTGATCCTTGGATCGGGAAGATCCCCTGGAGAAGGGAATACTACCCACTCCAGTATTCTTGCCTGGAGAACCTCAGTCCATGGACAGAGGAGCCTAGCAGGCTACAGTCTTTGGAGTCACAAAGAGTTAAAGTCTGCTAATCAGTAATTCATGTCCCAGAGGTGGTCATGTTCCCAAAACCCCTCTCCCCAGTCTTTGCCGGGTGGTTAGGCTATCCCCCAGAGTGGAAAATGACAATCTGCTCCAGTATTATCACCTGGATAATGCCATGGACTGAGGAACCTGGCGGGCTACAGTTGATGGGGTTACAAAGGGTCCGACACAACTGAACAACTGAGCACATAGAACATACACTGTCCAAGTATTGTTCCATCTAACTTGAGGTGACTCAAAAATTGGAGTATAGTTGAATTACAATGTTGTGTTAGTTTCTGGTGTACAACTACTATATGTGTGTGTGTGTATATATATTCTTTTCTATTATGGTCCATGGATCAAGGTAAATTGGAAGTGGTCAAACAGGAGATGATAAGAGTGAACATTGGCATTTTAGGGATAAGTGAACTAATGGACAGGAGTAGGCAAATTTATTTCAGATGACCATTATATCTACTATTGTTGGCAAGAATCCCTTAGGAAAAATGGAGTAGCCCTCATAGTCAACAAAAGAGTCTGAAATTCAGTACTTGGGTGCAATCTCAAAAATGACAGAATGATTTTGGTTCATTTCCAAGGTAAACCATTCAATATCACAGTAATCCAAGTTTATGCCCCAACCAGTAATGCTGAAGTTGAATGATTCTGTGAAGACCTACAAGATCTTCTAGAACTAACACCCAAAAAAGATATCATTTTCATCATAGGGGACTGGAATGCAAAAGTAGGAAGTCAAGAGATATCTCAAGTAACAGGCATGTTTGGCCTTGGAGTACAAAATGAAGCAGGGCAAAGGCTAACAGAGTTTTGCCAAAAGAACACACTGGTCATAGCAAACACCCTCTTCCAACAATACAAGAAACAGCTAGACATATGGACATCACCAGATGGTTAATACCGAAATCAGATTAATTATAGTCTCTGCAGCCAAAGATGGAGAAGCTCTATACAGTGAGCAAAAGCAAGACCAGAGTTGACTGTGGCTCAGATCATGAACTCCTTATTGCAAAATTCAAACTTAAATTGAAGAACGTAGAGAAAACCAGTAGGCTATGCAGGTATGACCTAAATCAAATCTCTTATGATTATACAGTGTAAGTCACAAATAGATTCAACGGATTAGATCTGATAGACGAAGAGCCTGAAGAACTGTGGACGGAGATTTGTAACATTGTACAGGAGGCAGTGATCAACACCATCCCCAAGAAAAAGAAATGCAAAAAGGCAAAATGGTTCTCTGAGGAAGACTTACAAATAGCTATGAAAAGAAGAGACATGAACGGGAAAGGAGAAAAGGAAAGCTATAGCCATCTGAATGCAGAGTTCCAAAGAATAGCAAGGAGAGATAAGAAAGCCTTCCTAAGTTAACAATGCAAAGAAATAGAGGAAAACCATAGAATGGGAGGAACTAGAGATCTCTTCAAGAAAATTAGAGATACCGAGGGAACATTTCATGCAAAGATAGCAAAATAAGGGACAGAAATGGTATAGACCTCACAGAAGCAGAAGAGGTTGCACAAATACACAGAATTATACAAAAGAGATCTTAATGACCTGAATAACCATGATGGTATGATCACTCCTAGAGCGACACATCCTGCAGTGTGAAGTCAAATGGGCCTTAGAAAGTATCATTATGATCAAAGCTAGTGGAGGTGATGGAATTCCAGCTGAGCTACTTCAAATCCTAAAAGATGATGCTATTAAAGTGCTGTACTCAATTTGCCAACAAATTTGGAAAACTTCAGCAGTGGCCACAGGACTGGAAAAGGTCAGTTTTCATTCCAGTCCCAAAGAGGAGCAATGCCAAAGAATATTCAAACTACCGAATAATTGAACTCATTTCACATGCTAGCAAGGCAATGCTCAAAATCCTCCAAGGTAGGCTTCAACAGTATGTAAAATGTGAACTTCCAAATGTTTAAGCTGGGTTTATAAAAGGCAGAGGAACCAGAGGTCAAATTGCCAACATCTGTTGGATCATAGAAAAAGCAAGAGAATCCCAGAAAAACATCTACTTCTGCTTCACTGACGGCACTAAAGCCTTTGACAGTGTGGATCACAACAAACTGTGGAAAATTCTTAAAGAGATGGGAAACCAGACCACCTTACCTTACTCCTAAGAAACCTGTATGCATGTCAGGAAGGGGTGTGGAATATTGGAAAAGGAGTATGTCAAGGATGTGTATTGTCACCCTGCTTATTTAACTTATATGCAGAGTACATCATGGGAAATGCCAGGCTGGATGAAGCACAAACTGGAATCAAGATTGCTGGGAGAAATACTAATATCCTCAGATACACAGATGACACCGCCCTTATGGCAGAAAGTTAAGTGGAACTAAAGAGTCTCTTGATGAAAGCAAAAGAGGAGAGTGAAAAAGCTGGCTTAAAACTCAACATTCAGAAAACTAAGATCATGGCATCCAGCCCCATCACATCATGGCAAATAGATGGGGAAACAATGGAAACAATGAGAGACTTTATTTTCTTATGCTCCAAAAACACTGCAGATGGTGACTACAGCCATGAAATTAAAAGACTTGCTCCTTGGAAGAAAAGCTATGACAAACCTAGACAGCTTATTAAAAAGCAGAGACATTACTTTGCCGACAAAGGTCTGTCTCATCAAAGCTATGGTTTTTCCAGTAGTCATATATGGATGTAAAAGTTGGACCATAAAAAAGGCTGAGTGCTTTTGTATAGTTGATGGTTCAAACTGTGGTGTTGGAGAAGACTCTTGAGAGTCCCTTGGATTTCAGGGAGATCAAACCAGTCATTCCTAAAGGAAATCAACCTTAAATATTCTTTGGAAGTACTTCAGCTGAAGCTGAAGCTCAATACTTTGGCCACCTGATGTGAATAACTGACTCATTGGAAAAGACCGTGATTCTGGGAAAGATTGAAGGCAGGAGGAGAAGAGGAGGACAGAGGATGAGATGTTTGGATGGCATCACCAACTCAATGGACGTGTGTTTGAGCAAACTCATGTGGAGATGATGAAGGACAGGGAAGCCTGGTGTGCTGCAGTCCATGGGGTCACAAAGAGTTGGACATGACTGAGTGCCTGAACAACAACAACAGTAGGGCACTGAGGACAGTTCTCAGTGCTATCCAGTAGCTTCTTATTGTATATCTATTTTATATGTAACAGTGTGTATCTGCTAATCCCAAACTCCTAATTTATTCCTCCCCATCTTCTTTCCCCTTTGATAAGCATAGTTTTTATTCTATCTTGAGTCTATTTCTGTTTCATAGATATGTGAATTTGTGTCATATTTTAGATGTCACATGTAAGTGATATCATATGACATTTGTCTTTCTGTGTCTGACTTCACTTCACTTAGTATGATAATGTCTAGCCCACCCATGTTGCTGCAAATGGCATTATTTCATCCTTTTTTTAATGGCTAAATAAGTATTCCACTGTGTATATATACCACATCTTCTTTATCTAGTTATCTGTCAGTGGACACTTAAGTTGCTTACATGTCTTGGCTGTTGTAAATAGTGTTGCAATGAACGCTGGAGTACATGTATGTATCTTAGAGGTTTGTCTGGATATATGCCCAGGAGTAAGATTGCTGGATCGGATGGCAACTCTATTTTTAGTGATCTGAGGAACCTCCATGCTGTTTTCCATAGCGGCTGCACTAGCTTACATTCCTACCAACAGTGTATGAGGGTTCTCTTTTCTCCACCGCGTAAAGTAACTCCTTTCCGAAGGGTCCTTATTGGCGTGTTTGAGGACGGAGCCGGGCCAAATCAAGCTTATGAAATCAGATCGTGGGTGACAGTTCTGTGCATGCTTGCTGATAAACGTTGGCACTTGTTTCAGAGTTTGATCTCAGATTGGTCACCACAGTGACAGGCACTGTTAGTGAGGTTGCTGGGCCCTGCTCTAATATTGATGTTCAGAGGGTGCTATTATCTGCCAGAAACCCTGACGGTTGCTGAACTACCCCAGTGGTGGGGGCAGCCTGGAGCTGCCCTGTGTCACAAGGCTGGTGGCGGGCAGCCCGGGTGCTCAGCCCAGGCTTCCAACTCCCGAATCCACAGGCCACACTGCTACTCTGTGAGAGGAGACTGGACATAAGCTAATGGGGTTTTAGTAGAGGGTCCGGGTGTTTAAACAAAGAGCGTAGCTAGAGACAGTAGTGTTTGAGAAAAAATATTCCTTGGAGTCAGGAAGAGAGGAGACAGTGGTGTGAAGACAATGGGTACCTCTCTGAGTAAGTTTAGAGGCAGAGGAAGTGAGCAGGTTCCGCCTGAGGCGTTGTATTTCCTTGGCGAACTAAGAGTCAAGGTCTTGGGTTAAAAGAAAGGGGGTGGGGTCCCTAGTGGGACGACAAAGCCTCTTTTGTATCTCCTGTTAGTGTTCTCATGTGAAGCGGGAAGGCCCAGCCCCAGGAGTGGAGCTTCTCTGAAGGGAAGCCTAACGAGCGTGGCCCTAGGGCCAAGCCAGGGCATTTGTCCCCACCCCCAGTGCCTACTGAGGTATCAAAGTCATCCAGTGGGAGGCCTAGGATACATGCCTGTCCTAAAGATCAGTGATCAGAGGAGCAAAGCCCAGCGTGAAGGGCCAAGTGGCCAGAGACACCGGCTCCGCAGGACTCAGCCAGGCTGGAAGCAGGGGGTGAGGGGGAGGGTTTGATGGCACAATTTGCTGTCCCTTCCTCAAGTGCATGGGTGACTTCAGGATGTTCGTGATGAATTTTAAGTTTCCCCGAGGACAGTCAGTTCTGGAGAAATGGAATGACTCTGTCTTTTGTTCTTCTGCAAAAGCTGATGAATAATTCAAGGCAGCGGTAGGGAAGTGGGCTCAGAGCAGGGACATCCTGGTGCGTTGCCATGGAGCTGAGCTCTCACAGGAAGGGAACTGCTTGGTCTTGTATGCTCCTGGGCGTCCCTGGACCTCACCTGGCACAGATCCCCTGGAACCATCCTCTGAGGACTAGGGAGCTTCCAAACCCAGCGGAGACAAGCAGTTGTGTAGAGGCCAGCCCACTCCCTCTAAGACCTCCACTTTGTATGAGATAAACAGCAGTGCTGCCAGGGGAAGGGGCAAGGGAGGGAACCCCATGAATCTGCAGGGCCCTACTCCTGCCTGCCCATGGCCATGGGCTTCCTTCTCCACCCACTGGAGACAGGTTCTTTCCTCAGGTTGAAACCGCTTTGTAAGCAGCCCCTCCCCATGGACTCACCTTTGATCTAGACTTGCTGCTTCTCATTCAAAGGAACAAGCTGTCTGTCCCCAGACTCCTCAGATGCCCACCACCTCATGCTGGAAGTAAATTTATACACTGGCACATCAGACACCTCGGTCTGAGAAATCATAATCAAACCATCTGGCCTCCAAATTCAGCTGTCAGTGTTTTATTGTTGTATCTTCCAACACTAAGGAAATATCTTTGTGGCACATTAAATACACAAAACCCCACGTTGCTTCTTTTGTAAGAGCGGCTGTGCAAAGGTCTGGGCACCCAACCCCAGTACTCAGCAGAAGGTCTGGCTCCTGCCTTCCGAAGGCCTCTCTCCACTCTCCTCACTGTGGGGAAGAGTGTCTAAGGCAGTCACCCATGAAGTTAGAGAAAAGGCTGTCTGTTCAGTATAAGCATACTTTGTTCAGAATGTAAAGATTTTATATGGTTTTCAATATACAATCATGTATGGATGTGAGAGATGGACTATAAAGAAAGCTGAGTGCCAAAGAATTGGTGCTTTTGAACTGTGGTGTTGGAGAAGACTCTTGAGAGTCCCTTGGCCTGCAAGGAGATCCAACCAGTCCATCCTAAAGTAAATCAGTCCTGAATATTCATTGGAAGGACTGATGCTGAAGCTGAAACTCCAATACTTTGGCCACCTGTTTCGAAGAACTGACTCATTTGAAAAGACCCTGATGCTGGGAAAGACTGAAGGAGAGAGGAGAAGGAGACAACAGAGGATGAGATGGTTGGATGGCATCACCGACTCAATGGACATGAGTTTGAGTAAACTCCGGGAGTTGGTAATAGACAGGGAGGCCCGGCGTGCTACAGTCCATGGGATCACAAAGAGTTGGACACAGCTGAGTGACTGAACTGATACAGTATTTATAGCAAGTCACCATAGAATAATATTAATATATTATGGCCACGGCTTCCCAGGTGGTACTAATGGTAAAAAATAAAAAAAGCCTGCCTGCCAATCCAGGAGACGTAGCAGATACAGGTTCAATTCCTAGGTCAGGAAGATCCCCCGAGGGAGGGTATAGCAACTCACTCCAGTATTCTTGACTAGAGAATCCCATGGACAAAGGAGCCAGGTGGGCTACAGTCCATAGGGTCGCAGAGTCAGACATGACTGAAGTGACTTAACACGCACACACTTTATAGCCACAGTCATAAACTAATTTGAAAATATTGGCAGCCACATCAAGGTTTTGCATGGGACAAGGGAAGTGATGTTGATCTCAATAAATTCATCATTCATCTTCAGCAGTATGCCCCTCAAAGACAGAGTAAGGCAACAGTTGTGCAATTGCAAGCTGTGCTCAGCACATTAGCTCCCCGGTGACTTAGAGTCATTCACTCCTTGGAGTCAGGGTGGCCTGATAATGTTTGGTTACCCAGGGAAAACTGAGCATCTTATTCCATTAAAATAGATGAACTCACTTTTTTTTTTTTTAAGTAGCGCTGTCTTTTCCCACAACATGTATCTGGGACCTAAGGGTAGGGTGAATGATATGAGGGAAGTCTTAGAGAGAGGGAGAGGATTGGGAAGCGGGAAGTGTTGGGAGGAAGAGTTATGATTTATAAAGACAGAGCATTAAGCATCATTTATTAATTCTTGAGAGTCCCTTGGACTGCAAGGAGATCAAACCAGTCAATCCTAAAGGAAATCAACTCTGAATATTCATTGGAAGGGCTAATGCTGAAGCTGAAGCTCCAATACTTTGGCCACGTGATGTGAAGAACTGGCTCATTGGGAAAGACCCTGATCCTGGGAAAGCTTGAGGGCAGGAGGAAAAGAAAGTGATAGAGGATGAGATGGTTGGATGGCATCATCGACTCAGTGGACATTAGTTTGAGTAAGCCAGGAGACAGTGAGTTAGAAAAGCCTGGCATGCTGCAGTCTATGGGATTGCAAAGAGTTGGACATGACTGAGCGACTCAACAACAACAACAAAATTAAGAAGCCAAGACTGAGCACCCACAGAACTGCTAGGATTTAGGAACGAGATAAACCAAGACTGCAATAACAATGATAATAGAACAGTTTCTGTGACTAAAGCTGCTCTGGTCTGAATGCCTGTGTCCCTTCCAAATTCATATGTTGTAACTTAACTCTCCAGGTGACGGTCTTAGGAGGCAAGGGGGCTATTGGGAGATGATTAGTTCATGAAGTCAGAGCTCTCATGACTGGAATTAGTGCCCTTGAAAAAGAGACCTCAGGGTGCTCCCTCATCCCTCCCTGTATGTGGGGACACAGAAAGGAAACAGCCATCAGTAGGGGGCTAACTCTCACTAGACACCAAATCTGCCAGTGCTCTGATTGTGGGCTCTCCAGCCTCTAGAACCATGAGAAATTAATTTCTGTTGTTTATAAAGCACCCAGTTTATGGTACTTCTTTTTTTCAGGGTACTTTTGTTATAGCAGCCTGATTAGACCAAGACACAAGTTTTTATATTTTGGGGGAGATGTGTAATCTGGTGAGGAAGAACCACACATACCCGATTAACTATAAAAAACAGGAAAATGTAACCAATATTATAAGAAAAAAATAATGAACTGTGGAATTTCACAGGAGGGAGACATAAATTCTGAAGTTGAAGGCAGATGGTAGGATAGTGTTCCTGGAGAACACACAAGTTGGCAGCCCCCGGCACACCAAACCTCCATACCAATTGACAGTAACATGGCTGTGACTCTCACCCCTCAGCAGACCACTTGGGGTGCTGTGGGATGTATCTGGGTGAGTGCTCTCGACCCCCATTTCACCCCCTTTCTTTTTGGACATGTTGCAAGGCTGAAAATGACCCTTCCAAGTAGGAGCTAGAAGCCCTCTCATGTAGATGGAAAGCAGACATGAGCAGAGGCTGTGTGCTATGGTGGTGTCTACCAGTCAACTCCAAGAGATCTGAGTGTTTCAACCTAGCCTCCAGGGTCCGGCTTCATGGGCTGAGGCAGTTGGAGCCACAGCGGTGGTCATTGCAATAGCAGCAGTAGCAGTAGCTTGTTCTCTGGATGCTACCAGTGATTTCAACTTGAAAACCAAAGTCCACTGGCAGCCTCCTGACTTCTTCTCCTGCAGTGCTTTCAATAGGAAATGCCTAGATTGCTTTCTGTGTCCTGCTCTGAACCCTGAGAAAGAGAGATACCTTGAACAACCAATAAATGAGTTGTACAGATAAAGAGTAATCCAGAAAAAGTGACAGCTGACTTAAGTGTGGCACATTCACTGCATCATCCCTTTGTTAGCCACCTAGGAATTGGCCTCTGTTCCACCACTCCACATCCTCTAGTTGATCTCCAGTGACCCCATCCTTGCAGAGATTCACTGTAGTGGCAGCTCCATTCATTTGTCACCTCTCATGGCTACCCACTCCAGTATTCTTGCCTGGAGAATCCCATAGACAGAGGAAGCTGGCAGGCTACAGTCCATAGGGTTGCAAAGAGTCAGACATGACTGAGCAACTAATTTTTTTTCCCTTCCTCGACCCTGTTTCCTTCTGCAGTTGCTCTTTCCACAACTGTTCCTTCTCTCTCTTTTCCTCTGAATTCTCTTTCCTGCTGCTCCTATCACTGCATATGCCCTTGGTTCTTTGTGCTTCTATCTTGGTGCTCTCTCCCTTGGGAATATATATTCATTCTTTTGTCATTTCCTGGGGATCAAGTATGTGCCAAGTGCTCTGGCCAATGTAAAGATGAGTGGCAAGACTCAGGCTCAAGGAACTTTCAGTTTAATAAGAGATGAGAGTCATGTATATAAAAAGCATATTCCAGTGTAATGAGTATTGTAAGAAAGGTATCAAAAAGGGCTTTGCAAATTAAAGATTAAAAAGTCAGGGAGGCTTCACGAAGAAGACAACCTGGGAGCTGAACCAGAGAAGGATATGATAGGTGAAAATAGACCTCAGAAAAGAAAGCATTTTGATGAGAGGAAAAAACATGAGAAAAATTGAGTAGAAGTGAGAAAATAGACTTCCTAGGTGGCTCAGTGGGTAAAAAATCTGCCTGCAATACAGGAGATATGGAGATGAGGTTCTATCCCTGGGTTGGGAAAACCCCCTGGAGGAGGGCAGGGCAACCAGTCCAGTATTCTTGCCTGGAGCATCCCATGGACAGAGGAGCCTGGCGGGCTGCAGTCCATGAGTTGCAGGATTGAGCATGCATGCACGAGAAAGTGGCAAGTTTTGTATTCATGTCCATAAAGCAACGTAGTAGTTAGATTATAAGTGTTGTGAGGTGACCCTGTTCACTAGCTTGTCACTGTTCCCAGGATTCAGCATGCTGCCTGGCACACAGTAGGCTTGCAATAAGTATTTGTTGAATGTAAGTCTAGAGCAATGAGCGTTCTCTTCCAATGTTCCAGTGGATGAGCCAATCCAGAGCCCAAATGCTCCCTCCATTCCGCCTGCTGCAGCTCTGCCGATAAAAGTCAATGTAGGACAAGAATCCCTTGAACATCTACATTTTCCGCACACCCCAGACAAGGAGCTTTCTCCTGACTTTACCTTGTGTTCTTTTAACCAGTCCACTGGACTGAATGTATCAGCACCATCCACTAAACTTGATGATTCAAAATATACCCAGAATATGACCGCTTCTCACTATATCCCCTGCTACTGCCCAGTCCATTCCTCATGTTCCCCCAACAAGCACAGCAGCAAGTGGGATCCCTTAAGGAATATAAATCATAGCATGTCACACCTGTGCTCTTCCCATTTCCCATGTTCTATAAGGCCTTACATGAGAAGCAACATTTATGAGGAGCACACACACAGAAGAGAGTAATACACTCTCCTTCCATTAATTCCATGCCAGGGAATTTCTCGCTCACACCTGGTGAGACATGCACTTTAATCCTCTTCCCACTTTCTTTCAACTCTTGCCTATTACCCTGAAATGCATCCTTTCTTCTTCTTTACTGGTCTCCTCGGTGAGCCAAAAGACAAGCTATATTAAGTCTAATAAACCAAAGAATAATTATAGAGATTTCACTACACTGGTGTTTGGAATGAAATTAGATTGGATTAAGACTCATTGTTGGCATCTTCTGGTTTGCT
Source organism: Bos indicus (assembly GCF_029378745.1). Taxonomy (NCBI): domain Eukaryota; kingdom Metazoa; phylum Chordata; class Mammalia; order Artiodactyla; family Bovidae; genus Bos; species Bos indicus. The sequence continues at coordinate 35,617,687 of NC_091779.1, forward strand.
AGGACTTCATGTCTTCAGAGTCCTTTATGTCTTCCCATAGGTGTTTCCACTGCCTCCTTCTCCCCAAAATAACCCACCAGTCTTTGAGTCCCAAAGTTACTCCTTCAAAAGGGCTTCCCTGGTAGCTCAGTTGGTAAAGAATGCCCTGCAGTACAGGAGACAAGTGTGATTCCTGGGATGGGAAGATCTACTGGAGAAGAGATAGTCTACCCACTCCAGTATTCTTAGGCTTCCCTGATGGCTCAGCTGGTAAAGAATCCGCCTGCAATGCGGGAGACCTGGGTCAATCTCTGGATTGGGAAGAGCCCCTGGAGAAGGGAAAGGCTACCCACTGCAGTATTCTGGCCTGGAGAATTCCATGGACTATATAGTCCTTGGGGTCGCAAAGAGTCAGACAGAACTGAGTGACTCTCACTTCACTTAAAGTTACAGAACCTTTCCAAAATAATTTCTTCCTTGGAATTATTGTCTTTATGTTTTCTTTAAGTAGTAGTATAGAAAAAAGAGGTTTTGTTATTTCTTTTCTTTGCAATAAAAATTTCTAGCAATATTATTGGTTAAATAGGCATCTATGATGTTACCCTTAGCAGTCTCCACTTCCTACATTGTTTCAGTGGCAAAACTAACTAACTTAGGATGGAAGGGAGAAAGGAGCCAAGAAAGTTATTGCATAAAAAAATAGAAGTTGTTTTTTTTTAATTTTTTATTAACTGCACTTGTTTTTCCTTGAAGATTTTTTTTCTTGGGGCACTTTTGGTGAGAAGCAGAGATGAGTCCTAGTCTCCACTGTCAATCAATTCACAATCTAAAAGAAGAAGCAAAGCAGCCACACACACACACACGCTGAGGCAGCCACAAATTTCAAACTAGAACAGGACACAAGAAGTCCACTCTAGGGACTCCTTGGTGTGCCAGTGGTTAAGACTTTGCCTTCTAATGCAGAGGATGAGGATTCAATCCCTGGTCAGGGAGCTAATACCCCACATGCCTCTCAGAAAAAAAACCAAAACATAAAACAGAAACAATATTGTAACAAATTCAATAAATACTTTAAAAATGGTCCACATTAAAAAAAATCTCTAAAAAAAAGAAATCTCATTTTAAGGAATTAAATTAATTAATTCCTTAATCCCTAATTAGGACAGATGACTATGTGGATGAAAAATCCTTGCATCTCAGTCCAACACACCATTCTCATCAGTTGAAAGGAGACAAAAGCTTCAGAGAGCTTAAGTTAGATCAGTTCAGAAGAGGATGTACCCCCAGGAAACTCACTGTTTCATTTCACAGCACACCTCCTCATGCTGGTACCCTGGGCCTCTGGAAATCTATAAAAGGGGAGACAGACAGAACTTTCATTATGAATGTTTGTGTCCTGTATAGAGAATCTAGCCAGGCTAGGTAAGATGAAAATAAAAGGATGGGCCAGAGCCAGGATTGTAGAACTTGAAAATATTTTGCTGCCTGAGAGAGTGTCTGTAAACTGACCATGATGACAGTTGGCTGCAGGCCTTAGCAGATGCATTTCCCAAGCATTTTCAGATTTAATGAGTCCAGAGAGCATCCTGCGGGGCAGGCCAGTCACTTACTAGCAGATTATGGAAAGGAAGTGGGGGAATCTAAGTGTTTAAGTGAGTGATAGAGACACCAGGAGTGAGTGTCTCAGCTCGAGTTCTCATAAACACTTTTGCTTCCAGGAGAGACAGGGAAATGGAATGGCTTCAAGTGTGAGTTGAGTGTGAGTTCAGATAAGAGGGAGGTGATTTTCCATGTGAGCATTTAGTCCCTTGCCCTGTGCCTTTGTACATACACCCATGAATGCTGACCCAGCCTGCAAAAACCACTTGCTTGCTGTGGACATCCATCATGCCATCTGGCTGCCCAGCACTTTCCTGGTACTCTTTCTTGGTTTAAAAATTTCCAGATTTATGGTCCCACTTCCCCAAGAAGGAGCCAGAACCTCATTTTCCCAAGTCCCTTTGCAGCTGATAGAGACTTGGGCCCATCCTCCTCAGATGCATTGAGGCAAAACTTCGATCTGGAGGAGAGCTTGCAGAGTCAGGAAGTTTGCTGAGTGGAAGAATTCTGATGAGGGTGAAAGGAGACATTTGGTATGCAGAGGCAGAGGTTGAGATGGTCCCAGTAGCAGTTCCCCTGCAGCGCTGAAATGGCAGTGTCTGTCCTGGAGTAGTAATTAGAGCGTTGGTCTAGCTGAGTAGTCTCCAAACCTAATTATTTAGCCCTCAGTGATGATATTTGGTGAAATACCAATATAGTCCAGTGATGACAATTGAGGTAGCACAGTGAATTCTGTTGTTTGCAACCAAGAACTCTTAGTAATACTCCTTGCACATATAGGGGATGCAAAAAAATGAAAAACAAAAAAGTCAGTAATCAAAAGGTTAATATAACATTTTAAAGCATTCATGTATTTGAGCCTAGTACAGTACATACAAAAAGATATGTACTGCTTATGTGTGTATGTGTTAGACTCAGTCATGTCTGATTTTTTGGGACCCCATGGACTGTAGCCCACCAGGCTCCTCTGCCCATGGAGATTCTCTAGGCAAAAATATTGGAGTGGGTCGCCATTCTCTTCTCCAGGGAATCTTCCTGACCCAGGACTTGAACCCAGGTCTCCTGCATTGCAGACAGATTCTTTACCACCTGAGATACCAGGGAATTTATTTTAAAGATACAGAATTTCAGAGAAGCCTAGTATTGTACTCAGCAATTTAATACACCCAGATTAAAACTAGAACTGGGCTTTCTGATTCCTAGTTCAATGATTTCTCCATGAAAACCTGCTTCATTATGTGAAGATATTGAGTCATCTTCTTGATTGAATTAAAGTAGAAATAATCCAAAAAAAAAAATTATTCCACTCAGTACCCTAAGGCTGTTGGCTTAGGGCACTCACAGGACTGTACAGCTAGGACTAGAGTGAGGCAAATGGGGCATTTTGCCTCAAGTGCAAAATGTAGAGGGGTGCCAAAAATTTAGTGATCAAGATAGATGTTTTAGTGCAATATTTTAAAAATGAAAATTAATTTAAAAAGTCATTGATGAACTAAATGTCAATATTTCAGAAACAGAATCAGTATGACCCATTTTCCCCTTTATCTCAAGCTCTGATATAGTTACTAATCCTGTCTTTGGGATCATATACATATGATCATATACATATGATATACATATGATCATATACCTATTATCTAAAACTAAATTAGGAGCACAGGTTAAACTACCCAATTGCTTTCTCAAATATTTCATTTGACTCTTTTTACTCCTGGCATGTGAATTTTCTCCAACAGAATACATAGCAGCTTCTCTCTGTGAGCATTCCTGAGCCTGTAAATCTGGATTAGATGAGAATATCCATGTCCAGACCTGTCTGAGTCTTACAGAAATATTAGCTCTGGCTGAATCTCTAAAATAACAGAGTAAAGGAGACCAAATGAAACACAAAGAGACATAAGATTAAATTTTAACGAGGATCTGAGTTGTTGGCTGCTCACCATCTCTAAAGAGATGCCTTGATAAATCATAACAGTAATCATGGTGATTAACATGTGTTTGACACTCTGCTGCAGAGACTCTGCTATAGACATTTGAAGCAGCTGATGCTTTTTGTTACAGTCGTTGTGAGGCAGGAACTCAGGGGAGGAAAGTGAAGTTGATATCCATAGTTAATCAGGTGGCAGAGCCACAGCACCAGCCGAGATGAAGTCTCCCTGCTCTGCTTTGTTTTCTTTCAAGAAAGTGAATCTATTTTCCCCCAGAAATCAAGGAGCTCAAGCACTGTGGAGGATCAAGATTGGACTTCCCCGGCAGGGCCACTGGACACTGTTAGGCGGCTGGCCTCAGAAAACCTCACCTTCTCATTGATGGATGACAGAGGTGGAAGGAGAGAAAGCAGGACCTTCCCTGCCATGTTGTGGAGTTTGTCCAGTCCCAAAGGATGCCAATGCAGGAGACCTAAGAGATGCAGGTTCAATCCCTGGGTCAGGAAGATCCCCTATAGGAAGGCATGGCAACCCACGCTACTATTCTCTCCTGGAGAATCCTATGGCCAAAGGAGGCTGGTGGGCTACAGTCCATAGGGTCACTAAGAGCTGGACATGATGGAAGTGACTTAGCACACACAGCATAACACAAAGGATAGCTTCATGTGTTTGGATGCTCGCTACATAAACCTCGAAGTTCCCATATGAGAAGGATGTCTTAAGAAGGCATCCTAATACAGATGGGGAAACTGAGGCCCTATCAAGCAAAGCCATTTCAGTAGTAAAACTGGAAGCAAGCCCCAGGTAGTGCTCCATTCACCTCACTGTTCAGCCACTCAGAGTCAGTCCTCCATTCTTTGTATCCAAAAGGTTATGCTTCATCAGAGAGACCAGAGGTCAAAAACTGGTGTTTAATGGCCAAATCTAACTTGCAGTTGTGGTTTTTCTTTCTTGGTTTGTTAAGTGTTTTTGAAAAATGTGAACTAGTTGATATCATTTAAAAATCAAGAGTTTTCACATACAAATCCAAATTTCTGGCTTCCTTGGAAATTTTTCAAGATCAGGATACACTGGAATCATTTTCATACATGCCAACTAATGTCTAGAGCTGGTGGTGTGCTGTGGCCAGCTCAGACTAGCTCCTAAGAGTCAATGATAGGATGCTCAGAATGATAAGGTGTTGTGAGCGAGCTGTAAAACAGCTGATAGACAAAAATCAGTCATAGTGGGATTTACACCTTGGACATTAGCCAAACTACAAATTCAGTTCAGTTCAGTAGCTCAGTCATGTCCAGCTCTTTGTGACCCCATGAATTGCAGCACGCCAGGCCTCCCTGTCCATCACCAACTCCCGGAGTTCACTCAAACTAATGTCCATTGAGTCGGTGACGCCATCCAGCCATCTCATCCTCTGTCATCCCCTTCTCCTCCTGCCCCCAATCCCTCCCAGCATCAGAGTCTTTTCCAAATGAGTCAACTCTTTGCATGAGGTGGCCAAAGTACTGGAGTTTCAGCTTTAGCATCAGTCCTTCCAAAGAACACCCAGGGCTGATCTCCTTTAGAATGGACAGGTTGGATCTCCTTGCAGTCCAAGGGACTCTCAAGAGTCTTCTCCAACACCACAGTTCAAAAGCATCAATTCTCCGGCGTTCAGCTTTCTTCACAGTCCAACTTTCACATCCATACATGACCACTGGAAAAACCATACCCTTGACTAGATGAACCTTTGTTGGCAAAATAATGTCTCTGCTTTTGAATATGCTATCTAGGTTGGTCATAACTTTCCTTCCAAGGAGTAAGCGTCTTTTAATTTCATGGCTGCAGTCACCATCTGCAGTGATTTTGGAGCCCCCCAAAATAAAGTTTGACACTGTTTCTACTGTTTTGCCATCTATTTCCCATGAAGTGATGGAACCAGATGCCATGATCTTAGTTTTCTGAATGCTGAGCTTTAAGCCAACTTTTTCACTCTCCTGTTACATTTTCATCAAGAGGCTTTTTAGTTCCTCTTCACTTTCTGCCGTAAGGGTAGTGTCATCTGCATAGCTGAGGTTATTGATATTTCTCCCCGCAATCTTGATTCCAGCTTGTGCTTTTTCCAGCCCAGTGTTTCTCATGATGTACTCTGCATATAAGTTAAATAAGCAGGGTGACAATACACAGCCTTGACGTACTCCTTTTCCTATTTGGAACCAGTCTGTTGTTCCATGTCCAGTTCTAACTGTTGCTTCCTGACCTGCATACAGGTTTCTCCAGAGACAGATCAGGTGGTCTGGTATTCCCATCTCTTTCAGAATTTTCCACAGTTTATTGTGATCCATACAGTCAAAGGCTTTGGCTTAGTCAATAAAGCAGAAGTAGATATTTTTCTCGAACTCTCTTGCTTTTTCGATGATCCAGCGGATGTTGGCAATTTGATCTCTGGTTCCTCTGCCTTTTCTAAAACCAGCTTGAACATCTGGAATTTCACAGTTCATTTATTGGTAAAGCCTGGCTTGGAGAATTTTGAGCATTACTTTTCTAGCATGTGAGATGAGTGCAATTGTGCAGTAGTTTGAGCATTCTTTGGCATTTTTATTTCTCCATCTCTGCCCTGCCTTTCTCTCCTTTCCTTCTTCCTCTTTATTTCTTTCCTTCCTTTCTCCCTCCTTCCCTCCCTCCCTTCCTTCCCCTGTCCTCCTTCCCTCTCTCTCTCTTTTGATCACTTGGGTGTTTTTTGGACCACCAGTTTACTACCACAACACCAGCTGGGACCAAAGAGAACCCACCCTGTTCAAAAAATCACACTCCTTCTGGGTCACTTTCACTTGTTCATGTTACCCTCTCGGCTAGAAAAGGAACTGAAATTGGCATCTCCTATGGTAAGCTGTAGGCTTCCCAGGTGATTCAGTGGTGAAGAATCTGCCTACCAATGCAGGAGACACAGGTTTGACCCCTGGGTTGGAAAGATCCCCTAGAGAAGGAAACAGCAGCCTACCCCAGTATTCTTGTTCGAGAAATGCCATGGACAGAAGAGCCTGGTGAACTACTGTTTGCAGGGTTTCAAAAGAGTCCAGCACAATTTAGCGACTAAAGAACAGTAGACTATAGATATAAATGGTGATCTTCCTAAAACCAGCTTGTTGAGTGAAGGGTTAGTCATTAAGCACTCTTAAAACAATGTTTATTCACATATAACACAAGTGTACAACACCTAAAAACTCAGCTGAAGGAGTTATCATAGAGTACCACATAACAATATCCAGTTCAAGAAAGAAATGTTGACAGTATACCCAGAAGTCCCCTCCTAACCTCTCCCAATTAATGCCCCCTTCCTCCTTGCCAAAGGTAACTGCTCTCCCGACGTCTAATACTATGATTTCCTTTTGCCTGCTTTTGAACTTTGTATGAATAGAATCTAGAGCATATATTCTTTTCTAGCTAGCTTCTTGATTTGGCATGATATTTGTGAGTTCCATTCATTTTTCTGAAATGGAATTTAACCGTTTTTTTTTTGTTTTTGTTTTTTTCTGTGAAGGGGTGCTTCCCTGGTAGCTCAGCCAGTGAAGTATCTGCCTGCAGTGCAGGAGACCTGGGTTTGATCCCTGGGTCAGGAAGATCCCTTGGAGAAGTGGTATTTGTGAGTTCCATTCATTTTTCTGAAATGGAATGTAACTGTTTTTCCTATGACTATTCCACAATTTGTTTATTTACTCTACTACTGGGTGGTTTCCAAATTAAGCTGTCTTAGTCTGGGCTCCCCCAAAAGGAGACCTCAAGACTGGTTTGCCTGTGGACACTTCATTTGGGAATGTTTTCCCTGGGAGCAAGTATGCAAGCCTGGAACAGTGAAGTCGAAAAAGAGGGGAGGCCAACGTATGGATATTTTATTAACTACTCCTAAAGTTAGCTGCTGTTCAATTGCATCAGTATCTCCTAAGGGGCCTTCTGAAATGCGTTTCAGAACTGTTTGCCAGGGAGAACTGAAGTGGAAACATTTACTTATTGCCTATTGGCTCCTGTCTCCCATTGACCCAAAGTTATCCCATCAGCACAAATTCTCCTGTTCTCCCAGGTCATTCATGCATGAGTTTTCCAAAAGAATCCCAAGTCAGAGAGGCTGCATCACAGGCAGTCAGGTGTACATGGTGCAGGCCCTAGGCAAGGCACTATTATGCCGATTGTACCAGCAGAAGCCAAAGCCTGCCTGAAATCAGTTGTAAGAGCAAATGTGAGGCTGAGGAGATTTTGATGTCATGCAGAAGAGGTGCCCTAATACGGACTTTTTCGGGATAGTGGCCATGTGCATTCTCGTACATGTGTCTTGGAGTGCACGTGTGCATTTCTGTTATGTATATTCATAGGAGTGGAATTGTTTCTGAGGAGCATAACGTTTCTGAGGCATTTCTTTTATTTACATTCCCACCAGCATTGTGTGTGTTAGTCATTCAGTCATGTCCAACTCCTTGCAACCCATGGACTACAGGTAGCCTGCCAGGTTCCTCTGCCTCTGGAGTTCTCCAGGCAAGAATACTGGAGTGGGTTGCCATTCCCTTCCCCAGGGGATATTCCTATCCCAGGGTTTGAACCCAGGTCTCCTGCACTGCAGGCAGATTCTTTACCACTGAGCCACCAGGGACGCCCCCTAGCATTATATGAGAGTTAAACTTGGTTGAACATTTTGTATTGACTTGATAAGTCAAGTCTCTTTTAAATGTCACTACTATATATATGGCTTTCTAATGGCTACAGAGTGTATCCCCTTAACTGTTTGGTTCACTTGCAGCGCATTTTACGTCTGGTCGTTTGAGTGCTGTGTCCTGGGCTGCAGATGTGCTCATATGTTCTGGGCTATTGGGATGAGACCAACAACTGTGCACTTGACCTCAGTGCCAATCCAAAGTAAACAAAGAGAATGGAACAAGACATGTAATATCCCCCAAAGAAGTCACCAAAATTGATTACATTTCATTTATCAAGAAACCATTCCAAGTCTTTGACTAATTTGAGACTCCCTGTTGTGATAGAGAATGTCTTCCTCAGCGAGATGTTTTAATTCTTGCCAGTAATATCCAGGGACTGGCTTTTCTCTGCTCAGAGACTAGGTTTCCTGTAACATGTAGTTTTTGATAGAGAAATAGGAAGGAAAGTGAGCCCACTCTTCAAGATCTGTCCCCAAACTCTTTTCCCTTAGTTCCAATCCAAGATCACCCTCCACCAAACTCCTCTGTAATGCAGTGAAACAGCCAATGGTTCTGAAATGTTCCCTTGGCTTCCATTGGCCACAGTAAAATTTCCTTCCCTGTGGTCCTCTTGGCCTGAGCTTCAGAAGAACACCTCCTAGGAGACACACCAAATCTAGGAAAATTACACTTAATTATCTTTAGCTTCTAAGCATCCTTCCCAAAGACATTGAAGTGGAGTTGGATGAGTTGTAAATAGAAGTTACTACTCAAGAAGCCTCCAGAAGCTCCTTGTTGTATTCCTCCTCTTTGACCTGCGGTGACATGCCACTTCTTGACCACTCTGAGCAGAAATTCTCCAATCCTTTCTCAACCCTTTGTGCTGGCCCACCCCACCTGGCTCATGTCTGATGTAGGCAGTTTCTGGGTTTATTTCTGGCCAGGCTGCTGTGCCAGTCCATTGACACTGGACCCACAGTGTGGTGTCTTAGGGTCCTCAAGGGGGTCCTCGTGCATAGAAAGATGCTTCAGCACTCAAGATAAGGGACTCTTTCTTTACTATGGGCAAAGGGAGGTCAAACTAACCATAACTTCTGGTACTGATGCGCATCCGAGAGTTGTCCTCAAGGATCTCATCACTGTCTCATCTCCTGGGGAATAAAATCTAAGGTTACAGTGTTTTTCTTTTGCATCTCTTTTCTCTGCTTCAGGGCCAAGCTGGCTGGCTCATGAGTATTTCTGCATTTCATTGACTCTAAATGTGCTGATTGGTGTGACAGTCTTCAGAGCTTTATCCTACAACTCCTCTACTGTCACAACAGCCCATATCTAGTCCTCCTCACTATGTGTACCTACCAAGCATTTTCCATGCATCTCATTTTATTCTATAACTCTTTGAAGCAACTACTGGAATTAATCTACTTTATAGCTGGGGATACTGTGCAGTTGGACACAGGAATTAACCAAGCTGGGATTCAAACCCAGACAACTGGCTCCCAGATCCCAAGCCTGCAATAGTTACATAGTCCCAAGTTTCTTGCCCAGTCACTCAAATGCAGATTCTCAACTCCCAGCTACCTATATACATGTACTTTCTTTGTGGTCCCAGCTCCCAGAACTGTCTTGAAACTGACTCAAAGGAATTTGACTGAGACCCATGCCCTAGATGTCATGCATTTAAATAAGGTGAAAGAGGTGAATTAATTTTAATAATGCATTTTATTTAACCCAATATCTAAAATGTTAGTTCAGTTCAGATCAGTTCAGTCGCTCAGTCATGTCTGACTCTTTGTGACCCCGTGGACTACAGCATGCCAGGCTTCCCTGTCCATCACCAACTCCCAGAGCTTGCTCAAACTCAAGTCCATCAAGTCCGTGATGCCATCCAACCATCTCATCCTCTGTCATCCCCTTCTCCTCCTGCCTTCAATTTTTCTCAGCATCAAGGTCTTTTCCAATGAGTCAGTTCTTCACATTAGGTGGCCAAAGTATTGGAGTTTCAGCTTCAACATCAGTCCTTCCAATGAAAATATCATCAGATCAACATTATTTAATATCAGTGAGATAATTTACATTCTTTTTATTTGACCCAAATTTTTAAAATCTGTATGTAGTTTGCACTTCCTGCACATCTTAATTTGCACTGGCCACACTTCAAGTGTTCAGTAGTTCCAGCACATGGTTACTGGCTTCCTTGTTAGAGCAGATCTGAGCCATTGGTCCCCAGGATCCAGCATCCTTAGACATTTCCTGCTACATTTTTCCATTCTAACAGTGGGAACAGACAACACAGTGTCTGGCACATAGTAGTAAGGCAGTGCATGCCTGACTCTTTCCTTCTAGCTTTTGCTTCTATTAAATCATCCTCACACTGACTTATCATTTCCCTCTTATTATATTTGTTCTCCTTTTGCCAGGTGCTTGGAAGGGAATTGAGAGCTAGATGCAATGTTCCAAGTTAGGCAACATCCCCAAGGCCAAAATAGCTCATCTGTCCAGAACTAAAATTAGATCCCCTGCTCAATAGATTCTTCACCCAGAAGTCTTTAACTCTTTTGTCCAGAATGTGACTTTGAATTAGCTTGATACATAAACAATGACTTTTGTTTTTTTACACTGATGGACAATATTAATGTCCAGAAAACGCACTGAGCATTTTACCAAAAGAACGTCACAAGCTACCCATGGGAGCTGGTTTCCCAGAAGTGCTGTATTGCTCTTGTCAAGAATGCATTTTCTTGACAGTATATAAGATTGCAGTTGAATCTCATACTAAATGTAGTGTTTCTTAGTTAGGTAGTATATCAGAATTATATATCTGAGGAGATTTCTCAAAAGATATTTTTCTGCCCCAAAAGCCTGGCATAAATAAAAAACACAGAAGCAAAAGATGTGTATATTTTGATCCTGAGATTCTCCTTCCAGACCCTGTTACCACTGATCCAATTAAGAACCCAATTAAGGCTTTTTGGGTAGATGGTCCCCAAATGAACAGCTCTAAAACAGAAGCTTCGAAAATCAAAATTATCAAATTTCTAACAAAGACTGTATTATCTGCTCCTAGATTCCCTGTCTTCTCAAAACAGCCTCTCTCTAGTTGACATGTAAAAGTTCAGACTCAACTCCTTTCATAAGGAGTCACGTGCCCTCTCCGACATCTGTCTCTTTCCCCCTGCATTTCAGGGGTGGCAGCTGAGACATAGAAACATCTAAGTACATACAGCAAATCAAAGGATGGCGCCCACATTGAATGGAGGTCTCCCACATCTTATCAATTTGCCCAATAACATTGTCTTTCTCTGTCGAGGTTACTCTTTTATGCACATAAATGAGAATTAGAACATCTCTGCCCTGCTCCTTTCAGCAGTACAGCTCTGCACTGATGCATACTGCTATCCATTTCACTAGAATGTTTGCCATAAATTTGCTTTTAAAAGACATTCTCTTACAATCTGTCAATGGCCCTTGCATTAAAAATGAGAAAAATATGGAAACATGCATTAAAATATTCGGAAATAAATGGCTTCTTTATTGCATAAAAGCTCTCATGTGTCTCAGAGGTACTGAGAATAGAATAATTTATCATAAATGAGATGATTATTGCTGGGAAAAGGTCTATTTTAATGCCAGTTTTCTTGAAGATTAAACCAAACCCTAACAGTCCACTGAGGGGGTATTCGTCAATGTATAAGTCAAATACTTAAAAGCTTTAAGTGAAAAATATATGCTGATGCAGCAGACTTGAGGACGATGGAACACATTCTGTTTGTTCTTATCTCTTGGGGGTCATCTCAGTGTCCCCCCCCAAAAAAATGAAGATAATGACTTCTCTGAAACCAAAATGAAGATCTTCTGTGCTTTGGGGTTTGAATTGCAACGTCGGAACCTCAGACTCTCGGCCTCCAGGGTCTCCAACAGCTGGGTGGTGTCCAGTATGAGGGATACACTCTGCAAAACAAATATTGTCTTGAGAAAATGTTATCCTGTTGTTCTTTGGGGCACATGTTTCGCAAGAAGATAAATGGAACGCGAAAGGAAAACTGCAGATCTTGAGTTAAGAAAAAAAATGGACTGTACTTTCTGATATAGCCCGAAAATAGTGTGTTCTTGTTAATATGCACAAAAGATGAAAGGCCAGTTTTCAGAGACTCAGAATATGAGCAAATATATTTCTCATGGAAACTATACTGAATATTATTTTATCTTTGTTGAATCGAGATCTTTATAAATATTAATAATTATTGTATAATGACTGAGCCGTCCATGATTAGAATGTTACTTAAACCAGTTTTCACAGGACGTGGTTTTAATGGTCTTTGGCAGGGGAGGGAAACAAGGTTTTGCACTAACCCAGGATGTTTAGTAACTTATGCAAAATAAGAGAAAAATGATAGGCATTCATTTTGCTACCATGGTAAAGAATTTGCCTGCCAAGTAGGAGCCACAGGTTCAATCTCTGGGTCAGGAAGATCCCCTGGAGAAGGTAACGGCAACCCACTCCAATAATCTTGCCTGGAAAGTCCTATGGACAGAGGAGACTGGTGAGCTACAGTCCATGGCATTGCAAAGAGTTGGACACAACTTTAGTGACTAAACAACGACAACAAGCTTCCATGGAGGACTGGTTTGCTGGTGACTGGATCTGACATTCCCCATACTTGTAAAGGCTTTCTTACAGCATCCAGTGCTGGGATGATAGTCGAAACGAGCCCTCTTAACAGCTCTCCTTTTGTTCCCATTCTTATTTGCTATCAGTACCCTTTAACCCATGTCTTTCTTGCCACTTCATTTCTAGTCCCTGCCACCTCTCTGCAAAGAGCCACCAGTGCTAAAATTGTCTTGATTGTCTTCTGTTGAAGGGGTGGAGGGGCAGATTTGGGAAGTTACGGTCCTGGGCCAGAAGAGAGGAGCTGGCAGGGAGGAAGTTTGGCTTCGGGACAGGCTCCCCAGGACTGATGCCTTGGCAGTCTATTCAAGCCCTTGCATGGCTGCACTGGGGTTATAAGAAGAGCCAACATTTATTGAATATTAAGCATTTCACGCATGCCAGGATCTGTGCATTAGCTCCTTTCATCCTTATACAACCCCAGGCTGTACTGTGCTTAGTCATGTCCAACTCTTTGCGACCCACAGTCTGTAGCTTGGTAGGCTCCTCTGTTCATGGGGATTCTCCAGGCAAGAATACTGGAGTGGGTTGCCATGCCCTCCTCCAGGGGATCATCCCAACCCAGGGATTAAACCCAGGTTTCCCACACTGCAGGCAGATTCTTTACTGTCTGAGCCACCAGGGAAGGCCAAGAATACTGGAGTGGGTAGCCTATCCCTTCTTCAGGGGATCTTCCCAACCCAGGAATTGAACCGAGGTCTCCTGCATTTCAGGCGAATCACAACCCTGGGACATAGGCATTATTATCTGTCTTTTAAAGATAAGCACTGAGGCCCAGCAGTTCAGTTCAGTTCAGTCGCTCAGTCGTGTCCAACTCTTTGCAACCCCAAGGACTGCAGCACACCAGGCCTCCCTGTCCATCACCAATTCCCAGAGTTTACTCAAACTCATGTCCATCGTGTTGATGATGCCATCCAACCATCTCATCCTCTGTTGTCTCCTTCTCCTCCCTCCTTCAATCTTTTCCAGCATCAGGGTCTTTTCAAATGAGTCAGTTCTTAGCATCAGTTGACCAAACTATTGAAGTTTCAGCTTCAGCATCAGTCCTTCCATTGAATATTCAGGGCTGATTTCCTTTAGGATGGACTGGTTGGATCTCCTTGCAGTCCAAGGGACTCTCAAGAGTCTTCTCCAACACCACAGTTCAAAAGCATTAATTCTTCAGTGCTCAGCTTTCTTCACAGTCCAACTCTCATATCCATACCTGACCACTGGAAAAACCATAGCCTTGACTAGATGGACCTTTGTTAGCAAAGTAATGTCTCTGCTTTTTAATATGCTGTCTAGGTTGGTCAGAACTTTTCTTCCAAGGAGCAAAGGTCTTTTAATTTCATGGCTGCAGTCACCATCTGCAGTGATTCTGGAGCCCCCCAAAATAAAGTCTGACACTGTTTCCACTGTTTTCCCATCTACTTGCCACGAAGTGATGGGACCCGATGCCATGATTTTCTGAATGTTGAGTTTTAAGCCAACTTTTTCACTCTCATCTTTCACTTTCATCAAGAGGCTCACTCTTTAGGTCCTCTTTGCTTTCTGCCATAAGAGTGGTGTTATCTGTATATCTGAGGTTATAGATATTTCTCCTGGAAATTTTGATTCTAGCTTGTACTTCATTCAGCCCAGCATTTCTCATGATGTAGTCCGTATATAAGTTAAATAAGCAGGGTGACAATATACAGACTTGACGTACTCCTTTCCCAATTTAGAACCAGTCTGTTGTTCCATGTCCAGTTCTAACTGTTTCTTCTTGACCTGCATACAGATTTATCAGGAGGCAGGTCCGGTGGTCTGGTATTCCCATCTCTTTCAGAATTTTCCACAGTTTATTGTGATCCACACAGTCAATAAAGTCAAATATGACTTTGGCATAGTCAATAAAGCAGAAGTGGATGTTTTTCTGGAACTCTCTTGCTTTTTCAATGATCCAGCAGATGTTGGCAATTTGATCTCTGACTCCTCTGCCTTTTCTAAAACCAGCTTGAACATCTGGAAGTTCATGGTTCACGTACTGTTGAAGCCTGGCTTGGAGAATTTGAGCATTTCTTTGCTAGTGTGTGAGATGAGTGCAATTGTGCGGTAGTTTGAGCATTCTTTGGCATTGCTTTTCTTTGGGATTATATAGCCCAGCAAGCTTAGGTCAATTTCAAGTTCACACATCAACTAAGTGGCCAGACCATGTTCTGTCTCCTCTCAGAGATGGAGCTCAGACCACTCTTCCCTCTGCCCCACTATTGGATATAACTTCCTTCTTTGAAAAGTGAAGTTGCTCAATCGTGTCTGACTCTTTGCGACCCCATAGACTGTAGCCACCAGGCTCCTTCTCCCATGGAATTTTCCAGGCACTAGTACTGGAATGGGTTGCCATTTCCTTCTCCAGGGAATCTTCCTGACCCAAGGATTGAACCTGAGTCTCCCGCATTGTAGGCAGACGCTTTTACTGTCTGAGCCACCTGGGAAGCCCCTTCTTTACTTTTACTTCCTTCTTTACTTTTCTCCATTTGTCTTTCTTCTTTTTAAAATGATGACTTCAGAAGGTATATTCATATCTTGTCTATTCTTGGTAAACTCTTAAAGAGCAACAAGGCAGTTTCTGGACCAAAAAAAATGCAGGGGACCCAAATCCTTACCTGTGTTTAGCCACCAGCTCAGTGTATCACAGTGATACTGGCCACTGAGCCTCAATTTGCCCATCTGTAAAATGAGGGAGCTGGACTAGGTGGTACCTGAAGATGATTTGGCCGCTGATATTGGGTAACTCCGCATGGCCGAAGAGGGGCTCTGGGGCATGACTCACCTGGAGTGTCCCCACCTGGGATCTGAGGGCAGGGAGGATGACAGGATTTTGAAGTCCCAAATCCAAACACCCATTATCTGAACTACTGGCTGACAGAAAGTTATAATAGTAACATTAAACCTGCTCCAGAAATGAAAGTATATGGATGATATGGTGCTAAAGCCAGGCCTACCCTTATAGTGAGGGTGAGGCACACAAAGAACTTCTTTATTTCTATCCTTGCCCCTCTCCTCCACACCCAGACCCTCAACTGCTTGCTTCCTTGCCCCCAAGCTCCGGCAAGCAAAATAAAGCCGAGAGCAGTGTTTCTGTCCTGTTATAAAAACACACCCCGATACACGTGCTATTCACTTATAGTTGCATATTGCCTTTTGTAAAGTGGATCCAAGCTCAATTTGTAAAACAAGAGACTGCATCAAACCCAGGCAAATAGAGCAACTTCCTTTCCATTCGGAACAAAGGTGGCTCCCCATAGGACATGTGGAAACCTGACCCTGGAAACCCTTCCCACTTTTGGAGAGAGAAGACACGGTCAGGCAAACTCTCCATGGTGAGAGGCTGGCCTTTCCTTGCCTTTAATGGGGCTAGAGCAGTTGGAGGGAAGAAATGCCAAATGATATGTGATTTTTTAACTCTTGTAAATGTTTAATAGTTAATAGTTGTTTTCCTTTCATTCTTCCCCACTCCCTCATCTCTTTCCCCCACTCAAGTACCAATCTCTGATATCTTCCCAGGAATTAGGATATCTTCAGCGGTTTACTTTAGCAGAGATTATGTCCAATTTAAGAGGAAATTTGGGCAAAAAAAAAAATCATCATGATATGAAAGCAGAGATGTTGTTTGCCTCAAGGTTACATTCTGAGGTTCAGTCTCGCAGCCTCAGAGGAGCATCTGGTAAAAGCTTCTCAGTGGACTCCTGCCTCGGGGGTGGGGGCGGCTGACTGTTATCTGCAAAGCTGGAATAAATGACACCCAGCCTCCTCTCTGGAAAGGATCTGCTGGACTTTCGAGATAAGATAAAACTCTAATACAAATACTGATTTGGTTCCCCTCCCCACCACTTTGCTCTTGCCTGCTCTGCTGTTTTATCTCATTTTTGTAGGCTTGACTCCAGTCCAGTTTGAGATTCTCTAAGTGGGTAGTTGTTGAATCTTTGTGCACGGTGGGTCTTGTGCATGGAATGGATGTAGCTCGACCCCTGCTTCTCCGCAGTGCTCCCTACCCCTTACTTCCCTGGAGGCTCAAAGGGTAAAGAAGGGTAAAGAATCCACCTGCAGTGCAGGAGACCTAGGTTCAGTCCCTGGGTCGGGAAGATCCCCTGGAGAAGGGCATGGCAACCCACTCCAGTATTCTTGCCTGGAGAATTCCATGGACAGAGGAACCTGGCAGGCTACAGTCCATGGGGTCACAAAGAGTTGGACACGACTGAGTCCTTACTACACCTGCCTAACTTTGAGGCAAAATAAGGCATTGCTTCACTGACACATTACTCAAAGTGGATGGGAATGACCAGTCATCACAGAGTGAGCTACATCAGTCTTACATGACTAGTCACTGCCCATCATGAAAAAGCAGACAGGGGATGTGCAGGAGAAAGGAGAGCCCACAGCAATAGGGCTTTAGAACCCTTCCTGGATGAAGGGGGCGGTGGGGTAGGCTGGGCAGTGACAGCTGCTGCAGTGGTCCCTCTGGGTCAGTGGCTGTTGACCCCTGTCAAGGTGCAGAAGAGTCTGTGGGGCTGCTTGTGGGAAATGCAGATTCCTGGGGCTCAGCTCCAGCAATTCCGGTCCTGTCTGTGTGGGGAGGATCTCAGATCATTCTGATACAGGCAGCCTGGAAACAGAAACACCTGGAAGGGCAACAGGCTGCTTGCCAAGGAGGAAAAGGCCAGGAGCAGGAAAAAGAGCAGAGAGGGGTAGCAGAAGGCAGTAAGAAAGGAAGATCTTTGGAGTCAAACTAGATCCCAGTCTCAGCAACATTCCCACTTAATTGTTCTTTCTTCATGTATGAAAAGAAAGGAAATAAGAATGGTGTTAGTATAAATAGGTAACATGAGATGAGTCCTTAGCACAGCACTCTGTGTCTAAGCGGGTTGCTTCACCGTACCATCACATTAACTCTGAAAGGAGAGCATAGCATCATCTCCATTTCACACCTAAGGAGACTGAGATACGGACCAAGCATGCGATTTACCTAAAAAGGCACACTTCTAACAAGGGTGGCAGCTGGGATTTGAATCCAGGAAGTTTGAGTTGGGGGAAGCCAGTGAGAAAATGTGGAGAAAAGAGCTAGCTCCTGCCTGACACTCAGGGTTCATTTCCTGCCTTCACAGTGTTGCTGAGAGATGGCCAGTCCGCTGACCTGCTGGATCTGCATTTATCAGCTGCCTTCTCTAAAGGGATTGTTGAAGGGCTGGAGGCTAGGGTGGGGTGAGGAGCCTGGGTCTGAAGACCCTCTGAGCACTGGTTTCCTCATCTCCAACATGAGGGCAGCAATCCCCTGATGTCTCAAGGTGCCACCGTCAAATGAGACCATGCCTGTGCAAAGACTCTGTAAACTCTAGTGCGCTATACAAAAATCCAATCCCATTAAAACATATGATGGCTCCACTGTTACAGAGTAGCAGAACTATCTTCTTCAGGTGTCATCCTCCTTTCTTCTGGTGGTTCCTAATTGTCTCTTGGGTAAAAGTAAGATGTTCGCCAGTGTGTTTTCAGATCATGCTTTGGTCTTCCTGTCCTTGTGGGGTCACGTCCTCTAGCAGGTGGAGAAGGTGAGAGGTGATGTGAAAGTGTTGAGGAAGACTTCATCCCAAAGAATCTACAAGAACTGCCAGCATGGAGGGCATCCCACAACATTCCAGAACATCCCATGTATTCCAAAAGGTGGAGGAATTCACCCCATAGGTCAAGACTTGAGATGTTCCAAGAGAGACCACCCCCTTGTAGCTGGCCCTTGCTGTGATCAACACAGTCTAACACTAATAGCTGACAGAACTTTGTGGCATTTAAACATTTTGTGACATCTTTGACTCAGACATAATTAGTGTCCCAGTCTCTCCTGGTGGAGGTTTTGCTGAGCTATGATTGTATCAAGGTGCTGTTTAAATGAAGACCTCCTTCTGAGGAAAGTCAGCTGGGCTCACATAGAAATATGGCGAGAGCCGCAGTTTCTAGACTGGACCATAAAAGCAAACCAGAAAAATGATTGCTTGAGTTACTGTCTTCCTTTTCTAAGAGTATCCTCATTATGGTTCTTAGAAAAACCTCAGAGCCACCAAAGAGAAATAATAATAATTTTGCCCATAATGAGAGTTTGCAAATAAAAGCTTGTGGTGAATCAGCACCATTCTCCCACATAGAAAATCTATACACTTCCTCCTGGAAGAAAGGGATCATTTTCCACCAGGAAAACTAGATCGTAGACCTGGGGAAAGTGCACTTTAAAAAAAAAGAAAAAAGAAAAACATTTGCCTCACTCTCTGGCAATAGGTAGAAAGTAAAAGTGAAATCGCTCAGTCCTGTCCAAGTCTTTGGGACCCCATGGACTGTAGCCCACCAGGCTCCTCCCTCCATAGGATTCTCCAGGCAAGAATACTGGAGTGGGTTGCCATTTCCTTCTCCAGGGGATCTTCCTGACCCAGGGATCGATCCCGAGTCTCCCGCATTCCAGGCAGATGCTTTAACCTCTGAGCCACCAGGGAACTCGCATCTTAAAAAAATCTGTATCTCATCAGCAGCAATAGAGGCACAGACACTGAGAACAGACTTACGGACACAGCTGGAGGGGGTAGGGAGAAGGGGGTGGGGGGATGTATGGAGAGAGTAACAGAAAACATACATTACCATATGTAAAATAGATAACCAACGGGATTTTGCTGTATGACTCAGGGAACTCAAACTGAGTCTCGGTACCAACCCCAGAGGGGAGGAATGAGGAGAGAGGTGGGAGGGCTATTCAAGTGGGAGAGGACATCGTTAAACCTATGACTGATTCATGTTGATGTTTGGTAGAAACCAACACAACACTGTCAAGCCATTATCCTTCAATTAAAAATAAATTAAAAAAATCTGTATCTCATCACATATGACCTTCTTAGTTAGCTCTTTTCTATAAGGGATACCAGAGTTTGGGGAGGGATGGACTTGAATTCATTTTTACAAAATTCAACTCCATTCTATTCTGTTTCCCTTTAGTACAAGTTGATAACTGTCAAGGAACTGTTGTGGGTCGGAGAACTATGCAGTCCTGGGAGACAGAAATGAGAGACATTGGCTTATACTTCTGCTCTGCTGGATCCAGCCTGGAAATGGGCATCCCTGGGGTACTCTTCTTTGGGTAGGCTGAGATCAGAGAAGGCAAAAATGTCATAAAGAACCAGGATCAAAAACTGGATTCTACATTTTGGTGGTTAGGCAAAAGGAATTGAAGTAAGGGGGCATGAAGACTTAACTCTAAGCAGACCATTGGGTACAACCCGACATGTGTAGCTGTATGGCTGGGATCATAGAAATTTGAGAGTTTGTAATGTACTTCACACACTTGGCTTTAGTTCATCAATGAAACAGCCCCGTTACTACCCTGATTTTACAGATGAAAAGACTAAAACTCAGTCAGGACTTGTTCAGGGTTTTGAGGTTTCTACGTGGCCAAGACAGGACAGGGAACCCTGTCTTGGAATGTGTCTTCTGCCTCCTGGTCTGCTGTTCTTTCTGCGCTGTCTCAGCCCTGATGAACACCTTGCGTTCACAGACCATCCTGTCCCACGAAAAGCACTTTCAGTTATCTTCCTTTGTATTTTACTGAAACCCTCCACTTGGGATAAAGTAGCCTTGGGGAACTGTAGTTTTTATTGTTGTTTTGTTATTTAAGACAAAGCCTTAGTTTCCTCAACCTAAAAGTTGGGTCTGGACAAGGTAATGTCTAGTATTGTTTTAGTTTCAACATTCTGTGATTCTGAAATCTGTTATTACATGAGTTCACACTTCACTTTTTTTTGTCTTCCAAAAATCACACTGATTTTGAGAAGCAGTGTTCATGCCAAATTCATTAGCGTTTGAAAACAGCTATATTTCAGCTCTTTGGAGGCCAAAAATGAACTCTGATATTTTTGCAAATGTGAAAATTCTTTCAGCCATGCCAAATTAACTCAAAACATCTGAATGGTCTGCTTCTAGGTATCATAAAAACTTCTCTTTTAGGGTTGGACTCTTATTTTAGAGAATTCCGAGTTTCATGGATATTGTAGTAAGAGACTAAAAGTTGCAGAGAACCCTGATGGAATGATATTTGCTGGGTGGGCTGAGGGCCAGCTATTGTTCTTGCTGATTTCAGTAGAAAGGGGAGAAGTATTTGCTAACTATCCACGGAATCTCTGTCAATTAGCTTGGAATTTGAGGGATTTTCCTGATGTATGTTGTGGAGGTCATTTAATCTGGGGGGTGTGTGTGGGTGGGGGGGTGTGGGTATGGGTAGGGGGATGTGTATGTGGGTGGGGGGTGAAGGTGAACATTTTTAACCCCACAGTGGAAGGTAGAGTGGCTCAGAAGACCAGTTTTGATGGGACTCATTTAAATCAACCGCCTGGTGACCTTGTGGGGCAGCCATCTCCACTAGCCTCAGCTTGGTCTACACCATGGGTGATGCAGAAACAATTTAAGTCCTAATCTACAGAGAGGAGCTTGAGAATCACTGTCTCAAAATCCAGCCTAGGTTCCTAGTCCCAGCTGTAGACCCACGACCTCTTAAAATCTCCGGCTGGCAGCTGGACTCTGTGCTAATTAGTGTCCAGGTGCTACTTACATATGCTGTAGACCAGAAGCCACAGCCATATGGTCTTCTGAAGGAATCAAAATTTGTATACACACACAGATAACAGGAAGCAGTTATCACAATAAAATCCCATGCTTTACGGAGCTGTAAAACGGTAAAGCTGGGCTTCCCTGGTTTCTCAGCGGTAAAGAATCTGCCTGCAATACAGGAGACCCAGGATCGATCCCTGGGTCGGGAAGATCCCCTGGAGGAGGAAATGGCAACCCACTCCAGTATTCTTGCCTGGAGAGTCCCAGGGACAGAGGAACTTGGCAGGCCACAATTCATAGGGTCGCGAAGATTTGGACATGACAGGAGGGACTGAGTGCGCACACACTCACACATAGTAAGCAGCAGCTGAGTGGCCAGGTTTTGTGAAGTCCACGGGTTGCTGGAAAGGTGGAGAGAAGACACTGTAGGCCCCAACACCTGCTAGAACCTATAAGACAAGAAGCATCAAAAATTTAAAGAGTAAGGCAGACAACAAAGTGAGAGATGGGTGCTGATTCCGTGGCAGGAAAGCACATGGATGCAACAGAACCCAAGCTTGACCTTGAGAGAGGAAGAGACCAGATAGCTAATATCTGGCTGAAGAGGTACTCAACCTCTAAAAGATACTGATATCTTACAGACTGTGGCAGAAATATGAATCAGACCTTCTGTTGTATAGCTGCCTTCATGGACCTTACACACTCATTAGGGGGAAGAAAAGCAAAGTGTGATGAGCACGGGAAATGTAAATAACAGAGGAGACAGCAGAGAAGCCAAGAAGTGATTCTACAGCTCAAACCAGAGCTGTGTCACCCAGAGGTCAAAGTTCAGATGTGAGTGAGAACACGGGAGTTGACAGGGATGGTGAGAGAGTGGGTGAAGGCTAGAGAAGCCGAGTTAAACTTGGGGAGTTTAGGAGGAAGGCACATTTGAAAAAAAAAAAAACAGGAAGGAGACTGGAGGGAGAATTCTCCCTTTCAGGGAGAGAAGCAAGGGTCTGGAACGAGCTTGCACTGATCCCACAGTTCGGCTGCGGATTAGGTCTCTGAGTTTCTACCATCTTACTGAAAACCATCTTCCAGCCACTGCAGCCCTTGCTTGGACCTTGGGTGGGCAGAGTGATGCTGTGTTCCCCAGAGAGCAGACCCTTGCAGCTTTGTTGAGGTAGGGGGCAGCGGGGGGGAATGTCAGCCCGCCTCAGTGTGCATAGAGCCAGTTTCAGGGGTGGGAAGGACACCGAGCAGCCCTCAGCCTGCATGCAAGCTTCCTTCACGAGTTCCAGTGACCAATTTATTTCTCCTTTATCTCTGGCTCTTACTTGGCAAGAGGGAGCCAAAATTTTAATTAACACAAGAGGTTAAGCAGTTGTTTGACCTGCTGGCTCTGCAGAGACCGGTCAGAGGAGTGGGAGGAAGGCGAGGCATCTCTGCTGGCCTTTGTTTATAGGAAGCGCCTTCCCCTTGCTGAGTTGCAGTCCAGCTGCAGAAGGCTCAGGGTGTGATTATCAGACTGGCTGTAAATGGAACACACTGAGGCTTTGTTTGGGCTTGTGGGGAGTTTTTGGTAAATTTTTTTTTTTTTTTTTTGCTTTCAACCTCCTGTAAAAATATTTGGAGATGCAGCGGTGTGGCCTCTGCCTTTCTCACCTCAAGCCCACAGTTTGTCTCCCTTGGATATGCGTGCAGTGTTGTTTATTTCCCTCCTTGGGGCACAGCAGTCTCTCCGTGGTCCTGGCTGCCCCAGTGGTCCCACTTCTTTGACTGTACACAGAGCAGGTGGTGTCTAAGGAGTCGCCCCTCTGCCCACAGGCCATGTTTCCCTTCCCCTAAAAATGAGCTGGAGCTGGGAATGTTACTTCCTGGAAGCTCACAGAGATCCCTCTAAGCCAGCAGGACTTGTTTATTTGATTATTATTTTTTTTTAATCTTTTTTTCATTGAAAAAGGGACACTGCTGACATTCAGAGGCTCCTTGATTGCTCCAAGTCGGCAGAGTTGAGCAGAGCGTGAACGGAGAGCTGCCTGAAGCCCAAGGCGCCTCGCCAGAGCCTGTGGCGGGGGGAGGGCTTGCCGCTGGCATCAGTGGGGGCCAGCTGGACCCCCACTCAGCCTCAGACTCAGGGTGGAACTAGGGGCTGTCGATTTCAAGTTTCTATTTTCAGGGATTAAGAAGGTAGGTATCTTAAGTCTCTTATTTAGATTTAGTGAAAACTTGGCTCTGACCGGCACTGGTTTCGGTCCTTGTCACCAGGCTTGAAAGTCCCTTGGACAGCAAGGAGATCAAACCAGTCAATCCTAAAGGAAATCAATCCTGAATATTCACTGGAAGGACTGATGTTGAAGCTGAAACTCCAATACTTTGGTCACGTGATGTGAAGAGCCGACTCATTGGAAAAGACCTTGATGCTGGGAAAGATTGAAGGCAGAAGAAGGGGATGACAGAGGGTGAGGTGGTTGGATGGCATCATCAACTCCATGGACATGAGTTTGAGCAAATCTGCACTATCCAGGAGTTGGTGATGGATAGGGAAGCCTGGCGTACTGCACTCCATGGGGTCCACAAAGAGTCAGACACAACTTAGTGACTGAACTGAACTAAACCAAGCTCACAGGACACCTTGAGGGGGATGGCTGCCCTCAGGAGACAAGGCCTCCCTCCTAAGTATCCCAGGCAGCTTCCTCCACCACCCAGCCCCACCTGACCCTCTCTGAACCCAGGCCTGTGGTTTGGCCCATCTCCTCACCTGGCTCTGCACACACATGGGTCCCAGAGACTCTGGCTTCTGGGTTTCTTTGAAGACAATGTGCCTACTTAGAGCAGATCATTTTAAAGGTACATTGCCTTAGAGAAACAGTGATTTGAGTTTCCTCTACTGTGAACCTAGCAAGGGCTACGCTCTCTGCTGGACGTGTTCCTATGTCGTAGGCTCGTCCAAGTTTTGTGTTGCTTCTCATCTGTGATCAATTCAACAAATGTGCAATAAATGACTATCACCTGCAAGGTGCCAGGTGCTGACATTATCCCTTGGTGTCTATGTCACTTTATAATTTTCAAGGTACTTCCCCAGGTGTGGTCTCAGTGGATGTCCCCTCTGTTGCTGAGCAGGTATTAATAGCCTCATTTTCAAATGAGCTGGTAAAGGCAGGTGATGGATGTCTGAAGTCCCAGGACCAGTAAGAGGTAGAGTGGGGATATGACCCACAGGTTTTCCCTGGGAGGACAGAGCATCCTCCACTACATCACAGTTGCATAGAGGTTGAAGCCTGAAGATCTGCTAAGAGATTCATTGTGATGGACTCTTGGAAACTGGAGAGGAAATTGGAGATAGTAAAATCAGAATGAAACATTGACCATGAGCCAGAGTGGAGGGGCCAGCAAAGCCAGCTGCTCCCCCTAAGTGCCTGGAGCTGAGAGCAGCAGCTTAGAGCAGGGTGAAGAGCTGGCTTGGCTTCTCACTGACTGTGTGACTAGGGCCACTTACTAACCTCTCTGTGCCTCCATTTCCCGTATGTAAAATGGTAATAATAAAAATTCTCAATTCATATGGCTGTGAACATTCAATGAACTGATATTTGCACAGTCGTAGAGCAGTGCTTGGGACTTTCCAGGTGGCGCTAGTGGTTTAAAAAAAAAAAATCTACCTGCCAATGCAGGAGATTTAAGAAACGCTGGTTCGATTCCTGGGTCAGGAAGATCCTCTGCAGGAGGGCATGGCAGCCCACTCCAGTATTTTTGCCGGGAGAACCCAGGGACAGAGAAGCCTGGTGGGCTACAGTCTATAGGGTCACAAAGAGTTGAACACAACAGAAGTGGCTTAGCACGTCATGGCAGAGCAGTACTTGGTATACTGCAAACGCCAGATAAGTGCTGGCTAAATTAAAAAAGCTTTGCTCCCAAGCTGGGCTTGGCCGCTGACTGGCGCTGAGGATATGAGCAGGGTCACACATTCTATCAAGCACTGGCCCAGAGGGCTGCAGCTGAATACATACATGCAAGCAAATCAGCTAACATCATAAATGATCAGGAGACACTCTCGAATTGACAGTATTTTCTGAAGTGAAAATTGTGCACATACTTTGAGAATTAGAGAAAAGATTTGAAGTCATGGCTGTACTAGATAATCCAGGATGGTTGTTGATACCTGTATACCTGAGCACGTGACTGGCCTGGCTGAGGAAGAGCTGCCTTGTAGAATCTTGAAAGCTCATGAGGGAAGAAATCTTAACAGTCGACTAATCCCGACTCCTCATAGATGCAGCCTTCTCCTCCAGAGATCAGGAAACCAAGGTCCAGAGGGCAGTCATTTCACTTGGAATCACACAGTTAATTTGCCTGGGTCACCCAAAGTTTCGAATTGTTCTATTTTCCTGTTCAAATTGAAAACCTAGCGTCCTGGTCTTTGGGAAATTGGCTGAGAGTGCGTGTTGTTCTGGCTTTGTGCTTATTCTGGACCCAGCTCTGACGGCTGTAATGGATGATGGGGTTCCCCTGGAAGTTAGAGCTCTGTTTGTTCCCGGAGGACTGGTGACATATCCCAGAGCGAGAAGAGTTCCGGATCTGCCCGTCCCCGGTCCTGCTGCTCATAGGTACTACATACAATGACCCAGTAGACTCCCAGGAGATCTTAGCGAACCAGGCACAAATTTCAAAGGCATCCTGGGTGGCTTTAAAGCTTATGGGTAGGGCTCGGTCTCTGGCTGTGAGAGGGAAGGCGGAGATCCTCCGCTGAGGAACGAGCGGTGCCGACTGAGTTCCTGAGCAGAAGGGAAAATGAGCTTGAAGATGAGGCTTGGAGAAGAAAGAAGGGCTGGGGAGAAATATGGTTTTTAGTCAGTCAGTTCAGTCACTCAGTCATGCCCGACTCTTTTCGACCTGATGGACTGTATCACGGCAGGCTTCCCTGTCCATCACCAACTCCTGGAGCTTGCTCAAACTCATGTCCACCGAGTTGGTGATGCCATCACTTTATAGGTTATTGCAAGATATTGAATACAGCTTCCTGTGCAATACACTGCCAAAGGTCATCTGCCATAATAGCTGATGAATTCAACCCCAGTGGATTTCATTTGCAATTTTCAATTTACTGAGGCCTCCAAACCCCAAGGTGATAAAAGTTTCCCCTATCATGGCCTGTCACAAACATCAAGAAATCTCAAAAAACCACAAGAAAGACAAAAGAGAAAGCTGTGCTTCCTCGCAGGTACAGATAAGGAGAATAGGAAGGAATGGTATCATGCAGGAAGGTACGGAGCAGCTTGTTCTCTAAATGCCAATTGAAAGGAAAAGACTTACTTGACATGTCCTCAAACAAAAATGTGAGTGTAAATATTTAGTCCCTGAAAAGACAGTATACTCTCTATGTTGTATTTACCATAGTTTTGATTTACGAAATGCAGGCTTGTCCAGGCTCTTCTATCGTGGAAGTGTCGGTTAGCACTAAGAAATCATTTGTTTTGTTACAGAAAAGTGGTAGATCCTTTGTCTGATTTGCAAAGGCAGTCAAAGGACTGGCTAGCAACTACTTGTAAGTGGATCTAGGCAGTGTATATCAATGTAGTAGCAAGAAGAAGAAAGCTAGTTTCCCCTTGTCAAGCTATTTACAGTGAACTTAGGCAAGATCAGGAACTGAATCCTGCTCCCAGCAGTTGTTCAAATTGAGGAGACCATATTCATGTTCCTTGGAGAATGGCAAGTTTAAAAGCCAAGCAGTCCATCTTCATCCTATGCTACTCAACTCCTACTACAGCCAATGAAAAGAGAGCAGAGAGATGGACCACTCTTTGAGAGGTAACTGCTAGGAGAATTTAATTCAGACGTGGGTGTCTGGATCCCATTTCTACCAAATAGATTCAGAAAGCCTTATGAAATTGGTCTAATGAGGTAAGAGGACTTTGCAGTGGGCATCTACCCAACCTGCCTAATGACAGCATTTCTCATGACAGTTGATAAGAAAACCCAAGCATGAAATCAACAGGATTAGGATATTAACTTCATTTGTGTGTTCATAACTGTGAGACAATCAGAGTTTGAAAACGAAAGAAGATAATTCCTGGTTGAACTGATATGACTGAGAAAGATTACCTCTTACAGAATCATTATTTAAATTGTCACAGTAAAAAATAAGAACATGGGTTATTCATTATACTTGAATCCTTAGTTCTTTGAAATTTAGCTATTAGGATTTTCTATTAGCAAAAAAAATTTAATGACCTTTTAATTCTTGAAACTCTCAACATAGAAAATATGGTTTCCTCAGCAGTTAAGGATAGCAGGAATTAACATTTTGAAATAAGGGATATAAAAAATTTTATTCTTAAGCTGCAGAAAATATGGAAAATAACCATATTTTAGTATTATTTTTTTTTGCTACTTTTCAAAGGTTATTTACCCCTTGCTCCTTTTTTTAGTTTTTATAGGTTCAAAGAGAACTGTCTATAATTTGCAGTTTCTATGATTTCTCTTTGATGGTTAGCATAATACAGAGATCCTGATGATGACAAAAGGTTACTTAATAGGGTCTTATTGGTAATTTAATCAGTCCTTTTAAAAAATGCATATAACTAACTTGGTGAGGGTTTTTCATTATCTCTGTTCCTCTATGGCAGTGATAGAAAGCAAGCTGTACCACTTGGTGATGGACAGGGAGGCCTGGTGTGCTGCGGTTCATGGGGTCGCAAAGAGTCGGACACGACTGAGCGACTGAACTGAACTGAACTGTACCACTTGGTCTGTAGTTCCACAGCAGAAAGGTTAATTCTTTTATGTTCCTTCTAGTAGAAAAGCAGCTCTTGAATCTTTGGGGCAGAGTCCTAAATTGTTCTTGTAGACTGGTTCAGAGAGACTGTTCCTTCTCGTGCCCTGTGGCTAACTACATTCAGGCAGGCCAGAGCATTCACTGTAGTTTGGATGGTACAGTAGGGCATTTCCCATTTCATTAATTGATTCTTTCATTGTTTCACCTAGCATTTATTTAGCATCTATTAATTGCTGTATACTATGTTGAAAATTATGAATAAGAATTTCCCTACTTCCCTGGTGGCTCAGACAGTTAAGCATCTGTCTACAATGTGGGAGACCCGGGTTCGATCCCTGGGTTGGGAAGATCCCTTGGAGAAGGAAATGGCAATCCACTCCAGTACTATTGCCTGGGAAATCCCATGGACAGAGGAGCCTGGTAGGCTACAGTCCATGGGGTTGCAAAGAGTCAGACACAACTGAGCGACTTCACTTTCACTTTCTTTCTTTCCACTTTCAAACAGTTTACAGAAGAGTGGAAGAAAAAATGTAAATCTGTTTTCTCCATCCCTACCTCTCTCATCCCCACTCCACTGAGTTTATGTCATATAGCTATAAAACTTTAAAATAATGAAAAGTTTATCCTGAGAGTTTGGGCAATGGAATGATACTGTTGACATCTGGACGTTTTATTTTATTTCAGGTGAATGGTGTGTTTCACTTTTTTGTGGGGGTTTTGCATTGTTTTTTGGTAATATATGTATCACCATAACATTTTTTCCAAGTCAGCATACAATCTATACTTATTTACTAAATACTTTTCTTTTCTTTGACTGAACTCAGCTTTTTAAAATTAAATTCAATTAGGAAGAAGAAGTCATTGTCTAAACTGTCACAAACAGCCTATATCATGAATAAAATATAATAACAAATATAAATGTAAAACTACTAATGTGTTAGTCTGTGTACCACCCACATAATTTTAGATTTCACATGTGTTATGAATTCTACCCTTTAGAAAGTACTAGTTTCGTGTGTGGTGCTGATAAAGACCAGCATTGTGGATTTGACCTCCATGGGAACAGGTATTTTGATTTTTTCTTGCTGACCAACAGTTCCTAGAACAATGCCTAGTACATATTAAATAATAAAAATATTTGCTAAATAAATTAAATAAATGAATAAGGGTCAATAAATGAACTTCTCATAAATCAACTTCTATTTCCCATGTAGTCATAAGCATCATACTTTATCATGATTGCTTGCCTAATATCTCTCATCATCACTAGACTGGTAAAAAACTTTGTCTGTTTTGTTCATCTCTGTTGTAATCTCAGTGCCTTGAAAAATGTATGTTACATAGTAGGTACTCAAAAATTCATTGAATAAAGGGATAATGCAAAAAAAAAAAAAAAAACTTATGGGTAAACCTTACAGACGCCCACCTCCTTGGGCCAAATGGTTAAATACAGGGATGATGTATAACCTACTATTTTTTTTTTTTTCTTTGCCAGAGACATCCTCTACCAAACACACACACACATTTGTTTTAAAAATGGTGTGAGGGAGGTGAATGAGGGCCTATGTAGTTGGGCAAATGCTGGGGGCAAGATGCATAATCTAATTGGAATCAAAGAGCCGATGATAACAAGTGCTAATGTTAATCTTTATCATGAGCCAAGTACTCCGTTATCCCCACTTTATAGAAGAGGCTCAGAGGTGTTAAACAACTTGCCCGTGATTACACTAGAAAGGAACTGAGCAGAGCCCCCAGATCTGGCCAGGACGTTGATCTCTATGCCATATTCCCTCTGCAGTCACAGGGCAGTAAACAGACCGCACAAAATCTGCAGTGAATTTTCAGAGAAGAAAGAGATAATTCACATCAGTGCAGACTGAAGTGTGACTAGCAGAAGCTATACAAAGCAAATGAAAGGGAAAGGAAGGCCCAGTTAGAATCCAGATGGAGAGGAAGCATGATGTCAAAGTGAACTGGAAAAAGTGGAGACAACAGAGAGACCCTTAGGAAGAAGGTTAGAGGAAAAGAAAAGTGCAGGAGGAATGTCCTCGGCAACCCAAACCTACCTCACGAAATAACCTGGGCACGAGTGTTTCTCTTCCTAAGTTAGAGCTGGCTGCAGCCGACTGGTTGCATAGTATGTGAACTGAAATGTTTTATTGCTTTATGGATGCAATAAAACACATGTGATTAAAGGTGATGGACACTTGAGTTCTGGTGGACGAAACTGGGATGCTGGGCTTTATCTGAGCAAGGTATTTTTTAATCAGGGGAAAGAAATCCGTTTCTCATTCTTGTGTTGTGAGGACAACAAAAGAATGGATAGACGATAAGAGTTTTTAAAGAGTCAAGATTTAAAAAGGAGATGCTGAAGGCATTCTGTCCAGAGTGAGAAGCAGAAATGGAGAGGCATAACGGCTCAAAATATGAAAGCAGGAGATGCAGGGAGTGATTGTCTCTCGAAGGAAACAAATGTGGGGCCTAAAGTATGCCTGTAGAAGAAGGAGAGGAAAGAAATCTTGAACATGCTAAAATGAGAATATTTCCAAAAAGGATTAGGGTAGCATTTTTTTTTTGTTTCCTCTAGCAAGTAAAGTCCTGGCAGAAGGAAATGTGAGGAATTTGGGGATCCAAGGTGACATAAGGCCAAAGGTCTACTGTGGGAAGAAAAGAAAAGAATAGAAAATTTCAAGAGACTTTGAAATTAGTGTCTATAGATGAAGGGATTGGCGAGTTCTAGTAACTGGGCTGTAGGAGAAGAGCCACTTTTACTAAGAAAAATGCAAATCAGATCTGCAAATATTGATAGTCAAGAACCATGCTGGGCTAGAGGGCTCAGAGTTACAGGAGAGAGTGGTCAAGGATGATGCTACAAAACGAGTATGATAAACACCTTCTATTTCCATTAAGGGTTTTATACCCTAGTGAGGGACAGTGTTATCAACACCTCCCTCCATTACATGATGCAGGGCGGAGTAAAGATAAAATGCAGTCATTAAAATAGGAGCTTGAACCTTAAGTGGAAGAGTGATGAGATTTGTAACTTTTCCTGTGCTATACAGTAGGACCTTGTTGTTTATTTTATACATAGTGGTGTGTATCTGTTAATCCCCAATACCTGATTTATCCCACCTTCCCCCTTTGGTGGCTCAGACGGTAAAGCGTCTGTCTACAATGCGGGAGACCTGGATTGGGAAGATCCCTTGGAGAAGGAAATGGCAATCCAGTCCAGTACTATTGCCTGGAAAATCCCATGGATAGAGGAGCCTGGTAGGCTACTGTCCATGGGGTCGCAAAGAGTCGGACACGAATGAGTGACTTCACGTTCACGTTCCCCCTTTGGTAGTCTCAAGTTTGTTTTCTATCTCTATGAGTCTGTTTTTGTTTTGTAAATAAGTTCATCTGCATCACCTTTTAAAATTCCACATATAAGTGATATCATATGATATATTTGCCTTTCTCTGTGCTTTATTCATTTTTGCCTTGACTGAACACCCACAATGGGCCAGGCACTTAGTCTATTATTGGGGACATAAATATTAAACCTTAAGACCTGCACATTGCTTACAGTCCATGAGGCAAATAAATTGATATTGAACTGTGTATGGCTATGACAGAAGTAATGGAGGGAACTTTAGGAACACAGAGAAGGGGTATCTGCCTGCAATGCAGGAGACTTGGAATCATTCCCTGGGTTGGGAAGATGCCCTGGAGAAGGAAATGGCAACCCACTCCAGTATCCTGACCTAGAAAATCTCATGGACAGATGGAGCCTGGTGGGCTGCATCCATGGGGTCGCAAAGAGTCGGGCACGACTGAGCAACTAACACTAACTAATTAACATTTCAAAAAAGCCTTCCTGAAGTAAATAGATTTGAACTGAGGTTTAAAAGGTAAGTAAGCACCACCCAGGTGTTAAAAGGGAAGACAGGGCTAGGAGAGGGTTGGGAGGATGGGAAAGCATGTACGATCACACAAAGGCATGGAATGATATACAACAGAAGAGGAAGAGCAAATATTTAGGCCAAAAATGGAAAACAGTTGCTGTATATTGGGCCAGGCAATGTATTAGTAAACTCACATGCGTTACTGCATATGATCCTTGGAATGTACATAGTGTGGGCTACAGAGACTGTGGCCAAAGTTCAAATAAAGACTGCCATATAAAGGAGTTTGGAATTTCAGTGTAAAGTACTGTAACTCGTTTTAGAAAGATTATTCTGGCAGCAGTGTGGAGAATGAATAGGAGGGGCAGAATTTAGGAGGCAGACAAACAAGTTAGGCAATAAGGGGAATGGTAATGGCAAAGGGGAAATGACAAAGCATGAATGGGAGCAATTAGCATGAATGGTGATTGATCAGCCACGATGGGGGAGAAAGGAGCCTAGGAAGAGTCCAGGTTTCTGAACTGATGACTGTGGCTGATAGTGGTGTAACTCACAAAGCTAGAGAATGAAGTAAGCAAGTTTGGGGTGGTGGAGTGGGGTAAGGCAGGCTGGAAATGAGAGATCATGGGTTCTGCTCCATTCCTATTGAGGAGGAATTGTCTGAAAGTGACTTCTAGTAAACAGTTGGATATACAATACTAGACCTAAGATGAGAAGCCTTGGCAGAAGGTCTAGAACTGGGAGTCATCCTCCTACATTGGTTATTGAAGCCAAGAGGATGAATCAGGCCACTCAGCATCATGTGAAGGGAGAAGAGAGCCAAAGACAAAATATTGGGCAACTGTCACATTTCAGAAATGGGCAGGGGAAGAGGTGACTTTGAAGGAGACCAAGAAGAAGTGATGTGAGAGGTAGGAGGTAAATCAGAAGACAGCAATGCCTAGAAAAGGAAGGGAATTTAATAAGTAAGAATGGTCAGCATTACCTGGATTAGGCAAGAAATCAGAGACAAGCAAAAGAGAAGACTGAGTCAGGACCTCCAACTTGTGGGACTTTAGATATCAGCAGCAAAGTAATAAAACTTTCATGTATTGTGAATACTGTGCATGGGCGAAAATCAAATTGAGAAAGAAAAGGAAGATGTGATATTGTGATTTAATAAGAAATATGTATTTGGTCTTTATCTCCATTTCTCACAGAGTTCCTAAAACTCTAAATTTCTTAAGTAACAAGAGCAATAAAGGTGTCTTGATAGTCATAACAAATCCCTTTTAACCACATCAGAGTTTATGTAAAAGCGACTTTTGGAAAACATCTATAGATGGATACTTGTTGCCAGGGGAACCAACCATTCAATTGAGGGCTGGAACTTTTAGCCCCATCCCCTCAAACCTCTGGGTAGAGGAGAGGGGCTTGAGGTTGAATCAGTCTCCAATGGTCAATGATATAATCAGTCATGCCTACATAATGAAGATTCGATAAAAACCCAAAGGACAGGGTCTAAGGAACATTCTCAAACCAGAATGCTTCCATGTGTCTCTGTGTCAGGCCCCAAACTCCACAAAGATACAAGCTCCTTTGCCCTGTGTGTCTCTTTGTCTAGCTATTAATTAGTATCCCTTAATATGCCTTATAATGAACCAGTAATCTAGTGAGTAAACTGGTTTCCTGAGCTCTGTGAGCTGATCTAACATATTAATCAAACCCAAGGAGGGGCTCTGGGAACCTCTGAGTCATTATCAATCAGTCCAAAGCACAGATAAAAACCTAGATTCGCGCTTGGCATCTGAAGTGGTAGGGCAGTCTTATGGGACTGAGCCTTTAACTTGTAGAATCTGATGCTATCTCCAGGCAGATAGTTTCAAAACTGAGTTGAATTGTAATCATCCAGCTGGTGTCAGAGAAGTGTTTGGCGGTATGGGGGAAAAACCCACACATTGGAACTGGTGATCAGAATCTTAGAGGCAAGTTTAAGAGTTTAGGAAAACAGTCACTGTGGGACAGGCAAAGGAAAAGTACAATAAGGATAAGATGATACACTAAGGAATTGTTATAAAATACCAGACGGTACCATCAAGATTTTCAGATTCCCTTCCTGAGGGATGTAGTGGGTAGGAAGGAAATGGAGGAAAAATCAGGGCAAATGTAACCATCTCACTGCAGAAGAAATGACACACAAGTATGACTGGTGGGAATTTTGGAGGCTGATGCTTAACAAAAAGAATGCTCTTTAGCTAATGGAAATGAAAATGGGCGAAGACTGCAATAAAACTTACAGGTGTTTCTAATGAATATTTTACAATATGTATAATATCAGCTCAGAAAAAAATGTGGGTGTAAGTAGTTTTTAAAAATAAATAATTGCTGCTAAAATCACAAAAAGAGAAACAAATAATGACATACTTCCTGAAGATGTTACAAAACACCCATCTGTGAAATATGCACACACACACACACACACACATGGAACCTGAATCAGATGACACTCCAGACCTAATTTCTAGTTTACAGGAAATAAGGGGGCAGAGGAGAATCTTACACAACAGCATGGAAATAAAATTGGCAAAATCTAGACAGTGGAAAACTATGCAGGATAAGAAACCTGGTAGATTTAGCAAATAAATTGGAAAGAGTCAAGAAAAGAGGGAGGAAGCTGTATATTACAAGACTTGAGACACATCAATCAAATGCAATGGGTGGAACTTTTTGGCTCCTGATTTCAACAAAGCAACTATAAAAACAATTTAAAAAAACCAATTGTGGGGAAATTTGAATACTAATTGGATATGTTATGACATTTAAGGAATTATTTCAAATATTTTATGTGTAATTTTAAAAAATCCCTATCATTTAGAGATATATACTGAAATACTTATGAATGAAATGGTATAAAGTCTGTAATTTGCTTCATAATAATCTAGTAGCCCCAGGACCTTGTCCCTTCCGCTGGTGAGCTGCATAAGGTAGCCACTGCATAAGCCAGGGCCTGGCAGCCAATTGATCTGGGAGCCAGCCCGGCCTACCCACTCACTTGCCTACAATAGTGAGTCCTGCCACAGCAGAAGGGCCCATGAAGCCCATATAGGAGATGTCATTAAAACATATAGATCTGGTGGCCAGAGGGAAGGTTCTGCTGGACCCCAAAGGACTTCTATATAAGGTTACTTCCCTAAGATTGGGAAACGTAACCCACTTACCTAATACATAGAAATAAACAGAGAAATTTAGACAAAATGAGGAAACTGAGGAATAAGTTCAAAGCAAAGGAAAAAGTCAAAACCCCAGAAGAAGTACCAAGCAGAAATAAGCAACCTGCTCAATAAAGAGCTTGATGTAATGATCATAAAGATGCTCAGTGAACTTAGGAGAAAGGTGGATGAATACAGTGAGAATTAACAGATGGCTAGAAAATATAAAAAATAAGCAAACGAAGCTGAAAATATAATCACTGAGATAGAAGCAATCAATAGTAGATTAGATGATACAAAGGAATGAATTTATGAACTGGAAGTCAAAGTAGTAGAAAGCTGAACAAAAAAAGGAAACAATAATTTTAAACAATGAAGATAGTTTAAGAGACCTCTGGGACAACATCAGCTTAATATTCACATTTTAGGGGTCCCAGAAAGGGAAGAGAGAAAGGAGCAAAGAACTTATTTGAAGAAATAATAGTTGAAAACTTTCCTAGTGTGAAGAAGGAAACAAGCATTCAGGTCTAGGAATCACAGGGAGTCCCAAGCAAGATGAAGTCAAAGAGGCTCACACCAAGACATGTTATAATTAAAATGACAAAAATTAAAAGATCGAGAAAAAAATCTTACAAGAAAGAAGTGATAAACAGTAGTTATGTGCAAGGGAGGTCCCGTAAGACTATCAGCTGACTTTTCAGCAGAAAGGAAAAACTCTACAACCAGGAATACTCTGCTTGGCAAGGCTATCATTTAAATTGGATTAAAACTCTGTAAAGAGTTTTACAGATAAGCAAAAGCTGAGAGCTCAGTACCACTAAAATGGGCTTATAAGAGTTGTTAAAAGGACTTCTATAAGTGGAAAAGAAATGACTGCAATTAGAAATATGAAAATTACGAAGAAAAACATCTCATTGCTAGAGGCAAACCTACAACAGGGGCAGTAGGTCAACCACTTATAAAATTAGTAGGAAGGTTAAGAGACAAAAGTAGTAAAATCATCTATACCCACAACATATAGTTAAACAATACACAAAACAGAAGATGTAAAATATAATGTCAAAACCATTAGATGTGGGAAGGAGAGTAAAACAGCAGGATTGTTAGAATGCATTCTAACAATCCTGCTATTCATGGTATAGAATAGAATGTATTCTAGTCACAGAAAGTATATATATACATGCAGAATGTTAGATATGAACCTCATGGTAACCACAACCATAATTCTATAATAGATACACACACAAAGAGGAGATTCAAACATAACACTAAAAACAGTCATCTAATCACAAGGAAAGAGAACAAAATAAGAAAGTACATTAGTACATTATCAACACAAGTACATTATCAACAATTACTTGAAATGTAAATGAACTAAATGCTTCAATCAAAAGACATAAAATTGTTGAATGAATGACAAAAGAAGACCCACATAAGTGCTACCTACAAGAGACTCACTTTAGATCTAAAGACACACAGACAGAAAGGGAGGGGATGGAAAAAGTATGTCATGCATGAAAATGAAAAGAAATCTGAGGTAGCAGTACTTATATCAGACAAAATAGAGCTTAAAACAAAGACTTAAAAACACGAGACGAAGCAGGACATTACCCAATGATAAAGGGATCAATCCAGCAAGATATATGCCAGTTATGAAATCCAGCAGGAAGATGTATCCCAGTTATAAAAAAATAATATACAGTATAGTAAATATAGCAAATAATATTGTAATAACTTTGTATGGTGACATAGTAACTAGACCTATTGTAGTGATCGTTTTGTAATGTCTAAAAATATCAAATCACCATGTTGTGTACCTGAAACTAACACAATATTGTAAATCAATTATACTTCAATTTTAAAAAGAGGAAGAAAAAACTCATAAAATTATAAGGTTATCCAGAAAATATGTAAGGTTTTAAACTTTATTCTCCTTTTTATACCATTAATTTTAATAGTGCACTTTAAATAAATCCAATTGAATGAAAAAAAATAATAATCCAATGAGGGTAGAAGAGGAATGTGTGTGAACGTTATAGATGAAATAGGATTCAGTCTGAGTTGATAACTGTTGAAACTGGATATTGGGTTAGCAAGGATTCAGTATTCCACTCTCTCTGTTTTGTGTATGTTTGAAAAGGGCCAGAGTGAAAGGTTAAACAATCAAACAATAAATGTGAACATGCCCATTGATGCCCTTTCAGAACTGAAAGGATTCTAATAAGCTTAAAGTGTTAATATTTCAAATTTTTCAGTATTTCCTTTTGATGCTGAGTGTCTCCTAGTTTTAAATGTTCCTAATTAAAGAGCTTCCATTAATTCTTAAAGGTTAAAGACTGCTGTTTGCCATTGTCACACAATGAAATATGCAAGATGTGTGTATGTGTGTGTGTGTGTGTGTGTTTAATGTAGTTGTTCGGGACATTGTTTTGTTTTGTTTTTTTTTAATCTTTCCAGTATGTCAACACCCAGGCTTCTGAGTAGCAACACAGGAGAAGCCAGAGATACAGATCAAATTGACCCTGTCGGGAAAGGTGAATTTCAGCTTTCTGCATTTCAGCAGGGTCTCAATCAAGAAGGCAGCCACGGAGAAAAAGGGGCCTGCTCTTGACTCCATGAATTCAGATTGTGAGTTTCTTGAGGACAGGATGCAGTTTCTAAGTAAGCAGATTGGGATCACCAGCTAGATTCTCAAAAAATACTGAGAGCAATATGATTTCAGAAAGGAAAGGCAAGAGGACAGACCCACGTTACAATAAAGAAGAATGGCTCCAAGATGAGAGGCTAGGTCTCCACAAGTGATGCAATAGATTTGTCACCAATAGTTCCGAGACTTGCCTGTTGCTCTCAATTCTACCTCCTGCTATTTGAGGTCCCCAAGTATGGCTGGTGGCCAGAAGGAAGCCAGGTTGCCTGCTAAGGGAAGGTGATAGCCATGGCAGGAAGCTAGGCATGCTTTCTATAGTGTCTTCCATTTTGGTTGATCACATTTTTTCCATTAGAGTTTAGGAGTCCTGGAGTAAAGTGAAGAATTAAACCTTCACACTCATTTTAGAGGGGAATTCCCTGATGGCTCAGATGGTAAAGTGTCTGCCTACAATGCGGGAGACCCAGGTTCATGGCCCAGAGTGTGCTTCTGAGTGTACCATTCACCTAAGAATCCTATAGATCCCTGGGAAAAGCAGTAATGGAGTAAAGGAGACTTGAAGATAAGGAAAAGGAGTGGATGCTTGTACCGATAGTTGGACATATTGAGGTACATAGGGAATGGATAGAGTAGCATCTTGACTAGCTCATAGACAGGAGTGATAGCTTATCCTGAGCAGAAGATGGGAAATGTGCCAAGGCATCAAGCTGATTGTTTAAAATAAGTTTAACTTAAAAACTTAGGAATTTCACGTTCTGTAGAGAGCCCCAAATATCCAAGGGAACTTTTTCCAAGTCCCTGTGGAAATAGTGATTTGTGAGAGAACAGGTGCCCTATAAGCTTCCCTGGTGGTCCGTTATAGACACAGTGAGACATAAGGAGAGTGAAACTTGCCTTTGAGGAGCCTCGAGAGAGTTGTAACACTGAAGAATAAACTCTCGACCCATCCATCTTCCCTCCTCTCGTCCCCTCCCTCTGTTCTCCATCTTAGTGAAACAGCAGCAGGTACAGTAAAGAAAAAGCAATCCTGAGTCCTCCATGAGGGAGGGAGTGGAAAAGAACCTCGCAGAAATAAAAGAATGGAGTGACACAGAGCTAGCTAGTGGGCTGACGCCAGCATCGCGTCAAAGTGACAGCAGCTGTGGCAACTAAGTGCAGGCACCAGGAGGTAGAGGGGGAATAACAGGGAAATGAAACCCCACCCAAACCACCCTCTGTCCGTAAGGAAGCCAGACACTTAGGGGAGCAGCGTTCTTTATGTTCTTTTAAAGATGTTTGGTTTTGATGTGGACTAATTTAAAAGTCTTTATTGAATTTGTTACAGTATTGTTTCTGTTTTATGTTTTGGTTTTTTCTCTAGGAGACATGTGGGAATCTTAGCTCTCTAACCAGGGATGGAACCCACACCACCTGTGTGGAAGGGGAAGTCTTAACCCCTGGATCGCCAGGAAGAGTCCCAGGGGCACCTTGTTCTAAGGATCCCTTGTGGAAGAGGAAACAAGAACTGCTGAACATTGCTATTGACTGTTACCTATTTTCTTTGAATGTCCTTTCACAGGCTGAGTGGTCAAGGGGTCTTAGGGTACATACACTTTAGTGACTAATACTTTGACACAAGACTATGATGTCGATCCCATGCTACAGCAGAAGCTAGGAGGCTCACAGTTCCTTCTAGATACTTTGTGTGTAATCAGGTGTGCATTGGTGATTTGGAGCATAGCCTCTGAGTTAGAACCACTGCACTTTTCATGGGAACAGTTGGTACTTTTTTTAAGTTTCTTATCTTCAAAGTTTTTGGTCATGCCACGTGGCATGTAGGATCTTAGTTCCCTGGCCAGGGATGGAACCAAGTACCTGCTGAGGTGAAACCATGGAGTCTTAACCATTGGACTACCAAGGAAGTCCCCGAAAACAGTTTTTTTGTTTTTTAATTCAATAAAAGGAAAAAAAAAACACCACTAGAGTAAGGAAGTTTTTAAAAATAGCAAAGTAACCAAGAAACACCCTGAAGTGATGCAAATTTGCAAGAGAGAATTTGAGAAACTATGACCCTAATTACAAGTTTAGCTTTTCTAAAAAGATTCTGTCTGCAGAAATACAGGCAGGACTTCTGTTCCTTCGCTCTCTCCATATGGGACTTGTTCACCTCCCGCTCTGTACATCACACTGTTCTCAGCTGTTTCTTCCTTGCATATGAAGCTGCCAGGCTTGTGTGAATCCTGGAATTCCTAACTTTCCTCTAGCTCCGCCACACGTAATCGACTGGAGCTTCCTTCTCCGATCCTTCAAAATGTGGGCATTTTCCCCATCTCAGGAGCTTTCTCTTTACTTTCTATTAAGGATAGAGTGATGACTGGAATCACAAAAGGTATTTTGTTTAGAGTTTTGTCAAGACTTCTTGATCCTAAGGTGTGTGAACTGAGATGCGTTGCTAAAGTTTTAATTTTTTCCCCCTCTTTCTCTCTTTGGTTTAATTATTAACTGGTTTTAAAATATATATTTATAAGGTCTTTTCATCATAACTTGCTGAAAGTTTAAAAACAGGGAATGTATTAGGGAAAAAAATATGTCTCTGGCTTTCTAGACCATCTATTACAAGACATCTCCTGTCTATCAGAATATAATGTCAAATGCATGGGAGAACTGAGCTGTATATATAGCACATGAAGCTATCAGCCAGCCAGATGATAGCTGGGAGGACGGATTTTGAAACATTCCTTATCATTTTTTCTAAAACTCAGAGATAAGATCATTCAGTTACTTTAAAAAATATGGGCTGAGATTACGGCAGCCTTGGAAGGCTTTATTTTGGACTTTCGGCCACTTGACCTTGGCTTACTCTATTCATTCAGGCTAGTCTTAAGGATTTTGTGGGCACCTTAGGCAACTTCAAGACTTTATGTACAGCTCAGTGTGGACTGCTTGGTCCATTTGAGGTAAGTTAGTATAAAACATGGATTATATAGCTGCTCCATAGTCATTCAAAGCTTTAGGCCAGATCTCAGATGAATATGTACCACATAGTCATGACCACATCTCATAGCTGCCCATTGCAATGGGCCTATATAGGTCACATGAGCTCTTTGGTGTACAGCATTATTTGATCTCATTGTCTGACCAAAATGTAGGCATGCTCTGAAGGCTATATGATGCTTTTCCACCACTGGGGAAACACCTGCAGAAAGGGAAAGGAAGGAATCTATCAGAGAGACTCTTCAAAGTCTGGTTTTGCTCCCTCTTAGGTCCATGATCCTGAGAAGGTTACTCTGAGCAAGAAACCTGCCTGCCATGAGGAATACATGAGATAGTGCAGGTAACACAGCTGGTTCACAGTGGGCATGCTCATCGACTTCAACTATTGTTGACATGATTATGACAACAATAAGACTTACTTGGCTTTATATATATTTACATGCAAATAAACATCCTGGGAGTATGTTTTTCTAAGCTAATAATCTATTTTTTTCCCCTTTACGACCCATCTGTCTACCCTTTTCTGTCCTATGCTCATTATTACCAATGAGACATGTGAAAGTGTTAGTTTCTCAGTCATGTCCTACTCTTCATGACCCCATGGACTGTAGCCTGCCAGGCTTCTCCATCCATAGGATTTTTCCAGACAAGAATACTGGAGTGGGTTGCCATTTCCTCCTCCAGGGGATCTTCCTGACCCAGGGATCAAACCCAGGTCTCTCTCATTGCAGGCCAACTCTTCACCATCGGAACCAATAGGGAAGGCATCCACCAGTAATTTTTATTCTTCCCTTGACTACAATTACAAATTAAGGCCTACATAATGTGTCCTCTCTGTGTCTGTTTCATCCTTTCAAGATTGCTTTCAAACAGCTCTAAGCTAGACCCTGGGTATCAGCAGCCACCCTAAGAAAAAGCAAATACTAGCTTAGTTACAGATTTCCCCAGGAGTTCTGGGGGAGCAATAAAATAGTTGAGTTCAGTTCAGTCACTCAGTCATGTCCGACTCTTTGCGACCCGATGGACTGCAGCATGCCAGGCTTCCCTGTCCATCACCAGCTCCCAGAGTTTGCTCAAACTCATGTCCATCGAGTTGGTGATGCCATCCAACCATCTCATCCTCTGTCAACCCCTTCTCCTCCCTCCTTCAATCCTTCCCAGCATCAGGGTCTTTTCCAAGGAGTCAGTTCTTCGCATCAGGTAGCCAAAGTGTTGGCATTTCAGCTTCAGCATCAGTTCTTCCAATGAATATTCAGAACTAATTTCCTTTAGGATTGACTGGTTTGATTTCCTTGCAATCTAAGGGTCTCTCAAGAGTCTTCTCCAACAGTTCAAAAGCATCAATTCTTCAGCACTCAGCTTTTTTTATAGTCCAACTCTCACATCTATACATGTCTACTGGAAAAACCATAGCTTTGACTAGATGGACCTTTGTCAGCAAAGGAATGTCTCTGCTTTTCAATATGCTATCTAGGTTGGTCATAGCTTTTCTTCCAAGGAGCAAGTGTATTTTAATTTCATGGCTGAAGTCACCATCTGCAGTGATTTTGGAGCGCCCCCCCCCCAAAAATAAAGTCTGCCACTGTTTCCACTGTTTCCCCATATATTTGCCATGAAGTGATGGGACCAGATGCCATAATCTTAGTTTTTTGAATGTTCAGTTTTAAGCCAGCTTTTTCACTCTCTTCTTTCACTTTCATCAAGAGACTCTTTAGTTCTTCTTCACTTTCTGCCATAAAGGTGGTGTCATCTGCATTTCTGATTATTGATAGATATTTCTCCTCGCAATCTTGATTCCAACTTGTGCTTCATCCAGCCCAGCATTTCACATGATGTACTCTGCATATAAGTTAAATAAGCAGGGTGACAATACACAGACTTAATGTACTCCTTTCCTGATTCAGAACCAGTCTGTTGTTCCATGTCCAGTTCTAACTGTTGCTTCTTGACCTGCATATAGATTTCTCAGGAGGCAGGTCAGGTGGTCTGGTATTCCCATCTCTTTCAGAATTTTCCAGTTTGTTGTGATCTACACAGTCAAAGTCTTTGGCTAAAGGCCTAAAATAGTGGAAATCAGTAAATTGGCAATGAAGAATATTGGGGGGATTGTAGTTCTAAATTCATCACTTATTGGCTGTGTGACTGTGTGTCCATTCACCTCAGTTAATTCACTGGTAAATGAGCTTACAGGACCTGCTTTGCTCTGTTCATGGGACTTCTACAGGGTTCTTATATGGATAGAGTATAACAGAGTTGCCCCAAATATGGTAGGCATAGCACCTTTTAACATGTGAGATGATTTCTAGTGGTACACAGCCAAAGTTTTTATTCCTTCTTGAACTTAAATCTTAGTATTTATTTTTATGGATATTAGAAAGCAATTATTATATAACTAGCACACCAAATTCATGATTTCTTAGATGTAATTGCTCAGCATGAGGTTGAAGTAAAAAACAAGAAACAATAGTAAATATATGTGTATGAGTGTGTGTGTGTGTGTGTATGTAATTATGTGTAATTATGACAGAAATGGAAGGTAATGCCCTTGTAAAATATACATGTCTACAAAAAATAGAATAAATAGAACAGTTGTCTAAAGACTTCAGGGACCTTAACAAATGTGTCATTGTTACTCTCTGGAGGTCCCTGAATTTCCTCACCCATAAAAGTCAACAAATGGTTGCTGATGCTTTCCACGTACCTGGCACTCTTCTGGGTTCTGAGGATTTAACAGTAGATCAGAGAGACAAAATTTCTCCCTCCTGGAGATACATTCAAGTGGAGAAACATATCTGAACCTACAAAAGAATTTGTGAATCTGACCCCATCATGTACCCATTTGACAACTGCAAGCACTCACTCAATGGCTGCTCTTGTTGCAGTGAGATGCCAGAGGTAGGAATAAAGAACTTACCTGAGAATATCTAAAAAAGGACCTGGCAGAACCCAGAGAAATGCTGTAGTGTGTACAAATGTAAATCGTTTTTGTTTCTGTTGGGTTTTCCTCTGGGTTAAGTTCCTGGAAAAAGTTTCCTAAAACTTTTGCACAGTGACAGGATTTATCTTAATGGTCTGTATTTGGCACTGTGTTCTCTCTAGAGGTAATGAGAAATGTGAGCCTAACCAGTCCCATATTAGAATTATGCATCTTAGTCTTC
The DNA here is from genome assembly GCF_029378745.1 of Bos indicus. Lineage (NCBI taxonomy): Eukaryota > Metazoa > Chordata > Mammalia > Artiodactyla > Bovidae > Bos > Bos indicus. The sequence continues at coordinate 35,661,722 of NC_091779.1, forward strand.
AAATAGTCAACCCAGCTTGAATTACTCTAACCATAAAATTACTCTTCTGAATCAAATGCTCTTCTGATAGCCAAATATGGAAAGCCTAATTTGTTTTCCTTCATTCCCTAATTTTAAAATTCTATCCAAAAGAATTAGCAAATTTCCCTGGATTCTTTTTCACTTTTTAAATCCCCAGAGTAATATTTCTCAACCGGTTTGAATTGCATTATGTCTGCATTTATTGGCTCTTCCTATCAACTCACAAGTTGGCTATTTGACAACATTGAAAGGCTCAGCAACTCCTACTTGGGAAATTAGTGCCTCAGTGAACTTACTAAAAAATACCCCAGTGGCTTGAAAAAAACAAAAAGAAGTTTCTAACACAGTGTAATTTCCAAACAGGGAATAGGTTATATGCTAGGAGACTGTGTTGAAAAAATGAATAGCAATAAATTCATAACAAAATAACTGCCCAGTAAAGATAAAACCCAAATATTATATAGAAGGAGAACGTAACATGCTGGGGCCAAAATGTAGGAGGAAAGATGTATTAACCAAGCCTGCAAATGAGACAGGTCCATATAAGTTTAATTTTCAGACCATCTAAAAGTTATAGCCTTTAGTATGACAATACCCTCCATAAGTGAGTAACTAAAGGGGATGGTTCATTACTTCTGTGGCACATCACACTCACCTATGGTTCTATGTTTAGTATTGTTACTTGGGATGATGGTTTCTGTGTTTTGCTAAAGCATCCAAATTTTTCATTTTGAAAATGCTTTCATTTCATCCAAGCATATTCATTTTGGTTCCTTGTTCTTGGTAAACTGCATAGCACATTTGTAAATGGTGCTTCGGTTTATAGGCTTAGTCCCTGAAAAAAATTTTTTTTAAAGCTAAGGCTTACAGTAAGCAGATAAACGTACTTGCTATACCTGACTACCTGGTATGAAATGCAAGGCTTGTGAATTTCAAACGTGAGGCAAGAATATAAAATGATTTTTAAAAACAAATCTCCCTGTACTTAGAACCCAAAGGAATGTTGTCTCTTTTCAGTTCATTCTCATTGGGAGGTCATATACTTACTCTAATTATATTGTTTTTCCTCTAAACATTTGGAACTCCTCATGTGGAATTGTCTTCGGAGCCTGCAAAGCATTTTTCTGAGAGTCCTGCTCTGTGCCAAGTCTTCATCCTTTGGGGTGGGGTGGGGGATGGGAGCCAGTGGAAGGGAGTGGATTTAATGATTTCTGGAAAGAGCTGAAAGTCATCCAGAGGCCAATCTGGCAAATGGCGTGAGTGTAACCATTTGGGGTTAAAAGCTAAAATAAAAGGGCTGTCTATAAAGTGCAGAGTCTGGCTCTGTCATTTGGACTGAACTGACTCTTTGAAGGCAGTCCTCAAAACAGCTTCCCAGGCAGCTCTGGTCCGTGCCCAGCATTCTTTGAATAAATGTATAGAGTCTCCTAAAGTGGCGAACTTTTGAAGTAATACTTCAAACACTCATTTCCTTGTGTAAGACCCAAGTGCTTTTGTCACAGACTACTGTGGTCATGTGTAGGAAAGAGCCATCATTTACTAAGGGCCCGGAATCAAGATAAAGACTGTTAGGTAAACATACTTTCTCAAGAACACACAGGAAAGAAAAGAACTTGCAGTGAAGTGTTGATAGTTCTTGTCCAGGAACCATGGTTAGAATTCAGCCATTGTGTATATGTCTACCGTACATGCCCTAGTATAAGGCAATGCCAAACACAAGACCCTCTTCCATCCTCCAAATAAGTCCTCCTGTTCCCCACCCCCGCAAAATTCTAGAGATGTAGCTAAAAATCTTTCATCATCTACTTATAAATACTTTATTTAGTTACATATATTTAATCATTTTATGCATTTATAAAATTAAATAATATAATTCGATATCTTATTTTATATTTCACAGAATTTACTAAGGTCGTATTTTTTCCATAATCTTATTTCAGTTTTATTCAAAGCCACAGCATAGCACTATGACAGTTGTTTTCTTTCATCTGACAGTTACATATTTTCAACATTCACTATGTAACCACTTACTGTAATATTTTTAAAAGTGATATTTAGAAGGCTTATTCACCATCAACACCCACTTTGGCAAATATGAGGCCATTCATTCAAGTGAAAGAATAATTAAATATGTATTGAAGTTCACCAATTCCACTTAGAAATATCAGAATCTTGCATTGATTACAAGTGTTTCAGGATAATGTGTTTTCCCTGAAAAGAATGGTGTTATTAGAAATAAAATAATGATGAGAACACTCTATAGTAAGAAACTCAAAATGTAAAGGGATTCTCTCTTTTTTCTAAGGAGTGATTTTTGGGAAAAACCTTGCTTGGCATTTGAGTGTCCTCAGAGTTCATGGTTTGCTCTCCATTACCCCCCAATAGTTGAACAGCTCTCTGTTTTCATTGCTGTTGAACGAATGAAAATAGATTACCAACAGAAGTCAGAGTTCACAGGAAGAAATTTGATAGAAATACAATGTAACAGAAGACATTTGATTTCCTTCTGAGGTGCAGTAGGGGGGAAGCAAAATACAGTGCAATCATTTGCCCCTAGAGATAGGACTGTGAAGAAGGCTGAGAGCCAAAGAATTGATGCTTTTGAACTGTGGTGCTGGAGAAGACTCTTGCAAGTCCCTTGGACTGCAAGGAGATCCAACCAGTCCATCCTAAAGGAGACCAGTCCTGGGTGTTCATTGGAAGGACTGATGCTGAGGCTGAAACTCCAATACTTTGGCCACCTCATGTGAAGAGCTGACTCATTGGAAAAGACCCTGATGCTGGGAGGGATTGGGGGCAGGAGGAGAAGGGGACGATAGAGGATGAGATGGCTGGATGGCATCACTGACTCGATGCACGTGAGTTTGGGTAAACTCCGGGAGTTGGTGATGGACAGGGAGGTCTGGCGTGCTGCGATTCATGGGGTCGCAAAAAGTCAGACATGACTGAGAGACTGAAATGAACTGAACTGAACTGAGACATAGGAACACTGGATTACAGAGCAAATTCCAAAACACTCTATATTGGGGGGCATGAAAAAGTAATAGGAAACAGCTAATGAAGAGCAGGAGAAGGAAAGTTGCTTACAGGGCAGGGGTCTATTTAGTTAAATAATAATACCACTTATACCAGGGCATCGTCAAGATTCTGTCTTTGGGCTTCAAGCATTGGGTTCTTGGAAGCCATCCTGTTTTGATGCTACCACCATATATACTCTCATTGTTATTGTGGCTGAAGCTGATGTTCTAATCCTGGCTGGGCCCCGGGGTTTTGTATGGCCTTGATGGCTCTTCTCTTGCATTCAAAATAGTTCATGATATTGATGCCTTCACAGGGATAGCAGCATTCCATCAGAATGGCAGGCTTCCCACTGTTGGCAGCAACTTGCTAGCCGCCACATTTGATTTTGAAGACAAAGAAATTAAAGCATTCTTCCGGAGGTTGGATGGAAAGCCCTGGTTTTAAATTTCTCATCCTTTTCTACTTCACAGGGTCTCAAGATGATGGCCCTTGAGTTACTGTCCAGTCTGCTGACCTGGCTTGGTACACCCTGATACCTACTACTCCCCTGCTGTCATTTCCTTTCCCTAACTCTATAGGCACTTTTTCTCCTAATTTTGGACAATCATCGGCATGATTTGGAAACCACATTGTATCTTTTAAAAAGAGTTGGATAAATAACGTTTTTTATTTTTTGTATTTTTCATTCCTTTCACAGTGTTCCATTGGCCAGAAATAGTGACATGGATTTAAATATGCATGATTTAAATAATATGCCACGATTGCCTGCTAGTAAAGTGATTAAGACTTCACACTTTCACTTTCAAGGGCAAAGGTTCAATCCCTGGTCAGGGAGCTAAGATCCCACAAGCTGCATGGCACAGTATATATATGTAATATTCCATTAATAAAAATTTCCTTTCATCTTGGGAAAATGAATTTGTATACATCTTCTCAAGGAAGCCTGAGGAGGCAGTGGGTAGTAATGGACACAATGGGGAAAAGAGGGATTTGAGCTGCCTTCTTATTTCTGTTTTCCCTTTTACCTCCAGACCATGAGCAAGTCACATAATTTCTCTGTACATCCAGTCCCATGTTCATGAAATAAGACTTGACTCCCTTCCTCCCAGGCTTTGTGAAGTTCTAACATTCTGCATATCCAAATGGTAATGCCCACTGAGTATTGAGCATGTAACCTGAACCAGACACCGTGCAGAGATGTTCATGGGCAGCTCCTTTAACCCACCCATCAAACCTGGTGGATGGACACTCTTACATGTAAAGAAACTGAGGCTTAAAGAGAGAAGTGTCCTGGAGAAGACACCTCTTCTTTGACTGAGTCCTAGATAATGGGTTTAACTCATTTCTGAACAAGTGAGACAGATGGTTCAGAACACAAAGAGACAAAAATCAACCAGAAGGGTTTTCATCACTCCTTTTATTTCTTTTCCTTTCTTTGCTTTGTCTTTCATAGGTCTCATGTGAGAATTGAGTAATTTTTGTTTTTATTTTTTCTTTTCCATTATGGTTTATTACAGGATGCTGAATATATTAACAGTTCCCAAGTAGGACCTGCTCTTTGCATGCTCAGTTGCTCAGTCCTGTCCAACTTTTTGTGACCCCCATGGACTGTGGTCTACCAGGTTCCTCTGTCCATGGATTTCTCCAGGCAACAATACTGGAGTGGGTTGCCATTTCCTTCTCCAGGAGATCTTCCTGACCCAGGATTGAACCCATGTCTCCTGCATTGGTCAGTGGGTTCTTTACCACTGACCCACCTGGTAAAGCCCACCTGTTGTTTCAGTTCAATTCATTCTCTCAGTCGTGTCCAACTCTTTGCAACCCCATGGACTGTAGCACACCAGGCTTCCTGTCCACCACCAACTCCCGGAGCTTGCTCAAACTCATGTCCATTGAGTCAGTGATGCCATCCAACCATCTCATCCTCGGTGGTCCCCTTCTCCTCCTGCCTTCAATCTTTCCCAGCATCATGGTCTTTTCCGAGGAGTTAGTTCTTCACATCAGGTGGCCAAAGTATTGGAGCTTCAGCTTCAACATCAGTCCTTCCAATGAATATTCAGGACTGATTTCTTTTAGGATCGACTGATTCGATGACTACTGGAAAAACCTGTTGGTTACCTATTTTATATACAGCAGTGTGTATCTGTTAATCCAAAACTCCCAATTTATCCCTCCCCCAATCCCTTTCCTCTTTGGTAACCATAAGTTTATTTTCTATGTCTATGAGTCTGTTTCTGATTTGTAATTAAATTCTTTTGTATCATAGTTTAGATTCCACATATAAGTGATATTGCATGGTATTTGTCTTTTTCTGTCTGACTTACTTCACTAAGTATTATAATGTCTAGGTCTAACCATGTTGCTGTGAATGTCATTATTTTATTCTTTGTTATGGCTGACTAGTATTCCATTGCACATATATGTAATATGCCTGATAGTCACCTAAAGAAGACGTAGCACATCTTCTGTATCTAGAGAACTGAGTTATTAAAACTGTTTTCTTCATGACCCATTATCAACCTCAGTCCATATGAGTCCCCTCTTGCTATTTTGGTACTTTCTCCTCTTCATTTTCTGTACCACCTCTTTCCTCCTATGTGGACTCACTCTATTATACTTTATGTCTTTGCAATTTGTTTTTCCTTTGTTTATTTAGATAAGTATATCCTTGGAAAAAATGTCATTTTGTGTCAGTGTTTTTGACTTACATAAACACTATCAAGCTTTGAATCTCTTTCTTTTTTACTCTTTTTTTTTTTTTTCACTGAAATTCTGTTCTGAGGTTCATCCATGTCGCTACTATACGACATGGATAGGCCTGAGTTTGCAAGCTGGGATCGCAAAGAGTCGGACACGACTGAGCAACTGAACACCATGTTGCTACATGTAAATCTTGTTCATTATGCCTGATAGTCACCTAGGATTCCATCTTATCATATTATACATTTCTTTTATCAATTTCCTTTATCAATGGACATTTAGCTTACCCCAAATTCTTGTTTTGGGATTCAACAACCTGGCATGAATATCCTCTAATATGGCTTTATACTCACTTAGATGAGAGTCCCTTTGCAATATAAACTCAGGAGTAGGATTTTACAGCTGTTGTATACATGCATGTTCATTTCACTAGGCACTGTTAGGTTGCTTTCTAGAAATCCTGTATTGCTCTGTACTTATTCCAGTGATGTATAAAGATTACCATGTCCCCATTTTCTCATGAACACTTACTTGTTATTTTCTGGCTAATTTTTTGCTGATCTCTTTTATTAAGTGGTTTTAATTTACATTTGTTTGATAATTAGTAAGGTAGAACATTCTTCACTAATCATTAGCCATTCAGCTTTTTCTTGTGTGATTTATATACTTTGGCCCATTTTTTTCCTTACTGTATATGTACAACTTTGCTGGTTTTTGTAATTATGGCTTATAATTTGTTATATTATCTGGTATGGTGGGTTATTCTCCCCCGCACAATCTGTTTTGAACTTCATTTACAATATTAACTGAATCACAAAAGTTTATTCGTGTATTTTAAAATTTAATTATTTGTGGGTTTCAGCTGTTGTCTTTATTTTCTCCCAGTCTGCCACTTCTGTTAGCTTAAGGTTTCCTCTGTTTGTAAAATGTTCTGATAGCTGGTATGTCTTCTTTTTTGATTTTGTCTTAACTTTTTGAAAATTCTTATTTTTCTACATAACTATTAGAATTTGTTTTTCATGTTAAAAAAAGTTTCACTCTGGGATTTTGATTGTAAGTGCACTAAATTTGAAGCACTTCCCTGGTGGCTTAGGTGGTAAAGTATCCGCCTGCAATGCAGGAGATGCGCAGAAGATATGGGTTCGATCCCTGGGTCAGGAAGATCTGGAGAAAGGAATGGCAACCCACTCCAGTATTCTTGCCTGGAGAATCCCATGGACAGAGGAGCCTAGCGGGCTAGAGTTCATGGGGTTGCAGAGTTGGACACAGCTGAGCAACTCAGCACACACATGTTGAATTTAAAGATTGATCAAGGAAAACAACTCTATGTGATGTTAAAGCAAGGTGTTAATTCTATATGCTGTTCAGTGTTTCGTTTGTTTAGATTTTCTGATTTGTGCTTTAATAGTTTAACATTTATTCTCTATAAAGATGTTGTTTCTTTGGTTGATATATACTTTGTAGTTTTGTTACTACCATGAATAGTGTCCTACATTCTATTATATTGCCTATTGGGCTATTGGGGTTTCCCAAGTGGTGCTAGTAGTAGAGAACCCACTAGCCAACTCAGGGGACACATGAGATGCAGATTTGACTGGGTTGGGAATATTCCCTAGAGGAGAAAATGGCAACTCACTCCAGTATTCTTGTCTGGAGAATCCCATGGACAGAGGAGCCTGGCGAGCTAAGTCCATAGGGTCACTGTTGCCTATGCATAGGAACACTGTTTTTTACACATTGTTTTTTATACCTAAAAAATTTGCTGGACTCCATTTTAATTTTAGTAGTTTGCTGATTTCTTAGGTTTTCTGGGCATTTGATTGTGATATTGTAACTTGAATAATAACAACGTGGTCTCCTTCCTTCCTGGTCTTAATGCCGCGCCCAGGATTTCCTGCATTGATACCGTCATTCATATCTTGTTCTTAACCTTAAACAAATCGCAGTTAAACTTTTCAATTAAATTTAATGATTGCAGTCAATGGTTGGTAGAGAGTCTTTATTGGGTTAAAGAAGCTTCCCTCTATTCCTAGCTTTCTAAGAGTTTTTTAAAAAACATAGGTTTTGAATTTTATCCAATGCCTTTTCTGCATTTTTTGAGATATTCATGTAATTTTTCTCCTCTAGTCCAATAATGTGGTGAATTATTTTAATGGTTTTATATTTTCTTTTCTTAAACCATTTTTTCTTAAATGGGCTCTATTTGATCATGTTTTATGTTTTAAATTCATCACTGAATCCAGTAGCTGATATTTTAATTAGGATTCTCATACACATGTTCATAAGTGAAGCTGTATTCATAGACAAATTTGTCTTCTGCACTGGGTTTAGTATTAAAATCAAATGAGTTATACTCTTTTGCTTTTTTTCTGATTCATGTGACAAGTTGTATAAGACAAGGAGATTCACTAGTCCCTCTCCAAGCTTTCCCGCATGAAAAAAATAGCAACCAGTTATCAGAAAAAAAAACCACTGTCTTCTCTCTTTCTTTCACACTCATATTCAATTCTGAGCCAGTCATCCCGGCTCTGCCTTCACAGTGCATCTAAGTCGAGTCCCATCTTCCCACCACCTCTTCCTGCCTCTGCTGTGTGAGAGGATGGACCTGTCCACAGGATGCCACCACCCTGTACTGGGGCTCCATGTTTTTGTTTTCACCTCCTTGTAGTTCATTTTCCCAATATCCCTTTAAAGCATAAGTCAAATCTTGTGACTCTTGTAATTGTCTCCTGTTGACCCCATTGGGAGGGAGGGGTAGTGTCTGGGATCAAAACACAGACCATTGTAGCCATCTTCCTGGGCACTGGATGGATAAAACTGACCATAGCACACTTGTGTATACTCAGCCTGGGGGACGAGTCCACTGCACACCACCCATGGCCACGTGGGGCTTTCATTCAGAAACAGTGTGGACCACCAGGCGTGATGGGAGGAAGGCTTTGCAGTAGTCAGAGGGCGTGGCACCCACTGGTTCCCACAGGAGGATGTGACTGGGAGTTTGACTAATTCAGGAGTAAGCAGGAACTCTACCTGGTCCAGCTGATAAGAGGGGTGTTTGGCAAAGGAATATTTTCTGCAGAAGCAGAATGGGAATGGCACTTGTGGGTATGTGGATATGCCACTGGAGGCGTTCCTACTCCCCTCAACCCATGTCAATGCAGGACATAATACTGGGCCTTAATTTTAAGCCTCACACCATAGGTTTCTGGGCCAAAACTTTTCAAGGCCCTTCATGGTCTGACAATTGGCTGCCTCTCTGGGCTTATTTCCTATGTTCTCCCTTCCTCCAAATATTCTGCTCCAGCTACAATGACTACTTACTCTTACTCAAACTCATCAAGCATATTTTCACCTCAGGCCTAAGCCCTTGCTTTTTATTTTGTCTCTTCCCATAGTGAAAGTTGCTCAGTTGTATCCGACTCTTTGCGACCTCATGGACTATACAGTCGATGGAATTCTCCAGGCCAGAATACTGGAGGGGTCAGCCTTTCCCTTCTCCAGGGGATCTTCCCAACCCAGGGATCGAACCCAGGTCTCCCACATTGCAGGCGGATTCTTTATCATCTGAACCACAAGGGAAGCCCCGTCCCATAGAGATATCACCATAGTTTTTTCTCACTTTCTTCAGATTCATGCTTACCTCGTCAGTGTGAGGTAAAAAGCGTAATTTTACATGCTTTCAAACTTTATATAAAAAGTGCCCTGCTATATATGGTTTTTCATCTTCATTATTATATTTTTGAAATTCATCCTGGTTGCTACATTTAGCTCCATTTTGTTCTTTTTATCTACTCTGGTACATTCTATGAATGTGGCAACGTTCATTTATCTCGTATCCTGTGGATGAATGTTTAAGACTTTTCCATTACGAGAATGTATCAGTGAATCTCTCTGCAGGTATTCTTGTGAACACGTACAAGACTTTTTTCTAGGGTCTATATAAAAATGTGGAATTGCTGGTCAGATGGTACCAGGAACTTCCTGGGAGTTAACCTTAAGAGGTGGGGCTGAGAAAGCTTTATGCAATCTTCCTCCTGTTGAAAAGCATAGAAACTACTAGAAGAGTTGAGAGACTCTGAGACCTAAAAAAGGCACTGACATAAGTAAATGCTGACAGCTGTTTCTGTGGTTCATCAGAGGAGCTTCTCTACTGTTTGTGAGCAGACTACAGGCTCCTTGCTACTGTCACCAACGGCCACCTCTGTGACGCATCTGTTGTCACTCAGGGGACTGACAAAAAGTGCCCACTGGCAGGAGTGGTGGCTGTGAAAAATTGTTAAGCTGGGGGTGGTCTAAACTCTCACAGATGTTGGACTTTCTCCCTCAGCCTCACATTAGTCACTCTTTACCTCCAGAGAAGAACCGAGAGAATTCGTCTTTGTCAATAGACTTTGCTGAGTTGAGAGAATACTAATTTCCCCACAGGGATCTTGGTAAAAAAAATTAGTCACCTACAAACTATGGAAACAAACTCAAAATAACTTCAGAGATCCTAAATTAGAGCCCAGCTTTCAGATTTCTGATGGAGGGTGCAGCCCAGGAGAAAATGGCTTCATAAGCATGTATCTACCGTCTCCCTTCTCTAGTTCTTATCTTGGTCTCTCTGTCTCTCCTCCTCTGTTTCTCTTCTCTTTTCTCTCTTTCTTACTTTCTTGGTCCCTTGTTTATGTGTTAGATTTGTCAATAGGATTTCAAGATTCCACTTTGCCTCCATGGTGTTCGTGTTTTGACAAAAAAGGAAGCCAGAAGGGATGTTTAGTTCTTTCAGTAAAGTGGAGGGTTCACAAGAAATCCGTGCAGATTGAGCCAACCCCTACCCTATAACTTATCATTTGATTTGGCTGTAAAAGTCATGTGTTCAGCAAGATTCTCTTGAGTGCATTGTAGAAGTGGTGCTTCCTCTCCAGGATGTCCCTGTGGAGACCTGTGGGTCACAAGAACCTAACGGAAGCCCAGGAAGATGGCTATAATGACCTGATTTGATCCTCAACATTCCTCAAATGCAATACCATGATGGATGTACACCCAATTCCCTCAGACGCAAGAGCCAAAGTCACCGTGGAGGGAGGCAAAACGTTCAGTTCAGAGTCCGGAGACTTGTGTTTGTGTCTGGGTCCTACCACTGCCTAGTTGGTGACCTTGGGCCAATTACTACACTTCAGGTTTTGGTTACTTCATTTTAAAAATGAGGGTTTTTATTGACATACAGTTGACCATAGTAGTCTCTTACAATCCTTTGTATTTTCTGTGTTATGAGCAGTCTCCTCTTTCATTCCTAATTTTATTTGAGTCTTTTTTCTTCCATAGTGAATCTAGCTAGCAATTTGTCTATTTTATCTTCTCCAAAAAGCCCAGCTCTTGGTTTCATTGATCTTTTCTACTGTCTTTTTAGTTCTATTTATTTCTGCTGTGGTCACTGTCATTTCCTTCTTTCTGCTAACTTTGGGTTTAGTTTGTTCTTCTTTTTCTAGTTCCTTGAGATATAACGTTAAGTTAAAGACATCTGTTTTGGCTAAATGTATAATCTATCTCATTTAGCCAAAATAGATGTCTTTAACTTAATGTTATATCTCAGAGAATGTGTATATTTGTAAAGGATGTGTATTCTATTGATTTTGGATGGGATGTTCTATAAATGTCTGTTAAGTTCATCTGGTCTAACATATAGCTTAAGTCCAGTGTTTCTTTATTGATTTTCCATCTAGATAATCTACCAATTGTTGAAAGTGGGGTATCAAATTCTCATACTATTATTGTATTATGGTATATTTCTCCCTTCAGGTATGTTGATATTTGCTTTATATATTTAGGTGTTCCTATGTTGAGTGCATAAATGTTAGCAAATGTTATAACCATCTTACTGGTTGATCCCTTTATCTTTATATAATGACCTTTTTGTTACAGTTTTTGTCTTAAAGTCTGTTTTGTCTGATACAAGTATAGCTACCTTAGGTTTCTTTTCATTTCCATTTGTGTGGAATTCTTTTCCCATCCCTTTACATTGAGTCTGTATGTGTCCTTAAAGTCAAAGTGAGTCTCTTGTGGTCAGCATATAACTGGGTCTTGTTTTTTATCCATTCAGTCATTCTATGTCTTTTGATCAGAGGATTTAGTAAATTTACATTTAAAATAATTATGTTGGCCTTCCCTGTGGCTCAGACAGTAAAGAATCTGCCTGTAATGCAGGAGACCTGGGTTCAACCCCTGGGTGGGGAAGTTTCCCTGGAGAAGGGAATGGCTACCCACTCCAATATTCTTGCCTGGAGAGTTCCGTGGACAGAGGAGCCTGGTGGGCTACAGTCCATGGGGTTGCAAAGAGTCTGACACAGCTGAGCGACTTCCACTACCATTTTGTTAATTATTTTTTGGCTGTTTTGTGATTCTTTTATCCTCTTTCTTCTTCTGTTGAGCAACATAGTCTGAATTTCTAGAAACATAATCTACCAACATTGAATCATGAAGAAGTAGAAAATCTGAGCAGACCAATTACTAGTAAGAAGAATGAATCAATAATCAAAATCCGTAAGCAAACAAAAATTCAAGACCAGATGGCTTCACTGATGAATTCTGCTAAACATTTGAAGAAGAATTAGTACTAATCCTTCTGAAACTAATCCAAAAAACAGAAGAGGAAATACTCCCAAATTTATTCTATGGGTTCAGCACTACTATGACACCAAAACCAGACAAAGACACTATGAGAAAAGAAAATTGTAATCCAGTATCCCTGGTGAATATAATACAACAATTCTCAATGAAATAGTAGCAAACTGAATTCAACAACTCATTAAAAACATTATACACTATGATACAACTGGACATTTTAAGAGATACAAGGATGGTTCAACATCTGCAAGTCAATCAATGTGACAAATCACAGCAACAAAATAAAGGATAAAAGTCACATGATCATCTCAATAGATGCAGAGAAAACATTTGACAAAATTCAACATCTGCTAATGATGAAAACTCTCACCAAAATGGGCATGAAGGAACATACTTCAACATAATAAAGGCCATATGTGACAAGTGCACAGCTAACATCATATTCAATGGTGAAAAGTTGAAAACATTTCCTCTAAGATCAGGAATGAGACAAGGATATTCACTCTCACCACTTTTTTCAACATAGTCTGGAAGTCCTTAGTAGATCAATTAAGTAAGAAAAAGAAATGAAAGGCATCTAAATTCGGAAAAACAGTAAAACTATTTGCAGATTACATGATATCTTATATAGAAAACCCTAAAAACTCCACCAAAAAACTGTTAAAACTAAAAAACAAAATCAGTAAAGTTGCAAGCTACAAAATCAGTTGCATTTCTGTACACTAATAAAACTGTAAGAGAAATAAATTTAAAAAGCAATCTCATTTACAATTGCATTAAAAATAATAAAATACCTAGGAATAAATTTGACCAAGGAAGTGAAAGATCTGTAAACTCAAATCTATAAGAAATTGATGAAAGAAATTGAGGATAACACAAGAAAATAGATATGTGCTCATGGATTGGAAAAATTAATATTATTAAAAATTTTTACTACTTAAAGTGATCCACAAATTCAGTCAAATTCCCATCAAAAATTTCAATGGCATTTTCACAAAAATAGTAAAAATAATCCTAAAATATGAAGGGAACTACAAAAAATCCTGAATAGCCAAAACAATCTTGGGAAAGAGGAACAAAGCTGGAAGCATCATGCTTCCTGATTTCAAATTTATTACAAACCTATAGTAATCAAAACAATATGGTATTGGCATGAAAACAGACATAAAAGTCAATGGGACATAATAGAGAGTCCAGAAATAAACCTATGCCTTTGTGGCTAATGGAGTCAGTGATGCTATCTAGATGTCTCATCCTCTGCAAAGACAAGAGATAACAAGTGCTGGTGAGGATGTAGAGAAAAAGCAACCTAGATGCACTGTTGTTGTGAATGTCATTGGTGTAGGTACTATGAAATACAGTGCAGCTTCCTCAAAACATTAGAAATAGAACTTCCAAATGATCTAATAATTCCATTTCTGGGTAAATAACCCAAGGAAATGAAATCATGATCTTGAAAAGATATATGCACCCCCATGTGCATCACAACATTTTTTATAATGGCCAACACACGGAAACAACCTAAGTGTCCATCCATTGATGGATGAATGGAAAAGGAAAATGTAGTGTGTGTGTGTGTGTGTGTGTGTGTGTGTGTGTATGTATTTTTGTTGTTGTTCAGTTGCTCAGTCATATCCCACTCTTGATGATCCTATGGACCGCAGCATGCCAGGCCTCCCTGTCTGTCGCCATCTCCCAGAGTTTGCCCAAGTTTACATTCATTGCATCGGTGATGCCATCCAGCCATCTCATCCTCTGATGCCCTCTTCTCCTTCTGCCCTTGATCTTTCCCAGCCTAGGCACTTTTCCAATGAGTCATCTGTTTGCATCAGATGACCAAAATACTGGAGCTTCAGCTTCAATGTCAGTCCTTCCAGTGAATATTCAGGGTTGCTTTCCCTTAAGATCAACTGGTTTGATCTCCTTGCTGCCCAAGGAGATCAAATATACTTTTATATATATATATAAAATATACTTTTATAAATATACTTTTATATATATATAAATATACTTATATATATATATACAGTGTGTACATATGTATATAAATATATAAATATACTTATATATATAAGTATATAAATATATATATATACTTATATATATATAAAGTGTGTATATATGTATAACACCTTACATTATACATATACACATACATATATATATATTATAATACATATATTATTATAATATATATATGTTATTCAGTCATCAAAAGGGAGGAAATCCTGCCATTTACAACAACAAGGATACACCTTGAGGACATTATGCTAGTTAAGTACGTCAGACAGAGAATGACAAATACTATATGACTTCACTTACATGTGAAATCTATAAAAATCAAACTCACAAAAAATAGAGAATAGATTGGTGGTTACCAGAGGCAGGGAATTCAGGGGACGTGGGTGTGTATTAAAAGGTACAAACTTCCAGTTATAAGATAAACAAGTCCTAGGGGTGTAATGAACAACAGGGTGACTATAGTTAACAATACAGTATCACACTTTGGAAAGTTGCTAAGAAAGTAGATCTTTAAAGTTCTCATCACAAGAAAAAAATTGTATGAAGTGATTGATGCTAAGTAAAGCACAATAGGTGATCATTTCACAATACATACGTGTATCAGATCATTGTATTGTACACCTGAGACTAACACAGTGTTTTACATCAATTATAGCTCAATAGGACTGAAAAAAACTACAGCTTTCTGATAGATGGTTTGTTCATTCAAAATTTATTAAGCATCTGCTGCTGCTGCTGCTGCTAAGTCGCTTCAGTCGTGTCCGACTCTGTGCGACCCCATAGACGGCAGCCCACCAGGTATGTGTATTTAAGCAACTACTAGATACACTCCAAGGTAGATGTTAAATTTCTAATTTAAATTAAATTTAAATTAGTTTTCAAATTTCTTGCCATTGGAAGGAACGACACACATTTTTCTATGTCTGCGTCCACTCGAGTTGTAATCATTTGAGATCCTAAGTGGCTTCACAGATGCCCTGTTACTAAGAAGTTGAAAACTCTGTGCCTCGGCAGATTGGAGGATCTCTGTTGTTTTCTCATCTGTGTGATTACCGCATTGTTGTGGGGTGGGGTATACTTTAGCCTTCCTGGTTGATGTATCTTCTTGTTACATGCTTTTCCAGTTGTATCTCACCGGGTTTAAATCTTCTTACCCTGACCATTCTATTTGTCTCAGCCCTTCTGTCTAGGACTCTGGGGGCTTATGTCCCAGGCCCTCAGTACCGCACCTACTGGGAGAATACAAGCTCTTTCTATGCTTAACAAGGAGAGGCATTGTTTCAATTAAATATCCTACTAAACAAGGATTATAGTCTAGGCTGTGCCTTCCCAAGGGGCATTTTCCATGAAATTGGAAGGAACATTCTTTTAAAGAGACTGACAAAGGAATGCATCTCTTATTAACTCTTAAATAAGTTGTGAGAACAACTTATTTCTTGAATATGACTGTCATATTTTTCTTGCCAAAGCACCAAATTTTTCATATCATTTCTTTATCTGAAAAACTGCCATTAACCACTATTGCCTATAGAACTCAAGCTTTCTTACCCACTTTTTTTTTTTTAGGAAAACCTACTCTCTGGCCTCATCTTACCTATTTATCATTATTCCTCATTGTTCTAGTTTGCACATTTTCCTGTTTCCAAAAAACCATATTTCTACTTCTGGAAGAGGGAAGAGGGCACAATTTAACTGACTATTTTTCATGCGCTAGGTAAAGCAGATTATTCAACATGACATAGCTAGTTAGTGACAAAGTTCAAAGCATATGTTTACTCAGAAACAAGGAACCAAAATGGCAGATAAAATAATTGTTATAGTAATTTTTAATCCAGGTACAAATTCTGACCCATAATCACTAGCTCTTTTTCATGAGGAAAATCATTTCATCTCTCTGGGCTTTAGTCTCTTCACTTGTGAAATGAAATGATAACTCTTTCACTATTGTTGTGGATATTGGGAACTTTAATATGGAAAATGCCTGGTACAGTGTCTCTCTCAGGCTTCCCAGGTGGCTCAGCAGTAAAGAATCCACCTGCAGTGCAGGAGACCTGGCTTTGATTTCTGGGTCGGGAAGATCCCCTAGAGAAGGGAATGGCAACCCACTCCAGTGTTCTTGCCTGGAAAATCCCATGGACTGGGGAGCCTGGTGGGCTACAGTCCACAGGATCACAAAGAGTCAGACACGACTGAAGCGACTGAGAATGGATGTGCAGTGTCTGCCTCGTAATGTGTGCTCAGCAAGTGTTAGTTAAGTGCAATATTCTCTGTTTTCCAGAATCAGTAAAGCCAAACTCATCTACTTTGGAGACCCGCAGGAAAACATCCAATAAAGACAATTATCCTATCCGTAAGTGCTCACTCCTGCCTAACTCTAGGATACTTGCCAGATACTATGAAAGCAAACTGGGTGTCCCATGGAGTAAGACTAATGAATAGCATATCTGATCCCAACAGTTTATTTAGTTTTGTACACAGCCAAGAGCAAAGAGTGAATTTAATCCGATGGTGTTGAAGCTTTCTAGAACGACGAGCTCTAAGACCACATACAGCTGTAGGCACCTCTAATGCAGATACTCACAATCCTGCCATGCTCTCCCTGCCTGTTGACTGATGCAGACAGCTTGGAACTGTGTCTGAGCTGGGAGATATGTATGTGAGGAGCAGAGCCTCCCAGAGAGGCATCTCTCTGGATGGTAACTGGTTGCATACAAGGCGGGGAACACATGAACATGGCAGAGAATCTGAACGGAAATTCAGATGTCTTTTGGTCCACTCTTGGTAACGTAACATAGTGCTTGGGTCTCCACAGAAAAGAGTGCATTCAAGGTGGTCATTGAAGAATATTAAAAAGGGAACTATTTGTGGAGGCATGGCCAGGAGTAGGGAGTCAGAAGGAACAGTGAAACACCACAAGATGATGATGGGGAGTGGCCACTGCTGCCCTTAAGCTTGAAGGGGCAAGCTCGAATTCAATCGAATTGACTCAAATTTAATCAGACCCATAATGTGGGAAAGGAGCCGTCTGAGAGGAGTTTGACCGTCAGTCGAGAAGGAGGACCAGAACAACAGAGACTGAGGTCACAAACACCCTGATCTTTCTGCCACTCCCTCTCCTCCTTCCAGAGCCTTCCATGGACTGAACCCAGCAGGAGCCCACTGATGCAGTTCTTCCAGGCCAGCCTGCTGGGGTGCATGGTAGAGTGAAGAAGGATGAAAATGGATGTGGAGGAACAAATGGAGAAAACCCTGCCTGCCCAGACAGTGAGTACAGGAAAGGCCTAAAAACATTTTTTCCCTAAATTTTCCCTACATTGTAATAGCTATATGACTAATTTACACTTACTGATGGAAAAAAGTATCTGTCATATACTTATACCAGATCATATTCAACATAGTGGTTGGAAGGTTCAGCTCAATTCTATCAAGGGGCTGAATTCTCTCAACAGGGAGGATGCCTCGTATTTAAGCTGTAGGAAGATCCCCAGGACTGACGTTCTCCACTGTTGCTGTCATTCAGTCGCTAAGTCCTGTCCGACTCTTTGTGACCCCAAGGAAGGCGGCGTGCCAGGCCTCCCTGTCCTTCACCATCTCCTGGAGTTCGCCCAAGTTCAAAATGTTCTCCATAGTCTTCTGTATATGTTGGAGTGTTAAGGGGTCCAGAACTGACAGTCCTGTTTTTTGTTTAACACGGACATGAAAAATAGGCAGATGGAGATTTTTTAAAGTCAGACTTAGCATTGATAAAGCTGATATTCGAAAGCAGAGCTTAGTAGAAAGTCCCAGTGGATTTCCTAAGAGGGTGCTGCAGAACACAACTTACCTTCCTGGTCAGAAGCAAAGTGACAAAAATGCAAGTCTGACCCAGGGCCAGGGTCTTGACTGATGATAAACTCTTGAGCAGATGAAAATGCCTATTTCATGCAAATGGACAGACTCCAAAAGAGACAAGACAGAAACTGAGGCACGTTCCTTAATTCCTTCTCCCAAATTCAGGGGATTAAACCTGTCCCCATCCCCTGGTAGGATGAGTTTCAACAGCATCTAAGGAAGTACAAAAAGAGACCAATCAGACAGACCTGGGGTTTACCCACCCACTGCTTCCAGGGATGTTCCATGGGATAAGGGGTTTCAGTTGTCCCCCAGTCTCTCCAGGAATGCATTGGTGCCCATACCTGACTTCCTGAAACCCCTGTTGGACTGATGATACTATTTGTACAGCTTCGTGGGGAAAGCAGTTCCTTGTTTCTCCCTGAGGAGCATCTGTGTCCCCGCGTTATGGGGACAGAAGCAGGAGGACCAGGCTACGTCCCTGCTTCTGTCCTGCAGGTGGCAGGAGCACCATCTGGACTGTTGTGCACCCGGGGCAGCCTCAGGCCAAGCCAAAGATAACACTGTGTCCACACACAGGAACACGCTGTGCTTTTCCAGGTTCCCAGGAAACCAAATCACATCAGAGGTCAACAGTGTTGTTAGACTATGGGTACTCAGAGTACGAAGGACCAATATGAGGCCCCAGAACTTCCTTCTGTCAAGGACTCAAGAGCCCCCTCCTAGGTCTCCTCTGATCCTTTGCTAACTGGGTTCTTTCAAGCCCTCTTTACTCCATATCAGAAGTTCTCGAGCAGCCTAACTCAAGGACCCGGGACAGAAAGCTGCTCCTGGAGAGAGGGGCAAGCAGGTACAAACCCCACATGCCCAGACCTACTGACTCTCTTCTCCAGTGTATACCCCCTCCCCCATAGAGCCATGCTCAGGATACCACAACTGAAGGCAGAGAATCCACCTTTCCACCCTGACTGTCAGAAACTAGAGCCACGGATGCAATCGCCTACTTGATGGCTCTTCCTGGATGTCCCAGAGGAACACTTCCCACCTCCATCCTTCTGCAGTGACCACCCTCCGCCCACCCAAACCAGTGAGGGCATCCCCACGTGCCAGATGTGCAAACCAGAAACCTTGGCTTCACTCCTGCTATCTCAGCCCATGTCTAAGTCACTGCGATTCGATTTTGATGTTTCCCCTAATCATCTCTTGAACCCCTTCACTTCCATTCTGGTCAGGGCCACCAGCATCTCTTGCACTAACTGTTCTGCCTGCATTCCCTCTCACCTTCTCCAGTTCAGCTCCAGACTGCAGCTAGAATGATTCCCCCTCCCCCAGGATGCAAATCTCATTATTATCCTTTCCCCACTTTAAAGCCTTCTCCTGCTCCTGGGACAAAAATGAAGACCCTAAAATGGCCCACCTGACATTAACCTTGCCCCTGTTGCAGCTCCAGTGTCTTGTCTGGCTGGGCGCCACTGGTCTCTGTCTGTATTCCAGTCTCCTAGGCACCATTTCTCCTGTGTGTATGCTGTATATATGCTTTCTCTGCTTGCAATAACTCTGCCCTCTCCTGTGTGCTGGGACTCCCCAGTGGCTCAGCGGTAAAGAATTTGCCTGCAATGCAGGAGATTCAGGTTCGATTCCTGAGTCAGGAAAATCCCCTGGAGAAAGGAATGGCAAACCACTCCAGTATTCTTGGCTGGAAAATTCCATGGACTAAGGAGGCTGGCGGGCTACAGTCCAAGGGTTTGCAAAGAGTCAGACACGACTGAGCACACACACACATGGACACACTCCTGTGCAGGTTTAAGGTTGTCTGAAACTTCAGGTCTCAGCTGGCAGTTACTTCTTCAGGGATGTTCTCTGATTTTCTGGAGTAAACCAAATTTCCCCATTCTATCTTTTCATGACATCAGTCCCCAGCCTGCTTCACAGCAACATAGCCACAATTTGGCACTTATTTGCAGGTAATTTTATTAATATTATCTTCCCAACTAAAACATAGACTCATGTGGGCAAGAACAAGCTCTGTTTTCACTCACAATGAATTGCATCCCCTGTTCCAGGCATAAACACGAGCAGGTCGTCCGTAACAGTTGAATGAATCGCAAGGTCCTCTCAAACATCCACTGAAGCAGAGCGTCGCCCGAGTGTGTGTGTGTGAAGTTGTGACCTGGCTCCTCAGTTTATCCAGTTTCTACCCTGTGGAAGGCCTGTCCTCCACCCAGCTCTGGTCCTCCTACAGAGAGTGGATTCCAGTGCTAAAGGTCCACCACTGAAACTACCCCACTGAGACCCACCGGCCTCACCAGAGCCATTGACTTGACTCGATTTCTCCTTTAGGAAGCTTCCTGAGCCCGGCTGCCAAGGTCACTTCCCGCTGGGGGAATTTGACTGGGCTCACTGGGCTCTCCTGACTTGTTCTCTGTCTCATGCAGAGCACAGAATGGAGGCCTGGATGTGAATCAGAAGCTCTTAGCTTTCTCTCTCATACACTCTCTCTCCACCCTTCTCTCCCTTTCTTCATTTCTCTTCTTTCTTCTCAATTCTTCAACCAACACCCCCTTGAAGACATGTTTCCTGTCCAGAAGAAAGACAGACTGTCCCCACTGCTTAGGAGCTGGCTGTGACCAGGTCAGCGTGACAGAATGGTCCCCATGCCAGCACTCCAAGCCCACAGAAGTTCGGGGACTTTCTCCAATGCACATGACTTTGCAGAAAGGGATGTATTTGTACCTTTCAGAGCATGTAGGTCTCCCACACACTCTGTGTGTGTGTGTCCTGGGGAGCAGTCAGCTCCTGTTTTCCACTGACACTCTTTTTGCCTTCTCCAGCTGCCTGAGACCTCTGTAAGAGACCCTGCGGCAGGGAGTGAGAATGTGCCTCAAAGACCTCCAACTACAGGGAGCTGCAGTTGGAGGTCTGACTCCAGCTGCTGCGATCTGAGACCCAGCTGCGGTTTGCACAGAGGCCACACTGCCCTCAGGACTGCACAGAGCAGCGATTCCAAGGCAGCTTGTTCCTGGGTGACACAGGACTCCCCCAGCTGCCAACTTTCACTCCAGGACTTCTTGGCCCCCTGGATAGACCTCTGCAAGGCCAACTAGGATGCATCCACCCAAACTTTTTTCCTCTTTTCTCTCGTGTTGACAGTCCCAGCCATGCCAGCTGCCTACACAGGGTCTGTCACAGGCATTTTCCCTATTAAATCCTGGCATGTTCAATCCCATCTTGGCACCTGCTTCCTGGAGGACCCAGATAACACATTTTTTTACCCTTCTCCTTGGACGATCAGTATGCTTAATAGAAACAAAGCCTTCCTGCAAGCTTTTCTAGGACATGTAGACCTTGAGATAAGAAAGGATGAAAACAACGTTAAAAACTACACAGGGATAGCATACATGCCTATGGGGACCATGCACAGTATGTATGTCTTACACAAATTAAGCAGTGGAGTGTTTCTAAAAATGCCCCTCAAAAGGAATGAAACAGCTCAATGTGCTGGGGTTGATAAACAGTCCTTAGTCCTGTGGAATTTCTTTTTGATCTTGAGAAACATTTCCTAAAGTGATAAATTCTTCAAGGTCTGCAGCTAGGTTGCATATTTGCATATAAAGGCTGGGCCACCTCAGCACTTAATCCTAGGCTCTGAATACTCTTGGTCTGATGGCTCTTCTTTATAGGGTCAGAAACTAAAAAAGAATGCTTCAGATTCCAAACAGAAGGGAGGAAAATAGTGCAAGAATGAACAGAGCATATATTTTGAAGCAGGGTTGCCAAAGCTGGGCTGTAGAAGAAGATGAAGTTTATGGCTTCACCAGCATTTTTGGATCAAACTGTCCCTTGGAAAATGGTGTCATTTACAGGTACATGGCATTTATTGTCATTTTATATTCATATATGTACATATAAACGAAGTCTTTTTAATCTAGGAAATATGTATCTGAAACTCTAATCAGAAGGTATTTAGTATTAACATAATCACATTATTTATTGAATGTTTGTATTGCACACATCATGTTAAGCACTTCACATAACTATTTCATTTCATTGTCAATTTACAGAAGAGAAAGTTAATGGCAGGATTCTGTACACAAAAGACATTATTTTATCCCCTCAGACTTTTTTCCTAAATAGATTTATTTTAAATCACTGAATCAGTAATCAGTAGCCACATCAACTAATCATGAGATTCTAAGAAGCAAACCACATGGGACATTTGTGGAATAACCGAGGTGGATAAAGTTTAAGAACTTAGGCTGCATCGCACAGCTAGCAATGGCAGAAGCTCGATTCTAACTCAAAATGGTTTAATTCCAAAGATTTCTGCTCCTTAGAACAACAACAGTGAGATCTTAGCAATAGAGTTAAATGTTTGAAAGACAGATACAGCAGATTGAATGATTAAAGAAATAGTTGGGCAATTCAATATGAGAATTGACTCTAGATTTGAACCTTGGTTCTTCCCTGGTGGCTCAGATGGTTAAGAATCTGCCTGCAATGCAGGAGACCCGGGTTTGATCCCTGGGTCAGGAAGATCCCCTGGAGAAAGGGAATGACTACACACTCCAGTATTGCCCAGATAATTCCATGGACAGAGGAACCTGGAAGGCTACAGTCCATGGAGTCGTAAAGAGACGGACACCACAGAGCAACTAACACTTTCACTTTCCCTTTCTGATTTAGTAGTTAAATGACCTTGAGAAACCAAGCTTTCTCTGGAGAGAAAAGAGCCTATTTTCTTAAAAGTGCAAAAAGGCTGATGCTGCTGCTACTGCTAAGTCACTTCAGTCCTGTCCGACTCTGTGCGACCCCATAGACGGCAGCCCACCAGGCTCCCCCGTCCCTGGGATTCTCCAGGCAAGAACACTGGAGTGGGTTGCCATTTCCTTCTCCAATGCATGAAAGTGAAAAGTGAAAGTGAAGTCACTCAGTCCTGTCTGACCCTTAGCGACCCCATGGACTGCAGCCTACCAGGCTCCTGCGTCCATGGGATTTTACAGGCAAGAGTACTGGAGTGGGGTGCCATTGCCTTCTCCGAAAAGGCTGATAAAGGTATGGAAAAAATTTTTCTCTCTCTCAGAAGCAATAGGAGAAATGACAAACTAAATGAAACACTCTATTGAGACTGTATACAATGTAATTGCTTCGATCAAGCTGATTTTTTTAAAATTTTATTTTATTTTTAAACTTTACAATATTGTATTAGTTTTGCCAAATATCAAAATGAATCCGCCACAGGTATACATGTGTTCCCCATCCTGAACCCTCCTCTCTCCTCCCTCCCCATATCATCTCTCTGGGTCGTCACAGTGCACCAGCCCCAAGCATCCAGTATCGTGCATCGAACCTGGACTGGCGACTCGTTTCATTATACATGATATTATACATGTTTCAATGCCATTCTCCCAAATCTTCCCACCCTCTCCCTCTCCCACAGAGTCCATAAGACTGTTCTATACATCAGTGTCTCTTTTGCTGTCTCGTATACAGGGTTATTGTTACCATCTTTCTAAATTCCATATATATGCATTAGTATACTGTATTGGTGTTTTTCTTTCTGGCTTACTTCACTCTGTATAATAGGCTCCAGTTTCATCCACCTCATTAGAACTGATTCAAATTTGGGTGTAGGAAACATACCATCATGGCTGTTACGTTTTCCTCCCTTCCTTATGGCCACAGAAATTCCAAGTTGCAAAATGAACTAACTTTTTTAAAAAACCCTTCTTTGAAAATTATTCCCTCTTTTCCGCCTGTTTTCTCCCTGAGAAATATTTTTGAACAGTGTTTGCTACCCCCTATTTATAGCTTTCCAGTTTTGGCAGGTATGGGAACGTTTATAAGTGGTTTGTTTTCTTTGCTATGTCCAGTGTTGATTTAGGTTGCGTTAGCCACTGAAACAATTGGAAGCACTTTCAAGGAAGGTTGAAATCTGTTGACGGCTGATAACATTGTAAAATCTAGACAGTCTGAATCAAGATTGCTTTGAGGGCCTCAGGGCAGCAAGAACATCTTAGCAGTGCTGTGGTTTAAATAATTACCTTTACTTCTGTTTTGGTGACCGTCCTGGAGGAAGTTTCCCCTTGACATAGGTAGGAAGAGTATCTCCTGGAGGTTCTTCCAGCTGTTGGTAACTCTGGCTTGAACTCTGACAGCTAGATAAGAAAGTACGTGGCAGGCCCTCCATATCTAAGATCTGAGCTTCCTTGGGAAGCTATGTCTAACATTTGGGTTTTCACCAAGTTTTACATGCTGACCAGAAGCAAACATTAGTGGTTCTTTTGTTTAGGAGAGATGCCTGGAATTTCTGGAGTTTGTTTCATAAATGACTGAACTAAATAAATCCATTTGAAAACCAGTAGAATTATAGACATCTTCCCCTCCCATCTGGCATGTTTTTACGGGTGGTATGGTTAGGTGTTGTTTTTTTTTTTTCCTCTGGATTTTTCCACCCTTTCCTTCCCTATAATTTGTGGGCCTTGAGAAAAGTCATGGTTTGCCCTGTAAATGTAGAAGGAGACCTTGTTTGGGGTCATCTCACTTTTTCTTGTCGCCTGGTCCTTGTCTGTGGTGTCATTGGGAGGAGGACCGCAAGGGATAAATAGCTCTGAGATGGAGAGATGGATTTCCAACTTCAAAGGCATCAGAGAAAATGGTAGTGTTTCGGAGATTAAGTGGCTCCTGGAAAATCAACCTCACTGGGGACAGGAGCAGAATGTGGGGGCTGGCCTTCTGTCATCTGATCCAGGAGCTCATAAGGACACTTGGGAGAATATGAGGCCCTTGAATAGTTCGGGGCATCCACTGGGGCTGCAGAAAAGGCCATTAACCCTCACACACACCTGGGAGGTTGGGCACTTACTCCATTTTTTCCTAAGGTTGCTCAGGCATGCTTTATTTCTATTCCAGAAATAGATCTGAGGAAGCTCCACAGCCACCAGTCACCACTCCCTCCTCCCAAGCCACCTGCTCATTTGCAGGTCAGTTCTTTCCTTTCTTCTTTGGTCATCACTATGATTCATGCCCCTCTCCTCTTTCTAAATGTAACAAGTCCTTTAACAAAATCTTTAAAAAATTGAAGGCAAAAGGAGCAGGGGGCAGCAGAGGATGAGATGGTTAGATAGCATCACTGACTCAATGGACATGAATTTGAGCAAACTCCAGGAGATAGGAAAGGACAGGGGAGCCTGATGGGCTATAGTCCATGGAGTCACAAAGAGTCGGACACAACTGAATGACTGAACAACAACACCAAATGCTTCATGCCCCCTCTCCTCATTCTAAATGTGATGAATCCTTTAACTAAGTCTTTAAACATTTCTCATTTTGAAAAATCCAAATATATGCAAAAGTGAAAAGAACAGTTAACTTAATCGTCCAATGCCATCACCCAGATTTGACAGTTGAGTTTTGCCTCAGTTGCTCCATGCTTTCCCCACTTTTCTCTGCAAAAGGATTTTAAAACCAATCCCAAACCTCAGTAGTATCTCCCCTTAATACTTCTATCCACAACTCTAAGCATTATAGATATTTTCATGTGTAGGCATGCCGTTTTCTCTCTCACAGAATTCATTAATATCATTTCCCACACACTCATACCTAAAGCCTTCTAGTTGTCCCAAAGAAGTCTATTTACAGTTGACTTGATTGAACAATGATCCTATCAAGGGCCTTTCGTTGGATGTGCTTGTTACTTGTCTTCTGTCTGTGTTTATCTTTTTCTTTCCTGCCACAGATTTTCTTGAAGACCCAAGTAAATCATCCAGATGCTCATTTATTTTCCCACAATTACATGTATTATTTGAGGACTGAGAGTTGTAGAACCTTTCCCATCAAAACTCTTATGGTGTGGTATATATACACGATGGAATATTACTCAGCCATAAAAGGAACACATTTGAGTCAGTTCTAATGAGGTGGAGGAACTTAGAACCTTTTATACAGAGTGAAGTGAGTCAGAAAGAGAAAGATAAATACTGTATTCTAACAAATACATATGGAATCTGGAAAAATGGTACTGAAGAATTTTACAGGGCAGCAGTGGAGAAACAGACATAGAGAATAGACTAATAGACATAGGGAGAGGGGAGGAGAGGGTGAGATGTATGGAGAAAGTAACATGGAAACTTACAGTACCATGTGTAAAATAGATAGCCAATGGGAATTTGCTGTATGGCTCAGGAAACTCAAATAGGGGCTCTGTATCAACCTAGAGGGGTGGGGTGGGGAGGAAGATAGGAGGGAGGTTCAAAAGGGAGGGGATATATGTATACCAATGGCTGATTCATGTTGAGGTTTGACAGAATACAATAAAATTCTGTAAGGCAATTATCCTTCAATTAAAAGTTAAAAAAAAAAAAAAAACATCTTATGGTAACCAATAAGGAGGATTAAGTATCCAGAAGAAAGATATTATTAATGTACACACAATGTGTAGGTGATGAGATATATATCCAAAAGAGATTTCCTTAGATGTTGAACTAAGTTGGTTAGTTACAAGTGGTTTATCTCGTAAACCACTTGCTGTGGTTTAGATGTAATTCTTCTCTGGAAACATAAAGCAAACTATCAAAACAAGGGGCTTCCCTGGTAGTTCAGTTGGTAAAGAATCCACCTGCAATGCAGGAGAACCCTGTTCAGTTCCGGGGTTGGGAAGATCCCCTGGATAAGGGATAGGCTACCCACTCTGGTATTCTTGGGCTTCCCTGGTGGCTCAAATGGTAAAGAATCCACCTACAATGTGGGAAACCTGGGTTCCATCTCTGAGTTGGGATGATCCCCTGGAGGAGGGCATAGCAACCCACTCCAGTATTCTTGCCTGGAGAGTTCCATGGACAGAGGAGCCTGGCGGGCTACAGTCCATAAGGTCACAAAGAGTCAGATACGACTGAGTGACTAAGCACACACATCAAGATAAGAACTCACTTTTGAGACATTAGGTTGAAACTAGAAGGAGCTGCACCCCAAAATAAATGTTTGGGCTGTGCTAGGAAAAATATTCCCTCACATTTTTCTCTCTTCCTCCATTCCCCATTGTCTATTTATTCTATCATTGAGTTTCAAAAACAGCTTTATTGAGATACCGAACAATAAACTGCACACATGTAAAGTGTATAGTTTGATACAGTTTGAGGTATGAATACACCTGTGAAAACATCTCCACAATTTGTCAACTGTAACAAAAATGTGGAATATAAGGGTTGTGAGCTGTTTTACTTATAGGTTTTATTTATTCATATTTACTTATTTATTAGGACTATAGCGTGGGAGACAGCATTCCAGACTGCTCTGAGAAACTGCCCTGAAGAGGCAGGGGAAGGTCGGTGACACGTACGGTTTTAGTGAAGGTGGGTGCGTGCACTCAGGCACACGTTGTGGCAGAGGCTTGCTGCTGGTCACGAAGAGCAGTTGTCACTGTCAATGGTTTAGTGCTTTCCTAGAAACGCAAGAATTGGGCTCATAAAACCTTTTCCTGAAAATGTCTAGCTATCTGAAGGCCTGTTCTGCCAGTTTTTTCTCAGAGCGCAGTGTCTCCGTCCTGATCTCCACCCTAAGCACCAGTCCGGGGGTACTGAAGTTAGTAGCTATAGCAGCTCATGATTTCATCCTTGTACGGGTGGATGGCAAGTGCCAATATTTTAGTTTGCAATTAATATAATGATGATATGATTCAGCTTGAAAAGTTTTCTTGTGCCCTTACTTGCATTTCCTCCCTACCTCAGGCAATTCCTGCTCTGCTTTCTATCACTGTAGATTAGTTTACATTTTCTGGAAATTTGTGTAAATGTAATCTAGTCACTTTCATTGATCATAATTATTTTGAGATTCATCAATTGTTGTACAAAGTATCAACAGTCCATTCCTCTTCACTGCTGAATAACAATTCACTGTGTTCTCTTCCTGATTAACCATGGTAAGGATTTAGAGGGAGTCCTCTTTTCTGGACCACTCTTGGGTTTTTAGTGTATTTAATACTTTTGAAGACGTACTGGCCTTTCAATGGCCTGGAGCAAATAACACTTTTTCAATATACCTACATCCAAGAGAATAAATCCTTGCATTGTCATTGAATTCTTGAACAATCCTGACCCCAGTTCATCATACAGAGATCTGAAGTCACTGTCCTCTTCTTAATTCTATAATTATATAAATATGTAGGTGGCAGCGATGGAGGCAGGCATGGGTGAGCACAGATGAAAAGATGAGAAAAGTAACATCCGTTTGATAAATTATATTTATTTGGCAATAAATATTTATATATTTGGCAACACCAAAACCCCTTGAACAAAGCTCTGAATGCTGCCTTGAGCTGTGGAATAGTCAAAGGATCCTATTTCTTTCATTACTATAAGTTACTTCAGATTTTCTATAAAAACAGTCATCGAAGTGAGAATGAGTTCTTTAAATCTTATGCAGAGGGTGTCGTCATTTATGACTCTTTATTGTTTAAGACACCTTAAGCATCCTCCAAAGGTTCCCAGGTGGCTCATTGGTAAAGAACCCGCCTACCATTGCAGGAGACACAGGAGATGTAGGTTCGATCCCTGGGTCAGGAAGATACACTGGAGGAGGAAATGGCAACCCACTCCAGTATTCTTGCCTGGGAAATCCCACGGCCAGAGGAGTCTGGCGGGTTACAGTCCATGGGGTTAGAGAGTCAGACATGGCTGAGCATGGATGTACATACAAAACGTGGTTTTAAGCACAAGCTCAGAACATTGATCTGATGATTGTGGGACATATCCTCAGAGGACAGTTTCAGAAAGGGAACTTGAATATAACCATGGTGAGAAGAGAAGAAACGAGAAACACTGCTTTTCATCTTGTTCTAATCCAGTGAATAGAATGAAAGTGATGTCCCCACACAATCTCCCATCCCCAACCCCATGGTGATTCAGTATGGACAGGATGGCTCTTTACTAGAAAAGCTTATCTTCTCCAAGAAAGCAGTTCTGGCTTGCTTGACACATACTGGCTATGAGCATTCAGCCTCTTCCTTTAAGAGTCAAAAGGAGAGTGTGAGGAGGGCGTGCAGGGGACCCAGGGTCATGATGGCCCTGTTATTTCTTCCTAGAATAACAGGCTCTTTGCTGGTTGCCAGCATGCTTATTTTTACGTAGATTTGACCTTCGTGGCAGCCTTGAACCACTAAAATAGAATAAAATAACTATAAGCTACTTCAAAAAGCTTGACCTTAAAAATACATAAAAATATAAGACAAAGACAGGAAAACAAATTTGGGCCACAGCTTCGAGCAAAGGATCCGTGAGCTTCTTGAGTTAAAATCTCAGCTCTGTGCATATTAGATTCCATCCTGTGTTTGATTATTTCTGCAGGGAGTGCTGCCTTTATCGATTGTTAGAGTGGAATGTTCAAGAGCATTATATTACAATCTGTCTCCAAATGGCTTTTCAGAAAGAAATTTCCTGTAACTCAGAGGCAGAAATTATGCAGGGAGCTGAGAGAGAAGAGCCTAGACAGCTGAATTTCACCCAGACTTTTGCACATGAGAAAATGATGAAGTGTGCCCAGAAAAAGCTTATATTGGTTTTCTTTAGCAAAGGGTCAGTTTCAGCTTATTATTATTGCATCACCAGAAACCATGCTGAATAGTATATAAAGCAAACTGATGGAGGTTATAGCTTTGAGGGTCACACTCCTTTAAAGATGCCTTAGATCACAGGGTCTCTTGGCTCACATTTCTCCTCTTGTTTTTCTCTTCTTCATCCAACTCCTTCCAACATGCGCCTAAGTCTCACTCGTCCACGAAGCCTCTAATTCTCTTTCATAGACTGACCCCCTCCCTGAAACCACAACATCTGGTAGCAGTGAATGCCATTTGCATATTATTTTCTAATACTTAACACATGCATTGATTTTATTTTACAATTAGACTATCACCTTAAGAGCATGTCTCACATATTGTGTGTTCTCCACATGTCTCACACATTGTGTATTGTGTGATGTCCATTGTGCAGAGACCAAGTGCTCTTTCTGTGTGTGTGTGTGTGTGTGTGTGTGTGTGTGTGTGTGTGTGTGTTATCCCACATTGTTTCATTTAGTCAAAGATGTGGATTTTCTAAATTGGTAACATTTGGGTTGTGTATATAAGAAACCAACTCACTTCAACTGAAAGGCATGTACTGGCTCATCATAACTGAAAAATCTAGTTGTAGGTTTGGTTTCAAGTAAAGTTCAATCCAGTGGCTCAAGGATGTCAAAATGAACCTGATTTCTTTCTGTCTGCTTTCAGTTCACTTCAGTCGCTCAGTCGTGTCCGACTTTTTGCGACCCCATGAACCGCAACACACCAGGCCTCCCTGTCCATCACCAACTCCCGGAGTTCACTCAGACTCACATCCATCAAGTCAGTGATGCCATCCAGCCATCTCATCCTCTGTTGTCCCCTTCTCCTCTCGCCTTCAATCTTTCCCAGCATCAGGGTCTTTTCAAATAAGCCAGCTCTTTGCATCAGGTGGCCAAAGTATTGGAGTTTCAGCCTCAGCATCAGTCCTTCCAATGAATATTCAGGACTGAGTTCCCTTAGGATGGACTGGTTTGATCTCCTTGCAGTCCAAGGGACTCTCAAAAGTCTTCTCCAATACCACAGTTCAAAAGCATCAATTCTTCGGTGCTCAGTTTTCTTTATAGTCCAACTCTCACATCCATACATGATTACTGGAAAAACCATAGCCTTGACAACAGACCTTGGTTGACAAAGTAATGTCTCTGCTTTTTAATATGCTGTCTAGGTTGGCCATGACTTTTCTTCCAAGGAGCAAGCATCTTTTAATTTCATGGCTGCAGTCACCATCTGCAGTGATTCTGGAGCCCAAAAAACTAAATTCTGCAATTGTTTCCCCATCTATTTACCATGAAGTGATGGGACCAGATGCCATGATCTTAGTTTTCTGAATGTTGATCATTAAGCCAACTTTTTCACTCTCCTCTTTCACTTTCATTAAGAGACTCTTTAGTTCCTCTTCACTTTCTGCCATAAGGGTGGTGTCATCTGCATTTCTGAGGTTATTGATATTTGTCCCGGCAATCTTGATTCCAGCTTATGCTTCATCCAGTCCAGCATTTCTCATGATGTACTCTGCATATAAGTTAAATAAATAGGGTGACAATATACAGCCTTGATGTACTCCTTTCCCTATTTGGAACCAGTCTGTTGTTCCATGTCCAGCTCTAACTGTTGCTTCCTGACCTGCATACAAATTTCTCAAGAGGCAGGTCAGGTGGTCTGGTATTCCCATCTCTTTCAGAATTTTCTACAGTTGTTGTGATCCACACAGTCAAAGGCTTTGGCAGAGTCAATAAAGCAGAAATAGATGTTTTTCTGGAACTCTCTTGCTTTTTCAATGATCCAGAGGATGTTGGCAATTTGATCTCTGGCTCCTCTGCATTTTCTAAAACCAGCTTGAACATCTGGAAGTTCATGGTTCATGTACTGTTGAAGCCTGGCTTGGAG
This sequence comes from Bos indicus, assembly GCF_029378745.1. Classification (NCBI taxonomy): domain Eukaryota; kingdom Metazoa; phylum Chordata; class Mammalia; order Artiodactyla; family Bovidae; genus Bos; species Bos indicus. The sequence goes on from NC_091779.1 coordinate 35,693,397, forward strand.
AATTTTGAGCATTACTTTACTAGCATGTGAGATGAGTGCAATTGTGCAGTAGTTTGAGCATTGCCTTTCTTTGGGATTGGAATGAAAATTGACCTCAACAAAAGAGCCCAAAATGCAGTACTTGGATGCAATCTCAAAAACGACAGAATGATCTCTGTTCGTTTCCAAGACAAACCATTCAGTACCACAGTAATCCAAGTCTATGCCCCGACCAATAATGCTGAAGAAGCCGAAGTTAAACAGTTCTATGAAGACTTACAAGACCTTCTAGAACTAACACCCCAAAATGATGTCCTTCTCATTATAGGGGATTGGAGTGCAAAAGTAGGAATTCAAGAAACACCTGGAGTAACAGGCAAATTTGGCCTTGGAGTACAGAGTAAAGCAGGGCAAAGGCTAATAGAGTTAGTGCAATTGTGCAGTAACTTGAGCATTCTTTGGCACTGCCTTCTTGGGAGGATTGGAATGAAAACTGACCTCAACAAAAGAGTCTGAAATGCAGTACTTTATGCAATCTCAAAGTTCAAGGACTGTAGTCCCTTTCTATTCATTGTCCATCGTCCACAATTTTCTCTTCCAAAAAAGTACAAAGAACGAAAGGAAGAAAGAAGGAAAGAAGAGAGAGAGAGGAAGGAAGAAAGACGGAAGAAAGAAAGGAAGGAAACAAGTGAAGGAAGGGTGGGGGGAGGAAATACACTTTAACTTATAGGCAAATACAGAAACCCCCATGACTCTGGTTCACTCAAGCTGGGGAGACTGCCTGGACCAGGTCTGTCAGAGAATAAGAATGTAAAATGAAGAGCCATCAGCATTTGCTGGAGTTCCTCGCGATTGCTAGTTTACTGCCAGATGAACACCAGATATTTCTGAGTGAGAGACTCGTTTCTGAAGATGGCACTCCCCTCAAGCATGAAGCCCGTTTCTTCTCGGCCCCATTTGAAACCTCTACAGAGGAAGGCCTCATGATTTCAATTTCTGACGACATCTGGGGTTATTCTTGCTGTCAGGAATAAGCTATCAGTCAATGACAGGACAAAAATGTACTTCCAGTTTGTGTGATTGACCAAGTAGAGACCGGTTTTCAGACATCTGCCCAAAGAAGCCAAGAAAGAGAGCAAGGCACATAATGAAGATGATCCTTACTGTGTGGGTTCTGGAACAATCATCTTCCATCTGAGAAAGTCAGTCTTGGATTTGAATCGAGCATGGAAGCGGGTGGCAGGCAGAGAAGAAGGGAAACCTCTACAGAAGGAGAGTCCATGTAAAAGAAAGAAATACCTCCACATCCTCTGGCCTAACAGCAATCATATTTTAGTGTAAACTCCAGACTTTGTTCCATCTTCACTTTGCACAGCCACGATATCTGAAAATATAATTTTCAAAACATCAAAGAAAGAAAGAAAAAGGGCTGAAATGAGGAATTCTTGTTTTTACAAAAATATTTCTTCAGAGAATCATTTAAATAACAAACTCCCCTGGGTCTTTGGGATAGTTAAACTCTCCCAAAACTTTTCCAGAACCCATCTACTTGGTAAAAAGGAGGTGGAGGTAAGAGTCAATGTTTTGCAGCTTGTTGAAGCTTGAATAAAAATGTGCAAACCTTGATTCACCTCCCTTGTAGATTTCAGTGTAAAGATATGTTAAACTCATTTTTCTTCATGCCTTATTAAAGTGACTATGTTGAAAAAGATCTAGGAGATAGGAACAGTTCTGGGGAAATTGTATCAGATGAAAGAGGCAAAGACTTTACTGAAAGTCACCATGATGTTTAGAGACACACTGTTCTATCATCTCCAAGACTTGCCTTAACAGGAAAAAGCTGCTGTCTAGCCTTGTCATCTTAAGGGAAGGGGGTTACCTGTGCCCATCTGGAGGGGCCATTTAGGCCCCATTAGTCTTGGAGTCTGTGAGCCTGGATCGGCCAGGCAAGAATCAAGGATGACACAGTGCATGCATTTAACCCATTCTTGCAGGGAGAGCCTCCAGGACACTGACTGTCCCAGGAGCAGGAGGCAGTTCCCACGTTCTCAGCATTGTTCGTGGCATTTGAGTGCCTGGTCACTACTTTCTTCTGTGCAAAAGCCCTAGGAAAGGAAAAGCCCTAGGAAAGTCGCCATATTAGCAAAGTCATTCATATCTATTGTTTAGACAAGCTGGAGATCTTTGTGGTAGCTCGTTACTAAAATATTATTTCAGAACAAGCTGTTGTTGTCTGAGTGATGACAGCATGGTTGACGCCTAACAAGTAGCCCTGATGGGCTTTAAATTCTTACAGGAATGTTCAGAGAGGAATGTTAACCCATCACAGAGGCTGAGAACCACAGCTATGGTACAGTTAGAAATCATGTCAACCAGATAACTTCCTGCAACACTGGGCTTGACTCTGGGTATTGAATGAAAAGGCATGGAGGAGACCAGGAAATCTGATAAAGAGACTGGAAAATAACATAAGAAGGAAACTGATGTAAGGGCCTTGGAATTATTTGGCTCAAGGGCAAAAAAGGTTGTTCCCAGTTGCTCATAGCTGGTGTTTCTGTCTTCACATCAAGCTCGCATGATTTATGTGGAGAGAAAGTGTGAGTATTGAGCACCTTGTTGAGGTAGGAGAGGTTTCCAGCAGTGACTGAAGATCAGTCTTTCCAGCTTGGAGTAACTTGCGAAAAACTGTGCCCAAAAGCAGAAGAAAGACTTCTTAAAGGCTTCATCACACCATTTTAATATGATTTTCTCTCCATGGATCTCATGTTTCTAAAAGTCCTATAAATAAATCCCACTTACTAAGGAAGCACATAGTCACCTTGGCTCTTATAGAAAAGTCTCTAATTATGCCTTTGGTCCAGTGTAATTATTAATCTCCCCTTTCAGTCACTCAATATCCCACTTGAAAATAACGTATATGATTATCCCAGTAAGAGTCAAATGGTTTGATTTTAGAAATATATATGGATTCCATAGGTTAAACTATTTTAAAAAGTAACTCAAAGGACTCTATGATTCAGGAAATTGGCCTAGATCAATGATCTTGTAGCCCTAAAAATGTGTGGTTCTTCAAGGCTGCTGGCATTACCCAAAATACCAATCATTCATCCCATGAAAGTGAATGGACCGTCACCCATTGATCTCTTCAGCCTCATCTGGAAGAAGTAGGAGTTACAACAGTGCCCGCACTTGTAGCCATGGATTTCAGGAGACAGAAAACTTTCTTCCATCATCTAAGCTGGGAACCTCATGGTTTTCAGATGCTCAGGAATCAAGGTCCCCACCATTCTCACCTTCTTCCCACCTATGGGAATATATGATTGTGGAAAGAGTATCAACATGAGATCTTCAAGTTTAATTCTCATTTAATTAGTTCAGCAAATACTTACTGAGCACTTACCTGTGCCTGGCACTGTTCTAGGTACTGGGGAAACAGGAGTAAAGAAACGATACCTGAGGCCATCTTCTTGGTGGGTTAAGTTTCATAGAAATACAGACATTAAACTCAACAGATGACTAGATACATGATTTGGAGTATGGCTGCCAATGTAAAATGTTTTGAAAGAGTGTGGGTCTTGAACAGTTGAACTCAGGTCGTCAGAAAGAGAAAAGTGAAGAGCCCATTCTTCAACCCTGCCCTGGATTGAAGGCAGCACCATGACTGCCCCTTGGGCTGGAAGCTGCATGCTTCTTCCCCCAATATAATTAAAATGAGTAACAGCTGGATGCAAAAGCCAAGCAATTGCCACAACTTCCCACCATGTCAGGGTGTCTGGCTCTCCAAATTGAATAGTAATAGTTATTGGGGGGTGTTTCCCGAGGTCTCAGTGGGAATGACCCAAGATCAAGACAAAGGAAAGGCCTCCCTTGCCCAGGGATTCTGTGTTTCCCATAACAAAAACAAGGCCAAAGAGACATGAGTTTTGTTTCAGAGGAATGATTAGTTGGGGAACTTGAGTTTATTATTTTCTTCCCCATTCTCATGCACTGATCTCATCTTCAAGCCTCTCCTTTGATCTCAGTCCTTGGGGTGTCAGAGTGAGCAGTAATTAGCTGGAGGAGGGCTTGGAGTTTGTGTGTGTTTTCTTGCATTGTTTTTAAATCATTGAAGAATTTTGGAAGAGAGAATGGTCAAAAATAAACTTTTAAGAGTTACACCATTGCTGTGGTTATAAAATTTTCCACAAAAGAGACACACAAAGTTGTTATTCATGCCCCAAATAAAACAGGAAAAATTTATCTAGATTTTATGAGATAGTTGCAGGTACACAGATGGTGCTTCATAAATGCATACTAAATTGAGTGCAATTGTCTAACACATTCAGAAAATAAGCGTTGTAGTAGACTGAGGGCCTTGCCAGAGCTTTGCTCTGGATATGTTCCAGAAATTGTTGTCACAGAAGGTTTAAATATATAAAGATGGCACAATAGATTCTATTTTCATGGAAGTAAACCAGGCTCTAATTAATACACCAGAAGCTGAATCACTTTGTTTTTTCAGGCTCAGAGAGAGGAAGTGCCATCTCCCCTCAGTTATGACACACTGCCAGTTTGTTGATGTATAGTTAGTTTTATTTTTTTTTTTTAAGGAGTAAGAAAAGAAATAGAACTGAGCGCTAACATGGCAGGAACCTCAGAGAAAATTCACACAAGGAAGAAGGAAGGCTGGGAATTGACCTGGATTGTCTGACATCACAGAATCTCACAGCATCAGACTTTCTCTTTCCTTCCATATCAGATGAAAGAAGCCTGCCACTTTTTTTTTTAATATAAATGTATTTATTTTAATTGGAGGCTAATTACTTTACAATATTGTATTGGTTTTGCCATACACTTTTAACAAGAATTCTTCCGAGTTTAGGTGGACAGGTTCTCTCTCCTACTCTTCACAGCGCCTATTTCCAACTGCTCTACCTGTCTCCAGGTCTTCAAGCCTCCCAATGCCTGCCCCTACCCTCCTAGCAGAGACCTTCCTCTCACCTTCACAGAGAGAAGCAGAAGCATCAAAGGCAGCCCTCTCCAGGTCATCACCACCATCCTTCCCCCTGCCCTCTCATTAGACCAAAAAGAAGTATCTTTGGTCTCAGGCAAAGCCCTCCAACCATGCCCTACCTCTTGTTCCTTCCCACATATTCTGGAAATTTCCCCTTTATTTACCTGCTCTCTTTCCTATAACTTTTACTCACATGGGGATCTGCTCAAATCTCCCTGATCTTTTTTTTACAAAAAGAATAAAATCCTTGCCTCACATGTTTCCTCCAAAGAGGGAACTTCATCCCTTCAGAGCCAGGATTTTTAAAAAGTGGTCCTCTCTGTCTCCTCTTCCTCACTCTCATTTCCCCCTTAACCCACAATCTACCTATTCCTGCTTCACAAAATTCCTCTCTCTCTAGTGGCTTCCTTGTTGCTACTCTAATGGACAACCTCGCCTTCCTTGTCCTCTCTACAGCATTGGACACTTTTCTCTCCCCACTTCTTGAGACACTCTCCTTCTAGTTCACACAACCCCACTGCCTGGATTTCTTCTTAATCTTTCGGCTACTGCTTCTTGGTTATCCTCTTGGCTGTGTTTTCCCTCGTAAATGTGGGGGCTCCCTGGGGATCCATTCGTATCCATTCTTATCCTTCTTCTTTGCTGTTCCCAGAGTGATCTTTTAAAGCAAATATAATCACTTCATTCCACTTAGTATCCTTCAGAAGCTCTCAATTACCTTCAGGATAAATTCTTACTCTTAGCCTGGGTTCACCAAATCTCTCCTGATCAGTTTAGTGTCAAGTTTGTCTCTTACCCGTTCCCCACAAGTTTCCTAAAGTTCAGCCGGAGCTTGAAATTAACTGAACAAGTCCTGTTCTTTCTGGTTTTCGTGTCCTAGAGAATGTTGTCTCATTTGCTTAGAGCACATTTTCTAGCCTTTTGCTGTTGTTCAATCGCTTAGTCATGCCTGACTGTGATCCTGTGGACTGCAGCACACCAGGCTTCGATGTCCTTCACTATCTCCCAGAGTTTATCAAACTCTTGTCCATTGAGTTATGATGCCTTCCAATCATCTCCTCTTGTCTTTCTTCCCTATCTTTACCTAATAATTTCTAAGATTTTTCTTCCAAAGCTCATCACACATTTCTATCACAGGATATATCAATTAATATCTATTTGTCTATTCTCCCTTTACAGTTTGAAGATCTTAAAACAGATATTCTTTTACTTATTTATTTATTCTTTTAAGCTCTATGTTCTCCTTGCCTAACATGGTCCCTGCATGAATAAATTTGTTGGATGGGTGAGTAAGTAAGTGAAAGGTCTCAGCCCACTTGATTCCAAGCCTAGCATGTCAACTAAGTTCAGACCATGTAGACTTTTCCTATCAGAACTGAGTGCAATGCTTCCAAACCAATTGTACACATTTCCACAAAATAAAGGATATTGATTTTCTACCTACGAAATAAATGTCATTCCGGTGGGGAGGAATGTGTTTGTTCTGGTCTTCCTAGTAGTCATGGAAATGAATTACAGCCTTGGGCAAAAGGGCATCCCTCAGTCAAAGGGATGTGGTGTGATCTGGTGGGTAGAGAGGGCATCTTGGAGGCAACCTTCCATTTATAGCTCATGTTGACTCCTTTGGGCTACTAAGGTGATGGGCAGTGTGGATTACTGACCCTTCCTCTCATCACTTCCATTTCATCACTTGCTCTTCTCTTTTCAAATTGAGCTTATTTCTGGGTTAGGAAACTTTTTGTTGATCAGTGGAGGCCAGAGAGACCTTTGCTAAGATTTTATTTCTGTGGAAGTTTCCAGTTTGGTTTCTACATCTGTTTAGTTCTTATGACATCATGATGGGTTTTTGCTATGTCCCTCATACAATGCCAATGTCTCTAAGAGCAGGAACCATGTATTTTTATTTCTTTGTAGTGTCCCTCAAGCCAAGTTTAGCTGTTTACCTTTGGAGCGCCAGCTAGCAGGCCTTAATAGTTATTTGTGAGCATAATCACCTTTTACTTTGTATTGAATAAAAGTGTAAAATAGTCATAAGACCACTATTTAGTGTTTAGATTTACAAGATGATGATATATGAGCTTTTCTACAGAATCCTGGAAAATATGAGAAGATCCTAATCAGAAGGGATACAATTTTTGGCACAAGTCCTTTGAGCACAATGATATGATTTTTCCAACTTATTCCTAGAGCAGTAAAATATTTTAAATGTTGGCATAATCTGCAGCAATAGAAGATTATTACAGTGATGGATTGCTTTCTGGAAACATTCTTACGTGTACTTTATTAAACAATGTAGCAGGGAGGGACATGATGGTTTCCAACCACCTTCAAGTTCTGGATATTTATAGCGCTTTACCTCCACCTCCCTTAGACAATGAGTTAATATTAAAATGACATAAGCATTTGCTAGACGGGCCCTTGGTTCAAGACTTCTAGATCTGTGAACCTCTTTGTTGTAAGCGAAGTCTCCAAGATGACCTCAGTCCAGTGGTCTTTGCTTTCTGGTATGCATGCCCTTGTATAGTCTCGTTCCATAATGAATAGGGACAATGTGATTATAAAGGATTTGGAGAAGTGACAGTGTCTCACTGTTGAGACTGGGTCATAGAAGACATTAGGGCTTCTGCATTGCTCTCTCTTGGTTCACATGCCCACAGATCGATCAGCTGCTGTTACGAGGACTCTCATAGCAGCATTATGGAAAGGTTCATGTGGCCAGGAATTGAGGCTTCTTGCCAACACCCACCACCGATGTGCTAGAGATATTAGTGACTCATCATGAAAGTGGATTCTCCAGCCCCAGTCAAGCCTTCAGGTGACTGTAGCCTCAGCCCACATCTTCTTTACAACCTGTGAGAAACCCTGAACCAGGACCAGATCATTAACTACCCCTAAATCCCTGATCCACAGAAACTGTGTGATAATAAATGTTCATTGTTTTAAGCCATTAAGTTTTGGGTAATAGAAATAAATAAAACTTGAACCTGATTTAGAACAAACTTATGGTCTAGCACTCTAGTGGCTACTATGATTCACTACCAAGATTGCTTCTTCAGGACTAAGATAATCATCTCCAAGTCACCAGAGGGCTTCCCAAGTGGCACAGTGGTAAAGAATCTGCCTGCCAATGCAGAAGACACAGGAGAGCCTGAAGATGTGGGTTCAATCCCTGGGTCAGGAAGTTCCCATGGAGTAGGAAATGGCAACCCACTCCGGTATTCTTGCCTAGAAAATTCCATGGACAGCAGGGCCTGGTGGGCTACAGTCCACAGGGTCACAAAGAGTCAGACATGATTGAGTGACTGAGAAATATTGTCTCTTGACCACACAGTTAAATCTCTCACTAGGAATTGCTCTCAGCTGAAGATATGTCTCATCTAAGATTATGACCCCCTAACTGGGGCAGCCTATGGCCAATGACTAACTAATATGAGGATAAAAAGATCTTCCTTCCTTGTTTCAATTTGCCCTCCTCCTAGGTCTGCTTGATCAATTCCTTAAAGATATATTTCCTGAGTGCACTCCAAAATAAATCTTCTGCACTCTGTCTCAAAGCTTGATTTCCAGGGCATCCCACCTAAAACAGTTGCTATCTGGCATGGTTCTTAGGAGTAGAGCATGTGGCTGATAGCCTGGCTAGTGTGCCAGGGCCTCATAAGAGAATAATTGAAAGATGTGGGACAAAGAGGTCTGGGGAAGAGGCACTTGGATGGGCTCGTGGAGGTGGCACCACCAGATAGCATACATTGACGAAGACGCACTAAATAATGAAGTGACTCAGTTAGTAGATGTCAGACAGCCTCTGTTCTCTTCGACCCAGTGCTTATATAATGGACTCATGCGTAGAGTGAATATTCAAACTACCGTGCAATTGTACTCAACTCAAATGCTAGCAAAGTAACGCTCAACAATCTCCAAACTAGGCTTCAACAGTACATGAACCGAGAACTTCCAGATATTCAAGCTGAATTTAGAAAAGGTAGAGGAAGCAGAGATCAAATTGCCAACATCTGCTTCATTGACTACGCAAAATCTTTGACTCTGTGGATCACAACAAACTGTGGAAAATTCTTAAAGAGATGGGAATACCCAATTACCTTACCTGCCTCCTGAGAAACCTGTACACAGGTCAACAGTTAGGACCAGACATGGAACAATGGACTGGTTCCAAATTGGGAAAAGAGTATGTCAAGGCTGTATATTATCACCCTGTTTATTTAACTTAAATGCAGAGTACATCATGCGAACTGACAGACTGGATGAAGTACAAGCCAGAATCAAGATTGCCGGGAGAAATATCAGTAACTTCAGATATGCAGATGACACCACCTTTATGGCAGAAAGTGAAGAGGAACTAAAGAGTCACTTGATGAAAGTGAAAGAGGAGAGAGAAAAAACTGGCTTAAAACTCAACATTCAGAAAACTAAGATCATGGCATCTGGTCCCATCACTTCACTGCAAATAGATGGGGAAACGATGGAAAGAGTGACAGACTTTATTTTCTCGGCTCCAAAATCACTGCAGATGGTGACTGCAGCCATGAAATTAAAAACACGTGCTACTTGGAAGAAAAGCTATGACCAACCTAGACAGCATATTAAAAAGCAGATATCACATTGCTGACAAAGGTCCATCTAATCAAAGTTATGGCTTTTTCAATAGTCATGTATAGATGTGAGAGTTGAACCATAAAGAAGGCTAAGTGCTGAAGAATTGATGCTTTTGTACTGTGGTGCTGGAGAAGACTCTTGAGAGTCCCTTGTACTTCAAGGAGATCAAACCAGTCCATCCTAAAGGAAATCAATTCTGAATATTCACTGAAAGGACTGATGCTGAAGCTGAAGCTCCAATAGCTTGGCCACTTGTTGCAAAGAGCTGGCTCATTTGAAAAGACCTTGATGCTGGGAAAGATTGAAGGGAGGAGGAGAAGGGGATGACAGAGGATGAGATGATTGGATGGCATCACTGACTCAATGAACATGAGTTTGAGCAAACTCTGGGAGATGGTGAAGGACAGGGAAGCCCGGCATGCTACAGTCCATGGGATCACAGAGAGTTAGATGCAACTGAGTGACTGAACAACAACGACAACATGAATAGAGCTGCCATGATGGCAGAAATGAAGGCTCAAGCATTGGCACAGCAGCATACTTACAAAAGCTGGTTTAGCTAATGATGCTGTTGAGTGTCCATCCAACCTGCCTGTAACACAGCATAATGCTGGTCTCTAATTTGGCACCCTCACTCAAATAGACCAATCAGTAGTTTGGTATCAAATCAATTCTTTTGAATCTTCTCCACTCTAGGTAGAGGGGCAGTGTATCTTGACCAGGATTGACACACGTCCCAGACACGGCTTTGCCTTTCTTGCCTTCAGGGTCTTGGATGGATGTCTTTCAGTGTTCCCATTCCTAGATTTAGTGCTTTATGCACAGGTAGCAGCCACAGCCTGAGTAGGTCTTGGTAACTCAGCAAAGAGGGTTTAGGACCCCAAGCTGGCCTACCTAGACAGGCGGACGTGTTGCCTGAGGTTGGGAGAGACCTAAGGTGAGTGGTAGAAGATACGGACCAGAGTGTCAACTATGAATATGAGGTCAACTGCAGCTGTAGGGCTATTGTTCATCCCGTCTTTACAAGAAACAAGATAATAAGAATCCTGGAGATGGTTTTTCCAGATGGGGCAAAATTACTATTAGCTGCAAGACTATCTGAGCAGCCTAAAGAGGATGCTGCAGGACTCTCAACAGTCCTCTCAGGAACAGCATACTCATGACTCAGGTGTTAGGACTAGTATATAAATGGTATATAATAGTCCTAATATTATATGCCACATATATATATATATAATATATATATATATATATAGGACTATTATACATATTATATATCTCAGGTATGCTGACAGGTCATAGCTACATGGCTCATGAAGAATTGTCCTTGGCTCCAGAGAACCACTTCTCCTAAGGTTATCCTCTCTCCCAGAGACAGCTAGTGACCAATGACTGGCTGATGTGAGAATGCCAAGGTTGTCATATTTGCCTCAGTAAGACATCTCTGAAGGGCCATCCCAGCTCTAGAGTGTCCGTTGAAATGACTAAGGCTTGTGTGACTCAGCTCTGCTTCCCCAGTTCTGCCCTGTCCGGGTCCTTACACGCACATCTCCCAAGACTCTTTCCCAGTAAGATTTCTACATGCAGCTCTCTGCCTGAGAACCTGTTACCAGGGAATCCAATCTAAGGAAAACTTCCATATAAGGATTTTAATCTTCAGTCAACGGAGTGAAACCGTGAGACCAGAGAGAAGTCCCTGCTCTTCACTGTTAACCCCAGACACAGGACAGCTAAATGTTACAAGCTCTGAGGTGGAAAGATAGGGGAAAAAGTTGGAATAAAAAGATATTACAGAAAGTACTGTTGGACCCCAAAATCTCATTTACAAGTTAGTTTAGTAGTTTTCTGGAAAAACTTGGTCTCTAAGGCATGGGACATCAGACTAATGTTTTGATGAAGGCAAGGAGGAAAATGTTGGCGTCAGTGAGCCTGATTGACTAGATAGTGGCCACAAAGAGAAAGTAACTGAGCGTGTCCTGAAAGCATTAAGAGGCTGTAAGCATCGTGTCTCCTTCCTTCACAGAGGGGCCTGGGAGGAATAAGGTGGTGGAGGCAGATGCATCCACATGCCTCAGCTTTCCAGAGGGAGAGGAATGATATGAAAGAAACAGTAAGCTTCTTTCTTACTGCAAGTCTCATGATATTATTGCTTTACGGTGTTTTGTTTGTTGTGATTACTCTAGTTAAAAGAAGAAATACTTCCATGGAAACTGGATATTTTGCTAGAGAGAGAGAGAGAAATTAGTAGGAATTAGGAGGTTGGAGAATCCCAGGGACAGGGGAGCCTGGTGGGCTGCCATCTATGGGGTCGCACAGAGTCAAACACGACTGAAGCGACTTAGCAGCAGGAGGTTGTAGGTTGAGAGAGTGAGGGCCCGCTGACAAAAGTGTCCAGAGTTTATACTTTCTGAGATCAGTGCAGCTCTTTTGTACATTACTGGTCCCCACTCCCACCTCCCTAACACACAAGCTTCTTGTCTTCTGTTTGACTAAAGTGCTCTTCTTCACCATGCCCTCTGCCCGCCAGAAAGGAGGCTAGCCAGTAGGGATTACCACATGGATCTCTTCCCTTCCAGCTCTGGGACAGATTAAGCCAGGAAGGAGAAGCAGAGGAAGGAGGAGAGTGAGGCTGAGGTCACTGTTCCCCTTGCTCTCTTCTTGTGAGGCTGCCAAGGCTGAATCCCTTGGCTGAGAGGGTCATGGCTTCTATCAGACAGCCCCCTTCTGCACAGTTCTGTGAATCTACTTCTGGTAACAGCCCCCTTTCCTGACCCTTTTTGGTTTGCAGGTGCTAACATTCCCATTGTTACTTGCTCTGGGCTACTGCCTTATCCCCTGTGGGTCCCCTATACCCTGCCCTCATCTTTGTCAATAGTCCTTCCATCAAGCTCTCATATAACTCAGTTCCAGTGCACCACTGATTCTGGCCAGGGCCCTGATAGAATTCTCTTCCTTTTATCTCTCTCATGGTTAGGAGACTAAATTCTAGACCTGGCTTTTACAGAAACAAGCTAAGCATCCACGTGTAAATTGCCTCATCGACCTGGAGGAGGAAAAGCCTGGGATCAAATGCAAAGATTAAAAACCTAACTGAATCAAACAAGAAAACTCTTCTGACTCATTTCAGTGCTTTAGTGCATGGTGTTATTTTCTCAAGGAAAGTGACAAGGCAGAAGAAGAGAAGGATTAAAATCCTAAGCTGTGCATGAAGCCAGAGTGGTGAACACTAAGATCTGGCATAAGAATGGCAGCAGGTAGTAGCAGGCCCAGGTTGATGGGAGACTGGAACCAGAGGCTTCAGCAGAGCTAAGGTAGGAAACAGATTTTAAGTAAACTCGGGCTCCTGGGAAGCCAGGGACAGACAGTGCCGTGAAAGACCGTTCCTCCCTCTCCAGCACTCCTGTGTCTGATGCTCGGGTGACAGTCACCATTGACTAAGCACATCCCATGGCTCAGACATGATGCTCTGTGTTCTTAGCTCATTTTTACTTCACAGGACAGAGGAAGCTGGTGTGGAGAAAGAAGACAAGTCACTTGCCCAAGGATCCAGGACTCGGTAAAGACAAAACCAGAATTCCAGCCTGGGATTTAGTCACCCATTCAATAACCCTCTTCTAGAACAGATTTAGCCTAAAGATGTACATCCAGGCCAGCATGGACACTGGGAAACTTTAGCGTTCTCCTCTTATCTCTCAGAGATCACTGAAGCCAACCCTAATTCATGGTTAGTCCAATACCAACCCTCTCTGTGTGAGGCCAAAATTGTACAGTACTAGTTGAGGCCCCCAACAGACTGGCCAGTCCTGGACCAGGAAACCTATTTCTTTAACTGCCTTCCTTCCACCTTGCCCTTCTCGTGTGGGTGTGGATCTTCACGTCCACAGAGTCAGGTCCACAGTGGGGCAAGCTCTGGGAAGCAGAGGAACGGGACTTGAAAAGGTATTTGCCTTTGTAGATTCTCCTCTGTGTGTGGGATTGCACTGGAAGAGAAGGGTGGAGGGAAGGCATTCCTCAGGCAGTAAACAACCCAGACCAATTTGCACCCCAGCCACTGAGCCGTAATCTTTTCATTATGCTTCGCATATTTATGACCAAGAGCTCTATTGCTCTGGTACAAACAAGATTGCCATCAGCCTGCCAGAGGATTTTCTCTAAACATCGGTCTTCACGGAAGAAAAAACGATCATCCACATTGAAGGCCTTTGGATAAGCGAACCCACCTCCTAATTTTCTTTAGTTGGAGGGCAGTGTGCAGAGCTTGGCTCTAAAGAGAGAGGACTTGCTTCCTTTTAACTGTCCCCCCAGCCTGCCAGGTGTTCCTTCATTTGGCGACAGCAGCCTCAATTCCTTTGAAATGCTTTGCCTGGTGGGTGCCAGCTTGCTTCAGCTGCTCCCAAAGACGCCAATTTCAGCTGCCACATTTAATTTGCATGTCCTGAGGGCCTCCTGTGCTTTTTCTGATGCTCTTAAGTGAATAAAAATAACTAAGGAGTGTGGAGCGCATGACCCTGTCCCAGTGTGCAAGTTTCTGCTACAAATATGTTTGTCCACATCCAGGTTCATTTATTTTAAAGAAAAGATGAAACGAAAGGGGGTGAAATAGAAACAGCCAACTTCCGATCTGTTTCCCAGATCTTAGGGCTTATGTAAGGTGGTGAGTTAGGGTGGGAGAAGTTTAGTTTTGCAAAGGCCAGACTCGTGTACCATGGGAGAGAAGCTTGCCTTACTTCTGTTTCCTGTTGAAAAGGAGCAATTGAAAGAAATATCCGACTAATGCGTGTAGATTCCTTACTCAACTTGGTGATGCCGATCCCAGGGTCTCTGCAGCACAAGCTGACGGACTGGAGCTCAGAAATAATGGCCAGTGTCTCTGGTGGAAGAGGCCTCCGGGGATCTGAGCCAGACTGGAAAATCCTGGGCTCCAGAGAGTCTTAGGGCCAAAGGATGCTACTCCCACATCGTGGAAAAGGCCTTGAGAGTCCCTATGTTATCCCCAAGAAGACTCCAAAGGAAAACTCTGCTGGGCCAGCCCTGGCGCTCACAATATGGCTGCTACTCTGCAAACCGCCACCCTCGCCCCCTCATCCGCCCAGGAACATTGGGATCCTTTCTCTGGTTCTTTCAGAGCCTGTTTCAGGGAGAAGCAGAGTCAAAGAGTGCATGTCTGCTGCTATTCTCACTCCTTTACCCAGCCAACCCTCTGTCGCCAGTATTTCTCAAACCATAGTTTAGCTGTGAATACCCGAGATTTTCTTCCTGTGCTGACCACAGTCGCCCTGGTGGTCATGCCACTTTCTGGCATAGCCAGGCAGAGGGCCAGCTGCCTCAGAGCCTCTGAGAGGAGAGGAGAGGACAGATGCCTTCCCTTCTCATCCCAAAGGGGCTGTGGGTCCCAACTGCCTGGACACTCAGGGTAGCATCAAGCTGAACAAATTATAGGGAGTGATTTAGGGATGGGGTTGGGGTGAGGGGAAAGGGCATTGTGTCTTGATCCAGACCAATGTTTTCAAAGGCCTCTGTTTTGGGAAGGTGTTGTACCCAAAACTTGGCTTTCTCTTTGTGAATGAACCCATTTGTATAAAATTCCAGAAAAAAAATAAATAAATAAAGAGAAGGAAGGAAAAAAGAAACAGAGAGAGACAAACCAAATGAGTGCTTTCAATGTTAGCTATCAAATGACCCTACAATTTCAGAGCTTTTGCCTCCCCCAA
The DNA here is from genome assembly GCF_029378745.1 of Bos indicus. Lineage (NCBI taxonomy): Eukaryota > Metazoa > Chordata > Mammalia > Artiodactyla > Bovidae > Bos > Bos indicus. The sequence goes on from NC_091779.1 coordinate 35,708,691, forward strand.
GGATTCTTTTGCAGTTTTTATTAATAGCAACATTTTGGTCCCCCACCTCTTGCCTTCAGAATGCCAGGACTGCAGTCATGGAGTTCTTTGGTCCTCTCAGGGGCTGGCTACGGAGGGAAATAAATTCAGCTTCTGCCCCTGGGTTGCATTCACTGAGCATGCATTCTGCCTCGAGCTGGGAACTCACAAGGGTCTTTGCTTTTGTCGGGAAGCTAAGATATCCATACTCAAGGCATTAGAAGTGATTTTAAGTCCATTTATTAGTAACAGTGTGAAGACAGACATAGAAAACCGGAAATTTAGAGTTAACAAAAGAAAAATGTGAGGTGAGGCTTAAGACAGGAGGGAGACAGGAAGGGACTGAGTGAAATATAGTGTGGGGGTGAGGATGCGGAGTGGGTAGTATGTATTGTACTTATCAGCGTCTCCTTGCCTTTGAATCTCCCTCCATGATCCCACCCCACCCCCTCAAAACACACACACACACCAAACACGTGAACTTTCCAAGGTCCTTCCTCCATTCCTTCTTTTACGAAATCTTACTCACTCTTTATAGCCTAACTTAACCTCTGTCTTCTTCATGTAGACCTTTTCAGCATCAGCAGCCTGCATTGATTCTCCTTTCTGGAAACTCTTCTTCCACTTACAAGTCAATATCACCCATTAAGTGCTCAGTTGACTTCTATTTCTTTCAAGTGTGTGTTCTGTTGCTCTTGATCAATGATAAGTTTCTCAAGGATCAGGACATGTCTTCAGTGGAGTCTGGTATAAGAGGATACCATGGAGCCACTCTAAAACACTCCTAGATTGATGAAAGGTTCAAGACCTTGTTTCTCTGGGAACACGATCATGCCATTTCATTGGCCGTGTGGCCTGCCTCACACTTTTTAATGGCTCTTAGGTGCCCCCTTTCCAGCCTGGGGGGTGAGAATGGGTTAATTCCTTGCAAAAGGTTTGAGGAGAACAGTTGAATTGTTTCTTCAGAGAAGAGCCAATGTCCTGCGTTTTGTGCTTTATGCATAAATATTTGTTGAGCTGTGATAAAAAGCAAAACTTGGAGGCTGTTGCTACCCACTCAGCATGGAAAGGAGGGCAGGTCATGGGATGGTGATTCTTTCAGCTAATACACAATAGTATCAGCTGTCATTTCAGGTAGAGCCAACTTTAGTTAATCAGTATGTGGGTAATCCAACACCTTCATCCTGACTCAGATCCCTCTGGTCCTCTTTTTAGCATTTTGAGTTTCTAAGATTTCTTCCCCAGGTGACATGGAAGTAGGGGAGAAGGACGAGGAAAATAAGACAATTAGCAGTAGCCATGGTAGTGGTCCCACAGCCCTGCTTGGAGACTTGCTGGATGCCTACAAGAGTTTCATGATTTAAGTGACATATGTCAGTCATGTCCACACGGCCCTGAAACTATACAATCTGGTAGTCTGAATGCGAAGTGGATCATGTGCAGCGTCTGAAATGAACCACAAACAGTTTTGCACTCTATTTAAACTTTATTCCAAGATGTAATCAAAAATGCTATCATTTACGGAGTATTACAGTGTCAGATGTTTTCTGTACCAGTTGATCTCATGTGTAAAATAACCCTTCATAGTGAAAATCCTCATTTAGTCTGACCAGGAAACTGAGGCTCAGAGGAGTTAAATAAACTTCATCTGCTCAACAAATATTGATTGTGAGTCTTTTATGAGCCAGGACTTAGAACCAGAAAGGAGCAGATCTAAGACCCAAGGACAGGTGTGTCTGGATTCCAGGCCTCTGTTCTTCCCACGGAACTGCACCGCATCCCTTGGGGAGGAACATCTCCCAAAACCTTCTCTTCTATTCTCATTTTAAAAATATGCCCATTGCATTCCAGAAGCCCTCTGAGTATAAAGTGGACTATTAACTGTGGTAGCGAGGAGATTGGAAGATATCTGGCTTGTTTGTTGCTGTTTTTAAGCAGTAGTAGAAAGAGAGATTTTTCAGGACTACATTTTGTGCTTCTTAATTCAGGAGCATATGTGGGGAAAAGCAGGAGAGCCAGTGGGCTTCCCCAATGGCTCAGTGGTAAAGAACCCACCTGCCAGTGCCGGAAACATGAGAGACGAGGGTTTGATTCCTGAGTGGGGAAGATCCTCTGGAGGAGGGCATGGCAACCCACTCCAGTACTCCTGTCTGGAGAATGCCATGAACAGAGGAGCCCGGCAGGCTACAGTTCAGCAGGTCGCAGAGTTGGACACAACTTAGCCAGTAGTTCCTAATAGCAATATTTTTGCTGTGGGAGCCTGTGCAATCTGATTAAAAGAATTAAAGGGATCAGGGATGGTTTTGTTAAAGTCACTTAGCCTGACATGTAAATTAAGTTCCATTCCTCATTCTCTAGGCTCTGCCCCAGAGAATCCATCCAGTTCTCCAGTCCACATACCCTAGAGTCAACCTGGACACTCCTTACTCAGTCTTACTGAGGAAATCTACCTCTTCAATAGGCCCACTTCTTCCACCACACTGCCATCCTCTAGTCACGTCATGATTTTTTCTTGCCTACATTTTTTGACCAAATGATCTCCATAGCTCTGATTTCATTTCCTTCAAATCCAGGTCCCTCACAGCTGCTAGGCTAAATTTTCTGAGGTGTAAATATGGAACATGTAAATTTGATCCTGTTTCTTCCCAGTGCTTTTGAGATTAAGTCCAAACATTTGAGCAAAGCAAATACGCTCCCTCGTTATCTAGCCTAGCCCAGTTCAATATGATATGTAATTTTAAGTGTTTCGGTAGCTTTATTTAATAAGTAAAATGAGAAAGAGGAAAATTATTTTAATATATTTTCTTTAATTCAATATATCCAACATATTATCACTTTACCATGCAGTAAGTATTTTAAAAATATCAATATCTTCAAATGAAGTATTTGAAGATACTTTATCTTCAAAATCTGGATACCAGTTTTTCATCAGAAACACTTGATATGTATTTAAATTTCATAAAATTTACACTTTAAAGGGTAAATCAACATATCCAATTTTTCCAAACATACTTAAAATTATTCTGTAACTGAATCAAGTAGTCATTTAAATTAATATTAATCAACAATAAATAAAAAATTTCACAATATGCAAATAGTTCATACAGCTCGATATAAGAAAAAAGCAAACAACCCAATAAAAAAATGGGCAGAAGACATAAATAGAGAGAATATGCCTTCTCCAGATGGCCAACAGGCACATGAAAATATGTTCAACATCGCTAATTATTTTTGTTGTTGTTTAGTCACTAAGTCATGTCGGACTCTTTTGTGACCCCATGGACTGCAACCTGCCAGGCTCCTCTGTCCAGGGGATTTCCCAGGCAAGAAACTGGAGGGGGTTGCCATTTCCTTCTCCGGGGATCTTCCAGACACAGGGATCAAACCTGCTTTTCCTGCATTACAGGTGGATTTTTTACCACTGAGCCACCAGGGAAGCCCTTGCTAATTACTAGAGAAATGCAAATCAAAACCACAATGAGGTATCACCTCACACTGGTCAGAATGGCCATCATCAAAAAGTGTACAAGTCGTAAATGCTGGAGACGATGTGGATAAAAGGGGACTTGCTACACTGTTGGTGGAAATATGAATTGATGCAGCCACTAGGGAAAATAGTATGGAGGTTCCCTAAAGAGCTAAAAAGAGAACTACCATCTGACCCAGGAATCCTATTCAAGAATAAATGCCTGGAAAAGATTAAAACTCTTTTCCATTATTATTGTATTTGTTACAGTGATCTGTGATCATTTATCTTTGATGTTAATATTGCGATGATTTGAAGGGGGGCACAACCATGCCAATATAAGATGGTGAACTTAATTGATACATGTTGTGTGTGCACAGACCACCCCCACTGACTGGCCGTTCCCCCATCTCTCTCACTCGCTATCCCCTGAGACACAACGATATTGAAATTAGGTCAATTAATAACCCTACAGTGGTTTCTAAGTGTTCAAGGTAAAGCAAGAGTCATACATCTCCCACTTTAAATCAAAAGCAAAAAACGATCGAAGTTAGTGAGTAAGGCATGTCCATAGCTGAGATATGCCGAAAGCTAAGCCTCTTGTGTCAAGTAGGTAGCCACGTTCTGAATGCAAGGGAAAACTTCTGGAAGGAAATGTAAAGTGCTACCTCAGGAAATATTTGAATATTAAGAAAGTGAAATAACTATTTTGGAGAAAGTTTTGGTGGTCTGGATAGAACAGCAAACCAGTCAGAACAATCCCTTAAGCCAAAGCCTTGTCTAGAGCAAGGCCTAACTCTCTTCAATTCTTTGAAGGCCAAGAGAGGTGAAGAAGCTACAGAAGAAAAGTTTCAAGCTAGCAGAGATTTGTTCATGAGGTTTAAGGAAAGAAGCTATCTCCATGCCACAAAAGTGCAAGGTGAAGCTGCAAGCACTGATGTAGAAGCTGCAGCAAGTAATCTAGAATATCTGGCTCAGATCATTAATGAAGGTGGCTACATGAAACAACAGATATTCCGTGTAGATGAACAACCTTATATTGGAAAAAGATGCCATCTAGGACTTTCATAGTTAGAGAGGAGAAGTCAATGCCTGCCTTCAAAGCTTCAAAGGACAGACTGACTCTCTTGTTATGGGCTAATGCTGCTGATGACTTGAAGTTGAAGCCAATACTCATCTGTGTGTGTATGTCCAGTTGCTCATTCTTGTTTGAAACTCTTTGTGACCCCATGAACTGTAGCCCTCCAAGCTCCTCTGTCCATGGAGTTTTCCAGGCAAGAATAGTGGGGTGGGTTGCCATTTTCTACTCCAAGGGATCTGCCCAACCCAGGGATCAAACCCATGTCTCCTGCATGTCCTGCAATGGCAGGCGGATTCTTTACTGCTGCACCACCGGGAAGCCCCAGGGCTCATCTACGATTCTGAAAATCCTTGGGCCTTTAAAAACTGTGCTAAATCTACTCTCTGTGCTCTGCTAGCTGAACAACAAAGCCTGGATGATAGCACATCTGTGGACAACATGGTTTACTGAATATTTTAAGCCAATCATTGAGACTTACTGCTTAGGAAAAAAAGACTCCTTTCAAAATATTACGGCTTATCAACAATGCTCACCTAATAGCTCTCATGGAGCTGTACAAAGAAATTCATGTTGTTTTCATGCTTGCTTACTCAATATCAGTTTTGCAGCCCATGGACCAAGGAGTAGTTTTGACTTTCAAGTTTTATTATTTAAGAAATGCAATAGATCAGTCTACAGCTGCCACAGATAGTGATTCTTCTGATGGATCTGGGCAAAGTAAATTGAAAACCTTCTGAAAAGTTTTCACCATTCCAGATGCCATTAAGAACATTCATGATTCGTGGGAAGAGGTCAAAACATAAACGTTCACAGGAGTTTGGAAGAAGTTGATTCCAACACTCATGGATGACTTTGAGAGGTTCAGGATTTCAGTAGAGAAAGTAACTACAGATGTTTTGGAATTAGCAAGAGAACTAGAATTAGAGGTGGAGCCTGAAGATGTGCCCAAATTGCTGTAATCTGATGATAACACTTCAATGGAGGAGGAGTTATTTCTTATGAACAAATAAAGAAAGTAGTTTTTTGAGATGGAATCTACTCCAGGGGAAGATGCCCTGGAGACTGTTGAAATGACAACAAAGGATTTAAAGTATTGCATAAGCTTAGTTGATAAAGCAGCAGAAGGGTTTGAGAGGATTGACTCCAATTCGGAAAGAAGTTCTACTGTGAATAAAATGCTATCAAACAGCATTGCATGCCACAGAGAAATTACTTGTGAAAGGAAGAGTCAATCAAACTTCATTGCTGTCTTATGTTAAGAAATTGCCCTAACAGCTGCCCTAACCTTCAGCGACCACCACCCTGATCAGAGTCAATGGCTATCAACATTGAGGCAAGACCCTCCGCCCCGCAAAAAGATGACAACTTGTTGAAGGCTCGGATGATTGTTAGCAATTTTTAGCAACAAAGTATTTTTTAACTAAGACATGCAGTTGTGTTTGTAGACATAATGTCATTGTACATTTAATAGACTACAATATAGTGTAAATAAAACTTTTATATGCACTGAGAAACCACAAAATTCTTGTGACTTTATTGTGATACTGGCTTTATTGTTGTGATCTGGAACTAAATCAGCAATATCTTGAGGTCTAACTGTACAATATATGAATGTATCAGGTCAAACCCTTGTACTCTTGAAATTTACACAATGTTATATGTCAAACATATTTCAATTAATAAAAGAAGAAAAATAGCACTTAACACTGTATATATCAAGCACTGGTCTGAGTGTTTTTTCCACTTATTAATTTATTTTAATCAAGCTGTGAGAGTACAACAATTCTATGAAATAGATACTACTCTGTCTCCATCTTACAGAAGGCAAAAATCAAACCACAGAGATGCTGAGTAATTTTCCCAAGTTCACACAGCTAGAAAGTAATAGTAGAATTGAGGTTTGAACCCAAAGAGTCATGCCCTAGAACTTATGCTCTTAACCACAACAATCTTGACTGCCTCAAATTCTTAGAGCTCCAAGAAGCTTCCTCTTGCTTCAAGGCACATTTCTCCTACGTGCTTTTGTGATTCTCCAGTAAGGGCTGGGGAATGCGCATTGGCTCCCTTAGATTGGGAGGGTGCCATTTCCCACACAGCAGCGTTCTTTTTCTGGTAATTATTTGGTGCTTATCTATGTAGATTGTGGAAGTCAATGTATCAGTAAGACAAATGTCAGATTTGTAACAAGTTACAGGCAGAAAAAATATTTAATCATATGTGCTTATCAAGGCTCTTTTTTCCCCTTCATAAATGTCCAAGCTGTTTTTGAGCTGATACTGTCCCCCTGCCCTGACTAAAGCATTTGACAAACCCTCTGGGTTACATAGCTTGGTCTGAACTCTCTTCCTCTGGTCATAGGGGATGGTGGTTCTCAGAGAGTTTACATGAACATGCCCTGTCCTTCCAGGCTAATGCACAACAGTCTTTCCAGGAAACATGTGCTTTGTGAAGTGTGCCATTAAGAGTGCACTAAGTCAGCCTGAGAACGGGGTGCAGTTAAGTATGATTACAAGTAGGAGATTGCAAATATTACAAAGATATTATAACAGGAAATGGAAAAGAATGAGAATTATGTACAAGGCTGCTCCTGTTGGACTTTGACCTCAAAAAGAAGGTACCTAGTTATGTGAGAAGGGAAAGGGAGGCAGTGACTATAAATCACTATTAAAATTCACATTAACAAAATTACATTAAAAAATTAGATGAGAAGAGAGAATGCTAATTGGATTCTGGTATAGCCAAACTAATCAGTATTCTTTTCACAGGTAGAAGATAGGATTTACACAGACATGCTGCTGACATACTAATGACCATTGGTTAACAGCACCAAATGGTTTACTGTAGCTACTAGAGATGAACCAGCTTCTTAGTTTAACTACATAGACATGAACCAAGAAAGATTATCTTCCCAGGCACTTGTAGCCAGAGTCTGGTCATAATTTAGTACTGGATTGTAAGGAAAAGATTTGAATATTTGTGAGCCTCAGAACTATGAGTGGATAGCCTATGACAAAGATTCAATGACAGCATGAGAGATGAGTTTTGGAGAAATAATATGTGGATACAGTTGTGTAGAGCAGCTTCTAAATGTGAAGAAAAAGATTACCCTTCCTTTCCTTCTCCCCTGGGCTTCCCTGATGGCTAAGTTGGTAAAGAATCCACCTGTAATGTGAGAGACATGGGTTTGGTCCCTGGGTTGGGAAGATCCCTTGGAAAAGAGAAAAGCTACCCACTCCATTATCCTGGCCTGGAGAATTCCATGGACTGTATAGTCCATGGGGTCACACAGAGCTGGACACGACTGAGCAACTTTCATTTCCTTCTCCCCTGACCTGTCTCCATACACACCAGGGTTTGTCCTGTATCCCTATCCACTGTTAAAAACAAAAAAATAAACATCAGCATACCACTTCAGCAAGGTTGCTGATGCCCATTCAAACTGTTTTGCCTAGATGCCAGACTTCTGGTTCCAGCCAAGATGGAGTAACAAGGATCAGAATGACTCTCGAAAAGTATGTGAAACGATGGTATTCAAGATACTGAACATCAGGCTACAAAGGATAGTGATCTATGTGAGACAAAAAACAAAGTGAGTCCTGTCATTGTCCCAGCTCACTGCTTTGAGATAATTTGTAGGACATAGTGCAGGGAAGCGAACACCAAAGGATACCCTGGATTGAGGAGCTAAAGCTGAGACACAGAGAACAGGGCGGCTGGAGTTCTCAAGGCAGGCACCAGAGAGGAGAGAGAGCCACGGAGAGGAAACTCCAGAAAAATGCTCCTTTGAGTAATCATTTAACTGATAAGTTCAGGCATGTGATGAACTACTGGAAACCAGAGGAAGAGCCACTCAAAAGGGCAAGAGGTAACAATGTTCAGCTCCCATTTGAGGCCAGAAATAATGCTTATTCTTTATAATGGACTGAACTCCATCCTGATCGTGGGGAATGGAGGGGAGGGGTTGGTTTACACAGATGAGTCTTGCCTCAGTAGTGGGCAAATCATTATTATAAATTATTAATTCAATAAATTATTATTGAACACTGAACTCTGTTCCACTCCCACCGAAGAAATCTTAAAAGCATCAAAAGGATCAAACTCTTTCTAAGTGCCATAATTCTGCCCCAAAACAAGCTAAAATCATTTATTGTGTTTGCCTGTGCTCAGTCATGCAGTTAAGTCTGACTCTTTTGAGACCCCATGGATGGTAGCCTCCTCTGTTCCTGGAATTTTCCAGGCAAGAATACTGGTGTGGATTGCTGATTCCATCTCCGGGGGATCTTCCGGACCCAGGGATCGAACCCAAGTCTCTTGCATCTCCTGCATAGGCAGGTGGGTTCTTTACCACTGTGCTACCTGGGAAGCCCAAAAATGTTTATAAATATGAAGATACCCAACATCCAACAAGGTAAAATTCATAATATGTAGCATCAAATAAGGGAGAAGGCAATAGCACCCCACTCCAGTACTCTTGCCTGGAAAATACCATGGACAGAGGAGCCTGGTAGGCTGCAGTCCATGGGGTTGCTAGGAGTCGGACATGACTGAGCGACTTGACTTTCACTTTTCACTTTCATGCATTGGAGAAGGACATGGCAACCCACTCCAGTGTTCTTGCCTGGAGAATCCCAGGGACGGGGGAGCCTGGTGGGCTGCCGGCTATGGGGTCGCACAGAGTCGGACATGACTGACGCGACTTAGCAGCAGCAGCATCAAATAAAAAAGTACCAGGAAGCAGGAAATTATGAGGAGAAAAAGCAACCAACTGGAACTGACCCAGAATTGACAGTTACGATGACTCTACCATATGTTTGAAAAGTTAAAGCAGAGATGTAGAAGATAATAAGGACTCAAATTGAACTTTTACAGGTGAAAAATAAAATATCTGAGATGAAAAAATCCACTGGATTGGATTAATAGCTGACTGGACATTTTTGAAGAAATGATTAACAAACGTGAAGACAGAGCAAGGGAAACGATCCAAAATGAAGTACAGAGGGGAAAAAAAGCAAATTAAAAGACGAAGAAGCAAAGCAGAGCACCACTGAGTCGTGACAACTTCAAAGTGGCCTAATCCATGTGTAACTGTAGTTCCCAGAGGAGAAGCAGGGGTGGTAGGCAGCTTCCAGGATGGCTTCCCCAGTGATCCTTGCCTCCTGGCTTTCACAGTCTTCTTTAATCCACACCTACTGAGGGTGGGATCAGTTTATTAACACCCTTCTAAGAAAGAAAACATGGCAGAAGTGATGGGCTATAAATCCCCAAATAGATTACAAAAAGACTCTGGATTCTATCTTGGAAGTGCTTTCTGTCTCTTGGATGCTTTTTCTCCATGCCAGATGCCATATCATGAGGCAGTCTTGCTGTCTAGAGATACCAAGTCTTAGAGACATCTAGATGGCAAGGAATGTAGGCTGCTCACAAGCATGTGAGTGAGCTTGGAGCCCAGTCAGACAACTGCCAGGAGCTCCTTGATTGTAACTGCATGAGGGCTTCAGAGCTAGAGGCACCAGCTAAGCTGTGCCTAAATTCCTGACCCAGGAAGTGTGAGATAATACATGTGTATCATTTTCAGCTGCTGAAGTTTGGAGTTATTTGTCATGTGGCAATAAATAACCAATACAGAAAAAATATTTATAGAAACGATGGCCAAAATGTTTCCAGATGTGGTGAAAACTAGAAACCTACAGGAACTCCATCAACTCCAAGCACAAAAACAATGAGGAAAATCATAGTAAGGCCCGTCCTAATCAAATTACTCAAAACCAGAAACGATGAGAGCATCTTAAAAGCAATCAGTAAAAACGACACACTGACAAAGACGAGGATGGCAGCTAATTCTTGTTAGAAAAAAATGTAAAAAATAAATAAAATAACCTGTAAGCAAAATGTCAGTGGAACAATACCTTAAGAGATGGGGGACACATGGCTGATTCATGTATATGTATGGCAAAAACCACCACAATGTTGTAAAGTAATTAGCCTCCGATTAAAATAAATATGCTAATTTAAAAAAGAAAGGTCCTGAAGCTATCAGTAGCAAAGCTGTCTTTCTAAAACAGAGGTGAAATAAAGACTTTCCGACATTCAAACACTGAAAGAATACATCACCAGCAGACCAGAACTTCATCACAAGAAGTGTTAATAGAAGTCCTGCAGGCAAAAGGAAAATGATACCAGATGGAAACACGAGCCTACACAAACAAACCAAAAAAAACGGACTCTCATACACTGCTCCTGGGAAGGCAAAACAGTACTACTACTTTGGAAAATAGTCTGGCAGTTTCTTCTTCTTCTGTTTTCTCTTTTATGTGTGTTGTTTTTCACTTTATCGAGATATAATTGAGGTATAATATTGTGTAAGTTTAAGGTGTTGATTTGGTTAGTTAACAAGCTAATTTCATACACTTGTGTATTGCAAAATGATTACCATCATAGTGTTAGCTAATGTGTAATAAGATTCTTTTTGTGGTGAGAAGTTAAAGATATACTCTTTTCACAACTTTTTGAGTATATAATGCAGTATTATTAACTAGAATCATTATGCTGTTCATTAGATTCCCAGAACTTATTCATCTTAGAACCTAAAGTTTGCACCTTTGACCAACATCTCCCTATTTTCCTCACCTTTCAGCCCTTGGTAATCACCGTTCTACTCTCTGTATCCGTGAGTTTGGCTTTTTGAGATTCCACATGTAAGTGATACCATGCAGTATTTGTCTTTCTCTGTGTGACTTATTTCACTTAGCATAATGCCTCAAGGTCTTTCCATGTTTTTTTTGCAAATGACAGGACTACCTTATTTCTCGTGATTGAATAATATTTCACTGCAAATATTTATCACAGTTTTTTTATCCATTCATTCATCAGTAGACACTTAGATTGTTTCCCTGTCTTGGCTAGTGAATGCTACAATGACCATGGGAGTGCAGATATCTTATCAAGATTCTGTTTTCATTGTCTTATGATATATATCCCCAAAGTGGAAATGCTGGATCATGTGGTAGTTCTATTTTAACTTTTTTTTAGGAACCTCCATGCTGTTTTCCCAGTTTACATTTCTACCAACAGTGTCTAAGGTCTTTACCCAAGAGAAATGAAAGCATATATCCATACAAAGACAAGTACACAGTGTTCATAGCAGCTTTATCTCTAATAGGGTAAAAAGTTAGAAACAACTCAAATGCCTGTCAACAGTTGAATAGATAAACAAACTATGATATATCCACACATTTGGAATACTCCTCAGCAATAAAAGGAAGCAGATCATTTATAAAGGCAAAACATAAATGAATTTCAAAATAGTTGGTCTTCCTAGGTGGGGCTAGTGGTAAAGAACCCACCTGCCAATGCAGGAGACATAAAAGAAAGCAAGTTGCTTCTCCGGGTCAGGAAGATTCCCTGGAGGAGGGCGTGTCAACCCACTCCAGTATTCTTGCCTGGAGAATCCCATGGACAGAGCAGCCTGGTGGGCTACAGTTCATAGGGTCACACAGAGTTGGACATGACTGAAGTGACTTAGCACACACGTTTGCTGAGTGAAAGAACCCAGACCACCACCACCTCCCCAAAATACTACATGATTCCATTTATTTAAAGTTATAGAAAAAATGCAAACTAATCCAAAGTGATAGAAAGTAGAGCAGTAGATGCTTGGAGTGAGAGCTGGGGGACAATAAGCAGGGGCAAGAGGGAAGGGTTACAAAAGGGCACAAGAAAAACAAGATGATGAACATAGAACCATCATCTTGATGGTGGTGATGGTTTCCTAGGGGTGTTTGTATGTCATAACTTATCAAACTGTATACCTGAAATCCATGCGGTTTATTGTATATCATCTCAGCAAAGCTTCCACCTCACAAAAGTATACCTCAGTGAAACTGATAATAAAAGAAAAGGAGATCAAACTCAGATGTAGATAAATTGGTTTCCACTTGTAAAATGATAAAGTAATTTTGTGAACCAAACTAGCGTTATATCTGAATGGCAATACAAGTTTACTTCAAGTTGTAAATGCTTCTTTCGTTATCCTGAAACCGTGTAGAAACCAGGAAGGACAAGGCCATCCCGTGTTCATCACTTGTGTTACACGTGCAGGGCCTTTGAGGTGCTACCATCACAATTGTGGTGCTGTTAGCTTCGAAGACTCCATTCCTAGGAAGACTGCCTTTCTTAACTTTTTGGATGTGGAAGTTATTAGGGGAAACAGTCATTAAGTTTGATTTTTAGACCAATTCCTGGGCCATGAACCTGCGCGAGGTACCACATCTGGTTCTTTTAAGAGTTTAAATTTCCCTATAAAGTGCAATGAAAAGAAAACAGGAATTTTAATGACATTCAAAGTCACACTGGGTTCACTAGCCCTGAAATGACATTGGATGTGGCACCTCTCCTGGAGGTAATTAGGGGGCAAGATGAATGACATGAGCTCTGCAGTTGCTGGGGATGCGGCACTGCACAGGCTTCCCTGAAGCCGCGGACGGAACGATGCTGCCGAAAAGTCAGGCCAGCACTGCACAGGCTTCCCTGAAGCCGCGGACGGAACGATGCTGCCAAAAAGCCAGGCCACCTGGTCCAGGCGGAGGAAGGCACCCACTTCAGCAGGGAATTACTCCTCTACGGCTCGGGATGGGCCCCTCGCTCATTCCTGTAAGTGACTCAGTATACACCACCGTTTCTAAAGTCTTTGTACCAGGGTCTGTGCTGAGAATGTCATTCTCGTACAATCTTCACGCCATGCTTGATGGGTAGTATCTCAGTTAGGGTTGTATTTGGCTGCATGTGGCTTGACCTAATGAATGGCAGCTTCCCCCTCTCCTTTTTCCTTCCCTTCCTCTCTTCTCTCCTTTTTCCTCCTTCTATCCCACCTTCCCCCCACCCTTCCTTTTCCTCCTCCTCCTCTTCTCTCCATACAACAAGGAACTCAAGGATGAGCAACCCAGGATATATTTGGCTGCTCAAGGAGCAAGGCTTTTTAATCCTCCTTGTCCCTTCACTCTTAGGATGTGACTTCATTTCTCGGTATTCATCCTATCTCTGGGTCTTTAGCCCATTCCCAGCAGGAAGAGAAGGGATGTGAAGAGCAAAAGCATTTGCCTGTTGAATTTATCTCCATCAGGACATCCCAGCTCAATGACACCTGCTTTGAGTTCAATTACCAGAAACAAGTCACACAGCTACCCCAACTTTATCAAAGTCTGGGAAATGAGTGTTCTAATAAAATGTCATAAAACTGAACAAAATCATCTTCTGAAAAGGAAGCAAAGGAGCATAGATAATAAGTAGGAAATGGCATTTTCAAAGGATGATATTAATATCCCCATTTTACAGACGAGGATATTGATGCTGAGCGTTTAGCAAAGTCAGGAACTAACAGAGATGAGATTTAAACCAGCGTCTCGCTCTGGCCTTTGTGCATTTTGTCTCTGCAACAGAAACTATCTACTCTGAGTGCTGGGCCCCTGTACATCACTGGTGATGACATCCCCTAGAACAGTCAGGATAAGGACATTCTGGCCCCCTTTTTTGGATCAATTAATAAAGATTGTTCTTCCAGTGATTTCCTTCCTGTTCATAAGTCAGCAAACTTTATACCATATATATGCTAATAAATTGATCAAGATTTGCTGGAATAAGTATTGGGCTTTCTTTACATGTTGTGTTATTTGCTTAAGAAATGCAGGGTTTCCCCTACCTCTGAAATTAGGAACAAGATCTCAGCCATGTCTTTTTCATGAAGTGAGCCAAAATGTACCTCAGTTACTGACAAGGTTCTGAGAATAATCTAAATTCCTTGTTTAAGACCAGTCCTTTGAGTTCACCAAACATGTTATGCCTGCTCTTTTCATACCAATGGGGATTGTTTCTGCACATGGTGCGATTGAGTTTGTAGCCCTGCCACTTACTTTTATATAGGGTGATAGGTGAAAGAAAAGAGGCCAATTTCCATTTCTTCCCTTCTCAGAAAAGGTACCAAAACTGCAATCCTACAAACTATCCTCTCAATGGAAGCCCTGAGTTTCACGAGTATAGATCAAAGTAAGTTCCAAACCTGTTTCACCAGTTTCAAGGGCCATGGAGTTGGCACAGGCAACTTCCAGGCTCACTTCTAGCTCCTTGTATTGATACCAGGTCGTGTCTCCTTGGTGATAATCATGTCGGATCCACATGTACTTTACGAGCTACATGTCTGTCATCTCTGGGATCAGGAGTATGCAGATCCTCCTGTTACCCTCCTTGCTAAAGCATCATAAAGATAAGGACACCTGTGCTTGAAGTTCCAATATAAGCATGTATGTGTATGTTTACACTCAAGTAAACAATTCTCTGTAAAAGAAATCTTCATGGGCACGCTGGTGGTAAAGAACCCGCCTGCCAATGCAGGAGATGTGTAAAAGACGTGGGTTCAGTCCCTGGGTTGGGAAGATCCCTGCAGGAGGACATGGCAACCCATCCCAGTATTCTTGCCTGAAGAATCCCATGGACAGAGGAGCCTGGTGGGCTACAGTCCATAGAGTCGCAGAGTCAGACACGGCTGAAGTGACTTAGTGACAGTGCAATGATACTTCATAGATGTGTGTAAATAGACAGGCATAAGTGATGATAGGAAAGTGTTCAAACAACTGAAGACTGTTGGGCAAAATACTACAAATTCCCATTTCTTATTAGATTTTTTTTGGCCTCAGTTTGTAATATGGATGTCCACAGTGTTCACATTAGTCAGAGAAGTAGCAATCCTCTTTAACTTGGTGTCTTCCAAGGGATGACATTAAGTTAGCATTTGATTGAGTTTGGTCTTGGATGTCAGGATTTCCTCTCATCTGTTGGAGAGGCCATGTGGAAGGACTCTACCATTTGAGCTGAGGAAATATTTCTTGTCTCTGGTTTGGTTTGTTTGGATATTTTTGGCAGTGAACACTTGCGTTTGTTTGCATGTTTATAAAGAGGCCTTTATTTCACCCTGTGTGAACTTGACATTTCACTTTTAATATAAATAAATTGCAAATAAAGCAGTTAGTCATTTAACTCTGTGCCAACCAGGGTAGCTAAATACAAAAACCGAAAGTCGAGAAGCTTCCAGATGTGTCTGCTTTTGTTGAAATGACAACCTACCTTTAGTATAAAGCTAAACAGTTCAAGGAAATGGTAAAAGACAATTGTGCTTTCAGTTTCCTAGTCACTGCCTCAATTGTGGCTCTCACAAATAGTAAGCAAGCCGTTTTGACATCTTAGCTTTGTTAAATGAGCTTAATACTAGAAACCCATTTGTTCCTGGTTCAGAAGTCATTGGGCAATGACTTCTATTCCCTTTTCTCTGTCCCTTTAAACTCACATAAACATACTACCTGTGTGTGTATATACAATAACCTAACCTTTTTGAGACTTTTTCTCGCCTGTGGAATGTTGGTAGTATTTTTTTTTTTTTTTGCAGTGTTGTTATGAAATAAAATGAATTGTAAATGTTTTGCCCTCTGTCTGGAATATAGAACATGCCCAATAAATTTGAGCCCCCTAAGTTTTCTCCTGTTCCCAGTGCTGACGTCATGGTCATGTGACCTGTAGAGCCATGTCAAGAACATATGTTAGTTGCTCAGTCATGTATGACTCTTTGCAACCCCATGGACTCTCCATGGACTGTACCTCTGTCCATGGAATTCTCCAGGCCAGAATACTGGAGTGGGTTGCTATTCCCTTCTCCAGGGGATCTTCCCCATCCAAGGATTGAACCCCGGTCTCCTGCATTGTAAGCAGATTCTTTACCATCAGAGCCACCAGGGAAGCCAGAGCCATGTAAGCCTCCTGCTTGGAATCGTGCCTGCTCCTGGCTTTCAATTCAGTTCAGTTCAGTTGCTCAGTCATGTCCAGCTCTTTGCGATCCCATGGACCACAGCACGCCAGGCCTACCCGTCCATCACCAACTCCTGGAGTTTACCCAAACTCATGTCCATTGAGATGGTGATGCCATCCAACCACCTCATCCTCTGTCATCCCCTTCTCCTCCTGCCTTCAATCTTTCCCAGGATCAGGGTCTTTTCAAGTGAGTCAGCTTTTCGCATCAGGTGGCCAAAGGATTGGAGTTTCAGCTTCAACATCAGTCCTTCCAATGAACACTCAGGACTGATCTCCTTTAGGATGGACTGGTTGGATCTCCTTGCAGTCCAAGGGACTGGCTTTACACTCTTATTATCCTGAAATTCTTAATACTTTTTGAACAAGAGGCCCATCCGCATTCCCATTTTTCACTGGGTCTTGTAAATCAGGCAGCCAGTCTGCCTATCCATTCCTTGTCTTTTTCAAACATTTTAGTTTTGCAGAACTAGATGTTCTCTTGGTTGGCAGGGTGGGTATTTTCTGTTGGTTGCACACAGGGTGTTCTGTCAGCCAACTGTGCTGCCCAGGGCTGAACTCCATTTTCCCAACCTTGACCTAGGATTTACCTTTCTTTTGCACAATGCGGTCACCATGCCTCTGGTTGAGGTGCACGTGAATAGGTCAGGAAGTAGCTTTGAACAATAAAACTTTTCTTCAAGAATCTGTTTGCCCACAACTTCTAGCTGGCTCAGCACAAGCAGTTGTATCAAAAGTCCCCATTGGAAGCCAAACTGTCAGGTCACTGGGCGGTTTTGGTTTCATGCCCTGTTCCTTCATTTTCCCATCAGACACAGAGTCAGATTCTGTGAGGCCTGAGCTTGCTTAATTTGGGAGCCCTCTTAGAAGAAAATAGTACCAAATTACAAATACAAAATTATATCCAGGATCTTGGAGGGGGTTGGCTGGTGCTAGGACAGGAGCCAGAAGCGGTGCTTCCTTGGCTTCCTGGGAATCTGCCCCACTTCCTGTCCTATGTATCTTTCTGTTTTCTACACTTTCTTTTTATGCAGACAGAAAACATCAATGCTACACTACGGTAGATCCATTCCTATGGTGTTGCTTCCTGCACATGGTGACAAGAGACAATTCCAGGGACCTTGGGCAGAGCACATGGTTTAACTTCTGTGGATGTTGGAATTACTTGGTACAAGGCTCCTTCTCTGTCTAATTCTGTGCCTGACAACCTGTTCCTATCCTCTGACACCATGCCATTGCCAGAGGCTTGTACATTTTTGTCCCCAGCCCTGAGCTCATTCCCAAGCTTCAGGTGTGTGTGTGCATCAGCCTCCTTGACACTTTCACATGCATCTTCTCTTTCTCTCATTCTCCTCCCTGTCCATCACAGTCCTATCGCTTCTTTCCCTAAAATAGACCACAATTCTTTTTTTTTTTTTTTTGTATTCCCATTGCCACTTGCCCGGTCCCAGTCACCCCAACCTCATATATGACCTCCCCTAGAACCACAAATGTCCCACTTCAATACAGTCTCTGTTTAGCATCCAGAGTTATTTGCTAAAATGTAAATGGATCTTCTCCATCCCTGGTTGAAAATCCTCTAACAATTTCCCTCAGGCTTCCCTGGTGTCTAGGACAGTGAAGACTCCACCTGCAATGTGTGAGACCTGGGTTCGATCCCTGGGTTGGCAAGATCCCTTGGAGGAGGGCATGGAAACCCACTCCAGCATTCTTGTCTGGAGAATCCCCATGGACATAGGAGCCCAGTGGGGTACAGTTCAAGGGATCGCAAAGAGTCAGAAACGACTGAGCGACTAAGCACAAGATTTCCCTCTGGCTTTACGTAAGTTGCTATACCATGGCCATAAAGCCCTGTGTGGTCTGCCCCAGCCTCATCCCCACCACCCTCCTCTCTAACCACACACCTGATTTAGGCTCAACACAACAGGCCCATTCCTGTCTCTGAGCCTTAGCCTGTGCTATGCCCCATGGCCTGGGGGAGTGTCACCTTCCTCTTGTCATGATGGGCTCTTCTGCTGGTGGGGCCTCAGCTGAGATGTCTGAGAAAACTTTTCAGGGAAGACTTGACGAGTAGAGGCTACCCCTTCCATTATCTTTGCACCCTATTGGTTTCCTTTGTAGAACTTAGTATTTTGGGAAATTGCCACTGTTCTTGTTGCTTGTCCATTCACTTGTTTTTTGTCTATTCTTTCATTAAGCTGCAGGCTCCTTAAGGCTAGGTATCGTATCTACTCTTTTCTCCAATGTATGCTACATGGCTTAGATACTGATGGGAGGAATAGGCACTAAGTAAGTATTTGTAAATGAATGAATGAATGAGCTATCTCTGAACATTGAACAAATCTTTGCCAGTATTTACCACAATGCTTGAGATGCACATATCCTACTAAGTACTCAATTAATGCATATTTAATTAAATTAGTTGCCAAAGTATTGATGACTACCAGCTCTCAACTTGGAAGCATACAGTGGAACCCAGAAGAGGTGCTCATCTGAGCTGGTGGAGCAACTGATAGGGAGAGAAGTTTTAGAATTACTCAGAAATAGGAGAAACAGATATTATTTCCACAGTAGTAAGCTAAGTATTTGAAGGATACTTGAGACAGTAGATAACACCAGGCCACTAACTGCAATGTCAGTGGAGTGGGTTACTGCAGCTTACATAAAAGAAGAAAAGTTTCCACTGCTCCCTAAACCTGTCAGCACTGTTATCTGTGATATTCATCAGGGTAGGATCTAACTCATGCAGTAGATTTCCCATAAATGTTCACTGATTTAATGAAATGCCATTTGGCATTTCTAAATGTTTTTTACCTGATGTGACTGTATCTCTGCAACAAATTATAATCTTATTTATAGTAAAACTTCAGAGATATAATTGCTATTTCTTTTGAATTCTCCATAGCAATGCCCCAAATTTTTTGTAGCAAGAGGGCTCAGTAAATATTTATTAAATTGATACATACCATGTTTCCACACTATATGCCAAGACCGAAAACCAGATGCTTCATTGCTACTTACTCAGTTAGTAAAGAATCTGTCTGCAATGCAGGAGACCTGGGTTCGATCCTTGGATTGGGAAGGGAATCACTACCCACTCAAGTATTCTTGCCTGGAGAATCCCATGGACAGAGGAGCCTGGTGTGCTACCGTCCATGGGGTCCCAAAGAGTCAGATACGACTGAGCGACTAACACACTCAAATTGCTAATCTGCCTTCTTGCTAATTCCTTAACTTGAAAAGGATTTTACTTATCACCTGGTGATACCATCACTTTTGTGACTCAGAAGCAGCCTAGGGAAAGTGACTTGTCAAAGTGATACTGTGGTGTGAACTAGGTTGCATGCTTCTCAACTTCTCGTGTTTATTCTGCTCTGGAATGTCGAGTGTATGGCTGCAGTAGAATAGGAAATAAACTGAAATTAGACATGATATACTTAAGTTATAGGTTATTTAATAGGATTCTTGAGCATCAAGAAGGATTTTTAGCAGTTTCATCAGTGAGAACACAGTAATGATTCCCAGGTTAACGCTAGATGAATTTGCCTTGTAGGGACTCCATTGTTTTGAATTGGAGAGGAAATGTACAGAGGCTGGTCATATTTCATAGAGACAATGTTTGTGATTTATGATACTAACCCATTATTTTTCATAAACTGTAATTCATCTGAAAGCTTTAATTTAGGATTATTTTATCTATCTGAAAGAGGAAAAGATATTTTTTCTCTAATACATAAATAGCTAGCAGGAAATGCTTAATTATGGAGATAGCTTTTAACCTTTGATTTACCCTCTTCCTGATTTTGATAAATATTTAAAAATTACAGTAAATCCCAGTTTGAGATATAGAAAGACTTTGAACAAAGACACTCAGATAATCTGCATTTTCCCAGATGACCAAGTTGAAAGACTTCCCACAGTGACCACACTGTTGAAGGGCCCCAGAAGAATAACTTCCCATAGCTCTTTGGGGAGATCTGCTCTCCCCACCACGACCAGGCAGCCAGCTCAGGGGGCTGTTAACCCTGGCTACACAGTGGTATTATCAGGTGAGTTTTTTAGAAATATCACCCAGACGCTATCCCAGAACAATTCGATTTGAATTCTGAGTATCCACATTCTAAATATTTAAAATATTTGAAATGACATGAACATGTAATATAGCTTGGGTTGAAAACCACTGGTCTGAATGGGTTCTTCTCTCTGGATGGACCCCTCTGTCCCAATTCCTGTCCAGCAGGGAGAAGAAACCACATGAGAAAGGAAGAGACTGGTGCCACAAGATCCTGCTTGTTTCCTTCAATCCTGAGCTGAGAAGGGAGGGAGAGAGCAGTGGGTTCTGCTACGTGTGCCTGGAGGATAGATTTTGTTTGGGTGTGTTTTCGTTTCTCTGCCAAAGTTCGCAGAAGAGAATAGAGGCCTCCACTATCATTCAGAACGGGGCTTTTCAACCTCGAATCTGTTGACATTTGGCTCTGGATGCTTCTTTGTAGTGAGGGGCTGTCCTGTGCATTATAAGTCAGTGCCCTTTACCCACTAAATGCCAATAACACTCTCCTCCCGTGGTTGTGACAACCAGAAACTGTCTCCAGACATTGTCAGATGACTCCCGGTTGAGTGGGGAGGAGGGGAAACAAAGTCACCCTTGGATGACATATTTTAGAAATACAGCAGCAGGAGCTCTGCTGGAGAATTTGGTGGAGGCCGGGAGGGCATCGCTTTTGTAAGTATTTGGCAAAGGAAGGCAAGTCTGGCTGTGTTGGTGAAGACATAGTTGAGGCTGGGAATTTTACCCAAGGCAGCAAGAAGAACCCTAAAGGTGGTCATAGTGGTGTGACTCGGGAGGTAAGGGAGTGAACATGGAGACATGTAGAAGGGTTGGGAAGGGCTCAAATGTCACTTTTGAAGAACTAAAAAGTCGTATTTGGATTGGACTGTTAAGGACAACCAATGAGAAGAAGCAATCCTTGATAGGATAGGGCTCCTAGATGGTAACTTAATGGGATGAAAAGAACAGCAGACTTTGCTTTGAAATCTCCTGAAGATTTATTTAACACCATAATGAATGTTTCATTAGTCATAGGTATTAAAGTAGGACCTTAAAAGTTTCACCGCATTTCCTTCCACTCTCATAAATTTAGTCATATTTACCTACTTCACTCTCCTTAGATAAAAGAGAGGAAGGAGGTTAGAAGGATGAGAGGGAGCAATTTCCAAAGCCTATGAGATTAGTCCTGACTCCACAACTTAAATCATATAATTCTACCATTTGGACTTGGAAGGAACTATCACTTTATGCTTTTCTGTGCTATTCTCATACAGAAAGATCACTCATTATGCCTACACTGAAAGAGGAGATTATGGCTTTGGCAAAACCATAGAATAATATCACATATATTATATTATATTATATATATGTACACACACACACACACACACACCCACACACACACACACACATACAGTAAACTCTGAATCAAATAGAAAAACAACTCAGAAACATTTTCCAGAACTGGTTCACATATTCACCAGGTTTCCCAGGTTTATGGAGCAAATGATTTTGTACAGAGAATCTTACATTTTAAAGTAGAAAGTGATGTTGGACTGTTGGGTCCATCAAATATCAATCTTAATAAAAACTATGAACTATGAGAATGTTGTATTAACCAATTCTAACTTTAACAAAGAATTTGGCTAAATGCAAGGATTGCTAAAGACGGTCTATTCTTCAAATAAAAAAAATCCATTAGCTATTTTCCCTTCTGACATACATAACTACCCTTTTATCATTGCTCATTCAGTAGAGTGGGAAATGTACTGTAAATTCATCATCTTCAAGTGTTTCAATGGAAATAAACCAATTGCCACTTGGAAAAAATGGTTGAAGTATGTTTAGAGAACCCTACACCAGGGTTTAGCAGCTCGCGGTCCAGGTCCCATATCATGTTGCAAACAGGCTGCTTTTAGACCAGCACAGCTGTGCTTCCCTTTTTTTTTTTTTTTTTTTCCTTTTTTTAAGGTCATGGAAGCTGAAGTTTGAGAAAGCAAACAGAAAAAAAAAAAATAATAATCACACACACACACACATAGATTTTATTCAGCTTAGAAATAAGCAGGAAACCCAAAGAAAGTGTTCTCAACAATAAGACCTCAGTAATAATACTGAAAAGCAATTCAACCAAGTGCATCTGACAGAAGGCCAGGCAGGCTTCCAGGAGATTCTTGTGGTGAGCTGCTGAGTCATTCCTGGTACCTCCTTTTCCTCATCTGTACATTGGAAACATAAGCAATGACCTGTATCACTATGAAACTATGATCTCATTTGCCTATTCTTTAAAAAATGTTTACAAATCCATAGATTATTTCTGACAGAAGCCGCCTCTCTAGAGACAGAGGTAGGGTAGATACACAATCCAAAATTCTGATTGGCAGGTTAAAGATATCATTAATATCACATGATTACCTCTAAGTCAATTCCAAGTTTGTGACACTTGTTACCTATACTACTGCATATAAGCCCATGCACTTGACTGACAGTCTTCTGATGATTCTGGTTCTACCACTGAATTACTGTGAAATTTAGAGAAAGTTACTTACCCTCTCTGGGCATTGATTTACTTGCTTGTCAAATGGACAGGGAGAAGTAGGTTCATCTCTGGGGCTTCCAGGTCTCATATTCAGTGGTCACAATGAGTCACGAGTGGAGTGTTGCTGAGTAAGGTGTGTTGATCCCCTGCTTTACTCACCCTGAGTTAATGAACCGTCACTCCTTTTGACCGTCTGCAAATAGGAAGACACCCATGTATGAAGTAGGATCTCATTTCTAGAGATTATACATAAGATGTTTACAAATGCATAGATTGTTTTTGAAATGTTATCCAGAACTTTGGGGGATGGAACTGGTGGGAATGGAGAAGCTGAAGGAGCCAAGAGGCTTCCTTTTCATTGTAGTATGTGGGGGAAAAAAAGTGTCACATGAAAGTTTAACTTTTCTAATAAAATTATTACTTAACTCTAAACACATAGGTGAGCTATGATATGAATTGTGTAATTAAAGAGGCTTATGAACCACTTCCTGACTAGTAAGTCAAGGGAAGTAACGGGTTGCCTCTAACCCAAACATTCCCCCAGAGAAGGCAATGGCAACCCACTCCAGTACTCTTGCCTGGAAAGTCCCATGGACGGAGGAACCTGGTAGGCTGCAGTCCATGTGATCGCTAGGAGTCAGACATGACTGAGCGACTTCCCTTTCACTTTTCACTTTCATGCATTGGAGAAGGAAATGGTAACCTGCTCCAGTGTTCCTGCCTGGAGACTCCCAGGGACAGGAGAGCCTGGTGGGCTGCCATCTATGGGGTCGCACAGAGTCAGAAATGACTGAAGCAACTTAGCAGCAGCAGCAGCAGCAGCAAACATCCCCAATGAGAAAAAGTCATCACCTGATGAGAAGGTCTTGGAAGTGGGACAGACATGAATTTGAAGCTTGGCTCCCTCACCTAATGTGGAGCTGTACAGCATTGAGCATGGTAAACTCTGACCCTCTTTTCTCTCTAAAGCATGAAAATAATACCCACTTCATAGGTTTTCTGGGGATGGAATCAGACAATAGAACTACTAGCTTTTATTACTGTTTTTAAACAGTAGGTGCTAGAACTATAGCTAATTTGCACTATCTGGCCATTATTTGTCTCATCTTGGGTCTGCCCCAATGCAGAAACTAATATTGATTGATTGATTTTATAAAACTTAAATAGCATTTGCCACAAGCTAGGCACTCTTCTAAACTTCACATCAATTGTAATTCGTTTAGTTCTTATTAGACTCCTTGGAGGTAGCTACTAGGATTATTATCTTCATTTTATAGATGAGAAAACACAAGAGAGATCAAGTATTTCCCCAGAGTCACAGAGAAGTAAGTGGAGAAGCCAGGATTGTAGTCCATGCAATCCTGAGTGCAGTCCCTGCCCTAAAGCCCTATGTGGGGCTGCCTCCGTGCAAACCTGTTTTTAAAATGGTTGGCCTTCTGTGGGAGAATGTACTGGACATCCAAGTCAGAGATGCTCCTCTGCTCCCTTCTTCCATCCATAGATCTGGGAGTTAAATAGGAACTAGAGAATTCTCTTTCCTCTGGGCAGAAGCAGTACAAAAAAGACCTGTCCCCTCAGCCTCAGCAGCTGTTGAAAATGTCCCCCAGGTCCTCCAAGTACCCAGGCTCCAGGTAGTACTAGTGGTGAATAACCTGCCTGCCGATGCAGGAGACGTAAGAACCACGGTTTCAATCCCTGGGTCAGGAAGATCTCCTGGAGAAGGAAATAGCAACCCACTCCAGTACTCTTGCCTGGAGAACTCCATGGACAGAGGAGCCTGCAGGGCTACAGTCCATAGGGTTGCAAAGAGTTGAACACAACTAAAATGACTTAGCACAGCACACAGCACATGTCATATGCAGAAAAATATAAACAACCATAGGATAACAGCTGGGAGGTGTGAAGTGAGTTGAGTTTAGGCATGGAATTCAGCCTGGGGAAGGCCAGTTTGAAGCTGATTCTGACCAAAGCAAAGACGTGAGGTGGGCCATCCAAGAAGAGTTGACTTTCTTTGTATAATAAAATGCTTCTGATATTCACATCCAATCCTGAAGGTCAGTCTCTGGAAGTATTGGGCTACCAGAGAGTTTCCCTCTTTGGGGTTAAACTGGTGACTCTCCTGTTGTGAGAGCTGGAGGTAGCTTTCTCCAGATGTGCTCCACAGCCCCTTGAGCCTTCTCTGTTCTCTAGGGTTACCAGGTCACATCCCCACCTTGGTTCCTTGCCTGTGTGTTATAAGGATCTTCACAAGGCTCTCCTCTTGCCCTGGCATTTGGAGGGACTGAATTAAACCAGTTCAAGCAGGTTTCTGCTGAACACTCCCTAAGCTTGTGTGTATTGTCAATATGCAGCTTTCCCCAGACATATTTGGCCCTAGATTCTCTGGTGAGGAATACCTTTTAATAACTCATAGGACTAGAATTCTAAAATACACAGTTTAAGAGACTGGTGCTGGCTGAGGAGCAAAGGGAAATCAGAAGACAGGGTCCTGCCCTTCAGGAGCTCAGATTTTAGTGGAGAAGATAAAAGCCTCAATGACAAATGACAGCTCAGTTGGCTAGGTGCTAGATGCCAGGTATGTACAGTGACGTGGTGGTGGAAGGGTTAGAGAAATAGGAAAAGGGCAGAGAAGGCTTCAAAGAGAAGCTGATCTAAAAGCTGAGTGTTGAAGGATGAGTTGGCCGACCACTAGGGTAAAGGAAAAGGGCATTTGAGCTAGTGGCGTGCGTGTGCAAACATATGGCATTAGGGGAAAGCAGGGCTATTCAGAAGATTGTCAATAGATGTAGATGAAGCCCCAGGTACTATTTGGGAAACGGCTGTAAATAAATCTAGAAGGAAGAGGGCAAATGAGGAGGGAGACTGTGCCAGGCATTGTGTTTAATTTTATCTGGCAGTGAGCACCAAGCAGTTACTGAACCATGGAGAAAGTTCAGCTTCCTGCTTTGAAAAGAAAACTACAGTGGCCTGGAGGACAGATTGGGAGGTTGTGAAAAGACACAAGTAACTGGTTGGAAGACTGCTGGAATATCCACGTGAGAGATGATGGCAGATAACCAACAAATGGCAGTAGCGAAGGAAAAGTGTGAAAAATTAGTAACTGATTAAGAGACAGAGTTGACTTAGGGATGGAGGAAGATAGATGAGTCAGAGATAACTCTGAAGTTTCTGGTTTGCATAACCAGATGGTTGCTTGTGCCATTATCAATAAAGAGAGGACAAGTGAAGGAACAGCTTGACGGAGAGTACAGTGGTTTCCATTTGGGCGTGTCAATTTTTTAGGTTCTTGTGGAATCTATAGGTAGAATTACTGATCTGGATTTTAGGCTGGAGATATATATATTTGGAAGTTTTCAACCTAAAAATAGCATCTGAAGCCCTGGGAGTGAATACGATGGCCCAGCAAAGTAAAATAGGGAATGAAAAAGAGGTAAGCCAAGTGCAGAGCCCTGGAGAACAGATGCCAGATGAACCTGAAGGAGGAAGTAGGTCCCAGTGCGATGATGTGGCAATGTTAAGTCAGAGTCCCAGTGCAGTGGTGTGGCAGAGCCCCATGGAAACATGGTCTGGAAATTAGTGCCCAAGTGTTGTTCCTGATCCTGTAAGGGGTGCCCCAACCCATTTAAGAGCTGTGCCACCGTCAGAACTCCAGGTCCATGAGACAACTCTTAAGGTGTCACCACTTCTATCTGTACCTTTCATCTCTTCCTCCTCCCACCTTTACTGCAGTCCTTCGAGTGTGTGTCCTGGTTGACGGGTCCTTCTAACTCTCCTGCTGCCACTCTTGCAGCAGGCTGCTCAGCCTCTGTTCTCGTCTATTCCACCAGAGCAGTGTAGGCTTTCAGCATTAACCCAGGGCTGCTGGTCACTTTGTGGAAGGGAGTCTGCACTCTGCTCCTTTCCTCAAGTCCAGAGGACTAGGTCCAGAGTGATCAGGAAACACATCAGGGTTTGAATCCTAGATTCAGAGAAGACATCTTCATGGGAGACATTTTCATAGAAGTTGTGGCTAAGACCATGAATGCCATTGTCAAGATAAAGTTTGGAAAAGGAGAGGAGAGGGACAAAAAGGAATTTGAGAAAGCTTCTGTTTTCAGGGTACCAAGAGAGGAACAGAGCCAGCAAGGGAGCAAGGGAGGCTATACAGTAATGTTCAGGAAGATCAAAAAAGAACAGAAAACATGGTGACGTGGAAATCACGGAAGGCAATAGTAAATGAAGGAGGCGTGGTTGCTGTGCTGAACGCTGCAGAGTTTACAGAAGATGATGAAAGCAGCTCTTTCGCCCCTGTTTGCCCAATTCTGTTACCCTCTAACCTTTAAAGAATCTAATTATAGAAATGAGATGACTAGGCAGTTTAACCTAACTCCTGACTTCTCTTCTCCTGAATGCACACCATGCCTTTCCCAACCTGTTGATTCTTCTTCTAAATAAAATGATATAAGAATGAAGAATTAAGCAGTTAAAAAAAATGACTAACTCTCTAGCCCCAAGAGTCCCCTTAGCACTCCTGCAGGCAGATCATGAAAACTAAATAGCTTCTAAAGAAAGAGTCAGCCAATCTGCATATAATGCTGAATGATGTGATATTCAACTTCCTGCCTTAAGGATTCACTGAGATTCTTTCTTCCCGCTTTTTTTCCTTTGAAAACTGTCGTGGCTGAGCAGAATCTTTGGAGTTGGTCCTGGCACATGAATCCATCTTCTCCTCAGATTGCTGACTTTTCTAATTAAAGCACTTCTCCTTTCTATCGACCCTTGCCTCTCAAAGTATTGGCTTCCTAAGCCAAACCTGAGTTGGGTGATGGATTCTGGTTTCCACGGTGGGCCTGTGCTCTCATGTCGTCTGGCTCCTCTGGGCTTTCCAGACTAAGGCCAATGGCTGCAGCAGCCCTTCGGAACAGTCACGATGAGCCATCTGCTTGTGGTGGCCTTGAGAGGGGCACTTCTGAGGGAGGTCCCAGTAGCCACTGGAACTATTAGTTCTGTGGACTCTCCGGTCTCTTTACTGCTTTGCACTACCTGCCAATTTTTGCTTTAGGAGTCCACAGAAATGGAAAAGTGCCCTTGAGACTAGTGTACAAGCTCCAGGAACTGGATTTGTCCACTGGACAGTGCCCAGGCAGCCTCCTTCTGTGGTCAGTTGATCCTGATGTGTATCTGATATTGAGGGTCATTTTTGAGCACCAGGCATCATTTGGGCAAGGAATGCTGTTTTGGGGGGCAGTTTGTTCTGATGTGCATATGCTGTTGAGTTATTTGTATCTCAGGGAGTGCCTGATTAGGGCGAGGTCTGGTCTATCTGTGACGGCCATACATGTGTGTGCTTTGTACTTGGTATCTGAGTTGTGATCTGCGATTACCATTCCGCCTTCTGAAATGGGCAATTCTGGCTCTGTTTAGTGCAGAGCCCTCTTGGGTGAATTCTGTCTCACTGGAAAAATTTTAACTATGAGGCTATGACTAAGAAAAAGATGATATTTTATTATAACATGATGTGGCCACAATATTCTTTAGATTTCATAGAAAATTGATTAAGGTGAAACTCTTTTGAAAAATTTTCAAACTGGTTCTTTTTGCATATGCAGTTAGAAAAAATATTAGCTTGATAAAACATCTTTTCAGAATTGTGACCCAGAGGGAAAAAGTCCTTCTAGGAGAACTTGCTTTTCTCTCTCAGTGCCTTGAAACCAGGACTCTCAGAAACATTTGTCTTATCTAGATCATCTCTAATTCTTGAGATTGAAGGGGGAAATGAGGAAAGGAGCCTTGTAAACTTTCACTTATTCCAACTGTTATTTATAAACTGGTAGTTTTCTATTATACTACCTGATTCATGACTAAGTTTAGAAAATGCAGCTATGGGATCTCTGGTTGTGTCTGTTTATATGTCTATGTGTAAACTATCTTTGTATGGTATTATCAAAATTAATTTGTCAATGGACTCTACTTCACTTGCTTAAAGGAAATTCAGTGCTTATATAAGTTTACCTGAGGTTTCCCTGATGGCTCAGATGGTAAAGAATCTCCCTGCAATGCAAGAAACCCAGGTTCGATCCCTAGGTCAGGAAGATGGAGAAGAGAATGGCTACTCACTCCAGTATTTTTGCCTGGAGAATTCAATGGACAGAAGAGCCTGGCAGGCTATAGTACATGGGGTCACAAAGAGTAGGATATAACTGAGTGACTAAGACTTTCACACACATAAGTTTAACTAGGATTATTTACGTTAAATTATATGGAATACATTATCACCTGAGTGATAAACCTTATGGTGTATGGATGTTATTAATAGAAACATTCTGGAAATGATATAAAGTTTCTAAAATTTGGGTATATCCTTGTATAATGTTATAATTTCATTTGTTATCTTAGTTAAATATTTCTTTCTGGGATGCCTCAGGGATCCTCTAAAGCATCCCACAGTTAGTGGGAGATTAAAAGAACTTCAAATAAATTGGATATTTGGGAAGTTTGTCAAAAGCTTCAAAACATTTGGTCAAATAAAATCATAGGTCACCATGAGACAATAATTATTCCTTGAACTAAAATGACAAAAGATATTAAAAGCAAATTCAGATGACTTAAAGGGCCTCATAGTACAAGTACTGATCCTCCACACCACAACTGCAACTAGAGGGTCTGTGCACAAGGAAGATGTCACGTGGTGCAACGAGGGTCCCACGTACCATAACTAAGACCTGGGCAGCAACTCACTGCCCAGATGGTTCCTTGCTATTATGATAGATTATTGCAATGTTTAGTTGAATTATTAAAAGAACACTCCAAGTATTCTGAAGCTTATCTGGTCATCTATCTTTGGATGGAGATCAGATGCCCCATGACTTGCAACCAGGAGATTATGCATACTGTGTACCTGCTAAGTTGCTTCAGTCATGTCTGACACTATGGACCAGCTTCCTCTGTCCATGGGATTCTCCAGGCATGAATACTGGAGTGGGTTTCGATTTCCTCCTCCAAGGGATCCCCCAACCCAGGGATCGAACCTGTTTCTCTTACATCTCCTCCATTGGCAGGTGGGTTCTTTACCACTAGCACTGCCTGGAAAGCCCTATGCATTCTAGAAAAGACAGAATTTAAAGGACTGACGCCAACCTTGATGAAAGGACCTTTATTCAATACTGTTAACTAGCTCATGGGCTTCCCTCGTGGCTCAGTGGTAAAGAAACCACCTGCCAATGCAGGAGATGTGGGTTCGATCCCTGGATCCAGAAGATCCCCTGGAGAAGGAAATGGCAACCCATTCTATTATTCTTGCTGGGAAATCCCATGGACAGAGGAGCCTGGTGGGCTACAGTCCATGGGGTCACAAAGAATTGGACACGACTGAGATACTAAGCAGCAACAAACTAGCTCATGCACAGCAAAACTGAAGGGAATTGACTCTCATATTAACATTTCCCTTTAAAAGGGGCCCCTGCACTGTACTGGCCTATAGAGAGGACTGCCAACCTCGAAGTCATCTTAAAACAACGCTCAAACTGAGGGGAAACTACCAGACCAGGATGAGAAGATGGTGACATCTGAAGTAGATAGTTGGTCCAAAATGCCAGATCAGGCCTGTGCACCAGTTACTTCGATAACTGCTTATATTTTGCTTATGAACCAAATGTATTTCACAATATGATGCAGTTAAAACTAGTCCAATTGTCAAGTTTATGGTCAATTACCTATATCCAGTACTTCTGGGTCACCTTGGTGGATTTCTCTACTCCAAGGCCCTTAGGACATTTATTCTTGAAGTAAGAAATTATACCTCTGCTCAGACCACTATTGATATTATTACTAGGTGAGATCCCCTCTCCTGACCAATTAATACCTTCTCTGATCTTGTCCGTAACAAAGTCTTCTCACAGCTATGGGATGGGCTTATGTGGTTAACACCAGGCTATGGTCGTTTAAATGGCAACCCACTCCAGTGTTCTTGCCTGGAGAATCCCAGGGATCGGGGAGCCTTGTGGGCTGCCATCTGTGGGGTCGAACAGAGTCGGACACGACTGAAGCAACTTAGCAGCAGCAGCAGCATGGTCGTTTAAGCTTAAAGGCTCCCTTATGTTGGGAATAATTAAGCCATAGTAAGGATAGCCAGTCTAGTAACATGGGGAAATTGGGCTGAGTGCCTCATGTACAATGCCAATATATAATTTCCCATAAAGATTAGGATTGATACAGAACAGACTAAATCAGATGACCTGGGAATTATACTGGGCTGTACCTGATGGAAGCTCTTGACTTAAATTCTTACTTATGATCTTACTAATACTGCTAACTATATTATTAATATATTGCCTGTTTTGCAAAATTGTTACTGCTTATATCACCAAATGTGTGATTGGGCCTCTGACAAAAATAATGATGATCAGAAGACTTGAAGCATTTGGTCAGATATGTAGTTCTATATGAGATCAATGATTGTAGTAGTGTAACTCTAGATTTGGGAAGAAGAAACATGAGGCAATATCTTTCCTGGACTATAACAGACTAGTAAGACAGGTGACCCAGAGACTTTTGGCCACTGTTAGGGCTTCCTAGGTGGCGCAGTGCTAAAGAACCTACCTGCCGGTGTAAGAGATGTGGGTTCGATCCCTGGGTCAGGAAGATCCCCTGCAGTAAGAAATGGAAACCCAGTCCAGGATTCTTACCTGGAAAATTCCATGGACAGAGGAGCCTGGCAGATTACAGTCCATGTATTTGCACAGAGTCAGACGTGACTGAGAGACTGAGCACAAGCACACAAAAAGTCCTAGTCCTGACCTTGGAATGAGATTCCAAACACCACGGTATGAAGTGGTTATGAAATGCCTCCCGAGTCATGATTGAATTTATGACCATTCGGGGGCCCTGCCAACTAAAACTTGGCACTTGCCACCTCCCTCTACAAGGATTAAGTCACAAGTTACTGCAGTCATTGACCTTCAACACACCCTGAAAGGAGTTCAGGATGGAGATGAGTGTGCTGAGAAAAACTCTCAGAATAGATCTTCAAATTGTTAGATATTTCCAAGACATGTTATGAACCCAAATTCTTGCACCTCCTCATATCTAGAGAAGCACTGAAACCATTAACAGTGACATCAGTTTTGGTCATCAAAGAGAAAAATGCATTTGAAAGTCAAAATCGGGTAGTGGTTCAGACATCCAAGGTAAAACTAGGTGGCCATCGTGGATATGATTTCAGTACTTTCTGATATTGCTGAGAACTTGAATTTTCTGAGCCATATCAGACTCGGACGCTACCAGTAATTCTCAAGCAGCGTCTGATGGCAAAACTGAATATTGACCCTGTGGGTTCTTCTGCAAAGTTATGATTAACCTGTTGATCTAAAACTTTTCTGGGTTATGCCTTTTATGGGTTATGCACCTGTTCCTTCTCAGGACTGAGGAAAATCAAAGAAAAGGGGGGATTTGAACCAAGCAGAACCCTGGAGTTTTCCTCCCCCAGCAAGTATAAAACTGATCAATTAATGATTAAACAATAGAGTCCCAGACTCTGTCTGATGTACATTCCTGAGTTGTTTTACAGATATATAACTGCCTCCAGAGAGAGGAAAAAAGCTAACTTCTTGACCAGACTGTAGCTATGACATAAGCTGCTTCATCTTGAGCAATACTGAATCTATGGCCAGTACAATCCCAAGAGCTGGCCTTAAGAGAATGGGATTAATATTGTTATTGTTCTTTAGTCATTAAGTCATATCCAACTCTTTTGCGACCCCATGGACTGTAGCCCACCAGGCTCCTCAGTGTATGGGATTTCCCAGCCAAGAATACTGGAGTGGGTTGCTAGTCCCTTCTCCAGGGCATCTTCCCAAACCAAGGATCAAACCCATGTCTTCTGTATTGGCAGGCAGAATTCTTAACCACTGACCTACCAAGGAAGCCCTGGAATTAACATTATTACTTATAATAATCTATATCTTTGCAGACATCAAAAAGTAGCTTGCTCTGCCTGCATATGTAAGTGGGCAACTAAAGTTGTCAGAAAAGAGATACTATCATCTTCCACTCTGAGAATACAGCACACTGTGTCAAGATGAAGTTACAGAAGATGGACCTTTGCCCGTAATCCATAGAAACGGAATGGTGTTTGATGGTGGGGAACTGATAGCAGTTCTTCTGCCCCTTTCCTTTTTGTCTATTTCTATCCCCTCTAGCCTTAAAACAACCTAATTATATGAATGAGATCACTAGGTAATTTAACCTAACTTCTCTCCTGAATGCACACCAAGCCTTGCTTAAACTGTTGGTTTTTTTCCCTAGATAAAATGAAGTAAGAATGAAGAATTAAGCAGTTAAAAAATGACTCTCCACCCCCAACAGTCCCCTTAGCAATCCTATAGGCAGATCATGCAAATAAAATAACATCTGAAGAAAGAGTCAGCCAGCCTGGTACAACACAGAATTATACAGAATCCAGCCTCCTGCCTCAGTGACTGACTGATTGTTGTTGTTGTTCAGGCACTCAGTCACGTCCAGCTCTTTGCGACCCCGTGAACTGCAGCACGCCAGGCTCCTCCGTCCTTCACTATCTCCCTGAGTTTGCTTAAACTCATGTTCATTGAGTTGATGATGCATCCAACCATCTCATCCTCTGGCATCCCTTTCTTCTCCTGGCCTCAATCTTTCCCAGCATCCAGGTCTTTTCCAATGAGTTGGCTTTTTGCATCACGAGGCCAAAGTATTGGAGCTTCAGCATGAGTCCTTCTAATGAATATTCAGAGTTGATTTCCTTTAAGATTGACTGGTTTGATCGCCTTGCTGTCCAAGAGTCTTCTCCAACACCGCAGCTCTAAAGCATCAATTCTTCAGTGCTCTGCCTCCTTTATGGTCCAACTCTCACATCTGTACGTGACTACTAGAAAAACCATAGCTTTGACTAGACGGACCTTTGTCATCAAAGTGATATCTATTGGTTTATTCCCCCCTTTTCTCTGTCATGGCTGAGCAGTCTTTGAAGTTGGTCTCAGGACATGAGTCCACAATCTCCCCAGATAATTGGCTTTTCTGATTAAAACGTCTTTCCTTTCTATTGACATTTGCCTCTCAAATTACTGGATTTTGAGCAATTGTCCTTCAATTAAAAATTTTAAAAAATTAACTGAAAATACAAGACACTGAGGAACTGTTTGCCATCTTCCCCGCTCAGTCCTTGTCACTCTGCACGTTCATCCCTCTGTGATCGCACCCACTCCCACGGTTTCAAGGGCCACCTGTGGCACAGCCCTCTCTGTACAAATGTCAACACAGAGCTACTCCTGGAAACCTGCCTTTCAGTCTCCAGATGGCATTTCTGCCTGCCCCCCAAGGCTTCCATCTCCACTATTACTACTCTGCCCAATGGACTGTGCACTTGGGCTGGTGAGCCTGTTAATACTGGTGCCAGAACACTTACAGTCAAACTAGGGGCCACTTTACAAAAAAATGCTTACCTTAGCTCTAAGATTTCAAGGCACCTCTTGAGTGGCATGGCCCTTGGTGTCTCCTCTCAGTTCAGTTCAGTTCAGTTCAGTCGCTCAGTCTTGTCTGACTTTTTGTGACCCTGTGGACTGCAGCACACCAGGCTTCCCCATCTGTTCATCACCAACTCCCGAGCTTGCTCCAACTCATGTCCATCAAGTCGGTGATGCCATCCAACCATCTTATTGTCTGTCGTCCCCTTCTCCTTCTGCCTTCAGTCTTCCCCAGCATCAGGGTCTTTTCCGATGAGTCAGTTCTTTGCATCAGGGGGCCGAAGTATTGGAGTCTCAGGTGGCCAATGTATTTGTGTCTTCTCTAAAAGGAGTATTAAAAGGCCTTGACTTTGTAAAACTCCCACCCCTGACTCACTTCTGTCCTTGTTCTTGGTTCTATCTCTGACCCATTTCTAAGTGATGCACTCT
Source organism: Bos indicus (assembly GCF_029378745.1). Lineage (NCBI taxonomy): Eukaryota > Metazoa > Chordata > Mammalia > Artiodactyla > Bovidae > Bos > Bos indicus. The sequence continues at coordinate 35,743,590 of NC_091779.1, forward strand.
TGCTGGAAGCACAGCTCTGGAGAAGCTTGCCGTGCATCTCTGGACCAAAAGTGAAAATGAAAGTTGCTCAGTCATGTCCAGCTCTTTGCAACCCCATTGAGTGTAGCCTGCCAGGCTCCTCTGTCCATGGAATTCTCCAGACAAGAATACTAAAGTGGGTAGCCATTCCCTTCTCCAGGGGATCTTCCCAACACAGGGATAAAGTCCAGGTTTACCACATTTCAGGCAGATTCTTCGCCATCTGAGCCACCAGGGAAGCCCAGGAATAGTGGGGTGGGTAGCCTATCCCTTCTCCAGGAAATCTGCCCCACCCAGGAATAGAACCAGGGTCTCCTGCATTGCAGGCATATTCTTTACCAGCTGAGCTACCAGGGAAGCCCCTTCTTGGCCAAGAAGGTCTAGGTGAAGCTGAGGACCCAGAAAGTGGCACGAAAGGGCATACCCGTTCCTTATCTGGGAAATCCAGATGCCACTCTGTCGGATGAGGATAGTCATCACTGTCTCAAAGTGAGTAATGAGCGCAAATTCTCTCATGTTTTAACCAACAGGTTAAACAGGTTTGGAGGGTCCATGGGGTCACAAGAGTTGGACACGACTTAGTGACTAAACAGAAAATTGAGGGGCCATTATGGACCAGGCATTGCGTTGGGTGCAAATGCCTGCCATTGAGGCAGTGAATTAGTACAATAAAGTGGAAATGATGCTGCAATAGGAGTAAACTACTGTTCTTCCCTAGGGAAGCATGGAGAAGGGGCAAGCAGCCCAGAGTTGAGGGAGTTAGAGTTGCTGTCAGTCCTTTGTCCTTGTTGGAGGAGCTGCAGTTGGCCATTGAGAGATGCTGGGGGAAGGAGAGGAAAGGAACTGGGAGCGGTGAGCAGCAGAGGAGTGATTCACTGTGGTTGAGACCAAGAGTGCTGGGTTTCGGTGCAGTGGGGCCAGGTGGAAAGCGTGCCTTCAAGCACGAGGCTCTTTATTTTATCTCTAAAGCAAAAAGAAACCAATCTTCAGTCCCAAAGCCACTGCCACTGATTCAGTTCTTAGTAAGATCCCACCACGTGATTCCTGGATGTAGCTGGAGAAAGCATTTCAGTCTTGATTCTAATGTAGACCAATGGCTCTCTGTCTCTCAAACTTTGTTTCATTATCATCTCCCTAAGGAGCCTTTTGAGACATTTTTTTCCCCTAATCACTCTGCTGCCTCCTATGAAATTTTAATATCACAGAAAATATTCATGTGTTTAAGTGCCATGGACACATCTGTGCTTTATACATAAATGATTCTGTGTTTTGAACCAGTTTCCACCTGGGGAGTGATGACCTCAAGTTTCAGGTTTAATAAATGCTTGCCTACTCTTCCCACCCCCTCCTCCCTCCTGCCACCTCTCACCTCTTCTCACTTCTCATGTTCAGTATCCAGCTTGTCATTTATCAAAATCCTATCTGGAGTCCCTCGTAACCACCCCAGCACAGGTGTTCTCAAGCATTTTCATGCATGCATGTGTGCTCAGTTGCTCAGTTGTGTCTGACTCTTTGCCACCCCATGGATGTAGCCCCTCAGGCTCCTCTGCCCATGGAATTTCCTGGCAAGAATACTGGAGTGGGTTGCCATGTCCTCCTCCAGGGGATTTTCCTGACTCAGGGATCAAACCGGCATCTCTTGCAGGTTCTTTACCAGGTGGCTTCTTTATCACTGAGCCATCGGGAAAGCCCTCTCAAGCATTTGGAGCTGGGTAATTCTTTGTTGGAAGTGGGAGTCTGTCCTGTGCTTTGTATGATGCTGAGCATCTTCCCTGGCCTCTGCCCTTAGATGCTAATAGCACCCTGCCCCCACCAGTTGTGACAACCAAAAACGTCTCCAGATACTGCTAATGCCCCCTGATTAAGAACCACTTCTTTAAGGCTTTAGCTCCTGGTTCTTCTGCTCCTTCGAAACAGTGTTTGCAATCACACTACTTTTTCAGCCCAGGAGAGCAGGCATCCCTGGTCCAGCGGGTTCCAGGAAGGAAAAGACCCTGCCCCTTGCTTTGTCAGCCTCTCACCCTACAAGCTACTTCTGTGTCTTTCCTATGTGCAACACTGAACTCTCCAACTCAGACCTCCAGGTCCTGAGTTGATAATCTCATTACGACTAATCCTGTTTACGGCCACTCTCTTGGCAGAACAATCTTGCCAGGACCGAGGCTCTTTTCCTTGCCACCTACTGTTGTTGCTGTTCCATTGTTTCTGGGGACGGTGGCCTGGCCGCGTATATGCTTTCATTGATAGAGCCTATCCTGTTTACGAGGAGTCTGCCGAAGGGCCCCATCAAATACTTCCATCCCTTCCTTCAGTAAATGGCTCTCTTTGATCTGTGAGAGGCCAAATAGTGCTTATCAGAAGCGGAGCTTCCTCTCGCTAATGATGGGGACATCCTGTCCCAGAAGACTCCCCAAAATAACACTTTATGAATTTCAGAATATTTTCAGGTTTCTCTTTTTTGTTTTTTCATAAGCGTTTTTTTTTTTTTGTTTTGTTTTGTTTCGTTTCTCAGCTTATCTCTTTATGACAAGTAAAGAAAAGGGTTGATTTGAGTTGCTGAAGTCCAGGATAATACAAAGCTAAGTGATTTTCTGCAGGTTACCACCAAACAGGAGGAAAGTTTGGGGCTGGTGATAATATAAATATTTGGAAGCAGGACAAGAGACAAGATTAGGGCTGGCCAGGTGAGATCCCTTTTCACATTGTCAGTTTACAGCTTCAAGTTATCTAACAAGGTGAGAAAGAGGTCATGGGTATTAGTCATCTGAATACCGAAGTGGTAGGAACTAGCTCAACTATGCAGATGAATGATTAGTGGAGTTTTATACTTGTCATAACTTTTAAGAAATTTCCAGAGAAGGCAATGGCACCCCACTCCAGTACTCTTGCCTGGAAAATCCCATGGACGGAGAAGCCTAGTGGGCCACAGTCCATGGGGTTGCTAAGAGTCGGACACGACTGAGCGACTTCACTTTCACTTCTCACTTTCATGCATTGGAGAAGGAAATGGCAACCCACTCCAGTGTTCTTGCCTGGAGAATCCCAGGGACGGGGAAGCCTGGTGGGCTACCGTCTATGGGGTCGCACAGAGTCGGACACGACTGATGCGACTTAGCAGCAGCAGCAAGAAATTTCTGGGTGAAGAGATTCTCTCTGTGTTGCAGTGGTTCTCAAAGTGCAGGACCAAAAGCCGGTGTGGGAACTTGTTAGAAATGTTGATTCTCTGGCTCCATCCCAGACAGTGAATTTGGCACCTCTGGAGATGGAGCCAGCATCTGCACTACCCAGCCCTCCCCTGATTTTAATGAAGCTGAGAAACATGTCTCTATCCATAACCCTCAAAATGCCCAGTACCTATGAAACACATAGGGACCTGATGAAAATGCAGGTGTCCAGAGCCCCATCCTTAAAGACACAGCTTCACTTGGTCCAGATTGGGCCCTGGGAAGCCTGCTTTGTTAATAAGTATCCCAGGGTGATTTGAATGCAGAGTCCAAGGCCCAAGCTTAGGGAAGCCCTGATTTCTCTTCCCAGGGGCACTAGAAATTTTCTACAGTGCTCCAGTTCTGTTCCAGAGAGACTCCCCTGGGTCCTGAGAATGAAGTGGGTATCACAATTCAGCTTCCCTTCCCAGTCATTCCATGAAGCTGGCTGCTAGGGTTACCTATTGTGGCAGGTGGTTCTTTTCAGGATTACTCAAAATACTGGAAGGTCAGGCTGGCCCCATCATTTCCTTTTACTCTGCCGTCTAAAGCACTTTGCTAACTCCTATCCTGCCCTGGGCTCACGCCGCTAGCCTGGAAGGAAAAGCTTTGTATCCCACTACTAGTTCCTTGAACCACAATCCAAGACACAGCTTGGTTTTCCCAGGAGTTTTGGTTTGCACAACTGATGCATTCCAGGCATTGTTGGGACGCATTGTTTTCTCCTCTTTTCCTCCACCCCTCAGCCTATGCCATATGAGTAGCATATATAGCCTCCTGGAGTGACCATCCTCAAATCCTAACCCTCTCTCAAAGTTGTCTCTCCCGCCAGATACCCTGCCTTTCACCGTGCAGAACTGCACTCGCCAAGACCACTATCGGCTCCGAATTCCAGCTCCGAGAGGGAGCTGTGGCTGCTGCTATATCTAGGCTTCCAGGTACAGTATTGCTGTAGTTGGGCTCCTGTCTTCCTGGTTTTGTTTCTCTCATTCTTTTTGACGTTTTACCACTTAACTTTTCTGCTGCTTCTGAATGTCAGGTTCTTTTTTTTTTTTTCTTATGTGGTTTACTATGATCTCTTCTTGACAGATTCTTCCTTCAGTTTGGCACCCTAGACATAGGGTCCTCCTTTGTCCCCAGTCACTGTTTGGAACCCCATAATAGCGATGGCTGGGGTCCCCTAGAGCCGCTGCATACAGCTGTGCAGTCCGTGCACTGCACAAAGACACCCGAAGAAGGCAGCAGGTACCGACTGAAATCCAGCTCGTGCTCACCAAGATGAGTGCCTGACACTGTGCTGTGGACAGCCGCAAGAAGGTACCCTCTTTTGTTTTCTCTACGTGACAAATATGTATATACATCTCTCTCTCTCTATGAACATATAATTACATGAGATTATCAGCTGAGACTAGGTTGATGTGTTTTATTGTCATCTCAGTGTTTACATGAAAATGAAGACTTTGAGAGGGCTTGAAAACATTTTATGAGAAATAGTTAACTCATAAGTTTTATTTCTTAGGACAGTTTTAGGTTTACAGAAAAACTGAACAGAAAGTACAGAGCGTTCCTGCACGGTCCCACCCACCGCCTCCCACCCCACCTCCCATTTCCTCTATTATTAACATCTTGCACTAGTTGAGGTACATTTGTTATGATGAATAACCTAATATTAATCCATTATTATGAACTGAAGTCCATAGTTTACATTAGGTTTCCCTCTTTGTAGTTGTACAGGTTTTGGCAAGTATACAATGTCTTGTAGTCACCACGTTTGTATCACACAGAAGAGTTTCACTCTCTAAAAACCCCCTGTGTTTCACTTCCCATAACTCCCTCCCTTGCTTCCCTTCCCCAGGCCCTAGAAACCATTGATCTTTTCACTGTTCCATAGTTTGGTTGAAGGTATACTTTTCTTTGTACAGAGGAATATCTACCAGCTAAAACCACAAGGTTGCTTCTGCCCAGAGACATACCATTTAAAAAGAAAAAATTAGTCAATGCCTAGTTTAAGTTCTTTCTCTGGATCCCTTCAGTGTATACCATTTCCCTCATTTCTTCTTATCCAGTACCACTCTTTTGAATTACTTTATGGTCCCCTTGCTCCATTTAGCCACCCCTCCCCTTCTACGACGCATCTTCTGTGTCAGTATTGTCCCAGAGACCTTTCGGCAGTGATGAAAATGCTCTACATCTCTGCCACCCAATACAGCAGCCACTAGTCTCATGTTACTTATCGAGCACTTGGAATGTGGCTAATGCAATTTTTTCATTCTATTTAATGTTAATAATTTCAACTTACATAGCCCATGTGGCCAATAGCTACTGTACTGGACAGCACAGATTGAAGTTTTTGCATCAGCCAGATCACCCATCCTGATAGCATTCAGAATCTCCCCTTCTTCATACTTGAATCCTCCCTGTCCTCTTGAATCCTCCCTGGCAAATTAGAAAAGTAATTGAATTCTGCCTGACCCCGTTCATCACTACAATACATAGCTCTCACATCGGCGACATTTATCACCATCAAATATATTCTTTTCTTACCCAGAACATTAAGATGTCTTATAAAATGTACTTAATGTATGAGGCTCTCCCACATTCCTTGTCTATGCCTTTTTATGTCTCTCTCTGTTAAATGTTTTCTGTTCAAGACTCCATACCCCTAGAAGACAGAGTAGAATTACATAACTCATGCTTTATTTGGCAGTCACTATAAGCCATTGAAAGTGGGCTAATACATGCCATTTTAGAAGATTGTGTCACAACTTTGAAGGGTTGAAAGGGGAGGAAGAGAAGAAACAATAACATCAAAGAAAATAAAGGGAATTAAGAGTTTCATCTTGGAGTCAGCACGGTCTGAGTCAGGAGTTGTGGCTGGGGGTTCTCAGGAGGCTGGCTTTCTGTGCCACCAGGAGGCCCATGACCTTGGTCATACTGGAGGCTCAGCTTTCTCCTTCATAGAATGAAGGGGCTGGACCAGAGGCTCTGGTTTGACCTGCCTCCCACATTAAGATGTTCCTTGGGTCCACAGTAGCCTGGGAATGACTAGGGCACTGGAAACAGGCTGTGATCACATGGAATATTTCACACAATCTCACCCCCACCACCCGCTTCCCCAACTAGCAGTGTCAATGATGAACACATTAACTTTGCTAAGGACAAGACTGAAATAATATTTTAAGAACCAACGGAACCCAGTTCAGAGTGAGTCATTGGTCCTGACTCTAGTGGCTCAACTGACCACAAAAGTTTGTGAATAGTCTATATGGTGTCCTTAAAACATCTGCACAGACCTTTTATTTCCAGTGCTTTGGACAGAGATAAACACAGTCTTTCATCCAAAGCCTACATTCCACAAAACAGATGAAAAGTTGCAGTATAAGCGCGGCCTCCCTGGCTGAGTCTGCCTTGCCTGTATGCCCATGTGAGTGGTCAGTTAAATGCCTGGTCTCTGTTGTATAAGCAGTAGGAAGTCTCTGCATTTAAAAATAGGGTGAGTTGTACTAAAGTAAAACTCATGTTCTGGAACTCTTAATGTGCATGTAATTACCATTTAGGATTCCAAGTTAAATGATTTGCTAATGGCCACTAAATGTGACATACCCCTGAGTAAAATCATTGATTCCTAACTTGGGAGAGTTTGAGTGAAGTGTCCTCAGCCAAGTACTCAAGTATGTTTTCTTTCTCTCCCTAAACCTTGCTTCTGCGGTGAAGAATAGGAAGAGCAGCGTCGTGATGACTACAGGAGACCAGGGCATAGCACTGCATAAACCCTTCAGAGGCTTCAGCGCCATTGCAGTGACCCATTTGTTGATATCACTTGCCTACTGTCTCTCCCTGCTAAAATGTAAGTTCCAAGAGAGGAGGGATTGTGTCAGCTTTGCTCAGAGTCTGGCATGGGAGATGGAGTCAACACAAATCTTTTGAATGAAACATGTAAATCATCTAGCGTCCCTGCAGTCAGATCCCTGGGCTTGGCTCCTGGGTTCTTGGACAAGTAGCTTTCCTGCCTGTGTCTTTGTTTCTTCTTCTCTAAAGGAAGATAGTGATGGTATCTACTTGATTGAGTAATCATGGAAATTAAGTGAGATGATATATGCAAAGATCTTAGAACAGTGTCTGGTACATAAAACCCAATAAATGTTAATAATTTTTAATGATGATAGTTGATGTGTAATAAGTACTTCATAAATGACATTTCTTCTTCCTATTTGCTATCATTATTGAAAGTGTTTTTCCCCTTTGAAGTAGGAGTTACATGGTCCCCAGTTATGTGTATTACTATAATAGGATGGCTGCTTTCCCTTTTTATGCTATGCCCGGCACAAGGGTGGAGACATCATGTCAAAGAAACACCAAAATGCTATTCACAATCGTACATGGGTCTTTAGGGTCCAAGGAAAAGTTACAAAATGATTCACCTCCCTATATTACATCATTCCTCTCTGACCTCCAATACCCTCCTTTCATCTCTATTTGACCAATCGTCCCAGAAAGTCCCCAGTTTGCAAATCAGCCTCCCCTACAGGATCTGTCTCTACCCATCAGAGTTAAAGGATCCTTTTTAGCAATCTGTTCTCTCATGGAAATAATTTATTGCCAGAAGGTAAGCGATAAAAGTCTGTCTCTTTGTATTTAGGACAGAAAGGGAAAATAAGAAACAATACTTGAAACTAATTCTAGATCTTGCCTTTACTAAGTCACTTAGTAAAGTCACTTAATCATCCAGAAGGTAAGTTACTGGATGGAATATGTCTCAGAATAATATCAGATGGTACTAATCAATATGTGATCCACCTCTGGGCTTTTGAAAATTAAATGAGAAAAAAACATGCAAAAGACCTAGTTCTAATTAAGAGAAGAGAGTTTCTAAATTGTGAAAAGAACAAATTTTACCACCCCCACCGTAGTCACTCTGAGTTTCCACGTTGATCTGGAAGATTTAGCTAAGGGCTTTTTCCTTTCCCTAGGGACCCCGTTTTTAAATGGTGGGGCTACATCCTGCCTGAGGACAAAGGAGGGGCGGGGAAGGACACAAACACAGGCACACATGCACACACGCTTTCTTTTTGCCTTCTGACCTCTTTTGCAATTCGTAAGTAGGATTTGACTCATGCTGTAATTTCATTCCGATATTTTCTACATACTGTTCTTTAATCAAATAAGGCAATCAAATCTTATCCTTACCCTCTCCCCTAATGTGCTAGATTTAATGACACCAGTTTTGAATTTTATAGCATTTCAAGAACAAGCTTTTTCCCATACAAAGTGGGATTCAATTTCACTTATTTGAGAACTGACTGTTGTTAAAAATCTAATTATTTTTAATAAGCAAAATCATTTTGATCCATTTTATTGTTTTTTATGATTAAGGAGCATGCACTTTAAGATCTGTGGTTCTTTGAAGTATAACATTATGCATTACTAGTTCAGGTTTAAACATGATCTAGCAAGATCCGTACCTACTTGTAAAAAAATGGGGGAGGGGTTAGCTCGACACTTTAAGAAGGCAGTATTCTAAAGAATATAATTGTGATAAATGACAGTAGTATCATAGATCTCCTCAGTTTAAATTAATACTAAGAAATATGTGCATAAGCTGATCCATTTAATTCTAAGAGAGTATATAAAAACGTTGCTAACCTAGAGACAGATGGTTTAGACTGGGTAAATGATCTGGAAAACAAAGTGAAAAGCTTGGAGGATTTTATAAAGTTTGCCAAAGCAAACCTAGTTCTAAAGAAAAACATTCAGGCAAGTTCCCCAGTTCAGATCTTAATATACCTTTTATCCTATTAGAAGCCATTCCTTTCTTGAGCTTTGAAAGACAAAATCTGAGAGGTGCTTGATTAATCCTCAGGGATCTAAGGCCTTTTTAAAAAGGTACTCAAAGACCTAAGCAAATATTACCTCTGAATTTTATATTTTATTCCTTATTTGTCTGAGCAAAATCATATGTCCTACTAACAATTCTAAGTGGATACAACTTCTAACCTAAAAGAAAAAAAAATGGAAAGTTAAAAATGTACTTTGGGATTTAGCAAGAATTGAAAATCCATTTTTTTTTCTATGAAGTAATGACTTTTATGGGGCTTTTATAACAATAAGTTTGGTTAAAAATACTTAAAGCCAAGGGGACTAATTGGAGAGTCTCAATATCATGCTTTGGCTTTCCTAGTGGCTCAAATGGTAAAGAATCTGCCTACAATACAAGGGTTCCATCCCTGAGTGGGGACGATCCCCTGGAAAAGGGAATGGCTACCCACTTCAGTATTCTTGCCTGGAGAACCCCATGGACAGTAGAGCCTGGCAGGCTACAGTCCATGGGGTCACAAAGGGTTGAACAAGACTGAGCAACTGAGCATGCACACACACTGCCTAGCAGAGAGCTGGTAAAGTTAGAAGATGGTAGATAATGACGGGTAAAGAGCAAAGGGTGGGAATCAAGCACACTGAGATCAGATTCTAGCTTTGGAGGACAAAGGTGGGAATTCTCTGAATCTGCATTTAAATCTGATTATTCTTCTCCCTATTCACCCCATGGTCTTTACTCCCCCCTCCACACACACACATTCACACTCACACAGAACTGTGACAACTACCACTCTAGATGGCTTCACCTTGTCTTTAGGATAAAGTCCCAAGCGTGCTCCCACAAAGTAGTGTCCCTCTCACATCTATCCCTGGTTCTCTTAGCTCCCCCAGCAGTGCCCCTTTTCAGTCCCCCAGAAGTGCTCTCTGGCCCTTTCTTGACCCCGTGTTATCCAACCATGTCTTGTCTCGTCTGCCTGGAAGTAGTTTATCCCGAGTGCCAGTACCTCTTCTCCCATTAAGTGAGTAACCCTGAATGTCTAGGTTTAAACATCATTTTCTCAGTAAGATTTTACCTCCTGTCCCCCTCTAAGTTAGGGCTTGACATTGTGCTCCTAGTTTCCCTCTTTCTTCCCTCTTGTTTCACTGGGATATTTCTTCCCCCAGCCCTCCATTAGACTGCGTGAGACATCTGTGTATATGCAGAAAGTGGTGCCCAGCATGGAGTGGGGAGTGGCAGGTTTGCCTTTTTCTCTACTGCAGTCCCAGAGTCCAGCCCGGAGGCTGCTTGTAACACGCACTGACTGGATGCGTGAAGGACTTTGTATCGGAAGACTGAGATCTCCTCCCAGATGTGTGAGGGCCAGATGTCTGCACAGAGTTCAGAACCTCTCTCAGCACCTGGTAAATATCTCAGCCAATGGTGGCTATTATCATTAATAGAAATGTTTAAGTGATGAATTTGTTTCATTTCTAAATTTTTTGGTGGGCACCTCTCCAATTGGGAGAGCTAAAAGATTAGCAAAGATGCCCATTTCTATCCATTCTTTTCAATACTATTGCAGGGTTTTGGAGCAGAACAAGATGAAACAATGTGCCAAACCAAAATTGGAGCCAGGATAGAAAATGGCTTTGATGTGATGGATCCAGTGTAATTGTATGTTTGCATGGGCCTGGCTGTACTCCAGGTGCACACATCCATAACCCAGTCCGTCAACCAGATGTTACCAGTTTTTTTTTTTTAATAAAAAAAATACAGAATATGATCTATGCCTATAGAAACCTACATGTTAGCACTTGGAAAATGATGGCAATGAATATCATATAAAAACATAATTTGCAAAAGATAATTATAGAATCCACATGAAAGTCTTATACCTGAATCTTAAACTTGAGTAATAAAAGGTTAAAACTGTACCTCCCACTGGAATTATCTTCTTTTATTTAAAATTATAAATAAGTGTAAGACTTCTATTATTTTCAATCAACTAAGCCTCTTAAGTTACAAACTCTGCTGAAATCTAAAAGGGCAGGATAGATGCTAATGATTCTTAGTACTGGAAGAAACTTTATGATTCAAAGCAATGAAGTCATAATATTGGTACATCATATATCAGGACTGATATTTTAAAATGGGAACTTTTAATTCCATCTTCTATGACTGGTCTGGGGCTTCCCAGGTGGCTCAGTAGTAAAGAATCCACCTGCCCATGCCGGAGATGCAGGAGACGTGGGTTCCCTCCCTGGGTCAGGGAGATTTCCTGGAGGAGGAAAGGGCAACCTACTCCAGAATTATTTCCTGGAAAAACCCATGGACAGAGGAGCCTGATGGGCCTCAGTCCATAGCGTTGCAGAGTTAGACACCACTGAGCAACTAAGCACGAGCAAGATGACTGGTCCAAAATTTCATGAGGATGTTGCAGGCGAAATGAAGGGACATTTGGAAATGGGGAGAAAAATCTGACTAGCTTCTACCTCTTCTAAACTGTTATCTCTCTACTGCTAATAGCCTGAGACTGGCTTTCCCCTGAGAATCCTTAATTTCGCTTCTGTTGATAAACTTGGTATATAAAGTTAGGGATGTCTTAGACTGCAAATAACAGAAAACCCAAGCCATGTAGCTTCAGTGAATAGGGGATTCACTCATTACAAAAATCCAGAGTTAAGTGATTGCTAGAGTTGTTTATAGTTCATAATGCCATGAGGGACCCAGGTCATTCTATCTTTCTGCTCTGTTATCCTTAGAGCCTCATGTTTCAAGATGTTCCAAGATGTTTGCTGTAGTTGACATCACATGTGCTATGAAAGCAGGAAGAGAATGTTATCCCTATCTCCTTCTAACAGGAAGGCAAAGGCTTTATCAGAACTCCCAGGCAAACATCTCCTTGTGTTTTATTGGCTGGAAAAGAGAATACTTAGCTGGACACTTAACACTTAGTGTTAAGTGAGGAAAAAGGGGGAAGTGGATATTGGATAAGCAGCTGACCATGGTGCTTCCCTTGGCTTGGCCTTCACACTATCCTGGTTGCTGATTGGAGGTAGGAAAAGGTTTTAGTTGGTCTATGTGATCTGTCCTTCTCTCTTGGTAGGGAGTGGGTGAGTGAGTGAAGATTTGACAGGCCATTTCAGGAAGCTTCCAAATCTGAGCTTAGCTAGCAAAGGAAATCACTAATAATATTTTGCTCTTAACTTAGACTTCAAAAATCATACTGTTGTTTAGATTAAGGTAGACAGCGATTCTGAGTTGAACTAGATGCTTTCCTGTCTGGAAGAGGAGTAAGTAAGTAACTATTTGCAGCGGTTCCTAGGTGTCGCTATGGCTGTGTGCCCCTGAACTCTAGAAATAGCCGGGCCTTCCTGATGTCCAGACTGGCATCTCTTGCCAAGTCGGAAAGAGATCTGAAAACTCCCATTCCATTCCGTTTGTGGAAGACACCACAGCATTTCTTCTTCCGACCCTAATGGGAAGCACATGGAGATCACTGAACATTGGGAACCCTTCTTTGCTCAAATTATGTTTTTCGAGCAAGGGCTATGATAAAGTAACCTCTAAACATGACCCTGGCAGAAGTCAGTAGCCTTGCTTATTCTGGCCACGTTCCTGGTGCAATCCAGGGTTCTGGGAAGATTTACTTTAATTACAACTTCTTTCGCCTTTTTTTCCTCTCCCTCTTGTACTCATGATCTCTTACATAACATGTGTTAGAGTTACCAAAACTGAAAATTTCATTCTCGAGCTAAATTAGATAAACGTAATTTGCACTTGGCTTCTTTTCTTTCAAGAGATTTGGCCAAATTAGCATGTCATACTGTTTTTCTAAGGCACACATAACTTAAATTCTCTTTCTGTCTTTAGTTTTTATATCTCAGTAAAAATTTCATTTTTGTTTTCAGTGGCAAGGATAATAAAGAGGCATTGTATCTTCTAAATTTTCTTTAACCATACAAGGTTTTATGAAGGGTAATTTTTATAGACTTTTTTCTTAGTCTACTAAAATTCACATGAGAATTAGTTCATTTCCAAAAAGTTTTGCAGAGAGCTTATATATAAAGGTTAAAAATCATATAAATTAAATCAAAACATAAGCACTGCATTCTTCATGAATCATGAAAATCACACATTAAAAGCCCAGATCAAAATCTCCTTTCAATTGTACTGTATTATTTAGCACAAAATGTGTAAGCTGTAATTTTTGCCTTCAGTTCAACAGGACCTCAATGTACCAAACATTAATTGAGCACGTTATGTGTGTTCAAAGGCACTTTGCTCTGATTAAGAGATGAATCTTATACCACAATACTTACTCTCAGAAAACTCTTATTCCATTAAGAGGAAACAGACATATAAACAAACAAGTACAATGTGATGTGATGAAACATGATGATAAAAAGATATACAGGGAGAAGACTTAACCCTATTGGAGGACATGTAAACAGAGGGCTGATTTTGAAGCTGAAACTCCAATACTTTGGCCATCTCATGCGAAGGGCTGACTCATTTGAAAAGACCCTGATGCTGGGAAAGATTGAGGGCAGGAGGAGAAAGGGACGGCAGAGGATGAGATGGTTGGATGGCATCACCAACTCAATGGACATGAGTTTGGGTAAATTCTGGGAGTTGGTGATGGACAGGGAGGCCTGGCGTGCTGCGGTTCATGGGATCACAAAGAGTCAGACATGACTGAGCAACTGAACTAAACTGAACTGAAAGAGAGGGCATTGGAGAGAGTGTAGAAGGAAGGTGATGCCTAACGAAAATGCATCCTTCATCAATTAAGTCATGCTTGATTAGAGGAGGGTATTCTGGGCAGAGAGAAACCAAGAAGGAGTTTGTAGTAAAAGTGCAGGTAAGGAGTGACGAGGGCTTCCCAGGTGGCTCAGTGGTAAAGAACCTGCCTGTCGATGCAGGAGACATACGAGATGCCAGTTCAATCCCTGGGCTGGGAAGATTCCCTGGAAGGGGAAATGGCAACCCACTCCAGTATTCTTGCTTGGAGAATCCCATAGACAGAGGAGCCTGATGGGCTATATATAGTCCATAGGGTTGCAAAGAGTCAGACATGACTGAAGCAACTTAGCACGCATGTGTGCAAGAAGTGATAAGAACCTGAACTAAGACGGTGCCAGAGGAGAGAGATGAAAGAGAATGAGTCTGCAATACTTAGGAGGTAAGACTGAATACTTTGTCAATTTGATTTAGTATCTTCCCAAAAAGCTGCTGAAGATAAGACTTATTGATAGTTCATCAAGACAATTTTACTGGTACAGTCTTTTCAGTAGATAACTGGATTTGAAACAAAGTTTTAACAAACTATATAGGCACCATCTGCTTTCTTTTGAATATGGCATGTATATAAATTCCCAAGGCTACATGCACAGATAGTATATTTCCAAACCATTTTGTCTTGGTACACAGCCATGGACTAAGGGCAAAATAAGAAAATGACATAATATTTGGTGGGCATGGAGGGAAAAAAGCACATGTGTTTTTCACTGGTCTTTAAGTCTCCTTTCTGCCTGCATAAAGGAGTTACTTAGTTACTTGGCCACCTCCCACTGAGTATTAGCAGAAAAGCTTAACCAACCTTGCCTATAAATGGCCAAGCAACAAACTGTCTCATTCATTCATTCTGTTGACATGTTCTGAGCCCTAGGATGCTTAGAGCCAGGGATAGAGAAATTGAGAAGTTGTAGCCTTTGCCCATGAGAGAAAAGGGGATGTAAACACATACTTTTAATAACAGCTTGACAAGCACTTTATTAAAAATGGGGCTGGAGTCCTGAAAGAATGATGAGAAATGAGCTGTCTGGTGCCAACAGAAAAATTCCATAAGGGAAGTGATAAGAAGGCTTAGAAGATTTTGAAAAATGGGGAAAGCAGGGACATGTGAGGGTGTTTCAAATATAGGGAATGATGGGAGACTATATTATTTCTTCTGTTAGTTTCTTCTTCCTAATATAGGGAGAGATATGTAGGGACAGGAGAGGTTGTATCTCCCCACCCTAATTAAAGTCAGGCTTAGCCAATTTACTTTCTTTGGCCAATCAAATCTGCATAGAAGTGTTTTGTGCCATTTCTGAACAAAACCTTTAAGATCTATCATAACATTCCAAGGTCACTCTTTCCCCTCTGCCACATGAAGAGCCATTTGCAGAAAGGGACTGCTTATTCAGTGTAGATCTCGGAGTAAAGGAGACTTCTGGAGTAGAGTTGAAGCTGCCCTGCAGACAACCTATAATTTAAGTAAGAAGTAAACTTATGTTGTTGAAAACCACTGAGACCTGGGGATGGTCGTTAAAGCAGCACAACTTAGGAAAGCTGACAAGCATGGAAGTAGTTCATGCAAAGGTGCCGAAGTATCAGTGGATATAGCTGCTGCTGCTAAGTCGCTTCAGTCGTGTCCAACTCTGTGCGACCCCATAGACGGCAGCCCACCAGGCTCCCCTGTCCCTGGGATTCTCCAGGCAAGAACACTGGAGTGGGTTGCCATTTCCTTCTCCAATGCATGAAAGTGAAAGTGAAGTCGCTCAGTCGTGTCTGCCTCTTAGCGACCCCATGGACAGCAGCCTACCAGGCTCTTCCGTCCATGGGATTTTCCAGGCAAGAGTACTGAAATGGGGTGCCATTGCCTTCTCCAATCAGTGGATATAGAGTGTCTGGGAAATGGTGAGAAGTTTAGCGCTGACCCAGTATTTAAAGCCTCATGTGGCCAGAAATAAACCCAAAAGAGCAGTTAGGAAGAGATTTTTGAAGGGTCTTACATGTCCTGCTAGGAAAGTTAACTTTATCCTTTAAATGGTAGAAAGTCAGTAGAAGGTAAGGAGTGACATGATAAGATTTATCTCTTAGGAAGGTGATTCTAATGAGAACGGAAAAACACTAGTACCAGTGAAATGAGCCAAGATGTTGTTATGATACTAGGAACTAACACCCAATGTGCATTTATAATGTGCTAGACATTGCATATATATTTACCAAAGTAATCCTCACAACAGCCCCATTTAGTGACTAGAAGGATCCTTATGCTTCCCAGTGGCACAGTGGTAAAGAATCTGCCTGCCGATGCAGGAGATGCAGGTTTGATCCCTGAGTAGGGAAGATCCCCTAGAGTAGGAAATGGCAACTGATCTAGTATTCTTGCCTAGAAAATTCCATGGACAGAGGAGCCTAGCGATTTATAGTCCATGAAGTCACAAAGAGTCAGGCATGACTGAGAGGCTGAGCACAGCATGACGCAATGATCCTTCTTTGTAGAAGAGGAAACTCAAGCCCAGGGAGGTTAAATAACTTGGCTTCATCAGTCTATAAGAAGTGGTTAGAGTCAGAATTCCATCCCAAGCTGTCTGGATGCCAGAACCCATACTTTTCACCACAATTCCACACTCTCAGTATCCAAGCAGATGGAATCAGCATCTGAATCAAGACAGTACATGGAGATAGAGAGGAAGTCTCAAGTCTCATACTTCTGTTATTGCATTGAATATGGGCATGAGTTGGAGTCTTGGGTAGAAGAAATGGAGGGGTCAGAGATAATGTCCCATTCTTAATCAGGAGACTAAATAAGTGGTAAAACAATGAATGGGAAACAGAATATTACAAGTCTGGGAGGAAAATGAAGAGTTTTGTTTGGGATACATTCACTTTGAGTCAGATATCCAGCACCAAGTGGAGACCATCTCTTGGCAATTAGAATATGATACCAAAGCTCAGGGAGGGAGGTATCTCCAGTCGTTCAGATGGCAAAGAACCTGCCTGCCAATGTAGGAGACCCAGGTTCAATCCCTGGGTCAGGAAGATCCTCTAGAGGAGGAAATAGCAACCCACTCCAGTATTCTTGCTTGGAGAATTCCATGGACAGAGGAGCCTGGTGGGTATAGTCCATGGATTGCAAAGAATCAGACACGACTGAGCAACTAACACACACACATACACACACACACTAAACCTCAGGAGCAAGCTGGAGATAGATCCAGGTGGGGCCCAAGCCTAGAAAGTGGACTCATTCACATTGGCAGGCATATGCAGAGTGAGTTGAGAAAAGGTCAAGGGACTAATCAGAAGAACTCCATTATGTGATGGATAGATCAGGAAGAGGAGCCAGGGAAAGACTGAGAGGCAGTGATAGAGCAGAGGACAGCATCAGAGAACAGAGCATGGGTTTTCAAAAATGGTGTTCACCACCAGTGACTTAACCGGGGAAAAATTGGGCAATGACCACAACCACCTCTGTTTGTGGAATGCTCTAGCCACATAGTAACTTGAGAAACAACACCCTCCACTTACACAGCAGCAAAAACACTGTGCATCACCAGCATCCCAGCAGGGATACAAGGATGTGTTGGGTGGAGGTAGAGAAAAAGTAGGAAATGACCTCCCCCATCATGATGCTGATAGATTTGAGTACTTTTGTGTTTATTTGTAACTACAGAACTGCTGATCAACTTGTAAAATGACAAGTTCCCATAAATGGGGAAAAAAAGTGCATTGCTTCAATTTACAGGAATTGCCTAATCCCAAACATGGTAATGAGGAAGATTTTAAAGTAAAATCTTTTCTGGAATACTCTCATCATACCTGGAAGAACCGGGTTTATTAGATTTACTTCTTAAGTGCTCTCTAATAATGCTACTAAATTTCAACAGACTTTAACTAGTTAGAATAACAAGACAGATATTTGCATAGAGTTCCCCAGGCTTTTCTGATGACTTAGTAGAATATCAGAATTTTTTAAAACACATGAATAGCTTGAAGCTACACGAAATTTATTATGCAATATTCTACTAGGAACATCCCACATGCCTGCTTTGCAGTCATAGAAGAAGAAAATATTATTTTGTCTACAGCACAAATTATGTCTTTTTCCAATGTCAAATTGTTGACATGTGTTGAGATGATGTTTGAAAACACCATGGAAACAAAGCTTGGAAACTAGGGGTTAATAATATTAGTTGTTTTCTATTGCAGGACTTCTGAGAGCCTTTAATATGCTGGGTTACATTGTGCAGCTCCAGAAGTGGCTAGAGTAAGCAGCAGTCCCCAAACTTATCTGACCATAGGCTCCCCCATGTTTTTCAAGAGCACATAATCTTGTTGAATTTCCTATGCAGTAGATTACATTTACATTCAAAATGTTTGCTGCTCTTCCCTTTAGTATCCTTTTCTATAGGATTATCCTTCCCTACTCCACTGAACACAAGAACAGTGATGTGACCTGCTTTGGTCAATGGAATATGGCTGCAAGTAACATGTATCACTTCTGAGCAGAGACTTTAAGAGCCAGCCTGAGGTCCCCCTATTCCCTTTACCCTCCATTAGAGGACCAGCTATGTCCCAGATAAAGATGGTTCCAATAGCCGTGAGTTCTGGAGTGTTCTGTGATGGATATGTAAATGCATAAAAAGTCAACCTTTGATGTTGTAAGCCATTAATATTTTAGGCCCTTGTTACCACAGAGATTCTCAAGAATGACAGAATGATCTCTGTTTGTTTCCAAGGCAAACCATTCAATATCACAGTAATCCAAGTCTATGCCCCGACTAGTAACACTGAAGAAGCTGAAGTTAAACAGTTCTATGAAGACCTACAAGACCTTTTAGAACTAACACCCCAAAAAAGATGTCCTTTTCATTTTGGGGACTGGAATACCAAAGTAAAAGTCAAGAAACACCTGGAATAACAGATAAATTTGGCCTTGGAGTACAGAATGAAGCAAGGCAAAGGCTAATAGAGTTTTGCCAAGAGAACACACTGGTCATAGCAAACACCCTCTTCCAATAACGCAAGAGAAGACTCTACACATGGACATCACCAGATAGTCAACACCAAAATCAGATTGATTATATTCTTTGCAGCCAAAGATGGAGAAGCTCTATACAGTCAGCAAAAACAAGACCGGGAGCTGACTGTGGCTCAGATGATGAATTCCTTATTGCCAAATTCAGACTTAAATTGAAGAAACTGGGGAAAACCACTAGACCATTCAGGTATGACCTAAATCAAATCCCTTCTGATTATACAGTGGAAGTGAGAAATAGATTTAAGGGACTAGATCTGATAGACAGAGCACCCGATGAACTGTGGACAGAGGTTTGTGACATTGTACAGGAGACAGGGAGCAAGACCATATCCAAGAAAAAGAAATGCAAAAAAGCAAAATGGCTGTCTGAGGAGGCCTTACAAATAGCTGTGAAAAGAAGAGAAGCGAAAAGCAAAGGAGAAAAGGAAAGATACAGCCATTTGAATGTGGCATTCCAAAGAATAGCAAGGAGAAATAAGAAAGCCTTCCTCAGCGATCAATGCAAATAAATAGAGGAAAATAATAGAATGGGAAAGACTAGAGATCTCTTGAAGAAAATTAGAGATACCAAGGGAACATTTCATGCAAAGATGGGCTCGATAAAGGATAGAAATGGTATGGACCTAACAGAAGCAGAAGATATTAACAAGAGGTGGCAAGAATACACAGAAGACCTATACAAAAAAGATCTTCACGACCCAGATAAACACGATGGTGTGATCACTCACCTAGAGTAAGACATCCTGGAATGTGAAGTCCTTAGGAATTGGAGTGGAGTCCCTAGGAATGTGAAGTGGGCCTTAGAAGTATCACTACGAACAAAGCTAGTGGAGGTGATGGAATTCCAGTTGAGCTTTTTCAAATCCTAAAAGATGATGCTGTGAAAGTGCCGCACTCAATATGCCAGCAAATTTGGAAAACTCAGCAGTGGCCACAGGACTGGAAAAGGTCAGTTTTCATTCCAATCCCAAAGAAAGGCAATGCCAAAGAATGCTCAAACTACCACACAATTGCACTCATCTCACATGCTAGTAAAGTGATGCTCAAAATTCTCCAAACCAGGCTTCAGCAATACGTGAACCATGAACATCCAGATGTTCAAGCTGGTTGTAGAAAAGGCAGAGGAACCAGAGATCAAATTGCCAACATCTGCTGGATCATGGAAAAAGCAAGAGAGTTCCAGAAAAACATCTATTTCTGCTTTATTGACTATGCCAAAGCCTTTGACTGTGTGAATCACAATAAATTGTGGAAAATTCTGAAAGAGATGGGAATACCAGACCACCTGACCTGTCTCTTGAGAAACCTGTATGCAGGTCAGGAAGCAACAGTTAGAACTGGACATGGAACAACAGACTGCTTCCAAATAAGAAAAGGAGTGTGTCAAGGCTGTATATTGTCACCCTGCATATTTAACTTATATGCAGAGTACATCATGAGAAACACTGGGCTGGGAGAAGTACAAGCTGGAATCAAGATTGCCGGGAGAAATATCAATAACGTCAGATATGCAGATGACACCACCCTTATGGCAGAAAGTGAAGAAGAATTAAAGAGCCCCTTGGTGAAAGCAAAAGAGAAGAGTTAAAAAGTTGGCTTTAAGTTCAACATTCAGAAAACGAAGATCATGGCATCTGGTCCTATCACTTCATGGCAAATAGATAGGGAAACAGTGGAAACAGTGGCTGACTTTATTTTTCTGGGTTGCAGAATCACTGCAGATGGTGATTGCAGCCATGAAATTAAAAGACGCTTACTACTTAGAAGGAAAGTTATGACCAACCTGGGCAGCATATTAAAAAGCAGAGGCATTACTTTGTCAACAAAGTTCAGTCTAGGCAAGGCTATGGTTTTTTCCAGTAGTCATGTATAGAAGAAGGCTAAGTGCTGAAAAATCGGTGCTTTTGAACTGTGGTGTTGGAGAAGACTCTTGAGAGTCCCCTGGACTGCAAGGAGATCCAACCAGTCCATCCTAAGGGAGATCAGTCCTGGGTTTTCATTGAAAGGACGATGTTGAAGCTAAATCTCCAATACTTTGGCCACCTGATGCGAAGAGCTGACTCATTTGAAAAGACTCTGGTGCTGGGAAAGATTGAGGGCAGGAGGAGAAGGGGACAACCGAGGATGAGAGAGTTGGATGGCATCACCAACTCAATGGACATGAGTTAGGGTAAACTCCGGGAGTTGGTGACGGACAGGGAGGCCTGGCATGCCGTGGTTCATTGGGTCACAAAGAGTCAGACACGACTGAGCGACTGAACTGAACTGAACTACCACAGAGAACTTAGCCTGAGCTGACTGCATCCTGCCTCTAGGCCTTTATAGATTACCTGAACCTTACTGCTTTTTATAGGTGTGCCAATTCAGCTTCACTCTTATCAATAATGAGATGTTCTTAGAATTACTCATTAGATTCAGACAGTAACACTTGAAGGTTTACTAAAAATACATACACGAAGCAGGACTTAGAAGCAAATTGTGCTCAAACTCTTGTATGCCTAGACAGTACCCTGGAATTTTATCCAAAATGAACATTCTCATGTCCAGTTCCCAGAGATGCTGATTCAGTGAGCTTGGAATGGGTCCAAGGAATCTGAATTTTAAACCATCCTCCGGAGAAATTACCAGTGTAGGTGGCCTGTCAGCCATACTTGAGTGTGTTACTCTAAAGCTATTCACTTATTTACCAATCTTATGATAACATGTATTTAAATGCCATATCAATTTAAAGAGGCACCATGGAGACTCCTCTTTGGAATTACTAGAAGCATGTATAATTATTTTCACATTTTAGTTCATATTAATTATATTTCATTATATTTGACTGCAAAATATTTCATGCACACAATGGTACTCTCTGCTTGAATGCCTATCACATAAAAAAAACCTGATTCTGGGTGACCCTTGACTCTTCCAAAATAATCAACATGCTTGAAAAAAATTATCTGCCATCTATGATGATTAAGGGCATTCAGTTGCAAGTGACAGAAACTGAATTTGAACCACCCAAAGCAAAATAGATTTATTGGTTACAGAACTAAATGTGCATGGTTTTGAGGGAATGAAGTTTAGTTGCTGGTTGAACAAGCTGGACATGTTAAAACTGGAGGCTATACCTATCTATGGGATGGTTGGGAGTGGGGGAGGTTGTACGCAAGAGGGCAAAATGAGGGTGTGCAGGTTCTCATGGGAGGAAGACTCTGGAGGGGGTTCTCCAGGGCACTACCTGGAGTACTGGGGACTGGGAGTGGAGTCTAGGCAGGTAATTTGTACCAAAGCAGTTTGGCAGGATGTGATCAAGTAGAAGTCCCAAACCTGAGCAGGTAAGGAGCAGAGTTAAGAACATCAGTCAGCCGGAATCAAGGCTTCACCTATGGCTGGGTCTAGATGCTCAGAAGACAACTTCAGGGGACTTCCCTGGTGGTCCAGTAGTTAAAAGTCCAGGCTTCCAATGCTGGGCGCGCGGATTCGATCTCTGGTCTGGGAAATTATATCCCACATGTCACATAGCATGGCCAAAATATTTTCTAAAAGATGGTTTCAAGTGTATTTTGTTTCGTTTTTTTTCCCCATCTCTCAGCTCTGCTTTCTTCTGTGTTAGCTTCACTCTCAGGAAGATTCTCCCATGAGAAGCAAGATGGCGGCCACCAATTTAGTTATCCCCCAACTGGGCAGGCATCATCGGTCTGGCTTGGGTCAAGGCCAATCTTTGACACAATCACTGAGGCCAGAGATTGACCTTTTGAGCCCTGCGTTCATCTCTGGAGACAAGAACGGGTTACAGCTACTGAATCACAAAGGTTTCCCAAAAGGAAAAAGGTTCATGTTATTCCCAGCAGGAAGGGGGCAATGAAGACAGGGCAGGGAAAATTCAATCTGTCTACTGTAGCTGATGACACTTCTGCTCTGGATCAGCAATCTGACAGGGAAGGAAACTCACACACTGGATTCTTCTTTCCCGAAAAGAGATTTTTTTTTTTTTTCTAAAATGAACAAAGCAAGCAATTATATTCCAAAGTGTTTGAATTGAGCAAACTGCCTATTCCTTCTTGGAAAATATCTGCAAGGAACCCAATGTTATAGGTTTGTTAGGTCTAATTGCAGTCATAGGAACTTGTGTTTTCTGCTTCAAGGTTGCATGTTAATGAATTTTTTTCCCATTAGATATGTTGAGCCTGCATACCTATTAATCTTGCTTGAAATTCATAATTATTTAGTTTCCATGGGGGCCAGATTTTCTATAGATGCATAAAGTTAAGGGTAAAAAAGTGCTGGCAACCTTTTGTCCCTTAAGTCAATTATTAAAAGGCTGAAATCGGAGCTGTTTGCTACAGAGTTCTCAAAATATCACAGAGAAAAGCAATTTGGTCTTCATTATGACCTTTACTGACTCACTTATGAGTGTTAACCCAGAGGCTTCACATCAAGTTTCTTGACAAAAACAGGTTTGGAGTTTGCTGTGTCTCTCTATTTATAGTTCATATTTTCACTTATTTATTATCAGGGAACAATGTTAAGGTAAGGAGGTTCATAAATAAAGTTGTTTCTCCATTATCCTATTCCTTTTATCTAAAAAAAAGGCATCCTTTACTTATTGCCTTAGTATAATTAGACTCCCTTTCTTGTATTTTTGTTTGTATATTGCATTAATACGACGCCTTGCATACAACAAGTGTTCAATAAATGTCACTAATTAATGACTCAACACAAGCTCAACATGTTTTGCATTATGCCACCATTCACTGAAGCACTGTGGAGTAATTTCTGAGATGACTTGGAACTCTTTCAAGATCTAGATATTTGGGCATTTTACCAGAGACTTGGGAAATTCCAAACATGAGATTTTTTAAAAATATGGCTTCCTTTTTTTAGAAAAAGAAAAAATGTAACTGTCACTTTTATTTCTTAAAGTTCAAATGTAAAGGGAGTGCAATTAATAACATGAGGTATATTTAGGAAGACTATTAAACTCTATGCAGATCTTGACAACCTTGGCACTCAATGTTTCAACATCTGACTATAGAAAAATATACATATGATGCATATAATCCATACATAACTTGTGTGATCACGCAGACTGAACTGTTTCTGCCCTTTCCCATGTCACATTTCCTCCTCGGCAGGGCTGATATGATAACAAGTGTATTTATCATTTTCAGACCATTGTAGAAAACAGAGACCCAACCAGGAAACCAGACTCCTGTCCTGCCCCTGCAGCCTCCTGGCCACTGTGAAGGTGATAAATGGCTGTCTTCCCACATAACACTCAGGCATTGAAAAGTTCAAGGGCATGGAGGACTTATCTGTCAGTTCCTTCCTTGGTAGGCCAGATGTCCAGAAACCAAATCATAATCATCTTTTCAACCAGTGTCCTTGAATTCCTTGAGCTAGCCATGAACTTCTCAAAATCTTGATTATCTGTTTATGTCATCAGTGTCAGTTCAAATCACGGATTCTGTGGACAGTTTGATAAATGATCTTCGGTTTTAACACAGGCAAACGCATTATGGTTCAATCAGTTGTTTTGTTTATTGAGGACTTTGGGATTATGTCCACAGATCTATTTCTAGGTAAAAATTTAAAGTGTTGCTTTGCCAATTTTTCTAGGTTTGTGCTTTGGGTGTATCTGGATTTTGGCCCAAACGCCTTCCCACAACAGGCATACAAACAAACCTTATGTAGAAAGATCCTGTGTCTGGTTATTTGATTCTTACTTATCACAGGCAACTAACTACCATATCTCAAGAAGTCCCTGCTGACATTATTGTGATGTCTGCTAAAGAAACTGTCTATTGTCACATTAATGCAACAAAAATGATGACCAACCTTGATTCCAAGTTCCCCTTCACTTGAGGCATCTTGACTCTTGGCATTTACAGCTGCTTGCTTATTGAACAGTGTCAGGTTTCTGTGGCTCTGAACACAGGCTCATATTATAGTCAAGTGGAAGCAAGAAAACTCAGGCAGCCTTTCATGGAAAGACAGGCCTGCCACAACTTCAGGTTTCATGGTAAATGAACAGAGGAAAAAGAGAGACGTCACGTCTTGACTTTTCCAAGATTTTGGCACATGGAAGTTACAGAGTTGGGGACGTAAGTAGATTGTGTTAGAGCCGGAGATCAGAACCACGTCCACCTCTGGGAAGGTGGTACCAGGGTGAGGGTTTGCTGGGACAAGAGGAGAGATGGGGACAGTGTGCAGGGGCAGGGCAGGGAAGGAGAGAAACCAGAGGGTCACAGCACTGGGAGACTCTAGGGACAGGAAGGTGGTGGTCCAGACAGGTCACCTGCATTAGGATGGTGGAGGCGAGGGAGGGACAGGTGAACATCCTGGCAGGTGGGCTAAGCACGACCAGAGGAGGTGGGGAGGAAGGAAGTGGTCACAATCAAAAGTGCTAGTTGACCAAAGTCACGGCGCCATGTGGAGGTGAGGGGTAGACCCTAATCTTGGGGGGATGGAGGTTACAAGAAGAACAGTGAGACAGTGGTTAAATCCTAAATTAATCTGGATGTCATATGCGTGTCAGACACTGAACTGGGCTTGCGACTGTATTCATTCATTTAGTCAACAAATTTTAATTGAGCATCTACTATGTGTCAAGCACTGTTCTGGGCACAGGGGACAGAACAGTGAAGAAAACAAAATTCTTGCCCCTTTGGATCTTATATTTTCTTAAGGGAGACAGATATCAAACAAAATAAGTTTTATGCTAGATGATCAGGTTATAAGTGCTCTGGATAGAAATAAAGCAAGCTAGATAGAGAGTACAGAGGATTCAATGTTTACGTAAGAAGGCCAGGGAAAGCCTCACTGAGAAGGTAACCTCTGGGCATATCCCTGAAGGAGGTGAGGGGGTGAGACCCCAGATACCTGGAGGGGAATGTTACAGGCAGAGGAAACAGCTGGTGAAGAAGTGAGGCGAGAACGTGTCTGGACACCAAGGAGTACACCAAGGAGGCCAGGTGGCTAGATTTGACAGGTCAGGGGCAGAAAGTGGGTGAGGGAGGAAGCTGGTAAGGGATACAGGTGGGGAAATCAGTTAAGCCCTGTTAGGCCAGTGGTTCTCAACTGGGGTCAGTTTGTTTCCTGGGAACATTTTTGTTGTCACCATTAGCAGTTTTTTTTTTTCAAGTGAGATTTTGAGCAATTCAAAGGAGGCTCTTTGCGTGCACAGGAAGCTCCCACTTGGGAAAAAAGCAGGCAGCATGTTGGACAGTAGCATTAGATTTCAAACTGGCCTCTGTAAATTGAGGTTGTCAGAAACAAACAGATATGAAGTCATTTCATAAAACCTATTATCAAACTCTAATATACATAAAGAACAGTATACACACTATGAATGCACATATTGATGTATCTTTGCAAGCAAAACACTGATACCTAGGTAGCATATAGATCAAGAAACAGATCATCGGTGCCATGAAAATCTTCATCATCTCCTCTAATTGCTATTCTTCCAAGAGTAGCCACTATCCTGACTTGTGATATTATAGTTTGCCAATTTTTGAACTTTTTAAGTATTGAATTTATTTGTTTATTTTTGGCTGTCCCGGGTCTTCATTGCTACGTGGGCTTTTCTCTAATTACGACGAGCAGGAGCTACACTCTAGTTGCGGTGCACAGACTTCTCATTGCAGTGGCTTCCCTCGTTGCAGAGCACAGGCTCTAGGGAACATGGCCTTCACTAGTTGGGGCACGAAGGCTCAGTAGCTGTGGCTCCCAGCCTCTAGAGTACAGGCTTAATGGGTGTGGCGCCCAGGCTCAGTTGCTCTGCAGCATGTGCGATCTTCCCGGACCAGGGATCAAACTCATGTCTCCTGAGCTGGGAGGTAGACTCTTTACCACTGAACTGCCCGGGAAGCCTTTGAACTTTTTATAAATAGAATTATATATTAATAACATGTACTTGACATTTTCCCCCTCAACATTACGTTTGTAAGACTCACCCACGTTGTCATGTAAAGTTGTAAATCATTCATTCTCATTGTCACATTATATGACATTATATTATATGCCATTATGTGGATACAAAAGAGTCGGTCTATTCTACTTGGATGGGCATTTGGATAACTTCTTGTTTGGGATTATTATGAGTAGTGCTTTATGAAAATTACCGTGCATGACTTTTGGTGACACACACATTTCTGGTCGGTATACATCTAAGAGTGGAATTGCAAGGCTGTCGGAGAGAAAAGAGGTCTGAGTAAAATGAAATGTAGCATATGCTAGAGCAGTAAGTTCTATAAATATGTCAGGGAAGATCTGAATTGGTTCAAGGATGAAAGTAAAAGTCCAGATCCCAGGATGGAAAACATTGCAACAGAAAGGATGCAAAGTAGAGTGGAGTTAAAGCTGTGGAGAATAATTGTGTGCAGATAGGCAGGTAGTGTGCAGAAATCAAGTGGCAGTCATGTGGGGTAATAAGGAGCTTAGATAGAAATAAGAAAGACCTGACTGTGTGACTTGGGTGTATCACTTGGCAGCTCCAGTCTTTGACTTTTCCACTGCAGGAAATAGATTGTTGAGAAGACTAAATTCATTCATTCGACACCTATTGATTGACTATCTACCTCTGTTCAGGATATTGGGGACTCAGTGGTGAACAATAGAAAATGGTCCTGTCCTCATTGATTTTACTGGGAATAATACAGTGAACAATGATCAGTTAATTACAATCATGGTTAAGTGCAATGAAGGGATCTAACCTAGTCTGGGCACCAGGGAGGCTTTTCTGGGGCCAAGCAGACATGAGCCAGGACAAGAGTTGGAGGTGAGAAATTCCAGGCAGAGGAAACAGCATGACAGAATTCTAAGGAGGGAAGGAGCTTGGCACATGTGAGGAAAAGGGACAGCGAGAGTGCAGACAGAAGGCACGTTGGAGGAGGGGGAAGATGGGTGAAGGGGCAGACAGGGTTTTTAAGTGATGAAACTGACATCAATTGATTTTTAAAAATTTTAAACAGAAGGTAAGGAGAGTTGGAGTCAGGAAATGGACAAAATTAGTTAAGTGAAAAAATATAGATTAATTTGTGCATTTGCATCTCCATATCTATCAAAGAATTTATTTACATTTATGGGATGTGGGACTACCAGGTGAATCTGGTAGTATCTGAAATTACTTAGGTATCAATAACTATTAAATGGATAAATACAGAAATAGCAATATACAAGGTTAATGCAACTTGAATCTGTTTAACATTATTTCATTCCTTTTGCTATGATATTAACTTAGTTTAGCTAGATCTCCACTCTGCTGCTGCTGCTGCTGCTGCTAAGTCGCTTCAGTTGTGTCCGACTCTGTGCGACCCCATAGACAGCAGCCCACCAGGCTCCCCTGTCCGCGGGATTCTCCAAGCAAGAACACTGGAGTGGGTTGCCATTTCCTTCTCCAATGCATGAAAGTGTAGGAACAACAAACATTTATTATGTTACTAGGCTACAACCTCTCTGTTCTGAGTGGAATGTAACAAGTGTATGTGTGCCTGTGCTCATTCTTGTCTGACTGTTTGCGACCTCAGGGACTGTAGCTCACCCGCGTCCTCTGTCCATGGGACTCTCCAGGCAAGAATACTGGAACTCCAGTGATCATTTTCTCCTCCAGGGGGTTCTTCTGACCCAAGGATCCAACCTGCGTCTCTGCACTGGTAGGCAGATCCTTTCCCACTGCACCACCTGGGAAACCCAGCAAGTATATAATCTCATTCAATCCTCATCATAACAGTCCAGGCAGGTACATTTGTTATTATTATGCTCATTTTACTGATAGGAAGACAGACTCTGCAGACACACTGACTCACTTGCCTGAAATCACCAGTAGTAAGCACAGAGGCAGGCTTCATGCTCAGGCAGTCTGATTCTAGCCCACAAGCTCTCAGGGACTACTCTTTATAGCCTCCAGAAAGAGGTGACAAACATGCCCACACAATCTTCCGGTTGGTCGGGTTGCTCCACGTCTCACTGTAAATTAATCAATGAGCGTGTGTGGTGCACATTCACCTCTAGTGAGTGGCTTAGCATGATTCGATTTCCTAATAGTGTACTGAGAGGGCTGAGCTTCCAGACCTGCCAGTCCAGCTGTGGTTCCATGACGACATCTCAGGAGAGTGATCGAAGTAGAGACAGGGGTTGGGGGCAGTAGGCAGGGTTCCAAATCCTGCAGGCCTTGGAGACCATGGAAGTAGTTCAGATCATCCTCTTAGTGCAGAAGGAAGCAATATGATTGGTTAGGAGGTGATTGAAATAGTTTGGGTGTGAGATGCTACCAGTCCAAATGGAGGCGAAGTGAGAGATTCTCAGTAGGAAAACTTGCAAAATACTTGGCACATAGTAGGTACCTTGTCATGAGTGGATATTCTTAACAAAGAAGGCAAGATCAATTCAATCCAGCAGCCTAAATTTCATGGACTGGAAACTGTTGTCTAAAGCATGGCTTTGAGAAAGATTCTGAGCCTTCTTTCAGACCCAAGGGGAACTTCACTTGGGTGAAGAGTTCTGTGATGGATTGGAGATGTCTGCCATGGGAGCTGCATCAGCAGCTAGTTAACACAATGCCGAGGGGTGCTTTCATAATGATCTTCAAGTACAGATAAGATTCTCACACAGATGACTTTGAGTCATTTTTCTCTACAAAAATATTAAAATGCAGCATGAAATACAGAATATAAAAGTAGGCTTAAACTATACAAGGATATTTTTAATTAGAAAAAAGCAATTACCTGATGGACGGTGGATTGTAGAAGCTGACTCAGCTGACCTTGGGCTTGTACATACTCATGGACAATGGACTGCAAACGCTGGATTCCACGAGCAAGTTAGTTCGACTTAGGTCAATCCTTTATTCTCCTCGTAGAGATCCATAATGCATATCAACATGTTAAAGGTTCAGGAAATAAAGCACACTACAAGGAACCTCTTTAATTTTATGCACCCAGAATTTTCCAAGTTGAGGTGACCATGGAACTTTTTTTCACCTAACATTATAGGAACATGATAATATCTGCATTGATAATTGTGTTATAATAACATGATGCTGTACTACAAAATTTAGAATGCCATCTTTTTTGGTTCTGGTGTTTGTGGAGCTCCATCAGTGAGAAAAAGAGAGGGAGAGAGGTAGGCAGAGACCAGTCCATAGTATTTGTTTTTTTTTAAGAGAACAATTCTTACTTAATGAGAATTGGTTGTATGTATGGCAACTTTGCTCTGAGTCCAATCACTGGCTTTGTGACTGACAATAGTTAATCTTTGGCTGATGACAATCAGTTCCGAGCGTGAACACATGTTCTGAAGTTGCTTGAATCTGAATGACCCAGCAGACACACTGATCCCGCAGAAGTAGGCCAGTCACAGAACACTAAGGCTCATTCATTTTAAAAGTTTCCAACTTTCAGTTGACTGCCTGGTACATAAAAGACACTTCACAAATAACTTTTGAGTAAATGAATGAATACATAACTGAAAAAATGATAATGGTTACTATTTGTTCTCACAAGAAAAGCTAATTACGAAACCACTACGTATTGCACCAAATCAAGCAAAAATTTTTAATTAAACAGTAAGTCTGAGAAATAAATGAGATTTCTTTTTTTGTTCTTTGGAGAATTAGCAAGTTAGATCTACATTTGTTTGAATTATACATACTAAAGAAAATAGCATCTTTAGGCAGAAACTGGATAATGTTATTGAGTAACTCTGTCCTTTAATAACTTGGATAAGTTTGTATGAATTAGACAAGTCACATAATTTCCTTGTTTTCTTGACTTCAGGACTAGGTGATCTCTAAAGTTCTTCTCAGGTCAAAAGTGAATATAAGTGAATCTATTCACTTATAAATGTGATGCTTTGTTGCTTTTTCTTTTCCCCTTGCAACATTGGAAAAGTGCATAATCTTCATTATAAAATCAGGTCAGAGTCCAGACTGAAAAGGCCCCAGGAAAGCAGAGAATTCCAGGACATTTTGCAAGAATTTCTTCACTCATTAAAGGAATGTTCATAAGAGAAAAACAAGAGCTCTGTTAACAGATTTCCCTGCAGAAGAGCTGTGTGAAGGCCTTTTCCCTGAATATATATTGCTTAGAGAGGGCAGTGGTCTCTTCTGTGGCCATCTTGATGACCACAGGTGAGCATGGGTCAACAAGGGGACTGGTGTGGCACAGGCCCTAAGAGGGGCCAACACTTACATGTGCTTATTAAGTAGGAGCCACTGTTCCAAATGCTCTAGTTATACTAGTTTATTCCTGACAACAATCATATGAAGTAGGTGTTATGATTATGAAAATGAGGATTTCACTGATGGATAACCTGGGGTATGCAATGATCAGTCGCCTCAGTCATGTACGACTATAGCCCACCAGGCTCCTCTGTTCATGGGATTCTTCAGGCAAGAATACTGGAGTGGTTGCTATGCTCTCCTCCAGGAGATCTTCCCCCCAGGGATTGAACCCACGTCTCCTGCATTACAGGCATATTCTTTGCCTCTGAGCCACCAGGGAAGCCCAAACTGGGGCATAAAAGGATAAATTTGCCCAGGATTATGGACCTAGTAAGTGATGGAGGTAAATTTGAACCCAAGTGGTAGAGATCCAGAAGTTCTGCTTGACCTTTTGTTCTGCTGCCCTCTGTTCAGGGTATCGTTTAGCCACTGATGAAAGCTGAAATAGACAAGTCAGTCCACATTTATGAGGAGCCCCCTGTGCTAGTGCTGCTGGGGGTGGAGGAGAGGTGAAAGGATGAGGACTTCATTGCTGTGCTTACCCAGCTATAAGCAGAATGGAATGATGACTAGATTAGAAATTCTGGGGAAAGAGGAAGTGAAATTTGAGTGAGCCCTGAGGGATGGATTTTAACAAATGAAGTGGGAGGAGAGCATTGCAGGTTCAAGCAACAGTGAGGATTTTGTTGTTGTTGTTGTGTTGTTTAGTTGCTAAGTCCTGATCAACTCTTGGGACTCTGTGGACTATAGCCCCCAGGCTCCTCTGTCCACCGGATTTCCCAGGCGAGAATACCGGAGCAGGGTTGCCATTTCTTCCTCCAGGGGATCTTTCTGACCCAGGGATTGAACCTGCATCTCCTGCATTGGCAGACAGATTCTTTACCACTGAGCCACCTAGGTGGATTTTGCTGTTGTTTAATTGCCAGCGTCTCCCACAGGTCTCCTGCATAGCAGGTGGATTCTTTACTGCTGAGCCACCAGGGAAGCCCAGTATGACTTTTACTTGGAGTATAATTCTGGAGATAGCATGGTGGGCTCTATCCTAAGCAGGAGGAATGAGGAATTAATTCAGGGAAGTTTTAGTGACAAATGTAAAAAGGGATGGGTTGGTGGATATTGTGATATGGTATGCAGAGCCCCTTTCAGGATTAAAAGTCTTACTCTCCTAGTCACTGGGAATGATGTCATCAGAGAGCCCTCAGCTGTGAAGCCCCTTTACCTAGGGTCATGCCTTCCTCTTGGAATGACTGGCATCCAATGACTGACTCTTGTGGGGGTATAAAGGCCCTCATCTCTCACTCCAGCTGGGAACAGCTCTGAAGGATCATCCCAGCTTCAGAACTCCTTACTCTGCTGTTGAAATTCTTTTCTGCCCAGTCCCATCCCCTTCCTTTTCTCTTTCAAAGGTCATTATTCCAAGAGCTGTCCCTAATTCACCTCCTCCTTCATACCTTAAAGTCTGCATTCTGGGAAACTCCACCTGCTTCCAATGACTGCAGGTGCTCTGTAGGAATAAAACCCACAGGTGGGCATGTAGCAAGTGAAAGAGAAGGCAAGTCAAAGAAGATGCCCAAACAAGGTAGCTAGAAGTTTGATGGTCTAAGCTAGCATGCTGTCCCCCCATGTACTAAGTCACTCCAGTCATGTCTGACTCTTTGTGGTCCCATGGACTGTAGCCCACCAGGCTCCTCTGTCCATGGGATTCTTTACCACTAGGGCCACCTGGGAAGCCTGATGCCTTCCTTGGACAACTGTAAAATTCCCCTTAATGACCTCCTTATTTCTCTTCTTGACCATCATACAAATGGTCCCCTCTTCGTGCATACACCAGAGGGATCATATACATAAGAAAATGAAAATTCCTTATCCTTTCTACAGTGTTCTACCTAATCTGACCCCCTGATGCTTCTCCAACCTCACCATGCTACTCCAACCTCTCCTTGCTTCTCCAACCTCTCCTACCAGCCTGGCCTCTGTTCATTTCTGGAACATGGCAACCATATCCCACTGTCCCTAGATATTCCCAAGGTTACATCTCTCATTTATTCCTCATTTATACCTCTTTCCTCAAAAGCTCCTTCTCTGGGAGGCAGCCCAATTACCCCATTTAGAATATCAACCTCTGTCATTTTCTATCCCTGAAACTCATTTTTTCCCCCCAAAGCAGTTATTTCCAGTTGACATTGACTTTATATTATTTAACCTGTTTGTTGGTGTGTTTTTTTCTCTCTAGCATGAGTGCTCTGTAAGGACAAGAACACTGTGTTCTTCTCTGTTGTATCCCTAGTAAGGAACATAATTTGTGCAGAAGTTAGTGAAAATCAGGGACATATAAGGAATGCACTTTCAGTAGAAAACATGAGTTTCATTTTGAATATGTCGAGTCTGAACAATGTTTAGAACAGTTACACCAGAAGTTTAGAAGACAGTTACCAATTTAGGTTTCTAGGTAAAGACAGAGACAAGGAAGTTCCTCAGAGTGTCCAGTACCCTGTAAAGTGAATGGAGGGTGGGGGATGAACCTGAAGAGCAGTTCCTAGGTTGCTCTGGGAAATGTTAATCTCAGGAGAGACTAATGAGTCTCTTTTTGAAAATAAGAATAGAACCCAATTCAGAAAAGTGAAAGTGAAAGCCGCTCAGTCATGTCCAACTCCTTGTGACCCCATGGACTATACAGTCCATGGAATTCTCCAGGCCAGAATACTGCAGTGGGTAGCCTTTCCCTTCTCTAGGGGATCTTCCCAATCCAGGTATCGAACCCAGGTCTCCCGCATTGCAGGCAGATTCTTTACCAGCTGAGCCACATGGGAAGCCCAGTGCAAACAGATGTATTAAAAGAAAAATAAGCAAAGAGAGAGAGAGAGGGAGACAGAGAGACAAAGAAAGGAAGGCCGGGAAGGGGGATTTGTTGACTCATGTGATTGCAAAGTCCAGAGGCTCAGGCTGGTACAGATCCAGGGACTCAAAGAGTGATACTAGAACTTGGTCTCTCTTTACCTCTCTGCCCTTCTCTTCTCTGCATTGACTGCTCTCAGCTAGCCTCCTTTGAAATGGACCACATGGCATGCAGATACCAGAATCAGTTCCAGTCTCTTCAGTCAGCAAACCTAGCTAAAGACAGTATGCCTTCCACAACAATTTTCCCCCACCAAAAACTTTCAAGGAACTGGGCCTAAGGGGCTGATCTGGCTCAAGTCATGGGCCCAGAGGGCTAAGCGTTCTGATTCTGAGTCTCAGTGTATCTGATATGGTATGCTAGAGGCTTCCACAACTCAACTGCTCCGTGCCTCTCTTTCCAACTCCACATTCAGTGATTTCACTTGGTAGCCTGACATTGGCCATGGTGGGAGTATTTATGCCATGGAAACTGGCAAGTACTATAAATCAAGGCTCCTTTTCTTTGGAGAATGAGTTGTTAAATACCCAGGAACACCTCACTTGTCTTATGATCATTTGTAAAGCCAAGGAATGGAAAATGGACCCCCAGAACTGAAAGAGTAAGAATGGTGGGGGAGTGGCTCCCTAACCAGAAATCAGGATACTGTTACTGAAAGATGAGAGAACGAATGTTGGGCAGTGTCCTCTACACTGCATATTATGTTATATTTTATTATCACATCGCATCATATCACATTATATAACTCCTTGCACCCAAACTTCTGTGATTCAGGAGTCCCTTGTTTTCACGAAGCTCTAATTAACTTCCTAACATCTTTGCAAACTAGTGAACCAGACTTTAGAGATAGAACTTAAGAGAACTAAGAAGAAAAACAATATGTAGACCTATTGCGTGTTTGTGGCTGGGAGCGAAAAGTCCACAATTATTTTCTGGTTCACTGTCTCTTGAACAGAAACTAGAAAATATCTAAAGTGAATAAAACGTTGACTTTATGCCAACTGAGATGTATGCATATTTTAAATTTTAGCCAATAAAAAAAGGTTTAAAATCAAAGGAATAACAAATTCCCTATATATATTTTAGGCTAGATAGTGTATGTTAATTTTTAGTACTTTTATGAGCTGTAATTAACCTTGGGCCTTTGAGAAATCAAATGTTAAGGCTTTAAGCATTTAGATATGAACCTCAGTCTAGTTATGTAATATACTCTGTGCTCAGGTTTTCAGTTATGTATCACTCTTTTCGACCCTTGGACTGTAGCCCACCATGCTCCTCTGTCCACGGGATTTCCCAGGCAAGAATACTGGAGTGGGTTGCCATAACTTCCTCTAAGGGATCTTCCCGACCCAGGGATAGAACCCACATCTCTTACATCTCCTGCATTGGCAGGTGGGTTCTTTACCACTAGCATCACCTGGAAAGCCCAAACAAAGAAACAGAAAACTGTGATGCTGAGTTGCTCAGTCATGTCCGACTCTTTGCGACCCCATGGACTATAGCCCGCCAGGCTCCTCTAGCAGATCTTCCCAACCCAGGGCCCAGACCCAGGTCTCCCGCATTGTGGGTAGATTCTTTACCAGCTGAGCCACCAGGGGAAGCCCAAGAATACTGGAATGGGTAGCCTATCCCTTCTCCAGCAGATCTTCCATACCCAGGAATTGAACTTAGCTCCTGCAATGCAGGTGGATTCTTAACCAGCTGAACTACCAGCAAAGTAATTTCTATTAGTTAATACTTAACTAGTAGGAAATTAATTACATTCTGTGTTTTGAAAGAGTCTTACAATGCAAATTTCATGAGGATAAGGGCTTTGTTTCACTCACTGTTGTACCCTTCACATTTGTATGTAGTAAGCGTTCAGTGAGTAAGTGTTGAATATTGAATTTAAAAATCTAAAAATGACAATCAGTTGAGTTGTTCAGTCGTGTCCGAATTTTGCTACCCCATGGACTGCAGCATGCCAGGCTTGCCTGTCCATCACCAACTCCGGGAGCTTGCTCAAACTGATGTCC
Organism: Bos indicus; assembly: GCF_029378745.1. Taxonomy (NCBI): domain Eukaryota; kingdom Metazoa; phylum Chordata; class Mammalia; order Artiodactyla; family Bovidae; genus Bos; species Bos indicus. The sequence goes on from NC_091779.1 coordinate 35,779,541, forward strand.
GTCGAGTCAGTGAAGCCATCCAATCATCTCATTCTCTCTTCATGGATGTCTATTATACTTAAAACTGTATCTGTGAATTACCGATCTTTGTTCTTTAACTGAAATTTCTTATTTTCTAAAGATGGAAACATGTATTGAAAATTCAGGATTCAACACATATAATTATATGGTAATTCTAAGAAACTCCTAACAAACTGCTCTATGTGAAGTAAAAATACCGTTGGCAGGCATAGGTGAAAGCAACACTCTCTCTAAATCCATTGGAAGTATCTGGGGTGCTCCTGGCCACTGGGGTTCTGAGTATAGAGACACTTTCACTTTGAGGAAGTAGTAACCCCACAGAGGTAGATGCTAGCGTGAAAATCTGATCATGAGGTCTATTGCAATGCAGAGGGGAGAAACTTGGGGATGGTGGGATGGGCTGGGCCCTGTAGACACAGTCCTGCATGAGATGGCAGAATGCAAACAATACCCAGAAGAAATAGCAATTCATCTCTCTCACTGAGTAAGAAAATCTGAAACGGGTATATGAGAGAAAGAGGTCTGTGCCAACAGAGGCAAAGGAGAGGAGCAAACTGGACTCAGGAGAGATGGGAGAACACTCAGAGTGTGGCTTCGGACTGAGAAGGGCTTTGCAAAGCACTGGTTCAAAATGACGGCAGCAGCAACAAACTGGAAGCAGTGCAGGGGTGAGCAGCCAGGCTGGCACTGACAGCGGAATGCAGAGCCCAGTAATCAGGTGTGGGTTTTGGAGGCACACTGCAGTGGTTTGAAATAAACTGTTGTCAACATCCATGCAGCCTCGTTTGTAAATGTGAATGACAGCCCTCCTTGAAACTCACTAGGTTGCAGGGAGCATGGAGCAACTCGGTATAACCTGGAACTCTGTAAGCGCTCAATAAATGTTCATTCCTGGTATCTATCAAGTAAGTGTTCTGAACCATACTTTTAGTTAATGTCTTTTAATTTAGAATAATGAAGCTTTTGAATTAGCCTGGAATTCAGACCTTTGTTATTTTCCTTCTTTTGCTATTGAGCTTTGGTTTCGTCATCTGTCAGTGGGACTAATATATATAACACAAAGAAAGTGCCCTGCACTGAGACTATTCATGCTAACAACTAATTAATACTCATCTCCCAACTTGAGGGTCACATGTACACCTGTTTCTCTTTCCTAGAGTTAAGAAAAAAACATCTAGTGAGACTAGATTAATTGATGTAGTCCATGTTAGGCCTATCAAGGTGGGTAGAACAAAATTCTAAATGCACTTGAGTTTGATTTGGATGATATCTTAATTTCGGCAGTTTTAAGGTTTCTGTCAGCTCTTTAAATGTAAGATTCTGTAATGAAACAAAATAGTCAGAAACTTCAGATTTCTTGGACATGTCACAGAAGAGAATCTGAGAGTTGTGGACTTCTTTGAGAGTGTTGTCCTCACGGAAATCATCAACAGCAACGTCCCTATTGGCCGGAGCTTCCATAGTGATGGCCACTTTTGTTTTCCGATGTGAGACCCAGGCGGTGTACCAGGTGAGGTGCCCAAAGGAAACCCCAGGGACACTGCAGTTATTAAAATTAATTATATAACTGACTCATTATTTTTCGGCTACCTGATGTGTTAGAGACCTTGAGTTAGCTCCGCTGGCAAATGTGTAACCATTAAAAATTCTCCACAGTCAGAAACTGGAAACAAAAACTCACTCTCTTTCGGTTTTAGATTTTTTTGGTCTTGTACAGAACATTGAAGGCTGTGGATTAAGTGCATTAGTTAGAATAATATATCCAAGGATTTAAGGAATTTGGGTCCAATTTCGAACCACTCCACTACCTCTGGCTTGACCTCAGCTCAATTCCTTAATCTTTTGGCTTCTTTCTCCATCTGTGCAAGATGCCTCTGGCAACACACTGAGTGCAGTAACTGTAGGAACAAATTAAATAATGGGCTTAATATCACCACCAGGATTGGAGTAAAGAGCTCTTTTGCTGGATCCATTAGCTCAACTGAGAGTAACAGCACAGGATTCTGGGTCTATGATGGACTATACGGAATAGCATCGCGTCAATTTGAAATGTCCTGCTTTGCCCCTCAATGACTCTAGACAACAGATAAAGAATATTGGGAAAGAAAGAGACAAGCAAGGACAGAGGAGAGAGCTTGGTAAGTCAAAAAGAAGAGCTACAAGTTGAAGGGATGGAGGACCAAAAGATAAGATGCGTGGTGTGATTGGAGACAGAAGCAGAAATGAGAAGACGGAAGAGGCAGGGACAAAAACAAGAAAATGAGGGCGATGAAGGCAAGGCTTTGAAGTGAAGTTTCAGACAGTAGTTCTGAAATTGGTACCTGGCCGGAGGTAAGGAGATTGCAGCAGAGCAGAGCATGGCAGTGGGGCAGGGTTCATTCCAGGTGAGGCTTTGCTGCTGGTGCTGTCTTCAGTGGCTCCTTCTACATTCCTGGTACCCCAGACCTAGGCTCTGGTTCAGGGTAACCTCAACAACTTAAGACGCTTAACCTCTCAGAAGTATGAGTTTTAATAGGATTCTTGAGATGACAGATCTTGTGCTCAGTCGCTTCAGTGGTGTCTGACTCTTTTTGACCCCACTGACTGGGGCCCACCAGGCTTCTCTGACCATGGGATTCTCCAAGCAATAATACTGGAGTGGGGTGCCATGCCCTCCTCCAGGGGATCATCCCTATGTAGGGATTGAACCTGTGGCTGTTGGGGGTCCTGCACTGCAGGCAGAATCTTTACCACTGAGCCATCTGGGAAGCCTGGGTTTACCAGGGAATTAACTAAATGTTAGTCTGTTGGTGGAAAGGACCCTCAAATCAATTTCTAAGCTTTACTCACTGAGGATAACAGCATTTATAACCACCCAACTACCACAGGTAGTCCCAAAGAGACTCATCTACTTGCTTTGATTGATTTAAAAGTGATGTTAGATGTGGTTATAAGGATACAGTTTGTAGCTAATATTCATTGCTTACTTTGTGTCAGTAGTATACTCCATGCAGTCTTCCAAAAGGGATCTGAGGTGATTTACCATAATAGACATTATAAGAGAGCAGGAAAAATTATACACATACACCTTGTCTGAGGAAAACTGCAGTGTGTTCAACACAGTGTAATAAGAGGCTTTATAGAAATTCATTCATCTTCTCTGCCACCTTCTGATAGGTATTTTAAATAAGCCCTTTTCATAAAGAAACTGGGGAAACCAACATTTGATATTATGTCCTTGGTTTGCTTCACGGGGCAGTATTAAAAAACAAGAAAATAACCCTGTATGAGTCTCTCCACTTATGACAACAGCAATTTCAAAGGTTTCTACCAGGAAAAAAAAAAAAATAAATATATATATATATATCGGCTCTGCCTGCCATCAAAGGATGGCTGAAACCATTGAAGTGGATTGAAGTGTCCTGTTAACTTAAGACTCTGGAATATCCATCATATAAGGACCCTTATGACAAATTTCTCTCCCAGCATGAGCCAGGAAAGACTTTCTCCAAAATAAACTCTACTTTGCCATTCCTTGCACTTAACAGTAAGAGTTACAAAAATCTTCATTTCCTTACTTCATTTGGCTGTGAGGAAGCCTGGAGCTAAATTTTGTGCTCAAATGCTATTGTTTGTCTTAGCCAGAAGTTTTTTTTTTTTCTTTAAAAAAAAAAAAATTTTTGTTTTTCATTGTAAACCACCTGAAGTCTCCTTGGAAGAAGACTTTGGTAAAAATAAGCAAAGACAACATACAGTCTTGTTGGGGCCATACTGAGGATATAAACTAAAATAGTTTACATAACACCCCCAAAATCTATTTGAAAGAGAATATTTTAAACAGAATCCCAGGAAGATAATATCTTTCATGGTGTTTATTGCATTTTTCATGCCCCTCACACCACATTTCAAACTACTTTGGTTACTCAGAACATAACATGGAGAGAAAATTAGCTGACTATTCTAATGTATCTTCTTGTCATATATCTAATTAAAGTTTTGTACCTTGTCCAAAACTACTTTCTAAAATAAACCAATTTAAGTCTACATTTATCAGTCAGGCTTAAAATGAAGAATGGCTTCACTCATTTCAACTATTCTCTGGCTAATAACTATGCTTAATTTGTAGTTTTATTTGGTTCCAAAATTTCTTCCAGAAAGAAAGCCATATCTTGTCCCACTGATTGATAACAGCACACGTGTTAGATCACACATCCCAAGGAGCCTGCATGTGAGCCAAGATATGAGTAATTTAATAACAAAACCCCATCATCTCACATTTGCTGCTTTTGTGAGTGATGGATCCCTTCAAAGAACAATGCCTTTCATTTCCAAAATTTTCATTACAGGTGTGGTGATGATTTTTATTTCACTTAAAGATTATTTTTATGTTTAAACATTTCAAATGAAATCTTATTTATGAAAAAAAAAAGAAAGAAATGAACAAAATAGAAAAGCCAGGAGAATAGCTAGAAAGAACATAAATCTTGGGCATAAAATAATTAACAAGGAAATTAATTATAGCTACCCAAGAAGTACTTTATGTTCAACATTTTGCTGCTTTATGCCCTTTCAATTTTAGCTTATTATATACCTTGCCTTCTTGCTTCTAATTATGTAGTCATTTCCATCTCCTTCTTTATTTGTTCAACACAAACATTAAATAGGAACTACTGTCAGACTCTTCATATTATACAACATAAGCATCAAAAAAACAAATTTTATGTTTTGATATCTATTTTGCAATATCTGTTTTTTTGTTTACAAACTTTATTATTATATAAAATAGTATTTACAGAACAGACTTGTCATGACAAGGGAAATAACAGTGTCAATCCGTGGCACTTTAAATTAAGTTAAATTCCTTTAAGAATCCAAAGAGGTTAATCCACCTTTTATACAATCATTAAGGAAAATTTCCTACCATCAACTCAGCAGGACCAGATCAAGTGCTGCAAAAACTGAGTTTCTGGTCGTAATCAGAAAATTGCTAAGATATTTTTAAAGCCCCTGCTTTCCTATGGAAATATAAAATCTACTTTTTCTCATGAAAAGTGTGTGTAACATGGCTCTTCAAACCAGACCTCAGTATGGTGTGGGTCCTTGGGTGCTCCTTGAAAACTGTGGCAAGTTCCTGAGCTCCCCAACTTGTGATAGGGGAGTGTGCACTGGAGGCAAGTTTCTGAATCTAATTAAATCTTTAAGGCATTGTTCCAGCCCCACATCCAAGTCCCTGGCAGGAGACAAGGCAATACATTCACATGGCCGTGTTTTTGTACAATTGGCAAAAGTAAGATATTTTAACCACCATCAGCTGAGACTGAGATCTCTTTTCCTTTCAGTTTTCCCTTTGTCACTTTCCCTTGGGTTGGGTGGTGCTGGAGCAGCTTGGGTGTGCTGTATTGTTTTGTTTTTCCTTTTCCTTTGGGAGGACCACCCAAATTGCATAAATTTCTCATAAAATCTGCATCAACACACCCCTATGTGTGATACAGTACCTGTTTTACAGGTATGTTGTGCAGGTTCAAAGAGCTGACGGATGGCGCCAGGCACAGAGTGTATCCAATAGTTGCTAGGCATTATTATTCCCCCAAGAGTTTCAAAGTCTAAGTAATAGAAGTAAGCATTCTACGTAATATGCTTAAAAACTATGATTTTTTCCCACAAAAGGAATTTCTCCAACTCATGTAGGGGCTACATCACAATTTTCTTAGACTCTAGGCACTTGAGCCTCTTTGTTGAACCCCTTCATCCATTAAACTCTTTTTAAATGAGATAAATGTCCCAAACCACCAAGGACTCAAGAACCAGGGTAACACAAAAAGCAGCATCTTCAACAGGGGTTCAGGTACACATACTGGAAGCCTGTTTTGCAAACAAGGTCTCAGAGATAATAGGAAGCATTAGTTTTGGCGTTTAAAATAGCTATGAATGAAGCTGGCCGTTAGAACACAAGTGGGGTCCATGTCTTACCGTGAAACACACACTTTCATTTAGGGAGACTACATTTCCGTGTACCTGATGGTGTTTTTGTGCCCATTCTAGTTACATTATCAACAGGGAAATACTGCCTCAGAAAATAAGGTTCATTTTGCCAATTTAGAAATTGCTTTGGAATTTCATCCCAAAGGTCTCTTATAAAAACACGTCGGCCTTTGTGCTGGTGCATCAAATAAATCACAAATGAAACAAACAAGCTGGCTTCCTATGAAGGTGTGTCTGCAGAGCCCTGGGACTCTGCGTGCCAGGGGCTCCATCTGGCACATTTCTGAACTTTGCAAATTAATTGTGCTGAAGAGAACATCATCAAACGTGTCCGGCATAGAGGGTAAACATCTTCAAACCATGATTCTGCGCCATCAAACGCTCTCCAGCTAATTACATTTGGTGCTCTACTCTGGACGAAAACCGAGGCCAAGTGAAACTGCGGAAATGGGAACAATGCAAGGAGGAAAAATCTCACCCCATTAAGAGATCCGTTTTTTCTCCGCACAAATAAGCCCACCACGTCTTGGAGGCAAGACTAGATGACTCCGAATGCCCCCGCAGGCCCTCTCCGGCTGAGCGAGCCCTGCGTGGGCAGGAGGAAAGTGCCCGGAGTGGCAGCGCCCCAGCCCAGGGAGCATTATAAGTTATTCATACAATCTAAGCAATCGCTCCCCGTGTCGTTCCCGCCCGCCCCCAACCATTCGCGCCCCAGCATAGAGGCTAGTTTTCGAGTGTATTTACAGAAGAAGCTAAAACACGGCCGCAGGTCGTCCTCTCCTCCACGCAATGTTTGCAATGCGCTTTGACAGCGTCTCGGGAGCCTCTCTCCTTGCAGGGCCGCCGCGCGCTAGGCCGGCCTTCCCGACCATTTGCACAGGCCAGGCCGCTCCTCTCCCCGACTCTTCCGTGACCTTCCGAGATGGGCCTCGCGACGGGACTCTCCGCGGAAGCACCATCCTCGGCGCTGGAGCCCCGCGCGCGGCCGCTCTCCTCCGGCTCCAGGGGGCGGCCCCGCGAAAAGCGCCGGACGCGCGCGGCCCCGCCGAGGGGCGACGGCGGGGGCGCGCGGGCGGCTTCCGGCGGGGGTGCGCGGGGCGGGGCCGGGGGCGGGGCCGGGACCCGGGTAGCGGCGCCCCCCGCCGAGCGGCGTGCAGGCACCGCCCCCGCGCGCCGCAGTCGGGGCTGGAGCGTCTCGCCAGTAGTGGTGGCCGTTACTGTTGCCTCCGCGCGTCTGTGGCGGCGGCGGCTTCTCCCGGAGCTCGCGGAGGGCAGCGGGCCGCCCCTCGTCCGCGGCCGCCTGCAGCAGCCCTGCTCTGGGACTGGGGGAGGCGAGACGGCGGAGGCGGCGGGTGGTGCCCGGCCCCCCTCCTCTACGCCTCCAGCCCACGGGCGACTGCGAACTCCGGGCAGCCCCCGGGCGGCGGCCGAGGATGGCTAGATAGCGGCGCGCAAGCGGCCCGTGAGTACTGGGAGCGGGTGGGCGCGGCGCGAGGCGTGGGGAGTGGGAGCCGCGGACCCCGGAGCCGGGTCCCCTGGGCGCATCGTCGCCGGCGCCGGGCGGCCGGCGCGGGGCTGGGGGCAGCGCTCCGGCCGGCTTTGGCCCCGGGGTCCGGGAGCGCCTGAGAGGAGTGACCCGGGCGGGGGATGGGGCGCACCAGGTCTCGCCGCTCTCCGCGCCCTTGGGCCACCCGGGCTCCCGGAGGACGCCGACTCCCCGGCCGCGAACTTCTGCCGCACGTAGGGCAGTAAGTTCTGAGGCCACAGGCTACCTGGGGGATGGGAAGGAGCTTTAATTTTTATTTTTCTTCAGTGATGTAATCAGCCAAGTGACCCCCGTGCCTCATGTCTTCATTAAAGCTAGTTCGCTGTCCCTTCTGTATTCATGCTGTATTTGATTTACCTTTATTTTATGTGCTTGTATCCGAAGGTGCTATACTGATTGAATCCAGAGTTTAAGGAGTTGACCATCAAACTTAGGCTTCCTAATAGATTCCAGTTTTAAATGCATCGTTTCAAAAGACAGAGCTGGAATCATAAGTTCTGACCGACAGAAAATTCTGCACTTCACATGTTTTGAATTTACACCTTGAATAATGTGATTCTGGTCTCCACCTTCTGCATCCCCACCTTTGGCTACCAAAAATATATGAGGTGTTTTATTTGCGGTTGGGTGCCTCTGAGCTCCTTTTTGTATGGTGTGTTATTGCACTCAAATATTGATATATATGCTGCTACTGAATAGCATTTGTATGGAAATGAATTTCTCTGCATTTTTTAATGTGTTCATTTAAGATACGTTTTTTGACAGAAACGTTTCAGTTTAGAGTTTGCCTTCTGATTTGTTTGTTTTCAGTGTCAGATTTGTGTTTAATTTAAAAAAATTTGCTTGGAGTAAAATGAAGTGACTTAGTAGTATCATTTAGTCAGGGGTCCAAAAATGATTCCTAAATTAAATTTGAAGCAAATTCCCCTTCCTAGAAAAGTGAAAGCATTTGTTTAGTGCAAATGATGCTTGTCCCTTCCCTTAAATGCTGATTTTGCCACAGATCTGAAATCACATTTCACTAATATCAGAGGGTTCCTTGTCTTAGCCTGGCAGGGGAAAGGAAACCTAAGTATAGAGTATGTTTTTAAAAACACTGTCTTCTTACTTGTTTCATAGGTTGACTTTCTGTTTTATAGCCAAGGGGAAACTGTTGATTTGGAGACTTCATTAGGTAGTTACAAGCTCGATTTAAATTTCCCTTCCAAGAATTGAATTGAGGTTTATTTGCTTTGTAATAGGTGAGATCACAAGCTCGCCTCTCTAATTGCTGGTGACTTGGATTCTTTTCTGGGAAATAAGGATCAGGAACTTTGATGTCAAAGAGAACAAACTTATGTGATTTTTGAAACCTTCCGCTTATTGATGGTCATTGTTCAATAATATGTTGGCAATGATATAAATTATTATAACATTAAAATTTATCAGCATTATTTGTGGGACCAGCTGCCTATGCACCCTCTAGAAGATTCAGCATGTATAAAAAGCTATGGAGTGAAAAGTGTATCTCCTCTCCCCACCCCCCACCCCCCACTGCACCCTGTTCTCCCCAGGACCCTGTGTATATCTTTCCAGATAAAGCGTATGCTAGTATAAACATTTTGTATGTGTTCTTTTTATTTGTCTTTCCACAATTGAGGACACATTGTATATTCTGTTCTGCACCAGCTCCCCGCCCTCCCCTTCCCGCCCTCCCCTTCCCTCCCGGCACAGTACTAAATCTTGGCAGTCTCTACATCAGTACCTAAGAGCTGTCTCATTCTCCAACAGCTGCAGAGTACTCCATTAACGATGAGCCATCATTTATTTAACCTCTTCTTTATTGAGGTATGTGTAGTATTTCTACTATTTTGCTATAGAACTGTTGTAAAACATTAGTTTCTGAGGTTTTTAAGTGAATTTCAATTATTCCCAAAGGCAGTGGTAACTTATTTCTTTGCATCATGTTCCAGGAAATGAATGCCCCTTCTCTCCAGTGTACATTCTTTCCTTTTATATAATTTCAAAGTGATCCATAAGGGTCTCTGGTGTCTTTGTGGTGAAGCATGAGACACCAGGGCCAGTTACTAAGGTGGTATTCCTTGATTAACACCTTAGCTCTTTGTCTCAACAAAAGAAATAGAAGAACAGATATAAAATTTTAAGAATAATCTGTAAGAAAAATTCTTAGGAGTTTAAATATTTTGAACATAGAGAAGAGACTCATACCTTTGGTTAGGTTGGAGATAAAGGCAGGTTGTGTTTCGTAAAACTTGTTTGCCATTAGGCACCGACACCCCTGCCTTCTGCAAATGATCACTGGTATCTCTGTTGCTATAATATGTTTATAGATTGTACACTTTGGGAGAAGGTTACTCATTACTCCTAAGGAGGAGTATGCTTTTAGAAAATATTTGGGCCTTTTAAATTAAAAATTGAGGTCTTTTAGAGTGCTTTTAAAACAATAAATTGTAGAAGTAAGACTAATGCTAGCTAGCAGTTGAGCCAAATACATTATAAAATTTGAGTATTATTCAGTGTTGAGCTTTATATTTCCATTATGCTTATTTTTGAAAGTGTTTTTAGAGCTAATGTAAGAAACTATAATAATCCTTTTTTTAAATGACCAAGGAAACCTTTTCATGTTTAAGGTGTTTTGTTTTTCCTTTGTTATTTAATACCTGTCATTGTACAAAACTGCTAATATTGGCTGTATTTGCTCTTCTTAAATAAGTATTTACTGAGCATGTGTTACATCCCAGGCAACTTTCTAGAGACTAAGAATGTAGCAATGCACAGGACAGAGACCCCATTCTAATGAGTTCACCTCTTAGTGAGGGAGATGGATAAAAACCAGAGAAGCAATAAAGACAATAAGGTCAGAGTGAGACATGCTGGAGAAGTGATAAAATAGGGTTGCTGGGATAAAGAGAGGCAGGGTGGGGCTGCTGTTTTAGACTGAGCAGCTCTGGAAGCCTCTCTGAGGTGAAGAAATTTAAACTGAGAGTTGAGTGTGTTCTTGGAGATCTGGAGGAGTGGTGGCTCAGGCAGAGGGCATGACACACGCAGAGGGCATGGCTTGTGCAAAGGCCAGGCGGTAGGACCGAGCCTCGCACACCAGAGGAACAGACGGCCGCCAGTGTGGCTGGAGTTTCTGATCAAAAAGTGGCTGGAGAGAGCAGGTGCTGGGATAGGTGTCCTGGGCATTTGCAAATGGCAAGGAAGGTTCAATGACGTGGGAGGGAGACCTTGGATGGTGGGGTTCCTCCACCTGCTGGAAGCTCCAGGAGGGCAGTTGTGGATCTGCTGCTGCTTCATTGCTTAGCCTGGGTCATAATGTGCTGTGAATATTTAGAGAATTAACTAATAATCAGTTTAAAAAATAATCTTGTCTGGTTTTTCTCAAAATACTTAGATTTGGGAGTCTTTGAGCTGAGTTTTCTCTATCTTGGCTGTGGCCCTTGACATTACCAGATCCATCCCACTGTTAAAGCATCTTCTCAGATTGTTGCTTTAAGTGAGTTGCATTTTGTTTCTGTTCCCTGAAATTAAATTATGAAGCCTTAAAAATGTGCCTAATTTTCCAGGACATTATAGTGATTTCTGAGTACTTGAAACAGAAGTTCCATCTTTGATTTCAGTGTATTAGCCCTTTGCTTAAGTGTAAAAATTTCAGAGAGGCCTTTTTTAGTATAGTGAATGTTTGAATTCTTTGGGGGCAGATTACAGACTAATGAGCCCATAAAATATATGTGCTTTATGCAGGTACTTTTATTCTCACAGGAAGAATGTGTGCCTGTTCTATTTTAGGGAGTATCAGGAACTGTGGTATTTCCTCTTCCCAACTTCTAATCTGTTTGTCATTCTAAATATATGTTCCTTTAGATTAATTGAAATCTTGGGAATTGAGTGTTGTGCCAAGCAATTGTTGTAGGCGCCTAATTAGAATCTGTTGTCTTTTTCTTAACTGTGACTTTTGAGGTCCTGTCCAACATCAGGAGCTGGGATCTTGCAGAATGAGGGGATTTGATATTTTTATTTCCTGTTCTATTTGGTTGATACCTGAACCCAATAAGCTGCTCCCATGTAAGATAATTGTATCTTCCAGCATTCTCTCATAAGCTCTGGGCACATGCTATGTGAAGGATGGATTCTGTGACTCTGAAATCTTAAATCAAGTTCCTTTTGTCTTTTGTCAGTCTCCTTGCAGCAAAAACCCTTCAGGCAAACTAACAGACGCCCGTAAGCATCTGTTTTATAGGTCACTGGAACACGTACAGGCCTAGGTGCTCGAGTCAAAGTGCAGTCACCTTTACATTTCCTTTGTGGACTTTAGAGATGCAGGACTTGAGGTTGACTTTACATTGTCCACAACTGACAACACATACATTCTTACCGTCCTGGCTGCTCCTGTTTGCTTCTGCGGGCAGACGTTGTGTATATCAGTTACTGTTTTATGCTTTTATGTTGGAAGTTGAAGAAAACCTTTTTAGTAGGTGAGTTTTTCACGTACTTTTGCAGAAATGTGAGAAAACCTTGCCTCAACACATTCTTCTGGTTTGTAGGGCAGGTACAGAGGAAGACTTGAAATCACATACCCAAAGCTGAGAATCTGCACCTATATTATTAAGTGGTAGTATCCTGAAAGACTACAGAAAGGTGCTAATGCTTATAGAAAGTGTGTGGTTCTTCTCTAAGGGTGACTTGGGATACTGAGGCCCCTTGCCTTCCTCTCACAGCTCGCAGAAACAGGCTTCTCCAAGGAGACCCTGGATTGGAGGACAGTTGAAATGGTGGTGGTGGGAGCATGTGGTAGAAAATATCAAGTGGTGGCAGAAGGCATGCCCCCATTTCTCCCGTTAGAAATGCTGGAGGGGCCGTGAGTTGCAGACATTCTGTAGACAGAATGTGCCTGTGACTTGGGGGTGAGAGTAAGCTGGAGCGAGGTGAGACTCCACCACCACAACCCCAGTGCTGCAGCTGCCAGCACGCCACCTTAAAGCTGGGTGCCAGCCTTCCCAGCCACAGGCCTGGAGACCAGCCGCCACACCACTGTCTCCTGTTTCACGTTTCACGGTGTAGTATTTATAGTGCAGTGCAAAAGCGAAGGACACAAGAACGTTTTAGGATCCTTTTCAGAGAAACAGTTAAATTGGGAGCATAAATCTTCATCTGAGTGAAACCTGATCCTGTATTATCCCTTGAAGTTACCTGGATCACCAGAGTTTTACTCTAGATGTAAAATTTGGGAGGAAGGGACTGAGAGCCTGGTTCGGATTTCTAAGGAAGGACTATATGTAGTCCTATATATAGCTTAAAATGCAGAGTACTGACAGCAGTAGGAGCTTAAGCATTCAAACAAAACCAAAGAAGGTACAGAATTTAAGAGCCAGAAAGGGCCTTGGATCTTCTGGTCAACTGTAAGTTTACTACTAAAGAAACCAAGCCGCAGAGGTGTTTTCATTTGCCTAAGAATCCAGTAGTTCCAGACTGGCATTGTAACTATGATTTGCTAATTCCTAACTGCAGGCAGGGCTCTGTGCTCCACTCTGGAACAGCAGGGGATCCGTGGGGTTCACAGCTGTGTCTCCATAGAACAGTACCCAGCCCACAGTAGACATTCAGATATTTATTGACTAAGTGAATATGTAGGAATTTTGAGAACTTAAGATTGCACCTTAACTATAAGATAGTACTTATAAAATTTGAGAGAATATGCAGTAATTGTGAGTTTCTTTTCTTGTAAACATTAGAGCATGTTACTATTAGAGCCCAACAGTGAAGCCTGATATTAACCAGGTGGGCAGACAAAGATGTGGAGTCCTACTAGCTTGGCACTTTTCAGAGCCCAGTGTCACTAGATTTTTTTTACCATTCATTCTGTTCATTCTGCTGGGATCTGCTGTCAAAGTTTTGTATTTGAAAACATGTATACTGTAAAATCCAACATTTATTTTCCACATTGTTTGCTATTTTTCTCGATATGTTTTATCAATAGTTTCACTGTTTTTAAAACTTAGAGCCGTATAGAGATTTGACTGTTCAAAAACAAATCTTGCTAACTATTAGGTTTGGGGGATTGTCACTTTCGAATGCTGCTGGTGGGTATTTTCAATTGTTACAACTTTCCAGGAGGGTAATTTTGCATTACTCATCGAAAGCCTCAAAAATGTGCCATGTCCCTTAGTCAGGCATTTCCACCACTAGGAATTTAAACTAAGGGAAAAAAAAATAAAGCCTGTGTATGGAGACCAATCTATAGCAGTGGTTCTCGCCTACATAGGCACGTGGGCCCCGTGTTCCTGTCTGCCGCTTTCTCCTGGCACAGTGATTCTTCCCTTGATGGGAAGCCCACGTCGTGGGGTATCTCGAAATTGGGCAGGGGAGTTCTCTCCCAAATTAGGAAAAAACCTCATCTCCAAATTCTGGTGACCTCCATGAAAAGTACACCAAAAAACCCAACCTCTAATTTGCAAAAATGATTTTTGCAGCTTTGTTTATGTTAGTTATAAACTAGAAGCAACTTAAACGCTCAATAATAGGGATATTGATTACATAAATTGTGACATACACCTATAATGGAAAACCCTTTCTTCATTGACACTGAGGTAGGGAAGTATTTATTGATGTAGAAAGATATTCTGAGTTTGTAAACTGAAAAAGCAAACTTGCAAAACAGTATGTGAAACTTGATCTAGGAGTGGTTTTTTTGGTCTTGGAGAAAGAGGCAGAGAGAGAGCTCAAGCAAGCGAATCAGAGCCTCAGTTTTCTACCTGTTATGTAGGAAAATGCCGGGGAGACTATACACCAAATGCTTTGTGTTTTGTGTTGAAAGTACAGGTGACTACTATTTTTAGAGTCTAGCGGGCTACAGTCCATAGAGGTCGCCAAAGAGTCAGACAAGACTTAACGACTAAACAACAACCATTTTTGGTTTCCTGGATATCCAACATTTAAAGCATATTTCGTAGTGAAGGGAATGAGAACAGATTCCCTTTTTGATCTACTGGTTGTATGAACTTGAGCACTTTCTGTGTCTGATTTCTTACCTGTAAAAGGGAATAATAATATCCAGCTCATGGTGCCCACAGCTAGTATGTGTTAGGTAAATGCTACCTTGGCTTCACAATTCTGTTATGGTTAAGGCCAGTATTCCTACTAAGACAGATTTCTAAGCAGAATAACTTATATCAACTCTTGTAAGAAGCATTTTAAGGCATTCTGATGAAATATTTCATTGCTTCCGGTCACTGGGAAATACTTTGTTGAGTTATTATTTACTTTAAAACTGCAGTGCTTTCCATTGCCAAGAGATTTTATTTTGAGTCAAAAGCTTTTTTTTCCCCTTTTGTTATCGACTTTAACAATCCTGTATGATAAGTTCTTGAATGTCAGGGTCCAATCTCTTTTACTCATAGAGTTTTTAAAATGAAATGTGATTCATTCATTCAGCAACTGTTGAGGGCTTTTTCCCCCCAGTCAGTGGGTAGGCATCAAATAGGCAGCAGTGCCCAGGGCAGACACGCCCTCACTACTTGGATGCCATGGAAAGTGACCAGGGCAGTCCAAGGCCAGGAGGCATACCTACTCAGTAAACCTGTGTTACCACGGCTGACAGTCAAGTGGGCCTCATTTCCTCTCCTGCAATTTTGAAAGAAACTGTGTTGTGATGTTACTTTTCAGTGAACACAGCCATGGCCTCCTGCTTGATCCACCAGGTACATGAGGTGCTGACTGGGTTATTTCACCTTGACAGTCTCTGATGATTTAGTGATGACTTGTGTTACACATCTGTTAGAATATCCTGGGCTAACAGTCTTAAAATTGCTACTGTGTATCTTCTGTGAAGGACATGCCTTTTTGAGATTATTTTATGTAAAATTACTGAAATAGGTTCCTACTCATGAATTTAGGATGGATGGATATCCATAGATATACCATTTGAAAAATTCTAGCACATGGTCTCACTGAGGATGAGGCAATAAAACCGGCGGTTTAAAGTGAGGTTACCATTTGACAGTTATATCAAAATACATTAATTTTGTAATTTGTTTTTTGAGTCGAGACAGTTCTTTTAAAGTTGGTAGCAGCTGTAAATATTTTGATGTAAAATAAACCCTCAGTGTTCATGAAAAATGTCTCAGGACCTTTATGACAAAATACTGACCTTGCATTTTATTTTTCTCATATAGCCTAGTAAGATAAGATGGTATCATAAATCACTTTTTTCTTATTCCTGTGGAGAATGCATGTAGAAGTCATGTCACAGATTGGCGCCACTCGCAAAGCTGACATTTTATTCCTTCTTTATCTCACAGTTTTTTTCCATCTATACCTCTGCTTTCCATGGCCCACTCTGCTCTCCTGGCCTCTGCTGGAACCAGCGATTGGCTTTCTTGTTTTTATTCGGGTGGGGGGTTCCCTTGTCACAAATACTCTTTACCTGTCTTGAGATATACTGAATATGTAATAGTAAATGGAGAGCAACAAAGCTGTGTTGACCTGTAGACATTAGACTGTTGGCTCTGTTGGCTGGGTGTAGAGTTTAGCCAACTCACTGCTTTCTCAAATGCCAGCTTCAATAAATTACAACTGTGTTTTGGAACTTTTCAGTTCACAAATCGTCAAAGTTTTGATTGCTGTACTCACTCATTCCATGGGCTGCATTGCTGGGATCAAACTCTAATGCTTACAGCGACAGAAGAGGTCACAGATGTTGCTGAGTGGGTGTGATCTGCCTTTTGTCTTTATGCTTTTGATAAAAGCCATAAGAAATATTTGATATTTTTACTTTCTTCTTAATTCTGCTGCATGGCAGACAACACTGGATGCTTGGCAACTGAAATTTGTCTCAGTTTGGGGAATCCATAAGGAAAGACACTGAGGAGGGTTGGATCAGGAGTAGTGTGAGCTGAGTTTTGAAGGACAAGTTGGTGTTTGTTAAGTGGATAAGGAAGAGTGGAGTGGGAAAGACATTCTGGGTAGAGGGTAAGGTGTTCAATGACACAGAGGACAGCAGAGCCTGGTGCTTTTGTTGGAACTTGAATATAGGGCCATTGCGGGCAAAGGCCTGAAGTTAGCTTGGAACAGCAGAGAGCCTCCTGCCATGATGACAGCTGGCACCTTCTCCATAGGCCAGGGAGAGCCAGGGGAGATTTCAGGGATGTGAGACCAGTGGTTCAGAGGGTGACTCCAGGTTGTGTCAGGGAGGCCTGGGAATCCATCAACCTGGAATCCAGGAATCCAGCAACCTGGCAGGAATGTAGACCAAAGGGAAGATGCCCCAACAGGGCCCCAGCCAGGCCTGGCCCTAGAAATTTGTCTTTATTTTCCTAATAATGTTGAGGCAGTGTTTCCTAATAATGAAAAGTGCAGCAGTAATGACTCTGTTCTCCCCAGGCTCAATCCATCACACCCTTCTCTTAAACTTCTATTCAGTGACTAAGTCGTGTCTGACTCTTGGCGACCCCAGGGAGTGCAGCACGCCAGGTTTCCCTGTCCTTCACTCTCTCCCAGAGTTTGCTCGTCAGTGAAGGCGCTCAGTGTGTTTAATCTGCTGATGCCTTACCCTTACAAGTTTAAAAGCTCAAGTGATCCTCAGTGTGGGTGGTTAGAAAACGGAGTAGGTGAAGTGGAAGTGAGGAGGTCTCTACTTAAGCTAAAGGTGTTGGTGAAAAGGCAAAAACTTTCAGTTATAGGATGAAGTCTGGGAATTGATAGTTAATACTACTGTACAGTATCAGATCAGATCAGATCAGTCGCTCAGTCATGTCCGACTCTTTGCCACCCCATGAATCGCAGCACGCCAGGCCTCCCTGTCCATCACCAACTCCTGGAGTTCACCCAGACTCACGTCCATTGAGTCAGTGATGCCATCCAGCCATCTCATCCTCTGTTGTCCCCTTCTCCTCCTGCCGCCAATCCCTCCCAGCATCAGAGTCTTTTCCAATGAGTCAACTCTTCGCATAAAGTGGCCAAAGTACTGGAGTTTCAGCTTTAGCATCATTCCTTCCAAAGAAATCCCAGGGCTGATCTCCTTCAGAATGGACTGGTTGTATCTCCTTGCAGTCCGAGGGACTCTCAAGAGTCTTCTCCAACACCACAGTTCAAAAGCATCAATTTTTCGGCACTCAGCCTTCCTCACAGTCCAACTCTCACATCCATACATGACCACAGGAAAAACCATAGCCTTGTATACCTGAAATTTGTTACGAGAGTAAATCCTAAGCATTTTTGCTACACCCAGAAGAGAAGACTGCTCTGAGGTGACATGAGCTTGGTTGTGGTAATCATTTCACATTGTACACATATACATATCGAATCATCACATTGTGTACTTCACATCCATACAGTTTTGTTTGTCAAATTATATCCCAGTAAAGCTGGGGGAAAAATAGGGAGTAGATTGCATCCGTGAAGAGAAAAGCTATGAATACTTAGAGTATGGTTTATATTGAAGTAAGAATTTATAATAATTTGGACAGTAATAAAGATAACAGTAATAGCTTATGTTTTATATTAATAATACTTTAATGTTAGTTTATCTACTTATTTTTTTAGACTAAAAATAAATCCCTCAATTTTAATACCACAAGAGGACAAGATTTCAGACATTATGATAAAATAAGCAGATGGTAGAGTTGTCCCTCTTCTTGTTATTTTGGCATTTCTATTACATTATTGGCCCACTTCATCAACCAGTGGTGTTTTGGTTTTGTTTTTTCCACATGTTGCTGTTAAGTCACATCTCCTCCAAAATGTACAATTTTTATGTGTTACTGTTGTCATCACCATCATTGTATTTGAGACCCTGAAATTATTAATGCTAAATTTATCTTATTGAATTAGTTTGTTAAATTAATTATAAGAATCTTCATTATTGCATCCAGTATATTTGTTATTTTGCCCAATTTTTGGTCCACAAATTTGATGAATATGATTCCTGTATCATCTTCCATTTCATTAATGAAAATGTCAAGGAAAACAGAACTCTGCCACATCTTTCCATAATCTTCATCTAGCTTGGCAGCATAGATTAATTAGCACCCCTTGGGTAGGATTGATCATGTTGGGAAAGAGCCCTCATCCCTCTTTATATACAACCTGTATCCCTCCGTCTTGCTCATAAACACCTTTCAGATATCAGGAAAGGTCTTTTCAGAGCCAAACCCTTTGTGTCCGATTCTGACACTGGCTTTTCCAACTCATTGGTCTCATCAAGTAAGGGGTTAGGTAGGGCTGGATTGCATTGAATTAGGGCTCCTTGCCTAATGCGTTTTGTAATCTTAGCCAGGATCAACGTCAAGCTTAGGTGTCTCTGGCCGATAGTATCTGCTGTCCTGATTGAATGCCCCTTTCCAGGATAGTTTTGACAAATGCCAATTATTTCAGGATCTGTTTGTCATGCTGTGTTCCACCTTATGTAGAAGACTCAAGTGTAACGTTAGGTAAGTGCTGTGCTTCCTCATGCTTAGAAGACCTTATAACCCTGGTCAGATGCTCAAGGTTTTATTTCAGTCTTCATTTGTTTTTTTGATAAGCATTCGTATTCTAAAATGATGCCTAGGATATTAAGATCTGGAATTAAAGAATACAACCAATTGAAAAGGTACTTGAATTCTTTTGGAGAAGGGAGTCTTCAAATTCCAACTCTGAAGAATGTTAAGAAAACATGTAGGTACATTTTGGTCAATATCTGTGCCCTGAAATATATGTCTTCAGTATATATTTTAGGGTTATTCCACAGCAAGACAAGAATTTTTTTCATGCTGATGCATTCTGAAACAGGTTGCTAACTGGTGCCTTAAGAATTGTAGTTGGCCTGCAAATGTGTTTTGTTTGGCTTACCTACTGATTTTTGAAGAAGGAATTAGTTGCCAACATTTAAAAATAAAGATTTCACATTAAAGGGGGGGTGGACACCAAAACCCCTGCATTTCTGCCTCTTTGTGAAAACCTTGAAGATCTGTGACTCCACCAGACTCTCCTGCCTGGTGGTAATGTGGAAGTAAGGTGCTGACTGGGGGCTGCCCACCACAGCTTTCCCATCCTCACTGCACTCGGGGCCATCATCACCCCCTTCGTCAGGCTGGCCCTTGTGGTATGTCTCAGCCCCTGCTGAGGCGTAGCTGACCAATTGGAAATGTACTTTGAGCTGGAAGGAGAATAGTAAGATGGTAACTGTTTGCTGTGTTGCCCGACCTTTGGCCTGCTGTGATGGTTGGAAGGGCTTGGTAGAGTGAGGGGTATTTCCACCAGGAACAGCGCTCAGCTGTCCAGGGTTGGGGAGCAGCATTGCTGTTCACATTCTAGATCTCCCAGTTCACAGATGGGACAGGGAAGGTATCCCATGAGCAAAACACTGTAGGGCCCTGGGTCATAGCTGTGTGATTTTAGAGATATGAAGGGCTTTGTCCAAGGCCCCATGCCTGCTGCCTAGTGAGTGGAATGGGGACTGGAGCCCTGGACCCACTGCCCCACTTCTGTGACTTCTGCTCCACATTTAGTGTAATGGTCTAGACATGAGATTTGTAATCAGACCTGGATCTAAATCCAAGTTCCACTCCTGACTAGCTGTGTGACCTTGAGCAAATGTCAAAAACCTCTCTGTGCCTCATTTTTCTTGTTATACAAAGAAGGACAATCATGATACGACCTCCATAATGTTGTTATGGGGATTAAATCCACTTTTGGATTTGAAGAACTTAAAACAGTGCCTTGCCTATTATAAATAATACATAAACAATGCATGATATCTGAAAAATAGTGGTTATGAATTACATATTAAGGTTGACTCAGCTAAATCCACCATTTCACCAGCTCAAAACTATGATATAATTATCAATTTTTTCATTTTAGAGTTTAGAAAGAGCTTTAAGGATAGTTTTATTTCATCTGTTTTTTAAAAAATCCTCTAGCAGTATGAGCCAATATTGTTTTTTTAATTCATAAATTTATCTATAGCAGATGGATCCATTCAAAAGCATAGTATTCAGCTTTCTCTTCAGAAAGTAAAGAAATAATTGGGTATCATCAAAATATTGTAAGTCTTTACCCAAGATGCCATTTGGGTGGATTTGTTCAGTCCACTAAATAAAGCGTGTATTGCATATAAAGCTCACTTGGATGCAGGAGTGTTGTTCAGATGAATCTCTGCTCTTAGGTAGCTTTTAATGGGGGTGGGAAGGAGGGCAAGAATACTCTTTGAGATACTGGTACGATGTGATAAATGACCAAAGTAGAAATGCGACATGATACAGCAGGAACGTCAGGAGACCATCAGTGTCTTGGAAAGAGCCAGGAAGCAGAGATGCCCCAGGGACAGGAGTAGAAGGGCGGTAGATGTGACAGCCTCCAGGCATTCAGCCTAAAGTTTGGATGAATGATGAAACTTAGATGGTCATGCTGTTCAGAGCTAGGTGATACACTGTGGAAGATGGACTGTGGGAAGTCCCTGCCCAAGACCATGGGATTAGTCAGGTAGTGATGTGGGTGACCTGTGGCAGAGATTCTGATGAGGGCCTGCCAGAGCAGTGGGGGTGGAAATAGGGGTAGGTTCTAGGGCAAAGAGTCAAGGCATGTTTTGGAGGTAGAACTGGTGAATAGGTGGAAGGAGTGGGGAGAAGTTGAGTGTGACCCAGGAGAGGCTGCTGCTGTGCATGGGAATAGGGCTTGGCAGGGGGATAGGTTTGGAAGGGGAAATGAGTTTAATTCTGCACATGTGGAGTTTTTGAGGAATCTGTGAAATATCTAAGGGGGTATGTAACATCAAAATATTTTGTCATTCCTCAAAGACCTCATTTGCATGGGTTTCTGCAGGTAAGAAGTTGTCCTGCTGCTGCTGCTAAGTCACTTCAGTCGTGTCTGACTCTGTGTGACCCCGTAGACGGCAGCCCACCAGGCTCCCCTGTCCCTGGGATTCTCCAGGCAAGAACACTGGAGTGGGTTGCCATTTCCTTCTCCAATGCATGAAAGTGAAAAGCGAAAGGGAAGTCGCTCAGTCGTGTCTGACTTAGCGACCCCATGGACTGCAGCCCACCAGGCTCCTCCGTCCATGGGATTTTCCAGGCAAGGGTACTGGAGTGGGGTGCCATTGCCTTCTCTGAAGAAGTTGTCCAGTCGATGCTTAATCTGTAACTGGGAAGATAACAATTCTGGAAATACCTATTTAAAAGTCGTTAGTTATGCCATGTCATGCCAGGGTGCTTCAGTTGTGTCCACCTCTGCCACCCTGTGGACCATAGCCCGCCAAGCTCCTTCTGTCCATGGCATTTCCCAGGCAAGAATACTGGAGTGGGTTGTTATGCCCTCCTTCAGGGGATCTTCCTGACCCAAGAATAGAACCCACATCTCTCACGTCTCCTGCACGGGCAGGTGGGTTCTTTACCATTAGCACATTAGTTATGAGTGATGGTTAAAGCCACAAGAATAGAGTATGCTGGTCAGTGAAAGGATGTGTGATGAAGGAGCAGTGGGTTAAAGGAGTTCCACGAAGGAAGTTGAGAAGGAATGGATTCCTAATTGCATCTCAAGTCAGTGGAGGAAGGATTGTGTTATTTAATAACCAGCATTGGGACAAGTAGTAACCTCGATGGGGAGAGGGGACAGCTGGGTTCCTGGCCCTTACTGTTCACCACAGTTAATTTCATATGGATTCAAGTCTAAAATGTTAAAAGTCTTAATTGTACTTGAAGACAGTGACAAAGATTAGATATTTCACAGACTTCTCAAAGGTGATGATTTATAGAATCTTTGCATGAGAAAGAAGTTTACAATCAAAAACTATAAAGAACAGAATTGAGAAGTCTGAAAGTCAAACAGAAACTTCACTGAAAAGTAAGAAAGCAAACTGGGATATATATTTGCAATGTATATAACACAGTTAATGTGCATATTGCGATATTTCTTTCTAATTGAGCAGTAAGGAATAATGCCTAATTAAAAAGAGAGGCAAAACATAGAACAAGCAGTTTGCAAATAAAGCATTGTAAATCACCAGAAAACATAGGAAAATGTATTGTGATTACATAAGCAAGGAAATGAGATTTTTGGCTAAGAGTTGGAAGAGATTAAAATTTTTTAAAAAAGAAGAGAGAACCCTTGATACAGCAAGAGTGTGGGCAAGCGTGGACTGGGAAATGGGGCTGCTCCTGGTTCTTTCTGAAGGTGAGCTAGTATCATGCTTTCTTGCATGTTGAAGATCTCTTGACATGTTTTTGAACAAGAAGGAATGTTCTTCGGGTTGTTTCTTTACTGCAGTAGTAGAGTGTTTCAGGGGAGAACAAGTTTATTTGTCTGATAGATGCTTGTTGACATTTCTTGAAGGCTGTTGAAGTCACTCCTGTTACGGCTGAGCTGAGGTGAGATTTGAGTGGATGAATGTCTCTCTTCAGTGGGGTGGAGCTTCCAGGGGCCTCTGAAGCTTGGTAAGCGCTGGGGTGTGGAGAATGTCGGTGGGTAGAAGGGGCCATTCCCTAGAGTCACGGTTTGGGAGGAGACCTGAGGACTATGGAAGTGTGGAGGTTCATTCTGCCAGGCAGAACAAGGCCCTGCCTGATGCTGGAGCAGTGGGAACCTTCAAAGCATTTTAGGCACTGGAACGACATGCTCAAATTTGTTGTGCTGAAGTTGATAAGGAACAGGCTGTTGAATTAACAGGTAAGTTCTTGCTAGAATGAAGATGACCAAAAGTGACCGGAATGTCAGGATCCAAAGAAACGAAACATCAGGATGAGAGTGTATAAAAAATTCCTAGGAAATTCAGAAAAACAGCAGCTAGATTCGTATACAACATAGCAAAGCTTGAATTTCAGCATCGGGATGAATATCATCCGGGATAATGCATATCATCCCGCACGCAGAAGGCAGGCTAAAATAAGATACTGGAATTTCCTGAGCACTTCAGCTGTCCTGTAATGCAAATTCCAAATTTTCTTGGTCTATAGTGTCCTTAGTGTTACACTGATGTTTTTATAGTGCCCCCAGGTCAAAAGAAATACCTTACAGTTCTTTTTATGAATTTGGTAGGTCCTGACAACTTAGCAAGTGTGTATGACCTGACACTTGAAGTAGCAGTTTGAAAAAATTACGCATATCAACCTAAAAGAAATAATATTTTTATTCTTTAAAAGTCATGTGTATGAATCTGCTGTGTACTCCATAACTTCTCAAAACTTGGGAATAGATTGGGCACTGCCAGCCTCGTTTCCACGCCTCTCCATTGATCTTTGGGTGGTGCTTAAGCTTCATCACAGCATCCAACAAGCCTTCCCTCCGGCTCTACAAAGATAGGATGCCATTGAGAGGACTGTGGCATGACCAAGTGTTCAGACCGAACTACACTGAACTGAAGGTCCTCACGGTGTTGGACAGATGTCACTTTGTTACCTCCGAAAATTTAAACTATAACGTCATACCCCAGTTCTTGGGGCACCTGAGTGCACGGTGTGGGAACTACAGCTCCAGCTTATGTCCCCAGTGTTGGTAGTACATGAGTTAGTATGGAGCCAGCAGCCGGAGCATAGTGTGCAGACGTACACGTGTTCATGCACCCCTTGGTGTTCCTTCACCAGTCAGCCGGCTGGAATTTTGAGTGTCTGCTCAATGCCGGCAGTGTGCTCTGCCAAGGCGGGAGTAGGGGGCCGTGGCTTACAGTGAAGACAGAGACAGTGTTTTCTCTCAGGGAGCTTGTAGTCTGTGGGAAGAATTACAGAATGGAGAAGGGGTCAGCAGACTTTCTAGAAGGGGCCAGGTGGTCATTATTTTAGGCTTGGCCACGCAGTCTCTGTGGGAGCCGTTCAGTCCCAGTGCAGTGATGTGATGTGATGGGCGCTGTGTACACAAATGGGCTTGGCTCTGTATAGTGAAACTTTATTTTTGAAAGCCAAGGTGGGTCCTGTGTGGCCCAGAGGCCAGAGTTTGTGCAGCCCCTGTCGTAGAGATGGAATCACGGTGTCATGGAAGCAGAAGAAGGAGCAGCAGGCCTTCAGGGAATCCTGGGAGCGGTCACGGAGGTGATGGTGAGCTCATCCTGCTGCTCAGCAGGAGGCTCCCAGGTGAACTGAGCAGAGGGTGGCAGAGAGGAGTACAGAGGGAACACCAGGCAGAAGGGAAAACGCACAAATAGACAGCGTCATGAAGGGGTCTGGGCAGCTAGGGGAACGCAATCCATCTTAGTGTGACCTGGAAAGAGATCAGAGGGTAAATTCACCTGTTAATGCAGGAGACATTGGTTCGATCCCTGGGAGGGGAAGATTCCCCTGTGGAGGGGAATGGCAACCCACTCCAGTATTCTTGCCTGGAGAATGCCATAGACAGACGAGCCTGATGGGCTGCAATCCATAGGGTGGCAAAGAGTCAGACACGACTTAGTGACTAAACAACAATAGACAGCATCCTCTAATAGCCTCCAAAGAACGGTCGCAAGGAAGAAGTATCTTCTGAGATCTGGTATGTCTTTCTAAAATGTATTTTATTCTCTCAGTATTTGAGTATAGAATTCAAGCGTGGAAATAATTTTCAGTCAGCTTTTGGAACACGGCCTCTAAGCTCTCAGTGTTGAGAAGTCTGTGTTTTCCTCTCCTCACTGCTCCCCGCTTCCCAGTTCAGCCAGATTGGGGGTTCCCATGGGTGCATCTCGTTTTACTTAAATCCCTGCACTTGACTTTACTAATACAGTAGAGTCTACCTACCTGCAGTTTGTGTTCCTGGGGAGCCTTCTCCAGAGGGCTGAGCTTGAGGAACTTGAGACCTTGTGAGTAGGGGGTACAAGTGAGAAGTGGAATTAGGAAAGTGGATGATGATCAGAGGGTTTTGTTTTTTTTTTTTTTTTTTAATGATTTTTATCTTCCCTAATAGATAACAGTAAGAAAAGAGACATTGGGAGGATGGGAGCCAGCAGTAGGACACTGCTTTCCACCCAGTTTCCCTTGCTCGGGGTGACCATGCAGACACCGCCTCTCCTGCAGACTCAGCCACCTGCCTGCACATGTGTTTCGCTGTCTTACGGTTAAGCGGCTTTCTCCTTCAAGTGTCTCATGCTTGATGAGTTAATGACAGGGGAGTTATCTCACTGTGATGACAAGGATAGGGGCTCAGGGTAAAGATGCTTTGGGTTTTTACTCACCTCCCCCCACCTAAGCAGCTGTCTCAGGGCAGGATAGACTTGCATCAGCCAAATGCACTCAGTCACTCTCTGTCACATCCCCACCCCCTCTCTGCCCTCCTGTCTCCCCTTCACCCCCTGAAAAGAAAACAAAAAAAGCTGTCACAACTAAACAGAGTTTACCAGGACTGCAGTTCCTGGTGCTCTTTTGCCTTTATCTTTGCTTTTCTCCATTTTTTTCTCTAACTGTCCTCAGCAGAAAGATCTGGGACCTCACACATCCTGGAGGCAGAGCTCTCAGAGCCTAGGAGAATGAAAACAGCACCTGTGCGGAGCTTTCATGGGAGGGGCCAAGCTCTGCACCCCGGCTCTCAGGATATACACTCAGGGCCGATATATTCAAAGACATGGAAACAAACAAGCAAAGGATAGATCTGGGTTTTTTTTTTTTTTAGGTCAGCAGTTTTATAAATTGATTCTGTGTGATCAGTTTTCCTAAACAGAAGGATTTATTGACATTTTGTAATCCTTTAAGGTAATTACATCACTCAAGAGACACTCTGGTAGCCCTTGGACAGCCCAAAGACATAGCTCGTTTGGCCTTTCATTATTGTTCAGTCAGTAAGTTGTATCCGACTCTTTGCAACCCCATGGACTGCAGCACTCCAGGCTTCCCTGTCCTTCACTTCTCCGAGTTTGCTCAAACCTATGTGCATTGAGTTGGTGATGCCATCTAGCCATCTCATCTTCTGTCGCCCCCTTCTCCTGCTGCCCTCAATCTTTCCTAGCATCAGGGCCTTTTCTGACGAGTCCACTGTTTGGCCTTTAGGATGTTTGAAAAATATGAATGAGCTGCTTATGCTTAAAAATTTGAGTATTTCATGTAAAATCCCAGATTTCTACCTACTCTTTAAAAAGAAGAAAATCTGGCAAAACAAGTCCCATAGCTGCCACTTTTCAAGCAGGTGGCTCTCCCCCATGCAAGGACACAGGGCTCTAGTTGGCACCTGCCTGTGTGATTTCTTCCCTCTTACCCCTTTGGCATTTACATTTGTGTTCTTCTATGTGTCAAGAGACAGCTTGCCTAGTTTTGAAAATAAGCTCCTGAAATTCAATAAAAGGTATGCTTTCCTCTAAGGAATAAGGCATTGGTGGAAAAAAGTAAGTTCTGACAGTGTATCTGTCAGGAGGGAGTCGAGACAAGTTTCCTGTGTCCTCATTTTCCTGTTCACTGGAAAGCTCTGTTCATGTGTTGCTCCAGCCTCCAGTCAGTCCCTTTGGTAGAGAAGTCAGATACTTTATGAGCATATTGATACTGTATGGCCTAAATGTCTTACTCAAGGTTTTCTGTGTAAATGTTGTAACAAGAAAGTCCTTTTTATCATCTTGGCTATTTTCAGTTAAGCCAGCCTTGGTGACAGTGACTTTGATTCTTCTGTTCCTGAGCACCCCGACCCTGACGCTCTCAGACCTGCTCAGCGGAGTCCCTAATGGGACTGTTGGCACAGTGTGCTTGTGCCAGCTCACAGGAGCGGAGTGTCCCCGCCTGACTTGGGGAACCTCTCACAGAGACCCTGGGCAGAGCTTGCCTCCATGCACCCTGGTTGAGGCTGAAGCCAGGAGGGGAATCTCTCATGGAGACCCTGGGCAGAGCTTGCTTCCATGCACCCTGGTTGAGGCTGAAGCCAGGAGGGATTAAGTGATTTGCACTTAGTCACGCCATCATTAGTAACGGAGCCAGGATGAAAGTCTTAAGTCCACAGCACCCCCATCCAGAGCTGTCCTCAGCCGCCTCCATCCCCCACCTGCCACTTCATGGGACACTCTCCTCTTTTCTAGAACAAATGTAATCTTGTAGTGAGGGATTGTTTTATTTCAAGATAATGTATAGACACTCTGTGAATATGAGTTGTGATTGTTTTAGTCATGGTATGGTCATGTTGGGTCTCTTTATTCAGCTATTCCTGTACACGCCACCTAACTTTAGCAATTGGCATTTTAGACATTCCATGAATACATTTTCATTCTAATAAGTAAACTCAGCAACCCTGTGATTGATTAGGAAGTT
Source organism: Bos indicus (assembly GCF_029378745.1). NCBI lineage: Eukaryota > Metazoa > Chordata > Mammalia > Artiodactyla > Bovidae > Bos > Bos indicus. The sequence goes on from NC_091779.1 coordinate 35,807,219, forward strand.
ATTCACCCAGAAACTAATGGCGAACTCTTGAATTGTATGCTTGTCCCTCGTATTTGTTTGGTTAAGACTCTGTGTGACAGTGCTCAGCAGTTAACAGGCGGCATCTTGTCAGTTGCTTTCACTGAGAAATGTGTTTCTTGAATTCTCTCGTTAGTAGGCTCCAGTTTTTCAGATGTTCAATCACTGTGTTTTTTCCCCCCAATTTCCTGTTGCTCATATCTCTTCTCACATTTTTCTGTCTTGTTTATTCTGAAAGATCACTCAATGTTTTATCTTTCATTAGAAGTCTTTTAATATCAGCCAGTGTATGTAATGTGTAAGAGCTATTTTTGTTTCTGATTATTCCTTTTTTATTGCATCCTCCTCTTGTTTTTATGACTGTGCCATGCCTACATAGAGAATACTGGTTAGAGGTGGTTTTCTGTTTGTTTTGTGTGTGTATGTGTGTTTAGTTTTCCTGTTTCTCATATTATCTGTATTTCCTCTGGGAGTAATTTTTATTTTCCTTTTGGCGATATTTTTTATCCTGAATTTCTCATTAATGATTTAGTCTTTGCTTATATGTTTTATGATCCTTAGTTGTCCATCCCAATATACAAATGAGGTAATATTAGGTCTGACAAGGAATTTTCAGCACACTTTGAGGACTTGTTGGCTGGCAAGTTTCATTCAGTAACAGTGGATGGGAACATCATTACTCAGAGGATGCATCAGGGTCAGTTGTGAAAGGCTTTCCTCTGACAGCCATGTCTTTGTTAGTGCTCTGTGTCCTCAACATTTCTTTGATGTTCTGCAGGGAGGACACTTCTGTTAGGAGTGGGGCATAGGAGCATGTCAAAGTTGACTTCTGTAACAGATCTTGGAATCCTTGAGCTCCGGCTCCATGAATCACTGCCTCCATCTTCATGCAGGCAGAGAGAACTTAAATGGTACCACTGTCCATCCAAGAGGGCTTCCCTGGTATTTCAGCTGGTAAAGAATCCACCTGTAATACAGGAGACCCCAGTTCAATTCCTGGGTTGGGAAGATTCCCTGGAGAAGTGATAGGCTACCCACTCCAGTATTCTTAGGCTTCCTAGGTAGCTCAGTTGGTAAAGAATCTCCCTTCAGTGTGGGAGACCTGGGTTCAATCCCTGGGTTGGGGAGTTCCCCTGGAGTAGGACATGGTAACCCACTTCAGTATTCTTGCTTGGAAAATCCCCATGGACAGGGGAGCCTGGCAGGCTACAGTCATGGGGTCATGAAGAGTCAGACACGACTGAGCAACTAAGCACAGCACATCCATCCAGGGACTTGAGGTGGCTCAGTGGTAGAGAATTTGCCTGCCAGTGCAGGAGACATGGGTTCGATCCCTGGGCTGGAAAGATCCCCTGGAGTAGAACATTGCACGCACTCCAGAGTTCTTGCCTGGAAAGTCCCATGGATGGAGGAGCCTGGCAGGCTGCAGTCCATGGGGTCACAAAGAATCACACATGACTGAGTGACTGAGCATGCACTATCCATCCAGTGTTATTTTCCCACCAAATATAGTAGTCATTTTTGACTTCCCTTTTCACCTTACATAATATACAAAATACACTTATAGCACTTATATGTCGTTGGCACTATTCCAAGTGATTTGCATACATTTACAATTTAATCTTCACAACAGACTTAAAAGAAAGATACGGTTATCATCCCCACTTTACCGATGGGGAAACTGAAGCATAGAGTGGTTCAGGTTACACAGTAGGTACAGAAGCTGCAATTCAGAACCTGTCTGTTTTTAATGACCACCCTGCCCTGCCTATAATGGCTTGTAAGGTCCCCCATCTCTAGAACAGATCCTGAATCTGACGGCCTCTCACCACCTCCTTTTAGAACCCTGGTCCTCACCACTGATTATCATATTTGGACGTTGGTTCCCCAGCCTCTGTTCTCCCCTAGAGTCTGTGCTCCATGTAGAAGTGAGAGAAATCGTCCCAAAGTGCACATCGAATCATGGATCTCCCCTGATGAAAACACTCTAGTGGCTTATATCTCGACCCCATAAAAGCTCGTGTCCTTTAGATGACCTCAGGCTCTCTGTGGCCTGACCAGCCCATGTCCTCTCAGCCCCTCTTCCTGACCTTTGAACCTGGTGAGCTGTCCTCATCTTAGGGTCCTTGTATTTGCTCTTGCCTTCTTTCCCTGATCTTATCATGGCACGCTTCTGGTCAGTCACATCCCAGCCCAGAGAAGAGACCATCACTCACACACTTCCATGCACATCGACTTACTCTGGTTTTTAGAGCTTGTATCAGGGCCTTAAATTTCTTCCTTGTTTACTTGTGTATCTCCAGAACTAGCATCTAAGGTCCTCGATGGCAGGGACTTTGTCTGGCTCAGTTTCTGGTGTCTAGAGGGGGACCTGGTGCTGGCTGGGCTGACAGGCACCTCTGGGAGCTCTCGGGTTGGACAGCGCCTCCCTCTGAGGCAGCTCCTCCCTGCTGCTCACCAGGGCGTCACTGTTCGTCCTGTGCTTTCAGTTTTCAGCAGATAAGGGTTGAAATCTCGTTTACCAATGGTCCCTTCCCGGCTGGAGCTGTTGGAGCGGTCATTGCGTTTCAGTCATTTGTGTGTCACTGGCAGTGTTTTTGTCACATCTGCAGTCCCCCATATGTGACTAATGACCCTGCTGTTTTCCTTAAACTGTTTAAATGTACGTGAAATAGAAACTTAACATCACAGTGTACATGGAAAAGAAAACCAGTACTCTCGTAAATAAATGACTGTAAAAGTTAATATATACTAATTAAAAATGCCATTTCATGTATCACTTAAAATTGTCAAGACCTCGGTTTTAGGCACTGCTTTTCTCTATTCTAGCAGTACTGAGGGTTGATAAATACGTGCTCTGTTGTAATCTTGAACTTGAAGCCTATCATTTGAAAATTGGCCCTGTAACAGCTCCCGGAGCAGCAGCTGTGTCCGACTGGCACGTCCCCCAAAGCCAGGCCAGCTGAGTCTAGTTGTCGCTCCATGGCTTTAATGCGCATCAGGTTTTGGTATTTGTCAGTATGCATTTTCAGTGTTGATGTGCACAGGATAAGGAGTGTCTTGAACCAGTTTGAACACCATTTGAAATTCTTCTCCTTATGCAGAACTGATTGCAGCGCGCAGATGATGGACATTTCTTTATGTGTGAAACGACCATCCTGGCTGGTGGACCGCAAAAGAATGAGGATGGCTTCAAATTCCCAGTGGCTCTTATTAACAGCTGTGCTTCTGTATTTAACAAATCAAGTAAACAGCCAGAAAAAAAGTAAGTGCATCAGAGTCAGAGAAGATGAACTGATTGCAGTGTTATTACTATTTGGATTAGGAAGTGATCTTGAGTCTATATTGAACCCTTCAGGTTGTGGTTAAACTTCATTTCTTTGTCATGTTTTAAAACATACTTTTGATTTCTTTTAAAAAGGCCCATAAAGAGATAGATCTAAGTAGTCTTTCTTCTTTAAAAAAGTAAGGTATGACTTCCTGTTAGAATGAAATAAAATTCAGCCTTTTAAGATAAAGTTCTATTAGTTTTGACAAATGCATACAGTCATGTAACCACCTGCGCAATCAAGACTTAGGGCAGATCCATCATTCCAGAAAATGCCCCTGCTCCTCTGCTGCGAGCCCCTCCCTTCCCCACCTCCAGCCGACACTGGTCTATTTTCTGTCTGTAATTTTGCCTTTCAGAATGTCACATAAGTGAAATCCAAATATCTACTTTAAATTTTATATTATTCATTTTCATCTTATTTAAAAGCATTAAGAATGTTTGTAGGTGTTACCTAGCTTACTGTACAAAGAACATTTTCATCCTCTGCCTCTGAGCTTAGTTTTTATATTATTTTCATAATTAAACATACCTTTTTTCCCCCAAATTACTATTAAATAACATTGTTATGTTACTAATGATTTATAATATGTTTCTGATGTTTTTGTTTTCTATCTTATAGCTTTATAATTTATTGCTATAGTGAATATCATACCAATAATGTGTAAAAATTAAGGAAGAAGCCTTTTTAATAGATATTTATATGGAGACTCTGAGATAGAATACCTCTTTTCACACTCTGGTTGCTTTCCCTCCTTCTCTTTTCTCCCTTCTTCCATTTTTCCTCCCTATTCCTTCTTTCTGGCCTCTCCTTTCTTTCTTTACCATTGTCTTTTTAGAATGACAGTTCTTCATTGTATGGTGTTTATGTACTCCATGAGCCAGTGTTGTGTCAGTCAGTACTATTAGGACTATAATCTTCTGAACTGCTTGTCACCTTTTAGTTGTTTGCTGCTAAGTCGTTTCAGTCGTGTCTGACTCTGTGCGACCCCAAAGATGGCAGCCCACCAGGCTCCCCCATCTCTGGGATCTGGAGTGGGTTGCCATTTCCTTCTCCAATGCATGAAAGTGAAAAGTGTTTAGGCCTACACAAAATATCTATTTTCCAAAGACTCATGTGAGTTTATTACCACGTATATGATATGCTTCATAAAACCTAAAGATTGGCTATGGGATTTCTGTATGGGTGGCAGTCTGGTAACAAGCTGTGAAGCAGTAATAATTAGGAGTACTCAGAAGCTATGTTTTGGACACGAGTGAGCGACTTCACTTTCACTTTTCACTTTCATGCATTGGAGAAGGAAATGGCAACCCACTCTAGTGTTCTTGCCTGGAGAATCCCAGGGACAGGGGATCCTGGTGGGCTGCCATCTCTGGGATCACACAGAGTCGGACACAACTGAAGTGACTTAGCAGCAGCAGCAGAAGCTATCTTTGTGGTATAAGAGATACATAGTTTTTATTTTTACTTAGAGTCTTAGAGTTACTTGAAAAATTTTTTTTTTGTTTTTTTGCAAATGGGGTCACTGTAGATTGAAATTCTCCCAGGCCCTTTCTTGGTCCCTTCATCGAATCGGTACAGTCACTCCCTCTATTTATATGAGTTGCCTGGAAGTGGAATTTTTGAGAGAGGCCTAACCCCTGAGAGGTTGGCCCACTGTCATCAGTTTACTCACCAGCTTCTTTAAACCAAAGCTACAAAAAAGAAATAGAAAGCCAGTCACGTCCTGGGACTGCAGGCTCATCTCTGCGTAGAGAACCTGGGCCCTCTGCAGACACGTAGCTTGTACTTACATCTGGGGATGGTTTGACTTGTTGACCTTTCCAGTGCAGTTAAATTAATATCATTGTGTGTGTGTGTGTGTTGTTTTTCCTTCTCCAGGTACTCCTCATGATTTGAAGTGTGTAACTAACAATTTAAAAGTGTGGGACTGTTCTTGGAGAGCACTTTTTGGAGCAGGTCGTGCTGCTTCTTATGAAGTTTGCATTGAAAAGCGGTAACGGAAATACTTTGGTTAATTTACAGTTATAACCTAAAGGTTCCTTGTCTTTAATCTTAGAATATAAAGATTTTATTCTGGAAGTTTTTAAAAGAAATTTTAAATCCTAGCTCTCTATTTCCTAAAAAGGTGACTCTTAACTTCAGTCAGGGTGGAAACAAATCCTTCTCTTGGCCATGACTTTGATTCTTTTGTCGTGGGAATTTTGAGTATGGGACACACTTCTCATGGGCTGTGGGTTCTGATAAGCTGTGGGGAAGTTTTACTGATCTGTCCTAAACCAATGCCTGCCTGTATCAGTGAGGTTCAAGTTTAGATTCCAATAGAAAACGTCAGTAGTAGCAGTTTAGTAGACAGGCATTTACTTTCACGTAAAAGGTCCGGAGTGAGCAGTTCAGGGCTGACGTGGCCACGAGAGACCCCATTTCCTGTTTCCCATGGTACTCTGCCATCTTGAGTGTGTAATCTCCTGGTTCAAGATGATGCTCCGGCGTGGCTGTCATGTCTGCATTCCAGGAAGCAGGAAGGACAGGAAGGATGATTTTCTTCAGAGACTCCTTGAAGAGATATCTGCCTCCATCTCATTGGCAGAACTTCACCAGTGGCCAAACCTATTTGCGTGAGAGGCTGGGTGATGTGTTCTCAGAGCTGATGGCAAGCGCCTGAGTGAACCTGGGGTAATGTCACTCAGGGGAGGTGGGTGCTAGGAGGCAAGTGGCAGGTTCTGTCACACCACCGTACCCCCTCAGGTGATCTTGCAGTAGCTGCAAGTCCCAGGGCCTGCAGTGGAAGCCCTCAGGGTGTCTGCAGGCCGGAACACTCTGCGTGCTCCTCCCTGACCCCAGCAGGCCTCAGAGCTGTTTAGCAAGGCCAGAGAAGTTCAGTGCAGCGCTCCCGGCACCAGTGTGCTGATGAGTGGTCCTCCTGGAAATGACATAAATGTGGATATAAGTACACTCGGGTTTTTCCCCAGTGCATGTAGATTTATCGAGCATTAGTCTAAGTGTTGTGCTCGTTTATCAGCCAAGTTGAGCTTGGTTTTATTGCAGAGACAACCCTCAGGTTTTATGTCGTTGCTTTCTGCAGTGAAAATAAAGGATTACTCTTGCTTGTGTCTTGTGTCTATCGTGGGGTCATCTGGCATCTCTGCCCCTCGTCCTGCTCTCAGGGACCCAGGCCAGGGGACCCTTATCTTTTAATGCACTGGGACGAGGCAGAAGGGGAGTACGGCCTTTCAGAGCTTCCTTCCTGACATGAGAGATGTGACTTCCACTCAGTTTCTCCATGAACAGTGTCACATGGCCGTGCCTTGCTTCAGAGGAGCAGGGAAGGGCCATCCTCCTTTGAACCCAGAAGGGGAGAATCCGAAAAATCTGTTAAATCACACTAATAACCACCGCAGGCCCCACAGAGAGGAAGTTATCCTGGCCCCAGGAGTTCACAAGAAGCAGATCATAACGATGCTGTGGATTAAGTGCTGATGGAAATTGTCTGTGACGGTCTGAGGGAACACTGACTAAGGAGTATGAGGTCCAGAGAGGCTGTCAGAAGCATGGTTGTGGAGTAGGAATACTCAATTTGCTCAGCAGAAATAGGACAAAAAGCCATTCCAGCCGGGGAGGATATTGGGTACAATGGTATTAATGTGTGAAACGCCTGATTTATAGAATTCAGGTGGTCTTGTGTTGCTGGCACATAAAGAAACCTCACAGGTGAGGTTGAGAGGAGGCGAGCCGACCCTTTCAAGTCCTCAGTCCTAAGTGAGTAATGTGAGGAAGCCTGTGTGGAACAGGGCGGGGATGCAGGAGGCACCCAAAGTCCTTTTGCTTGAATTAAAGTTTTTATGGAAAGTTAAAAATGTATGTGAATAACAGAGCGTATAAACATGCCCTGTGAAGATACAAAAGCCCATGGAACCACAGAGGAAAAACTGACTTTTGTCTGAGAGGTAATGGGTGGGAACTAGAAGCTCTTTGAAAGCAGAGCTGATGAGAACGTTTGTATGACTGAACCATGGGCCAAGACAGAGGAGCAGACAGGCTGAGTTGAAGTCCCAGTGATGGGAACCCTGTGATGATGGGGTCCACAAGTTGGGGGCAGGTGTGTGAGGTGGGGGACAAGCCTGCCCAGAGAGAGTTGGGGTGGGGCTTGAAGGGCATGCTGAAATCCTGAGTTTCTGGAGAGAATCATCTCTGCTTACTCTGTTTACTTTCTGATCCAATCTGGTTAGTTTTACTACCACTACATTGATGGACTTACCACTTTCCTCTCTTTTTTCAGTCTTGAAACGCAATATGACCTGTCATATTTTTGTATACAAAAGAACATAAAGTATTTTTCAGTGCATCTTTTGTCAATCAAGTTTTTATGAAAATTGCACTCAATTTTATCTGCTAATTGAATTTTGATTTCTTATATTTCAGGTCCCGTACTTGTTATCTATTGGAGAAAAATACTACAATCCCACCTCTTTTACCTGGTCATTATGAAATAACAGTACACCCATTATATGAGTTTGGAAGTTCCAAAAGTAAATTCATACTAAATGAAAAAAACATTTGTAAGTATTTGAAAAGAAAATTGATTTGAAAATATCTCAGAATGGTGCCTTTGTTAATATTGTAATGCTTTATAGTTGACAGAAATGTACCATTCTTTGATATCTGTTGTTATACTAATACTCCATGTACCCAGTGATCACACTTCCAACTGTGGAGCACAGGCAAGAGCACCATGAAAGCAGACTCTTCCTCTGGTCAAGCAGATAGATGCTGCAGAGGCTAAGGTCCTTCCTGCAGTTGGAAACTTTTCGCCTCCCTGTCTACTTTGTTGATTCCTGCACGCCCTTCAGAATTGTTTAGCCATCTCAAGGAACTAGTCTTTGACCATCCCTGCCCAGAGGAGACCCCATTCCTTTTGGCAGTCTGTATTTCTCTTTTGTGGCATTTCTCACAATTGCATAAATAATTTATTATGTAAGTAGGTGCTCCCTGTGTGTTTCCCTTACAAGAAAATAGGCTCCCCAAGGGCAGAGACTCTGTCTCCTGCTGCTAGTGTCTAGTCCAGTGCCTTGCACTTCGCCAGTATCTTTTACAGATGTGTTGACCGAATACCTAGGATATAATGCTTCGAGCTGGAAGTGTGAATAAACCCAGGCTGATGGAAATGGAAATTTTTCTGTGTAGTGAGATCTTAAAAACCCTAGTTGTCTTGACTCTTTTAATGATTGGCTAAACACATGTATTGCCTTCTGACAACTATTATGGGATGGTGTTATATTATAGTGAGTCTTACAAGGATGACTTATGCTGAAGCAAGGGAAAGAAAATATAAGTGATCTTTCCAGTTTTACAGACAGAATGCATGTTTGGAATGGTCTGTGTCTGAGATGGCACAGATTTTGAAAGGATAATAACAAGCATGCTGTCCAGGAATTTAGAACCTGTCTCGTTTCCTCTCATTTTCTGGCTGGTGTGGGGAAAATGCTGTTTAAGGCTGTCTTCAAGATAAAGGAGAGAAGAGCCATGTGTGTTATTTTCTTTCTGTAGTTGTACGTGAGATCCATGTGAGATTATTTTGTATAGATCAGCCACGATGCCAGTACCTGCAAAGAAATATTGTTAATACTTGTATTTTGTTAAATAGTGTTAATTACATGTATTTTCTGTGTGTGTGTGTATATATATATAAACAGTAAAGTTTATATTACTTTATAATAGGCTTACCAGACTATATTGAGTTTCAAGTCATTATGTAAATCTCCATTTTTATAGGTTGCATAGTATTCCATTGAATGGAGGTACCATAATTACTTTGTCATTGATTTATTTTTTTAGCAAATTGTATTTTATTTTTAGCAAGTTAAATTTTATTTTTTAGCTTATTATACTACTTATTATAATCAAATGTGTGTGTATGTGTGTTTGTCACTTGTGTCTGACTCTGCAACCCCATGGACCGAAGACCACCAGGATCCTCTGTCCATGGAATTCTCTAGGCAAAAATACTGGAATGGGTAGACATTCCCTTCTCCAGGGAATCTTCCTGACCCAGAGATTGAACCCAGGTCCCCTGCGTTGCTGGCAGATTCTTTACCATCTGAGCCATTAGGGAAGCCTCATTTTCTCATTTTAAGTAGAGGCCTTGTAAAGCTGAACTAGATTGATGTCTTTTTTTTTTTTCCCATTTATACATACACATGTATCTGTGCTTTTCAGATTCTTTTCCCTTGTAGGTTGTTACATAATACTGAGCAGAGTTCCCTGTTCTATACAGTTGCTATTATTGTTCAGTCACTTAAGTCCTATCCAACTCTTCATGACCCCATGGACTCCAGAACACCAGGCTTCCTTGTCCTTCACTATCTCCCAGAGTTTGCTCAAACTCAGGTCCATTGAGTTGGTGATGCCATCCAGCCGTCTCATCCTCTGCCACCCCTTCTCCTCTTGCATCCTCAATCTTTCCTAGCATCAGGGTCTTTTCCAGTGAGTCGGCTCTTCCCATCAGGTGGCCAAAGTATTGGAGTTTCAACTTCAGCCTCAGTCCTTCGAATGAATGAGTATTCAGGGTTGATTTCCTTTAGGATTGACTGGTTTGATCTCCTTGCTGTGCAAGGGGACTCTGAAGAGTCGTCTCCATCACCACAGTTCGAAAGCATCAATTCTTTGGCACTCAGTCTTCTTTATAGTCCAACTGTCACATTCATACATGGCTACTGGAAAAACCATAGCTTTGATTATATGGACAGTAGGTCCTTATTAGTTATCCATTTGAAATATAGTACTCTGTGCATACCAGTTCCAGACCAGGTGGGAAGGGTAGCAGGAAGGGATAGTTAGGGAGTTTGGGATTGTCAGTGATTATTATCATTGAGATTTTTACTTCTAGTTTTTCAATATTATATCCAATGCTTTAATGAACATTTTTTGCACATCTACGTTGCTGAATTTGTGTGATGATTTTCTTAAGCTAAATTCGTAGAATTGGAAATGCTGTGTTGGAAACATTCCCTTTTTATGACTCTTGACGTCCATTACCACTTGTTCCTCCAAAATTTTGAATCTTTTTGCATGCTCGCAGACATCATATTAGAGCACGCCTGCTTGGCTGCATCCTGGCCAGGACTACGCATATTGTCCTCCTCTCTTAATTTGGCCACTGCAATCTGATGGCCCCCCAAATTACAGCATTGTTGTTTTTATATTTCTGTGTTTACTTTTTAAAAATTATCTGTCATTTTTATTCTTTTTCTGAGCTATTTGTGTCCTTTGTAAATTTTCTCTCATGTTGAAATTTCATATTTCCTTCTCAGTTCACAAGAACTCTCTGTATGATTATCAATTATGTCCTATTTGTTATAAATCTTTTCCCATAAATATTTTCCTAAATTTAAACTTTGTGGTGTTTTTCACACCACAAGTTTTCATTTTTATATAATAGAATCTCATGATATTTGGGGGATTTTGGTTTTGTTATCATGCTTAAATCTTTTATCCATCTGGAATTATTTTGTAGTGAGGTATGAGGAATCTAACTTAATTTTATTCCAGATTTAAAAAAATTTCCCCAGGACTCCGTCAAAGAGCCAGTTTGTGTTGTCTGCTTTTTTAGTAGGGAGTAAGAACATTCCATCTGGAAAACTACTTGAAGATAACAGTGTTAGAAAGGCAAATCAGGACGGACTCTAGGTAACATTTGATTAATAGACCAAATCTTACAAAGAGTTATTAAGAGATTAAAAATCTTGCAAAGACTTATTTTTGTGCTTGTCATTGTCAGTTAGAAGTTTATTGTGCATGCTAAGTCGTTTCAGTCATGTCTGACTCTTTGTACCCTGCAGTCTGCCAGCTCCACTGTCCCTGGGATTTCCCAGGCAAGAATACTGGAATGGGTTGCCATTTCCTCCTCCAGGGGACCTTCCTGACCCAGGGAACAAACCTACATCTCCTACATTGGCAAGCGTGTTCTTTACCACTGAGCCAGATAACATTTTTAAATAATGGTTCTGATCATGATTAGAATATTAGATAAACAGTATCCCAGTGCTAAGTTATTACTACCACTACCCAAGAAAACAAACATCAAATTACATGAATATAAGAGAGGGAGGCAGGTCCATCAGTAAACCTTTGAACATTTATCATGTGCAAGAGATGCTGTGAAATGGTATGGAGCTGTACATCAGAAGATTTGGGTACTTTGGCAATTTGCTGCTAAGTAAAACTATGAGAAATTAAGTTTTTTCCAGATCTTAAGATCCTTTCAAAAGTATACATACAGAGCAAAGAAGAGATTTAAAGTATATACATATATCTAATAAACTTCTGGGCTTCCCAAGTGGCACCAGTAGTAAAAAACCTGCCTGCCAATGCAGGAGACAGAAGAGATGCGTGTTTGATCCCTGGGTCAGGAAGATCCCCTGGAGGAGGGCATGGCAACCCACTCCAATATACTTGCCTGGAGAATCCGCATGGACAGGGAACCTGGCGGTCTACAGTCCATAGGGTCACAAAGAGTCGGACACAATTGAAGTGACTTAGCACGTACAATAAACTTCTAATTGACAAGGACAAGGACAAAAATAAGTCTTTGTAAGATTTTTAATCTCTTAAGTTTCTTTGAGGCAGAATTTGTCTGAGGCGGAATAAATACTGTGGATCCTTTTAGAAAGACCTGGGAAAGCTCCCATCTTCTGATGTCCTAAGGAGGAAGGGACGTGGAGATTATGGGCAAAGATATACCAGCTTCACAAATAAGACTGATAATATTTTTTTCTAGCTGAAAAGTTTCTAGAAAGCAAGTTAACATTGTCCTCAAGTGCATTTTAGCTGGAGAGAAAGGCAGATGACAGTTCATGGGCGTTTAGGGGAGCTTCCCAGGTACATGAAAGCAGTTTACTATGAAATTGTGAAAAGAAGTATGTTTAATCTATTCACTTGTAATTATGACTGCTTCTGTTTTTAGCTTGAAATATTAGCTATGACTTGGGTTTTGAAGAATAGACTACTGTTGTTTTCGATAAAATGTTAATCATGTGTACTTCTCAGAGAGGGAAGCATTTTAATAGATGAGTGTTGCCTTAATAAAATACTCTGATGTTGCATAATTTTAAGTTACTATATTGTGACTTCTTGAAACATTTGAAGGATCCAAGTTCTTGGCAGCCTCTGCTCTCTGTGGTTGCCCTGCCACCTTGAACTTGCCCCTTCTGGCTCTGAATCAGTTTGTTGCTCCTCATTTGCTCCTTCTTTTTTTAAAAGCAGTTTCCCACTTAAACTTCTCCTATAAAGAATCTTCCACTGTCCTTAGGTAGCTATATAATGGTTGTAGTTCAGTTACTAAGTCACGTCCAACTCTCTTCGACCCCATGGACTGCAGCACGCCAGGCTTCCCTGTCCTTTACTATCTGAGGGTTCACTCAGATTCATGTCCATTGAGTTGGTGATGCCACCCAACCATCTCATCCTCTGTTGCCCCTTTCTCTTCTTGCCCTCAATCTTTTGCAGCATCAGAGTCTTTTGCAGTGAGTCGGCTCTTCACATGAGGTGGCCAAAGTGTTGTAACTTCAGCCTCAGCATTGGTGCTTCCAGTGAATATTCAGGGTTGATTTCCTTTAGGATCAACTGGTTTGATCTTGCAGTCCAAGGGACTCCTCAAGAGTCTTCTCCAGCACCACGGTTTGCAAGCGTCAGTTCTTCTGCACTTGCCTTTCTAATGGTCCAGCTCTCATCTGTACATGACTACTGGAAAAACCATAGCTTTGACTATACAGACCTTTGTCAGCAAAGTGATGTCTCTGTTTTTTAATATATATGCTGTCTAGCTTTGTCATAGCTTTTCTTCCAACAAGCAAGTATCTTTTAATTTCATGGCCACAGTCACTGTCTGCAGTGATTTTGAACTTACCTTCACCTTAACTGTCATTTGAGGAGAGAACAGGCAAGAAAGAGCCCTACCTACTAGAAAGCCTGAATTTTATAGAACGGGCTCATACTGTGTGTGTTTTCCACTGACTGACCCCCTAAGTTTTTCCATACCATACTCATCCCTTACAAAAACTTGAAGATTTTTAAGAATTCCTTAACTCTTTCTGCTTTTTTTTTTTTTTTCTTTTTTAGTTTACCAGTTTTCTCTCTGTGAGAGGCCCTATCCTTGAGCATGGTTTTTCTCTTTACCTTTTGTAATGCAGCTACAGAGCCATTTGCCCTGCCAGCATTGTTTCTTAAGAATTGATGGCACCCTCACCACCATCAGTGGTCTTTTCTCAAACCTTCTGAACTCTGTTTTCCTGGGCCCGGATGACAGCCCATTTCTTTTGATCTTAGTGATCCCAGATTTTCTCTGCCTTTTGCTGCTTCCACATCTTTTGCTCTCAGGATTCTTGCTGGGTTCTCTGGTTTCTTGAAAGTGTGACTGTGGGTCACTAGCTCTCAAGCTTTGGCTGTTTTGTATCTGTGTATTAGGTTCATTTCTTTAGCCGCACTCAGTGAGTTCCTCTTGAGTCTGTGTGCATGCTCTCACTGGTCCCTATTCTTAGTGTCTGCTCCCTGCTTCAGTGATGGTCTGTTCTTCCTTGATGCTTAGCCATGGCCTGGTTCCCACCTCTCTTCACAATGGTCCCTGGTTCCTTTTGCGTTTCTGGGCTGGTGACTTGAAGAAATCTTAGATGTTTCCATGTTTTATTAATACTAATCCTTCATTTCTTTGAAATGTCCATTAGATTTTTCCTTTCTTTTCCATATATGGCATCCTGAGCCGTATCCTTTTTACCATAGCCTGGCTGTCTCCTGCTGGGTCACGTTATCTCTTTCTCAGTTCCCTACAGGCCTTTTGCCCACCACTGCAAACTAACCTTTCTGAAAGACTTCCCACATCCTGCCAAGTGCTTCTTCGATCTGCATGGAATCCCATTGGCTTCCTCATCTCATTACCACCATCTTGCTGCTATTTACTGCTGCCTATGCCAGTTGTGGGCTTCTCTGGTGTCTCAGTGGTAAAGAATCTGCCTACCAATGCAAGAGACTTGGGTTCGATCCCTGGATTGGGAAGATCGCCTGGAGAAGAAAATGGGAACCCACTCCTGTGTTCTTGCCTGGGAAATGCCATGGACAGAGGAGCCTGTCTATGGGCTGTGGGGTTGCTAACAGACACAACTGAGTGACACCAGCGTTCAATGCCAGTTGTAGTTGACTGCGTCCGGAAGTGGGTGACTTTCCCTAGTGTGGAGACTGTGACATTGAAGACGAGTGGGGAGGGAGCCGAGGACGCAGATGGAAAGCTTTGCCAAGGCCAGCTTTACATAATCCACACACTGGAAGCTCTGTCACTTCCCTCTGATGTTGCCTGTTTGGAGATCCCAGACCCAGTGACACCAGAGTGTTGTGGGAACCCAGTCACTGTTTGTGTTATGGATTTGAAACAGCTGGCTGGTAAATAATTTCCTCAGATTTGGCTGATGAATCACTGGGAGCTGCTTGTACAAATAAATACATATATTTATTCTCTTTTCAGTACTAGGTATAAGAATTTGCTTTACTCCTTAATTATTTTTAGATCAAGAAGGAATAGAGCTTAAAATTAGTTGATTAATGGAATTACAATATGAAGACCATTACTTCTTTTACTAAATTTTATCTTTTGTCTCCTTTTTTAAGCCTTAATTCCAGAAACTCCAGAGATCTTGAATTTGTCTGCTGATTTCTCAACTTCTACGTTACACCTAAAGTGGAATGACAAAGGTTCTGTTTTTCCACATTACTCAAATGTCATCTGGGAAATTAAAGTTCTACATAAAAAGAATATGGAAATTGTAAAATTAGTAAGTTTAAACAAAAATAGATTTTCTCCTATGACACTAAAGAAACTGAGTAATTTTTTAAAATTTTAAAGTGAACCTTTTGATTATTAAAGAAGTAGATCAGATATCCCTTTGGAATTCATTAAAAACTGTATGCTATGACTATAAAAAATCACTAAATTAATGAAATAATGTAACAATTATAGAAAGTTTAGGAAATTAAGGGACGTGTAATCCATGATTCTGCCACTTGAATATAATAAACAATATATTTGTGTATTCCTGTCTAGCCTTTTTATATGCATGTTTTTGCATAAATGGAATAAAAATATACATATAATTTCATTTACTTACTATAAATATCTAACATTATAAATATAAACATAAATGTTTTGAAACATATTTAGGCATAGTAATTGTTGATAAATTTTGCATAAATCTGTAAGTTTGAATTTATCTCAATCCAAAATAACATTCTTATATTAGTAGTACTGCTTTTTTTTTATACTGTTTATTAATAGTTACTTTATGGTATGTCTGCAGTTTGTTCTTTGTCTGAGGAATAATGAGACATAGTAGTAGTAAGACGGGTTGACAGTTAGTATGTGGGAATTCCCTCTTTATTCTTTTACTCTTTAATGCACTTGACTTATGCCTAGTTATAGACTTAAGAATTAGAAGAACATGATTTTACAATTTTTTTGCCAAAGTTTATAGGTAAGATAGTACAGATAATAAATAGGGTTATTCTGTATTTCATAGTTACAATCTTATTTTTCCTTATAGACACCCTATATATTACAACCTTGAAGCAACAGCAGCCATAACTGTGGTTATCATGTATCCAGTGCTTCTGGTGTTACTGACATTGATGTGAAAGCTCTCTATATGTTAATAATTTGCATCTTCACAACAGGCCTCTAGGGGAGGCACTGTTAGTATCATCCCCATGTTACAGATTCAGATATAGAGTCTCAGGAAGATATTAAGTGAAGGAGCCAGGACTCAGACCCCAGCTGACAGTTGATTGCAGAGTCTGTGCTCTCCCTTAACCAGTAAAGTTTATATTACATAATCAGCATTGTTATCTTCATCTACGATGCCCTCCCTCTCCTTTTCACCTGTGTAAACTGAATACCTATTTCATGAGCCAGGTCAAATCCTTATTTTGAAGCCCATTCTAATTACCTCAATCTAAAATGCTCTCTCTTTTCTTCAATTATAATGTCAGTCTGATTTGCAGCCTTTGATATCATCTAGCATTGTTGTCTTAGAACTATGACTTCTTGAAAGTTCTATTGTGTAGCTTTTTATTATGGTCTAACATTTGTATTTTGGGTTACTAATTACCAGCTTAGGATGACTTCTCAAAATCTTTTTCTTATTTGTAAAGTAGTGCTAATATTTGCTGCAGTAAATGATGTGATATTTATAAAGCTACTTAACAGCTCTTCATTGTCATTACTTCCTTTGGGGAATAGGTATTTTTTCCCCTGACTTAGGGATGCTAGAATAAGAGGGATACTGTTTGATACGTAAGTGAAATCAGGCAGAAATGAATGGAGATATTATTCTAGGTTGTGTGCCTCACTGCCACAAGATGCATAACAAGATAGCAGTGTCAAAATAGTAATTCCCTACTTTGGGGAATATGATCTTTGAAGAAGAATCACAAGAAGCAAGAAAAATAGCAATAGAACAAATTAATTTTAAAACGTTATTCCTTTGCATAGTAAAATGTGACATTTTTATTTGTTATTATATTGTTAGGATTAGTATTTAAGACAGAATTGCTTGTAATCAGTCATCCTATGACAGATTATAATGCTATTATTTTGTAATAGTTTAAAGATCACTAAAGATCATAAAACACTACTAATATAAATGTTTCATTTATAAGTTTCTTTTATAGTGTTTCACTTACAACTTGAAGATTTCTGCCCACAGCCTCACAAACAGCTGTGGAAGCTGTGCTCTGCACAGACCAGAATGTGCGTGACACCTGGGAGTTATGCAGGCCCCTTTCCTCCTCTTGTTTTTCCCGCCTATAAACAATGCATTTAAATTCTTTTAGCTGATTATTTATTGTCTCCATTTTTTCCAGTTAACACACTTATGTTACTCTTCCTTTTTTTTTTTTTAAGTTTTCAGTTCAGTTCATTCAGTCGCTCAGTCATGTCCAACTCTTTGTGACCCCATGAATCGCAGCACACCAGGCCTCCCTGTCCATCACCAACTCCCAGAGTTCACTCAGACTCACGTTCATCGAGTCGGTGATGCCATCCAGCCATCTCATCCTGTGTCGTCCCCTTCTCCTCCTGCCCCCAATCCCTCCCAGCATCAGAGTCTTTTCCAATGAGTCAACTCTTCGCATGAGGTGGCCAAAGTACTGGAGTTTCAGCTTTAGCATCATTCCTTCCAAAGAACACCCAGGACTGATCTCCTTTAGAATGGACTGGTTGGATCTCCTTGCAGTCCAAGGGACTCTCAAGAGTCTTCTCCAACACCACAGTTCAAAAGCATCAATTCTTCGGCACTCAGCTTTCTTCACAGTCCAATTCTCACATCCATACATGACTACTGGAAAAACCATAGCCTTGACTAGATGGACCTTTGTTGGCAAAGTAATGTCTCTGCTTTTTAATATGCTATCTAGGTTGGTCATAACTTTCCTTCCAAGGAATAAGCGTCTTTTAATTTCATGGCTGCATTCACCATCTGCAGTGATTTTGGAGCCCCCAAAAATAAAGTCTGACACTGTTTCCACTGTTTCCCCATCTATTTCCCATGAAGTGATGGGACCAGATGTCATGACCTTAGTTTTCTGAATGTTGAGCTTTAAGCCAACTTTTTCACTCTCCTCTTTCACTTTCATCAAGAGGCTCTTTAGTTCCTCTTCACTTTCTGCCATAAGGGTGGTGTCATCTGCATATCTGAGGTTATTGATATTTCTTCCGGCAATCTTGATTCCAGCTTGTGCTTCTTCCAGCCCAGAATTTCTCATTTTAAGTTTTAAGCACTGTTTTATTAACTTCCCACAATGAAAGATAAGAATTTAATCACTTCTCACTTCCCAGCCACAGACACACTCTCCCATGCACATGCACTTATACATGTGCTCATGCTCTTTCCACTTCCTGTTTTTCCAATATGATTCTGTTATAATTTTTGGTAGGCCAGTAATCATTATTTGTGTTAGGATTATATAAACACTATTCATAACTGAACCAAGTACTGTATACTGTTCTTACTTTTCCTTTTTGGGAGAGGGTACATCTTTTCATATTGTCTTATGCTTTTAGTTTTACTTGTCTGCTTCATCAATTCTAAATTCTTTCTGGGTTGTATAAATCTGTCGAAATGTTCAAGCACATTAATATTTTATCAGTTTTGCCTTTGTGAATAAATCTCTCTGATGGCCTTCTGAGACTTACTTCCCAACCTTTGTCGTATAAGAGTTCACATGGATGCTGCCAATATTTGTAAAGCACAGAGTGTGATAACTAGCTAAGTATTCTCATGGCCAGAGGTTTCTCGGAAGCTCCAGAAGCCTCCACTTGTAGTAGCCAACCCTTGGTTTGAAGAGATTAATACCTGAGCGTGCCTGTAACCTACTCAGGACAAACCTCTATGTGTTTCAACACATTTGTTAGAAAGCTATGGTTCATCCTCATCCCGAGGATTCCTTTTTTATTTTTCTTATGATGGACTCTCTTTTTCCTGAATTCCTTGTCTTCATCTTTCTCATTTTGGTAGAAGCTTAAATTTATTTGCTGTTTATTGTTGATACCCTGCTAACTGCAGGTAGCTTGCAAGTATATTTTATTCAAAAAATTTTAATTAGTTTTCAACAAAATTAAAAGACTGTCAATTCCAAATGTTGAAAAGATCCAGAACAATCAAAGTTTTCATACCCTTCTGGTAGGAATGTAAAATGCTACTTGGTAAAAACATTGAGACTCGACATTTCTGACAATGTCTTTATTCTACGTTCACTCATGATTGCTGGTTTAGCAGGGTATGGAATTGTAGGTTGGGAAATTTTCTCAAGATTTTGAAGCCATTGTTCTACTATTTGTTTCTTATTATGGATTTATCTTCATCTGTTGCAGTGGACATTCATTAGGCCCCTTTCAGTCTGAAAACACATGCCTGTCAGCTTGGGATATTTTCATATTTTATGTCTTTAATTTCCTCTGTTTTCTCTTTTTTTCCTTAGAATTTCTGTTCTTTAGAGACTGGACCTTTCTAACCTTTTCTCTAATTCTCTTAGTATTCTTACATCAGTATTAAGACTTCTTAGCATCCTTAGCATCAGTATCTTATTTTCTGAGCAATTTTTCCTAAACTTTATCTTATGCTTTTGAAGTTTTTATTAATGCACTTTTTAATATACAAGAGATCCCATTTTTATTTTTAGTCATTAAAAAAAATTTTTTTATCATGTTCTTTCATAGATGCAGTATCTTTTCTTTGAGGATATCAGATTTCAATTTTTTATTTTTCTTTTCTATGCAGTCTGTTTTTTCTAGCTACTTTTTTCTTTATTTTGAACTTTGACTTTCATATTATAACTTTTTCTCACTTTCTGGTCGTTCTGATTGCTGCTCTTATTTAAATGAGAGTCTTAAAAAATAAAGCAAGTCTAACTGGAACTTCTTTTTGCCTGGGTGGGACTTGTTGACTAGTGCTTCATTATACTTGTTTAGGATGGACTGTCAGGCTGTAAAAATCTTAATATTATTTTAGGTTTTTATCTTGACCTGTTCATATACTCCTTAGAAAAGTTTGTTTAGACTCTTAACCTAGTGTATGTACTTGGCTGTCAGAATCCTGGGTGCTGAGTAGGGGAGGAAGGGAGGAGTGTCCCAGCCTTTAGAATGCATAGTGAGCAGTCTCCCTGTTTTTAGTATGGTATTCCCCATTGTTAGTTCTTCCTAGGGTTATTAAATTCAGAGGAATTTTATTTCACTTTTACAAAGGGTTAATCTCCATTCTTTAGCCACGGTTAAGAATAGTCCTTTGGTAGAACAAAATGTGGAAGGGGATTTGAGTGCCAAATATATCTTCAAATAACTTTTAATCAGGCTACCAGTTTGGCACCTTACCTGCACTGTGCATTTCCAGGATAACCTAGTACAACCAGTTCCTGAGCCCTGTGACCTTTTTATGATTGAAATCATGTTGTTTCTGACTTTCTCACTGGAAGCTTAAGATTTGCTCTTCTCAAGTCTTCTGAGTCAGTTACCTTTGCCCATCTGTTTTCCAGTGTCCAAAATCTTACTGGTGGTGTTCTTTCAATTTTTTTGCCCATGTGCATCTGTGCCTTTTTTTTTTTTTTTAATCTTATACTGTTGTTAGAGGAATTTCATGAAATAAAGAGAAGGAAATACATTTATTTAATCTGTTATTTTAAACCAGAAGTCCCAAGGTCACTTTTAGTATATCTTCATGTATTTGATTAAAATCTTCCCCATTTTCCACAACTGAAATTAAAATTTTTATATTATTATAAATTGCATATTTAAAAGTAAAATTTGAAATGTATGGTGCTTTTATAAAAAATATATCTAAAGTAATAGTTTATTTTGTAGAAATGCTCTTCTCTTTCTGATTTTAACTCTTGGAGATAAAAATCTATTAACAATTTTTTTCTATGAGAAATGGAGACCATTTTAGGCATTGGTGTATTTTCTCATGAAGTGTATTGCTGCTGCTGCTACTGCTGCTGCTGCTAAGTCGCTTCAGTCGTGTCCGACTCTGTTCGACCCCATAGACGGCAGCCCACCAGGCTCCCCCGTCTCTGGCATTCTCCAGGCAAGAACACTGGAGTGGGTTGCCATTTCCTTCTCCAATGCATGAAAGTGAAAAGTGAAAGTGAAGTCCCTCGGTCGTGTCTGACTCCTAGCGACCCCATGGACTGCAGCCTACCAGGTTCCTCTGTCCATGGGATTTTCCAGGCAAGAGTACTGGAGTGGGTGTTTTATAATATTAACATCAGTATAAAAAGAAGTAGGCCCTAAAGTTGAAGAAGTAAACATAAGTGAATACTGTTACTCCAACTCTCCTTAATATGTTATAGAAAAGGTTTTACTTACTTTGCTGGTAATTGTATACAGTCTGTTTTTTAACCCTAAGGAAAGCAGAACATACTATTTGAAAATAGAGTTTTTGTTTGTGTTTACTTTGTAGGTGACCTACAGCTCAACTCTGAATGGCAGAGATACAATTCATCATTGGAACTGGACTTCAGACATGCCCTTGGAGTGTGCCATTCACTATGTGGGGATTAGATGCTACATTGACGATCCTCAGTTCTCTGGTCACAAAGAATGGAGTGACTGGAGCCTACTGAAGAACATCTCCTGTAAGTGCATATTTAAAAATTTTTGTTTCAGATGAATTAGATTAGTCTTGCTTAAGGGTAGGGCTGAGTTTAAGCTTTTAGTTCTCAACCCCATTTGGATGCATGAGGGTCACCTAGGGATCTTCCAAGTCTTCTATCCCAGAACATTTTGATTCAAAACTCTGAGGCTTCAGAAATCTGTTTTTTTAAAAGAACATTCTGAGGGATTGGATAAATGTCCAGGTTTAAAAATCAGTTTGAATCAGCATTAAAGAACATTTAAGATTTTTATGTAATGATATCAAGTCCATATTTTTAAAAATTAGCTCCCAATTTCTTACCCATAGAGCAGACCCCTGTGAGCTGCAGAGTTATTGCAGAGAACATGGGAATCTGCAAGTTTACCCCAAATCATCTGTACATTGACCAAAACTCATATGCAGGTATAATGTTGGCAGTGTGAGAAAGGGCCTGGAATACTGTTGACAGTAAAATGAAGTCCTTAAAAAGGCTGGTGATCATTGTGGATTATTCACTCTAGTGACAATATGCAGAAATGGCCAGAGGAAGGAGGGACTAGGAGCAAGCAGATTAATAAGAATCTTGTAGTTCAGTGAAAGACAAGTATAAAGTAGGACAGCTGGGTTTAGAAATAAAAAGGGGGAGAAGTATGAAAACACTGAAAAGACAGAATTAGTGACTGTGTATTTGGTAGGGGAGAAATAGAGTCAAAAAAGGCTGTTGGTTTGGGCATCTTGGTATCTTGTGATTCTGCCCAGTGAGACAGAACAACATGAACAAACTGGGTAGGAAAGATAAATTTCATTTTAATGTGTTGAGTGTTAAGTTTGAGGTAGCTGTGAAGTGGCTGGGAGCAACTTCTTATTGTCAGTTGGGAATACAAGTTCAGCCTCCAGGTGATTAGTTGACACGGGAGTTATCTAGTTAATCCCTGAACAACTGGGGGTTAGGGGCTCTGACCCTCCGTGTAATGGAAAGTCCATATATAATTTACAGTTGGCCTCTGCACCCGTGGAACCCCCATATCTGTGGTTTCACACCCAAAGATTCAACCAACCACAAATCCTGTCATATTTACTATTGAAAAAAATCCATGTATAAGTGAACCCAGGCAGTTCAAACTTGTATTGTTCAAGGGTCAACTGTGTATTTGAGAATCATTAACATATGTGATGTGAAATTGTTTAAATCTTGGAAGCTGACATAACTCAAGGAAAGAGCCATGAAGACCAAGGACAGATCCCTTAGAAGCTGGTATGAGGAGGGATGATGGAAGAAAGAGGCCAGCAAAACGAATAGCAGCCAGAGGGTTAAGAGTAGCAAAAGTCAGTAGTCTACACCCCAAGAGAGAGGGGAATTTTGAAAAGGAAGACTTTAGGTGACATACCAGATGCTCTGGAAGTTGAAGGAAAGATTACTAAGAAGTGGCCATATGATTGAGCAGTTGGGCCACGGAACCATTTTAGTAAGTGTCAGAGTACAAGCCAGATTGCAGGAGATTAAAGAGTGAGTAGGTAGAAAGAAGACTAGAGATACTTTTCTTAAATTGGCTACTTAGGAAAATAAAAACAAAGGGGTGCTTCCATTAACATATAGTGAGTTGGGCTTTTTTTTTTTTTAAGTGCTTTTTAGGATGTGGAATACTTAACCATATATGTAGGCTAATGGAAAGTAAGACATCTGATCTAAACACATAGAGTAATTTCAAAGAAGTGGAATTATTTAACATACAGCTTTTTTTGGTGTGGATTTTTCACATGGTGGATATAAACCTGCTTAATATCAACCTTTGGACTTCTTAGATATTAATATTAACCTGTAACCATATACATTGATCTGCAATCCCTTCCACTCCCCCACTATCACCCCATCATAAATAAATAAAACCACACACATTTTTATTTCTTGTGTATGTCTTGCTCCTTTGAAACCTGGAGGGTGTTCTTTTTCTTTGAGTCACCATTATTTCAAAGTACCTAACTGTGGTTTATGTACACTGGGCTAATTTATGTAAAAGACTTCTAAAGTATTTATAATTCCTTTTGCTCTTTCTAGTGCCTCCTGATTCTCAGACTAAGGTTTTTCCTCAAGACAAAGTGATACTTGCCGGCTCAGATATAACAGTATGTTGTGTGACTCAAGAAAAAGTGTTATCAGCACAGATTGGCAGTACACATTGTCCCCTTATCCATCTTGATGGGGAAAATGTTGCAATCAGGATTCGCAATATTTCTGCTTCTGCAAGTAGTGGAACAAATGTGGTTTTCTCAGTAGAAGATAACATATTTGGAACAGTTGTTTTTGCGGGATGTAAGTATATTACTTTTTTTTTTTAAGAGTTCCTATTAATGTTTTTTGGGTCTTCTTGGAAAGCCTTAATGTTTTTTCTGGGGGATGATTTTCTTTCTTTCTTGTTTGTTTTTTTTTTAATTCTTTGATAAATAACATAAGAAGGTACCAGCATTTTTGCTTGTTTTCAAGCAAGTTCAGGTGAGTTCTAAGCTTGTTTTTTACATAATTGTATCTGTATAATTTGTGAAAGTGAAAATTGCTCAGTTGTGTCCAACTCTTTGCAACCCCATGGACTATAGCCTGCTAGGCCTCTCTGTCCATAGAATTCTACAGGCCAGAATACTGGAGTAGGTAGCAGTACCCTTCTCCAGGGGATCTGCCCAACCCAGGGACTGAACCCAGGTCTCCCACATTGCAGGAAGATTCTTTACCATCTGAGCCACCAGAAAAACCCCATATAAGAATATATGTGGTAGTGGTTTAGTCGCTAAGTCATGTCCGATTCTTGTGACCCCATGGACTATAGCCTTCCAGGATCCTCTGTCCTTGGGGTTCTCCAGGCAAGAATACTGGAATGGGTTGCCATTTCCTTCTCCTGTGGATCTTCCTGACCTAGGGATCAAACCTGGATCTCCTGCATTGTAGGCAGATTCTTTACTGACTGAACTACAAAGGAAGCCCCATAAGAAAATATATATATATATATATATATATATATATATATATTATTTGTAGATTTTATAATAAGACTTGAGACATTCAACTGCTAATTCTTAATTTAAATTCTTAGTTTAAAAATAAATTCTTAGTTAACAGCTTTGTTGAGTCGGGGCAGTTAGTATGTAATATTTCTTAATCTTCCATTGTTTAGGAATTTTTTCATATAAATTAATTTCCCACCTAGTATGCCTTTTTATTTAAGGTACCTAAATTAAAGAAATTGTAAGGATTTTGCACAAAATCTTTCAAAAGCATAACCTGCACTTCTCTGATGAGAGAAGTGTGGCTGGAGGACATGTGGGAGGAAGAGTCCCCCCTCACAGTGCTCTGTGTACAGTGGACTCTCTGGAATGCAGGAGCATCTTTTAACATGATTATACCTCTGTCCCATGACACTTCCAAAAGTTGTTGGTGGACTGCCCTACCTAGATGGCTTGTGTTACCCATCCACAGATAATTTTGTGTGTAGAGTTTTTCTCTCCCCTCCCTTGTGGTAACTGTAATGTTAGGAGCACTGATGGTTTTGCCTCCAGCAGTGCTTCTCTTCCACCTCACATTCTGAACTTAAAAGTTCTGAGTGGTCCAAGGATCTCGTGAGTAAAGTGTATAAAATGTAGTGAATAGATTTTGTGATTTTCTTTTGATCACTTGGGCTTCCCTGGTGGCACAGAATGGTTTTTCTTATGCCTTTTTTTTTTAATGATTCTCAGTGGTGCTCTACATCAGCTGCTTTCAGCCATTTTTTACAGTTCCATAGAAACTTATGATGAATTACATTCAGGTGCTGATAGATTTCCAAGGGAATAACCAGCATTAGGTGCCCTTCTCAGATTGATGGCTGTAACCTTAATTACTTCTTGCTTTCACAGTAAACATTTTGGAATTCAAGTGAGAGTGAGGATACATTCAAATTTAAATTTTACAAATTTAAAAAATTAAATTTTCTTTCCTAAATGGAATTTTAGGAAATGATTTGCAACATTCCTCATAAATGATCATGAAGTCTAAAGTTAAGAACCAGTGAAGGGAAACTACTTGATAAGTGATACCAAACAGTGAAATATTCATGTAAAAGAATGAGATAAAAATTAAAACTTAAAAGATGGTAATATTCACTATTATTTCTGACAATTTTCTAATTTTTATTACAGTGCTAGGGAAAACCTACTTAATTCATAATTTAGCTTTCATTTTTAACATTTGGAGGTTGAAATATTGATCAATACTTGTTAGTTCAGGAGCAGCAGTAACCTTCACTTCAGAGAGAGTCTTTAGAAACCTGTAACAAGGGCTATGGTGTGAGTTAGGGATCAAGATTCACTTTTCTATCCCACATGGGTATCCTGCTAACCCATTATTTACTGAAAAAGCTGGAAAGAATTTTAGAATCAGCTTGTTAATTTTCCCTTACACACACATACAGATTCAAACCTGCCAGAATTTTGATTGATATTAAATCTGTCAATTTAGGAAGATTTTTATTGTTACAATATTGAGTCTTCCAATCCATGAACATGGTATAGCCTTCCCTTAATTTAGATTTTGTCTCATTTATTTTAGTGAGATGAGGTCTTTCATATCTTTTTGCAAATTTATTTCTAGGTGTTTGATGTTTTCTGGTGCTATTAAAAATTGATTTTTAAATTGCATTTTCTATATGCTGCTATATAGAAAGACAGTTGATTTATACCAAGCTTTTACCTAGCTTCAGTTGGTTTTTTTGAAAAGCATTACATTTTAAATACTGCCCTTTCATATTTTTCTCCTTCAATTTTCCCTTCCACTTCTGTCTAGTTTACTCCTGTTATTTTGGATTTTAAGTATTTCAACTTAAAAAAATCTGCCAAATCCTAAAATAATCAGCATTTTAAATATCCTCAAAATTGTGGGTATTTGAGTTAAATAAAATGACTAAAAGTTTGGCCTTAAGTTTAAAATGGTTTTCAAAATAAATAAGTCAATGTTAGTTTTATTTACCAGTTGTTAAACTTTCATATAAATACTCATTACTTCTCTTAATGTTACCCCAAGTACTTTGAAGGATGTAATGCTTATCTCTGGGGAAAGTATGTAAAATTTTCTAAATCTTTAAAATTACAAGTTTTTAAAAATAAATTTACCTTTTAGAGTTTTTCAACAAGTAGATAATTGTTTAACAAAAAGTTAAGCTCCTTGGAAGATAGTTTAGATAAATATGACAGTAAGGGACTTCTCTGGTGGATAAGAGAAGAGAATAAGAATCAGTCTGCCAGTTCAGGGGATGAGGGTTTGATCCCTGGTCTGGGAAGATTCCACATGCCAAGGAGCAGCTAGGCCCCCTGCGCCACAGCCCCTGAGCCCATGTGCCGTGACTACTGAAGCCCATGGGCCTAGAGCCTCTGCTCCCCAGTGGGAGAGGCCATTGCCGCGAGAAGCCTGTGTACTGCAAGTGAAGACAGCCGCAGGTAGAGGAAGCCCACGCAGCAACAAAGACCCAGTGCAGCCAAAAATAAATAAATTTTTTTTAATTCTTAAAAAAAAATGACAGTAGGAAATACCAGTTTCTGTGTATGCTTGGTTAGGTAAGATAGAAATATCACTTTCTGTAATCATTGTCACACTGTAGAATTTTAATTTATCACGCTAAGGTCTGTCAAAACAAAGACAACTGTTTTTCTTTTTCTTGTCTTACCCCTACAAAAACAGAATAGTTTCATTAAAAAACAAAAGAGCAGTAGTCACTTTGAATATAGGGAGATGCAGAATTTTACCAAGAATTACTTTGTAAATAATAGTTCTTGTAATTTATTTAAGAACTCTGAAACTTGTAACATGACTTACATTGACTTATGATTTGGTACTTCTTTTCAAGTCACTATATAAAGATGATAGATGATAATACTTTTAACCTGTAGATTTTTCTGATTGAACTAGTTGCACACAGGTTCCTTTGAGAGATTTGATGGACTCTGAAATGGGATTAAGGGAAAAACATGATAGTTGATCTGGTTGCTAGCAGGAAGTTTCCGAATGAGCTAATAGTCACTCTTAGATATATTTTAATCCATCATTCCTAATGTAATATGAACTCTGACACAACATGCTATACAAAGAATGGTAATTGCTGCATCATTCAAAATGTAATAAGCAAATTATTTTATTTTTTAAGAAAATTGCCCAAAATGTAATTAACATTTATAAAATGCAACATTTTTTAGGGAAGGTATATGTAACGAAAGTAACTGCTTTATTTTTTTTCTCATTTTTTAATTAGATCCACCAGACATTCCTCAAAAACTGAACTGTGAGACATATGATTTAAAAGAAATCATTTGCACGTGGAATCCAGGAAGACCGACGTCCTTGGAGGGCCCACGCAGTACAAGTTACACTTTATTTGAAAGGTGAAGGTCTTTGGGAGAGGTTGTCAGACAGCAACGAGCACACTGGAAGGATGTTAAATGACATAAGGAGATGTTCTATTTCATTTATACAAAAGATATAAAACAAAATGTGCTGTAGAAAATTGGGTATATTATAAACACTGTAATTTAAGCACATTGCAGACTCAATATTCTTGTCGTCTTTTTTTAAAAAGCCTAGAAAGAAGAACCCTCAAATATGAACAGAGACTGTCTGGGTAGTGGGAATATGGCTGATTATTTTCTTCTGTTTTTTGCATTGTATGTATTTTCTTCCCTGAGTAGGTAATATATCTACACTTGGAAATATAAGCCTTTTTGGAAAAACTACTTGAAATTTACTCATCCATTTTTTTCTGTAATGTATCTCTTGCCATTTTGAAATTGTTTTAATATTCCTTAATATTCTCTTTTTCAGTTTTTCAGGAAAATATGTTAGATTTAAGGGAGATGAAGTGTCCGCAAATGAAAACTACCAGTTATTCTTTCAAATACTTTCAAGTCAAGAAATACACAATTTTACATTGAATGCTCAAAATCTTCTGGGTCAGACAGAATCAACACTTTTAGTTAACATAACTGAAAAAGGTAAGTCGCTACATAAACCAGTGTCTTAAAAATAACTTTAGAAGTGGTAAAGTGTCTCGAGGTTAATGAAAAGTGCTTCTAGGGATTTGTTTTTTTTTTTTTTTACTGATTATTTCCTTTATAGTTACTTAGTATTCATTTTTTAAATTTCATTTAAAAATCTTTAAAATTTAAATTTCAAGTTTCACTATTTTATTGAATTCAAATAAAAATTTGAATTAGTTTCATAGAAATTGTAAGTGGCTTTATCTAATAATTTTTGATTTCTGAAAATATTTTTGCCCAATTTTTTAAAAACTTTTTATTTTGAAATAATTGTAGACTCAGGGGTGGTTGCAAAAATAATGGAGTCCTCCTTCCAACTTTCTCAGTAGTATCATCTTACGGAACTGTACTTCAGTTAGGCAGTTGACCCTCCTGGTTCAATACTGAGCCTGACTACTGACCTTGCTCTGTTTTCACCAGTTTTTGTGCGTTTGATTGTGTGTGGTATGTGTGTAGCTTTGTGCAGTCAGATCCGTGTATAGATTCGTGTAACCCACCAGTACAGTTAAGAGACAGAACTGTTCTATCACCCCAAAGGAACTGCCTCTTGCTGTCACTTTAGCAGCCCCACCAACACACACACACACACACACACATGAATCTCTGTCCCTGGAAAACAGCTAATCAGTTCTTCATGTCTATTGTTTTGTCATAGGGGAATGTGTGTAAATGGAGTCATACACTGTGGGTTCCTTTGTGCTTGTTTCTGACTCTTTGCAACCCCATGAACTCTAGCCTGCCAGGCTCCTCTGTCCATGGGATTCTCCAAGCAAGAATACTGGAGTGGGTTGCCATTTCCTCCTCCAGGGGATCTTCCTCACCCAGGGATCAAACTGTGTCTTTTGCATCCCCTGCATTGGCAGATATATTCTTTACTACTGCCCACAGGAAGTTGGCATTTTTACTAAGGATGATGTCTTTGATATCCATCCACATAGTTTTATGTATCAGTAAATAGTTTGTTCCATTTTACTACTGATGATTTCTGAATTTTTACTAACCCTAGTAATATATAGATCAAAATAGAAATAAAAGAGGTCAGTCTTTTTGGCATTCATTCCTATGGTCTTTCCACATGTATCAACTGAGACCAGCTCTGCAATATATGGAGCAGTAGCATACAAGACTTCTCTTAGAGACCGTCAGGGGCTAAGGGCTTAAACCATTTACATTAGAAGACAGAGTACAAGTGATTAGTAGATGGTCCTGTTGCCTTACTTCATTATTTCTTGATTTTTTTCCCCTAAGATCAGAAAGGTTACATTTTATATTTGAGTGGCCGTTTTGTATGTATTTATCTGCCCTCTGCCATTTCAACCCTGTCTTTCCCATGATTCTTTCCTATCACTCAAATTGGTGTATGTAGTATAACCAATATAGTGTGTGTTTGCTTCACTGTGCCTTTGTTCTTGCCAGGACTCCAGCCTGAAATGCTTTTCTGCAGTAGTTTAGCCAGTTTCCTTTGGTTTATCCTCTAAGGCTCATCTTAAGTCCCATCTTCACTGTACATCTGCACTTACTTACAGCCAAATTCCAGTATCTGTTAATATCTGTACCACACGTTGGACTTACTGTATATACTCTTGTTGATTTTCTTTCTTTCTGTTTGTCATTCCTCAAGTAAGGGAGGGGTTCCTTAAAGGTAGAGACTACCTTTTAGTATTTCTGGGGCTAACTGAGCAACCTTGAGCATGAATGGTTCTTAAGCAATGCTGGCCTGGTGTCAGGCCATAAATGTGAGGTTTGTCTTCCACAAACACTGGGTGGAACATTGTTGATCAGCACTAATAACACACCTCCTGTTTTTTGTTTTCTTTGGCTCTCATTTGTCATATTAGAAAAGAACTTTTAAAGTAATTTTTGAAAATTATATTTACAGTTCATCCCCGTATTCCTACTTCACTCAAAGCTAAGGATATTAATTCAACAGCTGTGATACTTTCCTGGCATTTACCGGGCAACTTTACAAAAGTTAAACTGTTATGTCAAATTGAAATTAATAAAACTAACTCAGAGCATGAATTGGTGAGTAAGATTCTCCTCTAAACTTCCTTTGACATTATTTTGGATAAAATACGTAGTTTTCAGAAAGAATTAAGTAAATTCACATGTATAAGCTCTCAGATTACTTATTATAGAGGTTTCCTAAGAGCCATTATAAATATATATGTGTGTGTGTATGTGTGTGTGTGTATACACACACGTGTCATAACAGTATTGCATTTAGCACTTAAAAACAATTGTAGTACTAGGTGTTATAGAATATAAGTATGACTTCTGCTACTCAGAATGTGTCCAGATCTAGTATAGTCCCTGGCATGTAACTGGCACTCAATAAATTTGTGAATGAATGAGTAGATTTTGCTGTAGCCTTTGTGTTAGTTAATGGACTAATCAGCAGCAGAGAGATGATGTGGTATTTAAAACTGCTAAGTGCAGCAATGGGAGCAAGTTATAATTGGTCATTATAAGTCAAAACATGACTTTTTAATACATTTTAAATACTTAAGTTGACTTTTATGCTGCACCATCTTGTAATTTGGGGTAGATCTAAAATAAATGACATTCTACTTAAATAGTTATTTGGAAATGTACTGATAATTTCTAAAAAATCAGACTGCAAAATGTAACACAGAAAGTTCCTTTGCAATAAGTAATTGGGAACTCAGAAACTTTCCGGAGGCATGCAAATCCTCAAATTTGTTTCAGATTGCTTCATCTTAATTTTATT
Source organism: Bos indicus (assembly GCF_029378745.1). Classification (NCBI taxonomy): domain Eukaryota; kingdom Metazoa; phylum Chordata; class Mammalia; order Artiodactyla; family Bovidae; genus Bos; species Bos indicus. Next base: position 35,838,505 of record NC_091779.1, read on the forward strand.
TGGTTTAAATATTTGTTGGATATTCTACATGTTTAACACTGCACTAGAGGTTCTAAATGCCATGTAAAAAATAATGCATAAATGATGCTTGACTCCAATAAGCTTCCAAATATCTGAATAATGTATTTAATACTCAAGGTCATCTTAGATTACTAAATTATATTAAGGTGTATTGCATCACCATTAACCATAGACAGAATATCATCATCGCTGCATAATTTAATTGACCATTATTACTTAGATTCAACATTTGGATTAAAAATATACTTTAATTTTTTTGCTATTGCAGAACATAATTTCACTGATTTTGAATTTTATGTAAGAATTAAAATATAGTAGATGAACTGTCTTTGGTTTTATAGAGGTAAAGTCTTAGGACATTCAGTCAATTTATGTTGCAAATTTGGGAGGCTTTCTTTTAAAAAATATATGTATATGTATATTTATTCGTATACACATGATATTACATGTGTAATATATATGTTTGTTTTCTGATAGCGGAATGTCACAATGAGGGGGGTAGAAAGTTCAAATTATCTTACTACTGTGGACAAGTTAAATCCATATACCATATATACTTTTCGGATTCGTTGTTCTACTGACCCTTTCTGGAAATGGAGCAAATGGAGCAATGAAAAACAGTGTTTAACCACAGAAGCCAGTAAGTTAACTGAATGATTTATGACTAATTATTACTATAGATCCTGAAATTTTATACCTTTTTTTTTTTTTTTTTTAACAAAAATGTCACCAGAGTGGCTAAAAGTAGGAGAATGTTTAGATAAATGGTGTAATTATTTAATACCAAGGCAATGGCACCCCACTCCAGTACTCCTGCCTGGAAAATCCCATGGACAGAGGAGCCTGGTGGGCTGCAGTCCATGGGGTCGCTGAGGGTCGGACAGGACTGAGCAACTTCGCTTTCACTTTTCACTTTCATGCATTGGAGAAGGAAATGGCAACCCACTCCAGTGTTCTTGCCTGGAGAATCCCAGGGACGGGAGAGCCTGGTGGGCTGCCGTCTATGGGGTCGCACAGAGTCGGACACGACTGAAGTGACTTAGCAGCAGCAGTAGCAGCAGCAGTAAAATACCATACAAAGATTTTAAATGATGAGTTTTAGTTTTGTGATAATACGAAAAAATATTTGGCTTATGTTAATGTGAAACGGCTAAGCTACCTTATCCACAATATGATTATAACAATATTAGGATGATACATAGGAAACCAAACTTGAAATTTAGTAAGATTATGGGGTGGTTTTTCTCATACTTTTTCCTCCTATTCCTGGTATTTTAATTATAATAATCTATTTATAGTGTTTCTTTATTGAAAGCAATTATTAATAAAGCTAATTTGGTAAAATATTGTGACTTAGGCCTAAGGATGGTCGGGACTACAAGTTCTTGAACTTTAGTTTCTGTGGTACACCCAGATCAAAATATCAATAAAATCAGGTAACTGGTTTTCCGAGTATGATAATTTCTAAAGACAGAATGAGATTCTATTCTTGATTAATCCAGATATCAACTTTCAAACAAACAGCAAAAATTTAGAAATAGGTGTAATTTTCAGAAATTATTCAATAAAAGATAGCAAAAGATTTATTTGCACTGTATAATATAGGGAATATCAAACTTCTTCCAAAAAATGTAATGTGTGTTAGTCGCTCAGTCGTGTCCAAGTCTTTGCAGCCCCGTGGACTATAGCTGGCCAGGCTCCTCTGTCCATATTCCCAGGCAGGAGTACTGGAGTGGGTTGTCATTCCCTTCCCCAGGGGATCTTCCTGACCCAGGGTTGAACCCAGGTCCCTGGCATGGCAGGCAGATTCTTTATTGTTTGAACCATGGGGGAAGCGATAAGCAGAGAAACAGTGAGACAAAAACTGATAGGTATTAACCCAGATTTTGTCTCTTCACATGAAGACGAGCGAGATGAGAGGATCTTTACAACGCATTCAAGAATTACTTGGATCCTGCTTGAGTCCCGAGAGAGGATATACTAGTTATCTGTTGCTGTGACAAATTACCCAGAGCTCAGTGGCTTAAAACTGCAGGCATTTGTTATCTCACAGTGTCTTTGGATCGGAAATTCAGGAGCAGCTTAGCTGAGTGGCTCCGACTTAGAGTTTCTTAGGAGGCTACAATCAGGGTGTGAGTGGGGGCTGCGGGCTTGACTGGGTCTGGAGGATTGGCTTTCAGGATGGTTCACTCACATGGCTGTTGGCATGAGGTCTGCATTCCTCACCGTGCGGGCCTCTCCATAGGGCTGCTGGGGTGTCCTCACATGGCAGCCAGCAGCACCCAGATTTGGTGATCAAAGAGAAAACAAGGCAGCTTCCACAATGTCTTTATGTCCTAGTCTCAGAAGGAACATACATCACGTCTTCGGTACCCTACTGGCCGCACAGGCCAACCCTGATACACTGGAGGAGGGACCACCACACTGAATGTCAGGGGCCGTGACCAGCATCATCAGTCCTTTTGGAAACTAGTTACCACAGGAGCTTTTGCCTTAGTTGATGACCTGTTCTTGCCAAGAGGAAACACTTTATTTATACCTCATTGAATAAAGGCATTTAATTCACTTAAGAAATACTTATAATTATCCACCATGTGTCAGGAATCATCTGGTTACTAGGAATATAGCAGTGAATAAAACAGCACTCTGCCCATGGAGTGTAGAGGATAGAGTATTAGAAATGAGTTTTTAAACTACATATATAATAGTGTATTTTGGGTGGCAATGAGTGCCATGGAAAAAAATAAAAACTAGAGAGAGGGCTAGGGAATGAACGCCAAGTGGTTGGGGAGAGGGGGTGCAATTTTAAATAAGGTAGCTGGGAAAGACTTCACTAATAAGGTAACACTTGATCTGAGATACAAAGGAGGTGGGGAAGGAAGCTACATAGTTAATTCAGAGGAGGAAAGTTGTAGTCAGAGGAAGAGAGAACACAGAAAGTGCAGAAAGACTAGAGTAGGTGTCCTCTGCATGTTGTAGGAACAGTCAGGAAGCTGACCTGTAGCCAGAGCAGGCTTGAATAAAGGGAGGTTGGAGGATGTGACAGAGAAGGCAATGGCACCCCACTCCAGTACTCTCGCCTGAAAAATCCCATGGATGGAGGGGCCTGGTAGGCTACAGTCCATGGGGTCACCAAGAGTCGGGCACGACTGAGCGACTTCACTTTCACTTTCATGCATTGGAGAAGGACATGGCAACCCACTCCAGTGTTCTTGCTTGGAGAATCCCAGGGATGGGAAGCCTGGTGGGCTGCTGTCTATTGGGTCGCACAGAGTCAGACACGACTAAAATGACTTAGCAGCAGCAGCAGCAGGAGGATGTGAGATGGAGAGGCAGCCCCAATCCGTCTGAGGGATGTGAGGGTGATTTTAACCCATTGTAAGGGACCTTGTGCTTTGCAGATGTTCAGAGCTCAGCTTTTCCATTGCTCCATTTTCTAAGTGGAAAATGACTTAGAAGCACTAACTGCTTCACATTTTTATTGAGAATTTCAATTTTAAACCCTGCCATCCCAATTACTGATCTTATCAACTGACATAGTATGCATCTTCAAATATTAACTTTTAAATCTCTTTTCTAGTTCCTTCAAAGGGACCAGATATTTGGAGGGAGTGGAGTTCTGATGGAAGAAATCTAATAATATATTGGAAGGTAAATGTCTTATTTTTCCTTGAATATTTAAGTAACTTTAGTATGCTAAACTACTTAAATTACATATGGTTCTTGGGTTATTAGGGAGCCAGGATTTCCCAGACTGGCTTAGTTACAGTATTGCTGAGAATGTAGCCTGGCTTCTAAAACTCCCAGATTCCTCATCACTGCAGACGTACCACAGTCTTTGTAGTGAGGATCTCTGTCTCAGGTCTAGGCATTCTTCAGTTTGATTTTATGAGACTTATAAAGGACCGAGGATTTCATGAATTCCGTCTATCTCACTTTAGTCAGAAATGCAGCCAGAAACCACAAGTTAGAATCCTAAGTATTTATGTTGTATTTTCTATTCAGTGAATAGGAAACCAATTTTTTATATCTTATCAGTCAGCATAATTTGTTGTCCCCTAAATAAATTGTGTTACAGTATAGCAATTATAAAGTTTTACAAAGTTTTCTAAAATTTCAGCTAAAGTATGAATTGCATTATGTTTTGCTAGAGCATAAACCTTACTGGAGCAAATGTTTTCATTGCTGATTTATGAAAATCAAAACCACAAACAGTTGTTTTCTACATCAGATTTCATAGGAATAGTTATAACCAGATTCTTTTAAATAGTGCATTTTGTTATTTAAAGTAAACTTTTAAAAAAACTTGACATCAGTATGGCTTTGATTAAAGTGAGTCTTTGAAGTCTGTGAGGATGTCGTGTACACATTCCATCACTTGGAGGTCGTCTGTATATGACTGTGCATCCCCTCTTATTCTTAATTGGAAAAATCCCTTAGCTACTCTCACTTGTCTGTCAGATTGTGCAGTAATATAGGAATGATTGTACAGATGACTTCAATGTAGAGTTTAGGATATTTTTCAGACTAGTTGAATGTTTAACCAAGGATTAAAAATATTGAAGCAATTCAGATTCTAACTTCAGTGACTAGTTTATGGTTCTGCCATATTTGGGTGGAAAATTCAGTTGTTTTGGACATGTTGATTATACACAACATGACCATAGGATGATCGAGTATAGTTCAGTAGGCAGTAGTTTGGTGTAAGGCTCTGGAGCTCCAGAGAGGTCTGAGCTAAAGACATAGCTTTGAGTAGCATGTAAATTGATCACTCAGCACACAGTGTAGAAGGAGGCCAGGTGTAGAATTGTGGGTGGTGGCGGCATCTGAAGAACCAGCAGAGGAGGAGGATCCAGCAGAGGAGGTTGGGAAGGTTAGAAGGGCAGGAAGACCAGAAGAAAATAGTGTGCAGAAACCAAGGGAATGGGGGTGATAGGTGAAGGAATGGACAGTATCAAATGAAATCCACAATTCTTGGGATGGTAGCGTGTTCACTGGACCAGGCCATCACAGAGCTGTCCGGGACCTCTGTGTCTTCAGCAGAGTATTAGTGGCTGGATCAGAGGGTCCTATGCACTGCTACATAAATTGGAGGGATTGTTTGGAAAAGCAGTTTAGATATATAAATAAAGACATTTGAATGTTTATTTCCTTTCCTGTAAGTCCAGATTTGGGACCCCGCATTAAGGAATTAATCCTAACTGGGGAAAAAACTGTGGCACCAAAAGGTTTATTTTATTGTGAAAAAAAATGGCAACAACTTAAATTCTGCTTTTTTAAGAAATATTCAGGTAAACTAATAAAAATGCTATATGAAATATGAAGCTGTTAGAAATATATATAACTGTATTATCCAAAAAAAGAGTGTATTGTAGAAAAGTGAAAAAAAAATAGACAATTGTATAATATGATTGAAACAATTTTAATAAAAGTCTCCATCAAGAAAAACAGCTTGAAGGAAATACCAGAATGTAAGAATATTTAAGAAATGGGAATATGGGAGATTTTTCTTCCAACTTTTTAATATTTTCCACATTTTCTGTAATGAGCAAGTACTACTTTAAAATGAAAAAACAGTAACTATTTTAAAAACATGATGCCATACTTTTAATATTTTATTTAAGTAGAGCACTGCTTCTCATCTTCTTTTGGTTTCCTTCTGAAAAATATGAAGCTAGATATTGTTTTGTTACTTAATTTTTATATTTTTATGTACTTGACTGCTTACAGCAAGCGTAGTTTTTGTTCAGCACTGCTTCCCTGATGTATCCGGATCTCAGTGGATTTAAAGTCTGTGCTGTGCACTGTTAACGACTCATGTTTCCTAATGTTACTTTGTCAGGATTAGTGAAGTATCCTGTTTAGACTCAGTGGCCTTGCCTTGTCACATCACCTTTGCCAATTTTTATAACAGAATTTATTTTTCTTTTTTTAATAGCCTTTACCCATTAATGAAGCTTATGGAAAAATACTTTCTTATAATGTATCATATTCATCAGATGAGGAAACAAAATCCCTTTCTGAGATTCCTGATACTCAACACAGGGCAGAATTACAACTTGATAAAAATGACTACATCATCAGTGTGGTGGCAAAAAATTCTGCCGGCTCATCACCACCTTCTAAAATAGCTAGTATGGAAATTCCCAATGGTGAGTACTTAAGGTAGAAGTAGTATATAAGGACAGGAAACCGAGGTGAAACATCTTGACGGTGTTGCTTGCTCTCATAATGTCAGCTTTCTTCTCATACCCTCCGCTGCTGCTAATGAGTAAGGAGGAACAGGCAGTTTGCTGTCAAATATTCGTGGAGAGGCAGTAGCCTTCAGTATGACTGGAAGCATCTACACTGATGGATAAAACCCAATTACTTTAACACATAATGTTGTAGAGTTATGGCAGTAGATACTACTCTTAGGAAGAAATATTTTAACAGTTTATTCAGAACTGCTTTCACACATCTTCCCAAGACCATGACAGTTGACACATCAGCTAGGCTATTTTTAAACAGTTAGGAAGAAATACTCATTTTAAATGACAACTTCATTGATAAGACAATTCTTTATTAATAGGAATCCTTTACTGATAAGAAATTCTTCTTAAAGTCTAAATTTCATCTTCAGTATAAGCTTTAGAAAAGAATTTTGATGTAATTTTAAAATTCCTCATTGCCCCCTTTAAATTTGATGAGTTACAGTGACTGTCAGTTTTCATTCCAATCCCAGAGAAAGGCAATGCCAAAGAATGCTCAAACTACTGCACAATTGCAGTCATCTCACACACTAGCAAAGTAATGCTCAAACTTCTCCAAGCCAGGCTTCAACAGTATGTGAACCATGAATTTCCAGATGTTCAAGCTGGATTTAGAAAAGGCAGAGGAACCAGAGATCAAATTGCCAACATGCCCTGGGTCATCGAAAAAGCAAGAGAGTTCCAGAAAAACATCTACTTCTGCTTTATTGACTATGCCAAAGCCTTTGACTGTGTGGATCACAACAAACTGGAGAATTCTTCAAGAGATGGGAATACCAGACCACCTGACCTGCCTCCTGAGAAATCTGTACACAGGTCAAGAAGCAACAGTTGGAACTGGACATGGAATAACAGACTGGTTCCAGATTGGGAAAGGAGTACATCAAGGCTATATATTGTCACCCTGCTTATTTAACTTATATGCAGAGTACATCATGAGAAACGCTGGGCTGGAGGAAGCACAAGCTGGAATCAAGATTGCCAGGAGAAATATCAATAACTTCAGATATGCAGATAACACCACCCTTATGACAGAAAGCAAAAAAGAACTAAAGAGCCTCTTGATGAAAGTGAAAGAGGAGAGTTTAAAAGCTGGCTTAAAACTCAACATTCAGAAAACTAAGATAACGGCTTCTGGTTCCATCACTTCATGGCAGATGGAGAAACAGTGGAAACAGTGGCAGACTTTATTTTGGGGGGCTCCACAATCACTGCAGATGGTGACTGCAGCCATGAAATTAAACGATGCTTGCTCCTTGGAAGAAAAACTATGACCAACCTAGACAGCATATTAAAAAACAAAGACATTACTTTGCCAACAAAGGTCTGTCTAGTCAAGGCTATGGTTTTTCCAGTAATCATGTATGGATGTGAGAGTTGGACTATAAAGAAAGCTGAGCACCGAAGAATTGATGCTTTTGAACTGTGGTGTTGGAGAAGACTCTTGAGAGTCCCTTGGACAGCAAGGAGATCCAACCAGTCCATCCTAAAGGAAATCAGTCCTAAATATTCATTAGAAGGACTGATGCTGAAGCTGAAACTCCAATACTTTGGCTACCTGATGTGAAGAACTGACTCATTTGAAAAGACCCTGATGCTGGGAACGATTGAAGGCAGAAGGGGATGACAGAAGATGAGATGGTTGGATGGCATCACACACTGACTCAATGGACATGAGTTTGAGTAAACTCAGAGTTGGTGATGGACCTGGAAGCCTGGTGTGCTGCAGTCCATGGGGTCAAGAGAGTCGGACATGACTGAGCGACTGAACTGAACAGCGACTGTCCATTCTTCCTCAGCTGCCTTGACAACTCTTTGAGTCACAAGTTCTCAGTGGCCACTCCTGCCCCCTCGCCCAGTTAGCTCCTCTTCTGAGTCATTCCCTGATCCCCCTGACTTGCTGTCTCACCCTAGTATGGGGTCACCTTTCTGTGATCACCCACTCCTGAAGGAAGAAAAACTGGTCCAGTTTGGGTCCTCAGTACCTTTTCAGTTCTTGTTTGAGGGCACTGGGCAGTGTCTGACTGCTTGTTACATAACTGTTCTTTGTTCCACTCAGTTGTGGACACATTAGGAGGAAGAAATAGGGACACACAGTATGTTTCAAGACACACAGCAGCAGCCAGAGCCCAGGTAGCAGTGCATGCTAGAGAGGAGAGGTCTGCAGGCAGTGCCGTGGGGGCAAAAACAAGGGAAAGACGTATGAACACCCGTGGCAAGATAAGCTGCCGATTTAGGTTAGGTATTTCATGGCTCTCAGAATAATAGGCAATACCTATGTTATCTTTTAATTCAGAAGCTATATTCCTGCCTTTTCTGTGTGTCTCTCAGTTCAGTTCAGTCGCTCAGTCGTGTCCGACTCTTTGCGACCCCATGAATCGAAGCACGCCAGGCCTCCCTGTCCATCACCAACTCCCGGAGTTCATCCAAACTCACGTCCATCGAGTCGGTGATGCCATCCAGCCATCTCATCCTGTCGTCCCCTTCTCCTGCCCCCAATCCCTCCCAGCATCAGAGTCTTTTCCAATGAGTCAACTCTTCACATGAGGTGTATCTCTCAGAAGGTAGTAATTTACCGAACTAACAATGGTCTGGCCATCAGCTTTCAGACAGTTACTGCAACTCAGAACAAATCATGGTTCCTTGCGGATTTCCCCAGTTGGAGGCCTTACTGCCTCAACACAGGCTGACAGTGTGGATTTTTTAGTCACATTGAGCCAAGAAGCTGTTGTATCCAGAGTCTTCTGTATTCCAAGCCGAATTGTTGTCTTATATCCAGTAGTAGTTGCTTATGAATGCAAATTTTGTTCAAAAAAACGTTTCCATGGCTTTTTACTGAGCCCTTAAATATGCATCAGTTAGAGAAATTACTTCTTTGCCCTGTTTCTCTGGAAAATGTCCCTCTTGGCCACGCTGTCCTAACCCACACTAATTACTTACTCCCAACCTTGGGCCTCCCCTATCACTGAGGCTGAGATCTGGCAGGTGGTAAAATCAAACCTCACCATGGCCCCCAGTCCCCTCTGTCAGCTTCTGCACCTCACGCATCCGTACTGCTCTCTGCCCACACTGGCCATCCCATCCCTGTCCTGTCTCCAGAATCCCTTCCACCCACCCATGGGACAGCAGTCTCCCTTGAAGGGAAGCGAGGGGCTGGCACACCCATTCATTCACTGACTGCGTGGGGTTGTGCTCCTGCTTGGCGTGGTCTGTGCGCAGAGTGGAGCTGCAGGCACAGGCCCCGCCTGCACTCGTGGCGCTCACATCCATAATGGATGATGAAAGGAGGTCCTGGCCACCCGTGCCTGCTCTTCTCCGGCCTCCCGTCCCTGTGCTGCTGTGCCGTGACCCTCCATTGCTCATTCCTTCTGCCCCATTCATCATGGCTCTTGAGCTTCATGTCCCTGCCCAGCTATGGCACTACCTGATCCTTGGTTCTTTTTTGTTTTGTTTTTTCCCAGCTGCAGAATTGATCTGTATGACCAAGTAACTGCCGTAGAGCAGCATTTCTAAACTTGGCTGAAGGTTTATCTAGGTTAGCACCATTTTGCAGTGTATGTACAATGAAATGATTTGTATAACTCTGGCTCATTTTCATGAGGTTTACCTTAAAACATTATTTTTAACACTAGTAAAAATCCTTCTTTCTTGAAGATGATCTCAAAATAGAGCAGGCTCTTGGAATGGGAAATAGGATCCTCCTCACTTGGAATTACGACCCCAACATGACCTGCGACTATGTAATTAAGTGGTGTAACTCATCTCAGTCTGGACCCTGCCTCATGGACTGGAAAAAAGTCCCTCCAAACAGTACTGAAACTGTAATAGAATCTGGTAAGTGTCTCTCAGAGTTCTTTAAAGATATTTTTTAAATTTACTTTTTATTGGGGTGACATTGGTTTATAATAACATCATGCAGGTTTCATGTGTACACCATTATGTTTCTATTTCGGTTACACTACAGCGGCTAACCACCAAAAAAACCTTTTTTTTAAGAGCAGCACGTGGAGTGACTGGTTGCAGTGCAGTGACTGTTCCCCCTCACCACTGGGCTGGACATGGATTGGTTTAACTTTTTTGGAAAGCAGTTTCTGGCAGTATGTGTGTGAAACAGTTCATAGACTTTGATCTCGTCATTACTTGCCTAGGAATGTATTCTAAGGAAGAAAATCCAAGAGCAGCACAGATGTACATCTAAGAATGTTCAGCACAGCATTGTTTATAATTATAATGACCTCATTTGCCATCTTTTTGCCCATGTTTGCCCACAAGCCAGGTTACTGAGCACAAAGGACTTGCACCCAATACCACTTCCCCTGATGCAGGTCAGGGGTGCAGTGAGGGGCGGGGGGCAGCTCAGGAGCTGCAAGCCTAAGATGATGCAGCCAAGAGGGGTGTGCGGTTACCTGCAGGCCGAGCCAGCCTTGTCCTTGGGAACCCTAGCCTCTCTGCACTGTCACTGTTCTTCTGAGTCCCTGGCATGAGTGAGTGTGCCTCTGCCTGTGGGAACTGTGGAACCTCTTGGCAGTGAAGCTTCTGACGTCACCACCCCCCAGCCTGGGCCCGTTCTCCCTCACGTGTGAGTGAAGTTCAGGAGCGCGAGCAGCTGCTGAGCCTTCTCTCCCAGGAATCACGCTCTGCTCGTTTACTTTGTTCACTGTCAGATGGTCAGGGTGAGCCCCATGCGTTGGATTCCTACATGGAGCTTCAGGTTTTTTTTTCCAGTTCTACTTGGAATACAGCCAGATTCTTTCATGTGCATAATTGGCCAAGGCCTCGATGGTTGCCTTTCTTTTTCCTTGCCGAGTATGTCATCCCTTACCAGCGAAGTACAGCCCAATCTTACACAGCCGTAGTGTGCTCTGTATAAATTATGACCCCTCTTCCCTCCTTTCTCACTTTGGCCTTGAGAATGATCAGAATGGACTGGGGCAGGGTGGAATGATGCGGAGAGGTGAGAAATGTATCTTTAGCTGGAATATCTGGGATATAAGATGAAGTTGAAACCTGTAGGGTGAGAAGGAGGACCTTCGATGCAGAGGCCCCGCATAGCATATTATTGTTAGCTCTTCACATCTGTCCTGCCAGCTGCTCCAGGCCAGGGGTCCTGTTACATCCATCCTGCTTTGCATTGTATTGAGGAGACATTTGAAAGTGATTAACTTGGATCGAAGTTGAAATGCTTTTCTTGTTTGTCTTGTGGAGTTAATAGCACTAAATGCTGATGCTATAAAGAGGAATAGACTCTTAAGTCCCATTTCCTTTAACCCCGAGGTGTCGTGTAGAGTGGAAATTTTAGTATCTGCTTCTTGGAACAAGGGGAGAGCAATGGGTTCTTCCAACCCACAAATAACCCTAGTTAGGGAAGGGCTTTTCAGAGGTGTGCTACAGACCTGGGACCATTTCAGAAACTGACCCAGGACCAAATCTAGGAAGAAGCTGTCATTGCTTAGTTTGAAGGAACAAAATGAAAACCTTGATTACTATTTTTTTTCCCTTCAAGATGATGTCATGTTATAATACTAAATTTTTCATTGCAACAGATGTGAATTTAATTTTTGTCAAGTCAGTTTTCACTCTGAATGTTTACTAGTTTTGGAAACGCAAATATATTTTCTGTAACCTTTGTAAAATTAGCTTTGGAAATTTCAAAGTGAGTTATTTTCAGTTTGAGATTTCTAAAATAGATATTCATAGTCATATGTACTTAGGAAAGCTTACTGATTGTGTTCATCCTGTAGATCAGTTTCGACCAGGTGTAAGATATAATTTTTCGGTGTATGGGTGCAGAAATCAAGGATATCAATTATTACGTTCTGTAATTGGATATGTAGAAGAATTGGGTAAGTTAAATGGGTAAGTTTTCTTAGAGTTGAAGATAACATGAGAAATTATAAGTAGACATCAATTTTAAGATTGAATTCTAAAAATAGATTGAATTGAGATGTGTATTAGTTCAAGGAAGAAAAATAAGTTAGATGATAACTGTAAAATTATTGATAATTACTTATCCTTACTTCATTTGTTTAATGTTTACATTTGACAGTTTTACTCTTGTCATAGAGAAAACTAAGTCTTATTTTGGATGTCAAAAAGACTTACCATGTGCTTTTACAAATTTTAAAAACTGTTTATTTAAGACTATCACTAAAAGGGGAAATAGAAATAGTCTATTGGAGTAGCCACTTAAAGATTTTGCATAGGTTTTGCAAACCCCACCCCCCCCATATGTTTTATACCTGAAAGTTGTAAATTCTACCTTTGTATATTCATAGTAAAAGTGCTATGATAATATATGTGAAAGTTTATGATTAAATAAAGAATAATGTTCTAATTCCAGGCTCAGCTATTTTTGAGGCTAGAAATCTCATTAAACCTTAATGTCTTGCTCTGTATTAGTAAACTCTCCTTTAAGTGTGGGCTTCTTTTCTTTTACAGCTCCAGCTGTTGCTCCAAATTTTACTGTTGAGGATACATCTGCAGATTCTATATTAGTGAAATGGGAAGAAATTCCTGTGGAAGAGCTTAGAGGATTTTTAAGAGGATATTTATTTTACTTTGAAAAAGGAGAGAGAGACACATCTAAGATAATGGGTTTGGAACCAGGTGAGTAAATTACTAGAATAAGTATATACTGTTTCTTAGAAGTTCTATATTAATTACAAAAAATGGAGAGAAAGAAGAAAGAAAAGGTAAAACAAAATGCTACTGAATAGTTTCAACTGGTCTCCCAAAACTCTGAACAATAAGGAAGTGAAAATGAAGTCATTTGATGAATATGAGATTTTTCAAGATTTTAGTATGTGATAAATGGCATGTGGTCTTTAAGAAATCATTTAAATCATTTATTCTGAGGCCTTTGATTATGATCCCCACAGGACTGAGAACATCTCTTACTAATCTTGCATGATTCATAACAAAGCATCTTATGAAGGTTACCTTAAGAAAAAAAAAGTCTTCCTGCATTTATGCTGATGGAGGCGAAAACTCAGGAACCTGAAGAATGGCTTCAGAGCCTCCTTTTATTTGACAAAGAGCTATCCCCACAGTTAGGCAAGGCCTTAATGAGCTGGGAAACTTAATTGGCTTGATAGAGCATGTGTGTGTCCCTTATATCTTAAAAACTTAGAGTCAGTCGTGACAATTAGTAAGTGTATGCACGGAGGAGACCTTTGAGAATCCTGAAATTTACAAATACAGAAATGTTTATGCAGACTTTTGGCTTTAAATCCTCAATGACATTTCTGTTCAAAGTCAGATGCTTCTTATTTATGACTGAATAACACAAGCATGTATCATCTCTTCAATTTGAGAGCTTTTGTTTTCCTTAATGACCTTTTCTTGGAAAGAAACTGTTGTAACTATTTAATGACTGTCTGACAAGTAGAGAACAAGCAATGCCACAGGGACATGCTGCCCACCTGGGCATTAGTTTAGTCACCTCTGGAGAACAGCAGCATAAACATGTGCCTCCCCAAATCACAGAGTTCTGCATTTCCTAAACTTTCAGAGTTGAGGCAAACCCTAACTATCAGATGCTGCAAATATCCAGAAAAAAAAAGTGCTCAGTCATGTCCAACTCTTTGCGACCCCATGGACTGTAGCCCACCAGACTCCCCTGTCCAAGGGATTCTCCAGGCAAGAGTACTGGAGTGGGTTTCCATTCCCTTCTCCAGGGGATCTTCCCAACCCAGGGATTGAACCCACGTCTCCTGCGTTGCAGATGATTCTTTACCATCTGAGCCACCAGGGAAGCCCAGACATTATACCAGAGTCTGGTGTAATTTCCCTCAGGAGCTCAGAAATTTTGCACTTGAACCAAAGGTTCTCAGAAATTTTGCACTTGAATCAGTTAAAATTATAGCATGTAGACTTCTAGAGTGGATTGGTCCCTAAAATTAGAGTAAAACAGAAGGAAAAAAAAAGAAAAAACCATAAAGCCAATAAAGACAGAACCAGAGAGGCAAAAAAGAGGATATTGAAACTTTAGAACATGGAAGTGGGCTGAGTGAACTAGAGGAGTAGATGGTGGGATAGTCTAGGTGGACAGTCGGGCGGGCATCAGTTAGAAGTAGTTTGGTTTATCCTGAAGGGCCAGCAGTGGAGGCCAATGGTAAGGATGAGTCTGGGCTGAACATCGGGAGTTGACTGAAGGTGTGTAAGCATCAGTTAGAACCCCCAAGTCCTACAGAGTGTCATGTAGCTCACATGAGTGCCCTCTCCCCTGAATGAGAACAGATTTATTCCGAACCAGAGAGCCTCCAGGCAGGGGAGACCACAACAGACAGTGTGACTTTCCTTCTTCCTCCTTTCCACAAGGTTAATATATCTTCAGCTAGGCATGTTTCCCAGACAAGAGGTGAGAGGATTAAATGGTTCCTGAGAAAAAACATAAAACATGCTGAGATTCAGGGGGTTACCCCAATGAAAAGCCAGGAACCCAGCTGGTCATTTCCTATCAGTAAGAGACATGAAGCCCACCCACCAATAAACCCCACCTGTGCTCACCAGGCTTCCAGTGAGCCATTTAGTAGCTCACTCTGAAACATGAGGAGTATCCAGGATTAACCAGATGATTGAGAAAGCTTCTAACCTGCAAGACAGACACCAGGAGAAATCAGAGGAAACAAATGTTATGTGGGAACAGAAGTAAAAAAAACAAAACTATTCTTGGATAATTGAGGTACTGTTGAAAAGACATGATGTTATAAAAAGGAACAAACAAGACAGTTATGAATTCCTCAGAATTAAAACTGTGATCGAGGAAATTTTTAAGGAATTAAATAGAAGTAGAAATATTAAAGGGAAAATGGGGAAATTCTTTTGAAAATGAGACAAAGGCAAAAGAGCCTTGGAGGTAAAAGAAAGTTGCAGCTTGAGTCAAAGACCTACCCTGTCCTCCTTTATAAGAGTTCTGTTAGAAGAGTGGAATGGAAGGAAGGAAATTTCCAAAGAAATAGCCCGAGAAAATTTCCCAAAATCAAAAGACCTCAGTGTATGCAGTAAAAGGTGCCATTAAATACACCAGTAAAATGGAGAAATAGATCTATGCTGAATATGTCATGGTGAATTTTCAGAGCACCTAATACATAAAGAAAAAGTCCTAGAAACAAAAGAAAAGCAGTTATGGTGCCCGGATCAGGAATAAGAATGGCAGTTCTCAACAACATACCGGATACTAGAAGATATTACAGCTAAAATACTGAGTAAAAAATTGTTTTCAACCTAAAATAATACTGTAGTCAAGCCAATTTATCTACAGATACGGTAGTATCTGTACTACTTCTGTGAGAATAGAAGAAGACATTTTTAGACAGCTGAGGCTGCACATATTACTTCCCCCAGCTATCCCTTCTCCAAAAGCTACTAGAAGAGTAGTAGCTCTCAACACAAGGAAATAAGTGGGGCAGGGAGTCCCAGGACAAGGGCCCCTGGAAGGCTTTCAGTGCATAGAAGACGCCCTGGGAAGCAACCTGACGAAAACCAGACAGGGGCTGGGGAAGCCACAGCACTGGGACTTAGTTGTGTTGGATCACATGGAAAATTGTGTTGAATATTCATTGAAGGATGTGGGAAGAATTAGTAACTGGTACATCAAACAAATAAGGAAGAAAGGCAGTTAAAACAACAGAAAAATAAGAAAGGAAACATCATATCTAGCAGTTTGTCTTAGCAATACTTCATGTTTATATAATCATGATAATATAAACACTGAATTTACCAAATTTTTTTGTTTTTCTGCCAGTAATGTGGGGTTGAGGGGAGAAGGGGTAGTGCTTGTGTGTTAGAGCTAACATCTAAAATTTAAAAGTCAAGCACTACCAGTTTAGGTTTCCCTGGTGGCTCAGTCAGTAAAGAAGATGCCTGCAATGCAGGAGACTGCCTTGCAGTACAGTAGACCCAGGTTCAATCCCTGGGTCAGAAAGATTCCCTGAGAAGGAAATGGCAACCCACTCCAGTGTTCTTGCCTGGGAAATCCCATAGAAGAGTTTCATGGGCTGTAGTCCATGGGATTGCAAGAGTCAGACATGACGTAGTGACTAAACCACCACCAATCTAAGTTTATTTCAAAAATGGAAGTGAATACTCACAGAAACTGATAACTTGATTTTGAAGTGATTGGTTGGGGGGAGGGAGATGCAGGCAGGCAACTGCTGCTTTTTATTAGCCATATAGTGTAATTTAGTTTTTAAGCTATTGAACTGCACTATTTTGGTTAAAATTTTAAAAAACAATAGTTTAAACAATTCTTCTCATTTCCTTTTAAAACAGTTCCAAGGCGTCCTCACTGGTGTCTTACTTGAGACCTTGGTTTCCTGAGTAATTTGGAGTGATCTCCATTGATTCGTGCTCGTACTCCCTTGAGTTTCTCACTTGACTCACAGACAGATGGTCAGCTCAAGTGACAGCATCCCTGCCCCCATGGGTTTGGGTTGCAGTGGGTTTTCATGCTCTTAGTAACAGAAAGAAAAGAGGCTTTTATTGATTGCCTGCCGTATGCCAGGCATTATTCTAGAGAATGTGCATGGAAATTTCTGAGAGCTTCGAAACAGCTCTGAGAGCTGAGTCATGATATGGGATTTCACAGTTAGAGAAACTCAGGTTCAGAGTGGTTCAAATAATAGATCCAGATAACCCAGCTACTAATTGGTAGAGGCGGAAGTGAACATGGTGCTGACTGGCACTACAGGCCTTGGCCCTGGAGGCGACTAGCATTCAGACTCACTTAAAAATGATATGTGACAGGTTTGAGTAACCAGGTGTTTAAAAATAGTATAGAGATCAGTAATAATCTTCTTCACTTGAAAAACAGGTCGTTTTGACACAAAGGTTAAGAATATTACTGACATATCCCAGAAGACACTGAGGATTGCTGATCTTCAAGGTAAAACAAGTTACCACCTGGTCTTGCGAGCCTACACAGGTGGAGGAATGGGCCCAGAGAGGAGCATGTTTGTGGTGACAAAGGAAAACTGTGAGTTAAATATTGTGATTGAGTTGCTTTCCATACTCAAATGCATTGGGTTTCTAGTGATTTTTGTTTATATAGAAAACCCCCCTTCTTTAAATTTCACATTTTGTTATACTTTTAAAGTAGGTGGAGGGCAGTGTTGAAAGGCCTGAATGACTTCATATTTATTCTTACCAGTTATCTGAACCTACTGTCTAATGCATACTTGAGAAATTAAGGGCTTGAGGATATCTGAAGTTCAGAGTTCTAAATTCATGTTGAACTTATGGTCAAGTGGTTTAAAATTTTTTGCCCGAAATATTCTGAGATTTTTAACATATCCAGGGAAGAATGTAAGAAACAGCCTTAAAAGAGTATAAAGCATAACACTTATAAATTTGAGATGGAAAGTAGAGGAGATGGACTTGATTAGTTGGTCAACAGCAAAGAACTTTCATTGGTCACAGGCTTGTTCTCTAGCCCTGGCTTGAAGGTCATACATGCCTTTAAATAAAGGAGGGCCATGTGGAGATAGCGCTCACCTGGGGGTGATTTTGCCTCCTGGGGACACTTGGCATTGTATGGTGCCGTTTTGATTGTGCTACTGGTGTCTGGTGGTTAGAGGCTGAAGGATGCTGTTAATCTTCTTCCAGTACATGGAACAGCCTCTTCCCCACCAGCACATGTCAAAGAAATATCTGCCCTAAAATGTTAGGAGTGCCAAAGTAGGGAAACCCTGCCCTAAAGAAGTTATGTGTTAGTATAAAAATCATTACAGTACTTTTTAAGGTTATGTTTTAATAATTTTTCAGTTTCTCTGGAGCAGTTAGGGTTTTTTCTTCAAATAATCTACTGACTTAAATGTCTTATGATATGAATTTATTGAGGTCATATATTAAAATGATGACTTTAACATCTGCAATGTTCTCTCTTCAGCTGAGGGTTTGATTATTGCCATCCTCATCCCAGTGGCAGTGGCTGTCATCATTGGAGTGGTAACAAGTATCCTTTGCTATCGGAAACGAGAATGGTAATGATTTACTCTCGCTGTTTTGTTCTTAAGGGCATGATTGATTAGTTCATGTGTTGAGAGTCTGACACAGCTTGCGACTGAACAAAATAACAAGTCCACCTTTTTGGTGGAAACTAGGTAATAAATATTTATACTGGTCAGAATTAATTTTGGAGATAATATTAGACAAGAACATGGCATATTATTTACAGGTTTTAAAACTTAACAAAGGAAAAGTGTAAATTTTCCCTACTATGGACAGGGAGGTCTGGCAGGCTGCAGTCCATGAGGTCACAGAAAGTAAGACATGACTGAGCATGCACAAAAGCATATTTACTAATTAAAGTAGTAGCCATTGTACTAAAAAAAATATTTAAAGGCATACATACGTCAGTAGCTATATGCAGGGTTGAATGTAGTTTAATGATTGAGCTCTCACTTGTCCTGGTGATCTATTTAGAGAGTCTGGTCATTTATTTAACAAATGTGAATGGCCCTCCCATGTGAAGGGAGGTGCAGTGGTAGACTAAATAAGTATGATCCTTAGACATGTAGAATAGTGGGGAGGATGGACTCGAACCCATAATCATTTAATAAATACATGCGGAGACGTGTGAGTGGGTGCTGGAAAGAGCGCAGGCGCGAGAGAGAACAGTGGGGAGACATGTCTCTGTGGGCAGTCAGGTTCCCCCGTGGAGGTCCCTGGAACAGGGGAAGAGGAGAGCATGTGCCAGGCAGAGGGAAAGGCTTCTCTGAGGGCCTGCAAATTGGAAAGAGCTTGATCTTCTGGAGAAAGCAGCGTGTGTTTGGGTGCAGTGACCACGTGAGTGGCGTGAGCTGAGGTGAGCGGGCTGAGGAAATCGCGCCTCATGCTCAGCCAGCAGGAGCTGTCCTGGGCTGGGCTTCAGGCAAATGGCTGTCTTCATTTGGTCCTTACTGGCCTTCAAAATGCCGTCATTCATGGTAAAGAAGAGAATATGTTCTAGCAATCCTGGCTTATAAATCAGTATAGTAACGGTTTAAAACGATAGAATACCCTGTTTGGTAACCACATTCTCATTGCCAAAAACCACATTTTTAAGGCAATTTCCATTCAGAAAAAATATAAAATAAGGAGATAGAGTGGAAGAGCATTTTGGACATACATTGACAACGTTTTTTTTTTTTTTCCTATAGGAATTTCAAACGATAAAAAAAATTAACAGCTGTAACTATGATAGGGCACTAAGCAAATCTCGTTTTTGTGTTTAGTTTTTGCTTAAGATTGATAGCCTTCCTTTTTCTGATAGTGCAGGAAAAGTCTGTTTTGAGTAGTAGAGAACTGAAAATGCAAATATGTTCCCAAGTAGTTAATGGTACTGAATCCAGTCTGCAGCATGAACATTTTGGTTATATGAGTAATGCCTGTATCTTTTGACTGGATAGCACAGTCAGCATCTTAACTCTTTTCTTTCCGTTTTCATAAGATACGTAAGATATTATAGTTCTAGAAATAGAAGCACTGTTTGTAGTTTTCAGATAGGAACCTCTGAATGCATTGTATGAAAGCTCTAGCGACCGATCACACTGAAAATGATTTTCCCTTTTTATCTCAGGTGTTCATTAGCATATTCATATGAAACGTCAAAATAAACCTGGTAACTTACTAACTCGTTGTCTAACTGATAATCCTGTAGGTATTAAATGTATTTAATCATCTTTATTTAAAGGATTAAAGAAACCTTCTATCCTGATATTCCAAATCCAGAAAATTGTAAAGCTTTACAGTTTCAAAAGAGTGTCTGTGAGGTAATCCTTTATTTTCTTACATTTACCTTTGAAGTACTGACTTCCTTTTTTTAGTCTTTTGTGAAAAGTTTTTAACATGCCAGTGTCATGCACAGTAAAATGTACTAAGAAAATAGCAGTGCTTGAGCATCTGCTGAACTTGTAAAATTATTAATTTTAAATTGTTGGTGCATGCTCTTTTTTCTTTTCACTGCTATTAAGAGCAAGGAGAATACTGATATGTAGAAAAAAGTAGCTTTGCTCTAGTATGAGCTAAAGAATAGTAGAGATGCAATTTTATAAGCATCTGCGAAAAATATATAAAATAATGCTTCTTTTTGTAGGTGGAGCATCGCAGCAGCTTTTCATGGTATCCCTAATCCCTGTTTTAAAATTTATTTCTAGGGAAACAGTGCTCTTAAAACATTGGAAATGAATCCTTGTACCCCAAATAATGTCGAGGTTCTGGAAACTCGGTCAGTGGCTCTCAAAATAGAAGATACAGAGATAATGTCTCCGGTGGCTGAGCGTCCAGAAGATCGCTCTGACGCAGAACCGGAGAACCATGTGGTTGTATCCTATTGCCCACCCGTCATCGAGGAAGAGCTAGCGAACCCGGGAGCGGAAGGCGGCGGGGCCTCACAAGTCATCTACATTGACGTCCAGTCCATGTACCAGCCTCAGGCGAAACCAGAGGGGGAGCTGGACAGTGACCCTGTAGGGGGAGCAGGCTATAAGCCGCAGATGCACCTCCCCGTTACTTCCACTGTAGACGATCTGGATGCAGATGATGACTTAGATAAAACTGCAGGTTACAGACCTCAGGCAAATGTAAACACTTGGAACTTGGTATCTCCAGACTCACCTCGGTCCACAGACAGCAACAGTGAGATTGTGTCTTTTGGAAGTCCGTGCTCCATTAACTCCCGACAGTTTTTGATTCCGCCTAAAGATGAAGATTCTCCTAAATCAAGTGGAGGCGGATGGTCCTTTACAAACTTTTTTCAGAACAAACCGAATGATTAAGTGTCCCCCGTCACTTCAGTCCACCATCTCAATAAGCCCCCATTGCTAGAGCTGCCACATCAACACAAGGCACCTTGGAGGGATCCTGTGAAGTGTTGCTAGTGGGGTGGACTTCACTCTCACAAGTTACACTAAGAAGTGTTAATGTGCTTTTCATGCAGTCTCAAAGCCAAAGTACAGTAACTCAGAAATTGGATCCACACAACTCACAATTTGGAGCTATTTGGGATTCGAGCCAAAGAATTCTCACATTACTCTGCCTTCAAGAAGCTTTTCAAGAACAAGCAGTGCCAGGCCCATTCGTGCAAAACAAACCCTGCAGCAGCTATATTCTGTTCTGTTGTTCATCGGGTTTTCTCACACTTATAATTTATGGAATTGCACGCAGATTTGCAGGCAGGGGGGTAAAATGTCAAAGTAACAGGTGACGTTACTTGCCTGACATTTGCTCCATTCCAGATGAAAACCAAGCACAGATTTGGAAACTTTTGACATTATTCTTTATCCACAGCATTTAAGAAAATTAATATAATTTTTAATGTAGCAGCAGCTATTTAGTGTTTTGTTTGATAAAGTATGCTGATTTCTGTGCCTACTGTATAATGGTTATCAAACAGTTTTCTCAGGGGTACAAACTTGGAAAACGAGCGTGAAACTGACCAGCCCAAATCAGAATCATGTCTCCTTGCTTTGGTAGGCGTTTTATGTTGTTCCATTATTTTTTAGTGTTTGTGCTAGCTTCCCTTATTAGGTTGCCCTAATATTTAAAAGTAAATTTCTAAGACTGTAGATTTTAAGTTTTTTTTTTTAATTGTGTTTTTTTATGACAGTGTCAGTTTTATAAATATATGAGCAAATTCAATATTATTCATAAACACAGGATTCCAGTGACTTACTATTTGAGACGACTACTAAGCAATATCTGGCAGCATCAGCTGTCTGTATAGGTGGGATTGGCCTCAGTTCCTCCTGAGAAGACCACGCTTTGAGCCCTGGTTGCCCGGGCAGCGTGAGCATCTCTGACACCTGCTAACAGGTGTTCTTTCTCATCGCACATCTTAGCAGTTTCTTCCTCTTCATCAGTCCAAGCTAGTTGTTTCAGTCCTCAAACTTTTCAATATAAAACTAAAAAAGATAATGCTTCCTAACAGGGACAGTTGCTCAAGGGCTCTTTCATAGAGAATGTTACTACAGCGGATTTGAATCCATGGGCGTACCTGTATTAAAGGTGCTCTGGGAGATGTCCAGAGGGAGGTCCTCACAGCATTCTCTGTCCACCCCTGATCTTCACACATGATGTCTGAAATGAGTGTTGTTCTTGGAGAAGCAGATTGAAGAGCTAAAAACTGTATCTTATATTTTCCCTGCCCTCAGGTTGTCTGTGTATTTTATCTTTTGAGAGTTAAGGCCAGAGTACTTGAAAATTTGGAAGATCTGAAGAAGTCACGATAAGCCCCTTTTTATTTATCATTCGAGATTCTGTAGTGTATGTGCACATAATGGATCAGGTTTTTTTTCTTTTCTAGCCCATGATGTATCATTATAAAAAACATGTTGTAGAAAAAAGGTTCAACAAGGGACAAAAATCTACTTAGGTAGTACTCTGTTTTATGAATCCTGATTTTAATTGCTAGGATTCAATTAAATCCCAGAGCTTCCTGGTAGATGAACATGTGGAGTGAAATACAGTTAATTATGTATACACATAGTATACAGTAAAACCACATAATAGCTCATAGATATTTTCAACAATGAAAGTTGTATCAAACCAGAGCCACCTCTAAACAGTTTGCTCTGTCCTGTTATTTCTCCTGTTGGGCTCCTTCCCTTAGCTTTCACCCCAGACACTGAGCCCTGGGGCTGCCTTCTCTCCCTGCAGAAGCTTGTTTTTACCACACCCTTCTTTCCCCCAATTCATGCCTCTTTTCCCGTCAGAACTCACCAGTCCTATACCTCATCTCTTTAGGATAAGTGTTTAGTCCTCTAAAGTGTCCCTTTAGGCCAAGGTAGAAGTTTATTGATCTTCACTCCACTAACCTGAGATAATGGAAAAAGGCCGGAAGAGATTGTTTTGATTTCCATTATATGTGTCGTAGCTCCTACCATCTACCTACATAGCGACTCCTTTGTTCGGCTCATGGTGCATTTCACCGGGGCTCTCAAGTCCTCTCACTCCGTCCAAGGCTTCATAGCTTGTTCTCTATGAAGATTCAGAGTGCAGCTCACCTCTCCCCTGCCCCTGGGGATCTACACACAGGATTGCTGGGTTAATGAGCAGCAGAATGTCTCTCTAAGTCTGGGCAGGCTCCTTATTACTTGTGACAGGCTTAGAAGAGTGTGGCTTAGGTCTGAGGTCAGAACAGATTTCTCTATATTTCCCCTGTTGAAGACTGCCAGACCTCAGCTGCAGGTGGAAAGTGATTACCACCCAGCCCCTGGGCACCTGGGGACAGGGAGAGGGGAAGAAGACACCCTCTGACCCATATCCAGTTGTCTGTGTCACTGCAGACCCTGGTAAATACTCAGTGCCAGGACCCTGCATATGGGTGAGAGCTGGTCTAATAGGGCCTTGCTCTGTGCAGTCAGATTAGCTCCTCTTCTGAGGGAGGGCCTCCCTCCAGCCCTTCCTGATTGGAAGAATGATTGGGAAACCCACCTTTCCTGCCAAAGTTTCCAGTTAAAGCCCAGTCATTGGTTAGAAAATTCTAAATGTCTGAAATATATCCCAGTATGTCTTGATTAGTGCCATTAAAGGATACATTTTCACATCTCTTCCAAGCCAGCAAACCAAACTTCCCTTGTGAGGAATGGAGATTCTGATGGTCATTGTGACTACCTTTCTCTTATGAGTGGCCATCTGAAATAATACTTAACATAAAAATATTCTTGGAAGACTTAGCCAGGCTTTTGACACTAGATAGACCTTATTAACTGCGTATTGCATGGACTAGCATCCGTATACAATTGAAGTCTTCAGTGTGCTAAACCTGTAGGAGCCTGGGTTTGACATTGTGGCCCAAATATCTGAATAGTTGGGTGTTTATGTGCTTCAGTGATAGAGGTGCTCCATCCCTGCAGTTTACACAGAGTGGCAGCGATTCCCAGAAAAATTTACAGGCAGGAGTTTCAGCCTCATTTTCCATACCAGCATTGCTTTCACGGCTCATGGATCTGAAGGATTGCATTGAGAACATCTAGTCCTATTGCACTCTCAGAAACTGTGGGAAAAGTCATATTCTTAAACCTTCATGCAACTTGTATTCTTGTTGGAAATTAGTCCTGTGATTTCTTAGTTGTCTTCATACTGGCCATATTTAAAGAACATCACAGTCCTTTTTTGTACTTGAATAATTAGATGTAGTTTAGTGAAGGAGACATGTGAATGTTTTCTTCCAAAAGGAATTTGGAATCAGTTTTAACGAGTTTGAAATAAAAGTGCTCCCTAACCTGTTAATATGCAGAAAATATTATCTCAAATTTTTCTACTGCTGAGGCACATAATCTGATAAAACTTTTTTTTTTTTTCTGTTTAAGGTAGTTTTTACTGTTTTCTGTTCTGAACCATGTTAAAATTTGTATATCTTTTATAACATAGATTTCCCCCCTTATTTTGAAAGTATAAAATTGGGCATCTCAAAAGTCAAATGTGGGATCATTAGTTAATCACTAAGACTAGGCACATAATGGAAATTCAGTCAGGTTTTTTATTGACTGAGTCCCATCCCAGAATGTGTTGATTCAATAGAATTCTCCTGCAGGATGGTGCATGCCAAGATCTAGCTTGTATAGATCTGAGACCACTGGCTCACAGACTCAGATCTACTGTAGAAGTGACTCCACAGGTTGAGTGAAAACTTGGGTCTTACACAGATATCTTATTCTAATCTAATTTTAAATATTCACAGTAACTTTTATATGATGGGTTTACAATGTGGGACATGTTTGTACCAACCAATTAAGTTTGTTCTAGCAAATCAACACACTGATGTGTGAGTTTTACTGATTATAATGAACTTTCATTCTCCTGATAAACTCTTAAAAGCTTTTATTTTAAACTGATACTTCCTGCTAAAACAAAGTTTCGTGATACCATGGCCATTTTATTTTTTATATCCAGAAGAAAATCTTTGACAAAAGAAAACGATCTGTGGCTAAACTTACTGGCAGTGTAGCTTTTAGACATGACCTTAGAATATCATTGGAAACGACTTGTTTTGAATTTGGTCTATTTATACCTCCGTGGATTATGTGCCAAGGCTATTAATATTTAAACCTCTTACTTCAATTAGGTGGTGAGATTTTTATTCCTTTTCAGTTAGTACTTTTTGTCTTTTAACTATTACATGATCATACTCATGCTGATTTTAACACAGATGAACTATCTTTAATGCTGGTAATAGATTAACAAACAACATTCTGTTAATTGAGATGTCAGACTTTGTTGTATATGGTAAAGTTTCATGGGATGTGATTTGAATATATCCAAATCCTTATGATACTGGATTATGATGGAATTCTATTATTTTTAATCATGAATAGCATTTCTTTCTCTCTACATTAAGAATGTTAATATTTTGGATTATAAATCATGTTATCAAGAGAACTTACACGTGTGAGACAAATTCTAACTGTGGGACATTTTTATGAAAATTAAAAGTAGTGTTTTTAGAGAGAAACCCTCTGAATGTTTTTTTAATGTGCAAGTGCCTAGTTGAAGAAATACAGAAACAATAAATACAAAAGCTTTTAAATAAGTAAACTGTAACTGATTGAATATTAACCAAATACAAAAAGTAATAAATATTACTTTTTGGTTGCTATAACTGAATACCCAAAAACCTAAAAGATGCATTGGGGAAAAAATGAATGCTTAAGTGATAAGGAATTAATTTTTATTACATTTATTAATGCATATATCATCTAAAATTGCCTTTGCAGTAGCCAATCAGAACTTTAAAACAAAAAATTTTCTAACAATATAGACCTTACACTGCACAGAATCCCAAAATAATTTGTAAACCTGATTGAATTTCACTTAAGTGTATTGAATTTCTTTATACATTTAAAATGTACTTCCCTTTAGAATTATCCCATTTTAAATAGGTAGCTTTCAGTTTCTGAACTTACTATTTTTTTCCTAAGCATTCTAGTGGTATATTATAAAAGATCAAAAGATTTCTAGGTGGTAAAGCAATTTTATTTACGAAACATGGACAAGTTAACTGTTAGGTTTAACCTTAGCATTAGTATTTTTGTAGTTGATTATGGAAAACAATACTGAATAATTCTCATAAAATTTTTTTTCAAATCTCCACAGTTTGATTTTCAGTAATTTTCCCTATTATTTATGATATATCCTTCAATTCCAATTATTCCCTCCAGTATAATGTTTCAGAAAAATGACTGTTATGAATAAAACACACAAAAAAGAAACTCTCTTCCACTCATGGTTGTGGAAGGGTAGATATTCCTGGGATTGGGATTTATCCAATTATTTCCTCCAAAAGGGACAAGGCTTTTTTTTTACATTTCAATTAAGAAATTGCTTGAAAAAAATTTGGCCTGGATAGAGAGACATCCTCAGTTTGAGATAGAAAGTGAAGTCGCACAGTCGTGTCCGACTCTTTGCGACCCCATGGGCTACCAGGGAGTCTACCAGGTAGTCTACCAGGCTCCCAGGCTCCTCCGTCCATGGGATTCTCCAGGCAAGAATACTGGAGTGGGTTGCCATCTC
Source organism: Bos indicus (assembly GCF_029378745.1). Lineage (NCBI taxonomy): Eukaryota > Metazoa > Chordata > Mammalia > Artiodactyla > Bovidae > Bos > Bos indicus. Next base: position 35,865,267 of record NC_091779.1, read on the forward strand.
CTTCTCCAGGGGATCTTCCCGACCCAGGGATCGAACCAAGGTCTCCCACATTGCAGGCAGACGCTATAACTTCTGAGCCACCAGGCTTGAGATGGTGCCACCCTAAAGTATGTCCAAAGGTAGAGTCGTTTTAAAGCACTCAGCTTTGCTCATAGAAGTGTGTTCCCTTTCCTTCTCTTTTGTCAGCCAGCTACAAGTCAGAGGTCCTTGCAATGCTAGACAGTCACCATTTTTTACTTTCAAAATTGCATTACAGTGAATTACTGTTTACAAAATACACATACTGTGAACAGATATAAGTTTTTGTCTTTTATAAGGTTGTTTGTAGAATGAGTGTTTTTTTAAAGGGGATGTTATATGTTAAATATTTTCAGTTTTTTATAAATACTAGTTAACTGTTTACTAATTTTTGTTTGGTCAGGTGTGTGCCAATGTAGCTGAAAGATAGGGAGAAACTGCAAATCCAAAACTGTTTAATTTCTTGAAATGTTACCACTACAGACTTTTTTTTTAATCCTGAATGATCAGTTGTGATGTTCGGCACCTAAAAATTGCGCTTAATCATGTCCGGAAGCAGTTAAATACACACATGCGGGAAGCAAACTGTATAGATCGCAGTATATTTGCGTGTTGCAGTCTGGTTCACAGAATTTCAGGTTTAACAGGGAATAAAATAACTCCACATACAGAGATAACAACTGAAGTATTTTCTGCCTTAATGAAAATTTGGAAATTATGTTGCTGTTAAAAGGAAAAATTTGGACATTTTATATCATTGTATAATTTCAGAATGTAGTGTCCGTATCTTTTGGGAAACATGGTCATAGCAAGAACATAGAAATTATAAGTAACCTATTACTAAGACACTTAAATATAAAACTAGTATGCTTGGCTGTTAACTCTAAAGATGTTACTTATGTCTGTTTTTAAAACATGCATGTATTTAACAATTTTATCATAGTATTGTCATGGAAAAAATAAATATATTTTCTTACACTGACAGATTTGGGCATTATTTAGGATGGGGGGATGGTTTCCTCCTATTTTAAGCACTTGGGAGAAGCGGTTTCTGCTTTGTTGTTAACACTTTTGGTTCTGTCTCAAAAATTACAGTGGCTGTGAAGTAATCACACAGGGCTATGACTAAATTTTTAGTATTTTAATATATTGCTATGTCATTGATAAAACCTTCCATATATTCCACTACATCTACATTCTATTTACCAAAGAAGTTAACTATAAAAACAAGTAGTGGGGAACCAGCATTTTAAAACAAATAATAAATACTGGTCCTTAAAGTATGGCTTTTCATTTATTTCCTCTGAGGATAACCTAAACATTTCTAGAGATTCTAAAAATATATCAAAATTTTATTGTCAAGTTTTTGAATTTGGAAATATAGTCATTGATTCAGCAAAACCCCAATAATTTTGAAGTATGAAGTGATCTTAAATGGAATTTCAAAAGGGGGTGATATGAAGTCTTTAGCATTATGCCGCCTCTGCTCACCCAGAGTAACAACTGATGTATTATGAATGGGTCTGTATTTAACCCGAAGAAACTGTTGACCAATTTTAAATTAACTGTGAAACACATGTTAGTGTTTAAGTACTAGAAGAGCTCGTACATGTGGTCTGTCCTTTAGGGAGACCTCGCTGCATATCTGGTTTCCCAGATGGTGAGTTCTTGAGCCAAAATGTATAGTGCAATCAACCCCGGGAACTTTTAAAAGGGTCAAAAAGAGTGGAATGATGTCATTATTAGGGGAAAACAAAATACAGATGTATGAATAATCATTATTTTAATACATAGCATTCAGCATCATACTAAAATGTTAGCTTACAAACTCACATTCATTACAAAGGGCCTGTGTAAGAATTAGTTTTCAACGGCCTGTAAATTTGATCTATTACCCTTCCCCTGGAATGACTAACAGTAAAATTGAATTAAAAAGTATTATTCAGTCTGTAAGAACCAGTGATGCTGAAGGAACAAGAGATATCTTGCACTGATCTGGGATTAAACTCAAGATGATTTTTATCCCAGAGTGATTACTTTCAGGTTAAAGAAACAAAAGTTGTTAAGGATGATTGTGATAGAAACTGTTAAGTGGGAATTATGTTAAAATGAGTACAATTGCCAAGTATGGGGGGCTTCCCAGGGGGCGCAGTGGTAAAGAATTCGCCTGCCAATGCAGGAGATGCAAGAGCTGCAGATTCGATTCCTGGGTCTGAAAGGTCCCCTGGAGGAGGAAATAGCAATCCGCTCCCGTATTTTTGCCTGGAGAATCCCATGGACAGAGGAGCCGGGCAGACACAGTCCATGGGATTGCGAAGAGTCAAACACAACTGAACATACACACATGCCCTGAATGGAGCTCAAAATTATGTCCCTAAATGTTTGAAAGATGAGAAAGAATTTCAAGTCTCAATTCAGTTCAGTCGCTCTGTCATGTCTGACTCGCTGCGACCCCATGGACCGCAGCACACCAGGCCTCCCTGTCCATCACCAACTCCTGGAGTTTACTCAAACTCGTGTCCATTGAGTCAGTGATGCCATCCAACCATCTCATCTTCTGTCGTCCCCTTCTCCCACCTTCTATCTTTCCCAGCATCAGGGTCTTTTCAAATGAGTCAGTTCTTCGCATTAGATGGCGAAAGTATTGGAGTTTCAGCTTCAGCATCAGTCCTAATGAATATTCAGGACTGATTTCCTTTAGGATGAATTGGTTGGATCTCCTTGCAGTCCAAGGGACTCTCAAGAATCTTCTCCAACACCACAGTTCAAAAGCATCAATTCTTTGGCACTCAGCTTTCTTTATAGTCCAACTCTCACATCCATACATGGCTACTGGAAAAACCATAGTTTTGACTAGATGGACCTTTATTGGCAAAATGTCTCTGCTTTTTAATATACTGTCTAGGTTTGTCATAACTTTTCTTCCAAGGAGCAAATGTCTTTTAACTTATGGATGCAGTCACCATCTGCAGTGATCTTGCAGCCCAAAAAAATAGTCTGTCACTGTTTCCACTGTTTCCCCATCTATTTGCCATGAACTGATGGGGCCAGATGCCATGATCTTAGTTTTGTGAATGTTGAGATTTAAGCCAACTTTTTAACTCTCCTCTTTCACTTTGATCAAGAGACTCTTTAGTTCTTTTTTACTTTCTGCCATAAGGTTGGTGTCATCTGCATATCTGAAGTTATTGATATTTCTCCCGGCAATCTTGATTCCAGCTTGTGCTTCTTCCAGCCCAGCGTTTCTCATGGTGTACTCTGCATATAAGTTAAATAAGCAGGGTGACAATATCCAGCCTTGATGTACTCCTTTCCCAATTTGGAACCAGTCTGTTGTTCCATGTCCAGTTCTAACGGTTGCTTCCTGACCTGCATACATATTTCTCAGGAGGCAGGTCAGGTGGTCTGGTATTCCCATCTCTTGAAGAGTTTTCCACAGTTTGTTATGGTCCACACAGTCAAAGACTTTGCCATAGTCAATAAAGCAGAAGTAGATGTTTTTCTGGAACTCTCTTGCTTTTTCCATGATCCAGCAGATGTTGGCAATTTGATCTCTGGTTCCTCTGCCTTTTCTAAATCCAGCTTGAACATCAGGAAGTTCGCGGTTCACGTATTGCTGAAGCCTGACTTGGAGAATTTTGAGCATTACTTTAAACCTTTTTCCCCTCCCTTCCTCAGCTAACTGAATCTTGGCTGCAGAGCTGGTTCTTCACTTGGACTCAGCCTTCAGAAGCAGGGTGAGTCTGGGTGTCTTCCGGGCATTAAAGGCCTTGCACACATCCCCACCCACATTTTCCTTGAGTCCATGGAGAGGCAGGAAGACTTGAGGAGCCGAGTTTTAAGGACACATGGCCTTTCCTGGTCCCAGATTGCCCAAGGACAGAGCAGACGATGCACCTTCTTCAGAGATGTACCGGGGGTCTGATTTTCTCAATCACCATCTTAGGCTCCATTTTTTCCTGTGATCGATGCAGGTGTCACACCCCAGGCAGCAGCTGTCCTGGCTCCCCGCCAGTTTCACCTCTGACTCCCATGGTGACCCTGGAGAATTTTCTCCACCTCTCATATCACTCTTCTCAGCTCTGAGCTGTGGGTCTTACCTATGACCGGTTGTGAGGATTCCAGGTAATGTCCACAGTGCCCCCAAGAGAACATTTCACTATGTGACTCATGTCTCTGTCCTTTGAGAAACCTGGGATACAACTCAAGACTTTCCGACCAGCGCTTAAAGACGTCAGTGCCTTAAAGCTGGCTTAAGGTGCACCCAGGTTAGTGACATCTCCCAGAGGGGGCTAACCAGCCGGAGTCCTGCTAAGTAAAGCCTCTTCTCAGGGGTCGATGCTGTAGTCTTCACCTTTCTTCACTTGGGTAACTTCTTCCAGGTCTCAGTTTACATGGTGCTGCTCAGAGAAGTCTTTTAGCACCCTGGGAACCCCATCATCTGCCTTCCCAGCACCCCCACCTCTCAGGTTCTAGCACAATCCTAAGGCTTCATTTGATAACAGGAATTGAACAGCTGTGTCCACAGAGATTAGCATAGTGTCTGCCGCATCACAAATGCTTGATGAATATTCTTTAAATAATTGTGCCTTGAAAGCGAAAGCAGTTTAATGTGTTTTCCTAGATATTAGGTATTATCTTACAGAGAGGTGACCACCTGTGGGAGAGTCTCTGGGGCTAAGGGGAGGAGGAGAAGCCAGGGCAGTCCTTCTGGAGCTGGGAATCCCTTAGAAGAGGAAGAGGCTCCCCAGGTCAGCTGGGGGAAGCTCTGTTGTTTGTGGTAGATTCTCCTGTATTTGTGACATGCAGTTACCGTTTAGTCTCCCTCAAAGGAAGTTTGCCCTTGTGCTGTTATCTGACAAAAGCAGGTAAATGGGCTTTATGTGAAGTGACCACCGTTACAGTCCTCCCACCTAATGCCCATCGCCCACCTCCTCCTGTTTGGAAACGTATTTCACTCTCTCAGTCAAATTCTTGACATCCTTCCAAGTGACAGAGGGATCCATTCCTATTCCCATCTCTCTTCTCCCAATTGCATATCTGCTTCTTTAGGAGGCAATCCTTGCCTGACCTCTCCAGCATTTACTTTGCAGGCAGGGGTCCTGGTACTTGCTGCCAGCTGCACTGTTTCCCCCCAGAACTGACACGGTTCTATTCTCTCACCCATAACCCTCAGGCCAGACATCCCCAAAAAAGAGCTGGACCCATGGTTCCAGACTTCTCCAAGTTTACAGCCTTATATTCAGAGAGAAGAGGGTACCCTTCCTCCAGCTCCAGCAAGGACTCTGGCTGGCCTGACCTGTGTCGTGTGTCCATCCCTGGTCCAGTCCTGTGGTTCAATAGATGTTCTATTTAAAGGCTACTTCTCCAACTATGACATAAAGTTAGAGGAGGACCAGTCCCCCTAAAGAAGGGAGGTGATACTCTGAATGGACAGAACAATAAATAATCACTACAGACTCACTGAAGAAAAGCTAGAGTAGATAAAAGGAAACGGAAAGAAAATTGCTCAGTCTTCTGATGCAGGATTAGCTATTTTTAACACTTTACTTTTTGTCCTTTTAGACATTTTTCCTGTGTGTATATATATTTACACATATTTTCATATATTGTACCTGTATGCATATATATATAATTACATTGTATATTCTGTTTTGGAACTTGATTCTTTTACATCACATTTTGAAAATGTTTGCATATCAATAGAATATTTTATGGTGTTATTCTTTTCACATATATATAAAATCTCAATTTATAGATTAATTCTTTAAATTCAGCATTCTGGACATTCATACGGTTCACACTTTCCCTTGAATAATGGAGGACTTTAAGCTCAGATGAAGCTGTCTGGCACAGATTTTCCCAGCACTAAGAAGCAACGCTTGAATTTAGGTGCTGTTGGCACATGATGCTGGGGAAGTCCCAAACCACATTTCCTACGCTGTTAAGTGCAATCTTCACCACTGAGTGACTAGTGACGATTCTGACCTAATGCAGAATTCTCCCACTTATATGCCATTTCCTCTAAGATATTGGGGCAGCCAGCAGGAGCTCAGGTAAGGGCTACTCAGGGCTCAACCACTCAAGTCCATGCTGGACCCCTAGTCATTGGTGAAGCTTTCAGGATCCAGGGGAAATAGGATTTTGCAAAATTCATTGATATGTCTTTTTTTCTTTTTTTGACTGCACTGGGTCTTCGTTGCTGTGTGCAGGCTTTCTCTAGCTGTGGTGAGCGGGTCTAGTCTTCACTGTGATGCTCAGGCTCCTTACTGCAGTGGCTTCTCTTGTGGAGCACGGGCTTTAGGCACAGGGCCTCAGTAATTGTGTCACACAGGTTTTGTTTCTCTGTGGCATGTGGGATCTTCCCAGACCAGGGATCAAACCAGTGTCCTCGGCATTGGCAGGTGGATTCGTCTTTTTTCTTTAGTAGAAATTTTAAAAGATTGCTGTATTCTCTGGGAATCGTTCTTTTCCTGGCAGTCTTGGTTTGGCTCATGGTTTGGGGAAGTTGCAGGCTGTGGCAATTCTTCAGTTGGGACAGCACATGACTTCAAGTGTGCACTTGAAGAAAACAAAACTGGACTGGTGAAGCGTGGTCTGGAGGTGGGAGAGACTGGGAGCCAGAGTTGAAGAGGGTTAGGGGAGGCAGATTCTAAAATGGTCCTGAGACTTGATCCTGGATGCACACACCTGGTACAAACTCAACCCTGGAGTGTGGCTCAGCTGGTGTACAGGACAGGAAGTCACTCCCATGATTAGGTTACTCGTCAGTCGGCTGTGTGTTAATAGAAAGGGAGGATATCCCGGGTGGGCCTAACTAATCAGGAGAGCTCTTGGAGAGAGACCAGGCCTTTCAGAAAGACTGCTGGCTTTGAAGGAACAGAGAAGGTGCCCCATGGACTTGGAAGAGGGCCTGAGCCTGTGATGACCCCATAGCCCTGGCCCACGCTGGTTTGAGGAACAGAGTCTTCCCTCTGCTTTATATTCTCATTGTGTCTCTTCTGAGTTGGTTTGCATATAGTGAGTGCCTGTGGTGGTCTCGAGGTGCTCCAACAATGCTTGTGAGGACCCAGGAAATCATTTTGCATTCCCACCCTCCATCCTGAAAACTTCAAAGCCTCCAAACAAACTCCAAACAAACCCCCTGAGTGCTGGAGGTTATTTGTGGAGAAGGCAAAGGAGAGAAGGAAAAGGCTTCCAGGCTTCCAGACCAGATCCAGTCACGTGACAGTGAATAAGGCCCCAGCCCTGGGGAAGTCCTCTTACCTCCCTTGCCCTCTCTAAGGAGCTGGACCTGGAAATCACTTAGCTTATTTTATTTCTGAGGGATGTGGTCCAGACTAGTGGGCATAACTTCTACTCTATTGGACAGTGTCCCCCATTTCATACCCACAGTTGCCCTGTGAACCGTAAGTTCTGTGAGAGCAAAGAATGCCTACAGCCTGGACAGGGGGTGGATGGGGGGCGGTCATCGTGCAGCCAGTCCCCCACTCCCTCTCCTCCACAGCCCTCTGGGTCTCTGCCTCTGTTTTCCTTCAGGCCATTTCCTAACAGGGCTTTCCACAGCTAATCCTCTGGCCTGGTGCCTGTTACTGGTGTTTCTAAATGAGTGTAGATGATCAAATTCCTTGCACTTCCTTGACCTCCTTCTCACGGATATTCCCACCCAAGTCCTCTTTCAGACAAGCTGGCAGTGCAGTCCCTTAGCACCAGGCTGTCCGAGGAGGTCAGAGCCTCAAGCCAGGCCCTGGCTTGGAGGTGAGCTGCTGGGACATGGTGGGGGGCAGGGGCGGTGGTGGAGGGGAGGGATACCACGTATTCCAAGATCTGTGTGCCTTGGATCTTGAGCAAGTCAGAGAGATAAAGAGAGTCAAAGAGCACTCATCCCAACTGCTGAGACACAGAGTTCCTCTCACATCTTTCCAGGAAAAGGCGAGAGCTCCTGGAGCCGCGCACTTTCCAGGATAAAGACGTCTCAGCAAAGGCAGGAGGAGGAGGAAGATGAGGAGAGACAGGGAGTTTTCTCTGCTTCTTCCCCTGCTTTTGTACTTCTCGGCTTGGCCAGGGCCAGGCAGGGGACCCAGGGGGAGCACATCAATGTTTGGAAAGAGCTTAAGGCAACTCCCCCTGAGTGCTGGAGGTTATTTGTGGAGAAGGCAAAGGAGAAAAGGAAAAGACTTCCAGCCCAGACCTCACTTTTGCCGGGGGCCTGAATCCCTCTCCGACGCAGAAGCTCTGGTCCCTGCTTCCAGGTTTGCTCAACCCAGAGTCCTGGCAATGGGAGAGCTCTGGGAGAAGGCAGATCTGGAGCTGTGATGAGAAGCTGGCAGGCAGACACTAGGGGACTGGCCCCAATCCCCCTCACCCACAAGACTCTCCTGCCAATGACAGCTAACCCGGGGGAGCCCCAGAATGCCACTGGGCAAGCCTGGGTGGGGCCCACCGGCCGCTGCATCTGACTGCGGGTCAGGTCAGGTGCTTCCACAGTGAAGCACCACGGTCGTGTCCTTGTGCGGGGACCACAGGCAAGTCACTTGGTCCTTCTGGCCAGCTTCTGTCTTTGCATCCTATTGGCCTTGCCTGCCGGCTCCGGCTGTCATCAAAGGAGGGCTGTTTTTGAGATCAAGTATCTGAATGTTCTTACAATGTGAGGTTGAAGTGCAATTACTCACAGGGCCTGTCTCAGAAGCCAGACCATACTGCTGAACTGGATTAGTCATTTTGCTGCCTCTAAGCATACAGCCACCTATAAACTGGAACTTCCTAATGGCAGCCTGTCACTTCCACCGAGACCCACCAGTTGAATGCCTTCAGACCTGTTCTCCACATCCTCATCAAAGCTGAGGCAGGACCGCTGGTATTTTCCGAGCGTATTTAAGGTGCACTGTAGAAACACCAAGGGATGATGCGGTGATGACACCAGCACCCCCCACCCCACTTCTTCATCTTGGGAGGTAACTCTGTGGGCCAGGCTGAGTTATTCGGGATTCTGATTTTGACTCCATGCCACCAGCCCTCTCCCCTCTGGGCTCCTTCGGGATGGCAGTCCTGGAGCTCTTCTTTCCTGCCTTTGACATGATAAACATAACCCCCTTTTCGGCTAAGGGACTGTCTGGCTGTTGCAGGGCACACATGTGCTCCACCTCCACCTTCAAGGGCAGCCACTGTGTATCCCTGGACTGGGAGGAGCTGGAAGAGGACCGGAAGGGAAACAGGAAGCAGGGAATGCTTTGTCCAAGCCCCTCTCCTTAAGGATGAACCACCTTTTCTGTGAGAAGCTGGAATTCTCTGCCTTTATTTTCCCAGCAGCCAGGTTCCCTCTCAGGGGTGAAGCAACCCTGGGGGTGGAGGGTTGGGAGGGGCAGGGGGCAGGGGGCTGGTTGTCAGGGCTCTGAGAGAGGCTGGGAGCCCTCCTATTCGCGATCCCCTTTTCCTTGGGGAACTCTCAGGGGATAAAAACAAGCTCGCTGAGAACCATATTTTTCTGGGTGAAAGGTGAAAAATGCAGCATTTCCTCCAAGTGGAAAGCACTGGGTCCGCCAGCTCTGGGCACATTTCCGAGATCTTCCTCCCACGCGGGGAGGAGGCAGGCAGCTCCTCACAAGGGGGAGAGGAGGAGAGGTGGGAGGTGGGTGGAAGAAGGGGAGGGAATCGGAAGGGAAGCACCAGTGGCTGACACCAGGGCTGTTGGGCGTGTGTGGGAAGCAGAGGGCCTGTTTGTGTTGGAGGAGCCTGGGGACTGGACAGAAGGCAAAAAAGGAGGAGCAGGGCAGCCGCTCAGGGTGTGCCTGACCCGCAGGGGCACCGAGCTCCCTGGACTCTGGGCCAGCGAGGGGACAAAGAAGACTCCACAGGCCTTCCTGAGAGATCCCACAGGCGAGCTGAGAGGAAACACAGGGTGCGTGAAAGTTAGTTTTCCTAAGAAAAGCAAGAACATTCCCCTCCCTGACCTCACCCCAGCCGTCCTTACTGAGAACACATGGGAAGTTCAGGGGAATTTTCTCAAATCCTGCTTGTGGGACAAAAGCTTTTCAGGAACCCATGCTTCATGATATCCTTCCTGGGCAGGACAGGGGTGGCTGGCATTAACCTCTGAGCTCACTGGCTGCTCCTCAAACCTCTTTGGGCAGCCAAGAGTCCAGCCAGCCCCCCGGCTCCTGCCTTCCATGGAGCCGCTGCCACAAAGCCACACACAGGTCCCGTCCCCCGCCAGGCCCTGCTCCTCAGAAGGAACACGGCAGCAGGCGGAATGGGGACAACAGGGCGTGGCAGGCAGGGCTGGAGGCGGGGCTAGTCCCTCCCCACCTCAGCTGGGCTGTCACCGCAGCCTCCCAGGACTTGCTGCCCTGGACTCTGCACTAATGGCCCTGACTTCTCACTCTCCCTGAATCCCTGCCCGGGGCCATGCGACTTTGTAGTTGCTCTCACAATGGAGATAAGAGTCTATTCCTTCATCCCTAGACTCTATGGACTCGGACTAACACAATGTGGCAGAAGTGACGCGAGGAAGGGCCAATCCCAGGCTGTCAAAGGCCTTAGACCTCGATTCTGGTGCTCTCGCCCTCCTCCATCAGCATGCAAAGGGCATGGCAGGCTAGGTCACTGGTCCCAGCAGGAGGATGGAGCAGATCCCCGGCCACCTCCTCGTCCTAGCCAAAGCCACGCTAAGTGAGCCACTCTACACTTGTGAACAAGTCCCGCTGAGGCTGGAAGAACCGCCAAGTCAAGCTCAACCCCGATCAGCAGGGCTGCCAAGCCAACCACTTAAGGCGTGGAAGCAATCAGCACATCTCTGCGGTATGCCACTGAGGTTTTGTGGTTGCTTGTCAGGCAGCATTATCAGGACAATAGATAGCAGATACACTTAGCAAGGAACCTAGGGGAGCCACAGAGCCAGCCTGAGTTCTCCCTGGGTCTCTTGCTCACCTAAACCCCAATCTAATCCCTTAGCATCAGGACAAAGATTTTATCCTGCCAACCACCACTGCTTTTATAAAGTTACCCCGCGTTTCTTGATTTGGGGCCACTGAGAGGGTGAAGGAGCTTGCTCCCAGCTTGGTACATACCATCTCTTAGCCTGTTCTCCCATCCTGAGCCTCCCATGTGATCAGCTCCTCTTGGGGCCCCCTACTCTGGTGCCCTCTCACCCACAGCATCTCTACGGCTCTGACTCCATCACACGTCACCCCTCCCCTCCCAGCTCCTTTTGCATCCCACCCAGAGCAAGGCAGTTCAGCATCCTCATCAGCTCCAACACACACTCCCGGGTCCCCACCCCCAGGTTACTGCGTGTTTCCCTGGATAACAGTCATAGAGAGAAACAGCACAACTCTTCTGGCTTCAGCTCAGCTGAATAGTTTGCTCACTTTTTTTTTGACTGAAGGCAATTGATTCAAAATGTGACTCAACTGGAGTTGTGAAAGCAACTCCATTATATCCTGGAAGCCCTGCCCCTGGATGTTTCCAAGGAGACGGTGTTGAGGTGAGGGTGGGGGGGAGGTGGTGACACCCACCTTCCACCATGTAACTTTCTCCACACTGCACTCACAAGGTGACATTAGGTAGGAGAGGACAAACTGTTGTTACCTTTATTGCTCTGGGATGAAGCATCCCGGTCATCAAAGGTCCCCAAAGACAGGAGGCAGAAGGCTGAAATTCAAGGTGGATGTCTCTAGTTTATTTATTTATTTTTTAGAACTCTTAATGTGCCTAGAACCGTGCTTGGTCCAAAGTTTCAAGCCTTCGCTGAGAGCCTGCTGCACACGCAAGAGGAGAGTCACGGCAGAGCTACTCGTAGTCGCCTCTGTGAGTGGATCATATTTCCCTCCTCTTAGGTTGGTAGCAGCATTCATCTCACCTTCCTCAGCAAGCCCCAGCACGGGGGATCTGCCAGGGAGCCCGCCGTCCCCAGCGTCACTCATGAGCTGGCTAAGCAGCACCATGGTGACTCCCAAGGAAGCAACCCTGCTTCACTGATTCTTGTCCAGATGCTCAGACCAGGCCGAGGGTGCCCACTGCCCAGCCTCAGAAACACTGACTGCATTCGTGTCCATTTCTGGACACGGCCTTGGGAGGGAGCAGTAAGCCCTCCACGGGTGAATGAACAACCAAATGAACGCATGGTAGCCTTCAACTCTTTTATTCAAGTGTACTACAGACATCCCCCTCTCTCAAAACCAGGACAGTGACCCACCTCAGTAACACAGGCGCCTTCTCATCTGCTTGTTCGGGAAGCTTCATATTCGCCTCTTTGAACCATCCTTTACCAAGAGGGAATGGTCAGCTCCCCAAGGTGCCCACCCCTGTGACCCACCCCACACCGCTGATGCCACGAAGGGCCCACACAAGTCTCCTTTGGGAGAAAATTCTAGGAAGTGTGCGAAGAACTCAGGGTCGTCCACTCAAACTTGCAAAAGTATACCGCATGGACAGTCGGTAGCTATAAAAATATACACATACAAAAGGAGAGCTACAAAATCATGGTGCCCATTTTCTGAGATTTGCATTATAAAAAGTAAGGATTTCTCATTAAAGGTAAACTTTCCAGGGTTGGGGGGGGGCAGCTTCATAATTATGATTCTATCTCTAGTCTCCCTTCATCCTTATTTTCATAGTCAGAGCACATTGAACCAGCCAGCGAGGAGGGGAAGGGGTTAATCCTAGTTATTCATGGGCCGAAGTGAGAAAACGGAGGGTCAAGGTTTTACAGTCATTCTGCTGTCAGTAAGAGTGTGATGAGTCAGGAGAGGAGAGAAATATTTTAATACTGCCCTTTGGGTCTCTCTCTCTTTTTTTTAAAATGAACTATGAATCACAACACAGTCATTGAACTACAGCAGACGGGCTCGTAAATTCGCCTTGATGTGTGCTCTCTGGCAGCCACCACACACTCAGTGGACAAAGTCTCATGCTTCCTACACAGAGTGTTCCGTTGGGCTTGGCCCACAGAGTGTCAGCAGGAAAGGCCACCGAGGGACTCCCGCCTCGGTTCCAGTTTCCCATCAGGGTGAACTTGCTCCTTGAGGACAAGACACACTCTTGGTCCCCACGCCTGTGTCAGGCAGGGTCTCGGGCCCCCGGGACTCTCAGGATAGAAGGCTCGGTCTTCTGGGCAGGGCCAGCTGGTGTTACTTGGCTCCGCAAGTGTTGATGTTTTTCCCATCCACGGCGTCTTCCACCAGGGAAATGTGGTAATCGGTGGACAGGGTGAAATGAGAAATGCAGCCCACGAGGCCTCGCATGTACTGCCTGTTAGTGTGCAGAGCGATTTCCTTCATTCCACCTGCCAGGAAGCAAGAGGGAGATGACCTGAGCCAAAGAGGAGGACGTCTCTGTAGGATGCTTGAGTGGCTACTGACCAACACGTCCCTCAACTGACAGGACAAGGTAAGGGTGCAGAACCCAGAACTTTGGACATCGCATCTAGTCCATAATTAACCTTGAAGAGACAAGTTGACTTGGATCAGTGAGATACACAATCAGAGCCGTTAAGTATCTACCTCATACATGATTTTCTGACCTAGCTGACCACTTAAAGCAACACAGTACCTGGTGAATTTGGGGGGAAAAAAAAAGAAATGCTGTATAATGTCAACAATACGTAGTATGTGATAAGAGATGATGCCATCTTAAACCAAAAGAAACACACTGATGTTGAATGCTTTCAATTAAGTTCACTTTTAGGAAATATCCTACAGGCAGAGGTGTCTTTCCATGTTTATGTGTCTGCATTAGCGGGTTCTAAGCTATTTATAAAAATACCACTCATTCTAATTCTGCGAGGGGCCAGAAAGACAGATACTCCTTCCTCCAGGAGAATTCCAGGAGCTATATTTAGCAGGTTCCTGTTCTATAAACAAGCAGGGTTTTCCTGGTGGATTGGTCCACAGCACAAAACCATCTAAAGTGTTTCCTGACCCTTCAGCCATGAGTCAGAAGTTCAGAAAATGGAAGAATGGAATATCTGAAAAGTTTCCGATTTCCAAGTATTTGACTGATCCAGTGAAGTGCACGACTTTGGGAAGCCCCAGCATAACAAAGGGAAGACTAAGAAGAAAAGGCACTGGATAACTGAGGTTCTGCTGGAGGTCAAGGTCACTTACCCACATACAGAGCTCCGTTGATGTTGAGCTGCCTCATCATGCCAGGTGACTTGCCTGTTCTGGCCCCATAGTCATCCACGGTTATCTTTCCTGATTGGCCATCCCTGTAAAAACCACCACCAGCTTTGGAGCTTCCTTTAATCATTCAATCATGTACTCATGTTAACAGAAATGTATTCAAGTCCTCACTAAGCACCAGGCACTGTACTAAATGATGGAGCTGTCAAAATGAAACAAACCAAGAAATCACCCAAATTCCTGAGGCAAAAAAAAAAAGAAAAAATTGCCAGTGATCAGTGTCACCACTCTATGGTAGAAGAATGCCCAGGTGCTGTGAAATCCTACCGGAGATGGAGAGAAGGCCAGGGGAAACTTCTCAACAAAGATTCTGTCTGAGATGCATTTTGAAGGCTGGGTGAGTCAGGTGAAGGAGCAGGGTAATGCAAACAGGAAGTGGCAACCGCAAAGAGAGAAAAGACACGGGGGTTTGGACAGTCTGAGCATACAGAATTCCAGAGGTGGGAATAGAATAGGAAAATGTGAAGCCAGAAGCAGATGTTGAGGGGCAAAAGCTTAGAATTTATTCCGAATGTGGGATGGAACCAGAGAACTTTAATGGGAGGAGTGGTGGTGACATGGTGACACATGGTGATGTTATTCTAAGCACAGTGAGAAACCAATGTGGCAGTCCCCATCGGCGGATCACTCTCGGGGAGAACAAAGAATGGTTTAGAGGCTTCTAAAGGACCCATGTGGTGCATGCATGCATGCTCAGGCGTGTCTGACTCTGCAACCCCATGGACCATAGCCATCCAGGCTTCTCTGCCCATGGGATTCTCCAGGCAAGAATACTGGAGTGGGTAGCCATTTCTCCTCCAGGGGATCTTCCCAACCCGCACCTCCTGCAGCTTCTACATTGGCAAACAGATTCTTTACCACTGCGCCACTTGGGAAGCCAAAGGACCCAGAGTCACCCCAAAGTGGCAGCAGGATGGAGGTGCTCCTCTGTGGCAAGGACTTTGCATTTTAAGGGGTTTCCAAGAACCAGCCACACCTCTTCTTCTTTCTTCTCCTCCTTCTTCTCCTAAAATGAGTTCTTTCTTGTCTTTTACTGTTCCCTTTTTTTTTTTTTTTTGATAGCCATCACTTCTTGTTTCTCAGGTTAACAGAAACAAGAAACTCTTATCTCTCTGATGATGTGAATATCATTTTTTTTTCATTCATAGTTTGTTTCCTCCAAGTTGCTTTGTTCTATGTATCTGTTCTGATATCCATGTTTGATATTGGAGATTTTTTTCAAATGCTTAGTGATCCCCGATTGCCACTCCACAGTTCAGTGCTGAGGACTGAGGAGGAGACTGGAAGCCCTGTGGGAGCCGCATGTGCAGGATAGCTTCTGTGACTGTATTGTGATCTGGTGCAACCACTGGGGGATACCTGGATTTCCTACTCTACTGTGGGGTACAGGCCTGGCTCTCAGCACTCTGGAATCTCAATGGGGGAAGATTTATAGGGCTCTTAATAGTCAACACAGAACTTTCACATAGTTTCCAGTATTAATATAGACAGAGTAGACTAGTCCAATGTTTAGCTATACCTAATGTCTCCCATTTCAAAGACCCTTATTCATTTTCTCCAGAGAATTGACTTTCATTATTCTTCCATGGGGAGGGAAAGGGCAGCATGCCAGCTATATGAAGTAGAAGGAGCTTGGGGTCTAACACCTTAAGTAAGATTTTTAAGCCAATCTGTTTTCGGCCCCTCATTTACCTTCCAAAACTTCTGGGCCCTACTCCTTTTGTGGGGGGAGTGGGGTATAATGATAGAAATCTGGTTGCCTAAATCTCATTTATTGATAGCAGCTCTTCTAGCAACTAGCTTTAGAGATATTTCTAGCCTGTTCTATAATCACCCTTGAGACCACACAGCTTCCCCGTTTTGGGTATGCTTTTTCAAAATCTCATACCAGAAGGATGTGATGGGCAATGCCTTGCCTGCTGTGACGGCTTTTCCCCATTACTCTAAAAATTCCATTTTCCACACTTTATTTCATCAGTTCTAAGAATTTTTCATTTTTAATATGTACAAAATGAGGATATACTTTATAATCAATGGCATCTTAGATTTGAAAAATGTAAAGTGAAGAACCTAGAAGCCACCTAGTCTGAAGGATCTTGGAATTGAGCTGGAGTATGAGCAGTTTGAGGCTTCCCCAGGGGCTCAGCGGTAAAGAATCAGCCTGCAATGCAGGAGACCTGGTCCGATCCCCGGGTTGGGAAGATCCTCTGGAGAAGGGAATGGCTACCTACTCCAGTAAATATTCACTACAGGAAGACATCTCTTTTTAACAAGTCAGAGTTGGGGCTTCATCAAAATCGCTCTCTCAAGGACTTTCAAGGTCACCCGGACAGCTGACGGGCACAGGTCTGCCTCTGTG
Organism: Bos indicus; assembly: GCF_029378745.1. Lineage (NCBI taxonomy): Eukaryota > Metazoa > Chordata > Mammalia > Artiodactyla > Bovidae > Bos > Bos indicus. Next base: position 35,881,824 of record NC_091779.1, read on the forward strand.
CCCTGCCACATCCTTTGGAATCGAAGGAAGCACAATGGGAAGAAGAACGGGGTCCAGCAAGACTACTCCCATCATAGCCTGTACATGGACTGCGTGGAAAACACCGTGGTGGGCCCATGTTTCCCAAGCTTCGCTCATGACCTCGCCTACTGACCTCCCCAGAAAGTACTATGGTATATTCTCAGGGAACCTGAGCCAAAGACTGTTCAGCTCATCTCGAGACCTGCATCAAGCGTGGCAGGACTGACATTTCTTTATACAGCTGAATTAGGACCTGCTAATCAGTTTCTAAAAATATATTTTTAGGGATAGATACATAGCAAAACTAATTTCAAAGGAATGATTCACCCTAAATCAATTAGAAGTGAGGGTAGTGAGCTCTGTGAGCAGGGGGAGGATGTGTAATTGGGGCAGGGTACACATGGCTTCTAAGATTCAGGTAATGTAATGTCAAAAAAACAAAAAAAGGTGGGGGCAACTGCTTGCATAACGAGAATAGAAGCATTCCTCAAAGTCTGCTGCTGCAGCTGCTAAGTCGCTTCAGTCATGTCTGACTCTGTGTGACCCCAGAGATGGCAGCCCAACAGGCTCCCCCGTCCCTGGGATTCTCCAGGCAAGAACATTGGAGTGGGTTGCCATTTCCTTCTACAATGCATGAAAGTGAAAAGTGAAAGTGAAGTCACTCAGTCGTATCCGACTCTTAGCGACCCCATGGACTGCAGCCCACCAGGCTCCTCCACCCATGGGATTTTTCCAGGCAAGAGTACTGGAGTGGGTTGCCATTGCCTTCTCTGTCCTCAAAGTCTACCTGTCCTGAAGTCTTATCTCACTATAGAGATATCTAGATCTCACTAGATGACCAGACCCTCCTCCAGTTTAGCCATCATAAAATTCCTTCTCCAAAAGGCCTTTGTTGAGTGAAGATTGGGAGTTCAGCCTTTCTGACCTGCAGTGTTAGTGATGGGCACGGGGGGAGTTGGTACCGAGATGCCCTAATGAGTGGAATCAGGGATACTGGGATGCCAGGCCAGGTGGGGGAACAGGAAGTGGGACTACAGGGACTTGGAGAGCACTCCCATCAGCTCTGTCTCATGCTGTGACAGGTACTCACCGAACGGCCTTGACTCGATGCCACCGACCATCGTTGAATGAGCCATTCACCATGATGGATGCCACACCACTGCCCAGGTTATAGCTAAAGGCGTCAGAGAAGAACAAGACAGAGAACAGAAAATAGCACTGACACACAGGCAGACGGTCATTCATAAATGATTCTCAATGAGAAAGCTCTCTGGAGCTCAGAAGGTAGTTTCTTTAATACAAAACAATGCTAAAAAGACACTAGGTTCCCAAATTAGGCCATAAATGATCAAAACTGATTTTTTATTTTTTAATTGTGGTAGAATTTACGATCAACCTTTTTTTTTTCTTGGCCATACTGTGCAGCAAAGAGGATCTTAGTTTCCTGACCAGGTATTGAACCTCTGCCCCCTGCATTGGGAGCATGGAGTCTTAACCACTGGACCTCTATCGAAGTCCAGACTTAATCATTTTTAAGTGTTCAGTCCAGTAGTGTTAAGTATATTCACATTGCAGAGTAAACAATTCCAGAACTTTTTCATCCTGTAAAATCAAAAATCTGTACCCATTAAACAACTTCCCATTTCCCCCTCCCCCAGTCCATGGCAACCACCATTTTACTTTCTCCTTCTGTAAATTTGACAATCCTAGGTACCTTATAGTAGGGTCAAACAGTATTTGTCTCTTCGTAACTGGCTTTTTTCACTTACCATAATGCCCTCAAAGTTGATTTATTTTAGGCTCCATGTATACTATTACTGTATAAGGAAAAAGAAGGACTTTATCATTTGTAAGGTGTTGTACTAGGTTGAACAGTATCCCCCCAAAATTAATGAACACCCAGAATCTAAGTGAAAATCGAAAGTGTTAGTCGCTCAGTTGTGTCCGACTCTTTGCAATCCCATAGACTGTAGCCCGCCAGGCTCCTCTGTCCGTGGGATTCTCCAGGTGAGAACACTAGAATGGGTTGCCATGCCCTCCTCCAGGGGGTCTTCCCGACCCAGGAGTTGAACTTGGGTCCAGAAACTCGGAGAAGCCTGGTGGGCTGCAGTCCGTGGGGTTGTGAAGAGTCGGACTCGACTGAGCGACTTCCGTTTCACTTTCATGCATTGGAGAAGGCAGTGGCAACCCACTCCAGTGTTCTTGCCTGGAGAATCCCAGGGAAGGCAGAGCCTGGTGGGCTGCCGTCTATGGGGTCGCACGGAGTCGGACACGACTGAAGTGACTTAGCAGCTTAGCAGCCAGAAACTCAGAAAGTGAACTGATTTGGAAACAAGGTCTTTGCATATGCAATTAGTTAAGAGAGTATTTGGGGTTATATGGGGTTAGGGAGGAAGTCATATGTGGTTACTGTTGTTGTTTAGTCGCTAAGTCACGTTTGACTCTTTGCGACCCCATGGACTGTAACCTGCCAGGGTCCTATGTCCATGGGATTCTCTAGGCAAGAATACTGGAGTGGCAAGAATACTCCAGGAGAAGCTCCAGGAAAGCTTTCTGACCCAGGGATCAAACCCACATCTCCTGCATTGCCGGCGGATTCTTGACCACTGAGCCACCTGGGAAGCCCCATTTGGGGTTAGTGAAGCCCTAAATCCAATATGACTAGTGTCCTTATAAAAAGAGGAAATTTTGACCCAGAGACACACAAAAGACACCATGTGAAGATAGGGGCAGAGACTGGAATGATACAGCGATAAGACAAGGAGCACCAAGGAGTGTGAGCGATCACCAGAATTTTAGCAGAGTCACAGAGCAGACTTCCTCAGAGCCCCAGAAGGAAGTGACCCTGTAAGGCCTCCGGGGCGGACTTCTCGCCTCTAGAACTGTGAGATAACACATGTCTATCCCCACCCAATTTGTGGTAATTTGTTATGGCAGTCTTCAGAAACGAATACATGTGTTTTCACTTTTCAAAAAAACAGAACAGAACAAAACATTGCAGAGTAGGCTGTCCCAAAGAGTTTAAGGGAATTGGCCTAAAATCTCAAAGCCAAAGTATAGGACTTGCACTTGGGGTCTTACCTGCGCGCCTCCCCCTGCCACATTTTCTTGGATAGCAGATCCACTCCGAAGCTTCTGTTTTCTGTTTCAGTTGCCAGATACCCTGATATGCTAAGGGGATCAGAAGACTTGCATATGTTGTTTACCAGAGAGAAATATCCCTCTTAGTCTAGTGTTCATTCAATTATTCTAATTTAATTAAAAACAACAAATATTTAGTGAGTGACTATTTTAGGCTGGGCACTGAGCCAGCTGCATAGATCACCCCTTGATAATATAATAAAGCCCATGTAATCATGCTTTTGAAGGAAAATGCATTTCACCCAGACAACTCTCTCCTCATGTTGTAAGAGGACATGTCTCTCCTTTAGCTCATTGGCCAAGAAACAGGAAATTGAGAGGAAACCCAGATTAGTCACTGAGCTCTTCTATGCACTCAAGCCAACAAAAGAGCAAGAATAGAAAGCTTTGGCTTTTCCCAGGGAAAGCACTATGAGTCCTTTCTTTAAAACTGGAGTCTCAAAGAAGCCACACAGCCCATCGACATTTAACCAAGAATAGAACTCGGGTGACTTGACAAACTCTGAGACAAAGCTGTTGCTCTGACCCAGAAAAATCCACTGTTTTCTAATGAATTTTCCCACATCAAGTGTCTCCTTGTATGAAGCAGCCTGGAGGTGGAATTTTCAGATTTCATTATTTAGTGGCCAAATGCTTGTTGAAGAAATGAATGAGTATAAAGCAAGGCTGAAAGCTGGTTGGCAGAAATACAGCTGAATTACTATGTGGGCTTTTATGAGAGGCAGCACGGGGTGATAGAAAGAACCTGCTGCTGCTGCTAAGTCACTTCAGTCGTGTCCAACTCTGTGCGACCCCATAGACGGCAGCCCACCAGGGTCCACTGTCCCTGGGATTCTCCGGGCAAGAACCCTGGAGTGGGTTGCCATTTCCTTCTCCAATGCATGAAAGTGAAAAGTGAAAAGGAAGTCGTTCAGCGACTGTCCGACCCTCAGCGACCCCATGGACTGAAGCCTACCAGACTCCTCCGTCCATGGGATTTTCCAGGCAAGAGTACTGGAGTGGGGTGCCATTGCCTTCTCTGAGAAAGAACCTAGACACTTGGGTTAGAGGAATCTGCCTTGATTCCCAGCCTTGCCAATTCCTAGCTCTGTGATCTTGGGCAATTTGCTCCATTTGTCTGAACCTCAATTTTCTCATCTGTGAAATGGGTTCATAATACCTACCCTGAAGGATCTTACAGAAGGTTCAGTAAGATAATATATATAAAGAGCATAGCACATAGTAGGAGACAGGCAAATAACCCCATGCCTGTGTGCATGCTAAGTCACTTCAGTCGTGTCTGACTGTGTGTGACCCTGTGGACTGTAGCCCACCAGGTTCTTCTGTCCATGGGATTCTCCAGGCAAGAATACTGGAATGGGTTGCCATGCCCTTCTCCAGAGGATATTCCTGACCCAGGCCTTGAATCTACATCTTTTATGCTTTCTGCATTGGCAGGCAAGTTCTTTACCATTAGCGCCACACAAGAATACATGCAGTGCTTAATGCAGCTCGGATAGAGCATGGACAGCACACCTAGAGGAACTAGCAATAGGGGAGAATTGCCACCCAGAGTTAAACCTGTCAAGCCTCTCCTGGAAGAGTAGTCATGTGTGAAAGTAAACCACCAGACTGTGAATATGTAACCGAAACACCCAGGAACACCCAGGTCTCAGAACAACGTGACTTAGGTAGAACTGCAGCAGCATAGACTGGAGTGGGATTGAAACCCAGTGAATGGAAACTTTTTCAGTTGTGTTTGGACAAAGGATGGGTTTTCTTCTTCTATTCTCTAGCCTGGTAACATGCCTGTTCATCTAGATTGTACTCAAGGAGCAAACACGGAACCCAGCAGACAGGAATCCAGCCACCACTGCAGGTGGGGGAGCGGCCCAGTTGGCTCCTTGACGGCCTGACTCTCCAACCCCACCGACTCCCTCTCATTTCTCGAATAACCTCCCGCTTGCCCAGACACCTGATATACATCCCCCTGGAATTTCTCTTTTAAATAATAATAAATGGCCAAGAACAGTGATTGCCTTTGTTGGGAGAGGGCATGAGGGAGCCTTCCTGGGTGTAGGAAATGTTCTGTGTTTTGTTCCGAGTGGTGGTCACACAAGCGTTTGTATGTTAAAAAATGTATTGAGCTGTACACCTAATATTTGTACACTTTATGTAAATTATACCTTAATTTAAAAAAAATTGAAATATAGTTCAATTAAAATGCTTTGATAGTTTCTGTGCTGTGTTTAGTTGCTCAGTCATATCCAACTCTGTGACCCCATGGACTGTAGCCCGCCAGGCCCCTCTGTCCATGGGATTCTCCAGGCAAGAATACTGGAGTGGGTTCCCACGTCCTCCTCCACGGGATCTTCCCAACCTAGATCAAACCCAGGGCTCCTGCACTGCAGGTGGATTCTTTATGGTCTGAGCCACCAGGAAAGCCCAAGAATACTGGAGTGGGTAGCCTGTCCCTTCTCCAGGAAGAGAACCAGGAATAGAAACAGAGTCTCTTGCATTGCAGGCAGATTCTTTACCAGCTAGTATACAGCAAACTGATTCAGATAATATTATATGTATATATGTCTGATTTCAGATTCTTTTCCATTATACGTTATTACAAGATATTGAATATAGTTCCCTGTACTATAAAATAGGACTTTGTTGTTTATTTATTTTATATGTAGTATGTCTCTGTTAATTCCAAACTCCAAATGTATCCCCTCCTACCCCCTTCCTTTGGTAACCGTAAGTTTGTTTTCTATGTCTGTGAGTCTGTTTCTGCTTTGTAGATAAATTCATTTGCCTCATTTTTTTTTAGATTCCATATATGAATGATAGCATATGACATTTGTCTTTCTCTGACTTAATTCACTTAGTTAAATCTCAATTTAAAAAAAAAAGGTAAAAAATATGTGAATGAATGAATAAATGAACAAATAAATGTGGTGTCTGCTTTCTCTACAATGTCCCGTGTACCTGGTGAGCATGAATCAGTTATCTTGAATCCAGTTTACCTACTCAAGCTGGTACACACAAAAGGCCAGGAGTCTGAGCACAAAGGTGGTCCACTAGGAAATGCCACCAGGTGAGGCCCCTCGGAAGCCACTGGACTGCCTCCACGTGGTGGCACTTACACTTGGTCGTGCCTCTGTTAAAGCAGAGCACAGGGTACTTGGCCAATGTCAGACTGCTTCCCTTTCTCTGCTGCATGAAAATGTTATCAAAGTCATATGGAAAATTAGTAGGTAATATCCCCAGTAAAGTGGTATTTACACACTTAGTTTTATGCCCTATACATAATCATAAAACAAAATTAAAAAAAACAAACAAAAACCACATTCTCAACTGAGCACTCTGATTCCCTTTCTTTTTAATTTGTACCAAAACCATAAATAATCTTTTTGTTGAATTCCAGTGCTTTTCTTTATTCTCTGACAGAAGCACTTTGAGCACTAAATTAGCAAAAAGGACAAGCATTTAGGTGAAGAATGTTAAGATTATACCGTATTATCTTAGATTTCCTGTTGTTTGCTTTGAAATTGTATCAAACACTAAAACCTCAAAAACGGTTCATCTACCCAATCAACAGGTTTACTTTCTAGGCTCCACTGATGTAAGCTGCATGGCAGCAGAGCCTTATTCAAAATAATAATAGCTAAATTTTATATAGTATATTGTGCCAGTTCCCTTACGTATGTTCGTGATGTTTTTTGAACAGAGTAAACACTTGATCAGGGATAATCATTATCACTCACTAATAAGTACACATGCCGGGCCTTACACTAAGCCCTTTACGTGAATTAACTCATTGGGTCCTCATGATTAACCCTTTCCTTTTGCAGAGGTCAGATAACCTGCAGGTGATCACGTGGCCGTGGGAATCAGGCATGTCTGACTCTGAAGCCCTGGTTTCTGACCATTCCAGACTCGGTTTCTCAGGGTGTGGCTCCTGGTATCTTCCAATCAGATTCTGGCACTCAGCAGGACCTCCTCCACCAGCATCTCTGGGTGTGGGCCCAGGAATCCAGTAACCTCAGATAGGAGCCCCACAGCTGACTCTGTGTAGGCTGACAATCTTAAACCACTGGCCACTCTCTGATACCTCTCCGCCCAGCCTCCCCCAGGGCTTCCGTACTTCTGAGCCGGGTGAATGATGTGGGGGGAATAGCTGCCCAGAGGAAGGAAATGCAGCGAAGCAGCCAGGTTCCAGGCCCAGGGATGAGCACAGATGTCTGCTCTGGGGTGTGGGGGCTGAGCTGGGGAGGATGCCCTTTACTCAGAACTCGGCCAGAACTCCAGACTTAAAAGAGAAACGTGGGACCAATTTCCAGAAACCTGAAAAAGAGTTGGTAACCAAAGAAACACATCGGGATGGAGTTGTAAGAACGGTGCCCAGAGAGCATGGGGGTCTGGCCTGGGCAGGGTGTGAGAACCAGTGGGAGCTGCAGGGTGGCCGGGAGGAGACTGAGTTTCCCCGTCCAGCTGAGTTTTCGCTGGCGGTTTAGGGGGGAAGTCGGGCCTCCCACCCACGGCTGAGCTACTGTTTCAGTTCCCTTTTCTGGGCACAATCAAGTACTTGAGGCCTTGGCGAGGTTAACCACAGGAAAACCACAAGAAAATGGCTTTGCAGCAGCCAGCCTGAAACTGGGGTGTGAAGAGCTCAGCATTTGACCTTGGGGCTGCGGGGAGGGGGCGGAGGTGGTGCAAACTGCTCTCGGGCAGCCTCCAGCTTTCAACCACACTCTGCTCCCCAAAGTCCTCAACAACCATAGGGTCACTTGACTGAGCATGCTCAGCTATGTAGGGGCAAGCATTGGACAAGCGACATTTCCTTTCAAAATGTCCTTTATTCAAATCGCCAAGACTTCTATTCTTGTACCCTGGCTGTCAGCAATCCCAGCACAGGACCCACTGAAGCCCCAGAACTCAGCCTTCTTCTTCTTCTCTGTAGTTCCTTATCTAACCTTCATCTATTTCAACTCCAGTTAATTCCGTATCATTTAGTGAACACTTGTGCAGGTCACCGGGTCGGGGATTAAAGAAGGAAAAGTCAGAGAAATTCCTTCCCCCATGGAGCAGATGGTCTAGAGAGCAAGCAGGCGTTTCAAACCGTAGCAGGCGTCAGAATCACCGGGAGAAACAGTTAACAGATTGCTGGGTCTCATCCCTAAAGTTTTTCTGTTTCAGTAGTTCAAGGGTGTAGCCTGAAAATTTGTATATTTTTAACACGTTCTCAGATGATGCTGATGCTGCTGGTCCAGGGACCACACTTTGAGAAGCACAGTTCTAAACAAGATATTTCTACCCTCAAGTGGGGCTGTGTCATCACCATCTCTAGAGAAGCTCTTTCATATTATACAGCTGGCCCCTGCCCCTTGGAATCTGGCTCCCACCCAGCTTCCACCCAGCTTCTGGTGGTGAGATCTTGTGCTGGTAATTCTTCAGCTACTTTATAGCTTGTCGTTGTTGTTCTTTAGCTGCTAAGTCATGTCCGACACTTCTGTGACCCCTTGGACTGTAGCCCACCAGGCTCCTCTGTCCATGGGATTTCCCAAGCAAGAATACTGGAGTGGGTTGCTATTGCCTTCTCCAGGGGATCTTCCCCAGTGACAAATCTGAGAACAGTCTAAACTCATGTAGAACTTCTAGAACTGTCTTATCCATTATCACCTGAGAAGCACGTATAAAAATGCAAATGTGGGGTTGCTATATTGAGGTATGAGTTTGTGCTTTGTTCTTTGCAGTGGGAGATTGGAAAGCAGGCCTTCTCCTTCCCAAGGCTCCACAGGGATTAGGGAGCTGAGTCAGAATATAAAGCCAGGTCTCTCAGCTAAATCTTCAGATCTTCCTGAGCTGGTGAGCACTGGGCCAAATACTCATGTCCATGCTTGGCAGGATCAAAGTCCTCCTTCTACTTCCTCATTTGTAAGTGGGGAGTAGATGGCAATAACATACTAGTACAGGAGCCACAAAATTGTTCTCTAAGTTCAGTTCAGTTCAGTTGCTCAGTCGTGTCCGACTCTTTGCGGCCAAATAATAAGTATTTTAGGCTTTGCCATAGAGTTCCTATTGAAACTACTCAAGTGGATCACTGTCACCTCAAAGCAGTCATTGACAATGCATAAATAAATGAGGGTTGCAGTATTCCAATAAAATTTCATTTACAAAAATGGGTGGGTATGTGTGCTTAGTCGTGTCCAACTCTTTGCGACCCTATGGACTATAGCCTGCCAGACTCCTCTGTCCATGGGATTCTGCAGGCAAGAGTAGTGGAGTGGGTTGCCATGCCTTCCTCTAGGGGTTCTTCCCAACCCAGGGATCAAACCCGCAGCACCTGTGGCTCCTGCGTTGGCAGGTGGATTCTTTACCATCGAGCCACATAAATGGGTAGGGGGCCAGATACGCCACCAGGCTATAGTTGACCGACTGCTGCTCTGGAAATGGATACTGGAGAGAAAGACCAGGAGCCTCAAATTAAGCTGGAGCTTCAGGCAACAGTTAATTCTAGCTGACTGTGTTCTGGCTCCTCTGCAACCTCTGTTTGGCATGATCTGCACTGGCTGAGAAAAATCACAAGATGATGCTGTCGGCAGCCAGTATAAGGGTTACCTGAACACCAGGGCTCCATCCCGAAGGCCCAAGGAAATGAAGTCACTGTTAGGTCTCATGGGGCTGTCTCCCCTCCACAGCAACAGGCCATCTTTGGCAGTTGTCTTAAACCGCATGAACGCGTTTGATCTTGATCCTGACACCCTGGAGGAAAGACACAAATCATTACACCAAATCAACCAGTCTCCACCAACATCCATTTCTGAGTAATCCTGGTTTTGTCTGCCAGTTATAAAGATGGTCTAATGTTTCTGACACTATCAGGAGATTAGAAAAAGTGTCACCACTATGAGCCATGCCATGGGTCTAAACGTCTGAACTCCTCATTCTACAACATGGAGTCTGTCTCTCTCTCCAGGTGTGCTGAACACCACAGAGAGCATTTGATGAGTGACAGATAAGCCAGACCCTGGCCAATGCCACAGTCCCAGCCTGTACCCCCAGTACACACCTCAGTCTAACCTCCTTCCTGTCCTACCACTCACGAGCCCTTGGGAAAGTGCCCCTCCATTCCTCAAAAGGAAGTGGGTTACTTAATTACCAAGAGATTCGAACGCTCAGGGCTATGATTGTGGTTGTGGATGGCCATCTGTGGAGGTGATGTCCTTGAACGTAGAGAAGGAATGACTGGACAGGGGGCAGAGCATCAGACAAGGAAGGTGCCTCGATGGGATAATGGTCTTGAGAGGTGTTGGGGCAGAGGCAGGGTGGAGTGGAACAGAAAGCTGAGAGGAAGGAAGGGGTGCTCAGGAAGGGCAGGTCCCAATCCTACAGCCATGGCTGGGAATAAGATCACTGCTTATCGGTTCCTGTTAATGTTGGGATATTCTCATTGATTCTTGGGAATAGACTAGTTCAGAGATCCAGTTTCACTAGGAAGTGGCCAGTGTTTCATCCGATTAAGGGAGAAAAGCAACCATGAGGTCCTTAAATACAAGGCGAAGTAAGAATAAATGCAATTTAATGTTGTTCTTTATAGTGTAAGATGGCTCTACTGGAAAAGTCCTGACCATTTTCCTGTCACGTGTCTAATGAACGTGGCCTGCAGCTTGTAGAGTGCATTCAGTAGTGACCAGTGGAGGATGCTTTTGTCCAAGGCTTCCCAGAGCCTGGGATAGACAGGAAGAGGTCTAGTGTGCTCTCCCCAGACAGGTCTCAGAGTGGTGAGTGAGGAGCAGGGTCCATGACACTCCACCAGACCAGGTGCGGAGCAATCCAGCTATGGGCTATTCCCTAGAGATCTGCTTTTCCCAGTCTTGTGTTCAAGGTTCCTTCCTTCCCTCACTTGCCTTGGATACACTGATTCGTACAAGTCAATCACACGGTTCCATTTCTTTCGCAGTGATTGGCTTAGGGGTAGATCTGTGACCCACTGTTGTCCAATGAGATTGAGGAAATTTATCAGGAGGACTCTAGGAGTCTCTTCCTTTCAAAGAGAGTCACATGAAAAAAAGGGCTTTATTCTATTGTACTGTATATCGCCATGATTTATAACTATTTAATGAGCATCTTAGGAACAGCTGTCTTTTTACCATAAAGGGTATGATTGTTGCAAAATATGCTGAGGATAACAAGGCAGGAAAATGAGTCATTGATAATACAATTGATTCTCTGAATTAATCAACCCAGGATCCAGACTAAGTCTAGACAGTTTGTTATATGAAATAATATTTACCGTTCATGTTTAAGACATTTCGAGCTGAATTTTCTGTTGTGTGTGTGTATGTGCACTCAGCCGCTTCAGTCACATCTGACTCCTTGTGACCCTGCAGACTGTATAGCCAACCAGGCTCCTCTGTCCAGGGAATTCTTCAGGCAAGAATACTGAGTGGGTTGCCATGCCCTTCTCCAGGGGATCTACCAGACCCAGGGATCAAATGTGGGTCTCTTATGACTCCTGTATTGGCAGGTGGATTCTTTACCACTTGTGCTTCCTGGGAAGCCTGAGTTTTCTGTTACTTACAGCCAAAGGCATCTAATGGAAACACACTCTGAACCTGACTTCTCTCTGCAGCTTCACACGCCTGCACACATAGATGCAATCTATTAATACACGCACACAGGTGTTATTGGGCTTTCTGCTTTGGGGCTTTGAACCTCCTACTTGCACCAAACCCTTCCACTCCCACAAACGACCTGGCGCCCCTCACTAAGGATCACCCTCCTAGTTTCTGGGGACTGAACACCCCTCCATCTCTTGGGTGTAAGGACTTGAAGAAAGAAGAAGGTTTCTTGGCTGGGACTCCATTTCGCCTATGGCCCACACAAGACAACTTCAAGAAACACAACATGGGATTAGAGGAACAAAGCCGGGCCTGTCTGGTTTGTGTTCAGAAACACCAGGGACATCCAATGCCCCAGGAAAATGTCTCTTAACCGCCTTTGTTCCTTGAAAAACCACCAAATTCCACCCTAAGAACTGTGTGCCTTTAAAGAGTTGCCTTAGTCTGTGACGAGGCAATCAACCTGAGACAATGGAAAATATCCAGATTTGTGCTGGCAGTGGGGTGGCAAGTGGTGCTCTCTGAACTACAAAGAGTGGAGGGGAAGGAAAAGAAAGAGAAAAGGGCAAACTGAAAGCACCAAAGCCGAGCTTCACTAGATTCACCAAAGCCAGTCTTCCTCATGGGAAATAGCCTAATTAGGCTCTTCCAAACCAGGAGCTTTATAAGTGCGGTGTTGGAGAAGACTCTTGAGAGTCTCTTGGACTGCAAGAAGATCCAACCAGTCCATCCTAAAGGAAATCAGTCCTTAATATTCATTGGAAGGACTGATGCTGAAGTTGAAACTCCAATACTTTGGCCACCTGATGCGAAGAACTGACTTATTTGAAAAGACCTTGATACTGGGAAAGATTGAAGGTGGGAGGAAAAGGGGACGACAGAGAATGAGATGGTTGGATGGCATCACTGACTCAATAGACATGAGTTTGAGTAAACTCCCAGAGTGGGTAATGGACAGGGAGGTCTGGAGTGCTGCAGTCCATGGGGTCAAAGAGTCGGACATGACTGAGCGACTGAACTGAACTGAAACCAGGAGCTTGAACTCTGGAGCAGGGCTGGACCTTCAGTCACCAGCAATTAAAAGTCCCAGCTGTGACGTGAGCATCTCTTTTGTCATGCTCTTGCATCCACCTGAAGAGAGCCAAGAAGCCCCCCACCACCAAACTGGAAAGAGCCTGAAGAGGACAGTGGACCTCACTGATGATGATTCACAGTAGGGCACGGACTTGGAGCTCTCTGCTTGGTTGGAGATGTGCCAGAACCCTTCCACGGCTGGCTCTAGGCAGAGCATGGCCACAAAGTAGCATGAAGTTGACTCCCCTGCCGGAAATCGCACGCATGGAACCCTGGCTTCAGGAGCATTGAGTTCTCACTGCTCCTCAAAGCCTGAGTATCAGAAATCCCAGGGCTGACCATTGTCCCTCTTTGACCAGAAAGGCTCTGGGTTGTTGGTCATGCTGCTGCTGCTGCTGCTAAGTCATGAGGTTGGTTCAAAGGCTACATTTTTGTGGGGTTATTTTTTTGTATGTGTTGTTTTGTTCTAGTTTCTATGTTTATTTTGTATGTTTTCTTCCCCTGGGACTACAGCTAAATTCTCGTGCCTTCTTGGAGAATTATCTTCTGGCATGGAAGATAAGGAAAAGCTCTGGGAAAGATAATGAGAAACTGACCTCCCAGGAGATAAGGAAGGTGCTCGAGGGGTCTTCTTACCTCTTGAGAATATCTGGATTGTCATACGTCAGGTAACTGCGGCCGATAAACTGCGGGATCTCAATAGCTTCTGTGATCGCTGAGACAGAACAGAAAACGGAGGTTATGTGCTATGCGGCTCTCTTGACCCCAGGACTCCACCAGGAGGCAGGAAAAGAACGAAAGCCAGCTCCCGGAAATGGGGCATTTATCAACTTGGCAGCCCCTTCCTCTTGGCTGCACAGGCACTTGGCCTGCTGTGGGATGACCTGGCCTGATAGCCTGCAGTTGGCCTCTCGCTGGTGGTCCCGCCCTGGGGCTGGCCGTCACTGTTATCTGCCTCAGCCCTACCGAGAAGGCCCTGCAATATACTGAACCTTGAATCGTGCCCAGTTATTCCTGGAAGCTAAAGGGCAGGCCCTGGGCCACGTGAGGAGCAGATGGGGATAGCCCTAGAAGTTCTCCAAGGGAGGCAAACAGTCCCCCAACAAAATCCACCAGGACTTCTCTATTTGAAACCAACCTGGTCCAGAACCCATTCGGTCACAACGTCAGATACGGGTTAGTAATGGATAAGGCTTTGACTGTTTTTTGTGAAGCACCTTCTGGTGTCCTACTTCACAAAATTTTTACCACAGTCATACAAAGGAGCAGCAAGTATTGGGGAAGGGGAGGCTTGGATATTCCCATTTTATAGAAAAAGAAAATGAGGCACGTAATCATTAAGGATTTGCCCAAGATTATACAGCTAAGAGAGAAACAGACTATGAACCAAACTCTGGCCCTGAGCCTTCTTTCCAATATTTTAGAAGTGTTTCCTTCTCATTACTTTGTTTTCTTGAGGAAGCACCCTCTTCCACACAGTGAATAAAGGAATAAGTTAAGTAGTAGCATTTGGTGTCATGAATTAGGGATAATTTAGAGGATTTCTTCTAAAGAGATCACAGCAATATCACTTTCCTCTTTAGAAAGACAAAGAAATGGCAATTTAAAAAAGTTAAGGTAAAATGAATCTCATGTTCAAAGAAATGTGCAAAATGAGAGAAAATAAGCCAGCTTATAAAATAAGTCATAGTTTCATAAGATATGTGGTTGGCACAAAGAAGATGAACTAAGATCTCTACATCCAGGAGAGAAAAAATGTGTAATTATCGACACTACAAATGACAGGAGAGTTTAAACTCAACTTCTACACATTAAAAAGAAGGAAGGAAGGCAAGAAAGAAAAGAAGGAAGGAAGAAAGAAAAAAAATAACAGTAAAACACAAAACCCAGTGACATTGCGCATGTGTGCTCAGCCATGTCTGGACTCTGCAAGCCCATGGATTGTAGCCCACCAGGCTCCTCTGGCCACGGAATTTTCCAGACAAGAATACTGGAGTGGGTTGCCATTTCCTCCTCCAGGTATCTTCCCCATTCAGGGATCGAACTCGCCTCTCTGGCGTCTCCTGCATTGGCAGGTGGATTCTTTACCACTGAGCCACCTGGGGAGCCCATAATGATATTGGGCCCCCAAATAAAAGTTCCTGTGTCAGCAGGTCACCCACAGCATGCTCCTGTATTCTTCATAAAAAGTAAGAAAAAAAAAAGGAAGGAAGAAAAAGAGAAGTTGGGGGAGGGAGAGAGTAAAAGAAAGAAAGAAAAGAAGGAGAGGAAGAGAAGCAAACATTTTAAAGAGAATTTTTGAGGTAACTATCTAAGAAGTTACTTTCTTGTCCTCTGAGGCAGCATGGCCCAGGACAAGGGGCTGTCGATGCGGAGGGCCTTTTAGAGTCGGAAGTGATGGCTCTTTAATCTCAAATTCTGAGCTGCTCCACCCTCTGGTTTAAGTGAGGAGGAGGAGGAAGGAAGAAAAGGAAGCTGAGAGAAGAAAAAAGATGTAAAATGCCACAAGTAGAAAGTTGGTGGGAAGAGAGAAGAAGAAGGGGAAAGTAGACGTTAGAGGAGGAGAAAAGAAAATGTCAGAGAAGCAAAGTAGGAGAAGGTGTGGGAAAAAAAACAACAACACAAAAATGAACAGCCAAGTGGATGGCATCCCCAAGCAGGGGATGCAGAGAGGATGAAAAAGCTGCGGCTGGGGGAGAAGTCCAGGAGAAGCAAAAAAATAGAAGAGGGTAAGAATGGGGTACAAGAAGCAAGAGTGGGGAAACGCAGGAGGACAGGGGAGCTCACACCTGGGCGGGCAGACCCTGAATTGCCAGCTGCTGATGCCAGACAGGAGGAGAAGCCATCCCTCCCAGTCACTCTGGAGTCCCTGCTGGGTTTGGCTCAGCCCCAAGCAGGGCCCATCCCTGCTGTTACTGGATGGACATGGGTCTGCACTCCTGGAAATGATCAGGATGTGCTCTGCACCTGGACTCTCAAAGGGGTGTGTGCGCGAGCCCCGTCCAGCTACTGACTAAGCCCCTCTAGCTCAGGGCTTCCCAAGATCCAGCCGGGAGACAAGTGTGCTCCCAGGGCTGGCAATCTCGGTGGGAGGCTGCAGCCCCTCTGAGAGGTGTGTCCCCCGTTACCCTCTGCAGGTGGTTGGCCAGCACTATGCCCACAGCCTGTCCAGAGCCTGACCTGGCACCAGCCCAGGAGCCGTCCCAGCTTCTCGGAGGACTCACTGTACTTACTGTTGAGGCAGTAGTTCCCACACTCTGCCAGATGC
Organism: Bos indicus; assembly: GCF_029378745.1. Taxonomy (NCBI): domain Eukaryota; kingdom Metazoa; phylum Chordata; class Mammalia; order Artiodactyla; family Bovidae; genus Bos; species Bos indicus. Next base: position 35,897,922 of record NC_091779.1, read on the forward strand.
CAGCATGAAACAGAACAGGGCAAGTCAGAATCTCACAGTCACTGTAAAATCCCAATTACTGTGGTTGCAGATCGCTGGAAAGCGGCCTTACACAGCCCCTGGGAAGCCCTGCAGGAACTCACATTCCTCTGAGGGAACGTGAATCCACTCGTTCCCCTCGTGAGAAACCGCTGGAAATATTTTCTCTCAGCATGGTTAGCACCAAATCACCCAACACACCTCCGCAGTTCTCGGCTTAGTAACTGGGGTACAGGAGGTGGTGGACCAGGAAGATGTGTCTAATAAACTGTCTAACACCTCTGGGGCTCCCCTGACCTTGAACTGACAATGCCCACTTAATCTAAACCTGGAGAAAACACTTCCTGGAGAGTTACTTACCTTGTCAATGACCACTACCTTTTCTTGGCTCCAGGCTACATGTGAAAAAGGAATGCAAGCCAGCCAGCTGCCTCTTTTCTCTCCACAGTGGAAAATATCACCCTAATTCCCAACCCACCCCCTTTACAAGGTTCAGATCTTGTGATTAATAAAGAGCAGGCGAACACTCTAGAAATGACACCACTGAACATAAACACAGTGAAAATATACTCCGTGTCATCAGTATATGTGGATAAACATTAATTCCATCCTAAAACATTACAGTTAGAAGTAGCCATCTAGTCCTTTCTAGCCTTTTGCAGTTTTTTAAAATATTGTAAGCACAAGTATATTTTATCCTAACCCTTTAGATCTAATTTCTTCTACACTGTCTTTTTTTTTTTTTCTTGTGGCAAAGGCACTACTCAAAGACTGTTTTTGGTGCTTCCTCACATTTAGACCTAAAAGCTTGAGACATCTGGTGACAAAATGAATAACCAGCCTGCAAGCCAGGCAAATTTTCCACTTCAGGGACTTGAAATTCCCAATGGACTATAAAGAGTGGAAGAAAACTTGCTGGCTCCTTCACGCAGTCCCAGGACCAGTGAAGGAAGGAGCTGGGGTTGTAACCTAGCTTTTCCAGCAGCCAGGACTTCTCCCCACAACCTCCTGAGCGATGGCAATCCAGTCCCAGGGAACAATTTCCAGGGTGGGCAGCTCTCTCATCCACAGGCAGAACTCTCCCTTGCTGGACAGCTCTGCTTGGAGCAGCCATCTGGTCCCATGAAGCTGACTCTGCAGCCACAAAGTAAGTAATAGCTAAAAAATTGTTTTCTACACTACCAGCCTTCAACTATCTAAAAATCAACATCCAGGCTGAATGCCTCCAAATCTTGCATTGGTTAAGGATACACCATCCCAAGAAAAGAAATTCCCTATAGTATGCACAATTTATATGTTTTATGAATTTGTGTTTTTTCATACTGAGTATTCTTAAATTACAGCTCATATTTAATGAAGCTACTTTTTTTTTTTTTTAATGCTCTGGGACTTCCCCCCAACTCCCGTCCCCCAATCAGACTCAGCAATTTGATATGAATTTACTAAATACACTGTGAAGTGTGTAGAATGTGGTCCATCATTATGAGTCAGGCAGGTTCCCATCTTTGAGGACTGTGTGTCTCTGACAAATGTGTGACCTAAGCCAGTGGCTTTCGGTGTTGGTATTGAGTGGAACTTCAGCTGCTGCAGAGAAACACTCCCATCTAGTGGCCTGAAGGGTCCTGCACCGTCTGAGTCAGAACTTCTCAGTAATCTGGGAAGGGAAGGGAAGGGAAGGGAAGGGAGTACCATCAGAGCTCGGTCCTTTCCCAAGTGGCCTGTCTGCCATGGGCTGGGGGAAACCCTGGAGGAAAGAGATGCATTCTACACCCTTGTCTTGGACACTCAGAACATATCAAAGGCTCTGAGAAGTCCCACAGAAGAAGCGATGGTTTACCCAGGATTACTCAGTCTTATTTCAGGCTCAGATGGTAAAGAATCTGCCTACAGTGCAGGAGACCTGGGTTTGATCCCCAGATTGGGAAGATTCCCTGGAGAAGGGAGTGACAACCCACTCTAGTATTCAGGCCTGGAGAATTCCATGGACAGAGGAGCCTGGCAGGCTAGAGTCCATGGAGTCCCAAAGAGTCAGACATGACAGAGCGACTCACTTTATTAGACCACAGAATTTCCCCTCCCATTCTGCGCATGTGAATGTTATGTTGTCTATCTCTCTGTGCGAACACAAAACCGCCATTAGTATTCTTTAGAACTTAAATTTTCACCTGTGCTTTGTGAAACTCTGCTTTCCCTTGTTAGTAACTTAGACACAAGAGCTCTTACGGCCTGGGACACAAAATGGGCAAATTTGGATGAGAGTAGAGAGAAAGAAGAAAGAAATCTCTAAGGATGGGGAGTATCGGCTTTCTGACACCCCTCTGGTGAGATGAGAAAGGGACCTCAGGACTGGGCTGCAGCATGGGGTGCTGAGGTTTGTGGTAGAAGAAGGCACACGAGAGTGAGAGCCCCAGGTGGAAGGTGAGGGGACCACCGCGCCTTACGGTTTCTGCTGAAGTTGTGGCTGGTACCTTGAAGGCCTTCTGGCTTCTCCAGCCCCAGCTGGGGCACAGAGGCTCACTTTCCTGCAGCTCCGTGGGAGCCCAGTGCCCACCTCCATCTGGGCTCAGATTCTGCTCCAGCCTCTGATGTTGCAGAGACAAAGGGTGGGATGGGGCTCCCAAGACCCTCCTAATGGTCTGATGGTCTGAGAGCCCGGAATCGCCCCAGCCCCAGCCCTCCTGTACTACCAAGAGTTGAGAACAAGTGTCTAGTCTCCTAGACACTAGAGCCCCAGTGGAACTCCTCACTGAGGAGGGCAGAGAGACCCAGACTCACTGAACATCCCTAGAACTAACTTCCTGCTGGAGAAGGTGCCCCTTGGTATGGACTGAGTGAGGCCTGGCGTTGGGGGTTTCTCTGACATGCTGCACACTGTAAAAGGGTGGTTTAACATCTGTGGGAGACACTAGGGAACACGTTTGTGCTTTTGAAGAAAGATCTGTCCAACATGGAGGGAAAAGCTGTTAAATATATAAGGGTAAGAAGCATCTCATTGGATCAGGTGGGATTCTCTTTGATAACCAAGGATGGCTCTTAACCAGTCTTGGTCTTTCCCGCTAAGAATATATCCCAGCTTTTAGACTGTTCTTTTGCATCTCTGTGGAACAGTATAGTTTGCCAGCTCTCTTTCCTTTCTTTCTGACACTTATCCAGGCCTACAAGCTTATTGAACAATCACAGCAGTCTGTATGGTAACGGTGTACCTCTATGTACCTGCTGGGGCCTAAAAATTTGTCCTTAACAGCCCTAACCTGTACCCACAGTTCCGTTAATCCTCCCAAGTCATACAGCAGAAGAAATTACATGATACAGGCCATGCCTCCTATGCATGAATCTTCCTAGGACTGGCAACAGTTGCCTTTTTGCCAGAAATACCCTATTTCAAAGCATGAGGAAATGCTGATACAATGTGAAAGCAGCTGATGCTCTGAGTTTTAGTCTTGGTTGTAGCCTAGGATGTTGCAGAAAAAAGGGGTCTAAATGCTGTCTAGACCACCCCCACACTGCCACTGCCCAATCTCTTGGATCTTGCCAGAAGGCCCAGGCCCTCATCAGCGATCTGACTTTCATTTTGGAGAGGTATATTTCTCATTGAACCTGAATCTATAGTTGCAAAGCTCTTTACAACTTACAATTTATATGGTTAATGTTCTGTAACAGGAAACAAGGGTTACCAAGGTACCAGTTATCTTTTCCTTTCTATTTAATTCCAGAAGCTAAATGTTCATTTAATCCTGGACTTTATATATTGACCCTTAGTGTTAGCATCTAAGGCAGGAGCAAGCTTGCATTTGCCTGTGGTAAAATTGGAGACTTAGGAGAGTCAAACACTGATGTGTGAAATCTAGATCCAATTTTCTGAATGAACAGGCCACTCTTGAGCTAAATCTCTCCAAGTACCTGCTGTTAGCTAAACAGTGATTTCCTTGTTAGCTTTATAATCAGGATCATTCACAAATGGCTCAGTTCCTCTTCTTTAGGGGTTCATCACTAGAGTGAGATACATTTGTAAACTTATTTCATATGATTTGCCGTGAGGGTTTCGAAACTCATTTCAATATACTACTACTTAATCTTCCAACTGGCTAATTGGCATCTTTCATATTTTCCAAGACTGCTGCACAACAACTTCTCCTAGCACTCCAGATACTGAAATATCTACCTGTAGTCTTCAGTTTTCCTCTAAGCCCTACTTCTGAGAACAATCAAAAACCTGGGAAAAAAAACAGGAAAGAGAGAGACAGCAGTGCTTCACTTAGGACCGCTGCCTTCTTGCCTTCAGGCCTGTATACCTTTTTTATTAGTTCCTGGAGAGGTGAGGCCTCCCCGACATTCTAAAAAGAAGGTCCATGTGGCTCACCATGATGCAGCTGCACGACGTGGGCCTCTTCTAGACCCCACCCTGGCCTCTGCCTCCCTTGAGCAGGCGTGGAAAACAGTCCAGCAGGACCTGCAATCTGGGATCTGCTCTGCTTTCAGACAAAGGCAAGTTGGAAGTTAAGTGCTCACAGCACCTGCTGGTGGATTTTATTTTTCTCACCAAGAATAATAATGGCTTGTTGTTTTTCAGTCGCTCAGTCATGTTCACCTCTTTGTGACCCCATGGATTGCGGCACGCCAGGCTTCCCTGTCCTTCACTATCTCCCAGAGCTTGCTCAAACTCAGGTCCATGGAGTTGGTGATGCCATCCAACTGTCTCATCCTCTGTCACCCCCTTCTCTTCCTGCCCTCAGTCTTCCCCAGCATCAGGTCTTTTCCAGTGATTTGGCTCTTCGAATCAGGTGGCCTAAGTACTGCAGCTTCAGCTTCAGCATCAGATAATGGATAATGGGTGCTATTGTTACTTACTAGGTATTCTTCTGAGAAATATGAGTTCTGCCTCATTCCTCTTCTAAGGAATACACATTGCCTTATGTAATCTACACTACCATTCTCTGAGTTAAACAATATCTCTGTATTATTCTCATTTTACAGATGAAGAAACTGAGGTACAGAGGAAACATACAGCATGGAAAACAGCAGTCTGCAGAAGGTTGTTCATATTCTAGCTTGTAGCAATTAATGCACAATTCATATTATGCCATATTTGGCAAGAGTTCCCTTTGTAGCATTCACAGGTAGGAGTCAAAAATATTTTGTAAAAATATTTATCAGTCTATAAAGCCCAGGCATTCACCTGTCAGGATAGGCTCTGGGAGAGGCTCAGATCAGGGGTCCTGGAAACCGCCCCCCATCCAGTATTATGAATTAACCCTTTGATTCTAGACCATGGGGCAATTCTCAGAGAAGGAGCCATAGTAGCTGTGATGGGGAGCTATTTACTTACTGTTTACAGAAGTATTTCAGCATTTTAATTCTTATTAAATAGTTAAAGTAGTTTATATATATATATATATATATAAAATTAATCATCTGGGTTTCCCTGGTGACTCAGCTGGTAAAGAATCATCTAATATGCTGTTGACATCGTTAATAAAAATAAACAGTATGGCTGTCTCAGGGTAATCAACTAGTCCTTTAAGAGTGGCAGTCTCCCAAACAGTGTGTCCATTCCCTCTGCTCCAGGAAGCAGAAGTGTGTGCATGCACACACACACACAGAGTATACCTTTCTGGCAGTGCAGCCCCTCGAAGCCCAAGGGGCAGTCACACTCATAGCCCTCCTTCCTGGGTCGGCAGCTGCCCCCATGGGCACAGGGGGACCCCACGCAGGGGTGGGCTGCATTCTCCACGTTCACGCCCCACGTGAAGTCATGCTTCACGTGGATGGTCCGGTCATTCAGGATGATCTTAGAAAAGAAAACATAAAGCAATTCAGGGATTCAGAAATCAGCTCTAGAGTCTTCTACAGCTTCCCTCAGCACACCAACCTGAACTATGCCTGGGGTAGGGGGGAGCTTTAAAAATAAACAGAGAAAGTCTGGTTACTACTTTCGGAGTTCTGTGAATGATGCAGGAATGGAAGTAACTACATTTGGTGCTTGGGAGAATCTGCATCATGTACAAGACTAAACAAGCAGCTTCCTCTGGTTCTGGAAAACCTGGACACTCAGAGCAATCATAAAGAAGAATCAATTACTACAAAATTTGGTTTCTAATGCTGTATATTGGAATCATGGGAGGTGAGGGTGTTAAGAAATATACTCATGCCCAAGCCCCACCCAGATCAAGTGAACCAGAATTTCTGTGGGTGAAACTGAGTCACCTGCAAGTTTAAAGAAACATTCCAGGCGATTCTAAGATGCAGCCAAGGCTGAGACATGCGGCTAAAAAGCAGAGTAAGGAAGAATACAACACAAAATGTCACAGAGGCAGGAATCCAAGGTGGGGCCGGGGGCGGTGATAGAGTCTGGAGGTGGTGGAAATGTACTGCTGTGTCTTCCTGGCTGGTATTCTCTGCAGCCTCCTCCAGCTCTATCAACTCAGTCTCCCCAACTGCCCCCCTCCCTCCTGCTTCCTCCTTCCCCAGCACTCCGGAATCCCCACCTCTCCACATCCTCTTCCCCGGAGTGAAACTCAGGTCACATTCTCAGCGCTGCTGTGCACATTAACCAGGACAGACGGCTCTTTGCTCTCACCCCTCTTCCCTGTAATGGGGCTTTAGTGAAACTGATGAATTATAGAGTGAGGTCACTGGGCTCCCCGACTCCAAATAAACGAAGTGTGCGTTGGCCCTGAGCTGTGGGTGTTTCAGGGTTCTTCAGGCTTCACAGAACTCAGACAGAGAGAGCTTCTAGGGTAACCTCCAGCGTGCAGGGGATCCTAAGAGGTTAGCAAGGGTACTTCTGGCCACTCATTCATGTTTCCATAGGTTTGTCTAGTTTTTGGAGAGTCAGGAAAGCTGGGAGAAAACCTTCCTCCAGGCATGCCACTCAAAATCTACCAAAGAGCCGGAAACTTTCCACACGCTCTCCCTTTCTTGCTGTGAGTGACGACTGTAAAACCGAGTCATGAACGCTCCCCCTTTCTTGCTGTGAGTGACGATTGTAAAACCGAGTCACGAGAAACTGAGTCAAGTGCCATGACTGGGCTGGGGCTTCCATAGTGGCTCAGATGGTAAAGAATCTGCCTGCAAGGTGGGAGACCTGGGTTTGATCCCTGGGTTGGAAGATCCCCTGAAGAAGGGAATGGCTACCCACTCCACTATTCTTGCCTGGAGAATTCCATGGACAGAGGAGCCTGGCAGGCCACAGTCCATGAGGTCACAAAGAGTCGGGACACAATTGAGCGACTAACACTTTCACTTTCGCTTACTGACCGGGTCACTGGGAGGGGAGGGGGCTTTTCCAGGAAGTAAGGAGGAAAGGCTTGTGTGTGTTGTGTGAAGAGAGCAAAGCCTGACATGTTCAGAAGGAAGATGAAGCCTCTCAGCAGCTCAGCTTACCTCCTAAGGTAGAATTTCAAACCCATGATTTCACATGGCCAGTCCCACTCACGGTGGGGGACAACAGTCTGAACTGAGGTGACACTGACCTCACAGTTCAGCAGCAAAGGGAAGCACAGCAGGGCGAGGAAAAATTGACTGGGTCCCTTTTCTGGGCCCCACACTGGGACACAGAGAAGGACAGAGTCCCTGGGGCCCTTCTCAGAGCCCAGCTGTGCACATCCTTGAGAGGACCTCCTCTCACTGCCCCTCCACCACCTTAGCGCCTCCCGTACTTTGCCTCAGATCCCCCTCAGGGATTGGTGGCCCCCATTCCTTCACTGGTTGCCAAGAGAAATAGGACTTGGCTGACATCCAGGAACCGGATGTGTTTTTCTTCAAATCCTTTTTTCCCCATGTTTACTGGTCCTGGACTCTGGGTTGGTGGGTCAACTTACATGTCTGTTGTAGACAGAACATAATCTCATGACCAGAGAGATCACAGGCAGCCCCAAGAGAAGGAACATGTGACAGATATGAATGGGGTCAGTGTCCTGTCTCTTACTAGCTGAGTGGATTTTTTTTCTCAAACCTATGGAAGGACTCTAATCTGTGCTCTTAAGAGTTGGGTTACATGATTGATGAACAACCATTAAAACAGGGTGGTGGGGATGGAAGTGGAGGCAGCAAAAACAATTGGGTCTTGCCTTGAGCAAAAAGCCAAGTGACCCCAAAGAGAAGCAGGAGTCACTATGAGACTCTATCCATTGCCTTCCCTTTTTGACAAGTGTCTGCAGTGACCTGGTCCAACTGCCCCCTCAACAATACTAGGATATTCTAAGTAGATCTATTGTAAAAATTCATCTTCATTAGTTGCATTCATGAGATGTCCGCTGGGCACAGCTGGGAGCAGATGCTATAAGAAAGCGGGGCTGGAAACCAGGTATGCTCCGAGAATTAAAAAACATAATTTTAAAAATGTTAAAAACTTCCTCATGGTTTCTTTCTTGGGTATAGCAGTTTGCACTGATCACAGTTCTCGATTCCATTGTCGGTAGTCAAATTCACACCATGCACGTGAGGAAGGGTAGCCTGTACCTTCTGGATGCTCCCACTGAATGGCTTGAGGATGCCCGAGTTCTTCTTCACATCATCGTAATTGGGGACCCCACCGATGAAAATGTCCGAGTTGCACTTAATCTGGGTGAAGCCTCCCTGCCAACAGATTAAAAACAAAACACGGTATAACCAACTGTGCCTCTGGTTCCCTGTTAGGGAACAAATGGCTGAGGCAGTCTCAAGACTCATCATGATAATTTTTATACATATTGGCCCAACCTTTGTCTTGTTTTTCATTGCTGCTTACCACCTTTTTGATTTTTTGTAAATTTCTGGACATTTCTGAGATTCATCATCCAGAAAATGCAAGCGAATATGGTAGACCACTACATCATCAGTGTCACTCTCTCCCTGCAGGAAGGCTACCTCTAACCTGTCAGTCTCAAGTGGGGCCATGTAACTTGCTTTGGTCAACAAAACATGAACAGGTGAGAAATGAATCATTTCTGGGCAGAGTCTTTCAGAGCCAGGAGTGGTTCACTATGCCCTGTTCCTCTACCCCTATTTCCAGAGGTCCCCAACTTCTAGGATCTAATGCCTGATGATCTGAGATGGAGCTGATGTAATAATAATAGAAATAAAGTGCACACTAAATGTAAGGTGCTTGAATAATCTTGAAACCATCCCTACCCTCCCACCCCTCTTCCATGGAAAAACTGTCTTCCTTGAAAGTGGACCCTGGTGCCAAAAACGTTGGGGATCACTGTTATTCCTTCAGCCTGGGTCTCAGATTAAGGCTGCAGCTGACTGTTGATGGACATGTAATGTGGATGAGAAATAAGCCCTCATTATAAGCTGCTGTTATTTGGGGCGCACGTGTGCCTGAGCCTCTCCTGGCACTGAGATCCCACTGGTTTAGCACTTTGCTTAGATTTGGATACATGATCCAAATTCTAGTACAGGACTTATTGATATATTCACTAACGGTAAAGACAGAATTTCTTTAAGCCAAGAGAAAGGGAAAGCATGGTGAGTGGAAGGCATTCCTTGTTATCATATACAAAGGGCAGAGAAATTCCTTCCAGATTCTTAGAGATCCCTACTGTCAATCCCCAAAGGCTTCTCCTGCTTCTGGTCATTTCAACAGCCTAAACCCAACGGCTGGGCTAGATAACAAGCTGTGTGTGAGATTTAATGTCTAAACTCCTTCAACCATCTTAAGCAAAATGTTAAAGTGCCCTAAGATAACATGTAAATTTGAGACCTCTGGGAATGAACACATTTGGGGTAACATAAGTTATTGTTTCCTTTGATTTATGGTCAAAAGAAATACAAAGTGTAACCGGATTCAATTATTTAACAAATACTATTAGGTACCTACCATGTCCCAGGTACTAAGTGGTGCACAAACCACAGTAAATAAGAAAGCCCAGGTCCCTCCCTCCAGGGGCTTACACTGTGGGGCAACACAGACCAGTAAACGGGCAGGTAAGATAAGCCCCGTGACCATGGGGGCACCTGGCAGGGATAGGGCATCTCATACTCTGCTCCAGAATTAGGGAGTGGGAGGTGAAGCAGGAAGAGTCAAAACTGAGTCTCAGAAACTGGCTGGAGTCAGAGCTTGGAGGGCATGCTGGGTATCAGGCAAAGGCAAGGAGGGACCACATCACACATGGATAGAAACTTACACTTCACCAAAAGAACAACGAGTTTTCAGGAAGAGAGTAATCAGATCTGTATTTTAGGACTATCACTGGCCAGAGGGAGGAGAATGGATTTGGGGTCCAGTCGGGGTAGAGAAGAGGAGACAGGGGAGCAGAGAGGAGGATGCTCCATCTAGGGGAGCGCTCGGAGTGGCTGAGTCCAGCCAAGTAACAGCAGAGAGGTCTCGTAGTAGACAGGCTGAACTGCCTTCTGTCAATAACCTTCAGGCAGCTTTGAGGGTTCTTATTTAATGAATGGGGATGCAAGGAATCATCAGAGGCAATTTCAGGAATCCTTGTGGATTAGGGAACCAGGCAGGAGCTGTCAGGACACACCCACAGAGACCCATCATCATCATGTCTTTAAAATAAAAAACTAGGAAGAAAGGAGGAGGGCTGCAAGGTCAAAGGGACTTCAGAGAAGCAGGCTGTTTTAAAAAAACTTGGGAGTTTCTTGGTTGTGTCAGGCAAACTGGGTAGGGTCTTGTGGGGTGACAGAAGTCTCTTTTGGCTCCTCATCAAAGTCCTCCCCCTGCCCCCTGCCCCCCACGCCTCTGCCACCACCGCCTGAAGTGGACAAAAGGCGGGGCTGCAGCGGGACCACAGGAGGGAAGCAAACAGACCCACCAAAGTGAGGCGCTCAGTGCCTGGATCCACCACTTTCGTTAAGCTGAGAGTGGCTGGAAAACCTGAGTAAACCCCCTGATGGGTTTTCTGAAGCCCTGGGAGCACTGCCCCTTTGAGTTTGCACAGCTTGACTCATCCTGGGCTGTGGGTGTTTCTCAGTGCAGCCAGCTGAGCAACGTGATGTCGGGTGTGGTTTGGACACTTAGGGGCTGGCTTAGCCTCCAGCGTATCCTGTAACCCCTGTCCCCCTCCTTCTCTAAGCTCTAAGACCACTATCCCCATTGACCAAGCCTTTGAACAGGGTATAACAGCTGCGGGGCAGAGATCCCGGGGGGTGATCTGATTAAGGTTTAACTCACCGAGATCAAGCATGGGTCTTCCCACTCTGGTCTCAGGGAGGCCTCCCAAGAACCACCCCCAGATGCACACAGAACAGCCATGCCTTCCCTCCTACCTGCTTACACTGCTTTCCAGGTGGGCAGCTCCATCCATTCAAAAAGCCGATAAAGAGGATGCTGGTTCTACCAGTCCTGGTATGGCAGTAACAGAACCCGAGGTGTGTGGTTTCTACCCTTGTGCTGTCTCTTCACTACAGGATCTCAAGGGTAAATACTGTGTCCCAAATAGTTCCTTATTTATAATCAAAGGCCTTAACCCTACTATTTACAAACACGCCCATCCTGTTTGTGTTACTGTTGTACAGATGTTGGTAACTAAGGCCTAGAGTGATACAGTGCTTTTGTGAATTTATATTATTAAGTCAACACACAGTCAGATCTACACCTGTGAGCTTCTAATTCTGTCTAGGACTAAAATCAGCTGTTTTCTGGACTGTATGAAAGTGAATCCCATTCTTGCTTTAAAATCCGTTTTTCTTTATACATTTTCTTTCCTTCCTCCCTACTTTCTCTTTCTTCCTTCTTTCCATCTTTCCTTCCTTCCTAATATATATGGGACATTTTCTAGGGTACTTGCCTCTTGAAGCAGAGCCCAGGTTGGGATTTTTCTGATTCCTAAGGAGGCCCTTGATTCTCACAGGACCTTCCACCACTTCCGTCCCTGAAGCTGCCTTCCTGATAAGTTCCCTTTTTACTCCCCTCCTCAACCAAGATCTTCCCCACCAAGAGTCCCTTTTCTTTCCTTTTCTTCTTTTCCTATCAATTCATTTTCTTATCAGAACAGTCACATTCATCAATACCTTCTTTAAATCTGTGATGCACACAATGAAGACTGTTGTAATTAAAATCCTGGCAAATCTGAGGTCTCCTCTGTTTTTAGGGGTCTGTAAATTTCATGTGTGTACAGAATGCTAGTATGTTGTAATTTAAAACAAATGTCTCTTAGCTGTCCTTAAAAATGCCATTTTCCTTCAGACATGACCTTGGAAATAAAAACATGGATGAAAGTTATAAACCTGAGTGGAAATTCTGAACTGTTGAGGTCATGCTAGTTTGCCAAAATTCAGACTTAAATTTGCCTTATTGCCAAATTCAGACTTAAATTGAATAAAGTGGGGAAACCACTAGACCATTTGGGTATGACCTAAGTCAAATCCCTTATAATTATACAGTGGGAATGACACACAGATTCAAGGGATTAGATCTGATAGACAGAGTGCCTGAGAACTATGGATAGAGGTTTGTGACATTGTACAGGAAGCAGTGATCAAGACCATCCCCAAGAAAAAGAAATGCAAAATGGCAAAAAGATTGTCTGAGGAGGCCTTACAAATAGCTGAGAGAAGAGAAGCAGAAGGCAAAGGAGAAAAGGAAAGATATACTCATTTGAATGCAGAGTTCCGAAGAATAGCAAGGAGATAAGAAAGCCTTCTTCAGTGATCATTGGAAAGAAATAGAGGAAAACAATAGAATGGGAAAGACTAGAGACCTCTTCGAGAAAATTAGAGATACCAAGGGAACATTTCATGCAAAGATGGGCACAATAAAGGACAGAAATGGTATGGACCTAACAGAAGCAGACGATATTAAGAAGACATGGCAAGAATACACAGAAGAACTGTACCAAAATGATCTTCATGACCCGGATAACCAGGATGGTGTGATCACTCACCTGGAGCCAGACATCCTGAAATGCAAAGTCAAATGGGTCTTAGGAAACATCACCACAAACAAAGCTAGTGGAGGCGATGGAATTCCAGTTAAGCTATTTCAGATCCTAAAAGATGATTCTGTTAAAGTGCTGTACTCAATATGCCAACAAATTTGGAAAACTCAGCAGTGGCCACAGGACTGGAAAAGGTCAGTTTTCATTCGAGTATCAAAGAAAGGCAATGCCAAAGAATGCTCAAACTACTGCACAATTGCACTCATCTCACATGCTAGCAAAGTAATGCCCAAAATTCTCCGAGACAGGCTTCAACAGTATGTGAACAGAGAACCTCCAGATGTTCAAACTGGATTTAGAAAAGGCAGAGGAACCAGAGATCAAACTGCCAACATTCACTAGATCATTGAAAAAGCAAGAGGGTTCCAGAAAAACATCTACTTCTGCTTTATTGACTACGCCAAAGCCTTTATCTGTGTGAATCACAACAAACTGTGGAAAATTCTTAAACAGATGCGAATACCAGACCACCTTACCTGCCTCCTGAGAAATCTATATGCAGGTCAAGAAGCAACAGTTAGAACTGGGCATTGAACAACAGACTGGTTCCAAATAGGGAAAGGAGTATGTCAAGGCTGTATATTGTCACCTTGCTTATTTAACTTATATGCAGAGTATATCACATGAAAAGACGAGCTGGATGAAGCACAAGCTAGAATCAAGATTGCCAGGAGAAATATCAATAACTTTAGATATGCAGAAGACACCACCCTTATGGCAGAAAGCAAAAAAGAACTAGAGTCTCTTGATGAAAGTGAAAGAGGAGGGTTTAAAAGCTGGCTTAAAACTCAACATTCTGAAAACTAAGATCATGGCATCTGGTCCCATCACTTCATGGCAAATAGATGGGGAACCAATGGAAACTGTGACAGACTTTATTTTCTTGAGCTCCAAAATCCCGCAGATGGTGACTGCAGCCATGAAATTAAAAGACACTTGCCCCTTGAAAGAAAAGCTATGACCAACCTAGACAGCATATCAAAAAGCAGAGACATTACTTTGCCAACAAAAGTCTGTTTAGTCAAAGCTATGATTTTTCTAGTAGTCATGTATGGATATAAGAGTTGGACTATAAAGAAAGCTGAGCACCGAAGAATTGGTGCTTTTGAGCTGTGGTGTTGGAGAAGACTTGAGAGTCCCTTGGACTGCAAGGAGATCCAACCAGTCCATCCTAAAGGAAATCAGTCCTGAATATTCATTAGAAGGACCGATGCTGAAGCTGAAACTCCAATACTTCGGCCACCTGATGCGAAGGGCTGACTCATTTGAAAAGACCCTGATGCTGGGAAAGATTAAAGGCAGGAGGAGAAGAGGATGACAGAGGATGAGATGGTTGGATGGCATCATGGACTCGATGGGCATGAGTTTGAGCAGGCTTCAGGAGTTGGTGAAGGTCAGGAAAGCCTGGTGTGCTGTAGTACATAGGGTCACAAAGAGTTGGACATGACTGAATGACTGAACTGAACTGAGTACACTATTAGAAATAATAATAAGTAAAGCTACACAACACTGATCATATGCCGGGTTCTGTGGTATTTGAGAAATACAGTTATTCTAATTCTCACAACCCTATAATGCAGTGCTATTATTATCACGATTACCCTATTTTTTTAGATGCAAAAAAAAATCAAGATCACCCAAGATCACCATCTTGGGAGATCAAGTGATTAGACTGGTCTGAGCTCACATCATTGATAAGGAATGGAGCTAGATTTTGAACCCTAGGTGTCTGGTTTCAGAGTCTTTGTTCTTGTCAGATGTGTGATCACACCCCCACCCCCATCACTGGCTCTGCTTTGGAGCTGTGTTCTGATCTACCTTGTATAGCAATGTGAACAAAGCTATGGGTCGGCAGGGAGGCATGGAGCAGGTGGGCAGTTCTGTAAGTGACACTGGTATTAGCTCACTCCCCTATGAAGGCCCCTACTATTATCAATCCCATTCCCAGTTGAGGAACTGCAAAGCTAAGGAGCTCGTCCAGTGGGAAGCTCGGGTGTTAACTCAGGTGAAATGGCACCAGAGTCCATGTATTAACCACTGTGCTGATGCTTTTGTCTCCAGGACAGGAAGGAAACAGTAACCCCACTCACACGAGTCATCAGGAGCAGATGTCCTTCTTACCTCTGCCATCCCCTCCACCGCCTTCTGCTTATCCACCTGCAAGATGCCATTCTTTGCTGTGCGGGACACACGCAGTTCGTGCCAGTGGCCCAGGGTGAGGGGCTCTTCACTCCTGTTGAAGGAAGGAAACTGAACCTGGGTTAGCATCACTGGCGTTGCAGATAATGTCCACCAATCTGGCTCTGATGGAGTGTTCCCACCTTCAGCACCTCGTCCTGTCCAGCAAAGAGAAGAGCCTCATTCCCCCTCGTAAAACACAGCAGGGCTAGCTCCATTTACTGGACTCCTTCATGGGAGGACTATCTCACTTATCATTTTACTTATTCCTTATCACAAGTATGAAATGGGGGTAGGATTAGGCTGGTTTTCAAGATGAGGGGGTAAAATATGACCAGAGTTGCACGAAATCTTTGAAGAAGAGAAAACTATATAGGCTATGATGTAAAGCAGATTCCTTGATGTAATGATGTCTGTAGCATCCTTTGAAAGGCATAAAAAATAAGATGGATGGATGGGGGAATATAAGAATGAACAGACACATGATAAAGTAACTCCAGCAGAATGCTAACTGTAGACAGTAGGTGGTGGGTCTAAGGTTTATTGCACAATTCTTTCACCTTTGCTATATGTTTGAAGTGTTTCATAATAAAATATTTGGGAGGCAGATTCCGCATTGTCTGATATTGTGAAAAAAATTAAAAGTACTTTAAAAATTCAATTATTAATTCAAGATGGAAGCACTTGAAGTTTAAATGATATTGTAAGATTTTTACATATTATATTTCACAGTGAGGTGTGTAAAAAGAGTATAATTACTGCATTTGTGTCCCTAAAGATGTATATATAGTTCCTGGCCTTCTCTGACGCTCCCAATTATTCTGTGGTCCTGGATCGTTTTTGGAAGCCCACCAGGAATACCAGTGGGCGCAATCACTGAAAGGTCTCCACCCCTCACTTGATTTTTCGCTCTGGCAAATGCTTCTGCCATTTGTTCTTAGCAATTAGAATTTAATCACCTTGGCTCAATCAATATGCAATAAAGACCTCATTCAGCAGCCCATCTCCATAATAACTAACAGCATCTGAGCCTGTTCTTGTCCTGTAGAGGTCATTCCCTGTCAATACACTGCCTCCCTCAGCACAGGGATATTGATCACTGCCATCATGAGCTCATTTCAATTGTCTCGATTTTTGAATCAAGTTCATCATAAATTAGACCACCTTATCCTCTGCCTAAAGTTAAAATGATGTGGCCAACACCACGGCTTCCTGTAGCTCAGGCTTTCACTGAATTGTCTTAATGAAGCAGGAAGTACTGGAAATGGTTTTTAAAATAAACATTTTCCAAAGGGCCACCTGAAACATTAACCGTGATGGGTGTTGTCAGTTACACTGCAGAGGGGTGGCCCAGGGGAGCAGATGATGGTTACTCTGAGTTCTTGCTTCTTTTTCATCACACCTAATGCTAAAGATTTTTTTTTTCCAGGCACCTTTCCTGACAAGCAGCGAAGGAATAACTTATGTTTTAAAAAAATTTTTAAATAACTCTTATCAAAAATAGGCACCGAATTATGAAAGAGAGAAATGCTGGATTTCTAAGGTTCCACGTGTCTGTGACCCCGCAGCTGGAGCTGCTACTGCAGATGTGCAGGGAGCAGGGGGCAATTTGTTCAGGAGGAAGGCTGATGAGCCACAACCCTCTCCAGCCCCTTCCAGTCATTCCTTACCCAGGAAAAGAGCCATTTGAAAGTACAAGGTGATATTCAAGGTGTCTTCTTCCTTTCTTGACTTGACAAATTGTTCTAAGTGAGTTGTTTAGGCTGTTTTGCATAATCATATGTAAATTGAATCAATTAAATACCCACCAAAGTTGTCTTGAGACACAGGATGTTCCTGCATAACCAGAGACACAAAAATATTTGTCCATTCCCCAAGGTGGGAGGTGTTAAACTGATGTGTAGGAATTCAACCTTAAGGACAAGAATGAACTGTACTTTTAAAGAACTGTTGAAACCTAAGGCAATAAGCACTTTCCATCAGTCAGGAAAAATGATAACAGCGGTTAAGGGCAACCATGGCTTCCCTGGTGGCTCAGCTGGTAAAGAATCCGCCTGCAATGTGGGAGATCCGGGTTCGATCCCTGGATTGGGAAGATCCCTTGGAGAAGAAAAAAGGCTACTTACTCCAGTATTCTGGCCTAGAGAATTCTAGGGTCACAAAGAGTCAGGCACGACTGAGCGACTCACTTTCACTTCATGACTGTAACATCTCACAAAGAACTCTTTCTAGAGATGACAGTCTAGCAATATAAATTGTGACTGAATACAGCCCACAACTTCCTTTAAAACAACAACAAAGACTAACCAATTTCCTGCAGCAGGGCACTGTTGAACAAAACACCCTAGTGAGTTTCAAAAGAGGAGAATTCTCGAAATGTAGGAACAAGAAGCGTGTGTGCATTAGATCAGCAGGCCTCCGGCTGGAAGGTAAAAACTCCCATGGGAGCAACACAGTTAGAAGAGGGAAACAAACAAATAAGAAAAACACCGGCACCTCCAACTGCAGGCTCTGAGGGCTTCAGAGATCCTGCCACTTTCTATGAGAACAATCGATCTGCTGAGTTGACGAACAGGACTAGGTAACAGAGGGAAAGTTTTGATAACCCAGAACCAAGTCCACAGACGCTAGCAAGCCCTTTAGAAGCACTTAGTTACTCCATGCCATTGAAATCAGTCATCACACAGCCTTTTTGAGCACACTGGTCAGGGAAGGGTCCTTGCGATCACTGGTGATTCTCTGTCTGCTTCTTTATATGAAGAATGGTAAGAGCCATGCCAAATAACTAGTTGCCATCAAAGAAATGATGCAAGAGGAAAGTTACAATTTAAAGTAAGACCACCCCAATCGATTGATAATCGATCAGTGATATTTTAGGTGACATCATGTCACACCATGATTATGTGAGTTATGCATTTATTCGCATGTGAGCATGTATAATAATGGCACTGTGTTCACTCAAGGCTGGTGAGGAAGGTGGTGTCCCTTTGAAGTCCTCTTAATCTAATGGAAATGACGTGGAAATGACCTGGTAAGCTTTTGCCAATAGAACATTTGTGGGAAACAGGGCAGATGAATAATGATTTAATGTTTCTGTGTGAATGTGGCTGTGATACACCCCATTTCCAATGGCCAAAGAGGAAAAAAGAATGTGAGGCCACCAAGGACATTTCTGTTCATTACATTTCTATTGCATGCATGCAACGTCACTTCAGTCTTGTCTGCTCTCTGCAACCCTGTGGATTGTAGCCCACCAGGCTCCTCTGTCCATGGGATTTCCCAGGCAAGAATACTGCAGTGGGTTGTCATTTCCTTCTCCAGGGGACCTTCCTGACCTTCCTGATCAAACCTGTGTCTCTTAAGTCTTGTGCATTGGCAGGCGGGTTCTGTAGCACTAGCTCCACCTGGTAAATCCCTACTTTTTCAACTAGTTGTTATGTATTTGCCAAGTGCTCACCAAGTGATGCTCTGAGCAAGGTACTGATTGGCAATTTATGAAGTTTCTGCTGATTGTGTTGCATGATCTCAGGTGGAGAGGAAGACAGTTTACCCCCATCTGAGGCCAGCCCATTTTCCATAGTTTGAAGCAGAGATTTGCTACCTGCTAGGTAGTTATTTGAGAAAAGGAAACCTTGCCACCAGGAAAGCATGATCTCTAGGAAGCACATCATCTGTATTAATCAGGACAGGTTTCAGAAAAGACAACTATATACAGAAGACAGGAAGAGAGCCAACTGGTTGAAGACAAACCTTTCTTCCAAGTGGCTACTGAAGGGAGGAGAGCCCCTGACAGTCTCAGCCCTTACCTGAGAACACCAGTCCCAGAGCCACAGTCAAAGCGGAACTCCACGTGGCCCCCTGCCATGTTGATGGACAGGAAGTCTTTGCTGCCCGTGTCATAGCTGTACAGGAGCACGCCATCTTCCGAATCCGGCCGAAATGTGATCTCAAATTCCATGAAGGAAAGGTAATGCCGGGGCTCCAGAGGCCAGGGGGTTGCAGCGTAGGACCTCAGAGACTCTTTGAACTGAGGAATGGTCAAGGTGAAAGCTGAAATAGCAAGTGCGTGGTTTAGAAACCCCTTCGTGCTAGAACTAGCCATCTTCTTTTCCTTCTGGGTATAGAACTCAAGGATATTTCTCAGCTGCTCTGAAGAGAAGTGGGTGGTGTGGCTGAGCTCTGGCCAGTGGAATGTGGTTGGGAATAGTACACAGCATTCCAGGTCTGGCCCCTATAGCTTCCTTCCATCCTCCACTCGCTTTCTCACCTACTGGCTGGATGTGGGAATCAATGGAGGATTCTAAGATCCTAGCAGGGCCACTAGAGGGCATCCCTGAATGACCAGAGCCACCCCTCTCCCACTGACCTGCAGCGATGAGAACAAGGACCAATCTTTAGTATGTGAGGCTACAGAAATACGAAGATGGAATAGAACAGCTCTTCCTTACTCTGACTCACAACACCCTCTTCGAGGTGACAAGAGATTTGAAATTATACAGTGTTAAAAAAAAAAAAAACCTTTTCTCTAGGATGATGGTGTCTTAGGGCCAAATCTGAATCACTGGTAGAAAAGATAAAACTTTTTCATCCCTGCTTCTTTGCAAAATCTTCTTAAAAATTTCCATTATTATTGTGTGTATTCGTGTGTGCATGTATATATGTATATATATTAATAATCAGTACAGTGTTGAGAGGTAGAATAATTCAGCAGAACAGTACAAAGAAAAAGAAACATCACAGAGTTAATGTTTCTGTGTATGGCTTTCCAGCATTTTCTCCAAACTGTCAGATATTCTAAGGAGCCTGATCTCTGAATGCTTCAAATTCTGACACAAACCACACAAATATAAGCTTTTCAGAGTTATTTGAGGGCCAGGAGGAGCTCACCAAAGCATCGGCCCAGAACATCAAAAAATGAACTTGTCTTTTGGCCAGCTTGCCACTTTGACATCTGAAGACACTTCCACCTGGTTCGAAAAAAAGATTCTCCCATCCCTCCCCACAAAGCAACGTTAATCCCATACAAATATGTGGAACCTTGCTAAATATGCATTGATGAAAAATTACACCAAGGTGAATTAACGATGCAGACAGAAATCGCCATCAATTTGCATCTTTCTCACCGTCTTCACAGTGTCGACCTCGAAAGCCCAGGGGACAGAGGCAAATGTAGGAATCGGCTTTGCTTGCCATGCAGGTGCCACCGTTGATGCACGAGGCTTCATCACAGATCCCACTGCTGCACTCCCCTAAAAACAGAACAGGAATTACAAAGTTGATTCATCAAGTGAACCTGTCTGAGACTGGCCAGACCGACCACGTGTGATTCTGAACAAATACAGCTCATGCCCGTCTCCTGTTGATCAGCTCCTCTGCACAACTGCAAACCAGCTTTCAGGAGATGTGGGCCCTTCCCTTCATTTTAATCTGATTTTGGTTTATTCTTTATGAGAAGCCACACAGGTGCTTTAAAACAGGGTGGACACAGTAAATCAAATATTAAACTACCCTGACAGGGATGACGGAGCCGTTTCTGCTGTAATTCACCTCGCTGCTGTTCCCACAAGAGTGTGTTTCCATGCCTCCAATGTCAGCAGAGGCTTTATGTTAAAAAGCCTTCTTATTTGTGTGGCCTCAATTACCTTAAGTGCTGCCCGCCTTGTTGGCTGAACGCAGAGGTGAGCAAGATAAGCACAGAGGGAGGTAAGCAGCCTTGTCGAAGCTTATTAACTGCCTGGGTTGTCAACTCCTCTGACAGGAGCAGACAGGGAGCAGGGGTTAGCAGGGGGTTCCAGAATCCTTATTTCTCAGCCCCCAGTTACAGTCTCATGAGGGACAGGAAGGTGACCGGAAGTAAAAAGTGCTGAAAGGTTCGACATCAGATGGCTTAGTTCTCTTTACAAATACACGTTGGAGACACCCATAAAAGGTACTCTTGGCCATCTTCAAGCCTAGTCAGCCCAATGAAATGAAAACAAGCTGACTTTTCCTGGGTTGCTTTACTTCTGCTTCTCTGCTCTTCCTTTTCTCCTTGTGTATAAGAGAGAACTTAGGCAGATGGGTCACAGCCTGGCCCAGAACAACATAGGTGAGTCCGAAGCACGTTTTCTCAGGATGGAAGAAAATGGGGTGCATCTGTGGTTGAGCCGTGAGCAGCCCAGCTCGGCATCCCACAAACTCCGATGCGATGGAGCCTGGAGCTCTCCCCCTCCCCCTTCACCCCCTCTCCTAACATTGCCACCCCCAACCCCCACCGACTTCGTGAGATGAAGAGCCCTGATGTCATGATTGTGTCATCTCAGCAGGATGAGTCTCTTATCCTTTTCTCATCAGTCATCTGTGTTGGTTGAACTGATCCCGTCTTTTCTTCTCCCAAAGCCTCCTCAGGAGGAGGGGGAAGGGCTTGGCACACTGTGTACCCAGGAGAGGAGACCAACTTCAGGACCTGATAACACAATTTCATTACAGCCCTTCCAGACAGCACGGCTCTCCAGCCAGGTGGGAAGTCCAGCTGGGGGTATGGGGGGGCACTATAAGTTCAGATAGAAGTGATCCCGGGTCTTTTTCTCCAGCCATAGCCCTGAGAACATCACCAGCATCCACAGAGAGGCTGACTTGGCTTTAGGGAGCCAAACTCTCACAGGTCCTCTGGCTCCACCCATCTCCTTGGGCTGGGAGTCTTTCTCAGAGAAGTGCTGGTGCCACAGGAAGAAGTGGGGTCCTTGGTTTATCTTAGGTATACACGGGAACAATTATTTTACTCATTTGCTTTGTAACTATTTTTTATGGTAGGAGTTGACAGGGAGGGGGCTCGAAAGCCAGCCAGAGATATTTACTTGATGGAAGTAGTGTTTCAGCAAGACCGTGTTGGCAACGGTATGCATGATGGATTGTGAGGGATGAGGGTGGGGAAGAGGAGAAATGCCCTCAGAGAGGTAAACCATGGCTGGAGAGGCTGATGGCAGAGGAAATGGAGAGAAAGGGAACAATCAAAGAGGCACAGGGCAAGGAGGAGTAGCCAACTCATTCTGGAGGCTGAAGGTGAAAGAAGACTCCAGCATAACCTCAGGGTTTCTAGCTTGGGAGATGGAAAGGAGAGAGGCAAGAGGAAAGAAATAAGGAAGGCTGGGAACAGGACCGGGCTTCCAAGGAGTGGAGGAGAAGCTGTCTTTTGTTCACTTTAAACATAAGGTGATGGTGGAAGTGTCTGCTGCTGGGCACCAGGGCAGATCCGGCACACAGGTGAGGGCTGGTGGGACAGCAGCCACCTGGGGGTGAGCCTGAAACCAAGAGCAGATGGGCTCTTTGACAGAAGACAGGATGGAAGGGCTCCTGGAACTCCCACAGCACCAGGGAAGGGAGAGGAGCCAGCAGAGAAGACAAAGGGAGAACAGAGGACCCAGAGGATCCAGAAGCTCAGGGAGGTATTATAGAAGGTATTTCAAAATCTCACTTATGCTCATCACTCCTTTGAAAGCATGGTAGTTATTGCACCCACCGTTGAAGAATCACATCTCTAATGCTTTAAAAAGAATCATATAGGGACTTGCCTGGTGGTTCAGTGGTTAAGAATCCATCCGCCAATCCAGGGTACACGGGTTTGATCCCTGGTCTGGGAATATTCCACGTGCCAGGGAGCAACTAAGTCCATGACCCACAGCTACTGAGCCCGTGCATCCTGGAGCCTATGCTCTACAACAAGAGAAGCCACCGCAATGAGAAGGCCGTGCACGACAGCTAGAGAGTTGCCCCCGTTCACCGCAACTAGAGAAAGCTCGCGAGTAGCAACCAAGACCCAGCGCAGCCAAAAATAAATAAAATTTAAAAATCTCTTTAAAAGTGCTCATTAAAAAAAGAGACATACAGCACTATACTAATGAAACTTATTATATAGTTTTATTTCAATATAAAATTGTTTCTTATCAGGCATACTATTTTCTGCATTTGAAAACATCCTTCTGAGAAGAGTTCCATGGACTTTACCAGACTGCCAAAGGGGTCATGACACACAAAAGATTAAGAAACCTTGGGTTATTGAGAAGTAACAATCCTGGCAACAAGGTCCCAGGAATATAGGGAAGGATGGGTGCAGAGCGGAGATGAACAGGTTAGTTTTAGAGAGAACTCTCAACTCTGAGAGCATGAGGAAGGAGTTCTCGCAAGACCATGTGTATAGGCACCAACACATACATTAACTGACACCGACACCTACTATTCACCAGCTGTTGTGTGGGTTTATGCAAGATAATGAAGTGAGGGGCAGGAGAGAGATGAGGTCCTCGTGGAGGAAAGAGAGGGCGGAATGGAATACGCTGAGCAGACGAGGACAGTGAGCAGCCTCCCTGCCCCTCATAGACAAGTGATGAGGCTTGTCTATTTCCTCTGCTAAAGACCCGACAAGTCTGCCATTCCTCTCACCCTCGATCAAAACCCGTCATCTCTGATCTGAACTACTGTATGGGCTCCCAGCTGGCCTACATGCACCCCCATTAAGGATGACCCCTTTCAATAAGCTGTCTGTAGTCAGAGGGATCTTTCCAAAACACAAACTAGATCATGAGATCCACACCCCGACAAACACATCCCCACTGGGACAGACCATTTCCTCAGCCTGGAACGCACTTCCCTCTCATCTCTGCTTTCTAACTCCTACTCTTGCTTGAGATATCAACTTCACATTGCTGCTGCTAAGTCGCTTCAGTCATGTCCGACTCTGTGCAATCCCAACTTCCACAGATGGAAGCCAGCCAGGCTCCCCCATCCCTGGGATTCTCCAGGCAAGAGTACTGGAGTGGGATGCCATTTCCTTCTCCAATGCATGAAAGTGAAAAGTGAAAGTAAAGTCGGTCAGCCGTGTCAGACTCTTAACGACCCCATGGACCGCAGCCTACCAGACTCCTCCGCCCATGGGATTTTCCAGGCAAGAGTACTGGAGTGGGGTGCCATTGCCTTCTCCACAACTTCACATTACATCCTCAGAAATCCTTTTCTTGACCCCCTACCCCATAAATCTGCCCATAATACATTAGCATTGCACTTTCCCTTTGTAACACTGACTCCAAATTGTAGTTTTACATTTGTTGAGTGATAATTATTTGATTAATTTGGTCCCTCCTCATGGCACATATAGGCTTCCCAGTTGGTGTTAGTGGTAAAAAAAAAAAAACCTGCCTGCCAGTGCAGGAGACATAAGAGACACGGGTTTGATCCCTGGGTCGGGACCATCTCCTGGAGGAGGAAATGGCAACTGACTTGAGTATTCTTGCCTGGAGAATCCCATGGACAGAGGAGCCTGGCAGGCTACAGTCCATGGGGTTGCAGAGTTGGACACAACTGAAGCAACTTAGCGCGTGCGCGTGCACACACACACACACACACACACACACACTCACACACACGCATGGCAAGTACAGGAGGAATGAGCTGGGATCCTATCTTGTTCACTCCTTTATCCTAAGCACCTAGAGCTGTGACCAGCACTAAGCATGAGCTTAAGTATTTATTGAGTGGAAAAAAGAGTCAGAGGGTGATAAACCATAGTGTGACCCACGGCCCCTGCAGACTTCATGAATCTCAAATAATTTGGGGAGTTGGCTGCATGACACGGCAGGGTGTGGGGATCCAAGATGGGATTGGAAAAAGTGAGTGGTGGTGGTTTAGGTTGGAGATTTGGGGTGGAAATAATAAAAGAAAACACTGGGCCAAAGTTTGCAAAATTTTGCTGAGATTGCTGACTATTCTAAAATGTGAGTTCAGAGAGAGTCCACTAACTGGAAAAAATTTAATGAAGCGATGAGGTGTGACGGGTTGAGTAATGAAAGGCCCCCTGGAAATGGGTTTAGTGTGTTTGTTGGGGGGTAGAGGTGGGACAGAGAAAACACTGAGGTTGACGACAGCAATGCCAAGTTAGACATCAGAGGGAGGAGCCATGACTTGCAACTGTCCTCACCCTCTTCCGGAAGCCTGCATCTCCACCAGAAACTACCGATGTTTACAAGAGCCCAGTCTCCACTGTGCTGAGACCACATTAACTTATAGGAACTTGGACTTCAACAGAACACACTCAAAGGGAAGCAAATATGGAGGGTGAGAAAGGATAGCTAGCCCTGTTCTATCACAGAGAAAGAAACTGGGAAGAAATGAAAAAAAGGTCATGTGACCAATGCCTGCAATTAAGATTCATAGAATAATAAGCCTATAGCTCTGCCCAGGGAGCCCAGAGCCTGCAAGGTGGACCCTCCTAGCTTATCCACTCAATGGAGAGGTTGGTATTGTAGAATTTAAAACGTTGTCAGGAATTGGCCCTTGCTCAACTTTGTAACTTCTTAACTTCTTGTCAGAGGTTTCTATAGCCCTGAGATTGCCAGACCTGTCCTTCAGGGCTATTTCCCTGATAGTTCAATGAAGAAAGAAGGAACAACTTATACCCTGTGATTATTGTTATTAATAAACTGAAGCCACATTATTATTAATAATATTAACAACAGGAAACATTTACAACATATTTGCTATGTGCAAGGCTTTATTCTAATACTCTATATGCACCAGGACTCATCCAGACAAGATACTCTTATAAGGCAGTTATGTTTATAGATGGGCTCAGTTGGAGAAAGTAACATAGGGAATAAGAAGAAGAGACTAATCATTTTCTTCCAAGTAAACTCTATTGTTTGTAGTATCAGTGGTATCACCTTTGTGACCCCATGGACTGTAGCCCGCCAGGCTCCTCTGTCCATGGATTCTCCAGGCAAAAATACTGGAGTGGATGGCCATTCCTTTCCTCAGGGTATCTTTTTGACCCAGCAATCAAACCTGGGTCTCCTATATTGCAGGCAGACTCTTTACCATCTGAGCCACCAGGGAATCTGAAAGATGGGGTACTGAGTCCCAAACCAGTTAACTACCTGGATTTGATCTACCAAATCCAAGCAACCTACCTTCAGAGTTCAGACCCTTCTACACCACAGGAGACTTCTGATGGGCCTGCTGGTTTCTACATTACCACAGTGGGTGCCTTTATAATAGTTCTAGTTATTCCTGTTGATTGTTTGCTTGACTAAGTGATCAATTGAGGGGAAAAGTAACATAGGGAATAACAAGAAGGAAGTAATCTTTTCCGTTCAAGTAAACTTGATCGTTTGTAGTTTTAACAATGGTGTCACCTTTAGGAGTGAGAAAAGTAGAAGGAAGCAATTTGAAGCCAGTTCAGGAGGCTTTGATGTGGCAGATGTGGTTAAGAGGGCAGACACTGAGCCAGAACTGCTGAGGTCACCATTCATCAGCTTTACCATCTATGTGACCTTAGGCAAGTTACTTAACTGTTCTGAAGCACCAGCTCTCATCTGTAAACATTAAAGCTAATCATAGCACCTATTGTAGGAAACTTGAGGTTGTTACAGTCCTTCAGTCATGTTCAACTCTTTGTGACGCCATGGACTGCAACACACCAGGCTTCCCTGTCCTTTACCATCTCCCAGAATTGCTCAAACTCATGTCCATTGAGTCGGTGATGCCATTCAACCATTTCATCCCCTGTCGTCCCTTTTTCCTCCTGCCTTCAGTCTTTCCCAGCATCAGGGTCTCCTCTAATAAGTCAGCTTTTTCCATCAGGTGGCCAAAGTATTGGAGCTTCAGCTCCAGCATCAGTCCTTCCAATGAATATTCAGGACTGATTTCCTTTAGGATTGACTGGTTTGATCTCCTTGCAGTCCAAGGGACTCTCAAGAGTCTTCTCCAACACCACAGTTCCAAAGCATCAATTCTTTGGCACTCAGCCTTCTTTATGGTCCAACTCTCATATCTGTAGATGACTACTGGAAAAACCATAGCTTTGATTATATGGACCTTTGTTGGCAAAGTAATGTCTTTCCTTTTTAATATGCTGTCAAGGTTTGTCACAGCTTTTATTTTGAGGAGAATAAAGTTATTCCAAATGGTGGCTATAAGTAACATGTGCTCAGCTAATCAGCTAAAAAACAAAGAAACAAAATAAACCAACTGTACCTGGAGTTATGAGTACCAAATAGCTCTGATGCAGGAATGGAGAGAGGGTGGAATAGGATCATACATGGAGAAGCGTGTGTGCGTGCGTGCTTAGTGGCTCAGTCGTGTCCAACTCTTTGTGACCCAATGGACTACAGCCTGCCAGGCTCCTCTATCCATGGAATTCTCCAGGCAAGAATACTGGAGTGGGTTGCCATGCCCTCCTCCAGGGGATCTTCCCAACCCAGGGATCGAACCCAGGTCTCCTGCACTGCAGGCAGATTCTTTACCAGCTGAGCTACCAGGGAAGCCCATGTGGTAAAGTAAATGCAGCCAAATGTGACAGTAGAGCCTAGGTTGCAGGAATGTGGCATTCATCATGCATTCTTTCAAAACAACATCTTGAAGAGAACAGAGAGACCCAAGAAAAGGACTTGCCATATCTTGCCACTAGAATGTCATACAAGGATGTGATGCTCAGAGCTGTGGCACCATCTTGGGATTATGAGTGAGAAACAAGAGAACCACGGAGATGCCAACCCAGAGATCTGACATTACTGAGTCACTATGAGGGACTGAACCACGTCCTCCCCAAATTCATAGGTTGAAGCCCTAACTCCCAATGGGACTGTATTTGGAGATACCACCTTTTGGAAGGCAATTAAGGTTTAAATGAAGTCATGTGAGTGAGCCCTACTCCAATCTGACTGGTGGGGAGTCAAGCACAGACGGAAGGCCGCATGCAGACACCATGAGAAGATGGCCATCAACAAGCCAAGGAGAGAGGCCTCCGGAGAAACCAAACCTGCCAACATATTGATCCTGAATTTCCAGCCTCCAGAACTGTGAGAAAATGAATTTCTGTTGTCTAAATTGCCTAGTCTACGGTATTTTGTTACGGTGGCCCTAACTGACTAAAACAGTCACTGAACTAACCAACCTTAAAATTATCTATCAGCTGCCTTCAGTTATGGAATAAATGTCCTTATTGCTTTAAAAGCAATCTTAGGTTTTTCAACAAATGGTTCTGGAACAATTGGGCAATCACACACACACACAAATGAATGTAGACACAGACCTTACAAACTTTGCAAAAATTAACTTAAAATGGATCACAGACCTAAAAGTAAACATTAAATTATAAAACTCGTAGAAGATAACATGGGTGAAAACCTAGATGTCCTTGGGTAAGGTGATGACTTTTTAGATATAACACCAAAGGCAGAATCTGTGAAAGAAATAATTGATAAGATAAACTTCATTAAAATTAAAAACTTCTTCTCTCTGAAAGACAATGTCAAGGGACTGAGAAGACAAACCAGACTGGAAGAAAATATTTGCAAAAACACACCTGATGAAGAACTGTATCCAAAATATATAAAGAACTCTTAAAGCTCAATAATAAGAAAATAAACAACCCAATTAAAAATGGACCAATCATTAAAATGTATACAAATACACTGGAGAGAGTGTGGAGAAAAGGGAACCCTCCTTCACTACTGGTGGGAATGTAAATTGGTGCAGTCACTATGGAAAACAGTATAGAGGTTCTTCAAAAAACTGAAAATAGAGCTAATGTATGACTGAGTAATCCCACTCTTGGGCATATATCTGGACAAAACTATAATCCAAAAAGATACATGCATTCCTCTGTTCATAGCATCATCACTTACAAAAGCTAAGACATAGAAAGAACCCCAAATCTCCAATGGCAGATGAATAGATAAAGAAGATGCAGTATGTACATATACAAGGGAATACTACTCAGTCATAAAAAGAGTGAAGTTCGGTCATCTGAAGCAACATGGATAGATCTAGATATTATCATACTAAGTGAAGTAAGTCAGAGAAAGACAAATACCATATGATACCACTTAGATGTGGATTCTAAGATATAAAACAAGAACTTATCTAGAAAACAGAAGCAGATTCACAGACACAGAGCACAGACTTGTGGTTGCCAAGGAGGAGAGGGATGGATTGGAAGTTGGGATTAACAAATGCAAATTATAGTATATATGTATAATAAAATAAGCTTGCTGCATACCAGAAACACTCTGATGGGGGATGTTGATATTGCGGGAAGGGGATATACATGTGTGGGGACAGAGGGCATATAGGAAATCTCTGCACCTTCCTGTCAATTTTGCTGTGAACCTTAAACTACTCAATCAAGTCTTAATTAAAAAAAGAAAAAGAAAATAGAAAAAAATATCCACAAACCTAGTTCTGCCCTATTTTGGATAAATTCTTCAACTTTTACAAGCCCCAGTGCCTTCTTGTATAAAATAAACGTAGTAATAATTTCTACTTCCTAGAGTCAGTGTGAGGAGTAAATGCTGCTGCTGAGTCGCTTCAGTCGTGTCTGACTCTGTGCAACCCCATAGATGGCAGCCAATCAGGCTCCTCCATCCCTGGGATTCTCCAGGCAAGAACACTGGAGTAGGCTGCCATTTCCTTCTCCAATGAGGAGTAAATGAGAGGGCTACAATAATGCATTTGGCACAGCAGTCAAAATTAGAATGTGACCACTTCTTTTAGAAGCAGACAGTATACAAAAGATCTTTCCACGTTATTGTGTTGGTTTTTCCACTGGACTGGATGAAGAAGGATAGGAGGACTCAACTATCGTTGCCTCGTCAGATTGGACCAGACTGCATTTCAGGAAGAAAGCCAAGACGGCAGCAGGACACAACCGGGGGTCCAGTGCACCCGTGGTCTTATTTACCACGTCCTGGTGTTCAGATTCAAAGTCATCAGGTCTGCAGAGCACCAACCTCACTCGTCAGCTCACCTCCCTCCTGAAGCTTGTATTAACCATCCTTGACCCAAAGCAGAAAAGCGACACACAGGAGCATACCTCCCACTTTCAACCACTTACCCACATCGGCCCCGCTGAGCGCTTTCCCCAGTGGCCAGGGCCTCAGGTCCAATCTCTTCCCGTTAACAGTGAGTGCCTGCACACAGCCTTGAAAGCCTCGGTTTGTCCCTGTTGCTCTCACCAACCAGTAAGCACTGGGAGCGCCACCAAGATAGAGAGGTGTCCGGAAGGTAATTTTACTGTACTGGCCCTTTAAGAAAGATGGAAACCATAACTCACTAAACAAAGTCAAAAGCTAAAACACACCAGATGAGAGACATGATTAAGATGCAATACAGTGCCAGTATGATCTCTAGGTCCATCTGTGTTGCTGCAGATGACAGAACTTCATTCATTTTATGGCTGAGTAGTAGAGAAGGCAATGGCACCCCACTCCAGTACTTTTGCCTGGAAAATCCCATGGTTGGAGGAGCCTAGTAGGCTGCAGTCCATGGGGTCGCTAAGAGTCGGACACGACTGAGCGACTTCACTTTCACTTTTCACTTTCATGCATTGGAGAAGGAAATGGCAACCCACTCCAGTGTTCTTGCCTGGAGAACCCCAGGGACGGGGGAGCCTGTTGGGCTGCCGTCTGTGGGGTCGCACAGAGTCGGACATGACTGAAGTGACTTAGCAGCAGCAGTAGCAGTATTCCATAGAGAGAAGGCAACGGCACCCCACTCCAATATTCTTGCCTGGAAAATCCCATGGACGGAGCAGCCTGGTAGGCTGCAGTCCATGGGGTTGCTGAGTCGGACACGACTGAGCGACTTCACTTTCACTTTTCACTTTCATGCACTGGAGAAGGCAATGACAACCCACTCCAGTGTTCTTGCCTGGAAAATCCCATGGACGGAGAAGCCTGGTGGACTGCCGTCTATGGGGTCCACAACTGAAGCGACTTAGCAGCAGCAGTATTCCATACAACCACATGGACTACACAGTCCATGGAATTCTCCAGGCCAGAATACTACAGGGTAGACGTTCCCTTTTCAGGGGATCTTCCCAATCTAGGGATCGAGCCCAGGTCTCTGGCACTGCAGGCAGATTCTTTACCAGCAGAACCAATAGGGAAGCTATATATTACCACATCTTCTTTATCCATTCATCATATATATATGGATGTATATGGATATCCATATATCCAATTTATGGATTTTCTTCCACCCATATTTATCTTTAAGTCATTGTCCTACTGGAAAATTAAACCCACAGTTAGCACTGGAAACTCAGACAGCTGTGTTTTGAGAAGGGATGACTTTGGAATGCCTCGAAGGGAAAGGAAGGTCAGTCAAAACCAAGAGCAAGCCAACAGGCAGTGTACCGTGCTGGGCATCCAAAACAAACTTTCTCTTTCCAGTCCTGACACCAATTTACTGTGTATCTTGGATGGGCCATAGGACTATTCTGTGTCTCAAAAGGTGATAATACTAATTTTGTGTATACGTGGGCTAACGTTTATCCTTTTACTATCCCGGTCACCTTTATACTATGTCCTGCAAGAGGCATTTGTGAGAGAGACAGAAATTGCCAAGACTGAGTTGCAAAATATTTTGAAATTTACTCATGGATGCATTTTTTTAAAGTCTTATTACAGCTAAGTAGGGACATTTCCAATCTTAGACTAAACCACAATTTGGATTGTAGGTTTTGAGGTTATAAAATACAGAGTTGAACATGAAGTGGGACAAAATTAAGGTGCTCTTGGTTATTTGTTTTTTATTGCAGAAATATCTCATTTGTTTGGATTAAAAGATATAGAGAAGGGCTGGGTAAAGGCATGCTGCCAGTAGTTATAAAATTTGCAGAATGTAAGCCACTGAAATGTAATCTTTACCATTTATACTTTTGTTATCAATAAGTAAAACATCTATTCATTGCTTTATCTTTTCTAATGAGTAGATAAGAATCATTTATAAATAGTGTATTAAATGTGAGCTAGGCAGCTTCGAAGTATTTACAGTGGATTTTAAGGGTTAATTATTTACATTTTTTGTTAGGTGAATTGAGTGCCTGGTTGGCTTATTTCATCAAGAGCCTCAGGATTTACTTCTTTTGGATCCCATCCTCATCTCATCCCATCCCTCTGACCCCATTCCCTGATCCAGGACCATAGCAGGAGCCCAACAGCTAAATCCTTTTCTTCTTTTCTGGAGCATTAAGTGCACCATAGGGGAGAATAGCTCCTCTGAGGCTCCCTTCACAACATCCCGGATAACAGTCTTTGAGCCTAGCCTTTATCTTCCTCTAATGAGGGTTACCTTTGGGTCTCTGAAGCCTGTATTGCCTGCCTATGGAAAGAACTGGCGGTACTAGAATTTGCATTCCCTCAGCACAGCTCTTAACAGGTTTTAATGGGTGATTGTGAAAGTCCAACCCCCTTGCTTTCGGTTGCACTACTCCGAGGTACAACTCACACTCCAGAGCTCCCCTGGAGGATCGGGCTAACGCCAGATCCTGGTCAACTTTGCCTGAGATCTCATTCTTGCTGACTTCTGTCCCTCCCTTGTTCATTGTAATCCCTTCTATCGCAGGTTTCCTATGGGATTCCTTTCTTAGTGAATCATTTGCATAGACTCATCAACTCAGGCCTGTTTTGGGGGAACCCTGACTTAAAACAGACCACTAGCTCTCAAGACAGTTTCTTAAACACTCTATACTTGCAGTCTGACTTATACAACTTGCTTAGCAAATCCTGGTAGTAGAGAGGCAGATGTTACCCTGAGTATCCACAAAACTATATACCTTTTGTAATTAATTATTATATTCAATAAATCATATACTCTGAAGGCAATTCTATCTGAGGATTAGAATCACTGTTGTGCATGCTCAGTCATGTCTGACTGACTTTGACCCCATGGACTATGGCCCACCAAGCTCCTCTGCCCATGGAACTTTCCAGGTAAGAATCCTGGAGTGGGCTGCCATTTCCTATTCCAGGGGATCTTCCTAACTGTTAGAGCACTGCAAACTATATACATAGGCACCAGAATAGAACAGGATCATCACCTCCATTTTTCTAGATGCTATGCCTTTATTAATGTAACCTATAATTTCTTTAGCATGTTATCATATGGCCCTATTTATTTACCTTCATTGAATTTCTTTGTTTTAAACCATATGATACTCATACATGTACTACTTCTGTTACAGCTTCTCCACCTTGTATTCAGGTTAGTATTTTGAACCCAAGTCCAAAGCTTCTTTATTCCTATCAAATTTAATTTTAACCATAGTAGGGCCATTGTTCTGGCATTTATTGAGTCTGCAGTGCGTTTATCCTCTTTTCCCTTCCTTAGAAATATATGCATATCTGTATAATGATCTTCGTGGATTCACATTCACTACATTTGTATTCTTGTTCCTTTGGAAACACTGGGATCCAAATGATGAGGTTTATTTTTTCTATTCTTTTTTTTTTAGTAGCAAGTCATGACCCTTTATACAACTTGCCTTGTCAGCAAAGAATATGAAGAGCCTAGGAAGGAGAAAGCTACACACATATACACAAAGGCTTTCTTGCCACTTTTTTCCTCAGAGAATACAAACACCTGCCTGATTATAATTACAGACTTGGTTCCTTGGCAGGTTGCTAATCCAAACTGTTTATTCTAAACACAGTCCTAAAATTACTCAGAGCATGACAAATATGTGAATACCTAGGTGATTTTCTGAGTAGCCCAACAGTTAAATTGTTTTACCACTTCCTATAATCATGGCCCCAAAAAAGGTGGATGAATAGATTATGCCTGCATATTGAACCAAGTGAACCTTTCAGGATGATTTTCTAAAGTCACAGGGTTACGACACCTCTGTCTTAAAAGTAAGCTTTGTGTCTGGCACTAATAATGGCTTCAATTCTTCCAACAGGAGTCTTCCTCCGCTTTGATGTCCTTGTAGAAAAAGAACATATCCTCAGGTACAAGGCCTCCTGCATGTCCCTGCACCCAGGGCCACGATGTCGGCATATTCAGTCCCCCTCCTCAGTAGGTGTGGGATGGACATGAGCCCTGAAAGCCCACCTTCAATGGAAAAGCTGGCAGAGCTGGGTTGCCTGAGTATACCATGCAAAATAGTCCATCTGCCAGCTCTCTACAGCGGGACCCTCCCAGAGTGCTGGGCGGGAGGGTGCGAATGAGGCGCACACTCACCTGGGACTGGCCGGTCACTGGGGTGCCATTGTTCAGCTGCAGCAGCCCATTCAACCCATCTCTGTAGAGCGTAACGGTGTGCCAGCCCCCGAGTTTGATTTTGGTCTCACTTACAATGATGGCGACCCCAGTTCCACAGTTAAACCTGTGGGGGAAGAAAAGAAAACTCTTAGATCAAAGTGAAAGTGAAAGTCGCTCAGTTGTGTCCAACTCTTTGCAACTGTGTAGTCCATGGAATTCTCCAGGCCAGAATACTGGAGTGGATAGCTGTTCCCTTCTCCAGGGGATCTTCCCAACCCAGGGATTGAACCCAGGTCTCCCACATTGCAGGCGAATTCTTTACCAGCTGAGCTACCAGGGAAGCTCACTATTGTGTTCAGACTCAATGGACATCATTTCCAGGGCAGTAATAGCTTCATTAAGAGCCCGTCTGTTCAGAGCTAGGCTTATGGGTATCAAGGGCTGTTTAAATCCATACACAGAAAAACTTCCTTAGAAAGACGCCTCTTCCCTAGGACCACTTCAGTCTTGTCTTTAATCTGCCTGCAGGACCTTTCAACGTGGGGCCTCCTTTAACCCGACTTTCTCTGTAACTCAGAGAATCCTGGGCAGCTAAGATCCTCTCTCTCCTTCTCAGAGATGGCTGGATACTAAACATGGATTCAAGGTGAGGAGAATTAGAGCTTGAGTCACTCTGCGTCCAGGGATTTCTCTGGGGACTTCCCACAACTCCCAAATGACAGCCTCAGTGATATTAATAAAATGTTGAAAAAAAAAACCCCAAAACGGGTCTTCACACTTATTTTGGCAAGCTGGGCAGCACTGCCATCTGTGTTCAGCTGGCCCTGAGGGCAGGTGTGGTTTCCATGGGAAGCTGCGGCTCAGAGCGGGTGTGGGTGGAAAAGGAGCATTCTCAGACAGTTGCATTATTCTTGTTTTTTTTCCCCCAACCTCCGTATGTTCTGGGGTGCCCTCCGGTCACTACACCTGACATCTAGAATTCTGACCCCTTCCAGCCAAGTTCTAAGCAGCCACCATAGCACCTCCCCCTTGGGTCCTGAGGCTGTCAGCGGGGGACACTGACCATGACATACAGTGTTGTCCTTTCCAGGATGTGCACTAATTGCAGCCTGCTTCTCATGGCCTCCCTTTGTCTCCTGATCCTCAATGGACAGGAATGGGTTGGAGAGGCATTGCAGAACTGGCTGACCTAGAGGGGGTGATCTCAAAATCACACAGTAGGAATTGCAGAGATGGAGAGCTGCTACTAGCAAATAACCAGCAGGGCTAGCAGAGTCCTTCAGATACTCCAAGCATTAGAGCCCACGAGGTTAGGGACCACTGCCCTGGATCCTACTAGCTGAACTCAATCTCCCATCAAGCAATGCATTTAGCAAAGGATGCAGGAGGCAGGGGTAATTTTCTACCCCATGTGGAACGTTTCACAGACAGTCTTATCTATCTTAACCAAAAGTAATTTTGGTGCTGAAATAATAAAAAAACAATAATGGTTTTGGTGCTTACTGAGTGCTTGCTATGTATGGTTCAGGTACTGCTCTAAGTACTGTTATGTATTAATGCATTTAATCCTCACAGTAACTCTGGGAGGTAACACAGAGTTGGAGAGGTTAAGTCACTTGTTGAAGGTCAGGTCACCAGGGAATGTTACCATGGGGATGTTGACCAGTAAGCCATGGAGAAGCACTTGGCTGACCTCATCAAATAGTCCCATGTACACCTCTGTGAGGATGATTAAAACACATCCACAGAACTCTGCCTCCAGAAAACCACACAGAAACCAAAGGTGGGTGGCTTCCAAGATGCACTGGGACACAAATGATCGGGGCAGAGGAGGTAAGTCAAACAGTCCATCACAGTCTGGAGGGAAGATGAGGATATGGTCTGAGTCTCTAGGAACCTCCAGGAGGCTGTGGGCTCCTCTCTGGGCTCCGTGGCTGTCAGCTGAATCTACCACAGGGAACAAGGAGAAGGTCCCAGCCTTCTTCCCATCGCATCCACCAGAGCTCCGGGAAAGATGGAACTTGACGGGCTCTGGCTCACTGCTGCATCCCCAGGCACTACCGCAGTGCCAGGTACACTGTGGGAGCTCAAGAAAACATTTGCTGTTGAGTGAATGAATGATCACAAGGTTCCAGACTCAAATTTCAGAGGTTACCCTGCTATCTTGATACCCCAGTATTTAGTAGACTGGTCCAGGCTCCATAATACACATAGTTCCTTTATTTACACTATAAATCGAGTATAGGTTTTGTTCACAGTACAGAAAGGAAAACACATTGTAGGGTAGTATTAAACATTCCAGGGGTTTCTTCCAGGAATTACCTGAACTGGAGCGAGCGCCGGATGACAGCCAGGGACATGAAATCCCCCCTGCCATGCTCATTCTCCCCGCAGTAGAGCAGTAAGCCATCCTCAGCCTCTGCCTGTTATTAAACAAACAAAAGCCACACGAATAATGAGCACCTCCTCTTCCACAGAGGGCCACCCAGAAACACTCATGGACACGAAACTCGAGCATCTCCACTGAGGTCCTATTTACAAGCATGCAGACTCCAATTAATTCCCAGGTACACAGTTCTAGTTCATTTTCAATAAACAAGGGGCAGCAACATGAACAGTGTATGAGGAACTTGGCAGTGATGTGAGAGGAAGGCGGCCCCATATCTGACCCACTCTTTACTCTTGCTGGACCCACCAGCAGAGTCCAAGGGAACCGTGTGCACAGAGGCCGTGGTCCCACGGGGGCTCCTCTCATCCTTGTCAAATTCTATTCTCACCAAAGAGCATTCCAGTTTTTCCTTTTTTTACTTCCCAAGCAAATTTGCATCTTTCCTTGCATTAGGAGAACAAGACAATACAAGCAGCCCATGGACTAGTTTGGTTTTCACCCATGCTGCCTGTCCTAGACCGGGACAAGTCATCTTGTGGATTCTCAACACTCTGACCTTAAAGGGGACTTTTTTCCCTATCTCCAAACCTATTCCTGTCATCTGAGATACCCAAAAGAACCCCTTTAAGCTGAAGGCACTGCAGCTGATTCATCGTGAAGAACACCTATTGGGCCGTCAGCATGTGCCAGGGTTGCTTATAGCTGTTTTTCTATCTGTGCAGGTGCAGTCATAACAAGGAAGGTTGTCTGGGCTTCCATTAAAAGGGATTTGGGGATGAAGAATGCATTTATGCCTTCTGAAATCCTGGCCTGGTCATGATTATGAAAGTCAACTGAAAAAAAAAAAAAAAGCACAACCTAAGAGTTGAGAATTATGTTTTATTTGATGGACTTGAGGACATTATGCCCAGGGAATAGGCTCTCAGAGCTATTAGGTTTAAAGTGTGAAAGTGTTAGTTACTCAATTGGGTTCAACTCTCTGGGACCTCATGGACTGTAGCCCAACAGGCTCTTCTGTCCACGGAATTCTCTGGGCAAGAGTACTAGAGTGGGTTGCCATTTCCTTCTCCAGGTGGTCTTCCCAAGCCAGGGACTGAACCCTGGTCTCCCGCATTGCAGGCAGATTCTTTACCATTTGAGCTGTCAGGAAAGCCCTTTAAGTCCTTAGCAATTGGGCTCAAGTCCTCAGCAAATCTGCTGAATGAAACGTAATTCTCAACTTTTAGGTTGACATGAGTAATATGGCTGGAACCCAAACATTCTCCCTGGGAACTTTCAGACCAGCCATTTCCATAGTTTGGTAACATACACAACCCACTCTCCCTTTGCTGCAGCCCTTGAGTGTGCAAATGTACCCATCGTTCTCGCTGCCCTGTGAGTGGGTTTACCCTCTGCTTCCTCTCCCCTTCTCCTTCTCCCTTTGATGCAGCACATTGCTGTGTTACGGTGCCCAACAGGCGCTCATAAAAGGATTAATCCTTCTTACCCTAAATTCAAGAGTAATTTGAAATGCCTGGTAAGAGTTCTTCAAAGGTTCAAAGGTTACATAGGAGTGACCAAAGAACTGAGGATACTGTATAACAATATCTGAAAAAAGAAAAAGACAAAAGAATGCTGTTTGCTCACTTCTTTAAATGCAAAACATCAATACACAACACCATTGCTTGGATATCATTAAGTAAAACTCCCGATAGTCTGTTAAGCCTAGCTTACCATCTTCATTTCTCTACTCTTTACCCCTAGGATTCTCATTCCTGGGGGCATTGAGCTTCTGAAGTTCTTAGGGAGAAATCAGATCTCTGGAGATTGTTACTTGCCACTCTAAAAAGAAATCAGTGGCTCTAAGGCCACTGACACCTACTTTCACATTGCACAACTGTGTGATACGCGTTGGCTCAACTAGTATCCTTCTTGACCTTCACGCACAGATTTCTGCTGTATTTGTTGTAGAAGAGGCGTCACAAAAGTAAACCCACCCCCAAGGTGCCATTGGGATGATTTACGCATTGCTCCAAAAGGACTGCATGTTTGGCACATACAGGAATACGGCTGCTATTCAACTAGAAGCAACGGAAGACTCACATTTGCCCTGTATTGCTAACTAGCTAGTTTAATAACTAAAACATGCAAAAAAGGGCTCCTCTTAGGAAAAGGACAAGAAGGAATCTGCGTGGACTGAAGTACTGCTCTATGGCTCCCTGTAGGGTCAGCTCACCACCACGTTCCCCACCCACTCCCCCAAGCCCACCTTCTGAGCAGCTCTCACCCCTTGCCCAGGTTGCAGTGGCATCGATCCCCACCCACTCCCCCACGCACCCACCTTCTGAGTAGCTCTCACCCCCTTTGCCCAGGTTGCAGTGGCATCGATCCCCACCCACTCCCCCATGCACCCACCTTCTGAGCAGCTCTCACCCCCTTTGCCCAGATTGCAGTGGCATTGATCCCCACCCACTCCCCCATGCACCCACCTTCTGAGCAGCTCTCACCACCTTTGCCCAGGTTGCAGTGGCATCGAGAGCCCCCCCAGGTGTAGTCACTGACACAAAAGCTGTCGGCAGAGCAAACAGTTTCATCACAAGATGTGTCAAAAAGCCTTGGCATCACAGCCACACCATGCTTCCCTTTCCTGTCCACTGGAGTGGGCTGGGGAGCCACTGCAGTTGTGGGGAGAGATGCTGGGGTTGGGGGGACAAGCCTAGAAACAGTCATTGGGTTCGGTCTAGGTGCCATCTTGGATTCCACAAAAAATTTCTTATTCCCTTCTTTGATAGCAGGAAGTGGTTTAACCTAAAGACAGAGAAGGAAAAGAAGTTCAGGATTAACATGGAGCACAGTAATTAGGTTTCCTTATTTATGGCTGATGTCTAATACATGAAACTACAGTTACTTTGATATTTCCCCAAACCTTGGCAGGTAGAGATGGCAAATAGTAGTGACTCCAGTTTATGGATAAAGAACTTCAGGTTCAAGAATTTTAAGTACCTTCCCCTGTATTACTCAGAAAATCAGTGCTAAAACTGATATTACATGATTTATCTTTATTACAGCATCATTAAGGCACATTACTTTTTCAAGGAATTGTTCATTTCTGTATCAATATTGACTTTATAAAATTTCACTTGCTTGGAATCTAAATATGCTTTTGCCAAATGGTGAAGTCAACAGGCAGAGGCTGACTTTAGAACATCAGCATAGTTGATATCTAGTTACTATTCATTTACAATCACCTGGAGACTAATAGTCAGAGGAAATAAATATGTTTTAGAAGCAAATGAGCCAATTTAAGTGAGCCAATTTAAGTAACTCTTAAGTAAGATGTTTGTGGTCCATTGACTAAACCACTTTGTTCAGCAAGGAAACAAAAACACCCAGGCTGGACTTCTTGTTACCTCCTCAAAGGAAATATCCAAATCTAAGTCGTCTTCAAACGTGTCATCATCTTCACCAGCCTCTGTGTCGGTTGCATAATTGGGTCCATAGCGCCCACTTCCTGACTCCTCAGGACCTTCGTAGAGAAAGCAGCAGCCTGCAGTCAGCACCTGCCTTTGCTCCCTTTTCTATCCTAACATAGCCCATACACAGCTGTACTGAATGGATGGAGATACATCAGAAACACACAAGGAATTCAACACAGAAGAGGAAGCAATATTGAGCAAAAAATATGAAAAACATTTAATCTCATAAGTAATCAAGGCAATGCCCATAAAAAGCAGAAAGAGCTGCCATTTTATACCAACAAGACTGGCAAAGACAAAAGTTAGATAATAAAAAATATTGCCAAGGGGATCTCCTTGGTGGCCCAGTGGTTAAGACTCTACACTCCCAATGCAGGGGGCACAGGTTCACCCCCTGGTTGGGGAACCAAGATCCTACCTGCTGCACAGCAGGGCCTGAAAAAAAAATGTACTGCTACCTTTAGACCATGAAATTTTTGCACCATGTTTTATGTCCCTGGATATGTTCCAGTG
Organism: Bos indicus; assembly: GCF_029378745.1. Classification (NCBI taxonomy): domain Eukaryota; kingdom Metazoa; phylum Chordata; class Mammalia; order Artiodactyla; family Bovidae; genus Bos; species Bos indicus. Next base: position 35,938,364 of record NC_091779.1, read on the forward strand.
TCTCCCAGTTTACAGTCTATGGGAACTTGAACAGAATTTGTATCCTACTGTTGTGTGAAAATTGTATAAATCTTAATTGTTGAATTGGTTCATAGTGCTTTTCAGGTCTACTATGTCATCCTACTTCTCTGTAATAGAAGAGAAGAATCTTCTATTACAGAGAAGTAATAATAGAATGTACATGCATTCTATTAATTTTTGAGACTTTGATATTGAAACTCCAACTAAAAACCTTAATTTATCTACTTGAAAAAAGTAATTGTAACATATAGTGGAACTATATGTAACTTTGTTCTGTATTTTTCAAGTCTCTTGTAAATATGCTATCATATGTTCATAATTAAAAATTAAAATTATAAAATGTATTGCCAAGGATGGAATCAATGGAGACTCATACTCTGATGTTAGATGTGTAAACTGGTATATCCTCTTTGCAAAATACATGGAAATACTAAATGAAGTAGAAAATGTTCATACCTTTTGACCCAGCAATCTCACTCCCACTTACAAAATCTGGAGAAGATCTTTCCCATGTATACCAGGAGACAGGAGCATAACACATTTGCAACACCGTAATTTATAATAGTAAAAAAGAACCTGCTAAATTTGCTATTTATAATAACACCCCAAATATCAACAGAGAATGGATAAGTGAATTTAAATATATCTATGGAGTGGAAAACTATGTAACAGGGAAGAAGAATAAACATTTAATTGAAGCATTACTTGAGGCATTGGATGAACATTTAGTTGAGGCATTTAATGCATCAACATGGTTTAATCTCACATGGTTTTATGCAAAAAAAATGTAAGTTGCCAAGGAACATACCAGTTTGATGCCATTTACATAAAGATCAGCAGCAAGAAAAACTATATATTATTTAAGGATACATACGCACACGCAGACTTCCCTGTGGCTCAGACGATAAAGAATCTGCCTGCAATTCAGGAGACCCATGTGTGATCCTCAGGTTGGGAAGATCTCCTGGAGAAAGGAATGGCAACCCATTCCAGTATTCTTGCCAAGAAAATTCCATGGACAGAGGAGCCTGGAGGGCTATAGTCCATGGAACTGCAAAGAGCTAGACATGATTGAGCAACCAACACAAACATACATGTATGTTTTGGGTTAGGGTACAGGACCCACTCAGATACCAATATCTGCAGATGCTCAAGTTCTTTATATAAAACACCAGAGCACAACTGGCCCTCGGTATCTGCAGGTTCTGCATCCATGGTTTCAACCAACCACAGATCAATATGGAAGACCCATTGTGTATGTAATTTAAACTCTTAAGAAAAGTAAAGCAGGGGGCTTCCCTAGTGGTCCAGTGGTTAAGAATCCACCTTGCAATATGGGGGATGTGGGTTCAATCCCTGGTCGGGGAACTAAGACCCAACATGCGGTGGAACAACTAAGCCCATGTGCCATACTACTGAGCCTGTGAGCCACAATGAAAAAGATCGCACATGATGCCCTGAAGATCCTGGGTGCTGCAACTAAGACTTGATACAGCCAAATAAATATTTTTTAAAAAAGAAAAACAAGGCAATGATCAAAAATACCTGGGAAAGGTTAGAAGAGGACTATGAATGAGGCTGACATACAGGGTCTTTGAAAGTACTCTAAAATATTCTATTTCTTAAGGTAGATGCTGGATCAGATCAGATCAGTCGCTCAGTTGTGTCCAACTCTTTGCGACCCCATGAATCGCAGCATGCCAGGCCTCCCTGTCCATCACCAACTCCTGGAGTTCACTCAGACTCACGTCCATCGAGTCAGTGATGCCATCCAGCCATCTCATCCTCTGTCATCCCCTTCTCCTCCTGCCTCCAATCCCTCCCAGCATCAGAGTCTTTTCCAATGAGTCAACTCTTCGCATGAGGTGGCCAAAGTACTGGAGGTTCAGCTTCAGCATCATTCCTTCCAAAGAAATCCCAGGGCTGATCTTCAGAATGGACTGGTTGGATCTCCTTGCAGTTCAAGGGACTCTCAAGAGTCTTCTCCAACACCACAGTTCAAAAGCATCAATTCTTCGGCACTCAGCCTTCTTCACAGTCCAACTCTCACATCCATACATGACCACAGGAAAAACCATAGCCTTGACTAGATGAACCTTTGTTGGCAAAGTAATGTCTCTGCTTTTCAATATGCTATCTAGGTTGGTCATAACTTTCCTTCCAAGGAGTAAGCATCTTTTAATTTCATGGCGGCAGTCACCATCTGCAGTGATTTTGGAGGCCAGAAAAATAAAGTCTGACACTGTTTCCACTGTTTCCCCATCTATTTCCCATGAAGTGATGGGACTGGATGCCATGATCTTCATTTTCTGAATGTTGAGCTTTAAGCCAACTTTATACCCATGAGCATTTATATATACACAAAAGCATAAACTAATATATGTATAAATATACTTTTGATGTATGAGGTATTTCATTAAAAGTTCTTTAAAATAAGAAAGAGACATTATACTACAGCAAACACATCCGGGAAAAAAAGGGGGTCCCATGTGACATCTTGGGTGACAACCATTTCCATCCACAGGACAGCAAGATCTTTCAAAACTGAAAGGTGGGCTGAGAAAAACTTGTAGGGGACAACACAGCTTATTGTTCCTTGGGGGATGGTCAGATTAACAGTTTTATTCAGCTGTCATTCAGAAAAATCTACTGATCTGAAAGTCTGGACTTAGGCTAGACACAGGAAGCCCTACCCCCACCGTCTGAGAGTCTTTTAAAGTGCTGCTCCATAGAGTCCCCATGTCCTCCTGGTGGCTTGGGGGTAAGCACAGGTACCAGCTGATTCAGACAAACCAGGTACTGAACCTTATGGCTGTAACAACTCTGGCAACAGAAACTCACTTTTGTAGGTCACTGATGCTCATTAGTTATTGAATGATTAGGAACACATGTATACCTGTGGCGGATTCATTTTGATATTTGGCAAAACTAATAACAATTATGTAAAGTTTAAAAATAAAATAAAATTAGAAAAAAAAAAGAAAAAAAATGACATTAAAAACATAAATTGAACTTAAAGACAAATCTGCTTTCAGAATAAACTAAGCCAAACATCTTTCTCATAAAAGCAAACTCACCCTCCTCTAAGAAAAATAGCAAGCAGATTGACCACGGAACTGAAGGAAATGACAGAAAGGAGTGTGGGAATCCTGCTCAGTGGGCACACTGCTGACCAGACATCTTCTCCTGTCTTAGGAAGAGGAGCACATGGTCAGCAGGTGATCCACAGATGGCAGGGAAGGTCCTCTTCTCAGGTATGAGGCATGTCTCGGTGGAGCTTTTCTTACCACCTCCACACCAATTTCCTAGTTTTATTTAAAGCAGCCCACATGTCAGCTGAAAATTCAAGCCCGTTGGTGCCAGATTTATACCTAGATGCAAATTCTTTCAAGCCACCTGCATCCAGCCAGCACAGCTGTGTGTCAGATGTCTACACACAAACATCCAGGAAGCCGGGGACAGCTCCCCCTTCTCCTGTCTCTCTGCATCTTTGTATCTTTCTGTCTCTATCCCTGTCTCTTTCTTCTCACCCTCATCACTCTCGATTTTACCTTTGTCTCTTTTATATATTCAGAATTGCTGAATTTCATTAGAAAGAACTCAAATGGTAATAAAAGAATTAATATAGCACATGCATGGAGAGAGATGGATTTTATCTTCAGTAGGTGGGTCTCTGTACCTCCTGTACCTCTCTTGCACCCTACACATTCTAGTCATTGTTACATAGATACTATTCTCATGAATGTCAAGATTCTCTGCATTTCATCTTATAATGCTCTACCTGGAAAAACATTTTCAGACTCCCACTGCCTACAAAATAGATGTCCAGGCTCTTTGGTTAAGAATTCAAGAATCTCGATGATCACAAAATCAGATTGATTATATACTTTGCAGCCGAAGATGGAGAAGCTCTATACAGTCAGCCAAAACAAGACCAGGAGTTGACTGTGACTCAGATCATGAACTCTTTGTAGCAAAATTCAGACTTAGATTGAAGAAAGTAGGGAAAACCACTAACTAGGCCATTCAGGTATGACCTAAGTCAAATTCCTTATGATTATACAGTGGAAATGACAAATAGATTCAAGAGATTAGATCTGATAAACAGAGAGCCTGAGGAACTATGGATGGAGGTTTGTACCCTTGTACAGGAGGAGATCAAAACCATCCCCAAGAAAAAGAAAGGCAAAATGGTTGTTTGAAGACACCTTACAAATAGCTGAGAAAAGAAGAGAAGCAGAAGGCAAAGGAGAAAAGGAGAGATATACCCATCTGAATACAGAGTTCCAAAGAATAACAAGGAGAGATAAGAAAGCCTTCCTAAGTGAACAATCCTGGAGAAGGAAATGGCAACTTGACCCAGTATTCTTGCCTGTAAATCCCGTGGACAGAGGAGACTGAAGAGCTACAGCCCATGGAGTTGCAAAAGAGTCGGACATGACTTGGAGACTAAATAAAGTGAACAATGCAAAGAAACTGAGGAAAACACTAGAATAGGAAAGACCAGAGATCTCTTCAAGAAAATTAGAGATATCAAGGGAACATTTCATCAAAGATGGGCACAATAAAGGACAGAAATACTATGGACCGGACAGAAGCAGAAGATATTAAGAAGAGGTGGCAAGAATACACAGAAGAACTATACAAAAAAAGGTCTTCATGACCCAGATAATCACGATGGTGTGATCACTCATCTAGAGCCAGACATCCTGGAGTGTGAAATCAAGTGGGCCTTAGGAAGCATCATTACGAACAAAGCTAGCAGAGGTGATGGAATTCTAGCTGAGCTTTTTCAAATCCTAAAAGATGATTCTGTTAAAGTGCTCCATTCAATATGCCAGCAAATATGAAAAACTCAGCAGTGGCCATAGGACTGGAAAAGGTTAGTTTTCATTCCAATCCCCAAAATAGGCAATGCCGAAGACTGTTCAAACTATCACACAATTGCACACATTTCACATGCTAGCGAAGTCAGGCTCAAAATTTTCCAAGCTAGGCTTCAATAGTATGTGAACCAAGAACTTCCAGGTGTTGAAGCTGGATTTAGAAAAGGCAGAGGAACCAGAGATCAAATTGCCAACATCCACTGGATCATAGAGAAGGCAATAAAATTCCAGGAAAACATCTACTTCTGTTTCACTGACTAAGTTAAAGCCTTGGACTACGTGGAACACAGCAAACTGTGGAAAATTCTGAAAGAGATGGGAATACCAGACCACCTTACCTGCCTCCTGAGAAATCTGTATGCTTTTGTAAAGAAGCAACAGTTAGAATTGGATATCGAACAAAGGACTGGTTCAAAATTGAGAGAGGAGTATGTCAAGGCTGCATATTGTCACCCTGCTTATTTAACTTATATGCAGAGTACATCATGCAAAATGCCAGGCTGGATGAAGCACAAGCTGGAATCAAGATTTCCAGGAGAAATATCAATAACCTTAGATAAACAGAAGATACCACTCTTATGGGACAAAGTGAAGAGGAACTAAAGAGCCTATTGATGAAGATGAAAGAGAAGACTGAAAATGCTGGCTTAAACCTCCACATTCAAAAAACTAAGATCATGGCATCCCATTCCTTCACTTCATGGCAAATAGATGGGGAAGCAATGGAAACAGTGACAGACTTTATTTTGGGGGGCTCCAAAATCACTGCAGATGGTGACTGCAGCCATGAAATTAAAAGACGTTTGCTTCTTGGAAGAAAAACTATTTCAAACCTAGACAACATATTAAAAAGCAGAAAACTTTGCCGGCAAAGGTCTATACAGTCAAAGCTATGGTTTTTCCATTAGTCATGTCTGGATGTGAGTGTTGGACCATAAAGAAGGCTGAGAGCTGAAGAATTGATGCTTTTGAACTGTGATGTTGGAGAAGACTCTTGAGAGTCCCTTGGACAGCAAGAAGATCAAACCAGTCAATCCTAAAGGAAATCAAACCTGAATATTCATTGGAAGGACTGATGCTGAAGCTGAAACTCCAATACTTTGGCCACAGAAGCGAAGAGCTGACTCATTAGAAAAGACCCTGAAGCTGGGAAAGATTGAAGGCAGGAGGAGAAGGGGCCAACAGAGGATGAGATGGTCGGATGGCATCACCAGCTCAATGGACATGAGTTTGAGCAATCTCAGGGAGATGGTGAAGGACAGGGAAGCCTGGAGTGCTGCAGCCCATGGGGTCACAAAGAGTCAGACATGACCGAGACACTGAACAACAACAAAGGTCACAGCTCCTCTTTTTCCTCCCTTATCCCATCACCATTGTTTATGGAAACCTACCGCCTCTCTCATACAGACAGGTACTGTTGGGTGCTTCACATCATGCATTCCTAAACTTTACAATTATCCTGCAGTGTAAGTCTGGTAGATTTCATTTTGCAGATAAATAAATTGAATTCAGGGAAGTTAAGCGGTTTGACTAAGATCAAAAGACTGTCTTTAAAAAAAAAACAAAACTTTTTCAGTTAGGTCTGGCCTAACCGAAAGCCAGGTTTGTCTGGTCACTGTTTTCCCATTGCCTGTAAGAGAAGAAACCACTGTGGAGGAGTCTGGGATTTATAAAATTAAGATTTATTTATCATTTTTATTGTGCTAGGAGCTGTGCATATATTTTCTATTATCCTTGCCAAATCCTGTGAAATTGGTATTATTACTAACATTTTACCATGTGGAGATATCAACTGAGAAAAATTAAATAACTTGCTCAAAGGCACACAGACAGTAAACTTTATCCTTAGTCTCTTTTTGATTACATTATGCCACTTATGGGGCTTCCCTGATAGCTCAGTTGGTAAAGAATCTGCCTGCAATGCAGGAGATCCCGGTTCGATTCCTGGGTCAGAAAGATCCACTGGAGAAGGGATAGGCTACCCACTCGAGTGTTCTTGGGCTTCACTTGTAGCTCAGCTAGTAAAGAATCTGCCTGCTGTGTGGGAGACCTGGGTTCGATCCCTGGGTTGGGAAGATCCCCTGGAGAAAAAAAAGGCTACCTACTCCAGTATTCTGGCCTGGAGAATTCCATGGACTATACAGTCCATGGGGTTGCAAAGAGTTGGAGAGGACAGAGCAAATTTCACTCACATGCCACTTATGATCTGACTCCAAATTGTAGTTTGACTCCTGTTTTTCCCTCTTCCAAAGTCTCAATGGCCAAACTGGTCTACTAGTTGTTTCGTGAACACAACTTGTTTTCTTACCCTGAGACTTTGGTTAACGCTCTTCTCCACATCACCTAATTTCCCCTCTCCTGTATCATAATGTGTAGTTTACCTACCCTTCCAGTTGCATGCACTCTGTAGAGACAGAGCTGAATGTGTATCATCCAAAGACCAAAATCAAGTAATATTTTAAAAAGAGAACATCAGACTACTCTGGGGGGAAAAATGGTGACTCCAGAAAAGATGGAGCTGCCAAGTCCTATAGAACAATTCTTCCATCTTCTCCTCGGTGGGGCTGTTCAACCACAGACATGTCTCTAATCTTGAGCTCAGAATAAGCATCCATAGTTTAATGAACTCAATAGATATTTAAATGGTATTTACACTTTCTGGAATCCTTGTGTTTCTCAACTCAAATGTGAATGCCCTGAGGGCAGGAACTATATTTTAGATTTCTGGATATGCCTCCCTACCCTCCATTTAACTAATGCTTCACACATACACCAACAGCTAAGACCTCCACCAGGCGTGGGGACGCTCACACCGCAGCACGCGCGACAGTGGTAGTCTGTCTCTGCCCTGCCCTAGCCCGCCTGGTCAGGTCTGTTTAAGTGGCGGAATATTGGGGACAAATCCTTGTGTGGTGAGACGCTGCCCCCAATCCAAAAACATTCTCCCCAGACTGTCACCATTCCTGTCTCTTTCCCCAGCTCAGAACTAGCTCTTTAGAGTTGGAAGACCATCAGGTCCAAAATTCTCATTTCATAAATGTGGAAACTCAGGCCACAGAAGACATGTGGACTTAATACAAGGTCATGCATCTCATGAGCGGAAAATTCAATACCAGAAGCAGGCTGTATGACCCTTAATTCGACACCCAGAATACTCTAGCGTACAAATGTCTCGACACCAAGCATACAAGGCACTTCAGCCAGATGGATATAGTGGAGCCAGGGATAGGGTGAAGGTAATTGAGTCCTCGTCCTGCCCCTTAACTCATCCTAGGAAGGAAATTTGAAGGAAACTCTACCTTGAAGGAAAGGACCATTGCCACCGCTGTGAAATGGTACCATGATGAGAACACAAATGACTCCAGATTCTCTGCTCATTTTGACAAGGAAAGTAAGACATGTCTTGTTCAACGAATAAGATTACTTAGTCTCTATAATCATTGCTCCTGCTTGACACTGTATGTAACACATCTCTTTAGAGCCAGAGGTTACTGCTCAGTTTGGGGAAACAAAGGGTGTGAGATAAGAGTGGGACGAGAATGTGGAATTACAAAGTCTTAGAGTCAAAGACATCTTAACTTTTGCGGAAAGACCTTGGAGATTGGCAAGCACAACAAGTCCGTTTCACAGAGGAGTAAGCTGAGGCTCAGAGAGGCCATGTGACTTGCCCAGAGAGGCAGCCCATCGGTGGCAGAGCTGACCTATGGACTCTTGATGCTGCACTCCAGTGCTTGCTGCAGCATCTCTGCTTGTCTCTCACAATCATCACCACTTCCCATTTTAATAGGAAGGAAATGAGCAGAGAGAGGACGAGACACAGTGCAGCATGAAGACAGCTGGAATGAAGACCCCACTCTTGCTTTCTAATGGCCCCACCACCTCAGATCTCAAATCCGCTGCTTCTCTGAAGATTTTGCCAGTGCTGTTTCTAAGGGAGCACAGAACATACAGTCCAAGCCAGTGATAAGCATTCCCCCCACAGCCTGGGGTTATTGTAATTAAAGTGCATAACTTATCTCTCTCCACTTGGCACTTTGTTAATTAGGAAAAGAGAACATTAAAAAAAGAGCCATTTATTTAGAATGAGAATAGTCAAACCATTGACTGAATACAAAACAAGTTCAAGGGTTATTGCCATGAGGAAAATTGATAAACAAAAGTCAAATTTCTATATTACGGGATGACTTATTTTTTAAAAACCTATGTGCTTGTTTTTATAGAGGTTATACCGGTTTTCTCTGATGTATCAACATGATACAGTTGGAAATACCCTAGTCATGGAAACCAATAATTGGGAAAGAGACTGACATAAGTGACCGTGTGACCTTGAATGAGTCATTTAATCTCCTTGGGTCTCATGTTTTCTAATAAAATAAGGAATGGGATTGGATTTGATGACCTGTTGGCACTAGCATTCTGTGACCCTACAGTTTACGCTTTTGATTTAGACATATTACATGCATCTGTTACTCCAAGAGAAGTCTGAAAAAGAAACAACTAGGGAATTTCACTTATGTGGATAAAAAAGAAAAAAGGAGTTAGTTCAGCACAGAAGTTACACACCTTGGGGATTGTAACCTTGTTCAACATTATAAGCCTCCTAGATGATGTGAGCTATCATTTATCAGAGTTCATCTTCATTCATAAGAACCAGGCTGTATTTGGGACCCTTTTCTTAACCACTCTTATGAAGGATGAGAAAGGAACACTCATTCTCCACTCCTGAAGCTGCAGTCATGAGAAGAGTTTCCTGAAATACTGCTGGATGCTTGGCCAAACTTTCACCTCCCTACAGAGGTAGAGACAGATGCTGAGTAGAAACATTTGGTCCATATTTCCGAACAGAGTGAAGCTAATCTATCAAAGGACCTGGGAGACAGGAAGTAATTGGAGACAAATGGGTCTCCCCCCGCACCTTCCCTCTCCGCCTCAACAAGTGGAAAGCAGTGACCTGGGAAGATATTAAAACTGACCTCTCTGCAAGCCCAAACTTTCCCTCAGGGGGGTTCCATAGGCTGGACTGGGCAAAAGGGAGCTTGTGCCTTAAGAGTAAACAATGTTCTCTGATCCAGCCTTTATCATAATTATGGAAGATATTCCATTCTGTATCTTCTGAGTTTATTTCTTATTTCTCAACTGGTTCAGAAAATGGACAAAGAGAGGAAGTGTGAAACATTGAGCATCCTCAAAACCCCAACATCAGCCTTGGCGACACAGGGACTCGGAGGGTCTGCAAGAATGCTACATGGTTTCCTTCACTCCTCCCTGTCCCACAAACAATCCTTCTGGTTCTTTTCTTTCACCTGAATGAAAGTAATCCCTGGGTACAATTCTATGGTGGTAGGAGCGGGGTGGTTGGGAGACAGTGGCTCTAAAGAACCAGCCATAGGCACATATGTTTGTTCTTTCCCATTCATCATGCTTCATGAAACTCTTATTTGACTACAGCCCAAGAATGGCATGCCAGGCATCAGATGACCTCGAGAGCCCTCACCTCAAAGCCTCCCCGACTCCTTTATCTTTATGCGGGCACACACAGAGGAGGCACCAGTTGCATAACCCCTGTGGAGAGTTGTCTTTTGAAGAACATAAACTAGTCAACCAAGCACAACCCACTGTATCCTTCTCCCCTGGAGTCTCCCTTTCTAAAGATAATGGGGCTGTGGAAAGCTAAGCAGATGGCCAGAAACCAAGGTGTTAGGTACCTGCTTCTCTCCTACCTGCTGATGGCAGAGATACATAAGCAAAGCATGATGCGAGAGGTGGCTGTGAACACAGCAGTATAACCTCAGGCCATGTTTTCATCATGGTGTGCTGAAAATTTCAAGTGTGGAACCTTTGTAACTTCAGATAATAATGAATACTAATTTACTGACAACATTCTGTGGGGCTATTCAGGACCTGAGGTGGAGTGGGCAGTGTACAGTTTAGATAGGCAAGCAATAGTGTCTGGCAGGGTTGCATATACAGCAGGCTCGTATCATTTGAATAAGAGAGCGAGTGGATGACTGAATGTTTTCTGTAAGAGCCGAATCTTCTTGCAGGGTGCTCTGCACATGATAAATGTAAAATAAAATGTCTGTTGAAAGGCCAGCTTTAATCTGGTATGTGGCAATGTTCTTTCTGAGTGTCTAACCATTCGTTTTCACTGGGAGTTTAGCAATAATTCTCAACTGACTATTAATAACAGAAGACCACTGTTAGGAGGACAACAGGGCTTAAAAAGTGAGAGCTCTTCTCTTTCTGCAAGATATATATCAACTGTTTTGGCTTCCCTAGTGGCTCAAAGAGCAAAGACTCTGCCTCCAATGTGGGAGACTGGGGTTCGATCCCTGGGTCGGGAAGATCCTTTGGAAAAGGAAGTGGCAACCCACTCCAATATTTTTGCCTGGGAAATCCTATGGAAGAGGAGCCTGGTGGGCTATACAGTTTGTGGGGTCACAGAGTCAGATATGACTGAGTGGCTAACAATGTCACTTTCATCAAGTGTTTGAGTTATCTGATTTTGTTATTCTATACTACTACTAGCAATTTGTCTTAAGAAAATAGTCAGATGTATTAAAATATTCATTATCATTAAAACATTATTTTAACAAGTTTAATGGCATGTTCTCTGCTCATGGGGTGAATATATACTTGGAAATATGGAGTCCTTGGTGCTCTTCACATGAGTGGTGGGACTGGAAGCAGACTGGAGCAGCTGAGTTAATGGGAGGCTGGAAAAAAGTAGTAACTGTAAACGTAGATGCTTCAATAACTCTAGCCTGAAGAAAAGCAGGGAAATGAGACAGTAGATGGAGGGGCTGTGGGGTTCAGGAAGTCTTTTCTGTGAGTATGGAATACATGTTTTCATGCTGATGGGAATGATCGAGAAAAGCAGCGAGTGAAAAATGGATTGTGTGGGAGAGACTGGGGTGGGGAGATGGGGTGGGGTGCAGGTAGCAACCTCCAATTGGCTTAGCATCAGACAGGGCTTGGTTCAGATCTTGCAATTAGAATCAGGAGGCAGAAGACAGAGACTGAGATGAGTCATGCAAAACATTTTTTTTCTCATTATAAAACCACAATTCAAACCACTGTTATAGTCAGTTCAGTTCAGTTGCTCAGTCAGGTCCGACTCTTTGTGACCCCATGAACCACAGCATGCCAGGCCTCCCTGTCCATCACCAACTCCAGGCGTTTACCCAAACTCATGTCCGTTGAGTCGGTGATGCCATCCAACCATCTCACCCTCTGTCGTCCCCTTCTCCTCCTGCCCTCAATCTTTCCCAGCATCAGGATCTTTTCAAATGAGTCAGCTCTTCACATCAGGTGTCTAAAGTACTGGAGTTTCAACTTCAGCATCGGTCCTTCCAGTGAACACCCAGGACTGAACTCCTTTAGGATGGACTGGTTGGATCTCCTTGCAGTGCAAGGGACTCTAAAGAGTCTTCTCCAATACCACAGTTCAAAAGCATCAATTCTTCGGTGCTCAGCTTTCTTTATAGTCCAACTCTCACATCCATATACGACTACTGAAAAAACCATAGCCTTGACTAGACGGACCTTTGTTGACAAAGTAATGTCTCTGATTTTTAATATACTGTCTAGGTTGATCATAACTTTCCTTCCAAGGAGTAAGCGTCTTTTAATTTCATGGCTGCAGTCACCATCTTCAGGGATTTTGGAGCCCAGAAAAATAGTCTGCCACCGTTTCCACTGTTTCCCCATCTATTTGCCATGAAGTGATGGGACCGGATGCCATGATCTTAGTTTTCTGAATGTTGAGCTTTAAGCCAACTTTTTCACTCTCCTCTTTCACTTTCATCAGGAGGCTCTTTAGTTCTTCTTCACTTTCTGCCATAAGGGTGGTGTCATCTGCGTATCTGAGGTTATTGATATTTCTCCCGGCAATCTTGATTCCAGCTTGTGCTTCTTCCAGCCCAGCGTTTCTCATGATGTACTCTGCATACAAGTTAAATAAGCAGGGTGACAATATACAGCCTTGACATACTTCTTTTCCTTACAATTTCATTACAATTGTTCAACATTCCTTATATAATTATTCCTTTGGTAATTTCTTCCTGCAATTGTATCCAGAAAAAAACCATTATTTTCACTGGAATATTGGTTTGCATCCTTTGGTCACACATGGAGAGTTCTCTCAGAACTTGGTTTCTTTCTCATCTTTGCTAATAGGAAATTCAGAGTTTAGTGACATCCAGGACTTAACTATCTCATCTCATAACAATTGTGTCACCTATTTGGTTTCCGATCATAGTATTTCTTTTAAATTAATATGTGTGAGTGTGTGTATAAATTTTCTCAAACAACTCTGTACACAGGTGAAATAGAAATGATTTAAACATACGTTTGCTGTCCATTTCACACCTGTGACTCTGTTTTGCGAATGGAAGTTTGACCCTCTTCTTCACTTTTCCTGCTCACTTCCTTCCTCCCCACCTGCCTCCTCCCCTCTGACAGTCAGCTGCATGTTCTTTGTGTCTGCATCTCTGTTTCTGCTTTGTGAGGTTTGTTCATTTGGTTTTGCTTTGTAGAGTCCATGTGTACATGAGATCACACAGTATCCGTCTTCCCCTGTCTTACTTATTTCACTTCACATAATACCCGCTAAGTCATGTAACGTCTTTCTACAGGGATAAATCATAACGGGTGTTCATTTTGAAATGCATAGAAATCACTATGTTGGGTATCACATCAGGAACAAACACAGTGTTGTGAATCAATTCTACTTCCAAAGCAAAGAAAAACAAACGCACAGAAAAAGGCGTCAGATCTGTTGTTACCAGAGATGGGGACTGCAGGAGGGAAAGCTGAAGGCAGTCAGGCGGTACAAACTTCCAGTTAAAGCACAAATAAGGACCAGGGATATAATGTAAGCATCATAAATATAATTAACACTCTATATATTATATATGAAAGCTGTTCACAGAGTAAATCATGAGTTCTCATCACAAGAAAAAACTGTTCTATTTCTTCAAACTTTGTACCTATACGAGAGGACGGATGTTCACTAAACTCACTGTGATGATCTTTTCATGAGGTATTTGTGGTAAATCATTCTGCTGTACACCTTCAATTTTTACAGTGTGGTATGTCAATTATATCTCATTGAAACTGGAAGGAAAAGTACATGAAAAATACATTCAACCATCGTGAGCAAACTCACACCCCAAAGCTTGCACGGCCCCAGAAGACAGCCACATTGTGGAAGAGACCGTTGGTGGTAACTGAGCTAGGGAGGGCCCATCAGTACCCCATCACGATGAAAACAACTCCTGCTTGTAAATATTGTCATAAAAGCCGGTCTTAAATCAGGGAAGGGAGGCTGATTTTGGCCCTCAATCCAACCCCTAATCCTGCCCAACAATTCACTGAAAACTCCATAGAGAGTCTGTGGCAGTAGCAAGCCAGCCTCTCTCTGAGACATGAGATTAGCTGTGCCCAAGAAACGTTTTCAAAATGAATGGAAACAAGAGTCATCTGGTCTGGTTTTCAAATAGATATTGTGGCATATTGATTAAATCCAGACACAAAGAGTAGAGGAGGAACCAGGTGTGCTGCTCAGGGTCTCCAAGCATTGAAGCCTCACAAACCTTTCTCCACCCAGGAGAAAATCATGACATGCTAACACCGAGAATTCACTGTCTAAATGGAATTATCCACTGGACTCACCATGAGTCGCTTTCTAAGGGAAGAATTTCTGCAGGGATTTGAAACCTACACCCTGAGAAAATACCATCTAGAATCTGCTGAGCAAGGGAATAAGAGAAAGGGACAGAGCAAGCTTCCCTCCTAGCTCAGTTGGTAAATAATCTGCTTGCAATGCAGGAGACCTGGGTTCAATTCCTGGGTCAGGAAGATCCCCTGGAGAAGGAAATGGCAACCCACTCCAGAATTTTTCCATGGAGAATCCCATGGACAGAGGAGCCTGGCAGGCTACAGTCCATGGAATCACAAGAGTCAGACATGACTTAGCGACAAAACCACCACCACCACAGAGCAGGCAGCCTCCTGGGGACAGTAAGTGGAGCCAGGACCCATCGGCCAGGATGGAGGCCTCATGCTATGAGACCAAGGGCAACAAGGTAGAAAGGCTGCTGAGGCTAGACCGTGCAAGACGGTGGATGTTGGACTAAGGGGTGTGGCCTTGATTCTGTAAACAGTGAGGATCAGGAGAGTAACAGCCAATGGAGACGCTTTTACATTAGCCCCAGGTGGCTCAGTGGTAGAGAATCCGCTTGCAATGCAGAAGACGCCAGAGATTCAGGTTAGGTCCCTGGGTTGGGAAGATCCCCTGGAAGAGGAAATGGCAACCCACTCCAGTATTCTTGCCTGGAGAATCCCATGGGCAGAGGAGCCTGGCGGGCTACAGTCCATGGGGTGGCAGAGACGGACTCGACTGAGCGCATGTGCACTAACACGAGTGCAGGGGATTTCTACTTTCTCCCTCTGTGCCAACCCACCTCCCAGCTCCCAGATCCACAAAACAAACCACTCTCCTCCCCGTGCGGCAGAGCCCCTCTGAATGCTGCCCGCCACGTGTCTGCTCCCTGGACTGGATCCTGAACCTTGGAAGGGAAGGCTTGGCTCAACTCTCTTTGACAAGGATGTGGCAAAAATATTTGTGGAATTAAGGGCTGATCCTTTTTGGTGACTTTGATAGAGAGTCCATCCTCACTCTATGCCTTAAAGGGCTGATATGTCGTTTATATGAAACTGTATTCAATTTCCTTATATATCTGATTGAGTATTATTCAAGCTGCACATTTTAAACCCATTCAGTTCAGTTCAGTTCAGTCGCTCAGTCGTATCTGACTCTTTGTGACCCTATGAATCGCAGCACACCAGGCCTCCCTGTCCATCACCATCTTCCGGAGTTCGCAGAGAGTAAAAATAACTCACTGGGACCTGACCACAGTTTTCAAAAATGGAACCAAATGAAACACATAAAGCTCTGAATTTAGCATCCGTGAGTACAGCTCTGTGAGGCGTTTGCACGCACACACACGTATTTCGAGATATATTTGTGTGCTCTGGGCTGCTATGAGAATCGTATATTCTTACTGTGGGCTGCCATCCAAAAAAGTTTGAGAAAAATTCTTCACTCAAGTTGATTTTCTGAACGTCAGTTAATTTTCCAGCCTGATTGCCATTTTATTTTGAGCAAGGCTTAGATTTTCTCATTTTATTTTTGACTTGTAATAGGATTTCTCAGCCTCAGCACCACCGACAGTTTGGGCTGCATCACTTTCTGGTGTGTGTGTGTGTATGTGTGTGTGTTGAGGGTGGGTTTCTGTGCATTGTAGGGTGTTTAGCAGCATCCCCAGCCTTTCTCTCCAAGGTGCCAGTAGCACCTTTCCCCAGCTGAGACAGTCAAAAATGTCTCCAGAGTCTGCCTGGTGCCCTGTAAGGGACCAAATCTCCCTCAGTTGAGAACCATAGCCTATGGTGCCCAAAATAAAGCTGAGCATTCAGGCAGCTTTAAGAAATGCATGAGAAAGATCTGAAACAAAGATCCTGAAGGGGCCTATTGCAACAGAAGATCTGGAAACACTGATCCCCAGAGATTCTTAATCTCCATCGGATTTACGACCAGGTCCCTCTCGACAACTGTCTGACTGCACAGAACGCTACCAGTCTAAGCACAGGGTTTTCACGAGGTGGGTGTGCAGCAGGACTCAGTATATGTTCATAATCAGAAGGTGCTCTTGGAAGCACCAAGAGAAGAGAAGAATCCTAGAACTTCCGGCTGAAAGATACAAAGTCTTGCAATGGAGGAAGCATCTCAGGAAATTCATGTGGAAGGTCCCCACATTGGATCATGGAAACAAAAGTCCCTCAGCTCTAAAAAGGAGCTACGAATCCCCAGGAGATGGGTGAGAAATGAAGCGTCAGATGGTAAGAAGTGACACTGCTCTTACATGGAAAGGCCCGATCATGCATGCAAGAGGGGTCTCTGCACAGAGGGGAGGGAGGGAAATGCCAGGAGCGCTGACAGAAAGTGCCATGACTCTAACACTCGTGGCAACTAGCAGTGACCTAGAACTAGTCGTATGATCTGGTGACAGTTAGTTCCTTATCAGAAAATCAGGGAAGCTTGGCTGGGTCCTTAAACAACCTGTGGGTCCCCAAATTCCATGATTTGGGTTTGATTCTCTTTTCTTTTCATATATATTCTCCTTTGAGCAATATACTGTCTCTCTAGTCATCTTCTCTGCTGATTTCCACACACTACAGCCAGTGATCCCAGTTAAAATGTAGATCAGACCAACCATTCTGTTGCTCAAAACACTTGAAGATCTTTGCATCTAACTTAGAATAAAACCCTAAGTCCTCACCAGAACAAGACTGGACATGATCTGACCGTGGCCACTGACCTCCTTTCTGACCTCACTTCCCCATCATTCATCTCTCTTACTGTATTCCTTATTGCTTGTAGAACATCCCAAGCCTGCTCTCACCCCAGGGCCTTTGCACCTGCTGCTCCTTCCACAAGGAAGGGCTCTGCTCAAACCTCTCTTGAAGAGAAGCCTTCCTTGGTTGCCTATCCCAAACAGTAGCTCCTGCACCCTCCATGACCTCTCAGCCCCTCTCTTTTCCTCGTACTATATAACATTAAAGATATATTATTCATGTGGTGGTGGTGGTTTAGTTGCTAAATCGTGTCTGACTCTTGTGACCCCATGGACTGTAGCCTGCCAGTCTCCTCTGTCCATGGGATTCTCCAGGCAAGAATACTGGAATGGGTTGCCACTTCCTTCTCCAGTGGCTCTTCCCAACTCAGAGATCGAACCCAGGTCTCCTGCATTGCAGGCAGATTCCTTACCGACTGAGCTACAGGGAAGCCCATTATTCATGTAGGCTAATACAATAATTATTTACTTCATTCTCTACTTCCTTACAGGGACTGATTCTCCCACATATAAGATCCACGAGGGCAGTATCTTACTTACTGCTAAGACTTAATACACATTTTTAAAAAATGAATTGCCAAGTGAATGTTTAAGCAAGAGACATAGTCACTGTAGACTCAGAAACTAAATTCTTTACTTTCTTGAACGTCACCAAAACAGTCTCCAGATTAATGTAGGGAATGACCAATGGTGATGTCTGATGTGAAAACAATCAAGAAAAATACGACTTTAATTTCCAGTTTGTAGTTTTTCTTCTCGCACCCTTCCATTTTTCATTGTTCTAATTCTCTCTGAATTTCACAGCCCTTTATTTGACTTTATTTTAGAGATAACTTTATTGAATCAGTTCTTTTTATCATTAGGCCTTGGCATTGATTATAAGTAAGATATTATCATGGAGAAGGCAATGGCACCCCACTCCAGTACTCTTGCCTGGAAAATCCCATGGATGGAGGAGCCTGGTAGGCTGCAGTCCATGGGGTCGCTGGGAGTCGGACACGACTGAGCGACTTCACTTTCACTTTTCACTTTCATGCATTGGAGAAGGAAATGGCAACCCACTCCAGTGTTCTTGCCTGGAGAATCCCAGGGACGGGGGAGCCTGGTGGGCTGCAGTCTATGGGGTCACGAAGAGTCGGACAAGACTGAAGCGACTTAGCAGCAGCAGCAGCAAGATACTGTCAAAGTCTCAGATTACAGAAGAGATTTCACTTTTTGCTTGTAGACTTTTCTTTCCATTACAGTTAAAAGCTAAAATTAGCTGCCTTCTCTCATTTCAGTGGAACTAGTTAACCATGGAAGAAGTCAATCATCTGAAGCAACTTATGGAACCTCTCTGTTTCGTCCTCATCTCAAGCACCTCACGAGACTTCAAACTGCTGATGCTAGAGGGCTCTCAGGCTCTGAAAGTCTGTGAACTATCGCCATCTGCTGGGTGACTGGTGAACTACTGCCACCTGGGGCTCAGTCTTCACTCATCCTCCTGAGAAGCAATTGTTGGTCATTCCCTAATGTTTGTGATCCTCAGAATCTATGGGTTTTTGGAATCCCTCCACAACCATGGGATCAAAATTAATGCTGGGAAAAACATTTCACTGGGCCATAATGGACATACACTTACATTTGGAAATATGGTAGATAGCATGGTTAGATTTATGGTTAGATTTAGTTGACAAGACTAATGACCCTCCATGCAAGTGGGAAGGAGGAGCTGGAATCACCAAAACCTCTCGTATGAGATCTGAATTTCAAAAATAGTTACATCCTCATAGCAGGTGATTTTTGTCCCAAAATTGTGTATGAACATCATGCTTTAGTATGGATGGTGGTGGTTTAGTCACTAAGTCATATCCAACTCTTGCGACCCCATGGACTATAGCCCCCCAGACTCCTCTGTCCCTGGGATTCTCCAGGCAAGAATACTGGAGTGGGTTGCCATCTCTTTCTCCAGGGGATCTTCCCAACCCAGGAACAGAACCCTGGTTTCCTGTATTACTGGCAGTTTCTTTACCAACTGAGCTACAAGGGAAGCCCCATGGATACTATGTATCAAAACATCTATTAATAATGGTTAGAATAGCAGGAAGAAAGCTGGACTTCAAATGCCATCCATGTTATGAACTGACTGCACACATTGGTCTATCCATTGATAAACTTAAGGAGAGATGAACAACAGTCCTGACCTACCCTCCTTCATAGAGATATCCAAGGGGTAACACAAACTTGGACAAGCCAAAAGATAAGGAAGAGAATCATCAAGTGGCCCAGTTTTATATATTTTAGTGAAGCAATGTAAAAGTCCATCAATAAGGAATTAAATAAATGTGGTAGAGTTTTACAGTAATATATACTGTGGTCACTAAAATTAATGATGTACAGCTATACTTATTTATATTTAAAGATGTATACAGTATTGGGGGCTTCCCTGGTGGCTCAGATGGTAAAGAATCTGCCTGCAGTGCAGAAGACCCTGGTTCGATCCTGGGTCAGGAAGATTCCCTGGAGAAGAGAATGGCAATCCACTTCAGTATTCCTGCCTGGAGAATTCTGTGGACAGAGGAGCCTGGTAGGTACAGCCCATGGGGTGGCTAAGAGTCAGACACGACTGAGCGACTAACCCTTTCACGGTATTTTGTTGCACAGTACTTTCTGTGTAACAGAATAATTTTTTGTTACACAGTATATGCACTGTGGTCTCATGTTGGGTTTTTAAAAATTCTGGATGATTATGGACCAAAATGTTAATAATGGTTATGTCCGGATGCTAAGATTAGAGACCATTTTCATCTTGATTTTTCACTTTTTCATATATTGCTCATATTTTTTTCTAATCATAAGTATGGATTACTTTTACTATTTAGAGACAATATAAAAACTATTTTGCTTTGGGGTTACTGCAACGGTCTCCTTAATGATCCCGCTGCTCTTATCCTTGCCCATCTACAGTCCTTCTTTCTTGTATATGAGAGCGATTTTGTTGAAACTTAAGTAAGGTCTTTCTGCCCCTCTGGTCAAGTCCATCCTGCCCTCCAGCTCTCTCAGTCTTCCCAGTCTCCCAGTCTTTCTTCCCAAGAAAACTCAAAGTCCAATGGCCCCCACTAAGGTCCTAATCAGCCTCCATCACCTGAGACTTCCCTTTCTCTCTGTCCTCATCTCCTTCTACTCTTCACCC
This sequence comes from Bos indicus, assembly GCF_029378745.1. Lineage (NCBI taxonomy): Eukaryota > Metazoa > Chordata > Mammalia > Artiodactyla > Bovidae > Bos > Bos indicus. The sequence goes on from NC_091779.1 coordinate 35,958,859, forward strand.
TCACAACCCCCTAACGCAGCCACACTGGCACCCCTGCCCTTCCATGAACACCCCATGATGATCCTGCATCAGGGCTTTAGCATTTACCTTGGAGCTCTCCCTCCACGTGGATGGATAGACAATAGATAGATCAATGGATACACATTGATCTATCCAGACAGTTCACCTAGTCTTTCTTACTCAAATGTCACCTTCTCAGGAGGCTTATTCTGACTGTACATAGGCTCCCCTGTTTCATTTTTCTCCGCAGCTCTTTCACCATGACATGCTACCTACATTTTTAATGTTATCTCTTCACCTTCTGCCTGCCCCGACTATAATGTAAGGTCCGTGAGCATAGGGATTCCTTTTTGTTGATTTTGTTCACTGCTGAATCCCCAGCATCTGAAATGGTGCCTGGCACATAGTGGGCATGAAATATTTGTTTGAAAGAGTAAGTGGATATATCATAAAATAACTTGAGAAGCCGATATTCTTTAGAAAACAGGAATCCCGTGGACATTAAGAATGAAGCTGAAAACAAGGCAGTCACCGACCTGGGATCTTGCTCAGGATCTGTCACCAAGTGACCCTGGCAGGGCTCTGGGCTTCAGTTCCCTCAGGTGCTGAATGTGGAGGAGGTGCTTTCCAGCTCTATGAGTTTACAAACCCTCAGTAAATGAATACTGGCTGTGAGACCTCATTATCTCCTGTATTTAAGGAAATAAATACAAATCGGCACTGGCCATCTACCTCTAAAGTGTTAAATTATGAATCATGGCCTCTGCTGACCTCCATCATCACTCGAAGAGAGTTCAGGGTGGAAATCAGGATTGATCACCCTGTGCTCTGGAAAAAATGGCAGACCAGGTCTTCAGATAGATAATTTCAGATTTTATGAGCCTAGTTCTTGTATCTTTTCGTATCTACAAAAGCACTAAAATCTTTCATGGTAGCATTTACTCCTTGTGACTAGCAGCAACCTTCTGCAAAAAAAAAAAAAAAAAATGTGTGCTTGATTGCATGTACTCCCCCTTCCCCAAAATCACACATCCCCTACCTCTTTGGAACAGTTTCTCAGAGTGATTTTAAATACTGTCTTCTGGGCTATAGTCCTCGTTTTGCACCCAAATGAAACTTAACTCACAACTCCCACATGCATTTTTCCTCAGTCGACAAAGCTACATAGGCAAAGAAGAATGAGATAAGATCTGCGTTCTCTAAGTGAAAGACCAAAAATAATCCATGTTTTTGCAATCCATGTAAAAGATACCATTCTCTTATTATATGAGATGATACTATTACTTCTTATGAAAGCGTCCCCCCTCTAACCTACCTCTGCTCTGGGTCCTCGGAGGCAGACCTGTCTGACTTCTTGCTGTATCTGCCTATCCAGAGACACTAGCAGGGGAGTGAAGGAGAGAGGAAAAGAGTCAGAGTATTCGTTCTCCAACTTCCTCCCTAGGAGGCTGTATGTGACACATGTGTGAAAGTCACAACATTTGCCCTCCCTGTCTATCTCTAGAAGCTGGTAATTGCCCCCTCTTGGTTTCCTTGCATCTGCTCAAACTTTTGCAAACAGTCCCTTCACTAAGCTCACTTCAAATTACCCAATTACATAGCCTCTGTTGGGCTTCCCAGGTGGCTCAGTGGTAAAGAATCTGCCTGCCAATGCAGGAGCTATAGGAGATGCAGATTCGATCCCTGGGTCGGGAAGATCTCCTGGAGGACGAAATAGCAACCCACTTCAGAATTCTTGTGTGGATAATCCCACAGACAGAAGAGCCTGGTGGGCTACAGTCCACGGAGAAGCAAAGAGTCGGACACGCCTTAGCAACGGAGCATGCACAGCCTCTGTTTCCTGCTGGGAGGCGGGAGACACCTGAGATCATTATAAAAGTCATCCTTCTCCCTAGGTTCCTTCTAATTTGCACATATCTGTTTCCTGTTTGGTGGCAGAATCAGACAAGCTCCATCAGACTCAGCCAGTGGGAACTGTGTCCCTCCCACACATCTGTCACTGGGTCGAGCTGATTTCTTCCATTCCCTTCTCTGTGCCTAACCATGATTGCAGCTCTCCTCACTCATCAAAGCATCTAAGTGATTCAGAGGTCTAAATATTAAGAAACAATCCCTATGAAGAATTGTGTAAGAGCAAGTTTCATCTCTTCTGCTCCCAAGAGCAGAAAAGGTGAACCATGAAATGATGAGTATAAAGAGAACAAAATGAATAACAAGGAAATAGGAGGAAACAAAAGGAAAAATAGTAAGAACATCTTTGTATTACTCATGTCAACATATTAATGTTTCAAAATCCACTGAGCCAGAGTGGAATAAGTAGTATATGGTTGTTCACCGTGTGGTTGAGACACACTAGCTGACTGATCGAAGAGATGCTACAGCTGAAACTAGAGCACCATAGTGCCATTTCTTTGGAAAAGTATGTTTTCTTATCATTTGTTTTAGTCTTTCTTCCAGCTCTAGCCGGAGGGGGTAAAACATCGGTGTGCCGATTATAAGTAAATGGATGGTAATGTAGGATGTAGAAAGGCCTCGGAAGAGCAATTAATAGGTAGCAGGTATTTAAGCAGCAAAGTGAATCATTCCTTCTAGAACCAATAAAGTTGCACAAATGAGTGTTGCTCAGCTTTACAGGCATTGCGGCATTAGCAGATCAATGGAGCGATTACCTCAAAGGCACCTAAGTGTAAAATCACACCTGAAATTATGTTCATGCACAAACTGCACATTTAACACGCAGATCTGTCTAGGCAAGGAGGGAAGCAAATGATTTCTTCCTCTTCCTGTTCTTTTTTTCACCTTACATTCTGAAGATTTACAAATCAGTGAAGCTCACCAATTTATAGGCCTGTCCCAAGATCCTGGAGTAATGCCAAGCAAAGCCTCTTTTTTCTCTCCCTCTCCCCCTACCCTCTCTGTTCACAGCAGTGCAAACCTGTCCAAACACAGTTAGGTTATAGGCTCTGCAGGTCTCTTCTTTATCTCAGAACATTCATGTGAAAATTAAGTCACAGGAATTTCTATCAAGGGGACAACTGCCTTAGTATGCACTAATTAATCAATTGCAATTTTGACAAAATTGCTACAAAATAGAGGATTTCTTAAACTTCCTGGAGAATCTCCTAAAATTTTGGGGGAAAAAATCCCAGCATTGTAATATAGAGATCAGCAAACTACATCCCACAGGCCAAATCTGGACAGCCACCTGTTTTTCCAAAACACATGATTGTTGAAATAAATTTCTAGGCCCATGATGAAGCCAGTTCTGCCAGGGTTTCTACATCAGCAACTCCAAACTTAAGGCAACTTTCATATCCTTGAAAATGTTCCACTTGACCAAATATACAGTCTACAGGCACACCTCACTTTATTGTACTCCACAGATACTGTATTTTTTACAAATTGAAGGTTTGTGGCAACCCTATGTCGAGCAAGTCTATTGGCACAATTTTTTCAATAGAATTTGCTTACTTTGTGTCACATTTTGGTAAAGCTTGCTGGTTTGACCTCACCAGAGCACTAAAACTTACTTCATATTGGCAGTAAGGCTGATTCCTAGAGAGATCATACCAGCCATGACATTTCCTTAAGCCAAAATCTAACCTAGAACAAGGCTGACAGTGAAGAAGCTGCAGAAGAAAAGTTTGAAGATCCAATGACTTCAAGTCCTAGGAGAACAGCTCAGGGCACAGAGTCATAAAGAAAATGCGACACACCAGCTGGTGGTCACCTAGGTCGGTCACACCATCCTTCAGTAACTATGCGTGGAGGAAATGAGTATCAACCTCACCTTCATTTTGAAAAAAGTGGGCAGATGTCATAATGTCTGTTTCACATGTATTTCCTCGAAATAATCTTGAGAAGTAGAAAATATTACCTGCCTCAGACATTACTGTACCCATTTTTAGAGATGTGGACACTGAGGCCCAGGGAGATTAAATGACTTTCCAAGAAGGTCTCACAACGAGGTAATGAAAGGACAGCTCCCTGGGCCTCAGACACAGCCACGGCTGCCAGACTCTGCTCTGTGCAAGGGTACAGTGTTTGTGGGCAGTGAGGAGCTTTCAAAGCTTGGTGAGAACTTTTCACAGACACTGACCGCAGGTTGTATGAAAGCTGTAAGAGGGTGATGGATGATAAGTCATGGGAATTGTGGAAAAAGACACCTCCAGTCCCTCCCTGAATGTTCCTCCCACCCCTAGGGGTGCCACGGCCTCTGCCTCTACTGGCTTCCTTGCTACTCATGATTATGGTCAATGCAGGGCACTGCCACCAAACACAAGCCCTTCTAGTGACTGGGGATAATGGACATCTGTTTGTCGCTACATATATGAGAACATGTACCTAGGAGCCCCAGCATGCCGAGCTGGTCTCTGGAAAGAGAGTCAGGCAATTACAAAGGTTCTAATCTCAGAGCAAAACTAGGCAAAAGCCAGAAGACACTTGCATGACAAAAAGGCATAAACTTCCCCAGGGGATGTTCTCAACCCAGGGATCAAACCCAGGTGTCCAGCAGTTGCAGGTGGATTCTTTACCAGCTGAGCCACAGTGGAAGCCCAAGAGTACTGGAGTGGGTAGCCTATCCCTTCTCCAGCGGATCTTCCTGACCCAGGAATTCAACCGGGGTCTCCTGCATTGCAGGCGCATTCTTTACCAACTGAGCTATCAGGAAAGCCCCGCCCCTCCCCCCCCTCCCCCCAAACAGATGCACACCCGGCAACAACTGAGCGGAGAGCAATGTCTGAGTAAGTAGGTCAGTGCGACAGGAAAAGTGAGATGGGTTGGTGGGGAGGCAAGGAACACCATGGAATCAGGTTGACAGTACTGTAGAAAGTTGATTGATTGGGGCCAGGCTAGATTGTTTTGGTTCAGCAGAAGAGGAAGTTTCTGAAACTGGAAGAACATGGATTGTGGGGAGAAGAGTATGGCAAAGATCAAACACCATCATACCTCCCTACACAGTCTCTGAGGATCTGAGACCACAATTACACATGTGAGCACCAAAAGGAAAATGTACTCTAATCTAGCATAGAAATGCTAAAGCTTATTCTAATGATTAAGAAAGAACACAGGAGTGAAGTAAGGACTTGATCTGAGTCATTGCCTTGAACTTAAACTCCCCAGATTTGCTTTCTCCCTTCTTCTCCTCCTTGCCTTCCTTCCTCCTTCCCCTCTTCCTCCTTCCCTCTTCTCCTTCCTTCCTTCTTCCCTCACTCACTCACTCTACTTTGTTCTTACTTGTGTCTCACTGCAAATCCAGGAGCTTGACTTTCCCTGTGAACCTTGCCAACGGGGAAACGCATTTTTGGCCTGGTGGGTCTCTAGACCAACTTTCTCCTCACATCTTCTTTTGAATTTCCCAGATGGCAGCAGTAGAAAGCTATCAGTCTCCAAAGTAGTCACAGGCTCTTGGCTTGTGAAGTGGAATTCAGTCATTCACGTACTCAGTCGATGTTGATTGAGAACCTACTTTGTACAGGGTATTGGGAACATGACCTTGAATAAGTCATTGCAACTCCATATGGAGCTTATCCTGGAGGAGGAGACAGGGCATTGCATCGTTTTGGGCGGTGAAAGGGCTGTAGAGAAGCAGGGAATGAGGCTTAGGAAACAGGGTGAGAAGTTTAGAGAAGCTTGTCTGGGGAAGTGACCTTTGAGCTCTGGTCTTAAAGAAGAAAGGGAGGGAGGTCATGGGGACATGGAAAGATTGGGCAGAGATGGTTCCAATCAGAGAAAACAGCAGGTGCATAAGCCCCAAGGCAGAACAAAGTAAAATGACTTTTGCTAGGAACAGAAGAACACCTTTTACTAGGGACTGCCCTGAGGATACCAATTTCACGTCACCAAAAACTTACTGGTTCTTTCTCTGCTTATATCATGAGGATAGGATATGAGAAATTAAATGCTTTAGGGTGGTAGGACCAAGGGAACGTTCCCAGGGAAGGTCGTATAATCCTAGAGTTGGTTACACATGTGAGTGACTTTTCGTTTCATTTGCCATTGGGGAAAAAAAAGAAAACACATGAATTCTGACTTTTGCCATTTCTATTGTTTACAGTTCATACCCTTTATTACTTGTCCCATCCTTCTTAATCCAAGGTAAGCTTGGATCCCAGAGAATAAGTGACCACCAGACAGGGTGAATACTTGTCTTATTACAATGCCACATTTGTGCACCTGTGTCCGTGAGGTTCCATGAGCCCCCTGTTCTGATTGGCTCATTTATAAGATCAACCAAGGGAAAAAGAATGCCATGGAACAACAGGCAAACTGCAACGGCCGGTGGTATTTCTTTCTTGAAGAAAACAGGTATCATAGGCTGGGGTAAAGTGTGAGGAATGGTGATCTTCATCTTCTCTGTATTTCCTTAAAGGAACAGAATTAGGAGCTGACATGTGGAAAAATCTCTGCTGAGAGCATGGACTCAATATGGGTGGCATCTTTTATCATTCAAGGCCTGAAATGATCTAGTTCTCAGTAGAGAATCGGCAATTAAACACCTGGATTTTTCCTTCCTGTTCTACTTGGAAGGTTGTGGAGCTAAGGGGTGGATGCTGAACACACATCACAATTCCCTGGTGAAGCCATCGAAACCCTCCACCTTCCTCATGCAGGCTGAGCACCAGTGAAGGAAAACACTGGTCCTGGCTCTGAGCTACAGGTTCAGAGCACCCAAGATCTGCGAACTGACCCCAGCTAAGCAACTAAGCTGCTAACAGGGTCCTGCACTAATAGGTCCAGAGAAAGTCAACATTTTGCAAGTTAATAGGGGTGATGTGTTATATTTTTTTTAGGAAAGGTGGTGGATGCAGGCATAAAAAAGATCACAGAGGAACCCAACAATGGTTGGGTTGAGGTGTAGAGGTGGTGTAGAGGGGTGGGGATCTAAGGGTTCCCATGGGGTCTTCTGATCCTTGATAGTCAACTTGAACGTCCATTCTGAGGTTCACTGTTCAGGGAGCAAAGTGGGCGTGAGCCAAGAAAAAGTCCATACAGGAAAGATCTAGAGGTGAGGAAAAGCAGGAGCTGTGAGAAAGGGAAGCCCAACATGTGGAAATACTCATCTCACAGATTCCTTTAAGAGGTGTTCAAAATGTTTAATAGCTTCTTGGCTTGGGTCTAACCAATCACAAAGGCTGCCAGCTGTAAACTGCCAGGGCTATACCCATGCTTAACCAGAAGAATTTCAGACCTGTATGAATGTTTTGCTCACCTTTTGGTATGTACAATATATCTTACAGGTTTTGAAAAAAAAAATCCTTAGAGGTTTGTTCTGCACTGTCAGAACCTCCTGGTCCACAGATTCTACAAAGACTGTCCCTGTATTTTATTGAATTGCTGACCTTACCTTTCTTATGCTACTCTGCACTAGAAGAATAAGAGCCTTGTTTAGTTTGAATCTCACACAGGGAAGTGGCTTTAGCAGTCAGCGAAACCCAAGTTCAAATCCTGCCTTTGCAATTATTATTCTTGGCTAAATACATAATCTTTCAAAGACTTCATTTTTGAAAATCTACAAAAAGAGATGCTATTCTTCAAGCACAGGATTTTTGCAAGGATTAAAATGGGGTTTCCTAGGTAAGTGCTCCAGATGGCGTCAGCTCTTAGGAGGCTTTCCCAGTGGTACCTCTGATAATCGGAATTTATTGTAATTCCAATAAGGGCTACTTGGTAATTAGGCATTTTTATATATGGAATAGTGGATTTGGAGGTAAAATAATAGTCCAGACAAACAGCAGAATAAGAAGTATGAATGTGCCAGAATACAGGGTTTTCTAAAACATTAAAAGTGATCACGACAAAAATATCACAACTGAAATACCAAGTACAGCACGTTCTTACATATCATGAGACAGGCCACTTAATAAATTCCATTTTTGTTATTCTGATTTGAGTAACCATATTTATGTAAAAACAGTTAAATTGGATTTAAGAATATTTCACAGTTGAGTTTTCACTGAACCAGCCACATTCCCTGCACACAATTCCTTTAAATGATCAAATTTTACTGCACACAGGAGACCGATTGTTGCAAAATGTTATACTTCTGTAAAGCACTTTCACATACCTTATCCCACCTAATTCACAAAGCTGGTATCCACCAATGGGGAAATACTTACCAGAAACTCCAAGACCAGTCTAGTGTTTCAGTTTTAAAAAAAAGGTCAAGAGATGCCCTGCTCCTGCCCCCTCCCCTGACTCCAGTTGTTCTAGCTCACCCTTCTACTTTCTTGTCTCTGTGGAGAAGGAGATACTAGGGGTATGAGGAAGGAAGTGAGCACGGGGCAGCTCACAAAATGGAAGCAGAGGAGTTGGACGCTGGGGAGGGGTGGATGGGCACACAGCACAGAGTGCCTGCTCACACAGCACAGTGCCTGCTCAGTGTAAAGCACAGGCAGGCCCTGAGGCTTGACTCAGCTACTGTGGTCCCAATTTTTGGCCATGCGTCACCAAGTTTAACCAAAGATTACAGCGTAGATCTCATCCAGCAAGAGCGGAAGGTGGCCCTGCTTCAATTTGAAATAAAACTGTTAACATTTCTTCTAGAGAGAAGGAGTTCCATCCTCACCACCTAACTGGGGGGTTTTAGCTTCCAAATTCTAAACAAGAGCAGGGGAACAATTGCTGGGTAACTGCTGTCATAGTGTATGTAGGGTGTGTGTGTGTGTGTGTGTGTGGTGTGGCCCCACCATATCCCCCAACAATTCAATTTTAAAGAGCCCTCACGTTCAAGATTAAGGTAAGAGCTGTTTGTAGAAGAGCCAGAATTCCAGGGGCTTAGGGAACTTGGTGAATCGCCACCCCTGGAAATAGCATGTGGGCAAGGAAGTCAGTTAGTGGAGTGTTGTGTGGGGAGACAGGAGGAGTTTATTCAGATGAACTAATCAATAAACACAGGGCTCTGTGCTGGCCAGGGGCAAGCCTCTGAAAGTGTTAAGTCAGCTTCTTTTCGGAGAGCACCATTCTTGGGTAAAGAGGACCCAGGGATGGCAATAGGGCTCTTTAGACACAAAAACCTGGAAGAACTTAAACTGGCAAAATTGAAGAAATGTCTTCAGACAAAAGAAGTGCAATAGTTCTCAGATCTCCCCAAGACATTGGGTACAAGTATCTCCCACTTCCAAACGACAAAGGTTTCCAAGCCAGACTGGCACGGTGGACTAAGCAATCAAAATGTAGTTCTTGAATCACGTGGGAGCTTCTTAAACCCCAGACCATAATCAGACTCTGACTTTTCACAGACCCCCCAGATGATGTGATGGACTGGCCCAAGCCTTCCCCAGCCCCCCAGAGAGGTCTAGGATATTCAGGAGCCCAGGCCATTGCGGGGACCCCCAGCTCCACATCAGCCTGCTAGCCAGCTTGAATCTTCCCTGACCATCCTTCAGAGTGACCGATTTTACCTGGGCATCTTTGATTTCCTGGTGAAGACCAACCCTGATGGGTCTGGGATCAGTATTTTTTCTCCTATGATTCAAAGCTAAACCCATCTTTTTACAAGATGAAAAGGAATGGGGCTGGGGAGGCTGCACATCGTCTTGGTATGTAGTCTATTTTGTGCTCATGAAAGAAAACCGACCTCAAACTCCCTAAGGATAATGCAAAAATAAACCTTCTGCTGACCTCCTGTACATAGAAGCAGCCTGGCCCTGTTGAGTGCCTTGCACTTCCAAAGGGGTGAGAAAACCGCAGAATGAAAGGCTGAGAGGACAGCCCCAACGCAGGCAGCCAGCTGTGGGGAGCTAAGAAACCTCGGTCAATCGGGTCCTCACGAGGCAAGCCCAGCAAGGCAGCTATGTCTGTCTGTCTGTCCTTCAGAGGGGCTGCGGTACTCACGGGCAGTTCGGATGGTGCTGCTGGGTTGACTTCGAGGGCTGGAACCATGCGGATTCACGGCCCTCACAGCAAACTGGTAGTTGGTATCAGGATCGAGGCCCTTGATGACCATGGAATCCATCTGGATCTGTTCTCGGATTGAGGTCCAACTCTTGTCGAAATCTGGCCTTTATTGATTAAAAAAAAAAGAAAAGCAGAATGAAAAACAGTAGTTTAGGAATAGCAGAAAAAATGGAAGCTTGCTGGCTATGCAAACTAACAGCGTTTGAACACTGGAAGTAAGACTTATAAAAATAAGTAAACATTTCCTACCAAAAAGTCATCTTGATTTGACATCACAGGTAAAAATTTGCAGGTCCTTGCTGCAAGCAGATCATTTTTAGGGCCAGTGTTCAGTGCTGTTTCAAGATCACTGGCTTCTCCTTGCATGGCCTTGACTGTGGTGAAAAGATTCCCATATAGGAGTTCATTTTCAAGGACTCTGCCTGCCAGATGTCTCATAAATAAGCCTTCCCCTGACAATCCCTGTTCCCAGGGGTCAGGAGAGCACAGATTCTATCTATTCACAATCTGTTCGCAAAATAAACAAATATAAATTTTTAGGGCAACTAGTTGTGTAAACTGCCATGGGAAAACCCAAGAAGACTCTGTTCACAGCCATTCTTACTCTTCACAAAATTGCACAACTGTGCCAACTTGCTGAACGTTCACATGTCCTTCTGAGAACCCTATAGAGAGTGCAGACCTTGACTCAGAGCTTCCACCTAAGGGACAACATACAGGAGTTAAGAGAACAAATTCTGGAGCTAGACTGAGCCATTCAAATCCTGCCTCTATTGGTCACTAGCTGCTATTTCGCCTCTTTAAGTCTCTAGTTTCTCATCTGTAAAATGGGGTGATAAAAGTACCTATTTAAGAGGGCCATCTTAAAGGAGAAATGAGCTCTTTATCCTCAGCAACAGTGCCAGGCATTGTAACCGAGCAGGACCCTATGGGACCTTCCCAGTACAAGACCCCCAGTTCCCAATGTTCTCAGCCTGCCTTCTGGCTGTAGAAAAACTCTGTGTGTGTGTGTTCAATTGCTAAGTTGTGTCTGGTTCTTGGTAACTCCAAGGACTGTAGCCCACCATGCTCCTCTGTCCATGGAATTTTCCAGACAAGAATACTGGAGTGAGTTGCCATTTCCTCCTCCAGGGGATCTCCCTGACCCGAGGATTGAACCCGCGTCTCCTGCCTAAATCTCCTGCATTGGCAGACAGATTGTTTACCACTTGAGACACCTGGGAAACCCAGAAAAATTTTAGTCAAAGAATAAATGTAATCAGAGAAGTGAGAAAATGCAGAAAGAAAGAAAAAAAGAACAAAAAACAAGATAAAATAACAGTAGCTAAGCCCTTAAAAAAAGCCAAGGAATTTTAGTTCCCTCTCAAGGGCTTCCCTGGTGGCTCAGCTGGTAAAGAATCCACCTGCAATGTCGGAGAGTTGGGTTGATTCCTGGGTTGAAAAGATCACCTGGAGAAGGGAACAGCTATCCACTCCAGTATTCTGGCCTGAAGAATTCCATGGACCATATAGTCCATGGGGTTGCAAAGAGCTGGACATAACTGAGCAACTTTCACTTCACTTCACTCCAGGGGCTGTAGATAATATCCTGAGCCATGTCCTTTGAGCTGCTTTGCAGCAACTGAAACCTCCACCAGACGAAGATGTTAACTGTATGCTGCCCAAAAGCACACAGATCCCAGACCATTTGGAACCAGAAGGTTGATAATATTGACTCCTGATTACCTCACCACCAACCAATCAGAAGAATGTCCAGGAGCTGGTCACCCGTTCCCACACATGTTTAAAAACCTTTTCCTGATAGTCTTCAGGACTTTTAAACACTAGCTACCCTGGACGCCTTGATTTGCTCCTGAAACAAACATTGCACTTCCCTTCACCACAACCCAGTATCAGTGGATTGGCTTTACTGAGCCAACAAGAGGACCCAAGTGTGGTTCGGTAACATCATCACATAGTAAACACTCAGCACGGATTAGCATTATGTAAGGGATGTACCCAGCTCACAGAGCTGACAGGCAACCCTGGGCCACCTGCTTACTCTATATACCTGTGAACTTCAATGCAGCAGCACTAGCCTAGGTGGCTAATCAGTACTTGAAATGTAGCTCATCTGAATTGGGAAATGCTATGAGTGTGAAATGGACAATGGATTTTTTTAAGTGTAAAATATTTCATTAATATTTATATAGATAATGTGTTGAAATGATAATATTTTAGATTCAGTGGGTTAAAAAATACATTATTGAAATTAATTTCCTTTGTTTCTTATTACTTTTTAAATGACCATATTAAAAAACTTAAAATTCCATATAGGCTTGCACTTTCTAACGGACAGTGCTGTTCTATATGGACTTCCTAGTTGGAGGGCGAAAGGAGAGCTTTTCAGCTGGTGAGAACTGCAAAATAAAATTTGGGAATATTTGCACATGGTTGAGGGACAGTGCAAATGGCCTAACTGGAATAGAGGATTTTTATTAATAACTAAAAATAACTATCATTTATCATGTTCTTGTGAAGTATCAAGTATTTTTCTAATAGTTTAACTCATTTACTTCTCAAAAGTATCCTATGAAGTAGGTGTTAAAATTAAACACCTCCACTTTCTTTGAAGAGGAAATTAAGGCACAGAATGGGTAAGTAACTTGCCTGAGGTCACACAGCTGAAAAACGTGAGGCCTACTTGGGTTGATGGGAGAAGATTAGACTAAGATCTTTGATGTTGAATGAAAAATGGGGTGATAGTTGTTGCAGGGGTTGGTCTCCATCTTAGTTTGCTCCCTGACCAACTTCTCAGCTCTTCAATCATTAAACACTTCTGCTCACAGATATCTAGAGGAATGTGTGTGTGCGTGCACGCACGTGTGCATGGTCATGCTCAGCTGTGTCCCACTCTTTGCGACCCCATGGACTGTAGCCCACCAGGCTCCTATGTCCATGGGACTTTTCAGGCAAGAATGCTGGAGTGGGTTGCCATTTCCTTCTCGAGGGGATCTTCCCAACCCAGGGATCGAACCCGCGTCGGAATACTCATCTCCTGTGTCTCCTGCATTGGCAAGCAGATTCTTTACCACTGCACCACTTGGAAAGTCCCATTTACAGGACGGCAGGAAGCAAAAAGATTGACATCTGTCCTTTACGAACAACTTAATATGCAAGCAAAAAAACACTCATTTTGCTGAAAGGAGATGCGTGGACGGTGCATGGATTTCTCTAACATGCGCTCTCCTTGCTTTTTCATTAGCAAGAATTGATGAGAGACAGTCCTAAAGAGAGAGGAGTCCTAAAGCCTGGTAAAAGTTGATTCCATGGGCTAACTGTGCTGATGAGGAGTTTATGGGACTCATATCTCACAAGAATTCACATGTTTGGAGAAGCAGAGGTCACGGGGATGGCCACTGGAGGAAGTAGGGCTCATTTCTCTTTGGACTTTCCTTTCCCTGAAGATGGACTTCTCACGTAAACAAACTCTGCCATTGAAGAGAAAACCTTAGTGACTGGAAGGAAACACATTTCCAAACTCTAATTAAAACAAAATCACTTCGCAGAGGAAAGTCATAGGGGATGCCCAATAGTAAAGTCAGGAAAGATGTGATCTTTAGATAAAACTCTCCTGTTATCTTTTGCTAAGCTTCCCTTGTGACATTTATAGAGGAAAGGACCTGCAGCTGCGCTCAAAATGTGTCATTGTCCACCCAGGGCTACCTGCAAATATCTGCAACAATCTTCATTGTTCAACAGTTTCCCAGCTCCCCCAGCAAGAGACTATTTTGTATTTGTTCATTTAATGCAAGAAAGAAAGTCATATTTTCAGTGAATAAGAGATTGACATTATTAACATTTCATCTCATTGTATACACTGAGAGCAAAGCTCACGTAGATTGAATAGCAGTTCAAAACATTTTGCCTCTGACTTTGTCATGAGTTTTGCATTTAAATGTTTGTAGAGTCTCTAGGCAAACAAAAGTGCAAAGGTGAGGCTGAGAGAGAGAGAATCAGGTTAAAGTATTGTCTTAGTGCATCCTCAAATAATAGCTTTATCTTTTTTCCACTAAGTAAAATCATTGTATTCTAACTACAAAGTTGCCAGTTGAATCACTATAGCAACGATAGCCTGCCAATTTCCCCAATCGGGAAAAGGCTAGAGGGGAAGATGTAGACTAAGACAAGTGCTGCCATCCCAGGTAAAGATGGTTGGCCATGAGCAAAGCAGGCACTTAGACACTTGCCCAAAGAGTGGGAAGGGTTGGGTTGTGCATCCTATATCTCAGGAGGCCAGTAGGACAACTTTGGAAGGTGGTTGGGCAGCGGAAGTCAGAGGGAACAGATACAAGTCTGTCAGCAGCGACTATTCAAAACCCAGTTAGCTGATTCAAGTAATCGAGACTCACTCGCTGTTTGGGTAGGAAGAAGCATCGCCATTGGCTCTGCTAGCATCAGCCTGGTTATCAGGAATCTTAGAGACTGCTTGGTCCCAGTGCTTAAGGGTTCTCAAAGATTACATGCAAGATTCTATGTGTGAACATCATTTCATTTTCCTAAGTAAAGGGTCCTCAGTCTCTTATCAGATTCTCAAGTATAATCATGATCCCCAAAATTTTAGAAGCCACTGTCTAGTCCAGTCTCTCATTCTACCCGTGTGGATACTGATGGAAAATAATTTATCCAAGGTCATAAAACCACAGGGTGGTATATATTTCTGTTTTACTTCCTTTCTTTGGCATTTTGACCACCTTGACTATTGCCAAGTTCACCCTTAGTGGGCAATCACTTTTCTTGGGATCATCAAACCCAGTGGGTGGCTGCCTTGGGCTACTCACTTGGCAAGTGATTAATGATTATCAGCCATGCATCCATCAAGGAAGCTATATTCTGGGAGGCTCTAAGGAACTATAAACACAGTTCCATTTTCAGAGTTTCTAATCTAATTGGCAGATAATACATTTAAGGACCAGCAGGAAGCCAGCACAAAGTCACCTATTTTGAGAGCTGTATTTTTGAATGGGTCAATGTGAACTGACATCCTGGGGAAACAATACAAGACTAGGAAGAATTTAAGCTAGATTTCAAATATATTTGGGTTCTGGTAACTGAAAAGGAATAGAACATCTCTGGGTGCAGTAATAGTTCTATGTATGGTGTGGATAAAATTAGCACCAGCTACATGAAAATACACTGTGGGATATTCAAGGACAATAAATAATATGGGTCCCTAGTATGAGTGATCAATTAATCTATATGAAAGATGGGTACAATATATAAAAACATTAGCCGTAAGTAAGTAGGTAAGTGAACATATGGCACCTCTCTGCATATCTCACATAGTCAAAGCTTTCCTTATCAGTCTACCAATCTGTCAGGCTACCCAATGATCCTCACTTGCTCCCCTTAATCTAGCTACCCACTGCGTTTATTCCCAAATTTATTTATGACTTTTGTGTTTGTTATTGTAATTATGTTGCTTAATGCAACATTATATAAACTAGTGAATGTGAGTAAAAAATATAGGTAATAGCTATGTTAATGCTTTTGAAAGACTTGGTAAAGCTGAGTCACTAAAATACAACTGCCTTTGAACTCAGTGAAAGCAAGACAACTGTAAAACAGTGAAAAGATTATAAAATTCCAGAAGAATTTGCAATCAGGTAACTTTGGAAGTGACTATAAAATTTTAACTTGAAAATAATGTAAGTAGAAATTGTAGATGATACCTTATAAGTATGGTTAAAATGTCTATATTATCAAAAGTAATCTACACATTCAATGCTGCTGCTGCTGCTGCTGCTAAGTCGCTTCAGTCGTGTCCGACTCTGCGCGACCCCATAGACGGCACCCCACCAGGCTCCTCTGTCCCTGGGATTCTCCAGGCAAGAATACTGGAGTGGATTGCCATTTCCTACTCCAATGCATGCATGCAAGCTAAGTCGCTTCAGTTGTGTCTGACTCTGTTCGACCCTATGGACAGCAGCCCACCAGCCTCCTCTGTCCACAGGATTCTCCAGGCAAGAATACTGGAGTGGGACACATTCAACGCAATCCCTATTAAAATTCCAATGCCATTTTCACAGAAATAGAAAAAAAAATAGCAGCAAACCAAATTTGATAGCACATTAAAAGGATCTTACATGATCGAGGGGAATTTATCCCTGGGATGAAAGAATGGTTCATTGTAAGCAAATCAGGAAGTCTGATACACCACATATTAAAAAGCGGAGACATTACTTTGTCAACAAAAGGTCTGTCTAGTCAAGGCTATGATTTTTCCAGTAGTCATGTATGGATGTGAGAGTTGGACTATAAAGAAAGCTGAGTGCAGAAGAATTGATGCTTTTGAACTGTGGTGCTGGAGAAGACTCTTGAGAGTCCCTTGGACAGCAAGGAGATCCAACCAGTCCATCCTAAAGGAAATCAGTCCTGGGTGTTCATTGGAAGGACTGATGTTAAAGCTGAAACTCCAATATTTTGGCCACCTGATGCGAAGAGCTGACTCATTTGAAAAGACCCTGACGTTGGGAAAGATTGAAGGCAGGAGGAGACGGGGACAACAGAGGATGAGATGGTTGGATGGCATCACCAACTCAATGGACATGAGTTTGGGTAAACTCTGGGAGTTGGTGATGGACAGGGAGGCCTGACGTGCTGCAGTTCATGGGGTCACAAAGAGTCGGACACGACTGAGCAACTGAACTGAACTAACACACCACGTTAACAGAATGAAGGAGAAAAACAGATGACTGTCTCAATAAATGCAGAGAAAGCATTTGACAAAATTCTACATGCTTCATGGTAAAAACTCTCAACAAGTTATGTACAGAAGGAATTTACCTCAACATAATAAGGGCCATGGGTTTCCCTAGTGGCTCAGTGGTAAAGAATCCGTCTGCCAATGCAGGAGATATAGGCTCAATCCCTGGGTGGGGAAGATCCCCTGAAAGGCATGGCAACCTACTCCAGTATTCTTGCCTGGGAAATCCCATGTACAGAGGAGCCTGGTGGGCTACAGTCCATAGGATCACAAAGAGTCAGACATGACTCAGTGACTACAACAACAATAAAGGCCATACGTGACAAACCCACGGCTAACGTCATACTCAGCCGTCAAAAGCTAAACAATTTTCGTCTAAGATCAGTAACAGGCTGAACAAAGGTGTCCACCCTGACCATTTCTATGAAACTAGTACTAGAAATTCTAACCAGGGCAGTTACACAAGAAAAAGAATAAAAGCCTTCCAAATTGGAAAGGAAGAAGCTAAATTGTCTCTGTTTACAGATGACATGGTATCATACAAAGGAAACCTTAAACATTTCACCCAGAACAATTAACAAATTCAGTAAAGTTGCAAGATACAAAAAAATACAAAAATCAGTTCTGTTTCTATACACTAACCAACTATCTGAAAAAGAAGAGCTTTAGGAAATGTAAATAGTTGCTTGGAACATGGCCTCATAAGACATTCATGACAAAACAAAAATTCAAGACGATCTCGTGTGCAGAAACAAAAGTGCAAAGCCACCTCAAATGATAAATATAAAATCTTACATTCGGGTTTTTCTTTTTAGAAAGCAAGTGGCACAGATATATGGTGGAGAAAACCCAGTGTGACAAAGATCTATGGGGAAGCAGGGGATACTGATCACAAACTCAATATGAGTTCTCTGGACAACCTGCTGTTGAAAAGGTCCAGTGTTCATATTCTGGGAAAAAATGGCTTTCTAGGTTGATCACTTGGCAGAAGTGCTCTAGATCCATCTCCACTGAGGCAGAGTGCAAAGGACTGGTTATTGTCTGGCTTGAGTTAGAGAGAATACAGTGAACATAGGCTAGTGTCTTTAGATGAGAGATAAGATGGTCAAATGGAGATGGTGAAAATGCCTTCAGTGTTTTTCATATCAGAATAGGAGACCCAATAATTCCTTACAAGGAGACCAATGGCAGTGCATTATAAAGAAGACCCCTAGACGGCAATTAAGAATGGTTGACAACGAAGTCAACCGCATAGAGGGCTGAGCTCTGCACTGGTGGCTGTCTTGAAGCAGAGGTTGGGTGACCATCAGTCAGAAATGTAACCAGCTACTTTCTGAACACAGTCAGAGGTTGGACTTCATTCAACATTTCTGACCTCAACTCACAGTAAGAAATACATTTTTGCAAAGCAAACCAATATACCTATTCATATACGTATACTATATGACTTATATGTGAGTACAAAGCTGAAAGGAAAATTTTAAGAAAAATTACTTATCCTTACTGTTATTCACTTTACTATTTTCTCTTCTTTTCTTTTCTCTCTTTTTTTAATGCTGGTAAGATCCCACTAAGGGCTTCCCAGGTGGAGCTAGTGGTAAAGAACTTGCCTTTCAACGCAGAAGATGTAAGAGACCTGGGTTCAATCCATGGGTAGGGGTGATCCCTGGAGGAGGGCACAACAACCCCTCCAGTATTTGCCTGGAGAATCCAATGGACAGAGGAGCCTGGCAGGTTACAGTCAATGGTGTCACACAGAGTCGGACACGACTGCAGAAACTTAGCGCAGTACAGCACGCATGCTCTAGATACAGCACTCTTTACGGCACTGCTTTTCAACATTTTTGAATGATCCACAATGAGACACACTGAACACTGTGAAACAAACACAACTGAAACACGTTTCACAAAATAATTCTTACTTTTATTATGTGCGATGCCCTCTGATATTTTCTTTTCTGTTCCACTTTACTTTCGAAAAACTGTTGGTCAGGACACCTTCAACTGATTTCTCTGCCTTCTAATGAGTCCATGGGTTGAGAACCCCTTCTCCAGAAAGTTTGAGCTGAGGTGAGGAGTGACATTCAAGCATGCTACAGACATTAACTAGGAAACAGGACTAGGGATGGCTAAATGCTAAGAAATGCTTAGGCTAAGTGCTAAGAAAATTCTTTTGAGAGTGGAATTTGTTGGAGCAGAAAACAGCCCTCTAGGGGATTCATAGACCATCCAGAGTGGCCTTGACGGTGGAGGCCACTCTTCGGGGCCTGAGATAGAGTGGACCAAAAGCCTAATTAGAGTACAATCCAAGATACACGTGTCCTCCTTCCCTCAATATGGGACCTAGAATTCCATGATTTAATGTTTACTGGAGGACCCTGGATTATTTGGAAGCTCCTTCCTTCAATATTTTCTTTCATGTTATTCCTTCCAAGCATCATTTCCAAAAGAGAATTGAAATGATTCTTCTCTGGACTCTCTCACCTCTTAAATCTGATTCTACCATTATACTGAATATATTACCTTCTAATGTAATTTTATATTTCTGTCTTCCCTAGTAGGCTGTGAGCTCATTAACATGCTTATTGTCTTATTCATTTCTGTGATCCCTGGAATGTCTGCATGATCTTTCAAAATGCAAATTCTATCAATCCCTTTCCCACTTGACATTTCCCATAGCTCCCTATTCCCTTCAGGACGAACATGAGATCCTTTATAAAGCCTTTCCTGCTCCAAACCTCATTTACCTACCCAGGCTTCTCTCTCACCACAGAGAGCTCCAAGCTTCTAAGCAGGTCCAAGAGCATTTTCTTTTTGCCTCCAAGACACTGCTAGAGTAGTTTCTTTTAGCCTGAGCCGTTCCACGCCACTTCCTCTCTCCCCTTGTTCCTGATTATCACTGATGTATCCTTCTTGGATCCTTTGAGAAGCCTTCCCAGATTCCTTCAGAACTGGGTTAAATGTCAAAGTTGTGTTCCCCTAGGCCCCTGGACCTCCACCCCTGCCCACAACACTCACCACTCTGTACTCTGCTCCTCTGCCTTCCCCACTGGACTGCTCCACCAAAGGTAGCAGCCCATTCACCCCAAAATCTCTTGCACATGCTTTGCACACGGAGGATGCTCGATATGTACATGTTTGGATGAATGTGTGCACATAAGGATGAACTGAACTGAACTGAAATATCTTCAGGCTTGGACACTGGGAATAACATGATGCCCTAAACCAGAGGGTGGCAAACTTCAGCTGGCTGTCAGTTCTTATAAAGTTTTATTGAAACACAACCACACCTATTTATTTAGGTATTATCTATGGTTGTGTTCTGGCTACAAAGGCAGAGTTCAATAGCTAAGATAAAGACCATACAGCTGCCAAAGCACAAAATATTTACTACCTGGCCCTGTAGAAAGAGTTTGTCAACCCTTGGTCTAAGACAACAGTCTTTATTTAACCTTGTTTGTGCTATTTTAACCATCTGTAGAAGCCTGGAATCCCTTTTTAGAATAATATCTTTAAATGCATAAAATGCATAGGATTACCAAGGAAACCTATACCAGATTAAATATACTAGAAACAATGACCTAAACAATAATAAAATTATGATAAGTCAATATACATATCATTATACTTCTTCATTAATGCAGCAAATAATACCTAGATATGGATTCATTAACTATAATAATTTCATCTTAGTAATATGCATAAATGGAACTTTGAGATATATGCAACAATTGTAACGGGATAAGAACATATCTATGATTCTAAAGATGACAAAGGCATAGGAATTGCTAATGCCACTGCAGTTGACTATATTTGTATTTGAATAAATTAAATTTCAGCTGGTAAAGCTAAGGATGAATTTTTGTCCAATCAAAGTTCAGGGACCCCTGGCCTTCTATCCATGAACCCTTTGGGGACACACAGACTGCAGGTTAAGCACCCTGCTTTAAGATCCCATAGATTATCCAGAATGAACACAAAGGAGTGAAAGAAAATCTCATGCTCAGAAAGGTCTCTAAGTCTCTCAATTTTACAGAGTTGGTTTTAGGCAGGATTTGCTCTACATTAAAATGAACTGCAGAGGAAGTCCAAAACTGCTAAGTAATCACAGTCAAGGAAAAAAAAAAACAAAACGATGTATTATTTGACCTTCAGCTTTCTTCATTTATGAATTGGTTCAACCCAACCAAACGACAAACAGATGGATAGAATGGAGTAATGCTAAACTCAGCTGGCAATTTGTCCCTGGCGGGGCAACTAGAGAGCTCACTTTCATTTACAGTTTACAAATGACTCCCAATGCTGGTATGCAAGAATTCGATTTGAGTCACCTCCCATCAATCTGACCCGGGATTACATCAGGAAAGCTCACGGTAGGAGGCACTGAAGCTTTAAGCGATCAATTTGTAGAACTGTAGGTGAAACTTCTGCAAAAACATTCAGAATCGCCCTTCCTTTTGAGCCTGAGTGGAGAAACTTGATGGCTATCAGAATTTCTAGGACGAGGCACTACTCTGGAAGGTGGTTCTGAAATTTTCAATTTGGAAACTAAAGATAAAAAAGGAGTTTTCACAAACCACCACTTGTTAACATGAAATGGTGAAATGGTAGCCGACAGCCAAACAAGCCTATTCTTGCTTATTTCTACTTCTACTGTTGGTGGCAAGGAAGGTTCATAATTAGCACAACTTTCTTAATACTTTGATGACAAGAAAGGGGGTTTTTTGTTGTTGTTTCCTACTCTCTCCAAAATTAATTAATTGTGTAAGGACAATTCTTTAACTATATCAAATTTATACTTTTGGGGGCAGGAAAACCAACACAGAGCTACATCACTGTTAAATGTTACAGACATTTGCCCAGTTATTGCTATAAACTCTAGTAAAACACTATGAAACAGGTTGGCAACTGGCAATTCACTTGCCTGTTATAAAGTCTCCAAAATACAAGTTATCATGCAATATGAAATAAAATCACAATGGGAGCCTTCAAGTTAGTCTTATGCATTAGGTATTATCTGAAGTGTTACCACATACCGCTATCCCTTTTACGATGAGAAAACAAAAGCAATGAACAGCTTTGGATTGGGGGGAAGGAGAGGAGACATGCGTGCAGATCCAGTTTGGGTTTTGTCTGTTTATTTTTTTTCTATAGTTGTTAAGGAAGGATGTTGGTTACTGTTGTGGCCTTGGAAATTAGTGCTAAAGGATTCACTGAATCTCCTGTGATTAGTGTGGCCATAAGTTTCCATGTGGCTCAGGGCAAAGAAAAGAGTTGACATTTAAAAACATTCTTCCACAAGCCACTCTTCTAAACATTGTGCGTGCTCAGTCACTTAGTCTTGTCTGACTCCTTGTGACCCCGTGGACTGTAGCCTGCCAGGCTGCTCTGTCCATGGAATTCTCCAGGCAAGAATACTGGAGTGGGTTGCCATTTTCTTCTTCAAGGGATCTTCCCTACCCAGGGATTGAACTTGCATCTCCTTCATTGGCAAGCAGATACTTTTACTACTCCACCACCTGGGAAGTAGACATCTATTTATCTTCACAACCCTCCTGAAGTATCCACAGTTGTCATCCCTACTTTACAGCCAAGGGAAGTAAGGTTCAGAGGGTTAAGGATCTTGCTAAGTTGGCAGCTATTTGTTGACAGTCTCTGGATTCAATCCCATGACTGCCTATGTCCAAAGGTTCTCCAGCACCTGTTTGAAATGTGCTATGTTTCCTCCATGCTAGGCATCTTATTCCAGAGCGGAGCAAGTCAAGATGTTACCTGCATGTCCTGGCAAGGAAGACAGACACTGATCAAGTAATTAACAAGGGTGCTAAGTGTTGCTAGTAAATGTTGCAGGTATACCTAACCTAGTCTGAGGTGGGGGCAGGGATTCAGGCAAGGCTTCATAGAGGAAGTGGTACTTCAGCAGAGGAAATGAAGGATGAACAACAGTTAGTTAGCTAGGTAAAGAAGCGGAAGAACCATCCTAGCAGAGGATAGCAAGCATAAAGACCTCTAGACAAGAAAGAACACGGCTATAAAGGAAAACAGAAAAGACCTATCATAAAAGCCTTACTAAGAATCGTTTGATTGAGCACTTACTGTATAACAAGTGCTGTTCTGTGCATTATGTAGGCATTAACTCATTTAATCTCATAACAACTCTGTGAGGTAAGGAAATTATCTCCATTCTTCTATCTGAGGCACGGAGAAGTTACGTAATCTAGCTAAAATCTTATGGTTTAAAAATGGTGGAGACTAGCGTTGGACAAGGAGGCAGGATCACAAGGACAGAAAATCAGAGTCATCAGATTTTAGAAGTCAAACTGTTCAGCATTATTTCACATGTAAGAAAGCTTAAAACTGGAATCAAGCCACTTGTCCCCAAGATCAGAGGCCAGCTCAGAACTGTGTCTTCTGATTTCACATGTGGACAAACTTGAACCCGAGAGATAATACCAAATACTGGACTGTAAGACTCAGTTCTGAATGGAACACTTCCTTAACCTTCAAAGACGGTGACCTTGACCATGAGTCACACCATGTCATCCCTTAAAACTATTCAAGGAAAATCCATAATCCATTCAGCTTCCACTCTGAATCCCAAACTTGATCTGCATTTCAGGAACAGTCTTTGCAGGGTCAATGCCTAAGAGGAAACTAATTAAATTCACTTGCTACTTCTAGCCCAAGGAAGTTGATGATGGGATGGAAAGACAGATGATGACTTTTGACAAAAATATCAATTTGTAAAATAATTTTCAAAACCCACCCAGGTGTGCATGACCTTGAGATTCTCAAGTAAAACCAATATGTAGACATTACAATTAGTTTAAAAGCAGCTCTGCGTGAAGATGAATTTTCCAAGTCTTATTAGGGAAGGCATCTGCAAGGGACCAGGGAATTATTTAGGCAGAAAGGTGTGAAAGAGAAAAGAGAGGCAGCACTTCTCTTTCATATTTATTAGTATTCCTGTCTTGGGTTGAGATTTAGAGATCATTTCTTGACCTGTGTCCCTAAAACACACAGAAATGTTTTGAACTTTCACATGCACTCAAAATTAGCCTTAGTGGCCTTTTTATTGAAAATTACTGAAAAGTTTTCATCTGTCCTTTCTAACAGTGGACAGTGCAAAGCTCTGAAGCAATTTTAATCAATCAGGTTACACCTATAGAAAAAGCTACATAGTGAGCTCCCTGCATACAAACCTTCAAGTTGTGAACTTTCAAAATGTGAACATGTGTTCACATGGCTAATCATGTAAGTTAGTTCACATGTCTGGTGTCACATGCATATATCCGCTACAAATGGCTGTGTTTTTGTGTACTTTACTGTACGGTACTGTACAGGATACAGCAGTACAGAATCTTTATTTCAAGCTCAGGATGTCCAGAAGCAAGCACAAAAGCAGTGGTGAGGTAGCAGGTACTGCTGCACTCTTCAAGGTACTGTACTGTAAGATTAAAAATGTTTCCTCTATTTTTTTTTTATATATTATTTTTGTGAAAAATGTTATAAACCTCTTATAGTACAGTCATATATAGGCAATTGTGTTAGTTCGGTACCTACTTTGCTGGACATGAAAAAAATTGGATTTACGAATGCACTCTCAGAACAGAACTGGTTCATATGTAGGGGACTTGCTGCATGCTGCTGCTGCTGCTGCTGCTAAGTCGCTTCATCGTGTCTGACTCTGTGCAACCCCATAGACGGCAGCCCACTAGGCTCCTCTGTCCCTGGGATTCTCCAGGCAAGAATACTGGAGTGGGTTGCCATTTCCTTCTCCACTTACTGTATAGGTAAGTTAAATAAAAACTATTTTTACCTTTAACCAACTTGATAGATAGCATATATGGAACATGTTACCTCAATTGAAACTTCAAAGGACTATTTTTCCAGGCCTTTGGATTTTCATTGCCACCATAGTATATACTTTTTGCTTATGAGAAAAGCACTTACCCTAGGGAAATTCTTAGGCAGAAGGAGGAAAGTTTCTCAGATATTTATAGCCAAAATATTTCAAAACATAGGTAGCTATATTTATGCTTGGTTCATATTTCAATAAACACTAAGATTGCTGCCCACAAAGAAATTTTCAGTATCACTTTAGAAATAAAATACCTTTCCTACCTCAAATGCATGGTTTTTCTGTTCTAGAAAAGCAGGAGGAAAAAGTTTTAAAATCATTGCAAGATATGTTACAGCCTGCAGGCTTACTTAGAATTTGCTTCTTCAAATATTTTCTACACTGATTAAAAATTTAAAATCTACTGTAAATAAGGAAGCTAATGAATAGCCCCCAGGGCAACCTTGGGAGAGATTATGAAAATTACTCTCATCTGAAAGCGTCATCCTGCCTAAGTCAGAAACCAAACTTCATCTCTGATACTGAGAGCGTCTGTTTAAGGTGCTCATGCGTAGGTATCCTCCAATTTACAGGATATAGAAGCTGGATGAGGAACAAAACTTTGCTTGGTCCTAAAGCCCATAACTTAAGAGAGCATGATAAATACATGAAATGTCCAAATGGAATTTTCCAGGCAAGAATACTGGATTGCCATTCCTTTCTCCAGGGGACCTTCCAGACCCAGGGATTGAACCCGAGTCTCCTGCATTGCAGGCAGATTCTTTACTGTCCAAGCCACCAGGGAAGCCCCCTTTCATGCATCACACATACATGAAGTGTCCAAATATGAACAAAACTAGCAGAAAAGCAGTCAGTGGCCCATCTATAGTTTTTCAGGTTAATCTTTTATTAGCCAATTAAATATTTCCTCGGAAAATTTTTAGTCTATTTTGTAACAGTGTCTTTGATATCATTATCCTTGTTGAATAAGAACCGCAACTGATGGATAAGCGCCTACCAAGACAGAGGACTGGAATCTCATCTTCCAGTGATAGAACTCAGACAAGAACTTCACATTCAGGTGAAACCTGAGGATAACCACTGGCAATACACTGATTCTACAATTTCTTAGCCTTGGGCTGTCAAAAGCCTGCCTCTTGGGTATAAAATAAACATTTTGGCTCACATAGAGACCTGTCACAGGTGTTTCTGTACACAGGAGGTATCTGGGCAAAAAAACCTCAAGTTAAGCATTAAACAGACCTCTCTGGGAAAAAAGAAAACTGAAGACCCCCAAAGTCTCTCTCACACTAACTGCAGTTTCTGATTGAGAGTCCAGGAAAGCTCTCTCTAAACACATATCCTCAGGCTCTCGACTGAAATGGGATAGAGTCTGAGATGTTTACAAATGAATGTGGGGATTTATTTTGCAGCCAAACTCTAAATGCACAACAAGCTGTGAGAGCTTTCTTTCTGGAATAACAGCAAATAGCAGCCTAAGATGAGGCTTCCCATTTCTTCAGCCAGCAGGGCTCCAGGTGGGCTGAGTCCATGCTTACCTCTCCAAAGGTGGATCACAAATGCAAAGAGGATGTGGGGCTTTGTGGAAAAAGCACTGGGCTAGAAATCAGGAGACCTGAAGTTTAATTTTCATTTTGTCCCTAACCAGTCATTTTACCTTGGCAAAGCAACTTAAGCAACTGAGTCCCAAT
This sequence comes from Bos indicus, assembly GCF_029378745.1. Lineage (NCBI taxonomy): Eukaryota > Metazoa > Chordata > Mammalia > Artiodactyla > Bovidae > Bos > Bos indicus. The sequence continues at coordinate 35,985,056 of NC_091779.1, forward strand.
ATCTTTCTTTGTGAAGGGGAAATAGTGGCATGGGGAAAAGGAACAGATACAGAATGTCTACTATGAATAAACTTTTTGAAGACTATAAGCAACAATTCTTCAATGAAGGTCACATTAGCTTAATACTACAGATGAGGAAATGGAGGTTCTGAGATAAACTAACTTGACTTAGAGTACGTATTCGGAAGAGAAAACAGAAGCAGAATCCCTAGTATAGGAGCTGGAACCAGAAGCTAGCTTTCCCCATTCCATCATATTCCACTTGGAACACTTCAGTTTGAACCTAGCTTTCCAGGACATTGTAAAGACATACTTGTTAAGATAAACATAAAAAAAAAATTTAACAGTTTGTTAAAATGGTATATACCTTTAAAATATTTATACACAGAATTTGGGGTCTGAGTCCCTCAAATGTTAGAGGTAATAACATTCTCAATGTTAAGATGCATCTTTTGCTGGAGAAGAATTACAATTGTTAAATGTAGGTACGTAACACCCATATACACCTTACACTTGTTTCGATTTTTTGACATCTACGAAGTTCTTTCTCGTATGTGAATTTACTTGGTCCTCCTCATGATGCACTATAAGGTGGGAAGAAGCTATCACCCATATTTACTTATCACCCATATTTACTTATCACCCATATAAGGACAGCGTAGTCAATGCTTTTGGGGCCTGTGTCACTTGTCCTTGTTCTGATTCAGCAGCAGCTGCGATACAGAGTTTCCTGTGAGCCTAACTCGCCTCTCAAGGCCAGCATAGAAAAAAAGCACACACTGTGCTCACGTCACTGCTCCTTCGATCCCTAGACCTACCTCCTTAATCCACAGGCCAGCCGAGCCTGGAAGGGTGGGAAGTTTGTTTTACCAGGGGAAAATGGCTCCTGTCTTTTTGATAAGCAAATTCAAGAGTAAATCTGTGCTCCAAAGAGAACTCCATGGAGTCAGACCCCTTTAGAAACCCCATTGCCTTTAGAAGTGACTTCTGTAACACAAGTCGTATGTCCTCCATCCCTCTCCTGACTTTCTCATTCCCTCTTCCAAATAAGTCTATTTTTACCAAAGTCCTCTTAAAACATTCTCCTTTTGGAGACTTCAAACTGTGTGGCTAAAGGAGGCGAAATGACTTACACAGTGCCCCCTGCTGGTGGCAGAAGAGGCAACAAGCACTCCCTTCCCGTTCTGGTTCTAAATCCAGCCTTCAGATTCTACTTTTCATTTGTTGACACAGGTTGTTGTGGTTTAGTCCCTAAGTCATGTTCAACTCTTTTGCAACCCCATGGGCAGTAGCCCACAAGGCTCCTCTGTCCATGGGATTTCCCAGGCAAGCATACTGGAGTAGGTTGCCATTTTCTTCTCCAGGGGATCTTCCCGACCAAGGGATCAAACATTCTTTACCACTAAACCACCTGGGAAGCCCACATACAGGTCAAGAAACTGTAATTTTCACCTTTTACCAATATGTCAGACTTAATTTTTTTAAAAACACAGGTTTTACCACAAAATTAACAGTAAATGATAGCCATCATTTTTGCTGGAAGTTACAGAGATGATCTGCTGGGCTATTATGAAAAACATTGCACATTTTTCAAAATTTGAAAGTATTACATTTTGCTTTGCTTGTGTTGGGCAAGTAAATTAGAAATTATAAGTTTCACTCTAAGTTTTACAGATGAGAAAGCTAAGTTGTAAGAACTTCTGTTGTCACAGTTTTACTATTTGAACCAGGCTTAGAATCTTTCTACTCCAGGCACATTCCGGGCTTTGCCTACCAAATCTGTTCAACAGCAGGACTGTAGATTATCTTCAATGAAGGGCATTGGTCTGGAGCTTTGCTGAGAACATCTTTTATTTATTTTTAGATTTTCCCAGCATCTGTTCCTCCCTTTTCCATTAATTGCACAATTTTCCTTTAAGAATGCAACCTTAAGGAACCCTCAGTTGGTATACTTCAGATCTGAGCGACCCACCAGTCCTTAGTTCCAGAACTCGGAATTTAAGTGCCTGGCTAATTAGGATACTTTTCTCCTTGGCCACTATGATTGGGACCGGAGCTTGGCCAACTAGAATAAATACTAAGGCTCTAATGTGTCCACTGAGAAAGACCCACTCTTCTCCGTGGGGAGCCAGGCTAGTAGACAGCAAGCTTTCAGTGCCTGGTGGCCATCTTGCCACACTATTGGAGGAGCCTGAAAATAAAGCCAATAAAGGGGGAAACACTGCACAGAGACGGAGGGAGACAGACTGCTGATGTGACACGGAGTTCGTCTTCCTCAAATTTAGATTTGTCACAGGACTTGACCATCACAGGGACCAGTACATTATGGTCTCATCTTTCAAGCTCCTGCCACTTACAGTTCAATAAGTCCCTCCTGAAATGAGCTCTGTACTCAAGCCTTAAAGAGACTCAGTGCAGGACTTCTCTGAAGAAACAAATATCTGTTTTCTACTACCAAAAAACAGGCTAGGAAGTCAAGAAACGGAAGCAGAGCTAATAAAATCTTGGCAGAATCCTTTGTCCCAGCTTCAGAGAGCCTCAGGAATGAGGTGCTAAATAAGTCTCTTTATGAATCCGTGAAGCAACTGGCCTCAGACAAACCCTGTCACTTTTAATGTAGAGAACACCAACTCCACGAACTTTGTTTTCCTTAGCTAGGTGCTCCATTCAAAATTCAGCTGCAACTAGAGCTCAAAGGAAGAGTCCTAGATGGGGAATTACTTTTGCTCATTGGTTGGTTGGGGTGTTCGGGTTTTTGTTTTTGCTTAAAATTACACAGCAGCATTGAGAATCCATGTTTTTACACCTGTAAGTTCTTAGAAGAACTTCTAATCACTCTTCTGCCCTCTGATGAGCTGAATATGAGAGCTAGAGAAGTAGATGAGAGAAAAAAGCTGAAACCAAACCAAGAAACTTACCCCACAGCAATATGGATGTAAAGGAAACAATGCCCTGCAGTTGCTTTTAAAGGTTTTTTTTTTTCCTCTCCCTCGAGAAACACCATCAAACATACACTTCAATCATAGTATTTCAGAGCCAGAGAGTTATGTTTTGAGCTTGAAATGCAGTGGTGAGCTTGAAAAGCTTGTTGGCAGTGGTACCTCGGGAGTTTTCAGAGCCTAGGACAGTCTGACTGAGGCAGGGAAATGGGGAAGAGGTGAGTATAGATAGGTTTACCAGATGACCCACCATCAAAGAAGGCTAGAGACTGGTGTTGGCTCAAGTCAAGCCTCCAAGCCTTTGTCATCTCTTCAATACACATGCAATGGAGACTTCTACAGTGTTTGGAATACCTGAGGTCAATACATTTGGCTTCTGAACATGACACACAGACTTACCTGGTGAATTCCACAGAATAGTACTGAATAGGAGAGCTTCCTTCACTCTCTCCAGGTTTCCAAGACAGGGCCACCTCGGAATCAGAAACCACAATGACGTGTGGCTGCTGGGGTGCTGTTGGAGGCAGGCAGGAATCTAGGCAGGACAGCAAACAACTGGAGTTGGCTGTAGTCTTTGCCGTTGGAGAGGTTTCATGTATCCAAAAAAAACGTGCTTTCTACAACCTAAACATCTCTGTTCAGAACAGCCTCTCAAAGTCCAAACCAAAATAAGCATACACCCAAAAATCATAACTGGATTCTCCACTGGATTTGTATAAGGTTTATCAATAAGAGCTGATCTTCCCTTCCTCCCCAAGCTCCCCTGGCTGGAAATCTGACTAAATTAAATTATGTGCAGACTATTGACCCCAGGACACACAGTATTGTGTACCCTTTAAGACCTCTGTGCGCGTGTTGGAATTGATATTTACTTGAAAGTGAAAGCCACTCAGTCATGTCCAACTCTTTGCGACCCCATGAACTATACAGTCCATGGAATTCTCCAGGCCAGAATACTGGAGGGACGTAGCCTTTCCCTTCTCCAGGGGATCTTCCCAACCCAGGGATCGAAGCCAGGTCTCCTGAATTGCAGGCAGTTTCTTTACCAGCTGGGCCACAAGGGAAGCCCAAGAATACTGGAGTGGGTAGCCTATCCCTACTCCAGCAGATCTTCTCAACCCAGGAATTGAACTGGGGTCTCCTGCACTGCAGGCGGATTCTTTACCAACTGAGCTATCAGGGAAGCCCCTTGATATTTACTTATGAGGAAAATGAAATGCTTAATGTAACGGCACTTACTTTCCACTCTTCTGTGTGTGGACCTCCTCCCTTCCCCCCACCCCCATCATCAGAATACATGCCAATGGTAGGACATCTGGAAAGTCTCATGTGTGAAGATGTAGGATGATTCTATCACCCCAAGGTCACTGCTGTTACTATTTTCACATCCAGACTTTCACATCTGCCAACTTTACACTGTTGCTTCGGCCAGAAATATTTTTCCTGCCTCCTCTTCCTAGCAAAATCCTATGCAGATTTCAAAAGCCAGGCCAAAGATATGGTTCTTTCTGAAACCTTCCTAAGACTTGGGGTGAGGAAGTGCTCCCTCTGAGTGCTCCAGAGCCGTGAGTGGACTCAGATAACACTGAGTTACATGCTAACCATGCACCTCTCCCTCCCCAGGGAGCTCCTGAGAGCAACGACGCTTTCAGACCACCTGCGTCCCCCCGTACCCACCGCACCACCACCTCAGTGAGCACTTGTTAGATTTCCCTGGCCTGTAAAATCTCTTTTCCCACCCCTCTTCCTCACCTTCTTAATTCCCACTTACTTATCAGATGTCTACTTAGCAGTTACGTCCTTAGGGAATTCTTACTGCACCTCTATATCGGATCTTACAAAAGAAGATCTTATATCATGTTGGAAAACACTTGTCATTATCTATGGCCACACACTAAATAGATAATATCTTGACCCATCCTGCTAAGTTTTAAGAGGGCAGGGGCTGTGCCTGTTTTGTTCACCACTAAATTCCCAGAGCCTAGTGTAGCCTGGCACAGAGTCGGTCCTCATTGGTATATCTGAATGGAGGAATGAATGAATAGCCCTAAATAACAGTTCTTATTATTAATGAATCAGACCCATTTTACCTTGGGGCAAAGTAGTAACATGCTGAGGAGAGCTAAGCCGCCCTTTGCCAGTCTGGCTGTAAGCTGCCATGCTCACGCGGTATTCAGTGCCTGGTTTCAAATCTCCAATCACTTCCTCCTGTAGATGACCAAACATGAAATGTATCAATGATCAGAAGTTCCTTTGAGGCCAACCAGACAATTTCCATGAGGGCTGCATCTTGAGGCCCTTGAGAAATTTGCTTGGGAGATTGTTTTGCTTTCTCTGTGTGCATGTGTACCAAGTCATTTCAGTCATGTCTGACTCGGTGCAACCCTAGAGACTGTAGCCCGCCAGGCTCCTCCGTCCATGGGATTCTCCAGGCAAGAATACTGCAGTGGGAGTTGTGCCCTCCTCCAGGAGATCTTCCTGACCCAGGGATCAAATTCACGTCTCTTGTGTCTCCTGCATTCGGAGGCAGGTTCTTTACCACTAGAGCTACCTGGGAAGTCGTTTGCTTTCTCTAGGATTGGCCAAGTATTTTAATTTGCAAAGAGAAAAGCATCATGACGTATTTCCAAAGACTAGTGAATTATGTTTTATTGGAATGTATACACTGTCCTAGAACTAGGACTCATTCACCTTATCAGCTGTTGCTCTTAACATCTGAGTTCTTCAATAAGAGTACTAGGCTGCTGGAATTCAGGTAAGGATCTTTTCCAGGGTTGGAATCCCCCAGCCCTTTCTTTGCATTTGCATATCACTGATGCTCAGGTACTAGCCACAACAGCAAACTGAGGTCTTGATTTGCATCCATAAAGGAGGGACTCAAACTTTGGTTCCCAAATTGCATCAGAATCACCATGAGGGTTTCTTAAAACAAATTGCTAAGCCTGGCCCCCAGGGTTTCTGATTCAGTAAGTCTGGGAAGCAGTCTAAGAATCTGCATTCCGAAGAAGTTCCCAAGTGATGCTGCTGGTGGGTCATGGTGGGATCTTCCCTGGTGGCTCAGATGGAAAAGAACCTGCCTGCAGTGCTGGAGACCTGGGTTTGATCCCTGGGTTGGGAAGATCCTCTGGAGAAGGGCATGGCTACCCACTCCAGGATTCTTGCCTGGAGAATCTCATGGACAGAGGATCCTTGCAGGCTTCAGTCCATGGGGTCGCAGAGTTGGACATAACTGAGCGACTAACACTTTCACGTTGCAAACCACGAGGACTGATGAGGAATATGTGTGTGTGAACTTCACCTGCACAGAAGCCTTGACCAAGAAGCCCCAGTTGAAGTGGACTCACTCCATCTTGAGGCCTGTGTGTGCTTGTGTGCTCAGTCGCTCAGTCGTGTCTGACTGTGCGATGCTCTGGACTGTAGCTCTCCAGGCTCCTCTGTCTATGGAGCTCTCCAGGCAAGAATACTGGAGTGGGTAGCCAATCCTTTTTCCAAAGGATCTTCCTGACCCAGGGATCAAACCCAAGTCTCCTGCATTACAGGTGGATTCTTTACCATCTGAGCCACCAGGGACGCCCCAACTGGAGTCTTCAGTGCTATGTAAGTGGGAGCCTAGGGCACATTGGTCTCAGCACATTGTAGTGAAAATGATACAGGCATGGAATCTATCAGTCCTGGGCTTGAATCCTGACTCTGACACTTTTTGTTAGCTGTGGCCTTCACATTAAATACCCAGAGCATCAGTTTCTTCCTCTGTAAATGGGGATGATGGATAACTATCTTGCACAGTTACAGCATTTGGGGCAATGTATGTAAAGTCACTGGTTCCAAGGCCATCCTCAAGAAACAGGATTGTAATGATTACTGTCTTGGACACTGAAACGCCTCCTCTTCTCCACTTACCTAGGTCCACCACTTCTCTGAGGCCCAAATATCCCCTTGACACCGACCACACAGACTCAATCTTACCCACTAAGTGTCACGCAACTAAATTAGCACTTTCATATATTAAAATGTTTACTATTTCTCCCATGGGATTACAAGCCACTTGAGAGCAGGCATCCTGTCTTATGTCTCTTCACAACATCCCCTGCAAATGACTAAATATTGATTGTTGATAAGGAGAACTAATCAACTGATCAACAAAACTTTTTAAAAAGATTCAACAAATAATTATTGAATACTTACTATAGTAGCCCTTGACCCTGAAAGCATTTTAAAATCATTCAAAGATCTAAAAATAAAATACCAATGCTAGATTCTATTCCAGATCACTTAAATCAGAACTTCAGGGGGGCAGGCCTGAGTCTGTTTAAAGCTCTCCAGGCGATGCTAATATGGGCAGCCAGGTTTGTGACCCACTGGTCCTGGGCTTGCCTCACCTGTGAGTTCCACCTGTCTCCCCTCCTCTCTTCCTCCTGTATCTCCAACCTCTCCCTTACCTACCAGATCCTTCATTACTGTGCTCAAGTCACTCTCATCTTCAAAGCAATCAGTTCTTCGCCACCACACATGCGCCCCTGTCACCCCTCCAGAGATACAACCCTCCTGAAGAAGTTGTCTCCACTTCCTCACCTCCTGTTCCCTCCTCACCCTGCTCCCATCTGGCCTCTCCTCACTACAAACGGCTGAGATGTTTCTACCAAAGTCGCCACAACAACTCTGCGGTCCACCAAGCGGGGATGTCTCCATCTTTACTCGACTTTTTGCAGCTTTCAATACTGTGACCCACCCTTGCCTCTTAAATCTCTCAGTTCCCTTGGAAACTGTGTCTGTTCCTCCTGTCTCTTTCTACTTCTTTGGTTTCTCTTTTCAAGTATCCCTCGCCCACTCCCCATTCTCTGCTGGCCCCTTCGGTGCTGGTCTTTCCCAGAAGTTCACCCCTCACCATCTCCTCTCACTCTGTAGCCTTGTTTAGGTGAGCTCATCTACTACTCCCTTAGCTTCTGGCACCTTCGAACGACACCTCCCTCCATCCCCAGCTCTAAGCTGCCTCTTCATCCCCAGTCATGAGCTTATGACTGCCTCTTGAGCTTCTCTACTCAACAACCACGCAACTCAAGTTCAACATAACCAAAGCTCACCTAACCACTCCTCCTCCAGCCACCAAAATCAAAACAAAAACTGCTTCACTGTTGTGTTCTCTCTCTCATTACCCAAACCAGGAATTCTCAACACTTGTTCACCCATGCTCTCTAACCATCTTTCCATCGAGTACCAATACTCTTTCACATCACATGAATCTGTCCATGTAGTTTCATCTTCACAGCCATTTAAGTCCAAGTCCCCATAATGACGGCAATGCCTCTGACTCTCCCAGCTTCCAATACTTTCTGCACATCCAATCTGGACTCCACACTGCTAGAGCAATTTTCTTAAACCCCAAATACGATACCATCTTTGCATCCCCCTGGTTATTCTTCCAGCATCATCTCGTGCCACCTTCCTTCCTTACATTCTGCATTCCAGTCACACTGAAGAACTTGGCAGGGCTCAAATTTATGCCATTCAATTCCTTGCCTCGGGGCCTTTGAACCTGCGGCCCCCTCTATGAGAAATGCCCTTCTCTCCATGTCTGCCTGGCTCATCCTTCATGACTCAGTTCAACTGAGACATTACCTCATTTCTCTGGCCCCCCGACCCCAGTCTGGGTGGGTGTCCCTCCTCTGTGCTTCCCTGGTGCCCTTGGTGTACCTCAATGTAGCAACACTCACCTTAGACTGTAATTGCTTATTGGTCACCTTCTCCCCACCCACTTGAGGGCACAAGACAAGTTCGTATTCCTCTGGCGTGCCAAAGCTTAGAATAGCATTACCAGACATGGAGCAAATTTTCAAGCAATGCTTTTATGATGAATGAATAAATGAACTAGTGAATGAATGAAAGATATGAAACCAAGATGTCTGACATAAACAGATTACCTCATCAAGAACCAGCTTCTCCTCATAACCCCTCCAACTGGATTATCAGCTTCTATATCTCTGCCCTAGACCTGGAGTTAGTAATACAGAGACAAGGCTGACTTCCTTTTATCAATCTGTCCCCAGCCACATCCACCTGCCTTTTGGACCTGCTTCCTCCTTTCATTTCCCTTGAATCCTTACTTGGGCCATTTCTACAGCCTCCAGGGGTGGGTGTGTGTCTCCCATCTTCCGTCCCTTCTCTCCCCAACGACTCCATCCTCCATGTAACTGCATGAAGGGTCTTTGCTGAACATATGGTGCTGTTTTCCCAGCCCCATGGCCCCACCCTCGCCCTTGCTCTAATTCTCTGCATCTGTGCATCCCAGTCCTACCATCTGTCTCCTGGTGCACATCAAGTTGGGTGGTGAAGAGGCTGGAGGCAGCAGGTGTAACAAGACTGCTGTCTCCCTCCTCTCCCAACCGCCACTCCCAGTTTTTCCCCAGAGAAGCAGAAATACACTTTCAAACCAATCCAACGCTCTCACAGGCTTTTGCTTTAGGATTCTTTCCTCCCGTGAAGTTATTACACTGTATGAAGTATGGGGGTGGTGATGCAGTTTTATAGACTACTGCAGATATTAGCTATGCGTCAATACCAAACACAGCTACCATTAATTACCATTTATTGAGTGTTTTCTCTGCTCCAGAAACATACAGAGCCTGATTTAATTCTTCCGTCAGCCCTGTGAGGTAGTTATCACTCTTATTTTCATTTCCAGAGGAGAAAACTGAATTCTGAAAAAGTGAATGATTTGCTCTAGGTTGTATATTTATTAAATGGCATAGTGGGGATTTGAACCCTGCTTTGTTTGACTCCAAGGACAAAGTTCTAATTGGATAATATATGAGTGAAAAATATTAAATAATATTTAATGAACAAAAATTTATAATATAAACACTGAAGATCAGATTATTTTATCTGTAAACAAAGAAATTTATGCTATCAGAAATGTAAAAGTGATCATTAAAAATCAAGGGAAATTACAGTAATAGAAGTTCTTAACGTGGATGAAAAAACAACTAAATTTTTTGTTAGACATGGAATTACTAGTATGACCTTTAGCCCAGGTATATTCTGAAAGGCGAAGTGTTACCCTCCCAGAAACTATTTCCAGTCTTTTCTGGTCTTTTCCTGAGCTGACAGGCTGGTAGGTGAGCATAAGGGAGTGAGGTCAAGGGGACTGAGTAGCTGGGGTTATTAAAAGAGAAGCTGGAGACAGTGCTTTAACCATCTCTTCTTCCTCTTCCATCTCTCCTTCCAAATGGAATCCCTCAGAAGAGTATGACTTGTGATAACCCTTGAATTCTTTAGTAAAATGCTGCATAAAATTCCACAAATCTTTCTACTGCTGTCCTTAAATGTCTCATGGCAACTACTTCAGCCTTGCATCAAACTAGATAAGATGCTAAATATACCCTTTTCAAAGTAGAAAAACAAAGTGTTTTGTTGTCTTATGGAAGTTTGAAAATGAGTCAAAATACTTCTCTCTCTTGGACCTCTTTCTGCACACAATGGTGAAAAACAAAGAAAAAGAAATTGCTTTCTTGGAGTAGAAGCCTGAATGAATTCCAGCCTCCTCTGGCCCTCCCGTCCTTTCCTTAGAGAGAGAGCAAAGATGGGTGCACTGCTGCAGAATAACTGGATTTTGTGTTTGTCTCATGCTCCTGTGCGCTCAGTCATGTCTACTCTGCAACCCTATGAATCATAGCCCGCCAGGCTTGTCTGTCCATGGAATTTTCCAGGCAAGAATACTGGAGTGGGTTGCCATGCCCTCCTCTAGAGGATCTTCCTGACCCAGGGATTGAACTTGCGTCTCCTGCATTGGCAGGAGGATTCTTTACCCTTGTGCCACCCTTTACCCTTGGGTTTGAGTGAGTGAAGTCGCTCAGTCATGTCCGACTCTTTGCGACCCCGTGGACTGTAGCCCCCCAGGCTCCTCCATCCATGGGATTCTCCAGGCAAGAATACTGGAGTGGGTTGCCATTTCCTTCTCCAACCCTTGGGTTTGGGGACCGCTAAACTTTCATTCTACTTCATACTAGACCCAATGTACAAAAACAACCTGGATAGCTATGTAAGAGGAGCCCCTGAAAAGACAGGACTCTTCTTAACTGAATCCCTGTTCCCTCTGCAATGATGAAACTATATTAAATGGTTCTGAACTTAAATCTCTGACCCTGAATCAGATCTCACCTTTAACCCCATTCATGCTGTATTTTTTTCCTACTACTGGAAAACCAAGTCATTTGTTCCCAGAAATGAAGTTGGATATTGTCTTGTTCACTAGTCTGGTCAGGTGGTCCCTACAGGAGGGCATTTCCTATAGGGAAATAGAAAAGGGTTATCTCCCAAACAGCCTTCTTTCAAAGGTCGCAAGGAAGGCAGGGCAGGCCAGAGTGGGGGGGAAGAGTTGGAAGGATTTCCATTTCCTGAGTGGTCACAGAAAGAGTATCATTCAGGGTTTTGCAAGAAGGGCAGCATTGGCTTTGGGGCTGAACAAACCTCCCTTGTATGGATCTACCCTTATTGCAGGACAGTCAGTATCCCTGAGGCTTGATCACTAGAATGCCCAGATGTTTCCATATGCCACAGGGAACAAAGAAACCCCCAGGTGGAAACCATTACTAACCAGCCCCTTTGTTTTACAGTCAAGAGATGTTTACAGAGGCTCAGAGACTTTCCCACGGTTACCCCCGTTCTAGTGACTGAGCTGGGACTAGATGCAAGTCCCATGATTCCTGTCTGCTTTATCCCTCAACCTTGGGTAAGACCCAAATAGCATCACTATTCTGGGTCAGCCAGACCAGTGAAATCCACGGCAGGGTGATTGTTTATTCCCCCTTAGTTAGCAAGACAAAAATTTACTGACATACCCAAAGAAAATGTAAGAACTTTCTATTTCTATTTTATCTCCTCATTTAAAATTTGGTAGGATTTTAGAATGTACACAATATATTAGTAGAGTAGCAGATATATAATTTACAAATACATACATATATTGGTACTCTGGTATATATTCAAATAATTTTTAACTGATGTGTGTGCATGGGTGCTAAGTTGCTTCAGTCGTGTCCACCTCTTTGCAACCCTCAGGACTGTAGACCACCAGGTTATTCTGTCCATGGGATTAAAAAGTGTGGATACCAAATGCTAACCAAATCAGAGGCTTTTACATAGGCAGAGTACCAAAGAAAATATCGGAATTCCATCTACTCTCCCAGGTTATGGAGAAGGCAATGGCAACCCACTCCAGAACTCTTGCCTGGAGAATCCCAGGGACGGAGGAGCCTGGTGGGCTACAGTCCAGGGGGTCGATAAGAGTCGGACACAACTGAGCGACTTCAATTTCACTTTTCACTTTCATGCATTGGAGAAGGAAATGGCAACCCACTCCAGTGTTCTTGCCTGGAGAATCTCAAGCACAGGGGAGCCTGGTGGGCTGTCATCTATGGGGTCGCACAGAGTCGGAAGCGACTTAGCAGCAGCAGCAGCAACCACCAGGTTATTTTGGTCAATTCTTCATTTGAATCAGACTAACCATTTGTCAACCCAATCCTCTGTTTGGTAATCAGTCCAGAAAGTCAATCAGCCAGGTTTGGGTACCCAGTCAGGTCTCATTAACAAGATCTAGAATTGTTAAGTGAGGAAAGAAGAAGGGGAGGTCAGGGAGCACTTCCTGCAGGAGGGCTTGCTGACTGAAATATTTTCTCTCCTTTTCAATCTTTTTCACTTTGGGAGCAGAACTTAAATTACTTCAAACTTTAAAAATATTGCTTTTAACTTTACTCTTCCAGGTGAAATATAAGCCATTTCTTTCTAAATGATTAAAAATTCACCCGTATACCCAGCCTTTGCTGCTTCCACTAGAACCAAGCACTCTCTGTGGGCCTTAATCGATGAGGAAGATGCAGGAAAAATCGACATTTTGATGAAAAGAGACCCCCTGACTCCTGGGTTGGGGCAAGGGTTTAACTTTTTGAAGCATACTTACAAAAATCATCTGATGATCCAATCGTCCCTGGAGAGGAGAAAAAAAAAACAACAACATGAAAAGGAGAGGAAAGTAAAGCTTGCAGGAACTAAAATGAACCCGTAGAGTAGCTGCCCTTCTGCCATGTACAGTCAAGGGCAGCAAATGCACACCTTGGCAATGTGAATTCTCTCGAACCCTCACTCAGTTCTTATTCTGCACCAGGTGTGGTGCTGAGGGTTCTATGACCATGACCTTGTTTAATGTCCACAGCATCCTTACGCTGTAGGATGATGCAAGTACAGAGGGTCCCAAACTTTTTCTGTTCTCAGGATAAAATAATACTGGATTAGCAGCACCACCAATCCAGAAAAAACTCCCTAACAGTTCCGTTTATTCAATAGTTATACCCCAAAGATTTGGTAGTGGAAGTTTACACAGATGTTGCTATTTCCCGTGCAACATTCAAATATTCCACAAGGCCCCTGTGAGTTTGCTGCAGAGCCCTGGAGTACCATAGTACACAGGCTGGGAACCACAGACACACTACCCATGATACAGACCCTATTCAAATCCCTGTTCTGTTGATGAGGAAGCTGAGACCCAGTAAGGGCACCCAGGAGGTTTGTTATCATACAGGAATCTGAATGCATGTCAGCCCACTCTGCTATACCAGACCTCTTCCCTCCTGCTTCCTGACTCATTGCCTTTATCGCTAATCATCATTTCCTCTCTCCACTCTGTGTATTCTGCAATCCCCGCTCCTCCACCCAAACACACAAGCACAAGAACGAGTATGCACACTTGAGTGTTCAGTCCCTTGGTTCAAATGATTTGAAGTCCCCTGTCTTCTTTGCCTTTTCCAGAAACTGCCCCTGCTTCAAATCTCAGCCCCAGATTTTACCTCTTGAACACTTGTTCCTATACTAATCTCTCTATCTTCAAAACCTCAGTCTGTCTGGTAAGTGGCATGTGAATGAAATCTGGTCTCACATTGCTCTAATTGTTTTATCTAGTGTAAAGGTGTGTGAACATGTACTAAGTTACTTCAGTTTTCCCACTCTTTGTCACCCAATGGACTGTGGCCCGGCAGGCTCCTCTGTCCATGGGATTCTCCAGGCAAGAATACTGGAGCAGTATTGGCATTTCATTCTCCAGGGGATCTTCCCTACACAGGGATCGAATCCATGTCTCTTATGTCTCCTGCATTGGCAGGTGGTTTCTTTACCACTAGCACTGCCTGGGAGACCCAGTGTAAATGTGATTTCCCCAAAAGCTGCCCAAGAACAGCAACCATATGTGATACTGTCCTGGGCAGAGTGGCAACTGTGAACATTTGTTGAAATCAGCAAGGTAATCAAATACTACAATTTGGTAGCATATTCTAACACCTAGGTATAGTTAATGGAAAGAATAAAGCCTTTGAATGTGTGGATCACAACAAATTTTGAAAAGTTCTTAAAGAGATGGGAGTAACAGTCCAACCTTACCTGCCTCCTGAGAAACCTGTATGCAGGTCAAGAAGCAATAGACATGGAACACTTGACTGGTTCAAAACTGGGAAAGGAGTATGTCAAGGCTGTATATTGTCATCCTGTTTATTTAACTTATATGCAGAGTAAATCACGTAAAATGCCAGGCTAGATGAATCACAAGCTGGAATCAAGATTCCCAGGAGAAGTATTAACAATCTCAGATACGCAGATGATACCACTCTAATGACAGAAAGCAAAGAGGAACTAAAGAGTCTCTTGATGAAAGTGAAAGAGGAGAGCTGGCTTGAAATTCAATATGAAAAAAATTAAGATCGTGACATCTGGTGCCACCACTTCATGGCAAATAGATGGAGAAAAAATGGAAACAGTAGCAGATTTTATTTTCTTGGGCTCCAAAAATCACTGGATGGTGACTGCAGCCACAAAATTAAAAGATGCTTGCTCCCTGGAAGGAAAGCTATGACAAACCTAGAAAGTTTATTGAAAAAACAGAGACATCACTTTTCAGAGAGTTTTGTACAGTCAAAGCTATGGTTTTGTCCAGTAGTCATGTACGAATGTGAGAACTAATAAAGAAGGCCGAGTGCCAAAAAATTTATGCTTTCGAATTGTGGTGTTGGAGAAGACTCCTGAGAGTCTCTTGGACTGCAAGGAGACCAAATCTGTCAATCCTAAAGGAAACCAACTCTGAATATTCATTGGAAGGACTGATGCTGAAGCTGAAATTCCAATACTTTGGCCACCTGATAGAAAGAGCCAACTCACTGAAAAAGACCCTGATGCTGGCAAAGACTGAAAGCCAAAGGAGAAGGTGGGGGCAGAAGATGAGATGGTTAGATAGCATCATCGACTCAATGGACATGACTTTGCACAAACTCTGGGAGACAGTAAAGGACAGGGAAGCCTGGCGTGCTGCCGTCCATGGGGTTGCAGAGTCGGACATGACTGAGCAACTGAACAGCAACAACAACCCAACTGCCCCTCTTAGGACAGAATAAACCACAGAAGCTGGGGCTGAGGGCTTCTGAGGCAACTGAGGGGTACTTAAGCAAAAGTCTGAGAATAAAAGCAGCATGCAAAATACAAGCAAGCTGAAGACATGCATCTCTTCTTTTTGAGTCATGAGTGCTCTGGTAAAAATAGCCAGGGCAGGGCTCAGAATGCAGTCTGCCCTGGGTTTACAGTCAACTGTTACTTGCTAATGTATGATCTGAAGAATGTCACTTCACCTCTCTGAGTCTCAGCATCCTTGTCAGGTCATAGGATAGTTGTAAGGATTAAATGGCAAAAGAAATGTAAAGCATGAGGGAGCGTGGCTGGCCGGTGACAGATTCTCAGTAAGTGATGGTTACTCATCACGGATGACAAGTAGGTTTCTAGGTGCAGCGCCCGGCAGGCATTTACTAGACAGGAGTTACAGACACCACCTCCATCACCAGTGCTGTTAAAGCTGCAGTATTCTGGGCACTGATGCTAACTCCTTGCAGAGCAATTAAAAGGGCTCTAGTCTGTAGATTAATTGTAGGAGAATGGAGAAGGAGACAGCAAGTGAAAGAAAAGAAAACAGAACATGCCTAAGGCAGAGAAATTCACCCCGAGAGACCTTGACAGGAAACAGAAGGAAAATAGATGAAGAGCCAGCAGTTGGTTAGTGGAAGGACAGGATGCCGGTTGGAGAAGAAAAACAAACAACTCGCACCATTTGAATATACATTTCCAATTACATCATTTTCTTCTGCATTATGTCTCCAGGCAGTTGAGAAGATACAAATGTGTCATATTTATTTATAAAGCTTTATTGAGATTTAAAAAAAAAAACAGAATTGAATTTTATAGAGAAAAGAAGCAAGGGGAAAAAACAGCTGTAAGGTAGCTGTTTTCTCGCAGGATAAATGGGGTGGACTGAGTCCATGGAAACATTCCTCACATGGCTGCCTTTCTGAGGATAGAGATGTATGTGATGGGGTTATGGCCAAGAAAGACATTCTAAATTCCAAAGGATTATACAAACAGTTGTTATTATTATACATACAGAGGCACACACACACACCAAATTAGAAATCCTTCTGAACATCAGTGAAATGTCACTCACACGGTGTGCTTTTGGGGGGCTGCCAGGATGGAGCTACTCACAGAGGTCGGGGTATCCAGGCCGGGCGGCACACCATAGGACCGCTCCTGCAGGGACTTGTCTATGCCGACCTCAGAGTAAAAGACCTGGAAAAGAGGCAGACATCCGACGTAAGAGCGGAGCCGACACTTCTCCACCAGACCGAGGAACCAAGGCTGGAGCTGCACTCACAACCACAGTGGGTCTTGACATGAGCTGCCTCACCTCTCACACACTAGCCCTTTGTCAGCAAACATCAGACATACCCGGCTGGGGTCGCAAACTCCTAAGCCTGTAGAAGCTGGGAAGAGATACATTGTAAAGTGGGGTAGAGAGGGCCAACCCACCTCCCAGTGTTTTTTTCTGAAACCACCATTCTCTCAGGAAGTCTTTCATTTTCCCACTTTTGCGTCTACCTGTATCCAGAAATACATTTCTCTGCTTTAAAATGACAACAGGATAAGGGCTTGGTAAATGTCTTCTCTCCCTTAGTGAACGGGAGACAGGAGGGAATGGTGGGTCTGGGTTCTCGTGGGGAGTTTACAGCCCAGTGGACAGCTCAGCTCCAGCAGGCTTGTGGGCCTGGGGTGAGGATATATTCACAGAGATTTCAGAATTCCAAGAATTTATCTGAAACCTCCTAACTTCAAAACGTTCACTCATTTTTAAAAACACTTTTCAAAGAAAATATTTTTTAAAAGACCAGTCTTTCACCTCTCAGAGGTAGAAATGCATTCTCTGTCCCCTTCTCCACTTTACCTGTCCACCCCATCACTTTCATTCAGGTTTTACATTATTCTGTCCTTACTGACGACAGTGACTTCCCATCATTTCCCATGTTTCTGCTCTGGTCTCCAAATTTGACTGTGGGCAATTGGAGAGCAAGAAGCATGTCTTCCATTGAGTTTATATTTTCCCATCCCTGAACAGAGTCATTCTGTCGTTTTTGAGATTGCATCCAAGTACTGCATTTCAGACTCTCATGTTGACTATGATGGCTCCTCTATCCCTTATTCCTTGGAAGGACTGATGCTGAAGCTGAAACTCCAATACTTTTGCCACCTGATGCGAAGAACCGACTCATTAGAAAAGACCCTGATGCTGGGAAAGATTGAAGGCAGGAGGAAAAGGGGACGACAGAGGATGAGATGGTTGGATGGCATCACCAACTCAACGGACTTGAGTTTGGGTAAACTCTGGGAGTTGTTGATAGACAGGAAGGCCTGGCGTGCTGCAGTCCATGGGGTTGCAAAGAGTCAAATATGACTGAGCAACTGAACTGACTGAACTGAACTGAACAGAGTCAGGACCCAATAGATCCAACTGACTTTCAGGACACTTACAAAGGCCCTTTAAAGGGAAACATCTCCTCTGGTTTCATGGAGGGAGAGTGAGGCTCCCCTAACATGAGAGGGCTGATATCAGGAGGCCAGATCGGGAAGGAGCAATGATGGGAAGGAGGTGCAGTTCCCCCAACACACCCACTAGAGAAATCCCTGTGCCCAGGTACTCACAGTGTACCCCATGATGGGGCTCGGAGGGTGCCTAGGCATCTTCCATTGTATGCTGAAAGCTGAACAGTTCAGAGCATCCAGTATGATATCAAGAGGTGGTCCAACCTTGCCTGCTCCAAAACAAAAGAGATGGTGTTAGAAGTTTCATGCATCCCACCATGAGTACACTTAACACAAGATGTAAGAGTGTGTGCTTACAGATGGAGAGCATACTGAAAGATGATTCCAGAGGCCAGAAATGCAGAAAGCTGTCTAGTAGGCCACTCCTGTGTCAGCTGACTGCACCAGACCTCTGCGGGCCCCTCCCCATGGGGCAATGGGAGGGAAATCAACTCAGCTACTGCCCACAGTCCCTTCATAATTGCTAATATCTCAAGGACCAGCAAAGGAAAATTCAGGATAGCATAGGCCAAGGAGGGTTTCCCTGATAGCTCAGCCAGTAGAGAATCCGCCTGCAGTGCAGGTAGCTCCTGGCTGGATTCCTGGGTTGGGATCCCCTGGGTTGGGATCCCCTGGAGGAGGAATAGGTTACCCACTCCAGTATCCTTGCCTGGAGAACCCCCATGGACAGAGGAGCCTGGTGGGCTACAGTCCATGGGGTCTCGAAGAGTCGGACACAACTGAATGACTAAGCACAGCACATGTAGGCCAAGGAGTGTGGAATATTTTAAAGCAAGATAGTAATGGTGTTTTTTTTAAACTCAGTAACATATATGTTTTACTGATATGTTATATAGATACATTTGTTTATATAGCTCATATATTCTTAATGTTGAATATTTAATAAATGTGGCTTAGTGTAGTCATAAAATGGGTTTAGGAAATTTCAAACATTTTACTGTATTCTTATCTTAAATAATTTTATGGTTATAAATAATAAAATTTACGTTTATAAGAACAACATATGCAGATTTCAAAATTTAGAAAACACAAACAAAAAACTTCCATCATTCAGAATTGAATCCTGCCATCACTGTAATACAGTATTTATACCTTCTCTTGATTACATGGAATTTTTTTAAGATATATAGATATATATACATACAGACATATTTACATATTTTACTTATATAATGTATATATAATGTTAATGTTTTATTGTGCTCATTGTATATAATATGCACATATACTCAATATATTCCTGTTATTTCAATTAGTATATATAATACACATATACTATAAAAACTGATAGTATACATTTACTAAAAAAATTTTTTTATTTCTGTATCAAGTGGACATTAGCTCTTCCACTTAATACATGTGCCATAATTTACAATTTATCTCATTTTACTATTGCTGTGCTTAATTTCTTTCTGATATTTTGCTATTTTTAAATAATGCTCCATGAGGGCAGAAACTAGGTATGTCCTGTTCAGAGCACAGAGACTAATTAATGGAAGGGCTCGACAAACACTCCTTGAGTGAATGAATATTCTTCAGTTTGATTTTACACTTACTAATATGTCCTGATGATCTTCCTTTTTAGTGACTATCTATAATTCTCTAACATATCAGTTGGGATAGTCTCTGTTGCTGCTGCTGCTGCTAAGTCGCTTCAGTTGTGTCCGACTCTGTGCGACCCCATAGACAGCAGCCCACCAGGCTCCCCTGTCCCTGGGATTCTCCAGGCAAGAACACTGGAGTGGGTTGCCATCTCCTTCTCCAATGCATGAAAGCGAAAAGTGAAAGTGGAGTCGCTCAGTCGTCTGACTCTTAGCGACCCCATGGACTGCAGCCTACCAGGCTCCTCCGTCCATGGGATTTACTCTCCACACACAGATATCTAATGTGTCTATTTAGTGGGTTACTGCCGGGCCTTCCATCACCATTGTTTTCAATAACAGAAGCGCAGGCCTTTCTGGGGGACCAGGTTACAGAGGTCCAGGGCCAGCAATCAGCAAGAACTGCCATGGACACCTCCCACTGCCACCACTGCTGCTACTCAGGGATTTGGCCTTCAACCCTTCTCTGGCTCTGGCTTGGTTAAAGATTTAAAGTCCCATCTGATTGGCCAAAGGATCAGAAAAGAAATATCGGTTTTTTTCTGGTTTCCCAACTGGAAAAGGACAGGATGAAAGGAGTCTTGGAAATCGTTCTTCCACCAAGCCTATCTACTGCATAGGAGTCTCTCTAAAGGAGGACAGGACCTTAGGAAAAGAGTAGGGGTGGTGAGATAGCCAAATCCTCTGGTACTCAGAGCATGCACATATATTAACTTTACTCCACTGATTGACATTTGGTCATTTCCCAAATTTCACTGCTGAAAATAATGCAAAGAAGAACACCACTGTGTGTGTGCATGCCTTTTCATGCACGTGTCCAAGCATTTCCAAGATGGATAGCTATTAAAAATTATGAGTAAATGCATCTTAATAGCTACTGACTTGCTCTCCAAAAAGGATTAAATAAATGAATCTTGAAGTACATTCAATGTTTTCATTTGGGTAAATCGAGTAGAACTTTAGTGTCTAAGACATCATTTTTCAACCTCCACTCTACTGCCATTTCAGGCGGTGTCTTCTTTGTGCAGACTCTCCTTTTAGAATGTTGAGATGCATCCCTGGTCTCTATCCACTAGATGCTAGTAGCACCCACCCATCACAGTTGTGAAAACCAAAAATATCTCCAGACATTGCCAAATGTCCCGTGGTGGGCAAAAATGACTCCAGCTAAAAACTGCTGATCCAACAGAATGCATATTTTAAAGACGTTTATGTTAGTTGCTCAGTCATGTTTGCGTCTTTGTGACCCCGTGGACTACAGCTCACCGGGCTCCTCTGTCCATGGAATTCCCCAGGCAAGAAGACTGGAGTAAGTAGCTATTCCCTGCTCCAGGGAATCTTCCCAACCCAGGGATCAAACCTGGGTCTACCTGTATTGCAGGCAGATTCTAATGTAGCCAAACTTACATCTAGAAAATTAAGGAATTTTAGAAACTTATGGAGGTGTATGAGAATGCCCAGTATAAGACACACATCTTCACCAGATCTGATTGTTACTTTAAAATCTTTGTTACATTGATAAGAAAAAAAAGAAGAATATTTTAATACCCTCTTTGGCTATTTTTCCTCCTCCCTTAATGTGTCTCATACAGTTTTCAATCAGGTTGCTGCTGCTGCTGCTAAGTCACTTCAGTCGTGTCCAACTCTGTGTGACCCCATAGACAGCAGCCCACCAGGCTCCCCCGTCCCTGGGATTCTCCAGGCAAGAACACTGGAGTGGGTTGCCATTTCCTTCTCCAAGGCATGAAAGTGAAAAGTGAAAGGGAAGTCGCTCAGTCGTGTCCGACTCTTAGGGACCCCATGGACTATAGCCTACCAGGCTCCTCCATCCATGGGATTTTCCAGGCAAGGGTACTGGAGTGGGGTGCCAGTGCCTTCTCCATCAATCAGGTTAGTTTTCTTATTATTCAGTGATTGAAAAGAGCTCTTAATATGTTAAATATCTGAATCATTTACCTATATTTTTTCCTATGTAGTTTAATATTTAGGCCAGGCTGTACTATTATCTATCACTGGCCAGTTTTATTGCTGAGGTCTATGCCAATGAAATCTCAAAAGAAGCCAAGAATGGGAGGAAAAGATGGCAGAAATGATTTACAGAACCCTCATAGACCACAGAATAACCAATAAGCACAATCTCATCCTCAGTTCAGTTCAGTCACTCAGTCGTGTCAGACTCTTTGTGACCCCATGGACTGCAGCACACCAGGCTTCCTTGTCCATCACCAACTTCTGGAGCTTGCTCAAACTCCTGTTCATCAAGTCTATGACGTCACCCAACCATCTCATCCTCTGTCGTCCCCGTCTCCTCCGTCTTCAATCTTTCCCAGCATCAGGGTCTTTTCCAAGGAGTCAGTTCTTCGCATCAGGTGGCCAAAGTACTGGAATTTCAGCTTCAGCATCAGTCCTTCCAATGAATATTCAGGACTGCTTTCTTTTAGGATTGACTGGTTTGATCTCCTTGCAGTTCAAGGGACTCTCAAGAGTCTTCTCCAACACCACAGTTCAAAAGCATCAATTCTTTGGTGCTCAGCTTTCTTTACAGTCCACCTCTCACATCCATACATGACCACTGGAAAAACCATTGCTTTGACTAGACGGACCTTTATTGGCAAAGTAATGTCTCTGCTTTTTAGTATGCTGTGTAGGTTGGTCATAACTTTTCTTCCAAGGAACAAGCATCTTTTAATTTCATGGCTCCAGTCACTATCTGCAGTGACTTTGGAGCCCCCAAAAATAAAGTCTCTCACTGTTTCCATAGATTTCCCATCTATCTGCCATGAAGTGATGGGACCAGATGCCATGATCTTAGTTTTCTGAATGTGGAGTTTTAAGTCAACTCTTTCACTCTTTTCTTTCACTTTCATCAAGAGGCTCTTTAGTTCTTCTTCACTTAGATCCTAGGAATAGCACTGCTGTCTTTAATGGAGAAAAATTACAATCGATCAAGTTGGGCTACAGTCGATCAAGGAGTGGGAAGCAGTCCTTGTATCCTTTGTGTATCTGCCATGGTTCAGGACAGAAAACTCTCTAGGTGTTTTAAGCAGAAAGGTGGTTACAAAATTGGTAGAAAGACTAGAGGAGTGGAATTCAAGAGTCTCTATTAGCTCTGTTTTACAAATATGTGAATAAATAAAGGAGAAAGAGAGAAAGATACTAGCTAGAGAGATGACAGCTAGCTAATTCACTATAGTGGTGATTCAGGACCAAGAAGCTTCTGCCTTCACACTTGACCCTGCCATTCTTGTTGCCACAACTGCCTGCAGAAACACAGGGAAGTGGTGGTGAAGCTTGGAAAGATTCTTGTGTTTTGTTGGCCTTTCTTGGCAGGAGAAACAGCAGCCAGGAAGTGGCCTTCCTCCCACTCCTGCCTCCCGTTAAGTCTCAAGAGTGCATCTAACCATACTGGATATAATTTACATGCAGAATACTGCCTGCAAGGCACTCTGGGAAATATTTTTATTCCTCCAGCTTTGCATTACAATAATGATGCCTAGAAGGAGGGTAAAATTGTTACTGTTGAACAAGCCAGTCCATAGGCTCTATGACATACTGGTAACTTAAGAAGCCTGAATTCCAATATAGTATCTCTTTTACCTTCATATTCTCTAGGAAAGTGCTCAAATCAAGCCCTTCTGGGACACAGACAGGTATGATTTCTATTTTATTGGTATAGTCTTCCATTTATTTAATCTTCCACATACCTAACGAGTATGTATTGAGTTCCCATACATATCAGGCACTGGCTTAGTCAGTGAGGCTACATTAATGGTACAGAGAGACAGAAGACCGTAAACAAGTTAGCAGGACATCACAGCCTGATGTGAGGAGCATAAAGGGAAGGATGGAGCACTTTGGTGGCACATAGTAAGGAGACCTCTGACTCCACCTGGCAGACTAGTAAAAATTAGACAAAGTGAGGATGGAGAGGCATCCCAAGCAGAGTGAGCAGTATACACTTTTTTCAAAGAGTCAGGGGAAGAACCACATAATATTAAATATATCTGCTGGTGCTCAGTCGCTAAGTCATGTCTGACTCTTTGCAACCTCATGGACTGTAGCCCGCCAGGCTCCTCTGTCCATGGGATTTCCCAGAATACTGGAGTGGGTTGCCATTTCCTTCTCCAGGGGATCTTCCTGACCCAGGAATTGAACCCGCATCTCCACATCTCCTGAATTGCAGGCAGATTCTTTACCAGTGAGCCACCATGGACACCCAGTATAACCCTAGAGGCCATAACTGAGTGGATGCGGGTAGTGACTGAGAAGGACGAAAGCTCCAGGGGTTCTGCCTTGGGCAGCATAGGGGAGAGGTGTGGGCCATCCACTGTTTAGGAGCACAAAGGCAGCTTTGACTGCTACTGATGTAGGAGGTGTGGTCATCAGCAGCTGGTGAGTAAGAGGTGGCCAGGTCAGACATTTGGGGCAAATACCAAAGCTATCCTAGATGAGTCTAGTGGTTAAAGACGGGAAATCACATTAGGGAAAAGAATTGAAAATCGGATTTTTTTAAAGACAAACCTTCCTAAGTTTAAAAGAAGTAAAGAAATCAAAAGAAAAGTGATGGATTCCACTTCAGAAAGCTTCATTATGCTTTTCAAATTTCACAAAATAAAAAATCAAAACAACAGATCAAAGGGTGAACAATTGCAGCAAAATGACAGGCCAAGGGATATCTTTATTATAAAACTCATACATATTGAGAAAAAAAACATATCCAGTCCCTAATAAATAAAATATGAAGAGAGAACTCACTAGAGAGGAAGTATAGCTGGTAAATACACATGGCAAAAGATTCCATGAGTATTCCATTCCATTCCATTCCATTTGCTAGTTATCAAATAAATATAACTTCTTAAAATTGAGATGTCATTTTCACCTATTAAATTAGCCAAAATGTTTAAGTGATAGTAACTCATGCTGACAAGACTACATAAATGTGCTGGTCTCAAAAAATTACTGATGGCAGGATAAACCAGCACAGGCATTTTGAAAGGCAATTTGGCAAACTGCGGTACTATCCATAAGTATTTTTCTTCCCTTGGACTCTCAGATGTGGGATTACAGTCGGCCATGAGGAAGGAATACTAAGAGAAGGCTGCTCCCATGAAGATGTTCTTCAGAGAGTCATCTGTGATGTAGAAAAATCGCGAACAGCCTAAATATCTAGAAATAGGGCAAAAGTTAGCTTCTGTTCTTCCCTCCACTCCTGGCTTAAAAACCATGATTCTTTAGTTTCTAAATCCACTGCTATCTGTCCATGTGCATTTTGGTTCTCATATTTCATCACTTCTATCTTCTGTCTGTTTCTTTTTTCTCCTGCAGGTTAATGCCTTTGCCCCAATTTACAAGTATTGCGGTGGGGTTTTGGAGGGACCAGTAGTAAATATGCTTTTTTAACCCACCGTGTTTCACCAGAAATCAGCTGATCTTTGTAACAGTATGGGACAGAGAAAGAAGACATTATTCCTACTCTACAGATGAAGAAACTGAGATCGAGAGTCTGTTGATATAAGATCTCATCAGTGGGGCAGGAGACAGAGACAGTAAGTAACAAAGAAGAGAGGATCTTCTTCTCTCTACCCCTTAAAGTTTGTGTACTTGGTGATTGGAAGGACTGATGCTGAAGCTGAAGCTCCAATATTTTGGTCACCTGATGCAAAGAACTGACTCAATGGAAAAGACCCTGATGCTGGGAAAGATTGAGGGCAGGAGGAGAAGGGGACGACAGAGGATGAGATGGTTGGATGGCATCACTGACACAATGGACATGAGTTTGAGCAAACTCCAGGAGATGGTGAAGGACAGGGAAGCCTGGTGTGCGGCAGTCCAGGAAGCTGCAAAGAGTCAGACACGATTTAGCGACTGAAAACAACAGCTCGGTGATTATGCCCACCTCCTCTGCTCAGCTCCACTATACTCTCTTCCCAGGCGCTCTCATCTCTCCTCGTCATATACATATGTACTGGTGCCCCCCAAGTCCATGTCCCCAGGCCAGCCCACTCTCCCAGAGGACAGGTCTACGTACCCAGCTGCCAAGTGCACCCAGATGTTACGTGGGCCTCTCAAACACAACACCCAAACTAAATCCATCATCTCTTTAACCTGAGCCCCTCCAGTAATCCTTGTTCAAGTACATGGTATCACCATCCACTATGACCTTCAAAAACCTGGAAGTCACGCTCAGCATCAAATTGATCACATGGAGTCCATGCTCTCCTGTTCATGGAGGCCTCAGAATCCTCCTCAATCCACCGCCTAGAGCAGCAGCACCACCTGTTCAGAGCTGCACATGCAATGGAACCTATTCACCACTTGTCAAG
Source organism: Bos indicus (assembly GCF_029378745.1). Taxonomy (NCBI): domain Eukaryota; kingdom Metazoa; phylum Chordata; class Mammalia; order Artiodactyla; family Bovidae; genus Bos; species Bos indicus. Next base: position 36,010,871 of record NC_091779.1, read on the forward strand.
ACTTCCCCAGATGGCGCTAGTGGTAAAGAACCTGCCTGCCAATGCAAGAGACTCAAGAGACTCCAGTTCAATCCCTGGGTTGGGAAGATCCCCTGGAGGAGGGCATGGAAGCCCACTCCAGTATTCTTGCCTTGAGAATCCCATAGACAGAGGAGCCTGGCGGGCTACAGTCCATAGGTTGCAAAGTGTCGGACACGACTGAGCGACTTAGCACACATGCTTGCAAGACTTCCCTTAAGGTTTCTCTGGCCTTTCCAGACCCTAAAGAGTATAGTTACCCCCACTCAGCTTGCTCAGCCTGCACCCTCCTCAGAAGAATGTGTGTTAATAAACTATTACGCCAATAAATGGAACTTTTTTCCTGCAAAGCAGTGGAAGGCCACAGGACTGATGACTGTAAATCTTAGGAGTAGGAGGGCTGTATGCAGGGTCACCTTGTCATAAGGAAGCAGCAGAGGCCTTGTCTTAAGGCACATTTGTATTGTGAGCACAGCATTTCTCTCTTTGTGTGTTTGTTTGAGGTGTCCTTGAAGGAAGGGCAGGTCTCCAGCTGGGAGCCGTCTGAAGCTGTATTTGCAGAGTCAGCACAATATTTACACAGAGATTGTAGGATCCTTGGAGTATCCATATAGGGGGCAGGTTGAAGGCAGGAGCACACCACCCAGTGGGTCCCTCTGAGCTGGAGATAGAGTCCAGGCAAATGGGGGTGGACCTGGAAAGGCCAGAGAAACCAGCTGGGAAGTCTTGAGGCTTGGCCTAGTACCAGTTTTGAAGATAAAGGGACATCGGAGTGTGGTCCCCACCAGAATGAGCCGATCAAAGTATTTCTCTCAATCTCTTCTGGCTGGAAAAGTGAAAGATTAGAAGGGAAACTAACGAGATGGGCCTCACATCTCTCCAACCGGTGCGTCACAAGGAGAATGGGTCCTATCATTGGACAGGGCAAGTCGAACCCAAGCTACTCTCTCCAAAAACTCTTAAGGAAGCAAAAAAACTTTTGATAATTCTTGGAACACTGAGTTCCTCTAGGATTTTATCTATTATGATATAAAAACATACCAGTGCTTCCTCAATATTAAAAAAGAAATCAAAGTGGTAGGTCGCTAACGTGGAATAAACAAGATTTAAGCAGTTAAATACAAAAATAACACTCATATTTAACCAACAATGCTTAGAATGTTGGATTATATATTATACAATAGGAAGCTAGTTTTGAAGAACTGTAGCCTTTTAAACTAGTATAATGCATTTATACAATATATCCGGAAGCTGTGTTTTTGTAAGCTAAAAGCTATACTTCTTAAGAGATAAATAAATAAAAAAGTGTGTTTCTTTGCCATGAGGGAGCTCTATTCTTTACAGGGGCTTTCTTCTTTGGAAGTTTTTCAAAACTGTGTTACGATTTTGCACTAGAAACTTCTGAATGATTAGGTCATTTTCTCATGGTAATTTTATTTCATAAAATACTTTGACTTCCTGCACAAAATTCATCTCTGATTCAATTAGCTTTGTAATCCAATTCATAAAAACACTCCAAAATGCAAACAAAAATATCATCTGTGACAGAAATACATTGCTCTCTTTTTAGTTATTTGACTTACACGGAATGAACCAAGTAATATTCACTGATGCAATGGAAAGTGCCCAGACTAACTAAAAATAATCAAGAAATTCTGAGTAGGAATAAAACCTTATTTCCATCTTTTTGAAGCTTGCTCCAACCATTATTACTAAAGCAAGCACTATGAATATGTAACCAGGATCTGCCACTAGAGCCACTCTCAAGGTGATGCCTTCAAGGCAACACTAAAAATGTAGGTTTAGACACAGAACAGTGTTTGTTCTAGTTACCTGGGGATGAAAAATTGTCACACACTGAGGAGCAGCACAAAGTGTTTTCCAGAGCCCTTCTAGCCTCTTTTTGTGGGGCAGTTACGCTTTACATCAGGCTTCCCTGGTGGCTCAGACGGTAAAAGAATCCACCTGCAATGTGGGAGACCTGGGTTCGATCCCTGGGTTGGGAAGATCCCCTGGAGGAAGGCATGACAACCCACTCCAGTATTCTTGCCTGGAGAATCCCTACGGACAGAGGAGCCTGGAGGGCCACAGTCCCTGGGGTCACAAAGCATCAGACACAACTGAGCGACTAAGCACAGCACATGGTCTACATCACAATCTTGCTTCCCTCTGAAATCTACCATTCTAGGATGTAATTCCAGAATATAATCCACAGCACCAGAGTATAATTCCAGAGAGTAAGCCACCTTTCCAGAATGTACTTCACCCTTGCACAACGCCTCGGTTTACTCATTAGCTAACCACCGGGCTGGATTAGATGGTTAGAGTCCCCCCTACTCTGACATTCTACTCCCCTAAATACCACATGGGAACATCCCCAGAACACGAAAGGTAAGAGGAAAGAGAATGGCTCAGAGCAGTTCCTGGTACAGGTAGACCTAGACAGATGTGGGCCTTGCTTTAGAAGAACCAGTATGGATCCTCTTTTGGCCACACCGGGTACCTTGGCTTGAGTGTGTGTCCCAGGCCACGATGACACGCCTGTAAGAGCCTGGGGCACCTCCACTTGCGGACTGCTTCCTGAGCACCCTAGACCCTGGGTTCCCTGCCCAAATAGTCCTGAGCATGTGTCCTGGTCTTCAGTGGCCTCTTCCCTGGGTCTGCTCTTCTGAGGGTGACCCATGCTGCTGGTGTGTGCACCCTCAGTGACAGGGTGGCCAGTGGGTTGCTGTTTGCCAGGATGGGTGGTGGACGGAGCTGGGGTTGTTGGCTGGGGTGTCCACATGTGTGCACAGGCACAGCCTTCAAGGAGGGACAGAACAAGAGGAGCCCCAGACCAAGCCTTAGGGACCAGTCCTGCCACGCTGCTTCTTTCAAAGTAAAGCTCAAGGAGTCTGAGAAATCTAAATTTGAACCTGGTCTTCCAAGTCATCATGAAAGTATATTGGTCAGGGCGGAAAGAGAGAAAACTGTATCTAGTAGTTTACTTAGTGAATGGATTGTAAGTTTTTACAGGTGGTATGGAGGTGTCCATTTGAACTCTTGCTCTGGATGCACCAGCAGAGGGGCAGGCGCGCCTCCAAGAATCACACTGTTTCATAAAGGGGGGTTCAGCTGGGTTCATAAAGGAGGGTTCAGCTGGGTTGTGAGGGGATCTTGCAAAGGAGTCCTTCCGGCCCAGCTGGGGCCTTCTGGAAGAGGGAAATTTACTTCGAGCCTCTAACAACATTCTTGAATCAGAGATGTGGATGGACCTAGAGTCTGTCGTACAGAGTGAAGTAAGTCAGGAAGAGAAAAACAAGTATCGTATGTTAATGCATGTATGTGTACTCTAGAAAAATGGTACTGATGAACCTGTTTGCAGGGCAGGAATAGAGACACAGACGCAGAGAACAGACGTACGGACACGGGGGCAGGGGCATGGGGTGGGACGAATTGGGAGTGTAGGACTGACAGATATACCCTACCATGTGTAAAACAGATAGCCAGTGGGCAGCGGCTGCAGAGGGCAGGGAGCACAGCTCAGTGCTCTCTGATGAACGAGATGGGTGGGATGGGGTAGGGTGGGAGGGAGGCCCCAGAGGCCCCAGAGGCAGAGGATATATGTATACAGATAGCTGATTCACTTCGTTGTATAGCAGAAGCTAATGCAACATCATAAAACAACTACATTCTGAAAAAAATTTTTAAAGGAATCAGTCAACAAGCCAAGCATAGCACAGATGCCAGAAATGGAGAGGGATGCTGGAGAGAGTGGGAGCACCCCAGAGCAACCTACTAGGGTAACAACTAGATGATGGACTTCAAGGCTCTGCTCTCCCCTAACTCCAGGTGTGTTAGAGAGGGTTAAGGCAAAAACCAGCTGTTAAGTGCCTACTGTGTGTGAGACTGCCCTTGTGACCCTTTGCTGTCACTGGTGGGAGCTCACTTCTGACCACATTAACCAAGAAAAGCAAGTGGAAGCTGTGAGCCTCTACTAATCAGCCGCCTGCTGCCACACACACCTGCACATATATGCACACATGTACACATGCATGCACTTCCTCCCCACCCCAAGCAGAAATCCTTTAAATCACTTCACAGTGATTCATTATTAACAATGATTAAATGCTCAGATCTTTTAACATGGGGGAGGACAAAGAAACTTAGACTATGAAATTTGACAAAAGCATCTGGACAAGAATATAGAGAGAAGATTTTAAGCTAGAAGTAAATTGAAAGTGTCACTCAGTCACATCTGATTCTTTGCAACCCCGTGAACTGTAGCCCCCCAGGCTCCTCTGTCCATGGAATTCTCCAGGCAAGAACACTGGAGTGGGTTGCCATTTCCTTCTTCAGGGGATCTTCCCAACCCAGGGATTGAAGCTGGGTCTCCTGCATTGCAGGCAGCCACCAGGGAAGCCCTCAGAAGGGAGATTCAAGTTCATCTAATCCAGCAGTTCTCTGAGGTTTGGGAGCATCTGAATCACTCCCACAGACTGGAATAACAGATTGCAGGTCCCACCTGGAGATTCTGATTCTGTAGGTGAGGGATGGGGCCCATGAATGTGCATTTCTAACATGCTCTTGGGAGATGCCAATGCTGCTGGTTTTTAAACCACAGTGTGAGAACCACTGGTTTGCCCTAACCTCTGATTTTAATGATGGGGAAGCTAAAACTCAGAGCAGCTAAGCATCGTGTAAGATCTCAGCAGCTGGTGAAGAGAGGACACTAAGATCTTGATCTGCTCAGTCCTTCTTCAGATGCTTCGGAGCATCCAGCAGCACCTCCAAGTTTCACAAAGCTGTAGTGGCTTTCAGTTGGAGGCTGGCCTCTGATCAGGTGTGCCAGTAACTCTCAGCTCCTTTGTTGTTTCAGTATAATCACATTCCCCTTAGAGGGCATGTCAATGGTGGTGGTTTCAGGAGGATGCCCCTATAGGGTATTTCAAAAATCTCTGAATGTCTGGGTCCAGGACACTGATGCATTGAGTTTGAAGAAGCTGTGCAGGTGGTCCTGATATACACCTGGCTGAGCCCCACTGTGAGTTCCATTCTTCCAGGTAGTCTCATCCATCCACACAGTGTCCCCAGGCACCTGCCTGATGTATCTTTTCAAGCAAGCTCTGCATATCTAACTGGATTTCTCAGCCTTGATGGCTCATAGACACTCCAAACTCCAAAATGTTTTAGTTTTAAACCATCTTCAGTCTCCAAATCTCCTCTCCCATGTTCCCCACAATCCAAAAATCGGGGAGCAGCTTTAGCTCCTCCCTCTATATTCCAGATGGAGCAACCCACACCCCCTGCACACTGCCCCCAACAGCCCATAGAATGTAAGTTCCATAAGGGCCAGGCCTTTTGCAGTCAGCCTTTAATCCCTGGCACCTATCGTAGTCTCTAGAATATAACAGGCAGTCTGGAAATATTTGCTGTCTAACTGACTAAATGATTGATCAAATAAATCCACATTTTCCTTCTAGTTCTACTGCCATGACCTCAGTTCAGCCTCCTATCAAACGCTACTGACATCCCCAAATTAGCCATAGTTTGTTCTCCCGGATGCCCAAGGTACCACAAGGACCACAAGAAAAAAGAAATCCCAGTTGGCAAGAGTGGCTTGCCACTCCACCACTAGACCCCTGGCTTGGTGGGGACCAAAGGCCATTTACTCGAAATCAGACCCGCTGAGGCCTGTGGGTCATTCCCAGTCTGTGGTCTAAAGAGAATGCCTCATTCGACCAAGCGCTAAGCAGCAAGGGTCTGCTGCAGGAAATAGGGTCATCTTTCCAAGAGGGTATAGAGGGGACATTGGGGAAGGACCAACGTGCTATTTGCTTTTACTGTGAATTCTCCCCATCCCACAGGCCTGAAGCCACAACCATGCAGGAGGTCCTTGTAAGGGCTGGGGGTGATGATGTCTGCAACCAGCCTCCTATACAGTCCACTCAGACGACTTCAGAGAAAATGGCCAGTGTCCACAGAAGGCAACCCTCCCTGCAATTCCTCTGCCTCACTGCTAGATGAACGGACTTTGGGGATTATTGTGACTTCAGTGGGGGTCTTTGTGAGAAAAAAAAGAATCCCCATTAAAACATCACAGTGATTGTTGCTGCAGGCAAAATCCACAGGTGAAGGCAAACTTTAGTGGGGGAAACTCTGGTAAAGAGAATACTTATAAGGGGCTTTCCTGGTGGTCCAGTGGTTAAGAATCCACTTTGCAAAGCAGTGGAAGTGGATTTGATCCCTGGTCAGGGAACTAAGATTCCACATGCCTCCAGGTGACTGAGCCTGAACATTGCAAGTACTGAGCCAATGGGCTCTGGAGGCAGTGTGCCGCAACTGGAGAGCTCACATGCCGCATCGAAAGATCCTGCATGTGCAACTAAGACCCGACACAGCCTGGAGTGAGTAGCCATTCCCTTCTCCAGGGGCTCTTCCCAACCCAGGGATCAAACCCAGGTCTCCTGCATTGCAGAAGAATTCTTTACCAGCTGAGCCACAAGGAGAGTCCAAGAACACTGCAGTGGGTAGCCTATCCCTTCTCCAGCGGATCTTCCCTACACAGGAATTGAACCAGGGTCTCCTGCATTGCAGGCAGATTCTTTACCAACTGAGCTATGCGGGAAGCCCAAATAAACAAATAAATATTTTTAAAATAGAGAGTACTTACAAAGAAAGCCTCAATGTAGCACATCAAAAATATCTACTAATGATGTTTCCCTGGTGGCTCAGCTGACAAAGAATCCTCCTGCAATGCTGGAGACTTGGGTTCGATCCCTGGGTTGGGCAGACCTCCAGAGAAGGGAATGGCTACCCATTCCAGTATTCTGGCCTGGAGAATTCCAGGGACTGTATAGTCTATGGGGATCACAAAGAGTTGGACACGACTGAGTGACTTTCACTTATTTCTTTCAATGACCATAGTGGTTTCTAACATGTGTCCACAAAATCTTTAATATTCTTCCTCCAGGAGGTCGAACTTAACTTTCCTCCCCTTCAGTGTGGGATGGATTTAGTGGTTCACTTCTAAGAAATAGAAGATGAAAGGGAAAAAATGGTAGCTTAATGCTGGAGAAACCTGGAAGACACTTTAACCACGTGATCAAGGTTAACATCACCAGTGAGAAGTCATGTTGACATCATCATGATTTGGTGGGATATGAAGGATAATTCATTTCTCTAGTATGCCTGCCAAAGATGCCCAACCCCAGTCTAATCATTAGAAAATATTAGATAAATCCAAATGGAATGACACTCTACAAAATAATTGATCAGTGTTCTTCCAAAAGGTCAAGGTCATGAAAGACAAAGACTGAAAATAGTCCACAGAGTGAATGAAACTGAGGAGATATGACAATGAAATGCAGCGTGCTACCCTGGATAGATCCTGAACAGAGAATAGTCCACAGACTGAATGAAACTGAGGAGATATGACAATGAAATGCAGTGTGCTACCCTGGATAGATCCTGAACAGAGAATAGTCCACAGACTGAATGAAACTGAGGAGATATGACAATGAAATGCAGTGTGCTACCCTGGATAGATCCTGGAACAGAGAATAGTCCACAGACTGAATGAAACTGAGGAGATATGACAATGAAATGCAGTGTGCTACCCTGGATAGATCCTGAACAGAGAAAAAGACATTCGTAAAAAACTGATAAAATTTGAATAAGGACTGTACACTTGTTAGTAGCATTATAGGGCTAGCCTTGATAAATGTACCATGGCCACATAAGATAATCGTATCATGGGAAGCTGAGTGAAAGACATATGGAAACTCTATACCATTGCCACAACTCTTCTGTAAATTTAAAATTAATCCCAAAATAAAACTACCAAAGAAAAAATATAGATCCTTCCCTTTTTTTTTTTCATTATAATCCCAGAAAGGAGACCCTTTTCACTCCTGCAGAGTCCCCTTCCCAGGCAAGACTGTCTCCCTGCTGGAGCAGAATTGTCCTGAGCCCTGAAAACCAGCAATGGAAAGCCGGTTATCACCCCACCCTGCCGACTTGTGGGGCCTGTGCAGCCACAGTGACTCTGAGAAGAGCAGCTTTCACGCTTCTTCCTTTCCTCAGAAAAAGGTTTCTCTCCTGTTTCCTCCTGCCAGCACTGGCCCTGCACCGTATGGCAGCCCATCTGGTTGGGGTCTCCAGGCTACACCTGCTTGAGAAGCAGCTTCCGCCTTTCCCTGTGAATCTGGCGCCTGCAATTTTCAAGGTGGTGGCAAGAGGCCTTTGGCCAAAACTTCATCCATGGCTTCTTCCTGGTAAAGCCATGGGGTTAGTAGAACATGAAGCTTATTAATCAGTAGACTGGATTAGCTTGTATGTGATCACAAAAAGGTTTAAAATGTCTTGTCCTTCAGGGAATAGAGATTTTTAAAAAAAATTTATGTAGACCATTTTTTAAGTTTTTATTGAATTTGTTACAATATCACTTCTGTTTTATGTTTTGGTTTTTTGGCCACGAGGCATGTGAGATCTTAGCTACCCAACCAGGGATCAAACCCACAACCCCTGCATTGGAAAGCAGTCTTAACCACTGAATCACCAAGGAAGTTAGGGAATAGAGAATAATAGTCATTTCAAAACAGAAATGTAACCAATCACCTCCCCTTTCCTAAACTGCTGGAAATCTTAAAGACAGTAGTTTCATAGTTTGGGGATATGAATTTGCTAAAGACGATAATGGCTATAATTTGCTGACCACTATCTCTAAGCCTGGCACTCATCAGCACTTTACAAAGAGAGTCCCTTCCTCCACTTCCAAGCCCATAAGTTATTTTTACACAAGTAGGGAAAGGAGTCCTCCTCTGGGCAGACACAGATCCGCAGGCAAGGGAAAGAGGATGGAATTTCCACCCCAGGTTGTTGCATCCTCAACCATTCATGGATTAACACAGTAATTCCAAACTGGATTCTAGATCTCTGCAACTACTAACTGCAAAGAAAAGGCCCGACGTTGTCCCCTCTTTTTCATTCTTTCAACAGCTCTGCAAGATACTGTAATTATACCCATTTCTTAAATGAGGAAACTGAGAACCAACAATTATTGCCATGTTCAAGATTATAGAAAGTGGAGTAGCCAGGATTTGACCTCACGCCTCTCCAACCCCAAAATGAATGTTTTCAATTACTTCCAAGATTATGTGATGGAAGATCATTGGAATGTTGATGGGAAGAAACAGATTTACTCCATGGGCAGTGATTACTGGCAAAAATCATATCCTACTTATTTTGCCTTTGGACAAAAACAGCAAGTTTTCCCTTGCCCTCCACCCTTTCTTACTATCATCTTAAAAGATAACAAAACAATGGAGAAATTTTATTCTCCCTAGTTTGGGGCTAGGGGTCAAACTCATCTGACAAGATTATTCCCCAAAAGAGAAATAATGAGAGCAACTGAATTGGACCTCACGTCTCAAGGAGATTCATGGGGTGATGAGGGTCATGTTGTAGGAACCTGGGCTTTAGGAAGGCAGCAGAATGTGAGGAATTGAGCCTGCGAGATGGAGGAGATGCCAGATCTTCGATAAAAAATGCCAAACTTAACAAAACTATGGAGTAGAGAGTAACAGTAACTGAATTCTGTTGATTCCTTACTATTTGTCAGTTACAGTTCTAGAGACTTTGGATGTATTAATTCAGCAATTCTCATAACAACTCTGAGAGATAGGCACTACTATTGTCCTATTTTGGAGAAGGCAATGACACCCCACTCCAGGACTCTTGCCTGGAAAATCCCATGGACGGAGGAGCCTGGTAGGCTACAGTCCATGGGGTCGATAAGAGTCAGACACGACTGAGAGACTTCACTTTCACTTTTCACTTTCATGCATTGGAGAAGGAAATGGCAACCCACTCCAGCGTTCTTGCCTGGAGAATCCCAGGGACAGGGGAGCCTGGTGGGCTGCCGTCTATGGGGTCGCACAGAATCAAACACGACTGAAGCGATTTAGCAGCAGCAGCATTGTCCTATTTTAGAGGTGAGGAATTTGAAAAAGAGAGAGATTACGTAGCTACTGCAAGGTGAGGGAGACAGACCAGGAACCAAGGACAACTCCAGAGCCTTGAGGAGTAACACATGGATCTTGGAGCCAAATTTGACTGACCAACGAAGAAATGGGGAAGAGGGGAGCAAAGACATCTGGGCTACACTAATAATAAAAACAAATAAATATAAGGACCAGATTCTGTGCTTAAACTCTTTATCCCCAGTAAAGACAATCCAAATTCATTTTACTGTTAGCCACTCAGTCATGTCTGACTCTTTGTGACCCCATGGACTGTAGCCCATCAGGCTCCTTTGTCCATGGAATTCTCCAGGCAAGAATGCATTCCCTTCTCCAGGGGATCTTCCTGACTCAGGGATCAAACCCAGATTTCCCGCACTGCAGGCAGATTCTTTACCATCTGAACCACCAGGGAAGCCCAAGATTCACTTTACTAAATACTAAAATCTATGGACCTGTGATATTGCTTTAGTATTTCTAAGCCACGTTAAAAAAAAAAAAAAAACCTATCCTTTTGGAGGTACATAATTTCATTGAGAGATGAACATTATTTCTATAAAACCTGCTGTCTCTTCTTATCAGGAAAAAATAGGATAGCATATTTTATTATCAACAAATCTAGATGTATAACAAAATACCTCTTATATACCACTTATAACTCATAGTTGACCTTCTCTATTTGCTACACATACTAATCTTCACAAAGAACTTCCTTCTGCAGATGAGAAAACTGAGGTTGAGACATAATACCTTGCCCCAATCACACACCCATAAGTAGCAGCTAGTAATCCAGGTAAGCTGGTCTCCAAAGACCAAGCACTTCAATCACTAAGCTCTAGAGCAGTCTCTCTGATCAAGGATAATGCCAAAGTCCTTATTTTCATTTATTTATTTATTTTTGGCCATGCAAGCAGCATCTAAGATCTTAGTTCCTTAATAGGGATCAAAACCACGACTCCTGCAGTAGGGGCACAGAACCCTCACCACTGGATCACCAGGAAATTCCGCAGGTCTGTTTAACTATGGGATATAAGATCTTAAGATTAGTTAAGAAAGTAAGATTAGAATGTCTTACATATATACTTTGGAAACATAAAAATGCACAAAGTATATTTGTGGAATGAAAGAAGGAAGGTTCAGTGTGGCACTATAGCCAGTGAAGGGACATAAGTTGCATAAACACTGACCATGCCTATCAAGATTTACAATCTGATTAAGGAGAAATGATAAACATAACTGAAACAATAAAATATGAAGAGCTGTCTATTGTCCAGCACAGCAAATCATGCCATAGGTAATAGAGAAGAGGGACTGGAATCACTAAGGACTATAAAATCTAAGTTAGAAAATCAATACCCAGAAAATGAGATTTGAGATATGCAAAGTCACCTTAAAGAAATGGGATGATAAGCCTTGAATAAAGTATGTGGCCAAGGATCAGGCAGTATGCACCTCTGTGGTGCCCCTGTGGTACCCGTTTGGATTAGTCAATGCTCATGTCAGATCATTTGTTAAACACTTTGACTCTTATACTCAGTTCAGATAGACTAGGTTGTGCTGCTGTAATAAATGACCCCCAAAACACAGAGGCTTCCAACAGCAAGGATCTATTTACCATTCATTCACAAAATCACCATGAGTTGGCTGTAGCTCTCCTCCACATTACTTCCACAGTAGCATTCTACCAAAATATGAAGAAAAATGCTATCCTGGGGGTTAGGGGGTAGGCGTGCAGAATTCATGTGGAACACAGGAAAAGCAGGTCAGAAAGGCAAATGGCAGTGATAACCACCTGGGCACTGTCCAGGGAAGCTAGTGCCAGGGAATCTGCATCATGGCATGGCTGCATCCCTAAGTATCTCCTCTCAACAAATACCAGTCGCTCTGTGACCTGTTCAGAGCCCAAAGACAGCAAGAAGAACAAAACTCTTAGGCACCTATTGCCCATATCCTCACATTCACATAATTGTTTGGCTCTCTCTTAAAATAGTGGACTTGAAATACCTTTCAACTATAATTAAAACACCACGGTATTGGCATGGAAATGGACAAGCAGATCAATAGAACAGAACAGATAGCCCTAGAGTGTAAAAAACTTAATTTATGATAAGAAAGGCATCTTGGATCAATGGGTAATGGAAGAATTATTCAATAGATGACACTAGGGCAACTGGTTAGCAAATTAAAAGAGAAAATCAATTTCTAGCCTTAATTCATACAACACACAAACATAACTTTAACTCCAGATGGATTAAAGAATTAGATAAGTTTATATTTTTAAAGACATAAACAAGATGCTCCCCATTCACCCTCATCTACCCCAGCATATTTATTTTTAAAGTTTTGTTAATAGAAGAAATCATATGCAAAATAAACAGGTTATACAACTTTTTAACACATTTCCTTCTGTTAAAACAACAACCAAAGTTAAAATACAACTTGGGTACAAATATTTACAGACAGAAAAAAACATTAATATGATTTAATATATAAAGAACTCATATGAAACACAACAGAAATATTTTATGATATATAGAGAAAAATGGACAAAAGCATGAACAGACAAGTTACTAAAAAAGATGAAGTTTTTTGAAAAAACACAGAGAAAAACATTCAAAACACATGAGTGATTAAAAAGTAGAACTTACTGCAATACTGAGGGCCGTTGCTTATCTGCAAATTGAAAGAATTTTTAAATGATAAAACCCAGTTCAACGAAGATGTGTTTTTATACATTTTGACAGTAGTTTTACTCATACAACTCTTTTGGAAAGTAATTGGGCGATGTCTGAAGATTCTTGAATATATCCAAATATGACATAGTAGTCTGACTTCTCATGATCTATCCTAAAGAATATCTCAGATATAAAATGAAAAAGTTTTATGCAAACATGTTTATCTCAATATATTTATAATATTGAAACATTAAAAAAAAAACATGAATTCAGGCAAGAATACTTAAGTAAATTATAGCAACATATATGTAAATGATGGTCTTTCATAAAAATGATGTTTATAATAATATGAGGAAATGCTTTTATTATGTTACATAAACAAATCAGTCCACAAAAATGAACGCACACACAGAAATATGCAGAGCAAAACCCTGAGAAAAGATCATCAAAAGTTCACAGCAGTTGGCTCCAAGTGATTCATTTTTCTTTCTACTTTCCATATATTTATATTTTCTCTAAAGAGCATGCATTATATTATGAGAGAAAAACAAGCATCTTAATAAATAATTGATAATAACTGAGTGTTGACTGTGTCAAGCGCTGTACTGGGTACTTTACAAAACCAAGGCAGACACTGTTATAGCCAAAGGCAGAAGAGTAACATCTAACTCTTACTAGATGTCAGATATGCTCTGACTGATCCCCTATATTATCCCATCATTAGGTTTGTTATGTCCGTATTTTACAGTTAAGAACCCGAGGCTCAGTGAAACTGAGTAACTTTTCCAAAATCACACAGCTGGAGTGTCTGTGATGGAGCCAGTATCTGAACCAAGATAGATCTGTTCCAAATCCAGCTCTTGTGACTACACAGTGACTCTTGCCTTATTGCAACAACCTGATGGATACCATTTTACAGATGAGACAATTGAGGCTTTGAGTATGTTAAGTGACTGTGATCACAGGATTAGAAAGAAGCTTGTGTGTGAACTCAGGCATTCCAACTCTAGAATACTCCCTTCTGCTGCCCCTCCACCCCCATCCCCAGCTACTGAACACATCACTCCTTAAATAACTAGTACACACAGCTCTCATGCTTTTCTCATTTTCCCTCTGCGGCCCCTCTTCCTCACTTAAGAAACTATACTCTCGGTTTCCCAGGGCATGGACGGTCCAAGACCTTTAATAACCCTTGCTTCCCTCCCTTCTTTGCATTCCTTTCTCAACATCAACATCTCCAATTCTAGGCTTGCAAACTTTCCTTCAAGTTCACGATTTGATAAAGACCTTCATAGGGAGGGGAGTGTAAATACTTTACAGTGTTTTCGTAGATGTCTTTATTTCCAGTCTTGCTTCTATTGAAAGAAAAAATACAAAAAAAAAAAAATAGACAGGTGGCTGCTGCATACAAAATGTCATTAGTCTCACACACACACTCTCTCCCTATGCTTCTAAGTAGGAGGGAGAAAGACAAGGGGCAGGCAGAGAGAGGCTGGGGGTGGGCACGGGGGAGATGCTCATCCCCACGTCTAGCCACCTCTAGAAGTAATCTCCCAGGGCTCCCAGGCTTTCTGACACAGAGTGACACAGAGCACATCATTGTTGAGTAGTTATTACATATGAAGAGCTCTTTGCAAAAAGGAAAGAGCTCAGATTGGTTTAAAGAGTGGAATGTCGGATAAAATGCCTCCAAGATTAAAATCTTAATGAAGGTCACTGTCACTGTATTTGCAACACTGTGTTATGTTTGAAAACTGTCTGAAAAGTCAGGCTAGAAAGGTAAATGATAATGGCCTTAATGGGACAGTAAGGCGTTAGGAAAAAATTGATACCTTTTTTTTCTCTTCTTAGTCATTAAATTATAACATTCAAACAAAGAGACTTCTAGAGAAGATGAGAAAGTATAAAATAAGGCAGGAAGGAAGGTTGAAATATTATAGGGGTGAAGCATGGAATAGCTTCATATAATAATAATTAAAGAATAATTATAGCATGGACTTCCTGAGCGGTCCAGTGGTTAAGAATCTGCCTGCTGATACAGGGGGGAGACAGGTTCGATCCTCGGTCTGGGAAGACTCCACATGTCATGGGGTAACTAAGCCTGTGTGAGCCACCACTACTGAGTGTGTGACTTAGAACCAGTGTTCCACACCAAGAGAAACCACCCAGATGAGAAGCTCTCAAACCACAACTAAAGAGACCTCCAATTGCTGCAACTACAGAAAACCAAGCGGAAGCAAAGAAGACCCAGCACAGCCAAAAGTAAATAAATAAATACTTTTAATAAAAAACATTATCACAGACACTTTCTGAGCCCTATGTGTCACATAAGATCTGAATGATTTAACTCAATAAGTTATTATGTTGTTGTTGAGACGCTCAGTCATGTCTGACTCTTTGCAATCACATGGACTGCAGCACGCCAGGCCTTCCTGCCCTTCACCCTCTCCCAGAGCCTGCTCAAATTCAAGTTAATATGTATAATTAATTTAATCCTCAAAATAATTCCACATCGTACGTGCGATTGTCACTCCCATTTCACAGATAAGGAAACTAGTACAATGTTATACAGCTAGTAAGGGACAGCTGGATTTAGACTCCATTGTCTGACCCCAGAGCTCAAAGCTCTACCCACTTTGCTAATCTAAAGAACGCAACCTCAGAGCAAATCAGTGACTTACGAGGGCAGAAGGAAAGATGAGACGGTTTGGGGATTTTTGAGAACTAAGAACTGGAAAAGCATAGGTGAAAGGTCAGCCAAATCTGTTGACGCACTTTTTAAAAGGTAAGAATCAACTTCTGCTCCAGAGATGAAATACCATCTAATGTCCATGCTTTGTGTACCTCGAGCAACTGGCAAGCCTTAAGGATCAGAACTGTACGAGCCACTTGGGATTCCCCATCATGACTTATTTGAGCCTCTCTCTGTCACAGTCCATGCCAGGAGCTATGGTGGTGGTGTTCAGTGTCATTGTGTGGTGTTGGGTTATCACCATTCATTATGGTGATAGGCAATATGCGGGCTGGACCTTACCTGCCCCCAAAGAGTTGAATTTACTGTCCTGAAGTGGACTGTCTGTCACCTTCCCAAGTTTTTCATTTGTTTGTTTTATAAGTTTTTTTGCTTGAGGTTTTTTTTGTTTTTTTGTTTGTTTGTTTGTTTTAACTGTGCTGGGTCTTGGTTGCTGCACACAGGTTTTTGCTAGTTACAGTGATCAGGAGATGGAGCAACATATCCTGCTTTGTACTCCTCAGTAGTTCCTTCCCTCCTTCCTTCCTTTCTCTTCCTTCTTTCTTTCACTAATGTTAGTGATAGGCTTACATATAATTAACACACTGTGGGTTCCAAAAGAATGAAATGCTTTTGTTCCTATTTCTTCTCTCAGCCTTATCTACATTCAGTGGCATGTTGGTAAAGGTTTTTAAATGCCCTCATTTGTAGCCCTTGCCAATTTCTATGGTGTAAATACACTGCAGCCAGTTCTAAGTCACCTGTGAAATATTATTGAACACAGAGTTGGAAAGAGATGTTCCTTTAGCACATAATTATGCAGTATTTCCACAGTTCAAGTCCTAGATATAAATAATCTCAAGAACATTGATAACAGAAAATGCAGTAAAATAATCAGAAAAGTGATGAGTTTTGAGGGTTTGATTGTAGGCTCGTATCATTTAAATTGTATAATAGCTGTGTTTAACAGCTGGCAAAATTTCTAAAAATTGAACAATTGGCTCTTGTGAGCTGATGGGAGCTGGTACCCAGAACACCATTGTGACTAATTCCACCCAGCTGCCACCATGGAATTTGGATCCCTAGGTAGTCACCAGCATTCTGGCCTGGGAAATCCCATGGACAAAGGAAGCCAGGTGGGCTACAGTTCCTGGGGTCACAAAGAGCTGGACATGAATGAGCAGTTAAACAACAAAGAGGCAGTCACCACATGCTGCTGTCCAGTGGGCAACGCAGTGCCCAGCCTGCTTAGTGCAATACACAGACCTGGAGGTGATACACAGGCCAGAGCAAATCCTGGCTCTTCCCACCAGATTCTTTCTCCTCCCCGATTCCTCTTCAATCTGTCGAGCTTGCTAAGGTAGCCCTGATAGAAAGAAGCAGTTAAGAATTCTCTGGCCCTTCTTTCTTTCTCTAGAGCCAATCACCATCATCATCTTCATCACTGCTACATTTTTTTGACCATCCACTCTATGGTTTAGCTTCTTAACACAATTTACTTTTAAACCTCAGAGAAACTGTATAAAGTAAGCATTAAATATGATAGTTTGGGGATAAGGAAACTCCAGAGAGTATAAGCAACTTGCTTAAGGTCACACAACTAGAGAAATGCCAGAGCTAGCATTCTGATCCAGATCTGTCTGGTTCAGAATTTGGTGCTCTTTTCCACGCACCTATCTCTTGGTTGCCAAGCTTCCCATCTCTTGGTACAACCCAGCTCTCACCACATGCAGGGCTCATGGGCAGAAGACACCAGTCAAAGTTTGACCAAGAGAAGAGAGAGAGTTGTGAGAGTGCTGAGAGGAGCCCCATTGGTCAGCAGGGCCTCCCATCCCTGAGAAGGATGGACTAAAAGGGGCAGGATTGGGACCAGCTGAATTTCAAACACTAAAAGAACATTTTGGCCATGTCACTTTTATATGATAAAGGCTAGCCTTTTCTCCTTTATAGTGACTGTTAGAGGGGAGAGGTTTTTCAAAAGGCTACTTGAAAAGAACATGGAAGAAGAAGTCTGTTTATTCCTAAGGGGACATCTCTGTAACATCTTTTTCTGGGAAAGTATTCTTTCCCACACAAAACTAGGGGGATGGAATCAGTAGGCCTTCCCCAGAAGCTGAAAGCAAATTGAGAACCAAGAGTATGAGCAGATCAGAGAAACAGCAAGAGAGCAGTCAAGGTCACGAGAAGCCACATCCAGCCCTTAGGCCAGACTCAGCTACAAGGCCGAGGGCAGTGTAACTCTGCTGGTCTAAAATACTAGAAAATTCTGACTAGTGAGTTCATAGACTCTTGGGCATATGTTCTCTTGAATGTCTAAGCAGTTTGAAACATTTAACTGGATGGACAACTACCCAAAGAGACAGATCTTTGCCAAGAGAATTATATCCAAAGATCAGCAGCAATTTTTTCATAGCTGCCTAAGAAAATGGAGCCTAACACAGATCCATGAGCTACAACAGGTACCAAATACAACACACAAACACACAAACAAAAACAGTACTATAACTATCTGTTACTTAATAACAACCCCCAAACTTAGTGGCTCAAAATAACCTTGTTAGTTATTTATTCATGATTCTTCGATCTGGACTGGGCTTTGTGAAAACAGCTGTCTCTCGTTTCGCACAGTGTCAGCTAGGCTGGCCTCCCAGCTGGAGGCTGGAGGGTTCACTTTCAAGATGGTGGACCATCACTCACATGGTGGCTTGCTGGTCCTGCCATTGGCTGGGAGACTAGCTGGGGTTGGCAACCAAGGACCTTGGTTCTTGCTATTAGCTGGGTTTATTCATTCTCCTACATGCGGCCCCTTTGTGCGGTATTTATACTGGGCTTTCCCATAATGTGGTGCTCTCAGGGTAGTTAGACTTCCATGTGTAGCTGGCTTTCGCCAAAGTGCAAAAAACAGGAGCTTTCAGGACTTCTAAAGACTCAGGCACAACATTGACTCAGCATCACTTCCACATCAGCTTTCAGGAGAGGCTGTAGAAGTCCATAAATACCCACAGGGAGTCATGGTTCATCAGGGACTGTCAATGTAACAGACAATTTCTCACTAGTCTGAGAAATGTCATATACTCAGCAGCATAACTTCAGTGCATATATAAATAACGAATAAAGTGAAAGCTACATGAAAGTAAAAATAATATAAATTATAGAACAGCAACAATGGCAGCAATTGTATTTCAGTGAAGTGGCCCTGAACATTAGATATTTAACTTTAATAGTCAACGTTGTAGAAGGGCTGTAGCTTCTCTGTGGGCCTAGAGAGTAAGTCACAAACAGCCAGAACATCAGCCTAAATCAAGAAGCCATTGAGCCTAAAATATTTGCTCTGCTGATTCCCTTTGTCTTAGAAAAGATATTACCAAGTAACTAAACGTTGAACTTAGATTTGTGGATTGACTAATACTTTCGTGCTCCTTCAAAGGAACAGCGTCTTTAAAAAAAAAAAAAAAAAGAAGAAGAAGGAAAACTGTGGTGATTCAAACTAGATTGCTGTTCACAAGGCCTAGACTCTTACAAGTCAAGTAACAATATAATAGGCTCCCACCTATCACCATGATAACTAGCCAATATCAAAGATCTCAGTAAGTCAGAAGACTATTCTGACTACTACTCAGCTTGCTGCCAATTATGATAACCATGCCCACCAAATCTCTGATCATTAAATGTTGCTTCTTGGTCCATGTAACCCTGAAAATTCCAGCCTTCCCACTGAATTCAGGGACCTCAGTTTGATGGCAGCAGTTCCCATTGTCATTTTTTCTGGTCTACACAGCAGAGCTCTTCAAGGATGCCAGGGCTCACCTAATGAATGATTTCCTCACTGCTTTGGTGAAGAAAGTGTCCTCTGAACCTTTCTGGAATCACAGTGTGCAGGCTTTACATAATAAACCCATCCTAGTATTCAAATACGCCTAATTTGTGTCCCCTGGAGTAATACACAATTTTTGCTGTTGGTAGTTTGTTTGTTTGTATACTTAATTCATAAATCTCTTCTCAAGGCATTAAGACATGTCAGATATTTTATCAATTTCATTTTGCTGAAGATATATCATCCAGAGCCTGCTGACTTCTTTCAGTTTGGACTGGTTGCCCTCTTTATCTAAAGTACTTATCATCCTAGCATTTCCTCTCCACCATTGTTCTGGGATTCCTTGTATCACTCTCCTGGGCTGGATTTGCTGCTCCCTGCATCCTATGTCCTGCCTCTTGGTTCTTTCTAAGTTCCCTGTCTTGTTTTGGTGGAGTCATCCTCTAGTAGCTTCCTGAGGAGAGGCATGAGAGAGGTAAATGTATCAGGAGTCTTATATCCTCACTCTTGATTGATAGTTCAGCTGGGTATGGAATTTTGAGTTAGAAATCACTTTCCTTCAGAAGTTTGAAGTAATTGCTCCACAGTCTTCTTGTTATCAGTATTGTTGAAGTCCAAAGCCACCTCTTTTCTTGACTTTTTCTATGTTTTTGTTTTTACATTCTAGAATTTTGTAGCATTTTGTCTTCGCCCTCTGGTTTGGATCTGTTTTCATGTGTGGGCCTTTTTGAGCTATAAATTCATGCCCTTCAGTTCTAGAAAGTATCTTTGAATTATTCCATTGGTGACATCTATAGTTTTTTTTTCCCCCTGTTCTTCCTTGGAAAAATACTTGTTATTTGTATATTTGATATCCCAGATGGGGCACTAATTCTCCTTCCTTTCCTTTTGCCATTTCTTTATCACTTCCAAAGTGAAAGTGAAAGTGAAAGTAGCTCAGTCATGTCCGACTCTTTGCCACCCCATGGAATATTGGAGTGGGTAGCTGTTCCCTTCTCCAGAGGATCTTCCCAACCCAGGGATAAAACCCAGGTCTCCCACATTGCAGGTGGATTCCTGCATTGCAGTTGAGCCACCAGGGAAGCCCTTAAAGATTTCTCTTTTTAATCCTTACAGTGAGTTTTGATTTCTATATCATATTATTAAAATCCAAGAGCTCTTTTTGCCCTCTGGTTATTATTTCCTTTTATATAATATCCTGCTCATGTTCTATGGTTGCAATATCTGATCTTTCTAGGGTTCTGAGTGAATCATTTTTTTTCCTTTCTTTTACATTTTCTTTTCTTCACATAGTCTATTCCTTTCACGTTGCTTATTTCTTTTTTATAATTTTTGTTTCTATTTTTCATGTTAGAGGCATTCTTTAGATACCTAGGAAGCCTTGATTATCTGCTCAAATTAAATGTTCAGGAATCAAAAGCTCATTGTAAACTTTGTGTGTTAGTGGACTTCTTGACTATGAAATTTACTCTGGCTGTTTTCAAGAGTTTTCAATATCAACTTCAAGTCTTTCCTCTTCAGTCAGTTCAGTTCAGTCGCTCAGTCATGTCCGACTCTCTGTGACCCCATGAACTGCAGCATGCCAGGCCTCCCTGTCCATCACCAACTCCCGGAGTTCACTCAGACTCACGTCCATTAAGTCAGTGATGCCATCTAGCCATGTCATCCTCTGTCATCCCCTTCTCCTCCTGCCCCCAGTCCCTCCCAGCATCAGGGTCTTTTCCAATGAGTCAACTCTTCACATGAGGTGGCCAAAGTACTACAGTTTCAGCTTTAGCATCATTCCTTCCAAAGAACTCCCAGGACTGATCTCCTTTAGAATGGACTGGTTGAATCTCCTTGCAGTCCAAGGGACTCACAAGAGTCTTCTCCAACACCACAGTTCAAAAGCATCAATTCTTCGGCGCTCAGCTTTCTTCACAGTCCAACTCTCACATCCATACATGACCACAGGAAAAACCATAGCCTTGACTAGACGGACCTTTGTTGGCAAAGTAATGTCTCTGCTTTTGAATATGCTATCTAGGTTGGTTCCTCTTAGGCTAGTCAAATCCCAAAGAAAGATTCTCCTATATTCTACCTAAAGGGGAAAGTCTGTCTGCCAAAAATATGGGAACTGAGTAAAGAAGAAGACTATGAAGTCTCAGCATCCTGTGTACATATATTTTTCAATATGATACTGATCTTAACTGTGATGAGTGCCACAGAACTTTTGCTTTACTAATAATCTTGGGAAAGGAAGGGAGAGGAACTGCACAGCTATGTAGGTGTTAAAAAGATACCTGGGACTCTGACTACTTCTTAATCATACTTGCATCACTTCTTTTTATCTTAGCTCCCCATTCACCTCCTACTTCCAGAAGAATCTAGTGCTTCCAGTCTCTGGAAACTTAGGAGATTTCATGATGTAAATCTTATAGGCGTTTAGCTTTCCTTACTGCCAGCTCAGGATTGTAGTTTCTTAAGTCTAATTTATTACTCTTACGTATACCTTTCAGCTTCAAGAATTCAGTGGATGTTTCCCTACTCCAATTCTGTTGATCTTTTTGTTTAAAAAAAAAAATCAAAAACAAACGGTGCTGTGGATAAGAATCTGCCTGCCGATTAAGGGGACACAGGGTTGATCCCTGTCCAGGAAGATTCCACATGCCATGGAGCAATTAAGCCCAGGCACCACAACTGGTGAAGCTCATGTGCCCAGAGCTTGTGCTCTGGAACAAGAGAAACCACTGCAAGGAGAAGCCCACACACTGCAATAAAGAGTAGCCCCTGATTGCCACAACTTGAGAAAGCCCCCATGCAGCAACAAAGACCCAGAGTAAACAAAATAAAATTAACTATTTTTAAAAAACTCAAAGATATACTTAAAAAAATACTTTGAAATCATTTTAGTGGGGCTTTGACTAGAAGTAAAAGTACCTGTGTGTTTAACCTCTACCCATTGTCCCAAATATTTGAGCAGAAACTCAAATCAATATTCTTCATATATATGATCAATACTTATTTAAGACAAGCTGCTCACTGCCTAGGGGATTATGAAAAAGGGTCAGTGATACACAGGCTTCAGCTTTAGTTGTCTTGCCCAGCAATTCAACTCTGGCCCTAAACTTTCATAGCTCACTCAGTAAAACTTAGAACCCCACCCCCCCCCCAAAAAAAAACTTAGGAGCCCTATGGGTCAACAGATTCATCTTCTTACAGGGCATTTCAGGAATTCTTTTGTTAACAAGAATTCCACCTGAGGATTTGGTACTCTCTATGAGAGAAGTTCTTTAGAAGAACTATACAAAAACGATCTTCATGACCCAAATAACCATGATGATATGATCACTCATTTAGAACCAGACATCTTGGAATGTGAAGTCAAGATGGCCTTAGAAAGCATCACCAAGAACAAAGCTAGTGGAGAGGATGGAATTCCAGTTGAGCTATTCCAAATCCTAAAAGATGATGCTGTGAAAGTGCTGCACTCAATATGCCAGCAAATTTGGAAAACTTAGCAGTGGCCACAGGACTAGAAAAGGTCAGTTTTCATTCCAATCCCAAAGAAAGGCAATGCCAAAGAATGCTCAAACTACCACACAATTGCATTCATCTCACTGCTAGCAAAGTAATGCTCAAAATTCTCCAAGCCAGGCTTCAACAATATGTGAACCAAGAACTTCCCCATGTTCAAGCTGGATTTAGAAAAGGCAGAGGAACCAGAGATCAAATTGCCAACACCCATGGGATCATTAAAAAAGCAAGAGAATTCCAGAAAAACATCTACTTCTACTTTATTGACTATGTCAAAGTCTTTGACTGTTGGATCACAACAAACTGTGGAAAATTCTTCAAGAGATGGGAATACCAGGCCACCTGACCAGCCTCCTGAGAAATCTATATGCAGGTCAAGAAGCAACAGAACTGGACAGGGAACAACAGACTGGTTCCAAATTGGGAAAGGAGTAAATCAAGGCTATATATTGTCACCCTGCATATTTAACTTATATGCAGAGTACATCATGAGAAATGCTGGATTGGATGAAGTACAAGCTGAAATCAAGATTGCCGGGAGAAATATCAATAACCTCAGATATACAGAAGACATCACCCTTATGACAGAAAGCAAAGAACTAAAGAGCCTCCTGATGAAAGTGAAAGAGGAGAGTGAAAAAGTTGGCTTAAAACTCAACATTCAGAAAACTAAGATCATGGCATCTGGTCCCATCACTTCATGGCAAATGATGGGGAAACAATGGAAACAGTGAGAGTCTTTAATTTTTCGGCTCCAAAATCACTGCAGATGGTGACTATAGCCATGAAATTAAAAGACACTTGCTCCTTGGAAGGAAAGTTATGACCAACCTAGATAGCATATTAAAAAGCAGAGACATTGTCAACAAAGGTCTGTCTAGTCAAAGCTATGGTTTTTCCAGTAGTCATCTATGGATGTGAGAGTTGGACTATAAAAAAAGCTGAGTGCTGAAGAATTGATGCTTTTGAACTGTGGTGTTGGAGAAGACTCTTGAGAGTCCCTTGGACTGCAAGGAGATCCAACCAGTCCATCCTAAAGGAAATCAGTCTTGAATATTCATTGGAAGGACTGATGCTGAAGCTGAAACTCCAATACTTTGGCTACCTAATGTGAAGAACTGACTCATTGGAAAAGACCCTGATGCTGGGAAAGATTGAAGGCGGGAGGAGAAGGGGATGACAGAGGATGAGATGGTTGGATGGCATCACCGACTCAATGGACATGAGTTTGAGTAAGCTCCAGGAGTTGGTGATGGACAGGGAAGCCTGGCGTGCTGCAGTGCATGGGGTCGCAAAGAGTCAGATACAACTGAGCGACTGAAACTAACTGAACTGAACTAAACTGATGAGAGAAGTTCTGGTAACTACAATTGTCTTCATCTTATATTTCCAGTGAAATTTTGACATCCCTGTGATAGTTTAAAACTCCTTAGGCAAAAGCTCAGCTGTTTCGACCCTTTAATCCTCACTGATTGAGGAATAATGAGAAAACTACAGTAGACTGATAGGAGGAGTTGGACTTGGGAAATGTTTTTCTCTTTAAGAAGTCCTTTAAAGATATCCCCAGAAGTGTTCTGGGTAAATCTCAGGGACAACAGGTATATTTTACACAATTTCACAACTTGCTGGTGCTTTTCTTACTTCCTCTGTGAAATGGGAATGAAGACCCTCCTGTAATCTTTTCTCATGAGCAGCTGTCATTATGAGTCAGAAGGTAGCTGCTAAGCCCTAGCATTCTAAGGGTCGAGAATGAACTCTCTGTTGAGTCTGGGCTTTCAGGGCATGAAGACAGTTAGGGAGTAGCAAGAGTAGAGATTACTCATGAAATCTTCACTTCAGGTATATACAGCCTGTTCAGAAAATTACCCTGGAGCTTAAATAACTGAAATAAGGCTTGTCTCTTACTGGGTATGAGGGAAGCTTTTGAAAAATCTATATTGTCCATTTTACAGTTACTTGAACATAGGGAGAAACGCTTTTTATAAGGTGCTCTTTTTTTTATTCTTGGACAACTCAAAAACAAATCTCTTAAAGAAACAGAGTCTGAAGTTTCAAGAGTCCAAGTGAAGAAGTGCCTCTGAATTGTTGGGAAGAGATGAACCCAAAGAATAGAAATATAATTAAGCTATATTTTAGAAGGAAGCAAGAATTTAATTTGTGGGCTCTTTTGTGTGACAGCATTTATGGTTATATTTATTCTTTCATTACTTTTGTACAACCTTATAAAGTGAACATCTCTCAGTCGTGTCTGACTCTTTGCGACCCCATGGGTATACAGTCCATGGAATTCTCCAGGCCAGAATACTGGAGTGGGTAGCCATTCCTTTCTCCAGGGAATCTTCCCAACCCAGGGATCAAACCCAGGTCTCCCACATTGCAGGTGGATTCTTTACCAGCTGAGCTACAACAGAAGCTGTACGATCTTATAAGGTAGTCATTATTATCCTTCCCTTCATGCAGATAAGAAAATGAAGGCTGAGAGATTTGACTGGCCACAGCAGGAGGGTGGCAAGCTAACATCTGAATGCCAACTTACCTGACTCCCAAGTCTATGCCAGGTCCATCACTATAACCTCAGAGGAATCTCAGACCTGTATTTCAGGTTTATATTATGAGATCTATTTCCAGTGGTCATGTATGGATGTGAGAGTTGGACTGTGAAGAAAGCTGAGCGCCAAAGAATTGATGCTTTTGAACTGTGGTGTTGGAGAAGACTTTTTTTTTTTTTGAGAAGACTCTTGAGAGTCCCTTGGACTGCAAGGAGATCCAACCAGTCCATTCTAAAGGAGATCAGCCCCTGGGATTTCTTTGGAAGGAATGATGCTAAAGCTGAAACTCCAGTACTTTGGCCACCTCATGCAAAGAGTTGATTCATTGGAAAAGACTCTGATGCTGGGAGGGATTGGGGGCAGGAGAAAGGGACAACAGAGGATGAGATGGCTGGATGGCATCACCAACTCGATGGACGTGAGTCTGAGTGAACTCTGGGAGTTGGTGATGGACAGGGAGGCCTGGCGTGCTGTGATTCATGGGGTCACAAAGAGTTAGACATGACTGAGCAACTGAACTGATGCATCTAGCTGAGTGATCTATCACAGGATTAAGGTGGATTTGGGGGACTATCGGCATGGGGAAGATTAATGCCAACTGCATACAGGCACTGGACAAGTTGCCTGGCATAACACAATGAGTTGATCTAGCCATTGCTGAAAATCAGTTCCCCCAAAACTCACAGAATTTAACAGGTATCAATCCTCAGACCCCTCTCTTTTCCTTCCCGTATCATTTTTATCTTCTTCTACCCCTCCTACTTTCAGTTCCCACATGACACCAGCAGTAGAATTTTACCAGATTTTCTCTATGAATTCTAGATGTCATAATGCTATTTAAAGAACCTGAGCTATAAGCCAATTAAACCTACTGTTATTTCTCCCATCTTAGAAAAACTTCTCCTGACTCAACTGTTTTCGGGTAACTAACACCATTTTTCTTCCCCTTGGCAGCAACACTCCCCAGAAAGAGCTGTCTGTAGTCACTGTCTTCCCTCCTCTTATTTTCCCTTAAATCCACCTTGGTCAGAATTCTTCAAAGTCACCAATGTCCTCTATCTGTGCTATGTCCAATGCCCAGTTCTGCGTCCCCACCTCACCTGACTTATTAACTGTGTTTGCCAATTGATCACTTGTCCTCCTGACATATTTCCTTCTCTTGGCCTCTAGGACACCACCCTTTCCTGGCTTCCTCCTGGTTTCACCTCACTCCCTTTAAGCAGCTTCTGTTGGGTCCTCCTTATCTCTGACTTAGTGTTTTAGTGCCTACACTCCTTTCTTGATGATCTCTTTCATGTGTGTGAATGCTCAGTTGCTAAGTCATGTCTGACTCTTTTCGGCCCCATAGACTTTAGCCCACCAGGCTCCTCTGTCCCTGGAATTTTCTAGGCAAGAACACTGGAGTGAATTGCCATTTCCTCCTCCAGGGGATCTTCCTGACCCAGGGGTTGAACTGGTGTCTCCTGCATCTCCTGTACTGGCAGGCAGATTCTTTACCACTGAGCCACCTAGGCAGCCTGATCTCTTCTACATTTGGCTTTAAATACCATAGTTTGGGCTTTCACCTCTCCTCTGAACTCCAGACTCATGTATTCAACTGCTTTCCTGACACATGGATGTCTACCAAGCATCTCAGATGGGACACACCCAAAACAGAGCTCCTGATGCCAACCACCACCAAAACCCACTTCACCTACAGTCTCCTTCATCCAAACTGACATAGTCCTTCTAGTTGCTCGGACTAAAAATCTTAGCATCATTCTTGCCTCCTCTCTTTTGCTCACACCTACATCCAACACATCAGAAAATCCTCTTGGCTTTATCTTCAAAATAAAGCCACAACTTGAGCACTCCTCACCATCTCTGCTGACGCATCCCAGACTGAGTCACCATCTTCTTTCTCCCGAACTACTATGATGGCTTCCTAACAGGCTTCCCCGTTTCTATGTTTAACCCCCTCACATCTAGTCTCCACACAGCAGCCAGAGTGTTATTTTAATAAAAGAATCCAACCAGGTGATTCTTCTGTTCAAAACCCTGCAGTGGCTCCTCACTTACTCAGCATGAAAGTGACCCTCGAGCTCTTACCCCATCTGACCCCCGATTGACTGTAACTCTGTTCTCTCATCTCCCACCACTCAGCTCCAGATGCTCTGGCCTTTCGATGCTCCTGGAACCTGTCAGGCACACTCCCACCTTAGGATGTGTTTACTGGCAGTTCTTTATACTGCTAACTCACTCACCTCCTCGGAGTCTTTTGATCTTCTCCGAGAGACTGACCTGACCATCCTACTGGAAACGGCAGCCCGTATCTGTCCCTGCCTAGCTCTTCTTATTCCTAACTCAGCAGTACTTCTAGTTCTTCTACGGCACTACTATGATCTATTTATGTATTTATTTGCAGGCTATTGTTTATTGTCTCTCTTCCAAGAATAGAAGCTCTATGATAGCAAAGATCTGTGTTTGTGTCTGTGTTTACTCATTAAGGTATCTCCTGTATCTTGAACAGTGCCCAGCACGTAACAGATGCTTAGTAAATAGCTGCCAGGTGACTCCTGTCTGCCACCTTGCTAGGAGACTGGGCACAGACAAGCCACACTTAGGTGTCTGCCAGGATGTTGTGAATTCTATTCCAACTCACTGGAGTTTACGCTAACTTCTTTATGTAAGCTGCGTAGTACGTGGATGCTTTATAGGTGAAGAATAACAAGTAGACAAGGGAACACTATAGAAATAGAATTTTTATTTTTTCACAGTAATGGACATCTGAGGAAGCACAGTCTGGCCTACACTCATCTTTTCTTTTGTGTTGCAAAATACAAGCCAAAGCCCAGGGCTGTAGGGAGCCAGAGCACAATCCCTGAGCCATATCGCCTCCATTCATGACCTGTCCCTATCACTCACCTGTAATTACTCAGCTGTAATTACTAAGGGGACTTCCTTAGCTTTTCTGTGCCTCAGTTTTTCCAACTATCAAATGGGAATAATAGTTGTACTTGTATCCCAATCTTGTATAAGGATTAAATTAGTGCAAGGTACTCAAACTAGTGCTTAATCTATAATAAACATTCAATGATTTTGGCTAATGTTTGATAAATGTATAGAGATTTTATGTTTACATGCAGAAGTCTCCAACCTCCTGGATCGAATGCCTGATGATTTGAGGTGGAACAGATGCAAAGTATAATAGAATAAAATAAAAATAATAGAAATAAAGTTCCAAATAAATGCAATGCCCTTGAAACATCCCCAAACCACCCCCCACCTCCAGTCCATGGAATAACTGTCTTCTACAAAACTGGTTCCTGGTCCCAGAAAGGTTGGGGACTACCGTTTATATGTATTTGCATAACTTAATGGAAGTAAACTTTCATATTCATAGGCATTCAAATAGTTATCTAATAGAGTATTAATGCCTTAAATTTACTTCAAGCCCCAACTTACGAACTCCCATTAAGGGTTTTACAGCCCCCGAGATGGTCCAAAGACAGAGGCCTGGGAAAGCGTGGGCTCACTAGGCCTGAGCAAGGGAGCTGTCTGTAGGCTGCCACACCACAAGGGAGCCACAGAGAAGTACAAGGAGTTGAGATGCTTTTTGTCTCTCCAATCAGATAGCCGTGCAAAAGAGTAGCTAGGAAATCATCTCTGAAGATAACTCAGACATTGTTCACATACAGTTGGAGCCACATTATTCAAAACAGAAGCCTCTGAATAATGCGGACTGTGGTACAGAAGGAAAAGAAGGAAACATCAGAGATGCATCACCAGTAAAGGTTCTTAGGTCAAGCATGTTACCAAGTCATCTGTCCCCTCCTCTCAGCCACAGCTCCTCTCATACCCATCTTATTGAGCTTGGAGAGGTTTTCCACTTAAGGCTTCATAAACCCTTGAAGACATCAGCTTTCTAGAAGCCATTCTCCTGGGCTACACACACTGTGGCTTTGGACTGAACGGCACTGGATCCTGACTGAAATCACTGGACAAATGTTGTCTTTGGACACTCATGGAGCATGCATCCCACTGCAGGCTGTCTCCTCCTTGGCTGCTTCTCTCTACCTGACACCAGGGGCAGGAAATGGGGGCAGTTACCCAGATATAGCTCTGATGATTTGAGGCTTTCAGCACCCAGAAGTTATTGGAACATCTCCCAGTGCTGGTATTTGGAAAGTGAACCCAGGAACAATACGTGTAGCCCTTCAGGACTAATCACACTTACTAATGAATGAATCTCGCTTTTTTTTTTCCTGCCTGAGAACCTAGACTTTAAACATCAGGTAATTCCCAAAAAGTCAGGACAGATTCAAGGAGTCAAGCAAATTTGGGTTAGAACAGAAATCTTTCTTAAAAGGTTTCCTCCCATTTCTGATGTGATTTGTGGTTCATAAATGCTAGTCTGAAGAAACAGTCCAAAATCCAGTGGGCAAAATCAAAAGGAATAAAATACCCAATGAATGCTTTAATGCTAAAACAAAATTGTGTAATCTGAAGTTCATTGCCAAGATATTTTTTAAATCCTTGGAATTTCTGTTTCAGAATAAGTAAATAATAATGATAAATGTCTTTATCAGGTAAAAGGATGACCTTTAGTAAAAAATAAGATCCATAGGCCCTACTAACTTAAGCTATAACATTATCTTCTCATTTTTTGAAAATTTGTATTTATTTATTAAATTTCAGACTTAACAAAAAATTTGTAAAAATAGTACAGAGAGTTCCTATATGCTCTTCACCAAGCTTCCCCTAATGTCATCATCTTACATAATCATAGCACAATGATAATATCCAGGAAATTAGTTGGTTTAAACATTTCTAACTAGAGTCCTTATTCAAATTTTGCCCATATTTCCATTGATGCCCTTTTTCATTTTAGAATCCAGTCTAGGATCCTATCTTGCATTAAATTGTCATGCTCCTTAAACCTCTCCAATCTGCAACATTTTCTAAATCCTTCCTTGTCTTTCATGACTCTGATACATTTGAAGAGTACTGGTCACTTATTTTGTAGAATATCCCTCAGTTCGGTTTTATGAAATTTCTTCATGGTTCGATTGAGGTCATATATTTTGGGCAAGAACCATACAGAAGTGACGCCCTTCTTAATTCATCATATCAAGGTTACAGAACGTCAATACGTCTTATTACTGGTGATGTTAAACTGGGTCATTTGGATACAGTACTGTCTACCAAGTTTTTCCATTGTAAAGTTTCTATTTTTCCCTTTGGAATTAATAAGTATCTTTGGGTGGGGAGATATTTTTATTCGGCTTCTCTTCAAACTTTGGAAATGTTCACTGATGGATCCTGCCTGCATTCATTATTATTGTAGCATTTGACTAATAGTGATTTTCTATTTCTCTCATTCCTTTGACATTTATTACTTGGAATTCTTTTGTAAAGAAGATGCCACTCTCTTTAAATAAGAGGCAGCTGAGTATATTGTGAGGCCACTAAATCTAGCTGAAATGGACTTCAGAGTTAAACTGACCTCTGTTGGAATTCAAATGATTCAATTTACTAGAGTACATATCTGTAAGTTGATTCTATTATCATCATCATCAAAATTTAATAATTGCTTCCTGTAGAACAATTCTTTAGCTTCACTTAGAATAGTTAAAGCAGTAAGAATCAAGAGATTTTTTATCTTTCTGTCTGGGTCTCTCCTATAAAGGGACTGGGTGGAAACCACTCTTTTTTTTTAACCTGATGCTATCAATACCCCACAGACACTATTTTCTCATCTACACATCATTTCTAATGAATTTCCTGACCATGAGTGTTGGGTGTAACCAGATGTAGATGTGTGAACTTCCCAAAGTGTCTTAACAATGATTCTCGGGCTTGTTTCTGATTGTATATTGCAGTTTCAACAGCACAAACCCTAAACACATAACAAGTATTCCTCTACATTTCAGAGCTGCTACTTGTAACACCTATAATGTGATATTTGCCTTCACAAAGTAGATAGCATAAAACTATGGTCTTTCAATCCACAGTCAGTTGAGAAACAGGGTTAGCTTAGCAATGGAATATATTCTGCCTTACTTAAGCATTTTTCCTACTCGAAGTGTGGGAGGTAGTTCATACTAGTTGTCTGATGACCATCATCGTAATCTTATTTATCATTTGGGTGCATTCTGGGTACGTAGAAAGGTTTACAATTATATCTGGAGAAGGAAATGGCCATCTACTCCGGTATTCTTCCAGGAAAATCCCATGGACATGGAAAATCCCATGGAGGAGCCTGGCAGGTTAAGGTCCATGGGGTCGCAAAGAATCAGACATGACTTAGCAACTGAACAGCAACAATAATATAGTTATAAATTTCAAGTCAGGATTCTCCTCTCAGTTTCAGCCTAATTTTTTAAAATATCAATTAAATTCTTATTTGCAATTGATTCTTTTCTAACCTTTTCCGTGTGGTAAAATTTTGGAACTCTCCTAACACACCCCTAGTCATCCCCTTTAGACAGTTTGTCCATCTATACCTTCTTCATCAGTCATATATATTTTTAAACTTCTGAAGTATATTATGGTAAAACACCCACTCATTCAAAGATCAAGCATGGTCCTTCTCTGTCTTGATTACTAGCACAAACACGCTTTCCTTTTCAAATCCAAACTCATAAAAAGTTCATCACAGAGCCCAGATTACTACAGCATTCCATGGATTTTGTTTTGTAATCAACTGTCCAGGCACTTTGGTTACTGGTTAGTGGAATCTACCTGTGGGTCTTAGTCATGGCATGTTGCCATCAGTGTGAGCTTTATTACAAGCAATTCATGATTAATCATACCAAAGGACCAAAGTTTAAGAGTGATTTGCTTTTTTAAAAATAAGTCAAGGTAGATACACTTTCTTGAAAGGGAGCGGAATAGAAGAATCATAGCTAGACCCGAGACAAACCTGTAAAACCTTCAGCCTTTCTTATCTCTCTTAATAATGGAAATGGTTCTGTGTGGGAGACTCATTCTCTATGTGTCGTTTCAGGATGGCCCTTGTAGAGGTGCACTGGAGCTTTCATGTTTATACTGTAGAGTCTCATCACACATATGTATTTTATTTATAGGAATTTAACATACGTACTTGGCAATCAGACTATTAGACTACTGATAAAAAATAGTCAACCTCCCCATACTCCAACATGGAAAGAGTACTATGTCCCCATCCCTTTGACACTGGGTATGGCCATGTGCCTTGCTTTGGCTTCAGGGTAAGTAGAGTGTATCTGTTGACCTGCTCCTTGTCTTTAAGCTTAGCAGTATTACTTCAACAGCAGACACAGTATTATAAGAGGTCTGATATGGTCTGTGCACTTGGCTTGCCCCTTGTGCCTCTGTTATCGTCATGACAGCCCCTTCAACCAGAAAAGACATAAGACAAATGTGGGGCTGACCTGAGTCTAAAATGTTATGAGTCAAGCCCAGAAAAACCTGTACCTTGAAACAGCACTGCCAGACAGGGTCTAGCCCCAGCCAAGCTGCAGGGACATGAGTAAGGATAAATAATAGCTCTTATAAATCATTGAGTTTTGGAGTGGTTTGCTATCTAGTAACATTATAGCTGACAGATGGAGTAATAAGGAAAATGAAAGAAACATCAATATGAAGGGTTCCTAATGAGTGTGCACCTGGAGTGAGCCTGAGACCAGGGTCTGGAATCTACTTTTCCTTAATAGATATCCATTTCCACATGTATCTCCCAGCGTGCATATCAACCCCACAGAATGCTTACCGAGAAATATTAATACCTTCCTACAAATGGCTCCCTAAATGGGAGTCACATGTGTAGACATCAAAGCTTATACACTATACTTTATGAAGAAAAATAATAAAGACTTGCAAGGATAATGTTGGTTTCTTGGGTAATTTGGTAAGATGCACTGACATTAGGCAATAACCCCATAAAACCTATAACTCCACCATTTATATCTTGAGGAACCATGCATGAAGTCCCCAAAGGTGTCTTTGGGGTTGATAAGGAAAAACATGCTTTTGGTGTGGGTAACTGTTCACAATTAAAGTGTTTCAGAAATAGAAGACGAACTTAAAGGGGGAATTCTTGGCAGCCAAGTCTCCAAGCAGTGCCTGTACAATTACAGCACTAATCATTTAAATAACACATTTAAAATTTACAGCACGTATGTGACTAAATTTAATCCTTGCTGTCATTCTGGAGGCAATAAGTACTGTTCTCATTTATTTTGCAAACAAGGAAACAGAAGTTCAGAGAGTTTGAAGGTCTTATCTAAAGTCGCACAGCTAAGACTGGATTCAAACCCAGGTCTTCTGCCTTCAAATCCCATGTTCTTCCCACCAAACCACTTATGAGAACAACTGCAACCCAGCCCAGATTGGAAAGCAAAGGGTCTTCATACTTTGAAACACTAGACAAGTTAAAAGGTCAAAAATAAAAAACCTTATTAGACTAGAAGTTCTGGTCGACCGCAGTACAAACTCCTCTTGAGTGGAAATGAAAAGCATATGGAGTCAGAGGCTTAAAGGCAGAAATAAAAGCTACAACCTAAAAACAAACAGAACACAGGAAAGGAGCTTTCCAACAGAGCAGTTTTTCACAAGGGCAAATCTCTGTTGTATGTTCCATAGAGAGACGAATAGACAGAGAGCAGGAATGGATTTATTTTTAACAATTGTTAATGGTTCTTCATAGAAATATCAACTATCTCACCAAGTATGATAATAATAAATGTTTATATAACTTGCTATAAAATTATGCCCTTTCCCTCCAACACTGGCCCAAAATTTGACTCCTCCAAATGTTCTTCTTGATTAATCACTGCTCGCCCTCCCAGCCCTGGCCAACCTGCTTACACATGTATATACAAAATTTTCCTAATATCAACACATGCCTTTGCAAAGTGGACTGAAATTGTCTATACATGTACATGTGAGCACGGTCCTCTCCGTATGTCTGGAATCTTTATGTAGCTTTGACATAGGAATAATAATTAACTCAATGACTGTGGGTACTTGGTTACTGTTGAACAGCAAAATGAGGGGACACGAGTGGTTTATAAATGGGATGGACTGCAGAATCTGAGAGATAAAAGCAAACTATGAGGTTGCCTGCTCCTGCGGGAGATTCACAACTAAGAAGCTGAATTTTTCAAGGTTTTTCTGGTAGACTTTTTGTTTAAGCCATGGAGACAGTCACATGAAACATGACAAACCCACTCTTCAAACAAACTCTTTGCCCTGTAAGAACAAAGGGGCAGTCAATGAAATCGAAAGGCAACTCGTTTAAAACAGATAGAAAATGCTGCCTTTTTTTTTTCAGTCCGCTACATAATTAAAAATTTGCTGTGCAGGAAATTGTTAAAGCAGTTATTAGCTATAGTATTTTAGAAAAGAATTTGACTAAGAATATAAGCTTGTGGGGGGAAAAGAGGAGATAGATTCATTCTTTGTTTAGAATGAATTACTACTACCTGTGGCCAAAGTGCCTCTTTGGGCTCAGCATTTCAAAACTGAAGAGCAATACTCCCAAGGAGCAGTCTAGATGCCACGTGAAAAGACCTCGGCACAAGGTTTTCTCACTTGGAGGATGCCAGGGCCACCTCTCCTGCTGTTATTTCTCATCATGGAGCTCCGGTGTACCATGGAAACCTCAAAGGTGATCCTCAGGAACACGAGAGTATCTCTCTGGAAGTGAGAGAGGGTCAGTTGGAATTCCCTTCTTCAGCCGGCACCACTAAAGTGCAAATGAAAATGCTTAAAGAGTGGCTTCCTCTTTCCAGTTCTGAACACACAAAGCTGAAGATTTTGTGGCCTCCTGTCTATTAGCAACCCTTGGTATACGGTTTATGGAGATAAGATGTGTCCCCAGAAGGTTAATCACACTCTCCTGGTCATGTCCCCTGAATGAGGCAAACCATCTTCATTCCACTGCCATTTAGAATGGCAATAATGACAGGCATTCAAAATTCATACTTTTTAAACTGTTGTGTTGGAGAAGACTCTTGAAAGACCCTTGGACTGCAAAGAGATCAAACCAGTCAATCCCAAAGGAAATCAGTCCTGAATATTCATTGCAAGGACTGATGCTGAAGCTGAAGCTCCAATCCTTTGGCCACCTGATGCAAAGAGGCGACTCATTAGAAAAGACCCTGATGCTAGGAAAGTTTGAAGGCAGGAGGAGAAGGGGACGACAGAGGATGAGCCTGTTGGATAACATCACTAACTCAGTGGACCCGAGTTTGAGCAAGCTCCGGGAGTTGGTGAAGGACAGGGAAGCCTGGCGTGCTACAGTCCATGAGTAGCATGAGTCCATGTGCGAGTCTCTGACTCTCACAAAGAGTCAGACATGACTGAGTGACTGAACAACAAGGACAGGTATGCATTCCCCAGACATCACTTTGCCAACAAAGGTCCGTCTAGTAAAAGCTATGGTTTTTCCAGGAGTCATGTATGGCTGTGAGAGTTGGACCATAAAGAAACCTGAGCATCAAAGAACTGATGCTTTCGAATTGTCATGCTGGAGAAGACTCCTGACAGTCCCTTGGACTGCAAGATCAAACCATTCAATCCTAAAGGAAATCAACCATGAATATTCATTGGAAGGACTGATGCTGAAGCTGTAGCTCCAATACTTTGGCCACCAGATGAGAAGAGCTGACTCATTAGAAAAGACCTGATGCTGGGAAAGATCGACGTTATGAGGATAAAGGCATGACAGAGGATGAGACGGTTGGATGGCATCACCAATTCACTGGACATGAACTTGATCAAATTCAAAGAGATAGTGAAAGACAGAGAAGCCTGGTGTGCTGCAGTCCAGGGGTTGCAAAGAGTCGGACGTGACTTAGCAACTGAACGACAATGCACCCCCCAGATATGACAGCTAAAAGGAACCTGCCACAGGCTGCTGGAGACTACCCATCCTCATCGGTCAGCAACCTCTCCTGTCCCTCTCAGGAGCAGACACTGCAAGTGGCCAGATGCCAGAAGTCCACTAAGTAGAGAAGCTGATGGTGGTGCATTGAGCAGAAAAGTAGAAAACCACCTCCTCCTGAAACCCAGACTTCAGTGTGATGTTTGGCAAAGTTGGCCAACCTGGACTGAAAGTGAAAGGCATGTGTCTATGGAGGTGTGCGCATGTACCTTCATATCTACCTGCCTTACTCCACCAAGCATTTGAAGCAATGGAATAAAACAGGATTTATGCCCCAAAGGAACCTATAGTCTAATCCAGAGAAAGACCTGTCCATGCATCTCTGTCACACAAGACAGACCAAGGGAAGTGTTAAAAGAACATACTAAAAAAAAAAAAAAAGAACATACTGATCACGGCTGGGTTGAGAGGGGAAAGTAGATTTTTGGGTGATCAAAGAAAGCTTCATGAAGAAGGCGTTGTTTGAGCTGAGCAGAAAACACGGAATTTAAATAGGAGGCATGGAAAAGAGAAAACTCCCCGAGGAAAAAATGGTATGAACACAGGGAGAGAAAGAAAAAGGACAAGATGGCTTGGAGAGTGGTCAGTGATTCGTTTTGGCAATACCCAGATCCACCTCCAGTGTTAGTAAATAGTGGGAGGACCTTGTGGAGAGTGGTGGACAAGAGTATTTGCTGCATTCCTTATGCAAGAAGCTTCACCTCTCTTTAGCATTAGCTGCCAATGCCCATATCCCCTTGGGGAATCAACACTTCCAGAAAGCTGACAGCCTGCTCACCTCTGCAGAAGGGCTGACAACATGTGCTTGGCTTGTGGGTAGGCCTGGGAAAAGTGCTGGGGAATTAACATATGAGAGCAGCCCTCAAGCAATGATTGGAGAAGGCAGTGGCACCCCACTCCAGTACTCTTGCCTGGAAAATCCCATGGACGGAGGAGCCTGGTGGGCTGCAGTCCACGGGGTCGCTAAGAATCGGGCACGACTGAGCGACTTCACTTTCACTCTTCATTTTCATGCACTGGAGAAGGAAATGGCAACCCACTCCAGTGTTCTTGCCTGGAGAATCCCAGGGACGGGGGAGCCTGGTGGGCTGCCGTCTATGGGGGTCGCACAGAGTCGGACACACCTGAAGCGACTTAGCAGCTTAGCAGCAGCAATGATATGTAGGAGCTGGTGGAAAACTGGCCCAGTTCCTTGCCCTCGGTGTAGAGCCCTGTTGTACAGTCTCTCAGAGGGTCTGTGGCTTCCCCCGGTGGTAACCACTCGTTATCCATCATTGACACTCCTCTCTTGCTGTTATCACAACTCCCCTCCCTCACTGGGCTTCTGAGTATCCAAGTCTTTGCCACATGGTCTGATTTTGGAGAAGTTCAAGCTAGAACCTTCTTTACGTCTCAGTTTCTTCATCTGTCACACGAGGATAATAATGCCTGTTTTGAATAGTTGTTATATTATCTATAATCCATTATAGATAATATAATGGATTAAAGAATATAGCAGGGTGTCTGACATAATAAGGGCTTGAGAAATAGTGATTATTCCATACATCTTAGTGATCCATGAATTCTAGGCTGTCTGATAGAGTGGGAACTGTGAAAGGTTTTAAGTAACGGCATGTTTTGCAGAGATTCCAATGACCTTCATTGGAGGACCTGGTCTTCAGTGGAGAATTCTGGCCTTCACTATAGGATGGAACAGTGCAGCTCCCCAGTGTTCCCCAATATTCATTTCTCCACTTGCATTAGAGGACTCCACGTTTCTGCTATGTCACTAGTTCTGGCCAATGGCTATGAGTGGAAGCTAGGGTGTTACTTCCGGGATGGAACATTTAACTCTCAGAGTGAAATTATACTGCACCTCTTTCTCCTTTGAGAACTGACAAAATCCTGAAGAGTGGAGCTTGAGTCACTGAGTGAACATGCAATGGAAATCAAGCCCTGGAATCTGTGATGACCATGTTAACAAACTACATGTAAATTTTGTTTTAAGGCATTGAGATTTTCTGATTATTTGTCACTGTAACATAACCTCACTCACCCTGACTAGTACAGATAGGAAAGAGACAGAACAAACTGAAGGCAGATTAGTTAGGAGTCTACTGCAAGCCTCAAGTAAAAAGAGTCTGAAGTAGGATCTAGAAACTGGAAATGTGAAGGGAGGGAAATAAAAGAGCAACTTTCAAGGAAGAAGAATCAGTTAGTAGAGAAGAAAAAAGGACTTAAATATGACTCCAGAGACTCAAGCTTGGAAAACTGGAAGGAAGATGCCTTAAAAAGGCAAGTCTAGAGGAAGAGTGGAGAGGCTGATTCTGTATGAGATATGAGTTTAAAGAGGTTCTATTTCATACCATCTAAAGAAGCCTTCCTACACCTTCTCCCCACAGAGGCCAGGGGTTGGGGGTTAATAATGGGATGAATCACCAAGGGTTTCCCTAGAATTTCCCTCATAACAATGGGTAGTGATCATGACTCAATTATAGGACATAATGATGAGATGATTTGTACTTGGGTCTCTTGGCTTATAACCCAGTACCCTTCCTACCACTTAAAACTGCCCCAGTATTGAAGAAATAACACACATCTGGTCTACACAACCAGAGGAGGGATTGCTCAACAATATGGTTAATTTAGTACTGTCTAGACAATGGAATTATGTAACTTATAAGGAAAATAAAAGCAAATGTTTGTCATCGTTTTCCTTCTTATAGTCTGAAAAATTAGCATTTAGATTGTCTGAAGCTTCATTCTGTAACAAAACTACTATTCCTCTCCAAGAATTAATAGGAGCCCTATATTTTCTCAACTTGTGGATCAGTCTCAGGAACTGAAAACTCCACTCTCAATCTTAAATGTGGACTCCTCAATCAGACTCTGGTTAAAGTCCAGTTGCAAAATGAGGGCTTTCTATTTGATCAGAAGATGAAAATAGTAAAATGCATAATAAATACTATTAAACTGGAGGTCCTTTCCTTCCCAGTAATGTTTTCTTCATTTTATCGTTTTCAAAATTACTTTCTTTCATAACCTCAGAAGCCTACAGCTATTTTATTAATTATATTAAAAGTGCCAGAAGATGTCAAGAAAATTAAGTAATATAATAAAACAGCCTTACCATACATTTAAGCCTTTTTATCTTTAACAGTTTCTTTTTAAATCTCTAGACCATCTAACCTGCACAGTGAATTCTGGTTTAAATAAAAATACATTAATAATGGTCTATATTAAGAAATTATACTGAAAAAGCAGTTCATAATGTACCTTTCAGCTTTATAATTATTTCTGTAATCTGTAATCAGATGATTTAAATTTAACACAGTTAAATTACCAACTAAGTAATTTCTATTTCCAACAGGAATCATTATACCTTTGGAATTTTGCAGAGTGTTAATGAGTTTTAGAGAAATGTTTCTATTTCTCATTCACTTTATTCCCAACAGTTAGCACACTACCTGGCACATAGTTTTTGCTAAATAAACAACTGCTGAACAAATAAAGGAATATGTAATCACAAATAAGTGATTAGCAAATACAGGTTCATTTGTCATTGTTCCCGTCCACCCCCAATCAGGTTCATTCGTCATTGTTCCCATCCACCCCCAATCAGGACATGAACGATGTTCACTTCTGTGTCTCAGTTCAGAGCACCAATCCAACTTCTTCTGATCAGTTGATGCACATTCTGACTGGATGGTTCCTTGCCTTACAGTTCATTACATAAATACGCCTGCCTTCAAAGAATGTGTGATAAAGAGCAAAGACACTTGATCTAAAGTCAGAAAATGTAGGGTTAGGTTCGGCCTTTCATGATTCTTTCTGTGCAAAGAGCTATGTAAAGAACATCACTGAAACTCCTGCAAACTAAGCTCTGAGCTAGACACAACCTAGACATTACAAAATTTAACTCAGGAAACTCCAAAAGGTAAAAGATGAATCCAAATTTTACATATTAAAAAAAAAAACTGACCTTCAGAAAAATTAAGGAACTCGGCCTAAAGTCACAAATCTAACAGGCAGGATTGCACAATAGCTCGGACTCCAAAATCAATCACCAGTAGCAATGCTGATGATATAGACAAGAGTAACTATATCATCTGCAGTCTCCAATACTTCTATCATTGCCTGCATAGATACTTCTTGTTTGAAGACAACAAACCACTTATATGTTGGTGGAGTCCTTATTGTGCCTGATCTCTGTGGTAGGCTCTGGTCACGCCTGCTGTGTTCAGCCCCTTCTGGGTCTGTTTAGATCGGACATGACTGTCTGAGCATGTTCATATGTTGGTCATCATTGCATATGTGCCAAGTCACTACCCAGGAGTTATGTCTGCTCACAATTTTATAATCTGGGTAAAGCAGAGCAAGATGGTGCTGGTGGTAATTACACTCAGATATTCAGTCCAGCAATCTGGCTTTCTAATGCCAATTTTATAACCATAAAAGCCAAGTATGTTGGAGTTTCAGGGTCCATGGCTAAGGATTAAAGAGCCTTGGTCAAGTCCTACTCAGGGCCATGCCTAGCAGGACCTCCTATGGACTCGAAGTCTACCATGGCCAACAAATCCTCCTTGAGGAACTAGGGATTTGGGAAGTTGAGCTTGTCTTACACCTCCAGGCTGATACCTCATGATACACTTTACTGAGAACCTATCATTTGTGCTTATTGGAGTGAATTATAAGACATAAAGGATCTGACTGTCAGAGTACTCATTTCGGTCAAGTTTCAAACCCATTCTCTGCAGGACAACTTCAGCCCTGGAGAGGCAGAAGGACAAGGTTAGGAAGAAAGCCCAGCCTGCCATGCTCAAAGCCCGGTTTTGCCACTCAACTTTCTGCCTCTGTCTCTTCATCTGCAAAATGGCCATGGGATAAGACCTACATCTAAGGCATGTTAGGAATAAAAGTCTGTTATTTCTAAACACTTGAAATAATACTTGGCATGTAGTAAAGCTATACGTGTTTAAGTTTTTTTGATTCTGAAATAATTTACTAATCACTGCATTTTTTTTTTTTTTTACAGAAGACACAGGTTCATGGCCGATTGGAAGGGTACTCAGCTCATTGATTAATTTCATTGATTTGAACTTCACCAAGGCCAAGTTAGCTGACAATTTCATCAGGGTTTGGCAGAAGCTTGTGTACAGTCTACTTTGAAGAAATTACCTATGCAAAATATGAGTATGAACAAGAGGGCAGGAACCTTGTTTTAACAAACCCAAACAAAACAACTTTTTAAAGTACTTTGAGCAAAAGCAAGTCCAACTTATTTCTTGTATTAACCAACATCCTCCATTCCCTCAAGGGTTCTGATATTGATGGCCACCAGTGCTCCTGGAAGGCTTGGGCTGGCAGGGCTCCACTCTCTTTATGGCCCTTGGGCACCCATTCCCCACACAGCTGAGTGCTGTGCTTATTTACCAAGAGTCAGCTGCATTGCTCCCAGTTGTTATTTTAATTACATGACCTTTCATTCTGTAAATAGATGAAATACAAATAAACGAGAAAAAGTTGTTTCTGTAAAAACTAGGTTGACTGCTTGGGGATAACTCAGTAATGGTACTTTCCAAGCAACAATTGCAGCTACTTTAAAAGACTGAAATGTCTGGAAACTTTCGGCACTCAGATAATGCCCTGTTGTCGCAGTCTAAGCGTGACGGATGACCAAGAACTCTAATTAGTGAGCCCATGTTTTAAAAAAAAGAAGCATTATCCTTACATCCAAATATTATGACATAAGTCTCCCATTACTATCTCTCAACTGAAAATAAAATATATCTATATTTAAATCATCCCCCAATTGACTCTTCCTATTAACTGACCACTCCAAATTAGAGTGGATAAAAGAGTTTCTACCATAATTACATGAGAATAGTTACTCTTGATAACAATGGTATGGCATACAGGAATCACACCTAGGCCCTGCAGTGGAAGCGTGGAGTCTTAACCACGGACCTCCAGGAAACTCCCTTTTTCCCCTTTAAGACAGAGTTATTGTCATTACTTTAAAACATAAGCAGAATTTGAGTTCTAGGATGTGGGTCAGGTCTATAATGCTTTCTATGTGTGTGTGTTTTGGACACAGTCATATATGGCCCATTATCTACATCAGATGAACTTATGGGATAACTCACATCTAAGGCTAAACTCCCTGGACTTGTTCTAATACCCCCATCTTTGTTGTGTTTGGGAACTGACAAGCTATTTTCCAGGACACAGGAAACTTTCAGCAGGAAAATAAAAAAATTATCAATAATGTTAATAGTGAATACAGACACCACAGAGGAGCAAACAAAAGGAAGCAGCAGGCCAGGTGATGTGCATTATCTAAAGGTTCAGGCTGACTAGGGTTCTGACAAAATGTGGTCCTCTGCTTGTTTTGTAAATAAAGTTTTATTTAAACATATGTACATTTATTTAAATATTGATCAATGACTATTTTTGCTTTACAATGAATGAGCTGAGTAGTTGCAATACAGACCCAAGAAGTAAAAATGAAATAAATAATATTCATTATCTGGCCCTTTTCAGAAAAAGTCTGCTAACCTAAGCTCTCAAGGATCAATTCTGCCCAAGACAGTACTTGACAAGGTATGATTATAATTGCGCTTTATAAAATGTCCTGGAACTTTGCCATAGTGGATTAATTCCTCAAGGTTATCCCCAACAATGAGAAGCAAGCCAAGTGATTAACTAAGCCACTGACAATGTCTGATGACACAAATTTCCCCTCAATTTCCCCTTCAAGAGTGCCTCCTAGAATTCCCTTAAAATCACACTGTGGAGTTAGTTTCAGATGGGAATTTTGATGCTGTACAAAAGTACTCTTTCCTCCGCTCTAATGCCTCTGTCTACCTATGGATCATGGCATCTGGTCCCATCACTTCATGGGAAATAGATGGGGAAACAGTGGAAACAGTGGCTGACTTTATTTTGGGGGGCTCCAAAATCACTGCAGACGGTGACTGCAGCCATGAAATTAAAAGACACTTACTCCTTGGAAGGAAAGTTCTGACCAACCTAGATAGCATATTGAAAAGCAGAGACATTACTTTGCCAACAAAGGTTCATCTAGTCAAGGCTATGGTTTTTCCAGTGGTCATGTATGGATGTGAGAATTGGACTGTGAAGAAAGCTGAGCGCCGAAGAATTGAAGCTTTTGAACGGTGGTGTTGGAGAAGACTCTTGAGAGTCCCTTGGACTGCAAGGAGATCCAACCAGTCCATCCTAAAGGAGACCAGTCTTGGGTGTTCATTGGAAGGCCTGATGCTGAGGCTGAAACTCCAAAACTTTGGCCACCTCTTGCGAAGAGTTGACTCATTGGAAAAGACGCTGATGCTGGGAGGGATTGGGGGCAGGAGGAGAAGGGGACGATGGAGGATGAGATGGCTG
The DNA here is from genome assembly GCF_029378745.1 of Bos indicus. Lineage (NCBI taxonomy): Eukaryota > Metazoa > Chordata > Mammalia > Artiodactyla > Bovidae > Bos > Bos indicus. Next base: position 36,054,467 of record NC_091779.1, read on the forward strand.
GATGGCATCACCAACTCGATGCACATGAGTTTGGGTGAACTCCAGGAGTTGGTGATGCCAGGGAGGCCTGGTGTGCTGCGATTCATGGGGTTGCAGAGAGTTGGACACGACTGAGCAACTGAACTGAACTGACCTATGGATCTCTGTGGCTTAGAAAATGGTGCTTTTCACAGACCCTGTATTTCACAGCAAACAAGGAGATGAGCTGAAAAGGTAGCTTGGACTGTCTTTTCACAGATCATTTGTTTCTCCAAGCATGGCACTGTCACAGGAGCCTGGGCAAAGGGTTCATTACTTCTAAACGTATAAACACAATCAAATTCAAAAGGAAAGAGCTAGTCAATGAAAAGAGAATGTGAGTCTCTACCTACCCCAATGGTCATAGGGGTGGTGGATCTAGTAGACAGAGTACTAGGTCTGTGGTCAGAAGGTTCCGGTCTTGGTGCTGATTGTGCTACTAACAAAATGCATGACCCCAGGCAAGTGACTTACCTTCACTAAGCCATATAGGCTTAGCCAGCTATCCCTAAGGTCCCTTCTAGTTCTAAGATTCTAGGATTCTATGATGCCAGCCTTAAGAGGCTGTGCTCTTACCAGTGCCTGGCACATCACAAGCACTATAAAAGCATTAACTATCACTACTGTTTTGTGAAGGCACAATGCATGCCTTTAAATGTTAATGGTTCTTCCCCTTTGTAACAATCAACAACCTAAACTCAAGTTCTAGACAACAGAACATAACCATAAGCAATGAAGTCTCCAAATTCTACTGGCCCTCTCAATTAGCACAAATGAATAAAGCTTTTTTAGATGGAAGAGGGTAGTTGGTGGTGATGGTAGTTCTTGAATCTAAAACCCAAATAGTCACCCTTCTTGAATATCTCCAATTAGAAAATTGGTTCAATCAAAAGTTTTTATTTTGTGTGCATGCTTAGTTGCTCAGTCATGTCCAAGTCTCTGTGATCCTTTGGGCTGTAGCCCACCAGGCTTCTCTGTCCATGGAATTTTTCAAGCAAGAATACTGGAGTGAGCAAGACTATTGGAGTGGGTTGCCATTTCCTCCTCCAGGGAAATCTTCCTAACCCAGGGATCGAACCCTCATTTCCTGTGTCTCCTGCATTGCAGGGGGATTCTTTCCCCACTGAAGCCTTTATTTTGTACTGCAATATAAAAAAATTTCCCCTGATAATCTCGAGATATCAATAGGTTGAGACTGAGAACTAGGGTTCTTTAGGGTATCCAAACATCTTTTTCCATCTTCTCATAATACATAAACTCCTCATGGGGGCAGAGGAGGAGTCAGGGTTGTCCAACAAAATGGTAAAGGAAATTCAGTCTTCAGTTTCCAAATAAATTTAGTTGATTATGGGTTTAGAAAAACTGTTAGTACCCACCAAAATCCCTCAGGTCTTGCCATTTCAGACTGGCCAGCCCACTTCCAGCTACCAGTCTTTGCAACTTTCGCCTTAAGAATGTTCTCAGTGCTTCCCTTGTGGTCCAGTGGTTAGGAATCCATCTTGCAATGCAAAGGACACAGGTTTGATTTCTGGTCCAGGAAGATCCAGGGCAACTGAGACGTGTGCAGCACAACTACTGAGCCTGTGCTCTAGAGCCCACATGCCACAAACTGAAGCCTGCGAGCCTAGAACCCATGCTCTGCAAGAGAAGCCACTGCAATGAGAAGCCCGCACACCGCAGCTAGAGGGCAGCCTCTGCTCTCTGCAGCTAGACAACACCCATGTACAGCAATGAAGACCCAGTGCAGTCAAAATAAAATAAATTTAAAAAAAATTTTTTTAAGAGTTTTCTCAGAAGACACAGAAAACTTCTCTGCCCATAATTCTGGCAGGCCTCCCTTGGTGACAGATGGAATTGATGTAAATACCACAGCTCTCATGCCTCAGGTAGGCAAACTCTGAGACACCTGTTCTATACCATTTTCTAGAGTTTCTTCCATAAGTCTAAGCTCTAATTACTCACAGTGTTAACTCACTTGATGAGAAAACCTTCACTGACTGCCTTCTCAGTGGACTCCCTATCTCACTTCCCCAATGTCCTTTTTTTGTTGCTGTTCTGTTTGGTTTGTTTTACTTTTTAAATAAATGATTTTAATTCAAATATTTATCCTATGGTCTGTTCCTGGGAAATTCAAATGAAGACAATGGGTGTTGACTAATTAATTCTTTAAAGTTTGAATAATAAACATTAATCAGCAGAGTATCAGGTACAAGATATTTATAGCCAAGAAATAGAAAAATTGAGTTGAAAAATTATGATTAGCATAAAAACCAGCAATAAACCTAACAGACGTGGGAGAAAGTCCAAGCTTGTGGTCTTCCCCTTCAGGTCAAATTCCCTGGAGTTCTAAGAGGTTAATTTAGGTTCATGGTAACTTTCTCAAGAGATGAAGAATTATCTTGCATTCATTTCGTATGTGTTCTAGAAACCTGAGTTCCTAGAATTTCTATTAAAAGTCCTGGACATCACTGCAGTAATTTCTCAACACCACGCAGCGAAGGATAGGTCAGTTTCAATGTGTTCTTAGCCAAGAAGCCAGCAGATTTGGGCCCAGAGGACAAGCTCATTCTCAAAAGATAAAGGTTTCTGTTGCTCTTGTAGATACTCTGTGAATTTATAGCAGGCATCGTTAAGCTAAATCGGACCTGATCCTCTGAGAGTTCTGAATGCAAGCTAAACACAAATCAAAACCTCATGGTTACACCTGAGGAGGAAAATAGTAGAAATAGAGGATATATCATGCAGCAGTGGTAACAAAGGTAGCAATTAGGGTCCCAGTAAGAAGTAGAATTTATTTGATCTAAAAATATGGTCATTAAAAGACAACTTAACAGACGTGTCGGAGAAGGCAATGGCACCCCACTCCAGTACTCTTGCCTGGAAAATCCCACGGACGGAGGAGCCTGGTAGGCTGCAGTCCATGGGGTCTCGAAGAGTCGGACACGACTGAGCGACTTCACTTTCACTTTTCACTTTCATGCATTGGAGAAGGAAATGGCAACCCACTCCAGTGTTCTTGCCTGGAGAATCCCAGGGACGGGGGAGCCTGGTAGGCTACCGTCTATGGGGTCACACAGAGTCGGACACGACTGAAGTGACTTAGCATAGCATAGCATAACAGACGTGTGAACAGCTCTGAGAAACAACTAGAGGTGTTGATGCACCTAGAGGCCAGCAGCAGTGAGATGCTGCCAATACCCCAGGGCAGAAAGTGCAAAGTGAAGAAAAAACTGTTCCGGGAGCCAGCCAGAGTCAGAAGCCATGGAGATGCAGTTTTAGAAAAACGTGACTGCTGCCAGCAATGCAGTGCCTCCAAAGGAGGGTGGATCACGGCACAAGTACACCAGAGCCTCTCCCCGGCTCTCCTGATCTCCTTCTGATGTCTCTCATCAGCTGAACTCAAAGAAGCCAAGGGCAAAGCAGCCCAAGTGATGCAGTAAGCCCAGCCCCAGAGAGCAAGGAGCAGGGCAGAGAAGAGCAGAGAGGAAACGTGGAGTGAGGAGCAGGATGGAGTAGAAAACCCACCGTTATTTGTGTGCAGAGCAGAACATGATGGAACCCCACTCTTCGTGGGGAAAACTTTGTAGTCATTTCATTTATTTCCTTAATACTTAGTTCATCTTTTCACTCAAATTGTGAAAATAATCAAAAATTATAGAAAAGTGAGAGTTTGAGTGAACATATGTATAATCACCACATGGATGAAGTGAGAGTTTGAGTGAAGGTCGCTCAGTTGTATCTGACTCTTTGGGACCTATGGACTATAGCCTGCCAGGCTCCTCTGCCCATGGAATTCTCTAGGCACGAACACTGGAGTGGGGAGCTGTTCCCTTCTCCAAGGGATCTTCCAACCCAGGGATCGAACCAGGTTCTCCTGCATGGCAGGCAGATTTTTTACTGTCTGAGTCAGCATGTAGCAACAGTTTAATCCTGTCTCCATCAGTGAATCTGATTTTTGATGTATTGATACTTCAAAGGGAATTTTAGACATCACTTCCTCTTAAATACTTCAGCATCAAATCATTTACTTTGCTCATTTTTAACTGCTATTATAATGTAGCTCTACTTTATATATACTGCCAATGCAGGAGACATTAAGAGACATGGGTTCGATCCCTGGGTTGGGAAGATCCCCTGGAGGAGGGCATGGCAATCCACTTCAGTATTCTTGCCTGGAATCCCATGGACAGAGTAGCCTGGTGGGCTACAAGCCATGGGGTTGTAAAGAGTCGGACATGACTGAATCAACTTAGTGAACATACACATACACACACAAAAATACATGGGCTTCTCTGGTGGCTTAGACAGTAAAGAATCTGCCTGCAAAGCAGGAGACCTGGGTTCGATCCTTAGGTTGAGAAGATCCCTTGGAAAAGGGAATGGCTACCCACTCCAGTGTTCTTGCCTGGAGAATTCCAAGGACAGAGGAGGCTGGCGGGTTATACAGTCCATGGGGTTGCAAAAAGTCAGACACAATGGAGCGACTAACACATACACTCATAATACACTTGTATATGTATATATCAAGAAATCAATTAGTGAATGGGTCAATCAATGTGGTTGCTTTCAATTGGGCCACATAGGGGCATTCATTTTATCAGGTGTAACAGTCCTTACAAAACAAAGACTCTAGCTTTTGGCTGCTTTACTTTCCAAGAATTCCAGAATTGATCTTGGTAAGCAAGCCAGGGTCAACACAATAAAACTGAAGCAAGTTGTTGAGTACTGTTTTCCCCCCAACCTCACAATCAGATCTCGTTACAAGAGATGGACTGACTTTATCCCTTCCCCTGCAACCCGACCTTTTCTATTATACTGCCAATGCCATTCCCACACAAGGCTCATGTTCCTTTGGTTTCAAAGACAGATGGAGGAAGGAGGGGAACTGAACACACTGGGCTGCTTTCACTCCTCCTCCCCCACGATCTTTTGATGTATGAGTAAACAGTATTATTGCCTTTGTTTCTTAACCTCCCAAACCATGATAAAAAGCCGATCTGAGGCAGTCCAACTTGTTACTTCAAATTCTACCTCTTCTCTGGGTATCGAAAATAACATATTTCACAGTATGGACTCAATCAGACGCTCCTTAAAAACCCACATTTCCAATAGCCGCTGGCAACGTGGAGGTAGAATTTAAATTACATATTGCTGCACACTGACTCCTGGGCCATTTCCCTCTCCAAATCATTCTTCAGTGTGGGTTTTCAAATGTATGCTTAGGTTGAGAAAAAATGTTGACACAGAGAAGCGACATCTTTTCTGTATCGTGAGTGAGGAAGGAAATGAATTTGGGAGCTGGGAGCATGATCAAATCAATCACACCATGTTAAAACGTATTTGCCCCAAACAAGGCCATTGGTTTCCATTGCATAACTGTGGGAAAGACCAACTGCGTGCTAGACACCCCAGCAGGCCATGGAGGGGACCCCCAGGTGAAGACATCAGAGTGCTCTCCTTCACAAAATACCAATCTAACCGAAGGCACAGTTCAGTACACCAAAAACATGAAAGTGAACATGTTAGTCACTGGGTCTTGTCTGACTCTGAGACCCCATGTACTGTAGCCCCCCAGGCTCCTCTGTCCATGGGATTCTCCAGGCAAGAATACTGGAGAATGGAATGGGTAGCCATTCCCTTCTCCAGGGGATCTTTCCAACCCAAGGATCAAACCTGGGTCTCCCGCAATGCAGCAGATTCTTTACCATCTGAACCGCCAGGAAAGCTCGTCACACCAAAAACGTAAAGCAAAGCAAAATAGGAGAAAAGAGAAAGGCCTTCTGGCTGGGAGGGTGCATGAAGACCTCACAGAACAGGGGGAACTGAGCCAAGCTTGGAAGGGTCATTGCCTTTCCTTGGGCAGAGATGAGGGAAGGATATTCCAAGGGTGAGGATCAACATGTGGACAGGGTCACCACTGGGAAGCAAAGAGGAGGTCTATGGAAGAGCAAATAATCGAGCTTGGCTGGAATACAGATCATGTATTCAGTGAGAAGACAGGAAAAGGAAGTGGGGCCATACTGTGATAGACCTTGGATGTTCAGCTTTAGAGTCTGGAATGCAGTAGGGAGCCAGAAAGGAATATTAAACACAAAAGTGACAGGACTGGAACTACATTTTAGAAAGATTATTCTGGCAGGGAGGATAGTTGACTCAAAACAGGCAGAGAGAGAGCAGATATCAGAGAAACAGCATCTTTCATATTTATTCTCTTAATACCACAGCAAAGAAGGTAGATAAGGAAAATTTTTCCTTATATTCTAACTGCAAATAACCTCTTTTTTGGGTATGGAGCCATACAGATGATACATGGAAATCTATCACCACTATAGTAGCTATACATAATCTTGATACAGCATCTTGATTATTTCTTCCTGGCTTTATAAAAAGCCCAAAACAAATGTTAGCTTTTTTTTTGTAATTAAACTCTAAACTGATTCCAGATCTTTCATCAATAACATGAACTTTATGACTGATCTAGATACCAAAAGTCATTGTTTGATGATGCACACTTGAAGAATCTAGAATATGAAATCAAGGAAATGAAATTCCTTTCGGTTCCATTTTCACGGGAGCCTAAGCTCAATTACACATTTGTGTCGATGTTGTCAATATTTGGAGTTATATCAAATATGGAAAATCTACCATCTCTACCACTATATAAACTCTATAAACTATAATAACCTAATGAATATGGCCTAACTCTGGAGTGCTCATTGTGAACCAAATGTTTAAGTACTTTCCTAGCTGCATTTCCAGTCATTATATTATCTCACTGATTTATCAGATATGATTTTATCTGATAGGTAATACCTTTGTGATAGGTATTACGAGCCTAAGACATGAAGTACTCTATCTGGAATCAGGCAGCCATAACTTTTAAAGCCAAGCTTGAAACCCATGTCTGTTTGATTGGATTCTTGTTACAATTCTTCCAAGCTGCAGGGATGTGTGTTATTTATGCAGGTTGTGGCCAAAGCCCATCAATTACTCTCAAACAACTATCAAAAGAATCCTTCTTTTCCCAACCTCACGATATACTTGTTTAACTACACCCATTAGGAACTCCTAGAACATCAAAAAAATGCCTAAGAAATTATCAGAAAGTCTTGAGACTTGAATGATAAACCTTTGAAATACGCCACATTGAAGGTCTAGCAAATACCATTTCCACTAAAGAAAATGGCTACGTGTTGGAGGAATGGGAAGCTTGGAGGAATGACAAAGCCAGGCTGAGTATCCTGCGTGTCCCTGAGACCCCAGAAGGGTCTTCTACAGGGGACACTAGAAGGATTCTGGGGCCATCCTCCAGCCATGATAACTGCTTCTTATTTGCAAATAGCCCCTCGGTCATCATGTATTTTACAAAACACACATCAACCAGTCAGGAGTATAACTGAAAGCAGCACCAATTCATTCCACAGAGTGTCCCATGACATGCATGGAGCCTCTGCGAGTGAAAGGTGGGCGAGTCCTATTGGCAAGGTCCCTCCTGACTGCAGAGCTAAACACGTCACAGTGGTGACGCTCTTACCCAGCAGCTGCAAGAACACCTCTGCATTGATGCATCAGGGGATAGGCTCATGTCCTGGTTTGGGCCTGTTTCCTCTTTGCTAAGTCATCAGCCCTTGACTTCCCAGTGGGGCGAGGGTTACAAGGTCAAGTGAGATTATTTCTTTGAAAGTGCTTTGGAAAACACAGTGGTTCAACAAAACATCAATTTATCTTTTTGGGATCAGTCCACACCATCTTCATCCCTGTCGAAGCAGGCTGTGGTGTCTAAAATATGATTTTTGTATTTTAAGATGCATCTGTCACTGAATAAATTATTCTACCATGAATAGTCCTTTTTGTTTTGGGACACAAATAGAAGGAGCTTCTAGAAAACTGTGGTAAAAACTGGAGTTCTAGTGGATGTGCCTTAGGAATTCACTCTATTTAACCCTCCGGGTAGTTATTTCACTTTTCAAAAGGGATAAATTTTACTTTCTGTAAAATGTAGGAAATACATAGCAACAAATAGTATTTAGTTACCCAGATGGCACAGTGGTAAAGAATCTGCCTGCAATGTAGGAGACACAGGTTCGATCCCTGGGTCGGGAAGATCCCCTGGAGAAAGAAATGGAACCCACTCCAGTATTCTTGCCTGGAGAATTCCAAGGACAGAGGACCCTGGCCAGCTATAGCCTATGGTGTCGCAGAGTTGGATACGACTGGGCGATTGAGCACATACACTACAATGAAAGCCAACTCCAGGCCCACTTCTGCCACATATACAAATATTCATGGGCAAGTCACAAAAGTTCTCAAATAACTTAGTCTTTTAAGATCCGTGTTTGTTCTCTTAGGAGCTCCAAATCACTGCCTCAGAGAAAATTCACCACATGTGGTAACTGTCTTCCCATGTACACAGTTGAACTACATTTCCCAGCTTCATTACAGTTCTGTCGGGGCCCAGTGACCCTGTTCTGGCCCGGCACACAAATGTCTCCCATACAAGTCTTCTTTCTATTTACCTTCCATGACACCTTGGAGGCCCATTTTAAAGATGGTGGCAGTACAAGATGGAGATATTAAAGACCAAGTGACAGGTTTTCAAGTTACCTTTTGGAGGAGAGCAGCCCAAGCGAGCTGCCCATGAAGAAATATTCACTTTGGGCTTGGAGTAAATGAAAAATAAATTTTAGGTCAAGTCACTGAGATTTTGAAGTTGTTTGTTACAGCCGCAAGCAGATTGCTGAGACAGATATTATAGAATTACATAATACAAAATTGCATTGGTATTCTAATGGGAGGATCAGCAAGTCATCCAGGGCCATTGGGCAAAGGAGCCTACGGTTAAGTGAGAAAGATACAGGAGTGAATGGAGCTCTGAGGCAACACCAAAGCAGCTTGACCCTCAGGGCTTGCTGGATTGTTACTTTTTGTCCATGCAAAAATAGAAGGGCACACACAGTCTTTCTAGCCAACCATATATTTCGCTAATGGAAACATTTCTAACACAATTTGTGCTAATTACCAAACCCTCTAGTCTACATTTTTTATAGCATCACTCAAAGTACTTTCCCCAACCACCTTTGAAAGTGGACCTTGCAGTAAAGTTCTTCAGGTGGTAACTAACCAGTTAGCCCTGGAGTGTAGATTACTGGCCAGCACAGAGGTGAAGTTCAAAATACTTAACCACTGGTACTGCACATCACCAAGGGATTAAAAAAAAGTGCAAACTCTTATGTTGGAGCAGTACCTTCTACCCTGGATAACTTCAAATGTTAATTAAGCGCCTTTAGGGTAGAGATTAAAGTAATTCACACCATGACTGTTTATACTTAAGTATTTAAAGAATAAATTAGAAACAAACAAGCGTCTAATTCACAGACATCGTCCAGTGTATTTATGTCTCTGCTCATCCTAAGAATTACCAGCAAAGGATCATGGGACCTATCCCTAAGTGTCAGATTAGATCAATAAAATTAGCCATCTGTCCAAGGAAGGCTTTAAACTCAGGTTGTATTTAAATATTACGTTTCCAACTGCCCAGATGTTACAGAAAAGTGCCTGCTGACACAACTCCTTTTGCACAATGTAAACCATTAACTGGCTAATATACATTTGTTGCACCAAGGAAAATAAACAGCATTAACACTGCGTTAAATCTGATTCGGGATTTTGGGTGCCCTGTCAGCAAACACAAGTGTTAAGATTTAAGTTGCTCAGGACTGTCAGACTCAGGCAAAGAAAGAATCTTCATGTATCTTTAGCAGGAATGCAGAGGAAGAGACTGGAAAAGAGATCAAAGCTTCAGAAAGTAAGGTTGATCCCATTAGTTAAGATAATAATAATTAGTGTGAGTATTGTTAGATAATCATATCTTATCTTTGTGTAGCACCTTAGTTCTTTCAAAGCACTAGTCTGATTTCCTTTGATTCTTAAAATAAGCCGGTGGGGTTATCTGGGGTAAGTGGGGTTTTTCTTACAGCTCTGGAAATGCAGAATCATGAATAAGAAATGCAAGGGCCATTGGTGTCCAGTCTCTTATCTTTCTATGTCACCAGTAGTGGCCATGAATCACTCCAATCTGGCTGATCAGTGAGCAAACCCTGGCCATTTCTTAGCTATCTAGCTTCATGGAGATTTTCATGAACCTCCAGTCACATGTCAGTCTGGATAATTCTCTTTCAGGAATAGCTGCTCCCCACCCCCAACACCCTACAAAACTTCCACATGACAATTACCAGACAAAAACTGTCCATCACTCTTGGAGTTGGTGTTTCTCAAAAAAATCCACTCAAGCCAGACCACAAACCTCACAGTTACATCTCCAAACCCCAAATCAAGGCATGTGGTTGACCAAAGAGTCTTTCTGATTTGCCAATTTATCTAAAAAAATTGTACAACTTGGTAAACTTAAAATTATGTTATCAAGTATACATCAACACGCATGAGAAAGAATAAAAAGTACATGAACTCATGTCTGTGTTAATTATTCTGATGCCTGGAAATACACATATTTTTTCCTCCTTTCCCCTCCACCCCTGTCCAGATTAAACAAGCCCAAATTCATAAACATTGCCTTCAAGCTTCAAGCTTCTAATCCCTTTTAATGCCTTGGTGTATACATTACCTCATTTAATCCTTAATTGGTTGGTTCTTTCTTTATCCTATTTCTGTAAGACATTATGAAAAAACTGAAGCAAACTTTTTGGCCAACCCTATATTTTTATAAACAAGGAAACCCAGGCTTATAGAGTTAATATAACTAGGCTTAATGTCACCAGGCAATTTTTTAAAAAAGAAAAAGAAAACAACAACAAAAACACAGTGTCAGAACTTGAACCCAAACTTGTCGAGTAGCAGAGTCTGTGCTTTCACCCAAGCCCGGAGAACGGGCTGGTCATGCACAGTTCAGCCCGGCTTCCTGTTGATGTTACTGCAGGTCGTCCCTCCTGGGTGCAGCCATCTCTCAGGGACAGGGCTAGGGGAAAGAGGATAAGTAGGAGGACTTGCTCAGAAGAGATGTCCTTCAGCGACCTTCGAAGATCTCAAGTCCTAAATCCAATCTTCAGACACCCTGCAGACTGTCTAGACGCTGGTTTGTTCCGGTTGAAACACACGTGTGTTATCGAAGTGGAGACTGTCGGGGTACTGGAAAGTTCCTGGGATGGAGGTACCAGGGAAGAGAGGCAGTGGAGGAACCCAAGTTCTCCTCCGTCATGTCCCCAAGTGTGAACTGTGACCCACATGTACCATGTGACCCGAGGTTCTTGTTTAAAAAGCAGATGTCTGGGATGCACTCCAGGAATTCTTATCCACACAGGAGTTCAAGAATGACTCACAGGTCTAAGATCTGCTCTGAGCCAATGTTAGAAAATGTGCCCTCTGGTGGCAGCGATTTGATTTGATTTTTCACCTGAGTCTCTCCCTGTCCCCACGCCCAACCCCCAACCTATGAGATCAGAGGGCTCATGTCTTCCAGCTCATCTCAGGAGATTAAAGTCACACCTTGAGGTCCTTCTCCAAAATGGTGGTTCACAATCAATGCAATCAAAGATGGGTGGCAGTGGGGGTGTTTCTCCTATAAACTGTGATTTACACTCTGCAGTATCTCCTCATCTTTCCCCCCTTTTTTTTTAATCCCTGAAATAGCAGATGCACTTCTAATACCTGTAACTAGCTGTGACCAAAACAAGTGGCAAGGGTCTTGACCAGCTCAGAAGATTCTCTGTTGCAATCAAGACATCATGTCATTCATTTAGTGGGTTGGGAGAAGTACAGTCCCGTTTGTGGAGGGGGAGAGGCGGGAGAAGACAGGATCTCCCCAGGATAACCCTGCAGGAGCTGAGATCCCACCTCTGCCTCAGACACCTGAGCCCTGTTTCCCAGAAATCTATCTCTGGGTCACTGGACCACTTCTGAGCTACAGTAACCCATGAATAGGCTACCCCAGTAGCTCAGCAGTAAAGAATCCGCCTGCAATGCAGGAGACGCAGGTTTGATCCCTGGGTCAGGAAGATCCCCTGGAAGACGGCACGGCAACTCACTCCAGTATTCTTGCCTAGAGAATCCCATGGACAGAGGAGCCTGGCAGGCTACAGTCCATAGGGTTGCTGAAGTGACCGAGCACACACGCACGCAACCCATGAACAGATGGACAACTACTCCCAAAAGAATTCTAAGGTTATTAAAGTCCTGGTCTCAGAGTAAGAAATAAAAAGCACAAACAAAAAACACCACTCAGTTCCTTTCTGATCAAGTCACTCTTCCATGAGAAAGAATTCTGAGAAGAAAGTACTGCCTCATGTTACACACATTTACTCCTGATCGTGGCCTCACAGAGGTCCCTTTACCTCATAGAGAATCAAAGGAAAGAGAAAGAGAGGCAGGGGCTTCTTTAGAGGGATTGGCTGTGAAGTGGGAACAAACTGGAGGGTAGGGGGGCTGATGGAAGAATGGGTTGGAGGAAATATTTCTGCTATGGTGCCAGAACTGCAGGGGATGCTAGTAGCTAGGTGCTGAGGAGGTGGGGAGGGGGAATATATATATATATATATATATATATATATATATATATATATATATATATATATATATATATATAGCTTCCCAGATGGCCCAGTGGTAAAGAAACCACCTGCCAATGGAGAAGACTCAGGTTCGATCCCTGGGTTGGGAAGATCCCCTGAAGGAGGAAATGGCAACCTGCTCCAGTATTCTTGCTTGAAAAATCTCATGGACAGAGAAGCTTGGCTGGCTACAGTCCACAGGGTCACAAAGAGTCAGACACAACTGAGAGACTGAGTATACACACTCACATAATCTCCCTCGTGGCATTTATGGCTCCAGTTTTCATCAAGAAGCAAGGCAATCTGGATCAGCCTCCTGGAGGAGTAGGGTTAGTTGGAAAGGAAGAGGGTGTCCGGAAGAGCCGAGTCCCCCAAATTACATGCCCTGTGAAAGGGACTTGATGAGAGCTTCAAGTAAGGATATAAGCAAACTCTTGTGAATATCAGGTTATTCTGTGTAGGTGCAGGAAGTAGAACAAGATGACCCATGACCCCTGCTTGATCCTCTAGCCATTCAGTGTCACACTAGTAGCAGCAGAAACCACCTAGAGGTGCCTGTATTCCCCACCATCAACCCCCAAGGCACAGTGCCCTTGAGCTATATCTGCTCTGTTCCTCCAGGCTTTCGTTTTGCTGAGTTTCCCTGGATCTTTGTTTGAGTCCACATCGGTAAAGAAATATTGAGGAAAGGTGGAAAGGAAATGATTACAGACCTGCATCTCCCCCGAAAATGACTGTGAACCCCAGTTCTCCAGGGGAAAATCTTCAACTCTGAGCTGACCTGACCTTGTCCCACTGACCCTAAGACATCAGGCAGCTGGAAAGAGAAAAGGCAGGGGAGCCCTCAGCTCTCTCTGTGTGCCAGAGTTAAGCTAACACTGTGAGATACAAATCTGCTTGTGGGAACACACGTGGCTTGACGCATGCTGGTCCCAGCAGATGTGTCTTGTCTGGATTTTCCTTTCCCTCCCTCCTGCCCCACATTAGAGGCTCAGCAGTCCTCTCTGCACACGCGGGTGAGAGACTGGGTAAGGGAAGTGCTGGAGATCACTCAGGAGGTCTGGGTACTAGTTCCAGGCTCGGCTTCTGATGTTAACTTGGGGCAAGTCCCTGAGTCACACACGCTCAACCCAGCTGTAAAGTGAGGGCGTTTCAATTCCTGCCAGGTCTGTGATTTGAATGTGGGAGCCCCATGGGAGCCCCCCGGTTCATCCAGGAGGAGGACACCCTCTCCGAAGGGATGCACATCTCTGCTAATCAGGCCATTAAGGACTCCTTTCTGCTTCTAAATATCAGAGACTTTAATTCCCATTCCCCCGCTGGCTAGTTGAGTGACCCTGGGTAAGATATTTAATTTCTCTAAGCCACAACTTCCTCTTCAGTTAAACAAGGATAATAATGGTACCCATCTCACAGACCTGTTGGGTTGATTAAATAAATCATTATGTGTCAAGTTCTTCGGAGAGAGTAGCAAGCACTTAATCAGTGTTATTATTATTTAATATGACTGAACTTTCACACTGTCCTTTCTTGTGAGTCTCAGCAAGTGCAGAGGTTTCATTACTGACACTAATGACAGATGAGTAGCTATCTTGGGGTGGAGGGAAAGGTTGCCTATCTTAGACCCAAATGAAACTCAGAACTGAGTTTCAAGCTGCATAGTCGTTCTCTTTCTCACCAGAATTAGATGGGGGTGGGGGATTTTCAGGTGGATTTTGAATCCAAGACTTCAACAAAGCCATACTTGTCAAAGATAGATTTAGGAGTGTGAGGAGAAAGACAGGGCCATTCAAATAAAACAGGACTGTTCCAGTATGCCTTAGGTGGTAGCCATGCTACCTTCAAAGTACTGCACACAAATCAATTTCTATTGAGGAAACAAGGTACAAAGAAACTCCCACATGGATACTCGCAGGATTTGCTGGTGTCTGGGGAAGATTATAAATTAGCTGGTTGCTGTTCACATCAGAGCCAAGTGGGGCACATTCACTTTTTAATCTGGACCAATTTTCCGGATCAAAAACCAGTCTTTCCAAGGGATGTAAATGAGCCCAGGAGGATATTTTCCCCCAAAGTTTATGAAGTAGCTGTCATTTTAATCTGAACAGCCTTCCAACCTGAAAGCTAGTGTCTGGATAAAATTATAAAATAATGAAAAACTCTCCTAGGCTGAACCTAGTCCAAACACTCCTTCTACCTCCAGTTTGATACGTTTAATGTGAGACCCTGGATGAACCAGGTAGGAAATATTTTTAGGAAAGGAACTACAGAAAATAAGAAAGGAAATATGGTGAACCATATGAGCAGTTTTACACAGCAGGCTTTTGTGAAATACTTTTTTAAAAAAATTCTGCTTAAATGAATTGAAATCTATCCTTAAAAGAACATTACATGCACTGCTCATGCTAAAGAACTACAGCTATAACTATGCATTGTTCAAAAAATTGTGACTACATGGTTTTATGTAAATAAATCCACAGAAGGGAGTTGATCACAATCTGCATATCTTAAGGAGGGAAGTTAGGAAGAATTCCTTCGTTGAAATGCTTTAAGCTCTGTGTCTGTGTGCATTAGGAAGAGAAACAACATAAAGTAATATCACCTGGGACTGCTGCTGCTTTCTCCAAAGGCAATGATCGGTAGGAATAGAATAGCTCATAATTTAAGCCCGCTTCAGATAATAATAACAACTATAAATTTCAAAGCAGGTAGCAAGGAAGGTGTAAGTGAAGACATGTACAGCTTGAAGGGTAAAGGTGTCTTCCAAAACTGAAAAGCAACAAGTCATCTTTCCAAGTAGAGAGATTCTTGAGCAGTGCAAATATTTAAGCAGTTATACAGGAATCTGCCAAGATTATTTTCTTTGCCTGGTGGCTCAGTGGTAAAAGAATCCGCCTCCCAATGCAGGAGATGTGGGTTCAATCCCTGGGCTGGAAAGATCCCCTGGAGAACAAAATGGCAACCCACTCCAGTATTTTTGCCTGAAAAAGCCCATGGACAGAGAGAGGAGCCTGATGGGCTACAGTCCTTGGGTCTCAAAGAGTCGGACACAACTTCGCCAGTAAAAAGTAGCAAAATGTTCCTGGTTTGTCTCTTTCTTTCTGAAAAAATTACTTGTGAAGACAAACTGTACTTTCCGCAAAGTTCTGCAGACTGCATTCAAATACAGTTCTACTGTTTCCATTGTTCATAAGATATAATTAATCCCATAAGACAACACCCTCCTTACAAAGTAAGAAAAAACAGATTTTTCAGAATTCTAAATATAACCTCAGCGAAGAGGAATAAAAATTATTAGAGAAACACTGTTAAGAACTTTCTTGCTTAGAATGTTCTACTTTGAATAATCTCACCACACCAAAGTAGACAAAAACACAAGACTTTTTACCTGTGTAACTAGAGGAAATACAAGTTACTGTGTTTCAAGTTCGCTCCAGTTTTCTGTAATAGCTCATGAGGCTATATATCTTTGTTTAAATCGCAAAGGCAGGAGCTCAAAACATAGCATAAAATTAACCCACTGGGCGCTCCTTTCCGAGAAAACAGCCCGAGTGGAAGAAGCCCCTAACATCTGAAGCCACATCCCGACACAGTGCGTGGGAAGGACCGGAGATGGGCACAGGGCACACCAGGCAAATCTTCAGACACTCAACAGGAAATGGCTGGGCTCTGGACAGTATGAATTCAATAAGCTGTTTAGAGACACAGGAGGAGCCGTTTGACTTTTCCTGCACAGTTGGCAATCCTTCTAATTGAGACAGTGTGATCGCTGCCCCAACTCTCGGCTCTCTGTGGTCAAATACAGAGCCCTCCACCTCTGCTGTGTCTGGAAAAGAGATCCTTCTTTCAACAAACAAATATCCCTGGAACCGCCTGGGATGGAAAGGGGAGGGCGAGGTTCGCGTCTCTTCTGGGCTCTGGGCAGAGAAGAACCCAGTTAAGTGCGGTGGATCAGGGGTGAGAGAGAAGGTGCGTCGCCAGCTTCGCGTCCTTGCTGGGGACGGGGACCTGAGCGCTCCGGACGCGATGCTCCCGGGAGCACTGACAGCATTACCTTGTTTTCTGAGCGCTGATCTGAGCGGGGCGGCGCCGGGTCCGAGGCTGGAAGCCAGGAGCAGGAGCCGGAGCAGGACTCCTCGGATTAAATCCATTTCACTGCGGGCGCCTGCAAAGTTTCACCAAGTCCCGGGCGCACACGGAAAGGGCGTCTCCTGGGAGACGTGGGGGACGCGGCCTCCGCGGAGCCCCTGACCTGGGTGAGCAGGCGAAGGACTGAGGGAGCTGGACCAGGAGGCGTCCAAACAGGCAGGACTGCAGCCGGGAGGTCGGCGTGCTGGAGTGAAGCCGGCTGCGGGCGGCAGGGCTTTTCGGAGCGGGGCGGGCGGCGGGGGGTGGGGGGGTGAGGGGGCGGCTGAGGAAGCCGACGGGGAGGGACTGGCTGGCCGCGGGAGGGAGGGAGAAAGGCTCGACCCGCCCGGGGATGGAATTACAATCGAGTGGAAGTGAGAGGGGCAGGCCCTGAGACATCTGACTCTTCGCCCACCGCTGGGGCAGACAGCCCGCCCATCACCCCTCTAGCGACCCCCTGCGCAGCCCTTGCCGGCTGGTGACCTAGATTGGCGCGCTAGGAGGGGCCGACTTCAACCTCTAGAGACGCAGGGCAGGATTTAGGTGATTGCGATCCCAGGACCCTCTACCTTGGTTCTGATTCTGAAATCTTGCGGGGCCTCCCCGCCTTCCCCTAGTAAACTCTCCTCGGGCCGCGCCCCTCTGGGTCGCTTCCACCTTCCTTGGGCACTTTTGCCAACACCTCCAAAGGTGGCTCTAGCCGCTCCACCGCCCTCGGGGTAAGGGGCGTAGCAGAGGGGAGGGGCGAGGGTCTGAGGTTTGCAGAGTGTGGGAGGCTAGGAGGAAGAGGGGGCGGGGCCGGCCGGGACCCAGGCGCTAAGAAGATAAATGGGATTTAAGGCGCGCTTATGGAGAGCTGGAGCCGGTCACTCTGTTGGAAACGCCGGGTGGAGATTAGGGCCCGGCGCGGGGAAGTGGAGTGCCCTCCCGGTAGAGGAAGGCAACTGGAGACCCTCCAGGGGAGGAGATGAAGCTTTAGGTTAAGCCCGGCTTGAGGGGTAAGGAAGCGAGCTCGAGCTCCCTGGTAGACCGGGAAAACACGGCTGGGAGTGGGGAGCGCGCCAGCCAAGCTGGACCTGGAGGCCAACAGGGGGTCCTGGCCACTGATCCTGGGACCAGGGTCCCCAGATCGGCTCTCTGTTTCCGAAAAAGACCCTTTCTCCTCCGTATTTGCTACGGAGAACTCAGGAAAAAGCGCCTGTTGCTGGATTTCCAGGTGGCGACAGGAGACGCCGGGACTCCAGTCCTGTTGCACAGCCGCGTGCTGATCTTCTAGCCAAAGAGAAGAGAAGGCGGATACAATAAATAAACCAAGAGGGAACAAACCTGGAGGAAAACGCAGGCTTCGCCAGTTCCTGGGGGAAGATCAAAGGCCCTAGGAAGTACCCCGCAGAGGAAGCCTGGGTGGCTGACCTGGGGGACTCCGCGCCGGCCCCGCCCCACCGAGCCGCGCCCGGGAGGCTCCTGGCGTCCAGGCCCTTCATTGTTAACCTGGCTTCAGGGAACCGGAGGGAACGATGTTGACTATCTCCCTTCGCCTCCTCCTCGCAAAGATTTCTACTATTCTTTTAGGAGGGAAGTATCTATTCCCTGGCTAGAGGGTTTGTAATGGGCCGGATCTGGTTTATTAGCAAAGCTGAGAATACGTTCCCTTTTGTTTTGGCGTTCTCAAGTGTACTACTGTCCATAAAGAAATTCAAAGCCCACTCCGACTTGAGTCACTGGAAGTCTTAGATGTGACAGCAGAGTTTGTCCTTTTACACGGAGCTGGAGGGGAAAATTCGTACAGACTGCGCCCTTCACTTTGAAGGTGATACTAAATGTATATCTGGTAGCCAGGCATTGCGTCTGCCCCCCAAGGCTGCTAGTCTCAAAGGTAGCAGAATCTTAAGATTAGAGGTCATCTAAGCCCTGCCTCCATTCCACTCAGGAGTCTGTCCTCAGCATCTTTGCCTTGAGCTCCACCTGTGATAAAGAGCGTCTACCTTACCACCAGCTGAGAAGGTGTTGGACCTAAGGTGACACCCAGAACCAAATAACTGTTACCCTGAAGTTATCTCCCATGTTGGTTCTGCTCTTTCCCACTTAAAAATTATTCTCCCTGATTTAAAAATTGGAAGTAATATTAACCATTAATATTATGGCTAGTGTTTATATATCACCTACCATGTACCAGACCCTCTTTAAAAGACTGTTTAATCCCACTGTCAGCCACACCAGCTAGGTATTGTTATTAGTATTATCCCCATTTGACAGATGAGAAAGCTGAAACATGTAAAAGTTAACCGCGTTCATGCTTAGTCGTGTCCCACTCTTGCTACCCCATGGACTGTAGTCTGCCAGGCTCCTCTGTCCATGGAATTTTTCAGTCATGAATACTGGAATGGAATGTCATTTCCTCCTTCAAGCCTTCTTCCTGACCTAGGGATCGAACCTGCATCTCCTGTGTCTCCTGCATTGGCAGTAAATTCTTTACCATTGAGCCAACTGGGAAACCTGTAAAAGTTAAGTGACCTGATCTAGATCACTCAACTTCTGAGAATCAGAGCTTCAGTTGAATCCAGGTGGTCTGGTTCCAGAGTCCAGACTTTGAAGAAGACAGGTGCGAGCTGACACAGCAGAGGACCAAAAATCCTGAGATCCATGTGTTTAATATTAGGCTCTACTTGTAGTGTATCTTGGCAAAATGAAGGGACTAGATGAAATCATTGTCATGTTCCAGGGTTTGCTTTCTCTTTATTATCTAATAAAACAGCACCATCTAATCCAAGTCTCTTTTTTTCTGAACGTTCCTTTTTTCTTTTTAAATAATGTTTTTACTGGAGTACAGTTGCTTTACAATGTTGTGTTAGTTTCTACTGTACAGCAAAGTAAATTAGCTATATGTAAACATATATGCCCTCTTTTTGGATTTCCTTCCCACTTAAATCACCACAGAGAATTGAGTAGGGTTCCCTGTATATACAGTAGGTTTGAATGTCTCTTTTCAAAAATCTATACACATTGTCCATTGCGAATTTTGCAAGGCTGAGTTTCAGCCCTCCTGCTGACATCCTCAACAAGCACCTATACACTTCCTCACCCTTGGCCTTTCCATCCTCTGCAGCTGGCTGTGGGTGATCAGGAAGCTGACTTGGTTCTATCAGAGTCCCCTTTGTTTCTTCTTTGCTGGGATTATCTTTGGTTATATTGTTATATTTTAGTTTTGAGGGCCTCTAATAGCTCCAGATTCTCAGGCCATGGAGATAAGACCTTACTTCTTGAGATCTGCTTGTTACAAATCTAGGGCACATGTTAGACCCAACTTCTTCCCTTCACTTGTCAAATTACATCCCTTAAGGTTTTCTCTTCTTCTAGTCCAACAACCAATTTACAGCACTTGTAAATCTGATTAAAGACAAATGGAATACTTGTCTTTGACTCTCTTCCTGCCTTCTGGGAGGAGGGGAGCTAAAGAGGGCAAAGAAGCTTTGAATGTTTCATTAAAAAAAAAAACAAAAAAAAAAACCTGTGCAAATTCACTTGAGGTCTAAACTCAATTAATAAGGTCACCAGCAGAAGAGTGACCTGCCTGCTTTACTCAATATCATGAGAGAAGAGTATGATCTTTCCTCCATGGAGTGGATTCGGAGGCTGTTAGAAGAAAGTAAAGGCAAAGTTACCAATTATAGGATGTTTAGGAAGTCCATGAATGAGAGTGAGAAATAGACAGCAGCAAAGAAGCAGCTTTGGATTTAATTAATTTTTTGAATAGTTTGCATGTACATATAAAATTTGAAATGTGCGTCAAGTGGAGTAAATGGTGAAAAATAAGTTTCCTTTTACCCTTTCTTGTGTCATAAGCAATAAATATTAAGACTTTTTTGTGTGTCCTTCTACAGTTATTTTATGAACATACAAGCAAATATATATATATACACACATATACTTAACACAAACAGACGCATCTTGTACATACGTTTTAACCTGAAGTGCTAGTCTCTCAGTTGTGTCCAACTCTTTGCAACCCCATGGACTGTAGCCCACCAGGCTACAGTCTGTCCATGGGGTTTCCGAGGCAAGAATACTGAAGTGGATTGCCATTTCCTTCTCCAAGGGATCTTCCCTACCCAAGGATCACACTGTGGGCTGATTCTTTACTGTCTGAGCCACCAGAGAAGCCCAAAGTGAAAGTGTTAGTCACTCAGTTGTGTTCAACTCTTTGTGACCCCATGGACTGTAGCCTGCCAGGCTCTTTTGTCTATGGAATTCTCCAGGCAAGAGTACTGGAATGGGTTGCTATGTCCTCCTCCAGGGAATCTTCCCAATCCAGGGATCAAACCTGTGTCTCCTTCATTGCCATCTGAACCACAAGGGAAGCCCTTTTAACCTGAAGTTCCTTCCAAATTCGCAGATACAGATCTGCATCCCTCTTACTTACTGCTGAATAATATTCTATTGAATCACGTACAACAATCTGTTCTTCCTCCTGTTGATTCCAGTGTTACTAGTATAGCCCACATTGCAGTGAATGACCTTGAATGTATAACAAGTTTACACATAATAGATTTGGGGTACATTGCTAGGCTAGCCATTGCTCAGCCAGAGGGTAAGTACCTTTTCATTTTGATAATTTGGCCAAATTTACTTCTAAGGATATTTTACACTTTACACTCCCACAAGCAATGCAGGAGCATGACCATTTCCACAAACTTTCACCAACACAGTATCTCATCAGACTAGAACTATATATCATATAGTACATATAACCTGTTTTAAATGACATAAAACATGTACAGAAAAATGCACAAACAAGAAGTGTGCCAACTAATGAGTTATAGCAGAGTGAGCACATACGTGTAACTATCATCCAGACCAAGAACTAGAACATGACCATCCACCCAAGAATCCCTCCTCCTGCTTCATCTGTCCGTGTATATATTTTTGACGAAAAAGAATGAGGAGAGTTCACACTTCCCTTTCACTTCTCCTGAAAATACACAAATAAAAATAGATCAGCAAAAAGTGTAAACACTCCCCATCCTCAATATGAAGCAAGCATTAACTTAGGTGTGATCCCACTATGTGCTAGGTTCTGTGCTGAGAAAAGAATGCTTTATAGGAAAGAAAAGACGACAGTCTCTTCCACACTCAAGAAGAGTGGGGTTTTGATGTGAGAAGACAGTGCATACAAAACAGAGCAAAGGAAGCACCGGATGAGAGTGAACACGCTGTTGGTGTGTCAGGAGAGGAAGATCCTGGATTTCAAATGGTAAACTATGTAATCATATACTATAAAATACAGCACTCCGAATCACAAATGTTTAAATCATGCTTGCATACATAACAGGATTCACCAGAGACAGGACTGGAGTCACCAGGGTATCTCACCTGGTATTCCCAAATCTGTGTACAAAGTAAGATGCAGAACAGAGTTCCAGGGTTAATTGAGCATGGGAAGGGAACTGGGGAGTCTAGGATGCTGTTTTTTCTTCTTATATTGTAATCATTGTAATGTCTTTGCGTGTGCTCTAAGTCTCTTCAGTCCTATCCAACTCAGCAGTCCTATGGACCGTAGCCCCCGGGCTCCTCTGTCCATGGGATTCTCCAGGTAAGAATACTGGAGTGGGTTGCCATGCCCTCCTCCAGGGGATCTTCCCGACCCAGGGATCCTGACCCAGACGGGTTCTTTATTACTAGCGCCACCTGGGGTAGCCCAGGAATGTCTTTATTTGGGTTGAAAAGAAAGTATGAATGCATTTTAAAAGAAGATAGGGCAGCCTACTTGGAGTATCTGGTGGGAGAGGAGGAATGGTAGGGACTGAGAAACGAAGAGGCTCCAGCAATCTTTCTTAGAAGGAGAGAAGTCTGAGACAGGCAGGCTGTTCAGAGGAGAGTGGGACATGAAAGGCAAACCTAATGGGTCATGTGATTCTATCTGGTGCTGCCAGATTTAATGCAAGAAAGAGAACAGGAGTTACTATCTTCTTGGAAATGCAGGGAATCCCCCCCACCCCACCACCCCCAACACACACACGTGTTAAAGACGTTGGGGTCTCCAGAGCTGTGTGGTCACCAGCGACCACACACACACAACACAACAAAATGCCGGAACCCTGAAGTGGCCGCAGGCAACTGCTCAGCAGACTAACGGGCAGCTATTTCAAGAGTCAGCATGCAACTTTCAAAATGCAGGGCTTGTTTGTGAAATGACATGATCTCAAGAAAATCTCGGTGGACTAGAGGTCAGGAGACCTGCCCTCTGGCTCTAGCCCTGTCTGGAACAGTCAATGGGACTTTAGTGATTCAGCTGACCTCTTTAGACCTTGTTTTTCTCCTCTATCAAATGAGGGTATTGGATGAGACGACGTTTGTCCTAGTCCTGGGGCTCACTGTTTCAGAGTCCACAGAAAAACCTCTTTACTTTTCCAGAATAGACAGATGTCAGTACTTAAAAACAACAAGAACTCTTGTAAAAAGTTTATTCTCAGAAAAACTTTGTGAAGTTGGAAAGCAGGGTCTCTTGTGAAAGAAAGAAAGAGGGAAGGAGGAAGGGAGGGAGGGAGAAAGACAAGACAAAATGCAACATTTAATACACACACACACAGCAGGACAAAAGCCTTTGAGAAGGCTTAGGGTGCAGATCCAGAGTTTCCAAGCAATCATCTCCAGTCTACCCAGACAGAGGGAATAGGGAGTTGGGAAAAGGGAGGGGAAGGGGAGACTCCTCTGGAGAGGTGGGCGTAGGAAGCAGAAGAAGCCTGGCTCAGTTTCGGGGTCATTTAATGACAGTGCAAATAAAAGCAGATTTTCTGATGCCAAAAAAAAAAAACCTGTGGAAAAAAGCAGAATGCCAGTTTTTCCATCTGAGTTTGATTATATTTGTATTTGGGTGTTTCTTAAAGGAGGAAGTGAGGAGGAGGGGACTGGAGGTTTGAAGATACAGTCTGATGTCACCAGGTGGGACGTGTCAAGGAGGTGCAAAACAGCTGAGGAAGGGGAGACTTGGTTTGTTCCCAGCCCCTGGGGAGGAGAGGTGTGAGAGGGAAAGATTTAAGCCAGAGAAGAAATTGTGTGGCCTGTCAAGATGGCAGCACTGCTTCAAGGAAGGAGGAATGGGATAGTTTCAAAGGAAATCCTAAAAAATAAGAGGGAATGGCTTAGATCCATGTGTAAGTTATTTGTCAATATAAAGAAAGATCAGTGGTGAAGGATGAGGGAGAAAGTGTCCCTGCTTTTCTCCCTGTGTAATAGAATGTAGGCAAGAAGTAAGACTAGTCGCATCCAACTCTTTGTGACCCCACGGACTGTAACCCACCAGACTCCTCTGTCCATGGAATTCTCTAGTGAACCCACTAGTGAATACTGGAGTGGGTCGCCATTCCCTCCACCACGGGATCTTCCCAACGCAGGGATCAAACCCACATCTCTTGTGTCTCCTGCATTGGCAAACAGATTCTTTACTACTAGCGCCACCTGGGAAGCCAAAGCGATGTACAGCCTACTTCAAAGGCTGTGACCATCAGATGGGATAACCCAGGGCACTGTACATACCATACCCTTGGCATTCATTAAATGTTGGCTTTCTTTCATTGCATCACTCATGTTTATCACAGAGACAGGCTAAGTCCTCTCCAGAGTTAAATTCCAGAACCACTAGTGGATTATTGCTAGGATGGCAAATAAGACTCGAGGCCAGAGATAAAGCTTTGATCTGAAATGTAAATTGGAAATAAGGTTTCCAATACAAGGTTTGTACTTTGGGACAATGAAAGACAGCTCCAAAAAAGATAATGATATACAAGATAGAGATTCTCTAGGGAAGGAATAATGGCTAGGCCATCAAGATGAATAAAGATACACACAGGATACACTTAACCACTGGTAGCACTCCAATTAGTCCTCTCTGTTCCTGGGAACATTGAGCCCCATTCATATTTTCCTTCCGCTTTAGTGCCTCTTAATTAATCCAGTATGCGTGCTTTCCATGTTGCCTGTTTTCTGCTTTGTTTATTACTTGTTATATGTCCCTGGATGAGTCACATTGCCTCCCTGGCAGCAGTTTCCTGGGATGAACTGGAAGGAGCACAGAATCTTTCCCAGCTTGAACACTGTTGCACCCATGTTTGGGCAACGTGGCCTCAGGCACATCCTCCTCAATTACGTCCAGATCCCAACCGCTTATCCTGGGAAATGCTACCTGGTGTCTGAGCTGAAGGATTAGACCAAAGTGGTTGCTGAGTCCAGATGATAGGGGAAAAGATGCAAGAAGCAGATGAAGAATGTCAGATGTTGACTTGCAGGAAGAAGGCAGTCCTCAAAGTATTTATGTGGTGAAAGGAGAGGGATGGCTTTAATTGTGCTTTGGTCCCAGACTCCATGATAATCATGGGTTGAGGTGAAATAACAACAGCACATAATTCAAGCTGTTCACTTCCACTAGCATGAAAAGCAGACAGTAGCCACATAGTAAGTTTAATTTGAAGATGTAAGAAAGTGTCCCCATGTATTCTCACCCATGCAGGTGTATACCTGGGCCCTTCTCAAAAAGTAGAGAGCTATATGTAAGGAAATTAACACAAAGAAGAAACCCAGAAGTCAAGGAAACACATTGGGAGAGAAAGGAACAGAAGTGGAAGATGCTGAGATCAAGAACATTCTCATGTATATTCTCAAATATACTGAATTAGTTCATAAGTTTAATAGCGTAATTTCACATTTTAACAGTTTAACATGTTTCCCAGCCTAGAATACTGGAGTGGGGTGCCATTTCCTACTCCAGGGGATTTTCCTGATGTAGGGATGGAACCTGTGTCTCTTGTGTCTCCTGCATTGTCAGACAGATTTCTTTACCACTCGTACCACCTGCGAAGCCCAATGACCAGTAAAGTATATGTGTGTGCTTACTCGCTCAGTCATGTCCGACTCTGTGTGACCCCATGGACTGCAGCCCACCAGGCTCTTCTGTCCATGGGGATTCTTCAGGCAAGAATACTGGAGTGAGTTGCCATGCCCTCCTCCAGGGAAGCTTCCCGACCCAAGGATCAAACCCAAGTCTCCCACATTGCAGGCAAATTCTTTACCATCTAAGCCACCAGGGAAGCCCCACCAGTCAAGTAAATAAGAAAATTACCTGTTCAGATAGCTGACTCTTTACAGGTGTGCCCTTCTTTAAGAAATCTGAACATATGTAAAAGATCCATTTGGAGCATGACTGGGATTTTTTCACATTTAAAAAAATATTTATAAAAGTCACTACAGGGAGATTTTCCCAAATGTTTTAATTGAAAGTAGAGTAGATAAACTAAAGTGTTAACTTCAGTTCATATATATTCAAATATAAAAATAAAGTGTTATTGAAATGAAAATGTAAGTTAGTGAAAAAAGTAGAATACATGTACCAAAATTGAGATTTTATTTTAAAATTCTTAAATACAAATGTTGTAGTAGTAGAAGAAAAGAGTTATAATTAGAAAAAATATCCTTCTTAAAATGTTCTCCATCTTCTTCGCTCACATTTTCTTGGGAAGCCAAACCACGTTTTCCTTAACGGAGAATGCTATGCTAAGTCACTTCAGTCATGTCTGACTCTGTGTGACCCCATAGACGGCAGCCCACCAGGCTCCGCCGTCCCTGGGACTCTCCAGGCAAGAATATTGGAGTGGGTTGCCATTTCCTTCTCCAATGCATGAAAGAGAGAAGTGAAAGTGAAGTCACTCAGTCGTGTCCGACTCTTAGCGACCCCGTGGACTGCAGCCTACCAGGCTCCTCTGTCCATGGATTTTCCAGGCAAGAGTACTGGAGTGGGGAGAATAGAATTGCTCTAAAATTCTCTATACTTTTCAGGCACCCAAGACACAATCTTCTCTTCCTATAATACTTGCTTTAGTCTACAAAGTAAACTTTAATGTTATCTCTAAGACTCCTTATTGGGATGTTTAAAGAACTAGGAATCTAAATTTTAAATCCCTCACATGTCTATAAATTTAATGTGTCACATTCACGATTAAACAACATGTGTATATGTATATACAGATTTGAAGGCTATGTAAGCAGGGATGGGGCTTCCCAGGTGGCTCAGAAGTAAAGAATCTGCCTGCCACTGCAGGAGATGCAAGAGATGCAGGTTCAGTCCCCGGGTTGGGAAGATCCCCTGGAGGAGGGCATGGCAACCCACTACAGTATTCTTGCCTGGGAAATGCCATGGAGGAGGAGCCTGGTGAGCTACAGTCCATAGGTCACAGATAGTTAGGCAACTGAGCAACTGAGCAAGCAGGGATGGAAGGAAGGAGATGTGATGGCATTTCATCCTCAAACATGTATAAAGGAAAGTTTGTAAGCTATACGTTTTCTGAATTTTATTTTAATATGTGAATGATACTTATTGGACTCTAGGATATTAGAACTTCTAAATTTATTTATTATTAAGAGTTTATTTTCTGTTATATTTTTATTAATAATAAATTAAAATGACTATGAGTGATAACTTGAATTTCCTTTTAAAATAATACTCTCTCCCAAGTCCTCAAATTTTTGACTTGATCATGAATTTAATATGTTCAGAATTAGTTAACATGATTTACACACTTTCAAGCAACAACTAGTCTAATGTAGTACTATCAAAATAAAACTGGATAGTTTTAAAGCTAATAAATGTCAACAAAATCATTCTCCCACAACTCTTGCAAAAAAGTAATAGAAGCAGGTTTCAGTTTTCTCAATAGTCATGTCCCAAACAAAAGTGCTTATGACTCAAGAGGATTATTGAGTGGAGAAAAACAACCAACTGCTTCTGAGGCCAACAAGATGATGACATTAGCAAAATTTGCCTTAGACCTATTAGACCACGGACTAAACTGTGGACCCCATACTCAGCTGCGGGGGCCCAACAGTTATAGAGGTTCTTGCCTCCTTTACACCTTCCTCACCCCAGGGACCGTGAATGCAGAAGCAAGAAGACAGACCAGAAACCTGAAGTGGGCTGGCCAAAGAATTTCCTGTTCTCTGCTTGACCCAGCCCCTTCCTGCCCAAGGCAGTTTAGCTGACCAAGAACTGGTCATGACCAAGAACTGGTCATGACCAAGAACAAGGTGTGAGATTTCCTAACTGCTGATTCCTCCATCCCAGAATAATGCTGTGTGAATTGTCATGTTACTAAAGAGTTTGCCATCAGTTAGTTAGGATGATTAAAAAAAAAAAAAAAAAACATACCCCTATTTCCAGGGAAATTAGGGAATACTTGCATTTTCACAGAAAATCAAAGTAGGAATGAAGTAAATGGCCTAAGTTGCAAATGGATAGCTCTTGATCAGTGGTCCATACTTGGTTACATGTTAGGCTATTGTGGGGAAACTTCATAAAACACAAATGCCAGAGGTTCAGATTTTATTAGTCCAAAGTAAGACCTCAACATTGGAATTTTTAAAAACTCACCAGGTGATTTTAATATGCAGTCAGAGTTAGGAATCTTGATCTAGAATCACTGATCTGTATCCCAAAGCCTGAAGGTGAAGACGTCTGAGCCCGAGGGGACCACCATATGGAAGATGCTGCAGATACAGTTTCTCCACTGGATAAGGGGCTGTCTGGAGCAGCCCTTCTCAGACACTAACATGGACACTTCATCTCTTGCAATCTTGTTGTTCTAATGAAGATTCTGATTCAGTAGGTCTGAGTGGCTCCCGAGATTCTTCATTCCTAGCAAGTTCCCAGGTGGTACTTGTGCTTTAGTTCTTGAGTGGCATGGGTCTAGATGACCTTGAAGATCTCTCCTCATTCTAATATTCTATGATTCTCTGAATTGAGAGTATTAAGCCTTGAGGGGAATCTTGCAGAGAAAGAGTACCTGAAGGCTTGAACTCACAGGGTCCCACTTTCCTAGCCCTGACATAACGATGAACAACAAATTTGCCAGTTAGCACAACTCCTTCAATATACACTTGGGAGGAGTCAAGCTGATACAGAGCCAGTGGAGAAGCAAATACACTAAGGAAACATTTCCAAGCTCAAAGCAGAGTTCACATCAAAGAACTCAGAGGCCTACTCTAAAGCTCTTCTGAGAAGACCTGGTATAAACTTAGAAATCCAGGCATAAGAGTATTAAAAATTAGGGACAAAAAATGGACATATGATATTTAAGCAAATCAAGTGATTTTAGTTTACATTTTATATTTTAAAAATTGTGAAACCATCTTTGAATAAAAAATACTAAAGATAAGTGTGGTAAATGCATATAGCAAAAAAAAAAAAAATCATACTCTAAGTCACTTAATACATGAGGCTAGGGTGATCTATTCCAAAGTAATTTTTTAAAATCTTTAAGGAATTCAATAAAATGTGTTTATCCACTTGACATCCTTCTTTATCAAACGTTCTGTCTAGAGAGAATACTGCCTCTTTGGCTGGTGATTTTCTGGAGAGTTTCTCCTCTGTGTTGAGACTATGATCAGACAGACACCATCAGAGGATGAAGATGAGGAAGGAAACTGCAACTGAAATAAAAACAAAACCTAGGTTCATAAACAGTATCCTCACAGAATTTTAGAAGTCAGAAATTGTACAAAACATCAAAAGCCCAACTCCAGGGACTTCTCTGGTGGTCCAGTGGTTAAGAATCCACCCTGCAATGCAGAGGACATGGGTTCAGTCCCTGGTTGGGGTACTAAGATCCCAGGTGCTGCCAGGCAATTAAGCTTGTGCTCCTCAACTACTGAGCCCGAGTCCTCGGGAGCCCACACACCACAACTAGAGAGTCTGTGCACCACAGCAGAAGATCCCCCGTGCCTCAAATAAGACCTGACGCAGCCAAATAAAGAGATAAATAAATATATTTTTTTAAAAGCCTGGGGATTCCCTGATGGCTCAGTGGTAAAGAATCTACCTGCCAATGCAGGAGACACAGGTTTGATCCCCGGTCTGGGAAGATCCCAAATGTTTCAGAGCAAGTAAGCCCGTGCACCACATTATTGGGCCTGTGGTTTAGAGCCCAGGAACTGCAACTACAGAGCCCACATGCTGCAGCTTCTGCAGGCCAGGCACCCTAGAGCCTGTGTTCTGCAACAAGAGAAACCAAAGCAATGAGAAACCAGTGCACCCCAACTAGAGAGCAGCCCCTGCTCACTGCAACTCGAGAAAAGCCCTCACAGCAGCAAAGACCCAGCACAGCCAAAAATAAATAAATAGATTAAATTATTTTTAAATAAAGCTCAACTCCAGAATTAATGTAATAACTTCCAGAGTTTTCTAGGATTCTTAAGAGTGGTCTATTGCAGTGGTTTTTAAAGATAGTGCTGGGGACCCTTGAGTAGGGTATCTGAGACCTTCTTGTGGGATTTGTAAGGTTAAAACTATTCCTATAATATTAGGATGCCATTTGCCTTTTTTGACTTGCCTTCTGTCCCGAGAATTTGATGGGGTTTTCAGAGGCTGCATGTCACACATCCTGTGATAATACACTGACTGCAAAAGCAGGTGTGAGCATACCATCTTCTATTAAGTGAAAGTGAAAGTCACTCAGCCGTGTCCGACTCTTGTATCTCCATGAACTATAGTCCATGGAATTCTCCAGCCCAGAATACTGGAGTGGGTTGCCATGCCTTCCTCCAGGGGATCTTCCCAACCCAGGGATCGAACCCAGGTCTCTCACATTACGGGCAGACTCTTTGCCAGCTGAGCCACCAGGGAAGCCCAAGAATACTGGAATGAGTAGCCTATCCCTTCTCCAGTGGATCTTCCTGGCGCAGGAATCAAACTGGGGTCTCCTGCATTGTAGGCGGATTCTTCACCAGATGAGCTACCACGGAAGCCCCATCCTCTATTAAACTGGATGTTTTAGAGACTTGCAGAAATGTGAAATAAGGCCGTTATTCTCAGTGATCTCATGAGGAAGAGATGCTTAGAAGGCAAGGAAAAAATACCTCAAAGGGCACGACCACAACCCTGACCCTCATAAAAGTACCCCAGTATCCAAGAAGGGAGGGTTTTGCCTACACCCACAGGATGTGCACTCTTCTAAAAGGAGAACCGGACTGAGGAGGGCTCTTTGCTAAACACTTTCTGGAGATATGGAATAATTTAAATTGACCTTAGATGCTGAGACCTCCTGCAAGCATGTGTACCTGTTATAATCAACAGAAAAGTCAGAGTCCATAACCACATTGGGAGCCCAGGAAAAGTAGTCAGAATGGGCTGCCTGTGTACATTCTCGCCTCCTCTCATGAGGAATGAACCTCTCTACTCCTGGAAGTCGAGCCTCAGCAAATGCCTGTCCCTGCCCCCTCCACACCTTGAACCCCTGTGGAAATTAGCGGCTAGCCAAAGGGAGGGGACTTCCCTTCTGCCTCTGAAAGTGTGTGTCCACATAAGAAGGAGGCAAATGAATACATTTAGTTAATTAAACTAAGGGGGAAAGGGAAGTGAAAGTGAGAGTCGCGCAGTCATGTCTGACTCTTTGTGACCCCGTGAACTATAAAGTCCATGGAATTCTCTAGGCCAGAACACTGGAGTGGGTAGCCTTTCCCTTCTCCAGGGAATCTTCCCAACCCAGAGATCGAACCCAGGTTTCCTGCATTGCAGGTGGATTCTTTACCAGCTGAGCCACAAGGGAAGCCCAAACTAAGGGGGAAATTCATCTTAAAGGCAGAGCTATCAGGATAGAAAAATACTGGCACTTACCAGGGGCTGTGGAGAGGGGAGGGGTTGGCTGCAGAGGTGCAATGCATTTTGAGAGGATGATGAAATTGTTCTGTGTCCTGACTGTGGTTATTCAACTATATGTGTTTGTCATCTTTTCTAGAACTGTAAGCTATATGCAGATGATACCTCCATAAACCTAATTTTTCAAATTGCATGTCCTTTCTATTTTAAAATTTGTTCTCTGTATTTCCTAAACATTCTTTCACTGTGAATATTTCCTGAGTGCTTAGTATTTGTCAGGCACAATGCCGAATATTTAATACTCTGCTGAACTATTTCAAATTGCCATGTTCACAGGTCAAAAGATGATCACGTATCAGCTATTCCAGGTGATTAAACCTAATATTTACCTCAACTCTTTGAGACAGATACTATTATTATCTTCATCTTGAGTTGCAGAATGAGGTCAGAATGGTTAAGTAATTTTCCCAAAAACACGTTGAAGGAGTGAGGTTAAATTTTTTTTTTTTGGTTAATGGATAAAAGTAGTGCAACCTAGAGATTCCCAAAGGAAGAAGAAAAGACCTATTCACAATACCATCCCCCACAATGACAACATTTTGGTTTATTATCATCATATATTTTTCTAAGCATTCAATAAAAATTATTCTGATGCTTTTTTCTAATAACTGAAGAAGAGAGATGCAGACATAGAATAAATATAGCAGAGCTCTAAATGAAGATTCTTTTTTCAGCTTGTCAGGCATTTTGATAATTGAAAAACAGATTAACATCTAACAGTTTTAATTTTTACAATCCATCTTCTCCTTTCTTCACTTTCTGCCCTGTAATATTAGTCAATGTCACATATTTAAGATGGCGATTGATAATTATCATGAGTTTCCAGTGCAACAGAAGCATTTAGAAAGAGCCTAAAAATACAGGTATCCACATAACTAATTACCACATTAATTTATCTCCAGAGCCTTCTTATCGTCTCCCTCCTATGAGTCATTGATAATCTGCCATCTTCAGCTGATTCACTGTGTCAGAAATAGAGAAAGAGCCTTGTAGAGTTAATTCCAGCTGCCACAGAAGCTCAGTACACCCCCAAGAAGCTTTTGAAAAAAAAAAAAAGAAACCTTAAAAAGGTCTTTAAAAGTAGTGTTTTATGTTGGGCCCAACAGAGTAATAATGCTTCTTTAAAGATAGCGGGCGTGTGGGCCAATCAATACGCCATTAAGACACGGACAGCACTGAGATAGGATTACACGGTGAAGAAATAGTGAAACCTTTCACTTTTTCATTTTCAGCAAGAAGAATTGAGGGAAGTGGCTTTTAAAATTTTATTTTTACCTGAATAGCCTTAGGTCATACAATCTTTTCATCTTAGAGCAGGAAGTTCACCCTCAGTCCACACAGAACCAAGAGATGAACTTAACTTCGTGTTTTCTCTTACAGCATGACTTTAGCCCCAAGTCTGGCCAAGCTTTCTGGTTTGGTAGGAAAAAAAACACAGCTCCTTACCTCGTAAAGACTCCTGCCAATTATTGCCCTGTTTCCATTATCGAAGATAGAGGAGCTTAACCAGATGAACTTACAGAGTGATTTGGCTGCACTTACACATTAACTTGAGCTCTGAAACGCCTTCTAAATAGAAGTCAGTGGTCTCGGAGAGATTTTTAAGACTGGAAGGATCTGTAGCAGTCATTGTATTCCACTCCTAATTTCACAGATAATAAAATAGAGACCCAGAGTGGTTAATTGACTTAAGACCACACAGATGCACAGATAACTCTGGAGTTGAAAATGACCATAAAACCCTGACCTGTAAATCAGATCAGTGGCTTTCTACTTTAAGCAAATCTTAGTATAACTTCAGGGAGTTTTTAAAGATCCTGATGCCCAAGCTGCACTTCAAACTAATTAAATCGGAATCTCTGGAATGGGCCCCAGACATAAATATTTTTCACACTTTCCAGGATATCCCCATATTCACTCTCCAAGGGCAGAGAAACTTTGAGTAGATTCTCGCACTACTGTGAGTGTCTGCAAATTATTTTTATGTTTTTATGGGCGTATAATTGCTTTACGATGTTGTGTTAGTTTCTGCTGTACCAGGAAGTGAGTCGGCTATATATATACACATATATCCCCTCCCTCTTGACCTCCCTCCCACTCTTACCCCCGTCCCACCCCTCTAGGTTGTCACCCACCGAGCTGAGTTGCTTGCACTGTACAGCAGCTTCCCACTAGCTATCTATTTTATATGCATGTGCGCTCACATGTTTCAGTCATGTCCTACTCTTTGTGACCTTATGGACGGGTAGCCGGCCAGGCTCCTCTGTCCATGGGGTTCTCTAGGCAAGAATACTGGAGTGGTTGCCACGCCCTCTTCCAGGGGATCTTCCCAACCCACGGATCCAATCCACGTCTCCTGAATCTCCTGCATTGCAGGCTGATTTTTTTACTTGCTGAGCCACCAAGGAAGCCCATTTATATTATGTGGTAGCATATACATCAATCCTAATCTCCCAATTCATCCCACTCTTCCTTACCTCCCTGTGTACACATGTCCATTCTCTATCTCTGTGTATCTATTCCTGCCCTAGAAATAGGTTCATCTGTATAATTTTTTCCAGATTCCACATACATGCATTACTATACAATATTTGTTTTTTTCTTTCTGACTTACTTCACTCTGTCTGACAGACTCTAAATCCACTCATATCTCTACAAATGACCCAATTTTTTCATATGACTGAGTAATATTCCATTGTATGTATGTATCACTTCTTTATCCATTCATCTGTTATTGAACATGTAGGTCGTTTCCATGTCCTGGCTATTGTAATCTGTTTTTTCAAAGTCAGCCTTAACAGAATTATTTGGTGTACATGATTTTGAACATACTCCAGGTCAGATTTTGCCTTGCTGATCTTAATGACATGAAATCATTGGTACTATTTTATAAATGTTTTTAGCTGCTTTGGGGTAGTTGATAAGATTATTCTTCCTGGGCTTTTATGATTGAGTGGGGCACGTGACCAGCACTGGCCAATGAGTTGTTAGCAAATGTTGCTCTGGGTTGAAGCACTTAATTGCTGGTTCAAATCTTCCAAAGTTCTTATTCTGTCTATCACAATGCTCAGTCTTGTTCCACGGAGCTACTTTTCTATAATCCTGGGTTCCAGAGTGAAGTTAATTCTCTCAAGGGGTATATTCTCTGGATGAAAAGTAGACCTCGGTTGTTTTAAACCACTAAGATTTTGCAGTTGTGTGTTGCCACAGGATAACCTAACCCATCCTGAATGATTGACTACATAGTCCTAAAGTTAATATTATGTGAAAAGTAAATTATCTTTGAAAGTGAAAGTCGCTCAGTCTTGTCCAGCTGTTTGCGACCCATGCACTATACAGTCCATGGAATTCTCCAGGCCAGAATACTGGAATGGGTAGCCATTCCCTTCTCCAGGGGATCTTCCCAACCCAGGCATCAAATCCAGGTCTCCTGCATTGCAGGCAAATTCTTTACCAGCTGAGCTATCAGGGAAGTCTTCTCCCCCAAAATCAATACTCAAGATTTCATTGTTTTCCCCACTTTTCTATTTCAGGCAGATCATAAATATATAATCTCAAGCCGAAACTTTTGAAAGTCTTGTCTTCTTCCCAACATTGACTCTGCTATTTCCATCAGCATCAAAAGTCAACTAGAAGAATCACAAAGAAGATTCCCAGATGTTCAGACATGAGAAGCTATCTTTAAGAGATTTGAGTCTTCTCAAAAAAGCACACACAGCGACTTCTCTTACCTAACATTGCTGCTGTTTTACCATTTACTGGTGGACTCACACCTAAACTCATTTTTGTCTCTTTACATTACTGATGTTGTATTAAAGCTGTTTTTCAAAGTCTCCAATGAGAGCTCTTATTGGTTATTAGAATCCATATGGTTATGACTTGTCATCCAAGTCACTAGCAGCCAATCACGCTAAGGTCTGGAAAGATGCCCTCTAGCTTCCTTTCTGGACTCACACCTTAACATTCTTATTCCTGAACTGCCCTTTGCCCTTCTTCACCTAAAGTTATGGTAATGATTGAGGCCTATTGGAGCCTATGTAGATGAAGGGATGTCTTGGAGGAAAGCCTCTTCTGTCTCCAACTCAGAACCTGCAGGTGGAAGAAACACCTGCACCAATTATGGGCTTAAATCCAACCAAGATGATTGCATAGGTTGGGAAGCAATAGATTATGGGAAGCTGAGGGTCAGAGTCATGGGGAATAGTGACTAAGGAAAGGCTGAGGAGACGCTACACCAGGTCACATAACCCACTGCCAATCATTAATAACTGATCCCATGCAGCCCAACACAGCCGGAAGCATTGTAAAGCGAGGTGGGGTGAACACATTAACCTAATAATGTGCTTCTTCCTTTTCTAATGTCTATGACCAGCCCTGGAGCCTTATTATACTGTGCCAGTTTCAGACTTCTAAGTCCAAGGTGGTCCTTCAAAGACTTCTTTGACACTGTCGAGTCTCATTTTATGTAGTTGATGAAACAGATCCATTTTCACGCATTTACCTTCATTCCTTTGATTCCCTGGGAAATTTCTCCCCACCTCAAGTAACCATTCCTCTTGCAACCCAATGATGGCTTTAAAACTTTAAGAATAAAATTGTGGAGAAAAAGAGGTAGAAACAGTTTGGAAAATAGTTAAGTTCCTAAGAATTTATTTTTTTTCTATTTACTAGACATAGAATATATTTCCATTGGCTGAAATTGAAATCTGCAATTTGCTCAAAAAAAAAAAAATCAATTAATTGTTGTTACTGGCAAGTGGTGATGGTATAGAGAAGAGATGATAAGATCTGGGAAATGAATAGATTCAGATTCAAGCCTCAGTCTATCACTCACCAGCTCTACAACTGTGAGAAAAGTAGATATGCTTTCAGACCTTAGTTTCTTTAAAATTATTTATTTGGCTGTGCCAGGTCTTGGTTGAGGTATGCGGGATCTTCTATCCTCATTGTGGCATGCAGGATCTTTAGTTACAGCCTGTGGGATCTAGTTCCCTGACAAGAGATTGACCCCTGGCTCCTTATATTGGGAGCTTGGAGTTCTAGCCACCAACCATCAAGGAAGCCCCCAGATTTTTTATTCTGTAAAATGGGATGATATAAACCTGCTGTATCTTAGCTATTGCATTGAGATCCAGTTGGATAACATACTTTTCAAACTCTGGGTTGAACACTGCTATTGATATGAGAGTATCTAAAATTTAATCATGCATGCTCAGTCGCTTCAGTCATGTCCAACTCTTTGAGACCCTGTAGACTGTAGCCCACCAGGTGTGTCTGTCCGTGGGATTCTCCAGGCAAGAATACTGGAGTGGGTTGCCATGCCCTCCTCCAGGGTATCTTCCCAACCCAGGGATCGAACCCACGTCTCCTGCATCTCCTGCATTGCAGGTAGATTCTTTACCACTGAGCCACTGGGGAAGTCCAAATTTAATCATAATCATTAACGAATATAAGCTTTGAGATGCAATAAAAGAAAATCTAAGATGACTTGCAACTTACTTTTAAAATGTCAAAATTGACATTGTTCTATAAATGTGTGTTAATTTTAATAAATACTCTGAGTCTACTATTGCCCTAATAGAACATACATATTATGGGGGTGTCATTTAATATTTAATAGGCAGGCCACCCTGCAGAGGTAGCTGCTGTAAACACTTCAGCTACATTTATCTCTGATCCACACCAGAGGTTTTGCTAATTAGCAAAATGGATATTATTAATAGCAATGGATTTTTATTGCTGAATATAGTCCTGCTTAATATACCTGGGGGTTTTCCAGGTGGTGCTAGTGATAAGAACCAGCCTGCCAATGCAGGAGACTTGATCCCTGGTTCAGGAAGATCCGCTAGAGAAGGGAATGGCTCCCCACTCCTGTATTCTTGCCTGGAAAATTCCATAGACAGAGAAGCCTGGTGGGCTACAAGCCATGGGGTCGCAAAGAGTTAGATGTGACTGAACTACTAGACTAACATTTTCACTTCAATATATGTGGATTGGCCAGTGCTGGGGTCAGAAAACTTTTTTTTTTTCCAGGAAGGATCAGATGACAAATTTTTTTGGCTTTGTAAGTGGATAATCTGTCACAATCACTCAGTTCTGCCTTGGTAGCACAAAATCAGTGTTAGACAACATATAAATGAGATGACATGGCTGTGGCCCAATAAAAATTTATTTACAAAAAGAGGCACAGAGCAGATTTGACCTTTGCACCAAGTTTGCCAGCTGCTGGTCTAGAATAATATAGACACACTGCCCGCCTTTGAATGGATAGGGTTTAAGAATATAATCTTTTTACGCAATAAAATGATTCCTAAGGTTGAATTCTACAATTGTCCCAAGTCTACCACTGGCTTGGAGGATTCTGGTTGCCTAATGGCGACCAGGCTAACTGAACTGTCCCTGTAAGATATAATGTCATCTGGCCCAAATGTGCCATTTAAACAGGGAGTAACGGAGTAGCCAAAAGGGCAAGAATCGAAGTGAGTGATGCTTACTTGTGAGTAAATGTTTGTGTGAGAGAAGAGTTTGAATCTTGCTTTTATTACCTGTAGCAAGATGTGAGCACCGAGATCTGCAGTTCCCAGCTAC
This sequence comes from Bos indicus, assembly GCF_029378745.1. NCBI lineage: Eukaryota > Metazoa > Chordata > Mammalia > Artiodactyla > Bovidae > Bos > Bos indicus. The sequence continues at coordinate 36,092,456 of NC_091779.1, forward strand.
CTCTGACTATTGATATACACCCGATATGAACAAAAATAGCCTAAGAACTCTGTGCTACAACATTGGCTTAGGCAAGTTCACGACAGAAGTAGAAACTAGAAGGGAGAAAGAGTATCATCCATTCAAGAAAGGAGAACTGATTCTAGAGAAAAAGCAAGTAAAAAAGCCCTGCTCTGTGAAGTCATTACCACACAAAACCCTGCCCTTCATGGGGACACTATCTCTGTGTGTCTTATAGCTGGGGGGACCACCCCTGGATTTAACGGCCCTTTCGGGGTGGGGTGGGAGTGGGGGAGGAAGGGAACGGTTGGGTTCTTCAACTTGAGGCAGCAATTACTTTTACAAAGCTTGTTATTATTGGCAACTTTGCTGCTTCGAATCATGGTTTGTGCTTAGAACGATCTCCTTTCCAGCTGCTGGACACCAGGCAGAATTTCCTACACCCCTTTTATAGGGATTGTAAGGATTAAGTGAAACAAGGTATGTAAGGCCTGGCCTTCAGTCAACACTCCATAAAAGAGAGGTGTTTATTATCATACTCCAAGTGTAACGTGGCTTCTGTCCCACAGGGATCCCGGGCTTTTTTTTTTTTTTAACCTCTGCTTTCCCTCGTACTTTTATTCACAGAATTATACAATTTTAGGCCAAAAGAGGACATTCAAGGTCATCTACTTCAATTTCCTTATTTAATTTAAAAAACCTGGTCAGTGAAAAAGTTTGAGGAATTTTCTCCTTATCTGTGTACTTCCATATGGCAACATAAACTACATGACTATGTAAAACAGGCTTTAGAAATATGTGGCCAACAGCACATGTGTTAATTTATCCCAAGCAAAACATAGGTCAAAAAACAGTTAAAAATACAAAAAAAAAAAGTAAAATATTGAATAACTTCTCAACACTCCAAGTCATTATAATATAAATATTGAGTTGGCCCAAAAGTTTGGGTTTTTCTCTAGGATGTTACAGAAAAACCTGAATGACCTTTCTGGACAATCCAATAATGCAAATGAAAATAATATTTTTCTCCCTGTAGGGTTTGGGGAACCCAGAGACTTCATGAAATATTTTCTGAAAGCACTCTGAAAAGTTCATTCATTTCTTCATTAAATTATGCAATCAGTAAATTTTCATAGAATGCCTACAATGTTAGGTTTTCCTTATAAAGAATGATTAGGACTAATAATTATAAAGGTATAGTTCTTAAAACTCTATCTCTAACCTTAACCAGATTCTCTCTATGCCTTTTCATTTCCTTCCTCAGTGGAGTAGAGAAGGCCCAAACTTCATTCATAGGATAGCCATTAGGAATCAGCCACAATTCTGGGCAGAGGGGACATTAGCAGTGAACAAGCCTGACACAGCCTTGTTCTTATGGGGCTGATGTTCTGGGAAACTTTCTGAAGTTAGTATTTCTTTGTGCCTAAACATGTTGAAAACTAAATTCATTCAGATTTCCAGGCATTTTCACATGCATTCCTTTTTCTCCCCTACAAAACCCTTGTGAAGTAAGCCTTGCTGTCTTAATCGGTCACAGATCACTCATTCTAGTGGAGCCAGAATTCAAAGCTAGTTCTTCTAACTCCAGGCTCCGTGTTCATTCTATGTCTGCCTCCATCTCTCTTTCCCGCTTCACCACAATTACACAATGATCATTTTCAGGTAGCCGCCCTTCCCTACCCTGTGTATTTCCTAGCATCTTCAGCCAGGTGATCTTAATTCTAAATGTCGTTGGTCCACTTCTCTCACTCCTCTCTTACCTCCCTTACTCCAAGCTCCTGACGTCTCTGCATCTTGCAAATTCGTTGACCATCCTTAGGTCTAGGCTTTTGTATCTACTTAACCCTACAGCTAGGCCCAGAAAGGCCAAGCAAACTGCTGGCTCTTTCATCATGATAATTGTTTGGTTTCCTCCAAAGTGGGAGAGTCCAACACTGGTCATTTTAAAGATGTGGCTATATAAGCATGTGTATGTGTATGTCTCAGAATAAAAATCCTCATATCTCCCGCCCCTTGGTATTTAGTTAACAGATGGGCACTCTCATACATGCAAAGTGACATTTTTGGGTGAATATACCCATTGTAATATTATAATAGCAATGTATTGGAAACCACATAAATGTCCATTCATAGGAACTGGTTAACCAACATGGCACACCCCTAGAATGGAATACTGTACAGAAAGTGGAAAAGTTGTATATGTATTGGTATGGAAAGAACTTCTGGATGATAATGGTTAAGTTAAAAAAGAAAGGTTCCAAAACAGTATTTAAGTATAATATTACATTTTTTTGGAAAATAAATATAAATGTTTGTTTAAATATACATAGAATACTTTTGAAAAGATATAGAAGAAATGGGTAATAGTGGCAGTTTTTAGAGAAACTGAGTTTCTAGAAGGCAAGGGAGAGAAAAGAACTCAATTTTTCACTAGGTGATCCTTTATGTTGTTTGGCTATAGTACGCATTACATTATCCACTCAAACAATAAATTAATTTATAAAGTCAATTTTAAGTACGTCATAATGCTTCCTTGAAACTTCACTGTTGGGAACCTAAAAATGTAGTTATTTTTGTTTGCCTGTGTGAAAGGCTAAAAGTCAAATGATATTGATGCATTAGATACTGACAAATACATTAAGGTTAAAAAAGAATTGCATATGTTACCAAAATGATTCTGGTTTGAATTTCTATAATCATCAACCTCATTAAGCTTATAAACCCATTGCTCTCCAACACTATACAAGCGAACACTTAGAACATCACTAGGAGCCCATTAAACTAGGCTCGTGGAAAAATATTCTGTTAAATCAGGAAAGAAAAGGAAAGAAAAAGCCATTTTCAGCTAAACTGATAATAAGAAGCATATGCTTGGCCACTGGTAATCACAATCTCTTCACTCAATTAATTACCAAATTTGATGACCACATCAGAATTTTTTTTTTTTTTTTGCTTTAAAACCAACTTAAAAAATAAAAGCACATTTTTTAGAAACAATGATTCTGCAGTGAAGGAAATATTAATTTTGAAAGGAAAGAGACAGAATGCTATGGAGTGCTCCATGGCTCATTGCATTAAGTCTCCTGGTTAAAAGAGCTGCATGCCTGGGAGGAAAATGGAAATGGTTGAGTGAAAGATCACCCAGTCTCTGCCACAGGAGACTTCGTGATTCAAGCAACAGAGTGGAAGAAAGTCCTGAAGTGGTGCTTACTATATAGTTCAGAGAGGAAACATTCGTCTATAAACAACAAGCTTCTTATCATTGATTTTAAGAAAAATGATTTTGTATGAATGAACTTTTTTTTTTAAAAGAATTTATCTAAAATTGGTAATTTAGATACCAAGAAGCCATTGTTTAGAATCTGAGTCCTAGGATGAATGTTCAGCCTTTTGATCAATACTCCTTCAAGCTTGTCCTTGGTCCTCTTGTGCTGCCGAAGTCTCCCTTTGATGCTCCCTCCCTGCCCTGCATTTGGTGAGATAATTTCAAAAGAAAGAGCACGTGAGGGTAACAACAGAGTGAATGAGCATTGAGCTGTTTTGAAGACTAAATCTGAAGGTCCTCATTTTCATTCTCACATTGAGAGAAAGTGTGTGTGTTGGTCATTGATGCTTTTATATTCTGAAAGCTTAGTAGCTCTCTATAGGCTAATTCATGGACAGAGCCTGATTCTGATTTCAGAAATATTTATGGACACAGCAGGGTCAAGACCTAAAGCAGGGGTGTCTGCCCCGGACACTAGGATTTCAGTCCCCATTTAGTTAGCGTCACAGCCCCAAGGACTTCATTCCACAGCAAACACACTTGCTTCATTTCAAATAGACCCCATGACCTGTCCCTTTTTGACCTCTAGCAGTTGCCATGGGTGCCAGAGGTAGTCTGCAGCAGAGCAATCCAAGCATTTGTTTGTTTTTAGCCAAAGGTGGTTCCTCTGCTGTAACCTGACAGGAGTGAAGGGAACTGGGGGTGTAGTGGTAAAGAATCTGCCTGTCAGTGCAGGCAGACATAAGAGACCTGGGTTTGAGTTCTGGGTCGGGAAGATCCCCTGGAGGATGGCATGGCAACCCGCTCCACTAGTCTTGCCTAGAGAATCCCATGGACAGAGGAGCCTAGCGGGCTACAGTGAATGGGCTCACAGGGTCGGACAGAACCGAAGAGACTTAGCACGCACACACAGGCAGTGATGGAGCCCACCCTACACGGGCTGGGTTCACTGGGCATCATCACACTACAGCTTCACACCCATATTTGGAGCCATTCCAGTGCCTGCTCACCACTTCACCTCCAGTCCAGGACTGAGTTCTCACCTCCTGTGATATAAAGAAGGTGACCGACTGACTTCTGGGAAAAACACCTCATTTCATTCCCAGACTGAGGAGAAAGGCCAAAGATGTGGAAATGTAGCAGAGGCTGCTGGCCCATTTACTCTAAGAAAGCATTTATTTCTCAGTGCCCACACTCTTCTGAAAGGGTATCGGCATCTGCCCTGTACTAATGAGCCCCCTGACAAGTAGTTTCTGCTGCAGAGTAAAAGGAATCACAGGCTTCATAGCACAAGCATTGTCTGATAGGATTATTTATTGCATCTCGGTAGTATTCAGAAGAATACAAGAACTGGGAGCTTTTTTTTTTTTACTGATTCTTATGGGAGTTTAAATACCCATTTTTATTCAGAATTCAAGATGGCAAAATCAACTCCAGGAAAATCTAAATAAATTTCACTGAATTATATATTCATTTATTTTCTAAATCTATAATACATTAATTTATAATTACATGTATTGTATATATTTAATTCATAATTAAATAGATATAAAATATATGTATATGTACGCTTGGTCTCTCAGTTGTGTCTGACTCTCTGCAGCCACATGGACTGTAGCCCGCCAGGCTCTTCTGTCCATGGAATTTCCCAGGCAAGAATACTGGAGCAAGTTGCCATTTCCTTCTCCAGGGAATCTTCTCAACCCAGGAATTGAACCTGCATCTCTCAAGTCTTCTGCACTGGCAGGCAGATTCTTTACCATTAAAGTCAACTGGGAAGCTCTTATGTATTATGGGCTTCCCTGGTGGCTCAGGTGGTGAAGAATCTGCCTGCAATGCAGAACACCCAAGTTCGACCCCTGGATTGGGAAGATCCCCTGAAGAAGGGAATGGCTACCTACTCCAGTATTCTTGCCTGGAGAATCACATGGACAGAGGAGCCTGGCGGGCTATAGTTTATGGGTGTAAAGAGTCGGACATGACTGAGTGACTAATGCTTTCAATATATATAATAGATTTCACTTAATAATTAACACTATTGCCAGTTACTAAATTCATAACCTAAGAATCATTCCACCAACACTTTTTCAGGAAATCAAGTGGAAATATTTTCCTAATTCTGCATACATAGCAATGTATGCAGACAAATAGCCTGAGTTTCCCTGCAGTCATTAGAAAGCATGGCACACTATTGTAAATATGTATGATGTATACATGATGAGCACACACAGAGCCTGCTCACCAAATGCAGATCGGACTGTTCTGGGCTTGATGGAATTTGGGTCAAGGTCAAACACTTGTGCCCCGTGTTTGGGGACGAGTGAGTATGGGGGGTGCACAATGCCTCGCTGTATGTCCACCTGACTGACCCGGCTCTGTTACGGGCTTGAAGCAATGCGCAGAAGCAGCCGCTCTCAATTATTCAGGAGCTTATTGTTCAGCTTTTGAATTATCCAAAACCTCCATCCTGTTTTCTTTTTCCTCTTCATTAGGATTGCCCCAAGAAGGTGATGCTGTAACCCTGGGATTTTACCTCCTTATAAATGGTGGGGCAGATAATGGAAACTACTGGGGATGAAGGAGAGAAAGAGAAAACTGTTAGCTATTCTTTATGATTATTTTCACTGAAATTGATTCATCATTATAGCCAGTAAACAAATATTTCCCATATGTGCAAAACAAATTGCCAGTCTTCAAAGCACTTTCTTTCTGCCTTCCCCTCCCCCTCCCCTTCTCCTCTCCCCCTTTTGCTTTTCTGTCTGTCTCTCTTCCTTCATCTTCTTCTTAATTGCTCTGCTTTCCTCAATGTCCTTTTCCTCATTTAAAAATTCTGTATGCTCATATATACTCTCTGACTTGACCCTCACAAGAAGAACAGGGTCTTCTTGCTTTACTTAAGAGGAAGTTGAGCATCAGAGAGGCTAAAGAACTTGCCCAAGGTGACACAGCTAATAGATAGCAGAGGTGAGATCCAGATGCAGGCTTGATGTGACTCTGATACTGTTGGCTTCTGTCCACCAGAGCCACCCCATGCAAAATAGCATAACCCTCAGCGTCAGCTGTTGGCCAACAGTGAGGGGGCCACGTGTGGGGTTATGTTGAGTGATAACTTTCTGCATTAAGGGTAGGTTAACCTTAAGGTATTTTCATTTCAAAACACTCACCATCCGTGGAGAGTCTGGGAAATATTCAGAAATCTAGATGTGAAACAAAAAGGCAGATGCAGATGGTAAATGTTGTTTCCTTTGACTTGAGTGGAGAAGGGACGGTTGCAGTAGAAATCAACACAGGGAACACGTGTTCTTTGAATTTGACAAAATCTTACTGTTATATATCACCATCCTTCCCTTTACCCTTGTATATTTTGAGGGCCACCTTATTCCTGACCTTTCCAAGTTTGCAGACTTTATAGCTACTCACTTTATGAAAGTGTGGACTTTGAAGACATCAAGATGAAGATAAACAAGATGAAGCAAGAATAACCAAGATTTCTGGGAGAAATATCAACAACCTCAGATATGCAGATGATACCACCCTAATGGCAGAAAATGAAGAGGAACTAAAGAGCCTCTTGATAAAGCTGAAAGAAGAGCGTGGAAAAGCTGGCTTAAAACTCAACATTCAAAAAACCAAGATCATAGATGGCATCCAGTCCCATCACTTCATGGCAAATAGATGGGGAAACAATGGAAACAGTGGCAAATTTTATTCTCTTGGGCTCGAAAATCAATCCTAAAGGAAATCAACCCTGAATATTCATCGTAAAGACTGATGCTGAAGCTGAAGCTCCAATACTTTGGCCACCTGGTGTGAAGAGCTGACTCACTGGAAAAGACCCTGATGCTGGAAAAGATTGAGGGCAAGAGAAGAGGGCAACAGAGGATGAAATGATTGGATGGCATCACCAACTCAATGGACATGAGTCTGAGCAGACTCCAGGTGACAGTGAAGGACAGGGAAGCCTGGCACGATGCAGCTCACGGGGTCACAAAGAGTCGGACATGACTTAGCAACTGGGCAACGAAGCACTGTGCTCGGCACACAGTGGTTGCCCACTCTCATAGCTGTTACTACTGCCATTACCATTCTTAGGATCATTCTGCTTTTCTCCTTATTATGAAAAGGTCAAGCTCTATTTCTTTCCTTTGCCTCTGATATGGCACACAACACTTTAACTGAAATTTCAAATTTTATTATTAAAGACTAGTGTGATGGCTGATGGTGATCACCAAACCAACTTTCATTAAAAGTCCATTGTCTTCTAGAATCCTGATATTTGGACACTCCAACTAACGTTGTTACTAAATATACCAATGGATTGTTAGAGAGGTATTATTTGTTGTTGTTTAGTTGCTAAGTCGTGTCCAACTTTTTTGTGACCCCCGTGGACTGAAGGAAATGGCAACCCACTCTGGTATTCTTGCCTGGGAAATCTCATGGACCGAAAGAGATGTATTATTACAGAGCCACAAACTACACCAATCAATATACTTTCTTCCTTTTTTCCCTTCTCCTTCCCTCTTCTTTCCTCCTTTTTCTCTTCCTCCTTGTCTTCCTCTCTTCCCCTACCATAATGGCCCACAGTCACAGATGTCACAGTTACACACCTTGAAAGATAAAAAAGAAAGCATCCCTGAGCAGTAATCAGATTTGTAAACAGCAGTTTGGTTGATGCTTTGTTTCTCGGCCCTATAATTGTTTATAACTGCTGTCCCCACTGGTATTTGAAGGAGGAAAGCCACTCCCCCAAATCTTCCCCACGCCTGCCTTTCCTCCACTGGGAATTTGCATTGGGAACTGTCTTCTCTTTTCCCAGAACTCTCTTTTAAAAAGGCAAACAGTCCTGGGAAGGGTGACACTTAAGCCCTTGTAGCTTGGGACAGAGAACTTTGACGCTTCCTCTTTGACCTGAGTTACCAAAGTACTGAGGACACTGAACAACGGGATGAGGAGGTGGGAGAAATAGTGAAGGATTTGGGAGAGGGAGGATTTCTAAAGATAAACGGTGATAACCTCACCATTTACCAGGTGCCCATCCTAGCTCTGAGCTTATTAACTCTGCAATACAAATGCCTTGAACAATGCCAAATGCAACTTCTGATCCTCCCAGACCAGCTGGCTTCTACAAAGAAGTTTTCCATAGGATTATCAAAAAAATAAACAAGTGGGTTTAGAGCAAGTGACTCAAGCCAGACTCTCTCATCTTCCCACAGCAAATCTACCAGCCTGCAGCCTGTGTGCAGGCACAGTCTGTCCCCACTCTGGCCAGTCACAAAGGTTTCTTAGTTCCTATGGAAAACCAGCTCTCATTTGTGCTTGAACCCCCTCTCTCACCTTCTCAAAGTCTTTACTCCTGTGGTTATTTCTATTTTTTCTTTGGCCTTTCCCCTGCCTCTATTCATCTATTCCCATCAGCATGCTCTAAGCTCCTGTAAACAGCACGGACCCTTCCTAGTTCTCCTGTCGGTGGTATCTCCTTCTCAGTCTCCTTTGTCAGCTCCATCGTCTCTTCTGTTTCTCCAAACAGAGACTGTTGAGGGCTTTGCCTCTACCCATTTGATTTTCCCAACGACTCTTCTCCAGCGAGGACTTCGCTGGTGGTCCAGTGGTTGGGACTCCATGCTCCCAATTCAGGGGTACTGGATTTGATCCCTGGTCAGGGAATTAGATCCCACATGCTGAAACTAAAAAGAAAAGATCCACACGCCACAACTAAGACCTGGTGCAGCCAAATAAAAGCAAATACATGAAGAGCCTTAATGTGCTAATGATGCCTGTATTTACATTTCTAGCCTCGACCTCTCTCCTCAACTCCGCACTTGTATCCTTCTCTGGACTTGATATATTAATATCTGTGTGGATGAGTAATAGGATCTCAAAAGAGGACTGATTGATTTCTACATTGAAATCTACAATCTATTGATTTCTACATCTCCTTAGCCCAAAGGTGTTCCTTCTTCCAGATTAACTATCTCAGTAAATGACTCTATTTTTCAACCAGGTAATCAAGTCAAAAACCTAAGATAAGCCTGATTTTCTCATCATTTCCCATAACAAATCCACTGGGGCATCCTGTCGACTCTCCTTCCAGAGCGCATCCCCAATCTATGTATTTATCTTTTTCACTGCTGTTACCACCTTTGTCCACATCACCATAATTTTTTCCCTAAAATAGCCTCCTATAGGCCTCCAGAGTCTGTTTGTCGACACAACCCATTCTTCATGAACCTGTCAGAATTATCTTTTTAAAACGTAATGTTTTGCCTTTTATTAAATCCCTGGAACAGTTTTCCCTTACGCTTAGAATAAAAGAAAACCTCTTTATTATGATGACCAGGTATACCATAGAAAACCCATAAATAGACATAATTAGAAAACTTCTAAGTTCAGCAGCACAGAAATAGATAATAAGAGATGGTTCTAATGCTGGCAGAGCAAAAATTCTCCTTCCGTTAATCCAATCATTACACCTGGGTGACACCACTTCTTTCATGGCAGAATGATTGCCTCATGTTATGGTTGAGCTTCCTCACAATATGGAGGCTAGTTTACAAGTACAAACAAGAAGTGTATTCTATTAATGCCCTAAGCTTGGAGCTCTCAAGTATCATTTCCACTATACTCTGCGGATCAGAGCAGCCACAGCCTCCTGCCCAGATTCAAGGGGAGGTAACATACAGCCCACCTCTCAGTGAAAGAGACGTAAGTCACATTAAAAGAAGAACATGCAGGAAGGGTTATACAGTTGAGTGTGGCCATCTTTGAGAAAGACAGTCTTCTACTCATGTGGTCATGGTTATGATTTTATATTGAATGGCCAAGTTTTGTTTTAGTAAAATTGTTCCTGGAATTAAGCAAATGGTTCTGTATTTTATTTGTTGTTCAATGGCTCAGTCATGTTCAACTCTGTGACCCCATGCATTACAGCACACCAGGTTTCCCTGTCCTTCACTGTCTCCCAGAGTTTGCTCAAACTCATGTTCATTGAATTGGTGATGCCGTCCAACCATCTTATCCTCTGTCAACCCCTTCTCCTGCCGTCAGTGTTTTCCAGTATCAGGGTCTTTTGCAATAAGTCAGCTCTTTGCATCAGGTGGCCGAAGTATTGGAGCTTCAGTTTCAGCATCAGTCCTTCAGGGTTGATTTCCTTTAGAACTGACTGATTTGATCTCCTTGCTGTCCAAGGGACTCTCAAAAGTCTTTTCCAGCACCACAGTTCAAAAGCATCAGTTCCTAGCATTCCACAAAGACTTATAGGTACCCTGCATCCCATTTGAGAACTATTGATCTTGTCCAACTGATTTATTCTGTAGCTGAAGGACCAAAAGGCTAAAGAGATGTCATTTGCCTAAAGAGACGCTATTAATCTCTCACTTTGCCTGATTTTAGAGGACATTCTAGAGACTGATTCCAAAGGATGGAAGATATCTAGGATGGAGTTGGAATGATTGGGAAAGTAGTTGGGTGCTGATAACATATGCAATGGATTTTGAGAAAGTTTGAGGCCTTGATGTGGTTTCCCCTCAATATGGATCATAAAACAATTCTGTGATGGGAAATGGAGGGAGGGCAAGACATACAGGAGACAGCAACTAGAAAAGGATAAGGCAGGGCTTCTCAAAGTGCCACTGGTAGACAAACTGCATCACAATCAGAATCACTTAGAGCATTTGTCACAATGTAGGTTCCTTGATCTCACACTTTCTGAATCAGAATCTCTGGTAATATGGCTCAAGAACAGTAGAGTCAGTAGGGCTCACTCTAACAGACTTTCAAAGGACACTCTTACACTGTTGGTGGGAAAATTGGTGCAGCCACTATGGAGAACAATGTGGAAGTTCCTTAAAAAACTAAAAATAGAGTTAACATATGATCCTGCAACCCCACTTCTGGAGATATATCTAGTTCAGTTCAGTTCAGTTTAGTCGCTCAGTTGTGTCCGACTCTTTGTGACCCCATGAATCGCAGTATGCCAGGCCTCCCTGTCCATCACCAACTCCCAGAGTTCACTGAAACTCACGTCCATTGAGTCGGTGATGCCATCCAGCCATCTCATCCTCTGTTGTCCCCTTCTCCTCCTTCCCCCAATCCCTCCCAACATCAGAGTCTTTTCCAATGAGTCAACTCTTCGCATGACATGGCCAAAGTACTGGAGTTTCAGCTTTAGCATCATTCCTTCCAAAGAACACCCAGGACTGATCTCCTTTAGAATGGACTAGTTGGATCTTCTTGCAGTCCAAGGGACTCATAAGGGTCTTCTCTAACACCACAGTTCAAAAGCATCAGTTCTTCCAGAGGAAACCATAAATCAAAAGATACATGCATCCTAATGTTCGTTCTAGCACTGTTCACAACAGCCAAGACATGGAAGCAACCTAAGTGTCCACTGACTGATGGAGGGCTTCTTTGGTGGCTCAGCTGTAAAAATAAATCAGCTGGTGATACAGGAGACTGCCTGCAATGCAGGAGACATGGGTTCAATCCCTGGGTTGAAAAGATCCCCTGGAGAAGGAAATAGAAACCCACCCCAGTATTCTTTCCTGGGACATCCCATGAACAGAAGAGCCTGGCAGGCCACAGTCCATGGGGTTACAAGAGTCAGACATGACTTAGCAACTAATCCACCACCACCATTATATACATGGAATATTACTCAATCATAAGAAAGAATGAAATGCCATTTGCAGCAACATGGATGGCCCTAGAGATTATCATACTAGGTAAAGTAAGCCAAATAGAGAAACACAGATATCATATCACATTGATTATATGTGGAATCTAAAAAAAAAAAAAGATACAAGTGAACTTATTTACAAAACAGAAATAAACCCACAGACATACAAAGCAAACTTATGGTTACCAAAGGAAAAGTGGGAGCAGGAAGGAATAAATTAAGAGTTTGGAATTAACATATATACACTGCAAGCATGCTCAGTCATGTTTGACTCTTTGTGACCTCATGCACTGTAACCCACCAGGTTCCTCTGTCCATGGAGTTTTCCAGGCAAGAATACTGCTTTGCCATTTCCTTCTCCAGGGGACCTTCCTGACCCAGGGATCAAACTCAGTGTTTCTTGCATCTCCTACATTGGCAGGCGGATTCTTTACCACTGCACTGCCTGGGAAGCCCGTATACACACTACTCTATATAAAACAGATAACTGACAAGGACCTACTATATATTACAGGGAATATACTTGATATCATGTAATAACTTATAAGGGAGAAGAACCTGAAAAAGAATATATTTATATGTATGTATGTATAACTGAATTATAGTGCTGTTCACCTGAAACTTACACAATATTGCAAAGTGACTATACTGCAATTAAAATTTTTTTTTAAAACCAAAAATCAAGCCAACAAAAAATAGGTTTTAAGTGGATACTGATGCACTGTAATATTTGAGAATTACTGAGACAGATGGTTAAACTAACTGGTCTATAAAATTGAGCCTGGCTCAGAAATATGAAACCAGCAAGAGGATTGTAAATATCCATGAGTCACCCAGACCAAGCTCATCAAATGGAGTGAAAAGACACCCTAGCAATGGGGAAAAACACCATGATTTACGTTTCTTTAAAATAGGATACAAGTGACTAATTAAACCTCAAGAATTAAATTTTTACCGTTGATACATTATTCAACAATATTTTATACCTTTTGTCATTTTTAGCAGGCGAGTCTTACCGAAAGGGAGGTTACAGTTTGACTTCAAAGCACCCCTCCATCTAGAGCTTCATAGAACTCCGTAGGAGAGAGAACACATCTCTTTCTGTGACATTGGACTGATCTGCCCATGTGAATCGGGAAACACACATTTCCACAGAAGCCTAAAGATGAAAAAGTCAGAACACTATTTGTATTGGGGGAACTTGACATAATCCCATTCCGCTCTGTCTTGCAACCCATCCATGGTTTTCATTCATATCATCTCTGCCTCAATCTGACATTCTGTATCATCAATGGCTTATTGTAAAACACTCTCTTCCTTAGCTTCAGGCCATTTACACCAGCCAGCTTCAGACTCCCCTATCCCCAAACAAGATCCCTTTCTTTTTCTTGACCACTAAAGAATTAACTTCCTGATGGTGTGAAGCCAGTTTCAGGGATGTTAAGACTTGCTGGCTAAGCCAATGGGATTGACTCCTTGGGTCTTATAGGGCTGGTAAGACACCCTCATCCAGCTAATGGACACCTCAGAAAGTCACAGAAACTCCTAGAGTGCTTCTCCCTAGGCAGCTAACAGTCTCCGTGGCAACAGCTTAACATTTCCTGATAAGACAGGCTTTTCTCCCTGGGCAGCCCTACTGCTGGGGCCTGTATCATTAGATCACCATTTACATTCTTATCTCAAGTATCTTTTGAAAAAAAGGCACTCCTTAATTTTGTTTCTGAAAAAATGATTGCTCTTTTTGGATGTCTCTGTGGGTCTCTACAACCCGCCCCCATCCACTACCCGCCCCCTCATTGACGGGCTGTACATTGGCGGGCTATTAAACAGCTTCAACACAGCTGCACTTTGTTTGCCCCATATCTATTTTTTTTTGGCTTTCTGAGAGGAGGTATTGTGCTAAGCAGCACTATTTGATTGGAGAATTGTTTGGACTGTGACAAGTAGAACAGTTATAGAGGATATTTTATGGAGTTAAACTTCAAGGGGAAAAGAAGCCATCATTAATGCACAACACAGAAAAAATGAAAAAGTTGGCATGGATAGAAAACTTAGGTCATACAACAACAAGAGTCAACTCAGATCTTCATCGCAACTTCACTGAATTGGAATTTTAACTTTGAAATGGAATCCAACTAGTGAACATTTCAGTCTGTGAAGCGGTAGAATTGAGAACATAAAAAATTTGCTTGGCAGTGTTTAAGAGCATAAGTTAAAGCTTTGATATCAGTGCTTCTTACAACCCAATGTCTTCATATTTTTCATTTTTAATGAAATTCTTCCTCATTTTTTCTATCATGTGGGTTTAGCCAGCAGGATGGCATTTCTTTTCCCAGTGCCCTCTATACAACTTACAAAGATTGGAAGCCTATGTCTGTTAAGGTTCATGTCAAGATGGTCCCCAAATTCTGATGCTGCTGTGAAGCATATCTTAGTGGAAGAGAGAGGCTGTTTGACCTCAAACCCTTACTGCAGGTAGACTAAGGTAATATAATCCACTAAAACAAATCCTTAGCTGGGAACTCAGAGACCAGGATTCTGAGCTTGACTCTTCCACTGCCTGAATGATTTTCAGCAAAACCTTTGACCTACGTAGGCATCAGGTATGTTTTCTCATCTATGAAAAGGTTAAATGAATTCAAGTTTCCTTTTAGTTCCATATTCAGAAGTTACTACCGTTTCAGACCTAATCTTTCTTTTCACATTTCTGATCCATGTTGTAGAGGAAACTAAGCAAGGTTTTCCCACCTCATGGTGCTATAGGAGATCACTTGCCAATGTTACTGGAATGAATCAAAAGCATTTTGTTCATTTCATTTTCATTTGCTGCTGAAAAATCTGTCTTCCTCAGGCTCAAAGTGTTTGGCATTGCAGTAGTAGAGCCACATGTATGGCAACTTCATTTATATGACACCTTCCCTATAAATAGTGTCTCTAAACACTTTACAAAGCATCTGTAATTACAAAAACAGGGGCCAAAGGAAGTTGGGGAAAATGCAAGGAAAAAATGACATGAAATGTCATTTTCCACATTTTTCATGTGTATACACGGATATAAAGAAATTCTGCCTCCTAAGAGAATAATGTAAGCTATAACTTCTAGCTGCCCAGGGCTTCAGACATGATGGGGCTTCTTCTCTTTGCTATGGAATGCGTTACAAGTTCAAACAACTAAGGCAAAATCTTACTGATTTGAAAGCTCACATTTCTAAATGGACATACTAGATGGTTCAAAGATTGTCAGCTTGAAATCTGGATAGCAGTCAGGTCTCTGAATCTCAAACCAGAACACATCAAAGTAACACTGGAGGGTCAGGGAAACAAATTTTCAAAATAAAAAACTTACTTCAAACCAGAGGTTTACTGGATAGCAAAACTGTGCTTTTCAGTTCAGTTAATAGTCACTAAGGGACTGGATATGCCAGGCACAGATGTTCACATGATGTGACAGACTTTTGGAAGCAAGAAGCTCACTGGCCTTGATGATCCAGATGCCAGAAATACCTTCTACCCTTCAGTACACATCTGGAAAATGATGAATGCATCCCATGCCATATAATGCTCATTCATTATTAGCATTCCCAATAATTAGTATAAATTAACTATTTTAATTATTAATTTAATAATTATTTCAAAATTATAATTACTATATAATTATATATATGTGTGTGTGTAATTATTGTCATTAAAATCAGTGTAAATAATTAATAAAGAATTAATGGCATATTTTATATTGCCACCTCTTTTTTTCAGCACACTTGAGTTAATTTTGTCAAAAAGAAATAGCTGTTGCCATCTCTGATTATAAAAGCAATATACACTCAAAGTAAAAAAAAAAATAATTAGAACACTGGAAGAAATAGCATTATTTAGCCCACAAATCTTTCTCATTCCTCTAAATTCCTGAAATTTGTTAAGTATATATGCTACTCATGTGTACCTTGAAATATTAGTAGTGTCCTGACTCTGAGACTTTTCCCAAGGAGGTCCCCGCCTCTGTCTGTGCAGAAGGAGGAAGTTCCTGCTCTTTCCAAAGCCCCTTATTGCTTTCTAGCCCCAGAGCCTCCTTTGTCTCTCATACAACATGAGTGCGAAGTCTCATGCCATCTTTTCCCACCCACTCAGCTTCTTGGGAGACTCCACACCCTCCTGCCTTCACGCCAGGAGAGTTGGCTTTGTAAACTTGGTCTATGGCTTGCAAAAGCTTGCCAATCTCCAGGACACCTGGGAGGTGAGATGGTCATAAGAGGTTAGGGACGGAGAAGGTCACCATTGTATACCACTCCGAGAAAACATTCAATCTACATTCTGTCTGAAGAGCACCCATGTAGTCATTGGCAGGAGTGGGTGGTCCCTCGGGATCTGTGCAACGTGGGGCCTGGTGGCCAACGTTCTCGGAGGAGGATGGTGGGCCAGTACAGAGTCAGTGCTCAGGATACGCTTGCTGTTATTGCGGTACTTGGGGTCAGGGCAGCTACTCGCACAGTCACATGGCTCATGGCCTCCTCAGACACCTGGCCTTCTAATGTGGCTGCCATTTAGCTTTGTCTGTTCCGGTTACACGCTTCCCCAGTGTGCTCAGCTGGTAAGGAATCTGCCTGCAATGCTGAAGACACAGGAGATACAGGTTCAATCCCTGGGTGTGGAAGATCCCCTGGAGAAGGAAATGGCAACCCACTCCAGTGTTCTTGCCTGGAAAATCCCATTGACAGAGGAGCCTGTCAGGCTAGAGTCCATTGGGTCACAAAGAGTCAGACACGACTCAAGGCGTATTATGCTTAGTGATCACACAAAAGGCCACCTACACTTTAGGTGGCCTATGGTTCATCTTAAAACATACATGAGTTGCCCATTCTAGAAGACTGCAAAACCCCTTCAACTTGTAAAATAACTCCACCCAATGTCCAGATGTGGTGAAAGTTTACCAATACGAGCCAGAGGATGGTTGTGCCCACCAGATGTCCTTGTACTTTAAATTGAAGCATGCAAACTGATGGCATTCTGCTGGAAAAAAGGAAAGGAAAAAAAAATGGCTTATGGAGATGACACAGCATGCTTACAATTCAAATAATATTTGTTGCCCACCCCTCACCTATGTCGGTGCCAATCTGAACCTTTAAAAGTGGAACTGACAAAAATAACAAAATTCTCAACTTCTCTCTTTCACATTCTTCATCTTAAAACTCATATCAATCCTGGGTCTGACTGACAATTACAATTGTGTGTCTCTTCCCTCCACATCCTCCTTCTTTCTCTTTGAGTTCTCTCTCAACCCCAGAAAGGTTGTACTCCCTGGCTGATTTGGGTTCTCTGCTGCTGCTGCTGCTGCTGCTGCTGCTGCTGCTGCTAAGTCGCTTCAGTCGTGTCCGACTCTGTGCGACCCCATAGACGGCAGCCCACCAGGCTCCCCTGTCCCTGGGATTCTCTAGGCAAGAACACTGGAGTGGGTTGCCACAGGAAATGTGTATGTGTGAACATTTCCCCACATTTCTTTGCAAAATATATCTCTCTTAGGCCCCCTTCATTTGCCTTCCAGGGAATAAAACTTGACACATTGTCTTTTACTGTGAGGGCTAATAACTCTCTGCCCTTCAGAAAACAACGCACCTGCATGCACTTGAATGAACGCATGTTCTAATAAGAGCTTTTACTGTCTTACCCAAGGAATGAGCAGGATAGAAGTTTTTAAGTGTCAACAGGAGCAGATATTTGGGCATAAGATTGCCTAAAACTATAACTGAAATGATAACAGGGCAATCCGGACTGCTACCATCGTCATGCAGAGAGAACCTTGTCCCGCTCCTGTTTCTTGTCCCTCTCCCCTGTAAGCTCTGCCATTCCTTATCCACTGCACACACATAAGTCACCTTTCCTTGACAAAAACAATGAAGATCCTACCCCTGAGGAAGGAAAGAGTTTTGTTTTTAAGACGTCAGAATTTGACCTGAAGAGAATCTTAATGGTGGTGTTATTAGTCAGGATAGGCTAGCTGGTGCTTCAGTAAGAAACAGTTCCAAATCTGTGGCTTAGAAGCAAACAACAAAAACCCAGGTGTACTAAATACTTATGCTCTGTGAGGGAAAACCAGGGGTTCTGCTCTGCATTATCCACACTCTGAGACCCAACTGACATAATATCTACTTCTTGAAACATTTTTGGTTGCCATGGTAGAAAGACAGGAAAAAAGAATGAAGAAATGTGTGCATAGGCTATTCAAGTTTGAGTCAGACTTACATGTGCCACTTCCTCTAACACTTTATTCACCAAAGCAAGTCCATAGCTATACTTATTTCCCAGTGGGTGTGGAAGCATACTTCTACCATACGTAGAGTCAGTATATTTACAAAAAGCCCAACGCAAATATTAAACACTACTATTTTACAGTAAAATGCCAAGAAGAGAGCCTGGCATTTAGCAAGAGCTATTATTACTGTTATCATACTACTGTTGTTGGGCTTTCCAGGTGGCACTGGTGGTAAAGAATCCGCCTGCCAAAGCAGGAGATGTAAGAGACTCGCGTTCAATCCCTGGGTGGGGAAAATCCTCTGAAAGAGGACATGACAATATATTCCAGTGGTAAAGTGTCTGCCTGCAATGTGGGAGACCCGGGTTCGATTCCTGGGTTGGGAAGATCCCCTGGAGAAGGAAATGGCAATCCACTCCAGCACTCTTGCCTGGAAAATCCCATAGACGGAGAAGCCTGATAGGCTACAGTCCGTGGGGTTGCAAAGAGTGGGACACGACTGAGGGACTTCACTTTCACTTTTCACCTTCATACTTTCCTGGAGAGGCCTGCCAGGCTGTAGTCCATGGAGTCGCAAAGAGCTACAAAGTTGCGACTGAAGCTACTTAGCAGGCACACATTATTGCTGTGGGATAACAGATCTATGGGAAAACAGATCCAAAAACAAGAAATGATGACCTCAGATCACAGAGCTAAGTAGCAACAGAACGGAGATGAGAACACATACTTATTAAATCCAAGATTGGAGTTCTTTTCCCTCAGTTCATCTGAATACCTAAAGACAGGATCAAACACAGTTATTGAGCCACTACATTCAAGCAGATGACCAGTGATTTGGCTTTGCTTTCCTGATGGGTTACTTTCAAACACAAGGGTTAGCAAACATTTTTTGTAAAAAGTCAGATAGTAAATACGTTTCGGGGCACATGGTATCTGTCACACCACTCAACTCTTAACATTTTAGCCAGAAGGCAGTCACAGACAATATGTAAAAAGTGGACCTGGCTGCTTTCCACTAAGATTTTCTTTACAAAAACAAGATGGCAAGCTGGATTTGGCCAGCGAGCTATAGTGTTCTCACCCTTGCCCTGTACCAGAAAAAGATTGGTCAAGTCCAAGTCAGAGAAAAACCTGAACAAAGAAACCTTGGGGAAGTTACCTCCTCTCTTGGTGCCTCAGGTTCCGCTTCAGTACAATCCTTGGCTTCACAGGGTTCTGGTGAAGGTTAAACATGTTGGCGATTGTAGCGGACTTAGAAGAATGCCGCAAACCCTCGCTCACCTTTATGGAGGTTTGATGCCCCTGACTCTGCATCAGCCACTGTCCTGGGTGCTGGAGGTCCCATCACGAGCAAAACAAGGCCTCCTAGAACTCAAATTCTGGTCCAGCAAGTCAGAGAATGAAATAAATAGATGTGTAAATTGTCAGGAAGTGATAAAGGCTGAAAAGGAAAATAAAGCGGGATTAAGGGTGGATGGGGGAGGAGTGTTTGTAAAGTTATCCGTAGGGTGGACCTGAGGAGGGATTTTGAACAGAAAAGTACACTAAGGAAGGAAGTGAGCCAGGTAGATATTTGGGGGAAGCCTTTTTCAACATAGATAAGATTAATGCAAAATCCTTGTAGCCAGAGCCTGCTGGCAGTGCTCCCAGACTGAGGTGAGGTGGGGTTTTGCCATAGCAGCATGGGGATTCTGGGGGCTGAGGGAGGCGTGGCCACAGTAATGCGGAAATTTGACATGGGAGCTGGGGGTAGGGGGAGGAGGAAGATATAACTAGGAGTTTGGGGAAATGTGAAGAGGAGAGGTTATGGGCCCTGGTTTTAATTCTGCAGGAGATGGGGCATATTATTTTTACCCTTAATTTTAATTGTTATTACCTTGTATCACCAGCACTTTTTCTCAGTTCTTCTTTGCTCTTCCTTCCTCCTACCTTCCCACTGCCCCTTCCCGTCTTCTCTCTCCCCGTCTATCGATGCCTCTTCACCTGTGCTCCTCTAGATCCTTCCTACCCTTCTATAACTCTTCTTCTTTTAGGTAATCTTTACTCTCTTTTGGAGGCACATGGAACCAAGGTCACTATCCCTGGAATGATCCAAGGAGAAGACTGGCCCAGTCCAGGCCTTTACCTTATTCCTCAGATGCTGGGCATCAGACAGAAAAGGCTTAGGAAGAACAAGATAAGAGTTAAAGCAAAGACCATCAAGGATATTTCATTGCTTTTTTTTTTTTTCAACAAGACCCCAAAACATTTAAAGAAATATGCAAGTTGTATTGGGTTGATGTGAACGTGATGGGGCTTCCTAGGTAGCTCAGAGGTAAAGAACCTGCCTGCCAATGCAAGAGACACAAGAGATGAGGGTTTGATCCCTGGTTGGGGAAGATCCCCTGGAATAGGAAGTGGCAATTCACTCCAGTATTCTTGCCTGAAAACTTCCATGGACAGAGGAGCCTGGGGGGCTACAGTCCATAGGGTCTCAAAGAGTCAGACACAGCTGAGCACACACGCATGATGTCAGTGTGGTAGGGAAGAGCTGGATATATAATCAATTCTCATCATCCTTTTTGCAGTGTGAGTTTGTAAGTAGTGTATGTTGTATTACAATTTTATTTATTCTTTAAAAAAATATCTGTTTGTTTATTTGGCCACACCGGGTCTCCGTAATGGTGTATGGGATCTTGGATCTTCTTTGCAGCATGTGGAATCTTTACTTGTGGCATGCAAACTCTTAGTTCCCTGACCAGGGATTGAACCCAGACTTCCTACATTGGGAACGCAGAGTCTTAGCCACTGGACCACCAAGGAAGTCAGTGGGTGTATGTTTATTCCAGCATTCAGCATATAATTGGCTGTTGATTATCAGGGCTAATGGATAAAACATCAATATTCCAAGGAGCTTAAAACTGAAAAGTGTTTTCAGGGACACCTTTTTAAGGTAAGCTGTTGTGTACTGGTTAAACAATTATTATACAAGTATATGATGGTGGATCTTTGGCACATATACCAAAGAGAGAGGGAAGAATGGAAGGTGGGAAGGAGAGAGAGAGAGAGGAGAGAGAGAAGAGAATATGACCATCAAAAAATCAATCATCAATTGATTGATGATCGATGATTTAATCTGCACTGTGTAATGTGCAGATTAAACCGCAGTACAAGAGCCCCTGGCTAGTGGGCACTGAAATTCTGCTGTGCTTAGAACTTTATGGTTTCATCTGCCTGCAAGGAGACACTTAAAAAAATTTTTTTTGTAGGAAGACCACAAATGGGCTAGTGGCTCTTGTGTGCTTCTCAAACTGAAATGTGATCCCACATATCACCCAGTCTTTTTCAAATACAGACTCTGATCCGGTGAGTCCAGAGCAGATCCTGAAATTCTGCATCTTAAATAAGCTCCTTGGGTTTTGCCCCGTGAGCCAGGCTTGAGTAGTCAGTCAGAGCTTTAATGTAATGGTAAACTGGAAAGTTTAAATTGCGTAAATGCCTCTGTGTGTGTGCGCGTGCTCTGTTGGGTCTGACTTTTTGCGACCCCGTGAACTGTAGCCCGCCAGGCTCCTCTGTCTATGCAATTTTCCAGGCAAAAGTACTGAAATGGGTTGCCATTTCCTACCCCAGGGGATCTTCCTGACCCAGGGATCGAACCCTTTACTTTTGCATCTCTTGCATTGGCAGGCGGATTGAGCCACCTGGGAAGCCCAATAAATACCTATTCCATTGCATTAAATGGTAACCCTTGTGATAATTTATCTTGGCCAGAGGTGGACAGGCATGTCATTTCTGGGTTGAGGCCCTCTGAAGTTCCTAAACTGGAGTTTCCAAGGTAAATTTATTTGGTTTGGAAAAATGTTAACAAATTTATGGGAAAGAGTTCTGAATATAGTCCCAGTGTTGGCCTAGGTCTCCAGATGCCAGGAACCCCATGGATGTTGATCAGCTCTTCCAGCTCAGGCCCTCTGGTGTGAGGAAGGCGTGAGGCCTGTTGTCAAAGTGCCAGAATACCTGGCACAGCCGTGCTGGGGACTGACTTATGGCCAAGCAGGGAAGGCTTGGGAGAGGTTGTTGGCCTTGAGCACCATCTAGTGACCAAAAGCAAGAAAACCTTTTAAAAAACTAGAAACAATCAAATATTATGTACGTAGTTCTCACCTATGCACGGTGCCATTGTGTTAGGTAAGCTAATTAAGAAAAATGGATCTTAAAAATATTAAATCTCTAAAGTGTGTGCATTGGAGTTTATAAATTCCCTTTTGGGGGCTTTCCTTTCTAAGTATAAAGTTGAAATCCTTGCTAGGTTCGATAGTTCCAGCTTCAGCAACATCCTGTCTACTCTTTTTTTTCCCTTCTAATATTTATTTCTATTTATTCATTTGGCTGCTCCAGGTCTTAGTTGCGGCATGCAGGATCTTCGTTGTTGCGTACAAGATCAAGTTCCCTGACCAGACACTGAACCTGCATTGGTAGTCACAGTCTTACCCCTCGACCTCCAGGGAAGTCTCCTCGGTCTACTCCTGTTTTCTATGTGACCATGGCCAGAATACTTAGCATTGCAAGGCCTTGAGTTCTAAATCTGTAACATGGAGATAACAAACCTACTTCATGACACTGTGGGGAAGGTTAAACCCATGGAAGGTGCTTGGCCCCAGTGCCTGGTAGGAGTTCAATAATAAGAGAGCAAAAAGTAGAAGTAATTGCTATTATTGATTATGGTAGAAAAATAATAACCGTAGTTTAAAAACATGAAATTTTATTAGTTCCAATTTACAAGCAAGGAAAATGAGATCCAGAGGTCAGGTGATATTTCCAAGGTAACAAATCCAATGTCAGATCTACATTTCAAACAGAGGTCTGTTAACTCTAGATTATGGACTCTTCCATGACAAAGTCACTCTCATTGTATGTATTAGTCTGATAAGCTAAAAGAAAACACTTAGAAATGGTATCTTTCCTGTCATATCAGTAAACTAAGGATGTCACAGTTGTTAGCAATTGCAGCGACCACCGAGAATGAGCAGGTGAGGCCTGAAGGAATTCGGGAAGGAAAGAATACCTGCCATCTAGCATCCATCAGAATTCAGCCACTCCCCACGGTAAGCCCTAAGGAAGCTCAGGATGTGAAAACACAGGATGCTGGCCCCAGATAGCTGAGGGGCATCTCGAAGGAATGACTTCAGTGAGCCCAGACTCTTGCATTTCCCCCCATATACTGAAAAACACCAAATTCCTTAACTTGGAATATATGGTTTTTTGTAATTTACAATAATCTTTTGACATCCAGACTATCTGCCCTTTGTTACAAAATTTCTATATAACCTGGATCCCCCTCCACTCCACCCCCCAACCTCAACCCCAAGCAATTCCTCAGAGCACTTCTCTCAGGCTTAATTGAGATGCTGCCTCCTGGGCTTGAAGTTCTAAAAATTCTCTTCGAATAAAACGTAATTTTCAACTTTTAGATTGTGTGATATTTAAGACGACACATGTGTCAGTCGGCTTAGGTTATCCTGCAGTTCAGTTCAGTTCAGTCTCTCAGTCGTATCCGACTCTTTGCGACCCCATAGACTGCGGCACATCAAGCTTCCCTGTCCATCACCAACTCCCGGAGATTACTCAAACTCATGTTCATTGAGTCGATGATGCCATCCAACCATCTCATCCTCTGTCGTCCCCTTCTCCTCTCGCTTTCAATCTTTCCCAGCATCAGGGTGTTTTCAAATGAGTCAGCTCTTCGCATCAGGTGGCCAAAGTATTGGAGTTTCAGCTTCAGCATCAGTCCTGCAGTAACAACTCCAAAATCTCAGTGGCAAACAGAACACAAAGGTTTATTTCTTACTCATGTTACATGCGGAGAAGGCAATGGAAACACACTCCAGTACTCTTGCCTGGAAAGTCCCATGGACGGAGGAACCTGGTAGGCTGCAGTCCATGGGGTCGCTAAGAGTTGGACACGACTGAGCGACTTCACTTTCACTTTTCACTTTCATGCATTGGAGAAGGAAATGGCAACCCACTCCAGTGTTCTTGCCTGGAGAATCCCAGGGACGGCGGAGCCTAGTGGGCTGCCGTCTATGGGGTCGCACAGAGTCAGACACGACTGAAGCGACTTAGCAGCAGCAGCAGCATGTTACATGAACTTCACATATCTGGCTGTAGTCACTTCTGTCAGCCGTGGGCAGCTAAATACATTTGTAGGTCCATTGGTGAAACTGGAGGGGGGGACATGGGGTATTTTTTTAATTGCTTCTATATTGTCTACAAAGTTATAAAGTAAGATCATCCAGTGATCATGAGGCAAGGAAGAAATACTAAAAATGTGAGGAGAGATAAGGTTGGAAAGTACAGGTAATAGCAGATTATAGAGCAGCTGCCCAGTAGCAGTAAGAGCCCGTTGGAGCTTTTGGTCCTGAGTGGGAGGTGGGCTGGCCAAGCTTGCTGTGTGGTTCCCTTCAGGACACCGAGCTGGTCTGGCTTCAGGTGTGGAGCGGGTAGAAAGTTGGATTGAGGTCTTATTAGGTGAATGTAGCTTTGGGAGAAAGGGGCAAGGGAAGTAAGGATGTTTTAAATATAGTTTTTCGAAATCTTAGACTCCTAAGTCTGAAGGTAACTCAGAGGTCTTGCAGTTCTGTCTGTCTTCTCTCCCTCCTTGTGCCCATTTTACAGGTGAAAAATGGAGGCTCTAGATAGACAAATGACAGGCTGAAAGTTACAAAAAGAGGCAGATGGTGTCCTGGAAAGAGATCCCTTGTGAGAAGTAAAGAGCATTCACTGGTGTGTTCTGGCCGTGGGCCACTCCTGTGCCCAATTCCCTTCACACCCCCTGCTTCTGCCTCAGGAGGGCTCCTTATGCCACCAGAGTTTATCAAAGTGAAGGTTTCCTCCAAATCCGGGCTAGTCACGGCTTTAAATACAGCCGCTGCTGTCCCAGGAGTGGTCGATTGAATTCAGTGGCCCGGTTTCTTCAGCCTTCCTCATCCTCACACCCTTTGTTGTGTGACTTTGCAGTTCCTCCTACTAGAAGCAAGGTATTCTTCCCAACCCCTTAATGTTGGGTTAGGCCAAGGGGCATGGTTTGCTCAGTCGGATGTTATAAGATATGATGCAAACAGAAGCTTGAACTGTGCTTGGCCAATTGGACTTCTGTCTCTTCGATGTGAAGAACATTTTCCAAGAATCCCATTGATCCAAGGATGAGGAAAGACAATTAGAACAGAACCAGAAGCAACCTGCAGCTTGGAGCCCAGCTCATCCCAGCCTGGATCAGCCACCTTGTAACTGATCTGCAGCTGAATGAGCAAAATTCAACTATCATGGACTGTACTGGGTTTTGCAGTTATTTGTTAGACATTATTTTTTGTGGTAACAGGTTACTATATAAGAGTATCCTTTCCAAATTCATGTCACTTCTTGTCATTTTTCTCCTAAAAACCCACCACTGTAAAACCTACAGGCAATTGAGGAATTCGGTTAACAGAGTCTGCCTGTCAAAGCTTTTCCACAGCATGAAATCATGTCCAACTAAACATGTACAAGCCTTGTGGGAAAAGAAAAATATTTACATGCATATTCCAGCTCTCTGGGAAAAGAGGAGAAGGGAGGGAGTCACTTTTGGTCAGATTTCTGCTTTGTCATTTTCATTAGTCATCACAGACCAGTTTTAAAAGAGAGGTGAGGTGGGAAGTGAAAGGAATATAAAAAAGGAAAAAGGGAGGGGGTGGGGTTAGGTAAGAGCAGGAGGGAAATGAAAAGATTGGAAAGAAGTCCAGACAGACTGGAAAAGGACTGAGATTTCTCCCTGGAAAATCCAGGAAGTTGGGGATGGAGAAGCATAGTGTAGGTTTTCCCCCTCTTCATCATGCTAACAGAGAGATACACTTGTTTTGATAAACAAAATGTACAATATAGCATCACAACTAAATTTGTGAATTCCACTTTACTGATTTCACGTGCTTTCATATATCATGTTGTGGCACATTTCAGACTGTTATAATTTCCCCTCCTGGGAACATGACATTGGAACTTGGCAGGTTACAACACGATGACAAAGGCCCCCACCATCACCACTGTTGATTCTGGGAAGTGGCTGCTGAGATGGAAGGTGATGAGAACAGAAAAGGTGGGATGGGAGAGCAAGGGAAGAGGAGACTTGAGAGCCAGACTGGTCTCCAGAGAGATGGCTACTGATTGTGCTCCACCAGCCACATTGCCCTCCTGGTTGTCAGCCCAGGCTCAGTCCCCACTCGGAAGCAATGGTTGACTGGACACCTTCTGCAGCCTGAGTCTGGCAGTCGAGCCTGGGTTTGCCAAGCTGGAAATCTGGGGAAATGACATGACCATGCTCTTCTCCACCTTGTCTGAAATATGTTGGCAAGATCTGGGTTTGCACAGTCATACCTCTGTCCTCTACTCACTCCCATTTTTTCTGTCCAGAGCTCTCTTAAGGTAGGCATGACCACACTCCCTAGACATCCTGCAGGGAGCCTTAGAGACAGCCCAGTGGGGCACCAGAACACTCCAGAGTTATTTGGCCCAAAGACATAACTTAATTCACTTAATTTCCAGTGGGCTTCCTTGAATGGTGGGGCATTGGAGAGATCTCTAGGTGAGGGCTGGAAGTTGTGCACAAACCTAAACACACTCACAGGGAGTCACCCACTGCATCACTGGCTGTGAACAAAGAGAACACCAAGAACCGTACTCCCAATGCATCTCTGCCTTCAGGTGTGCTCAGCCCAGTGCCAGCTACAAACTGGCGCTGGCCATCTGCCTCTGCAAGGACTAAATCCCAATCTGCTGTGACCGCTGAATGCCAACACCCCTGAGAGGTGTTCAGGGTGGAGATCAGGAATGAGACACCCTGTGCTCTGGGAAAGACTGACAAAACAGGTCTGCAGATAGTTAGATATTTTCAGGATGAAATTTTATGAGCTCACTTCTTATGTTGCCTCATATTTAAAATCCTTCATGGTGACGTCTGCTCCTTGTGACTAGCAGTAACCGTCTGTAAAAATGCGTGCTTGATTCCATGCACTCTCCTTTCACCAAAATCACATACATACTGACCTTCCCCTGCCTCTTTGGAGCCATTGCTCAGACCAGTCTGAAATGCTGTCTCCCAGGCTGTAGATATCATTTTGCCCCAAATAGAACTTAACTCACAACTCTCACATTGTGCTTTTATTTTTTTCCAGTTGACACCAGGCTCTTCTAGATATTATGCGCCCTATTCTGAAAGTTTGGGAGTGAAAGAGGGCCTATACCTCTCCCCAATGACCCAAGCCTTTGAATTTCCCCTTTTGTCTAGACAAGTTTCTTTCAGTATTTTTCAGGTAGGCTATATGGGAGATACTCTCACAGGAGTAGGTGACATGTCTGGCAGACTCATCTTGCAGCGGCTCCCTTCAATTCTTACACTATTAAGGGTGCCAACAGTTGAATTTTGGTTTTGCCCCGTTCTAGGCCTTTAGCTTTGGGAAAGGTGCTTTAAGTCTCTGGCTCCATTTCCTCACCCTTAAAACTGTGGCAAATATTAGTACCTATTTATTAGTGTGGTTACAACGATTAAATAGCAAAGTAGTGTCTAGAATAAACCTAGAGTAGTATGTGTGTGATAAATATCAGCCATCCTGATTAGCTGATCTGGGTAACAAAACACATCTAATAATAGTAATGATGACAACAGTGACAGTAATGACTTCCATTGTTGGAGGATTTACCACCAGGCAATATCCTAAGTACTCTGTGTTTTGGGTTCTAGAGCCTAAACTACCTGCTCAGATAGTAGGATTGAGTACGATCAGACAAGCAAAATCAGCATGATAATTTCTCAGGAATAAGGACTCAAAAACCCAATGGAAAGGAAAAAGTGACTTGTTGCTGGAATTTAGGCATCAACCACAATGTAAAACAAGGGGTGTAGTGTAGAGAATGACACTTTTGCCTGGACATTCACAGTACCCTTCAAATAGCACTTCGTATAGCTTGGCCACAGAACAAGTCTTTTCCAGCCAAACCCAAGATCGGTTACTAGAGCTATATTTTCAGGTGCTTGGGGGCCAATACAGGGCTAGTGATGGAATGAGTCTCCCCTCTCTACCAAGACACAAATGTTGCTCTGAGATAGGAGATCTGCTTCTTTAACATCAGCCCCTGAGACAAGAAGTGGCACCAATGAAAAACCGAACAATAAACAGGTGGGAAAAAGTAATAACTTGAGCCTTGCCTGGATTGGATTCAATTTCTGCTTGCAGCATTTCAGTTTTAACTCGCTAAACCTTGGACGTAGTCTTGGGAGAACAGGCAGTACAATTTCAAAAAGCAATCAAAAAGCAGCTGCTAAGCTATCGGAGGCTCGGTGGTGCATTTCTAAACCGCTGCTAATCTAATAAATGTTCGAGCAATGAACTATGAAATTGACAACACGATTGTCCACATTCTCTAAGCCAGAAGAATTAAATGGTCATTTCCCCCTTTATTTCATAAGAAAGAGGAATAAAAAGTAATCTGTTATTCTGTACCTTTGCATAAAACATGGAAATATGGTTGTCTAATGGTGGCGTTTGTTCACAGGGAGAAATGACTTAGAGAAATATGAACCTTGACTTTCCAGAACCCCAACTTTAGACAAAAGGTGAGAAAGAATTCTTGACTTTGAAGTTAGTATTTTGGATAGGAGCCCAAACTCTGCCTTTTAGTACTGTGTGAACTAAAAGTGTATTAATTCCTATTTCTCATCATCAACATGAAGTTAAAATGAGCTAAATGTTTTCAGACAGCACTGTTTTATGCGTATGGATGGATGAGTGTAAGGCAGGAAATAGGGTATACAAATACTTCCATTTCGGTTTGGGGAATTATGAATACAATATATTTTTTTGTAATTTAACCTCAGCTATTTTTTTAACCTCAAAATTTAATCATTGCTATGAGTACAACCGAGACAGTACAGCCAAGACAATACAATCTTGGTGGCTGATAATAATGGTAAGATCTTAGGGTTACCGTTTGGAACAGCAATTTAAATCGAATAATATTTTCTCAGAACATCAGCTGAGTTCATGGTTCTGAGCTAGTTGCTGTAGGAGATAAACCGATGACTGCAATGCAGTGATTGCTTTCAATGTATTTACCATCTATGGGAAATCCAGTGGGATAGAATAAGTGAATTCTATACAAGATGGAAAACTACAAATGTCAAAAGACGTTCAAAAAGTGTTAAATAATTGCAAATAGTTCATAGACTACTTTGGGCTGGGAGATCAGATAAGACTTCAGGGAGGAGAGGGCATTCAGAATATGCTTTTAAAATAAATATATATACACATAATTTTATTTATTTACTTATTTTTGGCTGCACTGAGTGTTCATTGGCTTTGCGCAGGCTTTCTCTGGTTGTTGCGAGTGGGACCACTCTTTGGTGTGGTGTGAGGCTTCTCCTTGTGGTGGCTTCTGCACTGGCGGAGGCTTCTCTTGTTGCAGAGCACAGGCTCTAGGCATGAGGGCTCAGGAGCTGTGGTGTATGGGCTTAGTTGCTCTGCAGCACGTGGGATCTTCCTGGACTAGGAGTTGAAGTTGAACCCATGTCCTCTGCATTGGCTGGCAGATTCTTATCCACTGAGCTACCAGGAATGTCCCAGAATGTGCCTTTTAAATGTATCACTTGGGGTCCAATATGGAAAACTGATACCAAGCTAAACATGTCTAAGGATTTCATTGAGGGAATTGTTTGCAAAAACACAAAATCGGTCAAGAAGATAAAATCAGGAAGGCCAGGTAATTCCGAGAATCATAGCTGGAGGAAGAAGTTTCCATCCCTATGGCTGCAGAAGCAAAGAAGAGGAAGTGGTTTCACCCACAGTGGACAACTCATCCTCCCCACTGCCAGGAGTGCCTCCAGCCAGCGGGACTGCTGCAGAGCAGAAGCCGCCTGGAGCTGTCCTGGAACACAGGGCCCCACAGCTGGTGCTGGGACATCCTGCGGAGGAAGCGCCACATGAGAATGCTGGTTTGTCAAGGGCACGCTGTGTGGCAGTGCTGGGACCATTGAGAGGGCACCAAGCTCCATGCCAGGGACCAGGAAACCTCCACCATGCTGCAAGGCTGCACCTGTCTACGGACTCAAGAGCGTACAGGTGTCTACTCCTATCTGCTGGAAAGATACTGCCAGCACCTAGAAACAGCACACATTTGTCCTTTTCCCTGCTCACTTTCCAATGTCCAGTCACTGCTCCCTGGTAGGACCCAACCAGAAGACAGCTGGCAAGAGTCTAGCAAATGGCGACTCTCTTGCCTATTCATCCATGGGATGGTTAGGTGGCATACTCAGCTTCCAAGGTCATGTGGTTATTGTTGGTTTCCCTGGGGGAAGTAGTCTTCTCCTGCTTATAATAACCTCTGCAATGACAGAGGCTGGAGCTTCAGAGAGGAGAGGCAACATTTTTCAGTTAGGTTCTACATCCACTTCTCAGTTCTCTTATCATAACATGTGAAAAATTGCATAATATACTCATTGGTTTTCACTGGATTCTCCACCTGCAGAAGAGCATAACAAACTGGCCCTGTAATTACATACTGCCTAAGCCATCTTAGACCTGCCTCTTGAGAAACCTATATGCAAGTCAGGAAGCAACAGTTAGATCTTGACATGGAACAACAGACTGGTTCCAAATAGGAAAAGGAGAACGTCAAGGCTGTATATTGTCACCCTGCTTATTTAACTTATATGCAGAGTACATCATGAGAAACGCTGGACTGGAAGAAACACAAGCTGGAATCAAGATTGCTGGGAGAAATATCAATAACCTCAGATATGCAGATGACACCACCCTTATGGCAGAAAGTGAAGAGGAACTAAAAAGCCTCTTGATGAAAGTGAAAGAGGAGAGTGAAAAAGTTGGCTTAAAGCTCAACATTCAGAAAACGAAGATCATGGCATCTGGTCCCATTGCTTCATGGGAAATAGATGGGGAAACAGTGGAAACAGTGTCAGACTTTATTTTTTGGGCTCCAAAATCACTGCAGATGGTGACTGCAGCCATGAAATTAAAAGACGCTTACTGCTTGGAAGGAAAGTTATGACCAACCTAGATAGCATATTGAAAAGCAGAGACATTACTTTGCCAACAAAGGTCCATCTAGTCAAGGCTATGGTTTTTCCTGTGGTCATGTATGGATGTGAGAGTTGGACTGTGAAGAAGGCTGAGCACCGAAGAATTGATGCTTTTGAACTGTGGTGTTGGGGAAGACTCTTGAGAGTCCCGTGGACTGCAAGGAGATCCAACCAGTCCATTCTAAAGGAGATCAGTCCTGGGTGTTCTTTGGAAGGAATGATGCTAAAGCTGAAACTCCAGTACTTTGGCCACCTCATGCGAAGAATTGACTCATTGGAAAAGACTCTGATGCTGGGAGGGATTGGGGGCTGGAGGAAAAGGGGACAACAGAGGATGAGATGGCTGGATGGCATCACGGACTCAATGGACGTGAGTTTGAGAGAACTCTGGGAGTTAGTGATGGACAGGGAGGCCTGGTGTGCTGCAATTCATGGGGTCGCAAAGAGTCGGACACGACTGAGTGACTGAACTGAACTGAACTGAAGCCATCTTAACATTTCACAGAGTACACTGCTTCTAAGGAGGGAGTATCAGTCAGCATAAGTAAGTCATGCTAAGTCATGCTGTAGTAACAAGCTGTAAAAGTTTCTCACTCACTACATGGACTGTTGCAACTCTTCTGCAGGGCATCTTCACGATGGGAACCAGGGGGATGGAACTACCTCTTCCTAGAAGACTGCTGGTCTCACAACAGGAGAAGTCAATACTGGTGACTTAGTTACATTGTTGGAGTGAACTGGAGGGAAAAGATGGCCCAAAGTGTCCACTGGTGTTTTGGGCTCCCTGGAGGATTTCAGTCAACACTCAGATGCATGCTAATTAGAAGTCAGACCCTCAGTCAACAACAATTTGTAAAGTATGCTGTCAAATTCCTTCCAGGGGAAGTTCAGGAGATAGGTGTTTTTGCTTACTCCCATTCTACTGAGCCCTGGAGGAATAGCCCTGGGGAGGGTTCACCCATTAACACGAGCTTCTTTGTTCACTACCATCCCATGGAACTTGTAAATGCAAACCCATATGATGTACAGGCGTATCTCTTTTTTAAAAATTTGATTTTTGTTGGAGTACAGGTGCTTTACAAATATTGTGTTAGTTTCTACTGTACAGCAAAGTGAATTAGCTATACGTATACATATTTGTTGCTTAGTCACTAAGATGTGTCCACCTCTTTTGTGACTCCATGGACTGCTCAGTTCAGTTCAGTTCAGTCGCTCAGTGATGTCTGACTTTTTCGACCCCATGAATTGCAGCACACCAGGCCTCCCTGTCCATCACCAACTCCCAGAGTTCACTTAGACTCATGTCCATCGAGTCAGTGATGCCATCCAGCCATCTCATTCTCTGTCGTCCCCTTCTCCTCCTGCCCCCCATCCCTCTCAGCGTCAGAGTCTTTTCCAGTGAGTCAACTCTTCACATGAGGTGGCCAAAGTACTGGAGTTTCAGCTTTAACATCATTCCTTCCAAAGAAATCCCAGGGCTGATCTCCTTCAGAATGGACTGGTTGGATCTCCTTGCAGTCCAAGAGACTCTCAAGAGTCTTCTCCAACACCACAGTTCAAAAGCATCAATTCTTCGGTGCTCAGCCTTCTTCACAGTCCAACTCTCACATCCATACATGACCACTGGAAAAACCATAGCCTTGACGAGACGGACCATGGACTGTAGCCTTCCTCTACCCATGGGATTCCCCAGGCAAGAATACTGGAGGGGGTTTCCATTTCCTTCTCCAGGGGATCTTCCAGACCCAAGGATCGAACCTGCATTTTCTGCATTGGCAGACTGATCTTCTTGACTGAGCAACGTGGGAAACCTTGTGTATACATACATCCCCTCTTTTTTGGATTTCCTTCCCTGGTAAGTCACCACAGGGCAATGAGTAGGGTTCCCTGAGCTATGCAGTAGGTTCTTATTTGTTATCTATTTATGTGTGAGTGCACGCTAAGTCACTTCAGTCATGTCTGATTCTTGGTGACCCCATGGACTGTAGCCTGCCAGACTCCTCTGTCCATGGGATTCTCCAGGCAAGAATACTGGAGTGGGTTGCCATGCCCTCCTCCAGGGGATCTTCCTGACCCTGGGATTGAATTTGTGTCTCTTAGGTCTTCTGCATTGGCAGGCAGGTTGTTAATCACTAGCACCAACTGGGAAGCCCATCTATTTTATGCGTAGTATCAGTAGTGTATGTATGTCAACCCCATCTCCCAATTCATCCCCACCTCCTAAGCCTGTCTCTTGAATGTATTTTCAGTGCATCCATAGGAGGAGGGAAATGCCATCTTGGTCTGGTAGCCTCAACACCCACTTGAAACAGGCCACCCAGCCTCTCAGTCCCAAGGCCTCTTAGTAGGAGGTGTGAAGTACAGTGACACCCCTTTGCCTCAGAGGAGATATCCTGATGTGCTCAGACTGCTGAACCCCTAAGAGAAGTTTGAGGTGGAAAGTCTTTGAATTGGGAAGGATTTACTTTTCATTCTCTTACCTAAATTCCAGAATCCCTGTTAATGTCTGCTTTCCAGGGCCTATCACTACCTGATTATGCTTAATCTATAGTAATTCTTCAAGATCTCAGTGTTCTCTGCACATGCAGGCTAAAATAGGATTTATAATTATCAATATTTATGGAAATAGTAGCTAAGTTGCATTAAGTGGCTATAGTGTGCCAGGCACAAGTATTAACTCATTTATTGATTGCAATATCTCTATGAGGTGAATAGCATTATTATCCTTATTTTGGAGAATCACCACTCCTGCATCTTTCAAGTAGCAACAATTTATATGAATATCTTCCTCCCCTAACCCAAGGAATGCTATCAGTTCAGTTCAGTTGCTCATTGGTGTCCGACTCGTTGTGACCCCATGAACTGCAGCACACCAGGCTTCCCTGTTCATCAGCAACTCCTGGAGTTTGCTCAAACTCATGTCCTTTGAGTTAGTGATGCCATCCAATTATCTCATTATCTGTCATCCCCTTCTCCTCCTGCCTTCAATCTTTCCCAGCATCAGGGTCTTTTCTAATGAGTCTGCCCTTCATGTCAGTTGACCAAAGTATTGGAGCTTCAGCTTCAGCATCAGTCCTTCCAATGAATATTCAGGACTGATTTCCTTTAGGATTGACTGGTTGGATCTCCTTGCAATCCAAGGGACTCTCAAGAGTCTTCTCCAAAACCACAGTTCAAAAGCATCAATATTTGGTGCTCAGCTTTCTTTATAGTCCAACTCTCACATCCATACATGACTGCTGATACTGCTTCTTCTCCTTTTTTTTTTTTTTTTTTTTTTTACCATTTTGGTAGGGCTCTTTGGATCTTCTTTGGGTTTTTTCTACCATGAGATCATCTTATCCTATAGATCAGGATTTTTCTAAGTGTTAAAAATATTAGTTTTAACTATATATCCAGGAGCTGGTGAAATAATCAGGACGTGCTTGGGATCTCACTAAGCTGTATTCAAGGTGGATTTGGACAAAATGTCACTCATCACATCACCTCCCCAAGCCCTCTCTGTAATCTCTAAGAATTTGTTAGCTTAGAGTCAGTGTCAGAATGCTATCTTTCCCCAGTTCCCAGTTACCCTGGCAAATGGTCTTTGGGGATCTTCGGGAAACTAGGATGAATAGCCACGCTGTTTCCTCAAGACGTTACTGCAGAGCCCTTCCTAATGCACCAGGCTTCTTTACGTGCTTTTCTGTCTATTGTCACTTTCTGTCATAGTGGTTGGCTCAAGTCAGACATGTGGTCATGTAGACTTAAGAAATATTCAGAACCTAAATTTGAGAGTTACGTTTTATTTGGTGAGAATTTTTAGAACCTAAGTCTGGGAGGCAGCATTTCAAGTTACCTTGAGAGAGCTGCTCCAAGGCGGCAAGGGGTTTTGGGGGACAGCCAGGTTTATATAGAAGTTTTGTCACAGAGGGCAGTTAGCCTGAATGTCCAAAGATGATTGTTAGTTAAAGAAAACAAATATTCCTGATTAGGGAGTATAGTGCTTTTCCATGTATGGGAAGATGCAAGAGTCTGGGCTCACTGGCATCATTCCTCTGATAGGCACCTCAGATATCTGGAGCCAGTGTCTTGTGTTTTCACATCCCGAGTTTCCTCAGGGCTCACCATGGGGAGTGGCTGCAGTCACATGGCTGCTAGATGGCAGGTATTTTTTCCTTCCTGTGTTCCCGTCAGGGCTCACCAGCTCAGTGTTGGCAGTGGCTGCAATCCCTTGGATGGAGGAGCCTGGTAGGCTGCAGTCCATGGGGTCACTAAGAGTCGGACACGACTGAGTGACTTCCCTTTCACTTTTCACTTTCATGCACTGGAGAAGGAAATGGCAACCCACTCCAGTGTTCTTGCCTGGAGAATCCCAGGGACGGGGGAGCCTGGTGGGCTGCTGTCTATGGGGTCACACAGAGTCGGACACAACTGAAGTGACTTAGCAGCAGCAGCAGCAGCTGAAATGTTTTGTTTATTGATATGGCAGGAAATGTTCCATTACTCAGTCACAAGATCTGGAAGCTAGTTACTTAATTATATTTGATAACTTTTAGACATCAGGACCTAAGAGAGACATTTTCAATTTAGTTTATCAAAATAGTTCAAGCTTTTAGCTGAGTCAGGGCTTTTAGCTTTACCACCAGTTTTCCAACAGGACAAACTTTTCTCCATTGTCAATGTATTGAATACTTATCCAAGCACAGAATCACATTCATTATTCTACCAAGAGGAAGATCTTCCACAGTAAACTGTCTTTGGAAACTCCTTCTTCATCAATAGGAAAGAGACCTCTAAATTGTGGCCTGAGTTCTCTTACACCATGATTCTTCATGATCTGATGGGTTGAGTCTGACAGGACTGAAATCTTCCCAGGTGCAAGTCCCTCTTGGAATGAGGAATATTACTGCATACTAAGGTCAGCTGTGAATCAGCAGGGCATGGTATCACTTTGGGGTCCATAGATTGAAAGTCTTAATTCTGTCACTAAACTGATCATTTTGTTTGGACATAAATATGTGAAGTCAAGAAGGAAAAAAAAATGTATTTTCCCTGTGACCAGTTAAATTAAGCTCTTCAAGTTCATTTATTCCAGTGGTTCTTTCCCAATAACTTGGACATGCTGGCTTTGCTGAAGGGCAGATGGTGGTTAAGCACAGCAGCCCCAGACATGACTAATCTGGTGTCTTATCATCCGCTTGTGTCTAAGTGGCACTCTCGTCCACTGTCCTTGGGCCTCTGGATCCCTGAAGGGAGTCAGGAATTGAGAGAGCAGTGGTGTTTCAGCACTGCTTCCTCCTGGCCACATGTTGATCCTGTCCAAAATTGGGCCAATCTATAGTCTCTTGGGCTTCTCTGGTATCTCAGTGATAAAGAATCCACTTGCAAATGCAACAAAGATGTCACAGTTGTCAGTAATTGCAACCACTGCCAACAGTGAGCTGGTGAGCCCTAGGGAATTCAGGAAGGAAAGAATACCTACCATCTAGCAGCCATGTGACTGCAAGGGTCCGGGAAGGTACCCTGGAGAAGGAAATGGCAACCCACTGCAGTATTCTTGCCTGGAGAACCCCTTGGACAGAGGAGCCTAGAGGGCTACAGTCCATGGCAGGCTACAGTCCACAGGGTAGCAAAAGAGTCAGACATGACTTAGGGACCAAACAACAACATAGTCTCTTATGGTGAAAGTTATTTTTAGTTATGCAAATAGGATAATCCATGCACTCATGGAAATTCAGAATCAGTTAACTTTGGCTAAAAAAAAAAACTTTTTTTGGCCATCCAACTTGCATGCAGGATCTCAATCCTTCAACCAGGGATTGAATGGGGCCCCGGCATGGAAAACACCAAGTCCTAACCACTAGACCACCAGGGAATTCCCAGTCAAAAAGTCTTGTCTGATTATTCCTACTACAAGTCACCTCTTCTGCTTATCATGATAATGTGTGCTCAGTCAATCAGTCGTGTCTGACTCTCTGCAACCCTGTGGACCACAGCAGGGGTGCGGATCAAATATGCTAAATCCACTCCAGCATTCCCTTCTCTTTAGGTCTTTGAGTTCTTTTTCTACATCATACTAAGGAATTTGTCTCGTCTTGATGTCATTTACTAGCTTCAGTCTATTAATCAAGTTAACAACTAGGGTCATTTCCAGACGCTTGAATGAAAGTCACAGGCAGAAGTTACGCCCTTTCCTCCTTGTGCAAAAAAAGCTGAGAGTACATTCTTACGTGATTCTTCATATTTGCTGATAAAATTATAAAACTGCCACATTTTTTAAAGTCAGGGGGAGGGGAGACATAAACTTTTATCTAGATTTGTCTTTATAAATACATCCCAAGGGCATTGCCAGTCCCCGGTGGTGATATTCTTAACCTCCTCAACCCTGCCCATACTTCTGTAAATATTCTCTTCCTTAAGACCTTTCCAGGTAAAACCTTTAAGTGTCTCATCTGATATCATGTCGCTCCCTCAAAAATCAGAATCCTGGGTAGAGTTCTGGACTGTCCTAGCCTTGGTCTTTTGCCTATGTCTCAAGAGCCATTGGACTGGGAAGCTCCCACTTCTATGGGAAGAGAGTTCTGCTTCTTACCAAGATTCTCAGTCATGGGGATTTCTCCCAACAGGAGGAAATTATAATAGACATTTTTAAGAAGATAATTATCTACTCTACTGTGGAACTGGCAAGTAGCTCTGCTTAGACAGAAAGGAGGGTCTGTGGGGTGGAGGAAATTAGGCTGCAAGAGGAGGCAAGGGCCTTAGTAACTAAGGAGGACCTGAGTGTAGGCAAAGGAATGCATATCTCATGAGATGGGAAGTGGGGGGCCACTGACGGTCTTGAGGAGGGAAATGACATGAGTGATCTGTGCTTTACCAAGATTCATTTGTCAGAAGAGTGAAAATAAATTGTTGGAAGGAGAGAATCTAACTTTCTCTGTTGGACTGTAAGCTTCATGGGGGCAGCACCCTGTGGAACTGTTTAATGTTTCTCTTCCTAGTGGAGAGTCTAGTGTCTGGCAAATAGGAAGTGTTCAATCCATACTAGTGTTTGAGAGCAAAGGAGCAAGGGCTAATTAGGAGGCTGTCAAGTTAGCCCTGGGTTTCCCAGGTGGAGCTAGTGGTAAAGAGCCTGCCTGCCAACTCACTATATCTAAAGAGATGTGAGTTCAATTCCTGGATGGGGAAGATCCCCTGGAGGAGGGCATAGCAACCCACTCCAGTATTCTTGCCTGGAGAATCCCTTGAAGAGAGGTGTCTGGCAGGCTACAAGCCATAGGGTTGCAGAGAGTCGGACACGACTGAAGGGACTTAGCGTGCACAAGTTAGTCCTGGTGAGAAACAAGGCCTGACTGGAAAAAAAAAAAAAAAAAAAACATATACTGAGCACCTCCCCTCCACGCCAGACATCTAACCTAGATTACCCACCTTGAACTCATCATCAATCTTCCATTGTACAAATGAGGCTTGATTATATTAAGTAAAGTCCACACTCATACATATAATAAACAACAGACAACAGAGCTGGGATTTGAACCCATGTTTGACTCTGAATACTCATCCAGTGCATCACGCCATCCGAGGTGATAAGAGTGGGAAGCCAGAAGTAGAGGGCAGATGTGAGTGATCTCAGCAGGTGACTGGGTCCAGTGGGTGGGACAAGAGCATGAAGCAAAGTTGATGACTTTCAGGGTTTGATCTGGAATCACAGGGAGATGGTGAAACTGGTAAAATAAATTGAAGACGTCCAGGAGAGGCACCAGGGATGGGATACGTGGGTCCGCTTTGGACATGCTGAGCAAGTGGGGCTGAGGGACAACTGGGTGGAACTTGCCACTGGGCATTGGATGCAAATTGGGACCCTGGGACAGAGGCAGCAGCAAGGAACAATGGATATGCACATGGCCCATATCAAGATAATGATGTGAAGTGTGGACATGGACCAGAAAGGTTACCCATGGATAGGATATGAATGTTCATGGTCCAGACATGGTCTGTGGGTGGGGCTAAGTGCAGATCCTAAGTGTGTCTGGAAGGTAGGTCTGACTTACTAACACTTCTTATCAGCAGTTTTTTTGTGATTTTCCACCTTGATATGAACAAGGTGTGTCGGCAGGAATTGAAACATACACAGAGGAATTCTGATCGGTGAAGGATTTGCTGTTGGTGTGACTAATGATCTGTGCATGCATAACTCACTCGATCTTCTCAAGGAGGGAACCTAGCCAAGTTAAGAGCTGACGGTTAATGATTCTCCGTCTGGGGGCTGAAAACCCAGCCTCCAGCAGCCCTGACTCCTCAGGCCTCCCTCGTGTTACCAGGTGCTTCATCTGTGCCATTTCCAGGGCACAGCTTCCAGACCAGACCAGGTTTTTGCGGCTACAAGTAGGAATACATGTCCCTCTTCACGTTTCCCTCCCCTTCCCCCTCCTCCCCATGAAGACTTACTGGATCACCTTGTTTGAGGGGTCCTTTTGGCTGGAGCTTAATAAGAAGCTCCAGAATTGTGCGTGCACGCATGCTAAGTCACTTTAGTCCTGTCCAGCTCTTTGCGACCCCTTGGACTGCAGCCCACCAGGCTCCTCTGTCCATGGGAGTCTCCAGGCAAGAATACTGGAGTGGGTTGCCATGCCCTCCCTTAGGGGATCTTCCCGACCCAGGGATCGAACCTGCTTCTCTTATGTCTCCTGCATTGGCAGGCAGGTTCTTCACCACTAGCACCTCCAGGGAGGCCCACTCCACAACTGTAGTCACTATTGAAACACTGTTTCTCAGGCCAAGCTGTCCTATTACAAGTCCCTCAGAAATGATCATCTTCGTCTTTCTACACCAAAACAAAAAATGACCTCGGATTTCTATTTGAACAAAGATAGTCCAAAATGGCTGAACTTTAAAAATAAGAATCTTCTTGTATGCAACCTTCTATAGTGGAAGAACACCCTGATTAATTAAGGCAAGAATTTCACCTTAACTTAGTTATAAACGACTGAGAATGTGCTTTTGCATCTGTTTAGGATGACATTTCATGGGCATCTACGCTACATCACAAATTCCATGACAATAAACACACAGACTTGTTACTTGATAGTTACATAATTGTGGTTTTCTTCTGCTTTTTCTCACAGAGGTGGAGAGTTGCCCATGTGCTTTTTGTTCTCCCTTCTTTTTTCTCCAGGGGAAAAACAAATGTAAAACACAGCAAGCCAGAGGGAAATAGTCAATACGACATTGTGGCATGTGAGCAGCCCGTTCACCCTGAATTCTGTGAAGCTCTTTGCCAGAGGGTTACGGTCAGTGCATTTTGAGTGGCAATGCTCATCAATGACCACCAGAGGGCAGTGATGACCTCATAATATCTTGGGAAGGCATCGGCAAGTGAATCAGTCTTGCTGTCTATCAACCACCTCTGTCAAACACTGTATAAATAATTACCATTATGGAAAACGGTCTGCATGTGCTGTGCACTAGATTGCTGGGGTTAAATCCCAATTCTGTCCCTTACTAGCTGCGTGGCCTTGGACAACTTACTTCACCTCTCTGGGTTTGTTTCCTCCTCATTTTGAAAATGAGAAAATTGTCCCGATTTTGTAGAATTGCTGTGAATATTTAATGAGTTAATACTTTAATGTACTCAGAGGCTGGCACATAGTAAACTATTATGCTTATTATTATTACTAATAATATTACGTTAAACCCTTTCATTTTCTTTCTGGGTCCCAACTGAAATGCCTAGGAGAATGGACATGACTCAAGAGGAAGGAGGGAAAACTTTGCTGAATCTCAGGCCATGCTAGGAATCTCTGGATGAAGGAGAAGGGGCTGTGGGAGATGTCTACACTGGGAGAGCTGGAAACCGGTTCTAAGGGAGACTGGGAGGGGCAAAGTCTGACCTAAGTTTGCCTGCTTTTTCCCTAAAGGCAAAATACCAGCTCCAAGCTTGGGCCAAGGGAAGGTCAGCTTGCATCAGGCACAGGAAGGGCTGGGGGCAGGGGAGGAGCTGTGCTTCACACCTGGTGCAATTAGCTGCAGCCAGGGGAGGCTATCCTGAGGGGCCTGCTGCCTGGGCACCTCACTATGCAGTCTAGATGAAGGACAAAGGGAGGACACCAGCTCTGAAAGAAAGGCCTTGAGGTTATTTTACAACCAGTGTGGCAGAGGCTAAGGAAGCAGGAGGGTGTTCTAGCCTCCTTTCACAAAGGCATTCCTGAGATGGGAATGAGTGCCTGAGAAGGCTGGGAGGAGGTGGGGGCAAGGGTGGAAATCCAGGGCAGAATGCACATGTGCTCTTCTGGAGCTGTTTCTGGAGCTTCTGGGGTGTGCTTTAGAGGTTAGTTCTGGGTAAGCTCCTTGAATGCAAGGACCACATCTTACCCAGCCTTGTAGAGCAGCGACCGTGCCTGCCCTAGGGCTGTTAATAAATATCCCAGATCTCCCTTCTTCTGACACATAGTAGGACTACAATTCCCTGCCTCCCTGAAGTCCATAGGGCCTTGTGATTTTCTTGGGTTAAGGAAGGAGCAGCAGAAACTTTAAGAGCCAAGGGCACTTCCCTTTTAACCTCTGACTTAGAGGTTGCTGTTCTGCCTGTGTCCCACTGTGACTACCACGAGCAGAGCACCCCCTAGCTGACTTGTGGTAGGCCTGTAGCAAGAGTAAGAAATCAACCTTTATTGCTTTAAGCCACAGAATGCTCATGTCATGGGCTGCTTGTTACTGTGGTGTAACCTAGCCTACTCTGACTGAGACAACAGTTCCCCTTTGAATTGCCCTCTGTCATATACATGTGCCTTTTGCACTTTACACTACGTCATTCGATCTTCTGGAAAGAGCTGTGAAGCAGGTCTGTTAATTTTCCAAATGGTGAAACTGGGTTTCAGAAAGCTCAAGTATTCAGGGCCCCAGAACAAAGTGATAGAGCTGGGACCCTCTACCCTCGGTGGTGTGATGCCTGATGTGTGTGTGGAAACGATGATACTGGTCAGCACAACATCATCTTCATAAAGCTTTCTGCAGCATCATTCTTCTTCCTGGTGTGCTGAACGTATAGGATGGCTACCAGGTGGCGCCAGTAGTAAAGAAGCTGCCTGTCGATGCAGAAAATGTAAGAGACCCGAGTTTGAGCCCTGGATTGGGAAGATTCCCTGGAGGATGGCATGGCTATCTTGCCTGGAGAATCCCATGGAGCCTGGTGGGTTACAGTCCATGGGGTCGCAAAGAATCGGACACAACTAAAGCAAGTGAGCACGGACATATGAAGAACAAAACTTGGTAAGAAAGGATGCATACAGCATCTTACAGAGAGAACAAACATCAGGTAACATTGCTTCAGCAGGGCAATCTTACTGTTATCATAATAACATTGATAACATACTGTTATCAACAACCTAACATTGATTACAGTGTTTTTAAAAACCAGCTTCTGAAGTATCACTCCCCTCCCCACGTCCCTAACCACCATCATGCTGATGCTAATTTCGCTCTCTTTGTACTAAACTCTCCTCCAATAACATGGACTTGTTCAAATGTCTCACTTACTCAGGACCCTTTTTTCTCCTGGGAAACTGCCAAACTGTTCCAGCTAGCTCAGGAGAAGGCCATGGGTGTGCTGTCGCTCCTAGAGGTCACATTCGTATTTGAACCCAGCTCTTTGCATGTCTTTCCAACAGCGGGATTTCAGAGCAGCTTTGTGGGCTGGTGGGAGAGGCATCTAGGCTCTGGCCGCCTTTTCATTACACCTCAGATCACATCCTGTAATTGGCAGCCGAATCCACTCAGCCTAAGATGGCTTTCTGCATCCATCCATCCTTTGCTGCTGACTTTGAAGGGATCAAAAGAGCCCTGTTTATTTTCCTAATCTCTCTAATCCTCATAACTATCCCTGCGAGGATGCAGGTATCATCACCACCATTTTTCAGATGAAACGAAGGCCCAGAAC
This sequence comes from Bos indicus, assembly GCF_029378745.1. NCBI lineage: Eukaryota > Metazoa > Chordata > Mammalia > Artiodactyla > Bovidae > Bos > Bos indicus. Next base: position 36,135,649 of record NC_091779.1, read on the forward strand.
ATTTTAGTGACAGGCCCAAGGTCACCCCCAGGAGCTGGTGGCAGAGACTGGGGAGAGAACTCAGACCGGCTGATCTCCCAGGCCATTGGTCTCCACTAGACCCTGCTGCCTCGCTGAATTCCCCCTGCAGTTTTAATTGAATATCATGTTCTTCTTCACTTCCTGCCTTAAACAGAGCAACAGCTGCCACTTTCCCCTCCTGAGCCGGCTGGCGGTACTTCAGTGGTGGGTGAAGTTATCCTGGGATATGAAGTGGGTGAAGCGTTTCAGGATAAAAGAGCCATCAAAACGGAAGATATTCACCAAGGTATAAAAGGGATGCCTTGACTTTACTGCTTTCCCTGACTTTCAGATGACATCGTGTCTAAGAGGGAAAACTGCGTGGGAGGGTGAGTATGGGGATTAGGGGAGGGGAATTTATGGAAGGAGGGGGAAGATCTGTGTGTAATTGGATGAAAACTTCTCTGCAAAAAAAAAAAAAAGGCATCAGTGTTATTGGTGAGAAGCCTGATATATGCTGTTGTTGGACTGTCCTGAGTTCATCTTTTTTTTTCTTGCGAATGATGCTATAAAGTTTCAGGAGGGTTAAAGGTAGGAGGACTAAGATTTGCTTCGCCCCATTCTGTCCACTGTACAGTGACTCCAGCGGTGGGAATGGAACTTTGGGGTGTTTCAGAACCGCTGCGGCCACTGGGGGAAGGTGTCGCTTTGGGGCCCTGTCCTGGTAGATTGTGGCTTAGGAGAATCTGTGGTTGCTTTGGCGGGGACGTTTAGGGAGGGCTGATGGCTGGCCGTCCTTGTGCCCCCACTCCTCATATGCATTTTGGTAAGGGGGCGGCCTGTCAGGAAGGCCTGTCTGCTCCACCCTCAAGGCACCTTTTGCAGGGGCCTGTTTGCAGGCGGAGTGAGCCTCCCAGGCAGGAGGAGAGGAGAAACTCGGCCTTGGAAATCTGAGCGGTTTGGTCCAGGCCAGGAGGAAATTGAAAAACTTCCCAAGCAAAACGTCTACTTCCCGAAGAGATAAAAAGAAGCTCAGGGTTACAAATCCGTGCCAACCTCAGGACCCAGAGGTCAGGGTCAGGCTGGAGGCTGGAGAAGGGACATCAGCGTGCCCGCCCCAGGGTGTGGAATGCCAGGCGGGAGATCCGGCGGGGCACAGGGAGCCCCAAAATGCTGGGGTCCCAGGGGTCCACGAGGCACCAGCAGACGCTCCCCCGCCCCCATTCAGAGGCGTGGCATCGGGGTCCACGCGGCTCCCACGCGGGGGCAGCGGTCACGCCGGGCCCCTCCCCACGCGGCCACTGCTTGTCTGTGTGGTGCCGCGTGTAGCTTTCCTCCTGGAAGCCAACTTTGACAAGTTCACCCAGAGGAAGCACACCCTCCGGGAAGACGGTGAAGGGCTGGCAGCTTCTTGTTTCCTAAACCCAGAACCTGAGCTGAACCAGGAGGCTGGCTGACCAGCTGCCCAACCTCAATTCCAAGTGTGGGAGGAAGGGGGGCGGGGTCTGTCGGTCCAACTGGACCCCATTTAGGGCATGTGGGCCCCTGAGAAGGCAGCCCTAATTACCCTCCGGAGCGTCTGGAGTGTTCAGGAAACCGTGAGTTATGACTGCCTCAGCGCAGATGGAATTGTGACTCCAGGCGCTTTTGGCCGTTCACTTCCATTTGCAGGAGCTACTTATTGTAACCTGCCCACATTCCCGCTCTGGAAAGGGGTTCCCATGCCCCGCCTCACCTCAGAGCCTCAGTCACCCCAAATTATGAAAATTTGCAAAAAAAGTTGTCCTCAGAATCAAGGAAACACTTGATACCTTTCCCACAGAGGCAAGGAGGCCATTGCCAAAGGCAAAAAATAATGTTGGGACTCAAACTTCTCTGTTTCTGTATTTTAATCACTTCCCACTGCTGAGGAATGAGACAGGCAACCATCAGGCTGAAGTGAGGAGTGGGGGAGAAGTTTTAAATAATTTGACCTTAAAGGGTGTTCCCCTTAAGGATGGCATTGTAATGTTAGGTAGGCCCTTTGACCTTTCCAGGCCTCACATTTTTCACTCTATAATATAGCTGTCATTTCATGCAGTAAGCAAATCATGAATCTTAACCTCCTCCGAAGGCGCTTGAGCTCCATAATTGAAAGGCGGCAAAAGCTGAGCACAATATGAATGTGTGATTGCTTGCTGTAAAATTAGGAACTCAATTGTGGAAGCTTGTTGGGCAAGCCTCACAAAGATACAAGGCCGTGTTTTAAACAGAGCTATCATGTTCAATAAAGACTTGACTCTCCCCTTGGAGCAGTCCTCATTAAAGGCCATCTCAAGCCTCTAAAATGGTATTACAAATAAGACAGAACTCAGGACAAGAGGTTGGCAAGGTGTAGGAAAAAGGCCAGTGACCGGGACTTGGCCAGCCTGCATTCTAGTCCCAGCACCAGCTAGTTCATGACCTTGGGTAAGTCATTCCATCATCCTGGTCCTTGCGCTCAGCATGTTTTTCTTTCATTGTTAGTTGTAAAAGAACAGTCAGCATAAATTTACGCTCTTAATAATTTTTTAGTGCACAGTAAGTGTTGGTAATTATACGTCATTCATGGTATTATACAACAGATTTCTAGAACATTTTCATCTTGTATTATGAAAACTCTATACCCACTGAAAAACGTCTTATTTTTCCCTCCTCTCAGCTCCTGGCAGCCACCATCCTACTTTCTGTTTCTATGAGTTTACTTTAGCTTTCTCATGAGTGGAATCATGCAATATTTGTCTTTTTGTGACCAGCTTATTTGACTTAGCAAATTGTCCTCAAGTTTTATCCATGTTTTAGTGCATGCCAGGATTTCCTTCTTTATTAAGTCTGAATAGTATTCCATTGGATGTCTATACACGTTTTCTTCACGCATCCATTTGTTAGTGAACATTTAGGATGCTTCCAGATCTTGACTATGAGAATAATATTGCAATGAGTGTGGATGTGCGAATATCTCTCCAAAACCCTATTTTCAATTTTTTGGATATGTGCCCAGAAGTGATGTTGCTGGATCATATGGTAGTTCTATTTTAATTTTTTTAGAAACCTTGTATTGTTTTTCAAAATGGTATATCATTTTATAATCACACCAACATTGGGGATTCTTTATATTCAAATTCTTTATATCAAGTACTCATTATTTTCTGAGGTTTGGTTTTGTTTGGATAGTGGCCATTCTAACAGTTTTGAAATGGTATCTCGTATTTTTATTGCATTTCTTGATAATAAGCAATATAGAACATCTTTTGTCTGGTGGCCATTTGTATATCTTCTTTGGAGAAATACCTATTCAAGTCCTTGGCCTATTTTTAATCACGTTATTTGTTTTTTTGTTTTGGAGTTCTTTGTATATTCTTGAGATTAATCCCTTATTTAGTAAGTGATTCGCAAATATTTTCTCCCATTCTGTAGGTTTCCTTTTACTCTGAGAATTGTACCCTCTGCGGAACAGAAGTTTTACAGTTTGATGTAGCACTACGTGTCTGTTTTTGCTTTTGTTGCCTGTGCATTCGGTGTTATATCTAAGAAAACATTGCTTACTCCAGTATCATGAAGACTTTCCCTCTGTTTTCTTCTAGAAGTTTTATAGTTTCAGGTCTTATATTTAGTACTTTAACTTTTGTATATAGTGTAAGATAAGTTCAGTTCAGTCACTCAGTCATTTCCGGCTCTTTGTTACCCCATGTGCAGCACGCCAGGCTTCCCTGTCCATCACCAACTCCTGGAGTTTGCTTGAACTCACATCCATCGAATCAGTGATGCCATCCAATCATCTTATCCTCTGTCGTCCCCTTCTCCTCCTGCCTTCAGTCTTTCCCAACATTAGGGTCTTTTCCAATGAATCAGTTCTTCGCATCAGGTGGCCAAAGTAATGGAGTTTCAGCTTCAGCATCAGTCCTTCCAATGAATATTCAGGACTGATTTCCTTTAGGATGGACTGGTTGGATCTCTTTGCAGCCCAAGGGACTCTCAAGAGTCTTCTCCAACACCACAGTTCAAAAGCATCAATTCTTTGGCACTCAGTTTTCTTTATGATCCAACTCTTACATCCATACATGACTACTGGAAAAACCACAGCTCTGACTATACTTTTACTTTGACTTTGTCGACAAAGTAATGTCTCTGATTTTAATATGCTGTCTAGGTTGGTCATAGCTTTTCTTCCAAGGAGCAAGTGTCTTTTAATTTTATGGCTGCAGTCACCATCTGCAGCGGTTTTGGAACCCAAGAAAATAAAGTCTGTCACTGTTTCTATTGATTTCCCCATCTATTTGCCATGAAGTGATGGGACCAGATGCCATGATCTTAGTTTTCTGAATGTTGAGTTTTAAGCCAACTTTTTCACTCTCCTCTTTCACCTTCATCTAGAGGCTTTTTAGTTCCTCTTCACTTTCTGCCATAAGGGTGGTGTCATCTGCATATCTGAGGTTATTGATATTTCTCCTGGCAATCTTGATTCCAGCTTGTGCTTCATCCATTCTGGCATTCCATATGATGTATTCTGCATATAAGTTAAATAAGCAGGGTGACAATATACAGCCTTGATGTACTCCTTTCCCAATTTGGAATCAGTCTGTTGTTCCATGTCCAGTTCTAACTGTTGCTTCTTGACCAGCATACAGATTTCTCAGGAGGCAGGTAAGGTGACCTGGTATTCCCATCTCTTGAAAAATTGTCAACAGTTTGTTGTGATTCACACAGTAAAAGACTTTGGTGTAGTCAATAAAGCAGAAGTAGATGTTTTTCTGGAATTCTCTTGCTTTTTCTGTGATCCAGTGGATGTTGGCAACTGGATCTCTGGTTCTTCTGCCTTTCTTAAATCCAACTTGAACATCTGGAAGTTCTCGGTTCACGTCTTGTTGTAATTCACTTATTGTATTATTGAGCCACCAGGGAAGCCCATGTAAGATAAAGGTCCATCTTTATTCTTTTGCATATGGATATTCAACTTTCCAAACACCATTTATTGAAGAGACTATCTTTTTCCATTTTGTAGCCTAAGTATCCAGTTAAAGATCATTTGACCTTTTACATGAGGGTTTATTTGGGGGCTCTCTATTTAGTTCCTCTGGTTTATGTCTGTCTTTTTGCTGATACCATACTGTTTTTATTACTATAGCTTTGTAATATGTTTTAAAGTCAGAAAGTATATGGCCTCCAGCTTTGTTCTTTCTCAAGATTGTTTTGGGTGTTTAGGATTCTTTGAGATGCTGTATGTATTTTATGACTTTTTTTCTTTCTACAAAAACATACCATTGAGATTCTGATAAGGATTGTATTGAATCTGTATATGGCTTTGAGCTATATGGACATTTTAACAATATTAAGTCTTCCAGTGAACATGGGATTTCTTTCCATTCATTTGTCTCTTCTTTCATTTCATCACTGTTCTGTAGTTTTCAGTGTATAAGTCTTTTACCTTCTTGGTTAAATTTATTCTAGGGTATTTTATTCTCTTTGATGTTATCAGTTTCTTAATTTTCTATTTTGATTTTTACTATTGGTGCATAGAAATGCAACTGATTTTTGAGTGTTGGTTTACATCTTGCAACTTCGCTGAATTAGTTTAGTTATTCTAACAGTTTAATATTTGTAGAATCTTTGGGGTTTTCTACATATTAGATCATATAATCTGCAAATGGCTAATTTTACTTCTTCTTTTCCAATTTAAATGACTTCTGTTTATTTATCTTGCCTAATTGCTCTGGCTAGGACTTCTAATACTATGTTGACTAGAAATGGTGAGAGTGGATATCTTAGTCCTGTTTCTATCTCAGAGGAGAAGCTTTCACTTGAGTATGATGTTAGCTATAGGATTTTAATATATGACCTTTCCCTCTGTTCATAGTCTATTGAGTGTTTTCATCAAAAAATTTTAAAATTATGCCAAATGCTTTTTTCTGCATCAGTTAAAATGATCATGTAAATTTTGTCCTTCATTCTGTTTAATGTAGTGTGTTATGGTCATTGATTTTTATCTGTTGAACCATCCTTACATCCAAGAGATAAATTCTACTTCATCATAATGTGTAATCGTTTTAATGTGCTGTTGAATTTAGTTAACTAACATTTTGTTGAAGATTTTTACATCAATATCATTAAGGATATTGGTCTGTAGTTTTCTTTCAGTCTCTTTGTCTGACTTTGATATCAGGGTAATACTGACCTTGCAAAAGGAGTCTGGAAGTAGGTCTTCCCCTTCGATTTTTTGGAAGAGCTTGAGAAGGATTGCAGGACCAGTAAAGTCATCTGGTCCTCTTCTTTTCTTTGTTGAAATATATTTGATTACTAGTTCAATCTCCTTACTAGCTGTCTATAGGTATGTTCAGATTTTCTATTCGTTCCTAATTCATCCTTAATATCCCATGTTTTTCTAAGACTGTATCTTTTCTCCTAAGCTATCCAATTTTTTAGAGTATAATTGTTTATAGTAGCCTCTTGTATTCCTTTTTACTTCTGTGCCATTAATTATAATGCCTCCTCTTCCATTTCTGATTTTCATTATTTGTCATCATATTTAAAGGGAAATTGTTGATCTAGATGGTTTCTAAAGCCTTTCTAACTCTGAAATTTTTTTGGCATCTCAAAGGAATATTTTATTTATTTTTATTTTTTTACCCATTTGTTTTAATATGGATGTACATACATATATATATATATATATATATAGAGAGAGAGAGAGAGAGAGAGAGAGAGAGCATATCAATATATCACATACATATGTAGTGTCTGGTTTGTTGCTATTGTGCATCATTCTGCTAATAATAGTCTCATACAACATAGGTTTATCTCAAAGTGTGTGTCTGTGTGTGTGCACCCACATAGGGAATATGCATATTAAAGTGTATTACAAAATATTTAATATATGCACACTGGTATAAAGTAGAAAACAAAGAATACCCACTCAACTTAAGAAATGAAAAGTTACCAAAATAATAGATAACTTTCTGTGTATCCTTCCCCAAGTGTGTTCTTTTTTCCAGAACAACTCATCATCCTGAACTTTGTGCTTTTCATTTTCATGCATTTCTTTACGCTTTTATTATATGCATATATATGGATCCCTAAGAAACACGTGGTATTTTACCTGCTTTTAACTTAGTATCAATGATATCATGCTGTATTTATTAGTCTACAAGTGGTTTTTGTTCTCTTAACTTCATCCACATTGATGAATGTCACTCTTGTTCATTTTCACCCTATCTAGCAGCTGATTATATGAAGGTACCACCATTTATGTGTACCTTGTAGATGGACATTAGATTGTTTCCATTGTTTTGTTTTAACCAACAATCTTACTCCAGATATCCATGTAGTATCTACCCTGCACTTATATGATATTTATTCTACCAGTGGACTACCTAAGGGAGAGGGAATACACATCTCCACCTTGACTAAACAATACCAAATTTTTCTCTAAGATAACTGAACCAGTGTGTACTCCCACCAGCAAGGCACAAAGATTTCCCATTGTTCAACGTGCATATTATCACTTTGTCATTTTATACCCAATCTAATGGCATAAAATGGTAACCTGTTGTAGTTTTCACCTGCATTTCCCTAATAACCACCATGAAAATTCATCTCGTCTTATGTTTAGTGGCCATGTATGTTTCCTCCTCTGTGAATTACTTCTTCAGATTTTTGTGGCCTACTCTTGATTTGTAACATAGGTGAACTGTATTTACTACCTGTCCTGGGAAAGTCGTAGATTGCATGACCAGATTTCACTCTTGTGTATTGTATTCTTGGAGAAGTTATGACACATTCCCACTTGTACTGCAAGAACGTGTGGACGAGCATCCCCTTTCTTTAGGTGCATTCAGTGTATCCATATTTTCTTCACACCAGCGGTTCAGGTGCAGAATGTGAGTCTCCTGTTAGGAAGTTGAAACCTGGGGTCTTCAGAGCATTTGTTTCTGGGCTGATGGTGATTCTATCCAGATGGCCACCTATACCACCTGGTCTGGAGAGGCCTAAGCAGGCACTGGAGGAGACTGTGAACCTTCATTCTCCAGTAAAAGGTCGTGGAATTATGGCTCGTGCGCCAATACTGAGAATTTCCTGGGTTTTATGGAGAAATGTGTATTTCTGGTATTTTTCAACGTTGTAAAACGCTAACATTTATTTAGAGATGTGTCACAAGTGAAGCCAAAAGAAACATGCCCAGGGTTGAATTTGAGATTTCTCTTAACAATTTTGGAGCAGAGTGTTCACTAAAGAAGGGTCGGGAGTAAAGAGGCAGAGAGCCTCTTCTGTTCATTCTTGTTTAACTCTTCTCGTGGAAAATTAATTTCGTCCACAAGGGGTTTAAACAAGTCAGGGTACAAGAGGTGATGGACACATCCATCCACCTCAGCTTGCACATCTGACTAGCCTGTGGTTTATGTGAATTACTGCTGCCGCCACTGCAGATCATTGTCCCAGCTACAGTCATGGCGGTGGTCTGCAAAGTATAACACAAGTGTAGAAAGCGTGTCCAAAATGGGTGCATGACCATTGGAGAAGACTAATCGTTCATTGCCAGAGCTCAGAGTAAACAGAAATTGTGGCTTTTGAGTTGAGACTGTTCACGGGACATTCAAGGGGCAGAGAGGAGAGGTTCCCGCCACCGCCAGCCCACAGTCACCTTCCAAAATATACACACACACGTCTGTTTAGAAAAGCGTATCTACTGCACGCAGCCCTCATTCTGCTGATTTTAGTTTCTCCTATTTTACTTTTAAGCCAAAAGTCAGATGAATGCAGAACGAAAAAAGCAAGAAAAATTCTCTCAGGCCTGAAATTCATAAAAGAACGAACAAACAGGCTTATCAGCAGATCATGAACCAAGCAAATATACCATCAATAAGATAGTCAACTGAAGCACAATTATTAAGTGGAAGGTGTTGTGTGTATTCTGTATTGGGAGCCTCCTGTATCTGCCCCAGGGCCTACTAGAATAACACTGCCCTCAAGTGTTTTGAAATGTTCCACACCTGGATGGTTGTTTCAGTTTTCAATTGGCACCTTAGACAGTGTAAGAATTATAGAAAAGATACAGCTAAGCAGAGAATAAATGGAAGATTATGGAAAGAGCTGGGCAAAGGGAGTCTTTGAAATAAATGAACCTTGACTAGTCAGTGCATTTGCAGATATTTACCGAAGGTCTGCTATACGCTGTCAACGTCTCTGTCCTATTGGCGATATTATAGTATCCTTCCCTGTGTGCCTCAGTTTTCTCAGCTGTAAACTGGGGATGATCACAGTACCTGCCCTGAAGCATTGTTGTGAGTGCTAAATGGAATGACATATCTGAGGTGTGTAGAGCAGTGCCTGACAGGTGGTAATTATGCAATCAGTATGAAGGAAGGAGACAACTCCCAAGCACATGGAAACTGAACAACAATAAAGACATCAATAAAGAGATGTGACAAGGCGGTGCATTATTAATTGCCAAACAAGTGCTTCTCACCCCTGAATGTCACAAGCGAGGGCACAGAGCTCAGAGCGAGCCAAAAGAGTTTGGTTTCTCTCACTAGCCAAGCACCTGCCTTTTGCACGTGTCTGAGAAGCTGCACACTGAGTCCCTCCAGAGACACCATGGATCCTGATGGGCTTTTGAGAAAAGACCCAGAGCTGCCCCTTAGCACGGAGGCAGTGCAGTGGAGCGCTGGACAGCAGCCGTGGTGTCCGACCTCCCAAGTTCAAAGTCCTGTGCTGGTGCTTACTACTTGTCAGCCCCTGGGGAAGTTATCTAAGTCTTCTTGAGTCTCCGTTTCCTTAAATATCAATGAGGAATGATAGTAGTATCTGTTTCATATGTTAGCATGAGAATTAAATTGCTATTTAGTCACTAAGTAGTGTCCAACTCTTTTGTGAACCCATGGACAGTAGCCTGCCAGTCTCCTCTGTTAATGGGATTTCCCAGGCAAGAATACTGGGGTGGGTTGCCATTCCCTTCTCCAGGGATTGAACCCACATCTCCTGCATTGGCAGGTGGATTCTTTACCATGGAACCACCAGGGAAGCCTGAGAATTAAATAAGAACATTCATATAACTATTGTGATCGAGTACATGGCATATGCAAGTTAAATTGCTTATCCAAATGAGATGCGAAACCAGTTGCTTTTTCAAGATCTTTAAGGAAAGAAATTCCACAGTCTGCCATGTTGTTCAACCTGCTCCGGTGTTCCAAACTTCCTCCTGTTAGGAAATCCTCCCTGTTCTAAGTTTATATAAGTTGAGAGAGCCACTAGAGATTTTTATAAACCAACTCATTCTACAAATGAGGAAATTGACCTGGAACGTTAAAGCGATCTGCCCAAAGTCATCCAGAGGGTTGGTGGCAGAGCTGGGGGGCTCCCAGGTCCCCTGAAATCCAGATCCACGCTCTTCCTACAAAAGCTTCATTGACTGTTTCCCTCTACAGGTCCTCTCGTCGCACGCTTATTGTAGCAGGGACCCTTTGGTCCACGCGATTTAAAGGTATAGGCAAAGCCTTCCAAGCCCTCCATGATCTGGCCCTGGTAGGGACACCGAACACAGAACAGTGCCCCTCCGCCCCGTGTGGGCTCTGGATAAACTGCAAAAGCAAACCAAGTGTGCAAACGTGGCCAGAACATCACTTTACTACTGATCGAGGCTAAACTAGAGAACGCCACTTAGAATGAGGGCTAAGGGGCCTGCCAGCTGACTCCTCATTAGGTAAGTTCCAGCCTGCAGCCCCAGGTGTGTGGACTGGTACAGAGGAGCAGATTTCCATGTGGCAGACATTCCAAGTCCCAAGGGGAAGAAGAAGAACAGCGCTGAACAGAACATGCTCTCTGTTCCTCCCAGTTTACCAGCCAGAGAAGTCACTGCACCTCCCAAGCGTAGAGAGAAGTCAGGTGTGTGTGTGTGTGTGTGTGTGTGTTTGTAGGGGGTCCCCTTTCTTAGAAACTGAGAGTGGGAAAGATGTCCTTTCCTAGTTTCATCTCTTTAACCACTCCTCCCTTGCTCTCTACTCTGGCCTTTCAAACCACAGGTAAGGATTTGGCCCTGCTCACTTGCTGGTTCTGCTCACATTATTCCTCTGGAACACAGTACCCAGACCTTCTGAGTCCCCAAATGTCACACGCCCACTTATCTTTCAAAACAGTTCATGCATCAGCTTCCATATGAAACTCTTCCTTCCTCTTCTCATTTCCACCCTCAACACCCAAAGGGGTAGAATTACCCGAACATTTCTTTGTGTTCCCATTGTGTTCAGTTCAGACTCTCTTCTTAGCCCTTTTAACACTTTATTCCACTTAATTTCCTGAAGGCAGAGGCCACTCATCTTATGTTGAAAGTCTTACTCAAGACTTGGAATGTGGCATGTCTTCAATAAAGTTTTGTTGAGTGGATGATGTTGAATACTCTGCCTAGGTATGTGATGGGCTTCCCAGATGGTGCTCGTGGTAAAGAACCCATCTGCCAATGCAAGAGTCGTAAGAGACAAGCGTTCAATCTCTGGGTCAGGAAGATCCCCTGGAGGGGGAAATGGCAACCCACTCCAGTTTTCTTGCCTAGAAAATCCCATGGACAAAGGAGCCTGGCAGGCTATGGTCCATAGAGTCACAAAGAGTCAGACATGACTAAAGTGACTTAGCACGCACAGGTCTATGATATTAAGCCAAGTCCTTGTCTTCTTCCCTACTATTTCCTCATTCTTTCATTTACCCAATAAGTGTCAGTAGGTATGTGGTGGTGTTAGGTAGTGCAAAGACCTGTAGTTTCTAGTCTCCCCTTTCTAGAATCTTAGAATCCACTTGTAAAGATCAGGTATGTTCGCCTGAAACAATCACATGCATGGGCATGATGGATATAATACTTCTTTGCACCTGCTTAACGTTTATAATTTACAGAGCTTATGTCTTCATAATCTGCCATTTGGTCTGATGGCCACCCTGTGAGTTGGAGTTCACTCACCAGCCTCATCTGATGGATTGTGAAATTGGGCTTGGGAGGCATCAGATGACTTACCAAAGCATACCCAGCTGGCAGATGATAGAGCTGGAGCTTGAATCCAGACATTTGGCTCTTAACCCAGTGTGGTCTTCACATTAAGCAGCCAAACTAGTGGTACAATGGAGGGTGTCTGGTTACACCATGGGTAAAAAGTGGCAAGTACACCCTGCTAGTACTCTGCTAGTGTCCCTGTAACCTTCAGCTAGGTTCCAAGGTCAGTGTGTGTGCCACCTTCCTGAATCCCAGCTCCCCATCCTTTGATCAAAATCTGCCAGTAGGTGAAGCCCAAGGTCTTTCTGCCAAACCAGTGGGACTAGTTAGAATTTAGGGGTTGAAAAGAGTAGTACCGAAGGTGGAATGTTAACTATCCAGGTGCACTGAACAAGCTTGAATTTGAAAGAAATGCAACTATAGATAATATCAAAATGTTAATAGATTCATGTTCTCCTAGCACTGAAGCTTCAAGTCTATATTCAAATCTTCATATCAAAAGCGTCCCTTGAAGACTATATGGGATGGTAATGGAATGAGCAACTCTGAGTGGAAACAGAGTCATTTTCTGGCCAAAAGAGGGGTTATGATAAACAAGCCAGGGAAAGGAAATCATTCCAAGAATGAGTGTGCTGTTTGTTCCTCTGTCTGAACAAGTGACTGCCATTTCCTATCTTCAGATTTCCCTTGAAGGATAGAGGCTTTCCAAGTCTTTTGCCTAACTATCCTTGTTACAGTGCATGTAGTTTCCTTTAAAATACTTGAATGCAGACAACATGATGTGTATTGTGAGTGAATATCATGCATATTGGAGACACATACTCAGAAATAAACACCACAGAAGAATAGAAAACAGTTCAGTTCTCCTGATCTAAAAACCTGTATCTGAGACCAGGTTAATTAGCATAAAGGATGGTAAAACATTTTTTCGTTTGTGAAATCAATGGTGTTCAAGATAAATGATTGCCTAGAAAATTTCTAAAGGCATGCCTCCCTTTGCATAAATCTGGTGATCTACTACCTTCAGGAGGCTGCTCTTGACCTGAAACTTCATTTATCCTCTGTCCCTCACACTTGGCAGAAGATGTGTGTGCAACCCTGTGAACTATAGCCCACCAGACTCCTCTGTCCATGGGATTCTCCAGGCAAGAATGCTGCAGTGGGTTGCCATATCCTCCTCCAGGGGATCTTCCTGGCCCAGGAATCGAACTCGTGTCTCCTGTGACTCCTGCAACTGTATACAGGGAAGCATTTAAAAACAAAGTACCTCATGACAAAACTGAAGTATACCAAAGATAAGGAGAAAATCTTAAACTGAGTGTGTTGGGGCTAGGGCAGTGGGACAGGCAAGTGTCTTCAGAGATCTGGAAAACTGTGTCTTGGGAGAAGAGTTAGGTTATGGAAGTCGAGAGAATGAGTCTCAGTCCTAATCCCTGGCAGAAAGTCAGCACCCAATAAAGGTGTCTTGCATTGATTTAGAATTACAGCTAAATTGACCGCCAGTGGGTTGGCCAGGAAACCAATCAGTATTTTTGTCTCCCAGTGCTCACTCAGCTCTAGCTACTCTGGCCTTATAGGTCTTTGAACAGATCAACTTCACTCTTGCCTTGTGTCTGGACTTTCTTCTCCCTCTTTCAGGAGCCTTAAATAGCCTTCCCGTGCCACCCTACTTATAATCCCAGCCCCATTCCAGTACCCCTTATTCACTTTCCCTGTGGTATTCCTTTCTGTAGCACCTTGGATCCTCTGCCATGTATATTTTTTAATTTGTGGGTTATCTGTCTCCCTGATAAGGGAATACACTCCTTGAGGAGAGGGGCTTTGTTCCCGGCAAGTTCGCCTTTTAATGTTGCTGAGATGTATTTGGTGAATGAATGAATGAACGAATTCATTTATAGTATTGTTCCTATGAAGTTCCAGATTCAAACAACTAATTTACAAGGTAACTTTTGGAATGTAAGTCAGTTCATATATAGGGACTTTCTGGACATTTGTGTATGTGTGAATAACGAAATACAGAAGTGATGTTTACTAAGTCATTTAAACCTAGTCTCACCTCAGGTTGAGCTGTGGACAATTCAAACCTCGAGGGAGGAACAGGGAAGAAGTTCACAGAGCCCTGAGGTCAGCTTGAGGTCAGCTCTGTCTATGTGGGGACAGAGCAGGGGCTTCACTGAGTGGAAGTTGAGGCAGAAAGCCCAGAACTAAGCATCGAGTGGGAGAATAGCCATCCAGCTGCGGAAACCAAAGACCCCTGTGGGTCTAGGTCAGTGATTGGGCAGCGCAGACCAGAGAAAGTCTCCATTATGATGCCAAGGAGTGAACATCGGGGTGAGGAGGCCATTGAGGAGAGAAACACGGATGTTCAGGAAGAGTGAGGGAGTGCTCAACTTATGTTAGGAGAAGAGCAATGGGCAGAAGAGAGAGCTGGACCTGGGGTTTTTGGAGGAGGCTGCTGGGAGGAGGTGGTCTTGCAGCTGACCTGGAAACATGGATGGGTCTGCCTCAGCTGGGATGGAGTGCTTGTCCTAACCTGGACCAGGAGAACTGGCCGTGCAGAAACAGGGCCCTGGGCGCTATAGCACAAAGCTCTATGCTAGCGAATCTAAAAATACCGCCCTCTCTATTTTTTTTCTTCCCTCTCAGTCTCTTACTTTTCTTCTCGCCCTCCTTCCTATTTTCTTCCTTCTCTGATGATCCTTTCTGGCAACCCTGGGACTTACTTGCTCATCCTGCCCCCCACTTCCAGGGAACCCCAAACCACCCCTGCTCTGGGCCACACCGGGTGGCCAAAACCTTACAGGTCACCCTGCTGTTCAGGTACAGGTTGGCAGCAGCTCCAAAGGCCCCCCAACCCCCTCGACTCAGTTCTCTCAAATGCCAATTAACAGGTGTCAGAAATGCTGGCCCCGACTAAGAGACCCACGTCTGCATAACAACCCAACTATTTTGGCTGTCCACCCCACGAGCATAAATATCGTGGTGTTTGAGCCCTTGGGGCCTGTGGAGTTTACAAGTATGCTGTCAAGATCTCTTCATTGGGCTAGCGCTTGAAGTGCTGCCAAAAAGCCAGGGGACTCCTGTGCTTTTATGTGTTCCCAAGCGCAGGCTGCCCTGGCTCTGGGAGGAACCCTCTGGGGACCCAGTGTCGGTGTGAATCTCAAACAGCAAGCTGACATTCCGGTTGGGAGTGTGACAGGGCATGCCTGGCTGATGATGCCAGGGCGGCAGGTGACACGGGTCCACCACAGAGGGGGAGAGAAACTGGAGCGGCTTCTAGTTACATGGCCTCAGAGCTCTGAAGGATGGAATCGGGGTCGGGGGCATGGTTATACAGTGATGTTACAGAATCCGGATGTCCTGATCAGACTGAGACCACGGAGATGGGGCATTCAGAGGTGAGTGTTCTGCCCAAAAAGGTGTGACATTCACACAGTGTGACAGACATCAAGAGAAAGAGCGGGCATCCATCTGCTGCTCCCTAGATGCCTCTCCGAGGAATTCCTTTTCCTGGGCCGTCTCCCCTCCTCTCTCCTCCAGGCCTCATGCTGGCCACTGAGGTTCTAACCCAGGGTAAACATCTGAAAACACCGTGGCTGCCAGGGAGGAGAAAAAGAGGCCAGGGTGGAATGGGACGGGGTGGGGCATGGCGACAGGAAGAGCTCAAAAGATTCTCAAGTTGGGTGACTACCAAGGTTGGTTTGTCCCAGAGGGCAGTTGGGCCCCTGGCCTGGCGGGCCTGGAGGGGCTGGGTGTAACGTGTTCTTCTGCCAATGGGGGCAGCCTTTCCTCTGCCTTGACCACCACACCGCAGGCTCTGCTCAGTGTTCAGATCTGGGAGGGCTTGATGGGCCTTTTGTAAACTTGCTTCCACCCCAATAAGAACTGGATTGAGTGGTTTGAGCCATCTTCGCCTCAGCTACTTCTGCAAAAGCAAGTTGGAAAAGTCCACAGAAAGAGGCCTGATTGGTGGGGGGGTTGCTATGGAGATGTCCCCGCAGGATCAGCCTGGATAGGCTTTTGTGATCCTTGTCCTAGAGACTCCAATGAGGAAGGTTTTCCTGATTTCCCTAGCTCTGTCACCAATTGTCACTGAAACCCAGAATATTATAGACTTTACATTTGTGGGAACCAACCCCCAGAGAGAGGCATTGACGTATACAAGATCATATACTTCTTTGATGGCAAAATCCAGCTCCTTGGTCCCTAATAAATACGCTTTCTGCTACACTATTTCTTGTTTTCTCAGCCTGGTACATAACCCATTAACTTATCAAGATGAGACGATAAAGTATTAATATGAGAAGTCAATGCTCCCTTTGGAATATTTCCTGTCCCTTGAAGTATGCTAACACCCCTTTGTGAGCAGACAGAGGTGGCCTTTATGCCTTTGCTCCCTGGTCCTGATTTAATGCTACAGTCCTTGTGCAGTGTTTATCTCATGTGCTCCTGGACCCTGACCATTTAAGGGGCAAACAGCCCTGACCTGTCCTGAGAAAGGCCCGGATGAGCCTAATAAGAATCCTGAAATGATGCAGTGTCCTGCCCCTCAATGGTTAGAATTTGCAAGAAGTTGTCTGCCTTGAAGTGAGAGCCTGTAGAAGTGAAATGGGAAGTTTTCAAAAGGATCAGGTCAGGTCTCCTGAAATCTTGTAGGATGAAAATAGAAAACAAACGCAGTTCACTCAACCCAGGAAAACAATGTATTTCTCCGCTCCGTGGTGGCTGGAGGTCCTTGACCTGTAAAATCTGAAGAGAGTATAGGTTTTAGAAGGTTGTGGGTGGGATTGCTTTTCTGATACAGTGCGTGGCCCCTAGATGGCCAAAGGGGAGCATCAGACTCTTAATCTTGGCCCTTTTGGGGGAGGGCCATGCTGGGCAGACATTTTGCTGATCATAATCACTTTTATATGTAACTAGACCTTAATTCATTTGGTGTCTGAGCTACGGAAGGGCGGCACAGATTAGAGAGCTATGTCTGTAACTGACGAAATCTGCGCCTGGCGTGCATTTGTGGGGAAATTAAAAATAAAATGAAGCTCATCTGAAAAATGTGTGGACTAGAATTAGCCGTCTCCTGACCGGTCACGCATGGAACTTGTCGGAGATGACCAGGACAGAAAAGTGAGACCTGGGCAACAGATCGGGCCGCGCTGCCCGCCAGGCCCTTGGGAGCCTGTCATAATTTATAATGGATTATCTTAGGAAATAGATGAGGACGGCTTGTGTTCAGGAGCCAGGAAAGACTACTTTGGCTTAAAAAAAAAAAAAAAAAAAAAGCCCAGAAAACATGTCTCAGAAACACGTGACCCATTGTTATTTATTCCACAAGGTTTTTAATGCTTTGACTTGGTTTGAATTAATGCATCAAGTCCTGTGCTACGAACATGACATTTGAAGGGAGCTAATGTCGCCAGGTCAGGCAAATGGTACCCCTTTGTAGCACTGGTGTTTAGGCTCCTCGTCACACGCTTTACCATAAGGTAGGTATTCAAATGTATTGGAGTCTTTACAGTTTATGCCTTGAGTTTCAAAAACTGGGTCTTATACACACATATCCACACACCCCCGGTGGTACTTTCCCTCTGTGACTTCTTTCTTTTTTCAGCACTGCCCTTGATGTCCATTTCATTTGATTTCACCAAGTGTAACTGCACTGGACCAACTGCATTTGCGTGCACACATAGGAGAAAAGCCAATAGCTTCTGTTGACTTGCCTCTGAGCAATGTGATGGTACGTTATATAAATTCCGTTTACCTTCACAAAGACCCTTGGAACACTCTCATTCTGCTGATTTTACTAGTAAGACAGTTGATGTGTGGAGAGATTACATGACTTGCCAAAGTCTACCATCCTATAAGGGCTTCCCAGATGGCTCAGTGGTAAAGAATCTGCCTGTAGAGCAGGGGACGTGGGTTAGATCCCTGGGTTGGGAAGATCCCCTGGAGTCAGAAATGGCAACCCACTCCAGTATTCTTGCGTGGAGAATTCCATGGACAGAGGATCCCGGCGGACAGAGTCGGACATGACTGAGCACACAACGCACACACTCCATGGCTTTAAGCCTGGACAGGTGCGCCCAAGTCAGAACCCTATCGCAACAGGGCAGGATCTGCGGGATCAGAATTCTGATGCAACAGTCAGCTCCATTTCAATCCTTCACTCCCCTAACAGTCTTCAAATCCAGGCTTCTTTTCCTGGAAACAATTATGAGAAAAAAAAATGCACTTCAAACTTGCAAAGGTAATGGCAATTAAACAACTCCCTTTCCATTGTCAGCTGAGTTTCTCTGCTTAGCAGAAAGTCTAATGGGCTGTTATACAGGATGACAGAGACAGATAATGAAAGTCAAGCTTGTTCACACAGCTTCCTTGAAAGCTTGGTAATTAATGGCTTTGCATTGTTCTTTAATAACAGTCACCTTTTAACGAACTGCCGTCAAGGTACAAACTCCAAAGCCTATTTGCATTTCAGCCATGTTCTATGTGAACACAACCACCAGTTTTTCATTCAGAGGAGCTGCATTTCAATCTCTGTAGAAAGAAAGACCAAGAGGTGGCTGTTTTGTCCAAAATATATCTGGACACTTAGTGCATCAGAAGTAAGATAGGAGCCTTCAAAAGTGGGTTTCGGGGGAAGCTTCAGGATTGAAAGGAAGGGCTGATGAGAAGCCTGGATGTGATGTACAGTCCAGGCCTTCTTATGTAAACTCATCTATGTCACCCAGCAATGGAGTGTGAGAGTGTGTGTGTGTGTGAGAGAGAGAGAGAGAGTGTGTGACTGTGAGTGTGTGTGGATGTGAGTGTGGCTCTGGGGAAAAGTTCAATGTGTTCCTCAACAACGCCTGTGTAGGTGGTGGTGTGGAGGATGTCACAGCCCGCCTGCTCTTGAGGGATCTCCAAAGCAATAGAGCCCCGGGCACTTTCACTCCTGCCACTGGGGTGAAGGAAAAAGGGATCAGACCTTTAACAGGTACCTACTATGTGTCAGGCACCGTGCCAGGCGCACTCTCAAATCTTCTTAATCCTCGTCACAGCCCGCTGAGGTCTTCTTCCCTTTTTAGAGATGAGGAAATTGAAACTAAGACAGGTTAGGTTACTTGCCAAACATTACATAACCAGTCGGTAGCCCGAGTCAAGTCCACGTGTTCCGGACTCCCAAACTGAACTCTTTGTCCCTGTTAAAACGTGACAGTCCCTGCGAAAGGTGGCATGCGGGACCCTGTCTGTCACTCACACTGTAGTGTAATGAAGTGATCCTGCCATTTCCTAAATGAACAGAAGTTTTGCTTAAAAAGCCTAAAGGTTCTAGATTCCACA
The DNA here is from genome assembly GCF_029378745.1 of Bos indicus. Taxonomy (NCBI): domain Eukaryota; kingdom Metazoa; phylum Chordata; class Mammalia; order Artiodactyla; family Bovidae; genus Bos; species Bos indicus. The sequence continues at coordinate 36,154,955 of NC_091779.1, forward strand.
AAGGAAAAGAAAGAACACAGAGAAGGGGGATGGTGACCACAAAGATACACGTCAGTCACTTCCTGGTTTGGCTCAGCCCTGAATGTCTCTGGTGGTCCTAACAGAGCAGGTGACGGGGAAAAGGAAGTGTGAGATACACTGTCTTTCTTCAACTCTCATTTCTGAAAAGACATTGGTGGTTCAGATGGTAAAGAATCTGCCTCCAGTGCAGGAAACCCGGGTTTGATCCCTCAGTCAGGAAGATCTCCTCTAGAAGGGAACGGTAACCCACTCTAGTGTACTTTCCTGGAAAATCCCATGGACAGAGGAGCCTGGCGGGCTACAGTCGCAAAGAGTCAGACACGACTGAGCAAGTAACACTTTCAAGGAGAAGGAACATAGCTCTTATTTTCAATTTAGGGTATCACAACTCAGGACATAAAAGCAGAGCCCCTCCCTTGGCCACAGCAGGGTCCTCAGAGCCTCCAGGGTGAGTACAGCTAGGAACTCTTGCCACTGAGTGTGTTCCTCAGACCACTCTGCTCAGCACCACCCTTTGGCTCCTGGGATGTAAGCACCGGCTTCTCCCTTCCAAGCTATATGGCCTCAGACATGTGACTTGCCTTCTCTGTTTATTTGTGAAGTGGAAATCATGATGCCTACCTAGCAGGATCACCATGAGAATTCAATGTAATGTGCCAATAGCATTTAGTGAATGGTAACCAAGGCTGCCATACAACCTACCATCAGGATACAAGAGGAATTTTGATCAGAAAGCTTTGGGGTCAAGTGGACCCTGCTTATGCGTGCTAAGTTGCTTCAGTCATGTCTGACTCTTTGCAACCCCATGGACTGTGGCCTGCCAGGCTCCTCTGTCCATGGTATTCTCCAGGCAAGAATACTGGAATGGGTTGCCATTTCCTCCTCTAGGGGATCTCCCTGACCCAGGGACTGAAACAGCAACTGTCATGTCTCCTGCATTGGCAGGCAGATTCTTTACCACTAGCGCCACCTCGCCACCTTACTTGACCCCAGCCATCAACAAAATTTTCACCCACTACACTGTGTAAACTGAGGGATGGTAAGACTTTGGGCTCCAAACCCCAAACTATCTCTTTTATGCAAAATTATGTTCCTTTGGGCTTCCCAAGTGGCGCTGACACAACTGAAGTGACTTAGCATCCACGCATGCATATTCTTTTGACAGTTGCCCCAAACATCCTTCTCTTAATTCTTTTGATGGGTAACATGCTAAATTGGTGGCTCCCAACACTGGCCACCCATTGGAATTGTCTGGGGAGCTTTTAATAAATGCTGATGCCTGGGCCCTATCCCGGATCTCCCAAATTAGAATCTCTGAGAGGGACCAAGGCATTAAAAAAAATACTTCCTTAGTGAGTCTGAGTTGCCAAAGTTGAGAACCCCTGCACTGAATTATTTTACTCCACTAGAATGTAAGTACCAGGAGCCAAAGAATACAGCATGAGGTCCTTGGAGCTTACCTTCAACTTTAACTTGCTGTTATTGATTTTAAAAGATGTTGGTGACTCTAAGGGGCTTCCCTGGTGGCTCAGACAGTAAAGAATCTATCTGCAATTTGAGAGACTCAGGTTCAATCCCTGGGTCGGGAAGATTCCTTGGAGGAAGGCACAGTAACCCATTCCAGTATTCTTTCCTGGAGAATCCCATGGACAGAGGAGTCTGGCAGGCTACAGTCCATGGGGCCACAAAAATTCGGACATGACTGAGCAACTAACACTTCACTTCTTCACTTTGATGACTCTAAATTTCACTGTAGCAAGAGCCAGAGGTGAGGCACAAGGGGCTAAAAGGCAAAGAAAGGAGAAGTAAGCTCTAGGTAATTATAGAAGAACATGTCATACTGCTAAGAAAATCCAGCTGCTTATCATTCTAAGGATATTTCTAACAGGAAAGGACAGATCTCTTGGAAAGAGGTACAGACACTATACTAGAATAGAAAAAAAAATTTCTTTTTTGTGGTTTCTGTTACCTGCTGAAATGTCCCATCTTTTCATTAACTTGGAGTATATTTTTCTGCATATCATTGAACAGGTTTAAAATAGCTGCTTTCAGTATCTGTCCTACTCCAAAATCTAATCTACTGTAGGATTCCTTTTTTCAAAAAGTGGGTTACATTTTCCTGGTTCTTCCTATGTCAAGTAACTTTGTTTATATCTTGCTTATTGCACTGTTAAGTTGCAGACACTCTGTACTTAATGTCTTTGTTTTAGCAGCAATTAATATGGTGGGATTCAAACTTCAAACTCTATCTCTTGGGTAGCATTGCAAATCTCAGCTCTTCTTCTAGCCTTAATGGGCCTCTCAGTCTGCTCATGTAATAGCCAGAGATTTAAGCAGTTTACACTCAAGACTTTGGAGCTCTCCCTTGCTACCTCTTTCCGGGAATCTCTTTATTTTCTTGTGGCTGTGGTTGCCCTTAATCCTCTGGTTCTACACGCCAATAAGATCAGGAGTTTTTTTTTTAAGTTTTTTTTAAAGTAAAAACATACATTCAGTCTGTATGTTATAGACTGAAGCCAGCCTTCCCCCAACCCCCACCCCAAAAAAGAGGAGGGAACTCACTCCATATTGTTTCCTTCTTCTCAGTGCCTATCCAAAATCTGTCCCCAGAATCTACCTTTCTAGTGCTGAGGTTTATTTTATTTGGTCTGTAGTTTATGGTGGGTCTGGTATAGAGGCTTAATTGTTTATACTGTAAACAGAACCAGTCTATACATGTAAGGTTTCAACTTTGCTGGCCTTGGGGAATTATTTCTTAATTACTTTAATTTCATTGTGATGTGCATTACATTTCCATTTTCATTCCTAACCTTCTTGCTCTATCTTTTTAACCTTAATTGGGCAATTGGACAAGGATTTTTGTCCCCCTTCTTCTATTTTGTAGATATTTTCAAAGAATTGATTTGAGAATTCATTGATCCTCTTTTCTAATTTTCCTTTTGTTTATTTCAGCTTAGTAAAAGTAAAGTAAGTAAAGTCGCTCAGTCTTTGCAACCCCATGGGCTGTAGCCTACCAGGCTCCTCTGTCCATGGGATTTTCCAGGCAATAGTCCTGGAGTGGATTGCCATTTCCTTCTCCAGGGGATCTTCCCAACCCAGGGATCGAACCCGGGTCTCCGGCATTGTAGACAAACGCTTTACCGTCTGAGCCACCAGGGAAGCTTAAATATTTGTAATTCTGGGAGGAAAGCATAAGAAATAATTGTGTGTAATATTCTGAACAGAAACAAGGAGATCGAAAAGTAAGTTTTTCATCTTAATTCATCTATGACCAAGGAGATAGTGAAGTCACTCAGTCGTGTCCAACTCCTAGCGACCCCATGGACTGCAGCCCACCAGGCTCCTCCATCCATGGGATTTTCCAGGCAAGAGTACTGGAGTAGGGTGCCATTAAGAGATGCTTAAAAATACAGAGAAGTAGTAGGGGAAGAGAACTCTTTCAATGCACTGCCAATGTCTTATTGGTGTTGGATGATTTATTTGCATCTTAGAACAATATCCTTTCTCTCTTTCTTTTTTTTTTTTTTAGGTCTGTAGTTATCTTGTTCTGAATGGCGTATTTAAAGGCCTTTGCTGAAGCATTGATGACAAGCAACTGGAATAACCCAGCCAAGTTCTGACATCAAAGAGGAATAAGGACATAATCAGTGAGACTGGAAGAATGGAAGTATTTCTCCAAGATGGACTGGAACTACAGTATTCCAAATGGAACTACATCTAAGAAACTGACAATGAAATTACACACGTGGCAAAGATTTCTCCCCAGGATGGAACTCTTCTCCAAGCTGATAAAATGCTATTTTTTGTGACCACTTACAAAGTGGTTGTTGTTAAGTGGTAGCTATCAAATGTCAAAGGGAAGCTTAGCTACTACAGCTCCTGAGTACGCCAACACCCTAAACCTGGAAAGGATAATACAGCAGGAGGAATAAGGGATCCCCCAATAGGTCATTAGTCCACTGACTGTTCCCGAGTACAACAAACATTTGGGCCCCCTATATACTCTGTTTGGGCACTCCCTCAGCTCTGGAAAAAGTGACTTGTTTTAGGGATGTGACCTGTGGGTTCACAGCACACTGTACACAAACACAGAAGGGGTGCCAAGACACGCTCTAGGCTGTGCTCAAAGCATTTTATCCAAAAGGCACAAAAAAGACTATTTCTCCAAATGAACGATGGCTGAGTGTACAAACTTTCCTCATTTGTGTACATGCTTAGCCTCCAAAGTTTGAAGCCCTTTAAAAGTAAGACTCATTGCACTGAATAAACGATGCAAGTTGTCAATGGTTGAGTGATCAGCTAATAACCCTGCTTGTGACTGATTTGTTTTTCTTCAATAAAGTTGCATAAAACAATGAGTTGACTGGATTAATCACTATGGGAAAGGTGAAATGAAAATATTTCCTGGCATATTGGTGAATATTTTGCCACGTTCAGTGAAAAGAGCACCGTCTGTTATAGGCTGACATATTGATCGACCTGATTTATGCAAAATTAATCAGCTCTTCAGAAGGTGTTGCTTTAGTATGCGGCACGTGATGCTGGCAGCCGGGAAGTTCACGGATGGACTGGAGCCCAACAGGTTTGAAACGTGTATATGGAGTTTGGGTGTCGCAGGTAGTGCTAGTGGTAAAGAACTTGCCTGCCAGTGCAGGAGACTTCACACGTGGGGTAGATCCCTGGGACAGGAAGTTCCCCTGGAGGAAGGCAGAGCAACCCACTCCAGTATTCTTGCTTGGGAAATCCCATGGACACAGGAATCTAGTGGGCTACAGTCAGTAAGATCTCGAAGAGTTGGACATGACTGAAGCAACTTAGCACAGCACACATACGGAGTTTAACAATTTATTTTTCAGATGCAACTCCAATCTAATTAATTTTTTTTACTGGACCTTGTATATTTGACAACTGAAACAACCATAACATGGGAGCATTAATGGGTCAAGATTTACAAAATAAAGTACTCTTCTGGTGTGGGTGTTGTGAGGATACGTTGAAGTGACTTCATTTATTGGGATACTGAGGATTTTTTTTAATGGATTCAGTTCACTTCAGTCGCTCAGTCGTGTCTCTTTGTGATCCCATGAATCGCAGCACGCCAGGCCTCCCTGTCCATCACCAACTCCCAGAGTTCACTCAGACTCACGTCCATTGAGTTGGTGATGCCATCCAGCCATCTCATCCTCTGTTGTCCCCTTCTCCTCCTTCCCCCAATCCCTCCCAACATCAGAGTCTTTTCCAATGAGTCAACTCCTCACATGGGTGGCCAAAGTACTGGAATTTCAGCTTTAGCATCATTCCTTCCAAAGAAATCCCAGGGCTGATCTCCTTCAGAATGGACTGGTTGGATCTCCTTGCAGTCCAAGGGACTCTCAAGAGTCTTCTCCAACACCACAGTTCAAAAGCATCAATTCTTCGGTGCTCAGGCTTCTTCACAGTCCAACTCTCACATCCATACATGACCACAGGAAAAACCGTAGCGTTGACTAGACGGACCTTTGTTGGCAAAGTAATGTCTCTGCTTTTCAATATGCTATCTAGGTTGGTCATAACTTTCCTTCCAAGGAGTAAGCGTCTTTTAATTTCATGGCTGCAGTCACCATCCGCAGTGATTTTGGAGCCCAGAAAAATAAAGTCTGACACTGTTTCCACTGTTTTCCCATCTATTTCCCAGGAAGTGATGGGACCAGATGCCATGATCTTCGTTTTCTGAATGTTGAGCTTTAAGCCAACTTTTTCACTCTCCACTTTCACTTTCATCAAGAGGCTTTTTAGTTCCTCTTCACTTTCTGCCATAAGGGTGGTGTCATCTGCATATCTGAGGTTATTGATATTTCTCCTGGCAATCTTGATTCCAGCTTGTGCTTCCTCCAGCCCAGCGTTTCTCATGATGTACTCAAGTTCCATTAAAATGAGTGTGCTCAGCCATTTACAATGAGCATTTAAATGCAACAGATAATGTGAGGTGACTTATGACATGAATGAATAAAAGTCAATGCTATTGTATTACTTTTTTAAAAAGTAAGGCTTATTGTAGGGAGTGTGAGGGGAGGGATAAATTAGGAGTTTGCAATTAACATACACACTACTATATATAAAATAGATATATATTTTATATATACATAAGATAGGTCCTTGTATAGCAAGGACCTACTGCATAGCCTGGGAAGCTCTATTGAATGTTTTGTAATAATCTAAAAGGGAAAATAATCTGAAAACATAGATATATATGTATATGTAACTGAATCATTTCACTGTACACCTGAAACTAACACAATATTGTATATAAACTATACTTCAATAGAGGAAAATAAGGAAGGTTTGTGCTTACTTCCATTTTTTGTTGCCCATAGCATTTAGCAAAAAGCCTTGTTGTTGTTTAGTTGCTAAGTCGAGTCTGACTCTTTGCCACCCCATGAACTGCAGCACGCCAGGCTTCCCTGTCCTTCACTATCTCCTGGAGTTTCCTCAAACTCATGTCCATTGAGTCAATGATGCCATCTAATCATCTCACCTTCTGTCGACCTCTTTTCCTCCTGCCCTCAGTCTTTCCTAAAATCAAGGTCTTTTCCAATGAGGCGGCTCTTTGCATCAGGTGGCCAAAGTATTGGAGCTTCAGCATCAGTCCTTCCAATGAATATTCAGGGTTGATTTTCTTTAGGATTGACTGGTTTGATTTCCTTGTAGACCAAGGGACTTAAGAGTCTTCTCCAGCACCACAGTTTGAAAGCATCAGTTCTTTGGTGCTCAGTATTCTTTATGGACCAACTCTCACATCCATACACGATTACTGGAAAAACCTTAGCTTTGACTATATGGATGTGTGCTGTGCTAAGTCACTTCAGTTGTGTCCAACTCTTTACATCCCTGTGGACCACAGCCAGCCAGGCTCCTCAGTTCATGGGATTCTCCAGGCAAGAATACTGGAGTGGACTGCCATGCCCTCCTCCAAGGGATCTTCCCAACCCAGGTGTTGAACCCATGTCTCTTGTGTCTCCTGCATAGGCAAGTGGGTTCTTTCCCACTAGCGCCACCTGGGACCATGACTTTATGGATATTTGTCAGCAAAGTGCTGTCTCTACTTTTTAATACACTGTCTAGATTTGTCATAACTTTCCTTCCAAAGAGCAAATGTCTTTTAATTTCATGGCTGCAGTCATCATTCACAGCAATTTTGGGGCCCAAGAAAAAAAATTTGTCACTGTACCCATCTATTTGCCTGAAGTGATGGGACTGGATGCCATGGTCTTCGTTTTTCCAATGTTGAGTTTTAACCCAGCTTTTTCACTCTCCTCTTTCACCTTCATCAAGAGACTCTTTAGTTCCTCTTTGCTTTCTGCAATTAGAGTGGTATCATCTGCATATCTGAGGTCATTGATATTTCTCCCGGCAATCTTGATTCTAGCTTGTGACTCATCCAGCCCAGTATTTCACATGACGTACTCTGCATAGAAGTTAAATAAGCAGGCTGACAATGTACAGCCTTGATGTACTCCTTTCCCAATTTTGAACCCGTCTGTTGTTTCAAGTCTGGTTCTAACTGTTGCTTCTTGACCTGCATACAGGTTTCTCAGGAGGCAGGTCAGGTAGTCTGATATTCCCCTCTCTTTGAGAATTTCCCATTTTTTGTGATCCACACAGTCAAAAGCTTTAGTGTAGTCAATAAAGCAGAAGTAGATTTTTTTTCCCCCTTGCTTTCTCTATGATCCAATGAATGTTGGCAATTTGATCTCTGTTTCCTTTGCCTTTTCAAAATCCTGCTTGTACATCTGGAATCTCTCAGTTCACATACTGCTGAAGCTGAGCACATAGTAAGTATTTGATAAATATTTCTCAATTCCAGCTAGGTCCTTTCAAACAACTGTTTGAGTGAGTTCTCAGTGGCTTAGTCATGTCTGACTCTTTGTGACTTCATGAGACTGTAGCCCACCAGGCTCCTCTATTCATGGAATTTTCCAAGCAAGTGTACTGGATTGGGTTGCCATTTCTTTCCTTAGGGCATCTTCCTGACCCAGGGATTGAAGTAATGTCTGTTGTGTCTCCTGCATTGGCAGGTGGATTCTTTACCACTGTGTCACTTGGGGAGCCCTTCAAACAATTTATGAATAAATAACTGTCTTTAACAATCTATTAATATTCCCATAATCAATTTTTTCAGGCTTCCCTGATGGCTCAGTGGTAAAGAATCCACCTGCCAATGCAGGAGACGGGTTTGATCCCTGGGTCTGAAAGATACTCTGGAGAAGGAAATGGCAACCCACTCCATTATTCTTGCCTGGGAAATCCCATGGACAGAGGAGCCTGGCAGGCTACAGTCTATTGGGTTGCCAAACAGTCAGACTTGACTTAGCGACTAAACAACAATAAATTTATTCACCAATCGAAACTAAAACAATTTCACAAAAAAAGCTCTGATCAAGAAGCACATCTTAAAAGGAGGAAACAAATGAAGATTACTGAGTAATGGGAGCCAACCTAAAAAGGCTACATATTATATGATTCCAACTATATGACCTTCTGGATAAAGCAAAATTATGGAGACAATAAAAAGATTATTGATCTCCAGGGCTTAGAGGGGAGGGATGACCCAGCAGAGCTCAGAGGATTTTAGAGCAGTGAAACTATTCTATATGAAACTATGATGGTCAATACATGTCATTACATGTTTGTCAAAACCCATAAAATATACAATACACAAGAGTGAACACTAATGTTAGCTATGGATTATGGGGTGATAATGATGTGTCGGTGTAGGTTGTAACAAATTGTCCCACTCTAGAATGAGCTGCTCATGGTGGAGGAAGCTATGAATGCATGAGGGCAAGAATATATGGGAACTCACTGTACTTTCTGCTCAATTTTGCTGTCAACCTAAAACCGCTCTAAAAAAATAAATTCTAATTTTTAAAAAATTCAACTCCTTTCAGTGCTTTCAATGGATCCTCTCTGAACCTGTCATAAATATCAAACTCCTTAACTTTGCTTACCAAATGCCAGTTGTGGGTTGCCAACTTCTTTCAGGAAAAGGAGATCTTTTTCCCTTGTATTGTCCCTGTGCTTCTCATCTTAACATGAAACTCTTATGTCTTACTGTCCTTTCCCCTGTCTCCATCTTCTGTTGTTTCAGTTGCTAAGTTGTGTCCAACTCTTAGCAACCCCATCGACTGCAGCACACCAGGCTTCCCTGTTCTTCACTATCTCCCAGAGTTTGCTCAAACTCATGTCCGTTGAGTTGGCTGCTATTCAATCATCTCATCCTCTGCTACCCCCTTCTCTTTTTGCCTTCAATCTTTTTAGCATCAGGGTCTTTTGCAGTGAATTGGCTCTTCGCATCAAGTGGCCAAAGTATTGGAGCTTCAGCTTCAGCATCAGTCCTTGAATGAATATTCAGGGTTAATTTCCTTTAAGATTTGCTGTCCAAGGGACTCTCAAGAGTTTTCTTCAGCACCACAATTCGAAAGCATCAATTCTTTGGTGCTCACCCTTCTTTATGAAGGCTCTCACATCTATACATGACTACTGGAAAAACCATAGATTTGACTATACAGACCTTTGTCAGCAAAGTGATGATGTCTCTGCTTTTTAATATGCTGTCTAAGTTTGTCATAGCTTTACTTCCAAGGAGCAAATGTCTTTTAATTTCATGGCTGCAGGCACTGTCCTCAGTGATTTTTGGAACCCAAGAAAATAAAATCTTCATCTTGCTGCTAAGTTGCTTCAGTCGTGTCCGACTCTGTGAGACCCCAGAGACGGCAGCCCACCAGGTTCCCCCGTCCCCTGGATTCTCCAGGCAAGAACACTGGAGTGGGTTGCCCTTTCCTTCTCCAATGCATGAAAGTGAAAAGTGAAACTGATCCTGTAAGACACATTCAATTATTGCCTTCTCCACCATTCTCTCTCCGTTCTCTGCAATATTCCTATCTCTAAACTCCAACAGCCAGCCATATCTCTATGGCATCACTTTACATCTTGTTTTTTTTTTTTTGCACATAGCTCATCAAACCAAATGATTGTCAGTCTGAAGGACTAGTTACGATGTATTACATTTGTCATGGTATTAAGCATAGTGCCTTGTAATTAGGTACTTTTTAAAAGTTACTAAGTATTTAACATATATCCCATTTACTGTACTATATACTCCAAATTTCACACTTTATTTTTGCAAAATTTCAAATTTTAATCTTGATAAAATAATTTAACCCAAATAAATAAGGTAAGACTTTTCAGAAGACTCATTAGTGAGACATTTTGGGACAGGAAGCATGTTTATCTATTGCTGCTGCTGCTGCTGTTGTTAAGTCACTTCAGTCATGTCCAACTCTGTGAGACACAAGAGACAGCAGCCCACCAGACTCCCCCGTCCCTGGGATTCCCTGGCAAGAACACTGGAGTGGGTTGCCATTTCCTTCTCCAGTGTATGAAAGTGAAAAGTGAAAGTGAAGTCGCTCAGTCGTGTCTGACTCTTCGTGACCCTTTGGACTGTAGCCTACCAGGCTCCTCCATGCATGGGATTTTCCAGGCAAGAGTACTGGAGTGGGGTGCCATTGCCTTCTCCAGTTTATCTATTAATCATACTTAAAAGCCCTATGCCTTTACTTATAAGCCATGCTTACAAAAAGTCACTTCACACATCTTGAACACATCTTTCCCCACTGTAGTGGCAGAAGAAGCTTGGTTCCTAGAAAGGTAGTCTGAGCAGAATTTTTGTTTTGGGGTCATCATTCATGCCTCCCTTCCTTTGATTTAGGTTCAGGCCTTCACCCTTTCTTTACATGACTCAGGGAGCAAATTTTGATTAAACTTAACTACTAAAATTTCATCTCCCTTGCCAGTTATTGCTTTAGAAAAGGGCATGGATCCAATCTTGGCCAGTAATACACAAGAACTTTCTTGGGCGTGGGAGGTTCTAAGAAGGTTTCCTTGCAGATAAAGACGCATGCAGAGGCAACCTCTTTTCTGCTGGACATCCTGTAGACATCATATAGACCCTATGCGAGTCTGTATCATCTATTCTATAGCTGTCAGCTACCGTACAATTGTGTGTGCACATGAGCTTACTCACTTCAGTCATGTCCGATTCTTTGTGACCCTATGGACTGTAGCCCACCAGGATCTTCTGTCCATGGGATTCTCCAGGCAAGAATACTGGAGTGGGTTGCCATGCCCTTCTCCAGGGGATCTTCCTGACCCAGGAATTGAACCCACGTCTCTTATGTCTCCTGCATTGGCAGGTGAGTCTTTACCATTAGTGCCACCTGGGATTTAGACTTTACTAATCTGGTGTTTTCACTAAGACAGTGACTGAACTGAATTTCACATTAGCTATAAAAGAATTTTATAAAACCAATTTGCAGTGTAAATGACATTTTAGAGGGACTCCCCTGGTGGTCCAGTGGTTAAGAATCTGCCTTGCAATGCAGGGGGTGTGGCTTCAGCCCCTGGTCGGGGAACTAGGATCCCACATGCCATGGGGCAGCTAAGCCCTGAACACCACAGTTACTGAGCCTGTGCGCTCCTGAGCCTGTGGGCCACAACAAGAGCCCCTGCGCCACGACCAAAAATCTGCATGATGCAACAAAAATCCCACACGCTGCAACCAAGACCTGATGCAGCCAAATTAATTAGTTAACTTTAAAAAAAGAAACGGCCACTTGTTGATTTTAGTGCACAAAGAAGAATATTTGCAATCATGTTTTTAAAAAATAACATTTTAGCATAAAGAGAGGAGTACTAAATTAGATGATATATTCTGTTCATTCATTCTTTTAATCAAGAATTGATAAGCCCCCTTCAGCTGTGATTACAAAGCCCCATCCTTGAGGGACCATAGAGAATAACTAAGACCAAATTATGTCAAAAGCAGGACACTAAGAGAAGCAGGTTCAATCCCTGGGTCGGGAAGATCCCCTGGAAGAAGGTATGGCAGCCCACTCCAGTATTCTTGCATGGAGAATCTCCATTGATTGAGGAGACTGGTGGGCTGTAGTCCATGGGGTCACAAAGAGTTGGACATGACTGAAGCAACTGAGCACACACGCACACACAACCTTTATTAAAAAATATAATTTCTCCTGGAATGGTAGGTGAAGGAAGTACTGATTATAGTACATGTAAATTTTAATCAAGCCATTTGGAAGGTCTTTTAGGGGAACAATTTCTTTCAATATGAATTTTTGTACAAAATACTCTAGAATTCAGTCATTAATTCATAATGGAAATAACTGTTAAGAATGGAGTTTCAATATGTCAAAATTCATGAGAAACAAACTGAATTTCTAGTGATTTTACAATTCTGTGTGACAAACTCTGAGGTCATCAAAGAAAGCCTCTCTTAAAAATAAGGTGCACTGGGATGACCCAGAGGGATGGTATGGGGAGGGAGGAGGGGGGAAGGTTCAGGATGGGGAACACATATATACCTGTGGCGGATTCATTTTGATATTTGGCAAAACTAATACAATTATGTAAAGTTTAAAAATAAAATTAAAAAAAAACTGAAAAAAAATAAGGTGCTATTGATTATTTCTTGCTTTGGAATAATTGCAATGTGACACTGATTTATTTTCATTTCTCAAGGAATTAGAAGGGGACAAAGGAGGTAAAAATTCAGCAAATCAGTTTCAAGACAAACTGATCAGCTGATTACTTTCAGACAAATCATCAGATTTGGTCATATGTCACAGTTGTTCCCTTCCTCTTCCAAGAAATGCTCTTGATATTAATTTGGGGATATTATAAAACAGTTGAACTTTGGAAACAACATCATTAGTGTTGGTGGATTCAAAATACAGTAATCATCACATGAGTACAGTCTATCACAGATTGGCACTCCTTCTGAAACTCAGACAGCAGGAAGGAGGGAGTCATGGTGGTGGATTCATCCCTTGGATATTCTTCCCCATGGGCAACTTGATGGTCTTAAAAGCTAGGCTCCACCAACCAGTACTGCTTGGTCAGGAGTGATTTCTCCCATGCTGCTCTCATGACGCAAGTAGACAAATATTACTTTTGTTCCACTTCGCCCCCACGCCCCAAAGTCACAAATGTCTTCTTGATGGATTGGCTCCTGGAATTGTGCAGCCCCCACAGTGGACTTCCTTTCTGGCCAGCTGCCTCCTGGTAAACATTGATGGGGTGAGCAAGAGGCTGTGTGGGTACAGAGTGATGATATAGGGCTGTGACTATGATTATGCTCTTGATCATCATAATTTTCAAATTGTACATTATGAACACAGATTGTATTGGGGATGTTGGGGATGGAGGGAAAGACTTTATTTCTATTCAGAAAATAGTTATTAGAGTTTACCATTACCAAAGGTGGTATTTGACTGTGCCTTGAAGGGCTCTAACATGGAGACTGAGAAGGAAAAAATGGAAATGAAAGGATGCACAGTAGAGGCTTCTTGTGCCTAGAAAGTAATGAGAGGTTAATTTCTGGTTTAGCTTCATCACCATCCCCTCCTTCTTGTCTTTCTTTTATAGACCTTTAACCCAAATTGGAAGAAAAGCATGTTTCCTTATTTTAGGTAGATTACTCTAGATGCAGATTCTGAAATGAAGGTTCATTTCATAAGTGGGTAGAGGAAGGTGGGTAGTGGGTAGGGAACTAGGCCTTCCCTACTTCCAAGTAGGGCTATGATTTTAGGGAAAATATCACGGAGGATATTTGAGCCTGATCTTTCAGCAGAACATTGGAGAGTGAATTACACCTCCAAGTTTATCCCAAATTGAGGCAATGGATCTGGGTTTTCACTCTCCTTTGCCAGGCAGTCATTGGGTAAGGGCATGGGGAGATATATAAACCTTCAGGTGCTTCTGTCTTTCAAGTTGGAAGGCAAAGGGGTAGTCTTCTGAGAGTGGAAGTGTAAACATGGAAACAACACCACACAGAAGCCAGGGGAATGAAGGGCGCACCAAAATGGAAAAATGAATCAGAGAGGATCTGAGTAGGGCAAGTCAGTGTCTCCCAGACTCCTGGTAAGAGATGCTGGATCCTTTAGCCTAAGGTTGTTCAATAGCTTTCAGTGTTGCCTCAGGAACCCATCAGAATCTGATTTCGTGAGTGTCACAGTGGGACCCAAACTCTGTACAGTTAGTACATATACAGCATAAGTTACAGTGTGCACTTGGAAACTGATCTGACCACAACATTTCAAGGAATCAGGAAAGCTATTAGATTTATTGGTACTTGATTTTGCCCTTTTCTCTGCATCCCTGGTCCACCAAAGTCAGTTTTCTTCGCTTGCTTTAGCTGCATCAATACTCTAAATTCATAAACTTATCCTCCTTTGGAAACTCTTCCCCGATACAGTGAGGAAGTAGCACGATTGCCTGAACTCCTACCATTCAATGGGCACTCTGAATCTGCCTGGGGCTTCCCAGGTGGCATTAGTGGTAAAGAACCTGCCTGCCAATGCAGGAGATGTAAGACACACGTGGGTTCAATCCCTGTCAGGAAGATGCTCTGGAGGAGGACATGGAAACCTACTCCAGTATTCTTGCTTGGAGAATTCCATGGACAGAGGAGCCTGGCAGGCTACAGTCCACAGGATCGCAGAGAATCAGACACGACTGAAGTGACTTAGCATGCATGCACACACAGAACGTGCCCCACATTATTCACTTTTATATACACCTTTAATTTCCCCAGTAAACTACAGGATCCTTAATGGGCAGAAGACCTAAATAGACATTTCTCCAAAGGAAGACATGCAGATGGCCAACAGGCATATGAAAAGATGCTCATTATCACTAATTATTAGAAAAATGCAATCAAAACTACAATGAGGTTTTACCTCACACTGGTCAGAATGGCCACCATCAAAAAGTCTACAAATAAAAATTCTGAGGAGGATGTGGAGAAAAGGGAAGCCTCCTACAATGTTGGTGGAGACGTAAATTGGTCCAGCCACTATGGAAAACAGCACAGAAGTTCTTTTACAAACTAAAAATAGAGTTACCATATGATCCAGCAATCCCACTTTGGGGCATATATATGGAAAAGATGAAAACTAAAGTTGAAAACAGACTTGCACCACAGTATTCATAGCAGCACTGTTTACAAAAGCCAAGACGAGGAAGAAACTTAAATGTCCATTGACAGATGAATAGATAACAAAGATGTGGTGTATATGTCCAATAGCGTATTGCTCAGCCATAAAAAGAATGAAATAATGCCATTTGAAGCAACATGAGTAGTCCTAGAAAGTATCATACTAAGTGAAGCAAGTCAGACAGGGAAACACAGATACCATATGATATCACTTAGATGTACAATCTACATTACAATATAAATGAATTTATTTATGAAACATAGACTCACAGAGATAGAAAACTTATGGCTACCAAAGGGGAAAGGGGGTAAGGAGAGGTAAATGAGAAGTTTGAGATTAACAGATATCACTGCTACATGTAAAATAGATAATCAACAAGGACCTAACGTACAGCACAGGGAACTGTAGTCAATATCTTATAGTAATTTACAATGGAAAAGAATCTGAAAAAGAATATACGTGTGTGTGTGTGTATATTAATATATATATGTGTGTGTATATAATTGACTGCTGTACACTTGAAACTGACATAACATTGTAAATCAAGTATACTTCAATTAAAAAAGAATAAAAATTTAAAAAAGTAAAATCCTTGAAAACAAAGCTCAGTTAACCCTTCTGCTCATGTAGCACATTACACCTTTCCCATTTGCCTCAGGCAATATTTATGATGATATCAAGGTATTTGGGGTCAATAAATATAAAAGAACTATATAATATACAGTGATGTATTTATTAACTGGTAAATAATAACATCATTCATCCATGTGAAGTTGCTTCTTCTTTCTCTAAAGGAATGTATGTGAACTGGCTAAATTTTTTGCAATTTTTGTTTTGTAAATTTTCTGCATTTCAAAAACATTGATCTAGTTGCTTAAATTGTTGTATATTTTTATAGGTTATACTTTCTAATTCCATTGTTCCAGCTCCAAAGAAATGGAAATACATTTTGGGGAATGAGAAGAGGGATAAGTTAAGTTTATTTAATAAGGCCTAGTGAAAACTTGGTCAAAATATTTCCTAGCTAGGTCACAAAGTATGATCTCCTGGAAACAACTGAATGTCAAACACTCATCAAATGGCCAGCAAGTAACTGAAAATGCTTACTGTATAAAAATACCAAGTCACTATGTTGTACATGTGAAATTAATGTCAATTATAATTCAATTTTTAAAAAACCTTTACTCTAAAAATCAGAAATATAAAGACTTGAAGAAGTTCAGACTTGAAAATTCTGACACTTGGAAAATCAAGTTTACAAGGAAAGGTGCTGTCAGAAACGTGAACTAGACCATTTACGATGTAATTGCTCCTAATTCTTCCATTCTTTATCTATTTGTTCACTCTCTCGACATTCACTGAGCATCTAGCATGTGCCAAATGCTGTGTGAGGTGCTGAGCAGAACCTCATCAGGCTTCTCAAGTGTGAATCACTTGTGGGCCTGGGTGGTTACTCAGATCACAAAGCAGCGAAGCACATCCCATCAAGGTAACACCAAATTGAAAAAGCCACCTTTCCAAGGCTACCTTTCATTATCAGGTTGACCAGCACTCCCTGTTTGCCCATTGTAAAACTTTAGAAAGATTCCTCTCATTGCTGGTCAGGCCACTCACCCTGATGATAGCCTAGTGTGTTGAGCACAAAGGGCATCTTTATTTTTTTCAGCATGAACTCAGAGGCAAACCCAGGAAACAGTGAAACAGCCAGGATGGAAATGAGGTATCTTTGCAACAGTAAACTCCTTCTTCACTCCCCCCCCTGCCCCGCAGTCCCCCCTCCCTGCATTGTTGAGATCAACAGGACTGAGTCGCCAGTGGATGAAATCAATGATTGTTTTACTCTGCCTACCCAGAGTCACTCACTGAGTCAGTGAGGAAACTGGGCTCAGAACTCAGCCTTGTCCGATCGAGGCCGAGCGGTCCAACTATATTTATCTAGGGTCTCATGATTCTTAGTGCTTTTTGCTCTGCCCTCTAATTTGCACTGTGCCTGCTGTAATATCTAAACGGGAAGTTGCCAGCTAAAATGGTCATTATCCGAGAAATCTATTTAAACATGTTTATAAGGTCAAATGAAGTGGGTGGTGGATAAGCTAGACAGAAAACAACAAAAGCTTTGGCTCAGCATAGCCAAAGAGGTTAAAACTAAAGAAAGAACTTTAATGTTGAACCAGCACATGCTGGGGAAAAGGCAATCTCACCAAAGTCGTACCTCCCCGTAAGAATGAGCTGTCAAAATATTCAACCACCAATTGGTTTCTGTTTAAGAAGTTGAACAATGGATTTGGCCTATTTTAACTCAACGAGTTGACAGTTTGCGACAATAGGTCGATAGGGCCCCAAATCCAAAGTTTGGCAACGATCTTCATATCCATAATGCATCCAATGAGAGGGAAGATTCGGGATAATTAAGAAGAGTGCCCAGAATCAACCAAACGATCTTTGATGGACTTAACAGGTAGTAATGTAGGACCAGAGGGAAAATAAACCAGAGGAAAACCTAATGTTTCTTGGAGCCTAAGCTGGGCTTCCTGTACATCCAAGACTTTGAAGAACAGCTTTTAGGCCCCACAAAACCCACAGCTCACAGTTTTGAGCCCCCTCTTTACGTGACCTCTCAGGCTCTGCTCAGCTGTCCTTGTACATCAAAGAAGAAGAAGGAAGGTGGCGGGTAAGAAACTCTTTCCTCACTCCTGTTTTCTAAGAAACATGGATAGGAGTTGGGAGTCTTCAAGTGATAAAGAGAAGAGTAGCCTCTGAGAACGCTTCCTACACCTTCTGCGTGAGCTTGACTGCTAGTTCATAGTAGCTAGTTTATAGTTCAAGGGAGTGAGCAATTAAATAGATTTAACACAACTAAAAGAAATCCAGTTTTGGTAAAGAAAACCAGTATGGTTCCCATTGGAAAATTTGACACACATGCGCATGGAGTAACTAAATCACTGGGGAGCATTAGTATTTCTTTTCATTATAAATTAAATTCATTTAATGAACTCTTTTCCATACAAAATTCACTTAGAAATATTATTTCTTCCTAGAGTTTATTGTGGTTTGGGCTAGAAGTGCATACATTTGTCCTCTGCTCCTTCTATTAATATTATACCACAAAATTAAGCTCCTTTTGTTCCTTTCTTCCTTGTCCTAATTCTGGCCCTCTTCTCAGTTCTAATGAGTCCATAAGTGATTTATACAGGTCATTGCTATAAAAAAGAAAAGGAGGGAAGAGAAGGAGTGGACAGTATTGGAAAAGAAGTTAGGGGACAGGAGGGCAAGTAGAAAGAAAAGCAAGATTTCAGAATGACCACAGAGAGAGGACATGGGGAAGACAGATGAAAGTAGCTTGATACATCGAATCGCTGGATCTTCCTACAGCTCTGCTGATCAATACAGCAGCCACTAGCGCATGTGGCCATGAAGCCCTTGAAGTGCAGCTGGTCTGAAATGCAAGGTGCTGTCAGTAGAAAACATAAACAATAGATTTTACAGATTTTATGCAGGAAAAATTGTAAAGTATCTCATTAATAGTTTACACTGATTATATTTTAAATTGATACTATTTTGGATATATAGCATTAAATAAAATATACTATTATTAGCATTAATTTCATCTGTGTCAGTTTACTTTTTAAATATGCCTCTTGGAAAAATTACAACCACATCTGCGGCTCACATTATGCCTCTGTTATGCAGTGCTATTCTCTATCTGTACCGGAAGTGGCCAGATGGCGTTCCAGGCCCTCCATCATCTCCACCACAGTCACTCCCAAACTCTAAGCCCAAACTCAAGTCTTGCCACACTTATAAAACTTTCAATAGCAGTGTCAATGTCTGAAGTTTCTTTCTGGAGGCAGGTAACACATCTAGAGGCTTTTAGTTTGGGGGATTCGGGTCCATGGCCGACAGAGGCCATGGGGAAGGCATTCCTCAGACCCCACACTGAAGAATTCCCTGACTCAGGCGATGCCCAGCTCTCTACCCTGCTGCTGACTCCCCACTCCAACCCTAGGGCTCCTGGAACAATGGAGTTTTCTGTCTTACCCACAGCCCCCTCATCACAGCAGCATTCTCTCTCCAGTTATCTTTTCAAAAATGTATCTTTTTTTTTTTTAAATTATAGATACTTTCAGCATAGTTCTGGGCAAACCATAAAAGTCTTTTCCAACTCAGAGAACACAATATGTCAAGGGAAACACAGGCTTGGTCTAGAGTATGATTAGGGGACCATGAACCTATGGTGATTTAGGTACCAAAGATCAGAATAGCAGAAGGCTCTGGGAGGAAGGAAAAAGAAAGAGGAAGAGGAAGGATGTTGAACTGGTGAAGTAAGTTCGATCCAAAGACTCTGGGAAGGAAGGAGCTGCTGTAATCAATTGCTTTGATGTACTGGATGTCCTCTCTCTGTAAAGACACTACAATGCCATCAACAGCAGAGGACTGTCCCTGGCAGTGGTGTCACCAAAAGTTCAGTCGACCTATCTTCAGGAGGCTCACAGCAATGGTAGATCTTAAACTATTAAGTGTGAATATGAGCATCAGAGTGGAAATTGTACACGCTACCGCAGACATAGCACAAATCATTTGCCTCAGCCAGGATGGGGCAGTAGTGTCATGTTTTGGAAGAACAACTCAATCAGGCTAGAAGTTCATCCTTTGAATGAGTACTTTCTACTCACATAACTCTTCTCATGCTGAAGAAGAGAGGCTTTATGTGAGAAGATCCATCTCCTCATCCCAAACCAATGTCAACTCAACAAAGAGCTCAATGATCTAACAGTTTATGCTATAACTTGATAAAACCACTTACCATTGCATCACAAATAATTCCATACTGGAGCTAAATCTCAGCAAGGTTATGTGAGAAAAAAATTCATATTCTCGTGGTCACCCCTGAAAGTTTTGGGGATAATAGTATTCTACTTTCTTCAGACCTCTCTTCTGCCACCCTTTGTCACTATCACTTGAGATTCGGGTATGTCTGGTGACTCTCAGGAGGTATTAGCATGAAGGCCAAAGAGATCTCTCAGCCAGCTTCTCACTATTCACACAATTAGAAAGGTCTCTGTGGTTTTAGACTGATAGCTGTCCACTGGGTTCTCAATGTCCCTGTTTTAGGCTGGTGGCCTGAGAACTCATGCTTTTTCTAAGTTTCTGAAGGATGACATTAAGTTTCCTTCTTAAAATGTGGGCTCTGATGTACAGAAACAATTCAGGATGTTGGTACAACAATATGGCCAAAGCTGTCTACCCATTATCCTTTTCCTTATAACCAAACTAAATTTAATCTTATTCTGGAAAATAGTGTGCCCAGATCAAAGACTATGCCTCTTAGCCACTCTCCCTTACTGTTAGGAGTGGTCTCTGAGATGTATTAATGAGTGGCATTTGTCAGGTGGGACTTCAAAGGAAACTCCTTGAAAGGAGGCACAGGCAGCTGATATATACCCTTCTGCCCTTTTCCTTTTCCCTGTCTAAAATCTAGAAGCGATAGCCAGAGCTATAGCAGCCGTCCTGGACCATGAGGTGACCCCGAAGATCTAAGGCAAGCCCTAAGGAAGGTCAAGAAGCAAGAAAGTGCCTGGAACACTATTGATCTTCAGGCATTCATCACAGCCCCGTTAAAAGACCTCCTTCTTTTACGCAGGAGAAAAATAAACCTGTATTTCAAGTCACTATTGTTTGTGTTACAAACTATCCTACCTAATTCTGATAAATGAAGAAAGTACTCTAGATCAATTCTCTGGAAATTAATTTATGTAAAGCATTCATCAATTTCTTTCACTTTCCCTTTTCACTTTCATCTTTGGGCTTCCCTGATAGCTCAGTTGGTAAAGAATCCGCCTGCGATGCAGGAGACCTGGGTTCGATTCCTGCATTGGAAAAAACCAACGGAGAAGGGATAGGCTACCCACTCCAGTGTTCTCGGGCTTCCCTTGTGGCTCAGTCGGTACAGAATCCACCTGCAATGCGGGAGACCTCGGTTCGATCTCTGGGTTGGGAAGATTCCCTGGAGACGGGAAAGGTTACCCACTCCAGGGTTCTGGCCTGGAGAATTCCATGCACTGTATGGAGTCAGAGTCAGACACAACGAGTCACTTTCACTTTCGTCAATTTAGTAATGTGGTAAATTGTTTGCTTAAAACTTGTTTCTCATAATTATTTATGTAGTTTACATCAATTTCTATTTTGTTGGAGACTTTTAAAGATCACTCTACTTGGGGATATGGTGATTTCTTGCTAGTGATGAGCATATAATGAATTTCAAGGATTTCATAACAATAAAGTAGGTCTATTTTTTTTTTTAAATGTTAAACTTAAGATCACAGAGAAATATAAGTTTAATGTCATAGGTTGACTAGGAGTATCTTTATATGTCCCCTTCAAGGATCACTGCTTTGTTGGGGTGCAGGGGCTTGTGTAATTCAATGAAGCTGTGAGCCATAGCACGCAGGGCCACCCAAGACAGATGGGTCATAGCAGAGAGTTCTGACAAAACGTGATCCACTGGAGGAGGGAATGGCAAACCACCCCAGTATACTTGCCGTGAGAACTTCTTGGCAGGAAAGCAACGACAAGCCTAGACAGTGTGTTGAAAAGCAGAGACATTACTCTGTTAACAAAGGTCCGTATAGTCAAGACTATGGTCTTCCCAGTGGTCATGTATGGTTGTAAGAGCTGGACAGTAGCAAGGCAGAACACTAAAGAATTGATGCCTTTCATCTGTGGTGCCGGAGAAGACTCCTGAAAGTCCCTTGGACAGCAAGGAGATCAAACCAGTCAATCTTAAGGGAGATAAACCCTGAATATTCACTGGGAGGATTGAGGCTGAAGCTGAAGCTCCAGTATTTTGGTCATCTGATGTGAACAGATGACTCACTGGAAAAGTCCCTGATGCTGGGAAAGATTGAGGGCAGAAGGAGACAAGGGCATCAGAGGATGAGATGGCTGGACGGCATCACCAATGCAACGAACATGAACTTGGGCAAACTCTGGGAGATGGTGAGGGACAGAAAGGCTTGGCATGCTGCAGTCCATGGGTTCACAAAGAGGCAGACACGACTGGGCGAATGAACAACAGCAACACTTTATACGTATCCTCCAAGAAGAAATATTCATTACCCTGTAAGTGCTGAAGAAAACATACACTCATGCATATACAGACAACCCAGACTCACATGTAAATTTTACATTTAAATACATACAGTTTTGGTTCGTCCATTTGACAAAATAAAGTTTCCACTTTATCTATGACAAACAAATTGCATTGAAAGGACAGTCATCCCATTCATAAAAGAAATACTCAGCTTTGGAGAAGGGCTCAGAAGTATCTGAAACGTGAAACACTTGTGAAATTGACATTCAGTAGAATGGCACTGAAAATGTGTACGTTAAGCAGGAAAGACAATGAATCCTGTTGAAAGGATGACCTCATCAGGTTTGGCATTCCATTTAAGTTTCTTTGGGCTTCCCAGATGGCGCTAGCGGTATAACTTTTTCTGGACATTTTCTTTGTGTATTGGACACTATATTATGGACTATTTAGTTTCTTCCTGTGAATGGATAAGTCAATTGTTCTGCTATTTTTCTCAGCTTTGTAGAAGAGGAATGCTAACAACCTCATAGCACTGTAGCTAGGATGAGCTGAGATAATACTCACGTGAGCAGAGCACTGTCCCTCACATATAATAGACAGACGCTCAGTAACGACTTGCCTTCTTAGTGTTCATAAGGATGACGATATTGAACGAATGCAGGCTCCTGAAGTCATCTGTGTACTAATTCTCTTCCCAGTTCCCTGAACAGCCTATCTTGGCTCTGGATCACTCTCTGGCACTCTTTGAGTACCCTCATCAAGGCAAACAACTCTCTTCATCAACCTCCAGTCTCAACTCTCGCCATTACCCCACCTGGCTACTTCTCCCAGTCTTACTTTGGCTTCATAAGAGCTCCTGGCACAGGCTGAGCCAGCCTCTCTCATGGCACACATCAGAGGACTCTATAGTTTCCCTGTTAACCTGTCAGTCTCCTCCTATTTATTCATCTCTGTATCTCCAGTGTCTGTTGTAATTATCTGACACTCTTGACAGATGCATTCTGCATGCATGCATGCTGAGTCACTTCTGTCGTGTCCAACTCTTTGCAACTGAATGGACTATAGCCCACCACTATTGTCCATGGAATTCTCCAAAGAACACTGGAGTGGGTTGCCATGCCCTCTTCCAGGGGATCTTCCTGATCCAGGGATTGAACCTGCATCTTATATGTCTCCTGCATTGGCAGGCAGGTTCTTTACTAGTAGTGCCACCTGGAAAGCCTCATTCTTGTGCATATATATATATATTCTTGTATAATCACACTAAAGACAACCAAAAGAGGCAAGTCTCCTCACTCTTCTTTTCTTTGAAAGTGAAAATGTCAGTCACTCAGTCGTGTCTGACTCTTTGTGACCCCATGGCCTGTACCCCACCAGGCTCCTCTGTCTATAGGATTCTCCAGGCAGAATACTGGAGTGGGTTGCCATTTCCTTCTCCAGGATGCATTCGGAGACTGTCACAAATCTCTAGATTTTTTTGTAATTTCTTTTTTTTAAACCATCCAACCCGGTATTTTTAGGTTCCTTGTCAATCATTAATTCTATTCAGATAGCTTGAGTTCAAACCTCAGCTCCACCACCTACAAACAGAGACCTTGGGCAAGTCATTTCATTTTTTTGTGCTTCAGTTTCCTTATCTGTTCCATGCAGATAAGAACAGTTCCTATCTCATAGGGTTTTTCCATGGATTAAATGTATCCTTTATAAGGACATAAAAAGTCCTTAAAACAGTGCCCAGTACATAGGAAACATTATGAGTGTTTACCCGTCTCCAACAGATATGTGTTGAGTGCCAACCTCACGACAGGCACTGTGCTAGATAGTGGGGGATACAGCAGTGGAGGGAAAACAGAGAATCCTGTCCTTCTGGGGCTCACACTATCCTAGCAGACTGCCTCAACTCTCCCTGCAGAGATCTGGATCTTATTTTTAATCAACACCCTAAGTGCTTTGATTCAGGTGGTCACTGAACCAAATTTTGAGAAACATTGGAAACTAATCCACCCCTGAGTAGGTAGGATTTAAATTCCTGCTTCAGTCTAACCACAAAGTGATGTATATCCTGAATTTTTGAGAAGAATCAAAACTTGAAACACCAAGGGGCTCAAGGACAGAGTCTGGCACACATGGGGGTGGGGAGGGGGGGTGGAGTTCATTTGTAGAAAGGTTTGAGCCCATGTACGTATGTCTGTGGGCGGATGAGGAGCACAGTGGCAGATGGAAGTCTCTCCAAGTAGTAATGATTCCAAGGTTGCTCTCTAGGAATCAGGTGCGGACCACGGACACAGTGAAGTTTGGAGAGTGGCTGCCAACTGTGCTCTTCCTTATCGTCCCCAGAAAGACTAACTTGAAAACAACTGCTTTTAATTTGTGTCTAGAATTGTTGACTCTTTCCTTAAAAGTGAATTGGTTGACAGTAGAATTCGATTCCAGCAAGTTCTAAATACACACAGGACTGTTCATCCATGATGAGTTGTCAATTTCCAGGGATATTTAGGACACTTCCTGTTTACCTTGACTTTGGCGTGATACTGGAGCAGACCTGCTGGTCACTGCCCCTTTTCCTCACAAACCTTTATTTTGTTGGGAGGTATAATGCTCCCAACTAAAAATCCACACTTCCCAGCACCTTTTGCAGAGTTCTAGCACAGGGGGTGAGAGCAGAAGTCTGACAGGTGAGCCTTAAGGAGGAGACACCTGCAGCATTTACATCTTTATACCCCCAGATCTTTCCAGATATCTCATCTTGGTATCTTTAAAGCATTGAGCCAAAGCCATTAACCACTTACTTCTGGACTTTTGGAAATGTGAGAAAAATGAAACTCCTAGTTTGCATAAACCACTGTTTGGGGGGTGTGGGGGGTGTTAGTTGTAGCTGAAAACATTTCCTGTTACAGAGAGCACAAAATAAACATCTCTGCTTTCCCATAAACAGCTTTCCTGCCTTGACTAATGATAAATACAGACCTATTTCTCTAGAAATATGTTGAACCACATGAAAATATAATTCTGTATTTTAGAGAAAAACAAAAAAATTTTTGATTTTCCTTCACATCTTTAAAATAACTTATTACTCTCACTACATAGGTTATTGTTTAAATTCAATTCTATATAACAGAAATATATTGCTAATAAAAATCACATATTTTTTATATAAATTCAGGCATGAGAAAACCTTCAAAGGGCCTACAGCATTAGAAAACACCCAACACCTATCCTTATAAAATCACAGAGTAGGAATTACTTCATTTTTAATTGGTGGCTGAAAAAAGGGCAACTGTAGTTGAAAATTTCAGGAAATGTCTCTTGCCAAACAAACTTTTAGAAAGTTTCTAGGCCAAAAGTCTGTGTCACTAAAGTGGGAATAAGCAGAGACCACCATTTATTCTATCAAATGACTGGATTCTATCAGTTTGAAGGTCAACTGAGGTTAATGAACCCCACCTGTGTCCCTAAGGACCCTTATAAATCAACCTCATGTGGGGTCACTCATTAATGAAAAAATAACGAGTAGAAATCAATGTTTTTCTTCCTCCTGGGCAGCAGAGATACTGTTCACAAACAATTTCAAGGTACTTTTGAAAACAATGTCATACAATTTAGAGAAGCATTAAATTAAATATCTCCCCATATACCTAATGGGATTTGATTCCAGGTCTAACTCTACACTGAGGGTAAGTACTTTTAACCTTACGTTTAGGTGTCTACGGCATATATCAGTACTAGAAATGAATAAATTCTGAATTAAATTTTTCCCATACAGAAAATTCAACTGCTGGTTCTTTCTATAAACTATGTCTTCAAAGGCCCAACACTATTTTTCCTCTCCTAATTGCTATTATGAGACAATAAATCTCTTCTATGGAAATAATGCAAATATAAATGCATGACATATGTAGGCCATGTGTTCTAGAAAATCCATAAAAATGTTTCATTTATGTTTTGATGAAAGCACAACAATTTTCCAAGAACATTAATCATTAATTTTGGAAATATAGGATTAGCATGTGATTTAGCTCAGTATTGGGATAGGGCTTAGTAAATATCTGTCAAAGATTCATTCATTCAATAAATATTTAGTGAGCCCCTACTAGGCTGAAATTTAAGTATCACATCTTCCCTGGCTTAAGTGGCATTTGTATGTAATAATGTGAAGGATATTCATATGACATTTTAAAAATATGCTATAGTTTAAGATTTTCTAAACCAAAACATGCAAGAAAAATTATTTTAGGGATCAAGAAGGCTGTTTTACAGTAAAAGAGAACCATCCAGTCTTTTCTCATCTACAAACTTCCAAGATCTTGGTGAAGGCTTATTAGACTGAAAATAATAGGAAGAAAAGAAAATAACATAAACCTGTTGAAACTAGCTTAAGCAAATTTATGTACCTTAGGACAGGAAGTGTTGTTGAGCCTTACAAGGAATTAGACCAGAAACTGTAAAGCTGTCAGAAACAAAGTCAGTTTCTCCATCTCTCTGGGGCCACGTGATCTCGTTTCTGCTTTTGTCTGCATCGATCTGGTTTTTCCCTTTCTGCAGACCAGCTTTCTCTGCTTCTGCCTGAGACCCGGGCAGAAGTCTGGCTCAAAAGTTCAGCTGAATCTGTCCAGCACTTTAGAATCCTAATTCTAGATTCTGCAAAAAGAAGATTTGATTGGTTCACCCTGGGTTGGGTGTCCCACATTGGTCTAATCAGCTTTAACAATGAAGGAGAGGTCACACAATAAAGACATGCCATTGGATCCCTGATGGATGGTGGCAGGAGGGGTTGTCAGAGATGGGGAGTAAGGACCAGTCAGGTGCTTCCAAACTTTTTCTTCACTTGAACTCAAAGGGAAACATTTTCAGTTGTCGGCTTTAGTATAAAGGTAACAGTCTAATTCTGAACTTCACTCAACTTTGCAGAAAATCTACCAGAACAAATGCATTTCTTACCTAGAAAAAAGTTGCAATTCAGTCTTCTTTGGTCCTCTAAGGCAAAGTAGCTTCACTGAGCATGACAGAGCATCAGGCTTTTTCTAAGGAGATATAAAGAGTTGTGCATTCCTATGCAGTTTTAGCTTCATTCAAGTTTTTATGCACTTCAAGTATCTTGCACCTGGGAGTTTCCTTGTGTATTTCTGGAGTTCTTCAACCTGATTGCTCTCCTAAGACACATCACCCCACTTAGCTCAGTTCTCATGATTACACTGGCTTGGAAATCTGTACCTGCTACCATAGCATAATACAACCTTAAGAGACATTCCATCAATTCAAATTAAAGCCAAGAAGTCTAAATTGTCCCATCTTCCTGTATTCAAATCACTTTACATTTATTTCAAGTTTTCCAATTTCATTTTCTGGCACCAACTCTTTGCCACAAGGCAGACCCTTTTTTGTAGTTGGGTCAGGCTAACTCTTACCCTGGGAACATGGCAGCTAGATTCACTTTATGCTTTCTTCTTCCTACTTCGGAAATCATGTTAAAATTTTGCCTTCATTGCTCCAGCTCTTATAAACTGATCTTGGTGAAAAATTACAGAGTTGATGAATATTTAAAATGTACATGGAAACAGCCTGTTAAATGCAGCCTCCCCCCTGGACATGAGAAACTGACTTAACTCCCCTGTCCTCATCAGCCAATGTTTATCAGACAAGAGCAATGGGTACCTACTCTGGTGATGTGAGCACCACCACCTCCCCACTCCCAGGGTCTCAGACTTTCTCAAGAGACAAGAACCATCCCAGAGTAAAATGAATTTGAGCATGCATGTGTTTATGAAAAACACCATTTATTTAGCTCTTTTAAAGTTTATTCAAAACACATCTATGTAAATGATCTTACTTTATCCTTACAACAATTCCATGAGTGAAGCAATAACAATGATGGGTCAACATTATCCACCCCATTTTAAAGATGAACTAAACAAGGCTTGAAATAACTAGTTTTGTGAATTGGTTATAACCTTCTAAAGGAGATCTGTCTGATCTACAGAATGAATGGGTTGAACCAAGCAAGGCTTCCCTCAAGTCCCATCCAGCCCTATTTAATTTTTATTTATTATTTTCTAAACACAGTTTTGTGACAGGGTTAATGCTTAGAATTCAGACTCATATCCAGGTTCTTCAAAGAGGAATAGGGAGATTTAATGAGATTGAACAAATATAGGATGTTACAACTCAAAGTTGCTGAATTAGAGGTTCCATTTCTAAAGTTATGACAACACCCAGAGTGAAGTATAGAAGATAGTGTAAATAATTCTCAGGGTGAAACTCAACTTTTATTGGCAGAATCTTAGCAACAAGTGGAATATTTGAGGTAGAACCAAAAATAAGTTTATCTTTCAAGCTTTAAAATGGTCATGTTGAAAAATTCCATCCATCTTCCGGCCAAATGGCCCAACTAAAGTTACAAGTGCAGGTGGACTTGCAGCAATTTTTCAAAATGAAAAGGTTTTTATACAAGTAATGTAACTTTTACAAAGATCTTCTTTGGATCATGGCTTGCTGCCTGGGCCAGATTTAACTAACGGATCAAAGGCAGAACACTCTAAGCTCTGCACAGGACTGCTGAAATTCAGCTCTCGAGTGTGTGTGCTTGAACTGCAGTGGTTCTTACCCTCTGGGGCCCAGGGCCCATCACTCAGGGACATTGAGCCTCTCAGTTCAGGAAGCCTGTCACCGGATAACTTACTCTCCTAGACCAGCTGTGAACTCGGCATTGCTTGCTTTAACCATCAATAAATGAAAATTCTGGACCAAGTGACACAGTTCTATCTCAGTCATGATATCCAGTTTAGAAGGTCTGCTCATGTGATATTTTTTTATTATGGGCTTACAATTGAAATAACTATTCATTTCCTCTTTCCAGAGTGTTTTTTTAAAGTAACTTTAATGAGATATAATTTACACATGGTAAAATCCACCCATTTAACAGGTACAGTGGTTTTTAGAATGTCCAGAATTGTGCAACAATCAGCACAACCTTCAACATAACCTAATGTTAGAAGATTTTCATCATCCGCAAAAGAAATCTCAAGCCTATTAACAATCACTCTCCAGTCCTTCCCACCCCAGCCCTAAGCAACTGCAATCTATTCTCTGGATCTCTGTCTTTGTAGAGCTGCCTATTCAATATATGGTCTTCTGTGACCTGCTTAAGTAGCATAATTCTTTTAAGGATCTTCCGTACTGCAGCATGTATCAGTACTTCATTCCTTTTTCACTACTGAATAATATTCCACACTGTATCATATTTTGTTCATCCATTTATCACTTCATGAATAGTTGGGTTGCTTCAATTTGGGGGCTATATAAATACTACTACTCTGAACAATCACATACAAAGCCTTGTGTAAACATATTTTTTCATTTATTTGTGGAGACACCCAGGAGTCAAGTTACTTTGTTATATAATAACTCTGTGATTAACATTGAGGACCTGCTACCATTTTCCTTTACCAGTTTATATCCCCACCAGTGGTGTGTGAGGGTTCTGGTTTCTCCACATCCTTGCCCACACTGGTCGTTGCCTGTGTTGTATATGTTGTCTTAATACAAATGGCATGTCTCTCCTAGCTGGCTCTTCATCGTAGTCTTGGTGCTCTAGAAGATGACTGTCCATCTCTTTGATGGTATTTCTTTGACGACTCCCAAAGTACCTATTTTGTACACTCCAATCAGACCACCCCAAAGATAACTGTAGAAAAGCTTCTTACTTTTGTATGATGTGATGACATCTTTTAACTTCATTGATATAGTTAGATTTTAATCATTTAATAGCTTTTGGTCTCCTTATCTCTGGGGCTCCATAGCTCCAAGATCCAAGTGCAAAGAAGAGGAGATTATTCAGCCAAAAAAGAGGTTCAGACTTCTCCAAAACTGCAGTTAACTCACAAACTCATACTATAATCACTACTAAGTATTTTGATTTGTAATACTGGTACTGCCTGGCATTTATATTTTTAAATCAAGGATGTAATCTAATACTGTAAAGCATCATTTCTCAAAATGTCTGTGATGTCTGTGAGCCACCTGCATCAGAATCACCTGGAAGGAGAGGTGGCTTTGCTGCTTATCATATGCCCCACTCCACTCCTAGGATATCACACCGGAATCTCTAGAAGTGGAATACAGGAACACGCACTTCTAACAAGATAAGAGGGGAGTCTGGTGCACCGTATCATTTGAGAATTTCTGCTATCAAACCCGAAGGATGTGTCTGAATTTGGTTCTGGAGAAAAGAGTAGAAGAGCTCAGGGCCACAAGCCACAGAAGTTGTTTTTATACACACATACCCCAGCTGGCTTAGTGGTAAAGAATCCACTTGCCAATAGAGGAGACATGGGTTCAATCCCTAGGTGGGGAGGAGCCCCTGGAGGAAGAAATGGCTCTATTATTCTTGTCTGGAGAATTCCATGGACAGAGCAACCTGGTGGGCTACAGTCCATGGGGTCACAAAGAGTCTGACACAACCGAGCAACAGAGCGTGCACACATGTGCACACACACCATCTAAGGTAGTAGTAGGGCTGAATGGGAAAATACAGCCTAGCAACCAAGGGCACAGGCAGCAGTTCTCTTACAAAGGAGAATCTTAGAGGCAAGACCCTTCGCTGATTTGAGGCGGGTCAGGGTGTACACAGGCTTTCCTGGTGGCTAAGACCATAAAGAATCTGCCTACAATGTGGGAGATGCAAGTTCCATCCCTGGTTTGGGAAGATCCTATTGAGAAGGAAATGGCAACTCACTCCAGTATTCTTGGCTGTAAAATCCCATGGACAGAGAAGCCTGGTGGGCTACAGTCCATGGGGTCACAAAGAGTTGGACACAGTTGAGTAACTAACACACACACACAGGGTGTACACACCATCCTGAATTTAAGGTTTGGGACTATTGTGTCCTTCACCTTGAGCTCAGACCCTTCAAGAAGACTTGGATTGTGGTTCTCTTGGTAAGTAGAAGTGGAAGATCCACCATGTGAGACCCAGGACCTGGGTTGAGTGGCCAAGAGAAGACTTGAGATGCAGGAAAGAACTAACAGAGTAGTTCTCCCAACTGGGCTCTTCAGGTGAGTCTGTTGTACCCTCAGTTCAGTCACTCAGTTGTGTCCAGCTCTCTGCGACCCCCATGGACTGCAGCACACCAGACCTCCCTGTCCATCACCAACTCCCAGAGTTCAATTAAACTCATGTCCATTGAGTCGGTGATGCCATCCAGCCATCTCATCCTCTGTCGTCCCCTTCTCCTGCCTTCAATCTTTCCCAGCATCAGGGTCTTTTCAAATGAGTCAGTTCTTCACATCAGGTGGCCAACCTAACATCTGACAATTTCTCCTATCCAACCTGAAGTGTGTGTGGAGCAGCACAGACACCTCTGGAGGAGCAGCATGTGGGCATGTCTCTGGGATTTACCTCCCAGTCCCCGAAAGAGAGGGGATCTGGAGACTGGCAGCAGCTGCAGGGGGCAGAAGAGTCCCAGCCAGTGAGCCACGCCCACTGCTCCAGAGTGCACCTCCCCACTGACTGTGGGCACGGTGATGACTAGGGAGCTGCTCCTGGCAGAGTGGACTTTCTAGGGCTGTGTTCAGGGGTGGAAGGCAGCTAGGCAGCTTTTAGCAGCAGAAGGTCCCAGAGCCTATAGCTGCCAGGGTGGCAGCAGCAATGAGAAGAGAACGGCCATTCCTCACGTTGGAGAAGAAACATAACTTCTCTCTCCGAATCCCACACAAGTGGCCAAAATCCCATCCCAGCAGCTGCAGCCAAGGGTGGGTTCTGAGTCCAAAGGGCTGGCCCAAGGCAGGAGGACCCTGTGAGGTGAATATGAGCTAAAATCCCACCTGGGGACCTCCATGAAGCTCGGAGGTCAACTCCGCAAAGGGCTGATGTGAGCTGCTAAGTGAGCAGGGTCAGAAGGCAGAGGGAGTCTGGATTGAAATCAATGAGGCTGATCCCAGGTGACAACTGTGGGCATTACCAAGGAGTGGGTTCCTTGATCCACTGGCAGGTGAGGGCACAGAGCTGGGGAAAAGCACAGATGGGCTGGGCACTAATGTTCCCCGTGGTTTGTGAGGCTGGTCTCTGCTAAGAGCTTACTGGGGAGGAGAAACATCAGGACTGAGTTTTACCTGCACCTGGCATATTCCAAGGAGACACGAGGAGCAAGAAAGGAATTCTCAGACTCCTAAGAACTGGGCTTGTCAGTCAGTAGAAGCCCAGAGTGGCTGGTCACCATTTGAATTCCCCACCAGGGTCAGAAGTGGGCTTCCCTGATGGCTCAGTTGGTAAAGAATCCACCTGAAATGCAGGAGACTGCCTGTAATGCAGGAGACCCAGGTTCAGTCCCTGGGAAGATCCCCTGGAGAAGGAAATGGCAACCCACTCCAGTATTCTTGCTTGGAGAATCCCACGGTCAGAGGAGCCTGGTGGGTTACAGTCTATGGGGTCACAAAGAGTCGGACATGACTGAGCACAGGGTCATAAGTATAAACCTACTGAGTTTATTGCTTAGAAGATTCTCACACTCAATTTCTGTTAAGTGTGTGCATGCACATATACACACCCTCACTCAGACACCCACCCATGAGTACACACACCCATAATCAGGTTCCACAGATTTAGAGTGCTGCTCTAGAGAATCTAGAAATGAGGTGATGCCCGATCTTACCTGAGCGAAAATTCTTTTTCAGCCAAGAGATAAAGGGAGGAAGATAGCTTTGTCCTCAGTAAGACTAGCAGGGGCTGGGATGCCAAAACTCTCTCAGCTGGAAACCTCCCAAGATCAGGTTCCTCTACCAAACTTGAACTATTTCCTGGTCTGAGCTGACCCTAAAATACCAGAAGTACCCCAGAGCTCCTGGCATTTTCGTATTTCCAGTAATTTGTGGTGTTGAAAAATCTTTGAGGGGAAAAAAGAACACAGGGAGTGATTTCATGATAGGAAAACAAAAACAAAAAATTCCCCTCAAATGGGGGTGGGAGGATGGGGTGTGGGGTGGGGGTGGGGTGAGAAGTTGAGCTAGATTTCTACTTTAATTTTAGAAAACAGTTCACGTCTGCATTTTCTTTGCTCCAGCCGGCTGTCTAGGGCTTGGAGCCTGACAGTAAGGCCGTTGCCCCTCAGGTCAGGCTGTGGATCCAATTTTGATCCTCCGTCAATTATGCTGCTTCAAGGTTTCAGGCTTACTTAAAATCATTACTTGGGAATCTTAATGTGAACAGAGGCTTAAAAGTGGCCTCTTCCCGGTGCTGCCCAAGAAGGCTGAGCAGGACTGAGTGGTGAGCGAGTGCTGATAACTGGAGAGGGGTGAATTTATGAAGTGAGCAGCTCATCA
The DNA here is from genome assembly GCF_029378745.1 of Bos indicus. Taxonomy (NCBI): domain Eukaryota; kingdom Metazoa; phylum Chordata; class Mammalia; order Artiodactyla; family Bovidae; genus Bos; species Bos indicus. Next base: position 36,188,432 of record NC_091779.1, read on the forward strand.
AAAACACAAGTCACTCCGAATTCATCGAAGCAGGTGCGAAATGACCAGGTTTCAACAGCTGAAGCAGGATGATACTTTGTAATAAGAGAAGCCATCGCTGAGACAGGGTCGAGCGGGAGCAAGACTAATCAGGGCATGCTGTGGTAAGGCCAGCGCTCCGGAGCTGGAGAGCCCACGCGGATGTGACCCGCCCGCGCTCCTTGAAGAATGCGGGGTGGGAGCTGAGTGGGAGGAGGGTGGGAGGGGTGGGGGCGGAGGCTGCAGACCCCATGACCCCAGCAGCAGAGGGCGACGAATGCCATAGGCTGCACGCTGCAGGCTGTTACTAGAGTCAATAAAGATACTGGAAATGCATTCTCAATCTTTTGCAAGCCCCAAAATATGAGAATGGTTTTCTCTTTCTTGCAAAAGATGAAGTCAAGAATAAGCCTGTTGTATGTCTTGCATTTTAAATGTTTAGTCTCCTTAAAAGTAATTCAGAATGCAGGGCAAGCATTTCAGTTTTGTTGTTTTTTTTTTTTCTTTTAGAGAGCACACGAAGCTAATAAAGCAAGGGGATTTTATTGGTGATGCTGTTTGGAGCTGAGTAAAATCACTTAAAAAAATGTGATGGGATACAAATCTGAAGGGCATGGGGTTCAGAAAAATGGAGAGTGGAACAGTCTGACAGCACATGTGTCCCCACATCCCCCCACAGCCACACTCTAGAGGAACCACATAACTAGAGGAGGAGAAATTGGTCCGTAAGCTGAATGTCAGCCACCATCAGCCTCCAGTGTTGGGCAGGTTGTTTACTATTTGTTTTTAATAAACAAAAATACTGTGAAATGCTATGGAGGAAATACAGAGCTCCAAGGACACTCAACCTAGCGGGTGTTCTTACAACCCAGACATGTGAAGTGGTGCAAAATTAAGCTGTTGTTTTGCTCTTTTTGTTTTTCTTTTATAAACTCAGATTCTGCTCTTGAGAAGTCAGAGTTTCAGGCAGGACCAACTACATCATTTTCTGGGCCCCAGGAAAAGTCAAAGTTCAGGGTTCTGTTCCAAAATTAGTAAGAATTTCAACACGGTGACAACAGAGTATCAGCCAAACATGGGGGCCTTTGAGAGGCTTCTGTGGCTTCAAACACCACTTTACACTTTTTTATCTTTAGGTATGATGCCCAAGGGTGGTCAGACCTTTGTTGGACAAGGCAGCCTGAAGGAACTCTGCTACTTTGCTGGAGGCATTGCCCCTCCGCCCCTGCCAGGCCAGTCAACGAAACCATGAGGTCTCAGCCACAAAACCAGGGAGGCAAAGTGGCTCACTGACCTGCAGCCATAGAAAAGACTGGGGTTTCTATTTCAGTTCCTAAAAGTAACATTTGTTGTAGGATTTGTCTAATTATATAAAAAAGACATATCTAACGAATAAAATAAAAAAAAAAACACCTAAAGAAAATAAAATCACCTGTAATCCAAATACTGCGATACAACCACTGGTCACACATTGTTATGTATCCTAATGTTTGCTTATGTATTTTTCCCGTGTGTGTGTGCATGTGTGTAATTTTACAAGGCTGGGATCATACTCTTATATTTTATAACCCTTTCCACCTCTTTATTTTGCTATCTCTCCTTGTCACTGAATGATCCTTAATAACTTTTTCAAAAAAATTTTATCAGAGTATGTGAGTGAAAGTTGTGTCCAACTCTTTGCAACCCCATGGAAGCCCAAGAATACTGGAGTGGGTAGCCTGTCCCTTCTCCAGTGGATCTTCCCAACCCAAGAATTGAACCAGGGTCTCCTGCATTGCAGGAGGCTATGAGGGAAGACAGCAACCCTTCATAGCTATAGTCAGAGTATAGTTGATTTAAAATGCTGTATTGGTTTCTGCTTATAGCAAAGTGTATCAGTTATAAAATACATATATCTACTCTTTTTAAAAATCATTTTCCCATATAAGTCATTATAGAGTATTGAGTAGAGTTTCCTATGCTATATAGTAATCCTTATTGTTATCTATTTTATATATAGTGGCATGTATATGTCAGTCTAAATCTCTCAATTTATCTCTCCCTCACTTTCCCATCCTGGTAACCATAAGTTTGTTTTCTACCTCTATGACTCTATTTTGGTTTTGTAGATAAGTTCATTGGGCTTCTCTGATAGCTCAGTTGGTAAAGAATCCACCTGCAATGCAGGAGACCCCAGTTTGATTCCTGGGTCAGGAAGATATGCTGGAGAAGGAATAGGCTACCCACTCTATATCCTCAGGCTTCCCTTGTGGCTCAGCTGGTAAAGAATCTGCCTGCAATGTGAGAGACCTGGGTTTGATCCCTGGGTTGGGAAGATCCTCTGGAGAAGGGAAAGGCTACCCATTCCAGTATTCTGGCCTGGAGAATTCCACGGACTGTATAGTGAGGGGGGGGGGTGGGTCGCAAAGAGTTGGACATGACTGAGCAACTTTCACTTCACTTCAAATAAGTTCATTGGTATCATTTGTTTTATATACTGCACATGTGATATCATATGGTATTTGTCTTTGTCTGACTTACGTCACTTAGTATGATAATCTCTAGGTCCATCCATGTTGCTATGAATGGCATGATTTTATTCTTTTTCATAGCTGCATAATATTCCATTGTATATTACCATATCTTCTTTATCTACTCCTCAGTTAATGGACATTTGCTTCCATGTCTTGCCTACTGTAAACAGTGTTGCTATGAAATTTGGGGCTCATATATCTTTATGAATCACAGTTTTTGCCAGATATATGCCCAGGATTGGGATTGCTGGATTGTATGGTAGCTCTATTTTTTAAAGAAATATCCATACTGTTCTCCATAATGGTTGTACCAAGTTACATTTTCACCAACAGTGTAGGAGGGTTCCCTTTCTCTACCCTCTCCAGCGTTTATTATTTGTGGACTTTTTGATGATGGTCATTCTGCTAGTGTGAGGTGACACCTCATTTGTAGTTTTGATTTGTATTTCTCTAATAATTAGTGATGTTGAGCATCTTTTCATTAATCACTTAATTTTTAGGGGTTGTACAGTAATCAAATTATACAGAGAGAAAATTTTAAATATTTATAGCACGAAGTATTTAACAATGTTTTGTGTATATGTAATTGATATTTATAGTTTAACATATACACATACATGTGTAGACACACACCAAAATACACTTACACTGGACTATGTGAATTTGGTCATTATTCAGAAAAACAACACCATTTATGTCTGGTCACACTGATCAGGCTGAAAATAAAACTCTGTTTACTATGCAGCATTTAAAAACAAGGAGACAAATTCATTTTTTCAATCATAACTTAAAAAAAAAAAACCGGGTATACCCAGACTCTGGAAAAAATCTTTCTACTTAATTGGCACATTTTGTCAAATAATTCATTCACTGAGTAGAATTCTGTTGGGTCTAATAAGTAAATGGCATTTCTTGATATTCCAAAGCGATGATTCATTTGGAATTGACAAATGTTCACCAAGGAGATAACCAGCAATATTCCTGCTCATTGCGCTGGAGTATTTCCTCATTCAGTCACGCAGGCGGGGGCGGCAAAGAGCCTCCAGATTAAAAAGAATACTGCTAATAATATACCAGAATGTTTCTAGGCATGGAGAGATGTTTCAGAAGTGGCTTTTCATTTCAACATTCTTTCAACAGTTCAGTCAACTTCTCATAAAATTAATGGTAAATACTTTTTTAAGGGGTGGGTGTGTGCTGGTATTTTTGTGTGATTTGTTTTGTGTTATTGAAGTGTGCTACGCTGGCAAATGCTCAGCTATAAATGCCATTCTTCATAAACATGAGCTGGGCGCTGATACATGGCTTTGCAGTCCTCTCTGAATAGCAGGTTTTGCTGCTTTCGGCTACCTTCCTCCCTCAGAGCACGTGTGTGGCAATAAGGACCGGAGATGGGGAGGCCTTGAAGTTGTCATGGAAACAGAATCCCCCCTCCATATGCAGAACTGGCAGATCATCGGTTTTCTTGTGCCAGGAGCTGACCTGCATCTTCTCATTAACCCTCCGGGAGCCCTCTTAGGTATTATTAGCTCCATTTTTAGAGTAAAAAACTGAGTCAGACCAGGCAAGTGGGCCTTGCCAAAAGTCCTGCCCACTGTTAGGTGGTAAACTGAGATGGGAATCGAATCTAATTATCTAAGCAACATTTACTTTTCTGACTTGTCTGCCCGCATCTCCTTGGAGGGACAAAAACAGGGACCCACCTGGTCCTGATTCTTTGACGTATCCTGAGAGCAGTTCTGGTGGATGGTGGTATGTGGTAGCTTTCAGAACGATTTTTTAAATTTTTTCACATGACAGTGGGTTTCCCATGTGGCACTGCAGTAAAGAATCTGCCTGCCAATGCAAGAGATGCAGGTTCGATCCCTGGGCTGGGAAGATCCCTTGGAATAGGAAATGGCAACCCACTCCAGTATTATTATCTGGGAAATTCCATGGACAGTGGAGCCTGGTGGGCCACAGTCCATGGAGTCTCAAAGAGTTGGACAGGACTGAGCAGCACCGCAGCAGCAGCATATGACAGCATTCACTAGTGGCCAGCTGCTTGTCATGTGCATGCCTTTAAAGATTATATCGTGGGCTGGACAACCCTAGAGGAACAAGCTGACATTCTCCTAGTGATCTTAACAGCAACCTAGAGTTTCACACTTTCTGTAAAAGATGAAAAAAGAAAGTAGAGTGTGTGTGTGTCGATAGAATAACCATGAAGCAATGGGGCCGGGGAAGAATCTGGGTGATAGAAGGAGCAAAAGGCTTGGGAACTCCACCTAGTAATGTGATAAACCGGAAGCTTGCCCTCCCTCACAGCCCCACACCAATGCCATAGACCCCATTTGATCTATTTCTACAGGCTTCCCTATCACACTTGTACCCACATCCATCCACACCATCTGTTTCACAAATATGCACCTCTGCAAAAATCCTGTGATATTCTGCAGGACTAAAGTGGTTGCTCTAAGGGTTCTAAAATCCTTTCTGGGCTAGATGATTTCTGAGGATCAAAGTCCAGCTTCAGCTGAGCAGAGAGGCTGCCAAGTTAGATGGGGTCATAAATAGACACTTCTCCAAATAAGGCATACAGATGGCCAACAAGCACCTTGAAAGATATTCATCATCACTGATTATTAGAGAAATGCAAATCAAAACTGCAATGATTGATCAGAATGGCCATCATTAAAAAGTCTACAAATAATAAATGCAGGAGAGGGTGCAGAGAAAAGGGAACCCTCCTACACTTTTGATGAGAATGTAAATTGGTTTAGCCACTATGGAGTAAGTGGGCTCCTCAACAAACTAAAAATAGAGCTTCTATATGACTCAACAATCCCAATCCTTGGCATATATCTGGAAAAATCTATAATTTAAAAAGATATATGCACCTCTGTGTTCATAGAAGCCCTATTTACAATAGACAAGACATAGGAACAACCTGCTGCTGCTGCTAATTCGCTTCAGTCGTGTCCGACTCTGTGAGACCCCATAGACAGCAGCCCACCAGGCTCCTTTGTCCCTGGGATTCTCCAGGCAAGAACACTGGAGTGGGTTGCCATTTCCTTCTCCAATGCATGAAAGTGAAAAGAGAAAAGTGAAGTCGCTCAGTCGTGTCCAACTCCTAGCGACCCCATGGACTGCAACCTACCAGGCTCCTCCGCCCATGGGATTTTCCAGGAAAGAGTACTGGAGTGGGGTGCCATTGCCTTCTCTGAGGAACAACCTAAATGTTCATTAATAGATAAAGACAATGTGGCATACACATACACCCAATGGAATACTACTCAGTCATAAAAAGGAATTAAAATATAAAAAGGAATGAAGTAATGCCATTTGCAGCAACATGGATGGAACCTGAGATTATCATACTAAGTGAAGTAAGTGAGACATAGAAAGACGAATATACAATATATCTTTTTTATGTGGAATGTAAAATACGACACAAATTAACTTATCTAGGAAACAGAAACAGATTCATAGATATAGAAAGCAGACTAGTGACCTCGCTGAGAGGGAAGGGAGAAGGGGAGGGATGGATTGGGAGTTTGGGATTAGCAGAAGCAAACTATTATATACAGAATGGAAAAGCAGCAAGATCTTTCCTGTATAGAAGAGGAAACTATGTTCAATATCTTGTAATAAACCAAACTGGAAAGGAATATGATAAAGAATATATACATATGTATAACTAAATCGCTTTACTGTGCAGCAGAAATTAACACAACATTGCAAATCAACTATATTTCAATAAAATAATTAAAAAAAAAATCAAGTCCGGTGGGGTCTGAGTATCCTTCCCTGGAGGTCAGGGACTGCATCAACCGCTGCCTCCACCATCCCAGTACCTGTGAGCCGAGTCGTTCCGGTCATGTCTGATTCTTTGCAACACTATGCACTATGGCCTGCCTGGCTCCACTGTCCATGGGGTTCTCCAGGCAAGAATACTGGAGTGGGTTGCCATGTTTTCTTCCAGGGGATCTTCCCAGCCCATGGATCAAACCCGCATCTCTTATGTCTCCAGCATTGGCAGGCGGGTTCTTTACCACAGCACCACCTGGGAAGCCCACCATCCTAGTATTCATTCCAGTACTCATTCCCAAATACACACCCTGGATTTTGCTCCCTACACCCAGGTACATCCTGTGCTCAGCAAGGAAACCATTAAGACAAGTTGGACCAAGGAGCCATTCTTCTTACCTGGTACCACCACAGTGCCAGTGAGAAGAAGGCCTGGAAAATGCATTGAACTCCTGTGGACAGGCATGAATGGTAAAGAGGCATTGATACTCTCTCAGTAGCTGTAGGCTTTTACTCCAGCCCCATCTAGCACCATCTAACCAACAAGTGCTCCTAAACAGTTCTTCAACAAAGAAGTTCTGTGACTCGTGGAATCACATCACCTGGAGCTTGTTGGAAATACAGACTCTCAAGTCCCACCCCAGACAATAGCATCAGCTGGTGACCCAATCCCAGATGATGTACATAAAATTTAAGCTGAGATTCTCCATTCTAGACTCCATCTGATCTAGTCTATCTAGAAAGATAGGGCTTGGGGAGGTCATCAACCACGGCTGCACGTTAGCCTGAAGGGACCAAACAATAGATCCCACCATTGGATTCTGATTTAATCTGGGGCATGGCCCAGGCAAGGATATGTCTCCAAAGTGCCCCCATAAGGTTGCCAGATTTAAGAAATAAAAATACAGAATACCCAATTAAATTTGAATAAACCACATTTTTTTTAAAGTATATGCTAAGAATTGATGCTTCTGTACTGTGGTGTTGGAGAAGACTTGAGAGTCTCTTGGACTGCAAGGAGATCCAACCAGTCCATTCTGAAGGAGATCAGCCCTGGGATTTCTTTGGAAGGAATGATGCTAAAGCTGAAACTCCAGTATTTTGGCCACCTCATGCGAAGAGTTGACTCATTGGAAAAGACTCTGATGCTGGGAGGGATTGGGGGCAGGAGGAGAAGGGGATGACAGAGGATGAGATGGCTGGATGGCATCACTGACTCGATGGACGTGAGTCTGAGTGAACTCCGGGAGATGGTGATGGACAGGGAGGCCTGGCATGCTGCGATTCATGGGGTTGCAAAGAGTCAGACGTGACTGAGCGACTGAACTGAACTGATGCAGTATTTGGGACATACTTACAGTAAGAAATTCTTCCTGTTTATCTGAAATTTAAATCTTACTAGGCATCCTGGGTTTGTTGGCAACACAGTCCCCAGGTGATGCTAGTATACTTCTAGGGTTGAGGACCTCTGCAATAAAGAAACCCATTGTTATACAATACCTACCCTGGAATTTCCCCGAATGGTTCTGATTTCCCATATTCTCTCCCAAGGTGGTCATGCCTCAAACTTGTGGAAGGAAAGCCTTTGTCATTGTGACCCTGAGTATCATTAAGCCTGAGGAAGTCTAGTAACATCAATGGATGAAGAAAGAGGGTTGCCAGGTGACCAGTGTATATAGCATATGTCCTGTATTTAATGATTTTGTCCTGTGTCATATATTGACCTTGTCAGAACTCTTCAAATGTCCTGTGTTCAACTATTTGGGGAATAAATTACAAAAATTTGGCAGTCAAAGCTATATTTCAAATTGCAAATATAGGGTGCCCTATATATTTTTATTTGCAAAATAGGACAACTCTATGGAGAAATCACTTTGCTTAAATTCCTGGGGAATTTATCCTGAGAAACTTGCCCTTTCTGATTTGGCACTTGTCTGAATCTCTGTTAAGGTTTTGTACTCCAGACCTCTGAACTTCAGCAGGTCAAGTCTGCTAGAAAAATGTGGCTACTCTACTAGCTAAGAATTCAGTTCATTCTTTGCTGTTTCTGTTATTTAAGTTGAATTTAATAGTTCGGCACTTGACTCACTCATATATCACACATGGGATAAATTAATATTGACAGACATTTGTTGCTAATAAATGATCCAAAACTTCTTGGTTTTTTCCTTCTTGCATTATTTTGAAAAGAATAAAATTATGACAAGCAATGGCTATAACAGAAGAGAAGTGAGACCCATAGATAAGCCAGGATGGACATGAAATGACTATGGATTGCTGGCTTCCAGATGGACCCTAGGGCTGTAGATGCTACAGAAGAGATGGGAGGTTTGATGGATCTCGACTGTGGTCAGCCAGATAACACAAACATTGTGAGAAATGCTCCGGGAGAGTCTTGATGAGGACCCAGTAGCTGGGGGTGGGCGTGGGCTGGGGATGGTGATGGCCTTATGTGAGAGAGAGCCTGGGACACGGCTGAAGCACCAGCCAGCCTCCGGGAGACAGTTTTACTGGTGTCACTTTTTTCCCTTCATGTTACCTGGCATGGTTTGTGCCCTCATTCTCACTGTGGCCCAGGAAATAGCAGATACAAAGTCTGAATTTGCAAGCTGGATGTTCAGGTTGAAGAATTATTCCAGCAGGCACTCAAGAAAGTCTGAAGAGATGAAAAGAACGAGAGGAGAGTTAGATATGAAAGATAAGCAGAAATGTCAACACCATTCTAATAGGAATCTCAGAAAGAAAAGTGAGCACACGCAGAGGGAAGGAAATAGTGGGTCTAGCGGACAACAAACAAGCACATATTCAGAAGGTTTAAAACGTGGTTAAGAGGTGCTAATATGTATCAGTATAACTATTATGTTCATATTCAATAATGGTACTAATGTATATACATGTATAAGGAGGGTATGGCAACCCACTCCAGTATTCTTGCCAAGAGAATCCCAAGGACAGACGAGCCTGGCAGGCTACAGTCCACAGGGTTGCAAAGAGTCAGACATGACTGAAGCTACTGAGCATGTACGCACGCATATACATACATACCTTCATTTCCAACAAATGAAAGTTGTATTTTTTCAAGGTCATATGAAACTTCACAAAAATTGGACATGCTCTTGGCTAAAAAAAAAGATTTCAGGCATCAATGTCACACAGATCCAGTGCAATAAAATTAAAAATTCATATAGTTATTTAAAATTCCATATGTCTGGAAACCAAAAAAAAAAAATACCACTAAAGAACATTTGGGTCTAAGAGAAAATCAGATAGAAAAATTATTAAAAATATAGAGCCTTACGGCAAGGAAAGCTTTGTGGTTTAGACGCTAAGTCGTGTCCGACTCTTGTGACCCCATGGACTGTAGCCTTCCAGGTCTCTCTGCCCATCGGACTCTCCAGGCCAGAATACTGGAGCGGGTTGCCATTTTTTTCTCCAGGGGATTTTCCTGACTCAGGGATCGAACCCACATCTCCTGCATTAGGAGGCTGATTCTTTACCACTGTGCCATCTGGGAAGCCCTTAGAGGGGTGGGGAGATCTTTAAATATATGTAAACAAAGAACAAGAAAGATGGAAAATGAGCTAAGTATTCAACTCATGAATGTAAGGAGTAATAGAGCATACATAAAGAAATAAAAAGGAAGAAAATTAGAAAGATAACGGGTACAAACTAAGAGAGAAACAGAGAGAATAATAACTATGAAAAGTGAAAGCTGGTTTCTTGAAAAACTGATGATTAAATGGGGGCATATGTGTGCTCAGTTGCTCAGTAGTGTCTGACTCTTTGCAACCCCATGGACTATATAGCCTGCCGGGCTCCTCTGTCCATGGGATTTCCATGGACAAGAATACCCACACAAGAATACTGGAGTGGGTTGCCATTTCCTCCTCCAGGAGATCTTCCCAACCCAGGGATCTAACCCAAGTCTCCTGGGAATTACAAATAATATAAAGAGAGAAAAGAACTTATAGAAATATCAGTTTTTTAAAATATTATAAAATAATAAGCAACTTAAGGACAGCAGACTTGAAGTATATATATTCGTATGTAGCTGCATAGAAAGATAGATGGATAGTTATACAACAATGGTTCTCAAAATGTGATTCTGGGATTAGTAACTGCATCACCCACCTGGAAAATTCTGGAAAATGCAAATACTGAGGGTCCTCCCTAGACCTACTGACTCAGAAACTGGGAGTGGAGCCAGGAATCTGAATTTCAATATACCTCCCTGCCTTACCCCAGGAGATTCTGATACCTGCTAGAGTTTGAGAACATTTGGGAGAGGTGATAAGGGCTATGGAGGGAAAAGCAGGGGGATGGAATACAGCAGAGATAGACTTGTTCTTTTAAATAGAATAATTAGGGAAGGCCTCGCTGAGATCAGTGACTTTTGAGTAAAGCACTAGCAGAGATAAGGAAGAGATTAAACAGATATATGAATAAAAAGTGTTCTTAGGCAGCAAGTTCCAAGGCCCTGAGGCAAGATTATGCTTAACAGGTCCAAGAAACAGCAAAGATGTCAGTGTAGCTGGAGCAGATGAGCCAGGGAGAGAGTACTAGGAAATGGAGTTAGAAAACTAGAAAGGCGAAGAGGGAAGGGTCTGTGGAGCAGATATCGCTGGTCCTATGCCTGATTCATTCACTGTGTGTGGATTCTGCGTGCGTGCTCAGTCGTGTCCAGCTGTTTACGATCCCATGGACTGTAACTCGCCAGGCTCCTCTGTCCATGGAATTTCCCAGGCAAGACTACTGGAGTAGATTGCCACTTCCTACTTCAGGAAATCTTTCTTGACCCAGGGATCAAACCAGCACCTCCTGTGTCTCCTATATTTGCAGGCAGATTCTTTACCACTGCACCATCTGGGAAGCCCCTAGATGAGAACATTTCCCATCACTCTGGATGCACTTTGTTGCACAAGCTGATCTTATTCCTTAAGGACTCTTAAAGTCATTCACCACAGGGGGAATTTATGTAGGGAACTAATTACAAGAGGATGGAGTCATGGAGAAGCCACATATATGGGTCAAACACCATACGTGGCACCCCAGAACTCCCCCAAATATTATACTTTTTTGCAGCCTGGTGCCAGGCCAGGCTGTCTCTGGGCCTCTTCAGGACCATTCTTGGTTCTTGCTACATGTCTAGCTGAGCCTCTTGCTCCCTGCTTCTAAGGAATGGTAGGAAATTTCAATGTGACTACTCATTCATTCCTCATTTTGGTGAAAAGGCAAAATTACTTCTGGAAGTAGTAGTAAACTGACCCAGAGGGAAGAATATTGCTCATAATTCCTTTCTCTAGCCACCACCCCTTTCCCCCAGCTTCTCTGTGACATGTGGGTTGGGGCTATCTCACATTCCCCTGGCTTTCTAGAGTTCACGGTCAGCCAGGTGGGAAACAGTAGCAGCAGGGGGAGAATTCCTTTTGGTCTCATAGAACAGTTAGCCTTGGTTTTCTTTGCTGAGAAGCAGCTTAGGAGCACAGACTCATGGAGAGGGGTGAGTAGATGTGCCCAAATGCCAATTCTAGCTCTGCCAGTAACAAGCTTGGACAAGCCACTTAACTGAGTTCCATTCTTCCTCTCTTGAAAACTGTTCAATAATAGTGACATCATTAGGTCTTTTCATGAATTTGAACTACATGACATGCTAAGAGCCCAGTAGTCTCCTTCATACATATCTCATCCTGCTGCTGCTAAGTCGCTTCAGTCATGTCCGACTCTGTGCGACCCCATGGACGGCAGCCCACCAGGCTCCCCCGTCCATGGAATTCTCCAGGCAAGAATTCTGGAGTGGGTTGCCATTTCCTCCTCCAATGCAGGAAAGTGAAAAGTGAAAGTGAAGTCGCTCAGTCGTGTCCAACTCCTAGTGACCCCATGGACTGCAGCCTTCCAGGCTCCTCCATCCATGGGATTTTCTAGGCAAGAGTACTGGAGTGGGGTGCCATTGCCTTCTCTGATATCTCATCCTAAGTAATTGTAAAACTGTTATCATTATGGAATTTGTTTTTAACAGCTCACCCCAAATTAGATTCCTGCATGCCAATGTTGGGAGGGCCCTGCTTTCCTTGTGTGCCACTCCAGGGCCTCATAATAGCTTCAGATCTATTCTGCAGCATCCTTTTCTGCTCTGCTCTCCATCACTGGGGGGAGGGGCAGGACAGAGGGACCAAGGAGTGCCCCTGCAGACTGCAGGCCCACAAGCTCCCAGGACTGGTGACTTTGGACTAGGTTCAGCTAGCAGTGGGTAGCACTTGGTGGGAGAAACTGGGCTATCTCTGCCCTTCCTGTTCAGCCATGTGTGGCATTTTGTGCAGAGGCTGTATCTCCCCTGTAGCTCCAACCCCTACCTGACAATCCCCAGCTTCCACAGGGCTATCCTGGCCTCCAGGCTTTGGGAACGTTGCTTCTTCCCTTTGCCCGTAACACTTACAGAGCGGCAGTAGGGTTTCGGCTCTTTTTCACTTTGGGCATACCTCTGCTGTTTGTTCATTTCTCTGTTCCTTGGTAACTGTTCCCTGAATTCAATTCTCTTTGTGGTAACATTGGAAGTGGTTTCCATATTCTTGGTTAGAACCTGACAGGTACTCGTATTCTCTCATTAACATTTGCTCCCTTATTAGGGCTTGTTCTGAATCCATTCCTTGACTGTATTTGGGGGCGAGGAAAGTCAAAAAACCGAATGCCATAGTTCTTGTGGAAGCACACAAGAGCGTTTACTCCAGGCGTTCACTTAGTCTTGCTGCAGCTAAAAATGATGGCCTTCCTTTTGCCCCACTGTGGCCCAAACTAGAGCTAACTTGGAGCAGAGAGACCCACGCACTGGCAGGGACATTTGCATTCAATATAGAAATGATTTCTATGAAGTAGAAAAGGTATGACCAAAATGAAAAAGGTCTTCTTTGCATTTTAAGTTCTGTAGCTTCCTGATTCCCACTTACTACCAAGCTACAATAATCAAAACAGTGTGGCACTGGCTTAAGGATAGACATACAGATAAATGGAATAGGGCTGCTGGCTCGGAAATAAATCCTCCCATTTATGGTCAGTTCATTTTCCACACAGGTGCCAAGAACATTCAATAGGAAAAGACGGTCTTTTCAAAAATGGTGCTAGGAAAACTGGACATCCACATGCAAACCAATGAAGTTTGACTCTTCCCTTATATCATGTGAAAAAATTAAAGTGAGTCCAATATCTGCATTTAAGACCTAACACTATAAAACTCTTAGAGGAAATATAGGAAAATCCTCATAACTTTGGATTTAACAGTGGTTTCTTAAATATGATACCAAAGCACAAGTTATAAAAGAGGAAAATAGATAAATTGAACTTTGTTAAAATTTAAAACTTTCATACATCAAAAGACACTGTGGAAAGAGTGAAAATATACCTCACAAAATGGAAGAAAATATTTAGAAAATCATATATCTAAGAAAGGATTAATATCTATAACATATGAAGAACTTCTGCAATTCAGCAAAAAGACATAGAGTTTAGAAACAGACAAAAGACTTAAATAGACATTTTCATATGTATACAGACATACACACATAAACACATGAAAAATTCAACATCATTATTACTTGAGGAAATGCAGATCAAAACCATGATGAGGTGCCACTTCACACTTATAGGATGATTATAATAAGATTTTTAAAAAGCAGGAAATAGGGCTTCTCTGGTGGTTCATTGGTGAAGAATCCACCTGCCGGTGCAGGCATCACAGGTTCGGTCCTTGGTCCAGGAAGATCTCACATGCCATGGGACCACAAAGCCTGTGTCCCGCAACTACTGAGCCTGTGCTCTAGAGCCCAGGAGCAGCAACCACTGGCCCCACATGCAGCATCTACTGAAGCCCCTGCACCCCTCACCAAGAGCAGCCACTGCAGAGAATCCTGAGTGCTCAAACAAAGAGTAGCCCCTGCTTGATGCAACTACAGAAAAGCCCGCACGGGAACCAAGACCCAGCGCAGCCAAAAATAAATAAATAAAATTATATATAAAAAATAGCAGAAAATAAATGTTTGTGAGGACATGGAGAAATTTGAATACTTGTACATTGCTTGTGGGAATGTAAAATGGTGCAATTACTATAGAAAATAGTCTGGTGTTTCCTCAAAAAGCTGAACATAGGATTACCATATGATGCAGCAATTCCTCTAACTAAGTACATACCCAAAGAAAATGAAAATAGAAATTCCAACAGCTACTTGTATACTGATGTTCATAGCAGCATTATTCACAATAGACAAAAAGTGGAAACAACCCCCTCCATCAACAGATGACTGAATAAAGAAAATATGGTATAAACATGCAATGGAATACTACACATCTATGAAAAGAAACAAAGTTCCGATACATGCTACAGTATGGCTGAACCCTGACAACGTTACGCTACATGAAATCAGCGAGATATAAAAGGGAAAATAGTGTATAATTCTATTTAGATGAAATATCTGGAATAAAAAAATTCGGAGACCCAGAATGTAGATTAGAGGTTATCAGAGGTAGAGATAGACAGAGGGAGAGGAAGGCTAGAGAGAGAGGAATGGAGAGTTATTGGTTAACGGGTAGAGTTTCTGTTGAAAGAAAGTGAAGTCGCTCAGTCATGTCCAACCCTTTGTGACCCCATGGACTGTAGCCCGCCAGGCTTCTCCGTCCATGGCAAGATTACCGGAGTGGGTTGCCATTTCCTTCTCCAGGGGATCTTCCTGACACAAGGATCAAACCCAGGTCTCCTGCATTGCGGGTAGATGATTTACCCTCTGAGCCACCAGGGTAGCCCCAGGGTGGGGCTGTTTGATCTGTTAGGGTGATCAAAAAGTACTAGCAATAGTGGTGATGGTTATACAACATTGTGAATATAATTAATGCCGCTGACTTGTACACTTAAAAACAAAGTGGCAAATTTTATTCTATACTTTTTTTTTTTTACCACAATAAAACAATTTTAAGTCTGTAGGCTGATGGACTAGCTATGAACATAGATAAATGTGATTTATATATGAGTTTCTCAGTCGCCCATCTCCCACACTCATGCAGCCGGTCTCATTAAGTCTGCTCCCAACTCTTCTTTTCTGGGTAGATTTCTTGAGTCAGGTCAATGACTGAGGATCTTTGCACACAGAGAGAAAGGGTACAAGCTTAGGGAAAGCTGTGATGTGTGTGAACAAGGAGTCGGGGCAATCAGCAGGTTGGAAGCATGCTGTTTAGAGGGATAGAGTGAAAGAGGTTTCAGTAGCTGCTGAGAAGGGGAATCTTTGGGATAAGGGCAAGATATCTAAAGAGGTTACAAGCAGCCTTCAAGAAAATCTGCAATTAAAGATGGGTCTTAATTCTTAAGGAGAGCCAGAGGAGTATTCCTGATTCTTTGCATGCACCGCTGTGTAAGTAAGAACAGAGCTAGAAGGAATGACTGTTTTGTGCAGTCTTCCTGAGCAATAGACAAATGGTCATTTAACCCAGAAGGAGGCCCTCCCAGCCCCATCCCACCCCATCAGTAACATTTTTCAACCAACAAACCTCAAACTTCGTATCTCTAAGCATTAGAGGCAAGACTGTGCTGCCAACAACAACAAAAATGTTCCTCCAGGAAATTTGTGAAGCAAAACCTCGCTTGTCAGGCGCCATTTTGCTCTCAGAGGTGCACTTTTGAATGCTAACATTTCAAGAATTTAAGCAGCGGCTTTCCAAATGTGTTCCAAACTCAGGTTTCTTTACTGATGGGTCCTCTCACCCCCAAACACACATGCATTCTTTTTCTTTTTTAACTTTCTTCTTTCTTTTTTTCCCTCCAGCTGCTCTGAAAGGTTTGTGGGATCTTAGTTCCCTGACCCAGGATTGAACCCAGCCCTTGGCATTGAGAGCATGGAGTTCTAGCCACTGGACCACCAGGGAATTCCCACACATGCATTCTAGTTTCAGCCTCTGACATGTCCCCCCTCCTCCCCAGATCTGCAGTGTTCTCCCACCTGGAATGTTCTCTCAGCTAAATCCCACTGAGCCCCCAAACACACCTCTTCCTTGAAGCCCTCTCCAGACTCCAAACTGCAATGAAGTCTCCTCCCCAATCTCTCCTGGCCATTGTTTTCTCTACCACACAGTTGCAGATCAGTTCAGTCACTCAGTCATGTCCAATTCTTTGCGACCCCATGAACTTCAGCATGCCAGGCTTTCTTATACTTCACAAACTTCTGGAGTTTGCTCAAACTCATGTCCACTGAGTCAGTGAAGGAGTCTGTGATGCCATCCAAGAATCTCATCTGCTGTCATCCCCTTGCACCTCCTGATCTCAGTCTTTCCAAGCATCAGGGTCTTTTCCAATGAGTCAGTTCTTCCCTTCAGGTGGCCAAAGTATTGGAGTTTCAGCTTCAGCATCAGTTCTTCCAATGAATATTCAGGACTGATTTCCTTTAGGATGGACTGGTCAGATCTCCTTGCAGTCCAAGGGACTCTCAAGAGTCTTCTCCAACACCACAGTTCAAAAGCATCTATTCTTCAGTGCTCAGCTTTCTTTATGGTCCAACTCTCACATCCATGCATGACTACTGGAAAAACCATAGCTTTGACTAGATGGACATTTGTCAGTACTGTCTCTGCTTTTTAATATGCTGTCTAGGTTGGTCATAGCTTTTCTTCCAAGGAGCAAGGGTCTTTTAATTTCATGGCTGCAGTCACCATCTGCAGTGATTTTGAAGCCCAAGAAAATAAAGTCTGTCACTGTTTCCATTGTTTCCCCTTTTATTTGCCATGAAGTGATGGGACCAGATGCCATGATCTTCGTTTTTTGAATGTTGAGTTTTAAGCCAGCTTTTGCACTCTCCTCTTTCACTTTCATTAAGAGGCTCTTTAGTTCCTTTTCACTTTCTGCCATAAGGGTGGTGTCATCTGCATAGCTGAGGTTTTTGATATTTCTCCTGGCAATCTTGATTCCAGCTTGGGCTTCATCTAGTCGGGCATTTCTCATGATGTACTCTGCATATAAGTTAAATAAGCAGGGTGGCAATATACAGCCTTGATGTACTTCTTTCCCAATTTGGAACCAATCCATTGTTCCATGTCCGGCTCTAACTGTTGCTTCTTGGCCTGCATACAGATTGCTCAGGAGGCAGGTAAGGTGGTCTGGTGTTTCTATCTCTTTAAGAATTTTCCACAGTTTGTTGTGAATGTTAAAACTACCACACAGTTTAGTCCTTCATAACGTCCTGATTCCTACAGTTCTCTCATAGCTATCACAACAGCATGTAATTCCCTTACAGATGAGGCCCACAACACACATCTGGGGGGTTTTCAAATCTGAAACTAACCCAGCACCACGTCAGGCACTTAAGAGGTCCTTAGGAAAGTTGTTTCTTTGCTTTGAGTTGGTCCACATGATCTTACCTTTCTTAACAGCACCCTACCATCACCACTGCTACTACAGCACACGTTTTTGTCTCCTGGTTCCTACTTTCTCATTGTATAATATGAAGTCATGCCACATACTGAAGGTTACAGTGTAGAGTGATTGCCACTAGAAGGTGTTATTAACCACACCAGGACAGTTCCTGGAAGTTGCATCTCAGCAGCCAATCCTTCACCTTCCTCAATAGCAGAGCCCCAGTTTTGTCCATGTATCTTACACTCAGGAGGAGGTGAATGAATCTGGTCTAAACCAATTAGAGCTGGCCTATTCAACTTTATCTGCAAAGCCAGAGGCAGTCAGGTGACCCAATTTTGAGTCAGGTGACCCAATGAGATATAGAAGGAAGTCAGTTGGGGGTGTCTGGGAAAGATTTTTTGTGTGTGTGTGATACAAAGTAGTCAGTTGAAAAAGAAAAACCTTCATGAAAAAAAATGAGGCATAGTTGATGTAAAATATTATGTAAGTTTCATGTGTACAATATTGCAGTTGTTCAGTTGCTCAGTCGTGTCCAACTCTTGGCAACCCCATGGACTGCAGCACACCAGGCTTCCCTATCCATCACCATCTCCCAGAGCTTGCTCAAACTCATGTCCATTGAGTCGGTGATGCCATTCAGCCATCTCATCCTCTGTTGTCCCCTTCTCCTCTTGCCTTCAATCTTTCCCAGCATCAGGGTCTTTTCCAATGAGTATAGTGATTCATAATTTTTAATGGTTAATTTGATTTATAGTTATTATAAAATATTGGCTAGATTGCCTGCATTGTACTTTGTATCCCTGTAGCTTAGTAGTAGTTTATACTTTTTAATCCCTCACCCCATTTGCCTGTCCCCGCTTCCCTATGCCCACTAGTAACAACTAGTTCTCTGTGTCTGGGAGTCTATTTCTATTTTGTTTCATTCATAAGTTTGTTTTATTTTTTAAATTCCACGTGTAAGTGATGTCATGCATTATTTGTCTTTCTCTGTCTGACTTATTTCACTTAGCAAAATACCCTCCAAGTCCATCCATCTTGTTGTAAATGGCAAAATTGCATTCATCTTTATGGTTGAATAATATTCTATATGCCACATCTCCTTTATCCATTTATTTGTTAGTGGACATTTTGGTTGCTTTCATACCTTGGCAATTGTAAATAATGCTGCTTGAAACACTAGGGTGCATGTATCTTTTAAAATTAGTGTTTTCAATTTTTTTCAAATAAATACCCAGGAGTGGAATTGCTGGGTCTATGGTAGTTCTATTTTTAGTCAGAAGGAATTTTGGCTCTCTTCCCTTCCTTTCTTCCTGGAAAGCTATCATGTGAAGAATGTGATTTTGGAGGCTTTGCAGCCTTATTGTGGCCATGAGGAAAATGTAGTTCACAGAGGATGGTAGAGAGCCATCTGGAGTGTTGAAACTTACCTTGGAACCTTCTGTTTCTGAACTTTTTGATACAAGAAAAATATGTATCTAAATTAATTGCAAATGTCCATGATGTTACCATCACCCCTCTCTAGACCTTTCAGGGCAGCCCAGGTGGCTAGGCTAATGAAGGCAAGGCTCAAGTGCAGCCTTTTCTCTCTTTCTGCTCACCTTCCCTCCCCAACCCTGTAAAGCTGGAAGATAGAACCTTGGGATAGGACAGACATGAATTCAAACAAAGTCTGTCTCTACAATATCCAAGACAGGGTCAGCTGTTTTACAATCACATCATGATCCCAAGAACTAATGAAATCACCAGCAATGTTTTGAGACCTCAAACTCAACACAGTTGAGGCTTTTTTCATATTTATCAAATCCATTGCAAAAGGGATGTCTGTGATAAGCACTATGAACTGGAACCATCTGGCTGTATAAACATACAGAATGGTAAGTGTAGAGGAGAACAGTGGAAGGAGTATCCAAAAAGAGATTTTGGTCTTGTCTGCATTTGATCCTTAATGTCTTCTTTTGTTTACATAATGAAATAATCATTAATGATAAGGTTCTTTTTTTTTTGACAGATGTCTTCTCCTGATTAAGGTGAAAATCTCAAGTTTCAAGAAGCCAAGAACTGCTTTAGCCTTAAACAATTTTTCTTTAGAAACATAAAACAAAGGACCTTCTGACTTGGCACATCAAGAGTTATTTAACGATGATTAAAGCCCCTATAATTTTGATATCTTTACTGACTTACCCATAAACAGCCCAGGCTGTGCACTATGATGCTAGTCTTTGATAGGTTTATTCCTCTGCCTACACGAGGGAATGCTTTCCCTTCTACTACTACTCAACCAGCAGCTAGTGAAAGATAGTGTCCTCAACTCCCACACAAGCCAAAGGGATTTTTAAAAATACTTTACAAATCAAAGGCTTTTAAATCACGTTTAATAAAGGAAAAATTTAAGACTTTTATATGGAGCGTGTTTTTTTTTTAACATTCTTTTAGAATAAGATTGAAATCTTTGGCACACTGAAGACGCACATGAAATATAAATCGAAACCATTTGCATTATTCAAAGAAACAAATGCTTTTGCTTAACATTATGGCACTTCAGAACCTCATAAGGAGTTTTGATGCGAGGGCATGCAGAGGGTGCTTTCAAAAAATTCATATAGCTGAGTCAATAAGTGACTGATAGAAACAAAGGTTCACGTCACAGAAGGGCAGATACAAATATCTGATCACTAATATGTTCAGAACCCTTGCGAGTTAAAAAAAAGAAAAGTGAATTAAAATGACAAAATGAGATACAGCTTTTCACCTATCAAATTTTGGAAGAATTAGATAGATAGATCCCATATACAGGTTTGTGATGTAAACGCAGACCTCATGAGGGTATAAAGTGGTACATTTCTAGTAAGAAACTTGGTCATTTCTGTTAAGAACTTTTCACATATGCATACTTTTTGACCCAGGAATTTCCTTGCTAGGAATATCATATAGCAGACATGCGCTCACAGCGCCTGCCTTAGTGTGTGTGTGTTCCTCACCTGCTGATTGATCCAGGGTCTGATTTCAGCCAACCAGACTCTGACAGTGTGGGGCAGAGAGATGGAGCCTGAAGAGTAGGCTGGGTCCTGCCATTTTGATTCTAGATTATCTGCTATGTTCTTCAACTTCCAGAGCTCTTCCTAGCTCTTTCCAATAATCCCATTTTTGCATGACTAGCCAGAATCGCTCTACCTTTAAAATGTTCAGACTCCTTGACCAGGAGACTACTTTTAGGAAACTGGCCTATGAAATTAATTGAAATTTGGACACAAATAATACCAGGATCCTTTATAATATAAAAAAGCAAAAGTGTATATGAGCAAAAGATTGGGGAATGATTAGTAAATTATATTTCAGCCATGTAAATGAAAAATTTATAAAGTCATTTAGAACTGTGTTTCCAAAGACATTTTAATGACACAGAGAAATCCTTATGATATAATGTAAGATGAAAAAATAAAATTATAATTATAGTATGATGTCAACTGCATGTCATAAATGCATGCACTTTAAGATAAATGGAGGGAAAATACAACAAAATAGTTATCCACAGTAGTGACATTTCGAGTGATTCCAATGTTTTTTTCATCCTTTTTCTATTTCCAAATTTTTAACAGTGAGCATATATTACTTTTATAATTTAAAAAAATCTTATTTTAAATAGTATTAGGTGAACTCTGACTTGTATTCATAGTGAGTGCAGTGTTCACTTGGCCAGTTCAGGGCATAGGCATCCATCTAGCTTCATATTTGTCTCTTGGAGCACTTTTATATATTCATCTGTCTATTTATTGTTTTTATTTTGAGGATGACTTGTTTTTCTATAGTCAAAGATGAGCTATGTTCTCCACATGTGCATTAAAAAGTATTAATATTCCATCAGCTTCCCGACATCTTGATCTCCTCTTATTTCATAGCTGGGCCACTTGCTGGCCATCAGCAGGCTCAGTTTCACTTCTGTCATGGGGGCCAATCCTGGCTTTAGAAGAAAGAGTTGAACAAGGCTCCATACAATATTTAGGGTCTAAGCAGGAATAGTAATTGCAAAGTAAGATTATAGTTATCCTGCAAAGTCGGCTTCCCAGTTGGCTCAGTGGTAAAGAATCTACCTGCCAATGCAGGAGACATAAGTTTGATCCCTAGGTCAAGAAGATCCCCTTGAGGAGGAAATGGCAACCCGTTCCAGTTTTCTTGGCTGGGAAGTCCCATGGACAGAGGAGCCTGACAGACTATAGTCCATGGGGTCAAAAAGAGGTGGACACGTCTTAGCAACTAAATAACAACACTGTCCATTGCAGACATTATGTAGGTCTAGTAATTTGCCCTGATTAACCAAACATCTTTGTCTTTTGCTCCAGGCAAGGTGATGAGCACAATACCACAGGCTTTCTAGAACTGGGGCTTGGGATTCCTCTTCCCTTTCCTTTTCTCTTTTTCTATTGCAAAGTTAATTATCCATTGATAAGCTTTCCAGGTGTTGTTTACCGGTCAGATTGCCTGTTAGGGCATGGGGGAACTAAAAATTATATACCTATGCCTGCTGCTGCTGCTGCTAAGTCGCTTTAGTCATGTCCAACTCTGTGTGACCCCATAGATGGCAGCCCACCAGGCTCCCCTGACCCTGGGATTCTCCAGGCAAGAACAGTGGAGTGGGTTGCCATTTCCTTCTCCAATGCATGAAAGTGAAAAGTGAAAGTGAAGTCACTTAGTCAGTTCCGACTCTCAGCGACCCCATGGACTGCAGCCTACCAGGCTCCTCCGTCCATGGGAATTTCCAGGCAAGAATACTGGAGTAGGTTGCCATTGCCTTCTCCATACCTATGCCTAGATGACTCTAATCTAACAATGGAGAGGGAGAGAAGAAGCCTGGAATTAGCATTTTTAAGACACCCCGGCTGACTTTAATCTACAGCCAGTGTCCAGAACCACTGGCTTATTTGTATGGTTAAAGCCTGCCATGTATAATAGGATCTAACTGAATGATTATAAGTGATGAAAATAAGCTATCTGTTCATTTCAGGTATATGAACCCAGCCCTTATTTCACTCTATGCTCCCACCGTGACTATTTTCTCTAAGAGCAACCATTTCTAGGTCTCGGGCTCCAGGCTATATATTTCCATACCTACGTGCTATCTACAAGCCCGTCCCCTGCGCCTCTCACGTCCACATATAGATGGACCAGTTGGTTCTCTCTTCTGGCCTCTCGCCAGGCTATGCTGCATCAGTGATGCCACTAGCACCCGTGCTGCTGTCAAGCTAGACGTCTCTGATGCATCTCTGGCTCATTCATCTATCCCTAACATCAGATTCTATGGAACAGGGCTTGTAAATGCATTGGCCTCCAAAAGTCAGGCTGGAGAGAGAAATATAGGAAGGGTCTGGGAGTGACAACAGGGAAACAGATGGTACATCCTCCATCAAAATGCATTCAAAGCTCAAGCTGTTAAACACCACAGGCCAGACCGCGAGATTGATGTCGGTTTACAATCCTTGTATGAAGCCTCTCTCCTTTGTATTCTTCTTCCACTCTCTCCTCTGCCTTCTCTGTGCCACTGATCTAATGAGACCCTTGTTGTCCCTTACCTGAGCTACGGGGACAACCTGACTCCTCTCTGTTGCCCACAGCAGTGCCTGGGTCACCAGAGCCACATCCATATTCTGGTGAGTACCCTGGAGTCCTCAGACAGAACTTGGAGCTGGTTTTCACTCCCTTCTTTACCACTTTCCAGCAGTATCGTCTCAGACAACTTACCTAGCCTCTCTGTGCTTCAGTTTCCTCACCTGGTACTTAGTCCATCAAGTTGTCACAAAGATTAAATTAGCCCATATATATATAAAATTTAGTTTGTATATTATATTTAAAGTAATATGTATTAAATTAGCCCATACATATTGGTTTATATAATATATATAAACTTAGTCCAATTCCTAACATATACGTGTGTGTGTGTGCACACATATTTGTGTGGGCTTCCCTGGTGGCTCAGAGGGTAAAGAATCTGCCTGCAGTGCAAGAGACTTGGGTCAGGAAGTGATCCAAGTCAGGATGCCAGGTCAGGAAGATCCCCTGGAGAAGGGAATGGCTACCCACTCCAGTATTCTTGTCTGGAGAGTTCCGTGGACGGAGGAGCCTGGTGAGCTACAGTTCGTGAGGTCTCAAAGAGTCAGACGCACTGAATGACTAACACACACACACACATACACATACATATATTTGTATTGATCATTATTATTCTATTATTTGTATAATCACTATTCTATTATTTGTATGATCACTATTATTTGTATGATTACTACAAATGTTCATACTATTATTATTATTTGTATGATCACTATTATATTATTAAATAAAGTCCAGCTCCTTCAAAAGCCTTCCAGGGTCCACTACACTCTGGGCCCTTCCTACCTTCCAGCTTGCCCTGTCAATACCTCACTCCCACATACCAGCATTTGCCACACTGGATTATTCATCCGTAATTTCCTGCCTCCTGGCCTTTTCTTACCCTTTGTTGCCTGGGATGCCCTCATCCTTATTGCTGGCTAATGAAATTCTGTGAATTCTTCAAGTCCAGCTCATAGCAAACTTACTCTTGACCCCAACGCAATGCCCTAACTTGGAGTTGGTTTCTCCCTCCTAGGCAATGTATTTGCCCTTCATTTTTTTCCTTTAACAATTGTGCCTTATATGACAGGAGACACTTGGGGCCTCCTTCTTTCTCCTACCTCCCCTACAACCCTTATTGTCCAGAAAACTACAAGTTCCTAAAGGCTGAGTTCTTTTCTTATTCGTGTTTTAAACACATGGGATATTTTAAATGTATATTTTATGACTTTGCACTTAGTAGAGTGCCTGGTATAAAGGAAGTTTGGGTAAAGTTTGTTGAAGAGAATTGTTCAATGTGTGTAGATGCTCTCATGTCCATTCCATGCTGAAACAGACACTTGATAATTATCTGGTGACTATAAATAGGGCGTGAAATTGGACACTGAGGGCAAAATCCTCCTTCTGAGATCCAAGTGGTCTGACCTGGGTGCCTCCACTGATGAGAATGCTACGGATCTAATCTATCCATTGCTCTGTGTGTGTCTGTTTGGCCCTTTTTGGTTGCAAGTCATTTTGAAACTTGATTCAAACAGATTCAAACAATGGAAGAAATTTGACACCACCTGTGAATGAAACAGAAAGGTTCATGGAGGAGGCCTGACTCTGGCTCAACAATGTAACCAAAGGCCAGGTTCAGCCTATCTCTCCAATCTGTCTTCTGCAGGTGGTGTTGAACCCTAAGGCTGGCTGCCCCTACAAGATGGTGGCCAGCAGTTTCCAGGGAATATATGCTTCCTCATATGTCCACTGGTAGGCCTGCCATTTGCACAACTCCAGGGTACAACACTCGTGGAATTAAATTAAATACAATGCCAACAGTGTCCTCTGGATTTGTCCAATACAATAGCTCTGGAAGAGGGAATCTCTCCAGGTGGCTTACATAGAAGAGAGAAGAAATTTCTTCACCAGAAGCCTTCAGAAAGCATCTTGTTACATTCATAAATCCTATCTTCTCTGCCACTCAGAGACCTAGAATGGGACCATTTAGGCTGACTGTGTCAGGCTCCAACTTTGGGAGGCCTTGAGTTAGTATTGAAACAAGAAAGATGGTCAGGGATTCAGGGAATATAGAGTTAGCTCCATCCAACCAATGATATCCATATAATATATAAATATATGTATAGATTTAATATATGCATACATGAAAGTCAGTGTTAATTGCTCAGTTGTGTCCAGCTCTTTTTGATCCCAAGGACTGGAGCCTGCCAGACTCCTCCATCCATGGAATTCTCCAGGCAAGAGTACTGGAGTGGGTTGCCATTCCCTTCTCCAGGAGATTTTCCTGACCCAGGGACCAAACCTGGGTCTTCTGGTTTGCAGGCAGATTCTTTACTGTTTGAGCCAAAGCTTTGGTTTACATACGCATTAAAATATGCATTGATATTACATATGAAAATTAAGACTAATTTTCACTTACTCAGCATGTTTGCCTGCTATATACCTGATACAATGAACACGGTTAATTATCTGCCCTCTAGCAACTAATAGTCCTTTTCTCCTTTCCTTCTCTCCTTCATTACCAAGTTTAAGTGATTGAACCCTTCTCTTACTCTTCATAATATCTCTTCAGAATCTGTTTATGGTACGTACCATTCTTCCACCTTTAAGTGACTCATGGGATCACATTTAAGCCATTGACATGTTAGAGATTGAGGTGTTGTAAGAAAGTGATGCCTGTGACCCACTGGGCATTTTTCTGAGGGTGACCAAGTTTCCATCAGTCATAAAGAAGGGATTGTTCAGGATGACAGAGACCACCTTGCACCCTCAGTTGAGCCATCAGAGACAGAAAGATTTCCATAACATTTTTCATTTTCCATAGCATTTCCTAAATGCTCCCAGAGCTGTTCCAGTCATTCTAGCCATGTTGCTACTCAACCTGGAAGACATATTTGGCTCCTTTTTAAATGAGTGATGTATTTATATTGGATCCCAGACATTTTGAGGCAATTAAAACAATGGTTTTCCCATGTGTAATGATATTTCTGACCTCCAACAAAGTCCACATTTCTAGTTTTACTGGAGTTAAATCTATCAGACGGGCCTGAGGAGACCAGAAGTCTGGGCTCTGTCGTTTATTAGTTATTTTACTTCGAACAAGGCACTTCACCTCTTCAGGCTTCAGCTTCCTTTGTCAACAACAGGATGCAGAAAATATTTATTGGGTGCCTGTTATGGGCCAGATTCTGTGCTGGATGCTCAGGATATGACCATAAAGGCAACTTCCTCACCTACAGAGTGAGTGGGAGGCCTAGATAACGTGAGCCTTCCTGTGGCTGCAAAGACTACAGGCTCAAGAGACGGAGACAGCAGGTATGTGTCCCCAGGTTCTGCAGCAGTGACTCATCAGCAACAAGTTGTGATGAGTGTAGAGGCCACCCCCACCTGTCATAACCATCTCTCACCTCTTCCTCTCATGCTGGGACCACATGATCAGGGTGTAAACTCTATTCTGCCAGGGCCTGCAGAACTCTGACTTTAGGCAATTCATCATTTAGTTTATAGATTAGTGGGTTATAAATATCCTATCCAAAATAAGTCATATATTCTCCTTTCCTTAAAGTATATTCCCCGAAGAACAGGTGTACTTTATCTCCTCTCATATAAACATCAGAGCCTGACCCTGTAAGTTCATTTAAAAAAAGAATCCAGTGGTGGGTGGTAACATTCCTTTTGGACTCTCTGGCTGCTCGTGGAGTTGCTCTCAGAGTGATCAGTGATCATCTGGACAGCAAGGAGAAATTAATCACATTGGAAGTTTGTCTGCTGCTATAAACCAACCAAAGATAATGGTGCCTGCGGCTGTGAGGCACAGGGGAAGGAGGAATGGCGTTGGAGCCAGAGAAGCTGAGTCTGTTGAAGTCTCAGCTCAGCACTAGGAGAAGGCAATGGCACCCCACCCCAGCACTCTTGCCTGCAAAATCCCATGGACAGAGGAGCCTGGTGGGCTGCAGTCCATGGGGTCGCTAAGAGTCAGACACAACTGAGCGACTTGACTTTCACTTTTCACTTTCATGCATTGGAGAAGGAAATGGCAACCCACTCCAGTGTTCTTGCCTGGAGAATCCCAGGAACGGGGGCGCCTGGTGGGCTGCAGTCCATGGGGTCGCTAAGAGTCAGACACGACTGAGTGACTTCACTCTCACTTTTCACTTTCATGCATTGGAGAAGGAAATGGCAACCCACTCCAGTGGGTTGGAGAATCCCAGGGACGGGGGCACCTGGTAGGCTGCCGTCTATGGGGTCACATAGAGTCAGATGTGACTGAAGCAACTTAGCAGCAGCAGCAGCTCAGCACTTAGCAGAGAGAACTTGGTGTGTCTCTGAGCCTCAATTTTTTAAATCTGCAAATGAGTATGCCTACTTCTCACAGTTGTTACAAAGATTATGAGAGATAATGTATGTGAAATGTGCTCTACAGGTGTTAATTATCACTCTCTGTATTTCAACACTTAAAGTACTTTTTCTTAGAATAAAGAGGAAAAAGACGCTCCAAGGACAACTAACTGGAATCACAGCGTTTTGAATTTGGAGAGGACCTTGATGAATACCCAGTTCACCGAAGCTATTTCACAGAAACTAAATCCCAGAAAGTTTGAGTGGCTCACCAAGGATGCCAGAAAAAAAGTAAATAGTTTTTTAAATGGGGGTTCAGCATTTCACATAACAAGAAGACTAGAGAATGGGCTATTTTAGAAACTCAACGCTATTGAGACTCAGACATTTTCCCCTCATGTTGGCAAGATGGTTGCCACAGTCCCAAGCATCACCACCTCATGTGATGATATCCATAGGGAGGAAGGTGTGTGTGTGTGTGTGTGTGTGTGTGTTGGGAAAGAATGGGGAAGGAAACTCCCATTGTACATCTTTCCTTTGCTATGAGAACGTGACTATTTCCATAGGTTCCCAGTAGACTTTCCCTCAGGGCCCACTAACCAGAACTGAGTTGTTATATGCCCACCTTTAAAACAATTACTGATAAAAATGAATGAGGATTACTGTTCTATGGTGAGATGATTCATGGTTTTTACCCTGGGACCAGCTTCCTTGAACATGTTACTGACCCATGCCTAAATAATTTTCAAAAAAAGAGAAGGAAAATTGGGACGTAGCCATTGGACAGGCAAGACCCAAGAGGGTCTTATCAAAATAATCCCATTCTTTCTAACATTTGCTATAGGATAACTAGTGGCTCTTGTCATATAAAGGGATGACTCCATAATACCCATGGTCTGGTTTCTTCTATCCACAGGCTAATTCCTTCAAGGTTTGTGATATTTTGCAATATATATTTCAGTCTATTCTTCATTGTCGAAATAAAAGGGAGTCCTAGATTAAATTCACATTAATTTCTAAATAAGCTGTGCTCAGTCACTCAGTTGTGTCTGACTCTTTGCTGTCCAATAGACTGTAATCTGCCAGTCTTCTTTGTCCATGGGATTTTCCAGGCAAGAATACTTGTGAGGGGTGCCATTTTCTACTCCAGGGGGACCTTTCTGAGCCAGGAATCAAAACTGCGTCTCTTGTGTTTCCTGAGTTGGCAGGTGGATTCTTTGCCACTAATACCACCTGAGAAGTCCTCCTAAATAAGAACACAGCTAAAATATCTATTCACTGATTCCAAGCATTTTTTGTTCCTACTATGTACTAGGAACTATTCTCAGTGTTATTTACAAATGGTACTGGAATAAATGTTCACCTCTTTGAAAAAGCAAAGTAAATCCTGCTTAAAATCTTAAAGAATTAGATATTTTTAAAACAATACTTATGGAAACTTGAGATTAGTAAGACCTATCATAAAGGAAAGGAATAACATCATAAAGAAAAATTTTAAGTTGCAAAAAGTTTTTAAATTCCAGTGCACCCCAAAAGATAAAGAACAAACTAAGAAAAATTATTGTAATATCTTTGAGAGGATATTATTCTTCAATATATGTAAAGTTTTATAAATTAGTAAGAAAAGGAAGAAAACCCCAAAAATAGTCAAAGGACTTGAACATATAACTTATAAAATAAATGTGCATGTGTTCAGTCATGTTCAACTCCTAGAAACCCTCCAGACTTCTCTGTCCATGGATTCTCCAGGCAAGAATACTGGAGTGGGTTGCCATGCCCTCCTCCAGGGGATCTTCCCAACCCAGGGATTGAACCCATGTCTCTTGCACCTCCTGCATTGCAGGAAGGTTCTTCACTGCTGGAGCCACCTGGGAAGCCCCAAAATAAATATAAATGGTCAATAAATAGATTTAAAGTGTTCAACCTCACTAATAAAGTACATAAAGTTGTATGTTTAAGGCAACATGATATTATTTAAACTTATTAGACATGATATCAACAAGTGTTGGTATGAGTATTCTGAAACAAGCCTTCTCATATACAGCTTGTGCAAAGAGGAACTGGTTCAGAGTTTTAGAAATGCAAGTTTATGATATTCAGTAAAACCTTAATAAGGGGAATACCTTTTAACCCAGCCATTCTCCTTCTGATTATTTATCCTAAGGAAATAATCAAGGGGACATACAAAGATGTTTTGAATCAATATGCTCACCATGGTTACTTTTAATGGCAGAAACTCAGGCCATGGATCCCAAGTACACACATCAACTTAACTGTAAATTGGTTGAACTTAGTTCTGGAGTCTATTAGAATTTTATAGATTGGGCGGCAGAAAGTCTTTTAAAATACTTTTTAGAAAGCAAGGTATTTAAATTGTTTATTCTTTCTCTTTGATAACCTCAATGACCTTTTTATGGGAAAGAATAGCCAAAAAAAAAAGAAAGAAAAAATTACCTTCATATTCAAATTTAAAAATTGTCTTAGAAATGGTGCTGTAAATTAGATCATGTTGTGAAAATTAACCTTGCTGATAAGCTGCTGCTAAGTCACTTCAGTCGTGTCTGACTCTGTACGACCCTGTAGACAACAGCCTACCAGGCTCCTCCATCCATGGGATTTTCCAGGCAAGAGTACTAGAGTAGTGTGCCATTGCCTTTTCTGAAAATTAACCTTAAAAGGTGCCATTTAAAAATATTTAAAGATGAACCTACATATGCTCTGAAGTTAAAGAGAAAAATAAAAAAAGACTTTTCACTAAAGCCATGAAAGATTTTAAATGGAGGAAAAGTAAGCTTTGAACAGATAACTACATAGCATGATTTTCTGTTTTGTTTTATAATTATTGCTATTTAACTACTAGTCATTAAAATTCGAAAAGTTTGGATTGCTCATTTTTAAAGTTATGGTTTATGTTACAGTGTGCTGTTCATTCTTTTCATCAATAAATTTTTATTGTTTCTTCATTTAAAAAAAGGAATTAACTGGTTAATAAAGATAATTTTGAAAAGAATTCAAATTTTTGTTAATAGTTTATGACTTTCTTAGGGTATGTGATCAAAATAAGTAGACCTAATAGCTGCTACCATTTGTCTAGTGCTGACTGTGCTCTCGGCACTGTGTCTGTTAACTTTGAGCATATTAACTCACTGACTCCTCAGGGCAATCTCATGAGGCAGCACCGTCAGTATACCCATTTTACAGATGAGGAAACAGAGGCACAGAGAGGTGGTCACCCTCCCTGGGTATACACTAGTGGTGCCTGGCAAAGCAGTTTGACCCCAGACAGTCTAAGTCCAGAAACTGGGTGCTAACAAAGAGGCACAGCTGCCTCAAATGCCTACACAAGACTGGGTACCTGGCTGCCAAAGACAACTCCACAGAGCCGAAGGAGGTGTGTGCAGGGCTTCCAAACCTGTTCACGGATAAACTTTCTGGGACAGAGTCTGGAATCAGAAGCTCCTGAGGTGGGAGCTGGGACGTGCCCCCCACCTTTTAAACTAAGTCATGGAATAATGGCTAAAGATTTTCCAGTGTTTTCTATGTGCCAAGTGCTGAGCTAACTGCCTTACATGCCCAACCTCATTTCATATCACACAAACCACACATAGGTGATGCTCTCTACCCTCTTCCCCTTTTAGGGGTGAGGAGACAGAAGCTTTAGAGGGGTTAGGTAATGTGCCCACGATCACGCTGCCCACAATCATGCCGCCCACAGTCACACTTCCCACGGTCACACAGCCCACACTGCCCACAATCACGCTGCCCACGATCACGCTACCCACAGTCACACTTCCCACGGTCATACTGCCCACAGTCACACTGCCCACGGTCACACAGCCCATGGTCACACAGCCCACGGGCAGTTGGATTAGGACTCTCTGTCCCTCCAAACTTTACCCCCCCACACCCCCAAACAGGCTTCCCTGCTCAAGGGCAGGGTTCAGGGAGAAAGTGCTGATTTTGGCTGCATCAAAGGGCATCCCCAGGCCCCCGGTACAGGAGGCAGGCTCTAGGGAGTGTAGGGCCCACCTCACAACACAGAGAGGCTTCCCCAGACTGAGGGACCAGCAGGTGGGCTCTGGAATAGAGCACAGAGAGCACCAGCCTAGGCAGGGCCCCACAAGCCACGGAGATGACACAGAGCTGCAGAAGCAGGCTGCAAACTCCACGTGAGGGCTGATGGGCAGAGGGCATGCCCAGCCTGGACCAAGCCCCTGCAATCTGGAACCTTCTTAGACCCTCAGGACCTGCTAAGAATATCAGATGCTTTAAGCCGCCCTGTTTCTCCAACACTCATGAAATCTAAATAAAAACAAAACTAAACAATAAAATTCAACAAAGCTCTATGTTGTTCGAATCCTCTCTTTTGTTCTTATCTTCATGGCTTCATGTTGAAATATCAAATGCCAATTTCCTTTCAACTGCCTTAATCATCATTATTTGCCCTGAGCCACCAGCTTTTCATCACTGCTAGGGTCCCATTCTGCCACATCTTTGCCATCAATCAAAGTTTCCTGTGGTAAATGAAGGCCAGGGTGTTTATGTGGGAAGGGGGAAATTTCCTGCCTCAGTTTAGACTGAGATGTCAATATGATAAATATCAGGATAAGAAGGAGGGTATGAGACAGATTCTTCCACCATCACACACACACAATTTTCAAAGGAATGGCTCTGAGAACCTGGAGCATAGCACAGGGATCAGAGAGAGCAGAGAGAAGAGAGTATTGTCATGAAATTTTTGCAGAAACCTGTGCCCTGAACTCTCTTCCCCCACCTTCCCAGAGAGACTGGGGAGGTCCTCATGAAGGCCTTGCTGGTGCTCTTCACAGAGCCTGGTATGTCCCTGCACTGGGAGAGTCTGCATCACCATGGGCTAGGGTCATGAGGAAAAGGACTTCATCGGGGGAAGCAGGAGGCTGGAGGTGGACAGCCAGCTGCCCAGGACTGATGAAGGCCAAGGCAGAACACAGATGAGGCCATGTGGGTCCAGGGAGCTGAAGGAGAGAGAGGAGCCGCATAGGGTCTCCCAGGAGGGAAAGTCTCGGCCATCCCCCAGGTCCCAAGAATCTAATTAGGAACTTCTCTCTGCCCGTCCCTCATTCCCCCACCCCTCCCTTGCCCACCCCGCCACTCAGGGCCTGGGGGACCGGTCTGTGATGGGGCGGCAGAAGGAAGGAAGACAGCTGAGTCCAGAAAGACTGCAGGCTCACTGCGGAGCATCAGGGTGTGAGACGGGCCGGGACTGGGACTAGGGACCCTTTGCAGCACTGCTGCAGGGCTTGCACCGGACAAATATCTCCTCAAGCAACAAAATATAAAGAAATTATAAGGGACTAAAAATTGCCTGCATGTACAGTTGGGCTAAATTATGGACAAGATACTAAAAGACCAAAAGCCCAACTGCTACTTCTGAGGGGCCAGGAACGAAAACAGGATGTTGAAGGTAGAAGCAGCGTACTGGGCATGTCCCCTGCATTCAACACCATCAAAGGGGTGGGCAGACCACCTAAGCCACCCCTCCAGCCTGACCCCTGGATGCTCCCCTACCCTCACCCCATGTAAGGAGCCAACTCACCCCCTCAATGTTTCTTGTTTTTGTTCCCCACTGCTGTAGCAGGAGCCCAGATAAAGCTGTGTCTAAATTTCTTGCACAGCCTCTTATCAAATTCTATTGATTAAGGAAGACCAAGAGCCCTAGAGAAGGGGAGAGTTGCTGCCAGGTCTAGCATAGAATATCACCAGTGTAGGCTTTCTGTCTTCTGATTCAAGACTACATGACTTAAAGGAACTCAAGGCTGTCATGGAATGAGCATAAAAGTCACAGGCTTGCCTGATTCTCATCTGGGTTAAGGGAACTTTACCACCACCATTCCAAATAAAGTTTAAAGGCACCAAGGGAAGCAAAAGGAAAGTTGTGTCTTGAATATATCACGAGTTGTGCTGGTTCAGTTTACTGCTCACTCTAACATTTATCTGGCACCTACACTATGCTAGGAGAATCATTTCTATTTTCCTTAAAGCTGAAAGAAGTCCTTTTAGGAAGAGACAGAAACCTCCTAAGGCTTCCCAGGTGGTGAAGAATGGCTCATTGGTGAAGAATCTGCCTCCCAATGCAAGAGATGTGGGTTTGATCCCTGGGTTGGGAAGACCCCCTGGAGAAGAAAATGGCAACCCATTCCAGTGTTCTTGCCTGGAAAATCCCATGGACAGAGGAACTTGGCAGTCTATAGTCCATGGGGTCACCAAAGAGATGGACACAACTGAGCAACTAAACAAACAAACAAATAAACCTCCTTACTCATCTTTACAGCAACACAAAGAAGCTCAGAAAAAAATGAAAATGAAAATGTTAGTCTCTCAGTTTTTCCAGTAGTCATGTACGTGAAAGCTGGACAATTAAAAAAGCTGAGTGCCAAAGAATTGATGCTTTTGAGTTGTGGTGCTGAAGAAGACTCCTGAGAGTCTGTTGGACTGCAAGGAGATCAAACCAGTCAATCCTAAAGGAAATCAACCCTGAATATTCATTGGAAGGACTGATGCTGAAGCTGAAGCTCTAATACTTTGGCCACCTGATGCAAAGAACTGACTCATTGGAAAAGACCCTGATGCTGGGAAAGACTGAAGGCAACAGGAGAAGGGGATGACAGAGGATGAGATAGTTTGATGGCATCACTGACTCAATGGACTCCAGGAGATGGTGAATGACAGGGAAGCCTGGCATCCTGCAGTCCATAGGGTTGCAAAGAGTCAGACTGAACAACAGTCTCCCAGTCATGTTCGACTCTTTGCAACCCCATGGACTATAGCCTGCCAGTCTCCTCTGTCCATGAGATTTCCCAGGGAAAAATACTGCAGTGGATAGCCATTCCTTTCCCCTGGGGATCTTCCTCAACCAGGGATCGAATTAGAATCTGCATTGCAGATTTACTGTTTGTGCCACCAGGGAAGCCCCAAAGCTCAGAGAGGGTGAGTGATTGGCTGAGCTGAATTCTGAGTCCAGTTGTGTTATCTTCACTACAAATGCCACGTTTCCCCAGGGGTGGGAGTGTCCGCATCCTCCAGCAGAAAGATTTCCATGTGGGTGGACATGCTGATAATTTGCTCTGTGTTAGGATTGCAGAGACAAGAGTTGCCGTTCATGTATAGAAACATCGACGGACACTCCTGGGAGGTCATCTGATTTGAATTGTATTTCAGGCAGCAGCAGGAGATGAATGCTGGAGCCATTCATGCTCTCCGGCCTGACTCATCCTGGTGCAATGGTACACAGGCAGCAGGAGATGAATGCTGGACCCATTCATGCTCTCCGGCCTGACTCATCCTGGCGCAGTGGTACACAGGCTCTTCCCCTGCCTCCCATCGTGGTTAACGGATACCAGTCTCATCCCCATTGACACCATGCTGGTGACTATATAGACTGTGCAAGCCACAAATACAGCCAGAAGATAGATAAAGCAGGGTGCCTTAATCAGCAGACAGACAAGAAAAGGTAGAGAAAGTTTAGAATTGAACAAAAAAGTTGCTATTTAAAACTCCTGTGAAACATAAGCTGTGATAGGAGTAGGGTAAAAAGGGTCAGAGTTTGAAACAGAAAAATTTTGTTTTCATCAATCTTAACCTAATGTGTCAGGAAACTGGATAAGTGATATTAAAAAAAAAAACAAAAAAAACTTTTCATAAAGTCTCAATAAATCAGGTCCAAACTGGCTTGTAAATTTCCAGGCAATCCACGTGTCACTCCCCACTCTGGCTCCCTGCAACCCCTACCTACACCCCACACCCCACACCCCACCTCTGGAAACCACATAAACATATCAACAGAAGCAGGTTCCTCTCAAGGACAGGCTGCTGCATTCTTCAGATTACTAAACCGGCATAAAAAGCCACCATTGTCTTGGCAAGACTTTCATGCCACCGAATCTCCTACAGAATCACCCAGTTCAGGCCAGAAGGGGCTCCCAGCCAGCCACGGGGAGGTAACTGCACCAGTGCAACGGGGCAGGGGTGGGGTTGGGGGAAGGTCACTAATTTATCTTAGTGGGGTGCTAACTTTGAAGCACATTGAAGGCTACTTAAATGTTAACATTTCCAAAGGAAAAGCACAAACATCCAGCTTTCAAGCCATCAAATTTTTCTTTTAAGAGATAACCACCTCTGACTCAGAAGACAAATATTAAAAATAAAAATACCCAATCCAAACAAAAACCAGACCAGCTCTCCTCCAACAGTACAATCTTGGTGGTCTCCAGGTAAAAGAAAAATATCAATAGTATGTGCCTGTGTGTGTGGATATGTGTCTAAGTTCAGTCCAACACAGGTTTTCTTTTCTTTTTTTAAAGTTTCCTTTTCCCCACCTTTCAAAGGTTAGCTAAGTTATACAAGTCCATCTAACCAAAGAAAATCCCATTCATGAATGATTAAACATGGTCTTTTGAAAGATAAACAGAAAAAGATATTTCATTAGCATGAAGCAAAAAGAGAACAAAAATACAACAATTCTTCATTCAACCCTTGATTCAATAAGGGGAAAATTGTCTTAAAGAATTGAAACATGAGGTTTAAGTCAGAGCACCATTGCCTGTTTTAGAAATTATTTGTTCCTCTTTCCCTGCAAAAAAAGAAAAAGAGAGAGAGAAAGTTGCAGGAGAATGTTATGCATTTAAAAGTGAGACTTTAGTTGTTAAAGCCAGAGTATTAACTTAAAACTGCAAGCTCCGAAGCCCGGGTTTTGCCTTTTCCTCCTGCCAAGTTCTCTTCATCAGAAACTGTTTTTATCTCTCACTAGTGTGATTACCTGGAGAAGGAAATGGCAACCCACTCCAGTGTTCTTGCCTGGAGAATCCCAGGGACGGGGGAGCCTGGTGGGCTGCCATCTATGGGGTCGCACAGAGTCGGACACGACTGAAGCAACTTAGCAGCAGCAGCAGCAGTGTGATTACCTGTCTACTTTCAGTCAAGTGACTCATTCACAGGGAGAGAGCTGCACCCAGATAACTTCTCCAGTGAGAATGTTCTCACTGCCCCTGGAGGGATGCCTTTCATGTCAGCTGCAAAAAATCAGCTGCACCTTTCTGGTTTGACCAGGACAAATCTTGGAGGAAAGAGACTAGTACTACACTGTCATTCCAATTCCTCTTCCATCCTCTTCCAGAAGATGATATAGGATTTAGATGTTGAAAAAAATGAGGCAAACTTTCTATTCTAAGTGGGTTTATTAGCCTAATTAAGCATCTTGGGCGACAGAGGACGAGATGGTTGGATGGCATCATCAACTCAATGGACATGAGTTTCCGTAAACTCTGGGCGATGGTGAAGGACAGGGAAACCTGGCGTGCTGCTGTCCATGGGGTCACACGAGTCAAACAAGACTTGGTGATTAAACAACAGCAAGCGTCTTGGGCTTTCCTCCTCTACCTCCATTACTAGTCAGAAAACTGAAAAGGGGAGGGAAGACCCCTGCAGAAGATGTGCTACCATCTCAGAAGGGTTGAGGGTGAAACGGTTCCTGATTTTGTATATGGGGACACAGCACGTATGGATATTAGAAAAGGTTCTAGTGCAACTTAGCTGAGTGTACAACTTCAGCATTGTAGAATCAAAGCAAAACATAAAGTCTGGGTTATTTTTTTCTCCTTTCAATATACATCCTCGTCCAGACAAAATTCTGTCTTGATACCATGTCTTTGTCTCCTGAGACCATCTGAGGAAGAGAAAACTCACCTACCCAAACAAACAAAAACCAACCAACTCTGGTTTTTATATAATTTTCAAATTCTGAAGTCATACATAATGGCATCCACTATGGTTTTAAATCTGTCTGCTTTCTCCCACTCATCTGTCCCCACCCACCCCGACCTGAAGCCTCTCTTACTTGTTTCCCTTTTGCCCTTCTTTGCCTTTCGGCCAGAGGCATGAACTTTGTATTGGAAATTTCGGGCCAGGTGTGAGGTATTTAGATTAACCTTGGCAAAGATAGCAAAGATTAAGAAAAATATAAGTTGGCAGAAGACATTGCAGTAGATGTTTCCCCAGGAACAGGATTAAGAAAAATAAAAGAAAAAGATGTTACATCCGGCCTATTTCAAAGACATGAGAAAACACATGGATTGTATAAAGTAAGAGTAAGCGCCAAGTTGGCTCAATTCATAAAGAATTAAGGAGGCAGCAATAAAAAATGCGAGACCATAAATACAGCCATAGCCTTCCTTTATTTTGCAACCTCCACCTCCTGCAAACTCCGTACATGCCTTATATAAACTTTATTTGAATATTTTTCTTGGGACTTTCTTTTTACTCCCTGCCGACAGCCTCCCAGTTCTTTGACACTCACAATTCCAGTCTTTGCATCACCCAACATGGCTCATTTCCATACTAGTTTTTTTCATCACTCAGAATGTCTCCATCCCCAAGATCACCAGCTCTGGAGTTCTCCTCGCACACCACCATCTCTTTGTCTTCCACCTTTCTTTCTTATTCCTCCTGAGCCGAACCTCCCCCAACCCAAGCCCCTTTCTACTATTCTCATCCTTTAGCCCCACTGGTTTCAGTTCTATCCCCATCCAGCCCAAACTTCAGATCCCTTAGTTCAATGATGCTCTGGCTAGACTGTCTTATCTGGGGAATCCCCAGCCTCTTCATTCTCCATTTTCCTCCAAGAGAAGCTGAATCTCATTGGAAAAGCAATCTATCACAAATGCCCACTATTTTACTCCCAAGTTCTCTTTCTTGTGCCCAGGAACCTTCTTTTTGAAGTATTTCCAAGGGTATTTAAGACATCATTATGTTCTTTCTATGTATCCCAGTTCTTTTGCAATTATCTCTCTCTCTCTCTCTTTTTTTTTTTTTTTTTTTGGCCCAGCATATGGAATCTTAGTTCTCTGACCAGGGATTGAACCCACGCCCCCTACAGCAGAAGTGCAGAGTCTTAACCATAGGATCACGAGGGAAGTCCCTGCAATTATTTTTGATGCCTAAGCCCACATCTTTCTTCTTCACCTATTCATCTAAAGAGGTATCATGTCCTGCTGACTCTATCTCCACAATAATGTTTAAATTGGCCTCTTCCTCTTGGTTTCAGTTCCTATTCCAGTTCACGCCCCCATAATCTCTACTTGGCAGTCTCCACCAAATCCACCCTGCTCACCCAACTCTGAGCCTCCACTTTCCAATCATTCAATCTTGCAATCATTTCAATCCCATGATGAAGCCTCTAGGGTCCTCCTGTTAGACACCACCTAAAATATAATGAACCCCACAGCCCAGCACAAATCCATCTACCACACAGCTCCGACTTGTTTTTCCAGCCCCAGCCCTCGCTATCCCACCATTCTTGAACAAAATTGGGAAAAGACACATTATTTTCACACTTCTGTACTTTTTGATCAATTCCCATCCACCCCTATTTGTCTTTCAAGCTTCCGCCATCTTTCCAGGCTCCTCTCAAATGCCTTCTCTTCCATGAAGCCAGTGATCTTTCGTTCCTTTGGACTCCACTAAGAGTGACCTCACCTCATTCTGTCTTGGAGTTTACTTCTATCCTTGTTTATGTTGGATGCCTCCTGATAAGACTTCTTCTTATTTTTTTAGCTTTGTATTCCTACAGGGTTTGTAAAGTGTCTTCCATAATATAGGAGCCAAATAAGTATTTGTGCAAAGTTAAAAGAGAAGGTCAAGCAGCTGGATCTGCCCCTTCAAGTCTCTGCTCTTATTTGGGGTGGGGAGGTCCAGTGACAGTCCCTTTACTTTTCTGGGTTTTACTTGGTAAAGAAGGGCTTTTATCTTGAAGGTCTTTAATAGTCTAACTCAAATGCAATATATTTCTTCTGCTAGTGGGATAAATTTTGGAAAAACAATGCTATTTCCATAAGAAAAATTGCCCCAAATAGGAAGTTCTAGGGACTTCCAATTGTAGCACTGTCACCATCAGGGCTAACTGTATATAATCGTATTTAATGGGGAAAGGGCTTGGGGAGCTGGGTTGGGATCCTAGTGCTGTCTGACATTGTCTGACCCACCCTCTCGCCCCTCACATTTTTATGTGCAGATATTTAGACTGCATGTTGTTTCCCCAAGACTTAAAATGAATTCCACAGAGTCCTCCTTTCAAAGTCTTATTGGGTCTGGTGAGAAATGATGACGGGATCAGGGTCTGCCATTATTTATTGTTTAATTTAATTTCCTGAGTCTGGTCTCACCTCTCCCTGCTCTCACCTCTTCCTACGCCCAGTCCAGGGTTAAATGGTGACCCTTTGTTCTGAAAGTGGCATTGTAATTTATTTATTTATTTATTGGTTTTAGGTAGCTCCAACTACAAAAGACCATACTTAGGCTTTTCTATTCCGCTAACTCAAGGAAACATGTTTTGCTTTGTCCCTTTCATAAACCACACAGCAACTGAGAGCATAAAGGACACTTTTTGACTCTTGGAGACAATACTGAACATTATGACACGCTGATGAGTTTGTAGGATGAATGAGACTATATTAAGTATTATTGTTATGTATGTTATAAACAGATTAATATGTCATAGTAACACTACAACATTCACCGAAGAACAGGAAGGAACTAGGAAAAGTAAGACTCTGAGAAAGTCATGGGAGCGCCTTGTGGTCCTTGGTCATGAACTTGAGAACCGGACAGCATTATTACCATTAGTTTACTTTCCAGCTCCCGCTCATTTAATCCAGGTGGCATCCTGATGAAACCAGCAGAGACGGTGTTACTAACCCCATTGAACAGATGAGAGGACTGAGTCCCATGCTGCTTGTCAACGGGCACACTGGGGAGTCAGAGTCACGGGCCAGGAGTCCTGGGTTCTGGTCCCATCATCTTGCCATCATCTTGCACTGCCCCAGTAAAGCACTAGGAAAACAGTAATTCCAAAGCCTGGGTTTTCAAAATGAGAGAAAGAAGTCACAGACAAGGCCCCCCAGCTAGTTGGGCAGAGAATGGGTGAAAGCCAGGCCTTGTGAATCCCCAGCCGCAAACTCTCTCTGCTCACTAAAAAGGACTGAATTACATAAAAACTAAACGGTTCTGAGACGGTATTAATCGTGCACCAATATTCTTGCCTGGAGAATTCCATAGACAGAAGAGCCTGGTGGGCTACACAGTTTATGGGGTCACAAAGAGTTGGACGTGACTGAGCGACTAACACACACACATATATTATATGTAATCACACACATTCTGTTGGGCAGATGAAAATTAAGCAAAAATAGAAAGTAGGTCACTTGACGACTTCAATAGCATCATACAATCTGAAGTATACTTTTTTTAATCCTTTTAAGTCTTCTGGCGTCTGTTTTCAGCATCGGTGACATCAGTTTGCCCTGCTAACCTGCAGTCTTTATTTTGATATCTCACACTCTGTTTTCCCTTCATTTAGCACTATGGCCACCCTGATGTACTACTTTCTCCTTCATCCCCAACACATGCATGCACACACACACACACACACACGCACGAGTGTGAATGTTTGCCTTTGCTCTTGCTATTTCTTCTACTTAGAATACTTCCACTTGTTTTTGCACTCTGGCTAAATATAAATATCACTTCTAAGTCTCAAGCTTGCCAC
This sequence comes from Bos indicus, assembly GCF_029378745.1. Taxonomy (NCBI): domain Eukaryota; kingdom Metazoa; phylum Chordata; class Mammalia; order Artiodactyla; family Bovidae; genus Bos; species Bos indicus. The sequence continues at coordinate 36,229,632 of NC_091779.1, forward strand.
CACTCTCAATTAGAATAACACTTTTCCTTATTGAGACACCGACATAAATGAATCTCAAAATAATTACATTGAGTGAAACAAAACAAAAAAAGGATATGCTGTATGGAGGACAGTGAAAAAGTTGGCTTAAAACTCAACACTTGGAAAACAAGATCATAGCATCCAGTCCCATCACTTCATGGCAAATAGATGGGGAAACAGTGGAAACAGTGTCAGGCTTTATTTTTTTGGGCTCCAAAATCACTGCAGATGGTGACTGCAGCCATGAAATTAAAAGACACTTGCTCCTTGGAAGAAAAGCTATGACCAACCTAGACACCATATTAAAAAGCAGAGACATTACTTTGCTGACAAAGGTCTGTCTAGTCAAAGCTATGGTTTTTCCAGTAGTCATGTATGGATGTGAGAGTTGGATTATAAGGAAAGTGCTGAAGAATTGATGCTTTTAAACTGTGGTGTTAGAAAAGACTCTTGAGAGTTCCTTGGACTGCAAGGAAATCAAACTAGTGAATCCTAAAGGAAATCAGTCCTGAATATTCATTGGAAGGTCTGCTGCTGAAGCTGAAACTCCAATACTTTGGCCACCTGATGCGAAGAACTGACTCATTGGAAAAGACCCTAATGCTGGGCAGGAGGGGAAGGGCATGACAGAGGATGAGATAGTTGTATGGCATCACCAGCTCAATGGACATGAGTCTGAACAAGCTCCAGGAGTCAGACACAACCAAGTGACTGAACTGAACTGAGTATGACTCCATTAAATTCTAGAAAATGTAAAATAATTTATAGTGATAGAAAGCAGATCATTGGTTTCCTGGGGACAGTAGAACAGCAGTACAGGTGGGGTAAGGACAGGAAAAAGGGATGGATTACCAAGAAGTACAAGAAAACTGGGGGATGATCATATGTGTATGTTGATTTTGTTGATGGCTTCATAAGTGTCTAAATGGCTAAAATTATCAGTGTGTACATTTCATATGTACAGTTCATTCTACATCAATTATATCTCAGTAAAACTGCTGAAAATTTTAAAGAATGCCTTTCCTGTGTATTCTTTCCATATGTTCTGTGCATATCTCTATCTTACTGCTCACTGTATTTCAAGCATGTTACCCGTTCACATCCTTTGTTCAGTTAACCAGAATGAAATAAGTTAAGGATTTACTAGTCCTTGGTGATAAAGAGTTGGTGATTAATATTGGGGCACCAGTATTATATATAATAATAGACTGTCATTGGTGGTAACTGGCACCAACAACATCTCTTGGAGAAGACTACTTAGCTTAGCTAGTTGATATATTTAAGAGCTCTATTCTTCCCCAGAGCCTCAGCTGTAAAGAATCAGCCTGCAATGCAGGAGACACAGGTTCGGTTCCTGTGTTGGAAAGATCTCCTGGAGAAGGAAACGGCAACACACTCCATTACGCTTGCCTGGGAAATCCCATGGCCAGAGGAGCCTGGCAGGCTACAGTCCATGGGGTTGCAAAAGAGTCAGACACGAATGAGCAACTAAACAACAGCAAACAACATTCAGCATCCTTCATCTTTGTCATATCTCCAACTTTGTACAATTCTCCCCCTTTTTATTTTTCCTTACATTTTCATCATGAATTATGCCACTGCACTTAACCCTTGGTAGGATACTTTCAGTCCTATAATCTAAGAATCTATGACAACAGTAAGACGTTTTTAAGTCAAAATTTGTAGTCATTTAAGATTTCTCTAATAGCGATTTGGTGAATGAGATCTGTTCTCACTTATGAAATTGAAAGCCAAGTATTTGACTTGCCAGGCTCAATGTTTGTGTTGAAACACTTAATACATTGTGATACACTTAATAAAAATTACATAAATGGATTCAGATAATGCCTTATTTCAGATTCAGAGTTGATACTTTCAACAAGTACTTTTTAAAAGAATAAATGAAATGAACATTGTTAACTATCTGAAAAACTTCAAAGATTATTAGTTGTCTTTTCTCCTGCCTCTGTTTTGAATAAACCTTCCCAAACATTTTATCCATTGTGGGCATTTTTCAAAGAACTATGATTCTGACCCGGTGCTGGGGGGAAAAAAGACCCTCAGGCTTGGAAAGATTGAAGGCAGAAGGAGAAGAGGGTGACAGAGGATGAGATGGTTGGACGGATGGCATCACCAGTTCTGTGGACACGAACTTGGACAAACTCCGGGAGATGATGAGGGACAGGGAAGCCTAGTGTGCTGCAGTCCATCGGACACAACTTGGTGACTGAAACACAACGTGATTCTGACACGATTTCTCCTCTTCTACTGCTTGGAGCCTGCTGCTGCCAGCCCTGCCAAGCCTGCTAAGCTCTCTGCAGGTCACTTTCCACATCTCGAGTGCCTACAGACGTGTCACCACTGTCGCATATGCTTCTGTCTACCGGGCTCGATGTCTCTCGCCTCCCTGTGTACCGCCCTACAGACCTTCTAGATCTGGATCAGGGCACTGCCGCCTCTCCTTTTGGGTACTTCTGCTCCACCAATGCTGACACATTGAGGTTCTGGAGGTGATGAGTTTCTGCTGTGCTGTGGTGGGCAACATTGCCCTCTCCATGTCATGTGGCCTTGCCCACTTCCCTGGTGGCGCAGATGGTAAAGACTCTGCCTGCAATACCGGAGACCCAGGTTCGATCCCTGGGTTGGGAAGATCTCCTGGAGAAGGAAATGGCAACCCACTCCAGTATTCCTGCCTGGAGAATCCCAGCGACGGAGGAGCCTGGTAGGCTACAGTCCATGGGATCGCAAAGAGTCGGACACGACTGAACGACTTCACTTCACTTCACTTCTCCAAGTTTTGCTTCCCAGCCTCCTCTGTCCCCAGGACTTACATGATTTCTTGGAGCGACTGGCTTCATACTGGTTTCTTTCTGCCTCACTCTCCCTTTAGGAAAAATTCTGCCCAGGAAATTGTCTCCAGGGACTTCCCTGGCCATCCAGTGGTTAAGACTGTGCTCTTATGCAGAGTGCATACGTTTGATACTTGTTTGAGGACCAAGGATCCCACAGGCATGGCATGTCCAAAAACAAATAAATAAAATAATGAGCTGTCTTCCACTGGAAATCAGGTTCCACCATCAGCTAAGATATGTTGATCAAAGAGTAAAAGCTCAACTTTCATATCACTGTCAATTGAATTTTTTTGTTTTTAAAAAAATGTCTCCATTCCTTGTGCATGTAGATTTCTACAAATGTGCCCTTAGAGGAGTGGTTTGAGGCATGTGAATCTGGAACCTACCTTAGGCTCCATCTAGGACAAGAGATGCTACACGCATTTTTTGTACAAAATTGTGTCCAGTTACAAAATAAATGGGAGCATTCAGTTTTTCGTTACAAACATTGTCTTAAATTCATCACATTACAAGCAGATTCTCAGAATATGTATGTATTTGGCTTTTATTAGGATTCCCCTCCAAAAGGACAGTTTCCTATGAAATACGACTTCTAAAAGACCTATAAAACTAGAATACTTTTAAAACATTTGAGCATGTGGTTCTGGAAGAAAAGCAAGAGAAGCTGGCATGGAAAATCTGAACATTTGCAGGATTTGATCCAGATGATCTCAACTATTAAGAGAATTATTTAATGGCCATTCTCATGTACTTGTTTTGTCACTTTCTATTCAGCTCGGATGTGAATACACTAGCTTTTCTGTCTTCGATTATGAACAGAGCACTACTGGAAAGTTGGGAGCATGGAAAAGAGTAACAGTGGTGATTGAATGAATGGCAACAAAGACTATAAAAGGAAACATTTAAGGAAATAAATGTCTATATTTACATGAAATATATTTAGCATAAACTCACATCTGAAATGTATATATGTGCATATATAGAATAGCTACTGATAAACAAATATTTCACTTTTCCACATGACATTTATTATGTTGTTCTGTGAAAGACTAGATGTCAGATGATAGAAGCAACTGGAGCAAACTATTTCATCTGTTCGCCTCCATCTAGATAGGTCCTCTGCACTATGCATGAATTCTTAGATGAGGCGCTTACACAGTTCTCCAGCTGGGCAAATTGCTGGCATAACCACACAAATTATCAACTTCCTCTATACTTATCCTTACCCATTAGCATCTCCTTGGTGCCCTGGGACAGGCATAATTAAAGCTAGGTATATTTCACATTTTTCTTTTTTTAATTAAAAATATTTATTTTATTTCATGTTTTTCAATCAATAAACATTTATTAACATACTCTGTGTAAATTATCAGGCTTGATGCTTGGGGGGAATTTGTAGAAACTAGCAATACCTTGTGGTTTGCTTGTTTAGTTGCTAAGTTGTGCCTGACTCTGCGACCCCACGGACTGTAGCCCACCAGGCTCCTCTGTCCATGGGGTTTCCCAGGCAGGAGTACTGGAGTGGGTTGCTATTTCCTTTTGCAGGGGATCTTCCTGACCCAAGGATTGCAACTGCATCTCTTACATCTCCTGTACTGCAGGCGGAATCTTTACTTCTGAGCCACCTGTATATGTATATATATGTGTGTGTATATATATATATATATATATATATAGAGAGAGAGAGAGAGAGAGAGAGAGAGAGAGAGAGAGAGAGAGAGATCCAAGATTGAGGGTATCCTCCCTAGGATAGAATACATTCCTCAACTGAGTGAAGAAAGCCTTTGCACATTTAATAAAGTAAAAGTTGCTCAGTTGTGTCCAACACTTTGTGACCCCATGGATTATACAGTCCATGGAATTCTCCAGGCCAGAATACTGGAGTGGATAGCCTTTACTTTCTTCAGGGGATCTTCCCAACCCAGGGTTGAACCCAGGTCTTCTGCATTGCAGGTGGATTCTTTACTAGCTGAGCCACAAGGGAAGCCCATTTAATAAGCATTTAACACATTTAGAAATGACTGCTGAGCCCTGATACTTCTGCACAGTACCTCAGCTGAGCTCTGTTGTGTCCTGTCGTGCCTGCAGAAAAAGTGAAAACAGCATCAAAATCCTAGCCCTCAAACTGTTGCTTCTCAGGGGAAAAACAATGTCAAAAGGGAAGAAAGACAAGAAGACATCTACACTACATCAGGCAAATGCTTCCCTGGTGGCTCAGATGGTAAAGAACCTGCCTTCATTGCAGGAGACCTGGGTTCAGTCCCTGGGTTGGGAAGATCCCCTGGAGAAGGGAATGGCTACCCACTCCAGTATTCTTGCCTGGAGAATTCCATGGACAGAGGAACCTGGTGGGTTACAGTCCATGGTGTCACAAAAAGTCAGACCTGAGTGAGCAATTAACACTTCCAAAGAGAACAGTTGAGCAAAATGAAAATTAGTCCCTGGCAACCATCCACATAAATACACACATAAACACATTCAGACACACACACACACACACACACACACACACACACACACACACACACATCAATAATGCAAAAGATAGAAACCAACTTAGATGCAAAAACAAAAATCAGAAAGAAATTCTTCACAAGTGTTCTGAGCTACAGAAAACGTAGTGAGAAGATAAATTCAATAAACAAGAGCCCATAGTGAAGATGATCAAACAATAAAATGAAAGTTCCCTGGTTGTCTAGTAGATAGGATTCAGCCCTCATTCACAAGAGGATGAAATAAACAGGAAAGTTACAGAAGTAAGAGAATAAATTGAAGGAAAAAATAGCAGCATCTATGATTACATTTGAGACTACAAGAAATACACTAGAAAGTGTTAGTCTGACTAACTTTGCAACCCCAGGGATTGTAGTCTGCCAGGCTCCTTGGTCCATGGAATTCTTCAGGCTAGACCAACTTAAAAATAAACTTAATGATATGTAGGAAAGTGATTACAAATGCACAAAATAAATAGCAAAAAGCCAAATGCAATAAAAAGAAGCTAATTTATATAGAGAACAAAATTAATACAACATAAGAATACTGTTTCTGAAAGAATTTAAATATGAGTTAGAGAAAGTATTAAATGATCTAATACAAGCAAACTGTACTCAAATGAAAAAAATCAACCTCTCTTCAGTATATGGAAGTCAATCAATGTGATACACCATATTAAGAAATTGAAAGAAAAAAACCATATGATCTTCTCAATAGATGCAGAAAAAGCCTTCGACAAAATTCAGCACCCATTTATGATTAAAAGTCTTCAGAAAATGGGCACAGAAGGAACCTACCTCAACATAGTAAAGGTCATATATGATAAGTCTACAGCAAACATTATTCTCAGTGGTGAAAAACTGAAAGCATTCTCCCTAAGATCAGGAGCAAGACAAGGGTATCCACTTTCACTACTATTATTCAACATAGTTCTGGAAGTTCTAGCTACAGCAATCAGAGAAGAAAAAGAAATAGAAGGAAACCAGATTGGAAAAGAAAAAGTAAACCTCTCACTGTTTGCAGATGACATGATACTATACATAGAGAACCCTAAAGATAGTATAAAAAATTACTAGAGCTAAGCAATGAATTTAGCAAAGTTGCAGGATACAAAATCAATACACAGAAATCACTTGTATTTCTATACACTAACAATAAAAAATCAGAAAGAGAAATTAAGGAATCAATCCCATTTACCACTGCAACAAAAAGAATTAAATATCTAGGAATAAACTTACCAAAGGAGACAAAAGAACTGTATACATAAAATTGTAAGACACTAATGAAAGAAATCAAAGATGACATAAACAGATGGAGAGATATTCCATGGTCCTGGGAAGGAAGAATCAATATTGTGAAAATGACTATACCACCAAATGCAATCTTCAGATTTAATGCAATCCCTATCCAATTACCAATGGCATTTTCCACAGAACTAGAATAAAAAATTTCACAATTCAAATGGAAACACAAAACACCAAATAGCAAAAGCCGTCTTGAGAAAGAAGAATGGACCTGCAGGAATGAAGCGTCCTGACTTCAGGTTATACTACAAAGCTACAGTCATCAAGACAGTATGGTACTGACACAAAAACAGAAATGTAGACCAATGGAACAAGATAGAAGCCCAGAAACAAGCCCATGCACCTCTGGGTACCTTATCTTTGACAAAGGAGGCAAGAATATACAATGGGGCAAAGACAGCCTCTTCAATAAATGGTGCTGGGAAAACTGGACAGCTACATGTAAAAGGACAAAATTAGAACACTTCCTAATGCCACACAGAAAGATAAACTCAAAATGGATTAAAGACCTAAATGTAAGACCAGAAACTATAAAACTCTTAGAGGAAAACATAGGCAGAACACTCGATGACATAAATCAAAGCAAGATCCTCTATGACCCACCTTCCTAGAGTAACAGAAATAAAAACAGAAGTAAACAAGTGGGGCTGGATTAAACTTAAAAGCTTTTGCACAGCAGAGGAAACTATAAGCAAGGTGAAAAGACAGCCCTCAGAACAGGAGAAAATAATAGCAGATGAAACAACTGACAAAGGATTAATTTCCAGAATATACAAGCAGTTCATATAACTCAATGCCAGAAAAACAAACAACCCAATCAAAAAGTGGGGAAAAGACCTAAGCAGACATTTCTCCAAAGAAGACATATAGATAGCTAACAAACACATGAAAAGATGCTCAGCATCGCTCATTATTAGAGAAATGCAAATCAAAACCACAATGAGATATCACCTCACACTGTTCAGAATGGCCACCATCAAAAAGTCTACGAACAATAAATTCTGGAAAGGGTGTGGAGGAAAGGGAACACTCTTGCACTGTTGGTGAGAGTGTAAATTGATACAGCCACTATGGAAGACGGTATGGAGATTCCTTAAGAAACTAGGAATAAAACCACCACATGACCCAGCAGTCCCACTCCTAAGCATATACCCTGAGGAAACCAAAACTGAAAAAGACACATATATCCTATTTTTCATTGCAGCACTATTTACAATAGCTAGAACATGGAAGCAACCTAGATGTCCATCAACAGATGAATGGATAAAGCAGTTGTGGTACATATACACAACGGAATATTACTCAGCCATAAAAGGGATGCATTTGAGTCAGTTCTGATGAGGTGGATGAACATAGAACCTATTATACAGAGTGAAGGGAGTCAGAAAGAGAAAGATAAATATCATATTCTAACTCACATATACGGAATCTAGAAAAATGGTCCTGAAGAATTTATTTACAGGGCAGCAATGGAGAAACAGACATAGAGAATAGACTTATGGACATGGGGAGAGGGGAGGAGAGGGTGAGATGTGTGGAAACAGTAACATGGAAACATACAGTACCATGTGTGAAATAGATCACCAATGGGAATTTGCTGTGTGGCTCAGGAAACTCAAACAGGGGTTCTGTATCAACCTAGAGGGGTGGGTTGGGGCGGGGAGATGGGAGGGAGGTTCAAAAGGCAGGGGATATATGTATACCTATGGCTGATTCATGTTGAGGTTTGACAGAAAACAGCAAAATTCTGTAAAGCAAGTATCCTTCAAGAAAAAATAAATTAATCAAAAAAAATAATAATCAACCTCAAGATCATATCAATTTGTTAAAAAATTTTCATGGATACTACTTTTACTACTAAGATAATGAATTTCTAGATAACTCTCGTCTATCTAGACAGACAAATAACCAATCATCTCAGAGCATGGGGTATGGATATTACAATTGATCTCAATCTTCTCTGCAGCAACATTTGATGCCAGAAGATAATGTAAAAATGCCTACAAAGCTCTAAGAGAAAACAACAGTGTGTTTCAAGAGTATCAGAACCAGGCACAACACTGGGTAATAAAAATAACCAGATGTTTTCAAATATGAATAAATTATTACAATAGACCCTTTAAGAGTTTTCTTTTTATTTTGATTTTTAATGCTAAGAGCATATTTGGTTGAAATTTAATTTATATAGAGTGGAATTAATAAACTTTTGTGTACAGCTCCATGAACTTTGACCTGTGTAACCATCACTCTCATTAAAATTTAGAATATTTCAGTCACCTCAGAAAATTTCCTGGTGTCTCTTTCCAGTAGACAACCCTGTATCCTTTCCTGATTTCTATCATCATAAACTAATTTTGCCTGTTCTTAAAATTTATATACATGAAACAATACAGTATTACTATTTTATTTAGCTTCTTTAGCTCTAAATTATGTTCTTATATTTCATTCATGCTGTGATATATGTCAAAACTTTTATTGCTTTTAACATTTAGAGGAAATTAGTTATTTTATTTGTATTAAATTGTTCAGTTGGGCATCTTGTCAAAACTGGACTTTTTCTTTCTTTTTTTTTTTTTTTAGCTTCAGATTATTTTTTTTCTTTTTATTTTTTTCTTGAAGGATACTTGCTTTACAGAATTTTGCTGTTTTCTGTCAAACCTCAACATGAATCAGCCATAGGTATACATATATCCCCTGCCTTTTGAACCTCCCTCCCATCTCCCCGCCCCAACCCACCCCTCTAGGTTGATACAGAACCCCTGTTTGAGTTTCCTGAGCCACACAGCAAATTCCCATCGGTGATCTATTTCACACATGGCACTGTATGTTTCCATGTTACTGTTTCCACACATCTCACCCTCTCCTCCCCTCTCCCCATGTCCATAAGTCTATTCTCTATGTCTGTTTCTCCATTGCTGCCCTGTAAATAAATTCTTCAGGACCATTTTTCTAGATTCCGTATATGTGAGTTAGAATATGATATTTATCTTTCTCTTTCTGACTCCCTTCACTCTGTATAATAGGTTCTATGTTCATCCACCTCATCAGAACTGACTCAAATGCATCCCTTTTATGGCTGAGTAATATTCCGTTGTGTATATGTACCACAACTTCTTTATCCATTCATCTGTTGATGGACATCTAGGTTGCTTCCATGTTCTAGCTATTGTAAATAGTGCTGCAATGAAAAATAGGATATATGTGTCTTTTTCAGTTTTGGTTTCCTCAGGGTATATGCTTAGGAGTGGGACTGCTGGGTCATGTGGTGGTTTTATTCCTAGTTTCTTAAGGAATCTCCATACCGTCTTCCATAGTGGCTGTATCAATTTACACTCTCACCAACAGTGCAAGAGTGTTCCCTTTCCTCCACACCCTTTCCAGAATTTATTGTTTGTAGACTTTTTGATGGTGGCCATTCTGAACAGTGTGAGGTGATATCTCATTGTGGTTTTGATTTGCATTTCTCTAATAATGAGCGATGCTGAGCATCTTTTCATGTGTTTGTTAGCTATCTATATGTCTTCTTTGGAGAAATGTCTGCTTAGGTCTTTTCCCCACTTTTTGATTGGGTTGTTTGTTTTTCTGGCATTGAGTTGTATGAACTGCTTGTATATTCTGGAAATTAATCCTTTGTCAGTTGTTTCATCTGCTATTATTTTCTCCCGTTCTGAGGGCTGTCTTTTCACCTTGCTTATAGTTTCCTCTGCTGTGCAAAAGCTTTTAAGTTTAATCCAGCCCCACTTGTTTACTTCTGTTTTTATTTCCGTTACTCTAGGAGGTGGGTCATAGAGGATCTTGCTTTGATTTACGTCATCGAGTGTTCTGCCTATGTTTTCCTCTAAGAGTTTTATAGTTTCTGGTCTTACATTTAGGTCTTTAATCCATTTTGAGTTTACCTTTGTGTATGGTGGGCTTCCCTGATGGTTCAGATGGTAAAGTGTCTGCCTGCAATGTGGGAGACCCAGGTTTGATCCCTGGGTTGGGAAGATCCCTTGGAGAAGGAAATGGCAACCCACTCCAGTACTGTTGCCTGGAAAATTCCATGGATGTAGGAGCCTGGTGGGCTATAGTCCATGGGGTTGCAAAGAGTCGGACATGACTGAGTGACTTCATTTTCTTTGTCCCCACTGAGGAGAGAAGTTGATAGCAAAACTTCCTTCCTATTGGTGTTAAGAGCTGTTCTAATTTCATTCTTTTATGTGTAGCTATCCAGTTTTCCCAGCACCATTTATTGACGAGGCTGTCTTTGCCCCATTGCTTATTCATGCCTCCTTTGTCGAAAATAAGGTACCCAGAGGTGCATGGGTTTATTTCTTGTTCCATTGGTCTATATTTCTGTTTTTGTGCCAGTACCATACTGTCCAGATGAGTGTACTTTTGTAGCATAATCTGAAGTCAGGAAGGTTGATTCATCCAGCTCCATTCTTCTTTCTCAACACTGCTTTCACTATTCAGGGTCTTTTGTGTTTCCATATTAACTGTGAAATTTTTTTGTTCTAGTTCTGTGAAAAATGCCATTGGTAATTAGATAGGGATCACATTGAATCTGTAGATTGCATTTGGTAGTATAGTCATTTTCACAATATTGATTCTTTCTACCCAGGAATATCTGGAATATACCATGGAATATCTCTCCATCTGTTTATGTCATCTTTGATTTCTTTCATTAGTGTCTTACAATTTTCTGTGTACAGTTCTTTTGTCTTAGGTAGGTTTATTCCTAGATATTTAATTCTTTTTGTTGCAGTGGTGAATGGGATTGAAACCTTAATTTCTCTTTCTAATTTTTTATTGTTAGTATATATAAATGCAAGTGATTTCTGTGTATTGATTTTGTATCCTGCAACTTCGCTAAATTCATTGCTTAGCTCTAGTAATTTTTTTGTACTATCTTTAGGGTTTTCTATGTACAGTATCATGTCATCTGCAAACAGTGAGAGCTTTACTTTTTCTTTTCCAATCTGGATTCCTTTTATTTCTTTTTCTTCTCTGATTGTGGTAGCTAGGACTTCCAGAACTATGTTGAATAATAGTGGTGAAAGTGGATACCCTTGTCTTGCTCCTGATCTTAGGGGGAATGATTTCAGTTTTTCACCATTGAGAATAATGTTTGCTGTAGACTTATCATATATGACCTTTACTATGTTGAGGTAGGTTCCGTCTATGCCCATTTTTTGAAGACTTTTAATCATAAACGGGTGCTGAATTTTGTCAAAGGCTTTTTCTGCATCTATTGAGAGGAACAGATGTGGTTTTTTTCTTTCAATTTGTTAATATGGTGTATTTCATTGATTGATTTGTGTATGTTGAAGAGTCTTTGCATTATTGGAATAAACCCAATTTGATCATGGTGTATAAACTTTTTGATGTGTTGCTGAATTCTGTTTGCTAAAATTTTGTTGAGGATTTTTGCATATATGTTCATCAGTGACATTGGCCTGTAGTTTTCTTTTTTTGTGTTATCTTTGTCTGGTTTTGGTATCAGGGTGATGGTGGCCTCGTAGAATAAGTTTGGAAGTGTTCCTTCCTCTGCAATTTTTTAAAAAGAGTTTTAGAAGGCTAGGCATTAGCCCTTCTCTAAATGCTTGATAGAATTTTCATGTGAAACTATCTGGTCCTGGGCTTTTGTTTTTTGGGCATATTTTTGATCATAGCTTCGATTTCAGTGCTTGTAATTGGGTTGTTCATAATTTGTATTTCTTCCTGGTTCAATCTTGGAAGATTCAACTTTTCTAGGAATCTGTCCATTTCTTCCAGGTTACCCATTTTATTGCCATATAGTTGTTCATAATAGTATTTCATAATCCTTTGTATTTCTGCATTGTCTGTTGTAGCCTCTCCTTTTTCATTTCTAATTTTGTTGATTTGATTCCTCTGTTTTTTTTCTTGATGAGTTTGGCTAAAGGTTTGTCAATTATTTATCTTCTCAAAGAATCAGCTTTTAGTTTTATTCATCTTTACTATTGTTCCTTTCTTTTCTTTTTCATTTATTTCTGCTCGGATCTTTATGATTGCTTTCCTTCTACTAATTTTGGGTTGTTTTTTTTTTGTTCTTTTTCCAGTTGTTTTAGGTGTAAAGTTAGGTTGTCTAGTTGATGTTTTTCTTGTTTCTTCAGGTAGGATTGTATTGCTATAAACTTCCCTTTTAGAACTGCTTTTGCTGCATCCTGTAGGTTTTGAGTTGTCGTGTTTCCATTGTCATTTGTTTCTAGAAATTTTTTGATTTCCCTTTTTTATTTCTTCAGTAACCTGTTGGTTATTTAGAAACGTGTTGTTTAATCTCCTTGTCTTTGTGTTTCTTCCAGGTTTTTTCTTGTCATTGATATCTAGTCTCATAGCGTTGTGGTCAGAGAAGATACTTGATACAATTTCAACTTTCTTAAATTTACTGAGATTTGATTTGTGCCCCAAGATGTGGTCTATCCTGGAGAGTGTTTCATGTGCACTTGAGAAGAAGATGTATTCTTCTGCATTTGGATGGAAAGTCCTGAAGATATCAATGAGATCCATCTCGTATAATGTATCATTTAAGACTTGTGTTTCCTTATTAATTTTCTGCTTTGATGATCTGTCCATTGGTGTGAGTAGGGTGTTAAAGTCTCCTACTATTATTGCATTACTGTCAACTTTTCCTTTTATGTCTGTTAGTGTTTGTCTTATGTATTGAGGTGCTCCTATGTTGGGTGCATAGATATTTACAATTGTCTTCCTCTTGGATTGATCCCTTGATCATTATGTAGTAGCCTTCCTTATGTCTTGTAATCTTCTTTATTTTAAGGTCTATTTTGTCTGATATGATGATTGCTACTCTAGCTTTCTTTTGCTTCCCATTTGCATGGAATATATTTTTCCATCCTCTCACTTTCAGGCTATATGTGTCTTTGGGTCTAAGTGGGTTTCTTGTAGACAGCATATATTTGAGTCTTGTTTTTATATCCATTAAGCCAGTCTGTGTCTTTTGGTTGGAGCATTTAATCCATTTGCATTTAAAGTAATTATTGATATATATGTTTCTATCACAATTTTCTTAATCGTTTCAGGTTAATTTTGTAGATCTTTTTCCTTCTCTTGTATTTCTTGACTATATAAGTCCGTTTAACACTTGTTGTTAAGCTGGTTTGTGGTACTGAATTCTCTTGACTTTTGCTTGTCTGAAAAGGTTTTTATTTCTCCATCAATTTTGAATGAGATGCTTGCTGGGTACTGTAATCTTGGTTGTAGATTTTTTTTTCTTTCAGTACTTTAAATATATCCTGCCATTCCCTTCTGGCCTGCAGAGGTTCTGCTGAAAGATCAGCTGTTAAACATATGGGGTTTCCCTTGCATGTTACTTGTTTCTTCTCCCTTACTGCTTTTAATATTCTTTCTTAGTGTTTAGTCTTTGTTAGTTTGATTAGTATGTGTCTTGGCATGTTTCTCCTAGGTTTGATCCTGTATGGGACTCTTTGTGTCTGTTGGACTTGATTGACTATTTCCTTTTCCATGTTGGGGAAATTGTCAACTATAATCTCTTCAACAATTTTCTCATACTCTTTGTTTTTCTCTTCTTCTTCTGGGACCCTTACAATTTGAATGTTGGTGTATTTCATATTGTCCCAGAGGTCTCTGACACTATCCTCAGTTCTTTTCATTCTTTTTACTTTTCCTGCTCTTCAGAAGTTATTTCTACCATTTTATCTTCCAGCTCACTGATTTGTTCTTCTGCTTCAGATATTCTGCTATTGATTCCTTCTAGAGTATTTTTAATTTCAGTAATTGTGTTGTTTGTCTCTGTATGTTTATTCTTTAATTCTTCTAGGTCTTTGTTAATTGATTTTTGCATTTTTTCCATTTTGTTTTCAAGGTTTTTTTTTTTAATCATCTCTTCTATCATTATTCTGAATTCTTTTTCAGATAGCTTGCATATTTCCTCTTCATTTATATGACTACTGTGTTTCTAGTTTTTTCCTTCATTTGTGTAGTATTTCTCTGCCTTTTCATTAATTTTTTTAACTTACTGTGTTTGAGGCCTCATTTTCCCAGGCTTCAAGGTTGAATTCTTTCCTCCTTTTAGTTTCTGCCCTCCTTAGGTTGGTCTAGTGGTTTGTGTAATCTTCGTACAGGGTAAGATTTGTGCTTTTTTGTTTGTTTGATTTTCCTCTGATAGGCAAGGCTGAGTTAGGTGGTAATCCCGTCTGCTGATGACGGGGTTTGTATCTTTGTTTTGTTTGTTGTTTAGATGAGACATACTGCACAGTGTGCTACTGGTAGTTGGGTGATGCTGGGTCTTATATTCAAGTGGTTTCTTTTGTGTGAGTTCTCACTATTTGATACTTCCTAGGGTTAGTTCTCTGGTAGTCTAGTGTCTTGGAGTTAGTGCTCCCACTCCGAAGCCTCAGGGCTTGATCTCTGGTCAGGAATGAAGATTTCACAAGTGGTTTGTTATGGCATTAAGTAAGATTAAAACATATTCAAAAATGAGAAACCAAAGATGAACCCCAGATAAATTGTAGTTGCAAAGCCAGGCAAATAATAATTAAAATAAGGGAATATACACATATACGCACTGTGCTGATCTCTGGACCTGCTGTGGGGGCAGCTCAGATTCCAGTCTCGTCCCACTCCTCTGTGTTCTTGCCTCCAATGTCTGCAATATCAGAACTAGTGTGTTTTCTTTTGGGGGGAGCTCTCAATGACCTTTTATATATTCCATAGACACAGAGTCTGCCTAGTTGATCATGTGGATTAAATCTGCAGCTTATACAGCTATTGAGAAGGTTTTGGGTCTTCTTCCTTAGCCACACTGCCCCTGAGTTTCAACTGTGGTTTTATTTCCACCTCTGCATGTCAGTTGTCCACTGGGGTTTTCTCCTGAGGCTGTCCTGGAGGACTTGGGTTTGCCCCTATGAGGGCCAGGTGTGGAGGTGGTGCAGCTGCTTGGGTTTCAGGAGTTCTGGCAGCACCAAATACTCAGGGGAGTTGGCGGCTAGGGCAGCAGGACATATAGTGCTCTAGAAGGGTATGGAAACCAGTACTGGCCAATACGCTCCAGTATTCTTGCCAGGAGCAACCTCCTCCCTGACAGAGAAGCCTGGCAGGCCACAGTCTACAGGGTCACAAAGAGTCAGACACTACCGAAGCAACCCTGCACGCACAGATGCAAGACTTTTTTTTTTTTTTAACCTGTGGCAGCTCTGCCCCAGTGAGAGTTGAGTGTGAAGGTGGCACAGTTGCTTGGCTGGCGGGGACCCTGGCAGCGCCAAGTGTGCAGGGACACGGTCTGCCTCTGCGGCAGGAGTTTTGGCCCTATCAGAGTCTTTTTTCGAGCCTCTTGTAGCTGGCAATAAGAAGACCTCTTTGGCCAGTATTTCTCCATAGCTCCGTCCGTTCAGGCACTTAAGAGGGCTCCTTTGCTTGGGGTCCTTCTCTGTTGTTTGGGTGTCAGGCACATAGAGAGGCCCCCCTGGCTGGGGTCCTACTCTGTAGACTGGCGCATAAGGCACTTAAAGGGGCACCCTGGGTGGGGTCCTACTCTGTAGTTCAGTGCCTCTGGTGTTCGATGAACCAGCCTCTCTACTGTTCAGCTGCTGATGGCTCCACCCCCTATGCGTGACTCAGCAGTATCACCTTGCTTCCATGGCTTCACAGACATTTGCCACCACAATCTCCTCCCTCACATCCCCTCAATCTGTCTCTCCACAGTCAACAGCAGCCCTCACCCTGGGACTGCTCCACAATCCCTAAACTCCAGTTTCCAGCTGCTGCACCTTCCAGGGGATCTATGTCCCTGTACAGGGTATGTGTGGCTGTGGCAAGGACTGTCTGATTCTCATTCCATTAAGGCTGCCACAGATCAGCTGTTTCACTCTCAGCCTTAAATGTTTCTCCTCTGACTCAGACAATTGCCCTGATGTGGGGATCATATCCTTACTTCAGTCCTCCCACCCTCTGAGGGCAGGTCCAGTCCTACTAACACTCCTGTTTTTCCCCCTAGTTCTTTCATCCTACCGAGTTTTGCATGGGTCTATATACTCTTTGCTGCAGGTCAGGTACTCCTGTCTGCTCTCAGCTGGTGTTCTGCATGCACTTCTGTGTCTGAAGGTGTATTCCTGATGTATCTGTGGAGAGAGATGTACTCCAGGTCCACCTACTCCTCCACCATCTTGTTCTCCATAACTTTGATTTTTATTTCTGAATAGTATACAGTTTTTTCCATTTTAATGTTGATGGACACTTGGATTGTTTCCAGTTTGGGGCCCTTATAAATAAAATTGATATAAACATTCTTGAATAAATCTTTTGTAGGATAGTGACATTCCTTTCTTTTGGCAATACAGTTAAGAATGGAAATACTTGGTCATAGTATAGGTGTGTGCTTAGCTTTATTCAAGAGTGAGAAACTGTTTTACAAAGGGGTTGAATTATTTTATACTCCTACAAGAACTGTATGAGAATTTCAACTGCTCCACATCCACAACAGCCATTTTTTTACTTTTAATTATTTTGGTATCTCATCATGGTCTGTATTTACATTGCCCTGAGAGGTAATGGAGAACCCCACAGACAGAGGAACCTGGTGGCTACAGTCTATGGGGTCGCAAAGAGTCAGACATGACTGAATCAACTAAGCATGCATTAATGAGTCTCAACACCTTTTCACATACTATTGGTCATTCATAGATCTCTTTTTGTGAAGTGCCTATTCAAGTCATCTGCTTTTTTTAATTTAAATTATTTGTCCTTTTAATGTTTAATTCATAGGAGTTCTTTTACATTCAGGGGACAAGTTCTTTATCAGATATATGTTTATGAATATGTTCTCCTAGATTGTGGCTTGGCTTTTCTCTTTCTTAACAATGTCTCTTATGAACAAAAACTTTTAATGTTGATGAAGTCTAATTTATCATTGTTTCTTTTATAATTAGTATTTTATATATCTTAAGAAATCTTTATCTCAATATTATAAAAATATTCCTCTATATTTCCTTTAAGGAAACTCAATAGTTTAAGGTCCATATAACCAAAGCTATGGTTTTTCCAGCAGTCATGTGCAGATGTGAGAGTTGGACCACAAAGAAGGCTGAGCACCAAAGAATTGATGCCTTTGAATTGTGGTACTGGAGAAGACACTTGAGAGTCCCTTGGACTGCAAGGAGATCAAACCAGTCAGTCCTAAAGGAAATCAACCCTGATATTCCTACAAGGACTGATGCTGAAGCTGAAGCTCCAATACTTTGGCCTCTTGATGTGAAGAGCTGACTCACTAGAAAAGACCCTGAAGTTGGGAGAGAGAGAACACAAAAGGAGAAGAGGGCAGCAGAGGATGACATGGTTAGATAGCATCACTGACTCAGTGGACATGAATTTGAGCAAATTCTGGGAGATAGTGAAAGACAGAGGAGCCTGGCATGCTATAGTCCATGGGGTTGCAAAGAGATGGATGTGATTTAGCAACAGAACAACACAACTTACGAGTCAAAGCTCCTTTTTCCCCCCACATAGGTATGTTTCAGCTTCATCATTTATTGAAAACACTCTTTTCCTTATTGAATTGACTTAACACTGTATACGTATAGGTCTATTCCAGATTCTCTCTCTCTTTTTTTTTTTATCAGATTATAGTGGTTTAATAGTGGCCCCCAAAGGAATGCCCAAGTTGTAACCCCAGAACATGCAAAAGTGACCTTATTTGGAAAAATGATCTTTGTACATGTAATTGTGGATTTTGAGATGAGGTCAACCTGGATTTAGGCTAGACCTTTGTTTACTTGTGTTCAGCTGCTCAGTTGTGTGTGATTCTTTGCGACCCCATGGACTGTAGCCCACCAGACTCCTCTGTCCATATAATTTTCCAAGCAAGAATACTGGAGTGGGTTCCCATTTCCTACTCCACAGATTGTCTTTTCTGTTCCATTGCTTTATGACTTCATTTATCTACCCTGACGTCAATTGCACTGTCTTCATTATTAAAGCTTTGGGTAAGTCTTAAAATCTAATAGTGGGAGTCCTTCACTTTTGTTCCTTTTCAAGGTAAGATAGCTATTTTAGGTCTTTGCATTTCTATATAAATTTTAGAATCAGATTGTCTGTTTCTCCAAAACACCTGCTGGAATTTTGATTGGAATTGCATTTAATCAATAAATCAATGTGGTAAGAATTAACCAATCTTCCCTTGTAGCTCAGTAGGTAAAGAATCTGCCTACAATGCAGGAGACCCAGGTTTGATCCCTGGGTCAGGAAGATACACTGGAGAAGGAAATGGCAACCCATTCCAGTATTCTTGCCTGGAGGATCCAATGAACAGAGGAGCCTGGCAGGCTATAGTCCATGGGGTCGCAAGAGTCAGACACAACTTAGTGACTAAACCACCACCACACTCAACCAATCTTAACAATATTGAGTTTCCCAATTCATAAGCATCATATGTCTTTCCACTTCAGCTTTTAAAATTTTCTATTAGCAATATTTTTATACTTTTCAATATATAGGTCTTTGCACATATTTTACTAAATATATTCAGAGGAAGGTGTAAATGGCATTTAAAAAATGTTTTTTCCAGTTGTTTGTTGCAAATAAGCAGAGACACAAATAATTTTGACTTTTTATCTCTTGGATCTTACAAAGTGGATTTTTAATTATAGTGGGTTTCCCCCCCTCCTTCCTGTTTTTCTTTTTTTTAATTTTCCACTGAATTTTCTATGTACACCAGTGTGTTATCTGTAAATGAAAATAGTTGATAGTTTTACATCTTCTTTTGTGTGTTTATGCCTTTTACTTCTTATTCTTGCCTTATCATATTCACTATCTCCAGTACAATGTTGAATTGAAGGGATAAGAGGGAACATTTTTGCCTTAAAGGGAAAACAACAGTTCTCCATTAGATTGTATGTTTGTCCTAAGTTTTTTGTAAATGCTTTAATCAGATTGGAAATGTTCTCTTTATTTCATCCTAAGGTGAGACTTTTTTTTCATGAACATGTGTTGAGTTTTATCAAGTGTTTTTCTGCATCTATTAACATGATTGCATAATTTTTCCCCTTTATGCTTTGATGTGGTGAATTACATTGATTGATTTTTCGATACTATACCAAACTTGCATGACCCTACTTGGTCATTATGTTTAATCTTCTTTATATACTGCTATTCACTTATATTCGCTTAGAATTATTCCACTGATGTTCATGAGGTTCATGGGGTCAATACTTCTATTTTTTGTACTTGCCCAGTTTTGTTATGAAGGCTTTTCTGGACTCATAAAATTGAATGGGAAAATGTTCCCTCCTCTTATTCTCTGAAAGGCTTTTAATATTTATATTATTTCTTACTTAAATGTTTGGTATTATTCACAAACCAGTGTACTTGGGTCTGGGATTTCCTTTTGGGTAGACTTCTAATTATTTGAATTCTTTAAAAAATATGGGAGTATTCACATTTTCTACTTTTTATGGAATTATAGTTGATTGATTAATACAGTGTGGTGCCAATCTCTGCAGTATACTAAATTGACTCAGTTATACACACACATATATTACTCTTTTCCATTATGTTTTATCATGGGATATTGACTATAGGTCTCTGTGCTATACATTAGGACCTTGTTGTTTATCCACTCTAAGTGTAATAGTTTGCCTCTACCAACTCCAAACTCTGTCTGTTCCTCTTCCTCCTCCCCTTGGAACCACAAGTCTGTTCTCTACATCTATGAGTCTGTTTCTGTTTTGTAATAGGTTCATTTCTGCCATATTTTAGATTCCACATATCAGTGATATCATATGGTATTTGCCTTTCCATTTCTGACTGATTTCATTTAGTGTAATAATCTCTATAATAGTTGCATTCATGTGACTGCAAATGGCCTTATTTTTTCTTTTTATGATCGAGTAGTAGTGCATCGTTCGTACATACCACATCTTCTTTATCCATTCACCTGTCAATGGATATTTAGGTTGCTTCCATGTTTTGGCTATTTTGAAAACTGCTGCCCTAAACATAAGGTTGTATGTATTTTTTTGAATTATAGTTTTATCTGGATATATACTCCTAGGAGTGGGATTGCTGGATCATACAGCAATTCTATTTTTAGTTTTCTGAGAAACCTCCATACTGATTTCCATAATGGCTGTATCAACTTACATTCCCAGCAACAGTGTAGAAGGTTCCCTTTCCTCCACGCTGTCTCCAGCATTTGTTATTCGTAGACTTTTTAATGATGGCCATTCTGACTGGTGTGAGGTGGTACCTCATTATAGTTTTGATTTGCATTTCTCTAATAACTGAACAACGTTTCATGTGCCTATTGGCCATCTGTATGTCTTCTTGGAAAAATGTCAATTAAGGTCTTCTGCTCATTCAAATTTTCTATATTTACTTTTAATAATTTCAGTAAGTTGATTTTTGTAAGCAAATTTCCCATTGTTCTAAGTTGTCAAATGTATCATAATAAAATTACTAATAATATCCCCTTTATCACTCTCTTAATGTCTGTAGGGTCTATACAGATATCATCAAATTTGTATTTCTCACTTTTTTGAGGGGTCAGGTCAGTCATCCTGTGGGACTATTCATTTTATTAATACTTTAAAGAATCAACTTTCCTTTTCATTGGTTTTCTTTATTTTGCTTATTTTTTCATGTTTTTTATTCCATTGAATTTTGCTCTTTTATTATTATTTTCTTCCTTCTACTTCTTTGTCTTACAAAAACAATAACTTGATTTCTTTTTAGGAATAAAGAAAGAAAGAAGGAGATATATTCAACAATGTCAAATCTTTAGAGCAGTTAACATGAAGAATGAGAAAGTCATTAAAACTGGCAAATAGGAGACCATCAGTGACTTGTTTTATTGTATAAAGGAAAGACTTAGAATCAGACACATTTGAGCTCTGGTAATGGAATCTGTTTTTCTTTTTGACCATCCATTGTATGAGCACAACTTCCTTTATGTAAGAATCCTCCTATCTGACAACACACACACACACACACACAAACTATGATTCTCGAAGGGATATAAAACCTATCTTCCATGACAAACATGGAAAATTCCAGAAATTTACTTTCCCAAGAAAACTTGTAGCTAGGATACAGGCCCATGATCTAAGTTTTGCCAGTCAGAGAATCATAGCTCATATCAGGGACCATGAGAGACCGTCTCTAGTGCAGCAGTAGCTGCAGAAATGGTACCTCCTAGGGAAGCAACAAGACTGGTGCTGACGCAGGCATCCCGTACTCATCTGGCAGTGTCGGCAGTGAGAAGAGCGAAAGCTACGAAGTGCAAAGCCGCCAGAAGTGTCCTCATTCATGCACCTCTGTGTGAATGAGATCACCCCTGACTATATAGCCCTCAGTCTAGGTCTTCAGACTTGCCTGGGGTTCTATGAGTCTACCTGACAACATAATTCATTCTCTGCTGAAATCAGGCGGCCTTAGCTTCTGTTCCTTGCAACTAGGAGACCTGTCTCTTTTAGACTGAATCCAAGCACCATGCTTACTAGCTGAGTGACTGTCACCAGATGGGTGATCTTTGTGCAATGTTCTGAACATCTTTTTCCTCAACTATTAAATGAAAGAAATGGTACCTACCTCAGTGTGGTTATGATTATTATGCAACATCTACAGAGCACCTGAGGTGTAACTGGTCCTAAATAAAGTTAAGTCCATGAAAATAAAAATTTATTACCCCCTAAAATGTTGATTCAATCTCTTTTAAAATCATTATCAAATCATATGTCATAGATCAAAATGGTGAATAAGAAATTTGAGGGTAGAGATAAACAAGATAGCCTTTACTTTCCAAATTTCAAGAATAAGAAAAGGCAAGCATAAGGTACTAACTCAAGGGGAAGCAGGGTTGAGATAAGATATTTTATCTTTTTTAGGAATTGGAAGACCTGAGCTTGTTTGTAAGATAACAAGAAGAAACTAATAAAGAGTAATTTAGACAGAAAAGATGGTTGACAAAAAGTTGACAGAAGTTCTTTAAAGGTATCAAGGGTCTAGATTAGAATCCTATTTTGTTGCAAAAATATACAGAATTTTACATACTAGGTACGATAAGACACAAAGAATAAGAAGTATTATCCAGGTGGGGGAAGTTCCTGTTTAAGTTAAATCTATACATACTCTGTATCTTGTCATCATAAAATTGAATTGTTTATTGAAAAAGGCAAGAAGCTCTAAAACCACAAAAGTTTTATAGTTATCTCCCATGGAATGTAAACCTTGACTACAAAGCTATGATAACTGCAAATCTTCCTTTACATAGTTGGCGTAAAAATTATATTTGGACACTTTATGTTTACTATAAAAGTAATTTTTGCTAGAATATGTTTGTTATAGTAAAATGGAACTTACTTTTCTAAATTATAATGTACACACCAGCTCTGTGTCAATGGTCAGCAACTTTGTGAACCCACACTGTATTCTCTCACTATGATCTACATGATAGATCCTTTTGTCCTACTTTTCTCCTCAAAAACTTGTGTTTAAAATCAAATTTGTGGTTCTAACAGATTTGCTTTTTTAAAAAAAGTTTATTTTTTATTGGAGTGGAGTTGATGTACAATGTCGTGTTAGTTTCAGGTCTACAGCAAAGTGATTCATATGTGTGTGTGTGTGTATTTGTGTGTGTGTGTGTATGTGTGTGAAAGTAAAAGTGTTGGTTGCTCAGTTGTGACCCCACGGACTGTAGCCTGCTTTTCTGTCCATGGAAATCTTCAGGCAAGAATACTGGACTGGGTAACCATTCCCAACCCAGGGATCAAATCCAGGTCTCCTGCATTGCAGGCAGATTCTTTACAATCTGAGCCACCTGGGAGGCCCCTATGTATATGTATATGGGCTTTCCTGGTGGTGCTAGTGGTAAAGAACCTGCCTGCCAATACAGGAGACATAAGAGACATGGGTTTGATCCCTGGGTCAGGAAGATCCCCTGGAGCAGGGCACGGCAACCCACTCCAGTAAATGGACAGAGGAGCCTGCTGAACTATAGTCCATAGCGTGCCAAAGAGTTGGACATGACTGAAGCAACTTAGCCTGCATGAATACATATATATTCAGGTAGATATAGAAATACTTTTTCAGATTCTTTTCCATCATAGGTTATTGCAAAATACTGAATATAGTTCCTTGTGGTAACAGATTTACTGCTAAACACCATATGAAGCTCTTTGCCTATTTTTTCCCCTTCGTCCATTCAAGAGAGCAGTTTTGGTACAGCAGTGGGGATCACAGCCAGACTGAAATGCATTAGGGAGAAAATAGCAGTGAAGAAATGGAGGCAGGCAATTAGCCTCCACTTAAAAATGTTGGGGGTAAATGACAGGGCACAAAGATAAGATGCAAACTCAAGAGAGTAGAGAGTTAAGATAAAAAATGATGTTTAGACGGGATGGCCTGCACTTGTGGGTAAGACAAGGAGCAGGAGCTTGTGCAGAGGGAGGAACTGAAAACTCAAGAGAGAGAAAATAAGAGTAATAAAACAAAATCCAGGAAAAAGTCGGAGATCAAGGATCTATAGGATGGGACTGGTGTTTGGGAGACGTTTTCTTCCTCTGGGAAAAAAAGAAAAGGAGCAAATGGTGGAAATTTTAGGATGAACATTAAAGTGTATGGTCAGATACTTGTAAAATTCCATGAGGAGCCAAGGGCTGAGAAGTGACTTTGACGGCCAGAGGAAAACGGAGAGTGCTTAGAGATTGCTCAGAGGAGAATGCCATGGAGAAGTCTTGAATTGAATAAAATGATTTGAGTAGCAGTGCAGCTACAAATGAAACACCAGTGGATTCAGTTAGCAAGTTCCTTGCTTTTCTCTAGTTACATGTAGGTGTAGAGAATCTGTAATAGCACTTGAAATATTAGGGACAATGGTTTTACCACGAAGCGACAGAGCTTTTGGAAGAACTAAGAAGAAAACAGGACCACACAGAATCAAAATGATGGAGCTGAGAGGGACACCTGAGAGACACAGAGCCCACCTGTCTACCTCCAAGCAGAAAGATGGCTGGACGACCCACTGGCCATGCCTGACAATAAGACAGTGTCCCCTAAGACCTCGAAAATGAAAGAAATGGAATCATCCCTAACATTTAATATTTTGAAATCAATATACAATAGACTGGAACAGAAATATGCATTGCCACCTTCATAAAGGGACTCCCAGACCTTCTAGAGCAGATGGTGTGATCTGACTAACTATATTAACATATCTAAAGAAAGTGTCAAACAGCCTTAGAAACAGAGAAAAGAGCACTGTCCAAAGGGAAAGAGTACCTTGGGCAGTGGACGTTGAGTTTCTGGTCCCATCAGCAAGATCATCCCTAAAACAGAGCGAAAGGAGTGACGTGTGGTCTGTGCTGCCTGCCACTCAATGGTTCAATCATCTGATTTGGTGCTAACCTAGAGCTATTCTCATCATAATTTGGCTTCCTCCAATCTTTCCATAGGGAGACAGTGCTCCAGTCCTTCACATTCAAGTCAAAACTATGTCAATTATTTCTTACTGTAAATATATTAACCCGTGACCAGTTTTACTTATCAGTCATATGAACTTGGCTGACATAAGCCCACCTCCAAAAGCCTAGGTGAGCTGATGATGGGTTTCTGAATCTGCAGGGCTGAGGTTAGCTGGAATTCATGAAACGAAGGCCTTACCCTTCAAGTGTTCAGGGGAGATAACAGGCTGGCCTTCCCCTGGTGAGAACCCACATCTACATAGTTTTTCCCATCTTGAAACAAAAACCGGTATACAGCAGATTGGACAAGGTCATGTGTGCTTCACCCTTACTGCCCCTCCAGATGGCCCTGGATGGTAGAGTCCCTTGCTTCAAAGGGAAATTGTCCTGAGGCTGGCAGGCAATTATGTCAAAACTGAGTCAATACCATCTATGGACAGGGAGGCTTGGCATGCTGCAGTCCATGGGGTCGCAAAGAGTCAGACACAACTGAGTGACTGAACTGACGGACAGCCTTTGAGGAGCCAGTAGTCAGCAATTTTTTTTTTTTTTTTCTTTTTTGGTAAAACTCCAGGCTGATGGCTCTAGATTGCATATTTCTTTCTCTGTAAAAGCTTTGTTAAGTTTTGCAGGAAACAGAAAAGAGGAGCCTTCAAAATGCCCACACAAGCTGTGCTCCTGAAAGGTCTTCTGGCCACAAGGTACAATTTTCTCTCCAGGATCTGGGAGGTCTTACCTCCTTAAACAACTGTTTGCAAGGCAGGTGGAATGCCTCGAGGAAGGGATTCAGTTTTTCATCTTGATGCCGATATCTTTGTGCATGACAGCTCCCCCATCCCTCCCCGTGTCCTTTGCCCCGCTGAAAGATAAACACAGGGCGCTTAGCATTTTCCCCAAGTGCACATTCATCGGCACTGACTCTTATTTTCCCCACCTCTGACTTTCATGCTGGACTTTTTGCCTGTGTTGTGGGGTCAGGTGTGGGATACAGGGGAGGGAGGGACTGTATTTTGTTAAGATCAAAACTGTGATTGATCTACCTGGGATTTCGTCTAGCTAAGTAACAGGAAAAGGGATAAACGAGTCCACTAATGCAAACACTTGGGTTGTGGGTGGCCAAAGACAGAGCTGGCTGGGGTGACCCAGGCAAGGAGTGGGGATTAGACAAGAGAGTGAGAGGCAGATCAGGAGCTATGATACAAGGAAAAGTGGAGGCGGAAAGACGTATTACTCCCAAGAAGGAATCTATAAAAATTAGACGCTAGGGGAACAAGAAAGGAGCCTGGACCAAAGGACATGACTACCCAGAGGGGATGTGGAATAGACAGAAATGCCAGGGCAGAAATGTCCCTGGGCTTAGCTTTGAAGAGATTGTATAAAGCCTGGTGGGCTACAGTCCATGGGGTCTCAAAAGACTTGGACACAACTGAGCAACTAAACAACGACAATAACCAATAAACATTAAGATCCAGATATAGTCTGATAGAGGCTCTTCTGTGCAAAGAAAATCTGTTCATCTTTTTTCTTTTGTCGGCCGTTCCTCATGACATGTGGAAATTTCCTGCCCAGGGATCAAACCTGCACCGCCTGCAGTGGAAGCACAGAATCTTAACCACTGGATCACTGCTGCTGCTGCTGCTGCTGCTGTCACTTCAGTCATGTCCGACTCTGTGTGACCCCATAGACGGCAGCCCACCAGGCTGCCCTGTCCCTGGGATTCTCCAGGCAAGAACACTGGAGTGGGTTGCCATTTCCTTCTCCAGTGCATGAAAGTGAAAAGTGAAAGTGAAGTCTCTAGTCATGTCTGACCCTCAGCGACCCCATGGACTGCAGCCTTCCAGGCTCCTCCATCCATGGGATTTTCCAGGCAGGAGTACTGGAGTGGGGCGCCATTGCCTTCTCCGACTGGACCACTAGGGAAGTCCTAAGAAAGCCTGTTTTTCTTAATTAGGTCTATAAGATCAAAGATATTAATAGCAAAGTAATTTTGTGATCAAACAAACATGAAATATGGCAATTTAATGGATCAAGACAATATGAAGAAGTTTTTAAATGTTAAAACAAATTTGGAACAGTTTTGGTTGTCATTGGAAATTGGCCCAGGGGCCAGAGGGATGTCGGGGTATTGGGTGGGGTTTGTGGTACAGAGTGGGGATTATGGTTCCTTTCTCCATCCTGCTGCTTCAGAGTCTTTAGAAAAAAACTGAGATCCTTCTGACTCCACAAAGAAAGCTGTGCTGCAGACCCAGTGGTGCTGTTAGCCAAAGGACTGGGGATCCTTGCAGGGGCCTACCCCAGTGGGTACCAACAGCAAGCCTCGTCGATGACCACAATCAATAGTCACTTGGGCCTCTGAAGTCCAGAACTTTAATAGCCTTAACAGCACTCAATTTTCCACAAGTGCAGCATAACGGTTACAATCTAGACTGCCTAGAATTGAACTCTGGTTCCCGCACTGAGCTACTGCATTGGCCAAGAAGTTCCTTTGGTTTTTAAGTATTAATGAAAATAAAAGACATCTTTTTCCTTTTCACAAAGAACTTTATTGAACAACATATTCACTTTTTTGTTCCACTGCCTTCTGCCATTTTTTAGCAACTTCATAATTTCATCTTCTCAAAACTTTTTATCTTTTCAAGCAAACAACTGTTTCAGGTGACTTTTACTGTCTTCAAGGGATGGAATTTTTTTTCCATTAGGAGAATTTTGTGAAAACCAAAATAAATGGAAATCCAGAGGTGTAATGTCTGGTGATTATGGTGGATGAATCATGACTTCCCAGTCAAGCTGTAACAGTTTTTGCCTGGTCATCAAAGAAACATGCAGTCTTGTGTTACCCTGAGGAGATATTATCCATTTTCTGTTGACTAATTCTGGATGCTTTCTGTCGAGTGCTGCTTTCAGTTGGTCTAATTGGGAGCAGTATCTATTGAAATTATTGTTTGGTTTTCCGAAAGAAGCGCATAATAGAGGACTCTTTACCAGTCCCACAATGTACATAATACCACCTTCTTTGGATGATAAACCACAGCCTTTGGTGGTTCATTTCACTTACCCCATGATCTCTCTCATTCCACATTATTATACAGTACCCACTTTTCCTCACTTGTCAAAACTTGTTTTAAAATCAGAATGTTTACTTTACATATCAGTCGAGAATCTCACGCAGAAATATGGTCAAGAAGGATTTTTTTCACTTAACTTCTGTGAAAACCAAACATCAAAGCAATTAACATAACCAAGCTGGTGCAAATGGTTTTCAGTGCTTGATTGGGATATTCTGAATATGTCGGCTATCTTCCATGTAGTATAACATTAATTATTCTCGGTTAATGTCTTGATTTGATTCCTATCAACTTCAACTGATTTACCCCACCATGTAGCATCCTCCAGAGAGAAATTTCCAGCATGAAACTTCGCAAACCAATTTTGACACATCCGATCAGTCACAGCACCTTCTGTATACACCACATAAATCTTTTTTGTGTGTGTTTCAGTTGTGTTTTTACCTTTCTTGAAATAATAAAGCATAATAAGCTGAAAATGTTTTTTTTTCTTCTAACTTTTAACATTAAAATGGCTACACAAAAATTCACCGATTTTTGAAAGGTATTTATCTGGCTGTATGAGGTCTTAGTTGTGGCAACGTGGAATCTTCCTTGTGGCATGCAGAGTCTTTCCTGGCAGCGCCCGGGCTTCTCTAGCTGCGGAGTGTGGCCTTCTTCCTAGTTGTGGCATGGGGGCTCTAGAATGTGGGCTCAGTAACTGAGGTGTTTGGGCTTAGTTGGCCCACAGCATGTGGGACCTACCCCAACCAGGGATCCCAACCAGGGATCAAACTCTCATTCTCTGCATTACAAGGCAGATTCTTAACCACTGGACCACCAACAAAGTCTCAAAAAATTCACCAATTTTGATAAGCTTTTTTAAAATTCATGCGGATATCACATTACAACCTAACAAGACTGTTTGGAATGAAGTTAAAGAGAACTGCTAAGTGCTACTAGAGCCATCTTATGGAATTTTGGCCAACCTCATACTAAATAGAGCCACTCTTGTAGAAAGAGGGGCTCTACACCTGCATCACAGAGACACAGTGGTGAATAATTCACCTGCAATGCAGGAGACATGGTTTGATCCCTGGATTGGAAAGACCCCACTGGAGCAGGAAATGGCAACCCACTCCAGTATTCTTGCCTGGAAAATTCCATGGACAGAGGAGCCTGGCCCGCTACCAGTCCATGGGGTTGCAAAGAGTCAGATACGACTGAGCAACTGAGCATGCACACAGCATCAAAGACCTAGGCACATCTGTTCAAGAACTGCCAGCCCCCACCTGGTTCTTTCTTCAGAACCTCTCCTGGTTGGTGGGGCGTCTTTCCCTCACCAGCTCCACCCCTACTTCATTGTCCCTCGCCTGCTGGTTACCTCTGCTGCTGCTGCTAAGTCACTTCAGTTGTGTCCGACTCTGTGCAACCCCATAGATGGCAGCCCACCAGGCTCCCCTATCCATATATATGTATATGAATGACTTTATTATATACCTGAAACCAACATAACATTGCAAATCAACTATACTTCAATTAAAAGAAAGAGTACATTGTGCAATTTTACAGTTGTCGGTACATGTGTGCATGCTCAGTTGCTTCAGTTGTGTCCAGCTCTTTGAGACCCCATGGACTGTCGCCCACCAGGCTCCTCTGTCCATGGGATTCTCCAGGCAAGAATACTGGAGTGGGTTGCTGTGGCCTCCTCCAGGGTATCTTCCTGACCCAGGGATCGAACCTGAGTCTCCTGCTTGGCCACTTATTAAAGGTGTGACCTTAGCAGAGTTAATCCCTATCTAGCTTTAATTTCCTCCTGAAAACATGGGGATGATATTACTCCTTCATTACTGTTGTGAAGATGAAGTGAAATCACTCGGCATAGCACCTAGACATTATTTATTCCTATTACCTCAAGAGGTGTTGTCAACCTTTAATCCTCCATGAAGCTATGTGGTCCAGTGTTTTTCTAGTGAAGAACTAGCTGGCAGAGTGCTACACAATGGGACTCAACATAAATCTTGGTACAAAAAGAATAACATATTGGGGGAGTCCTAGAGGTGACCAGCCAGAGAAGGCAATGGCAACCAACTCCAGTATTCTTGCCTGGAAGATCCCATGGATGGAGGAGCCTGGTAGGCTGCAGTCCATGGGGTCTCTAAGAGTCAGACACGACTGAGAGACTTCACTTTCACTTTTCCTTTCATGCATTGGAGAAGGAAATGGCAACCCACTCCATATATATATATAGTTGTGTAGTCACTAAGTTGTATCAGACTCTTTTGTGACCCCATGTGTGTATATATATATCCTTTTTCAGATTCTTATCCATTTTAGGTTATTATAGGATATTCATGAAAAAAGCAAGAGAGTTCCAGAAAAACATCTATTTCTGCTTTTTGACTATGCCAAAGCCTTTGACTGTGTGGATCACAATAAACTGTGGAAAATTCTGAAAGAGATGGGAATATCAGACCACCTGACCTGCCTCTTGAGAAACCTGTATGCAGGTCAGGAAGCAACAGTTAGAACTGGACATGGAACAACAGACTGGTTCCAAATAGAAAAAGGAGTACGTCAAGGCTGTATATTGTCACCCTGCTTATTTAACTTATATGCAGAGGACATCATGAGAAATGCTGGGCTGGAAGAAGCACAAGCTGGAATCAAGATTGCTGGGAGAAATATCAATAACCTAAGATATGCAGATGACACCACCCTTATGGCAGAAAGTGAAGAGGAACTAAAAAGCCTCTTGATGAAAGTGAAAGAGGAGAGTGAAAAAGTTGGCTTAAAGCTCAATGTTCAGAAAACTAAGATCATGGCATCTGGTCCCATCACTTCACGGCAAATAGATGGGGAAAAAGTGGAAACAGTGTCAGACTTTATTCTTTTGGGCTCCAAAATCACTGCAGATGGTGATTGCAGCCATGAAATTAAAAGATGCTTACTCCTTGGAAGGAAAGTTATGACCAACCTCAGTGAGTCAGTCAGTTCAGTTGCTCAGTCATGTCCAACACTTTGCGACCACATGAATTACAGCACGCCAGGCCTCCCTGTCCATCACCAACTCCCGGAATTCACTCAAACTCTCGTCCAACCTGCTAAGTCACTTCAGTCGTGTTCGACTCTGTGCGACCCCATAGACGGCAGCCCACCAGGCTCCCCTGTCCCTGGGATTCTCTAGGCAAGAACACTGGAGTGGGTTGCCATTTCCTTCCCCAATGCATGAAAGTGAAAAGTGAAAGTGAAGTCACTCAGTCGTGTCCGACTCTTAGCGACCCCATGGACTGCAGCCTACCAGGCTCCTCCATCCATGGGATTTTCCAGGCAAGAGTACTGCAGTGGGGTGCCATTGCCTTCTCCTCACATCCAACCTAGATAGCATATTAAAAAGCAGAGACATTACTTTGCCAACAAAGGTTCGTCTAGTCAAGGCTATGGTTTTTCCAGTGGTCATGTATGGTTGTGAGAGTTGGACTGTGAAGAAAGCTGAGCGCCAAAGAATTGATGCTTTTGAACTGCGGTGTTGGAGAAGACTCTTGAGAGTCCCTTGGACTGCAAGGAGATCCAACCAGTCCATTCTAAAGGAGATCAATCCTGGGTGTTCATTGGAAGGACTGATGCTAAAGCTGAAACTCCAATACTTTGGCCACCTCATGCGAAGAGTTGACTCATTGGAAAAGACTCGGATGCTGGGAGGGATTCGGGGCAGGAGGAAAAGGGGATGACAGATGATGAGATGGCTGGATGGCATCACCGACTTGATGGACATGAGTTTGAGTAAACTCCGGGAGTTGATGATGGACAGGAAGGCCTGTCGTGCTGTGATTCATGGGGTTGCAAAGAGTCGGACACGACTGAGCGACTGAACTGAACTGAACTGAACTGATAGAGTATTGAATAGAGTTCCTTGTGCTATACAATACATCTTTGTTGTTCATTTGTTTTATATAGAGTAGTGTGTATCTGTTAATCCCAAACTCTTAATTTATTCCTCCTATCCACCCCCCTACCCCACCTCCAGACAATGTACTCTTAACTGCGGGTCAAGGTCAAATGAGTTTGCTTCACACTTGGGTGCTAGATTAATCTGCTTCCTCCTTTATCTGGCCCTGGAGGAGCGGGGAACTTTGTAGACAGCTACACTGGCCTAAGCTCAACTCAGCGCTCTCTTTAGGGCTCCTGCCTGACTATTAGAGAAGCAAAGGCCCCAGGGGCAAAGCTGTGCTCTCAGCAAATGTTCTTCCCCAGTTTTCCCCAACTGCTCCATTCAGCACATCCTGAAGGCAAGGGTAGCAACTTGGGCCAGACTAACCAGGAGTCTGTGAGGATCCAAAAGGACTATGCAATTTAAATATTAGTGACGCTCACGTGATAGTGGAACATGAGCCCCTTTTCAGTGGATGGAAACAACAGAGGTAGATCTCAGTTAGCAAGAACTGGTTCAACTATAGCCCCAAACAACATTGTCTCTAAGACCGATGTATGAACAGTGCTATAAATTTAAAAGTGAATTTAACAAAATGTGAGGATGAAATTCTTGCTTTTTGTCCTAAAAATCAGAATTTCTAGTTGGTTATGACTCTGTAAATAAGATACTTGAGACCAGGGCTGTGATGATCAACCATTGGCTGATAAACTTCAGTTAGTATTAATATATGGTTGCTTACCAAATGAAGATAGTCTTATAAGCTCCTTGATATAGATTGATACATATATAATCTTCAGAACAACCCTGTTAGATTTTATTATTATCTCCATTTTGCACTTGGGGAAATTGAAGCTGAGAGGTTAAATTTTGTCCACAGGCTTCCCTGGTGGCTCAGATGGTAAAGAATCTGTCTGCAGTGCAGGAGACCCGGGCTTGATACCTGGTTCAGGAAGATCCCCTGGAAAAGGAAATGGCAACTCATTCCAGTATTCTTGCCCGGAGAATTCCACGGACAGAGGAGCCTGGTGGGCTACAGTCCATGGGGTCACAAAGAGTCAACGTGACTGACTAACACTTTCATTTTTCATTACATTCAATTATTAAGAACTCTCTTGATTGCTATGGTAGACTGACTGCAGAAATAGCCCCAGTTTTTCCAAAAAAACAACTGTATTTGCATCCCTTGAAATGTGACTGCCACTTCAATTATAGGATGTTGAAGCCTATTTCTCTGTCTGTTGAATTGAGACTGGCCTTGTGACTTTCTTTGACTAATAGATATGGGGGGAATGACTGCATGTGGTGTCTAGGCCTCTAGAGGACATGCATGTTTCTGCCTTATCCTTTGAATGCTTTCTTTTACCTTGGGAACAAGCCTAGGCTAGTCTGATAGAGATTGAGGGGCCACCTGGAACTGAGATGAATCATCCTAGCTGAGGACAGTCTAGACCAGCCAGCCCCTCTCTAGCCCATCAACCTACTGACTGTAGATCCACAAGCAAACCCAGCTAAGACTGGCCAGCCCTGGCTCAGACCAGCAGAACTGACCAGCCAATCCATAGATTAATGAAAAAAACAGTACATTGTTGTTTGGGCCACCAAGTATTAGGGTGATTTGTTATGCAGCATTATTTTAGCAATAGATAACAGATACAGTTGCCTCCCCAGTCATTTCTTCTCTTTGCTTTGAAGGCAAAACCTACTTCCCACTACAGAAGTTTAAAGAGTGTATGTTCACTTTTCAAACTATTTTGCAGTTAGAGTGATTCAGTTCTAGCAGATATACAGGGAAGTCAGTATGGTAGGAGGATATGTGGGGAGGGAAATAATACTGAGAAACATTTTCCTTTCTGAAAAGAAACTGGCAGTGAGATAGTGAACTGCTCCTTTCTTCTCTATCTGCTTTGAATACAATCATTAAAAATAGACATTGGAGCAACAGTAGCCATTTTGTGATCATGAAGCAAGAAGCCTAGGAACAGCAATCTAACACATTGGAAAGAATGGAAAGTTGAAAAGATCCTAGGTTTCTGGCCACATTACTCAGTTGCAGAAACTGGCTAACCTTTTGACTTCTTTATTATTTAAGTGATTGTGTGTTAGCTAAGTATTGATACATGTGATTGAACTTTGAACAAACACATTGGAGTCCAGGTCTTGGTGCTAACATTTATGCAAATAAGAACGAGTGACCTCTCTGGAAAAGGCAGCCTTGCCCAGGGCATGCAGCCTAATGAGCAAACTGGGGGCTGGATCTCAGGTCCCTTGACCAAATGGCCTTGTGTAGTGCATAACCTGCTCAGTCATCCTTGGTGACCCTGCTGGAATTCTACAAATTCAGGATGTTTTTAGGATGCTTCTTCCAGGATTGCCTTCAAACCCCAGTGGGAATTCATTTACTGTTTTAAATGGTAACAAATCCTTGGCTGTTAAAGCTAAATTTGATTTGGGAAATAGTCAAAATTATTTGATCCCAGAGATGGCAACAATGAAAGTGTGCCAATGAGATCTCCTGCTGCTGGGAGCACAATTGACTAATGGCCCCAGTTACCGCCCCTTGGGATGCACTGCACTTATGCCATTTGGTTTCCAGACAATGACAGCATGATGGGGAATGAAGGCAGGCAGACCCTTCTCAACAAGACCTGGGACTCAAGGGCTCCCCATCAGCCTGGCTGAACATTTCTCAGAACTGTGCTGTGGCTAAGATTCTTCTCACCCAGGCCTTCAATTCATTCTTCTCTCCTTCCACACATGTCAGACCTGCAATACAGTCTCAAAACTCTTCATGCTTTCCTTGCTTCCACCTTTTCCTTGCACATCTGGCCTCTTCTTGGCATCTGCTCAGCAGATCCAGCCCATAGTACCAGGTTTAGTGAAAGGATGAGGGGTAGTCATCAACCTGTTTAACAATGGCCAATTTCAAAGTACCAACAGTTTAGCAACTGGCTCAGGGCTTTCCTGATAGCTCAGTTGGTAAAGAATCCACCTGCAGTGCAGGAGACCCCGGTTCAATTCCTGGGTTGGCAAGATTCCCTGGAGAAGGGATAGGCTACCCACACCAGTATTCTTGGGTTTTCCTTGTGGCTCAGCTGATAAAGAATCTGCTTGCAATATGGAAGACCTGTGTTATATCCCTGGATTGGGAAGATCCTCTGGAGAAGAATAAGGCTATCCACTCCAGTATTCTGGCTAGGAGAATTCCATGGACTGTATAGTCCATGGGATCACAAAGAGTTGGACATGACTGAGCAACTTTCAAGGGAAATGTTAGAAGTAGCTATAAAATAAAATGACTTTTCTGATATAACTGATAAAAGGGACTCAATGAATATTGGTTAACTATTGAATAAGTGCAAAGGTTTTAAAATAAAATAATGTCATCTCCTATAGTTTTGCCTAAATGTCTACTGGCTTGGATGTACAAGGTGGACCTCCAAGTTATTCTTGTTGCTGCTACTGTTGTCCAGTCACTAAGTCAAGTCTTACTCTTTGTGACCCCATGGGCTGCAGCACATCAGGCTTCCCTGTCCTTCACTATCTCCTGGAGTTTGCTCAAACTCATGTCCATTGTGTCGATGATGCCATCCAACCATCTCATCCTCTGTTGGCCCCTTTTCCTCCTGCCTTCAATCTCTTCCAGCCTAGGGGTCTTTTCCAGTTAGCTCTTCAAATCAGGTGACCAAAGTATTGGAGCTTCAGCTTCAGCATCAGTCCTTGCAATGAATATTCAGGGTTGATTTCCTTCAGGACGGACTGGTTTGATCTTGCAGTCCAAGGGACTTTTGAGGGTCTTTTCCAGCACCACAATCCAAAAGTATTAATTCTTGGGGAATCTCCAAAAAAATTTCTCATATGTGTTCATCTTATTCTCACTCTGCTCTGGCTGCCACTTCATTTACATCTGCCTGGAAAACCACTCAAAAAAGTCTTATGGCTACTACTGTCCATCTTGGGAATACCAAACCCCAGGGACCACTGAAAGAAGTTCCAAATCTTCTAATTTCTCTTGAACATGAAAGGGTCCAAATCATATAGGGAGGCCAGGAGAGAAGATGGGAAAGAATGATTTTCTCTCCAACTCCATGCCACAGTTTTTACTTGAACCTACCTGTACATCTCTCGTGACTAGATAAGGAACACTTCATCAGAGTCTGCTACTAAGCCCTTTTATTCACCTGGATCTCAAAATCAGTCCAAGGGACCAGGTAAGGACAGACACCTTCCACTCCAGCTAAAATTCTAGATTTCCATCCTCCTCTAAACTTCCTCAGCCCTCCTCCCTAGGTGACAAACAATGAAACTAAAGATGCCCTGAATATGAAATGGTATATTAACTTTATTTTCTTATATTCTGTATTCTTAATGCTCTGGCATCAGGGGCCTTGCTGATTCTGGAAAATGCCCCTCCCAAGACTAGCTAATTTCCAGAGAC
Organism: Bos indicus; assembly: GCF_029378745.1. Classification (NCBI taxonomy): domain Eukaryota; kingdom Metazoa; phylum Chordata; class Mammalia; order Artiodactyla; family Bovidae; genus Bos; species Bos indicus. The sequence goes on from NC_091779.1 coordinate 36,266,143, forward strand.
AGCAAATAACTCTGTTGAGAGGCTGTCTTTCATTTAATATCTTCAAATGTCTCCAAATTTTGTCTCTAAAATGAAGACAACTGCTGATATAATTACATCAATTGAGAAGGTGTACATGAGATATTGTATCAACAAAATAGAGCTATCTATTCAAATATAACCAACCAATCCAGAGTCCAAACTTGCCAACTAACACCTTTCTCCTAGAGCTCACAGGTTGAGCCATATCCCCCTGCCCTAATCACTCCAGGGCCAGGTACAAGGCAACTAGGGATAGTCCCTACATCCTAGAACCTGTTGAAATTATTCAAACTAGCCAGTCCTAATCTGTCCAGCCTGCTTACCAGGCCTGGTCCATTCCTTCCCACAAATCCACGATAAAGGCTCTTGCCCATGTTTTCCGCTCATTCTTCCCGTCTCCTGAATAACTCTGGTGCTTCCCCAAGTGGCCCTATAGGACATGACATGCCCCCTCCTCTTGAGAACTGTGACAAACTACCTTTTCAATGGTCATTATTTCCAGATCTGTTGGCCTCAGCATACCAGACTAATAATAAAACTACATTTTAAAACAAATGGATATTGGGGAGATTTCAGTGGAGGGCATCTGCACTAGCAACAGACAACTCCCAAATTTTTGTTCTATTTGAACAGCCCTCTTTCATTTACAAAGTACATATCTCAATTGCTTTAATTCTATCAGCAACTGTCTTCATTTTAAAGATAAAATTTGGAGATATTTGAGCAACAGCAACATTACTGAAAGAAATGTGTATTTTCTATGAGGATGTGTGGAGGTATAGGAACAGAAGGACTAGCTTGAGCATCGTGGTACTGGTTTTAAAGAGGGCTCTAGACACACACCAATAAAAAGAACAATCTCAGCCTCTCATACTTCCTGAGAACCTCCTATGTGCCAGGGACCAATATAGATCATTTTCATATATTAACTCATTTAATCCTCATATCAAGCTGAGGTTAATACCCAAGGTGCCTACCATTATTTTCCCTGTTTTATAGACAATCTGAAACCAACTGCTCAAAAATTGGTTTCTGTCATACAATAGTAGAGCTGCAAACAACTTCAGAGATCAACACCCCCCATTTTACAGATGAGTTAAATATGTTTATGCGTTCTACTCCACTGGAAGACTTTGTCATTTTTGAGCACATTCTCCAAATATGGCATATGTACCCTGATCTTGCCAATAGTGAGTTCTGACTCCTGTGACCTCGAGTCCAGCTGCGTCATACAAGGGAAGTGACACCTACTATAATAATCTCAAACCCCATAATCCATCACACATAACTCTGAAAGTACTAAAGGGAAGTGTGTTACAATAACCAAACACACCTAGTGTATATCCCAAGGATTGCCTAAATATTTCCCATTTACGCTATTTTGAGAACTGGCTTCCAGCCCAGTTCCGACAACAGTGTTCAAGATTAAGTGGAAGGCCATGTGAGCGTGGTAAATGAAAATACAATTTTCCCCCCAAAGGGCTATTAGTTATGAGTTTATTTTCTTGTGCGTGTGAGATCTCTTTCTAAGCATTTATGAAATATGAACTTTGCAATTGTCTCACTTACTGGAAAAGTATGTGCGTCCTATGAGGTTTCTAGAGGACAATGGTATGTCAACTCTCATCAGCCTGCCTTCAGAAGATTCTGCAGAAGCTGGGCCCAAGAGCCCCTCTTAGACTACCTCTCCCATAGCAACCGCCTCACTCTTGGCAAAGGCACAGACTCGCTGCTCTACTCAGCTCTGGCGATGTCAGTCGCCTTAATACACTAAGGGTCCTAGACAACAGCCATCTAAAGAGAGCTCAAGGGGCAACAGGGGCTCAATTCCTGGGCACAGTCCTACTGTTTTTGGATTAGAGCCCTTGGTGGCATAGCCCCATCTTTGGGCACAGCCCATTTTGATTCCGTTGGCCGATGATGATCTGATGCATTCATTTGGCTGGAATGTTCTGAGCAGGATGGTAATCAAATTTCGATGACTTGGATGACCCTTATCATCTCTCCCACCCCTGCCTGTTTCTGCACCAAGTTTAAAGCTTATAGGAAAGTGGAATACTTGGGATATGATATTTTCCAAGATTGAACAGCTGGCTTATATCTATTAAATTGCAGCTTTAAATGAATACGCTCTATACTTCCCACTAAACCAAGGGAAACAGCAATGTACTGAGAAACTGGAAAGATTTCTGAGTTCTTTTAGATTATGCCTAAAGGCTTATATTACAGTTCTGAAAAAGACCAGGATCTTGGTAGTGAGTCACGAGTGTGTATGCCAAGCAAATTCACCAGGTTCTTTGACACAATGTAATTGTGCTTTAAATTCTCCCAGTTAGAATATTTACGCCACTGTCTAAAACAAAATTATAGCTTGGAGTTCAATCTTCAGACATTCACTAATGGCTTATCATCTATTGTCATAGTTCAACATGCATATTCATAATTAGTATGCAACATTTTCACAGTTACAGGATGAGAAACTGATCCAAGTAGTCGTTCCTCTAGTGTTCACGTTATTACTTTATCCATTTCTGGTGAAGCCAGGATCATAGCAGCATGTCTGTGGTCAGCCCCTTCCTTACCTCCTACCCAAACTCTGACCTGAATCTGTGAGTTTAGGGGCTCAAGAAAGAGAAAAATTCTAATAAACCCAGAAAATATCATTTATTAAATCCTCAAAGTCTATGTATATCTATGTATACATCACAAAGCCTCCTCCGCAGGCAACCGCCTGGCAGGATGGATCAAGCAACATGCCCACGATTCTTTACTGAGGCCCTGCTGTAAACTAGCTCTAAGGTCCCACATGAACTGGGACCAATATCAAAAGCCAGGGAGCTGGTGACTCTTTAATGTGAACTTTTTTCCGTTTTGCTTTGCTTTGTGTTTTCAATTCTATAGACATGGCATGAATTTGAACCTGCAATGCTTGGATCAGACTCTGAATAACTAAATGCCTGGACTGGGAAGATGTGTCAGATCCTTATTCTCTGCTTCTGCTCTGAGAAAAGGCTGTGCTTTTTTCCAGTGAGTGGCCTAACACAGTGAGGCAATGACTTCTGCATTTTCTGGCAGGAAATATGAAAAAGAATATATATGGGAAATGTGTGTGTGTGTCTGATGGGGTCTTTCTCTCAAGTGATTTTTCTATCTTTGAGCCTCCAGGATAGAGTGGTCTAACCTTTCCAGCTCTGCTTATTTGCTAGGTTCTAGGATTCATTTTCAAGTTGGGGCTCCAAAGCCTATTTTCAACAAGATTTTTTAGTTATTCTTCCAATGAGGTTTAAAGCAATAAAACAGAATAAGAACACGTCCTTGAAGGAGGAATCTGCTCCTTTACTCTTAATGCTGTAATTGTTCACAATAAGGGTGTGGTGAAAGGACACGAAAAGGAAAGTTCAGCTTAAAAATGAGAAGACAGAGGGAAGGAAATGTAATCTGGTGGTGGATTTAGATGAGGATTAGCAGCTGTCCTGACTCCTTTGATGAAGGGCTTAACTAATAGCAAGAAGAACTGAGGATACATCTTAAGAAAAAGCTTCCTGACTATTATAAGCCCTGGCAGTGTCTTCCCAAAAGGGATTTCCCGATGTACATCTGCTTGTTTTTTGTTTTTTTTTTAAAGTGTGATGTTGTTTGTGTAAATTGGGTTTTTGTTGTTATTATTCATTCTAAATTGTAGAAGTTTTAGACTTTCATGTTTTTTCATCATTACTCAAGCAATGCATGTTCATTAGAGAAAAGGTGGAAAATACTGATAAGCAATGAGAAAAAAATTATCTATCATTCCGCCACCCAGAGATAAACACTCTTATCATTCTGAGGCATGTGTTTTCAGACATTTTTCTCTGGGAGACTGGTTAAGTAAATGCTGGTACAGTCATAAAATGTAGCTTTTAAGAAGGATACACACATGATACACCGACTTTGGACCTTGGCCTCAGTTAGTGTTTATCCAAAATCTGCTCTTTGGTTTCATCTCTGACCTTGGCCTTGGCAAGTGAAGGAGGTGAATGCTAACTTCATCACCATCTGGCAACCTTGGAGTCATGCATGTTCAGTGATCATGTGATGGAATAGATTACCATTACATCTAGCTGATAATAATGTCAGTAACTTGAATAAGACATAATCGAGATTCCAGTTAATACCTGAATATTTACCTAAAAATATACATAAGCATTTTAGATATAACCTGGAGGGGGAAATCTCTTATTTGCAGAGAATTTTATATTGAAATTCTAACAGCTGGAGTACAAATATTACATGTGTGTGTGTGTGTGTATGTGTGCGTGTATGTGTAGGGAGAGTAATTATGAATAGTTAGAAAGATTATTAATTTTATGCACTAAAATGATTATTAGAAACTTTCAAAAGCTTAAATAAGGGAATGTTTTGCAAATATTGAACTACAAATACACCATTAATATAGAATAAATTAATGCAAATATTAATAGAGAATGAACTAGCCAGAAAACTTAGGAAGATTATGATATCCTTTCTGAACAAAATGAATAATAACATTTTTAAATGTCCAAGTTGAAAGTAGCCCTTTCTTCAGTATTGAAACATGCAGAATAATGATGGAAAGAACCACTTAACAGTTGTCAGCTCTGAGTGACTATTATAATGTTCCCAGAGGATAATAACAACTTTTAAAATTTTGGACTATTAAATATTAATAATCAAACTGTTATAATTTAATCAGTTGCATACAATTTCTTGTTTACTCTTCTAGCCCAGGAATCTTTCAATGATCCTGATATTTGGCTATTAGAGCCTCTACTTCAACAGAATACATACTTTCATCCTCAGTCACTTGCTGTTTTGAATTGTAATCAACATGCCCCAAGCATAGAGTACATTATATGTTTGAAACAGAGAGATGTATGTCTGTTAGGATGCCTTCAGTTACATGAAATAGACATTCCTACCCAAATGGTTTTAAAAAATTAGGATGAATAAAAGAAATTATTGGCTCACATACCTGAAGAGTCCAAGGTGGCACATAATGTTAGCTTCAAATCAGGCTTCATTTCAGGCTCAAGGCTATGAAGGGAGCCTGGCTTTTCTCTCACCATTTCTCATCTCTACCTCTCGGCTGCATTAGCTTTAACCTTGTCTCCCTCTTTCTGCTGCAAGGATGGCTGCCAGCAGCTCCCAAAGCTGCTTGCCTCTTCCTTGGCAAACAGATAAAAATTGAGTCAGTCTTTGTCCCCACAGTTTGCAGCAAAAGTCAGAAAGTACACCCGGCTAGACGCTTCCTTGCATGATGTTTTCACCTCTGCAACATCACTGTGGCCAGGAGGACACCGCATGACTAGTTACTTTAATCAACCAGCTTCCCACCCCTGGAGGTAGGAAAAAAATCAAACCAAATGGTACATTCCCCAGAGGAATCATGGGACACTGTCACCAAGAATTAGGAGAAACTGATGTTAGCCCGCAAACAGTAGGTGTTAACCACAGTGTGGAACCATGTTTTCCATTGTTCAAATAAGATTATGAAGTGATATATAGGGCATGATTCCAATTTTAATGTACAGATGGCAATGAAAACTTTTGTCTTCATTTATTTAACCAATCCCATCTTACTGATTTTATAGTTGTTTTCACTGTTCAAAGTGATACTTCAACTAGTACAATTGTACATTCAATCTTACATTTGTATAGAATGATATTCTTGGAATAAATTGCTAAATATTGAATTGTTGACTCAAAAAAAAATCACAGTTTAAGGTATTTAGACATCCTGCCAAATTGCCTTCCCCAAAAGTTATACTTTCAGCAGTGGTATATGCATTGTTAGCCTCCCATAACCAATCTCACCAACAAATAGTATCACTCATCATTTCTACAGGAAAAACTAATATTTCATTGTTTAAATAAGTGTCTTTTTGAGCACTATCAAAGATGAAATTATTCTGACATTAGTTATCTACTGATATTTAGTTTTTATGTATTAATGTTTAATGAGCTATCTGTTGATATCCTGGTTCATTTCTCAGTTGGCCTTTCATCTTTATTTACATGCTAAAATTTTATCTGTCATATGTTTTAATTTTTTTCTCACTTGTCATTTTCCTTTATACTTTGTTTATGGTGGGCTTTAGTTGATTTTTTATTGTTCTGCTACATAAAAGCTCTACATTTTGATGTAATCAAAATTATAAAATATTTCTTTTTAGATTGTTGTCTTAAACATCTTTTTGAGCAGTAATATTTTCCACACCAATTATCTCTATTTTATTTTATATTTTCTTCTAGTACAACTATTGTTTCATATTTTATTTTTAAATCCTTAATTCATCTAGAATTCATTTTGCTGTAAGATATGAGGTCAGGCCATAAAGCTACTTTTTTCTAAGTGGCTAAACAGAATTCCTAATGTAGCTGTTAAAAAGCCTGGTTATTAAAAGGGCTGGCTCTGGAGCTAGACTGCTAGGTTTGTGAGCTCTGAAAGTCAGGCATCTTATCTATGTCTCATCTATAAAACAGGTATATGTTTGGGGTGGTTTTGACAGTGAAATGTGCTGAAAACACAGAAAGAATTAGAACATTGCCCAGAACATAGCAAATGGTAGACTTTGTTGTTACCTCTATTGAAAGATCTATCATTTCTTCTTTTGCTATATTACATTTGTGAAGGACTAATTATTTATCTATATGTGGATCTGTTTCTCAAATTTTTGTTTTCTTCTTTTGGCTAGTGTGTCTATTTTTGCCTCTGTCGAGTTTTAAAAGGGTTCATGTCAGTATTTCTGAAAAGAGCAGAATGAACTTGGAACTTCTTAAGATGCCTTGGTTTCTTATCCTTAAAAGCACTAGGAGTCATTTCTTTCCTATGCATCATGTCAGTTTTGCACAAATTAGCTCTCATCACTAAGCTCTATGGATACCATTTTTATGCTTCTTTAGCTTATTCAGTCTCAGCTCTGCCATTTACTAGCTAACTTACTAACCTTGGGCAAGTTATCTGAACTCTCTGCCTCAGTTGCTTCATTTGTAAAGTGGGGTAATAATTCTCATGACCTCAGGGCTCCTGTGAGAATTAAATGAAATGATACATGTAAAGCTCATACTACGGTGAACAGACTAATCCCCAAATAAGTATTAGCTATTAATTTATTTTTATTATTACCTTTGTTATATCATAGGACACAAAAGCCTCTCTTTCATCAAGTCTCTCTTAGCAACTGCTGAAATGAAGAATCAGGATGTAAGAGACACAGAGAAAGGAAGACCAATGGTATTTTTCAAATAAGGTTATTATTTTTCCAAGTTATTATATAATTAATAACACCTCAAGTAACACCTTGTACAGAGCAGGTGCTCAAAAAAAATGTTGAACTAGTAAATATAAAGAAGATCATATTGTCTTTCTACCGGTGCAGTGCTGAGGATTTTATGTGAATACTGAGAAATAAAAGCTTCATTAATAATGTTCCTCAAGAAGTGTGAATAAATAAAATAGTATTGAGATTCTTATTCAAGGCTTCTGGTATAGCTTTCTCTCTATGATCACCACATATTTATACACATGCAGAAAAGAGAAATAGTAAAAAGAGGATAAATGCTTAGGGATTCATAGGCAGAGCAATAATTCCATTTTCTTGAGACCTGTGTTCTTTAGAGACATGGCTTATCACAGAGTAAGTATCCTCTTTTATAATCTGTGTAGCATGCATCTGTGTGTGTGCAAGTATACACACACACACACACACACACACACTCCACAAAAAGACATTTCTTGACATTTTAAACCATTCCAGATTGGCTCAATTCCAGTTAATCATATTAAAATGTCAAGAAAATTAAGTATTAAAGATACAATCTGGTCCTTCTTGAACTTATTTACTTGTTCTTTAAAAAAATAAAAGACATGGCAGGGAGCAGCTGACTGCTTCCTTCCTTCAGCAGACAGTCTAATTACGTCTTCTTGCTTTTTCTCAGGCAATACACTTTAGCATGTGTTAAAAGACAGAAAGGCAGAGGATCTCAAACTTACATGTGGAAGTGTGGCCATGTGTGCTAATTTTCCCTGAGGTTTAGGGCAAGGCCACTGAGAGAGATACTTGAGTTTCCCATCTCTGAGTCATCTTGAGGGTGCCAGTAGCATTTGAGATGTTAGGCCAAAGAATTATTAGGAACCAAAACATTAAAATCACTCCCATGTGAGTGCGAAACTCAATCTTCTTGACTTTTGAAGGAGAGATGTTTCCTTTATAATTCTACCATTTTCAAAGCCAGTAATTACACACTGGATCAAAAGACTGATGAGGAAGAGAATTGGAAACCTGGAGATAATTTAAGAATACCTTGGGTAACTAGACCCAGCCTTTGAAGAAGAACTCAAAGGGGGAGGTCTTCAACGATCTCAACTTTTAGCCACAATTCCTCAGACATCACCACAAAAAAAGAAAGGACTACTTTTGTTTATGTGGCATCTGAAAATCCAGCTATGTCAGCTTGAGTTCATTTTTACAGCCATTTTCACAAGTGATTTAAGTCACTAATTAATTGGCAAATGTTCAGTTCTCATCCATTCTAGTGATCTAGGTCAGGAGAAATAAACATGTCAGTATAGCCTGGAAAGAAAGAATATAAAATTCCTGCATTGCTCTATGAGACAGATTCCTTTGCTATAATGACCCAAATAACAGACTTATAACAGTCAACTTGGAGTTTAAAAGTAGGCATACTTCTTATTTTATACGTAACCTTATGTTTTCAATCGAATTTAAGGCAAATTCCTGAAGTCCAAGGGCCTTGTCCTAAAGATTTTAAAAACAAAATAAATACGTAATGATGATGGAGAAGCTGATAGGTAGGTAAGTAGGTAGATACATAGAAATCATCTACAGAACAGACCCCAGGTTAAAAAAATTTATCATTTTCTCCACATTTGTTAATTTGTTGCCATTCATTCCATCCATTTTATTAAATGCCAGTCACTGTTGAGGCATTGGAGATGGAGTGGTTATCCAAAAAACAAATATTTTTTTCTGCCCTCATTAGATCTTCTAGTCTAATAGATATTGACAATAATTAGATAGTCTTACAAACAAACAGAAAATTCATTACTGGGTCAAATAACTACAAATAAAAGAAAAACAGATAGGAGGATTTGAAAAAGTAAGGAAGGTCAGGGACATCTTCTCTAAGAAGTGATGGTTGAGGAGCTATCTGGGAAAAAAAAAATGACAGGCATAGACTAGATGAAAACAGGAAGGAAGGATATCCCAAGGAGAGAGATCAGCATGTGCAAAGAAAGGCTGTATGGTGGGAAAAAGGCAAGGAGAGAAGCGATTAAAGAAAGCGCCAGTGCAACACTGGAAAATGGGAAGGATACAAGATGGAACCGGCGTGCACGTACGAGGAGCTTTGTCCGTACCTTAAGAGCAATGGAAGTCAAGGAAACAATTTAATCAGGAGGGTGATGTGGTCAGAAATACAGTTTTGCAACAATTAGTCTGAATCCAATGTGAAGATTGGGTTAGAGGGAGCCCAGAGGGGCTCTGGGGAAACTAGCTAGAATATTAGGAAAAAGCTGTGGCTATTATCTGCCTGCAGCCATGAAATTAAAAGACACTTGCTCCTTAGAAGGAAAGCTATGACAAACCTAGACAGCATATTAAAGAGCAGAGACATTACTTTGCTGTCAAAGGTCCATTTAGTCAAAGATATGGTTTTTCCAGTAGTCATGTATGGATGTGAGAGCTGGATCATAAACAAGGCTGAGCGCCAAAGAATTGATGCTTTTGAACTGTGGTGTTGGAGAAGACTCCTGAGAATCCCTTGGACTGCAAGGAAATCAAACCGGTCAATTCTAAAGGAAATCAATTCTAAATATTCATTGGAAGGACTGATGCTGAAGCTGAAGCTTCAATACTTTGGCTACCTGATGAGAAAAGCCGACTCATTAGAAAAGACCCTGATGCTGGGAAGGACTGAAGGCAGGAGAAAAAGGGGATGACAGAGGATGAGACGGTTGGATGGCATCACCAACTCAATGGACATGAGTTTGAGCAAACTCTAAGAGATGGTGATGGACAGGGAAGTCTGGCGCGCTGCAGTCCATGGGGTCACAAACACGACAGAGTGGCTGAACAACAACAACATTATCTGGCATGATGGTAGCTTAGACCAAGATGCTACCAGTGGAGATGGATAGAAAGAAAAATCACTAGGACTTGAATTAGATTTGAAGACGGAAAGAGGCTTACAGAATAAGCATATGAAGTAAAACTAATTGCTTTTGGTGTAGGGAGGGAGGGTTAAAACAACAGTAATACTTTACAAGGCCAAATACTGCTCATGACTCAGGCAACTGGCATTCAAAATCTAAATAAGTCTAAATCCAGAATTGTGATTACTTTATGTTGCTCTGAAGCCTTACACTTGCTTCCCAGAGCTAATCTAAGAAATCTAATCTAAAAGTTCTAAGAAACTATGGGAGTGCTACTTCTAGTTAAGATATAGAAAGCCATAAAGATTATCACTTTTATCATGACAAAAAAAAGTAATAGATAAACTAAAAATTCTATTTTTCTTTTCTTAAAAGTCTTCAAAGGCTACTAGGCACACACATAAGTCCAAGTAAACTAATTCCAAAGACGACATGCCCTTGGAAGAAGGCAAAAAAAAGGGGGGGGGGGGTGGTGATTATTTTCATACTTAGAGCAAATTGCCTAATCTGAGTACAGGGGATGAAAATGGCAGTCTAACATAGACATGGCAGTTTGCTGGAATGAGAAAAATCACCTGAACTTTTAACAAGAGTGCGGGGTAGCATGAAACACTGAAATCTGGATGAGTCCCAAACACAAAAATATATCTCTCAAAATGGCAATTCTCCACCCTGGAAATTCGGCCGAGTCAGCAATAGTTGGGGACGAAGCTGGAGGTAAAGAGTGATCTCCCAGTCCCTCGTGCTACTTAGGGTCCAGAGGCCTCCTACAGTTGAGTCTGGGGGTAAAATCAAACTAATTAAAACTGAAAACAATGTCCTTTGTGGTTCAGATACTGAGAATCCCACATTCATTACCTCCCGAGATATGAAGCAAGAAGCTAGGAGTTAGACTTCAAGGCCAAGAGAATTCACCATAATCTCACTGGCAAGAGGTAAACGAAAACTAATTGAAGTTATAGCCTAACCCCAGCTCAGTTAAACTCATGATAGGATCTAGATAAACTTCCCTTCCTCAGCTTAGAGACAGCATGAAATCTTCTCTGGGAAAACCAAAACCAAAACATACAATCTAGTTTAGTCGCTGTTGTTCTTTTAAGCAAAATGTCTGTGACAGTGAGTGACTGAGTGCTCAGTCATTCAGTCATGTCCGGCTCTTTGCAACTCCATGGACTGTAGCCCACAGGCTCCTCTGTCTATGGAATTTTCCAGGCAAGAATACTGGAGTGGGGTGCCATTTCTTTCTCCAGGGAATCTTCCTAACCCAGGGATTGAACCTGTGTCTCCTGCGGCTCCTGTACTGGCAAGGCAGATTCTTTACCACTGAGCTACTTGGAAAGGATGCAAAATGTCTGACATAAAATTAAAAATTCTAATACATACAAAGAAGAATGAAAATGTTACTCACAGTCAATAGAGGCAGACCTACTGATGACCAGATATTGCAATCAGTAGATGAGGTCTCTAAAATAAATATTTAAAATATGTTAAACAATTATGTCAAATATTATCAAAGATGGACACTATGGATAAACAGAAAGAAATTTCATCAGAGGGAGTCAAGCTCTAAAGAAGACCCAAAGAGAAATACTAGAATAGAAAAAAAGATATCTGAAACAACAAAAAATGTAATATTAAAATTAGTGAGATCTAATAAGTGAAGCAATGTTTAGAAGAAAAGTGGTAACTTTAAATGCATGTATCAGAAAAAAAGGAATGATTTAAAACAAAAATTAAAAGGAATAAAGATTGATAAGGAAGAAACAATCTCTGCTTTAGGCAATATAATTATGGTTGTAGAAAATGCAAAGGAATGAAAAAAAATATAACAACTAAAACTGCTGAATGCATTTGCAAGGTCATAGGATAAAATGGTAATATTTAAAAATCAATTGTATTTCTACATCCCAGCAAGAACAACAATTAAAAAAACCCTGGAAAAAAATTTTAAAGATCATTTATAATAGCAGCAAATATCTAAACATAAAATTTCAATATATGTGCAAGTTCTCTATTATTGTAAACTACAAAAACATTCCTGAGAAAAATTCGAAATAAATGGAGAGATAGACCATTTTCAACAATTGAAAATTCATTTCTGTTTAGATGTCTATTCTCTCCAAATTGGTCTATAGATTAAAATAATCCAAATCAAAATTTTAGCAGGTTTTTTCTTGTGGATATTAAGACATTATAACATTGTATTAATTGAGATATTGTGTTGGCAGGAAAAAAAGCAAATAAAAAAGAAAAAGAATGGAGTCTATTATAGGTCCACAGAGATGTGATCAATAGATTTCCAACAAAAATTTATGAATTTGATGGAAAAATAGCAACAGTGCTCTGTGAAATAGTGCTAGAACAAATAAATATGTATGTAGAAAAAAACCTAATTTTGACTCTTTACATTATGGCATGCAAAAAAACAATTACTGGGGATAGATCTTAGTGCAAAAAAATACTCTAAAACTTCTAGGGAAAAAAATATCTTCATGAATGGGATGGTCAAAGATTTTTTTAGTCAGGATTCAAAAAGTCTTAACCAAGAGGAAAAAGATGATTAATTTCATTAAAATTAAAAGCTTCTGCTAATAAAAAAAACATCAAGAAAATGAAAAAAGGCAAGCTGACAATGAGAAAAAATTCATAATACACACACACATACACACACACACACACACATATATATTGTTGTTGGTTTTCAGTCACAAAGTTGTGTCTGATTCTTTGCAACCCCACGCACTGAAGCATGCCAGGCTTTCCTGTCCTTCACTATCTCCCAGAGTTTGCTCAAACTCATGTTCATCAAAGACACTTGCTCCTTGGAAGAACAGTTATGACAAAAATAGACAGCATATTATAAAGCAGAGACATTACTTTGCCAACAAAATTCCTTATAGTCAAAGCTATGGTTTTTCCAGTAGTCACATGTGGATGTGACAGTTGGACCATAAGGAAGGCTGAGTGCCAAAGAATTGATGCTTTTGAACTGTGGTGTTGGAGAAGACTCCTGAGAGTCCCTCGGACAGCAAGGAGATTAAATCAGTCAATCCTAAGGAAATCAGTCCTGAGTATTCATTGAAAGGACTGATGCTGAAGCTGAAACTCCAATACTTTGGCCACCTGATGAGAAGAGATGACTCATTAGCAAAGACCCTGATGCTGCAAAAGATTGAAGGCATGGGGAGAAGGGGACAACAGAGGATGAGATGCTTGGATGGCATCACAAACTCAATGGACGTGACTTTGAGCAAGCTCTGGGAGGTGGTGAAGGACAGGAAAGCCTGGCATGCTGCATCCATGGGGTCGCAGAGATTGGACACGATTGAGCCACTGAACAACGGCAACAACATGCCCACCGAGTTGATGATTCCATTCAACCCTCTCATCCTCTGCCGGCCCCTTCTCTGCCCTCAATCTTTCCCAGCATCCGGATCTTTTCCAATGTGTCAGCTCTTTGTATCAGGTAGCCAAAGTATTGGAGCCTCAGCTTCAGCATCAATTCTTTCAATGAATATTCACAGTTGATTTCCTTTAGGATTGACTGATTTGATCTCCTTGCTGTCCAAGGGACTCTCAAGTCTTCTAGAATACGTAAAGAAGTTCTATAAATAAAAAATAATCCAATTAAAAAGCAGGAAGTGAAAGTGTTAGTTATTCAGTCATGTCCAATTCTTTGCAACCCCATGGACTGCCCACCACGTTCCTCTGTCCATTGAATTCTCCAGACAAGAATACTGGAGTGGGTAGCCATTCCTTCCTCGAGGGGATCTTCCTGACCCAGGGATCGAACCTGAATCTCCCACATTGCAGGCAGATTCTTTACTGTCTGAGCCCACCAGGGAAGCCCCCCCAAAGGGGGGAAGTTTTAAAAGAAATCTTCCCAAGGAAATGTATAAGAGTAGCCAATAAGCATATGAAAAGGTATTTAACATCATAAGTTATCAGAGAAATATAAATTAAAACCATAATGAGGAGTCACTTTCTATTTTTTGTTTGTTTTTTTTTTAAATATGTTTACCTTTTTATTGTATTTTAGTGTATTTATTAATTTATTTTTTGGTCACACTGCACAGCATGTGTGATCTTACCTGCAGCCCATGCTTTGGAAGCATGGAGTCCTACCCACCGGACTACCAGGGAAATGTCTCTGCTTCTTTAAAGTCTGGCCATATCAAATGTTGGTGAGAACACAAAGCAGCTGGAACACCCATACATTGCTTGTGGGAATGCAAAGATACCATCACTTTGAAACAGTTGACAGGTTTTCTATACAGTTCAACATACTCTACCTATTGTATGACAATTCCACTCCTTGGAATATATTTAAGAGAAATGAAGGCAGATGCCTAAACAGAGACTTGTATACAAATGCAGCTTTATTCATAATCCCCCAAAACTGTCAACAAACCAGATGCTCATCAAAAAGAATGAATAAGTCAATGGTGATATAATCACAGAATAGGTTTCTCTTCGGCAACAAAAAAAAGAACTCAAGACACATGCAACAATATAAGTGAAGTAACAGAAGCCAGACACAAAAGACTATGGGCTGTCTGATTTCATTTATATTAAGTCCAGGAACAGGCAAAACAAATATATGATGATAGAAATCAGAACGGTGGTTGCCTCTGGGGGAATGAAGAAATGGACTAGAAAGTGGAAGTAGAGACCTTTCAAGATAATGAATATTAATGGTAACATAGGATTAGCCACATTCATCAAAACCCATTACGCTTAGATCTGTGCGTTTCACTGTACTATGTAAATTATTTCCTCATTACAGGAAGGAGGAAAAAGAAAAAGATCATGAAATCAAGCACACTTAACTACATGAAAACCATACAGATCTACTAAACGGTAGATTCTATTCTCTGCCCAGAATATTGAAACTATTACAAAAACATGACTTCACAATGCCAGGGAAAAGCACAAAGAAAATAATATAAAATCAAGCAAATGTCCAAAGCTTTACTTTAAAAAAACAGACACACATAGAAGAGGATTGTCCAAGAGATAAATTTTTACACAACCTGAGATTCCCACTCTAGCAATCTGACTGTATTTACTTAGAGTCCACTCAAAGGGAATTTCTTAACATTTTTAATCATAAGAAAATGACCAAAAAATTTAGTGTCAGTGATCTTCCTCAAAAATGAGTGGCAACCCAGTTCTGGAGCCAAGCAAAAATTCACAAAGCTTGTCTGTGTCTATGAGTGGCTCTGTGACTTGGACTGAAATCCCTGCCTCTCAGGGTCTCAATTTCATCATCAATAAAATTACTGATGGATTTTTAAGCAAGGATTGTTAAAGCAAGGATCCTTGAAGCAAGGATTGCTATGAATGTTAAAGAAGACAATATATGGGAGGCACATAGTGCCTGGCATATGGACACTTCTCATGTAATTAGTTGCTGAAATTATTATTAAGGAGAAAAGATACCTGAGAGAAAGAAGATGGTGAAAGTTGAAGTCAGGAGTTGAAGTCGTTGTTAGAAGGGAGGTGTTTGTTTTGCTGAGACACCAATTCCGATGTCACCTTTGCTAATACTTGAACCTCAGCGGGTATTTTTTGTATTAATGGAACCAGCACATCCTCCGTCAGCTGACCGCTCTAGAAGTCTGATTCTAGGTTGACCTCTTAACACTCGTAAAAAACGCAGGACCTGGTGGGGCTCCTGGGCACAGAAACCTTTCTGTGCAGCCTCTAGGACCTTCCCTGAGTTCCAAACGTCAGGTTCAAACAGCTGTTAACTAGGGAAGGGAGGGGAGGCAGAGACAAGGAAGCAGCAGTCAAGAAACAGTAGTGGAGCCTTGGGGCAGGGTCTGGGTTCACCTCAAGGGATACATATAACAATATCTTTGAACTCCTTAAAGAACTAAATAATAATAATAATCCAACAAATCGCAGGTGTTTATATTCTTCATTCCATGCTAAAGGAACGAGAGAAGCTCATCAAGATTAGGGGAGCACCTGAGGCCAGATTAATAGAAAGTCCTGCACTAACCCTTATTTTATCAGTAACCCCACCATTGAAGTATTGCTATAAAACCTCTCACCAAATCCTCCTGCATTGGGACACAGTTTTTCAGGGAAGGAGCTGGCTATGTCTCCATTTGCCTGGCAAAGCAATAAAGATATTCTTTTCTACTTCACTGAAAACTCTATCTCCAAGATTTGATTCAGCACCAGTGCACAGAGGCTGGTTTTTTTTGCATCACCAGGATTCTTGAGCATAACACATGTCTGTGACTGGATTGGGTCTGCAGGCCACCATTTTACAAGTCCTCTTTCAGTCCTCCCTTCCTGAACATACTTTTCAGATTCTTCATCTTCCTCCCCTGGAAATACTCCAGCATGTCAGTGTCGCTCTTAAAGTTTGCTTAATTAACCAGGAGTCACAGCGCATGGGGCCTGGGATACAGAAGAGTGTTACCTTCTCTGGTCTGGGTAGTAAACAGCTCTGCAAGCAGCCCAGAAGGCCTGGGGTCTTTCGGCAGATGTCCTACATTGTGGCTGGCTCCAACTGAGTTTACAGTCAATACGTCTTTTTTCACTGTGAGCTGCTGACAAGCCACTTAATGATCATAATATTTATGAAACAGCCTAAACAAAGATCTCTGTCCTTGGAAGAATTCAGACCATACATTTCTTGATGATGTTTTCCTTCAACACAAGTCTTGACAAGAAAAATGGGATTCCCCAATGCCCTGACTTCTCACAGACAGATGAGGTCCAAGCAACCAATCCAATCACAAAAGAATAATCCAATCAGCTGTTCCTCCTGATAAGATAACTACACCTGATCAATAGTTTCCACACTTGGCTACATACTAGAATCAGCTCTGGCCTCATTCCTGGAGACTCTGATGGACTGAGTCTGGGCACAAGGAATCTGTACTATCAACAAGTTCCCCAGATGATGTGGCACATCCAAGGACCAGAAATGGGGAACCACCCTCTAGACCAGCAGCATCAGCATCACGATTCTCAAAATTCTAGATATGAGACCTTCTAAGCAGTAGGTGCAGGCTAAAATTTGAGAGCCACTGATTTAGATCCAAGGCTGACAAACTTTTTACTAACAAGTCAGACAGCAAATATTTTAGGTTTTGTGGGCTAAGAGACAAAACTGAGGATTTATTTTGTAGTTATGTAACTGTTTAAAATTTACCCATTTGTTGTGCTTTAAATGGTGTCTTATCCTCCTCCAAAAAGATAGGTGGATATCTTAATTTTTAGTACCTACGAGTGTGGCCCTTCTAGGAAATAGGGTCTTTGCAGAGGTCATCAAGGTAAGAGGAGGTCATTAGAGTGGACCCTAATCCAATGTGACTGATGTCTTCATAATGAGAGGGAAACACATGGAGAGAAGACGTGAGACACAGGAGACCACCACCTACAAGCCAAGGAATGCCTGAGGCCACCACCAACTATGGACAGATTTTCCAACACAACTGTCAGGAGGAAATGACCCTGCTGACCCCTTGATTTTGGACTAAGCTTCCGTAAGTGTGAGCTAATATATCTGTTGTTTAAGCCACTCGGTTTGTGATACTTTATTATGGCAGACCTAGAAAACTAAAACTTCATTTAAAATGTGAAAACAATTCTTAGCTCAAGGGCCATGTAAAAATAGGCAGGCAGCAAGCTAAATATGGCCCACGGGCTGTATCTATACTACGCCCCACCATATTGGTTCAACATCCAGGGAATCAATACATTGTTCATAATCTTATAGTAGGCCCAGTCTCAGGCCCCCAACACCCATTCAAATATTACCTCTTTGGCTTGGTTTTCCATAACCTCTATGTAATGGGAAGGCCTTCAGAGGTCTTGATAGCCTGGCTCACTACTCCATCCTTAGAACCTGATGCATAGCAAATTTCAATAATTATTTAATGAACAAGTAAAGACAGATAATCAGAAGCACTTCCAGCTGGAAGAGACTAGGTTTCATTAATCACAGACCTTCAGTTTTCAGAGAGGCAGCTTAAATTCACAGCATTTCAGTGATTGCCCAAAGTAAGGCGGCAGAAAACCCAGAATTAAAATCCACTTGTCCAGACTCCTAAACTTATAGCCCCTTCCTCACACCACTCCACCTCTCAAACATATCTAAGTCTATCCTGAAACCTTGACACTTAAGACACAACACATTATCCCCAATTTTACACATGAGGCCCACAAGTAAGAAGGGATGTGTTAGGAACTCAGGTGTGGTTAGCTAACTGGCCATAAATTGGCCAAAGCCAGATTGAGCAGAGGCATACCAGAACATTCCCTGAGGAAAACTGTGTGGTAGATGTTTACCTGGGTTATCCAGTTCCCATTCCTTTTTTGGTAACCATATCCTAATTTCATTTTGGCAGATCAGCTCTTTTCCACAGTGTGAAACCATGACAGAAGGTATTTCTTAGAGCCCACCTTTCAACTACAAAGAGAGAGAGCCATCTGTACAATATCTGCCCACGGGTATGGTCAGGGACCTGTATGTGCCCTCATCTCACTCAAAGGGACACTGTCTCCCAGACTCTATAAGTCCTAAATGACACAGACCACAGTATATTGGTTAACAATCGCTGTGTGGCAAATGACCACAAACTTCGTGTCTTAAAACAACACAAGTGTATATTATCATAACTCTGTAGGTCAGGGATATTGTGGCTCAGATTTTGTGATGGCTAATTTTCTACATTAACTTAACTGGGCTAAGAGATGCCCACTGAGATGGTGAAACATGATTTCCGGGTGTGTCTGTGAGGGTGTTTCTGAAAGAGGTTAGCATTTGAACTGGTAAAGAAGATGACCCTCCCCAGTCTGGTGGGGGTGGGGAGGGATCCCCCAACTGAAGGCCCAAATAGAACAAAGAGTTGGAGGAAGGGCAAACTTGCTCTCTGCTTGAACTGGGACATCATCTTCTCCTGCCCTTGGACACAGGTGCTCCTGGTTCTTGGGCCTTCAGACTTAGACTAGCACTTAACAACTATCAGCCTCCTGATTCTCAGGCCTTCAGACTCAGGCTGAATTACACCCCAGCTTTCCTGGGTCTCCAGCTTGCAGATTATATAATTTAGCCTCCATCATGACTTGAGACAATGCCTACAATAAATATCCTCTTATACATACAGTTAACCCTTGAACAGCATGAATTTGAACTGTGTGAGTTCACAGTTCAAATTCATGTAAAGATATGCACGTTTTTTTCAATAAATATGTAGTTGTCACCTGCTTATTTAACATATGCAGAGTACATCATGTGAAATGCTGGGCTGGATGAAGCACAAGCTGGAATCAAGATTACTGGGAGAAACGTCAATAACCTTAGATATGCAGATGACACCACCCTTATGGCAGAAAGTGAAGAAGAACTAAAGAGTCTCTTGATGAAAGCGAAAGAAGAGAGTGAAAAAGCTGGCCTAAAACTTGACATTCAGAAAATGAAGATCATGGCATCCTGTCCCATCACTTCTTGGCAAATAGATGAGGAAACAATGGAAATAGTGACAGGCTTTATTTTGGGGGGCTCCAAAATCACTGCAGATGGTGACTGCAGCCATGAAACCTAAAAGACGCTTGCTCCTTGGAAGAAAAGCTATGGCCAACCTAGACAACATATTAAAAAGCAGAAACATTACTTTGCCAACAGAAGTCCATCTAATCAAAGCTATGGTTTTTCCAGTAGTCATGTATGGATGTGAGAGTTGGACTATAAAGAAAGCTGAGTGCTGAAGAATTGATGCTTTTGAACTGTGGTGTTGGAGAAAACTCTTGAGAGTCCCTTAGACTACAAGGAGATCCAAAGAGTCCATCCTAAAGGAAATCAGTCCTGAATGTTCACTGGAAGGACTGATGCTAAAGCCGAAACACCCAATACTTTGGCCACCTGATGTGAAGAACTGATTCATTGGAAAAGACCCTGTTGCTGGGAAAGATTGAAAGCAGGAGGAGAAGGGGAGGATGAGATGGTTGGATGACAACCCCAACTCAATGGACATGAGTTTGAGTAAGCTCTGGGAGTTGATGATGGACAGGGAAACCTGGTGTGCTCCAGTCCATGGGGTTGCAAAGAGTCGGACACGACTGAGCAACTGAACTGAACTGAACTGATTAGTACTAGATGTACTGAGTTTGGTTGAAATCACAGATGTAAGACTATGGAGGACCAACCATGAAGTTATAAAATATGCTTATTTTCAGCTATAGGGAACGTCAGCACCTCTAACCCCCAAGTTACTCAAGGTCAGCTTTAACTATGTATGTCCTATTGGTTCTGTTCCTGCAGAGAATCCTGGCTTACATGGGATCTCACAAGACGTTGGCCAGCTACATTCTCATCTGACACACCTCTTCTAAGCTCGGTCTGTTTTTAGCAGAATTTAGTTTCCTGCAGTTATGGAGCTTGTTTCCTTTCTGGCTGTTGGCCACAGGTCACTCTCAGCTCCTTGCAGCCATTTTGCTGCATTCCTGGCACACAGGTTCCTACACCTTCAAAGCCAGCAACAACACACGGCATCCTTCTGATGCTTTGAATCTGACTCCCCCTGTGCCTTCCTCTTCTGCTTTAAAGGGATTTTATGATTAGATCAGGTGCATCCCGATAATCTCCATGTCTTAAGGTCAACTGACTCTGGACCTTCTATCTGCAAAATCCTTTCATATCGCTACCTAGATAAGTGTGCCATTGAATAAAAAAGGGACAGGAATCTTGGAGCCTCTGTAGCATTCTGCCTACCACAGCTAGGGACATTTGGAGGTCACCATCATTGTAGAGGCAGCAGTGGTGATAACAACCCAGCCACTTGGTTATTGGTAGGGGATGGAGATTGTTGCTGTGTTTCCCACTTCCTGCTTCCTGGGCCTATGGTGGTTCCTACACTTGGTCTCCCAGCCTCTCATCAAAGCTGAGGACTACTAATATAAATAAATAAAACTCCATTTAACTGATATTGGCCAAAGCTGCCTTCTGTTGCTTGTAATCAAAAAACTTAGTTGTCCCAAGCTCCAATAAATGTCTAGCAAGCCACCACCAAAAAACAAACAAACGAACAAAAAACCCAAGAAACAAAATCCAGAGCTGTAGTTTGGAAAGATAAGAGCTACGTGGAAAGCTTTGTCATGCCACATACCCCATGCACCAAAATCTGGCATTCTGATTTGAAATACTTGAGTTCTACTATGCCAGAGGAAATCAACCATTGTTTTATTTAAACAAAGGTAGTCAGTGGTCACTGTGTTAAAAATAAATGAACTAGTCAATTTCAACAAAAACTTATCCCAATTTTCTTTTAATTAGAAAGGAATGCACTAGGAAAAAGCTGATGCTAACTACCACTAGCTGAAAAGAGAAATGCCGATCAAAATATTTTCATTTTGTAAGTTGTCAAACTAAGTTTAACTTCATGTTTTCTTAAACTGATCAACTTCTTCTCTCAGACTCAGCCAGACAACACATGCCTCAAGATTCAGATTTTGTACCTGAGCTTGTGTTTAAGGTCACCTTTCCATACAAATACAGGCAGGGTTTCTGGGGTGGCTCCAGGAGACGATGTACCACCATATCCCTTTCCAGTTCAGTTTCCTTCCAGGCATTTCCTTATTCTGTAGGGTAAAGAGACTGGGCAGCTCCTTGAATCATTCTCAGTTTGTTATTGTTCAGTCACTAAGTCATGTCCAACTCTTTGAAACCCCATGGACTGCAGCAGGCAGGCCTGTCCTTCACCATCTCCTGGAGTTTGCTCAAACTCGTGTTCACTGAGTCGGTGATGCCATTCAACCATCTCATCCTCTGTTACCCCCTTCTCCTCCTGCCTTCAACCTTTCCAGCATCAGGGTCTTTTCCAATGAGTCAGCTCTTTGCGTCGGGTGGCCAAAGTATGGGAGTTTCAGCTTAAGCATCAGTCCTTCCAATGAGTATTCAGGGTTGATTTCCAATTTTAGGATTGACTGGTTTGATCTACTTGCAGACCAAGGGACTCTCAAGAGTCTTCTCCAGCACCACAGTTCAAAAACATCAAAAACCCAATCTGTTACAAGCCCACCCAGGTATTCTGACCCTAGCAAAATCCAAGGAGTGTAACCACCCTGGACTGTGGACAGGACAGGGTGACTGTCCTGGATAAGTGTGGCTGAGCATCCACAAGACACAGAAAAGGTAAAACAAAGCAGACCTCATTCCCCTGAACCTTGATTTTGTTTATAGATGGCAAACTTTGTGGAAAAATGCATTTGTGCCAGCCTCCTCGGGCAGCCCTGCGACAGTTCATTCCTCCTTTGTTGAACTGAGCTTGGAAAAAAAAAGCACCAAGTTGCAAGGAATGGCTGGCACTGGGAAGAACAGGCTGTGTGTTTCCACAGTCCACTCCAGCATAAACAGGCTTTGCTTATTAGTTAGTGACGAGCCAGGAACTCCCTTCTTGGGAAGACAAAAGCCACATCCAAGGAAGTCGGGAAATAGACATACTTGGTGCCCATCCTCCTCCTCTCCCTCACCTTATACCTGGGGCTCACTTGCTCTGCAAAACTTCAGGCACCTGACAGATGGTGTTCAGCATCCCACTCTGAGATGTGGTGCCCTGTACCTCTGAGGCATCCTCGCTTTTTGGAGCAGGCGGGGGAAAGCAAAGGAGACATTTCCTACTCTGACTTCTTGATGAGTGAACACAAAGGCTGTTTGATCAACAGAGAGATGAGGCATTCAGACTCTGGATCCTGATGGCCTGGATTTGAATCTAGCTCCATCACTGTACTTGTCAGGGTAAGTGTTATAATTAACTAAGAAACCCCCAAATCCCAACGACTAAACGTAACACAGGTTTACTGCTTACTTGGGTCACTGTCCTGTGTGCTTTTGGCTAAGAGGCCCAGCTCCCTGCAGTTATTAGGGACTCAGGCTCATTCTATCCCATGGCCCTGCCAGCATCCAGGGCCTTGGAGTCAGCAGGTCAGGGAAGAGTGTGGAGTCAAGGTCTGGAGATGTGTATTTCACACTCACCTACCAGCCACTGACCAGACTCAGTCACATGATCTCACCTGTTGCAAGGGAGGCTGAGAAGTGTAGTCTAGCTGTGGCCCAGAGGGAAAAGGAAACCGGTATGGTGAACAAACCCAGCCTCTGCCACATTTGCTTACTTAAGAATGTTTCTATGTTTTGTCTTCTATTTTCATGTGTTTATGTTCCCTCTTCCGCTGTTGATTGGGTTTATCAGTCAGGGTCCTCCAGAGAAACAACACATGAAATGTGAGTGTGTGTGTGTGTGTGAGAGAGTGAGAGTGTGTGTGTGTGAGTGAGTGTGTGTGAGTGTAGAGAGAGAGAGAGAAAGAAAGAGAGACTGACTGAATTCAAAGATTTGGCTCAGGTGATTGTTAAAAGTGTGGCTTCCAAGGTGGTCCACCTGCCAATGCAGGAGACATGAGATATAGGTTTGATCCCTAGGTCAGGAAGAACCCCTGGAAAAGGCAGTGGCAACCCACTCCAGTATTCTTGCCTAGAAAATTCCATGGACAGGAAGAACCTGGCAGGCTACAGTCTATGGGGTCACAGAGCTGGACACGACTGAGCACGCACACACACACAATCATTGTTAAAAGCTGGCAAGTCTGAAAACAGAGCAGGCTGGCAGGCAAGAGTTTGTCGGAGTCTAAAGGCAGTCTGCAGGCACAATGCCTTCTTTCTTGGAGACTCTTGAAATGTTAAGGCCTTCAACTGACTAGACGAGGCCCATCACACTATGCAGGTGCCCTGCTTGCCTCAAAGTCTACTGATTTCAACATGAATCTCATCTGAAAAATAACTTCACGGCACCGGCTATACTAGTATATGACCAAATATCTGGGTACTGTGGCCCAGCCAAATTAATACATGAAATTAGCCATTACAATGGATAAAACAGATTAATACTATAAATCATCAGGACCACAGCTGGCACCTAGAAAGCTCTCTATAAAAATAAGCTTACTGGCACTGCTGTGTGTGTGCTCAGTCACTTCAGTCGTGTCTGACTCTTTGTGACCCTACAGACTGTAGCCCACTAGGCTCCTCTGTTCATGGGATTCTCCAGGCAAGAAAATTGGAGTGGGTTGCCATGCCCTCCTCCAGGGGATCTGCCCCATCCAGGGATCGAATCCGCATCTCTTGCCTTGCAGGCAGATTCTTTACCACTGAGCCACTGGTGAAGCCCTTATTGTCACTACAATGGTTGTTATTACTATCATTACTGCTACTAACTAAGGCCCAAACACAGCCCCATAGCACCACCACTCCAGCATCTTCCCTTGACCATCCCACCTAACCATCTAGGGAGTGACTGACCTAGAAAGGGCTTATCCGAGACAAATATTCTCATTATTTTTTTCAAAGCAGTTTCCCGTTTGCTATCTCACTCACTCCACTCAACACTATGAAGCAGGCAGACCAACATTATTCCTACTGTTCTTATTTTAGAGTTGAGGTTCAGAAAGTATGGCTGCCCCCTCACCCCGCTTCCTAACTGGTACCCCACCCCATCCTCCAGCTTCTGTCCTAGAAGAGCCACTCCTGGATGCCTTTCTTCTAACCTGATTGAAGATTCATCATGTATTATATTCCCATAGACTTCATAGTGTGACAAGTTTTAAGCAGGATTAATTGAAATACTCCTGTTAACATTTCCCTTCAGATACTGCAAGAATTAAATAGATTTCTGTAGATAGATCTTGGGGAACCTAATTCACCATTTAAAACATTTAAATTATTGTTTCCATAGGAAAGCAAGCCCCATGATTCAAGAGATAAACTTTGTAAGAATGAACTGTTGGAATAGGACTCTTGCTATACCTGGATTTCCTGCAGGAGTGCTGATGCCAGGACTGACCTGAGGTACACCTGAGAGGCAGTCAGAGTTTGTCATTGGTCTCTTTCCATTCCCTGTGCTCCGGGCCTCATTTTTCTGCTGTGTCCGTTTTCTTCAGCATTATGTATATTCAATAAATAGGACAGAAGCAGAAGCCAAATGTCTGGATATTGGGCTTGGCTCTATCCTAACCAGTTGTGTGACCTCAGAAAAGTCTTTTTACTTTGATTTCCTTGACTCTAAGTCAAAGGGGTTGGATAAACTCATAATAGGTTGTCTTTCAACCTCACCTTGCCTCAGTCTATTCTGAGGCAAGACAGTCTATTCTCTGTCCCCCTGCAGGGGACATCATTGTCAGCTGCCTGATAGCAGAGACTCACCAGCTTCCTCTCGTCCTACCTAGTGGTCCTGCAGTCTCCAAGGGGGATGATAAGAACTGACCCTGAAGCCTTCAACACACAAAAGAATTCCTTGCCAATGGTGGGAGCTCAGGCATGGAGCCACCCTCCTGGAGGATTCTTTGAGGACAACTGCCCCTTAAATCCTACCACTCGGGAAACACTCTCACCAGCCGGTTTGGGATTCTGTACCCAGCTGCCCAGGCTAGAGAGAGAATGTTTATGCAGGCTGGAATGATGGGGTAACAGGAGCCACGTGGAGCTCAGAGGAGAGAGTCATTCAATCGCAGATATTGTCTCTCAAAACCCAAAGCCCTTGGAGAGCAAATTATTTCAGCTGCCTGAGCTGGTGAGCTTTACAACACAGTTGGTGCAGAGCCTCCTGCCTGGCGAGAAGCACGATCCCTTTCCCCAAGGACATGGGTGACCCCCACAGAACCTTGTCTCCCTGACCTGCGTGCCAGCCAATCATGCTCTTCTGAAACTAGATACTGCGAGGCCAGACCTGTGCAGAGCAAAAGAGGCCGCCCCAGCCCACTAATCCAATGAAAGGATAGCATTCCAAAGAGTACATAGCGTTCCCCTCAGCCCATAATGCCTGCATGTGTCTGGGGGCGGCATGGCTGTGAAATACCCAAGACAAATCTAAGCCGGCTGAGAAGCTCTCCCACTCCTGTCACCCCTGAGTGAAATAAGTCATCCAGTGTAGTGTAACACAGACCTGAGGGGCCTGAGACCTAGGGTTCCATCCAGTTTCTACAACTCGCTTAATAGGTGACCTTGGACAAGTCATTTAAATGCTGCGGGACCTTCCGACTTATTTTACCAATAAGCCCACACGTTACCAGAGTCAGGACAGTCCTCACATTCATCATTTTGTTCCCAGAGGAAGAAAGTTTAAAAACAAAAGAAAACAAACATCAGATAATTTTGGTATGCCAGTATAGTCTTTCAACCTTCCCATCAACCCATTTTACAGATGAGGAAACAAGCTTTCAGGGAGGTTTAGTAACTGCTATGGACTGACTTCTGTCCTACTAAAATTCATAAATTAAAGCCCTAACCCTCAATGTTGAAGCCTGGCTTGGAGCTTCATCAACTGTGAATACGTGAACTGTGAACTTCCAGATATTCAAGCTGGTTTTAGAAAAGGCAGAGGAACCAGAGATCAAATTGCCAACATCTGCTGGATCATTGAAAAAGCAAGAGGGTTCCAGAAAGACATCTATTTCTGCTTTATTGACTATGCCAAAGCCTTTGACTGTGTGGATCACAATAAACTGTGGAAAATTCTGAAAGAGATGGGAATACCAGACCACTTGACCTGCCTCTTGAGAAAATCTGTATGCAGGTTAGGAAGCAACAGTTAGAACTGGACATGGAACAACAGACTGGTTCCAAATCGGAAAAGGAGTACGTCAGGGCTGTATATTGTCACCCTGCTTATTTAACTTATATGCAGAGTACATCATGAGAAACGCTGGGCTGGAAGAAGCACAAGCTGGAATCAAGATTGCCGGGAGAAATATCAATAACCTCAGATATGCAAATGACACCACCCTTATGGCAGAAAGTGAAGAAGAACTAAAGTGAAAAAGGAGAGTGAAAAAGTTTGCTTAAAGCTCAACATTCAAAAAACAAAGATCATGGCATCCGGTCCCATCACTTCATGGCAAATAGATGGAGAAACAGTGGAAACAGTGGCAGATTTTATTTTGGGGGGCTCCAAAATCGCTGCAGATGGTGACTGCAGCCATGAAATAAAAAGATGCTTACTCCTTGGAAGAAAAGTTATGACCAACCTAGTCAGCATATTAAAAAGCAGAGACATTACTTTGCCAACAAAGGTTCGTCTAGTCAAGGCTATGGTTTTTCCAGTGGTCATGTATGGATGTGAGAATTGGACTATAAAGAAAGCTGAGTGCCGAAGAATTGATGCTTTTGAACTGTGGTGTTGGAGAAGACTCTTGAGAGTCACTTGGACTGCAAGGAGATCCAACCAGTCCATCCCAAAGGAAATCAGTCCTGAATGTTCATTGGAAGGACTGATGTTGAAGCTGAAACTCCAGTCCTTTGGCCACCTAATGCGAAGAACTGACTCATTGGAAAAGACCCTGATGCTGGGAAAGATTGAAGGCAGGAGGAGAAGGGGATGACAGAGGATGAGATGGTTGGATGGCATCACCGACTCAATGGACATGAGTTTGGGTGAACTCTGGGAGTTGGTGATGGACAGGGAGGCCTGGCGTGCTGCAGTCCATGGGGTCACAAAGAGTCAGACACAACTGAGTGACTGAACTGAACTGAACCCTCAATGTGACTGCATTTGGATATAGGGTCTTTAGGAGGTCCTTAAGGTTAAAGGAGATCAAGAGGGTAGAACCCTAATCCCATAGAACCACTGGCCTCATAGGAAGAGGAAGGAAGCCCTTCCCCCACTGTGTGCACAGGACAAAGGCCAAGTGAGTGCACAGTGGGACAGCACCTGGCACAGCACATGCTCAGAAATTATGCTCGACTGATGACTTCATGACATTCACTGGGACCTCAAGAGTGAACCTGAACCTCCAAACAGGCTCTGGGCTCAGGAGACTAAAATGGTTTTTAATCTCCTGTGCCTTAATGAAGACATCACTCTATACTTCAACTTGAAGAAGGACACAAACCATTCGACTAGAATTGGAAAATTACAAATCTCTGGAATGATTATTTTAAAAATTATCTACCAATTTTAAGTCTAAACACTCTTTAATGTCAGTTCCAGGGTAGCGCTGCCATTAACACTGAGATAATCAATACAAAGCAAACTTCACAGTTTAACAACATCTGTCATTACTCATTCTATTTGCTTTGTTTTTACCACATTCTTCTTTGATCAGCATAAAGAATAATTCAGGCTATC
Source organism: Bos indicus (assembly GCF_029378745.1). NCBI lineage: Eukaryota > Metazoa > Chordata > Mammalia > Artiodactyla > Bovidae > Bos > Bos indicus. The sequence continues at coordinate 36,294,484 of NC_091779.1, forward strand.
ATTTATGTTATAATGCATAAAACTTAAATAACCTAGTATCCTGAAAACCTTCAAGATTATTGAGGAAAAAATGAAAGATACAAAACAGCACGCATTAAAAGCTACTATCTATTTATAAAATAGAAAAAAAAAAAGCACACATACATGTAAATATCCATGCAGGTACATATATATTCATGTGTCTATACCTGCACAAAATATCCTGGAAAAGCTTCACCCAAAACACTGATAATACTGGTTATTTCTAGGGAGAACTTGGAATATAGAAAGAGACTTTGTAAAATGTTTGTGTGTATGTGTGTTTATTATTTACTGGTGGCTGGGAGAAGGCAATGGCACCCCACTCCAGTACTCTTGCCTGGAAAATCCCATGGACAGAGGAGCCTGGAAGGCTGAAGTCCATGTGGTCACTGAGGGTCGGACACGACTGAGCAACTTCACTTTCACTTTTCACTGTCACACATTGGAGAAGGAAATGTCAACCCACTCCAGTGTTCTTGCCTGGAGAATCCCAGGGATAGGGGAGCCTGGTGGGCTGCCGTCTCTGGGGTCGCACACAGTCGGACAGGACTGAAGTGACTTAGCAGCAGCAACAGCAGCAGACGGTAAAGCATCTGTCTACAATGCAGGAAACCCAGGTTTGATCCCTAGGTCGGGAAGATCCCCTGGAGAAGGAAATGGCAACCCACTCCAGTACTATTGCCTGGAAAATCCCATGGACAGAGGAGCCTGGTAGGCTACAGTCCACGGGGTCACAGAGTCAGACACAACTGAGCAACTTCACTTTCACTTTCATGCCATTGAAGTAGAGCATGTAAACCTTAAATGAACTGCTCAATGAATTTTTACATAGGTATTTGCCCATATAACCACAATCCTGATCAAAATACAGAACATTTCCAGAACTCCAGAAGACACCCCCTGCTCCTATCCAGTCAATACTCAGACCCAAAAGACAACCACCCTGGGACCTAGATCACAATACAGATGGATTCATACAGTGTCTAATCTCTGATGTCTGGCTTCCTTCACTAGAAATTATGTCCATGAGACACATCCATGTTATTGCATGCGGCAGTTCTTCTTCACTAACATGTGGTATTCCACTGTGTATAAATAGATGATGTATCAATATGCCAGAATTTAAGTATCTATTCCTATTGGTGGACACTACATTATTTTAGGTTTAGAGATATGATGCATAAAAGCTGCTAGGAGTATTCTAGTAGTAATCTAGGAGTCTTTTGGTGGACTCACAAATATTCACGTCTGAGGAACTGTTAGATCCACAAGGTAAGGGTATTTGAGTTTTAGTAGATATTTCCAAGCAGCTTTTTCCAAGTGTTTATACCAATTTACACTCCCATCACCTGTATGTAAGAGTTCCAGTTAGTTGTTCCACATCATTGCCAACATTTGGTAATTGCTAATAAGGAGACTTTGGACTTCCTGGTGATTAAGAATCAGCCTGCCAATGCAGGGGACATTCGATTCCCGGTCCAAGAAGATTCCACATGCCACGGGGTGACTAAGCTTGTGAGCTATAACCACAGATCCCACGTGATGCTACTACTGAAGCCCACGTGCACCTAGAGCCTGTGCTCCACAGAAGAGAAGCCATGGCAATGAGAAGCCCCCACACTGCAACCAGAGGAAGCCCACATACAACAACTAAGACCTAGCACAGCCAAAAATATAAATTTTTTTTAAAAGGAAGACTTTTAGCAAGAATCTGTTCACTATATATCCTTCTCACCTTTTGATTTTAAACCACATGCACATATTGCCCAGTCATAATTAATTAAATAAAATATATCATAAACATTTAACAAAAAATGAAAGACATAAGCTGGCAAAAGTTACTTCATTTATCTTTCCTTACTATAGATGACTGCTTAGCAATGCTCCAGACATGGAGTACAGAAAGGGAACCAATGCAGGGCTGTTACCCGAGCATTTAAATATCTGCCAGTTGTCTTAAAAAGGAACCACAAACTTCCAGAGAGAACAGAGAAGAAAAAACAGTGTAAAGCTTACTAGCAAAACAAATATGATATGAGAAAGCTCCACATAGAGCTCTCAGTCAAGAGGTCTTAATAACAGAAAATGCCAGTGCATTGTATCCCCAATAAATTCTATCTCTTTTCTCTATTTTGGTCTGGTTATCACTTCATATCCACCATTTTCCTCACCCCCAAAACAGGGATGCATTCATCTCCAAATGTACTTATTCAGCATTTTGAGCATCTTCTACAACCCAAGCATATTGACATTGAACACATAAAGGCAAAGAAGACACTGTCCTTGCTCTCAAGAATATTATGATTGCAGCAAGGGAGAAGGACGGGCAAAACAATAATTAGAGTGTGATACGTGTCATAATTCAGAGTCACTCAGGGCACTGAGGGAGCAAAGGAAGCACAACTTAACCAAGTGTGTGGAGCAGAAAGATCACCAGAGAAAACTTGGTTGACCTGAGTTTTAAAGGATGAATGGTAATTAGTTAAATAGAAAAGGAGGAAGAGTGTACCAGGTAGACAGACAGCATATGCAAAAGCACAGAAGCAAAAGAAAACAGACACCTTTAGGAACTTTAATATCACAATACAGGTGGAATGAAGGGAATGAAGAATATGTTTCAGGTGGAGACATTAGCCAAGGGAGGCCAGAGGGTGGAGAGGAGAAAGATCATTATAGACTTTGCTTCTAAGCTAAGAAATTCCAACTTTATCCTGAAAGCTTTGGTAGACTGTGGAATATTTTAAGCAGAGGATGAATCTGGTTTTCATAATGAAAAGATGAAAGATTTCTTATGCTACTTATTTGGACAGAGAACCAGAGGGGAAAAAAGAAAGAAGGGAGAACCAGGTAAAGGGGAAGTTGTAGAGAGCAAGAAAAGTACAGATAAGAAGAAGAGAAGGCAGAAAAGGAGGAGTTGGACCTTTTCTAAAATTGTTAAAACATAGGAGAATATTTTCATGGCTTTAGAGCAAGCAAAAAGCTCTTAAAGAGGACACAAAGAACTTTAAACATAAAGTTGATAAATTAGACAATATTAAAACTAAGAGGACCTGTTCATCAAAAGACAGTATTAAGAGAATTAAAAGGCAACTCCACAGTGGAAAAGATACTTGTAATTACATACATCTGATAAAGGAATCACATCCAAAATAACTTTCAGAGACTTCCCTGGTGGTCCAGTCCTAAGATTCCACATTCCCCATGCAGGGGGCCTGGGTTCAATCCCAGGTCAGGGAACTAGATTCTACATGCTGCAATTAAGAGTTTGCATGATGCAACTAAAACATCCCATGTGTCACTACTAAGAGCCAGAGCAGTCAAATAAATAAGCATTTGTTAACAATTAAAAAAACCTTCAGAAATCAGTAAGAAGAAAATGACAGAAAACCCAATATAAAATTATATAGACAACTCAGAAAATAAGCTATCCTTCTGAATAATCAATAAGCACAGCAGAGATTCTCAACTCCATTAGCCATCAGGGAGATGCAAATTCAAACCACATGAAATACTATTACACTTTCACCAGATGGGCTGAAATGAAAAAGTCCATTTTCAGAATCTGTTAAAGATGAATATATATTCCCTAAGACTCATTAGATTCTTGGGATTCCCTGGTGGCTCAGACGGTAAAGAATCTGCCTACAATGCAGATCCTTGGGTTTGATCCCTGGGTTGGGAAGATCCCCTGGAGGAGGGCATGGCAACCCACTCTAGTATTCTTGCCTGGAGAATCCCATGGACAGAGGAGCCTGGCAGGCTACAGTCCGCAATGATTCAGACATGACTGAGTGACTAAGCACACACACATGATTCATTATTTCTATTCCTAAGTATACCTCCTAGAAGGTACTAGGAGGTTCACAGCAGCTCTATTTGAAATAGTTTAATAATAGAAACTACCCAAATACCCTAGGTAGTTGAGTGGAGGACTAATTTGTGGTATATTCACAAAAATGTGATACTTTACAGCAATGAGAATGAATGCTCCACAAGAATGTGCAGAACTATGGATAAATTTCATAAACATGGACTTCCCTGGTGTTCCAGTGGTTAAGACTGCACCCTTCCAATGCGGAGGGCACGGGTTTGATCCCTGGTCAGGGAAGTTCCACATGCCTCACAGTGCAGCCAAAAAATAACAATGATAATAAAACCTTTTCAAAAAAGAGCTAGACACAAAAGAGCACATCCTGTATAATTCCGCTTACATAAAACCTGCAAAAAGAGACATTCTGTGGGTCTGCAGTTGAAGTCAGGTTTCAGGGAAGGGTAACACTTGAACTCAAGGAAAGTAGTCAGGATTTGAAGACAGAATATAAATTTGGAGTCAAACACAAGATATTTTAGGGTTTTCAGTTTAGTTCAGTCACTCAGTTGTGTCTGATTCTTTACAACCCCATGGACTGCAACCTGCCAGGCCTCCCTGTCCATCACCAACTCCCGGAGTTTGCTCAAACTCACATCCATCGAATCAGTGATGCCATCCAACCATCTTATCCTCTGTCGTCCTCTTCTCCTCTCGCCTTCAATCTTCCCCAGCATCAGGGTCTTTTCAAATGAGTCAGTTCTTTGCCTCAGGTGGCCAAAGTATTGGAGTTTCAGTTTTAGCATCAGTCGTTCCAATGAACACCCAGGACTGATCTCCTTTAGGATGGACTGGTTGGATCTCCTTGCAGTCCAAGGGACTCTCAAGAGTCTTCTCCAACACCACAGTTCAAAAGCACCAATTCTTTGGCGCGCAGCTTTCTTTATAGTCCAACTCTCACATCCATACATGACCTCTGGAAAAACCATAGCTTTGACTAGACGGACTTTTGTTGGCAAAGTAATGTCTCTGCTTTTTAATATGCTGTCTAGGTTGGTCATAACTTTTCTTCCAAGGAGCAAGAGTCTTTTAATTTCATGGCTGCAGTCACCACCTGCAGTGATTTTGGAGCCCCCCAAAATAAAGTCTGTCACTGTTTCCACTGTTTCTCCATCTATTTGCCATGAAGTGATGGGACCGGATGCCATGATCTTTGTTTTCTGAATGTTGAGCTTTAAGCCAACTTTTTCACTCTCCACTTTCACTTTCATCAAGAGGCTCTATAGTTCTTCTTCACTTTCTGCCATAAGGGTGGTGTCATCTGCATATCCGAGGTTATTGATATTTCTCCCGGCAATCTTGATTCCAGCTTGTGCTTCCTCCAGCCCAGCGTTTCTCATGATGTACCCTGCATATAAGTTAAATAAGCAGGGTGACAATATACAGCCTTGACATACTCCTTTCCCTATTTGGAACCAGTCTGTTGTTCCATGTCCAGTTCTAACTGTTGTTTCCTGACCTGCATACAGATTTCTCAAGAGGCCGGTCAGGTGGTCTGCTGCCCATAGACATCTATAAAGGACAGCTTCTGAGCCAGAGGCTCACAGGACCCTGTGACTTGCCCTCTGTAAGTGATGCTGGGAGTCCTACTGCACTGTCATCCCCAGAAAGAGGCAGAAACCACCTGAGACATGAGTAATGCCAAGGACCTTGGAAGGCCACTGCTCTGGCAAAACCTCACTCTTGAGAGTGGCCACAGGAAGCCCTAGGGGAACCCATAGGAAACTTTAGAAGGTAGTGCCCACAAAAGCAAAATCTAGAAGCATCCTTCTTTTTTACCTCCAAGCCTTCTTTATTACCAAGAAGTCTCTTCCAGGAGGCACTGGCATCAACAGTAGACAAGAGGGTCAAACCAAAGAAGCCCCATTACCTAAGATCTCTGACACTATTACCACCCTAGCTGAATCATCTTTAATATCCAAGGAGAGACTACATAGAAAGGGCCAATTCTGGGATGCATAGTTCCCTGTGAAGGGAAGACAGCCATTCCTCATCAGGAAATGAGGTGACATTGGAGGCTCAGAAATTCTGCATGCAGTCTACAGGCAGCAGGAGACCGTCCAACTTTCAGTGGAGAAGGCAACCTGGAAAGGCTGGGTTAAACGGTCGGTTTCTAGCTCTCTCGGCCATGACCCACAAAGGGAAATACATTGTTCACCGAAACCCTACATGTACAAAAATCTGAGTTGTTATCATTTGTAAGATACCCCATAATTTTACCACTGATAAAGAAAAAAAGTGCTGTCTATTGCAAAACTCATCCTGATTTAAGAGATTTATGATGAAAAATGTATGTCTTAGATGGAATGCTATGTCTCGGATGGAATATAGAAGAAATTTCAAGAAACAAAAAATAACCTTTATTATGTGTAGTCCACTTTGATATTGACTACTCTGTTCTGCTGCTGCTGCTGCTGCTAAGTCGCTTCAGTCGTGTCCAACTCTGTGCAACCCCATAGATGGCAGCCCACTAGGCTCCTCTGTCCCTGGGATTCTCCAGGCAAGAATACTGTTCTAGTCAATGTCATTTCTCCCAAAACACTGGTAATAAATCATTCAGTTGATTTCAAATCCATTAATGGGTTGCAACCTACAATTTATAAAACAGTGGATTAGAATTGAGGTATAGGACTTCTGGATATATGGTCATGTATGGATGTGAGAGTTGGACTGTGAAGAAGGCTGAGTGCTGAAGAATTGATGCTTTTGAACTGTGGTGTTGGAGAAGACTCTTGAGAGTCCCTTGGACTGAAAGGAGATCCAACCAGTCCATCCTAAAGGAAATCAGTCTTGAATATTCATTGGAAGGACTGATGCTAAAGCTAAAACTCCAGTACTTTGGCCACCTCATGCGAAGAGTTGACTCATTGGAAAAAACTCTGATGCTGGGAGGGATTGGGGGCAGGAGGAGAAGGGGATTACAGAGGATGAGATGGCTGGATGGCATCACTGACTTGATGGATGTGATTTTGAGTGAACTCTGGAAGTTGGTGATGGACAGGGAGGCCTGGCGTGCTGCAATTCATGGGGTCGCAAAGAGTCAGACACAACTGAGCGACTGAACTGAACTGAACTGAAGAGTTGAAATGAACCTACCGGTAGGACAACTGTAATTATGGTACAGCATTTCAGTACCCATCTCTGGGCTGAATCACCTAGAAATATGAGGCAGATATAGCTATGGGAGTAATTCAAGACACAGTGCTATGCTGTGGGTGTGCATTGCTATAATTAAGCCACGAGACATGTCAGCCAGGGCATTTCTGAGCACTGATTCAGGCATGCCTCCTGTATGTTGTAAGGTATGTGTCCAAAATTAGAGTCACTGAAAGCCCCTAAAAAGTTACAATACTCCTTCCCTGTAACACCCTGGCCTAGGGCTTTGGGACACTCTTTATAAATGTGGTTGAAGAGGGGAAATACCTTAACTTCTTTTACAAGTCCTTCCAGATCCAAATATAATGGGCAATCAGAACACTCCTTTGGTGCCATCGTTATCCTCATATTTGGGAGTCACATCTGTTCTATTCACATGAGAGTCCAGGGAGAAATCAGATGAGGGTTTTTTAGTTGGACTTGCTTGAACACTTTGTGCACTGAGCATTATTCAAGTGAGATTTAAGTGGAGGATATGCAGATCACTGAATGAAGTTCCATGGGAACTACAGACAAGTTGAACATCTTATCAGGAGTTTAAACAGAAGGTTAAAACTTGGGGCTTCATAAGCAGATTAGGGCTTTTATGGATTCCCCCCAAGTCTTCCTCCTTCCCTGGCAATTCAGGCCCATTGCTTCTCACTGCTTGAGGTTGAGATCTTCTAAATGATAGAACTACAGCAACTTGGGTTGCTCTCTATCACTCCTCTGATATTGGTTATTCACTGCGTAACAGCACCCTGTCCTTGTGTGTATTAATATCTCAATCTTATGGAAATCAGTCAGAGGGCAGAAGGGAGCCTCAGCAAGGATTGCAGATACAAAGAGAGAGCAAAGGATGTGGAGAAGCCATGTGCTTTCTGGCAACAGCCTGCTCTGATATAAGGAAGCCCTGGTGTGCCCTCCTACTGCGGAGCTCTTGTAAGGAGACAGATGAGAACTATGACATACAGCCCAGGAGGTTTGTCCAAGAACTAATGGCTTTATCCTTTAATATTTGTTTGAGTTCTCCTCTATCAATAACATCCTGCTTCTCATAAAATTAGAACACATGAAATGCACATATTCCTATCTCAATGATTACCTGAAATGAGATTTGTTTAGAGTCCTTGACTCATCTCACTCCACATTTACATTTGGCCTAAGTCAAGAGGATAACTAGAGCTTAAGATCCAGTGAACACTCCTTTGTCCATGGAGCATCCTGGCACAAAGCTTCTGCAAGGGGACAGAAGCCCCTTTTTGAGTTTTTACCAAGTGACCATATATATTAGCAGTTTGCTAAGATACTTCAGTCATGTCCTACTCTTTGTGACTCTATGGATCTTAGCCCACCAGGCTCCTCTGTCCATGGGCTTCTCCAGGCAAGAGTACTGGAGGGGGTTGCCATGCCCACCTCCCGGGGACTTCCTGACCCAGGTATCGAACCTATGTCTCTTACATTCTCCTGCATCAGCAGGCAGGTTCTTTACCACTAGCACCACCTGGAAGCCCCATGTTTAGTGGAGGGCCCTGTAAATGGGGAGAGAAGAGGTAAAATGTTCATCAGTTCTATCATATTTCAGATCTATCTTAACATGTAGAGTTGGACTAAGGCTCAGATTTCTGAATTAAAATACCAGTTGATTTCATTGTTGTTGTTCAGTTGCTAAGTCATGTCTGATTCTTTGTGACCCCATGGACTGCAGCACACCAGGCTTCCCTGTCCTTCACCATCTCCTGGAGTTTGCTCAAACTCATGTCCATTGAGTTGGTAATGCCATCTAACCATCTCATTCTGTCATCCCCTTCTCTTGCCCTCAATCTTTCCCAGTATCAGGATCTTTACTAATGAATGAGTTGGCTCTTCACATCAGGCAGCCAAAGTATTGGAGTATTGATTCCAGAGTTGTCTGATATTTAGGAAGAACCAAGAGTGATTTATTTGTAATTTGAATGTTACCATAAGAATAAGAGTCATTATTTTTAAATAAATGTTGTCATGTTCACTATAAAACTAAGATCTTACTATAACATAGCAGTCAAGAAATCCAGAGCCCTGGGTCCAAATTCTACAGGTGCTCCTTACCATCCACATGGCCTTAGGGACAGTGTTCAACTTCTATTGACCTCAAAATTCTCATCTGTTAACTGAAAGTAATTTTGCCTCTTTCATAAGATTGTTCTAAAGAGCAAATGAGATCATGCATATAAAATGTCTGACACAAGGCTCAGCATTAGCGTTGTATAATGTTTTCTGGAGCAGAATTTGTTAGAAGTACAAGGACTAAAATAAAACAGAATAGCAAGGACTAGAATCTTTTTGAGAGGAGTAGGATATCCTGCCATCCACTGTGGTGTTTGGTTCCAGGGAATATCGGAGAAGGGGGAAAGCCAATGAGGAAGCATATACATTGGCCACTGAAGGATTTCCTGGTGATCTGGTAGTTAAGACTCTACCTGCCAACGCAGGGGACGTGGGTTGCATCCCTGGTCCTGAAGATTCCACATGTCACGGACCAACTAGGGCTGTGTGCCACAATAACGGAGTCTGCGCACTCTAGAACCTTGGGCCGCAACAAGAGAAGCTACCACAAGGACAGCCTGCACGCTGCAACTAGAGAATCGCCCCTGCGTGCTGCAGCTGGAGAAGAAGCCCCACACAGCAATGCAGACCCAGCACAGGCGAAATAAAAACCAGTCAGTCTTTTACATATACAAATACACTGTCCACTGAGGATGCAGTCGGGATAAGAAGAATCATCAGAAAGCGCTCATTCCCTAAGAGCTTCTAGGTGAAGGAGGGAAGGAAAACTGGAGAACAGAGAAAGAAACTGGTAAATCCAGTGATTTCTCGTTTCCAAGTGACTTTGCCATGAAAGCCACAGAAAATGGCAGTATCTGTGAGATATTATGAAACTCATTTTTTATAAACTCACATTTTAGTATTTCTCCTGTTGACTATATTTGTAAAATTCACACAACAGTCCAAAAGCTCTTCAAATTTCCCTCTGGTGACCTTACCAAGCACACCTCCTTTGAAGACTTTCCTGACTCTACAGTATTAAATTAATGTTGGGTAAAACTAGGAATATCTTTGCCCCACAAAAGTTGCAATTTTTTTTTTTTTCAATAATGCTGCTAATTACCTTCCTGGACATCTGACTCAATCCATTCCATGAAGTTTAAGACATGGAAAAACTCATTTGCAATTCCAATTTTAATTATTCCTCAACTTACAGAAATTGCCTTAGGGTGTAATCTCTATTTCCCTCATTTTAGCATTAGATAATTGTGTGTGTGCAAATACTGTATAATAAATACTGAATAATAAGGTACTAGGACTCCGAAAGTTGCTGCTTATTGTGGAAGTTTATGAAAGGGGACAAAATTTCACACACACAAATGTAGACACACAATGCTATTTAAGTTTAGGTCTGAAAGATAGAAAACTTTTCATATGCCTGTGAAAAAAGTGCTCTCCACCAAGTGGACTACAGAGACCTTCTGTGCGCTTTGAAGTTAAAAAACTGTTGAGAGAAAGGCTTTTCAAAATCAAACATCTCCAGTCTTTAAGAGAAACTAAAAAGACCACAGTTCGTTGTTAACCTGAAGGAGCCCTTTGAAATCCAAATGAACGTCACTAAATGGAGAAAAAGAAGCACTTTCATAATGACCACTGTGTCTACTGGTTTGGTCACTATTATGTGTACCCATTGAAAAACTTGTTTTACAAACCTAAATGAAAGGATTTGCCATACTTCAACTTAAATTTACCCATACTTAGAGGTAATTCTGATTTCTTACAATTTTTTTTATCTTCCAAATGAAATAATTTAACCTCTGAAGCCTGCATTCCTCATTTTAGAAGCAAATAATCTGAGACCAAGAAGACACTCCTAGGTAGGATTGTCAGATTTAGCAAATAAAAATGCATGTGAAAACCCTGAATGGGAAACATGTATACTAAAATGCCATTCATTGTTCATCTAAATTTCAGATGTAACTGGATAGCCTGTATTTTATCTGGCTACCCTATCCCTGGGTCACCCAGCTAATGACTAGATGAAGCAGCACTAGAACTGGGTGCCCTTTCTGATGTGAAGTCACTCACAAAACAATTATTCCTTGGAAGCTAGATGCTCTGGAAGCAAAAAGCTATGTAAGCCCACCTCTCCCTCAAGGAACCTAGAATCTAACAGAAAATTCTTATAAACTTGGAAGAGAAGAAAGAGTGTCAGGGTACCCATTTCAGCATACTACCTGAAAAAATGGGTCTCAACCCTAGTCATATATTAAAATCACCTGTAAGCCAGAAAGAAAAACACCAATACAGTATACTAACGCATATATATGGAATTTAGAAAGATGGTAACGACAACCCTGTATGCAAGACAGCAAAAGAGACACTGATGTATAGAACAGTCTTTTGGACTCTGTGGGAGAGGGAGAGGGGGGGATGATCTGGGAGAATGACATTGAAACGTGTATACTATCATGTATGAAACAAGTCGCCAGTCCAGGTTCGATGCACGATACTGGATGCTTGGGGCTGGTGCACTGGGACGACCCAGAGGGATGGTATGAGGGAGGAGGGTTCAGGATGGGGAACACATGTATACCTGTGGCGGATTCATTTCGATATTTGGCAAAATTAATACAATATTGTAAAGTTTAAAAATAAAATTTTTAAAAAAATAAAAAGAGACCTAGGAAAAAAAAAAGAAACGAATCGCCAGTCCAGGTTCGATGCAGGATACAGGAAGCTTGGGGCTGGTGCAATGGGATGACCGAGAGGGATGGTATGGGGAGGGAGGTGGGAGCGGGGTTCACGGGAAACACGTGTACACCCGTGGTGGATGCGTGCTGATGTATGGCAAAACCAATACAATATTGTAAATTAAGAAAAAAATCACCTGGGGAGCATTAAAAAAAAAAAAACCTCATTGCCCTGAAAATCTGATTTAATTGGTCTAGAATGAAGTCAAGGAATTTGGTCTTATTTTCCCCCCAAATACTTCCAGATAATTCTAATGTGCAGCCTCAGTTGCATGATGATCTACTGACCTAAGACTTATAAATCTTCTCTAAGAAATCTTAATTCACAGTGGTTGGTCTGTGCTAAAGTATGTATGTATGTGTGCACACATGTGGATGTGTGTGTGTGTGTGTGTGTGCATGTGTGTGTGTTGGGTGAGGGGAGTGTCCCCAAGCCACATGATTCCTGTACATCATGGAGGTGCTCAAAATGGCCATTTGGACTTCATAACAGAATTTGTTGAAAGGAAAGCATTTTGCTAGAATTCATCTGACCCCCATTCCAACCTTGGTTCTTGGTCATTTCTTATACATTCCTATACGATTTGCAGCCCATGTCCCCCCAGATCTATCCTAAGTACATAGTTCATATGTCCCTTACAAGCAGAATAATGAAGAGATAGCCCCATCTAACTCCACTGTCTGCTCAGTATCCTCCAGTTACCTGGGATCAGAAGTGGAGCCTATGATCCAGGATGGCTCCTGTGAGTTTGGCTTTGTTTATATATCTTCCCACCCCTCGAATCCACTAAATGAAGGTCCCATTCAATCTATGACTTCCCATGGAGAGATAAATAAAGAAGCGCTCTGGGTGTTTTCATTATTGTCATTATATTTACCATCCTGGTTAGAAAGGGGTCAGAAAGCCACAGCCATGTCTTCCTCTGCTCAGCTCTTATTATTACCAAAAGACGTGGCAGCAAACACACAAAAGAATGTTTGCTCAACACAGCCTCAAAAGACAAGATAAAGAAGATAAGCCACCTGAATCCTAGACACTCAGCTTGTCGTTTCTGACATCAATGTTGAAGAAGGCAAGTTTACTGTCTCAGTTGCTGTATTTGTTCTCAAACTGTGCCATCTTCCAATACCAGCTTACCTTATATTTTTCAAATCATTTTAACCACCTGATGCATCCAAAGTCCACAGCAAATCATGTCTAAGCCCCAACTCTGAGAACACATGTGACTGTGGGTCAAGCCCTCCTCTAGAGGGTCACCACTATGTAATTCAGATATAGGCCATTTTATGTAATCATTAATTCTCCCATTCCAGAATCCACCTGGGATCAACTCAGCCCTTGATAGCAATGCTGTTCTTTGGACTAGTAGGCCAGGACTGGTTTTCTTAATTTAACATTTAAGAGACTCCACTTCTCTAAAAGCGTTTGATTGAAAAGTCTATTACAAATAAAGAGCATAATAGAGTGAAATCAGGCCAGTTATATCTATCCAGGAATGATGAGTGGGCACATTTTTCAATACATTATTAAAGGGTTAAATGAGTGCTCAATAATACTAACACCAGGAAGCTTAGGACCAAGACAGATCAAAATTATTTCAAATGAGTCTGATTCATGTTCAATATTTCCTGTCTCAGTGACCAACAGGCCATGTTAAAACCAGTCCCAACTCCTTTTGGAAGTCTTGTTCTGCTACCCACATGAAAGGTAATGTAAGAATTTTGATCGATGATGCTAGATTGCTAATTCTCATTGGGTAATTTTCCCCATTAGTCAGACATTAGCGTGCCAACTTGGAGGCCTCACATGCTTTGCAGCGGGTTACCATTGGGAGCTAGCTGTCAAATTCTAGGACTAATGGAAATATATTTTAAAGGCCAAATCTACCCTTTGCTTACGTGAGTACAGTTCCTAACCAGCAAGGAAGCCTCAACTGCATCCCAAGGTCTCCGATCTCCAGTCTTTCCTTGTGACCACCTTCTTCTCATTACCAGCAAATCCACATTGACAACCTCTCTCTCTTTTCCCTTGAAAAAGTGCCAAAATACTCCCAAGAAGAAACATTATGTTTCTATACATTCCTATACAATTAGTTGAATCGGAAAGGAGAAGTCTGAGATTTTAAATTCATGGCAGAGGCAGACTCATTCATTATACCTTCAAAGCCTGTGATTTGCACTAATGAGAAAATAGGCCAGTCATACATGGGAAATATTCAGTACTCTCCTCTGCTGTAAATCTAACTGAAGCAGCCAAATACACATTCAGGAATAAACAGGCTGGCTCTCTCCAGTGTCTTCTCAAATGACAGTTCAAGGTGTATGATAGTGATGTTTATGTAGTAAAGGTTGTGGATTACTGTGCCAACCACAACCAAAAGAAAGCCAACATAATCAGAGACATCTACCACTCGAATGCAAGTCCCCTGCTACAGATCTGAAGAAACCCAACTAGAGGCCCGTCATATGGTCTATATGGTGCCTACAAAATCTATAAAACCCAGAGAACTATGTATCTGGGCGAGCCAACTCTAATTCTCATGCAGCAATTCAAAACCCCTTTCTTCCTCTGCCCCATGGCAAAAAGTGAGTCTGTTCCATCTGTTTACCATGATTGCTGTTACTTTCCAACATAACCATAATCTTATTTTGTAAATCCTATTCCTGACACACCTCAAACCATCTGTCTATTCTTTCTTGGCCTAGCTTGGGGCTGTTTGGCAAACAAATGTCATTACCTGTAAGTGGAATATTTTTGAGGAGAGTACATGCTCCTTCTATGTTGCCATGGCTGCTGGGTGTTCCTAAATAATCCCCTTTGGTTCTTCCTCTAAACCCAATGTGTCTTGAGTAATCTTTAATGTGTGTAAAGTAAAAGCCAAGAGGTAAAAAGCATGCATGCAACTACTTGGGTTTAAGATTCAAAGTAAGTTTGCATGTGCTCGTAGACACAAAAAATCGGTTGAAAGTTTATTAATAAATTATACGTGTCAATTTGAGAAAAAAAGGTGGCCTGTGGTTCAGATTCAGACTTGCAAAGAGTTTTGGGGAAAAAAAAAAAAGGTGATAAAATCTGAGTGGTAAAAAAAAAAAAAAAATCTGAGTGGTAGAAATTCTGCCATTTCTTGTCCTCATGGAGCTGCGCCAGGTTCTCACCAGTCTACAGTCTCTCCTTTAGCATTTCACCATTTCCCCCTTGCTTAGAACTACAAGAGGCTGGTAAAGGCCTTAGAACTCCAAACTAGAGAAGGATACGTGATTCAAAGAGCACAGACACACATGGACAAACATGAGGAAAGATAGCTCACCTCATTAGTAACCAAGGGAATACGGAATAAAATAATAATGAGATCACTGTTGGCTCCCCCAAACAGCAAAGATTAAAAACAGTGAAAACATTCAGTGAGGTTGCAGGGAAATGGGCACTCTCAGGCACTGCTGGACAAAGTAGAGAATTTATACAACCCATGCGTAGGCACTTTGGAAATATCTAGCAAAAATGTTCTGGTTCCTACCTTTCATATCCTTTGCTTTACTTTTTTAAAAGCTAATTGTTTTTTTTTAAGTTTCTTTATTTCGGCTGCATTGGGTTTTCATCGCTGTGTGTGCAAGCTGCAGCAAGCGGGAGCCACTCTTCATTATGACACATGGGCTACTCATTGCGATGGCTTCTCTTATCGTGAGGGCTCTAGCGTGTGAGGGCTTCCATAGCTGTGGCAAACAGGCTTAGTTGTTACACAGCATGTGGGATCTTCTGGACCAGAGATTAAATCCATGTCCCCTACATTGGCAGGTGGTTTCTTAACCACTGGACCACCAGGGAAGTCCCCTTGATTTACTCCCTATTTACTATTTATCTCTGTTTTAGGCAAAATACTTGGCACGTGTACACACACGCAAAAAAAAAAGTGTGAATATAGAAATATTGATAGCAGCATTATTTATAAGATCCAAACATTAAAAACAGCCTCAATAGGAAAATGGCTCAACATCAATAGGGAAATGACTAAACTACAGCTGATTTATCTGATAGACTATTTTGCTTTCATTAAAGTGAATGAGGCTGTTTGACATTATTGGACATGAAAAGATTGCTAGATAACTAAGACAGCGATTTGCAGAACATTAATATGTTCCAATTTAGGGAAATGATAAAATTTCTAGGTATATAATGAGATGTTAAAGTGAGACTCTTTTTCAGATTTGTCTAAGGCTCCAAGCAACTCAGAATAAAGCAATAGGTGATCGGTGTTCTCACCTTTCAAAATGAGTTGCTAGGCCACCTGGACAGGACATGCAAAGGACGCATCCACTACATCACCCATCTCAAGAGGATAAAGGGACTGAAACTGACAAAGCTGAGAAAGAATTTCTTTGAAAGGACATGTGGGGGTGGCGCTTTCACCTTTACCTCAGTCTAAATAAGGGGAGTTTCAAGGAGATTGCTCAGAATGCTGGAGTGTATAGGAGTATAGACCAGTCCACGACCCAAGTTCATCTACTGGCAAGAGGCTGGATCCAGCAGCATAGGAAGTCCCAGGCACAGAGTGTGTGGCATTGCAGCAGACTGCATTCCTCTTAAAAGCCACCAAACTGCATGTGGGTTCCGCTTGGACCACATGTGAGAGCGCCAGCCAGGATCATTTTAAAAGGGCCCCACCTGTAGAGATGCTGTCAGCACTCTCTGCTCATATCCTTCCAACTGTGTGATGGTATTCACACTCCCGCTCCAGGGGTTAGCTTTCATTCTCCCCAGTAGCACCTGCATCTTTTGTCAAAGGATGCCCCCAAGCTGGCAGAACCCTTCATGTATACAGACAGCCAGAGAGCCTGGGGACTACAACTGGGACTTGAAACGACTGGATGAATTGTTTTATCATTATATATGAGTGTTCAGGAAAGTTACAGTGAACCTGCTTTTCACTGTTGATAGAGATAGTAAGGCGAAACTGTTTCCTACATGTACTTTATCCCATTCTACTCTTTCAATGCAACGTTGACAATTACACATACATAACAGAGAAAAGTCTAGAAGCTTACTCACAAACCAACTTTGATCTCTAGAGATCAGAATGTGATTAGGGGATGAATGACAAGAACTTGTACATTTCGTTCTATACATTTCCATATAGTTTGATTTCTTAAAAAAACAAATACATATGCTCGTCTTTTTGGTAAACACAATCTTAGGATCTACAGGTACAGATACATTCATTGCATAAGAATTCAGAAAAGAAAAAGAAAACAGACAAACCATAAACATAATTCTACTCCTTCCACACCCTACTGCTGTTGGTATTTGGGGGGTTTTCATTCCCATCTTTTTGCCTTGGGTGGGCAGGCCCTCACCGGGCTCCACTGACCTAGCTAAATTAGACAAGGCAGAGTTTCAAGGGTTGTTTAATTCCTCTGCTCAAATATTCTGTAGCTATTTTGGCTATGTGAAAATTTAGGTACAGGTGCAAAGAAAATTGATTTGATATTTATATGTCTCCCTTATCTACCATAGAACACTTATAAGCAAGGTGGAGATTAAAAAAATCATCAGTATGACATTTCTTTACTACCTCCAGACAGTAGCAAAGTGGAAGGATAGGAGACTGAAATTTACTATTCCTCTTATGAAACCGGAAATACACATTCCTTGCCTGGAAATGAGTATTCAAGTCAAACTTGCCAAGGCTTACTATGTCTGCCCAGAAAATGCAGCTGAAAGCAAATTCAAGAGGAGATGTTATTTCCTCTCTGAGATTTATATAAGAATCTAAGCTGTTGCAAACTCATCTCTTAAGATACACAAATATACAATTTGAGACCCTTGGCAAATGAAATGGCTGCTGCACATGTGGAAATTACCTCCTTGTTTGTTTTCAGTCTCGCTGTTTCCCCTGGGAACCAAAGAGAAAATTCAATTTCTAAACCTTGAAGCAGCGTGAACAATGAACAATTGTTAGCCTAGGAATAGCAGACGAAGCCTATTGCTACACAATGGAAAGTACGTGGCATTGTCTTGAGGTTGTGTTTACTATACCGGCTTGGTGGGTAAAATGATACGGTAGAGAGCGAGACTGGTGTCTTTCTCATTAGAAATCTCTGAGAAACCCTTTGCATTGAGGGTACCGTCCAACTCCTTCTGTTTTTCTTCTTGTTGAATATTGGTCAGGATAATTACATGTTATTTCTCTTGTCTGTCTACATGAATGAAACTTCTTACCAATTTCCACCAAAACCCTCTACCAAATCAATGAAGATAGGGTCAACGCAAAACCAATACCATGCAAACATGAAGCAAAGGTCTTCATTATTTCATTTCAGTGGCAAACCAAAAGTTCTGAAGAGGGGACAATTTCATGATCTTGTAAAACAGTAATAGAACACACAGACATGCTCTTGGCTCGGAATATGAAAACATTTTTCATGAGTAACTGAAATTGAGCTGAAATCTTCAAACCAGGTATGGCAAAGTATCCTTTTTACCAAATTTGTTGGAAGCCAGTTTTACACTGAGGATAAACCCAAATTCAAACTGGTGCTAAAATCCAGTTTTCTTTTAGCATTTTTTTTGAAAAAGAAGAAAAAGAAAAATAAACTTCCTAGACTTTACAACACAGCCTTTAAAAGAAGATTCTAAAGGCTACTTGGATATTGACTGGAGCTTACAAAACAATACTAACAAGTTGAATGTAAATGAATCAAAACCAGACAGATTCCATTTCCCTTCAAGAAAATGGGTGTTTGGGGACACAAAATACAAATAAATAAAAGCTTCCCCTAAGTATTTGAGTTTTAACAAAACTACAGTGTTTTGAATAAAAAACTGGAGGACTGTTTTCTGCACATCAGCCAGGGCTGGGTTTCAAAAAGGTAACAGGCAGGGTAAGAGCGACTCCTCCGTGCCAGGCCCTAAGCCTCAGAAACACTATTTAGTTTTCATCCTCCCAATAACCTGCGTGGTAGACAGGTTTTCTTTTCCCATTTTACAGATGAAAAAAGGCAACTCGGGAACCTGAGTCACTTTCTCTAAGTCCTTCAGTTAAGAAGTCAGCCTACAGGGCATCTGTTTTAGGAAACTGTCCCCGCAGCAACCATTTCCTGCAACATAAAAACCACGATTACTTTCAGCGAGCATGACTTGCTGATGCTTTACTAAGGTGGTTTTGGAGCACGGCGCGCTAAAGGGTAGTGGTGCATCTTGTCAAGACCAACATCTTGCTGGCTGAGACAGTGGCAGTGGTAGAACCGGATGGGGGGAGTGGGAATTGTATCCCAATGGAACTTAGGGTCACTGTGAAGTCATGGCATCACTTCAAGTTACTCAACTTTGTGGCAGGTCTGTGCTAAACACTTCATTCACTCCTTTCATTCTCAAAATGACCCCAGGACTTTTGTAGCACTTTTAACTCTATTTTACATCTAAGAAAACAGGCATGGAAAATCTGAGGAAGGGGCAGAGGCTAGAGGATTTTAACCCAGCCTGCTTGATCTCTCCAGCCCCAGAGCAGTTGTCTGAGCTCCCTTCACCAAACTGAACGTGCAACAGCACCCATGCATGACAGACTGAGCTCAGGATGATGATTTCTCTAGAAATAAGGTGGCAAAATGGGCTACTAGAACAAAATACCACAGACTGGGTGGCTTACAAACAACAGAAGTTTCTTTCTTACAGTGCTAGAGCTGAAAGTCTGAGATCAAGGTTAGTCTTTGTAAGGGCTCTTCTCACCGTGTCCTCACATGGGGGAAAGAGCCAGGGGGTCTCTGCAGTGCCTTTTGTGAGAGCACTAATCCCAACACTCTGCCCTCAACACTCAAGCATGCCACAAAGCATGCCACCTACTAATACTACATCATCTTTATAGGTTAGGATTTCAACATGAATTTAGGGGAGACACAAACGGTACTGTCACACTTTAATTCTCTCCCACTTTTCCTTATTGATAAGATTACACTGTCTTCTCTCTAGTTATTGTTTCATCTGGTACATCATCTGTTTTTGTTACCTTTTACCAGTTATCCCTTTAGACTTCTCAGCTAATCCTCATCATCTGACACATTACACACCCAGCCAGTCATGAAAACCTGTCATTGGTTTGATGAAATTCTCATACTTTCCCTTCCCGATTCAATGCAATGGTCTGTCTACCCCACCTTGTTCAAGCTTTACCTCCCGCAGGCTCTTTTTGTCCTATAAACGATGCCCCACATCTCAACGGACATCACCCACCTTGAACCTTAGTGCAGATTACTTTTTCAAAAGGATAGAAAGAAACAACAAAGCACAAAATAAAGAAATCCACTTAATTTTTCAGTCCTTCCAGATATGGCTCAGTAAAAACTTCACCAGCCTCTACAGACTTCCCCTAATTCAGCTAAGCAAATACTCTTCCTTCTACTTTTAGAAAGGCTGTTGGGCAGTGTAATGGGCTCTGAAGACTATGGGAACTCCAGGAAAGGGGATGAAAGGAAGCTATGGATGAGCAGTGAAGCAGTCAAGCTCGAAGCTCTGCCCTCACCTCGGCAACTGGCGCATCCCCAAATCTGATGAGAACCCTAAATTCACAAGGAAGGACTTACCACACAATTGTCAGGACAATTCCCAAGTGGCCAGGGAGGGTCATGGCACCTGTAATCTCTGTAGAACAAGGAGAATACTTATAGGTCTTTAATTGTTGAACATCATCATGGTTGGAACTATTTCTGTATTATCAAATGGGGTCTAGATTGCTCTCAATAAACAAAATGTATCTAGAGAAGATAAATACACACACACACAAACATACACACACTTGATGTGATAAACCTGGTAGAAAAAGAAGATTAGGTCCCACCTCTCCTTTTATGGGGAAAATTCATGTCTTTTAATCTCTAGGAATTTGTTTTCCTTGGCTACAAGCTTAGTTCTGTGTGCGTGCTCAGTTACATCTGACTCTTTGCAGCTCCATGGACTATAGCCCACCAGGCTCCTCTGCCCATGGAATTTTCCAGGCAAGAATACTGGAGCAGGTTGCGATTTCCTACGCCAGGGGATCTTCCTGACCCAGGGATCAAACCCATGTCTCTTGCATGTCGTGCATTGGCAGATGGGTTCTTTACCACTAACACCACCTCAGAAGCCCCCAAAGTTTAGTTACATTCTTCCAGTTTATTAGGATTAATTCCTTTTTCTACCAGCCTGACCAGAACTAATTCTGTTTTGGTTCTAACAATGAAATCCAAATGGATTTCTGTCCTCTGGCCTATAACAAATAGTATTATTCCAACATGAACTTGGACAAACTCTGGGAGATGGGGAGGGACCGTGAGGCTTGGCGTGCTGCAGTCCACAGGGTGGCAAAGAGTGGGACACAACAGGGTAACTGAACAACGACAACATTATTCTTATAAGACCATGTCTACACTCTTTAGGACAGCCAGGGAAGATGTCATTCTTGAAAGGTTTGGTTGTGCTTTTTGAATTTGGGAAAGTTCAATAACTCTGCTGCCTCTTTTCCTACCCTCAAGAGTCCCAGATCTAGTCTTAAAATTGTGAGGTTGCAGGGAGAAAGTAGACATAAATCTTACCTAATTTATGACCATGTCAGCTGTGATCACACTTTTTTCATTAAAATGCCATTAGGAACTGAGGGTTTCACAGTCTTAGGTAGATGACCATTAATGTCTTTGTTACAAACCTTTTTCTAACAGTTGGGTTGGGTTTTTTTTGTTTGTTTGTTTGTTTTGTTTGTTTTTGGTCCAGGGGGCCAGTAAATAAAAGTTTTATTTGAAGACAATTAGCATTGATTGAACCATACATATATCTTATACCTTCATCCTGACAATTCACTCCCAACCATTTCTTCATCAAAGAGGGAAAGGCAGAGAGGGGGGAGGCGATAAGAAGTAAAAGATGTAAAGAAGGAGGAGGAAGAAGAGAGAGATGGAGAGAAAGAAAGGGGAAAAGGAGGAAGAGAGAGAAGAGAGAAAGGAAGGAAGGAGGGAAGGGAATCGGTTGCCATAGAATTCCAAAGAAAATGATGTATGGGATACAGAGACTTCACCTTTATGGCCAGTAGTCCCCCAACTCTCGGTACATTCTATTTGGAGATTCAGATTCACAAAGTCTGCTGCTCCTGCTGCTGCTGCTGAGTTGCTTCAGTCGTGTCCGACTCTGTGTGACCCCATAGACGGCAGCCCACCAGGCTTCCCCATCCCTGGGATTCTCCAGGCAAGAACACTGGAGTGGGTTGCCATTTCCTTCTCCAATGCATGAAAATGAAAAGTGAAAGTGAAGTTGCTTAGTCGTGTCCAACTCTAGCGACCCCATGGACTGCAGCCTACCAGGCTCCTCCATCCATGGGATTTTCCAGGCAAAAGTACTGGAGTAGGGTGCCATTGCCTTCTCCGTCACAAAGTCTACACCACCCTTAAGACATGAGACAAACAGCTCCCTCAAATACAGCAAGACTTACAGACAATGATAACAAACAAAGAGTCCCACAGAGTTCCTTAGAAGCATCAATACTGCTTAGCATTTTAAATTGATGCAGACACATTTCTAGACTCTTCTGATATGATTAGTTTTGCTGATACCAAACTAAATGGAGTTGTCTCAACTGGAACTGAATCTGCCTCATGGTAACTGTTGCATAAGAATTACTTTGTAGAGAGGTAGAATTGTTCTAGAAAGAGTAGTCATGACCACATGGAAGTGGCCCCTGCCTTGCCTGACAACTGTGTCCACCTTGGACAATCCATTTAATCCCCTCACAGCCCATTTCCTCCCCTGAAAAACTTACTCAGGGTCCTCTCTGCACTGAGAGGTCCAAAAGCTTGATAACTAATTCACTTCCGATGTTTCCTTCGTCAGTAAAATGGAAAAACACCACTTCCTACTCTAATAACATGCCATGTGGAATATCATAGAAATGTATATTCATTGCATAAATTTTAGAGAATTTTCAGTATATTCAATTTAGATAGACAGTCACAAAATCTATGAATCACAGCTTCCAAGAGTCCATGGTTTATTGTCCCAGGATTCATGGTTCTATGACTTTAAGATCTTGCTCCAAGAGAATAAAATACTTGAGATTCAAAAAGAGAACTTATTTGAATTAGACACATATTGAGTATCCAGGGTGGTGACCAACTTTGTAGACAGTTCTGGAGGGATCTGCCTTGCCACTCTGTAATTCAGCCCTTGATAAACAGGATTTGGGATGGATGGTTGTAGGGAGGCAGCAGTTAGATAAAATAAGAGAAACTGAAAAGTTTTCAGGACATTTCTGCCATTAGCATGATTCCCATTCTCTGACTTTCTGAAACTGCCAGCTACCTACACCTTGTTATCTGGGCAAATGTAAGACAGAAAGGTGCCAGAATGGGACATTTTCTTACCTTCAACCCCCATCTAGCGCCCCCAACCGACTTGGAGGTGAAATAGCAGTGGTAGTGAAGGTCACACAGCTAGAAGTAGATTGAGTATAAGGACAGGACACATCCAGAAATGCAGCAGGAGCCTGGTGATGCAGATGTCACTCGCTGCATGCAAAGGACAGTAATGAGAAATCACTGGGTTCCACCTCCTGTGTGGTAGATGCTAATCTTGATCCAAGCATTATCAAAAGGTTACATTAATGGTCTGCTGTTGATTTCCTGGGTAAGGCTGACTCCTGTCCTCTAGGTCAAGTGAGGAGGGACAGTAGGAATCCCAAGAATACAAGAGGAAAACTGTGTTCCAAGCTTGAAATGATGAATAGAAGGCCTTCTTGTTATAATTACAATGGTAAAAGAACACCAAGGCATATGTTCCAATGGATTGGAAGGCTGTTTTGGCTGAATTACACAAGACTGAAGCACATTCGCAGTTGAAAAGGTAAATATTGCAGTCAGCCAAAAGATAAGAATATTTGACCCATGGGAAAATAATGATGTATAAAGATTGTCCTTTATTCTTTCAAGGTTTTTCAAATTAGCACACTCAATCTTTTCTTTTGGCTAACAGAGTTGGAAGGCAATTGACACCCAAAAGGAAAGAAATACCCAAAGAGAAGGGCAAGTTTTTGAGAAGTTAAACCAATCTCTTCCATTTTTTTCCTATTTAATAACTCAGGCATCTCCCCAAGGAACAAAGCTGCAAATATACAGTTGGCTTTCCTTTTGCATGTTCACGGTCCCTTGAGAGCTAGCAAACTAGCTAAGCTGCAAAATGTCTTGCTGGGACATTGCCAGGATTTTAGACTAAAATGCCTGAAGGGCCTGGTGAAAGTTCTGTGGATGGAGACGTTCTGGTGAGCTCCCAGATCTGCAGAGCCAGGTTCATCAACAGTCTAAACACTCAACATTTCCTACTGGCAAATTCCTAGGTAGTCACTGTATTGGAAACCCTGAGTAGTCCTATGGCATCATCTCTATTTTCCAGACCAAGAGATAAGGATGGAAGTTGAGTAAGTCATCCATCCATCACCTGCAGCATCAGGGAGTGCCGGGATCAGGCCTCAGCCTCCTCTCCCAGGACCACACCCACCAGTCTGTGCCCAAGAGGACTCCCAGGGCTTCCCTTGGTCACCTCCACTGACTGCCCCTGTCCACCCCACCAGGAGACTCACTGGGAGCAGAGAACAGCCATGACTGAAATGCATGCAAATCCCTACAAGCTTCTGAAATCCTCAAGGTACTTTTCTAACCACCTCTCCCCCCAGACCCTGAGGAATTAGATAAGCAGGCAGGGAGGCTCTTTGGTGGGAAGTGGAGGATTAACTTGGCCACTCTCTCTTCTCCTCACCTCCCAAAAAGACATAGAGTAATAGCACAGCACTGCAGTATTCTTGCCTGTGAATCCCAAGGACAGAGGAGACTGGCAGGCTCCTGTCCATGGAGTTGCAAGAGTCAGACATGGCTTAGCAACTAAACCACCAGCCACCACCACCCCTCCTTGTCACCCTGTCCACCGCCAGCATTCAGGAACCAGAACATTCTAACTTGTGTAGCTTGTTTCCTCTCACCCTGAGTACCAACCAACTAGCAATAGGAGATCTACCCTGGGAAGAAACACTGAGGTTTCCCTGTTTTTTTATTCTTTATTTTTAAGATATGAGACAAATGTATACTCGCTTTACATTTTTATAGGAATTCTTCAGAAAGAAACAAGGATTGGGGGCTGAGATATGCAATTTCTTCGGGAACCTGGATGGCTGTCAACTTGGTAAATCAAAGGCATTTGTCTTGGGCTCCGGAACATACCCTCTCCAAGCTTCCTTCTTTAGCCACATGTGGAAGATTTTTCACTTTTTACAATAATTCTTCATGGAAGAAGGATGAAAGTTGCCCTTAATGAAGTTGCAGAAAAGGAATCCGATCTTTGCTCTGGCGCTCAGATGCTACATCTTTGTAAACAGCGTGGCAAGGGTCTTTGTAAGATTTACAGGAAATGGCAATGGGCAGGCAAACGTTAGCTCCTAATCTGGCCCCATAAAGCTGTCCTGTTGGCTTCATAGAGCTCTCAGGGAATGTTACTGAAAACAAAGGAGAAATCAATACCCTTCAGTCCACTGCCAGTCCTGGGCCTCCAAAGTGAATCAACCTGGGCTCACCCACCTCTCGGAAGAACAGAGAGGGGGGCTTCAGTTTGTATCAGCTTCAACCAGATTGCCATATGTTTAGAGCCTCCTCCCCAAATCCTTAGAAAAAACCAGCCCCTGAAATTAAAGGTTGGCAAAGCCTCTCATCTACAAGGTGGTGTTGACTCAAGGATTTTCAATTCAGAGGGAAATGATAGGAAAGAAATGGTCCTTTTCTGCATGTCCTGTAGTGAATTTGATACTAACACTTGTTAGATGCGGGACAGTCCCCCAAGGCAAGTCTATGAGAGGACCTCTACCACTAACTGTCTCTGGCTACGAAGGACTGAGTCATTAACAAGGGGTGGCCAGATTAATTATGGGTGTGGCCAGAGATGAGAAGCAACATTCCCTGAGAATGGGGTTTTGTGTAACAGAATGTAAAGTCTTTATTTCAGACTTTATTACAGGGAAGAGAATGCTGAACTATTAAACACCTTCCTCCCACCTTGGGGAAAAAAATGTTCTAAATGATTATTTCACGGACCTTGCCTTCTTTTCTGCCCCATGTGAAACAGCTTACAGGATGAAATGCCAGTGGAGCCTCCCCAGGGCAAGCGCTTCCTGGACATTCTCTTTGGCAGAAGTTGTGAATAAGACGCTGTGCCCGGGATTTTGTTGAATGAAAGAGAGTTTGTGCTGCTGAAGTCACAACCCGTCTTCCCCCAGCTCCAGCAACTCCTTTCATTTAAGTCTGGCAGCCTGTCTCTGCACCCGTCACTCTTCCAATGCTTATTCTCTCACCACAAGAGGGAAATGTCAAGTTCTCAGCAGAGGGGGCAAAGTTTCTCAGTTATGCATCCAAATGTAGTCACCACACAAAACAGCCCCAGTGCTGACTTGCCCCAGTCAGCTTACAGGGACAAACTTTGGCCCTCGCCACCCTGAGGACAAAAGCGGGCACACAGAAATGCCGGCAGCAGCTCCTGGCAGGGCTCCCGTCAGGTCAAGCATTCATGTCGGTAGTGTGGAATTTCCCTGTCATATAAAACCACGGCAGGGTCAAGAGGCAGATACACCAATCAGGAGCAGGGTGGGACCTTTCAATGTCTTCTCTGGCCTCTGTGCTGGGAGGATGTGAAGCCGTCCTTCTGGCGGGTTTAAATGTCCCGGTAAAATAACATTACTCCTTTAGTGACTCATCCAGCAGATTGACAGTGCAATTAATAATAACAATGCAGTACTACGTGCAGGGCCCTGAGATAAGAACTTGCAGGGCTATAAAGCAGTGGAGCGGAGTGACACTCTAATGAGGATGTGAGTCTAGGCGGTTACGATGGCAGCAGGCGAATGTTCCGTGAGTGACAGCGGCCTTTCCAACAGCCCTTCCCCTTTCTCTTCTGATAACAGAACCTTGACTCTGTTCACCCGTCAGGTGGCTATGTGTTTTCCTAAAGGGAGGAGCTTCCTTACAGCCCCAGCAGGGGTACCTTGATTGGTCAAAATCAATAGTTCTAATTTCTGCTTGCACATTAGAATCACCTGAGGAGTAATTTAAACATTCCCAATGATGGGGCCTGACCCCAAGATTCTCAATGAATTATCTGGACCTGGGTCCCAGCCTCCCAGAGGCTTAAAAGTCCTCCATGTGATTCTAGTGTATACCAGGGATGAGAACCATTGCTCTAAGCCAAACCAATTATTTTACTCCATCATTAGTGACTGGCATAGGGTTGGTCATGTGATGTAGTTCAGGTCAAAGATGTGAGAAGGCAACATCTGGGAAGCTTCTGGGAAATTTTGCTTTAGGTTTAAAAAGACAAAAGGAAAGTAGGTGCCTTCTCCTCTTCTGAGCTTTGGACAGTGTTTGGAAAGGAGATGTGGTTTGAATAGGTGCGAGCAACTTGCAACAGTGAAGGAAAGAGTCAACAAGAACCAACACCCAGAGGAGAGCCGAAAAGAAAGATGGCAGATGCACGGTCCATGATGACACTGCTGGATCGATGAAATAACCCAAACTGCAACCTCCCTGCCTCTAGACCGCTGGAGTGAAAACTTGGTTGCATATTGTAAACACTTGGAGCGTTCCTAAAGCTACCGACACCTGGGTCTCACCCCTAGAGCATCTGATTTAATTGGTAATTGGTGAGGTATGATTATCAAGATTAAAAAAAAATATTCCTAGTAGGTCATACTGTCCAGCCAAGTTTGAGAACCACTGCTCTAGATTTCTTGTTGAGTGTGACAACACATTTCCTGTTATTTAAGCCAATGCTTCTCAAAGTGTGTTCCCTCAAACAGTAGCAGCAGCAGCAGCATCACTTGGAAACTTGTTTGAAATACTTATAGGTCTCACTCCTGCCTTACGGAATCAGAAAATGAAGGAGGATAACCCAGCAATATGTGGTTTAACAAGCCTCCAGGGGTCTCTGGTGCATGCTAAAGCTTAAAAAACCCACTGGTTTAGAATAACTTGACTCCTGGTTTTTGGTTACTCGTAGCCCCAAACCCCCTGATTCTGGATTCAGAACGGATGCAGAAACTCAGAGTAAGAAAGGACTACTTTGCTGCTGCTGCTGCTAAGTCGCTTCAGTCATATCCGACTCTGTGTGACCCCATAGACAGCAGCCCACCAGGCTCCCCCATCCCTGGGCTTCTCCAGGCAAGAACACTGGAGTGGGTTGCCATTTCCTTCTCCAATGCATGAAAATGAAAAGTGAAAGCGAAGTCGCTCAGTCGTGTCTGACTCTTAGAGACCCCATGAACTGCAGCCTACCAGGCTCCTCCATCCATGGGATTTTCCAGGCAAGAGTACTGGAGTGGGGTGCCATTGCCTTCTCTGAAGGACTACCTTAGCTAATTGGATTTGGATGGGTGAGGTGGAAGAAAACAGCCATGCAAAGCTCCCATACAGAATTTCTATGGTGCGTTTAGGAAATGGAGGGAGGCAGTGGAAACCCATCAAACTTTAGCAGAAGGAGTTTCTAATGAGTCAAAGAAATTAAATCCAAGGAAACAGAATCATCATCCTCGGTGTGAGGTTCCTGAGATTGAGGTTAAAGAGCTCATAGATCATATTTTATCCTATAGATAATGGGAAGCCACTGAAGAATTTGAAAGGGAAGAGATTTAAGGGGGAAAAAATTAAAAGTGATAGTGTAGGATGATTAAACAGAATATGGTAAATTGAATAGAATCAAGGGAAAAGAATCCAGGCACAAGGATAAAGTTTAGAGAGTCATCCCAGCTGCACATGAGTTCTGGATTTTCTTCTCAGTATCTGAATTACCCACTCTGAAGCCAAGGAGTAAGATGCATCATCAGAGAATGAACATGTGCACAGCAGGAGAAGGGGAGGGTGGGACGAACTGGGGAAATGGTATTGACATAGATACACCGGAAGTGGAAATGTACTAGCTTCAATTATAACCCCTGATTTCCATGTTTACATTCATAAAGAAAGCCTCATTGCAAAAGCCAATTGACTTGTAATAACCATGATAAGTGTGGGCTTCCCTGGTGGCTCAGATGGTAAAGAATCTGCCTGCAATGTGGAAGACCTGGGTTTGATCCCTGGATTGGGAAGATCCCCTGGAGAAGGGAATGGAGAAGCAAATCCCCACTCCAGTATTCTGGCCTGGAGAATTCCATGGATTGCATAGTCCATGGGGTTGCAAAGAGTCTGATACGACTGAACAACTCTCACTTACAACCATAAGTATAAACTCTTAAAACAGAAATTTTAATAAAATAGAATTTTAATAAACTCTTGCCTTCTGGCACATTAGATGAAATAAGACTTCATGTGGGAAAAAAGTTCCACTGTTAAAAATGGAAACAACTGTATTTCATCCATTACCCTCATTCTACTGATGAGAAAACTGAGACATGAGAACTAGAACTCTTTGGGTCCTCATCCCTTTTTATATATAATATAAAAATGGAATCAATCCATAATTATTTATTCTGCATGATTCTGTGGATCCTGTGAGGTTCAGAAAAGTAGAGGAATACCTGGGGCCCTCCTTTGGACACCTAACCCCAGAGGTAAACCTTATGATTCCAAAGAAGATGAAGAACTAACATGAATAGAACCACACAAGGATGGTATAAAACCCAAACTGGATGGACTACAGCAGTACTACTTGAATCCACAGAGGGACTGGAATTGCTGGGAAAATTAAGTTGTGTAAGGAAAGGGGAGGTGAGAGAAAGGTGCCCGACAGGACCGACTAAGGTGTGTTTTATAGAAGACAAAGACTCATGGGATCACTTGTACGATGCTCTCCTACGATGCCTTCAGGAATTATTTATGCTAATTGTTTATTTCATTTACTGTTGATTTTCCATTGACCTGGTATACATACCTTTAGATTCACCTTCAAATTTGACTAATGCCAACTCTAAAGTCAAACATACAGGGGGCCCATTATGCTAATAGAAAATAGACTGGCTTCTATCTTTTTCTTCCTCTTCCTTCTTTTCTTCTGCCTTTCCTCTCTTCCTTCCTTTTCCTCTCTCAACTTGAGAATGAAAGGCATGAGGATAGGGCTGAGATAATGGCAAAGTAGATTTTTCTAAAACAAGATTAAAAATCTTGGGACTTCCCTGGTGGTGCAGTGGCTAAGACTCCATGCTCCCAGTGAAGGCAACCTGGGTTCAATCCCTGGTCAGTGAAATAGATCTCGAGTGCCACAACTGAGACCTAGCATAGTCAAATAAATAAACTTTTTTTTTTTTTTTTTAAGATTAAAAATCTTGCTGCAGAAAGCTAAGAAAACCGTATCAAGATTCCGTCAGATGCAGGCAGAGGATGGCAACTGGATCCAATTAGCTTTGCACAAAAGTTCCCCAGTAGAACGTCTGCCTTCCAAAGTGATATGCATTACCAGTGTTACAGAGATTATTTCATTTTTCTAAGCGCTTGCTCTACAGTATTACTCAGATTTAGTTCCCTAATACTGGAAGCTCCAGGCCTCCTGGTTCACTGCTTGAAAATCTAAAACACATGACAAGGAAATTCTAGTGAACTCAACAAGAAGTCCTCCCCATTTAAAATTACCAGTCAATTCAAATGTCCAAGACGCGTGGTGTGCCACATGTGCAAAGCCTATAAAATTTAGATGTTGTTTACCCAAGCGGCTTGCTTGGATAGCAAGCCAGACACAAAAAAATTGTCGACACTCCCTCTTGTAACTGTACACTACCCTCACTTCCAACCTGGAACCAACCATTGACATTCAATCATGACCCAGAACCCCAGGAAAGTTCTTAAATAACCCTGGTTGCTGTAAGCTCTCAGAGCTACAATTTTTGGACTGTTGCTTGTAACTGTGTAGCCTCAAGAATGCTAATTAGATCAGTTGCAAAAGGCAGGTGCTCTCAAATAATCTGGTCATGCCCCCAAGCAATTCTGCTTTCTTGAACATTTGCTTTTATGGTGGAAACATCAGGTCATGACTGCATTATCATTAGTGTCTACTCCTAAAAGAGGACTAACACACCCAGATCTTGGGTCTAGGTTCCAAATCCAAGGATATCACTTGATTTTGGTATTTCTGCATCTTCTAAACAACAGCCACACAAACGCCATGCCCTACAGAGGGAAGTAAACCTTATCTATCATGGGATGATACATTCATCAAGAGCTAGGAGAGTGGTTTTTCATTGAGTGAATAGGTGGAGGCAGAATTTACTACAGCTTCTTCCTTGATCGAGGATGAGTTAGTAAGGAATTTAGGTGCACACAAAAGAGAATGTGTTTCAATTGGAGACAAGATGACTCTTGGATGCTACATAAAAAAGCAAACATCAGAGTCTGATGTCATGCCTTGGTTGTTCTGGTCATAAAGAGACATCTTAAAGCACAGGACTCCAGGAGGGTAGCAAGGTTGTAGTTTAACCAGTTTTATTCAACACTGAGTTTATTCTTTGCTGGTTCAAAACAGTAAATATATATATATATATATATATATAAAACTGTATATAACTGTAACATCCTTATATAACTGTAACATCTGCCTTGGGGGTGGGTGAATTCTGCTGTACATGCCACTGAAAGGAAGTGAGAAACTAAAGACATCAAAATTCAATATAAGTCTGTATGAGTTCTATGCATGAGTCTTGCTCTCTAACATCTGCCTCGAGCTGACAAATTGAATTAACCAGCTTCCTGGAAGCAGCAGGTGACCAACTCCATTAAACTAGTTGACATTCTATCATCATTTTTGACTGATGAGCTATTCATGGAATTCCTCTGCTCTTTGAGATTCCACTTACTTAAACTCCTCTTATGTATGCAACCCACATGAAGATAACATGACTTGATTCTCCTTGATGGAGT
The DNA here is from genome assembly GCF_029378745.1 of Bos indicus. NCBI lineage: Eukaryota > Metazoa > Chordata > Mammalia > Artiodactyla > Bovidae > Bos > Bos indicus. The sequence continues at coordinate 36,326,164 of NC_091779.1, forward strand.
AGGATAATGCCTACTGACATTGATTGTATTGGAGGTCTGACTTTAAGTGAGAGTTGAGCTTAGGATATTGATCTCAGTTTGCAAAGTGTTTCTTTAATCACTTGATGAGCTATTCTTTGAGATATTTAAACTGGCTTTCTGCTCCTGGGCTGAACATTAGAACCAAATCCCAGGTCCATTTCTAAGATGATTAGGGCCAGAGGCAGTTATGGTCAGTGGTCCAAGGACTACAGACCCAGTCCTCAAAAACAGAGCAAGATGCTCTGTTACTATTGTGGGGGGAAGTAAGAGACAATGAGAAAGACCACAAATATTGCCAGGCAAATAGCCCTCCACCCTGATCAGAAGAGATGCATCTTGTCAAAACACTGAGGCAGCATCCTGTCAACAGGGTGTTCAATAGTAAGTAGCCTCTCTCTCAGCAGAGAATGAGGGTAGTTTCAGAAAAAGGGAGATCCACAGATGAGGAGGTATCCAGGAAGTGCCTGAGCTGACTGCAGGTCCCCAGTGTCTGCATCCGGGAATCTGCTCTGGGGCCAGTCCCTGCAGACCATCAGGGCAGCAGCCCTAGAAACCCACATGGCTCTAGAGTGCATGAGCCTCTCTGTAAGTTCAGCACAACTGAGAAAAGGCAGTCACTCCACTGAAAAGACCTCCAAGCCCCTAAATGTGCTTCACCTGGCCTTTCAGTACCAGGAGCCTGTGCCCAGAGAATGGCTCCACAACGCAGAGAAAGGTCCTCAGTCCTCAGAGTGGGTGGGAATGCAGCGGGGTGTGGGGACGGCATGTGTGTGTGCATGCCCACGTGTGTGTGTGTTTGGACATGTTAGAGGCCTTAAGACAGTATAACATTAAGAAGAGCTCCAGTTCTACAATGAGAAAAACCCAAGTTTGAATTCTGATTTTGCCAAGGATTACGAGCTGTGTGAAGCTGAAGAAGTTACTTCTTTGAAACTTAAAGTTCCTCATCTATAAAATGAGAGTCATAATAATGCCTGCCTCATGGCTACTGCGAGAACCTGAGCAGCAGATGCCCTGAGGCCTGCAAAGCCATGGCAGAGTGCCTGGCATGTCGTGTGTACTCAAGGCATCGTGGCTACTGTCTTCATCCAAGAATCTAAGAATCTAAGACACGTGTGTGTGTGTGTGTATGTGTGTGTGTGTGTGTGTGTGGGTGTGTGTGTAGGTAACACAGGACATTCTTTACTATTATAATCTATGAAAGCTCAAAAATAAAGAGGGCTCAATGCATAAAAATACTGAGCTAGACACTACATCAGGTGCTTTAAAGATGGACTCAAAGTTTATGCTAAAGAATTAGAAAATAGAGTTGGATAGAGAGCTTGAGTCACAGAGACACCTCTTTTCCTTTATTCAAGCAGTTCCTGAAATCCTGTCTTCTCTACAGAATCTTCCTTAAATAAGAAGTGGGGAGGGTGATGTGGAAAAGCTTCCACAAGCCATTCCCTTCATGTGGATACTCAGATCAAAGCAGGCTGATAAGTGAGGAGACCAATGTAAATAGAACTTGAAGGTCCCAGAGAAAATGCAGGAACATACGTGGTTATTTGTGACAACTGTGTATCAACAAGTAATACCCCTACCTCCAGTACCTGCCTAACCCCAGCCCCATGAATGGCATGTGTGATCATCCTCCTTGAAGGCACCACTACCATGTTCTGGCTTTTTCTGAGGATCTGTCATCTTTAAGATCCTGTTTGAAGCCAAAGAGACAGACAGGAGAATCAACCTACAAACCACTGTGGAGGGAAACAGAGTATTCACACCCTTCCCCCTTAATCCCCAAAGCAATATATATGAATGTTATAACTATGAAAACAGACAGCCATATACACCACAGAAATATATCATGCCCTTGCTCTTGGCAGGCGCCCAACTAGCCCCAGCTGCAGCCTTAAGCAAAATCTCTCAGCAGCCACTTGTGGTGGCCATGAAATATGATCAGACAGGAGTCATATTCCTCATATACCTGTTCAACTTTGAAACCAAATTCCTGGAGAAACCAATGAATAGCTTGCCTATTCAAAGAGTCAGTGATTGCAAAGCAGCAGGATTTTCTCTTTTGGCAGAGAGTTGTAAACTGCTGTCAACCGAAGTTAAAGTGGAGTCTTTCTGAGAACGTGCGTTTTACAGGAAGGCAATAAGGGAACCTAAGTCCTTGACAATCCTGCTTAGGCTGGCGGAGACATTCTGCAAAAGAAGACAAGTGGGCACATGCAAAGCCCCGAGACTCCTGAAATGATCGGGAGAGATGTGAAAGTCAGCGTGTCTTGGGGACAGTGTGAATCTCCACAAATTTGTAACTGCGTGAACCTCCTCCCCACCTCTAAAGTGCTGCATTATTTCAACTCAATTCAACATGTATTAATATTTAGTCACTAATGTGTGCTGTGGATGCTGTTTGCGGTGTTAGGAGTGATGAGGGGAGGCCAGGGGGAAACTCAGGAGAGGTGCAAGGCCTGGCTCCTGCCTTCCAGAGTTTACAGTCTTGTCACAGTCACACACACACACACACACACGCACACACGTATTAAATATCAGTACAAGGGAGAATGTGATAAAGTTTCCAAAAAGCAGGTTAGGCAGTGAAATTCAGAGAAGAGAGAAATCAGAATGGATTAGAGAAATCTCTCATGGAGGATGGAAGACTTGAACCTGGACTTAATATTCATTCATTCACTGAATAGTCACACTCTACACACTGAGATATGACAGGCGCTGGAAATATCATCTGAGCAAAATAAGACACAGAACCCATTCTCGTGGAGCTTACTAGCCAAGAAAACAATTGGACTTTCATCAGGTTTCTTTAGAGAATAGTAGCAATTCCTGCATCCTTGCTTTTGACCTTCATATGTTCTATCTAGTCGGTCATCTATTTTTGTTTCTCCTGGTGTTTCCCTGATAATCATCCTAAAAGCTATCACTCATTGAAGGCTTACCATGTTTCAGATACTAAAATCTTTACTTGTATTATCTCATTGAGTCCTTGACTCAATCTTATAAAGTTAGTATGAATTTAGGGAATCAGGCCCAGAAAAATTAAACTTTTATCCAAAGTCACACAGCTTGAAAGGACTGAGATCCAAGCCTCTTGAATTCCAAAGCCACCTATTCTGTGAGGTATTCCTTGAAGATCTGGGCTTCCCTGGTGATTCAGCTGGTAAAGAATCCACCCAGTGCAGGAGACCTGGGTTCGATCCCTGGGTTGGGAAGATCACCCGAAGAAGGGAAAGGCTACCCACTCCAGTATTCTGACCTGGAGAATTGCATGGACTGTATAGTCCATGTGTCACAAAGAGTCGGCAGGACAGAGCGAATTTCACTTTCACTTGAAGATCTAGTTGTGCAGGTTAAGGGTATCAGGAAGAAACATTTTGTTACCGCCTCCATTAGGATAAAGAGGGGAATGTGGCAGATGGATAGGAAGTATTAAAAACTTTGGTGGCTCTCAAAAAGTTGGTAATCCAGTCAAATGACAATTATACCTTTATTTTTTCCTTGGCCAACACATATTCATTTTTTTTAACACTAAAAACAGCATGCTCTACTTAGCCTTGTATGATTTTTCTTTAATTGATACTCTGAAATATCAACTTCCTTCCTCCCAGACTCCCTGGGAAGGCTGATCTAAAAAAAGATGTGGTATTTTCTCCAAAGTACTGATTCCCAGGTACCCTTTCTCTCCCTTCCTACTAAATGCTCAACCTCAGGGGCCACCAGCAGCAGCATTTGGCAGGCAATTCTCCTGAGAGCCTTGGAAGCCTCTTTCAGAATTGCTGCTCAACCCAATCCTCCCCAAGGTGACCCAGCAAAAGAGGGGAGACCTGCCACAGTGTCCTGACATTTTCCATGGCTCCTTTTAAGGAACAGCTGGGCCATAATACAAGGTTACTCAGGGATACCCATAGGTTTGACAGGAGCCCATATTTTAAACAGGGCGGATACTAAATCTATCCAACTCCTGGAATGTTACTATTCTCTCAGGAACCCAAAGAGAAGTTTCTGATGCTGATCTATAAATCTCCCTGGCCTAAAATACCCAAAATTAGTTTCTGTGCCATGGGAACATAAAAATGATATGGCTTTCTTCTTTGACATGTCAGTTAATAAAGAGTGGGAGGTGGGGCCCGGATACTGCCTGACAGCTCTCTGAAGGGGTTTATTCGTTAAAAATGGGAAGCACTTTAATTACCTGTTTGGGTCTTTTTTTTTTCTTAGCTCTATGTGTGCATTATATGTTTAAAGAAAAAAAGCAGGTCCTTTGGACATTCAGGAAATTATATCATTAATTATGCCTGTCAGAACACTAAGCAGCCTAAAGTAAATGGAAATTTCTTAGTGTTTCTTTTTTCTTTTCTTTCTTTTTTTTTGTTTTACAATGTCTTAAAAATATTGTTTTTGTAATATTTCCACAGACTCTATTAAGTACTTGATTAATGAAGAGAGTGGACATTTTTTGGTCATAGATAAATCAGCAAAATAGCTGCCTTTTGCTAATTGATGGCTTGCTTAGCAGAAAACCTGCTTTCCCAATGTACATGTTATTCAAACTAATATTAATGTTAATTTATGTTCCTAACATACAGTAGCCATGGGGGAAGGGGAGCTGACTCAGGAGCCTAAAAGGTATAGGGAGAGAGTATTGGTTGGGATCACCAGATTCTTGAAGGCATCGCCTCCTTACTCCCTGAGACAGGACTGCCATTCTCCTGAGAAGTATCATCCCCTTGATATGAAGATCCACTGGCTTTGCAGCCAGGAAGTACTGATAAGACAATACAGTTCAGGAAACCCTGGACTAAGAGTCAAGGATTGGATAACCCTCTCTGGCCAATACAGAGAAGGAACATCCTGGTTTGGGGCCATACACTGCCTAACTGTCCCAGTTTCTAGCGCCCACTGGACCCCATTGGGTTGGGAAATCAAGAGGATGGTCCCTGTGTCTTTGAGAGGTAAACTCTACAACAGGCTTGGAAGGGAATCCACACCCCATGATCTCAACCTAGAGCTTGCTTTGCAAAGAGTCCTCAGGGAAGCAGCTATGCAGATTCTTAGAACTCAAAGAAAAGAGGGATAATTGGAGCCCTGTTGGGCTGGGAGAGAAGAAAAATTTAGCCAATACGCTCTAAAACCAACAAGACTTTTTTGAAATGCTTTGTAGAACTCTCACTTCTTCTAGGGCTCAGTGGTTGGCAGCCATGGTCACTGTCATTCTTACTGGATGGTTCAGCATGGTAAAGGATTCATTAATATCCCCATCCATGAGTCCATGCATGAGAAAGAGCTGCTGCTGCTGCTGCTGCTAAGTCACTTCAGTCGTGTCCAACTCTGTGTGACCCCATAGAGGGCAGCCCACCAGGCTTCCCTGTCCCTGGGATTCTCCAGGCAAGAACACTGGAGTGGGTTGCCATTTCCTTCTCCAGTGCATGAAAGTGAAAAGTGAAAGTGAAGTCTCTCAGTCATGTCCGACTCTTAGCGACCCCACGGACTGTAGCCTACGAGGCTCCCCCGTCCATGGGATTTTCCAGGCAAGAGTACTGGAGTGGGATGCCATTGCCTTCTCCACATGAGAAAGAGGGTGCCCTCTAAAACTGCAACGGCTCGAAAGAATGGAAGACCATCAAATGCACTGCAGGTGGGAAAATAAATTAATGCAATCTTCCTGGAACTCTACTTGGCGTAATATATCAAAATGTATAAAAATGTTCACACATTCTAAGTCAGTATTCTCCTCACTAGGAATCTACCTTAAGGAAATAATCAGAGATGGGGACACAGATTTATGTTCAGGAATGTTTATCTCTGCATTATCATAACCAAAGAATTGGAAACTAAAATATCGACAATAGGAGGTTGGTCAAATGCATTCTGAAACATCTGTACTGTGGAATTTGAAAAGGCTATTCAAAGTAATGTTTTTGAAAAACACTTCATGACATGGGAAACTGTCCATGTTAACAATGGTAACTGCATTCTTAGATTTTGGTGACTTTTATCTTCTTTTGCATAGTTGCTTGTGTTTTTAAAATTTTCTACAATGAGCAAGAATTCTTTATATTCAGGCAACAAAATACATTATTATGGAAAAGAAAGAAAGAAAGAATGTTGTGTGTAACCTTTGACCAAATAATGATTTGGGCTCCATATTCTTCCCTAGGACAGATGGAAGGCCCTTTTATATTTGATTGGAAGTCTCACCATTCACGATGGAGAGCTGCACTAAAGCTGACTCAGCCAAGTTTTCTAGCTCCTCCTGGACACAGGCAGTCTCTTCCAAAGGAAGGCATCCTCTACACACTCTAGCCAGTGAAACTGTACATGAGCCAAAACTTACGCAGGGACCAGTGCCCTGACAGCCAAGCTCAGAAGGGCTGGCGTTCCTTCTGAGTCCTTTAAGGGCTGTCTCGCAAAGGTCACACCAATATTGATGGTGGCCTTGGACTGAGAGGGCAGGACACTAGTCATTAAAGCAGAGCCAACTGTCCCACAGCACTTGTCGCCAGTGTAATTGGTGTCTTGCTTTCCCATGCCCTTATTCCAGGAAAAAATTGTTTGGTTGGGTTTGGGGTTTCTGTAAACCGCAGTGACCCCTCCAACGAAGGTCCATATCCTCTTTCCCTTTCGTAAACTCAATATGTATTTGCCAGAAGGCAAATTTTACTCTGTCACCCACTGAGAGTACATTAGGGCTATGTCGATCACATCACTGGGGGGCACATGGAAGAAGATGAAACTTCTCAAACATGGAAAAAAAAGAAAAGCTCCATCTTTATCCAAATCCCAGGCACACTGTGCCAAACACTTTCCCCTGAAATTTTCAAGGCCACGTGTTTGAACGGGAAATTTAATCCACATGTTTCTGATTCATATGTACACTTAATGCATCAAAATATCATCTCTTTGAAGTCCAAATGGCCTTTTTATAGACTTCTTCCTTAGGAATGGAAAGTTGTGTTTGGCCAAGAACTAACAAATTCGAACCCTCCAAAGTCCAAGTTCCTTTCCAAGTCCCCAACTCAGAAGATTGAACCAGGCTTTGAAATACACCCTCTGTCCCCCTAGCCACCCCAATGTAACTGTAAATCTTGAGATGCTTATTTCCACCATGCCTTCTTAATCTTGATCATATACTTTATGGAAGCTTCCAGTGAAAGCAAATTAAGAGCTATCTTCCTGTGAATTACCACCAGAATACCATGAGGGATAGCAGATAGGGGAAGGGCTAGATCGCATGGCCCCCTCCAGGAACCTGAGAAATCAAGTGACCGGCCAGGAGTAACAGAATGGCTTGGGACAGAGCCAACAATTCATTTTGAACTGCAGGCAGGGGCTGGGGATCCCAGGTTTTCCCTGGGAACCCTGACAGTAAAACATCACAGTGGGAAGATCTGAATTCAGAGCTTCCACAATTCTATTCCCAAATATTCCCTTGCAAACATGGCTCCCAACCTCATGCAGAACAGGATAGGACTGTAAGTCTATGAAACCTTCTCAAATCTCCTGTCTGAAGATGATTAGAAACATAAATTAGTGCTGTCAAAGAACACTGAAAAAGGTGAGCAAGAATTATCCATTTCACGAATGTTTCCATCAAGCTGAGCCCTCCCCGCTACCTGGGCCCCAAGTCACTAATGGTCAGTGGGCCACCAAAGGATGGTGTCTTACGAGTTAGAGAGTATCCACTCTTTGCTTCTGAACTCCTTCCCTTAAATACAAGTCTCGTCTAATTAATTCATTGTTATATCCTCCACAGTGCTTGGTGTATGGTAGTCAATAAACTTTCACTGAATAAACTGAATATATATATTGAAAACAAAATGTACTGGTCTCTTCTATTGTCTCCTTGACTGTCCCTTCTACTTCTTCACTTGTACTTCCAAAATTTAACTGCAGAAGAGTTATCAGTACCATCTCCCCAATGTACCCACTATTAAACATTATTTAGTAAAAATGAATCAAATCTGTATCTTAAGCAATTTGCCTGCCCTCTATCATTAATCTTTTCAAGTGGGAGGATGAACGGTCATTTGTAAATGGGCATAAAACAGCAATTGTGGACTGCAAATTCAGCTGAGCTTGCCTTCTTAACATAACTGAAAATGTTTATCAACTCAAAGATAATGCATCTAAAAATATCCAGTCATGTTTACATTAGGGAGTCAGGCAAAACTGTGGCTTATCATTTCCACCCTTTTTAGGCTTTTCTAATGAACTTCACCAACTTAAACCATAATGATCTATTCTTGAATATATAAAGTAATACATTTCCAACTGTTTTTTAGAGAACTGCTTATTAAAGCTTCCTTAACCCCAAGGATTGCCATGAGAGTAATAAGATGCTCTTCACCTTTCAGCTTCTCTGATAGACTCCACATCTGTGAATTTTTAGTAAGCCAGAAATTGGAATAAACTAGCCAGGCTACCATTTCTTCCCCAGATAGTATTTATTACCATAACTATCACATGTTGTAAAGAACCCAGTCATGTGCCACTTCTGTTATCCAGATGGGGAAACTGAAATAGGTGGACTACTACATAACATGCCAGCAAGCTCGATTTAGAATCTGAAGATCAGCATCTCCTCTTTATGGCTTACACATCTGAGTAATATCAGACCCCAAAAGCCCTTCCTTCCTTTTAGTCTCATGGGATAGTAAGGGATCTTGGGGATGATCTGATTCTATGGCTTTCCAAAAAAATGCTCAGCAAGCCAGTTCTTTCTATCCATTAAAATCTTCTGCTTGTGGTCATTATTGTGACCACATGTATTGTGGAGGGGACTCTGAAGATCAAGTAGTGAGGTACTAAGAACCACTTCTCTATTGGATCCTTAAAGGACTCAAAGACTAACTAGAACGCCTCAAAACACAGGTTGAAAACCTGTTAAAGAGTTCAGCCCTCAAAGTCCTCAAAGGTGAAATGACTTACCTAGAGTCTCTAGGCTAATGACAGAACTAAGCCTAAACTTCTGAGTGCTCTGCCCACAGTATCACACTGAAATCACTTAGCAGGGGAAGATTCACTTTCTAAAACAGCAACCCCAGGATTGTTGTTGTTTAGTCGTTAAGTCGTGTCTGACTCTTTGCAACCCCCTGGACTGCAACACAACAGACTTCCTTGCCCTTCACCATCTCCTGGAGTTTGCTCAAACTCATATCCATTGAGTTGACGATGTTATCCAACCATCTCATCCTCTGTCACCCCATTCTCCTCCTGCCCTCAATCTTTCCCAGAATCAGGGTCTTTTCCAATGAGTTGGCTCTTTGCATCAGGTGGCCAAAATATTGGAGCTTCAGCTCCTTCCAATGAATATTCAGGGTTGATTTCCTTTAGGATTGACTGGTTTGACCTCCTTGTTGGATTGCTACAACCTATACATCAGAGTCAAAAATGGTTAATGCATGGAAAACAGAACCTTCTTGGATCAAGATAAAATCATAAATAGGAGATAGTGTCATACTTTAGATCAGGAATTGGCAAACTTTTCTGGAAAGGGCCAGATAGTAAATAGTTTAGGCTTTGCCATATGGTCTCTGTTGTGAGTATTCAACTTTCATTGTAGTCATAGACAACACATAAATGAATCAGCGTGGCTGTGTTCCAATAAAACTTTATTTATGGACTCAGAAATGTGAATTTCATATAATTTCACAAAACACTGTTTCTTCTTTGATTTTTTCCCCCAAATGTTTAAAAAATAATAACCATTACTAGCTCATAGGCTACAGAAAAACAGGCAGAGGGCTAGATTTGGCCCACGGGCTGAAGTTTGCCAACTTCCATCTAGAAGAAAACTTTGCTCTGAAAAATGCTTAAGCAGGAATGAATAGGACCCACAGGCTCTTTAAGGGCTTATCACATAGCTTGTAGAAGAGCTCAGACAATGTAGTCACTCCCTGAGTGTTTGCATCTGGGCTGCCTTTTCTTAAAGTTCTGAAGGCCTAGCAGAAACCACTGGGGAAAAGTAACATCTCCATGTCTTTTTTGGGAACCAGTGCAATCAGTGCCCTGTTAAAAGGTGTGGTAGGAGGTGGTAAACTTTACAAAAGGTCTGTAAAGGAAGGACAAAGGAAGACCTTTCTCTCAACCTCATGCTGAACAGGGAGAAAGGAAGTAAGACCTGGACCCTGATGGCAAAATCTCTGCTATCTAATGCTAAGACAGTTTAAGCAGATCATTTGAAGACAGTGTTTCAATTCACTGTAGATTCAGGGTGATCCTAGGAGCTGGGATCACTTATTTGATTCTTATATCAGAATCATTAATTTACTGGCTGGCATGCTTATAACCATCATAGTATTACCGTTAGGGCCAAATCAGAAGATACACTGTATTCCATCTTTGGGGAACTAGGTAAGTTCTTCCCATGGAAACAATTTTAAGAGTAATTAGTGGTGTCACCATGACATTAAACAAGCATAACTCAGAGGATTTCGCCATAAAATGACTTATTCAGTGGAGCTTAATTGGTGGATACCCTTGGATAAAAATTTGGAAAGTCTCACGATTTTTCTGATAAGCTTTAAGAAATATAAATAGTCTCAATGCATTATTATAAATGTCCAATCCCATGTAAATGTCAGTCTTGCTATAAAGTTAAGACTTCCCCACCACCCCTGCCCTCCTCTCACCCAAGCTAGGACCTAACTATACATAGGAAGCACAAGACAGGGCACATGGGCTTAAAAAAAAAAAAAAAATCTTCCCTCTTCCATGACCCAGGACTTTTTTTCCTCCTCCCTCAGTTTGCTAAATGTGTTTTCTGACACCGCTGAATGAGAAGTCATGAAGAAGTAAAGGAAATCTGTCAGGCACATCCTTTTTTTTTCTTTTTTGGTTGCACTGAGTCTTCATTCCTGCATACCAGCTTTCTCTAGTTGTAGTGAGCAGGGGCTACTCTTCATTGCAGTGCACGGGCTTCTCGTAGCGGCTTCTCTTGTCGCAGAGCACTGGCTCTAGCTTCGAGGACTTCAGTAGTTGTGGTACATGGGGCTTAGTTGCTCCATGGAAGGTGCAATCTTCCTGGACCAGGGATCAAACCAATGCCCCTTGCACTGGCAGGCAGATTCCTATCCACTGAACCACCAGGCAAGTCCTGGGCAGGTACATTTACTTGATGGATCTTATGGTGATACTTCAGCATTGCCACTCTTGGGACCTGACAAATGTCTCAAGATTAATGTCTCATGGGCACTGTTCCAGGGTCTTTGGAGATGCTCCATAACTGGTGCACTTCTCTGCCAGTGAGTGGCTTATTCCTTCCTTGTTGAGTTGCTAACTCGTATCCAACTCTTGGTGGACCCATGGACTATAGCCCACCAGGCTCCTCTGTCCTTGGGATTTCCCAGGCAAGAATACTGGAGTGGGTCACCATTCCCTTCTCCAGGGCATCTTCCTGACCCAGGGATGGAACCCGCATCTCCTGCATTGTAGGTGGTTTCTTTACCGCTGTGCCACTGGGGAAGACATTCCTTTCTAGCCCTAAGTCCAACTGTACCTCTAGCTTCCCTCTGCTGTGGTCCGGGTGCCCCTCCTCTCAGAAAGGAATTAGGAGACCCCACACCAGTTACCTCTTGCTGCCACCCCCTTTATCTGCCCTGACAACTCTGAAAGTGCTAACCAACCCCATGGCACAGCAATCTCTCCTTCACTCCTTGAGTCAGAGCAACTAGCCAGTCTGTCTCAGCTTTTGAACCTTTCAGATGATGTCAGACACAAGAACAGCCTAAAGGGACATGCAACCCCAGTGGTTGATCTACAAGCCTCTTGCTCTTTGTTTGATGAAGATGGGGAGCAACTCCTTTGGGGGATTCCCTTGGGTTGAACCTATTTTCCCTAAAAATGCTCCCCACACATTTTCAAACATACTCCTCTCCTCGTCCCTTTTACACCCTCAGTATGGATGAAGGGCTCAAGGTTTAAGTTCTCAGCCAACTATTCTGTAAATCCTGGTCTTTTAAAAAATATCTTACAATTTTACTTGTCAATTATACCTCAAAGCATGTGTGCATGAGTGCTAAATCACTTCAGTCATGTCCAACTCATTGTGACCCCCTGGACTATAGACTTCCAGGCTCTTCTGTCCATGGGATTCACCAGGCAAGAATACTGGAGTTGGTTGCCATGCCCTTCTCCAGGGGATCTTCCAGACCTCAGTCTGTTCAGTTCAGTCGCTCAGTCCTATCTGACTCTGCAACCCCATGGACTGCAGCACTCCAGGCCTCCCTGTCCATCACCAACTCCCGGAGCTTACTCAGACTCATGTCCATTGAGTCATTGATGCCATCCTACCATCTCATCCTCTGTCATCCCCGTCTCCTCCCACCTTCAATCTTTCCCAGCATCGGGGAAAGATTTTCAATAGAGACCTCAATTGAGATTTAAAAAAAAGCAGCAGCAGCAGAAAGCATAAGACTATAAAAGAAGAAACAAAACTCATCATCTACAGATGACATGATTATCTACATAGAAAAGCCAAATTATCTACAGATAAATAACTAGAATTAACAAGTTATGTAAATCCTGGTCTTACACATCAGTTTGGAATGTTATTTCTATTGTCATTGGGTTTCAACAGAAACTTCCATTAAGAACCTTCTTTTTCAGTCATTTGTGAAGGCAGTTTCCCAAGCACACTTCTGCTGTAATTTACTGAAACCAGTGTTAGCAGTACCATGCTACACAGCCTGGTCATGGTGACAGCCCTGTGCCCATGTGAAAGTTTCCACAGCATCAAGGCCCCACTTCTCTCAACATGTATCACACAAAGGTAGCCAGTGGAATATTCATTGCCCTGAGCAAACCACATGCTCCATTTCACACAATATTTGCTGATACAGTTCCCTCAATCTTCAGGATCCTCCCTTTCTTTCCCACCTAAAAATCTTACTGACATTCATCCTTCAAGGCTTTGCTAAAATGGCACCACTGTTGTGAATTTCCCCTCAAAGCTCCGTTTTGAATTCTCGTCTCCACCTCTTGTGTTTCCATAGCACTGTGCGGTTTCCTCTTCTCAGCCCAAGTGTCGTTGTCTTTAGGAATTATTTTAGCCAGTTGCATGACGTGACTTAGCAGCAGCAGCAGCAGCATACATGGCTGCCTCTCCAATGAGACAGTGAGCTCTGCCAATGGCAGAGATCCTGACTTACTTCTCTTCAATACCCGCTGTCTTGGCACCAGGCTAAGGTGATGCTATATCAAGGCAGAAAGAGGAAGAAGAGAGAAAAGGCTCCAAGGTGCCCTCAAAAATGGCAGGAACCACAGCTTTATAGCAGTGAGGGTCTATCCTGAGTGGTCTTGCCCAGCAGGTGTTTCTACAGCACAGGACATGCCCGCAGTGCGCTAGATAAATAGGAGAATGCTTCCCACATTGCACGAGACCCCGCCTGTGCTCTGGCCAGAAACTTCGGACAATATTGGCCAGTTCTCTGAGTCCCACGCTCTCCAGTTCTTGGTGTTTTACTGACTAACGCAGGCAGCACTACTCTGTCACATATGTAGATCACATGGACTTTTGTATCTTTTCTTCTCTCCACCACTTCCGGGTATTTACCCAACGGTTGACCAGTAAGGGAGTATCCAAGTTCAGTTCCCCTATCTCAAAACCTAAAGCGTCATTTAGGGGGGCTGCAGAGCCCCCTGTGGAATTAGACTGAATGCCTTACCTGGGGTCACATAGCTAGTAAGTGGCTGATATGGGATTCAAACCCAGGCACTTTATACCACTCCCATAAATGAATTGTGATTTTAAGCATTACAACTACCGTGTTAGATCTAAAGACAAAAGGAATAACTTATAGCATTTACAAAAAAGGAAAGCAGAATATTTCTATATTAAACTACTATATAGAAAATAGGTTAATCATCCCCAAATTCTTAGCATTGCACAGATATTATTTTCCAAGTAAAAAAATGAAAAATTAAGATCTTTAAACCCAGAAAGAACCAGTACTGAAACCCAAGTCTGTTACAAGTTAGCTATGAGTAGCTATGAGGCCCCAGATAGTGTATTTCATTTCTTCCATTCTCAGTTTTTCTGTATATAAAATAGATACAATACACCTAACTTGCACTGTTATAGAATGGATTAACTATAAGATATGCAAAGTACCCAGCACACGGTCCACAGTCAATGAATGGTCATTGTAGGAGTATTAGTGGCAATAATATAGACCTGGCCTCTGTGATTTGTGTAGCTTTGAGGCTCACAGCACAAATACAAAACCTCACCATGCACAGTGATAATCCCTAAATACAATGGAGTACTTTTGGTAAAAGTTAAAACTTGGAAGACTGCATTTGGCAAAAAGAATATCAATTTAAAGAGACCCATGTACTTACACTCTGGCTGGTATGTCAGGGATGATCTATCTGCCGGTAATCAATGTCTGTTGGAAATGAAAATAGTTATAAACATCATCGCGTGAGAACTAGGAAATGAGTCCTTCCCAAGACAGGTTACAACTGCACAATTTCAAGCTGACATTTTATTTCACTTTAAAAAAAATTGTATTTAATAAGGTAATTATCACTAAAGGGTCAGAGTCTGAAAACCAAGCTTCTACCGTTTGATGCAGAACAGTTACAATCAAGATCTGTTTGGGGTTCAGAAAGCCACAGAGAGCTCCCCAAACTGCTTTTCCAAAAGGTGTTAGAATCTTAACAAAAGTATTTAGATACTAAGATCTTAAATCCAAATATCATGCTTATTCTAGACTGGGTGTATATACTTTCCTTTGGCTTCTTGTTTTCTGGTTATATGTCAGGTTTGTCTTATTACTCAGATCATAGGAAAGCAGTCTGGATAGTCTTGACCACTCTAGAGGGGAAAGAACAGCACAGGGGAGATTTGATTCATGAGGTCAACCAAATATGGCCAAAATTATATGACTGTCCATGGAGAAGCAAATTAGCAAAATAAAAGCAAAACTGCCCTTTCCTTTGGGCCCAGTTGCCACTGACTCTGTCTCTGGTTCCAGGCTACCTGATAGACAGATTCCTTCCCCCCTGGTAGACTGATGAACTACTCCAAGTTTCTAAACAAATCTAGAAACACAGTCCCACTGAGGACCCACAGCCAGTCCACCTTTTCCACGCCAAGTGAGAGGAACAAGCCAGAGAGGTTCACAGGTTGCTCTGAGCAGATCGAGCTGACGCAAAAACTTGATTTATGGAGAATGGAGTGGGAGGCACTTTAAAAATATATCTTCCTTTATTACTTGGCCTTTGAGTTGAACTTAATTACATAAAAGATAGAGGTTATTGCCCCCCTCCATCTTCTTTGTATTTGTTTATGCCAAAGCAACCAGATGTCATGAGAGCAGGAACAATAGTCATTTGAGAAGTAAATATTTCTGTCAACCCACCAGCTGGGCACCATGGAGGCAAAAAAGAAAAAAAAATCAATCTCTTGACTGAATTAAACTTCTTTGGCTTTTGCTATTTTATGGAATTCAGACACTCTGCTCTGTGAATGCTTCAAATTGTTTGGCATAGTATAAAAAATGCAAGTAATAAAAATCATCCTTCAGCTTTGAGTGAGAGATAATTTACAGAGATAAGCCCTCAAAGACAGATAAGGAAGGGGCTACCACACACAACGGATGAAATTTAAAGATCCTGGATTAGATGACTGGCTTGGCTATTAGACGGACCTTGACTCTGCATATGTTTTTTTTTTTTTTTTCTTCAGCTCCTTTACCTTCCCTGGTGGCTCAGGTGGTAAAGAATCTGCCTGCAATGTGGGAGACCTGGGTTCCATCCCTGGGTTGGGAAGATCCCCTGGAGAAGGGAAAGGCTACCCACTCCAGTATTCTGGCATATAAGAAAATAAAATACTCATGTTAAAACTACCCTATTTTTAGTTTCATTTATCATCTCTGATTAAGGTAATATATCCTACCAGAATACAAAGACATGCTTAGACATTAATTTTTAAAGATTCTTATATGGAAATATAATAATAGTAATAATTAATTAATAATAATTAATAATTATTATTATCATTACATCCCTGATTTCAAATATACAAGCATAGAAATTTCAAGGGACTTCTTTGGTGGTCCAGTGGCTAAGACTCCACACTCCCAATGCAGAGGCCCAGGTCCCATCTCTGGTTGGGGAACTAGAATCCATATGCTACAACTAAGAGTCCCATCCCACAACTAAAAAGAAAAAGATACCACATGCTGCAATGAAGACGGAAGACCCCACATGCCACAGCTAAGACCCAATGCAGCCAAATGAATACATTTTTAAAAATAAAATAAAAAAAAATTTTAAACTTAAACTTGCCAAAATTTGAACAACTTTTTCTTTCAAATACATCAAACCAAACTCAGAACCTTCCAATGTTTACTGTTTTTATCTTATCATACAGTTCCTGTTGCAGGTTGAATTCCCAGGGAAACACCCTGAGATAAGGGTGGAAAAAGTTTACTAGGAAGTATTCTAAAGATCAGCACCTAAGGAAGGAACTCAGAAGCAAGGACTGAGAAGAGGGAGAAGCTGGACTGTGATGTAGTCTCATCAAACACCCCCAACCAACTCCATTAGTTCAGTTCAGTTGCTCAGTCATGTCTGACTCTTTGCGAACCCATGGACTGCAGCCTGCCAGGCTTCCCTGCCCAACACCAATGTTCAGAGCCTGCTCAAACTCATGTCCATCGAATCGTTGATGCCATCCCACCATCTCATCCTCTGTCCTCCCCTTCTCCTCCTGCCTTCAATCTTTCCCAGCATCAGGGTCTTTTCCAATGAGTTAGATCTTTGCATCAGGTGGCCAAAGGATTGGAGTGTCAGCTTCAGGCTCAGTCCTTCCAATGAACATTCAGGACTGATTTCCTTTAAGATTGACTGGTTTGATCTTGCAGTCAAGAGTCTTCTCCAACACCACAGTTCAAAAGCATCAGTTCTTCAGAGCTCAGCTTTCTTTAGGGAGCCCTGAAACTGGATGGCCCTTTAGACTTGTCCCAAATTAAGGTAAAACAGATGGAGGGCTAAGTCCTTTGGCCCAGAAGTTGAATCTATGTAGCTCTTCATAGCACTCATTACAGCTTTTAATGGAGCCAATTTTAAGTATGTTAACAAACCAGCTGGTTTGTTATCAACAAATATTTGTTGAATACATACCATGTGCTCATCACTGTAGAGACTGCCGAATATTATATTCTTGGTTTCCCAGGTGGCACAGTGGTAAAGAATCTGCCTGCCAATGCAGGAGATGCAGTTTCCATCCCCAGGTTGGGATTATCCCCTGGAATAGGAAATGGCAACCTGCTCCAGTGTTCTTGCCTGGAAAATCCCATGGACAGAGGAGCCTGGTGGGATCGCAAGAGTCAGACATGACTGAGCAACTAAGCTCGCGCATGTGCACACACACACAGACACACACATCTTTGCTATCAAGAAACTTACAATTTATTTGAGAACAGATTAAAATGCAAAATTATTTTGCACAATAAAATTTTAAAATAACAGGTAGAGACAACAACTGAGAAATGAGGGTAATCAGACTGAGGTCACTTTACATTTGAAGGACAGAGAAATGACTTAAATCTGTGCAGCTTGGAACAGAAGTTGCATCATGTCCTTAAGGTTTTTGATGGGAGGAGAGTAGAAGGAAAGTCATTGTGGGTGGTGAGGTAGCAACAATGATCTGAGGGCAAAATACAAGGTGTTTGGGAGTCATCTTTGTCAAAAGACCATAACTCTTTGAAGAAAAGTCTGCTAGGACTAGAAGTAAGAGACGTGCACAGTGAGATGTGGAGGCCACTCAGGTGGGTATAGATTTCTGGGAAACATGAAGGTGAAAGCATTTGGTTCTTCTAAGAATGGCAACAGCAATGACAATTTTAGATGTATCAAGTTCTGATGAGGGCCGAGGTAACCAGGTTCTGGGACTCACTGTGGCAGCCTCTCACAGTGGGTCAGTTCTACAGAGTGATTCTTGGAAGCCCAGCCTAGAGACCATTCTTTCTGCGTTTCCAACAATTCTGTGAGCTAATATCCCTTAACAAATACTTTTCTGTTTAAATTAGCAAAAGCAAGTTATGTTGTATGCAATGAAAAACTCTAATACATACACATTTTCTTATCTAATATTCACAACAATTGTATAAGTAGATGGTATTATCCTCATCTTACAGGTAAGGAAACTGAGGTTAAATAAATGGTCCAAGGTTTTCTGGTAAGTATGTGGTCAAGCTTAGATTTGAAAATAGGACAATCTCATGCCTAAATCCATGCCATTTCCACAACATCATAAATGGTTTCTGAAGGCAAAGATATGAATGAGCCTCAATATTTTCCGAATGAGCATGGGTATCTACAAACAGAATAGTTTCCATGATAGGTCGTTAGATATTATATTCATACTCTGGATTGAAATACATAGTATTAGATGTGAATCATTCCAATGGCAGAGCAACGTCAAACCGTGGAAAGCTGCCTGCAACTCACGCCAAAGCCAGAAAAGGAGGAGTCCCTGGAGCCAGTGGGCCATCCTAGCTCTGCCCAACTCTACTTTCAGTGATTGCTGACAAATTTAACAACCAAAACCCAACAGTCCTGTCTGTGGCCTCATAAATAAATTCAAGGCCACCATGTAAGGCAAGTTTTGCCTTACTCATCTCATGTTGTTCCATATATTGAATTTGATCATCTCATGAAAGTTAAATGCCTCCCCCAAATAAGAGACAGTTTAACCACCAGTCTTAGCCCTTTCAATGTTAAGATCAATTCTATTAGTCAGACTCATTAGACAGTGGCCAAAAGTGTGTATTTCTAAGACCAAAGTGTCCATGGTTAAAAGCAGAATCTGTGGCAGGATAAGAAAATAAATGATACGGTATGACCATTACCTCCTCCTAAGCCCAAGGACACGCTGTCACCTTGAACTCTGGACCATCAGCTTCACCTTAGTAACCTAGCAGGAAGACCCACAATCAATGAGTCTCGGTGCAGCCATTCTCTACCATTCTCTACCTACCACAACTAGCTTTCTGAAACTGCCAGAGAATGAGTTGGGCTCCAGGGAAAAGAGAACTTACCCTCTGACCTCAACACTTCAAGCCTGACTTCACACCAGTTTAAAACACTTTATGGCACCCTTCCATTCATACAGTGTTCTTCTGGATGTTCCTTTCTGTCCTCAATTCTGTCTTTAGCACAGCTGACAAATGCTGCCTGGACACACAGCTGTCTCCCGAGAGGAGCCCCACGCTTTTTAAACAGCTTTGCTTTGTGACCTGACCTACAGGCAGGCTGCATACTTCAGTGCACTGACAGCTAAGTCATGTCTTTTGTCCCAGGCACACAGATACAGCAGGGTAGGGAAAGTTCACAGGCAACGCTCACATTTCAAAACGTAAATAAATGGCTCACACCAGAGGCCCAGTGCACTTAAGTTTGGAAGACAAAACCTTCCCAAGAAAAGAGTGACCCAAAGGGTACTATTCAGAAATCCCTCCAGCACCTCATGGTATGATGGCTGCACCTGGACGGCTGAATGAGATCTAGCACCAGCAGGAGACCAGATGTCCTGTGCTGGGCAGAACATGTCAGCAGTCTTACCTTCTGTTTCTTCCTGACTTGTTCCCTAAGCATCTTTCTGATATATTTTTCCCCTACTGAGCCCTATTCCTCTCTTCATTTCTTTTTCTTTCCTTTATCCCTCTTCTCTGTTACACTTTGTACTTCTTATTCTTCCAGCTTTTGCTTATATTTCCTGGTTCGGCAGCTCCTATTATTTCATACACTTGGAAACCTTTTATTTTCTTCCAGTTTTCCAAAGAACTTTCACAGCTGGCCCCATCTGTTTTCCCTAAATGACCCTCTGCTCTTTAATCATATGCACTTCCTCTCTGATTCCACCTGCCCTTAATTGGCTGGGCCCTACAATCTCCATACTCTTAATCCTACTAACAAATATAAGCTTAGGATAAGGGTGATTTGGGGCCTGAATTCTATCACCATTTAAACACCAGCCACAGATAACAGACTCACTGATATGTTATCAACTTTAGCCTTTTCCTGCAGTTATCTGGGTTTTTAAAAATTTACTTTTTGATATTTAACTCATTTCAAACTTTCACAATTTTATAACACAGGTAATGCATGCTCACTGTAGAAAAGTAAGTCAAAACAGGTAAGTAGAAAGAAATGAAAAGTCATCTGCAAATCCAACCTTTAGAGAATACGCTGTGTTTCATGACTGGCTTGATGAATAGTGTTTTAAAAGATACAAAGATGAATGAAAGAGACATTGCCCTTCTCTTAGAGAACCTACATCCACTGGGGAAGAAAATAAAACAAGCATATACAATATGGCATATTTAGAAAACAGCAAAAATTGATAGGAACAAGGACAAATAATTCACACCTTGGGAAAGCCTGGAGGAAGTGTCATCTATTATGAGCCCTGAAAGAAAACCAGGAATTAGCCAAGCACAAAAGAGGGAAAGGGAACTTCCCATGGTAAGTCTTCAAAGACAGAGTTTGGCACTTCCAAAAAACGACAGGGAGTTCAGTATGGTTGAAAGCAAGGGGCAGTGTCTGTCAACAGGTAAGGAAGGTAAGGAGTGGACAGAGGGCAAAGGACCTTGTAAGCCACAATGTTCCCTAGAGGCAATGGATAACATGATCAGATTTTTACTTTTAGTGGAACCATGAGCCTAAAAGATAGAACCACAATATGCAATAGGTGCCACCCTCATAATCAGGGCAGGGAGGGAAGGAGGGAGAGAGACATAGGTAGTAAGTAGTAGAACCGGGATACAATCTCAGGCTGTCAACTATGCTGACTACACTCTCTTATGATGTCTGTTAATAAGTCCTGACTGTTCAAGGTTATCAATCAGGAAATGCAGGCAAATATGTTTTGTATGTGAACTACATATTTTCCTTCTTATAATGGAATTAGCCCTTTGCCTTGAACTTGGGGAGTGGCTGATTTGCCTGGTTGAGAGCTGGGGAAGCTGGAGTAGCTGTGCATGAGGAGAAACCTTACAAGGATGCTCCACAAGCATTCTCAATAACCAAGACCAGAAATGACAATGTGAAATTAGCCAGGGTGCTGTTTTGACTGCTCCCAAATCACAAATAATTATTCAGCCCCATGTTTTCACTTATCTGTGCAGCTCTTATCATAGCATATTTCCAAATATTATTATTATTAAGAGTTGGTTCAGATCCTAAAAGAACTTAGGATTTCCCTACTCTTGATAAAGACTTTTCTATTACTCACTGACACCAGGGCAATTTCTGTTGCTCATTAAAGCAGTACAGTCAGTATAATTATTTGGACTTGAGCCTTTAGAATAGACAAGTGCTTTTCGAACTTCTTTATGGAAACTCAGAAAAAAGGAATATATTTCATATTTAGATCTAGTACAAACATAAATGGGCTAGTCACTCAATTGTGTCTGATTCTTTGTGACCCGGGGACTGTAGCCCACCAGGCCCCCAGGCTCCTCTGACCATAGAATTCTCCAGGCAAGAATACTGAAGTGGGTTGCCATTCCCTTCTCCACGGACAAACATAAATACCTATATAATATTAATAGAAATGAAATTTTGAAGAAACAGTAATTACCATGACAGTATGTGAGGCAGGCTTTCATTTTCTTTTCCATCCCATCCCATTCCATTCTATTTCTATTTATTCTACGATACTCTTTTCTGAGTTGGGACAACCACATCGGGAAACTCTTCAGTAGGGTCCACTAAAGTGGAATATACCATATCCGATAACCCAATGATTTCACTCTTAGGTAAATATTCAGGAGAAATGAGTACATGTGCCCCTCATTGGATTCGTTTAGACTGTTCACAAAAGTGATAGAACAGTTCATAAGGCCAAATATCAGAAGTTACCTAAAGACTCGTCAACAGAAGAATGGATAAATAAAGGTTGGTATAGTCATACAACAAAGCTCTATGATTGTTTGCAAAAATGCAAATGAATTTCCCATACAAAATGTTAAGTGCAAAAGAGTTAATACTTTATGACTCTAATTATGTAAAGTTTAAAATCAACCAAAACTAAACTCTATGCTGTTCTAAGTCAGGACAGTGGGTCGCCCTTGAAGGGATGGTGATCTGAAGGAGTTACTGTGATGCTTCTAGGGAGCTGGTGCATCTTGATCTCAATGCCATTCACAAGGATGTGTTCAATTTGTGGAGCTGTATCAAACTTCATATGTACTTTTCCATATGTAAATCACACTTCAGTAAAACATTAAGAAAAATACAAGTCACAAACCATTAAATTAGATTCTTCCACTCACTAATCACTTGCAACCTCAAATTTAAAATACCCTGCATTAGATATCAAGGGGAGACATACAATGACATATCAAAATATTTAAATGTTATTCATAATAAAATAGAAAGCTCAAAAGTCTCATTTATAAACCACTAGATACAACCAAAATAAAAAGAATCCAAAAAAAATGAAACAGCTAAAAATAAGAAAATACTATCCCTTCTTACTTGATTTTTAATAACTTTACAGCTGCTTTCAATTCAAATTTTTATTGAATCTTACATATTAATCTATACTTGCTGCCAGTAATTTTGTTAAGAAACACATAGTTTTGAATATGCTTACCCAGCTTTTTCCTTAGTGTCCAAGCCTCTAGTCTCTTCTTAATTAAATAGTCAAGAACAGTCCACTGGTAAAGGAAATCTCTCCTAATGCTCTCTTCAGGGCTATGCCTTTCCCACTGGAATTTCTTTTTTCCCTTAGATCTTCCATCTCTGGCAAGATGTCCTCAAAATTTTCAACCTGCTCTAAGCCATTCTTGAGGCGAGAAGAGATGTCACCCAACTATGGCTGATTACAATCAATGTTTAATGGTGACCCACTCTGGTACTCTTGCCTGTAAAATACCATGGACGGAGGAGCCTGGTAGGCTGCAGTCAGTTCATGGGGTTGCGAAGAGTCGGACACTTACTGAGCGACTTCACTTTCACGCATTGGAGAAGGAAATGGCAACCCATTCCAGTGTTCTTGCCTGGAGAATCCCAGGGACGGGGGAGCCTGGTGGGCTGCTGTCTATGGGGTCGCACAGAGTCGGACACAACTGAAGTGACTTAGCAGTAGCAGTTACACATTTATTAATGAGTGCCATGCTTGGTATTTTAAAGGGACCCAGATGTATTTCTAGTCACAGTCATTCTCTTTCTCAAGCAAAATACAGATTATGAGCTATATACTGTACATGATTTTTGTTTTCCAAATAGATTATTGCACACATATATGGGGCAGATGTCTTCCAGGACATTTCTTGGCTGATGTCTTTATTCCGTGATTCTATGAGAGTTTTCTTCAAATTCTACAAAGTGGTCAGATCTCCAGATGAAGGCAATCCAGCTGTCTTGCGAAAGGAGGCTCTGTTTTAGCTGGCATGTGAGTGTCCACCCAGCAGGGGCTGCAGATACCATGGCTTGGTTTAGGGCCCACCTGCACCCCCACCCCTCAGCACTTTACTGTGGAACCGATAAAGGTCTTTGGGGCCTTACAGTCTCTGCTGAAACCTAGATTGCATCAGTTTCCAAGGATGTATGACTTGCCCTAGCTGTCCAAAATACTTGCTCAAGTCCCCCTTACCCTTCACATCTGTCCAAACACAAGGGCAAGAGATGCACTGTACGTGATATAAAGCCAAGTCAGTGCAATGCTCTTCATACTCCGAGTCAACAGTGAGAACGACATGAAATAAACGCAACCTGCTTTCAACAAAAGCTGAATTTAAATTGTCTGTCTGCTAAAAGTACATTTGAAAAATGAAATCTTTCCATATGGCTTTATTTTCCTCTATATAAAAGGGTGAGACTGAATTCTGCTTTATTTAAAAAAAAAATAAAGCTCTATGTATATAGTGCTGACATATACACTAAAGTCATCTGGAAAAAATACAACTACTATAACGAATGCCAAATGCCAAAAGTAGCCAGTTTCATTCTATTGAGACAAATAGATGGAGGGGAAATGTGTTTAGTTGACAGAATAGAGAAAATTGATCCCCTATTGTCAAATATACTGTTACTGGACATGAGGGTTGGGAAGCTCTGAAACGCTGTTCTTTGCACATAAGGTAAACTTAAAGCCTTCAAATAAACCTATTAATATTTCAAAAGCTTCTAATATCCAAAAATGAAATGATTCACACCAGACTAAGTATTTACATTAGATATTCCTCTTTAATTCTTGAGACAAAGGAAGGTGATCCTTTACTGAAGAAGTGCTTTTTACACAAAGTTTTGAATGTCAAATGGAGAGAAACAGCATATTTTGTAAAAAGAACATTTAGCACCTAATATTCAAAACACCCAGCCTGGATTCCTCCTCTTATGACTGTACAGTTGTATCAGAGCCCAGACATTTAGAATTATATAGCAAACTTGTAACAGAAACACATTTCCTTTTGGAATACAATACAGCTGCAAACAAAAAAAAAAAAATCACATTTCCTCCAGTTATTTGCCAAATAGCTGTAGCCTCACATCAATTATAGACTCTAGTAGACACCACCAGAAGAAGAGCAGGGATAAAAGATGAGGATAAAACCCTTCTTTTCCATTTGGCACAGAATAAATTAAAAAAGAAAGACAAAAAGAAACATTTCAAAGACAAAGACCATACTTTAGAACCTAAAAGTTTGTTTCTTTTTTAATATGCCTTAATTTTTTTCCTTTTTGGGTAAGAAATAGGACCTTATTTTTGCTGTAGCACAAGTAAGCATTTCACAAAGGCCCTGGATTGCACATACATTTTTAAAAAGCACTTCATGGGCTCCTTAGCATAATGTCCAGTCTCTCTTGGGGTTTTTCAAATAACAGACTAATTCCATTTCCTTCCATTCTGCTACCAAATTCTGCCTCTCTCCATCGCTACCATTTCTCTTACTTTGTTTTGTCTTTTCCTTCAGTAAACTCAACACCCTGGTAATTCAATCTCCTGTTCAATGTCATGGTTGAATCAAATCGCTGTCATTCAAAATATAACCCGAGGCTTGAACTGTGGCATGGTTGAGTGATCAGGGCAAATATTCCCAAATCTGGAATTTCTGGGTTTTCAGCTATTGAGCTCCCAAGTGGCTTTAGACGAGATTTCCCTCTGTCTCATGAGAACAGGTCAGATCCTGTTTGTACTGCCTGAGACTCCATAGGGTAGGACACTGCAAGCGAGGCAAGCTTTACCTGTGACCAGGCTCTCTGCGGGTTAGTGGGGGAATTGGTTGTAATGGGATTTAAGCAACAAATTGGTGACAGCGCCATTGACCTCCCAAGATGGACACGGAAATTAACAAAGAATGGAAAAGATTAACAAGATGTCACTTTCACACCAGGAGAGAAATTAGAAAAGACCAGAAGGGAGCCCTGTTTAAAGATGTCTTTACTCATGGAGTATAAATAGTCAGGTTTCCCAGAAAGAGACATTTCCATTCCCACCACTAGCTCTACTTAAACAAGTTTGAAGGCCAATAAAAACACAGTGCTGGTTTACAAGGGTTAGGAGAAATGAAGGAAGATGGTGAATCTTCCTTGAGTTCAGAAGTTTAAAGAGGGAATTCTAAGGGTGGGAAGTGACAAATTGTATTGATACTAACCTTTAAAAAAAAATAATGCAAGACATGAACCAGGACCAAGCACATTATACAAATGTTATGAGACAAAGAGTAGAAACTATCCTAACGTCTATGATTAAAGAACACCTGAAGAAACGGGGCCAGGTCATGAATTAGAAGTTGCAAACACACAAGTAACGACAGCCAACCAACATGATGGGCAGTTGCTATGCATTGTGAAAGACATGTAGAAAGGAACCCAGGAGTTGAAACTGGTGTTGGAAAACCATCTGAAAAGATCAGAGCTAAGATGTGCTGCTCAGAAATCAGAGACCTTTGCCTAACAAACTTGCTCTTAAGGAGACAGAGGGCAAGCAGATAGCTCTTAGCTGACTCCCATCACAAAGTAGGCACTCCTTAAATCTTTGTAGAATTGAATTGCTGAAATAAACCATACTTGATGAAAGAAGGAGGATTTTTTCAGATTAGAACAGCTGCCTTTATGAATTGCACTGCTTGTACAGAGAGTGGCATGGGAAGGAAAGGATAGAAGAACTATTCTCTTTAGCAACTGATAGTAAAATTAGAAGAAAAGCAAACAGCCAGAGCAGATGACCAAAATCAAATGGATGTGGACCACTTAAGTAATTGAGTCAGGGGATAGTAAATGCAGTTCAATTTAGGATAATGTCCAATAAATTGCTTTAAGAAATAACCTAGGGAATACAGGTTAAATGGAACAACCCTGTAAGAGATTGATCTGCAAATCACAATAAAGAAAATCATTGAAACTAACCACCAGAGTATTACCAACTTCAGTAAAAAGAGGTCATAACAACCCTACCAGCAAAAATGCAAATGGTCCTGCTCAGACAACAGAGCTGCTGTCTTCGTTGATGTGTTTCTCTCTCCTCTTCCTGTGCTAGTGAAAAGTTTACCATTTCCCAAGCAGTCCTTCAAACTTAATCTATCTCAATATTTCTATGGGCATCTCCTAACTTCTCTCCAAATTCCTTTTTTTTTTTTTGCCTGGCAAATTTGGCACTTATATTTGCAAATCAAATGGAAATGTTACAAACGTGGAGGTGATGGTTTAGTATCTGACTCTGTGACCCCAAGGACTATAGTCTGCCAGGCTCTCTGTCCACAGGATTTCCCAGGCAAGAATTCTGGAGTGGGTTACCATTTCCTTCTCCAGGCGATCTTCCCAACCCAGGGATCGAATCCACATTTCCTGCATTGCAGGCAGTCTCCTGCATTAACCACTCATCAAATTCTTTGGTTGTCCACAAGGTGTGACACTGGGAATCTGTGTGCCTCGGGTACATGGCTTTCTCCTAAAGAAGGTGGAGTATAAGTAAAACTCAAAGTAAGCTAAGCCCACACTTGCCCCAGGAACGGAAAGAGTTGGAAGTGACTTGATTGACATTAGACTATTTGAATTTAAATTTGATTTCTTTAGTCATTTAGTTTCTTTAGACAAGAAACAAAGGGATACACTTTCATTTCAATGGTCATTTGCAGTGCTGTGTGACAGATACTGGGCTAGGTGTTCAGGATCCTGCACTGACTGAGTTGTATCCTCTGCCCTCCAGAAACCCACAGTCAAAAAAATCACAGCACAACACACACAGGACAAGAACAACTTCTGCTGTGTGCAAAGCGATCACACACGCGTTCTCTGTAGACTTGATCCAGACCTCAATTTGGAACAACTTTTCAAAACCACAGAATTTTTTTTTTTTAATTTTAATGTTTTATTGGTATCCTTAAGGCCCAACTGAAGGGAAAACAGGATGATGAACTCTAATCATTTGCTAAATAAAAATGATCTGTTCTTGCCAGGAAGACAGCAGCTTGAGCAACAACATTCCAGCCAACTTCCTTTCCCATTTTGTCCCAGCCTGGGAGGAATTTGTTCCTCCAGACAGCTGAGACTCACCTAGATTCCTGAAAGGAGCAGAGCCGACCCAACCAGACCAATTAGTATCTGCATTTCATCAGCTCGAGGAAAAATGTTTTGGTGAAAGGCAGCATGGACATGGCAGTCTAAGAGAGGGGTTTGAATCCTGCTTCCGCATTTTATCACCTTTATCTAGCCTCTCCCATCCTCAACCTATTCATCTTTATAGTGGGAATAATAATATCTCATTGTTGGCTTGTTCCTTATACAAGACAAGGTAATATATATACAGTGCCTGGCAGGTGACTCAACTCATTAATGCCTGTTCCATGCCACTACTCCTGCCAAATGCTGGGAAAAATAACCTCCCTACATCCTATTCTTCCATTCAGAATGTCTCTAAAGTGTAGTAGACAATGGAAATGACCTCAGCTGGACAAGAAATTCCTAGGGATACCTAAGCTTCCACCTTGTGAGTAAAAACATGGAATGTCTACCATGGGGAGGCCATCCCTCCTTCTAGCAAATACTTTCAGAGTCATCCTTCTCCAAGAAATCTCAAAAAGGAGGCGCCCTTGGCATATTTCATACTTGGCTTCATCAAAAATGAGGCCTGTCCTGGCCACACCAAAAGAATCAGATACAGTAGAATTTTGCCAGAGGGTGAGAATGAAGAGTGAAAGGGGGAAAAACAAGACTGCCGTCATTCTCATTGTAGGTCAGGAATTTCATAGAAGAGAGAGGCTGAGTAACTGGCCAAAAACACACAGCATTTCAGAAATAAAGCTCATGAGAGGAGCACCGCCATGTCCAGGGCTGTGCTGTATTCGGGCATGAACCAAGTCTGCCTTTTTCACTGTCATAGCCACGTTACCTAGCCCCTTAGCAACACCCAGAGCCTGCAACGCCTGGCAAAAGCTAGCAACACTTCACTCTGGCACTCAATCAGTCAGTCGGTCAGTTCAATAAGTACTTGCAAATAAATGATCATAAGAAAGGTAAAATTAAAAGCATGCGGCAGCTCAGAACCTGCAGTTAAACCAAAACCTAATAAAATATATACAGAGAAAAGGATATACCCTGTTCCAAAACAGGAAAAAAAAAAAAAGACATTTTGTTCCAAACTAACAAAAACTGACAAGTTCCCCTGCTCCTACCCAATCCTTATCTTGTAGTTTCCCCCCTGCCCCACTACTTTTTTAATGGACAATTTGCTATCCCTTCTCAAAAGCAACCCTCCAAATAACATAGATTTCATCATGATTCAAAGTTACAACATTTTTTTAGTAAAGGAACACCAGATAAACACTAGGAGAGCTAAGACTTTGGTGCCAAACAACCAAACAGATGTGACTCCTACCACTTCCTACCTTTCCAAGAGACGTGATTAATGGGGAATTATAGGAATATTCTAATTCTTGTTGAAAAGCTTGATCGATTTATTGGTGCTTGCAGCCAAAGAATAACCAGGTCCATGTTTCAAACCACTGCAGATCACCCAGAATCTGGGGCTCATCACGACTCTATACTTTGCTACAAGACTGGTGCCAAGAAAATTTCCTCCAAGCTCAGTAATCCTTCTTCCTTTCTGGATAAATTCTACATAACTTTCCCATTGCTCCTGCCTTGGGTTAAGATTTCTTGCAGCAGCCTTGTAAATGACTTCCGTCTTTGGAAGATGCATTACAATTATATTGTATCTCTGATTCCCACTCTGACAACATCCTCTTCCTATGCAAATAGAATCTTGCTCAGAAGCCCCAGTCCAGCATTGGTCACCCCAGGAAACCATTACTGATATTTCTGCCCCTAGACGAGAACAGGTCCCTCTGCTCTGTGTTCTCACAGTATATCTCACAGTTCTCACAGATGTCACATAATCGCAACATCTTCACGTGTTATTAATTTCTACTTAATGGCCTCTCTTTCCAACTAGACTGTATAACCATGAGGAAAACATTACATCCTCAGTACATGGTGGTCGTTAAGTAAATGAATGCCTCCCCAAGTTTTCGGCCCTTAATGTCCAAATTTCATTCCTTCTCCTGAGAGAAATCACAGCACATCTGCTTCAGCTAATTGTCTCCTGACATCCATTCTAACTTTTGGGTTTGGGGGTAACTGAACCCCAGGAGTTTGGGCAGGGAAAAAGGCCACACAGCTAGAGATGTTTCCAGCTTCCCTTGCAGCTAGGGTCTGGCCACATGAATGCGAGCTGAAGAGAATGTTCAACATGCAGGTCATGTCAGTAAAATGGCTGCTGCTTCTCTAATCGCTCCTTCCCCTTCCTAAAGGCTGGAGGGCAAGCATGGTGGTGCTGAGACAGCTTCAGCCAGAGAGATGAGGACAAAAACCTAAGGGATGACAGAACCACAGGACAGAAGCAACCTAGGTGACCTTGAGAGTAGACCCACCTATCCAACCAGGACTACTCACTTGTTTTTAGATTTACATCAGAGACAGCAATCTCGTCTATTGTTTATGCCTCTGAATTTTGGTCTCTTCTCTCTTCTTTTAGCATCCTGAATTGAACCTTTAATAATTCATATCAGGGGACTTCCCTGGTGGTCCAGTAGCTAAGATTCCATGTCTTCAATGCAGGAAACATGGGCTTTATCTCTGCTCAGGGAACTAGATCCCACACGCTGAAAACTAAGGGTTTGAATGCCACAACTAAAGACCCCACATGTGGCAACAAAGATCAAAGATCTCGCATGCTGCAACTAAGATTCGGTGCAGCCAAATAAATAAATTTTTTTTTTTTAATTTACATCGGCTGTAAATTTCTATAACTTAATTTTGTGAGAGAAGGGGACATTCCTGAAGTTATTCCTTTGTTCAAGCACTATTATCACTAACAGCATGGTTCCTGAAAACTCACTATTGTCTGCTACGTAGCTACTATCTAAGAGCAATAAATAATTTCATAGAATACAGCTATGTTTACCATCCGCACTAGAATAAATGCTCTGTTTACTTAACTGATGGCTGCTGTCTTAATTTGACTAGGCAAAGAAAGATTCCTCTGAGAGTAATCCAGGAGCACTTGGCCCTGCTGATTTCAGGCTTGTGACTTCCAGAACTGTAAGATGGTAGAGTTCTGTTGTTTTAGGTCATGTACTGTTTGGTACTTTATCACAGCAGCCCTAAGCAGCCTTATTCAGCTTTGTATGAACCTTAATGCAAGGCTCAGTTAGTTCCTATAACCCCGTTTCTCTCCTCCAGTATTCGTCACACATTCTCAGATTCAGGTGGTTCTTCTCACTGCTCCCAAGATATCTGCCAGCAATCTCCAGGGCTTCCTGCTTCTCCACATTTCACAGAGAAGAGTCAGCTCTCCCGGCAGCTGACTAAAGTCTGGGATTTGAGTGGCATTCCTGATGTAGACTGATTTGAGTTACGTGCCCAAATAGCAAATCTATGACAGTGTCCAAGGGGTAGAACTGTGTTGATCGATTAGAGTCAATCAAGGCCCCCCTCTCGAGATGAGGGTGGAGTCAAGTTCTGCTGTACTCGCTGTTTTTATGCATACATCTCCCCTCAGCCTCAGGCTACTCAAGCCTATGCTACTTTCTGTTTGAGAGCATTTCCCCACCCCCATCCCACCCACCCCCGACCACAAGAATATGTTTGGCCCATGCACAGAGCAAGCTAGAAGTTCCAGAGTTAATGCTCCCAGAAGCAGCCCTCAACTAAGGATTAGCAGGAAACTGGCAGACAAATATGCCACTATCCACACTCTTCAGGTGGAAGGACTGTGAGGTATGTTCTCCATAGTACTCCCAAGAGTACATAGAAATTCCCGAGTTTCTCAGGGGCATTAAGCACCAGGTTTCCATACTGACTGGTAAATACACCCTTAACTGGCTTTCCCTCTCCCTACCACACTGCCCCACTTCCCCATCAGTATCTCTTCCAAATAAATTCCAAATAAATCGAACCCAGGTCTCCCGCATTGTAGGCAGACTCTTTACCGTCTGAGCCACCAGGGAAGCCCTCCATATAAATTGCTTTTGCTTAAATCTTTGGTCAGGTTATGTCCCAATAAATTGTAAGGGGGGAAATTTAAAGTTCCACTAGAAAAGGGAAAAGGTAAGACTGGAAAGCACTAGAAAGTCAACCAATGGATGACCACTCTAGTCATTACTATCGCCTCTCTTTAAATTAATTAATAAGTCAACTATGCTTTCTCCCACAGTTCTGTTAAAGAGACAAGAGCACAGCATTGCCTGGCCAATCAGGAAGCACATAAATGGATTCCATTCTTGCTATTCCCTCCCCTACTTGTTGTGTTTCTTTTCACAAGTAATTTCCCTTCATTATGCCTCAAATTCCTACTTAATGAAGACTGTGAATGATGATCCTTGTCCTTAGAGAGTATAACCTCAGGAAAGTAGAGCATGGTATAAGGTAGATCCACCTTAAACCTCTTTCCAAGTGGTCTCTTGCTGAAAGTGTCAGATGGGCATATTCAACATCATTCCCCATCACTCAGTTCCAGAAGACAACATTCAACATTAGAGAATATTAAAGATCCAAGTCAGAAAGATCATGACCTCTGGAGTATTCTCCACCATCTGGAAACCAACGACTCTCATTTAATAAACTAATTTAAAAATACAATTTACTGATGAATGAGAGAGTAGCACTGAAATATATACATTACTGTATGAAAAAGAGATAGCCCATGAGAATTTGCTGTATGATACAGGGAGCTCAAATCTGGTGCTCTGTGACAACCTAGAGGAGTGGGATGGGCTGGGAGGTGGCAGGGAGGTCCAAGAGTTGGGGGACATGTATATCAGTTCAGTTTAGTCACTCAGTCGTGTCCGACTCTTTGCAACCCCATGAATCACAGCACGCCAGGCCTCCCTGTCCATCACTAACTCCCGGAGTTCACTCAGACTCACGTCCATCGAGTCAGTGATGCCATCCAGCCATCTCATCCTCTGTCATACCCTTCTCCTCCTGCCCCCAATCCCTCCCAGCATCAGAGTCTTTTCCAATGAGTCAACTCTTCGCATCAGGTGGCCAAAGTACTGGAGTTTCAGCTTCAGCATCATTCCCTCCAGAGAAATCCCAGGGCTGATCTCCTTCAGAATGGACTGGTTGGATCTCCTTGCAGTCCAAGGGACTCTTAAGAGTCTTCTCCAACACCACAGTTCAAAAGCATCAATTCTTCGGCGCTCAGCTTTCCTCACAGTCCAACTCTCACATCCATACATGACCACTGAAAAAACCATAGCCTTGACTAGACAGACCTTTGTTGGCAAAGTAATGTCTCTGCTTTTCAATATGCTATCTAGGTTGGTTATAACTTTTCTTCCAAGGAGTAAGCATCTTTTAATTTCATGGCTGCAGTCACCATCTGCAGTGATTTGGGAGCCCCCAAAAATTAAGTCTGATACTGTTTCCACTGTTTCCCCATCTATTTCCCATGAAATGATGGGACCAAATGCCATGATCTTCATTTTCTGAATGTTGAGCTTTAAGCCAACTTTTTCACTTTCCCCTTTCACTTTCATCAAGAGGCTTTTTAGTTCCTCTTCACTTTCTGCCATAAGGGTGGTGTCATCTGCATATCTGAGGTTATTGATATTTCTCCTGGCAATCTTGATTCCAGCTTGTGCTTCTTCCAGCCCAGTGTTTCTCATGATGTACTCTGCATAAAAGTTAAATAAGCAGGGTGACAATATACAGCCTTGACATACTCCTTTTCCTATTTGGAACCAGTCTGTTGTTCCATGTCCAGTTCTAGCTGTTGCTTCCTGACCTGCATATAGGTTTCTCAAGAGGCAGGTCAGGTGGTCTGGTATTCCCATCTCTTTCAGAAAATTCCACAGTTTATTGTGATCCACACAGTCAAAGGCTTTGACATAGTCAATAAAGCAGAACTAGATAGTGACTGGTTAATACACCCTTAACTGGCTTTCCCTCCCCCTGCCACACTGCCCCACTTCCCCATCAGTATCTCTTCCAAATAAATCGCTTTCATTTAAATCTTTGGTCAGGTTAAGTCCCAATAAATTGTAAGGGGGAAATTTTAAAGTTCCACTAGAAAAGGGAAAAGGTAAGACTGGAAAGCACTAGAAAGTCAACCAATGGATGACCACTCTAGTCATTACTATCGCCTCTCTTTAAATTAATTAATAAGTCAACTATGCTTTCTCCCACAGTTCGGTTAAACAGACAAGAGCACAGCATTGCCTGGCCGATCAGGAAGCACATAAATGGATTCCATTCTTGCTATTCCCTCCCCTACTTGTTGTGTTTCTTTTCACAAGTAATTTCTCTTCATTACCCTGCAAATTCCTACTTAATGAAGACTGTGAATGATGATCCTTGTCCTTAGAGAGTATAAACCCAGAAAGTAGAGCATGGTATAAGGTAGATCCACCTTAAACCTCTTCCCAAGTGGTCTTTTGCTGAAAGTGTCAGATGGGCATATTCAACATCATTCCCCATCACTCAGTTCCAGAAGACAACATTCAACGTTAGAGAATATTAAAGATCCAAGTCAGAAAGATCATGACCTCTGGAGTATTCTCCACCATCTGGAAACCAACGACTTTTATTTAATAAACTAACTTAAAAATACAATTTACTGATGAATGAGAGAGTAGCACTGAAATATATACATTACTGTATGAAAAAGAGATAGCCCGTGAGAATTTGCTGTATGATACAGGGAGCTCAAAGCTGGTGCTCTGTGACAACCTAGAGGAGTGGGATGGGCTGGGAGGTGGCAGGGAGGTTCAAGAGTTGGGGGACACATATATCAGTTCAGATCAGTTCCGTTGCTCACTCGTGTCCGACTCTTTGCGACCTCATGGAATGCAGCACGCCAGGTTTCCCTGTCCATCACCAACTCCGGGAGCTTGCTCAGACTCATGCACATTGAGTCGCTGGTGCTGCCTAATCCTCTCATCCTCTGCTACCCCCTTCTCTTTTTGACTTTAGTCTTTTCAACATTAGGGTCTTTTCCAATGAGTAGGCTCTACATATCAGGTGCCAAAGTATGGGAATTTCAGCTTCAGCATCAGTCCTTCCAATGAATATTCAGGACTGACTTCCTTTAGGATTGACTGGTTTGATCTCCTTGCAGTCCAAAGGACTCCTATGGCTGATTAATGCCGATGAATGGCAGAAATCAACCCAACATTGTAAAGCAATCATCCTCTAGTTTAAAAAAATAAACTTTAAAGAGATACAATTTATTTATCATTTATACATTTTGAAGATTTTTTTCCAGCTTTATTGAGATATAATTGATACATACTGCTATTATGTAAATTTAAAGTATACAACATGCTGACTTGATACATTGTATACATTATAAAAGCGATTCTCTCACAGCAGTAGCTAACATGTCTGGGTCACTAATCATCCGAGAAATGCATATCAAAAGCACCATGAGATATCACCTCACACCTGTTAGAATGACTAGTATCAAAAAGACAAGGGACACAAGTGTGGGTTAGGATGTGGAGAAAAGGGAACCCTTGTGCACTGTTGGTGGGAATGAAAACTGGTACAGCCACTATGGGAAACATATGGAGGCTCCTCAAAAAATTAAAAATTGAGTTGCTATCCGATTCAACAATCCTACTTCTGGGTATACATCCAAATGAATTAAAATCAAGATCTCACAGAATCATCTGCAGTCCCATGTCCACTACAGCATTATTTACAATAACCAAGATATGGGAACAACCTAAAGGCCCATCAATGGATGAATGGATTAAGAAGATGAAGTATGCAGATACAACATAGTATTTTTCAGCCCTGATATAGAAGGAAGCTATTTGCAACAGCCTGGATGAACCATGAGAGTGTTATGTAAAGTGAAATAAGTCAGAGAAAGACAAATACTGTATGGTCTTACTTATATGTGGAATGTAATAAAGCCAAACACAGAGAAACAGAGAGTAGGTCAGTGATTATCAGAGTCAGCAGGGGAAGAGGAGGTGAGGTTGGAGAGCTATTGGCCAAAGGGTACCAATTTCCAGTTATAAGATTAACAAGTTCTGGGGATACAATGTACAGCATGGTGGTTATCACTAATGGGTGTATTATATTCTTAATTGTTGCTAGAAGAGTAAATCTTATATGCTCTCACCACAAAAATAGAATTGGTAATAAAAACACAATCTGAACTATTCTGGAAGAGCTCAGAAATGGTTTCCCTAATGAGGTAATGAGGTCATTCTAGCTGAACTCCCTGCACGAGCAGCATATCTAGTAAGTTTTCTCCAATCTCTTCCGGATCATTCTGCCATTGCCCTGGGATGGTAGAGAAACAATCCATGGGAAAAGCCACCCTGTGTTGGAGACACAGCAAGCAGAGGCGGTGCGTCACAAGGGTTGCAGGATGCAGCCTTCCAATTCTCCTTTGTTTTCTGAGTATAAGCAGATGTTAGAGACTCGTCTCATTATCTTGGGATACTGTATAATATTATTATGGTGTCAGGCTATTAGAGGCTACAAACACTATATAACAACAGCTTTAATTGAGGCTTAGAGCTGCATTGTAAATATGTAACCTTACTTGGGGGTGTTTGCAAATGCTTTCTGGAAACAGTTAAAAAAGATGTTTTCAATTGTTCGAACAACAGCTTTCTCTGCCAAGATCAAGTAAAAGCTTCTGAAGATATGGGCACCATAAACACATTTCTTAAGACTTCGATTTTTTTTTTTCCCCAGAAGCACAGCAAATCTGTGAGCCAGAAAGCCTCATGCATGCCACTTCCTGGACTGTTCCAGGCGAAAACTAATGAAACACTGCAAAAGTGACACTCAGATCTACTGTGATCTCACAGCCACAGAATTCCACTCTTGCTTTGAAGTTACTTTACTATGATAATAATTATCTGTCCATGAGTCTGGTCCTGGCACTGGCCTATCCCCAGGGATGGAGATGTGGGTGCATGCAACAACAGCCCACCTTCAGCAAGGAAGCTCCTGACACAGAAGGCTAACCATCAATCTTACCTGACGTACTTGTCACCATACATACAAAGTGACCAGTCTTGAGCTCCTCGGAGTATTACAGCTCTCAAACATTTGGTGGAGGCACATTATGATTCCGACGTATAGGATAAAAGACAGAAAAACCTGGGTCATATGAGATTGGTTCCAAGCAGAAACTGTTAAACACACACACACACACACACACACACACACACACACACACACAGCCTGAGTCTCCTTTACTGGACAGAGTAAAAGAAAACAGAAACTGAACATTTTGAAATGTACATTCAGAACAGAATACTGAGTCCAGAGGTAAATTATCCAGGCTGTAGATTATGCAGGCTACTTGGTCCAAAGTCTGATACCAAAGAATTGGTATCTGACTCCAGTGGGTTTTCTTTTTTTATGACTTGTTAGCATGTGCACAAGAAAGGGACAAGTTTAGCATTTTGTTGCTTGTTGGTGACAATGATCTAAAGTGTAAGGACAGATGACCAACAGGCACCTGAAAAGATGCTGAACATCACTAATGATTAGGAAAATGCAAAGTACAATGAAATAGTTTTGTGCGCCTCACACTGGTCAGAATGGCCATCATCAAAAAGTCTACAAATAATAAGCGCTGAAGAGGGTGTGGAGAAAAAGGAACCCTCATACACTGTTGATGAGAATGAAAATTGGTACAGCCACTATGGAGAACAGTAGGAAGGTTCCTAAAAAACTAAAACCGAAGGTACCATATGTTCCAGCAATCCCGTTCTTGAGCATATATCTAGAAAAGACAAAAGCTCTAATTCAAAAAGATAGATGCACATCAATGTTCACAGAAGCACTATTTATAGGAGCCAAGACATTGAAGCAACCTAAACATCCATCAACAGAAGAATGGGTAAGAAAAGATGTAGTACTTATATACAATGGAATATTACTCAGGCATAAAAAAGAATGAAATAATGCCATTTGTACCAATATGGATAGAGCTATAGATTATCATACTAATTGAAGTAAGTCAAAGAAAGACAAATATCATGATATCATTTATATATGGAATCTAAGATAATGATATAAATGAACTTATTTACAAGACAGAAACAGACTCAGAGACCTAGAAAATAAACTTACAGTTGCCAAAGAGGAAAGGGTTGTTATTGTTGTTCAGCTGCTCAGTTGTGTCTAACTCTCTGCAACCCCATGGACTGCAGCATGCTGGGCTTCCCTGTCCTTCACTATCTCTCGGAGTTTGCTCAAACTCATGTTCATTGAGTTGATAATGCATCCAACCATCTCATCCTCTGTCGCCCCCTTCTCCTCCCACCCTCAATCTTTCCCAGCATCAGGGTCTTTTTCAATGAGCGGGTTGCTCACATTAGGTGACAAAAGCACTGGAGCTTCAGCTTCAGCACCATCCTTCCAAGGAATAGTCAGGGTTGATTTCCTTTAGGATTGACTGGTTTGACCTCCTTGCAGTCCAAGGGACTCTCAAGAGTCTTCTCCTTGATAAAATGAGTTCAAAAGCATCAGTTCTTCAGTGCTCAGTCTTCTTTATGGTCCAACTCTCACATCCACACATGGAGGGGGGTGATAAATTAGGAGTTTGGGATTAAAAGATGTACACCATTATATACAAAGTAGATAAATAACAAGGACCTACTGTATATAGCACAGGAAACTATATTCAATATCTTATAATAATCTATAATGGAAAAGAATCTGAAAGAGAACATATACATAGATATATGTGTTCAGTTCAGTCGCTGAGTTGTGTCCGACTCAGCGACCCCATGAACCACAGCACGCCAGGCCTCCCTGTCCATCACCAACTCCCGGAGTTCACCCACACCCACGTCCATCGAGTCGATGATGCCATCCAGCCATCTCATCCTCTGTCGTCCCCTCTCCTGCCGCCAATCCCTCCCAGCATCAGGGTCTTTGTATGTATATAAAAAACTGAATCACCTTGCTATGCAGCTGAAACTGCACAGCATTGTAAACCAACTGTACTTCAGCGGCTCCGCAGATACTGGACCTGCCAACATCATCAGAGCAGCTGCTCTGCTGCCCCTGTGACACTGGGGCAGAGAGGAAGCAACTATTTCTATACTCAGTGCTCATAACAGTGAGTGCTAAGTGCGGTTTATAGCCAGACATTGCTGAGAGAAAGAAAAACTAACACAAAATTTTAAAAATCTATACTTCAATTAAAAAAATCATAAAATTTTAAAAAAGCATGAATGCTCGTCCAGATTGAGATGTGCTATTTAAGATTAAATTCACATTGGATTTAATATAAAAATGTAAAATATTCATTAATTATTTTTATGTCAATTGAATGTTGAAGTGATCATATTTTGAAGATACTGGAATAAGTAAAATAAGTTATTAATATTAAAACTAAAAAAAGTTGTATGGAAAACCCAAGGAGTGAGGGATTATAAAATCTCAATAATAAAGACCCTGGAGTCTAGAATTTAGGATCATTCTATTATTATTATCTTTCTAAAGAAATTAACAGTGAACAATGACTGGAGGCTATGTTTAAATAACTTATTCCATTATAACCCCTCAGCAGGGGGTGGGGAACAAGCGAGAGCTAAATATTAGTTATTATCATATAACTATGCAGCAGGAGCTATAAACAACAGTATTTGCCATGAAATTACTATTTACCTAAATAAAACTGTACTGCTTTGAAAAATCTATACTACAAATACTGTAAGTTCCTTTAAGGGTATTCTCCTACTCTATCCTTGAACCTAGAAATAAGTCTGGTTTAATGAAATGTTTACTGTATTAAATAGATGAGATTTAGCCAGTGTGGTTTTCATTTATCTTCCTTTTCTATGACCAAAACTGAAGTACATAAACAGGATTTTACTGGAAAAGTACCTTTGGCAAGAAAAAGGGGATACCCAACACTTGTGTGGTCCACATTTTCTCTGTCACATTCCTTTCTTCCCAGTTAATATTACTTAGGTTTCTAAATTAATTTTTTCTAATTCTCCTTGAGGCACAAAACTTAAATTTGGACCAAAAGCAAGCCAAGATGGATGAGATATCATGGCAATATTTTTTTTCAATAGTGATTATAAACATGGCCAGACTGAGGTTCATAATCTTGGCTCTGCCACAGACTATGATACTGCACAAGATTCTTACCTTCTCTGAGCCTTGGTATCCACATCTACTAAATGAGTGTGATATTATCAGCTTCACAAGAGTTATTGAAGGGATAGAGAGAGATCATTTGTGCTTATATTTGTCACTAATACAGCCATGTAGCATTTTACTCAGAGAAGGCAATGGCAACCCACTCCAGTACTCTTGCCTGGAAAATCCCATGGACGGAGGAGCCTGGTGGGCTGCAGTCCATGGGGTCACTCAGAGTCGGGCACAACTGAGAGACTTCACTTTCACTTTTCACTTTCATGCATTGGAGAAGGAAATGGCAACCCACTCCAGTGTTCTTGCCTGGAGAATCCCCGGGACAGGGGAGCCTGGTGGGCTGCTGTCTATGGGGTCGCACAGAGTTGGACACGACTGAAGCGATTTAGCAGCAGCAGCATTTTACTTAACATGGTGAATAGTTCCAAACACTACTATAAGTGAAATAAATTTAAAAACTAGGATTTGAACCCCAGGCAGTCTGGTTCTGAATCCTAGAGCTTCAGTCACTGTTCTGAGCAGCTTCCATATATACATATGCACTCAAACAGGGAAATATAAACAGTAGTGATTATTGCTACAATTAAGATTATATCTGCTAGCTATCGCTGTATAACAAATTGTCTCAAAGGACAGTGGCTTAAAGTAACTATAATTTAGTATTTCTCACTAGTCTATATGTCAGTGGGTAGTTTTGCTGATCTGGCTCATGCTTGGCTGATTTTGGCTAGACTTTCTTATGAGTCTATGGACAGCTCACAGATTGGCTAGAGGCTGACTGGTCTTGGATAGTTGACACTGGTCAGGTGACCTGAATCTTTCCTATGCATATTTTACAATCTTTTAGTGGGCTAGCATTGGTCATGTTCTCAAGGTTATGGCAGAGATTCAACAGCAAAACTGAATCCAGTGCACACTTCACACCACATTTATTAATATCCCATTGGCCAAAGCAAGTCATGTGGCTGACCACAGAGTCAAGAGCTGGAACAAAATGCCCCTCCCCAAATAGGAGGAGTGGAAACTTGGGGCTTTCAATGCAATCCATTGCAGAAATACTCAGAATCACAGGGGCAGCAGAATTAAACCTGAAAATGAATTATTTAAACAAATATGCTATCAAAAACCTACATGAAACCATGAAGAATAAATATACCTAAAATTGTCTTAAGATTTATAAAACACAATATTAAGTTAAATTATTAACATTTGATTAGGACTCCAACATAAGTGATACCACATGCATTTTTACATATAACTCTCATAATATATCAGAGAAGACAGGGCAGAGTTTCAGGAGCCAACTTCCCTTTGGTTATTTTTACAACACAGATTATACTAGTGAAAACTGGCAAATTTTGTAATAGCATACCTTATTAAGAGGGAGCAAACTGGTTATAATGAGAATCAACTGTATTGATCATAATGATGGTTGTGATGGCTTCAAATTCAATTTGTAAAATACTTCATCAAAGAATTTCAATGTGGTATTTCTGGGTTAAAAGCCAAGATAGTGTTTTATGATACTAGGTAAAATGATTTTGCTGTTAACATAAGTATAGCTCTAAAATACACAGTAGAACCTTTGTATTTGTGTAGATGGCATTTAGAGATAAGAATAATCATAATGCTATTTCTCCTGTATAGCAAAAGGAGATATAATATACATACTCTGAGCAAGAGGAAGATTCTTCAACAAGAAATATTTGAATGTGTGGTGTAGACACCACTTATAAGATGCATAGGCTTGAATAAACTACTTACCCTCTCTGTGCCTTAGCGTTCTCATCTGTAAAAGGGAAGTAATAATAGTGCTTATTTCACAGGGCTGTTAAGAATCCACCAAGTTTGTCCTTTCTTTTCATGATTATTCTTGAGTTAGTATTTGTTGAAATAATAATTAAAATAAGAATAAATATATTCTTGAAATTTTTCATTATTCTCTTAATTTCCATATGAATTATATGACTGATTTTTCAATTTCTACAGCATTGTACTATTTTTTTTTTAATTTAAAAAAAATTCTGGCCATGCCAAGTGGCTTATAGGATCTTAGTTCCCCAACCACAGATCGAACTGGTGTCCCCTGCAGTACAAGGGTAAGGTCCTAACCACTGGACTGCCAGGGTATTCCCTTAGTCCCTTTGATTAAGCAAATTATATATAGAATTTGGGCTTTCCAGGTGGTTCAGTGGTAAAGAATCCACCTGCCAATGCAGGAGATGTGCGTTTGATCCCTGGGTCAGGATGAGCCCATGGAGGAGGGTATGGTAACCCACTCCAATATCCTTGCCTGGAGAATCCCATGGACAGGGGAGCCTAGAGAGGACACAGTCCATGGGGTCACAGAGAGAAAGACACAACCGAGCTGCACAAGCATGAGCACGTATATAGAATTTAAATGAACCAAATTGTATTTGCATTTTACAGAATCTAAAGCCTCCAATTAAGATGTGCAGATGGGAGTCTTCCATTTATCAGCCATCTTCTGTGGGGGTACAATATCATCGCCTAACTTTGCTGCTGCTACTGCTGCTGCTAAGTCACTTCAGTCGTGTCCGACTCTTGCCGACCCCATAGACGGCAGCCCTCGAGGCTCCCCCGTCCCTGGGATTCTTCAGGCAAGAACACTGGTGTGGGTTGCCATTTCCTTCTCCAATGCATGAAAGTGAAAAGTGAAAGTGAAGTCACTCAGTCGTGTCCGACTCTTCGCGACCCCATGGACTACACCCTACCAGCCTCCTCCATCCATGGGATTTTCCAGGCAAGAGTACTGGAGTGGGGCGCCTAGCTTTAGGGGACACTAAATAACCAAACTAAAGGGAAAGGGATGAAGAGTTTCAGAGAACTGAGTAATCAGGGACTTTCTAGATACTATGGAAATGCCTAGGATTATGACGGGCTCAGAAATGATGGGAGTTGAAGGGTCATAGGAGAATTGAGAGAGGTGATGTAATCGAGAAGGACATGGTTTACATGGAGACCACAGGAATCAAACAATTCCTACCATGCCACCCTATGCCATTCAGTTAGGTTCCCTTTCCATACACTTCCCTCCAGGATTTTTAAACTCAGCCTATTGGAGGATTTTCTCTTGGTTAATAAACCT
Source organism: Bos indicus (assembly GCF_029378745.1). Taxonomy (NCBI): domain Eukaryota; kingdom Metazoa; phylum Chordata; class Mammalia; order Artiodactyla; family Bovidae; genus Bos; species Bos indicus. The sequence goes on from NC_091779.1 coordinate 36,368,906, forward strand.
CTAGACAGTAATGGAAAATAATGTCTGCCTTATAATAAATGTTTGCTAGAACATATTTGCAGAGTATACTGTAGTAGCAATGCATGGATTGTAGCCTACCAGGCTTCCTCTGTCCATGGGATTCTCCAGGCAAGAATACTGGAGTGGGTTACCATTTCCTTCTCCAGGGGATCTTCCCGACCCAGGGATCAAACCCAGGTCTCCCGCATGGGAGGCAGACGTTTTAATCTCTGAGCCACCAGGGAAGCCCTAGATAGTAATGGAAAATAATGTCTGCCTTATAATAAATGTTTGCTAGAACATATTTGCAGAGTATACTGTAGTAGCCCTCCTTTTCTAAGATTATATGCGATGCCTGAAAAAGTACTATAGAAACTCTAACACATATGAGGCAAGACCAAGAACAAAGGCACTTTGAGAATTCGTGTGGCACCTATTCGGAGAAGGCGATGGCACCCCACTCCAGTACTTTTGCCCAGAAAAATCCCATGGACGGAGGAGCCTGGTGGGCTGCAGTCTATGGGGTCGCCAAGAGTCGGACACGACTGAGCGACTTCACTTTCACTTTTCACTTTTATGCATTGGAAAAGGAAATGGCAACCCACTCCAGTGTTCTTGCCTAGAGAATCCCAGGGACAGGGGAGCCTGGTGGGCTGCCGTCTATGGGATCGCCAAGAGTCGGACACGACTGAAGCTACTTAGCAGCAGCAGCAGCAGCAGCATGGCACCTATTTGCTTTAAACAGAAGAGTAAACTTGTCAGCAAGTCATTAAGAAAAAGCATTACTGGAATGAAACGTTGCTCTAAGCCTTTGTTATTACTTTAAAAATACTCAAAAGGTTACCTAGAACCCAGAAAACTGTATGGGCTGGAAAGTTTCCATTCTCACTTATAAGGACCGAAGTATACGTGAGGCATCCAATCTTCAGCTAACAGTTACTTTGCACAGAAAGTCCCTTACCAATACTTGTTGCTTAAGGGGGCTAGTCCAATTTGATGAAAGTCTGAATGAGAAAATATTTTGATAAAGTTGTTTGATAGACACATATGGTAAGATATAGTAAAATGTTTTTTTTTTCCAGCAATGAATCTGTTATCTTCTTTAAGTGTAATTTATAATTAGTCTATTATGTATAACAGTCCCATTTGGTTGCTCAGTGTGTCTGACTCTTTGCGACCCCATGGACTGCAGCATGCCAGGCTTCCCTGTCCATCACCAACTCCCAGAGCTTGCTCAAACTCATGTCCATCAAGTTGGTGATGCCATCCAACCATCTAGTTCTCTGTCATCCCCTTCTCCTCCTGCTTTCAATCTTTTCCAGCAACAGGGTCTTTTCTATATGCAAAGGCATTAAACTTATGTCACTGGAAGAATCCTCCTAATGTTTGTTTGTTTGCTTGCTTGCCTGCTTTTTTTTTCTTCTTTCAAGTAACCTCAACATGGCTCATATAGTAAAGAATCTGCCTGCAATGCAGGAGACCCGAGTTCAATCCCTGGATGCGGAAGAGCCCCTGGAGAAGGGAATGGCTCCCCACACCAGTATTCTTGCCTGGAAAATTCCATGGACAGAGGAGCCTAGCGGGCTATAGTCCATGGAACTGCAAAGTGTTGGACAGGACTGAGTGACTAACACAATCTCAACATTTCTTCTGGGATCTATTTGTATGTATCCATTTGCATAGAGTTCTAAGTGGTTGTATTGTTTGCTGGGTTGATTTTTTTTTTTTTTTCAGTATGTTTTGGTAAGAAAGTAAACAAACCCAGCCCATGTCTGTTTTATTCTGAATTCCCTTATCAGTTCAGTTCAGTTCAGTTCAGTCGCTCAGTCATGTCCAACTCTTTGCGACCCCATGAATCGCAGCACACCAGGCCTCCCTGTCCATCACCAACTCCCGGAGTCCACTTAAACTCACATCCATTAAGTCGATGATGCCATCCAGCCATCTCATCCTCTGTCATCCCCTTCTCCTCCTGCCCCCAATCCCTCCCAGCATCAGAGTCTTTTTCAATGGGTCAACTCTTCGCATGAGGTGGCCAAAGTACTGGAGTTTCAGTAGCATCATTCCTTAATTCCCTTATGCTACTTCTGCTAAGTCACTTCAGTCCGACTCTGTGCAACCCCATAGACGGCAGCCCACGAGGCTCCCCTGTCCCTGGGATTCTCCAGGCAAGAACACTGGATTGGGTTGCCATTTCCTTCTCCAACGCATGAAAGTGAAAAGTGAAAGTGAAGTCACTGAGTCTTGTCTGACTCTTAGCGACCCCATGGACTGCAGCCCACCAGGCTCCTCCTTCCATGGGATTTTCCAGGCAAGAGTGCTGGAGTGGGGTGCAATTGCCTTCTCCTAATTCCCTTATAGTGGGATCCAAATGAAAGACATTGTACCTTCATAAAAGGTCTCTGACAGTGAGCCTCAGGTGTGGTTCTGGAATAAAGGCAGGACACATAAAACAGTGAGAAGGGAGGGGAAAAGGGAGGGAGGATGGGAAAGATACACCCAGCCAGTACTGCATGCTTTTGGAAGCTCCAACTTGGACTTGAGTCACACATCCCAGGGAAAGAAAACCTCAAGGCTCCAAACACATAGGAACCACTTCACTCATTCATATATATTCAAGAAACACTTATGGAGAAGCTAATATTCACCAAGTACTGACTGTGCACTGGAAAAAAATACCAAAAGCAGTATTATCATGGCCTCAAGGGCCATAGTATAGCAAGGAATATGAACAAAGAAACCAGTCACGGCAATAAGTAAGGTAATCCTACTTGTTCTAACAAACCACCACCCCCCAAATCTCTGTGACAGATGTTTACTTCCTGCTCATGTAACAATATGACGCAGGCTTCCTGATGAGTTGGCAGCTATCAAACGTGAATTCAAAGACCAAGGTTTATTCCATCTTGTGGCTTCAGCATCATCATCATTTGATCTCCAAAATTATATTAAGAACACAAATTGCTGGACTTCCCTGGGGTGCAATGGATAAGAATACACCTGCCAAAGGAGGGGACATGCATTCAATCCCTGGTCTGGGAAAATTGCTCATGCTGTGGAACAACTAATCTCGTGTGCTACAACTACCCAGCCCTATGTCACAATTACCAAGGCTGTGTGCCCCAACTTCCAAGCCCACATGCTGCAACTACTCAAGCCCACATGCTCTAGGGCCCGAGAACTGCAAGTACTGAGCCTGTGTTGCATGCCTAGGGCCTGTGTTCAGCAGCAGGAGAATCCACTGCAACGAGAAGCCCTCATACTGGGACTAAGAGCAGCCCCTGCTTGCCACAACTAGAGCAAGCCTGCACACAGCAACAAAGACACAGCACAACCGTAAATAAATAATTGTTTTAAAAATACAAATTTCCAACATCAAGAATAAAAGAAACATTATCACCACAAATCCAAAATGACAAACAGCTAAGAAATTAACATTATGCAAATTTTTATGCCCACAAATTCTGTGACTTGGATGAAACGAGCAAATTCTTGAAAAATACATCTTACCAATGCTGAGGCAAAATGAAGTAAAAATTCTAAATAGTCCTATAGCTATTCAATAGATTGAATTTATCATTTAAAACTTTGCCACAAATAAAACCTGAGACTTCGATAGTTTCTCTGGTGAATTCTATCAAATATTTATGGAAGAAGTAATTACAGCACTATACCAACTCTTTTAGACAATAGAGGGGGAGGGAATGCTCCCCAACAAATTTTATGAGGCCAGCATAACCTGAATACTTTAAATAAAGACAACACAACAAAAGAAAATTACAAAATTTCACTGGGCATCATCTCTCTTGCAGCCAGTTGGAACGGAAAACCAGTAAAGATGATTTCATGTGAAAAGTTTCTCTTGTAAGCCAGGCCTGTATATGGAATGCACCACATCCACTCATATTCCTTGAGAAGTTAATAATATAAACATGTAAGGAAAACATACACAGACCACCGGTCCAGCACATGGACAACACTGTGGCTGGTGAAATGAGGGAATGAATGAATGAACCAGCAGTTAGCTAACAATGTAAATAAGCGCTCTTAAAATTGCCTCTACCTAGTTCCAGATGATGGAGAAGGCAATGGCACCCGACTCCAGTACTTTTGCCTGGGGAATCCCCTGGACAGAGGAGCCTGGTAGGCTGCAGTCCATGGGGTCGCTAGAGTCGGACACGACTGAGCGACTTTACTTTCACTTTTCACTTTCATGCATTGGAGAAGGAAATGGCAACCCACTCCAGTGTTCTTGCCTGGAGAATCCCAGGGACCGGGGAGCCTGGTGGGCTGCTGTCTCTGGGGTCGCACTGAGTCAGACACGACTGAAGCGACTTAGCAGCAGCAGTTCCAGATGAAGTAGTAATTACTGCACCAACAGTAATGGTTTACAAGTCACTAATGGGCCCTGGTTCAGAGCTAACTTGTGGCTAGAACACTGGGTATGTATTTGCTTTCTGTGGGACTTGGCGGTCAGCCTGACCTAGCATTAAATGTCTCAGTTCCAATTATACGTGAAGCTAGTGGGATTCTTCTGTAGTCACTTAACCTTCCACCACCTCAATTCGTTTTCTTTGGAGAGATGGGGTCCATGGGAATAGAGGGAGTGGGGCAAGTCCAGAAATCTATCCTACTGATTTTTATGGCAAACACTGTGTGGTCTCTCTATATATATGAAAAGTTGGTAAATTTGTTTTAAAAGATAGGAGACTTGTCTTGTTTCAGTGGACACCACATGCCTCCCCGACTCAGCTCTCTTCCACTTTCCAAGATGGGGAAACAGTGGAAACAGTGGCAGATTTTATTTTCGGGGGCTCCAAAATCACTGCAGATGGTGACTGCAGCCATGAAATTAAAAGATGCTTACTCCTTGGAAGGAAAGTTATGACCAACCTAGACAGCATATTAAAAAGCACAGACATTATTTTGTCTACAAAGGTCCGTCTAGTCAAGGCTATGGTTTTTCCAGTAGTCATTTACGGATATGAGAGTTGGACTATAAAGAAGCCTGAGCGCCAAAGAATTGATGCTTTTGAACTGTGGTGTTGAAGAAGACTCTTGAGAGTCCCTTGGACTGCAAGGAGATCCAACCAGTGCATCCTAAAGATCAGTCCTGGGTGTTCGTTGGAAGGACTGATGCTGAAGCTGAAACTCCAATACTCTGGCCACCTGATTCGAAGAGCTGACTCATTTAAAAAGACCCTGATGCTGGGAAAGATTGAAGCAAGGGGGAGAAGGGGATGACAGAGAATGAGATGGTTGGATGGCATCACCAACTCAATGGACATGGGTTTGGGTAGACTCCGGCAGTTGGTAATGGACAGGGAGGCCTGGCATGCTGCAGTTCATGGGGTCACAAATAGTCAGACACGACTGAGCAACTGAATTGAACTGTTTTTCCTTATTTCCTTTCTCTATCCTAATTATTTTTCTTTGCTCACTTCCTGACCTACCACAAAATATCCTGATTTTCTCTAAAGAGCTGAAGGGGACATAGGCTTTCTGGAGATTTCTGAGCATGGCTTCAATACAGATTGTCATTCTCTGAAAATCAAGATAATGGTTTCCTTCAAACAGCAGCAGCAACACTTGGAGAAGACGTATATTACTGTGGCGAAGAAACAGGAAAGCCCTGGCTGTGGAACCAATGCAGAGTACAATGACACCATCCACGTCCTCACACCTCCTTTATAATTTCCTCAGTCCCCCAACTGCATCTTCAAGCATAATGAGTAAGGATTTCCACTGGTATTCCCCATCTACCACCATCACCACCTCTACCCTCCACATCTCTCTGGGTCACAGCTTCCCTGAGCTCACTTCCACCATCCAGAAGAATTATGGAGCATCTTTATGAAGCCCCTGAAAGAGCCCAGTGTTTCTCATGATGTATTCTGCATATAAGTTAAATAAGCAGGGTGTCAATATACAGCCGTGACGTACTCCTTTTCCTATTTGAAACCAGTCTGTTGTTCCGTGCTCATGAGAAGAGTTGACTCATTGGAAAAGACTCTGATGCTGGGAGGGATTGGGGACAGGAGGAAAAGGGGACGACAGAGGATGAGATGGCTGGATGGCATCACTGACTCGATGGACGTGAGTTTGAGTGAACCCTGGGAGTTGGTGATGGATAGGGAGGCCTGGCGTGCTGCGATTCATGGGGTTGCAAAGAGTCGGACACGACTGAGAGACTGAACTGAACTGAACTGAAAGAGTCCAGCATGGCAGCAGAACACTACCCTTTCAGCCACCCCTGACATTTCATCCTGGCCTGAGTTTACCTTCATAAGATACCCTACATTCAAAACCAACAGTTAAGCACTGAACTTGTGTTTTATTGTTTCTAATGTATATTACCCTGGAGAGGGAAATGGCAACCCACTCCAGTATTCTTGCCTGGTTAATCCCGTGGACAGAGGAGCCTAGTGGGCTATGGTCCTTGGGGTTGCAGAGAGTCAGACACGACTGATCGACTAACAATGTATATTAGGTTCTTCTGCCCAGATAAATTTTAAGATCCTTGGGGGCAAGGCATGTCTAAAGCTGCTTTGGCACTTCTATAGGCCCTCACACAGCCTTTCACGTCATAGATCCTCAATTAATGATTTGATTTAAATCAAATGAGGTGCAATCACTGATTAAAAAGCAAACATCCTTAAGAAAGACAATAGTAGAAGCTTGTTGGGTCATTATTACCTGCATTTGCATGGTGTTTCTTGTAACAGTGTTTGGATTGGGGCTGACAGTGAGAGAGGAAAACTCAGTATTGAGAAGAAGGGGTTGGCAAAAAGGGAGACCCTCCCCAAGTGGAGGAAACGGAAAATCGAGGGAAGTTGGAACTATTTTTTATACTGATAGGACTATCAGAGTTCAGAGAAAAAATGGTTCCACAGTGACCAGAGTGGTCAGAAAAGATTTTGTGGAAAAAAGGAGGACCACTTGAAGGAATACGATTTTCTTAGAAAAGTCAGACAGCTTTTCCTGCCGGGAGAACAGACTCAGCAAAGGAATCATGATAGAGTTTGATAAGTCAGGGCCTTGAAGAGATGGTGTTGACTTACGCCAAGAATGTTCAGGGGCTGTGGGAGGCATGGTTGGGATAGTTGCTGTGAGGTCCATTTATGGGGAACTTTGAAAGTCAGACATGGTGAGTAGGAAGCCATGATAGGTTCTTAAGCTAGCGAAGGTCCTGGTGAAAGTGTTATTCAGGGATGTAGAGCAGGTTACAGTCCCAATGTTCTCTACATTCTAATACGGTAACCAGATAATGTAACCAATGCCTCAGTGTGGTACCCGAATATCTTCCTCCTGCTAAATGGCTGTGCTTCTAGAAAAGTCAATCTAATGAGAACTTCAGGCACCATGGCAATCTTTGGACAAGATATATTTATTTGGAGTATCTCAAATTTCAGATTATGGACAGCTTTCTTTTGGATCCATATTTAAACCTGACTCTAGGCTCTGAGTATAAGGCAAGCGACTTTCTGTAGTTGTTTAGTCGCCAAGTCGTGTCTGACTCTTTGCAACCCCATGGACTATATATAGCCTGCCAGGCTCCTCTGTTCATGGGATTTCCCAGGCAAGAATACCAGAGCTGGACTGGGTTACCATTTCCTTCTCCAGGGGATGTTCCTGACCCGGGGATCAAACTTGCATCTATCTTACATGCAGGTGAAGGCTGAGATTCCCTCATGGGGAGGATAAAGGGCAGGTATATGGGGCCACAAGGGTAACAGGTATTTGTAGCTATTTCTCCTTTAGACCAGTGCTTCTAGAACTTTAATGTACATACACATCACCTGGGAATAATGTTAAAATGCAGATTCTAATTCAGTTGGTCTGAGATAGAGTCTAAGCTCTATTTCTAACAAAAACCTGGTTGGTGCTCATTGTCACAAGTCTATGGGCCGTACCTTAAACAGTAAGGATCTGACCACCATCATTAATAGTAAGCCTACAGTACATGCAAATGAACTCCAACCAAAGACTGAGCCTGGCAAAATAGTCTTGGGACCCCACGACCACCTTCTCTATCTCCTCCCTCACCACTTCACCAACTCCAGCATCTCAGTCACCTCCACTCTCACCATCATCTCCATAACCACCACCATCACCTTTATTATCGTCTCCATCACCATCACCACCACCTCCAATAACACTACCATAGACTTCACCCCCACCATTTCCATCACTTTCACTAGCACCACTACCATCTCTACCACCTCAATATTGCCCATCTTAAATCATCAAAATTACTTATATGACAGATCATTTATTTATCCAACTAGATTCTTCTTGGACACCCAAGAGATGATTTGACCAATAGATATGAAATCAAAGACTGTGATCTCTAACCAAACAATAATGATAAGAACTGACGATTGGCAGTTCATCAAGCACAGTCACGACAGCAGGAAATATCAGCTTCTTCTGATAGAAATAGCTAAAGCACAGAAGGAGATCTAACAGTAAGGCAAATCTTAATGATAGTGAAATGGTTGTCAAAAGGCATCTGCCAAAATCGCACCTTCACATCGGCATGCTTTGGACGTGTAGCAGAGCTCATACATTTGGAAGGTGAAAAAGGTAAGGAGGTAAGCTTAGCTCACAGCTGAACCAGGTAACTCCTCTGCTACGTAAAATTAAGAACAGAAAACTGGGATTTCTTTCCTACTCTCTCTTTAGTCCCTAAGAAGATCTCTGAGAGGGGCTGCCAAGTGTGCTTAACCTCTGTGTCCACCAAACTCTAATCCCTGGCAAACATAATTTTTATTCTAAAAATGAGAAATCCGCCCAAGTAGTAGCAGCCGGAAGTTCAAAACCATCTGTACTGCTAGGTAAACACGATCTGTACACACGACGTGGGTAGTGGTGAGTTCTTCTTCTCAGCTTCTGAAACGAGAAAGCCTAGGAAGGCAGCAACTCAGCCCAGCCCATGTGAACCTTCTGGGGTTCAACCAGAAGTGATTACAACCAAGTTCTCTAATTGCTTGTGTGTTTTATTAAGTAGATCCCATTTGAGTCTAAAATCACATGCGATGTTTAAATGTTATTTCTGTAAGCTATACAAAACTATAATCTTTCAGTAAAGAAAAAAAAAGATGCTGTCAAATACGAGATATGAAATGAGATCGTTCTTCTTTGCGAGACAGATGTTTTTTTTGGCTCTTCGGTATAATACATTCCATATTAGAGTTTCTTTCTAACCAAACGCTAGGAATAGCACATGCTTGCATAAAGTGCACCAGAACCATTATCAAGAAAACTTCTTTTTATTAACACTGACAACTTTTGAGGTCCCTGGTACAGAAACCTCACACTGTCAGCTGCGAATGGGACCCATTATGCCAAGCCTGGACTTTTTCCATCCATCTCACATATCCTGCAATAGAAATAAATCTATACATTCCCTTAGAACTCACCATAGGAGTTGACAAATGATTTTCCCCCCTCTTATCTTTCTGTGAAGCTCTTGTCCTCTTATACCAGTAGATTTCATAAGATTTAAGGTTTCTTTTCCCATCTTTAAAGAAATGTAGAAAAAGAAGGCAGTAGGGATGGCATAAACTTACCCAGAAAAAAAAAAAAATCCATCAAACCAATTGTCTTACTCTACTTGGAAGGAAAGTTATGACCAACCTGGACAGCATATTCAAAAGCAGAGACATTACTTTGCCAACAAATGTCCGTCTAGTCAAGGCTATGGTTTTTCCTGTGGTCATGTATGGATGTAAGAGTTGGACTGTGAAGAAAGCTGAGTGCTGAAGAATTGATGCTTTTGAACTGTGGTGTTGGAGAAGATTCTTGAGAGTCCCTTGGACTGCAAGGAGATCCAACCAGTCCATTCTGAAGGAGATCAGCCCTGGGATTTCTTTGGAGGGAATGATGCTAAAGCTGAAATTCCAGTACTTTGGCCACCTCATGCGAAGAGTTGACTCATTGGAAAAGACTCAGATGCTGGAGGGATTGGGGGCAGGAGAAGGGGACAACAGAGGATGAGATGGCTGGATGGCATCACTGACTCGATGGACATGAGTCTGAGTGAACTCCGGGAGTTGGTGATGGACAGGGAGGCCTGGTGTCTTCGATTCATGGGGTCACGAAGAGTCAGACACGACTGAGTGACTGAACTGAACTGAACTTGTATTTATCACCAAAAACAAGTTTGGTGATCAGTAAATATCAGCTGAAACTAATTAGCTCCAGGACAAAAATTTCCATATTGAACTGGAATGACAAGAATGCAACCAGAAATGAATAAAATGTACTGGTTGGAAGCAGATGGCAGTTTTACCAACTAGTGTGTGCAGTGAGAGGAACAAATGGTTAGTATTAGGCTGATTTAATTTTCAGTTGGAGGTTCTTCTTCATGACAGAGAAGCTGATGTTCATTTAAATCCTCTGACCTCAGCCAACTGTGAATGCCTTCTGGGTTTGCTGAGGTCTTGCTTTCTTCTGCAGAGTTTTTAAAGATGGCATCTTGCCCTTCAACAGCCTGGGGGCACTGCCAGCTAAGATAAAGTGCAAACAAATATTCCTTGAAAAGACAAGAACCTGCATATGGGGAATATGCAGCTGTCCTTTGTAAAGGCTGACGTTCTTCCATGTTGCTGGTGTGTAATGAAGGGATTACAGTGGCAACGCTTGGAATTTAAAAGAGACACAGGCTTGGTTGTTTCAAAAAAGACTGTGTGAGAGTTTGTAGAGATTTCTGGGAACAGAACTGGGTTCCCCTTCCCCATGGAGTGAAAGTGGGTGGTGGTAGGGACCCAATAGGTAGACAAGTTCCTAGATCCACTGGGACCATCCATAGTCAACAATCAACAGAACTAGTCAGTAGTTAAGGAAACTAATCAATAGTCAAGACTATTTCCCTTCAGTTCCCCCATAACTTGGGGTGCAGCTCCCACCCCTCTGCCCAGTACTAAGGCTGCTCACCCTAAAGCAGGGTAGAGAAGAGGTGCTGACCTCCTTCATCCGCCTGCCCCACCGCTGTACAACCCTGACCGGAGTGAAGACCTTGTGTTCTGCCAGGATGTTGGGGAGGCTCTTCCACTGTAAGCTGGACAGTCTGCCCCGCTGTAGGTCTGACCCTATCCATATTTCCTGAGCCTACTCAGAGGTCATCTGTAACTCCAGTAGCTGGTTCTCAAACATGCAAAAGCTTTCCTCCCTCAAAGACCTGCATCTCTTTCTGCCTGCGGTTTTAGACTCAGAAGCATGCCTGAGTCTAGTCTCCTCTGGACTCAGACGCATGCCTGGTCCTTGGAAATAATGAGATACTCGTTCACCAACTATGAGTGAAGATCTCAGTTTTTGTGTCTCTTGGTGAGACAATTCTTGGGTGTGTCCTACCCAGCCTCTCAGAAGGTCTGCAAAAGGATTAGCTGTCCCCAGAGGTAACACACCTGCTAATGTCCCTTTGATTTGCTTTGTGAGATTTGTATTGCCTAGTTTTGAGTCAAGTTTATTGTAAGAGGGGCAGAACATGAAAGATTTCAGAGACTGGTCCTCTTAATGTCTGGGTCAGTGTGAATAGCTGAAGAGCTGCCATATCTGGGTTAAACATCTTTGTAAGTGGCCAGCTGTTTGAAACCTGTGTAGGCAAATGTATGAGGAACACATCTCTTCCCAACTCCTTGTTTAATTGCTTCATGTTGGTAGTTGGACCATGGTAGTAGTATTTACACACACACACAAATCAGCAAACACTACACATTTCCCCAAAGAGCCTATTGTGAAACATTTACCAGCAAACCAATGGCACCATCCCCGAGACCTTACTAATTCTTCAGCCTTTTTATACAAGAGTGGGAAATATGTCAAAAAATAGTTAGGCCACCCACTTATTTTGAATACCATTATCATTACTAATATAATAACCATCATGCAAGTTACTAATCCTTCAAATAGGAGATGGCTTATTTTTTTAATTATTTCTGGCCATGTTGAGTCTTCGTTGCTTTGCTCAAGCTTTCTCTGGTTGCAGCAACCGGAAGTTACTCTTCATTGCGGTGCACGGGCTTCTCATTGTGGTGGCTTCTCTTGGTGTGGAGCACAGGCTCGAGGCACACAGGCTTCAGTAGGTACAGCGCACAGGCTCGTTAGTTGCAGCTCATGGGCTCCAGAGCATAGGCTCATCAGCTGTGGCACAGAGGCTGAGTTGCTCCTTGGCATGTGGAATGTTCGTGGACCAGGGATCAAACCTCTGTCCCCTGCATTGGCAAGTGGACTCATCCACTGCACCACCAGGGAAGTCTAGGAGATGACTTACTGAAGGGACCTCTGAAGTATGACTTTTCTGATTAAATAGAAGCTGACTACCCCAGGGTATATATTCCTGATTAGAGCAATTGGCCATCTCTAGATTGTAGCTTAAACTAACTCTCTGATAATATCATACTACCAATGCTGCAGTTGTTGAAGTAAGTTGCAGACATCACACCAGGAGGCTTACTATGTACCAGGCAGTCAGTAAGGCATACCTCTCCAAGCCCCCAGACCTCACTTCTAAAAGATTTCTGAGGAGCCTTTCATCCAGCAAATATTTTTTGAGGAATTACTACTGTTTGTGAGGACCTGTGCAAAGTACTATGGGAAATCTAAAAGTGAGAAAAATGAAGGGCCATGTCCTGGCAATGCTAAATTCCCATGAGGGACTTGTCCCTCAAGAATAACAATCCCCCCAAAAAACTCCTCTAATTTACCTGCTGGAGGCTGAGGTATAAGAACAGAGAGTGTGGTGGAAACCAGGCTCTGAAGGAACTCTACCCCGTTGAGCTCAGGTGAAAAACAGATCTTGGTGAGCAGTGGGAAGGAAATGGCCGATGGACAGAAGGAGAGAGTGAGATGTGTGAGGAGGAGCTATAACTAGGTTATGAGGATTATGAAAAGGCTTAAAAATTATATGAGTTAAAGATTTAATCCTCAGGCCAAACATGACCTCAACATCACTTTTCCCAAGTCCTTGAAATTGCTACTTTCAGGTCAAGGAAAGCCTCAGATGAGATGAGTAGGTTAAGTGAAAGTGGGTAGGGGTTTCAAGATGCTCAAAGTGGGCAGGCATGTTGGCCTGTGCTTCCAAGAAAAGGAAATGACGTGCATAATGCAGAGGCATGGGCCCAGCATGTCCAACTTGGGGGAATTTTGAGAGCATCAGAGAAGAAGAAGGTTTGGGTTTTGAGTTCTAATCTAACCTTTGTTACTTGAATAGCTTCATGAACTTGGGTGAGTCACTGAAATTGTACAAACCTCAGGCCTTTGCGAAGAATCAGCTTTTGTTTTTGCAGAGCAACTCTACTAATTTCTTTGTTGTTTAATTTCTGTGTAAATAATTTCTATTTTTGTATTTATTAATTCCTTTACTCTATATTTTTTAGTTTATTTTTCTCATATGTATCTAGTTTCTTGATTTAAAATATTAGTTCATTTATTGTCTTCCTTGTTTTTCCTAATAAGTACAATTATAACAAATATTTATCCAAGTACTATGCTGGCCATATCAATGATTTTAATACATTGTATTTAGCTATATTTCATGTCTACACAGTTTTTGTTTCCTCTTTTACTTATGTGTTACATAGAAGTGGGCTTTTATTTCCTTCAAAAACTATAGTTTTAAGAAGTACAATTTGTTTTTGGTTTGAGGTGATTTTGCTGGTTTATTCCTTCTCAATTTCTAACTTTAATGCCTCATGACCAATGAATGTGACCTATATGCTTTCTGTTTTTTAATTTGTTAACATTTTCTAATCTATGATGATTTTTTTCTGAATGCTTAATGTTCTTTTGAAAAAAATAAATGCTGTTTTTTGGAGGTATATAGGGTTTCCTAGGTGGCGCTAGTGGTAAAGAACCCACCTGCCAATGCAGGAACTGCAGGAGACTCGGGTTCAAACCCTGGGTCAGGAAGATCCCCTGGAGGAAGGCATGGCAACCCACTCCAGTGTTCTTGCCTGGAGAACCCCATGGACAGAGGAGCCTGGCAGGCCACAGTATATATGGTCACAAAGAGTCAGACATGACTGAAGCGACTTAGCATTCACGCATGCATGGGAGACATGTAAAATTTATTCACTGTGTTATTCAAACCTTTTATATCCTTACTTATTTTTAGTGTGTCTGGTTTACAAATTTCTAAAAACTGTATGTTTAAGTCTATTTCAACTGCGGATCTAGTTATCCTTTTATTTTCTATTTGCTTTTCTTTTATATATTTAGAAGCTATGTTGTCAGGGTTATAAAGGTTTGTCTAATAACTTTTATTACTTTTAGTATTCTGAAATATTCCTCTTTGCTTATTTTAATATCTATCTTAAATTTTCTTTTTTCTGACATCAGTATGGTCAAGTTTGCTCTATTCTGGCTAGCGTTTTTCCCTTCATATTTTTTTCCATTCCTTTCATTTCAACCTTTATGTGTCTTCGGCCTGCTTGTGTAAAGAGCCGGACATGCCGTTCTGTGCAGTGTGACCTCAAGCCTGTCTCCTGTGATCTGGAGGAGGAACAGAATGTGCTGTTCCTCGGGACAGATGTTTAGTTATCTCCTGATGTGGGGCTCATTGGTTCACCTGCTTGTCACAGTCACTAAAGGCCCCACCCAGTCTCTCACTCACTGTGCCTGCCTAACACATGGGTTGCTCATTGCCTGGGAGTGGCAGAGGCATAGGAGAGGAACACTGCAGATGGTCAACAGACCTGATGGCTTCTGCTGCTGCTGCCGCTGCTGCTGCTAAATCACTTCAGTCGTGTCCGACTCTGTGCGACCCCATAGACGGCAGCCCACCAGGCTCCCCCATCCCTGGAATTCTCCAGGCAAGAATACTGGAGTGGGTTGCCATTTCCTTCTCCAGTGCATGAAAGTGAAAAGTGAAAGTCAAGTCGCTCAGTCGTGTCCGACTCTTAGCGACCCCGTGGACTGCAGCCCACCAGGCTCCTCCGTCTATGGGATTTTCCAGGCAAGAGTACTGGAGTGGGGTGCCATTCTGCTGCAGAACCCCAAATAATCACCCTATCAGTTACCCCTGGGGCCTGCTTGCCAGATCTCTGAAAGTCACCAAACTTCCAGCCAGAAGCATCTCTGGAGGCCCATGCACTTTTATAGGAGTTCTCTCCTGCACAATTTGGGTTGTAATTTCCTCTTCAGTCTGATCCCAACTATCTTTCATCTTCCTGAAATTTATCAAATGACTTTTGGGCAAATGAAACCTCTTTTGTTTTCAAACATAATTTTTTAAAAAACAAGATTTTTGCCATTGTGGATAAGAGGTTACAAGAATTTCCATAATACTTCTCCTGTCCTTTCCATTATTTCTTTAAGCCAACTTACCAAACCTGGGATTCTGAGGCAAAACATGTGAACATTTTTAGAGACCATAATACATATTTTCAATTGCATTCTAGGAGGAGTATAACAATTTACACCACCAGTAGCAATTCTTTCATCAGAAATTTTATTGATCATTTAGAAAGAAAAGAAAAGTTAGATAGAATTTTTTAAACAGCTTTGTAAAGGTATAAAAGATCTTTACAAAGGTCCCCATATAGTCAAAGCTATAGTTTTTCCAGTAGTCATGTACGAAGAGTTGGATCTAAAGAAGACTGAGTGTCAAAGAATTGATGCTTTTGAACTGTGGGGCTAGAGAAGACTCTGGAGAGTCCCTTGGACAGCAAGGAGATCAAATCAGTCAGTTGGAAAGGAAATCAACCCTGAATATCCACTGAAAGGACCAATGCTGAAGCTGAAGCTCCAATACTTTGACCATGTGATGTAAAGAGCCAACTCATTGGAAAAGACCCTGATTCTGGGAAAGATTGAAGGCAAAAGGAGAACAGGGCGTCAGAGGATGAGATGGTTAGACAGAATCTCTGATTCAGTGGACATGAATTTGAGCAAACTCTGGGAGATAGTGAAGGACAGGGAAGCCTGGCATGCTTCAGTCCATGGGGTCATGAAAACTCCAACACAACTTAGCAACTCAGATCAGATCGGTCGCTCAGTCGTGTCTGACTCTTTGCGACCCCGTGAATCGCAGCACGTCAGGCCTCCCTGTCCATCACCAACTCCCGGAGTTCACAGAGACTCACGTCCATTGAGTTAGTGATGCCATCCAGCCATCTCATCCTCTGTTGTCCCCTTCTCCTCCTGCCCCCAATCCCTCCCAGCATCAGAGTCTTTTCCAATGAGTCAACTCTTCGCATGAGGTGGCCAAAGTACTGGAGTTTCAGCTTTAGCATCATTCCTTCCAAAGACTTAGCAACTGGACAATATAAAGGTATAATTGACATACAATAAAATGCACATATTTAAAGTGTATAATTGAATAAGTTTTGACATATACATCCACCTGTGAAATCATCAACCTTGATCAAGAGAGTAAATATAGCCAACAATCCCCCAAATCTCCTGAAACCCCTTTGCAATCTCTCTTTCCTTGCCAAGTAACCAATGATCTGGTTTCTGTCACTACTGATTAATTTACATTTTCTAGACTTTTATAAACAGAATTATAACTACATACACATTTTTCTCTTGTCTTTCACTCAGCATAGTCATTTTAAAGTTTATCCATATAAATGCATGTGTCAATAATTTACTATTCATTGATGAGTACTATTCCACTGTGAGGATAAACCACAATTTATTATTCACTCTTCTTTTTCTGACTTGTATTACTTTTAATGATTCCATTTTAATCTTTATTGATCTTTCAGCTATAATCCTTAATTTTATATTTTAGAGGTTACTTTAGTATATCATGTATATCTTTAATTTATCACAGTCTACCTTCAAGTCATATTATACCTCATTATAGGGGATTCTCAGATGGTTCAGTGGTAAAGAATCTGCCTACCAATGCAGGAGACACAGGAGATGTGGGTTTGATCCCTGGATTGGGAAGATCCCCTGGAGAAGGAAATGGCAACCCACTCTAGTATTCCTGCCTGGAGAAAATCCCAAGGATAGAAGAGCCTGATAGGCTACAGTTCATATGGTCACAAAGAGTCAGACTGAGCAACTGAGCATTCACACACATATGTATAGTATAAGAACCTTGACAATGACATACTTCCACTTAGCCCTTCCTGGCCTTCGTGGTATTGGCATCACATATTTTATATGTAATAACTATATTGCTATTATTTTTGACAGTCAATTTTTTTTTTAAAGATTACTAATAAGGGGTAAAATCTTACATATTTACCCATGTGTAGTTTACCCTTTCTGTTGTTCTTCAATCTTTAGTGTAGACCCAGATTTCCATCTGTGATCTTTCCCTTTCTGTTTGAAGAACTTCCTTTAACATTCCTTGTAGTCATGGTCTGCTGGTGACGCTTTAAGCTTTTGTATGCCTGAAAATGTCTACTTGCTTTCATTTTCAAAGGAAATTTTTGCTGGATATAGAATTCAAGGTTGACAGTTTTTATCTTTCAGTACTGTAAAGATTTTTTCCACTGCCTTCACTTACATTGTTTCTGAGAGTAAATTTGTTTTATCTTTGCTCCTCTGTGCTTAAGCCATAATTTTTTTCTCTTGCTGCTTTTAGGATTCTTCTCTTTATCAGTGGTTTTTGACAATGTAATCCTGAGGGGTAATTTTCTTCATGTTTCTTGGGCTTGGGGGTGTCTTGAGCTTTTTGGATGGTTGGTAGAAAGAATAATAGCCCCCCAAGAATATCCATATCCTAATCCCCAAAACCTACTGTATTAGTTTGTTAGGGCTGCCACAGACTGACTCAAAGAACAGAAATTTATTCTTTCTTAGTTCTGGAGGTTAGAAGCCCAAAGTCAAGGTGCTGGTAGGACCAAGCTTCTTCCCAAACATCTAAAGGAAGAGATTTTCTTGTCTCTTGCAGCTTCTGGTAGCCCCTGGTATTTTTTGGCCTGTGGCAGCATAACTCCAATCTCTGCCTGTCTTCACACGGTCGACTGTCCTCTGTGTCTATGTTTTCATGTTGTGTTCCCCTTTCTTTATGTCTCTCTTCTCTCTTGAGCATGTGTGCTAAGTCACTTCAGTAGTGTCCAACTCTTTGCCACATTATGGGCTGTACTCCACCAGGTTCCTCTGTACATAGGATTCTCCAGGCAAGAATACTGGAGTGGGGTGCGAAGCCCTTCTCCAAAGGTACAAAACATTGTGGATATTAAGAGTCCACCATACTCCAGAATATGCTGATATGCTCAGTTGCAGCCAACTCTTTGCAACCCCATGAACTGTAGCTCACCAGGTTTCTCTGTCCATGGAATTTTCCAGGCAAGAATACTGGAGTGGGCTGCCATTTCCTTCTCCAATATTCCATCATGACTTCATTTTAATTTGTATCTTAGCTACATCTTCAAATACCTTATTTCCAAATAACATCACATTCAGAGTTACCATGGATTAAGACTTCAACATATCTTTTTTTTGGGGGGCGGGGGGAGCACAATGCTCACCATAATACCTGTGAATATATGTAATCATAAACTGCAAAATGGGCTTTGCATATGTAATTTAGCTAAGATTTTAAGATGGAAAGATTGTCCTGGATTATCCAAGTGGACACCATATAATGATAAGGGTCCTTATAAGAGAAAGACAGGAGAGTTGGAGAAGATATGACAATGGGAAGAAGTTGGAGTGATGCAAACACAAGCCAGGGACTGCAAAGCCTCTAGAAGCAGGACGAGGCAAGAAACAGTTTCTCCTCTAGAGCTTCCAGAAAGAAGCTGTCTGTGCTGATGCCTTTGCTTTAGTCCCTAAGATCCATTTCAGACTTCTGACCTCTAGAACCACAGGCATACCTTGTTTTATTGTGCTTCACAAATATTGTGTGAATGTTCACAAACAGAACATCTGTGACAGAGAAGGGCTTCCCACGTGGCTAAGTGGTAAAGAATCCACCAGTCAATGCACGAGATGCGGGTTTGATCCCTGGGTCAGGAAGATCCCCTGGAGTAGAAAATGACAACCAGCTCCAGTATTCTTGCCTGGAAAATTCCATGGACAGAGGAGCTACAGTCCATGGAGTCACAAAGAATTGGACACAACTGAGTGACTGAGCACACACATACACAAGTCTATCAGTACCATTTTTTCAACAGCATTATTTTTAAATTAAGGCATGTACATTGCTTTTTTTTTTTTTTTTTGGCATGCTACTGCACACTTAACAGACCACAGTATAACATAAATATAACTTTCATATGCACTGAGAAACTGAAAATTTTGTGTGACTCACTTTATTGTGATATTTGCTTTATTTCTATAGTCTGGAACCACACTTGTAACATCTCTAATGTACCTGTATAAGACAATTTGCCTCATTTTTAAGCCACTAAGTCTGTGGTAATTAGTTATAGCAACAATAGGAAAGTAATGTATTGGGGTTTATAGGTTTTATCAGATTGTTCTTTCGAATATTTTGTCCTTCCCTCTTGTCTCCTTTAGAGACTCCAGATAAACACACACACACACAAACACACATACACACACACACACACACCCTCTTGAAGTTGCCCCAGAGCACACTGATGCTCTGTTAATTTTAATTCTTTTTTTCTGTATGTTTTTGTTTCATTTTTGATAGTTTCTATTGCTATGTCTTCAAAGTCACCAGTCTTTTCTTCTGCAGTGTCTCAGTTCAGTTCAGTTCAGTCACTCAGTCATGTCCGACTCTTTGCGACTCCATGAATTGCAGCACGCCAGGCCTCCCTGTCCATCACCAACTCCCGGAGTTTACTCAAACTCACATCCATCAAGTCAGTGATGCCATCCAGCCATCTCATCCTCTGTTGTCCCCTTTTCCTCCTGCCCCCAATCCCTCCCAGCATCAGAGTCTTTTCCAATGAGTCAACTCTTCGCATGAGGTGGCCAAAGTACTGGAATTTCAGCTTTAGCATCAGTCCTTCCAAAGAACACCCAGGACTGATCTCCTTCAGAATGGACTGGTTGGATCTCCTTGCAGTCCAAGGGACTCTCAAGAGTCTTCTCCAACACCACAGTTCAAAAGCATCAATTCTTCAGCACTCAGCTTTCTTCACAGTCCAACTCTCACATCCATACATGACCACTGGAAAAACCATAGCCTTGACTAGACGAACCTTTGTTGGCAAAGTAATGTCAAGTAAGCTTTTGAATATGCTATCTAGGTTGGTCATAACTTTTCTTCCAAGGAGTAAGCATCTTTTAATTTCATGGCTGCAGTTACCATCTGCAGTGATTTGGGAGCCCCCAAAAATAAAGTCTGACACTGTTTCCTCTGCAATGTCTAGCGTGCTATTAAGTCCATCCAATGTACTTGCTACCCTAGACATTATAATTTTCATATCTAGATGTTTGATTTGGGCTTTTTAAGAAAATACTTTCTATGTCTCTAGTTTACTATTTAAACATGTGGAATCTACAATAATTGTTTTAATGTCCTTGTCTGTTAGTTTTGACATTTGCACCAATTCTAGGTCAGTTTTGATTAATTTTTCTCTCATTATGGGTTATATTTTCCTTTTTTGCAATCTTAGTAATTTATTTTACTGGATTCTAGTCAATTTTACTTTGTGAATTGTACTCTAGTGAATTTTACTTTGTTTGGTATTAAATACTTTAATATTCCTATAAATATTTTTGTGCTTTATTCAGGGATACAATTAAATTACAAGGAAACAGTTTGGTCCCTTTTATTCTTGCTTTAAAGACTTGTTAGATGGCACCAGAGCATTGCTTAGCCTGCTGCTGCTGCTGCTAAGTCGCTTCAGTCGTGTCCGACTCTGTGCAACCCCATAGACGGCAGCCTACCAGGCTCACCTGTCCCTGGGATTCTCCAGGCAAGAACACTGGAGTGGGTTGACATTTCCTTCTCCAATGAGTGAAAGTGAAAAGTGAAAGTGAAGTTGCTCAGTCGTGTCTGACCCTCAGCAACCCCATGGACTGCAGTCTTCCAGGCTCTTCTGTCCATGGGATTTTCCAGGCAAGAGTACTGGAGTGGGGTGCCATTGCCTTCTCCAATTGCTTAGCCTAGGGCTAATTATTCCCCACTACTGAGACAAGACTTCTCTGGGAACTCTACGCAGTGCTCCATGAATTGTAAGGCTCTCCAATCTGGTTGGTGAGAAGAGGAATTATTCCTGGCCCTGTGTCAGTACCAGAGATTATTCCTTCTGATCCTTTGGGATGGTTCTTTCTTTGAACTCAAGTAATTTCCACATATGCATGGGCTGAAGTCCACTATTTCTTGAAAACATGGTTTCATATATTATATCTTTGTTTCAGGTGGAATGACAAATCCAATCTCTTTCAATCCATTTTGACAGAAGTAAAACTAACTTTTTTGTGTGTGAGAAGTTGATTTTCAAATAATGCCACTATTTAACACAGATTAGAAGCTGAGCTCCTACGACTGAAAATAAGGTGAAGAATAGACATGAATTTGAGCAAGCTCCAGGAGGTGGTGAAGGACAGGGAAGTCTGGCGTGCTGCAGTCTATACGATACGGTTGCAAAGAGTCGGACGCGACTGAGTGACTGAACAACAACAAAAAGATTGATGGCCTGAGGAAACGAGTCTTCGTAGTTTCTTCTTTGATGCTCTCAGAAGCTCCAGAGGACTCTCACCCGATCCCTATTCACAGAGATTCACAGGACCACTGGATCTAGTCAAACTTCTCCTTTTTATACTTAATGGAACTGAGACTCAGAATGATTGAGTCACTCGTCCAAGGTCAGACAGCTAAAACCTAAGTCATAGGATAAAAGGCTATAATGACCGCATATGAGTAAAGACCTCAAGAATGGTAGTAATTATTACTCAATCTGTTTTTGCACTTTAAAAAATTCAAAAGCCTGTAATAGTGACTAGAGAGGAGGGTAAATCTGTGTGTTCAGAAAGGATCCAGTGCTAAAAGGCCCACTTATGCCTTTCTTTACAAATCAACTACATTTCCTGAATCCCCATCTCCTGGGGAAGGTTCTCATGGCTCCAGCTCAGCTCCCAGATCTCTCTTGAAGACCAGAACCCAGATCCCTCAATCAAGCCTTTTGTCTGCTCTACCCCATCACCTCCCTTCCATTTGGTAAAATTCTCAGATCCAGTGAAACCCTTATTCTTTGCCATCCACAAAATATTTATATTTTAAAAGAGATTTACCCAGAACAATGTGTTTGTGATTGTTGGCAAATTTCCCTGTGGGAACAAAATAATCTCAATCCCTCACTAAAAAGCAAAGATTCCGTTTTGCCTTGAACTTCATGCAATACAGTGCCGTCTGACAGGGTTTAGGAAGCGGCAAGAAGGAAGAGACTTGCGCAAAGAAAAACGAAGCCTCTAGGCCCCCACTGAAAACAACAAAACAGGAAGGAGGATGTCAAAAGGGTCTAACTCAGACAGTACACACTGGATGAGTCTGGATTTGCCACTCAGTGAATCTCAAATTCCTTGTCTTTAAACAGTATTCATAGAACCTGTCCCTGCTTGCTTCCCAGAGAATCTAGGAGCTACAAGCATATTTAAAAACAGTTTGTAAATCACTTAGAGCTCCTTAGAGATAGGATGATATATACATAAGAGGCATTACTACTATATTCAGTTCAGTTCAGTCGCTCAGTCGTGTCCGACTCTGCAACCCCATGAATCGCAGCACGCCAGGCCTCCCTGTCCATCACCAACTCCTGGAGTTCACTCAGACTCACATCCATCAAGTCAGTGATGCCATCCAGCCATCTCATCCTCTGTCATCCCCTTCTCTTCCTGCCCCCAATCCCTCCCAGCATCAGAGTCTTTTCCAATGAGTCAACTCTTCGCATGAGGTGGCCAAAGTACTGGAGTTTCAGCTTTAGCATCATTCCTTCCAAAGAAATCCCAGGGCTGATCTCCTTCAGAATGGACTGGTTGGATCTCCTTGGATCTACTAAAACCCAGGACTTGAGATACATTTAGAAGTCTTTCTGTATCAGTGAGAACTGAAAGAATTTCAATATAACATAGCCAGTCCCATGCCACAACATCACAGTATGTCCTTGGAGACAGCAGCAATAAGGGAAGTTAAATATCTTTCTTGAAGATTTAGTCTTGTCATTTTGCCCTACACTAGAGGTAAAAATTACTAATTCATTTGATTCATCTTTGTTATCTAATTGTTATTCTTCATATAAATTTGTTTGCAAGTTCAGCACTCAAAAGATGCTTTCTTCCACCTAAAGCTATACCTTCAGTGTAGGATGGCAAAATGTCCTTAGGTGGGTAGTGACCTCATGATATGAACTGCAGGGCCACTGCTTATAATTGTCCAGTTATGAATAACTCCTTGAGAACTGTGCTGTGTACAACTTTCTCCATCATGTATTATTTCCTTAATTCTACTTTAGTATTAGCGGCAGCTGCGCAGCATTGGAGCAGCAGCTGCGTGGTGCTGGAGTGACTTTGAGGAGACACCCCATGTCCAAGGGCAAAGGAGAAGCCCCAGCAAGATGGTAGGAGTTGGGAAATCACGTTTAGAATCAAACCCCATACCGGCCAGAGATGCTCAGAGGGCTCAAACATACCTTGGGTGCACCAGGACCCAGAGGCCCCCACTGAGACTGAGACAGAACTGTGTTTGAGTGTCTTCTGAGGAGGTACGGGTCTGCAGTGGACTGCTGCAGGGGCAGGGGCTCTGGGTGCAGCAGACCTGGGTGTGGCAGAAGCTCCATGGGAGGAGATCACCATTAACCCCACCATAGAGCCACCAGAACTTACACAGGACTGGGGAAATAGACTCTTGGGGGGCACAAACAGAACCTGTGTGCACCAGGACCCAGGAGAAAGGAGCAGTGACCCCACAAAAGACTTGACCCAGACTTGCCCGTGAGTGTCCAGGAGTCGCTGGCGGAGGCCTGGGTTGGCAGTGGCCTGCTGCAGGACTGGGGGCACTGAGTGTAGCAGTGCCTGCATGGGACCTTTTGAAGGAGGTAGCCATTATCCTTACTACCTCCACCATAGTTTGGCCTCAGATCAAATAACAGGGAGGGAATACAGCACCACCCTTCAACAGAAAATTGGACTCAAGATTTACTTGGATACAATCTCAAAAACAACAGAATGATCTCTGTTCGTTTCCAAGGCAAACCATTCAATATCACAGTAATCCAAGTCTATGCCCCGAACAATAATGCTGAAGAAGCTGAAGTTGAACAGTTTTATGAAGACCTACAAGTCCTAGAACTAACACCCAAAAAAGATGTCCTTTTCATTATAGGGGACTGGAATGCAAAAGTAGGAAGTCAAGAAATACCTGGAATAACAGGCAAATATGGCCTTGGAGTACAGAATGAAGCAGGGCAAAGGCTAATAGAGTTTTGCCAAGAGAATGCACTGGTCATAGCAAACACCTTCTCCCAACAAAACAAGAGAAGACTCTACACATGGATATCACCAGATGGTCAATACTGAAATCAGATTGATTATATTCTTTGCAGCCAAAGATGGAGAAGGTCTATAGAGTCAGCAAAAACAAGACCAGGAGCCGACTATGGCTCAGATCATAAACTCCTTATTGCCAAATTCAGACTTAAATTGAAGAAAGTAGGGAAAACCACTAGACCATTCAGGTGTGACCTAAATCAAATCCCTTACAGTTATACAGTGGAAGTGAGAAATAGATTCAAGGGATTCGATCTGATAGACAGAGTGCCTGAAGATTTATGGATGGAGGTTCATGACATTGTATAGCAAGCAGGGATCAAGACCATCCCCAAGAAAAAGAAACGTAAAACGGCAAAATGGTTGTCTGAGGAGGCCTTACAAATAGCTGAGAAAAGAAGAGAAGTGAAAGCCAAAGGAGAAAAGGAAAGATACACCCATTTGAATGCAGAGTTCTAAAGAATAGCAAGGAAAGACAAGTAAGCCTTCCTCAATGTAAAGAAATAGAGAAAAACAACAGTATGGGAAAGACTAGGGATCTCTTTAAAAAAATTAGAGATACCAAGGGAACATGTCATGCAAAGATGGGCACAATAAAGGACAGAAATGGTCTGGATCTAACAGAAGCAGAAGCTATTAAGAAGAGGTGGCAAGAATACACAGAAGAACTGTACAAAAAGGATCTTCATAACCCAGATAATCACGATGGTGTGATCACTGACCTAGAGCCAGACATCCTGGAATGTGAAGTCAAGTGGGCCTTAGGAAGCATCACTACAAACAAAGCTAGTGGAGGTTATAGAATTCCAGTTGAACCATTTCAAATCCGAAAAGATGATGCTGTGAAAGTGCTGCACTCAATATGCCAGCAAATTTGGAAAATTCAGCAGTGGCCACAGGACTGGAAAAGGTCAGTTTTCATTCCAATCCCAAAGAAAGGCAATGCCAAAAACTATTCAAACTACCCCACAGTTTCAGTCATCTCATATGCTAGTAAAGTAATGCTCAAAATTCTGCAAGCCAGGCTTCAACAGTATGTGAACCATGAACTTCCAGACGTTCAAGCTGGTTTTAGAACAGGCAGAGGAACCAGAGATCAAATTGCCAACATCCGTTGAATCTTTGAAAAAGCAAGAGAATTCCAGAAAAACATCTACTTCCACTTTACTAACTATGCCAAAGCCTTTGACTGTGTGGATCACAATAAACCATGGGAAATTCTTCAAGAGATGGGAATACCAGACCACCTGACCTGCCTCCTGAGAAATCTGTATGCAGGTCAGGAAGTAATAGCTAGAACTGGACATGGAACAACAGACTGGTTCCAAATCGGGAAAGAAGTACATCAAGGCTGCATATTGTCACCCTGCTTATTTAACCTATATGCAGAGTACATCATGTGAAATGCTGGACTGGATGAAGCACAAGTTGGAATCAAGATTGCTGGGAGAAATATCAATAACCTCAGATATGCAGATGACACCACCAGATGGCAGAAAGTGAAGAAGAACTAAAGAGCCTCTTGATGAAAGTGAAAGAGGAGAGTGAACAAGTTGGCTTAAAACTCAACATTCAGAAAACTAAGATCATGGCATCTGGTCCCATCACTTCATGGCAAATAGATGGGGAAACAATGGAAACAGTGACAGACTTTATTTTTGGGGGCTCCAAAATCACTGCAGATGGTGACTGCAGCCATGGAATTAAAAGATGCTTGCTTCTTGGAAGGAAATTTATGACCAACCTAGACAGCATATTAAAAAGCAGAGATACTACTTTGCCAACAAAGGTCCATCTAGTCCAGGCTATGGTTTTTCCAGTAGTCATGTATGGATGTAAGAGTTGGATCATAAAGAAAGCTGAGCACCAAATAATTGATGCTTTCAAACTGTGGTGTTGGAGAAGACTCTTGAGAGTCCCTTGGACAGCAAGGAGATCCAGTCAGTCCATCCTAATGGAAATCAGTCCTGAATATTCATTGGAAGGACTGATGCTGAAACTGAAACTCCAATACTTTGGCCACCTGATGCGAAGAACTGATTCATTTGAAAAGACCCTGATGCTGGGAAAGATCGAAGATGGGAGGAGAAGGGGACGACAGAGGATGAGATGGTTGGATGGCATCACCAACTCAATGGACATGAGTTTAAGCAAACCCCAGGAGTTGATGATGGACAGGGAGGCCAGGTGTGCTGCAGTCCATGGGGTTGCAGAGTCAGACATGAATGAACTGAACTGTAGTATTAGAAGAAAACCAAAGTCAAGAAAGAGAATATGGGAATTGAGGAAACATGGATTATTTCGAAGCCAGGCAACAGAATCCCTCCGGAAGACATGCATACAAAGATAATAGATCTGTCATATATTTCAAATTCACCAGACTATATTAAATGTACTTGCTAAACACAATATACTTACTCATAAAAATATTTAACACATATACACTATATGTAAAAATTGATTGAGCCCCTAGTACTAGATCTATAATAGGCGCTTCATAAATATTTCAACTATGTAAATATAAGTATACTTACTGTCATAGCTGTAAACTGTGGCTATTAAACTAAGATGAACTGCTGCTAATTTTCATCATGATGAAGATGGAGTGTTATTCATCTTCATCTAGTTAGAAATGGCCCACCAGCTTCAGAAGACTCCAAAGGAACCTATAACCTAGAATCACAAGCATAACCAAGTGTGATCTAATCAGCACAAACTGATTCCTCTGTAACATATACCAGCAACTATTTAATTCTAAAAATCCTGCTCCAGAGCCTTGGCACCATCTTCTGAGAAATCTCTGTGCCAAGAGAGTGAAAAGCAGAGGAAGAAGTGAATGAACAGGCTAAACAGCAAAAAGAAGAAAGATGAGGCAGAGGTCCAAGTAAATTTGTACACCCATGGAAACCACAGGAGCAGAGGCCGGGGATGCTGGTACAGAATGCTGGACTGCATGCCTACTGTGTATAACTTGTCTCCTTGAATCTAGAACATCTACGGCCATTCGGATTTCCTTGACCACCTTTGAAAGCCCACCTTGCTCATAACAAAGTGGTTCCTTTTGGTCCTTAACCCTGGACCTGTGACATTCTGGAATAGTTCTGTTAATAGTTCTGTTCTGTTGTAGCTTAATGTAATGTGTGTTCAACAGATCATCTTTTTTGCTGTCTTAGCTGAAGGGGAAAAAAATCCTGCTCCTGAAACTCAAGTAAAGACAATTGCTTTGTCACAGGCAAGCTCCATTCTCTAAGAAAGGTGGTCTTTATGGAATAGAGGAACAAGGATTTGTCTAAGAATCAGAAGACCTGCTTTCCAGGCCCAGCTCTGTAACCCACAAGCTGAGGCCACTTGTTCCAGTCCCTTCTGTCCAGATCTTTACTATTTAGTCTGTACACTGCACAGTTGAATTTAATAGTCCATAAGGCTCCTTCAAGTTATGTGTGAATTCATTTATTTTTTGCATTTACTTCGACCTTGTCAAATCAAGAAAGTTAATAAAATTAAAAAGTAGGACTAAAGGGCAAAAGGAAAATGAAAATATGCTAACAACCAGGTTGACATAATTGGCAATTACATTTATATTTGACTCTGAGCAATCAGGACAAAATGACAAAAGTAAGTTTCACAACTTTCATTTTTAGAAAGGGAGAAATTTTCCTTCTTAAGGTATAATCTTCTATAGTTACAGTCTTTGCCCTAGTTGAGAAGATAAACTGTGACCCTAGAGTTACAGGATCACCCCCTAAGCAAGAACCCAACTCCACCCCCACCCCATATATTCTTCTAGGTACAGACGAAACATTCAAAAGACATCATTTTTCATAAGCAGTGAAATGTCCCGGCGAGGTCACTGAGTATCACACAATTGAGGAAATCAGAACCCAGAGAAATTAAATAATATTTCAGAGGCCACCCAGCTAGCTATGAACAGCAGAGAGATGAAACACTCAAGAGCCCCTGACCTGAGGTCAGCGCCTGGTTTTAGGTAACACACCCCCGACGGCGGTGGGGCCGCCCAGGTGCACGTGCGCGGAGCTGGAGGTCTAGGGAATCTGACACGAGCTGTGGGAAGCACAAGGGAAGTGAAAGGCAGGGAGCACTGGGGTCTCCTGGAGGTGTGTGCGGATCCCTGTCACTCCATCCCATTGCTTTCAGCACAGCTCAGTTTTAACCTGAATTAAGTGTGAATTTGCTTCCTCTTCGGCGCAGCACACTTTTCCGGGTGCGGCACCCAAGCGGCGGAAGCATCAGTGCGTCTGCAAGGTGGACCTGGGTGCTGTCAGAGACTCGGATTGGAGATCACCGCAGGCTGGGGAACCACTTGCCTCCAGTGGAGAGAGGGGTGCCTCCCACGAAGCTCAGACACAATCCAGGCCTGTCGACTCCCCGCTTCAGGCATCCTTTCATCCCGAGGCTGTGACTCCAGGGACTAAGGTCACCAAAACACTGCTCACAAGGAACACCCATTAAGAATAAAATTTGACAGCAATTTGTAGGACTGTTTCCCTCATTTCCTGGTCTCAGGGAAGAGTCCTGAGGCTCCTGAGTGAATTAGTTTTCTCTGGTGGGGATAAAGTCTGAGAAATAGTGATGAATACAGCTTCCAGAGAAAATCTGCTATTCAGACGACCATCCTGAAGAGCTTTTTTTTTTTTTCTTCTTCAAAATAATTTGCCCATCAGTGCTTCCAGCCCTAATTCAAGTCTTTTCCCCCCTTAGCCAGCAGGGGCAATACTTCCAATAAGCATCCAAAAATCATTTTACTTCTACTGTATCTGTGAAGTGATGAAGTGAAAGTCACTCAGTTGTGTCCAGCTCTTTGTGACCCCATGGACTATACAGTCCATGCAATTCTCCAGGCCAGAATACTAGAGTGGGTAGCCATTCCCTTCTCTAGGGGATCTTCCCAACCCAGGATCAAACTCAGGTCTCCCGTATTGCAGGCAGATTCTTTACCAGCTGAGCCACAAGGGAACAGGGTTGTAAAAAGGAAAGGAACCTTAAGAAACATACGTGGCCACTAGAATAGCAAAACAACTATGCTGCAACTTGTTAGTGGAAACTGTAATAGACCTTGGCTCTTCAAGTTTAACTGGGCTTTTTCCTTTCGTTTATCTTTTTTCAACAAACATTCATCGCACGCCTGCGAAGGCAAAAGGAAATACAACCATGCTCTGACTCTGAAACTTCTGTCTCAGAAATGACACACATCCTTTCTGCTCACATTTCTTGTGACAAATTGACCATGACCAATTTCAATGATCAGAGATATATTATCTTCCCAAGGAAAGGGCATCAAATTTGTGAACAATAAGACAGTCCTTCACAAGATCCTGAGATCCAGGACAAGGCTTGATTTCACCCAGACTAGTTAAGGAGCTAGGACCTCAAAAGACAAATCATCCATTAAAAGGGAGGCCACAACAGCTCCTCATTTCTCAACCCAAACTAGAGACACTCTGAAGACATGGACACCAATGAAGAGCACAGGGAAGAAGAGCCCTGTGGAAGCTCTTTGGGTAGAAGAACGATTTTTTCATTCCTGGGAATTTAAGGACAAATATATACATGAGCCCCTGACACATGACCTGAAATTTTCCATGTATACACAAATATTCAACCAGGTGGATATAAAGTTGTGAGGATGAGACACAGCACCATGATGGCGTCTACTGTTGCCCTTCTCCAATATTCTAGACCCTGGAGCCAGAATGATCTTTTTAAAATAGAAATCTGGTTGTATTTGCCCACTCCTTCATCCACCTTCCCATGCACAACTTTCCGCTAGTCAACATATACCCATAGCTTCTTCGTAGTGTTAGTCTAAATATTAAAATCCTAACTAAGGGTTCCCTGTTCTCTCTGTCCAGGCACACTGGCCTTCTTTTCGTTCTTCAGGATGACCATGCTTCTTCTATCCATGGAGCCATTCCATATACTCCTTCCACTTACTGGAATGCTTTTCCCTACCTTTTTCATTCAGGAAATTTCTTTCTTTAGATCTTGGCTTACTGCCGTTCTCTTCTGAAAGTCTTCCTTGGTCTCCCTAATCAAGTCAATCTCCCTAGATTACTCATACAACAAATGTTTTTTAGTATATACTAAGTGCTAGGCACTGTCCTACTTACTGGGAACATAAAGAAAAAGCATCAGTGTAACATCAGGGACAATGAACAATAAGTGCAAACCTTGTATGGGTATGATAAGTGCAAGAACCACAAATAAATAGAGTAAAAGGCAAAAGAAGAGCACTATCTTAGATGAGGTGGTCAGGGAATACCCTTCTAAAGAGGAGAAAATTAACCGAGCCCTAAATGAAGCAAAGGATCATGCAATGGTTTCTGGGAGAAAGAAATCCCAGGTGGAGGGGACCATGAGTGAGAAGGTCCTATAAGTAGCACAGCAGAGAAACAGCCACAGGTTTGTGATTTATTTCCATGCTCTGTATCTTATTTTAGCACTTATCTTAGTTGTTATTAAAAACATTCATTTGTATCATCTGCTCACTGCTCTTCAAGATTGTTAGTTCTAATGACATAGGACAGGAACTAAGTCCATTTTTTGCTCACCATTGAACACTGAATCTCCTATGTCTTGCCTGCTGCCCAGCACACAGAAGATCTTTGATAAACATCTGTAGAACAAATGAAGAACTAATGATGAACAGAGTGAAGTGAGTCAGAAAAACAAATATCATATATTAATGAACATACGTGGAATCCAGAAAAATAGTACAAATGAACCTATTTGTGAAGCAGAAGTAGAGACACAGATGTAGAGAACAAACATATGGACACCAAGGGGGGAAAGAAAGGTGATAAATTGGGAGATTGGGATTGACGTATATATACTACTGTGTATAAAATAGATAACTAATGAGAACTTAACGTATAGCACAGGAGGAAAAAAAAAAACAAGGTTCAAGCTGTTTGTAGAACATATATTAAGTTAACCTTAAAAATCCATTCCAATGTACAGTAGTAGGTGCAGACAAATACTATTTGATTCCACTTAAACGAGGTACTTAGAATCATCAGATTCATAGAATCAGAAAGCGCATGGGTAGATACCAGGGGCCGAAGCCTGGGGCAGGGGATGGGGAGTTAGTGTTTAATGGGGACAGAGTTTCAGCTTAGGAAGGTGAAAAATTCTGGAGACGGATGATGGCGAGAGTTGCAGAATCACATGAATGTACTTAGTGCTGCTGAACTGAACAGTTAAATATGGTTAGAATAGTATGCTTTATATTATGTGACTTTTACCACAATAAAAAATAAAAAGAAGTGATGGCGAAATGAATAAATGATGAAGCAGATCCCTAGACAAACGCAGAGTAGGTGTAGCTTGTATCCCACCCATATACCCTCAGGACTCACTGTGAATGCCAAGAGCTATTCACTCTGCCATTTCTGCCTATGGACTTTTTTTCTGATTCAGATAGCACGTTTGGCCAATGAGTTTCAGAGAGTTAATCTCCCCAGAAACATCCCCATCTACCAACACTACAAGGCGGGTGGCAGGGTGGGGGCGCTTTTCCCTCAACTGTTGAGAGGAATAAGTCTTGGGCAGTGGCTCTCAACCCTGGGCAACCTTGCTCCCTAGGGGGCACTGGCAATGTCTGGAGACCTTTTGGGTTGTCACGATCCTGGAAGGGAGTGGGGGTGGAGAGAACAGGAAGATGCTATTACCATCCAATGGGTAGAAGCCAGGGATGCAGTTTAAATATCTGACACCACATCCCCTACAACGAAAAGTGATCCAGCCCCAAATGTCAACAGTGCTGAGGTGCAAAGCCCGCTCTAAGGAATATTTAATATATTCTACATGGTCTCCCAGAGAGCTGAGCTCCCGTTACCCACAGTGGTAGCTGGTTTGATCACACACCGTTTACTGGCTTTCTTCCCTTCTCTGTCTCACTTCCTGATCCCCTAGTGGTGTTTCCCAGAATCACCTCCTGAGCCAACCGTGTGTATGTTAAGTCACTTCAGTTGTGTCCAACTCTAAGAGCACACACTATGGACTGTAGCCCGCTAGGCTCCTCTGTCTAAGCCAACTACTTGCCCGCAAATCATTGTTTCAGGTTTAGCTTCTGACCAAACCCCAAATCTTGAAATACTCAAACCTTGTGTTTCTCAGCAACCAGTCTCTCCCACTCTTTGGCTATGTAATAAGCCATGGAGCCAGCCTAGAAAGCCCCAAGGAATAAGCAAATGACATTGGCCTCTGAAAATGGCAGCAGCTGCACTGAAGTTCTTTGTTTTGTTTTTAACTTTAGTCTATTTATTTATTTATTTGGCTGCACTGGGTCTTCACTGCTTACAGAGGGCTTTCTCTATTTTGGCAAGCAGAGGCTTCTCATTGCAGCGGCTTCTCTTGTTTTGGAGCATGGGCTCTAGGCGATGGGCTTCAGTGGTTGTGGCACACAAGCTGAGTTGCCCTGCGGCACATGGGATCCTCCTAGATCAGGGATGGATGGAACCCGTGTCCCCTGCATTGGCAGGTGAATTCTTAACCACTGGGCCACCAGGGTAGTACCAGGGCTGTTGCTCTTCAGGAAAGGCTGTGCCACTTGATAAAGTGTCTGGGTTGGGAAAGATACCCTTTTCCCATGGGTATCCCTGGACAGTCACTCTGTTTAGATAGTTATTTGGCATAGGACCATGGAAGGAGAAAGACAGGCTAGACCAGAAAATCAAATTCCTGGTTTGAATCCTACTTCTGTTGCTAACTGGATCCCTTTCCTGGCCAGATCGCTAACTTGTCTTATATCCAGTTTGTCCTCAAAATGAGTTTGCTGGGAGGGATGATCAGTGAGGATTCTTTGAGCCCTAGTATTCTACTATTGCAAAGAGAATTACTCACCTTCCATGCCCCTTCACCATGACCTGAGCCCTGTCTGCTCTGCCCAGGGGCCTCGTCCCTTTTTGCCCAACCACGCTCTCCCAGGGCAGACCTCCCTTCCCTTCTTCTCTTCTATTAACCCTGATCTCATCCACAAACACAGCTCAGTTCAGCTCTTAAAAACCAGCATACCTCTGCGCTTCGTTTCCTAGCTCAAAGGAAACCAAGCACAAAGACATCCGCTCACCTTCTCAAGGTTGCAAAACTGCAAAACTCAACTCCAAGTCCAGGACTCCACCTCCACCCCCCCCCCTCACTTGAACAGCTGGACAAGTACGCCTATGCACACGCTAATTATATATTGGGTTTGGGGTTTCAAGTGCAAAGGAAAAAAAAATTAAACCCTTTCTCCTACTTAATAGAAATATTTAGGGGACAGGATATTTTGATTGAGAATTGCCAAGCATGTGCTGTATAGATGATCAATTTTTGAAGAATTAGAAAAAAAAAACCCACAGTCTTTGAAACCCATACTGTAGATAAGAATATGTTTTCTTAATGGTTATAAATGTGTTTCAAGAATGACAAAAATATTAAGAATGCCTGCCATTGGTTTGGCTCCATGTCATTTATAGTCTCAGGTTTGTATCATATTAGAAAGAGCTGGACATGTAATTTCAGTGAGGCCATAAGAATAGGTCAAGGTTGTAGAATGTGGGAAAAGGAATTATTGTGTCTTTTCCTGATAAGAAAGTAAGCATGTTTTTCAGCCTCTTATTTATTTTTAACAAAAAGTTATTTAATAAGTAGACAAATGGTTTTATAAAAAGACAAATGGTTTTGTAAAAAATTTCTAAATATTTTGTTACTAAAGTAACATACTCATTTAGAAATATTTAATTTATAAAAATGTATAGAAAACAAAATGCATGAAATTAAAATTGGCTACAGTTTCACACCTAGAGATCACCTTTGTTTATATATTCATGTATTTTTTTTCCAATTGTTTAGACATTTTTACCAAAATTTGAGACAACTATTATCTAATACACATACAATTCCTGTATCTTGCCTTTTTTACTTCTCACCGTGTCATGAGCATTTAATCAAAGATTCCAGTATGCTTAATCATTGCATAATAGTTCATTTACCAGTCAATGAAAAATTTATTTCACTGAGCCTTTATTGCTAATGCTTAGATTGAATCCAATTTTCCAGTTTCTCAACTTGTATGGAAGTCTCTCTGAATCTGATAGATTCCAAGAATCAAACTCACTGGGTCAAAAGAAATAAACATTGTTAAGGTTTAGAAAAGCTTTAAAAGCAATTAAAGCCAGGAATTTATTAGTATCTTTCTCATTCCTCATCCTTAATTTGCTGAGCACAGATGAATCTAACCCCAGCCTGATGCACAGATCTGACTAGGATTTTTCCTCATGTTCTCTTTGTACAGCATGTCTCTAGGAAAAGTTCAGCATCAACATTGTTAGAGAAAGGGGATTCTTAGGCTACTGCTGATTTCTATTTCTTGATCTGGGTGGGAGTTACATAGTTGTATTCAGTTTGTAAAAATTCATTGAGCTCTACACTTAAACAGTTTGTGTACTTTAATGTATATGTGTTATACTTGAATAGAAAGTATGCTTAGAAAAATATTTTTAAGGCTCCTTAGAGTCATTGGCTATAAATTTCCTCAATAAAGTCTTTAATAGCCAGGAAATCCTTGTGATCTTGGGAATAAAATAGTGTGTGTATTTGAAAACCATTAGGTATTTTTTTAGATATAAAGAATTACCACTATTATCACCTGGGTGAAGTCATTCAATGATAATATGTAAATGAGGCAATACTCTCAGAGGGCATTTTTAGTTTATAATAAATTAAGTAACTCTGGAATTGGTAAGTTGGTACATAGGGTGACCAGACTTTTGAGGAGGAGGGCTCTTTCTTGTCCACACCTCCTCTGGCTTGCTCTCCCAAAGAATAAGGTACATGTCACTGGGCTGCTCAAAACTCTAGTTTCAGTATCTAGTATTCTAAATTCAAGATTATCCTGGGCACATCCTTTGGCAACATCATCAATATCTGGAGTCAGTTTTTCACCTATAAAATGATGAACAAAACCAATACCTATGGTTGGCAGGGTTGTCCACAACACAAGGACGCCTGGCTAAGGTGCCTGGCAGGGCGTGACTTTCAGAGCTCACCATGCCTCCTGGCCAGGGGCTACACCCACTCAGAAGTAGGGAGAGCCTTTTTCTAACTTAGACAAAGATGCCAAAGGGGCTCCCCAGAGGTTTTTGTCTCTGAAAACCCTCACCTTAACATTCTATGATTTGGGTCCATGAATCTATGCTGCCATCTGGCACCCTTCATTTCCCTCACTTTCAGGCCAGGCCCTGTGGATGGCCTACGTTCATCCTCCATGAAACACGGTCTGTATTATTTAGCACAGACGTCACAACCATACAACATGAGTTTGACCTTAGTCTTAAGACAAGTCCTGTCATCCCTCTACTCTGAACATGATCCCCAAATACCCCTGGGCTCTGCCTGGACATCTGTGATGGCTAATTTGATATGTCAACTTGACTAAGCTATAGTGCCCAACTGTTTGGTCAAACACTAACTAACCTAGATATTGCTACGGAGGTAGTTTTAAAATCTGATTAACATTTACAATCAGTAGACTTTATGTAAAGCAGATTGCCCTCTATAATGTGGGTGAGCCTCATCCAATCAGTTGAAGGACTCAAGAGAAAAGACCATTTTCCTGAAGAAGAAATTCTGACTCCAGACTATAATATGGAAATTCTGCCTGAGTTTCTAGCCTGCTGGCCTCCCTATGGAGGCCTCCCTATGTGAGCCATTGCAATCTCATGATTAATAAATAAGTAAATCAATACATTAATAAATCTCTCTCATATACACACACAAATATATATCAATAGGACACACGTGTATCCTATCAATTTTCTTCTCTGGAGAACACCGAGTAATAAACACAGCATCCAGAACTGCAGCCTCCCCAGTGGAGCAAGGCCCACTGAGAAACCTCCACATTCTCAGGAGATCTCTCATTGGAAGAATGGCCGGGAGCACAGTGCTTCACGGCAATCCAAAAAAGCAGGAACCTACAAGTGCAGAAGTCTCATTTTAACACTCATTTTAGAGGCCTTTGCAAAGCTTCTAATAACAAATACAATCTCAGAGTAGACTGTTGTAAAAAAAATATCTCAGCAGAAAGGGTAAAAGGCTTTGGGGGTTGGTATCATAAAGTGATTTCATGACCATTTTTAATCCTTTAGAAAGTGCTTTTACATGTATGTTCTCATTTAATCTGGCAGTATATCTCGGGAATAAAGTCATGAACTCAAATCTCATTAAATTCTGATCATTTGAGATAAATGGAATAAAACATCAGGAGAAAAAAACTGTGTTCTGCCATTGGTGCCCATATGATTTCATAGGGGTTTCTCTAGATCCCTGGGAAGCATGCCTTTTAAAAGCAAAGGAAGTATCCAAAAACAGTTCAAATAAGAACTATTTTTATGATTTTTTATGAGCTGGCCCAGAGTATGAAATGGCATGTAAGGTCTAAAGAGAGAGAGAGAGATCTATTTAGGGATTATAATCAATCATTTCCTCCCCTCCCTGCCCTTCTTAATCTTTCTGGCAGATTAATCTGAAGAACTCTGCCCAACCATCTCATTTCCTGTGTGCACAGACCCTGTAGACACATACAAGCAGATCATTATCACTCTGGGAGTGATCATGGACCAAATGTTATTTTCACCTTCTCCAGCTTCACACTGTCTCATTTTGAAGACTCTGGCTATCAGTCTGTCCTTCACATCTTGGTGGTATTTTTAGCACCATTTCCCTTCAGATCTGTCTTTGTCCTGTCAGAATTCCCCTGGCAAGGAGATAGTTGCCTTCTAACTTTTTCTACCTTCAGCAGTTAAAGTTCACTCAGAGGAAAAATTCTTAAGTCTTGTAGAATAGCCTCAGTCATCTGCTATGCCTGGCAGTGAGGAGGAGGATGAAGGAGAAAGAGGAAGGTGAGGAAGAAGAGACAGGGGCAGTAAAGAAGGCAAGATTCCCTGCAAGTTTCTTGCAGGCAGTGTCTGAGCCTCGCTCCTCTTTGAATCTTTGCCTCTTAACATCATGCCTAGCACATAAAAAGTGTTTATTAAATGCTTGGGAAATCATGTAATATAAAGAAAATTAACAAAATGAAAAAGAATGAAGTCTGCAGGAAGAAAGAGAAAGAATTAACTTATTTCTGGTAATATGAGGAGACAGTAAATACAGTTTCTAGAGTCAGAATGATTGACTTGAATTTCAATTCTGAAACTCACTAGCTGTGTACCTTGGGCAAGTGTGTAAAGTTTGTAAGCCTCAATCTCCTCATCTGGAAAATGAGTCTATAGCACCTGCCTCATTGGGTTGTTCAAAGATTAAATGTAGTCATACGTGTAAAGAACACTCCAAAAACGATAATTACTATAATTTTTTTTTTATCACCACCATCATCATGGCATCTCCTAAAGTCCCTGTTATCTACTGATCTTGAAACTAGTTCTCTTCTAGAAATACCTTGATTTGGTAACCAGTCAAAAATTAAGAAGTCTGTATGTTGGTTTTGTGGATACTCACTGGCTATTACTCAGAAGGAAATTTACCATATTAATTTCATGTTCTGGCAGTGCTTTAGGATATAGTGAAGAACATTAAAAATTTCTATTGAATTTTCATATTTTAGTCAATTAATTTAACACTTCTCCTGAATGTTCAAGGCATAACCTAGAAGTGACTGAATCTTTCATCACAGTACTAATCAGATTACAGTGAATTTTACTCCCTGGGTTTACAAGGGAATGTTTCCTTACATCTCAGAATGCTTCCAAGAGCCAAACCCGCACAAGCTTGGCAGGGACCCAGGGCTCACCGGCACTCACTCACCTGACAAGCAATCACATCTCATTTGCAATGAGGAGGAATTCCCTTTTTGATGACAGATGCACTTCAGGGACACACCTGCTGGGCAGGGCACTGTCTCATGACCACTCAGGGGAACTGACCCAACAAGCTTTCCCAACCAGCAGAAAAACGTTTATCGATCTCAGCCTATTCATTCACATCCTCAAGGACATGAATGCAGTGGGATCCTTTCTATGAAAGACCAGAAGTGAGAAAGGCCAGAGGAGGTATCAGACTGTCTTAATTCCATGTCCATCCATTGTTTTGTTTGTGTTTTAATTCTACTCACCCACTCAAAGATAAAATATATATTTGAAAAAGAAAAAAAAAAAAAGACTGGTGCTGAATCACCATCTACTCATCCAAGTGTTTCACAAAATTACTACCCTGGGGCTATAACTTTTTATAGGTCTTTGGCCCTCCTCTTCCCTCTCTTGTCCCAAGAAGCTAGTCTAATCTTATAACCTTTCACCCAGATCAGAATCGTGGGCCTGATGAGCAAGATCTTTTCTAAGTGAAAGAAAAAAATAATGACCATCTGTGTCATGGTACACAAGGTTTACAGACTGCAGAAAACACATTGCTGCTAGTGTTTGATTGTAATAAATCTTTCTCCAAATCTGGGATAGTCATCATTACTACAGTCTTTCTTTGAGACTCTAGGAATAAAGCTCTGAATGACAGCAGCTCATCTCAGTTGTACATAATTATAATGACAGTATTTCTATTTGACAAGTTAAATTCACATGCAAGGAAATCTACAGCCATTTACAAGAGCAGGGAAAAAAAAAAACAAAAAAACCCTGCTACCCAATAAAGAGTAGCATAACAAGAGAGAATTTTCCTTTGACACAGACTGACAAGGAAGGAGCTTAAAGAGGAAGTCACAGACTCTGAGGATATCTGGCTCACTTGAGGCTAAGGTTTGGTCAGTCAACCTGGAATTCACTAGATATGAATTCCTCAAAAAGACCCATCTTTCCCAGTGCTGGATAAACTCAGATCCTGAGTCACAGCTTGAGGGATGTTCTTAGTCTGTTGGGGCTGTTGTAACAGAAATAACATAAACTGGGCAGCTCAAACAACAGACACTTATTTCTCAGTTCTGGAGGCAAGGAAGTCCAAGATCACAGCATCTGCTGACTTGATGTTTGGTGAGAAACTGCATCCTGGTTCATCGAGCGCCATCTTCTTGCTGTGTCCTCTGTGGCAGAATGGCCAGAGCTCTCTAGGAACCCTTCTAAAGGACACTAATCCCATTTGTGAGGACTCCACCCTCATGACCTAATCACCTTCCAAGACCCCATCTCCAAACATCATCACGTGAGGGATTGGGCTTCAACATATGAAGTTGAGGGAACCAAACATTTAGTCCATCGCAGAAACTGAGTTTCCCAGGCCTGCCAGTGCTGAATGAACTTGAGCAGCTTACTAAAACTTGCTGCTGCCTGTTCTAGCCAGCTGTGAAATAGGAAAATAAGAAAACTACCTACTTCACAGCGCTGTTAGGGGAACAAATGATTTCATATGTGAGGGCATCTAGTCAACTAGCAAGATAACATTGAGCTAGAGCAATTAGGAAAGACATCATAGCCGAGGATGCTCCAGAGACTTAAAAAGGAGCAGGGTCTCGACAGGTTAAAAAAAAAGGGGGGGGAACATTGTGATGTAATGAATATGGCAGCAGCAAAGATGATACAGGTCCAAGAGGTGAAATAGACTAATGGGAACCCAGCAGAATGTGGGAGTCCTGTGGAACAGGCCTCCTCTTTGGATGTCCACAGGGATCTTGGGATTAATATCTTACACAGTAGTATTTTGCATAAAAGTGTGATGAAATTTTAAAACAGGGATTTCCCTGGTGGTGCGGTGGTTAAGAATCCACCTTGTAATACAGGGTGGATTACACCTTGTAATAATGTGGGTTCAATCCCTGGTCAGCGAACTAAGATCCCACATGCTACAAAACAATTAAGCCCACGCACCACAGTACTGAGCCCACGTGCCACAACTAGAGAGTCCATGCACTTCAACTAGAGATCCCACAAGATACAGTGAAGATCCTGCGTGTGGCAACTAAGACCCAACACAGCCAAAAAATAAACAGATATTTTTTAGAAAAATCTTAAACCACACGGAATGGTAGTTCTCCATAAGGCCTGCGTGTTCCTGCCCAATTTTAGTGACAAGCCATCCCCAACCCATAACTCTGCAGCCTTTGATCAGTCCCTGAGTCACTAAACCAAAGGTTCTCAAAATATGGACCTCAGCCAGCAGCACCAACAGCACCTGTCATGGAACTGGCAGAATGCATGCATGCGTACTCAGTCACTTCATGGCCCTCAGAGATGTCCCTGTCCTTATCCTTGGGACCT
The DNA here is from genome assembly GCF_029378745.1 of Bos indicus. NCBI lineage: Eukaryota > Metazoa > Chordata > Mammalia > Artiodactyla > Bovidae > Bos > Bos indicus. The sequence continues at coordinate 36,409,474 of NC_091779.1, forward strand.
GTGAACATACCACTTTCACAGGTAGGAAAAATTACATTTGGAGATGAGATTAAGGCTGCGAATCAGCTGGCTTTAAAATAAGATTACCCATTGGCTATCAACACATGGTAATGCAAGTTTCCACATTACTCTCTCCATACATCTTACCTGACTCTGGGAACTCAAACAGGGGCTCTGTAACAACCTGGAGGGGTTTGATGCGGGGGGAAATGGGAGTGAGGTTCATGCAGGAGAGGACATATGTATACCCATGGCTGATTCATGTTGATGTTTGGCAGAAACCAACAAAATTTTGTAAAGTAATTATTCTTCAATTAAAAAAATAAAATTTTTAAAAAGAAAAACAGAAAAAAAAGATCACCCACTTGCTTACTTGGTATGAATAGAATGCTAGAGTTCTAATTTTAAAAAAATAGATATTCAATAAGCAATAAAGGTTTACTGTATAGCACAGGGAACTATAATCAATATCTTATAATAACCTATAATTGAAAATAATTTCAAAGATAACATATGTGTATACAGACGAGTGAATCACCTTGCTGTGTACCTGAAACATTATAAGTTAACTATGAAATTAAAAGTTGTTCAGTTGTGTCAGACTCTTTGTGACCCCATGGACTATTCAGTCAATAAAATTCTCCAGGCAAGAATACTGGAGAGGGTAGCCTTTCTTTTCTCCAGGGGATCTTCCCAACCCAGGGATCGAACCCAGGTCTCCTGCCTCACAGGTGGATTCTTTACCAGCTGAGCCACAAGGGAAGCCCCTTCCCACAGAGGAAGGAAGTTAACTACATACCTCAATAAAAAAATATATATATATTAAGAAAAAATTAAATAAGATCACTGAAGTGAGTCCAATGCCATCACAAGGATCCTTATACAAGGGAAGAACCAGAAAGAACATTGTGAGAAAAACTCAATTCAGTTGCTGGCTTTGAAAATGGAAGGGGGCCATGGGGAGGGAAGGAATGCCAGGCAGCATCCAGAAGCTGAAGAGTACAAGGAAACGGATTCTCCCCAGAGCCGCCACACAACCCTGCCAATACCTTGTTGATTTTCTCCCAGTGAGACCCATTTTGGACTTCTGATCTCCAGAACGTTGAGATAACACATTAGTGTTGTTTTAAGCCCCTGAATTTGTGATAATTTGTTACAGCGGCATTAGAAAACTAAAACAGCTGAAAAATTGCTAAAAAGGCAACTTCTTTGGCCACATTCCAGACCTATTGAATCAGAAAACCTGAGGGTGGGGCTCTGCAGTCTGTCTTTCCAACAAGCCCGGAGGTAATTCTGATGCACACTGAGGTTTGAGAACCACGCACCAGACTAAGCAAACACAATAATTTCCCCAAAGCAATCACACTCAGACACACATTCCCGTGAAAACTCAACACAGACAATTAATGACTTGATTAGCCATGATAAAATCTACCAGAGCCACGTTCTGCCTTGACAAGCCTAGAATAGGAAACCCAACCAAATCATTGGTGATTCAGATTCCCTCCAGGCTCAGTCTTCATTTGGAATATCAGTGATGAATGCGCCCTAGTCAATGGGAATTCCATTTTTAATTCATTTCTGATGCCAAATAGACAGTTATTTGAGGTGGAGTCAGTTGCCTCTATCTCACTAAACTTAAGTAATGGGATGGAGTGGGGAATGTGGGTAGATGAGGGTCCCAGTAAATCGTAGATTTAATGATGGCCTGTTCCAGGAAGAAGAGGCAGACTTAATTTCAGACTCTTAGACATGAAGGAATGAGGGTTCTCAAAGACCATGAAGCTGGTTCTTCCATCTAGAGTGTAGGTCCCGCTCACCCCCTCCACCATTTCATTGCCAATCAAGAGGTCTGTCAACCTCAGCTTGAATATCTCCCATGATGAAGAACTCACTACCTTCCATGGCAAATATTCCATTCTGCAAGAGTTCTAATGCTGAGACCTAAATTCCCCTCATCTGACAGCTGGTTTTCTTTGGACTTCATGCTTGATTTCATTCTGGCCTATATAGACTTCTTTGAAGTCTCAGGTGTACACACTCACATTTGAGACTGAAATATGACGAGGTTGCAGCCTCCACTACCTACACTGGCTTGTTTTCTCAGTACTTTTAGCCTCTACTGACCTCAAAGGGAGGCATGTGTGTGAGCTGAGCAGGAGGTAGATGTGGGCCCTGTTAAAGACAAAGTGCTTTAAAAGCCTTTGATGAAAGGCATTATGGCTTGAAAGGGTTGTTTCTGAAATACTACACCTCCCTTTTAAGAACTCTTAAGATCTGAAGGGTGATACTCTCTCACCCCAGAAGAATTCAAGCATGAATTTTCTTAGAGCCACCAATTAAGAATCCAATTCCATCTCCCCCATTGCTCATTTCCAGTGAAATTACCTAGTTAGATCTTTATTTTCATTTTTTTAGGAACAAACTTAACCATGCTGAAAATATCTCAGAGTTAAATAACTATTAGATGGGACAAATTAAGATCTAAAAGCCCAGTAGCTCTACTTAATACACATAACTATAAATAAATAGAAAGAAAACCCCAAGTCATCTTTGTTGTTTAGTCACTCAGTCATATCTGACTCTTTGTGACCCTATGGACTGTAGTCAGCCAGGCTCCTCTGTCCATGGGATTCTCCAGGTAAGAATACTGGAGTGGGTTGCCATTTCCTTCTCCAGGGGATCTTCCCGACCCAGGGATTGAACCCACGTCTCCTGCATTGGCAAGAGGATTCTTTACCACTGAGCCACCAGGGAAGCCCAAGTCATCCTTACTTTACTTATTAATTATTAATCCAATTATTTTGTGTATCTATTATATGCCAGTAAGAGAGGTAACAGAACATGATGATGAGCTAGACAGACATTGTACCTGTCCTCCTGAGGCTTGGAGATCCATTTAAACACCAATTCATCTCTATTCACATGATCCTATGGCATTAAAGTTCCAGATATTTCTATCATTTATAAAATAATTCAGGGAAATGTGGTTGTTGGATTGGGATGTACCCATATCCTTGATTCAGATGGCTAAATGAAAGAAGCTAGAAACCCAAGATTAAATAGATCTTGGATTTTTCTGGATGAAACCTGTTAAAAACATGAAAGAATCTCATCTTTGTCCATTGCCATATGGGTTTCTTTATGGAACCAACTGAACTAGGGTCCAAGTGAGGCTTCTTTAACAGAATTCATTAGGTTTTTCCTTCTTACTCTGTCCCAAGGCTTATTCCACCCATACAGAATTCAAACTTGCTGGCCAGTGTCACTGGATATTGGCAGTAATTCATGAGCCCATAGCAGTCCCTGTTACCCCTGCCAACCACTGGGGTTTAGCTCCCTTCAGTCCACTTAAAAAAAAAAAAAAAAGTATGAACTACCAACTGCTATCAAAGCACTAGCCCTCACATCACTAATCCAAAGAGCAAGCAACATCCGTGGATCCTCCTACACTCCTGTGGATCTCTCTCCTGGGAGATCAGAAGATGCTTGATACATGTATGCATTCTTCTATAAAAACAGAAAAGCTGCTCTTCTGATTCAGGATACTAGCTATGACAGAGACCCCCAAAAGCATCTTATGGAAGTCAGAGTTGTCCTCTTGGTCATGAACTCAAAAAGTCAGATCAGAACCCAAAATAAACACAAAAACCAAAGCTCTTCCTTCCATAGTCAGTTCTATCAACCATAAACATGCAACCCTTCTAGATTTATATTTTTGGAAACTGCCTCAATTCTACAGTAGTAAGAAACAAAAGTGCATTATCCCCTATATGAAGTGGGACTTTCTTATATTATGCAAAGCTTACTTTTCAAAGATAAAGAGATGGAAAGAATACATGGAAGAGCTGTACAAAAAAAGATCTTAATGAACCAGATAACTACAATGGTGTGGTCAGTCACCCAGAGCCAGACATTCTGGAGTGTGAAGTCAAGTAAGTTGAGCCTTAGGAAGCACTGCTGTCAATAAGTGGAGGTGGAGATGATAGAATTCTACTAGAGGTATTCAAAACCCTAAAAGATGATCAAAGTGTTGCACTCAATATGTCAGCAAATCTGGAAGACCCAGCAGTGGCCACAGGACTGGAAAAGGTCAATCTTCATCCCAGTTCCCAAGAAGGGCGGTACTAAAGAATGTTCAAACCATCGGACAATTGCACTCATCTCCTGTGCTAGCAAGGTCATGCTTAAAATCTTACATGCTAGGCTTCAGGATTATGTGAACCAAGAAATTTCCAGCATCCAAGCTGGGTTTAAAAAAGGCAGAGGAACCAGAGAGCAAATTGCCAACATTCACTGAATCATAGAGAAAGCAAGAGAATTCCAGAAAAACATCTACCTCCGTTTCATCAACTACGCTAAAGCCTTAGACTGTGGGGATCATAACGAACAGTGGAAAGCTCTTAAAAAGATGGGAATTCCAGACCATCATACCTGTCTCCTGAGAAACCTGTACGCAGCTCAAGAAGCAACAGTTAGAATCCTCTGTGGAACAACCGACTGGTTCATGATTGAGAAAGGATTACGACAGGGCTATCTGCTGTCACCCTGTTTATTTAACCTATCCGCTGAGCACGGCATGAGAAATGTTGGGCTGGATGAGTTACAAGCTGGAATCAAGATAGGAGGGAGAAACAACAACCTCAAATACGGAAATGATACCACCCTAATGGCAGAAAGTGAAGAGGAACTAAAGAACCTCTCGATGAGGATAAAGGAGTGAAAAAACTAAATATTAAAAAAACTAAGATCTGGCAAATAGAAGGGGAAAAGGTGGAAGTAGCGACAGATTTACTCTTCCTGGGCTCTAAAATTGCTGTGGATGGTGACTGTAACCATAAGATCAGAAGATGATTGCTTCTTGGCAGGAAAGCTATGACCAACCTAGAAAGTGTATTAAAAAGCAGAGACATCACTTTGCTGACAAAGGTCCATCTAGTCAAAGCTTTGGTTTTTCCAGTAGTCATGTACAGGTGTGAGAGCTGGATGGTAAAGAAGGAAGAATGCCAAAGAATTGATAACTTCAAACTGTGGTGCTGGAGAAGACTCCTGAGAGTGCCTTGGACAGCAAGGAGATCAAAGCAGTCAATCTTAAAGGAAATCAACCCTGAATACTCATTGGAACAGCTGATGCTAAAACTGAAGCTCCAGTATTTTGGTCACCTGATGCGAACAGCCGACTCATTGGAAAAGTCCCTGATGCCGGGAAAGATTGAGGGCAGAAGGAGAAGAGTGTGACAGAGGATGAGATGGTTGGATGGCATCACCAATGCAATGGACATGAACTTGAGCAAACTTCAGGAGATGGTGAGGGAGAGGGAAGCCTGGCATGCTGCAGTCCATGGTGTCACAAAGAGTCAGACATGACTAGGTGATTGAACAACAGCAACAACCTCTCAAAGACAACTTCTTTAGAAATTCAGGACATCTGCGTCCTCTTTATTATTGAATCCTCTCAGACTTTACCTTTCTGAGCTGAATAATACTAACCACTTTTTCATTCGGTTTTCATAAAATCAGCTCCTGCGTCTCCCTACCCTATTTCATCTCTCCCACATATATTCATATTCACTCTCATATTCATGCTTATATCTTATCTATCTCCCCATAACCAGTTTCCTCTGGAGGCATCCACTCTTTCCCGTGGCACAGTGCCTGGGCTCAAAAGCAGCACATCTGCTGGGATGAAACCATCTTTCTCTTCCATGATGCTATTTAGTTTCCAACACCCTTAAATGACAGTCAGAACATGTTGGCTTTTTGCAACCAGTGTCTTCATTGACTCACATGCCCTAGATTGTAACTGATAACCCAGAGTCTGTTATTCCACTTGAATAGTTTATAGATTACTTCTCTACAAATTCAAGATCCTTATCTATTTTGAATACGAAAATGGAGAAATGTTATGATTTTCATCATGTTATTCTTTGAGATGGCATCTAGGCTAGAAGAAACAATGGTTGATATGCTCACTAAAGCAAGATGTCATGTCATGGGGATACACAGCAGCCCTGAGAGAAGACAGCATGTAGAGAGACCCACATGGAGAGGAAGCATCTTATCAGTCCAACCATGGCTGGCCTTAGCAGTGGGTCCTGTAGTCCCCGTCAAGCCTTCAGATGATTCCAGCCCCCTCGGGACTTGAGTCTTCCAGCTGAGATCACAGAAAACTTCATGGAGCAGAGACAAGCCATCCAGATGTGCCCTCTCTGAATTCCTGACCCACAGTAATTCTGAGATAATAAATGATAATTGTTGTTTTAAGATACTAGCATTTGGGGTAATTTTCTATACCACGATTGGTACTGTATCATGGTGTATGGGTATCCAAAAATAACTTTTCCTAAAAAGTAAAATATATATGTATATATATATATATATATTACAGCTCAAAATTCAATATAGTGGCTACCTCTGCAGGGGAGGCAAAAGAATAGGTTAAGAGAAGAGGACACAAATAATTGCTAAGTAATTGGTAAACATCTGCCTATTGGTCAGATGGTATTTTTTTGTTTGTTTTTTTCCTTCAAGCATCAACATTTATTACTTTTTAATTACAAAAGTTAAGGTAGAAAGTAGAAGAAAAGACAGTTTAGAAAACTATGGATATGCACAAAGGGAAAAAAATCACACATTATTTCACTTCCATGTGAAAGTAAGCTTTTTTCCTTTATATGTGCATAACTGTTTTTTTTTCTTTGTGTATGTATCTACTCACACATATTTTATTTTTTTTAAACTGAATCATAGTATACATATTCCTTTGTTATCTTATTTTTTTCCACTTCTTTTTAAAATTAATTTTTATAGGAGTATAGTTGGTTTACAATGTTGTATTGGTTTCTATTACACACCAAAATGAATCAGCTAGACTTTCTTATTTTCTAATACTCAAATGCTCAGTCATGTCTAACTCTTTGTGACCCCATGGACTGAAGCCCACCAGACTCCTCTGTCCATGAAATTCTCCTGGCAAGAATACTGGAGTGGGTTGCCATTTCCTTATCCAAGATGGTATGTTTTTAATAGGCAAATAGATGAATGGATGATTAGATAGATGAATGGATGAATATGTAGATAAAGAGAAGAACTTGTATGGTCTAATGATGAGAGTGTGTCATGAGCCAAAAATTGTGTTTAATCCAATTTAAACACCTAAGGTCCAATGATAAGAAAAGGAGAGAAGAGAAGAGGAAGGGGAAGAAAAGAAGGAAAGAAGAAAGGCCGGGAGGGAGAAGGGAGTGAAGTTGTTAGTTCTCACCTGGTAACATTTTAAAATGTTTCCACCCTTCACCCACCATGTCAATTTCTGAGTGTATATCCTAGAGCAGCAATTACAGAAGAGAAAAGGTAAATATTCACAGAAGCATTTTATAGACGCAAAATTTAGAAATATACCAAATATCCAGCAACTGTAATATGAATAAATCCATGGTAGTTATTCAGATGGTAAAACACTACACAACACTAAATACTAAAAACTAACATCCTGGTTTAATCTCTACTCAACTTCAGGGATAAATATCTAGAGATAATAGACACGGCTTTCTGCAATAAGAGAAATGTTCTATAGCATGAAGCTGGGCAAAAGAAAAAAGATGAGAAATGATTCCATTTCTATAATGTTAAACACAGACAAAAATAGATAATACATTGGTTAGCGACGCATACTGGGCATGCGTGCAAAGTCTCTTCAGTCGTGTTCAACCCTTTGTGACCCTATGAACTGCAGCCCACCAGGCTCCTCTGTCCATGGGATTCTCCAGGCAAGAATATTGGAGTGAGTTGCCATGCCCTCCTCCAGGTCAGGAAGACCTGATCCAGGGATCAAACCCTCATCTCTTATATCTCCTGCATTGGCAGGCAGGTTCTTTATTTCTAACACCACCTGGGAAGCCCCTTAGAGATGCATATATGGTAGTAAAACTAGAGTGAAAAGCAGGCAAATACACAAGACTCAGACTGGTGACTGAGAGACAGGGAGATTGAATAGGAGCAGGCCACATATGAGAGACTCAACAGTATTGGAAATATCCTCATTCTTTCTGTATATATAAACATAAAAGCATTTTTAAACTTTATTATTAATACTCAGGACATTAGGAATTTCCAGATTTTTTTTTCAGTAGCATATGTAGAACCACTTTTGGTAACAAATACAGTAGTAAAAAACTATGGAACGATTTATGAATTTGCATATCATCCTTGTGCAGGGGCCATGCTAATCTTTTCTGTATTGTTTCAATTTTAGTATATATGCTGCTGAAGTGAGCACAAATATTCTCATTCTTAAGCAGGGTTGGGGAGAGATCCAAGATGTTCATATTTTTATTATTAAACTGTATGTAGATATTGTACAAACTTCTGCATATGTACCATGAATTTTAAAAATAAAGATATAAGTGCAGCAAAATAGAGAATCAGTATCACATTAAAGGACTTAAGCAGCAGAATTTCCACCCAGCACAGTCAACTCCTTGTCCTTTCAATGTCCCCAGAATCAGGTGTGCAAGAAACCTCAGCTACCCAGGTTTCATCTTTGCTCCTCGGAATATAACAATAAAAAAAATATGTTTATTAACTAGCTATCCCATAACTTTACAATACCAGCACCACATTTACATCTTCAGGCCAGAAGTTCCGTATCTTATCTTTGTGGGTTGTCAGATCAGCATTCAATATGTATGACATGGTGCAATGAACAGAGTATTGGACTGAGTATGAGAGGCCAGTTGACTCTGGGGTCTGCTGAATCCCTCCCCAGCCTAGATGACTTTGACAAAATCAGTTCACCTCTCTACCGGGATGCTTCAGAAGAGCCGCTGGGGATAGCCAGAGCTGTTCCATTTATAAATGACTTTATGTTGGACTTCTTGGTTTGATCTCTTTTGAAGAAAAGGTTGCACTGCTTTAAAAAGAGAAAAAGTTCAAAAACCTCTAGACCAAATGATCCCTAAGTATTTTCTTGCTTTAACATTTTAGAACTCTTTGTGCTTTGTGAAAATCATATTGTGGACCTGGCATATTGTTAGAAGGATTGATCAAAAGGGTACTTACAACTAGATCACAAAGTTGGCCTCTTCTGGAGAAAGTCTATATATTTTTTTGCCAAGAGTAATGGAATATTCCAGAAGTTCTCTAGCAAGGCAACTCAGGCTCCCCTTCCTTGTTTCCCTCTCAGAGCCCATCTGACCCTTATTCTGTCTGGGGATCTGACAGCAAATCTAGTTGATTCATTGAATCACTACTAGAGAGAGATCGAGGGAGAGGGGCTGGAGATGAGGGGAATCTTCTGCAAGAGGTAGAATTGCATAGGAACTTTCAGACAAACTCCTGGGGACCCACAGCTGGCTTGTTTGTGCTTGTCCATCCTGATGTCTTTAGCCCTCAGGCCCATCAGCCGTGCTGTCCTCAGGGTCTCCTTCTGTCCTCCACCCATTCTTCATGGGATTTTCGTACACTCTGCTTGGTCAAACATGTGTCAAATAGAACACTGGGTTCTGGATCAAACATTGCCATCTAAACCCCAGTCTTCCAGACTTGATGGATTTCAGGCACCTGCTAGAGCTGCCTGCCTGGCACAACACCTTCTTTCCATCTCTGTACAAAGTCAACTTTGCCTGTGGCCACTCGGCTGGTAATACTCACTAGCGCCTGCCAGGACAGCATAGGGGATCTGTCCTCTGGCCAAGATGTCAATGTTATTGTCTTAATAACAGATTAGCCATTGAATCATCACCCCACTTTGGGGTGAATCCCACTTCCAGCTTTGCTTCAACTTATTCTAATTTTCAAATAGAACACACCAGTTGCTGTTCTACACAATAACAAAAGGAAATAATGGGACTTCTCTGGTGGTCCAGTGGTTAAGAATCTACCTTCCAATGCAGGGGACATGAATTCAATCCTTGGTTGGAAAACTAAGATCCCACATGCCACAGGGCAACTGGGCCTCTGCACCACGACTAGAGAGAAGACCATGCACCTTGAGAAGCCCGTGTGCGGAACAAAAGAACCCACATGCCGCAACAAGACCTAGTGTGTCTAGGTATTTTTTTAAGTTATTCGTTCTTATTAAAAAAATAATAATTTTTAAAATATGAGTCTTGATAGTCTGTAAGTTCATCAAACTAATCATATTAATAGAAACTTCAGATTCAGTGTCACAAAGATTTCTTCTAAGCACAATTCTGATGTGCAATCATGATGCGTGCTCTGGAGAAATAAGGGCTGTCACTCCTCCTTGTCTTTCCCCCACCTTACTTCACTCCAGAGTTGCTGAACTCCCAAGATAACCACACAGCTACAACGTGTCGATTTCTAGACATTCACATGTTGAGTGTGAATGGGAACATTCCAAATGTTGCCAGCAAAAATAATTAATATTCTCCTTGGAAGAGAAAGTCAACATAGAAAGATGCCTTAGCCAAAGCAGAAATCAGCTGTATTCTCAAACCACAAAAACTATTTTTCTCAGTCTGCTCCTGTTGCAAAAAAAAAAGCATCTTCATTTGTTTATAGGATCACTATGAAACACAACGGCTTCCCCCCACCCATGGTCTGGAAAGTAATTCTCCAAGGTTTTTATAAACATGCTGAATGGAGGAAGCTCAAACCGATCCTCTCTCTCTTGAAAGGAAATTACACGCAGGCCCCAAACTCCAGCACACATGAATTCCAGGTCCATAAACTCAAGATAATCCATCCCATTCTCAGTGGCTAGGTTTGGTGGTCCACAGGCATGCGTTCCAATCTGAAGGACATGGCACTATCTCATTAGTAAGCTAGGACTATACTATAAATCCTATCCATTTATCATACTGCCATTTTGTTCAAAGAAATGGAAAAAGCAACATTTGATGGTTCTCATTTTTAGGTACCCTTAGCCCATTCTCCTTTACCCAGCATTCCACACTCTTTACCAGCAGTCTTTGGCTGGCCAACTCAGCCTCATCTCCCACTGCTCCATTAGCCTTTGCCAGAATCAAGGTATTTTAACCTCTATCCTTCAGCCCAACTTGTGCTCTACCCACCCCTCAATCCCTTAGATAGTCCCTACCTGAGATGTTTCCACTTTCTTTAATATTGTTTCCAACATTCAAAGCCCTCCTGAATACTCATCTCCTTCTTAAACATTTTCCTAAACATTCCAGTTAGAAATCTGTATTTCCAATGAATGTTTGTAGATCTCATTTCTGCTTTTAACTTGTCTTTCTTACATCTAATTTGCTGAAAGAGGTTTTTGGTTTGCTTTGAATTTTAAAGTAACATTTACCCATCCAAATTTCCCACTTGACTACAAGCTTTAATGGCTGAGGGGGTTGTGGGTAACTCTTCCTTGGTGTGTCACCTATAATGTCTACCATTTTTCTTTGCACATAGTGGATAATTCAATAAAAGTCTGTTGATGATGCTTGGGAAGTAAAGATTGCAAACAAAGAAACCCAAAACATCTTGTCAAATGTAAGATTCCTCTTTAGTAAAACAAACAACTGATCTATATGTACACTCCATTCCTAAGGCTTGTTTGAGCCAAATCTCTAGAATTTTGTCTACACCAATCTCACAGACAGTAGCAATCTCCTAGTTAAACTCTTACATATATGGATCATGGGCTAGACACCCAGAATCTAGCCTGAGTGGCCCTTCACAACTAGAGGTTCACCATTCCAGCTATGTCATGCTTGATCCTGAGGACTCTGGGAAATCCCCGATTAGGGGATTACTTTGCCCACGTAAACCCAAAGAGCAGAAAAGAAGAAGAACCAGACCTCCCATCTCCAGTACCCTCAAAATGCTAGGCCAGATCAATCCTGATTGCAGATGTTCAAGGAGTGGTCCACTCTCAGACATCCATTTCACTGAATGGCTTTCATATTTGTAGCTTCATATACCAAATGAATAAATGAACAGAATGAACAGCCTATATCCACTTAGTAGGCAGACAACAGTAAACGGTATCTGTGGTTATTAGGTAATTTCCTCTTTGCTATTTTCATAAAAAGTAGGGTTTATCTAAAGAATTTCTTTGGACTCTGATGAAATCCTAAAGACTCAAATTCTTCAACATCCAGCAAGGATATACAAATATATCATACAGATAGATATCAATATATCTTTTTTTTTTTTTTGATATCAATACATCTACCACGGCATATAATCAATACAAAGTTGCCCTTTCCTTTCTTTGGAAGAACTGTTATTCCTCCTCATTTTTTCATCTCAGAATATTTTTCTTCCTAATGAAATATTAACCCTAGGAAATGGCTGCCACTGACTTGTTTTTAGTGACATCACTTGACAAAAGAAGATGACAATCCCATTGGTCCTCAAGATTATTCAAAAGTTGCTCCCACCTATGAAATTCAAAGTCTAGAAACTACCAGCTAGAGAAGGTAGGCCTTGCTAATGTCAGCTCTACATGATGTCTCTTGTCCTTTGTTCTCATTTGCATCCTTTTAAAAAACCATCATTTATGGAGGCACGCAATGGGTGTCTGACACTGTACCAGGGGTTAGGATTACAGGCATGGAATACGGACAGTCCCTGGGAAGCATGATCTAGGGAAAAGGCAGGCAGACAAACAGTTATCCTATTTTAAAAAGCCATTGTTGGGACTTCCCTAGTGGTCCAATGGTTAAGAATTTACTTTCCAATGCAGGTAACACAGGCTCCATCCTTGGTCAGGGAACTAAGATTCCACATGCCACAGGGCAGCTAAGCCTGCTCCACAACAAGAGAAGCCCACACACAGCAAAGGGAAGCCCTTGTGCCACGACTAGAGAACGCTCACATACTGAAAGGAAAGATCCCGGGTGCTGCAACTGAGACCCGATGCAGCCAAAAATAAATTAAATGAATAAATATAGTTTTTAAAACTAAAAAGCCATTGTTTCCATTTTCCCATCATGGTAAGTTCTAAAAAAGAACATCTAGTTCTGCAGAACTTAACCTCCCATCCTTTTGAAGGATTCTGTCTATATTAAAGCATTTGTACTTTTTTTTTTCCCCAGGAGTCTAAAAATAACCAGAAATGGCCTGGTCCTCTCTCAGCCTCTGCTACACTCTCTATGGGTGCCCAGGAAACACATGCCCCAGGCTCACTTTGACCTTTTGCTGGCATCCTTCAGGCCCAGTTCTCATAGGACAAACTGAAACATGACATTCTTGGTATCCTACCAGTCCCCCAGCACATGTTCACTTTCGTGGTTCTGTTGCTCCTGAGTTATTTCTCTTATTGTAAAACACATCACCTTTCCTGAAGGAGATTCCAATTAAGATACAGAGGAAAACAATTAAGGGGTGATTCAGACAAGACATACATGGTGGATCATAATCATAAATTAAGGTAATCAAAAGGATCATAATATTTAATGAAGACAAAAGAGAAAAATGATAAAAGGGCTTCTTGTCTAGAGAGAAGGTAAGAGGTTCCTTCACTCCAGCTTCTCACTCACACCCCATACCCTGTGACTAGTGAGATTTTTTTCTGACACTTCACTTGGCTGCTTTAGAAGTAAGTGAGAAAGGACAGTTAGTGCTGTGACATGTTGTGAGCCAGCTCTCTGAAGAAGGAAAAGTGTTCTGACTTGTGGCATTGCCAATTTCCAAAGGGACAAATACTCCCACTATGGGCAATTTCAAAGTACCACCAGTTTAGCAACTGGCTCAGAAAATCCCTGATTATTTCACTACCTGTTTTCATGACTCCGTGTGAGCTAGCTCCTGCCCACCAGTGGATGCGTGGAATCTGAGAAATGACTGTTCCAATCCTAGGTCCCCATCGCTTGATATGGAACAAGGCTTTTTAAAGCTACTGATTTGTTTTAATATAAAAATTTTAAATAAATGGGGCCAACTCCTTGAGTTAGGTGGGAACAAGCCAGCACTTTAGAAAGGGTACATTTATTCCTCGTTATTATTAATCTGAAACTGGGACCCAACTACACTGGGACCAGAGTCCAGGAAAGGTTGATGGTTCAAGGAGGAAATGTCTGAGCTCAGACAAGCACGGTCCAGACATCAGTAAGCAGAGAAGGTTTGATTACAAGTAAGCTGAGGGCACAGATGGGAGTGAAGCGGGGTTAGGGGCAGGGGCAGGGACCTGGGGGTAGAGGTGAAAGGAAGATGACACAGAGGGGTTTCCAAAAAGAGAAGCCAGGTACAAAACAGGCCCATTTCACCACTTTACCTTCAACTGAAGTGTTTGCAGAGCTGAGTTCCTTGAAAAGTTCTACTCGGTTTCCAAGGAAAAGAGCCATGAAGAGATGGTTTTCTGTCCTGGGGGCCTGTCCCCCCAGGAACCTGATTGCAAGAATGAGAACTTGGGCTGATGGCTCCTTTCTACACATATGGAACAGCTTTGGGATGGGAAAACATTTTTTTTAAAGACTGAAAAAAATCCCTGAAGAATAACTTTGGCTCTTGGTTAATGGGAGTGATGCATGACTTGAGAGGAATGAGAACTGTGGCAAAATGAAGCTTTTGAAATGCTGAGTTGCTCTGGTTTTGGATCAGGGCCTTATCATTCGGTAGCCAGAGAATGGGTCTCCTTGGGCCCGTTAAAGTTATTGATTTGGTTTTAATATAAAACTTTTAAAGAAAGATTTTTGATTCAATGGAATGAATGGATATCTAGGTAGGTAGATAGATGCAGGAAGAATGCAATAGAGATATATAGTTATGAAATAAATATAAATAAATACATAAGTAAATGTTCTATAAGAGTTTTATCTGAAAGAATATATATTGGCTCACATGATGGTGAGGGTTGGCAAATCTTAAACTTGTCAGGCCAGCCAGCAAGCTGGAAATTCAGCAGGAGTTAACTTTGTAATCTTGAGACAGAATTTCTTCTTCCCTGGAAAACCTGTTCCTACTCTAAAGGCCTTCAACTGAGTCCCACTCATTTTCAAGAGTAATCTTTACTTAAAGTAAGGAAATCAGGATTAAGGATTACTGACTGCAGCTGTCAATCACATCTATAAAATATCTTAAGAGCAATATCTAGATTAGTGTTTGATCAAATAACAGGGTACCATAGTCACATTGGGAGAAAGCAATGGCACTCCACTCCAGTACTCTTGCCTGGAAAATCCCATGGACAGAGGAGCCTGGAAGGCTGCAGTCTATGGGGTCGCTAAGAGTCGGACACGACTGAGCGACTTCACTTTCACTTTTCACTCTCATGCATTGGAGAAGGAAATGGCAACCCACTCCAGTGTTCTTGCCTGGAGAATCCCAGGGACAGGGGAGCCTGGTGGGCTGCCGTCTATGGGGTCGCACAGAGTCGGACACGACTGAAGCGACTTAGCAGCAGCAGCATAGTCACATTGACACAAGAAGGAAACTATGACAGGTGGGACCCTAGCTCACCCTCTCTGGCCCCAGGCTGGAATTTCTTCTCCAATGCTACTCAAGCACTCTGGGGTCCCACCCCTAGCGTCCACAGTAACATTAATGTGGTAGTTACCACTGGGGCCCACATCAGGTCTGTTCTTTGTGGTTCCTACAAGCGCCTATAACCCTCTGGTCTGCTTCTCTCTGATACATTCTGTTGGGAAAGATCACTCTAACCTCTTTTCAGGCTCAGCCTCTTTCATCTTTGGTTCTAAATTAATATCTGGGTCCACGGGGGCAAATACCATTACCCAGAACATCTGTCTGCATCATGTCAGCCCCTGCAAGGACCATGAGTCTACTCTGCTTCCTCCTTCAAAGGAAGAGTATCCATTACAGGTCAGTCATGGGCTCTGGTCTGTGTCATCCTTGCTCTGGGCCCAGGATGGTTCCGCCACTCTTTGGACCCTTGCCAGTCACTGGGGCAGAAGGAACATGGGAAACTGTGAACTAGCTCTTAAAGCTTCCTCCTAAAAGAAATATACTTTCCTTCCAGGAAAATACCATCCCACCATGTGCCTGGAAGGAGATATGAAAATGTGTGGTAATCTGCATTGACTGTTACCACCAGACCCCCTGCTCACCCACAGGGCTGAGCCTCAAGCCCAGTGAGTTGCCCAACCTTGTCTGGATCAGATCACCAGCCCCCAGCCCCTACTCCCCTCACTCTGCATGGGTCTCCATTGGATGCAGCCAAACCTTCCCTCTACATTCACTTCTCTCTGCTTCTCTGCCTTTCCTACAACTCCCACACTCAGAAATAACCTTCTAAACTTGATACTAGAATTCTATCATGGAAACATGCTTTACACAAACAGCATTTTTTTTTTTTTTTTTTCTTTTTTAATATCTGGTGTCGCTGATCCCCGGTTAACTCATCGTCCGACCGGAAGCCTCCACAAACAGCATTGATAGACAGAGTTGGCTACAGAGAAAGATTATATCCTTTGGGTTTCCTGATCCAAAGCCCCGACTCCTCATTGCAAACCACTTCAGACCAGTGGCTACCTGCCCCAATTTGTGCTTCTAAAAGGGCTTCCAGGTGGTGCTAGTGGTAAAGAACCTGCCTGCCACAGACAAGGGTTCCCTTGGGAAGATCCCCTAGAGGAGGACATGGCAAACCACTCCAGTACTCTTGCTTGGAGAATCCATTGGACAGAGGAGCCTGGCGGGCTACATGAGATCTCAGAGTCATTCAGAACTGAAGCAACTTAGCACGCAAGCACATGCTTCTAAAAAAAATACAATTAATGGTGCAAGAGAATTCTTATGATAGAATACGTAAATAAGACTATGTTCTAAATCAGAAAATCTCAACTTTAAGAAACAAAATGTTCATGGACATAACTTTTAATGGGTCTAAAAACTACTTCAAAGGGATAGAGGATTATTTCTGGAACATGGAAAAAGAATTGACTGATAATATGTTTTCAAAGTAGGAATGTGTGTATATTCTTTTTTAAGATTTTTTTTTTAATGTGGACCATTTTTAAAGTCTTTATGGAGTTTGTTACAACACTGCTTCTGTTTTACGTTTTGGTTTTTTGGCCACAAGTCACGTAAGATCTTAGCTCCCCGGATAGGAATTGAACCCTCACTCCCTGCGTTGGAAGGTGAAGTCTTAACCATTAGACCAACAGGGAAGTCCCTGTATATTCTTTTAACTAGGAAAAAATGTTAAAGGTTTTTCAAGTCCTTCTGGATGGATATTTGTCATCCTCTAATCCATCTATGGGGTCGCACAGAGTCGGACACGACTGAAGCGACTTAGCTTAGCTTAGCTTAATTACCTTTTAATCTGTGTTATAGACAAGAATCTTCGCTTACATCTCACTAAACTCGCTTTTACAGTGATCAAAATCTGTTTCATTCGCTCTGGGTAACCAAGGGGGAAAAAAGATGAGGATGGGGTTAGAGAGGTAAGGTGTCTGCTTAGATGACTGAACAGTCCTGGAAAATTAGCCAGGATAATTGTCTCAATTCCCCAACTCCTCACTGGACTACACAGAACCCATCTAAGGAAAGCCTTCAGACCCTCAAAGGCATCCTATTTGAAATTTAACAGTGTCCTCTGGGCAGTCACTGGAGCAAATGGTGTATTCTCCACATTCCTGCTCTCACACAGCATCTAAAACAAATAGATGACAAAGTTTTAGGTTACCAGGATGTCACAACACAGCCAGAACTGGGCAGTGTCCTTGTGGGGAAGGAAAGAAAAACAGAGACTCCATCCAGGCTCCCTCCTTCCCAAGCCAAATAGCTCACAGCGGAGCTGCCTCCCCATCCTGGGCCCCTCTCGCCTGGATTAGGTTCAAGTGTCCAGCTATGGGCACGCTTCAGTGGGCACAACCTGACCACTCCCTGAAAAATATCCGCTGCCCTTCAGGGAACCCCAAGCAGCTATAAACACACTAGATTCTAGACACAACTAGAATTGATGTTTTTGAATTGTGGTGCTGGAGAAGACTCTTGAGAGTCCCTTGGACTGCAAAGAGCTCAAACTAGTCAATTCTAATGGAAATCAACCCTGAATATGCATTAAAAGGACTGATGTTGAAGCTGAAAGTCCAATACTTCAGCCACCTGATGCGAAGGGCTGACTCCCTGGAAAAGGCCAAGATGCTAGAAAAGATTGAGGGCAAGAGGAGAAGGGGGTGACAGAGGATGAGATGGTTAGATGGAATCATTGACTCAATAGACATTAGTGTGAGCAAACTTCAGGAGATAGTGAAGGACAGGGAAGCCTTGTGTGCTGCAGCCCATGGGATCGCAAAGTCTGACATGACTGAGGAATAACAACAGGCAGCCCTAAGTAGCTGCAGATACAATACATCTTCAGAATCCCTGGGTTTTAGGTTTCACCTTGGATTTTGATGTATGCCCAAAGTGGAAGTTTAGGGGGGGGGTGGAATTTTATTTTTTTCCAGCCAACACCAAAGCCAAAAAAAGGAGGGACAGGGGCCACAAGCACTAGCCCAGACAAGAACTTCCTTTCCTGCTTAGGCTGGGCTAAACTCAGAGGTCTAATTACCACCATTCACATCCGGAGCTCCTGAAGAATTGCAATGCAAACCCAAGCACAGTACAGATGGAACAAAAGTATCTCCTTTGAGAGGAGGTGTAATAAACCCCCAGGGCACAGTGGCAGAATCTGAGATTAAATCTCTAATCCATCATCTGCCAGCTGCATGGCCCAAGGCCAGTTGTTCCAGTCTCTTCATCCATACAATGGGATTATCACACCCAGGAACAACTGAAGATATGGTATAGAAGAAAGGACTCTCAGAATTTCTTTTTTTTTTTTTTCAGAATTTCTTGTAGTCTAGTCCCTAAAGAAGTGAAAGTCAGGATGCTTTGTATTAATCATGTTTTTAAATTCTCTATAGTTTATAATGGGCTTCCCTTGTAGCTCAGTTGGTAAAGAACCCACCTGCAATGCAGGAGACCTGGGTTCAATTCCTGGGTCAGGAAGATCACCTGGAGAAGGAAATAATGCTTTGATATCTTGAGGACCTGATTGGCTGGGGAGAGAGTGCCCCTCTAGGATTAGCTAGTTCCTAGGGAGAGCAAACAATTTACCTGTGAGTATGCCTATGCAAACCAACCTGTCCAGAGCCCAAGTCTTCAACCACCTCCCTTACCTAATTCACATGCCCCAAGCCAATCTTTCCTCTGCCCTAAATCACCCCAGGGTCAGGAGCTGGACAACTAGATATCACCCCATAGTCCAGAGCCTGCCAAAATTATTCAAACTAGCCAATCCTAAAATATGTATCCCTCCCTACCATGCCTTTCCTGCAGGGATAACAGTAAAGTCTCCTGCCCTTGCTTTCTCCTGGCTCCTCTGCCTCTGACCAGCCCTGGTGCTTCCCATGTGGCCCTGAATGGCATGGTGTGTCCCTTCCTCTTAAAAAACTGTAATGAACTTCTTTCAATAGCATTGACCTCTTTGTGTTATCACTTAGTTACCTGTATAAGAAAAATCCTGGGTACAGTCAAACCACCCTTGCAATCCAAACTCTTATGACTCACAATCAAAACCCAGGAACCAAATAACTTCAGGAAATTTAGTGTTCCAAACTAGGATCCAAGTAAATTTGATTAACAGAGGATACTTGTATTGTGTAGTCTGAATCCTTAATACTCTCAAGATTGAAAGTGTTGTTGGGGGGCTTTCCTAGTGATCCAGTGGTAAAGAATATGTCTGTCAATGCAGGGGACACAGGTTCCATCCCTGGACTGGGAAGATCTCACATGCTGCAGAGCAGCTAAGCCCGTGCGCCGCAGCCACTGAGCAGCACTCCTGAGCTCAGGAACCACAGCTACTAAACCCCGAGTGCCTAGGGCCCATGCTCTGCAACAAGAGAACCATTACAGTGAGAAGTCTGCACCGCAACTACAGAGAAAGTCCTTGCACACCAATGAAGACCCAGGGCAGCCATAAATATATAAGTAATCTTTTTTTAAAAAAATAGGTGCTGTTTGTGACCAACAGCTGTTCCCCAAATAGGGGACACAAACTAGATAAGCCAAGAGCGACAAATGTGTGAAGCTCCCTACTAAAAAGTTACAAAGCTGTATAAAGTACTGCTCTGTACCTTCCAGTATGTACAGTAATGTGTGTGTGTGTGTGTGTGTGTGTGTGTGTGTGTGTGTGTGTCTGTGTCTGTGTATATCCTCAGTTGCTCAGTCATGTCTGTCTTTTTGCGACCCCATGGACTATAGCCCACCAGGCTCCTCTGTCCTTGGACTTTTCCAGGCAAGATTACTAGAGTGGGTTGCCATTTCCTCCTCCAGGAGATCTTCCCAACCCAGGGAATGAACCCACATCTCTTGCATCTGCTGCACCAGCAGATAGATTCTATACCACTGTGCCACCTTGGAAACACCATATGTAGTAAAACATGAAAAATATCCAATGAATATTATATACTATCAAAGTTTAGAATAGCAAGAAGGCGCCAATAATATCAATAGAAGTCAATGGAGTGTCAAGCATAACAGTTTAAGGGAAATGAGAATGTTCTGGTCCAAGTCTGCGGTTGGTTTGCTAACATGGTTCTACACACGTGGGAAACCCTTCACTTCACAGTCACCGGCATTCAGCCAGCCCCTTTGCCTCGCAGGCTGCTAGTGCCGCCTTCTTGGAATGCTCTCTGGCCGGAGGCACCAGCCCCTCGGCTGTGACTGTTCCTTCCCTGGGCCACGGTGCCACCCATGCTTCTGTGTGGCTTTGAGAGTGTTTTCCTTCCACCATTGATCCACCTTAACATATCAACTGATAGCTGCCTGAGTATTCAGCTGATGCATCCTTGAGGGAATGTGTTTCTGAGAATACAGTTCTAAGGTTAGAGGCTGGGCCACGGGACTACGCCTTGTCATTGGTCATTGCTGCTGCTGCTGCTAAGTCGCTTCAGTCGTGTCCGACTCTGTGCGACCCCATAGATGGCAGCCCACCAGGCTCACCCGTCATTGGTCATTAGTTCAAGTTAAAAGAAGCCACTGAGAAAACTCAGTCCAAAAGTCAGCCTTGCCAACCAGACGTGGACCAAGCAAGCCGTGCTCCGGGTTAGCTTTCATTCTGGAGCACTGACAGGGTTTTTGGTGAATGTCACTGTATGTGATTGGCTTTTCCTCAACTGGAACGTTATCTGAAGAATTCTCCGTTTCCCATTAGAAGCTAAAAACATGTTTCCAATTTTGTTTACTTACTTACATGGCTCTTGCATTTGTTCAATGCTTCTTTATCCTTTACAAGGCTCATGACAGAAACATCTGCTTTGACAGGAACTTCCCAGCAGGCAGTGCGTTCTCCCTCTGTCACTCCTAAAGCTGCAGGTGATGGAATGTGAGTGGGCTACAGAATCAGACTGTGGCTTGGGTTTGATGGCCTCTCACCAGCTGTGGGACATTGAGCAAGTCACTAAACCCTTCTGAGCCTCTTCTCCTTTCAGAAAAAAATGGTAATAGTCATATCTACCTCACAGGGTTGTTGTGAAGATCAAATGAAATAACACAGGTAAAGCCCTTAGTACAGAGTCATGTACAATGCAAAAAATAGTTTTCTAGTCTAGTGCTAGCTAACAAATGCTCTTAAGGGCCTGCAAAGCAAGATATAATGATAAAGGCCTTGAACTCAAAGATAGGGTAAACTACTGTTAAGAGCTAGTGTAATGACTGTATGAAAGTGTACTAGCTGGGATGGATTAGGTTATGCTGCAGTAACAAACAACCCCAACATCTCAGTGGCTTAAAACAATAAAGGTTTGTTTTTTGTTCATGTTACATGTCCATCATGAGCAGACTGGGGAGTGGGGAGAGTCTGAATCTCACTTCATCCTCATTCAGACATACAGGCTCACAGGGATTGCACCATATGCGAAGTAGTTGGTTGTCTTGGCAGAGGGAAGGAGAGATGAAGAATCCTACTCTAGCCCTTAAATATACTTTAGCAAAACATTATTCATATATTATTAGGCAGAGTCCCTGGCTATACATAACTCCAGAAGGACAGGGAAGTATAGGCTTCCCAAAGACTCAGAAGTAGAATGGAACCAGAGACTGATAAAAGTACTCATTTCTTCCACAGAAGGTATATGGTGTATGGTGAGATCATAAAGAAAGGAAAGTATAAGGTTGCCTTACATTTCCAGAGAGCCTTTGTCAGGGAGAGAATGCTTGTGATGAAACTTTAGAAATGAATTACAGGGTTTCCCTGGTGGCTCAGTGGTAAAGAATCTACCTGCCAAAGCAGGAGACACAGATTCCATCCCTGACATGGGAAGACCCCACATGCTGCAGAGCAACTAAGCCTGTGACCATCACTACTGAGCCTGTGCCCTAGAGCTTAGGAGCTGCAACTACGGAAGTCTGTGAGCCCGAGAGCCCGTTCTCAACAAGAGAAGCCACCTCAGGGAGAAGCCTGAGCACCGCAGCTAGAGAGTAGCCCCCACTCTCTGCAGCTAGAGAAAGTTCACGCAACAAAGACCCAGGATAGCCAAAAATAAAATTAATTAAGTTTTAGAAAAGAAATGAATTACAACTTGACAGATGAGCAAAGGAACAGGAGGTGCCCTAGACAGAGGGACTATCGTGTGCAAAGCCTTGGAGGCCTGCAAGAGCATGATGCTCTCTGGGAACAAGTAATTTCATGTTCACAGGAAGAAAAAATGGTGATCTGTGAAGAAGTGGGAACTGAGTTTGAACCAGTGCTAGATCATGTCACAATAAGGACTTGAGACTTTATCATACAGGTGATGGGGGAGAGGCAGGAGCCTTGGAAGGTTCTGACAAAGGAGGGTGCTAGGATCAGATTTATTTGCTCATCTTTTTGGTCAACACATATTTACTAAGTGTCTAGTAAGAGCAAAGCAGTGTTCAAGGAATTGGGGATATATTGGTGAACAACATCCTGCCTTCATGGAACTCAAATGCCAGTGGCAGAAAAAGCACTGTAGCAGCAGTTAGGGCTCTGGATTAGAAGGGGCCGGTTGAGATGAGAAGCAGAGAAAGCAGGGAGGAGGTTACTGCAATACTAGAGATGAGTAATAACGTGGGCCTAAAGTCCACTAGTGAGAGTGAAGAGGTGGGAACAGATGAGAGACAGATGAGTGAATCAGCAGGACTTGGGGATACGATGGAAGAGTGCAGAAGTGGGAGAAGTTCAGCATGACCCTCTGTTTTCCTGCTTGAACAATTAGATCAATGTCAGAGCCCTTCAGCAAGACTGAGAACTCAGAAGGAAGAACAGATTATGAAGACGTGATGAGTTTTGTTGGAAGTTTATTGACTTTGACGTGTTTTTTTCTGACAGGAATTTTGATGTAACTGGGACTCAAGAGCTGGCTATACACTGAAAACATGTATATTGGGAGATAAACAGCAGAGAGCAGAAACAATGGCAAGAATCTAAATTGATGACAAGTGTGTATCTTCTCTTTCTCTCAAGACCTGATGGGGTTACATGGGCAAAAACACCTGTAAGTACAGCTACACATTCAAAAATTTTCCATTTTGATAAGAAATGGAAATCTTATAGTTTATAAGTTTATGCCTATTTTTTAAAAGAAAAGAATTGAGAAAAAGAATGGCATTAGACTTATCAAATGCAATGCAGGAATCTAGAAGATCATGAAGAAATGCCTTCAAATTTCTAAGAGAAAATGGCTTTGAATCTAAAATTCCAGACTCATCCAAATTTCCAATCAAGTGCAAGGATAAATGAAAAACATTTAGTTGAGCAAGGACTCAAAAAAAAGTTGATGTCCATGCACTCTTTAGAAGCATTCAGGAAATTGCTTCACCAAACAGGAATACCCAGTGGATCTAGAGAAAAGGGGTTCTGACCAAAGTAGGAGGAAGGAGAACTATGGTGCAAAATATTGAGGAAAAGCAAAGGGGAGAGTTGAAATGTGACCAGATAGAATTGAACATTTGGGGAAATCTGTTAGGTTTGTGACAGATACAATGCCACACTCAGGGGAAAATAAAAAAAATAACGAATATCTGTATGAAAGAATCTGCAAGTGAGTATTAGGGGCGATTATTGACTCTAGAAGAAAAAAAAGGATACTAGAAAGTAAATATTATCAAAAATCCTCATCCTGGGTTAAAAATGAATAGTATTAATATGGTAACATTGTAAATGCTGATAGTTTAACAAAAAATATAACTATCTTAGAGGGATCAGAGAGGGAAGTGCAGGGACATACAATGTAGCCACATCCTCACCTATATTGGGAGAAATTTGTTAATTTCAGAGATCATTTGGTTGCAAAAGGTCAGACACGACTGAGCAACTAACACACACACACACACACACACATCCCAATTATATCCATTTATAATTAAACTACGTAGATGTGAAGTGACAGTGAAAGTTGCTCAATCATGTCCCATTCTTTGAGACCCCATGGACTGTAGCCCACCAGCATCTTCTGTCCATGGAATTCTCCAGGCCAGAATACTGGAGTGGGTAGCCATTCCCTTCTCCAGGGGATCTTCCCAACCAAGGATCAAACCCAGGTCTCCTGCACTGCAGGTGGATTCTTTACCATCTGAGCCACCACAGAAGCCCAAGAATACTAGAGTCATAGCCTATCCATTGTCCAGTGGATGTTCCCAACCCATGAGTCGAACTGGGGTCTCCTGCATTGCAGGCAGATTCTTTACCAGCTGAGCTACCAAGGAAGCCCTCTACATAGATGGGCCAGGACCTAAAAGCAGTTCTGGAATTATAAGGTGTTGGGCAGTAGCTCTTGTTGCACTATTACCAGAGCAGCTAAATGCATACCTGGCCCTGGGAAAGCAGCTGAAGCTAACAGTCTCTCAGAAACTGCTTGGCTGCCCTGCACCCTCCCTAAGCTCCCTGCCTCCCCATCTGCCTGCCCCCACTGCCTGGTAGGAAAGGACCTTGGACTCCTGTTTCAAAGGTCGGATTCGGGGACTCTCTATGGCTTCCACTCAGATATCTTGACCCTTACTTCATCCTGAGACTCTTGTCCTTTGCCCCTTGGACTGGATCTGACATTCACTAGGTGCTATCTGGGTGTCCCCATCTGCTCCTGGGCTTTTCTCCCACCCCCCACCACACATGACAGGAATAGTTCATGCAGCAGATGTCACTTTGCTTTTCCCGACATAACAGCTGTCCAGCTCTTGGAGGGCTTTTCATTGGCTATCCTCGAGGTAAACTCCTTTAGTCAGTCAGTTAGTGTTAGTCACTTCAGTCGTGTCCAACTCTTTGCAACACCATGGACTGTAGCCCACCATGCTCCTCTGTCCATGGAATTCTCCAGACAAGAGCACTGGAGTGGGTTACCATTTTCTTCTTCCTACTCCTTTACAGCTGGATAATGTGGCCATAGGTTGTTTATAGATATCAGTTCAGTTCAGTTCAGTCGCTCAGTCGTGTCCAACTCTTTGCGACCCCATGAATCTCACTAGTTCTCTAATTAGGGCTTCCTGGGTTGTTCAGCTGGTAAAGAATCTACCTGCAATGCAGGAGACCCTGGTTCATTTCCTGGGTCTGGAAGTTCCCCTGGAGAAGGGATAATCTACCCACTCCAGTATTCTTAGGCTTCCCTGGTGGCTCAGATAGTAAAGAATCTGCCTGCAGTGGGGAGACCTGGGTTCCATCTCTGGGTTGGGAAGATCCCCTGGAGGAGGGCATGGCAACCCTCTCCAGTATTCTTGTCTGGAGAATCCCTATGGACAGAGGAGCCTGGCAGGCTACAGTCTATGGGGTCAGAAAGAGTCGGGCATGACTGAGTGATGAAGCACAGCACAGTATAATTCTCTAATTCATATCATTAGTACTAATTCTCTAATTAGTAAGAGCTGGATCATAAAGAAGGCTGAGCACCGAAGAACTGATATTTTCAAATTGTGGTGCTGGAGAAGACTCTTGAGAGTCCCTTGGACAGCAAGAGTTTGAGCCAGTCAATCCTAAAGGAAATCAACCCTGAATATTCATTGGAAGGACTGATGCTGAAGCTGAAGTTCCAATATTCTGGCCACCAGATGCGAAGAGCCGACTCATTGGAAAAGACCCTGAAGCTGGGAAAGATAGAGGGCAGGAGGAGAAGGGGGCGACAAAGGATGAGATGGTTGGATGGACACTGAGCAAACTCTGGGAGATGGTGAAGGACAGGGGAGCCTGGCATGCTGCAGTCCATAGCATTGCAAAGAGTCAGATGTGACTTAGCGACTAAACAACAACAACTCTCTAATTGGATATTAAAAACATTAATTCTTTTTTAAAAAGCATTAACTCTTTAGAGCAGGAAGAAAGGTGGTGAGAGAGGCCATAACAGTACTTCCAGGCTGACAACTGAAAGAGCCAGAATGTTCTTAAAGTATAGAAAGTAAGGACACTCAAGAGAAGCTCCATCACACAGCACCTATGAAACGAAGGACATATCAAAGGCACATGTAGATGATTCAACCTGAGAGACAATTTGGAAGTGAGAAACTCTTCAAGAAGCACGTGCAAGGGGGACAGTCACTGATGATCAAGCTGGTTAAATGTGAGCAAGTTGGGATATTATAATCATAATGGTATTTATTCAGCGCTTGCTATGTGTTGGGCTGTAAACACTTTGCCCTTATTAGCTCACTTAATCCCCACAAAAACACTGCCAGGTCAGTATTATGATTTTTATTATTCCCACTTCACAGACGAGGAAACTGAGGCAAGGATCTAACTGCCCTAAGGCCCACAGCTGACAGAGGTGGGGTTTGAACCCAGGTTGCACAGTCTAAAAATGCTCTCCTAAGCTTAACTATAGTGTGAGTTACACAAAGCACATGCTCTGTACATATATCCAGGCTGAGAAGCAGTCCCGTCTTTGTAAGGATTATAGTATAGAGCTCAGAACAGAGGATATGGGAGCCGACCAAGAATGTGAACAAATACATGGGTTCCCATCACCTAGGGAGACTGAAATCCTGACAGGAAACCCTGTAGCCAGGCATCCAAGCATGAACAGCCATTGAGTACATCTGAAGGAAAGCTAACTCTTATTGCCAACTCTGAGCACAGAATGAGCTTAGCAAACCTTTCTGTACCTTGGCAGACAGGGCCCTGGGTTCCCAGTACTGACATCCTGAAAATTTAGGGGTGTGTGTGTGTGTGTGTGTGCGCTCACTCAGTTGTATTCGACTATTTGTGACCCCATGGACTGCAGCCACTAGGCTCCTCTGTCCATGGGATTCCCCAGGCAAGAATACTGGATCAGGTTGTCATTTTCTACTCCCGGGGATCTTCCCAACCCAAGGGTCAAACCTGCATCTCCTGTGTCTCCAGTATTGGCAGATGGATTCTTTACCACTGAACCACCTGGGAAGCCCTGAAAAGTCACATATCCTGATGTAAAAGCCCAGCGGTACAAAATTCACAGCAAAAAATGGTGAAACATATTCTAACAAACTGAACCTGTCATTTAGGGCCCTTTAAGCATATTTAAAAGCAGAGACATTACTTTGCCAACAAAGGTTCGTCTGGTCAAGGCTATGGTTTTTCCTGTGGTCATGTATGGATATAAGAGTTGGACTGCGAAGAAGGCTGAGCGCCGAAGAATTGATGCTTTTGAACTGTGGTGTTGGAGAAGACTCTTGACTCCCCTTGGACTGCAAGGAGATCCAACCAGTCCATTCTGAAGGAGATCAGTCCTGGGTGTTCTTTGGAAGGAATGATGCTAAAGCTGAAACTCCAGTACTTTGGCTACTTCATGCGAAGAGTTGACTCATTGGAAAAGACTCTGATGCTGGGAGGGATTGGGGGCAAGAGGAGAAGGGGACGACAGAGGATGAGATGGCTGGATGGCATCACTGACTCAATGGACATGAGTCTGAGTGAACTCCGGGAGTTGGTGATGGACAGGGAGGCCTGGCGTGCTGCGATTCATGGGGTCACAAAGAGTCGGACATGACTGAGCAACTGATCTGATCTGATCTGTAGCTCTTTTTAAATAAAATTCTTAACATGAAGTCCCAATTCTGAGCTTGCAAATCTGTAGCTAAATTTTACTCCAGGGGCAAAGAACTTTCCAGGTGAAGCCAGATGCATCCTTGGATAATTCAGAGAAATAGTTTATGGAAAAAGAACTGCAAGCTTTGTTGAAAAGAACTCTCACTGCTTGTTCAGCATCAGTATGAGAGCCCTCATCTTGAATTGTTCTCAAATTCTGATTTGTTTGAAAATCAGTCCAAATGTCTCCCCACCAGTCCCATTCCCATCTAGTAAATTTTATTAAGCAATAAAATCACATCAAACACTATTCATTGAGAAATTTCAGATGAAACTAGTCAAATTCACTATACAGTGGACACTCTGAGGCAATCAGCATTGCTCCTTCACATTTTTTCATAGGGAATGCCACTGAGATCTGTCCCCCAACCCTTCCTTGTGGGGCATGACTCCCAGGAAGGGGTCTTGGCACAGAGAGGG
Source organism: Bos indicus (assembly GCF_029378745.1). Lineage (NCBI taxonomy): Eukaryota > Metazoa > Chordata > Mammalia > Artiodactyla > Bovidae > Bos > Bos indicus. Next base: position 36,437,822 of record NC_091779.1, read on the forward strand.
AGTAAAAGCCTTTCAGAGCTGAGACTGCTGCATTAAAAAGCCATGTGGCTCCAGCCACACTCTAAGTATTCTTAGCTCAAGACCTGTAGTTAAGTCCAGACTTCACGGACGACTGCTGAAGGCACCCAGCTGCAAGCTTCCTTGCCAAAAGCCCAAAGCAGTAAGTTCAAGGTGCTTCCTGGCTCTGACTCAGCCAGTATGGAAGGACCCCATGTTGACAGTAGAGTAGGAGCAGCTCTGAGCCTTCTCTAAGAGCGCTCTGGAAAGCATTATCCTCCCCAAAGGGGATGAAAGTCTCTTTGAAAGCATTTGCCTAGCCTGCTCAGAGATGAAGACAAAAACCATAACACATGGGAAGGACCAATATCCCACAAACTGCTGACTGATATTATCTGGGTGTTCTGCTTTTGAAAACCTTTTGCCTGTAAAAGAAAAACACGTTCCCATCACTAACTGTCCCCGGAGCAAGTCATCTGCCCTTTCACAAGGCTCTCATCGTAAAATGAAGAGTTTAATTATAGATGATCCCTGCGGTCCCATACAGTCTAGTAATGACAAATGTCAGAAGTGGTCAAATACAATTTCATATGGCATGCACACACACACACTCACCGCACATCAAACTTCACAAACTTTTCCTCATTCATTTGGTAAAAACAATTGCTAGCCAGATGCCAAGCACTCTTCCAGGCAACTTTTAAAATACAGCAGCAAACAACACGAGCCCTGCTTACCTGGAGCTTACTTTCTAGGACTGGCCAGAAGCAAAATAATCAAGCAATACATATCAGGCAGTGATAACTGCCATGGATAAAAATAAAAATGGATGGAGACTGTCAGAGTTGGGTAGGATGTTCTATTTGAAATATTGGTAAAGGCCTCTGAATAAGATGAAATTTGGTGTGGAATTTAAAAAATAAAACAAAACTGAATATAACAAAAAGGAACAGACTTACAGATAAAGAGAAGAAACTAGTGGTTACCAGTGAGGAGAGGGAAGGGGAGAGGGGCACTAGAAGGGGAAGGGAGGGCTCTTTGCAACCCCGTAGACTAGCCCACCAGGTTCCTCTGTCCATGGGGATTCTCCAGGCAAGAATACTGGAGTGGGTGGCCATGCCCTCCTCTGGGGATCTTCCCAACCCAAGGACTGAACCCAGGTCTCCCATATTGCAGGTGGATTCTTTACTATCTAAGCCACCAAGGAAGCCCAAGATGTATGAAGTATTAAGTATAAAAAAAGCTACAAGGATATATTGTACAACACAGGGAATATAGTAAATATTTTATAATAGCTCTAAATGGAATAAAACCTTTAAAATTTGTGAATCACTATGTTTGACATTTGAAACATATATATTTTTAAAAAGATGCCATTTGGGTATATATGGTAAAGGAGTAAGCCATTGGACATTCACGGAAAGGAGGTTCCAGGTGGAAGCCATAGCGTGTGCAAAGGCCCTGAGAGAGAAACATCTTGACCTATTCAACAGTCAAAGAACAGCAAAGAAATTAATATGGCTGGGAAAGAGAGTGACCAACGGGGGGAGTGGAAGGAGGTAAACCAGAAAGATGATCAAGGTCTGGCAAATTTTCCCTCTGAGTGAGATGGGAATCCACTGGGACTTTGGAGCTTTGGAATGGTGTGATCTGATATATGTGCTTAAAAGAGTACCCTCACTAATATAATGTAACAAATAGACTTACAGGGACAAGGGTCTCCCTCTAAGCAGAGGACCAGACAGGAGGCCATTGCAATAATACATATGAGTAAAGAGGGTGGCTTGGACCAAGTGATGACAGTGGAGCTGATGAGAACTGGATATGTGGGGAAGCTTAAGTCAATAGGATTTGCTAACATACAGTATGGGGAGAGCGAAAGAGAGCACTCAAAGAGGATGTCCAGATTTTACACTTGAGTAAGTGGAGTGATGGTGTTTCCCTTTACTGGCCTGGGAGAGACTAGGGAAGGAACATATGTAAGGTGGTGGGAGATAGAAATCTGCATGTTCCATTTCAGGCATGAGAAATCTGAGATGCTTTTTAGATATCTTATGTAACTGTGATAGTAATACCATAGGCTTCTAGAATCTTCTTTGGAGAATTTAAAATACAATCCCCACAGAGTGAACTCAGAAAGAGAAAAACAAGTATCATGTATTAATGCATATGTATGGAATCTAGAAAAATGGTACTGATGAACATACACAGGGAAGGCACAGAGATGTACACAGAGAATGGACTTGTAGACACAACAGGGGAGAAGGCAACGGCACCCCACTCCAGCACTCTTCCCTGGAAAATCCCATGGACTGAGGAGCCTGGTGGGCTGCAGTCCATGGGGTCGCAAAGAGTCGGACACGACTGAGCGACTTCACTTTCACTTTTCACTTTCATGCATTGGAGAAGGAAATGGCAACCCACTCCAGTGTTCTTGCCTGGAGAATCCCAGGGACAGAGGAGCCTGGTGGGCTGCCATCTCTGGGGTCGCACAGAGTCGGACACGACTGAAGCGACTTAGCAGCAGCAGTGGCAGACACAACAGGGGGAGGAGAGGGTGGGGCTAATTGAGAGAGTAGTGTCAACACATATACACTACCACGTGTAAAACAGATAGCTAGTGGGAAGTTGCTCTTTAGTACAGCGAGCTCAGCTCGGCGCTCTGTGATGACCGACCTAGAGGCGAAGGCGGGAGGGAGGTCCAGAGGGAGGGGATATGTGTACACTTAGCTGATTCATGTTGTCGTACAGCAGAAACAACAAACAAATTATCCTCCAATTAAAAATAAATTTTAAAAACAAAATTAATTAAATAAATAAAAATAAAATTTAAAAATAAACTAATTAAATAAAATATAATCCCCAGTGACAACACTCTGCTTAGGAACTGTCCAGAGAATACAGGTGACCAAGGGTTTACTGGTAAATGTTTAACAACCTGTTCTCCAGGGGAAAAAGATTCTTCATTTGTAACAATCTGTCGGTTTCCATGGTGTAAATACTCCACCCTGGCCAATTTCAAGCTGGCAGTGTGAGGTCAGCACATGCAGAGAGGGGAAGGATGAGCACAAGGGCTCTCCTACCAGTAGGAGCAGCAGGCTCCAGCCGGCCCTGCAGTGACCTTCCCCAGGCCCCCACACTCCTCAGAAGGCAAAGTAGGGACAATTGTCAGCTGGGAGGGAATGGCTTTGGGCAGTTATCCTTTAAACACCTTTGCAGGGGTTTTGAAAAAACAGGTTGTGAGAAAGCCTGAGGCATTTGTATTATAAACAGCTGCCTTACTGTTGTAACAGACTCATCCAAGATCTGACATTAATTATCTCTAACGCAAAACAAATCTACTCTCAAGTTTCAATGGGGGTAGAGCAGGACGGGCCTGCTCTCAATGGGGGTAGTGCCAGGTCCCAGGGACGGTCCCCAAGTCATTCTGAAAGAAAGGAAAACGCCATCCTCTCCATTTGTTTCTGGCTTCTGAGCTCAGAATCCCTTTCTGAAATAGATAATACTTGGATCATTTTCAACTTTGGGGTGAAAAAATAATTTGCTCTAGGTTTTAACCAGCTCCTGGAGAGAACTATTTTCTCAGGGCCGTGAATGCCATTAAATTTGCTTTATTAGACGGTTGTTCAGTCAACAAACTAAAGATTCTTTATTTCCATCTCCACTCTAGAACAGGGGTTCTTTTTGTTTTGTTTTTTGAATGCGGACCATTTTAAAAGTCTTTATTGAATTTGTTACAATCTGCTTCTCTTTTACTTCTTGGTTTTTTGGTCTTGAGGCACGTGAGATCTTAGATCCCCGACCAGGGATCGAACCAACACCTCCTGCCTTTGAAGGCAAAGTCTTAACCACTGGATCGTCAGGGAAGTCTCTAGAACAGGGGCTGGAAAATTATTTCAGCATACTCCCTGGTGGCTCAGAGGTTGAAGCATCTGCCTCCAATGCGGGACACCTGGGTTCAATCCCTAGGTCGGGAAGATGCCCTGGAGAAGGAAACGGTAACCCACCCCAGTATTCTTGCCTGGAGAACCCCATGGACAGAGAAGCCTGGTAGGCTACAATCCAAGGGGTTGCAAAGAGTCGGACACAACTGAGCGACTTCACTTCACTTCACTTCACTTCATGTTGTGCAGGGGTAGTTGGATTGCTCACATGCAGAGATTCAGATCTAATTGGTTGGTAAGACCTGGGGTGGGGCTTTTCATCTTTTTTTTTTTCATACTCCCTACCTGATTCTAATGAGTAGACAGGGCTGAGAACCACTGCAAGTTCAAGTAACCAGTGGTTCTGCTCTCTGCTCTGCTTAGTCGCTCAGTCATGTCTGACTCTTTGCAAAGCTATGGACTGTAGCCCACCAGGCTCCTCTGTCCATGAGGATTCTTCAGGCAAGAATACTGGAGAGGATTGCCATGCCCTCCTCTAGGGGATCTTCCCAAACCAGGGATCAAACCCAGGTCTCCTGCATTGCAGGTGGATTCGTTACTGTTGAGCCACCAGGGAAACCCTATTTCCGCTATTTAGCATATGTCTTTGGAATGGCTGTTGACCAAGGTGGACTCAGAGGTCAGGACAGATGGTCCTGGCTCACTCGTCCACCTGACATTCATGTTGGCTCCAACAGGGGAGCTGTATCATAGGCAGTTCCCTCGACAGCTATCCAGGGAGCCCCCTGCGTGGTGTGAGGGCACATTTCAAAAGAATGGCAGCCAAGGGCTGATGCTGCTTTCGACTACTCAAAGAGCTGGTAAAAATGTCTTGATAAGGGATACCTGAGAAAAACATGGCTGGATCATGGATTTGGCCAAAATAAAGCATCCTGTCTTGGATGGAGAGTCAGGCTGATGCAATCCTAACCTTTCCTAACTCTCCCACCTGAGTTTAGTTTCCTGGTTTGATCACCTCAGGTTGCAGTAGGACTCACGGGAACCCAGCATTCTCCAAATCACTGAAATTTCACATACTTCCTGACCAAACAATAAAGCAAAGTTCAATTAAGAAATTCATTCTAAAATTAAGCAATGCTTAACTGCCTGATCTTTGGAGTTATTAAGAGTAAGGGTCCCTTGGGCCCTCTCTGGTGGCTCAGTAGTAAAGAATCTGCATGCCAGTGCAGGAGACACGGGTTTGATCCCTGATCTAGGAAGATTCCCACGTGCCTCAAAGCAACTAAGCCCATGCATCACAACTGTTGAGCCTTTGCTCTAGAGCCCAGGAGCTGCAGCTACTGCAGCCCAAGTACCCTAAAGCCCGTGCTCCACAATACAAGAAGAGCCCACACTGATCAACGAAGACCCAGCACAGCCAAAAATAAGTAAAGTGATTAAAAAAAAAGAGTAGGGGTCCCTTCTATGAACACTGGCAGTTAATGACCATTTGCACCAGAGTCTCCTTACAGTGTAAGTCTACATGTCCTCCTTCCTGCCCTCCCTCCCAATCCAGAACAATCTCATGCCCCTCCCTGCCCCTATGCACACGCTCCCCCACTCACACATAGGCACCAACTCAGGACCCAAAGCTTCAGAGAGAAGACAACAGCAAACAGAGCAGAGGAGATGGAGAAGGGATAGTAAGAGCTGTCCAACCGAAGGACAAAAGTACAGAAAATGACTATTTCCAAGGAGGATGGGGAAAGTCTGCCCTGGAGAGCAGAGCCCAGCCAAGGGCAAGCCCCACAGGATGTAGGGCCTGGCATGACCTGAGAGACACAACCACCAGAAGAGTTGGAACTGGCTCAGGGCAGGCAACATAGACCTCCACTTATCACACTACAGACACTTCCGGCCCATCTTCCACCTCCTAGTGTGTCTCCAGGGGAGGCTGGAGAGGAAGCCGCCCTCCACTGCCAGTGGCTGCAGAGGCTTTTGATTAAAGCCTCTGGAATGGAAGCTTTGTGTTTTAAATCCCTCAAAACAGTTTCCAAAAAAAAAAAAAGTGTAGATAGAACGAGAAGGGGAGCAGAATGCTCAGGACTTCAGCCTGCAAAGGCCAGATGCGGGAAGCAAATAAATTCAACCCGTTCAACAAGAGAACAGGGTGATGCTGCCAAGCGAGGCAGGGGAGGGGATTCTCTGGTTTGCTTACCTCTCTTCTCACCCAAGAACACACGTTATGAATTTCATGGAAATAGATGGTGGGATGAATCAGTTACATTCACCAGGTCACCCTTCTCCAACTACAATCACTGGTTTAGCAAATCAGGTCTCCTGCCTGTGCTGGTACCTCTGTCTGATAAATTCCTTCTTGATTGTTGTTGTTCAGTCGCTCAGTTGTGTCTGACTCTTTGTGACCCCATGGACTACAGCACGCCAGGCTTCCCTGGCCACTATCTCTGGCAGTTTGCTCAAACTCATGTTCGTAGTAGAGTCAGTTATGCCATTCAACCATCTCATCCTCTGTCTCTCCCTTCTCCTCCTGCCCTCAATCTTTCCCAGCATCAGGGTCTTTTCCAATGAGTCAGCTCTTTGCATCTTATCCCAGCTCAAATGTCACCTCTTCTGTGAAGCCTTCCTGGACTCCCCCAGGTCGAACCTATGACTCTTTCTCCTATGTTTCCAAGACCTTCCTCCATACTCTCCAAGGGCATAGATTGTCATCTAGCTATGTTCTGTCTCCCCGAGTGAACTGGGAGCTCCCAGGGGTAAGAGCCAGACCTTGTTCATTTTCTTATCCCCAGTGCCTAATAAACACTTACTAAGGGAACAGACTGAGGGACTTTACTTTCACTTTTCACTTTCATGCACTGGAGAAGGAAATGGCAACCCACTCCAGTGTTCTTGCCTGGAGAATCCCAGGGACGGGGAGCCTGGTGGGCTGCCGTCTATGGGGTTGCACAGAGTCGGATACGACTGAAGCGACTGAGTAGCAGCAAGGGAACAGATAGATGGACACAAAGATACCGGAGGAATTCAGAGAGGCCACTGCTCTAAAAGGGAATCTTCATCCACAGGAGACAGAAGATTGCACAACCACAAGGCAGACTTTTCTATTGGCACCGAGTCATCTTTGCTGGAAGTCTGGAAGGATTGTCAGCAAGATCTCTGCCAGTCTCCTCTGTGTCTCCCTCTATTTATACCCTGGGGTCAGGAGACAGGAGGAGGCTGCCTGAACTCAAGGACAATGATCAGCAAGCAATACCTTTGGTGCATTTATTCTTGGCAAGGATCCCCAGAGGTTAGGTTTCCTTTAAAAAGCAGCCGCTGAGAGAGGGAAATTCCAGTTTTTTAACTCTTTGGCTATTTCCAAAGAAATTAACAGAAACTTTAAATATCTGCTAGGTAGTCCTTAAGGCACCAAAATTTACCCTTAGACAAAATGACCATAGGCATTGCAAAAGTTCTTGACTCAAAAAAAAATTTTTTTTTCCAGGTTACTGGAAAGGGAGCAGCAAAAATAAATAAATAAAAAAGAATAAAACTGAAAGAGTCTCTAAGAGAACAAAAAAGGGATGGTAATATAAAATCACCATCCTAGCCAAGTATTTTAACTGTGTAATTGAACAGAAAAAGAGCTTGGTAAAATACTTAGGTTTATAATTAATGGACCTAAAAACAAATATATACATACATGTAACTAGTATAGCAACCATTAACCTAACTTTAACCTGATTTGCTAAAATGTTATTTTAATCCCTTTTAGGGAAAGCAGCAAAAGCTACAGTAACTAAGAGCACACATTTAGATGTCAGACCTGAACTGAATCTTGTGACCTTCCAGCTGCAAGACCTTAAAGCAGGTTACTCAAGCCCCCAGAGCCTCAGTTTCTTTAGTTATAAAATGGGCTGTTTTAAGTCTTCCTGAGGTGCTATACATAAAAGGTCTCCACACCGGTGCAGACCAAGAAAGTGCTCAGGAAGTGGTAAGTATTAGCAAGAGAGGTTCTCAGAATCATTATGACCATCATCACAATAACAAGAAAAGAAACGGATGCCAGGACTTTAGAAAGAAAGGAAAAAGTTCTGAACTTTCTTCTATCATTCCATCTGTTTATCAGTTGCATTGGTCTCTGTAGAATCCCCAAGAATGATAGAAAGATCCAATTATAGTCACAGAATTACCCAGGAATGATATTAACACCTTTGATCAAGCTTTCTATTAAATAGTTGAGACAAAAGGGTTTCTTTTCTAAACATTCAATTCCCAGGAAAACTCCACACCCTAGTAGCCTAGTTTGTCTAAATTTGATTTGTTCTTTGGTTCCAGAGGCCTGAGAGGCTACCTAAATACAGATTTCCTTCTAGAAGTCACATCAGAAGAGTTTCCATTTATTATTTCCCCAACAGCTTGGAGGAATTAAATATATACCCCAAGAGGAGACCCATCTTTGACACTGAAAGTAAAACCCTAACCCAATCCCAAGTTTGTGGAAATTGTAATAATAGATGCAGTTGCTGAAAATAGCACTTTATCATCAGGCTGGAAAGACTCAATAGGACAAAATTGTCCTCAATTGCATTATAGGTTTTCAAGGGCTAAAGACCGACCATTTAAATACAACTGTATGGTTTTGTGTGCACGTGTATGAGTACACATGTGCACGCAATGAAAGCAGGTTTGAGGATTGTGAGACATGCCTCACACCTGACTCTTCCTGTCATGTCAACGACACTCTCAACTTACACACGTCAGTTCACCTACACCAGAAAGGACAAGAAAAAGGAAAGGAAGACCTTAGAACACCCATGAAACTCAGCCAGCTTACAAGTATGAGTGCAGAGTGCACTGGCACTGCTCCAACGGAATATCATAGATTAGGTGGCTCATAAACAACCAAAGTATATTTCACTCCTGGAGGCTGGGAAGTCCAAGATAAAGGGCCTGGTAGATTCAGCATCTGGTGAGAACCATTTCTTAGTTCACAGACAGCCACTCTGGGGTCTCTTTCATAAGGGCACTAATTCCATTCTCAGGGACTCCACCCTCACGACCTAATCACCTCCCCAAAGCCTCACCTCCTGGTATCATCACACTGGGGGTTAACATTTCAACACACAAATTTTGGCGGGACACAAACATTCAGTCTCTGGCAAGTACCAATAATCAAGAAGATGCAAATAAATTCAAATGGCACATTTCTATGAACTTTTCATCTGACTTCAGAATAAATAAATTGGCATTTGGATTAGAAATTTTCATTCTTTTCTTTTGCAATTAACCTTTATCAGTTGAGTTGAGGAGATTGGCAATTACAATAAAATGACTTTCATGAACACAGTCCAAGTAATGATAGCAGAATTACACTTGGTAAGAGGAAGAAGCCATTATTGGATGAAAAACCTGGATAAAAGAGTGGATAATGGTAGATAACTAGGAGTTGGCTTATCACGCATCTCCATACTATGTATCTGTTCAGTTCAGTCACTCAGTCATGTCTGACTCTTTGTGACCTCATGAATGGCAGCACACCAGGCTTCCCTGTCCATCACCAACTCCCGGAGTTTATTCAAACTCATGTCCATTGAATCATTGATGCCATCCAACCATCTCATCCTCTGTCATCCCCTTCTCCTTCCACCTTCAATCTTTCCCAGCATCAGGGTCTTTTCTAGTGAGTTAGTTCTTTGCATCACGTGGCCAAAGTATTGGGGTTTCATCTTCAGCATCAGTCCCTCCAATGAATACTCAGGACTGATTTCCTTTAGAATGGACTGATTGGATCTCCTTGAAGTCCAAGGGACTCTCAAGAGTCTTCTCCAACACAACAGTTCAAAAGCATCAATTCTTCAGTGCTCAGTTTTCTTTATAGTCCAACTCCCACATTCATACATGACTACTGGAAAAGCCATAGCTTTGACAAGATGGACCTTTGTTGGCAAAGTAATGTCTCTACTTTTTAATATGCCGTCTAGGTTGATCATAGCTTTCCTTTCAAGGAGCAAGCATCTCTTAATTTCCTGGCTGCAGTCACCATCTGCAGTGATTTTGGAGCACCCCAAAATAAAGTCTATCATTGTTTCTGTCGTTTCCCATCTATTTGCCATGAACGATTGGACTGGATGCCGTGATCTTAGTTTTCTGAATGTTGAGTTTTAAGCCAACTTTTTCACTCTCCTCTTTCACTTTCATCAAGAGGCTCTTTAGTTCTTCTTCGCTTTCTGCCATAAGGGTGGTGTCATCTGCATATCTGAGGTTATTGATATTTCTCTCAGCAGTCTTGATTCCAGCCTGTGCTTCATCCAGTTAGCATTTCTCATGATGTACCCTGCATATAAGTTAAATAAGCAGGGTGACAATATGCAGCCTTAATGTACTCCTTTCCTGATTTGGAACCAGTCTGTTGTTCCATGTCCAGTTCTAACTGTTGCTTCTTAATCTGCATAGATTTCTCAGGGAGGCAGGTCAGGTGGTCTAGTATCCCCATCTCTTGAAGAATTTTCCACAGTTTGTTGCAATCTACACAAGGCTTTGACATAGTCAATAAAGCAGAAGTAGATGTTTTTCTGGAACTCTCTTGCTTTTCTGAAGATACAATGAATGTTGGTAATTTGATCTCTGGTTTCTCTGCCTTTTCTAAATCCCAAGCTTACATATTATATATGTGAGCATGTATATACATATATATACTGCAGATTAACACCAATATTATATATGGTACGTGTATGTATATATAATACATATACATTCATGTATATATAGAAACATGGGATTGATATGTATATATTTCTATGTATAAGGGTGTGTATATATGTGAGCATATATACATATGCAGGCATTGAAAAATTCATGTGCGTAAATAGTATATGTGTGTGTTCTTGTGAAGTTTCATCCTCACAAAGGAATGTGTCTCATGAGCTCTGTCTATAACTGACATACGGCCTTGTTTTAGGAAACATGTTTTCCATTTATATGGTTTATTATTCCCTGGTTGTTCCCTTCCTCCAGCAAAGTAATGCTGAACCTACATCTTCTCCCCATCCTCCCTACCAGAGCACCTGCCCCCACTGGGAAAAGCCAAGTCCTTCCCACTTTTGCAGGACCATGACACACCATCATACCCTGTGGACAGCCAAGGGCAGCCCATCCTAAGTAACTATCTCTATCAATCCCAACTTCTTCCTCCCAAGGGCCTTTGTCCGCCCTAGTAGAGCACAGATTTTGGTGGGAAGGCTCATCCAGACAGCTTCCATGGAACATGGGACATCTGGATCCAATAATGCCTTGTAATAAAGTACCTCCTGTAGCCAGATTCATGTCTCATCCCCTGTGTTCATGATGAGAGTCATGTCTCCCTGTGTCAGAGTCTCTTAAGAGGGTGGGGGTGTAAGCTCTGACTTTTATATAAATATGACCCTGTTGCCCTTGAGAACATGTGGGAAATTGTCTGTTGAAGGGCCTGGATCACTATATGAGCCCACTCTCCTGAGGCCAGATGCACTGTCTGTCCTGCCCCAGTTATCCCTTTCCCTTTAACCTGGCGGGGGGCTGAGGAGGGGGGGGTCTCTCCTGAACACAGAGTGAAGGGTCTTCATCACTACCTCACTGCTCCAGTCTCTTGAGAGACAAAGAAAAGGATGCATTTTCCTGCACACAGCATCACCACCCATTCCTGGCCATAATATGAGTAGAGCCAGGAGGATACCAGGCTTCACCCTGGTCAGTCTGTCCTTAAAACGTCTCCATCATTCTGTCTGCATGCCTGCATCTCCTCTAGGACCCTCCCTCGTATGTTCAAATGCCTGATCTTGACCCAGAGGTGCTCCCCATGCCCCATAGGGAGCCCTGTAATCCCGAATTCCCTTTAAACTCTCTATTCTCATCAAAAATATACCAGTCTTCTGTGTCCTTTACTCCTAAAGGTGATAGGAGGTAATATGTCACCCTGTTAATTTAATATCACCGGATGTATTTACTAGCTAATGGGTTACCTCTTATCAAGAAGATCAACAGACAGTAAAACCAGAGATGGGATTCTACGAATTCTGTGTAGGCTAATGAGGCATCACTGGAGGGGAAGTGAGATTTCGCCTCTTTCCTGCCATCCTGTGTAAATAGTCACCAACTCAACACACAGAGCAAAGCCAAGAGGAGGGACAGAAGACCACGGGAAAGCACTTCTCCAAAAAGACCGTGTTAGGTGTTCCTGATCCTCGCCCCCACCCTGACCTCTCTCAGAACCACACATGGAGTCTCTCTGGGCTCCCACATGGAGGGTGGGCTTCCTTCCCCTGCGGTAGTGGAGTCCAGCAGACAAACAGCACTCCAGGGGCAGAGAAGCCTCAGAGTGCTTCCCCAAGGGCACCGCAGAGAACTGGAATACAGGAACTCAAAGGCCAAGCCATCAGAAAGACTTTTGGCAGGGATACAGGGGCCATCAGGAAGCTAATTTAGATCCCGCTGGGCTGACTTGAATCTGGAAGGAACAGAGAAAGAACAAGAAAAGTATGTGGTGAATTGTCAGAAGGCAGGAAAGACCCAAGGCCTTGGTCTTAATCACGTTCCATATGAAGAAGTTCTGGCATGACGCATGCCTGAAACTTGCCAAGCCTTGAGTAATGGGAACAAACAAGAGAGGAAGAGGGGGGTTGCTGAGAGTGCCTGGTGGGGAGAGGGAAGTCAGGCCATGTCTAGGTGGTGCCAAACATCTGGGTAAACTGTAAAATGTTAAGCCAATTTCGAACCATTTTGTCTATAGAATAGCAAACACTGAATCTGAATGTCTAGGTCACATCATTGTAACTTTGTTTTATTTTTCAGTTTGTGCAGATGTTTGAAAGTTCCTGGAGGGCATAACCAAGGCTTATTTATTTTCAGTTATCTTCACCTTCTAATACTCAGTACATGCCTAGTACCTCACAGCTACTCTATACACATTTGAGAAAGGGAGAGAGGCAGGGGAGAAGGATGAAGCCATGTACAGATTACCTCCAAATCTTTGATGACAGGATGATCACATAACTCATTGCTCAAACTGGGACATTCTTGAGAGTAAAAGTGGCTGCTAACACTGGCCCAAGCCATATGGTCACCCTACTTAATGGTCAGTTACATATGGAAGATGAAGCATTAGCAAGGAACTGCCTCTGTTGTTATTTTCCAAACACTAAGTTAGACAGGCTTGCAGTGCAGAAAAAATAGCAAGAAGGTCAATGTGGCTGGAGCAGAGAGAGGGAGGGGAGGTGGGAAAATGAGGCAGGACTTGGACTTCATTACAGGTATGAGGAGGTGCCCTGGTGGTAGGGGGCTGGGGAGTTTGCTGGGTGAGTGACAAGTTGTGATTTATGTTTTAAAAGATCTGTCTGCTTAGAATAGAGTCAGAAAGTACATTGGTAGATGCTATAGGTCAGGGGATGGGGGGTGGGGAGTTAGTGTTTAATGGAAAAAGTTTCACTTTAGTAAAGTGAAAAATTCAAGAGATGGCTGATGGTTAAATCTCAACATTCAGAAAACTAAGATCATGGCATCTGGTCCCATCACTTCATGGCAAATAGATGGGGAAACAGTGGAAACAGTGTCAGACTTTATTTTTGGGGGCTCCAAAATCACTGCAGGCAGTGATTTCAGCCATGAAATTAAAAGACACTTACTCTATGGAAGGAAAGTTATGACCAACCTAGATAGCATATTCAAAAGCAGCTACATTACTTTGCCAACAAAGGTCCATCTAGTCAAGGCTATGGTTTTTTCCAGTGGTCATGTATGGATGTGAAAGTTGGACTGTGAAGAAAGCTGAGCACCGAAGAATTGATGCTTTCAAACTGTGGTGCTGGAGAAGACTCTTGAGAGTCCCTTGGACTGCAAGGAGATCCAACTAGTCCATTCTAAAGGAAATCAGTCCTGGGTGTTCTTTGGAAGGACTGATGCTAAAGCTGAAACTCCAATACTTCGTCCACCTCATGTGAAGAGTTGACTCATTGGAAAAGACCCTGATGCTGGGAGGGATTGGGGGCAGGAGGAGAAGGGGACGACAGAGGATGAGATGGCTGGATGGCATCACCGACTCGATGGACATGAGTTTGAGTGAACTCCAGGAGTTGGTGATGGACAGGGAGGCCTGGCGTGCTGTGATTCACGGGGTCACAAAGAGTCAGACACGACTGAGCGACTGAACCGAACTGAGAGTTGCACAATGTGAATGTACTTATTGCCACTGAACTGTACAGTTAAAAATGGTATGTTTTATATTATGTTACTTTTACCAAAATTAGTAGAAATTTTTAATAAATAAAAAATAAAAAACCAACGATCTGTCTGCTGTATAGCACAGAGAGCTCTACTCACTACTCTGGGATGACCTAAATGGGAAGGAGGGAGCTTCCCAGGTGTTTCAAACAGTAAAGGATCTGCCTGTAATGCAAGAGACTTCTGCGTATAATGCAAGCTAAACTTGAGTTCTAGTACATATTCTGGGCCCAGTGAGCTGCAGAGTCTTGGTCAATCCCTGGGTCGGGAAGTTGCCCTGGAAAAGGGAATGACAACCCACTCCAGTATTCTTGCCTGGAGAATTTCATGGACAGAGGAGCCTGGCAGGCTACAGTCCATGGGGTCACAGAGAGTCAGACACAGCTGAGAGACTAACACTTTCACTTTCTTTCCTTCAAATGGGAAGGAAATTCAAAAAAGAGGGAATATATGTATATGCATATATATATATATGCATAGAGTGGATTCACTTTGCTGTATAGTAGAAACTAACACAACGTTGTAAAGAAACTATACTCCAATAAAAATAAATTTTAAAATATATTTTTTAATGTTGTAAACAAAAGAAAATACCTGTCTGGCTGTAGTATGGAGAATGAACTGTAGGGGAAGAGTAGCATATGCCACGGAAAAGGCAATGGCACCCCACTCCAGTACTCTTGCCTGGAAAGTCCCATGGACAGAGGAGCCTGGTAGGTTGCAGTCTATGGGGTCGCTAAGAGTCAGACACCACTGAGCGACTTCACTCTCACTTTTCACTTTCCTGCATTGGAGAAGGAAATGGCAACCCACTCCAGTGTTCTTGCCTGGAGAATCCCAGGGACAGGGGAGCCTGGTGGGCTGCCGTCTATGGGGTCGCACAGAGTCGGACACGACTGAAGCGACTTAGCAGCAGCAGCAGCTATGCCACTGTGGTTGTGCAAGTGCAAGAGGATGGTGGCTAGTGCTGGGGGCAGTGTGTGCTGAGGAAGTGGAAATAAGGGGACAGTTTTAGGAGAACTGGTCTACATTGAATTGCTGATACAATCAGGAGGGAGGGATAAATCAGGAGCTTGGGATGAACATACACACACTAATATATAAAATAGATAACCAACCAGGACCTACTGTATACCTAAGGAAAGTCTTCTCAATATTTTGGAATAACATATATGAGGAAAGAATCTAAAAAAGAATGAATATATGTATATTTATGACTGAAGTACTTTGCTCTACACCTGAAACACAATATTGTAAATCAACCGTACCCCATAAAATGAATTTTTAAAAAAATGAGAGGCATAAAAAATGACTCAAATTTAGAAGCTGAGCCACCAGCTGGGTAGATGGTGATGTCCTGGTCTGCCTGGGCAGGTCAGGGGAGGTCAGTAGCCTTGCAAGGACTTCATTGACCTTTGCCTGAAAATGAGTTACTCTGAAACCCTCAGCTAGTTTCAGTTACTCTGAAACCCTCAGGGTCTCCCTGCTGTTTATCTTCCTTGGCTCTTATCACTACTTATACATGTTTTATGTATGGGTTTACTAGGTTAATGATCATCTCCCCTGCCAGACTATAAGGGACTTTGTCTTGCTCACCAATATGCCTAGCATCTAATATGTGCCCTATAAATATTTGCTGGAAAGAAAACCAAACTAAGTTTTTTTAAAGCTAACTTGAGTTCTAGTACATATTCTGGGACCAGCGAGCTGCAGAGCCTTGGTCAAGCCATTGGGCCTCTCTGGTTCTCAACTCTCATCATTACCACAACAGTTTGCATGAGGTGCCTGCCAAGGTCCCTTCCAGCTCATTCAGGAACCATAATTACGTTCTTTGATGCTCACAGGTGAGCTGGAATAAGCAAATCCAGAAGACAGTGTCCAAAGTCCTCTGAAATGAGGAAATATTACTGACCTAGAGCTGAGAAGGGAGGTTGTCCCCAGTGGTCAGGCCGTCACAGAAGTACGTGGAGATATATCAACATCACAGAGAAGCAACGCATCAGGGAGAGCAGGCTGGACTCATTTCCCTGGTCCTCAAGGAGGAAGGTGACACACCACCCCATTACCAGCCTGAGCAGGTATTCCAGGTCCCCATTCCTCCAAGGCTGCTGATTGGGGTCCTGCCACTCTGTCAGCCGTCAGCAGCACCTTCCTTTCTCTTCCTTCATGACTGCTCCCATTATTCAAAGTGTGGTATGTGGTTTACATGCAATAAGCCAGATCATCTTTGTACTAAACGTGACTAAGTCTGCTATCCTCTGATAATACAAGGCACGGTTTTATTTTCTCATTTCCTCCTTCCTTTTTCCAGCCTCACGTCCAAGAGGGAACTTTGGAATGAGCCCCATGAAGGTTGTTATTCTGCCAACAGCACTGTGATGACCCCTGGGTCTCCTGATTCCACGCTTGGCATTCCCGAACCCAACAGCTTCCCTCTGACCTTCTCTCTCTCTCTCCTTGCCAACAGGAAAGAGAGTGTGTGGATAAAAGAAACTGACAGATAACGCAAAACCCCATGTTAGTCATTAGTTAAAACTTCCTGAGCCACTAACAAGAACCAGAACTCACCCTAGGAATATTTCAAAACCTCTGCATTCAGGCTAGGTTGGTGTCGAGTTGCAACAGTATGCACTGCAGGTCTGAACAATCATGCCTCATGCCAACAGCTAGCCCAGGCCCAGAGGAAAGCTCCAGAACACCAGGGCAGAGACCAGAGTCCTGAGCTCAATTATCACAGCCCAGATGCACCGCTGGAGGCTCCTCTCTGCCTGATTTTCCAAACCGTGGATCCTAAGTCCTGCCTGTGTCCAACCACAAGGACTCCTCTTCTGCTCCACCTTCCTACTCTAAATGGGCCTTTAGGCACCAATCTCTGGCCACACTCCGCCTATGCCCTGTGCTTACATGGGCCCTTGTCTGCTCTGTGCTAACACTGACCCCAGTGTCCTTGAGAATCAAAGGATCCAGATCTTCACAGATATACCAGCTGTCCTACTTTTTTTTTTTTTCTCCATCTTCCTAATTTGTAGCTTATAACCTGTTTCAGGTTCTCTCTTGCCTGCATCTCTTCCTAGGCTAGAGCCCCTTCCTATGGAACTCCTGTTTCAAGGTTCCACTGGGAGCCCTGTGAGCAGCCACACTGAAGATTGTTTTCTCTGCCATATTCTCTTGTTTATCCTTCTGCTTCTAAAGTGAAGTCACTCAGTTGTGTCCGACTCTTTGCAACCCCATGGACTGTAGCCTACCAGGCTCCTCTGTCCATGGGATTTTCCAGGCAAGCATGCTGGAGTGAGTTGCCATTTCCTTCTCCAGGAGATCTTCTTGAACCAGGTCTCCCACATTGCAGGCAGATGCTTTACCATCTGAGCCACCAGGGAAGTCCTCTGCTTCTAAATCTTTTATTATAATGAGACATGGCCAGGCCTCCAAATTCTCATTACACAGGCTTCATCCAATTTGAAGAAAAATTAACATACCTGGTAGCAAACTTCTGACTGCAAAGACATGCTTCCCAGGTCCCATCTGAACCACCAACATCTGTTGGCCTTATCTGCTTCAGGGCCTGGTTATGTCTATCTGTAACAACAGATACTGTCCTTGTCCTTCTATGCTTATTCTCTGAACTGTGTCCTGTTTAAGAAGAACTCCGATCATGTCACACTTGTGCTCAAAATCCTACAGTTTCCCTCCCATTTCAGGGTAAAAGTCAACGTCTTCACAGTGGTCTAGAAGCCCCTTCAAATTGGAGGTGTAACCAATTATTCCAAAAAGATACCAGGCATGCCCCTGTTCCTCTACCTGAAACTGTTTAATCTGGAAAGCACAGCTCACTCATTCCTTCTACTACTTCAAATCTTTTCTCAAATGACATATGCAGGCCACCTCGTTCACAATATCAGCTCCTACCTAGTCATCCCATCTCCCTTACCTTTCTTTTCTGTTTCTAAATTATATTCTATTATACCATGTAATTCACTTGTGTGTGTGTGTGCTTAGTCACTCAGTCACGTCCGACTCTTTGCGACCCAATGGACTGTGGCCCACCAGCCTCCTCTGTCCATGGGGATTCTCCAGGCAAGAATATTGGAGTGGGTTGCCAAGCTTTCCTCCGGGGATCTTCCCAACCCAGGGATCGAACCCAGTTCTCCTGCATTGCAGGCAGATTCTTTACCATCTGAGCCACCAGGGAAGCCCTGGTATATAATTCTTTAATTTTGTCTCTTGCACTAGAATTTAAGCTCCCAAAGGGCAGGAATTTTCATCTGTCTTATTCAGTGATGAATCCTCAGTGCCCTGAATATTGCCTGGCACGTAATATCATGGAATGGATTAATAACTCATTAGTAAGAAGTTCATCAGTATTTTAGAGTCCCAACTCCGGTCTTCCTGCCAGGTTTGAATCTCAGATTTTCTACTTTTAATAGCTGTGTGACTTCAAGCAAGTTTCTTAGCTATTTTATACCTCAGCTTATTGATGTACAAAAATGAAAAAGGCATTGCAACTATTCGGTTAACCCAGAAGTTCCTTAACATGTTATGGAAAAACCCAAATGGACTTTCTGGTCGGCCCCAGGATCGTCAATGAGAAAACTCATGAAGTATGTTTAGCATGGTGTCTGAAATACCGAAAGAACTCTGTGGATGGTATTTATTATCTTCAGCCCTAGTGGGTGAATTAGACTTTTGGAAATAATCAAAGAGCTACCTGGACTGAAGCCTGGTAAATAAAGTAACAGTGTCTCTGCTCAAGCAAGATGGGAAGATAATGCAATATGAGCAGTTCTCTTTTGTGGTTAATAAACTGGCTCTGTAAAACAATTCTGGGAGAGGAAAAAAAAAAGCAACTCATGTTTTCAGCCATGGTACTCCCAGTATGGCCACTTGGAAGGACAACACCCATTTGGCTTCTCAGTTCTAACATATTCATATTTGCTAGTCCCACAGAGTCCCAACAGAAGAAACGGTAGACATGGAGGCCCTAGAGGTCCTCTGCCATAGCTCCTGCTTCACACATCACTTTATGTTGCTTTTCTGCCCAGGAGCTTCAAGAGTATGTGGGTCAAGAACCTCTAGGGAGAGAGTGCCCAAGAGGCTTTACGGAGAGGATGTCACAGAAAATGATACCCTGAACCAGACCAGGCAGTAACCTGAGTGTTGGGAAGGTCTAGAAACCCAATCTGGGAAGAGTGATCAGAGATGGGATAGCTCGTTTGCAGAATAATCTTTCTGGGTCCCCGAGGAAGGGGAGGAGGGGCAGTCTCACCCCCATGTGGCTGATTGCCAGCCACCCTGTTACAGCTCTGAGACCTTCCTCCTCCTCTCAACTCTGGTACTGCAGGGAGAAGGGGGTGAGGAGATAGAGGAGCCCAGAGAGGCACACTCAACCCTACCACCTGTGAAGAGGCAAATGCCTGGCTCTTCCACTTCAGCTGTGCCCTCCATTCTTCCCCAGGGCCAAGCATATGCTTCAAACTGTATTCGAGACTCAAGGAGGGACCCTGCAGACTGTCCCTTCTCATTTTACAGAGGAAGAAACTGAGGCTCAGAGAGAAGGATGTGGGGGTGGCCAACATAGCTGGTGGCCATCTATATTCTTCAGCCTATCCCCAAGGTCACCTGTGGACAGCCTCCTTCCCAGCAATGGCTTCCTACATCTCCCTGCCTGAGGGCAGCCTCTGGCCTCAGGAACACACTCAGCCAGCAGGTGGAACAGGCCAGATGGTCCAGGAGGTTACTACTGTTATTGCTTAGAAGGGACACTCCACCTCTTGTCGTTGTTTAGTCACTAAGTCATGCATGACTCTTTTGTGACCCCAGAGACTCTAGCCTGCCAGGCTCCTCTGTCCATGGGATTTTTCCAGGCAAGAATACTGGAGTGGGTTGCCATTTCCTTCTCCAGGGGATTTTCCTGACCCAGGAGTTGAACCTGTGTCTTCCGCACTGGCAGGCAGATTTATTACTGCTGAGCCACAAGAGAAGGCCAACCTTCCACCTACCAGGGGAATAATTTCAAGGCATGCCACACAGTTTCCTGGAGGGACATTTTCTCATCCAGTTCATTCAGGGAAAATACTTTCATATTCAAGCAAGAAGTACTAAGCTGTAAGTTCTAAACATTTTTGTTCCTTTGGATCCCTTTGGCAATATGGTGGAGACTGTGGACCTCTCTTCGGGACAATTATTTTTGATGCACAAAATATATGGGATTATAAAGGACACTGCTACTGCTGCTGCTGCTAAGTCGCTTCAGTCGTGTCCGAATCTGTGCAACCCCATAGACGTCAGCCCACCAGGCTCCCCCGTCCCTGGGATTCTCCAGGCAAGAACACTGGAGTGGCTTGCCATTTCCTTCTCCAATGCATGAAAGTGGAAAGTGAAAAATGAAAGTGAAGTCGCTTAGTCGTGCCAGACTCTTAGCGACCCCGTGGACTGCAGCCTACCAGGCTCCTCCATCCATGGGATTTTCCAGGCAAGAGTACTGAAGTGGGTTGCCATTGCCTTCTCTGTAAAGGACACTAAATATGCTAAAAAACAATTTTCAAAATAATTTTAAAATAACTTTGGAATATCATAACATGCAGATGTCTTTATTTTATCACAACAAATAAGATCAAAGGAGAATCTCATAATGAACATAATTTGAGAGTAGTGATGAACATAACAGTTGCTGCACCAGCTGTAATGTGACATGAAAACATGTGTGATTTCTGTTGTTGACAAAGTCACAGGCACTGCTGATATCGTAGTGTTGCCTACATTCATAATTGGAGGAAATGATAACATCCTGTTAGAAGTTAATGAATAAAGGTATAATTAGTTCCCATCAAGTTAAAATTTTTCCATCCAAGTTCATAGACCCTCTGAAATCTCTACATGGATCCTCTGGGTGTCTATGAATACCAGATAAGTTAGGAACACTGTGCAGGAATATCTATGTGAGTTGCTAACTGGTGACTCAAAACTGATTAAATGGCCCTTTGAATTTCCATTCCCTGGGTCAGGAAGATCCCCTGGAGGAGTGCACAGCAATCCATTCCAGTATTCTTGCCTGAAGAATCCCAAGGACAAAGGAGCCTGATGGACTATAGTCCATGGGATCACAAGGAGTCGAACATGACTGAAGTGACTTAGCATGCACTCTGAACAATTCAGTCCTAAAGCCATGAGTTAGGGCAGAACAAGGTGGTTCTATAGCAGAGATGCAGGGAGCTGCAGGGGTTCAGAGGAGGGTATCAGAACTTGAACAGACTGAAGAGGGTGGCCCCTGTCAAGGAGGGGATAGTAGCAGACATAGGAGATATCACAGGGCATTGATCAAATCAATAAATGTATCACTAACGGAAGCAAGGTTTCTCATTGTTAGAAAAGACAGAAACACAGAGAAGGAGAAAGCTAGAATAACCTCTGGTGTTGGATTCCAGATTAAGACATCTGTGTGAATGCATGTATGTATACATACGCTCCAGCTCTGACCACAGAGAAGTCTGGGGAGCAGCAATACCCTCCCAATAACAATAAGCACACCTAGCACTTAGATCTTGTCTTCTAAATACTATTTTCTTCTAAAAGAGAACAAGGTTCCTTGGAGAAATGGTTGATTGCATGATTGAGGGCAGAAAGAAGGGATGAGCCTGGAGAGCTAAAAGAATGAGTTCCCATTCTTTGTGAAAGGAAGGTTTATGTGAAAGGAATGCTGAAGTCAGCTTGAATCTGATCCCAGGGGCCAAAACAGGGACCATTTACACATGAATAATTAAGAATTAGAATGTGTTTAATACGATGAAAAATCTTGAGTCTATACAGATATAAATAAATAGATGAAACAGTTGAATGTTTGATGAGAAATGAGACGTTTATACAGTCTCAAGACACCTTCCCACAAAATACATATCAGTTACACAGGGGAAAAGAGTAACTTTACAGTGGGAAAACCTAGAAGACACCAACTTAATCTAGTAATCAAAGGTAGCAACACTAGTCATTGCATAAAGAGGCATCTGTCCCACTTGGTAAGATGCAGTTGAAAAGCACATACCCTAACTGCTGCAATATTCCTGCCAAAATGCCTAATCTGGGTATAACCACAGGGAAGCATCAGACATTGAAACTGAGGGTGTGCTACAGAATGCTAACCTTTGAACTTCAAAGTGTCAAGGTGTGTTCCAGACTGAAGGAGGCCTGAGACACGACAACCAAATGCAGCCTGTGATTCTGAACTCCACCCCTTTGCTGCGAGGACATTATTAGGACAATTGGCAAAATTTAAATGGGGTCTGAGGACTAGATGATAGCAAGGTATCAGTATTCATTTCCTGATTTTGATGCTCACACAAGAAAACGGTTTTTTTCTTAGGAAGCATCTTCCCAAATATTCCAGGGTGATAGGATACAAGTTGGAAATTTACTCTTAAAAAGTTCAGAGAAAAAAAAATGTTCTTTGTAGTATACTCTCAATCATTTTTGAAAGTCTGAGGTTGTTTCAAAATATAAAAAGAGGAGGAAAGGCTGATTCTGTGACCATCATTTACCTTTAGCCAGTACACAAGAGGAAATAAAACATAATTAAAGAAAGATTAGGGAGCGTGGGTTTCTTGGAAGAGAGTTGTGACCTTATATTTAGAGAATCCTGTTCATTTCAGTTGAGACGCAGGGATAGACATTCTCCACTGCGACCACACCTTAGAGGTGGACTGAAAGAGAGATTAACTCTTGGCCCAACTGCATGATAATCAAGATGCTGTACAAATAGAGCCATAGAGCACCACAACCAGAGCAGGACATGAAAAAATTTGAGTGCAGCTCACCCTTCCAGAACTGGGTGGGCAAAGAATACAAAAATATCTCCCAGGAGCAGTTGACACCATGGAGGAGAGCTATTCTTGAGCCACCTTGTAAGGATCCAGCCCCAGAGGTAAGGTGATTCCACAGTCAGAAGCTCAGAGGGAAGAGGAGATTGGAAGTAAAAGAGGAGAACCATACCTGGTCAATAGGAGAGTAAGCCCCCAAGTCAGAGAATAAGACAGTCGGCAGTGCCTGATACCACTTTAGGGAAAGGAGCTCTCTTAAGACCTATGAAAGTACTCCAAGAGAGAGTGCTAATATTTGAGAATTGACACTCAGAGGGCCTCAGCCCCAGAATTTAACTATATCAATACTGGACTAAAACCCCAAAGAACGAGCAGCAGTACCATAAGTGGCAGAAAAGGAAAGAAACAATAGAGAAAACATAGAACAAAATACACCCTACCCTTCCCCACTGCAAGTCCCCAAGGCTTGGTCAGACCTAGAGTTCGGAACTGGAGGGAAAAAAAAAAAACTTGAAATTTTTAGTTGAATTGTAATATTTCAATACTGGAAAGCAAGACTAAAATATTTGAGAGTGACCAAACATCTATGGAATCTCCCAGGGACAGGGAAGGAAAAGCCAAAGGAACTCATGCGAAAACCAGTGATGAGTAAGAATAACGTGACTCGGCTTCTCCCCAGCAAGTCCAGCCCATTCAATCAGCCATTACATATGCATTATCTTGTTGAGTCCTCATGACACCCTAGGAGCAAGCCTGACTGAAAGGGACTAACAGCAGGCTTATGGGTACCAGTCACAGTACCCAGTTTGCCAGCCTTCCGGGAGCCCCTGGCATTGATCTGCACCATCACCTCACATGTGGGTAACCAGGGAGCAGACACCAACAGGCAAGCCAGTAGGTAGGCAGCAGAAACCGATAGAGGATAATGCAACGCACAGTTGTAGGGAATTTGTTTTGCTTTGTAGTGGCTTCCTGGGAAAACCACAGCTACAGGGAGGATTAGAGTCAGGGATGGGGTGGTTCTTCCAGTGCAAAGGCACTGGCAGAAAACATATTGTGAAAGTTAAAAGCCCCAGCAGAGAAAAGCCCAACCCAGGGATGTTCACAAACCGAGATTCTGTTTATTTGCCCGTCGTTCTGTTTCTTACTCCTGCTTGTATACTAGAATCACCTGGGCCCTAAACTCAGAGACTCTAGACGCTGGATTTTTTTTTTAAGTTCCCTGGATGATTCTAATGTGCAGCCTGAGTTGAGAATCATAGCTCGACTGCAATGATCTTGCTGCTTCAGTTTGACAAAAAGAAAAAGAAAAATGCTTTGTCTTGATCACAAATGTCAACTTCGGAAAAGCTTGGCTGAGCATGAACTTCAACCCTGTAAAGTAACTTGTAAAAATTATCAACATACTAATGAATATTTCAGCTTTCCGTCATTTACTAGGTTTAAGTATAGAAAGAGAGATTGATCTATCTTGCTGTGCTAGTGGTAGAATTTGTCTATTTAAAAGTGTTTTTCCTGCATTTGAAGAAGACAATCATCAGTTCAACTTATCTTTCCTTACGTTGCTCCCCTTGCAAAAAAAACACACACATTCACATGAAGGTTTAAAAAAAGAGCAAAGCCATTAGCCCAACCAGGTGAGTGAACTGGGGTACTTTGTTTCATGTAAACTCTGTGGAACCAAACCCCCACACTACAGCATTTCCATCCACCCACGGATGTCAGCATTTTAATAAAAGCTGAAAACAGGTAGTTAGATGAGTCTACACTTTGACAGTATTTAACTCCAAAGTCACTTTCAATTTCCACCCCTTTTGTTTTAATATTAACATTTCCCATTACTCACACTGAGGATTCCCAGGTAGTACTAGTCGGAAGAACCTGCCTGCCAATGCAAGAGACATAAAAGACATGGGTTCAATCCCTGGGTCAGGAAGATCCCCTGGAGGAGGGCACAGCAACCCACTCCAGTATTCTTGCCTGGGAAATCCCATGGACAGAGGAGCCTGGTGGGATCCAGTCCATAGGGTTGCAAAGAGTCAGACACAACTGAAGCGACTTAGCATGTGTGCATTACTCACATTATAAGAAAAGGTCCAGATTCCTCTGCTTGAAAGTCAAGGTCCTTTGCAATCTATTTCCAACCTAACTTTTGACTTTTACCTCCTTCCTTTCATAGCTAGTAAGTCCTCTCACTATCCCAAACTTTCTAAAATCACCTTTTTTTCTTCCATTTACTTTTACCTTCATTAAAATGTATTTTTGACTAATTTTTTCCCTACTGAAGATAATAGTGTTTCATCTTAAACTGAAGCAAGAACGTATTTAAATAACCATGCTGCTGCTGTTAAGTCGCTTCAGTCGTGTCCAACTCTGTGCGACCCCATAGACGGCAGCCCACTAGGCTCCCTGTCCCTGGGATTCTCCAGGCAAGAACACTGGAGTGGGTTGCCGTTTCCTTTTCCAGTGCATGAAAGTGAAAAGTGAAAGTGAAGTTGCTCAGTCGTGCCCAACTCTTAGCGACCCTATGGACTGCAGCCCACCAGGCTCCTCCGTCCATGGGATTTTCCAGGCAAGAGTACTGGAATGGGGTGCCAATAACCATAGATACATCTATTTGTCTTCACTACTAATGAAAAGACAATGTTGACCATACCACTGACAAGCACAGGGATAGACTCATCACTCTAGTGGCTCCAGCACTTCACCCCTCTCTGGATCCTTGGCCTTTGTAATGTGACTTGGTTGTTCTGCCAACCAAAAGGTGGCACGTATTTTCCCACTCCTTATTATCAGTTTGAGACTTGCTTTGAACATTGGACAGACCTGACATAAGCCAAAGCTTAAACAGAAGTGCTCAAGTATTTCTTCTTTTGCTTCTCCTCATCTGTGATTGCTTGGAAAACTATTGCTTGGAAAAAATGCCAGAACTAGCCCATTGGAGGATGCCAAACATATGACCCAGTGACTGCAACTGCCCCAGCCAACAGCCAATCAACTGCCAGACTGGTATGTGAGTGAACTCAGCTGAAACCAGAAGAACCTCCCAGCTGAGTCCATCCTAAATCAGCCAACCCTTGAAAACATAGGGGCTTCCCTGGTGGCTCATTTGGTAAGGAATCTGCCTGCAATGCAGGAGACTCAGGTATAATCCCTGGGTGGGGAAGACCCCCTGGAGAAGGAAATGGAAACCCCCTCCAGTATTCTTGCATGGGAAATCCCATGGACAGAGGAGCCTGGTGGGCTGCAGTGCATGGGGTCGCAAAGAGTCAGACATGACTTAGCAACGAAACCACTAAACACCACTAGAAACCATTATACCAGTGAGCCCAACCAAGACCAAAAGAACTGCCCAAACAAGTCCAGCCTAAACTGCAATCTTACAAACCAACTGACTTAAAAAAAAAAAAAAAAAAACCAATGATTTTCAGTCACTGGGTTTCAGGATGCTTTGTTTCACATATTATTGTGGCAATTAATAAATGGTACAATTGCTATGCTAAAGACTGTATAGCAATAATTTAAGTGAAAGCAACCGGGCAAAGATGAGGCAGCAAGACCCAGGGGTGCAGGGACTATGTTGGGTGATTTACCACTGCCTCCCCTTTGCATGGCACAGGGACAGTTACAGAGACTCAATAACACGTGCTGGATGAGGCGAACATCCGGTTGTAACAGACCCTATGCTGGAACAGTTCTCAGAATGGTCATAAAATCATTAACTTCCAAACTTTTAAAAATACAGCTGACCAACTTCTATCATTTACTTACCTTTTTTTCCTTTCTAAGTCAAAATCCTCAGCTAGCACATATAAACCACACAGTAAAAAGAGGTTTCTGTAAAAGCCTTTTCCCAAGCACGCCAATGACTCCTTGCCCCATCACATAAAGTCATTTCTTCCCAGCTGCCAGGCTGCTTCTGAAAGAGCTAGAGCCCTGCCAGTTACAGTAGCTGGTATAAAAGCTAATCTTATAAAACACACATCACTTCTCCAACCCCATAATTAAGACCAGAAATCTGTAACTGAGACATTCATAAAACTGGGGTTTCCAAGTGCCAGCTTTGCCTTCAGGTTCTACACAATGGGGCAGATTTGGGAAAAGCTGCCCAGAATAATCTGATGGGCAGGACAATGGGCTCCTGAATGGTCAGTGGCCAATGGGAGCAGCCCCAGGTCAGTGCTTTCCAAAGCTTCTTCTCCGAGTTCATGGCTCAGTACTTCTCCATTCACCTGTGATCACTATTAGAGGCCAAGACTAAACAGCTATTAGCAAATCCATTGTATTAATAGAACAGATTTCTATGGACAAGGTTAGTAGTTGTTTGACTTTCGGAGTTCTGTCTTTATTAATGTCTCCAGAGGCTAGTTGTGAATGAGAAGGCTTTTTAACTTCTCAGAAAGATATTTCTATTTCATCAATTTTATCTTTCACAGAAGGGACCAGCTTCAACCAACTCTTTTCCAATCCTCATACTTGGCTTCAAGTCAGAAGCCAAGATTATTAAACTGATGTAGACACTGTGCTTATTAACTGAGTTCTGATTTATTAACATGCTTGTTTAGACGCAGTCATAACAAGAATTGGGCAGCTAAAGCCACTCCTTCCCAAAATGCAAATACATACACGTGCTTTGCCTCTGAGTCTATTTATCTGGACCAAAGCGTTGATTTTGGCAGGTCATCTTTGAATCCACTTTGGGAGCCTGTCCCTTTGATATAGTCGGAGGGTAAAACCGCCACATCCACATATGTCTTCAATTGCTGAGATATTCTTTTCCCACCACTTCCCACTGTGGAGAAATTTTCAATCTGTTTAATATGAGGGAGGAGCCAGGTTGCTATTCTGGGTTTAACTATGAAATATTTATTCGAGTTCTAACTTACCAAGAGCTATTTGAAACCCCAGGGCCTTAGGATTGTATCATTTTCATAAACAGAGGCCCAGAAATTGATCAGGTAATGGGAGGAGGAAGAGGGAAGGTCACCCTGATTTGAAGGAGTGGCAGAGCAGGGAGCTTAGATGATAAGCACCCAGCAGACAGGAAGGGCAACTTTCACGTGCTTCCTTCACAGTTATGGGCAAAGAACGTGAAAACGGAAAAGCACCATCAAGATCATATATGGCAAACTTTGCATTTTATATGAGGAAATTAAAGCCCAGAGAGGTTAGGTGATCTACCCAAGGTTACACAGCAATTCAAAAGAGGAATCAAGATGAATTTTTTTCAGCAAATAACATGAGTACCATCTACAAAGACAGGGCAGTATCATAGGGTTTGATCTTGTAGGTACAAGCCGCAGTACAAACTTTCAAATGTTTTTATCTCTGGCGCCCAAACTCAGTGCACTCATACCAGTGAGCTCCCAACATTAGCTCCCAACAGTGAAGAATTCATGATTTAGGGCGAGGGTTCTCAACCTCAGCACTTCTGACAGTTCAGCGTGGGCAATTCTTCGTTGGGTGGGGATAAAACATCTTGCAGTCTCCCTAGCTTCTACCACTAGATACCAGTAGCATTGAGTTTGGTTCTCCAGGCATTGCCAAATGTCCCCTGGGGAGCAAAACTGCCCCAGTTTAGAACCACTGATTTAAAGCAAAATTAATCTGACACCTGTTCAAGGCTCCACATAAGCATCATTAAGCTGAATGATATATTTATATTAATGATGAGGAAGGTAGAAAGATCTGGAGAGTTAAAGAGAAAGACTTGATATCATCACAGAATTATCCAGTGCCTAGAACCATGCTTCGTACAAAAAACTTATATTCCATCTTTTTATAAATTAATATGTAATATTTAAACTATTTTATTTTAATTTATTGGGCTTTTTAGAAATTGATGATGTTTTATTCTTATTTATTATTTTGGCCATATTGTGCAACATGTGGGTCTTGGGTCCCTGACCAGGGATCAAACCCAGGTCTGCTGCATTGGGAGTGTGGAGTCTTAACCACAGAACTGGCAACGAAGTTCCAATTGTTATTTACTATTAATAATAATAAGTGTTAAATTATTAATAAAAATCTTCTAAATGCTTCATGTTTACATTCAGATAATTTTCTTTCCTTTTTCTTACTTCTAATGGACAGTGGGTATACTTTTCCCAATGGCCATTGTAATTCTTCTTTGAAAAAAAAAAAAAAAACATAGCCCAAAGGGTATACAAAGTACACACAAGTAGTGTAAAAACAATCCCTCCCCCAAATAACAATTTTAAAAAGCTTCATTCACATTTGATCCTTTACTAAATTAAAATGTGAGTGAACATCCTGCGGCAACTTCGCTCACATTAGGGCTGTCAGGCGGCTTTCTGGCCACCAGCCCTGAGCTGCTGAGGATGGAAGTGGTTAAAGGAGGCAGAGAGGAAGGATGGGCCCTGGACAGTGCAGAGTTAGTACCAATTTCATGTCATTTCAAACTCCCAGCATGAAGCAACTCCTACGTCCTAGGGGAAGGTAGTGATCTGTGACTTTGCTGCGGTACCCACTGGAGGCTAGTGTGTGAGGAACTGTGAGAGGAGCCCCGCAGCTGGACTCAGCTCCGTGACTCACAGAAGACACAAAATGACACTGGTAGGTGATTTTTAAAAACTCGTTTGTGAAAAGTTGCTATTGAGTGAGGGATAAAACCTCAGGAAAGTTGGAGAGGTAGTTAACTGTAGCTAATGAGCAACATGCGGAGAAGGCAGTGGCACCCCACTCCGGTACTCTTGCCTGGAAAACCCCATGGACGGAGGAGCCTGGTGGGCTGCAGTCCATGGGGTTGCTAAGAGTTGAACACGACTGAGCGATTTCACTTTCACTTTCCACTTTCATGCACTGGAGAAGGAAATGGCAACCCACTCCAATGTTCTTGCCTGGAGAATCCCAGGGACGGGGGAGCCTGGTGGGCTGCCGTCTATGGGGTCCCACAGAGTCGGACACGACTGAAGCAACTTAGCAGCAACAGCAGCAGCAGCAATGAGCAATGTGAGGGTAAGCAAAGAAACACTGAATTCTCTGTGGAAACGCAAGTCAAGACAAAATCAAGAAGTTGTAACATTCTCTTACTCTCACCTTATTCTCAAATTGAGGGAGTCAGAAAGTTTTGGAGCACAGTCCTCTGGGCTGTCTATTGTAAAGCCTCACTTCACAGGGGCTCACGAAAGAGGGTCCAGACTGAGAGACTCTGCCACCGCAGGCTGGGTGCGGGGTGGGAGAAAGTGCAGGTGGAAAGCCCCAGAAAGAGGCTTGCTTGGCACCTCTGCCTTTCCAGGGCCACCTCCTCAGGCAGCTCTCACCCAACTCTAGGGTGTCTGGTACCAAAGGGCTGCCTAGAGTCAGGGTTGGACCTCAGATGTCCTGGCTTGCAGACCCCCAAAGAAGCACATCAACTGTGAAAGGAAAATAGGTCAGCTGTGGAGAGGCCTGGCAGTGTCACTCCAGGGGCTTATACGGAGGCTGAAAGATGACTGTTCTCCCAAAGACTCACTGGCCCAGGTGCTGGGTGTGCTGTCCGGGGCTCATCAGCTGCTCTGATCACCTTCCCCACTGGTGCCACCACTGAGTCCCAAAGAAGCCAGTTCCAGCTATGCCCTGCACTGTGTCGTTTCCTGTCACTTGTCCTTCCCTAAAACCTGGAGGAAGAGATCACTTCCCTATCCTATTTCAAAGAGGCTAAGGATTGCTGGGTTTGATCCTTGGGTCAGGAAGATCCCCTGGAGAAGGGTATGGCAAACCACTCCAGTATTCTTGCCTGGAGAATCCCATGGGTAGAGGAGCCTGGCGGGTTATCCTTGGTAGGAGTTGGCAGGGTCGCAAAGAGTTGGACATGACTGAAATGACTCAGCATGCATGCACAAAGATTGCTGGGAGAAATACCAACAACCTCATATACAGATGACACCACCCTATTGGCAGAAAGTGAAAAAGAACTAAAGAACCTCTTGATGAGGGTGAAAGAGGAGAGTGAAAAAGCTGGCTTAAAACTCAACATTCAGAAAACTAAGATCATGGCATCTGGTCCCATCACTCTGTGGCAAATAGAAGGGGGAAAAGTAGAAGCAGTGACAGATTTTCTCTTCTTGGGCTCCAAAATCACTGCAGACGGTGACTGCAGCCATGAAATTAAAAGACGCTTGCTCCTTGGAAGAAAAACTATGACAAACCTAGATAGTGTATTAAAAGGCAGAGATATCACTTTGCTGACAAAGGTTCATCTAATCAAATATACGGCTTTTCCAGTAGTCATGTATGGATATGAGAGTTGGACCATAAAGAAGGCTGAGCACCAAAGAATTGATGCTTTCAAACTGTGGTGCTGGAGAAGACTCCTGAGAGTCCCTTGGACATCAAGGAGATCAAACCAGACAATCCTTAAGGAAATCAACACTGAATATTCATTGGAAAGATCTGATGCAGAAGCTGAAGCTTCAATACTTTGGCCATCTGATGTGAAGAGCCAACTCATTGGAAAAGACCCTGATGCTGGGAAAGATTGAGGGCAGGAAGAGAAGGGGGTGACAGAGGATAAGATGGTTGGATGGCATCACCGACTCAATCGACATGAGTTTGAGCAAACTCTGAGAGATAGTGAAGGACAGAGGAGCCTTGTGTTGCTGCAGTCTATGGGGTCATGAAGAGTGGGACGTGACTGAGCGACAACCACAACAAAGGGAGTGAACTGCCTGCTTGGCTGCACTCCCAGCAGCTCCAAATCTCTGACAAACCGTGGCTCCCACATGAGCCAGCAGGAAGGTATTCATGCTTGGTTCTATACCATTCACCAAGCTGGACAGAATCCCACAGTTGTCCTTCTCCAGAAAAGTTCACCCTCCTGTAATGTGCCAGATGCTTTATCTATTATCTTGAAGTGAAAGTGTTTGTGGCTCAGTTGTGTCTGACTTTTTGCAACCCCATGTGCTGTAGCCCACCAGTCTCCTCTGTCCATGGAATTCTCCAGGCAAAATACTGGAGTGCGTAACCATTCCCTTCTCTGGGGTATCTTCCTGACCCAGGGATCAAACCCAGGTCTCCCGCATTGTAGGCAGATTCTTTACTGTCTGAGCCTTCCTTCTAACAACATGGCGATGTGCATGTGTATAAGTGAGAAAACCAGGGTTAGGAGAAGGTAATTAACTTGTCCAAGGTTGCACCAACAGGTAAGTGATGTGGCTGGGACACCAAGCCTAAGTCCTGTGCTCCCACCATGACAGGAAGGGATGAGAGATGCAGTATTGAGGGCAAGTCTGGGCCTCTCCTGCCTGACTTGCTCAAAGATAGACCTGGAAGATTCCACAGGGACTGCATCTCTCCATGCCACCTGCCATGTGCTGGTTTCTCTGGTACCCCGAGAGCATCTCCACAAATGGCTGTGAGCATGGCTGCCCTCCAGACCTGCACTTCCCACCACACCCAAGCTGGGACCACAGAGATTCCACGCAGCCAGTCTCTCAAAGTCAGCCTCACGTTCCAACACAAGACCTCAGGTGCAGAGGCTGCGGGACCCTTCTTAGACTTGGGGACAAATGGGTAGCCTTGGCCTAACTACAGGCCCAGAGCCTCATTTATATTTCCTGTGGCTTCTGTAACAAATTATCACAGATCTAGTGGCTCAGAACCACACAAATCCATTCTCTCACAAGTTGGTACGTTAGAAGTCAGACACAGGTCTCACCAGGCTAAAATCAAGGTGTCAGCAAGGCCGTGCTCCTCCCTAGAGGTTCTAGCAGAGAATCTGTTTCCTGGCCTTTTGCAGCTTCTGGAAGCTGCCTGTATTCCTTGGCCATTGGCCCCATTCCTCAGCTCATCCTCAGAGGCAGCCACAGCCGGCCGAATCCTTCTCACATGGCATCGCTTCTCTTCCACAGAAACACCGCTTTCTGACTCTCTTCTGTCTCCCTCACCCACTTTGAAGGACCTTTGTGATTCAGTCTGGTCGATGCAGAAAACTCAGAATAATCTCCCCATCTCAAGGTCCTCAATGTAATCACATCTGCAGAGTCCCTTTGCCATGAAAAGTAACGTAACAGGAATCAGAGATTAGGACACAGACATCTTTGGGGAGGAGGCGCACCCCATGAGGCCAGAATCTCCCCTCAGGTCATTTTCACACACGGAGTGCAGACATTTTGATAACTCTGGCCCAGGACCACCTTGGACTGTGAGCAAGTTGAGGATGGGGCGTCTCCTATCTTATTAACCAGCGCCTGACACATGGAAGGCACTCTGTGGGGTCTGTTGCTTGAATAAGTGCCCACCTTGGCCGACAAACTGACCTCTCCCAGTAGCCTTTAAATCCAAGGACCTTCGATGACTCACATCTGCCTTCTGACTGCTCACTCTTAGATACAGCCCTCCTGACCATGAGTGCCCATCAGCACAGACCAGGGGCTGCATTCACCCACCAGAGTCCCTCTGCCCACAGTAGAGGCAATGCCACTTGTGGTGACGAGTTTGCAAAACCTGAGATATTGCCATGGGAGACTCTGAGAACACCCTTGTCAACATGATGCTGTCTCACCCCAGGATCTAAGGTGTTTAAATTGACACGTCACACTTCCCTGGTGTTCAGTGGTTGAGAATCCACCTGCCAATGCAGGGGACACGGTTGATCCTGGTCCAGGAAGATGCCACATGCCACGGGGCAACCAAGCCTGTGTACCACAACTACTGAGCTCTCATGCCCCAGAGCCCATGTTTCACAACAAAGAGAAGTCACTGCAATGAGAAGCCGACATCGCAACTAGGGAAGATCCAGCACAGCCATTAATCAGTCAGTTAAATCAATTCATGAACCATCTCTCCACCCTGTGAGCACTGGAGCAGCTCTACATTTAAGGCCCTCAGGGTGAAGTCCAAATGTTCGAGTACAAAATAACCCTGGCAAATGGTTTTGTAGAGGGAGGGATGCAATGCCGCCTTCACATCTCTCTAGCGCCCCCACCACCCATCAAAACCTGCCCAACCTCCTGCCTAAGTGGCTAATTGATCTGCCAAAACCATTCTCCCTAAGGCCTTTGTGGAAAGGCAGGACTTTCCCCAGACCTTGGCATACCTAAAACAGCAGGATTCCTAGGTTGTGTGGTGTCCATTTACAAAAAAAAAAAAAAACAAAACTGTACTGTTAACGATGGTGATGAAGCAACTCAAAGCTCCAAGGGTCAACATGGAAAAGGTAACCTCTGGTCAGGACCCCTCAGACCACGCTGTGTATGTGAACTCTGAATGTCCATCTTAAGGTATCAGCTTTCTTTTGTTGCAGGGAGAAGTCAATTCTGACTCCATTTGAAACTGTTTCTTTGACTTGCTGTTTGTTGCTTTTGTTATTATAACCATACATAATGGCCTGCCTCAAAGAATCTGCCCCTCTGCCTGATTGTTAAACTGCCTTTGTTCAGAACCCTGTCCACCTGTACTTGGCAGGAAGGAGGAAACTAACACATCCCCCTGCCTGAAGCTTCCCATCCTTGGAGATATTTGCAAGATTAATGGCCTTTTTTATTTCGGTTTCTCACCTCTCCCCCATCTTTGACCCATGAAAGAGCCTGGCATCCGGACTCTGACAGAATGGTTATTTTGAGACCTTAGTCTGCTATCTTCTCGGTCAACCAGCTCTCCAAATACAGTCGTATTCCTTGCCTCGACACCTCTTCTCTCAGATTCATTGACCTCTCGTGCAGTGAGCAGAGTGAGCCTGGACTCCGTAACACTTTTAACATCCAAACAAATGTCCTGAACTCCATCCCATGGGAGTAGAGTGCCCTCCTCCAGACACCTAAGTGGGGGCAGGGCAAGGGGACTCATAGCTGGGCCACCCCACACTTAAATTCTCCCTTAAAGGGACTTCTTGGTCCAGGCTCACCAACCAGCCTCCTGCATTTATGGTTTTCTCTGTGCACCTGTGTGTGTTCCCCTCCCTCAGATACTACCCCCTCCCCCACTCATTCTCCAAATATTTTGCCTGAATTTTGGGGAAAAACATAAGAGAAAATAGCTTAAAACTGAAATTGGTCACCAGTATCCTTAAAGTTGCTATTCTATCCCCACCACTCTCACCCTCTGTAACTGGATCTTTTCTTGTTTATCTTTTCCCAGTTTTCCAGGCTCCAATCTCCCTGTCTCCCTCTACTCACAAACCACCAAGGGAAAATGGAAAAGTTCTGTTACTTTATAATATAGACATGTTTAAATCTGAACACTCCTTTCCCGGTGGCTTCAGGCCCTCTTTTTCTCATCTGTTTAATAAAGTTTCCTTAACAAAAAACCACCTTCTCCTGGCATGAAACCCACTGATTCCAGCACACAGAGAAGCTACAACAGTCATTTCTGTTTTGAAATAGCAAATTTTCCTTCCCTGATATCTAGGCAATTTCCTCTTCTGCCTACAGGCCTCACTTTGATTCTTAAACCATAAGAGGCTTTTCTTGTGCCAATTCACTTTTCTCAATTACTTATATATATTTTTTCATAATATTGTAGAAACATTTCATATATTACTGAAAAACAGAACACATGATCCCATTACTCTTTCAACCATTTTCATTTTCAAAGGCTCCATTTTAGTCTTCATCCACCCATACATATTTTAAGGCATCCATGTTTTCTCTTCTGCTTTTTGATTTTCCTGATACTACAAGCAACTTTTCATGTCTTCATTGCTGTTATTCTAATAGCTGTAGAACACTACATCAACTTATTGCCCCACAGTTTATCTATATGTTTGTTGTTGTTGTTTAGTTGCTAAGTCATGTCTGACTCTTTGCAAACCCATGGACAGTAGCCCACCAGGCTCTTCTGTCCATCAGATTTCCCAGGCAAGAATACTGGAGTGGGTTGCCATTTCCTTCTCCAGGTGGATCTTCCCAACCCATGGATCTAACCCACATCTCCTGCATTGCAGACAGATTCTTTACCAACTGAGCCACCAGGGAAGCCCTATTTGTTTGCCTTCATCTAAACTGGTTTTCTCTTTTTTAATTTCATCTTCCCTTTCTATTAGTTAAATAGGTATATATTCTTCCACTCCTGTAGAGTATCAAAAAACGGGCTTTTGTTTTAAAATCTCCTGGCAATAAGTAAATACAATTATTTATACTTTGGTTTTTGCTGGATACTCTTTGTGTGTTGTGTGTTACGTCACTTCAGTCGTGTATGATTCTGTGCAACCCTATGGACAGCAGCCCACCAGGCTCCTCTGTCGACAGGATTCTCTAGGCAAGAATACTGGAATGGGTTGCCATTTCCTTCTCCAAGATACTCTTTAGTCAACCTAAAATAAATTGTCTCCTCAAGTCCTACATGGCACTGTGATCATAGATTCAGGTCCTCCATAGCACAATAGCAGAATTCCCCATGCATAGGCAGTGCCAATTTCTAGCATTAAATATTAAGCAGTTTCTGTTGTCCTCAAAGTACAAACAAGCTGGCGAATCACTTGATACCCACATTCAGATGGCCATCAGTGTAAGACACAACTTGAGCATGGGCTGATGGCAGAGATGGCCTCAAACCCAGCCTAGCCTGCCTTGTGCTGGGGCTCTGAACCCCACACAGACTCTTTCTGGGGAATAGAACCATCCTTCCATCATTTGACCCAAAATGCTGTGCATCCTTAGAGAGGCTGCTGCTGCCATTAAGTCACTTCAGTCATGTCCGACTCTGTGAGACCCCATAGATGGCAGCCCACCAGGCTCCCCTGTCCCTGGGATTCTCCAGGCAAGAACACTGGAGTGGGTTGCCATTTCAGAGGCTACCTACCTTCAAACAAAATATAGTAATCCTTCAATTATTTGTTAGAGAGGCCTTCCAAATATCCCTTTATTCTTGGCTTTGGACAATGGTTTTACATTTACATTTGAGATGTTGTCAAAACTTGAAGAATATAACGAAACCACATTGCAAAGGATTAAAGGAAAACTGAGTTTGAAAATAATCTAAAACCTTCCTTCTCCCTCAATCTTTCAGCTAATCTACCCAGAGTTTGGGGTGGGGTACCAATTGTTTAAGACCCCAGGGTATCCACACATGCACTTCAGCAGTAAAGTTGTCTATTAATTCTTCAAAATTATCTCCCTGGACCTCGTTCATGTGACCACAAACACAAATAATGAGAATGGAAAACATCTTTGGCTCGGGAAGTAAGCTGTTTCTGTTAGTTAGACTATGATTTTGAATCTATTAGCAAAGCTTTGCTGTCTTGTCTGGAATCAGAGAGGTCAGTATGAGGTTAAGCCCAAGTGAATGGCCCGTCCCGAAATAAACATAGCACAACCCAGAGCTATGTGCAATGTTATTCTTTCACCTTCTTCCTGGGATTTCAGAGGTTGTGCAAATGGAACACTAAAAGGGACAAAATAATGTGACAGTATGAAGTAATGCCAGGAGAGAAATCCGTTTATCTGAGGATTCAGAGAAGAAATAAAACATACTTTAACTGTAGATGTGGGGCTTCCCTGGTGGCTCAGACGGTAAAGAATCCACCTGCAATGCAGGAGACCTGGGTTTGATCCCTGGGTTAGGAAGATCCCCTGGAGGAGGGCATGGCAACCCACTCCAGTATTCTCGCCTGGACAATCCCATGGACACAAAAAGTAAGACATGACTGAGCATCTAAGCACAGTACAACTGAGGATG
The DNA here is from genome assembly GCF_029378745.1 of Bos indicus. Taxonomy (NCBI): domain Eukaryota; kingdom Metazoa; phylum Chordata; class Mammalia; order Artiodactyla; family Bovidae; genus Bos; species Bos indicus. The sequence continues at coordinate 36,475,356 of NC_091779.1, forward strand.
TACCTACCTCTACTCCCTTACAAACCCCCTCTTCCTTCAAAAAGAAAAACTTACAATTTCTCTTTTTTTTTTTGTCTTGTTTCCAAAACGTTTTCATTCTCCCTCTCTCTCCTATATATACAGAGGGGAAGAAACATTGGGATGTTAGAACTGAGTGGAGGAGCTGGAGAATCAGCAAAGCCAGTGCTTTTTAAACTTGTTTTAAACCAAAGAATCTGATTACTGACTAAAACACATTTGTAAACCGTATTAGCTGTGGCTGCAATGACGCTGTGTAACAACCACCCCCCAAATACAATGCTTTTAACGTTTGTTCTCTGTTTACAGATCTGCAGGTTGACTGTAAGATGGTCTGGAAGGGACTTGACTGGAGAAGTCCTGCTTCAGGCTATGGGCTCGGTCTAGTCTGCTCCACACATCTCTCATTTTCTTAGACCAGCAGCTACCTGCAGGCACATTCTCATAGTAAATGGAAGAGCACAGAGGCAAGCCAAACCAAGCAACACACGTTTCAAGCCTGTGCTGGCATCACATCCTCTCACATTCCATAAGTAATTCAAAAGTAAGTCAAAGTAAATCACATGGCCAAGCCCCAAACCAGGGGCTTGCGGTCTGCTCCAAGGGGGAGAGATTTATTTGCTGACCAGCAATCCAAATATGTAAAACAGACATATTTACATATTTTACAAAGTGGCTCTTTGCTAGTTGAGTTGAGATGAGGGAAGCCTGGACCCTGGGCTCTTCCCCTTGCCAAATTCCCAGTGAGTCCTCTGGTAACACAAGGGCTTCAAGGAACACAGCATGAAATGTCAGGCAACCTGCTCATTTTACAGATGAGAAAGTTGAGGTGCAGATAATTACAATAACTTATCCACCATCTGAGAAGTATCTGGAGTGAGGCCACCACCGAGAACACCCTCTCTACAAGTTTTCAAATCTGATGACAACTGGTCATTTTTCAGTCTCTAGTCACAGTTAGAGAGATTACCGCAGTTACATAGTTTACAATTTGCGTAAATTGCTTGCAGCTGGAGAAAATATTCACAAATCAGGTAGCATAGTAAATAAAGAAAAAGAGGGGGTGGAGATATGACTCTGGCTACCGAATCTCCAGCTACTCACTTCACAGCAGCATCTACTTTCATTCCCACCACCCATGTACGTTTGCTGTAGGTTAGAGCAGACAAACCAAGTGGGAGAGCGTATCGTTCAGCCAAATTCTACAGGCATCTTCAATACAGAAAATTTTCAAATTACAAAATAGAAACAAGGCCATAATGCTATCGTAAGGCTTCAGAAGCCAAAGCATTAGGAAGAGCGGAGAAACTTCCCCAAAGCTGTAACCCCTTAGCACCAGAGGCCCTAGAGAGAGCACCCATGGCCTGAGGATGCTGCCCAGCAAAGAGACCTACAGGTCCAGCTGGAGGACTTCTCAGGAGTAGATACCAGAAACAGAGAGTAGGGTCAACGCCAAGAAAAACAGCCATTTAACGAGGCATCCGAGAAGCCAGAGGCACACCAGGATCCCACAGAGGGCCAGGTGTTTGCAGCCTTATCCAGGCCATGATTGTGAAATCAAGGATGGGTACAAGACATGGTCCCCCTCAGCAGTTGGTGGGGAAGAGGGAATGAGGTGAAACAGCCAGGCTGTTTCTTGAGCTGCGAGTGCAAAGGGATCCCTTGTCCAGTGTTTGGCATCCTCTCAGCACAGCTCTATTTACGCACGTTATCAGGCCACCCCAGGGACTGAAGCTTACAATCTGTCTTTCTACGCAAAAGACAATGTACTGACCTTGTGCCGTGTCATGTGAACAGAGCAGAAACTACATCTGGGAACTACATTTCCCAGAGTTCCTGTATGGCTCCAGATCAAGGCCGGCAATAAGAGAAATCTGCAGGAGATTTGGAAGGTGGAATGAAGCAATGGCCATCGGGTTCCGGAGATCAGGTGTGGGCACCAGGTGCGGCAGCAGCTCACACACTGTCACAGCCCTGCTGGCCCACCTCAGCGCTGCTGACATCAGCTGGGTCCACAGCAGATCCAGGTCTAACCAGATCTCCCCCAGCCTCTCCAAGCCCTGAGCCGGGTACACATTCAGCTCTGTGACAACGGGCACCTGCTTTTCCTGTGCGTCCCATGTGGGATCAAGCCTGGAGGCAGTGAGAGTCAGGGGCACATTCCAGTTTGTTCCTGTCCTCTCCCACTTCACATCAAACTTTTGTCCCAAGTGCAGGCCCTGCTGGTCTGCGGAAGATTTAGGCCCTACACCAGACACAGAGGCAACAGCCTTGCACAGACTTTGCCACTGTTTTTCATACTGCGTAAATCTAATCTCCATAGTGAGTCCTTTATTCTGTGTCACTCAGAATAGCTGTGCTGTTCCTGATCCAATGCTAACTAATACAACCGACTATTCCCATGGTCTCAGCAAACGCAAAGACCTTCTGTTTTTGCTTCCATGTGGTTCCTCTGAACAGCTTTTTCTACCAGCTTCTGCTTTCTTGATTGAACTTTGATCACTATCACGGCCACCACCAACACCAACACCACTGTCGTGGTCACCATCGTGACCACTACCAAACCACCGTCACCATTACCAAAACCATGACTACCACCATCACTTCCATTGCCACCATCATCACCAAAACCAGCGTTACCACTGCAGTCACCTGCTGCCTCCACCACAACCCTCACTCTGGCCTTATCTCCCTGAATTTTTTCACACCAACAGATGCATCCAAATTATTCCTATTTTACAAATGTGGAGCTGAGGCCCAGAGAGATTAAGTAACATGGAGAGATTTAAACCCAGGTCCAGCCCAAGTCCCCTCTTCCATCACTCCACTGCACAGCCTCTAGGACTATGTTTAACAGAAGAGGGCACTGGCCAACGAAGCAAAAAGGACAGGAAGAAATGGAACTGTGCTGATCAAGAGAGAAGCACACAGAGAAACAGCAGCTAGAAAGCAGTAGATAGGCAAGTAGGGATGGATTCAGACAAGTCCCTCAGACCAGAGCTGGGGGCGGGGATGGGGGAGACCAGCCGCCGGGTAGCAGCAGCTCTGATCTAAAGCCCGCCTGGGATTCCAAGAGGAAGTGGCCTTGCTTTTGCCAAACTCAAAAGGGACAGCCTCAGAGGAAAGCCTGCCCGCTGCCTGGAAGACAGAAATCAGGTCCTTTCTGGCCTCCAAAGAAAGAGTCAGTGAGTTCAAAGAGGCAGGGGTCACAAATTATGAGAAGCACCTGTAATGCCCACTGAATGCCTTGGCCAAAGCTGTTCTCAGCCCTGGCTGTGCCTTAGAAGAGTTCTGAAACTCTTCACCCTGAAAACTTCTCTTACCTTTTAAATATTCCCCAGTTCATTTTAACATGCAGAAAGGGCTGAGAAACAATGCATTAAACCAACACAACTCAACTGAGCTCATGATTCTCCTCCATTTGAGCCCCCAGAAGTCTCTCCACTCTCGTATGATTTAGTTGGGTTCTTGAACAAAGTGACTCTGGATAAGAGATAGTGGTAAAGAAGATGAGAAAAAAACATTCTATCCCAGGAAGAAGAAACAGATAAGCCTAATTTTAGATGGAGGAATCTACCCCCTTTTTATTTGGGGATGAGAGAAATTGAGTTACTCTACGGGCTGAAGCAGTAAGAAAAGGAAAGTAGGTTGGAGGTGGCTCCAGTAGATGCAGCGAGTACTGCCCTCCCCCCGGCTCAAGGTAAAGTTCCTCACTTTCTACATTATTCAAAGGCTCCATGGAACAAGAGCAATTATAATCAACAATAGTGATGGTTAGCATTTGTCAAACACTTATTATGTGCCAGGCACTGTGCTAAGTTCTTTATGTATAGTAACTCTTAATTCTCAAGGTAACTTTATGTAGTAGAGGCTAGCATTTTCCCCTCATGAACAGATGAAGAAACTGAAGCACAGAAAGGCTAAAGAATTTGCCCAAATTCATGAAGGGTCAGAGCTGGGACAGTAACCCAGGAATATGTCTCCTGAGTCCACACTCCTAACACTACATCATCCAACATCTCATCCCTCATGGTCCCTGAGGTGAGTAATATTATCCCCATTTTACAGGTGGAAAGACAGGTGGAAAGTTAAGTGACTTTCTCAAGCTGCCCCGTCACCTCACTAGCACAGCCTGGACTGGGATCCTTCATAAGTAGAAATACACCAGACAGGTTTAGGAGCAGTTTAGCCTCAGAGAAATGTTACTAAATGCCCAATTCTTCCCCAACACCACCCCATCCTTCACACTCAGAGGATACACAGAAATCACATGCAACGATATTTCTAAATAACTGTACTTTAAAAAATCTATTCAAGACCCAAACCAGCACTGGCTTAAGTGCCGAGTCTAAAAATGACACATAAATAGAAGAAACGGTGAATCCAGTCATACTCTAGGCTGGGCAAAACATCTCAGATTATTTGTTTCAAACATTTTGCAATTGGCAAGACCCAAACCACATTTTTCCAAGCATTCCCTTCTCCACTCCCCCCGCCATGGCCCTGCTTTACATTGCAAACCCATGTGTATTTCCCAAAAAATGTAATCCATATGTCTCTGATCCGTTTACACTTAACTCATCAAATTGTTGTTTGCTCAGAGTTGTTTGCTGCCCATGAAGCCTTCTGAGACTGTCTGTGAGGCCTTCAAAAAGCTCTTTCAGCTTCTTTTCTTAGAAACAGGAAGCTACATTTAGTCAAGGGCAAATGAAATTAAAAATGTTGGCAATGGGAGGGAAGAAGTTCCAGGACTGAAAAGTTTGTTCTTTGTTCCCATGGCAGAACAGTAAGGAAGGTCCCCCTGAGGTGGTATTTCAAGGTTTTGGGTACTTGCTCTTGGTGAAACGACAAGGTTAGGGGCTGTCCAATTTTGTCTTCAGTCATCCACAGTCCCTCTGTGGCTACAGTCCCTGAGGTGGCTTTGGAATGGACTGGAGAACCAGGAGCACGTCCCTGACCTGGGTCATCAGTGATCTGATGGTAAACCCTATATACTGGATTTCTATCTCAGCAGCTAAAGATCTTGCAAATTCTGCTTTTATATCTACCTAAAAAAAAAAAAAATGCATGCATATAGACAACAAATCAAACACTTCTTAAAACAAACCATTACATCTGATATGGTTTAACCCATCCATGTTTTTTGGCCTTTGCAAAAGGTTCTAGTTTTGTGTTTGGTTGTTGGTTTCTTTTTTTTTTTTTTTAATTGCTTAAGTTCAGCTAACTTCTGTCCTTTGGGAAAACTGATCTATGTAAATATGGTTTAACTAAAGAGATTCAAGACAGTCACATGTGTTTTACATTTCCTAATCATCCTGAGCTCTGTACATAGTGAGCAGACTGAGAAAATGATGGTGGTCTCATTTCAACATCAATTTTCATCCTTTTTATCTCCCAAGAATACTGAATGATGGCTGAAGAGAATCGCACTTCCTATTTCCAGACAATCAGAAGCTGGTATTTATGGAAACCCTGTCAGTGTGTGAAGGTGACTGAATGGGTGGAAGGCTCTAAGGGAAATAACAACTCTCTTCTCTAAGATGTCCACATTCTCAATGTTGACCAAAAGTTTAGTGAAGATTCATTTTAAATATTCCAAGCCCCTGATTAAATTGAATATGATCAACATTTAAATATGACCAACATTTAAATATGATCAATACAGTGTTAATTGCATTCATCTTCTAGTACTGCATGATAAGTCACTACAGCGTAAGTGACTTACAACATAAATTTGCTGTCTCACAATCTCCATGGATCAGGGATCCAGGTGTGGCTAAACTGGGTCTCTGCTCAGGCTCTCAGACAGTTGGAATTGGAAAAGACCCTGAAGCTTGGAAAGATTTAAGGCAGGAGGAGAAGGGGATGACAGAGGATGAGATGGTTGGATGGCATCATCAACTCAATGGACATGAGTTTGAGTAGGCTCCAGGAGTTGGAGATGGACAGGGAAGCCTGGCATGCTACAGTCCATGGGGTTGCAAAGAGTTGGACACGACTGAGTGAAGGCATCAGTCAATCTATGTCCTCATCTGGAAGCTGAACTGGGGAAGAATCCACTTTCAAGTTCATTAAGGTTGTTGGCAGCATTCACTTCCTTATAACTGTAGGTATCTCCATTTTCTTGATAGCTTTTGGCCATGAACTGCTCTCAAGTCTTTGAAGCCACCCTTGGGTCCTTGCCAAGCAGGGCCACATTCTTAAAACATAACTACTTACTTCTTCAAAGCCAGCAGGAGAGTCTCATCCTTCACGAATGGCCCAGTCCTGCTTCAAGGGCCTTTGCCTGATTAGGACAGGCCCACCCTATATCTATCCCCTCCTCTTGATTAACTCAGAATCAACTGATTTGGAACTTTAATTACATTTTCCAAACTTCTTACCTTAGCTGTATAATATAACCTAGAAGGGGTATGACATCTCTCATATTCAAAGGTTCCATCCACACGTAAGGAGAAGCATGTATGCTGGGGAGGGGGCTGGATTTTGGAGGCCACCTTAGAATTCTGCACACTATACCTACTATGTGCAAGGGTATGGTGATACATAAGTTATGAATCCTACCTTCACAAAACTCACATCCAAATAAAAGCAGTGTATACATAACAAATAATGAGTACTACCTGAGATACATTCTGTAATAGAGATATGTTCAATGTTCGGAAACAGCACAAAAGTGGTCACATAGAAATCAAGATGGGTAAGGTGAACAGAAGTTCGGCAGGCAAGCATGTATGGGAAAGAGGGGATGAAATAAGATTGCCTGAAACACTATAGTGTGATTAAGAAATTATCAGGAATTTGATTTTCCTAAGAGTTTAGCATGAGAAACGCTGGGCTGGAAGAAGCACAAGCTGGAATCAAGATTGCCAGGAGAAATATCAATAACCTCAGATATGCAGATGACACCACCCTTATGGCAGAAAGTGAAGAAGAACTAAAAAGCCTCTTGATGAAGGTGAAAGAGGAGAGTGAAAAAGTTGGCTTAAAGCTCAACATTCAGAAAATGAAGATCATGGCATCTGGTCCCATCACTTCATGGCAAATAGATGGGGAAACAGTGGAAACAGTGTCAGACTTTATTCTTTTGAGCTCCAAAATCACTGCAGATGGTGATTGCAGCCATGAAATTAAAAGACACTTATTCCTTGGAAGGAAAGTTATGACCAACCTAGATAGCATATTGAAAAGCTATCTAGAGACATTACTTTGCCAACAAAGGTCCGTCTAGTCAAGGCTATGGTTTTTCCTGTGGTCATGTATGGATGTGAAAGTTGGACTGTGAAGAAAGCTGAGCGCCGAAGAATTGATGCTTTTGAACTGTGGTGTTGGAGAAGATTCTTGAGAGTCCCTTGGACTGCAAGGAAATCCAACCAGTCCATTCTGAAGGAGATCAGCCCTGGGATTTCTTTGGAAGGAATGATGCTAAAGCTGAAACTCCAATACTTTGGCCACCTCATGCAAAGAGTTGACTCATTGCAAAAGACTCTGATGCTGGGAGGGATTGAGGGCAGGAGGAAAAGGGGATGACAGAGGATGGGATGGCTGGATGGCATCACCGACTCAATGGACATGAGTTTGAGTGAACTCTGGGAGATGGTGATGGACAGGGAGGCCTGGCGTGCTGCGATTCATGGGGTCGCAAAGAGTTGGACATGACTGAGTGACTGAACTGAACTGAACTGAAGAGTTTAGCAAATATGCTGAGCATCTTTATTTTGACTTGTCTTCTCCAAAAGAGTAGGAAGATTAATTGCCTTAAAGCCTGGTTAACAGACCATGTGTATGTGTATGTAATATGTTGCATGTGACCCATCTGCTTACAGCAATCATGAGAATAACACTGAAGGAAAAAATGTATAATAAATTAGCACTCCAGCTGTGGACTGAATGTCTGTTTACCCTAAAAAATCATATACTGAAGCCCTAACCACCCACTCCATTCAACTGTATTTGGAAGTGGAGCCTCTGAGAAGTAATTAGGTCATGAGGGTAGAACTTTTATGGGGGGATTAGTGCCCCTTATGAAAAAGAAATGGACTTCCCAGGTGGTGCTAGTGGTAAAGAAACCGCCTGCCAAAGCAAGAGACATGAGGCTCAAGTTTGATCCCTGGGTGAGAAAGATCCCCTGGAGGAGGACATGGCAACCCACCCCAGTATTCTTGCTTGGAGAATCCAATGGACAGAGGAGCCTGGAGGGCTACAGTTCATGGGGTTGCAAAGAGTTGGACATGACTAAAGCGACTTGCACAAACTGATTAAGACATCAGCCCTGTAAGGAAACATGCTTCTGTGTTTCCCTCAGAATGTATGGACCTTTTACAATTGAAAGTTGCCCTTGAAATAATTTTCATTCCAGAAAGGTGGGAATGAGTCCATACCTACAGGCATAACAACAGGAAAAGCCAAGGCAATTGCTGCATCCCAGAGCACAAAGAACAGCAACCAAAGCTGGACAGAAAGCCAGGCCAATCCCAGTGCCTGAGGCAACACATGCTAAACTGCAGCCCACATCCTGGCACTTTCATAACTTGAAACAGGATTCGCTTTTGAAGCTTGAAGCCTTCTGACTCCTCCACCACAATATATAAACACAGGCCAGAAAGAAAATGCCTCTAAAAATTACAGTAGCCTTTATGGCAACTCTAAAACACCTCTTGAACCACTAGGAAGATGACAATACTATAAATGAAAATGCAATCATCTTGCCGGCAGTTTGGGTCCACATGTTCCACTTCCATCACCAAGTCTGTCTGTGGGGTATTTTCTGGTTACTCAGACCTGCTCAAGCTGAGTCTCCCTCTCTGGAGCCCTCCTGGAAAGCCACAAGGCAGAGGGGAAAGTATGTTAGATATGACATTAGGGAACCAGGGTTCCAGATTCGATTCAGTTTGTTCTTTCATTTACCCAGGATTATTGAAGGATAAGTGATTTTCCCACTTCTTGGATAAGTGAGTTTTCCAGACAACTGAAAAAATTGCTAGCTACAAGCTGTTTGCACTTTATTGTTTAAATACGGGAAATTCTCCTAAGATATGGTATCTATTAAGAGATGGGCCCTGGAGCCAGGATCCCTGGGTTTGAATCCTGGCTCCAACACATGCTTACTGAGTGACATGGGCAAGGAACTTAACTTCTCTGTGTCTCTGGGGATAGCCCCTACTTCATAAAGTAGCACAGAGGGTTATGACATAAAACGCTAGAACTGTACCTAGCATATAATAATTATTTCATAAGTACATGTTTATTCTAAAACAAATTATGAAAAATAAGAGTTGAGAGGCTTTTCTTCTCAGAGTCATCATCATAAACACCAAGCAAAATACTTTATGCATGTGTATAATACATACTATATAATGGGTTGGCCAAAAAGTTCATTCAGGCTTTCCATATGATGTTTTGGAAAAACCCAAATGAACTTTCTGGCCAACCCAATATTATATGCTGTACAACACACCCATTCTCACTAAATACATACACACACATACGCATAATAAAATATATAAAATCATGCTTTCATGACTCACTGGAATATATTAGGAAGACTACATTTACCCTATATGACCTCAGAAGGTGGTTTTCAATGCCTCGTGTTTATCTTTTTCAAACATCCTAGCTGCCCCTCTTTGGTCTAACTGCTGTGTCTGACTGTCTTCTCCCTCTGAGTTGTTCTAGATTCTAGGACTGGGAAACCAGACTACAAAGCTTGCTGGAACTGTGAGCAGAAGCAGAGCACAGCCATCTGAATGAGAGTCTTACAGGCTCCGTTATGAACTAAACGTATGGGCTTAAATATCTGGGCACTGAAGAGAGCAATATTCAACTTGCTTTCTCAATCTTGACCATACTCTAAATGAGGTTTGCAGCTACATTCACATGGCCTTCACGCACTGTGAGCACGTCTCCAGAGCCCTCACAGTGGGGATGGGATGAGGAAGGTTCACCCAGTGAGCCAGCAAGCCCTCCACTTGCACTTCAACCAGAAGGGTTCTGATATTTTATATAATGGGGCTCTGTATACAGCGGTGAAGTGAAGTGAAGTTGCTCAGTCGTGTTTGACTCTTTGCAACCCCACGGACTGTAGCCTACCAAGCTCCTCTGTCCATGGGATTTTCCAGGTAATAGTACTGGAGTGGATTGCCATTTCCTTCTCCAGGGGATCTTCCCAACCCAGGGATCGAACCCAGGTCTCCCGCATTGTAGACAGATGCTTTACCATCTGAGCCACCAGGGAAGTCTGAGCATACAATGACAGTTTGTGAAAAAGGACTTCGCTGCTAAATAAATAACTAATGCTGACAGCTACTGTTCTACAGAGTCATGTTTGCCAGATATCTGACATCTGAACATACGTTCTCCTCTGTATGTTTGAAATATTTCAAAAATCAAAAAGAGAATTACAAGCTACACATAACTAGGAATTAAACATAAGAATTCACACATGATAAATGAGACCAGACATCTATAGAAAATATTTCCACATAAGTCACCATAACTATGATTTAAAAAAAAAAATTTAATGAGATTAGGCTAACCCCATATCCCACCAATGAGCCACCAAGTTAACTGTAAATAAATGTAAAATAAGTTATAGTTCTTACAAGTCTAATGTTGATGATGGCTACAAATAGATGGGAGTGAATTGCATGGTTGAGAAAAGGAGAATTGTTAACAATCATTTGTCAGGGTTTTTCCAGAATTCACCTAAAGAGATTCCAATAGCTGATGTTGAGTTTCTGTTCAGAAACATCCCACAAGTGAAGATGGACACGTTAGCATGATTGAAATGATGTTTCAGCAACATCAAACTCTCTCTTATTCTAACTCTATCCTTACCACTGTGTTAACAAGGATTGTTTCAGCTTCAAGAAGCAGAAAGACACAAAAGCGTCTTTAAAATAGCTTAACCAAGATCAAAGTTTATTTCTCTCTCATACATGGAGTCTTGAGGTAGGTAGTCTCCAAGGACCCGGGCTTCTTCTACCTTACTGCTCTGCCATGAATGGCTTCCATTCTCAAGATCCCTTCTGACCCAAAATGGGTGCTAAAGTTCCAGACATTATGACGACACTTCAGACAGCAGGAAGGAGGAAGAGTAGGAAAGGGAAACCCCCCTTCTTTTAAGGAAACTTCTTAAAAGTTTCACACACCCCTTCTGTTTTCCAGACATTATGACGACACTTCAGACAGCAGGAAGGAGGAAGAGTAGGAAAGGGAAACCCCCCTTCTTTTAAGGAAACTTCTTAAAAGTTTCACACACCCCTTCTGTTTACATCATATTGGTCACAACTTGGTCATGTGGCCACACTTAGCTGTGCAAAAGACTGGCTGGGAAATATAATCTTTATTCCAGACAGTTCTATTCCCATACTGTGAAAGAAGGGAGAACAGATATTAAATGATAACAAAAGCCTCTACCATGCCATCTCCTGATTTCTATTTTGACTTCCTAGGTGAACCTACTCAATGGAAATAGAGTGGTATCCCTGTTATCCACTCCTTCCCTAATTATATGTTTAAAATTTCATTTTAAAATACCTGTTATTTGTTAAGTACCTTTTATGATTCCTATTCAGCAATAAAAAGGAACAAAGTATTAATCTGTGGAACTACATTGATAAATCTCAAGATAATTACACCAAGTGAAGATAGCCAGAACCCTCCCCCCACCCCGCACACACACACAAAAAGGAGTATGTGTTGTATAATTACATTTAAATAAAATTCTCAAAAATGCAAACAAATATACAGTGACAGAGAGCAGAACAATGGTTGGGAACAACAGAAAAAGGAGAGGACGGAACACAAGGGAGCTTGGAGATGATGGATCTATTCCTTATCTTGATCATGGTGATGGTTTCCGGGGTGAATATATGTATCAAAACTCATTAAATGGAAAACTAAAAATGTAATTGATCCTACATCATTTATACTTCAACAACACTATAAAATACTTTTTTTAAAAAAAAAAAGAACCTATTACATGCCTGGCAGATGCTGGGCACAGAGGATACAAAATTAGCTATGAGCCCTGTTCTGATGAATAAAACAGGCTTATCAGTTTAGAGGGAGTGAGTGGATCCCCCAACACTGAGCACCGTCAATAAATAGACTAAATCAAGGCACTCAGTCCACAAAGTGAGGGTCAGATTCTGGCTGTTGTGTCCAGCCAACCCCCCAAACCCAGCCTGAAACAGCCCATCAGGCTTAACCATTTTGCAGTGAAGAGCAAAATACAAGTACACATCATGCTGTAGGTCTATTTCTACATATGGCTATGGATACATATGGGGAATTATATTAATACTTTAAAAGTCCCAAAGTTAAGTGTGTATTTTCCCTTTCAGAAATGAAATTCAATGGCATGCTCCCTTCACTTTTCACATCTGTGTTGCAGAGCCAGAGAGGATCATATGACAAAGCCAAGAAGTTGACACGAACAGATCTTCAGAAGGAATAGTCTAGCAAGACAGCTATTTGGAATCTGCTACTTCCAATGACCAATACCACTCATGTCTTGGCATCCCTGGGCACTGCTCTTGTCCTGTGGGTGATGTTGCAATGGTGCAGCGTGCTAAGTTCTGGAAACCTCAGATGTCAGCACAAAGGCAAATACAACTGGTCAAATACTCTATTTGATTCTCAATTTTGCCCCCTTGCTTCCCAGGGCTTATGAAGGTTAACAGAACGTTTTCTTAGAATGGAAAGCCGTGACTTCTACCTTTTCCACTTTGAGAACAAAAAAATCATAAAAGCATAATGGTTGTCAGGAACTGGGAGGAAGAGGGAGAGATGAATAAACAGAATTAAAGGATTTTCAGGGCAGTGAAAACATTCTATACAATACTATAATGATTGACACGTGTCGTCGAATATTTATCTAAATATATAGAATGTACAACACCAAAAGTGAGCCCTAATGTAAACTGTAGTGATAATGATGTGTCAATGTAGGTTCATCAACTGTAAGAAACACACCACTCTGGTGGGAGATAGATAATCTCTGTACCTGTGGATAATCTTTCACCTGCCCCTGGGAAGATTCTGTACCTTCCCCTCAATTTTGTTATGAACCTAGAACTTCTCCAAAAAGTCTTAATTTAAAAGACTGACATGCAAAATGATAATCAACCTCACTAGAATTATATACATTCTAATAAAAATAATGAGATATTATTCCCAACATACTGGCCTTTTAAATTACAGTAATAAAGTGCTCATATACAGTAGGTATGAAGAAGGAAATGACAGCCCACTCCAGTATTCTTGCCTGGAGAATCCCAGGGACAGAGGAGCCTGGTGAGCTGCTGTCTATGGGGTTGCACAGAGTCGGACACGACTGAAGCAACTTCTGCTGGGTCATCAAAAAAGCAAGAGAGTTCCAGAAAAACATCTATTTCTGCTTTATTGACTATACCAAAGCCTTTGACTGTGTGGATCACAATAAACTGTGGAGAATTCTGAAAGAGATGGGAATACCAGACCACCTGACCTGCCTCTTAAGAAACCTATATGCAGGTCAGGAAGCAACAGTTAGAACTGGCCATGGAACAACAGACTGGATCCAAATAGGAAAAGGAATGCGTCAAGGCTGTATATTGTCACCCTGCTTATTTAACTTATACGCAGAGTACATCATGAGAAACGCTGGACTGGAAAAAGCACCAGCTGGAATCAAGATTGCCAGGAGAAATATCGATAACCTCAGATATGCAGATGACACCACCCACCCTTATGGCAGAAAGTGAAGAGGAACAAAAAACCTCTTGATGAAGGTGAAAGAGGAGAGTGAAAAAGCTGGCCTAAAGCTCAACATTCAGAAAACTAAGATCATAGCATCTGGTCCCATCACTTCACGGCAAATAGATGGGGAAACAGTGGAAACAGTGTCAGACTTTATTTTTTTGAGCTCCAAAATCACTGCAGATGGTGATTGCAGCCATGAAATTAAAAGACACTTATTCCTTGGAAGGAAAGTTATGATCAACCTAGATAGCATATTCAAAAGCAGAGACATTACTCTGCCAACAAAGGTCTGTCTAGTCAAGGCTATGGTTTTTCCTGTGGTCATGTATGGATGTGAGAGTTGGACTGTGAAGAAAGCTGAGCGCCGAAGAATTGATGCTTTTGAACTGTGGTGTTGGAGAAGACTCTTGGGAGTCCCTTGGACTGCAAGGAGATCCAACCAGTCCATTCTAAAGGAGATCAGCCCTGGGATTTCTTTGGAAGGAATGATGCTAAAGCTGAAACTCCAATACTTTGGCCACCTCATGCAAAGAGTTGACTCATTGAAAAAGACTCTGATGCTGGGAGGGACTGGGGGCAGGAGGAGAGGAGGACGACAGAGGATGACATGGATGGATGGCATCACCGACTCGATGAACATGAGTTTGAGTTGGTGATGGACAGGGAGGCCTGGTGTGCTGCGAATCACGGGGTCGCAAAGAGTCAGACATAACTGAGTGGCTGAACGGAACTGAACTGAACTGAAGTAACTTAGCAGCAGCAGCAGCATACAATAGGTAGGCGTATATATATGACCTGTTCCTCTAGACAGTAATTCGGTAAGATGTACAATGAGCCTTTTGAAGAGTTCACGGTATGTATGCCTAAACAGTTCTAAATGATTATACAATAAAGTGTTAGCTCCTTTTAAGAAAGTCATTAGTTGCTGTGTAGATAGCTTCAACATAAAAAAGCAATGAGATCAGATCAATTGAAAATCCACGTCAGAAAAAGAAAAAACGTTTTTCCAATCCCCCATGAGGCCTTTCATTGTGTGGTCTGAACATCACTGAGTCAGGAGTCTCACACAGAGTTACATCAAATGCTCCTCACAATCCAAACACCTCCCTCTCTTAGCCTTACCCACACTTGACACCCCTGTATAACTGACCCCTTTACATAAAATTGCTGAGGCTGGACTGTCCTCTGGGACAAGAAAGCAAAAATCCAACTGACAACCCCACCATGACCCAGAGAGCCTTGAAGAACTGGTGTAAGGTAAACCCACAGGGTTGGACCACGTGATCGCTGTGGAGCTGGTGAGGGTGTGACAAAGGACCATGTGAGATGCATGAAGCAATGAGCAACCAAACTCTGGCTATGGGACAGTTTTTCAAGAGATGGTCCTTCTTCTTATTAAAAAAAAAAAAAAAACTACTCTGGAGTGGAGTAATGAATGATTCTATACAAAATCACCAAATCTTAATTATTTTCAAATGTTGATTGTATTTTAAAAGACCCATAATTCAAAGCACTTCTTTCACCTTACTCAATCCCCTAATAAAAGCAGACTTGCTCCCTTCATTAAGCCAAATTTATTGACATTCAAAGTGTATTGACTTACTACTATGTGATTGCCCTAATTACGCTGGAACTTCCAAAGCCCTGGAGCTCTGCTGATGAAAATAATCCCTCGCCAGTATTTCCTTTCTGACTGAGCACCTCTGTGCACTGAAAACATCTACCAGTGCGAATTAGGAAGGGCTCTCCTGGTCCTTATCATGTGAATTTTGTGGCTTTACCTTTTCAACAGGGTAAGTCCTTTTCTCAAGTCATCTGGGGATAGCCTGAGACAGCTCATCCATGAGAAGGCCCAGAGCAGATGAAGGAGGAAGGAGAGAGAAATCAGTGACAATCTTCAACATTTGTTCCTTAATGATAAGCATCTTGACCCTTCTGTGTAGAATATCTGAATAAACTACTCAATCCTGAAACTGATGGAAGTAGTTCTGTCAGGAACAGAAGTCCCTCATTATAATGTGGTTTTCATGAGCAGATATTTCTGGGGAAAGAGGATGAAAGCCAGGGACAGGGAGATGTCAAAATATGGCTATCAAAACCTAACGCTGTCAAGCCTACAACACTCATAGCGACAAGCTGGAGTCAGTCCCATCCCTAGTATGTCACAGAGACATTTCACATCTACAGCATCACCACCCAGGCATGTCCACAGCTTGCTCTGTGCCCTAGGACAAGGCCTTGCCTCTGAGTCTCATCTCATTCATATTAATACAGAGATGAGGCTGGACGAGGGGACCTCTGCAGTCCATCATGATCTATTCTGTCTAGTATTCAGGCCATGGAATTTAACTCCTCTAGTGGCCATGCTTTGTCTTGGTGCCTTAATTCCTCATGACATCACTCTTTCCAAGACTCCTCTGATTTTTTTAAACACTGTGTCTAAAACACCAAGAGAACCTCTTCAGGTGCATGTTAAGAGTGTTTCCTGGAGAACAGTTGGTTAAAGCCTATTGTCTGTTTCTTTAAATTAATTTTTATTGGAGTATAGTTGCTTTACAATATTGCATTAGTTTCTGCTGTACAGCAAAGTGAATCAGCTGTATGTATACATATATCCCCTCTTTTTTGGATTTCCTTCCCATTTAGGTCACCACAGAGCACTGAGTCGGGTCTCCTGTGCTCTACAGTAGGTTCTCATTAGTTATTTATTTTATTTATAATATCAAGAGTGTATATATGTCAATCCCAATCTCCCAATTCATCCACCACCACCTCTTTCTCCCCTTAGTGTCCATTCATTTGTTCTCTATGCCTGTGTCTCTACTTCTGTTTTCCTATTGCCTGTTGATGGACCTTCTGAACACCACCCTTGCAGAATGACCCAGAGCTGGAGGTTGATTTTCCCCTCGGGGTACATCTGGCAATGTCTAGAGATATTTTTGTCACAACCTGGAGGGGGAAGGTATAATGCTCTTGACATCTAGTGGGTAGAAGCCAGAGATGCCTCTACTAATCCTAAAATGTACAGGACAGCTATCAACAACCATTATCCAGCCCAAAATGTGGATAGTACCAAGGCTGAGAGGCCTTGCCCAATGCCAGAATGAGTGGAGTGGAGCAACCAGCTCGCCCAGCTCCCTAGAATGGATTGTATATATCTCTTTCCAATTCCTCATCCATAAGGTCACTCTGATAGCTACAAAGTAGCCATTGTGGGAGTATTTACACCACAGAAATCAGTACACCCTACAGATCAGATCAGATCAGTTGCTCAGTCATGTCCAACTCTTTGCAACCCCATGAACCGCAGCACGCCAGGCCTCCCTGTCCATCACCAACTCCCGGAGTTCACTCAGACTCACGTCCATCGAGTCAGTGATGCCATCCAGCCATCTCATCCTCTGTCGTCCCCTTCTCCTCCTGCCCCCAATCCCTCCCAGCATCAGAGTCTTTTCCAATGAGTCAACTCTTCGCATGAGGTGGCCAAAGTACTGGAGTTTCAGCTTTAGCATCATTCCTTCCAAAGAAATCCCAGGGCTGATCTCCTTCAGAATGGATTGCTTGGATCTCCTTGCAGTCCAAGGAACTCTCAAGAATCTTCTCCAACACCACAGTTCAAAAGCATCAATTCTTCGGCGCTCAGCTTTCTTCACAGTCCAACTCTCACATCCATACATGACCACAGGAAAAACCATAGCCTTGACTAGATGAACCTTTGTTGGCAAAGTAATGTCTCTGCTTTTGAATATACACCCTACAGATCAAGGCAATTTTATTTCTGAGAGCTAGCTGCTAAACATTTATCAACACATTGCTACTTACAGCCAAGTCCTAAAATAACTGATTCAAAACTCAAAAGTGCTTTTAGTAAGAAGGCTAGATTGCAGGGAAACTAGAGATGATTTTACCTGTGTACGAGGAGTCTGACCTTATCATGACGAGGACAAAGACGAAAAGAGCAGCATGAAGTACATTAAGGGCACATCCTTGAAGACGCTCCTGTCTTATTGTTCTGTTTGTTTGCTTACTCATACTTCCAAACAGTATTTGAGGGGACAATTTAAGAAATAACAATAGGCTTATTTATTAAACTCCTCAGAGGAAAAGCATGACGGAATGATAATAATTCAATATATTTAATTTTGAAAACTGGACATACAAAAATAAAGATCAACATGCAACAGGTTGCAAAGCCTGAGGGGCAAAGGCAGCCTTTCAGCACCTGGCCTGGCCACCTGTGCACATGCTCAGTCATTTCAGCCATGTCAGACTCTGCAACCCCATGGACTGTAGCCCTCCAGGCTCCTCTGTTCATGGGATTATCCAGACTAGAATATTGGAGTGGGTTGCTATGTCCTCCTCCAGAGGATCTTCCCGACCCAGGAATCTAACCCACGTCTCTTATGTCTCCTTCACTGGCAGGTAGGTTCTTTACCACTAGCGCCACCACCTGAGAGACACACTTCCTGGAAAAGCACAGGTCCTGGATGTCAACAAAGCTGGACTCACTAGATGCCCAAAGAGATCCACTCCTGCCTTCCAGGGCTTCACGCAGACAACAGACACACTACAGAAACTCAAGCTCCATTGGAGGGAAATCTTTTCCCTGAGTTTGCTCTTCATTACTGTCTTGATATTTGCCTCTGGTTGCTATAACAAAATCTGGCCTTGGAATTTTTCTGGGAATAAATAGGAAATAGTTGTGAGGGGGTGCAGTTCAAGACCCTACGCACATTTAGGTTTGGTTATAAACACTCATTGTAAGAGAGAGCATTGACTCATTAAACCCAAAACAAAACCAAAAAAATACTTTTTTAAATCCCCATTCAAAAACTCGTACTGTGTTCCAGAAGTGACCCACTAGAAAGCTATTTGTTCTCATAGACAAGGTCACCAGCAAAATGAACCAGCAGGGTGGGGCACTGACCAGTTGGGGTCCTGGTCACCCCGTGCCAAGACACACTCTGCTTCTAGTGCGCTTGATTTCTGGAGCTGGGAGTGCGAACCCAAGAGCAGAAATTTTCCACTTGCTAGAACTGATTATTTTGTCCAGTGATTATTTTTCAACTGAAGAGAAAACCAGGGCCACAGCCATGCAAACTCCAGCACCAAGTGTATGGAAAATATGCTGAAGGCATTGGGGCCTGTGACACACCTCGGGCCCAGATGTGCTAGGGTGTCTCTCTGGCTTTTTTGTCTGTCTTCCTCTGAGGCCCTTATATCTGAAATTGTATTCCTAAATCTCCACATTTCATCTAAGCCCAAATTAATCTCCTGGTTCATGTCCACTGCTCTGTCTTCTAGAACCAGGCTTATATGTGGGAAGAAGCAGCTATCGCCCCAACAGAGGGATCTGAAGGGTAGGAAAGCCCCTGCACCCTACATGGGCTGGCCAGTGTGACTAGGGGTCTGCAGCATGAACAGCTGTTGTGAGACACAGAGGCTATAGGAGATGTCCTGGAGAAATAGCCTATTGATCCTTCCATTGGCCATTTGGCTCCATGGTTCCAGCCTGATTTTTCCCATCCTATCCTCCTCTACTCCCATCAAGCTTTCCAACAAACCTCCTCTGCTCTTGTCAAACTCCTACCTCACTATCCCTTGCATCTAGCACAAGTGACAAGTGCAAGTCGCTCAGTCGTGCCTGACTCTTTGGAACCCATGGGCTACAGCCCATGGAATCCTCCAGGCCAGAATCCTGGAGTGGGTAGCCTTTCTCTTCTCCAGGTGATCTTCCCAACCTAGGGATTGAACCCAGGTCTCCCGCATTGCAGGTGGATTCTTTACCAGCTGAGCCACAAAGGAAGCCCAAGAATACTGGAGTGGGTAGCCTATCCCTTCTCCAATGGATCTTCCCAACCCAGGAATCGAACTGGGGTCTCCTCCATGGCAGGCAGATTCTTTACCAACTGAGCTATGAGGGAAGCCTGCATCCAGCACAGATGCCTCCAAAACAATGACAAAAATTAATTACCACATCAAGCAATCTTTATCTCTCACTGTTGCTCAAAAGAGAGAACAGATTTGTTCAGAGGAACTATTCAATGAAGCCACTTGGGGAGGAGAGACAAGAACTCAAGGGATGATCAAATAGCAAACGGTAGTCACTGAACTACTATTCATAAAATAAGAAAGGAAAGAAAATGTATCAGGCCACAGGAGGCTGAGCCTCTGTTAGTTCAGTTCAGTTCAGTTCAGTTCAGTCGCTCAGTCGTGTCCGACTCTTTGCGACCCCATAAATTGCAGCACGCCAGGCCTCCCTGTCCATCACCAACTCCCGGAGTTCACTCAAACTCACGTCCATCGAGTCAGTGATGCGATCCAGCCATCTCATCCTCTGTCGTCCCCTTCTCCTCCTGCCCCCAATCCCTCCCAGCATCAGAGTCTTTTCCAATGAGTCAACTCTTCACATGAGGTGGCCAAAGTGCTGGAGTTTCAGCTTTAGCATCATTCCTTCCAAAGAAATCCCAGGGCTAATCTCCTTCAGAATGGACTGGTTGGATCTCCTTGCAGGCCAAGGGACTCTCAAGAGTCTTCTCCAGCACCACAGTTCAAAAGCATCAATTCTTCGGCGCTCAGCTTTCTTCACAGTCCAACTTTCACATCCATACATGACCACAGGAAAAACCATAGCCTTGACTAGACAGACCTTTGTTGGCAAAGTAATGTCTCTGCTTTTGAATATGCTATCCAGGTTGGACATAACTTTCCTTCCAAGGAGTAAGCGTCTTTTAATTTCATGGCTGCAGTCACCATGTGCAGTGATTTTGGAGCCCAAAAAAATAAAGTCTGACACTGTTTCCACTGTTTCCCCATCTATTTTCCATGAAGTGATGGGACCGGATGCCATGATCTTCGTTTTCTGAATGTTGAGCTTTAAGCCAACTTTTTCACTCTCCTCTTTCACTTTCATCAAGAGGCTTTTTAGTTCCTCTTCACTTTCTGCCATAAGGGTGGTATCATCTGCATATCTGAGGTTATTGATATTTCTCCTGGCAATCTTGATTCCAGCTGGTGCTTCTTCCAGTCCCGAGTTTCTCATGATGTACTCTGCATATAAGTTAAATAAGCAGGGTGACAATATACAGCCTTGACGTACTCCTTTTCCTATTTGGAACCAGTCTGTTGTTCCATGTCCAGTTCTAACTGTTGCTTCCTGACCTGCATACAAATTTCTCAAGAGGCAGGTCAGGTGGTCTGGTATTCCCATCTCTTTCAGAATTTCCCACAGTTTATTGTGATCCATACAGTCAAAGGCTTTGGCATAGTCAATAAAGTGGAAGTAGATGGTTTTCTGGAACTCTCTTGCTTTTTCGATGATCCAGCGGATGTTGGCAATTTGATCTCTGGTTCCTCTGCCTTTTCTAAAACCAGCTTGAACATCAGGAAGTTCACGGTTCATGTATTGCTGAAGCCTGGCTTGGAGAATTTTGAGCATTACTTTACTAGCGTGTGAGATGAGTGCAATTGTGTGGTAGTTTGAGCATTCTTTGGCATTGCCTTTCTTTGGGATTGGAATGAAAACTGACCTTTTCCAGTCCTCTGGCCACTGCTGAGTTTTCCCAATTTGCTGGCATATTGAGTGCAGCACTTTCACAGCATCATCTTTCAGGAATTGGAATAGCTCAACTGGAATTCCATCACCTCCACTAGCTTCGTTCATAGTGATGCTTTCTAGGGCCCACTTGACTTCACATTCCAGGATGTCTGGCTCTAGGTCAGTGAGCACACCATCGTGATTATCTGGGTTGAAGATCTTTTTTGTACAGTTATTCTGTGTATTCTTGCCACTTCTTCTTGATATCTTCTGCTTCTGTTAGGTCCTTACCATTTCTGTCCCTTATCGACATCTTTGCATGAAATGTTCCCTTGGTATCTCTAATTTTCTTGAAGAGATCTCTAGTCTTTCCCATTCTGTTGTTTTCCCCTATTTCTTTGCATTGATCGCTGAGGGAAGGCTCTCTTATCTCTTCTTGCTATTCTTTGGAACTCTGCATTCAGATGCTTATATCTTTCCTTTTCTCCTTTGCTTTTTGCTTCTCTTCTTTTCACAGCTATTTGGAAGGCCTCCTCAGACAGCCATTTTGCTTTTTTGCATTTCTTTTCCATGGGGATGGTCTTGATCCCTGTCACCTGTGCAATGTCACGAACCTCATTCCATAGTTCATCAGGCACTCTATCTATCAGATCTAGGCCCTTAAATCTAGTTCTCACTTCCACTGTATAATCATAAGGGATTTGATTGAGGTCATACCTGAATGGTCTAGTGGTTTTCCCTACTTTCTTCAATTTAAGTCTGAATTTGGTAATAAGGAGTTCATGATCTGAGCCACAGTCAGCTCCTGGTCTTGTTTTTTTTGACTAGATAGAGCTTCTCCATCTTTGGCTGCAAAGAACATAATCAATCTGATTTCGGTGTTGACCATCTGGTGATGTCCATGTGTAGAGTCTTCTCTTGTGTTGTTGGAAGAGGGTGTTTGCTATGACCAGTGCATTTTCTTGGCAAAACTCTGTTAGTCTTTGAGCCTGTGTGGGAGGGGCCTAAAGAGGTAATAACTGTAAGAGTAGCTTCTTACCTCGTATTTACCGCTGTCGAGCACTAGTTCCAATCTCTTTACCTGATCCACTTATTTAATACTTACATAACCCAGTGAAGTGGTCCCTACTACCATCCCCATTTCACAGATGGGGAAACAAAGGCCCAGAGTGGCTCCACAACTTGCCCAAGGTTACTGGCTTGTGAATAATGGTGCTAGTGAGCAATCATCTGTACTTTGAACCATAGAATTCGTACTTTGAACCACTCTACTCAACTCCCTAAGAGGGTAAACCTCTGGGAATAGCTGAGGAAGGACAGTAAAACAGAAGAATTTTATCAAATATTAAAAGATATCAGTGTAAGACACACCATAATGTTATGGACTGCTATGAAAATGCTGTCATTATACTCTGGCACACCATCACAGTAAGGCAGTAAGTGGTTTCAGAGATAGCAAGTATCCAAACATGAACAAACCGCATCTTAAAAATAATGAAATACAGCCCTGAATGGAGATGATGAGCCTGCGGGCTGTGCAATGAAACCACATCTCCCCTTGGAAATCCTCAGTTAAATCCTGTATGCCTCACTGATGCTTCTGTGAGTATAGATTTTTGAGGGGAGGTGGTACAGGGAAAACTTTATAGAAGTGCCATGTGTGTGTATGTGTGTGTGTGCACACACGTACACTCACTCATCCATGCAGGCATGAGTGATCAAGTGCAGGGCAAAGACAGTTTTAGCAATTTCAAAATTTCCCTACACAAACAAAATACAGTTTATTTTGCTGTAATTGATCTAATCCTTCTCCTGAGCCCTTCGCTTTACAATGGAGAGACAGATAATTAAATAGCAACCCACAGAATAAATTAAACAAGCTCCTGGGTATTTCAATCTTGCAGTTTTCCTCCCCAGCTTTCCCTTCTCCGAGATGACCTCTAAAGGAAGAGTTTATTCTTACCTGTTGATGGCACAAAGCGGGAAGGAGATCCTTGGTCTCCGTGATTCGTACACACAGGTCCTGTAACTCTCTCCAGGTCCTCTGGGTCCTCCTTGGGAGGCCTTTGATGCTGAAATCTGTGGCCAATCAAGGTCTGCTATGCACTCTCTTGGCTTGGCTGGGGCCCAGTGAACTGAGCTCCCCTTGGAGCCCTCTTAGGAATCAAGGACCCCTGAGGTCTGCCTATGCTTCCCATCTTGGGCAGTCCCCATGGGTTCATCAGCAGGGCCTACTCATGGCACTCAGAACTCTTGCCCAGTGAGCCCTGGTATGACTGCAGCATCCTGCCCACTGCAGCGCCCTGCTGGCCACCACACTGAAATAGCCATATTAAATAAGCTCTTGCCATCCCAGTCTCTTTGGAGAAGGAAATGGCAACCTACTCCAGTATTCTTGCCTGGAAAATTCTGTGGACAGAGGAGCCTGGTGGGCTATAGTGCATGGGGTCACAAAGAGTCAGACAACTGAGCACACACACATCCTGGTCTCTTAGTCGATTTCTAAGAGGCTTACCTACCGGTAGTTAGTTACCTATGCCCAGAAGACCATAACCACCTGAAGGGGAAACACAGACATCATATAGAATTAGCTAAATTAATAAAGATTATTATCAATTGCCTATACATGCAATCTAAAAAATAGCATAAATGAACCTATTTACAAAACAGAAATAGAGTCAACAGATGTAAAAAACAAATTTACAGTTACCAGGGGGGAAAGCAAGGGAGAAATAAATTGGGAGACTGGGATTGACATATACACACTACTATATATACAATAGATAACTAATAAGAACCTACTATATAGCACAAGGAACTCTACTCAATACTCTGTAATGGCCGATATGGAAACAGAATCTAAAAAAGGGTGGATATAACTGATCCACTTTGCTGTACAGCATAAACTAACAACACTGTAAATCAACTGTACTTCAATAAAAATTAATTGCAAAAGATTATTATCACTTACTGAATACATCAGTGTGTGTTCTTACCCTAGTTCTGGTAAATATTATCTATCTTCCCCCAGAGGGGAAAGAGGAACACATGCCAGCATGAACATGTGCCATTCAGGTCATTCTATCTGACTCCCCCAGGATAATCTGACCCAGGAAAGGCAAGCATTGCTTATGCGCTAGTTTTAGGAGTTTATCCAGAGCTTCAGGTCATTATGGCTAGAGAGGTAAATAGGCTGAAGAGCTGATACTGCTGAAATCGCATCCTTTCCCGAAAGTCTGGGATGAACCCATCAGATCTCAGGACAGAGGACCAGGGTGGCTGTTCGGCCCCTCTACAGACTGGAGCAGCTGAGTGTGGAACCCGTCAAGGCCCAAGGAGCAGGTCTCCTTCCACAATCCCCCTTCCTCCTCCTGGAACATCTACCCTCTGTCCACCTTAATGGACTGCCCCCTCTCCCCACCCCACCGCCCGCACCCCCCCCCCCTTCAAGAAGTAGAGGATTTGAATTCTACATTTTAAAAGAAAATCCCCAGGCGGCCAAATCTTAAAAAAAAAAAAAAGAAGAAGAACATGAAAGTGAGTTTTAGAAGAAAAACTGGAAGAGAGAGCAGAGCTGTTCATAGGTCCAGAAAACAGAGTCCACCCCGCTCCCCACCCCCTTCCCCCCGAGACCTGGACCTGACAGTCTGGGTCCTCCTCTGGCCACGCCCCGCTCCGTGGAGACCTACCCACTCAGAACCTGCATCTCCTTTTCCAGACCACAGCTTGGGTCCCAGAGACCAGTCTCTGCCTGAGCGTCCCAAGCCCCCTTCCAGAGCCTTCCCCAGGCCGGTTCTCTCAAGGGAGAACCTCCAGTAATCACACACCTATGCCCAAGAAGCAGCCACAGGGTGGCTGTTTGCAGACATGGAGCTTGGATGTACGGACTGGGGCTGCCGGGTAAGAAAGAGATGGGGGACAGGCAGCAGGCCGAGGGCGGAGAAACCTCACTTTCTGAGCCACGACATTCCTGCATGGCACCCCAGGAGCCGATAAATTTTCATTCGAACCTGCCCTCTGTGCAGGTATATTTGTCAAGGCAGGAGGATGGAACATATGTTATTTAACATCCGGTCAGCCTGATTTATAGCTTGTAAATATTTAGATGTGGTACATGAGCCTTCATTCTTACACTTGCTGGGGCCCCACAAAAGCTAAGTGGGGGCAGGGAAGGGGAAATGGAGGGACTTTCTGGATCAAAAAGAACCAAAATTGTTTCTGTGCCATGTGGTGCATAGAACAGCATCTAGCACATAGTAAGTACCCAAAAGGTCTGTCAAAAGAAGGAAGCGAGGGAAGGAGGGAAGGAAAGAGAACAGGAAGGCTCTGTGTTAAACCTTCCATACCTTCAGGAGCTGTAGCACAGAGTCAGGAAAGTCAGAATTCAAATTCTGTTTCTATGCTTCTCCCTGAGTGTCCTCATACAATTTACTGGACATCTCTGAGCCTCAGGTCCCTCATCTGGAAAATGGGGGGGGCTTTGTCTATCATATAGTGAAGCAAAGGTAAGTAATAGCTACTTACATCAACCCCTCTGTCATCATCATTTTCATTATATTCTCCATCCCTCAATCCCATTTAACTTATATTCTGAAGACCAACTTGTTTCAGACAATCTCAGGAAGGCTACTGCTACTGATGTGCCCAAAACAGAGAGTGAAACATTTTATGATCTCCATTTCCACCCCACTGATATTCTCAAATGCCCACCGACCACCCATAGTAGGTGCAGCTGGTGGACCACCCATACCACTGGGCACATGCTTTTCAATACTCAGCAGCTTGATTTCCAATGCCTGGCTCTAGCATTTTTTTGCATAAGAGCAAAGTCGACTAGAGGCCACTTTGCCACTTGAATGGCAGGACAGAAGTGTGGGACAGTAATGCCCAGAAGCAGCCTTCAGCCAATGTCAAATTCGAGTGGGTAGCAATACCCCATATCTCTCACTCCCAGGGCAAGATAACTCTGAGGTACACATTCTACGCTACTGCTGCTGCTAAGTCGCTTCAGTCGTGTCCAACTCTTGCAACCCCATAGACGGCAGCCCACCAGGCTCCTCTGTCCCTGGGATTCTCCAGGCAAGAATACTGGAGTGGGTTGCCATTTCCTTCTCTAATGCATGCATGCATGCTAAGTCGCTTCAGTCGTGTCCGACTCTGTGTGACCCCATAGATGGCAGCCCACCAGGCTCCTCTGTTCACGGAATTCTCTAGGCAATACTGGAGTGGGTTGCCATTTCTATACTGAATCCCAATAGAATCAGTTCCAGTTACCCTCAGTACTAACTTGTGGAAAAGGAATCCTTTGGTTGCTACACAAGTATGTATGAGTATAGCCACGCCAGTTACTATGACCAGCAAGTGTTTAATTGCTCAGTGTTCATGCCTTATGTGTGTGTTAATCCCTTAGTCGTGTCCTTCTCTTTGCGACCCCCTGGACTGTAGCTCACCAGGCTCCTCTGTCCGTGGGATTCTCCAGGCAAGAATACTAGAGTGGGTTGCCATGCCCTTCTCCAGGGGATCTTCCCAACCCAGGGATTGAACCCACATCTCCAGCATCTCCAGCATTGCAGGCAGATTCTTTACTGCTGAGCCAGCTGGGAAGCCCCCAGGACTGCCTTACTATTTGTTAAACATTTTGAAAACCACCTTTTCACATTTAACCAGCAAGTTGCTACCACAAGCACTTCTTGAAAAATGACAACAGCAACTTCACCTATAAAATAATAAATATTTATTATTTTTCCCTGCTTCCTACAAAGGCATTAAAATTCAATAATTAAGTGGTGGAGAACAGACTGTAAAAGATCACTCAGCATTTCTACCCACATACAAAAGCCAGCAAACACCATGGAGTTTTTGTTGTCACTGTGGCTGGAAGATTTCCCATGTGTTCAAGGGAGGTATCATGACCCTACACAGTGTATCAAAGAGGGCATCTGCTCTCAAATACTTCTGTACTTGGCAGTGACCTCAGGGCTTGACAAATATGTTGTCTCCATGTTTTTATTTATTATCTCATAATCCTTTGAATGGCGACACATTCTGAGATTACAACAAATATATTAAGATCCCAATATGAATATAAGTAACCAAAAAGATGACCTAGATCTAGAGTGGGTGAAAGCCAATGCAAACAGTGGCTAAACTGGGCAGCTGTTTGCAATTAGATTCAATTAACACATTTTAAACAGCATTACGGGGGAACCCCTTTGAAGTGTGTTGCTCCGGGAAGGTTTTTTTCTTGAAAGGGGCTTCCTAATGGGAAGCAGTCAAAATGCACAGCTGAACAACTTAACTTCCTATTTTGACTTGAGTGCCACATAGAGTTCACAGTTTTAATTCATTTTCCCCACTTATGTGTATAAATATTTCAAACATGTAATGAAATGTCTGGGAAGGCATCTTTGCTGAAAAGAGTATTTGTGAAGCCAGGAAGAGGGAAGAAAGGGGCTGAGCTCCTGCACTCTTAACTTGCATGCGTTGAATTGCCAATCTCTACTAGAAATGCAACATTGTAAAATCATAACCATTCATTTAATAAGCACATCAAAGCACTGTCTATTGCGAATGAAAAGCTACATGAGAATGAGAACCTAGTCTCATTTCTCCTGTATCTCTACTACCTGCACTGGCACACAGTAGGCCTACCAAAAATACTAGTTAACTGAAGGAACGGATGGATGGGCACTGAATGAATAAGCAAATGCATGAATGAAGTAAAGAAATAAATAAATTATATACATGTGTTTGGAAAACACAAGCTAAAGTCCCTAACCCACGTATATGCGTGTGTGACACAGAGCCACACGCATATTCAGAGAAAAGGAGAGAGCTGTCTTAATTCTTCTAATTAGTTTGCTGGTCCTGCCTATTTGGGGATAATTTGGGAGTTAAACTTTAGCTTCTTTTTCATGTCTGACAAAAAGCTGAGGAATGCAAAGTTAGGAAGAATGCACCTAGAATGGTCTGTGACAATTAGCACTAAAAAAATATGTGAGGACTAATGGGATGCCCTGGTGGCTCAGTCAGTAAAGAATCTGCCTGCAATGCAGGAGACCCTGGTTCGATTCCTGGGTCGGGATGATCCCCTGGAGAAGGAAATGACAACTCACTCCAGTATTCTTTCCTGGAGAATCCCTGGACAGAGGAGCCTGGCGGGCTATAGTCTATGGGTTGCAAAGAGTTGGACACAACTAAAGCAGCTTAGCGTGCAAGCACACACCCAGAACAAAAATCCCATGGGCTGCACCTAAGACCCAACACAACCAAAGAAACAAACAAATATTCTAAAAAGAAGAAGAAAACGTTGATGCTAAGAAGGAACTGAAGCTATGACATCCGAAAGCAAAAGAGCTCTGACACTGTCCATGTGACAATGTCTCGGGTCGGAGGGAGGCTGGAGCAGAGCTGGGTGCCATTAGAGCCTTATAATGACAAGTTCCTGCAACTTGATAATTTAGGGACTTGTAATGTATCTGTCCACACATCAGCCAGTTTCAGAGCCAATGGTGTACTCCTCGAAGACAACCTAGAAACCTGGAAAATCCAAGATGAATGGTCTGTTAGCATAAAGGATCTCAATGGCTTAAATCCTCCATATATCATGCCTGCATGAAAGGCTTCCTGTGTAAACAGAGGAGCAAGACCACACTGCCTTGTATCAAGCCCTGCTCAGCTTGTTTAAAAGGGGCATTATTTTCCACTGTGCATGTGGTTTCTTCACAGTTTCACTCACACACACACACAGCCTATCTGTGCACAAGGCATAAAACTCTTTGGGCAGGCTCTTAAGTAATAAAGGGCTTGCTATGCTAAGTCACTTCAGTCGTATCCGACTCTGTTCGACCCCATAGACAGCAGCCCACCAGGCTCCCCCATCCCTGGGGTTCTCCAGGCAAGAACACTGGAGTGGGTTGCCATTTCCTTCTTCAATGCATGAAAGTGAAAAGTAAAAGTGAAGTCGCTCAGTCGTGTCCGACTCCTAGCGACCCCATGGACTGCAGCCTTCCAGGCTCCTCCGTCCATGGGATTTTCCAGGCAAGAGTACTGGAGTGGGGTGCCATTGCCTTCTCCGAATAAAGGGCTTAGCCTTTTTGTATTACCTTGGGGAGCTTAAAGCTACAGATGACACTGATGCTTCTATGATACCTACTGGTCAGGCTTCCATCTCTCTCTCAGCTGGTCATCAATATCGCTTCCCTTCCTACTGCCTTCAAATCCTGCAACATTCAGTCCATTTGTTCTTGAACCTCAGTAAACAAAGGTGCTTATTTTTGGTTTTGTTGTTATTTAGTCCCTCAGTCGTGTCTGACTCTTTGTAACCTCATGGACTGTAGCCCGCCAGGCTCCTCTGTCCTTGGAATGTCCCAGGCAAGAATACTGGAGTGGGTTGCCATTTCCTCCTCCAGTGGATCTTTCTGACCCAGGAATCAAACCCATGTCTCCCATATCTCTTGCATTGGCAGGTGGATTCTTTAGCCCTCAGCCACCAGGGAAGCCCTCTTTTTGGTTTACTTGCTCTGGGATAGGGTTTCTTTTTAATTAAGTAGTAATTATATACAAACATTTTATGACAATTCTGCAACATATGAGATTCAAATCCATTTCTATGGACTCCCAAGCCTTAGGCTCATGGCAAGGCCTTATGACTGCATGATGGATATGGATGAATTACTCATAAAAGTCAGGAGGAAGAGAGGGAGCAGAAGGTATTGCATTGAGAACAGGCTTTATGTTCATAAAGTTTATGAACACTCCAGTTTATGCTGTGGTAAGGCAATGGCAACCCACTCCAGTATTCTTGCCTAGAGAATCCCATGGATGGAGAAGCCTGGTAGACTACAGTCCATGGGATCACTAAGAGTCGGACACAACTGAGTAACTTCACTTTCACTTTTCACTTTCATGCATTGGAGAAGGAAATGGCAATCCACTCCAGTATTCTTGCCTGGAGAATCCCAGGGACAGAGGAGCCTGGTGGGCTGCCATCTATGGAGTCACACAGGGTTGGACACGACTGAAGTGACTTAGCAGCAGCAGCAGCAACAGCAATACTACCAAAATCTCAAAGGCATCTTTCTCACTCCACTACACCCCCATCATCTGTAGCCAGGTATGTGGCAGGGGAAAGGTCTGCTTGGCCTCACACCAGCAATGACACACTTGGGCTGGTGGTGACACACATCACCTCCGTGTGCATCTTACAGCCCAGAGCTAGTCATGTGACCCAAGCACAGCCACTCAACTACAAGGGGGCCAGCATGTGAAACCCTACCATGTGCCAGGAAGTCACAGAGCCAGAAAGATTTGGGGAACAGCACTCTTGACCACCAAGACAGGAGGAAAAAAGGAAGAAGAAGCCAGTAACTGACTACCTTTGAGAAAGACACACTAGGAGATCTTACCCACCATCACTGACCTAACCCTAGTTCCAATTTAACAGCAATCTACCACTGCCTATAATATCCTGCAAAGCAGAGAGTATTTCCCCAAACATATTTCAACCTTCAGACTAATATTTAAATAAATAATCATGCACTTCTGTAAGACTGAGGTTTTGGTAGCAGATGGGTGTTGCTTTGTAATTTAAAAAGAAGATTTTTGTTTTAATTATAAGATTTTTTTAAAGTGTTCATTTGCTATGAAATAGGCATTCTCATATATTAATTTTAGTAACAAAGTTGGTTGGGTCTTTCTGGAATATTTTTTATTGTATGTGGAAAGAACATTTTAAGTGGTTCATTGCCCTTTGACTGCATTTCTATGTCTAGAAATTACTCCTTAGGAAATAAGCAGAAAGGCAGATAAATATCAGGTAAAAATATATTTTCTGTAGCATTATCATTAATGCTCCAAACTGAAAGTAACACAAATGTCCAATAAAAGAGGATTGATCCAATAAATTTTGCAATATCCAT
The DNA here is from genome assembly GCF_029378745.1 of Bos indicus. Taxonomy (NCBI): domain Eukaryota; kingdom Metazoa; phylum Chordata; class Mammalia; order Artiodactyla; family Bovidae; genus Bos; species Bos indicus. Next base: position 36,506,577 of record NC_091779.1, read on the forward strand.
ATGCTGGAATATTGTGTAGCTACTAGATGAAGTAGCTCAGCAAGCTGCTGAATGCATATGATTGACTACGGACATTCGGAATCATAATTACGAGGCTTATCTAGAAGTATGGAAAAAACAACATGAAGTAATAACAGGACAAAATAGAACTCAATAATACCCATTAAAATTATCTATGAACTAAAGCAGGTCTGTATCAAATTCAGAAGGGATTAGGGCATACACATGACATTTCAGGTGTTTGGGTTTTTCTGCTGATTGCAAATTTGTGATCAGATGTTTTGTTCAACTCTTGTTCAGTTGGTGAAGGAAAAGAGGAGAAGAGAGAGAGGAAGGGAGGAAAGAGAAGGAAGGGGGATGGTGAAAATGGACGGTTCAGGTAGAAAGGGGAGCAGAGGCAGAGGAAGATGGTTTAGAAAGATCCCTGCAGTGGCCACCGGAGCAACCTGTGCTCCCCACCTCACCCCACCCCTGCGGAATACTGAGTAGACTCCTCATCTGTGAGCTACACACATGCAGTGTGATTTCATCCACCAAAAAGTGCGAATTTTTTCAGTTCATTAAATACACAGAAGGTATAGAAAAGACCTACACTCACATATACGCGTGCTACTTAGAAGGAGCTTTGGCATCTAAGTAGTGTGGCTACCTGGAAGGTTCACAACCATCCAGTGAACTAGCTGAGCATTTCTAGGGGTGTGTGCTGCTTGGTCTGGCCAATAACCAGTTAGTATCCATGAGCAAGGCTGAGTGACAAAGGTCTGGGCTTCACCAGACTTGCTGAACTCCATCCTTGAGGGTGAAACAGAGGACTCAAGAGTTAGTAGTAGAAGTTCTTAAACAAGCCAGAAACTCTTCTCAGCTCAGTAGGCTAGCAACAATGAGGTACCATCACATTCCCCCCTCCCCCCAGAAAGGCTACAATTAAAGACTCCCAATATCAAGAGTTGGTGAGGATGCAGGTCAACTGAAGTCTCCTTCATTGCTAGTAAGAGTATAAAATGGTGCAACCACTTTGGAAAGCTGTTAGGCTGCTTTTAATGTAAGTCCACTCCTAGGTACATACTTAAATGCAGATGCCTAAAAAAGTCTTGTAGAAGATTGGGCATGGTGACGAGTCATAATAGCTCAAATTCACTCCATCAGTTTCCTTTCTCTGGGATGATGGACTGCCCAGGACAGGGTTTTCTCACAGTAGAGTCCAGGGGCACCAGAAAGCAGAGAAGGCTTGCCTCGCATCTTGAAGCCCCACTGAGAACCAACCCATGGTCACTTCAGTCCTTTTTCTGTTGGCAAAGCGTTCACTGAGCATTTATTACAGACTTGACTCTTCTCAGGCATTTTAACCTTTGAAAGTGAAGTGAAAGTATTAATCACTCAGTCGTGTCTGACTTTTTGAGACCCCATGGACTGCAGCCCTCCAGGCTCTTCTGTCCATGGAATTCTCCAGTCAAGAATACTGGAGTGGGTTGCCATTCCCTTCGCCAGGGGATCTTCCCGACCCAAGGATCGAACCTGGGTCTCCTGCATTGCATGCAGATTCCTTATCACCGAGCCACCTGGGAAGCCCAAAAATATGGTACACTTCATGAATTTGCACATCATCCTTGTGCAGGGGCCATGCTAATCTTCTCTGTATTGTTCCAATTTTAGTATATGTCCTGCTGAAGCGAGCACAATGAGGTAGATACAATAATTATCCCCTTATATAGATGAAGAAACTGAGACTTAGGGAAGTTAAGCAATTTTTAAAGTTAAGAAGTTAAGCAATTCAAAGATCTGAATGCCGAGTCGGTTTCAGAGCTCCTCACGCTGAACCAGGATTTAGAAGACCCAAGGTCCTGCCTGCCCTCTCCTGGCACACAAGCCTGGGGAATGAAATGAGTTGAGGCATAAATTTTTTAATGGCTTGAAAAAGTCACTTAACCTATCTGGCTTTCAATTTCTTGTATAAAATGAACGTTACATTGAATCTCTAAGCTCACTTCAGGTATAAATTTAATGCCAAAGTTCTGTAAACTCAGTAGAACACTTATGGTTAACTGACAACAGCTGTCAATGGATAATCTGCTGATCACTAAAAGCAAGCCCACAAACTACCCCTGATTTCAAGCAACTATTCTTAAAGTTTCTTTATGCAAAATAGATATCAATTTAATTCTCATTTTTTAATATTGAATATTGCTTTTTGGCAGATCCTTTCTGGTACGAAAAAGTAATTCCTTGTAAAAATTAGATCAATTCTCCCTGTTAATGCAGGATTTCACTTCAATCTTTCACTGCAAATTACAGTTCCCAGGGAAGCAGAAGCAGGCTTCTGGCACATGGGTTTCACCCTCTTCATTCTGTGGGTGGGGGGTGGTTAGAGCACAGTTGATACCCCAGGAGAGCTCCCTCTGGGTGTTCACACATGCGTGCAAATCCCATTCCAGCAAGAGCAAGAGGAAGGGCTGAAATTGTATCATGGCCTATTGTTACTTAAAATAACCTCCTAGTGTTCTCTGAGGATTTTTTAAAAACACTCCTCTGATCTCCCAAAACAGACTTACAGACTTAGAAAGCAGCTAATTTCCACCTGTTTGCATTACCATACTGTTTGGGAAAACAGGATAAATGGATGGGTAAATGTGTAAGCAGATGGGTGGATGGGTAGGTGGGTGGATAGGTAGTTGAACAGGTAAGTAGATGGCTGGGTGGATGGTCAGACTGGACAGATAGACCGGTAAATACACACGCTGTACCAACGTCAGGAATGCCTTTTCCATCCCACTCTCTTTCGCCTAATTAACCCCTATGTACATGTCAGTTCTCCTCTCAAACATTGCTCCCTCCAAGAAGCCTTCCCTGATTCCCCAGTCAAGGTCAGATCCCTTCGCTCTCCTTTCACAGTGCACTGTTCCTTTCTTCAGAGCGCTAATCTATATGGAGTTAGGCACTGTCAGTACAATCAAGTAGATGTTTAATGTCGATATCCTCATCCAGGCTGTAAACTCCGTGAAAACAGGGAGCATGTGAGAAATGAAAGGGAAAAAAGTGAACAACCAAAGCAGGCTATGAGCTTTGAACTTCATCATAAAGAGGTTTCTGCTGTAATCACAGAACTGCCGTATTTAAGAAAAGAAGAAACCTTCAAGGTCAAACGGTACTCACAGAATGAAAGAACCAGAGTTCTGAAGGAACCTGTGGTTCAACCTCCCACACAATGTAGGAATCTCTGCATTGTAATGAGATTCGACCTGTATGAACAAAGTGGATGAACAAAGTGTATAATTCTTTTCGGAGTAGGTATTTACTTCCTTGGGAGACATCATTTGCTCTGGTTACCCTGAAACCCTAAGACATTTAATTTAGTTCACATAAGTGATGATTTTCTTCTCGTGCTTTTTCAATCAATTAATAATTCTATCTATCCCAGTGCAAGGCATTAGCGATGTGTGTATATGTGTACACCCATATATTAACTATGTGGAAATCAAATTTTTACCAATGAAATCATTTAACGTGCACCAAAGTGTTTCACTCTTTAAAGGAATTTTAAGGTAAATTCTAGACTATTTTAAACTTTAGATTATCTGACCCCTGATGTGTGTACTTTGAGTCTAGATTTTTAATCTGAGCTTTCTGAAAATGAGACACACCTCCAGCACTGGATTTTACAATGAAGAGATTCCTCAAAAGGATGACTGGGAGCACTTTATCATAATATTTAATACACAAAGATTAAACTGGTTCTCCCTAGTATGTTCCAGAAGACAACCCTGAGTTCCTCCCTCCTACTATGTCTCGGGTTAGTGAGGTGGAGAGTCCATCCTCACTCAGACCTGACCCTGCTGCCCAACTACAATGTAGGTGTCCATCTACAGATGCCTACGAGGACAGCTTGCATGGCATGTGGAAGATTCATCTGAGTGTTCTTAGGAAATGAGCTCATCAGCTATTCCCTGAACCTGATGCCAGCCACACGACTTGTAGCAAGGAAGAGACTAATATGATCAACCCTGTGAGTGCAGGCAGCACTATGCCCGATCCCAGAGACCGGCTTCATGGTTGGTCTACAAGCTGAGCACAGCAGTCCTCCTTTCCTTCGCTACAGGCTGGGCTAGGGTGGACCTGTGAGCCAACTCTGGGGCGTGAAGGGAAGGCTGCTAGGGAAGTCTCAGCCAAGATGCTCCTCCTTGATAAAAGCAGAAAGGGCTGGAAAGAGATGCCCTTTCTCTCCATTCCCTTCATCCTTCTTGTTTGGACACTGTCCTGTTTTGGGACACTGTCCTGTGAGAACATGACTTTTGGAGTCCTGCGCTATGAAAGGAGGTACTACTGACACATGAATACCAGAATCCAGAGCACAAACATCAGGTCTCAAGTGACGTCGTGGAGTCAGAGCACCAATCCTGGGGCCTCGCATATCCAAGAAAATGAATGCTAAATGTCTTCATGGTTGCAGCCACTGTTAATCCAGCTCTCAGCTACTGGTAACCAAATGCACTCTTGATACAAATCACAACATAGTCAATATTTTATATCAGTGTGGCACATCACTTTCTTCAAAATTCTTTTGTATCCATGACCTCGTTCAATCTTGCCAACAATCCTGAAAGGAAATAGCGCAATTACTATTATCTCTCATTTTACAAATATAGAAACTAGGATTTTGAGAGAATTAGTCTTGTGTGAAAAAACAAAAAGAAACAAGATTAAAACAGATTCAAGACTCTTCGCTTTAGTCCATGGCAAACTATGGTCCCCAGGGCAAATGGTCAACTGGCAAACTAGGAATGCTTTTGCATTTTTAAGTGGCTGGGGAAAAAAAATGAAAGAACAGTAATATTTTGTGACACAAGAAAATTACATGAAATTTCAAATGTTAATACCCATAAGTAAAGTTTTATTGGAAAACAGCCATGCTCATTCATTTACATATTGTTTATGCCTGCTTTAGTGCCTCAGTTACAGAGTCACTGAAACAGACTCTATGGCCCACAGAGACTAAAATATTTACTACTTGGCCCTTTACAGGAAAAGTATGCTCAGCCCTGGGTTAGTACTATTATGCCCGCTCAAAAAAACTCACGTTCCAATCAAAACTGTGTTGAGCATGTAGGACACCATATTTTACATCCCAACACAGTGATCTGAGGTTTGGTTCACTTTGGTTTGCTGTTTGTCTTTTTTTTTTCATCATCTGAATATAACCTACTGACAGCTTCATAATCCCCAGACTACCCAGATAGGAGCAGGGAAATGTCTTGACTAACTGCTAATTAATCAGTCTGGCTTAAATTCTCTCCTCCGTAAACACCAGAGCACATCTGTTTAAAAAAATATTTTGATGAAACAGTCCCTCAATCATAAAGAAAAAAACTAACATCCCAGTCATGCCAGGCTGCAGGAGTGTTTCTTCTCTGAGAATGGCCATTACATGAGTGTCAATGAATCATGCTAAATTTGGTGCTAAACATACAGACTTCCTCTATGGCAAAATTATGGGCAACCATATTATGTAAATCAAGGTTATGCAAATCACAAAAAGCAGATATAAAGCAAATACATCATTTTATTTCATAAGTCTTTTCTTGCTTGGATCTTAATAACATTACATGTAATCATCAATATAGTTCACTGAGAAAATATATACAAACGTCATATAATACCTAGTACATATTTTGTGCTCAAAAACTAGTTGAACCTGAAATTCCATGAATCATGAGAAGGAAAATTTTTAAACCACTTAATTGTTAAAATAGATTTTTTTTAAAAAAAATATGCATCTTTAGCACATAAATTTGAGGAACAGGTAGTCTACTAAAATCCATCTGAAAATAAGTTTTTTCTCACTCTTGTGGCTTTGGTTTAAACCACTTCATAGAACCCCTAAACATGCCTTAAAAGATACAATGCCAGCTCTATTCCAGCCAACATGGTTTTGCTATGTTTATAAACCTTTGCATTGTTATAACACAGAGACAGCATGCTAGTCTATAAAGATGCTTTTAAGAGTTTTAAATTAAAATTACACTCACCCCACTATCATCATCAAGTAAAGGCTTGGAGTTCTCCATGATAAAAGGTTCTTTTTAGGACATTAGAGCTCTAGGCTCCCTGTCACCCAGAGAACTCAATGTTTTGAGTTTATCTGCTCCCTCTGCTGCCTGGTTCCGTGGTAATTAGCAGGCTCTTAGAGCTGGGCTGACATCTCATGTGATAGAAGTAAGTATACTAGCAAAGAGGTAAACACAAACAGCTGTGTTCACTCCAGCAATGTTCAAACCTTAAGCTGAGGGAAAGCGCTGAATCATAAAGGAACAAACTGAGGGATAATAACTCTTTCAAAATTCTAACAAAGGACCTAAAGGTTACATCCGATAGGACCAACCATCCAAAAGTAAAGGGGCTGTAAAATATGCAGACTTTTCAAAGATAATAGCTGAACATTTTCTTTCTTTCCTAGACAAAAGCTTTTTTGTAATGACTACAAATTCTCTGGAAGAATTGATAAAAGTTAAGTCGTTTCAGTCATGTCTGACCCTTTGTGACCTCATGGACTGTAGCCTGCCAGGCTTCTCTGTCCAAGGATTCTCCAGGCAAGAATACTGGAGTGGGTTGCCATTTCCTCCTTCAGGGGATATTCCTGACCCAAGATCGAATCTGCATCTCCTGTGGCTCCTGCATTGGAGACAGATTCTTTACCACTGAGACACTGGGAAGAACTGATAAGAATCCAGTAACTGTGTTCCCTGGGAATGGATGGCTTAAAGGTGGCAGGGGAGAAAGAATCACTTATCAATGAAAACGTCTTTGTGCCTTTTGAGAGGTGTAACATGTGCAGGTATAATCCAGCCAAGTAATTGCATAATTTAATTACATTTTTTAAATTACATACTACACACTACACAGGCCACAAATAGATCAAAGCTACTAAAAGCACACAATGCAAGTTTTGACTTTTAATGAAATTCTTCCCATCATTTAACAAATACCATTTATGTGCGGCAGAGGATAAGATGGTGAGATAGCATCACCACCTCAACAGCCTCGAATTTGAGCAAACTCTGGGAGATAGTGGAGAACAGAGGAGCCTGGCATGCTGCAGTCCAGGGTCACAAAGTGAAAGTGAAAGTCACTCAGTCGTGTCCGACTCTTTGCAACCCCATGGACTATACAGTCCATGGAATTCTCCAGGCCAGACTACTGGAGTGGTGTAGCCTTTCCCTTGCTCCAGGGGATCTTCCCAACCCAGGGATCAAACTCAGGTCTCCCATATGGTAGGCAGATTCTTTACCAGTTGAGCCACCAGGGAGGCCCAAGAATACTGGAGTGGGTAGCCTATCCCTTCTCCAGCAGATCTTCTCGACCCAGGAATAGAACCAAGGTCTCCTGCATTGCAGGTGGAGTCTTTACCAGCCGAGCAACCAGGGGAGCTACCATGGTCACAAAGAGTCAGACACAACTTAGAGACTGAACAACAATTTTTATGCTAGATACTAAGGATGCAAAAATAAAAAATATGGTTGCTACCCTTGCAGAATAATTGGTCAAATGCATGCAAGCAATTGTATATAATGGGTACAAAGTCCAGCAGGACAGCGGAAGGATGCTCAATAAACACTGGGACATGTATTCTCAAATGTGTATTTCAGCCTCCTACAGTCACCTTGAGACACTGTTTAACCCAGGAACAGTGTTGTTCCTGTTCAGCATTGTGAGGTCCTCTTTTGGAATCAGTTTGCAAGCTCTATCAGTTGTCTGTTGCCAGAACAATGGTGTGTAATAACCACAAAACCCCAGTAACATACAACAGGAAGTATTTATTGCTCATCTCTGGAGTGATCAGAAAGGCAGCTCTGATGATCTTTGCTAGGCTCATTTACATGGGTGGGGACAGGGAGGGTAGGAGTCAGCTGGCTATCAGCTGACTTTGGCTGTCACTTGTCTCCCATTCTTCATTAGGCTTGCCCAAGCGTGTTCTCATGGTTAATGGCAGAGGTTTGACAGAATCAGTGGAAACATATTGGCCTCTTGGGTTGCTCAAAAGTGGCAACCCTCAGTACCATTGCATTTCAGTGGCCAAAACAAGTCACGATGCTGGTTCAGATTCAAGGGATGGGGAAATGGACTCTACTTTTATAGTGACACGACAAAGAGCATGGCTACAGAGAAGGGTGAAGAATTGAGCCCATCACTGCAATTAACCACCGGTTTATACCAGAGGAGTAGTCTCTAAATCTGTCTCTCTAGTCTCTATCACTAGAATTTATTTCAGATGACTTGGTCTTTGCCCCCAATTAAATCCACCTTCAAAATCCAGTTAATTGCCACTGCTGAATAGGGGAATGCTAGTTCATGCCTTTTTATGTCCCTTGACAACTGCCAACACAAGGCCTTGGGAAGGGAAATGCCTGAACGATTTATATTGGATGAACAAATACATCCACACATCCTAAAAGTGCTTTGAGCAATAGCTGCATACTAGGACATTTAGCCTCCTCAGATGACCATTTTGAAACGGATATCACATTTTAACATGTCAGTGCTCCTGTGTTTGTACAAAAAAGCGATCCATTACATTTAGGTCACGCTTCCCTGGTGGTTCAGATGGTTAAGAATCCATGAGCAATGCGGGAGACCCCGGTTCGATCCCTGGGTTGGGAAGATACCCTGGAGCAGGGCATGGCCAACCACTCTTGCCTGGAGAATCCCCATGGACAGAGGAGCCTGGTGGGCTACAGTCCATGGGGTTGCAAAGAGTCGAACACGACTGAGTGACTAAGCACAGCACATATAGGTCATATTCCTACTATCAACATTGTAAAGCCCATGCTTTATTCCACTTACCTTACTTTTACCTTTTGTTTTTCACTCAGATGTCTAAAATGCACTTTCAAACCTTTCATCCATTATTTTTTGAATAATGAAGTCATTCTACAAATATGCTCTTCCCTAAACTTATGTTGGGTATATTAGGCACTGATCTTGCACTAGCTGGAGAATGACTCTCAAGAGGATAACAATAACCTACCTTAGGGGTTGTTCTGCAAAAAGTTACATGATGGATTCCTCGAAGAATGGTCTGCAAATGTGCTTTTTGTAGTATTAATTCTTTACATTTCTCAAGCTGACTTTCTCTCACAGAACGCCCAGCACTTCACATATGGTTGGCCAGATCCTGCTGGAGGGTAAATTATGCCCCAGGAGTCAGTGAATTTCTTGGTGGAGGTATTAACTCTTTTTGGGTCACTAGGGTTCCACTTAGAGCACTGCAGGAGGGCAGTCATTTATCAAATAGCACCTCAGCAGCCAGAAGGTATTACATGCAGCATAAATTATTCCCAGGGAGTCCTTTATGAACTCAGAAAATCTGGTTTATTATCTCACCTACTCACACAGATACTTCACACAGTATCCCTGTGAGAGAGAGAACAAGCAAGAGAAAAATAGGTGAGGCTGGTGAGGCTAGAAGCTTCCTAAGCTCCTGCAGCATGTCAGGGACAGAGCTCCCATCTGATCTGCCTGATCCTTGGCCTGACTTCCTCCTAACCAGGTCTCAGGATTTGGGGCTCTCATTTTGAAGTTTCTGCTAACTGGGAGGAGGTGAGGCAAATGAGGTGCCTAGGATGCTAAAGGAGAAGCCTTAGCTCCTCCCATAGTCTTGACCCTGCTGCTGATTCAACGAGGGAGCCTTGGATAATTGCTTAGAAGAAGCCACAAAATTCACACGTATGTGTACTGCTAGCTTCTATTAAATCTGTAAATATTTTCTAAATTATTTATTTGGCTGTGCTAGGTCTTAGTTGTGGTATGAGGGATCTACTTCCCTGACCAGGGATCGCACCTGGGCCCCCCTGCATTGCAAGCTTGCAGTCTTAGCCACTGGACCACCAGGGAAATCCCTAAGTCCATAAATACTGATGAGGATTCATTAGTTGTTTTCCCACAATGAGGAAAAGTGGAAAAGGCAATGCGGGAGGGGATACGATGGCAGAGAAGGCTGTCTTCTTGTTTTGTTGCCAAAACTGGAAATGGTCAAATGGTTGGTCTATTTTAGCCCAAAGGAGAAGAAGCCAGGTTGAAGTCTGTGTGACGCAATTAATATGTGGCAAAGCGGTCCCCTGGCATGTTTTGGCTTGAAGGTCCAAATGCTGAGTCCTTGCCCCAGCGTCAACCATTATCTTCGGCAGTATCTCCAGCTATTGCCTGTGTTTTACATCTTTAGGAAGATTCCAGAGGCTCTGCAGCAAGCATGATGTGGTTGAAAAAGGATTAGGATGCAGGGGTCTTGATTCCCCACTCAAATCTCTCTCAACACATCTTTGTGCCTTTGTGATGAAATGCTGCGTACCCGCTGTCTAAAAGCCAAATCTAATGGACTACTGAGGAGGACAGGGGAAATGTACCTAGTGTTGTACTCGGCCTGGAAGTTCTGCTACTCTGTATGCACGTGTATTCAGTCACTTAGTCGTGTCTGACTCTTTCTGATGCCACGGACTGTAGCCCTCTGGGCTCCTCTGTCCATGGAATTCTCCAGGCAAGAATACTGGAGTGGGTAGCCAATCCCTTCTCCTACGGGATCTTCCTGGCCCAGATATCAAACCGGAGTTTCCTTCATTGGCAGGTGGATTCTTTACCACTGAGCCACCTTCAAAGCCCTCTGCTACTCTGCATGTCTGCTAAGTCGCTTCAGTTGTCTGACTCTTGGCAACCCTGTGGACTGTAGCCCACCAGGCTCCTCTGTCCATGGGATTCTCCAAGCAAGAATACTGGAGTGGGTTGCCATGCCCTCCTGCAGAAAATCTTCCCCATCCAGAGATCGAACACATGTCCCTGTGGTTCCTGCATCGACAGGTGGACTCCTTACCTCTGAGCCACCTGGAAGCCCTCTGCTACTCTGAAAGGTGATAACTGACTTCTTTTCAAAGCTTTGTTCCCCATTTGGCCAGATATTAACCTCTACCACCAATAAAGAGTCGAACTGATTTCTCTGTATTTGGACTCAGTTCTTGCCTCAACAAAAAATACTAAGTCCCAGTTTCAAAGAAAAATGATACAATACATCCCCCATGTACTCCCCACTGCTGTCCTTAAAGCAGACGTGCAAATGTCGGTGCACTCACAGATACCAGTGAAGTCATTTGATCCCACGTTTTCTCAATAGTAAGAGTGTGTCACTCACTCAAAGAATGACCTTGGATAAGTCACTTAACCCTCTCTGCCTCAGTTTTCTCTCCTGGAAAATTAAGATTAGACTATAAGCTTCAGGTGCTTTTCAGCTCTGCTGCTGCTGCTGCTAAGTCGCCTCAGTCGTGTCCGGAATTCCCTAATTCTATAGGTGATACAGTTCCTCAGAGTTACAACTTGAACCTAACTGGAATCAGCAAAGCACAGCCCTCAGGCCAAATCCTACCTACCGCCTCCTTTTATGTGGTCTGAGGACTAAGGATAGTCTTCATGTTTTAAATGGTTGAAGAGAAAAAATAAAGAGTAGTATTTCATGACATGTGAAAATTACATAAAATTCAAATCTCAATGTCCATAAATAAAGCTATATGGGAACACAGCTGTGCCTGTTCATTTATATATTATCTATGGCTGCTTTTGCCATACAAGGGTAGAGTTGAGTGGCTGCAAGAGAAACTGTATGGCCTGAAAGCCTAAAATATTTCCTATATCTACCCAAAAGAGCCTGCCCTTTACAGAAAAAGTTTGCCAAACCTAACTTGAAGCCACTAGACCCTTTGCAGAGTAAGAGTCTGCTGGAACCCTCTTACCTGATTAAGGTTGTATTACCAGGAAAGAAGACTCCCATAAAGTAATCCTAAGAACCAAAAACAAAATTATGGGTAATTAGGCAATTTGATACCTATAAAAGAAACGGCTGGAAATCACTGATAAATCTACCATGTCAGTGTCAGTATCAATTTCTTAAGAGAAACATTTACTCCAAAGAAGTTATCTACTTTACAATTTAGTCCTTACAAGGAGGCCAATACAGTCCATTCTTTCCCTTGTTCTTTTTTTTTCCTCTTTTGTCTCTAAGTGGTTTGAAGGATAGAACATTTTTCTTTCTATTATAAGTAATCGTATCATTGGTGAAAATGACTGTTAAAGAGTGAACGAGCATGAAAGAAATCCCTGCCCAATAAAGTGGTGACTTTGAAAAGGAAATTGCCCTGCCCCAGTGATGGATTCGGGCTCGGCTGTCATGACCCCCATTATGAGGAAGTCCAGGGACCCGTGTCCTGGCCCTTACAGGCAAAGCAGCTGCAAGGCTCCCCTGGGAGCTCAACAGGACTCTCTGTGAAGGGCCAAAGGCTGCCCTGCCACCCCACTGCCCCACCAGGTTGCAGCTCGCAGCACTGAGTGTGCGGGGACCCCTCCACCTAGCCTGGAATGTCCCCCCTTGGCTCCCCCTCCTCTCTGCCTACTACCCCTATCAAGCCCCAGTTTGAGTTCCAAATATGGTCATACTCAAGGCCCATAGCCTCAGGATATCCTGTATTCTTTATCACTTATTGTTTGTGTTTTCTCTTCCTCCCAAGAATCTGCCTGCAATGCGGGTGACCTGGGTTTGATCCCTGGGTTGGGAAGATCACCTGGAGAAGGGAAAGGCTACCCACTCCAGTATTCTGGCCTGGTGAATTCCAGGACTGTATAGTCCATGGGGTCACAAAGAGTCGGACACGACAGAACCACTTTCACTTTCACTTTTTTTCTTCCCCTGGACTTTGGGCACTGGGAGCACCCATGATTTTGACATCTTTCAGTTAAAGATCCACAATGAGTTCCGATGAAGATGATGATAATGGTGAAATGGGAAATTAGCAAGGTGATGAACATTTTTTTCTCAAAGAGGAGATGAGATGCTTGAACCATACTTGCTTCTCTCCATCTGAGTTTCTGGCAGGGTTTTCCAGATGAGAGGCTGAGATCTAAGGACACTGTGAGATTTCTTAGCAGTGTGTTGTTATTACTTTATCAGGGGACCATCCATCTATTCAGCACAAAAGTGGTTCTCTTCTAGACGGCACATTGTTCTCTTCTGGATGATGTTGAGGAACATCAAATCAAACATTATCTTTGTCTCCTGGAGAAGGAGAAGAGGTGGACACAGAGCTATTGGGGGGCCCTACTTCCAGTATCTGGGGACTTTGAGATGGTGACATCAGGCCATCCCCTCGTGCCCAAGACACTGAATGCTTGCTTCCTGGCAGTCACTCCGGAAGCAGCTTTGTTTCTCATTGTCTGTGAAGGCCTGCGATTTTTGTCAATATCAACTCCAGTACTTTTAAATATTGGGCTTTATAGTGGGGGATGTTGAAAAATTTTAGACTTTTTCACCTCTTCTGTATTCGCTGGAATGTTGTAATCATCTAAAAAGTGTTCTTTCAAAACTATAAGTATTTGCTTTAACTCTAAGTTAATTTTATAGTTTCTTTTATGTTACTATATAAGATAAGTAGTAGTATTTCAAAAGGATTTAATGTTTTGGAAAAGTCTGAGTCCTAGAACCTATCAAAATAGGTAAGCCTCTTAGTTTGGCTCGCAAAAAGAATCATCATATTAATGATTATTATAATCATTAGGGGAAAGAAAACTGACTAGTACCTCAACCCTGGCTGCACTTAGAACAGCTTAAAACAAAATACCAACTCCTGGGCCCCACCACCCAAGAAATTCACATTTAACTGTCCAGGAACAAGGCCGAGGCATGGGTATGTGTTTGCAATCTCCCCAGGGTTCCACTTGCCAGGTAAAAATCACATCTGAGCACCTCACATATACCTCTATTACAGCATTTATCACTTTATACTATGATTACTTATGTATCATCTATACCTCTAAAAATCACATCTGAGCACCTCACATATACCTCTATTACAGCATTTATCACTTTATACTATGATTACTTATGTATCATCTCTCCTTAGAGATGGTAAGCTTCCAGAGAAAGAGGAGTCATATCTTATCTATCCTTGAGTCTTGTAGTGGACAGAGGTTTGTTAAACTCCCAAGTGTCTGCCATTAACACAGCTCCTTCTGGGTGCCCAAATCCTATGCAGGGAAGGCAAAGAGGAACTCTAGGAAGTGTCTTAAGTGAAGATGGCCAGTCTCGGAACCATGAGACCCAACAACGTAGACGTGGGTGATTAGTCCGGGAATAAGAACCTGACTAAGGTCTGCTGTGCTCCAGGGTGTCCAGTAACCTGTATGTCCTGACTCAAAAGCTCTCAGTCCATCTCAAGCACCTAGCTAGTGCCCAGTGGGGCCAATAAGATCCTCTCGCTGAAGGAGTTTAAATGTGAGATCAACAGAGAGCTGAGCAGTTGGTAGCAGGAGCAGAAGCCAAGAGACACCCGGAGAAAAACACAGAGAGAGGAGCTGAATCACGTTGGCGGCTAAGCCTGTTAGAAGGGACGGCAGATGCCTGTGGCTCAGGGGGGCAGCAAGATAACCCAGTCACAGAGCCAGATCCTGAATGACCTTCCAGTTCCTGAACTTCAATCCAGTTTTCGTGAGGCCTGGCTGGGTGGCCTTTCCGGAAGGCTTTTCGGAGACACGTGGCTGAGCAGTGAAGATTCCGGTCAGCCTTCCTTCCACAGTCAACTCCCATTACTTAGGGTAAACTCAGTGGTATCTGTGCTCTGCAACCCCCCCCAAAATCCCAGTTAGCACAATCCCCAGGGTCTAGCACTTTGCCTGGCACAACAGCGAGCACTAAATCATTGCAAGTGTTTGGAAGGCAGGACCATCCCAAGTGGAAAAGCCTTCAGAAAATGAAGAAATCATTCACGGTGAAGAACACTGGTGAGGGTCGCCTTCGAATTACAAAAATAGTGTTAAAATAGGATAAGTATATTAAGCTTAGCCCATTTTCAAACCCATCTACATTTCTACCGTAATCTATCAAAGAAGGATATGTCACATTCTGCAGAACTCCAGTAGGCATCCTAATTTCAGCTAAGGTATGTCTGGATGACTTTTCACTCCGCTTAACCTTAAATCATGGTAACATTAATAACAATTTTCCTCCCACGCTAACATCACTGTCAAACCTCCAAAGTAGCTGATATTTGTCTTTCAAGAAGTTTAGTAATATGGGCTCTTCCCCCGACACTGCCACACACATTTCCCCTGTCTATTGTCTGTATCAGTTACTCCACGAACACATACTCCTCAACAGCCGGATGAGTCATAAAATAAGAGGTACATGGATGTAAACTGAGCCTGTTTATGCTCTCCCTGGCCCCAGCTAATAAAATAAAAGAGGTCCCACTGAATTCAGGTCCAATGGCTTCCGGAAAACAGGTTTCTGCTTAGCAAAGACATACCTTACTCAGTACATTATTTTAAAGGTAGAGCTAATCTCATGCCCTGGGTGAATGCAACGGATTTATGGGGAGAGTCATGTGCAGGGTGTGTAAGGACTTGCCCTCCTCACGTCCTCTACAAAAGAAGGCTCTGGCGCGTCTGGTGGTGAGCAAACCAACAAAAGGAATGCCTAAAAGGTCTCACAGAGATCAGGAATGGGCGCTGGGTCCCTGCTCACTGGAAACTCAGTACCCAAAGCAGTGCTTGCTTAGGTCTCCTATCTGCATTTTCGAAAATAAAAGCAGGTTTAGTCCAACCTTCCCCGACCTGTTCTCAATCAAGTGATCTTACGCCTCTGGAATTGAGATTCTGAATGTATGTGTCTACCCCACGTTTGGTATTATATTACAACAGCATGAAAATGGAGCCTAGGACCGAGGAGCGGCCAGCCTCAGAAGCCTTCTTCATTGCCTGCCGTGTAATACATGATATGCAAAGCCTCTGACTTCAGCCAGCAGATATGTGGAGACCGTGTTGGCCCTAGCATGGGGGCTAAACTAATGTGTGTTTAGGTCAGAAAGCGAATCAGAAAAGCCACTGGAGGGCACGTCACGGAGTGAGAGCCCTATAAATTCTGCCCCAGTCTCAGCGTCCCCTGGCAAACACTCAGCTTCCCTCCCTGGGCCGCTGCACATCTCTCCTTCGTAGTGCTGGAGAACTCCGGCCAGCAGCAGCTCTCCTCGCCACTGCCTTCTGCCCTGCAGAAAAGCCAGAGAGCTAGACATCGAGGTGGAAGGAAAGCCCAGTGCAGCCCTCCACTCGACACAGCCCCTGCTCAGAGAGCTAGGCGCGAGGGCGAAGCCGGGCGCGGGCGCCGCGGTCAAGTTCGGATTTCTCCCTTCGGTTGGTCCGCGCAGATCTCCGCACATTCCTCCGGATCTTCCCGGCGAGGAGAAAGCGCGAGCCGGGCCGCGTCTGCACGCGCTGAGCGCTCTCTCCCTGCACCCCGGGGAGGGGCGCCTCGCGTCACCCACTCGCACCCGGAGCCCCCCGCTTCGGGAGCTCGGGCGCCTCCTCGCTGTTCTCCTTTCCCTCCCCGCCACCGCCGCCGCTCGACCCCTCCCCTCCCGGGGCCCCGCGCCTCCCCTCCCCCACCCCGGCCCCCGGCCCGGGCTCTCCAGGACCAGCCTGCGCTCCTGGCGCCCTCATGTCTTCGCCGGACTCTCGGCGCCGGTTGACGTGGTGTCTCGTTCGGATTTCCAGGCCAGACCTCAGCTCCGGCGGCAGCATCAGCCCGGCCCGTCTCGTGCTCCCCGGCGCGGCGCCCCAAGAAGGCGCAGAGCGCGGCCGCCGCCGCTGAAGCGCCCGCCGCGCCCCGCGCCCGCGCGGCCCCGGCTGAGAGCGCGGCGCGCGCAGCCCTGTCACCCCCCAACCAAGGCAGCGGCGGCTGCTCGGACCTCGCCTTCTGGGGGTGCAGGGAGCCGGCGAGGGAGCTGTCGGCATCCCTCGCCCTTCTCACGGCGGCGGCGGCGGCGGCTGGAGCCTTGGCCGCCGCCTCCTGCGTGCCCTCCCTGCCGGGAACGGCCCCAGGATTGCGAACTCGTGCCCCTAACCTGCTGGGCGGGGCTCCGCGCTCCTGCCCTCGGCCCGGATGGGTCTCCTGGCTGGGACTCGGGGCTCCTGGAGTTAATGTCCAGCTGGGGGTCTGCGGAGACCGGATCCGAGGTGAGTAGGGGAGAGGGCCTGAGGGGAGGCGGGCGCGGCGGGCTGCGGGGCGCTGGAGACAGAGGGGGGCGCGGCTGGACCTCAGAACCGGCAGTGGGACTAGAAAGGGAAGAGACTAAGAGGGAACCGAGACACTGGGAAGACAGAGGAGAGAGAAAAGTTGAACTGGAGACAGGCTGGCCTTGCAGAGGGGCAGTTTGCCTTTCCACGTGGGCAAAGATCTCTGGGGTCCCTCATGCCTCTAGACCCCGGAGTATTCAACAGGGACAGTTTCCCTCCCCGACTCGGCGGGGCGCTCTTCCGTCAAGTCCCGGGAAGGTACCGGGCTGGGATCGTCTTTGAACCCACCACTGCCAAAGTTGGGTCCTCTGTGGAGGCGCTGCTGCATAGATATCATTACTGGGGTGTAACTTGTTTTGGTCTGTTCCGAGGGAAAGTGTAGGCCCCGGGAGGGGCTGCTGCTAAAGGTGCTGAGGACCTAAAAACAGAGCGCTCACCTCCTCTGGAGCCGTCTTGCAAATCTACATTCCTCGCCCTTTTCTGAACCCGGTTACTTGCATGAGCCCGCAATTCCAACTAACCATCCGCGTCGAGGTTAAGAGAGGGGCTTCCGGGATAGCCCAGGAGCTGGGTCTCCGTCTCCAACAGACTCTCGAGCCTCAAGGTCTTCCCTACGCCATCTAAGTGATGATTTGAATGACCGCTTTTCTCCTGCACTCTGTGCCACCTCCCCAGTTAACACTCTCCACCACTACCTTGCACAACCTCAGGGATGATTTCGCCGCTTTTTGGTTTCCAGCCCCTCTCGGGGCGGGAAATAACTTTCCGCGGACCTCCCCAGCCTTCTGGCGCCTCCCTGGTTTCGGCGGTGACAAACCGGTCTGCAGAGCAGACGCGCGCGCTCCGGGGGAGCTGCCCAACCCCGTGCTCGCAAGATTTTTGCTCATTGGTGGGGGCAAACACAACTCTCCTGGGCGCTGCCGCGGATATGTTAGAGCGCACTCGACTCTTGCATAGTATTTTCGATGTTCACTTAAGTATTCCAAGGAAGAGATGCTGCTGCTAACCTCGCGCACGCACCTCTACCCGCAAAGCTCCAATGCGAGCTTCTGGGCTTCCGCCCCGCCGCGACCGGGTTTGCACTGAGTTTCGCCATATCTTCGCTTTGGCAAGGTTCAAGGACAGTAGCGCCTTTTCAACAAGTGTCAGGTGTCCGAGGAGCCCGCAGCGTCCCCAGCCCATTCTCGCAAGGGGTTCGGGTGCACTCTGGATCTGAAACACGGCATCGGGCCCTTGACCCATTCCCAGACTGTCTGCAGGAAGCGTCGCTCATTCTTTTCCCTACCGCGGTCTTGGGCCCAACTGAGTACCACTGTCAGTTCAGGACACAAGGAACAGCTGAAAAAAGCAATACATCTTTCCGCAACTTCTGTCCGTATTCCAAAAGAAAGCCTCCGAGTTACAGCGCGCCCCCACCCACCCACTCCCGCCTCCCTTTTTCTCCTCCTGAGACCTGGATCTCGAGGGCAAACCTCCCAGCCTGCCAGACACGGGAAAGTGCGGGGGCACTGGCGGCGGGAGCGCTTACCCGCGGTGAGGCTGTCACCGAGACGCGGGGGAGGGAGGGGGAGTTCAAAAACCAGGTTGCCGAGAAACCAGCTTAAGTGAAGCGGGTAGAGAAAAATCCGGGAGAGAGGATGAAGAGCGGTAGGAGAGGATGAACAGCGGGGATGCTGGTGAGGACATCCAAAAGTTCCGGGGGGTAATTTGGATTCGGAGAGAATTGAGGGGTTGTGGAGAGCGTTCGTGCAGCGGTTCTATACTTAAAGTGGCAAGGCAGCCGTCCGGCCGCGTGGGCGCTTCGGGACTCCGGCGGTTTCTGGTGCCCCCTGGTGCTGGGAACTCAGAAGCGCCCGGCGGCGAGTCCCGCAGTCCGGCTCCCTGGGGCATCCGTCTTTTCCGCCCCAGGCCTGAGGATCACCAGGTGCCGGTGCCCGCGACCTCCCCTTTTGCTCTGCCGGACGCAGAGAGGGACCAGCCTGTGGGGTACCGGAACGTGTGCGGGGGCACCTAGCGGAGAAGGAGAGCTTGTTTATTACCGCATGTGGCAGCGCCTTGGGCAGTTGGCGCGTAACAGAGGCTGCCGGTTGCGGACAGATGTGCTTTGAGAAAGAGATAAAGAGACCGACAGGGAAGCCGCTGGGTGTGTTGGGGGTGGGGATGTGGGGACCCCACAGGGATTTGGGAAAAACCTCCCCGTAGACCGCTGTGAACGCTCAGCCTCCAGACTCCCTCCGCCCGGCAAATACCGGGAACTACAAAGCGGCTCTGACTGCAGCCTGCGCGGGCGGTGCTCAGAGGGAAGAAGGCGCCCTTCTCGCCCGCCTGAGATGGGCGAGCTCTTTTCACCCGGCGGAGGGCGGGGGCGGGAGCCTCCTTTGGATAAGGCGGGGAGTTTTCCTCTATGTCCTCTTTTGCCAGCTTCGTCACACTTCTAATTGAGGATCTCCACGTCCAATTTAAAAAGCCCTCCTCCTGCCAAGCAGAAAAAAGGAAAAAAAAAAAAAAAAGGAAAAACCCTCTTAATGCGGAAGGGAAACCTGGTGCCTCTGTCGCTTCCTGCCGGCGGGCACCGCGATTTGGGACGGCGCATTAACCGCGCGCCTCCCTGCCCCTCTGGGCAGCCAGACAGTTCGCACGCGCCTGGGATCGGGCACCCGGGCCGAGGGGACGGGAGGCCTCGCGTTCCCTCGTCCCTGCTCGAGCGCCTCGCAGGGCTTGTTTTGCACGGCCTGGGTGAGGTGTTGCCTGGGAGCCCCAGCGCCTCAACCCAGAGCCTTTCCTTTTCCCCGGGTTTGTAAACCAGCCAGAGGGGCATGGAGCGCCGGGAGCCGCAGGGTTTAGGAGTTTGTGGTCCCTACAGACTCCCCGAGCCCAACAGCTGCGTAGCGAACAAACAGACGCCCAAGGGATGGAAAATGCATTCGTCTCCACAGCGGTGGGAGGTGGCAGTCGAATTAAACGCTTCCCGGGGTGGCCTGCACCGGAACCCGGCGGGCGTTCTGGGTAGAGATGGGGGTGGGGGCGTTTGCTGGAAGGGAGGCGGGAGCTCCTGGCGACTGATGGAGAGGAATGGGGTCGAGGTTTTTACTTTTATCTGGGAACTGCCTTACTCTCTTCCACTGAAAAAGTTCAAGGAGCTTTTCCCAAGAATCTCTTTTACTTGGAGGAACGGGGATAATCAACTGCATGAATCTCGTAATTTCCACTTTAGAATGCCCTTGGAAATTAGAACGCTGGCATTGGGGACTCACCTCAAGGTGCCCGGGTCTCCCCCCCACCCCCGCCTCCTTATTGCGTGAAGTTGGGCCCTGAGTTGAGGGTACCCTTTTTCTCACCCGCCCTCAACTGCGTGACCCTCCTTTCTAGGGGTGCGAGGATTGAGAAGCCAAACGGAGCCCCCTAAGAGGAGCTGAGCCCCCACCGTGCGCCCTTTCCCGGTCTAGACCTTCTGGTGCCCGCGCTCCTGCGTAGCGTCCCCGACAGGGTACGATCCTCCAGGAGTGACTGTGACCCAGCTTGGGGAGCTCGAAACCCCTCTGCGAGGGGAAAGGATTTAAGGCCAGAATCTTGCAAAAATGCAAAAATAAAGAGGGTATTCGAGTACACCACGAACATTTTCAAGACCGAGGCAATCCCTCCCTAACTGTAACGCTAAAGCATTTATTGAACGAGGTTAGGCCTTTTCATATGTTAACATTCATAACCTTAAGAAGTGGAAGTAGTATTTTAAACCGAGTTGAAACTTTGGAAAGTTCAGGAGCTTAACACAGATATTCCTGGACAGCCTCAAAGTCTTTAAGTCCCCACTGGCTTCTTGTTCCGACGACAAAACACTAATTGAAATGGCAGGAATGAAGCTTGGGCGGGGTTCGTGGTGCCACTGAGCCTGCCCCTGCCTAGCTGAGGACAGGATCAGGACCCCGGGAGGGCTGGTCTCTTGCTTGGGTTCAGGGCTCGTTCCCCGGGGCGGGGTCGGGGGGTGGGGGTTCCTGTGGGAGCTGCTGGACGGGGCGGGAGCACAGGGTGAGGGTTGCCCGGTCGCCCCCCAGAATGGGGATGGGGTTGCGCGCCAGTACTGCTGTCGTCGTATTGGGAAGCAGCCCTGCCCCGAAATCCTGGGATCCGATGGCGGAAGAAAAAGGCAGTTGTCAGTTGGAAGCCGAAGAGGCGCACCCCGGAGCGGGGACAGGCAGGGAGCTGGGAAGGAAAGAAGGGTGGGGGTGCCCGGGGAAGCGCCCGGCCGCAGCGGTCCGGAAGGAGGGCGGTGCCAAGTCTGGAGGGGAGCCCCGGGGATCCGCGCGGGCCCCAACATCCAGGCCTAATGTGCTCTCCCCGGTTCTGCGCCCCCGCCCGCCCGCCTGCACAGGTGCCGCCGCCGGACGGGACTCTAAGATGAAGTTATGGGATGTCGTGGCTGTCTGCCTGGTGCTGCTCCACACCGCGTCCGCCTTCCCGCTGCCCGCCGGTAAGAGGCCTCCCGAGGCGCCCGCCGAAGACCGCTCCCTCGGCCGCCGCCGCGCGCCCTTCGCGCTGAGCAGTGACTGTAAGAACCGTTCCCTCCCCGCAGGGGTCACCCCACCCGCCGCCCGCACGCACCCCCAAGTCAGCCACGGCCGCAGAGTGGCCTCCCAGGGAAGAGCCGCGCAGGCGCCGAAGCCCCCTCCCGGTGCGCCGCAACCAACTGGTGCCCCAAGGCTGCAACACCTAGTCTGTATATGGCACGCGCTGGCTTTGCCCAACACAGAGGGTAACACACTTTTCTGCTGCTCATTTAGATTCCGATCAACAGCTGTTTTCCCCACCACCACCACAGGAAAACACACAGTTGTTTTCTTTTTTTTTGCCTCCCCATCACACACACACACACACACACACACACACACACACACACACACTCACACACACACACACTCACACACACACACACTCACACACACACACACTCACACCCGTGTTTTGTTCCAAAGCCCTCTATCTCTGTTTGGGTGTGCCTGGCTCTGCTGAATTCTGAGAACAATTGCCTTTCCATCCTAAACTGCCCTTGCAAGGGAAGAGGCTGAGGTTTCACAAAACCATGCCAGAGTCAGAGAAAACACAGAAAAGCCTTGATTTCCAGAACAAGCATCTGGGCAGTGTCAAGTCTGTTCAGGAAAGTTCCGGTTCTAGAAAGAAAGTGATAAATAGTGCTGGGCTGGGGCTAGGGGGAAAAAACACAAAATTGTAGTTCACTACACAAATGACAATGTTAACTCTTAAGACTAGATTATTCATATTAGAAAATAAATCTGCGATTTG
Source organism: Bos indicus (assembly GCF_029378745.1). Lineage (NCBI taxonomy): Eukaryota > Metazoa > Chordata > Mammalia > Artiodactyla > Bovidae > Bos > Bos indicus. Next base: position 36,528,963 of record NC_091779.1, read on the forward strand.
CCTCTCAAAAATGTCTCAGCGGTTTATCAGGGCATGTCAACTATGATTTGATATAATTTACCCTCTGCTCTTGAGAAGTTCATCTATTGCGTAAAGCAGAATATGCTTCATCACAAGTTAGAGATTACTGGCGAGGAAAAGAAAATTTGCACAATCCCAAACTAAAGCAGCAGTAAACCGTAGCCATAACCATGCTGGCTACTCCCCATTTCTGTTACCCTATTCTGCATTTGAAAATTATTGTGATCATAGGCACCACTGAAAGGGTTCCAAAGTCAGCTGTATGCTGGAGTCCCCCAAACCTGTGGCCTTGGGCTAAAAGTAGCCCAGGAAATGTGATGTGCTTATCTTATGCTTGATTACAATAAAAGCATCTTCTTCCTGAAGTCCCAAGAAAAAGTGCTTTTTTCTAAGACAAATGAAGTCTTCAAGAGTGACTTAGGGTTAGAGAACACAGTTTGATCCCTTGAAGTAACTGTTCCAAGAGTGTATGTCAGTTAGTTGTATAAACCTATTTTTAAAGGTTTTGGTTTCAGCCACAAATTTCTATCCTAGTGTATATAATGTTTCTCCAGTAGAGACTTAAAATGCGCTTTAGTGCCATAATCTTCAGAACAGTACCCATGAAGGCTAAATGGCTTTTCATTCAAACAGCCTAGGTCAGAGGAACAGGAACCCAGTGAAAGGTAATAGTTTTCTCACCAAGGCACTCTGGAGGAAAAATGACTGTGCCTGATTATGAAGCTGATTAGTTCATGGAAATTTAATAAGCATATTAGTATCCTGTCTACCTAGGCTTATTTAATGCTGGCTCCTGCTTCTGGCTCTGCTTTTGGCTAATTTTGTCACCTCAGACAAATTACTTACTGCCAAACTCAATGAACAGTTTACAACTGTACAGTAAAGGAAGGCCTTGCCACTCCAAAATGCCAATGACTGAGATTTGGTCAACCCCAACCTTCACACTCCACCCTAACCTTCCTTTGGGAAAAGACTCATAAGACCCCTGCTTACTGGACTCACCTGGTGAGCTCTAGTGACTACTGGTGCTGGGCCTCTCCCAGAGAGATTCTGATCTAATTGGCTTGGGGTGTGGCTTGGGCAACTAGAGATTTAGGTGTTCCCCAGGTGAGTCTAACGTGCAGTCAGGTGAATCCCTATGCCTTGATAATACCCTAAGAAAATCTGTGCCTCATGTAAGGTCCAGCCAGTCACAAAGCAAGCAAGGTAACATTAATCTTATTGACTGGGGTGGGGGGAGTTGTGGGGGAAGGGAGGTTTTTTCCAAAACTGATACTAAGTCATCAGTAGTATCAGTAGTATCAATGGACAAGATTCTGACTACTGTATTTACATTTGAACCAGCAGAGCACACCCGATTCTGTTTTATCTATGGGAAGACCCAATAGATCCTTGAAAGAGAAATGTTCCCAAAGAGAAAGTGAGCTGCATTCTAAGCCAAATTGACTTCTTTCCAGGTATGTTCAATTCGGTAGCAAGTTGTCAGTGCGGGGAAGGCAGGATAAAGACAATGTGCAGACTTTGAACACTCAACCAGTGTCAACATGCCCCTGTCACAGTGCTGACATTTATATCCTGCACTGTGCACTGTGCAGTTAAGGCTTATGCAGAAAACATTAAGTCACTCATCATTTGAAAATAGAAAGTGCCATAAATACTGATCCCTCTTCTTGGAATGCTTGGAACTTAGTGATTGAGCAAAGGCTCTTTCGTGCTACCTGAGTCAGTCATTCTGTGCTGTTCAAAGGGGGCTGGACTGCACCCTGTCTACACATTCACCCTTGAGATCACATGTATTCTGCTGGTTCTGATGTAAATGAAGCAGCCAGAATCTTGTTCCTACCATTATCACGTTTTGAACTAACCAAGTAGAATTCGTAACTGGCCCACTTGTCTGCACAGAGGTTGACGATAAAGTTCATGGGCTGTGGCTGCTTCTTGTAGCAGCTTCAAACTTGTCTAAACTTAAAGACTTGTGGTTTTCCTTTCGGGTCATCCAAGACTTTTCCGTTTCACCGTCTTTGTATTTTATCATTGTGCTTTTTACCTGTGTCTTCACTAACGTGTGATTAGAGCAGGCCTGAGGCATGTAAAAGGTGAAAATAGGTCTTGTGCACAGATGCCATAGCATTTTAGAGCTGAAAGGTAGCCCCTAAAATTCCCAGGCCTAAAGATGTAAAGCAGTTTATCCAAAGTGCCAGGGTTCCATGATGGCAGGAGGAAGATTGCTGAAGCCAGAACCCGTGTTTCTCTAAACCCCTGAATTGCAGAGCGTTCAGTCTTGCTACCTAGGAGAAAACACTTTATATGGGAGGATAGTTTTCAACTAATGAATAAAACTGTGTTGCACAGGGTTGCTTGAAGTTTTTAAAGGTTTGTTAATCATAGTCATATACCAGATCTCAGCTGTGCATAATAACTCTAAATGTGTTTCACAAAGCATAAAATGCACGTGCCTTTTAAAACGTTGTGATCTAAAAGCACTTATTCATTCAACAAGTAATTAATGTGTGCCTGTGTGTGCCAGACACTGTCGTAGGGGCTAGGGAATCCTCAGTACACAGACAAAAGCCCCTGTCCTCACAAAATGTACTATGTAATAAAGGTACAGGGTGTGGGGCAATTTGGTGGCATTGTAAACTAAAACCTTGGTCAGAAGAGGGCCTTTTTGTGTGACCAGAAAACAACTAGAAACACTGAGCACTGCTAAATTATAATTGCAAGTAATCCACAATGCATTGTAATATCATGGGGTTCCATTCTACCGGTTTGGCAGCAAGTCACAAAATTTCCTAGAGAAACAATCTTGCAAATCAAGCCATCAAGTTCTCAGACTAGCCCACAAAACTCTATGTAACCTTGATCAATTTGAGATATGATTCACCATATTGTGAAGCTGGAGTCTCTTCCCAGGTTGTCATTTCCCATAATCTGCAGAAGGGGGACACAGCGAGAAGTCATAGTTTCAATAAGCAAGAGCTCAAGTTCACGTCGGTTCAGTCAGCCTGACCACTCAGCTGTTACTTAACAGCTCCCAAACCTCAGTTTCCTCATCTATGACATAGGAACACTATTCATCCTGCCTCCCGGGGCTGCTGGGAACAGAGTTACATGAGGCAATGCTTTGTTAAGCCCGTGCCCCATAAGCAACCATTAGTACTTGCCACGCTGCTGTTCCCAACCCGCACCCGGTGAGTGCCTTTTCTCCCGTCCCAGGCTTTCAGTTCGGCCTCTGCCAAGACATTGCTCTAAATGGTGGAATTTCAAGCAGCTCAACAAAGTACAGAGAGGGGAAGAAATGCAGGCCTTGCGGGGAGGCTATTTTGGGCCCCACGGTCAGTCAGTCGGGTCAGTCAGTCGGGCCAGCCTTGCGTGGGATTCTGCCCCAGGGTCAGCTCCCCCTGGCTCTTCCCAGGTTTCACAGCTCCTTCCCTTCCCCATTTGCTGAGCCCACATAGTTCCTACGGAATTTTTCCCACCAGATTCCCATGGTCGTGTTAGGGAGACCCTCGTCCCCTATGGGGAGAAGGGAGCCAGGACACCATAAGATCCTTACATGTAAGAGATCAAGGAAGCTGTGAGCTGGAGGCTCCCTGTCTTGAGATAGAGCATTTCTGTTTTAAGTGATCCCACCTGGATATTTAATTCAAGCTGCTTCACAAACCCAGCAGAAGACTGTTAGTGAATTTAGTAAACTTTCAGCTTGTTGTTATCCAGCTAAGAAACCTTCTAATGCAACAAGGTAGTTAAATGTTAGGCTTTCAAATCTAATGTTGTGGGATATAGAGTTCAGAATAAATAAGCTCTGTCTATCTATTTTTTGTATTATTATTTTAGGGACTATAGGAACAGACAATACTGTAATAAGGTCCCTAAGTTGGAAGGGGGCTCTGCCATTTGGGATGAGGTGCTTGGAATCAAGAAATCCCACGTCAGGCTTTTAGGAAACACTGATTCCTCACTCAAGATCTGAGACCAACATCTCATTCTGGCCTCAGTCTGAAGACCTATTTCAAACTGTTGCTGTTTAGAGAAATCTATTTCAGGCTTAATATGAATTGGCCAGTCTTAGGACCTCAGGCTGATCCAACAGCCAAAGAATTATTCTCAGAAGATTCTCCTTTCACTGATAGAAAAATAAAAGCTCTCTAGCATTTTCCCTTCCAAATGTCGCTTTCTTCTGGGTTTACTTAGCACTTAATGGTCCATAGCCTCTTTATTCAATTAAAACATATTATTTAATCACTTGAGCTCAATCAGGAAGCAAGTATTAAATATCTTTCATGCTCTAGGTGCTGTGTGGGCATCTAAAAGGCAAAATTGTGAACTTAAATAGCTTATGATCTAGTTGTAAACTATGGATAGGCAGATGGGTGGGTGGGTGGGTGGGCGGACTGTCAGTCCAACAGATAGCTATGTCTACCGAGGCGTGTGCATTAGCTGTGGTCATGGTAAGAATTCCTAGGGATGAAGTCACTAGGATTTGGAGATCATAGCAGGAAACAATTCGAGGGAGAGGGAGGATTTGAGCTAGCACTTGAAAGATGTGCATTAGGAAAGGAAGGAAAAGGAAAAAGGGCACATTCCAGACCAAGGAGAAGCATAGGCAAGTTTGTGATCACGATATGGGGAAGGGGCAGGTGGTGGATACAAGGAGGAGGCCAGACCAGTCGCCAAGTACTGAGAACAGGTGGCGGGAAGTGGTGTGAAATTTAGGCTATCTCTGTAGGTGATACCCAGATTATGAGATGCTGTAAAATCCAGGAAAAGAAGGTGCTTGCTCTGTTTCTGATGGCAGCGGGGTGCCACTGGGGTATCTCAAGCAGGCAGGTGGCAGCAAGTGGGATCTCACTGCTAAGCCTTCTTGCTGCAAAAATTATTCAAGCCCCAGGCTTCATGAGTCTATAGCATAGGCTATGCCCTTATTTTTAAAAAGTGTGTAGGCGTGGGCATAATTGAATCAACCTGTTAACAAGTGAAAAGATACAAATAAAAATTTAAAGTTAGTATCATACAAATAAACTTATTTACAAAACAGAAATAGACTCACAGACTTAGAAAACAAACTTATGGTTACCAAAAGGGAAAGGTGGGAGGGGGTAAACTAGGAGTTTGGTACTGACAGATACACACTAATATATATAAAACAGATAACCAACAAGGACCTACTGTATAGCACAAAGAACTATATTCAATATCTTGTAATAACTATATAATGAAAACCTGAAGAAGAGTAGATACATAAAGAATATAAATATCAACTATACTTCAATTAAAAATAAATAAAATAAAAACAAAAAATAAAGTTAGTATCACTACATCTCTGCTTTTCACGTAGTAACCCAATTTTTAACAAATAGGGTTTTTTAATTTATTGAGTATAGTTGATTTATCATGTTGTATTAATTTCTGCTGTACAACAAAGTGATTCAATTATACACACATATATGTATTCTTTTTTTATATTCTTTTCCCTTATGGTTTATCACAGGATATTTAATATAATTCCCTGTACTATAGAGTAAACTCCGGGAGTTGGTGATGGACAGGGAGACCTGGCGTGCTGCAGTTCATGGGGTCGTAAAGAGTCAGACATGACTGAGCAACTGAACTGAACTGAACTATGGAGTAGGACTTTGTTGTTTATCCATTCTATGTATAATAGTTTGCATCTGCTAACTCCACATTCCTAGCCCATCTTCCCCCAACACCCCGCCCCCTGGTAACTACAGGTCTGTTCTCTACATCTGTGAATCTGTTTGTTTCATGGATACGTTCATTTGTGTCATATTTTAGATTCCACATCAGTGATATCATAGTTGTTAGTCTTTCTCTTTCTGACTTACTTCACTTAGTATGATTATCTCTAGGTCTAGCCATGGTGCTGCAAATGGCATTATTCCATTCTTTTTATGGCTGAGTAGTATTCCTCCGTGTGTGTGTGTGTGAGTGCACACGCGTGTGCACACCATATCCTCTTTATCCATTCATCTGTCGATGGACATTTAGGCTGTCTCCATTTCTTGGCCATTGTGAATAGTGCTGCTATGAAAATAGAGATCCGCTGGATCATACAGCAACTCAACTGTTAGTTTTTTCAGGAAACTCCATATTGTTTTCCACAGTGGCTGTACCAATTTACATTCCTTTACCAACTGTGTAGGAGGGTTCTCTTTTCTCCACACCCTCTCCAGCATTTGCTATTTTTAAATGGATTTCATGTATTGGCCTAAAATCGAGTAAGTTTGAGCTCTACTGGGTAAGAGATGTTATGTATCCCTATTGTACAGATGAAGCAATGAGACCTAGAGATTTACTCAGGGTCACAGATTTAGTAAGTGATGAAGCCAGAATTCAAACCCCAAACTTCCAGTCCCCAAACTGGTAATTTTGGCTTAATACAGACTGCACTCTCATATTAGTAGATTAAGAAAACACAAATCTTGACTTGCGAAAAATACATTCACTATCTGAAAGATGTATTTCTAGGAAAATCAATTAGCCGAAGCAAGGAGTATTATATTTCCTCCAGGCCCTTTCTTTGATCTCTGTTTGGGCCAGAGTGGACCTAGGGTTATTTTATTCATGATACTTCAGAATCCAAATCAGGACATTTTAGGAAGAGAAACATGCATTTCTTCACACACTCCTAAACTATCGATGCTTTTTGCAATGAGGGAAGGCTCCCTAACTCTTTGGGACAAAGTGAGGTCTCCTCGAATACTTGAGGCCTTCAGGGGGGTGCTTGTTCTCAGCTGGCTTCTGTTCTGCCCAGGGAAGGGAGTGTCCACATGGGAAGCCAAGGGCAACAGCCCATAGCCAGCACAGTCCCCTCTACGGGAACGGGAGTGGGTTTGTATAAGCAGATCTTAGGTCTCCACTGAGAATCAACTGGTTAACTCAGTAGAGATAAAACCCACTTTTTAATGATTTTATAGGATGACTAAGTTGGAAGGCCTACTTTTGAAAGTCTTAAAGCTTTTTTTCATGTAAACCTACAAAATTATGTTGAAAAACTAGCACACACTCCTAAGGTAACATCTGTAATTTTCCAACACGTTTTAAATAGTTGTAGCAGAAGTAATTTCCAGCCCATTTGGCAGCTAGACATGTGCTTCAATACTTTTGGCAAAACTTTGGAGCTGCAAATTTAGCTTATTCAATTTGTGGGAAATTATCCAAATGTATCAGCTCAAATACATTGATTTTTTTCATCAGAAAAAGTCCAACTTCATTTTCATTTCAAATACACATGTTAGCCTGCCTCTATGGCAACCACTACCTTTTGGATCCTAATTGTAAGATGAATAGATGGATGGGTGGATGGACGGACAAGCAGAGCATGCCTTGCCATGACTGCCTGGCCAAAATGAAATATGGAACCACCCAGTTTGATATTTCTTGATTTATTCATATGGGACTTTTCCTCAGTAAAATATTCATAGTAAACTGAACACCCACGGGTCTTTTTCACCAAGATGGACTTCTTGTTAGCATTTTGCTTCATTTATTTTTTTCTAAACCATTTGAGAATTACTTTCAAATCTAACAATAAATAGTTTAGTGTGAACCTTCTAGGAGCAAGGACATTACCTTATGTAACCACAGTTCAGTTATCAGTCTCAGGAAACTTAACATTTGTACAATGCTGTTATCCAATAGATAGTCCATAATCACATCTCCTCAATTGGCAAGAATGTCCTTCATAGTTTTTCTCCTTAATCAGGGGTCACAAATTGCATTTGACTGTTGTGTCTGTTCATTCTCCTTTAATCTGGAATTAGCTCCCAACCCTTTTTTCCCCCTACAACATTTTGAGAAGTCTAGGCTGTCTTGCCTGCGGTTCTGCAGACTGCCGCTCGGGTTGCATTTGTGGGATTGTTGGCACTTGATTAGATTCAGGTTCGCATCTTTGGAACACTGTGTTCATGATGACGTGTCTTCACATCATGAGTCACCAGCACCAGTTTAGCCCAAGGAGCCTTGCACACCCGGACTGTCCTTACAGGTATCTATCCACCAGACATGCCTTGCAGTAAAATGAATGAGATGGGCAAGAAGTGCATCTGTCTGAGGAAGTCCAAGGGTGACCGTAAAACTGGCTGCATGAGTATTTGTCTGTGGACCGGGCTTAGAATGCAGCTCATGTGGAAGTTGAGGATCTGGACATGGATTCTTCTAAAACTCCCCGTAGACTCTAGAAAGCCCTCACATACTGCCCCCCTGAGGGATACATGCCACAGTCTGAAGACACTGACCAATGCCATGGTGAACACAAAATATTGTTCATGGAGTCAGTTGATGTTTGTGTAGTTAATTTGAGGGCATTCCTAGGAAGAGGGAAGAAGCAGCCCAGACTCCCAAGATGGGTCTGCTCCTTCTGCCCACAGCCTACCATGCCAGGGCCCCCAGGCCTTCTGCTCTGTGGGACACGCTGGATGAGCAAGGGGCCAGTGTCTCGTCCCCTTCAGGGTACATTCTGTCCATGAGCCAGCCGAGTTGATCTTCACACTGCTTCCTCTAGTGTAATGTTGATGAAGGATCATCATCAGCTGTGAAAACCATAGGCCTGACTTTGTGGGCCATTTGTTAAATGCCTCCAGGCTCTAAGCTAAAATCTTTTCTCCCATTCCAAGTAATGATCCCCATTTTAGGGGGAGGTCGGGGCTGCACAAAGTTATAGGCAACCCAGCCAGACTAGACTTGGGAAAGCCTAACCCAACACTTAGCTTGGGACCACATGACCACTTCCTGCCAGTACACCGCGCTGCTGCATAACTCTCCTTCTATGTCAGAAGGTCAGGGAGGAGAAAAGTCGAGTGGAGGTTTTGAATGCAGCTGGTTTTGAATGATTGTTGTTCAGTTGCTAAATCGTGTCTGACTCTTTGCAACCCCATGGACTGCAGCACGCTAGACTTTCCTGTCCTTCACTATCTCCTGGAGTTTGCTCAAACTCATGTCCATTGTGTTAGTGCTGCCATCCAGCCATCTCATCCTCTGTCATCCCCTTCTCTTCCTGCCTTCAATCTTTCCCGGCACCAGAGTCTTTTCCAATGAGTCAGCTCTTCTTATGAGGTGGCCAAAGTCTTGGAGCTTCAGCTTCAGCGTCAATCCTTCCAATGAATAGTCAGAACTGATTTCCTTTAGGATTGACTGGCTTGAATGATACTTCTAGCTAATTTCCTGAAGAGTCTTTGAGAGTCCAGTGAAGTCATTCACTGAGGGGTAGAGAGCCCCTCTTCACTCTGATGGCAGGAATCCATCAGGCAGGCTGGAATGATAGAGAACACTTCCCTTTTACCCTCTTTATTCTCCTTTCAGCTTTTCAGTCCTTCCTCTTCTTGCCCAGGTCTCTCCGGCCCTTCGAGTTCCTTCTACCCAATGCTCAGTTAATAGCTTCCCAGGTGGCTCAGTGGTAAAGCGTCCTCCTGCCAATGCAGGAGACCCAGGTTTGATCCTTGGGTCAAGAAGATCCCCTGGAGAAGGAGATGGCACCCCACTCTAGTACTGTTGCCTGGAAAATCCCATAGACAGAGGAGCCGGGCGGGCTACAGTCCATAGGGTCACAAAGAGCTGGACATGACTGAGCAGCCAAACGACAACAGCAGTGCTCAGCTGGCCCTGGGGAAGGGCCCAGGAAAGTTGGATGCAGGCCCCATCGTAATTGCCAGGCCCCTCGGACTGCAGACAGGGCCTTTTGGGAAGGAGGGAGTGAGGTTCCTTTGCTTTCCAGGTTCCTCTGGGGTTTCCCCTGAAAAACCACCCACCTCTGATAATACCACAAGGGATATTTTCCTTTTGTGTGTGCTTAGTTTCACTGGGTAACTTTCTCACCCTCCCCATAAAGTGTTTTGTAAGGACAGTAGCAGGGCCCCTGGTGTGCACTCTTGAGTGTGAGGTGTTTACAGCTGGCTGTGCAGTGCTTTCAGCTCACACCAGGTATTCATGGATTAGCTGACAAATGGACACCCTACTGGGTGTTTTCCTGACTTAAAAGCAGAAGAATGAACATTTTTCCCCTCAGGGGAGCCATTTCTGTATTACCATAAAATTATTAACATCACTATAATAAGAGCATGGACCACATAGGTGGAAATCAGAGCAATTGGAATCTGAATAACAAAATGAATATAGTCCATCTTTCCTGAGTGAAAGTTTTTGAGCTATTTGTATTCATGGAGTAATTTCAATTACAATGATGATAAGTTTTCTTAGTTAAATTGTAGGATAAATAGTCAAGAAATGGTATTTCTAAGAAGTATGTGTGATGTTGGTCAAAGTAGGCAGAGATGGTAAATAAAATGGCATTTTGGTTGGACTAAGTGGCCTTTAACAGTATATCCAGAACTCCTTTTTCTGAATTTTGAACTGGTTGGTCTTTTCTTCTGCCTTGAGAGGATGCAGAAATACTTTTTTAAACGACAAAACACTGGTGTTTTTATAACACAAATACTTTACAAATAAACCCATGTCATGTTTTATTACCAGCCAGCCACTGGTCACGAAGAGTAACTCCAGTAACTCCAGCAGTGGTCACAATGACTTAGTAAATGGCCTCAGCTGGTGACTGTTGATAGAATAGATGCCGTGGACCCTTCTTGAAGTGACCAGGATGGCCTATCTAATGCTAGGTGAATACTCTGTCCAAAATAGGAAGGCCAGGGGAGTCATTACATAGTGCAAGATAACCTCAGCAATCTACTGCTTAGGGACCCATGGGCGCTTTTTTAAAATGATTTCAATTGAGTGGCAAAATCGAAACTTTTAAATAGCAGATGACAGAACTTTGAATTTTTCGGAGAACTGGAACATCCTCCCGGACCAACACTGTACATTTCAGAGGTCACGGAAGGTCAGATTAAAAACAAGGTGCACAGTTCCCAAGACAAGCTGTGGGACTCTCACAATCCATTTGGCAGTGGTTGCCGTGGATGATTCTAGCCTCTGAGTTCTAAGACCTAAGCATGTTTTCTTAAATTTTAGAATAAACAGTCCAGACATGGTATAGCTCATAAGTATGTGTGACATTGGTCAAAGTGTGACCTACATATGATAGAAGCAGCAAAATCATAAATGAATAAAACAGAGATTTTGAGAACATGTTTTATTTTGAAAAATAAAACCGATTTTGTTGGCCATTTGGGTGAGAAGGGCTGGAGGAGCATAGCCTGTTGGTGTCTTTGTGTTCTCAGAGATGATGGGCTCCATCTCTGCCTTTCCAGGTGGAGACTGAAATGTAAGGCTGCCTCCCGCAAGAACCTGGATATTTTGAGACTCAGATACACGGCCCTCTGTACATATCCCTTCACGTCTCCTAAAGACGACATAGGAAGGTGACACTTGGTTATTTCAAAAGTAACCAAGATGTTGAGACAAGAGGCAAACAAAAAAACATTTAGGACTGCTAGAACCTCTCGTGGGGTCTCCTGGGGCCACAATGGTGGCGGCTGAGCAGAATAGCGCTGGGACATCAGCAGAGGTGGTCCTCTCCCTGATGGGGATGACTAGAGATGAGTGTGGGGCAGGGGTTTCCCACTGAGACTCAAGACTGTCCACATCTTAGGGTGTCAGCACTGGGGAGCCCCCCTCCCACCCCAGAGGGATAGGCGACCTCAGAAGGATTGCCTAGTCCAAGGTTGCAAGGCTGAGCAGGGACTGACCCCGGATGGAATCCCAGGCTCTGTCCTCTCCAACTCTGCAGTGAGACTTTGTCACTTGGCGCCAGTGTGAGTTTGAGGAGCTTCCGGAGACAGGCCTCTCTGTCTGAATCTGCCGCCGCCCTTGGCTGCCGGTTTTCCGGTTTTTACTGGGAAACTGCCAGTTCTGCCTTGGAGTGACATGCAAGACCCAGGAGCTGGGAGAGGTGCCCCTGACCCGCATGCTTTTCCCTTTTTGGAGACAATATACTGTATTCTGTGGCCCGTGGCAGCCTAACTTCAGAATTTACTTAATGCACCTCCATGCCTGCTGAACTTTCCAATGGAAAGTGTTTCTCCCTTCGTGTTCTGAATGTGATAAATGCATGCAGGGGGAGTCAGCATACCTTGCCCTCCTTCCAGAGTAAGTTGCCACAGGCTGAGAGCAGACAAGCTGCACCACATGGAATTTTTACTTAAACACAGATAGGCAGCTAGGAGCACTTGGAACCAGTCTGAGCTTTGAAACCAAACCGACTGAGTACACTTTTATGAGCCACGTGACCTTGGGCGGATAGATATTTATCTTCTCTGAGCCTCAGTTTCCTGCTCTATAAAGTACAGATACTATGCGACCCCTGTTTTAACCTTGCAGGGATGTCATTGGGGTTCAAGTTCAGGTTGGGACCTTTCTCTTGTGACTATTAAGTACACCAAGGAAGCGATCGCTTATAACACAGGATGATGCCATTTGTAATATGAGGAATTTTAAAGGTGAGGCTCTACCATGTAGTTCTTATTTCAATATTAGTGAAAGAAAATCATATTTGTACATTATTGAAAAGTAAAAATAACATTCTAAAGAATGACATTAGTTGGGAATTCTCTTGAGAGGTTATATAAATCTTAGGCTGATCTTTTCTTTTCATACAGACGTGCATGTATGTATGTGTTGGTCTTTCCTGGATGACTCAGGGATAAAAAAATCCGCCTGCCATTTCAGGAGATACAGGAGATGTGGGGTCAGTCCCTGGGTTGGGAAGATCCCCTGGAGGAGGGCATGGCAACCCACTCCAGTATTCTTGCCTGGAGAATCCCATGGACAGAGAAGCCTGGTGGGCTACAGTCCCCAGGGTTGCAAAGAGTCAGACAGAACCGAGCACAGCATGCAGAATCACATAGAAGTGTATATGTATATACGCACATACATGCGTGTATATGTGTGCATGAGTATACACATACACAGAGAGAGAACTTCTCTTTTCCATACACTTGGTCTACAGAGCAGTTTGTACTTTACCTGGGCTTCAGGTGGGCAGTGAGTATCAGAGTATATGTCCTCCCCTGCCCAGGCAGTTTCCACTCGCCTCCTTTTGTAGACCGTCTTTCAGGGGAGGCTCCACACGTGAGGGTGGGCTGCCCAGCCCCCCAGCGCCCCCAGACGCAGCATCTTAGGCCTCGTATCCAGGGTCGAGCCCACCCCAGATCTGGGCACTGTCTGGAGCGAGGGCTCCCGGGTGCTGGTTGAAGATGCGCATCTCACCTGTGTGGCCCTGGCTCAGGCCGTAGGTCACGTCTGTGGACCTCAGCGTATTAACTCTTGCCCATCCAGTACCCAGCAGCTGGGTGATTTCCAGTGAAACATAGAGGCAGGAGCCCCAGAACAAGGAACATCTGGGTCTTCTCTCCAGCACCCCTGCATCCTTGAGGCTGGCTCTGGCCTGGAAGACAGCTCCTATCCAAGAGGCCCTCTGCGGGTACCAGAGTCCTGGCCCCTCTTCTCTGGGCCCCACAGAGACCCCTCCCACTCTAGGTAAGGGGTCACATCCTCACTACTCTGTGCACAACCTTGAGCTTGTGGGCTCCCTCCAGGGCCCCTGGGCGGAAGACTGGCTGAAAAGTAGCTCAGAAACCTGGCCGGGGAGAGGAGGGCAACCATCCAATAGGAATCTAAATGACCTCTTTGATTAAAGTATCATTAACCTGTACTCTTTTTTTTAAGAGAAATCTAACATTTAACAGAAAACTTTGTCCACTAAATGCCAGTCTAGCCAAGATAATGTTTTGAATTATGTGCTTTTTAGTTTGGCTATTACAAGGAGTACTCCTAGGTCTCACCATTGTTCCTATAAAAACTCAATTAACTTTACAAGATAGTCAGTATCCCAGGCCTTTGTTCCTGGGGTAGCATTATTGTTTTTTTCCCATAATTGAGGAAGGCTAAGTCTGGGGAGTGAATAGTTTGGTTTGTTCCCGGAGTCTGGCCCAGTACAAGGTTTCACTTGTTTAAATAACATTGTTTATGTGAAGGACACATCAAAGTTTAAATATTTTAAATAGAATAATGCCAAAATATTTAGTTGCACACTAAAAGGATGACTTAAATGCATTTGAGCATTTTGATTTTTCAAAAACTTTAGCTTTTAGATGTCCGTATTTTCCGAGATCGAGCCTCCAAGTGGGTCTGGGAAATGAGCAAGTGTTTGACCTGTTTTTTCAAAACGATGCTCCTCTTTTGTGGTTTGCAGTATTTTACTGTCAAAGTTCTTACTAACAAGGGCCATTTGTGTAGCTGACATGCTGCCAAGCCCTTTATAGGATGAAGAAAGTGATATGACATCAAGTCTTCATTTGGGGAACTAATCCAAATGCAAGCCCCTTTCTTTCCACTTTGCTCAGTGAATTCCAGGAACATGGAGGCAGCCATGGGTTTCTTGGTTCCTGCTGGGGCGTTTACTTGCCTGGGCTGTGCAAGTAAACTGGGCCTCTGCAGGATGCTAAAGATTGGCTCAGTGAGATGCATGGCTCCCAACACACCCCACAAATACCTCGTGTTGATAAATGGAGGTCTCTCTAGAAATGAACTCAGTCAGCAGCAAAAGGCCTGGGATTAGGAATTTTCCATTGGAAGAGACAGGCCTCTTTGCTCTGTGGTTTGGAAAATATCATGTTGCCCTTTTCTAGTTTCCAAAATTCATATCCATGTACAACTTTCAGCATAAATATTTATTGTTTTACTCTATTCTTCAAGAAGGAGAAGAGGATGGGGAGGGCGGAATCCCTTCAGTTTAATTAGAATTGCCTATGTCCTGAACTTGAGGCTTAAATAAATATTTCCACCTTAACAACAAGTTATGAGGGAGATGTCCCATGAAGGGAGAAGTTCTCATAGCTGCTCTCTTCAGTTTAACACCGGGAACATGGATTGACTGCTTCCCCAGTGTCCGAAAGACTTTTAATTCAAGCTTAATGATCCATTCACCACCTCACCCCAAAGCACAAATGACCAGTGCACCCACATTGCTACACACATCACCCCAAGGAAGCCAAGTAGAAATTAAGATAAAGAAAAAGGAGTTAAACATCCTCACGGTGAAAGATAAGTATGTCCCAATCATTACTGAGGATTGCTTACGCTAAAAATTCACTTGCTAATTATCTGAAATTCAAATTTAACTTGGTATTCTATATTTTACCTGGCAAGCAAAGCCAGTGGACAAAGGCATACAGTCGAAATGTCATAAAAAGGAGGGACAGTGTTTTTCTGGAACTTTGAAATTGTCGGGCAATTAATAAAACATTATAAATGCTGATTCAAATCATCATTATAACTCTAGTAAAAAGAATGTAATTTATCATGATAAATTAATGAGTCTAAACTAGTGTAAGCTGAACTTTTGAACTTGAATGTTTTCCCGTTTATGTTAAACTTTCAGTAATATTTCATCCTCATTTCTGATTAATCTTTAGTTGATTCAGTTTTAATCAACTGAATCAGTTTTAACTTCCATGTTCCCAGGTTCTTAACTTAATGATCTATTCAAGTGGTCTTAAAGAGAACCAGAGACTTCATCATGTGAATCCTTTTGTAAAACAAAGAGTCTTTTAGAAATTTGAAGGCTTTTTTTTTTTTTTTTTTTTTTTGTATTTTGACTAATCACTAATTTATTGGGGCTTCTTCCCTCATGGCTCAAATGGTAAAAAGTCTGCCTGCAATGCAGGAGACCTGAGTTCGATCCCTGGGTCAGGAAGATTCCATGGAGGAGGAAATGGTAATCCACTCCAGTATTCTTGCCTGGAGAAGCCTGGCTGAGAATCCCATGGGCAGAGGAGCCTGGCAGGCTACTGTCCATGGGGTCGCAAAGAGTTGGACACGACTGAGCAACTAACATTAACTCATTTCTGATTAACCTTTAGTTGATTGTTAATCAGTTTAGTTGATTCTTAATCAGTTTTAGCTTCCATATTCCCAGGTTCTTAACTTAATGATCTATTCAAGAGTTCTTAAAAAGAACCAGGAATCCCATCATGTGATCCTTTTGTAAAACTGTTTTTCAGAAATCTAAAGGCTTTTTCTTTTTTTGTATTTTGACTAATCACTAATTTATCAGTTAGAAGTTCAGACTTCTGTTCATGTTTTTGAAATCAAGCACACCTAGTTTTCTCTTATATAGCTTATTGTTGAAAAAAAGTCACAAATAGCACAAGCAACTCATTTGTCAAAATAAGTAGTTCATGTCTTTAATATCGAGTGATTTTTTAAAATTTTTAGGGAATTCCCTGGTGATCCAGTGATTAGGACCTGGTGCTTTTACTGCCATGGCCTTGGTTCAATCCCTGCTCTGGGAACTAAGATCCAGTAAGCCCCACAACACAGCCAAGAAATAATTTTCTTTTTAATTTTAAGAAAAGAGAAGGAAAGGAAGGGAGAAAGGGAGGGCAGAAGGAAGGAACAAAGAAAGGTGGGAAGGAAGGAAGGAAAGAAGATTCCTAAGGGACTCAGGTAGAAAATGGTTCAGAGGAAATTTTGAATCCAAATACCCTCCCACTCTCCCAGTATTCCTGGAGGAAACATTGCTCCCACGGAGCCAGAGCCTTTCAGAATCCTGGGAATGAGGTGGGCTTTAAGAGCTGACACTGTAAAGGTGCAGGGGAAGCTGGCAAGGGAGGCAGCTCTGAGACAGTTATTTGCTCTCAGGTGGGAGATGACTGTACTTCTGGGCACTGGGGCTGCCCATGTGATGGAGACTGTGTATTTTGGAGACTTTCAATTCATCACAGTGTGGCTGAACTGAAGCCCAAGTGTCCCCTTGAGAAATAAAAAGGACTCTCTACCCTCGTAAAGTGACCTAAGTCGTTCAAAAAAAAAAAACCATTGCCGGCCTCCAGGGACCAGATCCTATTGTAAGCTCCCAGGATCCATTGGTGAACAAGCCAAGCAGAGGTCCCTGCCTCCTGGGGGTGACATTCGCTCAGAGAAGACAGACAACAAATAGTCACCATGAGAAAAGTTCGACAGTGTGTTGGAGGAGGTTGAGTATTATGCTCTGCGGGGAAGAGGGCAGGAGGATCTGGATTCGGGGTTGGGAGGAAGCAAATTTGAAACATCGAGGTCAAGGTGGGGCTGGGTCGCGGTGACTTCTGAGCAGACTTGCAGGGGATGTGAGTGTGAGTCACTGGGTTCTCTGTAGGAACAGTGTTTCTGTAGAGGGAACAGCCAGCAAAAGGCCGAGTGCCTGTTCGTGTCTGATGTATGCGGTTCTCAGCCATGACAGTTTTGCCCCCAGGGGACATCTGGTCATATCTGGAGACACTTCCATTTGTCACCGTTGGGATGGGGGTGAGGCTAGTACGGGTGTCTCCTGGGTAGAGGCCAGGGGTGTAATTAAACATCCTTAAACGCACCCACAACAAAGGATGTGCCAGCCCCAGTGTCAGTGGCGCTGAGGTTGAGAAACCCTGTGTTTGAGGAACAGGGAGGAGGCCAGAGGAGCTGGAAGGGAGGCAGCAAGGAGGAGGGAGGTCGAACACGAGGTCAGCGGTGACAAAGGCTGGGACTGGGGTGGAGGGTGGGGGGCGTCGGGGAGGACCTTAGGCCAGTGTGGACTTTGGAGGGCTTGGAGCAGAGGAGGGACATGAGCTGCATTCACAGTTTCAAGAGCATCGCTCTGGCTGCCAGGTGCAAGACAAACTGAAGGAGGGTAAGGGAATGCAGGGGCTCGGGTCTGGTGAGATTATCCAGGCAAGAGGTGACTGGCCAAACACCAGTGGAAGCAGCTTCGAGACCTCTGTGCACAGAACCACCCAGTGCCAGATTTTAGAGTTAGAATTACGAAATTCCATACCATCCCTGCTCTTTTCATTACTATATGTCCTATATTTTGCCCTAATATAGATAATATTATATATTAGCTATCTGTATAGACAGGTAAGAAAGAGGAATAGATATGGTTAAGTTGCCTTAGTTGAATTATATCTTACACACTAGGATACCTGATACCTGTTTTAGCAATTCATTCATAACAAAACAGTTTGACATGGGTTAGGTACAATGTAATCCTCTGCTTTACCATGGTCTTGGCAAAAAAAAAAAAAAAGTTCACTCTTGCTCACAACTCTTTCGGGGTATATTTTTCTAAACAATGTATAACCCTAAACATCCTAATTACCTGAAAATGGGATCATGTCCGACTCTTTGTGACCCCATGGACTGTAGCCCACCAGGTTCCTCTGTCCATGGAATGTCCCAGGCAAGAATACTGGAGTAGGTTGCCATTTCCTTCTTCAGGGATCTTCCCAACCCAGGGATCAAACCCACATCTGCCACATTGCAGGCAGATTCTTTACCATCTGAGCCACCAAGGAAGCCCTGGAAAAGTATGAGGGGAGCATAAAAGGTCTAGTGCCTAATACATGGACGTTTGAATTACTTTCCTCTTTTAGAAATGTATTCAGTTGTTCAAATAGTTTCTCTTCTCTTACCTGATCAGCTGAAGCAAATGCTTGAAATACAGCAAAAATGCCAAAAAAACCTTGAAGTCATGCATTTGCCCAAAGGTCTCCAATACCCTAGAAGCATCACCTCAGTCACTGCTCCATGTGATCTTCCTAAGCATGTGTGTTGTCCTGTTTGCAGCCAAAGCCATTGGGAATCGTAGTGACAGCCTGCAGCAGAGGCAGGACCCCACCGCGCCTGTCCACAGGCAGCATTGCATTCCATGTATTGCTGTGATGCATGTAAACATCATATGATCTGACCTTGTATTTTTAAAGTCCTGCTAATCCAAAGAAGTGGTAAATTAGTCTCTTTATTAGTGAACAGTGGGCTGTTTTTCAGTCTCTTAATGTCTTTTAAGGAAGTTTTAAAACATAGTTGAATTCAGGACTTTTTCATGTGATCTATCCAAATGGTTCTTCCACTCAGCAGGGCAGAAGTGTTAAGTCAGGGTGGAGTTCAGGGAGCTGAATGTCAACTTTCACCTTGACATTCCAGGTGAAAGCAGCAGTGTCTTCCAAGAGTAATCCTTCTTTCACCCTCTAAGACAGGTTTCTCAAAGTATGGCCCAGGGACCACTTACCTCAGAACTCCCCCAGGGCTCCTTAAACTGGTGCAGGTTCCCTGGCCCCTTCCCACACTTCCCCCTAAGGGTCGGCCAGGTCCCTGTATCTTCCCCCGAGTATCCCAGCACAGTCCTGCCCACACATTTGAGAACCCCGACTGCAGGTTACCCTTATTAGAAGAAATGACCCTCCATCAGCATCTCAACATAGACTTGTTAAAAATGGCAGACGTCATCCACGTGGAAATTCCATTTCTAAGGATTTGTTCTCCACAAGGAAGTGTGTCATCCCCCTCCCGTGTTAGTCTTGAATTTCCTTCCTGGGAATCTTGGAGGGTGCCTTTTGGCCTTTGTCCTTGGGGGTGTACAGTGGTCCCCGAAGGGGTCGTTTCACCATGGGCGGGGTTGGGGGGACCATACTGGGTCGCCTTTCAGAGAGACCGATCTTAGAGACTCCTTGAAATGGTCGTTGCTCTCGCCTCATGTGTCCATCTCTGTTTTCTTGTTGCACAGCAAATATGCCAGAGGACTACCCTGATCAGTTTGATGATGTCATGGATTTTATTCAAGCTACCATTCGAAGGCTGAAAAGGTCACCAGAGAAACAAATGGCCGTGCTTCCTCGGAGAGAGCGGCACCGGCAGGGGGCGGCCGCCAGCCCGGAGAGTGCCAGAGGGAAAGGCCGGCGCGGCCAGAGGGGCCGAAATCGCGGCTGCGTCCTCACCGCCGTGCATCTAAACGTCACTGACTTGGGTTTGGGCTACGAAACCAAGGAGGAACTCATTTTCAGGTACTGCAGCGGCTCCTGCGATGCAGCCGAAACAATGTACGACAAAATATTAAAAAACTTATCCAAAAGTAGAAGGCTGGTGAGTGACAAAGTCGGGCAGGCGTGTTGCAGACCCATCGCCTTTGATGACGACCTGTCCTTTTTAGATGATAACCTGGTTTACCATATTCTAAGAAAGCATTCCGCTAAAAGGTGTGGATGTATCTGACTCCCGCTCCAGAGACCGCTGTGTATTGCATTCCTGCTGCAGTGCAAAGAAAGGGACCAAGGTTCCCAGAAAATGTTTGCCCAGAGTGGAAGATGAGGACCAAGGAGGCGGAGGAGGAGGACGTGGAGGCAGAGGAGGAGGAAGGCAGCCATTGTGGGAGCCTGGTGGAGGGAGATCCAGCTACAGAAAACTGGACAGGAGAGAGAGAAAAGACAGCCGTCCGCCTTCTCCCGGATGGCAGCTGACGTCACCGGAAGCTCAGGGCCGGTGTCCCTGGTTGGGTGTTGCCGTCGTTTCATCTGATACAGTCCACCGCCATGGGTCCCGGGCTCAGCCGCGGATGCACTTGAAACCAAACCAGTGTATCTCCTGTGGTTTGCTTTCACATGTCTAGAGACACCAGGGAAACGGCCCTCCTGGTGTCATTCCTTGTCATTGTTTTACTGCTGAAAGCAAAGAGAGGTTTATTTTTCTGTCACTCAGTGGAGACATACCCCGGAAAGGAGGGGGAGAAAAAAAAAATCAAAGATCCAGGAGAGTTAGTAACCTTTGCTCTGGAAGGTTCAGGCCTGAGGTTTACTCCAACCAGCATTTTGGGGAACGGTGGGTGATTGATTTCGAACATGGTGTGTGGGGTGGGAAGAAGTTGGCTAGGAACCAAAAAGGCTGTCCTCATGACTAAAACCAAACCTGAAGGTATTTCTTTTCTGCCCTTGGAAACAGGAAACCAGTGTGGTTTTTCGGCAGCATTCTTGCAGGAGAGCGTGCGGGAAGGCCCCCAGCTGCACCGGGGCAGGGAGGCCGCTGGGCTGTCGGTTTACAGAGAGACAGATGTTACATACACCCCAGCTCCGTTATGCGTGGTCACCAGTGACCAGAGAAGCTACTCGATGCAATGCATCTGTTTCAGATACAGAAATATAGAGAAGATATTTATTGAGATTTAAGTTATTGTTATTTATTACCGTTCACTAATGAGTTTCTCTTTTTTTTCCCTTATTTATTAAAGTTTCTTTTCAAAGGTGCCAAAGTATATGTGCTCACAAAATGCAAAGGAAGGTGGCAAAGGAAATTTTAATTGGGGTCAAGGGTCCATGCTTTTCAAAGTATTAAAAAGACTTTCGCTAGGCAAAAATCACTTACTTTACCTTTTTAAGAAAAGCCCTTGTGTGCTTCCACCCCCCCTCTACCCTCCAGGTCTCAGCATCTTACCTGGTTTTATATGTTAGAGAGGAACATGTCAGAAGGAACATTTCTGATGGGCCTTCCTTTTCAGGAGCAGCGTGTGGAGACCGTGGCATTTGCCCTCATTTCTACATGGTTCCCTGTCCCAGCAGACAGGCCATGTGCTCCATCCATTTCCTGCTGTGTTGAAGCTCTCACCCTCCCATCCACATGTATCTATCTGTGATATGCATAACCACATATGTCAAAGGTTAAAGTCTCTAGTAGGTGGTGCTGGACTCAATGTTGACCTCAAAATAACAGTTCTCTCAAGTAGCCGGGGTTCTACCCTGATAGTGGAGACTCTTCCCCTATCCTTCCATCCATCCACTGCCTTCTTGAGAAACACGTCTAGGCCCAGCATAGCCAAGGAGCGCTGCAGGCCTTCTGGAAGTGGGGTCAGCCTGGTTGCCATGCAAGCCACCAGGGGCTGCCCCCATACACCTGACTCCTCCTCAGAAGAAGGTGGTCGGGAAGGGTGGATGTGGAAGACGGGCCCTGGCCCAGCCTCGGCACACCTGCCCCACCACATGGATACTGAAAGCCTTTGACAGAGCAGGGACACAGGGTGAGAAAAACTATCTCAGCGACCAGGTCATGGATTTGTCTGGTCTCTGCCCCCATGCTCAATGCACTGGGCCCTATTTTAAGAGCTTGTGACATATCTCATAAAAGGGATTTTTATCAAAGAGGTTATCTATCACTACATCACTACCTTAGTGGCTATTAGCTCAAGTGGTACAGATTTGGCAAATAAATAGCCTACTGGCCTCCCTCAAATAATCATGTAAATTTTACAAAGTAATCAAGAAGCACCAGACATCCCCCCAAGGACCCAAGCTGCCCATCACTCTGCCTGCTCTGTTCTTTCTGCTCCCCTTGCACGACTCGGAAATAGAGGAAAAGGGCCTGCCTCTCACCCTCTCTTGGGGCCTAAGGAGGGGAACTTGCTGAGGAATGGCCTGCTCAAAATAGGGACAGGTCGAGCTGACCGGTCGTTCATGAAGTGCAATTTGATGCAGCCCCAGATCATCTGTCCAATTCAGAGAGTCCTGGCAGGTCTGGTGGCCGGCGTCCCCAGGGGTCAGCCTTAGCCCCAGCTCCCTGTGGAGACTCTCTGCCCACAGGGGCGGTAGGATTCAGCGGATGCTGACAGCTCCTTCCCAGTATCACCTACACACCATAAGCAGGTTTTCACTGAAGCAAACTGCTCTGCCAAAGCCACAAAAGGGTAAAGTTTGTGATTTTTTCTTTATTGTTGCGATTACCATCTGATCCAGTAAGGAGTGCACTTCTTTGGAAGTTCTGACTTCTCTGATCTGTCTCAGTCGTTTGTGTTATACAACCAAAGTTCTCTACAGACTTTATTTTTGTACAATATTATTTTGTAACTTTTTACAAATAAAAACTCATTTCTATTGCTCTCTCTACTTCTGTGCTATCTCACCGACCCAGGGACCACAGCTGACTCAGGCTAGAAGTCCGTCCCTTTCACCACTCAGCCACTGGTTGGTCAGTGACCTTGTCCATCAACTCTCCACAACCAATCAGTACTCAAGTGGGGAAGAACTTACAAAGTTCTTCTTTATTCATTCCACAGACTGCGACGTTGTGCCAGGCACTGTCCAAGGCACCAAGGATCCAACAGTGGCCACAACAATCTCTGCTCAACAGAGACTGAGCTCTGCTCTCTCCTTGTGGAGTTGATATTTCATTTGAGGAGGAAAGGCAATATTCCAAAAAGTATGTAGGGGGTTGAGTGTCAATAAATGAGTCATCATTTATAAAGGATACAAATAGGGTATCATAATAGAAAATAACGGGCCTGCTCTAGCGAGAGGTCACATTGAGGCAGAACTTAAGAAATAGATGGGAGTGTCCTGGCAAAACCCTGCGACAGGCAGGCGCTTGGACGGCGCCACAGCTTTGCACAATCCCGGGTGACGCCCGAGGTTCACGTGGGTTCTCCGCCCGCAAAGTAGCAGGATCCGGGGAATTGTGCAAATGGTGGCCCCGGGCTTAGTTGTTCTGGTGGCAAGAAAAACACACCGAAGAGAGGAAATGCCATGGCTCGGGGCTGGGGTAGGAGAGCACGCTTCCTCCTCGGATGACACCCCGTGCTGTGTCACCCGAGGCCTTGTGACTATTAAAAGGCGGCCTTGTACAGCGTTTCAAGCCCAAAACAAAACTGATGCTCTTAAGACTCTTCTAAGTGGCCACCAGCCTAGACTTTCCAGCGGAGCGCGTCAGTACAGTGCCGGAAACGCCCTCCCTCTCCCGGCCGGGATAGTGCCTGGTACCCACCCTGGGCACTTGGAGTCCTGCCGCCAGGGCAACGCTTAGGCCTGGGCGCTTTCTCCATGCTAAATTCTGGTCCACAGTTCGGAGAGGAATGCAAACACTTGCTCATCTCCTCTCCCTTTACCATTTCTCCAAAGTGTGTTCCCAGGATGACATTCCTTAAAAATGGAGTGGCTCTCTGATCAAATAAGTTGGGAAAACATTGAGTTATATAACATCTTTTTGAAGTTCAAAAGAGAAATGTAGGGCTTCCCTAGTGGACTCAGTGGTAGAAAACCCACCTGACAATGCAGCAGACACAGAGTTGATCCCTAGCCCCAGAAGATCCTACATGCCACTGGACAGCTAAGCCGTGCACCCCAGCTACTGAGCCTGTGCTTTAAAACCCAGAAGCCACAGCTCCTGAGCCCACGAGATACAACTACTGAAGCCCTCCTGCCCCAGAGCCTGAGCTCCACAAGAGAAGCCACTGCAATGAGAAGCCCACACACACAGCTACAGAGTAGCCCCTGCTTGCCACAACTAGAGAAAACCTGTGCAGCGATGAAGATCCAGCAGGGCCAAAAATAAATTTAAAAAGAGAAATGTAGAACCTACTAGAGCCTTTATTAAACTAATGCACATTGTGACCACCCAGAAGTAGCATGGAGTGTGCAGATTTCCCCAGATGGACCATGAAAATGTCTATCGCTTTGTTTGCTTTCTCTTAATATCTGTTGACCATCCCTTGAAACTACCTTGGGCCATGTTGCTTGCTCCTGTAAACATGGGGATGAGCAGAGAGGGGGACTGGAGATTTGTAAAAGGCAGAAACACATGGGGAAACAGCTAGGGAGCTCCCCATGTGCACGTGTATACACACACACACACACACACACACACACATTCTGGACATTTGGGCATTGTGGGTTTCTTGTTCAGCATGATTAACCAGTGGTCAGCTTTGGAAGTTCCATTCAACCAAGAAAGAGAGTATGTTGAAAGCTGGGAAATTCTTAGCAGCAATGAGAAAAGCAACTTTCACGATGCTTACCACACATGCTCACCCAACTCAAGTTGTTAGAAACACCAATGCTTTGGCTGGCCCATAGTCTGGAGTGGAGGGGCGGGGGTGGATGTCCCCTCACAGTGGTCCTCAGAGGAGTATGGCTCTTGTTGGGCATCAGAGTCCCTACTGCTGAGGATGGTGTGAGAGTACAGGGTCAGAACCCTGGACACCAGGCTCAGATGGTCTCATGGGGCTTGTGCCCACCATCATCTTGGGCTGGTTTTCTCCTATGCATCTGATGCCAAAGTAACACTTTAAAAGAACTTTTAAAAGAACCAGTCCACTCCCAATGTAAAGATGGGAAATCAGAATTCCATTAACCTAAGTCTCAAAAACAGAAAGCCCCCTCCCCTTCACACACAGGGACCCTCTTGGGCCACGGCTGACTTGCTGCCTGACCTCAGCATCACAGGGAGGAGGGAGTCCACTCCTCACACCATCCACCTTCACTTCTCAGAGCACAGCGGCAGGGAGGGGATGAAAGTGTCAGCCACATGCCCCAAGCGTTTTCCACCAGGTAAGGAAGTGTCTGAGCCCCAAGTATCTCCTTGAGACGCATCTTTGTTTAAAAAAGGTGTTACTGTAATCCCACGCAATAGTTGACTTGACTCTCATCTCCTCACACAACCTCCTGAATGAAATCAAATCCAGATGTTGCCACGTCATCCCTGAAAATAAATAGAGAGTTGGGAAAACAAGAGGAAAGCATCCACTTACTCATATGTGATCATTAATATGCTGCCACGTCCCAGCCCCGTGGCAGGTGAGGATAACGATGATGGGAGTGCAGTCGGGGTGGAGGATATGTGGTGACAGGTGCCTGAAAAGTGCCAGAACGCCTCCAAGAGCAGCAGGTGGGAAGAAAACCTGAAAAAAAAAAAAAAAAGAGTCAGGGACAACTACACAGTAGGGCTCCCAGATAACTTTAATTTCAGATAAACATGCCTAATTTCTTAGTATAACTATGTCTCGTGCAGCATTTGGGGCATGTGCTATTTGGGACATGACTATTAAAATGATTACTCACTGAGGGCCTCTGACCCACAAAAGCCGTGATTCAGCTCTGAGTGCATTGCCAGCAACAACCTGTCCAGGTCCTCTACCCACAGGTTTTTTCTAGTTTTCCCCATCTTATTCAATCATTAAAGCCAATCTTGAACTATAAAATAAACAAACAAAAAACTTTCTTCTCACCCTTAAAGTTAGATTGTCTTCTCAGGATATTTGCATTTACTTCCTGTTCAAGGAAACAAACCTAAGCATGGCCGTTAACCTTCTAAGACTCACTCACTCTTCTTGAGAAGACATGAATCAGGACATGAGGGGATAAGAGAGGTAGAACGGGTCAGACAGAAGAGCAGATGGTGAGGAAGGCAAAGAGAAGACTTTAGGCCCCAGGAGATAGGAGAACCAGCTGAGGTGGGCATGACAAACAAGATGAGGTTTTCAAATATGCGGAATAGATCCTTTTAACTTGGGGAAGTCTTTCAATTGGGACATGTAGGGGATTTTAACACACTTCTTGTACGTGGGCCTCATTCATTCAATTAATTCGTGAATATCTATCTCCTAGCAGAGGAGGATATAAGGATATAAAGATAAAGCCCTCAAGAGCATCCCAGATTAGAGGGACAGAAATAAGAATCAGTTCAGTTCAGTCGCTCAGTCGTGTCCAACTCTTTGCGACCCCATGGATCGCAGTACGCCAGGCCTCCCTGTCCATCACCAACTCCTGGAGTTCACTCAGACTCACATCCGTCTAGTCAGTGATGCCATCCAGCCATCTCAAATAAGAATATTAAAGTACAAAGTGGTGGGACTTCCCTGATGGCCCAGTGACTAAGACTCTGAGCTCCCAAAGTAGGGGACCTGGGTTTGACCCCTGGTCAGGGAACTAGATCCCACAAGCTACAACTAAGACCCAGCACAGCCAAATAAATAAGTAAACAAATATCTTTTAAAAAATACCAAATGATGAGGGCAGTGATGAAGAGACACAGTGTATTATGGGAGCTTAGAGGAATAGTAAACCCAGCTGAGGCTGTGGGGTGGATAAAGGTATCAAGGATGGTGTTCTGGAGGTGGATGCCTGACAGATGGTTAAAAGAGAGAAGGAATTTCCCAGACTGGAGTTGAAGAAAAGAGGGTGTTTTAGGCAGCAGCAACTTGAGAGCTAAGCCAGGACTAAGACGGCCTGGTGTGCTGTTGGCTTGAAAAGGTGGAGCTTTGGAGTCTGAGTGGCTTGGGCAGCAGGGAGCAGAGAGGGTGGGTGTGTGAGGGGGGTGGGGTGGGGTCAGGAGCTCACACTCTGCGACTCCAGCTCTGTATCCATCCCTGAGGAAAGGGTCACTTTTGATCTTCGCAGCCGACCTCTCCCTCTCAGACCCTCTGTCCCCTACCCCCAGTCCCTCTGCTGTCCCATCCTCTCAAAGCCTGGTCTGCACTGCTTTCCTTCTCCCATGAAAAGCCTCTCGTACACCAGAGGACTGAAAAGGCTCCCAGATCAGCCTTTCCCCAACCATCTAGTTAACATTAGGGAAGCAATCAGGGAGGAAAGGGTTTCTTGATTTTAAAAACTGGCGAAATGCTGAAAATTTTGATTCCATCTCAGGAAGAGACAGTACATGTTACGTATCAATCAAGGCCTGTTCACTGTTGTTTAACTCAGCACCTCACCATCTTATTTGACCAAGGAGCACACGCTGACATCTAATATAAGTGTTTTGTCGGACACAACTTGGGAAATGGTATCATAGAATCAAAGGAATGAATCTCTAATGGAAGAACTGCAGACACCAGAAGTAAGTTATTTCTGACCAAGGGGATCGCTCCACCCCACCACTAGAATGCCACCATGCTTGGCCTGAAAGACCAGAGAAATAACCACCCCCTTTTTTTTTTTAACATGCATTACTGGTCCAGTGAGCAACCAAACTCAGCTATGTTCTCATTTCTCTGCGCTTGAGCAGAGGTGATTAACCCTCCTCCCTGTCATCATTCTCCACTGTCTCTACCCCAACCCTGCCATCATTCACAACATCTGGACTGGAAGACACACCAAGGGTTCTAATCCATGCTACACACACAGATAAATGAGTTCTCGTGCTGTTCATTCATGCTGTTGACCAAATACAGACAGACCCCTTCCATTCCTGGCTATGTGATTAGATCACACAGCTGGCTTCTCTTGTGTGTGACTGAGGCCAGTGACTGGCCAGAGAGTGTGACCAAAGGTGACATGGGCTTCTTGTGAACCAACATTTAATGGCCCTTGTGACATTCTTGATCATCTCTTTCATTTTCTAGAGGACAGCAACCAGGAACAGTTAAAGTGGCTGTTCTGTCAACTTGGAGTGACTCTGATGAACAAGGCCACTCTGCCAACCCACAACAGACATGGCCTGATGGTTGAGAACTAGCCTTGTGTTATGGGAGCCACCGAAATGTGGAGATTATCTGTTACTGAAGCATGCCTGCACCTATTCTGACAGATACATGCCTCTGTTATGATGAGGCAGGTTATGGGTCATGAAGAGAAAGGGAGCCATCAGCAGAGGACAGCAGGGAAGCAGCAGAAAGGCTCAAAGGGAAGGGTAGGAAATTCAGTTGAGGAGGTAACCAGTTGAGGAGGAAATTCAGTTATGCTTTGAGTCAGAGCACAGAGTCCCTGGGGCCACCACAGGGATGTGGGATTTTATTCTTACTCAGGCAGAAAGCCACAAGAAGGGTTTAAAAAGAGGGGTGACAAGATCTGGTTTGTAATGTTAAAGAACGATTGTTCTAGTTGCTTTGCTGAGTTGCAGACTGTGAACTCTTTG
Source organism: Bos indicus (assembly GCF_029378745.1). NCBI lineage: Eukaryota > Metazoa > Chordata > Mammalia > Artiodactyla > Bovidae > Bos > Bos indicus. The sequence continues at coordinate 36,557,349 of NC_091779.1, forward strand.
GCTCCAAAGTCAGTGTAGATGGTGACTGCAGCCATGAAATTAAAAGACACTTGCTGTTTGGAAGAAAAGCTATGACAAAACTAGACAGCGTAATAAAAAGCAGAGACGTTATTTTGCTGACAAAGGTCCATCTAGTCAAAGCTATGGTTTTTCCAGTAGTCATGTATGGATGTGAGAGTTGGACCATAAAAAAAGCTGAGAGCCAAAGAATTGATGCTTTTGAACTGTGGTGTTGGAGAAGACTCTTGAGAGTCCCTTGGACTGCAAAGAGATCAAACCAGTCCATCCTAAAGGAAATCAGTTCTGGATATTCACTGTAAGGAATAAGCTCCAATACTTTGGCCACCTGATGCAAAGAACTGACTCATTGGAAAAGACCCTGATGCTGGGAAAGATGGAAGGCAGGAGGAGAAGGGGAGGACAGAGGATGAGATGGCTGGATGGCATCACCAACTCAATGGACATGAGTTTGAGTAAACTCCGGGAGTTGGTGATGGACAGGGAGGCCTGGCGTGCTGCAGTCCATGGGGTCACAAAGAGTCGGACATGACTGAGCGACTGGACTGAACTGAACTGAAACTGTGGAAGCCAGGAGACCAGCCAGGCTGATGCAGGAATCGAGGCGAGAAACGATGGTGACTTGGGCGAGGGTTAGTGATTGCGGTACTGATGGGACTTGCTCAAGCCTGGGCAAGTGGGGAGAACGCGAGGGCAGGAGGAGAGAGGGTGTGAACAGGATGGCTCCCAGTCTGAGTCCAAAGCAGAGGCATCACTAAGAGGGCCGAGCTGTCTGCAGCTTGTGTGGGGTCAGGTCGGAGTCTCAGGCTGGACTTTTTCTGCTTGGAAGGTCACCCAATAAGAAGAAGGATGCTGGTCCTCACTCCGGGGAGGCAGAAGCCAGAGCTGGGGCAGGGCTCCGAGGGCGCCTGCCAGGCCCCGAGGTCTGGAATGCCATTAAACGTGTGCGTGCCAGGCCGGCTGGCTCACGTTCAGGATGAATCTGCCACTGCTCCCTCTGACAATGTTTGGCATGAAATAAAAAGTATGGCTTTCAAATGATACGACAAGGAAGATTCTTGAGCAAATATGGCCAAAGGCTCTGGGCAGCATGTTCTCAGAGGCTGGGATTCCACCCGCCTCCAGCCTTCTTTTTAACGTCTGATCCTCCCCAACCCTGCCCTGAAGTTCAGCCAGCCAGTCTCATTGGCCTCCTCACCTGCTGCCCAGCCCTGCCCTCTCCAACTCTGCTCACTGCTGCCAAATACATCTTAATCACCTAGCTCCTCTACTCAGAATCCTGCTCTGCCTTCATGCTGCCAGTCAAATCCTCAGACTGCCAATCAAAAGCTTTTCAATTTGTTTTAAACTAATCTTTTCTCTAGGTTGGTTTTTTTTTTCGGTCCCCTGAATCTTCCTTTTAAGCCTAACCTTTACCCTTCAGTCACTATGGATGACCCATAGAACCTCAAAATCTCAAAATACACACTGAGATGTTTACACTTTCCACAGTTGGACCTCACCCAAGCCTTTCCCTCTGCCAGGAATAATAAAGTCCCTCATCTCCTCAATGCTCCAATTTCCCCCCAGCTGGTATTCATCACTCGCTTCACCGCAGTCCAACAGCCAAGCTCTTCCTGGGTGGATCAGGCTGATCACATGGGCCCTTTTCATGTGGATATTAGTGCACTGATCTTGTGTTTTGTGCTAGGTTGAGGGCTCCTAGAGTGCAAGGCACACCTCTGGCTCGTCTTTGAATCCTGCAGAGCCCCAAGCATCTGTCCTCATGGGTAGTAGGTACTTAAAAAGTATCTATTTGTCAGGACTTTGAGTTACAAGTAGAAGAAACTCAACTCAAGCTGTCTTATACAATGAAAGGGAACGGATTGGCTCATGAAACTGAAAAGTCCTGGGATGGACCTCGCTTCAGAAAACTAGATCCAGGTGATCAACTGACATTACAAGGAACAGGTCCCTTTCACTCTTCCCACTTCACCATCTCTCACTGTGTCGGCCGTATTCTCAAGTCTGTTTTCCCCACACACGGTGGCAAAGATGTCCAGTGAAGCTTCAGGCTTCCGCCCCACTCTCTTAAATACCCAGTAATAATGCCACCAAGATTTTGGAAGAGATTCTGATTAGCCAACTAGAACCAGATGCCAATTTCTCAGTCGTTTACTACAGCCAGTGTGTGTGTGTGCTAAGTTCCTTCAGTTGTGTCCAACTCTTTGCAACCCTGTGGACTGTAGCCTGCCAGGCTTCTCTGTCCATGGGATTCTCCAGGCAAGAACATTGGAATAGGTTGCCATGCCCCCCTCCAGGGGAATCTTCCTGACCCAGGGATCGAACCCAAATCTCTTAAGTCTCCTGCAGTGGCAGACAGGTTCTTTACCACTGAAACCCTACTATGGTGAAAGGGATGGCTAACTCTGTCCAGGCCTGGGGCATGTGCACACCTCTGACGCCAGCAGGTGGGCCAGCTCCATGAAACCACATGGACTAAGAACACAGGAGGGGAGATTCTGCAAAAAAAAAGTTGGATGCTGTGACCTAAAGAGAGGGATGTGAGCCACTGAGCAGGCACAAGCAGCAGATGTCCATGACAGCAGCATTTTCTGCAGTGGCACATTCCAGGAAAACAGTTTGGCATCTCATTTTTCACATTGATTTAGACAACCATCTGCTCAAAAAAAATCAATGGTCCTATCTTGGCTTACTCATTTGGGCAAAACAGCCAGTTCACGTAGTAATTCAAACAGAACAGCAGGGAGTAGGGGACACCAGTTAGGGCATAACTGGGAGAAATATGAAGATTGGTAGTTGATTTATTTTATGAAAAAATTGAAAGAAATATTAGATGGATGGATGCATGCATGAAAGACTGTTTTATTTATTTGATTGTGCCACCCTGTTATAATGAACAGCTTTAAAAAGACAATTCAAAGAAAGTCTATTTAATAGAAAACCCTACTGGAATGATTTAAACAGGGACTTATCTCACACAACTGAGTGTTTATGAATATACACACAGTGGGTGCCACAGTGATACATTTTGAAGGCAGATCCACCAATGGATGTAAAATCAGTGGGCATATATTTGAGGAGAAAGTGGTATTTGCATAATTTCAAAATATCTCTCCCAAGATAGTTATTACTTGTAAAGGGGAAAATGGCAACTTTATAGTAGAGGAACTCAGCAGAAGTGAGCTTAACCAGGTGAGGAAGGCTAAGATCATCAGCAATAAGATATATTAATATCAAGTCCATGAATGATGCACTGAGAAGGGCACAAAATCACTCATGTGTAATTTTTACCAAAAATGCAAAACCTCAGTCTAGCCTTGAGAAAGTATCAAACTCAAATTGAAGGATATTCCACAACATAGCTGACCAGCACTATTCAAAAGCGTCAAGCATGGGAGGGAGGAACAAGGAAATAGAAGATTTATTCCCAGGTTGAAAGAGACTAAGGAGACATGACTACTAAAACAGGGTGAGACCACAGAATGGATCCTGGAATAGGAAGAGAACATTAGTAGGAAAACTTCAGAAATCTCCCTTAGTAAGATCTGTAGTTTCATTAATAGCATTGTACCAAGGTTAATTTCCTGGTTTTGCTCACTGTGTGTGGTTGTGGAAGATGTTAGTATTAGCAGAAGCTGAGTGAAAGGTGTATGGGAGCTCTCCTCTTATTATTTTGACAACTTTTTTATCTAAAATTATTTCAAAATTTAAAGTGAAAAAGAGAATCATCCAGCTGTTTCTTTGTAAGCAAGTAAAACTGCTGACACTTCAATGCAAAGGTCCCTAGGATTTGGTGCCCACATCATAGGTATAGACAAATGATCTGAGTTTGGATAAGGGAAGGAGCAGTGTGGCCTTGATACTTTTGATGCATCTAGGAAGGGCATCAAATAAATCATGTAGCTACAATTAGGTCTTGAAAGCATGACCCAAGGGGTAAAAGGACTTCCATAGGTGACCCCCTAAACAGCTAAGATACTGAAGTGTGAATGAACAAATCTGGTATGTTCTGAAGGCTGCCCAACTCATGTCCAGGCGAAGAAAGGGACAGTGGGTCCTCACACGGTGAGGCATCTGGAATGTCAGGCTTGATACGGAAGGGGGGTGGACATGGGATAGATTGTGGGACATGGACAATTGGGGAAATAAAGGCAGCGTCTCGGGAGAAATCACTTATGGAAGAATAAGTCCTGGACAGATTTCTGTGGGCAAAAATAAGAATGCTGTCTGAAAGTTAAGGCCATAAGCACACACATTACGAGAGAGCTTTTTAAGGGCCCCAGCTGATTTAGATCAGGATATCCTGGAGTGAATATTATTGGAGGAGCAATCAGTGATGTGGTGTCAAGTAAGAAGCTGTGCGTCTCTCAGTCTACGTCAACCAGACCTTCTCCAACGTCAGTGTACAAACAAAGCCCCCCAGGACTTTGTTAAAATGCAGATTCCGATTCAGCAGGTCTGGGATAGTTTAGCAAGTTCCCAGGTGATGCCGCTGATGCTGGTCCTCAAACCGTGCCTTGAGTAGCAACAACATAGACCATGGCAGATGTTCACAGTGGAGAGACCCAGTGAAGACAGTAGTTTAAGAATATTGATCCGGGAATACTCTCAACAAGCCTGGGCCAGTTCTGACTACTTTCCTGGCCTTGGTGGAAGGGTGAATAGTTGCAAGCAGAGTTAATGCTGAAAGCTGAAATTTTTGTATGAAAAGCACTATCAGGCAAGTAACACTGGCTTAAAGAGCAGTTTAATTCCTGCGAGGCGGAATTAGAAACCCCAGAACCGAAGCTACAGTGCATCTGTAATGCTGACTGTTACAGCCAGCCCACTAAGCACATGCTTTGTGTAGACAGATTATATGGTGCAGGGTGATGGTTACTTTTACCACCATGTCCCTTCACCTGCAGAGTATCTGGCACCAAGCAGGTGTAATAAACATGTGCTGAGTGAAGAAGTTAGAGAAGTGAATAAAAGAGAAGGCTGGAGAGATGGACAGGGTGCAGGGCCAGAGGAACTTCACCTGCTTTGGTGATGAGTTTGGACTTCATCTTGCAGGTGACCCAAAGCCTTGAGGGTCACATCAAAATTACATTTGCGCTGCAGAAAGATTCCTGCAGCAACAGTGTGGAGCGTGGCTTGGAGGAGATACTTAGAGAAGCCAGGGAGACCAGTTTGGAGGCAACTGCAACAGCCCAGGAGCAAGGTATAGCTGAAGGTCTGAACCAAGACAGTCATAGCTGGGGTGGGAAGGAGAGGAGGAAACCAGTGTGATGAACAGAAAGAAGAAATAATGTGGCAGCAGGTTAGACATGAGGGCAGAGGGAGAAGCTGGGGTTGTGACTATTCCCAGGCTTATGTTTGGATGATGGGATCGATGGAGCCACCGGTGGGCACAGCAGGTGCCCTTGCTTGATGACCAGTTCTCCACATTGGATGTGGTGCCCTTAGGCTGCCTGTGGGACTTGAAGGTGAAGATGGACAGTAGAGCCTGAGGATGAAGAGTTAAGGGTCACCAGCACCCACGTGATCACTGACGGCCTGGAGGCGGGGATGAGAGCCCAGGGTTGTGGGCAAAAGCAGAAGAACAGGGACCTGGAGCCAGACACAGTGACGACGCTGGGAATCATGTTGACCCACCATCACAATTGTGTCCCCAGTCCACTTGGACACTTACTACTAGGTTCCTTATGCTCGACAATTTAACTAAGCTAAGCTAGACAGTATAGTCCAAGACCACCTTCCTTTCCCACCCACACACATAGTAACAACCTCACTTGCTTTCTTTTCCTTAACCAAAGAAGATATTTCCAGGCATATGTATGTGCATGCCTCAATTTCCTTGCCATCCTGAATATCTCATTTATGAACTTGGATTCATCATTTTCCATCTTTGAAAAATATATGACTGTATGACTCTGTGAAGGAGAGAAAGCTTTGTCTTCTCTTTAGAAAAAGAAGCTGTGCCCTTCAAAATGGGGTTTGGTGGCAATGGTGGCACAGGAGACTTGGTGTGGGGACTCGGGCCCTGGGGCCCTGCGGTGGGGGCAGACTCAGATGTTCTCTGCCCCCTCTTTAGACAAGGAGTCCCACCCAGAGAGAACGAGCTCGCTATGCCAGGGTAGGATTCCGGACCTTTGCCACAGTGATTTTGCGCTGGCAATTATTCCAGCTTCTGCTTTCATCGCAGTCTTGGGGCCTTGGGGAGGATGGGTCTGCCCTTGGACTTCTCCTTGATCTGTGGACAAGTGACAGCCTGTGGGCTGAAGCACAGCCCAGGGACATGGTAAATTCCCAGGGCCGTCATTTCTCCAGAAGCGGACCACCCTCCCCAGGAATGACCTGATCTCTTTTTTTTTTTTTTTAAACTGGATTTCTACTTTGATCATCTGCCACCTCTTTCCACAACCCCGCCTCCTCGCTCCTGAGTCTGCCATGAAATTTTAATTTAAATGTCGATAATGAAATTCTCAATTTAGATTTTGTAGTTTCACCATTAGGGATGCTGTTTTAATTTCTAGACTGCCAAGAAAGGTACTCGTAAATCAGCAGTGTTCACAGCTCGGTCAAGTAGATTTCCTTAAAGCGTGGTTTCTGGATGCATTTTGTGAAGTTGCAGCTTAGGAAAACAAAAGCTCACAAATGGCTCTAAGAAATGGAACCATTTTCAGATTGGCAGTCAGATGAATTTATAAACGTTTTCTCCCATTCCTTTTTTTAACTTCCCCACTCCAAATGCAGAGATAGGAAACATAATTTGGGCAGAAATGTGTTGATTCTTTTGGGGTGAAGGGGGCATCTCGGACACTGTCTACCCCCAACAAGTGAGTCCCCCAACTCCACCCCCACTCACTGCAAGCAAGGCACGGAAGCAGCAGTCAGGACACACGGAGACTGATGAAATCAGGAGGCAGCCGAAGAGACTGCGGCTAAAATACAGTCTGCATCAGCTGCAAACCTCCCCTTTCAACCACACCTCAGGGTTCATGGTGCCCTCCTGAGAACTCCTTACACCTCTCTGACCCAAAGGCTGACCTTTTCTGACATTTTTTTCTCAACTCTGTTGCTGCAGGCTGCCAGGGTGTTAGGATAAATAGTGCTTAAGCAGTGCCTTCTGTTTTCTCTGTGTCTTTTAAGCACTATCTCATTTAATCCTGAACAATGCTAGAGAGAGGCAACAAGTACCTATGTTTTACAGCTGGACACCTAAGGCTCAGAGCGGCTCCTGATGAGCTGGTTAGGGTCCCCAGCTGTGAGTAGCAGAGCGAGGGCTTAGCCTTGACTGCTTAGCACCTACACCCACCCCATCACCTCCTCTGACTTTATCCTGTGTCACCTGACAGAGGGAAGCCTGAGTCACAGACATCACAGCCATTAAGTGAGCAAGGAAGAGAATGAAACAGAACTTCTCTCTGCTCCCATCTGAGACTCTGGCTGATGCATTTCTTACCAGAAATGGAGTTGCCCAAGTATTTGTTTGGGGGCTTCCCAGGTGGCGCTAGTGGTAAAGAATCTGCCTGCCAATGCAGCAGATGCAAGAGATGCGGGTTCAATCCGTGGGTCAGGAAGATTCCCTGGAGGAGGGCATGGCAACCTAGTTCAGTATTCTTGGCTTGAAAATTCTGTTGACAGAGGAGCCTGGTAGGCTACAGTCCATGGGGTTGCAGAGTCAGACACAACTGAGCACCTAAGCACACACACAAGTATTTATTTGTAAGAAAAACAGAGCAATGTGGTGGGAAAAAACATGCACCCTAGAACCTGAAGCTCGGGGACTCAGGCTTTTGCACTTGTAAGTTGGGTTGACCTTGGATGTGGGCATAAGTCACCAGACACCCTGTTCTTATTTCCTCGTCTGTATAACGAGGATGAACGATTGCCCTACCTTCTTCTCAAGGCTGCTATAAAGATCAATAGAGCAACAGTAATGAAATAGAAAATGCTCTACAAACTGTGTATAAATATGTTTTCTATGTGTGTGTTAATGCCTGAGAAAAGAATATTTTAGGGTCACTGAATCCATTCCTTAGCTCTACTCTTGAGCATAACTTTCAATTTCTCTTGGCCTCAGTTTCCGCATCTTTAAAATGTGGCCAAGGGGTTCACTGAACCCTAAGTGTCTTTCTAGCTGTAACACTCAGCAGCCTAGTGACTCTCTTCTAACTCCTACCGTGCTCTCCACCCAGCCCTCGGTGGCCAGGAAAACCTAGAGATGGGGTTCCTTCACACAGAGCCTTCTATCCTCAACCAAGAGGAGGCTGGAGATTAACTAGCAAAGGTGACCCAAGGATATTCAACTGCAAAAAATGGCAGGATTGAGTGCTGAGAGGAATAACAAGTTTCATCCCTCCACAATGTTTTATGAGTGAACGTTATGTGCCGCTTAGTATACTAGAAATGAAACCACGTTTTAGAAAGAGTCCAGAGAGGAAGATAAGCTTTAAACAAATGCTTTCCAGGTAATTATTTAATTGGAGTTGTGACATATGCTGGGAAGTAGAGCATGCCTGTTTATCAGGAGATTATAATAATGGTGGAGGTGGCGGGGGACATCTCAGGAGGATTTCCCGAGGAAGCAGCATTTCCAACTGGTTCTCAAAGGAGCATCTGGAATTGGCAAGGCAGGGAAGTGGTGGAGAACAGGTAGAGAATGTGCTAAGCAGAAGGAACAACCGGTACAGAGGGCTTTTAAAGAGGAGAGTTCTTGAGGTATTTGAGTGGCTGAAAATAAGCTGATTTGGCTGGAATGCTGATGCGGTGGTGGGAGTGGGGGAGACCCGTGGTAGGACCTGAGCTTTGCGATACAGACAAGGACAGACCATCAAGATGAGGAACTGGGGCTTCAGCCTCAGAGAACGGCTTAGATCAAACCACTGGAAGGTTTGAAGCTGGAGGCTGTGTTCCAGGAGATTGACCCACAAGATGATTGTGGAAGCAGCCTGTCTATTAGAGGAACATAAGAGTGGGTGCAGTGAAGAGGCTAGTGCAATGATCTAAGCCAAGAGTGGACAGTGGCTGGGCCTGGGATGGTGACAGAGAACCATGGAAAGAGTTGAGAGATATTAATACTTCAGAGGGGGAACATTCAGGACGTAGTCATTGATTGGGTATGATGGGGGAAAGGCAAGTAATATATACACCATATGTTATAGCCCATAGAAGTTACTAGTACCGTGAACCCTAATTAGCAGATGAACAAAGGAAGTCTCTAAGAGGCTTGTCCAGATTAAAGAGCTAAAAAGTGGGGTCCCAGAACTTCAACTCTTAAGTCATAATTATTTCAGATATGTAAAGGCTCTTCATCCCAAGAGCTATCATTACTTCATGAAAAACTCAGTGAAGGTCTGATTTCATGTGTGCTGAATTCCAACCACACTCTGGTGAAGGCCATATGATGAGAAGGGACCCGAGTGAGTGAGTGACATCATGACCCAAATAGAGTCGCTATTCAAACGCGCACCGTGGCCTCCTTACACCATCACCTAATTATAGCTCCCGAGGAAGCGTTGGACAATAATACACTGTGCAGAAGCCAATGGATCGTTGTCAGTGGGCCAGACGGTCCTTTTCATCTGAGCTGATATTCGGAAGATAACATGTAACCAGCTCAATGAGGTTTTTGTGGTGGGGCTTCTGGATGATCGGGTCATAAATCTTTCAGGTCCAAGAGAAAGGCCTGTCCAGCTTGTGAGTTGAACAGGTTCTTCCCAACTCCGGAACTAGCACAACTGAAGGAATGCCGCTTACAGCCGTCTCTCCTCGCGTCCCAGAGAAAGGAAACAATAGAGGTCACACAGTTCTCATAAATACACGTGCATCTGACACGGAGCAAGTCACTCACTACCACAGCCGCTCTAATGCACTGGCCCAGCATGGGTTGGCCAAGACAAACATTGATTTCTTTCCAAATGTTCTGGTTTTAATGACTGTGGTTAGGTAACTTCCCCCTAAGTCCCATAACTATAAGCGGCAGAGTCTGGAAAGAGTCTCTCCAAGCACAGGGCCATCCTGCCTTGGGACCAGTCTGAGCCCCGGAGCCTCACATGCACAGTGAGGATGGTCCCCACCTTCCAGAGCCCCTGTGAGGGTTAATACCAGCAAGGTGTACCCCCTAGGCTCACTGTGAGGATTCAACAAATGAGTTCAGCTAATTCCAATAGGGTGGGAATGGAATACACAAGAAATTCAAACTGGAAGCAAAGTGAATGTAGATTATACAAATAGGACACTGATTTGGCCAGAATGTCTGAGATGAACATTGGAGGGTTGTGGATAAATCTGAGTGACTATTCAACATTGCGTGACAACCAATTTCCCAGCTCATAGACCATGCCATGACTAAAATCTTACTGATCCCACCTGCGCCACTCTGCTTCTCCTGGTGTGACTCACACTCCTGATTCCCCAGGCACTCAAGGCCTTCACTGCCCTTTGATTCTGTGAAAGCAGTATCACTGTGTCACATGTACACAATAATGTCAGTCCTCTTTCCCATCTAGCCTGGATTTTGCCTGCCTTTGACTGATGAATATATATTCCACTTACTGAATTAATCTGTGCAGATACAGCGCCAGATGCTGGCTCTACAAACAAGGGAAGCTCTGGTCATTGGCATCGCAGGATCCGCATCCCACGGGGGAGAGAAGTCTGTAAGCCCTGGTTAGGACACGATGGAGCAGGAGGTATAAAAGCAGGAGACTCCAGCTGTAGAGGGAGAAGACACAGAAGCTACTGCCTCTGCTTCAGAGGAAGGGAATTCAAGAACTGTCTGCCTTCCTCTCCATTCCACCACCTCACGAAAGCCTGGAAAGGATGACCAAGAAGTTAGCCCGTTAGCCAGCGCCCTGAGAAGTGGGTTTATCTGGGTGGTCGTGAGGAGGAAGAGCTGTGGAAATGGGCACCAGGCAAACCCCACCACGATTTAGTCCCGTGAACTCCATTTGGGGGAGACGGGGAGATGCAGGGGAGAGGCGAAGCTGCCCTCCGCAGGCTGACACAGGCAGCCAGGGCCTGGCCTCTTCTGCTCACCTCACCCCTCTCCCAGTGTATCAGTTTCTTACACCCTATCCTTAGTTCCTACCACCCAGAAAGTTTTCCCCAAATGAGCGGACCAGCCATCAGCTCCCCTCCCTTGTGTAACCAAATCTCTTACCCCAAAGATATGCTCAGACTCCCTGGCCTCCACTCAGCCCTCCGGCTTCCAGGGCGGCCAGAGCAGCCAGCCAGCCGGCCCAGTGCCCCACCGGTTTCTAATTAAATCAGAACACGTGCTTCTCTAGACACAGAACAATCTCTTGGAGGAGAAACAACAGGTTCCTCTAAGGTTGGCCTTCCAGTCTCACTTAGATGGCTGTTTGTGAAGGGAAGAAAAACAGGCAGGCTTGAAAGGAACAAATAGATATTTTATTGTTTTCTTTTCAAGCTGTACTGCCATCTGATTCTGACTATAAAGAACTTAAACGTGTCTCTGGAATGGCATTCAATACTTAAACAAAAAATCACATTAATGTGTTGGAGCCACAAAACTTAAAAATGAATTTCCTGTTTCCTTTCAGTTATAAAAATTTACCTAATCCTCTCCAGATTGATCAGGGTTAGCACTGTGCTATAGAAATGTACACACTTCTGAAAATAAAAGAGCTTTTCCAATTAAAAGTTAAAATCGACCCAAACACCAAAAAAGCCATGTGTGATAGAACACATCCCCGCTCCACAGGCAGGGTTGCATGGTCCAGCCGGAGGCTGCAGACTGCATCACCTAAAGGCGGGGCTGATAATCAAAGTAGTTAACAGCTATCCGGGCTCTGGGCAAGGACTTGTCAGCAAATGGATGTGAGCCCTTGTGATGGAGTCAGGGACATGCAGGTCCCTAATGCCAGATGGAACCTCTTTATAGCCAGAATGTAGGGAAGTGGGCTTGAATGTGCTCTGGGGGGATGTCTCCGCTGGAGGAAAGGGGACCCTGAGGGTGCTCAGGAAAATATTTACTCAGAGAACAGGAAGCTTTCACCAATTTAGCAATTGGTTCAGGTGGACCAGTATGTACCCACTAAATACTAAACATCCTTATTTTGGGCAGCTGCCACAGAAGCTGCCACCTCCTCCTGCTCGTCCACCTCCTCCTCTTTCTATGGCCTCTGGCACAGTTGCTGTGACTCCCATCCCCTCTTGTCCTTACTCCTTTCCCAGTTCCTTCTCCTCCTCTCATCTCCAGTGCTGAAGGGCAGAACCCATGGCAATGGCTCCCCTCCACTCGGGCCATGAAGAGGCTGGAACAGTCCAGTACTCCAGCCCCTCTGAGCTCATTTTGAATCTCAGTTTTTTCTCCAACAAATTTGATATCCCCGCCAGCTTTGGGTCATCTTCAGACATGGGATCAAGCCCTGAGCCTTTGGAGTGGGAGCGCTGACTCCAAGACCCTAGACTACCAGAGAATTAACCCTAGGGAATATCAGATAGTGAGAACTCACACAAAGGAAACCACTTGAATACAAGACCCGGCATCACCCAACCACCAGTAACACCCTGTGCAGAACACCTCATCTAAACAACAGACAAAACAAAAACACAAACCAAATCACCGGCAGACAGGATTACCACCTCACTCAGCCTTGCCCATCAGAGAAAAAACAAACAAAAACTCAACACAAATCTCACCCTATACAAAGCTTACACAAACCACTGGACCAATCATAAAGTGAAAGTGAAGTCGCTCAGTCATGTCTGACTCTTTGTGACCCCGTGGACTATAGCCCGCTAGGCTCCTCCATCCACGGGATTCTCCAGGCAAGAATACTGGAGTGGGTTGCCATAGGAGGGCAGAAACCAAAAGGAAGAAAGAATTCAACCTTGAAGCTTGGGAAAAGGAGACCTCAAACACAATAAGTTAAACAAAAAAATAATGAAAAGGCAGAGAAATGCTACACAAATGAAGGAACAAATTAGAAACACGGAAGTCCAAATAAATGAAGAGGAAATAGGCAAACTACCTGAAAAAGAATTCAGAGTAATGATAGTAAAGATAATTAAAAACCTTGAAAACAAAATGGAGAAAATGCAAGAATCAATTAACAAAGACCTTGAAGAATTAAAGAATAAACATACAGAGACAAACAACACAATTACTGAAATTAAAAATACTCTAGAAGGAATCAATAGCAGAATATCTGAAGCAGAAGAATGAATCTGTGAGCTGGAAGATAAAATGGTAGAAATAACTTTTGAAGAACAGAATAAAGTAAAAAGAATGAAAAGAACTGAGGATAGTCTCAGACACCTCTAGGACAATATCAAACGCACCAACATTCGAATTATAGGGGGTCCCAGAAGAAGAAGAGAAAAAGAAAGTGTATGAGAAAATTTTTGAAGTGATTATAGTTGAAAATTTCCCCAACATGGAAAAGGAAATAGTCAATCAAGTCCAGGAGGTACAAAGAATCCTATACAAGATAAACCCAAGAAGAAATGCACCAAGATACCTACTAATCAAACTAACAAAGACTAAACACAAATAAAGAATATTAAAAGCAGGAACGGAGAAGCAACAAGTAACATACAAGGGAAACCCCATATGTTTAACAGCTGATCTTTCAGCAGAAACTCTGCAAGCCAGAAGGGAATGGCAGGATATATTTAAAGTACTGAAAGGGAAAAATCTACATCCAAGATTATAGTAAGCATCTCATTCAAAATTGATGGAGAAATAAAGAGATTTTCAGATAAGCAAAAGTTAAGAGAATTCAGTACCACCAAACCAGCTTTACAACAAATGTTAAACGGATTTATATAGTCAAAAAATACTAGAGAAGAAAAAAGATCTACAAAATCAACCCCAAATAATTAAGAAAATGGCAATAGGAACATATATAACAATGATTACTTCAAATGTAAATGGATTAAATGCTCTAACCAAAAGACACAGACTGGATGAATGGATACAAAAAAAAGACCCAAATATATGCTGTCTATAAGAAACCCACTTCAGACCTAAAGATACATATAGACTGAAAGCGAGAGGATGGAAAAATATATTCCCTGCAAGTGGGAAGCAAAAGAAAGCTGGAGTAGCGATCCTAATATCAGACAAAATAGACCTTAAAATAAATAAGATTACAAGAGATAGGAAGGACACTGCATAATGATCAAGGGATCAATCCAAGAGGAAGACATAACAATTGTAAATATCTATACATCCAACATAGGAACATCTCAATACATAAGACAAACACTAACAGACATAAAAGGAGAAATAGACAGTAACTCAATAATAGTAGGAGACTTTAACACCCCACATACGCCAGTGGTTAGATCATCAAAACAGAAAATTAATAAGGAAACACAAGTCTTAAATGATACATTAGATGAGATGGATCTCATTGATATCTTCAGGACATTCCATCCAAATGCAGAAGAATACACCTTCTTCTCAGGTTCACATGGGACATTCTCCAGGATAGACCACATCTTGGGTCACAAATCAAACCTCAGTAAATTTAAGGAAATTGAAATCTTATCAAGCATCTTCTCCAATGACAACACTATGAGACTAGATATCAATTACAAGAAAAAAACTGTAAGAAACATAAACACATGGAGATTAGACAACATGTTTCTAAATAACCAACAGGTTACATAAGAAATCAAAAGGGAAATCAAAAAACTTCTAGAAACAAATGACAATGAAAACACGACAACTCAAAACCTATGGGATGTAGCAAAAGCAGTTCTTAGAGCAAAGCTTATAGTACTACAATCCTACCTCAAGAAACAAGAAAAACATTGAATAGACAACATAACTTTAAACTTAAAACAACTGGAAAAAGAAGAAAAAAAACCCCAAAATTAGTAGAAGGAAAGAAATCATTAAGATCTGAGCAGAAACAAATGAAAAAGAAATGAAAGAAACAGTAGTAAAGATTAATAAAACTAAAAACTTTTTCTTTGAGAAGATAAAATTGGCAAGCCTTTAGGCAGACTCATCATGAAGAAAAGAGAGAAGAATCAAATCAACAAAATTAGAAATGAAAAAGAAGAGGTTACAACAGACAATGCAGAAATACAAAGGATTGTAAGAGACTTATGAACAACTATATGGCAATAAAATGGATAATCTGGAAGAAAAGGACAGATTCTTAGAAAAGTTCAATCTTCCAAGACTAAACCAGGAAGAAATAGAAATTATGAACAACCTAATTGCAAGCACTGAAATTGAAGCTGTGATCAAAAATCTCCCCAAAAACAAAAGCCCAGGATCAGATGGCTTCACAGGAGAATTCTACCAAACATTTAGAGAAGAGCTAATGCCTATCCTTCTAAAACTCTTTCAAAAAATTGCAGAGGAAGGAACACTTCCAAACTCATTCTACAAGGCCACCATCACCCTGATACCAAAACCAGACAAAGACAACACAAAAAAAGACAACTACAGGCCAATATCACTGATGAACATAGATACAAAAACCCTCAACAAAATTTTAGCAAACAGAATTTAGCGATACATCAAAAAGCTCAGATACCATGATCAAGTTGGGTTCATTCCAGGGATGCAAGTATTCTTCAATATATGCAAATCAATCAATGTGATACACCATATTAACAAATTGAATGATAAAAACCATATAATAATCTCAATAGACACAGGAAAAACCTTTGACAAAATTCAGCACACATTTATGATTTAAAGTCTTCAAAAAATGGGCATAGAAGGAACCTACCTCAACATAATAAAGGCCAAATATGATAAGCCTACAGAAAACATTATTCTCAATGGTGAAAAACTGAAAGAATTTCCCCTAAGATTAGGAACAAGACAAGGATGTCCACTTTCACCACTGTTATTCAACATAGTTCTGGAAGTCCTAGCTATAGCAATCAGAGAAGAAAAATAAATAAAAGGAATCCAGATTGGAAAATAAGAAGTAAAGCTATCACTGGTGGCAGATGACATGATACTGTACATAGAAAACCCTAAAGATAGTATCAGAAAATTACTAGAGTTAATCCGTGAATTTAGCAAAGTTGCAGGATACAAAATCAATACACAGAAATCACTTGCATTTCTATATACTAACAATGAAAGATCAGAAAGAGAAATTAAGGAATCAATCCCATTCATCATGCAACAAAAAGAATTAGGAATATTCTTTTTGAATATTTAGGAATAAACTTACCTAAGGAGACAAAAGAACTGTACACAGAAAATTATAAGACACTAATGAAAGAAATCAAAGACAACATAATCAGATGGAGAGATACTCCATGTTCCTGGGTAGGAAGAATCAATATTGTGAAAATGATGATACTACCAAATGCAATCTACAGATTCAATGTGATCCCTATCAAATTACCAGTGGAATTTTTCACAGAACTAAACAAAAAATTTCACAGTTCACATGGAAACACAAAAGACCCTGAATAGTGAAAGCAGTCTTGAGAAAGAAGAATGGAGGTGGAGGAATCAATCTTCCCGACTTCAGATTATACTACAAAGCTACAGTCATCAAGACAGTATGGTACTGGCACAAAAACAGAAATATAGAATAATGGAATGAGATAGAAAGCCCAGATATAAACCCAGACACCTATTGGTACCTTATTTTTGATAAAGGTGGTGAGAATATACAATGGGGCAAAGACAGCCTCTTCAATAAACAGTGCTGGGAAAACTGGACAGCTACGTGTAAAAGAATGAAATTAGAACACTTCCTAACATCATACTGAAAGATAAACTCAAAATGGGTTAAAGACCTAAATGTAAAGATCAGAAACTATAAAACTCTTAGAGGAAAACATAGGCAGAACATTTGATGACATAAATCAAAGCAAGATCCTCTTTGACCCACCTCTTAGAGTAATGGAAATAAAAACAAAAGTAAACAAGTGGGACCGGATTAAACTTAAAAGCTTTTGCACAGCAAAGGAAACTATAAGCAAGGTGAAAAGACAACACTCAGAATGGGAGAAAATAATAGCAAATGAAACAACTGAAAAGGATTAATTTCCAAAATATACAAGCAGCTCATACAACTCAATACCAGAAAAACAAACAACCCAATCAAAAAGTGGGGAAAAAAACTAAACAGACATTTCTTCAAAGAATACATACAGATAGCTAACACATGAAAAGATGCTCATCATCACTCATTATTACAGAAATGCAAATCAAAACTACAATGAGATATCACCTCATACCTGTCAGAATGGCCATCATCAAAAAATCTACAAACAATAAAGTCTGGAGAGGGTGTGGAGAAGAGAACGCTCTTGCACTGTTGATGGGAATGTAAATTGATACAGTCACTATGAAAGACAGTATGAAGATTCCTTAAAAAACTAGGAATAAAACCACCATATGACCCAGCAATCCCACTCCTAGACATATACCTTGAGGAAATAAAAATTGAAAAAGACACATGTATCCCATTGCTCATTCATTGCAACACTATTTATGATAGCTAGAATAGGGAAGCTGGAGAAGGCAATGGCACCCCACTCCAGTACTCTTGCCTGGAAAATCCCATGGGCAGAGGAGCCTGGTAGGCTGCAGTCTGTGGGGTCGCTAAGAGTCAGACACAACTGAGCGACTTCACTTTCATTTTTCACTTTCATGCATTGGAGAAGGAAATGGCAACCCACTCCAGTGTTCTTGCCTGGAGAATCCCAGGGACAGGGGAGCCTGGTGGGCTGCCGTCTATGGGGTCGCACAGAGTCGGACATGACTGAAGCGACTTAGCAGCAGCAGCAGCAGCAGCAGAATCGGGAAGCAACCTGTATGTCCATCGACAGGTGAATGGATAAAGAAGTTGTGGTACATATACACAATGGAACATTCAGTTCAGTTCAGTCGCTCAGTCATGTCCAACTCTTTGCAACCCCATGGACTGCAGCACACCAGGCTTCCCTGTTCATCACCAACCCCTGGAGCTTACTCAAACTCATGTCCATTGAGTCAGTGATGCCTTTCAACCATCTCATCCTGTCGTCCCCTTCTCCTCCCGCCTTCAGTCTTTCCCAGCAAAGGGGTATTTTCCAATGAGTCAGTTCTTTGCATCAGGTGGCCAAAGTATTGGAGTTTCAGCTTTAGTATCAGTACTTCCAATGAATATTCAGGATTTATTTCCTTCAGGATTGACTGGTTGGATTGTCTTGCAGACCGAGGGTCTCTTGAGAGTTCTCCAACACCACATTCAAAACCATCAATCCTTTGGTGCTCAGCTTTCTTTATAGTCCAACTCTCACATCCATACATGACTACTGGAAAAACCAGAGCTTTGACTAGATGGACCTTTGTTGGTAAAGTAATGTCTCTGCTTTTTAATATGCTATCTAGGTTGACCATAACTTCTTCCAAGGAGTAAGCATCTTTTCATTTCATGGCTGAAGTCACCATCTGCAGTGATTTTGGAGCCACCAAAAATAAAGTCTCTTAACTGTTTCCATTGTTTCCCCATCTATTTGCCATATATCTTAGTTTTCTCAATGAACTATTACTCAGCCATAAAAAGGAAAGCATTTGAGTGAGTTCTAATGAAGTGGATGAACATACAACCTATTATACAGAGTGAAGTAAGTCAGAAAGAGAAAAATAAATATCATATTCTAATGCATATATTTGGAATCTATAAAAATGGTACTGAAGAATTTATTTACAGGACAGCAGTGAAGAAACAGACATAGAGAGACTTATGGACATGGGGAGAAGGGAGGAGAGGGTGAGATGTACGGAAAGAATAACATGGAAACTTACATTACCATACGTAAAATAGATAGCTAACAGGAATTTGCTCAATGGCTCAGGAAATTCAAACAAGGGGTTCTGTATCAACCTAGAGGGGTGGGATGGGGAGGGAGATGGGAGGGAGGTTCAAACAGGAGGGGATATATGTATAGTCATGGCTGATTCATGTTGAGGTTTGACCAAAAACAACAAAATTCTGTACAACAATTATCCTTCAATAAAAAAAATCTTAAAAAAAAGAAAATGGAAATTAAAAAATGAAAAATTATCTGTATTTTGTTTTGGCAAGTAACGCACATTAAAAAAATAATGCCATGTTCTTGTGAGTAATAAAATCCTGCATATTGAGAGTGTAGCTCCGTGTCCCTCACACACACACACAAATAATAGTGCCGTGTAAACCAAACCAAAGAGGCTGGTGAGCAACGATTTTATAACTCCTGGTGGACAGCAATCATGAGGTCAGGGCCGCCTGGTCCATGGTATGCACTCAGCATGAGCCCACCAAATTGTTCCAAAAGCCAGTATCTCTCACCATCTCCAAAGCCCCTGTCCTGATTCAGGCCACTCCATGTTTTTCCCCGTCATTTTAAACTTCTTTTCAGTAACTCTCTGGGTTAAGGTAATAGTGGCAACACCTATACCCAATAGTCATTGCTGATAGCCACTTAACACTCCATGGATTGAATATGGAAAGGCAGGAGGGCCTTCCAGGAAGACCACCAGCCTAGTGATTGGATCAACTTCCAGTTCCAGGTCTAGTTCTTTGAGAACTTGGGCAGACGAGAGACTGAAGAAATTCAAGAGATCCCATGACCACACACCACACGCCCCATCTCCTTGGTGAGGTCAATCAACCATGCAGACTCTCCAGCACTCAGCTGAAAAAGCAGGACCCCAACCTTAAGTTCTGCTCTTAAGGTAATGGAACACTGGATACCGCCGTGGCATCCAGAAGACATCTCTGTGACTCAACATCTTCATCGTGGACTAGGTCACTGTGAAGTTTTAGTGAGTTTATTGTGAAAAACAAAAGAAAAAGTGAAAGCTATTATTACATTCTATCATTGGAAAAGACTCTGATGCTGGGAGGGATTGGGGGCAGGAGGAGAAGGGGACGACAGAGGATGAGATGGCTGGATGGCACCACGGACTCACTGGACGTGAGTTTTAGTGAACTCCGGGAATTGGTGATAGACAGGGAGGCCTGGCGTGCTGTGATACATGGGGTCGCAAAGAGTCAGACACGATTGAGCGACTGAACTGAACTGAACTGATCTAGATTTAATGTAAAGGATTTTTATCAATATTATTGTTATACAGTATGCTTTTTATCAACATTACTGTCATACAGTAGCTTTCCTCTTAAGAACTCCAAATAAGGGGTGCTTCTGTTTGATATCACACCAGATGGTCAATACTGAAATCAGATTGATTATGTTCTTTGCAGCCAAAGGTGGAGAAGCTCTATACAGTCAGAAAAAACAAGACTAGGAGCTGACTGCGGCTCAGATCATGAACTCCTTATTACCAAATTCAGACTTAAATTGAAGAAAGTAGGGAAAACCACTAGACCATTCAGGTATGACCTCAATCAAATCCCTTATGACTATACAGTGGAAGTGAGAACTAGATTTAAGGGCCTAGATCTGATAGATAGAGTGCCTGATGAACTATGGAATGAGGTTCGTGACATTGTACAGGAGACAGGGATCAAGACCATCCCCATGGAAAAGAAATGCAAAAAAGCAAAATGGCTGTCTGGGGAGGCCTTACAAATAGCTGTGAAAAGAAGAGAAGTGAAAAGCAAAGGAGAAAAGGAAAGATAGAAGCATCTGAATGCAGAGTTCCAAAGAATAGCAAGAAGAGATAAGAAAGCCTTCCTCAGCGATCAATGCAAAGAAATAGAGGAAAACGATAGAATGGGAAAGACTAGAGATCTCTTCAAGAAAATTAGAGATACCAAGGGAACATTTCATGCAAAGATGGGCTCGATAAAGGACAGAAATTATATGGACCTAACAGAAGCAGAAGATATTAAGAAGAGGTGGGAAGAATACACAGAAGAACTGTACAAAAAAGATCTTCACGACCCAGATAATCATGATGGTGTGGTCACTGACCTAGAGCCAGACATCCTGGAATGTGAAGTCAAGTGGGCCTTAGAAAGCATCACTATGAACAAAGCCAGTGGAGGTGGTAGAATTCCAGTTGAGCTATTTCAAATCCTGAAAGATGATGCTGTGAAAGTGCTGCACTCAATATGCCAGCAAATTTGGAAAACTCAGCAGTGGCCACAGGACTGGAAAAGGTCCGTTTTCATTCCAATCCCAAAGAAAGGCAATGCCAAAGAATGCTCAAACTACCGCACAATTGCACTCATCTCAAATGCTAGTAAAGTAATGCTCAAAATTCTCCAAGCCAGGCTTCAGGAATACATGAACTGTGAACTTCCTGATGTTCAAGCTGGTTTTAGAAAAGGCAGAGGAACCAGAGATCATATTGCCAACATCTGCTGGATCATCGAAAAAGCAAGAGAGTTCTAGAAAAACATCTATTTCTGCTTTATTGACTATGCCAAAGCTTTTGACTGTGTGGATCACAATAAACTGTGGAAAATTCTGAAAGAGATGGGAATACCAGACCACCTGACCTGCCTCTTGAGAAACCTGTATGCAGGTCAGGAAGCAACAGTTAGAACTGGACATGGAACAACAGACTGGTTCCAAATAGGAAAAGGAGTACATCAAGGCTGTATATTGTCACCCTGCTTATTTAACTTCTATGCAGAGTACATCATGAGAAACGCTGGACTGGAAGAAACACAAGCTGGAATCAAGATTGCCGGGAGAAATATCAATAACCTCAGATATGCAGATGACACCACCCTTATGGCAGAAAGTGAAGAGGAACTAAAAAGCCTCTTGATGAAAGTGAAAGTGGAGAGTGAAAAAGTTGGCTTAAAGCTCAGCATTCAGAAAAGGAAGATCATGGCATCCGGTCCCATCACTTCATGGGAAATAGATGGGGAAACAGTGGAAACAGTGTCAGACTTTATTTTGGGGGGCTCCAAAATCACTGCACATGGTAACTGCAGCCATGGAATTAAAAGACGCTTACTCCTTGGAGGGAAAGTTATGACCAACCTAGAAAGAATATTGAAAAGCAGAGACATTACTTTGCCAACAAAGGTCCATCTAGTCAAGGCTATGGTTTTTCCAGTGGTCATGTATGGATGTGAGAGTTGGACTGTGAAGAAGGCTGAGCACCAAAGAATTGATGCTTTTGAACTGTGGTGTTGGAGAAGACTCTTGAGAGTCCCTTGGACTGCAAGGAGATCCAACCAGTCCATTCTGAAGGAGATCAGCCCTGGGATTTCTTTGGAAGGAATGATGCTAAAGCTGAAACTCCAGTACTTTGGCCACCTGATGCGAAGAGTTGACTCATTGGAAAAGACTCTGATGCTGGGAGGGATTGGGGGCATGAGGAGAAGGGGACGACAGAGGATGAGATGGCTGGATGGCATCACTGATTCGATGGATGTGAGTCTGAGTGAACTCTGGGAGTTGGTGATGGACAGGGAGGCCTGGCGTGCTGTGATTCATGGGGTCGCAAAGAGTCGGACACGACTGAGCAACTGAACTGAACTGACTGATACATGGAATCTAAAAAACAAAACAGTCTAGTGAATACAACAAAAAAGAAACAGATTCACAAATAAAGAGAACAAACTACTGGTAACCAGTGGGGAGAGAGAAGAGGGGGCAAGATGGGGTAGGGGATTAAGAGACACAAACCTTTATGTATAAAGTAAACAAGCTACCAGGATATATTATACAACACAGGAAATATACTCAGTGTTTTGTAGCGACTATAAATGGAATATCAGTGTCAGTTCAGTCACTCACTCATGTCCGACTCTTTGTGACCCCATGGATTGCAGCACGCGAGACCTCCCTGTCCATCACCATCTCCTGGAGTTGACTCAAACTTATGTCTATGGAGTCGGTGATGCCATCCAACCATCTCATCCTCTGTCGTCCCCTTCTCCTCTCGCCTTCAATCTTTCCCAGCATCAGGGTGTTTTCAAGTGAGTCAGCTCTTCACATCAGGTGGCCAAAGTATTGGAGTTTCAGCTTCAACATCAGCCCTTTCAATAAACATTCAGGACTGATTTCCTTTAGGATGCACTGGTTGGATCTCCTTGCAGTCCAAGGGACTCTCAAGAGTCTTCTCCAACACCACAGTTCAAAAGCCTCAATTCTTTGGTGCTCAGCTTTGAAAATTGTGAATCACTATGTTGTAACTTACAACTTACACCTGTAACTTACATAATATTGAACATCAACTATATCTCAATTTTAAATAATGAAAAAAGCATGAGCTGCTTCATGTTGTAGGCAGAAAAATAGAAGATCAAGAGGTTGCAATGGGGCCAAGACCAAAACACTCTTGGGGGCTTCTCAGATCAGGCACATTCTCTCATCTCAGCCATGTTGCTGTGTC
This sequence comes from Bos indicus, assembly GCF_029378745.1. Classification (NCBI taxonomy): domain Eukaryota; kingdom Metazoa; phylum Chordata; class Mammalia; order Artiodactyla; family Bovidae; genus Bos; species Bos indicus. Next base: position 36,580,609 of record NC_091779.1, read on the forward strand.
AAGGGCTTCACTGCTCCTGAGGCACCAAGTCTCCCAGATTTACTCAAGTTCAGAATCAGAAGGAATGTGAAGTGCTTCACGGAACAGAGTCACTCAGGACACTAGTTACAAATGCAGACTCCTGGGCCCAGCCCGAAGAACATATTGAATCTGAGTGACTGGGGGTTGGGCCCAGGATTTGGTATTTATAACAACTGTCCCCACCTGACTCTTACGCAGTCTAATGCTTTAGAATCAGTTTCTGTAGATACTGGATCACCCTTTCACGGCGAGACCACACACCAGAAGGCTGAATCCATAGTGTGTCGCAACCCAGAGAACCTCCCTCCGGGCAACATTCTTTCAGCAGCTTGTAAGACACCACAAGCTGTCCAAGTGGACAGCATGGAGAAGGATAGCCCTGATGGCATTTGGATTTTAGAGCAGGGAAGAGTCCAAACCCCATTTCCCAAAGAATGGTTGCTTCAACAAAGGGCTGAGCGAGAAGTTAGCAATGCAGCAACGGCCACAATTATGTTCCAGCCAGAGAGATGCTGCCCAAGCATATGACATACACCCCAGTCATGGGTTTGACTTTTGCGGGATCTCTGATCTGGCATTTTCTAAGACCAGATCACTTTCCCTGTATCTGAGGGGTAACAGGATACTTATAAACAAAGCCCATAAAATGCCGCCCTAGGGGGATAGAAACTCTTGATCCCGGGTCAGCTTAGCCACACCTGCTAGTTTAAGTCTGGTTTAAGTCCCTGTCCCTTGGTTTCTTTAGGAGTGAAACAGAAACTCTCTCAAGGGCTTCCTCTAAGGGACACAGCCAGGAGAAAGAGGCAGGGTTTGCAGAAAGCTGAATGGAGCACAGAAGAAATCTGAGCCCACCCTCAGATGCCCACATGTGAACAGGCTCTGGGATTTAGGTGCCTCCCTTGTCTGCATGCAGGAGACGAAGGAGATATGGGTTCGATCTCTGGGTCAGGAAGATCCCCTGGGGGAGGGCATGGCAACCCACTCCAGTATTCTTGCCTGAAGAATCCCATGGACAGAGGAGCCTGGTGGGGTGCAGTCCATGGGGTCACACAGAGTTGGATACGACTGAAGCCACTGAGCACACGCATTTAACTTGTCTGAATAGCAAATGGATTCACCTGCTGTGGCTCGCACTCCAAGCAGCACATCCAGAGAAAAGACCAGAGGGAAGCCAGATGCCCTTTCTAGTCCTGCAGAAGGCCGTCCTGCTCCCCTCCCGCAGCAAACGCGACTCGGCAGCCCTGCTCCCCACGCGGCCCCTCTGGCCCACCGTGGATCCCTGCAGCACCGCTGGAATCACTGGCCCTCTGCACACTGTCCCCAGGCAACCAGCCAGCCTGCCCCTTCTTCCCACCTTTGCCATTTCCCGCTCAGGTGGTCCTGGGTTGTTTCTTCATTTCTTCTTTACTCCCTTCAAAGCAGCCTTGAAATTCTTGGTGCCTTAAATGAAGAGGAGATAAAAAAAGAGATCAGGAAGATTCAAAAGAGACCTAAACTCAAAGTCCTCGGAAGCTAAACTCTTTAGTGAAGCCTCTAAGTATTTGGAGTCTCTGATGTCTATTTCTTAAAGGACAATCTAAAATCTGAGTAGCAATCTCAGATCAATGAAAGTACTCCAATATGACTAATTATGGCTGAGAAGGTTAGCAAGGTAAAATGGGGAGACTGATTCCAATTTCTCTGGATTGCAAACCAAGGCGAGAAGATTGGTCTAGAATTGATGCAGAATTAATTTCGGTTAGGTTAAGCGTCTGTCTGCAATGCAGGAGACCCGGATTCGATCCCTGGGCTGGGAAGATCCCCTGGAGAAGGAAATGGCAGCCCACTCCAGTATTCTTGCCTGGAAAATCCCATAGACGGCAGAGCCTGGTAGGCTACTGTCCATGGGGTTGCAGAGTCGGACACGACTCAGCAAAGGGAAGAAGAAGATGTTATGATGGAGTGATTTATGGGCTTCCCAGGTGGAACTAGTGGTAAGGAATCTGCCTGCCAATGCAGGAAATGTAAGAGACACGGTTCGATCCCTGTGTCAGAAAGATCCCCTGGAGAAGGAAGTGGCAACCCACTGCAGTATTCTTGCCTGGAGAATCCCCTGGACAGAAGAACTTGTCAGGCTATGGTCCATGGGTTTGCAAAGAGTAGGACACGACTGAAATGACTTAGCATGCATGCATGCAGAGTGATGTATGCAGTATGGATGTGAGAGTTGGACTGTAAAGAAGGCTGAGCACCAAAGAATTGATGCTTTTGAACTGTGGTGTTGGAGAAGACTCTTGAGAGTCCCTTGGGCTGCAAGGAGATCCAACCAGTCCATTCTGAAGGAGATCAGCCCTGGGATTTCTTTTGAAGGAATGATGCTAAAGCTGAAACTCCAGTACTTTGGCCACCTCATGCGAAGAGTTGACTCATTGGAAAAGAATCTGATGCTAGGAGGGATTGGGGGCAGGAGGAGAAGGGGACGACAGAGGATGAGATGGCTGGATGGCGTCACTGACTCAATGGACATAAGTCTGAGTGAACTCCGGGAGTTGGTGTTGGACAGGGAGGCCTGGCGTGCTGCAATTCATGGGGTCGCAAAGAGTTGGACATGACTGAGCAACTGAACTGAACTGAACTGGTATTTCTGGCCATACTGGCACAACTATAGAAACAGTTATGTACTGAGCATCATCCGGGCCATTGGTTAAGTCTTGTTCTTACATTGATTGTCTAGTTGAATCCTGAAAACAATTCCATGAGCTAAGTATTAATTTCTCAGATTTATGGTTAGGGGCATTGAGGCTCAAAGAAGTGAAATAACTTGCCCAAGGTCACAATACATGGCCAAGCTGGGACTCTAGGCTTGGTCCATCCCATTCTAATCAGTGATCTCTGGGAAGAGAGGAGCTGAAGGAACACCGAGCTGCTATCACAGATTTTTGTTATGGTCCCAGCTCCAGCATTAACTGACAGTGTGTCTTGACACAACTAGCTGATTCTCAGAGTTCCCCTCTCCTCATCTGTAAGATACATGGCTCACGGTAGATCACCTTTAATATCCTTTCTAAGTCTGCCAGCTTCTAATTATAGCTTTGCTCTATCACATTAGCAGCCTTCTACCACTGTGTCTGAATTTTAGGATACACAGTTGGTCATAACTTACTGAATGCTCAGTCCTTGATCTCTGCCTCCCAATGACAGCATTGTTCTTATGGGCAAAACACAATCTGTCTGCTTTGCCACAGCCCATGCTATGATGCATTTCCCAAGGCATATGGAATGAGGGACTGCTTGTCAGAATCTCCAGAGATAAAAGCAATAACATTTGCTTGTTGTGCTATTCTGTCTTCTCATTATTTACAATCCTTTGATCTTCAATAAAGGGGAAAACCTGAAAGCTGACTGCACATAAATTATAAGAATAATGTTGATTTTTGTTGACTGTTGGTAATGACAAAGACCTTAGAAGATGCAAGCAAACCCAGGCACGGATAGGTTAGGACCACACATCTGGCCCCAAGTAAATTTATGAATATCATCTCCAGGCCGCACATTGTCTGGTGAAAGAAAGAGTCATCATGCATGACACTTTGAGGGTTCAGTCAGCCTTGGAGCTGGATGAAATAAAGAACATGGCCATGGGGACAGATCAACAGAAGAAAGCTTTGGGTTATGGTCTAGTTTCCAACTTCAGGGAGGGCCATAATCGTTGGTGGGCACTGAGCACCAACAATTGTTGGTGGGGACTGGACTTCAAATCTAGGGCTCCACATTTTTCAGGTGAAGAGATAGATTTGCTACCTGTTCTTCAGGACTTGCATGTTGCAGATCAAATACACATAGGCCACGATACAGCATTTCCAATATCCTGAACCAGAATTTCTGAAGAGTCGCCTGCTCCTGCTGGAATGCTGCTGCAAAGAGATAAAGTAGTAAGAACACTTGTGTAGCATCTCATTGTTTGCAAAGTGCTGGCACACTTTGGTTCTCATAACAGCCCAGAGAGTCACTGAGGCTCCAAAGAGCTTATGAAACTGGCTCAGTCTGGGATCTGAACCCAGTTCTCCTGACTCCAGAGCTTTTCTCTATGCTATGTATCTCTGAATGACATTTTTCCCAATGGAAAAATACTTTATTATTTTTAAAAACAAAATAAGGAGAAGAAAAAAGTCTATGTACGTTGGAGGCAAAATTGCTGCCGGCCATTTGTCACGGTTAACTTGCTATTTTTCATAAACAAGAGGCAGTTGGGCCCAAGGAAAAGGCCACATGATACCCAACTGAATGAACACGGTATTTTTTAATGCTTTGGAGAATGAAGGACAAATAAGAAATAAAGCACTATCAAAATAGCCTATGAGAAATGCAAAAGATAACTTTCCCATTTTTCTAAATTTGGATGGAATTTGGATACTGTCACCACCAGCACCATGAAGGTCATCAATTGAGTTGAAGATGGTCAACAGTGAGGCACCAGGAAGTATACCAGGGTCCCTGCTGACTCCGTGAGAAGCAGAATCAAACAGGACCAGAGCCTCCTAAGACAACCTTAGCCAAATCTTGGGAAATTTGGTCAACTTTCACATTAGATGACAACCTCTCAAACATACAGAATCAAATTCTCCTTGATTATGCGGGAATTATAATAATAGATTATAATAGATTTGGGCTTGTTTCCTAAAAATGTGCCCTTTGTGAATACACAGGTTTCCCTGATAGCTCAGGTGGTAAAGAATCCACCTGCAATGCAGGAGACCCTGGTTCAGTTCCTGGGTTGAGAAGATCTGCTGGAGAAAGGATAGGCTACCCACTCCAATATTCTTTGGCTTCCCTTGTAGCTCAGCTGGTAAAGAATCCACCTGTAATGCGGGAGACCTAGGTTCGATCCCTGGGTTGGGAAGATCTCCAGGAGAAGGAGAAGGCTACCCACTTCAGTCTTCTGGCCTGGAGAACTCCATGGACTGTACAGTCCCTGGGGTTGCAAAGAGTCAGACATGACTGACTAGGCTTACCTCGTGGTTGAAATAGTAAAGAGTTTGCCTGCAATGCCAAAGACCTGGGTTCAATCCCTGGGTTGGGAAGATTCCCTGGAGAAGGAAATGGCAACCCACTCCAGTACTCTTGCCTGGGGAATCCCATGGACTGAGGAGCCTGGAGGGCTACAGTCCATGGGGTCACAGTGAGTTGGACATGACGGAGTGACTAACACTTGCGTGTGTACTCAGTGAGATATTACTAACACATAAACACAAGAGCCAACAACTACATTAGCATTTTATGGTTCACAAAGCCCCTTCCCCCCAATTGAACCATAAAACACCCTCTGGATACAGACTGGGTGATTAACATCAACCCTATTCCACTGATGAAGAATGGAGACTCACAGTTTATTTGATTTTCCTAAACTCACAACATTACTACATAGCAAAGGAGAAACATGAAGCCCAAACTTCTGACTTCGTATTTCATGCGACTTCCAAGATACCAGCCATACCACTCATTAAGACTGTTTGATTAATGGAGCAAATTTTCTTCCATCACATGTTTACCTTCTGCCATGACTGATCAGCCCCAGAGATCGGAGGAGCAGCACCAGACATCTGGTCACATCAGCTGTGTCGGGCAGATCTGGGGCGAGTCCAGTCAGCCACCCACGCTTCTAAGTACCTTGTAAACAGCAAAACCATCATCTGTTACTCAGCCATTGGCGTCTCAGAATACAAAAGGCTGTGAGGCAGACTTACTCACAGGCCTAGAGCCTCAGATACCTTAGATTAGGAAGCTACAATGCTGGACGCCTGTCTGTGCCAAGGAGCCAAGTGCAGAAGCCACAGCAGCTCAGGCAAACCCTGCCGCCAAGGTTGATTAAGGGGAAAATGAAGGAGCAGCCACTCTGCTAACTCAAGAGAACTGAAGAATATTAAAATTGCTCCCTTTAGCTAAAATCTCTGGGCTTGTCCCAAGTAGTCCCTACAGTCTTTCCATCCTAGGGAATAAAATCTGTCCATCCCCACCAAGAAGAGCCAAGACCTCATTGCTTTAAGACAAATTCTTCATGAGCTCACCCTAGATACTCAAAATGTAAGCTGAATTAGCTGCATTAGAAATTGTATCGGTTGTCTATTGTTCTGTAACAAATTACCCTCAAAGTTAGTGGCTTAAAACAACAACCATAGTAAGTCATGTCCATGCTGACTGTTGGAGCCTTGCAGGGACCAGGGGTGTGGTGGGAAGGTAGGAAAACAGAATTCTAAACTTTGATGTTGGACCTTGCAAGTCTCTGAGTTTTTTCTCTCTTTCTAGGCCCTTAATGAATTGGGAAATGCAGGCTTGAAAAGTCCCACCTTATACCAAGTGTACCTTCATGTCTCTTTGTTAGGTATATTCATTTCCTGGGGCTGCCTTAGTGAATTAACACAAACTAGATGGCTTAAAACAGAGATTTAGTCTCTCACAGTTCTGGAGGCCAGAACTCTGGAATCCAGGTGCCCTCAGGGTCATGATCCCTCTGAAGGCTCTGGGGCGGGATCCTTCCTTGCCTCTTCTTAGTCTCATGGTTGCCATGATCCTTGAAGTTCCTTGGCTTGGCCACCTCACTCCGTCTTCACAGTCTGCTGCCTCCATCTTCACGTGGTCTTTTCCCTCTGTGTGTGTCTCTCTGGGGCTTCCCGTGACCTTCTTAGAAGAACACCAGCCACTGGATTTAGGGTCCACCCTGATTCACTGTGACTTCATCCTAACTAATTGCATCTGCAAACAGCCTGTTTCCAAATCAGGTAACATTCTGAGGTTCTGGGTGTGCATGAATTGGCGGCGGGGGTGGGCGACACAATTCAACTCAGTAATTAGGATTATTTCTCAGAATCATCTTTGGCCCCTCCAACCGGGTATCCACTGAAAAGATAATTTACTCATAGGAAAAAAATGAGTCATTCTTTTGACACCCTAAAATTCCATTTTAGTAACCAATTGTAAGAAAAGAATCCTATGTATATAAAGAAACGCTAGGCATAGATCTGAAGACAAAGACCCATTGCTCATATACCAATTTTGAAAACAATAGAAGACACATCTATATAATGGATGACTAAGTAGCCCCTAGGGCTTCCCTGGTGGCTCAGTGGTAAAGTGCCAAGTGGAAGATGCAGGTTCAATCCCTGGGTCAGGAAGATCCCTGAAGAAGGACATGACAACCCACTCAGTATTCTTGCCTGGGAAATCCCATGGACAGAGGAGCCTGGCAGGCTACAGTCCTTGGGGTCACAAAGCATCAGACGTAACTTGGTGACTAAACAAAAACAAAGTTGCCTCTAAAATCATACATAAGGTTTGAAATAGTGTGGAAAATTTACATTTATTCTAAAAGTGAAAATATACCATATTTTAATTAATAATTAGTAAAATTATGTTTTCAGTAAAAGAGAAACTAAATCTCAAAATTTTAGATACAAGAAAAAATTGGAAAGTAATTCATCAAAATATTAGCAGTATTTGTATTTGAATGGTTGAATTATTTCTTTTTCTCTTTTAGGTTGTTCAAATTATATATTTTAGTGAAGCAAGTCTACAACTTAAAATGATAAAAAAACAATCATTCATTTTCCTCATTTGTCTACATTTTAGGCAAGGCTCAGTAGAGGTTGGGCTTCCCTGATAGTTTAGTTGGTAAAAAATCCACCTGCAATACAGGAGACCCCAGTATCCTGTACAGTATCCTGTATCCGGGAAGATCTGCTGGAGAAGGGATAGGCTACCCACTCCAGTATTCTTGGGCTTCCCTTATGGCTCAGCTGGGAAAGACTACGCCAGCAATGAGGGAGACCTGGGTTCAATCCCTGGGTTGGGGAGATTGCCTGGAGAAGGGAAAGGCTACCCATTCCAGTATTCTGGCCTGGAGAATTCCATGGACTGTATAGTCCACGGGGTCGCAAAAAGTCAGACATGACTGAGAGACTTTCACAGTAGAGGTCGGCTCATCTCTGCAATAACAGCAGATGTGATCTGACTGGGACTGAGGGATCTGCTTTTTAAGACAGCATGTAACATCATGGTCCTGGCTGTCAGCTGGGTGCTCATTTGGGATTCTCTGCTAGAGGCCTCGGTTCTCCACGTGGGCCTCTCCGTGGGACTACTTCGGCATCCTAACAGCACGGCAGCCGGCTTTCAAGAACAGGTGTTCCAAGAAAAAGGAAGGAGAAACGGCAAGTTTCTGAATGCCTGGCCCTGGCAACTGGCACAGCACCACTTCCGCCACGTTCTCCTGGTGATGCCAGTACAGGGCCCGCTCCAATTTAGGGGAGGGTATCTTCTTGATGGTAGGAATGTTGAAGAACCTGTGGCCATCTTTTATCACCATTACAAGTCAATTTTGACCCCTAATATAAACTCTCTGATAATTCAGAAAACTACTTAGAACTGCAAACTTCTCCTTGCCCTCAGAGTATCTTCTCTACTACAAACCTCTAGACACACACACACAGAGTCTCATCTTTAGGCACTTTGCTCCTGAACTGGTCTTCTCTCAGTTCTTCAGTGAGGATATTAAGTAAAAATTTGTCTACTTGTTCCAGTGCCTTGTGGGGCATCCCATTCCAGATAGATACTTTTCAAAGGTGTCTGTTAACAACCCTCTCTTTCCTGATCTCCTCCCACACAAGAAGACCAACAAATAGATGAGGCATATCACCTCTAAAGGCCTCCTGAGCCAGGCAAAGGAGATCAGCCCTGGGTGTTCTTTGGAAGGAATGATGCTAAAGCTGAAACTCCAGTACTTTGGCCACCTCATGTGAAGAGTTGACTCATTGGAAAAGACTCTGATGCTGGGAGGGATTGGGGGCAGGAGGAGAAGGGGACGACAGAGGATGAGATGGCTGGATGACATCACTGACTTGATGGACGTGAGTCTGAGTGAACTCCAGGAGTTGGTGATGGACAGGGAGGCCTGGCGTGCTGCGATTCATGGGGTCACAAAGAGTCGGACACGACTGAGCGACTAAAATGACTGACTGAAGCAGGCACCTGGTTGCCCTCCCTTCCTCCCACCACATCTGACTTGGGTTATCAAACAGAGAAGGGCTCACAGTTGCCTGATATAGTCATATTGATTCTTAAAATCTTCCCCAAATTGGCCCAAGTCTCATGTGTTCTTCAATAACATAAAGAAATGCTCACCTCTGAATGCTACCTGCATGTTAATCATGAAGCTGAACTCTTTAGGCTTTAAGTGGGACAGAGGCTAACAATCTTTCAAAGCATAAATATAGGATCTGACTCCAAAGCAGTACGGTATTTTTAAATATTTATCGATTTATTTGGCTGCACAAGGTCTTAGTTGCCACATGCAGGATTTTAGGTTGTGGCACGTGGGATCTAGTTCCCTGACCAGGAATTAAACCCAGGCCCCTGCGTTGGGAGCAGAGTCTTAGCCACTAGACCACCAGGGAAGTCCCTAAAGCAGTAATATTAACTGCCTAAGATTAAGAACAGTGTGTTAGAGTTTTACATTTAACAGTTTGGTGTTTTGTACGTTTGAACGTAATTGAGGGTTATGTTTCGGTTTTCAAGTCTGAATGGCCCAGTTCTACACGGTCCTTTTGGGAGATGAAAGAGCTACTAGCAACACCTAATATCCCTGAATTTTAATTAATGTCAGAGATCCTCTCTACAGAAAAATGTACATGAGCAAATGCAATATATGCTATGTTCTTGGAGGAGGCTCACAGACACCCATGGGGAAAGACTCCATGCTGTCGGCATCTCAGATCTTTGGTGACTCAGGACAAGTCAGTGCCTGGGTATGTCATGGTGGCTTAGATCTGCTTGGGCCACCCCAGTAACAGCACTGATACCTGTTCACAATCTTGCTTCTTCCTCAAGCCAACAACAGTTACCTGTGAACATTCCAGCTACCTGTGTAAATCCCAACACAGGAAGGCAAAGCAGCCGAGATATGGACCAAGCTTTGGTATTCATATTCCTACTTCCAATCTGCAAGGCAGAAATGCTCATACTTTATTCCCCATCCCTGTTCTTCCTTCCCTCTGCCAAATATTTAATGAGCACTTTTTTAACCTCTTTCACAGAGCTATGATCTAGAAATACAAATGTGAATAAAATACAGCTCCTCTCCCAGAGGAAACCACAATTTGAAAAGATAATGCACCCAATGTTCATTACAGCACTATTTACAATAGCCAGGACATGAAAGCAACCTAAATGTCCATCAACAGAGGAATGGATAGAGAAGATGTGGTACATATCTACAGTGGAATATTAGTCAGCCACAAAAAGAACAAAATGATGCTGGACCTAGAGATTGACATACAGAGCAAAGTAACTTGGACACAGAAAGACAAATCAAATATCATATGATATTGCTTATATGTAGAATCAAAAAAAAGGGTACATGCTAAGTTGCTTCAGTCATGTCCAACTCTTTGCAACCCTATGGACTGTAAGCCCACCAGGCTCCTCTGTCCATGGGGATTCTCCACACAAGAATACTGGAGTGGGTTGCCTCTTCCGGGGCATCTTCCCCACCCAGGGATCAAACCCACATCTCTTATGTCTTCCGCATTGGCAGGCAAATTCTTTACCACTAGTGACACCTGGGAAGCCCCCCAAAAAGGGTACAAATGAACTTATTTACAAAACAGAAGTAGAGGTATAGATAAACAAACATGGTTACCAGGGAGTAAAGGAGGGGAGAGAGAAATTGGGAAATCTGGATTGACGTAACACACTACTATACATAAAACAGATACTAATAAGAACATACTGTAACTCCAGAAAGAAAGAATAGACGAAGCCAAAGCAAAAACAACACCCATTTGTGGATGTGACTGGTGATAGAAGCAAAGTCCAATGCTGCAAAGAGCAATATTGCATAGGAACCCAGAATGTTAGGTCCATGAATGAAGGCAAATTGGAAGTGGTTAAACAGGAGATGGCAAGAGTGAACGTCGACATTTTAGGAATCGGCGAACAAAAATGGACTGGAATGAGTGAATCTAACTCAGATGACCATTGTATCTACTACTGTGGGCAGGAATCCCTCAGAAGAAAAGGAGTAGTCCTCATAGTCAATGAACGAGTCTGAAATGCAGTGAAGTGAAGTGAAGTCGCTCAGTGGTGTCCGACTCTTTGCGACCCCATGGACTGTAGCCTACCAGGTTCCTCCCTCCATGGGATTCTCCAGGCAAAAGTACTGGAGTGGGTTGCCATTTCCTTCTCCAGGGGATCTTCCCGATCCAGGGATCAAACCCGGGTCTCCTGCATTCCAGGCAGATGCTTTAACCTCTGAGCCACCAGGGAAGCCCCTGAAATGCAGTACTTGGATGCAATCTCAAAAACAACAGAATGATCTCTGTTCATTTCCAAGGCAAACCATTCAGTATCACAATAATCCAAGTCTATGCACCAACCAGTAATTCTGAAGAAGCTGAAGTTGAACAGTTCTATGAAGACCTACAAGACCTTCTAGAACTAACACCCAAAAAAGATGTCTTTTTCATTATAGGGGACTGGAATGCAAGAGTAGGAAGTCAAGAAACACCTGGAGTAACAGGCAAATCTGGCCTTGGAGTACAGAAAGAAGCAAGACAAAGGCTAATAGAGTTTTGCCAAGAGAACGCACTGGTCATAGCAAACACCCTCTTCCAACAACAAAGAGAAGACTCTACACATGGACGTTACCAGATGGTCAATACCAAAATCAGATTGATTATATTCTTTGCAGCCAAAGACGGAGAAGCTCTATATAGTCAGCAAAAACAAGACTGGGAGCTGACTGTGGCTCAGATCATGAATTCCTTATTGCCAAATTAAGACTTAAATTGAAGGAAGTAGGGAAAACCACTAGATCATACAGGTATGACCTAAATCAAATCCCTTATGATTATAGAGTGGAAGTGACAAATAGATTCAAGGGATTAGATCTGATAGTGTGCCTCAAGAACTATGGATGAAGATTTGTGACACTGTACAGGAGACAGGAGTCAACACCAATCCCAAGGAAAAGAAAAGCAAAAAAGCAAAATGGCTGTCTGAGGAGGCCTTACAAATAGCTGTGAAAAGAAAAGAAGTGAAAAGCAAAGGAAAAAAGGAAAGATATACCCACTTGAATGCAGAGTTCCAAAGAATAGCAAGGAGAAATAAGAAAGCTTCCTCAGTGATCAGTACAAAGAAATAGAGGCAAACAATAGAATGGGAAAGACTAAAGATCTCTTCAAAAAAATTAGAGATACCAAGGGAACACTTCATGCAAAGATGGGCACAATAAAGGACAGGAATGGTATGGACCTAACAGAAGCAGAAGATTTTAAGAATAGGTGGCAAGAATACACAGAAGAACTCTACAAAAAGGATCTTCACAACCCAGATAATCACGATGGTGGGATCACTCACCTAGACCCAGACATCCTGGAATGTGACGTCAAGTGGGGCTTAGAAAGCATCACTATGAACAAAGCTAGTGGAGGTGGTAGAATTCCAGTTGAGCTATTTCAAATCCTGAAAGATGATGCTGTGAAAGTGCTGCACTCAATATGCCAGCAAATTGGGAAAACTCATCTGCGGCCACAGGACTGGAAAAGGTCAGTTTTCATTCCAATCCCAAAGAAAGGCAATGCCAAAGAATGCTCAAGCTACCACACAATTGCACTCATTTCACACACTAGCAAAGTTATGCTCAAAATTCTCCAAGCCAGGCTTCAACAGTATGTGAACCGTGAACTTTCAGATGTTCAAGGTGGATTTAGAAAAGGCAGAGGAACCAGAGATCAAATTGCCAACATCTGCTGGATCATTGAAAAAGCAAGAGAGTTGTAGAAAAACATCTATTTCTGCTTTATTGACTATGTCAAAGTCTTTGACTATGTAGATCACAACAAACTGTGAAAAATTCTGAAAGAGATGGGAATACCAGACCACCTGACCTGCCTCTTGAGAAATCCGTGTGCAGGTCAGGAAGCAACAGTTAGAACTGGACATGGAACAACAGACTGGTTCCAAATAGGGAAAGGAGTACGTCAAGGCTGTATACTGTCACCCTGCTTATTTAACTTATATGCAGAGTACATCATGAGAAACGCTGGGCTGGAGGAAGCACAAGCTGGAATTAAGATAGCTGGGAGAAATATCAATAACCTCAGATATGCAGATGACACCACCCTTATGGCAGAAAGTGAAGAACTAGAGTCTCTTGATCAAAGTAAAAGAGGAGAGGGAAAAAGTTGGCTTAAAACTCAACTTTCAGAAATCTAAGATCATGGCATCTGATCCCATTACTTTATGGCAAATAGATGGGGAAACAGTGGAAACAGTGAGAGACTTTATTTGGGGGGGGGGGGGGGCTCTAAAATCACTGCAGATGGTGACTGAAGCCATGAAATTAAAAGACACTTACTCCTTGGAAGAAAAGTTATGACCAAGCTAGACAGCATACTAAAAAGCAGAGACCTTGCCAGCAAAGGTCCGTCTAGTCAAAGCTATGGTTTTTTTCCAGTAGTCATGTATGGATGTAAGAGTTGGACTATAAAGAAAGCTGAGTGCCAAAGAATTGATGCTTTTGAACTGTGGTGTTGGAGAAGACTCTTGAGAGTCCCTTGGACTGCAAGGAGATCCAACCAGTCCATCCTAAAGGAAATCAGTCCTGAATATTCATTGGAAGGACTGATTCTGAAGCTGAAACTCCAATACTTTGGCCTCCTGATGAGAAGAACTGACTCATTTGAAAAGACCCTATGCTGGGAAAGACTGAAGGCGGGAGGAGAAGGGGACAACAGAGGATGAGATGGCTGGATGGCATCACTGACTCGATGGACATGAGTTTGAGTCAACTCCAGAAGCTGGTGATGCACAGGGAGGCCTGGCGTGCTGCAGTCCATGGGGTCACAAAGAGTTGGACACAACCGAGCAACTGAACTGAAGAACCTACTGTAAAGCACAGGGAACTCTACTCAATACTCTGTAATGGCCTGTATGGCAAAGAGTCTGAAAGAGCAGATGTATGTATAACAGCTTCATTTTGCTGTACAGTAGAAACACAACACTGCAAATCAATTATACTCTAATAAAACTAAAAAAAAAATACAGCTCTTCTCATTTTTCAAAAGAAAATCACTAAATATTCACGGAACCCAATGTATTTTAGTTTTTACATTATATTCCCAGTGGGGGAAACAGACACCCTCTGCCCACAAGCCATGCGCATATACAGATTTAGAGTGCAACGTGACAGAAGGCTGCAGTGGAGAGGTATGTAAGCAGCCATGGGGGCCCAGGAGGGAGGAAATAACTGTCCGCCTGGATGGGTCAGGGAAGGCTGCTCAAGGAAGGTGGAATGCTCCCCCATTTCAAAAGCAAACAGGCAGACAACAAAGGGACATGTGCAAAGGCATTCAAGTGTCAAAGAACACGGTACCTTTGGGTTCAGTTTGGGTGGATCTCAGAAACAGGTGTGAGATTAGTTCAGTTCAGCCACTCAGTTGTGTCTGACTCTTTGCGAGTCCATGGACTGAAGCCTGCCAGGCTTCCCTGTCCATCACCACCTCCCGGAGCTTGCTCAAACTCATGTGCATCGAGTCAGTGATGCCATCCAACCATCCCATCCTCTGTTGTCCCCTTCTCTTCCTGCCTTCAATCTTTCCCAGTATCAGGATCTTTTCCAATGAGTCAGTTCTTCCCATCAGGTGGCCAGAGTATTGGAGCTTCAGCTTCAGCATCAGTCCTTCGAATAAATACTCAGGACTGATTTCTTTAGGATTGACTGGTTTGATCTTCTTGCAGTCCAAGGGACCCTCAAGAATCTTTTCCAGCACCACTTGCTGTGTGAGATCAGTAAGGGTTAAAGGAAGAAAGACCAAGAGAATCAGTCTATTGTTATGACTTGTGTTGTTGTATGGCAGAAACCAATGCAACATTGTAAAGCAATTATCCTTCAATTAAAAATTTTTAAAAAAGAAACTATGATAAATTATTAAAATCAGTGGGAAAAAAAAAGACCAGGAGAGGCCGAATCTTGGATGTTGATGCCCCCAGGGCCACACAGATGGATTAGAGAGAGAACAGGGAGCTGCGGCAAGGCTCTAAGCAGAGGCATGAAATGATAGGATTTGGTTTTAGCAAGTTAATTCTGATAGTAGAAGGAAAAAAAGATGGATTAGATGAGGACCAAATGAAAAACAGACAAGTTGGGAGGGAGGCTCCTGAGAGGTTCTGGTGAGGGGTCAAAGGAGGTCAGGGTGGTAGGGAGAGCCATGGAGGTGAAATATGAGCGATTCAGAACATAGCACAAATAGAAACCAGAAGCAGCTAGATGAGGTGGGAGCGGAGGTGAAGGAGGAGTCATTATTTGAACTTTCAGGTTCCTCACTTGAGTGAACAGAAATGGAGTTGACCGGGATCGGGAACACAAGGTTATATGGGGCAGAGAACTGAGGGGCCTGAGGGCCTGAGAGGCTGAGGCCTGTGGGGTCACCATCCCGGCACTGAAACAACGGATGAAATGAGCACCCCCTCTGTGTCCAGTCCTGGCTCCCAGGTCCTTCCTCGCCAAAACTGAGACTGGAAATTCTTATGTGTATTTCAATAATCTTTTGTGGAGAAAATAATTTGTTTTACAAAAATCCCCCGAGTGAGATGGAGCATCTCAAGCATGAGAAGGGCCACTTGTGCTCTGGGTAATAATGAGAAAAACCAACTTAGTGCTAAACTTGCACAGTTTCCCCTTCCCTTACATCATAGCAGACTCCGCCAAGACCACTATGATCAAGTTTTTTCTCACTCCAGCCCTCCCGGCAAGACGAATACTTCCATATGGTGCAGTGTTTATGTGAAGACGGGAAAAATCTGACATGATTTCAGTAAATTTTATCCAAGAAGCAATAAATTTACAAATCCTAAGCAGCTAGAATGAAACAGTGCTCTGTAATTGACTTTAGATGAAGTGCATTTCAATAAGAATAGAAAATTTAGAGCAGTAATTTGTTAATTACTGATGTTTAGGGATCTTGGGTGTCTCCATACAGTCCTCCCTAAATGTAATCTTAGCCAGATTATTTGATGTTCTGGATTTCTTTTGTCTCATCTGTAAAATGGGTTTAGTTATTTTACCTACTCGTGGGGTTTCTATGAGGATTAAATGAGCTACTGTAGGTAGAGTTTAGGATAGGAGTCATCAGATAGCTGATTCACTTTGCTGTGCAGAAGAACCACAACAAACTGTGGAAAATTCCTAAAGTGATGGGAATACCAGACCACCTGACCTGTCTCCTGCCAAACCTGTATGCAGGTCAAGAAGCAACAGTTAGAACCAAACATGGAATAACGATTGATTCAAAATTGGGAAAGAAGTACATCAAGGCTGTATACTGTCACCCTGCTTATTTAATTTATATGCAGAGTACATCATGCAAAAATGCCAGGCTGGATGAATCACAAGCTGGATTTAAGATTGCTGGGAGAAATATCAACAACCTCACATAGGCAGATGATGCCACCCTAATGGCAGAAAGTGAAGAGGAACTAAAAAGCCTCTTGATGAAGGTGAAAGAGAAGAGTGAAAAATCTGACTTTAAGCTCAACAATCAAAAAACTAAGATCATGGCATCCAGTCCTATCACTTCACGGCAAATAGATGGGAAAAAAGTGGAAACAGTGACAGATTTTCTTTTCTTGGGCTCCAAAATCACTGCAGTGACTGCAGTCACAAAATTAAAAGATGCTTGTCCCTTGGAAGAAAAGCTATGACAAAGTTATGGTTTTTCCAGTAGCCATGTACACATGTGAGAGTTGAACCATAAAAAAGGCTGAGTGCCGAAGAATTGGATGCTTTTGACTTGTGGTGCTGAAGAAGACTCTTAAAGAGTCCCCTGGACAGCAAGGAGATCAAACAAGTCAATCCTAAAGGAAATTAACCTGACTATTCATTGGAAGGACTGATGCTGAAACTAAAGGTCCAATGCTTGGGCCACCTGATGCGAAGAGCCAACTCAATTAAAAAGACCCTGATCCTTGGAAAGACTGAGGGCAGGGGAAGGGGGTGACAGAAGATGAGATGGTTGGATGGCACCACTGACACAACAGACATGAGTTTGAGCAAATTCCAGGAGATAGTGAAGGACAGGGAAGCTTGGCATGCTACAGCCCAGGGGTCGCAGAGTTGGACACGACTGAGTGATTGAACAAGATGAAACTAACAGCATTGCAAAGCAACTATACTTCAATAAAAATTAATTTAAAAAATAGTAGTCATTGGAGAGTAGACACTCAGCAAATGTTAGATCTTCCTCTTATTACCTATTAAGCTAAGTGACAAGGGAAGGGGAATGGGATGAAGATGGGGCTGGGAGAAGAAAAGGACACAAAATAGCTTACAAGATTGAAGGTTTTTAGAATTTAAAAATGCCCATTGCCACCTCAGAACTATAGGGGGAAAAAAATCTGTATGAGTTTGAAGGGTTGTTCAAGGAAAAGGTGTAGGGAAAGGTGGTATATGAAGCTCAGAGAACCTAGAGCTTTCTGATACACATTCTGGGTCATCATTCACTTTCATAACTATTTCGTTTACTGGGACAGAAGAGAGGAGGAGAGCAGAAGGCAAAAGTACTAAAGAATCTGAATTGTCTAGTGGAGATGATCTGACAGGCAAAAACTACTCTGGGTTGATGGGAAATTAGGGGAGAGAAGGCAAATTTAGCACAGAGATGATTTCCTTATTGTTACTCACAATACAAGTGGACCTTTTCCTGTTTGAGAATGAATCAGGATTTTATTCTATTGACTCATTATTACTTTGGACAAACTGCCAATTTTTTTATTTAGCTTTCTAATCACAAAAGTACAAGTATCTCTCAGAATGATTTTTAAAGTCTTCTACTTACACAGCTTTTAATTTACAAAGCACTTCTATAACATTTCTAAATACAGATAAAAACCAGACTAAGTCCTTATCACTAGCTCTATTTTAAAAGAGCAAGTATTTAGTGTTATAGTTACTGCACGTCAGGCATGATACTAAATGCTTTACACGTATGTCTTATCTAATGCTCTGACAAACCTTCGAAGGTTATACTATTATCCTCTGAGTCTAGAATAGCGGTCCCCAACACTCTTAGCACCAGAGACCAGTTTCATGGAAGACGGTTTTTCCACGGGCCTGGGTGGGGACTGGGGCAGATGGTTTCAGGATGATTCGGGTGTTCTGCATTCACTGTGCACTTTATTCCAATCGAATGCTGCCACTGATCTGACAGGGGTACCAGTCCGTGGCCTGGCGGTTGGGGACTTCTGGTCCAGAAGAGAGAAGCTTAATAACTCTCCTAAAGTGACCCAGAGAGTAAAGAGCAGAGCCAGGATTTGAACCCACACTGGTCTTATTTCTAAGCCCACTTCCTAACTCCTGATCACTGCTTTCTGCTGTTCTAGGATAATCAGATACACATTGTTTCCTAGTATGGCAATGGTTCAAACTTTCAGTGTGAACTCAGCCAAATTATTTACAGTCATGTAAACAACTGTTGTGAAATTATACAGCGATATTAACCGTTTTGACGTTCATGTGCACACCGTGCTCTTAAAACTGCTCACAACAGATCTCAGTGTACGCTCCCTCCCCCAAGGCTATAACGATCTGTGTAAGACCAACAGCTGTTGAATAAAGTCTTCAAATACTGAAAGTACTTGGTAACAGGCTAAGAATCTACTTCTTATTTACTTACAATACAGTTTAATAGTCATAGCTAAGAAAATGTAAACACAAGTTTAGTGAAGGGTAGCTACCAGCCTTTTGAATGACTCAATAATGCAAAGGACAAAACCTGTTCATAAAAATGGGTTTTTATTCCTTAAAAAAACAAACCTGTTCAATATCCCTCCCCCTCATGCAAACAGCTCTCATAGGGGATTCTTCAAATTTTACGTTTTTTCCATTCTGGCTCATTCTTTGTTTCCTCATCATCAGACTCAACTTGGGCAAACATGGTTTTGGGCTGAGTCCTAAAAGAGAGTTAAAGAGGAGAGGAAAAATTTAGTCAGCAAGTGTGTATTGGACTTTGCTACTTTCATCAAGTGGAAGCACATTTGGGGGATCAATTACATCTCAATTATTAGAGAATCATTAACCTTCTGGCAAAGAAAAGGAAAATGGAAATTTAATTATGTTCAGATTCTTTTAAAGGTTTTCCTTCTGTGGCAGACTATGTATGTTGTCCTTTCCTTAAATAAAATGAAAATGTATCAAATTCAGTGGAAACTCACACATCCATAACCACCCTCCACCTCAAACTTGGGCTAAATAACCAGGACTGTTTGGGAGGCCAAACTATAGTCACCAAGCAAGAATCTACACAGTCTTTATTTATAACTCTGTGGGCTGTTCCTAGACTTTAGTCCAAATGCACTTGATTAGAGTGCACTCAAACAGTAGAATCTGAGGCAAGAGTTTTCTTATCTCACGAGTTTAAAATAACAGGTAACATATATGGTAACTTGGACATGTCAGCAAAAGTAAAAAACAAAACAAATGAACATTCCTTCCACCAAACACCCAGATCAATGCGTGCAAATAGCCAGCATTGTAGGATCTACCACTGAGCATCACTGGTGTAATACTGACACGCAGTGCATCAAGCAGTCTTTGCATCAGGGCCTGTTGTGCTTCGTAAACATACCGGGTTCAATGTCATTCCTCTTTACATCGTTCACACAGAAAATAATTGCAGGAAAATATCAGACGGTCATAATTTATGCCCCTCTCAGTAATGCTGGCTTCCTTTTAAAAGCAGCTCTACTGCATTATGAGGGAACATTAAAGCATGCTATCTGCAGATGACGTACTTCAGCTTACATCTTCATTTAGAGTTCAGTTCATAATAGGAAGGTCATTGCAGAATGGTAAACTAATGTCAAAATCCCCTTTATCTGGCAAGTGAAACAGGGTCAAAACCTTATATTACTAACCAAGTGGTTGCCAGAGGGGAGGGGGTATAGAGAGGAGAGAAAGAGGTGAGGGAGATGAAGAGGTACAAACTTAGAGTTATAAAGTAAGAGTCACTGGTATGAAATGAGTGGGGAACAGGGTCAATAATTATGTAACACCTTCATATGACGAGAGATGGTAACTAGACTTATCGTGATGATCACTGTGATATGCACAGAAATATCAAATCACTGTGCAGGGTACCAGAAACCAACACAGTGTTTTAGGTCAATTATATTTCAAAACAAACAAATTCACAGAAAAAGAGATGAGATTTGTGGTTATCAGAGGTGGGGATGGAGGAGGAGAAACTGGAAGAAGGCAGTCGAAAACTTCAAGTTAAAAGTTCAAAACTTCAAATTAACTTCAGGTCGAATAAACAAGTTAGAAGACAAATAAATATTAGGGATGCAATTTATCCCATGATAAATAGAATTAAAACTGCCTTAGGCTATATATGAAAGTTGTTAAGAGGATAAATCCTAAGGGTTTTCATCACAAGGAAAAAAATTTTTTTTTCTATTTAATTGTGTGTCTGTATGCGATGACAGATGCTCATTAAACATTGTGGTAATCACTTCATGATGTATGTAAATCATATCACTATGATACTTTAAACTTATACAGTGCTATATGTCAATTATATCAATAAGACTGGAAGGAAAAAACCAACCCTTATTACTACTGTTCACTGCTGCTTTATTATCCTGGGGAAGAAGCATAAACCATCCACTTTCCCTGCAGACACTGTTTCGATGCAAGGCATACACCAGAATTCCTCATGCACAATTAGGCACAGTTCCTATCTTTCCAGTCACCTGCCTAGAGCCCACACTGTCCCCATACACAATCCAGTTGGTTACATTTCTTGTTGTCACTTCAAGACACGGTTGTGACATCTATAAACAAGTCATAACTCTGACATTTCCAAAACCAGCTGCAGACTTTCATAGGTCATGAGTTGCTGAGTTACTAGAAAGCAGGGCCACTGACTTTCTAACACGCTACAACAAGGCAACTGGTGCTCATGACATATTTCATCTTTCTGGCAAAGATGTTGCTCCTCTGGGTATAGACAAACCCGTACAGGAACAAATTTGTCTGGCTGAAAAAAATCCTCTGGAAGCCTGGAGTGGTGAGGAGCCCTCGAGCTAAGCCTCGGGCTGGGGATTCATTCCCAGTTTGGCCCCTGACTTGCTTTGTCACCTGGAACAGGTGTTTCCCCTCTCAGGGGCTTGGTTTCCTACTCCACTAAATGTGGAGGTTGAACTTGATTAGTGGGTCCCAAAGGGCTAAAGGCCCAGGGTGGATGATGATGAGGTGTGTGTTTTTAACATTAACTCAAGTATAATACAAATAGAGAAGTGCATTATTTCATACATGTACAGTTCTCTGGATTTTCACAAACTCTGTGTGCCATGAAACCAACACCCTGAAGAAGAAACAGCATGACTAGCTCCCAAGCCCCTCATATTCCCTTCGAGTCACTAACCCCCACCCAGGGTCACCGTATCCTGACTCCTGGTCTCACAGAGCAGCCTCACCTGTGTCCATCCTGTCTCTGTAGGATGCCTAGAGTGTGCATTATTTTGTGCCTGGTTTTCTCTATTTAGCACCATCCATGGTGCTCAGGAGCTTCCCTGGTAGCTCAGAAGGTAAAGCATCCACCTGCAAAGCAGGAGACCTGGATTCTAACCCTGGGTTGGGAAGATCCCCTGGAGAAGGAAATGGCAACCTACTCCGTTACTCCTGTTTGGAATATCCCAAGGACAGAGAAGCCCCAGGCTATAGTCCATGGGGTAGCAAAGAGTTGGACATGACTTCACTTTCACGGTGGTCAGACAGTAAAGAATCCACCTGCAATGCAGGAGACCTGGGTTTGATCCCTGGGTTGGGAAGATCCCTTGGAGGAGGGAATGGTAACCCACTCCAGTATTCTGGCCTGGAGAATTTCATGGACAGAGGAGCCTGGTAGGCTACAGTCCATGGGTTCACAAAGAGTCGGACACGAATGAGCAACTTTCTCTTTTACTTTCTTTCATGGTGCAATGTATACTGAGGATGTTTGCAACAATATATTCCAAAAAATGCACGCACACACACAAAATGAAGGCAATACTGTGAATTTTACCATGAGTTAAAATGTGTTTAAGTGAAATATCCTTTATGTTGAGATAATGCTCTTCTATCTACTTTGTAATAAAATGTGCTGGAAGTTTAAAAATAAATCCTTAGAACTAGCTATTTAATTTCTATGAGATTAAACAGAACAAGGTCTTCTAAAGATAGCTGGGAATGCTTCATAGCTCATCAGAGTTAGCTGCAATGAGAAAAGTCCTTATGAAGTTGTAGTGTCGCTTTTTTGGGATACAAAAAAAGAAACTGAATGACAGGTCACAGGAAGAAAACCTAGAGCTTGAAAAGGCTATTTCATTTACGTAGTCACTTTTTTCCCCCTTATAATCCACCTACTTCCAGAAGTATTTTTAGTAGGTTAGTGGCAAACACTGAAGGGCATAGAATCAATGGATCTATTTAACAAGGGGCAGAAAAGCAGTAATGATGGCAAAGAGGCGTGGGAGCACTTTGTGTGAAGGAGATGTTGTATAATCTTGACTGAAGTGGTGATTACAGGTGTATACGTTTGTCAAAATTTGAAAAGGGTGCATTCTGTATTTTATTGTGAATAAACTATACCTCAATAAAACTGAATTAAAAAGAAAATCCAAACAAAACAAATAAGTAGAAGGTCAAGAACAAAAAGACAAAAAGATATATAACCAAGCATAAAACTTAGCACTAAATTTCCTGAAGCCAAGACAAAAGAAAAAGAGTTTAGTTTTTCAAAGGCGATAACCTTCCCATTCCCTATAATCGAACTCAGCAAAATTCACTGAGTAAATTTTCACATGAGGGTCACTAAGACCGTCACTTTCAATTACCAGACCGCAACAGTTTTCTTTTCCTCTCCAGGTATTTTAACTCAAGGGGTATCAACTTCTTTGGAAGGTTGGAAGGTCTTATTTGTCAAACTCCATGAATTTATTTTAAATGCCACTTTTGAACTAATAAAAATGTTGTCAGCAAAATAGCCATATTATATGTACACATCAAATCATGACACTGAGCTCTCATGTTCCACTAAGCATTCAATAGCCATGTTCCCCTTCCCCAAATTGCCAAAATCAAGGCATAAACCAGTGTTCAAATTTTCCCAGCAATGCTTGCTTACCATTTTTTCATTTTGCTGTCCAGGTAGATAGTAGCTGAGTATAAAACTGGGCTCTTTTCAACAAAAAACATTGGGAAAACTGTATATCCATATGCAATGAAACTGGACCCTTACCTTATACCATGTACAAAAATTAACTCAGCATCTATCAAAGACCTAAACCTAAGAGCAAAAATGATAAAGTCTTAAGAAGAAAACACAGGGGAAAGTTTTAGGACATTGGATTTTGTCATGATTTTTTGATATGACACCAAAAACACAGGCAAGAGCAAAAATAGGTAAACTGGACTGCATCACAATTAAAACCTGTACATCAAAGGACAGTATCAACAGAGTAAAACGAAGAGCTGCTGTGCAGTGGGCACGGGACTTAGTACTGCGAGATGAAACGAGTTCTGGGGACTGGTCGCACAACAGTATGAATGTATTTAATACCATCAAATAGTTAAGATGGTCAATTTCATGTTATGTGTATTTTACCAAAATTAAAAAAAGAAAAGACTAGGCTCCTGAACTTGGCAATGAGGAAGAACAAATCCCCTTCCTGAGAAAAAAGGAGGCACCTTAGGAAAGCCTTAGCCTCCAACCCAAGGCCATGCCTGCAGCAGTGCTTCTCAAACCCTCTGTGGCGCAAGGGCAGACTCTGTTTTCTAATTTCTGATGCTTGCAGATAAATATTTCTAGAAAAAAATTAAAAGACTACCAAACACAGATCCAAATGTTTTATTAGATTCAATAAAAATCTCCAATCGCTATATAATTTCCTAAGCTTATCTTGTCGGCACTGGCAGGTGGAGCACACTGGGAGGAGCGTGCGCTGGCCGCCCCCTCCCTCCCTGTGCTTGGGAAAGAAAGGCTCTGAAGGCAGAGAATCTGTGTTCTTAACACAGACTGCTACACATGACGAGTTTACTCCAACTGCAGGAAAGTATTCTCACATCTAGAGAAGCTGGCCCTGTGTGGGCTCGGTGAAGGAAGTCTGAGGTTGCATTCTCACAGGGCCACCCTTTAAGGAGCAGTCTCTAATTCTCAGGAGAATGGGATGGGGAGGTGAAGGGAGATCTGGCCCATGGAAGCAAGTTTCCCTCGAGCCAATCCATCCCGCCCCGACAAAACCAACATTCTTACACACAGGCCAGCACCGTCCGTAAGAGCTGTATGTTGTCTGCTGAAGAAAGACCAGGTTCTTCAAAACATATTACTAGACTTGGCGCAATGAGTGTATCTGTCCAGTCTAGAGAATGCCACGGTTTTATAGAAGCAAAATGAGAGAATTAGAGCTTTAAATCTTGCAGCTATTCTTTCTTGCCAGCGATTTTTATCTTTAAATTTATTTCTAGCAGCTTTTCTTTTGAGATTTTTTGGAAATACATACAAAGGGAAGACCAAAAAAAAAAAAAAAAAAATCAATTCAGGATAATTTAGGGCATTTAAAACAGACTTCTTTAGTCACTTTTCAAGACAATGAAGAACAGAAGTGATTAGGCAACTTCCAGCAGAGTCAGGAACATAACCAGGAGATTTCTTCCCTGGGGGTGGCCTAATTTGCCCTTGGCATAGAAAACATTTATAAAAATAAATCAAGAGTGTCAAGCAAGAGCAAAATGACACAAGCAAAAAGATAAAATGTTTTGAAAACACTTAAAAGCTGGTCCAGAAATTCCTACTTTTAAAACCAATAGGAAACCAACACATAAACAACAGAAAACCCTCTAAGCCCCTTCTAACCTTGTCACCGGTCACATAAAGTGGATTCTTTTCTGGACAGCTTGAAGAAATGGAAGTCATACACTGGTCTTAACACAGACTCTTTTGGGTGCTTCCATGAGGAAAAAGTAGAAAAACTATACCAAAGGGGCACTGAAGACATGGCAGCAACTAGGGAAATACACATATAAATAAACAATGTGCAAGAAAAATACTCTACTGCTTCAAGAAGGCATTTTATAACCACTCATTTCCCGTCTACTATTTAATCAGCTCCTCTAGAATTCTCAAGAGACAGGTCAACTCAAACTTACAGTCTCATAGCAGATTTACCTCAGGTGCCCCAAACAAAATCCTATAAAAGGACTGATCTGAAGAAAAAGGAAGTAAGGGGAACATTCCATTAAGCCCAAGCATCACATATACTCAATAGGTGAGGGGGGATGAGCTAATAAGCCTCACTAGGAAGTAGTGAAGTGTCCAACTTTATCCAGACTCTTTGTTTCACTGGTTTACTGTCCACACTTACCCATTTTTCTAAGTGTTAACTGAAAATAAACTTAGAGAAGGCTGATGTGAAAATTTTATTTTCCAGTGTGATTAACTCATTTGGCAAATAGTAAACATTTTTCACTTGACTATATGTGTCATCTTGTTTATTAGAGTTACCAAGAAAAGGAGAGCAGATTAGACAGCAATATAGTTATTACCGCTAACAGTTAAATAAACTAATCAGAGGAGGGGTGATGGGTTTTTTGCTTTGATTTAGCTTCAGTAACATTCTGCACTTGCTAATAGTTAATATTTCATGAAGTAAATATAAAAGCTTAAGCAAATGCCTTTCTCAAATCTATAAATTCTGAATAGCTGAAACTTCTTGCTGATTAATGTTCCTCTTGGAACGTTTTTTAAACTGAATTCTCAAAGTTATTTGCACAGAGTGAGTCTTCTTCCAGCAATAGCGTGCATAGAACAATGACAGAAGCCCAGCAGAAGCTGAGTCCCACCTCATTTCCACTTTGAGAACGAGGAAGAACAAACCCCCTTCCTGGGATAAAAAGGCGGCACCTTAGAAAAACCTTAGCCTCCAACTTGGGGCCACACCTGAAGCAGTGCTTCTCAAAGCATCTTCAGTTTTTCCATCCAGAGGAATTTTGCGTAGAACAGTCAGTAATGAATAAAAATTCTCCCTGTAATCTTCCAAAAGGGCATTTTTTTGGATATAGTGTTTATGTAAGAGATTCAAAGTGCCCTTTCAAAGATTCAAAGGCTGTCTCTTCTGACTAAGCTCTAACCTAGGCTTTCTACACTCCTCCTCAAGTGCTCAGGCCACAGAGAAGTCTCAAAGTGTCTCTGGCTGCAATGGGAAGTTGACAGGTCAAATTCTTTTTAGTTATGGATATTCTCCTGATATGATTCAGTCAAAGAGCATAAAGCGAGCTCCAGAGTAATAGAACGAGTATGAGGGGAAATCATTTGTAATATTTAGTCATCAGTATGTGACTGTAAACCACAAGCTTTTTTGGCTCAAGGCCCATTGTTTATTATGAAGCAAAAACCTCAAAGCCAAAGTCAATTATAGCCATGACTTGACAATCTGACACACTTGTTAACCCTGTTAGAATGAATACGGTACAGATGAACCCTGACCCAGTCATCACAATTGCACAATTATGAAGATTAAATAAAGCCTTGACCAAAAGATTCCATTTGAAATGGTCCCTTCTTTTGGGTGAAGAGCTAAGCAAAGATAATTTTTATTATTTATTTATTAAAAATATTTATTTTATATTGGAGCATAGTTGATTAACAATGTTGTTTCAGGTATACAGTGAGGTAATTTAGTTACACATAAAAAACACTAGGGAAGCATAAGATGAGAGGAAACAAGAAAAAGAATGTTCTTTCTCAGAAAATGAAGACAGAATATTTTGGAAAATACCTAAACATATCTCAGACTCATTAAACAGGATACACTAACTCGTAAGGCTTGTGTGAGAGTTCCAAGACTGGGTGAGTGGGAAAAGGGACATACGTGAAACCTGTGGCAACTGGGGGAAAAAATAGAGGACAAAACAAAAAGAATCTTCTAAAACCACTATCAGTAAGTGGGTAAACAAGTTAGAATGATTAAATCTTTGAAGAGCACACAGCCTGAGGCAGCTCAGGTAACTTCAATGCCCTCCCTAAGCTCACGTTTATAAAATGTATGAAACGGTGTGCCACAGATTCTATTTGAAAACATGCACGAAAGCTGGGCATTAGTGTAGCCTAATCTCTTACTTCATACACGGGGAAAGAGTCTCATGAAGGTTAAGTGAGCCTGGAGCAGGAACTAAACCCCAGGACTTCTGATTCCTAGCTAGCATTCTTCCACTAGCCATGCTGGCACACACGGTAATCTTTTCGGCTTCACTATTATTCAACTCTTCCAATAACTACTTCCAGTTGCTTTGTGATGAGAAGCAGTACGCTGTAGTACTCAAAAGTGGAAGTTTGGCTTTGGAGCCAGACCACCTGTGTTCAAATCCCAATTCGGCCTCTTGCTACCTCTATGGCTTTGGTCAAGTTATATGTTTCCTAATATGCAAAATTGGAAAAATAATACCCCTTCCTCATAGGATTGTTGTGAGGATTAAAAGAATTATACATATATATATGAATTTTAAACATGACTGGCATGGTATAACAGCAGTGTCATTATTACCACATCCTTTATTCCCCAATTTATACTTTCAAAAGCTATATGTAGAATGTATCTGATAAAATAATTTACTATTAAATACAACACAGCAGCTTACTATTTAAAAAAAAAAAACCCTGGGGGAAATGTTCTTCTATGTAAGTAACTTGTCTTCAGTATGAATTTCTAGAATCAAAATAATCTATTTCATACATTTGAAGTTTTAGAAGGTGAATAACTTGTGGTTTATTTTACATAATTACTTTTAAAAATTATTACCAGACTTTAGTGGGGAAAATAATCACCTGGAGAACTTCTTAAGATGCAGATTCCCAGCCCCATTCTCTCAGTCTAACTGAGTTGGGGTGAAGTCTAGAAATCTGCATTATTAACCTTCCCACTCCCACCCTCGACTCTGACACAGACAGTCCACAAAATCACTTTGAGAAACACTGGCCTTTACATAGGAATATACTGCTCAGTGATATCAGTCAGGCAACCATAACTCAGGGGAAAAAAAGTTATACTTCTCTCTATGGGTTTATGTCTCTTCCTGACACAAATCTTTACTCACTCAAAGACTGACCTCTTGAAATATTGCCTAGTAACTCAACATGACTTCAGTGGATCCTTTATAGATGGTAATGATATATTAATATATTTATTAATTGATATAAATTATATTAATATAAAATTAATATTACAATATAAAAATTAATGCTCACACACATATCCATGTATCCTGTATCAATTGAGACATGCACATTGAAAATTAAATTGACTGAACCAGCAATATTGGCAACTTAACTGGCAAGAAAAGCGATCATGGCTGACAGAGCTGTCAGGCTGTCAGGCTACTGGCCAGGGTTCAGACTCCCACACACAACTATCCGTGGGGATGTGCAAGCTAATAGCATTCTGGATCTTTATCCTGTCCCCTCCCTAGCCAGCTCCCCTCCCCTCCCTACAGCAACATCTTTTGACAAGAAACTGTAATTGAATCTGCCCATGTGTAGCTAAACCAGAGTCCTCTGTGATCCTGCTGTGTTTTAAAACTTTCAGGGCCATTAGACTGCGAGTGCCAGGAATGAAACTTCAGTACTCAAAA
The DNA here is from genome assembly GCF_029378745.1 of Bos indicus. Taxonomy (NCBI): domain Eukaryota; kingdom Metazoa; phylum Chordata; class Mammalia; order Artiodactyla; family Bovidae; genus Bos; species Bos indicus. The sequence goes on from NC_091779.1 coordinate 36,609,317, forward strand.
ATAAAGGTAAAGGGTTCAAAGGCTCTTTGTTCTTATCACTGGAGAGAAAAGGTGAGTATATGTCATCTGCAAGCAGGCAGATTTGTGCAATATCTGTCAATAATTGTGTTTTTCTGGGATAATGCAAGACAGAGTAAATTTCCACTTCATCACTTCATCACTGACACAAATCAATTGCAGTGAAGAAGAACAATCAGACACACATTCTCACCTTTATGAAAAGATCCTTTTAAATATTAGCTTCCCTTCAAACACTCTGCTCTTTGGCAGTAAAATAGTACACTCTAGCAGGTGAGCACAGGAGAAACTGCACTGCAATACAGGCTAACAAATCACATGCCACAGACAGTTCCATGAATTTCATAAGCAATAAACGTAAAGTGACAAAACTGAATGGAAGGAAAGAGATGGGAGCAAAACGTAGCATTAGGAAGGTGTATATTGAGAGAGACCACAGACCTCTGAGGAGCTCATTAACTTAGGCATCAAGAGAAAGGGAAAGTGAAAGTCACTCAGTTGGGTCTGACTCTTTGTGACCCTGTGGACTACACATGTCCATGGAATTCTCCAGGCCAGAATACTGGAGTGGGAAGCCTTACCCTTTTCCAGGGGATCTTCTCAACCCAGGGATCAAACCCAGGTCTCCCGCATTGCAGGCAGATTCTTTACCAACTGAGCTACAAAGGAAGCCCTACAAGGGATTAAGAGAAATGAAGTCTAATTCTAGTTTCAATTGTAAATTGTTAGTCTCCTCACATGTAAGGTAAGGATATGACAGTATCTATTCAACCCATTTTGCAGAACTGCTATGAGACTAGCGTATTATTCAATTGTAAATAATACTAAACCACCTATGACGCAGGAAAATGACACTGGGTAAGAGTAACCAATGAACAAAATCAATTTCTGCTTCAATTAACTCTATATAAGAAAGTTGAAAATGTGGATGAATTTTTTTTCCAGTTCAGTTCAGTTCAGTCGCTCAGTCATGTCCGACTCTTTGTGACCCCATGAATCGCAGCACGCCAGGCCTCCCTGTCCATTACTAACTCCCGGAGTTTACTCAAACTCATGTCCATCAAGTCAGTGATGCCATCCAGCCATCTCATCCTCTGTCGTCCCCTTTTCCTCCTGCCCCCAATCCCTCCCAGCATCAGAGTCTTTTCCAATGAGTCAACTCTTCGCATGAAGTGGCCAAAGTACTGGAGTTTCAGCTTTAGCATCATTCCTTCCAAAGAACACCCAGGGCTGATTCCTTTAGAATGGACTGGTTGGATCTCCTTGCAGTCAGTCCAAAGGACTCTCAGGAGGCTTCTCCAACACCACAGTTCAAAACATCAATTCTTCGGCACTCAGCCTTCTTTACAGTCCAACTCTCATATATATACATGACCACTGGAAAAACCATAGCCTTGACTAGACAGACCTTTGTTGGCAAAGTAATGTCTCTGCTTTTGAATATGCTACCTAGGTTGGTCATAACTTTCCTTCCAAGGAGTAAGCGTCTTTTAATTTCATGGCTGCAGTCACCATCTGCAGTGATTTTGGAGCCCAGAAAAATAAAGTCTGACACTGTTTCCACTGTTTCCCCATCTATTTGCCATGAAGTAATGGGACCGGATGCCATGATCTTCATTTTCTGAATGTTGAGCTTTAGGCCAACTTTTTCACTCTCTTCTTTCACTTTCATCAAGAGGCTTTTGAGTTCCTCTTCACTTTCTGCCATAAGGGTGATGTCATCTGCATATCTGAGGTTATTGATATTTCTCCCAGCAATCTTGATTCCAGCTTGTGCTTCTTCCAGCCCAGCGTTTCTCATGATGTACTCTGCATAGAAGTTAAATAAGCAGGTTGACAATGTACAGTCTTGATGTACTCCTTTTCCTATTTGGAACCAGTCTGTTGTTCCATGTCCAGTTCTAACTGTTGCTTCCTGACCTGCATATAGGTTTCTCAAGAGGCAGGTCAGGTGGTCTGATATTCCCATCTCTTTCAGAATTTTCCACAGTTTATTGTGATCCACACAGTCAAAGGCTTTGGCATAGTCAATAAAGCAGAAATAGATGTTTTCCTGGAACTCTCTTGCTTTTTTCATGATCCTGCGGATGTTGGCAATTTGATTTCTGGTTCTCCTGCCTTTTCTAAAACCAGCTTGAACATCTGGAAGTTCATGGTTCACATATTGCTGAAGCCTGGCTTGGAGAATTTTGAGCATTACTTTACTAGCATGTGAGATGAGTGCAATTATGCGGTAGTTTGAGCATTCTTTGGCATTGCCTTTCTTTGGGATTAGAATGAAAACCGACCTTTTCCAGTCCTGTGGCCACTGCTGAGTTTTCCAAATTTGTTGGCATATTGAGTGCTGCACTTTCACAGCATCATCTTTCAGGATTTGAAATAGCTCAACTGGAATTCCATCACCTCCACTAGCTTTGTTCATAGTGATGCTTTCTAGGGCCCACTTGACTTCACATTCCAGGATGTCTGGCTCTAGGTGAGTGATCATACCATCGTGATTATCTGGGGCATGAAGATCTTTTTTGTACAGTTCTTCTGTGTATTCTTGCCACCTCTTCTTAATATCATCTGCTTCTGTTAGGTCCACACCATTTCTGTCTTTTATCGAGCCTATCTTTGCATGAAATGTTCCCTTGGTATCTCTAATTTTCTTGAAGAGATCTCTAGTCATCCCCATTCTGTTGTTTTCCTCTTTTTCTTTGCATTGATCGCTGAAGAAGGCTTTCTTATCTCTTCTTGCTATTCTTTGGAACTCTGCATTCAAATGGGTATATCTTTCCTTTTCTCCTCTGCTTTTCACTTCTCTTCTTTTCACAGCTATTTGTAAGGCCTCCCCAGACAGCCATTTTGCTTTTTTGCATTTCTTTTCCACGGGGATGGTCTTGATCCCTATCTCCTGTACAATGTCACAAACCTCAGTCCATAGTTCATCAGGCACTCTATCAGATCTAGTCCCTTAAATCTATTTCTCACTTCCACTGTATAATCATAAGGGATTTGATTGAGGTCATACCTGAATGGTCTAGTGGTTTTCCCCACTTTCTTCAATTTAAGTCTGAATCTGGCAATAAGGAGGTCATGATCTGAGCCACAGTCAGCTCCAGGTCTTGTTTTTGCTGACTGTATAGAGCTTCTCCATCTTTGGCTGCAAAGAATATAATCAATCTGATTTTGGTGTTGACCATCTGGTGATATCCATGTGTAGAGTCTTCTCTTGTGTTGTTGGAAGAGGGTGTTTTTTTCCAAGAAAATATTAATTACCAAGCAGCCTCAGAAAAGTCAGAAAATCCAAAGAGTCTACTTCCCATGAGGGGATAGACAACCAAGAGAAAGATTAAGGAATTACTACTCACTCTCTCCTCTACAAAAGCACCTGACTTCAACAGTTTCACCATCTCTCCGATTTTTACAAATAGATTTCATGGTACACAAGGCAGTTCAAGAGTATACACAGAAAAGGAAAGCACATGAAGTTTTTAGGAAGGCAGCCTAACACCTGACAAAGAACAAACCACAAGCATGTGAGGGTCATATCACAGATGCTAGGATGATCCACTATTAGGAATTTTGTAATATGATGAATCATATTCATTGATCAAAGTAGAAGTACACAGGGAACTCCCTGGTAGTCCTGTGGTTAGGATTCTGAGCTTCCACTGCAGAGGTCAAGGGTTCCATCTCTGGTCCCCTGGTTGGGGAACTAAGATCCCATAAACCACACAGTGTGGCCAGAAAAACCTCCCACCAAAACAAAAACACAACAAGTAGAAATTCATAGAGACATGACAAAGGAATTCAATAAAACTCAGCATCTATTTCAAAGCAACATGCCTCTTGTCTCCACGCTGTGTTTTCTTCGCCTAGGATGCTCTTCCCTTGGATCCCTGCATGGTTCATTCCCTCATTCCACTCAAGTCCACGACCACTTTAGCAGAGGTTCTATCCTGATTGTTGTATCTGAAAATAGTGCCCCTCTCTCTCCCCGATTACTCTATGCCCCTTTATCCCTATTTTATCTTTCTTCATTGCACTTGCTACCATCTAACATTTATGGATTTATTTATTGTCTGTCTCTGTCTACCAGAATATAAGCTCCATAAACCACAACTTAAAACAATATCTGACACATTGTAGGTGTTCCATAAATCTTTGTTGAATCTTCTCTAACATCTTGCATGTGGGTGTTTTCAAAAGTTGTCATGCTTTATGGAGAGATACCATTAATTGAACAATATGAAATTGCCAATGTCGACTTTTTTTCATCTACAAAAAGGGCAATTACACAAGCTTTAAGAAAAGGATGTGCACTATTGGTTTTATTATTTAATACTGTTCTGGAAGTACTAGTCAGTACAATTAGATAAGATAAAGAAATAGCAGGTACAAATGTTGGAAATTATTTGTGTGTGATATAATTTTTCAGGGGCTTCCCAGGTGACTCAATAGTAAAGAATCCGCCTGCCAATGCAGGAGACCTGGGTTTGATCCCTGGGTTGGGAAGATCCCCTGGAGAAGGAAACGGCAATCCAATCCAATATTCTTGCCTGGGAAATCCCATGGACAGAGGAGCCTGGTGGGCTACAATCCATGGGGGTCGCCAACAAGTCAGGCATGACTTAGCGACTAAACAACTACAACAACAAACCCCTCTAAATCTGACCACATTTAATAAAGTTTTTTACTTGGGGGGAAAATATCATAAACCAAGTAAAAATAAAGACAACTGACTAGTAGAAATACTTGCAATACATGACACACAAAGGGTTAAGCTCCTTAATATAAAGACAAATAGACAAAAGGGCAAAAGACAAACAGAAAGTTCACAGGAAAAAAAAAAGAAGATTTTAACATATGCATGCGTGCTAAGTCACTTCAGCTATGTCCAACTCTTTGTCCAACCTACAGGCTGTAGACCACCAAGCTCGGTCCATGGGATTCTCCAGGCAAGAAACTGGAGTGGGTTGCCATGCCCTCCTCCAGGGGATCTTCCCAACCCAGGGATCAAGCCCACAACTTTTACATCTTCTGGACTGGCCAGGTGGGTTCTTTACCACTAGCACCACCTGGGAAGCTCATGTTGCTAATACCAATCATTAATCAGCAAATGACATTTTTTCAATATTTGTGGAGACACTGCAACAATCTACTCTGTGTACAAATGTATGTACATCTGTTTGGAGCAGTTCACTATCAAAATGTTACTTAACTATGTTTGGCAAATTTTAAACTATGGCTCTGTTTACTCTTCCTTTCCTCAGATAATTTTTGGTATGCTTCTAAACAAATTTTTGAAGCATAAAAAATCCCTAATGGTAATAGGCAATAACGATTCCATTAGAAACAGAAGTGTCAACAGAGGCATAATCCATAAACCCACAAGCATATCTGAATGCCAAGGATGTGTTGACACATATTAGTTTATAGCACACAGATTTGATACAAATGAAGGCTAAATGCAAACTATTTAGCTGGCCAGCCTTGATATGACCCTCTTAGCTGTTGTGATATTATCCAACTAACCGTTCAGAGACGTTCCATCTGTGTTGTCTGGTTACTCATACATGTTGTGAACATCCACCACTGATGTCATACAGTAAAGTCTGCTCTGCTACAACACATGCAGTAGAGGATATGATGCTCCCCACCAGGGGCCCTCAAATCGCCCAGGCTCCTCTGTCCATGGGACTTCCCAGGCAAGAATACTGGAGTGGGGTGCCATTTCCTCCTCCAGGAGATCATCCCCACCAGGGATCAAACCCACGTCTCCTACAGTGGCAGGTGGATTCTATACCATTGAGCCACCAGGGAACCCCCACAATGGGTTTGTGTGAGTGCTCAGTCATGTCTGACTCTTGTGACCTCATAGACTGCAGCCTGCTAGGCTCCTCTGTCCAAGGAATTTTCCAGGCAAGAATACTGGTATAACTCTGATGGAAGTGGCCTAGTTTAGAAACTTAGAAGTTTAGAGTCCTCAGATATAAACAAATGCGTATGTTTCTGGACCTTTAGTACCTGGCCTATTTCTCATGCTTAAGAATAAAAAAGAAAGGGAGAAGTTAGAACCCCAAAGCTATGTTCTACCCAATTTGTTAACATAAGAAATGTTCTATTTTAAAAGGCTGGTTCCTTACTTGGAGTATGCTGGAGAAACCCAGTACGGGTTGTCCTCGGCCGCCTTGGCATGCCGCAAAATGGCTTCCCGGGGATTGCTGTCATCGGTTTTGTCCAAAGCGATGTTCTTCACAATGTATGAAGACAGAGTGCCTCCATGGGTTCCAACCCGGCCACCACGACCTGTTCCAAAGGGAAAAAAACAAATCAGGAACAGAGTGAGCATACAGTCTGGGCTTATCTGACAAGGCTGAAAATCCTTCACTGCTGGCTGCCCAGGCTACAGGTTCAGTGAATGACAGGGTAGGGTCAGGGGTTCAGATTGACCTGATTTTTGTCATTCCGCAAAGAATCAAGGTTTTAAGCATTCTGGGGCTTCTATAGCCTTTAGTTTGAAGCACACTTAAGAGTACTTGAGTATTGTCCTTTCTGCTTTCATTTAAGGTAATCACAACCAAAGTGGAACATCACCAAAGCTCAACTTCCCCATAGTATTTTAAAATATAGACATGTTTTTATTATGCTTTAGTTGCCAGTTTACACAATGACAGCAATGTAGGAAGAAATATAAATAGTTTGCCATGTATATGCCTTAAAAAATTCTTCAGGCATGAATACATGAAATTCAATTAATAAAAATAACCAATCATCATTAGATGCTATTTTAGTTTTAAACAAGAATATCTTAGGGCTTGCCATCTTCCAAGGACCTTGTAGGAAAGAAAACAAGGTGAATAGACTGATTGACTTATTTTAATAAGTCAATAATAGAATAATAGACTTATTTTACTATATGTAATGGCTCTCGACAGGAAGCTTCACCTGTTCAGGAATTTGTTCCCCACTGAATCCTCAACTGCTAGCCTGGTTCCCAGTACTCAAAAGACATATGACTTCTCAAGCAGGTTAAAGAGAAAAAAAAAAAGACAAAACGCCACATGAAAAGTCAAGTAGCACTAAAAGATTAATTTTATTAGGCAGGAAATGATTGCCAGAGAATTTGTATGGCTAGCAACTATTATATTAGTAGCACTTAGAAGAAAAGAGCTCTTGAAGCTGATGTGGGAAGGGAATCTATAGGAAGAAATACATCCAGTTTGGGAGAAGTCAGAAGACAGAGAAGGTTATTTTCAGTGAACTGAATAGTTTAAATACAAAAGTATAGAAAGAGGTAAGTTCAATGGGCATTTGGGGGCAGGGATGAACCAACAGTCATATCAGAAGATTAGAGTAGGAGAGAGGTGAGGTGTAGAGCTCAAACACGGCTGAGAGTCAGACTGCAGAGAACTCTGAATCTCTGTGCATGCAACTGGACAGTGCACAGCTTCTGAAGATGTGGGGGCAGCAGCAATATGAAAACTACAGGAATTGGGAATAAAAGCTGTAAGATGAATGAAGGGAGTAGTGAGGAGAGAGCGTTGAGAGAGTACCTAGTTACAAGAGCTTTTTAATAATCCAGGCAAGAATATTATACAGGAACTCTGATTAGAGGACGATGGCAGAGAAAATGGGGAAAAAACTGAGACTGGTATATGAGATTTTTTTCAATGCTAAAGGGGCAGGCCAAAGAGATAGAGGTCCAGAAGTCAGGTTCAGATGAATTAACAAGTCATAAATGATATAAGCTTGTGAACCTAGAATAAATGGAGACTGTGCAGCTGATAACAGAGAAAGGGATTCTAGCAAAGGCGCGGCTGTATGATGGCCGATTCTGCCTTGCTTTCTTCTGGCCTTACTTTCTTAGAAACTCTAAGGATTTTTATTCATCTTCTAGGGAAATGGGTAGCTCTATTTTAATAATGCAGAACTAAATGATGGCCCCTTTCTGACTTTTGTGAACTCTAATCCAGCCTAAATTTCGGCCAAAGTATTCAATGTTGAATTTTAAGCCAGTATGGTGAGCAGTGATTTAAACACTGAGTTCCAAGGAGCCCCAGAGCTCCAGTGAGGTCCTCTAAAGGACTTGGAGACCAAGAAGAAATGGCTCTGGGCTTCCTCTCTGCTTCAGCACAGCAGCTCCATTTCCATCAGTTTTATGCACTGGGCTTCTGCATCAGTTCTTTAAGCAAAAAGTTCTGAGGCTAGAAGAAGGTGTTTGAAAAATCCTATTTAGTAAAAATCTCTGAAGACGGGTATCCAGGCCCAAAAGATCTTCCAAGTTCTGTCCTGATTACCCTACCCTGGCCCTCAATGACCCCCTCTGCAGGTCACTAGCTAGATCAGTCACCTGGGCCTGCGACAGGAGGCTCGGGTTTGTGAGACTTCAGGGGATCCAGTCTGTCCTTCTCCAGCTGTTTCCTTGTACTCCGTTGGCGAGGTTCGCGGAACATAGGCAAGGCATGAGCTAGGAGAAGTCACAGTTGAAAAATTTCATTATGATAATAACCCTTCCATCCAAAAACATAGCTAGAGCATGACTAAATGTAGATGAAATGGAAGTCATAATGACGGCCTTCATCTAATAATAAAAGACAGTCTTACTGCAACCAATTAGCCAATTTCGTTTGAGACCAGACACGTTGTTCACCTCTCCTGGCAACTAATGGCGCTCAGGAAATACTGTCAAATACCGTCACGGAAACACTGATGAGGCTCCCCATGAACCAGACTGTGGGCAGCAGTTAAACTTAACTTCTGTGGTTTTGACAAGAAACACTTAATGGGACTGCCGCTTACTTTTTTTCTTACAGGACCCAAATGTGAATAATGCCAACAGCTAGCTGTCAGCCTCGGTGTCCTCAGAGGCCTCATAAACACTGGAATCACTTCACACATTTCTGAAATGTGTGAACCTCTCAGGAATGGTTGACAACACTGAGCAACCAGAAGGGAGGGAAACTTATCCCACAGAAACTGGGATAGAGGCACAGAGGTGACTGAATCTCCTGATGTGGTGACTTAACAGGGACTTATTCCTTTTTCAATGTGGTCAACAAAAGAATAAAAATCAGAGAGTAACATCTGTCCAATTGCTCTTGGTTGTTCACTCAATGTCAGAATTAAGTTTCAGAATATAAAAGAAAATACAAATTTATAAGGGAAACTGTCATATTCTGGTGGAGAGGGGGAAGACTACTGGGGAAAGAATTAAGTATCTATTTATGACCACAAAAAGTACCAGAATAATGTCTTTGAATGTTTAGGTGCAAATTAAAACTTCTTTAAAAGAGAAAAGTGGGGGAGAATTAAAAGGATAATAAGGGTTTAAAGGAAATTTATGATGTGAATGACAGAAATGGCTGTAACACCTGAAAACCACTTCTAGTGCCTGCCATCCTCAATGCACACCGCCAGCTGGGCCAGGACCATGTCACTCACCAGTAACATGCCTGCCTTGAGTTAGGGTAGCTGAGAAACACAGCCACCCATCACTCTGCTGGGCAACATGACACAATAGTATTTTTAGGAGAGGGAAAAATAGCTTTTCACTTCAAACGACTGCAGGAATTTAAGTAGGCCACGTGTAATTACATGAGCTAGTCTGCTTCTGACACTGACTTTAACACTTCTACTCTTGCAAAAAAATGCCATGGGATCTTTTTACTCATCACCAGCTCCAAGGGACTTGGTTTTATATAAGACCCACCCCCAGGGAGAAAACCCAGCAGTGCAGCGCCCCCTGGGCTTGAGACTGAGCCACTGAGCAAGTCCACAGGACACCTGCTAATGGCAATTGCTACTGCATCTGAGATCTTTCTAGCCGCTACCCTTGGCAGGTCTGAGACTGTGACTCTGGGAAACGAAAATCTATCAGATTAACAAAGTTGTGTGACAAAGCTGAGACGCTGCTCTGTCCTGATAAGATTTCTGATTGTACCTCAGGTAGTTCATTTTATATCTGAAGGTCTCTGGATCAATCTGTCACAGGGTCACAGAATTTAGGCTCTTCCTTTTGGGGTTGAAAGTTACATGAAGTAACCCTGTCTCTGGGATGAGTCACAGAAGATGAAGGAGTTTGCGATTACATGACTCCCATCCTAAACACATGAATAGGGTATTTTTTAATATATGCCTGAACTTGGAGGGCTTTTTCTGTCTCTAAAGCCATGAGATCAACAGCACACTAGAACAGAAGACAGATGCATGACAGAGAGACCATGCTAACAACTTACGGGTGATGATGTAGTCCTGGGTTAGAGTCTCTGCTTGCTTCGCCTTCCGCTGGGTTTTAACTACACATAATTTCGCTCCCCTGAGAGGAGTTAAAGCAAATTATTTCCTTTATTTGGTCTTAGAAACAGAAAGTCGATGTCAAAAGCATTAGACACTTTTCAGGAACACACTCTGTACACACCAACTCACCAAGTCCTTGGCTTTCTAAGGACTGGCCACAGATGGAGCCCTTGGTGATAAGAGATTAAACATATGGGAAGGCAAGTCTGTGCATCAGTGGTTACTACTGTGTGAGAGGGTTAGAAAGGTAACCGGAAAACAAAAGGCTAGTTTAAAAATCTATAGAAATAACCTAAAATTAAGATCTTAAAGAGATATTAACATTAATCAACCTTTTCACCCTAAAGGTCACAGAGTTCAAATTTTAGTTTATGGCTCAGATGAAAGCAACCTGGGTGGTCTACAGCCCAAGTGGCATTTGTCCACATCTCAAATACAAGAGTACAAGTGTCTGGATCCAAGTCAGCTTGGCAGGACTGCCAAGGGGCTACAGCCCAAGAATGTGTGGGATTAACCAAAAGTGTGCTTAGAATGTTTCACTCTCCTTAGCAATAATGAGTATCCCTTTCAGGAGAGACAAATACAAATAAGTAAATTTTTAAAAAGAGTCCAAAGATAGTGCCTTCTAAAGGGTGCTATCAAATGGGGCTCATCATTTTCTCAAGTAAAATGGCCCCCTTCCTTTCATCCTACTTACATTAGTATTTTAAATTTCTTTATTAAATAACAAAAAAATCCTATTTGTTCTTAAAGACCACAATATATAATTTTATTTTATAGGGCAAAGATTCCAATTTCAGAAAATTCTGAAGGAAATAGGACTGTCTGCTTCTATTCCGAGCCAAACTATAGTCAATAAATATTCACTAATAGAGGACAGGCTTCCTTTCCCCCCAGAAGACTGTGGGACCTCACAACAGGTTTATGGGGGACCCCAGTAAATTTAGCATGTGGAATTTTGTAATAGATATTCTAAAGAAACAGCTAATCACTTACTGTATCTTAATAGAGAGAAACAGAGCATCTCTTTTGGATGGTGACATGTTTACCTTTGTGCCCGAGGAAAAGAGAAATAACTGAGGGACTGACTGAGCCTCCAGTGAGTTTTTTAGGTCCTTGAAACACACTGGTATGCTTAAATTTGACAATTGGGCAGATGTGGGGTAGAAGGAGAAACTGTCTGTGCTGTCCTCTGCTGGCAGAGAACAACTCCACCAAACATCCAAATGGTACCTGAGAAAAGCCCAAACAGAAAGGGAACAAAACAGACAAGCCGGTTCCATTTCCTGTGAGTGGTTCGTTCCCTGCTCTGTTAATCCCTTACATGCATCACTACTAATGCCACTGTCCAGGGTGGTATGCAGAGTGGGCAGGCCTTCCCCCCCTCTTTGCACTCAACATTTCAGCTAAAGAACTGCAAATCCCCAGGAAACTTTCACTTTGAATTCTGTATGGATCAAGGAGCTATCTAAATCCTCTTTAAAGCACAATATGAGGAGTTTGAGGCTTTGCTCTGGGCCAGCTGCATTTTCTAAAAGGGTGGATCCCCATCAAAGAAGGAAATAAATAAAAGCAGGGGTGAAAAAAAAGCCCTCCCCCCAGTTGTTGTCATCCATCTCAAACAGGCAACACTTATGAAATACCTCTGACTCTTGTTGGGGTCATAGTAGACTTTAGCCAACCCGTTTCCAGTCCCCACCATGATCTGGTTCAGCTTTGGGTGCCACAGGCAGCGGACAACACTCTAAAAAGGAAAAGATATGGGAATCATCTAAATGGGGCACAAATAAAAGGGAAAGAAAACTCTGCTGGTACTTGGATGGCTAGTTTACTAAACTGAATGTCACCCTGATGATGACTTGTAGCTTTTAGGGCATTTTCTTCCAAACCACTGAGTTCTGTTCTATCACATATTATCTCTGTGACACTCTATAAAAATATAAAAGATACCCCCTTCCTGCCTTGTCTCCTCTCCTGTTCTGATAGCATCAAAACCACGAAGCTGGGCCTTCCCAGCTCTGCTGTCATGTGAGGCTGGCATCTTGGAATGCTGAACCCACATAACTTGGTTCATTTTACCAATGAAGCAGATTTAGATCTCAGCGATTCATGCTTTTATGCACACAGTATGCCCCTCTGGACAGCATATTGAGGCCAGGTGGTTACTATTTTTAGTTTAACAAAGATCCAAATCTCATAAAGCTTTCTCAGGAACAACACACATTTGTGAACTATGAATAATATCTCCCTATCTATGAGATTAACCAGCAGGACAATAGCAGAAGTAAAACAGAGATATGGAATATAAAGATGTGATGTTAACCTGAACAAAAAGCAGGTTAGGAGAAGGTTCACTGGAAGAAGCTATGATCCTGTGAATCATTACTGGTGAGGAAAATAAGTGCTGTTTTGGGGTCAGAAAGAACTGCAAGTTCCCAGTGAGAACTACAACCTGTTTTTAATTTTTGCTGAAATAAGAGGGCAGAGGTGGAAGAGATGGCAGGGATAGAATTAAGGTGGGGGAAGGAGGCTAAGGTTGGTAGGCAGAAATACCATATGTTGGGTTCTGCAGATGTCACTCTCACTCTGATAGAACAAGAAATGAGTGGAAACATTAATTCAGTGATTATTAGGAATCTCTCATGTGCCAAGCAACGTACAAGGACTAATAGGAAAGGGTACAATTAGATATTGCCATCTTACGTTCTAGTATTAAAATGTAAATCATGGAATTTCTGTCTTCTAAATCTACCTTGGGCTGAATTTTTTTTGGCGGGGGGGGCTACTTCTCCCCAACCATCTAGTTCTTTTGTTAAGATAGAATATCTGGTAATTTTTGCAATCCCTTTTTTTTTTTTGCTTTTTAATTTAAATTTATTTATTTTAATTAGAGGCTAATTATTTTACAATATCGTATTGGTTTTGCCATACATCAACATGAATCTGCCACGGGTGTACATGTGTTCCCAATCCTGAACCTCCCTCCCACCTCCCTCCCCATACCATCCCTCTAGACTTTTATTTTATTTTTTTGTTGACATGTGTGGTTTTTATTTTTTTTCTTCCAGTTTTATTGAGATATAATTGACATATAGCACTGTGTAAGTTTAAGGTATAATGATCTGACTTATATCATGAAATGATTATGACAATAAGTTTACTGAACATTCATCTCATATAGATATAAAATTAAACAAATAGAAAAAAAATTATTGTCTTGTGATGAGAACTCTTAAGATACACTGTCTTAACAGCTGTCACATGACATACAGCAATGTTAATTATATTTATCATGTTATTAAGTTTGATTTGATTTAAAAAAATAAAACAGAGATCAACTATATGCTCAAAATACCAAGGGATTGTCTGATGCAATCCCTTTTGATAGAAATTCTGGGTTCCTCTTGACTGGTTAAAAAAAAAAAATGCACGTAGTTAAATGGCTACAAAGCCCACTCTGAGATTCCTGAGAAACTAAGGAAGAAATGGAAGAAATGTAAAAGTGTCTGCAGAACTTCTAATTCACGTCTGACAATATTCCAGAATAGTGGTTCCAGCACTGCTGAACAGGGTTGAGAAAATCAAACCAAGTGGCTGTGTTTATCCTATCATCAGGGGGAAAATTAAGTTAAACAGGCAGGTTTGTACAATTTTAAGTTTTCGTCCCACGATTTTTTTTAAACCTATAGTATCTGCTACTCAATGCCTACTAGCAAGTGCTAAAAGATGATAAAACATATACAATGGTGAGTGAATATTAATAGAAAAACTTGAAAATAGTAAATCATATTTTTCAGTAAAATGTGAAAGCAGTAAATCAAAGTTTACCAACTAGGGGGTGAGGTTACTGTCACCTTTGTGCGTGTGCTCATGAGACTTACTTTACATGCATGTGTAGAAAAAGTCACACTTTTCTCCTAACAAAACTGCCTTGTTGGTAAGATGGAATTAAGCTTATCAATAGTTCATGGTCTGCAAAGCACAGCCTGACTACAAGGTGCCCCGTCACTGAGACTAATGTGAGAACCATGCCTAGACCACTGGAAATCTCTAGACGATGAAGGTCAGGTATGTGGAAACTTGAAAAGAGTCACAAACAACTTCACATCAAAGCTAGAATAAGCTCATCCAAGCCAATACTCATCTCCTTCAAGTCCTGGCTTAACTGTCATCACTATTCAGACCACCCTATTTGAAACTGCACCACACAACTCCCCTTATTTTCCTTGCTTTCATAGCATGTGTCACCTTTTAACATAATATACAACTTACTGTTAATCATGCTTCTAACATAATAAATAACGTACTGTTAATTATGCTTATTGTCTGGGCTTCCCAGGTGGCACTAGTGTAAAGAACCTGTCAATGCAGGAGACCCAAGAGATATGGGTTCGATCCCTTGGTCGGGAAGATCCACTGAAGGAGGGCACAGCAACCCACTCCAGCACTCTTGCCTGGGGAACCCCACAGAGAAGAGGAGCCTGGCAGGCTATGGTCCCTGGGGTCGCACAGGGTCAGACACACTGAAGAGACTAAGCATGCACACACACACACGCTTACTGTCTGCCTCCCCTACTAGAATAAATGTTCTACACAGGCTGTTCTTGGTCTGTTTTGTGTGGCCAAGGATCTCAAGTGCCTAGATTAGTGTCTGATACTTAATAAATATTTGCTGCAGGAACAAATTAAAAGTTACAACTCATCCAGCCTCAATAGATTGCTTTGCTAGGTGGGGTTGGAGACAGACAATTTTCAAGTTAAAATCATTACTGCCTATGAGAAATAATTTGATTCCTCCAGATTTTTATTACACTCAAGTATCACACAAACACAGAGGGTTAGTTCCCTCCCAATGTGGGCCAGAAAAGAAGGATGAACAAGAGCCAGAGGGGCAAGGGAAGACACTGAGAGGAGCTCTCAAGGGTCTTCAGAAATCTCAGCTGCCCACAATTGGAACCAGGACAATTTTAAGGACATAGTACTAAAGTTATTTCCCTTCCTTGGTTCTCTAGAGGTCTGGCTAAGCAGTCTAAGATTACTGGTTCTCAAATATGTTGTCAAGCGAGCAGGGTACAGAATTGGAAAAGATCCACAACGTAGGCCTGATAAATTCCAAGACACCAGCCAAACAGGCAGTTTCCAGGGGCAGCAGGTTACTGTTACCCTCTCCGTCTACGCTGAGGGTTTAAATGTTAGAGAGAGGCAATGGCCGGGCCAACAGACCAACGTCTGACTGCTTTCCAGGGAGTCCAAGGTCAGGGCACTGCACCTCTATTCCCGCTCACAGTCTTTCCCTCCTACGCCCTCACACACACGTGACTGGGCAGCACAAGCTCTCATGGAGAAGCTCGTTTACCCTCCTTTTTACACGGAAGGAAGGAGAAGGCAAGTGAGCCCCCTGGAACTAAACAGTCATTCCGGAGCACCATCCACTGCGGTGGCGAGTCACCAAGCATCCGATGAGGGCGCTGGGAGCAGTCTGAGTTAGGCAAAAGATACTTAAGGCTCAATTACCCTAAGACTGGTTATTAATCAAACACTACCCGGATTCCAAAACATGGAATGAAGAAACAGAATTCAAAGTCAAAGGTGGGTGGGCTTTTTTTTTGTTTATTAATATTTATTGTGTGTGTTTAGCTAACCTTCATAAACTTTGCAGCTAATGCGGCTCCACACTTTGTCCTGTCAAGGAAATGCATCTTATAGCAGAGAGAGCTGGCCATCTGCCAAACCAAACAATTGCTGAGACGGCGGTGGCGGCAGCAGCAGCGAGGATGGGGAGCAAGCAGAGCTCCCCGCTGCTAACTTGTCAAACACACACATACTGGGTTTTACATAACAACAATGGGACACGTGCCTGCTAGAAGCCCAAGGAGCTATCACAAGACAAATGAGCTACAGCTACTTAAAAAAGAGTGCATTCACTTCATCCACCATCCACAAAGTCAGCCTCCATCCTCTGTTCTTGAAGAGGTACTTCTGCGGCTGGGGGCTTGCCACATTCAGATGGACAGATTTACTGAGTGAGACAGCGAAGGGAGGGCAGAGAACACATCTGAATTAAAGGACCAGAGGGAACCATCATGACAGGAGATCTACACGGAGCAAAGAGAAAGCACTGAACTGCCAAGAACTAGATTCTGAAGTTAGTCTGCACATTTCAAATATAATGATTTGCTTTATTAAATTGATAAAGGATTTTATTCTTACACTGATCCACTTCATCTTACTAAAGCATTGTGGAAACACCACTGGCTTCCCCGAGCTGCTTAAACTGAACTCCATGTCACCATAAAATTAAGTTTAGCTTTTTGAACCAAAAGCTACTGTCATTTTAGATAATTTGGCAGTGCAGAGGAACCACAGTCTGCCCCCAAAGTACTCAGCTCTAGCAGCAGCCAGAGAGAGACAGTAACTGGTGCTAGAGACCGTAAGCAAGATGACAAGGCAGTAACCAGACTTTAAAGTGCTCAACACAGAGAGCTTTCTTCTCTGCAGAGACCAAAGAAAAGAGAGGGGGGTGGAGCAGAGAAGAAGAAAACACTGTGTACAAAAAGCAGTGTCAAGATTCCAAAACAGGAACTTTGGAATTACCCCTCTGCAAAAGTAAGAAAGCCATAAAAACCCCAAATAATTTATTGCTGTGGTTTTTTGGTTTACTTGATGTGATGGAAGCAAACAAGGAGAAGAGGAAGAAATCAATGAGAGAAATGAATTTGTATTTTAGGACATGGGAGGAAAGGAACTATTGGGTTATCTGTAACTTTATGTTATAAAAGTAGCTGACTCCTCACAACACTACAAAACTAATGATCTCACCTTGATTTCACAAGAAGAAGAAATTGAGGCTTGCAAGAGGAGGGGTAACATTCTCAAGGTCACAGAAAACTTGTACACAGAGGAGCTGGGATGCTCAGGGAGGTTTTCCCGACTCCCATGGTCATTCCTTTATACCTCCTAATTATGCAAAGCTCTGTTTTAGAAGATGGGAATGAACAGTCACTGCAGACTTTAAATCATCTCCAAACCTACCTAACCCAGAAGAAGTCCTAGCAAGTTTATACTAAAAAGCAGATGATATCACTAAAATCATAAAAGAAAAAGCCAGCTACTGCCCAGTTCACAAATGTTACTATAAAAGAAATCGATGCCTGCAGAACATCTCAGGCGTCAGTAATGCACATATCCAAACACCGCCCTCATTTGACTTCACATGCTAAAAGAAGCCCAGCACCCTTCCTAATTTTATATCTTAAACATGATTATGATGAAACACCCTTTCCTGATCCTTCCCAGCTGCTGCCCCACACTGTAAAAGAAACTCCATCTGGTTTTTTCATGTTTGGTTTTTGTCATATAGTACAAGAATGGATAAGCTAACTCAGAGATTCCTTGGGAGAAGTATTTTCCAAAATTTTCAAAGGTAAGAGCCTCACACATTTCTGTGAAGGAGACTGTCACACAGTTTTGCACATGTGTGTAGAGGCAGTCTCATGGCCGTGCACACCCTCAGGACTGCCCAATACATCTGAAAGGCCATGTATATGCTGATGCCCAAGTTTAAGAACACAGATGGAGATGTGAGTCCACAATGAAGAAAAGGAAGGCAGATGAAAATGCAAAGGTACTGGTGAAAACATTTTCTTTGGATTTGCACAAACCCAAGCTTCATTTCAGAGAAAGGAAAATTGCTTTCCACATTAAAATACTGAACCAGGTAGGTAGAAGCGTCAGGCAGGAAAGCTTTAAACTCTTCCAGGTTATTTGTCTTGTCCTTCCAAAGCCTTGCTTTTCCCAAACTTGGATTATTCTGCAGTATGCTTGGGCTATAGGGCTTAGTTCCACTCCTTTCAAGTTCAGGAAGCAAACCTGCTGAGTAAACCTTTGTCTACAATAAATAAGACTCCTCAACACCCACCTGATCTTCACGGAGACACCCCTCGAACAAAAATGATTAAAGACATTTTCTCTGCTCTTCTAAGTGAGCATGTGCCTATCCATTTTTTCCCCTCCACATTAATCCAACTCTAAGGAAGTTCCATCAGAGGGCCAGGCAGGTAGCAATTGTCACTCTTTGCTGGAAATCTTCTTAATCTCCCTTCTTCCCTGCCCCAAACAATTCTCTCTCTGATAAACCAGACAGAAGCCCAATGGTGAAAAGACAAAATGTTGTGGCACTTTTATAAATGTAGGGGTTGTTGAAAACAAGCAAACAAGGAAAAGCGTTGCTCTACACCTGCCATAAATATCTGGCACAGATGCACAGATTATGCTTTTTGAAAAGAAAGTGAAAATGTCAGTAGCTCAGTTGTGTCTGACTCTTTGTGACCCCATGGACTGCAGCCAGCCTCCTCTGTCCATGGAATTCTCTAGGCAAGAATACTGGAGTGGGTTGCCATTTCCTTCTCCAGGGGATCTTCCCAGGGATCAAACCCGGGTTGCCTGCATTGCAGGGAGATTCTTTACCATCTGAGCCACCAGGGAAGCCCTGGTGAAAACTTTTTGAAAACTGGCATCTAATTATCAAATTAAGTCCTATAAAACTCATGGAAAATGCATTTATTAAAGTCAGTTTATTTACAGACTCTGCTCTAAAATTAAGGTAACTGTTAGAGCAGTAAAAATCTGGAACCTGGTAATTGTCCTTGGCACAAAATGAATCACATCTGTAGCTGATAATAAATTCGCCTAAAGAATTTCATCACGAGAAAAAGTTCTCAGAGAAAATGGAAGGTCTCTTGGGTAAGAAAATTAAATACAATCTTCTTCATCTAATTCAAAACACTAAATATCAGTTTGCTCCAGTCTGCTATTTGAGAAGAACTTACAAAGGCAGGAAAAAAAAAAAGCACAAATAATAACTGAAGAAATCTGATAATTATTTTGATTAATGACAGTCTGGGAGCAGGAAACAAATAGGTGGAGGGAAGTTAGAGTCCCCAGGGTGAGTGACACCAGCGGTGGGTCAAGGCAAACACCCACCTAGAAGCAGCACTTACTGCAGGCGCATTCCCAAAATTCTCACAGAACTCCCTACTGGTGGGCACAGGACGGATCAAGTGTGCCAAGATATGGAGTCCTGGGCGGTTGTGAGGGGCCTAGAGCACTACAGCTTCAGGCAAGTCAGCACCAGCAAAGAGTGGGTCTGTCTGTAATATCACACAGTATCCTCTGTTATGAGCACCAGGCTGTGAAAAAGCTTGGGAAGCACTGCCTAAGGCCATCTCTCTCGATCTAATCTACACAGACCCAGACCACTCTACCCTTCTTCATGTGTCAATAGTTTGAGATGGGCATAAAGATAATAAGGATAAATCTTTTCTTTATGTAAATAAACAAAGCACAAATGGATAAAGCTTTAAGTCCCTAACTACTAGACAGAAGATATATATGATCAGATCTTAGAAATCATCAAGCATGTAAAACCAAAAACCTGTAGGAGAACCTGAGTCTTCAGAGATGAACTAACTATACAGGATATGTAAAGCACTATTTGTTTTAATATAGTATAGGTAAATAAGTGTTACACAGTATACTCTTTTATTGAGCCCTTTGGTGGTGGTGGGGGGGTCTCAAAACCCCTCATCATACAAGATGATCTAGCACTCCAGAAAAGGGGAAAACACTATCCTGGGACTCTGAGTTAATTATAGAACTCTTTGTTTCCCACACTAATATAAATTGTGAAAGTCTGGCCAGAATTCTGATAGAACAGCTGGAAAACTTGTTACCAAAGAGCACTCATCAAATTCTGGTTGGGAGAGGGAAGTCTGCCATAGAAAATCCTACAAGACACAAAGTCCTCTCCTTGGTCTTCTCTCAGTGGGGTGTGGTGTGGTGCTGGAGTTGGACAACAGAGCACTGTCGTTACTGGATTATATGTTTATACATTTTATAAAGAATAGTGTGTCGTTTTGAACATTGACAAAATTGACCTATCTACAAAATCAACCTCTCTCTTTTTTTGACCTTTTTTGGAGTCCAGTATGTTTCTCCTTCAGGGTTGTGTTATCTATTAGGTGAGTCTTCATCCGGGTTTGTCATTTATGGCAATCCCATTTATACAAGGAAGTATATAGATCTGCTTAAATGCCAATTATATAAAACACCAAACTCTTGTGTAGAGATGGAAAATAAAAAGTTTCTAATTAATCAAAAGGGAAATACCGAATACTTCTCTTATTTTGAAGGATTATAAATAGAAGTAAAACAGTACACAAACATTTCCTTGAGACTACTGACACCAAGTAAGTAGAAGATGCCTTTTAATACAGCATGTTGCAGAGTTGAATGACACTAGAAAATGAATAAACTATTAAACTGAACAAGACCTTCTTTGACTCCTCATTCTTCAGTGATTTATGAAGCCTGAAGGAGGATCTGATAGGCTCTTCATGAGATCAGACCCATCAATCTTAAAGGAAATCAGTCCTGAATATTCATTGAAGGACTGATGCTGAAGTTGAAGCTCCAATACTTTGGCCACCTGATGCGAAGAACTGACTCCTTAGAAAAGACCCTGATGCTGGTAAAGATGAAAGGCAGGAGGAGAAGGGGATGACAGAGGATGAGATGGTTGGATGGCATCACCGACTCGATGGACTAGAGTTTGAGCAAGCTCCAGGAGTTGGTGTTGGACAGGGTAGCCTGGCATGCTGTAGTCCACGGGGTCACAAAGAGTTGGACACGACTGAGCAACTGAACTGAACTGAAATGAGATCATTGTCAAATAGATAACTATAGGAAAAGACAACTCACTATAGGCTTTGAAACTGGATTCCTACAGTAAACATTATTTCAAAGAAGAGAATGTTGAATAGAAAATCTAAATAACTGCTCCTGAACTAAGAGTCTATTGGTTAAATTTATTAACTGTTCTTTGAAAAGAGACTGGAAATAAGAACAGAAATGAGGTGATAAGCATATCAGAATTTGTCTTCTCTTCTAAGGAAGAATAATGACTGGACTTTTGATAAAATACAGTGACAAATTCCAACAAATAATTTTTACTTCAAAGCAGAGTGTGTTCTACAAAATAGACCCAGGAAACAGATCATACTCATTAACAGTATAACAACTAAAACAAATTATATTCATTAGAGTTTTAGATTACCAGTATTTTAAGCATCCACAGTAAATGTGCTTCCTCTACTGAACTCAAAACATAGCTATTTTTAGTAAGTCTGAAAAAGGATCATCTCAAGTTTTAAAGAAGCAGACAAAATCTGTACTTCTTTCATTGAATCTAAAAGAAAACATATTTATGTTCTAAAATTTCAAATTAATTAGAAAAAACTATTAACAAAAAACAAAAGGAAGAGAAGCTGGCATGGAATAGGCTATGATAGGAAGTCCCAATAAGAATATACTAAAATAAAATATAATAAAAGGTAAAGCAAAATTAACAAATACATGTTCACCAAACACCTACTATGTGCCACTGTTCTAACCCTTTGGAATATAATGTTCTGCCCGATCACATGGCACCAAGGAGCCCCCGTACTCCAATTTGCTCACTGGAGAATCTAGAAATGGTTGAGAAAAGCGTATCAAAGGTAAAACAGAAGTGTTGAGAAAATACAACTCACAAGAAAATGTTAAAATAACAATATCAACTGAGTTTGGTTCACTTAGACAAGAGAAGACAGAACAGTAATTTTATAAACTTCAAGGAAACACAGGATGTTGACCAGCTGTTCTCCAATTCCTTAAGGACCAGAGTAAAGGATGTGGGCTCTAAGCATGAGAATGTAGGCTAAAAGTAAAGGGGGAAAAAAGAGCTGATGGTAATAAGAGTTTTTATAAACAGAAATGAACTCTTTAGGGAGGTTGTAAAATCTTCTGTTAAAAGTCTAATTTTCATTTAAGAGAGCTGAGTCGTAGTTCTCAGGTAGGCAAGAAGATGGGCTCTGGACAACAATATTGAGACACTAAGTGAAAAGAATCTGCCTGCAATGCAGGAGACCCTGGTTTGATTCCTGGGTCAGGAAGATCCTATGGAGAGGGGATAGGCCACCCACTCCAGTATTCATGGGCTTCCCTGGTGGCTCAGATGGTAAAGAATCTACCTGCAATGTGGGAGACCTGGTTTGATCCCTGGATTGGGAAGATCTCCTGGAGGAAGGCATTGCAACCCACTCCAGTATTCTTGCCTGGAGAATCCCCATGGACAGAAGAGCCTGGCAGGCTACAGTCCAGGGCGTCACAAAGACTTGGACACAACTGAGTAACTAAGCACAAAGCAAAGTCACAACATGCCTGATGCCCCAGCTAATGAAGCAAAAGCCAGCAGCTTTGCCTGTGGCAGTTACATGAAGGGAACTTATCACCAGCATAGGAGAGGGGACTTGCACTAGGACCAAAGAGATTAATTTATTTCCTATAATATGAATGTCCCTGCAAATGTGCGGTGATGTTAGACAATTCCTCCTAGGCACATATGCTGCAATTTGTACTATTTAATTATTTAAACACTATTTAAACACTGTATTTCATACAGTGCTTTCCATCATTGTTTAATAAAAAAAATTTCCTGGTGCTGGGTGAAATAGAGGGATCACATTCCACTCAGTCTCTCTCTTTGAATGCAGTTATAAAACCCAGATTTGAGGATTTTGAAAAGTAAATAGGAGTAGGTGGACTGGGAAATTAGTCCAGAACTCAAACTACCACTGAAGCAGCATCAAATTTACTATTTCCCCCAACTCTGGTACTTCACCCTACCTCCTGGCCCCCTAAAAAAACTGTGAACAAAATATCAAAATTTTAAATTAAGACAGCCTCAGTTCAACTTACTTTTCCTTTTGTTTCACTCAATATGGCTTGACATAGCACTGTTACTGTTTCCATTTTTACTTAGAATATTGGAATTTTACTCATCATGATTTTTTTGCATTAATTTTATTTTTTATGTTACATTAAAATGCTAATTTTTTTTGATTACTGAGTTTTTTGATACCTTCTTCTATTTTGTGCTTGAGTCTGACTCTAGTCCTGGCCCTGCCTCAATCTATAGCACATTCTATAACACAAAAATTAGCTCAAAATAAACCACACACCCAAAAAGAACCACAGTAAACCATAAAACTTTTACAAGAAAACACAGAGGAAAATCTGCATGAGCTGGGGTCAGTCAAGGAGTTCCTAGCTATGACAGCAAAACTACATTCTATAAAAGAAGAAAAACTGATAATTAAGACTTTATCAAAATTAATTTCCTTTGAGGGACTTTATTAAGACAAAACAAGCAATAGACCAGGAGAAAATATCCCAAGAACTTGGTATCTAGAATATATAAAAGACTCTCAAAATTAAAAATAAGAAACAAACCTGATTAAAACTGGGCAAAAGACTTGAACAGGCACTTCACCCAGGATGACATAATCATAGAAAACGAACACATGAAGATATTCAAGTCTCCCACGCTGCAGTCGGATTCTTTACCGACTGAGCCACCAGTCCATGAATGCTGGAGTGCGTAGCCTATCCTTTCTTCAGGGGATCTTCCCGACCCAGGAATTGAACCAGGGTCTCCTGCATTGCAGGCAGATTCTTTACCAGCTGAGCTACCAGGGAAGCCCTCACTGGTCATTAGGAAAACACAAATTATAACTATGATGAGAAAGCATTTCAAATACCTGTTTGAATGTATAAGATAAAAATGTTACAATACAATGTTGGTGAGGATCCAGAGCAAGTAAAAAACACATATACGATTGGTGGGAATCCAAAATAATATTGCTTATCTGAAGACGGCTTGGAAGTTTCTTATAAAAATAAATATACATTCATCATATGACCCAGCAAGCCTATTAGGTATTTGCCCTGGAGAAATGAAAAATTATGTTCACACATGAATGACTGTTATTGTTGTGGTTTAGTTGCTAAGTCATGTCCAACTCTTTTGCAACCCCATGGACTTGCAAGTCTTCCAGGTTTCTCTGTCCATGGGATTTCCCAGGCAAGAATACTGGAGTGGGTTGTCATTTCCTTCTCCAGGAGATCTTCCTGACCTAGGGATCTAACCGGTGTCTCCTGCATTACAGGCAGATTTTTTAGGGCTGAGCCACCAGGGAAGCCCACAAATGAATGCTTATAACAGCTCTATCCAAAATCTCCCCAAATTAAAAATAATCAAATGTCCTTTAACAGATAAACAAACTGTGCTATATTCATACAGTGGAATACCACCTAGCAATAAAATGTTAACAAGTCAGTGATACGCACAACTGACCTAGGTGAATCTCAAAGGATGCAGCTGAAAGAAGTTGATCTAAAAAGGTTACACACACTATGAGTCCATGTACATGACATTCTTGAAAAGTCAACACTAAAGGGATAAAGAACAGACCAATGAGTACCAGGGATAAGGAGCTGAGAGTGGGAGGGGGTGTGAGTGTGCCTGCAGAGGGATGGCACAAAGGAGTGTTTGGGGAGACGGAACTGTTCTGTATCCTGATTGTACTGCTGTGACTACAGGACCCTATAGAGGCCAAAAATCACTTTAAAAATAATAATCAGTACTACTAAACTTGTTCCTTTCATTTTCCTTATGTAAAACATTTTAAGATTTGATAAGGTAGATATTGGGCTTCCCTAGTGGCTCAGCAAGTAAAGAATCCACCTGCAATGCAGGAGACTCAGGTTCAATCCCTGGGTCGGGAAGTTGCCCTGGAGTAGAAAATG
This sequence comes from Bos indicus, assembly GCF_029378745.1. NCBI lineage: Eukaryota > Metazoa > Chordata > Mammalia > Artiodactyla > Bovidae > Bos > Bos indicus. Next base: position 36,634,304 of record NC_091779.1, read on the forward strand.
GCAACCCACTCCAGTATTCTTGCCTGGAAAATTCCAAGGAGAGACAGCCTGGTGGGCTACAGTCCGTCGCAAATAAGCAGACATGACTGAGCAACTAAACCACCACCACCGCTAAGGTAGACATTAACAGTTAAACCGCCATGAAATTGGTGATTTCTTTCCTTTCTACTCTCATATGCCTACAGATGAACACTCAGCTGCACTCTTTAAATCCTGAGAACTGCTGTGCTGGAACATCCATAGCATAATACTGTTAGGTGCAATGAGAAGTAATTTAATCACACCTTACAGACAGCACAGTGTCCTGTACACTGTGAGTTAACTTAGCAGGAGATTCCAGCTGAGTTTCAGTCACTGTTTAAATTGAACTCTGGTTTGTATGCTGCCTCCTTCAGGAAATTTCAAGAAAGGGTTTAGTAAGTCAAATCACAAAAGAAGTAAAATCGCAGTATTGTTTTTCCATTCTAGCCCAATGGCATCTCTTTTCATCGCTAATTAAAGTGGCCCTGACTGATCACTGTGCTTTACCGTAAAGCACTACCACAGTTACCAGGCTGGAAGTTAGCTCAGGACCCGGGAAAAAGGCAGTACTAGAAAAAGAACCATGTAATTGCTGTGCTGGCAAACCAACACTGAAACTCCATCATCCTCTATTTACTCCTGGGTTCCCTACAAATATGAATATACCTCAGGAGGCCGGGAAATACACAGTGCACACACACCCTTTTCTGTTCCCAGTGAGCAAATGCTCAATGAACCTAGGTTGAGTATACTGTCATATCATTTGGCAATGGCAGAAGAGACACATTTTACTAAATACAAACATACTGATCAGGATCCATCTAGAATTTACATTGTTTAATCTTCCCAAGAAAGTGAATTTCATTAAGCTGATATTGCTTTACTCAAAATAATACATAATTCAAAGCAACCGCTATTTCCTAGCCAACCAAGCAGCCTGATTGCTCTTTAATAAAAATCAGATAATGGAAAGCTAGTTTAACTCAGAGCCCATTTTTTTCCATTCCCTTGTGCTTCATATTAAAAAAGGTTTCACTGTATTTTAGAAAGCAGATAAATGCCAAATATAGTCTTTCTTTCATTTTCAGTTGGCATTTTAACTGCCTATCGCTCAAGTTCCCTCTGTGTACTATTTTCCTTAAGTTCCTGATTGGGCAAAGAGACCGCTTGACTTGTCTATTTCTAGAAAACATTTAAAGAGGTGTGATTCGGCCCGAGCTGGGACTAATAAGACAGATCATTAGTCTATTCCCAGTACAAATTGGAAGAACAGAGGAGTTCTTCAGCTCCTTCAGAGACAAGCGTTCACAGGTACAGCTTCATTAATTCATTAAATTCGGAGTAAATTCCCAGACTAGCTATATCTGTATTCAAATACGAGAACAAACACACATTCCAAAGCCAATTCTGAGGACTCCCTGGAATATCCATTCATTTGAATGGCCTTTCTGCTCTCCTTCACATGTACAAATAACATGGGGTAACTGCAGTGTGAAGAGTCAGCATGTCCCTTACACTTAATAAGACAAACAGCTAGATTCATGAAGGGCCTATTACTTCATGGCCCCATTATATCCATTTATCTCTCTTCAATCTCTTTGGATTTAAGAAAACAATATTCTTTTCTAATAAGAACACAAAAACTTTTATATGAAATGGAAGTGGTAATCCTTTCATTTTATATGTTACATGTCATATTATATATTAGCACATATAGCAATTTTTTGGACATCAAAATGTATTCATGTAAATGTCATATTTGGTATAGTCTATGGGTAATATGATAAGATATGATACCTTCTCAGTGATCCCTTCTATATTATTATACTACTTTTATAACCAGAAAAACTCAAAATAAAGCTAATCTGAGGTTTCCCTGGTGGCTCAATGGTGAAGAATCTGCCTGTCAATGCATGAGATAAGGGTTCGATCCCTGATCTGGAAAGATCCCACATGTCACGGAGCAACTAAGCCCATGTGCCGTATCTGCTGAGCCTGTGCTCTAACGTCAGGGAGCTGCAGGTACTGAAGCTGGCGCCCTAGAGCCTGTGCTCTGCAACGGGGGAAGCCACTGCAATAAGAAGTCCACGCACCCACCGCAACTAGAGAGGAGCCCCCGCTCCCCACTTGCCAGCAACAAAGATCCAGCACAGCCAAAAATAAATAAATAATATTAAAAAAAAAAGAAAAGGCTAATCTGATATAGTCCTCATTGCAATGTATATAGGAAGAATGTATGTACACATCAAGAATCAGATCTTACAAGGTGAAGAAAAATAATGTGAATGCAAGTTCTCTTCAGAACTTCACCTAAATTAAAGAAGGAAACACAGTTGGTATTTTTATGGAAACTTTTGTTTTCTTAAAGCAAACTTTTTTTTTTACACAATATGGACCTTACCTTCTTATGCAGTAGGCTATCTTTATAAGTCAGATAAATAGGTCTGAAATAAGAAACTTTCCCACCTTTTGGTAAATATATAAACTATTACTTAATAATTAACATATTTTTAACAATAATCATGTATTTTGCAACCATGATAATTAAGGGGTAGAGACAATAGCCTGTAGATAGGTAGGCATTAAGTAAGTAAGTGTGTAGAATCCAAATTTCATCCCTCCAAGGAAAAGATTCCAGAGAACAAACAAGGGTAGAAAGAAACAAAACTCTACGATAATCCTTGTTCTTTGCCATCTGGTCTCTTCAATGATTAAAAAATTTTCCTAAAGATAATCAAATATTCTTTCAGTTCAGTTCAGTTCAGTCGCTCAGTCATGTCCGACTCTTTGCCACCCCATGAATCGCGGCACGCCAGGCCTCTCTGTCCATCACCAACTCCCGGAGCTTATTTAAACGCATGTCCGTCGAGTCGGGTGATGCCATCCAGCCATCTCATCCTCTGTCGTCCCCTTCTCCTCCTGCCCCCAATCTCTCCCAGCATGAGGGTCTTTTCCAATGAGTCAACTCTTTAAATAATCACAAATGAATTTTTGTCTTCCTTAAAAGACCTTTACTATAATCTTTCTTATACAGGTACTAGGATTCTCAATCAACTTTGAAATGCCTAAGGCAGTCTAGTTGAAAATGCCAAATCAAATTTCTCTAACCTTCCCTTCTGTTCAGCAGCCAAATGCTAGCTCAGCTGTGCTAGATGCTATAGCTATGTTTTAAAAACAAAGGTTTAGTTTTTCTCTTTCTTTTCCTCACTTTGTTCGGTCAGCATTCACAGACATTGAGGTTCCTCAAAAAAAGACTTAAGCAAACAAACAAACTAGAAGAAAAGTCAGGATCAAGTGGGAAATTTCTTTTTTCCTCCTTACTTAAGGGAAGTAAGTATCTCTTAAATTACTGTCCAAAGTAACTGAGGAAAAGAGGCCCCATTTCAATAATGCCAGGTCAAACCAGCTTTATTTCACTATGCTTGGGTGAAAGAGTGTCAGTGGGAATATGCCAGCACAGTTGCATACACCATGTCCCTTGATTTGTTTATAAGGAAATTCTATTAGTTATTCTGCAACAAAGTATAGTTTGATGAAAAATCACTAAGCTAATAGTTTAAAATGTATTTCAAAGCATTTCCCGAAATACTTGGAACTTTGAAAAGACAAAATTTCCTGTTTCTTCTAAATGTAATTACTTAAAAAAAAAATGATAGGTCATCTCAAATTACATTTTGTCCATCCCTTTTCTCCAATGCTTTTCCCTCACATAAAATGGAGTAATGAACGCTGTTTACACAATATATAAAAACTCTTGGGTCCCCTCTCACACAAACACAAAAGCAAGCTTATAAACTTAAGATCAAATTATACTCTGGAATTTATCTTAAAAAAGAGGCTATGCACATTATTCAAATTACAAAGAATTAGATGATAAATGAGGATATGCATTTTTTTCAACTTGAAGAAACAAAATTAGACGACAAAGGAAACATCTAAAAATAATTTCAGAACTGTAAAATGTCTACAAACAGCACAGAGTAAAATTAGTAAATATTAGACATTTGTCCTCTGCTAGTTGAAGAGTGTTGATATTCTCTACACTGAAGAGAGAAAGAAAATTTTTCAAAAAATATGACAATGCAGTGTGTAACTAAAACATTTTTTAAAAATTTGTTTCAAAAATAAATATGGAAAATATAATTGTTATATTTTTTAAAGTTATTTACTGTGAAGATTACAGGGCAGTTTTTAGTTATTAGGAAATTAATTATACAGATTAACATTCTCTAACTGAAAACAGTGTTTGGTTCCCTATATACATTGTGTGCTTGGCAGTCCAGTATATAACTATCTAGGGATTTATTTAGTTTTTAAAAAGACTGTGAGAAAATCATACTTCATGGAAGTAAATGGCTTCAGGACAGACCTAACACAACCACTGCCTGTGCCAGGTCAAAAAAGCAAACAACTAAATGCTGATGTTAAGAATATGAGATGCTGTCTTCTATCTAAATTAAAATTCGATAGAGTAATAAGTACCTTATTTTACCAGTGTGTGGCATTTCCAAAGAAATGACAATTCTGGTGTTTTTGTTCTTTAATAGTTATATTGACATTCCTTACAACAGGGATTTGAGAACCAGGTTTTTATTTATTTTATTAAATTAATTTTTATTGGAGTATAGTTGCTTTACAATGTTATGTTAGTTTCTGCTGTAGAGCAAAGTGAATCAGCTATCTGTATACATATATACTCTCTTTTTTGGATTTCCTTCCAATTTCAGTCACCACAGAGCACTTCAGAGTTAGAGCTATATAGCAGGTTGTCATTAGTTATCTATTTTATACATGGTAGTGTTACATGTCAATCTCAATTTCCCAATTCATTCCACCCCCTCAACATCATGGTATCCATACCTGGCTTTTAATGACAAAAATACAATTAAATAAAAGAGGTGGGTTTTGGCCCCTCTAGCAAAGTGTCCAGCCTCTTTATCCAATCCAAAGAATGAATTTGTTTATGTTCTTACATTCCAAGAAGATTTAAAACTTGAGAAAAAAGATCAAAGGGGCAGTTTAAAGTCCCTTTAGCAGACCATTTTACAATATAAACAGAAAACAATGCTGTCTGATGTTAACAACCAGAAAAAAAAAAAACCCAGACAAATCCTAAATCAATAATTTAAAAGGCCACTTTAATATGTATGGTTTTGTCCCTATTTGAAGCTCTCTCTTCATCCGTCTATTAAAATGGATCTCAAAATCTGTTATCTGACTTTCTGAAGATAATTCAATATATGGTAAATTCTATTTCCTTGATGAACTCACTCTTCTGTTTGTTTCTTTTCACTTGCTCATCCCTGAAATGCTCTGGTTTCCCAGGGCTCATCTCCTCTGACCTTTATGCCCTTTTCTGTGATCAAACTAATCAGCAACCAACATTTCAAGTGTGAACCATAAATACTTCTCCCCAAAACTGTGCTTTCTTTCTTCGAAAGCACCAAAGTTATCTACTCGTGTGTCTACTGAACATCTCTACCCAGACATCCTAAAGGTGCTTTAAATTCAACATACCACCGACAGACTCAGTGTCTTTCTTCTAAAACCTTTTTTTTAAATCATAGGGAACACCGACCCAGTCTCCTAAATTACTATATTACTATAAATAAATACTATATCTTGGAAATCTCACCTTCACACTTCAATAAAAATTAACTTCTAAAACCTGGTTCTGTTATTCCTTTGCTAAAAAAAAAAGGCCATAAGATAAAGTCACTTTCTTATCATGGTATACAAGGTCAGTTTACCTTTCCATCTCCAGATATTTCTCTCCTGCCTTACTCCTCAAAGACACACCTGCGGTCTACAACATGCATTACTCGCACTTCCCAGGTACACCACTCACTCATTCGATAAACAAGCGCAATCTATGTGCTAGGCCTGTTCTAAGCACTGGGGTTTGCAGTGAACAAAACAGACAAAGTTTCTGCCCTCATGGGCTTACATCCTGGTGGAAGCAGACAGACAAAAAACAAATATATAATAGGTGAAGTGGTGGTAAGTGCTATGGAGAAAAAGATCTAGCTAGAAAAGCAATTCAGAGCAACACAACAAACAGCATGATCTGTAAACTTAAGACATCCAATCCACGTGTCTTTAAAAGTATAATCGTACTTCTATATCCCTTAATTTATTTACATTTACATTTAAATTTTATTTTAAAAATATAACCCCATGAATAATATTGAGAGGTATAGTCATTGAGAGCCATTAAAAAAATAAACATCTTAATAATCATAATAATTTCATATTTTGAGATTAAAGTTGAAGACTTAATTAAATTAAGACTTCATTTAAGTCCAGGTTCGATGCATGAGACAAGGCGCCCAGGGCCGGTGCACTGGGACGACCCTGAGGGATGAGATGGGGAGGGAGGTGGGAAGGGGGTTCAGGATGGGGGACACATGTACACCCATGGCTGATTCATGTCAATGCATGGCAAAAACCACTACAATACTGTAAAGTAATTAGCCTCCAATTAAAATAAATAAATAAAAATTTTTTAAAAAGAGTGTTTTTCTTTGATTCCAGTGTTTCAGTTGGCTTCAGGATGCACCCCAACAAAGTATTATTTGTGCTGGCATATTTCAAATTATGTCATGAGATTAGAATAAACTTAGGCACTCATCTAGAATTAGTCTCATTGTCAGTTCACTGTCTCTAACTAACTCAAATTTAGGGCCTACAATTTAAGCCTCCATAGTAATACTACAATATTAGAGATAGGAATTTTTAGCTGGCGATTTAAAAACAGTGGTCCGATGGTCTGAATCATGTAAGTACATGGTATGTCTCAACTGTTTACAACGAGCTGAAACAACTGGAGAAACCTATAGAAGAGCAATGCTTAAGACAGAGGATATTATGAAAAGGATCTGATAGTGAGCCGAAGAAAATCCACACAGACATTAATCAGCCTGTTTTGTACTCAAAAAATAACAATGATTTGCCTTCCCATCTAAATAATAATACATACTTTAAAAGACTTTAAAGGAACTCAGATTTTCTTCTGGGAGTCTTCACTATTACTGTATTACATACGTCTCCAGTCTCTAAATATCAATGAATGAATGAATGCCTGCATGCCCACGTGGTGGTGTTTTACTACTTACATACATATGTAAAGAAACTTAAGGGGGTGGGGATTTGGTAGTTAAATCTGAAATGTTTTAAACTTCCAATAACTAAACAGAAATTAAACTCAGTGGAAGCCGCACCTTACCTCAATGACAACTCTGACAAGGAAAATTCTGAAAAAGACTTCAAATAATGATATGCTTCATCACATTCTGAGGGTATAACTTTTCACTCTGTCCATAATCCCTGAATCCTTATAAACACGCACACTGTGGGAAGCTTCTTTCTGTATGCTACATGACGATCTGCCTCTCCTCTTCTGAAATTGGTTGGTAGAGAGGGTAAACATCCCAGGCGCAGCTGAAATTCTGACTATGGTGTGCGCCCATAGGAAATACTGGGTCAGGAACGGGGAAAGTGTAGGTAAGCCACTCTGCAATGTGCTCACTAATAATTCCTGTATTGGAGAAAAAAAAGCAGCTACCACTGCACTGGAAGGGCAAGAGCTTATGTTCTGTTTCAAAACCAAAACCAAAGATGGCTAAGAGGCAAGCTTCACTTTCTTCCCAAGGCTGGGAGGAAAGAAAATACATACCGCATCTGTGATGTCTATTTCATACACCCTTTGGAAAGTCCTGCGCTCGAAAAAAACAAGTTTGCCGCTGCCACATCCTCTTTGAACAGATGTCCCAGTGACTATGAGTTTATCATCTGGACTGAAACAGCAGTCAGTCCTACAGACAACAGAAGTTTATAAGGTTAGGATTATGACCCCACAACAAAGCAGCAGCAACGAGTGACCTAAATAAAACATAAACAACATCACTGTAATAAGAGACAACTCTTATACAGGGTTTATAATACATCAGGCACTTACATTAATATCCCCATTTTACTGATGAGGAAACTGAGGCGGAAAGAAGTTAAATGAATCTTGTCCAAGATCACAAAAGAAAGTGGTGCAGCTGGGGTTTGAATTTAGTCTGACTCCAGAATCTGTGCTCTAATTTCTAAATATTATAATATCTTCTACTGTAAATAGAGTGTGGGAAAAAACTCAATATTGACATCGATCCTGTCTATACACAACTAATGTCTAAGTGGTGATGATTTTGACCAGTTTGAGAACTATTTTCATTAGCACTACCTCTCACATTATTTGAGTTTTGTCAAGTCAAGCACCGAGCAATGAGGAGCAGCCTGCACCACTGGAACCTAACTGATGGCTATGATTCAACAGCTCTTGAGGATGACAGGTCCAGCCATCTGACTGTGAATAAGACATGAGACCTAAGACATGAGCCAAAGACATTATGCAGTTAGCATTACTTGTAGCAGGCACTAGGCTCAAAACATTCATATTGGCTATAAATTCACGTTTGTTTGTCCATCTGTTTGTTTTAACAGATAAACACCATGGGCCACAGGCCATGTTGGAGTTAGTGCTCTGATATTATACAGCTTCCTCCATTTGCTGCTTCTATTACCACTGTGCTCTCCTTGCTGGTCATCATTTAATACAGATGTGAAATTTTATTTCAACCAAAATAGAAAATTTTGCTTAGGTACCAACTGTGGGACTTAGAGATCAAATCCCAACCTCAGCTGCTTTCAGAAAAATCTTTAAAGCTTCAGTTATCAACTTAGCAGAATGGAGATTACAGTGTTCACCTACCCAGAGCAAGACAGTCTGAATAATGGAAGGTTACCAAATTATTGATTGGAACGATGATAAGAAAAATTGAGGAAATAATATATAAAGGTTCAGTAACTATGAAAAATTGCTTTCATGGTTGTTGTTGTTCAGTCACTAAGTCATGTCTGGTTGTTTGAGATCGCATGGCCTGCAGCACGCTAGGCTTCCCTGTCCTTCACTATCTCCCAGAGTTTGCTCAGACTCATGTCCATGGAGTCAGTGATGCTATCCAACCATCTTGTCCTCTGTCACCCATTTCTCCTCTTGACCTCAATCTTTCCCAGCATCAGGGTCTTTTCCAATGAATCAGCTCTTCACATCAGGTGGCCCAAATAATGGAGCTTCATCTTTAGCATCAGTCTTTCTAATGAATAGTCAGGGTTGATTTCCTTTAGGATTGACTGGCTTGATCTCCTTGCAGTCCAAAGGACTCTCAAGAGTCTTCTCCAGCACCACAGTTCAAAAGCATCGATTCTTTGGTGCTCAGCCTTCTTTATGGTCCAACTCTTATATCCATATATGACTACTGGAAAAACCACAGCTTTGACTAGATGGACCTTTGTCAGCAAAGTGATGTCTCTGCTTTTTAATATGCTGCCTAGGTCTGTCATAGTTTTTCTTCCAAGGAGCAAGCAACTTTTAATTTCATGGCTGCAGTCATTGTCTGCAGCGATTTTGGAGCCCCCCAAAATAAAATCTGTCACTGTTTCTACTTTCTCCCCATCTATTTGCCATGAAATGATGGGACCAGATGCCATGATTTTAGTTTTTTGAATGTTTAATGGTATGAGGATTCAAATTTTAAAATAAAGACAGGCCTACTCTGTCATTTATACACTATCAAAAGAACAATCCTTGAAAATGTTTTTACTATCTCAAGACCCTATGTGTGCACACAATGTATATATTCACACACACAAACACATGAACATATATCATTTCAACTTCAAAAATAAAATCTTATATTCTGAAGAACGTACAAAATGAAAGGAAAAATAAAATGCATCTTTCAAAAAACCTATTTCAATCACTCTCTAGTCCCTATTCTAGATGATCTAAGACATATACTATAAATTAACATAAAGATGAAGAAGTTACTTTACAATTCTCCTGTGCTTATCAAATATTAAAAATATGCTACTTACATTGGGAACATTGTGGGAAGACCTGAGGCAGAAAAGAGTGGCTTATTAAACTGTCGGATGTCCCATAGTTTTAATGTATCATCACCTGATAAAGGAATGAGAAAAAAAGACAGAAAATAAATTTTGCAAAAACAAACAAACAAAAAAGAACCAGTTCCATGTTTAGAATTTGCTAAACTTAGTATATAACTTTAAGAATAGGACGGATGAGAGGAGGTGGGGGAAGGAGGGAGGGAGGGAGAAAGAAAGGAAAGAGGCAGGAGGGAAGGAAGAAGGAAGCAGATGCACATAACATGTTTTACTGTTTAACTGGGGAGCCTGAGAACAGTAGAAAGGTACAGGATAATGAACTAGCCTCCTAGAAGTTACTTTCCAGATTGATGTAGCATCTGTAGGCTAGGAGGAACCCTGGAGAATCTCTAAAGAGTGACTGTCTGCAGAGCAGATGGTAGTTTCCCTGTGGTGTATTTGTGCAAAACTTGACTTCTTAAGAAGATATTAATTTAACAACCATCAGGACTGAAAATAGTACAATTCACAACAGATTCTTTTTCCCACTTGTGTGTGGGTGAAAATACCCATTAACATTAATGAGGGTGAGCCACGTGATTCTGTTCCCTGCAGGGTAACTCAATCTCTGTCTCTCATTCTTCACCTTGCTGGGGAGTACAGCTTTTCCAAGCCATTTAAAATATAATGAATATTCTTTAAAGAATCACTTTTGAAATATTTCTATAAGGCTACTAACTAATTCCTGTCCATAATGAAAGCCAGAACTCTTATAAGTAATACCTTTGCTGTTCTTGCTCCCCAGTGTCCACAGCTGAGACCTGCCTCCATCCCTGGGGTCCAATAAGGAATTAGTATCAGATGCAAGTGAGGTGAGTGGAGAGTTCAATAAAAAATCCCCATTCTCTCTCCTGTGACCCTGCCTCTGAAATCCAACTTTTGGCAGGTGCACTAATCCACAACTGGCTGGATTAGAGACCTGCTTATACTGGAAGAACGTTTTTGCTTTCAGCCTTTTTAAAAAAGCTTACCCATCCTCACAATCCTCAAACAAAAAGAAAACATTAATCTGTATTAAACAGTTTAGCTAGCCTGGCAGGTTCTGAAGCTAGCAGGAGCACCTCACGACACCCTGGGGACTTTGCTGAACAGAGAAATGTCCATCTGGCATATTCTATACATCCAGGAAAGAAAATGATGGACTACAGCAGACATGTTCTGCTGATGACATGTTACCCAATAGCTAGTATAGGATGGAAGGGGAAAGGAAAATTATCACTAAAATGTCTTTGACTGAAATGGAATTAATCTCATACTTCTAAGGCAGTAATAGCCAACTGGGTAGGGCTGACCTATTTCAAACCCTACAGGAAGAATTTTTAAAGTATGCTCCTCTCTTATTCCCCTTGTCTCTCCCCACTCTACCCAGGAGATTTGGATGTACCACTCTAGAGATGTAAGAATGAGTGACTGTGAGAATTTTCAAGTAGTGCACTTAGCATTTTAAAAACCCTCCTGGAGATTCAGATATACTCTTGGGCTAAAAATCACTGCTTATAAGTAAAGAGTATAGCGTGTGCATACGTGCTAAGCTACTTCAGTCGTGTCTGACTCTTTGTGACCCTATGGACCATAGTCCCCCAGGCTTCCTATCCATGGGATTCTCTAGGCAAGAATACTGGAATGGGTTGCCATGCCCTCCTCCACGGGATCTTCCCAACCCAGGGATCGAACCCACATCACTTATGACTCCTGCACTGGCAGGTGGGTTCTTTACCACTAATGCCACCTGGGAAACCCACAAAGAATACAGTATATGGTATTAAGTAAGAGTCATCTGAGGACTCAGAGAGCAGGTTAGACAACAAGATCCTACTGTATAGCACAGGGAACTCTGCTGAATGTTATGTGGCAGCCTGGATGGGAGGGGAGTTTGGGGGAGAATGGTTACATGTACATGTATGGTTGAGTCCCTTTGTCATCCACCTGAAACTATTACAACATTGCTAATTGGTTATATTCCAATATGAAACAAAAACTTTTTTAAAACAAAACAAAAAATAGGTTAGAATTGCCAAACCAAAATATACATTTTTATGCATATCCATTTTGCCATGTATACCATAAATAGAAAATACATGTACATGTGCTCTGATTTTTAAAATTACGTGAGGGTAAAATATATAAGACTTCTTTGGAAGAAAGAATTGGAATGGATTCCCCAAGGGTAAAGGAACACGGACCAGTTAAACCAAGGGGAAAGCCGTGCTACGTCTGTCTTCCTCGCTTTCACTAAACCCTATCAGTTCAGTTCAGTGTCTCAGTCATGTCCAAACGTTTGTGACCCCATGGACAGCAGCAGGCCAGGCCTCCCTGTCCATCACCAACTCCCAGAGTTTACTCAGACTCATGTCCATCGAGTCAGTGATGCCATCCAACCATCTCACCCTCTGTCGTCCCCCTTCTCCTCCTGCCCTCAATCTTTCCCAGCACCAGGGTCTTTTCTTCTTTCAGGAAAGGAACTCTGCTGTGATGTCCACAGTTTATACCAAGCACCTAGCATAATGCTTAGCTCAGAGTGGTTACTCAACATACAGTAGTTAAGTGAAAATGAATGATGTGAATAAACTATGTGAGAGAATAAATATAACATTGCTAGATTCATTTGCTCTATGGAATAAACACTGAATCCTTTATGTGATATTTAAGGCCATCTATAACATGGCTCCAACCTACTGAAGCCTGATTCTTTCCTCTCCCCAAAAATAAGCCTACTAGAAGATTCTCAGGCACACTCCACACATCCCTGTAACGCTTTGTTCATAAGCTACCCTTACTATTCTCTTATTTGCTTGTATACCACTTATTCATTTGAGAAAGATTTAGCAAAAAGTTAGAAACAACCTACATTCAACCATACGAGTATGGATAAGTCAACTTGTCAATACAATACGATCACAGGATTATGTAACTATTTAAAAAGTAACATCCAGATATACAACGTTGTATTAACTAAATTGAGTTAGTGTTTAAACTGAAAAAAAAAATCAATGGTCGGCAAATAGAAGAGTTTGAAATACCAGACCCAGAACTATAAAACAATATAGAAAGAATATAGAATATCATCTACAAAATTCCATACTATAGAAGCAGAGGTCATCCTCAGAGGTTCCAAACACTGATGAAATTTGGAGGTAAAATTGAAACTTTGGCAAAAAAGTACATATTTTCTAAATTTTACTTGGTAATTTCCAATAAAAGAATACTGCCATGCTGAAAATACACTGTAATGAAAAAAACTAGACTGGCAAAGGCCATTAACAAAAGCACAGCTAGCTTTACTAAGTGCTAAGATATTAGTGTGATACTTGTTAGCGCTAAATATGATCATTTTACATATAGAAACACATCAAGAAGAAAGCTTTTAACCTACCTCCACGAGAAGCAAGGACAGTACCATCATAGGAAAAAGTCACGCAAGAAGTATCTGTGCCTGGGTCATGAGCTTGTTTATAGTGGAATTTCGGATGAACCTGTTTGCAAAGACAAGCAAAGTGCTAACTTCTCATCTGAATCCCAATCAGAACAGTTTTGTGGCAAGAATTATGTTATCATCCAGAAAATGGTACATAACAGCTATAATTTCACCTGAATATAGTTTTTTTTTTAATTCTGGAAAAATTCAAAGGGCTTTTAAAACATCTATTTGCTTTAATAAGAGAAAGGAAGAGACAAGGTTAAAGTTCTAGTGTTAGGAGGTATTTTTCAGACTGCCTCAGCAAGCTCTGAGCAACACAAGATTAGCCCCACACTTAGTTCTTCTTCTTATACTTGTAAAGTTTTAGGAACCATTTTCTATAGTTATCTGAATGAATAAATATAAATAAAAATTACTAATGAATATATTATTAACGCAAAAATATCATCGTGTTCCTAGTATATGTCAGACACTGTGCACACAGCTATAAGTACTGAACCCTCTTTGGTGCACATGTAGGATAAGGCTGTTGATAATGATGAGAGCTAACCTTACTCAGTGCTTACTGTATCCCAGGCACTATATCCTTTGCTACCTTTTGCCTATGGTGTTCTCAATTACTCTGCAAGATTCCCTTCATTGTACAGATTAGAAAACTAAGCACAGAGAATTTAGTACCTTAAGTACCTGTACCTAATGGAAGTTCTTGACTTAAATTCTTACTTATGACCTTACTCATACTGCTAACTATATTGTTTATATATCACCTATTTTACAAAACTGTTATTTCTTGTATCAGCAAATGTGTGACTGGGCCTCTGGCAAAAATAATGATGATTAAGCAACTTGAAGCATTTATTCAGATATGTAGTTCTATATGAGATCAATGATTGTAATAATGTAACTCTAGATATAGGAAGAAGAAACAAGAAGAAATATTTTTCCTGGACTATAAAAGACTAGTAAGACAGGTAGGTGACCCAGAGACTTGGTTACTGTTAACAGCTTACCAGGTGGCGCAGTTGCTAAGGAATCTGCCTGCCAACGCAGGAGACACAAGAGACAGGTTTGATCTTGCATGCAAGTGATGGATGGGTTTGATCTTGCATGCAAGTGATGGGTTTGATCACTGGGTCAGGAAGATCCCCTGGAGTAGGAAATGACAACCCACTCCAGTATTCTTGCCTGGGAAATCCTACGGACACAAGAGCCTGGCAAGTTATAGTCCATAGGGTTGCAAAGAGTTGGACACAACTGAAGCGACTGAATATGCACATATAATACACCAATCAGGTGGGATACAGAACATTAAAAGGTACAGAACCCACAGTAGTCATATCATAGAAACTTCAGCATGAACCCAAGAGCAAGCAGGCAGTTTCATTTTGATTGAGATTTTTATATCAAATCTGCTCTTCAATTATTAACTTCATTTTTTTCAGTCACTAAGTATGTCCAACTCGGCGACCCCATGGACTACAGCATGCCAGACTTCTCTGTCCTCCACTATCTCCCAGAGTTTGCTCAAGTTCATGTCCATTGATTCCGTGATACTATCTAAACATCTCAACCTCTGCCACCCTGTTTATAGAAGAATTTAGGATGAACCTGTTTGCAAAGACAAGCAAAGTGTTAACATCTCATCTGAATCCAGACAAGAACAGTTGTAGCATGAATATTTTATTTCATCATACAGAAATGATATATAATAGCCATATGTAAAATCTTAATTTACCTGAATATAGTTTTTTTTATTCTGGAAAAAATTTCAAAAGGCTTTTAAAATACCCATTTACTTCACTTTAACCAATAACAAAAGTTTTGTTCCATGAAATAAACTGGATAACCAGAAGAGATCTTAAATTTGCATAAAACATCATATGGACAATCTGCAATGAAAAATACACCCACATTTTGAAAAAAAAGTCAATGTGATTGAAAAACACTTCTGGCATAATATGGGAAATCTAAAGCTACAACTTCTCCTTTAACACCTTTTATAATCATCACAGGCAAAATACATCATTCTTTAAGGAAGTTGAGATTGTTAGCTCCTTTACATAGGCTTCCGATTCTTAGAAGTGCCTTATCTTAGACTTGGACAACATCAAGTTTCAAATACTCACAGATGGGAAATGCAAGCACAAAAACCTAGTTTTAAAGGCCCTTTCTGAGATCACAAAGTACAAACTTCTAACTGGTAAAGTCACCCTTTCTGAGCAGATGGTCACAGAGCCTCCAGCAGTGAGGAACTCATTACGACACAAGCAACATGAGTGCATTTGTCTGGGTGGCTCTAATTGTAACACCTTTCTTAAACTGGATCCAAGACTCCCTTCCTTCTAACATCTCCTTGTGAGTCGGTCCTGCCTTCTTTTGGCTATGCTAATCCTAGTTTTTCCTCTCTAACAGAGACTGTCAAAATCTCAAAGAAAAATACGACGTCTTCCTCAAAGTCTTAAAAATATACCATTTTCTGTAATTTCTAAATAATCCAAATACTCTACGGTAGTAACCATAGAGTAAACCATGAGTTTACATCCAGCAGATTCCAATAACTTTCTATCACACTAATATGTAACTATCAGTGCAAGAGGAAAGACCACCCTGAAAAGCATCAAAACATGCTTTGTAATTAATAAAAACAGTGGAATAAACTATCTTAAATGAGAGAATTTAAATAAATTGCTAGGCTGAAAACTGGGGGAAATTCAGTAGAAAGAAAACTGGTCCTAGAGCCAAGTCAACCTGACCTAAAATTTCTGCTTACTACATTTTAGTTTGACAGTGGTCAACAGGCTTAATTTTTCTGTTCCATATTAAATAGTTTATTAATCTTGCAAATAACATGCCCTACACATCTTCCTTTCACTCTTACTCTTTCCCTCCAATTCCCAAAGTGACTGAGTTGCATTTAACCTACTATCTCCCTGCCTTGTGTCCACAGCACACATTTATTCAGTCTGTAGTCGGCACCTCCTCTTAGAAAGTTGCTGAAATGCAACTATGCTACCAAAAATCAAACTCTGAGAGCAAGATGAGACAAATGCTAGGCTATCTAACAAACTAGGTGTACTAACATCTAACTGTCCTCTCAAATCTACCCCTGCTGCTGCTGCTGCTGCTAAGTCACTTCAGTCATGTCCAACTCTGTGCAGACCCATAGACGGCAGCCCACCAGGCTCCTCTGTCTCTGGGATTCTCCAGGCAAGAACACTGGAGTGGGTTGCCATTTCCTTCTCCACAAATCTACCCCTAGGTCCCCCTAAATAGACAGGGGATTCAACAGATTCACTGAGAATCTATGTTTAAGCTTAGTTATAATCAAGCTTAAAAATAGCTGGAGTGCGAAGTCAAGTGGGCATTAGGAAGCATCACCACAAACAAAGCGAGTGGAGGTGATAGAATTCCAGTTGAGCTATTTCAAATTCTAAAAGAGGATGCTGTTAAAGTGCTGCACTCAATATGCCAGCAAATTTGGAAAACTCAGTAGTGGCCACAGGACTGGAAAAGGTCATTTTTCATTCCAATCCCAAAGAAAGGCAATGCCAAATAATGCTCAAACTACCACACAATTGCACTCATCTCACACATTAGCAAAGTAATGCTCAAAATCCTCCAAGCTAGGCTTCAACAGTACATGAACTGAGAACTTCCAGATGTTCAAACTGGATTTAGAAAAGGCAGAAGAACCAGAGATTGAATTGTCAACATCCACTGGAACATAGAAAAAGCAAGAGAATTCCGGAAGAACATCTATTTCTGCTTCATTGACTACGCTAAAGCCTTCGACTATGTGGATCACAACATACTGGAAAATTCTTCAAGAGATGAGAATGCCAGACCACACTACCTGCCTCCTGAGAAATCTGTATGCAGGTCAAGAAACAACAGTTAGAACTAGACATGGAACAACGGACTGGTTCAAAATTGGGAAAGGAGTACATCAAGGCTGTATATTGTTACTTTGCTTATTTAACTTATATGCAGAGTACATCATGCAAAATGCTGGGCTGGATGAAGCACAAGCTAGAATCAAGACTGCCAGGAAAAATATCGATAGCCTCAGATATGCAGATGATACCACCCTTATGGCAGAACGCAAAGAGGAACTAAAGAGCCTCTTGATGAAAGTGAAAGAGGAGAGTGAAAAAGTTGGCTTAAAGCTCAACATTCAAAAAACTAAGATCACGGAATCTGGTCCCATCACTTCATGGCAAATAAATGGGGAAATAGTGAGAGAATTTATTTTCTTGGGCTCCAAAATCATTGCAGATAGTGACTGCAGCCATAAAATTTAAAAAACACTTGCTCCTTGGAAGAAAAGCTATGACCAACCTTGACAGCATATAAAAAGCAGAGACATTACTTTGCCAACAAAGGTCCATCTAGTCAAAGCTCTGGTTTTTCCAGTAGTCATGTACGGATGTGAGAGTTGGACCATAAAGAAAGTTGAGTGCTGAAGAATTGATGCTTTTGAACTGTGGTGTTGGAAAGGCTCTTGAGAGTCCCCTGGACTGCAAGGAGATCAAACCAGTCAATCCTAAAGGATATCAGTCCTGAATATTCACTGGAAGGATTAATGCTGAAGCTGGAGTTCCAAAACTTTGGCCACGTGATGCGAAGAACTGACTCATTTGAAAAGACCCCGATGCTGGGAAAGACTGAAGATGGGAGGAGATGGGGACAAAGGAGGATGAGATGGTTGGATGGCATCACGGATGCGATGGACATGAGGTTGAGTAGGCTGTGGGAGCAATATGTGAACTGTGAACTTCCAGAAGTTCAAGCTGGATTTAGAAAAGGCAGAGGAACCAGAGATCAAATTGCCAACATCTGATGGATCATCGAAAAAGCAAAAGAGTTCCCGAAAAACATCTATTTCTGCTTTATTGACTATGCCAAAGCCTTTGACTGTGTGGATCACAAGAAACAGTGGGAAATTCTGAAAGAGATGGGCATACCAGACCACCTGACCTGCCTCTTGAGAAACCTGTACGCAGGTCAGGAAGCAATAGTTAGAACTGGACATGGAACAACAGACTGGTTCCAAATAGGAAAAGGGGTGTGTCAAGGCTGTATATTGTCACCCTGCTTATTTAACTTATATGCAGAGTACATCATGAGAAACCCTGGGCTGGAGGAAGCACAAGCTGGAATCAAGATTGCCAGGAGAAATATCAATAATCTCAGATATACAGATGACACCACCCTTATGGCAGGAAGTGAAGAAAAACTTAAGAGCCTCTTGATGAAAGTCAAAGAGGAGAGTGAAAAAGTTGGCTTAAAGCTCAACATTCAGAAAACTAAGATCATGGCATCCAGTCCTATCACTTCATGGCAGATGGGGAAACAGTGGAAACAGTGGCTGACTTTATTTTTCTGGGCTCCAGTATCACTGCACATGGTGACTGCAGCCATGAAATTAAAAGACGCTTACTCCTTGGAAGGAAAGTTATGACCAACTTAGAGAGCATATTAAAACGCAGAGACATTACTTTGCCAACAAGGTCCGTCTAGTCAAGGCTATGGTTTTTCCAGTGGTCATCTATGGGTGTGAGAGTTGGACTATAAAGAAAGCTGAGCACTGAAGAATTGATGCTTGTGAACTGTGGTGTTGGAGAAGACTCCTCAGAGTCCCTTGGACTGCAAAGAGATCCAACCAGTCCATCCTAAAGGAGATCAGTCCTGGGTGTTCATTGGAAGGACTGATGTTGAGGCTGAAACTCCAATACTTTGGCCACCTGATGCAAAGAGCTGACTCATTGGAAAAGACCCTGATGCTGGGAAAGATTGAAGGCAGGAGGAGAAGGGGACAACAGAGGATGAGATGGCTGGATGGCATCATCGACTCAACGGACGTGGGTTTGGGTAGACTCTGGGAGTTGGTGATGGACAGGGAGGCCTGGCATGCTGCGGTTCATGGGGTCACAAAGAGACGGACCTGACTGAGTGACTGAACTGAACTGAACTGGGAGCTGGTGATGGATAGGGAAGCCTGGTGTGCTGCAGTCCATGGGGTCGCAAAGAGTCAGACACAACTGAGCAACTGAACTGAACTGAACTGAAGCAAAGGTACCACGTATCTTGTATCATCTGTCAACCTAGCATCTCATTAGTGTTTCTTCCATAAATAACAATGTGATTACCTACCTTCCAGAAGGAGAGCTGCAATTAAAAAATCCTGGGAAACTAGAGCTGCACTATTAACAAAATAAAGCAGCTTCTATCTGTAGGGTTCTAGAAAATTTCATGAATTCTTAGAAGTGATAACGACAGTGATTAAATAGTAACTGAAATGGGAAAGTCTTTTTGAAATGGCTAGCCTAGTGCCTGCATATGACGGTCAGTCAATTTAACATGTGCTCCTACTTCTTAATTTCTGAGCACCAAAGCCTAGTCCATTAATTCCTTGATCAAGGATAAAAACCATTTGCAATAGAGGCAGGGAAGCAAAGTGGTTAGTCTCACAGTCTGGTGTGAGACTACTCAAGTGTATGAATTCTAGCTCTACCACTTATTAGCTATCTTAACAGTCGGGAAAAAGGAGGATCAATAACACTACCTACCTCATAGGGTTATTGTAAAGATAAAATGAGAAAGTTTAGGTCAAGTCCTTAGAAAGGAGACTAACAATCAATAAGTGTTGGCTGATAATAATGGTATTGTGAACCTGCTGTGTTCCAAGTACTGTGCTAGGTGTATTACATAGACTATTTTTATTCATCATGTAAATCCTTGCAAAGTAGGTACATTTTTCATTTCATAGATAAGGGAATAGATTCAGAGAGGATGAATAATCATTCTAGGCTTAAGGTCAGTAGCAGGACTCATGCCACCTTGGTTGACTCTCAAAATCATATTTCTTTACCTTGAAATTGCTTGATAAAGAAAAACTGTGAAAATATGTTGTATCATCTTTAAAACAGAGTTTAAAAGCAATAATGTATTTAATACCACTGAACTGTACATTAAAAATAATTAAGATGGTAAAAAAAAAACCCCGAGGAAAAGACTGGGAAAGATTGAGGGCAGGAGGTGAAGGGGATGACAGAGGATAAGACGGTTTGATGGCATCACTGACTGTATCATGGACTCAGTGGACATGAGTTTGGGCAAGCTCCAGGAGTTGGTGATGGAGAGGGAAGCCTGGCGTGCTGCAGTCCACGGGGTCGCAAAGAGTCAGACACAACTGAGTGACTGAACTGATAATCAAGCAATTCCAATCAATTCTATATTTTCAATCACATGTTAGGGTTACTTGCTATACCACCAGTATTAAAAATGTTCCAGGATTCTTTTAAACGCCAAGAGTAAACAACAGAATAAGTATAGATGGGTGCGTGCACGCACACACGCTTAGTTGTTCAGGCATGTCTGACTCTCTCAACCCCATGGACTGTAGCCCACCAGGCTCCTCTGTCCATGGGATTCTCTAGGCAAGAATACTAGAGTGGGCAGCCATTCCCTTCTCCAGGGGATCTTCCCCACTCAGGGATCAAACTCAGTCTCCTGCACTGCATGCAGATTCTTTACCCTCTGAGCCATCAGGGAACCCCCAAAATACAGGCCTAGACTGAATATAATTTCCTCCTGTTTCTCTGACTTTGGAGATATATAGTAAGGATTATGAGAATAATGTATACAAAAGTATAGGAACTGTCATATAAAAGTACTTTTCAATTCGCTATTCCCACAAAGTCATTTCAATTACAGAAAATTAGACAATAAAACCTCTCCAAAAGATTCTGCAATAGTCAAATTAATATACTGTATGAACATGGCATTCCTAGAGATAGAAGAGATGGGCAGACAACAAAGATACTGCTTAATATCTACAATCAAAAAGAGAGAGAAATAGAGAAGCAGGAGGCTAAAGATGGTAATTTCAATAAAAAAAAATCATGATCTCTTGCTCTGTTCCTATATCTGACCCTATTTTCAGATCAGAAACCAATTGACTATAGAGGTAGCCAGATTCCTAAGAGGACGGACAGTGCTCCTCAGTGGGGCAGTAATTCTCGTCCTTCCAAAAACGGATTGTTGACTATAGACTGAATAAAGTAGTAGTCTCAACTGTAGCCACCATGCTAACTGGGATATCAGTATAGCTAGAGCAGACTAACAAGCCTTGGGTTGACTTGGACTCAAGGAGTTCCCATTGGCCTGGCCAAAGTTTTCAAAGAACTGTACTGCAGTCTGAGATTCTTCTTAGCCAGCCCTCCTTCGTTGCCTCCCTCTCTCCTTCACAGGAGTCAGATCTGCATCACCACCTGATACTCTCCAGCTCTCCATACACTTTTCCCTTACAGGAGATTCGGCAACAAATCTTTTATGCATCTAATGCTGCCTTAACATTTGCTTCTCTGAGAACCCTAACTAAGAGGACATCAGCAAACAAGACACAAGCAGAGAATTGTAAAGGCATATATGTAGGGACTTGCTTTCTTGCTGCTTTTGGAACCCTTGTGAAAAATTACAAGATGCTTTCTGGATGACCAGGGACATGTGTCCAGTCATCCCACAGCACCAGCGGACAGCTAGCCAATAGCCAGACATGCTGGTGAGGCCAGTCTAGAGTACCCAGCCTTGACGGAGCGGTTAGTTAAGTGCAGATGCAGTAGAGAAGCCAAGCCAGTTCAGACCAGAAGATCTGCCCCCGACCCAGAGAATTGTGAGAAATAATTACTGCTTGTTGTTTTAAGCTACTAAGTTCTAGGGGAGTTTCTTATGCAGCAAAAGCTAACTAATACAACACATGAAGGATGTGAACAAGGTGGAGCAGATCGTAAGCATTATATGTGTCTAACATTATTATGGGTCAGGTGATACTACAGGAGCATTAATAAAGTTTTAAGAAGGTTAATTCTTGCTCCCCTACCTTAGCACTCTACCAAATAATGTTCATCATAAACTAGTCCCGCTGCTGCTACTGCTGCAAAGTCGCTTCAGTCGTGTCCGACTGTTAGCAACCCCATGGACTGTAGCCCACCAGGCTCCTCCATCCATGGGATTTTCCAGGCAAGAGTACTGTACAAACCAACAATTAAAATTAATTCAACTGTATCATGCCTGTACTTTATATAATCATTACACTCCGCTTTCACCTTTTTGCATCTGCCTGTGAGAATAAAAGTTCTCTCTAGTAATGTTTCTTAATCTTTGCTGGCATTGCTTGAGATAATTATTGTCTCTGGATAGTTGTAGAGTGTTTTCATCCAGTTGCAGCCATTTCTTCTATATATTCTTTGACACTAAGACAATGATTCCAGAAGACAATATTTGAGTAAGAGAGGTGAATACTTGGAAATAGCTCATTCATGGAAAACACAGAAGGGAGGGTTGTGTGCTTAAATTGCTTTTCTTTATGTTACCAGATGAATAACATTTCTGATCCTTTCTTTCAAGTAGGTCAGCCTCAGATTATTTCTTTCCCAGGCTCATCATCTGAACTCTAAGAACCCCAATGAGTCTTAGAGCACAGCATAATATGTAATGTATCACATATCATGGTGCTTACAAGATGAACATAAAAAATACAGCAAATGAAACTCTGAACTTTTGAGCATGTTTCAAGGAAACAACATATTTCATACCAAGTTGATAGTTTCCAAGCTCCTAACTTTTTTTAAAATAGATAATTATATTCCAGCCAAGATGTTGTCCCCTTTCCTCATTCCTTTCCACTCTCTACCTCTCTTCCTTTATTTTTTAAAAATAAAGACAAAGACAATGATATCTGACAAAGGTTTCTGGAAAGTCCATTTATCATCTCTCATAAAATAGTGTAATAATAAAATTTTTAGGATCCATATTTACAACATCAATCACATTTACTGAGGACCCATTATACACACAACATAGAGATGACAAATGAAGAGACAGTGTAGAATCTTCTTACAATGATTCACAAGTTGGGAAAGGAGAAGAAACACTTAAGACCTCTTATTCTTTCATAAAACATTTCCTGCATCAAACGTAAGCCAGGTTTAAAGGGCATCAAAATGACTAAGAACCGACTTCTGCCATAATAAGGACACTCACAGGAGGGGTGAGGGGAGGGCGGGAGGAAGTGAGAGGGAGCGCGTATGACCAGAGCTGAACTTGTCAGCAGGACTCTCCACTCTCAGTCCAGGTTCACTGCTGCAACCCCTGTGATTTCAGAAAACAGTTATGACCATAGCATTTATTCTTCAACTGTATTTGGCAACGAGATAGCCCAGCCTTCATTCGTCACTGGACAATGTTGCAATTTCATGTGTTTGGTCATCTCGGACCAGGTGAACGCAGTGTGCCACTACCTAGGGCTCTGTCTGATGACCAGCTGGAAGCTGCAGCTGCAGAAGGCTCAGCCACGAGCTCTGTGAGTCACAGGCAGAACATGATGCCACTGCTCTGGAATCTTCTGGCTCCCCATGTGCTTGCAACTTGAAATTCAAGGTGTTTACTTTAGTCTATAAAACAAACCCCTTATGGCTCGGGCACAAGTTACCTTCACATTAATCTCCCTTCTTATAAACCCGAGCTGAGATCAGCTGGTATCCCAGTTAGGCACTCGAGATTTATGCTTCAGAAATCTGGATGCAAATAAACGTTAGAGCCCTACAAAAAACTCCTGCTTTTAGGATTGCAAGAAAGCATGAAATCAAACTTTGGACTTAGAGACTCCATTTCTAACCTCTGAGACATCATATAGACTCATTTAAAGATGGGGCCGTTATCTTATTAGAGCTTTTAAATATCTGGTATATTTTACTATTATAATTTTAAGCAAAGTGTAAGTTTACTGGGGGAAAAAATGAGGTAATACAGAATCTCATATGATATTTTGTGGCTCTCTAAATGAGGATACACCTATGTCACCAAAAGGAAAGATTTAAGAAGAAAGTCCTTCTAAAGAGAAGTCTCAAAGCAGGGTTTCCCAAAAGATGTTGTGCTTAACATCATCAGATGTAGGGGTGGGGGATGGGATGGGGGTCATTCTATAGCCAAGAAAGCCTGGGAAACCAGAGTTTATTTGCGTACCATGGCCTTGTCTTGAAGATTCACAATGCACATTAGTAGATTAAAAGCCAGGGTCTTTTAAGCAGTAGTCCTAGAATAAATCAACTTCTCTAACATTTCCAAAGCTTATTTCACTATGGAACCATTTTTTTTCCCCTCCTTCTTTTCAGAAAGTACTTACTAACATGAACAGAATTAACATTCTCTGGATCTTAATTGGGGAACTATATATTTAGAGCAAGGGTTAGTAAACTTTTTCTGGAAAAGGCCAGACAGTAAATATTTTAGGCTTTGGGGACTGTAAAGTCTCTGTTGCAACTATTCACTTGTGCTGTGACAGTATGAAAGCAGCCACAGATGGTAAACAAGTGGATGAGGCTGTGGTCCAATAAAACCTTATTTATAAAAAGAGGTGGCAGGCTGGATTCGGCCTGTAGTTTGCTGACCTTGGATCTACAGAGAAGAAAAATCTTTGGGAGAGGCACTCTATTTGTAAAAATCATTGTTATATAAACTAAAAAGGCTTCCTTGTGATTCAACAATAATTTTAGCTTGTAACACTAATGGTGATGGCAATAGTAATAATAATAACAGGTACATTTACTGAACATACTGCTACTTGATGCAACATAAAATTTCCTAATTTCATTCTTAAAACAAGCCTCCTGTAATTATCATCTCATTTAACAACCAAGAAAACTGAGGCTTAGAGAGGTAACTTACCCAAAGAATATGACTAATAAATACAGCAAAAATTGGAACCCTGAATCTAACTCTAGAAACTGTACTCCTTACTAAAACACCATTTTTTTTTTACTTATTTATATATCTATATTTACATTTGCAGCCGTGTTTTAAACTAGGCTGGTTTTGGGTTTGCACAGATTATTACTATAATAGCTCTAAATGAACTGCATCTCCTTGTACTCCCAGGAAAGGCAATGCAAGGAGAGAGATGGATAACATAAAGTAACTTTTTTCTTCTTCAAACCTCATTTTTTTTTTTTTTTACACTATTAGGGATTTCTGGGAAAAAATGTTATTACAAATTCCATCTAAGGCAGAACCTACCAGCCTTTCATCCATACAGGGGCAGTGAAAATCACAAACCAGTCATTTTTCAGCTCCTCTAGCCCTGGTCAATGGGATGTGGCACATGATAATACAGCTAATACAGTAAATGCTAAATTTATAGCATTTACTCTGAGCTAGACACTGGCCTGGAAGAAGGCAATGGCACCCCACTCCAGTACTGTTGCCTGGAAAATCCCATGGATGGAGGAGCCTGGTGGGCTGCAGTCCATGGGGTTGCTAAGAGTCGGACACGACTGAGTGACTTCACTTTCACTTTCCACTTTCATGCACTGGAGAAGGAAATGGCAACCCACTCCAGTGTTCTTGCCTGGAGAATCCCATGGACAGAGAAGCCTGGTAGGCTGCAGTCCATGGGATCGCACAGAGTCAGACACGACTGAAGTGACGCAGCAGTAGCAGCAGCAGCAGACACTGTCCTAGGTGTGTGGTATTAACCTCTTAAAATCCTTCAAGAGCCTTATGAAATAAGCACTATTATATCTTTGTTTTTCAGGGAGAGCATGGTGGTGCAGAAAGGTAAGGTCATGTGGTCAGTCAGTGGCAGGGCCAGGATTTGAACCCAAGCAGCCTGGCTCTGGGACCTGCACCTTTAACCACCACTGTACTCATACATCCTCATGGCTCTTCTGACTTGAGTCTCCCTCAGCTCGGACCCCCATTTGCAACTAAGGTGGACCTGGACTCTGTAGCACCCTTGCTCTTTCCGTATTAAGCCAGTCCTCTCCTCAATCACCAAGGGAATTTGAAGGTGAAAGGTGGGAAAGTGCAGCAAGACAGTGAAGGCGGGCTAGTGGGTGAGCAAACACAACAGTTTTTGGTAACAGATAAAGTCACTGTCCATGACCAGACCCAATTCCAGGTCACTAGCTCAACTCAGCCCATAAGCATACGCTGACAAGCCTTTACTCAAGAAGATCATACTGAGAGTCCCTGAAGTAATTTAAAGCTTGGTAAATAACACAGGACACAGCTAGCAATGAGGAGATCCTACTGACTGTTGTGGATCTCCTGAGCTGCCCTTGTGCGATGCTGCTACCTTTTTGCATCCATCTTTACTCCTAAGCTTGGAGTAACAGGAGTTAGGATCTTAGACTGGCAACAGCACATAAAAAACACAAATGTGGACACAAGCGCAGCTTTCAATTCAGCTCTTTAATTGAAGAGGAACTTGAAAGCCACTATGCCAACACCGGAAGCACGGTGCCGTGGAATGACCTGCCTAGACAGGAGGGAAAGCCCGGCGGTCCCCCCTTTGAAGTCCAGCTGCCTGAGATTCACTGGCAGCCGACCTTCAAAGAGAGCCGATGCTTCCTTCCCTCAGCCTGGCCGCCAAGCTTCCCGGGCAGCTGAGCAGATTTAGCCACTCTCTGCCCAGCTGTCTGTGAACTCTGGCAGCCAGTTCAAGTGAGGGATAGAGAGGTGGTGCGGGAGGGAGTGGGAGGAAGAGTGAGTGGGGGGGGGGTTGGTGGAGGGTGGCGGGCCCAGTGGCGCCAGGGCAAAGAGGATGCTGGGTCCCCTTGGAGCCAACTTTATCAATGTCAGTCAAAAGACCAAGCTTCCAAGGGGAGCCCAGTCCAGCGCCACTACAAAGCAACTACTGGGTAAGCACAGAAATTTCAAATACTTCATCCTTCAAAAGCTGAGTGAATCTCAAATGCACTCTCCTACAGATGCCCCAGTTGCTGCAGAAAGCAGTCCACGCTTGACATAGGGGCACAGGGGACAAAGTTCAGGTCGAGAATCAAAAATGCACCATCCTTTACTAATTTTGATTTTCCAGCATTGTGAGTTTATGCTTCTTGGGGACTTTTGGGGTTGTTTGCCCAGTTTGTTGTGGCAACCCTTCTGTTCCCCTGGCAGCCAGTAGCTGAAACCACTTCTCTGTTTCTGGGCCTGTGTGGCAGATGCTTGGAGAAGACTGACGCGTAGAACATAAACATCACCAGTGTGTTGGTACGTTTATCCTCTGGAACCATATGCTTGAAACAGAGGACAGTGTGTGTTGTCAGCTGCAGGTGCAAAAGGGATACAGAACAGCCCTACTGGTGACAGCGAACTTTCAGAAGAAGTCTATCTAAGAACCAGATCTTCTGTTTGGTAAAGTGGGAGGCTACGAAAGTGACAGACATACAGAAAAATGGAAACCAAAGAACCGAAGCATCATGAACGGAGGAGTCAATTATCAGATCTGCATTTCAGATGGAGCCCTCTGGAAGCCACCTGGAGAGGAAGAGAGGAAGACTGGAAGCCAGAGTAAAAATGATGATCAATTTCATGAAGCCTTTCCTCTAGCTTTGTACAATTTGGTTAGGAAAGAAATGCAAGGACAAGCTTGTACTGAGCACCATGACAACATGAGGGAAAGACCTAAGTACTCACATAGACTACTGTATTAAGTCATTAGCTACAAACACATCCTCCTCCCTGCTCTTTAGATGTCTTTAAAACTGTATGACACAGCAGCCCAGCATTAAGTGTAATGATATCAAAGAGACACAATCCAGGACTTCCCTGGTGGTACACTGGATAAGAATCTGCCTGCCAATGCAAGAGACACAGGTTTGATCCCTGGTCCGGGAAGACCCCACATGCCGTGCAGCAACTAAGCCCGTGGGCCACAACTATCGAGCCTGTGCTCGAGAGTCCAGGACCTGCAACTGCTGAAGCCTAGATATCTTGGAGCCAGTGCTCTGCAAGAAGAGAAGCCACCACAGTGAGAAAACCCAAGCACCGCAACTAGAGAGCAGCCCCTGCTTGCGCAACTAGAGAAAAGCCTGCACCGCAACGAAGATCCAGAACAGCCAGAAATAATAAATAAAAATCACAAAAAAGAAACAATCCAAAACGTATTATCTGACTTTAAAAGTAATAACACTAAGCCTACAGAAGGAGCACCAATTAATATTTGCTGAAATCAGTCCAACTTTTTTCACTTATTCTACAAATATGTATGGAATCCTTGCCACGTGCAGGGCACTATGCCAGGTACTGCAGGTAACACATTAGTATTAATGAAATGGCTCCTTTCTCTCCAGGAGATCTGGCCAGAAAGGGAGGCAAACATAAAGACAAATATTTAGACTGCGTTGTGCAATAAAAAATGGTAGTATCCCCTAGTTATATAAAAATCCACAAAATAGTGGTTAACTCTTCCATGGCAGTATACTGGTGATAGGTTGGAGGTGGAGGAAAGAGAAATCGGGGAAAGTCTGGTAGGAGGCTTGACTGTGCTCAAGGTTAAGGAGGAGATCACTAGGAATACAAAAAAGTTTTTTACTCCCCTAGAGGGCTCAGAATACATAAGACTCAGAACTGTGACACAGCACGTAGCTTTTGGAGCCACAGGAGGTACTACAAACGAATCTGTAGCCTGTAAGACTGGAGAGCAGGAGGTCAAATCATTAGTGGCTTCATATGCGTTATGGAGAGTTTATCTGTACCCATGGGCAACGCTGAGCCTCTGAAGGGTTTTGAGGAGAGAAGGGTAATATGATCATATCTGTATTTCGAAAGATTACTCTGCAGTTGTAGGAAAGATAAACTGGAAAAGGGAAGACTGAGGGCAGGCAGAAAAGTTAAGAAACACCTGCAGCGGTCCAAGTAGGAGCAGGTGGGGCTTGCAGTTGAGTGATGGAGGAGTACGTCCATCAGCTTAAGTTGTATCATTAACTGTGATACGGGCAGTTTTCCACGCATAAGTGAAGTG
This sequence comes from Bos indicus, assembly GCF_029378745.1. Taxonomy (NCBI): domain Eukaryota; kingdom Metazoa; phylum Chordata; class Mammalia; order Artiodactyla; family Bovidae; genus Bos; species Bos indicus. The sequence goes on from NC_091779.1 coordinate 36,663,538, forward strand.
GACACGGCAAATACTGTGTACCTTGGGTAGGAACCTGACAACGAAAGAAGGAAGAGTTGAATAAGGCTTTTGTTAAATCAGCTAAATAAGAAGCAGAAGCTTCAGCATATTTTCTAGGAGCCAGTAGGGATAAAAAGGATAAAAATACAGGAAAGGGAGTAACTGATAGAATTAAGTCTCAGAGGAAGCAGGAAGAATGTGATCAAGTGCACAGGTGGAAGGATTAGTGAGGAACTAGAAGAGAAAGACCTCTTCCTTGGAGACTTCAAGGAAGGAGGCTGAGAGACCAGAAAGTCTGATCACAGAGACACATTTATACATAAGAGGGTGAAAAATCTGACAAAAGTCCAACCTAGTATCCTTACTTTCCCATGTGAAGGAGAGTTGACTGAGTAGGGAGCAAGGGACTATAAAATGGACCAGAGAAGAGCAGGGAATGTTTGAAAATACCCAATGAGATGAAATGACAGAGATAACTGAATAGGAAAAAAGAAGAGATTACCAAAGGCAATGAGGGCCAAGGAGAAAACATATATCATAAACCTGGAATGGTAGCAACCTGAAAAACTGACTTTTATCAGGCTGGACTGGAGCTAGACTGAGGAAGCAAAGGAACCACACTTCTGGGGCTAATAGGCAGTAAATAAAAAATAAAGAACAGCTAACAATCTCAGTAAAATGTATACTGCAGAAGTCAAATGACCTTTTCTCCAAGGACTACAGCCCAGGGTTAACTGGCTTAAATTTGTGTTTTGCACCTCCAGATCAAAGTTAAGATCAATGTAATGCAACTTTAACTTGGTAGCTCAATTATAAAAATAAAACTTTTAAAAAATGTACACTTTATTAAAGAAAATGCCTTCACAACAACTAAAAATGGTAGTTTTACTTATTCTGGGATTCTCCAGGCAAGAATACTGGACTAGGTTGCCATTCCCTTCTCCAGGGGATCTTCCCTATCCAGGGACTGAACTCAGGTCTCCCCCATTGCAGGCAGATTCTTTACTGTCTGATCCACCAGGGAAGCCCATTCTGAGCACAGCATTAACTTATTTTTTAAAAATCAGGAGTTCCAATGACACTCACTTAAGAAATCAATGTGAAGGAAATACTTATTGGTTGCCTTCAAGGACCCTGCCATTTTGCTGTGCTTGTAGGAACAGACACAAAAACACAATGCTATCTTCAAGATGATGATGCTTTAACTCACCTTCTAAGTACTTAAATAACTTTCTTTTATCTGTCAAAAATCTCCTCACTCATTAAATTTGTTCATGATCCTGGCGACGTGACTCTCACTAAAACCACAAAAATGGACACTGATCAAGTAGTAACTATCAGAGAAAAAGGTTTTCTTAGAAAGTATTTTCAACCACATGATAGCACGTGTATGTGGGATCTAAAATACGACATAAGTGAACTTGTCTACAAGACAGACTCTCAGATCCAGAGAACGGACCTGTGGTTGTCAAGGGGCTGAGGAAGAAGGGGCTAGCGGATGCAAACCACTGTACAGAGAATGCAAACCACAGGTCCTACTACATGTACAGGGAACTATATTCACAATCCTGTGATAAACCATAATGGAAAAGAATATGAAAAAATACACACACACTCATATAAAACGGAACCACTTTGCTGTACGGCAGAAATTAACACAACATTTTAAATCAACTATATTTCAATAAAATACATTTTAGAAAAGTATCTTCATTTATTTTTTAATTCAAATAAGAGAGAAGAAATGAATAGAAATTTATAAAAATCTATATGCACTCAAGAAATTAGGGATTTCCAGCTTTTCCGAATAAACTAAAAGACATTACAGCCCTTATTTCCACATTACAACAACAGGCTGATGGAGGATATGATTGTGGAAAAAACCAGTTTTCATCTGTAGTTTTCCATCACTATTCACACAGAACACTTCACTTCTGACACTTCTGGTTACCAAATGTGTGGGGGGTTTTCCCCCACACCAAGCAGTTATCCAAGACATCAGCACAGAGTCCTCCAGTGGAGCTCAATTCTGACCCTACGGAGGGCAAAGTTCAGCCCTACAAGTCTGCACCACCCCACTCCCACTTCAGGTGCCAATCACAAGCGGGAGATCCCCAGCCTCCTTGGGTTCAACTAATTTGCTAGAGCAACTCACTGAACCCTAACAAATACTTATGTGCATTGATTAATTTATTACAGAATGTGATAAAGAATACAGATACACAGGGTGAGGTCTGGCTTCTGTCCCATGGAGTTGGAGTACATCACCCTCTCAGTACATGGACGTGTTCACTAACCTGGAAGCTCTCCCAACTCCATGCTTCAGGGATTTTTATGGAGGCTTCCTTCTCTAGAGAAGTGGGGAACAGGGCTGATAATTCCAGGCTTCTAATCATGTGGTCCTTGTGGTGACCAGCCCCCATCTAAGAGCCATCCGAGTCACCAGACTGGAACAAAAGCTGCTCCCAGTATTCTCATCACATAGGAATTTACAAGCGTTTTAGAAACCCTGTGTCACAGATTGGAGATGAAGACCAAATATATGTATTTCTTATAAATCACAATATCATAGAGGGGGGAAAAAAGACTGCATTAAGGTAACATGACAAAAGAAGTTGTCTTAATTTGAAGTAAAGAAGATGTAACATTTAACAGTAAGATATTATTAAACATAAGCATAGGGATGCACTGAACTTTTTTTTTTTTTTTTTTTGGCCAATAGCTATAATTTATTAAGTGCTTAGAATTTTTTCCAGCATTTTTGTTATTTGGTGCACTGAATATTTTAATCAAGGCAGAATGTTTCCTCCTTCGAGCAGACAGATATGTTTTGGGAATGGACACAAACCAATCTTTTTTGGGATCCAATACTGAGATCCAAGAAAAATATTCAAAGTATTTATTAGCATTTACCTTTACCTTGTAAAACATTTACTTATCTAAACTGTGCTATCTCCATAAGCTCAAAATATTTTCTTAAATGATCCTTTTCACCTGAGTTTTAATGGAAAAATATTGAGGATCTGCTGTTCATCAGTATGTCAAATTCTGAAGGGCTATCTATAAGTGCATCTACTTCTAAGATGCTTCCCACCACCTGCAGGTGGCAGGCACAGATGATGAGCTTTGGTCCTAGGCAAAAATAATCAACTGCCGACAGAGCAGGGAACCCTCCTACCTCCTGGCCCCAGCCCTTCTACGCAAAGGTCATACATCACAGAGAAACGTGAAGGACAGATCACCTGCCAGACCCAACACCCCTTAAGACACAAAGTAGTGTCTGGTTTGTTATGAAGTCAAAGGAAGGAAACTTGCCCGTGTTCTAGATCCAAACTGTCTAACACGGAAGTCACTTGCCACATGCGGCTGCTGAGATCAAGAAATATGTTTACTAGAGATCTCTTCTAGTAAACAACTAGGGTACTCTTTCTGCCCCCTTCTGATGCCTATGTCAGAAGCTTTCTTTATCTCCTTTATACTTTAATAAAACTTTATTACACAAAAGCTCTGAGCGATCAAGCCTAGTCTCTGGCCCCGGATTGAATTCTTCTCCTCCGGGGGCCAAGAATCCCGGTGTCTTCGCGTGATTCAACAACAACCTTTCATCTTGGGGGCTCGTCTGGGATCCTTCAGGACAAGGTAAGGATGCTTGGAGCTCTAGTTCTTTGTTCTCTTAGCAAACACGTTTTCTGCTGTGCTTTACTAACTCTATGGTGTGCTTGTGTGAATGAATAACATGCCCTGCGTGAAGCAAGTAAGGAGCCCTGCTCTGCGGTTCCACGGTGATCTTATATGGCTTATGGCAGAAACCTGTCGGGGGTTATACCGACCTGCCAATGCCAAGAGGCACCCAATGTCTCCTTCGGGAACCGACCAGAAATGGGCAAAGCGTGTGGACTGAACTCTCCTTTCTCGGTCAAACTTTTCAGTCTCTTTGAGCATTTCATAACTCCTTGGGAATTAGAAGTACTAACCTAATCTATGGCAACCCACTCCAGTACTCTTGCCTGGAAAATCTCATGGACGGAGGGGCCTGGTGGGTTGTAGTCCATGGGGTCGCTACGAGTCAGACACGATTGAGCGACTTCACTTTCACTTTTCACTTTCATGCATTGGAGAAGGAAATGGCAACCCACTCCAGTGTTCTTGCCTGGAGAATCCCAGGGATGGGGGAGCCTGGTGGGCTGCTGTCTATGGGGTCGCACAGAGTCGGACACAACTGAAGCGACTTAGCAGCAGCAGCAGCAGCAGAAATCTCTTCAAGAAAATCAGACATACCAAGGGAACATTTCATGCAAAGATGGGCACAATAAAGGACAGAAACAGTATGGACCTAACAGAAGCAGAAGATATTAAGAAGAGGTGGCAAGAATACATGGAAGAACTATACAAAAAAATTCTTCATGACCCAGATAACCACGATGGTGTGATCACTCACCTAGAGCCAGACATCCTGGAGTCCAAAGTCGAGTGGGCCTTAGGAAGCATCACCATGAACAAAGCTAGTGGAGGTGATGGAATTCCAGTTGAGCTATTTCAAGTCCTAAAAGATGATGCTGTGAGAGTGCTGCACTCAATATACAAGCAAATCTGGAAAACTCATTAGTGGCCACAGGACTGGAAAAGGTCAGTTTTCATTCCAATCCCAAAGAAAGGCAACGCCAAAGAATGTTCAAACTACCACACAATTGTACTCATCTCATATGCTAGCAAATAATGCTCAAAATTCTCCGAGGCTTTAACAGTATGTGAACTGAGAACTTCCAGATGTTCAAGCTGGATTTAGAAAAGGCAGAGGAGACACGTGTACCCCAATGTTCATCGCAGCACTGTTTATAATAGCCAGGACATGGAAGCAACCTAGATGTCCATCAGCAGATGAATGGATAAGAAAGCTGTGGTACATATACACAATGGAGTATTACTCAGCCATTAAAAAGAATACATTTGAATCAGTTCTAATGAGGTGGATGAAACTAGAGCCTATTATACAGAGTGAAGTAAGCCAGAAGGAAAAACATAAATACAGTATACTAACGCATATATATGGAATTTAGAAAGATGGTAACAATAACCCTGTGTACAAGACAGCAAAAGAGACACTGATGTATAGAACAGTCTTATGGACTCTGTGGGAGAGGGAGAGGGTGGGAAGATTTGGGAGAATGACATTGAAACATGTAAAATATCATGTAAGAAACGAGTTGCCAGTCCAGGTTCGATACACGATACTGGATGCTTGGGGCTAGTGCACTGGGACGACCCAGAGGGATGGTATGGGGAGGGAGGAGGGAGGAGGGTTCAGGATGGGGAACACATGTATACCTGTGGCGGATTCATTTTGATATTTGGCAAAACTAATACAATTATGTAAAGTTTAAAAATAAAATAAAATTAAAAAAAAAAAAGGCAGAGGAACTAGAGATCAAATTGCCAATATCCGCTGGATCACAGAAAAAGCAAGAGAATTCCAGAAGAACATTTACTTCTGCTTCATTGACTATGCTAAAGCCTTTGACTGTGTGGATCACAATAAACTGTGGAAAATTCTTCAAGAGACGGGAATACCAGACTACCTTACTTGTCTTCTGAGAAATCTGTATGCAGGTCAAGAAGCAACAGTTAGAACCGGACATGGAACACTGGACTGGTTCCAAACTGGGAAAGGAGTACGTCAAGGCTTTATATTGTCACCTTGCTTATGTAACTGACATACAGAGTATATCATGGGAAATGCTGAGCTGGATGAAGCACAAGCTGGAATCAAGACTGTGAGGAGAAATATCAATAGCCTCAGATATGCAGATGACACCACCCTTATGGCAGAAAGCAAAGAGGAACTGAGAAGCCTCTTAATGAAACTGAGAGTGAAAAAGCTGGCCTGAAACTCAACATTCAAAAAACTAAGATCATGGCATCTGGTGCCATCACTTCATGGCAAATATTGGGGACACAATGGAAATAGTAACAGACTTTATTTTCCTGGGCTCCAAAATCACTGCATGTGGTGACTACAGCTATGAAATTAAAAAAACTCTTGCTCCTTGGAAGAAAAGCTATGACCAACCTAGACAGCATATTAGAAAGCAGAGACATTACTTTGCTGACAAAGGTCCGTCTAGTCAAAGCTATGGTTTTTCCAGTAGTCATGTATGGATGTGAGAGTTGGACCATAAAGAAAGCTGAGAGCTGAAGAATTGATGCTTTTGAACTGTGGTGTTGGAGAAGACTCTTGAGAGTCCCTTGGACAGCAAGGAGATCCAACCAGTCCATCCCAAAGGAAATCAGTTTTGAATATTCACTGGAAGGAATGATGCTGAAGCTGAAGCTCCAATACTTTGGCCATCTGATGCGAAGAACTGACTCATTTGAAAAGACCCTGATGCTGGGAAAGATTGAAGGCAGGAAGAGAAGGGGACAACAGAGGATGAGATGGCTGGATGGCATCACGACTCCATCACCAACTCAATGGACTTGAGTTTGAGCAACCTCGGGGAGTTGGTGATGGACAGGGAAGCCTGGCATGCTGCAGTTCATGGGATTGCAAAAAGTCAGACAGGACTAAGTGAATGAAATGAACTGAGGACCATGCAGTTGTTGCAAATGTCAAGATTTCCTTCTTATCTATGGGTGAATAATATTCCATTTCATATATACACCACAATTTCTTTATTAAAAAATAAAATATATGAAAAATCTTAGTATTTGAAAAATTCACTTATTTTCTCTTCATTAAGAAAACACATTTATTTGAGCTCTAACTGAAAATCCCATGAATAGCAAACTACAAGGTAAGAAGTCCTCAATTTCACTGTGTCACTTTGCTCAAAGCCAAAGAAATATCACAAACCACTATTTTTGTCCATAAATTTCAGATGAGAAAGAATTGAAGAGAACACTGTAAATCAACTACATTTCAATTAAAAAAAAATTGGTGAAGAGTACCAAGCATGTTTGGTTTGTTGATATCCTGTTTTATAATGACTTGTGACAATTTAGCTACTGACAGATTAGTAGGAATAAAATATTTTTCTCTCTCTAAAAAATATTATTCTTTTTTTAAAATGCTATTTACTAGTTCTAATCAATATCAGGGTTAATCACAGTGAGTTTCTAAATTATGGCATCCCAGTTTATAGTGGAGTGGCTTCATAAATTTAAATGAAAACAGAAGGAAATCCAACATGCCTGAAAGACATGGTCTTTTTGGAGTAGAACCCAAGGGTTCTTCATACATTGAAGTCATTATTACCACCTAGGTCAAGCAAGTAAAGGAAACACAGATACTGAAGAATACTTTTTATTAGGTGGTGGTGGTTGTTTAGTCACTAATTCATGTCTGACTCTTGCTACCCCATGGACTGTAGCCTGCCACACTCCTCTGTCCATTGGATTTCCCAGGCAAAAATACTGGAATGGGTTACTATTTTCCTTCTCCAGCAGATCTTTCCAACCCAGAGATTGAACCTGGATCACCTGCATTGCAGGCAGATTCATTACAGTGAGAAACCAGGGAAGCCCCTCACAATAAACATTTTTCACTTGATCTTTCTATATATTTACTGGTAAGATTTTGTTCTGTTTTGTATTGGGAGTTGACAGGTTGAGGGAAGAAAAATAATTCCAGGTTGACTGGAAAACTAGTGTGTTCCCATGATACAACTGTTTTATATTTTTGAAACCTCCTCTCTTTTATACATATTTCAGTCTGTCAATAATATTTATTAAGTGTCTCTTGTGTCTGAGGCACTCAGAGCTAAAATATAATCTCTTTTCATGAGACAAGCACTGATACAATTTCACGTCACACAGTTAACATATAGACTTTTGGATACTGTTGCTATAGAAAAGTGAACTAGGAAAAATGGCCAAATGAGTTCAAGAGTAGCACACACACAATGCAGAAGAAAAGACAATATATTTATTCTACTGATCAACAAGGTTTTTAAAATAAATTTCAGTTGTGCCTAAATTCATGTTAACCTCGGCCACAGTTTAGTAAAGCCAGAAATATCAGAGGTTATCAAAAATCAGAACTGTTGTTTTACTCTTATAAATCATGAGCTACCTAGATGAACAAGAATCAGCTCAGATTTCAGAGAAATTTCACAAGATTCAGGTGGCCTTCTGCTGGACATATCTGGTTACAGTATGTATAGCATCATGATAATCACATTCTATAAAGTGCTGTTAGGAAAGATGCCACCTATTTCAGTATATTTTCTGCAACTGTTTAGGAGCAACAAACACAATAACAAAGCTCTAGTTTTTCTATTGGGCTTCCCAGGTGGTGGTAGTGGTAGAGAATCTGCTTGCCAATGCAGGAGACATGAGAGATGCAAGTTTGATCCCTGAATCCAAAAGATCCCCTGGAGCAGGGCATGACAACTCGCTCCAGTATTCTTGCCTGGAAAATCCCACGGACACAGGAGCCTGGCAGGCTACAGTCCTTAGGGTCATAAGTTTAAAGAGTGAGAAAGGAATTATTTCTTATTTCATCTTTTTGAGTAAAGGTTAAAATATTTTAGAAAATCTAAAAATTACTTCCCTAAATGCCCAAGGAAGCTATGAAAATTGAAACTTGATAATTTTTTTGAAAGTAAAATGTTCATTTCCTGTGGAACAATAATGCTTTACCACTTATCTAATCTATGTTTAATAGAAGTAAGAACTGTCATGAGAAGTTCAAAATACTTCAGGGTTTACTAATTCGCTGGCAAATGAAGTTTCATTCTCTTTAGGAAAATACACCACTTACTTATTGCTCACCAAGAAAACAAACAAACAAACCTAAAAAATGCATATACATAATTCTGGTCAGCTTTGAATTATTTTCATTCTTTTATGTGGACTGTAATCTTATGAAATCTTATGAAGTAAGAGTACTTATGTAATAATCATTAGTTGAACTGAGGATGCTGGGTTGTTTTCTCTTTTTACGGTTGAATTGTTTTCATACTTTGTGCTAGATCATAATGTTATGGAATAATGGACCCAGCAATATATTTATGCAATAAATACTAGTCGAGTTGAGAACATTGGGTTATTTTCACTATTCATGAAAATCTGATGAAATTAACCAGAAGCTCACAGTTAAAAAAAAAAAAAAAAACTGGAGACATAAAGACATCTACAGGTTGACCTTTTATTTTTCTTTCTTTTTATGCTCTTCGTTTCCTTATGCTACTCTTCATTTTACTTCCTTTGCATTCTGAGATAAGGAGGATAAAGCCTTTTTACTTTCAGTAACCTGTGAATCTGTATAACATACATGCTCACTGTATACACCCAGGCACTGTGCCTCCAATAGGATTCTCTTTTCTAATTATATTTCCTCCATTTCCTGGTTGTCTTAAACACCTGGTATATGTGTCTTCTCTGGACAGTTTCATGCTAAAAATATTCTCTTTTAGATCATCTTAAATGGTACCCCTTAAATATCTGGATATAGGATTGTAACCTACATGCTCATTTTCAACTGTCTCAGTGCTCCTATTTTAAATCTTGCAAAGTAAATCAAGATTATAATGTCAAGTATAAATAATCCAAGATGAAGAATACAATTCTGATTTTCTGAAATTCACTTAGTTAACTATTAATATTATTTTTCATAATAAGACAATGAAGAGATGGAAAAGGAAAGGAAAGAAAGAACTCATTTGGGAAGGTAAACTAGAGTTAATATAAAGGGGAACAGAAAACTAGATCGAGTAACACTATGAAGAGACAGTAACACTACCAGCAGAAGCGAACTGTGAAATAAGTCATTACCAGGTAGGTGAACATGAAAGAAAAATTTGTTACCTTTATATAACTATAGGGAGTTTATAATAAGGGATACCTACTCCAAGGGCTTCCATGGTAGCTCAGCTGGTAAAGAATCCACCTGCAATGCAGGAGTCCCCAGTTTGATTCTTGGGTTGGGAAGATCCCCTAGAGAAAGGATAGGCTGCCCAAGTATTCTTGGGCTTCCCTGGTGGCTCAGAAGGTAAAGAATCCACCTGCAACATGGGAGACCTGAGTTTTATTCCTGGGTTGGGAAGGTCCCCTGGAGGAGGGCATGGCAAACCACTCCATTATTCTTGCCTGGAGAATCCCCATGGACAAAGGAGCCTGGTGGACTACAGCCCACGGGGTTGCAAAGAGTCAGACACGACTGAGCAACTAAGCACAGCACAGCATACCTACTCCAAGTAGACAGGTAGCACACTTTCAGCAACCATGCTTTCGAAGTATATTTAAATCAAGTATCACATTGAGTTACTAGATCTATCTAGAACATTCAAAATTTAATTATACCTCCAGCCATATTAATCTGCTCTTACCATTAAATACGCCTTTTTAACATAACCGACATCTAAATGCTACTATAGAACAAGAGAAGTCAGTTTTCAAAAGCAAGTGTTTCAATGATCAGTACCTGTAGCAGAGAAGTGAGTGTGAGGTTATACTTACTGGGCCAGGCAGTATACGGAAGTGAATCTAGAACAGAAATTCTACGAAAGTACAGAACAAATCAGAGAAACGAAAAAAGGCTGGAGGCCACGTTCTTCAGTGGTTTGTGGTGGTGGTAGAACTGCAGACAAATAGTTCAAAAGACCCACAGCAATTCTGCTGTAATGAATAGCTTATTGGGAAACAAGTGAATCGCCAATTATGCTAGCTCAGTGAAACAGGCTAAGCTTAGGGTACAGCCTACAAACACTCTCAGTCTACTGTCCTCTGTTTAATGAAAGGGAACATTACAGAGAATTTTAAGGATTTCATATATTCAAAAGAATATACCCTATACTTCATTTATTCATGTGAAGCATGAACTTCCAGACTTTTACAATGCCTAATATTTCTCATATTAAATCACTGATTGAAAAAAAGTTCTAATTCTTCAAGGGGACAGAACATAAAAGTACCAACTTGTTTATCTGATTGTCTCCTTTAAATGGTGATTCTTCATTTCACAAATATTTCCAAATTTAGGACAATTTAAAATTTACTGAAGTCAAGAATAAGTGCTGCTTTAGGATCAAAAGGTAAGCTAATACAGAGAGCAAGTATCTATTCAGAGTTTAAATCCAAAGTGTGACCTACTTTTAAGACTTCATAGCCCAGAGGAAAAAGTCTTTAGATCTAAATGTCAGCAAGCTCTTTTAAAATTATTATTGTGATTATTTTTAACTCCATCGTTCTCTCAATGAAAAAAACCACACAATACAGTCTATTTATCAAAGACTAGCGAATACCACATCAGAGAGGCTAACACATAGCTATAGGAGAATTATCATGAAAACATAAAATGTATCCACACTGACAGCTACCATGAGGAATGTTCGCTCCCATACTCTAAATAGCATTAAAGATTGAAATAACAGGCTTTTGAATGTAAGATAAATGGAATCGATGTTTAAGACATTTTTAGAATTTTCTTCCCCTAATAAAGACAAATCAGTAAAAAAAAAAAAAAAGAGAGAAAAAATTCTTGTTTTTCAAAGATATGCCACTATAATCCCAACTCTCTATAATAATATAGTAATAATAAAAAGTCACTCAATTGTGTCCAAGTCTTTGCGATCCCATGGACTATACAGTCCATGGAATTCTCCAGGTCAGAATATTGGAGTGGGTAGCCATTCCCTTCTCCAGGGAATCTTCCCAAACCAGGGATCAAATCCAGGTCTCCTGCATTGCAGGCAGATTCTTTACCAGCTGAGCCACCAGAGAAGCCCAGTATTCTAAAAGAAAAATTTTAAATATACATTTCAGAGACATGGAAGGATCAATATCACATACAAATGTCTCTAGAGAACCATGATACAGTGTTTTAACTCCAAAGGCAGTGCCTTTGGAGCTAAGACAGACCTGGGTTTCTAGGCTTTAACATTTCTAGTTTTATAAAACATGCAAATTATTTAACTTCTTTAAGTCTTGGTTTTCTTGTGTGTAAAATGGAGAAATAATAGCAACTTCAGCAAGTTGTGGTGAGAAATTAGATGAAATAATAAATATAAAGTGCCCAAACACATTTCTGGTACCCAGAAAGTGATAAACCAAAAGTAGCTATAATTTTGACTTGATATGACGCAGGCAATTGGAAAGCAGATAAATATTGAGAAATGGTTGCAACAGTATTAGTTTTTAGAATATGCTAACAGAATTCAAGAGTATATTTCAAATCAAAGGAAAAAGCCACTTCATCATCATGGTCACCATCAAAGAATGCTGTAGAACCCAAGCCAAAAGACAATAACTGCCCTCAAGGAGCTTATAATCCAGAACAGATGACACTGGCACCATTGAACATGTAAAAGGCCAGAGCCACTGACAGAGAACTGCACAACAAACTCAGACCAGAAAAGGGCTTAAGAGCCAAGAAAGTGAAGGAATTAAGCTTTACAACATTCATGCATAAGATCAGAGTTCCTAGATCCGCATGAGAGGCAGGAAAGGTATTTTGAGAGTAATTTTTTAACTTCCTCCTGTCTCACCAGCAGCCCCCATGAGCACCCCAGCTTTCCTTTAATAGACTGCTAAGTGACCACAAGAAAACTTTGAGGAAATTCTGATAAGTCTTCAGAGGTGGATAATGGTGTCCGTATCCACTAGGAAAGAATCGTAGTCATATTATAAGGATTAAAATTGTGTTGGTAAGTCTTAATCATGATCAGAAAGCATGAAATTGTAGGGAAGTTTTTCAGATTCCGCCCCCCCCCCCCCCCCGCCATTATCTTGGTATGATAATCCTTTAAGGGAAAATTAGTCCAAAAGGCAATGAGGGAAAGAATTTCAAAGGCTTGACACAATGATGCTGTTGTTCCTTATTCAAATGAATACTCTCTCTGGGGTTGCTTTTATGTTCTCCATTTCTTCCCAATGTTCTAATTTACTCATCCCTTGGGCAGTCAGTGAATAGCTTAATTTTGTTCATTTGGCTTATAAAAATCCATTAATTTAAGTTAGACACATTTTTTTTCTTTTAAGTGTTATGTATATCAAACTATATAAGAAAGACTTAAAGACAGTTAATTGAAGTTAATATTTTAGTCATGGTCTTGGAAACAACAAATTCACTTCCTTCTAAAGTTGGGATGTCAGGTCTTCCTTCTAAAGTTGGGATGTCAGTTATCACTTTCCCTTGGAAGCAAATCAGGGAAACAGATTCTAACAACTGTCAAGAACTGAGTTGATTTTGTAAAATAGCAATTCACAAAATCTGGTCTCAGATCTCAGCATCAGTGTGAAGCTCCTCCTGTAAGACACATACTAGAGAGGCTCACCAAGAGGAAAAGGGACTACAAACACAAAAGAGTTTGAGACTTGACATAACAAATATAAATAAATTTCTGAGCTGATATGAGAATCAAAAGTAACAACAGCTAAACAGAGAGCTTTCTGCCCCCCAGGTACTGCTCTAAGCATACACACACACACACACATATATACACATATATTTACACACACACACACACACACACACACACACACACACACTACACATATATACACATATATTCACACACACACACACACACAGAGTCATTTAGTCCCCCTAACAAGTCAAGCAGCAGGTGCTATTACTGTCTCATCTTATACTGGAGAAACTGTTTTTAATAAGTGACGACCCTGGATTTGAATCCAAGCATACTTCCAGTCTACACAGTTAACCAGTACATTATAGTGACTCTCAAACTCAACTGACTAGCTCAAAATAACACATATAAAAGCATGTTGAAAGATACACATGCCTTGAAAACAACTCTTGCAACATAAACATTCTTTCAGTGTCCTAAAAAAAATAAGATGGAGACAGTTTAAACTTACAGACTGTTTAGTCATTAAGTCGCGTCTGACTTCTTTGCAACTTCATGGACTGTAGCCTGCCAGGCTCGTCTGTCCATGGGACTACCCGGGCTCAAGAATACTGGAGTGGGTTGCCATTTCCTTCTCCAAGGGATCTTCTTGACCCAGGAATTGAACCTGTGTCTCCTGCATTGGCAGGTGGATTCTTTACCACTGAGACACCAGGGAAGCCCAAAGTTCCAGATAGCTCTCTACTAGTCAAAGGTATAAAATAACTAATCAAAGTTATTAAATCCATTAAAATCATACACTAAAGGGCTCTTTCTTACCCTTGATATCCTGAAAAACATTGTAGATCTGTACATCATGAGAGCTCTCAATTAAGAGCAGAAAATTAATTTACTGAAAGAACAGAAAAGTATATCCTAAGAATCCCGGCGAGGCTACAGAACTAGCTCAGAAAATGTGTGGGAATTGATAGGCCTTGCACAGGCAAGGTCCCGCCCAGACTCAGGACCCAGAAGCCTAGAGGACACCATTACCGCTTCAGAATGTTGTGCCGACTCCACCAGTGTCACTGCTACCCCTGAGGGTGGTTGCCACTACTCCCCTCCCTCGTAAGAATGAACCCTACCCAGTCATTAGCTCCTGAATCAAAGGCCACAGTGAGTGACGTGGACTGGTCAAGCCTAGTTTGAGTACAGTTAAGTCTTCTAAATACAAACATTCAAGTCGGGAACTCTCAAAGATGCAAACCTGTGTTCACATGTGCAATCACAGAAGTTAATTCACGTGTCTGGAGCACACTGTCACATGTGTGCCTCCTCTGCAAGTGGTCGTGCTTTTGCATACTTTACTGTACAGTACTCCATAGATTACAGTAGTGCAGTATCTTTATTTCAAGCCCAGGATGTTCAGAAGTAAGTGTAAAAAGCAGTGGTAATGTACCCGGTACTGCTAGGAAGTGTCAAGAGATAACAACAGAAACACAAATGAAAATAATTGAAAGAATGGAGCAGGGTGAAAAGATAGTAGACACTGCTGGGTCTTAATACATGCATTGTTCAACCATCAGCGTGATTCTAGAGAACAAGGAACACGTGAAGTCTGCTGCACCAAAGATGGCAAGAGTAACATCGAAGAAGCGTGGAAAAGTGATGGAGACGATGGAGAAATTCGTCAGCGTGTAGATGTGGGATCAGCGTCAACTCCCACTCAGCTGAATGCTGATGCAAGAGAAAACGAAAAGCTTTTATGAAGACTTGAAGAAGAAACATGGCGAAGAATCAGAGGGTGCATCCTTTAATGCCAGTCATGGCTGGTTTATTCGTTCACATGTCCAAGGTTTGCTAGAGCCAACCTTCACAACATAAAAGAAAGTGGTGAGGCCACAAGTACAGATACAGTAGCTGCCTGGGAATTGCCTGAAACACTTCAAGAAATTATAGATGAAGGCACGTATTTACCTGAGCAGGGTTTTAATGTGGATGAGACAGGACTGTCCTGGAAGAGGATGCCAGACCCAAGTTACATCAGTAAGCAGGAAAAAGTTGATGCCAGGCAGCAAAATATAGGCTAACTCTGTTGTTTGATGGCAATGTTTCTGGTGATATGAAGCTGAAGCCTCTCTTGGTTCATCATTCAGAGAACCCAAGAGCCCTTCAAAACATAGCCAAGGGCTCTTTTCCTGTTGTATGGAAGAGTAACCCCAGAGCCTTGTCATGTTGACACCAAGGCTGTTTCAAAATCACTTTAAGCTTAAAATACATGTTTTAAGCTCTTTTTTAAAAAAATAATTCTAAACCTAATGAAAAATTACAGAAATATTACCTATATCTATATACCCTTTACCCAGCTTTCCCTAATGTTATCATCTATCATAACCATGGTAGTTATTTAAAAAGCAAGATATTAACACTGACAGAACACTATTCATTAATCTATAGACTTATTCCAATTCTACCAGTTTTCCCACTACTGTTTTGCTTTCTGGTTCAGACTAAAATCAGGCTCCCACACTGCACACCACTGTCCTGTTTTCTTGGTCTCCTCCAACCTGGGACAGTTTATCTTGATACTTGGGGAAAGCACTGGCCAGTTACTTTACAGACTATCCCTCCATCTGGATTTATCTGATGTTTCTTCGTTATTAGACAAGTTACATGTATATTTTTAATAAGAATAAAACAGTAATGACATTATACATTCTTGTGCATATCAGGATTTATACAATATCAGTGTCTTATTACAGGTAATATGGTCTTTAATCACTTGGTTAAGGTGGTGTCTACCAAGTTTCTTCAATGTAAAGTCACTGACACTCCCTTTGTAGTTGGTACCTTGTGAGGAAATACCTTGAAATTATGTAAATATCCTGTTTCTCAATCATACTGTTGCCCACTAATTTTAGCATCATTCATTGATGATTCTTGCTTGCAATAATTATTATTGTGGTGTTTGCCTCAAGATGATTTCCTATTTGTCATTCCTTTTACATTAACTAGAATGTGAGAAATTATGTATGCATGTGTTTGTGTGTGTGTGCACTTGTGTGTATATATATGTACACATACAGATGTACACACACATATATTCCTGGATGCTTAATTTATTCTATGGATTCAAGTTTACAGACTTATCCCAGACTTGTCTCAGATTTGGACATTAGGAGCAACTTCAATTTGGCTCCTTTGTTCTTCTGAAATGTCTCCATCATTTTTAATTCCTTTATCAGTTATCTTTTCAGCACAAATAAAACATTTTCAGGATTTTCCCCCTTTCAATTTATTTTTACTGAAATAATTTTCACTGAGATTTATTTTCCCATTCAACTTTTAGAACCAAAATATTTAATTTATTCTTTAAAATACTCTGGACTTGATGCACTGTTGTGTCAAATCCAATTCTATGGAGTCAAATATTACAGATGTAAATTTTGTAACAAATTTTTACATTTGAAGGTAGAATTTAAAAGGTCCTTTAGCCCAATCTCCTGAGTTTCCAGAAAAAGAGGCTGAGGCATGGAGGGGTTGAATGACAGACTTTAAGCAGCTGATTCTGAAACAGCAGTGGCACAGAGCCTAATATAGGACTCCTGCTGTGTGCCACAGCGCTGTGTCCTCTCCTGCTGCTGCTGCTACTAAGTCGCTTCATTCGTGTCCAACTCTGTGTGACCCCATAGACGGTAGCCCACCAGGCTCCTCCGTCCTTGGGATTCTCAAAATCAGTGCATAGGGACTCTGAGAAAATACATCTCAGGTTTTTTTAATTGAGAAAATACATCAGTAATAAGGATTATTGTGCCATCTTTCTCATGGATATGCATCCAGAAGGGATTCTGAGCCAAAGGAGAGTAAGGCAGGGAGGGAACTGGTAAGGATCATAGTTACACTTGGGTCAGAGGTGCTAAACAAAGTGGTCATACAGGTACAGAAGGCTTAGGTCAAGTCACAGAAATTCAATCAGCAGAAACAAGGAAATTAGGCTAGATCATAGAGGAAAGGATCAGATCTCAGTGAGGTTTTGGAAACAGAAATCCAGCCCCAGGCCAAAAATTAAGGCATTATTTAAAATATAGGGAAAGAGAGTAATGGACACGGATATCAGTAAACTACCCCCAAGAATTAGCAAATTCATTCATTTATTCAACTAAGTTGGATGTGGACATTAGGATTTTGTGACTTAACACACCCCAAACTGAACTCCTTACAGCCTTTCCTTCTCCCTCCACTTCCTCAGGCAAACCTCCCTGCTCTGACGGATGGCATGGGTCTTCAGTTACTCTAGCCAGTCACTTAGCCCTCATGCCTCATGCACAAACATTTAAAGTCATGTGTGTCCCACACATCCTAAATCCCTCTGTGATTCACTTCTCAGGCTTGGTCTCCATTCTCCTCCAGAGACTGGGTTGAGTTCCTTATCATCGCTCATTTGGGACTGGACTTACTTGAGACCTTTTAACTGACCCCCTCACCTTAAGTTAACTGTTTCTTGCCTTAATTTCCTCTGATTTGTCTTCTGTATAGACAACAAAGTGACTTTTCAAAAACTTAAGTCTGGTCATACATTTTTCTTGCTTATAGCCATCTGTGTGTTCAGTTGCTAAGTCATGTCCAACTCTTGTGACCCCATGGACTGTATAGCCTGCCAGGCTCCTCTGTCCATGGGATCCTCCAGGCAAGAATACTGGAGTGGGTTGCCATTTCCTCCTCCAGGGGATCTTCCCAACCCAGGAATCGAACCTGAGTCTCCTGCATTGGCAGGTGGGTTCTTTACCACTGAGCCACCTGGGAAGCCCTACAGCCATTTACTCAAAGAGAAATAACAAGCCTCCGTCTCAAGATTGCCCCACTTCAATGCCACCAAGAGGGGCATGGCAAGCCACTGTGCAGGGTAAGGTATAGATTCTCTTTAAACAGCATACTCACTCTATCCACTGTTTCTGTATGGACATGGGTTTGGGTAGACTCTGGCAGTTGGTGATGGACAGGGAGACCTGGCGTGCTGTGGTTCATGGGGTTGCAAAGAGTCAGACACAACTGAGCAACTGAACTGAACTGAAATGAACTGTTTCTGTAATACATAGAGAACCGGAAGTAAAGCTTAGCAAATGTTCTTAGCTAACTAAAAAAGACTGAATATGTACTGGTTTTCAAAATATTAAAAAAATGCTTTCCTGTAATATAAAACAGAAGCGTTTGGTCAAAGTCTACCTTTGTAAATGGAAAACCCTGTGTATGTATGTGTGAAAGTGGCTCGGCTGTGTCCAATTCTTTGTGACTCCAAGCATCATACAGTCCATGGAATTCTCCAGGCCAGAATACTGGAGTGGGTAACCTTTCCCTTCTCCAGGGGATCTTCCCAACCCAGGGATTGAAACCAGGTCTCCTGCATTGCAGGCGGATTCTTTACCAACTGAGCTATCAGGAAAGCCCAGGGAAACCCCATATATACACAATTGCTATCAAGCTCACACACACACACTTGTAATAGTCTCAGATTTATACAGGAGGGTCACTTTCTCTAAGAATGTGGATTTAGGAATACAGCAGAGAATTTTTTGTTTTTGGCTTATCATATCTTATTAAACAAAAGCAGACTTAATTTATCAATATAAAAATAAAACTACCATGTATTTTGCTATAATCTTAAACTAGTATTTTGATGCAATGTCTAAAATATCTCTTCCTCTCTGAGATAACACATTTTATGTGTGGGAAAACATTCAAGCCTCATGCAAATATCTTTAGTATCTCCATATGTTTTAACTCAGCATTTGGAAAGTCTGCTCTGCTACTAAATGGTTTATAGGCAAATCTTCCTTGCTTTAAAAATAAAACAGCAAAATGTCATCTGGCTACTGGATCTAGTCAATGACAAAAAATTCTATTTAAGCTATGGTCACTGAAACTTAGCAAAATGTTTTAATTGTAGGACATTTCTATAATCTTGATTCACAAAAACAGTAATACAATATTGGGTTGGCCCAAAAGTTCATTTGGGTTTTTCTATACAATGTTATGAAAAAACGTGAATGAAATTTGCAGCCAATCCAATACATAAAGCATTAAGATAGCAGAGAATGAATTATTTCCTTCAGTGAATGACAAATGATTACTTAATGGACACAGAGTGTTTTTATGGGGTGATGAAAAAGTTTTGAAACTAGAGAGAGCTGGTGGTTGCACAACATTGTGACTACTAAATCCACTGAATTAACTGAATATTTTAAAATAGTTAACTGTATGTTATGTGGATTTTTACCTCAATTTTAAAAGTGTAATTTTAAAATAAATCAATTTTAACTAAGTAAACAGTAAGGTACGGAGTAGATAAGAAAAGAATTATGAGAGTATACAAACAAAATCAGGGAAACAGACTTAACTAGAGGAACTAGACTGGATCAGTACAGATGACATTCTGGGGGCTGAACTACAGAAATCTGAGAGGGAGAGCCTTGCAAACTAATTGTGGTAGCTTTTCAAGCTACCAGTACCTAAGTACACTCTAACAATAGGTGATTCTGGTAGACACATCAGATGTCTTCAGGGGCTTAGGGAGCCATGGAAGGCAGGGAAAGAATCTTTTGCATCTGTCTGCCTCCTGATCTAGATTCTACAGCTCTCCTTTCTCCCCATCATTCAAGTGCCTACTGTTTATTATGACCTCTGGTCATTCAATGCCTCAAACCATTTCTTCTTCTTCAGTCAAACCTTCTGTTTTTTAAGTGTAGGCTTTAACTAGGTTTTTAAAGGATATTAGCCTCACCTACCTCACCTGTGAAGACCAAATGATACCGGGGACATGATTTAGAAGTGTTTTGCAAACTCTGGATTCTAACTCATTAGTGGGTCATAAAGTCAATTCAAGAGATTATGATCAGTATTTTTTAAAAATGAAATCAAGTGGAATGAAAAAAATCAGAGTGCACTGTACACCGCAAGATTAGGAACTGTTATGGTGTAGTACTTCAGGTGTTCCGTGTGTGTCTGTGTGCGTGCGCATGTGTGTGAGTCTATGCCAAGACATGTGTGTAGTCAGTCACAATGTAAAATGTAACTTACTGTGCATAAAGCCTACACAGCTTTACAAGACAAGTAAGTCCCTTCTCTGTTTTCTGACTGAGAGAGTATAAACACGGTTTCTCATAATAAAACAGGGTTACCACATGATGTACACAGCAACTGGCTCCCTGACCACCTGTCCCATGAGTATCTGTGTTTTCTACCCAAGGTAAAACGTCTACAGCAAAAAGTCAAATTCTTCACCAGACAGTTTAGATTGAGAATAAGTCTTTAGAAATTAACTATAAATAAATTTGAGCAATAAGTTTAAAAATACTTCTGAATTAAGATTGGATCCTTGCATTACTTTGCAGGATAGAGCTGAAAGCCACAAAAACCCGGATATGGGACAAAACTGGTAAATATTTAAAGCAATTCTTAATTGCTGAGATTTAAAAGAATCTTGCAGTGCTCTTTAATTTGGGTCTCACACTATAAAAACAAAAGTTTCTGAGGAGTTGTAAGAAATGTGGTAAGGCTTGGGTAAGTAACAGAAGAAAGAGGACGGGAAAAAAGATAAAACAGGAAGAATCACTGTATCACCAAGGGTTTTGGAGCTCAAATCATCACTAGTTACATCATTTCTCCAGTTGCAATGAATCAAAGAGTAAGTTAAAAGAGGACACATGCAGACCAGAGCACTGTTTTACATTTTTGGCTCAGACACTATTTTCTGTATATAAAAGCACTACTAGCGGCTCTATTGAGTGAACATCTAACATTTACTATCTTGTTTATAATGGTTAAAACAGTAATGTTTGGCCTTGTCAGCTTACAAAATAAATCAGAGCTGTCTTGTAGCTGGGAAACATGGCTCAGGAAATCTCTCTCCTAGAGAGAGGCATCCCTTATATAGGCTTTCTAGAGAGTATGGTCACCCTGCAGAGAGTCTGACCATTTTAGACGACATAGCAGCCCTACCTAGACAACTGCAAAGGGCTTTGCTTGTACAATGCATGCTAAGTCACTTCAGTTGTGTCCAACTCTCTGTGACCCCATGTACTGTAGCCCACCAGGCTCCTGTCCATGGGATTCTTCAGGCAAGAATACTGGAGTGGTTTGCCATGCCCTCCTCCAGTGGATCTTTCTGACCCAGGGATCAAACCTGTATCTGTTACAATCTCCTGCATTGGCAGGTGGGTTTTTTACCATTAGCGCCACCTGGGAAGCTTGTACAACAGAAAACACTAAAAATATTTTTTTTCTTTTTCTTTTAAGAACTAGGGAGCATTTTACCATATTGCCAATTGATACAAGATAATAATAAAAGTAAAATCAGCTGTTCAAAATTTGCTAAAATAACGCAAAACCAGGACAGGTTTTCATGCAATCCAAACTCTCAACTTTCAAATAACCTACTTATCACTAGAAAATCGGGCACCACGAAATGAAATGATCAAATGTATTTTATGGAATCATTTTCCAAATTAGTTCTATTATATCAGAGTACAACTACTTAAAAAGGTATCTTTGAAAAATACTGTGAAAAATTACTTTTACATTAAATTTTACCCATTTGTTAATTCTAGTTTCAAAAAACCTTCAGAATCCAAACATCACCTCACCACTACCACCCTGGTCCAAGAAATGACCTGGACATCTGCAACCGCCAGCCCCCAACCAGTCTCCTTGTCTCTACCTTCCACCCTATAGTTATTCTCCATGCAGCGGGTAACTGCACGGAGAGGTGATGTTTCAGAAAATGTGCTTAGATGATGTCATTCTTCTCCTCCAATCTAATGGCTTCCCATTACCCTCCAAAGAGTGTTCAAGCTCCTTGACACAGCCTCCAAGCCCCTACTTGGTCTGAGAGTCTCTCACCCCAATCTATGCCCACTTCTCATTCACTCTTCCCTAGAAAGGGAGATAGTTTACTGACTCATGAATGTGGGAAGAACTAGTTGAGAGCACTTGACTTAGTACTCTCCTCTTCCTTCCTAGGTATAAGCTATCCTTAGAGCATTCTTTGCATCTCCACATCCTGAGCCTTCCTGGGGTAAGCCTAGCTGGGCAAATATGTCCAATTCCAGGAGTTAGTCAGCAGGAGCTTTTGGTTTTCATCCTCTTCTACCATGTGAAGCAAAGGTGGATTCTGGCCTTCATCTGTCATATTTTAGCGATTAGTCTTATTTCTTAATTTCTTTAGAACCCATGTAAGAAGGAATACTAATTACTAGGGCTACCAAAATCTCCAACATACCAACAGAAACAAACACATACAAGGCATACCTCATACAGGAATACAGAAAAGAATCTAGAAACAGTCATCTCTGGGTAGTATAGTTATAGGCGTCTTTCTTTCTTTATATGCTTTTCTATTTTAGGTGAATATTTTTATAATAACTATGGATTACTTTCTTAAATCAGAAAAAAATTAACCAAAATATACTTTCTTTGGGGGCAATTAAGGAGGTTCCTGGTATCAAGTTTTCAGAGCAAACTATGAACTATGTTGAACACATGTCTAATAAAACTGAAGTTACAAAACAACTTTCTCTAATCAAGATTACATAATTAGAAAATAAAAATGTCTTACCTTTTTTACAGACATTTTATAATTACTTTCACTTTACTATTTTGGTTAAATTCAAGTTACCAAGTAGTGACAAAATTTACGTCATTCTCTTGAATCTTCCCTTGTGGCTCAGCTGGTAAAGAATCTGCCTGCAACGGGGGAGACCTGGGTTCGATCCCTGGGTTAGGAAGATCCCCTGGAGAAGGAAAAGGCTTCCCATTCCAGTATTCTAGACTGGAGAATTCCATGGACTGTACAGTCCATGGGGTCGCAAAGAGTCGGACACGACTAAGTGACTTTCGCTTTCACTTGAATCTACATAGCCCCTCTGGTCTATTTATTCAATACAGGATTATATCAGGGTCTTCTCTGCTGGCTCAGTGTTAAAGAATCCACCTGCCAATGCAGGAGACATGAGTTCAATCCCTGGTCCAGGAAGATGCCACGTGCCATGGAGCAACTAAGCCTGTGCGCCACAATTATTGAGCCTACGCTCTAGAGGATGGGAGCTGCAACTAATGAGGGCATGTGATGCACCTACTAAAGCCCAAGTGCCCTAGAGCCCAGGCTCTGCAACAGGAGAAGCCACCGCAGTGAGAAGCCCGTGGGCCAGAACCAGAGAGTAGACCCTGTTTGCTGCAACTAGAGAAAAGCTCTGGCAGCAACAAAGATCCAGCACAGCCATAAGTAAATAAATACAACTTTTAAAGAAAGATTATATTAACTACTTACTTATAATGTGTAGACATTTGACTCAGTAATAGCAGCTCTTATATTTTAAACTGGAGGTTTTTGGTTTATGACTGATTTCTTTTTCTAAATATCAACACACAACCATAAATATTCATGTACGTTTTCTTCTATCACATTCAGGAGAAGACTCTTCTATTTTTACTTACAAGTTGAAATGTTTTAAAAATACATACAAGTCTTTATAAGTAAATTTTGTGTTAACTCAATTTAAATTTTCAGTCAAGCTTCCCTGAGCAACTTTGATCAATAGCTGTCCTTAAGAATTTTTTCACACATTCTCATCGGTTACATTTTTTTCCTTCTTTATGTTAATGTCTATGCATTGAGGTAGTGTGTAAGTTTTGCCTTTCCAAGGATATTGCACAAGGTCTATATTTCCAAATTAGAGTATGAAAGCAAGGATCTTTTAGATATAAATGCCGAGGGTGCAGGTAAATTAAACCATTGAAAGTTAATTCAACAGTACTTATATATACTTTGTATACCAAAGGAAAGGAAGAAAAAAAATCCTTGCCTACAAAAAGCGCAGGACAGTGACACACGAATTTTTTCATCCTTGGTCAACTTAGGCAGAGTGAAAGTTTTCCTTCTTAATCTACTCCCATTTCCAGTGGCAAGAGAATGTAGGGTTTAAAGTTCAACTGTAGATACAGTTTTTAAAAAATTATAATCCATTTTAACAGTAAGAGTAAGAATTATTTGCTTTTTAAACAGCTATATCAAAGCATAATTTAATACTATAAAATTCACCCATTTTAAGTATGCAATTCAACAATTTTTAGTAAATTTACAGAGTTGTGCAACCATCACCATAATTTAGTTTAGAATATTTCCATCAGGATGATTCATTTTTGAACCATAACGCTGTGCAACACAGCAATCAGGAGTACAGACTCTAGTGCAGATTGCCGGGCTCCACAATTTACCAGCTGCATGAGCCTGACAAGTTGTTATCCCTTTCTTTGAGGTGCATTAGTTTTCTTATCTAAAATATTTGGTTATTGACAGTACCAACCTCACAGTACTGTTCTCAGGGTCAACTGAATTAACATATATATAAAGCACTTAAAACAGTAGCCGGCACAAATTAAGTATTCAAGTGAAAGTGAAGTCGCTCAGTTGTGTTCAACTCTTTGCAACCCCATGGACTATAGCTTACCAAGCTCTTCTGTTCATGGGATTTCCCAGGCAAGAATACTGGACTGGATTGCCATTTCCTTCTCCAGGAGGTCTGCCCAACCCAGGGATTGGACCTGGGTCTCCTGCATTGTAGGCAGACGCTTTACCATCTGAGCCACCAGGGAAGTCCCATCAGTAAATATTAGCTATTATTAATATCAAACACTTTAAAATCTACTTATTCGAAAGCAATAGGCAAATAAGCACATTCCATACTGAAGACTAAATCAAATGACCTATAACAAGACATTCATTTGATAACAATGAAGCCCGACTGACAGTAACTTAAAATTTAGAAGCAAGAATAATAGCAACTGAAAACAAAATTAATCCAAGATAAAATCCATGATGCTCATGAGAACCTACTGTGTAGCACAAGGAATTCTACTCAGTGCCAGTAACCTAAATGGGAAGGAACTCCAAAAATGGGGGGTATACATATACATATAGCTGATTCGCTTAGCTGTACAGTAGAAACTAACAACATTGTAAAGCAACTATATTTCAATGAAAATTAAAAATAAATAAATAAAACCTATGATGCTCTGATAGCATCTATTCACCTATTTATTCAACAAATATTAACTGGGAGCACATACATTCACCCAAATATTAACTGGGAGCACAATATTAACTGGGAAACAGCAAATAAGACAAAAAGTCCCTGACCTTATGAAGCTTAAGAGGAAAAAAAGTGAATGAGCAGGCACATGAAAAATAAAACAAGGTAATTACACAGTGTTAAGTGCTATAAAGACAATAAAACAAGGCAACCGGGCGGAGAAACAGGTACAGAACAAAGCCAGGGTTACTACTTTAGTCAGCAGTCTAGACTGGCTTTAGAACCAGCCTTCTTAATCTATATTCTCAACTACTGCAGGGTTTTATGATTCTTTGAGATGACATTTCAGCAGAGGCCAGAATGAGAGGTTAGCAACCCCACCCAGAGCTATAACCATGGCAGAGGCAGCAAAGATAACAAGCACAAAGGCTGCAAGGTGAACAAGGCCAAACAAGACCTGAAGAGCAGAAAGAGGCCAGCTAGCTTGGAGTTCACTGAATATGAAGGACAATGATAGAAGATGCCATTGAAGAGGTAGGTAAACACCAGACTCCTGCTTTATTCCACTATTTGAATCACCCCTTTCCTATTCAATAGCTTGAGGTGATATTAGGTTAATAACTGGACATTTCTGCAGCCTAGGGAAACTCACCATCACCATGGGTTAAACTATGCCAAAGCACTCTTCGCTTATTAAAAAGATGAGATTTTTTTTTTAAGTGGAAGCTTAATTAAAAAAAAAAAAACCTTTTACCTAATTCTGTTATTTGAATGTCTTTAGGATTTACATTCCTAGGATAATCTTCTAGTCCACAAATACAGCAGCATGACTATGCAACAGCACCACAGAGAGAATGGCAACTGATCTACCTTCTTCACTGGGTGAGATCTCCAGTCGTGGGGAGCTGCCAGGAGAGACAGACAGGGCAGAGCGGTCAGTATATAGTAAGGCACCAAAGCAGGAAGGTAAAGAACGATCAGGAGGGAACCTAATCTGATTTTAAAAAGAAGTTTTACTATTTATGGAGAGAGTTGCGGGAGTTACTCTAAGGCAGGATAAAGACAAATGGAAAGACTGAAGGTGTCAGTCTGCAGATACATGAACTATATTCACTATGCAGCAAGCAGCCAAGGAGTGAGTATTATATTGAACGTGATTTAAACTGGGGCTAAGCAAACCAGAGAGGATGGACAGAGAAGCGAAAGGATATCCAGCAATGCAGGTGAGAGGTGATGAAAGTCTGAAGTAGAGTGAAGGCAAAGGAGAAGAAAGTGGGGGGGGGCAGATGTGAGGTACACTAAAACATAGAATATATAGGAGACAGAATATTTTGAAGTTCTAAATGGAAATACAAATTAAGAAAAATAGCAAAGTCAAAAGGAAGGGTGACTTCTAAAGGAGAAGAGGAGTAGTGTTCAGGGTATTTTGAGCTTAATTCTTGGTGGGATTGTCTCACAGACAAGGGGAGGTGCGTGCCTTCAGAGTACAGAAGAATGTATAGGATGGAACTAAGAGACAGACTGGAGTCACAGCAAGTAATGACAACTGAACTTGAAACAGGTCATCTGCCTGACAGGAGACTAGGAAAGATGATGTCCTCTTTGGGAAACACAGCCCATGAAGGAGGCGGAGGATAATAAGAACCAGAAGGTGGTGACTGTCACACGTGTCAAGGTTGCCTTGTCACCTGAGCAAGAGGGCAGTTAGCAGGAGAAAAGTTTGTTGCAAAGAGTGATACTGTCAATAAGGACAACACAGACTGTGAAAAAGACAGCTGAATTTGGTGCTTAGATAGTCGTTTTAAAAAAAATTCTTTAAAAAGAGAGTGTACAATGTTTTCTGATATATCTTCAAAATACCAATTTTCCAGCTTCTTCAGGGCCTCTGAAAGCAAACTGGATGGAATGTCTGTTTTGTTCACTGTGGTACCCCCAGAACCTAGACTAGTAGTTGGGCCAGAGGAGGAGTGGATAACTTTTGTGGAATGAATGATGTGACCTCTCAATCTTCCCTCCATGTATCACCCCCTTGAGCTCTTCATTTCTTCCCTACTGAGCTAAGAGACCAGGATCTCACACATGTTGACCAACTGTCTTATCAACATCCTAAATAATCCGGCCCCAATATTCTTCTCTTACATGTTTCCTATTTCTAACTCTGTGAATTTTTAGGATCTTCTCTATTAACCTGGTGTCTTGAAATTTCATGATGCCTGGTTTGATGCGAGTCTTCATTCACTGTGGTGAGCACTTGATGAACAATTCTTACCCAGAAAAAAAAAAATTACTTTCAGTTCTGAAACTTTGGTGGAGGACTAGGGGGCAGGGTAGGAGAAGGCCAGTAATTATTATTTCTTACCTAATTGCATCCATCCTCTCTCCTCTATATTTTCTCTTTCTAAAACTTTCTGGTCAAATATTGAGCCTTGAACTGACCCTTAAGTCTATCTTTTCTTTCTATTTTACACTCTTTTCTAGATTTCTTTGACTATATCTTTCAATACTATCTGAAGAAGGAAATGGCAACCCACTCCAGTATTCTTGCCTGGAAAATCCCATGGATGGGGGAGCCTGGTAGGTTAAAGTCCGTGGGGTCACAAAGAGTCAGACACGACTGAGCCACTTCACTTCACTTCAGTACTACCATGGCTTTACCCTGTTTTCTAAGAGTTTTTCCTTGAACTCCAAGTGTACAAAGGCTTTTTGCAATATTATCCTTTAAGTTTCAAGGCTGTAATATTCTCTCTTCTCTCTGAGAATATTAAATATAGGAACTTTTTATCGAATTAATCTTGTTTCCTACCTTGTCTCTCGCCCCTCTGAGATTGCTTTAGTGTCTGCATTTCTTGTTAGCTGATTTCTTAAAATATCTGGTGATCCTTGTCTATTCATTAAAATATGAGTAAGATACTAAAAACCTGACTAGAAACACTGTAGGGGTCAAAATCTTCTTCAATAAAGGACCAGACAGTAAATATTTTAGGCTTTGAGGGGCATGTAGTCTGCTATAACTACTCAACTCTGCTATTACAGTGTAAAAGCAGCCACAGATAATATAAAAATGAACGAGCAAGGATGTTCTAATTAAGCTTTATTCATGGACACTGAAATTTGAATTTCACATAATTTTCATGTGTCATGAAATATTTTTATTTTGTTTTTCTTATGAACCATGTGGCAGGCAGAGCAATGTCCCCCACAAAGATTTCCACCCCGTAATCCCTGGAACCTGTGAATATGTTATCATACCAGGCAAAGGGAAATCAAGATTTCAAACTGAATTAATGTTGATAATCAACTGATCTTAAAACATGGCAATTATTCAAGGAGATATAATGTAAGCACAAGAGTTTTTAAAAGTGGAAGAGGGAAGCGAAAGAGAAGGTCATGGTTTTGTGATGTGAAAAAGACTCAAACTCACTATTGTTGACCTTGAAGATGGAGGAAGGCAGCCATGAACCAAGGAATATGGGTAGCTTCTAGAAGCTGGAAAGGGCAAGGAAATGGATTCTCCCCTAAAGCCAGCCAAAAGAGAATACAGTCCTGCCAACACCCTGATTTTGAGTTCAATGAAACTCTTTTTTAATATAACTTTTTAAAAAATTTCATTTTATATTTAATTGGAGGATAATTTCTTTACAATATTGTGATGGTTTCTGCCATATATCAACATGAATCAGCCATAGGTATACATATATCCCCTCCCTCTTAAACCTTCCTCTCACTTTCCACCCCTCTAGGTTGTCACAGAGCATCAGCTTTTGGTTTCCTGAGTCACACACCAAATGCTCACTGGCTATCTATTTTACATATGGTAATGTATAATGTTTCAATGCTACTCTCTCAAATCATCCCACCCTCTCCTTCCTCCACTGTGTCCAAAAGTCTGTCCTTTATGTCTGCGTCTCCTTTGCTGCCCTGCAAATAGGATCATCGGGACCATCTTTCTCGATTCCATATATATACGTCAATATACAGTATTTGTCTTTCTCTTTCTGACTTACTTCATTCTGTATAATAGGCTCTAGGTTCATCTACATCATTAGAACTGACTCATCAATGAGACTTCTAACTGACATAAGAAGTCTGTGCTATTTCAAGCCACTAAGGTTTTGGTAAATTTGTTACAATAACCACAGAAAAACAACACAACCATTTAAAAACAAACAAAAAAAAATCTTTCTTAGCTTGCAGGTCGTACAAAAATAGATGTGGCACGTGGGCCACAGTTTGCTGACCTTTGGTATAAGCACTTGCTCCAGACTGCCTAGCACTGGATCCTAGTTCTGCCACTTATAAGCTGTTTCCTCATCTGTAAAATAATGATAGTAATAGTACTTTTGTAAGGATTTTTGTAAGGATTAAATGAAGTAAAACATGTAAAGTACTTAAAATATTACCTAACTCAAAGTAAGTATTCAGTAAATGCTATAATAATAACAATGGCAATAACAACAGAGGAGGAGATGAAACACAGCCTTCTATGAAGATTTACACCTTATCTCAGCTTTGCTTGGAGTATGAAGTCTCTCTGACAGACCACCCTAAAAGTAACTCTTCAGTCTAGGGTAGGAAGAGAACTGCAGGATAAGCCAGTTCATCTTTTATAGGCTTTCCCAAGCCCAGCTAAGGTTTCAGCTTTCTCCAGTTGGCCAAGTCAGTGACCACTCACACATTTGGTTTCTAGTTTCCAAAAGTGTCTTGACTTCTCTTTTTGGCTGTCATCTCTAATTCTCGTTGATTGTATGGGTTTATGCTTTAAAAATACCTTTTCTGTCATTTTAATGGGGTTTTAGGAAGAAACAGAACTGAATGAATCTGTTTAACTTACCATATTTAACTAGAAGTCTTAAATTCAATCATTCTCCTGACTTCAAAAAATAAGGATAATTTTAACCTAACTTTTTCAAAACTAGCATATTCTCATTTTTATTAATACTGCTCCCCCAAATATGTGACATTTTACAAGAGCATTATAAGTAAAACTTTAAAGCTTCCATTAAAATAATTGACAAATTACAGCTTAACTTTAGGGCTTGCAAGTAATTTCACAGTATTGATGGTTTGTGTTTTGAATCAATGACACATTTTTTGAAAAGTGAGCTTTGAAAAAATATGCATGTTAAAAACACTATGGCATAAGTTGTAAGTCATATGCTTTCTCTTGAATGTTTATTTTAAAAATAATTATAATTCATAACTACCAAAGCACACTAATCACTGGATACATAACGTTTTTGTTTATTGATGGTGATTTTATTTCCATACATTGAATGACTGGTTCTAGCAGGGATCTATATTCTTATCTTCCTAAACCATACTTTTAACCACCAAAGCGTCTGCTATGCTCAAATTCATGACACTTCCCAGACATTGTTAAACTGCACCCTGAGATCTAACTCTGCCAATTCTACAAAAACTGCAAATCCCCTAGGAGCTAAAAAAGAAAGAATAAGACAAACAGTTATTAAAACCTGCTATGTGCAAGCCCTGTTCTGGATGCTTTAAATATATACCTAATACAATCCTCAAAATAACTGGACAAGGTGGGGATCATGCCCTCATTTCATGAATAAGGAAAAGGAGGGTATAGAGAGCTTAGGAAACTCAGGACTGATGGACAGAAAGTCCCAGGTAATGTGCAGAGTAATTGTATGTCTCGGGTGTCATTTACAAAATATGCTATAGAACTACACAGTAGACTTCTAGGTATCCATATTATTTTCTAAACTCCAACTATTAGGCCTAATTGAAAAGACAAAAAATCTATATTTGAATTTTTAATAAGACTTTCTTTATATTTTTTACAGAGCCACATCTAGCTAGACAAACCAACAGAAATAGAGCTATGGAGAAAACTACAGAAGGATACACTGCAGGTAATTTATAAGCCAGGGAAGCCCAATTTATAAGCATAATGGGTAGGAATAGGCTAATGAGAGTAGAGATACAACTACTCATAATAGTAGTAACAATTTTTTGAAAAGTATATATTTTATTTTTGTAAAATTATGCTTCCCGTTAATAAAGAAATTTTGAAAAATCCAATTAGAACCATATCTATTATTACAAGGTTGTCCATGTTATACTCTCAAATTTAAAAAGTGAAAGTGAAAGTCGCACAATCATGTCCAACTCTTTGCGACCCCATGGACTGTAGTCCAAGGAATTCTCCAGGCCAGAATACTGGAGTAGGTAGCCGTCCCCTTCTCCAGGGGATCTTCCCAGCCCAGGGATCGAACCCAGGTCCCCCGCACTGCAGGCGGATTCTTTACCAAATTAAAAAAAAAAGGAAACTGTAAATTCTCTATTATAAAAACAAAATGTTTTACTCTGTGTGTGTATGTATATATAATATATTAATAAAGGGGAAGGTGTAGAAGGCCAAATGTCAACCTAATCTTAACTTGGGTCATCTGAAGGTGACCGCATGTTTGCATGCTCAGTCACTTCAGTCGTGTCCAACTCTCTGTGACCCCACAGACAGCAGCTTGCCAGCTCCTCTGTGCAAGGGATTTTCCCAGCAAGAATACTGGAGTGTCGAACCCACGTTTCCTGCACTGCCAGCATAGTCTTTGTCCACTGAGCCACCTGGGAAGCCCTGAAGGTGATTGGAGACATTTAAAGATTTGTGGAACACTGGACTCAAGCCACTACTGGTGACTTTATTTTTCATATTCTTTCTCCTTCACATCTGTTCTCTTACTCACCAGGGGCTTATTTGCTCAGAAGCTTATCTCCTGGTGTGATCACTAGTCCTTGCCCCACCTTTCTCTGAACCAAACCAACTTTCTCTAGCATGGCTGAGAGAATGTGGGCACTGACCAACCACCAAGCTGGAGAAATGTCTCTGCAGTGTCTCACAGGCTTGAGGCTTTCCTGGTAAGGGGTTGTAGTGTGTGGTCATGTTTCTAAAAGGGATAGCCCCAGAATCCGGACTGGGGTTGCAGGCCAAAGGAGCAGTAGGAGGTAGTCAGATGGAGAGTGGGTCAAGTTTCTGGTAGTACCCTATTGCCAAACCAAACTTCAAATATTATTCCCTCCCATCACCTGTTCTAGGGAAGGCAAAACTCCATGAATATAATGGGTCCTCATTTTCCTGCTACAATCTTAGTCTACAAATAATGGTTGCAATACAAGGAAGCACACCATGTTCTTTTGGTAAAGAATTTGGCATAGTGTCAATTCTTGATTCATACTAAAGAGCACTAACACTGTTTCTAGCAAAATATGTCCCAAGAGTTCAGTAGGTTTTTTTATGTGAATGGAAGTCATCACTGGGTATTCATAAGACTATCCAAGCTGGAATATTTTAAACGCCAGAAATTATACTTGAGAGAGACATGAAACATCGTTTTAAAATCCATCTATATTAATACAGATTATGTGTTTCTACATCATTAAAGATACATCTAAAATTATGTATTTGTGGACCTCAATAGCTCCCATTCTCCCTCTCATATCTCTGACTTACTAGGTTTTCATATAACATAGATAGTTCTTTATGCTACTATTTTTAAGACTTCTTAGAAATAAACTGACAATGTCAATAAACAAGTAAAAAATATATATTTATATACTGTATATGTATATTTATATACTGTATAAGTACTGTATATTTTATATTTTTATATACTGTATAAGTATGCCAGGTGATGATCAGCACTATGGAAGAAAATAAGAGGGAGAGAGTGCCACTGGTGGGGTGAAGGCTGCAATTGTATATAGTGTGGAGTCAAGGAAGGCCTTGCTGAAAAGACAGCATTTGACCAAAGTGCTGAAAAAGGTGAAGGGTGAAAGTCATGTGAACACCTAAGAGAAGAATGTGGAGCCTGGAGGTTCAGCATCTGCAGGGGTCCTGAGTCTGGCGGCATGCTGTTACCTCTCCAACACCATCTCCCCATACTCTGCACTTCCCTCACTTCCTGCCAACTGAACACTGGCCTCCTTGCTGCTGCTCACATGCAAGCTGGTGAATGGAGAGTGAGGAACTGGGGAGGCAGCACAGACCAGGAGAAGCTCCTCTGAAGTGGCCTTCCTCTCAATTCAAAAACAACCCAGCATCAAATGACTTGAGAGCGATGCCGGGCAAACAAACACTCCTCTTGAGCAACAATGTCCAACAGAACTTTCTGCAATGATGAGAATGTTCTCTATCTGTGCTGTCCAGTAAATGGCTAGTATGGCTGAGGAACTGAAATTTTAATTTTGTCCTATTTTAATTATTTTTAAATTGAAATAGTCAAATGTAGCTAGTGGCTATACTAGCAGCCAGCAAATTTCTAGAATAAAGGTAGGCCTTGGGAATACAGAAATTTATCACTGACAGACACTTTACTTCTAAGAAAAGAGATACATTTCATTTAATTTGCTGAAGTTCAAGTTGGTCTAATGAGAATTCCATGATAAAATATAGCAATTATGATAGCTTTACTTGTCACAAAACATATGTATGAAGCATTATTTGCCATGTAATTCTTTGGCTACTGTGTGGGAAAAATTACTGTTATTAGCTTTTCTTATCTCAGCTTTAGTGTTTCCCTCTACATGATTTATTATTGCTGAAGTAATAATTAAGAATTTTTAAAATCTATTTTTAATCGAACTGGGTTTCCTAACAAGTTTTTTTCCTCTTAATTTGATTTTTCTTCAGGTGACACATACACATGCAAATTTAAGAATATGAAGAAATGTAATGAATATAATGTGGTAAAATAAGCTCTATATTCAATGTATTATTAAAGTTTGACTAAACAGAATCAAAGATTCTGATTAGAACAATGGCTTAAAAGATTTTCTTTTCTACAAAATAGGGAACATGAGATATACTAATTATTTTAAGAGAGATGCAAGGCTAACCTTTAAAAACTATATTCAACTTAGAAACTATGGTTTCTAAAAAAAAGGCATGTACTACGCTTAGTCGCTCAGTTGTGTCTGACTCTTTGCAACCCCGTGGACTGTAGCTCTCCAGGCTCCTCTGTCCATGGAGATTCTCTAGGCAAGAATACTAGAGCTGGTTGCCATGCCCTCTTCCAGGGGATCTTCCCAACTCCAGGATCGAACCCAGGTCTCCCACATTGCAGGCAGATTCTTTAATGTCTGAGCCACCAGAGAAGCCCATGAAAAGCATGTATATATGTATACACACATATATGTGTATGTATGCATATATACATACACACATACTAAACACATCACTATTAAAGCTAGTCCAGAAAACTTTTACATTTTCTATGTTAACAGCACTCAGAGACGATGAAAGCCAGTTACTAAAAAATTTATTGCTTAGTTAAAACTCAGTTTACAATTCAAAGGATTTTTAAAATCTCTGAGCTGTTATGAAGCTTTATGGGGTTTATAGTGGAGATGAAAACAGAAATAAAAAGATCTGACAAACAGAAAATGCCAAAGATATTTCCAGCATTATCAACATGGATTCTTTTTTCTCTATCGTTACTTTTTACCTATTCCCAAAAAACTGACTTTAACTCCATCTGCCTGAAAAGACAACTGTTTCTTGGGGTCCCTTTCAAAATGAAAGTGCTTGATGGGCAATTTTATTTGAAAGAATATTATTTTTATAATTGTTAAAAATAAAAAGAATGTAAACTCTATGAAGGCAGGAATTTTGGATCATCTACAGTAGTTCCAGTCTTCAGAATAGTGCCTGAATATAGCACAGATAATAAATATTTATTGAATTAATAATTTTACCAGCACCTTTTATTAAAATAAGATAATCAACTTTTACTTAACATTAGTGTAGATTTTCATTTTAACATTGGTAATCTAGAATAACTCCAGTTAAAAATCCTTGTTTTACCATCTATACATGCAACAAACCCCTTTTCAAAGCTTATTGGTAATACACAGAATTAACCAAAGACTATTCATTATTTTATTCATTCTTTCTGTGGTTATAGAATTCTATGATCCCTTTCAATTCCAAAATTTATTTTATTCTAATAATGACTTAAAATGGAAAAAAAAAATCTGAAACTTATTCAAATGGAATGTCATGGAATGTCAAACTATTATTTAAATTACTACAGAAGTAACTGCTCAACAACTTATGGATCACCCTGGTTATTTCATGGTTTTCTCACCTCTTTTAAAGGGTATTTCTAGTTCTCTGCTTAGTCTTGTTTTACATCACTGTCAAATTCTTCACTTTCAAATCCAAGTATATTGAAATGTCATAAAATAAACTATACTATATTTTTTATATTTTATACCAAAAGATTGAGTTTATGTTAAAAACAAAATATAATACAAATTGGAAAATACTGAGTTGGAATGTTTGCTAAAATGCTGTTTACTGCAGAGGCCCAATGTTTTATCAACTAACACTGAAGTTTAAATTAGGGCTAAACTCAGGAAATTGACCTTCATAATATTTTAACGTGATGTTTGTCTTTTTAAGGTGGCTTTCTTCTCAGAAAAGAGGACTTAAATATCCTTGACTTACTGTCAAATTACGGTCCCAGATCTGTATGCTTCCATTCTGACAAGCAGCTGCTATGAGGCTTCCGTCTCTACTATATGTGCACGTGGTAGGAATTACTTTTTTACCCTGCATTGTCCGCGGTTTAAACACGCTTTTTTGCTTCTTTGGATTTTCAACTTCCCAGGTCCTCACAGTCCTTAAAAAAAGAAAAAAAGGGAGATTTTCATTTATAAAAAAGAAAGGATTTTAAAATACAAAAGAGTTCACAAAGACTGTTTGACCTTTTAAGCATATAAATCTAATTAATGTTTTTTACATTTTTTAAATAAAATGTGTGGTATGTAAATGAGTTTTCCCACTGCAATAAAGTCAACCATCCAAATTGTGCTGTCATGAAATCAAAGCGCAAGTGCAAATTCGACTTCAAATGTCAAAGTTCTTAGTTCTGACCCTCTAAAGCAGTAGTTTCCAAACAACTGACTATACACTCTGATCAGCACAACTGTTGAACATTATATACCCACTACATATGCAAGTTAATTTCTAAATTACATGTGGTAATATATTGTTATTTAACACACACCAGAAAATATACTGAAAAAAACTGGTCAGTAAAAAAGAATGATGTGGGACTTCCCTGGCCAAAACAGTAAAAGATAATTTAAAAGAACAGTGGGATAAATATAAATATAAAAACAAATACAACATGGTGGGTTTAAATCCAACCTCATCAATAACTAGAAATTCCATCACATTAATTGG
The DNA here is from genome assembly GCF_029378745.1 of Bos indicus. Taxonomy (NCBI): domain Eukaryota; kingdom Metazoa; phylum Chordata; class Mammalia; order Artiodactyla; family Bovidae; genus Bos; species Bos indicus. The sequence goes on from NC_091779.1 coordinate 36,700,116, forward strand.
AAATGGCATAAAAACTCTAATTAAAAGGAAAAGACTGTCAGATTGGATTAGATAAAATCAAAATTCAGCAGAGTCTATATTTTTATATATAGAAATATATAAAAATGTGTGTTTATATATAAAAAACACACAAAAATCTTTAAATATAAAGTCTTATTAACCATGTTGGAGAAGGCAATGGCACCCCACTCCAGTACTCTTGCCTGGAAAATCCCATGGATGGAGGAGCCTGGTAGGCTGCAGTCCATGGGGTCGCTAAGAGTCGGACACAACTGAGCAACTTCACTTTCACTTTTCACTTTCATGCATTGGAGAAGGAAATGGCAACCCACTCCAGTATTCTTGCCTGGAGAATCCCAGGGACGGGGGAGCCTGGTGGGCTGCCGTCTATGGGGTCGCACAGTCGGACTCGACTGAAACAACTTAGCAGCAGCAGCATTAATCATTTAACAGTAAAAGGATGGAAAAAGATGTGCCATAACATAATCAAAACAAGCTAGAATGAGTATATTAATGTCAAAGTGAACTTGAAAACAATGAATAAAACTAGAGACAAAGAGGAAATTTTCATTATGAGAAAGAGTCAAAAGATCAAGAAGATATAAAATATAAAATATTAAGAAAATGTAAGATATGAAATATTAAGAAGATATAAGAATCCTAAATGCATATGTCCCTAATAACAGAGCTTTATTTTTTTTTTTTTGCTGGGTCAATCATACCTTTTTTTTTTTTTTTTTAAACTTTACAAAATTGTATTAGTTTTGCCAAATATCAAAATGAATCCGCCACAGGTATACATGTGTTCCCCATCCTGAACCCTCCTCCCTCCTCCCTCCCCATACCATCCCTCTGGGTCGTCCCAGTGCACCAGCCCCAAGCATCCAGTATCGTGCATCGAACCTGGACTGGCAATTCATTTCATACATGATCTTATACATGTTTCAATGCCATTCTCCCAAATCTTCCCACCCTCTCCCTCTCCAACAGAGTCCATAAGACTGTTCTATACATCAGTGTCTCTTTTGCTGTCTCGTACACAGGGTTATTGTTACCATCTTTCTAAATTCCATATATATGCGTTAGTATACTGTGTTGGTGTTTTTCTTTCTGGCTTACTTCACTCTGTATAATGTGAAAGCAAACTTAATAGAAATAAAAGAAGTACCAAATCCATACTTAACAGCTGAACACTTCAACACTCCTCTCAGTGACTAATAGAACAAGTAGACCTCCCCCCACCTCAGAAAGAAAAAACCAGTAAGACTACAGAAGACCTGGAGAAGGCAATGGCACCCCGCTCCAGTACTGTTGCCCGGAAAATCCCATGGATGGAGGAGCCTGGTAGGCTGAAGTCCATGGGGTCGCTAAGAGTCAGACACGACTGAGCGACTTCACTTTCACTTTCCACTTTCATGCATTGGAGAAGGAAATGGCAACCCACTCCGGTGTTCTTGCCTGGAGAATCCCATGGACGGAGAAGCCTGGTGAGCTGCAGTCCATGGGGTCGCACAGAGTCAGACACGACTGAAGCGACTTAGCAGCAGCAGCACAGAAGACCTCAGAAATTCTACCAGACAAGTTGAGCTAATTAACATTTATATAACACTTCACCCGACAACTGGACGTGTATTCTTTTACACCTTTTACACACTGAACATTCACTAAGATAGACCACATTCTGAGCCGTTAAAACAAATCTAAATACACTAAAATGAAAGAAACCATAAAAGTATACACACTGTCCAAAAAATGAATCTAAATAAATGATCAATACAGAACTGTATCTGAAATTAATAAATACAATTCTAAATAATCCATGAGTCAAAATTTCATAAGGAGTATTAGATAATACTCTGACTTCAAAAAACATGAAAATACAATATATCGAAATTCATGGTATTTGACTAAGACTGAGCACAGAGGAAAAGAAAAAAAGACGTGCCTCAAATCAATGACCTAAAATTCAAACTAGATAAAAGGAGAGAATATTAAAACTAAAACTAGCAGAAGGGAGGAAATGAGAATACAAATGAATAAAACAGAAAACCACAAATCAGGAGAGAAACCAAAAGCTGGTTATTTGAGAAGATTAGTAAAATTAAAGAATTTCTAGGTGGAATGATTAAAAAGCAGAAATTGGAGACAACCTCAAACACCAGCATCTTGAATGAAAGAAAAGATATAACTGTAGAACTTATCCACATTCAAAGAATAATAGGGAAATTTTATGAATGAATTTACATAAATAAATTCAATAATTTAGATCAAATGGACAAATTTCCTTAAAAGACAAACCAGAAAAGTTCACTCAAGAAATAATACCTAGAATATTCCTATATGATTAAAAAAAACTAAGTACATAGCTGAAAATCTTTGCACTAAGAATGACTTCACTGTTGAATTCTATCAAACATTTAAGAAAGACATTAACACCTTAAAGAAAAGGCCACCTACTGAATAGGAAAAAGTTTTTGCAAAGATGTATCTGATAAGGGATTAATATTCAAAATACACAAAGAACTCATGCAACTCAATCCTGAAAAAACAAATAACCTGATTAAAAAATGGGAAGAAGATATGAATAGACATTTTTCCAAAGAAATATAGATGTCCAACAGAGAAATGAAGAGATGCTCAACATCAGGGAAATGCAAATCAAAACCACAATAAGATACTACCTCACACCTGTCAGAATGGCTATTATCAAAAAGACAACAAGGGCTTCCCTGGTGGCTCAGTGGTAAAGAAGCTGTCTGCCAATGCAGGAGACGCAGGTTCAATCCCGGATCCAGGAAGATCCCACATGACACAGGACTACTAAGCCTGTGTGCCACAACTACTGAGCCTGTGTGCTACAGTCTGGGAGTAGCAACTACGAAGCCCACAAGCCCTAGGGCCTGTGTTTCACAAAAAAAAAGCCACTGCAACAGGAAGCTGCACATCACAACTAGAGAATAGCCCCCACTCGCTGCAACTAGAGAAAGCCCACACAACAACGAGATGAAGACCCAGCACAGCCAAAGATAAGTGAACATTAAAAGAAATAATAACAACAAGTGTTGGCAAGGATGTAGAGAAAAAGGAATCCTTTTGCAGTGTTGGTGGGAATGTACACTGGTGCAGCCACTGTGGAAAACAGTATGGAGATTCCTCAAAACATTAAAAACAGAACTACCATAGAATCCATCAATTCCACTCCTGGGTATTTATCTGAAGAAAAAGAAAACCCTAACTTGAAAAGATATACACACTCTTACGTTCCCATTCGGAGAAGGCAATGGCACCCCACTCCAGTACTCTTGCCTGGAAAATCCCATGGACAGAGAAGCCTGGTAGACTGCAGTCCATGGGGTCGCTAGGAGTCAGACACGACTGTATAACTTTCAAGTAGACAACCTGATCGACTTCACTTTCACTTTTCACTTTCATGCATTGGAGAAGGAAATGGCAACCCACTCCAGTGTTCTTGCCTGGAGAATCCCAGGGACGGGGGAGCCTGGTGGGCTGCCGTCTCTGGGGTCGCACAGAGTCGGACACAACTGAAGCAACTTAGCAGCAGCAGCAGCATGTTCCCATTGGTCACGTATGGTTGTGAGAGCTGAACTGTAAAGCAGTCAGAGCACCAATGAACTGATGCCTTCCAACTGCGGTGTTGAAGACTCCTGAAGGTTCCTTGGACAGCAAAGAGATCAAACCAGTCAATCTCAAGGGAAATCAACCCTGAATATTCCTTGGAAGGACTGATGCTAAAGCTGAACCTACAGTATTTTGTTCATCTGATGCAAACACCCAACTCACTGGGAAATCCCTGATGCTGGGAACGATTGAGGGCAGAAAGAGAAGAGGGTGTATGGCATCACCAATACAATGGACATGAACTTGGGCAGACTTCGGGAGATGGTCAGGGACAGGGAGGCCTTGTGTGCTGCAGTCCATGGGTCACAAAGAACTGGACACAACTGGGTGACTGAACAGCAACAATGTTCACTGCAGCATTATCTACAATTGACAAGATATGGAAACAACCCAAGTGCCCATCAACAGATGAATGGATGAAGAAGATATGTGTATACACACATATACATACATACATACAATGGAACATTACACACATACTCACAGATATATACACAAACATACATACAGTGGAACATTACACACACACACACACACATATACATACAACGGGAACATTACTCAGCCATGAAAAAAAAAAAGAAATCTTGCCATTTGCAACAGCGTGAATGGATCTAGAGGACATTATACTAAGTGAAATAAGTTAGAGAAAGACAAACACTGTATGATTTCACTTACATGTGCAACTTAAAAAGCAAAACAAATGAACAAACGCAACAAAACAGAAACAGAGTCATAATACAGAGAAGAAACCGGGTGTTTGCCAGAGGGGAGGAAGTGGGGGTAGGAGACAAAGAGGTGGGGGAGGTTAAGAGATACAAACGTCCTAAGTCAGAAAGAGGAAGAAATATACCGTATGCATCATTTTATGTGGGATCTAAAATATGACACAAATGCACTTACCTACAGAACAGAAACAGACTCACAGGCACAGCCAACAGACTCGTGGTTGACGGATGAGCAGACGCAAACTACTATACAGAGAACAGATAAACAACAAGGTCTGCTGTATAGGACGGGGAACTATATTCAATATCCTATGATAAACTATAACGGAAAAGAGTAAGTATGTATATATGTGTAAAACTGAATCATGTTGCTGTACAGCAGAAATTAACACTGTAAATCAACTATACTTCAATAAAATAAATCTAAAAAAATTTTCAAAGATACACACTTCCAGTTGCAAAATAAATGAATCATGAGTATGAAATGTGCAGTCTAGGTAATACAGTCAATAATTAGACAATATCATTGTATGGCGACAGATGTTCACTAGACTTATCCTGATGATCATTTTGAAATATAAAGAAATATTAAATCACTACATTGTGTAGCAGGAACTAATATAATGTTGTAGCAAATTATATTTAAAAAATAAACAAACTAATAGAGCTAGAAGGGTGGGGAGGAGTGGATGGAGAAACTGGATGAAGACAGTCAAAAGGTACAAACTTTCAGCTGTAAGATAAACTAAGCTCTAGGGAGGCAGTGTACAAGATGATGTATACAATTAAAACTGTGGTTGTTAAGAGAGTAAATTCTAAGTGTTCTCGTCACAAGGAAAAAAAGTATTTTCTATTTCTTTAATTTTGCATCTACATGAGATGATGAATATTCACTAAACTTACTGTAGTAATCATTTCATGACACATGTAAGTCAAATCAACATGCTGTATTCCTCAGACTTACACAGTGTTTCATATCAATTGTATCTCAAAACTGAAAAAAAAAAATCTGATATTGAGCCAAAGAGGGAGAGAGGGAGGGAGGGAGGGAGGGAGAGAAGGAGGGAAGAAGGAAGCCAACTCTATATAAACTCTTCCAGAAAACAGAAAAGGGAACACTTCTCAACTCACTCTATATGGCCCTGATGCCAAAACCAAAGTCATTACAAGAAAACTATAGATCCCCAGTGAACACAGACACAAAAATCCTTAACAAAACAGCAGTGTACAAAACTAATATCATGTCATGATTAAGTGTTATTTAACCCAGAATGAAAAGGAAGATGGTAAGGACTGAAAATTAAACCATATAATACACATATCAAAAGACTAAGAAAAAGATATCAGATCATCCCAACTGATGTAAAATAAGCTTTTTTTCCTTTTTATTTATTTTCTATTGTTTTTTAAAATGTATTTACTTTAATTGGAGGCTAATTACAACATTATAGTGGTTTTGCCATAAAAATTCAACATCCACTTGTGATAAAACAAAAGAAAAAAGAACCTCTCAGTAATCTAGAAATAGAATGGAACTTGCTCAACCTGAGAGAGGACATTTATGAAAAACTTATAGATAATATGCTTCCCTGGTAGTTCAGGTGGTAAATAATCTGCCTGCAATGCAGGAGACCTGGGTTTGATCCCTGGGTTAGGAAGATCCCCTAGAGAAGGGAATAGCTGCCCACTCCAGTATTCTTGCCTGGAGAATTCCATGGACAGAGGAGCCTGGTGGGCTACAGTCCATGGGGTTGCAAAGAGACAGACAGGGCAGCGCAACTAACACTTTTACTTTCACTTTCACAGGTTAATATACTTCATGGGGAAAGGCTGGAGAACAAAGCAGTGATCTCAAACCCTCACCATTTCTTTATCCTAGAGTTGCCTGCCAGTGCAATAAGGTAGATAAAAGAAATTAAAGGCTTACAGACTGGAAACAAGAAATAAAACTGTCTTTATTAGGATATCACATGATCATCTATATAGATAATCCAAAGAATCTACAAAAATGCTGCTGCTAAGTCACATCAGTTGTGTCTGATTCTGTGCGACCCCATAGATGGCAGCCCACCAGGCTCCCCCGTCCCTGGGATTCTCCAGGCAAGAACACTGGAATGGGTTGCCATTTCCTTCTCCAATGCAGGAAAGTGAAAAGTGAAAGTGAAGTCGCTCAGTCGTGGCTGATTCTTCGCGACCCCATGGACTGTAGCCCACCAGGCTCCTCTGTCCATGGGATTTCTCAGGCAAGAGTACTGGAGTGGGTTGCCATTGCCTTCTCCACAAAATTGCTACTAGAACTAATAAGTGAGTTTAACAGTGTCACAGGATACAAGATAAATAATCATAAATCAATTTTATTTCTATTGACTAGCAACAAACAACTGGATACTGAAATTATGACATAATATTTATAACAGCAAGAATAAATATGGAATCTGTCAAGAATGTGTAGTATCTGTACACTAAAAACCATAAAACATTTCTGAGAGAAACAAGATCAACACAAACGAGAAGATACACTGTATTAACGGAGTCAACACTGTTCAGATTTCATTTGTGCCCAAATTAATTTTTAAATTCAATACAATCTCAATTAAAATTCCAGCAGAGTCTCCTTGGAATTAGAAACTGAGTAAGCTGACTCTAAAACTTACATGGAAATGTAAACAACTTGGAACATCCCCAACAATTTTGAAAAAGATGTAAACTAATTCTACCCAGATTCACACATTGCCTTCTAATTCTAATTCCCACATTATAACACCAATCACATAAGTTGCAATTACACATATTGACATCTATTTTTTTTTCTAATTTTATTTTATTTTTCAACTTTACATAATTGTATTAGTTTTGCCAAATATCAAAATGAATCCGCCACAGGTATACATGTGTTCCCCATCCCGAACCCTCCTCCTCCTCCCTCCCCATACCATCCCTCTGGGCCGTCCCAGTGCACCAGCCCCAAGCATCCAGCATCGTGCATCGAACCTGGACTGGCAACTCGTTTCCTACATGATATTTTACATGTTTCATTGCCATCTATTTTTTATCCAAGAAGAGCTCCTTTAGAGTAAAGGCTCTGTTTTTTCTTTGTTTGTTTTAAATCTTTTTACGTCTTGTCTTTCTTTGTCGCTTACTTGCTAAAGTGAAACTGAAGTCGCTCAGTCGTATCCAACTCTGCGACCTGTGGACTGTAGCCCACAAAGCTCCTCTGTCCATGGGATTCTCCAGGCAAGAATACTGGAGTGGGTTGCCATTTCCTTCTCCAGGGGATCTTCCCGACCCAGGGATCGAACCCAGGTCTCCCTCAATGCAGGCAGATGCTTTAACCTCTGCACCACCAGGGAAGCCCAGTCCTGCCCAATTCTTTATGACCCCATGGACTACAGCCCACCAGGTTCCTCTGTCCATGGGATTTCCCAGGAAAGAATACTGGAGTAGGTTGCCATTTCCTTCTCCAAACAAATGTCTAGGTTCTGTCAAATATCTTGAACACAACAGGAACATAATCCATAAGGGTTGCCATTTCCTTCTCCAAACAAATGTCTAGGTTCTATCAAATATCTTGAACACAACAGGAACATAATCCATAGCAGGTCCTCAATAATTAATGTAAGAAATTCACTCCCTATCTAAGCATTTCAGGCATCAATTTTAATCGAGGTATAACCAATATACAATGAAATGTAACTGACATTTGTATAGGTTTCAAGTAGCCAGCATTTACTGTCAAATATTTATGATTTATTCCAAATAAAGTTTTTTGTTTTTTTTTTAATAACCTATGCATGTCTTCTCCCTAAGAGTTTCTTGGGAACTTAATTAACTATTTAGCATTACCAAACCCTAGTTTTCAGAGTTGTTGAACCCAGTGCCTAAAATAAGACTGCATCCACTAAATTTTAGGAACTACCAATCAGCAAAATGTAAGCTCAAATAAGAGTTTGGGAACAGTACACAGGGAACAATAGAAAGGCACTCTGCAACTTCAGGATATAAAGCAACCCAGAGGAAGATCCAGGATACTTAACTTTAGTGTTACAAAACACTGCAACAGCTAGAAGCTATCAGCAGTGTGACTGATACTGTTAGATACATAATCCAACATCCATTCTCTTTTCTTCTCCAAGTCTGCAATTTCCAGCCTCTTGTAGATACATGTGATGAAATATGGCAATTATACTTTGACCAACACGGTGTAAATGGAAGGGTATTAAAGAATTCTGGAAAAGTCTCTAAAGGAAGGTTGCAGACCCTTCTTCACCTCTTCTTGTTTACTCCTTCCTCTGCCAGAGAGGATATGATTCTGGGCTCAAGAGCATCTTAAAGCAACAAACAGAAGGCCCTGGTCCTTGATGACATTAGAGACACCACATCAACACTGGAGTGCCTATGTCTAGACTTCTGATGGGTAGATAGGCAGTAAGATAGGTAAAGTTTACTGGGGCCTAACATACTTACAATGAAATTCTTCTTTTTAAATGTGCAGTACTGTGACTTTTGACAAATGAATAGTTCGACCACTCCAAAACTTATCTTGTGTTGCCTCTTTATAGAAAATGCTTCACAATCCCAACTTCAACAACTGGCAACTATTAACTGCTTTTACTTCCCGATAGTTAAGCTTTTCCAGTACTACAGTGGTAAAGAACCTGCCTGTCAATGCAGGAGACTTAAGAGACATGGGTTCGATCCTTCGGTCAGGAAGATCCCCTGGAAGAGGGCAAATGGCAACCCACTCCATTATTCTTGCCCAGAGAATCCCATGGACAGAGGAGCCTGGTGGGCTACAGAGCATGGGGTCTCAAAGAGCTGGACACGACTGAATGCACTTAGCACACATGCATACCGTACGAAGCCTTTTGAGCCTTGCTTCTTTAACTTAGAATCTAAGTTGTTGTATCTAAGTTGTTGTATGTATCAGCTGTTGTTGCTGTTGTTGTTTAGTCACTAAGTTGTATCCAACTCTTTTGTGACCCTGTGGATTGTAGGCGGCCAGACTCCTCTGTCTGAGGGATTCTCTGGGCAAGAACAGTGGAGTGGGTTGCCACTTCCTTCTTCAGGGGATCTTCCTGACCCAGGTATCAAACCCGTGTCTCCTGCATTGGTAGGTGGATACTTTACCACTGAGCCACCAGGGAAGCCTGTATATGTCAGTAGTCCATTCCTTTTTGTTGCTGAATAACATTCCACTATATGGATATACCACATTTTGTTTATCCACTTGCCAAATTCAGGATAGTGAGTTGTTTCCAGTTCGAGGTGATTATAAATAAAGCACTACAAATATTGCTTTGTGGATTTCTGGCTTTTTTTGTGTTGGTAAAAATAAGTCATTATTTCTCTTGGCTAAATACTTAAAAATGAAATTGGGAAATGTATGCTTAACTTTATAAGAAACTGCAAAACTGTTTACAAAGTGGTTGTTCCATTCTGCACTCCTATCAGCATGTATAAGAGTTCCAATCACTTCATATTCTTGACAGCAATTGTAGTATCAGCTTTTTTTTAAGCCATTCTAACAGGTATGCACTGGAACTGTGACTTTAATTTCCATTCCCTAAATGACTAATGATATTGAAGCTCTTTCCATGTACTATTTGCCTTCCATGTCTCTTCTTCAGTGAAGTGTCTCTTACTTAGTTGTTTATTTTCTACTACTTTCTTTTTTGAGAGTTCTTTAGATATTCTTGGAAGATCCCCTAGAGAAGGAAACGGCAACCCACTCCAGTATTCATGCCTGGAAAATCTCATGGAACGAGGAGCCTGGTGGGCTACAGTCCATGGGGTCGCAAAGAGTCGGACACGACTGAGCGACTTCTGTGTGTGTGTGTGTGTTTAGATATTCCGGATATAAGTTCTTTATCAGACATATGTTTGGCAAATATTTTTCAAGTCTGCTGCTTGCTTTTTCATTTTAAAAGTCTTTCAAATATAGGTGTTTTAAATTCTGATGAACTCCTATTTAGCAATTTTTAAATATTACATCTAAAAAATCTTTGCCTAACCCAAGGTCATAGAAATTCTGTTTTCTCCTAGAAATTTTACAGTTTTAAGTTTTACAATTAGTCTATGATCTATTTGAATTATTTTTACATGTGGGATGAAGTCAAGGCTCTTTTTTTAACACATGGATATCTAATTATTCCAATACCATTTTTATCTGAGCATTATAATACCTTCACCTCCACATGAATGTATTCTGTATTGTTTACCTATCTCTGTTCAGTATGTTTACCACAGTTAATATGTACAAAAAGTTGAGAAATATCTGGTGTGCCTTTTCTTTCTACCCTAAACTCTTCAACACTAGGGATAAATTATGACAGTTTCTCTTTTTTTAATAACTGAACATCTCCAAAAGTCAGATGATCATTTAGAACTGTGATATGAAAGACCCCACACAAATACTATAAAGTATCATTATCTGGCTTGTTTAAAGTTCATCTCTAAAACTGGGATAATAATACCAACAATGAGGGGCTGTGAGGATTAAATGAGATTAGGGATGTAAACGTTATCTGGGACAGTATTTGGAATACAGTAGGCACTCAATAAATACTGGTTTGTTTCTGCTCTTCCTCTTAGACCATAAATAAAGCCTTAAGCTAATAAACCCCACAACTAAGTATGTTCCATTTATTTCAGTGGTTTATTAACAGTTTGAGCTAGTCATTAAAATAACAGAACAAAAAAGCAGCTAACCTAGCATATAGATATATGAAAAATAAATTTACACAGCATCTGATGGTGACTAATTACAGTATGGTTTTATGGCTCTGATTCTCTGAATCTATGCCTGAAAAAATGGATGTTAAAGTGCTAGGCCATTAGGTATCTGTCAAAACATTCTATGCTGAAGAACACATATTTGAAACTTGGAATGAGATCTGGTCTTGTAAAATTAAAACTGTGTTTCATAAAAATAGATTTAAAAATAGAAGAAGGATCTGCATGGGCCTTTCTGGACACAAAATGAAAACACCCAGAAGACAAGAAAAAGACACAGGTGGGGTCATTACACTGCCCCAGGCACAAATGCTTTCTGTCTTAAAATTCTGAATCCTTTCCAAATACAAGTTCTAAACTTTCTGGCATCTGCTGCATAAATGCATCACAGCATTTGGCAGAAATCAAGGGAAGCATTAATTTTGCATGGAAATCACTTAAGATATCTTGGTTTAATTTTTCTCAAAAGACTACACAAGCAACTACTTGAGTGATGTAAGAGTCTGAAACTTGTGGGCTCTCTTGGCAGAACAAATCCAACAAGAAAAACCTTCTTTTTTTTTAAGGTATTATCCCACAGAAATGGGGAAAATGTTTTAACTTCTATATAAACCCATGATAATCTTTATAAACTACACATAAGTCACATTATGCACACAAAGTAATTGCAATAAAAATACAGCTGCATTTAGAAGAAATGTATTTGTGTTAATGTTCTATACTTATAATTATTAAAATTAGGCCTTATGAAATCTAGACTTAGAATAAGGAGTAAATACAGTAATAAATAACCACTTACACCCTTACATTTATGACCAATTGATTTTCAACAAATATGCTAAACAATTTCAGGGGAAAAGAATGGTCTTTTCAAAAATTGATGCTGAAACAGCTAAATACCCACATGCAAAAAAGATAACTGAGGACCTTCACGTCACATCATACAAAAACTAACTTAAAATGGATCATAGACATAAATGTAAAACTATAACAAACATGACATTAGATTAGGGTGTGGTTTCTCAGATACACCAAAAGCATGAATGATAAAAGGAAATAAAAAGATAAATTAACATCATCAAAATTAAAAATTTACAAGCTTCAAAAGATACTATGAACAAAGTGTAAGACAAGACATAAACTTAGAGAAATTATCTGTAGATCATATATCTGATAAGAGACTGGTGTTGAGAATACTTAATGAATTTTTACAATACAATAAAAAAAAATGAATGACCCTCATGTACAATGTTTGGGCGACAATTCGGTGTAACTGATAAAATGTATAGCCTACCAAAAAAAAAGAAAGATGAGTGATCTTTTTTTTAAATGGGTAAAAGATGTGAATACATATTTCACTAAAGAATATATACAAATGTCCAATAAGCACATAAAAAGAAGCCTGACATCATTTATTAGGAAAACGCAAATCAAAATCACAAGATACCACTTTATATTCCATAATTAAAAGACATATAATAATAAGTGTTGCTGATGAAGCAAAGAAACTGGAACCTTCATATTTACTGGTAGGAATGTAAAATGGGTGGAGTCAGTTTGAAAAACAGTTTGCCATATTGTAAAATAGTAAACAGATTTACCACCTAACTCAGCAATTTCACTCCTGGGAACTGAAAACATATCCTATCCAAAAACTTTCACATGAATCTTCACAGAAGCATTATTTTTAACAGCCCAAAAATGGAAACAACCCTAATGTCCATCAACTAATGAATGGATAAACAAAATGTAAAACTGTCATACAATGGAAAATTACTTGTTTGGCAATAAAAAAAATAAAAAGGAGTGATACATACTATAGTACATGATTTTCTCGAGGTTTCCATTAACAATAACTGGGCTTCCCAAGTGGCTCTAGTGGTATAGAATCTGTCTGCCAATGCAGGAGACGCAAGAGATGCAGGTTTGATCCCTGGATTGGGAAGATCCCCTAGAAGAGGAAGTAAGAACCCTCACCAGTTTTCTTGCCTGGAGAATCCCATGGACAGAGGAGCTTGGTGGGCTACAGTCCATGGGGTCGCAGACAGCCAACATGACTGAGCACGAGCAAACACAGAGCTAGAGGTATGAATGGTGAATGACTAAACGTGGATTCTCTTAAGGGAGATGGAAATATTATACATTAGAATGTCATGGTGGTTACCCAACTCTATAAATGCACTAAAAATCACTTAATGGCCCCATCCTCTTTGAGTTTCAGGTGCTTAATGTCTCATTAAATTCCTAGAACCACCACCAACAATCAAACATTTCTGAGAACCACTTTCATAAATCTCAGATGAGGAAGAGAGTCTTCCTCATTGGAAGAGAGTCTCAATTTAAAATAAATGCCAAACTGTAAAGCAATTATCCTTCAATAAAAAAATAAATTAATATATATATGTACCAAATACTTATTAGGCAAAAATTAGGCCATGCTATTAAACATCAAATAAGAACTCAGAAGCTCTTTACAAAGCACTTCTAAAATCTTTCATTAAATCAAACAACAAGAGAGATCAGGGTCTAATATGTAGGTTAAGAAGCAAAGGATCCTGAATTATACAGAGTTCTAGTTCAAGTGCACTGCCAGATCACTGTGGGTGAAGTAGTACTCAAGAGCTTCCCACTGATGTTAAATTAAAACCGTATAAATATCAAATATCAAATGTTCAGCTGCTCAGAAGTTTGTGTACCAATAGAAACTACAGATATACAATATGTCTCCAGAAACTCAAACAGGGGCTCTGTATCAACCAAGAGGGGTAGAATAGAGAGGGAGATGGGAGGGAGGGGATATATGCATTACATATGGCTGATTCATGTTGAGGTTTGACAGAAAACAACAAAATTCTGTAAAGCAATTATCCTTCAGTTAAATAAATAAATAAAAGAAAATACAGATATACAATATATATCAATATTTTATATATAATATATATTGAGAAGTTCACGTCTATTTCTCAATGTGAAGTGAAGAGAAGTAGCTCAGTCATGTCCAACTCTTTGCGACCCCATGGACTGTAGCCTGTCAGGCTCCTCCATCCATGGGATTTTCCAGGCGAGAATACTAGAGTGGCTTGCCATTTCCTTCTCCAGGAGATCTTCCCGACCCAGGGATCGAACCCAGGTCTTCCACATTATAGGCAGACGCTTTACTGTCTGAGCCACCAGTGAAGTCCACCTTTTTCTCAATATGTAATACTAAATATAATAATAGGGAAGGAGAAAAAGGGAAGGGAAAAAGGAAAAGAAAACTATATATTCAGATGTATACCCAAATATGTTACGGCAGTAGGTTCCTTTTTTTTCTCAAGTCCTTTTATTTTAACCTATCAAGAAACTCATGAGAAAAGTAGTGTAGTGTTTTAAGAGAACACCCACAGGTAGATGCTGAGAACTGTTCTGTTCAGAGTTATGACAAAAATGTTTCACAGGTTATTTCAAAAGAATATATGGAGATTTTCCTACACCTTCTAATATGCCAATAGATACTCATTTCAACTCCTTTTATTCTCTTAATATCTAGCATCACATTGTACATATCATAGGCTTTCAATAAAATTAAAATCCTATGGCAGATATATCTAAGTAATATATATTTATATAATAAAATATGCACATATTTACAATAGATATTGTCATTATATTTCAGTACTACTCTATGTTTGAGTTTTCTTTTTTTTTAATTTAGAAATAGTACATTCATTGTTAACTTTCATTGTTTAACTTGAATTCCCTTAAATCTCCTTCAACACAACTTGCTTCAATTAACTTTTGCTGAGATGTGAGCACTGCTTCTCATTGAAGAAGCAAGAATTGGATGAGGCCTTTGCCTTCATGGAAATCACAGCTGGGCAAGTGGATATAATGTAAAAGCAATAAACCACAGGTCAATAGTTCAACATAGGCTAGATACCTGGGAATACTCAGGTGCCTGTTCTCCAAGCACATATAATCTACTGGAGGAGAAAAACTGGGGAAAGACATCATCACACTATAAGGCAACATCCAGAGAAGGGAAACAGGTAGCTCATTGGAAAAGATCTAGAAAGGATTCCTCAGAGGTGTGCTTTTTGAAGAAGAGTTGAAATACTATAGGTGAAATTCACAGTTGTGGGGAGAGGGGTGAATCCTAGAAATTGATATAGAATATGCAAAGATAAAGTGACTTGCAAAAGCATAGCTTATTCTAGGAACAAGTATTGATAGTCTGCTCTGGCCATATGTAGAAGACGAGATCGTCAATAATCATTGGCAATTATTAGACTATAAAGGGGATCCTATAAGCTGTACTGGGATTATAGGCTTTACACTTATGGAGACCATGGAGCCACTAAATAGAGGAATGACTTAAGTTATATAATCAGTACCCTGTTTTAGAAACCCACTTGGGTGGTAGTGGGAAGGACTGCTTGGAGAGGCCAAGTCTGTAGGTTGCATAGGCCAGGTGAGAGATGATCAAGGCCTGGGCTACGGCAATGAAGCAGGAGGGTGTAAAAGAAAAATAACTTCGAGGAGGGGAAAGGAGGTGGTGCCGTTCATTCAGTGAGACAGAGTTGTGGAGCAGCAGTATAAGACAAAAGGTAGTAACAGTGAAGGAGATGAGTTCAGGTGAGACAACTGTGCGGCAATCAGGTGGGGAACCACACAGGTGAAAGGAATATAATTAAGACTCATTAGAAGGCAGAGACACAGCTGTGGGAACTGTAGAAGGCAGACCCCCGCCGCGCAACAGACACTTAAAAATAGGCAGCAAGATGGGAAAGGAGTATGACAGGAGACAAGAAAAAAGTATGAGAGGCAGGAGAGGACAGTGTCGGTAAAGACAAAGGAGAAAGTTTAAAAGGAAGTATGATCAAGAATGTCAACTCCACAGAGATATTAAGATCCTAAGTAAAATTAAGGACTAGAAGGCCTTCACTGGATGTAACAGGAGTCATACATGAGGCCTGCAAGAGAAATTTTAGTAGACTGATGGGGCAGAGGTCAGAATGCTCTGGAATTATGAGCAGGAAGTGATAAGGCAGAGATAATAGGCAGAGAGCACTCCCCCTAAAAATGCTATTTAAATTTGGATAGGAATCTAGGGGTAGGGAAGGATAAATTACAAGCATGGGGTTAACAGATACAACTCCTATACATAAAATAAGTAAGTGATATGGATTTACTGTGTAGCACATGGAACTATATTCAACATCTTGTAATAACCTATAGTGGAAAATAATCTGGAAAAATATATACACACGTAAATATAAATATAACCAAATCACTTTACTGAACACCTGAAACTAATAAAATAAGTACACTATGCTTCAATTAAAATATAATAAAATTTACAAATTAGAAATAAAAAATATAGATAGGAATTGATAAAACTTGACTAGGATGAAAAAGCATCAAAAGCATCAATTGATGCTTCTGAACTGTGGTGTTGGAGAAGACTCTTGAGAGTCTCTTGGACTGCAAGGAGATCCAACCAGTTGATCCTAAAAGAAATCAGTCCTGAATATTCTTTGGGAGGACTGATGCTAAAGCTGAAACTCCAATAATTTGGCCACCTGATGTGAAGAACTGATTCACTGGAAAAGACCCTGATGCTGGGAAAGACTGAAGGCAGGAGGAGAAGGGGATTGACAGAGGATGAGATGGTTGGAGGGCATTACCGACTAGATGGACATGAGTTTGAGCAAGCTCCGGGAGCTGGTGATGGACAGGGAAGCCTGGCGTGCTGTAGTCCATGGGGTCACAAAGAATCAGACATGGCTGAGCAACTGAACTTGCTTCGGATGAAAAGGAACAAAACTGAGGAAGACAGGCAGAGGAGAGGATATAACTGATCTGACTCCTAAATGGGAAGAAGGCGTTGTGGGGCAAATTTCATATGAGGGCATTTATGGCAGAAGGAATACCATGGGAAAGGACCTTGAGAGGAATAGTTAATACAGTCTGATATAGTTACAGTATGTGTGTATTGTGTGTCTTGTCGGGGGGTGGTGCAGGTTGTACACATGTCTAGATGAGGACGGAAACAGGCTAGGACTGGATTGGGAAAGATCCTGCAAACTCTGTTAAACTAGTCATGTATGGATATGAGAGTTGGACCACAAAGAAGGCAGAGTACTAAAATACTAATGCTTTTGAACTGTGGTGCTAGAGATTCTTGACAGTCCTGTGGACTGCAAGGAGATCAAATCAGTCAATCCTAAAGGAAACCAACCCTGAATATTCACTGGAAGGATTGATGCTTAAGTTTCAATAGTTTGCCCACCTGATGCAGAGCTGACTCACTGGGAAAGTCCCTGATGCTGGAAAAGACTGAAAAGGAGAAGGGGGCAGCAGAGGATTAGGCGGTTAGACAGCATCACTGACTCAACGGACACGAATCTGAGCAAACTCTGAGAGACAGCAGAAGACAGAGGAGCCGGGCATGCTGTATGTAGTCCATGGGATCGCAAAGAGTTGGGTATGACCTGGCAACTGAACAACAACAAAGAGCATTCTGTAAACTTTGGGAAATAGAGATTCAGTAGGGTTTGGGGATCATGAAGTGCAGGCCTGACCTCCTCTCCTAGACAAGCAGCATACCCCAAAGTCTGCATGGACTGGTCCTCCGACCACAGGGCTGAACCATGGCTGCAAAGTGTGGAGCCAAGGAATGAAGACAATGTCCCTGACAAAGGTCCTGGACAAAGGAAAATGATGGTTGTTATCAACATAAATGGAGAATTTGAGAAGAAAAGAAAATTAAAATATTAAATAAGGATCCAGTGCTTCTAACAATATATGTTTCTGATCAATTGGAAATGAACACAAGGAGCTCACTGAAGAAAACCAACTCTTGGAGAGGGAACAGACAAATTCTCTCATCCTCCCACCTATGTATTTCTATGTACTTGATCAGGGGAAATTCACAATAAATCCACTTGGAGCATAATACAAGTCACTCAGTGTTAGTCACTAATAATTACTCTCATGCATCAAAATAAGAACTCATATGTGGATTTGGCCTTAAAATGTAGAGAAATATGTAGGTGCCTATAATTATAAATGATTGTTTATGTCAAAAATTACTACCTCCCAATAAAAACAATACACAGCACAGTGGGTGGGGGTGGAGAATGAGGAAATATGGGAGAAGAGTAAAGAGAATATTGCAGCCAGCACAGATAAAGTGGGTATGACAAATCTTACAAAAATCTGCCTCCACCCACCTACTCTGATGCTGCCAGGGCTCAACAGTTTCTAGACCAACTTCTCCCTGAACATGAGCAGGTGCAGGCAGGCTTTCCAACCAGCCACTGCAGTAAGGAACTATTATACTTCATGATTATAGCCATTATACTTTATTTTTTTAATGCTTCTGAAATATAATACATATATGAAAATTTCACTCAACCAACCACATTTTAAAGCAGCAGCCTCCACATCTGCAAAACAGATTCTAAAGATAACAATTTATGCGCCAAAGAGTGATTCAGTGCAAATTTGAAAATGAGATATTCTTCTTTTGAAACGGAATGGATGGTTTTTCCCAACTGAAACAATGCTTACTCAAGTTGCAAAGCAGTGAAGTCAATGTTACTTTAGAAGTTTACAGTGAAAAGAGTAACCTTTTCAATATTTCTAATAAATTAATCCATAACAGATCTCCACCACTTGGAGAATTACTTCCAGAAATCAGGAATGCCAAAATGTGTTTGATAATGAACTCAGAATACTGAATTAATAACCTGCATAAAACCTAAGAATTGGACTAATAATCATAATAGACATTTATGTGCTCATTACAAAGCAAGCACTGTGCTAAACACTTTATCACTTAATCCTCACAACCCTATGATATGAAGAAGGTGCTATTATTACCTGTTTTACAGAGGACAACTAAGGCACAAAAGGATTATGTAATAATGTCGATATTCAGATAACTGAAAAAACCAACTACTATACGTACTGCTCGTTCATGTCTTATAGTGTTGTCTATATGGATCCACTGAAGACAGGTAAGGTCTCATATTAACTTTGGATTAATATGCCATAAATCTTGATGGTTCAAGTAATCATTTTTCTTGAGAAAGAATACTGAAAATTTTCCATACCTATAAAACCACTGCCAAATAAAGTTGAATATTATTTGTATTTTGCATCTTTTAAGAATAAGCAGTGACTCTGAAAGTCTATAAAGTATATTGTATTACAGAAATGTAGTCCCTATCAACAAAATAAACACCAACTTTTCTCTTTCAATGAAGAAAGAAATCAATGAGAAAACACTTTGAAAAGGATACAAGGATAAGAGATTCCGATTATTATCACTGCCTCTCTCTGTCCCCCACCCCTCACACTTTCCCATCCTCCCAGACTCATAGTACATTTGTTCATAAGCCAGGCATTTCCCTCCTGAATAAGTTCTGTTAGACATGCTTTAAAAATATCTTTAGGGAAATAAATTTTCTGTGTGTAAGGGAGGAGGAACAGCCTGGAGAAGAATCAGCAGCCACTGATGCACTCAGTTCAAATGGGGAAAAAAACAAGATGAAGCCAGGAGAAGTTTTAAAACTCAGCACACAGAGCTTAAAGCCCTGCACAGAGGCTATGAACCACTAAAATCAACAGAGCAGAGGAGCCATCCAAGTAGCATTTTACCATCAGAAATAGGTCCTTGGAGAAAAGACACTGGTGGAGCCCTGCTAAAGAAGTACTATACACAAGGACAGCCCATGACAAGAATGGGCTGAAACTCAGCAAACTCTCCAAACACTCTCCAGACCTAAGGACTTTACAGTGACTTAAAGAGACGTTCACAGGAACTCCCTGGCAGTCCAGTGGTTAGGACTTGGCACTTTCACTGACGAGGGCCAGGGTTCGATCCCGGGTCAGAAAATCAGGGATCCTGCAAGATACTGTGGTTCAGCCCCCACCCTCTCAAAAAAATAAAGATGCTCACCGTCTGTAGCATTACCACTAAGTATAATTAATAAAAGCTAAACACTTCTCAGGTCTGCATTGTACTACCACTAGGCTAAGGGCTTTTCGCTTGTTATTGCATTTTAAATTCAAATACTGAAACAGGTACCTTTACCACTCTTAGTTTAGATATGAGGTATGTGAAGTTGTGTCCTCTGTCCATAATCTTACAGTTAGTGGCAGAGTTAAGATTTTAATCTAGGTCACCTGGCTTGTAAAAGAAACTTGATACCTAAAGGATAACTGTGTGTAGAGCTTTGATTGCATAATCACTGTATAAAATTGTGCTAGATACTACTAAAGCCAGTGGAGAATTCTTAGGTTATATTGCTAGGTGCCTGATAAAGGGACTTTGAAAAGTACTATTTATAGTATTATTAGTCTAGTTCCCAGGGACAATCACTACTCATGACTTCCTAAAATATTAAAAGGTTTGATTTTATAGTTTGATGTTCTCCTGTCCCCTCAGTTAATTAGTCTGAATACAATGGTCAGCACACTTAAATTTACTCCAGGAGAAATAAGGACCAGAATACAATAGCTAAAATGACCCATCCTAAAACTAAGTAGCGAGACTATCACAGGTCCTAATAAGACAAGATAACTGCTTTAATAAATTTAAATAATAAAAGTTTGCATACACTTCCCCCACCCCTGGGAGCTCTCTAAAGTCCTGTGAGATCAGGGATTTGGAATCTAGTGAAATATCTCCTTGCTGTGACTTAAGAAGGGAGAAGCCAACTAATATCCAACCGCCAGTTAATGCAAAAGGATCTGTCCCCATTTGACACAGCTACTATTTATTAGTTTATTGCCTTAGACTCTCTGCTGCCCAACTCTCCATCTATGTATAGTTTTGGAGGATGAATTTTTTTGCGGGGAGGGGTGAGAGGTAGAGGAGGTCCATGGTTTGCCTAAAACACATGCATACTTTTTGAAGAAAAAGTCTGTAGCTTACCCTAGATCATCAAAGAGATCCAACAAAGGTTAAGAACACAGCTCTAGGTTAACTAAATTTTACCCCTGGCCCAAATAAAATCTTCAGAGAGCTGGCTGTATATTTAGACTGCATTGCTTTGATCCCCTCTTAGAATGGTTTCTCTTGAATTTCATTTTTTGGTTATGCCCTTAACTTACATTGAGAGGTGCAACAAAAAATAGTAACAGGAATCTAGTAAAGAAAAATGATTAAGGGCGAGGACAATGAAGCCAGATAGATTTGCCCATTTTTAAATCCTTTCTCCCACTTACTATGTGATTTTGGACAAGTCACTTAACCTCTTGGGGCCTAAGTTTCCTAATCTGCAAATAATTACTTCACAGAGTTATTGTAAAGAACTGAATAAGAAAATAGACATAAAGGACTTATTCCTCATCCATAGTAAATGCTCAACTATTATAAATATACAGTGTGGAGACTGTCTACATCAGTCAGCGCTCTCTATAGGAGGGTCCGCAGGAAACACCTGTCTTGTATACTCCTTTGAAAGGAAAAGCTCGATGTTTTCACCTTGAGGATCCTGGGACTCTTTACTGAGCAGGTCTCCATCTTTGCTCTGGCCGCCAGCAAGTTTACAGCTGAATCTACAACTTAACTTTGCCTTCTGTGCAGCCAGAACCTACTAGCAATTTTTTGTGAACTAACTTTAAACCTTCACCCTTACTTTCCCATGGCCCTGAATAGTTTATTTTTTATAACGTTGTGTTACTACTGTTATTTTGAGCTTCTCTGAATTCTTTCTTGGAATGAGGTAAGAGATGCCTAAAAATAAATTAATTAACAAGCCAATAGAAAAAATAAATAGTTCTATTTTGGCGTTGATGATAATTTGGGTTAAATTTAAAAGCTACTTTCCTAATTCATGGGTATACCGACTAGAGTCAGGAGAAAAATTTAGTTCTTCGGACTTTCCAAAGTAGAATCTGCCTTAGACCGGTTTTTAGATTCTCCTAAAGAGAGCTGAATCAAGAGTCATCAGTCAAAAAGCAAAACCAATCACTGGGATGGTGATGAGAACTTCATATGAAGAGTAAGTACTGAAGGAGTATGGCAACATGCTGAGGTGTTGGTGAACGTTTCTCTCAAAGTTAATTATGTTCTAGAATTCAATGAGGGACATTTGAAAAAGAAGCCACAAATTCACAGTAATGGGCTTGGTGGTATCAACTTCTGAGGAAAATGAAAACAAAAGCTTCCCATCTTTAACTGTATTGGACCCATGGCAATGGCAGGTAATATCCAGGCTGACTTAAAGGTCTCTTTATTTTCTTACCCAGATGAATGGAAATGTGCCATAGATGTCGTGTGTTAAGCAGATGGGACACCAAAGGGGCTGAGCTGTTGGCCAAAGACAAATGGGAGAAAAATTCAAAATTTAAGCCAAAGAAGTTTTCCATAGCTCCTTGGCAATACAGCTTCTAAATAAACTATCTTAATTTAATTCACATGTGATGAGTGGAAAATTAAAAACAGGACAGTGAAAAAAATTAAATGAATTCATTAAATAGATAAAATTATAAAGCAGTTTCACTACTACATATGTTGATATCAGAAACTGTATTTGCCATATCTTTAAGAAGTCACATTGTCTCAGGCATACAAAACATAAGATACTAATTTTTGAGAAGCAAATGTTTTCCCAAGAAGAAAAGTATGACCTCTTAAAGAATCAATACGACAGAATAAAAGCCAATCATTTTAAAGTAGCACATTATCTGGGCTTCCCTGGTGGCTCAGTTGGTAAACAATCTACCTGTAGTGCAGGAGACATGGGTTTGATCCCTGGGTCGGGAAGATCCCCTGGAAAAGGGAATGGCAACCCACTCCAGTATTCTTGCCTGGGAAATCACATGGACAGGGGAGCCTGGTGGGCTACAGTCCATTGGGTCACAAGAGTCAGCCATGGCTTAGTGGCTAAACCACCACCACTAGAACACCACAGCGCTATACAAAAGAGAAGAAACTATGAAGACAAAGTAGAGATGAACGTCAAAAAAAAAAAAAAAATGTAGTATAAAATCTTTAGGCAACTTCTTGTTTGTAGGAGCTGTTGTCTATTACAAAATCTCCTTTTTTGTGCCCAATCTATTGAAAGCTATAAGAAAGAAAATGAAACTGTTGAATTAGTCACAACAATGAAACAAATAAGTTAACACAGTAAAATTCAAATTTCTTTCAGACTATAATCAAATCTCTGAGGGTACTAACATTTAATTTTTCCAAAATTGTTGTTAGAGTTGGATATTTTGTCTTTTTTCTTTGCTCTTCTAGAGGTGAACATATTTTATTTTTTTAACTGGCGGATAATTGTTTTACAATATTGTATTGGTTTCTACTGTTGTTCAGCCTCTAAGTCATATCTGACTCTTTGCAATCCCATGAACCGCAGCACGCCAGGCTTCTCTGTCCCTCACTACCTCCCTGACTTTGCTCAAACTCATGTCCACTGAGTCAGTGATGACATCCAACCGTCTCATCCTGTCACCCCCTTCTCCTCTTGCCCTCAATTTTCCCCAACATTAGGGTCTTTTCCAATGAGTCAGCTCTTTGTATCAGGTGGCCAAAGTATGGGAGCTTCAGCTTCAGCATCATAAAACAAGGCAGATCATCCATAATTATATATATCGCCTCTCTGTTCAGTCTCCCTCGCCCACTCCCATCACACCCCTCTAGGTCATCACAGAGCACTAAGCTGAGCTTCCTATGCTATCCGGCAGCTTCCCACTAGCTGTTGGTTTTACACATGATAGTATCTATGTCAAGGTTACTTTCTTGATTCGTCCTGCCCTCTCCTTTCCCTGTTGTGTCCACAAGTCCATTCTCTCAGTCTGCGTCTTCCTTCCCTGCAAGTAAGTTCATCAGTAGAAGTGAATATATTTTAAATTTTCCTTCCTTTCTTCTCTCCGTCCCTCCCTTTTCCTTCTATTCAGTCAAAGAGGATTTATGGACCTACTGACAGAACAGTCAGTCAGTTCAGTCGTTTAGTCGTGTCCGACTCTTTGCAACCCCATGGACTGCAGCACACCAGGCTTTCTGTCCATCACCAACTCCCCGAGCTTGCTCAAACTCATGTCCATCAATTAGGTGATGCCATCCTACCATCTCATCCTCTCTTGTCCCCTTCTGCTGCCTTCAATCTTTCCCAGGATCAAGGTCTTTTCTAATGAGTCAGTTCTTTGCATCGGGTGGCCAAAGTATTGGAGCTTCAACTTTAGCCTCAGTCCTTCCAATGAATATTTAGGGTTGATTTCCTTTACGACTGACTGGTTGGATCTCCTTGCAGTCCAAGAGACTCTCAAGAGTCTTCTCCAACACCATACTACAAAAACATCGATTCTTTGGCACTAAGCTTTCTTCACAGTCCAATTCTCACATCATACACGACTACTGGAAAAACCATAGCTTTGCCTAACATGGATCTTTGTCAGCAAAGTAATGTCTATGCTTTTTAATGTGCTTTCTAGGCTGCTCATAGCTTTTCTTCCAAGGAGCAAGCATCTTTTAATTTCATGGCTGCAGTCATCATCTGCAGTGATTTTGGAGCCCCCCAAAATAAAATTTGTCACTGTTTCCATGGTTTCCTGATCTATTTGCCATGAAGTGATGGGACTAGATGCCATGATCTTAGTTTTTTGAATGTTGAGTTTTAAGCTAGCTTTTTCATTTGTTTTCACTTTCATCAAGAGGCTCTTTAGTTCCTCTTTGCTTTCTGCCATAAGGGTGGTGTCATCTGCATATCTGAGGTTATTGATATTTCTCCTGGCAATCTCGATTCCAGCTTGTGCTTCTTCCAGCCCAGCATTTCATATGATGTACTCTGCATAGAAGTTAAATAAGCAGAGTGACAATATACAGCCTTGACGTACTTTCTCAATTTGCAGTCTGTTGTTCTAGGTCTGGTTCTAACAGTTGCTTCTTGACCTGTAGGATTTCTCAGGAGGCAGGTCAGGTGGTCTTGTATTCTCATCTCTTTACGAATTTTCCACAGTTTGCTGTGATCCACACAGTCAAAGGCTTTAGCGTAGTCAGTAAAGCAGAAGTAAACATTTTCTGGAATTCTCTTGCTTTTTCAATGATCCAACGGATGTTGGCAATTTCATCTCTGATTCCTTTGTCTTTTCTAAATCCAGCTTGAACATCTGAAAGTTCTCGGTTCATGTACTATTGAAACTTTGCTTGGAGAATTTTGAACATTATATTGCTAGTGTGTGAGATGAGTGCAGTTGTGCAGTAGTTTGAACATTCTTTGGCATTGCCTTTCTTTGGGATTGGAATGAAAACTGACCTTTTTTCCAGTCCTGTGGCCACTGCTGAGTTTTCCAAATTTGCTGGCATATTGAACGCAACACTTTCACAGCATCATCTTTTAGGATTTGAAATAGCTCAACTGGAATTCCATCACCTCCACTAGCTTTGTTCTTAGTGTTGCTTCCTAAGGCCCACAGGATGTCTGGCTCTAGGTGAATGATCATACCACTGTGGTTATCTGGGTCGTGAAGATCCTTTTTGTATAGTTCTGTGTATTCTTGCCACCTCTTCTTAATATCTTCTGCTTCTGTTACGTCCATACCATTCCTGCTTTTTATTGAGCCCATCTTTGCATGAAATGTTCCCTTGGTATCTCTAATTTTCTTGAAGAGATCTCTAGTCTTCTCCATTTTATTGTTTTCCTCTATTTCTTCAAACTGATCACTTAGGAAGGCTTTCTTGTCTTCTTGCTATTCTTTGGAACTCTGCATTCAGATGGATATATCATTCCTTTTCTCCTTTGCCTTTTGCTTCTCTTCTTTCCTCAGCTATTTATTTGTAGGGCCTCCTCAGACAATCATTTTGCCTTTTTGCATTTCTTTTTCTTGGGGATACTTTGATCACTGCCTCCTATACAGTGCCACGAACCTCCATCCATAGCTGTTCAGGCACTCTGTCTATTAGATCTAATTAGATCTAGATTTAGGTCATATCTGAATGGTCTAGTGTCTATTAGATCTATTAGATCTAATCCCTTGAATCTACTTGTCATTTCCACTGTGTAATCGTAAGGTATTTGATTTAGGTCACACCTGAATGGTCTAGTGGTTTTCCCTACTTTCTTCAATTTAAGTCTGAATTTTGCAATAAGGGTTCATGATTTGAGCCACAGTCAGCCACAGTCGGGAAACTGATAGACTAAGCACTTCTCAGTGCAAGAAATACAGCACTGAACAAAACAGACAAACATCATTGTCTTTGTGAAGCTAGTAGTCTAGTTATATACATTGGTTCATTTTTTTATTTTCTCATTTCAATATCTCTTTATTGTGTGCCTTCAAGGAACATAGGTTTGAAGAAACACATCAGGAATTAGAGAAACAAAAGCAAATAGCAGCATAAAGGTTAAGACTACACAAGGAAAATTAAAACTTCAAATATACTATTTAAATGAGAATACAATGTGTGGAAGAGACTTGCTTCAGATTCAGATCAGAGCCCACCTGTGGAAGCATTCCCTCACTTCTCCAAGCTAAATTTATCACTTTTTATATGCCTCTATGAGTTGAGTATGTTACACATCTTGTATAAAACTTGTCATATCGCATTATATTTTCTACCAAGCATTCTTTTCCCCCACATTAGATCTCCTTGAAGACAGAGTCCAATTTTGTACATCTTTGTGTCCCCAGCACCCAGACCTGTGCCTTGCAAATGAGTTCAAATACAATTACTGAATTTACGGCACATAATTACAGAAAGATAATACCTAAAATGTTGTATCCTCATTACAAAAACAGTCAAACTTACTTTGATCTTCAATAAAACTAAAATATCAATAACCTCAGATATGCAGATGACACCACCCTTATGGCAGAAAGCGAAGAAGAACTAAAAAGCCTCTTGATGAAGGTGAAAGAGGAGAGTGAAAAAGTTGGCTTAAAGCTCAACATTCAGAAAATGAAGATCATGGCATCTGGTCCCATCACTTCATGGGAAATAGATGGGGAAACAGTGGAAACAGTGTCAGACTTTATTTTTGGGGGCTCCAAAATCACTGCAGATGGTGACTGCAGCCATGAAATTAAAAGACGCTTACTCCTTGGAAGGAAAGTTATGACCGACCTAGATAGCATATTTAAAAGCAGAGACATTACTTTGCCAAGACAGGTCCGTCTAGTCAAGGCTATGGTTTTTCCTGTGGTCATGTATGGATGTGAGAGTTGGACTGTGAAGAAGGCTGAGTGCCGAAGAATTGATGCTTTTGAACTGTGGTGTTGGAGAAGACTCTTGAGAGTCCCTTGGACTGCAAGGAGATCCAACCAGTCCATTCTGAAGGAGATCAGCCCTGGGATTTCTTTGGAAGGAATGACGCTAAAGCTGAAACTCCAGTACTTTGGCCACATCATGCGAAGAGTTGACTCATTGGAAAAGACTCTGATGCTGGGAGAGATTGGGGGCAGGAGGAGAAGGGGATGACAGAGGATGAGATGGTTGGATGGCATCACCAACTTGATGGACATGAGTTTGAGTGAACTCCGGGACTTGGTGATGGACAGGGAGGCCTGGCATGCTGCGATTCATGGGGTCACAAAGAGTTGGACACGACTGAGCGACTGGACTGAACTGAACTGAAAACTAAGAACCATGAGATACACAGCCAAGAAATCAGTAAGTTATTAAAATTTCATACATAGGGTATAATTTGAGCTGAATGGTTAACTGCTGGAAGACTACTTCCACATGCTGATTACATTGTTACCCTGCAACATTCTGACATTCATATGGTCTCCACTAACAGTGGGTTTGTCAGTTAAAGCCAGAAAATAAAATGACAATGGTCTGGTTCAGAGCCTGAAAAATGGGCAAAACAAAAATATTGATATGTTTATAATTATTCAAATCATTAGCATCATTATTCCTCTCCACACTGCCTGTATCGATCAATGCACCACCCTTACTGATACTTCCCCTAATTCCACCTCTCTGAGCCTCTTTGCTTCTCCACCAACACCTCTTTCACATTTTTCATGCAACGTCACTTTCTTGTCTCTGTCACCATTCTTTTTTTTTTTTTTAATTTATTTTTGGCCGTGCTGGGTCTTTGTTGCTTTTGTGCAGACTTTTCTCTAGTTGCAGCAAGCGGGGTTTACACTTCACTGCGGTGCGCGGTTCTGCCATGATTCTGAAAGGAAATTCTGTGAGACCAGCAGTAACTCCTTGGCTGTCACATACAATACTTAACACATCTATCTTTTCTTTGAAGTTTTTTCTTCTCTGCCCTGAAGTTTTCCTATCTCTTCTGCTGAACCACATTTGACCTCTGCCTTTAAAGAGTCAGGGTTTGACAACTGCGCCATTTGAAGCAACACAGATGGACTACTTGGAGGGCATTATAAGTCAGAGGAAGACGGAAACTGTGCTAGCGCTCACATGTGGAATCTAAAAAATACAACAAACTAGTGAATATAACGAAAAGAAGCAGACTCACAGCTACAGAAACAAACTAGTGGTTACCATGGTTTGCGGGGGCGGTGGGGAGTGAACAATCCAGGGGTGGGGAGTGGGAGGTATAAACTATAGGTGAAGATATGCTCAAAGACATACTGTACACCACAGGGAATATAGCCAATGTTTTATAATAACTATAAATGGAAAGTAACTTTAACATTATATACAACATAAAAAAAATTTTTTTAAATAGCGTTTGTCAGGGTTCTGAGGGAACTATACAAAACCCTATTGCTTATATCCTGAGAAAACCATAACTGAAAAAAAGACACATGTACCCCAATGCTCGTAGCACCACTATTTATAGTAGCCAGGATATGGAAGCAAATTGGATGTCTATTAAGAGTTAAATGGATTTAAAAAAATGTGGTACATATATGCAATGGAATATTACTCAGCCCAGAAAAAAATGAATTTGAGTCAGTTCTAGTGAGGTAGATGAACCTAGAGCCTGTTATACAGAGTGAAGTACGTCAGAAAGAGAAAAAGAAATATAGTATATTAACACATATATATGGCATCTAGAAAAATGGTATTGATGAGCCTACCTGCAGGGAAGGAATGGAGACGCAGACATAGAGAATGGACTCGTGGCCACAGTCAGGGAAGGAGAGAGTGAGACAAATGGAGAAAGTAACGTCAACATATATACACTACCATGTGTAAGACAGATTCAGACCTAAGCTTACTATCCACATATCCACCTATTGCCTGGGTTCCAATTCTATATATCCAACTACCAACCAGACATGTGGTTTTCCTGTCAGCATCTGGGACTTAGCATGTCAAAATTAGAATGTACTATCTTGGAGAAGACTCTTGAGAGTCATTTTTATGTCAGGGTAGAGAGAGCTGAACTAAAGACAGAGAGCTATATCAGATGATACACTCTAAAGAATCTCATTCTGAGCATGCCTCACATTTGTTCCCTTGTTTCCACCAAACTGTCACCAGTGCCCTGGACTGGACCATTATAACCTACTGTCCACACTCTAGAACTAACGTTGGGACCAAGCTCTCTGTCTTTAGCTCAGCTCTCTCTACCTTGACATAAAAATGAAGCTTTTTTTCAGGAAGGTGGGTAAGTCTGTTCTGAGGAAAACCTAAAAGATCAGAAGGTTACAGAAAAAAGTTCCAGATAGCACCCAAGAGCCTTCTTAAAGTGATCACAATCTAAACTCCACTTTCTAGGCTCTGGTCCAGTTATTTTGGCTGCTTTACATTAGATACACTGGAGGGTGAGAAAGGATTGTTTGGTAGACAGGGTCAGAAGGAAGGGCTAGCTAGCAACTCCTTAAAAATTAAAAAGAACCTAATTTTTCTAATACCCGATGTCAAAATAAAGTTTAAAAACTAAACAGAAGAATTAAGTGGTATAAAGAACTAAAATATAGCTGTGTGACAGAAATGGGATGGAGACTGGGGACCAGGGGCAGTTACTAGGTTACACACAAGGGCCAGGAAAGGCATCTTGAAGACTACGTCTTTCTGGACTTAGATGTGAGTGATAAGAGCTATGTCTTACCATGAAGAAGAACCACAGGTGAAAGGCCTTCATGTGAGCAAGAGCTTGGCGTGGGGGGTGGAGAGAAGGATGCTGTGGCTGCAGCAGAGTGTGCCGTGAGATAAAGTCAGTGAAGTAGGCAAGGGCCAGCCTGCACAGTCTTCTAGTCTGGATTCCATTCTGAACTGCTAAACCACTGGATGATTTTAAGAAGGAAAAGGGCATCATCTGATTTATCTTAAAAATTCCAAGTGGAGAACTGATCCATTCATTCACTCATTCATTCCTTCATTCAACGAATATTTAGTGTCATCTGTTTACCAGACACTGTTCTGGGCAACATGGATATAGCAGTGAACAAGAGAAGTAAAGCCTTTGCCTTCATAGGGCTTTTATTCTAGAGTATTCTGTGAAGGCAAAAACGGAGCAAAGAATCCAGTTAAGAGACCACTGCAGTGTCCACATGAGGGATTATGATGACTTGGACAAGACAGGGAGAAGAAATGGACAAATACAAATTATATTTCAGAGGTACAACAGATAGGACTAGAAAGGTAAAGGAAAGGGAAACTGGGAATGACTCTCACATCTTGCAGTGACGGTTGTAATGTTAAAATTACTAGATGTAATTACCAGAATAGAGGAAAATAGAAGAGGCACACATCTAGGGAGCAAAATCAAGAGATCTAGCTTGATGAGAAAGAGTGAGGGGCCTATCAGACGTCCGAAGAGGAGCTATCCAGAAGGCTGTTGAGTTTAGGAGCCTAAAGTGTGGTGGAGAGGGTAGAACTCAAGCTACAGAACGTAGCATAGAGGTGGTATTCAAAGACATATAATTTAGGGAAAGAGTTCAAACAAGGAGAACAGCTAGGATCAACCTTTGAGGGGTTGAGCAAAGAAAGCAAAAAAGCAAAGACTATTGAGAAGAAGTGATTAGGGAGAGATAGTGAAGAAATGTACAGTGTCTCTGTAGCAGTGGATGTATGCTGCCAGGATCTCCCAGGGACAAACCACTTATCATTCAGTTGTAAGGAGTGCACTTATCTGACAACCTCCAGCTGTTAACAGGCTCAGAATCCGCTCAGCCTTTAAGCCAAAGCCACATTCCTCCCAGGTCACCCCAGCTAATCACTGAGCACACTACAGGTAGCATGGCTGGGCCAACTCTGCCTAATTCAGGTCTCTTCTAATGAGAACCTTTGTTGCAGAGCTCCTGGTAGGGTTGCCATGGAGTCTATTCAATCTACACCACAGTCTGAAGTTTTCCCTGCCCAATTCTGCCTCTTTCCCACTTCCTTCCTTTCCTTCTGAAGCCCTGACCTATCCATCTTGCTCCCTTCCTCTTAACTCTTCCACTGGCAAGCCCCTCCGACCAACAAGCCTCTGGCACACCTCTCTCCATCTCAGCACCTGCATCCCAGACGACCACATTAAACAGTGACAAAAACCAAGAAGGAAGAATGTCCCGAGAAGGAAATGGTCCACTGTGATGAGGTTTGCTGAGAAATCAAATGAGGAAAGGAGAGAGAACTACCTGTGAATGGGGCAAAGTGACAGTCATTGAGCATCCTGAAGAGGGCATTTTCAGAGGAGCAGCGGGAATCAAAACTGAACTGGAACAGGCTGCGGGGTAAATGACAGCTCCTCGAGGACAGAGCAAAGACGACAGATAACCGGACTCTTTCTCTCTGAAGTTTTGTTTATATAATTCCCAGCTATATAACAAGTGCTCTGCAAGAATAGTACTAGGATTTTAAAAAGTGTAACAGGGGAATCTAATTTAGATGGGGGAAGGTGTATCTGAGGGAGTACAGTTTACCACAATACTAGAAAGAAGAACATTCCCGGAAGAGGGAAGAGCAGGTGCTAAAGCCAAGGAGTGGGAGAGAGTTTGAGTTACTAGACAACCAGAAAACCAGTTGCTGTGGATGATATAAAGACAGCCAGGACCAGGTTAAGCAGGGTCATGTAGGAAGTGATAAATATTTCAGATCTTAGTCTAAAGCCTAGACATTTTAAGCTGGGACTTTATTTGTGATTTTAAAAACATATCACTATGTTTGCAACAGGGAAAAAAACAGAAGTGAACGACCTGTTGAGAGCTGATGGTGATTTGTTTTTTTTTATTTTTGACTTTTATTTTCTGTTTTTAAATTAATTTTATTAGGTATAGTTGCTTTACAAAGTTGTATTAGTTTCTGCTGTACAGTAAAGTCAATTCGCTATACCTGAGACAGCTAACAGTGATTTGAACTTGGGCATCTGAGTGCATTCATTCATTCAAATAATATTTGATAAATGAGAGAGGCAAATGGATTCAATATGGATTTTCAGAGGTAGAATCTACAAAACTGGTGAAAATGGGGTTCAAAGAAGAGGAGTTATCAAAAATAATTCCTAGGACTCTGGCTCAACCAACTGAGCAGAACTGGCTATGATGCCCAGCAGAGGTACACCAACTTCTCAGGGGTCCCCCAGACCAGATGTATCCAGTAGCCCCACTTCTCAGGGGCCCCCAGATCAGATGTATCTAGTTTTTGGTGGTACACCAAGTCTTTCCCATCCCACCCAAATAATCATAACACCAAATATACAACTGTGTAACACATTCCCATTACACGACACAGGTGTACACAGCATGTGTCTCCTTCAGTGCGCAACTACCTCATTTTATGCCTGAGGGAATGGATTGTCTACTAGAGCCAGAATCCAGTCATACATATTAACGATGCTCTCTTGACCTTTACATGTAATTTTACACATACTTCAGGAACAGGCCATAATCCCTCAGACCAGCAACTTATTTATGAGTCATTTTTGAAGCTGTTATCACTGGCTTCTCCATTTGGCTTTTCCTGGGAATTAGAAATCCATGCTTAACATGAGCTGGTCCTTTCTCTTTTTTATATAAAACAACCACTAAACTCCATAAACTAGATCTTAACACTCCTGAGCCATTTTTCTTTTTAATTGCAGAAGTCATTCGTTTTTGCTCCTATAGCTCTGAATATCCTTTACAAAGACACAGGACACATTTGTGACATTGTGTCAAGCCTCTATTATCCCCGTAAAAAATCAGAAAAAGTACAGAAAAGAATCATCTCAGTAAATTAAATATACCTAAATTACCAAAAGGAAGGAAGGAAGGGATGGAACCAGTTTTCAAAGTGATAACCAAAAATGTTTCATGCATATAAAAATATATGAAATATTATAAGTGTTGCATGCTGAGTCAAAAGCAACTATTACCCCAGTATACTCTTCTGAAGTAAACCCATAGGGTAGTTTAATTATTCAGCAGGAAATGATTCAATGTACTTATACCAAGTGGACACGTGGGCTTAAAATAGGCCCACTAGAAGTTACCAAATTTATTACCTCTAGGAAAGAACAGACTACTCCAAGGAGTTCCTTGGTGGCCTAGTGGTTAGGATTCCTGGATGTCACTGCCAGTAGCCTGAGCTCAATCCCTGGCTTGGCGAACTGAGATTCCGCTAGCTACATGGTGTGGCCAAAAAAAAAAAGAAGGAAAAAAGAACAGACTATTACACTAACTCTTACATATTTTGGTATTGTCCTGAAAGACCATTTTGGATCCAGGGGCTTTTTCAAGAGAACAATTGTATCATATTATCAGAGAAAAGACTGTATGACAAAATTGATCCAACAGGCAGCACTACTTAGAAATGTTGGCTTTAAAGTGACTGTTTAAATGTTGCTTTTGCCTAGGATTACATTCAAAATCAAGCATTCAAATCCACAAACATTTATCAAGCAATATGTATCTGCTAGGCACTGTGAGGAGGGCTAAGAAGAAAAAGATGAGTAATACAGGACCCCAGTCCTAACAGAAACAATACAAATTTGGTGAGTTCAGGAATTGACTATCTGGCAAAGTACACTGATGAATTCACAATTTGAGGATGCTCAAATACACTACACCAGCTGTGAAATTATAGCAAGGGAATAATTTAGCTGGGAGGAGACTTCACAGAAGAGGGCGCATTTGAGAAACATCTTGAAAGAAGACTGAGCTCAATAAAACTCCAATACAAAAAAAAAAAAAAAGATTTTAAATGGAAGGAACAACTTGTGCTTAGAAACAAAGGCCATGCTCCCAACTGTCCTAAAGGACAATTCTTCAGACCTCACCTTGTGAAAGTCACTCAGTCATGTCTGACTCTTTGGAACCCCATGGACTATACAGTCCCTGGAATCTCCAAGCCAGAATACTGGAATGGGTAACCTTTCCCTTCTCCAAGGGATCTTCCCAACCCAGGGATCAAACCCAGGTCTCCCACATTGCAGGCAGACTCTTTACCAGCTGAGCCACAAGGGAAGAATACTGGAGTGGGTAGCCTATCCCTTCTCCGGGGGAATCTTCCTGACCCAGGAATCAAACCGGGTCTCCTGCATTGCAGGTGGACTCTTTACCAACTGAGTTGATCTCAGAGCAACTTTTGATCCTGATGACTGTTCTTGTATCCTTGACACACTCTCCTAGTTCTGTGACACTGCACTCTCTTTGTTTCCCACATACCTCGGTTAATCTCACTCAGTAGTCTTTGAAGACTTCTCTCTGTCTCTTAAACAGTGTCATTTCCTCAGAGTTTAGTCCTAGGCTCTTTTTCTTCACAAATGAAAAGCTACCTGTCTGGCTGCCTCATCTCTCCCAGGCTTTCAATTACTGTATACCCATGACCCTCAAAGCTGCATCTCCAGAACAGCTCAGTCTTGAGTCTGAGAGCCAAATGACTGCTGTCTTCTGGATACTTCTTTAAAGTTTCACAAGTACCTCAGACTTCAAACTTTCAAAATGAAACTGTCTTTCTCCCAAACCCCCTGCTCTTCCTGTTATGCCCTTTTACTTCAGTGAACTGGCTGGTCCATTGTCCAAGCCCAAAACTTGGACATTATCCTTGACTCCTCTCTCTCCATCACACTCACCATTTATCAGTCGCTATGCCCTGTGACTTTTGCCTTTTACTTGAATTCACTTACTTCTCTTCATCCCAGAGATACTGTTCTGATTTATGGTCCCATCATCTCTTACATGAATTATTGTAAATCCTTCTAACTAGACCCCCTTGCCTCTGGTCTTCCTTGATTACCTTGTGTGATACAGTTCCTAATTACATTCTGGACTTAACTCTTGCCACAAGCCTCCACGCAGTCCATATTTCCAGCCACATTCAAACATTTCTTTTGCCTTTACATCTTACTATATACATCGCCCATGCATAAAATGCTATTTCTATTCTCATTTTCTCCCTAATTTCCACTCACCCTTTAGATCTAAACTTATTTCTTCAAGAGAGCCACTGACCTCTCAACTGCTTCTCTCTTTTTTTCTTTCTTTTTTGAATAGGTTTTATGTTTCTTTTTTTCATTGAGGTATAACTGACAAATATAACTGTAATATAAAGTGTACAATATGATTGATGCTTTGATGCAAATACACACTGTAAAAAGACTCCCACCATGGAATTAATTAATTATCATCCCACACACTAAGTGTGTGTGTGTTTGTATCAGAGAGAGGACACAAGTTCTCTACAATATAATATTATCAACTATAGTCACCACGTTATACATTAGATCCTCAGACTTTATTCATCTTGGAACTGTAAGTTTATGCCCTTTTACCAACCTCTCCCTATTTTTCCTACGCCCATCCCTGGGCAACCATGATTTTACTGTCTGTTTTTCTTTCTTTTTCTTTTTTTTTCAGAGTCCACATATAAGTGATACCATGTAGTATTTGTCTTTTTCTGTCTGGCTCATTTCACTTAGCAATGTCTTCCCAGGTTCATCTATGTTGTCACAAATACCAAGATTTTCTACCTTTTTAAGGCTGAATAAGGGTCTACTGTGTTTGTGTGTATATATGAATGTGATATATATATGAGATATACATGTGATAAATATATATATAAATATGAGATATGTATTTTTTTATCTCACATTTTCTTCATACATTCATCTGTTGACAGACCTTGGCTCTCGTGAATAATGCTGCAATGAACATGGGAGTACAGATATCCTTCACAGTAAGGATTTCACTGCCTTTGGATCTATAACCAGAAGTGGTCGGATACTATGGTGGTCTTGTTTTTTTAATTTCTTGAGGAACCTCCACATAGTTTTAGATAGAGGCTACAATTTACATTCCCACCAACCGAGCACAAGGGTTCCCTCTGCTCCACATCCCTGCCAACATTTGTCATCTCTTGTCTAACAGACATCCTAACAGGTGTGAGGTGATGTTGTACTGTGGTTTGATTTGCATTTCCCTGGTGATTAGTGAGGTTGTGCAACTTTTACTGTACCTGTCCAACTGCTTCCTTTTATGTGTTCCTATCATAGGTGTTCCTATCCCACCATAATTTAATTTGATGTTTGCTTGTCAGTATCTTCCCAGACTGTAAGCTCACAAGAGTCCTTGGCACAGTGCCTGTGCATACCATAAGAGCTCAAAAACTATTTGTGCTATGGCTAAACAAATGATGAGGAAATCCTTAACACATTTCATCAAAACACATAAGATTAAAGAATGGGTACAG
The DNA here is from genome assembly GCF_029378745.1 of Bos indicus. Lineage (NCBI taxonomy): Eukaryota > Metazoa > Chordata > Mammalia > Artiodactyla > Bovidae > Bos > Bos indicus. The sequence goes on from NC_091779.1 coordinate 36,736,728, forward strand.
GATGACAGGGGACTTCCTGTGGTTCCCCTTCTAATAAGGTCAACAGAACAAATAATATATGAGATACTATTGTAAAAGGACACCAAAGACACTGAAAAAGATTACGTGAAAGATGGCAATTCAATTCAACAAACACTTGGAGGTACAACAGAAATGAGCTGCTTTTGTCTTTGATTCACTGATTTTGCAGAAATATCATTCAGGATGATTTTCCAAGAAAGCAACAACTGACCAAAAAGCAAGCTTATGTCTGAAGCTTTTTTCCCCGCCAAAGAAACATGTTCTAAGACCAATCATTGCACAGAAGTTAGACACTGCTGCATAATAAACTACCCCAAATCCAGGGGCTTAAAACAGTATTTCTTGCTCTTAAATCCACAGGTCAGAAGGCAATTCCATCTTGGCTGTGCTCTCTCATGATTTTGATAAGTCTGATAAATTAGCTTAGACTGGCTTATATAGAATGGCCTCCCTCACACATTGTGTGGTTGGCTGGCTCATGAAGGGAGTGCAGGCTGATGGGGACACATCCTGCAGGGTAGGCCAAGTTAATTCTTGTAACACCTAGACAGGATTCCATGGGCAGAAATGCACAAGGTCTCTTGAGGCTAAGCTTCATAACTGATATACCATCACCTCTGCTACATGCACTAGCCAAAGCAAGCTACAAGACCAGTCCAGATTCAAGAAGTAAAAAAAAAAAAAAAAAACTACCTGTACAGAGTTACACTGCAAGGGGATAGACAGAGAGAAAAATCAAGGTCATTTTTGCAATTGATCTCCCACACACTATTTGGCCCTATATACGTATCTACCTATGCTTGGTACAGTTCAGTATATTATATTCATAATGATGACTTTGATTCAGCAAGGAGTTAAATAACCCTTAATATATTACAAGGCAGAGCAGTTTATTGTAAAAGGGTTTTCCTGATCAGAATGAAGGTTAGAAGATTTATACTAGGTAACTCACTTACTGCGGTGTCATTCCCCATTGCTTCCAGAGAACAGTGCTTTTACTGCAGTGCAGTTTGTTCACAGTGAGTGTGATCCACAGACTTGACAAAGTAATAGAACAGTCCATTGTACTACCGGTGAAAAGATTCAATTAAAGTAAACAAGGGCTAAAGCCCAAGCCAGATTTAATAGAGAGAAAACTGTATACCTACATAAGTCAGGAAGAGGAATTCCTAAACACCTGCGCAGAGATAAAATTCTCTAAACATACTGATGAAATAATTCACTAGAGTCTAGTACCATAAGGAGTCAGGTGATCAGGTGGGTGGGGATAAATGAGGAGTTCCTATGACAAATTCACATAAACTTTGAAAGCTATCAGAAAGAAAATTAGATTAAAACGAAAAAATACTTTCATATGTGCAAACTGATGGCAGTAAGGTATTTTTCAGCAACCACAAAAACTATGCTGGCCATGAATAGGTAAATAGAAACCAGACCAAATTACAGATAAGCTTGAAAGCATGCAGATCTTCAAATCCAAAGATATTACTGGGTGCACTTGATCCTTAGGATATGTGGCCTACTTTTGCTGGATGACCCTCCAATTTCTGAAAAGTGCTACAGGATCCTCCTGACAACGACCTCTCCTAACTCCAGCATGGGAACTCTTAGCATTTCCGATGTGGATTTTAGAGACAAAGATAGAACACTGAGACCTGCCAAGGCTGAAAAGGATATCACTTTCAAAGGTTAAAAAAATCCGCCCCCCTTTTCTGATGACTACCCAATTACACAAGCCAGGCATGATAACCGGGAACAGTGAAAGAAGTCTTCTACAGACATGGACAAAACCGCTTGTTCAAGCTCAGTAAAAAAAACCCATGAGACACAATGATAAAATGCATCTTTGGGGGGCTACACAGGGTGTACCTAACTTAGCATGAAAACAAAAAATTTTAATATAAAACAAAAAACTTAGAACCTAATTATATTAGCATTTCTTGTGAGGACATATTTTATAATATTTAAATAGCATAGATTTTCATAATTTAAATTTTACATAAGAGAATCAAGTTATACAAGAAATTTATTCTTAAAAATCTGTAGGCAGAACAAAATTTTGTAAAGTGAAACCCATTCTTCCTCTGAGAGCTATTATAAAATCCAACATGTGTATCTATATATAAACATGCTCCTGAGACCATGGATTTAGGTTATATTTTTGTGCACCACAATAAAAGTTGTAGTGTGATGTCCACTTTTACAATGTCCTCATTTTCCACCTGCCCAGTTGATCTACTAGGTTCCAAGCATCTCCTGTCAATATTCAACAGTGGCAATGTTTTAGTCCTCTTATTTATTTAAAAATGAAAAAATGATGTTTTGATTTTCTCCTCAGAGGAGAAACCTAAGGCATGAATTCAAGAAGGGAGTACGTGGTTGGCCTGTGGGTTCTTCTAGTATCTCAGCCATTTGTTGAAGGTATTTGCCATTGCTTATTCCTACAGACGGTGCAAAACAGTGCAAAACAGCTACCAAAGGAAAAGTCACAGTAAACTACCATCATTTGCTCTTGCAGACCCAGGTTCTGTCATTGCTTCCTAAGAAGAGTCAGAGAAGTCTATAGTGATATTTCTAAAACAGGTCTTTTTCTCAGAATTATTATGTAATCAACTTCAGAACATCTTTTCACTGCACATATATGTTGAAGTTTTATACAATAAAAGTCTTTGGATGAATCTGACAGTTCTCAGCTGAACTAAATCCTAGATGAACTATAAAGCAGATCTCTACATGAACAAAATCCTCATCATACCTGCCAACTTCAAAAACTATTCCCTTTACCATATCAAGCCACGATTTCAGCCAAGTAAAACTAGATTAATGTTGTGGGATAGGCACATATTTATGATTATTAATCCACTAGTTGTTCATACAATCAGGTGCCTAAAGTCACATAGTTAGTAAGGACTTCAAGAGTTTGGCATGAGTGAAGAAATGAGTATGATCTGTAAAGAATGTCAACTGTTTGTGTGCAAAAAAGGATTGTTGCTAAGACTAAAAAGAACGCAAAGTTTATCTTAAAGTATTTTAAATAGAAATTCTATTATAACTGCTATGTAAATACTTTTTTTTACTGTGAAAGAAAGATATTCTAAGCAAAGATAAATACAATCGAGGTCATTTTACTTATCTCAATTTGTGGGTTGAAGGAAAGAAACACTTATCTCAAATTTGCAAAAATAAAAACAAAAAAAGAGGTAGACTCAGAAAAATTTTACTAAATAATTGTAGGTAATGATGTACTACTATGCTTAATGAAAACATATGGTGATAAACTATTGTTTACAACATAAAAGAAGTAAAACCTTAGTAACACATTTCTACAAATATTTAATAATGTAGAACTTAATCACACAGTATCACTAATATAAAAGATCAGTGGTATTAAACTATTATTTATGAGAATGTCAATGCAACATTTTAGTCAAGAAGTAACAAAAAGTAGATTAGTGGTTGTCACACGTTGAGGGATGGGAAAACTGGGACAGTAACTGCCAATGTTTATGGGGTTTCACTTTGGAGCAATGAAAAATACTCAAAAATTAGAAAAATGGTTGCCCAACTCTTCAAATATATACTAAAAACACATTTTTCATAAAAAACAAATAATGCTAAACATTTTTATTACCTATGTGAATTCCTAAAAATAAAATATTTATTTATTCCAGGGTAATATACTGAGTATATTCAAATCTCCTATCTGTAAACTTCTTTGCCTATTATTTCCTAGGGAATTATCTCCCTGAAGGGGTTACTCTGATGCTCTAAATATCCATCGGCTTCTAAACAACTCTTCAAATCATAGAAATGACACTAAACATTGAAGATTTTAACATCCTGACAAATACCTTTTTTTTTAAGGGTTTAAATTCCAGTGGGCTACATAATATAAGGACACCTGTTTTCCTGGGAATTAACAGTTGTAAATACAGACAACATAAGTAATTTCACACATCAAGCTGATGTGTAATAAAATAAATCTACTCAAGGTTCTTCTTTCAACAAGATAACAGACTCTAATGGTAAATGACTACAGCTCATCTTGTTAAGATCAAAAGGGAATGACTTTTGCAGCAAAATATGCCTAACAGCTAAGCTATTTCACCAGCTCAGTTACTAATGACACAAAAGCAGTCTTGCATGTAGCAGCAAAAAGAAGAAAGAAGGGATTCTCAAAAGATCTGATTTGTTAAGGCTGTAAACTGCTTTGCAATTTTTATTTAGACATTAAGACTTTTATGTATCCAGATGAAAGTATCAGAATTGTGCTGGGAATACAATAAATTTTTCCTTAACTTGTAAGCTCTCTGCAGATATTTCAAATCCACCAAACTTGACCTATATTAACAGTTCCTTCTCATTGCTACCTTATAACATAATATCAGAGCTAATTTGCCATAACTGGTATATCAAGAAAGAGCAAGATCTGTAAGATTATCTTCTCTGCTACCGTATCACACTAATGTCACATAGAGCAATTCATTTTGTGGTGATGTTATTTCTAAAAGGCTAAAATAGCTTATTTTGTATTTAAATGTTAACTGCATGAGTTACTGCAAGTGTTTATGCATAAAAAAATGAGCTGCACTTAATTGCCTTTGAAATAAAACAGACACAATTAGAAAGATATCAATGTCATTAGAAAAAAAATCTCTTCTGAAACCATTAATTCAGAAACACTCCAATGAAAAAAGGTAAAAGGTTATAAGTAAATATATATATATATATATCTAGCAGAAAAAACAGATAACTCTATCTTTATCATATCATAAATTTTAGCATTAGATCTCATATAGTTGTCATACCAATTGTAGCCTCACAATTTCACTAAAAGAGAGGAAAAGGAACTTTTTTCCTATCTTCATTTAAGCTTCCTCCAAAACTATCTAACATGCCCCCATAACGGTTGACGAGGAAACTGAGCCTCAAAGCTATACTGAGCAGCTTGCAGGTTTCAAACCTGTCTTCTCATTTTTCTAGAATGTCATTATAAAAAAACAAAGAAAATCTCCCACTTTTGCACACAAAATTCAATTTGGCATTTGGTATCATCTATTCATATGCAGACTCCAGGACTATAAGTGCATCTTGGGTACCAACAGTACAAGGGGTATCCAGAGGGCTTGCCCTAATCCGTTTCCTTCAAATATCTCTTTCTTCCTTGACAATGTTCCTTTCAGTCTTAACTCTCTAAACTCATGTCCTCTTTTCTGTTTTCACACTAATCCATTAAACAATTTTTAAAGATGTAAACAGCAAATGCACTTACAGCTTCAGATGCTATCTTTATGTTAAACCAACAGAGAGAACTTTTCTAGCTTTTACTAAAAAAAACCAATATGTCATAATATAAACTATAGTAAAAAGAATTCTACCCATCAGAGGATTAAGCTCTGCCAATACAATGAGACTTACTTTATAAAAATAACCCTCATAATGATATGGCCTGTTGCCGAGACCCTCCTACAGTAGATCCTGTCCTTGTTGGGGACAAAACAAGCCTTAGCACCATGCCAACATAACAGCTGCCAACAATGAATTCTTCCTGATTCTGGAGAACTGTCACTCCATTGTCCAACCAAGGTAGCTAACCTTCCTTATCTTTTGTGACCAGTATTTTGACTATATAACTTATACAAACATTTTATACAACTTTAAATAGTTGTTTTGTTAGCCCTGTGTATGCCATTTCTATGATGTCAATTAGTGAAAAAGACTTTATTTCTAAAAGAATCCAAAAATATGATCATCTTTATGACCAAAATAATCTTGGGCTTCCCTGGTGGCTCAGTGGTGTAGAATTCACCTGTCAGTGCAGGAGATGTGGATTCGATCTCTGGGTCAGGAGGATCCCTTGGAAAAAGAAATGGCAACCCACTCCAGTATTCTTGCCTGGGAAATCCCATGGACAGAGGACCCTGGCAGACTACAATCCATGGGGTCGCAAAGAGTCAGACATGACTTAGTGACTAAACCACCACCACAACAAAATAATTTTATCTCTCTGTTCTCTATATTGGTTATTTCTGTTTTTCTAAAACTTCAGGAGAGCTTACGGAGGATAAAAGAAGTACAAGATATTCCTGCTTTCATGGCACTTAAAGCAATATTAAAGAGATACTAAAACAGAGTTGAAAATAATGAGAAAACACTTAAGTGGATGGTACGACAGACTGTACTTCCTAATGGTCTTTCTGCAATACCCATGAAGTGAGACATGGTTAAGTCTGTAGCCATCAATCACAGCCATCCTGCTTAGCAGATCTCCCCAAAGGTATGTACAATAGACTACTTGCCTCATGAAATTAAAGGAAGTATGAGGTTGATACAGTAACAGTGAACACAGCATGAGCCTGCCAATCAAGGATACCAATATACCACATGGGTGACTCAGCTAAAGTCACTGCCTGACTAGATAAATTGCTTTGACCTGTATTTTTTTTTCCTTAAGACTGACTTCTGTAAGCCTTAGTCATGTAATAAACTAAATGATGAATAGCTGGGCACGGGGAGGTGGGGATTGGGGGGTGTCCTGGGAAGACTCAATGACTCCAGCTGTCACAAACATATAGGACTAGTTTCTATTCTTTTTATGACAAACTATTAAAGCACCTCAGACAGGTTCATTTTTTAAATTTGAGATATGCTGCAGTCTGGTTTGAATAAATACTATAGCAATCAAAAAATAACTAAGAAATACAACTGCATGTTCTGTCAAAGGGCATGTATTTTGAAGATTTGAAAAAAGAGAAGAGGTAAAAAAAGAAAGGTGTTAATATAGATAGACAACAGCACATATTTAGCTTACCAGACACTCTCTCATGTTTGACTTTAAATTGAGAATTCTAGGGAAGGAGATATAACTGTAGCTTAAACACATCTTAACCAAAGGAGCTGAACCAGATGATCTAGCTGTCATTAAAACTGTATAACTTTAACCAAGAGAAAATACATAATAGCACAATAGGTCAGAGAGATGCCTTTGAATACAGCAGAAAGAAAATAATTCATCAAGGCAGTGCTGAATCCATAATGATTCTGAAGAATATCTGACTCTGATCTGGTCCAACAAACCACTACAATGTTAGTATTTTACAATAATCATATCAAAAACAAATGCAGGGTCTGTACCTCTACATCTTGAATTATACAGACTCCTAATTCAAGCTACTTTGACAACACTCAACTATAAATGGCTTTTCTGGGTTCTAAATTCTCCCCATAATGAACTTTGCTTAAATTGGCTAATTAAAATAACAAAATTTTGTTCTGCTATCAAAAGGGAGGTACTAAAAAAATTGAAAAAAGTTATCTTCTAAAAAGCTATGAACATAAGCAATAAATACAGTGAGAGAGAGGTACATCAGCCAAAGCAAAACAAAACACATAACTGAAAGAAGTGAAAGTTTATTATAATGTAAGAAAAACAAAAGGAGCTTAGTGTTATTGGAGGGTAATGAGAGTCAATCCATAATCTCCCAAGGCTTTCTAAAAGTCTTCTCTGCTGCTACTGATTAGCACGCTTTTAGCAATTAAGTATGGAGAAGGCGATGGCACCCCACTCCAGTACTCTTGCCTGGAAAATCCCATGGACGGAGGAGCCTGGTAGGCTGCAGTCCATGGGGTCGCTAGGAGTCGGACACGACTGAGCGACTTCACTTTCACTTTCATGCACTGGAGAAGGAAATGGCAACCCACTCCAGTGTTCTTGCCTGGAGAATCCCAGGGACAGGGGAGCCTGATGGGCTGCCGTCTATGGGGTCGCACAGAGTCAGAGACGACTGAAGCGACTTAGCAGCAGCAGCGGCAGCAGCAGCAATGAAGTAACACCCAAGTAAGTCAGTATTTCTATACAACTTTACAAGATTATGCTTTGAATTAATACTTGTTGTGGAGAGGTGAAAGAGGAGGAGGATATGTGAAGGAAGAAGATCAAGGGAAGAAAGGGAAGGAGGAGTAGGAAGAGGAAGAGAGAGGAAGAGAGAAGGGGGAAGAATAAGAGATGTCACATCCAAGCTCAATATGTCTTGCTTAAAGACATGGTGACAACACACATATTTACATGTATCAAAGGAAGACAAATTATTAATATTCTAGCTAAAGATAGGGTGGCAGTAGATATAAGGGGAAAAGGGGCAACAAAATTAGGCTTAGTAGCTTAAGAATGAGATTGTTGCAGAGTCACTTGCTTTTCTCAACAGAGGAATTTAAACTTACCTCTACAAATAACATAAGGAAGAACAGAGAAATGAACTTTCACCAAGAAGGGTATATTAAAGAATCAAACGAAAACATTAAATATGCTGAGTTCAAAACAAAAAAATTTAAAGCCAGCAGATATTAACATGGCAACATGTACCTTTAAAAAGTAAATTGCAAGCTGTCAGAAAATTTAGATAGATTACATCATAGTAAATACTCCTAAATGTCTAATATCTTTTTGAAATTTAACATTCAAAAGGGCTATCTTTCCACTGAAGAATGACTGAAACTCTTATAGAACATTAGTATTAATGAAACTTGAATAGCCAATGCATTTGACATTTTTAGAGTGAAACACAGTGGTCATGTGAGTTCTTGTAGAAATTGTATTAAGAATATTATTATTAAGAAATAAATTATAATTACAAGTTAATATACATATTTCATAACAAATTCCAAGAAGACTCTAAATGCTCACACAAGGAAAATATAAATAATTCATTTTTTATCATATAGTCAACTTTTGTGGGGTAGATTATCTGATGTATGGATTACTCAAGAGAATATATTTAATATAATACTTAGAATTAGCATAAACCAAAATAAAATTCTTATTAGAAGATGCCAAAATTTGAAACCATATAACCACCAATATTGACATTGATAACATATAACAGCATTATAAGACATATAAACATGCCTCATACTCTCACAGCTTTAAACCACTCCTCTTACCACTAAGACTATAGTATCTCTCAGTCTGTGTCAAAGTACGTCTCCAGAACAAAGCAATGATTTCATATTCCTCAGAAAGAGATGAGGAAGAGAAGGAAAAAAGGAAGAAGGATCTTGTAACTGCCCAACTTGTCTTGCTGCAAGAGAATTAAATGAGTTAATACATAAAGAGTGTTTAGAAGAGTGCATCTGGCACACAGCAAGCATTCAGTAACACTGACTATTACTCTCATACAAAAACAGTGTTTTACAGAAGTCCTAGTCTTTGTAAACTATCTAAGAAGAATAAATAGCCCTTATTTGGTAAACTCATGGTTGATCTTCAGGGTCAGTGCCTTGCCAAGGCTCTTCAAGGCCCATCAGCATTAATTATAACAGCTACTTGGGTGGTCATTAACATGAGTGATTCTGTTAAGCTTCTAAATGAACTTTATAAAATGTCAAGCATCAGTTCTGCTATTTTGAAACAACAACTAACTTCTTATCATGCTGGCTAATCATACATTTCATTCCACAATTAAAAGTATTATGCACTATCAGATAAGAGTCAGGAGAAGGCAACGGCACCCACTCCAGGACTCTTGCCTGGAGAATCCCATGGACGGAGGAGCCTGATAGGCTGCAGTCCATGGGGTCATTAGGAGTCGGACACGACTGAGCAACTTCACTTTCATTTTTCACTTTTATGCATTGGAGAAGGAAATGGCAACCCACTCCAGTGTTCTTGCCTGGAGAATCCCAGGGACGGGGGAGCCTGGTGGGCTGCCATCTATGGGGTCGCACAGAGTCGGACACGACTGAAGTGATTTAGCAGCAGGAGATAGAATCAATTTAAGTTAACTAATCTTTTCTTTTGGAAGCTTAGTCAGGTTGTATCTAAAAACCAAACCTCAATAATTTCATTTCTCATATATAACTCCATTTCAAGAAGAGAGTAAAAATATTAAATCTTGTGTAACATCCCAACAATACACACTTCCTAATATAACACTAATTTGGATATAAAGCAACTGGCTGTTGACTCCCATCCTCTACAACATGCTCACTCCACGAATCTACGAAAAAAGACTAACTCATACCACTAAGTTCCTCTGTGAACCGGACTGGGGTTTTCGTGGTAGTTCAGTTTAGTTCAGTTCAGTCGTTCAGTCGTGTCCGACTCTTTGCGACCCCATGAACCACAGCACGCCAGGACTCCCTGTCCATCACCAACTCCTGGAGTCTACCCAAACCCATGTCCATCAAGTCAGTGATGCCATCCAGCCATCTCATCCTCTGTTGTCCCCTTATCCTCCTGTCCCCAATCCCTACCAGCATCAGGGTCTTTTCCAATGAGTCAGCTCTTCGCATGAGGTGGCCAAAGTATTGGAATTTCAGCTTCAACCTCAGTCCATCAGTGAACACCCAGGACTGATCTCCTTCAGGATGGACTGGTTGGATCTCCTTGCAGTCCAAGGGACTCTCAAGAGTCTTCTCCAGCATTACAGTTCAAAAGCATCAATTCTTCGGCACTCAGCTTTCTTTATAGTCCAACTCTCACGTCCATACATGACCACTGGAAAAACCATAGCCTTGACTAGACAGACCTATGTTGGCAAAGTAATATCTCTGCTTTTGAATATGCTGTCTATGTTGATCATAACTTTCCTTCCAAGGAATAAGCATCTTTTAATTTCATGGCTACAATCACCACCTGCAGTGATTTTGGAGCCCAGAAAAATAAAGTCAGCCATTGTTTCCACTGTTTCCCCATCTATTTCCCATGAAGTGATAGGACTAGATGCCATGATCTTCATTTTCTGAATGTTGAGCTTTAAGCCAACTTTTTCACTCTCCTCTTTCACTTTCATCAAGAGACTCTTTAGTTCTTCTTCACTTTTTGCCATAAGGGTGGTATCATCTGCATACCTGAGGTTATTGATATTTCTCCCGGCAATCTTGATTCCAGCTTGTGCTTCCTCCAGCCCAGCGTTTCTCATGATGTACTCTGCATATATGTTTAATAGGCAGGGTGACAATATACAGCCTTGACGTACTCCTTTTCCTATTTGGAACCAGTCTGTTGGTCCATGTCCAGTTCTAACTGTTGCTTCCTGACCTGCATACAGGTTTCTCAAGAGGCAGGTCAGGTAGTCTGGTATTCCCATCTCGTTCAGAATTTTCCACAGTTTATTGTGATCCACACAGTCAAAGGCTTTGGCATAGTCAATAAAGCAGAAATAGATGTTTTTCTGGAACTCTCTTGCTTTTTCGATGATCCAGCAGATGTTGGCAATTTTATTTCTGTTTCCTCTGCCTTTTCTAAAACCAGCTTGAACATCTGGAAGTTCATGGTTCATGTATTGCTGAAGCCTGGCTTGGAGAATTTTAAGCATTACTTTAGTAGCGTGTGAGATGAGTGCAATTGTGTGGTAGTTTGAGCATTCTTTGGCATTGCCTTTCTTTGGGACTGGAATGAAAACAGACCTTTTCCAGTGCTGTGACCACTGCTGAGTTTTCCAAATTTGCTGACATATTGAGTGCAGTACTTTCACAGCATCATCTTTCAGGATTTGAAAAAGTAAGTCATGAATTTCTCCAATGCATTTATTGCCTGCAATTCTACCAGCTGCCATTAGGTGGTGCCTGCTAATGGAAGCTAAGAAGCAAAGAGGCAAAGCACACAATTCTATAAATAAAAGAATATTCTGTCAATGATCACCATAATAAAATGCTGCTAACTATGCACTATAAGGTTGGTTATATAAAAATATAATTTTAAATAATACAAATAATTCTATAACATGTATTTGGTTATTTTTTCCAGTAAGTTTTTATAAAAATCTGTAACTGATAACCTAGAAGACAACAACCTAGAGCTTCTTCTGTTCATTGCTTCTGCTTATTCTCCCTGTCTGTGACCATTTGAAGACTTGTGGGCCTTGGAGTTTGGTATTAAATCTTACTGGTGGCTGGAATTATTTTCCTTTAACTAAATTTCCTAGAAGACTTCAACTCAAATAGTAACCCTCAAATCAAACATTATTTCCTTTGTGAACATTTCCCTGATCATGGTAACATCATACTCCAAACTGCCACAGAGCCTGAGGCGGGTGGACCCAGGTATAGTACTTATTTAGCTCTCCACAATACAGTGGGCCAGGGCATAAACATGCATTTTAGGAAAATTATGACCAACCTAGACAGCAAATTAAAAAGCAGAGACATTACTTTGCCAACAAAGGTCCGTCTAGTCAAGGCTATGGTTTTTCCAGTAGTCATGTATGGATGTGAGAGGTGGACTATGAAGAAAGCTGAGCACAGAAGAATTGATGCTTTTGAACTGTGGTGCTGGAGAAGACTCTTGAGAGTCCTCTGGACTGCAAGGAGATCCAACCAGTCCATCCTAAAGGAGATCAGTCCTGGGTGTTCACTGGAAGGACTGATGTTGAAGCTGAAACTCCAATACTTTGGCTACCTGATGCGAAGAGCTGACTCATTTGAAAAGACCCTGATGCTGGGAAAGATTGAGGGCAGGAGGAGAAGGGGACGACAAAGGATGAGATGGTTGGATGGCATCAACGACTCGATGGGACATGGGTTTGAGTGAACTCTAGGAGCTGGTGTTGGACAAGGAGGCCTGGCGTGCTGCAGTTCATGGGGTCGCAAACAGTTGGACACGACTGAACGACTGAACTGAAGAACTGAATACAGTGGGCCAAGGCATACACATGCATTTTATGAGTCAGCAATGCTGGACTATGACCAGTATTAAATCAGCCTGTAAAGACAGCCAGCTTTTCACAGGCCAAGACCTGGTAAAGTCATGCTCACTATTTTCCACAATAACTCTGGAACAGGTACATGACCTATTAGCTATCTTTGGCGGTGTTGGCTAAATAAAAACAATCTAAGCGTATAAACAAAAGGAGTACTGCACTAAAACAATGACAGGGTTATCATTCTTGCAACACATGAAAAATGTGAAATAACCTAATTAACTAAATAGAATCAACTGAATCAACTGTCTGCTGTGAAAAGTGAAAGTGAAAGTTGCTCAGTCGTGTCTGACTCTTTGCAACCCCATGGACTATACAGTCCATGGAATTCTCCAGGCCAGAATATTGGAGTGGGTAGCCTTTCTCTTCTCCAGAGGATCTTCCCAGCTCAGGGATCAAACCCAGGTCTCCCTCATTGCTGGCAGATTCTTTACCAGTTGAGCCACAAGGGAAGCCCTCTGCTATGGAAAGCTGTTGCTAAATCATTATTTCCATAATCCCGTTGAGAGAGATACAAACATTTCAACAACATTAACCACAACAATAACAGCAAATAACTTACAGAGTGCTACTTTGAAACGAATACTACCCTAAGCACTTCAGGTATATAAATTCATCAAATGCTCACACAACCCCATTTCACAGAAGACAAAGCAGAGGCACAGAGACAAGAAATAACTTGCTAAACGTCACTGTACATGGCAGAGTTTGGATTCAAACCTGCAGAGTCTGGCTCCAGGGTCCAAGCCGAGACCTACATTTCATTTCATTTCATTGCCTTGTAACTAGAAGGAATATGAAATATTTCCAAAGACTGGAGAAAAGACACAACGGTGAAGCTGTGATCATGTCCTATACTGACAGAGAGTGACTTTCTCATAGCAGGAAACACATCACACTCTAGGGCCCGGCACATGCCCACTCACCCTCCAACACCCACAACTGAAACAAACCTTTCAACAAACAGTATACAGTATAACAATTTCTACTTGACTTTCTTTTGTATAGGAGAAGGCAATGGTACCCCACTCCAGTACTCTTGCCTGGAAAATCCCAGGGACGGGGGAGCCTGGTGGGCTGCCATCTATGGGGTCGCACACAGTGGGACACGACTGAAGTGACTTAGCAGCAATAGCAGCAGCGGCAAGAGATGTGATATAGTGGAGCCAGACATGAGTTCCAATCCCTACTCCACCCCAAACAGATGTGTGATCTAGAAAGTCACTTCCTTCTTCAAGCCAACGCCGTAAGCATTAAGTGAGACAGAGTATATAAAGCTCTTTGCCCATTACACATACAAAGAAACACCAACTCTTGAGGTTTACTGTTTGTTTGAAGCAGCTTTCATAAAAGCAGAGGTTGAAGGCAATGGCACCCTACTCCAGCACTCTTGCCTGGAAAATCCCATGGACGGAGGAACCCGGTAGGCTGCAGTCCATGCTAAGGGTCAGACACGACTGAGCGACTTCACTTTCACTTTTCACTTTCATGCATTGGAGAAGGAAATGGCAACCCACTCCAGTGTTCTTGCCTGGAGAATCCCAGGGATAGGGGAGCCTGGTGGGCTGCTGTCTATGGGGTCGCACAGAGTCGGACACGACTGAAGTGACTTTGCAGCAGCAGCAGCAGAGGCTATTTTGAAATAGGAAATGATCCAGTAACTGATACTAAGACTTACTGAAGACAAGCACCATCCTACCTGGGAAAGAACTTTCTCCTCCCTAGGTGTCTGAACTCACTCCCAGGCTGAAAAGTAACTAGAGGAAAACTATGGTCTTCCATTATGGGATCCGTGTCTCCTGGCAAACAGGACTTCATGTTCCTCTAAAGAAACAATCCAGAATGAGCCACTCCTATATCCTTGCTGCCAACTACAGTGTGATGGGTGCCTAGTGACTCCAGGAGTCTGGGAAGCGCCCTGGAGAGTAAGGACCATGTTGTATTCATCTCTGTACATTTAGCTCAAAGCATGATGCTTAATGCAGGGCCTAACCCACAACAACAGATATAAAATACATTTTTGCTGATCTTCATTGAAGAAAACGTCTCAGCTCTAGCCTGTGGAGAAAAGGTCCTCTGAATGCAAATCTGTATCATCTGTCTCATTTCTGTATGACTCCCTTTTTGCCTCTTCTCTGTGCACTCTCATAGGAGAGAGTCCTTTTTTTTTTTTTAGGAGACAGTCCTCTTGGTAACTATTCTTAAAACTACCCACTGCTTTCACTCCTCTTTCCTAATCAAAGCCTATTTAGTAGTGGCTCACTTCTCTGTAATTTAGTTTTAGAATTGTTCTTCACAAGGATAACCAGTTTTTCTTCAAAGGACAGAATTAAATCAAGGTTGTCTAAACTTTAATTTTACAGATAAAGACACTGCTCCAAGAAGGACAAGTATGTTGCTCAAGCTCTCACAGGTAGTAGATGACAGATGCTGAATTAATTTATGGTCCAAGTTTTGCATTACAGTAACAGCAAACTTGGCCTTGTATATTTTAAACACATTTGGTTGAAGAAAATAAAAAACTCAGAATAGAAGTAAACTTATACTGAGCACCAACTATGTGCCAAGAACTAGGCTTTCCATATACTACCACATTTAAAACTTGCAACAGAACTACAAAATTGTACAAATATGTATCTTGCAAATTCTCTGGGTGACATGGAAAAACACAGAGCTTTGAAGATACATATAGCTTTCTCTGCCAATGCTTATATACTAACCTCGCTAGACTGTACTCACTGGAGAAGCTTAATATGAGCTGCTAAAAATGCTGAGTTACATATTTAAAGAAATATAGTAAACACAGAACTTTTAAATGCACGTCACAAGTAGAATTAAAAGTGGAATTAAATGTTATGACAAATAAATCTTTTAAAAGCTGACATAGATGGGAATTTAGCAAAATGCAGTAATAGACACTAAAGTGTTCACACACACCCAAGGAGCTTTTGTCTATATATATCTGTATCTATAGATGTTTACCACAACAGTACAAAATTTTAAAATATTTACTGACTCAGTTAAGAACATTAACAAACTTGGAGAGTTTCTAATTCAAAGCTTTTACTGCCATGGCCTGGGTTCAATCTGTGGTTGGGAAACTGAGATCCCACAAGCTGCATGGCCAAGAATATTAACACACTCATGTATTAGTATGTCTTTTAGTTCAGTTCAGTTCAGTCGCTCAGTTGTGTCCGACTCTTTGCAACCCCATGAATTACAGCACGCCAGGCCTCCCTGTCCATCACCAACTCCCGGAGTTCACCCAAACTCATGTGCATCGAGTCAGTGATGCCATCCAGCCATCTCATCCTCTGTCGTCCCCTTCTCCTCCTGCCCCCAATTCCTCCCAGCATCAGGGTCTTTTCCAATGACTCAACTCTTCACATCAGGTGGCTAAAGTATTGGAGTTTCAGCCTCAGCATCATTTCTTCCAAAAAACACCCAGGACTGATCTCCTTTAGGATGGACTGGTTGGAACTCCTTGCAGTCCAAGGGACTCTCAAGAGTCTTCTCCAACACCACAGTTCAAAAGCATCAATTTTTCAGCACTCAGCTTTCTTTACAGTCCAACTCTCACATCCATACATGACCACAGGAAAAACCATAGCCTTGACTAGACAGACCTTTGTTGGCAAAGTAATGCCTCTGCTTTTGAATATGCTATCTAGGTTGGTCATAACTTTTCTTCCAAGGAGTAAGCGTCTTTTAATTTCATGGCTGCAGTCACCATCTGCAGTGATTTTGGAGCCCAAAAAGATAAAGTCTGACACTGTTTCCCCACCTATTTGCCATGAAGTGATGGGACCAGATGCCATGATCTTTGTTTTCTGAATGTTGAGCTTTAAGCCAACTTTTTCACTCTCCTCTTTCACTTTCCTCGAGAGGCTTTTTAGTTCCTCTCCACTTTCTGACATAAGGGTGGTGTCATCTGCATATCTGAGGTTACTGATATTTCTCCTGGAAATCTTGATTCCAGCTTGTGCTTCCTCCAGCCCAGCGTTTCTCATGATGTACTCTGCAAGTAAGTTAAATAAGCAGGGTGACAATATACAGCCTTGACGCATTCCTTTTCCTATTTGGAACCAGTCTGTTGTTTCATGTCCAGTTCTAACAGTTGCTTCCTGACCTGCATATAGGTTTCTCAAGAGGCAGGTCAGTATGTCTTTATAAAAATATAAACAAAAATGTCTCATGAAAATATAACAATTATTTTCCAAAACAAACAAAAATAGTAAGAATTTAGCACTGTTCTGCATTTTGCAAATCGCTTTGAAGTGTGGCTTAGTAGAGGACAGTACTTAGTACCTCTGTATTCAATCTGTTACAATATGTCATTCTTGTTAAACCACATGGAGGGATATCCATCACACAGGTATGAAAACACACAAAGGAGTGTTTTCATAGCCTTTTCAGTTGTTGATGTGCTTCAACACTGCACTAAAATTCAACCAGTGGTAGTTCCTTAAAGTTAGTTGCAATGTGGAAGCTGGAATCATACACTCTATATACTCTTATATTAAAATCTATAGGTTTATCTTAAACTTCACAGAGATCCTTTCTGTAACATCATGCACTGGTCACTTGAAAAATGTTGGTCACTGAGCTATGCAAATCTTCAAAATGTTGATATGTTTCATTAAACAATTGTGCTGGTGAAGACTCTTTAGAGTCCCTTGAACAGCAAGGACATCAAACCAGTAAATCCTAAAGGAAATCAACCCTGAATGTTCCCTGGAATGACTGATGCTGAAGCTGAAACTCCAATACTTTGAAGAGCCGACTCACTGTAAAAAACCTTGATGCTGGGAAACATTGAGGACAGGAGAAGGGGATGACAGAGGATGAGATGGTTGGATGCCATCATCAACTCAATGGACATGATTTCATGCAAACTCCGAGAGATAGTGAAGGACAGGGGAGCCTGGTGTGCTGCAGTCCCTAGAGTCACAATGAGTTGGACATGACTGAACGACTGAATAACAAATATTTTACCCGAAAATTCAGATTTCACGATGGGACATGAACCTGCCAACTGTTTTTGTTAAAATGACAGTGACTTTGTTCATTTTTTAAAGTAAAATGTCTTTCAAATATCTAGTCTGAATAATCATAATTTGTCTGCTGATATTTCTTACAAGTAAAAAAAATGTTCCATGAAAACAAAGTTGGCTCACAACTCAACCATTCAAGTGCTTTTCCTTCAGACAGCCATCATATTTTGGTATGCAGCAGAACCCCACTCCAGTACTTTTGCCTAGAAAATCCCATGGACGGAGGAGCCTGGTAGGCTGCAGTCCATGGGGTCACTAGAGTCTGACACAACTGAGCGACTTCACTTTCACTTTTCACTTTCATGCACTGGGGAAGGCAAGGGCAACCCACTCCAGTGTTCTTGCCCGGAGAATCCCAGGAACGGGAAGCCTGGTAGGCTGCCGTCTATGAGGTCGCACAGAGTCGAACACAACTGAAGCGACTTAGCAGCAGCAGCAGCAGCAGAAGTGCTTTATATGCCATTCCCATGCTGTCATACAGAACAGTAAAGACATGTACTCAAGGGTTAAGATCTCACAAAACTAATGATTTCTACTGCTTCATCAAAGACATCCTTAAGGAAAACTGGCATTAAAAAAAATTATAACTATGTGGCAGTAGATACAATAATTACACTCCTGCAGTTTGATACCATTGCCTTGACTAAGGCCAAGATACCAGGGTCTTTACCTCCACTGCTTTGGTATCATCAGTGCAAATGTTAACACAGTAAAAAAAGAAAAAAAAAAAAAAAAAGCTATTTTTTATGAGTTACCATTTTGATGAAAGACCTCCCCAGGTCCCTGGATCATACTTTGAGACCTGCTGCTGCCAATCAGTTTCATTCATCATCTCCTATACTGGACCTTCACATTACAGAATTTCCTACAAACATTTAATACTTTCTAATAGCCAGAGCCAGTAGTTCCAAATAGGAAAAGGAGTATGTCAAGGCTGTATATTGTCACCCTGATTATTTAACTCATATGCAGAGTACATCATGAGAAACGCTGGGCTGGAAGAAGCACAAGCTAGAATCAAAATTTCTGGGAGAAATACCAATAACCTCAGATATGCAGATGACACCACCCTTATGGCAGAAAGTGAAGAGGAACTAAAAAGCCTCTTGATGAAAGTGAAAGTAGAGAGTGAAAAAGTTGGCTTAAAGCTCAACATTCAGAAAATGAAGATCATGGCATCCGGTCCCATCACTTCATGGGAAATAGATGAGGAAACAGTGGAAACAGTGTCAGACTTTATGTTTTTGGGCTCCAAAATCACTGCAGATGGTGACTGCAGCCATGAAATTAAAAGACGCTTACTCCTTGGAAGAAAAGTTATGACCGACCTAGATAGCATATTCAAAAGCAGAGACATTACTTTGCTAACAAAGGTCTGTCTAGTCAAGGCCATGTTTTTTCCTGTGGTCATGTATGGATGTGAGAGTTGGACTGTGAAGAAGGCTGAGCGCCGAAGAATTGATGCTTTTGAACTGTGGTGTTGGAGAAGACTCTTGAGAGTCCCTTGGACTGCAAGGAGATCCAACCAGTCCATTCTGAAGGAGATCAGCCCTGGGATTTCTTTGGAAGGAATGATGCTAAAGCTGAAAGTCCAGTACTTTGGCCACCTCATGCAAAGAGTTGACTCATTGGAAAAGACTCTGATGCTCGGAGGAATTGGGGGCAGGAGGAGAAGAGGAGGACAGAGAATGAGATGGCTGGATGGCATCGCTGACTTGATGGACGTGAGTCTCAGTGAACTCCGGGAGTTGGTGATGGACAGGGAGGCCTGGCATGCTGTGATTCATGGGGTCGCAAAGAGTCGGACATGACTGAGCGACTCACCTGAACTGAACTGAATAGCCAATCCACAGTACATAGTAAATACATTCTAACTGATGATGCTAATTTTGTAAATCTAACAGAAATTTTGTGAAAGGGGCTCTGGAAGATTTTCTCAATGGCCATTTGAAGTGCTTGCTCTGTGACCTTGGCTAAATCACTTCTCTCAACATCGATTTTCCTATCAGTAAAATTAGATAAGGGCTGGACTAGCTCAGTGATTCTCACCTGAGGTGTGGGTAGCATATGGATGGAGATTAGATTTACTACAAATGTTGAGTACTGTTACTGATGGGAGTGTTCCATTTATGAAAACCCTACAAGCAGAAAAAAAGAATCACTGACCTAACAGAATGAAAGCCACTCACTATAAAGTTCTTGGAATAGTGGTTACAACCATCTCATCCTCCACTCATTCAATTTATTCCACAGAGATGCTAGAGTAATTCATTTTAACGTAAATCTGTGTCACTCCCCTGCTTAAAAACCTTTTTAGCTCTTGCAGTTGTCCTTGGAATAAAATCCAATTGTGTTCCACATGGTCTGTAAGGCCTGCATGCTTTGGCCCCCATCTACCTAAGTAAATTCATTGCATGCTGCTCTCCGTCTTGCTCACTGGGTTTTAGTGACAGTGGATGTCTCTCCTTTCCTGCAACAGGCATTTTAATACGATGTTTCCTCTGTCTGGGATGGCACCCCCTTCTCTGCTGACCAATAATCACTCATCGTTCACATCCCAGCTTAAACATCACATCCTCAAAAACCTTTTACTAACTCTCTAGTATACTTTACGTCTTTCGTGTATTGTTCCTTCATGGCATTTACACTCAACATCATTTACACTGCTATTCACGAGCATTTTCAAATGTCTATCTCCCTGCTGTCTTTTAAATTCTATGAGAGGAAGAACTGCTTTATTTATCCACAAAGTTAGCTAAGCCAGAGCACCCAGTGGGTTGTCAATAAATATTTGCCGGCTGATAAACAAAATGATTTTACAAGAACAGAATGGAATTAAGTATGTTCAAAGCTGTGTGTTTGCAAAGGGTATATTTTTCTGTAGAAAAATAAATTATGTAATGGGTTATGAACAAGTATGCTAATCTTTGGCCTATTTGGGACCTATAAGTAAAACTGCCTAAGAAAGATACGGAATGCTAACTACAACATAGTTATGTGATATAAACCAGAAGCTACTCTACTCTTCAGTTATTCTATGTAGAGATAAAGCTATGTAACCACATTTTTGTTGCAGAAAATGTCATCAGTGAGCCTTATTCCCTTCATGAAAACACAGACTGTTATTGTAAGATGTAAGTGACCATATGAAGTGTTGTTAAAAAAGTCTGTTCCTTCTATTTATAGATAACTTAGTACAGCTTTCCAAAAATATCATTTGTTTTATTCAGATTAAGAGAACACAGCCCATTAAGGAAACATGTATCAAAGGGAAGCTTGTAATTAACAATTTATGAGATATTTCTACTTTATAGTCTACTTGATTTTATTACTATTATAAAAACGGAAAAATATTATCAGGAAAAGAATAAACAGTTTTCACTTGGAGCCTTTCTTAAAAGCAGTAACAAAATTTAACGTTTTCCTCAAGACAAGTTTTAGAAGTACCATCACAAGAAAGGATAGTTTATAAGACACAAATAGTTTTACAAGTCATATAAACTTAGAAGTTAAAAAGAAGCAATGGAAAAGGGCAACTCATTATTCACACTTTGTAGCAAAGTGCCTGATAATCTGTGGCCCTAACTTCATCAACTCTGTAAATATGAAACTGAAAAGATGAGATGACAATTTTTTCAAAGTTGGTAATGGATTCAACAGTTTTAACACAATGGAAAACAAGGAATTCAGAAACAGTATACATCTACATTTGCCATGTAGTCACAGAAACTTAGGAGAGAAATGTAAAGGGTAAGATGAAGAGGAAAAATCACTTATTATAGCTAAGACATTCAAAAACTGACATTAAAAACAAAGAAACATTTGAATTTGAATTATGTGTTTCAAGAATGGCAAAAATGCAAGATATGGAAACATCTTTTATTCCCATTCCTGCAACTAAATTCAATTCAACAACTTTCACCATAACAATATTCTTCTTCATAAACAACTACTTCATAAATGGCCAAGAGGGCCACCACACACCATAACAGCATTGGTATATTAGTCATACATACATATCCATTCAGTCACGCATGGAGTAGACCAGCTGTACTGAAGCTACTTTGCCCGGCCCAGAAATCCCTGCAGGAAATTCAAACCACCTTCTATCAAATCCTTGGTTAATCTAGGGATCCCAGTAAACAAGTATACTCATCAACATTTGGAGACAACCACATTCCCTTTAAAACTAAACACAGAAATGAATGAATAAGTATTGTATAAATTGAACTGATATAAGAGACATACTGATGAAATTAATGATGTTTTTCTTATGGATTTTAAGATAAAATACTAAAAAGCATCTTCCACCATTTTTAATCCCTAGATAGAAATTATTGTTCAGCACGTATATTCCCACAGCCAAAACAAGCTGCTGCTAAGTCGCTTCAGTCGTATCCGACTCTGTGCAACCCTATAAACAGCAGCCTACCAGGCTCCCCTGCTACTGATTAACAACTATGAAAAGTGTGCAAATAAAGTAAAACATAAATCTGAACTTCATCTCAGTTTCTCTCAACCTTACTCTTGTTACATATGGCAATATAGTACAAGTGAACAACATTTTGTATAAAAATTACCTAAAATTTAAATGCTTCATTGACTATGCTAAAGCATTTGACTGTATGGATCACAACAAACTGGAAAATTCTTCAAGAGATGGGAATACTAGATTACCTTACCTGTCTCTTGAGAAACCTGTATGCAGGTCAAGAAGCAACAGTTTGAACTAGACATGGAACAATGGACTAGTTCAAAATTGGGAAAGAAGCACTCAAGGCTGTATGCTGTCATCCTTATTTAACTTATACACAGAGTGCATAATGAGAAATGGTGGGCTGGATGAATCACAAGCTGGAATCAAGACTGCCAGAAGAAATATCAACAACCTCAGATATGCAGATGATACCACCCTAATGGTAAGAAGTGAAGAGGAACTAAAGAGTCTCTTGATGAAGGTGAAAGAGAGAGTTTAAAAAGCTGGCTTAAAACTGAACATTCAAAACATGAAGATCATGGCATCCGGTCCCATCACTTCATGACAAATAGATGGGGAAAAAGTAGAAACAATGACAGATTTTATTTTCTTGGGCTCCAAAATCACTGCAGGTGGTAACTGCAGCCACAAAATTAACAGACGCTTGCTCCTTGGAAGAGAAGCTATGACAAACCTAAACAGTGTATTGAAAAGCAGAGACATCAGAACAAAGGTCTGTCTAGTCAAAGCTATGGTTTTCCCAGAAGTCACGTATGGATATAAGAGTTGGACCACAAGAAGGCTAAGCACCAAAAAACTGATGCTTTCCAACTGTGGTGCTGTAGAAGACTCTTGAGAGTTCCTTAGACAGCAAGTCAATCCTATAGGAAATCAACTCTCAATATTCATCAGAAGGACTGAAGCTCCAATACTTTGGCCTCCTGATGTAAAGAGCCAACTCACTGGAAAAGACCCTGATGCTAAGAAAGACTGAGGGTGAGAGGAGAAGGGGACGACGGAGGATGAGATGGTAGAAGGCATCACTGAATTTGAGCGAACTCAGGGAGACAGTGAAGGACAGCCTTGCAAGCTGCAGGGGTGGCAAAGAGTGGGACACAACTTAGCGACTGAACAACAACAACAAAAATCAAGGATAATGTGACATTAAATTTTTGTATAATTCCTAGAGGCATAAGATTAAGTATTATAGTGTAAACACATGACAAAAATATACCTAAGTTGAAAGTACTAGGAAAATTATAATCAAACAAATGCTATTCAAGCAAAGTAGGAGCTTAAAAATTAAAATGTATATAAAATTAAAATGCTAAACTGTATATAACTCTCACCTGTTCAGTAAGTTCAACTCTCTTGGTAATACTTTATTAGCATATTTTCAGTTATAAAACATAAATGATATTATATCTCAACTTAAAAAAAGAATATAAAAGACCAGTTCTACATCTGTTTAATTAATAACACTAAAAAACTGTGCTACAGTTTTTAAATTTTTTTTAATCTGTTTTTTTAAAATAAGGTTTACTAGTGAGTCAAACCACATCATCACTAGTTAGCAGAGTAATAAATACATAATTTATCCATAAAGTCATAGGTAAAATACGAAATTTCTCCTCTGCGTCTAGTGGTAACTATTTAAGATCACCACCCAATTACTTTCAGTCACCATGAAATCAAAAATTATCTGGACTGTTTTTGATGTGTTGCTTTCAAGTAATTAAAAAAAACTGATTAAATAATGCCCTATTTTAGGCTCTTAACAATTTCTAAGGGAAAACTAGTTCTAGAGCCCCAAATACTGCATAGTCCTCAATAACTATCCATTTCGTTTTCCAAATAAGACACATTCCAGGATTTTGAGTTTCACTGTATCACATTTCATGACAGGAACTGAGAACACTGATATTTTCCATTTAAAATAAAATAGATCACAAACAAAAAACAAAAATCCAACCTCAGTCTGTGTAACAAATTAACTCACATAAAATGATGAATGGTGATATTTAGAGGGCAACCACAATCATAAACCCTAATTTAAGTTCAAACCTAATCTTTTAAAGAATGTGTATTCTTAGAAATTCTTAATATTAATAATTATATTAAATTAACAGCAATAACTTTTCATAATTGGGGTTATTAATTAATATATTAATTGATTAATGATTATATTACTAATTAACACATTATTGATAATAAATATTTAAAATGATTAGCTCATTGCAGAGCTATTATCACTATTTTAAAATCTACAGAAGTTTTACCTACTGTGTGCTTCTCAATAGAAATAAAATAGAGTTGAGTAAAAGGAAATTATTTTGAGAGTAATGAATTTGTATGAACCAAATGAATGTATGATAAAATTAAAAGAAGATCTCTATTTTTTTTTCCATTCAAGCCTACAGAAAAAGACTGTCAACAGAAACTAAATCAAACTAACACCAAAATGTGCACATCTCAATTAAGCAGCAGTTTGAAAATAAATTCTCATCACTCTCAGAACTTATAAAGAAAAAGAGATTTAAAATGTGTATGAGTAAATTATGTCTTCTATTATAAGCATATTTCACCAAAATCACCAGCAAGTCTGAGTAAAAATATTTTCAGAATTTAGAGTCTCAGTTCAGTTCAGTTGCTGAGTCGTGTCCAGCTCTTTGTGACCCCATGAATTGCAGCACGCCAGGCCTCCCTGTCCATCACCAACTCCCGGAGTTCAATCAAACTCATGTCCATCGAGTCGGTGATGCCATCCAGTCATCTCATCCTCTGTCGTGCCCTTCTCCTCCTGCCCCCAATCTCTCCCAGCATCAGTCTTTTCCAATGAGTCAACTCTTCTCATGAGGTGGCCAAA
Organism: Bos indicus; assembly: GCF_029378745.1. Taxonomy (NCBI): domain Eukaryota; kingdom Metazoa; phylum Chordata; class Mammalia; order Artiodactyla; family Bovidae; genus Bos; species Bos indicus. The sequence goes on from NC_091779.1 coordinate 36,761,844, forward strand.
GTATTGGAGTTTCAGCTTTAGCATCATTCCTTCCAAAGAACACCCAGGACTGATCTTCTTTAGAATGGACTGGTTGGATCTCCTTGCAGTTCCAAGGGACTCTCAAGGGGGTCTTCTCCAGCATCACAGTTCAAAAGCATCAATTCTTTGGCACTCAGCTTTCTTCACAGTCCAACTCTCACATCCATACATGACCACTGGAAAAACCATAGCATTGACTAGACGGACCTTTGTTGGCAAAGTAATGTCTTTGCTTTTGAATATGCTATCTAGGTTGGTCATAACTTTCCTTCCAAGGAGTAAGCATCTTTTAATTTCATGGCTGCAGTCACCATCTGCAGTGATTTCGGAGCCCAGAAAAATAGTCTGACACTGTTTCCACTGTTTCCCCATTATTTCCCATGAAGTGATGGGACCAGGTGCCATGATCTTCATTTTCTGAATGTTGAGCTTTAAGCCAACTTTTTCACTCTCTTCTTTCACTTTCATCAAGAGGCTTTTTAGTTCCTCTCCACTTTCTGCCATAAGGGTGGTGTCATCTGCATATCTGAGGTTACTGATATTTCTCCCAGCAATCTTGATTCCAGCTTGTGCTTCTTCCAGCCCAGCGTTTCTCAAGATGTACCCTGCATATAAGTTAACTAAGCAGGGTGACAATATACAGCCTTGATGTACTCCTTTTCCTATTTGGAACCAGTCTGTTGGTCCATGTCCAGTTCTAACTGTTGCTTCCTGACCTGCATATAGGTTTCTCAAGAGGCAGGTCAGGTGGTCTGGTATTCCCATCTCTTTCAGAATTTTCCACAGTTTATTGTGATCCACACAGTCAAAGGCTTTGGCGTAGTCAATAAAGCAGAAATAGATGTTTTCCTGGAACTCTCGTGCTTTTTCGATGATCCAGCAGATGTTGGCAATTTGATCTCTGGTTCCTCTGCCTTTTCGAAAACTAGCTTGAAGGTTCTACTTACACCAAAATCCTAACTAATTCAGGGTTGGTTTTTTTTTTTTTTTTGTATTTTGGCTGTGTGATGCAGCCTGTGGGATCTTAGTTTTCTGACCAGAGTTTGAACCCAGGCCCCCTGCATTGGGAGCACGGAGTCTTAAACACTGGACCACCAAGAAAGTTCCTCTAATTAATTTTTTAATGAAGTTATGTTTCATGTAAAATTTCTACTAAATGCTTTAAAATATATAGACATTTTAAATTACACACAGTGAAAATAAAATCAAAGGTATTAATTTTACAAATGCTGGTAGCTGTTCAAAAAAAGTTTAAAAAGCATTAGATAGAAGGATCAAAGAATTTAATCAGGTAAAAACAAAGTCAGATGGTGTAGACACAAGATCTAAATGGTTTAAGATCTTGAACCATTATGAGGAGTAACTAACATAAAATGTTAGCTTCAGGTGTACAACATAATGATTCAATATTTGTATATATTGCAAAGTGATCACCACAATAACTCCAGTTAACATCTGAAAACAATATTATTTTGTTTCTATAAGGGGGTCACCAAAAAAGAACCAATAGGAATATAAACACCACCTTACTTATTTCGCAGCATGGACAATACAAAACTCTGCCCAGAATCAGAAAGTAAGCAAGAAAAAGTCTCCTAGTAGCCACAGATGGCAAAAATTAATGTGCTTAAAAGATAAAACTCATATGTTACACCAACTGCTTGTTCCTTCTACGCAAATTCTAAAAAGCTACCCCAGCACCAGCACACAGCTTAACAGAAGCAAGAAACTGAGGTACTTGGATCACCATACCAACATTAGCGAGAATAACAATGTAATAGAAAGGGGAAATTAACAAAGTAAAAATAGCAGTCAAAGAACTCAAAAAGCTATAAAATAGGCCTGCAGGTACCAAGACTTTTCTAACTCATATTATATACCATGATGTAGCATCTTATAGATTATGAAGATGTTAACACTTATGCATTCATAAGTGTTTTAAATATAATTCATAAAGAAAGCTAATGTATTTTTTACGTTTCCAAAAAAAATTTAAATAGAAAAAAACTCTTTGAATTACAGAAAAGTTTAATTTTCTGAGATCCATTTATATAAATCATCATTCTTTGGAAAACTATTATTATATTTATGTTATTGAGGATAAAAATAAAGTCAAATATGCCTAGCAGCCTTCCAGCAAAAGCCTGTAAAATTCAGGGGTATATTACCAGCTCAAGGTTATGATGAGTGGTAGAGTACTAATGTTCCTCTTGGTCTGGAAAGTGCATGCTCTTTCTATTATGCCTTGCCAAAATTGACTACAAAAATTTAATTGGTAAAGTGCCTCATTACAAGCTGCAACCAAATTTTAAAAATAATTATAATTTACTGAATCCTACTGTAAAAATCATTTACTAGTGGCAATCTTCTTTCCCAAAGTCTATTCCTGGGAACATTATGCCCAGATTGTAACAGGTGTTGTTGGCTGTAGGAGAGAGAGGGAGTTGCACCACTATGTCTAAAAAAATGCTGGTTTCTTTGTTAGTGCATTTCTCAGGGTCTTTACCAGTATTTTTATCTTGAAAAGCTTGAAAGCTACAAAAAAGTTAAAAGTAGTACAATAAACATCCATATACCTTTTCCAACAACATTCATTTTGTCATATCTATATTCTCAATCTCTCTCTTATATACATATATATATGTGTATATATATATATACACATTCATATATACATACACACACACACATACAAATATACACAAATACACTATTTCTGCTATACCATTTAAAAGTAAGTTGCATATCTCAAGACACAAGGCATCTAAATTCATCAGCTGGTATCTTCTAAGAACAAAGATATTCTTCTAAATAATCATGATTTTATGTAACATGAAGCAATAATATCATCTGTATCAGTTAACAACCAATATATATAAGAAAACATTCTCATTTTATTGATGATATATAATAAAACATTTTCAAAATTTAATGACTTAAAACAGCAGGCATACCAAGCAATATTGAGAAAAAAGAACAAGGTTGGAGGTATAAGTCTTTCAGACTTCAAACAATACTATAAAGCTGCAGTGTGGTACTGGCAGGAAACAGACATATAGATTGAGGGAACTGAAGAGAGAGCCCAGAAATAAACTCATGCCTACAGTCAATTAATTGTCAACAAAGGAGGCAAGAATATACAATGGAGAAAAGACCACCTCTTCAGTAAGCGGTATTGGAAAAGCTGGACAATTGCATGTAAGTCAATGAAGTTACAATACTCACTCACACCATACATAAAAATAAACTCAAAATGGCTTAAAGACTTAAATATAAGACAAGACACCATAGAACTCCTAAAAAGGAACATAGGCAAAGCATCCTCTGACATAAATTGTACCACCGTTTTCTTAGGTCAGTCCCCCAAGGCAAAAGAAGTAAAATCAATAATAAATAAGTGGGACTTAATTAAACTTATAAGCTTTTGCACAGCAAAGAAAACCATAAACAAAATGAAAAGACAACCTATAGACAGGAAGAAAATATTTGCAAATGATGGAACCAACAAAGTCTTAATTTCCAAAACTTACAGAGTTCATACAGCTCAGTATTAAACAAACAAAAAACAAATCAAAAAGTGGTAGTAAACCTAAATGTAGACATTTCTCCAAAGAAGACATAGAGATGGCCAATAGGCACATGAAAAGATATTCACCATCGTTAATTATTCAGTTCAGTTCAGTTCAGTCACTCAGTCGTGTCTGACTCTTTGCGACCCCATGAATCGCAGCACGCCAGGCCTTCCTGTCCATCACCAACTCCCGGAGTCCACCCAAACCCATGTCCATTGAGTCGGTGATGCCATCCAACTATCGCATCCTCTGCCGTCCCCTTCTCCTCCTGCCCCCAATCCCTCCCAGCATCAGGGTCTTTCAAATGAGTCAGCTCTTCGCATCAGGTGGCCAAAGTATTGGAGTTTCAGCTTCAGCATCAGTCCTTTCAATGAATACCCAGGACTGATCTCCTTTAGGATAGACTGGTTGGATCTCCTTGCAGTCCAAGGGACTCTCAAGAGTCTTCTCCAACACCACAGTTCAAAAGCATCAATTCTTCGGTGCTCAGTTTTCTTTATAGTCCAACTCTCACATCCATACATGACCACTGGAAAAACCATACCCTTGACTAGATGAACCTTTGTTGGCAAAGTAATGTCTCTGCTTTTTAATATGCTGTCTATGTTGATCATAACTTTCCTTCCAAGGAGTAAGCATCTTTTAATTTCATGGCTGCAATCACCATCTACAGTGATTTTGAAGCCCAGAAAAATAAACTCAGCCACTGTTTCCACTGTTTCCCCATCTATTTGCCACGAAGTGATGGGACCAGATGCCATGATCTTAGTTTTCTGAATGTTAGAGAAACGCAAATCAAAACTACTATGAGATACTACCTCATGTCGGTCAGAATAGACATCATCAATAAGTCTAAAAGTAATAAATGCTGGAGACGGTGTGGAGAAAAGGAAACCCTCCTACACTGTTGGTGGGAATGTAAACTGGTGCAGTCACTATGGAAAACAACATGGATGTTCCTTAAAAAAACTAAAAATAGAGTCATCAAATGATCCAACAATCCCATTTCTGGAATAAATCCAAAGAAGACTCTAACTTGAAAAATTACACGTACCCCAATGTCACAGCAGCACTGTTTACAATAGCCAAGACATGGCAGCAACATAAGTATCCATTGATATATGAATGGATAAAGAAGATATGGTATATATACACAATGGAATATGCTGCTGCTGCTGCTAAGTCACTTCAGTCGTGTCTGACTCTATGTGACCCCATAGACGGTAGCCCACCAGGCTCCACCATCCCTGGGATTCTCCAGGCAAGAACACTGGAGTGGGTTGCCATTTCCTTCTCCAATGCAGGAAAGTGAAGAGTGAAAGTGAAGTCACTCAGTCATGTCCAACTCTTAGCAACTCCATGGGCTGCAGCCTTCCAGGCTCCTCAGTCCATGGGATTTTCCAGGCAAGAGTACTGGAGTGGGTTGCCATTGCCTTCTCTGCAGTGGAATATGACTCAGCCATTAAAAAAGAACAAAATAATGCCATTTGCAGTATTAATAACATGGACAGATTTAGAGATTATCATACTAGGTCAAGTAAATCAAACAGAGAAAGACAAATATCATGTGATGTCCCTTACATGTGGAATCTAAAAATGATACAAATGAACTTATTTACAAAACAGAAAAAGGGACTTCCATGGTGGTCCAGTGGCTAAGACTCAGTGCTCCCAATGAAGGGGGTCCAGGTTCCATTCCTGATCAGGGAACTAAATCCCACATGCTGTGACTAAAGATCCCACTGAGGTGCAGCCAAATTTAATAAACAAAATTAAAAAAAAAAAAACAGACCCACAGATGTGGAAAACAAAGGTATGGTTACCAAAGAGGAAAGGGGAGGATAAGGAGGGATAAATTGGGAGTTTCGGATTAGCAGATACAAACTACTACATAAAAGACAGATAAACAACAAGTTCCTACTATTTAGCATAGGAAATCATATTTAATATCTTGTGATAAACTGTACCAGAAAAGAATCTGAAAAAGAGCATACACACACACACACACACACATACATACATGTATAACTGAATCACTTTGATGTACATCAGAAACTAACACAACATTGTGTATCAACTGTATTTCAAAAAAACAGATAAGCAGAGTTTCTGAAAGTTAAAGAAAAAGCAACAGTAGACATGTATGACTGTTTATGCGTCTACCAGTTTAGAGGGGTGGTTCTGTCCTACCTGAGTTACCTCATGTGTCTGTGATCAGTTCTGCTAATCTAGGTTGGGGTCTCTCACAAATCTGGGGCTTGGCTGACTGTAAGCTGATCTAGGATAGCCTCAGCTGGGACACCTCAACTTGCCTCCACCAGATCCTTCATCCTCCAGTAGGGTAAGAGCTTGATCAGACAGCAATGCCATGGTTTCAGGCGAGTGCAAGTGTAAAGTACTCTTAAGAAGCCTATACTTAGATATGGAGATAACAAATCACAACAGATTTGAACAAATTCCTCTGTGATACAAAGTCCTGAGTAAGCAATGGAAAACTTGCAAGGTGGAAACATCTGATTCATTGCTGAGCTGCAACTTGCTTAATACGAATTCTGTACACTTTCATTGCTTGTATTCTCACTCTGTACACTACTACAACTCCAATTATAAAACGCTCCCCTATCAGATTATATAAATTCACAAAGAGAAATGACTTCCTCTGGATAAGTAAAGCATTTTCATCTTCATTACCATCTGGTTTTTGTTAACATTTACTTCCAAGCATAATGTAGTAAGCTCTGCTTTATTGTCTGTGTTTCATTCCGGTAAACTTGGGAAAACCGAAAAGACTGCCATATTACTCTATTTCATTTCTAAATGAAATCCCAGAACACGATCCTGGGATCATGTTTCACACTGAAACTCATAAAACTCAGAAGTAAAAGCACTAGCATTTCCAACTCACATTCAGAAGAAACATCCATAATTTAATTTGGTGTATGAGGCCAGAACAAAATACTGAGTGCCCCCTTGGAATAGTTTCTCAAAAATGCTGATGCCTCACTCCTACTGGATCTAAACATATTTATAACTTGTGCTTCTTATGTGAATGGCTGGGACTGGCTCGCCAGGGCTCCCCATCCTCCTACACTGCTGACAGCCACAGCCTGGCAAACATTCACTGTGTGCCCACACTAAATACGTAAAACTGTGACAGCACACAGGTGCTGAGGTGGATAACTGTATCGAGAGGCTCTCTACACCATGGCTATACTATCCATAAAGGTATTCTCCCAGATGCCCAAAATGAGAAGGAAGGAGAAATAAAAGGTGAATGGGGAAAAGGGAGGAGAAGAGGATATTACTGATATGAGCTCAGTGAAGTCTGATGAAATGATCCTAGTTTAAATCCTAAATAATCCTTAATGAAAGAGAGTGAAGCTTGAAAGATGTGCAGTTGATATTTTATCTCTTTGTCCTGCTCACAATATGGGGCTTCCCCAGTAGCTCAGAGGTAAAGAATCTGCTTGCAGTGTAGCAGAAGCAAGAGTCACAGGTTCGCTCCCTGGGTCGGGAAGATCCCCTGAAGGAAAGCATGGTAACCCACTCTAGTATTTTTGCCAGGAAAATCCCACTGACAGAACAGCCTGGCGTTAAAACATTCCTATTGATTTTGACTTTCAATAATGTTATGGTACAGATGTCATACTCTTCGATGACTTCCCTTGTGACTACATTAAAATATTAGCCCATTATACCTTAGCCTCAACACCTTATATGGTGTAGAATCTGCCTTCCTCTCCAAATTCAATTCATATCATTCTCACCTTTCCTAACAACCAACAAAATGTCAGTCCAACCGGACTTTCTGTCCCCCAAATATGCTGTATTACATTCTCTTCTTAAGGTCTTGAAATATGCTGCTATTTTGGGCTGAAAAGCTCTTTTCCCTCAGGATGCCTTATGTGCACGGTATCTCAACTAAAAAAATATCACCTCTTCCAAGGCTTTCTCCACGTATTTTACACCCTTCTATTCTCTGTCCTTTTGCTTTATTTTTTATTCTTCACAGTTATTACTATGTAAAACAATATTAACTTACTAGCATATCTATACCGTGTCTGCCTCCCAGCACTCACCTCCACTGAATGGGAGTCCTGTGAAGGCAGAGACCCGGGTCACGCAGGGTCCCGGACACACAGTGCACACACGACACTTGCTGACTGATTCAGGGATCTGGACTCATCTCCTGCAGCTTACTCCGCTGCTAATTACTATCCTCAAGCACCAAGGAGAAGGCGATCTAACTGAAAACCATCTGAATGTATTAGTGACAGGTTTCTCTAAAAAGTAGTAAAGAATCTGTATAATTGGAGGTCCCTAAGGGTAAAGCCCACTTATCCTTGTATACAGCTTTTTTGACAAAGAAAGCCCAATTTGTACAGTGTAAAAAGAAATTGGAGCACATTTTCAAATGTAAAATATACCGGTAAATCACTGACTTGGGCAGGGGACGAAAGAATTGTTCTTCCAACGAATGAGACAAACTACATTTTACACCCAGTATAATAATGTCATGCCCTAGAACTTTACCCAAACCATGTAGAGGATAAAACAAAGTTAAATAGGTTTCAGGTTTCTTTACACCCTATTCAAAATCATTTAAAGGTTTATTGTGAATTGCTGGCCTCAGAACATATAACATTCAAAGTTTCTCAAACTGTGTTGATCATGGATGTCTTTCTTCAGATGAGTAATTTATGTATACTCAAAATCCATTTGGGGAAAGCTTCTGTAGCCCTCATAAAAATTACTGTGTTAGCAACTATTAGAGCCACCACTCAGCCTCATCCTTAATAGTTCTGAGAACAAGATGTCTTCTGTTTTTCCAACGGCTTTTATTCAGCTCAAGTTTTTAACCAGAGTAGCTTAGATCTTCTGTTTTTTTATTTTCTTCCAACATTAACATAAATCTACATATTTTCTTTTCTTACTATACTGTATAAAGTCTCTAAATAGTTATAGGAATCTCTGTCTTGCTTCCTATTTAAATGCAAAGTATACACCAATGTATAATAAAATATTTACTTTAAATTTTGGTAAACAGCTTTTATCAGTCTTCAGTAATTTCTTCCTATTCCTAGAACTTTTACTGGCAAAGATTACTAAATCCTATCAAATCTCAATTTTATTATATAACAAAATCATATGATTCTTCATCTTTAATTTTTTTAAATATTGAATTATATTGAAAATTTCTTAATGGTAAAATTTCCTAATTGTAAAATATCCTTGGATTCCTAGGATAAACCTTACTGGGCCATGGAACACTATTAATTCAGATTAGCTGCTATATTTGTTTTCCTAAAGCTAAAGTAAAAAATATGACTATAAACACATATAATTTAAGTATTTGGAAAGATAGTAAGACAAAGATAAAAGAAAAAACTATATAATTCTATTTACCATAAATTTTAACCAAATGTACTATCCTGTTTCAGTCATATTCTGTATAGTCTCAATTTTTAGTTCATTTTAGATCAACTTATTTTCTAAACTGCACAATGAATGCAAAATTATATCTTTTGTCTATTATTTTAAAGATTAACTCTAGGAAACATAAAATATCAAAGAATATGAATAGCAGTTGTGAAAGGCAATGAAGTAAATTACAAATATCAGAAAATAAAAGGATGAAAAACAAAATAACCTAAAAACAAAGACATTCTTTTTTATCTAAAATATAATAGTGTTTCACCTAAATAACACCATATAAATGTTTTTATTTTAAAGATTTTTTCACTGCAATTTTCTCTGTAGTATTACAAATAACTCATTCTTATAAATTACTCAATACTAAAAATGAACCATACAACATAACAATATAGGAAAAAGCTGTTCAAATATTCCCTGTAATTTTCTTGAATCCTAAGCCAACAAATATAATTCAAAAGAATCTTAATAACCATTTAATCAATTTTTTCAGTTATTACTACCAAAAAACCATCATTTAAGCAACAAATTTATATAAGCTATTAGATTCAGATGGAAATCAGCCTTTACTATAAAAAGTAACAAACATTAGAGTCATTTGAGTCCACTTAATAGCATCAATCTGATCCACTGTGCTCCCTAATAAACTCTACTGGAATTCATACCAACTCTCATTTTTACAGCTTTCATACTTATTTAAGCAAACCTTGTATGTCAGCTGAATTCAAAGCAAAGTTGAGAACAAGAACATATAAACATAAGGATTCTTAATATCCCATCTCTTACTTTACTGGCAAAACTACTACAATACAAATGTTAAAGAAAATACTGAAATACAAAAATGTATCAGATGAATCATCAACAATACTCACGCATCATTTGAGCAAGTCATAAATTCTCCCTTTATTTTGGGATGCCATGACCCAGTATGAAGCATTGCTGTGTGACCCTTAAAAAAAAAATACAAAAAAGGGGAAAAAATCCTTAAAAAATGTAAAAATAAACAAACTGACCAAAAGTTGACATATTCTGCTTAAAAGTAACACTTTTTAGTCCTCTCCAAGGCACACTATTTTAATTACAAACTGATATTATTTTCAGTTTTATTTCATAATGTTTTGTTTATTTCATTTTGTTTATTTTCATTTTAATTCACCATGTAACCCCTTCTGCCCAGGATTCAGTACAGTGCTTATATATAACAGATGCTTAGAAAGAAAGGAAAGAGAGGGGAAAATGACAGCTTCTTTTTAGGAAAGAAGCAAAAAGAAAATTCACAACAAGAAAGACAATGGGAAAAAGTCAGTGGGAAAGAATTAAGGAGAATAGGAAGTATTAAAGGTAAACAAGACAAAAGCAAGAGGATGGGGTGGGGTGGGAAATTCCCACTTCTTTAAAATGTGTATGTGAAAAAAGAAAAAGCATCTTTAAAATGATTCAGGAAGATTAGCCCAACTAAGCATGGAGCATGATATAAAAACACTGTAAATAAAACAATGTGATGTTGGTATAAAAACTGACATTCTTACAAAATCCATCACAGAATATATATTTCAAACACAAAACACACATACGTGCACTCACACATTTCCCTCCTTAGGTAGCAAAGTTAGAGCGGTCTCATACAATAATTCAGGTTCAGTTCTGGATGGATGAAACTGGAACCTATTATACACAGTGAAGTAAGCCAGAAAGAAAAACACCAATACAATATACTAACGCATATATATGGAATTTAGAAAGATGGAAACAATAACCCTGTGTACGAGACAGCAAAAGAGACACCGATGTATAGATCAGTCTTATGGACTCTGTGGGAGAGGGAGAGGGTGGGGAGATTTGGGAAAATAGCATTGAAACATGTATAATATCATGTTTGAAACGAGTCACCAGTCCAGGTTCCATGCAGGGTACTGGATGCTTGGGGCTGGTGCACTGGGACGACCCAGAGGGAGGGGAGGGGAGGGAGGAGGGTGGAGGGTTCAGGACGGGGAACACGGGTATACCTGTGGCGGATTCATTTCGATATTTGGCAAAACTAATACAATTATGTAAAGTTTAAAAATAAAATAAAATTTAAAAAAATAATAAATAAAGCTAATAACATGATCCAGAAAAAAAAAAAAATAATAATAATTCAGGTTCAAATGGGGCAGAAAAGAGCCTAATACTTTTTAGTGTAATAATTGCAAGGCCTCTTATTCTGAAAGGGTCCAAAACAAAGCTAAATTCAAACCAGTAAAATGTGCATATCTAAATGACTTAGAAGGAAAATAACTGTACCTCTCTGGAAACACTGAACTAGAACTGGAGTACCCACACATGGGCCTGGAGATCATCTCTAGTTCAAACCTCAATAATATCTGGCCAACTCCTGACTTTCTGCTCATGTCAACAAGGTACAAATAGCGACCAGGGATCTGGATCTCGTCCTGCAGTAGGAAAAAAAGGACTGAAGAAGTGAGGGACTAGCTAGAAAGTTTGAGATTCCACTTTCCCTTTCTCAGCTGAATATATATATAGTCTACTATCAACTTTGATATTTCCATGTAAGAGGCATTTCAAACATAACAGGTTCAACAAAGTAATCTTGATACTTTTTTTTTATTTTAATATTTTTTTTGTTTTGATTTTTTTTCTGTAGTGCAATGTATTTTATTCATTTTTTTTTTTTACTTTACAATATAAAAAAAACTTTTTCTTTTATATTGGAGTAGAGCTGGTTAACAATGCTGTGATAGTTGCAGGTGAATAGGAAAGGGATCCAGCCATACATATACATATATCCATTCTCCCCTAAAATCTCCTCTCATCCAGGCTGTTACATAGCATTGGGCAGAGTCTTGATTCTTATTGCCCACTTCATTTGCAATAAACTTCTTTCCTAGTTGCTAAAGCTACAAGCTTGGAAAGAAATGCCCGACTCTTTGCCACCCCATGGACTGTAGTCCACCAGGCTCCTCTGTCTACAGAATTCCCCTGGCAAGAATACTGGAGAGGGTTGCCACTTCCTTCTTCAGAGGATCTTCCCAACCCAGGAATCAAACACGGGTCTCCCACATTGCAAACAGATTCTTTACCATCTGAGCCACCAGGGAAGCCACAAACTGGGAAGTAATCCTTAAATAGTCCAATAACCATAACCCCTAAACCCTCCTCTCTATATACACCCAGATCCAATCCACTAGCTAGTCCTGTCAGTTCAGCCCCAAACACATCTCAAATCTATCCACTTTTTTCCTTTTCCACTACTACAACTCTTATATGAACCAATATGTCTCTACATCAGTTATTATGCAGTATGATAGACCTGTTACTAGTCTTTCTACTTTTACTCTTGTCTAATGTGCTCCACAAAACAATCAATACAGTCCTTTAAAAATATGTTTTTTAAACTGCCACTGCTTTTTATCCTCCACTGGCTTTTCAACCTCTTTACATAGTGTACAATAACTGACATTTTCCACCCCAGCTTTCTTTACACCTTCACTTACTTTGTGCTCCTTCTTGCCAGAACTCACTACACCTCACTGGTCTTTCATTTCCTCTGATACATGAAGCTCTTTCCCCACAGCAGAGCCTTTAAACCTGCTTTTCTGTCCACTAGAAAGCTCTTTTTCTGCTTCTACGTGACTGGCTTCTCCTCACTCTTTCAATCTCAGTTTACATGCCACTTATACAAGTAAGTACTGTCTGGCCCTCTAGCTAAGTGAGTATGGCTCGCTCCACTCTTCTCGACCAGACTACCTGTCCATTTCCTTGATAACACTCACCATAATTTGTAATGCTATATCTATTAACTTCTTGATTCTTGACACTGTGTTAATGTTTTACATATTCAAAAAATAAGGATGGAAGAAATCTAAAGCAAAATAAACAGAAACAAGTGAACACCACTGCATTTCAAATGAATAACAAATACACTGAAAAGACAAAAAGAAGGTAATAACCCAAGAAACTATAAACCCTGTAGTGGGTTGAATGGTGCCCCCCCCAAAAAATATATGTCTACATCCTAATAGCTGGAACCTGTGAATGGACCTTATTTGGAAAAATAACACTTTCAGATATAATTAAGAATCTCTGGATTGTCTGGGTCAGCCCTAAATCTGGTAAAAAGTATCCTCAAGTATCCTTATAAGACACAGAAAGAAGAGAAGAAACAAAGAGGAGAAGATGGAAGCAGAGACTGCAGTTTCACAGCCACATGCCAAGGAATGCCTAGAGTCACCAGAGGCTAAAAAAGGCAAGAAACAATTCTCCCAAAGCCACTGGAGGGAACGTGGCCATCCAATACCTTGATTTCAGGCTTCTGGCCTTCAAAATTTTTAAAGAACAAATTTCTACTGTTTTAAGCGAGCAACTGTGTGGTAATCTGTTACAGTAGTCCTTGCTGTTGTTGTTTTAGTTGTTAAGTTGTGTCCGACTCTTTGTGATCCCATAGACTGTAGCTTGCCAGGCTCCTCTATCCGTGGGATTTTCTAGGCAAGAATACTGGAATGGGTTGCCATTTCCTTCTCTGGGTGATCTTTCAAACCCAGGAATGGAACCGGGGTCTCCTGCATTGGCAGGCAGATTCTTTACCACTGAGCCACCAGGTGTGATCACAATGGTGTGATCACTCATCTAGAGACAGACATCCTGGAATGCAAAGTCAAGTGGGCCTTAGGAAGCATCACTACTAACAAAGCTAGTGGAGATGATGGAATTCCAGTTGAGCTATTTCAAATCCTGAATGATGATGCTGTGAAAGTGCTGCACTCAACATGCCAGCAAATTTGGAAAACTCAGCAGTGGCCACAGGGCTGGAAAAGGTCAGTTTTCATTCCAATCCCAAAGAAAGGCAATGCCAAAGAGTGCTCAAACTACCACACAATTGCACTCATCTCACACGCTAGCAAAGTAATGCTCAAAATTCTTCAAGCAAGGCTTCAACAGTATGTGAACCATGAACTTCCAGATGTTCAAGCTGAATACAGAAAAGGCAGAGGAACCAAAGATCAAATTGCCAGCATTCATTGGATCATTGAAACAGCAAGAGAGTTCCAGAAAAACATCTACTTCTGCTTCACTGACTATGCCAAAGCCTTTGACTGTGTGGATCACAACAAACTGTGGAAAATTCTGAAAGGGATGGGAATACCAGACCACCTGACCTGCCTCCTGAGAAATCTGTATACAGGTCAAGAAGCAACAGTTAGAACTGGACATGAAACAACAGACTGGTTCCAAATCCAAAGGAGTACGTCAAGGCTATATATTGTCACCCTGCTTATTTAACTTATATGCAGAGTACATCATGCAAAATGCCAGGCTGGATGAAGACAAGCTGGAATCAGGATTGCTGGGAGAAGTATCAATAACCTCAGATATGCAGATGACACCACTCTTATGGCAGAAAGTGAAGAAGAACTAAAGAGCCTCTTAATGAAAGTGAAAGAGGAGAGTGAAAAAGCTGGCTTAAAACTCAACATTCAGAAAACTAAGATCATGGCATCTGGTCCCATCATTTCATGGCAAATAGATGGGAAAACAATGGAAACGGTGAGAAACTAGTTTTGGGGGCTCCAAAATCACTACAGATGGTGACTGCAGCCATGAAATTAAAAGATGTTTGCTCCTTGGAAGAAAAATTATGACCAACCTAGACAGCATATTAAAAAGCAGAGACATTACTTTGCCAACGAAGGTCCGTCTAGTCAAAGCTATGGTTTTCCAGTAGTCATGTACGGATGAGAGAGTTGGACTATAAAGAAAGCTGAGTGCTGAAGAATTGCTTTTGAACTATGGTGCTAGAGAAGACTCTTCAGAGTCCCTTGGAGTGCAAGGAGATCAAACCAGTGAATCCTAAAGGAAATCAGCCCTGAATATTCATTGGAAGGACTGATGCTGAAGCTGTAATACTTTGGCCACCTGAAGCAAAGAACTGAGTCACTGGAAAAGACCAATGTTGGGAAAGATTGAAGGAGGGAGGAGAAGCGGATGACAGAGGATGAGATGGTTGGATAGCATCACCAACTTGACAGGCATGAGTTTGAGTCAGCTCCGGGAGTTGGTGATGGACAGGGAAGCCTGGCGTGCTGCAGTCCATAGGGTTGCAAAGAGTCGGAAACAACTGAGTGACTGAACTGACTGAGCCACCAGGGAAGCCCTACAGTATTGCGGTGTACATGCATGCTAAGTCGCCTTCAGTCATGTCTGACTCTTCGCAACCCGACTGGCTGTAGCCTACCAGGCTCCTCTGTTCATGAGATTCTCCAGGTAAGAATACTGGAGTGGGTTGCCATGCCCTCCTTCAGGGAATCTTCCCAACCCAGGGATTGAACTCGTGTCTGCCTGCATCTCCTGCATTGCAGGTGGATTCTTTACTCACTGAGCCACCTGGGAAGCCCACAGCAGTCCCAGAAAACTACTAATACATACTCAGTCTCAAGACCAAAAGAACTGCAAATGAGTACTGCATTCCAGTTAATATATTTGTTCCTTTTTTGCAAATGGTATGCATTAACAATTCTAAAACTGCTTTCAATATAAATGAAGATTTAAGCAAATGAGGAAATATGTTGGAGATAACAGGAGTTGAGTTTCTAGCTGTTGGAGAAGGAAGTTACTAAAGTGCAAAAAGGGGAAGATTAGAATGAACTCTGTGGTGTTTGAATGAAACTGGGGATATCAATACAAACTCATGGTTTTTAATAGGTAAATGTAAATACAGGGGTAAATGTACATTTCTAAATTATTCTCTCACTTTACATGATGGAAATATCTAGAAACAATAACATCTCAGCAAACCTAGTGAAGAGATCCTGGTTGCCAAATATTCTCCCCTAAAGGAACCAGGGCTCCTTGGAGAAATGATTCTTTCTGGGGCTGAGGTAGGAAAAGTACAAGATGAATACAAAATATTTGGTTATCTTAAAAAAATAAGAGAGTGTTGCAAACATGATGAGGATATGCTAAAAAGATAAAATGCAAATTGGAGGGGCCTTTCACAAGTTAAACCTGGGACAATTAGGGTATCAAAATAAATAATGAAAATAATGATTGTAAACCATTGTCTAAGAACCTTTGAAAGCATATTAATAAAGAAATAAATAAGAGAAAGTTCTTCCTTACAGAATGCTGATTAATAAATATAAGATAAATGATAGAAAAATTTTTGCACAATTTTGCAATCATCAGAGTAATATTCAATAACTGATTCAAACAAAACCATCAATGGACTCTAAAACCAATGGAGGAAAGTCTGATAATGAACAGGATAATGCCATGGTCTCAAGATTTCCCTGCAAATTACATAGCAATTACAAAAAGGTAATAGCAACTTTGTACTAAAAAAATTTGGTAGGTATAAGGTACTTTCTGATATGAAGAAGCAAGGAGAGTAAAATATTATTTTGGGGTAAGTCCTTCTAGAAATGCATACCCTGACTCTAATTATGAGGAAAAACAGACAAAACTGAATTTTACATTTTACAAAATAATGTGGGTTGTAGTCTTCAAAAAAAATCAAAGTAAAAGAAGTTGGCGGGGTGGGGAGGTATAGGAACTACTCCCAATTAAAGGAGACAAAGGGTATGAGGATCAAACTGGTGAGAAAATAATTATGAAGGAGATCATGGAGCTAACTGATGAAACTATTGATTATGGATTAAATAACAGTATTTTATCAATATTAAATTCATGATTATATAAGAAGATGAAACGTTATTAGGAAAACCAAACTAAAGAATTAAGAACAAAGGAGCATGATGTTTGCAACTTATTTTCAAAAGTTGGGTGAAATTAAACACACATACATAATTTTTATGTATGTGTATATGCATATATGCCTGAGTGCCTGGGGGATGTATAAGTAGGGAGGAAGAAGGGAGAGAGAGGAGAAGGAGGGACAGTGTTTGTGTTAGTTATGGGAGAAAGGGAGGAAGAGATGGGGGGATAAAGCAGTGGGACAAAATGTCAGCAATTGGTGATTCTGAAAAAAAGAGTATAAAGCAGCTCTGTGTACTATATTTTACAACTTTTCTGTAAATTTGAAATTACACCAAAATAAATACTTGAAAAAATATATATGTTCTGGCTGCTCTCTGAAAAGTCTGTTGCAAAAACAAAAGAGGAATATTGGCTTCCCTGGCCCTACACCAGGGAAAAGCCAGTAACAAAGAGGCACCGCGCCTCCTCCCTGGACCCCAGAGCAGCAGAGACAGCAGCCCCAGTGAGGTGGAACACTTGACGTTCCTGCCTCTACCAGGCTAACGTTAGCGACTAAGCCGATCCCTCACCTAAGGCTTCTCACCACACAGCAGCATCTGTAGGACAGAACGTTCCTGATAGTCTGTGCTTTACATTGGGATTAATGCCAGCATGGAGTAGCAGCACTCCCTTTCCCACCAACTCACAGACACAGCTGCTGTGTCCCACTGCTGTGTTCCCACTCCAGCTTTGCCCAGAGGCATACCCAGTTACAGGAACTACTACACAACATAAAAAGAGTAAGCTTCTGGTTTTCCAGCAAGAACATCAGAACAATAAACCTCTGACAACAGAGGGCAAAGGGGAAATTAAGGGCTTAAGAAGAAAGCTAGGACAAAAATATCATTTAAATCTGTATAAACAGTACTGAGCTCACTGCTGAGGTGAGCTCATATGTGTAATATGTGAAACCTGTCAGAAGCAACTTAAGAAAAGCACTGAGATCTCAAAACACCGCAGACTACCACCGAGGTTCCACATCATCTCCTGGGTAACATGCACACGAGACAAACCAGAATAGCATACAAAGGCATAAAGACTTTGGAAATTAAACTTACATCGGAAGTAAAAACAGCTAACATAAGGCAGGTCAGGACGTACAGTCTAAAACTAATCAGGTTGACTGTCAGCTAAAAAGAAACCACATATTCACAAAAGCAAAAAAAAAAAAACTTCTAGCATTCTCCAGAAGTTTTAGACAGGAGCCTGCATCTCATAACACAATATTCAAAGTGTCAAGAATACAATCCAAAATTAAACATATAAAAAAATCAGGAAAACCTAACGAGCCCTCAAGGAATAAGATATGCTAAGTCACTTCAGTCGTGTCTGACTCTTTGAGACCCTTTGGACTGTAGCCCTCCAGGCTCTTCTGTCCCTAGGGTTACTCCAGGCAAGAACACTGGTGTGGGCTGCCATGCTCCCTCCAGGGTATCTTCCCGACCCAGGGATCACACCCATGTCACTTATGTCTCCTGAACTGGCAGGCAAGTTCTTTACCACTAGTGTCACCTGGGAAGCCCCAGGAAGTAAGATGAAAGATGCCAACCACAAGATGACCTAAAAGTCGGAATTCTCAGAAAAATACTTTAAATCAGTGTTTACAATCATGATACAAAAAGGGAAAGCAGACAGTTTTGAAACAAAGGCAAAGACAGACATGCTCAGCAAAGAAAAACTAACTACTTTTTCAGAATGGAAATTTGTACTGAAAAACATCATAATGGAAGTTAAAATTCACTAGAGGGGCTTAACAGTAGAATGGATACATTAGAGGACACAGTCAGTGAACTTGAAGACAGATAATTCAATTCAAACAATAGAAGAAAAAAAAATAGGGAGAAAATGAGCAGAATCATAAAGATGTTTGCTGCTGCTGCTGCTAAGTCACTTTAGTCGTGTCCGACTCTGTGTGACCCCAGAGACGGCAGCCCACCAGGCTCCCCCGTCCCTGGGATTCTCCAGGCAAGAACACTGGAGTGGGTTGCCATTTCCTTCTCCAATTCATGAAAGTGAAAAGTGAAAGGGACGTCGCTCAGTCGTGTCCGACTCTTAGCGACCCCATGGACTGCAGCCTACCAGGCTCCTCCACCCATGGGATGCTGGAATGGGGTGCCTTTGCCTTCTCCAAAAGAAGTTTGAGACTATATAAAAAGATTTAGTATTCCTGTTATATAAGACTCTTAGATGCAGAAAAATATTTGAAGAAATAATGCCTAAAAATTTCCAAAGTGTGGTGAAAAAAAGTAAACATACAGATTTAAGAATCCCAGTGAAAACCAAACAAAATGAACTAACAACAAAAATTTTTAATGAAGGAGCCAAGATGGCGGAGGAGTAGGACGGGGAGAACACTTTCTCCTCCACAAATTCATCAAAAGAGCATTTAAACGTCGAGTAAATTCCACAAAACAACTTCTGAATGCCGGCAGAGGACATCAGGCACCCAGAAAAGCAACCCAACTCTTCGAAAGGAGGTAAGAAAAAATATTAAAAACAAAAAAAAAGAGACAAAAGAGGGAGGGACGGAGTTCCGTCCCGGGAAGGGAATCTTAAAAAGAGAGAAGTTTCCAAACATCAGGAAACCTTCTCACTGCCGAATCTGTGCCGAGCATTGGAAGCACAGAGGGCAACATAACAGGGAGAAAATATAAATCAACAATTTAAAACTCGCAGATTGCGAGCCCTACGGTAACTCCCCCAGCAGAGAAGCAGCGCAGACGCCTGCATCCGCCATTAGCGAATCGGGGCTGGGCAGGGAGGCGCGGCGTGGGCTGCATCGCTGAGAGTAAGAATCTGGCCTGAATACCCTGAGCGCTATCTGAGCGAAATAATTTGGGCTAGCAAACCAGACTGTGGGATACCTACCACGCGAAAAGCCAGCCCTAACCTAAGACCGCCAGGCCCGCGCACGGAACAAAGGACTGAACAGAGATAGCCGGCTGCAGATCTTCCCCCTCCGGTGACAGGCAGCCAGAGCCGGAAGGGGGCAATCGCAGCCCCAGAGAGACATTATCTATAAAATTGTAAGCAGGCTTCTTTGCTAACTAAAACTTCTTGGGGGTCTGGACGGTCAACATCTGCCTGAGAAGGTGCGCCGGTTTTACATCCAGATAACCGAGTGGCGGGGAGGCGGTAAGTCGCAGCATTGGCGCTCGCCTGGGAAGAGCAAATTGGCGCTCGGACCTGGGAAGAGTACAAAACGCAGGCCCAAATGAGTCTGCGCCTCTGAGGACTACCCGAGTGCCTGAACCTGAGCGGCTTGGACCTGGGAGGTGCATGCAGCCCAGGGCCAGCCTCGGATTGTTCCCGGCGGAACAACCTAGAGTCCGAGCAGTGTGGACAGGGAGGCTACACGCGCCGTGAGCGGGGGCAGACCCAGGGTGGCTGAGGCACTGCGAGCCCACGCCAGTGTTATTTGTTTGCAGCATCCCTCCCTCCCTCCCCACAGCACGACTGAACAAGTAAGCCTAAAAAAAAAAAAAAAAAAGTGTCCTCCACCGTGCCCTTTGAGTCAGGGCGGAAACCAGATACTGAAGAGACTAGCAAACAGAAGAAGATATAACAGAGGGAAACGCCTTGGAAGCTACAGGCAATAGATCAAAACCCTGTGGTTACTACGGACTACATAGGAAGGGGCCTATAGATCTTGAGAAATATAAATCTGACCAAGGAACTAGCCAAAAATGAACTGAACCCACAACACCCACAAAAAAAGAAACAAAAAAGTCCTAGATATATTTTTATTATTTTTACGATCATTCTTTCTTTTTTTTTTTAATTAAAAAAAAAAAATTTTAAGTCCTCTATTGTTCCTTTAATTTTCACTTTTATAACCTATTACTTCGCAAAAAAAAAAAAAAAAAAGACCCTATTTTTTTCTTCTTCAGCAAACTTCATATATATATATTTTATAATTTTTTGACCTTGTTGTTTTTTTTTGTTGTTGTTGGTTTTTGTTTTTTTCTTCTTTTCTTTAACATTGTATTTTTGAAATTCCAAACTCTACTCTAGATTTTTAATTTTCGCTTTTTGGTATATGTTATCAATTTTGTACCTATAGTTTTTTTTTTATATAATTTCTGTGATTTTTTTTTTTTCTTCTTCTTCTCTGTTTCTTTCTCTTCTTCTTTTATATAACATTGTATATCTGAAATTCCAAACTTTACTCTAGATTTTCAATTTATGCTTTTTGGTATTTGATATCAATTTTGTACCTGTATTTTCTTTATAATTTTTGTGACATTGTTCGTATTTGTTTGTTTGTTTTCTCTCTTTATTTTTCTTCTTTTTTTTTTTTTTTTTAACATTGTATTTTTGAAATTCCAAACTCTACTCTAGATTTTTAATTTTTGCTTTCTGGTATTAGTTATCAATTTTGTACCTGTACTTTCTTTATAATTTTCGCGACCTTGTTTGTTTTTGTTTGTTCGTTTTTTCTCTCTTTCTTTTCCTTCTTCTTTTCTTTAACATCGTATTTTTGAAATTCCAAACTCTACTCTAGATTTTTAATTTTCGCTCTCTGGTATTAGTTATCAATTTTGTACCTGTACTTTCTTTATAATTTTCACGACCTTGTTTGTTTTTGTTTGTTCGTTCTTTCTCTCTTTCTTTTCCTTCTTCTTTTCTTTAACATCGTATTTTTGAAATTCCAAACTCTACTCTAGATTATTAATTTTCGCTTTTATGTATTTGTTACCAATTTTGTACCTTTAAGGACCCAATCTTCAGGACCCATTTTTCACTAGGGAGTGAGATTACTGGCTTGACTGCTCTCTCTCCCTTTGGACCCTCCTTTTTTTCCACCAGGTCGCCTGTGTCTCCTCCCTAACCCCTCTCTACGCTACCCAACTCTGTGAATTTCTGTGTGTTCCAGACGGTGGAGAACACTTAGGGAACTGATTACTGGCTGGATCTGTCTCGCTCCTTTTCATTCCCCCCTTTTATCCTTCTGGCCACCTCTGTTACCTTCCTCCTTCTTCTCTTCTCTGTATAACCCCGTGAACATCTCTGAGTGGTCCAGTTGTGGAGTGCACATAAGGAAGTGACTACTGGCTAGCCCACTCTCTCCACTATTGATTCACCTCATCTCATTTGGGTCACCTCTAACTCCCTCCTCCCTCTTCTCTTCTCCATGTAACCCTGTGAACCTCTCTGAGTGACCCTCACTGTAGAGAAACTTATCATCTTTAATGTAGATGTTTTATCAATGGTGCTGTATAGAAGGAGAAGTTTTGAAACTACTGTAAAAATAAGACCGATAATCGGAAGCAGGAGACTTAAGTCCAAACCCTGACTCCAGGGAACTCCTGACTCCAAGGAACATTCATTGACAGGAGCTCATCAAATGCCTCCATACCGACACTGAAACCAAGCACCACACAAGGGCCAATAAGTTCCAGGGCAAGACATACCAAGCAAATTCTCCAGCAACAAAGGAACACAGTCCTGAGCTTCAAGATACAGGCTGCCCAAAGTCACCCCAAAACTATAGACATCTCATAACTCATTACTGGACATTTCATTGCACTCCAGAGAGAAGAAATACAGCTCCACCCACCAGAACACCGACACAAGCTTCCCTAACCAGGAAACCTTGACAAGCCACCTGTACAAACCCACACACAGTGAGGAAACGCCATAATAAAGAGAACTCCACAAACTGCCAGAATACAGAAAGGACACCCCAAACTCAGCAATTTAAACAAGATGAAGAGACAGAGGAATACTCAGCAGATAAAGGAACAGGATAAATGCCCACCAAACCAAACAAAAGAGGAAGAGATAGGGAATCTACCTGATAAAGAATTCCGAATAATGATAGTGAAATTGATCCAAAATCTTGAAACTAAAATGGAATCTCAGATAAATAGCCTGGAGACAAGGATTGAGAAGATGCAAGAAAGGTTTAACAAGGACCTAGAAGAAATAAAAAAGAGTCAATATATAATGAATAATGCAATAAGTGAAATTAAAAACACTCTGGAGGCAACAAATAGTAGAATAACAGAGGCAGAAGACAGGATTAGTGAATTAGAAGATAGAATGGTAGAAATAAATGAATCAGAGAGGATAAAAGAAAAACGAATTAAAAGAAATGAGGACAATCTCAGAGACCTCCAGGACAATATTAAACGCTACAACATTCGAATCATAGGGGTTCCAGAAGAAGAAGACAAAAAGAAAGACCATGAGAAAATACTTGAGGAGATAATAGTGGAAAACTTCCCTAAAATGGGGAAGGAAATAATCACCCAAGTCCAAGAAACCCAGAGAGTACCAAACAGGATAAACCCAAGGAGAAACACCCCAAGACACATATTAATCAAATTAACAAAGATCAAACACAAAGAACAAATATTAAAAGCAGCAAGGGAAAAACAACAAATAACACACAAGGGAATTCCCATAAGGATAACAGCTGATCTTTCAATAGAAACTCTTCAAGCCAGGAGGGAATGGCAAGACATACTTAAAATGATGAAAGAAAATAACCTACAGCCCAGATTATTGTACCCAGCAAGGATCTCATTCAAGTATGAAGGAGAAATCAAAAGCTTTTCAGACAAGCAAAAGCTGAGAGAATTCTGCACCACCAAACCAGCTCTCCAACAAATACTAAAGGATATTCTCTAGACAGGAAACACAAAAACGGTGTATAAACTCGAACCCCAAACAATCAAGTAAATGGCAACGGGAACATACTTATCAGTAATTACCTTAAATGTAAATGGGTTGAATGCCCCAACCAAAAGACAAAGACTGGCTGAATGGATACAAAAACAAGACCCCTACATATGTTGTCTACAAGAGACCCACCTCAAAACAGGGGACACATACAGACTGAAAGTGAAGGGCTGGAAAAAGATTTTCCATGCAAATAGGGACCAAAAGAAAGCAGGAGTAGCAATACTCATATCAGATAAAATAGACTTTAAAACAAAGGCGGTGAAAAGAGACAAAGAAGGTCACTACATAATGATCAAAGGATCAATCCAAGAAGAAGATATAACAATTATAAACATATATGCACCCAACATGGGAGCACCACAGTACGTAAGACAAATGCTAACAAGTATGAAAGGAGAAATTAACAATAACACAATAATAGTGGGAGACTTTAATACCCCACTTACACCTATGGATAGATCAACTAAACAGAAAATTAACAAGGAAACACAAACTTTAAACGATACAATAGACCAGTTGGACCTAATTGATATCTATAGGTCATTTCATCCCAAAACAATGAATTTCACCTTTTTCTCAAGCGCACATGGAACCTTCTCCAGGATAGATCACATCCTGGGCCATAAAGCTAGCCTTGGTAAATTCAAAAAAATAGAAATCATTCCAAGCATTTTTTCTGACCACAATGCAGTAAGATTAGATCTCAATTACAGGAGAAAAACTATTAAAAATTCCAACATATGGAGGCTGAACAACACGCTGCTGAATAACCAACAAATCACAGAAGAAATCAAAAAAGAAATCAAAATTTGCATAGAAACGAATGAAAATGAAAACACAACAACCCAAAACCTGTGGGACACGGTAAAAGCAGTCCTAAGGGGAAAGTTCATAGCAATACAGGCACACCTCAAGAAACAAGAAAAAAGTCAAATAAATAACCTAACTCTACACCTAAAGCAACTAGAAAAGGAAGAAATGAAGAACCCCAGGGTTAGTAGAAGGAAAGAAATCTTAAAAATTAGAGCAGAAATAAATGCAAAAGAAACAAAAGAGACCATAGCAAAAATCAACAAAACCAAAAGCTGGTTCTTTGAACGGATAAATAAAATTGACAAACCATTAGCCAGACTCATCAAGAAACAAAGGGAGAAAAATCAAATCAACAAAATTAGAAACGAAAATGGAGAGATCACAACAGACAACACAGAAATACAAAGGATCATAAGAGACTACTATCAACAATTATATGCCAATAAAATGGACAACGTGGAAGAAATGGACAAATTCTTAGAAAAGTACAACTTTCCAAAACTCGACCAGGAAGAAATAGAAAATCTTAACAGACCCATCACAAGCATGGAAATTGAAACTGTAATCAAAAATCTTCCAGCAAACAAAAGCCCCGGTCCAGACGGCTTCACAGCTGAATTCTACCAAAAATTTAGAGAAGAGCTAACACCTATCCTGCTCAAACTCTTCCAGAAAATTGCAGAGGAAGGTAAACTTCCAAACTCATTCTATGAGGCCACCATCACCCTAATACCAAAACCTGACAAAGATCCCACAAAAAAAGAAAACTACAGGCCAATATCACTGATGAACATAGATGCAAAAATCCTTAACAAAATTCTAGCAATCAGAATCCAACAACACATTAAAAAGATCATACACCATGATCAAGTGGGCTTTATCCCAGGGATGCAAGGATTCTTCAATATCCGCAAATCAATCAATGTAATACACCACATTAACAAATTGAAAAATAAAAACCATATGATTATCTCAATAGATGCAGAGAAAGCCTTTGACAAAATTCAACATCCATTTATGATAAAAACTCTCCAGAAAGCAGGAATAGAAGGAACATACCTCAACATAATAAAAGCTATATATGACAAACCCACTGCAAACATTATCCTCAATGGTGAAAAATTGAAAGCATTTCCTCTAAAGTCAGGAACAAGACAAGGGTGCCCACTTTCACCATTACTATTCAACATAGTTTTGGAAGTTTTGGCCACAGCAATCAGAGCAGAAAAAGAAATAAAAGGAATCCAAATTGGAAAAGAAGAAGTAAAACTCTCACTATTTGCAGATGACATGATCCTCTACATAGAAAACCCTAAAGAGTCCACCAGAAAATTACTAGAAATAATCAATGACTACAGTAAAGTTGCAGGATATAAAATCAACACACAGAAATCCCTTGCATTCCTATACACTAATAATGAGAAAACAGAAAGAGAAATTAAGGAAACAATTCCATTCACCATTGCAACGGAAAGAATAAAATACTTAGGAATATATCTACCTAAAGAAACTAAAGACCTATATATAGAAAACTATAAAACACTGGTGAAAGAAATCAAAGAGGACACTAATAGATGGAGAAATATACCATGTTCATGGATTGGAAGAATCAATATAGTGAAAATGAGTATACTACCCAAAGCAATTTATAGATTCAACGCAATCCCTATCAAGCTACCAACAGTATTCTTCACAGAGCTAGAACAAATAATTTCACAATTTGTATGGAAATACAAAAAACCTCGAATAGCCAAAGCGATCTTGAGAAAGAAGAATGGAACTGGAGGAATCAACTTACCTGACTTCAGGCTCTACTACAAAGCCACAGTTATCAAGACAGTATGGTACTGGCACAAAGACAGAAATATTGATCAATGGAATAAAATAGAAAGCCCAGAGATAAATCCACGCACATATGGACACCTTATCTTCGACAAAGGAGGCAAGAATATACAATGGATTAAAGACAATCTCTTTAACAAGTGGTGCTGGGAAATCTGGTCAACCACTTGTAAAAGAATGAAACTGGACCACTTTCTAACACCATACACAAAAATAAACTCAAAATGGATTAAAGATCTAAACGTAAGACCAGAAACTATAAAACTCCTAGAGGAGAACATAGGCAAAACACTCTCCGACATACATCACAGCAGGATCCTCTATGACCCACCTCCCAGAATATTGGAAATAAAAGCAAAAATAAACAAATGGGACCTAATTAACCTTAAAAGCTTCTGCACATCAAAGGAAACTATTAGCAAGGTGAAAAGACAGTCTTCAGAATGGGAGAAAATAATAGCAAATGAAGCAACCGACAAACAACTAATCTCAAAAATATACAAGCAACTCCTACAGCTCAACTCCAGAAAAATAAACGACCCAATCAAAAAATGGGCCAAAGAACTAAATAGACATTTCTCCAAAAAAGACATACAGATGGCTAACAAACACATGAAAAGATGCTCAACATCACTCATTATCAGAGAAATGCAAATCAAAACCACTATGAGGTACCATCTCACACCAGTCAGAATGGCTGCGATCCAAAAGTCTACAAATAATAAATGCTGGAGAGGTTGTGGAGAAAAGGGAACCCTCTTACACTGTTGGTGGGAATGCAAACTAGTACAGCCACTATGGAGAACAGTGTGGAGATTCCTTAAAAAACTGGAAATAGAACTGCCTTATGATCCAGCAATCCCACTGCTGGGCATACACACTGAGGAAACCAGAAGGGAAAGAGACACGTGTACCCCAATGTTCATCGCAGCACTGTTTGTAATAGCCAAGACGTGGAAGCAACCTAGATGTCCATCAGCAGATGAATGGATAAGAAAGCAGTGGTACATATACACAATGGAGTATTACTCAGCCATTAAAAAGAATACATTTGAATCAGTTCTAATGAGGTGGATGAAACTGGAGCCTATTATACAGAGTGAAATAAGCCAGAAGGAAAAACATAAATACAGTATACTAACGCATATATATGGAATTTAGAAAGATGGTAACAATAACCCGGTGTACGAGACAGCAAAAGAGACACTGATGTATAGAACAGTCTTATGGACTCTGTGGGAGAGGGAGAGGGTGGGAAGATGTGGGAGAATGGCAGTGAAACATGTAAAATATCATGTAGGAAACGAGTTGCCAGTCCAGGTTCGATGCATGATGCTGGATGCTTGGGGCTGGTGCACTGGGACGGCCCAGAGGGATGGTATGGGGAGGGAGGAGGGAGGAGGGTTCGGGATGGGGAACACATGTATACCTGTGGCGGATTCATTTTGATATTTGGCAAAACTAATACAATTATGTAAAGTTTAAAAATAAAATAAAATTGGAAGAATAAAAAAAAAAAAAAAAAAATTTTTAATGAAAGATATTTTTAAAGCACTAAGAGAAAAACTGTTGTTATTGTTCAGTTGCTCAGTCATGTCCGACTCTTCACGACCCCGTGGACTGAAGCACACCAGGCTTCCCTGTCATTCACCATCTCCCGGAGCTTGCTCAACTAATGCCATCCAAACACCTTTCTGTCGTCCCCTTCTCCTCCTGCCTTCAATCTTTCCCAGCATTAGGGTCTTTTCTAATGAGTCAGCTCTTCATATCAGGTGGCCAAAGTATTAGAGCTTGAGCTTCAGCATCGGTCCTTCCAATGAATAGTCAGGATTGATTTCCTTTTGGATGGACTGGTTGGATCTCTTTGCAGTCCAGGGGACTCTCAAGAGTCTTCTTTAACACCACAGTTCAAAACCATCAATTCTTTGGCATTAAGCCACCTTTATGGTTCAATTCTCATATCCATACATGACTACTAGAAAAACCATAGCTTTAACTAGACAGACATTTGTTGGCAAAGTAACGTCTCTGCTTTTTAATATGCTGTCTAGGTTGGTCATAACTTTTCTTCCAAGGAGCAAGTGTCTTAATTTCATGGCTGCAGTCACCATCTCCAGTGATTTTGGAGCCCAAGAAAGTAAAGTCTGTCACTGTTTCCATTGTTTCCCTATCTATTTGCCATGAAATCATGGGACCAGATGCCATAATCTTCATTTTTTGAATGTTGAGTTTTAAACCAGCTTTTTCACTCTTCTCTTTCACTTTCACCAAAAGGCTCTTTAGTTCTTTTTCACTTTCTGCCATAAGGGTGGTGTCATCTGCATATCTGGGGTTATTGCCAAGTTAAGTGTACAGAAAATGTACTTTAGAAGCAAAGGTGAAACAGAGACATCCTAAGATGAAAGAAAACTAAGAGAACTTGTCACCAGTAGACCTGCTTAAAAAGAAATGCTACAGGGGGGATTTCCTGGCAGCCCAGCAGTTAGGACTTGGCTCTTTCACCGCCAGAGGCCAGGTGTGATCCCTAATCGGGGAACCAAGATACCACAAGCCTTACAGCATGGCCAAACTGTTTTATTTTTTAAAAAATAAAATGCTACCACAAAGTGAAAAACTGGTCATATAATTCATTTGGAAACTTTATTAAAAAATAAAAAATTTCAAGAATTATCTTATTATTTCAAGAAGATTTTTACTATTATTTTATTCTTATTTTAATTCTTATTGGTTTATTATTTCAAGAAATTTTAACTCAAGGATATTTGTGAAAAGAAAGAACAAAGTTGGAAGACTCACACTTTTCCATTTTTCAAAATTAATTACATGTTAATGTTAGTAGCAGCTTTATTCATAAAGCTTTGTTGGCAAAACACATTTTGCCAATGGGACAGATGTTCAGTGAGAGGGAAAGAAGGAAATAAAGAAAATGTTTCAAGAAGGAGAGAATAATCAACTGTGTCAAACACTGCTGAGAGTTACAGTGTTAGGAGAATTGAGAACTGACCAACAGTTATGAATCACATGACTGTGGGGTGGCGTGAACAGATAAGTGACTTAGTGTTGAAGTGTGTGTTAGTCTCTCACTTCTGTCCAACTCTTTTCGAACCCATGGACTGCAGTCTGCCAAGCTCCCTGTCCATGGAATTCGTCAAGCAAGAATACTGGAGTGCATAGGCATTCCCTTCTCCAGAGGATCTTCCTAACCCAGGGGTCGAACCCAGGTCTCCCACACTGCAGGTGGATTCTTTACCATCTGACCCTGTGCACCTAAGGTACTAAAAGATAGTAATTAAACTGCCTGATAATAGATTAAAATCTGTAGAACTGTCAGAGATCCTATTCATCTCTTTCCAAAACAGAAATTTGTCTGTCTTGTCTTATTTAAGAAAAAAAAAAGAAGAAGAACTTTTAGGGCCAAGCAGTAAATAAGTATCTGATCTAGTTAACCTCTGGCCCCAGAAAATAGCTCATCATTTGCAACAAAAGGAACACCTCAATATCCATGAGACATGCCCTGCATTCAGGGACTTCGATCCTAAACTGCCTTGGCTTCCTCAATCTTGCACACGACTTCACACTTTCATTCTCCCTCTCAGTGTAACTCAGCCCCACTTCCACTGACAGCTCTTCCTGGCCCCTTAATCTAATGTGTAGCGGGCTTCCCTCCCAGTCAGTTCCTAGCTTACCATCTTCTTCTACTCCCAGACTCAGGAGTCACTGCTTCTGAGCACAACGGGCATAACTCAGTCCAGTTCTTTTTTTGCAGTATAGCTTTTGGGGGGTGGCTTTTTTCTAAATTGGAGGATAATTGCTTTAGAATGCTGTGGTGTTCTCTGCCATACGTCAATGCCAATCAGCTATCTATCTGTCTATCTATTTCTCCTCCAGTTTGGAATCTCACTTCCTATGCTTTGTCCTAACAGAAACCCAGCCTATGCAGGTCTTGAAGGCAGGCTCCAGAAGAGAGGTCTTTTACTGATACTTATTGATTAGAGTTGAAATATCATCTACAAATATAAAGTATATTTCTAACAGGACCAAAAGAAGATGATCCCTACTACAGAGGACATTAACATAAAACACAATCACCTTAGTTGTTGAGTACACAGAATATGAACACAAATAGTAAGCTAACTGAAGAAATACTAAAAGACTATGAATGCTGTTTCTTGTTTGTAAAGACAAGAGTATGACAAAGGCAATGGGAATGTTAAGTACCCTTGTGTTAAAACAGTGACCAAAATTAGTCATAATAGAAAATGAAGTTCAACTGAGGATTCTTAAATGAATCTAAACAGATTCAGTATCATGGCTCACATTAGTGGAAAAAAAATTTTAAGTGACACCTATTAAAGAACAGTCAGTGACTAAAACACTTTTTCATCAAATAAACTAGGTTTTCTCTCTTTCTCCTTTATTTAAACATAGGCACTCCTAGGGGGAAAAAAAATTTCCTTCCTTTATTTAACAGTCTGGAAAGAGCCTAGTAGAAAGAATGAAGCATCTATTTACTTCTCATAATCTGCTAGACTGTGCATACAGAGAGGACGTTATCAAGCCATGACCACTATTGGTTTCCTCTAATTCACATGCACTCATGCTCTCCCGTGCACAGAGGTGTGCTGATCTACAGTTATCAATCCGTACCCCTGTGGCAGCCTCGTGACAAAAGCTGTGACCGCTGCCCCACCACAGTGCCATTTGCAGTCACTGAATGAGGTGAGGCTCTGTGACCCATAAAATGAAAGTACCCATGTTTTTGGCATAGTGAGTTAACTAGCAGAGGCAACTCCTACGAAGAGAGGAAATGCCTCAGGGAATATACTATCAGCTTTAATCCAAAAGTTCTTCTTAACTGGAGTCCATTCATGGCTTCAGGAATCTTCAAACTTCCTAAAATTGTCAGCAAAATTTTGTGTCGGTATATTTTGCTGGAGAAAATGTTCATAGCCTAATTTTGGGGGTTGGCAACCTTCTTCTCTAATGGACTTGTTTTTCAGTCACTCAGTCATACCCAACTCTTTGCGACCCCATGGCCTGCAACACACCAGCCTTCCCTGTTGTTCACCTTCTCCCAGAGCTTGCTCAAACTCATGTTCATTGAGTTGGTGATGCCATCCAACCATCTCGTCCTCTGTCATCCCCTTTGCTTCCTGCCTTCAATCTTTCCCAGCATCAGGGTCTTTTCTAATGAGTCGGCTCTTTGCATCAGGTGGCTGAAGTACTGGAGCTTCAGCTTCAACACTGTCTTTCCAATGAATATTCAAGACTGAAATCCTTTAGGATGGAATAGATAGTAACTATTTTAGGCTTTCTGGGTCACATGGTCTTTGAGAGAACTACTCAAACTCTACCACTGTAAGCACAAAAGCAATCACAGACAACAATAAATGAACAGGCATGGCTGTGTTCCAGTAAAACTTTTATTTACAGAAACAGTGCAGGCTGGATTTGGACCACGGATTGCGGTCTGCCGAACCCTGTGTAATCCATCACGCTCTTAGTCATTCCCTTCTATGAATCAAGGACTCTGAAATTCAAATCTTTCTAACTACTGAGCAATTTAAAAATACATTTGAAGATACCAAAGAGATAGATTCATTCTTCTTTGATCAACTCAACTTCAATGACCTCGTCTATAAGATACTGCAGTAGCTCCAACTATAGCTAACTCTGTCCACAGATGGTTCCTTTTCTGGAATCACGAATGTTCTTTTCAACATCCTAAATTTCAACCAATCACTCAACATAAACCTGAGTGTCCTTTTGCTGTACTTATAATGAACAACTTTTATTCTGGAATAAATCCCTCTTCCTCAGCATTGTATTCCCTTCAAACACCTCAGGCTCCTGAACAGACTCAAGAGGATCATAGCATGCGCACATACTAAGTCACTCAGTCATGTCCAGCTCTTTGTGACCCCATGGACTGCAACCCGCCAGGCTCCTTTGCCCATGGAATTCTGCAGGCAAGAATACTGGAGTGGGTTCCCATTTCCTTCTCCAGGGGATCTTCCCTACCCAGGGATCGAACCTGGGTCTCCTACATTGCAGGCAGATTCTTTACTGTCTGAGCCACCAGAGAAGCCTTAAAAAAAGGTTTTGTCTGACTCTTTGTGATCCCGTGGACTATACAGTCCATGGAATTCTCCAGGCAAGAATACTGGAGTAGGTAGCCTTTTCCCTCTCCAGGGGATCTTCCCAACCCAGGGATTGAACCCAGGTCTCCTGCGTTGCAGGCAGATTCTTTACCAGCTGAGCCACAAGGGAAGCCCAAGAATATCATATGAATATGCCAAAGACTCTCTCTTATAACTTAAGATTTTGTAACCCTGAATGCTCCCACAAGTCTTAGCAATTTTTCTCTCACACTATCAATATCTATTCTAAGCCTTTACTATTCTACATAAGGTCTAATTCCAACTTTTCCCAACACAAAACTAGGAAATGATTCAGTGGCTACATGGTGACACCTTCAACTTTTTATCTAAGGCCAACCACTTGTAATCGTACCTGCATATGAGCCCAGTCGCATCCCTCTATTTCCAATGTAAATAAATTTCCTTCTCCCACTCAAAGCTAAGTCTTGCTCTTATGTTTGATCTCCCACTCTACCACCTCCTTGGGGACTTTCATTATTACCTAGTATGTTTGGTATTTGCAAGACTGTATTACTTTCCTATTTCTGTGTAACAAATTACCACAAACTTAGGGGCTTAAAACAACTCTTAGTTTATTAGCTAACAGTTTGGGAGGTCAGAAGGCCAGTCACAATCCAGAAGGTTGAATTTTCTGCTTGGGGTCTCAGAGACTGAAATCAGGATGTTCGTAGGGCCACATTCCTTTGTGGAGGCTCAAGGGAGCATTCATTTCCAAGCTCATTCAGGCTGCTGGCAGAACCCAACTTCCTGTGGTGGCAGGACTAAGATGCCTATTTCATTGCCTCCGTCAGCTGGGAGCTGCTCACAGCATCTAGAAGCTGGGTGCCTTCCTTGCTACATGGATTCCTCCACCTTCAAAGCCAACAAACGTGAAACTTCTCTTCTTGAACCTGAATTAGACAAAGCCACTTCCAAAAACCTTTGCAAAACAATCCCTTCTTGACATATACACCCTACTATATATACAAGAGATTTACTAATTAAGGACCTACTTATACAGCACAGGGAACTCCACTCAGTACTCTGTAATGGCCTATATGGGGAAAGAAACTAAAAAAGAGTTGGATACATGTATATGTATAACTGATTCACTTTGCTGTATACCTGAAACAGACAGAACATTGTAAATCAACTCTACTCCAATAAAATTTTTTTAAAAAAACAATAGGGGGGTGGGAAATCCCTTCTTGATATATATCTCTTGCTGAAACAGCTAAGAAACAAAATCCTTAAGCTTCCTAGAAGTCAACTGGTTTGATTGTGAAAATAAAATCTGTGAGGCACATGCTTCATTTCTTGAAGGAGCCTTTAGTATAACGGAATATTCTGACCTTTTGATCTTTCTGAAGTTTTAGCAAAAGGTTATACAGCACACCCTGGGCTTTTTGTCTGTGTCACACTTTCAGAAGCAATTTCTTCACTTTAACATTCTTTGCCATATGGATAGGCTCAAAATTCACTCAATCATCTAGTATTCGTTTCTGTTTAACAAGACTTATCTCAATTTACCTTTTCTTCTCATTTTTTACTATAAGTAGCAAGAAAAAACCAGGCAGTACTTTCAACATTTTGGCTGGAGATCTCCTTGGCTATAGCTATCTATCCAACGTCATCATTCAGGTTCTGCTTGCATATTCAAAGCCGGAAAAGAGAATCCCTCTCGAGTCAAATCCCTCAAATTTTAAAATCTTTTTTGCCAGGAAGAAGGGCTCATCTGATTAGGCAGGATCCACTGAGGATAATCTTTCTTTCTTAAAGTTAACTGTGAAGACAATATAATCTAATTGCAGAAGGATCTCATTATACTCATGGGTCACATCCACACTCAAGGAGAGGGGCAGGGAATTTTGGGTGCCACATCAGAATTCTCCCTATAGGGACTATTATGTAGCAATTTTGAAATTACTTTCTATGTACTATAGGAGGTGTTGTTCAGTCACTAAGTCATGTCCAACTCTTTGAGATCCCATGGACTAGCAGCACACCAGGCTTCCCTGTCCTTCACTATCTCCCAGAGTTTGCTCAAACTCATGTCCACTGTGTCGATCGATGACGCCATCCAACCATCTCATCCTCTGTCGCCTCCTCCTCCTCCTGCCCTCAATCTTTCCCAGCATCAGGATCTTTTCTAATGAGTCAGCTCTTCACATCAGGTGGCCAAAGAATCAGAGCTTCAGCTTGAGCATCAGTCCTTCCAATGACTATTCACGGTTGATTTCCTTTAGGACTGACTGATTTGACCTCCTTGTTGTCCAAGGGACTCTTAAAAGCCTTCCCCAGCACCACAATTCAAAAGCATCAATTCTTCAGCACTCTGCATTCATTATGGTCTAACTCTCACATCTGTACATGCCTAGGAAAAACCATAGCTTTGACTATATGGACTCTGAACAAATGAGTAAATGCTGGTGATGCTAGAGGACAAGTTTTTCACTGGAGAAGTGAAATACAAATACTCAGTGGGGAAAGGCTAGGAAGCTGGATTCAAATTGGGTGTATCACAGTGAACTCATGATTTTTTTAATACATTTTGCTTATTTTTTGGTTGGTTGGTTTATCCCTCCAGCCCCAACTCTGTCTTCTGAAACAGTGTAGAAGATTAACACTTCAGCAACATGGAACAACAGACTGGTTCCAAATAGGAAAAGGAGTACATCAAGGCTGTATATTGTCACCCTGCTTATTTAACTTATATGCAGAGTACATCATGAGAAACGCTGGACTGGAAGAAACACAGCTGGAATCAAGATTGCCAGGAGAAATATCAATCACCTCAGATATGCAGATGACACCACCCTTATGGCAGAAAGTGAAGAGGAACTAAAAAGCGTCTTAATGAAAGTGAAAGTGGAGAGTGAAAAAGTTGGCTTAAAGCTCAACATTCAGAAAAGGAAGATCATGGCATCCAGTCCCATCACTTCATGGCAAATAGATGGGAAACAGTGGAAACAGTGTCAGACTTTATTTTTTTGGGCTCCAAAATCACTGCAGATGGTGACTGCAGCCATGAAATTAAAAGACGCTTACTCCTTGGAAGGAAAGTTATGACCAACCTAGATAGCATATTGAAAAGCAGAGACATTACTTTGCCAACAAAGGTCCGTCTAGTCAAGGCTATGGTTTTTCCTGTGGTCATGTATGGATGTGAGAGTTGGACTGTGAAGAAGGCTGAATGCCGAAGAATTGATGCTTTTGAACTGTGGTGTTGGAGAAGACTCTTGAGAGTCCCTTGGACTGCAAGGAGATCCAACCAGTCCATTCTGAAGGAGATCAGCCCTGGGATTTCTTTAGAAGGAATGACGCTAAAGCTGAAACTCCAGTACTTTGGCCACCTCATGTGAAGAGTTGACTCATTGGAAAAGACTCTGATGCTGGGAGGGATTGGGGGCGGGAGGAGAAGGGGACAACAGAGGATGAGATGGCTGGATGGCATCACTGACTCAATGGACGTGAGTCTGGGTAATCTCCGGGAGTTGGTGATGGACAGGGAGGCCTGGCATGCTGTGATTCATGGGGTCGCAAAGAGTCGGACACGACTGAGCGACTGAACTGAACAATGAACATAAGCAGTGCCCTAGATCTTGATTTGTAAATAGAATTTTCAGTTCAAGAGAACCATGGAATGCTAGAAAAATCAGAACAGAATAGTACAAGGTGAGCCAGGAACATTTTGTTGTGCCAGAATGTAAGAAAGTACCCCCGAAATGATGGGGATATGTCAAAAGGATAGAAACCAGTGTTATGGAGTTTCTATTAGAGAAAAAGCTCTGTAAATATTCAGAATTTGGAAAGAAACACAATGTATTTTAAATGAATTCACTTTTTAGAGTTATACTTGCAGTTAAAACCACCAGTTACAACTGCTTGAGGAAATAAAATATACCTAAAATTCACAGTTTATAATATTTTACTCCTAAGAAACAATATTTACCATTAAAAGGACATGACTAAAATATTTCATTTCCAAATAATAAGGGCAATTTTTTGGAGAGGTTTTATATCAGAATAACTACATGTACTATTCAAACATAAATAAAGCATTTGAAAGTACCTTTTCTCCAAAATTCCTTATAAAACTTCTAATCTCCGTAATTAAAGTACAATCATAGAGAAATGGCCCACTAAAATGTCCAAACATTAAAGGGTCCCCTGAGCCTGTCCTCTCCCACTTTAGCCAAGTAATTATGAAATAAATGGCACAGAACCGTTTTAAATGGCTGAAGGTAAAGTATGGGTCTACGAGTTTAAAAGAATAGAGAAAAACATTCTCTGGGACTTCCCTGGTGGTCCAGTGGTTAAGACTCTGCACTTCCTCTGCAGAGGCCTGGGTTCAATCCCTAGTCAGAGAAGTAATATCCCACATGCTGTGGAGGGCCAAAAAAAAAAGAAAAGAAAAACACTCTCCGACTGGAAGTAATATACTAAAATTCTGGTTTAGAATAAATGAGTTTTAGATGATAATATAACTACAGTTTTTAAGGTATGCTTTTGAATGGTTTAAGGGTTGATTCTTGTTTATCCTTGTCCTACCTTCCTAATGATTTAAACCTGAAGAAGTAATGTCCCATTTTCTCAGATAATATAAGCAATAAATATGAGATCAGTGATCTTCATATTTTAAAGAAACAACAGAACCTGATTTTCAAAGAATATCTTATAAAGAGCTTCAATACAGAAAACAGACAAAACTGGAATCTCTGTGGCTGAAGGAGGCCCCCTGCCCCTCACTCCCACTCTGAGGCCTCGAATTCCACTTGACTAGCTCCAAACAATACCTTATGTAAAGGTTCTTGTGCGATCAGAAAAAAATGCTTCTCAGATGCATAAAGGAAAAAAGGTATACAAAAACTGAAATCTTAATTGTGATTATATTTGGGTTGTAAAAATATGAGTAATTTTTCCTTTTCAAATTTGTAACAGTCAATAAAAATTACTGTTAAAAACTCAATAAACTAGTTTTTAAAGGTATAAATATAAATACTCTCCCTGTAATGTAGTATGTAGCAGAAATATATATATACATATATATACACTCACACACCACTAGAAGTACACCCCCCCAAAAATACATACATTCACATAAAGATATAAAGAGATAAAAATCTAACAATATAACAGTTTAATAACATAATTAGAAAGGCCTGTTTATATTTGAAGTACATAATATTTTATCATAACAGATCAGATATATGTAATAGTTTCTTTTAATGCTCTATTGGTTGAACTTACCAGTAAAGCGACAAGTTATTAATTACTCTTTGAATCAGAAAAAAGTTTTAAAAGTTAAGAAAAAGTGTCCCATGAAATCTGCTCCCTTCAAATAATAATACTTGCATTTCTAAAACCCATCACTCAAGTACAATTAAGCTAAAAATAGTATTTCCTAAATAAATAGTCAATTATATTTGCTTCTGAGAAATGGAGAGAGTAAGTATTAACCATGATTTTGAAATCAAAATAGAGATAACATTAGACAAGATTGGGAGAGTTACAGTATTAAGTTATAATATATAGTTGTTTTTCACATATTGGTAATTAACTTAATATTTTAATTTCCTATATATCTACATAGATTTATCTACCTTCACTCTACTTTCTGAATAATCTTACTATATGTATTATATATATGTATATACTTTTATATATATACACATATATGTGTATGTGTGTGTATGTGTATATATATATATATGTTCAGTCACTAAGTCATGCCTGACCCTTTTGACCGCATGGACTATATGTAGCTCACCAGGTTTCAGTCCACGGGATTTTCTAGGCAAGAATACCGGACTTGGTTGCCATTTCCTTCTTCAGGGGATCTTCTTGACCCAGGAGTAGAACCCACATTTCTTGCTTTGCAGGCAGATTCTTTACCACTGAGCCACCTATGCGTGTGCCTGCATGCTAAGTCACTCAGTCGTGTCCGACTCTGTGAGACTATGGACTGTAGCCCTCCAAGCTCCTCTGTCCCTGGGATATTCCATGCAAGAATACTAGAGTGGGGTTGCCATGTCCTTCTCCAGGGGATCTTCCCAATCTAGGGATTGAATCTGTGTCTCCTGCGACTCCTGAGCTGCAGGTGGATTCTTTCCCACTGAGCCACAAAATAAGCCCACATGCAAGTGCGTGCATGTGTGTGAAACTGAAACCGCAGAAATAGCCAGATACAGAACCACCAGATCCCTTTCTTCTTGAAACTTTCTTGGCTAAAACCTAAGTTGATAAAGTCTTAGTTTTTATAATGTAAGAAGCCCTGAACAGCTGAAATCATTAGTAAGAGCTTACAAACTAGCAAAAAAAAACATCTTTTCCTCACCATTTTTAAAGAAAAATTGTCTGTGGTAACCGTAAACTAAAAAAGAATAAGTTAAATAAGAGTTTTTAAAGCTTTCATTTCTACAAACTCACTGTTTAAATAAAGTTTGGGATGCCCAAAAAGCTTCAAATCAAACAGATAAAAACAGAACGATTTGCGTGTAAGACAGAGAGGCTGATCTGGAGCACCATCTGCTTTATTTCTTTATCACCATCACCCTAAAAAAAACATCTTTGGTAGAATCTTTAGGGAGGTGATTTTAAGATGAGGGGAGAGAAACTCTAGTGGAATAAACGAAGGGAAAAAAACCACTATTCAAGCCACCATTTCAATACAATTGCATATAGTGTTATGTTTAAGTTATATCTGAATGCTGTTTGAACCATCTAACACACACTGGACACTCAATGAACAGCCAATAAACAAAAGGAAAGGCATGAGACTGCAAGCCTCAGTAGGACTGAGGGGTATTTCAGTAGACTTCAGCAGAGGGCAGTTTGAAATACACTGTATTAATTTATAGCAGAAATTATGGCAGCAACAATAAGCTGTGAGTAAATGTGCATGGAATTAATTAAATTCACTAAAATATTCTGGGTCACACTTACTTTGGTATTGGCCATATCCACAATATACTGGTCTCCTTTTATACATTCCATTACTTCAAAACCATCTCTGTCAATCACTTTGGCCTGAGAGCTTCCAGATACGACAAGTATCATGTCTCCCGTGTTACTGTACTGTAATGACTTGATCTGATGGCTATGCAAAAAAAAAAAAAAAAAATTCTGGTAAGTCACAGAGTATGTTTATACTTTCATTCATTAAGCACTGTCAGAAAAAAAAAGTCATTCAACTATACAAATTGACAATTTATAAAATCAGGAGCATCAACCTCAAAAGGGCCCTCACCACCAGTGGCTATCCTATTAAGCTCTCCTCCCACTCTCCACAGCAATCTATTAAAAACTTCTCTACTCACTTTAAATCTTCAACCCAAACAACTCCCCTCTCCAGTTCTTGATTCTTCCTGATTTGTCCCAGAAGACACATATAAGGACTGCCTGGTGTGCTCTCATTACTGTTATAAATGTATTTGCTTCTGAACTCTTCTCTTGCTTCTTCTCTTTGATTACAATGATGAAAATGAACCTCTTCCTGCCCAAGGCATATCTACTACCTATATTCTGGATCCCACCCCTTCCAGTCTCCTGGGGAACCTATGACTAACCTCTCCCTCCTCCCCTTCTCAGCTAAGCTATCTAAACAAGTTTTCATCTCCTCCCTTATTTCTCTAGCACCCAGGTGGCGCTAGTGCAATCCAGGAGATACAAGAGACGTGAGTTCAATCCCTGGGCCAGGAAGATCCCCTGGAGAAGGGCATGGTAACCCACTCCAGTATTCTTGCCTGGAAAATTCCAAGGCGAGAGGAGCCTGGCAGGCTACAGTCCATGAGTCACAAAGAGCTGGACACAACTGAGCATACACATACACACACAAAGAGTATCCTTTTCACCCTCACCACCCCACTGAAAGTGATCCTGCCATTGTGGCTATAGTGGACGCTGTGGTGACCACCCACATCAATCCTTTCAGGACTGAAGTACTCATTCGCCAGCTTCCAGGATTTGGCCTGCTGGTGGCTTACAACTGAAGTCTCAGGAATTTTTCTGAGTTGCAGAGAACTCCCTCATCCAAGGTTATGTTACTATCCCAAAGCAGCCCACATTTAAGGACTGGTCAATGTACGGTAAAATGGCCCAGCCCTCTGGTTCAACTGGGAATACCCCAGAAGGGTTATTCCAGCTTCAGATCTCTCTGTGGAAATCAGCTGAAGTTGCTGTTGCAACCACCTGGCAATTCAGTTCCTCCATCTTCCTAATGCTGTTTTCCTCACAGCTTTTCTCTCAGAGGCTCATTCCAGAAGTATTCCTCAACAAACCTCCTACATGCAAATCCTGAAGCTTCAAAGTGTGTCTTGGGAGAATCAAACCTGAGAGGGTTGATATCAAAAGTAGACCTATGGAGCTATTCCAAAATAAGGTTTTAGAGTGATGTCAATCATGGACTGGTTAGCAATGAGGACCCCTTCTCTGGTAGCACCTAGTCCCTGATGGGCTGTAGCAGTGCAACTGCATTGCTAAAACTGTTGGTGAGAGGGAAGGCACTGGCTGGTGCAATATTTCAGGCATATGAGAGTACAGGAAAAGAATTAATTGAAAGGACTATGGAACTAGGCAGCTATTGCTAGGAGCAGTAAATACAATGGAAAAAGTAAGCGAAAGACTGAGGATGGTCATCACCAACTAAAGACTATAGTGGGGAAGCTGGAGGGTCTATCTGGCAGCACATAAAGACAGGGTTATTGCTCTCTCAGGTAAGTGCTGTGCAGTCACTGATCCTGCAAAGCAGGTGTTTCTACCTCTATTAGGAAGGAAGACCAAAAGCACTGGACATTCACATGTAAATCAACAGCAGCATACATTTACATGCTTGAACCAGAGCTATGTTAATTTTCTAGTCCTCTGTCTTAATATAGTCCCAAGAGACCTGGATGACCTGGACAATACAAAGAAATTCATGCTGGTCCCAGATCTCCACGATAGCATGTTAACTGTATCGGATGAGTAAAATGTATCAACTACATTGGTTAGACAAGCTCTCCAGGAGATGAGAGGTAAAAGGTAGAAAAGATCAGGAGACAGTGAAAAGAAGATATGGGGATGATCCATGTAGACAGACAAACAAAAGTAGAAATCAAAAATGAAGCTCTTTGTATCACATGTTAATCCCAGAACGCATCAAACTTAAAAGAGGCAATGAACCACCATGCAGACAAAGTGAGTTGGCCAGTTCAGTTAGCTAGCTTTTGTCATCATCCACTCTACTCTGAATGCAGTAGGCTCATAAGTGAACCAGTGGTGGTGGTAGAAGGGATGCAAGTCATGCACGGGAAGGACAACAGCTCTCGAAGTTAGCCTAACTACTGCTGAAGGGCCAACCTGCCAGCAACAGGACTATGATAAGCCCCCACCCAAAATCAATACTAGGCTAACTGACATGGAAAATATGAAAAATTACAATAAGTGTACAGGGAAAAACAGTGGGGAAGACAGAGTAGGTACCAAGGGAGCAAGAATAAATGTTTTAAATCGAGTGGTCAGGAAGTAAATGACTGAAGTGTCTATCAGGTAACTGAGGGAGTAAGTTACATAGATATTATCAGGAAATTACTAGAAAGGATCTGCAGCAAAAGAATACTTGGAATATTGCCAATGTGGCTGTAACAAAGAGAGCAAAAAAACCAAAGTT
The DNA here is from genome assembly GCF_029378745.1 of Bos indicus. Lineage (NCBI taxonomy): Eukaryota > Metazoa > Chordata > Mammalia > Artiodactyla > Bovidae > Bos > Bos indicus. The sequence continues at coordinate 36,803,756 of NC_091779.1, forward strand.
GGAGACAAGGTCAGAAGGCAGCAAGTAGGCTGGTGCAGAGAGCCATGTAAGCCACCAAAAGGACCTTGGTTTCACTCTCTTTGGAAGAAATGAGAGGAAATCCAGCAGAGCATTTCGAGGTGAGAAATGACACAATCTGACCTACACTGTACAGAACCACTTTTTTGTGCCTGGACCATTTCATAGTCTGAGGTCTACGGGGCCCTTCTTAGCACGTTTTTTAAACACATTTAAAAAAATACACCACACACACCATGGAAATCATTTTTGAAGAACTATAAAAATATTTTTTTTAATTTGTGACATAATATGTGAGCTTCTAGACTAACGTATCAAGTAACTATGCCTAGAGGCAGGTCTAATAACTACTGTAATTTCAAAGCAGTGATGAGCATGAAAGTAAAAGTGAAATGTTAGTCGCTCAGTCATGTCCAACTCTTTGCAACCCCAGAGGCAACTACAGCCTCCGTCCATGGAAATCTCCAGGCAAGGATACTGGAGTGGGTAGCTGTTCCCTTCTCCAGGGGATCTTCCCTACCCAGGGATCGAAACCGAGTCTCCCACACTGCAGGCAGATTCTTCACCATCTGAGCAACCAAGGAAGCATCTGTAAGAATGGTAATGTGTTACGAAAATACCTGTGACTTTGTTGTCTACTTTCACAATTAAAGGAAGTGCTAAATTTCAGCTAGAGGTTAATGAGAGGAAAGAAATTATTATTTAGGTTCACAGAAATTGGGAGAACCAGATACTGAACGCCTAGGCCAAGCCATAGAATTATAAATAACTATTATTAATAACAGGGTGACAATATACAGCCTTGATGAACTCCTTTTTCTATTTGGAACCAGTCTGTTGTTCCATGTCCAGTTCTAACTGTTGCTTCCTGACCTGCATACAAATTTCTCAAGAGGCAGATCAGGTGGTCTGGTATTCCCATCTCTTTCAGAATTTTCCACAGTTTACTGTGATCCACACAGTCAAAGGCTTTGGCATAGTCAATAAAGCAGAAGTAGATGTTTTACTGGAACTCTCTTGCTTTTTCCATGATCCAGCGGATGTTGGCAATTTGATTCTTTTCTAAAACCAGCTTGAACATCAGGAAGTTCACAGTTCACATATTGCTGAAGCCTGGCTTGGAGAATTTTGACCATTACTTTACTAGCGTGTGAGATGAGTGCAATTGTGCGGTAGTTTGAGCACTCTTTGGCATTGCCTTTCTTTGGGACTGGAATGAAAACTGATCTCTTCCAGTCCTGTGGCCCCTGCTGAGTTTTCCAAATTTGCTGGCATATTGAGTGCAGCACTTTCATAGCATCATCTTTCAGGATTTGGAATAGCTCAACTGGAATTCCATCACCTCCACTAGCTTTGTTCGTAGTGATGCTTTCTAAGGCCCACTTGACTTCACATTCCAGGATGTCTGGCTCTAGGTCAGTGATCACACCATTGTGATTATCTGGGTCGTGAAGATCTTTTTTGTACAGTTCTTCTGTGTATTCTTGCCATCTCTTCTTAATATCTTCTGCTTCTGTTAGGTCCATACCATTTCTGTCCTTTATTGAGCTCATCTTTGCATGAAATGTTCCTTTGGTATCTCTGATTTTCTTGAAAAGATCCCTAGTCTTTCCCTTTCTGTTGTTTTCCTCTATTTCTTTGCATCGATCACTGAAGAAGGCTTTCTTTAACTTATATGCAGAGTACATCATGAGAAACGCTGGACTGGAAGAAACACAAGCTGGAATCAAGATTGCCGGGAGAAATATCAATAACCTCAGATATGCAGATGACACCACCCTTATGGCACAAAGTGAAGAGGAACTAAAAAGCCTCTTGATGAAAGTGAAAGTGGAGAATGAAAAAGTTGGCTTAAAGCTCAACATTTAGAAAAGGAAGATCATGGCATCCAGTCCCACCACTTCATGGGAAATAGATGGGGAAACAGTGTCAGAGTTTATTTTTCTGGGCTCCAAAATCACTACAGATGGTGACTGCAGCCATGAAATTAAAAGACGCTTACTCCTTGGAAAGGAAAGTTATGACCAACCTAGATAGCATATTCAAAAGCAGAGACGCTCCTTTGCCAACAAAGGTTTGTCTAGTCAAGGCTATGGTTTTTCCTGTGGTCATGTATGGATGTGAGAGTTGGACTGTGAAGAAGGCTGAGTGCCAAAGAATTGATGCTTTTGAACTGTGGTGTTGGAGAAGACTCTTGAGAGTCCCTTGGACTGCAAGGAGATCCAACCAGTCCATCCTGAAGGAGATCAGCCCTGGGATTTCTTTGGAAGGAATGATACTAAAGCTGAAACTCCAGTACTTTGGCCACCTCATGCGAAGAGTTGACTCATTGGAAAAGACTCTGATGCTGGGAGGGATTGGGGGCAGGAGGAGAAGGGGACGACAGAGGATGAGATGGCTGGATGGCATCACTGACTCGATGGACATGAGTCTGAGTGAACTCCGAGAGTTGGTGATGGACAGGGAGGCCTGGCGTGCTGCGATTCATGGGGTCGCAAAGAGTCGGACACGACTGAGCAACTGATCTGATCTGATCTGATTATTAATAAATTAAATGACAAGGTAAAATTTTATAATTGTTGTGTTATTTAGTTGCTAAGTTATGTAACCCCATGGACTCAACATAAACCATGAGGTCTTTTGTGACCCCATGGACTACAGCCCACCAGGTTCCCCTGTCTATGCAATTTCCCAGATAAGAATACTGGACAGGGTTGCCATTTCCTTCTCCTGTGGATTTTTCTAACCCAGAGATCGAACCTGCATCTTCTGCATTGGCAGGTGGATTCTTTACTACTGAGCCATCAGGGAAGCCTAGTAGAAATAATTCTCAAAGAATTCTGGAGTATACACACACACACACACACACACACACACACACATGCACAGTACTCAACCATAAAAAAGAAGAAAATTTTGCCATTTGCAACAACATGAAGAGACCAAGAGGGTACTATGCTTACTGACATAAGTCAGACAGAGAAAGACAAATATTATATGTTATCACTTGTATTTGGAATCTAAAAATAAAACAAATAAATATAATGCAACAGACTAAGAGATATAAAGAACAAACTCATGGTTACCAGTGGGAAGAGGGATGAGGAGACAGGCAAGATAGGGGCAGAGGATAAAGAGATACAAACTACTGTCTATAAAATAAATAAGATATGAGGATATATGTACTATATATATATTGCACAGCACAGAGAAGAGTACCAATACTTTATAATAACTTTAAATGGTATATAATCTATGAAAATATTGAATCACTATCTAATAAAACTGAAACTAATATTATAAATCAACTATATTTTAATTTTAAAAAACAGGTAGAGAATCAAATTAATAATCAAAGCCCAAAATATAAAATTTCTCTATCAAAGATAAAAATGATCACCTTTTCTTTAAAGCTGTATTCAGCTATAGTGTCCTCTATGAATGTAATTCTATTGTCAGAAAATTAATTAAATTCCTTGATTTATCCTAACAGGCCAAACTCAAAATAAAATCAGCTTCAACAGTAAAACAATTTTAACAAAACGTTAGGTCATTTAGTCCAATTTACTTTCTAAGTCTATAATTTTTTTTTAATTTTATTTTATTTTTAAACTTTACACAATTGTATTAGTTTTGTCAAATATCAAAATGAATCCACCACAGGTATACATGTGTTCCCCATCCTGAACCCTCCTCCCTCCTCCCTCCCCATACCATCCCTCTGGGTCGTCCCAGTGCACTAGCCCCAAGCATCCAGTATTGTGCATCGAACCTGGACTGGCATCTCATTTCATATATGATATTTTACATGTTTCAATGCCATTCTCCCAAATCTTCCCACCCTCTCCCTCTCCCAGAGTCCATAAGACTGTTAAGAGACACTGATGTATAAAACAGTCTAAGTCTATAATATTAAGGCTGTGAAATAAATAGGTATTTCATTTAAAAAAACTATTAACCCGTGATAACTATGTCTTCTAAAAACACAATATACACAAAAAGTTAGAATTCCTGTATGTCTAGTTAAGCCTGCGTAAGGTTATTCCTCCCGGTTGGTTACCAAATCCAAATCAGATATTTACCAATGAAACTGCTTTTAGCCACAGCCATCACTGACTAGAAACTGCTGCTCAAAATTTATGCTGTTTCACGTAAAATGATGAAATGCTAGCTGATAGTTTCTGAAATATTTATTCTTCAAAAAGTCATTCTTAATGTACAAATTCAGAGTACTGATTCCAATGGCAAAGATAATTCAAACAAAGATGTGAGTGAGCTCTGAGGTTATATATGTGACAATGTCAGGAATTTCACCACAATCCCCAAGATCAGTGTATCAAAGCAGATGAGAAATTGAAGTACCCAAACCAGATGCTCATGATAAAGGGACCTACAAAAGCGAAGGTGAAGCTACTCCCAGGGTCCCTCCTTCCTATAAAAGAAAAGTCTCTCTGGCCTCATGACATCCTTTCTGAAATATTGGGAAAAAATGAGGTTCTCAGCAAAATTCTGACCAGAGTCCCAAATTCAAATTAAGTCCGTAAGTAGGCATCAATAGTAATAAAATAAAAAAATAAAATAAAAATAAAATTTAAATTAAAAAAAATAAAATAAAATAAAAATAGTAATAAAATATAAGGTCACTTGTTTGACCAAATGTGCCAGTCGTTCATTTACTCCCTCAGCTCCAAATTCACCCTTCACTGCTTGCTCTGCAAAAAGGGATTTGGGCCCTTTAAATATTTTCCCTATGCCAGTTGGCATGATGCTAAGTCTTGTCCTTAGAGAGTGCTGGAAAGGCATTGCAGGAGAAAGGGATTTTCCTCCCTGGAGCTTGTCTATTCCTCTTGGTGGGTTCCTACATCACACATGGCTTCTCCAGTCTCCAACCCCTGCCACTGATGCAGCTGCTCCAAGACCAGGCTTGTGAAGTGCACAGCAATCAGTAGACAGCAGCACCCAATAGATTCCCCGGTACTTCCCTCAGACAGTTTTGTATCAGAGTGATCAGGTGAACCGAGTTTCTGGCAAGTACTCCTGTCACAGAAACTTCTTTATCATTTAGTGAGCCACAACCTTGCCCTCTCAAGTAAGATCTAAATCTCAATCCTGGAAGCCTCTTCCTTAACTATCCTATGAGTAAGACTGCTTCTCTTATTTGCTATTCCTATATTCTCCAGAGTTCACTTTACTTTTTAGTAGCCAATCCCTCATTACACCAATCCCATGATACAGTTAGTATTTCTTTATAGTACGCTTTCCCTGTTCAAATTACTGTGATTTCTCTCTCTTAATCAGCCTCTGACTTACCAAAATCTGAAGTGATTAATCAGGAACTGAGAAAGCTATAGGCCATTTAGTCCAATTTTTTAAAATATATGAACAAACAGATCAGAATTTTGATGATTAGTGAGCCGAGACTGCTAAACCAAAGTCTATAAAGAGAATAGAATGAACCAATTAGATCACAGGGTGTTATCTTTCTTAACAGGATTCCCATTTGGAGAAAGTAAATTTTCTTCAAGAACCATGAAAGATCAAGTACTTTAAGCAATAACTTTGCTTTTTTCTGGTGAACCATTTTTGTTTTCAAAGGGAAATGAAAATCTTAAGAACACAGCAAAATTTAAGAAGACAGGGTAGTGGAAACAGTTCAGTGGCTCCATTTCTCTGGCTATCAACTCTACCAAATTGCTCTATTCACATTTGGAGGGAAATACAAAATCCTATCAATTCCACACTGATATTCATCTTAGTTTCACAGGAAAGCCTAACATTTTCCCTCTGTCTCATCTTATGTGCTCTCTTTGCCAACACTGAAATGAAATGTTCAGCATCAAGCTCACCATTCCTGGCCCACTTTGCTCTTAATTCTGCTAGCCACAGAGTTAAAAGAACAGGATTAAGAGTCATTAGACACAGTACTAAGGAGAATTAAAGGGCTTGTTCAAGGGGCGTAACATCTGCTCCTCAAATTCCTGCCTAAACAACTAAGATTCCGATCAAAGAGAAGACAGGGAAAGGCAATCTGACAGTAAACTGGAGTCATGAGGAAGTGAATGTTCTCTCAGGGAGTAACTCTGACACCAGAGGAAGGCTTAGTGACATTGCACAATTCTTTCTGTGAAGTTATTCATGGGGCAAGTGGGAATATACGAGTATAAGTGGAGGGGAGTGGGGAGGTGAAGATTGAGGATCCTTTTAAGTAGTTTTTGCTCTGCTAGCAAAACAAGCTGGGACATGCAAGACAGATAAACACAGCTGTCTGGGGCTGTCACTTGGGGCTCAGGAGCCAAGGTGTCCTGATATAGTGAAAAGCGCACCGGAATGTGAGTCAGGAGGCCAGCGATCCAAGTCCTCACTCTGTTGCTAACTAGCTGTGTGATGATGAGCAAGCCCTTTGGCTTTGCAAGACTCAGTCTCCCCATTTCTTTCCAAATTAGTAGATGGAACTAGATGACAGCGCTATGCAGAGAAGCTCCAGAGATAGCGTTCATGTACGGGCTTTATACCGCTGCGGAGTCCTGGTTTCCTCCACTGAAAAACCTTGAGAAATAACACTTACAGGATTGAGATGAAGATTAAAAATAAGACACATTTATGTGCTGCTAGCACAGTATATGAAATAAGTAGTTGCTATTTTTACTACTTCTTTACTTCCAAGGGCTCTTTAAGATTATTTGAGGGGTACAAAATCTTGATAGCCAATCGTAATGAATACATTTGAATCAAATACATGGAATATTTCAAATTCATTACAAAACAAGTTAGTATAAGTTTAGCACGTGTTTTAATTACTATTAACCTAAATGTTCAAGAGCAATATCCTTAAATCTTTTTTCATTTTTTGCACCCACTCACAAAACTCAAGCGCAATGCCAAATATAACTACTACTATATTCTTGAAAATGTAAGGCAATAACAGAGAAAATGTAGTTTCAGATTGGCATGCCATCTTCCTACAGAATTTGATGAAATTGTCTGTTCCTTCCAGGTATGTAAAATATATTATCTAGTGCTTGGAACAGGACAAGAAAGTGAGAAACACGAGACAGACTATCAAAGGTTTCTGTATGAGAATATCAAAAAACACTGATTTATTCCATGCTGAAATAAATCTCCAGCTACTTCAACATTTTAGCTTTTATACTTAAGAAGAGATTTCCAATGCAAAATTAATTAGGAATATATCACCTATTGGCTTAATATACTAAATGTTAGGAAGCCAGTAGTAACTTTACAAAATAATATATCTGTCAAACAAAACTAAGGCCACAGAAAACTTCTATCCAGGAATAAACACTAAAGCTAATCAATAACTCTCCCATTAAAATGCATATTCTTACTTATACATGTGATAAAATTACTCTGTCACTCAAGTGCAGATTATAAGTTTCATGATTTTATATGATTTCACAAGCAAGCTCCATGGTAAAAGACAACGAACCTAAATATTTAAACAGTACATTTTCGTATCTTCTGAGGATTACAGAAATATGATCAAGAACAGCCAACCAATGAGAAGGATTAGCAAAAACTAAGTCCTTGCTCTAATTATTCCTAACAGCTTTCTTTATGATATGTTAAGAAAAATTCAAGTCTTAATTCTAATAGCAGAACATCAGGAGCTCAGCATTTAACAAAGAATAAAAGGTGTTGAGGGAGCAACAGTGGGAGAGCCCTAGTTCAGACAGCCTCTCTAGAAATGCAACATTTTGGTGGAACCTAAGCATACAAAGAAGCTAAGGATGTTTGTGAGTAGGGAGCAAGTAGGAAATGGCAACCCACTCCAGTGTTCTTGCCTGAAGAATCCCAGGGACGGGGGAGCCTGGTGGGCTGCTATCTATGGGGTCACACAGAGTTGGACACGACTGAAGTGACTTAGCAGCAGCAAGCCATAGAGAGAGCATTCTAAGCAGGAAATAAGTCTTGTGTAAAATCCCGCAGCCATTTTGTTGAAGCAAACTGAAAAAAGAGAAGTGGGCAGGGGCCAGATCACATAGGATTTTACAAATCACGGCAAAGCATTCATAAGTTTCAGTAAAAATGCGTCAGGACTGTATTAAGCAGTTTGGCAGGTATAGTGGGGGAAAAGAGACTGCTGCAGTGCTCTAAGTGAGATTTAAGCAAGGAAGATGTCTGAGTTGAACCCTGAAGGAGGAATCTGGAAGAAATTGGAGAGGCAGGAAGCACATGGAGTATAGGTGAGGATGAAGAAAGGACCAAGGACAGGGGAAGGAAGGGAGAAAGTGGGGACAATGAACTAACTGCAACAAAACTTCATGCTGTGAAGTCAGGCAGAAAGATAATGACAACTATAAAGCCCTTCGAAGTTTAGGAGAAGAATAAAAACATAAGACTAGAAATTAAGGATTTTTGAAAGATCACCCAAGAATGTTAAAATGTCAGTGTAGGGGAGAACCTGAAGACAGAGCAAAAAGAATATAAAGACAGGGTCCTTGGGACTTCCCTGGTGGTCCAGCGGCTAAGACTCCATGCTCCCCTTGCAGGGGGCCAGGGTTCCGACCCTGGTCCAGAAACCGGATCCAACAAACCACAGTAAAAGATCTTGCATGCTGCAAATAAAAATTCTACATGCCACAACTCAAAAAAAAAAAGATGCTCTGCATCACACAACGAAGACTGAAGATCCCACATGGGCAACTAAGCCCTGGAACAGCTAAATACATCACTAAATACTAAAAAAAAAAAAAAAAAAAAAAAGGAAGGTCCTCCTTAGAACTATAGAAGATTTGTACAAATAATAGCTACCAAGTTACGCATTAGATTTCCCTAGTCCAAATATCAAAAGAAATAACCTCAAAAAACATAACAATAGGTAGAAATATCAGAATTAGAAACCGAAAGACCTGAAAGATACAAACTACCCAGAAATTTTTACAGAAAAGGACTAGAGTGATTAGAAAAATACCTCCCCCAAAGAGTACACAGCCTTATATGAAAATATCCCACAAACCAAGAATTCACAGGGAAATACATTCTCAAAGTAGAAAGGCTGCCCTTATGAAAACAGTTATCACATTAGGCCGCTAGCAGCTAAAAAGGATGCTCAAGAGATGACACAGGGCTTGACAAAACAAAAATGGACCAACTAGTCAGAACTCTAACAAAATAGCTTCCCGGAAAACAGAATATACAACACGTGAAGTGGAAACTTCCTTGAGAGGATTACTCCCCAAGCCCCTTGAAACTCCCTTGGACCATAGGTTTGTTCCACCAGCTACAAGCTATTCTTTAAGGAAGTGAGGAGACTCAAGATGAATCTATTCACAGCCTCTCTGTCACCAGGCAAGGGAAGTAAAATAACAAGGAAGAGATTCTAGACACGAGATCGCAAACTTTCACTGTCAAGGGTCAGACTGAAAATATGTTAAGCTCTGTAGGCCATATACAATCTTTGTCACGTATTCTTTCTTGTTGAATTCTGTTTTCTAATCTTTTAACAGTATAATTTTTAGTTCAAGTCCCGCCCCACCAAAAAAAAAAAAAAAAAGGCCAAAACCAACTCTTGTATTTAGTCTCTCAGTCGTGTTTAACTCTTTGCGACTCCATGAAGTATAGCCCACTAGGCTCCTCCATGGAATTCTCCAGGCAACAATACTAGAATGGGTAGCCATTCCTTTCTCCAGGAGATCTTCCTGAGGTGGGGATCCAATCTGGTCTCCTGCATTGCAGGCAAATTCTTTACTGTCTGAGCCACCAGGGAAGCCTGGGTGTGTGCTGTGCTGTTGCTTCAGTCGTGTCCGACTCTTTTGAGACCCTATGGACTGAAGCCCACCAGGCTTCTCTGTCCATGGGATTCCCCAGGCAAGAATACTGGAGTGGGTTGCCATTTCCTTCTCCAAGGGATCTTCCCCACCCAGGGATGAAACCCGTGTTGCTTATGTCTCGTGCAGTGGCAGGCGGGTTCTTCACCACTAGTGCCACCTGGGAAACCACCTATATACCAGTCTATACAAAAAAAAAAAAAAAAACACGAAAACAAACCAGCCAGGAACTAGATCTGGCCCTTCAATCAAATTTGGCAGGCAGATTTGCCTGCCAATACAGGAGACTTAACAGATATGGGTTCAATTCCTGGGTCAGGAAGATCCCCTGGAGGAGGGCATGGCACCCACTCCAAGATTCTTGACTGGAGAATCCCATGGACAGAGGAATCTGGCAGGCTACAGTCCACAGGGTCACAAAGAGTCAGACATGACTGAAGCGACTTCTCATAACCACAGTTTGCTAACAGCTGTTGTATAGCATGAAAGACAAAGAACATACCTACAAATAAAAATTTTTATGGAAAATGAGCACATATTCAGACTGTCATTGCTTCATTGTAAAAATAAAATTCAAGAAAGCATATCTGTGTCTATTGTATACAATGCTGCAATAAATAAACTTGTCCCTGTGCTCCCCTAATGGCTGAGTGGGTAAAAAATCTGCCTGCAATACAGGAGACACAGGAGATGGGGGTTCAATCCCTGGGTCAGGAAGATCCTCTGGAGGAGGAAATGGCAACCACTCCTGTATTCTTGCCTGGAGAATCCCTAGCAGGCTACCATCCATGGGGTCACAAAGAGTCAGACATGACTGAGCGACTAAGCAGGGACAGGGTTCCTTGGTCATTTCCATGTGTGGATATATCTGTCAAAGAAGCTCCTTAAATTGGGTCCTGGGTCAAAGAGTATGTATCCATGTTTATAATTTGGAAGATAACACCAAATTGCCCTCCATAGAATGGAACTAACTTACACTCCAGGCAACAATGCCTGAAAGTGCTTATTTCTCCAGATCTTATCAACACAGTTTACATTTTACATCTTGACAGATATTATCAAATTGTTCTTTAGAAAAACAGCTTAATAACTGATAGCCCACTCTTTCTTTCTCCCCAAATTTGTCTTCTTGCTACATAGGATAATAGAGATCTGTTTCATCTTTGCCCATCTTACAGGGCAAAGATGAAACAGGGGATGGGCAAAGATGAAAAATTTTCATTTTTTTCCTTCAATTGTTAGTGAAGTTGAGTATATGTTTATTGGTCAGTTGCATTTCTTCTGAGGTTATCTGTTGTTTTCTTTGAAAATTTTACTTTTCAAATACTTCTCTTTATTGATTTGTAGAAACTCATGTATTATGTATAGGTAGCAGTCCAATGCTTTCAAAATGTATGTCAACTTTTTATGAGCTTATAATTTGTCATTTAATTTTGCCTATGTTAGCTTTTGTTTTCTAAAGTATAACATACCTTTTTAATTATAAAAGCAATTCATGCTGTTTTGCCATATTAGAGAAAGCAGAAGTTCTTCATTACTCCTATGTAATTTTATGTCCATTCCCAAGAAGGAATCTCTTAAACTTTCCTTTGTAACAGAAAGACAGAAATATATAAGCTATATATTACAAAAATCAGATTTGTTTGAATACTATTTTTCATTTAATAAATATTTGTGGAAATCTTCCTATCTAAAAAAGTTTCAAGAAAATATGGTTTATACTAACAAAGGCAGAAAATAGGCAAGGACAGATATTTAAAAGCAAATTAAAGCACAGATATTTAAAAGCAAATTAAAGCAGTTCTTCAAAAGACACTATCCTGAAAATGAAAAGCAAGATACAGACTGAGAGGAAATATTTGTGATAAACATATCTTATAAAGAACTTTATCAACCAATCCAAGACAAGCAACTGAATTTAGAAATGGACATTTAGAAATGTCCATTTAGAAATGGACAAAAGATTTGGACACTTTCACCAAAGAAAATAACACAAATAAGAACATAAAAGGATGCTCAACCAGTCATCAGGAAAATTTAAGTTAAAACCCAACTCAATGGCACCCCACTCCAGTACTCTTGCCTGGAAAATCCCATGGATGGAGGAGCCTGGTAGGCTGCAGTCCATGGGGTCGCTAAGAATCAGATACAACTGAGCGACTTCACTTTCACTTTTCACTTTTATGCATTGGAGAAGGAAATGGCAACCCACTCCAGTGTTCTTGCCTGGAGAATCCCAGGGACGGGGGAGCCTGGTGGGCTGCCGTCTATGGGGTCGCACAGAGTCGGACACGACTGCCGCGACTTAGCAGCAGCAGCAGCAGCATACAACACCAACAGGTTTCCTAGGTGATTCAGTGGTAACAAATCTGCCTGCAATCCAGGAGACATGGGTTTGATCCCTTGGTGGGGAAGATCCCCTGGAGGAGGGCATGGGAATCCACTCCAGGATTTTTGCCTGGAGAATCCCATGGACAGAGGAGCCTGGCGAGCTACAGTCCATAGGGTCGCAAAGAGTTGGACACGAATGAAGCAACCAAGCATGCATGCATGCATATAACACTACACAAAAGTGGGAAAGAATGGCTAAATTTAAAAATATTGATAATACCAAGTGTAGGTAAGCATGAAATGACTAGAATCCTTATACGCTGCTCCTAAGAAAGTAAAAATGATTCAGCACTTTGGAAAAGTTAAGCAATTTCTTATAGAGTTAACACACAAAATGCGTATGGTCCAGCAATTCTCTCTTAGGTATTTACCCAAGAAAATGAAAACATCTGCCTACAAAAAGATCTATATGGAAATATTTATAGCAGACTGATTCATAATACCTAGAAACTAGAAGCAATCCAAATGTCTATCAGCCGGTGAACAGATAATCTGTCTGTTGTATATTCATACAACAGAATACTACAAAACAATAAAATGGGGGAAACCCTATTGATTGAGGCAACAACAAAATCAGATCAGTGGTTTTCTAAGGGTCAGGAGACAGGAAAGACTGCAAAGTCGCTAGAAGGAACTCTCTGGGATAACAAAAACGTTCTATAACTTGTGCTTAGTCATATTATCACCACTACCACGTGGTGTGGTAATAATATGACCATGCATCTCCCCAAACTCATAAAACTATACACTTAAAAAAGATGAATTTTGGTGTATATAAATTATACCCCAATAAATGTGATTTTTAAAAAGCTAATGAACTTTAAAAGTTCATTAAAAGCCATAAAAAACTAAAGCAAAACAGTAAGAAATTCACAGACTGATTTAAAAGATTCTCAGACTGTTGCAAAAAAAAAGAAGATAAAGAGAACTAGGTCAGAAAGAAGAAAAAGGAAATGGAGAAGAAATAATAGATCTGGATAGCCAGTATCCAGAAAGAAAATTAGGACAGACAATAGCTTAAACAATAGCCTAAATGTTTAGAGATACAATCCAATCTTAGGATACCAACAAAATCTTAGTAATGGGAAGTAAACATAAAAGATAACAATGTGTGAATCTGTGTACTGAAATTCCTTCATGCTAAACAATACCAAGATAATAAGAGCTAATATTTACACTGCATTACTAAGCACCAAGCACTGAGCCACACATTTTGCATACATTATTCATTAATTATTATCACAACCCAAAGAAATGGAATTACTCATTCTGTTTTGCAGGGAAAGAAAGCAAGGGTCAAAGTGATCACACCTGCCTAGTCACACAGAAAATGAATTGGTAAAAGCAGAATTCAAATGCAGATTTCTATGACACTGAATCTTTGTTCTTATCCATCATGCACATTGACTGTAGACTAGTTGAAGAAGTGAATTTAATATAAATCAGCTTGCTATAGAAAAGAAAGAGGGAGGGGCCATTTCGACGGAAGTCTGGGAGAGTAATGAAACTTCCTTCTACCTCCACAATCACTGACAGACAGGACACAAGGTCAGCTACTTAGGCAGAGCACCAAGCCCAATGGCTAGAGCAATGACTCATCCATTATGATTTCTTGTAACAGAAATTTTTACATTGCTGAATCAAGCATTTACTCAGGAAGACGAAATATGAGTTAATGGTGGATTTTTTTTTTCTTTGAACTCTGGAACTATTTAATCAAAAGAAGAAACTAATAGATATATGCCAAGGACTACAAATGACATTTTAAAAAGCAGAAATCACAGCTCAGTGGCAGTCACTTTTAATATAAAATGAATGGAAATGGTAAGATGCAATAAAATTCATTAAGCAGTTACCTTGAGATTACATATCATATTATTTAGCTCGTAAAGAGCGAAACATACCAACCCGAGACCTGAAGCCCAATGCATCATAACAGTGCAGAGCCAGAGATTTCAAAAACTGCCAATTCCTTATTTACCCTAAACTGATATGGTTTAAGTTAAAATTTTTCAATTTTGCCGGAAAAGGCAGTTTTATACTTCCTTTCTTTTTGGAAAAAAAAAAGGAGGGCACATCTTGGTGGAAATGCCTTCTTATTCTAAGCAAAAAGAAATTTTTGGAGAAAAATATGAAAGCATTCCATTATTTACCACTTATTTAATGAATAATTAGTTCCTACTATATGCCAGGCACTATTCCAGGTATTGGAATACAAGTAAACAAATATAAAAAACAGGTCATTTCTGCTAATGGTAAGTGCTATAAAGAAAACAAATCAGAACAGTGCATAGAGTGGGTGGTGGTACAGAGGTGGGGAGATCAGCTACTTTTAATAGGATTATTAGGAAAGGTCTTTTTGAAGAGCTGCTGACATCTGACACACAACTCAAGAGGTCACTAGTTTTTAGTCAATGAAATAAAATACACAAATTGTGTAACTTGATGACAGAGAGGGTTAACAGAAACCCAGGAAATTAAGCAAAAAAAAAATTCCTTAAGCTTATATATTATTACAATGAAAATATCTGAAAATATCAATATATTCAGGTACAAAAGAATATTAACTGTGCTTTCCCACACATCTTCCACCTCATAGTAAAGCTTTTGGTGATGCACACAATCCCATATTGACCTCTACACAGATCATGTCAACAACCTCCTTTCTAATTAGTAAACCACAAGAAAGTTCTGTCATTCCCAGGACTATCCTGACATACCAAGAATAACTTTCGTGATTTGACTAACCTACTAACTCTCGACTCATTAGTAAAGAATCCGCCTGCAATGCACGTGACGCAGGTTCAGTCCCTGGGTCAGGAAGATCCCCTGGAGGAGGGTACAGCAACCCACTCCAGTATTCTTGCCTGGAGAACCCCCATGGACCGAGGAGCCTGGCAGGCATAGTCCATGGGGTCACAAAGAGCAGGACACGACTAAGTGACTGAGCACACACACATGCACTGACTCAACAAATGACGTTATCTTGTAACTTTTTCTTTTCTATTGATGATACCCAAGATTAGTTGCAAATAAATAAAAGCTTGCTATGCAAGACTGAGTGTGAATATATAATGAGGCTCCTTTTTCTAACAACTCTTATCAAAGTATAGATTTGCAATGAATTTAAAAGTAAATACTGGTCACTCCACACCCACAGGAATGATTATCATCAAAAAGACAAATACAAATGCTGGTGACCAATGGTTAGTCCAATGGTTAAGGACTCACTGCCCATGGCCCCAGGTTTCATCACCAGTCAGGGGCTTCCCTGGTGGCTCAGAGGATAAAGCGTCTGCCTGCAATGCTGGAGACCTGGGTTCGATCCCTGGGTTGGGAAGATCCCCTGCAGAAGGAAATGGCAACCCACTCCAGTACTCTTGCCTGGGAAATCCCATGGATAGAGAAGCCTGGTAGGCTATATAGTCCATGAGGTCACAAAGAGTCTGACACGACTGCACAACTTCACTTTCAGGGAACTAAGATCCCACAAGCTGCATAGCATGGGGGTGGGGAGGATGGCTGGTGAGAATGTAGAAAGACTGGAACCTTCTATTTTGCTTGTGGGAATTTAAAATGGTATAGCCACTTCGGAAAACAGTTTTCAAGTTATTAATATGTTAAATATAGATTTACATTATGACCTAGCAATTCCCAATTTATGTTAAAAGAAATGAAAACATATGCCCATTAAAAGACTTGTTACACAAATGTTGAATAGCAGCACTATTCGTAATAGCCAAAAACGGGAAACAACCCAAACATCCACCAAATGGTGAGTGGACAAACAAAATATGCTTTCTCTCTCTCTCTCTCTCTCTCTCTCTATATATATATACACACACATATGTATACACACACACACACATATATATATGAAGAATGCTAGTCAGCCATAAGAAGGAACAAAAGTCCTGATGTATGCTACAACATGGGTGAACTTCAGAAATATTCTGCTAAGAGGCCAGATGCAAAAGATCACATATTAGATCACATAAAAGATCACATATGGTTCCATTTATCTGAGACATCCAGAAAAGGCACACCTAAAAAGCAGATGAGTGGCTGCCTAAGGCTGGAGGTGGAAATGGACAGTGACCACAAACAGGAATGAGGTTTGTTTTTAGAGTGATGATAATTAGATTGTGGTTGCACAACCCCATTGTTAGAAACTACTGAACTGCATGCTTAAAATGAGTGAATTTTATGGCATATAAAATTAAACCTCAATAAAGTGAATTTTTTAAAGTAAATACTAAAACAAAAGAACCAAAGAAATTCAAATTAATTTTAAGATGCTGTTTGCTGAAACAATATTATAAAGAATGAAACAACTTCTCTATTGTGAGATAAACTGACTATATTCCTCTGCCATAGTCCTCTCATCTGCCATCAGATAAACAAGTTAATGAATGCTTGCTGCCTGCACAGCACATCACTGTTGTACTGAGTTATGGTGGTGACTCAATCTTCCCACCAATTGTCTCTATTATAACTACTTTGAAACTTTGTTCATATAACATTTTATGACAAAACAAGTTTTCACTTCGCTTTTATCATTTATATTATGAAGGATGTCTCTGCTCCTTTCTCAGGAGGCCAAGGCAACTGAAAGTGAAAGTAGCATTTGAGCCCAGATTACTTTAAACACACAGGTAAACAAATGAAGGCATTAGGGTTGTGCTAAATGATTATCAACAGGAAAAAAACAAAATTTTTAAATTAATGAAAAGAATTCATGAGCCTCTGAAAATACACCCATAAACCCCAGTTTGAGAAATCTGTAATTATGCAAAGTCTGGGAAATTACTGAAGTATGCAGGGCTGTGTCACTTCACACTGAATGTTCATACAATTGAGTGGCTCTAATGCTTGATGGTCGGGGGTGGAGCTGACGTAATAATGACAGAAAGTCCACAACAAAGGTAATGTGCCTGAATCATCCTTCACATCCCTCCTCCTTGGGTCTGTGGAAAAACTGTCTTCCATGAAACCAGTCCCTGGTGCCAAAAGGTTGGGGCCACTGTGTTAGACCATTTTTATTATTAAACGAACCTAAAACATAATTGGAATACACTCGGAGAAGGCAATGGCACCCCACTCCAGTACTCTTGCCTGGAAAATCCCATGGACGGAGGAGCCTGGTAGGCTGCAGTCCATGGGGTTGCTAAAAGTCGGACATAACTGAGCGACTTCACTTTCACTTTTCACTTTTATGCATTGGAGAAGGAAATGGCAACCCACTCCAGTGTTCTTGCCTGGAGAATCCCAGGGACAGGGGAGCCTGGTGGGCTGCCGTCTATGGGGTCGCACAGAGTCGGACACGACTGACGTGACTTAGCAACAGCAGCAGCAGTAAGCGTCCATTCACAAAATGCTTTGGGAAGAAAGTCTCTATAATGCATGGCCAAAAACAACTGTGTTTTCAGTTATGAGTCTTTGGTGGACTTTCTAAGTGGAAATTTATTTTAACATCTGTTAAAACAGAAAATTTAAAACAATAATCACCTGATGAAAAATAGTAGAATGTATCCACTTGAAAAGGTTGAACATCTGACACAAATGATGAACTCTTGAAAACCATTATGGTACAGTAAAAAAAACTGCAAAAAATTTTCTCAACAGTGAATGTAAATGCATAATCACTTAAATCAATACTATTAATTATGTTTCATCTGACTAAAAAACACTTTATTGACTATTATCCCAGAACTTAAAGCAAGACACCAGGCTTACAAGTTTCCAAATGAATCATTAACTTGTTAATCATTAGCAGACAAGAAGATCATAGTAGAGGGATATAATTTATTTTCAACAATAAAAAAAAAAAACTCATTCCGTACGTCCCATTGAGTTTCTTTTTCATATCAAATACAGGCAACCCTTGTTTTGCATGGTTCTGATATGCATGAATTTCAGTTGCCATGGTTCAGATAAATAATACCAGATCCCAACAACACAGCTCAAATTTCAGTTACTATGGTATACTAACTGTGAGTAACCGCATAAAGCACAAACTTTGCTACTAGCATGTCAGTCCAAAAATCACTATACAAATAGAACTGGGCATCCTCTTCAATTGCCAATCACAGCACTTGTTTCAAAGTCTGTCACTGATTGGTCACTGCACGTATGTTACTTAATTTATGCACAGACAACAAAATACACAGTTGTATTGCCTCCTTGTCTCCCAGGGATAAACCCCTGTCACATTTCACAAAATGGGTAACCAAAAGAGGGTTATGCGACAATGTCAACATTTTAAAATGTAAACAAAAGGCATTTCATTTCTTGCTATCTGATCTTGAGAAACACTCAATTTACACATACGACCAATAAGGTATAGAGGTAATCATTTCATCATTTATTTGGAATAGTAAAAAAGTTGCCGCGACCATAAAGTCCATCAAGGGGAGAATAGCTAATCAGTGTAGTGGTGTTCAAAGTATGTCCCCAGATCAAGGTGGCAAGTGGGAACTTGTTAGAGATATAAATTCTTAGCCTCCCCAAACCTAAAGAATTTGAAACTCTAAAGGTAAGGCATAGCACTTAATACTTTAACAAGCCCTTCATATGGTTCTGATACCAATTAAAGCTTTAAAACCACTTAACTATGGCAAATTATACATAATATGCTATGTAGCATTTAGAAAGAATATAGCAGTATACATGTCATGATATAAAAAATCTCCAAGCAATACTGTGGAAAAAATTATGGAATAACAACCACCTTATACTATTTATGAAAATAAATATAAAATGTACTTGTTTTTTGATATATACATTTGATATTTGTTGATAACTGCATGAAAAAACCTCAAAGAATTTAACACAATGAAAACAATGATAAAACCTGGGGAAAAGATTAAAATGAAGATGATAAAGACAGAACTTTAGTTTTATCTGAAATGTTTTAATTTCTGAATGAAAAAATAACTTTATGTAGTACTTCATTAATTAAATGTTTTCAAAAGAAGAGAACAGAAAGTAGTCATCTTTAAGTGGACTGAAGATAAGAAATTTTTTAAAAAATTCTTATTTTGAGCTATCTAAATGATTCAAAAATTCTCAATATTTTATGAAAAGTTTTTACTTCATCTACATTTTTTGCATAGAGAATACAACAGAAGGGTTTGTGATCTCAAGGATTCAATCAATAATTTTTAAATCTATATAAACACATAATTATTGAGAATCTGTGAGGAAACAAAGAAAGTAAAAAGTGACTGGCAGATTGGATCTTCTTGCCTGGAGAATCCCAGGCATGGCGGAGCCTGGTGGGCTGCCGTCTATGGGGTCGCACAGAGTCGAACACGACTGAAGCGACTTAGCAGCAGCAGCAGACTGGATCAGAGAAAATGTGATACTGATTTTCACTAAATGACAAAAGAAGACATTAGAAACCAGAGATCCATTAACCTAATATTGATAAGGGGCAAAAGTCCAAAACAAAGTTAAACAAGACTTCAAGGTACCAAAGAATGTCTCAAAAAGAAGGTAAACCAACAAAAGCAGTTTTTTTAACTTGATTTTTATATTGGCAGATCAAGAAAACATTTAACATCACTCTTTTCAAGGTGTCCCAGGAGAGTGAGAATGAGGCTAAGAATATTACAGCATTAGTCCTTTGGCAAAATTCATCAGAGGTGCCCCAAATCCAGCACACCTTGCCTCAGTCTCACCCCTAAACTGAGAACTTCTGCCTCCCCTCCTGAATGGCTCTGGGGCTCCTCTGGGTGTGAATACATCTTTGACACCCACTTATTCATCATAATGCTGCTTCTTGGATATCAGCCAAATTCTGACATCTTTTATTACAGGTGAGGAGATGGTCTAAAAACAGCACACTGTGCTTTTATATCTTGAAAACAGATTCCCTCAAGTTTTCTTGGCAGATAAAATAGAAATAATGCAGATGAGTGACAAAAGAATTCAGCTGAGTAACTGGTATGCATAGATTCTCATATAAGTGAACAACTTAATCTAAAAAGTTGTTTAGCAAATCAATGTCAAAAAAAAGAAGGGTTTCTAATGGCACACCAAAGTCTGCCTCTTGCAATATGTATCAAGTTATTAACTGAATAAGAACTTATTGCACATTTACCAAATTTGCAATTAGCAAAACTCAAAGATCTGACCATTACAGAAGTTTTATGTAATTATCATCCCCTCCAGGAGGAAGAGCTTAATTTTTCCACTCTCCCAAATGTGAGCGGCATTTATTGATTTGCTTCCAAAGAATGGCATATGGAAAAGTGAGGAAAAAGTAACTCTATAGTGAAGAAATCTTACAAACACGATAGCATGTACCTCTCTAATGTGTTATGGGCACTTCCCCTCTGTGATATTCAGCCCAAAAACCCATAGCTTCAGTCTAACCATGAGAAAAACATCATTTAAGAAATAATAATAAATCAAAGGATATTCTACAAAATACCTGTCCTGTACACCTCAAAACTGTCCAGGTCATGAAAAACAAGGAAAGACTGAGATACTATTATAAACCAGAGGATACTAGACAGACCTGAAGACTAAATGTAATGTAGTATCTTGGGATATTGCTTTTTTTAAAGTGAAATCCAAATAAAGGTTAGAGTTGAGCTAATGGTAATGCACCAACCTTGGCTTAATTGTCACAAGTGTAATGTGATGTGGTAATGTAAAATGTTAATAATAAGAGGAACTGGGTACTTGAACTACCTTATAGCTTTTCTGTAAATTAAAAAATATTCTGAAATTAAAAGTTTACTAAAATTTTGAACCAGAAATATCAAATGACCTCTTTATTTGAGCACACATACCTATATTTTTCACCTCTTTCAACTGAAAAGGTCAAGAAGTAATGATACCCCAATATCAGTGAACATGTGCAGCAACCAGATTTAGTCTTTGAATACCACTCCCATAACAAAACAGCTGTCTGTGGAAAAATCCTTACTCTGGGACTTGGAAAGGCATGTACTAGGATAATAAGTAAGCTTTTAAAGACAAATAAGGTCATGTCAAAACACAGCAATCAGGGACTCCCACTGGCCAAATCTTGGACAACTTAAAAATCAAAAAAAAAAATAAATAAATAATGACTCCAACTGACTGAAACACAGGAAAATTTTAAAATCATAAATACTGGTAATTGCAAAAGAAAAAAAACACAATCATCATCACCAATAGCAACAACTCATTTAACAACACTAATCTGTAAGCTAAAAATGAGTAATAAAAGGGTAATAACTAAGCATTTATCCTGACTCTTCAGCAGGAATTGTATTTCAGGGGAATCAATTAATATCAGTTAATGAAGAAAAAGTACTTCTTTTAGAAGAATGCCAACAAGTAAAAGTAGATGAAATAGCAGATTTAGAAAACCACTATCTTGCAATACTCAATGAAACAAAATAAATGATTCAGGTATGAATAATC
Organism: Bos indicus; assembly: GCF_029378745.1. NCBI lineage: Eukaryota > Metazoa > Chordata > Mammalia > Artiodactyla > Bovidae > Bos > Bos indicus. The sequence continues at coordinate 36,825,373 of NC_091779.1, forward strand.
AAGGGATGCTAAATTTATTAATTGAAAGGATAAACAGAATCTGGATATTAACGTGGTACCAAGGTATTTTCCCACAAAGGTTTTGCCTATTTCAAGTATGTAATATTAACTTTACAATAGAGGAATCAGATATTCCAACTTACCCCAGGGATCAGTCTTAATTTCTAGTCTAATACTGACAACAACCAGATAATACATGCCACCTGATATTAGACAATATGGATTATAATCAAGCCTTTGGATCTTCTATAGGAAATATGGGAGATAAAGAGAAAACTTAGATGATATCAAAAGGAAGCAATTAGAAAATCAGGAAGGAAAAATCTCATAGAGGACAACTAGACCTGTCTTTTAACAAAGTTATGGGAAAGAAATGCTTAAGGAAGGGTCACTGTAGATTAAAAGATAAGTAAGAGAGGTACAAAATAGATGTGTTGTGTATTACTTGATTGGATCCATGTCTGACAAACCAGCATTAAAACACATTTTGAGAGCAAATGAGGAAATTTAAATATGGAATGTTAATTAGATATATTGAGGAATTCTAAAGAATTTTGTTAAAAGTAAAAATAGAACTACATTTACATAGAAAGCATCTGTCATTTTAAAGGGAACACACTGAAGTATTTCAAAGTGAAAGGTCTGTGTTTTTTTTAATATTATAGTTGATTTATAATATTAGTTTTAGGTGTATAACAGAGCAATTCAATATTTTATGGATGATACTCCATTTAAAATTACTACAAACTAATGCCTATATTTCCTTTTGTTATACAATATACCTCTGTTGTCTATTTATCTTATACACAGTGGTCTGTATCCCCTTAATCCCATACCCCTATGTCACCCCTCTCCCCACTCCTCACTGGTAACCACTGGTTGAGTCTCCCCATCCATGAGTCTATAACTCATGGATTATTTAACAGTGTCTTCACTTTTAAATAATTCAAAAATTACAAAAATGAGCTGAAATAAATAAAAACATATTTGTAACTGCTGCTGCTGCAGCAGCATAACTGCTAAATCTAGGTAAAGAGTAGATGGCTATTGTACTAATCCCTCTATTTGTCTCTCCATTTGAAATTGTTTACAGTAAAAAGTGAATTATAGATGAATAGGTAAATAGATATAAAATATACACTGAGCCAATAAAAGGCTTCCCCAGTGGTTCAGCAGTAGATAATCTGCCTGCCAATGCCAGGAACCACAGGAAACAAGGATTTGATCCCTGGGTTGGGAAGATCTCCTGGAGGAGGAAATGGCAACCCACTCCAATATTCTTGCCTGGAGAATCTCATGGAGGATTCTTGCCTGGAGAATCCCATGAACAGAGGAGCCTGGCAGGCTACAGTCCACAGGATCACACAGAGTTGGACATGACTGAAGCAACTTACCATATACGCACGAGTCAAAAAAAAAATCATAAAAAGCAGAGAGAGTCACATTACTTAGAGATCAGGAGCAAGTGACAGCAAAGTTAAATAGTTGTCATGATTTAAAGGAGTAATATTCACGTAACATTTGCAATTTTAGAGCTTTATATTAATTTTATATGTTGTCAAGAATTCTATTTCTTCCCGTCTAAACCTTTGATAGCTCACAATTACATACAGGATGCAACAATTTAATTGTAGAAGAGAAAATAAGCTTATTCTTGGTTTTTTCCTGCATTTTCAATTATAACAGTGTAGCAAATGACACATTTTAATAAATAATAGAGCACTGGCTTGAAACTCATGAGACATGTATTCTCTTCAGAGCTGATTATTAACAAAGCACTGAATAGGGACTTCCCTGGTGGTCCAGTGGCTAAGACTCCATGCTGTCAATGCAGGCGACCTGGGGAACCCAGGGAACTGATCCCACATGCTGCAACTAAGACCTGGTACATACAAATTAAAAAAAAAAAACACTGGATAGTCCTGAACAAGTCACGTTACAGCTGCAAAGACAGAAGGAAAGCATAATCCCTTTATGTATCGAGAGACTATCATGTGGGGAAAAGGGATATAAACAACATATTTTATGTACATTTTCAAAAGGTCATCATACTAACTCAAGATGAACATCACTATTTTAAATCATTAGAGCTATTTTAAATACAGCCATCATTGGAGATACTGGAGGGCTTTTTGTATTTTTTTGTTTTTGTTTTTTTGTCTTTTCCTTTCCAATTGATTATTTATTTGACATGATCTATTTAGCAAATTTTCAAATTTTTACTTCAGACAGGCTGCAGAAAAATCCCAGCATCTCGTTTAGATGCCTTAACCATCACTTTCACCACAAAAGGGTCACGGAAGCAAACGCTCAACAGTCCAGAGACAGGAACTTTGTTTATACAGTTAATGGAACCCAGAGTTTACAAGTGGAGATTAAGCAAAAAGACATTAAGCCTACAAGTTCAGGTTGAAGACAAAACTAGATTTATACCCCATTCACATTAAGAGTGAAACTGGGTCTGAATAACTTCAGCTAATCCACATATCTTGAATATTTTTAAATCTCATCATTGAAAGCTCATTTACAATATACATCATGTTGTATCAGCAAGTTAACAAGTTTCACCAGAAAAATCCATTTCTGATATTCAATAAGCTAAAAGATCAAAGGTGGTCAAAAACAGAAACAAGAGGGTGGCTTACAGTAGCAACACGTAAAGCCCTTTATGATACAATGCTAGCTGACCATACCTGCACAGTGCAGCACCCACTAGCACTTGGCTATTGGCTTAACATATGCTATACACATATATATAATATTACACAGTAGCTACTGAAGTGTTTTAAACTAGACAAAGTAACAATTTCTAAATACAAATATTTTTTAAAAACACAACAAAAAACAGAAAATGTTTTTAGAACAGATTCCTGTAACTAAAGGGAACTTAATAAAAGGTATACTTTCCTTTCATCTGAATAACGAAGGTAGAATACAGTCATGTAAACTTACTGTATTCTGATAAAACTCACCATAAATGGAATTCAAATGACCAGAGACTCTGTCTTCAAAAATGAAGATCTTAAGTTGCATAATACATACCATTCACAGGGCTGAAGGGATCGAAATGCCTTAAAAGAAGCATCCATTCCAGCAAAATCCCAAAATTTAACATCATAGTCATATCCTCCAGTCACCAAACGGGCACCTGAGGGATCCAGACCCAAAGCAGAAACCTGTTATTTAAAAAAAAATAAAAAATTAAATGGAGAGAAACTATTCATAGCCAATTATAACCCCCATTTCCTTTCTCTAACCCTGCTGCTGCTGCTGCTGCTGCTGCTGCTGCTGCTAAGTCGCTTCAGTCGTGTCTGACTCTGTGTGACCCCATAGATGGCAGCCCACCAGGCTCCTCTGTCCCTGGGATTTTCCAGGCAAGAATACTGGAGTGGGTTGCCATTTCCTTCTCCAATGCATGCATGCATGCATGCATGCTAAGTCGCTTCAGTCATGTCCAACTCTGTGCGACCCTATGGACAGCAGCCCACCAGGCTCCCCTGTCCATGGGATTCTCTAGGCAAGAATACTGGAGTGGGTTGCCATTCCCTTCTCCTCTCTAACCCTACTTCCTACCTTATAGGTGCTGAAAATATAGATCACTAACTGCTATTACTTATGAAAAGTAAAAATGGACAGCACCTTCTAAATCATTTGACTTTGTTATTATATTATTTCCTTGAAATACAAGAAAAATTTTTTTATTTATTTTAATTGGAGGATAATTATAATATTGTGATGGGTTTTGCCATACATCAACATGAATCAGCCATAGGCATACATTTATCCCCTTCCTCCTGAACCCCACTCTGACTTCCCTCCCCACCCCATCCCTCCAGGTTGTCACAGAGCACCAGGTTTGGGCTCCCTGAGTCATACATCAAACTCCCACTGGCTATCTATTTTAATTTAATCGAATCACCAGCTTCATCCCAGCTTCTCTACCGTGTACTCTGAATAGCTAGCTATCACTGCAATTTCATGTGATACACTTAAGTTGCCTTGGAATATAAGTAGGTATCTTAAAAACAATCCACTTTTTCAGTAAAAGATTTTGAGAAAGCCTTTTAAGATTGACTGTTACTAAATGAAGAACACATGAATCTAAAATTACCAAAATGAGTCATGTGAGTAGAAACCATAAATCAGTTTAACAAAACAAAGTGGAAATTATTATCTTGTGAATATGGCTAAATGACTCTAAGTATAGTCACCTTAAATAATTATTTTTAAACATGAGTTTATAAGTAACTAGCCACATTATAATATCACTTATACTGGTTCCATAAACTATTTGCTTTCCCTGTTAACTTTCTGAGGTCCAACTCACATACAAATATCCAATGTGTAGCTCACTATTCTTGAGCTGTATTTAACATTCTCATCAAAGTAGTTAGTCCCTGGATCTACTGCCTCTCAGAAGGAAAGAACTGCATTTGGACTGCACATTAAACGTGATTGTCATATAGAAGACAGAAAAAGGATCACAGTTTGAAATAAAGAAAGGGAAGGCCATACAGAAAGTTACTATAAATCAATTCTCTAAATAGACATGAAAAGTTAAGTTACAGAAGAAATCATATGAAATCTGGAATTTGCTTAAAACAATCCCACAAGGTAGGCAGATGGCATGGGGGAAAGGAGATTTATTAGAAATGTAAAGTATACAGGAAACAAGATGGGCCTTATGTCAACAACTGGTAAGGCTCAGATACACATATATGGGAATTCCTTTCAGTATTCTCTATAATTCTGTGAATGGGTAAACATTTTTACAAAAACTAGTTTAAAAAAAAAACAGACATATTTGAAACAGACATATAAAGAAATAGACATGTAAAAAAAGACCTATTTCCAAGAAATTGAAATACATATGCAAAGGCAGGACCGCACCCCCCAAAAAAAAATAGTCAACCTAACAGTACAACTAGAAGCTCTGATTTTTAACGTGTAAAATAACAAAGTATTGTTTAAATTGTATACATTTATTTTATTTTTTAATTTTAATTTATGCATTTTTAAAGATAAAATTTGCTTTGAAAAAATATGAATATTTACTCATATATATAATTTAGAAAGATGGTAACGATAACCCAGTATGCGAGACAGCAAAAGAGACACAGATGTATAGAACAGTCTTTTGGACTCTGTGGGAGAGGCGGGAGGGGATGATTTGGGAGAATGGCATTGAAACATGTATAATATCATATATGAAACAAATCGCCAGTCCAGGTTCGATGCATGATACTGGATGCTTGGGGCTGGTGCACTGGGATGACTCACAGGGATGGTACAGGAAGGGAGGTGGGAGGGGGGTTCAGGATAGGGAACATGTGTATACCTGTGGTGGATTCATGTTGATGTATGGCAAAACCAATACAATATTGTAAAGTAATTAGCCTCCAATTAAAATAAATAAAATTTTTAAAAATGTTAAAAGGAAAAAATATATATGAATATTTAAATAAAATGTATTATTTATCTGTTATTAACAGAACTACCTGTTGCAAAAATCTCTAAATGGCAGGAAAGCTTCCTTTTTAAGTACTAGTAGTCTATAATTTTTTTTATTTACTGAAATTGAAAATTGGTAAAATTCTTTCATGATTTCAGAATAAAAATATAAAAATGTGATTTAATAAAAAGTAGGTATAGTATAAAGAACTAGATGGAAATGGCAGCAATGAAAGGCAGCAATTCTCAGATATTTTGGTTTCAAGACCTTTTACACTCAAAATCTTTTGAGAACCCCTAAAAATGTCTGTTTATGCAAGTTATGTGTCAATATTTACCATAGCAAAAATCAAAATTAGGACATTTATAATATTTACTGTTTACTTCATTTAAAATAATAATAAACCCACTGTACTTTATAACCATTTTATGGAAACAATATTTTCAAAAGTAAAAATTTCAGTGGGGAAAATATCATTATTTTAGCATAAATGGCTATTAATTCTATCATTTGCATTATTTCTGGATCTATTTCTATTGATTGATATTTTTCTGCCTCGTTATGGGATTTTACTTCTTTACATGTCAGACATCTATTAGAAAAAAAGCTTGCTTCATTATAAAGGGAAACCAAGATAATTTTATTCTTTTATTCATTCACAAGCAAGTTTCATTCACTCAACTATCATTTTTAATAAAATACTATTAAATCTTTTTTTTTTTACAATAAGATAGGTGGCACTAGGGATAAAGAACCCATCTGCCAATGCAGGAAACTTAAGAAACATGGATTCCATCCCTGGGTCAGGAAGATTCCCTAGAGAAGGAAACGGCAACCCACTCCAGAATTCTTGCTGGGAAATCTGAAGGACAGAGGAGCCTGGTGGGCTCCAGCCCATGAGGTCGCACAGTCCATGAGTTCGCAAAGAGTTGGACATGACTGAAGTGACTTGGCAAAATGATTTCATCTTACACCTCAAAATTTTTACACTGCTTTAATTTTTAAATTAAAAATGTAAATGCTTTTGAACTGTGGTGTTGGAGAAGACTCTTGAGAGTCCCTTGGACTGCAAGGAGATCCAACCAGTCCATCCTAAAGGAAATCAGTCCTGGGTGTTTATTGGAAGGACTGATGTTGAAGCTGAAACTCCAATACTTTGGCCACCTCATGCAAAGAGCTGACTCATCTGAAAAGACCCTGATGCTGGGAAAGATTGAGGGCAGGAGGAGAAGGGGACGACAGAGGATAAGATGGTTGGATGGCATCACTGACTCAATGGACATGGGTTTGGGTGGACTCTGGGAGTTGGTGATGGATAGGGAGGCTTGGTGTGCTGCAGTTCATGGTGTCACAAAGAGTCAGACACAACTGAGCGACTGAACTGAACTGAATTTTTAAATAACATAAATAAATGTGACAATTATAAAATATAATCCATAAATCTAAGGAATGTAATCTTTAGAGTCATACTAAGCTTATGTTCATTTCTTATCTCAACTTCCACCTAAAAAACGAACTCAGGCCTCTTACTGATACAGAAATGAAGTTAACAGTAATGAGAAATTTTCCCACACTATAATACAAAAAAGTATTTGAGTTTCATTTCTTTCTTTCATTTACAGTGTTCCTATATTGAAGAAAGAGGTTTTAAAGCCAACAATAACCATGAAAATTTCCTTAACAATAACAATAAAAATTTCCTTAATGAATAAGTGTTCCTATTTTAAATGAAATGCAATGGCTATTTTGACTGAACAGAAAGGTAATCTGTTTTCCTTAATGTCCATCATTAAGGAAATGTCTATCACAATTTCTTTGTGATATCAGTTGATTGTATAATGGCCTTAATATAAGTATATCATTTTAGTTCACTTTTCCATGAGAGCCTGTCATTGAGGGAAAATAATTAAATTTTTAAAACTTACTGTCTTAGTGCCATGCTTTAGCGTTATTTCATGTGAGTCAGGGATCTTTCGGACAGGATTCTGAAAAAAGAAAATTCCATGACATTAAACAGTAATATACCGGGGAGGGAGGTGGGAGGAGGGTTCAGGATGGGGAACACATGTATACCTGTGGTGGATTCATTTTGATATTTGGCAAAACCAATACAATATTGCAAAGTTTAAAAACAAAATAAAATTTTTAAAAAAGTAATATACCATATTTGAGAGGAACTACATACATTCACAGGAAATTTAATTTTTAAAAATTGCATCACTGGCTTTTTAACACAAAACTTTAAAAGACTGGAAATAAAAAGTGTGAGTATATCATTTCTCAACTTCTAGATAGATTACAATTGGTCACTCTGAGCTGATAATAAATTTATCTTATATCTCTAAAAAGCTAAACCTAAGAAATTCTTTAGGTTGTATGAAACTTTAAGATCCTCTCCATACAGAAAATTCTTAAAGTCCTCTTTTCATTGGTACTTGGGCATACCTTAAAGTATTTATGCACTTAACTTATAATAGACAACACATTTATCTTAGAATTTGCACAGGATATATACCTTTTAACCCATAAAAGATTAAAAAACAAAAAGCTAATATTCAAATGGTACAAATACGGAATTCAGTGATTGATCAATTCAAAAAGCCTTTATTAAAGTGGGATTATACCAGATGCTAAGTAGCATTAGACACAGCCTCTACTCATCTCCCCTCCCAAGAGGGAACACCAATAACTCTGCATGTTATGTTAAAAAGGGTATGGACAGAACAATGGAGGGACAGAGGCGATGGATGCATAAACCAGACGTAAGAGGTCACAGCGATCATTTACGTAAGATGTTTCATTGTTTAATCAAGTCTCCGTTATCCAAGTGTAGGGTTACTATACTAAAATTATACAGTCATTACAACTTCATGCTAGGATTATCTTGCAATCTACTTAATTAAACATGTGCAATCTACAGACTTTGGTTTCTGACTTTCCTCCTTCTTCAGGATCATTGATGAACGAATCAATCACCAGTTCATTCTAGTTTATCTTAAATCTTTCCCCTACTATGGCTCTCTCTTCTCAGCATATGAACAATTAAAGTACTTCCCATATTAAAGCACGCACACACTAACTTCCCCCTATGTTTACTGCTGTATCATTATCTTTTCTTTATTTTTTCTTTCCTCACACTACATTTACACTCAGTGCCTCTACTTTCTTTCACCTTCTACCTCTACCATTTAAGCATTTGTCATTTAATTCCTAATGTCTAGCAGAGTTTTTAGCACTTAAGGGACCCTTAGTAAATATTTGTTGAATGAATAAATATTATTAATGCCCCAGGACACTTCACAGACCTTAACCGGCACGTCTGACCTTTCATCAGCATGATAGCTTTGTAACTATTTCCTCCACCTTGAAAAATGTTCCTTCTTGGGAGGAATCAGCCTTGACAAAAAGCCAGAAAATCTAGGGTTTTAAAATCAAGCTCTGATACTCATTAACCCTGTCATAACCTCAGAAGAGTAATGACTTTCAGCTTCTTTATTTGCAAAGAGGATAACAACATCTGTCCCGTAAGTTATTGTGAATTAAGTGTTGTAAAGGTCATAATACAGAGTCTGGCACAAAGTAGTTGCTAAATAAGTGACAGCCATCATTTATTCTAAGGCATAGCTCCTGTCTGTCTCTCTGGTCATATTAGTCTATTTCTAGGCTTCGCCTCCTCTTTATTTGGCTAATTTCTACTCACCCTTTAAGACTCAATTCAGATGTGACCTACTCCCTTCTGTGCTGTGCTATGCTTAGTCAGTCAATCATGTCCAACTCTTTGCTACCTCATGGACTGTAGCCTGCCAGGCTCCTCTGTCCATGGGGATTCTCCAGGCAAGAATACCGTACTCTCATAACAACTTCACCTTGTCTCGTGTGTGTATGCTCATTCGCTTCGGTCGTGTCCGACTCTTTGTGACCCCATGGACTGTAGCCCACCAGGCTCCTCTGTCTATGGGATTCTCCAGGCAAGAATACAGGAGTGGGTTGCCATACCCTCTTCCCGGGGTCTTCCCAATCCAGGGATCAAACCCATGTCTGGGTGCATCTCCTGCATTGCAGGTGGATTCTGTACCCACTGAGCCACTAGGGAAGCCCCACAGAACCTATCATAAAACATCGTAGTTTTTTACCTCTCTGTCTCCACACCGTTCCCTAACCAAACTGCAAAAGAGATACTTCTCAAAGACTGTGAGTACACACACATACACACACACATATTGTCTCTAGGTCCCTAATCTATAAAACACCTGGTATAATGCAGGCACACAAAAGTTTTTAGAGTGAATTAATGGCTGTTAACAATGTCTACCTTGTAAATCACATTAGATAATCTTTAATTTACCTCAAACATTAGTGTTTATGTCTATAAAGAAGAGCAGGTAGGTGCTATTCATCAGGTGAGTCTGCTGAGTGACAGTCAAAGATAACTGGCAATTTCCCAAAAGTAAAAACCTTTGAAGACCAAATGATCCTGTCCCAGACTAAAAAAGCACATATAAACTTGCAAGTATAGAGAAATAAAGGTGGTTTTGTTTTAGACTTGTTTGCCTCTGAAAGTGGCTATAGTTCATTAGCACCACAGATCAGTAAAGATCAGGAACCCAGAGGCACTGCACAAAAACACTGACCTCACAGTAACCCAAGGAACTGCAGGAGAGCTTGCAGTTTATTTCAAGACAAAGATATTACAGAATGGTTCACGATCTCTTAGAAAGTCCCACACACACCCATCTCAGATATACCAATATTCCAACACAAATTTCAAAATAATTTAAAAGTTGAACAAATGAATTCTGGACTGCCTCTATATTAATTATGTAAACCACTGCTTCCTTTGCAGTTGACAATATTTGTAAGTAATAAAAACTCATGTAAAGGTGCTAAGTACTCCTAAAAGAAACAAGAGAACAGTTCAATTGTTTTACTTTGAGAAGAATCTATTACTATCATTTCATAACCAATGACTATTTTATCACTCAGGAAAGAGAAACACTGTCACCAAAAGGAAGGATGAAAATTATTTCACTGAGTTCAATGCAGAATGTGCCTATATATAGACAATTTTTGACATTTAAAGAAAAAACTTGCAAGAACACAGAACAACTTAGTATTTACATTAGGAGTAAATTAAATATTTAAATAAATATTGTTTACATTTAAAATCAAAGTTTTACTGGAAATCATGTAGGGCATAACTCATAAAAAGCCCATATAATTGGCACAACTAAATCATCTAAAATAGTAGCTATCCATCTTTTGGTAGCATATCACTTGATGGTGACTGTTCTTTGTCCAGAACTTTTACTAATGACTTTTTGAAATATGGCTTAGTGTGAAATTTGCTATAACAGTAAAACATTTTCAAGATTTCCCTGCCAGAGGACATCATAAACTACAAGACCTCAATGAAGTCATTTACTGCCAAAATTCGTAACAAGAGCTACACTCTTAATGGAAGATGGGAAAAGATACCAGTTTCTGTTTTGGTTTGATTTTAAATGCCAACCAAAGGGTTATTTCCCAGGCTCTTTTGTTTACCTCAATAAGAACAATGATAGCAAACATATCTGGAATAACATGAGCAATTCCATCTGATGTACATACATCCTTACAGTGTTTTCAAAAGAACTGAAAATCATTAATAACCTTTCTGGAATAAATTTGTCATAAATTTTAAAAGTTAGATATGTGTAGTACTTTGAGCCAAAATAAAAAAGTCTCAGTTCAGTTCAGTCACTCAGTCATGTCCGACTCTTTGTGACCCCATGAATTCCAGCACGCCAGGCCTCCCTGTCCATCACCAACTCCTGGAGTTCACCCAGACTCACGTCCATCGAGTCGGTGGTGCCATCCAGCCATCTCATCCTCTGTCGTCCCCTTCTACTTCTGCCCCCAATCCCTCCCAGCATCAGGGTCTTTTCCAATGAATCAACTCTTTGCATGAGGTGGCCGAAGTATTGAAGTTTCAGCTTTAGCATTAGTCCTTCCAAAGAACACCCAGGACTGATCTCCTTTAGAATGGACTGGTTGGATCTCCTTGCAGTCCAAGGGACTCTCAAGAGTCTTCTCCAACACCACAGTGCAAAAGCATCAGTTCTTCGGCGCTCAGCCTTCTTCACAGTCCAACTCTCACATCCATACATGACCACAGGAAAAACCATAGCCTTGACTAGACGGACCTTTGTTGGCAAAGTACTGTCTCTGCTTTTGAATATGCTATCTAGGTTGGTCATAACTTTTCTTCCAAGGAGTAAAAAGTCTACTCAGTAATAAATGTCTACCACAAAGCAGCTAGTAGTTGTGGCAGAAAATGGAGATTTCCATAAAGGAGCTTGAAAATGAGTGCTACTTTCTCCCAGAAACCACTCTGGAAATAGTTACCAGTGTAGTATCATTGGTTGTTGTTCGCTGTTTAGTCACTCAGTCATGTCTGACTCTTTGTGACCCCATGAAATGCAGCATGCCAGGCTTTCCTGTCCTTCACCAACTCCCAGAGCTTGCTCAAATTCATGTCCATTGGGTCAGTAATGCCATCCAACCATCTCATCATCCGTTGTCCCCTCCTCCTCCTGCCTTCAGTTTTTCCCAGCATCAGGGTCTTTCCCAGTTCTTATTATCAGGTGGCCAAAGTACTGCAGCTTCAGCTTCAGTACCCATCGTTCCAGAGAATATTCAGGACTGATTTCCTTTAGGATTGACTGGTTGACTCTCCTTGAAGTGCAAGGGACTTCCAAGAGTCTTCTCCAAAACCCCAATTTGAAAGCATCAATTCTTCAGTGCTCAGCTTTCTTTATGGTCCAACTCTCACATCCAAACACAACTACATCCTTACATGAAAAACTATAATTTTCATTGTAGAGACCTTTGTCAGCAAAGTGATGTCTCTACTTTTTAATACACTGTCTAGGTTGGTCATAGCTCTTCTTCCAAAGAACAAGCATCTTTTAATTTCATGGCTGCAGCCACTGTCCAGAGTGATTTTGGAGTCCAGGAACATAAAGTCTGTCACTATTTCCACTGTTGCCCCATCTATTTGCCACGAAGTGATGGGACCAGATGCCATGATATTAGTTTTCTGAATATTAAGAGTTTTAAGCTAGTTTTTTCACTCTCTTCTTTCACTTTGATCAACAGGCTCTTTAGTTCTTCTTTGCTTTCTCCCATAAGGGTGGTGTCATCTGCATATCTGAGGTTATTGTTATTTCTCCCTGTAACCTTGATTCCAGCTTGTGCTTCATCCAGTCCAACATTTCACATGATGTACTCTGCATATAAGTTAAATAAGCAGGGTGACAACATACAGCCCTGACATACTCCTTTCCCAATTTGCAGCCAGTCCATTATTCCATGTCCAGTTCTAACTGTTGCTTCTTGACCTGCAAACAGGATTCACAGGAGGCAGGTAAGGTGGTCTGGTATTCCCATCTCTTGAAGAATTTTCCAGTTTGTTGTGATCCACATAGTCAAAGGCTTTAGTGTAGTCAATGAAGCAGAATTAGACGTTTTTCTGGAATTCTCTTGCTTTTTCTATGATCCAAAGGATGTTGGCAAATTGATCTCTGGTTACTCTGCTTTTCCTAAATCCAGCTTATACATCTGGAAGTTCCAGTTTCATGTACTGTTGAAACCTAGCTTGAATTATCAAAAGCAACCAGAGTCCAATTAGAGTCCATTCTGTTGTAACTCTTAGAATTCATTCATTTACTCATTCACTTACTAATCACACATTCACTTAACAACATTTATTGAGTGTTTAATCATATACAACATACCAGGAACTAAGTTAAAGATAAAAAGACCAATAACAAAGACTTTGCTCACAAAGAACTGCCAGTCTAACAAAATAAAACAAATAGGTAAACAAATAAGCAAACTAAAATCTTTCAGAGGCTATGGCAGAAGGATACACAGGGTTCAGCACTCAATTGCATTACGCCTAGGAATTCCACCTGCCTAGGAAAGTAGAGAGTGATTAGAAAAGGTTTCATGCAAGAGATGTTTGAGATGCCTTTGGAAAAACAGAAGTTCCCTAGGTAAAAGCAGAGGACATCTAGGATAGAATAAGATGACTCTTGACACTTTCTCAACTGCAAATAGTTTTGCCTGGCTGGAGTTTAAATTTCTGGGCAAGAAAAAGGGAAAGGATGTGTGTGTGTGTGCGTGTGTTAGTTACTGTTAACCCAGAAAGTTAGTTAGCCCAGAGAGTCAGTTATGAGCCAAACTGTATACAATGCCAAGAATCTGAAATTCAAGTTCTAAGACACGTAGAGTAATATAACAAGATTTGAGATTTCAAAAAAAATCACCAAGGCATCAAAAGAGACAGTTAACACAGTGAAAAGGTAACATACAGAATGGGAGAAAATATTTGCAATACATATATCTGATATGGTATCAATATTTAGAATAAATTAAAAACTTCTATGACTCAAAAACAACAACAAAAAAGCTCACTTCAAAATATGGCAAAGGAGTTGAATAGTTATTTTTTCCAAAGAAGATACACAAATGACCAACAAGCATATGAGAAGATATTCAATATCACTAATCCTTCAGTTCAGTTCAGTTCAGTCGCTCAGTCGTGTCCGACTCCTTGCGACCCCATGAATCACAGCATGCCAGGCCTCCCTGTCCATCACCAACTCCCAGACCTCACCCAAACTCATGTCCATTGAGTCAGTGATGCCATCCAGCTATCTCAAGCTCTGTCACCCCCTTCTCCTCCTGCCCCCAATCCCTCCCAGCATCAGGGTCTTTTCCAATGAGTCAACTCTTCGCATGAGGTGGCCAAAGTACTGGAGTTTCAGCCTCAGCATCAGTCCTTCCAATGAACACCCAGGACTGGTCTCCTTTAGGATGGACTGGTTGGATCTCCTTGCAGTCCAAGGGACTCTCAAGAGTCTTCTCCAGCATCACAGTTCAAAAGCATCAATTCTTCGGCGCTCAGCTTTCTTCACAGTCCAACTCTCACATCCATACATGACCACAGGAAAAACCATGGCCTTGACTAGACAGACCTTTGTTGGCAAAGTAATGTCTCTGCTTTTCAATATGCTATCTAGGTTGGTCATAACTTTCCTTCCAAGGAGTAAGCGTCTTTTAATTTCATGGCTGCAGTCACCATCTGCAGTGATTTTGGAGCCCAAAAAAATAAAGTTTGACACTGTTTCCACTGTTTCCCCATTTATTTCCCATGAAGTGATGGGACCAGAGTAATCCTTAGGGAAATCCAAATCAAAACCACAATGAGATACCACTTCACACTCAATGCAATACTAATATTTAATGAGGAAAAAGAAAGAAAAACTACATAAATGTTAGCAAGGATAGCTGTACATCTAAAAATGAGTAAGACTGCAAATTTTATATTATGTGCAATTTACCAAAAAAACCTTATACTAGATACAACAAACCAAAAAAGATTAAATGATGCATACTATTAAGCTGGAATACTTCTCAATATGCTAACAAATGCTAGGTAAGCTTCAAAATGAATCATTTATCAAATATTTACAATCTTCCTTCAAAAATGTAAAGTTACATGTTTAAAATACTGCAGGAAGGAAAGACAATTTCCTATCTAAATCTCACAGCTGGTTCCAATCCTTCAATTAGCAGTATTCCCAAACCATTTCTAAATTACCTTCAAACCATCTATGCCCTATTGCAAGCTGCAATCTTGGAGAACATTTCTTAGTAACATGACTTAAAAGTACATTGTTAAATAACTCTTTGTACTTGTAGGGCTGAGAAACTTAAAAAGGATAGTTCATTCTTATATTTTATCAGAAGTCACATTTTAAAAAATATGATATTAGCAATAAACACAAAGATGACAAATACTCTTTATGTTTATCATACAAAAATGGCAGGTAATTAGCCAACAGAATTTATATCAAATGACATTTATTTTCAAAGCTACCATGGACATATACTGTATCATTTCCTAACACTCCAAAATTTTATGAATATTTCAGCTCTTATGTGGATGGTGACTGCAGCCATGAAATTAAAAGACGCTTGTTCCTCGGAAGAAAAGTTATGACAAACCTAGACAGTGTATTAAAAAGCAGACACATCACTCTGCCAACAAAGGTCTGTATAGTCAAAACTATGGTTTTTCCAGTAGTCATGTGTGGATGTGAGAGTTGGACCATAAAGAAGGCTGAGTGCCAAAGAATTTATGCTTTTGAAATGTGGTGCTGGAGAAGACTCTTGAGAGTCCCTTGGACTGCAAGGAGATCAAACCAGTCAATCCTAAAGGAAATTAGTCCTGAATATTCATTGGAAGGACTGATGCTAAAGCTGAAGCTCCAGTAATTTGGCCACCTGATGCAAAGAGCCGACTCACTGGAAAGGACCTTGATGCTGGGAAAGATTGAGGGTAAACAGAGAACCTTCAATGTCTCTCTAATAACATTAGTCACAACTGTAACTTGTCATAGAATCACATAATTTGTTTTAGTAATTTTCTTTATTAGTAGAATGTTACTGTGGGTTAAATTTAGAAAAACTAACGTTTTTAAAGAAGTTTCTGGTCAAAGGGTATAAACTTTTTAGTTATAAGATAAATGACTTCTGAGAATTAAATTCTCAGCATAGTAACTACAGTTAATAACACTGTGTTGTATACTTGAAACTTGCTAAAAGAGTAGAGCTTAAATGTTCTCACCATGTGTATGTGCTCAGTTGCAAAGTCGTACAAACCCTTTGTAACCCCATGGACTGTAGCGCCCCAGGCTCCTCTGTTCATAGGATTTCCAGGGCATTCCATGATTTGTGGCTCAACAATGCCAATATCTGGGGCCTCCCTGGTGGCTCAGATGGTAAAGAATCCACCTGCAAAGCAGGAGACCCAAGTTTGATCCCTGAGTCAGGAAGGTCCCCTGGAGAAGGGAATGGCTACCCACTCCAGGATTCTTGCCTGAAGAATCCCATGGACAGAGAAGCCTGGATGGCTACCATCCATGGGGTCACAAAAAATAGGACATGACTGAGCAACTGAGCACACACATAGCAATTTAATATTTCTATAGATTATACTCCATTATAGGTTATTACAAGATAATAGGTATAATAATCTGTGCTATACAGTATAATCTTGTTTATTTTATATATAGCAGTTTGTATTTGTTAATCTAATACCTCTTGTTTGCCCCGCCCCTTTTCTCTCTGTCCTTTGGTACCACAAGTTTATTTTCTATATCTCTGAGTCTGTTTCTCTTTTGCATATCCACTCATTTGTTTTATTTTTTAGGTTCCACACAGAAGTGATATAATATAGCAATTATCTTTCTCTTTGATTGGAAAATCTTGGAAGTCAAATTTAACTTTCAATTTAGCAAAACTCCTACTCTATAATTCAATCTTCCAAACTGCAGGTAACATAGGATTTTCCGCCCCCCCGATTCATGCAAACATTCATTCAACAGTTACTTAATAAAAATCCTATTGCTTTAAAGAGTCAAGGCAAAAACAGGATAAGAATCTGGTTTCTGCTACTTATTAGTGGTAATTAGTGGTAAGAAAAAATCCCTCCTTCATAGAGCCTCTATTTCCTTAACCATCTACTGGATATAAATAATAGTAGTAACAGTGAGCACATACATGCATACTATAACCAAGCACTGCTCAGGGCACCACATATATACAAAGCCATTCAATCTCAGCAACAACTTTGGTCCTACTTTCACCTTATTTGAAAGATGAGGAAACTGAGGCAAAGAGAGGTTAAATAATTTGTCCAAGGTCACATAAGTGAACTTAGACGTCTGGTCCCAAAGTCTGTGCATATAATCATTATGACATACTGCCTCCTCTGTAGTAATACTCACCCTGTGAGCGTCACAGAGTACAATGACGAAGAGAGTTAATATGCCAAAACACTTTCCAACTGCAAGCCCATTATAAGAAAGACATTAGTACAGGCCTGGGGCCATAAAGGTTCTATTCTAAAAATACATATTTGAGAAATCATTTGAGACCAGGTATAAAATGCCATGAGACAGAAAGAGCAAAATTAGTTCAGCATGGGTTATATACTGTAATAGTATGAGTTACATTTAAGATTTCATAACTGTCTTTTATAAAAATTGAGTTATTACTTAGGCAATCTTTTTATATTTAGTTAAAGATACACAGATGGTACTAATTTTAACTACAAAAATTATCAAGGTATCAGTCAAATCAGTGAGAATTAATTTACTTAGGAAAATAAGAGAAACTTAAGACATAATAAATTTTCATCAAATTTACCTGGTACTGAGAAAAAAATATATCTTAATCCTTCTCTACATCAGATCAGATCAGATCAGATCAGTCACTCAGTCGTGTCCGACTCTTTGAGACCCCATGAATTGCAGCACGCCAAACCCAACACTAGAGAACAGATACCATATCTGATTTAATGTAACTCTGCATACAACTGTAAAAGGTAGTGAAAATTAAAGACATCCCAAAAGCCAATCTATATAGGTTCTCATATTCATTCTATAATTCTTGCACTAGCAATTATATACCCTATTCATCCCATCAAATATGGAACAGACACATTATTAATACTTCTTCCTACTTTCCATAGCACTACTACAACAAAATATTTTAAACTGCTCTTGGGCATTTCCATTTAAAGAAGAGAAGCAGACTGTTTACTTCCCATCTCTTTTCTAGTATGTAAAATCTTTGATGACAGGTGCTAAGCCTTATTTTATTTGCATCTTCAGTACTTAGCACAGTGTCTGACATATAGTACTTGCTCAAATATATTCATTCTAACTAAAGATATAAATTACTTAGCAATGACAGTCTATTTAAAGAAAATAAACATGAAATCATGAGAAAAAATAGACAATCAGGGTTTGTATTTATTATACTATGTTTATCTATCCTTTCTAAAATATGAGGACATATGTATTAACTATCTATATTCTGTATCTACTCTTAAAATTTTTTCTCTGTACCTTCAAGATAAAACATTCAAAGCCACAGACAGAATTACTATAAGGAATACCTAATAAAGCCCAAGTGCCAGGTACTCTGCTAAACGCCAGGAATCCCCTAATAAGGAAGACATAGGCCCTGTCTTCATAGAGCTCAGAAACTAAAGAAGGTGCACACTTGTAAAGAAATAACTATCACAACAATGATCATTTTATCACAGTTGTGACAAGCACAATAATTGAAGAGTGTCCTATGTCAAATCATATACAAAAATTAACTCAGTATGTACCAAAGACCTAAATGTAAGAACTAAAACTATAAAACTCACAGAAAAAAAAAAACAAATAAACAAACATAGGAGTAAATCTTCACAACCTTGAGTTAGGCCACTTAGATATGACACCAAAAGCACAAGCAACAACAGAAAAAACAGATAAACTCAGACTTCACCAAAATTTTAAATTATTATACTTGAAAGTATACCATCAAAGAAGGTAACAGAACAACCCACAGAACAAAATAAAATATTTGCAAAACATATATCTGAGAAGGAATTTGTGTCCAGAATACATAAAGAACCCCTATAACTTAATAAAAAATAGACAAATAACCCAAATAAAACAGGCAGAAGATCTAAAGAGATCTTTTTCCAAACAGGACATACCCATGGCTGATAAGCACATGAAACAGTGTTCAACATCATTACTCTATGGGAAATATAAACCAAAACCACAGTGAGATACCACATCACATCCACTAGGATGGTCATAACCAAAAAGACAGATATGTATTGGTGAGGCTACAGAGAAACTGAACCCTCAGAGACTACTGATGGGATTGTAAAGTGGCATAACCACTTGGGAAAACAGTTTAGCAGTTCCTGTTAAACACATAATTATCATATGACCTAGCAATTCCACTTCTAGATACACATCCCCAAAAACCCCAAAACATACATCCATATAACTACTTCTAGACAAATATTCACAGTAATATTATTCATAATAGTCAAAAAGTATAAACATCTGATGTCCATCAACTAATGAATGCATTTTTTTAATGTGATAAGTCCATATAAAAGAGCATTATTTGGCAACAAAAAGGAATGAAGTACATGCTATGTAACATGGATGAACCTTGAAAATTTATGTTAAGTGAAAGAAATCAGTCCCAAAGACCGCCTATTGTATTATTCCATTGATAGGAAATGTCCAGAATAGGCAAGTCCATTGAGACAGAAAGCAGATTAGTGGCTGCCAAGAGCTGGAAGCAGACTAGTGGAGGGAGAATAGGGAGTGAAAGTAAAAGGCTACAAGGTGACTTTTCAGAAGGATAAAAATATTTTAAAAGTGGATAGTGGTGATAGTTGCACAACTCTATGGTTATACTAAAAATCACTAAATTGTGTATCTGAAAATTATGAATTTTAGGATATCAATTACATCTCAATAAAGCTATTACAAAATTTTTTAAATAACAAAGGAATATACTGGTGCCACACAAGTAGCACAAAAAACGAGGTATTCAAACGTCAGTTAATGTTTTTAAAAGGACAAAACACTCTCCTTTCACAAGGAGAAAAGTTGGATACGAAAAAATTAAATGGTTCTTCACTGATAGAGACAGGTCTGTCACAATGTCACCCACAGGGTCACTACTTACACAGACTACCAAGAGAATGGAGGTGCGAAATCCTGACCGGGGTCCACACAGAAGAAAAAGCATGTGGGAATGCATGAAAGAGTAGTCATATTAAAAGACAGTTCCTAGTTGGTACGAAGCGGGCATGAGACAAGTCTAGGGGAGACAAGGGATGACCCTGAAAAGCAGAACAGGCCACGACTAGTGGTAAAGGAAGGCATAATGGTTAAGTACAGGTGTTCAGGGGTAGATTCCCCTAGATATGAAAACTGACTCCACCGTTTACTATGGCTTTGGGTCAGTTAGTGCCTCTGAGTTTCAGTTTACTCATCTGTCAAAAGAGGATAATAGAAGTAGGAGGATTAAACAAGTTATTTCACCTTTAATACTTAGAACTTTGCAGCACAACGGAAGTACCACCACTTACTGCACTACTGTTCTGGGTTCTAGATTTAAGCATATGTTTATCTCGTTATCATAAACCAAACAAAAGGAACTGCAGACACTGAACTGTGAGTTAACAGTGAATTCCTGGTTTGTTGGGGCATCACTTTTTGGGCTGCACTGCTTGGCATGTAGAATGTCCCTGACTGGGGATTGAACTCATGCTTCCTGCAGTGGAAGTGCAGGGTCTTAACCACCAGGCTACCAGGGAAGTTCTGAGCAACACATTTTATGACAGTAAAAAGTATTAAGACTGTGCCATTAACTCCCTTCATTTAATTAAAAAAAAAAAAATTTAACCCATCTGTAGTCTTCAAAGCTTTGTGAAATGCAAAAGTGAATAAAGACTCCCTGATTCCAACAGAAAACAGTGGTAAAATGGCAAAATTACCACCCAACAGCTGCCTGGTTAGACTATGTAAATCAACTTGGTGGTCTTGATGTTATTTCAAATTCACAATTAGCTGCACTTCCAGCACTCAGCACCAAGAGTATGAACAAAACGTCCCTCCAAATAAGGATCAAAGTCTATAGGAGAACTCCTTTTAAGTAAGTTCTGTTGGTGCTTTTTTCATGTGTACCTTCAGGCTATTCTATCAATTTGGCACTTAAAAATACAAAATGCATTCAAGTGCAAACTTTATAATCTTGGTAACAGGCAAGTACCTGATTCTACTAAAAGACAAATCAATTTCAGTAAATGTTAATGATTTTGTAAAAATTCTTTAAAAGTACTAAGAAATCATTTTCAAAATTGACATATGCAAATCTTCCACTTTTACCCACGTAAAAAGGAGTGAAAGATCAACAGAGGTATTTTATTTGCAAACCTACTAATCTGAAAAACTGATTTTATAGCTGTTTTTATAGCTTCTTTAACATCTATAAAAGTGCAAAATATAATTACATAACGCTTGTCCTTAAGAATACTTACTAGTAGGAAAGACAGAAGAAAACAAAGTGAGATCGATTAAAAAAAAAAGACTATAACTCAACTACTTTAACACAGAGAGGTTAAAATGGGGAGGGGGTTTTTCGTATTTCCATACAAATTGTGAAATTATTTGTTCTAGCTCTGTGAAGAATACCGTTGGTAGCTTGATAGGGATTGCATTGAATCTATAAATTGCTTTGGGTAGTATACTCATTTTCACTATATTGATTCTTCCAATCCATGAACATGGTATATATTTCTCCATCTATTAGTGTCCTCTTTGATTTCTTTCACCAGTGTTTACAGTTTTCTCTATATAGGTCTTTAGTTTCTTTAGGTAGATATATTCCTAAGTATTTTATTCTTTCCGTTGCAATGGTGAATGGAATTGTTTCCTTAATTTCTCTTTCTGTTTTCTCATTATTAGTGTATAGGAATGCAAGGAATTTCTGTGTGTTGATTTTATATCCTGTAACTTTACTATAATCATTGATTAGTTCTAGTAATTTTCTGGTGGAGTCTTTAGGGTTTTCTATGTAGAGGATCATGTCATCTGCAAATAGTGAGAGTTTTACTTCTTCTTTTCCAATTTGGATTCCTTTTATTTCTTTTTCTGCTCTGATTGCTGTGGCCAAAACTTCCCAAACTATGTTGAATAGTAATGGTGAAAGCAGGCACCCTTGTCTTGTTCCTGATTTTAGAGGAAATTCAGGCTCTACTACAAAGCCACAGTTATCAAGACAGTATGGTACTGGCACAAAGACAGAAATATAGACAAAGGAGGCCAAGAATATACAATGGATTAAAGACAATCTCTTTAACAAGTGGTGCTGGGAAATCTGGTCAACCACTTGTGAAAGAATGAAACTAGAACACTTTCTAACACCATACATGAAAATAAACTCAAAATGGATTAAAGATCTCAATGTAAGACCAGAAACTATAAAACTCCTAGAGGAGAACATAGGCAAAACACTCTCTGACATATATCACAGCAGGATCCTCTATGACCCACCTCCCAGAATATTGGAAATAAAAGCAAAAATAAACAAACGGGACCTAATTAAACCTAAAAGCTTCTACACATCAAAGGAAACTATTAGCAAGGTGAAAAGACAGCCTTCAGAATGGGAGAAAATAATAGCAAATGAAGCAACTGACAAACAACTAATCTCAAAAATATACAAGCAACTCCTACAGCTCAACTCCAGAAAAATGACCCAATCAAAAAATGGGCCAAAGAACTAAATAGACATTTCTCCAAAGAAGACATACAGATGGCTAACAAACACATGAAAAGATGCTCAACATCACTCATTATCAGAGAAATGCAAATCAAAACCACTATGAGGTTCCATTTCACGCCAGTCAGAATGGCTGCGATCCAAAAGTCTACAAATAATAAATGCTGGAGAGGGTGTGGAGAAAAGAAAACCCTCTTACACTGTTGGTGGGAATGCAAACTAGTACAGCCACTATGGAGAACAGTGTGGAGATTCCTTAAAAAACTGGAAATAGAACTGCCTTATGATCCAGCAATCCCCCTGCTGGGCATACACACTGAGGAAACCAGAAGGGAAAGAGACACGTGTACCCCAATGTTCATCGCAGCATGTTTATAATAGCCAGGACATGGAAGCAACCTAGATGTCCATCAGCAGATGAATGGATAAGAAAGCTGTGGTACATATACACAATGGAGTATTACTCAGCCATTAAAAAGAATACATTTGAATCAGTTCTAATGAGGTGGATGAAACTGGAGCCTATCATACAGAGTGAAGTAAGCCAGAAAGAAAAACACCAACACAGTATACTAATGCATATATATGGAATTTAGAAAGATGGTAACAATAACCCTGTGTACGAGACAGCAAAAGAGACACTGATGTATAGAACAGTCTTATGGACTCTGTTGGAAAGGGAGAGAGTGGGAAGATTTGGGAGAATGGCATTGAAACATGTATAATATCATGTATGAAACGAGTTGCCAGTCCAGGTTCAATGCACGAATCTGGATGCTTGGGGCTGGTGCACTGGGACGACCCAGAGGGATGGTATGGGGAGGGAGGAGGGAGGAGGGTTCAGGATGGGGAACACATGTATACCTGTGGCAGATTCATTTCGATATTTGGCAAAACTAATACAATATTGTACAGTTTAAAAATAAAATAAAATTTAAAAAAATAAATAAATAAAATGAAACCAAAAATAAATAAATAAATAAAATGGGGAGGGGGGGAATTACATTGAAAACAATTTGTTTTATTGAAAACAATTTCTTAATTTTACAGTAAAATGAAACATATGTGAAACAGAGCCAAAAGGTAAGTCATATGCAGGAACACATGAAGAATTGGAAAAAAAGAAAAACGAAAGTGAAAGATAAAAAAGAGGAAGATTACACATAGATAAATAACAAGTGAAGGACTTTGGGAGCATTAATTACAGTAGTATTAATAGAACTATAAAGTATAAACATGCAACACACTGAACCTATATTTTATATTAATCAAAAATATAAAGTGTGAAAAAGTCACAGCATTATAAGAGACAGTCAGGGGAGGAATAAAAAAAGATTTCATTATTTCACATAAAGTACTATTAGTAGAAAAAATCCTTGGGTAAAGGGGAAAAAATCATTTTGAGGAAGGACGAGATGTCCAACAGAGTATTTGGAGAAATGAACAGGGGTTCTGTGAATTCAGAAGATAAGTATATAGCTATAATAAATAACAAAGGATACAAGAAGAACAACTTTTTTTCATGATTACAATACAAGTAGTCAATTGAAAGGAATATCTAAATGTTCATAAAAGAGGGGCATTAAAAGGTTTGATTAAAACCTTTCTTAATATAAAATTTCTTAAAAAGAAATTTAAATTTTTAGATAGTTAATTTAATCTTTAACAAAAGTTGTCATAACTTCATCAAATCTTAGAATACACTGAATCTTATAAACAACAAAAATGAATCAGGCATTATTTTATGAGAAGTAGGGAGTAATTTTTCCAACTAAAATTTAGTTAGCAGAAAATGGCACATTAGACTATATAGGATCAACTTTGACAACATTATTAAGAGGGCTGCTTTTGCAAAAAAAAATTCAAAACCTTCGTGAATTTTCTCCAAGGCTCCTAATTCCATGATATTCAAATAATTTATTATCCTTGTCAATTTTTTCTTTTTCAATTAAGACCTGGTCTAACTTAACTAGATATTCATTACAATGGGTTTCAATGAGGGACATTCTTAACACCACTTCCATGGACTTAAAGAAATTTTATATCTGCAAGATTTGTAATTCACTATATACTCATTATACTAATCGAAGTTTACCAGAATTTAATGCTGCATACTAATATGTTAAAATAACTTGTAACTGAAGAGACTACAGTCAGTTAAAAAGTACTCTGCCTTCCTCAGTGCTCTCAATATGCTTTGTATTGTCTGCATCTTCCCCATCATACACTAACTACTGAAAATAAACAGTCCATACCAGCAGTCATTCACATTGCAGGTGCACAAAATAAAAACCCCTGATTAGAGGCAGAAAGGACCCATATTAGGGACCATTCCTGGTAGCCACCTGAGAGGATACAAAAGCCAACCTAGAAATGGGAGCTTAAAAAAGTCTGCAGAGCTTTGACAAGGGAACTGTGGTAGGACTAGCCTGGAAATGTGTGAGTAGAACATTGCTCCTGAGTTTCTAAAGGTTAACTGTGACTAGATCATCATTTGGCTTTGATTCCATGAAAAGTCTAGGAGTAAGAGAGTAACTGTAACCAGAGTCAAAGATGGCCATTCACTCAACAAATATTCCATGAGTATCTATTAGGTGCCACATACAGCTCAAACCCCTGGGGATACGACAGTAAAAGAGACAATGTTACTGCTCTCAGGGAACTTCAATTATTGTGAGGAGAAAGACAAGGAACCAATAAACAAAAATGTCAGATAATGGAACACCATAAAGTAATGGAACAGAGGTAGAGAACTTATATAAGGTAGTCAGGTAACATTTGAACCAAAAAATCCAAATGAAATGAGGGAGTCACGTGAAGTTCTGAATGTTATTTCAAGGAAAGACAAAATAGAAAATATCTATGAGGGAATATGGCTTCCCTGGTGGCTCAGTGATAAAGAATCTGCCTACCAAGCAGGAAACTCGGGTTCTATACCTGGGTTGGGAAGATCCCCTGGAGAAGGAAATGGCAACCCACTCTAGTATTCTTGCCTGGGAAATACCATGAAAAGAGGAGCTTGGCAGGTTGCAGTCCATGGAGTTGCAAAAGAGCTAGACACAATTTAGCGACTAAACAACATGAGGTTATGGATAAGCATAGCTGTTCAAAGAAAAGCAGAAAAGTCAATGTGGGTAGAGAAAAGTGAGTAAGACAGAAATGGAAGGAGATCGAGTCAGAGAGACTTGCAGAGGCCAAATCATACAGGGCCTTAGAAGGCAAGGCAAGAACTAGGATTTCCTAACCATGTGATAGGAAGAAACTGCAGAGCTTACTGACAGGAAAGTAACCAAGAAAGCAGGAAAGTGACAAGATCTGAAACGTGCTTTTTAAAGTCTGGATTACTCTGGTGAACAGAGAAATAATCCCTCTTATTTGACCTTACAGGCTTAAATTATAAACAGGCTAACCTTAAAATCCCTGCCATTAAGCCTTATTCTATATAGGAGTCTGTTGCTGATTTTAAAGGCTTAAAGATAAAAAACAAACAAGCTTTGAATATATTACTGTCACAAAACACAAAAGAATAAAGAATTCTTCTGCATTATTTTTCAAAAAAAAGTAACTGATCTCAATCTAAACCTCACCTGTTCCAAGTTTTAGAAGGCACTGTTCTTAAGATTCTTTTTTTTCCTGCCACTCTAGACAAGAGAGTTGAAAAAAAGGGACTCATGCCAAAAGCCAAAACGCTTTGATTGCCCTCTAGTGCCCATCTTAAAGAATAAAGACCTTCCCACATTAGTCTGGAAATAGTAATGAACACATGCAAGTTTTGGAATAGAGCTTCTAGCATCCTCTGCTGACAGAATCTTGCAGGTGAAATTAAACTGCTTTCTGTTTTAAAGAACACTAATTTTCCTCTGAAGTTAAAATTATTAAGTTTTCTCATATTGTTTTTTAAAAACTTTCTTTCCAGTCAGCTGCAATTACATTAAAACTGGTTATTAATCAAACACTGGTAATGATGATGAAAATAATGATAAAATCCAGCAATTTTGACTACTTAGTATGTGTCAATCTGTATGTTAAATGTTTACATCAATCATCTCATTTCTCATAGTAATCAATTCCTGAGAACTAAAAGAGAGTTTTTTTCCCACTCTCAATTCTTCAACCTTTCCTTATGCATGAGGGAAAGAGACTGACTGATACAGGTGGTTGGCAATGACTAAGGCCAAAGGATGAGAAGCCTCAGACCAGAAGTCAGGGAAGCATAGTGGTGGCCCCAACTTGGACTCTTCACCACAGAACGTGCCAACCAGGGAGTCAGAGAAAGTTCATGGAAAACAGGTGCTCACAACTAAAAAGTCACTGTTACATCTAGCCTTTAGTTACAGTCATAAAAAAGTAACTTTCAGTTTTCTGTAGTAATGGGAAACAGGATAGCAGGGATACTGAAAATCCTCAATAATCCCAAAGTTTCCATTTGATTATGTTACAACCTTCTTTACCTTTAAAATAAAAATCAGAATTGTGCACATGTAATAGATATGGTTTAAAAATCATTTTTCACCTCTTTCCTGACTCCCTTGAATTTTTATTCACTATTCAGTTCAAAGGAAGATATCATGCCTTCAAATACTCACTATGTACTTCTAATTATTTAAAAGTTGGTGTAGTCTGACAAAGTTCTATAATGGTGTGATATCATTTTCATTTGCATTCTATTTGAAAGGACAATTTTATTACCATTGTAGATAAGTAAAATGGATCAAAGGAAAAATAAGTGAAAAGGAAGCTTGTCATCAAAAGAAATTATGATGTACAACATTAACACTTCCAATCCAGTGATTTCAACAGTAACACTAAAGTACTTACTAACCAGCAACTGAAGGAAGATGCATATTAAAAAAATTAATCACAATCAGTATGCTTAATGTAAAACCATCAACATGTTCTCTGGTAATTTTCCTTTCAATTCTAGTGCTATCAATAACTCAATTTTTAGAAGTCTGTGCCTAGAAGAGAGCACAAAGAACTATTACGGTGACAGGAATGTCCCATATATTATTTAGGATAGCGACAGCAACTGATATATACAGAATTCTCAAATCTGTTCAAACTGAAACCGTAAGATCTGTGCAAATTACTATATATAATTACACCTCAATCAAAACAATCACATTTTAAGTTTTGTGGGACTGCTTTAAGAAGAGAAAATTATAACTTTTTTTTTGCCTCATTTAAAAGGTAGGTTCATAATTGTATAGACTATTAGTCTATACAATTAAATTAACTAATTAATCTCATTCAACTGTGGGGCAGTTCTTACAATTAATAAACTATCAGGTAACTAAATTTTAAGTTTAGGACAAGGTATATATAATGGCTCTTACAAGAACAGGTGTCTATTTGCATTTTCGTGCTCACATTTCTTCTGTTCAGTCCTCTATCCCTGCTTCCATTTTCCACGTAAAAACTAGAGATTGATATGTCAAAAATAGAAAATACTCTCAAATGTCATAAAATGACATTTTCAATTATAAAAACCAAATACATTCAATTCCAATTGACAAACATTTACTCTCTGTAGTATATTAAAGGCACTATACTAGAGGTTTCAAAGGTTTTTAAAAACTACTGTACTATTTATATACAAATCCCTGCACCTGAGGTCATCACATTGGATTGCAAAGGCAAGGCACAGTAGTTAACATAAGAATCAAGTACTGATTTTACAAGAAAAAACAGTTTGCTACAGAAGGCTGAAAACAGGACTGGGAAGTAGTAGCACATGAGCTGGCATCTAGAGAGGCTGCTTGAAGGAAATCACATTTGAAATGGTCTCCAAAGGCTAGAGAGAATATTAACAAGCAGAAATGGGAGGAATGGGAAAGAAGCATTAAAGTTTTGATCAGTGTCCCCTCAGAACTAGCTGACTTTTTTGTAAGAGAGAATTAATGGGCAAATAGGAATTGCTGAGGTCTAACACATTTACGGAGAAGGCAATGGCACCCCACTCCAGTACTCTTGCCTGGAAAATCCCATGGATGGAGGAGCCTGGTAGGCTGCAGTCCATGGGGTCGCGAAGAGTCGGAAACAACTGAGTGACTTCACTTTCACTTTTCACTTTCATGCATTGGAGAAGGAAATGGCAACCCACTCCAGTGTTCTTGCCTGGAGAAGCCCTGGGATGGGTGAGCCTGGTGGGCTGCCGTCTATGGGGTCGCACAGAGTCGGACACGACTAAAGCGATTTAGCAGCAGCAGCAGCAGCAGCAGCAACACATTTACAAATCAGACCTTCTCTACATCAGCCTGTTCTAATGAGACATTAGACAAGTCCTTCCTTTAAAAAAAAAAAAACCTTGAATTACTGAATTACTTATAGAACCAGTGCTAAATGAGGAATGAAATATATGTCACTTGTGAAAATAAAAGAGATCAGAGAGGAAGCAAAACTCCTTTTTTAAAAAAATTATAAGCATCAATTCAATTAAGGGAAAATTGCTTACTTTGCTTACAGTTATAACTTGTTTCACTAAAGAAGAGCATTCTGGGCTTCACTGGCAGCTCAGTGGTAAAGAATCCTCCTGCCAATGCAGGAGAAAAAGGTTCGATTCCGGGGCCAGGGAAATCCCACACAGTGCAGTACAACTAAGCCCGTGTGCCACAACTGTTGAGCCTGTGCTCTACAGCCCGTGAGCCGCAACTACTGAGCCCAGGTGCCTAGACCCTGTATTCGGCAATAAGGGAAAACCACTGCAAGCCTGTGTACTGCAACTGGAGAACAGCCCCTGCTCACTGCAACTGGAGAAGGCCTACGTACAACAACGAAGACCCAGTGCAGCCATAAATAACATAAAAAATAATTTTTTTTAAGGCACATTCTTCTAAAGTTAAAGTGTAACAGAGCAGGATGAGCACAGCCCTTAGCAGGCAGCCATTGCTGGGCCTCAGTATTCTGCATCCTGCTACTAGGCAACACGTATTGCTCAGCGATTAGTCGGTGTCTCAGTAGGCCCCACCTATAAGCAGCCAACTGCCAATGAGCGACACTTAGTTGTCCTGCTCAGCTATTAGGCAGCACCGCAGTGGGCCCTGACCACTGGTAATTGTCAATGAGTGATCACTGCAGAAGTGATACCGTCAACAGATAGCGGTGTGATGGTCATCAGGTGGAGAGTGAGGTAAGAGGCAGATTCAGGCCTCCTCCTGGAGGCCCTCCAGCTCACCCAGCCTTGGGCCAGCAGATGAGCTGGACGGCCCAGGGAACAGACTGGAGACTACGTCCTGAGGACTCCAGAGCTCTCACTAAGGCTCTCCACTAGCCATGGCCCAGGCCTTGAGGCAGCAAGGTGAACCTCTCCCTGTCTCTGCAACCTAACAGCAGTGGCCATCTGCTTGGTCACAGTCTGTAAGACCTGGTCTCCCCATTTGGGTGGCCTGAGGAGACTGAGAGCCAGGTGGGTTGGGTGCCGAGCTCCCTCAGGGATGACAGCTGGGCAGGTTATAGGAACCTGGCCCTGAAGGAGCTGCCAACTTAGATCTGCCTCCTCTTACCCAGAAGTGGGACTTCGGATAGTGAAAGCTGTGCCTTGGGACTTTGCCCTTTCTTGTCAGGACGGAGAATAAAATTCATCTGATACAGATTTACAGGAACATCATGACCTGACCATGACTGGACCTCAAGAACAAAGGATCTGACACCGAGAAGTCTGCAACAACTAACCACACCCATCCATCACCTTTTGCTTTTAAAGGGACTTGCCGGAAGCTTTCAGTTACTTCGGGGTTCTTAGGGCATGAGCCACCAATCTCCTTGTACAAATCTGTAATAAAATTTTCTCTGTTCCAAACTCTATTGTTTAGTATTGATGGGCCTCACTGTGTGTCAGGCACACGGGCTTGAAATTCAGTAACAAAAGCACTTAAAATATACTTTTTTTGTTAAGATCTCTTCTTCAGAATGCTTTTGTAAAGTTAAAAAGAAATCTAGGGCTTCCCTGGTGGTCTAGTGGTTAAGAATCTGCCTGTCAATGCAGGGGACACAAGTTCGATCCCTGGTCCAGGAAGATCCCACATGCCACATAGCATCTAGGTCCACGCACCACAACTACTGAGCTCTAAGGTCCAAGCGCCTGTGCTCCGCAACAAGAGAAGCCACTGCAATAACAAGCCCGAGCACTGCAACTACGGAATAGCCTCCACTTGCCATAACTAGAGAAAACCCTGAGCAGCATCAAAGATCCAGCACAGCCATAAGTATGTTATAAAAATTAAATAAATAGGGCAAACTAACCTTTGTGGGAAAAAAAAATTAGTAATTACTGTTTGTTCAGTGGTTCTTATTCAATTCTTCTTTGTACCGAAAAACGTTACAGTGTTATTTATATTCTCTCATCTGAACTTATGTTTTGTTGCTGCTATTCCTGTTGTAAAACGGGTTTTTCAATTTTAACCCTTTAAACTTAGACACTATCAATTCTGCTTTGATTAGTCCCTTTTTGTTTTAGGTAGCTTCATATCAAATACAATAATATTCTCACTTTTTTCTAATATATAGTCTTGATTATTTCAGTTTGTTTAGCAAAAATGTCTGGAATAATATAATAATGTGACAGTTACCACCTTTTATTCTTAATTTTAAAGGGAATACCTCTAGTGCTCCTTAATTATGTATAACACTGACTGGTGGTGTGAAGCATGAATGAATCATTTAATACAATATTAAAGTTTCCTTTTAGTTTCATTTTAAAATATTTTCTTAGGAATCATGTTAACTATTTTAAATTCCATTTTTGTTATATATTAAAAGAGAGGATCGTAATGATAAATACCAGGCACCATTCTAAGGGCTTTATATATATATATTTGTTCATTTACTCAACCATCCAGACCACCGAATTAGGTGTTTTATTAGCTCTGTTTTACAAAGGAGGAAAGAAAGACAGAGAGGTTAGAGAAGTCAGTTCAGTTCAGTTCAGTCGCTCAGTCATGTCTAATCTTTGCGACCCCATGAATCGCAGCACACCAGGCCTCCCTGTCCATCACCAACTCCTGGAGTTCACCCAGACTCACGTCCATCGAGTCAGTGATGCCATCCAGCCATCTCATCCTCTGTCATCCCCTTCTCCTCCTGCTCCCAATCCCTCCCAGCATCAGAGTCTTTTCCAATGAGTCAACTCTTCGCATGAGGTGGACAAAGTACTGGAGTTTCAGCTTTAGCATTATTCCTTCCAAAGAAATCCCAGGGCTGATCTCCTTCAGAATGGACTGGTTGGATCTCCTTGCAGTCCAAGGGACTCTCAAGAGTCTTCTCCAACACCACAGTTCAAAGCCATCAATTCGTCAGCAATCAGCCTTCTTCACAGTCCAACTCTCACATCCATACATGACCACTGGAAAAACCATAGCCTTAACTAGACGAACCTTTGTTGGCAAAGTAATGTCTCTGCTTTTTAATATGCTATCTAGGTTGGTTGTAACTTTCCTTCCAAGAAGTAAGCATCTTTTAATTTCATGGCTGTAGTCACCATCTGTAGTGATTTTGGAGCCCAGAAAAATAAAGTCTGGCATTGTTTCCACGGTTTCCCCATCTATTTCCCATGAAGTGATGGGACCAGATGCCATGATCTTCATTTTCTGAATGTTGAGCTTTAAGCCAACTTTTTCACTCTCCACTTTCACCTTCATCAAGAGGCTTTTTAGTTCTTCTTCACTTTCTGCCATAAGGGTGGTGTCATCTGCATATCTGAGGTTATTGATATTTCTCCCAGCAATCTTGATTCCAGCTTGTGTTTTTTCCAGTCCAGCGTTTCTCATGATGTACTCTGCATATAAGTTAAATAAGCAGGGTGACAATATATAGCCTTGATGTACTTCTTTTCCTATTTGGAACCAGTCTGTTGTTCCATGTCCAGTTCTAACTGTTGCTTCCTGACCTGCATACAAATTTCTCAAGAGGCAGGTCAGGTGGTCTGGTATTCCCATCTCTTTCAGAATTTCCCACAGTTGATTGTGATCTACACAGTCAAAGGCTTTGGCATAGTCAATAAAGCAGAAATAGATGTTTTTCTGGAACTCTCTTGCTTTTTCCATGATCCAGTGGATATCGGCAATTTGATCTCTGGTTCCTCTGCCTTTTCTAAAACCAGCTTGAACATCAGAAAGTTCACGGTTCATGTATTACTGAAGCCTGGCTTGGAGAATTTTGAGCATTACTTTACTAGCGTGTGAGATGAGTGCAATTGTGCTGTAGTTTGAGCATTCTTTGGCATTGCCTTTCTTTGGGATTGGAATGAAAACGGACCTTTTCCAGTCCTGTGGCCAGTGCTTAGTTTTCCAAATTTGCTGGCATATTGAGTGCGACACTTTCACAGCATCATCTTTCAGGATTTGAAATAGCTCAACTGGAATTCCATCACCTCCACTAACTTTGTTCATAGTGATGCTTTCTAAGGCCCACTTGACTTGACATTCCAGGGTGTCTGGCTCTAGGTCAGTGATCACATCATCATCATTATCTGGGTCGTGAAGATCTTTTTTGTACAATTATAAGTAATTCCCAAAGTCACACAGCTTGAAAGTTAAAGACCTCCATCTGGCTTTAAAGTCCATTTCTCTAATCACTACTCTATATTGCCTCCCTGTATCTGTATTTTATTGACGAGACTACAATCATAGAAGTCCAGTCAACAGTGGACATTGAGAGATGACTTAACATAGCTAATCACATTGAAGTGATATAAGATTAGACTAAGGTGGTAGTAATGGAGACAGAAATGGTATATAGTTTGGAGACAAAGCTAGTAAGACTAGTTAAAGAATTAAGAGATTGGATGTAGAGTAATAAGGAAGGAAAGGAATAAACAATGGTGATTAGGTTGTGGCTTATCCTTAGTAAGTACTGAGAACCTTGTTTCCTGTTTTTTTATATTAATCTTATTTGTGTACCTTGGTTTCCCTTTTATCATTCATTCTTCCTAATGTATGCTTTCTTATAGCATGTCATCTCTAAATCTTTTTTGGAACAAGGTAAAACATACAAAAACAAGTTTATTCACAAATACTTAAAAGACATTTTATATCCAGTACTGTTCCCTTTGGGTTTGTTCTATACCCGTCCTAGATTTTTCTTTTTATGGGGGTGGTGGGATGGGGGCTGCGGGGGGAGCTGCACTGGGTCTTAGTTGCAACATATGAACTCTTAGTTGTGGCCTGTGGGATCCAGTTCCCATACCAGGGATCAAACCCGGGCCACCTGCTTTGGGAGGTTGGAGTCTTGGCCACTTGACCATCAGGGAAGTCCCTGACCTAAATTTTTAAATTAAGATCACAATTGCCTTATTTTTGTAATCCCATCATTTGTTTCTAATGACAGGCACAGTTTATGATCAATGTGGAAACTGGAAAAGAACAGAAAAATAGACGGCAGAAATAAACATTATTCTCACTCCTATAATATAGAAGGAAGCAATGGGAGGACTTTTTACCATACACGTGTAATATTTAAAATTTTAAAATCATAATGTCCATATAGTTTTATGTCCTCTCCGTAGCGCTACTGAAAACGCTTAACATGCCTAAAGACTACATAATACTTTCATATGACTACATAACAGTTTGCTGGTCCTTCCCCCATTATCAGGTATTTATTTACATTATTTTTAATTATTCCAATATTTCAGTTATTTTCAGGTTTTTTAGATATGGAAACTTTCTGCCAAGAGAAAGCTCTGAGCAAGCCTAATATAAAAAAGAGCTAGCCTTGTTGAATATAGGGGAAGGGTCCAACCCCACCAAAACCACCCTTCAATAGTGTTCAGCGGAACACATTCTGAAAACCACTACAACATGCAGTGCTGTGATAAACATCTTTGTGCATAAAGCTTTTTCCAAATTTCCTGAGGCTAGAATCCCAGAAGTCATGGTACTAAGTTAAAAAAAATAAATAAACATCTTTAAGCTACCAAGTGAACATTTCATGCAAAGATGGGCACAATAAAGGACAGAAATGGTATGGACCTAACAGAAGCAGAAGATATTAAGAAGAGATGGCAAGAATACACAGAAGAACTGTACAAAAAAGATCTTCACGACCCAGATAATCACGATGGTGTGATCACTGACCTAGAGCCAGACATCCTGGAATGTCAAGTCAAGTGGGCCTTAGAAAGCATCACTATGAACAAAGTTAGTGGAGGTGATGGAATTCCAGTTGAGCTATTTCAAATCCTGAAAGATGATGCTGTGAAAGTGTCACACTCAATATGCCAGCAAATTTGGAAAACTAAGCACTGGCCACAGGACTGGAAAAGGTCCGTTTTCATTCCAATCCCAAAGAAAGGCAATGCCAAAGAATGCTCAAACTACAGCACAATTGCACTCATCTCACACGCTAGTAAAGTAATGCTCAAAATTCTCCAAGCCAGGCTTCAGCAATACATGAACCGTGAACTTTCTGATGTTCAAGCTGGTTTTAGAAAAGGCAGAGGAACCAGAGATCAAATTGCCGATATCCACTGGATCATGGAAAAAGCAAGAGAGTTCCAGAAAAACATCTATTTCTGCTTTATTGACTATGCCAAAGCCTTTGACTGTGTGGATCACAATCAACTGTGGGAAATTCTGAAAGAGATGGGAATACCAGACCACCTGATCTGCCTCTTGAGAAATTTGTATGCAGGTCAGGAAGCAACAGTTAGAACTGGACATGGAACAATAGACTGGTTCCAAATAGGAAAAGGAGTACGTCAAGGCTGTATATTGTCACCCTGCTTATTTAACTTATATGCAGAGTACATCATGAGAAACGCTGGACTGGAAAAAACACAAGCTGGAATCAAGATTGCTGGGAGAAATATCAATAACCTCAGATATGCAGATGACACCACCCTTATGGCAGAAAGTGAAGAGGAACTAAAAAGCCTCTTGATAAAAGTCAAAGTGGAGAGTGAAAAAGTTGGCTTAAAGCTCAACATTCAGAAAATGAAGATCATGGCATCTGGTCCCATCACTTCATGGGAAATAGATGGGGAAACAGTGGAAACAGTGGCAGACTTTATTTTTCTGGGCTCCAAAATCACTGCAGATGGTGACTGCAGCCATGAAATTAAAATACGCTTACTCCTTGGAAAGAAAGTTATGACCAACCTAGATAGCATATTGAAAAGCAGAGACATTACTTTGCCAACAAAGGTCCATCTAGTCAAGGCTATGGTTTTCCCTGTGGTCATGTATGGATGTGAGAGTTGGACTGTGAAGAAGGCTGAGCGCCGAAGAATTGATGCTTTTGAACTGTGGTGTTGGAGAAGACTCTTGAGAGTCCCTTGGACTGCAAGGAGATCCAACCAGTCCATTCTAAAGGAGATCAGCCCTGGGATTTCTTTGGAAGGAATGATGCTGAAGCTGAAACTCCAGTACTTTGGCCACCTCATTCGAAGAGCTGAGTCACTGGAAAAGACTCTGATGCTGGGAGGGATCGGGGGCAGGAGGAGAAGGGGACGACAGAGGATGAGATGGCTGGATGGCATCACTGACTCGATGGACATGAGTCTGGGTGAACTCCAGGAGTTGGTGATGGACAGGGAGGCCTGGTGTGCTGCGATTCACGGGGTCGCAAAGAGTCGGACACGACTGAGCGACTGAACTGAACTGAACTGAAGCCTCCCGATATTTAGTAATAATAGTCTCAGTAACTATCAGTGCTACTGCCTCAATTTCTAGAGTATCTACCTGGTCACAGCGCTTCACAAAATTTGACAGTTATAATAAGTGTAATTCAAGATAGGCACAAAAGAATGTAAAAATGAGTAAGATTCAAAAGGACAGGAGTTTACCATCTCTCCCAAGTCATCTTCGGAAGCAATTAAACACAAACACTTAGAGACACCGACCTTCACATGTCATTAAAGAAACGTTTTTCACAAAATAAAAATCAAAATAAATGTTACCTCTAAGCTATTTGGGAGAAAGAATGTTCTTAAGTAAGTGTTATATGGACACTTCAAAGGGGCTTCATTAGCACAGAGAAGCAGGGCAGCAATTCCATATCCTTCTTTTAAGAAAATATCATTTTGTAAGCAATAACCCATATCCATAAGTATCCATGAGGCATGATACTGATCAGAACCTATGAAGGTAACCTAATTTAGTTAACCTATGACCCCAACTGTGACTATGTAAGTGAGAAGTCACAAATGGTTTGGGAAGAGGTACATCAGAATAACCTATGAAGACGTTTTTTTGGTAAATTTTTTTTTTGGTAGAAGCCTTTTTTTTGTAAAAAGACTTTTTTAAAAAATTTATTTTAATTGGAGGTTAATCACTTTACAATATTGTAGGGATTTTTGCCATACATTCACATGAATCAGCCATGGATGTACATGTGTTCCCCACCCTGAATCCCCCTCCCACCTCCCTCCCCATCCCATCCCTCAGGGTCGTCCCAGTACACAGGCCCTGAGCGCCCTGTCTCATGCATCGAACCTGGACGGGCGATCTGTTTCATATACGGTAATACACATGTTTCAGTGCTATTCTCTCAAATCATCCCACCCTCACCTTCTCCCTCAGAGTCCAAAAGTCTGTTTTTATATCTGTGTCTCTTATGCTGTCTCGCATGTAGGGTCATCATTACTATCTTTCTAAATTCCATATATATGCATTAATATACTGTATTGGTGTTTTTCTTTCTGACTTATTTCACTCTGTATAATAGGCTCCAGTTTCATCTACCTCATTAGAACTGATTCAAATGCATTCTTTTTAATAGCTGAGTAATATTCTATTGTGTGTATGTACCACAGCTTTCTTATCCATTCATCTGCCGATGGACATCTAGGTTGCTTCCATGTCCTAACTATTGTAAACAATGCTGTGATGAACACTGGGGTACTATGAAGACTTTTGTTGTAACACAGATTGCAGGAGCTGGGGCCGGTTCACCCTAGTCCTACTGACCTGACCTCTGAATTATAGAACCTATAAATATACATTTTTTAAATTGTACCAAATATGATTCTTACATTCAGATTAAGAATCATTGAGCCATTAAAAATACTTATCCTTAATTTCAATAACACTTGCTGAAATATTTAACCATTCAAGTGTGTAAATGTGGTTACTTTCCTACAAATATAATAGAATGTCTCTCTAAAAAGCCACACTGCTTTGCAAGTTTCTGAACAACAAAAAAATCGAGTTGCATTCAGGAATTCCCAGGAGTCGCACCTGCTTGCTGTAGTAGTTTATTTTTCCTCATCTAGGGAACGAGTACTATTACTGGCAATATGACGTGTATTACCAGGAGTTTAATCCTGCAGCAGGGAAGGGACTGAAAATCAGAGGCAAAAGACAAGTGACAACAGCAAAACTTTAGTAGGAGAAAACAAAAGCCTGAGTGATCTTAGATGTTGAATTTAGGGCTTCCCTGGTGGCTCAGAGGTTAAAGAGTCTGCCTCCCATTCGGGAAACCTGGGTTCGATCCCTGGGTCGGGAAGATCCCCTGGAGAAGGAAATGGCCACCCACTCCAGTATTCTTGCCTGAAGAATCCCATGGACGGAGGAGCCTGGTGGGCTACAGTCCACAGGGTCTCAAAGAGTCGGACATGACTGAGAGACTTCACCTTACCTCTTCACCTCTGGAGATTAAATATGGACGTGTGTCATGAGTGATTAGAAAACTGGATCCAAAGTTCAAATGAAATGAAGTAATGCTTCCAGTTGCTCTGAATGAATAGGAGTCATGAGTATAAGAAGATGTAAGAAACTCCCCCCAGGCTGCATATGAAATGTTAAGGGAGATAAGGATGTATACTCTCAGGGAATGCTTATGACTGGAGAAACATAAGGAAATATTAAGTTGTAAAAGAGGCCCTAGCAGAAATGTAAGCACCATCAAAGCAGGGATTTGTCTGCATTATTTTCTGCTATATCCCTAACATCTAGAAAATATGTGACTCAGAAGATGTGTGCCCAACAAATATCTGTTGAAAAAATAGTCAGAGATAGGCAGCAACCAACAGAGAAATAGCAAGGGAAGAGTTTCAAGGAAGAAGTTAACA
This sequence comes from Bos indicus, assembly GCF_029378745.1. Lineage (NCBI taxonomy): Eukaryota > Metazoa > Chordata > Mammalia > Artiodactyla > Bovidae > Bos > Bos indicus. The sequence continues at coordinate 36,864,036 of NC_091779.1, forward strand.
TTGTCCAATAATGCAGAGGTAGATACAGAATGAGACCTGAGAAGGGTCTTTGGATATTTGGATTTTGTCATCTCTGTGAAACGGTAAGGGCAGAAACTGAGAACAAAGACAAGGAGAAACTGTGGAGTGACACAGTAAACGTGGCAAAGGAGCAAACTGGAAAAGAGGTTGGAGGGGAAACTGCATGCTTGCAGGTTAAGAGCCAAGAGCAAGTAGAGAGACAAAAGCGTGAAACGAAAGATACAAAAGGGTGATGGTGATAAAAAAAAAGGAGAGGAAGTCAAGGGCACCCATAGAATGGTTAACAGCCTCAGTAAGCAGACAGGACAATTCTGATATATTTCAAGTTGTAAAAAATATAGCTAGCATTCTGCTGTATAAAACATTCTCCTATAATTTTGTTTAGTATTACCTCAAACTGATTTCCTGAAGGAACTAAATTCAGTTTCTGAATCAACAAGCAAAGAATTACCAGACTCTAAGTCCAACCAACCACAAAAACAAAATTCTTTAAAAGGCCAGAAACATTTGAACTCAACATTAAAACGTCAGCCCAACACTGCTATGTAAACTACCTACAATGAATCATGCTAATTTGTCTGTCTGCTGCTGCTGCTGCTAAATCGCTTCAGTCGTGTCCAACTCTGTGCGACCCCATAGACGGCAGCCCACCAGGCTCTCCCGTCCCTGGGATTCTCCAGTCAAGAATACTGGAGTGGGTTGCCATTTCCTTCTCCAGTGCATGAAAGTGAAAAGTCAAAGTGAAGTCGCTCAGTCGTGTCCAACCCTCAGTGACCCCATGGACTGCAGCTTTCCAGGCTCCTCCATCCATGGGATTTTCCAGGCAAGAGTACTGGAGTGGGGTGCCATTGCCTTCTCCGAATTTGTCTGTCTAAATCCCACAATAACATTCATAGTCGAGATAGTATTCAGTAGATTTCCTTTGCCTGCTGCTGCTGAGTCACTTTAGTCGTGTCCGACTATGTGCAACCCCAGAGACGGCAGCCCACCAGGCTCCCCCGTCCCCGGGATTCTCCAGGCAAGAACACTGGAGTGGGTTGCCATTTCCTTCTCCAATGCATAAAAGTGAAAGTGAAGTCGCTCAGTCGTGTCCAACCCTCAGCGACCCCATGGACTGCAGCCTTCCAGGCTCCTCCGTCCATGGGATTTTCCAGGCAAGAGTACTGGAGTGGGGTGCCATTACTATTGCTTGATCTAGAAGGCTGCCAATAACCCACTTATCAAATATAATAGAGTATAAAACTTTGTTGTCACTCAGAACTTAAAAAAGAGACTGAGGTTGCCACTCATTATGTCTGAAAACCGAAGACCTCAATTCAAGACCAATATAATTTACCTGAATCTAGGAAGGCCACTGCAAAGCCACATTCACAATGTTTCCAAATATCCAAGCTATCTGCTTCACCTACCATCTCTGTCTTAGTCTTTAAAATGTTGGTTGTGATATATATTGCAAAGAAAAATAGGAGAAATGGAAACAAGAAACCTCCCACTTTTATTTTATCTCCAATCTAAAGCTTCAGACTTAATCCATTCACAATGCTAACAAGTACTCCATTATCAACTGCTGGTGGTTTAGTCACTAAGTCAAGTCTGACTTTTGCAACCCCATGGATTGTAGCCCACCAGGCTCCTCTGTCCATGGAATTTTCCAGGCAAGAATACTGCAGTGGGTTGCCATTTCGTTCTCTAGAGGATCTTTCTGACCCAAGGATCGAACCTGGGTATCCTGCATTGCAGGCAGATTCTTTACTGGCTTTACTGACTTAGCTATGAAGTCGCTCAGTCGTGTCCAACTCTGCGACCCCATGGACTGTAGCCTATCAAGCTCCTCCATCCATGGGATTTTCCAGGCAAGAGTGCTAGAGTGGACTGCCATTTCCTTCTCCAAGGGATCTTCCCGACCCAGGAATCAAACCCGGGTCTCCCACATTGCAGGCAGATGCTTTACTGTCTGAGCCACCATTATCAGACAGTGCATACTTTAAAACTGAAGCTGTACTGGCACAAATCACCAACAGCCTTGCTGTGACCCACACGTTATTCAATCAGCATTTTCTGTTTACTACGTTTACAAGAGGAAAGGCACACCATAAAAAGTTTTACTACCAAAAAGAACCAATACATAATCTTACAAAAAAAACAGAAAGCTGTCATTCAGTCTCCTGATACACTTCAGTTACAGCCATGAGAAACTAAAGCTTCCAATCAGGCTTCTGAGACCCAGACCCAAGCATGTTTTCCCTTCTCTGCCTAGCTGCACTTTGGGTTTACTCACATATCAGTTCCAAGTTAAAGGTTCCGTCTTCACTAACACTATATTCTAGACAAGTTGACTTTCCCATCTTCCCGAATCTAATCTTGTGCACTGTGCCCTTGTTTCAAACATTCACTCTTCCTAGATTGGAGGTGGGCTCCTCCCACCTCACCCATCAAAACGTTACCCTCTACAAGGCTCGTTCAAATTCCACATCCTTCAGAAAGTACAGGCATTCCCTTTTATCCTTGGTTTTTGTTTTCCTCAATTTCAGTTCCCCTTGGTATGAAAATACTATTAGATGGAAAGTTCCAGAAACAAACAATTTGTGAGTTTTAAATTGTATGCCTTCCTGAGCAACAAGACAAAATCTCAAGCTATCCTTTTCCTTCCTGCCCAGCAAGTACACCATTCCTTTGTAGGACATATCCTACCATCAGTCACTTTAGTAGTCTGTCAAGGTATCACTGTTTGTGTTCAAGTAATTCTCATTTTACTTAATAATGGCCCCAAAGTGCAAGAGGGATGCTGGCAATTTGCATATGCCTAAGAGAAGCTATAAAGTGCTTGCTTGGAACAGGCAACAAAGATCTGGGATTTGAGTTCAACAGGTGTATGGAGTTTTCCTTTCCCTTCTTGGCTCCTGCCGTTTCTGGGTCCAGCGATCACTTATCTTATTAAAGGCCTCCTATTTGGCCCTTGTATACTCCAACTCCTTACAAAGTTTATCTCCAGGAGGCTCCAAGAGTTCCAAACCAAACTGATGTTACTACAAGGGTGGAAGCTGCTTTCAGATATGTAATACCTCAGTTTAGATCAAGTAGAGCGAGACTTCTGCTCTGCTAGGCAGGACTACGCCCATGCACAGCAGAAAGAAGTTACAGAAGAAAGAGACCTCTGCCCCAATTCCCAAGAAGTATCTTCTGTATGAAGTCTCTCAGGGGAGTCTTAGGAGAAGCACACTGACTGAAACTGCCCACCCTGGCCAGGCACCATAGCAACCATTTGTGTGAGTTATTTTATGATAGAAGGTCCTAGTAAGGAACACTGAACTAATAAGCCACCAACAACCAGAAGAGTCTGGGAAAGGTCAAAGGGAGACGCCATGTTTCTGACCATGCCCCCAAACCCTTCTTGCTGGCATCCGTCTTGGCTGAGCAATGAGTATGCCAACCAGGAAGGACGAGTCAGACTGATTAGCCAAAGACAACCCGGAAACTAATCCCATCACCATAAAACCGAGACTGGGAGACACCAGGCAGAGCAGTTCTCCCAGATGCTCTCTGCCTGGGCGCCCTTTCCAATAAAGTCTCTTGCTTTGTCAGCACATGTCTTCCTCAGATAATTCTTTTCTGAGTGTTAGACAAGAACCCACTCCTGAGGCCTTAGAGGGCATCCCGCTTCCTACAACAGGTGAAAAGTTAAAAAGTACTCAACTTGAAAGGAAAAAAAACGGTATGTGGAGGTTGCTAAGATCTACAGTAAGAACCAATCTATCTGTGAAACTGTGAAGAAACCAAAAGAAACTCATGCTAGTTTTGCTGTTGTGCCTCAAACGCCAAGTTATAGCCATAGTGCATGAAAAATGCTTAGTTAAGATGGAAAAAAACATTGTATCTGCACAATAGCATATTTTGGGAGAGAAGGAAAGACCACATTCACATACAGGCATACCTTGTATTAATGTCCTTTATTGAGTTTTTAAAAATTGAAGATTTTGTGTCAGCTCTGCTTGGAACAAGTCTATTGGCACAATTTTTCCAATACTTTTTCTCAATTCATGTCTCCATGTCATGTTTTGGTAAATTTCACAATATTTCAAACCCTCCACCAGTAAAGAGATTACAATTCACTGAAGGCTCAGACAGTAGTTAAGGGTTTTTAGCAATAATGTATTTTTAAATTAACATATGTACCTTGTTTTAAATATAATGCTGCACTGCACACTTAACAGACTATAGTGCAAACATACTTTTATCTTCACTGGGAAACCAAGAAGTTCTTGTAACCTGCTGTATTGCAACATTTGCTTCATTATGGTGGTCTGGAATCCAACCAGCATTTATCTCCAAAGTATGCCAGTAACTTTTATTACAATATATTGATATATATGTTCTAAGTTACTGTTGTTAGTCTCTCAATGTACCTAATTTATAAATTAAACTTTATCATAGGTATGCATGTATAGGAAAAACACAGCATACATAAGGTTAGGTACCATCCACAGTTTCAGAAATCTACTGGGGTCTTGAAACATACCCCCCCTGAATAAGGGGGGACTGCTGTATTTCTTCTCTGGATCTGATCTCATTAGCCTCATCTTTCCATTTCCCTCTAGTAAGAAAACTCAGCTACACATAAATCACATGACAATTTCACCACAATATCAACTGTATATGCATGCTCAATCATGTCCAACTCTTTGTGACCCCATGGACTGTAGCCTGCCAGGCTCCACTGTCCATGGAATTTTCTAGGCAAGAACACTGGAGTAGGTTGCCAGTGCCTACTCCAGGGAATCTTCCTGACCCAAGGGTTGAACCTATGTCTTTTACGTCTCCTGAAACAGCAGGCAAATTCTTTACCAACTGCGCCACCAGGGAAGCCCATGATATCATGTACTTGCACACGTTTAGGGCCTCACTATGGCAACATCATTTCTCCTCAAAACACCCGTCTGACTTTTCTGTTCTCTCTTCCTCAGCCCATTGTCAGCTACACGAACCTGCATTAGTCAGCTGAGGCCACCATAACAAAACACCATAGACTGGGTGGCTTAAAGATCAGAAAGTTATTTTCTCACAGTTCTGAAGGCTAGAACTCCACAACCAACATGCCAGAAAACTTGGTTTCTATTGAAGATTTTTTTCCTGTCTCTAGGGGAATCTTACCAACTCAGGAATCAAACCCAGGTCTCCTGCATTGCAGGAAGATTCTTTACCAACTGAGATATGAGGGAACATGAGTATATAAATCATTACAGAGTACTAAGCAGAGTTCCCTGTGCTATACAGTAGGTTCTTATTAGTTATCAATTTTATATATAGTAGTTTGCATATGTCAATCCCAATCTCCCAATTTATCCCTCCCCAACCTTTCCCCCTCGGTAACCCTAAGTTTGTTTTCTACATCTGTGACTCTCTTTCTGTTTTTCAAATAAGTTCATTTGTCCCATTTTTTAAGATTCCACGTATAAGCAATTTCTTAAATTACCACTGAAATACTTACTTCCTCCTCTTCTGAATCACCATCATCATCATCTTCTTCTTCCACATCTTCTGCAAGAGGTGGAGGTAAAGGACCAAGAACACCTTCCTCCATAGGATTAACTGGTTCTTCCACCATTTTAAGGGGTAAAGGGGGGCCAATTAATTCATCATCAGAAGAGTCAGAACTCTCGTCACTTTCACTGCTACTTGTATCCCTGAAAATACAGAAACAGAAACTCATTGCCTTTGCTGCAAAAAAGAACATACTCTGGAGATAGTATTGATTTCTCAGGAAGCTCTGTTTTTCCTTTTAACACTGAGTTTTTTAAAATATTTTTAAATTTGTAATCCAAACATTAATTGTGTGGCTCAAATATTTATCTTTTGAATTATATATATATTTCTTTCTTAAGTAATGTCAAAAAACACATTTTAATTGTTAATTGTATGATTAAAAAATAAAAAAATTTTGATTATATTTTTCAAACATATTCATTTTTTTCAGGCAGAGTAATATTCTTTCATCTATTATTGTTTGAGGACATGTTTTGTATGAGTTTTTTCTTTGAAATTTTGTGAGTTGTGTATTATGGTCCACGATATGGTCAGTCTTGCATATTTTATGTAAACTTGAAAAAAATAAGAATTCCCATTGTCGAGCTGAGTGTTCTGTAGACGTCAATCAAAGGTATTGGGTGAAGGCATCCTTAAGGTCCTTTCTCTCCTTGCTGACTCATAGCTCACTGTCCATCAGTCACAGACATGAACACTGATATCTCACACTAAATGCAGACATGCCTATTTCTCCTTTCAGCTCTTTCCCTTTCTGCTTCAGATGTTTCAAAGCTCTAATGCTAGGAGATGCACATTCAAGATTACCATGTGTTTCTCAAGAACTGCCTTCAAATACCATTTAATCTTAAGAAAGTAAAAAACTTCTCTTATCTATCCTATCTAAATACAGTTAAAAGTCAAAGACAAAAACTCAGAGCAATTGTATGTTAGAGGCCCATCAGATAATCCTCATGAACCAGCAGAACAACTGTGGAAGAAAAACTACAGAATACTACACTGTAACAAAGAAAACCACAGAGAGAACCAACGCCTCTATTCACTGTGTGTGAATACAATCCCTGTCACAGGAGCAAATAAAGTAAGAAATGAGTATTACCGCAAAAGGTTTCAATACATTGTCTGAAATACAAATTATTTCTCAGTGCTAATCCAAGTATGCTGAGTTGCTAAAATTGTTAAATGTAGCTTCCTTGGACTGTAAAAGATACCTTATTCTAGGCAGTATCCTATTGAATCTCAACTATTTTTCTACCCAATACATCAGCTGCTGCTGCTGCTGCTAAGTTGCGTCAGTCGTGTCTGACTCTCTGCGACCCCATAGATGGCAGCCCACCAGGCTCCTCCGTCTCTGGGATTCTTCAGGCAAGAATACTGGAGCGGGTTGCCATTTCCTTCTCCAACAACACATCAGAGGACTGTCATAAATGAGGTGAAAGTGTCAGTCACTCAGTCGTGTCAGATTCTTTGCAACCCCATGGACTGTAGCCCACCGCTTCTCTGTCCATGGGATTCTCCAGGCAAGAATACTAGAGTGGGTTGCCATTCCCTTCTCCAGGGGATATTCCTGACCCAGGGATCGAACCTGAGTCTTCTGCATTGCAGTCAGATTCTTCACAGTCTGAGCCACAGGGAATCCAACAGGGACTATTATACACTCTCATTAAAGTCTTTATCAAACACCTCTACACATTCTGTAGCAACCACCATCCACCATCCCCTACTGCCTACCCCTTCCCAGAAGATTGAGAATTGCAATTTTAACAATTAATCTATCAAATAATTTTACAGGAGTCAAAGTGTCTTTGCCATCTAATGAAGTATCTTCACTATATAAGTTCCATGAAGGCAGGAATTTCAAGTCTGTTGTGTTCCCTGATGTGCTCTATCAGCTAAATGATGCTTGATATCAATAACAACTGAAAAGGAACTTCCCTGCCAGTCTAGTGGTTAAGACTCTATGCTTCCACTGCAGAAAGGGCACAGGTTCAATCGATCGTCAGGGAATTAAGATCCCACGTGCTTGTACTGGTGGTTTATTCACTAAGTCGTATCTGACTCTTGTGACCCCATGGACTGTAGCCCACCAGGCTCCTCTGTCCATGGCATTTCCCAGGCAAGAATACTGGGGTGTGTTGCTATTTCCTTCTCCAGGGGATCTTCCCGACCCAGGGACCAAACCCCAGTCTCGTACATTGCATGAGGGTTTTTTACCACTGAGTCACCAAGGATTTCCATATAACACAGTACTGACTCCTTGGTTACAGATGTAAAAAGATTTACCTTACTATTTTGTCTCCCAAGTCCCCAGTTGTCTCACCAATCTTACCCACTAATCAGAAAGTAGGGCAAAAGAGATTTCTAAGCAGTTTTCCTATGAGATGACAGGTGTTCTTCACTGGCTTTCACTCTCTCTCGCCACCCCTCTCTCTCTGCCTCATTGTTTTTCTCTTTTGAGTTCGGTGCCCCCATGCTGCTCTTGGGAACACAGGCTGAATATGATCAGCTTTTGGCTGGGCTGTGGGGCCTTTTCTGGCACCAGTACTACAGTTTTTATTACAGACTGAATTGTGTCCTCAAAATATTCATATACTGAAGCCCTAACTCGCAGTACCTCAGAGTATGACTGTATTTAAAGACAGAGCTTCAAAGAAATGATTAAGCTAAATGATGTCTGTAGGGATGGGCCCTATTATAACTGGTGTCCTTATAAAAAGAGAAAACTTGAACAAAACTTAGGCAGAAGACAACATGAAAAAATAGGGAGAAGACGGCCATCTACAAGCCAAGAAGAGAGGCCAGTGAACCCCACCTTCATGTTGATCCTGGACTTCTAGCCTCTCGAACTGTGGGGGAAAAAAACTTCTGTTTCTGCCACCCAGTCTGCGCTAGTTTGTGATGAAGGCCATTACAAACTAGTACAGCAGCATCTTCCTTTCTTTTCTCCCCTTAATTAGCGAACTAAAGAAATATATGGAACATCTGCCATAAGCAAGATTTTGTGCTGGACACAGAGAAAGCTGAAAACAAGTACAGGATAAAGAGAAACGTAAAACACTGGGCTTCCCTGACAGTTCAGTGGTTAAGAATCTGCCCGCCAATGCAGGAGACAAATTTGATCCCTGGTCTGGGAAGATCCCACGTGCTTCGGGGCAACTAAGCCTGTGCACCCCAACTACTGAGCCCCAAACCTAGAGCCTGTGCCCTGCAACAAGGGAGCCACTGTAATGAGAAGCCCACACACTGCAACCAGAGAGCAGCCCCTGCTCACTGCACCTGGAGAAAGCCCACACACAGCAACGAAGGCCCAGAGCAACCAAAGAGTGAATTCTCAAAAAACAGTCTATATAACCCATTTGACAATTTAAAACATACCTCAACAACAGAATTCTTGTATTATTCCACCCAGATTTGGAGCCTCTTGATGAAAGTGAAAGCGGAGAATGAAAAAGTTGGCTTAAAGCTCAACATTCAGAAAACAAAAGATCATGGCATCCGGTCCCACCACTTCATGGGAAATAGATGGGGAAACAGTGGAAACAGGGTCAGACTTTATTTTTCTGGGCTCCAAAATCACTACAGATGGTGACTGCAGCCATGAAATTAAAAGACGCTTGCTTACTCCTTGGAAGGAAAGTTATGACCAACCTAGATAGCATATTCAAAAGCAGAGACATTACTTTGCCAACAAAGGTTCGTCTAGTCAAGGCTATGGTTTTTCCTGTGATCATGTATGGATGTGAGAGTTGGACTGTGAAGAAGGCTGAGCGCCAAAGAATTGATGCTTTTGAACTGTGGTGTTGGAGAAGACTCTTGAGAGTCCCTTGGACTGCAAGGAGATCCAACCAGTCCATTCTGAAGGAGATCAGCCCTGGGATTTCTTTGGAAGGAATGATGCTGAAGCTGAAACTCCAGTACTTTGGCCACCTCATGCGAAGAGTTGACTCATTGCAAAAGACTCTGATGCTGGGAGGGATCGGGGGCAGGAGAAGGGGACGACAGAGGATGAGATGGCTGGATGGCATCCCTGACTCGATAGACGTGAGTCTAAGTGAACTCCAGGAGCTGGTGATGGACAGGGAGGCCTGGTGTGCTGCAATTCATGGGGTCACAAAGAGTTGGACACGACTGAGCGACTGATCTGATCTGATACCTATTTATACTGCTTGAAGTTCTCAGTAATTATGTTATATAGTATTAAATTTCACTTTAAAGTAATTTTAATTTTAATGGCTGCTTTCTCCTATCACTCAGTAAACTTTACAATGTGCCACTGTTTAAATTCCTTCTCAGTTATAAAGGATCCTATCAAAAAAAGTTATCATGAATACAGAGTTTGGGGAAAGGGACAAAAGACGTGAATGACAAAATGAACATGAAAAAAATAACCAACTTGTCAATCTTTCCAACTTTACACAGTTATACTCTGCAGTCAAAAAGCATAGATTTTAATGCTACATCTGGAATACTTTAGAAAAATTTGATTGATTCACAATCTGACAAAGGACTTTGTTGTGGTCCTAGAAATCTACAACTGCTTGAAATGGGAGAAATCATGCAAGCTTTTTAGTATGAGGAACTCTGCCTAAATTGTGTTACTAACACTTAGAAAATGACAGTGAAGACAAGCACCTGGAAGATGATTTAGAGCAAGCTCTGGCCACATTCGAGCCTGAAGATGTCGGTTCAAGATCTTCATTTTGCCTTCTTAATTCTTTCTCTCTGTTCATTTCTTCCTCTCTTTCTCTTGCTTCTGAAAAGATCATAATAATTTTTTTCAACAGTTAGACTTCAAAATTTCTTATTTAAAATGTTGAAAACTAACAAAATTACAAAAGATATAACACAGAAGTGTTACCAGTAATAGCAAAAGACTATCACTCTAAATGCCCAACAATGAGAAAACCATTGAGTTTACTGTATATCAACACAGTATAAAAATACAGCCAATAAGAATAATGATAGAGGGGAATTCCTTGTTGTCCCATGGTTAGGACTTGGTGTTTTCACTGCGTTGGCCCAAGTTTAATCCCTTGTTGGGGAATTAAGATCCTGCAAGCCACAGCCACATGGAGTGGCCAAAAAATATATATATTTTTTTTTTTCTACATATATATATAGAAAATATGCAAATCTGGGGAAATATTAACAGACAAGCTAAGCAAAATTACCATGTGAAGAGTATATGAACCATGAGTGCAGTATGTAAAAAGATGTGGCAAGTGACAAGAAAGTGTTCAAACATAAGATTTTAGGTAACCTCACTTTTAAATATTTTAAACTATAAATTCAGCACTCCCTTCTTTTCTGACTTTTCCAAACTGGATTTTTGGCCAGAGACTTGACACCATAATTATGAGAAAAACTGAGTTACATCAAGTTTCCAGAGTTTTTACCTTGGAAAAACAAAACAAATTTATCCAAGAAAATCTAATCTTTCTCCTCTGATAATTTCATTCAGCAACTGGAGGGAACATAGGAAGGAAATTAATTATACGAATAAGGCTTGTTCTTGATTGCTACCATCCTCAATAACCTGAGATAATCTTTAACACTTTTTAAAAAATTTAATAATGAAGAATAATACACTCAAAGTTAAGCAATATCAAAGGGGTATGCTGCACTATTTAGGGTCTTTTGTTGCTAGGATAGACAGAGTGCGTAACTAGGAAATAGGCAGCAAGCGTCAACAACTAGTCATTCATTTCAAACATGGAAGATTAAAAAACTCTCCAGGAAGATGTAAGGCACAGTCACATTAATTTTTTTGTGCTCTCCTCTGGGCTGAGGTGGGTCAGGAGTTAACAGTTCTGCACTCTGATGCTGGGGAGGTTGAAAACAGTAAGATAAGGATAATGCCCAAATTTAAGAGTGAGCCTGCTGGGCTCGTACCTTCATCCTGCCTCCCCAGTAATTCCCTCTGTACCCTCCAGGGTGAGGGAGGGCGGGGAAGCTGAGAGAGGCTGGGGAGTAAGGCGAGGAGGCCACACTTGTGGACTGCAGACTCAGGTCTTAGGGGCAGTTCTGACACCGATCAGGAATCAACCCTAAGGCACACATCATTAGTCACCTATTAGCAGCCACTTCTCCCTTTTTCCTTGCAAAGGAAACCACAATTCTCCTGATCCTGGGCCCCTTCCTGTCTAGAAGAAGTAAAGTTTGACTTCAAGTGAACCATAGTGAACCTGCAAGGGCTGTTTTTGCAACTGATGTACCACACTAATACCGGCTAATAACATATGAGAGGAAGTCAGCTAGAGGTACATTTGAGAAAGGTTTTCTTACTCCTGAAGAGTTACACAAAAGTCTTTCAGCCTGTGGATGTGATCATCTGTACGTTAACAAAATTTTGAGTCATGGGGACAGTGAGCTTAGGATAAGACAACACTCTATAGCTGCCAAAGCAGAAAAAAGGGAGAAAATCTTTAAGTCCTTTATATCAGGATTCAGAAGATGTAAGAGTCCCATTCCAGAGCTCTTGTCATGGTGATACTAAACTTTTCTTATTTAAGCCAATTTTTATTAGGTCTCCTATGACTTCTTTGGAATGAAAACAGTGACAGACTTTATTTTCGTGGCTCCAAAATCACTGCAGGCGGTGACTGCAGTCATGAAATTAAAGATGCTTGCTCCTTGAAGGAAAGCTATGACAAACCTACATCGTATTAAAAAGCAGAGACATCACTTTGCCAACAAAGGTCTGAATAGTTAAAGCTATGGTTTTTCCAGAAGCCATGCATGGATGTGAGAGTTGGACTATCAAGAAGGCTGAGTGTCAAAGAATTCATACTTTAGAACTGTGGTGTTGGAGAAGACTCTTGAGAATCCCTTGTACTGCAAGGAGATCAAATCAGTTAATCCTAAAGGAAATCAACCCTGAGTATTCATTGGAAGGACTGATGCTGAAGTTGAAGCTCCAGTACTTTGGCCACCTGATGCAAAGAGCTGACTCACTGGTAAAGACCCTGAGGCTGGCAAAGATTGAAGGCAGGAGGAGAAGGGGACAACACAGAACAAGATGGCTGGATGGCATCAGGACGCCATCACCAACTCGATGGACATGAACTTGAGCAAACTCCAGGAGATGGTGAAGGACAGAGAAGCCTGGTGTGCTGCAGTCCATGGGGTCGCAAAGAGTTGGACCCGACTACGCGACTGAACGACAACAACAACAATCTTTCTAACAATCCCTGAAGCAGAAACTTTTTTACTTCAGCTTGAATGGGGTATAATTGACAAAACTGTAAGATAGGTAAAGTGTACAATGTGATGATTTGGTACAAATACACACTGAAAAAGAATTCTTCCCATGGAGTCAATGAACACAACCATCACCCCACATATTTATCCCGTGTTTCTTTTTTTTTTTTTTTTGGTAAGAACAATTAAGTTCTACTATTTTAGCAAATTTCAACTATATCCAATACAGCTGAAGTAAATACTACTATCTTCACTTAATAGTTTAGGAATCCAAAGCAGAGAAGTAACAGCTACAGTTAGAGCAAAGTAGTCAACTGAGGCTCCACAATTTTTCTTTCCTTGATGTAACCAGACTTTCTGAAGCCTGTAAAATTATCCAATGAGTACCACCCACTTTATAAAGCAGTGACCCTGCCTCTCTCCCCAAAGGGCCATAAAGTACAGCCCTTTATTTGCTTACCTGTCCCCAGACTATTTGGAAACTATGACCCACCCACCTATCTAGAGTTCCTCCCCAGTGGATGAATGTTCCAAACTACTTGCCCCATCCAGGTGAATTATCTTTTTAATTTAGATGTTCTAATTTTATTTATTTTTTAGCCATGTTGGGCAGCATGCATGATCTTAGTTCCCTGGCTAGGGATCGAACCTGTACCCCCTCCATTGGAAGCACTGAGTCTTAACCACTGGACCACAAAGGAAGTCTCTAACTTTTTAATTTAAATTTTAACTTTTTCATTTTTTACAATAGTAAGGATTTTCTACCCTGAGAGGTTCCTGTCATCACCTGCTGCTTCATTAAAATGAGAAGAAAAAAAAAAAAAAAAGCAAAGACATTTGTGAGGAAAAAAAGTATTTTTTTACTCACTGTCTACTAAGGACAAACCAAAATGAGACTAATTCAATAAACTGCAGCTCCCTGACCAAGGGGATCATTTTTGTGTATTTTACCAAGAGTAGGACCAAGCTCACTGTACACTGTAAAACGTACAGGAATCCATGTATTCTGTAAATACTGTAAAGATGCTCTGTATGTTCTATTGGCAAAAGTGAATTAACTTACTCCCCAACACCTCATTTTATTATTTTAAGTATCTCAATTTATTGGTATCTCTCTACTCTCAGGTAGCTAATAGTTTTGGAGAGCCATTCTGCAAAAGCATCCCAGCTGTATGCAATTCATCCAGGATAACAGCAAACTATCCAAAACTACCATGTCCCTACTGGGCTGATTCGCACAAATTGCAGATTCACGTGAATGTAATTTAGCAGCTGAAAAACCTCACTTTCATTATGTCTTAAGCATTACAGGAAGAAATGAGTGTTAAAATAACATGCAAAGGAAATCAAACTAATAGAAACAAGCTAGAATGATGTTTTAATCATATTCTTTTTTTCTAGTTGCTCAGTTGTGTCCAACTCTTTGTGACCCCATGAACTGTAGCCCACCAGGCTCCTCTGTCCGAGGGGATTCTCCAGGTAAGAATACTGGAATGGGTTGCCACTTCCCGACCCAGGGATGGAACCTGGGTCTCACCCATTGCAGGCAGATTCCTCACCGTCTGGGCCACCAGGGCACCCACTTGCTAAATGTTTCTGCCATTCTAAAACGATTCAGTAGGCTACTGATTTCATGAAAAATTATATTTAACTTTAAATGTTTAGTGTAAAAATGACTACAAATAAAAAAATAAGATCAGGATTATCTGACATTAGTTACAATTCTTTATTAACTATTTAGAGATGTAACTACTATATATCAAGTTCTGCGTTAAGCTACTGTAAGTATAAATATGAAAAACAAGGTTATCAAGACATGAATAATACTAAAATAAATTTATAATAAAGTATTATTAAAAAAATGTAGGGAACAATTACGTCCAGAAGAGTTTTGAATACCTAGAAAAGGTAAAATATGAGGTGAGGCCTTAAAGGATAAGGTAGGATTTAGCTAAGTAGGAAGACAATTTCAAGTTAAAAAAAAATTTTAAGCTTTTCTAATTTCTAAAACCTCTGGGACAATTATTCTTTCCAAGATAATTAAATCATCCATTGAAATCATCTTAAAATCCTATCTCAATATCTTCTCAAGGAACTTTTTTCCAGTCAGGTAACAGAAGGTTCATAATCCATTGAAACCATGGCCACACTCAAAATACGCATTTGAATAAAAGACATTTTCTTCCCCATCTATGTCCTCCCAGTATATTAGTTCTAAAAGTCTATGTCTTTCACATGTCCAAAACCTACTAACAGCTTTCATAAACATAAAAAATACTTCAAAAACAATTTGTCACACTATTTTCTAACATTTTTGGTAACACGGATTTTACTCAGGCTTTATAGTATAATTCATCCTTTCCATTAGAGCACTTAAAAACCAAAACTTCACATCTGCATACACAGTTAAATCTGCCACTAAAAGGGACCAAAAGTTCTTATTTTCCTCAAGTCTGATGTCAAAGTTCAAGAAGACTCCAATACCTATCATTAAGGCCCATATCAGAATTTGTTAACTTTTAAGAAAAGGCAAACTTTGGCTTCTTATATTTAGATGCAAGGGTATAAACAGGAGTCTAAGCCCAAGAATGTAACATGAAGTCAAGAAAGTTCAACCCATTTAATTCATCCACAAATAACAATAGGAAAACAAGGCCCTGAGATAATTTTTCAAAATTTTAGAACTCTAATATTTGAATTCCACCTAAGTGCTACATGAATGCATATTTTACTAAAAAAATGATAGGAATTAAAAGTGATATTTACAACATTACTGTTTAAAAAGTACCATGCCCAACATCTTAATCCCTTCAAGAAACCTCAAGGGAGCTTATAATAAATAAAGGAGACCTTATCATTGTCAACAAACCGATGGGGAAATTAAGGATCTGAAATTTGAAGATCCATCCGATGTTATTCATCTAGTAGAATGTGGGTCTAACCCTTAAAGCTGGGTCCTCCAACTTCAAATTTCAAACTCTTTACAATCATCATGCCATTTAAAAAAATTCTCCAGGGGCTTCCCTGGTGGTCCAGTGGTTAAGACTCTGAGCTCCCAATACAGTGATGAAGGATTCAATTCCTGGTCAGGAAACGAACATCCTGCATGCCACTCAGCATGGCCAGAAGAAACACACACACATTCTCCAAAGATGCAGGATTTATTTTTTTAAAGACAATATTGCAGTTTTAAATTCAATTCAATCTGCATAAATAAACACTGAGAACCTATCTTTCGAGGCATGATAATGCGGACTATAAAACTTAGGTAGGGAAATAAGACAATCACTATTCAAAGCATTTGGTATCACACACTGGAGAGCTAAACTGGAACAGTACAAAGGTTCACTGAAACATTCAATGATGAAGTGCGAAATACATTTGTACGTATGCTACAGAGAGCATGTCTCTACATGTTGTTTGATGATACCAAATTATTTAATATTTTTAGGTATAGTAATAGGATTTTAGTTAAGATTTTTCAAAATCCTTATCACTTAAAGACATACAAAAATATTTATGGGTGAAGTAATGTATCCAGGATTTTTGTCAAAGCAATCTGAAAGGAGAAGTAAATGGAAATAACACTGGCCATACAATAGTTAAATCTGTGTGATAGGAATACAGGAGTTCATTCTTATACTTCGTGTGTAATTGAAACTTCAGGTAATAGTTGAAGCTTTTTTAAACAATACACATTATATGTAGATAGCTGTCTTTTTACCACAAACACACACACACACAAATCAAAAACTATTATTCTTCCAAATTCCAAAAATCATGCTCATTTCTCAAATGTGAGATATTACTGCTATATAATTTATCATTTTAAAACAATGATAAGTACTGGAGCAACATTCACTTAAATTCTTCCAGGAGTCCTGTCTCTGGTTCCGAGTGCCTTCTGCTCTATCAATTTACATCTATCCCTTCTCTAGTAGAAGAATGATCTGAATCAGATCTAAAGAAAGCAGTAGAGGAGACAGTCAGCTCCAAAGATCCTGAGGTAGTAGCTAGAACTGCCAACCACCTGGCATCAAACGAGACAGTCTGGAAGTTAAGGCCTTCATTAAATGTCTGATACGACTCATGAATGCAGGGATTCAACAGCGCCAGCCCCATTCACTGGATGGCTCAATTTTCTATACTGTCTGGGTCAACCATCAGTGGTGTACACAACTCTGAGAGCCACCTCTCGCTCAGCCTTCCAAATACTGGTTCCACTGTAAGCAGGAAAGAAAAAACGAAATGAGAATCAGATAGAGGGTGAAGAAGAAAAGAAACCACTATTCTGATTCTTTTTTTTTTTAATATTTATTTATTTGGCTGCATTAGGTCTTAGTTGGGGCTCAAGGGTTTAACTGCCCTGAAACATGTGCAATCTTCCCAGACCAGGGACTGAACCTGCAGCCCTCGCATTGCAAGGTGGATTCCCCACCACTGGGCCACCAAGAAAGTCCCTATTCTGATTCTTATAAATTAATTTTGAATCCTTGTTGGTTCATAGCTCACACTTATGACAGGTTTTAGAACTCAGACTCTCTTACCCTACTTACATACAACTTTTATCATATTTAAAAAATGAGACTAAAAAAAAAAAACTGCTTCCAAAGGAACCAGCACATGTGAACTTTTAACAATTTTGAATTTTTTTTTCAGTCTTATAATTTTACAACTGGTAACACACTTGTGTAAATTGGATATGGTATCTACATAAATAAGAAAGCAAGTAACTGAACTTCTTACCCAGTGTTTTCCGACTTCTTTCCACTGCTGTTCTTCGAGTTTGTTCAAACATTGCTTCCAAATCAAATGTGCGAGCTTTTTTTCCTAAAACAGGAGTAAGTAGCAGACTGTGAGTTTCTTGAACTAAGTTGGCCAATGTTCAATACTTACATACTGATGTATTAATAACCACTTAAAGTCTATCTAATTTATAGCACAGCTACCAAATAACCATAAAATATTAATGAAGAAAACGTTTACTGCCAGGGAATTTTTTTAAAAATATTTATTATTTATTTGGCTGCACTGGATCTAAGCTGTGGCACTCTGGATGTTTATTTGCAACATGCAGGATCTAGTGCCCTGACCAGGGATGCAACCCAGGCCCCCTGTATTGGGAGCTCAGAGTCTTAGCCACTGGATCACCAGGGAAGTCCCAACTCCCCAGGGAAACTTAATTACAATCTCATCACTAAATAACATTAACCAGCCAACTTTCTCATCCTCCTGTAATTTATCTAGACTCCACTCTTTGAAACTTCAACATGGGGTACTAGGCAGAATAGAGAATGTTCATATCATAATTCCTGAAACCTGTGAATACATTACATTTACAGGGACTATGTACATTAATTAAGGTTATAGACTCAAAGACTGAGAGATTATCCTGGCAAGCCCAGTCTAATCATAGAAGGTCTTACAAGAAAATGTAGAATAGATGCAGAATAGATATGGCAGAAGTCAGAGAGACTTGAGATGGATCGCAGTGCATTTGAAGATGAAAGGGGCAAGAAGACAAGCAATGCAGGTATCAGAAAGAGGTAAGAAACTCCCACTTGAAAGCCAGTAAGCAAACAGGGGTCTCAATCCTAAAACCACCAGGAACTGGCATTCTGATGACCTGGATCTGCTTGGAAGCAACGTTCTATTTGATTTTACTAGTTTTTTTTTTTTTTTTTTTATTACTAATACCTATTCTGTGTTAGTTAGAATGTGGTAAAAATGCTTTCCTTACACACTGCTGCTGCTGCTAAGTCGCTTCAGTCGTGTCCGACTCTGTGCGACCCCATAGACGGCAGCCCACCAGGCTCCCCCGTCCCCGGGATTCTCCAGGCAAGAACACTGGAGCAGGTTGCCATTTCCTTCTCCAATGCATGAAAGTGAAAAGTGAAAGGGAAGTCGCTCAGTCGTGTCCAACTCTAGCGACCCCATGGACTGCAGCCTACCAGGCTCCTCCGTCCATGGGATTTTCCAGGCAAGAATACTGGAGGCAGGTGCCATTGCCTTCTCCGTTTCTTATACACTACTGATTGATATAAACTGAAACCACCTTTCTGAAGAGCATTATGACAACAAATACCAAGAAGTTTTAAAAGCTATATACTCAATTTTTTGTTACTTTTTAATATCTATATATTTTATCAAAATAGTCCCTCCTGTAGAAATCTACCCTATGGAAGTATACATAAAACTCCTTTTACAAAAGAAGATAAAAGAATTATTTATAAAAATGTTTATTTCAGTATTACTGATAAAAGAAAAGAACTATGTGAGAGAAACCTTAAAATGTTACACATTATAGCACTTCTATCTACTATTCAACCCATCAGAAGACATGCTTTGGAAGAGCATTTTTATAAAATGGAAAAATCCTCAAAATATTAAGAATTAAATTCCATATAATTAAGAATAATTGTACATACATACATATGATCTTAATGTTATTAATACACAACAGAAAAAAACTGGAAAGCAAACAAATTTTTATGCCTTGATTTTTAGCTCATGAAATTATGAATGATTTTACTTTCTTCCTTCTCATTTATTGGGTTATTTATATTAGGGAGAAAGCTATTAAAAGGAAATGCAACAAAAATAAGTAACATAATACTGTGTACAAAAATACGTACATAATACTACATTTCATGCAGAGATGGGCACAATAAAGGACAGAAATGGTATGGACCTAACAGAAGCAGAAGATATTAAGAAGAGGTGGCAAAAATACACAGAAAAACTATACAAAAAGCATCATCACAACCCAGATAATCACAGTGGTAAGATCACTCACTTAGAGCCAGACATCCTGGAATGAGAACTCAAGTGGGCCTTAGGAAGCATCACTATGAACAAAGCTAGTGGAGGTGATGGAGAAGGCAATGGCACCCCACTCCAGTACTGTTGCCTGGAAAATCCCATGGATGGAGGAGCCTGGTGGGCTGTAGTCCATGGGGTCGCTAACAGTCGGACCCGACTGAGCGACTTCCCTTTCACTTTTCACTTTGATGCATTGGAGAAGGAAATAGCAACCCACTCCAGTGTTCTTGCCTGGAGAATCCCAGGGACAGGGGAGCCTAGTGGGCTTCCGTCTATGGGGTCGCACAGAGTTGGACATGACTGAATTGACTGAGCAGCAGCAGCAGCAACAGTGGAGATGATGGAATTCCAGCTGAGCTATTTCAAATCCTAAAAGATGATGCTGTGAAAGTGTTCCACTCAATATGTCAGCAAATTTAGAAAACTCAGCAGTGCCCACAGGACTGGAAAAGGTCAGTTTTCATTCCAATCCCAAAGAAAGGCAATGCCAAAGAATGTTCGAACTACTGCACAATTGCACTCATCTCACATGCTAGTAAAGTTATGCTCAAAATTCTCCAAGCCAGGCTTCAACAGTATGTGAAGCGAGAAGTTCCAGATGTTCAAGCTGGTTTTAGAAAAGGCAGACGAACCAGAAATCAAATTACCAACATCCGCTGGATCATTGAAAAACCAAGAGTTCCAGAAAAACATCTATTTCTGCTTTATTGACTATGCCAAAGCCTTTGACTATGTGGACCACACCAAACTATGGCAAATTCTTCAAGAGATGGGAATACCAGACCACCTGATCTACCTCTTGAGAAATCTGTATGCAGGTTAGGAAGCAACAGTTAGAACTGGATACGGAACAACAGACTGGTTCCAAATAGGGAAAGGAGTACATCAAGACTGTATGTTGTTACCCTGCTTATTTAACTTATATGCAGAGTACATCATGAGAAATGCTGGACTGGATGAAGCACAAGCTGGAATCAAGATTGCTGGGAGAAATACCAGTAACCTCAGATATGCAGATGACATAACCCTGATGGAAGAAATCAAAGAACTAAAGAGCCTCCTAATCAAAGTGAAAAAGTTGGCTTAAAATTCAACATTCAGAAAACTAAGATCATGGCATCTGGTCCCATTACTTCATGACAAACAGATGGTGGAAAAGTAGAAACAGTGACAGACTTTATTTCGGGGGGGGCTCCAAAATCACTGCAGATGATGACTGCAGCCATGATATTAAAAGACACTTACACCTTGGAAGAAAAGTTTTGACAAACCTAGACATCGTATTAAAAAGCAGAGACATTACTTTGCCAACAAAGGCCCATCCAGTCAAAGCCATGGTTTTTCCAATAGTCATGTAAGCTGAGCGCCAAAGAATTGATGCTTCTGAACTGTGGGGTTGGAAAAGACTCTTGAGAGTCCCTTGGACTGCAAGGAGATCCAACCAGTCCATTCTAAAGGAAACCAGTCCTGAACATTCACTGGAAGGACTGATGCTGAAGCTGAAACTCCAATACTTTGGCCACCTGATGTGAAAACTTACTCATTTGAAAAGACCCTGATGCTGGGAAAGATTGAAGGCAGGAGGAAAAGGTGATGACAGAATAAGATGGCTGGATGGCATCACCAACTCAATGGACGTGAGTTTGAGTAAACTCCAGGAGTTGGTGATGGACATGGAGGCCTGGCATGCTGCAGTCCATGGGGTCAAAAAGAGTCGGACACGACTGACTGCACTGAACTGAATACTACAGAAGCATACAGCACTTTTGTAGACATGACCTCCTAGGAGATAATAAATATGTCGTTCAAGACATTAACCAAATAAATGAATGTATGAACGAACAAACAAGAGACTCCAAAGTGAAGACTTCGGAGTAGGAAAGAAGACTAACCTACAAAGACCCACTGTATAGCACAGGGAACTATATTCAACAGTTTTCAATACCTTATAAGGGAAAAGAATATATTAATATGTATGTGTGTGTGTAAATGAATCACTGCGCTGTACACCTGAAATTAACATGACATTATAAATCAACTATATTTCCCCTTAGCTCAATTGGTAAAGAATCTGCCTGCAATGCAGGAGACCTGGGTTCCATCCCTGGGTTGGGAAGATCCCCTGGAAAAGGAAATGGCAACCCACTCCAGTATTCTTGTCTGGAGAATCCCATGAACAGAGGAGGCTGGTGGCCTACAGCCCATGGTGTCACAAGAGCCAGACAGGACTTTGCGACCAAACCACCAATACTTCAACAAAATAAGAGATTTAACTATTATAACATCACTTAATAGCCCACTTGATGCCAAAAGGGCCATCTTATTACAGACCAAAATCAGTGGTTGGCTCTTATCCTCAGGACGCAGAGAAACAACTCTCTCCATTAACTAACACCTTCCACCTCGTGGGTCAGGCAGCAATCTTTTTTTTCACTAACCGTCCCGTAAAAAGTGTCACCTGGGCTGGTCTCAGGAGACAGAGAGGAGTTAGAAAACAGATGGGGGAAGAGTGTGACTTGAAAATTGCAAGATACCCACACTAGAGCTAAAAGTATTAATAAAGAGGACTAGGCACAGCGGAACGTCGGAACACAAGGGACAGCTCGGATGTCTCTCCCAACCTGCGACTCTTAAAACCTCTGCAAAAGGAGACCATGTCTAGGGCAGTCACTCACCGAACCCCGTGAAGCCCATGGTGACCGCCAGCTGCGGGTCTGGTCCCGAGGCGTCTGAGCCTGTCATTTGAGAAAGAGAAAAGGGAAAAGGCCTTGTCAGAGGGCGAAACCAGCGCCGCCCGCCCTGCCCGACCCATCCTACAGGTGCTCGCCTCACTGAACCCACCATCGCTGGGCCCCGGGCGCTCCATGCTCGGCCACCCTCCAAGAAACCAGCAACAACCGCAGCACAAAACAGCTGCCGAAGACCCGGCAAACCGGGCAGGAAGTAACGCCTTCAAGCGTCAGCGTCGCCGCCAAGGCCAAGAGAGGCGCCTTGCGCGGAGGGACACAGGCCTCCCTGGGCTGCGCCGCCCTAGCGGGCTGGCGAGGTATAGGCGCCACAGAGCCGGGTGTCCAATTAAACCCGTTATAAAGGGATTATCTGGGGTTTCTATGAACTCTTTTTACTTCCTAAAATGCATTTACCGACCAAGTGACACTTAATCCTCAGAATTCTAAAGTGAAAGTTAAGTCGTGTCCGATTCTTTGTGACCCCATGGACTGTAGCCTACCAGTCTCCTCCATCCGTGGGATTCTCCAGGCAAGAGTACTGGAAGGGGTTGCCATTTCCTTCTCCGCCGGATCTTCCCGACCCAGGGATCAAACCCGGGTCTCCCGCATCCTAGGCAGACGCTTTAACCTCTGAGCCACCAGAATGGCTTCAAACTTCACATCACAACTAACCTTTAAGGAGATCCAATTTTTCATAAAATGTGTTCTTTACAGTAACAAGGATTAGACATTATTCTTTTAAGTAAGTTACTTTTAAATTTCTAATTTTTATTTATTTGGCTGCCCTGGGTCTTCTAGTTGTGGCATGTGCAGTCTTTAGTGTGGCATGCAGGATGAACGCTTATTGAGTTGGTGCAAATATAACTGTGATTTGGGACCATGAATTTGAAATCATAACTAGGCTCTAACACATCTTTATAATCAAAATAAGAACAATTACAATCTACACATTTTTGCCAATGAGAAATAAATCCCTTTGTTGTTCAGTCGCTAAGTCTTGTCCGACTCTTTGCAAGCCTATGAACTGCAGGACTCCAAGCTTCCCTGTCCTTTACCATCTCCTGGAGTTTGCTCAAACTCGTGTCCATTTAGCTATCCAACCATCTCATCCTCTGTTGCCCCCTTTTCCTCCTGCTCTCAATCTTCCCCATAACTGCAACCAGGAAATTAAAAGATACTTGCTCCTTGGAAGAAAAGCTATGACGAACTTAGACATCATATTGAAAAGCAGAGACATCACTTTGCTGACAAAGGTCCGTCTAGTCAAAGTTATGGTTTTTCCAGTAGTCATGTATGGATGTGCGAGTTGGACCAGGAGGAACGGTGAGCACCAAAGTATTGATGCTTTCAAACTGCAGTGTTGGAAAAGACTCTAGAAAGTCACTTGGACTGCAAGGAGATCAAACCACTCAATCCTAAAGGAAATCAACCCTGAATATTCATTGGAAAGACTGATGCTGAAGTTGAGCTCCAATAATTTGGCCACCTGATGCAAAAAGCGGACTTACTGGGAAAGACCCAGTAACACTGTTCAAAAGCATCAGTTTCAGCACTCAGCTTTCTTTATGGTCCAACTCTCACATGCTTACATGACTACTGGAAAAACCATAGCTTTGACTAGACGGACCTTAGCTGGCAAAGTTATTTTTAATATGCTGTCTAGGTCTGTTATAGCTTTTTTCCAAGGATCAAGCATTTTAATTTCCTGGTTGCAGTCACCTTCCAAAACTACTTTGGAGCCCAAGAAAATAAAGAATAAAGAAAATAAAGAAACAATGTTTCCATCGTTTCCCCATCTATTTGCCATGAAGTGATGGGACCAGATGCCATGATCTTAGTTTTATTGAATGTTGAGTTTTAAGTCAGTTTTTTCTCTCTCCTCTTGCACCTTGATCAAGAGGCTGTTTAGTTCCTCTTCACTTTCTGCCATAAGAATAGTGTCATCTGCATATCTGAGGTTATTGATACTTCTCCCAGCAATCTTGATTCCAGCTTTTGCTTCGTTCAGCCCACAACATTTGTCATGATGTACTGACCTGCCTCTTGAGAAACCTATATGCAGGTCAGGAAGCAACAGTTAGAACTGGACATGGAACAACAGACTGGTTCCAAATAGGAAAAGGAGTACATCAAGGCTGTATACTGTCACCTTGCTTATTTAACTTATATGCAGAGTATATCATGAGAAACGCTGGGCTAGAAGAAGCACAAGCTGGAATCAAGATTGCCGGGAGAAATATCAATAACCTCAGATATGCCTCAGATGACACCACCCTTATGGCACAAAGTGAAGAGGAACTAAAAAGCCTCTTGCTGAAAGTGAAAGAGGAGAGTGAAAAAGCTGGCTTAAAGCTCAACATTCAGAAAATGAAGATCATGGCATCAGGTCCCATCACTTCATGGGAAATAGATGGGGAAACAGTGGAAACAGTGGCAGACTTTATTTTGGGGGGCTCCAAAATCACTGCAGACGGTGACTGCAGCCATGAAATTAAAAGACGCTTACTCCTTGGAAGGAAAGTTATGACCAACCTAGATAGCATATTGAAAAGCAGAGACAGTACTTTGCCAACAAAGGTCCATCTAGTGAAGGCTATGTTTTTTTCCAGTGGTCATGTATGGATGTGAGAGTTGGACTGTGAATAAAGCTGAGCGCCGACGAATTGATGCTTTTGAACTGTGGTGTTGGAGAAGATTCTAAAGAGTCCCTTGGACTGCAAGGAGATCCAACCAGTCCATCCTGAAGGAGATCAGCCCTGGGATTTCTTTGGAAGGAATGATGCTAAAGCTGAAACTCCAGTACTTTGGCCACCTCATGTGAAGAGTTGACTCATTGGAAAAGACTCTGATGCTGGGAGGGATTGGGGGCAGGAGGAGAAGGGGACGACAGAGGATGAGATGGCTGGATGGCATCACTGACTCGATGGACATGAGTCTGAGTGAACTCCGGGAGTTGGTAATGGACAGGGAGGCCTGGCGTGCTGCAAGTCATGGGGTCACAAAGAGTCGGACATGACTGAGCGACTGAACTCAACTGACTCTGCATAGAAGTTAAATAAGCAGGGTGACAATATATAGCTTTGACACGCTCCTTCCCAATTTGGAACCAGTCCATTGTTCCATGTTCAGTTCTAACTGTTGCTTCTCGACCTGCAAACAGGTTTCTCAGGAGGCAGGTAAGGTGGGCTGGTAATCCCATCACTTTGTGATCCACACAGTCAAAGGCTTTAGTGTAGTCAATGCAGCAGAAGTGTTTTTCTGGAATTCCCTTGTTTTTTCTATGATCCAACTGGATGTTGGTAATTTGATCTCTGGTTCCTCTGCCTTTTCTAAATCCAGCTTTTACATCTAGAGGTTCTCAGTTCACATACTGTTGAAGCCTGCTTCTGCTGCTGCTAAGTCGCTTCAGTCATGTCCCACTCTGTGCGACCCCATAGACAGAAGCCACTGGAGTGGGTTGCCATTTCCTTCTCCAATGCTTGAAGGATTTTGAGCATTACTTTGCTAGCGTGGGAAATGAGTGCAACTATGCAGTACTTTGAACATTCTTTGGGATTGGAATGAAAACTGACATTTTTCCAGTCCTGTGGCCACTGCTGAGTTTTCCAAATTTGCTGGCATATTGAGTGCAGCACTTTTACAGCATCATCTTTTAGGATTTGAAATGGCTCCGCTGGCATTCCATCAGCTCCACAAGCTTTGTTCATAGTGATGCTTCCTAAGGCCCACTTGATTCACATTCCAGGATGTCTGACTCTAGGTGAGTGATTACACCACTGTGGTTATCTGGATCAGTAAGACCTTTTTAATATAGTTCTTTTGTGTATTCTTGCCACCTCTTCTTAATATCTTCTGCTTCTGTTAGGTCCATACAGGTTCTGTCCTTCATTGTGCCCATCTTTGTATGAAATGTTCCCTTGCTATCTGTAATTTTCTTGAAGACATCTCTAGTCTTTCCCATTCTATTGTTTTCCTCCATTTCTTGGCATAGTTCAGTTATGAGGGCTTTTTTCTCTCTCCTTGCTATTCTTTGGCATTCTATATTCAGATGGGTTTATTTTTCCTTTTCTACCCTTCTACTTCAGTTACTACATATTCTATAGAAAACAAAGTGATACACTCAGGCTTTTTGCCTCTGTGTCCTTGCATGAGGACAGGAGAGTTTCCATCAGAACACGAACGTTGTTTCAGTTTGATATTCCCAGCACAGGTATGCCTGATGCAAATTAAGAATCCCACAACATCTGATGACATGTTGGGTGTATGTGTTACTCGCCCCATCGTGTCAGACTCTTTGCGACCCCATTTACTGTAGCCAGTCAGGCTCCTCTGTGCGTTGGATTCTCCAAGCAAGAATAATGGAGTGGGTTGCCATTTCCTTCCCCAGCAATCCGGGGATCGAACCCAGGTCTCCTGCATTGCAGCCGGATGCTTTACCATCTGAGCTACTAGGAAAGCATGTTGGGTGGCCTATTCTATACCAGTCCTTCTACTATGCGCTGGGGATGAAACAGTGAATTAGAATCATCTGCTTCCCCTCTGCAATGAGAAATAAAACAAGGCATTAGATCTCTGCACCCAGTTAAGATTTCGTAAACATAAATTTTCACTGTGCTGCTGCTGCTGCTAAGTCGCTTCAGTCGTGTCCGACTCTGTGCGACCCCATAGACGGCAGCCCACCAGGCTCCCCCGTCCCTGGGATTCTCCAGGCAAGAACACTGGAGTGGGTGGCCATTTCCTTCTCCAGTGCATGAAAGTGAAAAGTGAAAGTGAAGTCGCTCAGTCAGGTCCGACTCTTAGCGACCCCATGGACTACAGCCTACCAGGCTCCTCCGTCCGTGGGATTTTCCAGGCAAGAGTACTGGAGTGGGGTGCCATTGCCTTCTCCTAAACGTACCACAAAATCAACTGGTGGCGACACGGAACTAGAAAGCCTGATTTACACCGATATTTTGGTTTATGTGTCAACTTTTTCTGTTACCAATTCCTATACACTCTCAGAAGTTATTTGGTAGTGCAGTCGCTCTTTGCAGACTCTTTGCGACCCCATGGACTGTAGCCTACCAGGCTCCTCCGTCCACGGGATTTTCCAGGCAAGAGTAGTGGAGTGGGTTGCCATTTCCTTCTCCAGGGGAATCTTCCCAACCCAGGGATCGAACCCGCATTATAGGCAGACGCTTTTACCGTCTGAGCCACCAGGGAAGTCCGAAGTTACTTGGAGCATCAAACAAATTGACACGAGACTCAAATAGGTGCTGTTGCGGGTTTCCGCTACCCGAAGCTCGAGGCACCCGGATCCAAGCGCGCGCTGAACCCACCAGAACACGAGCAAGTCTGCGCAATACCCGCAGTAACCGGCTCCCACTCACCCGGCCCCTCCACCCCTCCTTCCTCTCCACCCCTACAGACCCCCGTCCCGTCCCTCCCTTTCCCTTGGCCCCACCCCTTTTCCCTTCCACCTCCGTCTCTCCCTTCCTCCAAGACAACACCGACTTCCCCACCCCTCCCCAAACAGCCACCTCCCTCTCACTTAGCTCCACCCCTAACGTCCACCCCCTCTATCAAATTCCCCTTCCCAGCTGCCAAATTAGATGCAAGCTTCAAATTCCCCACCCGATGAACCGGAAGTGCGTCATGCAGTGGCGCCGGGGCGCTCCTTTGGCGCGCGCGCTCTAAGCTTTGGGCTTGAGCTAGCGTCTTGGGTTTTGTCTTATTTCTCCTTGCTTTTTGACTTTCTCCGGTCGCTGTTGTCTTCGATTTTGGATATGCCGTCTTCTTTGCTGGGGTCGGCGATGCCGGCCTCCACGTCGGCCGCAGCCCTGCAGGAAGCTTTGGAAAATGCGGGGCGGCTCATCGACCGTCAGTTGCAAGAAGACCGCATGTACCCGGACCTTTCCGAGCTGCTCATGGTGTCTGCTCCAAGTGAGTGATCGTTGCCCAGTTGGTGACTGTTTCTCAACCCAAAGGACTCTCATCTGACTCCATAAATAGGTCTCATCCCCAGGGTGAATGGACGAAGACATCCTGAGAATTTAGGGCGCTCGTGTGGGTTGCCATTCCCTTCTCCAGGGGATCTTCCCAACCCAGGACTCAAACCTGGGTCTCCCTCATTGCAGACAGACTCAGTACCGTCTGAGCCACAAGAGAAGCCCTAAAGGGGAAAAGAGCCCATTTTCTATTTTTTCCTTCTCTCACCCTTCATCACAGGCAATTGAGAGGCTGGGAATGAGGAGCAAGCCCCCATTTGAGGCAGAAAGAGGCAAATATTTTAACCTTAATGAGCTTCTCACTACCTCCAGGTGTTTATCGCTAAGACTGGATGAGGAGGATCACCTGATCCAAGTTTCATCTTTGTTAATATCTCGTGTTACTATCGGAGTAAAATCGAAGAGTAAACGAAGTTAATTTGGAAATCTACTATGTTCGCTGAAAGATATGCCTTGTTATGTGTAGCGTTACTGTAATATGAAATGCTGAAGGGTATGAAAAAGAACTACAAGCGGAATGAAGGAAGGGAACAGGGAAACAAATGATGATGGGTTAACAGGGAGGGTAGGGCAGATTTTGTGCCAACAAAAGACAGGTGTCAGTACAATATTCTGTTTAATGGTTTTAAATTAAGGTCAGGCTCCTCATAGCACATAGAATCACACAAGTTGCTAGAAAAGAAGTGACCCCTGTGTGAGGTGGAAATTGGAGAAAAGTTGAGGAGAGTAAATAAGAAAAGCACAAGGTTTTGGCAAGCATGAACCAAGATATTTTAAGCAGGATGATTCCCAGGTGGCTCAGTGGTGAAGAATCCACCTGCCAGTGCAGGAGATGAGGGTTTGATCTCTGGATTGGGCAGATCCTCTGGAGAAGGAAATAGCCACCGGCTACAGTGCTCTTGCTTGAGAAATCCCATGGACAGAGGAGCCTGGCAGGCTACAGTCAATGGGGTCAACAAAGGAGACAGACCTGGCTTAGCAACTAAACGACGACAGTATTTGCAATGTAAACCTAAAAGACAGCTCCTGCAGTTTAATAAAATTCATTGACTTAAAATCAGAGAAAAGACAGGAACAAAGCAAGGAGTATTTATTCCTGACAGCTACTCACCCGTGGGCTTGTCTTGTAAGAACTGAGTGACCTGTTAGCAGCTCTCATTTTGAACAGCACCACTCCCTTTGACCTCCTTATTTCTGAAAGCAAACTGAAAACAGTCCATTCCTTCTGTCTTCTCTTCATATCTCACCCCAGTTCAACCTGTCCACCTTTACATACAGCTGCCTCACTAACCAAATCTTTTCCTTCTTCCATCCTATTCTTTACATCCTTGTTCCAGTTACACTGAATTTAACACGTTTACTATAACAAGAGACCCCCCTCTTTGATTTTTCATGTATTCGTCTTCATTTCTAGAATGTTCTTCTTTGCCTAATAAGCTGTTCTTCCAGGCTCCATTAAATATCACTTTCTTTCTGTAGGCTTTCGTGATTCCATTGTTTTCCCACTGCCATTTAACAAGCACAGTGTTCTACAGGAAATGTATAGCTGAGTCCCTTCACTGTTCACCTGAAGCTATCACAACCTTGTTAATTGGCTACACCCCAATTACAAAATGTTTTTGGTGTTCAAAAAAAAAAAAACTTTTTAAATTAAAAAATAGTGAAGTGTCTCCAAAAATTATATTTTAATATTAAATAGAATGTCTGCAATTTGCTTCAAAAAATACGTTAGGGAAGAAGTGGATAGGACTGATATATATAAAACATGAGACGGCACATTACTGGTAATTTTTGAAGCTGGATACTCAATACATAGGGATTGACTGAATTTGTTCTCTAGTTGTATAACTTTTTAAATTTTTCATAAAATTGTTTTGTATGTCATTTTCCCCCAACATCTTTGTACTTTAGAGAGGCAGAAAATAGATGATTAGTTAGATCTAAAACACCTTGTTCAGGACTAGGAGGGACTAGACCATCCCATTCTTGCCCTTAGTGTCTAGGCTTTAGCGGAAGAGAAAAGTTGCCAGTTGAGAACACTTTATAGAGTAGTCTGATTCCTCTCCACCCTCCCCAATAAAATACTGCTTTTGTGGTATTACAGACATACCTCATTTTATTGCTGTTTGTTTTATTACACTTTGCGGATACCGGATTTTTGTTTTTGTGTTTTTACAATTGGTTTGTGACAACTCTGCCTTAATCAGATGATGGTTAGCATTTTTTAGTAATAGAGTATTTTTAAGTTATGGTGTATACATTTTTTTTTTTTTTTAACAATACTGTCGCATGCTTCAGCTTCAATATAGTGTAAACATAACTTACATGCACTGGAAAATCAAAAAAAATTTATGAGACTCGCCTTCTGGGGATGTTCATTTTATTGCAGTGGTCTGGAACCAAACCCACAACATTTCTGAAGTGTGCCTGTATTGGTGAAGGGGGTGGGGCTTCCCAGGTGGCTCAGTGGATAAAAAATCCACCTGCAATGACAGGAGACTTGGGTTCGATTTCTTGGTTGGGAAGATCCCCTGGAGGAAGGCATGACAACCCACTCCAGTATTCTTGCAGGGAGAATCCCATGGACAGAGGATCCTGGCACGTTACAGTCTATGGGGTTACAGAGTCAGATGCAGCTGAGCATGCACGCATGAGGGGATGGGGGAATGTGTGATGGGAAAAGGCATGGGTTGTTTTTAAGTGGGAAAGGAAATGCTGTTTTTTCCTCAGTCAGTATTTTGTTTGTCCACAGTTGTTTTTATCTCTAAAGCAGTTTTATGATTTTTTTCCCATTTCAGATTAGTAAAATAATAGAAAAACACTATAAATTATTGAACTAACCATTTCTTTTCTTGCGGAGACAAGTCTTTGTTAAAGCCTTTTCAGTGTTGAAACCAGGAATTGCACCCCATCTCAACACTAGAATTCCTCAGGCCTCCTTTGTGTCAGATCAGAACTTCTTTTTTCTCTATATGCCTTTAGAACCACCAGGCACACAAGTTTATTTTTGTAGCCTGCAGTACTTCTGCTTGCCCATTTGATGCCCAGGACATGGTTATTTTAAATAAATGCTTTGTTTCTCATTTTATTTTTTGTAGATAATCCCACTGTTTCTGGCATGTCAGATATGGATTATCCCCTGCAAGGACCTGGCTTGCTGTCAGTACCCAACCTTCCAGACATCAGTTCCATCCGAAGAGTTCCTCTCCCACCTGAACTTGTTGAACAGTTTGGACGTATCCTGTTCCTTTGTGTTAACTATTTAAAATATTTAAAACTTAGTGTTCTCATTATTACAGTATTTGTTTTGTGTCTAATTAGTGTTTTGTGTACAAGTTCATGTAAGGATTTTATTTAAAATACTTTTAAGTACATGGGTAGTTTGCCATGTGCCTAGAAAATTTCATAATAAAATCGAATGTTGAAAATTGAGTCATATTTTAATTGTTCAGGGACATTGAGGAGAGTGAATTG
Source organism: Bos indicus (assembly GCF_029378745.1). Classification (NCBI taxonomy): domain Eukaryota; kingdom Metazoa; phylum Chordata; class Mammalia; order Artiodactyla; family Bovidae; genus Bos; species Bos indicus. The sequence continues at coordinate 36,895,807 of NC_091779.1, forward strand.
TTTACAATTAATTCTGCATTTTTGAATGACGTATGGTAAGGTGATACTTTCCTATTAAGTAGGGTGGGGAAAGGAAGTTTTTCCTACCATGCTTTTTCAGTTCAAAGGCCAATGGTTTTTTTTTCCCCCCCTATTTTAACATTTAAAACTGGGAAGTGGCTCTGAAAATATTTAAGCAAAAAATTCTAGGTATTTCCTTCTGAAAATACCCCCCAAAAAGTTTTTGGTGTGTTTTCACACTTACGGGTGTCTTAGTTTATTAGTGATTGCATTTCCAAGGATTACAATAAAAATCTACAACTAAGGGTATAAGAAACTGAAGTACTAATGCCCTCTTCATAGACTGAGAAGTTAGAGGAGATTTCTTATCTTCTAAAAGTAAGATTTTATTTGCTTTTCTTAAAGTGTGGCATACCCTATAAAAGGACTATAGAGGTATTTGCTAGGAAGCTTTTATAAAAATCAATCTGTAACTCTCATGATTAAGACATCAAGATCCTATATGAAAAATTTAAGACTTTCAAAACTATGTTAATCTATTGAGGGTGAAAGGGTTTCATGCTTCAATATAATGTGACATAGAAAAGAAATGGAAAACTTTGGAAAATGTAAAAATAAATAGAAAAATCAATATAAATAAATAAGTAAATAGAGTAAAATCTAATTGATATTTTCCCTTTAATTTTCATTGTCTCTTTGAGACTTTGTAAAATAGTGTTACTAAATATATAATACATCTTATCTTTCACTCTTCTCTTGCATAGTTTCTTAATATTCTTTAATCCTCTGTTAATACAAGAAATATTTCCTTTAATTAGAAAATGATTTTGTTTTCACAGTTGTTTAATTGTCATATAATTACATAAATCTTGGTCTATTTTTCAGTTTCTATGAGGATTATATATAGATTATCACCTAGCTATGACTTTAGCTTACCAAGTGGTTTTTGTTTTTATCACTCTCTCATACAGTTGGAAAAACTGGTCCAGTAAAACAGTGTTAAATGTCAGCTCAGTATTACTCAGAATCAAGATTTTTTTTTTAAGTTAGTAATGGCAAAAACATTACATTTGTTATTTTGTGTATATTTTAAATGGTTAGGTAGCCTATTTAGAAACAATAAATTGTAAGTGTTTTGGTCATACACTATGGCTTTCATTAAACTCTTTGGAAATAAAGATGTTTCATTTGCTCTTTCTACTGAAGAATGAATAGGTCATGGTTTTTTAATTATGTGGTTTTATATGATTTTTTAAAAAATCTTTTGAAACAAGTTTAAGGAAGAGGGGTTGAAATCATTCTGCCTTACATCCATACCACCTCAGACATGCAGTGTAACTGCATGATGGGCGTGTTCCCTCCCATCAGTAGAGCTTGGCTCACCATCGACAGTGACATATTCATGTGGAACTACGAAGATGGGTATGTATGTATGGCTGGTTTGCTTTAGCATGATTAGATTTAAATTATCTTTCTTGTAACAAGTAGTCTACTCATTAGAAGCTGCCTGGCTTATCTTTCATCCAAGTCAGTACTTCTCAGTATACATACTCCCTGGGGATGGGGTTAAAATGTGGATTATGTTATGGTCATTCTGAGGAAGACCTAGGGACCTGCATGTAACAAACTCCCAGGTGATGCTGGGGATCCGGGTACCACTCTGAGTAGGAGTCTGTTTCCCAAACTGATACCCTGTAGTAAAGAGAGTCTATCAGTGATTCTTTGAGAGATAGTATGACTTCCTTTTTTTTTTTTTGATTTGACATTTTGAAAGACCTGTTTTCCCTGCATATCTATGTGGAGTGGCAGGTTGTTAGTTTATCTTAGCAGTGTGTTGTTATTCTGTGGGCTTGACCTTGTGTAAATTAAATGTATATAAAAGGGTCTGAGTGAAGGCCCAAAGCATTCTTGATTAAAGTTTATTGATCTGCTGCATTTTTTTTTGGCTGTGCTGGGTCTATTGCTTCAAGGGCCTTTTCTTTAGTTGCGAGGAACAGGGCCTTCTTTAGTTACGGTATGCGGGCTTCTCATTGCAGTGGCTCCTCTTGTTGCAGAGCAGGGGCTCTGGTGCATGCGGGCTGCAGTAGTTGCCACTCCCAGGCTCAGAGCACAAGCTCAATCATTGTGGCGCTTGGGCTTTGTTGCTCCATGTGTCTCCTGCATTGGCTGATGGATTCTTTACCACTGAGCCACCAGGAAAGCCCTGATCTGATGGTTTTACTCTTGGCTATTTGGAAAAAATTTTTGTCTTCCGTTTCTCCATCACATTATCTTTAGGTGAGGGGCGAGATAACTAGAGAAAGTTCTGTATATATAGTTGTTACTCTTGCTCCTAAGTAATTAATGTACTTGTTAGAAACACACATACAGTGTCATTGAATCAAAACTGATACTACTTGAGAACTTGAAAGTTAACCAATTTTGTTGGCTGGGGTTTTTTTTTTCTTCTTTAAACTTTTCCTAGCTATTTTTATTGTTGAAATGGTATATGTCATAATAGCAGTGATATAATATTGTGATTATTCTTCATGTATCATGCACGTTGCCCCAGTTTGCTGTATTACACATATGTATTCATTTTTGCACTAAAGAATAGAACCTTTTAATTTAGGCATTGATCTCTTCAAGAAAACCTAAAAAAAAAAATTACGAAATATATAGATGTGAGAATAATTTAGTTAAAGAGGGTTTCCATGTTAATGAAAATTTTTATATTTCTGTTGGCATCTAACATACCCATTTAACAGCTACATTGAGCTTATCATGGATCAGAGGCCATTGAGTGCTTGAACAGTATTGAATAAGATAAGCGTAGTCCCTGCCCATGTGGAAAGTCTGGTTCAGCCTTACTGTGTATTCTTCTGAGAGGGTCTTCTTGGACCTGCCACAGCAGTGGATTGCTGTCACTGGAGACTTGCAAACCTGGGGAGGATATTTGGAGTGGAAACCAGCATTCCCCCTTTTCATGGTTTATGTGTAGCTTTAAGCAGACCTTGTGCCTCGCTCTTGACACTGAAACAGTTCTGTTTGCTGGTTCTATAGTCTTTTTTGTGTATGTATATATTCTACAGTTTTAAAGAGTAGTATAAGATAAAAGCTTTTCTGTATGTATAACATGTTTTCCTTCTAATATCGACAGAGGAGACCTTGCCTATTTTGATGGGCTTAGTGAGACTATTCTTGCTGTGGGGCTTGTGAAACCAAAACCTGGTAAGAATTAAAAATAGAAAGATGAAATTATGTTTGTATATCCATGGATTCCAAATATTTTAGGACTGTTGGAGATCATATTTTAGGTACTAAATTTCCTGTTGAAGTTTTGTTCTGAATTTTAATTAGAAATATAAAAAGTGATTAGGAATATTTAACAGTTTACTCACTATAGTATAAGTGAGTCTGCCTTCAAAATTGTTAAATTCTTGAATTTTATCTTGCTTTTTATTAGTCTTTCTTGATTTACCTGAAGTTTCTTGCATTATACATTTTCCAATAATTCCTGAATATAATGTAAAAACCATTTTTAGTCTGTGTGTTTTCTTAGTCCCGGTAGCCCATGGACATGAGAACAGAGTACAGAATAAATCCTAAGAGAATTCACAAGCATTGTTTAACCTAAAACAGATTTCATCTTCAGTACGCTAGGTGTTTAATCATGGCTACTGACAAGCAGAATTGATTGATTTAAATTTAATATACATCTCTTTAAAATACATCTCCCTATAGAAGGAAATAATAGATGAGATTCACTTGTTTACAAGACCTTAGTAGGAATTTTTGAAGTGTAGTCATTTGAAATATAGCCATTTTGAAATTATACTAATTCACATAAATATAAACGTGCAGTTTTATGCACTGTTTTTATGTGATTGCATTGGACATATATTTCCCTTACATAGAATTTTATAGCAGCCTTTACTGTGCTGTATGTTTCTGTATTTTGTTTCTTCATTGAAAAGCTTGTTCATATGAAAGTCAATAGCTGTTCCTGCCCGCTATCATAATAAATACTAATTGTCCATCTTAAATAGTTAAACTTTGTTCTCCTCAAAAGTAATTTTCAGTACAAAATTGAAATGGGAGGTCTTTGATAGGACAATAAAGGTGTTATCTTTGATAAATTTTCATAAATGTCAAGCTCCTTTAAGTCAAATTCTGAAATATTGGGTGTATTTTGAAGTCATTTAGTAAAATGTCTGTCCTTCAGCTTTATTGATGTGAATCTTGAAACACAAAATTGTGACCTTTGTCCCCCTTGGTATTCATCAGTGAAAGTAAAACCAAGTGATGGTAGAAGCTTTGTTATGTTTTCTGACATTTAACACCCAAATGAATACATACAAAAAGATGTCCATTATCATAAGATACATTTGCTTTTATTCTTATCTGTGACACACTAATTTCTGGATATTATAGTATGGAGTACATGTACCATTTCATACCACTCCAGACTTTTAAAATTTAAAATTTAAACAGTAGTTTAGCATGAATTAACATTTTAATATTTTATACTTGGTTTACTGCCTTCTCTGAATCTGTGAATTTATCTGGCTGTGATCCTGAAACTTATTTCATCTATAAACTCATTTCTGTGTCTGTGAGTTTGACTATTCCATGAACTTCATATGGGTGGAATTATGTAGTATTATCTTTTTGTGACTGGCTTGTTTCACTTAGTATGATGTCCTCAAGGTTCATGACTATTGGAGCATATGTCAGAATCTCCTTTTTAAGGCCTAGTAATATTCCACTATATATTACATACTACATTTTGTTTACCCATTTATCAATTGACAGTAACTTGAGTTGTTTCTACCATTTGGGTTTTGTGAATAGGATTATGAACATGAATATAGAAGTGAAGTTTAATTTTAATAAACCTAAACTGTTTTATAATGTAACCCTCATTTAAATATCATTAAATGCTATAGTGTTTGTTTCAAGTTTTTTTTTTAACTTCTATTTGCTTATTTAAATGAACGCAGTAATGTTTTAACATCAACATTAAATTAGGTTGACACTTTTCATATACCAGTTAATCTATTGTGTTATTTTGTCACTGAGTTGTGTCCAATTCTTTGCTCATATTAAAAGTGACCATATTCTGTTAATACTTAAATGTTGGGTATTTTCCAGAAAATAGAGCCTAACTCATGTTTACTTTATCTTAGGCATCTTCCAACCTCACGTACGACACCTCCTGGTTTTGGCAACCCCTGTGGATATAGTGATTCTTGGACTCAGCTATACTAATTTGCAAACAGGTATAGCAACTCACATGTTGTGTTTTTTTAAATAAAAATATGTTGCCCAATTTAATATTATAATTGAAAATTATTTTTTTTCAGTAAGTTAACTTTCTGAGCTCTTTGCTCTTAGGAAAATAATACTTTCCTATAGATATAATATCTTTCAGATTAGTAACTCCACAAAAGAATTATTTTGGATTATTTGCCATGTTAATGTACCTTTCTAAAATGTCCAATGTAAAACAAGGGTAATAGAAAAGAAATAGTTGCCACTAGTAATTTTTCAATAATGCCTTCAATGTCTTTTTTTTTTTTTTTTTTTTAATTTAAGTGGCCATTTTAACATACGGAACACAGAAATATACATTATTCTTTCCCTTAAAGTAAGATGCTATCAATCAATTTATTGCAAAAACATTCAGTGGTTTCTTTTGCATTCTAGTACCATTTTAGGTAAGATAATATTGAATTTCGGAGACTCCAATGAATGAATATTGGGAGGGTAAGAGATTAAAAAAAATAATTAATGATTATTACTGCCATATCCCTAGGCTTTTTTTTTTTTTGCAAAATTTAATACTTTGGTTTAGTTTTTTTGTTTGATGTTTTACTATGTTTTCTATATATATGCTATATATTTTATATATGTTATACATACATACTGAAGATTCTGTTTTAACATGAATTATAAAATTGTTTATAGCAGACTATAGTAATTTTAAAATGTACATTTTACATACATTTTTGAAATTTTTTAGCATATCATGAATTCAGTAAGAACATCAATTCTGAAGACAATACACTGATTGTGTTAAACTTTTAAAGAGTTAGTAAAGTGATTCCTATATTCTTCCTTTTAGGTTCAGGAGTTCTCAATGACAGTATGTGTGGTGGAATGCAGTTGCTTCCAGATCCCTTATATTCTCTTCCTACTGATAATACTTACCTTTTAACAATAACTTCCACCGATAATGGCAGAATTTTCTTGGCTGGAAAGGATGGCTGTTTATATGAAGTAGCATATCAAGTAAGTATGGCATTTATAAACATTTTTTTTCCCTCCCTCTTGATGGGGTATGGATTGGTAAGTTTTTGTCTTTATTTTCTAATTATATAAGTACATTAATATATTCTTATGGAAAGTGGTCAAACATACAGTTTAAGTTGTAGTCCTTCATGGCTACACTATACTTATAAAACCCAGTCCTCTCCCCAGAGGTAACAGCCATTATTGATTCTTTATATGTTTTTGTAGAACATGATATAAAACATCTTTGAGTACTGGAGTGGGTTGGCATTGCCTTCTCTGTTTGAATACCTATAAATATGTTTTTAAATATCTCTGCGTATGTATTTGTGTGTGTGTATACTTATATATAAACATATAGTGTACTTCTGTGTATGTTTTTACTTGGATTATTGCTTATGTTTTGTTTCCTAATTGACATTTTTCTTTTTTTCTTTGTTGTTTTTTTTGCCAAGTCACATGGCTTGCAGGATCTTAGTTCCCCAGTCAGGGATTGAAACCAACCCCAGCAGTGAAAGTGCCCGAGTTCTAACTACTGCCCTGGGAATTCCCCATAATTGGCTTTTTTAATTTAATTTTGTCTTGAAAGTCTTTCCTTGTCAGTATCTGGTAGATAGATAGATATTATGCTTTGTGATTGGTGCATGATTGTCCATAAAATGAATGTACATGATTTATTTAACAGCTCTTTTCTTGATGGACTTCTAGGTTTTTATTGCATGTTTCACAAATAGTGGTATAAGTGTTCTTCTGCAAGCCTCCTTGAACACATGTGTAGATATTTTCTAGTGTGGAGACTTAGAATTCTAATAGTTGTGTTGTCATGTATATGTATTTCAACTTGTATGTTTTCCTTATTCCCTATTACAAGTTGTAGACTCTGTGATCGTATTCCTTTCCCCTCTCTCCTCACTGTATCACTGGCGTTTTCAAACTTACTAACTTTGACCTATCAGAAGAAAAGTGTTTTGTTTTTTTATTACTAGCTGGGTTGAGCATCTTTTCATGTGTTTTTGGTCATTCGTGTTCTCTCTACTCTGAAATACCTTTGCTCCAGTTGCTTTTTTCCCCGCCCTTTAACTATATTGTTGCCTTTTTCATAAGTTAAGGGGTAAGAAACTGACAAGACAAATGTTCTCATAGTCATACAAGGAATTCATGGCAGAGATAGGATTAGAACTGAGGTTAGTTTTTTATGTTACATTGTATCTCTTCCTTACCCAATTTCTCTTGATTTTGTTCACTTTATAAAAAGGTTCTGTTACCGATTTAAGTATGGCAAAACTCAATGATTGAGGGGCTGACTGTAGATTATGATGGTGATGGCTACTATTTTTTAAATTTCCATTTAGCAGTAGTGTGAAGAGTTAAAAATACCTCTATCCTATGTACTTTTGACACTTACAAACTATGGCTATTATTTCCTTGCTTGCTTTCAAATAGAAATTTTTAAGATAAAGTGAATTTATTAACATAGCAGTGTTGAGGTTGCTGGAATAGACATAGCTGGTTTAATTGACAGCAGTGATTTTAGTTAAACACATTTTTAAAATTTTAATTACAGGACTAAGCTCAGTACTTACTTTGAGTAGTATGTCTTTATTTACAATTATTGGCATTTCACTAAAATTTGAGAATGCTTGTAAATGGGTATATAGTAGTTGCTGTGATGGGGGTACCTACCTACATTTACAAGTCTTCTTTCATTTTTTTCTTTTAAGGCAGAAGCAGGTTGGTTTAGCCAGAGATGTAGGAAAATAAACCACTCAAAGAGCCCGCTTTCTTTCCTTGTTCCTTCATTACTACAGTTCACATTCTCAGAAGATGGTAAGTAGAAAATAAATTTGGTAAACAAAAGATTTTAACAAATTATTGACCTAACATTTTCTTAAATTCTTATTCTTAATTGAAACAGTCCGTATTAAATAGAATTTGTTGTATATTTATATGGTCTTTTAAAGGGAGAAGGGATGATAAAACATAGAGACAGCGTGAGTTTTATTCCCAAATTCCTATAAATGTAGCACCTTAGAACGTGTGTCTACTATAGCTCTGTGTACTTAAACCAACCATGTCTGTATATGAGAGAGTTAGACTTACAGAGATTTAATACATGTTTTGCCCCCTCTAAAAGAAATTCCCAGCATAAAATGAATATATCTGAGTTTTTAATGAGAGATATAGTCAGGTAAAGTAATTTTAAAATGCTTCAGTAAGGTAAGATAGAAGCACCTAAAAATGTTAATATGACTGAATTTTTAAATTATTTATTTTAAACAATGATATATTAGAAGTTTCTTGAAGGACTAGACCAGGTAGAACTATTTTACATGTTTTTAGCATATGGTAAACTAAATGTTCATTAAATGTTTGTTAAAAGAAGGAATAATTTGAAACCTGGTTTTGGTTTGGCTTAAACAATTAATTTAGAAGACAGAAAAACTTATTTATGATGCTATTAGCCCAGTCACAGTATTTGATCTTTGCCTTTTTTTTTTTTTTTTTCACATGATGTCTGACCTAAATGCTTCCTAGCTTTGTTCTGGTGCAACTTTCCTAAGATTTAACTACAAAATAGCAGTTTTAATTTGCTATAAGCAGCTACTGTGTTTGATTTGTTAATTGCTTGGATTTTTTTTTTTTAGATCCTATTGTTCAAATTGCAGTTGATAATTCAAGAAATATTTTATATACACGATCTGAGAAAGGAGTAATACAGGTAAGACTAATATTTTGCCACCATATAAAAGTGGAAGAATATCCCTGTTTTTAAGAAAGAAGACCTAGTCACTCTTGGCTTTTCTTATGAAGTCTGTGCTTTAAAACAAAATCCCAAACCACTTCTTATGGCACTAATTTTATGAAATTGTAAATCTCTGAATGTTTTCCTACCTATATGAAGTATCAGAATTAAAGGACTTGTAAAAAGGAAAAGTTTATTTAAAAGATCATTTGTAAAATGTATACAGTTTATAATCATGTTTAAGTGGGTATAATTTTTTATTCACAGGTGTATGATTTGGGCCATGATGGACAAGGAATGAACAGAGTTGCCTCAGTGTCACAGAATTCTATTGTCTCTGCTGCTGGTAATATTGCTAGGTAATATATAACTTATTGTCAGACATTTTATTTACGGGCATAATTATATTAGTTATATGCAGTATACTAAAACTACTCCCCCTTCAAAATATCTCTAGAAGGTAAGGAATGTTGGAGGAAATGACATTCTATTTTATGTTGGAAACAGTTCTTAGAGATGTTTCCTTTTGTTCTTAAGTTGGATGGTTTGAAATATAAGGCGGACTGACTGGTTTTTCAGTGAAAAGGACACCTTGACCTGTGTTTTTCCTTGGAGTTTTAAATTATGCTCTGAATGGTCTGTGCAGGCATTACAGATATTATGACTAGGAAACCAGAAATCTCAAAGTGTGTCCCTGTTTGTAAATACTCCGCCCTTTTAACACATCTACATAGTAATTTCGTTGGTCTGATAAGTGACACAAGTTCCATTTGGGAACACAGAATTTCAGAATTGTATTATTCTCACTGTCTTCTTGGGGAAATTGAAACTAAGAGCTGTTACAATTTGCCTGAGGTCTAAACTCCTAAATAAGTGCTGAGACTCAGCCTAAAAGCCAAGTCTTCAGACACTGTGCACTGCTGTTTGCATATGTCACAACTGACTTAGCTGCAGAAATTTTCTTCACATAACACCCGACTTTTCAGCTTCTGTTGTCTGTGTGTCTGGGTCACTGCTGCGGTCAGATATCCTAGTGATAGCATGGTTTCTTTGCTCCTCAATGACCAAGAAATTCTTGAGGCAGATAATTTAAAAGGAAGAGTTTTCTTTTCTTCCCCCAGTTTTTTTTGGGAGAGTTTTTCACATCCACAGAAAAATGAAAAAAATAGCATAATGAACACTGATATACCCTTTATCTAAATTTACCAGCTGTTAACATTTTGCTTCATTTGCTCACTGTTTTGACCTATATGGGGGCTTCCCAGATAGCACTAGTAGTAAAGAACCCACCTGCCAATGCAGGAGACGTAGGAGACGCAAGTTCGATCTTTGGGTAGGGAAGATTCCCTGGAGGAGGAAATGGCAACCTACGCCAGTATTCTTGCCTGGAGCGTCCCATGGGCAGAGGAACCTGGTGGACTACGGTCCATGGGGTTGCAAAGAGTCAGATAGGACTGAGCATGTGCACACACACACAAACACACACATACACATGACCATATGACTTTTATCCTTATGTCCTTCACTTTCCATATCCTAAGCTCTTATATACTGTATTATCATTACCACATCTAAAAAATGAATAATTTTATAATGTTCTAATTGTATAGTCCATATTAAAATTATTGTCTCCCACATCTTTCATAGCTGTTTTTCTTTACATTTTTCTCCACATTCAGTCATAGCTCATGAGCTACATTTGTCATTAGTTTGTCTCTTTAATATAAAAAAGACGTCTTATTGCCCTTTTCAAATGTTAACATTTAGGAGGGCGGGACAGGAAAGTTATTAGTAGCATATCCCAGTTTCTGAATCTGTCTTATTTTCCCCTTATTTATAGATTCAGGGTAATACTATTTTAACTAGTATTACATGATGTGAGCTTCATAGAGCCTTACATTGAGGCACATAATACCAGTTTTCTTTTTTTTTTTTCCAATTTTCCTATTGATTGATTAACACTTGATTAAGATGGTATTCACCAGAGCTCTCCATTATAAAGGTTCACTTGTTCCCCTTCTTAATCTTTGCAATGATATTTTAATGTTCTAGAACAACTTGTTGACCCGCTTACCCAATGGACGTAGCCTTCTCTTATGGTCTTTGAAAAAAGGATTACTCTTAACATTGTTAGTATGAAAAACACAGAATCGAGGGGTTTTGTTAGTTCTTGCTGCTGTTGCATTGCTTTCTAAAAACTAGTCTTAAACTATTTTAGCATATTTAAACATGTAAGAATCCTGGTGGAATGTGTTCCTGGTAATAATTTAGTAGATACATTTAAAACATAAAGTTCAGCTTTTCTTTCTTCTAGGACCATAGATCGTTCTGTTTTTAAACCAATTGTTCAAATAGCAGTGATTGAAAACTCCGAATCACTGGACTGTCAATTACTGGCTGTCACACATGCAGGTATGTTGTTTTATTTATTTGTGTGCTATTACTGCGATAACTTTATAATCTTCAGGTTTGGAAATGTATGACTGGAAATGTGTTTCTATTTCTGTATCTGTTTTGTCAAGCTATATTTATAATTCATAAAATGAAGGCTTTTGAAAAATCAAAAGATTCCTCAGGCTCTGTCTTCTGATTTTATGGATGTAAAACCAGGCCTGAAAGGTAAAGTGGCCAATATTTAGTGACAGAGTCTGGTCTTAAAGTTGTAGACTCTTTCTGGTGAAATGTGTTGATTTATCTCCCGGTTCAAGTGGTGTTGTCTTAGAAACCACTCCAGCTAGTACAGTACGTGGTGATTTAAAATCAGTCAGGAAAATGAGATGTGACTTTAACAGAATTCTCTGTTTTTCTGTGGAGTTGCTTCAATACCATATGTACCTTGTATCTTTTATTTGCTGTTAATGACAGATAATTTTATTCCATGATCAGGTGTAAGGCTGTATTTCAGCACTTGTCCGTTCAGACAGCCATTGGCACGGCCTAATACACTGACACTGGTCCACGTCCGCCTGCCTCCTGGATTCTCTGCATCTTCAACTGTGGAAAAGCCTTCAAAAGTACATAAAGCTCTTTATAGTAAAGGTAAATTCGAAAATACTGTCAGATGGAATATTAGATGTTTAAAGTTTTAAAATTAGATTGCCTTGTGAGGCATTTGAAAATAACAAGGAAACTTCCAATAAAATTCAGAAAATTTTGGATTTTTTTATCCAGTTTTTTTATCTGTTTTTTTTTTTAGCTTTTCAAATTTTTTAAATGTCAATTTTTTCATTGACATATGATATTCATATATATATAAATATATATATAAATACTGTAGTTTTTAATATCTAAGTACTTTTTAAGTTGTTTTGAACTTAAAAAGTACTTGTATATGAACTCACTGGTCAAAATCAGTGTTATCCATTGAGACAGACTTTGAACTTTGTTTTTTCAGGATGGTTATAACCGGAAAACTTGAATGACTTTTCTGATACCATTTGTCCATGTCTTCATGGATATGGAGAATTTTGCATCCAGGAGTATGAAAGTTTGATGATGAACTCTTGGATTCATAATTAACTTTAAAAAATGAGATTCTAGTTAAACATCAAAACTAGAAAAACCTGTGTGTGCTTTTCTCCAATGTGAGAAAGCATCTGTTAGCTTATTTTGATTTTATAATAATTTTAAAGCCTTTTCTGTACTTATTCTACTATGACTTCTAATGTTTTATTTTTCAACACCCAAATGAAACTTGCCTTTACAAATGGAATTTTTTCAAATACATTGTAACATGCAGCTTCACAGCATATAATTGAGATACAGTTTTTACATACCATAAAATTTAGCCTTCTAAAGTGTACATTCTGGTAGTGTTTAGATTATTCACAGAGTTGTATAACCATCACTGTTACCTAATTTCAGAATGTTTTCATCACTCCTAATGTTTCATCATTAGCAGTCACTCAGCTGCTAACGGGTAAAGAGTTCCTAATAAGAAGTCCTTTTGCCATCCTTATGCCAATATCCCACTGTGATTACTATTGCTTTGTCATAAGTTTTAAAATTCCCATTTCAACATTTTTTTTCCAAGATTCTTTTGACTATTCTAGAACTCTTTAATTGTCATATAAATTTTAGAATCAGTCTGTCAATTCTGCAACTAAAAAAAAGCAGATGGGATTTTGATTGTTGAAAATATAGATGAATTTGAGGGGTATTCCCATCCTATAAATATTGCCTTCAAATCCATAAATGTGGGATATCTTTCTGTTATAACCCCTTTAATTTTTTATAGTAATATGTAAGAAACTATAAATTTTGCATTTCTTCACTGTATTTCTAAGTATTATTTTTGATGCCATCATAAATAGAATTAAGTTTTAAAGCTAGAAATCTAGTGAGGGAAAATATGGTGGTTTCAGTTATGTGCATGATACAATCAAATTTCAGTTTTTCAAACTTTATACACTAATTTTAAGAAAACATTTTCTTGCTACTTGATATAAACTATTCTCAATTTCTTACAAGCTAGTTATATAACTTAATAATTAATTAGGATCCCATCACTTATAGTCAGCCAATGGACTCAAGGTTAATATCACTAAAATCAGAATGAAGGGAGCAAATCAATGGGAGGAATTGGAACTGAGCTTAGGAAAGCATATTTCAAAACCAAACTATAATGTCAGCTAATATTGCTTAGGTAATTCTTTCATAGTACATTTATCTCTGCCATTCCACTAGTAACTTCATCATTTTTATTCATGGAGTATTTAAATTAAACAGTACATGAACTCTCTTTCACTGAATATTACATACCATTGATTGTAAGTCAACAATTTTTTATGTACTAAATACTTTTTAAAATATAGTAATTAAATTAATAAGCTTATTGTAAACATATACTAACTTTAGAAATGTACAAATGAGTTGTATTTATCTGAAAGAAATAATGTTTACAGTCTAGAACATTTAGTGATGCTACCCTAGCAGTGATTATATGTCCTTTTAGAGGATTTATTTTTTGTTTATTTTGCAACTTATTTACTTATAAAGATTAATATGTATATTTATGTATCCATATAATGTTACTAACATTATTACGATTATTGTGGAGGTGTATTTGACATCCTATAATGAGATTTTATGTATTAAACTTTTAGGTATTCTGCTGATGGCAGCCTCAGAAAATGAAGATAATGATATTTTGTGGTGTGTCAACCATGATACATTTCCTTTCCAAAAGCCAATGATGGAAACTCAGGTGAGTTATCTTGAGAGATTTTAAAGAATTTTTTACATAATTTTAAATGAAAACCAAAATTATGAGAAGCTTTTATCTTCTGATTTATTACTGTTTGCTTCTAATAATCTTATATGGTTAGCAGTCTTACTGAAAAGAAGTATATACTGTTAGTTCTTTGTTTTTCCTAAGATGAGAAGTCAGTATGGTACTCAGTAAAAAAATCTTTAAAGAAAACATTGGAACCCGTTTAGAATATTTTCATAAGGTACCTGAAAATAACTACATCTTTCTGACATTATCTTTGTCCCATTTGAATATATTTTTAGTTATTATGAGGCCATCTATTTTAGTTATGACTTAGAATTTTATTCTTATGATCTCTTTAATTTGTAGTTCCATCTAAATATTTAACTTTTTTCTTTTAATTATAGAAAATTTCAAACATATGCGAGAATAGAATGGTAAACTGAATCCCACATTAAGGAATTACCCTTCACTCCATCTTGTGGATCTCTTTTTCCCGCATATACAAATGTATATACACAAACACATAATTGTGTTTTAAAAGTAAATATTAGCACATACTCCATGAAGTCAATGGAGAGGTCCTGGGAGAAAGATGTGGCCCCCGCCTGGCCCAGCGGCCACATCCTGGCCCAGCCCCACATCTGGGCCACTCATCCCAGCCCTGAAGGCGCTGAGAAGAGGCCAGAGATGCTCACTCCTCTGAGTGTCCCCTGTTCCACTTCCATCTGTCCTCCTAGATGCCCTCACATATCTCCTGTTACCTGTACCTGGAGGCTGCTGATCAAGGCAGATCAACCAACCCCCACTAGGGTCTGAATGTCTGAGAGTCTCTTTGGAGCCATCTCTTTAAAGGCATTTTGGCTCTAGTTGTTACTGCCTGCTTTTGGTTATTCTAAAACTGAATCTTCTTGTCAGGGGAAGTAGGAGAATGTGTGTGTAGGTGGATGGAGGAAGACCCCAATCCTGGGAAGGGGGAACATGGTTTGAATGGGCTCTTCCAAGTTTCTGATGTGGCCTAAGCAACTGGGGTAAAGGCAGGTAGGTATAGCGACAAGGAGCACCTTTCTCAAATTCTTTTCTTTATCCTTTAGGGTTTACTGAGCACATAGTGTATGCCTCATTCTGTGATAGACTGTAAGGATTCAGAACTCAGGATATAAACCATGTCTTGATGGGAGCACAGTGTTAGAGGGTGCAGGTTTGAAATCTGGCTCCATTTTCTCAGGGCAGTGACTCAAAGGATTTAAATGTCTCTGGCCCTCAATTTCCTCATCTGTAGTAGTTTTAATATTAATAGTACCTACCTCTGTGGGGTGAGAGTGGGATTAAATGAGTTCATGTGTTCAGGGTGCTCAAAATACTACCTGGCACGTAGGAAGTACTCGATAAATGTTAGCTATTATTTGCTTTTGTTTTTAAAATAGGTACTATACATCATAGTGGCTCAGATGGTAAAGCGTCTGCCTACAGTGCTGGAGACCCGGGTTCGATCCCTGGGTCAGGAAGATCTGGAGAAGGAAATGGCACCCCACTCCAGTACTCTTGCCTAGAAAATTCCATGGACGGAGGAGCCTGGTAGGCTACAGTCCATGGGGTTGCAAAGAGTCGGACATGACTGAGCGACTTCAATGTCAGTACATCATATCACTTCATCTGTATACTTGAGTTCTCAAATAAATGTGGACTTAAAAAACAAATGTAAATATAGCTCATGAACATTAATAATCAAATTCTGGTCTCCCCAATACAGCTATAAAAGACATTAGGACGTGGAAAAATTCTGTATTGACTGGGCATTAGATTGTATTAGAGAAATGTTAATATTCTTACATGTAAGAATAGTTTTATGGTTTTGTAAGAGGACATCCTTATTTTTAAGAGATGCATGCAAATATATTAATATTTAATGGTGACATGATATTCATAACTTTCAAATAGTTATTCAAAAAATATAGGAAGAAGAAACCAAATATGGCAAAATGCTATCAGTTGTTGAATCTGGGTATCAGGCATATGGACATACAGTGTACTTTCAACATTTTATTGATGCTTTAAATTTTTTATAATAAAGTATTTTAGAAGACCAAGATACTTTTTTAAAAAGAATATCTTAGTTTAGAAAGCAAATATACCTTCAGAAGAGAGCAAAACCATGTGTCAGGAAATTTGAGCACTGAACCCTACCAGTGTAGATCAGTTCACCCTGGAAAGAAGGTAGAAGGTATATAGTCTTTGGTTACTGAAAAAATTGTAGTTATAGTATATACTATATCTAGTTTATCTTAAGAAAAATTTGCCTTTTTCTTCTGGTATGAAAAGATTATTTACTATCATAGAAGATGCTCAATCAAAATAATAGGTATTAAAAAATTAAATACTGACTTTTGAGAATATTCATCCTAATTTATTATTAATTTATTAAATCCTACATTTATTCAAAGACTATCCTTTTTAGAAGATTTTGCTTTATGTAACTTTAATTATATGTATACAAAAATTTATTTCTTCTACATAGATGACTACTCGTGTTGATGGTCATTCCTGGGCTCTTTCTGCAATAGATGAGTTGAAAGTAGATAAGATTATCACACCCTTAAATAAGGATCATATTCCAATAACTGACTCACCAGTTGTTGTACAGCAGCATATGTTGCCTCCCAAGAAGTTTGTTCTCCTCTCAGCACAGGTACGTGCATATCCTGTTAAGGCAGAGACAAAAAGAAGCCATATTTAACGTTTTTGTCCAAGTATTCTGTGATAGTTGCTTAATAGAGTCATTTACTTAAGCACTTAGGAATGTTTACTCTTAAAATATTCTTCAGGAATAGTTATAAATACCAAAAATGCAAAGTAGTATACAACATTTTTTAGTATTTATTTTTTGAGTACTAATGCATTGACAGAATTCCAGTGGTAAACCGAGGGGTATACACAATAAAATCTCCCTTCTGGTTTGGGTCCCCTCCTTACAGACTCCCATGTCATCAGAGTTTGTATCTTTCTAGAGATACGTTATAGATATACCAACGATACAAATATATTTATAAACAAATAATGGCATATGTGCTGCTTTTTATGTTTCAAAGAAATATTTTAGACATCTTTCCATATTGATATTAGGACTTTCTCATTCTGTTTTATATTTAAAAGGCATTCCTTTTTAATGGATGTACCATATTTAACTAGGTCCCTGTTAATGGATCATCTTTTGCTGTTAATGCTACAAACTTGTGCATATATAATTTCACATGTGTGAGTAGAGCTATAGAATTGCATCTTCTGGGTTAAAAAGTATTTATCAGTTTGAAAGATGTTTCTGGTTTCCCTGTATACATACAGTCACCATCGGTGACTGTTGAGTGCCTATTTCCTTACATCCTATACAAGTACAGTACTCCATCCTATTAAGAGTGAGGTTGTCGGTCTTTTCTAGTGTTTATTTTTCTGTGAATTGTCTGTTCCGATTCTATACCTACTTCTCTATTAAGTTTGTCTTTTTGATTTATAGAAACTCTTTATATATTTAAGGGAACTTTTTGTGATTTAGGCTCAAACATTTTTCCTGGTTTGTCATTTGATTTTCTTTATTGAGATTTTTTTTTTCCCCATATGAATAGGTTTATAAGTAGTTGAAATATTCTGTTATTTTGGGGGATTTCTGCTACAGTTTTTTGTTTTTTTTTTAAAAAGCTTCCACACTCTAAGTTCATGAAGTCATTCACCCATAGTTTCTTTTAGTACTATTCTGTTGTAGTTTTATTTTGTCCTTTCTGTTTGGAATTTATCCTGGTTTAGGTATGAATATGGATTCAGCTTCAGTGTTTTCTGAAGTGGATGTACTTGTGCCTTTGTGATTAATGGATAATCTAATTTTGATCCTTTAGTTTGAGGGGCAGCTTTTATTATATATTAAATTCTAGTATTTATTGAGCTTGTATCAGAACTTTCTACTTTGTTCCACTTATCTGACTATTCATGTATCAGTACTGTGCATTAGCTAAAGGTCTATAAAGCTTCACTTTTTAAATTTTCCATATGGATATATATAGATCTAGGGTGGCTTGGGAGTTGAAAGGTAGATGAGATGATCTTTTTGACCAGTGTACTTTGTGTTCTTGAAGTTTTTTTGTTTTGTTTTTTTTAACATAGGGTCCATTGCTACTAGCCATTCTTAGTAAATCTATTATTCATCTTTTTATCTAACTTCTTAGGGGAGTCTTATGTTTCATAAACTTAGACCTGTGGATCAACTGAGGCATCTACTTGTGAGTAATGTGGGTGGAGATGGAGAAGAGATTGAAAGATTCTTTAAATTACATCAGGTAATTATTTGCAATTTTTTTTAATGTGCTGATATTTTAAACAATGAGAATGATAGCTACCTTTTATATAAGTTAGGATCAAAATGCTGGGATTAATACTAGTCTTCCTTCTTTGCTTTAATCATTTATGTACTGGTGTTTGGGAATAGGATTAATACGCTATAAGGTTTATTATGGTAAATGCTCATATTTTCTATTCTGTTGATAAATTCTTATTAAAATGTACTAGTAAGAGCGTGATGGTTGAATTATATGACAAATGTATTTTTATTAAAGGACAAGACATTTATAGATAAATATGGATAAAATGGTAACCAACAAGGACCTGCATTATAGCATATGGAACTCTGCTCAGTGTTATGTGGCAGCCTGGATGGGAGGGGAGTTTGGAGGAGAGTGGATACATGTATATGTATGGCTGAGTACCTTTGCTCTTTACCTGAATTTATCACAACTTTGTTAATCGGCTATACCACAATACAAAATATTAATAGAAAGTTTTCTAAAAAAGTAAAATAAAGGATAAGACATTTACAGATAAATAACTTTTAATTTTTTTTTTTTTGCTTAATGACATGAGGAAAAAGTTTGGGGTAACAGTGATGGGGACTTTAGTATTTTAAAACCTTAACTAGAAGTGATGAGGTAATACTGGGAATGCTTAAAGTCAGGAATATCAGACCAAAGTTAAATATACACACTCTAGATTCAAACCAGCTCCACCATCCGAGTGGATTACTTGAGTTCTCTGACTTCCATTTCCTCATGTGTAAAATGTGTATTAAATTATAATATGTAACGTGGAGATTAATATGCTCTAAACTCTTAAAATAGTGCCTGGCAGATAGCAGGTACTTAATAAATGTTAGCTGTTGTTGTTTTCTAAAAGATTAAAACACCTTGAGAAAAAAAGGAGGTGACTACACCAGAAACTAAAATAGAATCTAGATAAAAAGAAAAAGAGAACATCCTTTAATAGTGGTGCCTATGAGAAACTTTAAGACCAATAGTGTTTACTTCTCCTTTTTCATACCCGCTGCTTTGATTCATTCAGTAAATATTTATCAAGTACCTGCTCTGTACACAGATTTAAACACTGGATACAGCAGTAAACAAAACTTCATTCAAAATGTTTATGTTTATTCTAAGGGAAGATAATTTTTTTTTTTTACAGGAAGACCAAGCTTGTGCAACTTGCCTTATTCTTGCTTGTTCCACTGCTGCCTGTGACAGAGAAGTATCTGCTTGGGCTACTCGGGCTTTCTTCAGGTATGTGTGTCCCTTTTCTCTTGTTTTTGGCCACTTTTTTTTAATGGATGCATTGGCTAATGTGGTCGTTACACATTAACTTTAAAGTAAACATTTAAAAAAAAAAAAAAATAAAGTAAACATTTAAGTGACCATATAGACAAGTTAGTAAAATTTATTTGCAAAAAGATGAAATCTGGAAAGGTGATAATACACCTGGAAGCACCTTGAGCATAATTTATGCATTGTAACCCTTTCTCTGGATTCTCCAACTTCTTTTGTCTGATCTTCTTTCTACCTCAGTTACTCTCATTTGTCTTTTCTACTTCCTCTAAGACTATACCAATTCTGCTCTATGTGTATCATTTGCATGGAGAGATTCTGCATCACTTCAAGAAAACTTGGGTATCAAAGAGATATTGTTTGGAAAATATTTAGCTAAGAATAAATTTAAAATGCAATTTTTTTTAAAAGAATTTTTTGAGTAGTCTAACCATAATTCTAGTGTGGGAATTATAGTACCATACACTCATTAAATAAATTCTATGCTTCACAGACCCTTTTTTAGAAATTGCCAGAGTTCCTTATAATTCTTCTTGGTAGCAGTTTCAAGTCAACATTTACTAAATAAGTATTTTATTAGGTATCTATGTGTGTATTTCACTGTCAGCATGATGCATTGAAGTCACTAACGTTTAAAGCATTTATCCTGAAGCTAAGCAGGACTTGAAACAAGTCCAGCTTTTAAGATGGATAGTTTCACTGAATAAACTCAGCCCCTGTTGTCATAAAAATAGGTACGGTGGTGAAGCACAGATGAGATTTCCAACCACTCTCCCCACTCCGAGTAATGTCGGTCCCATCCTGGGCTCTCCTGTCTACTCTAGTGAGTATGAAACACTGAAATGAAACTATTTCTAACAGAGCTTGAATTTTAAAAGCTTTGTAGCATATTTTAGGGCTTCCCAGGTGGCTCAGTGGTAAAGAATCTGCATGCCAAGGCAGGAGACACAGGAGATGTGAGTTTGATCCCTGGGTCTGGAAGATCCTCTAAGAGTGGGAAATGTCAGCCTGCCCCAGTATTCTTGCCTGGAAAATACCATGGACAGAGAAGCCTGGTGGGCCACAGTCCATGGGGTCACAAAGAGTCAAACACTGAGCACACACAGTAACATATTTTAATGGATAAAAAATTTTGTTATGTTTTCTTTTCTGCTACTGGATTGTTAGGGAATAATTCTATAGATTTCTGATTAGAATTATATATAGTGAATCCTTAGTGTATACTGGGAAACAAAATAAGATGTAAGCAGTAATATTTACAGAACTCATTTGTTACTTATTCAGCAGGAAAAAGTTGAGTGATTTAATAACAAACTCCCTCCTCAGTGTTTTTCAAAGTGGGAATTGTTAGAAAATTGCTAGGAAATGGGTCCCTAATTCTTGAATATATTATGAGTGGTGCCCCTCCTTACTCTTAAACTTAGAAGCAGTTTCTGTGTCTGATTTTGATCAGATTCAAAAAACTGGGAGATAATTTTATCAGTCTTTATATTGTTTTCTTTTCAGGTTCTCCTGTTCCTAGTGGTACTCTGTATCCAAATCCATCTTTCTTAGGGACACCATCTCAAGGTACCTCTTTTCTCTGTTTTAGGATGCTATTACTATTCTTTCTGGAGCCATCATTATGAATTATTATTCTTAACACTTAGAGTGGGGAAGATTAACTTGTCCTATTCCCCTGAAAATAATGTGATTTAATAGAAGTGGCATCCAAACAAGCATTGGCATTTGGCTGTGAATGCCTTTACCTAGCCTACCTAGAAAGCCCCCTTTGTGAGTAGCAGGATTTAATCACCAGCACTGAACTAACTGGCCTGTTTCACTCCCACCATTAAGATGCAGTGATTGCAAGCTTGCTTTCCTTTTCATCCTGCATTGCCACACTTGAAAGCCAACTTGGGAGTTCCTAACCAAGTCTAAGTCTCACTTCTTGTCAAGGAAAATCAAATTAAATTACTATTTATTTCAGTATTTTTGTAACTGTTTTTTCCTATGGGCTCAGGTACAACTGACTTGGATTTTTGAGAATTCTGAACGTTTATGGTTAAATTTTGAGATTTGATTTTCCTATGTGTGTACAAGGTGTTCACCCTCCTGCCATGTCTACTCCAGTGTGTGCTTTGGGAAGCCCGGCAACTCAGGCCACAAGTATGAGTTGTATGGCTGGACCAGAGATCGTGTACTCTGGAAAACACAATGGTATTTGCATTTACTTTTCTCGAATCATGGGGTAAGTTTTTCATAGAATAATTAACTATTGCTCACCTTGCTCTATTTTGTACGGTTGAACATTTTTAGCTTCAAATTTGGAACATCGTATTCCTGCTAAATTTTACTTATAGTTTAAGCTCACTTGTCTGTTAATAAGATGGTTTTCTGTCATTCAGCTTTTCTATTATCTAACCATCAAGTTATATTTGTTACTATGTTTCACATATGTATATGTGTCTTCAAAATATATCTATGTATATTAACATGGAGTGTAACAAAGCACTCCATAATATGAAATCGGCCTTGAGGTAGAAGAGAGTTCTACTCAGAACTCTCTGGCACATGTTCAGGGTTTTGTTTGTGTGTTGGTCTAGAGTGGCCTCAGCTGGGACAGCTGGATTGTTCTCTTATTCTCTAGCAGGTTAGTCAAAGATCATTGACTTGGTGGTAGCAAGGTTCGATGAGAAAGTAGAAACTTGCAGAGCCTCCTGATGCCTAGGCTCAGAACTGGCCTATCATTTCCACTTCGTTTACTTGTCAAGGAGACATCTCCGAGCCACCCCAGGTTCAAAAGATGGGAAATAGACTCCTCGTTATAAAACAGGCATCAGAGTCATATTGTAAAGAGGCTAGGTGTCAGGAGTAGGTATAGAATTACAGCCATTTTGCAATCATTCTGCTGTAGCCAAGTAATTATGTCTGGTTATGTTTTTCTTAAATTTGAGACGTATGCTTTCATATGAATCATTTTGCTTAAAAATGTGAAACAGTGCAGAACTCATAACTCAGAACTTCCTTGTTTACAACTTATTACCCAGAGTCTTTGATTTTTCCTCAGCAGTATTTCATTATGTGAAATGACATCAAGTTTGGAAGTTTTCCTGTTTTTTCTTTGTTGTTGTTGTTATTCTTTCAGATAACTTAGTGAAATGTTAAATGAAGTCATTGCCACACTTTAAAAACTAAATAAACACACAGCAAAAGGATTTACTACATATTGTAATGTTTTTATTCATCTATAGCATAATCATTAAAACATTTTTTTTTCCAGAAACATATGGGATGCTAGTTTAGTTGTGGAGAGAGTATTTAAGAGTGGCAACAGAGAGATCACTGCAGTAAGTGTGTTGTGTGGTAGTATTCCATCATCTCTATGTAACCAGTTTATATTTTCAGTGGATAAGTAGATGGTCTCATATTTCTTAATGTTATAAATAGCATGCAATGATTATTCCTTCATGTATGTGTTTGTGTAGGTGTTCAGTAAACTGTTCACCCCCTGAATTACATCTCAAGCTCTGTCACTTGTTAACTGATGAGTAAATTTGACAATCAGAGCCTGATAACTTAAAGTAAAATGAGAATGTATCTTCCTTGTAACATTGTTATAGGGCTAAATAGAGTCAGTCCCAATACTTAATATTGCTCAAAATTACTGTTTAATATTTTGCTTATATGCCTACAAACTCCATGAACATAGCACTAAATTCCAAGCATTGGCATACTTTCCAGAGTGCTTTAAGAAACAGAAATTTGTATCATCATAAATTCAAATAATAAAAATTTTTTAATATGAAGTATGTGTGCAACTTATTTTAAGCTTTTTTCTTTTTCCAATGTAGAGATATCAAATATATTTTTAGCTGTGATACTTTTAAAATTCACAGTTCTAAAAATCAGAGTGTATTTACTTAATATATGATTCCATTTATGTGAATTTTGAACAGGCAAAATCAATCTATACTTTTTTTGGTAGAGGTAAGAAAAGTGGTTTATTACCTAGAAGATAGAATGACTAATGACTAGAAAAGGGCAATAGAGAACTTTCTTGGGTGTTGGAAATATTCAGTATTGTAGTCTGGGTGGTGACTCTTAAGATGTAAAAAGCTATCAAAGTGTTCACTTAAGATTTGTACATTTTACTGTCTGTAAGTTATACCTGATTAACCGAAGCAGCAAGGGTGGAATGTGGGTGTCTAGGCCTTTATTTTGGTCACCAAGTATAAATTAATATAAGGAATAACTTTTCTGTTTGTGAAGATAGGGTACCTCAAAATTAAAATTCAATATTCAATTATGGGAATATAGAGTATATGTTTTTTATGGATACTCTTTTTCATTGTTTTTACATTTTTGAAAATATTTCTTCTTTTTCAGATTGAAAGTAGTGTTCCCTCCCAGCTGCTGGAGTCAGTGCTACTAGAACTGAAAGGCTTACAAGAATTTCTAGACAGAAACTCCCAATTTACTGGAGGACCATTAGGAAATCCAAAGTAAGAATAAGTAAAATTTATTTCCCTTTTGTCCCTGAGATTTAATTTACATATTATAAAATTTGTCCTTTTAAAAAAGTTTCATGGTTTTTAGTATATTCATAAAGTTAAAATTTCATAACTATTATCTAATTCCAGAACAGCTGTATCACACCAAAAAGAAACCTTAAACCCATTATCAGTCATTTCCTATCTTAATAACAAGCTGAAGTAACAAAAATACCATAAACTGCCTTAGATGACAAACGTTTATTTTTTATAGTTCTGGAGGCTGGAAGTCTGAGATAGAGTGTCAGCATGGTTAAGTTCCGGTGAGGACCTTCTTCCTGGTTTGCAGACAGCTGCTTTCTTTCTGTGTCTTATGTGGCAGAGAGAGAACCAGACCCAAGGTTCTCTGCTTTCTTCTTCTAAGGGTGGTAATCTCATCATGGGGCTACACCCTCATGACCTCATCCAGACCTAATTACCTTCCAAAGGCTCCACCACCAAGTAAAAGAATCTGCCTGCAATACAGGAGACCTGGGTTCAATCCCTGGGTTGGGAAGATCCCCTGGAGAAGGGAATGGCAACCCACTCCTCTATTGCCTGGAGAATTCCTTGGACAGACCGTGGGGTCACAAAGAGTTGGACACCACTGAGGGACTTTAACTTTGTTTCACTTGGATATTTGAGTTTCACTATATGAATCTGGTGGTGCAAACATGTGGAGTCCATGGCACTCCAAGTTGCCCGTCCCCCAGTTCCTACAAATACTAGTCTTCTCTGCCTCTGTGGACCTGCCATATTTTGGATGTTTTATGTAAATGAAAATAGACAACATGTGACCTTTTGTTTTGGGTTCTTTCTCTTAGTGTAATATTGTCACATGTAGTGTGTGTTAGTCCTTGGTTTCATTTTTCCGTTTATCATTTGATACACATTTAACTTGTTTCAGCTTTTATCTTTTTTGTAAATGTTTTTGTTTTTTGAAGTTTAGTTGATTTACTGTGTTGTGTGTTTCAGCTTTTGACTATTATGAATGATGCTGATATGAACTTTCCTGTAGAAGTTTTTGTGTGGACACATGTTTAGGATGCACAGTTTTTGTTGTTATAAAATGATATAAACTTGTAAAAAATTCACATCACTCCCCCAGTGAATTAATTTGAAGTGACAGTGTAAACTTTTAATTATATGCCCTCCTCCAAGGGATCTTCCCATCCCAGGGATCAAATCCACATCTCTTACATCTCCTGCACTGGGAGGCGGGTTCTTTACCTATTGCCACGTGTATTGGCTATATGGTATTCCATTATAGTCAAGCTATTAGTAGTATAATGCTATTTATAATTTTGAACAACATATTGTAAAGTAATTAGCCTCCAATTAAATAAATGTATATTTTAAAAAAAAGAATTGCAAATGGAAAGTGGGTAAAAATGCTTTAAAATTAGGTGATGGTAATAGTTGCACAACCTTTTTAATATGTTTTCTGGAATTTCTGTTTCAGTACTGCTGCCAAAGTACAGCAGAGGCTGATAGGATTCATGCGTCCTGAAAATGGAAATACTCAGCAGATGCAACAGGAGCTGCAGAGGAAGTTGCATGGTAAATTATTGCTTCTGATTGATCAGTTAAATGTTGATGACTCGAGTAAAGAGTCTTATTAGTTGAATAGAAAACAGTGGGTATCTCTTGATAAGGTCATTTGCGTTAATGAATATTTTTATTAAAATAATATTAGTGTTATTTGCATAAGTATAATATGGACATCTTGTATTTCCATAACTTTCAGCTCATAATTTTTTTTCCTTTCTTCCACCAGAAAACATGATGATATGTACCTTTTTTTTTTTTTAGTTTTTAATTAATTTATTTTTTTTGACAAACCACACGGCTTGTGGGATCCCAGTTAGGTTGCCTTCACCCTTTGGGGTATTTTTATAATTCTGCTATGAATATGGTATACAAATAGAAATTTGACTTCCCACGTTCAATTATTTTCTTATGTATCCAGAATTGCAGTTGCTGGATTATGTGTAGTTCTATTTTTAATTTTTTGAGTAACCACCATAACTTTTTCATAACAACTATACCATTGTACATTTATACCACTAGTACACAAAGCATTCCAGTTTTCTCCACATTATCACCAGTAATTTTTCTTTTTCTTTTTTTAAATATCTATCCTTATGTGTGTGAAATGGTATTTGTTACATCGCTTACGATATGAATCAAGTGTTACGTTTTTGTGTGTTTTTTTTTAATCAGTTATAAAAAGTAACAGCTAAGGAAGGAGCAAAGGAACTGAAAAGTTCTTGTAACCATTAATTATTCCAGATGTGACCTGGAATAGTAATAAAATATTGTTTAAGTTTTGTCTGCCATTTAATTATCTTTTTAAAGTTCTTTGCCTTGTGTTGTTTAAGCCAGTTATTCTGGCTTATAGAACTTTGCCAATTAAGACACAGCCATTTACTTTTGTCTCAACGGACTTTCTTTCCTTCCTGCCAGATCCAGTTTTCTGTTCAGTATTTGCAAATTTTTTTTTAGTACTTCTTTTCAGGTAAGCTTGATAAAATACAAGCAATAGTAAGAATTTTTACAAAGGGGAGCATTCAAATTGCTGGCCATATACACTGAAATATCTCTTTGGTGAGCAATTTGATCATACATAATAAAAGCTAAAAATGCATATGTATTCAAAGCCAGCAGTTTCACTTCTTAGTATATATGCAAGAGTAGTCTTTATCAGACGTTTTTCCTCACAGTAAGAAATAATTTTTACATTACGACCCAGATGTTGAAAAGCATACACACACAACTGAACACAATTTTAAGCAACAACTAAGACTATTTTGTACTCTATTCTTTTCCCCCTTTTTCATTCTATTTCCTTTTTTAAGGGGGAGGGGAAAAAAAGCTATCATGACTGACTGAATTGATTTCATGATTCTCTAGTGCATCTTAATATGAAAAGTAGTCCCATCAAAACCTGACTGTGTTTTCAAGGAGAACTTTTTTAAGGATATTTATAGCATTACTGTTTTAGTAGCAAAACATTGGAAACAATAGAAATGTCCTTCAGGTGGAAAATGGACCTAATTGTAGTAAAATCTACATAGTGGAATACTCAGCAATTAAAATAAATGCACTGGACTTACATTTATCAATATGAGTAGCCTGTGAAAATATAATTGAGCAGAAAAAAACAATGGTGTAAGTTGTCCAAAATGGCAACATTTTTACTATTTATGTATGCACACACACAGAAGCACTTACATATAGTGAGAGGATAAAGCCATGAATTCAGCAACTCATGATCATCATTCCCTGTGATCTGCAGAAGAACGATAAGGATCTCACCCTTAACTATGGTTGTCTTTATTTGAGATGAAGTGTTGTCTTACTTGAAATAAAATTTTGCAAACTTCATTGGTTGTGTTTTGTAATTAGAGGCTCAACTGAGTGAAAAGATTTCACTTCAGGCAATCCAGCAGTTGGTTCGAAAATCATACCAGGCTCTGGCTTTATGGAAACTTCTTTGTGAACATCAATTCACTGTTATTGTAGGAGAACTTCAGAAGGTAGGAAATTTTTTTCCTTAAAATCATACTATTAATATTGTGGTTAACTTGTTTTGAGTAAGCTTTAATCTTGCACTTAGATTCAGGAGGGATTCTTTTGGGAAGCATTTAGGTTATGATAAATTAGTATGTAATGAGAAAATTGAACTAAAGCATGATAACTTGAAGACTGAGATTCGCTCAGTCATGTCTGACTCTTAGCAAGCCCACAGACTATAGCCTGCCAGGCTCCTCTGTCCATGGAATTCTCCAGGCAAGAATACTGGAGTAGACTGCCATTCCCTTCTCCAGGGGATCTTCCTGATGCAGGAATCAAACCTGCTGCTGCTACTAAGTCGCTTCAGTCGTGTCCGACTCTGTGCGACCCCATAGATGGCAGCCCACCAGGCTCCCCCATCCCTGGGATTCTCCAGGCAAGAACACTGGAGTGGGGTGCCATTGCCTTCTCCGAATCAAACCTGGGTCTCCCACATTGCAGGCAAATTCTTTACTGTCTGAGCCACCCTGATAACATGAGGGATTCATTGTCAAAACCACAAGTTTCTGATATGTGGATGAAATCTTACTTTACTAAAGATATTTTTAAATACACAGTTCATTTGTATTCAGCATTTTCATTTTACCCCTTTTGCTTAATCCCCTTATT
This sequence comes from Bos indicus, assembly GCF_029378745.1. Lineage (NCBI taxonomy): Eukaryota > Metazoa > Chordata > Mammalia > Artiodactyla > Bovidae > Bos > Bos indicus. Next base: position 36,924,367 of record NC_091779.1, read on the forward strand.
TTCTTTTTTACTGAATTATTTAAAAGTAGATCTCTGACATGGTTTTTCATTTCTATGTACTTTAGTATGTATTCCTTTAAAAAGGTGGCCATTTTCTTGAACACCAATTTTATTATTACATTTAGCAATATTATCAATTCTTTGGTAGCATCTGAAATAGTGAAATTACTGTCTTAAAAATATCTTTTTGTAAGATTGGTTTATTCTAATTAGAATCTGAACAGTTGATTCACTCATTGCTTTTGGTTGTTATTTCTCTTTAGTCTCTCAGTCTAGAGTAATTCATTCTGTCTCTCTGCTGTTGCATTGTAGCAAATTTATATACTTGTAGTGAACTTGTTTGCCTGTTTCTTGCATTTTCTGTGAAATGGAAATCAAGTCTATAGAAGCTTGATAAGTTCAGGTCCATTTATTTGAGAAAGAATAGAATACTTCATAGATAGTAATTTATTATGTTTATTATTAACTAATGTATTAATTAAATTTTATTAGGAGACATAAAAGATTTGATTGTCCCACTTTTAGTCATATTGACATTGATTATTGGATTCAAAAGTTAAGTCTAGTCCTGCTGTTGTGAAATTCTTCATTGAACTTTCATCAAGCTTTCATCACATCAATTGATAATCATTACCTGAATCAGTTATTTCATTTAGGATTACAGAATGGTAATTTTCTAAGTCTGTGGTTTCTTCCATATTTATTAACTGTAGTTCTATTCCTTATCCTCTAGGGCTGTTTGGTTACCCAAAAATGTTTTGATTCTTGACTTTTAAGTATCAGTTTTTGAAGTTAAAAGACAATCTTTGTGTTCTTTCCAGTACTGTCCAGTGAGTTGTTTTGTTCCTTTTAAAGACGTATTTTCTGTTATCTTTTTAAAGATTCAAATGAATATGCTTAATTATGAAAGCTGTTTTCTTTTCCATGACAGCTAGAATAATCATTTCTAGTTTTATTGGCTGGTAAGCATAATCTAGGTCAACTTGTAGCCTAGGTATTATTTTTTTTTGTGATTCATCTTCAAAGCTTCCTTCCCGACATGCTCATGGAATGCAAATTAAATATAAATCAAAAAATTGGGCATTGATTGTGTATTTGCTGAAATTTAGGAAAAGATAGTAGTCAAATCACTAAACCGAATGTTACTGTAATATAAATCACCCCAATACTTTAGAACTCCATTTTAGTAACCTGATTTGTACAAAATGAGATCAAACTCCAGTGTTAGAAGTTCTTGAATAATAGAAGTTGAACATTATTTTTGGCTTTCCTGATGGTTTAGTGGTAAAGAATCCACCTGCAATACTGGAGACACAGGTTTAATCCCAGGGTTGGGAAGATCCCTGAGAGTAGGAAATGGCAACCCACTCCAGTCTTCTTGCCTGAACAGTCCCACGGACAGAGGACCCTGTCAGGCTATAGTTGCAAAGTGATGGACACAACTGAGCAAGCAGGAGACACATTATTTTGGATAGATAAATGTAAGCCAAAGATTTTTTAATGTAGATAATTGTTTTTTCCTAGTTATAACTAAAGTCAGGAGGCCTGCCTCCAATTTTGGCTCATACTTGGGCTTTGCTTTCTGTTTGTAAAGTGAGAGATTTGGAATAGGCATACTATGGGCTCTTTTCCAGTTCTCTATGATGTATGAAAATTTGTAAAATTTTATTATTTTTATACTTCAGTATATTTTATTTTTTAAATTATAGAGGCTATTAATGTTTTAATTATTTTAAATTATTGAAGAAATTTCATTCTGTGCAGAAATACGATATTCCTATATTTTTGATCAAAGGAATAATTTTCTCTTATACTCCTAGGAATTTCAAGAACAGTTAAAAATCACCACCTTTAAAGACCTGGTAATCAGGGACAAGGAACTGACCGGGGCATTAATTGCTTCTCTGATCAACTGCTACATCAGAGATAATGCTGCTGTTGATGGCATTAGTTTACACTTACAGGACATCTGCCCACTTCTTTATAGCACTGATGATGCAATTTGTTCTAAGGTATGATGTTCTGTCACCTGTTTGGTGTTTTTTGCAGTGTGCTAAGAGCACAGTGGTACTATAATCAGAAATTCTCTTTTTTCCTTGACATATGACCTGGGGGTAGGTCTCTTAGCCTTTCATGACCTCAGAATTCTCCTCTGTGTAAGAAGGAAGTTGGAATATATTATTTCTTAAAATACATATATAAATTTTTCATAAAGAATCTTTGATAGTACTTCTAGACCATATGGAAAAAATGGTTAAATATGCCTTTCTTTAAAATATTTTTTTAAAATCACTAAAATTTGTGTATAATAAATTAGAGTTAATTGGGCAATTTTTATTGATCCTTTCCTACAGGTGAAAAAACCTTAAAAAATCAGTGTTTCCCGGACTGCCTGCTGACCAATAATGTATTTACTAGGCAAGAGATTTACCAGTCAAAAGCTGTCTTACTTAACATATTTGAGAGAGGAATTAAGAATAGCTAGGATATTTTGGTCAAAAACTTTTCTGCCTAAAATTAAGAAGAAGTAAGTTTGCAGAGTTGTTTTTATCTTTGATGGTCATAAACCAGATGTAAATTTAGACATAAATTAAAACCTGTATTGACAGCATCATCTGTGTGCTTGATTTCATATCTTCCTAAGTTCTTACCATCTCTACGTCTAGGCAAATGAGCTTCTCCAGCATTCCCGACAAGTTCAAAATAAGATTGAAAAGGAACGAATGTTAAGGGAATCCTTAAAGGAGTATCAGAAAATCAGCAATCAGGTGGACCTATCCAGTGTTTGTGCTCAGTATAGGCAAGGTGAGAAACGAAATGTTTCATACCTTCTGCTCAACTCAGAGGCACGTCTTCCTTTGATTTTCAGTGGCCCAAGTGATAAGACATACAAAATAAATTTCTGTGTCTTAGTGTTTGATGACTGTACCAGCTTCTAGAAGAGCAATAGTGGTCTTATCTTGAAATGTATAACTTTTTAACATTGTAGTGTCAGTCCTGTTCTGGTTAAACTACCATCTGTATTAGATTGCTTTCTGGGTTACATTTATTTTTCAGGTACTTTTGATTCTTTTGACTAATTTTTTTACCTGTCTGCTCAGTTTAAAATTACTTGAAATCAAATCTAACATGATGTTCTGTCAGAACAGGTAGTACTATGAATCCTTAGATGGGTTTTTTTTTTTCAATCAAGGAACTGTAGTCCTTCTCTTTGTTATTTTAAATACGAAATTTTTTTAACAGTGAAGGAAATATATTAATGCTGCCTTTTCGGCATGTTTTTAGAACCTAGTTCTTCGATAGACTCATCAGAAGTAATTTATATGATATTGTCATCTAGGTAACTAATACACAGTAGAACCCTTAAAATAGTGAACATAATAACCTTGATCAGCGTCTTTATAAGCCAGCTAAGGAAAAATGTATCCACTTAATAATATGCCTTAACTCTTTCCCATTAGTGCGTTTTTATGAGGGTGTGGTGGAGCTCTCTCTCACTGCTGCAGAAAAAAAAGATCCTCAGGGTCTTGGACTTCATTTCTATAAACACGGAGAACCAGAAGAGGACATCGTAGGACTTCAGGCTTTCCAGGAAAGGTGAGTTTTATCACCTTAGCAGCATCTCAGCTTTATGGATATAGGACTTTTCTTTGTGAAAAGTTTGGCAGTATTAGGAAAATAATGTTTCAAGTACAACCCTTATGAAATTGAATTATGCTTTTCCTAAAAATGCCCTTTTTATCAAAGGTGTAAATCAATATTATAATTCTTTGCCTAGGGATGAAATTATAGTCTGTTGGGAATTCTTAAGGAATATTTTGAACTACCTCTGTGGTTTTTCTGAAATTGTATTACTGTCAGTTTTTTGTTTCTGGTTTGTTTTTTTTTTTCCCCCAAACTTTAAACTTTATTTTGTATTGGGTTATAGCTGATTAACAATATTGTGGTAGTTTCAGGTGAACAGCGAAGGGACTGAGCTGTACACATACATGTATCCTTCCCCCCAGACCCCGCTTCCATCCAGGCTGGCACACAACACTGAGTTCCATGTACTATACAGCACGTCCTTGTTGGTTATCCATTTTGAATACAGCAGTGTATACATGTTAATGTCCGTTTTAAATGTGATGACATTTTTGGAAACAAAAGTGCTGCCTCACCTGTCCAGCCCTCAGTGTCTTGTTCTAAATGAAGATTAATTGTTTTGTTTTAGTATTTTAAAGGATGATTTTTAAATGTTTAGAGACTGCTAAAAAACAATGGATATTCATAAGGGAAATATATAACCAATCTTAGACATGCGTTTAATTTTTATGAGTTCACCCTTCTAAACAAATGCTTCTCAAACCTACAGGAAAAGTGTATGATTTGTATTATTTTTAATACCAAATTGTGTGTGTATTCAAAATTACCTTTAGTTTGTATTTCAATTGTTAACCAGTTGCTAACTAAATCATGTAACCGTTCCTCTTTCATGCTTTTTCAGATTAAACAGTTACAAGTGTATTACAGATACACTTCAAGAACTGGTAAATCAAAGTAAGGCTGCTCCTCAGTCTCCCAGCGTCCCCAAGAAGCCCGGGCCTCCGGTGTTGTCATCTGATCCCAACATGCTGAGTAATGAAGAAGCAGGACATCATGTAAGGGACACAGTGTATTTTCATTCTGAAAATGCACTGCATTTAGAAGTTCTGCATGGTGGTGGCGGTGGTATAGTCATCTAGGGAAAGGTGATAGCTCTCAGAACTTACCATTTAAGGATTCTTGATTTCTTGCAAGAGGTTTAAAAGGCTGAAGGTCAGGTCAAGCGTTTAACTGTGCTAATTTTTACTGTTTTGTTTTTTTAGTTTGAACAAATGCTTAAATTGTCTCAGCGATCCAAAGATGAACTCTTTAGTATTGCCCTTTATAATTGGCTAATACAAGCAGACCTTGCAGATAAACTGCTACAGGTAAATATTTTTTATACCAATAGTGTTAATTTATATTTTTAAGTAGCATTAACTCAGTGGGTTAGTATATATGGTTATTAGGAAATACCAACCGTTAGGTATTAGTGAAAGCCAAATAATATAATACTTTTTTCTAGTGAGCAAGATATCCTGTTGCTCTAATTTTCTTGTTATTTAGAAGCTGATTGGGATTGTTTATATTGTGGCATGAAAATCAATGGATCATGAATTTGGAGACCTGAACTTTGTCTTAACTCTGCCATTAAGCTGCTTCACAAATGTCCTTTCACTACCCTAAGTGTCAGTGTTCCTCACCCTGTAAAATGGCAACAGATTGTGGCAAGGATGTCTTTGAGCTCAGAGGCTAGAAATCAGTAACTGTGTTCTCAAAGTTTATTAAAAGACTTGCAATTGGGTTGTAATAAATTATTTTTATCAACATAATACGACTATCATAGCAGTTCTTTGATAATTTATAATGAGAAAAATTGCCCCTTTCTTATCTGTTACTGGATTATAATATTGCTTATGTATTCATAAAACAAGGCACACCTATAAAATGATGATATATTTATTATGTAAAGAGCAAGTGGGTGGTCAGAAAATGTCTCTGAACAACTGTACAATTTCCAGATTGCTTCTCCATTTCTGGAGCCACATCTAGTACGAATGGCCAAAGTTGATCAAAACAAAGTTCGTTATATGGATCTACTCTGGAGGTATTACGAGAAGAACAGAAGTTTTAGCAGTGCAGCTCGTGTCCTGTCCAAATTGGCTGACATGCATAGGTATGGCCTCATATTCTCACTGTGATGAGCAATTGATAACTGGACCATATCTAGTTACTGCACCCAGACTTTAATTTTTAAATTTTAAGATTTTAAGAAAACTTTATTCAGGTTATACATATATAGAATTTGTATGAGTTTACTTGGATTTACCTAAAGTGAAAGTGTTGGTCGCTCAGTCATGTCTGATTGTTTGTGACTCCATGGACTGTAGCCCGCCAGGCTCCTCTGTCCATGGGGATTCTCCAGGCAAGAATACTGGAGGGGTTGCCATGCCCTTCTCCAGGGGACCTTCCTGACCCAGAGATTGAACCTAGGTCTCCAACATTGTAGACAGATTCTTTACCATTTGAACTACATGGGAAGCCCTGGATTTACCTGAAGTTTATAGTTTTTCTTTTTGTTTGTTTCATTTTTAATAATGTGTAAAGGTACCAAATAACTTCTACTAAACAGACTCTATTCAAACTATTTTCTAAACCCTTTTTCTTTAAACTATGTCTTTAGATTCTTTTCTACTGATGGCAAATCACTACTATTATTAATTAAAAGGACAAAAAATGCTTTTCAAAGGCGTTATAATTTTAAACGTTTAACAAATTCCAGACCAATTTCCTCAACTCTTACATTGGTTTAAGCTCCTGACAAGGTCTTACAGCATATATATTAAGGAGGGTTAAGAATTCTGTTACAGAAGGCATTGATATATCCAATTAGATTGTCATATCAAGACAATACAATTTTGGAAAGATTATTAATTTGACCCTCTTCATTTGAAATGTTGCCAAAAGAATATGGTGCTATTTTTAAAACATAAAGATTGGTTATGTTAGGAAGAGGAGGTGTTTGAGGCAAAGCTGTGGTTAAACCATGTTAATCAGAACGGTTACGTCAAGCATCCAGCTGTGGCTGACAGCAGGTGGGAGAGTGTGTGTCTGTGCAGTCACGCAGTTGTAATTACTGCGTGTGTGGACCCAAGGCATTTTTTATCTTCTTGCCCTCTTTGGTCACAATAATCACTTGATTTTCATAAATTCCCCTCACATACAGAAAATGACATATATCGTAGTGACTTCAATTTGTCTTTGGTTTAATAAAAGGAAAGAAAAGGAATTTGAGCTAGTAAAGACCTAAAATGTATTTCAGAGTAAAGGCCTTGGTCAAGTCGTAGTTTTTGTATAACCAAGAATTGACCAAAAAAAAAAAAACCAAAAGACGAAATGACGGCATTATTAAATATTTAATTCACTATAGCTCTGTCTTAAGGTTCTGTAATTCATTTCTTTATCCAGTATATTTTCTGCCCTCAGAGGCACATATGGACTGTGACCTTATCCAGGCCTTCAGAATCTCATTTCTGGATTACTCTTGTCATTCCTCTTTGTACATCCAAGTACCATTACTGTACAAATCTTTGTAAGTCATTTCGGTCATTGCTTGCACTGTTAGAGTGGCCCTTAATTGCCTTTTCATTTGAACTTTTGGACCTTTTTCCTTGTTATCACAATTACTACGTTCTTGTTATAAAATATTTGGAAATCCTCTTTTAAGGACAGTGCCCATTGTCCATTTCTACTTCACACATGCATACAACCTAATTTTCCCTTCATGTGAGGACCCTGTACGTCTAGTCTTTAGCTCGTAACTTAGCATCCATCTCTTTCCACAATAAAATATTTTTCCAACTATTATGTTACTCTTTCTCACTATACTCTTTTTCTATATATGTAAGCTGTACCAAATAAGTTGGTGGCTATGGAATATTCTACTTTAAGTAATTTGGAAATGTTATCCACTTTCAAAATGTTTGTTTCAAGTGGGGTTTTTTTGTTATTTTTTTTTAAGAGATGAGAGGGGGAAATAAAGCCTTTATGAAACAAGGCTCCTGAAGGTACAGTCTTGTTTTCTTTGTCCATGTATATCTTTACTACTTACAAGGACCTTTTATATATTTTTGACCCTCATAATCACCCTGTTAGGGAGGCAGATTTCAGTTTTTCATTCTAACAAGGTATTTTTCTCCATTAAACACTGAAGAATGCCAGGAAGAGTTTGTTCTTAGACCCCAGTTTCCATGTATTTTAAGAATAAATACAGGTTTTTTTCCTAAGTTTCAGAAATTGCATTAAACCTTTTTTACTTTCATAGCTCACCCTTTACACAGGAGACATTTCTAAAGTTCACCCTTGGATTCTTCCCAGTCACTCTGACTAAGCAACACTTAGCTGAGAGGTGTTTCTTTGTTTCGCTCACGTTCTCTGAGGAGCAGATGGGGGTTAACTGTCCAGATGTAGGTGTTCTGAAGATCAGTGTTGGGCTCTTCTTGCCTTTGGACGAGATAAACCATGGTTTAGGTTTGCAGAACTTAAGAGTCTTTCTGGGTTCTTCAAGCTATTTACTTGTAAGAGTGCTAGGATTGCTCTTCAGTGCTGACAGAAAGCGTCTCCTTTTATCACAGTCTTTAACTGTTCTGTTGCATGTTTTGTGAGTAATCAACAATACATTTTTGTGGTCTTTGTACTTTTTCAGAATTTTTGCTTCCTTAAACCTGAGCATATAATTTCTTCTCAATTAAGAAGTTTCTGTATTTTGGGTATCAATTTGGGTTTGGCCACATTAAGGTAGAGAAATGAAGAATATGAGGAATAATAAAAAGTTTTCTTTAACTTTAGAAGGTTCCAAGTTTTAATATACTGAAGTTTTAAAATAGATAATTTTTTGGATATAAGTATTTCTTTATGTGTTCACTGAAATTGTGGATCTCTTTTGTTAGAAATCCTCTACTTTTTCAAGTTTCAAATGGCCTTTTATGTTAATTTGGTATAAAATAGTACATCATAACTGATATATAGGCTCCTGAAGAATTCACATAAATAAAAGTAAGGATTTTCCTCCTCCAGCACAGAAATTTCACTTCAGCAGCGACTCGAATACATTGCTCGGGCCATTCTTAGTGCCAAAAGTTCCACTGCCATTTCATCAATAGCTGCAGACGGTGAATTCCTTCACGAATTAGAGGAAAAAATGGAAGTAAGTGCTAACAATACTTCAGCCTGTCCACACTGATGATTAGCCACGTGTTAGTCCACTTCTCTCTTCCCCTAATAAATAGTAGGTCTGTAGCAGTCAGTATTAATTTTAATCTCTTCTGCCTTCTTTCTTTCTTTTCATATTTATATATAAATAAAAGATTTTAACAATACAGCACTTGGGTCCTAGGGCATTGCTATAATCTAAAAGTTTTCTCTGTGACATTTCTAAAGGTTAATTCTAACTCTTCTAACACTAAGCAGATTATATTGCATTCACCATTAATTCCAGAGATTATTAATAGATGTGTGAAGTAGAGTGGGCTAAAGCCTTTACTAAGAGACACACTAATGTATATGTAGTGGTCCATATACAAAAGCTTATTCCTCATTCACAAAAATCCAGAGTTGGTGTTCCTGATTGGCATGTGGCTTCCTTCCACTTGGTTGATGTCACTTCCCAAATTCTATTTTCTGGTTCTACCATTCCAATAGTCTTAGCTTTTTTTTTTTTTTTTTGATCAGAGGGAAGAAGTGTGAAGAGAGCATGTCAGAAGCACATTCACTCTTAAAAACCTCAGCCCTGAAGTGGCATACTTATGTTCACATTGCCTTGAAGAGAACTTAGTCTTAGGGCCAGACTCCATGCAAAGGAGGCTGTGAAGTAGAGTTCTGGCCATTTTGTCTGGCTGTAATCATGGGAGAAACTGGTGTTGGTGGGCAGCAAAGGCTCTCAGGCACAGCCCAGTCCCTATGTAATCCTCTTTGTTGTAATGAAGGGTTGATAGTCTGTTCTAATAAAAGCCTTTATACATTTTTTTTTATCGAGGTAGAATTGACATATAACAATTGCTCAGGTGTACAACATAATGATTAAATTTTTCTATATATTGTAAAAGGATCACAATAAGTCTGGTGAGCATTTGTCACCATAAATGATTACAAAAATTTTTTTTTCTTGTGATGAGAACTTTTTAATATCTACTCTCTAGGCAACTTTCTAAATATGCAATACAGTATCATTAACTGTAGTTACTATGCTATTATTTTAACAAACTTAAAATTTGTTATTTAGCAAACAAACTAAAAGTCAGATACTAGGAGTCATTTCTCCAAATACCTGGTGATTTATCATGAAGAACTTACGATTTGCTTTTTTCTACCCAAACCAGGTTGCCAGGATCCAACTTCAGATACAAGAGACACTACAAAGGCAATATTCCCATCATTCTTCTGTACAGGATGCAATTTCTCAGCTGGATTCTGAACTAATGGACATAACTAAGGTAACAAAAAGGCAAATGAAATCCCTATGATAATCAGCTATTATCTACAAATTCCTTGTTTCTTTTGCATTTTCCTTTAAGAAAGCAGTTGAGCCATCTTTGGGAGCTCGTCACTGGGCTGAAACCACTGTGTTACCTCACCCTTAGAGCATGTTTCTCTTTCCAGGCCACTTTCTGTCAAGAATCTATGAACCTCACATGGGGCTTTGTTAAAACTCCTGCCGTCTAATTTATGGACTGCTTCTTGTCTTGAAAGAATAATTTATATTTGCCCAACTTGCCAAGCCTCTCCCACTCTGTACCCTCTGGAACAGTTTCTTTTTCAGTTATTACTGGACATTTCTCTGAGTACCCAGAAGCACCCTTAGATTTGTCAGTTTATCCATGATCTTTTCAAACCTTAGTTTGGACAATACTAGTTCTAAAAGAAGTGTCACTGCGGCATCTTGCTCTTAGCCAAGGGGGAAAAAAAAGGCACACCTATTGAAATCTGTTTAAATGCGTTAACCATTCTTAATCTGGCATTATGACAACCTACACACCATCACATATTTATATCATATCTTAGGAACTTCAGATAACATCTTTGGTTACTTTTGACTTTCAGTGGGTTCTTTATTGTTAATTTCTGAATACTAACCTCTTGATGGATGTTGGCATTTTCTCCTACAGCTTTATGGGGAGTTTGCTGACCCATTTAAACTTGCAGAATGTAAACTTGCAATAATTCACTGTGCTGGTTATTCAGACCCTATACTGGTGCAGACACTTTGGCAAGATATCATAGAAAAAGGTAAGTGTTCACAGCTAGGTCTGTTAGCTACACATTATTTAATGACTTGGTAGAAGAGTGAATGTACACTGTGAGTGATCATATATTAAGGGCTCATGAAAATTGTATATATCTAAGCAGAGGGTAAGTGACAGGTACCTGGATATGGTTGAAGGTGATCCTCTAGAGAAGGATTCCAGTGAATGTTTGAGAGGACCCTCAGAAAAGATTGTGATTTTTGTGGTTTGTACTGCTTAGTAAGGAATTCTGAGAAACTTAGCTCAGAATCCCATAACCAGTCCCCTTCTAAGATGAAAGTATATCAGACACTAACGGAAACATAGAATCTGCTCATTATATTAATGTGAATACAAACAAGCTCTATCGTATTTTGTCCCTTGAGACACAATAAAATAGTTTAAACTTTTCACATTAAAAACACTTTGAGGAGAAGGAAATGGCAACCCACTCCAGTATTCTTGCCTGGGAAATCCCATGGACAGAGGAGCCTGGTGGGCTACAGTCCATGGGGTCTACAAGGAGTAGGATTTGACTGAGTGACTAACAATTTCACTTTCAGGGAACTACGTCCCATGCCACAAGGCCAAAAATTAAAAAAAAAAAAAACTACTTTGGGTTTCTCATGACCTCTTTTTACAGAACTAAATGAAAGTGTGACGTTGAGCTCCCCAGACAGGATGCATGCTCTTAGTCTCAAGATTGTGCTCCTGGGCAAGATATATGCCGGCACGCCTCGCTTCTTTCCTCTCGGTGAGCCATAACTTCAGCTGCAGTCATGGGGCTTTTGTCTTCTCTTTGTTTTGATGGTGTTCTTCATTGACATGGAGAAATAATGGTTTTTAGAGCAAAATCATTTTGTTGTTGCAATTTATCAGCTTTGCAGTTAATTCTACCTCTCCAGAAAAAAACACTTCCAAAGACTAGTAGGATCTGTTGATGAATAGTTTTGGATGTGAAACTTTCTTTGCTTGACCTTCCAGGTTTATATAGCTATGTTGAAATAGTACTAACAGACCACAGTGTTATATTATTGGCAACGTTATACAAGTTTGAAGAGAAGGGAAAAATAGCTGATGTTTTCATGTGTCGATGATCTGTGATTGGTTTAACTGCTCCCTGAATATTGAGGACATATTTTTCTTTAAAATAGCAAGTAGTTGTGTTAAAAATGTAATTTCTGTGAATCCCTTTCTTAACCAAATTTGTAAGGTAGGAAACTCTATTATGAGCCATTTGCCAACTTGTAATGTCTTCTTCGGTCGTAAAACAATAGACTCAACATAAATACATTCATACAGTAGAATGTTAAATAAGCACTTTGTGCTTTCGAAAAGTGATGAGAAACATGAAGATACTTATAACCTTATATTGTTTTTAAAATATAAAGATACAGACTTGTTTACAGGTCTTCTCTGATTTAGGATTTATTCCCTGGACATGGTAAGAAATAAAACTGTTACAATCATATCCTTATTTCTTATAAGTACAGTATTAAAAACTGCCTGTGCCCTTTCAGTTCAGTTCAATTGCTCAGTCGTGTCCGACTCTTTGCGACTCCATGGACTGCACCACGCCACGCTTCCCTGTCCATCACCAACTCCCAGAGCTTGCTCAAACTCATGTCCATCGAGTCGGTGATGGCCATCCAACCATCATCCTCTGTCGTCCCCTTCTCGTCCTGCCTTCAATCTTTCCCAGCATCAGGGTCTTTTCAAATGAGTCAGTTCTTCGCATCAAGTGGCCAAAGTATTGGAGTTTCAGCTTCAACATCAGTCCTTCCAGTGAACACCCAGGACTGATCTCCTTTAGGATGGACTGGTTGGATCTCCTTGCAGTCCAAGGGACTCTCAAGAGTCTTCTCCAACACCACAGTTCAAAAGCATCAATTCTTCAGCGCTCAGCTTTGTTTATAGTCCCAACTCTCACATCCATACATGACTTCTGGAAAAACCATAGCTTTGACTAGACGGACCTTTATTGGCAAAGTAATGTCTTTTCTTTTTTTTAATTTATTCATTTTAATTGGAGGCTAATTACTTTACAATATTGTATTGGTTTTGCCATACATCAACATGAATCTGCCACAGGTGTACACGTGCTCCCCATTCTGAACCCCCCTCCCACCTCCCTCCCCGTACCATCCCTCTGGGTCATCCCAGTGCACCTATCTTTTCTTTTAATATGCTGTCTAGATTGGTCATAGCTTTTCTTCCAAGGAGCAATCATCTTTTAATTTCATGGCTGCATTCACCATCTGCAGTGATTTTGGAGCCCCCCAAAATAGTCTCTCACTGTTTCCATTGATTGATAAAATAAAGAGCAACCATATGAGTATGTGAAGCTTGACAATTTTAATAGCAAAATGACCACATTGTGCACAGTACCTTTTGAGGGTATTTCTTCTCTGGCTTAAGATTGTTAGTTGTGCAGCCCAATAAAATTTAGAATAGAAGAGAACTTCCTTTTTCTATCACTCTGTCAAAGGCAAACAAGAGACTTCAAGCTGGAACAAATTGAGACTTTAGAATTTCTATTACCTCTCCAGAATTTCTGTGTGGTAACTTGTAGTTACCTGTTAACTGTAGTTAACTGTTCAATCTTTAGTGATTCTTCTTGCCCATGGCTATTCACATTGGTCAGTCTCAGATTTTAGGTACCATAAATATGAATTTGATTGCTTCTGTTAAGAGCTTATTTCTGATATAACAGGTAGTAAAAAGTGAGAGTGGGACCACAATTAGAGTCACCAAAATAAAGAAGAATCTTATGAATATTATATTTAATATTTCTAAAATCAAGATACAGCACCCCTTCTTTTTCTGAAAAGCTGTTAAGATCCAGTGTTTCAAGATAGTAAGGAACTCTTATCATGAGACTTCCCTGGTGGTCCAGCATTTAAGATTCCATGCTCCCCGAGCAGGGGGCCTGGGTTTGATTCTGATGGGGAACTAGATCCCACATGCCACAACTAAAGATTCCTCATGGTGCAACTACACATCTTTCATGCCACAATAAAGGTCAAAGTTCCTGTGTGCCGCAACTGAGACTCTGCACAGCCAAGAAATAAATAAATGAATAATTGAGTAAATTAAAAAAAATATATATAAGCAGGCCCTCTCTAAAAGTGTGATTGTCAATGATCTCTGTTCTCCACTTGTACCTTTTGCTTTTTTCTACATTCACTCTAATAGTTTTTTCCCTAATAGCTTTTAAGTGTGTAAGCGAATGGTTTTAGCATATTTGCAGAGTTGTGCAACCATCACAGTTAAATTTAGACCATTTTCATCACCATTTTCATCAAAAAGAAATATCCACCCTCAGCCTTAAGCACCCGCTAATCTCCTTTCTGTCTCTATAGGTTTGCCTGTTTTGGTATATGCCTTATTTTATATTCAAAGAATTATTTGTTTTGAAAATTGTTTTTTAAAAAATTTCCCTCTAGAAGCTTCTCAGTTATGAATAAGACCTACTTTTTAGTATCAAGTGTTAACAAATCTAGAACAACAAAAATTAGTGATTCTATGAGGTGAAGGACATGTTAACTAATTTGATCGTGGAAAACATTTGGCAATATGTTTTAGATCATCACATTTACACCTTAAACTTACACAGTGCTATATGTCAATTATATCTTGGCAACACTGGGCAAAAGTAAAGTTAACAATCCCCACTGATCTTTTTCTCTCCCCAGATTTTATCGTGCAGTTCTTAGAGCAGCAAGTTTGTACTTTGAACTGGGATGTGGGTTTTGTGATACAGACAATGAATGAAATTGGAGTGCCATTACCTAGACTACTGGAAGTATATGATCACTTGTTCAAGTCACGGGTAAGGAAAATATTAAATAAAATAATTTAGTTAAATCAATTTAATTTTCTAGATACAGGAGCGGATTTTTTTGGTTGTGTGCTTACAAGTATCATATAATAGAGTTGCATCAGAAATTTGCTTCCTTTGTTGAGTATCAGAAATTATCATGCTTCAGACTTTTGATACCAGTAATGAGAGTTGCTTTGTTATATACCATGATAAAAATCAAATATTTTTCAGTATCAATAAAGCATAATTACATATGCTTTACTTTTAGCCAAATAGGCTAAATACATTAAGAATTACTTACTGTAAAGGAATAGAGCCTTTCCTGGTGGTCCAGAGATTAAGAATCCACCTCCCAACACAGGACATGTAGGTTTGATCCCTGGCCGGGGAACTGAGATCCCACGTGCCACAGGGCAGATGAGCCCACACACCACAGCTAGAGAGCCTGAGTGCACAATGAAAACGCAGCACAGCCAAAAAAGAAAAGTAAATTAATAAAGAACAAAATATCATTCACTGTAAAAACAAAATATTTGTTCTCAATCCTTGTAACCTCATGTAAAATATCAGTGCTTAAAGATCTTTCTCTCCACAAGAAAAGGAAAATTTAACTATATGGTGACAGAGGATAACTAGGCTTATTATGGTGATCATATTGCATCATTTTGAACGCAAACAGCAAATCACTCTATTCAGCAAATCACTCTGAAACTAGTACAATGTTACATGTCAGTTATACCTCAGTTTTTTTAAAAAAGATCTTCCTCACCATATTTAACCTTATTGGACTTAAGTTGTGTAATTTTTATCCTAAGATGAAAGAACTAAATGAAACCTGTTGAACTGGCTTGTGTTTAATACTAGTCGTGATTATAGTAGCTTCATCAGAACATTCATACAGTGCTTTCCAAGGCACTTACTTATCTCATTAAAACTCACACTGAGCCTTTCACAAAAATGAACAACTAATAATATCCCATTTACATCTGACAAGAGCAGAGATGTTAAATAACCTATTCAAGTCACATGGCTAGTAATGGTGGAGTCAGAACTAGAATTAAGATTCTCTGACTACTGGTTTAGTCTTTTTTTTGGTTTAGTCTCTTATTCACACTACCAGATTAAATCTGCATAGGTTCCAGGTAAGAATCGTGTCACAGTCAATAGGAAGAAATGGATTCTTTTTTTTCCTGTTGTCTCAGGTTCCTAAACAGCAAATTCATATGCTCTGCAAAGTGCAATGATACATCAAATATTCTTCCTAAATGACTTCACAGTGCAGTGTTCAGTGCACTGAACTCTGATGAGTATTTTAACTAACGTAAGTGAGGGGAAAATGAGTGGACACAATTCACCTTAAAACTGACTATGTGTTTTTTCTTTATAGGATCCATTCTGGAACAGAATGAAGAAGCCACTACACCTTTTGGATTGTATACATGTACTATTGACAAGATATGTTGAAAATCCTAGCCAAGTTTTAAATTGTGAGAGGTAACTATGAATTAGATACTGTGTTGTATACCAAAGGTTTTTAAATGCATTGAATAAATATCTGGGTAACAAATTTGGAGATTGTGGGGCACAATACAGAGACTCAAAGAAGTATGTGAGATTTAAACTCGTGTATGTTTGCAGAAACTATTTGATATCAGTTAGCACATATAAAAGGTGAGAGTTTTTCCATTTTCCAGCCCTTGTCCTGATTTCTCCCTGTAAATGAAAGGATAAAATTAATGAATTACTGCTAAATGCCTTCCATCTTGAATGAGCAGCTTAGGAAGTGCCATTGTGTCTTTTGTGATATTATTGGCCGTTTCAAAATACATTTGTTTGAGGAGACCAAATGAATGTAAATATTTAATACTAATTTAAGGAGTCATTCCTTACTGCCTTCCTTCTCATTGTAACAATCTTTGAGAGGAAAATGGTGGTATGTGGTAATCCACCTACCCCCCTGAGTGTCTTTCTCTGTTTTCATTTATTTGCCATTTACTTAATCACATGATCCTTCCTCTTCTGCGGGCCTTTACTGAGTAAGATTAGCAGAAGTTGAAGGGAAGTCCCGTAGGAGGAAATGTTTCTGAATCTGTAGATGGCTGAATGGGTGTCTTTTTCTTTACAGGAGAAGATTCACAAATCTCTGCCTGGATGCTGTTTGTGGTTATCTGGTCGAGCTCCAGTCAATGAGCTCCTCAGCAGCAGTACAAGCCATCACTGGAAACTTTAAATCTCTTCAGGCTAAACTAGAACGGCTACATTAATTATTGTAATGTATTTTCATCCCTGCGTTTTTAATCTGTAAAATAAAAACTCAGCTGGGTCCAGCTATCACATACTCTAAATCTAAGAATTTAAGAACAATTTTAGTAGAAATGCGTTTTTAATAAATGGCTGGTATCAGCAGAGTACATTTGCAGGTGAATTCTTTTTTACTACATAATACTATTTTGCTTTTTAATAATCAAGTTAAAAACAAATAAGATTATTTATGATTTTAACACAAGGATAAACAAGTAAAAAACTCTTGTTTTGAATTTATATGCTCATTGTCAAGTTAGTTCAAGTATCGAAACTTAAATAGGCTAGCTGAATAGGTCCAGTTCCGTAATAGTAGATTCTACAACAGTTCTTAAGTAAGCAAATAAACAGTCTCTTTTTAAAAGTTTTTTAAATTTTTGGGTTCATCTTTGGAAAAAAATTTCTTCTAACTACTGATTTTGTCAGTTTCAGTCCTTGTAGTACACACCTGGTTGTTTTTTCTGAGCAAGTGATAAACTTGTAATTAATGGTCTATGTCCTGTCTCCCCTCCAGGGAGATGCTGTTTTCCCTCATCATCCACCTAACTCTTCTTTGTCGTGGGACTACTGATTCCTTTAAACTGGTGGTTCTCAAAGTGTGTGCACCAGACCAGCACATCAGCAGCATCTGGACATTTGTTAGAAATTCCGATTCTCCAGCCCAGCACTCTGTTTTAATGCCCTTCATGATGTTCCAGTACATGTCAGGTTGAGGACCACTGTGTTAGAAGATATAACCAGTTCAGGATGGAGCTTCCCATCTGATGCCTCCTCCCTTGCTCATCAGTAACCACAACACCTGAGGTTTACCCAAGACACACCATATATGAAGCAAAACTGTTCATAATATAGTTCCTAATATTCCAGCAGAATTAGGATGGCAAAACCAAGTGCCCAAAGTCATGGCAACAAAAGAGAAAAGTCTGGCGAGTGACCAGGACTCACAGAAAAACAAGAACATGGACTCCTTTCCTCTTACCTTTCGTTACCAGAGTAATGACCTTCTACCTGTTGTCACTAATGTATGTCTAACGGTTTTCCCATCTCCACAGTTATTCTCTTAGAATTTAGCTCCCTTTCTCCTATAGTCTCCTTATTTATAATATTTAATAGGATGTTAATACCTTCTTATTAGGCCCCACCACCTCTCATTTTTCAGCTTTTCAGTTCCTTAAGTTTAGATTTTTTTTAATATGTAAAATGAATGTATGCTACACATTGTTAATTCTGTAAATTTAAAATTCTATCATGTCTACTTAAAATGAAAGTCTTGGCTTAAAGGCTATATTTAGCCGTGATTCCAGTTCTGCTACAAGCACATTTACTCACAAGAACATTAATATGTATGTTAAGTTTATGGAACTCAAAATAATGAAGCTACATCTTTCATAAGGAATGTAAGCTAATGTGGCTAAATGGTCTTTAAGAATCCAGAAATCTGAACCATTTCTTTTGTTTATGTAACACCTTACATAACACCTTTAAGAACTCTAGCCACATAGCGAATGTTTTCAATATCCTTTGGAGGGTAAGAGTACTAAGAGAAATTAAGATCCTCTTCTCCTCTTTAATCATCTGGGAGACTGTAAAACCTTAACATTCGTAAGAATCACTTCAATAACCTGTTCAAAACAGATATTCCACCTTCAATGTGATAATGATACTGGTAGTAAGTGGATCAAACTTGAAGTAGCATTGTATCACATTTATCAACTTGGTTTATATACTTTATATCTGGTTTTCATTCAACACATTATTTATAGTGACTATTAAATATTAAACATCTATAGACAATGAATGATAAGTGGAATATATGAAACAGTGCATTCATTGTAAGCAGTGAGGAGTCATTGAAAGTCCTGATTGTGACACAGATTTCTAAATAGATCATTTTAGTGTAGCAAAATGGTTAAGAAAGAGAAAGGGCTGTTTGGGGGACTTCCTGGTAGACCAATGGTTAAGACTCCAAGCCCCCAGTGCAGGGGTAGGTTCCATCCCTGGTCAGGAAACTAGATCCCACATGCTGGCTGCAACTAGAGATTCTGCATGTGGCAAAGAAGGTCCCACGTGCCACAACTAAGACCCAGTGCAGCTAAATAAATACAAAAAAAATTTTTTAAGAGAAATGTTTTTTAACTGTACAAGGTATGGGATATTAGTCCTGAAATGTATGTTCAGCATTTCTTTAGTATAATACATCTGACTTACTAGTGACTTGTTTGTTGAAAACCTCTCTGCTCTCATCTTTTATGTTTTATAGTTGACTTCATCTCAGGGCTCACAGATTCCTCATTCTCTTCTCAGGATACTTCCCTCCTCCATCCTTTTTCCTCTTATTCATGAGGGGGAAAATATGATAGGGATACAGTTGTATCAAGGAAATAAAGAAATAGAACACTGAATCTAAATGTCTTGAAAGGCATATGCTTTCCTTCCATTTTTTATCAGTTTTTTCATTTAAATTCCCTTAATAATTTTTTTCAGAATATTTTTGAGTCTTCTGATAAATCATTTAAACTCTTGAAAGTTTTATTTTGCTTATCAGGAAAGTTTCCTCATAAGGAGGTTGAAGCCAAGTGATAAGACTTTTTTAAATCCAAAAATTTGTAAGAGCTTATGTAATCTATTTTTATTATTTTGTTGTTCTGCTTCACATATTAGTTAAAATACTATTGTTTTTACTCTTCTTCCTTTTGGATGAACATACCTACTGTATTATGTTAGAAATTAAACATTTATTTTAGAACTTAGCTATGGAAGAATAACTCTTTTTAAGATTAATCAAGGGGACTTCCCTGATCGTCCAGTGGTTAAGAAACCACCTACCAATGCAGGGAATACTAGTTCAATCCCTGCTCCAGGAAGATCCCACATTGCACTGAGTAACTGAAGCACATGAGCCAAGAGCCCGTGCTCAGCAACAAGAGCCCATGCAGTGAGAAGCCTATGCACAATAAGAAAGAGTAGCCCCTTGTTTGCTGCAAATACAGAAAGCCCACACTCAGCAGTGAAGACCCAGTGCAGCCAAAAATTGTTGCTGTTCAGTTGCTCAGTCATGTCTGACTCTCTGCCACCCCAGGGACCATAGCACACCAGGCTTCCCTGTCCTTCACTATCTTCTGGAGCTTGCTCAAACTCATGTCCATTGAGTTGGTGATGCTATCCAACCATCTCATCCTCTGTCATCCCCTTCTCCCGCGTTCAGTCTTTACCAGCATCGGGGTCTTTTCCAGTGAGTCAGCTCTTTGTATCAAGTGGCCAAAGTATTGGAGCTTCAGCATCAGTCCTTTCAATGAATATTCAGGACTCTCAGAGTTTTCTCCAACACCACATTTCAAAAGCATCAATTCTTGAGCATTTAGCCTTCTTTATGGTCCAATTCTTATATCCATACATGACTACCAGAAAAACCATAGCTTTGACTATACAGACCTCTGTTTTTTTAATACACTATCTAGGTTTGTCAGTTTTTCTTCCAAAGAGCAAGCGTCTTAATTTCATGGCTGCAATCACCATCTTCAGTGATTTAGGAGCCCAAGAAAATAAAGTCTATCACAATTTTCAATGTTCTGCCATAAGGATGGTGTCATCTGCATATCTGAGGTTACTGATATTTCTCCCAGCAATTTTGATTCCAGCTTGTGCTTCATCCATCCCAACATTTCACATGATGTATTCTGCATATAAGTTAAATAAACAGGGTTACAATGTATAGCCTTGATGTGCTCCTTTCCCAATTTACAACCAGTCCATTGTTCCATGTCCTGTTCTAACTTGTTTCTTGACCTGCTTACAGGTTTCTCAGCAGGCAGGTAAGGTGGTCTGGTATTCCAATCTCTTTTAAGAATTTTCCACAGTTTGTTGTGATCCACACAGTCAAAGACTTTAGCATAGTCAATGAAGCAGCAGTAGATGTTCTGGAATTCTTTTGCTTTTTCTATGATCCAGTGGATGTTGGCAATTTGATCTCTGGTTCCTCTGCCTTTGCTATATCCAGCTTGAATAGCTGGAAATTCTCAGTTCACGTACTATTGAAGCCTAACTTGGAGGATCTTGAGCATCACTCTGCTAGTGTGTGAAATGAGTGCAGTTGTGCAATAGTTTAAACATTCTTTGGCATTGCCCTTCCTTGGGATTGGAATGAAAACTGACCTTTTCCAATCCTGTAACCACTGCTGAGTTTTCCAAATTTGTTGGCATATTGAGTGCATCAGTTTTGACAGCATCCTCTCTTAGGATTTGAAATAGCTCAGCTGGATTCCATCACCTCCATTAGCTTTATTCATATTGATGCTTCCAAAGGCCCACTTGACTTCACACTCCAGAATGTCTGGCTCTAAGTAGAGTGATCACACCATCATTGTAATCCAGATCATTAAGATCTTTTTGTATAGTTCTGTGTTTTCTTACCACATCTTAATATATTCTGCTTCTGTTAGATCCATACCATTTCTGTCTTTTATAAATAGATAATAACTAATAAATAAAAAATAGATAGTAAATAGACAAAATAAATAGATAATAAATTTTAAACCTTAACCAGTTTGCCATGTGGAAGCCAGGACTATTGTATCATATCTCCAGCCCACACCTGAGTGCCTGCCTTTGTAATGAACATTTCCAGTTGAATGACTGCTGAAGCTCCTCATTCAAAACATGAGTAAAGCACTCATTCCTCTCTCCCTGGCCCCTGCCTCCTTCTGTTCCTCTTTTCTACCTCAGTCTTTATCATCTAATGATTCAAGTCAGACATTCGGATCTCATCTTTAAATTCTTTCCCTTCCCTCCAAATCTAATTAGTCACAAATTTTTTTCCCCATATGGTATGTGGGATCTTAGTTCCCAGACCAGGGATCAAACCCACTCCCCCTGCAGTGGAAGCAAGGATTCTTAGCCACTGGACCTCCAAGGAAGTCTCAGTCACCAAATTCTAGGCAAATCTATTTATTTAATGAAATATCTCTTCAATTACCTCAGTAGTTTAGGTTTTTAGAGTTTAATCAGGTATCCTACTTCATTAATACACATAATAATAGTCTGTAGTTTTCCTCCCTCTCATTGGACACCTTCATTTTTCCCCCCACACTAAAGTCAGTTTTCGAGAATGTAAACCTAAATATATTAACCCCTTCCTTTTCATTCAGAAGAAATTTCAGATTCCTGGTGTGACATGAGGATGCTACTGAAGTTTACAAAAGTAAAAATCAGAATCTCAAGTTCAGTTCAGTCACTCAGTCGTGTCCAACTCTGCGACTCCATGAACCGCGGCACACCAGGCCTCCCTGTCCATCACCAACTGCCGGAGTCCACCCAAATCCACATCAATTAAGTCGGTGATGCCATCCAACAATCTCATCCTCTGTCATCCCCTTCTCCTCCTGCCCCCAATCCCTCCCAGCATTAGGGTCTTTTCCAATGAGTCAGCTCTTCACATGAGGTGGCCAAAGTATTGGAGTTTCAGCTTCAGCATCAGTCCTTCCAATGAACACCCAGGACTGATCTCCTTTAGGATGGACTGGTTGGATCTCCTTGCAGTCCAAGGGACTCTCAAGAGTCTTCTCTAACACCACAGTTCAAAAGCATCAATTGTTCAGCACTCAGCTTTTATAGTCCAACTCTCATATCCATACATGACCACTGGAAAAACCATAGCCTTGACTAGACAGACCTTTGTTGTCAAAGTAATGTCTCTGCTTTTTAATATGCTGTCTAGGTTTGTCATAGTTTTTCTTCCAAGGAGCAAGCATCTTTTAATTTCATGGCTGCAGTCACCATCTGCAGTGATTTTGGAGCCCAGAAAAATAAAGTCAGCCACTGTTTCCACTGTTTCCCCATCTATTTGCCATGAAGTGATGGGACCAGATGCCATGATCTTCATTTTCTGAATGTTGAGCTTTAAGCCAGCTTTTTCACTCTCCTCTTTCACTTTCATCAAGAGGCTCTTTAGTTCTTCTTCACTTTCTGCCATAAGGGTGGTGTCATCTGCATATCTGAGGTTATTGATATTTCTCCCAGCAATCTTGATTCCAGCTTGTGTTTCCTCCAGCCCAGGGTTTCTCATGATGTACTCTGCATATAAGTTAAATAAGCAGGGTGACGATATACAGCCTTAACGTACTCCTTTTCCTATTTGGAACCAGTCTGTTGAATCTCAAGTTAGTTTAAGCAAAAGCAGAATTTATTGCCCTTCAAAACTAAGAAGTCCAAATAATAGAGAAGCCTCCACATGGCTAGATCCAGAACTTCAGTATTTTCAGGGCTTTCTCTAGGTTGGTTCTGTCCTCCTTTGAATTTACTTTTTGTCTCCTGCAGTTTGCTCCATAAGTCCTGGGAGAGTGCAGGCAGCGTCAAGTTTCTTCATTTTTGTTTGCTCTAACCCAGAGGTAAATTCAACAGACAAGTCCCAGGAAGGGCACTGATTAACCCAGCTTCAGTTACAGACTCAGTTGTGGGGTTCAGAATCATTCTCCAAACAATACAGAAGAGGAAGGAAGTGCTTCCAAAAAAAACTGCATGTTGGGCACACCTCAGTCCACCGTTTCTATCTTAGTGGTAAGGTAGGTACCTTACCACTAAGCTCCTTGTGCTTTGATGAAAACTCTAAACCCATAGATCCAAGAAACTCAGTGAACCCAGAGCAGGAAAGACACAAAATCATACCAAAGCATGACATCAACAAATTCTCAGCAAACTAGGAACTAAAAGAACTTCCTCAGCCTGATAAAAGGTGTCTGTGAAAAAAGTACAGCTAAAATTGTACTTAATGGTGGAAGACTAAACACTCTCCTTAAAGTTAAAAATAAGACGGTTTCTCTTCAACGAGGATTGGAGGTCCTGATCAGTGCAATTTGGCAAGAGAAATAAAAGACATTCAAATTGGAAAAGCAGAAACAGAGTTATTCAGAACATAATTACGTAGAAGATCCTAAAGAATATACAGAAAATAGTAGAACTATTAAACACAACAAATTGCTAGAACTAGTAAGTTTAGCAAGATCACAGGATATAAGGTGAATGTATATAATCCAATTCCAGGGCTTCCTTAGTGGCTCAGTGGTAAAGGATCTGCCTGCCAATGCAGGAGACATGGGTTCTCTCCCTGGTCCAGGAAGATCCCACATGCCATGGAGCAACTAAGCCTGTGAGCTGAGACTATTGAGCCTGTGCTCTAGAGCTTGGGAGCTGCAACTACTGAAGTCTGCAACCCTAGAGCAAAAAGAAGCCACTGCAATGAGAAGTCTGTGCACCCCAACTGGAGAGAAGCCCCCACTCTCCACAGCTAGAGAAAAATCTGCAGCAATGAAGATTCAGCACAGTCAATGAATATATAAATACATTACATTTTTAAAAAACTGCATTCCAATATACTAGCAGCAAGTCAAAAACTTCTAAATACTCATTTAAAATAACATTAAAAACCATAGAATAAGATTAATTTTAACTATATATATAAGACCTATACATTGGAAACTGAGATAGTCCTGGAAGAAAGTAAATGAGAAATATGCAACACTCGTGGATTGGAAGAATAAACAGGAATATTAACCATGAATTCTCATTAAATGTATACATGAGTCAGTGAATTGCCAACCAGATTTACAGCACACTTGTAGAAATTTACAAGCTGATTCTAAAATTTATATGGAAATCAGAGGTCCTGGGATACTGAAAACAGATTTGAAAAGATAAAATCTGAGAATACTGATTTCAAGATTTTGGTATAAAGCTACTGTAATTATGATAATGTGGCATTGGTATATCAATAGAACAAAAGGGCACAGAAATAGATGCACACGTATATGGACAATGCATCTTCAACCAGGTGCCAAGGTAATTCAGTAGGAGAAAGAATAGTCTTTTCAATAAGCGGCGCTAGAACCACGGACTATCTGGTAGTGGTGGTTTAGTTGCTAAGTCGTGTTCAACTCTTGTGACTCCATAGACTATAGCCCGCCAGGCTGCTTTCTCCATGGGATTTCCCAGGTAAGAATACTGGAGTGGGTTGCCATTTTTTCTTCCAGGAGATTTTCCTGACCCAGGGATCAAACACTGGGAGCTGCAAAAACTGAGCCCTCAGGTCACAACTGCTGCAGCCTGTCACCCTAAAGCTTGTGCTCAGCAACAAGAGAAGCCACTGCAAGGAATAGCCCATGCTCTCCACAACTAGAAGCCCATGCAGCAACGGAGATCCAGTGCAGCCAAAATAAATAATTTTTAAAAAATCAAATATCCATTGTTTTCACATATTGTCACACTTAAAGTTTTTGTCAGTGTATTTGTTCTCCTGTATAATTCATATCCTGAAAGAAAAGGACTAGAGTCCATCCCTCTTAACACCATTTTTAGTGAACAAAATAATTCAGATGCCAGCAATTACAAAATACACCCCAAAATGCTATAAACTTTATAATGTAAAAGGATAAATATAAGTAAAAATCTCAAAATGTTTCCATACGAAGGCAACATGATTACATATCTTAAAAAACCAAGTGAATCACAAAACAATTTGAAAAAAAATTTTTTACAAGAAAATAGGATGGCTAGTAACTGCTGCTGCTGCTGCTAAGTCGCTTCAGTCATGTCCGACTCTGTGCGACCCCATTGACAGAAGCCCACCAGGCTCCCCCGTCCCTGGGATTCTCCAGGCAAGAACACTGGAGTGGGTTGCCATTTCCTTCTCCTGGCTAGTAACATAGCAGGCTAAATTGACCATAGTGTATTTTCACACTCCAGTAATAAAAATCAGAGTTTGTAATAAGAGGAATCACATGCCTAATGATGAGAAATATTAAATATTTCATTTAGTTTCAAGTGCCATCAATTAACCATTTTTTCATGTACTACCAAGAAAAAAAATGTTGCCAATTAAACTGACATAATGGACTCATCACTTAGAATTTTTATTTTATATTTATTGAAAGATATATTTAGATTTTAAAGACAGAGTTTTATATCATTTTCGTTCATTCATGAAAATAAAGCAGAAGCTAAATAAATTGGTTAAGGTCTTCCTCACATGATTTTACACTGATAGACCAACTTTTTGGACAGGGAAGGGTTTTTTTAAATTATTGAAATATAGTTGATTTATAATGTGTTACTTTCAGGTGTACTGCAAAGTCATTCAGTTATCCATATATGTATATATTCCTTTTTAGATTCTTTTTCATTATCAGATCAATTCTTATGAATTATTTTTGGACTCACTGATGGGATACACAATCCGCCAGGATCCTTTATGTCCCACACCTTTGCAGGATATGCCAAGAATGTAAAACCCAGACTGCTCTTACAGCCATTTCTGAGGAGTTTTGCAGAGGTAACATCCCAAACAACGAGCTAGTCCACTTGGCACTCACAATAAAAGTGAGAAACCGCCCAGCTCAATGTTCCTCACCTATATCCAAAAATAAAAAATAAAAAAACCCCTTCATCCACCTAGGCACCTGTGCTGCTGGTGTGGGAACTGAGTCACAGGGAACCTCATAAACATCATACTAACACTCTGCCTACTGCTTTTGCCTTAAGAAACAAAGTCCTTTTCTCTAACCGCAGGCGTCTGATGTTTTCTCTCAAGACCATGAAATAGTAACAGAAGAGTTTGTTAGCTTGTGAGTAGGCTAAAATTCCAATCTTCACCAACCCTGAAAATATCAATTTATGTCCATAAAAATGTTGGTGGTGAAGTATTTCTTAAAAGTGTTCTACATTATATTCAGGGCTCCTGTGACCTCAGTCTAGATGAGGGGAGGTGCACTTATGGAAAAGACACTTCTTCACCCTTATGATAAATTCATCAGAAGAATTGCTCTCCCTCTCAGGGTGATTGTGGCTTGCCCATCTTAAGTCAGGGCTTCCCTTGTGGCTCAGCTGGTAAAGAATCCACCTGCAATGCGGGAGACCTGGGTTTGATCCCTGGGTTGGGAAGGTCCCCTGGAGAAGGGAAAGGCTACCCACTCCAGTATTCTGGCATGGAGAATTCCATGGACAGCCCATGGGGTCTCAAAGAGTGGGACACGACTGAGCGACTTTCACTTTTGTCTTAAGTCATTGGTGTGCTGGGGCCCCTGGGGACTGGGTTTTGAGAGCTGACTGTTAAATTTTCAGGGAATTTTTGAGCTGATTGATGAAAACATCATGATTGGAAAACATCATGGTGAGAAAATGCACCACAGAAACTGGCGAATACTGTAAATCATGGTATCTCTTCTATCTTGTAAAGCAGGTTGTCAAATATTTACCTGTCTCCACTGCTTTAAGTCCTATCTGGCCGATTAGTTAGCTGGGGATAGTACAACATGAGAGGACAGCATTACGTACTATTAATGGACAGGGTTATGTACTATTAATGAGCCGCTGAGATTCACCTCTTGAGTGTGTAGAACAGCAGTTGTCAAAGAGAGAGTCTGCTGAGCTAGCACCCAATATCTTGTGTGTAGGCTCTGAAACAGGAGCTTACTTTACATCCCCTGGATATGTCCTACAATTATTCCATATGATGTATCTAAAATCATAATCTTTCTCCACTTCTCTATCACAAACCTCAGTTCAGTTCAGTCGCTCAGTCGTGTCTGACTCTGCGACCCCATGAATCGCAGCACGCCAGGCCTCCCTGTCCATCACCAACTCCCAGAGTTCACTCAGACTCCCGTCCATCGAGTCAGTGATGCCATCCAGCCATCTCATCCTCTGTCGTCCCCTTCTCCTCCCGCCCCCAATCCCTCCCAACATCAGAGTCTTTTCCAATGAGTCAACTCTTCGCATGAGGTGGCCAAAGTACTGGAGTTTCAGCTTTAGCATCATTCCTTCCAAAAAAATCCCAGGGCTGATCTCCTTCAGAATGGACTGGTTGGATCTCCTTGCAGGCCAAGGGACTCTCAAGAGTCTTCTCCAACACCACAGTTCAAAAGCATCAATTCTTCGGCGCTCAGCCTTCTTCACAGTCCAACTCTCACATCCATACATGACCACAGGAAAAACCATAGCCTTGACTAGATGGACCTTTGTTGGCAAAGTAATGTCTCTGCTTTTGAATATGCTATCACAACCCTAGTCATCCTTTAAAGGTGAATCTGTTTGGAACCCAATAGATGACCGCTTTTGCTTTTATCTTTATTTAAATGGTGTGTGTGTGTATGTGTTAGTCACTCAGTCCTGTTTGACTCTTTGTTTAAATGGTAGCTTTCAATATGTTTTTAAACAAAACTTTACTTGAAATAAAATACAGAGAAGTACACAAATCATATAATAATGTTTTCTTAAAGTGAACATACCTGTTTAGCTACCACCTCATGCAAAATACAGAACCTTACCTAAAAGCACATGTTTTTTCCTGTGCTTTCCTGTGTTCTGTCCTGACAGCCCAGGTCTTGGTATTTGACTTTCTTTTTCTTTCTGTATTGGTCATCTTTTTCCTTCTGATGGGTTTTCTGAAAGTAGAACAACTTCAATTGCCATTTAAACAGTAGAGAATTCAGGACTTGAAAATTAAAAGGATGCATGTTATGACAATTACTGTTACACTTATCTAAAAATAAGGTCCAAACCACGGCTGGGAAAGCTGTGGGCATACACCTGCACAGCCCTTATCTGCCAGGTTACAGGTATGATGGGTCCACTTTTCCGAAGCAGAGCCTCGGAAGAGAAATCAGAGAATGGTTTCTACTCTTGATGACACCCGTATTCACAGAGAGAGGGACTCTCCACATTTCCTGTTATATCAAATTCAAAGCATTAAAGCATGAATATGGGCTTTTGCCACAATTCAGGGACAATCCAGAGAGGACTCAGAATATACACAAGAGGGATACTATCCAAGAGGAAGAAGAAAACCCCTCTGGCTTAGTGGAAACAAAGTCAGATATGCCTCTGTCTCAAAATCTCATGGAGACAGGGTTGAAGAGAAAGTTGAGAGCAAAGTAGCTTTTCTAAATTATTGGAAAAGACTGTCCTTTAGAATGCTCTCTCTCTCCCAATATGGGGGTGATCCCAACAGAATAAAACATGGTGACATGTTATAATTAGAGGAAAGAGCTGAGTCATTATTCCTGACCTGCTCTCAGCTCTTATGTTTAGTTCAAGGCACAGAACATTCTCACATGCTCTGGGGAACTTGAGAGCAAGGAGACCCCCCTGTAAAGGCAACAGAATACAGAGATGAAGGGGATGGCTGAGTCTTAGGGAGTGTGATTGCATCATCAAGAGAGAAATTAGAGACTCTAGCTATAGACATTGGGCTTCCCAGGTGGTTCAGTGGTAAAAAATCCACCTGCCAACATAGGAATTGAAGGTTCAATCCCTGAGTCCAGAAGATCCCTTGGAGAAGGAAATAGCAACCCACTCCAGTATTCTTGCCTGGGAAATCTCATGGACAGAGGAGCCTAGGAAATCTCACGGACAGAGTAGCCTGGGAAATCTCACGGGCAGAGAAGCCTGGTGGACTACAAGTCCATAGGAGGCGCACAAGAGTCGGACATGAATTGGGACTAAACAACAAGAGGAGGTTATAGACACCAATGTGATAGACCCAGGAGCCAACATCAGACATCCTGAAGAAAGGATGGCTAAGAATACAAAAAATAAAATTTGAATGCAAACACTCTCTCTCTCAATGCCTTTAGAGCACATAACCCCTCCTCCCACTCTCATTATGAATCCACCTTGTAGACTGAGTAGAATGAGAAAAAGACCATCTGCAAGGCACAGCATTTATTTGAAGGAGATTTATCAAAAAAGAAATGAAAGTACCATTACTTGTCAAGGTAAAGACTTTCCCTGCTACATATTGGGTTGGCGGCTCAAGAAGAATCCTTAATTAAAGAAAAAAATTTAAACTACATTTGCCTTGTAAAATAGGTGTATATGTACCATCTTCTCACTTTACCACAAAAGAAGCTGGCCTGAAGGCAAAGAGCAGAGTGACGAGAAGAAAAACGGAAGAGCCCTGCCTGATCAAAACTTACAAACTACCTGCTGAACCCCTGGGTTAATGAGCCAATCAATTTATCTTTTTGCTAAATCCAGTTTGTGTGTGGTTCTCTATTACTTACGATCTTTATTAGGTTTAAAGATAAGCAATGTATTAATAAATCAGCCAGTAAATTGAAGTTGGGAATTGAACATAAGATGTCTAACATCCAAAACCGGACTCTTGATCACTGTACCATAATACAAAACTCAACTGTTATTCCCTTTGCTGCAACTGCAACCACTTGCTACTTAAGGACTGGTCCAAGGACCGACAGAATTGATGTCACCTGGGAGCTTGTTAGGAGAGTCAGTCTTAGGGCCCCACCTACCCCAGACCTACTGAATCAGAACCTACATTTTTAACAATATTCCCAGGTGATTCGTAGGTACATTAAAGTTTGAGAAATACTGTTTTAAGTCATTCTTTTCTTTGGGTTCATACAGCATGTTCCTTATTCATCGCTAATTACCTAGTCTTCTATCTCCTCACCAAACCTGTGATAGCCTTGAAGACAGAAAATATGTATTACTATTTTTAATATTCTAAGCACTTGTGATGAAGACCGCTAATCATCCACCAAAATTATTCTATCAATCTCACTGGGTACACTGCTAATCTGTATTTCCCAGCCTGCTTTGTGGCTAGGTGTGAACAGATGATGAAATTCTCTCCAATACAACAGAACCAGAAATACTGTGTACCACCGCCATGGACCCAGATCTCAAGACTGTGGGGATGCTTGCTCCTTTTCCCCCTTTCCTTTGACTTGAATCCCACTTGGACATCAGTCTTGATTTTGCAACAAGACATTGGAGAATTACAGGATGAGTATCTCGAAGGTACCTAGATCTCTGAATAATTGTGTTGAGCAGAGCAAACCTAACAAACTAAATCACCTGTAATAGATACACAAGTAAGAAATAATTGCCCTTGTTCTCTAGGTCACTAATTTTTGGTAGAGGCCTTTTGATATGGTTCCCTAGTCTATCCTAAATAACTCACCACTCCATCTTTTTAAAATAATTCTTTGTTGCTGCACTGGCTTCTGTCTAGTTGCCTCGAGTGGGGGGCTACTCTCTAGTTGTGGTACTTGGGCTTCTTATTGAAGTGGCTTCTCTTGTCGTGGAGCCCTGGCTCTAGGGTGTGCGGGCTTCAGGAGTTGCTCTATAGCAAAGGCTCAATGGTTGTGGCACAGGGGCTTAGTTGCTCCACCACATATGGGATCTTCCTGGATCAGGGATCAAACCCGTGTTTCCTGTATGGACAGGTAGATTCTTTACCACTGAGCCATCAGGGAAGCCACCACTCCATCTTATAATAGACCTCAGCTTATAATAATTTCCTTTGTGGGGGAGAATGGCCTCAAATACACACAGACAAGCAAGTCCTCAGCAGCAATTTCTGCACTATATGATCCCAGCCATAGCTGACTGATCCAAGAGTAAGTCCCATATCCAAACTGCACCACTTGAATTTTCCCTCCAAGAGATTTCCAATTCTGAACTGAGGCTGAGAAAAACTGGAGCTGAGTCAAGTTTATTAACAAGGATTTAAAGCTGCACTGCGGAGAAGGCAATGGCACCCCACTCCAGTACTTTTGCCTGGAGAACCCCATGGATGGAGGAGCCTGGTGGGCTGCGGTCCATGGGGTCGCTGAGAGTCAGACACGACTGAGCGACTTCACTTTCACTTTTCACTTTCATGCACTGGAGAAGGAGATGGCAACCCACTCCAGTATTCTTGCCTGGAGAATCCCAGGCACGGGGGAGCTTGGTGGGCTGCCGTCCCTGGGGCCGCACAGAGTCAGACACGACTGAAGCGACTTAGCAGCAGCAACAGCAAAGCTGCACTGCATGATACAGGAGCCACTAGCCACACGTAGCTATTTGAATTTAATCAAAATATAAAATTCAGGGTCTCAGTTGCATTAGCTTCATTTTATGTTCTTATGTCCTGACATGTAATACTTTAGATCTGCAAAAAACTCACATTATCAGGAGGGTTGTTTAGAGTCCCAGAATTTCAGTTTGGCAGTGTGGTCTATGTTGCCATCAGAAAACCAAACCAAAACTAAGTTACTGGTGCTCTACATTTTGGAATCAACCGGAATTTTAATGCAGTAGACTGTTTAGGACATCTTTAAAATGTTGATTTTGGACTTTATCATATGTGTTTGCAAAAAAGGAAAATAAGGATTTGCTGTAGGAAAATAAGGATTTCCTGTCAGAATTACCAGTTTTTGTTGTTCTTGTTCAGGTGCTCAGTCATCTCCAACTCTTTGCAACTCCATGGACTGTAGTAGGCAAGGCTTCCCTGTTCTTCACCATCTCCTGGAGCTTGCTCAAACTCAGGTCCACTGACTGGGTGATGCCATCCAATCATCTCATCTTTGGTTGTTCCCATCTCCTCCTGCCTTCAATCTTGCCCAGCATCAGGGTCTTTTCCAATGAGTAGGCTCTTTGCATCAGGTGGCCAAAGTACTGGAGCTTCAGCATCAATTCTTCCAATGAATATTCAAGGTTTACACATTCAGTCAGTTCAGTCGCTCAGTCATGTCGGACTCCTTGCGACCCCATGGACTGCCAGCACGACAGGCCTCCCTGTCCATCACCAACTCCCTGAGTTTACTCAAACTCGTGTCCATTGAGTCGGTGATGCCATCCAACCATCTCATCCTCTGTCGTCCCCTTCTTCTCCTGTCTCAATCTTTCTCAGCATCAAGGTCTTTTCAAATGAGTCAGTTGCTAGCATCAGGTGGCCAAAGGATTGGAGTTTCAGCTTCAGCATCAGTCCTTGCAATGAATATTCAGGACTGATTTCCTTTAGGATGGACTGGTTGGATCACCTTGCAGTCCAAGGGACTCTCAAGAGTCTTCTCCAACACCACAGTTAAAAAGCATCAATTCTTCAGTGCTCAGCTTTCTTTATAGTCCAACTCTCACATCCATACATGATTACTGGAAAAACCATAGCTTTGACTAGATTGGGCCTTTGTTGGCAAAGTAATGTCTCTGCTTTTTAATATGCTGTCTAGATTTGTCATAGTTTTTCTTCCAAGCAGCAAGCATCTTTTAATTTCTTGGCTGCAGTCAACATCTGCAGTGATTTTGGAGCCCAGAAAAATAAAGTCTGACACTGTTTCCCCATCTATTTGCCGTGAAGTGATGGGACCAGACGCCATGATCTTCGTTTTCTGAATGTTGAGTTTTAAGCCAGCTTTTTCACTCTCCTCTTTCACTTTCATCAAGAGGCTCTTTAGTTCTTCTTTACTTTCTGCCATAAAGGTGGTGCCATCTGCATATCTGAGGTTATTGATATTTCTTCCAGCAATCTTGATTCCAGCTTGTGCTTCATTCAGCCCAGGGTTTCTCATGATGTACTCTGCATGTAAGTTAAATAAGCAGGGTGACAATATACAGCCTTGACAAAATCCTTTCCCTATTTGGAACCAGTCTGTTGTTCCATGTCCAGTACTAACTGTTGCTTCCTGACCTGCATACAGGTTTCTCAAGAGGCAGGTCAGGTGGTCTGGTATGCCCATCTCGTTCAGAATTTTCCACAGTTTATTGTGATCCACACAGTCAAAGGCTTTGGTATAGTGAATAAAGCAGAAATAGATGTTTTTCTGGAACTCTCGCTTTTTTGATGATCCAACGAATGTTGGCAATTTGATCTCTGGTTCCTCTGCCTTTTCTAAATCCAGCTTGAACACCTGGAAGTTCATAGTTCAGGTACTGTTGAAGCCTGGATTGGAGAATTTTGAACATGACTTTGCTAGCGTGTGAGATGAGTGCAATTGTGCGGTAGTTCAAGCATTCTTTGGCATTGCCTTTCTTTGGGACTGGAATGAAAACTGACCTTTTCCAGCCCTGTGAGCACTGCTGAGTTTTCCAAATTTGCTGGCATATCGAGTGCAGCACTTTCACAGTTTACATATTAGCAGGTTATGTGGAAAATTCTTCAAGAGATGGGAATACCAGACCACCTGACCTGCCTCTTGAGAAACCTATATGCAGGTCAGGAAGCAACAGTTAGAACTGGACATGGAACAACAGACTGGTTCCAAATAGGAAAAGGAGTATGTCAAGGCTGCATATTGTCACCCTGCTTATTTAACTTATATGCAGAGTACATCATGAGAAACGCTGGGCTGGAAGAAGCACAAGCTGGAATCAAGATTGCTGGGAGAAATACCAATAACCTCAGATATGCAGATGACACCACCCTTATGGCAGAAAGTGAAGAGGAACTAAAAAGCCTCTCGATGAAAGTGAAAGAGGAGAGTGAAAAAGTTGGCTTAAAGCTCAACATTCAGAAAACGAAGATCATGCCATCTGGTCCCATCACATCATGGGAAATAGATGGGGAAACAGTGTCAGACTTTATTTTTCTGGGCTCCAAAATCACTGCAAATGTTAACTGCAGCCATGAAATTAAAAGACGCTTACTCCTTGGAAGGAAAGTTATGACCAACCTAGATAGCATATTGAAAAGCAGAGACATTACTTTGCCAACAAAAGTCCGTCTAGTCAAGGCTATGGTTTTTCCTGTGGTCATGTATGGATGTGAGAGTTGGACTGTGAAGAAGTAGTCCGTCTAGTCAAGGCTATGGTTTTTCCTGTGGTCATGTATGGATGTGAGAGTTGGACTGGGAAGAAGGCTGCGTGCCGACGAATTGATGCTTTTGAACTGTGGTGTTGGAGAACTCTTGAGAGTCCCTTGGACTGCAAGGAGATCCAACCAGTCCATTCTGAAGGAGATCACCCCTGGGATTTCTTTGGAGGGAATGATACTGAAGCTGAAACTCCAGTACTTTGGCCACCTCATGCGAAGAGTTGACTTATTGGAAAAGACTCTGATGCTGGGAGGAATTGGGGGCAGGAGGAGAAGAGGACGACAGAGGATGAGATGGCTGGATGGCATCACTGACTCGATGGACGGGAGTCTGAGTGAACTCCGGGAGTTGGTGATGGACAGGGAAGCCTGGCGTGCTGCGACTCATGGGGCCACAAAGAGTCGGACACAACTGAGCGAGTGAAGTGAACTGAAACGGTTTTCTGGAGAGCGCCACACACAGCCTGCGCACTCAAAGGTCAGAGGAACGAACGCAACATCGTGGAGGTGAAACAGAACGACCCCAGCAGCCCAGGATGAGACCCTGAACGGAAGGACGGGCGGCCGGACAGAGGAGACGCAGGCGGGGAGGCAGCGGAGGCGCAGGACCGCTGGGAGGACGAGGGCGGGAACCCCGGGAGACCCGGCGGAGAGAAAGATTGGGGAACGCCTCCAGCCTCCTGCCCGCGCTCCCTGCCGGCGCGGAGCAGGCGCACTGGCGGCGCTCGCCCGCGTCCCTTCCCCGCCCTCCGCCGTCGCCAAGGCGCAGGCTCGCGTCGGGGCGGGCAGCTCCGCCCGTCTCCGTCGCCCTCCTTCATCTCGGCCTCGCCGTGCCTTCCTGTCGCGGACGGGCCAGGCCCTGGCGGAGGTAACTTCCCGCAGAGTCCCGTCTCGCACGGCCCCAGCCTCCTCCCCTTGCCCTCCGGCCCGCCGCGTCCTCGGGCTCCTCCGCCCCCTCACTCTCTCGAGTCTTGGCGCGCCCGCTACCTCCCCTGCCCCGCCATCCCCCGCCGCACCCAGCCCCCTACCCGCTACCCCGGCGTCGTTCTCCGACCGCAGCATCCTCAGCCTCACGGAGGTGCCGGGTCGCCCTCGGCTGGCTGGGAACGAAGTCCGGTTCGGGCTCCACCTCGGCCCGGTGTCCTCCAGCTCCTGCCCGGTCCCCGGTGGGCGCCGCGGTGGCAGCTCGCGGGGGTGGAGGCCCGCGCTGCCCCGCACGGTCCGGTAGGGAATCTCAGAGGGGTCCCTGGGGATGCCTCAGGAGAGGTGGTCGTGGGCCAACTCCTGTGTGTGACATTGGTGGGGGGTAAGTTGAGCGCCGGGGAATGGACGTGATTTCTTAGGCTCGTCTGTGGTGCAAACCACCGAACAACTTGGATTATTCCTCTGGAAATTGCTTTTGCCAGTGTGTTTTAAATTAAGATACGGGGAGGGGAGTGCGGTAAAATTTAACCTATTTCTCCTCCTCACATATTTTGTGTGTTCGAGTTTATCTCTGTCGTCCAGTAACTAATTTGACATGTTTTCGTGGTGTTTGTTAGTATCCATCTGTAGGCTTCACAGGTGGCGCTAGTGGTAAAGAACCCGGCTGCCCATGCAGGAGACCTAAGAGACCCAAGTTTGATCCCTGGGTTGGGAAGATCCCCTGGAGGAGAGAATGGCAACCCACTCCAGTATTCTTGCCTGGAAAATTCCACGGACAGAGGAGCCTCCGAGGCTACAGTCCATGGGGTCGCAAAGAGTCAGCCAGGACTGAGCTTCCAAGGACACACATCTGTAGGTACCATTAGTGATTTTAGTGCCAGTCGGTATACAGCACAAATAACCTTCACTCTATAACAGGAGGTGATTTTCGGAGCTTTAAGAGACAGAAGGCCATCCATCATCAAATTCTGTAGGGCTGTGTCTTTACTTCTTGAAATGATGAACTAGCTTTTTATCCTTTACTTTTTGCCGCGCAGCATGCAGTGTCTTAGACTCCTCCCCCACCCGCCCCCCTGCCCGCATCATACCCGTGGCCTGTGCAAGACAACCTGCAAAATCAGAAAATCAACATTCATCTGTTACAGTCATCTAATCCTCAGTTTCTCTTTCTATTCAGGTTTTTCCGTTTCTCCCATATTGCCCTTTATAGTGCAAACATAAAGTGTACAATTTACTGACTGCGTGTAGTTGTCAGGTTTTTCTCTTTGGGACTAGTTTTTCAATCTTTTCCCAACTTTCATAACCTTAAAACTTTTGAACGTTACCGATCAGTTATTTTGTAAAATGTCCCTTGGTTTGGGTTTGCCTGATATTTACTTGTGATTAGATTCAGATTATGTTCCTTTGTACATATGTCATCACAGATGTTTTTCTCCTTTTAACTGTTAGGTGGCAGGTGATTTCCTTTTGTCCCATTCTGATTATTTTCATTGTGATCCTTAGATACAATGGAATCTGCCCAGTTTCTTCATTGTGAAGTTACTCTTTTGTCTTTTGTAATTAATGAGTATTTTATAGGGATATTTTGAAACAATGTAAATATGCCATTTTGCATCAAATATTCAATTTAATAATTTACTTTTTTATGATTATATGGATTCATGGTTTCCCATTTTAGTCCATGGATTTTTAAATC
Organism: Bos indicus; assembly: GCF_029378745.1. Lineage (NCBI taxonomy): Eukaryota > Metazoa > Chordata > Mammalia > Artiodactyla > Bovidae > Bos > Bos indicus. The sequence goes on from NC_091779.1 coordinate 36,961,539, forward strand.
CATTACTGTAATTTGTTCTGATGCTCAAAGTGTCCTCAGTTTGTTCTGTGGGATCACTTTCATTATGGCTTCTGTGTCCTCACTTTGGCTCCAAATCACTGTGTCACATTCCCTCAGTGATCATCCTCCCAAGATTCACTCAAGAATGGACCATTCACCCAAGATTATGTTCCTGTCACCCCAGTAGAGCTCTGACAAACGGGTCATGGCCTCTATTGAAACCATCCCCATACCCAGCATGGAGCCTTGCTGGACATCTTTACATCATATTATTTCAGGGCTTCACTTCTATGTGGTCTAGTTTGGACTTTCTTAGAGCTCGGTGGCTTAGGGTAGTTTGACTGCTTATGTGATGATTGAAAGCTTCAACAGTAATTATTCCAGGAGTGAGGTAGAAGGTGTGGGGCGGTCTAGGTGGCTCAGAGATAAAGAATCTGCCTGCCAATGCAGGAGATGTAGGAGATGTGGGTTCTGTCCCTGTGTTGGGAAGATCCCCCGAAGAAGGAAATGGTAACCCACTCCAGTATTCTTGCCTGGAAAATCCCAGGCACTATAGTTGGCCAGGCTGTAGAGGTTGCAGAGAGTCAGACACAACTGAGCTAATAAGCGCACACACACACAAGGTAGATGATGTATTGCCTTGTATGAGCTAGTGTTGTGAAATGCATAGCCTCACTTCCATTTTAGTCTTGGTCAAAGTAGTAAAAAACCACCCAATTTCAAGGGATAAGGCATAGACCAGAGCTCTCAGTGAGAGAGAGGAGTGTTAAAGTCATAGTGTAAGAAGAGCGTATGGGGTAGGGGGTATTTTTGTGGTCATCTTTGGAAAGATGAGAAAGTAATCACATAGAAACTATATAGTCAAGATATTCAAGTTTGTGTTTATTTTCATAGTCTGAGGAATAACTTGTCAAAAAAGCAAACACCTTTTGCCTGACTCTTCAAGATTAGATACTGAATAAAGTATCAGCATTTTACCTTAAAAAGAGAGTTAACTTGAGCTAATGAAAAAGTCATTTACTACAACTTTATGAAAACTCTTAAAATCTTCAGTAAATATTATGGGGTCTTATCATTTTTTTGTTGTTGTTTTGATTTTTACAGCATCTTGTGACTTTTGACTTAATTGGTCTTTGATATCTTAACAAGCATGGAGATAAGATTAGAAGTTTTGACTTCAACCAGTATCAAGCAGAAAAAACCCTGGCCACGAGTCTCCTGGTTGGGACAGGTAAGTTTTTCTTCAGTTGTACAGTATCAGTTGTAATATGTGTTACATGTGTGCTTTGCCTCTAAGATTGAAGAATGCTGCTGCTGCTAAGTCGCTTCAGTTGTATCAGACTCTGTGCGACCCCATAGACGGCAGCCCACCAGGTTCCCCCGTCCCTGGGATTCTCCAGGCAAGAACACTGGAGTGGGTTGCCATTTCCTTGTCCAATGCATGAAAGTGAAAAGTGAAAGTGAAGTCACTCAGTTGTGTCCGATTCCTAGCGACCCCATGGACTGCAGCCCACCAGGCTCCTCCGTCCATGGGATTTTCCAGGCAAGAGTACTGGAGTGGGGTGCGATTGCCTTCTCCGAAGATTGAAGAATAGCCTTTAAAAAATAAAATAGCATCTGCAGAAGGATCACTTGCCCACTGAACAGGACTTTGTGTATTTGCATGGTAGGAGGCTGGCAGAGGTGGGGAGGGAGCATCAGTCTTTCTGTGGTCTGATCACATTTGTCACCTCTCTCATCACTTTCTTGCTCCTTTTCTCCATCACCTGCTTCATCTTCTTCACCATCCTTTGTTGCTTTGCTGTTGGTGTTCTGGGATGGTGTATCATCCTTACTCTCATCTTCTGGGCTCTCCTGGGAATTCTGGGACACAGTTTCTTCACCCTGCAAGTCCCAGTTTTTGAGATTGCCCAGCCAGAAAACCTCTCTGCCGTTGTTGAAAATGAGCATGGCTTTTGCATCTACAGAGTCTTTTTTGAGCAAGGGCACATGTTTGGGGAGTTTCATGTCCTGGTGAATCTTGGAATACCCACGCAGGTGATGAAGCAGCCTGGAAGGTTTCCAGGAAGCTCAGAACATTTTCTGGATGTTTTCTAAAACTGAAGTCTAGGAGCACATGCTACTGCTTCAGAAATGAGAAGCCATGTCTATTTAAGTAAATAATTTAAAACTTGCCCATACTACTCTTCAGATCGGTGAGCTAACAGCAGATATCTCAGTTTGGGCTAGCAGAATTGGAAGACACTCCTATAATTTTAAAGTTCAAATAAATCTCAGTGTGAGTACTAGGTCATCCTACCTAGTAATTCTAATAAGACATACTTTTAAGATAGAATGAAAACATCTTCAGGGTACATAATTAGCCTTATTGTTGGGACCTCTGATGGTCAGGTGATCAGTAATCTACTTTCCAGTTTAGGGGATGTGGATTCGAGTCCTGGTCGGGGAACTAAGATCCCACTTGCCACTGGGCAGCTAAGCCCCCGTGCCACAACTAGAGAAGCCCTTGAGCCACAGTGAAGACCCAGTGCAGCCAATAAATAAATAAAACTGTTTTTTACAAAAGCCCTTATTGTTCATTTTATGGTGTGCAGTACAAATATACCATCTTTCTTAGATGTCACTTTCTTTTCCTTTCTGTGATAACTTACGTAGGTGGCTGAATTAACTTTGGCATCTCTTAAGTTTCCATGTATTTCTTCTCCTAGGAAAATGAAGCTGTTTTTCTTTTGGATGATAAATCCGTAAATGAAATTAATTTGCTCTCAGGAAGGACAAAGAAGAAAATCCCCAGTCTTCAGCCTTTGTTGAAGGATGTTACACTCCTAACAACGTCCAGTAATGGTTGAGTAGTACTGATATTGTCAAAGGGCTAGATTAACTGTGCTTTTAAAAATAATTTTTGGGGTAATATTAAGGAAATTGTTAGACTGTAAGCATTGTGTTTCCGTTTTGAAAACAGATGCCTGGCTGGCTGGGGTACTCACCACAGGGGAGGTTTTCCTCTGGAACAAAGATCAAGATTGTTTGAAAACTATACCAGCAACTGAAAAGCCTAAGGACATGATTAAAGCTGCAGTAGGTGGGAGTTTTTTTGTTTGTTTAAATTGATTTAACTTGATATGTAGAAGGAAAAGAAATATACCTCTGCTTTTGTAAATATCTGTATGTATTTCCATGTATATGTAAGTATTTTTTGATGTTGGTTATTTGTAACACTAAGGTTCATCTTGAGGAAGAAAAATCTGGCATACCTAACATACCTGTGATAGAAGTGGGTTCCTAGTATCACACATGAGTACATGATTAAGTGTTAATATTATTTGTACTTTTATTATTAATGCCTTAGTTTTTCTTTCTGAATGGAAACCTCATTTAGGTTCCTTGTTGTCAGAATAGATAAAATTTGTACTTTTTTGCAGGAATTCTGACTTCAGAGGTTTAGTAACTTTGTTGTTGTTTTTTTAGCAAGCTCTTCCAGACTGTACTTGTATGTATCTGGCAATGGGAAAAGAGTTCTGCTTATAACTCCTTCTGGATGCATATTCCTTTGGGAACATTTGGAATTCAAGAATGTTTTATCTTCCAAAAGCCTTTCCTTGGTGGGCCAGTGGTCCCAGATCATGCCTGAAGAAGCAGTTCCTTTGCCTTCCACTGAAGATAAAGAAGCGGTAGTGCATGCTGTTTTTATAAAAAATGAGGTAAATTCCAAATCAGACAGGGTGTTCTTGAAGTGGAGACCTCAGACTCTAAGAGCAGACACTTTCTGGGAAGCTGTTGAGCAGAATGTGTAATGATAGCTGTATATCTCCAGTCATCATTAATTGTAGTAATGGTGAAATTATCATGGAAAAGGTATTTTTATATTTCTTGGTCCCATTTTAAAAGATTTTATTAAAAGTGGTTTGAACTTTGAGTTTCCTTGGTCTTTCCCTAGTTTTACTTTTCCTTAGTTTTAGAATATAACTAGCTTTATAATAAAAAAAAGAAACTAGAATTGGTGATATTAAGTAGCCCATTCCCAGTAAATAACACATTTATTAACTAAAAGACATGTTAAATAGCTGTGTGATACACTTTGTATGTGTTGACGCATATGTTTTTACCCACTTTGCTATTGTTAAAAATTGTGTTTTGAACTTCTGTTATTTACCCCATGAATATGCCCTAGTTTAAATAATATGCAACCATAAAAGAAGAGAAAAATAAATATATAAGAATATTCCCAGTTATATAGCCAGAGTAAATGGCAGTGTTTTCTTAAGAGAGTAACTGCACCTTGATTTCCCATTTGAGATATGCTTCTGGCTCAGAAATAAATTTCTTAGTGTTTAGCTTAATGTTAAGCTATATGTTAAGAATAAAAGTATAAGCAGGTTCTTGATATATTTCATTTGTCTTACTTATGAGAAAATGTGGGGCTGTTTTTTTGCTTGTTTTTCTGTTCTTTCATGCATGAGTTTATTTTCTATTTTCCTTGCTGGTTATTTATTTTAAACATAGCAGTGTGTACATGTTAATCCCAAACTCCCTAACTATCCCATCATTCTTCCCCCTGGTAACCATAAATTCATTCTCTAAGTCTGTGAATCTGTTTTATGAACAAGTTCATTTGTATCACTTTTTTTTAGATTCCGCATAAAAACGATATCATACGATATTCCTCTTTCTCTGACTTCACTCAGTATGACAGTTTCTAGATCCTCTTGATTTATTTTCAGATTTATTATATACTAAAGTATATGAAATTTATCTACAGTTATTTGGAGACTGCTGCTTGTGTTCATTTACTTTCTATTCCGGGGAATGCCTGAAGTTAACATTTCTAGCAATTCGGTGGCATGAAAATGTATTTACACCTGTAAGGTGAGGTAAATGTTTCCTTCTTTCTTGTTTTCTATCTTTTTTTTTTGACCATTCTGAACAGCACATGGAATCTTCTTAGTTCCCCCACAGGGAATTGAACCCACAGTCCCTGCATTGCAAGTGCAGAGTCGTAACCACTGGACTGCCAGGGAAGTTCTTCTGTCCCTTTTGAAACATTATTATAATATCTTTTGGCCCATAAATACATAATAAGATCAGTAAATGAAATGTGAACATTGACCTCTGAGACTTTACAAATCGTTTGTCCCTATAAGTATTGTTCTGTTTCTTTACTTTTCATTTTACTTGTTTATTACAGAAAGTTTTTCTTGTTTTTATTTTGTTTTCCTTCTTGGAATTGAGAACACATAAAAGGTAAGGCTGGCTATGGTCTTATCTTAAGACTATAAAAAACTCCTTTGAAAACTAATTCAGTTGAATTTTGAAAAGGATGTAACTTACTTGAATTTACTACCATACCTTTTAAATTCTCTTGTTTTTTTTTAATTAAAAGTTTTATTTATTTTAAAAAGCCCAATGAAATAGAATGCATTTAAAAGCATATAATGACTTAAGATTTACTAAAATAGTGAGATTTTTTTTTTCTGTTTATTTTCTTATGCTAGCAGTACTTTATTCAGGTGTAATTTATATAAAGTCAAATGAACAAATCTTAAATGTACAACTAGGTGTTGGTGGTTTAGTTGCTAAATTGTGTCTGACTCTTTTGAACCCATGGACAGTAGCCTGCCTGGCTCCTCTGTCCATGGGATCCTCTAGGCAAGAATACTGGAGAGGGTTGACATTCCCTTCTCCAGGGGATCTTCCTGACCCAAGAATTGAACCTGGTTCTCCTGCATTGCAGGCATATTCTTTACCGACTGAGCTATGAGGGAAGCCCAGAAATATTTGTAATAATGTAGAAATATGTGTATCTAAACTTTTAGTGGATGCACATGTGTTTGGGGTTGGCGTAGGACATGCCATTAATACAAAACTCTGATATGGACCTACCTTGTTTAGTTAGCAGTTGCTCTTTTGCGCCCTGGATAAAACTTGTGAGCAGTTGCTAAGAGACCCCAAATATATATGCATATGAAAGAATTTAGCTGGACCCATCAATTTTCTGTAATGAAATATGTATTAATATGAAAGTTACTATACTTCCTGTTTTCAATTATTTCATTCCTTTCTTAGATCACTGTCATATCATGTTCAGTGGGCTCAGCAGGATTGCCTTCTGTGCAGTCTGATCCCTAAATGTGAGTCAGTGAAGTCAAGGGGAGCTCTGATTTCTGCATTTTCAAGAGATGGACTTACCCTGGCAGTAACGCTTAATCAGAAAGACCCAAAGGTCAGTAAATGTGATCTCTCTTGGGAGTAAGCTGTAAAAGAGAGAGTATAGTTCAGTTTAGAGATTTTTTCCCCCCCTTGAATATGTTTGTTTTTTTTTTAATACTACTTTATGTTCTTTACATTGGTATTTTCTGATCTAACTTGACTTTGTAAATTGGTAACATTATTTACATTAGGTGCCATAATTCTCAAAATTTGACCTTCAGAAGCAAAAAGAGGATAATGGAAAAGGAAGAAAGAGGGGCAAAGTGGTGACTGATATTCTTAAAATGTAGTGTGAAAGGGAAAAGAGTTACGGATGGTTGGTATTGTCTTGCCAGTTGGGAAAGACAAGATAGTTTGTTGATAGATCTCTAGGTCTTCAGAAATATAAGTAAAATGCTTTTAATTGTTTTGTTGTCTTTTTTTTCTCTTTCTAGGCAACTCAGGTATTATTTATAAACACACTGAATTTTGTTACTCTCTATGGTAGCCTTAAAGGATGTAGTAATAAGAATCCTGTGGTTCCAGCTACTCTTGTCAGGTAAGGATTTGTTTTTATTTCTAAATAGTGTTTTTCTTTTACTTTTTTAATAGTTTAATAAGTTTAAGGCTCTGATAAGTAGTGTCTAAATAGATATTTTCACAACAAATATTCTTAAAAAGAATTCTTTAAGAGATGGGAAATTCTTCAAGAGATGGGAATACCAGACCACCTTACCTGTCTCCTGAGAAACCTGTATGCAGGTCAAAAAGCAACAGTTAGAACTGGACATGGAACAATGGACTGGTTCAAAATTGGGAAAGGAGTACATCAAGGCTGTATATTGTCACCTTGCCTATTTAACTCACATGCAGAGTACATGCGAAATACCAGGCTGAATGAAGCATAGGTTAGAATCAAGATTACAGAGAGAAATATGAATAACCTCAAATATGCAGATGACACCACCCTTATGGCAGAAAGCAAAGAGGAACTAAAGAGCCTCTTGATGAAAGTGAAAGAGGAGAGTGAAAAAGCTGGCTGAAAACTCAATGTTCAAAAAACTAAGATCATGGTATCTGGTCCCATGACTTCATGGCAAATTGATGGAGAAACAATGGAAACAGTGACACACTGTTTTCTTGGACTCCAAAATCACTGCAGATGGTGACTGCAGCCGTGAAATCTACCTACTCCTTGGAAGAAAAACTATGACCAACCTAGACAGCATATTAAAAAGCAGCAACTTTACTTTGCTGACAAAAGTCCATACAGTCAAAGCTATGGTTTTTCCAGTAGTCATGTATGGATGTGAGAATTGGAACATAAAGAAGGCTGAGTGCCGAAGAATTGATGCTTTTAAACTGTGATGTTGGAGTCCCTTGTACAGCAAGGACATTAAACCAGTCAATCCTAAAGGAAATCAATCCTGAGTATTCATTGAAAGGACTGATACAGAAGCTCCAATACTTTGGCCATGTGATACAAAGACTTGACTCATTAGAAAAGACCCTGATGCCAGGAAAGATTGAAGGCAGGAGGAGAAGGGGTTGAAAGAGGATGAGATGGTTGGATGGCATCACTGACTGAATGGACATGAGTTTGAGCAAAATCCGGGAATGGTGAAGGACAGGGAAGCCTGGCGTGCTGCAGTCCATGGGGTTGCAAAGAGTTGGACATGACTGAGAGACAACAACAACAAATAGATATTTAGATAGATAATGCAGCTTTTAGCATTTGTGCTTGATAGACTTTAAAGTTTGTTTTATATGTTGGACACAACTGAGCAATTTCACTTTCCCCTAGAGAAGGAAATGGCGACCCATTCCAGTATTCTTGCCTGGAAAATCCCACGGACAAGGGAGCCTGGCAGGCTACTATCCATGGATTCACAGAGTCAGACACCACTGAGCAACTTCACTTTATATAAGGAAAGCCTTCAGTCCTTTCAGGAAGGGTCTGATAGGGTGGAAGATACTTGAACATATTTTCTTTTCTCTTTTATTTCTTTCTATGTTTTCTTAGGAAGAGTAGGATTATGATTAGGTAGAGAAATACTGGACTTAGAGAGACTGAAATGAAGAATCCTGGGTTGGGAAGATCATTTTATATACTCAGGCTGGGGTGTTTTTAGCCTTTTAAACAAAGTTGGCATTCTCTGCATATGGGTGGACAGCACCGTAAGTGGTGATTTTGGATGGCAAGGGACCTATGCAGGATTATAGGGTAGGAAGATTTCCTCTTCCTCTTGGATTCTTCTAATTTCCTTTTCTGAACACTTCTCTGCTGTTCTCTGACTTTTCAGAGTTTTCAGGTTCATCCAGCCGTACATTTTTATTTTCTTTCTCTTCCCCAAATTTCCTTTCTGGTCTCAATTCAGTGGTCTGTTTGACTTAGGGTGTCCATCATTTAAATGAGAAGGAGCTATTTTCTGTCCCCATGAAAGAAATATTAATATTTCAGACAGTTAAGGAGTGGTAAAGATGGCTTTGGCAAGAGGGAATCTGCTCTTGAGTGGAGCCCTGGCAGGCTCCTGAGAGACAGGCATGGTATTGACCTTCAAAATCTACTGGTAGATGTTAGTAATGGATATCACTAGGATTAGAAGTTGTTCTGACTATAATGTAAGTGAATTAAAAGCTTTACATTTTTAGGTAGTATTTTCATCTTATGATTTGTTTATGAATGTAAGTAAATTTCTGCTTGGTATGTTGTATGAACTAGATGCTTAACTTATAGGCAAAGTACATCATGAGAAATGCTGGGCTGGAAGAAGCACAAGCTGGAATCAAGATAGCCGGGAGAAATATCAGTAACCTCAGATATGCAGATGACACCACCCTTATGGCAGAAAGTGAAGAGGAACTAAAAAGCCTCTTGATGAAAGTGAAAGTGGAGAGTGAAAAAGTTGGCCTAAAGCTCAACGTTCAGAAAACTAAGATCATGGCATCTGGTCCCATCACTTCATGGGAAATAGATGGGGAAACAGTGGAAACAGTGTCAGACTTTTGTTTTTTGGGGGCTCTAAAATCACTGCAGATGGTGATTGCATCCATGAAATTAAAAGACGTTTACTCCTTGGAAGGAAAGTTATGACCAACCTAGATAGCATATTGTAAAGCAGAGACATTACTTTGCCAACAAATGTCCGTCTAGTCAAGGCTATGGTTTTTCCAATGGTCATGTATGGATGTGAGAGTTGGACTGTGAAGAAAGCTGAGTGCCGAAGAATTGATGCTTTTGAACTAGGGTGTTGGAGAAGACTCTTGAGAGTCCCTTGGACTGCAAGGAGATCCAATCAGTCCAATCTAAAGGAGATTGGTCCTGGGTGCTCTTTGGAAGGAATGATGCTGAAGCTGAAACTCCAGTACTTTGGCCACCTCATGCGAAGAGCTGAATCATTGGAAAAGACTCTGATGCTGGGAGGGATTGGGGGCAGGAGGAAAAGGGGACAACAGAGGATGAGATGGCTGGATGGCATCACTGACTCAATGGACGTGAGTTTGAGTGAACTCCAGGAGTTGGTGATGGACAGGGAGGCCTGGAATGCTGCAGTTCATGGGGTCGCAAAGAGTCGGACACGACTGAACTACTGAACTGATGAACCAGATGTTTATGAGCAAACTCCTTTCTTCTTACTTATTTCTTGGGAAGTAAGATACACAAAATGTATGTGACATTTGCCTACTATTCATTCTTTTGCCCTTATTTTTTGAAGTATCTCACCCCTTGGCCATTATAAATTGTTAGAGACATTGTAGAGGGTCCTTTCTAAACATCTTGTTTTGCTTTTTCTAGGTCATACTGGGTAGGTGATGTCAGCTGGACTCATGATAGTCTTCTTCTGGCTTGTGTGTTAAAACGTGGCTCCCTGGTTTTATTGACCTGCCATGGTGAATTGCTAACGTTAATTACATTTGGCTGCTCTATAGAATTTGGGCCAGCAGAATTTATTCCTCTTCACCCACTAATAACATATAGGTGAGATATTTGAATCATTTAATTTATTTACAGAAGTTTTTCTCTTTTGGTATTACTTTACTGTGTGTTTTTTTTAAATATAATTTCATGTTTCAAACATCCTTTCTTTGAGTCTGTCATCTCAATATCTGTTTATTTATAGTTTTCTTCTATTTCTTTTTGTTGCTTAATCCTGGTGAGAATTTGACAATGTGACTATGTAAGTATATGTTATTTAAATATTTAACAGCATTAAAAATGTAACTTCTTTGATATAAAAATTAATAAAAATGTGATGTCTTTTATTGTTTAAAAGCAGAGCACTTAGATAAAAATTAACTTGGCATGTGGCTGTATCTGGCTTCCCAGGTGGTTCTAGTGGTAAAGAACCCAGCTGCCAGTGCAGGAATGTAGGAGACATGGATTTGATCCCTGGGTCAGGAAGATCCCCTGGAGGAGGGCATGGCAACCCACTCCAGTATTCTTGCCTGGAGGATCCCATGGACAGAGGAGCCTGGCGGGCTACAGTCCATGGGGTCGCAGAGAGTCAGACTTGACTGAAGCGACTGAGCACCCATGGATGTATCTACTTTTTTCCCAAAGGGAAAAAAGGGGAAAGTTGTTGGAAATGGATAGTAGACTTTAGAATTCAGCCATATTTAAATTTTAAATTGTGAGATCACGTAGCAGTTTGGCTTTGGAGTCAGATCAAGAATCAAATCTTGGTTCTTCTACTTATTGGTTGTGTGAGTTTGGGCAAGTTACTCTTTGAGCCTCATTTTCTTTTACTCTGAAATGAAGATGGCAGTAATTGTCTCTTAGACTTGAAGGAATGAAGCAAGATAATAAATAATTTTAAATTGCTTTAGCACAGTTCTGGCATAACGTAAGAGCTCAGTAAATATTTGTTTTTATTGATGTTGGGTAGACACATAAGATAGCTGTTTACAAAATAAAAAATTGGAAAAGGTCTTTGAAATTAATCCATTACCTTTGCTTTACAGAAGGAAAACTGAGGAGGGATGTGTCCTTGATTATATTTAACAAAAATTTTACCTTATTTCTAGCAATAGATAATTATGATGGGAAAACTTGTCACTTCCTGCAGTGAAAGTGTTTTTCCTTATTATGGTCTGATTCCTAATTGACTTAAATTTTCCTCACATTTTCCTTAAAAATTAGTATTTAGGATCTTTCAGAATGGATTTTTTTTTCTGATTACAAAAGTAATACATATTCATTATTTTTAAAAGCTTAATCAAATGTCACAAAACTAAATACTATCGAAAGTGAAAGACTTGTAATCCTATTCCTTAGAGATAACAATTATTAGCATTTTAGTGTGTTGTCCTCTTAATTTGAAAATTTTATATAACATGTGCAATAACAGTATTAATTTATTTTTTAAAGCAAAATAAATTATATGATATATGTTGTTTACTGTTTTGCTTTTTTGATTTGACAGTATGTCTTATACATCTTTCCATGGAGTCACTTTTTAATGGTTTTATAAATTTTGTAGACTGTACCTTCTAAAACCAACCTTCTGTTGTGGGCCATTTGGTTCATATAATCTGTAGTTAATTATTTTCCTAACCAGAAAAAAATATATTTTGGTTCTCTGTTCTCTTTATACTTATAAAGCCCCAAAGTTAATAATTAAGGATACTAAGTATATACTTATAAAGCCCCAAAGTTAATAATTAGTGATGTTAAGTAATCAGTTGATATTAAGTATTCAGAATTAGGTATACCACTATAACAATAAATAACTACATTTATATGGAAACTCAGTCAAATTTAACCTTAAGCTGATAAAATTTTACTCATCACCATCCTCTCCAAATGTTTCTTAATAACAAGAATACTCACAGCTCCTATTTATATTCTTACAAGGATATTTAAATATATGATAAGAAAGAAAGTTAACAGCTAAACTGTCTTTAATAGTAAAAATAACTGCCTCAGTTTTTTTCAAAAAGAGATATAAAACTGGATTACAAGCAATATTACAGACAATAGAGTAAATGTCACAATTCTGGGAAAATTAAAAAAAACCCACCAACCTCTGTATTATTTAATTACTTATGTTTTCCTCACAGATCTGTGCACATTTAATATTTTTCTGTTTAATTTGCTTGCTTTTTCATCATTCTGAAATGTTTGTGTTTTTTTTTTCCTTTGGAATAATGTAATTGTTTTTTTAAAAGATTTTCCTCTCACTAATTCTCGAATTTTGATGTTTGTTTGCTAGACCACAGCAGTTTACACTTCAAGATTCAAATAATTCTGTAGATTCATCAGCTTCAGATAGTGACCCTATGAGACAGAGATTCTCTATAAAAGCACACTCACGATTACCCTACCTCATTATTTCTGATGGATACATGGTCACAACCCTTCGATTTCTTGATAATCTGTCTCCATCAGTGCTCATGAGATCCCTTCTACTTGATTCAACGCAGAGGCTTGAGAAAACATACGAAAGTGTGATACTGTGTAAGGTATGGTGCTTTATGGTACTATCAATAAAAGCTGGCTTCTCAGTCTTTTTTTTTTTAATTTATTTATTTTTAATTGAAGGATAATTGCTTTTCAGTATTGTGTTGTTTCCTACTGAACGTCAACATTCTCGGTCTTTTTAAATTTAAAACTGTACTGACAGTGGTGTCCTTGGATTGCATACACTTGTCTGTAGAAGTTATAATTGTAGTACAGTTATGGATAAAGCTTCCATGGTGGCTCAGAGGGTAAAGCGTCTGCCTACAACGCGGGAGATGCAGGTCAATCCCTGGGTCGGGAAGATCCCCTGGGGAAGGGAATAGCAACCCACTCCAGTACTCTTGCCTGGAAAATCCCATGGACTGAGAAGTCTGGTAGGCTACAGTCCATGGGGTTGAAAACAGTTGGACACGACTAAGCAACTTCACTTCACTATGGATAAAACTTTGCTCTTGGAAATCTTCTTTTTCTATAGCCAAAAGGCAAAGGTCTGAACTTGCGATCACTGAATTCCCTAAGATCTAGCTTGTTAAAGCACCAAAGAAATGAAAATGTAGCTGATTCTACTGTTCCCAAATTCTTGCAAGCAGAAGAAACATTGAAGTTAAATGAAGAAACAGCAGATCTGCAGGTACTTGTTAGCAATGTTTTATTTATTTTGAACAGTTATGTACTGATTTTATTCCAAGAAACAAATTTTGTTTTCCTGTTATTAAAGAGAAGAGAAATTTGATAGCACTAAACTGATTCTACTTGTAAGGAATTAGACTATATTAATATTAATAATAATTTTTTCTCTCTCATGTTTTAGGATTTTGAAGCAGAAGAAACTGATGATGGCAGATGTTTTCCAAACAACTTATTCTCTTTTTGGAACCAAAAAAATGATCTGTTATTTAGTAGTGTTGAGGAGGGAAGATTGGAATTTGCTTCTATGTTTGATACAATACATGCAAAAGATAATACTGAGGAGACAGATAAAACTGTTATAGAACTGCACTCTGTCCAGAAAAATCTCCTTGCAGCATGGACTATAGGAATTTCAAAAAATGTGGCAGAAAAAAATTTAATGTTAAACTACACAGTAGTTTGTATCACTCATTTTTTGTATATTCTTCAGTTTATAAAATGTCCTTTTCCCAAACTTGATCTTTTTTTAAGCAAGAGCTCAAAACATAATACATGGGTACTTTGTATCTTTCAACTTTTTCATCAGTGTTTATCAATCCAGTATTGGGATATGAGATACAAGCAAGATGTAGGACATTTGGTGAAGCTGACTTCAAATACTATAAAGCTTTTGCTAACACAGCAACAACAGGATCAGTTATTCTCAGAGAAGCTTTTAGCCTGTTTCCATTTACTCAGAATGGTAGCTGATCATTTAAATGGTGTGTACAGTCTTCAGCCTGAAGTTATTTCAGCATCAGCTGATGGAAGTAGAAGAGCAAAGCAAGACTCATTGGTGTTACCCATTTTTCAAATGTTTCAAGACGGTGAATCTTGGGAAAACTGGTCTTGGAACTCATCTTTCAAGATTCATCCTCAAGTATTAAATTTTGTGCAACAGCCAGGACACAGGTACAATGACTTCACTGTTAGGAGACCATCAGCATTGTAGATTCTTCAAAAGTGAGATATAATTCCCATACTGTAAAATTCATTATTTTAAAGGCTACAATTCAGTCATTTCTATTATAGTCACAAGGTTGTAGAACGAGTAGCACAAATTCCAGAATATTTTTATCACTCCCAAAAGACATCTTGTACTGTTAGTTCTCAGCATCATAGATTTTATGTTATTTAAAAGTATTTTAGGATTTATGCCAAACATTTTTCAGCACACATTATTTTATTAGTCATGGGCAATCATGATACTATTGAAAGATTTTGATTCAAATAAGCACTATAGAAAAAATGACCTCAGGTATCTAAAGCATTTATGAAAGTTTAAAAAATGTGCATTTTTTTTTGACTTTTTGCTATCTTTGAACCTGATCAGTTGTATGCATATTATTACCTCAGGGAAGAATACATGGAGAGAAAAAGACTAATGAGGAGGCTATATTCATTAGCTATACTCTTAGTAAAGGCTAAAAAAAGGCTATACTCATTCCTATCCCTAGTCTGAAATTTGATTTTTATGATTACCTCATTCTGTGTGCAGATTGATTGTTCTCTGGAGAGTATTGTACAGAAAGACTTTATGGTATCAAATGCAATTAAGTCAAAGAGTTCCTGAAGATGGCGTGCAGTTAACTGAAAAGATGACACATGAAACGTCAGCTGTCAAGTCCCTGTTATGCCATATACAGGCTGAACTGCAGACTGCTGGAGTTCGCTTGAACCAGACCTTAGAACTTAAATCTATCAATGGTCAGTATCTTATAAACAATTTCTAACCCCAGGCGTAAGCGATAGTAGGTTGTTGGGCTTTGAGTTTATTGATTGGTTGTAATTATTTGTTTTTTTCAAAATAATTTCTGGCTGCACTATATCCACTAAATTTTAAAACAAGTAAATTTTCATAAAGTAATTTAATTAACCAGGACTAACTGTTGGTTAAAAATTTTGTAGGGGAAGAGTGTTTCCTATTAGGATCATATGAAAAATCTGTTCAAATATGGAAGAAAGCTCTACAAGAAACCTGTGAGAAAGGTAGGGGGTGTTAAAATAATATTACTTGCCATGATGTTCATGGGACCATATTTTAGCATGCTGCTCTTCTTAAAAATAATTTCAGATTTCCGAGAACTGACAATTTCTTAATGCCTAAATAAAATACATACTGTAGGTACCTTGTCTGTTAGAAATAGTTATTTAAAATTATTCTTAGTCTTGGAATTTGTAGCACCAAGAAATTTTTATCCTATCTGTAGATAAGACTCCTCTGTCCTTTTTTTGGTTAGTGATGGAACCTGTGATTGATTGGTAATGGGTAAAAAAGAGACTTAAATCCTAAATTAAAAAAAAATGTTATTTAGTGGTACCCCACTCCAGTACTCTTGCCTGGAAAATCCCATGGACGGAGGAGCCTGGTGAGCCGCAGTCCATGGGGTCGCTAAGAGTTGGACAAGACTCAGCGACTTCACTTTCACTTTTCACTTTCATGCATTGGAGAAGGAAATGGCAACCCACTCCAGTGTTCTTGCCTGGAGAATCCCAGGGACGGGGGAGCCTGGTGGGCTGCCGTCTCTGGGGTCGCACAGAGTTGGACATGACTGAAGCGACTTAGCAGCAGCAGCAGCATCTACAAGAGAAACTATGAGTCAAATAAGGTTCTAATACCAACTTATAGAAACTTTGAGCTGAGGCTCTCTGCCCTTAAGTAATTCAACTTTAAGAATTTCCTGTGAGTTAGATTTATTATGGGGCTACATGGAGTTTTTGATGAGACAGTAGGGATGTGGATTCTAGAAACTGGTGATAGCTTTTATGATATAGGGCTGAGGGTATAAGATGATAGAGGTTTTCAGCCAGTGGCTGTGAAACTAACCTTGACTTCCACTACTGGTCAGGTTTAGCTAATTATTAAATTTATTTTCTGGCTGCTGTGGCTATGTATTGAGGGCCTGCTATGTGTGTTAGACAATAAGAATAACTGAAATAAACAAGTTTACCCTCAAATTGCCCATAGTGTGGAGGATAGATTGCATGAACAACTGGCATGTTTCTCATTATGCTTTATGGTATTTGTTGGGAGAGGGCATGGTCTGAACTGGAGTGCAAACATCAATCTGGAGAAAACCTGGAGGAACAGACATGTAAAACTGAGTGAAAATTGTTCAGGTGAAGGAGTGGAAATGGTGTAACATAGGATATAGCACTCTAGAAGCAAGAAGACATGAGAAACTATGGCAGTTTGGTAAATTGCGAGTAGTTGACCAGGTTATTTGAAACATATATGTAATATTGAGGATAGGGTGGTGAGCGCTGAAGTGAGAGGAGAGAATAGATGATAAGGGAAGATACTATGCAGTGCCATGGGATTAAGGTTTTATCCTGAAGATAGTGGGATCTGTTAAGATACAGAAAGAGTACTTTTCAAATAAGTATAGGCCATTTGGAAAGATCACTTTGGTACATTACAGAGGGCCATTTGTTGGAGTGTGGTATAGAGATGTGGGTTTTACCTAGAAGCAAGAAAATTAGTCAGTTGAAGAGGTCCTGAAGCAAAGCAATGTCAAGAGTACTGGGGAACAAAAGTCACATTTGTCAGATGTTTAATAGGTTTGATCAAGTGAACTTGTGACTGAGTCGAGAAAGAAGTCTCGTGCACTTCTCAGATTTGGAGATTGTACAGCTGGATGAAGAGGAGTGGCGTCCAGTGTGATGAGAAGTTCTCATGAAGAAAAGTTTTCATAATGAGTTTTATTCTGGGCCTTTTAATTTCATTTCATTTCCATTTGTATCCAGTTGAAATGGTTTCTTGTAGTGGAGACTGAAAGTAACAGTGGCTTCAACAAGAAGTTTATTTCTCTTAGGAAAGGAGGCGAGGAGTTGACAGTCTGGGGCTGATTTGGTATTTCGGGGGTCTCATCAAGGACTCAAGCTTATTTAGTGTTTCTGCTCCATCGTCCTTAGTGCATTGCTTCTACTCTTAAGGCTGTTGCATGAATTAACATGGATGCTGGAGTCCCAGCCATCACGTGTACAATCCAGGTAACAGAAAGAAGGCAGGCAGGAGGGGCAAGAGAAGGCACACCTCCTGGCTGAGATGCCTCTTTACACAGCTTGTCTGGCAGCTGTACACTATATTATCTCTTGGCTAAGAACTTTATCATATTTTCTCATGGCCACATTGAGCAAGAAATTGTGATCTTAGTGCATTGGAACCCCAAATAAAATTAGAATTCTTTTACTCAGAATGGTGGATAAGGGGCAGGTAACCGGCAGTCTCAGTCCTAAACACCTTTTAGATACTTGAAGACAGTGGTCAAGGGATCCAATCTTATTCGACAGTATTTCTTCTCTGGAAAGTCTCTTTGACCGTCTGTTTGATATATGTATGTGTGTTTTTTTAATTTGTGTTTTTAGCATGTGCCCTTCTGTTTCATAGCTTGTGTACTTGAGAGAGATGTTGTTAGCGGACCTCGGTTAGTACTGAGATGAGCATTTGCACCTCTTTTTGGATAAATTCTTAGTCATCTTAGGACCTGACCACAGAAAATAAAATTATTCAGAATTTACAATGAAAAAGAACAAAATATTGCTGACCTGTTTTTTTTACTCAGTTGTGAAACAGGTACAGAAAAGTTCACATGACACGAGTGTACAGTTGATGAATTTTTATACACTGAGCATTTCCGTCTATCCAGCACTCAGATCAAGAACGTTACCTAGCTAACATGTTTTTTAATGTAAGTGTAATTGTGCCCTATTTAAGGAGGAAGAAGGACATGTTTTCTTCAGCTTCGCTATTATCTTTCTCTTTTATACTGCCACCTCTATAACTATAATTTAAATGATGCTCAAGGATTATGTGATCAGCTAGTAAGAGAAATACTGAGATGGTCCCACCTTCCTGTAAAAGAAAATGAAGATTGTTCAGGTATGCTTTTCAAAAATCAGTATTTTTGTTTGTTTGTTTGCTTCTTTGTCTTTTAATGCCATCTGTTGAGTTTAATGTATTTTGGTTCATCAATATAAAATCAGTATGTTTAATGTTAGCAATTTGTATTTACAGGTTTAGCTATGAAATTGCTTATACATAAAAGTTGGTTGCTCTGTTGCATTGTGGTGAATTTTGGGACTGTCAGCTTCTTAGCAGCAAGGATCATGTTTTTGCTTGTTTTTAACCTTTGAGTCTCTCAGCTTAGCGGCACTTGCCTGCTCAACTGTTATAATTGTTGTCTCAAGTCTCACAGCCCTGTTTGTTAGACACAATGTCAGGTACCCAATGTCAGGTACTTTCCCTTAACATGTTTGTATTTTCTCTAATGATTGCTTAAGGTGGTTTGCTAAAGTGATCAAAATCACTTTCTGACATATTCAGGGCCTTTTTAAAATCTGTTTAAGAGATTGTAGAATATTTGGATTGTCCTTTTTTAAAAAAGGTGTATTTAAATTAAGCAATAACCAAAGTGAAAGACAGGCTTCCCTGGTAGCTCAGTGGTAAAGAATCAGCCTGTCACTGCAGGAGACACAGGAGACACCGGTTCAGTTCCAGGATGAGGGAGATCCCCTAGGAAAGGAAATGGTAACCTATTCCAGTATTCTTTCCTGGGAAATCCCATGGACAGAGGAGCCTGGTAAGCTGCAGTCCATGGGGTCACAAAGAGTCGAACATAACTTAGTGACTAAGCAATAGCAACAGAGTGAAAGACATCTATATGAATGAGCACATAATGTATTTATAATGCTGCTTTACAGTGGTAGACCATGAGAAGTCTACTTTGCATAT
Organism: Bos indicus; assembly: GCF_029378745.1. Taxonomy (NCBI): domain Eukaryota; kingdom Metazoa; phylum Chordata; class Mammalia; order Artiodactyla; family Bovidae; genus Bos; species Bos indicus. The sequence goes on from NC_091779.1 coordinate 36,980,588, forward strand.
GAGTGTGTCAGAAAGGCCAGTGTGTCAGTACTTTCTAAATGGAGTTCATGACTCTAGATGGAGTATTTGTTTTTTTTTTTACTAATAACTGATTATTTATTGGTTTAAAAATCATTTACTGATGGAAAGTAGAGATCAAAAGAAATTAGTTTACAAAAGGCTTTGAAAAATAGATTGAGAAGGTTTGTAAAACCCTTTCTGTGATTTTTACCAGTTTATCATTTTTGTCCAGAACAGTATTAGTTTGTTTGTTTGGTTTCAGCCACTGTGGTTTCTTTCTTTCTTTTTTTTTTTTTTTTTTAATTTTAAAGTGAGATAGATAGTAGAATGGGCTTCCTGGGTAGCTCAGCCAGTGAAGAATCCACCTGCAATGTAGGAGACCCCAGTTTGATTCCTGGGTCAGGAAGATCTCCTGGAGAAGGTCTAGTATTCTTCAGTTTCCCTGGTGGCTCAGACAATAAAGAATCCACCTGCAATGTGGGAGACCTGGGTTCGATCCCTGGGTTGGGAAGATCCCCTGGAGGAGGGCATGGCAACCCATTCCAGTATTCTTGCCTGGAGAATCCCCATGGACAAAAGAACCTGGCAGGCTACAGTCCATAAGGATCGCAAAGAGTCGGACACAACTGAGCGGCTAAGGACAGATGGTAGAATACTATGAAATTTTATTCTGGGACTCATATTTTCTCTGCATTTTTTAAATTTAATTTTTGTTTTATATTGGGGTGTAGCTGATTTACAATATTGCGTTTCAGGTGTACTGCAGAATGATTCAGTTATACATTTACATATATCCATTCTGTTTCAGACTCCTTTCCCATATAGGTTATTACAGAATACTGAGTAGAGTTCTCCATGCTATACAGTAGGCCCTTGTTGATTATCTTATTTTATATACAGTAGAGTGTATGTTTTACTCCTAAACTCTTAATTTATCCCTCCCCACCCCACCTTTCCTCTTCGGTGACTGTAGGTTTGTTTTCAAAGTCTGTGAGTCTGTTTCTGTTTTGTGAATAAGTTCGTTTGTATTATCTTTTTAGATTCCATATATAAGTGATACCGTATGCAACCACTGTTTATGGATTTCCTACTCTGATATTTGTCTTTTTAAATTTGTGTTTATTTAGTAGTAATATAGGTTCATTTTAGACAGTTTTGAAATATGGAAAGGTTTAAAGAAAATAAAATCACTTTTAATGCTACCATTTTTGTCTATGTGCATTCATATATGTTTATTACCAGAGCTAATATTCTGTTTTGCAATCTTTTAAATTTAATATTGTGAATATTTTCCAATGTAAATAGTATTCTTTTAAAAAACGTAGTAAGCTTTTTCCTTATTATTGGATATTTTAGATTGTTACCACCTACTTACTATTTTAAATAATGTTGCAGTGAACATAAATTTTTGTGAGCATTACTAATGTCTACATGTTAAATCTTGAGAAATGAGGTTACAGAGTCAAGACTTCTGATGCCTAGTGTTAGATTGCCCTCCGAAAGGACTGTTAGCTGTGTATGAGTGGAAGACATTTATGTGTGACTTTTTTTTCTTATGTGTGACTTTTTAACTGACTGGATTTTTTTTCCAGCAGTATTGTCATGATATGATATAACTGTCAAGCTAAGTTGAACCTATAGTAATATATTTAATTTTTAATGATAGTTGTTTAGAGTATTTTCAGCATATCCTCTCTTGGTCAGGAGTCCCCAGGACTACTGCCCAAGTTCAGTGATTCACAGGGAGAATGCGCAGGCCTCCATATATATTGAACCCGGGCCCCCTGCTGTGGAAGCATAGAGCCCTAACCTCTGGACCACCTGTAAATCGCCTCAAGTGACTTCTGAGAAAGAAAGATACTTTGCCTTTGTTGGGGCCATAAATGTCATAAAAATTAATCTTAATTTAATATTTATCTTGTATGGGCTTCCCTGGTGGCTCAGCTGGTAAAGAATCTGCTTACAGTGCTGGGGACCTGGCTTCAATCCCTGGGTTGGGAAGATCCCCTGGAGAAGGGAATGGCTACCCACTCCAGTATTCTGGCCTGGAGAATTCCGTGGACTGTATAGTCCATGGGGTCGCAGAGTTGGACACAACTGAGCGACTTTCACTCACTCAGTAGTTTTTAGCTATTTATCTTCAAATATCTGAATCCAGTTTGTATTATTAAGTTTCAATTTTTAAATAGGGATGGCATGTTTGCTCTAGTTTATGTCAGAAGCACTCTAGAAATCATAATGTAACTCTCTCCTCTGCCTTTTCCCTCCATTCTACACGTTCCTCTTGTCCATACCTCCCAGAAGAATCTTAATAGTAAAGAGTTAATGTTATGGGAGTATACTATAATACAGAAACAGACATGAAGAATCACTGTTCTGGCTCTTTGTAGTAAACTCTGCCTCCTTGAACTAAAGAAAGAAAATGAGAAAGAGGAGGAAGAAAGGAAAACAAAGAAATGATAAGCTTGCAAGTCCATTATAGCTGGATTGTTTTTATAGATCCTTCCACATTTTTAGAAAAAACTGGTAACTTGAAGTCATAAAAGAGTTCCTAAGTGTATGTGCTGATAATTTTGAGCTTATTATTTTATTTTTGTTCTATTGTCTTTAAGAAATGTAGATACCTGTTACAAGTTACCTTGTATAGGCCAGGGGTGTTGATCTCAGAAAAAAGTTTTAATTATAATTTTCTTCTTGCATCATGTTAGGAGCTTAAATATTCCTACTTTTGCTAGTTTGATCGGAATCTCCTTTGCTCATTTGGTGTATCCTGCAGTTCCTGAGAAGTCTCCTTGTGAGTCTGGGGTGACTGGAAGTGTTCATCCCGAAGCCGCGGTGAGGGTGGTCCAGTCCATGGCTCGCTTCATGGCTGCCTACTTCACCAATCAGCTGCTGTGCATTTTGCCACCTCACAGTGTGAATGTTCTTCCTCCCCTTCATATTAAAACAGGTAATAGAATAAACAAATAATTTTCTCACCTTGTTTTTGCACAGAATATTTAAAACAATTTTACACAGTGATCATTGATCTGTGGAAATAATACTGTCTAGCCTAGTGCCTGACATGTAGGTGACTGTTTACGAATGAATATAATCTGAGAAAGGTAATTGCTTTGAACTTGTTTTTATTGAATATGTATTTTTTTAATTGCAAATTTTGGACACATTGGTGTTTATACAGTTTCCTTTTTTTTTTTTTTTTAAGTAAAAGAGCTATAAAAATGTGGTAATTGAACAAATTCTGAGTATTCTAATTTCAGTTCAGTTCAGTCACTCAGTTGTGTCCGACTCTTTGCAACCCCATGGACTGCAGCACACCAGGCCTCCCTGTCCATCACCAACTCCCCGAGTTTACTCAAACTCATTCTAATGTAGAATTTAATTTTTGGACATTTTACTTTTATTATTTTATTTGGGTCATTTTTTCTTTGCTCTATTTAATCATGTCCTTATATTATCTGATCAAACTGTATGTATTTACCTTTATTTTGTATAATGCACTTTGATACTATTTCTTCTGTTTCTTTGTCTGCTCAGTTTCATTTTTTTAGAAGTGCCAACATTTGCTGCATGACCCACTTAAAGAGACACATTCTTCAGTGTTTAAAAAAAAAAAAGCTATTCTAGAGTGTGTTAAGTATTATCTTAGGCCATTTTGTATGTATCTTCCTTGTGGTTTTGTGTAGAAAGTATTGATTAAGGAGATGTGTGTAGGGAAGAATGAGTTCCTATGTATAACTGTAGTTAATCCATTTTCTTTTATCTACTCACAGAGCAGCCCTTTCGGCTCATTCCTCTGCAACACTCTAAGGTGGCCAGTGCCGTCAGAGAGCAGAATCTTTCTGATGTGTGGACCGTTGAATATGCCCTTGAATTATTATTGATTGGTGGCCTGGTTCCAGAAGCCGTGTGGTTGGCACATAAACTTGGAGACTGGAAGACATCTATTTCTGTTGGTGTGGCTTTTCAACTCTTCTGTAAGCATGGTAGCAAATTCACGAGGTATGTATTTTTAGGCACATCTAAGTTGGACTGCAAGGAAGTCCAACCCGTCCATCCTAAAGGAGGTCAGTTCTGGGTGTTCATTGGAAGGACTGATGCTGAGGCTGAAACTCCAGTAGTTTGGCCACCTCATTCAAAGAGTTGACTCATTGGAAAAGACCCTGATGCTGGGAGGGACTGGGGGCAGGAGGAGAAGGGGACGACAGAGGATGAGATGGCTGGATGGCATCACTGACTCCATGCGCATGAGTTTGAGTGAATTCAGGGAGTTGGTGATGGACAGGGAGGCCTGGCATGCTGCGACTCATGGGGTTGCAAAGAGTGGTACACAACTGAGCAACTGAACTGAAGTTAAAAAAGTACGATGGTGTTATCTAAAGTGTTTCTTATTTCACTCATTGCTGATATTTACACATTTTGTGGAATCCTTAGTTCAGCATTGTCCAATAGAATTTTCTTTGGTGATGGAAATATTCTGTATGTGCTGTCCAGTCTGATAGCTACTAGCTACATGTATTTATTAAGCCCTTGAAAGGTGGCTGATAAGACCAAGGAACTGGATTTTCAATCTAATTTAAATTTAGAGAGCTACATGCAGCTAGTGTCAACTGTGTTAGACAGCTCAGAGGTTTACTTACTGTATTTAAATATCTATTTAGCACTTTTACTTGTTAGTAGGAGAAGGCAATGGCACCCCACTCCAGTACTCTTGCCTGGAAAATCCCATGGACTGAGGAGCCTGGTAGGCTGCAGTCCGTGGGGTCGCTAAGAGTCGGACCTGACTGAGCGACTTCACTTTCACTTTTCACTTTCATGCATTGGAGAAGGAAGTGGCAACCCACTCCAGTGTTCTTGCCTGGAGAATCCCAGGGACTGGGGAGCCTGGTGGGCTGCCGTCTCTGGGGTCGCACAGAGTTGGACATGACTGAAGTGACTTAGCAGCAGCAGCACCCTCAAAGGGCCTATAGTCAATGGGAGAGTTTTCTCCTTCCCAAACAGGATTTACATTTTAAGCTAATCAAACTAATCCCTGCATTTTAACTCTTATGAATATTATGGCATTGCTGTGTCTTTGAATTCTCTAGGACAGAATATCAGAGTGGGTAGCCTTTCCCTTCTCTAGGGGATCTTCCCAACTGAGGGATTGAACCCGGGTCTCCTGCATTGCAGGTGGATTCTTTACCATCTGAGCCACCAGGGAAGCCCATCCATGGTATGGTAGGGAGAGCAATAATATCAAGTGAGGGAAAGCCAGGAAATACTTTATATGGGAGATGTCATTTGTGATGGGCGATGAAGAGAAGATGGAATCTTGACAAAGCAAGTAGCTGTAGGGAGAGAGAACATTCCAAGCAGAAGCAGAGGCACGTGGCCCAGAGCACTTAAGGTTTCATCTGGAGAGTCTGTATGTAGGGCAGCAGTGGGCGGTTAAGCATGGGGAGCTATATCAGGACTGTAATTGTGGAGGGCCTCAGTACTCTCCTCAATACAGCATTTCCTCAATTACTTCTTTTCTAAACACAAGATGAATAACATGGACTTCTCTGGTTCTTAAAAATTTCATGTTTAGTTCTTGATGTGTATGTGTTTCCTTTTTTAAAAAATTGTAATTATTTCCCCCTAATTTGGTGTGATTTCAGATCCAAGGAAAAGAGTCTGAATCTACCATTAAATATGACTCCAGCACAGATTTTTCAGGAAAAACTACAGTGTTTCCTAGGTCAGCCAGCCTCTTTGGAAGCAAAAAATGAAATGAACTCAAAATGCAAACAGTTTACAGGTGAGTTACCTATGTATGGTCAACCTGTGTATCAGCTTAATACAAAGCTTATGGTATTTTAAAAAGCTTTTAAGTACGCACACATTTGTGAATATTTTGGGGAAAAAAAAATAAGACTAAAAAATTCCCAGTCTGAACTTCTAGTTCTGGCAATGTCTTTTTGATGATCTGAAAATTTTCCCACAATAAATACATAGATACAATGTGTTTCTAGATAAAATATAAAAATATGCATTTAAAGGCTCAGATTTAACATTTTAAAGATTTTCTTAGGTATTTACCCAAGAAAAATAAAAATCTAGGTTCACTGAAAAACCTGTATGTGAATGTGCATAGCTTTTTCATAACAGCCAAAAAAACTTGAAACAACCCAAATGCTTACTAACTTGTGGATACATAAACAAATTGTAATTTATCTGTAATGTGTAATAATAAATAATAAAGAGGAGGAAACCGCTGATAACATGCAACCACATGAATCACAGAACCATTATGCTGAATGAAAGAACTTATAAATAAAACTACCCACTATATGATTCCATTTATATAACATTTCATAAAAAGCAACACTACAGGGACAGGAAACAGATTAATGTTTACCTAGAAGTAAGGGGGGAATTGAGGAGAAGGCAATGGCACCCCACTCCAGTACTCTTACCTGGAAAATCCCATGGACGGAGGAGCCTGGTGGGCTGCAGTCCATGGGGTGGCTAAGAGTCGGACACGACTGAGCGGCTTCACTTTTGCTTTTCACTTTCATGCATTAGAGAAGGAAATGGCAACCCACTCCAGTACTCTTGCCTGGAGAACCCCAGGGACGGAGGAGCCTGGTAGGCTGCAGTCCATGGGGTGGCTAAGAGTCGGACACGACTGAGCGGCTTCACTTTCACTTTTCACTTTCATGCATTGGAGAAGGAAATGGCAACCCACTCCAGTGTTCTTGCCTGGAGAACTCCAGGGACGGCGGAGCCTGGTGGGCTGCCATCTCTGGGGTCATACAGAGTCGGACACGACTGAAGTGACTCAGCAGCAGCAGCAGCAAGGGCGGAATTGACAACAAAGAGGTATGAGAGAGCTTTTTGGAGTGATACAAATGTTCTCATAGCCTGTACGATTTGCCAAAACTCATTGAATTGTGTATTTTTAAAAAATGTTTATTTATTTATTTGACTGCTCCCATCCTTAGTTGCAGCATGCAAGATCTTCTATCTTAGTTTTGGCATGCAAACTCTGAGTTGAGGCCTGTGAGATCTAGTCCCCTGACCAGGGATTGAACCCAGGCCCTTTGCACTGGGAGCGAGGAGTCCTAGCCACTGGACCACCAGGGTGAACTGTGTACATAAAAGGATAATTTTAGTGTATGTAAATTATACCTTTACAAATTGATTTAAAAACAAAAAGCTCAGCAGATGGTTAGTAAACTAGAAAATAGATTTGAACTCTATATACATACACAAAATATATAGAAAGATAAAATATATCCATATATAGATAAAAAGAAAACATTTGGAAAATATGAAAGAGAGGTTAAACTTTGTATTGAACAAGAAGACGCAACATATATTTAGTAGGAGTTCCAATAGAGCCACACTAAATTCTGGATGGTGACGACCTCTGGAAGTAGGAAGTGAAATAGGGTTGGTACCTAAGGAATTTCAACTGTAGCTATAACATTTTATTTTTTACCTAAATTGGATATAGAAAACGTGAATATCAGGCAGGGATGAAAAGTCAGTACACGAGTGTTTTCGTAGTCTATTCCCTAAAGTGTGCTTTAAGAGAATTCCTAATGTAAAAGTCTGTAAGTCTACAGTTCTGCCACCTGCATCTGTTTGCATTTTGTTCCAGAACATTTCTCCATTTTTACAGATATTTATAAAACTGAAGCCTACTGTATGGCTATTTCATATATTTTTGTTTTTTTGCTTCTTTAGCTTCACAAGTCCTTTTATATAAAAGTACTGTGATTGACTATTAAGGAAATGAAAATTACTGTTTCACTGCCTCCACATAATGCTTTATATTCTTTTTTTGTGTTTCTTACATTCTATTTTTCCCATTAATGTTTTCCTTTTATTATTATTTTTTGAGTTATGATTATATTCCAAGCACGTTTTTATTATGTAGTTGTGTTACAGTATCTTGTATAATTTCGGAAAGTCTTTGTGCTCTACTACTTTTATAATCTTAAAAGTAACAAAATCTTAAATTTCTGTCCAGAAGTTTGAGTGTTTTGCATTTTGACCAATATGTTTATTTTTGGCAGTCAACTTTTTCAGATATGAAGCTTTAAACTGCAAAATAGAAGGAAAAGTATAATATAAATTGTAACTGCTTTACCTAATTCTGTGTTTGGCAGATCCCATTGAAGAAGAAGATGCGGATCTGCTGTTTGCTTCTGTGCAGGAAATACTGAAAGCAGCAGTTATGGCTGACGCAGATATTCTCTCAGGGACTTTTCAGCTTCTGATAAACTCTGCCAAGGACTTCAGTAAGAGACTGTGGGGCTTAGTGCCCGTCGGCTTGTATCTTCCAGCTCCTCCATTATATTGTCCTCAGCCAGCTGTTGTTAGTGAAGTAAGCTTAACCTTTTAATTTAACATTTATTTTGTCCACTTTTTGAAATAATCAACCTGATAATAATCATCAAGTTAAAAATGCAAGCTCTGAAGCCCACTTCTGGATTCCAGCTTTGCTGTTTATTAACTGAATAGTTTTCTTGGGCGTTGCACACAACTGATGTTTAAGTTTCCTTATCTGTAAAATGAAGAAGGTGATAGTACCTCTAACAGCGTTGTTGTGAGGACTACACGAGACATCCTGACACGTAGTAAGCATTCTGTAAATGTTAAAATTATTTTGATAATAAAACAAAATTAATAGATATTTCTCGGTATCCAGGTATTAGTTTAAAAATAAACATTTGTTTACCATAGAAAAATAATGAGTGTCAGAATTTAGAAATCATTCATCTCATTGTCTTTGCCTCTTTTGAAAGACTTAGTTTGATTTTCTTTGATTGGAAAGATCATTGTTTTCTTCTGTACTTTTCAATTGATAGTTCTGTCTTATAAATCGCAATTACTGTATTCCTCTCAGGACCTTTTCCTCTGCTCTTTTTGAAAATAGTAACATTACAATTAGCTGGTTTTAAGGTTTACAGTGTTAATGTGAACTGTTTACATTTGAATTGTTTTAATATTTGATTAACAGTTTAAATCAATTCTGGTATTGTTTCTTACTGTTTCAGAATTGACAGCTTCTATCTTTATCTATTAAATCTGTCTTCTGTCTTTTTTTTTCAGTTATTTGTTGTATTCTTATTTGTTATGTTTCGAGTTATGTTTCAATACGTTAAAATATTTTATTTGTTGATATTTCTCATGTGATATATTGCACATGGAAGGAATAAGTAATCCATGGTATTTCTCAGTAATTCCTCTTTCCTCTCATGTCTGAGTCTTTAGTATATTGGTTTAGGGATTAGAAATAACATTTAATATATTTCTGGATATGCTGTGCTGATACTTGTTTGAGTACTAGCAATCCTTAGTAGTACTTCGTTTTATTATTTTTTATTAAAATAAGCCAGAATGGTAGGATTTCTCTTAAATGTCACTCTGTACCAATTAGAACCCCTGGGATTGAAAGTAACAGAAAACTTGGTAAGTATTGACTGGCATAATTGAGAAGCCCAGTTATGTTTCCAAAGACTTGGGCTCTTTCTCCCTAGTTTGTTTTCTATCAGCTTCAGTTTAAGGCTGGCTCCCTTTGTGGGAGCCGGATGACTACCAGCAGCTTCTCAGGATACCTTGTCCATGCCCAAAAGGAGTGGGAAGGGGAGAGAGAAAAGCAGTAAATGTATTTCTCTCCCAGCATCCAAACAGGAGTACTGAGAGTTACTCTTGCGAGACCCATCAAGGTCACTGGCCAGTCCTGGAATCACACACCTTGGCTAGGGCTAAATGCACAGTGTTGCTTGGCAATTGATTAGGGCCTTCCCTGGCAGCTGGGGACATAGGAACAGCTCTCCCTGAATCATTTAGCTGTGTAAAAAAGGGGCAGATTCCCCCCCTGCCCCCGCCAAAATAACTGAGTATTTTTAAGAAATGGCAGTGGTAGAAAAATGTTAGGGAAGCAAATGTTCATAATATTTGCATTATCTCATTTCTGGAAAATTAATCTGTAATCATGTGTTGAATCAAGAAACATTTATTGGATCCCACCACATGTTGGATTTTGTGCAGTAGATGACAAGGCCTTTACTCTTGACTAGTCTCAACAGTGTGGGAAACAGATACATAAATTAGCAAGAATAAATCAGTAAAAGCTACAATGAAAATCTGAGCAAATTGCCATAATACCACAGAATGGAAGAGTTTCACAGAAGAGGTGACACTGAAATATAATTGGATTTTTCTAGGCAGAGGAAGGGAAGAGGCATTCTTTTTGAAAGGAAAGATCTCTGTAATGTTCCCCCAGTAAAGTCAGGGATGGTGGGCTTTAACTATTATAACTGAAGGCTTGGGATTAGAATTGATTTATCCCTTTACACTGAGGTGAGACGGGTGTTTCCTTGACCCTGGAAATAGCTATAGTTAATCTCTGAGGCCATGCCTCAAAACTTTCTTTGTGAATCTCCAGGAATAGTCTAGTTTGAGAAGCACTATCTTTATTTTTACTGTAACATTTTAAGTTTCTGTTTTCCTGGCTACTGATTTTTTTTCTTTTTTCTTTTTTTAGGAAGATGGTGATGATCTTCTTTTAAAAGCTGAAAAAGATAATCGCCAAAAGGTGTCTGGAATCCTTCAGCGTATTCTCTTGCTTTTCCGAGCAGCTCGGTGTTCTTTTCCTGTAGCACAGTGGTACATCTTGCAGTTGAGATGGGCAAGAAAAGTCATGCAAAAGGTGTGGAAATGTCTTAGTCACTTGTGTGCTATTGCAATAGGAAAGAACCTTCTGTATTCTGTTATGAGTTAATCACTATAGGGATGTTGCCTATAGCTTAAATTATACATAATGGCCTATCTCTGGTAACCTTGCTTCCCTGGTCATGAGCATTAAGCTAAAATACCTTTGTTTAGTTCATGGGAAACATCCTGACCAGGCCTACCTGTGAATAACCACGGGAAGGGAGAAATTAACACATGATCTCCAGAGGCTGATGGGAACAGTAAGTGTTTGATTTTATTCCCTTTCCTTTTAGTACAAAAGGAGCCTGGATTCTAACTCAGGCAAGATGGTTCTTTGAGGCACAAGCCCACCGTCTTCTCGGTTTGCTGGCTTTCTAAATAAAGTCGTCGTTCCTTGCCGCAACAACTCATCTGTCAATTTTTGTCCTGTTGTGAGGCAAGCAGTACAAGCTTAGACTTGGTAACACTGTGGTAAACAATGTAAAGGGCTTCCCAGGTGATGCTTGTGGTAAAGAACCCGCCTGCTAGTGCAGGAGACTTTAGAGACTCAGGTTCGATCCCTGTGTTGGGAAGATCCCCCTGGAGGAGGGCATGGCAACCCCCTCTAATATTCGTCTGTGGAGAATCCCAAGAGGAGCTTGGCAGGCTACAGTCTACAGGGTCACACAGAGTCAGACACAACTGAAGCGACTTGGCATGAACAATTTAAATATACTAATACTTATTAGTATTTATAATTGTGATATTTTTCCAAGGAGTCCTGCCCCATAAATCCATAAATTTCAGACTTGCTTACCGTATGAAATCTGGACAGACCAAGTTTCTGCTGAAAGATAAGGACTCTGAACTGGAGCTCTATGTTAGCTCTTCCCTGTCTGACGATAGGAAGTATAATCTAGTCGGTTAGTTCCAGGAAATTTCAGTTACTTTTTTTTTTTCCAATTACTTTTCTCCCCCACCATCGTTAAAGATTTAAATTCAGTTCAGGGATTATCCCACTTCTTCCCGAGATGATCTCTCTGTTCTCTGGGGGCCTCTGTGGGGTCAAACCATGGAAAGTTAGTTCTCGGCTAAGTGTTTCTTTGCAGTAGGCTCCACCAGTCAGTCTCTCCCTTCCTGTCTTCTGAGGTGTGCAGTTCACTTTGATTTGGGGGCTATTGTCTTCTTCTACACTGAGTTCAGCTGAGATGTAGCTGCCTTCTTATCTGATGTGCAGCCAGATGGGACGTCTACTTCTGTGTTCCTTATCCAGATCCAGTTCTTTTGTAGGCCAGTCATCTGTCTCTGTAAAATGTAGAAATAAATATTATTAGCCCCAAATACCTTAAATTTTGCTGTTGGTTAAATTACTAAATGTACCAAGAGTTTATGGCTTCTTTTCTAGTAGAAACCCTAAGAGACCCTGAGAAGTTTATCAAGTTTTTAAAAATTATCCTGTTTTTAGAGAGAAATATTTGTGAAAGTTCAGTTTTTAAGTATATTTACTAAGAAAGGCAAAGCGTTTAATGAAAGATTGTTTTTGATAGTTTTAAGATCTGTTGAGCCTGAGTGTTTGTTATAGGAAACTTTATTTTTTATAGCAAACTTAAGTTGCTTACTGTAGAAAACTGTTTAAAGTTCTAAGTTATGTTATGTTTGGTCTTACAAACTTCTGAGAATAATCTCACTTAACCTAGTTTTAATGAACTTAACTAGCAGATAAAGACTATAGATTCTCTTAAAATTAGCCACTCTGCTGAAGATATTCTTCCTTGTGAAGATCTTTACAAGTAATCAGCTAACTGTATAAGGTTAAAGCATAGTACAAGTAGTAGGCAGAATTCTAAAGATAGCTGCAAGATTCCTGTCTTCTGGCTATTCAAACATAAATCTAGATACTGATTTAATTTGGCTTGAGGGATTTTTCAGATGGTATTAATAAGCTGATTTTAAAATAGAGACATTATCCTGGTTTATCTTGATGGACCCAGTGTAATCAGATAACCTCTTAGAAGCAAAAAAGAGAGGCGGAGGAGTCAGTCAGTGAAAGGTGGAAAAGGAAGACGGGAGAAAAGCCGCGCAAGGGAAGATTAGAAGAGTGACGAGGACTCATTTCAGCCTTGCTGGCTTTGAAGAGGGCCAATATCCAAGGAATAAACTCAGCTTTTGGAAACTTCTCATAGTCTCCCTGCCTGTAGCCAGCAGGGAGATGGGGGACCTGAGTCCTGTAACCACATAGAACAGAATTCTGCAAACAACCTAAAAGAGCCTAGAAATAAAGTTGGCTCAGATGGTAAAGTGTCTGCCTGCAGTACAGGAGACCTGGGTTCGATCCCTGGGTTGGGAAGATCCCCTGGAGAAGGAAATGGCAACCCACTCCCGTACTCTTGCCTGGAAAATTCCATGGACTGAGAGGCTCCTCAGAGCCTGGTAGGCTATAGTCCATGGGGTTGCAAAGAGTCAGACACGACTGAGCGACTTCACTTTCACTTTCACTTAGAACATCTGACTAGAGATCTCTTCAAGACGATTGGAGATACCAAGGGAACATTTCTTGCAAGGGTGGGCACAGTGAAGGACAGAAGTGACAAGGACCTAACAGAAGCAGAAGAGATTAAGAAAAGGTCGCAAGAATACACAGAAGAACTGTACAATAAAGGTCTTAATGAACTGATAACCACGATGGTGTGGTCATTCACTTAGAGCCAGTGAATGTGTGAAGTCAAGTGGGCCTTAGGAAGCATTATTATGAACAAAGCTAGTGGAGGTAATGGAATTCCAACTGAGTTATTTCAAATCCTAAAAGAGGATGCTGTTAAAGTGCCACACTCAATATATCACCAAATTTGGAAAACTCAGCAGTGGCTTCAGGAGAAGGTCAGTTTTCATTCCATTCCCAAAGAAGGGCAATACTGAAGAATGTTCAAACTATTGTACAATTGCACTCATCTCACATGCTAGCAAAGTAATGCTCAAAATCCTCCAAGCTAGGCTTCAATAGTACGTGAACTGAGAACTTCCACATGTTCAAGCTGGAATTAGAAAAGGCAGAGGAACCAGAGATCAAATTGCCAGCATTCATTGGATCATACAAAAGGCAAGGGAATTCGAGAAAAATATTTAGTTCTGCCTTGTTGGCTACGCAAAAGCCTTTGACTATGTGGGTCACAGTAAACTGTGGAAAACTTAGAGATGGGAATACCAGACCACCCTGCCTGTCTCCTGAAAAACCTGTATACAGATCAAGAAGCAACAGAACCAGACATAGAACAACGGACTGGTTTAAAATTGGGAAAGGAGTACGTCAAGGCTGTATATTGTCTTCCTGCTTATTTAACTTATATGCAGAGTACATCATGCAAAATGCCAGGCTGGATGAATCACAAGCTAGAATAAAGATTTCCAGGAGAAATATCAGTGGTATGAGATGATACCACTCTAATATAGAAAGCAAAGAGCCTCAATGAAGGTGAAAGAGGAGAGTGAAGTAGCTGGCTTAAAACTCAACATTCAAAAAACTAAGATCATGGTATCCAGTCCTAGCATTTCATGGCAAATAGAAGGGGAAGAAGTGAAAACAGTGACAGATTTTATTTTGGGGGGGCTCCAAAAGCACTGTGAATGGTGACTGTAGCCATGAAATTAAAAGATGCTTGCTCTTTGGAAGGAAAGCTGTGATAAACTTAGAGTATTGAAAAGCAGAGACATCTCTTTGCCAACAATCCTCCATACAGTCAAAGTTTTTCCCAGAGTTTTCCCATACTAATGTCATGTATGGATATGAGAGTCGGACCAAAAAGAAGGCTGAGTGCTGAAAAATTGATGCTTTCGAATTGTGGTGCCAGAGAAGACTCTTGAGAGTCCCTTGGACAGCAAGGAGATCAAACCAGTCAATCCTAAAGGAAATCAACTCTGAATAATCATTGGAAGGACTGATGCTGAAGTTGAAGCTCCAGTACATTGGCCACCTGACATGAAGAGCCAGATCATTGGAAAAGACCCTGATGCTGGGAAAGGTTGAGGGCAGGAAGAGAGGAGGGTGACAGAGGATGCAGTGTTTGGATGGTATCACTCACTCGGTGGACATGAGTTTGAGCAAACCCTGGGATGTAGTGGAGGACAGGGAAGCCTGGTGTGCTGCAGTCCATGGGGTTGCAAAGAGCCAGACACGACTTAGCGATGGAACAAGCACAACATAACCTCTGAGAAGGGAGGCAGTCCTGCTGTTACTTTGGCCTTGTGAGACTCAGCAGAGAACCCGCGGAGCTTTTTGTAGACTTCTGATCCACCAAAACGGTGAGATAGTAAATTGGTGTTGGTTTCAGCCACAAAATTTCTGATAATTTGTTAGGGCCATAATAGAAAACTAATATAGTCCAAAGTCTTTATTTTAGCTGATTTTACCAATTTAAAATTGATATGCAGTTTGTATTCCATAAAGTTGACCTTTTAAACATGTACACTCCCTTGGTTTTTAGTATATTCACAGAGTTGTGCAACCATCACCACTGTTTAATTCCAGAATATTTTCATCACCTCAAAAAAGAAACACATTAGTACGAATTTCCCGCTTCCTTTTCTTTCCCCCCAGCAACCGTTAATCTGTTGTCTCTATGAATTGGCCTATTGTGATATTTTATATATATAAAATCATACAATACATGTCCTTTTGTGACTGGCTTCTTTCACGTAGCTTAATGGTTTTAAGATTCATCAATATTGTAGTGTCAATTAGTACTTTATTCCTTTTTGTGGCTGAGTAACATTCCATTGTATGGATATATAACATTTTGTTTTATCGGTTCATCCATTGATGGATACTTGGATTGCTTCCACTTTGGCTATTATGATAATGCTGCTATGAACGTTTATGTGTAAGTTTTGGTATAGACACATGTTTTTCATCCATGGATCAAAGTTTACCCATAATTTCAAGGATATAGGTAGCCAGAAGGTACAGATGAAACGTAGAGAAATCTGGAATTGCACACACTGTTGCTGCTGTGCTGTGCTGTACTCGGTTGTGTCTGACTGTGATCTCATGGACTGCAGCCCACCAGCCTCCTCCGCCCATGGAATTTTCCAGGCAAGAATACTGGAATGGGTTGCCATTTCCTACTCTGGGAGATCTCCCCAACCCAGGGCTCAAACCTGCATCTCTTGCATCTCCTGTGTTGTTAGGCAGTTTCTTTACTACTGACCTACCTGGAAAGATGGAATTGTATATGCTGTTCCAAGTCTTTTCTCACTGCAGAAGAATGTGTCCTGGCCTTTGTTTAACACCATGACACAGAAGGGAGCTATTTCAGTTATTTAACATCTCCTTTTTATATCTTTTTAATTATATAGCTTGTCTTTTTCATGGGGTCATAATCCATAAATTTGTATATTCTAAATTTATTTCTAATAACCAGCCTAGACAGACTCTCTACCTCTGGTAAATACCATAAATTTGTTTAACAAGAAGGCATGCTTAGCATGCTTACAAGGGGACTTGACTAGATCACGTCTTTCTGCAAGTGAACAGTAGAGGGAGAAAATAGATTACAAGCCTGCTGCTAACTCTTTTCTTCCCAGGTTTATGTGTCTCAGATCCTTTTTGTTTTATTCTGTCAGTTTCCTTTGGCTTTTTTTTTTTCCCCAGATTTGTTAGACTCGGGAATTATTTCTGAACCATACTTTGGATTTGTCTGTTATCTTTTCATTTAGCATCATTTAACGTGTTCCTGTTTCCTTTTATTTCTTACAAGCCAGTAATTAATCTCTCCTCATCAAGGTAGCCAGTTTTGATTAGACTCAGGTGCACATCTTAGAGTTCAGTCCTTCAGTAGTGGTGCTGTGTGCTCCCCTGTTGCAGCGTATCGTGTGGCACCTGTGTCTTTTTTCTTTCACTTCTCAGGACAGTGAGATGAATCGGTGAGTCTGGCTCATGTTCCATGCATTGTCCATCAACATTTTACCTAATTTGGCATCTACTGATCCTTTCTAGAGTTATTATTTTATCAGGAGTTGCCATATGAAAATATACTTTTTTTCTGCACATAGATACTTAAATTTATTTTCTTTATTATTTCTTTGGGGAAAGCCAGGATAAATAGCATTAAGTTCTTTTCATACAAAACTTCTTAGGTAAAAACTGAATGACAAGAGAGGTTAATTTGGTTAGAACTTTCTTTTAAGATTTGGCCAGTGAATCTGTTGAGTTTGCCCACTAAGTTGTGTAAGTGTGAGTGGCTTCCGTGTTACTTTCTTACGTAGTATAGGAGCAATGCGGTGTTTTCCATTCTTTATGGTTTATCTTTCATGTCTTGTTTGTTATATAATTTCCTTAGAAACTGACTGCTATAACTGGTAATTAACATATTCTGTCTGTCTTTACAGATTCGCATGAAAGGGTCCCTTCCTTCATTGAGTCCTTTCCCTGAGTCGTTACTTAATTACTGTAAAGGAGGTGTAGCATTCTTTCGACCTGGAGCAGCTGGAGACCGGAAGCTTGATGAAGCGTCCATTAAAGCAATAGGTTTGTCCAGAATGAACTTCTTGCTTGGAAATTTGGCCTAAATATTAATAATGATATATTTTGCATTTGATTTTGGGACGTTTCCATGTAATGGAATACTATACTGATAAGGAAAAGAATGTGTGTGTATGTTGCCACCATGGAAATATATCCAAGATACATTATTTGGGGTGGCGGGGGGAAGAGGGATAGTTGCAAAACTGTATAGATAGTATAATTTTGTATATTTTTGTGTACTTGTATTACTTTTGATAAAAAATTGTTTTGTATTGGAAATTATATTTCTAGTATTGAAAAATTTTAAACTTAAACGCCTATCAATAAATGATTTTTCAAATAAAAACAATACAATATTAAGTAGAACTGTATGTATTGACTTTGAAAAATATCCACAACATACTATAAGTTTAAAGCAAGTAAACTACTAGTAAATAGAGTAGTTTTTATACTGTATAGTGTTTTTAATATTTTCATGTAACTGACATGTATGAAACATTCTGTAATAATATGTGTAAAAATTCTGTAAGGATCTCCACAACTTTTATACAAAGGATTGAGGGTGAGCATGTTTCTTTTATAATCAACAATATAAAAACATTTATTTTGGAACAAGCCAGCGAAGGTGAAGTTTTGTAATGTATATACTCATACACCCTTCTCTCGTATTTCCATTCTTGATTTAGGTTGCTTCAGAGAGCTTTGTGCTTTGTGTTGGATGCTGCATGTCCGTGATAAGTTATCCTGTAGTTGCAGGCAATATCAGAAGGCAAGAGAAAATGTGGAGGAAAAAAAGGTATTAACTGCACAAGAGTAAGAAAAATGCATAAATATTACTTGGGAAATTATTGCTTGATAGAATATTTTACTGTTTGTTACTACATTCCATTAAATCATTGAATCATTATAGTCTGTGTAAAGCGAAAAGCAAATGATCCTTTCAATATCCATATAGGACCTTGAAGCGAAGTTTGACCCCTGTCTGGTTGAGCACTGTCTCAGTGCGGTGGAATGGGCTTACAGAATGTTGCCCTTCTCTCGGTTTTCTAATATTGAAGAGCTTATTCAGGATCTGATTTTGAGCCTCATTGCAGAACTGCCACCAATCAGAAAGGTAGGTGAAAAAATTAAATCAGAAACTTTAAAGAATTTTAATTTTGTTTTAATTAAGAATGATGTTGCTTATAAAACTCATTTTAAAATTTTTCTGAAGGTAGCAGAAATTTTTGTGAAGGCATTTCCCAATCCTGAGGACATAAGAGTTTCTTTAAGAGAAAAATATCACTCTCTTCAGCAGAGACTCAGACACTGTGTTGTGAAAGGTAATTTTTGTCATTTCTTAGGCATCTGATAAATTGCTGAAGATTTTCATTTTGTTTTGAAAGCATTTATTTTTTCATGCTTATGTTTTTATGCATTTCTCTTTTGAGATGAAGAGTATGAGAAGGCAAAAGTACTTCCTCATTACACTATCACCAATTCTGTTGTTTTAGAATCATGCAAAACTAAGTTCATGTCATGCCTGTCAGTAGCTGTGTGACCATAGGCAAGTTGCTCAGCATCTCTGAGCCTCTTTTCCTTGTTTGTAAAATGAGTATATTAATACCTGTGTTATGAATGTATATTGAAAGAGGATTAAGCAAGATAAAATATATAAAATGAGTATATAATGTTTCGTGTGTATATATATATATAAAATGCAGATATTTTATTGAAAACTAGTTTTTTCCTTTTAACAGTTATTTATGCTTCTAATTTACAGTTATTTGCATTCAAGATGACCTTTGGAAAAATTTTTATTGTAGAAAAGTATAAACAATATCAAATTTAATGTTTTTAAATGTGCAGTTCAGTGGCATTAAGCACAGGCACACCTTGGGGATATTACACCTTTGGTTCCAGACCACCTGAATAAAGTGAATAGTGCAGTAAAGCAAGTCACATTTATATTTTTGGTCCTAGTGTGTATAAAAGTTATGTTGACAGTGTACTAGAGTCTATTAAGTGTGCCCTAGAAAAAGACAATACATTAATGTAAAACTTTAATTAAAAAGCACCTTATTACTAAAACATGCTAACCATTATCTGAGTCATAATCATAATTGTGAATCATAATCTTTTTGCAATAGTAATGTTAAAGATCACTGATCACAGATCACCATAACAAATATCATCATAATGAAAAAGTTTGAAATACTGTGAGAACTAGCAAAATGTGACACAGAGACATGAAGTGAGTAAATGCTGTTGGAAAAATTCTGCCAGTAGACTTGCTTGATGAAGGATCTCCCCAAACCTTTACCTACAATTTTTTACAAATTACAGTATCTGTGAAGTACAATAAATGAGCTATTTCTGTAAATTCATAATATGTGGACATTTTTAAAGAATTCAAATTGCTCTCTGTAGAACTATAGTCATTTAAGTCTAGTAACATCCTATGCTTGGGCATTGCATTAGTGTACTTAAACTCTATTTGTGATTTATATTTTTAAGACATTTTTGAAATCTCTAAAATGTCCTGTTTATGTATTAATGATACTTAAAAGTTGTCTGTAGGCAGTCTTGAAAAACTCCCTTTCCTGTGGTTTCTTGTTGTATGGTTTATGGTTTAGTCGCTAAGGCTAAGTCGCATCTGACTGTTGCAATTCCATAGACCTGTTCTTGTTACCTGAAGTCAAATAGGTGTTTTTGTTCTTTGGATAAAAATGTACTTATTTTCTCTTGTTTGCTACTGTGTGGGAATGAGAAAAATGTTACTGATTCTTTTTATAATTATCTGATTTTTGAAATAAATTACTTCTAACATTTTCATTTTCCAGGGCATACTTTTTTGTGGAGTCCCATTTATTCTTCTTTAATGGACTTTTTCTAGCTTCTGAAGTTCTACCTTAAAATTATGGATCATAACTTTCTAACAAATATTGAAGGAGGCATGATCTATAAGACTGTGAAACTAAGCCCTCATTTAGATTTCATGTTCCCAGCAGGGGACCAGAGTTGGATCCCCTTATGTCTTGAGTTGAAATATTTTAATGAACTTTAAGGCCTTTTGTTCTTTTCTTTCTAGGTTCCCAAACAGAGGAGATGATGTCTGTTATCATGCATTCTATCCATAAAGTGAGGGTGAAGGCTCTAAAACGTGTGCAGAGAAATATAGGTTCTTTTGAAATGAATATATGGGAGCCAGTTGAAGAAGAAAAGCCAGCTGAGGTTGCAGGTTCTGACAGGTTTTCCTTGGGAACGAGTCTGAGCCGGAGCACACTCACAGAACTGGGCAGTTCTCTGGCCCACAGTGATCCAGATACGGCCGATACCCTCTCAGAAGCTTTGTCAGCTGAAGAAAAAAGCAGGACACATTTCTGTCAAAGGTACAATTGAGATCTTTAAGTAGAAAGCATTCACTTCCTTTGGGAGAAAAAAGTATTTTCATGCAACTGCTGACCTGACTTCTACTCCCAGCAACCTCACTGACTGTATTATTAACAATGAATGATAAGTGCCATACTCAGAGGAATGTCAGAAGTGTAAAATGAGACCTTACATTTGAAAATCCACTTAAAGTATTACTGAGATACTAAACGATTTTGCCATCTGAAGGTATAAAATGAGTAGATGAAATTCTAGAGTTTACTGGAGGACTTTTTGTTCTTTTAGTAATCATAGTCCTAAATAGTTTAGAGTTATTTGGTTAGCTGTATTGTTTTTAGGGGCTTCCCTGGTGGCTCAGTCAGTAAAGGATCTGCCTGCAATGCAGGAGTCTTGGGTTTGATTCCTGGGTTGGGAAGATCCCCTGGAGAAGGAAATGGCAACCCACTCCATTGTTCTTAGGGTTTTCATGGCAAGAATTTGTACATCCTTTTTTTTTTTTTTAAAACACATTCATCTTTGAAGCTTGTCTATAAATTGTCAAGAAATTCTTGCTTATCATTTTAACCTCTTTTACTTTGATTTAAACAGAATTTTTTCCTTTATAATTCCAGTATCTACAATGCAATTTATCCTTCTCATGACTGAAGAGCTATATAGTCAATCTTATCT
Source organism: Bos indicus (assembly GCF_029378745.1). Lineage (NCBI taxonomy): Eukaryota > Metazoa > Chordata > Mammalia > Artiodactyla > Bovidae > Bos > Bos indicus. The sequence continues at coordinate 37,001,820 of NC_091779.1, forward strand.
TGTTTAGGTGAAATGGTGTCTACTTCAAACATCTGCTTAGACGGTAGCTAGCAGTAACACGAATGGTGTGCTTGCTCCAGCAGACAGCTGCAGTGTTAGCACAGGAACACCTCGGAGGCTGCTTGCTATGCAGTCTTAATAAGAAGAGATATGGTGGGTTCAGCCCAGGTGCCTAACTGGAACCTTTATTTATTTTATTGAGGGAACTAGGGATTTGTGTTCTCCCTAAGAACTATGTTGAAAAGAAACAGATTTAAGAGTAATTATGGTTAGGTGCCTGCCCAACAGGTTTCATAGCAGCAGAAAGTGTTTAGAAAAAAATACCTGGCTTTTGTGTGCTAAAGAATCCTGAGGGCAGTCCTCCTTGCTCATCACACAGGGAAGCTGAAAGGGACAGATGCAAGAGAGAAACTGGAAACCGTAGACTAAGACTAAGATGTGTATTGGTGGCTTGTGATTGTTACTGATTTTGTATTCCTAAATTCTGACCTGTTAGAGGACTTTTTTTTTTTTGCCCAGAAAAAGTCTTTTTTTTAATAGTGAAATTTCCTTGAACACATTTTAGTCTTTTTTAATATCAGATTTCTCTTTTGATATTACTGTTATATTTTTTGGACTCTGAATGTTCGGTTCTAACAAGTGTTTAGAGATCATTTAGTCCAGCTCCCTCGTTTACAAGACAGGTAGTCAAGGCATTAAAAAATGATAGGTATGACTTAAACAGTGGAGAGAGTCTTTATTGTCAATCAGTTTTAGTGATTAAATGATCTTTAATTTGTCTTTTCAAACTTAATTTTGCTACAGAAGTGCCCCAAATCACATGGAATTAACATTGACTGGTAAGCCCAAAGGTAAAAAGAAAATATATAATCAAAAGGAAAACCCTAAAAGAAAAGAAGATTGTGAAAAGTTATTACAAAATGCACTTCCTGTAATAGGTGTTTGGGAATTTGAACGTGACGATGACGAATATATTAAATTCCTTGAACTCTTCTTGAGTTATGTTCTTGAAAGAGACCTACTTGGTTCCAAGGATGCTGGCATTCCATTTCTAACTAGTTTTTCTGGACATCTTAGAGAACGTGAACTTAATTCTTTACTTTTTGATGTACATACAACATTAAAACGACGTCACAGCAGAACCAAAAGCCAGAATGTGTTCAGAGCCGGCTCCTGCTTTGTTGTTGCTCCTGAGTCAGATGAGTGTGAAAAATCAGAAAACCAGTCACTTTCAGCTTCCGTACTAGCTAATCAAGGGATCAGGCATTTTTCCGAGAACCCTCTGAATGAAGTCAATAAAAATGAAGGGAAGAGTGGGTTGTTCGGTTTAAAACAGAAGTCAGTTTATAGAATACCAGATGACAATGCAGAGAAAACTTTAATACAGAGACTGTCAAACCATAGTGTGTGCATTCCCCAATCCACTGAAACTAGAAGATGCGCTTTCAAAGCAATTGAGTGCAATGATATTAACCCGCAAGAAGATCTTCCTGTAGCACTAAATAACACATGTGGCAGTACAAGAAGGCTTCTGGAATGGATGATAAGATGGTCCGATAAAAGGCTGCTCTGCGACTCTGGACTCACCGGGCCGTCCTGTGAGTATAGTCCTGTCATTCGTGTAAAGACCTCGACAGCCGCCGTTCTTACGTCACTTTGGCTTTTGGAACAACCCTATTTTGCTACATATGAGGCAAAAAATGCCATCGTTAAGGTAAATGCTTGAATTGCTTATGATTAGATACAAATTAGAATTCTTATTTTAGATTGAAACTGTATTTGTACTTCCCTACCTAATAAAGAATCAATAAGCAACAGAATTGATGATAATGCTAATTATAATCTTTACCACCTAATTTTTTAAAGTAGTTCCTTTAATTCTTCGGAGAGGGCAATGGCACCCCACTCCAGTATTCTTGCCTGGAGAATCCCAGGGACGGAGGAGCCTGGTGGGCTGCCATCTATGGGGTCGCGCAGAGTCGGACACGACTGAAGTGACAGCAGTAGCAGTAGCAGTTTAATTCTTAGAAATGATTTATTAAGGTTAAAGTATTTTCAGAGAGGCTGTGAGATTTTGAGGTTCCATGTGTGTTTATAAAAAAGAAAAAGAAGGAGTTTCGTGGTGGACTAGTGGTTAGAATTTGGCACTGTCCATGGCATGGCCCCACTTCCATCCCTGTTCAGGGAACTGAGATTCTGCAAGCTGTATGGCATGGCCAGAATAAAAAGAGAGATAATTTTAAGTGATATTACAAGTGGTTATTACATTTATATTATTACTAAATGTCTTTATAATAGTAAAGAAAGTGAAAGCAACTTTACATTTTTATTTCTGTTGTCCTATGACCTGAAAACATTGGTGATTTACCTTTCAAGTTTGTAAAGCTGATCTCTTTTGAATACTCAAGGTAGTCAAGCTTGTTTTTCTAGGTGGAATAATGAGTTAGCCATTGCTTTAGCATCAGAACTGAGTATGAGAAATGCAATGAATACTCGATAAATGAGTAAGAGACTTACTCAGGAGTTCTGTAGAAAGTATTAATAATCTAAAAATATAATGAAAAGTAAGGGATTCAGTAATGAATATTAAGTACTATAAATGGTTTGTTTTAGGTGCTAGAGAATAATTCCCCTGGGCCTCAGAATGGACCCAGTATAGAGAGTGATTGTAAAACAGATGCTGGCTGTTCTGTTGCAGTATCCGCTCAAGGTGGGACTGAGGAAATAAATGATCAAAATGAATCCTGTCAAAGTATCTGGAAGTAAGTTGCTGATTATAGGTACCTTGTTTGATGATGTTTGGTCTTGAAGGAGACTTGAACCCTTGAAAGTTATGGAAACAAGCATTTCTTTAAACTAGAGAAGCAGCAAGGAGTGCTTTCTGAAATATTTTAATAATACGTTACAAATTTTGTTTCTTTCCATGTTTAGCATATATCTTCTGAGACAGGAGCAAATTCATCCCAAGATTCCTTTATTATGTTCATTGACTTCCTGTGTTTTTATTTAATATGTAGCACTATGAGGAATATATCCTTGAATACTAAAGCTGAAGGCTTGGTAGCAGGAAGATTCCTTTATGGGAATGGGAAATTTAGATAAGCTGAAATTATTCTAATCTGAGTAAATAAAAATGGGATATTCAGTTATTCATTGAACCTTTTTAAATTCATTTTTTATTCTTCATTTTAACCTTTTATTGATATTCTGCTATGTGCCATATGTGGTTAAAACAAAGACCTCATAAGTATGAAAGCTTAGTTTGTTTTTCAATTAACTGAATCTGTTGAAAGCAAACTCTTTGTTCCCAAGTATGAGTTACAATTTTAGCTGCTTCATTTTTGTCAATAGAATGCCAACAGATGTAAAAAATCCTGAAATAAAAGGAACCAAAGATGAGATTATTTCTGTCACTGATGACACTGAAAAAGAATTTGTAGATATCGATGAGGCTCTTATAGAAGTAGAAGCATTTACACAGGAGGAAATGGATGTATACCCATCAGACCATGAAGGTCAGTTTATTTAGCTAATCTTTTTGTTTGACCTTACTGATTTGATAGGGTGAATGATTAAGAGATAACTTAGTCTTATATCTAAATTGGCATGTTTATAAAATAGCCTAAATCCAATTGTTTAAAGAGAATTTCATATTTTTGAAATGTTAAGCATATTAACTCGTAACCTGAGTTTGGAGTCTTTTGCCTTGCTGTGTTAATTATTTTGAGTCTCTTCATTTCTGTGAACCAATCCTGTGAACCTTTCCTTGGCAGGCTTCTTTAAAACAGCAACTCTCAGAGCTTTATATGGAATTATACACACTGATATAAGCCCTCTCAAGGTGTATCTGGACTCACTTGGTGAAGAGGGTTTGTCTCTAGGTGTTAAAAAATATTTTTGTAAGGAGGATAGGAAATGTTTCTGCCATCATGTTTCCTGTAATATTCCTGAACCTTCTGAAAAGTAAATTGATTAACTTTCAAAAGGTCTGTGTTTTCTTTCCTCTTGTTTCCCCATAGAGGATGCCAAAATATTTGCCAAAGAACCTGTTGAAAGTCCCAGTATTGCCATTTACATGCAGATGCAGACCTTACCACAGCACTTAGAAAAGGTAAGTGTGTAAATATGGATTGTTGTTGTTTTTTAGTTGCTCAGTTGTGTCTGACTCTTTTGTGACCCTGTGGACTGCAGCCCACCAGGCTCAACCATCCATGGAATTTCCCAGGCAAGAATACTGGAATGGGTTGCCATTTCCTTCTCCAGGGGATCTTCCCAACCCAGGGATTGAACTCGTGTCTCCTGTGTTGGCAGACAGATTCTTTACCACTGAGTCACTGGGAAGTCTTCGTAAATATAAAGTTACTCAAATCATACTATGGTAACACTGTAGTGTTTTTATTCAGTATACCCAACCAAGGCTATTGTCTCTTAAAAGTATACTGTGAATCGTAAAGTATAGCCATGCAGCATTTTTCTTTCACAGAAATTGTGTTACTAGTAAGATCTAATACTTTCAGGCAATGAGGTGTTAATTTCATAAATTGCTGTAGTAAATTAATTTAGCCAAGAGTGCTGCAAGTGTTCCTTATTCAAAATGTATAAGTTCATCAGTAGTGTGCAGCTTTTGCGCATACACGCACTTTCATGTATTATTTGTTTTCTCAAAACACTATACACTAGATTTCCAGGTAAGACAAAGACATTTCTAATTATTGAAACAATTCCTTTAAGAGAGATTAGTGGTTTTTTTTTTTTTTCCCTCATTTTCTAGTTGTTTTCACAGTGTACAGTTGGCCCTTAAACAACATGGCATTTAGAGGCTTTGACCCACCCTGCAGTCAAGAGCGCACGTCCAGCCGTCCCTTAGTGTTCACAGAGGATTGGTTCCTGGGCCTGGTGTGGATTCAGCCAACCCCCAGATTGTGTAGTAATGTATTTATTGGAAAAAACGAATCTGCACATCAGTGTACCTACGCAGTGCAAACCTGAGTTGTTCAAAGTTCCGTTGTACTTAGGTAGTAATGTGTGTGTAATTTACAGATATGTCATAAATACATTGTAAATGATTTCTAGTGGCATCATTTGTCTTTGCAGTTTCATACACTCAGCAGCTTGAGGTGCTGGGCTTGAGGATCACAGGATGAAGATCTGGTCAGAGCAGGGCCGGGAGGACACTTCAGTGTTTGCTTTCTCACTTGCTTTCAGACTGTTTTTGTTCAGGCTAGTGGCTAATGTGAAACCCAAGATACCACAGACAACAATACCTGTTTCCCCTCTTTTCTTTTTTGGGTACTATTAATTTTAGCAGCATTCCACAGGAGAGGCTCAGTGTCCAAGGGAAGAACCACGGGAGACGTGTATGGAGGAAGAATCGACTGAACAGAACGGGTAAGGGGGACAAGTCGGGGGGGCTTTCAGGGCTCACCTGGGATGCACGTGATGAAGAGGAGTCTTTTTCCTCATAATTGACAGTATGTGTTTTACGGTGATACTGTGTTCCTGGTGAAATGGTAACTTCAGTTTAATAGCAGTGGTAATGATGATTTTTAGTAAATGTTATACTTCTCAATTTTGATAGAGTGAGGTAAATAATAACGTCTAAAATACCTTTTGTTCTCCTATCACTATCAGTCTTAAAATATAGCTAGAAATACCCAGAGTTTATTCACCTGCTAATTAAGGCCCTCCCTGTCCCTACTAGTTTCATTTTTATTGGGTAAAAGTAAAGAATCATATTAGTCATAACATATGCGTATGATCTTTCACTATTGTGGTGTGATCATAGTACACTGTCTGCAGGGCTTCAGTGGACACATACTCTGCTTGCTAGCTTATTATTGCTTCAAGGATAGCTGAAGACAAATTTTCATATGTTGCAGTTTGGGCATGATTTCTTAATTGTTGGGATTTTTGAAGTTTTGAATTTTTAGGATTATTTTGACTAAGGAAGGCAACTCAGTTAAATTCTCTTTCTCTTATGTACAAATTTTGTTCAGGCCGTCTGTGAATAATTAATAAAAGAATATATTTAATGTCCTGTGTCTTTACAAGTAATATAAATGTTTCTATTAATAAAAAACTAGTCATTGCAGTTTCAGATGTGATAATGGGCTCTGTAGTGTTCTGAGCAAAGTGTCTCCTTCTTCCCAGGTAAAGTTTGAGGTCCCAGCTAACTTCATTTCCACTCATTTTGGATTATATTATTTCTGTTGTCAAACATTTAATAATGTTCAAGTCATGTATTAAAGCCATCCAGACAAATTCTTTGCTTTTATTTGAATCTCTTACTATTGCTATGGAGACAAATGTAAATAGATTGTAATTATGAGCTAAGCATTACAGAGGATTAGAGGATGTTTAGACTCTTAGATGGCTGAGCCTTAGATCACCTGTATCTTAGATAATGTGAAGAGTATCTTCCTAATTGATTATTAATCTTTAATTACAGTATGATCGAAGCCTCTACAGATCTTGAACACATCATTCCTCATTCGTTTTGTGTAGATACAAATTCAGAAGTTTCTAGGTAAGCATTTTTGCATACTGTACCATTCTGATATAATTACAAATAGAAAAGAGAAAAAAACTTTGCCTGCTGTACCATTTTGAAACAGTTACTAAACATCTTGACCAAAAACTAAGTAAAATGAAATCAACACTACGCTTTGGAAGATCAAAATAGGTATCCATTTCTGACAACTTTACGTTTCTCATTGAAAGATTTTCCTGTAACAGTTGTGTTTTAAAGATATGCAGGAACTATTTTAGAACAAGTCTCTTCCGAAAAAGAGAAGTCATGGGTATGTTATTGAAAGAGGTAGTTCTTGCTCATGTTCAGCCTTCAGCAGATTTCTCATGAAATATCAAATGCCTTTAATTCTCTCAGAGAATAGTCATCCAGTTCTATCTTTTGAATTTCTTTTCCAATGGTTGGAGTGTATAAATGGTGTTGAAATCAGAGAATGATACAGCATAAATTTGCTTTAGAAAAATTCTCCATAATTAAAATTTATCTCCTTGCTATTTATTAAAAAGCAATGGCCAATTAAGTTGTGTTAAAACAGGCAAGTAAGTTGTAATGTCTGTTCTTCATGGATCTCCCAAATAGAATTCTGTTATCGAGCACATGCTTAATAAAAAGGCTCATATTATTGCTGGAAGGGAATGAGTGTAAATCCAAATAAATCTAAACACAGTTTAATATGTTATTTTCTTTTTAGAGACAGTGATCAGTTCATTTGGACATGATATTACCTGCTCCCTACATTGATTTACTTATAAAACATTGAATACCTCTTGTGTTTTAAGGAATCATCCTCAAATAATCATTTTATTAAAACAGAAACTTACTTTGACTTTTAATTTTTATTTCTAAATAAGCATTTTTTGTTAGGATGTAGTTATTACTGTGAACTCTCTGATTTGTTTGGAAATGAAATATTCACAATACTATTGGTTCACATTTATTGAAGAACAGCAAGAGTTTGCCCTACCCATGTTAGAATTAAACATATTTTTAGAAATACATTTATCTATTTTTGGCTGTGCTGGTTCTTCGTTGCTGTGCGAACTTTCCTCTAGGTGCAGCAAGTGGGGGCTAGTCTTTGGTTGTGACGCTCAGGCTTCGCATTGCTCTGACTTCACAGGCTCTAGGGCACGTGCGCTTGAAAGTTGTGTTTCCCAGGCTCTCGAGCACAGGCTCGATGGATGTGGCACACGGGCACAGTTGCTCCATGGCATGTGGGCTCTTCCTGGGTCAGGGTTCGAACCTGTGTCTCCTGCATTGGCAAGTGGATTCTTTACCACTGAGCCACCAGGGAAGCCCAGAATTAAACGTATTTCTTAACCCATACTTTCCACAGTTTTCTTTAAATCCACTTTGGATCTTTAAATTTAATCCAAGAGATATATTCCTAAGTCAAATGACATCGTCTGTCCAGCTAATCAGAACGATCGCACAGGTCTCAAACTCAGATGCCTACAGGGACCCGGCAAGTAAAATAAATGTGTGAGCTGTCCTGGGCATTGTACCACCACAGGGCGGGGCCGTGGCTGGCTAGACATCACATGTCCCTTAGTTACAGCATTCAGATGAACAGCTCTGCTGATGACAAATGTGTCTGGGGGCTGAGGGATACAGTGAGATAGGCTTTAGGGTTTAAATTTCCTGAAAACTTCCAGAAAGCTTTTAAAGTAGAATAAAACAAGTAGGATCAAAATACTCAGCTCATAAACACCTAATGTGGTTTTTTTTCTTGATTAACGTGTGCTTTTTATTTATATGCTTCCACATAGTACTCCAGTCTCTGCATGTAAAGATAAATCTTCCTCAGCTCCACCTTTGGCATCAAATGGAGTCACAGTGGCTTCACAAACACCTGGACCAACAGCTCAGCCAACCCAGAGAAACGAACCCAGGGCTCAGTTATCACAGTCTTCCGATTCTGTTAGGCAGATGCTCCAAGATGAAATGTTTAAATTAGTTCAGGTAAGCACATCTCCGTTTAACCAAGCAAGTCACACATGGTATATACATTAGGTTTTAAAATACGAACAAACTTCTGGAATCTGACAGTTAAAATTAAATCACAGGGTTTCCCTGCTTTGGGCGCTTTTCCTTTGTTATTCAGAAGTCCTAATTCTAGGGCCTAGAGTCTCCACTGTGTTCCCTACTTTTCCTGATGACTTCTTTTTTCTGAGCTCTTGGGAATCCAGAGCTGCTGACAAAAGTGAGGTGGCTGAGCAGACCAGCCAACCCCTGCTCAAAGTTATCTGAAGCTTATTTTCTGACACAGCCTGTCACGTCATATTTGGCTTGAAATTGTCACCTGCATTTAAAGTGTTGTTCACTTTGCCTTCCGTCATCTTTTTCTCATCTGGTATCCTTTCTCTCTCTACCAACAATTTTAAAATTATTTCCCTTTCCCTTTTCTGTTGTATTCCTTATACATTAATTCCCCTCACGTCTTTTCTTTTCTTCGGTATTCTACATTCACTTTCATACCTTTCTGTGTGATGCAGTGTATCATTTCTGTACTGGCAATTCTGGGCGCTAATTTTCTCTTTGAATTTATGGGCCCCAATAACAGACGTTTTCAGCATGCTCCACCATCCCATGGAACTTCTTGAAACTGATTTTATTCTTATTCTTCTGAGTCTCTTATTTCCCTTTTCCTTTTAGTAGCATCACCTATTTTACCAGGTTAAAGTTTAATTTTTTGTTTCTGATTTTCACATATTATTTTTTATTTATTGCCCAAACTGCATGTGGAATCTTAGATCCCTGACCAGAGCTTGAACCCATGCCCCCTGCAGTGGAAGCACAGAGCCCCAACCACTGGACTGCCAGCAAGTCCCCTGCTTAAAGTTTTAGAGGCATTTGTCAAACCTGTTTTCTGGATTACCTAGCGTCTTTGCTGGTCACTGCCCTGTATATTTAACAAATTCTCGAGATAATTCTGATATACACAAAAGATTAAGAGTCACTGTCTTAGAGAGTCATCTTTCCCTCTTTCACTGTGCATGTTCAGTGTCTTCTTCATTCTTTTGCCTACGTTGTATGTCTGTTTCTTTTTCTTTTGGTTTTACCAGTTTATTGCTACCAACCCGCCTCCCTCCATCCTCCTCATGTGTGAGTGCTCAGTCATGTAACCCCATAGACTGCAGCCGGCCAGGCTTCTCTGTCCGTGCATTTTTCCAAGGAAGAATACTGGAGTGGGTTGCCATTTCCTTCTCCATATTTGCTATTTCTGTAACTGTCACCAACCTTAGATTCTTAGAACTTCATACTTCTATTGTCTTAAATATGCATTTCTGAGATCTTCTCCAGATATTGTTCTAATACTGTTACTTTTCTGTTCTAAAAATCTTCAATGAATTTCAGGTACAGATTTATATACTCTATGATATCAATCGTGTGTTAAAATACAAAGAATAAAAGGAGACATGCTAAAAATATTAATACTAGTTTTCTTTGGGACTAGGATTATGTATCATTTTTTATTTTCTTTCTTATGCTTCTTTTTTTTGTAATAAGCATATATTTCTTTTATAATTGAAGGGAACCTCCATTTTTTATTAAATTTGTTTTTAATTGAAGGGTAATTGCTTTACAATATTGTATTGGTTTCTGTCATACATCAACATGAATCAGCCATGGATGTACCTATGTCTCCTCCCTCTTGAACCTCCCACCCCATTCCACGCCCCTAGGTTGTTACAGAGCCTGGGTTTGAGTTCCCTGGTCATACAGCAAATTCCCATGGGCTATCTAGTTTACTTATGGTAATGTATATATTTTGGTAATGTATATATTTCCATGTTACTCTCTCCATTCATCCCACCCTCTCTTTCCTCCCCCAACTGCCCCATGTCTATAAGTCTGGGGAACCTAAATTTAAAAAAAAAAAGGCTTGTAGGGTTTCCTTCTTGGCTTGTTTTATAAAGTACAGCTTTTCTCTTCCCTCTTTTCCCACCATACTCTCCCAAGTCCAGTGGTTCTCAGAGTGTGGGCTCTGAACCCTTAGCATCAGCATCACTTAGACATTTGACACACAGGTTGTCAGGCCCCCATCCCAGACCGATTGGAATCAAACTCTGGGGATGGTGCTCATCAAAGAGTGCAAGTCCTCAGATGACGCTGACACATGCTGCAGCTGGGGAACCACTATGCTAGCCTCTCTTCTCATTAGCTGTAAATTTCTTGCTCCATCCAAGCCAGTGTGTGTACTAGTGATCCGAAAGCTTTTCTGCACATTGAAGTCACCTCATCATCCTAAAAACTACTCATCCTGGCTCACATCCCCCGGATGCTCTGATTTTATTGGCATGGGGTGAGACCTGGCCATGGGGCTTTTTTAACTGCTCCTCAAGTGATTCCATTGTGCGAGGTTTGTCAAGCATTGTGCATACCTTTGCCTTTCACTCGAATAGCCCTTTCACAGGAATTCCTTACTCTGCACCTGTTTCCTGATCTCTACTTTTTTCATTCGTGAAAACCTGTTCACACACCCATTTAGGAATTCTTCTTTAATTATCCTCACCCACAAAATAAATAAAAATTAAAAAAATTTAGGCAGTCTAGTTGTCCTCACCTGCTCCATCAGCTCACTCCTTTATGATCCCTGGGATATTTATGTAAACTGCTTCACAGATGGTCTCAAGTCGCATTATGAGTTCATAGTCCTAGCTGACTCCTTGAAGACAGGAAGCTATTCTTCTTTTCCTTTTTTTTTAGATCTCTCCCAGCTATGCTTCATACTCAGCACTTATGGTTGTGACAGATACTAAGATGGAAGTATGACTATTTTGGAATACTCAGATAATTGTTGCTTCTTTGGGTCTTTTCATTAGAGTTGAAGATGTTTCTATAATTTTTATTTTATTCTAGCTGCAACAGATTAACTTCATGAGCCTAATGCAAATAGTAGGATCATCCTTTGCTAACCTCCCAGATATGCATCAACTTCTACAACAGTCCCAGTCTGTGCATTTGGTGGGAAGCCAAGGATCAAACCCCACGAGAGGGAGTAATGATGTTGGAGACACCAGTAGAAATCTGAAGGAGAGATTTTTCATTAAACCACAACCCATGGGAGAGTGTGCCAGAGAGCCTGGCAAGAACATCCCACACTGCCATAAAGAAATTGTGCAATCCAATGAAAACAGTAATGGAAACTTCGAGGTAATGCATTTTAAAATACCACTGAAGTTTTCCTCATAGTTTCAGTGGTTAGTTATTTGAATAAATGAGTTATTTAGTAGTTATTATATTCTGCCCACTCTAAAACATATTGAACAGTATTTACAAAATAAGGAGTTTGTAATATATTTTAAAGTTACATCATAGTTTTTCCTTTCTCTTCCAGAATGTTCCACACGGGAGTGTTCCTTTTTGTCAATCAGAAGGTCAGCCCCAGAACAGAGGACTAACTCCAGCATCTCACAGCTTACCAACCACTTCTTTGTCTCCAGTCCCTGCTGGAAACACTCACCTCCACCTTTTGTCCACATCTTCTGCCATTCCAAAGACACCTAGACTTATCCCCACTGCAAATACTTCCAGACCTAGTGATGGTTTCCCTTTGCTTCAATTTCAGCCCAAGCCTGAATTTAAGCCCATTTCCTTCCACACAGAAAGAGTTCCTCAAGTTCCCTTCAGTCCTCTGCCACAGCCTAGAGAGGCTTGGGGATTATCTGATTTCTTACAGCCTCCTTTGCCAAAGACAGCAATGGCCACTACTTCAGTGTCGCATTTGAATCTGAGCCAGTATAATACTGAGGCCATAAAAAAAGCAGTTGAGCCGAAAAAATGGGCAGAAACAATAATTAAAGAAATCCCAAAGCACATGAACTTGGATCAGTGTGTTGGACAAGAAAACTTGACACCTCAACAGGACTCTACAACATTTATGAAACCAGAAAAAATTTTTGATGTTAAACCAGGACCTTTTGAGATATCTTCTCAGAATTCCTCTGGACTTCCTTTATTGCACCTGCAACTTAAACCTCCTTACATGTTTTCTTCTGCCTCAAGAGTATCCGTTACAATTCCACCAATACCTATTAGAACCATGGCAGAAGAAAGAAAATGCCCAAGATTATCACTACTTCATTCATGTCTAGGCCCAGAAAATATGGTAATGATTTTTGCAGAGTGTTGCAAAAGCACATTCCTGCATTTTTCATAGCACAAATGTATACTCAATGAAAAGTTCTAACACATTTATTTTTCAAAAAATAATGCTTTTGTTATTGGAAATAGTATACAGATTTGATTTAAATAATAATTGGATATCTTAAAGGTTTTAGAGCTTCCCAGGTAGCACTAGTGGTAAAGAACCTGCCTGCCAATGCAGGAGACATAAGACACATGGGTTTGATCCCTGGGTCGGGAAGATCCCCTGGAGAAGGAAATGGCAACCCACTCCAGTATTCTTGCCTGGAGAATTCCACGGACAGAGGAGCCTGGTGGGCTACAGTCCATGAGATCGCAGAGTTGGACACTGGTGAAGCAATTAAGCACGCACAGAGGTTTTAGGTCTTTCTTGTACATCAGTACCAGAGTTTTCTAGACTCTTTCATAGATAAGTCTGAGATCCTGCTCAGAGAAGAAATAAGTAAAATAATATGACCAGTATTCTTATTTATATGTGTAGGGGAGTGTATGTATGAGTGTGTTTCTGTCTAGAGTGAGAGAGAGCATTGTTTGAGGTTCCTAGCAATTGTAATATGATTTCCTTCAAATCTATTACAGGTTAAAATTGTTAAATAGACCCAGATCTGTAAGTAGTTTTACTTATTAAAAAAATGTTTCTTTTTTTAAATACTTAAAAAACACAAAGATTAAATCTTTATAAACCCACCAAGTCCTGTTTAAAGTTGTAACCTTTGATTAATGAGATTCAGACTGTTCGGATTCTACTTCTGTTAAGTCAGTATAGTTGAGTGATTCATTCTCTGGTACCCTTCTAAGATTCTAAAATGGCAGTGGGAAAAGAAGTGGTCATTCCTTAGAAAAAGTAGTTATCATGCCTCCTTTTCTTCTGAACGTATTATGAACAAAAGGAAAGAATTGAAGGAGTAGAGAAGTATATGTTTTTGGAAGGTTTTAAAGACTTTTTTAAAAAATTAGAATAGTATAATAAACCCCCAAGTTATACCATCACCCAGCAACAGTTGTTACCAACGTATCGCTTATTTGTTCCATCCATAATCTCCACCCCTGTGCATCATCCCAGTTCCAAAGAATTTTAAACCCAAGCTAGGTATTATTTAACTTAATTTGTAATTGTAAGAAGATTCTTAATATGAAAAAGAAATTAAGAAAATGAGGACTTCTAGAAAGATTTCTGATTCAGTAGAAAGTTTCAGAAATGATTTCTAAAATCATTTATACGTTAAGATCTGGACACTTCTCGTACTTGTTAACTCTGACATGTTCTGTCACTTGCACATCTTAGTTTAAACAAACTTTTCTCTCAGTTTTTATTAACATGTTGTCTAATTGACATGTTTGTAATTTTAAATTACTGTCCTTTTGTTTCTCTTCTATAGTACCAAAAACCACAACTTATTCCACTTGAAAACCTCATTGCATTTAAACAAAGGCAACAGAACTTGACACATAATTTCTTTGAACAAGGTGATCCTGGACATCTCCAGCTTCTGAAGGTCAAAATAGAATCATCTGAATTGAGACAAGGGAAGGACAGTAGAAAAAGGCAAGTTTTAAGTGAAATTTTATTTGAGCATATACCTGCGAACATACCGACAAGTTTATTATTAGTGACAATACAGTTAAATAGATGGAAATTATCTGGTTCAACCTCTCAGCCTATGCACAATTGCATATTCAGTTTCCTTGTCAAGTATCATGCATTTGAATACATCTTGTGATGAGAAAAATTCCTATAATGTGAGAGACAAATACTAGTATTTTTTACATGCTAGCTGGGAGGGATTGGGGGCAGGAGGAGAAGGGGACGACAGAGGATGAGATGACTGGATGGCATCACTGACTCGATGGATGTGAGTCTGAGTGAACTCCGGGAGTTGGTGATGGACAGGGAGACCTGGCGTGCTGTGATTCATGGGGTCGCAAAGAGTCGGACATGACTGAGCGACTGAACTGAACTGAAGGAATTCTTTCCTGGCATTCAGTAGGCTGGAGGTTTCTTTTACCTTTTTCTTTAATAGGATGGGCAGTCATCTTTTGCAGCAAATATTTGGTATCATGAAATATTCTATATACTATTCAATACACTGACATAACGTTTATTGTTATTCATCTTACCATACAGACTTACACAGAGCACAGTGGTGTGAATTGTTTCAGGGCACTAAGAAATGTGCATGTGAAAAGCAAGGCCGTGACTTTTCATGAAGAGCATATATAGTGTTTCATTCATAATGGATGTTCAAGACATGTATTCATGGTGGATTTTTACTTAGTATAGAAATCTTTAAAATTTCATGTTTATCAGGCCCTAAAATCTACTACCAGCGCTCTCTTTCCAGATGGTTCTTTCCTTCCATATTTTCTAAGTAAACCCTCTTCAAAGTAAGTTTTCCCTGTAGCTTTTTGGGCCTTCATTTCTCCTCCCTGGGGTTCCCTCCTTGGAGCCTGAGTTTGCCTGACTTCTTTAAATAGGTCAATGGTGGTATCTAATAGGGTTTCCAGGGCCAGTGTAACTCTAACCTGAGTTTCCCATGACTAACAGATAAGTCAGTTCAGCAGTAGAGGAACTAGAAATAACTTTCTTGTGTCCCTGACTTTTGCTTGTATTTATTCTAGCAGAATATCTTGCTAATTTAATTAAATGCCACTGAAAATAATCTATTGACATAATTTTCATAACTGTCTTCCTATATAGCATGATACAGATGAAAAACTGATGTTCCTAAAATAGTAAAAATAGGCTTTACACTGTAATTTTTAACAGACAAAGACGACGAGCTGAAAAAGAACTGCAAGAAGAAAGATCAGAGAAACTAAGGAGAAAACCAAGTGTGACTTTCCAACCGGAGAATATCATCATTAATGATAATGATTCAGAAGTAGTGAAACCCAAGGTACAGAAAAACTACAATGCATTCTTCCCTGGTCTGCGTGTACACAGAGTTCAGAATGTCTCTGGTTTATTTAGTCGTCTGATTGTGACTGGGAGGATCTTAACAACATATTGACCAGAGGTGTATTAACACTTTTATGTTACCCAAACATTATTGACCAGAGACGTTTGAATATTTACTTACATAACAAGTCGCTGGCCACAGGCATTGGTTTCTGCAAGAATCCCCTGGTCAATAATGTGTTAACATCATTAAGTACAAAAGTCCTGAGTGTATCCCTCCATACAGGATAGAAACAAAGTTATGAATATGAAAAGAAACTTGTTGGCAAATCAAAAACTGTAGTTTGGAGCATCTGCTTATGTGACTTTGTATTTTAAATCACTCTGACTTTTTTCTGGGACATCTTAATGCATATTGTGGGTTTATCCTGTGATAGCTTCACCCACCTCTTTTAGATGCCTCTCGGGTTTCCCCAACATAGGTTTTTTTTATACAGCCTCTATTTTATGTCAGATCTTTGCAAACATTCCTTCTAAATTTGGTGACTGTTTACCTATATATGCAACAAGAGATTAAATACAACAGAAATAGTTTTGTTTACTTGAATCTTAGCACCCTTTTTCAGTAAGTCCTCAAGAACGTGTCTGGTGCACTTGGTCAAGTGTTGAGTCCTTGAATAGTTTTGATACTATTTGAGAGTTAAAGCTAGTCTGCAGGAGAAAATTGCATATTGTAATTTAGTAACTGCATTAAATTGGTAATGCTCTTTTTTGTTGCTTGATCTGTGAATTTTGTGAACACCTGTGGAATTACTTTGATAGAATAAGTATTTCTAGAGTTATAAGATTTGAAACTAAACACCCCGGCCCAAATCAACATTCCTCATAGCTATTGAATATTTTTTTCAAAATAATATATGTCTTTGAGTTAGTCATAAATTGATCATTTGGGGTTCATTTAGGAGCAACAAGAACATGATGGTTCCCGGCCTTTGGAAGACTTTGACATTCCTTTTGGTATGTATATGCATGACTAATGTTATGTCTCCATTCAGAGTTCAAATCAGCTTTCTAAAAATGTGTTTATGAGACCAAGTGATTTTCATGTTGTCTTTGACAGGATGGTGTGTCTGTGTGTGTGTGTGTGTGTGTGTGTGTGTGTGTGTGTGTGTGTTTTGCTGTGTTATCCATTACTGCAGTGGTTGATAGACTGTGACCCAAAGGCCAGACCTGGACCACACCTGTTTTGTTTTTTTTTAACTTTTATTTTATGTGGGACTACAGTTGATTTACAATGTTGTGTTAGTTTCCGTTGTGTGTGTGTGTGTGTTACTCGCTCAGTCGTGTCCAACTCTTTGAGAACCCATGAACTGTAGCTCGCCAGGCTCCTCTGTCCATGGAATTCTCTAAGCAAAAATACTGTGGGTTGCCCACACTTGTTTTTGTAAATCAAGTTTAATTGATGCCCATTTATTTAGATATTGTCTATGACAGCTTTCACATTGCAGCAGGGTTCATTTGTTGCAAAAGGGACTATATGGTTCACAAAGCCTAAAGATTTGTTATCTGGCCCTTTACAGAAAGAGTTTATCAGCCCCTATAGTAGAGCAATGTAATTAGTTAGAATCTCAAATAAGATACTGATATATGAGGCCCAAAAGGAAACTATGGGAGAAAATGCCTGGAGTCAAACTAATCATAGAAAATACATATACATTAAAGGAATTAGTTCAGAGAAGAGGACTTGTTTATACATTGTAAATTCTTTTCCTTCTTGAATTGATCGATTCATTTCTTACCTTTGAATGTATGTGTTCCCCCAAGGCTTTCTCCCCAGTGTTTTTCACACATGTACACACAAATGCTCTTGTGCCTCTAGGCTTATTCACTGTTACAACTTCAGCTTTTAAATTATTTTGGTGACACTCAGATACACACCTACCCTGTGTCATCTTTCTTTGCTACTTTCTCCTTAAATTTAGCGTGTCGGCAAGAATTACCTGGTGACCTCATGGTTAGGATTCTGAACTTTCATTGCCATGGCCAACTTCAGTCCCTGACTGTGAACTGAGATCCTGCAAGCCACGCAAAAAGCAAAAAAGTCAGATTTTAAACTGGCATTTTCCTATTAATGATATGACCATTCATTTGATTGGTCAAGATTTTTACCTTGGAAGTCACCTCATGTCTGTTAGCCCATTCCTTCACTTGACCCTTGATCTGGTGCTCCCTCCATTCCTCGGTGCCTCAGCCCAGCATCAGGCCTCTGTGTGCTGAGCCGTCATCTCCTTACCTGCGTGGCTTGCATCTCTCCGCTTCCCAGTCCGTCTGGTGTTCTTGCTCCCCATTCTCTTGTCTTAAAACCCTGTTCTCTTTCATTCTTAATAACATTCTTTGTCTTTACAAAGGTAATACTATGTATTAACCAGAGAAAATTTAGAAAATGCAAATAGTATTCTTTGGGGTTTATTTTCAAAATATCTGTACTCACATGTATCTATAAATATATATCTATATCTATCCATATAAAAGACAGTGTTAGTGTCTTAAGTCGTGTCTGACTTTTTTGCAACTCCATGGACCTAGCCCACCAGGCTCCCCTGTCCATGGGATTTCCCAAGCAAGAATACTGGAGTGCATTGCCATTTCCTCTTCAAGGGGATCTTCCTGATCCAGGGATCGAATCCAGGTTTCCTGCATTGCAGATAGATTCTTTATCACTGAGCCACCAGGGAAGCCCTATATATCTTTATATATATAAATAATACCTCCTCTGGTTGTTTATAACTTACTTGTTTTTACATACTAGTATTAAGGTATTTGGGCGTCCCTGGTGGCTCAGTGGTAAAGAATCCGCCTGCAAATGCAGGTGACACAGATATGATCCCTGGGTCACGAAGATCCCCTGGAGATGGGAATGGCTGTCCACTCCAGTATTCTTGCCTGGGAAATCCTATGGACAGAGGAGCCTGATGGGCTGTAGTACATGGGGTCACAAGAGTCAGACATGACTTAGTGACCAAACAAAAACAGCATTAAGGTATATATCTTCCCATATCACTAGATATTCTTCCACAGCTTCATGCAAACATGGGCTCGATAAAGGACAGAAACAGTATGGACCTAACAGAAGCAGAAGATATTAAGAAGAGGTGGCAAGAATACACAGAAGAAATGTACAAAAAAAGATCTTCATGACCAAGATAATCATGATGGTATGATCACTCACCTAGAGCCAGACATCCTGGAATGTGAAGTCAAGTGGGCCTTAGAAAGCATCATTACGAACAAAGCTAGTAGAGGTGATGGAATTCCAGTTGAGCTGTTTCAAATCCTGAAAGATGATGCTGTGAAAGTGCTGCACTCAATATGCCAGCAGATTTGGAAAACTCAGCAGTGGCCACAGGACTGGAAAAGGTCAGTTTTCATTCCAATCTCAAAGAAAGGCAATGCCAAAGAATGCTCAAACTATCACACAATTGCACTCATCTCACACGCTAGTAAAGTAACGCTCAAAATTCTCCAAGCCAGGCTTCAGCAATACATGAACCGTGAACTTCCAGATGTTCAAGCTGGTTTTAGAAAAGGCAGAGGAACCGGAGATCAAATAGCCAACATCCGGTGGATCATCGAAAAAGCAAGAGAGTTCCAGAAGAACATCTATTTCTACTTTATTGACTATGCCAAAGCCTTTGACTATGTGGATCACAGTAAACTGTGGAAAATTCTGAAAGAGATGGGAATACCAGACCACCTAACCTGCCTCTTGAGAAACCTATATGCAGGTCAGGAAGCAACAGTTAGAACTGGACATGGAACAACAGACTGGTTCCAAATAGGAAAAGGAGTATGTCAAGGCTGTATATTGTCACCCTGCTTATTTAACTTATATGCAGAGTACATCATGAGAAACGCTGGGCTGGAAGAAGCACAAGCTGGAATCAAGATTGCCAAGAGAAATATCAATAACCTCAGATATGCAGATGACACCACCCTTATGGCAGAAAGTGAAGAGGAACTGAAAAGCCTCTCGATGAAAGTGAAAGAGGAGAGTGGAAAAAGTTGGCTTAAAGCTCAACATTCAGAAAATGAAGATCATGGCATCTGGTCCCATCACTTCATGGGAAATAGATGGGGAAACAGTGGAAACAGTGTCAGACTTTATCTTTTTGGGCTCCAAAATCACTGCAGATGGTGACTGCAGCCATGAAATTAAAAGACGCTTACTCCTTGGAAGGAAAGTTATGACCAACCTAGATAGCATATTGAAAAGCAGAGACATTACTTTGCCAACAAAGGTCTGTCTAGTCAAGGCTATGGTTTTTCCTGTGGTCATGTATGGATGTGAGAGTTGGACTGTAAAGAAAGCTGAGTGCTGAAGAATTGATGCTTTTGAACTGTGGTGTTGGAGAAGACTCTTGAGAGTCCCTTGGACTGCAAGGAGATCCAACCAGTCCATTCTGAAGGAGATCAGCCCTGGGGTTTCTTTGGAAGGAATGATGCTAAAGCTGAAACTCCAGTACTTTGGCCACCTCATGCGAAGAGTTGACTCATTGGAAAAGACTCTGATGCTGGGAGGAGGCAGGAGGAAAAGGGGACGACAGAGGATGAGATGGCTGGATGGCATCACCGGCTGGATGGCATCACCGACTTGATGGACGTGAGTTTGAGTGAACTCCGGGATTTGGTGATGGACATGGAGGCCTGGCTGCTGCGATTCATGGGATGGCAAAGAGTCAGACTGAACTAAACTGTAGTGCTTCCCTCATAGCTCAGTTGGTGAAGAATCCTCCTGCGATGCAGGAAACCACGGTTTGATTCCTGTCAGGAAGATCTGCTGGAGAAGGGATAGGCTACCCACTCCAGTATTCTTGGGCTTCCTCTGTAGCTCAACTGATAAAGAATCTGCCTGCAATGTGGGAGACCTGGGTTGGATCCCTGGGTTGGGAGGATACCCTGGAGAAGGGAAAGGCTACCCACTACAGTATTCTGCCTGGAGAATTCTATGGACTAAGTCCATAGGGTCGCAAAGACTGAGCAGCTTTCACTTTCACTGTAGTACTCCAGTGAATATGTAGTATGTTATGCCACATAGCAAGAATTCTCTGACACCAGCTGTAAGTTCTATAATTCGATTCCATTCTGAGACTACTGACAACCAAGAGTTCGCATAGACCCCACAGGTCAGGGGATCAGTCCCCAAAGACTCCCTATTTTCTTTAGATGTCAGCTGCAAACAAGGTTCCCCCAAAACCTACAGTTTTGTCTGATCAAATGTAAGTTCAGGAATTCCCATGGCCGTGCCACCCCCCCGCCCACCACAGGTTTACTAATTCTCTAGAACAACTCCAGAACTTGGAAAAGCGCTTTATCTGTGATTACAGTTTCATTTTAAAGGCTACAACTTGGGAAAAGCCAAATGGGAGAGATGCTTAGGGCAAGGTATGGGGGTTTGAGGACACAGAGGTCCCACTCCTTTTCTGGTACACCACCCTTCTTACACATCCACTTACTCATCAACCTAGAAGTCCCCTCAGCCTTGTTGTCTCAGGGTTTTTCCTGAACTCTCACTACATGGAAAGATCAGACTCCAGTTGCTCTCCCTTCCCTGGAGGTGGGTGTGGGGCAGGGCTGATAGGTTGTTTCTGTGGTGAGCAGCACCCTTCCTGAAACTGTCTAGGGGCCTGCAGGGTCACCTCATTAGCCCAAAGGCAGATACAATCAAAAGGGGCTCATCATGAATAACAAAACATGCTCCTCCCGCTCTGGCACTTCCAAGGGCTTAAGGAATTCCGTGTGTGGAATCAAGGACAAAGACCGAATATACATATTTTTCATTATACTGCCATGTGCCATCATTGATACTCTTTCATTCTATTTAGACTCCCTGGGTGATGTCCTAGGAAAATCCTCTTCTAAACCAAGACTTCCATAATAGTGTTCGGACTTTGATTCTACTTCCTGTCGATCTTTTCCTCCAGGATAGAAATTACCTCTAGTCTGAATTCATTATCCCTCCCCCACCAGCTGGTTTGTCCTCCTGTGATCTCTGTCTCCATTTGTGTCATTGCCAACTAAACCCCAGAACACACGCTGTTCTGA
This sequence comes from Bos indicus, assembly GCF_029378745.1. Classification (NCBI taxonomy): domain Eukaryota; kingdom Metazoa; phylum Chordata; class Mammalia; order Artiodactyla; family Bovidae; genus Bos; species Bos indicus. The sequence continues at coordinate 37,023,497 of NC_091779.1, forward strand.
ATTCTGCTTTCCCCTCCCCATCTCATCCAGTCAGTAGCTAGTTCTTTCTTTCTTACTTTTTCCCTTATTTTTTTACTTTCTTTATAATTCTTAAATTTATCCTCTCCCTGTTATTCCTCACCATTATTGGATGTGTATTTGAACTGCTGCAGCAGCCTCAATAAAGAAAGATTGCCTTTCTTTAATTTTATCCACTCAAATTATTTTTCACACACTGGCTGGGGTGGTTTTTCTAGAGCGCTAGTCTAGAAGGAAATGGCAGTCCACTCCAGTATTCTTGCTGGAGAATCCCAGGGACGGGGGAGCCTAGTGGGCTGCTGTCTATGGGGTCACACAGAGTCAGACCCGACTGAAGCGTGTCCGCAGCAGCAGCAGCAGTCTCACCATATCATTTCCCTGCATAAACAACTTCTACTGGATCTTCATCAGCCAGAATGATAGGTGTCTAGCCTGGGCATACAGAGTCTTCGACAATTTTGATTTTGATTCCGTTGAACTGTCTGTGAGGGTCAACTTAGATACCACTTCACTCAGAAAGTCCACTTTGATAACATCTTGACACTGCGTACCTTACCTCCCTTGAAGGAGGTACTCTGTTTCTTGGCTCCTGGTGATATATTGGCTTCTCAATGCTTGTATCCAATGTTCTGTTGTTATATTTAAGAAAAGCTCCAAGATGACATTAATACTTCTGCTGGATTGCATTTCATGGCCTCTGTAAAAAAGAAAGCTAAAGAATGTCAGGATGCAAGTACAAATACAGACCCAGGTAAAATGCTATTTTACTTTAATTTTTAAAATTCATATATTTTTAACCTTTAATATATGCCTACTTTTTTTTCAAAACAATAATTTAAGGGGAATTTAAAATTATGTGATATTAGTTTCTCATCCCAGGTTTTTGTTCCTAACCCTGGTATATACTTTACAAATTTTAAACTGAATTTATGATAGCTTTGTTAAAATATAGTAGATACTTGTTTAAAAATGCCATGGGCTACATCATAAATCAGTAGAAATAGTATTTTTAGTTTGGGTTCTCTATGCCATAATTGACTTTACTAGAATTTCATGCCTAAGATTGAGAGGCCCGAACTTGTGGCTCCTGAAGTTGAGTTTGAAGAAGAGGACTAGGCTGGGTTTGGTGTGGGAAGAATATATGTAACTGTGACCAGAAATAGAGGGAATAAATGTTGGAGGAACTCATGTTTGGAATGTTGCCTGATAAGCTTCTTCATTAATGTAATGAATGAATGTATTAGGTGGCCTCCAGTATTTTTCTCCTACAAATGATGCTTCTGTGAGTAACTTCTTGCGTAGAACCTTTTTTCTCTCTTTTGGTCATCACTATGATTTAGCTAATAACTCTTTTACCCTTTACCAATCCAGTTGATTAAAATAAAAAGCATCTGTTATTTTCATTTTTATTTCTTTCTGAATGAGGTTGAGTGTATATAAGGTTGTTTTTTTAATAAGATGTTTTTTGATACAAATGTTCAGTGTGCATTTGAGAAACATTCTTGAATGGATCTTTGAGAAAGCCTAGAAGCACTTTGCTGCTCTGTTGTCTTCTAAAGTCAGCAGCTATTTGCTGGAAGTTTGTTATTCATCCAGGTGATCAGGCCCAGAATATAAATAGTAATAAAATTAAAATTATTAATTAAGAAATTAAATTCTTAAGCTGTCTAGTTTTCTACGACATTTTATGCACAATATATAAACAAATCTATGCTTGTATATTTAATTTTTTCTGTGGTTGTAAAGTCCCTTTTCTGTTTTCTCTTTTTGTCACAAATCTCCTCATTGATATCAAGAAGCTGCTTCTCAAGAAGTTGTTTCTGAATGTCATAAAAATCAACGAGTCATTTCTTCCATATCAGGTGTGATTTCTTTTCTTTTTCCTAAGAACAGCATGACTAATTAAAGGTTATGTCTGTATGACGAGTTACCACCCCCCATAAAAAAGCAGTTAAACCAAAAATTGATTTAATAGAGATAACATGGTTTTTCATTTTTCTAGTTTTATGCTTGTCATGTGGTTTAAATTCAAGCCTTGGCACCAAGTTTTTGGTGCCCAGTACTGCAGCGAGTTAGATTTTGCTTGTGAAATTTGAAAGTAATGTTCTGTTAAAAATATGGCACTAGGAAATAAGATTAGAGTCATAGGACAAAAAGCACAGTTAGACTGCTGGCCTATTGTGATAGGCTTCTTTATTGTTTTGAATAAGAAGCTAATGACTTCTATAAAATTAAGATATTAAACTTTTTAAGTGGTATGATTTAGCTACGGTCTCTATATATACTAAGAACCACTGAGTTATACGTTTGAGTTATACATTTTTATACATACATACATATATATACACTCATACATATATATATGTTATACATTTTTAAAGGAGGTGAATTATGTCTCAATAAAGCTGTTTAACCAAATGAACAAACAACAAGAAGCAGTGTTGAAAGAAAAAAATTTGCTATGATTAATTTCCTAAAATCTGGTTTTATTGAAATGTTAAACAAAAATGACAATATATCTGAAATGGAAAAAGGAAATTATAGCATTTTCTTGGTAAGACTTAGATATTTCCTTATTCTTATGAATCATTCATATGAGAAAAACTGTAGTCAGTCTGCATTCAATTATGAATTAGTCTAGATTAAATATAATCTTGCCACTAGAGTAGAATAGAATTTTCTTTATTTATACAAAGAAACTTCTACTTAGATTTTCAACAAATACTTTTAATGTTGTTTGTTGCTAACTTGTTCTTACAAAGTTAATGATGTAGAACTAATTACAGGAATTTTTTTTTGCTATCTTGATTTTTAGAACATGAAACTTTGAATGTTCCTCAACTTTTGGCTCCAGATATATGTCTAAATCTCAGACTTCCCACTGAAATATCAGAGAAACCTCTGTCACCTTCAGCATCTGATATGGTACTAAATTTGAAAGTTTTAATAATACCTGTGTGCTAAAATTTATCATGGTCATCTGCATTATTCAGTTGTATAGATGAAATAAGACCAAAAAGTCTCACCTACGTAGATTTGTTGGAAAGGTCAAAATTTAGTTTAAGATTTAAATGTTATGCCTCCAGATATTGTAAACTAAGACTATAACATAATTCTTGCAGTTTTCCCTAAGTTAGGCTCATGTAAGGTCTTACTGCCTTGAGAATTAAACCTTTTTTTGGGTAAGGGTAGGGTGGAATGGCCATGTAAATAAAAGGAATGTAACCCTCTTTGATTTTATATGTTTTGGCTCAGGTTGGACACACTTACATAAATGTGATTGACATTGAAGCTGATGATCTACAGGAATTACCTGTCAAGGAGGAGCCTTCAGATAATATCAAGCCACCCAGTGATTGTCTAGAAGTCCCGTCTTCTGCAGAATTACATTACATGGCAGCTTCAGTTACTAATGCTATTCCCCCGGCTCTTGACAATCTGAAGAGTAAAGGTAATAATTTGTCCTACTTTTAAAATAAATTTAAAACATTTTTGAAAACTTCTTTAATATAGCATTGTTATCCCAACTCTTGTCTCTTAGTTCTCCTCCTCCAAATCCACTATAGCTTTAGATGTTTATATTCACATTTAGAAATGTCCTGTTAATCTTTTCAATACCTTGTTTATAAGTTTAGAATCAGTCTTTGTATGCTTTTCATGTTCTTGGTAGAATCTGCCTATTCTGCTGTGGATTTATTTTTCAAACCTGCGAAAGTGTCTCCCTCCTGTCTGGGTGGAAGCAGCTGGAGAGCGGGCAGTACAGAAGTGAAGGAGCCTCATGTCATCTCACCTCTACCATCAGACGTACGGCAGGACACAGGTGAATTTCCTACCCTGAGACTGAAATATAATCATTACTTATATTTGTTTAGTCATTCACATTTTTTAGGGTTTTTTGTTGAATAATTTGATCTTCACAAAATCTCTATGGAGGCAAGTAGGACAGGCATCGTAAGCCTCAGCTGACCATCTCTTCATACACTGAGCACCACGTTAGGGGCAACGTGTAGGGACCAGAGAAGAGAGTGCCACCCGGCTGTCTGCTGTGGGCCCACATGGGGGGGAAGGAAAGCAGGGAAGTGGAGAGATGACCGTAGCACCTGACGGCATGGTGCGTGCCATCGTGGTGAAAAGGATGAGATTGTTGGGGCATACAGCATCTAATCCATCTCTGGGAAGGACTGAGGCTGTGTAGGGGAGAGGCACCTAAATGGCATCTTAACAGTAGGACTGAGCAAGAGAAAGCTGCAGAGAATAGATCACACAGATAGAATAGATCCTCTGATGACTCAGATGCCAAGTCTGAGAAAATTAAAGTTCAGTGTGCTTGGTGTTCTTCTGTTTTAAAGAAATAGCAAGAGAAGAGCTAGATAGGAAGGCCTAGGAAAGACAATGGCATTGTCTTTCATTCGAAGACATTTGAACTTTTAAGGTGAAGGCATTAGAGAAATGCTGAAGGATTTCAGGTGGAAAAGGAACAATATGTTTTATGTTTTAAAACATAAACAAGATTTATGTTTTAAAAGATCTCTCTGGGGCCTTTGTAGAATTTGGGTTAGAGAGGAATGAAGTATTTAGAGATTGGGATTTCCCTGGTGGCTCAGATGGTAAAGTGTCTGCCTACAATGTGGGAGACCCAGCTTCAATCCCTGGTTTGGGAAGATCTCCTGGAGAAGGAAATGGCACCCCACTCCAGTACTCTTGCCTGGAAAATCCCATGGACGGTGGAACCTGGTAGGCTACAGTCCATGGGGTCACAAAGAGTCGGACACGATTTAGCGACTTCACTTTCACTTTCTTTCATACTGTTTGGTGTCCTTGGGTTGTGAAAGCTTTGGCTAAGCTGTGGTGGTAGGAATGAGGAGATGATTGGCAGGGGGGATCATTAGTATTTTGGTGTCATGTTGGAACTGAAGGAAAGACAATCTTGAATGCATTTCAGGCAGCTGGCATGGGAAACTGGGTGAATGATAGTGCTGTTCCCTGAGCTAGGGAATCAGGAGGAACAGGGTAGAAGGGCAAAAGCTGTGAGTTTGGTTTGATCTGCCTTTGGGACAACCTGAATAAGATGACATCACTTTGCCAAATAAGAGACTTCACTTTGCCAACAAAGGTCCAGATAGTCAGAGCTATGGTTTTTCCAATAGTTGTGTATGAATGTGAGAGAGGAACCATAACAAAGGCTGAGAGCTGAAGAATTCATTCTTTTGAACTGTGGTGCTGGAGAAGACTCTTGAGAGTCCTTGGACTGCAAGGAGATCACACCAGTCAATCCTAAAGGAAATCAACCCTGAATATTCATTGGAAGGACTGATGCTGAAGCTGAAGCTTCAATACTTTGGCCACCTGATGCGAAGAGCTGACTGACTCATTGGAAAAGACCTTGATGCTGGGAAAGACTGAAGGCAGGAGAGGGGAACGACAGAGGATGAGATGATTAGATAGCATCACTAACTCAATGGACATGGATTTGAGCAAACTTTGGGATATAGTGGAGAACAGAGGAGCCTGGCGTGCTGCAGTCCATGGGCTCGCAAAGGGTCGGACGTGACTTAGTGACTGATAAACAGAGTAAGAGCAGAATAAGATGTTCAGGACACAGATAGATTTAAGAACTGGAGCTCAAAGAGTTGTTTGGATGTGAGAGTCAGCAGTGCGCCCGAGACCTCACCCAGAGAGGGTGGGTGGAGTGAGAAGAGCCGTGATCTGAGACTGGTGCCCTGGAAATACTGAAGGGTGAAAGGAGTGTGGGTTGCAGAGAAACAGTCCAAGATGATGACTAAGAAGGGAGCATGAGATAGGGAGGAGAAGACCCAGAGGCCAGAAGTGTTTCAAATTAGGGACAAGAATCAGCTGAGTTCAAAAGTACAGAGAGTCATTGACTTTGATATATATTGGTCTTGAGAGGCTTAATGTTTGCCTGAGATCCCACATAGAGGCAGTAATGGCCTACATTGGACCTAGCTTTTACTGTGTGATGTTGGTTTTCAGGTAGAGTTTTAAAAAGTCATAAAGACTTTAAAGTTGCTTTTTGGTGAAATGTATTTTTGTAGCAGAAAGTAAAAGTAACATTAACATTCAGATTTCATTGTAATGGTGCTTTGGGGTAATGGTAACACTGTTATATATCCTATCTCACAACAAAGACTAATCTCAGAAGTCAAGAAGCTGAGGATATTTCTAAGTATATTAAATTAAAACTGATTTGAAAGAAGGGAATGTTATGTTGACTTAAAGTGAGGTCTTTGAGAAATTAAATCGTCAGCATCTATTACAATTTTTTTCTTAACTGTAGTCAGTTCTGATATTACCTTTAATAATATTTAGATACTCCGAAGCCAGATTTTCACTTCAAGGAACCGAGCTCAAAGTCAGATGCTACAGAAGACTATCTTCTGTGGGAGGTGCTACAGGAAGTCCCCACCGCTCGTCCTGTGCCAAGCCCTGCAGCTCGCCGGCTGGAGCATCTCACCGCAAAGCTTCAGAAAATTGATGAACAGCTCTTAGCAATACAGAACCTCGCTGAAAACATAGAGCACAATTACCCCCCACACACAGCGCCAGACCGACACTGTATGAAGGTAGACTGTCTTTACTTGTTAATTTGTTTGTTAACCTACTTACTAGATTTGTAGTGTGATATAATTTTAGACTCTTGATTTTTCAAAGTAATGAGAAATGGGTTCAAAAGCTAAGGTTTCTCAGCCTGCAGCATTGTTGGCATTTGGGCCAGGTAATTCTCTGTTGTGGACATCTACCCCACGCATTGTAGGATTTTAGTAGCGCCCCTAGTCTTGACCTCTAGCTGTCAGTAGCGTTCCCTTTAGCCTCAATAACCAAAAATGTCTCCAGGCACTGACACATGTCCTCTGAGGGGCATTCTCCCCGTGGAGAACCACTTCCACTTAAGCATTAAGCTTTTAAGAACTGAACCCTCAACTTCTACCAGGAAAATAAATACATGAATTACAAAACCAGAATGTGGTTTTAGATAAATCCTGCTCTCAATTGAGTATCATTTTCTTCAGCAAGATTTTTATAACTCTACAGACATTGTTGTCCTTACATTTTGAATTCTCAATTTCTTTCAAATAGTTTATAGAACAGGATTAGTAGTCCTTAGAAGTTTTCTGTATCTTTAAAAAGCTTGCATCATAAAGAGATTAATGTTTATGTATATGGTATATAATGGTAGTTAGACAAATAGAAAAGAAGTCTCTATTACTTATTTTATACAAATATCCTATTTTTTTAGGAAATAAAATTTTTATAAAATAAAGATTAATTAAAAAATAGTAAAAATATTTTGAATGTATTAAAGCCTTATATTGGGAAATGCAAATTACAGAAAATGCAAATTTGCAGAAAAAGAATTCCATCAGTGACATACCTAACAAATATTCCAGGTTACTAGAATGTTGATATTTTAAAAGATGTATTTATTAGGATTATGGCATTTCTTTAATCCAAAGGTTTAGCAATTATTAAAAAGTTAAGATTTAGTATATGTGAAACTACAGGGAAAATAATATATGAAGTAGGATTGCTGCTTTGGTTTTTTAAATTTTATTGCAGTGTAGTTGATTTACAATGTTGTATCAGTTTCAGGATTACTATTAAGTAATGACATTATGGTGTTTAGTTGGTTGTTTTCCTTTTTGTTTTTAATCCAGGTTTAGATTTATTACATCCAAATTAATGTTGAGTGTTGAAATTGTCCCTAGAAGTCCATATTCCAAGGAATCACTTTCAAAATTGCCTTCTCTTCCAGTTTATTAAGCTCCTAGTTTATGTAAAGCCTGGTATGTTACTTCCACCTCAGTCTAGTCTTGATCCTGGCTTGTTCACACTCACCAGATCTGGTGAGTCATTCATTCCTTTAACAAACATTTATCAAGCTTTTACCACATGCTGGGCCCTGTGCTAAGTTCTAGGAATAGGAAAGCAAATAATGCATAGTCCCTACTCTCAAGGAACTTAGAATCTAATAAAAGAAGATAGATGTGTGCACCAAAAATACACGTGAACAGGGTGCTGTCAGGACACACAGGTACACAAGGCCTCTTGTGACTGTGTAAATATGCCAGCCCTGCTTCCCTGGTGGCTCAGAGGATAAAAGCGTCTGCCTACAATGCAGGAGACCTGGGTTCAATCCCTGGGTCGGGAAGATCCCCTGGAGAAGGAAATGGCACCCCACTCCAGTACTCTTGCCTGAAAAATCCCATGGACGGAGAAGCCTGGTAGGCTATAGTCCATGGGGTCGCAAAGAGTCGGACACGACTGAGCAACTTCAGGTTCAGGTTGACCAGGGTGGGGCGGGGAAAGAGACGGGAGGGGCAGGTGGCTTCTCAAGGAGCAGGGCATAGGTCACGCTCTTGTGTGTTTTAAAGGTTCCTCCAAATTCTGATACTGGTCCCCTCTCGGCCCCAGCCTTTCCACACTGGAAAGTAAGAATTTGTCTTTTACTTGGTGGATGGCAGACATCTGATAAATGTTTATTTGATGGCTGTTTTTGTGCTCTCGTTTTTAGATTCAGACAGAAATAAAATCACATTCATATAATAATAATGGAATAGTTATTAATAATTGTCGCCCAAGCTTGGGAGGCAGTTTCAAACAAAGAATTCTGAAATTTGTTGATCAAACTCAATAAGCATATAGTCTTCCGAGGTGACTGCTTTGAAGGAAATAGAACTGATTGAAATGAAAGGTTTGGCATATTAGTTTAAAATGTTCTCATCCTATTTGATGCACACATAAACACGGAGATTTTTTTTTTTTTTTGCTCATTTTAGTTTAAGAAAATGGCCTGTCGGCCTGGAAGAAGCTGAGGGGTACTGTGGACACCCCAACCAGGTGCTTTAAAAATATTTGTTCAAGTCCATGTGCTGGATTTGAGAGTCTCTGCATCTCTCTGGTCCTCATTCCTCATCTTTAAAATGAAAGATTTGATTTCTAAAGATAAATACCCAGAATTGGAATTTCTGGACTGTATGGTAGACCTGTTGTTGTTTTTTGAGGAACTTCCATACTGTTTTCCACAGTGGCTGCATGAGTTTGCTTCCCACCAGTGGTGCTCCAGTGTTCCCTTTTCCCCACACATTTGTTTGTCTTTTTGATAATAGCCAATCTGTCCGGCATATGATAGCTCACTGTGGTTTTGATTTGCATTTCCTAGGTGATTAGTGATGTTGACCATCTTTTCATAAGCCCACTGGCTATTTGTATGTTTTCTTTGGAAAAAATGTCTGTTCATGTCCTGTACCCAATTTTAAATTGTTTTTTTTTTTTTATATTTAGCTGTATGAGTTCTGTTAATATTTTAGATATTACTCCCTCATCAGAGAGAGTATTTGCAAATATTTTCTCCCAGTCTGTAGGTCGCCTTTCTATTTTGTTGTTGGTTTCCTACACTGTGCAAAAACTTTCTGGTTTGTTGTAGTCTCTGTTTATTTTTGCTGTTGTTACACTTGCCTGAGGAGACAGATCCAAAAATATATTGCTGAGACCAGTGTGAGAGAGCCTATTGCCTAAGTTTTCCTCTAGGAGTTTTACAATTTCCAGTTTTACCTTTAAGTCTTTATCAGATGGTTGGATGGCGTCACCAACTCAATGGACATGAGTTTGAGCAGATTCTGAGAAATAGTGAAGAACAGGGAAGGCTGGTGTGCTGCCATCCACGAGGTCGTGAAGAGTCGGACACAACTTCAGTCAGTTCAGTCGTTCAGTCGTGTCCGACTCTTCGAAACCCCATGAATCGCAGCACGCCAGGCCTCCCTGTCCATCACCAACTCCCAGAGTTCACTCAGACTCACATCCATTGAGTCAGTGATGCCATCCAGCCATCTCATCCTCTGTCGTCCCCCTTCTCCTCCTGCCCCCAATCCCTCCCAGCATCAGAGTCTTTTCCAATGAGTCAACTCTTCGCATGAGGTGGCCAAAGTACTGGAGTTTCAGCTTTAGCATCATTCCTTCCAAAGAAATCCCAGGGCTGATCTCCTTCAGAACGGACTGGTTGGATCTCCTTGCAGTCCAAGGGACTCTCAAGAGTCTTCTCCAACACCACAGTTCAAAAGCATCAATTCTTCAGCGCTCAGCCTTCTTCACAGTCCAACTCTCACATCCATACATGACCACAGGAAAAACCATAGCCTTGACTAGACAGACCTTTGTTGGCAAAGCAATGTCTCTGCTTTTGAATATGCTATCTAGGTTGGTCATAACTTTCCTTCCAAGGAGTAAGCGTCTTTTAATTTCATGGCTGCAGTCACCATCTGCAGTGATTTTGGAGCCCCCAAAAATAAAGTCTGACACTGTTTCCACTGTTTCCCCATCTACTTCCCATGAAGTGACGGGACCGGATGCCATGATCTTCATTTTCTGAATGTTGAGCTTTAAGCCAACTTTTTCACTCTCCTCTTTCACCTTCATCAAGAGGCTTTTCAGTTCCTCTTCACTTTCTGCCATAAGGGTGGTGTCATCTGCATATCTGAGGTTATTGATATTTCTCCCGGCAGTCTTGATTCCAGCTTGTGCTTCTTCCAGTCCAGCGTTTCTCATGATGTACCCTGCATATAAGTTAAATAAGCAGGGTGACAATATACAGCCTTGACACAACTTAGTAACTGAAAAACAGCAACAGTTTTTAGTTTATTTTGTGTATGGTGTAAGAAAATGGCCTAGTTTCCTTCTTTAAAATGGAGCTGTCTAGTTTTCCCAACAGGAGAAGGCAATGGCACCCCACTCCAGTATTTTTGCCTGGAAAATCCCATGGATGGAGGGGCCTGGTGGGCTGCAGTCCATGGGGTCGCTAAGAGTCAGACACAACTGAGTGACTTCACTTTCACTTTCCACTTTCATGCATTGGAGGAGGAAATGGCAACCCACTCCAGTGTTCTTGCCTGGAGATCCCATGGATGGAGAAGCCTGGTGGGCTGCCATCTATGGGGTCGCACAGAGTCGGACACGACTGAAGCGACTTAGCAGCAGCAGTTTTCCCAACAATTTTTGCTGAAGAGACTATCTGAAACACAAAACAGAAACAGACTCATTGACACAGAGAACAAACCAGTGGTTGCCAGAAGAGAGGTGGGTGGGAGATGGGTGAAATAGGTGAAGGGGATTAAGAGGTACAAATTACCAATTGTAAAAATAAGTCAGTGATACAATGTATAGCACAGGGAGAATAGTGAATAATGTTGTGTAGCTTTATATGGTGAGTAGTGTATAAAATATTGAATTACTGTAGTATACATCTGAAGCTAATATAACATTGTAAGTCAATTATACTTCAGTTAAAAAATCAGTAAAATAAAGGTGAACTGTGTAAATAAAAGGGAAAGTTTTGTCTTGATGGCAGTTAACATTCCTCCCCATTCTAAAATTTGTGATGCAGTTTTCCTGAGCTTCTTAAAAGGTTAAATTGGTTAAGATACAAAATAAGTAAAAATTTATTCCTCTTTAAAAAAACCTCACCATTTAACTCGTATTGGATTCAATCCTCTTCTTTCATCTTTCATATTTGCATTCTTCCACTGCAAATATGAAAAACCTATGTAAAATTATTTATGGTATTTTGAAATAATCAGACTATAAAATTTGTAACCATTATTTTGTGGTGTATGTTTTTCTATAGGTTGAACCTGTGGGTCCCATTGAACTGTCTTCTGGCCCTGAATCTGAAAAAACATTCCCTTCAAAAACCATTAGCATTTCTGAAGAAGGTTTGTGAGGGGTCCAGGGTGGGACTGAAGCCTTTCTTGGGAAGGATGTGTGTGCGCCAGAAATAGTCTTCTTACGTGAGCTGAAGCCATCGGTCCCCTTATTTTTAGATGAGGATTCATTTTGTGATAACATAATGGGCCCCCACCTCAGGCCAGTTTATTTCCTGAGAAGCTGATGCCGTGACCTCCTCTGGCCTTTGCCCCAGAATGAGGCAGTGTGGGCTGGACTGCGGTTATGTGACTCCGCACCACTGGCTGCGTGGCCACTGAGAGTCACAGATCTTGTGCTGAGGTGGTGTCTGCCTGCGGTCATCAGAGGAGCCGGAGCCTGAAGTTCAGGTTCAGTGGCCTGGCAACGGTGAAGTTATTAAGCTTTGGCATTTCTTATTTTAAGAATGAGAATTTGGGTATTTTTTTAAATGTCTACTATATCTATGATTGTTAGTATCTATATTCTTTCTTTCATTTAGTCTAGTCAGCAGTTTAATGCATTTTGCCAGAAAACGGGGTTTGGTTTATTGATTCTCTTTATTGTTTCTTAATGTTCTTTTTCACAAATTTCTACTTTTTAGCTTTATTATTTCTTCTGCTCTTGGAGGCTTACTTTGTGGGATTTTTCCTAACTTCATACTTTGTTTTTTTCTAATAAATGCATTTGAGGCTGAACGTGTTTATTCAAGGACCCAGATAAGGGTGCTGCTGTTATATCTTTTGGTGGTATTCAATTTATATTAAGGTTTTTTGTTTTTTTTTTAAACTTTACATAATTGTATTAGTTTTGCCAAATATCAAAATGAATCCACCACAGGTATACATGTGTTCCCCATCCTGAACCCTCCTCCCTCCCCATACCATCCCTCTGGGTCGTCCCAGTGCACTAGCCCCAAGCATCCAGTATCGTGCATCGAACCTGGACTGGCATCTCGTTTCATACATGATATTTTACATGTTTCAATGCCATTCTCCCAAATCTTCCCACCCTTTCCCTCTCCCTCTCCCATAGAGTCCATAAGACTGTTCTATACATCAGTGTCTCTTTTGCTGTCTCATACACAGGGTTATTGTTAGCGTCTTTCTAAATTCCATATATATGCGTTATTATACTGTATTGGTGTTTTTCCTTCTGGCTTACTTCACTCTGTATAATAGGCTCCAGTTTCATCCACCTCATTAGAACTGATTCAAATGTTTTCTTTTTAATGGCTGAGTAATACTCCATTGTGTATATGTACCACAGCTTTCTTATCCATTCATCTGCTGATGGACATCTAGGTTGCTTCCATGTCCTGGCTATTATAAACAGTGCTGCGATGAACATTGGGGTACACGTGTCTCTTTCCCTTCTGGTTTCCTCAGTGTGTATGCCCAGCAGTGGGATTGCTGGATCATAAGGCAGTTCTATTTCCAGTTTTTTAAGGAATCTCCACACTGTTCTCCATAGTGGCTGTACTAGTTTGCATTCCCACCAACAGTGAAAGAGGGTTCCCTTTTCTCCACACCCTCTCCAGCATTTATTGCTTGTAGACTTTTGGATTGCAGCCATTCTGACTGGCGTGAAATGGTACCTCATAGTGGTTTTGATTTGCATTTCTCTGATAATGAGTGATGTTGAGCATCTTTTCATGTGTTTGTTAGCCCTCTGTATGTCTTCTTTGGAGAAATGTCTATTTAGTTCTTCGGCCCATTTTTTGATTGGGTCATTTATTTTTCTGGAGTTGAGCTGTAGGAGTTGCTTGTATATTTTTGAGATTAGTTGTTTGTCAGTTGCTTCATTTGCTATTATTTTCTCCCATTCTGAAGGTTGTCTTTTCACCTTGCTAATAGTTTCCTTTGATGTGCAGAAGCTTTTAAGGTTAATTAGGTCCCATTTGTTTATTTTTGCTTTTATTTCCAGTATTCTGGGAGGTGGATCATAGAGGATCCTGCTGTGATGTATGTCAGAGAGTGTTTTGCCTGTGTTCTCCTCTAGGAGTTTTATAGTTTCTGGTCTTATGTTTAGATCTTTAATCCATTTTGAGTTTATTTTTGTGTATGGTGTTATAAAGTGTTCTAGTTTCATTCTTTTACAAGTGGTTGACCAGATTTCCCAGCACCACTTGTTACATATTAAGATTTATTCTTCAGCTCATAAAAAGACTTTTTAGCTTCCAAATATTATGGGGCTTGGGCTATATTTTTGTAATTTATTTCCATTTTCATTGTATTGTGATTAGATGAGTGTATGATAATATCATTCTTCAGTTCAGCTTAGTTGCTCAGTCGTGTCTGACTCTTTGTAACCCCATGGACTGCAGCACACCAGGCTTCCCTGTCCATCACCAACTCCTGGAGCTTGCTCAAACACATGTCCATTGAGTCGGTGGTGCCATCCAGCCATCTTATCCTCTGGCATCCCCTTCTCCTCCTGCTTTCAATCTTTCCCAGCATCAGGGTCTTTTCCAGTGAGTCAGTTCTTCGCATCAGGTGGCCAAAGTATTGAAGCTTCAGCTTCAGCATCAGTCCTTCCAATTTATATCACTTTTAGATATTTGTTAAAATTTCGGTTGAGGCTTAGGATATATAGTCAGTTTTTGTAAATATTCTGTTTATTTGAAAAGAGTGAGCATTTTCTGTTTATGTAGGAGATGTGTGTGTGTGTAGTCACATACACATATATCATAGTCAGACTTCTAAATTACACTGTTCAGAAGGGCGCATTAAAAATTACCTGCAATGATTTGGAATTGTTTATTTCTCTTTGTAATTCTGTTAAATGTTTCTTTATGTACTTGTTTTTTTGTTGTTCAGTCACCAGCTCATGTCTGACTCTTTGCCACCCCATGGACTGCAGCATGCCAGGCATGCCTGTTCTTCTCTATCACGCAGAGTTAGCTCAGACTCGTGTCCATTGAGTTGATTATGCTAACCATCTCATCCTCTGTCGTCACCCCCTTCTCCTCCTGCCCTCAGTCTTTCCTAGTGTCAGGGTCTTTTCTAATGAGTCGGCTCTTCACATCAGGTGGCCAAACTTTCAGACTTCAGCTTCAGCATTAGTCCTTTCAGTGAATATTCAGTTTGATTTCATTTAGGATTGACTGGTTTGATCTCCTTGCTTTCCAAGGGACTCTCAAAGAGTCTTCTCCAGCACCATGATCAAAAGAGTCAATTCTTTGGCACTTAGCCTTCTTATATGCTCCAACTTTCATATCCATACATGACTGCTGGAAAAGCGGTTGCTTTGACTATGCAGACCTTTGTCAGCAAAGTGATATCCCTGCTTTTGAATATGCTGTCTAGCTTTCTCATAGCTTTTCTTCCAAGGAGCAAGCATCTTTTAATTTCATGGCTGCAGTCACCATCTGCAGTAATTTTGGAGCCCCCCAAAATAAAGGCTCTCACTGTTTCCATTGTTTCTCCATCTATTTGCCATGAAGTGTTGGGACCAGTTGCCATTATCTTAGTTTTCTGAATGTTGAGTTTTAAGCCAACTTTTTCACTCTCATCTTTCACTTTCATCAAGAGGCTCTTTAGTTCTTCTTTGCTTTCTGCCATAAGGGTGGTGGTATCTGCATATCTGAGGTTATTGATATTTCTCCCGGCTATTGATTCCAGCTTGTGCTTCATCCAGCCTGACATTTCACATGATGCATTCTGCATATAAGTTAAATAAGCAGGGTGACAATATACAGCCTTGATATACTCCTTTCCCAATTTGGAACCAGTTCTAACTGTTGCTTCTTGACCTGCATACAGGTTTCTCAGGGAGACAGATAAGGTGGTCTGGTATTCCCATCTCTTTAAGAGTTTTCCACAGTTTGTTGTGATCCACAAAGTCAAGGACTTTAGTGTAGTCAATGAAGCAGAAATAGATATTTTCCTGGAAATCCTTTACTTTTTCTATGATCCAGTGAATGTTGGCAACTTGATCTCTGGTTCCTCTGCCTTTTCTAAATCCAGCTTATACATCTGGAAGTTCTCAGTTCACGTACTGTTGAAGCCTAGCATGAAGGATTTTGAGAATTGCCTTGCTAGCACGTGAAATGAGTGCAACTGTTTGGTAGCTGGGACATTCTTTGGGATTGCCTTTCTTTGGGTTTGGAATAAAAACTGACCTTTTTCAGTCCTGTGGCCACTGCTGGCTTTTCCAAATTTGTTGACATATTGAGTGCATCACTTTAACAATATCAGCTTTTAGGATTTGAAATATCTCAGCTGGAATTCCATCACCTCCACTGGTTTTGTTTGTACTAATGCTTCCTAAGGTTCATTTAACTTCACACTACAGGATGTCTGTCTCTAGGTGAGTGACCACAGCCTTGTGGTAATTCAAGTCATTAAGACCTTTTTTGTACAGTTCTTCTATGTATTCTATGCACCTCTTCTTAATCTCTTCTGCTTCTGTTAGGTCCTTAAAACTTCTGTCCTTTATCATGACCATCCTTGCATGAAATGTTCCCTTGGTATCTCCAGTTTTCTTGAAGAGATCTTTAGTTTTTCCCTTTGAGTTGTGTTCTATTATTTCTTTGCATTGTTCACTTAAAAAGGCTTTCTTATCTTTCCTAGCTATTCTTTGGAACTCTGCATTCAATTGGGTATATATTATGTGGTTCAGGCTATGGGTATATCTTATGTAGTTTAGGCTATGTTATAAAATGAATATAGTTAATGATGATTACTTTTCTTGAATTTTATCTGTTTTATCATTAAGTATACAGCCTTGACATACTCCTTTCCCGATTTGGAACCAGTCTGTTGTTTCATGTCTAGTTTTAACTGTAGCTTCTTGACCTGCATACAGATTTCTTAGGAGGCAGGTCAGGTGGTCTGGAATTCCCATCTTTTTTAAGAATTTTCCAGTGTGTTGTGATCCACACAGTCAAAGGCTTTGGCATAGTCAATAAAGTAGAGGTAGATATTTTTCTGGAACTCTGTTTCTTTTTCGATGATCCAGTGGATGTCGGCAATTTGATCTCTGGTTCCTCTGCCTTTTCTAAATCCAGCTTGAACATCTGGAAGTTCACAGTTCACGTACTTTTGAATCCTGGCTTGGAGAAGTTTGAGCATTACTTTGCTAGCGTGTGAGATGAGTACAATTGTGTGGTAGTTTGAACATACTTTGGCATTGGCTTTCTTTGGGATTGGAATGAAAACTGACCTTTTCCAGTCCTGTGGCCACTGCTGAGTTTTCCAAATTTGCTGGCATATTCAGTGCAGCACTTTCCCAGCATCATCTTTTAGGATTTGAAATAGCTCAACTGGAATTCCATCACCTCCACTAGCTTTGTTCGTAGTGATGTTCCTAAGGCCCACTTGACTTCACATTCCTGGATGTCTGGCTCCAGGTGAGTGATCACATCATCGTGGTTATCTGGGTCATGAAGATCTTTTTTGTACAGTTCTCTGTGTATTCTTGCCACCTCTTCTTAATATCTTCTTCTTCTGTTAGGTCCATATCATTTCTGTCCTTCATTGTGTCCA
Source organism: Bos indicus (assembly GCF_029378745.1). Taxonomy (NCBI): domain Eukaryota; kingdom Metazoa; phylum Chordata; class Mammalia; order Artiodactyla; family Bovidae; genus Bos; species Bos indicus. The sequence goes on from NC_091779.1 coordinate 37,040,695, forward strand.
TCTTTGCATGAAATATTCCCTTGGTATCTCTATAATTTTCTTGAAGCGATCTCTAGTCTTTCCCATTTTATTGTTTTCCTCTATTTTTTTGCATTGATCACTGAGGAAGGCTTTCTTATCTCTCCTTGCTGTTCTTTGGAACTCTGTATTCAAATGGATGTATCTTTCCTTTTCTCCTTTGTCTTTAGCTTCTCTTCTTTTCTCAGCAATTTGTAACACCTCCTCAGACAACCATTTTGCCTTTTTGCATTCCTTTTTCTTGGGAATGGTCTTGATCACTGCCTCCTGTACAGTGTCACAAACCTCTGTCCATAGTTCTTCAGGCACTCTGTCTATCAGATCTAATCCCTTGAATCTATTTGTCATTTTCATTGTATAATCGTAAGGGATTTGATTTAGGTCATACCTGAATGGTCTAGTGGTTTTCCCTACTTTCTTTAAGTCTGAATTTGGCAATCAGGAGTTCATGATCTGAGCCACAGTCAGCTCCCGGTCTTGTTTTTGCTGACTGTATAAAGCTTCTCCATCTTTGACTGCAAAGAATATTATCAATCTGATTTTAGTATTGACCATCTGGTGATGTCCATGTGTAGAGTCTTCCCTTGTGTTGTTGGAAGAGTGTGTTTGCTATGACTAGTGTATTCTCTTGGCAAAACTCTTGTTAGCCTTTGACCTGCTTCGTTTTGTACTCCAAGGCCAGATTTGCCTGATTCTCCAGGTATCTTTTGACTTCCTACTTTTGCATTCCAGTTCCCTATAATGAAAAGAACATCTTTTTTGGGTATTAGTTCTAGAAGGTCTTATAGGTCTTCATAGAACCGTTCAACTTCGGCTTCTTCAGCGTTACTGGTCGGGGCATAGACTTGAATTACTATGATATTGAATGGTTTGCCTTGGAAATGAACAGAGATCATTTCTGTTGTTTTTGAGATTGCATCCAAGTACCTCATTTTGGACTCTTTTGTTGACTATGATGGCTACTCCATTTCTTCTAAGGGATTCTTGCCCACAGTAGTAAATATAATGGTCATCTGAGTTAAATTCACCCATTCCAAAAAGCTGGCTTAAAACTCAACATTCAGAAAACTGAGATCATGGCATCTGGTCCCATCACTTCATGGCAAATTGATGGGGAAACAATGGAAACAGTGAGAGACCTTATTTTTGGGGGCTCCAAAATCACTGCAGATGGTGACTGCAGCCAGGAAATTAAAAGACACTTGCTCCTTGGAAGAAAAGTTAGGACCAGCCTAGACAGCATATTAAAAAGCAGAGATATTACTTTGCCAACAAAGGTCCGTCTAGTCAAAGCTCTGGTTTTTCCAGTAGTCACGTATGTATGTGAGAGTTGGACTATAAAGAAAGCTGAGCACTGAAGAACTGATGCTTTTGAACTGTGGTGCCGTGAAGACTCTTGAGAGTCCCTTGCACTGCAAGAAGATCCAACCAGTCCATCCCAAAGGAGATCAGTCCTGGGTGTTCATTGGAAGAACTGATGTTGAAGCTGAAACTCCAATACTTTGGCCACCTCATGCAACGAGTTGACTCATTGGAAAAGACCCTAATGCTGGGAAGGATTGGGGGCAGGAGAAGAAGGGGATGACAGAGGATGAGATGGCTGGATGGCATCACCTACTCAATGGACATGGGTTTGTGTAGACTCCGGGAGTTGGTGATGGACAGGGAGGCCTGGCGTGCTGCGATTCATGGGGTCACAAAGAGTTGGACACGACTGAGCAACTGAACTGAACTGAACTGATGTTGGGAAAGATTGAGGTCAGGAGGAGAAGGGGACGACAGAGGATGAGATGGTTGGATGGCATCACCGACTCGATGGACATGAGTTTGAGTAAGTTCCTGGAGTTAGTGATGGACAGGGAAGCCTGGCGTGCTGCAGTCCATGGAGTCGCAAAGAGTTGGACACGATTGAGTGAAATATTATTAAGTAATGACTATCTTTATTCTCAATAATGTTGTTTAGGCTCAAAGTCAATTTTGTTGAATGTGTCCATTTCTGTTTGCTTTTGCCTGGTATATCTTTTTTGATACTTTTTATTAAAAATTTTAATGGTAAGTTTCAGGCATAGTTCAGTAGAAGACAAAATAGTATAATTAACCTTCATGTTCCCAACAATCACCTTTACAAGTATCAACCCATGGCCAGTCCTGTTTTATATATCCCACCCACTCTTTCTACCTTTTCCTGAATTATTTTAAAGCAAATTCCAGACAGCACATTATTTTATCCATAAATATTTTAACATTCTCTAAAAGACAAGGTCTATTTTAAAAATAGTAACAACATCATCACCTCTTTTTTTTAAAAAGTCTTGATACTGTCACGTACCTAATAAGTGTTCAGCTATTGCCAGTTGGCACATTTTAAAAAATAGTGTATTTGGTCCAGTTGGAGTCCAGATAAGGTCCATACATGGCATTTGGTTGATGGCTTATAATTCTCTTTTAATTTCTGGGTTCCTCTTTTTTTCTCTCTTTTTCCCCTTCTGGTTTATTGTTGAAGAAACTTGGTTGTTTGTCCTGAAGTATTTTTAAGGGTCTACATTTTGTTAATTGCGTCTCTGTGGTGTCATTTACGTTCTTCTGTTCCCTTTATTTCCTATCATTAGACATCCCTTTACTTTCAAGATGAGTGACTGTGTTATAGATGTGTTCAGCAAATATGGCTAGATTTCATTCTTCAAATAATTACATACTTTGTGTTTTAATTATAAGATATAAGCAGCTGTTTATTTTGATTACTGATACATTTGTGCTTGCTTCTATTATCTTATTTTGTGCTTCCTATTTACTCTCTCTTTTGTTTACTTTTTGTCCTTTTTTCTTTCCTTCTGTTGGATTGAGTTTTCTGTATCCACTCTTTCCCCCTCTATTTGTTCAGAAATTATACAGTCTATTTTTATTCCCTTAGGACATATTCTTCAATTTTCAACATTCAGAATTGAGTGTTGAGATGAATATATTTACCTCACAAGCAACATAAGGTCTTATGTTAGAGCTTTTAGCACTGGTATTCCAGGGGCTCAGTGGTAAAGAATCCGCCTGCTAATACAGGGGACACTGGAGATGCAGGTTCAATCCTTGGCCAGGAAGATCCCCTGGAGGAGGAAATGCCAACCCACTCTAGTATTGCTGCCTGGAAAATTTCTTGGACAGAGGAACCTGGCGTGCTGCAGTCCATGGGTTTGCAAAGATTTGCACATGACTCTGCACACATATACACATGCCTCTTCACATCTTCTCTGATACTGTTTTCTAATATTTCAGATCTGTACCTTGTTTTTAACCTGCCCACTTAGTCTCCTTTGTCTTTTATTTTTATATGTCTGTACTAATTTGAATTTATCAGCATGTTTGCCAGTTTATTTCCCCTCAGTTGCTTCTTTTTTTCAAAGACATTGTAAACTGAATGATGTACATATGTAAAAAATAAGTATATTAGACAAAAACACAGGTTTCATCAAATAATACTTGTCGTCATTCCCCAAGGTGCAGTCTGGCATTTTCTCTTTTGTGCGGTTATTGCCAGAGTTGCTCCTTGCATCCGCTTCGTTGAGGACTGTTTCCTTCCTCCTTCCTGTATTAGTTCTTTCAACTGGAGTCTGTCAGTAGCCAGCTCGCCCAGTCTTTGAGAATAGTTGTAATTTTACTGCAGTGTGTGAGATCAGAATGCTAGGTCGCTGCTTATCTTCCCTCAGTCTTTTAAGATATTATTGCATTTTTCCAGTGACATTTCTAATTGCTGAGTGTATAATACCCATGTGATGTCTAAATTGCTGTTGTTTTATCTCTGATCACTTTTACAGTTTTCATCTTTATTTTGGGTTTATTTTGCATGTTGAAACGGTGTGTCTAGGTGTATAATTCCTTTTATTTATTCTATATGGGAGTAGGGATGGCTTGTTAATTTGCAGTTTTAACACTGGGAAGTCTTACCTGGTTTCTTTTGGAGTACTGCTTTTTCTAAAGCTCTTGTTAGAGGTGTGCTGGGACTTCTCAGTCTACTCCCTGTCTCCTAACCACCCTCAGGGTCTCCCTTTGCTCTCAGTGATGTGCTCCAGGATATTTCCTCAGAACTCTTTCTCTTAGTCTACTCATTCTCTCTACTGCTGTGTCTTCTTTGCTGTAGGATTTTAATTTTGGTGACTACATTCTTAATGTCCAGAAGATTTCTTTCTTTTTCAAATCTCTCTGTTCTTTGGATGTACTGTCCTTTTCTTTTACTGTGGTTTCTATACCTTATTTTATCAGTTTAATCATTTTAGTAATATTTTATGCCCTTTCAGATTATTTTATTTTGTGTCTGCATATTTTCAATTGTCAGATGTGTATACTGATGCTCTGGGCTGCTTATTCTTTTGTGTGAGTTGTAATTTTTTATACAGAGCTTATTTAGGGGGTAGTTCTGCTAGGTTGTGTATGTTTTTCTTTGGCATGATTTTGTTATTTTCTTCTTGCTGTTACTGAAGTAGAAAAAAATGGGGACATGGTTTTATGATCATTTTTTTGGCTTGGAGTTGCTGTACCACATAGATAGTGTAAATTCAGATCCCACACCTGCCTGTAGTATAGCAAGACAGGGGTGGGTGTCTGTTTTCTGAGTTAACTTTTGTTTTTTTCCCATCCACTACCCAGGGAGATAAAAAAGTTTGCTGTTTCTCTAGGGCAGAATTTTTCTTATCCCCACTTTATGGACAGAATTGTCCTTCAGCGTTCTCACTTCCTCTCACTGTGTCTGTAGGAACCAGGTCTCCTGTTCCTCCTCGGGCTATACCAGCAGCATTGTCCATTTAGTGCCCAGATTTGAATTCCTTTTTATTTTACGACACCAGGAGACTTATTTTATTTACAAGTTTGATTGGTTGCGTATGCTTTTTTTTAATTCACCATTTCTTCTGTGTTTTATACAGGTAATGGGCCTATTCACTGCAGCTCCATCTGTTGTGTTTTCTGAAGTTGATAATAAATTTAGTAGTAGATAATAAATTTTCTTACTATGAGACAGTTTAAACTTAATACTGTATTAAATTATTTTATCATGCAGTAAGAAAGTTACCAGAATAATGTCTTTTCCATGTGATTTTTTTTCCCATTATCATTATTTTCTTTTTATTGTAATATATGTTCTCTGGATTAATGCACTTCCTGACTTATATGAATAAAGAAGATAAGAGGGACAAAGAAGAGATTTCAGTAACAGAAACTTACCCTCGCCAGAAGACCTTTGTGCTTCCTTCGGCTCATTCAGCCGTCAGCCTTTCCAGTGACCAGAATGTGTCTGCTCTTGGTATTGTTCTTAACTTTTTTTCCTTTACTCTTATTTTCCAAGATACTGTTACTGAAGAGTACTTACTTTACTGGGAATATAGTTGTGAAGGATTTGTGAAGCCATTGCAATATTCATAAGTTTCAGGGAAAAGAAAGTTAAAAATTGTGCCATGAACATGAAGTACTACATTATCGTGTCACTTTCATAAGATACTCTACAAGATGTGTTATGCTGCCGCTACTGTTAAGTCACTTCAGTCGTGTCTGACTCTGTGCGACCCCGTAGATGGCAGCCCACCAGGCTCCCCCGTCCGTGGGATTCTCCAGGCAAGAATACTGGAGTGGGTTGCCATTTCCTTCTCCAGTGCATGAAAGTGAAAAGTCAAAGTGAAACACTTAGTCGTGTCCAACTCTTATTGACCTCATGGACTGCAGCCCACCAGGCTCCTCCGTCCATGGGATTTTCCAGGAAAGAGTACTGGAGTGGGGTGCCATTGCCTTCTCCACAAGATGTGTCATATCTCTGTGTAATTCAGGCTTCTCTGTCCATGGGATTCTCCAGGCAAGCATACTAGAGTAGTTGCCATGCCCTCCTCCAGGGGATCTTCCCGACCCAGGGCTCAAACCCAAGTTGGGTTCTTTACCACGAGCGCCACCTGGAAAGCCCCGTTAAATACATAGCAACTGAAACATTACAGTATTACACTGGTATATAATACTATACTACTATACTGTTTGATTTGTATAAAAATTGAGGAATTAAAACTCTGTCAATTTTAAGAGTTTTGATTTGGAAACAAAATAATGACTGTGACTTTGTGGGCCTCTTCCACATGCCAGACATCACTGTTTTATGTGTGTTGACCCTGGTGTAAGCCTGACCTGTGATCTAGCTACCATTCTCCCATTTTACAGTTGAGAATATTGAGGCTTAGAGAAATTCAGGGCCATTGTTCATTCTATTTCTTTTAGAGCTGATAGTTCAAAATGCTATTCCTTAGTCTTAAGTGATATTTTGTGTCATAGTAATAGCAGGGCATACTACGTATCATAGTTGGAACTCTAATGGTGGCCTTGAAATACCTTTTTTGCCCTCAGATACTTATGGTCAATAAGGGTGATTTTATTGAATGCTTGCAATATGTTTTATTACCATTATTAAAGTTATATAAGCAGTTAGAAATGCTATTTTTAAATGGCATTGCTGTTATTTAAATAAAAACTATTAAGCTGTTTTTAAGCTTTGTATTTTTTCTCTAAACTCTTTCTAGATTCTGTTCATATTTCAGTCATCATCATATGGAGATAATCATTTTTATTCACTGAGTTGTTGTGAAGATTAATTACTGTATATAAAGCATTTAGCTGAGAATCTGTTTGATTCCTATAGGTTCTTGCTCACCAGTATCTTTCCTCTTATGGAAGGGAGAATTGAGAAATGTAGTTAAAGAGGCCTTAGTGGATTCTGATTGTATCTGAGAAGTTTAAACTACATTTGGTACTTGGGAATCACTGACAAATTTTGAGCAGGAGAGGTTTGGAAGAAGACTAGGATGGAGGTCTAGGTCAGTTAGTGAACTTTTAAATTAATGTGACCTGGGCAGTGATGAGGGTCTGGGCAGTGTTGTGGGAAAGGAGAAGAAATGAGACATTCTGAACAGGCAGCTGATGGCTTAAAGCTCAACATTCAGAAAACTAAGATCATGGCATCCGGTCCCATCACTTCATGGCGAATAGATGGGGAAACGTGGAAACAGTGGCAGACTTTATTTTCTCCAAAATCACTGCAGATGGTGATTGTAGTCATGAAATTAAAAGACCCTTACTGCTTGGAAGGAAGGTTATGACCAACCTAGAGAGCATATTAAAAAGCAGAGACATTACTTTGCCAACAAAGGTCCGTCTAGTCAAGGCTATGGTTTTTCCAGTGGTCATGTATGGATGTGAGCATTGGACTATAAAGAAAGCTGAGCGCAGAAGAATGGATGCTTTTAAACTGTGGTGTTGGAGAAGACTCTTGAGAGTCCCTTGGACTGCAAGGAAATCCAATCAGTCCATCCTAAAGGAGATCAGTCCTGGGTGTTCATTGGAAGGACTGATGTTGAATTTGAAACTCCAATACTTTGTCCACCTGATGTGAAGAGCTGACTCATTGGAAAAGACCCTGATGTTGGGAAAGATTGAGGGCAGGAGAAGGGGACGACAGAGGATGAGATGGCTGGATGGCATCACTGACTCCATGGACATGAGTTTGGGTAAAGTCTGGGAGTTGGTGATGGACTAGGAGCCTGGCATGCTGCGGTTCACGGTGTCGCAAAGAGTCGGAAATGACTGAGCGACTGAACTGAAACTGATACTCACTGACTAAGTGGATGGCATGGGTGGAGAAGGAGAACGCAAATGGCTGGTTAGCATTGTCAGACTAAGAGCAAGGATATCACCAGGTGTTAATGTCAAACTCTTAGAGCACCTTCAACCAGATGTAGCATTTCAGGTGATATTCATATCATATTTAGGACCTAGCTTTTGATAAGCAATTAGAGCTTGCTGAGAGGTTTAGGCTAAAAAACAGAAGAGCCTATTCCCTAATTATATAGTTAATATTGATGGAAAATGGGGAAATGCTTAGGACCAGCCTGAGAAATGTCATCCATCAGAGAGCAGGAGGAGCCCACCGTACCCAGTGAGGGAAGCGGATGAGCAGCCTCTGGTGAAGAGACTTTCAAGAAATAGTGAATCCCTGACAGTTTCACAGGCCACCAGAAAGTTAAGGAAGAAGACTGAGTTTTTTTGAGCACTTTAAGACCTATCTAATAAGTGAAGTCAATGATCAGGCTGAGTGCACTGTTTGGCACTTTTTCAAAAAGGAACTGTGACTGTCAAGGAATGAAGCTCATCTGTTGTGTGTGTTAGTAAATTATAAAGGCCATCCCAAAGAAAAAATCCAAGGTGGTTTGAAAATGAAGGATAGAATCTTCCTGTGTTACTACTTTTAAAAGTTGTCATTTGACTATAACACTTTTCTGCCTTTTGATAAAAGGAATCATTTTATCAAAATCGTTCATTTCTTAGATCTTTTATATCTGATTAGTCTATACTTAGGGTTTCCCTGGTGTCACGGGGTAGAGAGTCGGTCTGCTGCTACAGTAGATGCAGGCTCAATCCCTGGTCAGGAAGATTCCCAGGAGAAGGAAATGGCACCCCACTCCAGTATTCTTGCCTGGGAAATCCCATGGACAGAGGAGCCTGGGTGGGGGGTTACAGTTCTTGGGGTCAGACATGACTTAGCAACTATATAAACAAGTCTATACTTACACCATTATTGAAGAACTCACAAATGACCAGACTCAGAGACCAAAGATAATGTGAAATTCTTGATGTGAGGATTAAAAAACAAAAAATGTGCTTAAGAAAGCAAAATTATTTGATATTAAAAACATGGGGATGTCTCAGTCATAGAGGCAAGGTGGGTTTATCTTAGTATTAGAAAATCTTAAGGAAATATTTTTGAGAAGAGATGTCAGGACACTTTTCTCTCTGTTAACTCAGTTCTCTTTGAGGGTTAAACACAGAAAGCTGAAAAGGCTATGTTTTGCTCTAAAGACATGTTATTAATACTGGACAAGGTTTAAAAATCATCCTTTGAGTCATGTTCTTCCATGTAAAGGGCTTTGGGATTAAATTAGATGTTTTCTACACAGTATTCCCTTCAGATCATCAAAAGTTTTTTTGTTTTCTTTTCTTTTTAAAAAGTAAATCACACTCCAGTATTCTAAACCGTGTATGAAGCAAAGTAGATTATACCTCCTAACATGTATTGTTCAGAGTGCTCTGGATAGACAAGTAATCTTAAAATGTGGACACTATTCACCACCAAATATAGGTTTAAAAATATTTCAGTTTGTGGACATATAATTTCTAGATCAGGCTAATAATTTAAAATAGGAAAAAATAACTGACCTGAAATTTTAATTCATAGTAATGTTTCTTTTTTTTTTTAAGGTGTGAACAACAATGATGAATTATTTGAAAGGTAACTATCTTAATTCATAGTTTTACTTGCAGTTAGGTACAAATCATATGTTCTGGAAATTTTGTTGTTCACATGTATGTAAACTTTACACTAAATATTTTTTGTGGGTTAAAGGAATGTAATTCCCATTGGGAATGGGATCTTTTAAGAAACTGATGATTGTTATGTTGTATCTCACTGTTTTAGAGTAGGTAGGTAGAGTATCTGCTGCATTTTCTTTTACTGCATATGTATTAAATTGCAATAGGCAGGACAGATTAGAAGCTGTCTTCGAGGCCTTACGTTTGCTCCTTTGAGAGTACATATGAAGTTGTCAATTACTGATGATTATGCTTTTCCACTGAGGATTAATGAGATTAAAGCAATAGAATGAAATTAGTTATATGCTTATCATTTTTGTGTTCATTTATGCTCTTGAAGAGCGTAGTTTTAAATGCTTATTTTTGCTTAATGTAAGTAAGTTGTGGATACTGATTTATATTTCTCATATTGCATTTGGGAATGAAGTGCTTCGGTAGATCCACTCCAGATGAGTGAACTGACTGATATTGCAGACATTATCAATGACCTTATAACAAAAGATGGAGTTTCCAGTGAAGAGCTCGGCCTAACAGAGCAACAGGCTAGGAGCATCTCCAGGTAATCATTGAATAATTCATTTTTAACCTGTTTTAAATGATTATGGTTTAAGAGTATTAAAAAAAAATGACCATTTTTGGTGATTTTTTAGAAAACAGATTCAAAGCTTACATAGATTTTTTTTCTCTGTTAATAGATTTTGTGATGTTTATATGTCATTCCTCCCCTTCCTCCAACAATCATAGACTGGCTTCTGTAACTAATACAGCACGTCTGTATCCTGAGTTTTCTGAAGGTCTCATCGCTCTGAGTACAACATAAATATAATCCTGTTTCTTCTTAAAGTAATTAATAATTTAGTTCATAGTACTTTACCCTAGACATGAACCTTTAGAATACATTTTAAATAGCTTTTCTTGGAACATTATGTTAAAATGTTTTTCCTTGTTGCCTTTCCTGGGCCATGAACTGGTTTTTGATAGAATAAAGGCTGCCTCTTCTATTGATGCTTCCTTGGGATACATACACCTTTTGGCTTATTGATTCATTGGGGGTTGGTTGGGTAGGGTACTCTCTGCCTGGAGCATCCCAAGAGTCCAGACTCCCGAAGAAAAGCAGGTGTCTAGTGTGAAACCACACTGTCTCTGTCCATAACCCGTCTTCACGTTAGGATGGTGTCTTCTTCCCACGCTGCGTGTTTGAGTCGGCCCTGAACCGCTGTCTCACACCACCTTGTTTCTTGGGCCACTGTTAGTGCTGTTTGTGTAGAAGCCAGGATGGGATTAGATGTACAAAAGCTGTATCGAGAAAATTCCTGAGAGGAAGAAGATCAGAAGTGAGGCATCAGACCACACTGCAAGTCTGGCCCCTCCCTGTGGAGGAGAGAAGGCTGAGTCAGTTAAGTCCAGAGTACAGTGTGGTTCTAGGAAAGCTTCAGCTGGGTCAGTGGTGAGACATCAAGCCAGAGTCAACTTCAGAGGAGTCCTGTCTCTTATAGGTCAGGGCCATCCACAGCATCCCTGCCATGCTGCTCATTAGCTCAGGTTGGACCCTGGGAAGTACAGCCTGAGCAGGAACCTGAGGCCAGATCCGGGTCCAGGAGGGCTGCAGTTTAGAGGTCATCTCTGTGTAATAAGTTTTGGAAGTGATTGAGATGGTCCAGGAATAGATTGATGAAGAAATCCAGAACCTTTAGAAACATTCATATTGGTGGTGAGCAGAGAAGAAGGATGCCCAGTATAAGAGGCTGTGTTGTGTTTCGAGAGTGAGAAAAAGACCCAGGTAAGAGAGAGTTTAAAGCAGAAAGGAGAAGCCAGTTGTACCAGATACTATAGAGAAGTCCAGTAGGAGGAAGACTGAAGAGGCTCTTGGTGACCTGAGATTTTTGTCAGTGGATTTCAGGAGACAGGTTGGAGCAAATTGACTAGACATCAAAGCATATGACTGGAGTGGGTAGCCATTCCCTTCTCCAGGGGATCTTCCCAATCCAGAGATCCAACCCAGGTCTCCCACATTGCAGGCGGATTCTTTACCATCTGAGCCACCAGGAAAACCCAAAAGAATACTGGAGTGGGATGTCATGCCCTCCTCCAGGGGATCTTCCCAACCCAAGGACTGAACCCAGGTTTCCTGCATTGCAGACAGATTCTTTACTGTCTGAGCCACCAGGGAAGCCCATATGTATGCATGTATTCCCTCTCTCTGGAGCCTCTCTCCCACCCCTGCCCCCCCACCAACCCCGATTCCACCCCTCTGGGTCATCCCAGGGCACTGAGCTGAGCTCCCTGTGCTGTACAGCAGTCTCCCACCAGCTGTCCGACATACTCATGGTGGTGTGTATCCATCAGTGCTGCTTTCGCAATTCATCTTAATCTCTCCTTCCCCAGCTGTGTCCACAGGTCCATTCCCCACATTGGTACCTCTGTTCCTGACCTGCAAATATGTTCATCAGCACCATTTTTCTAGACTTCACATATATTCATTAATATACAATATTTGTTTCTCACTTTCTGACTTACTCTGTATGACAAGGCTCTGGATCCATTCACATCACTACAACTGACTCAATTCCTTTATATCTGACTGAGTAATATCCCATGGTGGAGAAGGCAATGGCACCCCACTCCAGTACTCTTGCCTGAAAAATCCCATGGATGGAGGAGCCTAGTAGGCTGCAGTCTATGGGGTCGCTAAGAGTCGGACACAACTGAGCGACTTGACTTTCACTTTTCACTTTCATGCATTGGAGAAGGAAATGGCAACCCTCTCCAGTGTTCTTGCCTGGAGAATCCCAGGGACAGGGGAGCCTGGTGGGCTGCCGTCTAAGGGGTCGCACAGTCGGACACGACTGAAGCGACTTAGCAGCAGTAGCAGCAGCAGCAATATCCCATTGTATGTATGTACCACATCTTCTTTATCCATTCATCTATCAGTGGACATTCAAGTTGCTTCCATGTCCTGGCAGTTGTAAATAGTGCTGCAGTGAACACTGGGGTACGTGTACTATCTCCATAACAAATTTAAAATCAAGTGATGCACTGCTGGTTAAATTTCTCAGGATGCAGCATCCCTCTGGTAGACGTCCACAAAGAACTGAGAAGGAGAGAAGAGAGATTCAAGTCTGGATGAAAAGAAAACGAAAAGAAAGAATGGCAGAGTACTTAAATCAGCTGGCAGAGAAGAGAGGGCAAGAACACGATCCTTTCTGCCCCAGGAATAACCCAGTAAGTCTGCAGTATCAAGGGTAATGGAATTATCACAGAATATGCATAACTTTTTCCTGGCAGGTATTCAAGAGAAGGATGAACATAATTCAGAATCATTTATTATTTGATAGAAAAGTCAGCATTTTACTTAAGTCAGGGAAAATTAAGAAATTACCTTAACAAAATGTAGCAAGGGACTGTAAACCATGTTTGATTAAACTGTCTTAAATATTTTTTCTCCATGAGGCTAATCATGGCTCTAACATTTTAACCATTGAATGAAGAGATCAAGGGATTGGGCGACCAACTGAAGTCACTCCCTTTCAATGAAAGTCAGTTGCAGTCGAACAACTTGATTATGTATGTAGTAAAGGCGTTTTAAAAATCAGTTTTCTCTCTGTAAGTTGTCTACAAGAAAACCTTTTTAAAGTATGGTCCAGTCGTGTGCCAACAGAGCAGTGGCACTTCTGTGTGTGTAAAGCTTTCCTTTAAACTGTCAGCTTTTGTTTACCGAGTCCTGACTATGGATATCACCATGGCTAGGTCAGAAGTGTTCTGCTTCAGAAGATGAAATAAGGCAGTATTACTTGGATGATTATATAACTATGAAAGTCACATTTACATTACATTTGGATTATAGTGTATCTTTTACTTTGTAATCTGAAATAAATATGATACTTTATTTTTTTCACCATCATTAGGGAAACACATTTTATAAAATAAGTGAATCTTCCAAGAAAGATTATCACATTTAAGCACCAAATGTGCAAAAGTAGGTGAACTATTACTTAATGTCATTTATTTACCTGTGTCTGGAGAAGGCATGCTAACACTAGACGACATTTTGTTGATAGCTCTGGAGACATGATAATGACCTTCAGAGCTTGAAGACCAGAATCTTACAGTGCGTGTGTATATGTGTATTCTTCCACCCCATGGAGGGTGAGTTCCCATATCACCCTCCCATCAGCCAAACAGATACCCCAGATGGTTAGAATTATATCCAAATTTAGAATAAATTAACTCTGAGGGTGTTGGGACTGTTTTGTTCTTAGACTTTGTGACATCTCCTTCAGTATTGCAGGTAAATTTTTAGTTTCTATTTGGGTAAAGATATGGAACTAGTGAGGGATTAATGTAATTTAAAATTTACATTTTTATTAGAAATCAATAAAACATTGCGTTTATTATTGACTACTATATAGGACCTTGAGAAAGTGAATTCACTTCTCTGTGTATGTTTTTATATACACAGTCATCCCTGTGAAAGGACTTACCCTCATTAGTAATTCAACAGTAACTCAGTATTTCGGAATAAGACATATTTATAGCTGATGTTGGCCAGTTTATCTTGTGTCGCATGCATTTTGAAGACTTTACAAGTCACAATAAACCTACTGTAGTAGGTTTCTGGCAAACATTTTAAAACATTAAAATGATGGTTTTGAATGCCTCACTCATTTCTGCTTTTATCAACCAAGCTCTTGGTGAGATTAATCACAAGACAGAGTACCAAGTATAGGTGTCTCCATCCTGAAATGTGCCTGTTCTCCATTTTAAGTTGCAGCTGATAAGGATCTCTCCTTTTGAGAAAATATATGAATTTAGCTGCTAAAATAGACTTTGTACTCTATTTATTAAATTGGATTTTATTTTAATTACATGATGCTTTAACATTTTCATGTTTTGGGCTGGAGTAGGCAAGATTCATCAAATATGACAATGTTTTATACTGTTCCTAAATAGCAAAATTATATTTTAGCTTCCTATTAAAATTTATTAGTAGAATTTTCATGTTTTCCGTGGATTGTAATGGTTTAATTATTTGAACTGAATGGTAATGAACTAACTGGTTATTTCTTGTGCAGTTTTACATGACTTCAAGGGAAATCAGGCTGAGACAAAAGATGAAGCATGAGAAAGACAGGTGAGTTTGGTAGTTACACCCTGATCATTCTCTCTCACTCACTCGAGACCATAGGTAATGCCTTAGGCATGCCAGTTTTCACAGTTTTTGTTGATAAATAGGAAAGTGTGGGAGATAACTGCAGGGAAAATAATTAGATTCCACTATCCTTTTTAGGAATTTGCTTTCAAATGTTGTTTATTCCATTCAATTTTTGTAACTTATTTCTGAAATCCCTCTCCCTCTCCCAATCCAAATACGTGTGTGCGTTTTTTAAGCACCCCACTGCTGCCTCTGCTAAGGTGCTTCAGTCATGTCCAACTCGGTGTGACCCCATAGACAGCAGCCCGCCAGGCTCCCCCATCCCTGGGATTCTCCAGGCAAGAACACCGGAGTGGGTTGCCATATCCTTCCCCAATGCATGAAAGTGAAAGGTGAAAGTGAAGTTGCTCAGTCGTGTCTGACTCTTAGCGACCCCATGGATTGCAGCCTACCAGGTGCCTTTAATAATACCTCCTAATGGTTTTCAGAAATCTGACATTTGAATTTGCATTGAACTGCATTGAAGAAAATCAGTACTAGGTGGTCTTCAAACACCATGTTCCCTCTAGAAATATGAAGTAAAAGGGACTCTCTTACTAAATGTTATTTAATTTTTTATTTTGAAGATTGCTACTCTCAGACCATTATAGTCGTCGAATCTCACAAGCATACACTCTGATGAATGAACTATTATCTGAATCAGTACAACTTCCAGCAGCTGCTCAGAAACTATTGCCTAACAGAAAAGCCCACATTCCCAGAAGGCAACTCTCTCCTTCTCCAAGAGGGTAAGACGAGGTCTGGCATGTCACTTGGGAAGATAACGCCAGGCGTGATAGTGTGGAGCGCCGATGTGACTCGGGTTCCATGTGTTCACTCTGAAATATGGTGATAAAGTGAAGGGGAACAGTGCCATCGTTAGTTTTCATCAGTTTATAGAATCACCAAGGAAAAGGACGAAAATGGCATTAAATATCTAATTAAAACGTAGCAAAGCACTTCTGAGTGCCTAATACAGTTTTTATATCCATTCAATCCTGTTTTCTTCCTTTCTGTAGTTTTTGTGACATTCCTTCTGTAATTTGCCTCCTAGCTGCTCTCCCTGTTTCTCCAGTTGGTTCCACTCTTGTAGGAAAACGATGGTCCTCATCAGCTCACTGCTTCTTCTGCTGTCCCCTCCGAGTTATTTGCCAATTCAGTTGTAGATACTGTCATGTTTCTTAAATTAATGACCTGCATTCAGTTTGGATATGAGTTCAGTAGGCAAGGATTAATTAAACATGGATGCTAAAGAAAAGCACCCAAGAGTAAAGTTTCTCATATGGCACACAAACACAAAATTTGTTAGTGACACATAAGGAGGAAATGAATTAGCAGTTTAATGTTGTTAAAAATTACCACCTTTGACAAAATAACTGATTAGGTTTGTAAACATGATCTCGTAACTTAAGAACCTAGAGGAAATGCTACCCAACGCAAACCTAGATGTAATCATACTACTTGTGTGTAATTTGAGGTGTAATCAAAATAGCAGAGATTCTCCTTGAATATTTCTTAGAATAATGCACACTATTTAATACATAAATAACTGGCAAATGTATACAGCCTTTGAAATGATTAGAGAGATAATAAAAACCAATTTCTTTGGGGAAAAAATGAGTAAACTTTGAAATATAAGTTACTATATACTAAATGACCACTGAGGTGCAGAATAAGCCAAGTCAAATGAATGTATTAATCTGAGCTGAAATTTGGATTTTTGAAATATATCACTGATAGAAGAGTCTAGAATATAATTATGTGATTTCTACTTCAGAGAGAATCGACATGGTCACAATTTCCCAATATACAGACCTGGAAAAGTCAGACATACATCCACCAAACCAAGTTATACCCAAAAGGGGAGACCTTTTGGGCAATCTCAAGGCTCACCTTGGCCACGTGGTAAGATTGAGAGCTTTCTTTTATCTTGTGTAATTTGGACCTATTCTTTCTTGGTTCCAGAGTTGTGTTTTCATTAGTGAAAAGTTTTAAATCTCAGTTAAAAGCAGTTCTCATTTCAACAGAATGCAAGAGACTGATGAAGATTTAGCTGTACTGGAATTTTGTTCTATTACTTTGAAATGAGAAGACCCTAGGAATCTACATAAACTAATGGCCTTTAATTCTGTGTGAGATGACTTATTCGGGAATCAGTTTCTTTGATGTGTCTGGTTAAAGATGTAGGCATTTTTACAATCAACTTCTAATAGATTACAGGATGGATATATCATAGAGGAGGAATAGAAGAGGCTCAGATGGAAATAATGTTTTTACCATTTTTGAATATTCTTTTCCATATTTAAACATATAACATCTGTTATTTACTTATTGGTGGGCTTCCCTGGTAGCTCAGCTGGTAAAGAATCTGCCTGCAATGCAGGAGACCTGGGTTCGATCCCTGGGTTGGTAAGATCCCCTGGAGAAGGGAAAGACTACCCACTCCAGTGTCCTGGCCTGGACTAGCCATCCTTTAATTAATTTTGCCATATTTGGGTTTTTGTTACTAAAGTAAAACATATTTATTTGTTTAAAAATGTATAATCATAGCTAACATGTAGTATAAATATGTACAGCTAAGACTGTATAATAATAACTAGTGAGCCAGGTTCTGTTTAATTATTAGAATTACAACTCTGTTATACTTTAATAAAACTTTTTTTTTTTTTTTGTAATTTTTTGAAAATCCGTCCTGAACCCTCCTCCCTCCTCCCTCCCCATACCATCCCTCTGGGTCGTCCCAGTGCACCAGTCCCAAGCATCCAGCATCGTGCATTGAACCTGGACTGGCATCTCGTTTCATACATGACATTTCACATGTTTCAATGCCATTCTCCCAAATCTTGCCACCCTCTCCCTCTCCCACAGAGTCCATAAGCCTGTTCTATACATCAGTGTCTCTTTTGCTGTCTCGTATACAGGGTTATCGTTACCATCTTTCTAAATTCCATATATATGCGTTAGTATACTGTATTGGTGTTTGTCCTTCTGGCTTACTTCACTCTGTATAATAGGCTCCAGTTTCATCCACCTCATTAGAACTGATTCAAATGTATTCTTTTTAATGGCTGAGTAATACTCCATTGTGTATATGTACCACAGCTTTCTTATCCATTCATCTGCTGATGGACATCTAGGTTGCTTCCATGTCCTGGCTATTATAAACAGTGCTGCGATGAACATTGGGGTACACGTGTCTCTTTCCCTTCTGGTTTCCTCAGTGTGTATGCCCAGCAGTGGGATTGCTGGATCATAAGGCAGTTCTATTTCCAGTTTTTTAAGGAATCTCCACACTGTTCTCCATAGTGGCTGTACTAGTTTGCATTCCCACCAACAGTGTAAGAGGGTTCCCTTTTCTCCACACCCTCTCCAGCATTTATTATTTGTAGACTTTTGGATCGCAGCCATTCTGACTGGTGTGAAATGGTATCTCATAGTGGTTTTGATTTGCATTTCTCTGATAATGAGTGATGTTGAGCATCTTTTCATGTGTTTGTTAGCCATCTGTATGTCTTCTTTGGAGAAATGTCTATTTAGATCTTTGGCCCATTTTTTGATTGGGTCATTTATTTTTCTGGAGTTGAGCTGGAGGAGTTGCTTGTATATTTTTGAGATTAGTTGTTTGTCAGTTGCTTCATTTGCTATTATTTTCTCCCATTTATTTTTATTTCTCTACAACTCTGTTAGAAAGGTAGTACTGTGTTCCCATTTTAAGCATCAGAAAGCTAAGGCAGAGAAAGTTGAAATAACTCCCCAAGATCAGATATCTAGGAAGTGGTAGAGTCTGTATTCAAACCCAGTCAGGGCCACATCTAAAACGTGACCTTTAGTATGCTGCCTCAGTTGAGAAAATTGGAGTTTCCATAAATCACAATCCTTTAGATAAAATTTTATAATTTTGTTAACTCTTGATTTTGGTTGACAGATTACAATAAGAAAACTGTTCTTTTTAAAACTAGAATTTCAAAATAGTAACCTTTAAAAACTTTTTAAAAAAATTTTATACCTTATAAATTTACAAAAATTAAATATCCAAAATTGGAGAGGATTTTAAACTTGAATCATGGTTTCTTAACGTCATATGGAAAAGTCTTGGATTATGTGGAAATACGTCTTTTTTCTTGGACCTGTCCAGTGTTAGGCTTGTATTGTTACGTTGCACTTGACTGGGCTGAGACTTCGGCCCCCTTTGGACCCATTACGTGCTCCCTCTTGCTGAGCTATGCTTGAGGAGGTGTTCCTGCTGCTGAGGCGCACAGAAGTCCTCAGTAACCCCCAGCCTGTGCAGATAAGTCCAGACCCTCTCCCTAGCCTGCAAGGTGTCTTCCCCATCGGTTTCCTTAGCCTCCTTCCTCCATAACATCCAGATAACCCACGACACTTGCAGGCTTGTTTTCCAAACACATGCTGTGTGCTCCCATTCCAGCACTCAAATTTCCCCTTATTACCGTAATGATACCCTTCCAGTGTCTTGGAAGACATCCCTAATTTCAGTTATTTAGCTGTTCTAACCTGATGTAATGATTTTAACATCTATTTTCATTTTTAAATTGGCTAATACTTAACTTGCACAGTGGTGTGAACAGTAGAGACAAATAGTAGTAGCACTGGGGGGGACCTCCCAAAGGTGGCTCCGTGGGAAAGAACCTGCCTGCCAGTGCAGGAGGTGTGGGTTTGATCCCTGGATCGGGAAGATCCCCTGAAGGAGGAAATGGCAACCCACTCCAGTATTCTTGCTGGGATGATCCCATGGACAGAGGAGCCTGGTGGGCTGTAGTCCGTGTGGTCACAAAGAATTGGATATGACTGAGCAACTGAGCTCAGTAGCACAGTAGCTCTGGTAACAAATCAGGTTTTTTTATTTGTTCTCTGAATCCTCAGTCCAGTGTTTCTGCCCCTTCTGAGGCACTACTGCAACGGGCCTTATGTCGTAGTCATGTATAAAGTTGGTTTTGTCCCATTATAGACTAAATGTTTTGAGGGTAGCAAGACTCTCTTCATCTTGTGGTGGTGGTGGTATTCAGTAGCTAAGTCATGTCCTACTCTTTGCAAACCCATGGACTGCTACACGCCAGGCTTCCCTGTCCTTCACTATCTCCTGGAGTTTGCTCAAACTCATGTCCGTTTTGTCGATGATACCATCTCACCATCTCATCCTCAGGCACCCCCTTCTCCTCCTGCCCTCGGTCTTTCCCAGCATCAGGGTGTCTTCCAGTGAGTCATCTCTTCAAATAAGGTAGCTACCTTATTGGAGCTTTAGCATCAGTCTTTCCAATGAATATTCAAGGTTGATTTTCTTTAGGATTGACGGGTTTGATCTCCTTGGTGTCCAAGGGACTCTCAAGAGTCTTCTCCAGCACCACAGTTCAAAAGCATCAATTCTTTGGTGCTCAGTCTTCTTTATGATCTCTTACATCCATACATGATTACTGGAAAAACCATAGCTTTGACTCTATGGACCTTTATCAGCAAAGTGATGTCTTTGCTTTTTAATATGCTGTCTAGGTTTGTCATAGTTTTCCTTACAAGGAGCAAGCATCCTTTATTTTCACGACTGCAGTCACCGTCTGCAGTGATTTGGGAACCCAAGAAAATAAAATCTGTCACCGTTTCCACTTTTTATCCATCTATCCGCAATGAAGTGATGGGACTGGATGCCATGATCTTCATTTTTTGGATATTGAGTTTAAGCCAACTTTTTCCCTCTGCTCTTTTACCCTCATCAAGAGACTCTCTAGTTTCTTTCCCTTTCTGCCACTGGTATTGTATCATCTGCATATCTGAGGTTACTGATACTTCGGGAAATCTCGATTCCAGCTTCTGCTTCATCCACCCCAGCATTTTGCATGATGTACTCTTCATAGAAGTTAAATAAGCAGGGTGACAATATACAGCCTTGATGTATTCCTTTCCCAATTTGGAACCAGTCCATTGTTCCATGTCCAGTTCTAACTGTTGCTTCTTGACCTGCATGCAGGTTTCTCAGGATGCAGGTAAGGTGGTCTGGTATTCCCATCTCTTGAAGAATTTTCCACAGTTTGATCCATACAGTCAAAAGCTTTAGCATAATTGAATAATTAGATAAATGGGGGAAAAAACTATCTAGTTTTTTGCCTAAAAATAGCTATTTATAAACTAATTATTGTTCAAGTATATTAATGGGTAGATATTATAGTACTTACACAGTAATCATAGAACAGTATATGACTAGCTGTTATCCGAGGGCCTGTCACTTAGCTTCCCTAGATCTCTAAAGGTAAGGTAGTAGAGGCAGCTTGAGGGACTGTGAACACAATGACCTTCCTGACTGCCTCTGCCACACCCAGAACCAGCCGTTCCCCTGGCAGCATTCAGAGGCAATGGAGAAACCCAGTCAGTGTAACAGTCAACTTGACCCCACTGAGGCAAGTTTACTCATTGTACAGATGAGAAGTTTGGATCCATCAAGATTTAACGATTCCCTGAAGTTCTTCTGTAAAAGAAATTTTCCTAAAAATACTTGTGGGTTTGACTATATATGTTGCTATCTGTCTTTTATAAAGCAGTATACAGTGGGTTTTTTGGCTATTTTATTCAGCCCTGTGTACAAACTGTTAAAGGTAAGCGTCTTTTCTTCCCCTTGTTTTATGGTTAATTCTATCAAAAATAATATATAGAGACTATATAAGTATCTGAGAGGCATTATAGGCATAAATAATAGGGTCTAGCCTTTGAAATTATCCAGGTTCATAGCCCAGCTCCCTTGCTTACTTTGTGTCATCAGATATGTTTTTAAAAATCTACCTCATAGAGTTGTTGAGGATTACAAGTAAAGTATTTTCAATAACATATACAGTAAATGGATGCTACCAATCCTGGAATTTAAGAACCCTTAATTGATCCTTCTCTTCGCATTTTGCCTAGGTATTCCACTGGGAATAGGCTTATATGCCTGGATTTTCCAGTTGCCAGAGATGTTGTTGAGGCACATGTGCCAGATGAGAAAGGGCTGTGGTTGTCCTATAGAGATACCAAGCCTCAAAGTAGACTTTCCCTTCCTTCAGCTACACTCTTGTTTTGCTTTCTTGGTTCAAATCAGCCATCTTTTACTGTGCTCAGTTGCTTAAGTCATGTCCACCTCTTTTCAACCCCATGAGCTGTAGCCTACCAGGCTCCTCTATCCATGAGATTCATGAGATTTTTCAGGCAAGAATACTGGAGTGGATTGCCATGCCCTCCTTCAGAGCATCTTCCCTATCTAGGGGTTGAACCCATGTCTTCTGCATTGCAGGTGGACTTTTTACTGCTGAGCCATTGGGCCTCTACTAATCATATTTCTGTCCTCAGTGAATTTACAACTTGAAAGATGAAAAATTACACATACATACGGAAAGTTGAAGGAGTTTTCCTGTCTTTGTAGAAACTGCTACTTTTACCACACAGAGAAAAGCTGGTGCAGCCAAAATGGTGGTTAGAAAGGTTGTACAATCTCCAGTTATCATCCGAAAAGGTATGGGATAAAGGATAGAAAGTTCTGAGGCTTAATACTAAAAATTTTTAAATCATAAATCACTCTTAGAAATGTCAAATACAGATTTTAGTATGAAGAGTGTGGCTGGATGGTGGTAATGGGCTTAATAAGCGTACTGCTCAACATAAAAACAAGTAGTCAGGAAGGTGCTGTGCTCACATAGCCATAGAGCACATAGACCCATAAGTATGGCCAAATTAGCTCTCGTCTGATCAGCTAGAGAGAAGGAAATTATAACTCATTATCTCAATTCCTGACATCTCCTCCAGCCCATCCCTCAACTGCTGTTACTTTTCACAATTTAAAACACAGTTTCACATTCATCCTCCTTTTAACTCTCAGGTTGTTAATGCCAGGTTGGTAGGGCAACTCTTATCCCCATCTTAAGCTGAGCAAACTAATGCAGAGAAGTGGCCTCCTCACATACCCTTAGAACAGTAGAAAGAACAGCTACAGACTGAAAGTAAGGGGATGGAAAAAGATATTCCTTGTAAATGGAAATCAAAAGAAAGGTGGAGTAGAAATACTCATATCAGACAAAATAGAACCCTAACCCTAACATATCAGACAAACTTTAAAGAATATTACAAGAGAGAAGAACACTACATAATAATCCAAGATAAGATATAACAATTGCAAACATAGGAGCACCTCAATATATAAGGCAAATACTAGCAGCCATAACAGGAGAAATTGACAATAACACAATAATAGTAGGGGATTCTAACACCCCACTTTCATCAGTGGATAGATCATCCAGACAGAAAATCAATGAAGACTCACAGTTCTTAAATGACACATAGACCAGATGGACTTAACTAATATTTACAGAGCATCCCATCCAAAAGCAGCAGAATACACATTCTTCTCACGTGCACATGGAATATTCTCCAGGATTGATCACATGCTGGGCTACAAAGCAAGCCTTCGTAAATTTAAGAAAATTGAAATTATATCAAGCATCTTTTCTGACCACAACACTATGAGATTAGAAATCAACTACAAGGAAAAAAAACTGGAAAAAACACCAATATGTGGAAGCTAAACAGTATGCTACTAAACAGCCAATGAGTCACTAAAGAAACCAAGGCATAGAGAAAAACGGCAGTGAAGGCACAGTGATCCAAACCCATGGGACACAGTTCTAAGAGGGAGGTTTCCAGCAATACAGTCCTACCTCAGGAAATAAGAAAAGTTTCAGATAACAGTCGAACCTTACAACTAAAGCAACTACAGACAGAAGAACAAACAAAATCCAAAGTCAGTAGAATGAAAGAAATCATAAAGATCAGAGCAGAAATAAATGAAAGAGATGAAGCAAACAGTTGAAAAAGATCAATGAAACTAAAAGCTGGTTCTTTGAAAAGATAAACAAAAGTGATAAACCAGACTCAAGAAAAAAAGGGAGAGGGCTTAAATCAATAAAATTTGAAATGAAAAAGAAGTTACAGTGGACACTGCAGAAATACAGAGGATCATAAGAGATTACTACAAGCAACTATATGACAATAAAATGGACAACCTAGAAGAAATGGACACATTCTTAGAAAAGTACAATCTCTGAAGACTAAATCAGGAAATAGAAAATATGAACAAACCGATCACAAGTACTGAATTGAAACTGATTTTAAAACTTCCAACAAACTCAAGTCCAGGACCAGATGGCTTCACAGGTGAGTTGTATCAAACAATTGGAGAAGAGTTAACAAAACTGTCTTTCTGAAACTATTCCAAAAGAGTGCCATGGAAAGAATACTCCCAAACTCATTCTGTGAAGCCACCATCACCCTGATACCAAAACCAGACAAAGATGGCACACAAAAAAAGAAAATGACAGGACAATATCACCAATGAACATAGATGCAAAAATACTCAACAAAATACTAGCAATACCTTAAAAGGATCATACACCATGATCAAGTGGGATTTATCCCAGGGATGCAAGGGTTTTTCATGCCTAGAGAATTTCCCTTAGCATTTGTTGTAAAACTGGTTTAATGGTGCTGAATTCTCTTAACTTCTGCTTGTATGGAAAGCTTTTGATTTCTCCCATCAAATCTGATCGAGAATCTTGCTGAGTAGAGTGTTCTTGGTTAAAAGTTCTTCCCTTTCATCACTTGAAATATATCATGCCATTCCCTTCTGGCTTGTAGAGGTTCTGTTGAGAAATCAGCTGATAATCTTGTGGGATTTCCATTGTATGTTGTCTTTATTTCCCTTCTTGCTTTTACATTTTTATCTTTGTTTTTAATTTTTGTCAGTTTGATTACTACATGTCTCAGTGTATTCTTCCTTGAGTTTATCCTGCCTGGGACTTTGTGCCTCCTGTACTTGGTTGACTATTTCCTTTTAGGGATGTTTTCAGCTATTATCTCTTCAAATATTTTCTCAGGTCCTTTCTCTCTTCTCCTTCTGGGACCCATATAATGCAAATATTGGTGTGTTTAATGTTGTCCCAGAGGTCTCTTAGGCTGTCTTCATTTATTTTCATTCTTTTTTCTATATTCTGTTTCGCAGCAGTAATTTCCACCATTCTGTCTTTCATGTCACTTACCTGTTTTTCTGCCTCAGTTATTCTGCTATGGATTCCCTCTCGTCTACTGTTCATTTCTGTTCATTCTTCTACGTCTTTGGTAAACATTTCTTGCATCTTCTCCATTATTTTTCCAATATCCTAGATTATCTTCACTATCATTATTCTACATTCTTTTTATGGAAGGTTGCCTAGCTGCACTTAATTTATTTGTTTTTCTGGAGATTTACCTTGTTCCTTCATCTGGGACATAATCCTATTTCTTTTTATTTTGGTTAGCTTTCCGTGATTGTAGTTTTTGGTTTGGAGGCTATAGTTCTTGTTTCTTCTGTCTGCCCTCTGGTGAATGAGGATAAGAGGCCTATGCCAGCTTCTGGATGGGAAGGACTGGCTGCGGGGAAAATGGGGGTCTTGCTCTGGTGGGCAGGGCTGTGCTCAGTAAAATTTCAATCCAAGTGTCTGCTGATGGGTGGGGCTGTGCTTCCTCCCGGTTAGTTGTTTGGCCTAAGGCATCCCAATCCTGGAGTCTCCTGGCTTTCAGTTCAGTTCAGTCGCTCAGTCGTATCCGACTCTTTGCGACCCCATGAATCACAGCACGCCAGGTCTCCCTGTCCATCACCAACTCCCAGAGTTTACCCAGACTCATGTCCATTGAGTTGGTGATGCCATCCAGCCATCTCATCCTCTGCTGTCCCCTTCTCCTCCTGCCCCCAATCCCTCCCAGCATCAGGGTCTTTTCCAATGAGTCAACTCTTCGCATGAGGTGACCAAAGTATTGGAGTTTCAGCTTCAACATGAGTCCCTCCAATGAACACCCAGGACTGGTCTCCTTTAGGATGGACTGGTTAGATCTCCTTGCAGTCCAAGGGACTCAAGGGTCTTCTCCAGCACCACAGTTCAAAAGCATCAATTCTTTGGCGCTAAGCTTTCTTCACAGTTCAACTCTCACATACATATATGACCGCTGGAAAAACCATAGCCTTGACTAGATGGACCTTTGTTGGCAAAGTAGTCTCTGCTTTTCAATATGCTATCTAGGTTGGTCATAACTTTCCTTCCAAGGAGTAAGCGTCTTTTAATTTCATGGCTGCAGTCACCATCTGCAGTGATTTTGGAGCCCCCCAAAATAAAATCTGACACTGTTTGCATTGTTTCCCCATCTATTTCCCATGACGTGATGGGACAGATACCATGATCTTCGTTTTCTGAATGTTGAGCTTTAAGCCAACTTTTTCACTCTCCTCTTTCACTTTCATCAAGAGGCTTTTTAGTTCTTCTTCACTTTCTGCCATACGGGTGGTGTCATCTGCATATCTGAGGTTATTGATATTTCTCCCAGCAGTCTTGATTGCAGCTTGTGCTTCATCCAGCCCAGCATTTCTCATGATGTACTCTGCATATAAGTTAAATAAGTAGGGTGACAATATACAGCCTTGAGTATCCTTTTCCTATTTGGAGCCAGTCTGTTGTTCCATGTCCATTTCTAACTGTTGCTTCCTGACCTGCATACAGGTTTCTCAAGAGGCAGGTCAGGTGGTCTGGTATGCCCATCTCTTTCAGAATTTT
Source organism: Bos indicus (assembly GCF_029378745.1). Taxonomy (NCBI): domain Eukaryota; kingdom Metazoa; phylum Chordata; class Mammalia; order Artiodactyla; family Bovidae; genus Bos; species Bos indicus. Next base: position 37,066,894 of record NC_091779.1, read on the forward strand.
CCACAGTGTATTGTGATCCACACAGTCAAAGGCTTTGTCATAGTCAATAAAGCAGAAATAGATGATTTTCTGATCCAGCGGATGTTGGCAATTTGATCTTTTTGATCTCCTGGCTTTATGGTAGGGCTAATGGTGACCTCCAAGAGGACTTATGCCAAGACACATATCCCAGGACTGCTGCTGCCAATGCCCTGGTCCCCACAATGGGCCACTGCTGACCCATCAGTCCTTCTAATGAACACCCAGGACTGGTCTCCTTTAGGATGGACTGGTTGGATTTCCTTATAGTCCAAGGGACTCTCAAGAGTCTTCACAGCACCACAGGTCAAAAGCATCAATTCTTTGGTGCTCAGCTTTCTTCACAGTCTGACTCTCATATCCATACATGACTACTGGAAAAACCATAGCCATAGCTCAGATTATGCAGATGACACCACCCTTATGGCAGAAAGTGAAGAGGAGAGTGAAAAAGTTGGCTTAAAGCTCAATATTCAGAAAACAAAGATCATGGCATCTGGTCCCATCACTTCGTGGGAAATAGATGGGGAAACAGTGGAAACAGTGTCAGACTTTATTTTGGGGGGCTCCAAAATCACTGCAGATGGTGATTGCAGCCATGAAATTAAAAGATGCTTACTCCTTGGAAGGAAAGTTATGACCAACCTAGATAGCATATTAAAAAGCAGAGACATTACTTTGCCCACAAAGGTCCGTCTAGTCAAGGCTATGGTTTTTCCAGTGGTCATGTATGGATGTGAGAGATACATGTATATGTACAACTGAATCACTTTGGTATACACCTGAAAACTAACACAATATTGTTAATCAAACATTGTTAACTGCTACTCAAATATTGTTAATCAACCTGGAGAAGGAAATGGCAACCCATTCCAGTACTCTTGTCTGGAAAATCCCATGGACAGAGGAGCCTGGTAGTCCATGGGTGCACAAAGAGTCAGATATGACTGAGCGATTTCACTTTTCTTTCCTAATCAACCATACTCCAATGTAAAATAAAAAGTTAAAAAGTTGGCCAGAATTCAGTTTCCTTCTCTCACACCAACAGAACAGGAATTGCTAGAATCCTAAAGCCAAGCAGACCTTGTGATTCCAATATTAGATGAGATTGGCTGCCTTGGATTTGACAGTAAGAGTCACAATAAGGAACAAACTTAGCAATGAATCTGTCCTAAAGTATGCTTTGTTCTTTTCCCTGGAAAGGCCCCAATGCTCCCTGTCAGCACTGTATAAAAAGTCACAGAAGCGCTGGGCTCGCGCCTCAAACCAAGGAGGTGTGTATAGAGTATGAGAGAGAAGAGACTGTGGTGAGCCCGTGGTTGGTACCTTCAGACATCTGTGCGATTCTCCACGAGAGTCACAGTTCCCTGCTACAGGTATGCATTACTCCAAGTTGCAGTTTGCCTGGTGATTATTTGTATTCTTAAGGATTTTGTCTTTGCATATTTACTTATTTGTGTGTGTGTGGGATGTAGACATACTTCAGGGTTGTTAGGTCAGTTTGAAGTTGTGATTCAAAGCATCTACACTTTGGGCTGAATACTCCAGCATTTGTCTTTCGGAATTTTCCTTGACTGCGTATTTTCTTTTTAACAACAAAAACACAACCCAAACAAAACACAACAAAAATGTAAGAACAGAATATTGTACTCTAGGTGCGACAGTCCGCTGTCTACTCCTCAGGCCTGGTGCCAGCATCTCGTTGTGTCAAGTGGTCCCATCGCCAGTCCAGATGTGCTGGGCAGCGACAGCCCTGGTTCTCTTCACATTTCCGTCACTCTTTGGTGGATGAGCAGCTCTAGGGCCTTTGGAAAACTTAGCTCATGTGCCATTTATTTTTTTTTCCTCAGGACCACAATTCACTGTTTTTCTTAATTTGATAGGACTCCTCACCAACTGAAGAAAAGTCAGAGGCTCCTTTGGGGGTAGGTGGCACGGAGAGCTTGTCCGAGAGCACAGGCAGCATCCTGAGCAAGCTTGACTGGGATGCTGTGGAAGACATGGTGGCCGGCGTGGAGGATAAGAGCCTCTCTGTCCGCTGGGCCCTGGACCTGTAAGACCCAAACACCGCTCTGCCTCCACGTGAAGGCCCACAACTCAGCGATGAAGTTCAGCAAGACTTTGTGGGTTTAAGGGAGAGAAGCAATGGAGGAAGCAATGTGAATTTACCACCTGTAGGCACCCTTACTTGGATTAGACATTTTAATAAGGAAAATAAACATTTCTCAATGATTTTACCTTCAAAGGAAAAGGGTTAACTATAGTCGTATGATATGTTTTTGCATTTGACTTATTATCTTTAGGTATAATTTTTTAAATGATGAAATAAACAGTACCTTTCAAGCCAAACTTATATTTAAGCTACTTTCAATAAAAATCTATCTTGCATCTTCCTTTATCTCCTGAGTTTTGAGAAACAACCTTATGTGGGTAAATCTGATAGAAAAAAAAATTCTTTCATTGAGGTGAAGTTCACTGTCTCACCTGAGACACTCTATAATGAACTCCATTTAAAACATATCCTAAAATTGTATAGGGCTTGACCTAGGAGTAAAAAGGAACTAACCACCTTCCACCAATTCTGAACTTCTAAATAAACCACATTTCATGTCGTCCAGATCTCCTGTCCTCTGTCCTCAGCTGAAAAAGACTTGGAGGAAGAAAAGGAAATGGATGATTTGGGTGGGGAAGAAAGAGACCGTGACTCCTGACTCTGGAAGGCGCATGTTAACTTCATGAGAACCGAGGGGCAGAGACCTGGGTAATTCTGGTGCTGCACCCAAACAGCGTCACAATCTTGGAAATAATTTTTTATGAGAAAAAACCTAAAAACCTTCACATATTTGTCCATTTTTAGTGCCGTATCAAAGAATATTATCTGAAAAAGAATGTTAAATATTCCTTCTTTTCCAACTACCTACCTGTGTGATGCCAGACTTTTTTCATACACTTCAACTCAAAAGACATCAATGCAGAAACTGGTTTGAGAATTCAGCAGTCATCTGTTAAACCAGAAATGAAGATACTTGTAAAACTTTCAAACATTGCCATGCATCACATGTTAACATTGAATGGGGGTTATTGTAATTTAAACATTTTTCTCAGTTTTCATTTCTGACATAAATATTGACAGATATACCTACGTTAAAGCTCTTTGGGCTCCTCAATAACCTTGAGTATAAAGAGAACAAAAAGTTTAAGAACTGCTGCTTTAGCACTAACAATGTGAACTGAGCCCACCAGACTTTTGTTGTTCAGTAACTCAGTCATGTCGGACTCTGTGCCCTGTGGACTGCAGCTCGCCAGACTTCCCTGTTCATCTCTGAGCTTGCTCAAACTCATGTTCTTTGAGTTGGTGATGCAATCTCCATCTCATTCTCTGTCATCCCCTTCTTCTCCTGCCTTAAATCTTTCCCAGCATCAAGGTCTTTTCAGACTATATAGAGTCAATAGTGACATTTCACTCTCACTACTTCACAATAAACTGGAGTTACACCTGTTCACTCCTGTTCTGATTTAAACATTTGGTTGGCTTTTGAGGGTATTGCCTCCAGTGTTTTTTCATTTCTCCCTTTAGATCCATATTTATGCGTAGTATTTCTCTTCTGACTGAAGATCATTAGTGTTTCTTCTTGTGAAGATCTGGCAATTCTCTCAGGTTTCACTGACGAACTATTATCTTTCACTGTCATTTTTTAAGGGTATTTTTGCAGCAGTTATTCTAGGGCTAGGTCTTTACTTCTAAGAGGGCCTTCCCGTTGTATAAACTGGATGCCTGGAATGTTAATAGGCTGTCAGCAAGATCTCCACATTGTAGCTTAGCTGGGCCTCCAACATCCCCCGGAGACTGTTGTCTCTCAACGTTTTATTATAGTAACAGCTTTCTGGTAAAGCCTCTTGTACTCTTGCACAGAACTGGATATGAGCAGCTCAGCTCTTGTCCAAGGACACCCAGGGAGCCCCCACACGAGGCCTTACAGAGTCTGGTCAATGGTTACCACCCTACACTTCGACTTCTGCCTCCTCAGCGGGACTGCTGTGGTCTCCTTGGACATAACTTGTTATGCTGGACTCGTGATGATACACTTAAAAAGCCAAGCACCGGTGAGACTTACCTTGCGAGCTTCTCTTCCCTCAGGGATCACCATCTCTTGTATGCTGTCCAGTGTCTAAAAGCAGCTGCCTCACATATACTTCGTCCAGTTTTATGGTTAAAGCAGCAAGGCTAGTCCTGTATCAATTATTCTGTCATAGCTAGAAGCGGAAGTCTTCTCTGGTCTCGGTGAACTTTGCAAACCTGAAAGAGGACTGAAGGGGGTAGAACGTGTCAGTAGAGGACTGATGGTCCTAGGCAGTCTCCAGCATCTAGCTTGAATGTGTTCTTATGGTCTTCAAAAAACTGCAGTATAATTTGTGTGCCTGACACAGAAAACATCCTTCCAAGGAACGGTCTAGACTGTGTACCTTCCAAACATAGGTTAAAAGAAACAGTTTCCACATCTAGATTTTGGCACTTACCATACTTGCGGTTACAGTTATCAAAAGGATTCCTAACTTATCAAAACAATATAATTTTACTCACATTTTTATTAGAAAATATGTTATACAGCATTTAATAGCATGCAGCACTAAACCAAAGCCACATCTGAGTGTCCTACTCTTTATTCTGGCTGAGTTTGGAATCTGTAAACAAAGGAAGCTCAAACACAAGACTTCTGCCAAGAAATTACATCCATGGACCTGGGTGAATATCACTGACTTCAGCCTATTATTTCTAGCCCTAGTACATGCTCACATATTTGATGGCTTCATGAAAAGCCATTATAGCTTAAACCTTTTTTCATTTCCCAACAATTCAAGTAATTATTTGTGTCTTGTTTAGCTTTTCTATAAGAAACCAATCCTTGGATCTTACTGAAGAAATAGAGACAGGAATGGTGTAGCAGTCACACTGGTAGCCCTCCAGAACTCCACTTTCCTGTAGGCACTGCTCGTATCCTGACCCTTCGTGTGTCTTCAGCATCCAGACTGTGACTGTGTGTCATTAAGGAGACCCTAACAGAAACTACAGAGAAGGCAATGGCACCCCACTCCAGCACTCTTGCCTGGAAAATCCCATGGACGGAGGAGCCTGGTGGGCTGCAGTCCATGGGGTCGCGAAGAGTCGGATACGACTGAGCAACTTCCCTTTCGCTTTTCACTTTCCTGCACTGGAGAAGGAAATGGCAACCCACTCCAGTGTTCTTGCCTGGAGAATCCCAGGGACGGGGGAGCCTGGTGGGCTGCCGCCTATGGGGTCGCACAGAGTCGGACACGACTGAAGCAACTTAGCAGCAACAGAAACTAATGCTTTCATTTTCATGAAGATTGAATCTGGGGAATGTGAGAAGAAAAGAACCCTTGTTAGGTAAGGTTGGTGTATAGGTTGGGAATGAATCTATGTATGTGGGGCGTAGGACCAACTTCTGTGGGGAGTTGCCTAGCTGAAGGGAAAGTTTTTATATAGGATTTTATAAAATTGATACTAATTTGAAAATAATTATTTAAACTATTTTCAAATCCAGGAAATATAAGAACAAGGTAATTAAAATAACTTCAGTGTTAAGAACTTTAAAATGGTAAATAAAATATTTTACCATTTGATAAATTATTTTTATTTCTTCTAAGACCTAAATGAAAGGATAATAAAGGAATATTAAAATGTATAAATCAACACAAGTTAAGAGAATTGGACAGGAGATATTACTGGAGAAGAGAAGTCACAGGAGGTCTAAGAGGGTGGAGGAAGCCATAATATAATTTGTGCAGAAAAGGGTAATGATAAACAGTGTACTTAAGACTCAGAGCTGACAAGTACAAAAAGGGAGATGTGGTGAGACAATCATGGTGTAAGTCTTATTAGAACAGTTGCAACTCCTTATCTCTCTATCCCTTGTGCATAGAACTCCCAGCATCTATGCCCCAGGCAAGAGTCCAGCTTCCCATCTGATGACCTTAGAGCTGCTGCTGCTGCTAAGTCGCTTCAGTCATGTCCGACTCTGTGTGGCCCCATAGACGGCAGCCCACCAGGCTCCCCCGTCCCTGGGATTCTCCAAGCAAGAACACTGGAGTGGGTTGCCATTTCCTTCTCCAGTGCATGAAAGTGGAAAGTGAAAGTGAAGTCGCTCAGTCGTGTCCAACTCTTAGCGACCCCATGGACTGCAGCCCACCTTAGAGTAGACAGCAGCGAATCTGGCCTGCTTTCTGTTCTTTTAAATAAAGTTTTACTGAAAGACAACCTGCCCATCCATTTATATGTTATCTGTGCTGCTTTTGCACAGCAGAGGCAGAGATGCATTTTTGCTACACAGACCATGTGACTTGCAAAGCCTAAAATACTTATTTTCTGATTCTTTACAGAAAAAGTTTGCGAATCACTGCTGTAGACTTGAGCCCACCAGATGAAATCCACCTATACATTCAGAGCTCCAATAAACTTTCTAGTACCCTGCTTTAAACCTGAAGGGACAGTTAGGCATCACTTGACTTGCAGGAAGAAACCCTCTTCATGAAAGAGACAGTCCAAATTAAATGAGCAAAGTAACAGAGAGATCTGGTTTGTTAACCAAAGAAGAAATGGTTTTTACAACTAATGAATTGGAAGGCTCCAACAATGACAGAGGAATCCCTATTGTGAGAATTCCTATGAGGTTATTTTTGTTAATAAAGCAGATTGATATTTCTAACTGATGAGTGGTAGGAGTTCAACATCAATTGATTCCCATTTAAAAAAGGAGTATACATGTATTTACCAAGTATATGTGTGGCTTCATTCCCATTGTCCCTACTCTTGACTCTTGAGTGAAGGATAGTGGTTTCTCATTCAGGCAGGAAGCTAAGTAGATTATGTATTTTCCTTGCAGAATACTCCACCAGCAGATGGATATATGTCTAGATTTGGGGCAAATGGCAGCAAGCTTGATTGTGATTGCAGGTCCATGCTACAGTACCTCTACCCTGGCTCTGCTGACAATAAAGCTGTTAATTTTATCTCCATCTGTCTGACTTCAGTTTGTAATTCTTATCAGAATTCCAAGGAGTGAGGGAATGTGATTTTTCAACCTCCTTAAATCTGAACATAGGATGCATTGGCTGTGGCTTGAGCTCAGGGCACCAAATGGCAACTGAGAAGTTTACTTTTTAATCTGATAGATTGATATGAGATGTTGCATTCACAAAATAAGAACAAGTTACTGTATGAAAGAGGCAACCAGAGAACAAGAAGAAGCTCTTTGAAAGAAAGTTAATAGGAGAGTTAGAAGATAAAGTTGAAAAGTTCTCAAATATAGCATCAAAAGACCCAAGAAAAGAGCAAAAAACATAACTGAGGAGATGAGTCCAGGAAGAATAATATCTAACAAATTACAGAGAAAGAAACTAAAGGGAAAGAAATTATCAAAGAAAATTCTCCATAACTAAGAACACGGATCAAAAGTCTATAACATACCCTGAAAAATGAATTTTTAGAGATCCACTAAGAAACATCACAGTGAAATTTTACAATATGAGAAATACAGAAACTAAGTTTCTAGAAAGGGAAAGCAAAGATCATATGCAGAGGAACAATAAATCAATATCGTGGCAGCCCTCTTAACAGCAACACAGGCTAGATTATAGCGAAAGTATTTTCAAAGGGAAAAATTTCAATTTGGAATTTTAGACCCAGTTATCAACCATGAGGTGAGGATAAACATGTTTTCAAACATTCAATGATTCAAAAATTTTGTTCCTGTGTGTCTGTTCTTAGGAAACTACTGCAGGATATACTCAAGCAAACCGAACATTTTTAAGCAAAAAGGAGAAAAGTTAAGGTTCCAGTCACAGGTCCTGGATCCAACCAGAACAGGGGTAGGAAAAGTCTACCCCCAGGTAGAACACTTTGGTAGCAGTCCTAAAAAATCAGTCCAGATAGGTGCAAAGGTAAGAATAGCTCCAGGAAGGCATTTCTTGATGGAAATATAGGGGAGGGGCAGTGAGGAGAAGACCCAAAGGAGTGATCTGAAAGACCATTCTTTGTGGAAATTATGTAAGTTGAACAGCAAAGCAACCTCACTAAAGGGAAAACAAGGAAATAAAGGAAATGCATTCATAGTAAACTAAACATTAGTTCTGATTGAATAATATTTACATTAGTTTTATATACAATAATATTTACATTAGTTTTATAATTAGTTTTATATTACAGAAATGCTCATTAAATATAGTGATATCCATATTGGGACGAGAGGGAATAAGCCTGAGAGCCAAGTCTTTATCATAAAAAATCAATAGATCATAATATAATATCTAAGGAGTAGAATGAATAAATTACAATAGTATATTCTTTAGAAATACATGTTCAGCTATTCAGAGATCAGAATGGTTGCCTGAATTAACAAGGGATTCTTTCTTTAATTAGAAAAAAAACCCTAAATAATAGAAATGTTATTATATTAAAAGCCTGCCTCAATAACATTTTTATCTTGGAATTACTATAAACTATATAAAAGGCAGGATTTTGAAGATTCAGTGGACAGTTTTAAGCCAAGCAGAGATGCAAGACTATTCTTCTTTGGCTCCTTTCCACACTTCACATCACGGTGATTCCTCATGGGCTTCCTCCGGATGAAGCAGGGTAAGTCATGTTGTCTTTTATGTGGTTCTCTACCTTCAACTCACTAAATCTTACTAAGGAAATTCACACCTGTTCTCTCCTCATTACAATTTAAAGCACTGGCCACTATTTTAGTCAACCAAAGCTATATGATTAATTTAAACATCCTAATCAATTCTACAAATACATTAGGCCAGTTCTCTCCTTCCACTATTGGAGAAGGGAATGGCAAATCACTTCAGCATTCTTGCCTTGAGAGCCCCATAAACAGTATGAAAAGGCAAAAGGATATGACACTGATGAGCCCCTAGGTCACAAAAAAGTCAGACACGACTGAACGGCTGAACAACTCCTTCCACTGCCACCACCCCAGCTGGAGTTGGCATCATCTTCTGCAGAGCATTTTGGCTCCCCTCTTATCACTGTCAGAGCTCTTTAGAAAAGGCAAGTCTGACTTCACAAATGCTAATCCCTGTTCCACTTCCCACCTACCTTAATGGCTCCCCATTGCTCACAGGACATCCTTAACATGGCCTACAAAGGGACGATTTGTCCCATTTATTTCATTAGCATCATCATTCTACTCTCATTTTTTCTCTGTCATTCACAAGAACTGCGAAGCTTTTGAAAGCAATATGCTTTCTTCAGGCCCTTTGCATATGCTGTGTAATAAATTCTTCTTGCATACGCTTTTTTTTTTTTTCCTTTCCTCAGACTTTAGAGTTCAACCATCATGTCCCTAAGGAATGAACTGCTGGAAACAAAAAAAAATTTCCCTTTTATCAACGGTTCACCCAACATTATTTGGTATCTATAATACCAGTTGCATATTAGGCTTTATCTAAGGATTAGTTTCACTTGGAGAAGGAAGACTTTCTGGTCTCCCCCAGCCCTCCAGATTATTTCAGTGCTACATACTCTCATAATTTCTGTTATTTTCCTTTTAAGCACTCATTTCAACTGTAATTTAATGACTGTACAATTGTGTGCTTTGCGGTTCATTTCCTATTTCTCCCGTTAGAACACAAGCTTGTTGCCAGTGGGTCCAGTACAGTTGATTGCTCGCAGTAGGGCACTCAGCAAATACTTGTCAAATGACTGAATTAGCAAAAACTAATGAACCAGTGTCAATACCAAGCTATCTCCGAGACAAACAGGATGACAGGAAAGAAAGTTAGAATCCAGTGTTTTAAGTTCAGGAAAGGAGTGTAGAATGTAACCTGTGATTCCTGCGTCGCTCCAATACCCAGCTGCCCCTCTTCAGTTGACTCATTCATTCCTACATTCACACGCTGTACCTGGTTTCCAGAGCTACTCCATATCCTCTCTTTGACTTCATCACTTTCACTCTGCCACTCTCATTTTACTTGCTCCTCTGCTTCACGGAGACCTCTGAACTTTGATCCATTTTCTCTCAACCTAGCTCTTCGACTATACCTCCAACAAACTCACACTCTTGGCTCATTGATTAATCACTTTTGCTGTGCAGCTGAGCACTGCTGGAGACAAATAATGCAGTTTGGCATATTCACAATCCTCCATGTGGCAGCCAGTGAGTATCTTTCTGAACTACCACCCTGAGGATATTTATTCTAAAGCCCTTCCAAACTCTTAAACTGCTGCTCTTCCCATTTCTCGTTTGTTTTTCAACTCAACCACAATGTGGCTTTGCTCTCATCCTCTCTGAAACAACTCTCCCTAAAGATTTCTATTTACATGCTGAATGGTGGGATCAAGCATTTTTCAGTCTGTTTTACTGTGGCATTTCAAGTGTTGCTCTCCACCTTCCTGAAACTCTTAATCCCCTAGTTCTGGATTGTTTCTAGACTCCTCTGGTCATTTCTTGTCTCCATTTCAACTGCATTTTTTTTTCCCCCCTGCATCTTATATGTTGGTAGTCTCTAAGGTTCTTCTTTGGCTGTGCACTGCTTACTGTGACTCACATGGCTGATGAGTCCCAAACATAGCCCCCGCCCAAACTTTCCCCCGAAAGTATCCTGCTTGTGTATATTCCCACCTTCTGGACATCACCTGAACAACCGATAGGCACTCACTCACAACATATTTAAAATCAACCTAGTCATCTAAAGTAGAAACCCTGATAGCTATTCCAGATGGCTGTCTTTACCTCATCAGTCAACTGTTGAGTTTTGCTGTTTTTGTTCCTGAATACATCTGCATTCTCCAGTCTTCTTTATCCCTACTACCATCATTGTCCTACATCAGGCTCTCACCGTCACTGAGAGGATATTGCATGCGTGTCCTCTTCTTGACACCCTCAGATCTATCCTCTAGTAGCAGCCAGAGTGAGCTTTTAGTAGTCCCTAGCTTGAGGTCCTTCCACTGCCTGTGCATTTAAATTCTCAAAATTGTATACTTATCTCTATTTCTCTAACTTCATCTTTTGATATTTTACTATCAACACCCTGTGATGCTCACACTTCAGGTTTCCACATAACCTAGCTAAGTGATTTTATTTATGAAACTTCAAACATGCATGGCTTCAGACTATGTTTTCTGACTCCTCACCAATCCAAGTTTTAGTCTTCTGCATCACACTAGGTAATGCAAAAAGTAATTAAAAACAGAACACATAAAATATTACATCTTACTATATCCATTTATCTAGCAGGATGGTAGGCATCTCAAAAGTTATTAAGTCATCAAAAAGCCTACATTCAGATCTTACTGGGTGACAGAAGAATGACCTTACAGATGAAATCTTTCTCATTATCTGACCTAGGAAATAAGAGCCCCAAGTGTTGCTCATGGTTGGCTCTAAGTAGGCGTGTAGCTTATAATCACATCGCCTCTTTTGAGTTTCAATTTCACCTTCTTAAAAAGAAGAATTTGAAATAGAAAGATCTTCTAATTTATAATCTGTGAATTTTCAAGTCATGGAATTTGTACATTGACCTAGGTGGGATGACCATGAATCTTTAGAAATTGCATGCACAAATTCAGATATTAATTTGTTCAGTTTTCTAAGGAGAGAGTTCATGGTTTTCATCATGTTCTTCTCAAAGAAGTTTATGAATTACAAAGTAGTTAAGAACATTTAAAGGATTTCTCAGATCCTTTATAACTATATAAATATTTTTAAAACTATGCAATGTGCAGATTCACTGTTCATTTTAGTTTTTATGGCAAATGGAGACTATAATTACTTTTCTCTTTGTTCCACAATCTAAATCTAACGAGGAGAATCCTAAATTATAATTCTAGGTGAGTTATGATCAAGCAAAGCTTATACTGACACATTTTAGTAGAAAAAGGCTAATTTCAGAGATGAAGACCTTAGAACTATTTGACAAATTAACACAAATAACTTTTCATTTCTAAGGTTCTGCATAACTGAGATTAAATAATGACTGAAAAAAGTCACACAGAGACAAAATTCCATTCAGCAAAAACTGTAATGTCTTTCAATTATATAGTAATATATATATATATATATATATATATATATATATTTTTTTTTTTTTTTTTTTTTTACGAAACAAACAATGGTGTGGTCACTCACCTGGAGCCAGACATCCTGGAATGTGACATCAAGTGGGCCTTAGGAAGCATTACTACAAACAAAGCTAGTGGAGGTGATAGAATTTCAGCTGAGTTATTTCAAATCCTAAAAGATGATACTGTTAAAGTGCTCAGTATATCAGCAAATTTGGAAAACTCAGCAGTGGCCACAGGACTGGAAAAGGTCAGTTTTCATTCCAATCCCAAAGAAAGGCGATGCCAAAGAATGTTCAAATTACTACACAATTGTACTCATTTCACAGCTAGCATGGTAATGCTCAAAATCCTTCAAGCTAGGCTTCAACAGAACGTGAACTGAGAACTTCCAGATGTTCAAGCTAGATTTAGAAAAGGCAGAGGAACCAGAGATCAAATCGGCAACATCTACTGGATCATAGAAAAAGGGAATTCCAAAAGAACACCTACGTCTGCTTCACTGACTATGCTAAAGCCTTTAACTGTGTAGATTAAAATAAACTGTGGAAAATTCTTCAAGAGCTGCAAATACCAGACCACCTTACCTGCCTGTTAAGAAACCTCTATGCAGGTCAAGAAGCAACAGTTAGAACCAGACATGAGCAGACTAGTTCCAAGTTGGGAAGGAGTACGTCAAGGCTGTATATTGTCACCCTGCTTATTTAACTTACATGTAGAGTACATCATGCGAAATTCTGGGCTGGATCAATCACAAGCTGGAAGAAATATAAATAACCTCAGATATGTAGATGGCATCATCCTAAACACCAAAAAAGAAAGAGGAACTAAAAGAGCCTCTTGACAAAGGTGCAAGAGTAGTAAAAGGCTGGCTTAGAACTCAACATTCAAAACACAAGGATCATGACATCTAGTCCCATCACTTCATGGCAACAGATGGGGAAAAAATGGAAACAGTGACAGAATTTATTTTCTTGGGCTCCAAAATCACTGAGGACAGTGATTGCAGCCACAAAATTAAAACACTTGACTCCAGTATTCTGGCCTAGAGAATTCCACGGACTGTATAGTCCACGGGGTCACAGAGTTGGACACAACTGAGCGACTTTCACAATTCACTGCTCCTTGGAAGAAAAGCTACGACAAACCTAGACAGCATATTAAAAAGCAAAGACATCATTTTGTGGACAAATGTCCATCTAGTCAAAGCTGTGGTTTTTCCAGTGGTCATGTACGGATGTGCGAGTTGGATATAAAGAAGGCTGAGTGCTGAAGAATCGATGCTTTCAAACTGTGGTGCTGGAGAAGACTCTCTGAGAGTCCCTTGGACAGCAGAGAGATAAAGCCAGTCAATCCTAAAGGAAATCAACCCTGAATATTCATTGGAAGGACTGATGCTGAAGCTCCAATACTTTGGCCACCTGATGCAAAGAGCTAACTCACTGGAAAAGACTTGGGAAAGACTGAAGGCAGGAGAAGGGGATGACAGAGGATGAGATGGTTAGGTGGCATCATCGACTCAATGGACATGGGTTTGAGCAAATTCTGGGAGATAGTGAAGGACAGGGAATCCTAGTGTGCTGCAGTCCATGGGGTTGCACAGTTGAACATGACTGAGCGAATGAACCACAATAACACAGCCTGTGAATCCATTTATTTCAAGCAATAATTAAGTACAGTTTCTGACTAACAGAGGAGCTATAATCCCAGAGTATCCTCTGTTATCTATTTAAACTTGTTTCCTTTCTTCAGGTCTTCATCTCCAATTGCCTGCTTGGCATTTGCTAACTAAAATGGAAAGGATGTTTATCACCACCTTTCTGAAAACTAGACCTATCTCCTTGTTCATTACCTCTGTACTGGTACCTCTGTTCTAGTTATGCAGGCCCAAGTATGAATGAGAGACAATGCCTCTCAGTTCAGTTCAGTTCAGTTGCTCAGTCATGTCCGACTCTTTGCGACCCCATGAATTGCAGCACACCAGGACTCCCTGTCCATCACCAACTCCCAGAGTTAACCCAGACTCAGGTCCATCGAGTCAGTGATGCCATCCAGCCATCTCATCCTCTGTCGTCCCCTTCTCCTCCTGCCCCCAATCCCTCCCAGCATCAGTCTTTTCCAATGAGTCAACCCTAATGCCTCTCAAGCCTACAATAAATTAAGGTAAGCAAAAGGATTAAAAAGCAGAAAATGTTATTTAGAATTAACTATTTTCTTACGTATCCAAGGACAAACAAGTTTCATCATAAAAAATTTGCAGAGTAAAAGACAGATGAAGAAACATTAAGACCAAAAAATGTTTTGAGAAAACTGAAAAGTTACCGGATATTTGAGGTCAAGAAGTTATTTAGTATTTAAAGATATCTTTACAGGTAAAGTAACATGATGCCTGGGATTTGTTTCAGAAAAATGAGAGAGAGGAGTATACAGATATAGCTCAAACAAGATTGATCAGAAATTCAGAACCGACTGAAACTGAGTAGTTAGTACATGCTGGTTCTATAACAAAAATTAGAAGTTTTAAAAAATTATGATAAAATAAAATTGTGTGCATACAGCATCACTCTGAGCAATGGAACCATACACAACTGGTCTGAAGAAGGAAGGATGAGTGGTGGTTTTTACTTGGCTATAATGCAAAACATGAGATTTTATGACCACTTGGTCAACAAACTATACAAACTGGAATTTGGGCAGTGACCTTTCTATCATACCAAATTTATACTCAAATGGGACCAACAGGGCAGTGCCATTAAAAAAGAATTCACATCATTTGTATAATTAATACCTATGATGAAAAATTATATAAGTTGAACTTTAGTTTTAGAATGAGCAAGGCAAACAGTGAAAGGTTCAAATAAGTAGAACTTTTATAGAGCAAAAATTATAAAATGTTTCAAATTATTTTAAATGGGTAATCTGATGCATTTTATATTTGCCCAAGTAATCTTATTCTGGTTGATACAATAGTTCTGAAGATGCAGACCACCTAGACATTAAGGTAGTGACGAAGATGAGTACTTTATGTAACTAAGCATGGTGTGTGGGGAGGGAGAACCATATACTTTCTTGGATAAGTTCACTTTCTAAATGAACACAGGATAAATTTGCTTCCTGGCCATGAAACCAACATTGGACAAAAAAGCTTGACTTACCTGTCTTCATGAAGTGGACTACAGTTGTTAAAAAACTGCTGTGTGCTTCAGTTACCTGCTAACAATTCAAATACTCGACATATTAACTGAATAAGCTATATACTATACTACTTCTTCTACTAGAGATTACTAAATTCTGTTTACTGTATCTGTACTTCGGTATGAATTTGTTTTTTAAAAACCCATTCTTTATCAGAATATTAGTAGATAAGTAAGAAAATACTAGGTTTCATATTAATGTAAAAAGTGAAGGTTTGGTCAGTCTGACATCTTCGGCCTTGGCAGGCAGATTCTTTACCACTGAGTCACCTACCTGGGAGGCCCCACGTTACATCGACATTTCTTTAATTAACAGCTCAAACATTGAAGCTTAGACTATATGGAAAATTCCTAAACACACAATTCATCTATGACCAACTGAGGTTAACTGGGGTAAATAGGATCCCTAAGTATACTCCAAGCGTCTTTTTAAGAACTGGTTCACTTTCAAAAAGGATCATCTTTAATGCTGGTGAGCAATCAGCATAGAGTAGTGAGATGCAATTACTCCAATGCTAAATTTAAATCCCTATTATAACACTTAAAAGCAGATTACTGAACCCTGTTGCGCCTCAGTTTTTCTTATCTACAAAATGGGGATAACACATTTAACTACCAGAGTGTTTAAAGAAATTAAGACAGCATACATCATTAAACATCAGCATTCAAAACTGGCTTTTTAAATCCACAGCTTCAGTCTTAGAAATCTAGAGGCTGGACTTTATATTCTATCAATTTTTCCTAACTGGTATTTTACTCTTACTGATATATCATTATTGTTTTCAAAAGTCACCTTAACCTTTTGCTGATAAAACTCCAAAGGTGCGGGGTGGGGGGAAACCCAATCTAGTTTTGTCCCACATACTTCACAGTAAAAAGGAAGAGGAAACATGCAATTAAGTGGAAGAAAAAGAAGAATGAGAAAACATTTCCTTCAAGAAAATGTTCTGAAATAATCCCACATAGGAAATAGATCCTGTAAAGTTCTTTTCATAGTGGTTTAATAGGAGTTCACAGAAACGTATTTTATGGCAATGTCACTCTTCCTCACAAATTGAGTATCTTCATTTATTGGCCAATTTCATAAAACTTAACATTCTAGAGGTCAGTTTTAAAAAGCTGACTTAAAAAATAGTACATATTTTTAAAAAGATTTAAATCTGAAACAGACCTCATCCTCTGTAAATTTAGGCATTACTATTTCTGAGCATCAACTATGCAAATCAACTAATTAAATACCCACCTCCCCATCTGTAATAACAAACAAATAAATGACAACTGCTCCCCAAAGATGTATAAAACATTTAGAATAGAAAATGAATAAACATCTCAACTAGTAAAATTACTCCTTTTTCAGCATTAAAAAATAACTCGTGAAAAATGTAATGTTATTATGAAGTGTTATAGGCATCTCAATTCTATTTTGAAAATAACACATGGCATAATTTTAACTAAGAGAAATGCTAGTTTCCCAAAATAGCATGATTGTTACCTTTTCCCAAAACTGTAACTTTTCCCCCGAGGTTTAAAAAATAAATATTACCATCATGACATCACTAGAAAGAAATTGAAGCATACAAGGAACAAACTATAGTTTCTTTTTATATCAAAATGTACTCTTGAAAATGTGTTTGGCACAGTGCTAAATCACATATAGTTAATACTAAATATTGTAGGATACAATAAAACCCTGGAGTTAATTGTTTACACCCTCTTATGGGAATGAAAATAATAGATACCAATTATTCAGAAGTCAGCCTATACAAATTGTATAAACAATATTTTATGTTTTGTCTTGAAAACCAGTGATATAATAAATTTTACATAAAAGACTGCAAAATAATATAAATGGATTTAAACAGATCTTTACAATAAGAAATTCAAATGGAAACAGACAAGTAACAAAGAGAAGTAAAAAAATTTATTGCAGTATTCGCTCCACCAGGTAGTCTGGGGATCCCTTTTCTTGTATTGTTTTCAGGGTGACCTAATACATCAAAATCTACATTTACAAAAACTCCTTCTGCAGATAGGTCATAGATACTGCATGCTTTTTTTTTTTTCCAACAGAATAAATTATATATCCAGGAGATTCTGCCATTTTACAGCCTGGAAAAAACAATGCTTCCCTGGAAACTGGGCTAAGCTAAAGAAAGCCATCCGCTGCTAGGTTAAACTCCAAGAACACTTTATTAAGAACATTAACAGACTAATTTCCAACATTCACTTGTTTATTTTTAAACAGAAAGTTTTTTTTTCCAAGATATAAACAATTTTTGTTAAACTATAATACAGTGGGAGTAAAAATGAACTGAGAATCTGTTTCTGCTGCACAACAGCGAAGGGAGCTCCCACAAAAATGTTTGCCCAACATTTCCTTCTTTTGTTCCTGCATCCCAGGTTCCATTCTTACTCTTCATAAAACTGATTTTTTTTTTTTTTTTTTGCCAGAATGTTGATATTCAAGTTTTTCTGCCTTTAAAAAAAACTCCTGTAAATTTGGCTGCATGTACAAATTCATTAGCTGGAAGTCCCATCCTTGGCGGCATACAGGGATCGTAAAGTCTGAACAACTTTATTAGTCAGCTTATTAGCACTCGTTAGAGCAATTTTTTTGTAAATAATGTCTGACTCTTTAATAGTGTCTACCCAAGGCACCAGTTTGCGGCCATCACGGCGCTTAGCCTCAGTCCAGGAGCCACTGTAGGAGCCTGCCATCCACTGAACACTGAAGCCACTGCTGGTTTTCTGTACTACTCTTGCAATCTGTGGTCGGTCTTTGTACTTTGGACAGCAAATAGCGATGACATCCATGACGTCAACACTTTCATTCATCTGTGCTGCCAACTCCGTAGAGTCTGAATTTCGTTTTGACCTTCTCAATGACTAAAACATTGGGAGGGGGAAAAAAGACCAAGTGTTACACAAAATAATTTTAGTGAAATTATTGTTTTTATTGCTTTTAATCCCTTGACGCCGGGAGTTGGGATATCCCAGCACACTTCCATTGCCGGCAATGAGACGCACCGTGACCGCCAGCGCCAAGGGGTTAACATATATTTGTAAAACCATGTATCTCTTAATTTGTACCCGTGTCTTTACTCTTATTGATATATAAAATTATATATACATGTGAACCATAAAGCTACATAAAATTTAGCAACAATAAAAAAGGATAACACACATTAATACAATCCAAAGAAAAATTAATAACCTTTTATGCTGGATAAATCTCATTTCTGTTTTTTCTTTTTTATTGTCTTTTATGTTAAACTTTCTACAAAAAGATGTATAAATGGGTAAGTAGAGAATTTCTATCTACAAAATGTTTTCTCTCATAAGTATTACATTACTTGGTGTACATTGAATAGACTGACATATATAAGCACATAAAAATCATTTTACGTAATACGCTGCGAAATACGTTGACTCCTCCTCCGCCTCACCCCTGAAGTGCCTCCTCCTCTATCCTCCCCATCACTTTCATCATCTTCTGTCTCTGCTGCTGCATTATTTTTAGGGCTGCCTCCTCCAAGCAGCGAGGTAATTGCTTTGTTCCGAGCATTTGTGCTGGCTGACACCTCCCCTTCTTCTTCCTCTTCATCAGGGTCCAGATGTTCCATGAGAAGTTTGAACTACAAAAATTAGATATTAACTTAGAATTTGAGGTAAACATTTCAAACAAGACTGTCAAATTCCTAAATGTTTTCCATGGCAGTGGTTTGATTTTGGTGAAAGACTTTAGCTACTGTCCAACTTGGGTGCTCGAAAACGTTTTTTCTAAAGAGCCAGATTGGAAGTATTTTTGGCTCTGCAGGCTAAAATGCAATACAGAAATGAATGTGCACAGCTGTTTCAATAAAACTTTATTTTACACCAACAGGCAGCTGACCAGATTTCGCCTACAAGCAAGATGTCACTGACACTGATCCAAATTATCAAGCAGCCAGTGATTACTAATTACTGACAGACATTTAAACATTTTCTGCTCCTTCTGCTTTCCACCAAGAGGATATAAGAATAAATGAAAGATGTCAAACAACTTTAAAGAACTAAAATAAATGCTAAATTTAAAGTATAAGGTTTGCAGTCTATGAATGATATGAAAACCATTGTGTAGCTTACATTTGTAGTCAAGAAAATCATGAGTAGTTATATTCAACTACCAGCTTTAAGTAGATTAAATTTAAAGACTTTATTTTTACTTTTTAGGACAATCTTGAAAAACATTTTTTAAAACATTAAAAAAATTTTATTGTGGTAAAACACAAAATTTACCACTTTATTTTAAAGTCCTTAAGTCATTCACATGAAGTATATTCAAATGTTGCATAACCATCACTACCATTATTTCTAAAACTTTTACATCATTCCCAAAAGAAACTCAATCTGTACCCATTTAATACTCCCCATTCCTCCCTTACAAATACCTGTGAAAAGAAGAGAAGCCAAAAGCAAAGGAGAAAAGGAAAGATATAAACATCTGAATGCAGAGTTTCAAAGAATAGCAAGAAGAGATAAGAAAGCCTTCTTCAGCGATCAATGCAAAGAAATAGAGGAAAACAACAGAAGGGGAAAGACTAGAGATCTCTTCAAGAAAATCAGAGATACCAAAGGAACATTTCATGCAAGGATGGGCTCGATAAAGGACAGAAATGGTATGAACCTAACAGAAGCAGAAGATATTAAGAAGAGATGGCAAAAATACACAGAACTGTACAAAAAAGATCTTCACGACCCAGATAATCACGATGGTGTGATCACTGACCTAGAGCCAGACATCCTGGAATGTGAAGTCAAGTGGGCCTTAGAAAGCATCACTAGAACAAATCTAGTGGAGGTGATAGAATTCCAGTTGAGCTATTCCAAATCCTGAAAGATGATGCTGTGAAAGTGTCGCACTCAATATGCCAGCAAATTTGGAAAACTCAGCAGTGGCCACAGGACTGGAAAAGGTCTGTTTTCATTCCAATCCCAAAGAAAGGCAATGCCAAAGAACGCTCAAACTACCCCACAATTGTACTCATCTCACACGCTAGTAAAGTAATGCTCAAAATTCTCCAAGCCAGGCTTCAGCAACACGTGAACCGTGAACTTTCTGATGTTCAAGTTGGTTTTAGAAAAGGCAGAGGAACCAGAGATCAAATTGCCAACATCTGCTGGATCATGCAAAAAGCAAGAGAGTTCCAGAAAAACATCTATTTCTGCTTTATTGACTATGCCAAAGCCTTTGACTGTGTGGATCACAATAATCTGTGGAAAATTCTGAAAGAGATGGGAATACCAGACCATCTGATCTGCCTCTTGAGAAACCTGTATGCAGGTCAGGAAGCAACAGTTAGAACTGGACATGGAACAACAGACTGGTTCCAAATAGGAAAAGGAGTACATCAAGGCTGTATATTGTCACCCTGTTTATTTAACTTATATGCAGAGTACAAACATGAGAAATGCTGGACTGGAAGAAACACAGCTGGAATCAAGATTGCCGGGAGAAGTATCAATAACCTCAGATATGCAGATGACACCACCCTCATGGCAGACAGTGAAGAGGAACTAAAAAGCCTCTTGATGAAGGTGAAAGTGGAGAGTGAAAAAGTTGGCTTAAAGCTCAACATTCAGAAAATGAAGATCATGGCATCAGGTCCCATCACTTCATGGGAAATAGATGGGGAAACAGTGGAAACAGTGTCCAACTTTATTTTTCTGGGCTCCAAAATCACTGCAGATGGTGACTGCAGCCATGAAATTAAAAGACGCTTACTCCTTGGAAGGAAAGTTATGACCAACCTAGATAGCATATTCAAAAGCAGAGACATTACTTTGCCAACAAAGGTTCATCTAGTCAAGGCTATGGTTTTTCCTGTGGTCATGTATGGACGTGAGAGTTGGACTGTGAAGAAGGCCGAGCACCGAAGAATTGATGCTTTTGAACTGTGGTGTTGGAGAAGACTCTTGAGAGTCTCTTGGACTGCAAGGAGATCCAACCAGTCCATTCTGAAGGAGAGCAGCCCTGGGATTTCTTTGGAAGGAATGATGCTAAAGCTGAAACTCCAGTACTTTGGCCACCTCATGAGAAGAGTTGACTCATTGGAAAAGACTCTGATGCTGGGAGGGATTGGGGGCAGGAGGAGAAGGGGACGACAGAGGATGAGATGGCTGGATGGCATCACTGACTCGATGGATATGAGTCTCAGTGAACTCTGGGAGTTGGTGATGGACAGGGAGGCCTGGCGTTGCGCGATTCATGGCGTCGCAAAGAGTTGGACACAACTGAGCGACTGGTCTGATCTGATTCCTCCCTCCCCACAGGCCCTGCAAACTTCGGTTCTATTTTCTGAATCTGCCCCCCTTATTTTTTTTCCCAGATGCTCCACATGGCTTTCAGGATCTAAGTTCCCTGACCAGGGATCGAACCCTGAGCCCTCAGCAGTGAAGGTGTGGAGTCTTAACCACTGGACCACCAGGGAATTCCCTGCATTTGCCTATTCTTAAAGACATTTTAAAAGCATAATTAATACACTCACATACACACTTATTAAATGGGTATATATATACATATATATACGTATGTGTGTGTGTATTTATATACTTGTACTTCTTCTGTAAGAAAACATGAAAAAGTTGTGATATTGATTGCCAGAAGGAAGAGGAACAGAAATGGCTAAAGACGGTAGCCCTCTCAAAAGTATTCACATTTACAAAAGTCATTATCAAAATGAAATATATTTTGGTTTTACTACTCACATCTAGGTACTGTTTTACTATACTCCTCTTCACATCTTCAGTGATTTTGGAATTAGCCATATCACTCCGCAGGAAGTCCAGTGTTTGCTTGGGATGAAAATGAACTCCTGTTTTCCGGTTTATCGCTTTATCATACACTTTTGCAGATTCGGATGGAGAGTATTTCTGAATTTTACTGTTTTAGGAAAATAAAACCATTAATGTAAAAATTTTTTTCAGACATTTACATTTAAATGGATTCTAGTTAAGTTTTATTTACTTATAATTAAACTTTTTGTCATATAGATTTTAACCAGTGAAACTGTATACAAAATAAATTTTAAAAGGGAAGACAAGACACAAAATCAAAGATTAAAGAGTAATATTCTCCTGTTTTCCTCAGTACTTGTCTTGAATTGAGGCATCCTTTAAATCAAAGTAGCTTCTCATGTCCATTTTTTAGTACCATGATTGTGACTGTAGGGCAGTTTTAATATAATTACTCAGTACTACCTAACTGGTTTACCTTCTCTAAGATTTTTCATTCTCTACACAGCCAGAATGATTGTTTACAAACCTGCTTCATATTATTAACAACTCTATTTCAAAATCTTTCCATCTCCTTAGCACTGCCCCAAGATTTTACAAGGTTTTAAATTATTTTGAATTACAGGCAATACCTTGGAGACATTACGGGTTTGGTTCCAGACCATTGCAATAAAGCAATTATTGCAATAAAGTGAACCCAATTTTTTGTTTCCCAATGAATATAAAGGTTACCTTTACAACGTACTGTAGTCTATTTAAAGTGTGCAACAGCATTATGTTGAAAGTCGTATATATCTTAATTAAAAAATACTTTATTGCTAAAAAGTATCATGAGTCTTCAGTGAATTGTAATCTTTTGGCAATCATAACATTGAAGATGACTGATCAAAGACCACAATAAAAATAACAATGAAAAATATTTAAATATTGTTGAATAACTACAAAATGTGAGACACACAAAGGGAACAAGTGCTGTTGGAAAAATGGAGCCAACAGACTTGTGTGAAGCGAGACAGCCACAAACCTTCAATCTGTATAAAATGTAGTTATCTGTGAAGCGCAATATAACACAGTAGGTCCTACAGTTGCCAACATTTAACATCAAGGTATTTCTCATTAAAATCTGGATTTTCTAGTTTCCCTTGAAAAAAATGGAAGCTCTGGCCACATTGTTCCCACTTTCTCCCATGGCAACAAGCTGATGAATATCTGAACCCCAAATGTGTTCATTTTGCCAGTGACCTACCCGGGTCCACTTTATTCATTTCGTTATCTGTCCCTATGAACATTTAACTTCATAAGGATTCAATGAATGTGAAAAATGTCCAAAATTCCACGGGTACAAGCAGTGTAGTGATTGATGATGAATAAAATTATAGCGCATTCAAAGTTATTAGTACTTTTCTATCTCTTACCTTGATAGTGTACATTAAAGACTACTGGATCCTGTTAGAACTTAGCCTAGCTGGTCTGCATCTATTTATTCTTCATTCATAGCTCTTTAAAAACTTGAATTTGCCATCTATTTTTTTTAATATTTACTTTTATTGATTTTATTTATTTTGCTGTGCTGGGTCTTGGTTGTGGCATGTGGGATCTACTTCCCTGACAAAGGATCAAACCCAGGCCTCCTGCATTGGGAGTGCAGAGTCTTAGCCACTGGACCACCTGGGAAGTCCCTGCCATCTATTTTTGGGGTTAGCCTAATTCTCTAATATCTTTTTAGGGAAGCCAACATAATAAGTCTTTTAATTTATGATGCATTATCTCCAAATAGAAGAATATAGCTTTCCTCTCTTCAATAACAGAATGTACAAATTATAGTATATTGTACAACAAAAACACTATATAGCAGTTAAAAGGACAAACTCCTTTTTATAAAAAAGGAGCATTTTTAATATTCAGCATGCAATCAAAACTGAGTTTCATATTTCTTCATTATTTGAAGACAGCAAGTTTTTCTTTCACCGCTTATATAATCTTACCTATCAGAAAATCCACAGAGATTCTTCAAATGTTGCTTTAACATCAGAAGCAATAAAATACCCTGGGAGACATTTGCAAACTCAATTAAAGGAGCTGAATTTTCTGGCAAACATTTCATCACCGAATTTATATCATCTTCTGAATCCGAATCTGAATCCGAATCTACACGTTTCCGTGACTTTCGAGGCCTAGAGACTTCTTCTTCACTCTCGCTTGACTCATTTTCCTTACCAGGAGATGATTTTCTCTCTTTCCTTTTGTCTTTTACCATGGACTGAAAAAAAGAGGAAATTATTCTGTCTAAAAAATAATAAAATGAAAATACCACTAAGAACTATACATATGCTCCCTTCAACAGCTTCAAAAGTATCCGCAATTTAGTGTTTCATATATCAAAACTCTCTGACTTTCTGTTAACAACTGGGGTTGTAACCCTTAGGGAGAAAATAATGTTCTAAGACTAAATAAAATCCGCTCCTCCAACTACTGTGCCACCCTCCCTAAACCCTTCTGGAATATCATTCCAAGGGAAAGAATTTTCTTATATGATAGCAATGAAAGATAAATTATAGAAGTAACAATTTGGTATATAGGTAAGCCATTACAGAGGAAAAGAAGTAATTATAATTTAACTGAGGAAAATATAATAGGTCTTGAATTCCCCCACCTTCTTTTAAACTCTCCCATTTAAGAACTTTTCAGCAAGATAACAT
This sequence comes from Bos indicus, assembly GCF_029378745.1. NCBI lineage: Eukaryota > Metazoa > Chordata > Mammalia > Artiodactyla > Bovidae > Bos > Bos indicus. Next base: position 37,091,667 of record NC_091779.1, read on the forward strand.
GCAGTTTTTCTTAAAAAATTAAATTGTTTCTTTGTACTTTACGAAACCATTAGCTTTTTAAAAGAAACAAAGCCAACTGGTTTCCAGAGGTGGAAAAGATTACAAAGCAATATTCAAAATATAGCTGTTAAGAAATAAAACAGGAGAAACATGAACAAGTCTATTTACAACAGTTAATGAAGTAAAATAAGATAACATGATGGATCAAGTTCCTGGGAAATTATTAACCTCTTAAACTTCAATGTGCATATTAAACACCTAGGCATTTTATTAACAATGCAAACACTGTGTCAGCAGGTCTAGGGTGGGACCTAAGGTTCTACACGTCTAACAAGCTCTCAGGTGAGGCTGGTGCTACTGGTTCTGGTCTGCACTTCAAGTAGGGTTCAGATACCTCTGTAATTCTAACTTTTAGGTATTAAAATAATCTCCCTGATTTATGAGTTTGACCAGGCTGAGTTTTGGGCACAATGATACTATAAAATGAGAATATTTACTTGTATCATCAGGTACATGAAAATATTCCAACTAATTTAAAATAATGTAAATTACTGAGTGCACCTACTGTATTCCCAGGGCTACACCAGTTGCTTTTACAATTAAACCAACTATATTTTCTTCTTAAAAACCATGAAAGAAAAGATATAAAGTTCACAACAAAAAACTTAGTAAAGATTTTGGGCATACAATACACCAATGATTCTGGTGTTCAGGGATAAGGAAATCAATAGTATAAATTTTCTGTGTTCCTTGTAAGTAAGCTATTTATATTCATATCTGTATCTCTTCAAGTGTACTAGTGTTATCTACCGTATTTTCAGATTTATAAAAGAGCAAGGAGTTTTTAAAATGAGGTTTAAATGAATATATGAATGGACAGTGAACATTTAAGGTCAGTGCTTAAAGTGGGAGAAATAAAGACATGGGATGGCTTATCAACAGAACAATCCACGTATGCATGCATGCATGCATGCATGTGTGTGTGTGTGCACACGTGTGCATGCACGTAAGTATGTGCATGTATAAATTTCACCTAAATGATCTGGAATGAAATGGTTTTAAGAACTTTCTTAATGGAAATGAAATGGCAACTCATTTCCTCTCTCCAACTCAAGCACTATTTAGATTTCAGTAAGTTTATTTACCAAGGTTTTATATACCTGTGAAAACAATAAAAAGAACAATGAGAAACAAAACAGTGAAAATAGCGTGCCTGCATTCTGAAAGATGCATTAAGAATAGCAATGTGTGTAACTTACCTCCTTGAATGACTGCAGTAGGTTACTACCAGAAACAGAGAGTGTAATGTCTATATGATGCATTATAAACAACGGCTCTTCCTGTGTCTGGTATGGAAAACAGGCTAGATTGTCTGCTATATACAAGAGCATATTCACTTCTGTTTTCTGTAAATTAAAAAAAAAAAAAGTACACATTTAGTAGATAATCCAGAAATCCATCATAAAAACCTTTTTAGAAAAAATATTACAGGGTACTTTCACCTCAGCTAATGTTTCAGAAAGGAAGGGACAGGGAGAGAAAGAAGGAAGATGAAGGAGGAAGCAGAAGAGAAATGGATTTTACAGAATAATCTTAAATCCATTTTAACAGATTTCCTAATGACTTAAACCATGGTACCTTAAAAAGGGAAGAGGTGAATGTTTTTTCAGTGCACCCAAGTGGAAGTCCCGGAAGTTTTCTTATAGAGTATATAGAATCTTTACGATAAATCCATACCACATCAGAAAGTACACATATGAATTCATGATTATTTATCATTGTGCCTCTAAAAGTTTAACCCATATGGAGAGATCAGTTACACACAGTCTTCAAAAGTAAGAGGTAATAATTATAGTTCAAACATGTGGATTAAAAAAATCCGAGTTCATGTACTCTTAAAATAATTGTCAGTTTCCTGTGTGTGTATAATTTAAAATATCAGAGTCATTCTGACAGAGTTGCCAAAGATTCACACCATAAAAACTCTGATGTTGGCACATTATGGTTACTAATACTTGTTTGCTTTTAAAAGAAGTAACAGAGACTTTTTTTCAGAACTTCATGATCATACGGAATATAAACAGAAAGACATATTAATATTTAAATTCCTTTAAAAATACTTATAGCTTTAAAAAAAAAAAACAGGCCATTAAAAACACTACTTCCAGGTACTTCCCAGGTGGTTTGGTGGTTAAGACACTGTGCTTACACTGCAAGGGGGCAGGGGTTTAATCCCTGTTTGGGGAACTAAGATTCCGCATTGCCTGAAGCATGGTCAAACGCTTCCCTAAAATCCCTCCCCAAACACACCTTCCTACCATCTCCCTTATCCTGCTGCCCAAACAACATAAAATGCCATATCAGTGGTAGCAAACAACAAAAAATCCCAAAGGACAGATGGAATGAACTTGCTATTAGTATTCATGAAACTCCCACTCTATTTTTTATTTTTAAATATGTATCAATATGTACATGTTAAAGTTGGGAAAATACAGACAACCACCCTTGCCTCCCTGAAACCTTTTTCCTTAGTTTTCTCTTCCTAGCTCTTTGACTATTCCTCTTCTATTTCCTTCTCAAACCAACTCCTTTTCAAACTGCTTTTAGCAACATTCTATTTTTTGTGTGCTTAGAAGCCCTGAGAGTCCCTCGGACTACAAGGAGATCAAACCAGTCAATCTTAAGGGAAATCAATCCTAAATACTCATTGGGAGGACTGATGCTGAAGCTGTATTTTTGTCATCTGATGTGAACAGCTGACTCATTGGAAAAGTCCCTGATGCTGGGAAAGATGGAGGGCATCAAAGGATGAGATGGCTGCATGGCATCAACGATGCAATGGACATGGACTTGGGCAAATTCGGGAGATGGTGAGGGACAGAGAGGCCTGGCATCTGCAGTCCATGGGGCTGCAAAGAGGTGGACATGACTAGGGGACTCAACAACAGGACAAAAATATTCCAGTTATCCTTTGACTCTTCTCACAATGTCTCATATAATTTATTCCTTCCTCAGTGTTTCTTCTTTCCTTCCATCCATTCTTTTCCTTCCAACTCTCATCATAAGAACTCAATCCCTTATTACCTTCGGTGTGAACACAGGCTCCCGCAGTGCAGGCGGATTTTTTACCAGCTGAGCTATTACCGAAGATCCTCCATAAACCATGTCTCACTATGACCTTGCTGGTCTAAATAATGAATCTATTCATTATTTCCCACCCATTCTTATCTTTGTACCTTTGTATTTATGTTTTTACACCTGCTCTGTCTTAAATAGTAGATCCATCTTATTCCCCTACATCTTCAGTAATTTGTTTCTCCTCTGACATCTTCTGTTGGAGGTAGTCAGAAGAAAGCACTGTATTATGAAAACTAGATTTCCAATTTAGCATGTTACATGCTGGGGTGACAGAACATCCAGCTAATGACATACAGCAAGCAATGAAATCATGTAGGAATGAAGCTCAAGAAGAAGAGAAAGACTGGAGTGGATTGCCATTTCCTTCTCCAGGGGATCTTTCCAACCCAGGGATCGAACCCGGGTCTCCCACGTTGTAGACAGATGCTTTACTATCTGAGCCACCAGGGAAGCCCAAGAGAAAGGGCGATACAAATACAAACCATCTGGGACTCAGACTATGCTAATGTTAACCGCTGTCTTACAGGAAGCAAGATCCAATGATGACAAGAGCACCTTATCTTATCACTATGTACTCCTATCTAAACCTCTTACACACAATGAAAGCTTAATACTGGTGACAGTCCTGATGATGATTAAATTATATTCCAAGCGTTTCTAAAATAGAAGGGTATTATATTTATTTGTTAGATAATACAACCAAAAATTTCATGTACTATTTAAAAAGAAAAGGTCTAATAAGGCATCTGTATTCTGGTAACTTTTAGATCCCCTGGAGAAGGGCATGGCAACCCACTCCAGTATTCTTGCCTGGTGAATTCCATGGACAGAGGAGCCTGGTGGGCTACAGTCTATGGGGTTGCAAAGAGTCGGACACGACTGAGCGACCAACACATAATTTTAATTTTACTTCACTGAAATAATCTGGTGTCGGAACAGCAACAAAGTCAAGTCAAGTGATTAAAATACGAAAAAAAATTTTTATTTTTAAAGCTTCACACAAGAACTGGTTCTATGTGGAAAGATACCACATCTTCATCTTCTAGCACAACGGCTACCATAACGCGTATGCTGAATACTGTTGTAAAATGAATGAAAACATTCAGAGGTAAAATTAAAGAATGGGATATTTTATTTTCCTGCCTTATAGTCTTGGCCAATGCAACTTGTACAATAGCTCCTAAAGGATCAAAACTGTAATTACACAAAAGTGGGCTTTTCATTAAACGAGGTCAGGTTGAACAAGCAAGGATCTCAACAGCCTAAAACCCAGGACAGTTACTCTAAAAGGTTCGAGTCTGATATAAACAAGTGGAATTTCACTTTATCTATCTATCCATCCATCCACCCACCTCAAGAAGTGACAGTTTAGTAACATAGTTTATGTGAAAGCATGCTTAAAGGAACTGCCATCAAGTCTGTAACATACTCAGTATGGAGACAAAATTATACTTTATCCCTCATTTTATTTTCATGCTAAACTTCCTCTTCAATACAATGTAGTTAACATAGACCTAAATAAACACATTTAAGATAGTCACTATTATTTATTAAAATGATAATATTTTTAAAATGTTGACTACTTTAGGCACACAATTTATAGAACATTTATCTTCTTAAAATAAGAAGTTTTTAATGCTTACTGCTGTGTCATCAAAGAGGTTGAGTAAAGAAATCAGAAAGGCGCGTCTGTGCTGGCGGTTTCCACGGATCATGGAGTAAAGGTGTGAACACAAAGCACTGGAGGACTCGTCCTGCCGGAAACCCCTTACAGGATCTTTTAGGCACGTGTTGATTGCCTGTTGTACCTGGTAAGACATCTTCATGCCAGCCACTGCTTTCATCTGAAATCAATAAAGCCTTGTTTTTGTCACAGAAATTAAAAGAGCCAAATTAAAAATATAAATTTGAGCATTATAGTTAGAGGTGAAGTTTATAATTTGGTTTTATTTAAAATAATAAAAAGCATAGAATGCAAGCACTGGAAGGAATATTAGAGATCATCTATTGTAATCTGCTCATTTTTATAGAAGAAAAAAGTGGAGACCCAGAGGAGCCATCACTGCCAAGATACACAGTAGGCACTAGCACCCATGCATGCTGGTTTCATCCAGAGTGCATGCTACACTGTTACTTCCAGCTCAATCTTAGAGAGTTAATTTTAAAAAGAATAAACACCTTGGGGGACAAACTTAGATTCATGTTTAGAAGTAATTAGTAAGCAAAATATTTTATTCGAATATGAATCTGGGTAAGACATTTGCCAAAGAAATGGTTTACCAAAGAACAATATTTAAATTTAGGCTGCACAATTTAAAAATACATACGTGAATGAATCCAGCATATTTTTTGTCTATTTCCACAAGCTGCTGATCAGCCTTGTTCCGCATAGCTGGTTCTGGGTCTGTGCCCATAGCAATTAAATACGGCACACACTGGAAATAAAAATAAAGAATTCATGAGACATCATAGTAGTAAAAGCTCTATATGTATCTTGACGTATATTAAAACTTGCTATATATCTGGGACATATGAATTTAGCTCACTGGCTTTCCTATAAATGAATGCCATGTTTTAGTATTCTTTTAAAATTTATTAATCTGCCCTTAGATTTGGCTAAAAGTAAAAAAGCACTGGAGCATCAGCAAAAAATTAAAAACAAAAAAAGTGATGTGGTCAACTTCAAGCAATTTCAACGTGAGTTTAAAGTTCTTTTATTAAAAAAAAAAAAGGGCTCCCAAACTAAGAATATTCATTTAAAAGTATGATATATACTACAAATTAATAATCCAATAATTTTTTAGGCCTGACTGAATTTTCTTTGTAAAGAAAATAAAGGGTGAAAAAATTTGTCTTCCATACTCAACACCAGAAAAATATAAATTTCCTCCCTATTATGCTGATTTTAGATACGGCTTCAGTAGTCTGACAGCTGGATAGGTAGTAATCTGATAACAGCCATACTCACTGGTCAGGAAACACCAGTCACTACTATGTTAGGTGACTCTGAATTAGAGGTGAGGAAGCCAGAAAAATAGCAACAAACAAATAAAAAAGTAGACATAGCACTGAATGAAATGGGTCATCAAGAATCAAACCCTGAATTGCAGGGTGGGGGGAGGCTCACAAAAAACATTATTAGCTTAACTTGTAAAATATGAAAATACATTACATATTATTGTATCAATGTTAAATTTCCTAAATTTGATTGACTGCATTATGGTTTTATAAGAGAATGTTTCTGTTCTTAAAAAAATGTATGTTGAGTATTTAGAGGTAAAGAATCATGATATCTCAAACTTACTATCAAATGGTTTCATGTGTAGAGAGAAAGCAAATGTGGCAAAATGGCAACAAAATATACGTAAAGAGTATGAAGGGCTTAATGTGCCACTCCTGCAATTTTTTATAAATATAAAAGTTTAAAGTTTAAAAAAAGATACAATAAAAGCAAAACCTAAGACTACTAAGCTTATCAGCAAAGAGCCCTAAGTATCTAAAATAGTCAAGAGTATCAACAGAGTACTGTACATTTTATTAAGTAATCCTGCCCTGAGTCACAAAGAACAGACTGAATATTCATTAGTGTGTTTTGTTTCAGGATACAGAGAATAACACAGCATAATAATCAAGAATATATTTTTTAAAAGTTAAACAGAACAGCCGAAATAAAAATCTTGAAGGGTACAGGCTGTTATTTAACAAATTCACTTCTGCAGCCTATGGCACTCTCCTGAATGTGTCAGATGGTGAATACTACAACATAAACATTAGCTGCCAATCCCTTGTAGTACAAATATGTCTTGAGTACATCATCTAGTCTACAAATCCATGTTTTAAGGTATTTGGTGCTTGATCTTAGTTCCAATTAAAGATGAAGGAACAGAGTTCAGATTATATAGGTGACTTTTCTGTGGACTAAAATCCACACTGTTAAGATAGATTATACCCTTAACTCCATTTATATTACACGCTGTTGTTGGATTTTAGAGGTAAGCGTCAACGTGAATTAAATCAAATCTATTATCCCTACTTAGAAGAAGTAATACTGAGTACATACTGTGCAAATATAAAGTTTGTATAATAGAATCAACATTATGAATATATATGTACTTTGCAGTTAAAAACAACCTAAAAGATGGACTAAAACTTGGATTCCTAAGAGTTTTGGATGGTCCCCCTCACCCCCGAAATTGACAACTAAGAGGAATAAAGAACTACTTATTTTCTAATCACAATGTCTTCAAGTGGCAACAAATTCTTGGCTCCTTCCGTAAGTGCTATTGCTGTAAAACATACTTACCTGAACTGGATGAATAAGACCTTGGTTTAGAGTCAATGCAATGACATTGAGGGCGAAGTGGCGTACACTTGATTGGGTGTGAAAAAACGCCTCAAGCACCTGTTTGAGGTAAAGCTGCATGATGGAACTACTCATCCCTGAGGAAACATCACCCATTTCTTTCAAATCTTCCTGTTTTGCAACCTTCTTCCCTACAAAAGGAAGTAAACATACTAAGAATATGTATATTAACTTTACTAACTATTCTAAATTAAGTCACAAAAGCACAAAATGTGACAGCTGACTCATTGGTCCTTAATTTTTAAATTTTTTTAGGTCTGTTAGAGACCCCTTGGAGAACATGATGAGAAAGTATAATCCCTTTCCCTCTGTCAAAATGTTAAAGTCTGCATGCACATTCAATTTATAAACTACTTTAGGGAGTTTATGAAGTATCTTCTTTAACTCAACTCCTTTATCTAATATAGGCTAAGTAGGTATCTGGATTAAAAAAGAGTCACACAGTATGCTAACTGCAGCCCCACTGTGAACTTTGAAAATATATTTTCACTTACAGTCTCTATCTGCCTGCTGCATACGTGTATCTTCTTCTTGTAGGTAGGTCTGGAGGTTTTTTAACACTTGTATTTTTAAATTTACTGAGGAGTTTTTATCAGATAAAATATTATTGTATAGATTTTTCACCTCTTGCTCAAACATTAGACTTGGGTGCTGAATAAAGGCAAATCCTAAAGAAGATGAAAAAAACAAAAATTCTCTTGATATATTAATATTAAAATTAAATATAACATTTATTGAAAATGTTGATAAAGTATATAAAGAGTATCTTATTTCAAAAATTAAAACTTAAAATGACTGGAAGAATATGCTGGTGGCCTTACCTAGAGAAGTATTAGAGCAGGTACTTCTTCCCCCATGAATTAAAAACAAGAAATTGCATTTCAAAGGAGAATTTCACTCAAGAGGAAACCTTGAGGAGGGAGCAGGGCCTAGTGGCTAAGGGAGTGGACTAGGAGTCAGGAGTCTTGGGTTCTATTCCTGGCTCCACCACTGACTTGTAGTGTGACCTTGGGTGAGTCACATAATCTCTCTGTGCCTCAATTCTCCATCTGTAAAATGGGGACAATAATATTTACCACCCACCTACCTCAAGGGGATATTTTCAGGATTTAAGAGGTAATGTGTGCCTTTTTAGATCCCTAGTGGAAGGTACTAACCTTGGTGCTATTAAAATATATTCATCTGATGAAATGAAGTACTTCTAAAATAAAGCTAAAAATCTTGTATCTATTTCTATATGTTGTTATAATGAAGCCACAATGTTGAATTCTATAATCACAAATTACCCATATTTATTACCCAAAATAGTATTACCCATGTTTATTTATACAAAATGCTTATTTATGAGATGAAACGAAGATCTTTGATGAGAGCAAATATTATGGATGCCAAATAACAAACTAAATTCAAAGCATAGAGTGATCAGATAACTAGCCCAAGGTGACACAGGATAACAATGGCCCAGGCAACTTTTATTAACTGGTCTAAAGGCACTATTTTCTGCATAGTACTGCTTCAAATTAAAATTTACATTCTTTGTTCTCTGAATTAGATGTAACACTGTTAGTTTTTGCTGTTTTATAGAATGTATGTCCAGACTGAAGTACATATTTGACTTGAAAGGTAATACTCTACCAATACAACTCCCTAGTAAGTGGTATATGAATTTTTACTCTATTTGCTATATGTAATTTTCTGAAAGAGATGAAGAGGAAATAAGATATTAAGATACTCTGTATCTGTACAGAGTAAAACAAAACAAACAACAACAACAACAAAAAAACAACAGCACAAAAACATGAAGAGAGTGCTCTTCTAATTTTTTTTAGTGCATTTAGTTCAGGTATCAAGACTTTAAGGCTATCCTTCTCAAATTTCGCCCATATTCCAATATCCTTCCAGATAAACCTCAAAGACCTAACCTAACCACATGTATTTATTACATCAATGCTCTTGGAAAAATAATAGAGAAAAAGTATACATCCAGCTGTTCCTATGTGGTTGGTTACTATGTGTTATCTATATACTAATAAATAGAAGTCTGTAGACTGCCCTCTGTTTTGACTTTAGAAGAGGCAGACACATACACTGACAAAACGTTGCAAAGAAAAGTAACAATTAAAAAAATACACAACAGTACAAATTTTTCTACATCACTTTTCTTAATTAAAGAACTTTGAACCCTATAAAGTAGGGGTTGAAGAAAGTATTGTCACCTCTTTTTACTAATGAGGAAACTGACATACAAGTTACATGACTTGCTGAAAGTCACCCAGGAAGTCACTGGATGAGCCAAGAATGGAACCCCGTTGTTTTAACCCCCAGAAGTATACTCTAGACACCAGATCCTACTTTAAACAGAAACATACTTAAGTAAATCAATGTTTTAGACTCACAAAATTTTTAAAACTTCCTCAACCTCTCAAACAGCTAAGAACTAGGAAGAAATCTAGACTTAATTTACCTAGACCAATGATGGCTTTTGTTTGCACTTCTTCATCTGAATGCTTTGTAAAATACATCAATAGTTCAAGTACTTTATCCTTTATGTTAACCTAAGGGGGAAAAACACATTAAAGTGTATAAGGAAGAGTAGCTTAGATCCGTTTTCAACTGTGAAGGGAAAAAATATCTAAAAGCAAACTTCTGCATGTAAACTTTACTAAAGAATAAATCACCAATACATGTATAAGTCCATAAATTTTAGAACAATCTCATTCATTGGGACAGTTTGCAGATATAACTTGCATTAATTTATCAGACTGGTAACTAACCGATTGGCTTCACAGACCATGTTTTGAAAAGCATTGTTTTAGAATTAAACCAGACAACTCTAGAGACTTCCCTGGTCTGTCAGTGGTTAAGACTACATGCTTCCAATGGAGGGGGTGCAGGTTCAATCCTGGGTTAGGGAATGAAGATCCCACACTCCATGTGTGCATGCTAAGTTGCTTTGGTCGTGTCCGACTCTGTGCGACCCTATGGACTGCAGCCTGCGAGGCTCCTCTGTCCATAGGATTCTCCAGGCAATACTGGAGTGGGTTGCCCTGCCCTCTTCCAGGGGATCTTCCTGACCCAGGGATCAATCCTGTGTCTCTTACATCTCCTGCATTAGCAGGCAGGTTCTTTACCACGAGTGCCACCTGGAAAGCCCTTTCACATGCCGCATATCCAAAAAATAGAAAATAAAATACAATAAAATTAAAACAAAACAACACCAAAACCCAGACTACTCTAATGCTGCTCATCCTGGGTCATTACAGTCATTTTTTAATGCACAGGTCACACAGTTCTATTTTTTCAGGATATTAAATAATAATATTAGGATCTTTACCTTACTGTTGCCTTTAAAATCTTCCAGATCAAAATCAAAATGCCGACACAGTGCCCCAACAGTGAATAGGGATCTCAAAAGTGCTGGTTTGTTTGTTAGCAGTGAAGTGTTATTTGGGTCCTCTTGGTGTTGACTTTTTAATTTTGAAATGGCACCTAGTAAAATAAGTAACATTTATTTATATTATTTATAATAAACCCTCTATTCTTAAACTGTTATGCTCAAATAATTACTGCTAATAAACTAAAACTAAATTTTACTAAAATTAATATAAATTCAATTAAAATTTACTAAAATTAAACTTTTCTAAGTATTAAACATGCCTAGAAATATGAGGACATTCCAAGTGAGCCTAAAAGAACTAAGAAAAAAAATGGTATTTAAATTTTATTTGACATAGTAGGCAAAAAACTTATCAACATTCACTTATGAGAAGATAAATTTCTGAAGTAATCACATTGGGTTATTGAGGGAATATAAAAGATACCAGGAAGTATTGCTTCTGAGAATGGACTACAGAGGACAATCAAACCTCTTATAATTCCCTTATCTTTTATCAGATATGTTAAAAAGGAACTGGACACTGCAGGATCTAGCAAAATAATTTTAAAGCCCAGGCAGTGAACTTACCATAGTATCTATTGAAACAGGCCCACACAAATTTAAAATTTTGTGTCACTTTATTTACAACAGCCCCAAGACAGCTTACACAATGTTGCACTACCTAAAAGAGAAAAAATATTACTGTTTAGATAAAAGTTAAAAACAAAGGTAAAAGCATGATAAAGTGATTTAAAAACACATGATTTGTGAATTGCATATTGGTCAACACAGAGGTGGTAAAGTGAATGCTTACAGTCATGCCATATTTGATGATAAGCTTCATTAGATCTTCTTCAATAGTGGCAAGGAAAGTTTCACTCGGATGTTCCATCAGTGGTACAACTAGTTCTAGAATTTTTGCAACATTGCAGATAACCATGAAATCATTTTGTGTCTATAAGGATAAAATCAAAGCTTTATGAATATCAAAATCTGAAAAGAAACTATATGCAGCTTTGTGTATTTGAGGTTTTGGTATTATTTTATAGGTATATTATATACATATATATATATATATATACACACACACACACACATAATAGCTTCCCCTCCCCCCCCAAAAAAAAACCCCAAAACAGCATTAGGAAAGAGCTTTTTTAAAGTATGAAGGGAAGAGGAGCAGATAGTGACAGGAACCTGGATTTTATTCTAGCTCTGTCACTAACTTACCATGTGATCTTTTAGTCACTTAGTCATAATGCTACAGTTACTGTTTTTCTCCCTAATATGCACTAACAGTTCTGAACAATGGTGTTTAAATATTTAACAGAGTATTTTACCAAAGACTGGTACAATTTTTAAGATTAATATTTTTCAAACTAGGATAATAACAGTGCAGTATCTCTCAATTGAGGGTGACTTTCCTGGTGGCTCAGATGGTAAAGAATCTGCCTGCAATGCAGGAGACCCAGGTTTAATTCCTGGGTTGGGAAGATCCCCTGGAGAAAATGGCAACCCACTCCATTATCCCTGCCTGGAGAATTCCATGGACAGAGGAGTCTGGCAGGTTATATAGTCCATGGGGTGGCAGAGTCGGACACAACTGAGCAACTGATATTTTCACTTTCACTTTGTCCCCAATGGATATCTGGCAATATATGGAGACAATTTTGGTTGTCATAACACTGGCATGAGGGTACTACTCGCATCCAGTGGACAGAGGCCAAGGATATTGCCAAACATCCTATAACATGCAGAAAAGCTCTTGAAAACAAAGAATAACCAGGTCCTGAGTGTCAACAGTGCTGAAGTTGAGTGCTAACAATAGTGCTGTGTTAACCCCTTTTATGATAGAGGAAAACACAGAATCCCAGAATTAGGTATAAGTCTCCTTTATTTTAAAATTTAAAATGTTAACATTACAATTTTTTTAAATTTTAGAGGTTTTAAAACTGATTAAAAATTGTAGGCAACAGGTGATTAAAGTGGGTGAAGGGATAAATTAGTTTTTCTCAAGATAAATTCATTTGAAAATCACTGACAGAATCTTACTTTAAAAATGCAGTAAAAATTTTTTGAAACATAACTGACTTGAAAAATCAAGTAAATAAAGTATCTTAAAATCTAAAAGAAAAATTTAAATGAAGATGAAAATCATGAAGGAAAAGAGCTGTAGAATACCTGAAATATCTGGAATGAATATACATAAGATAGGTCAATATCTCAAACATTTAAAGAGTTTACAAAAAAAAGGTCCACAGTTCAAAGGTAAAATAAGCAAAGGATAAGAACAGTCAAATTAAGGAAAATGAAGTTCAACTGGTTAATGCCATAAAAAAGATGCTAAACCTCTTGGAAATCAAGGAAGAGAAACTGAAGCAACAAACAACTACATTCTTTTACATCTGTTAGCCTGGCAAAGAGTACAAAAATGACACAGAGCATCATTCACTGGTTTCCAAAGTGGCTATGAAACATGTCCACCAGCAATTTGACAAGAGTTACTCAGAAACAAAATCAAAACTGCAAAAACATTCCTTCAATCTGGGAAGTCAATTCCTCAGACTATGTCAAAGAAAAAGAAGCACGAATATTTAAAAGTATATGAATAGGAATGACTATTAAGGAATTGGTTGTAGTGGCTATCAACAGGAAACAATGTAAATAAAAAATAAATACTCAATTAGATGGGAAAATGGTTAAACAAATCATAAGATGTCCATAAGATGAATAATATACAGCTATTCAAAAGGATGAATATATATCAGTTGTTTTGAGATTAGTAAAAATGCCTGACAGATACATATATAACATGATGTGATTTTTAAAAAATCTGGTTAACCATTTGTATAATGTGTGTCTGCAATTATAGAAACATGGATAAAATGTGCAAGGACACTCCAGATTGCTTATCCTGAAACGAGGGTAGGATATAAAAAACAACAACAAAAAACGTTAAAAAAAAAAAAAAAAGGTGTCTATCATATATATGAGATAACCTTATTTATATAAAACTTTATATTAGTGTGTGTATGCATAACAAACTATAGAAAATGTTTTCAAGTAACCTTGCTTTAAAAAATATCGATTTAAATGAGGATAATCAAGGCTCCTTTGTTGTTTAAATTCTACAAGCAAACAGACATGGTATTGAATTCTAGCTTTGGGACTCATTAGCTATGACACTGGGCAAATTATTTATATTCTCTAAGCTTCCATTTCCTTATCTGTAAAACCAGGATAATAATGGTACTAACTTCATAATGTAAATGAGATGCTGCATGCAACATTTTTTAGTGTTTGGCACTGTGCTCAAAAACTATTAACTATTATTATTAGTCACAGATTACATATTAATCAGTTTATATCTGCATCTAACACAAGCCCTAAAGACAGAAATATGTTGTCTTAAATGTTGTTTCAGAAGTATTATATATTATTTTTAATGTATTTATCTTCTGATACTTTTCTCTGGTTTTAAAATTCCTCAGGACATCCTGAAGTTTTTCACCTAGAATTTATTAATTTAGATCACCAAAAAAACTGACCATAGCAGCAAAACAAACTTAGTAAACAGTTAAAATTAGCTCCTTAGGAAGCTTGGAACATAGGAAGTAAAAAACTAACTACATTCATAGATTTTTAGGGTATTTTAAAATTTACTGTTGTAATAAGCCTTTGAATTTACCACGCTGTCATATAAACTGCTGGATTATCTGACTCAAGCAGTAGTTAATCTTCACATTTGATTTTAGGAGAACAAGTGTAATATTAACTTAAAAACCTAACATCTCTGATGATCCTTTATTTTTCATATTCAGTATATAAATACATTATATAAATAAAATACATCAAAAATAACAAATGAAAAGCAAAACCAGAATCCAAATGACAGTAAATTTCTCAGTGACAAGAACTTTGCTCACTCACTGTTTAAGTCCTAACAATGGTTACATTTATTAAGCATTACTGAGAGTTTAACTTGAGGAGCTTACAGAGAGATGAAACCTGAAATTTATTTATAATACATCAGAAAAATGATGTTTGTAGATAACTTGCTACAAATATTAGAACCTATATTTGAGTACATAACCCAGTTGATCTTTCAGTGAAAATGACTGTCATCTGTCAGTGAAAAGGTGGATGACACAATGCGAACTCTAAATTTAAAATAGTTACTACATGGTTTAGATAAGAGAGAAAAACAGGACAGACAGCTCTATACTTACACTACATTTAGTGGTAAGATATGGCTGCATAGTCATGGCATGTTTAACCATGAGCTGGGGTCTTATTTTGCTGAATAAGAACAAAGTGGTTATGCAAGCTACCAATCTTCCAGAATTCACACCTTTATTGTCAGAGTCTGGAAAAACAAACAGAAAATAAGACACTAAAATATGACAAGGCAGTGGAAATGATACAGAATATTATTCAAATTACTCAATACTATCCTCTGAATAGATTCAGTACATGCCTCAATACAACAGATTAGCATTCCTTATGATACTAGACTTCTTGCCTTTCTATCTTATATAAAATTACATGTATTAAGGATAAAGGGCAAAAAGGCTGCACTTTGGAAGGCAAGTTTCACATCAAGGGGAGGAGGACTGAAGTAAAAAGCAGAATCAAAGTTGGGAAGTTTAGAGATGGAATTCTGAGAATAAACATAGTATTGGTTAGTATCTAAAAATGCATGGAAATGAGAATGGGAAAGAAATTAGCAAAGGAGGACAAAAACAATCTAGCTGAGGTGATACTGTGTTTAAGGGTACTGGGGAAAAAAGATGCTGCTGTGGTAAAATGTCGGAAGACAGGAATGATGCATAAGTGGACCAGTGCTGTATTAAGACAAGTAAATGCTGTTCAGCTAAGAGAAAAGTGTAGCTAGCTAGAAGATACAATGTGTCTTAGTTCCTGGGCATTTTTAGAGGAGATTAGCAACTGTTTAACATTAAGTGACAACAGTATCACCTTTAAAATCTAGGAAAGGGGAAAACTGGGAAGCAGAACAGAAGATACAAAGAAAAAGAGGTAAACATGGAAAATGAAAAAATAAAAAAGACTGCATTAAAATATAAAGAATATCAACAATTTTTACCATAAATGGTACCTCTGTAAGAGGTAAATGGCCCCCAATTCTGAAAATTGACTGAGGCTGCCTGTTGTTCCTGATTAATATATATTAGGGGATGGGAAGTAATGTTAGTCTTGTGTGCTTTCAAGCAATAGATAACAATTATGACTTTTATGATTTTATAATCATTTATATTTTCATTAATAACTTCAATTTTGTGACTGATAGATAATATATAATATTAAAGATTTAACAAACTTGTCAATTTAAAAATTACTAACATCTTTCTAGGTCAAGGTTAAGCACATTTTATATAATTATAAATGGTATTAGGAAGGCACTATAAATCTTTTAAAAACATTTTTATACTAATTAACTTCATTTTGATAGAAATTTTTATATAATTTGAAAGATACTGAACAGTTTTTGGATAAGCACATTTACCTACATACATTAGTCCCTGGACTTACTTTAATTCTTGCTCATATGACATCTAAAATTATATTCTATTGAAAGATATGTGAAAGAGATGAGTCCCATGCTTCTATTACATTGCTGTAAATAATACCAGTCAACTATAACGTAACAATAACCTGGGATTCAACACAACAAAAAACAGAGTTCATTTAAAAGTGAAGTAGTTAATTATTAGGCTAAGCAGAGTGAGAGGCAAAAATAAGAAATGTGCACAAAGTATTTTAACATCTTATAAAATCAACTTAATGACCAATATATAAAATGTCTTACCAGCTAGAGATTCCTCATATTTAAGAATGTGCTCAACTAGGTTATCAACAAGTTGAGTACAAGCTTTCTTCACAGGTTTATATGAGGAATCCTCTTCAGACTTCAACAACTATAAGTGTATATATATGAAAAAAAAAAATCCCAGTATAATTCATTAGACAATAATAATATAAATGCATCAAAATGTGTCCATAAGTAATAAGATTTTCAATTGGTTACTAACAATACTGAAAATGCAAATTCACAAATAAAAAATATAGAACAAATATTTTAAAATATAACCAGTAATTAAAGATATTTCCAAACAATTTTAGTATGAAGTTATTTAAATTGCTATGTATAGAACCTAAGGCAGAATATGAGAGAAATGAGAACACTGACCTTCCCTTAAGATTACCCCTCAATGCTAGTTGAGTGATTTTAAAGACTTAGAATTTCATCCCTCATCATTTCAAGTTCTTGATTTCTCAAAAAAGTTTATTATGGGTTAATGACATTTTTAAAATAGCTGTAACTACATCTGACTTGCACCTTAAAATCTGCAATTATAAAACACAAGGCTGGATTTCTTCCCTGTGTTATCTTTTACCAACTGATAGAGATGTGCTACAAATAATGATATGAGAAAAGAGATGTCTAATTATAGCTGGAAAATAAATACAATCTTTAATAATCAGAGGTCAATGGTAATGTCACCTAAGATACATCTGTTTTGTTAATAAAGAATAGCTAATACAATTCTTGGGTTATTAAAGAAGTTAAAAATGTGTAATTCCTGTCAAGGGTTCCAACGCTGTACAATTATAACTTTCTGCAATGATGGATATGTTTTATATCTGTGCTGTACAGTATTGCTGCCACAAGCCACATGCAGCTACTAAACACTTGAAATGTAGCTAGTATAACTGAGGAATTAAAAATAAATAAAAATTCAAATGAAATGAAAAATCACACGTGGCTAGTATAGGACAGAGAAGATTTAGTTTAAACTTTCACTACAAGATGTGTGGATGACTACAACTGATGGCAATCAGAATAACGTTATCACACACATTTCCCCTACTCCTTCCAATTTAAAGAAATAAATCAAATCAAGGTAACTTCAATTTACCCAGTTTTAGCTCTAAACAGCAAGTTCTCCATGTCCTGCTCTGTAACTCAACCTTAAGCAGCTATTAATATTATATGCTACCTTGTTCTTTTTTGGGAAGGGGTAGAAAACAGGCTCTTTACCCTTGTTTTTGCTCTCCAAGACATCAAGTACACACAAAAGTATTAACCATAAATTTTGGGTTATGACACACTGCCAGTACTGGTTATACGCCCTTTTCTTTGATTATAAAATATAATGAATATTTTATAAAATAAAATATAATGATGCATTATGAACCTAACTTAAGAGTATCTCCAATAACTTATATTTCTCAATGTGCTCCTTCCTTTATCCCATCTTCCTGTTTCACTTTCAAAGTACCACTTATCAGAACTTTTTCCATTTCTTCACTTAAAAAAAAAGTTATTCTAGTTTTGCTGGATTTTCAATTTTCTAAAAGGTATCATGCTGGATGCAGTCTTCTGGGATTGGCCTTTTCCATTTAATATGTCACTAACTGTAATCCAGGTTGTTGCATGAAACTGTTACTTAACTCATTTTTGCTACTATAAAATAGGTGTTGTGTCTGTACTGCAATTCATTCATCCATTCTACTGAAGACAAGTTAATTATAACTTTAGTGGCATAATGAGCATTTTTATTTGTCTCCTGGTACACATATGTAAGATTCTCTCGGGTGTGTACCTTGGCATGGAATTCCTGGGTCATGGGTAATATGAATGTTCAACTCTATGAAATAATGCTAAGTTTAAAAAGAGTCTTGATTTGCATTTCCCATATTATGAATGAGGCTGAATACCTTAAGTCACATGTGTTTTTTTCTTTATGAAATGCCCACTCATTACTTTCTCCTGTTTTCCTACTGAGACTCTTGCCTTATACTGGTTTGTAGGAAAGCAGCTCTTTATATTTTTTAACAACGTTCCTTTGTCAGTTGTATGTGTATCAAATATCTGTCCCACTTAGTGTGTTTTTTCTGGATTCACAAGTGTTCTTCATTTTAAGGCAGTGAAATTTATCAGTCTTTTCAGGTTATTGGTTTTCTGGGACTCAAGAAATCCTTCATTAAGAAAAGTCAAAAATATATTAATACATATACTGTCTTCTGGGGCTTCCCAGGTGGCGCTAGAGGTAAAGAACCAGCCTGCCAATGCAGGAGACATAAGAGACGCGGGTTGATCCCTGGGTCGGGAAGATACCCTGGTGGAGGGCATAGCAACCTACTCCAGTATTCTTGCCTGGAGAATCCCATAGACAAAGTAGCCTAGCAGGCTACAGTCCAAAGAGTTGCACAGAGTTGGACACAACTGAAGCGACTTAGCTCGCACATAAATACTGTCTTCTAAAAGTTTAAAAGATTTCCTTTAATCTATGCGTGTGTGTGTGTGTGCATGCTCAGTCATGCCCGGACTCTTTGCTGAGTTGAAGAATTTTTTAAAAAAGTAAAAAACAACCCTTATGGGTAGCCACTTGTTCCAGTCCCATTTATTGAAAAGTTCAAGCTATCTTAATTACTCAATCTTTAATAAGTCCTGGTACCTGTTAAGACACATTAGTGCTCCTGCATTTTCAGAAGTGATGATTATTTTCAACTCTTTACTTTTCCATATATGGTTTAAGAACACCTTGACATGCTTGATAAATATTTTCTATTCTTGATTTTGATGAGATCTCTTTTAACATCTTCCCATTTTGCATGATTTTTACTTTAGGTTTTACAGTTTATTCTCTGTCAGATTTTACTTCTAGTTTACTAGATGTTATTCATTCAAGGGTATTAAATTTTATCAACAATTTCTTTTGTATCCTCTGATATGATTACTTATTTTTTGTTTAATGTTAAATCATACACACACGTGCTGATGCTAAACCAGCCCCACAATATGCATGCACAGATGTACATATATATGTATGCATATATAATATATATAGTATAAACATATACACATCTCTGTCCAACTTTTTGATGGGTAAATAAGCTGTAGACATCAATATACTCTCTACCTTTTCCTTTTGAGATAAAATTTACATGAAATGATATGTACAAATCTACAGTTGCCCAGTTTTGTTAAGTGCATTACCCTTTATAACTCAAACACTCTACCAAGATAGAGGACAAACTTTCTCCATCTTTAACTTACATTAGAATCATCTGGAGACTGCTAAACTATAGAATGGTGGGCCCCAACTTCAGAGTTACTGATTAATTAAATCTGGACAAAAGTCTTAAAATTTTACTTCTAACAAGTCACAGATAATCTTGTTAACTTTTAAAACTACTGATATAGATTATTACCATCACCTTTGAAAATTCCCTCATGTTCCTTTCCATTCGATCCATGGCTCCCTGCAACCACTCTTCTGATTTTTTTCCATACAGATTAGTATAGCCTCTCCTAGAGCTTCGTATAAATAGAATCATAACCTGTACTCTTCTGTATAAGACTCTTGTCACTTTGTGTAATGTTTTTATTATTTACCTACTTTGCTGTTAAGTATCAATAGTTTGTTCCTTTTGACATGCTGTACTATTTAGCTATATAGATACATCAGGTTTTCTTTAGCCATTCACTGGTTGATGGAGACAAAGACACTATTTGACTGTAAACTCGGGCACGAGAAATCAAGCTGCACCTTCAACCCTTTGCTTAGAAATCTCCTCAGCTAAACATCCAATTTCATCACTTGAAGTCTTCCCTTCACCAAACACTAGAAAAGGAACACAATTTAGCCAAGTGCTTCGTCAAATTACGAGGACAGACTTTTCTCTGTTGTCCAACAGCATTTCTTCATTTGCATCTGAGACCACATCACAATAGCCTTTAACCATCCATAATTTTACCAAAATTTTGTACATGATTATATACATCCTGAGAAATGTGTAGGCAGGTCAAGAAGCAACAGTTAGAAATGGACATGGAACAATGGACTGGTTCCACATTAGCAAAGGAGTAGTACGTCAAGGCTGTATATTGTCACTCTGCTTATTTAACTTACATGTAGAGTACATCATGCGAAATGCCAGGCTGGATGAAGCACAAGCTGGAATCAAGATTGCTGGGAGAAATATCAATAACCTCAGATATGCAGATGATACCACCCTTATGGCAGAAAGCAAAGAGCAATTAGAGTCTCTTTGCTTTGAAGAGACTCTAATTTGAAGAGACTTCTAATGAAGGTGAAAGAGGAGATTGAAAAAGCTGCCTTAAAACTCTCAAAAAACTAAGATCATGGAATCTGATCCCATCAATTCATGGTGAATAGGTGGGGAAACAAAGGAAACAGTGACAGACTTTATTTTCTTGGTTTCCTATGATGACCGCAGCCATGAAATTAAAAGATGCTTGCTCCTTGGAAGAAAAGCTATGACAACCCTAGACAGCGTATTAAAAAGCAGAGACATTACTTTTCTGATAAGCAGGCTGCAGTGACCTTTAAAAGTGATGCGCTATTCACTCGACCCAGAAAACCCCACAAAATCATCCAAATCAAGAGGTTCAAATCTTCATGCTCACTTTAAGAACATTCCTGAAAATTGCCCAGGCCATAAAGGGTTTGCATATCCGAAAAGCCTCCAAGTATCTGAAGGACGTCACTTTAAAGAAGCAATGTGTGCCACTCTATTGTTACAGTGGTGGAGTTGGTAGGTGTGCACAGGCCAAACAGGAGGGCTGGATGCAGGATCAGTGGCCCAAAAAGGGTGCTGAATTTGTACAGCACATGCTCAAAAATGCAGAGAGTCATGCGGAACTTAAGGGCTTAGACGCAGAATCTCTGGTCACTGAGCACATCCAGGTGAACAAAGCCCACGAGATGCGGCACAGGACTTACAGAGCTCGTAGTCAATCAACCCCTACATGAGCTCTCCCTGCCACATTGAGATGATCCTTACTGAAAAAGAACAGACTGTTCCTAAACCAGAAGAGGAGGTTGCACAGAAGAAAAAGATATCCCAGAAGAAAGTGAAGAAACAAAAACTTATGACCCGGGAATAAAGGCCACAAAAAATAAATGCAAATAACAGTAAAGGGAAAAAAAAAAAAAGGCAGAGACATCACTTTGCCAACAAAGGTCCATCTAGTCAAAGCTATGGTTTTGCCAGTAGTCATGTATGGATGTGAGAGTTGGACCATAAAGAAGGCTGAGCATCAAAGAATTGATGCTTTTGAACTGTGGTGTTGGAAAAGACTCTTGAGTCCCTTGGACTGCAAGGAGATCAAACCAGTCAATCCTAAAAGAAATCATTGGAAGGACTGACGCTGAAGCTCCAATACTTTGGCTACCTGATGTAAAGAACCGACTCATTAGAAAAGACCCTGAATTATTAGCATAAGCTTAACCAGGTCAGGACTCCAACTGCAGCTCCTGTACCAGATGAGATGTTAGTGCTTGAACAAATTAACATCCTCTGGAACCTGGTGTACAGCTAATGATCTGGGAGATACCTTTTTTCCTCATCCTTGTCAAAAGCCCCCAGAAGCAGTTTGCTTTTAACTGGCAAGGCCAGAAATGTATTGCACTGTCGCAGGGGTATCTTAACTCCCCAGTCTTACATTATAATTTAGTTTGTATGACGCTGATTATCTTTCACTTTAACATGACATCACACTGGCCCATTACATTGATGACATTATGCCAACTGCACATAGTAAGCAAAAAGGAACAAGTACACTGGACTTATTCGTAGAATGTGCGTGTGAAAGGGTGGGGAATATATCCAACAAAAATTTAGGGGTCTTCTACTTTGAAGAAATTCCTGGGGGCTTAGTGGTGTGGGACATGGTGTGATGTCCACTGTAAGCAAAGAAGAAGATGTTGCATTTGGTCCTTTCTATAACCAAAAAAGAACTCAATGCTTTAGAGAGTTTCTTTGAATTTTGGAGGCTTATTTGGGTATATTATTCTCATTATACCTCATTTGGGTATATGATTCTGGCCCATTTACTGAGTGACCTGAGAAGCTGCCAGTGCTGAATGGGGCATAGAAGAGAAGGCAGCTCTGGAAAGGCAGGTCCAGGCTGCTGTGCTAGCTGCTTTGTCACTCATGCCACAGACCAGCAGCACTGAGGTGTCAGTGGCAGATATGGCTGCTGACTGGAGCCTCTGCCAAGCCTCTATAAATGAACTGCAGCATAGGTCCTCAGGATTTTGGAACAAAGCCCTGCCACCCTCTGGGAACAACCACTTACTTTTTGAGAAACAGCTCTTGGCACGCTACTTGGCCTTAGTCGATACTGAATGCCTACCCATGGGCCACCAAAATCATCATGCATTCTGAGCTATCAATCATAAACCGGGTGGCTGCCTCACCAAGCCACAAAGTTGGGTGTGTAAAGCAGCATTATATCATCAAAGGGAAGCGGTGTATACACGATTAGGCCAGAGCAGGCTGAAGGGCACAAGTTAATTACATGAAAAAGTGGCCAAAATGCCTATGGTTCCCATTCTGCTACACTGCCTTCTCTCAGCCTGCACCTCTGGCCTCAGTTGACCACAGGGAATATCCCTGGTTTACAGATTGGTCTACACAACATGCAGGGATCACCCAAAAGTGGACAGTGCAGCAATACAGCCCCTTTCTGGGACATCCCTGAAGGACAGTGGTGAAAAAAAATTCCCCATTGGGCAGAACTTCAAGATGTGCATCTCATTCACTTTGCTTGGAAAGACAAATGATCAAAGTTGGTGACAAGGGAATCTGGAAAAGAGGCATCTCTGAATGGTAAAATATTTATATTCCATATGAATGTTCACCAAAGGGTGGCCTCAGCAGATGACTTGCTCTGCAGATACCTTCTCCAAGGTAACAGCCTCTTTCTGCAGCCACTCCTGTCCTCACCCAACGGGCTCATGAACAGACTATGTGTTGTGGCAGAGACGGAAGTCACACTTAAGCTCAGCAACATGCACTTCTACTCACCAAGGCCACACTATCTATGGTCCACTCGGCCAGCAGTAGAGAACAACACTGAGTTTCTGATATGGAATGACTCCCAGGGATTACCAGCCAGCAACCTGGTGGCAGGTTGATTACAATTAGGCTGCCTCCGTCATGGAAGGGGCAGCATTTTGTTCATACTGAAACAGGCACTCTTGATATATTTTTGCCTTTTCTGTATGCAATACTTCTACCAAAACTACCACCTATGGACTTAGAGGACACTTTATCTACCATAATATTTGTTGTTTAGGCTCTAAGCCGTCTGACTCTGCGTCCCCGTAACTGCAGCACTCTCGGCTTCTCTGTCCATCACTACCTCCCTGACTTTGCTCAAACTCATGTCCACTGAGTCAGTGATGCCATCCAACCATCTCATCCTCTGTCATCCTCTTCTCCTCTTGCCATAACTCCACACAAAACTGCTTTGGTTAAGAAAAGCACTTCAGCGCAAAAGAAGTACAGCAGTGAGCCCATGCTCATATTCCATGTTTCCCACCATTCTGAAACAGCTGACTTGACAGAAGGTGGAAACAGCCTTTTACAAACTCAGTTACAGCATCAGATAGGGGGCAATATCTTGCTGTGGCTGGGGCAAGATTCTCCAGCAGGCTCCTATGCTCTGAATCAGCATCCAATACATGGTGCTGTTTTGTCTATAGCCAGGATTCATGGTCCAGGAATCAAAAGGTGGAAATTTGAAAGGCATCACTCACTCAAATTTGCTAATCAATCATTTGCTAATATGAGTGATTAGCAAAATTTTTGCTTCCATTCCAGTGACTTTATGCTCTGCTGGCCTAGAGAGAGGTTCCAGAGAGAGGAATTTTTGTACCAGAAGACATAACAAAAATCCCACTGAACTGAAAGACTGTTAGTCAACTACCATGCACTCTTTATGCCTCTGAATCAACAAGTAAAGAAAGGAGTTGGGCTTTCCAGGTGGTAAAGAACTGTCTGCCAATCCAAGAGAGCTACGAGATGAAGGTTTGATCCCTGGGTCGGGAAGATTCCCTGGAGGAGGGCATGGCAACCACTTCAGTATTCTTGCTAGAGAATGCCCTGGACAGAGGAGCCTGGTGGGCTACAGTCCAAAAGGCCACAGAGTTGGAAACAACTGAACATGCAGGCACCAAGAAGAAACTAGTGCAATATTCCACAGTGGAGGTACGTAAGAGTGTGTTTGGAACGCAAGAGATCCCACAGGCCATCCCTTAGTAATAAATACCAGCTATGACCACATCATCAGTTATAGATACAAGGACTTTGTCATGAGTATTTCCTGCTTATTTTGTCATAAATACGTGTGTGTGTTATGTGTACGCAAGTTGGGGAGAGGGACAGGAAGAGAGAGACTGAGGGAGGGAAAGTGAGAAAATGTGTTTCTTCCCGTCCACCTTCTATTTCCTTACCACAGAACATAAAGTATATTGATTTCATATCGAAGTATTTAAATGTTATTATAAACTGACATGGTTGTAATTAAATTACAGGATGTCAAGAGAAGAGTAAACATTACTCAAGGACTTCTTCTGGGAAAGGGGTTAGTGCATTTTTGGTTGTATGCAGGATAACTGTATCATGTTAGATAGAATCATGACTTTGTTATTGTCTTTATTTGGAGATTTAGTATGGTATAAGGAGATGTATCAATATACGGGTGCCAAGTTAACAAAGGGTAGAGCTGTGATGATTAATTTTAAGCGTTAACTTGGTTGGGCCAAAGGATGCCCAGTTATCTGGTTAAACATTTTTACTGTATGTGTTGGTGAGTGAGGGTAGTTCTAAATGAGATTAGCACTTGAATTGGTGGACTCAGCATAGCAGATTGCCCTCTCCAATGTGGGTGGGCCTGAAAAGAACAAAAGGTAGAGGAAGGAAGAATCCTACCATTCTCTGATTACCTGAGCTGGGACCACTGGTCTTCTTTCACATTTGAACTGGGATTTATACTATCTGCTTCTGTGGTTCAGGCTTTAGGACACAGAACAAACTACACACTAGGGGCTTTTCTGGGTCTCCAGTTTGTCGACAGATTGCGGGATTTAAGAGGCTCTATAATCATGTGAGGGGCTTCCCTAGTGGCTCAGTAGTAAAGAATCCGCCTGCATGGAGGAGACATGGCTCCAGTCGCTGCATTGGGAAGATTTCTTGGGAAAGAAATGGCAATCCACTCCAGTATTCTTGCCTGGGATGGCAGGCTACAATCCATGGTTGCACAAGAGTCAGGCTTCACTTAGTGACTAAATGACAAAAACAATCACACAAGACAGTTCCTACAATAAATCTTTTCTCTGTCTCTCTTTTTCAGTATTTGGTTGGTTCTGCTTCTATGAAGAATATAATATTCTAGAAGAGATGACTGATACATATCCTTTCTGAGTAAATCCCTGGCCCCCTGAAATTACTCTTCTGAATTTTTTCAATACAAATTAGTTTTGCCTCTCCTTAAACTTCATATAAATGGTATCAGAATATGTACTCTCCTGTGTAAGGCTTCCTTCATTCTGCAGAGTGCTTTAATAAATGTCTATACTGCTGTATGTATTAGCAGTCTGTGCTTCTACGATGTGGAGCACTATCAAATTATATGAATATTGATACAGTCATTTTTCTATTCATTCACTGATTGATGGCAATAAGAGTATTTGATTGTAAACTTCAAGAGGCAGATCTTATTTTGGATTACAAAGGCCAGGAAAAGATGAAATGTAGGCTATTTAAGTTTTTTCATTGCCTGCATTTTCTTGTAAACTAAAAAAAAAAAGTGGGGGCTGTAGTCTTAGAACATAAGCAATGAAAATGAATGGCATTGCAAAATTAATTTTGTGTACCCACTATAGGCTATGATAGTGATTTACACTGACTGAACCACTTTTTAGAAAAAAAAAAAAAAATGGAAGGACTTTCATGATTGAACTTTTTCACACACTACTGAAAAAATTAAAAAGAAACCACGAATTCATTAAAAGTTAAAAGGGACATGAGTTTCCATACATTAAAAAAATTTGTGTATGTTTGTGTGTATACTTTTATATATATATGTGACATTCTAACATTATGTAGTCAGCGGACAGAGTTTGATGCCTATGTAAATATGAAGTTATTTCATGTAGTACTTAAAACTTCCCAAGGCTATCACATTCCATGAATTAGGAATCACTATCTATATGAAGTCGATCCAACACAAAAATAATAATGAGACGTATCTTGGACAGAAGGCAATGTGTATACATGAGCTCATGTGGAAATAATAAGAATGTTGATTATTTTTGATTCAAGGATTTAAGATAATTCCAGTAGTCCCTTCTTTGTATCCTCAGCTTTTCTTCAAATTTATGCAGTGTTTTTATTACCACTAAGAGCGATTATACCTCCATCGTGTATTTATATAAATATTTTAATAAAATGTTCTTTACTTCATAAAACTAAACTCTGCTAGTTTAATGACTATATCCAGAAAGTCACAATGTCATTTTGGTAAATTAAATTGTTGGCAGAAACTAAAGTAGGAAAGCAAAAAACAGGGAGGAATGGAAAGAGCAATGAGCTTAAAAGAGGACTAGAGAGTAAAGATATAAAGAGTATAAAACTACAGCTAAGAAGTTATAAATCTAGTGTTCACTTATCTACTTCCAACCTGCCAATAACACATAGGAATATTACCTTAGATTCTTTTTACTAAGGACATTTCTGAGAGCTATACTAGTATCATATGAAACATGGGTATAGAGCTTTCTAGAAATTATTGTGTCCCCTTTGGAATGGTTGACATAACTAAGATGGTCATAAGGCTCTATAATACAGCTAATTATTTGACTTATGGGGGAAAGGTTATCAAATATATCATGTAAAATTATAAAATGGAAGATGATTGATAAAGAGAGCCTAAGATGTTACAGACTGGATAACGTAAGCAAACACCATGAGGGTGCTTAAAAAAGGTGTCTTAAAATTTTTTTAAAGGTAACATATTACTAAACACTACCAAAGGGTTAAACTTAAAAAGACTGACAATACCAAGTATTGATGAGAATGTGGATCAACTGGAATATTGCTGGTGGAAATGCAAAATGGTTCAGCCATTTTGGAAAAACAGCCTGGCAGTTTCTCACTCACATGACCCAGTAATCACAACCATGGGAATTTACCCAAAAGAAATGAAAACACCCAACCTCACAAGAACATGCACACAAGCAGCATTATTCATTACAGCCCGAACTGGAAACAACTTGTAAGTCTGTAAGTTTGTGAATTAACAGAGAAATTATGATACATCCATACTATTGCTACTAGTCAGCAATAAAAAGAAATAAAACAATATACCAGCAACATTCTGCTAGAAGTCAAACACAAAAGACTACATGCTGTATGATTCTCTGGACATGAAATTCTACAAAGGGGACAACTATATAGTGACAAAAAGTGAATGAGTGGTTTCCCAGGGTTGGGGGAGAAGATCAACTACTACAAAGAGGCACAAGAAAACTTTTTAAGAGTGATATTCTTTACATCATTGTAAATAATTACTAAAATTAGTCAAGTTGCACACCTAAAATTGGTTAACATTTATGCATATAAATTATGTTTCAATAAAATAATTTGGTTGATTATTAAAAATATTGCTAAATATAGTTTAACTAAAAGTACTGTTAAAAATTAAAAAGTAAACAAACAGAACAGATAGTAAATTGTTGGCATATCAAACAGAAAAAACTATTTCACGATAGACTTTTAATGGTATGTGTTTAGTGAGCTATAGATAAAAAGAAATGTAAAAAAAGTCTTAAACTGTATCTAGTAATCTTAATGTTAATATAATAGGGCAAAGCTAATAGGAAATTTGGAGAAGGCAATGACAACCCACTCCAATACTCTTGCCTGGAAAATCCCATGGACAGAGGAGCCTGGTAGGCTGCAGTCCACGGGGTCACTAAGGGTCGGACACGACTGAGCGACTTTACTTTCACTTTTCACTTTCATGCATTAGAGAAGGAAATGGCAATCCACTCCAGTATTCTTGCCTGGAGGATCCCAGGGACGGGGAAGCCTCGTGGGCTGCCAACTATGGGGTTGCACAGAGTCAGACATGACTGAAGCGACTTAGCAGCAGCAGCAATAGGAAATTATCTTTGGAAATAAGATTTTTAGCCTAAAAGAAATAATAAAATAAAAGGAGCAGAATCTCATAGTCTTAAATTTGAATTAAAAATATTAATTCTTAATTTATTTTTTCTTTCTAAATAAATATATATATTTCTAGCTCTATCCTCTGAAAAAGTCCAAAGCTATGATAACCCATTAGCAATGAATATTCACAGCATCCAGATTATTCCCACAAAAGGCAATCAGGGCTCTTAGGAAAAAATGGCTGAGTTCAGATTTGGGACAGAAAATGTACAAGCCAAATCTGGGGAATCTTGTAGAGACAGAAAGTAATCAGGTTACAAAAGAGCAATGAGGTTATACCAAAAAGGTACAAAATCAATTTGAAGGGAAAACTCATTATTCTGAAAACTGGTAAGTAACGGAAAAGAATAGAGTACTTTCCCTGCCTTTCTGGTACAAACTGTATTTCACAGTAACTAAATTTTCAGGACAAAATTCCTCTTTCAAGAAGAATCCCTGCCAATTAATATGGGATAAATAAAATAATTTGGAAAAAATCAGCATTTTGCAATTTGTAATGAAAATAATGAACCTAGGTAATGATCATTCAAAACCTATCATGAAAGACTTTATGAAAGATTAAGAACACAGTCAAAATCACTGAAAATGGGACAACCAAACATAACGTGCCTTTTGATGTGAGGCAACAATATTTAGCGTCACTTGTGAAGTATTCTTGTCTGTTTTCTGAAAACTGAACTTCAATATCAGTAAACCTCTAATCTAACTTAAGAGTTTACAGAAAAAAAAATGGTGGCCAGAGGAACACTAGAATGACACCAGAAAGAAGAGATCTATGATATCTAGAATATGGGACACTCCACAGGAAAACGTAAGCAGCATGAGAAATGAAACAGTGAAAGTTGACTTTTATAGACTAAGACTTAAGAGTCATGACAACCAAAGCAACAGCAATTCAACTATAAAAACACATTTTTGAGACAATCAGGGAAATGTGAACATGGAATAATTATTACATGTTTGGAAATAATTTTATTAATAGTTATTTTGAATCAGATGACAAAGATACTCTGGTTTTTTTAAAAAAGTCATCTCTGTTAGAGACAGACATTAAAGTATTTATGAGTGAAATGATATAAAGTATGGGATTTTCTTTAAAAGTGTTACAGCCAAAGAAAGTTAAATTAAAAAAAAAAAATAGATGGGGGTGGGAAAGAGATAAACAGGATATTAGGAAAATACTAACAACTTTTGAAGCTGGGTAATGAGTACTTCTATTTGAAAATCCTTAAATAAAAAAATTCATAAGGAGCTAAATATTTCCATGTATAAAATTTTTAAAGAACACTAATTGTGGTTTAATCCTATACTTCTATAGGACATTCTATATATTTTAAAACATGTCAAATAATGTAAACATATATTTAATGCAATCTATGTACCTATCTATAGATCTCATGTCTATCATCTAGATTAAAGGGATTAAAAAATTATCTAGAAGGATGAGAAGAGAGAATATTACTTATTCAGAAAACTTGTAGCAAGCAATTGAATAACTGATTAAATAGGGGTATTAAACAAAACATTTACCCTAATATGTTGAAATAAATTTTCCCTACCACAAAGTAAACACTTAAAAAAAAAAACTGAAAAATTTCTTTCAAATCATGAAGTCTACAAACACTCACATTTTGAAGAAGCTGCTCAAACCAGTCATATCCAGTATCTCTGCATGCTGCAACCTAAGGGGAAAAATATGGTGCACCTATCAAAATTAGAAATTTACATTAAAACATACTTTTGCTATGCTATAGTCTCAAGAATAAAAATGTTCAAAGTTCTAAATTAAAAAAATTATTTTCATACTTATGGACATAGGGAGAGGGGAGGAGAGGGTGAGATGTATGGAAAGAGTAACGTGGAAACTTACATTACCATGTGTAAAATAGATAGCCAATGGGAATTTGCTGTGTGACTCAGGAAACTAAAACAGGGGCTCTGTTTCAATCTAGAGGGTGGGATAGGGTGGGAGATGAGAGGGAGGTTCAAAAGGGAAGGGATATATGTATACCTATGGCAGATTCATGTTGAGGTTTGACAGAAAACAAAATTATGTAAAGCAATTATGCTTCAATGAAAAATAAAAGAAAAAAAAAAGTGTGGATTAAATGATTAGAACTCAAAAAAAATTATTTTCAAATAAACTATTTTTTTCAGTGAGCCAATAATCTACCATGTTAAAGAACTTTATTCCAAAAGTATATTAGAAGCCATTCAAAATATTCACTTAATGTATTAAAATTAAAAATGGTATTCTGAATGGTATATTGAATCACACACTATCAGGAAATCTGTAAGGTCTAAAACAATAAAAATGCAAATGTTTGCTTCTTATTTTCCTTCTAGGTAGAAAATTTAAAGACATTAGTAAAACAGAGATGATCATGTAATCCATAATATAAAAATTCTTAAGTCTAAAACATGAAAAGCATTCTGCGTCAAAAAAAATTATAGTTTATGTGTATAATAAAACATAATGAAATTAATTTTAACTCATGTATTCTGGAAAAAGTAGAAATTACAGTCTCATTTCAGGCTGCTATTCATGTGTTATTGTATCTTTTTATCTACTTCTCACTTCCCTTTCCATTTTCAATCACTGGAAGAGTCTGGAGAATTTTAATATCAGTGCTTAAGACAATGGATGCTAAAAAAAAGTGGGGATAGGTAGAAATACTACTCTCATCTTATTTGCATCCCTTGAGTTATCTCCAGAAACATATAATAAGGGAAGTATCAGAGGATAACCAAATATCTTGTTATTGTCTCTCCCTTTATAAGACAAGGCAGGCCTCAGTGAGGTTTGTACCCACAGGAATCACCCTTGTTTCAGTCCTTCCTTACCACATCAGTGATATTTAAAATCTTCCTTGTCATTGCTTCTTTGTCATTGTGTGGAGTTGGAGTAAACCAGAGTTTTTGGAATGTTTCATTTACTAATTTCTAGAAGAAAGAAAAATTTCAAACTAATAAGTACAATAAATGTGGCAAAATTCTTAATCCCAAATTCTCATTAAAGCCCAAAGCGAAAGTATATGTGTGTGTATATATATATACACAAACACACACACACACATATATATATATATAAAACCCTGAAATTTCTGGTATGACATCCTCAGTTTCAAAAAGATCAATTATAAAAATTATAAATTTTTTTCAGTTTGGCAAAGATTTTAAATGGGTTAATAATATGCCGATGCAGGAGATGTAAGAAAGACTTGGGTTTGATCCTTGGGTCAGGAAGATCCCCTGAAGGAGATCACTTCAGTATTCTTACCTGAAGAATCCCATGGACAGAGGAGCCTGGAGGGCTACAGTCCATAGGGTCACAAAGAGTCGGACACGACTGAAGCGACTTAACACAATACTATGTCTAGTATAGAACTTCTGGATATAATGCACTTAAATGCTTTTGATCAAACTAAAAAATACTTTTGCTGCTTTGGTAGAAGTTGTTAAAAAACTAAACAAAATCAAAACCCAAAAAAGAAATATAGGGACAATCACATATACATAGATTCACTAATGAACTCTAACTTTCAACAAAGTATTTACTAATTTAGAAAACCAAGCACATACCATTTGAAAATCAATTTAATTTGAAATAAATTTCCTATATACAATGTAATCTCTACAATGACATTAAATATTACAATTGCCAAATTGGTTTGATAAGATCAGATTTTATTAACTAATGCAGGACCTAGAAAAAAAATACCTAAACATGTCTTTTTCTTCAATTTATAGTCTATAATATTGACTTACTTGTGTAGATTTTATATATACATAATTAACAAAACTTATATATATAAAGCAAACATTTAAATTACTTGGGCTTTCCTGGTGGCTCAGCGGTAAAGAATCTGCCTGCACTGCAGGAGACAGAGGAGACTTGGATTCGATCCCCAGGTTGGGAAGATTCCCCCGGAGGAGGTCATGGCAACCCACTCCAGTATTCTTGCCTGGAGAATCCCATGGACTACAGAGGAGCCTGGTGGGCTACAGTCCATACAGTTGCAAAGAGCTGGACACAACTGAAGTGACTGAGCATGCACACACATGTAAAACATTAATGAAAAATGAATTTTTAAAGTAGTCAATGTTTTTAACTTACCTTAATGCCCTCTTCATCATTTACCCTGCGAATCATTTTTACACACATTTCTGTAATTTTTGGAAATGTCGGTTGTTCAATACAGATGTCTCTTAGAATCTTTATCACCCTTTTTCTGACACTGATACCAGTATCCTAGGAACAGAAAGATATTCTAAATGTCAGAAAAACTGAGATGCCAAGGTGTATGAAATTTGATAAAATAAAATTAGAAAATACCAAGAAACAGTATACATACATTTATTAACATGATATGCTATGCTATGCTAAGTCACCTCAGTCGTGTCCGACTCTGTGTGACCCCATAGATGGCAGCCCACCAGGCTTCCCCGTCCCTGGGATTCTCCAGGCAAGAACACTGGAGTGGGTTGCCATTTCCTTCTCCAATGCATGAAAGTGAAAAGTGAAAGTGAAGTCGCTCAGTCGTGTCCAACTCTTAGCGACCCCATGGACTGCAACCTACCAGGCTCCTCCATCCATGGGATTTTCCAGGCAAGAGTACTGGAGTGGGGTGCCATTACCTTCTCCGATTAACATGATAAACATGGTCCATATATATATTTTAAAACACATTTATATTAATCTTATTATAAATATGAGTTATTTTATTATGCTGTCTTTGCTTTTAAAATGTAATATCCAACATATGGAAAATATTAAATCGCACTGAACACAAGAGGAGCATATAAGCCTGCCAAAATTAAATGGAGTAACAAACATGAAACTTTGAGGATATTGTTTGGCACTTAAACAGCATATGAAGTATATATAACAAAAATGTTTAACAAATCTTTCAAACCAGTATCACTATTTTATAATTTATAGCAAATATAAGGAAAAAAGGAACAGATCAAAGGAAACAAAACCATGAAAAAATAACAAGACTGGCTTGCCTTTTTAAATCTCTCTGTCATGGTGGCATGTGTAAGAAAGAGTTAGAGAATACTCTAAATAAAATAGAGATGAAATATTGTGGTGGATACATGGGTGTTAACTGTACTATTTTTAACTTAACAGATTTTCATAACTAAATCATCTTTAAGTAAGAAGTACTGAATACCCATTGTGCAAAATTATCTCCATTTTGTAGTTTAGCAAACATGAAAATATTTTAGGATATATTGCTAAGGTAGATGCTGTCAGAGTTCATTATACCTGAAAATCCTGTTGTTTGTCCTTCACTCTTGAAAAGAGTAAGACATTAAAAGT
The DNA here is from genome assembly GCF_029378745.1 of Bos indicus. Lineage (NCBI taxonomy): Eukaryota > Metazoa > Chordata > Mammalia > Artiodactyla > Bovidae > Bos > Bos indicus. The sequence goes on from NC_091779.1 coordinate 37,125,939, forward strand.
GAAAAAATTCTTCTACTTTTTCCTTAAAATTCTTTGTTTCCATCAAGATTTTATGCTAGTTGGAGATGAAATTATCTGTAACTCTCAGTCCCAAAGTATTTAAATATTGGGCTAAAAGTGATAAATTCTTGTCAGTTTAAGAATACCGAAATCCTGTACCTAATGAATCTCTGTTGAGTTATAGAAAAAGTCAATAACCCTGCAGTGGGTGGTATGGAATTTCGACAGATATTTTGTAATGCCAATGTTTCCTTTCATTTCCAAGGAAATACTTCAGGGCCACAGAATTCAATGCCATAGAAGAAAAGAATATCTTAGAATAGCATTTCTTATGTTTGCTCTTAAAACTCAAATGACTTTATTTAGCTTGCAGGTATCTGAGTCTGTCATAATTCAGCTTTAAAGAAATATGCAAATACACATAATAACCAAAAATACTGTCAGACACCAAAATTCCATATATAGCTCTCACTGAAATAATTCTTCCTGTTTATATACATATATATTTATAATTACTCTAGAATCCTATCCAAAATACTTAACTGTGTCATGTAGCTCCTATCATTTACTCTTTGTATACCAGCATAATCAAAAACTAATAGTAACTGGTAAAGGGAATCCAATTTTTACCAAAGATGTGCTTTACAATATTAAGCAGCCCTCCTCTTGAAATACGTTCTTCTTTAGAAAGTTGCTACAGTTTATATATTAGGTTAGATAAAAATACAGAATTGATATCTACCTTTCTATCTTAACATTTTTAAAAAGTGATATTAGGAAGGCAAAATTATATTCATAAATTATAATAAAAGTGACAAAACAAGCATACCAATATTCTTTCAATCAGCATATCATAATACTGCTCAGCAAGCTGAGGTCGACAAAGGACAAATCGACCTAGTAATTCCACTGCTGCTTCTCTGACACTAGTGGAGTTATCCATTAATCGTCCATGAACTCCTCGCTGCATATCCAGCTGAAGAAAAATAAAGAAATTATAACTTATACTAAGTAGAGCTAATATTTTAATTTGAATATAAAAGTCACATAAAAAGAATAATTTGTGTTCCTCTTTACCCTTGCTAGAATACTGGGGTCTACAGCAACAACCTCAGATAAACACTTCATGGCTTTTGTTCGAACGGCAATTGCATTTTCACCAAGGACTCGAAGGATCTGCCAAGCAAATATTAACATTTTCATCAATTTTAGAACATATAGCTTTTTAACAAAACACAGAAAGAAAACATGCAAAAAAATATAGAAATATCGAATTTACTTTCCTTCAATTTTTATATATGTAAGTAAAAAGATCTGTTATCATACTGATCCAAAGTTTTCACTTAAAACATTAAGGTATGGTGTTTTATACTTTATGGCCTTTCCTTTCTTCTGTCATTCTCAATTAAACCTGTTTTTTATTGCTATGCTTCATTTGCAAGAAACTGTAGGCCCACTGAAAACTTTCTATGTCTAACTTTAATCAAGGATACTTAGTATCATTTAAATAATAATTCTGGTAACTGAATAATTTGTTTTTATAACATCAATCACTCTAACTATACCATCACTCTACCTGTACCATACAGATACATATCCACTTATCTGTAAAACAAGAATCAACAGGTAAAGGCATGCAGAACAAACATTTTAACAAATATGGAACAAAGAAACAAATGTTATTTTCATCATTTTTTAAAAATATCTGTTCTCAACAATGAACAGACATCACACACAAGTTTCCAGAATTAGAAAAATCAATATCACTGTATAAGAAATTCTTGTCCAGTTTACCTGTGTCAAATAAATATCAAAGCTCTGGGCAAACGGCCTCATAGAGGCCAAGTATCGAACAATCAAACAAGCATCATCATAGTCCACAGTATCAGAGTTCATTCTGCAACGAAAGGTCATTAAATTATAATTAATTAAATTTTTTTGTAAAGTAGGTAAATAGATATCAAAGAGACAACTGAAAACACTGGATCTTTTGTTTTTGGATCTTACTTTAATGTGCTGAACTGAGAAGGTGTGGTTTTGATAATGCTTCTAAGAAACTTCTTCCGGTTTTCAGCTCGATGCATAATTTGACCAGTTGTCTCAACTTCCTTTGCATGATGTGATCCTTCAGATGATTCTTCATCTTTTTGTGATTTCATTGCTTTTTCTGTTTCCAGTGTTGTATCACGGAACCACTGGGCAATATAGAATTTACGAGAAAACTGGAAAGAAATTTTGAAATTTTAAGACTTGAGTTTGATGAAATTAGTAACAAAATTTCCAACCTACTGACAAAGTGTTTACAATCAGAAACACAATTATCAAGGTTTACTTTAAAAAGAAGAGTTTAGAACACATGGATAAAATGCTGAAGGTAGAAGACTATAGTTACTTTCAAAATTTTACCTTATTTCTTCAAGAAATATACAACCAATTATTACTGAACTAAATTAACAATGAGGTACATGTATAATCTGTTCCTGAGTTTTTTCCCCTCCAGTTTATTGAGAAATAATTGACATACATCATTGTAGAGTCTGTTCCTTTCCACAAAGACTGAAAACCTATAGTAGTTGGCTGAAGAGCTTTAGCTATCTCCAACCTCTTTATTTTTATTTAATTCTCCAACTTCTGTAGATGCATATCCCATCAATTAAAAAAAATTAAAAGTGCCCCAATATAGTGTATAAATTTTACATACAAGCTTATTTTACTAATATTTGGATATATATTAAAAAAAAAAACAGAATTAAGGATATTTAAAATAGACATATAAAATTCTAATCATTTTATAAAAATTCACTTTTTATATGCTAATAGATTATCTCATACACTACCTGGGTCAATGATCTTTGTCTCAAAGATAAAACATTGCAAGATTTTGGATTACCCAAGTCACATAATATTAGGAAACAACAATATCTGTATCAGAATTTGACTACCACATATTTCTATTTCAAAAATTAATATTCCAATACTACTCTCCTCTTCATGACATTCTCAGTTTTCTTTCAGACCAAATTTGAAATAAACATGTGAACATTACAAAATTAGGAACAGAATCCTACCACCAGTGAAGGATCAGTCTCCGTGTTTTCATCCAAGTAATCAAGCAATGCTTTTTGTAATTGCTGTATTTCATCTTCCCCTCCTGAAACCTATAAAACAAATCAGGTCATAACACAAAGATATTACTAATATATTTTAATAAATCATCCACTCACAAACAGAAATCTGAGGGAAAAAATCTTATAAATGATAAAAAATGTATAGGTATAGTTAAGTAAAAGGAAGAAACAGAAGAACACTGTTTTTTGAAAAACATTATATACTGATAGCTCAGGTTACTTTTATGAATTACATGTTAACTTTTTATAAAGAAGCTCATAGGGAGCTGATTATTCATATAATTCATATAATTATTCATAATTATTAGAAAAATGTGTATGTAAATCTTCAGAGGTAGGAACCTACTAACACTGGTTTTCTATTTGGTAAGAGACACCTCCAAACTTCTAATCTAGTAAATGGAAACTGTTACCTGTATTATTATGTATTATGGGTATCTTTGAGATATTATTTAAAAAGAACATTCTGAAAGGGAAATATTTTTATTTGTAATTAATACAAAATACTTTACGTCATGTAGATCAAATATACAGTAGGTATATTTAAGCTGTTCATTTGATCTGGAAGCAGAAAGAGACCGAGTCTTTAGGTCCTGTCAAGAACAATGTTGTTGTTTAGTTGCTAAGTTGTGTCCAACTCTTTTGAGACCCCATGAACTGTAGCCTGTCAGGTTCCTTTGTTCATGGGATTTTTCAGGCAAGAATACTGGAGTGAGTTGCCATTTCTTTCTCCAGGGGATCTTCTAGACCTAGGGATCGAACCTGTGGCTCCTGCACTGGGTAGGGAGATATTTTACCACTGAGCTACCAGGGAAGCACTTTCAAGAACAATACAGAGCAGGAAATTAACTCTGAGTTGACATTCATGTCTATAGCTTATACTCTGGTTTTACCTGTGTGAAATGCCAAATATATGGTTTAGACTATATGTAAGCAGAAAACAAAGATAAGAATAACCTATGTTCTGAGAGTGTAGTGAAATGGATATATTCAGAATGGTTTTTATTTAGTTGCATCTGGGATATCGATTTTTCTTTTTTAAATTTTCAATTTTCAATTGGAGTATAGCTGATTAACAGTGTTGTGACAGGGTCAGGGAGACAGCAAAAGGACTCAGCCTACATATAAATGTATCCATTTCTGCCCAAACTACCCTTCCATACAGGCTGCCACATTAACACTGAGCAGAAGTTTCTATAGTACACAGTGGGACTTTGTTGGTTATCCATTTTAAATATAGTTGTGTATACCTGATTCAGTAATTCTAGGGAGAGTCCTGAGAATCTGCATTTCTAACAAGTTCCTAGGTGATATAAAAGTTGGTGCTGCTTGTCCAGGGAATCATATTTTGAAATTCAAGGGTAATGGGGACATCCTGTCTGCTCAAAATGGTTCAAAAGAAAATAAAAATGAATATACAGACACATATGTATGTATATTCTAAAAGAGAATAATAAAGCAAATGCTAACCACTAAAGAAATCTGGATGAAAGATTTGTGGGAGCTTTTTGTGCTATTCTTCAAACTCTTCTGTAAGTTAGAGGCATTTGTCACGGCCAGCATGGATATGGTTATGGACATTAAAAAAATAAAAAAGAGTATAAAGAAAATGAAAAAGGCTTTACATGGTTGGATTACAGATCATCTGGGCTACTTGGTGGCTGAGACGGTAAAGAATCCGCCTATAGTGTGGGAGACCTGGGTTCGATCCCTGGCTTAGGAAGATCCCCTGGAAGGGGGCATGGTAACCCACTCCAGTATTCGTGCCTGGAGAATCCCCATGGACAGAGCAGCCTGGCGGGCTACAGTCCATGGGGTCACAAAGAGTTGGATACAACTAAGTGACTGAGCCTACACATATCATTTACCTATCAATTTTCTTAAGTTATCTTAGTATTACTATCACCTCCTCCACAGTTTAAAATAAAAGTTAAACCAAATAGAAACTAGTATCATACATTCATAACAGAAGTTCACACACACAACTAAGAATTATATAAATCATTTGAAAGTTCCTGTTATACAGAATTCACTCTAAGGTATGTATTTGCTCTGTGGCACTTTCAGATGATTTTATTCTGAATCTACAAAATGAAATGCAACACTAACATAAGAATACCTTAAAAAGTTCTTAACTACTTATGACTTATCCCCATAATGTAAATTCTTTATCTCAATACCTGTTTTAAAATTCGTTCTATAGACCCTTGATCCATTTTGCTTGTAACAGCATCTTTCCTCAGTCGTGCAGCAACAGTTCCAAGGTAATCAAGGGATGCCACTCTTAAAGCCATCTCTGTTGACTTATTACTGAACTGATGAACCTGCATATGAAAAATAATTTTAACTTAATCAAGTTAAAATATTTTTAATAGCAATTTACATAAATTCCATATCTATGCTGTTTTACTTGAAATTTAAACATTTTTTTCCCGTCATATTGTCCCACAAAGTATTTACCCTTTAAAAATTTTTTGATATATATTTTTGGCCACATCTTGCAGCTTGCAGGATCTCAGTTCCCTGACCATTGACTAAACCTGGGCCATGGCAGTAAAAACCCAGAATACCAACTACTAGGCCACCACGGAACTCCCATTAATTGCCTTTTGAGTTTCCAGAATTTTAACATTTTCATTAAAAAGAAAAAAAAATTATAACTAAGTCTTCCTAAGAACACAGTCACTTTCTTTAAATGTAGGCTCAACTGTATAAAATGGGATTATAACCGACTAAGAACTTCTTAGGCTGGAATTTCAAAGTCTATAAAAAATATCTTGGCTTCAGAATAGTATTAATATATTTTCCAACTGACAGAAAGTAAGGCCCCCAAAGCTCTGTAACAACTACACGAGTCCAAATGCAGTTTAAAAATAAAAACCACAATAGCATTTCGTTGTATTTATTTCCCTAATACGGTATTACATGAGGACTAAAATGTGTCATGTTTTTAGAAGTACTCTTAAAGATGACAGAGCTCATATTCATCAGTTTCATGCTTTGAAATGAATTAACTATAATAACATGACTCTGTGTTGAGATGCTTTTAACTAATAATACTTTCAAATAAATAAAAGGAGTTTTTTAAAGCACTGTTATCTTATGTAATGAAATGAAAGCACCAAAAGTCACAACATTTCAAAATTTTATACAAGGTACCGACAGTATTATGTACAGTAATGCACATGCAAAAATAGAGATGCAATGGTCGTATTTCCTTACACATTTTTAAAGAATTCATCATCTGTGAATCAGAGTACATCCTCATTATGTTGTCTTCTAGTAATCTAATAATCTTTAAATGCTATACTCTTACCAACAGTCTCCCTAACAAACTAAGGAGTAGTTCAGCAGCTGGCCATTCAGGCTTATTGACTGTTGAAAGAAGGTCTTGAACAAAATTTTCAAATAGTGGTCTGTAATCTTCTTCACCTTGCTTACTACCACATCTGTTCAAAGATAAATAATGAAAAAGCTGTGAGTTTAGGTGACATGTTCACCAATATGACTGAAATTTTGTTAACTAAGTTTCTCAACTTGTATACCTAAACAAGGTGTAACAGAGCACATTAAATAAAATATGGTTTAAAATGAATCTATTTCTCAAATTTCATTTCCCCCCCTATTACAGGAAATTCATTTACTGACTAATATTAACATTACTTTCTGGCAAGCATAATACATTTTAAATAATGACCACTGTTCTTCTATGAGATTACTATAAATTCTTCTGAAAACTAAGTAAACCTCTATCCCTAAACTTTCCTATTCAACCAGAATGTCCGAAAATTCAATGAAAAATTAAAGAATTTCAATCTTGTACTTTATCTTCTAGAATTCAACACACAAGAAAGTTCATGAAACTTTAGATTTTATAATATTCCAACTGCCTCATTTTAAAGATAAGGATATCAGGAGTCAGGGAGATAAAGTCAGGTTTAGATTATGGAAGGAAGTTCGATTAATCTTTTACATAAAAGAAATGAACTATTCTCTCCATGGGGAAAATAAAAATCAGATTATGTTAACTTTACTCACTTTTTAAGGAAGATGGAAAGGAAGTTTTGGGCTGTTCGCATGGCTGTTTCATAAGAATTGGTAATGACAACATCTTGATCAACCTAGATTGAGAAAAATGAATGGATATACATATAAGAAATAACCAACAAATTATTTCAGTTGCTACTACCATGTTAATACTGACTATAAGGGCAATACAATTAAATACTAAAACTTTATGAACTTCCCTGGTGGTACAGTGGATAAGAATCTGCCTGTCAATGTAGGGGACACAGGTTCAATCCCTGATCTGGAAAGATCCCACATGCCACGGAGCCTGTGCACCACAAGTACAGAGCCGGCACCATAGAGGCCGGGAGTCACAATTACTGTGCCTATGAATCCCAACTACTGAAGCCAGCACACCCTTGAGCTTGTGCTCTGCAATAAGAGAAGACACCGCAACGAGAAACCTACGCACTGTGACTAGAGAGTAGCGAGCACTCTCACAACTACAGAGAACCTGCTCACAGCAATGAAGACCCAGCACAACCAAAAATAAAATAAATAATTTTTAAAAATACTAAAACTTTAACTATACTCTTATATGTAAGAGAAGATACAATTAGCATTTTTGTTGTTCAGTCCCTCAGTCATGTCTGACTCTGTGATTCCATGTAAGGCAGCACGCCAGTGTTGCATTTCCTTAACTAGCTCCTGGAGTTTGTTCAAACTTATGTCCACTGACTCAGTGATGCCATCCAACCATCTCATCCTGTCGTCCCCTTCTCCTCCTGCCTTCAATCTTTCCCAGCATTGGGGTCTTTTCCAATCAGTCAGCTCTCTGCATCAAGTGGCCAAAGTACTGGAGCTTCAGCTTCAGCACCTGTTCTTCCAATTAATATTCAGTGTTGATTTCCTTTAGGATTAGCTGGTTTGATCTCCCTGCAGTCCAAGGGACTCTCAAGAGTCTTCTCACAGTTTGAATGTATCAATTCTTTGAAGCTCAGACTTCTTTATGATCCAACTCTCACATCCATACACGACTACTGGAAAAACCATAGCTTTGACTAGACGCACCTTTGTTGGCAAAGTAGTGTCTCTGCTTTTTAATAGGCTGTCTAGGTTCGTCATAGCTTTTCTTCCAAGGATCAAGTGTCTTTTAATTTCATGGCTGCAGTCACCATCCACAGTGATTCTGGAGCCCAAGAAAATAAATTCTGTCATTGTTTCCATTGCTTCCCCACCTATTTGCCACGAAATGACAGGACGGGATGCCATGATCTTCATTTTTTGAATGGAGAATTTTAAGTCCGCTTTTTCACTCTCCTCTTTTCACCTTCATCAAGAGACTCTTTAGTTCCTCGTTGCTTTCTGCCATTAGGGTGGTGTCATCTGAGGTTATTGATATTTCTCCCAGTAATCTTGATACCACCTTGTGCTTCATCCAATATGCTTCATTCTTAACATATGTTAAGAATGAGAAACGTGTGTAACAAATGAAATACCAATGGTTGTTTATCATGATCTAGGTCAGAACAATATTGATCAAAAATACAAAAAGAATTTCAAAAAAATTTGCAGGTTCAAAGTTTATGAAATGCTGGAATATAATACTAAATAAAATTCAACTCCATCATTAGAAATTTAAAGATCAGTATATAGTTAATTCAAAGTTGTAGAAACCTGATACACAAATAAACATTAAAAAAACTCAGTAGTAACCAGAAGAATGAGAAATAAAACATGGTATCATTTTACACTAACCAGACTAGGCAAAAATCAAAAAGTATGAATGTAAACTAGAATATCACTTTAGAGCAAACTGACCAGTTTCATTAAGTTAAAAGTGCATGTAAATTATGATTTAATATTCTACTTCTAAGTATACCTAGAGAAACTTATGCTTCAAGTTGTGTGTCACATATGATGTATTTAACCCAAGTCAAAAAGAATCTAGCATTAGCTACACATATTAAAAACAATGGTGAGTGAAAAAATTTGCTGTAAATGTCATTATATCATTTATGTAAATTAAAACTTTATCAAATATGCAGATAAATAACTAAATGAAAGAAGATAAACATTCACAATGATAAGGAAAGACTATGAAAAGAGAACAAGGTTAGAAGAAGCGGAGAATAGGACCTCAACCTTTTTGATATTTGTTTTATACTTTGCACCTTTCTGATTATAATAAAGAAATAAAATTAAACCTCTTTCGAATTTTTTGGAGGTAAAACTATAGAACCTGGCAAAATGTTAAGTGTTGATGGGTAAAAGCTACAAAACCAAAAGCAAATCATAGCTGTAAGTTACTCAAATTGTTGTTGTTTAGTCTCTAAGTTGTATCTGACCCTTTTACGACCCCATGGACTGTAGGCTGCCAGGCTCATCTGTCCATGGAATTTCCCAAGCAAGAATACTGAGTGGGTTGCCGTTTCCTTCTCTAAGGGATCTTCTGAACTCAAGAATTGGCAGGTGAATTCTCTACTGTTGAGCCACCAGGGGAGCCCCCAAGTTACTCAATAGAGAAGGCATAAATTCATTTTCAGCATGAATTAAACATTAATTACATTAAAATTATTTGTTACATGTGACTATAGATACTGCATACTATAATATTCATTTTCAAATTCAGTATCTTACTTGAACCTTACAATTTGTAATAGTAGGCTTGTTAGGTATTATCATTCCCATTTTATAAAGAAACAAGATTAAAACAATTTGTATGTTTCATGAATGGTGTATACTAGAACTCAAGTCTCCTAAAACTTAGTCTAATGCTCGACAAGGATCTGAAAGCCCAGTCACAAAACCCTAATTAACACCTTCAGTTTTATAAGAATGGCAGAGAATACAGGTACTTCTTCCTACAAAAGCAAACAGTTCTAAAACTTACAAATGATTCCTTACTTTTTTATTTGAGTCCTCTTCTGAATTAGAGTCCTTCTCTGATGATGGTAAGTGTACTACACACTGAATTAGTTGTAAAACCAGTGCTGTAACCATCTGAATATACATAGGCTCTCCATCCATATCACTACTATTTAACCTTTAAAGGAGAAGAAAATATTTTAATCATACAGCATATGAAGAGAATTTCATTTTACATGTTACTTATGATCTGCAAGTTTCAGGATGCTTTATTTACCAAAATTTCTAGGTATTATCCTTAGTGCTTATAACAGTGACCTTAAGTTAATTATTTTGGGGAAGTTAGGAAAAATACCAACTAAATGTCTATGTATAGATCATTAAAATAATCACAGGAAAAATGCAGTATATAAAATTCTATACTTTATATGTACTGCAGATTGAAAACTGTAATGTAAAACATCTAATATTTTTCAAAGTGATTTTTAAAATGACAAGTCTTCAAGATTTCACAATGCCGAGGCATTCTGATATTTCTTTTATTATTAAAATCTGCTCCATAGTCAGTTCTTGATCATACGTTAAGAGTATGAGGTCTGTGACACAGAATGTAAAAAACCAGATTTTAAATCTTTTCGTTTAAAAGAGTATTCCTTTATATATTGGTAGCTTTTCTTCAGGTTTTAGTAGACAATAGATGTTAATCAAAACACAAGTGGTCCAAAAAAAGTAAGATAAAAACAATTATTTTATAGAAGACAACCTTCAAAGCAATCTAAATATAACCCTACATGCTAGGTCAACACATTTAATCACCCAGGAATATTATGATAGTCATGGAAATTATGATGATGATCTATGCCAACAAAGGCAATATTGCTAACAATAGTGGATAACATTTCTTACTCTGTGCTTAGTAATTTAAACTCATGTCTATTGTCTATATTGCCATTAGAGCAATTTTTCAGCTCTCTTAAAAAAATATTATATAATGACTTACTACTGTATAAAAGATTAAGTTCAAGTTCCTTAATAAGCCTTGTAAAATCCCTGAACTGCCTCTGACGCTTTGGAGCCGTATTTCCTACTGCTCTTCTCACAGACCAATGGTTCTTAAACAGGGATGACTCTGCCCTTCAGGGGACCTTTGCCCGTGTCTAGTGAAAATTTTGGTGATCATAATTGGAAAGCGTACATTTCTTTTGGTTATCTAGTAGGCGGGGGCCAAGGATGCTGCTAAGCATCTTACAATGTACAGGCCAGCACTGCAAAGTATTATCTGGCTCAATATGTCAATTATGCCAAGACTGAAATTCCCTGCCAAAGATTTTTATACTTGACAATCACTGAGCCTTTAAGTCTCTCAAGAGTGTATTGTTATTTCACACATTTAAGCTATTCTTCATGCTGTTCTGACACAGAACTGCCTTTTATTCGATGATTAAAACAAAAGTCAGAAATGATAAAGAATAAATATATGATGGCTACAGTATAATGGGGTTCTTCATCATAAACTTGGTGTTTGCTATAGTTAGTTACCTGAAGTTCCTTAAGCTCCTCTTGCTGGTAGGTAATCTTGCCAGTGAAGTAAAAATTTCTTCCAAAATTAACTGCCTATGTTTTTCGTATCTTGAGAATACCTATTTAGCAATTATAAGATTTCAACTTAAGTTATAATTATTCGAAAACAAACAAAAATGATACTATACTATGTGATAAAAACCTAATCTGCCATTTAGAATGAAAATGTTTTCAACAACTTCAACAGTAATGACTTAATTTACTCAACCTTTCTATCATTAATTGTAACATTCTTATAGAAGTCATAGTATACTAGTTTCATGCAGAGGAATATGGTATTTTAGGTATGGAAAGTAAGACAAGATTTAAATGATTTAAAATACCTGATTTTATTAAGAAATTATTAAATATTTTTAAATACTTAGAAGTGTTTAAAATCTAAGGCATAAAATAGCCCTCGTGGAAAACTCAAATCTGCATTAGTTTTTGCAAATTTGTATTGAACGATATCAATATTATTTTTCTGGGGGATAACTAAAAATGTGTAGTGATTATACTTACTGCAGTAACTAATTTAATGGCACACAATTGTAGTTCACTGACATTTTCCACAAAAAATGGTGTTATTCCCATTGAAGATACCTGCACAGACACAGAGAGTAACGATAGGATACATCTGTAATAGATTTCAGTAACATTCTACCTTACTAAATCCCAAAACACTAAAAAACTTACTGAAAAACAATGAGAGAGCATTTTCTTTTCCCTCATCAATCGACATCTAGTTTTCCCTTTGTTCCCTTTCATCCTCGAGAAAATTAGTACATACCTTCCTTCACAGATGCCATTCCTCTAATTACCAACTTTTAGACTGATAAATATCACAGGAATGCAAAAAAACAAAACATAATTCACTATTCTGGAAGAAATATCCTAACATATTTTAAAGGAAATAATAACTTTCAAATAATTTAGATTTTAGAATTTACACTACATTTACCTTTCTTCTGCCCCAAGTGGTTCTTTTTAAAACTTCCCTACACTTTTACTTCTTCCATTTAGATATAATATACTCAGAATGAAAAAAATTAATGTAGTGCTGGTATTATTATTGAGTGCTCAAGGTTAAACTGAACCCAATTAGGTCCTTTATCCTTAAATTATTTGATCTAGAAATATGGAAAATGATTGAAAAAAACTTACCTGAAGGATTGTTGTGTCTGTTAGAAGTTGTATTTCTAGTAGTTCTGATAAGCTGCTAACAATGTCACAAACTTTATTATAAAGCATTACTATTACTCTCTGCTTATGGGTAGAACATTTAGCCCGTTTTGCCTTTGAACTTAGTAAGCCTCCTAAAATGAAAAAAAAATCAAAACAAGGCTTATGTCAACTTTTAATAATCTGTTATAGCAATGAAACTGCTTCCTGAATTAAAAGAACACATCTTTTTTTTCTTCCCTATATAAAAATATAACTTGGCAAACAAAGCTATTTATTTATTGAAGAGAAAATTATTCTCTACGGAATACTCAGAAAGTCAACACTGTTAGAACAGATTTTCAATGGCTATTAAATTCTTGTATCTTAAGTATAAATTTATTTCATTTTTTTTTTCCATTGACTGGAGCAGGATAGTAAGATGATATTCCCCTTAAATCAACTTGCAATAATTAAACTACAGATAATTAATTTAGGATATTCATGATTCAAGTTTGCCCTCCTCTCTTCAAATGTAAACATGTTAATATACTTGACTCATTTGTAAAGATTATCAGTAAGAGAAAGAATATACATTTTTTAATTAATTTATTTTTTATTGAAGGATAACTGCTAAGAATATACATTTTTAATCAACCCATTTTGTAGATAATATTTTAGGCAAAATTAGGGTGAAGTGCTAAATAGAACCAGAAGTGAATATTAACATTATCTAAGATTGCCAGATAAGTAAAATTACTTGTTATTATATGTAAACAGTTGCTAAAGAAATTATAACTGAACAAGTACCAGACTGAAAAATTTCTATATTCCAGTCAAATGAAGGGCAGTGTTTATTACAATTTTATAATCTAGTAATTTTGGTGCCATTTGAAGTCACTGCATTCTGACCCATCCAACATGGCAAAATTATATTACAGGTAATTTTGATATTAAACTAAAAAATTATCAGTATAAAAGGGCAAACCAACCTCCATGAGGATCTAATCTGTAAACAGGATCATACTGAGGATAAAGTGTATTCTGCAAATGAAATTTAGTGTACTGTATAACTCTTTCGATTACATCCTCAATATATACAGCTTTTGGCATGTTAGGGGATGTCATGATGTTTATAGTTGTAAGACAGGCATCTGCTGATTTTGTCACTCTCTCCATAATAAGGTCTCTCCATAACCTTTCTTCTTCTTCAGTATCATTATTCTGTAAAACAACACACTGTTAATGAAACTGAAATAAACACATTTATAGGTTAAAATATTTTTTAAATATTATAATATATTTGACCTTCCCTGTAAAACTCTGTGTCGGGAAGATTCCCTAGAGTAGGAAATGGCAACCCACTTCAATATTCTTGCCTGGAAAATGCCATGGGGTTGCAGAGTCGGACATAACTGAGTGACTGAGCACGCACGGTGGAAAACTTGGTAAGAGTTTTGATGTGTGTCTATTTAAAGAATATCAGGAATGAAGTACAAATACTTATATTATGTTAGGTATGATTTTTGTGTTAATGTTTTGAAACATAATGTACTCTACTTTCTAATTTCACCATTAAGTGACATCCTAATAACAAAGTTTTAGTTATGTTTATCTTCTGTGATAGACTTATTTTAAAAGTAAGTAAAATGTTACTGACTCAATCATTTCTAATATCTATTTTTCAACAACACTGTATTTTTGAAACTGAGATTAAAAAGTGGTGACTATGCAGACTACTAAAAACATATTTTATTTTCTAAAATAGATAACTCAACAACTGATAGACTACATTTTAATTTATACATCAGCAATATGCATTACAATTGGGAAAAAGTGACTTTAATCTTACTTTTAAAGTGAAAATCCTTCTATCACATCCTTAGTTATAAGATATCGACTTTATATTCTAGGAATATTTTCATATGCATGCTAAAAGCATAATATATGTAAAGCAGAGCAGGGCTTTTATACTAAGGCCAAAAAACTCCATCTCTAGCTTTCTTTCATTTTACTACTTATACATCCACTAAAAAAGTAACACAAAATAACTTTTCTTTGATATTGAAACTTTTATTTGGAATAGTCAGTTACGGAGGTTCATCACTCATGTCAAACATTAAGGCTTAAAAGCAACACACTAAAAAGTGCTAAGGTTTTCAGGAATAAAAATAATTTCATTAAAAGCGACTCAGCGAGTTCTCCAGAACTTTGAACTCTAGATTCTTGCTATTTACCACAGTTTCTTGCTAAAATATTAAACACACACACACATACACACACACACACACACACACACCCCCCTTTTAAGACTAAAGATGTAGTATTGGGTTGGCCCAAAGGTTTGTTTGGGTTTTTGTAATATCGTATGGGAAAACCCGAACAAACTTTTTGGCCAACCAATATACTGTCACTATAGTTTCTCTAATCCCTTAGGTTTATATGATTCAAGAATTATTTTAAAAGGGCATTGGAAAAACACGGATATATTTAATAAACCACAGAAATACCAACTGAGATTACTTTTCTAAATTCCATGTAAATCACTTAGCACTCCTGTGCCTTTTGAAAACATCAAGAACACTTCCTTTCTGAGATATAATCCAGTTCATGTGCTAAACATATATACTATGTATGTATATATGAGAATGGAAGTATTATCTATCAATCAATAATACTTGCTACCAGTGCTTCTCGTTGGATGAAAATTGGACCTTTTTCTGTTTCAAAAATTTTCTATAATATACTATTTTTATTATCAGTCATTTAAAAATAAATTTCATTCACTCAAAATATTCCCAAATTCTTATCTTTTACATTAAATTCCTATAAGCATTAGTGTTTGAATTTATTAATTGTTAAAGAGACACCAGGATCAATTCAAATGCACATACGGTTTTGAAAGTCTGCTATAAAGGTTAGAAACGCAGACCCTGGTTTATATAAACCATTATTATACCATGTTGCTACCGCTTTTGATAAAGCACACTAAAATGTAATGACAGCTGCAGTTAACATTTATTGAGAACTTACAATGTACCAGACACTGTTAAGCAGGTTACATGAATTAATTGAAGAAACATCCCTCCAACAAACATTTGAGCTAGATATAAAAATAACACATAAGGATCAATATTTTAGAATACATTAAGAAATCACCATATGGTTTCCAACTATTTAGTTCTCAAGGGAAGGTCAAGAAAAATAATTACTTCCTACCAACATTTTATAAATGAAAAGACATTTTAAAGACTCATCCACTTACAAAAGGAAGAGCATAATGTAAGATTAAAGAATGATCCTTTGAACTGAATGAATTTACATCTGTCATCATATTTATTTATATCAAAGCTGTCAACTGATAATGTGTAACATTAATTTTAATGTTCTATTAAATTCTAACTGCAAGGCTAAATGTGAACTAGTAAATAGTGGCAACAAGTTCAAATTAATAAAATTTGGAATTTTCCCTATAAATCAAAGTTCCTTATGAAAAACTGTATAATTTAATAGAGTAAAATTAACAATACAGATTTTAAACTTACATGATTTAACAAAGTGGAGAGCTTTGACCCATCTTGAATATTCTTTTCCAAGATATTTAGGACTTTCACAGTTTTGTCAGTGGAAAGCTGAACAGAAGCAAAAATTCTTTTATCAATCATTGGTAAACATAATAAATTACTCAAGAAATATTCTGTACAATTATTCCCCTTAGCTTATGGATTATACAGCATTAACATTCGCTCACAGAGTGGAAAAATAAAATTTTCTCACTTAGCTCCTCCACTCAGATCTGAATTATGTAGAGAATTAATTACTTATTTTTGAAAGAACAGCAAACGGAATGGGCACATATGTATGTTTCTAAGGCAAATCTCACCATATAGCTAGTTAAGACTGCATTTGTTCTGGCCCTCTGCTCTGTGAAAGTGACACTGAACATGCATATGATCGCAGAGGCACCCACACACTCTCCCTAAATATTTCCTTTGTTGATTTTTTATTTTTAAAAACACCTATTTAATTTCTTACAAATAATGTTTTCTGTATTTAAAAAATTAGTAGTCATTGTAGAGGTTCTACCAGGAAGCAACCATTACCCATTCCTTTGACTAAGTCTCCTTTTAGATCCCTATCAGGTAGCTAGGACTCTCAATGGAATCAGTCAGAAAAGTAATATGGGAGGATCAAAGTGACATCAGGTATATTTTCATTATTTCTATACTGGTGTATAGAAAAAATTTCCCCCAAATATATTGCTTTAGATAATTTCACAACAGATTAAACTACTGAAACTTTTGGTAAATTATCCATGCTTTGAAAATACTCAGTAAATGCACTTTTTTGAAACAGAAACACTACATATTTTGAAATAGAAACACTATAGGACTTATGACATAAAACCTAAAGGGGGCATTGGCATTTCGGAAAACTGATGCCATATTTGTATATACAAAAGAAATCAATATATTCCTCACTGCACATAGTAATATCAATGTGAACCAATAGTACATTAATTCTTGGGTAATCATGTGAAATGTCTGTATAGCTTTAAAATCCTAACTCATAAAACTTTTGGCACTCTCAGTGGGAATGTGAATTGGTGCTGCCACTATGGAAAACCAGTATAGAGGGTCCTTAAAAAAGTAAAAAACCAATCTGTCATAATCAAGTGATTCCACCTCTAGGTACGTATCTGAAGAAAACAAAAGCACTAACTTCGTAAAATATATGCATTCCCATTTTTACTGTAGCATTATTTATAATAGTCAAGACATGGAAGCAACCGTGTCCATTCATAGATGAATGGATAAAGAAAATGTGGTATGTGTGTGTGTGTGTATATTTAGCCATGAAAAGAATGAAATCTTGTCATCTGCAACAATATGCATGGACCTTGATGGCATGATTCTAACAGAAATAAGTCAGACAGAGGGAAAAAAATGCCATATGATCTCACCTGTATGTGGAATCTTAAGAAAAAAAGAATTTATAAATACAAAGAACAGATTGGTGGTTGCTAAAGGTGCGAAGTGGGGGTGGGTGAAGTAGATGAAGGTGGTTAAAAGGTACAAATTTCCAGTTATAAGTCAGTCCTGGGAATGTAATGCAAGGCATGATGAATATAGGTAACAATACTATGATTTATATCTGCAAGTTGTCAAGAGAATAGAACTCTTAATTCTTATTATTCTCATAATAAAAAAAAATAATGCAACTGTAACTGTGTGTGGCCATGATGTTAACTAGATTTACTTTGTATCCTTTTCCAATACACACAAATATTGATTTGTTACACTGAACTCCTGAAACTAATATAAATGAATACAAAATGAATAACTGATATTTTAACTTTGTAAAGAATATAAAAATATTTCCCAGTCTACTTTAAAACTAAGTAAGTTTAATTTTTGACAAAACAAATTCTTCAGATAAATATAATCTTTCATTAAATCTTTTACTATGCTTGAAGAACAAATCATTATCTATACATTACAGACTAAGAGTACAAAATTTTGTAAAAGAGGAGCCTGATAAGGAGGGAAGAGGATTTTTTTGAAACTGTATTTGCATAGTAATCATGCAGTAGTTTAGGAGGTGACTGCTGGATCATAAAGATCATGGGAAGCCAATCTTGATGTTGTCACTATTGTGTGAAGTATTATTAAGGAAAAAAATTTCTGTTATTCCATTAGTGCAATGAGACTACTTGGCAACAGACAGCTCACAGGAAAGACAATCCATAGAAGTTATTATGAAGCCTGCAACAATGAGATTCTGTACTTATTAACAATTAATGTGTTAACAGACACAGAGAATAGATTTGTGGTTGCCACGGGGGAGAGGTGGTAGGGGAGGGAAGGATTGGGAGTTTGGGATTGTCAGTTGCAAGCTATTAATATAGGACGTATAAAGAACAAGGTATAGCACCAGGAACCATTTTCAATATCCTGTGATAAACCATAATGGAAAAGAATGTTTACAGATGTGTAACTGAATCACTCTGTTGTACAGCAGAAAGTAACACAACATTGTAAATCAACTATATTTTAATAAAATAAACCAAAAAAAACCCCCCAACAATTACTGTGTTAAAACCATGGCTTAACTCTTTCAATCAATGTAAATGACTAAAGGAAATGTTAAAGAAAAATTTAGTGTATTTCTGTATTTAAATACTTTAAATATTTGAGACAATGAAAAAATAAACAGTGACAAAAAAATCTAGGACTGTGTCACTTTGAATGCAAAAATATGATTTTTCTTTAGAATAATTTGCAGAATATGCCTTTGATTCAAGCCTTGT
This sequence comes from Bos indicus, assembly GCF_029378745.1. Classification (NCBI taxonomy): domain Eukaryota; kingdom Metazoa; phylum Chordata; class Mammalia; order Artiodactyla; family Bovidae; genus Bos; species Bos indicus. The sequence continues at coordinate 37,144,974 of NC_091779.1, forward strand.
CATTTTTTAAAGAAATAATTCTGTCAGATTCTCAGAAAGAAACAATGAATTGTCTTTTCATCATTACTTACTTTATATAAACTTTGCAATTTACCTTTAAAACTTTAATTTCAAACATGAAATAGTAAGTAAATTTATAAATTTTACTTTAGTGAGATACCTTATCCATTATACCCATTGCTTTAATTTTAGCAGATTCACTGCCAAGTTCATTAAGCTGATGTTTTCCTAAGAGCAGTTCCTGAGGAATTTCATCATCATCACCTGAAAAACCAATTCAAACATACATAGTTTAGGTAAAATAAATAGCTCAAAATAGTTAGCTTTAGTTAATAAAATTTCTGCATATATACAAACAGATGTAAACAAACAAAAATAATATCCTAGGAGGCCTCCATAAACCTCAAGCAAACCCTGAATAAAAGAGGACAAAGATTACAATTAGACTTCTGACTAAGATGGGAAGAGGAGATAGATATCTTATCTTTACTACTTTATGACCCTTCTCAAGCAAACTTTCTGCCCCAGCAGGCTGACCTGTATGGACTACATCAACAGTCTCCCATGCCCTCTGGCTTCTGTTTGGGTTCAGCCAGTGGGATGCCCTGTCAGAAGATCAAAGAGAAGGAGAGTGAGGTCAGGGTATTTCTATTCCTGACTCCTTCCTTGCAAGGTCTCCTCAAGCTGCTCATGTCCTCTGACCAAAAGAACACTTGTTTTTACAGGGCAACCTATTCTAAAACTTTTTCTTTTCCTATTTATTGACTGAGTTCTATTGACTTCTGTTTACCCTTGCTCCTTTGGGTACAGGGGTGGTAACAGTTCCAAGTCTGTTAACTTTGGGTTTCCGCTCTATTCTGCCCCTATCTTTGTAATCTTGGTCTCTTTGTAAGTAACTACTCAAATTATTTTAATTTGAGAATGCCATATGACTTCTTGTTGGTATCTTAAATGACATGGAAGACAGTTTTCCAGCACACAATTCTAAAGTTTTGGAAATGATGAAGTGGATATTCTAAGTAATCAGGGAAAGAATTAATGATACTTACACAAGTAACTGTCACAAATACTTTTAAAATAAAGGTAATATACCTTTTAATGCATTTTTAAACAGATGTACTCATACTAGAATTACTGTACTCCATCTAGCTTTTGTATAAATTAGGCACTAGTGTTTGTATCTACTGAAAGTGGAATAAAATTGTTGAGAGCAGCTCTAAACAATGTAAGCAGCTTTTTAAAAAAATAAACCTAACATTTTTACATCTGTAGGTATGACCCATATATATTATTATAAATTTAACACAACATTACATTAACCCTATTGTATTCTAATTGCTTTACAATTTTGTTTCCCACACTGGATACGGAATATGTATGTAATACATACGTAAAGCCTGGGGCTGGGGTATTTATGTTTGCATCTCTAGCACTTAACATACTACTGACAACCAGTAATTATTCAATAAATACTGTCTTTTAGAATAAATTAGGTAGGTTCTCATTTCTGCATCTTTGCTCATATTAGTACCCTTCTTCTCTAGGACCTACTCAAGTTTCATCTGCATAAAGGCTTCCCTAATCTACTATGGTAGCTGTACTCTCAGGACTCTTAAAACACTATCAGTACTAAACTAATTTAACACTTGAATTTTATACCAACATTTTCAGTTACTTGATAACACAGACTAGATTTGATGCCACACTAGGTTTCAACTTCTTAAGAGCACATATCATCCCTCTGAATCTACTAGAATAACTGGCAGAAATCTTAACACACAGGTAAGTAAATACATTTTAAATTGAGTTTATATTTAGAGGTAAATAAATATATTTTAAATGATTTTACCAAATGCAGTAAAATCCATATCTTCTAAGTTATCCAAAATATTCTCTATTGAGGCTGTGAATCTCTTAAAAGTTGAAGAATCCATCATTTCTGCAAAGGAAGAAAAAAATCCAAAACTTAATCATCCACACTCCAAGTAGAAAACTGAAATTGATGACTATGAATAAAGATAAACTAAAATGTTACCTTCGGGTGTTAGTTTTGGTTCATAAGCTTTCCGCTTCTTCTGTTTTTCTTTTTTCTTCATTTTTCTAGCGACTAAATGAACAAAAAGAAATACTGAAATGCAGTAATAACAACCTAAAATACTTCTATGTCTACTTTCTTCCTGAACATTAATTAAAAACTTGAACAATAATCACTGCTAATACACAAATTTTGTCTTCATTAAAAATTAGGAGTTGTTAATTAGCTCATAAAAAGGTATAAAAATTCTTCGAAGTTAAAACCTTAAATTTAACATCAGCTTAAGTAAGAAATCCATTGACACTGATGAATTACCCTCACTAAGGCTGGGAGGAGGAGAATAATCTTCCATGTCAGAATCTGATGGGCTTCGGTTTCGATAACGACCACCACCTGAACTTCTTCTTCCTTCATGAGAGTGGCCACTTCTCCTATGATCCCCAGAGCTTCTTCTGTCACGCTCTTCATATTCCCAAGCTTTATCATCATCTTTTTTATGTCGTTTCCTAGAGGCTAGAAGCAAATCCCCATGACAAATAATTTACCTCACTTAAAAGACTATTAAAACTTGTACTTTAAAAATGAACCACATGGGGCGGGGGGGGGGGGGGGGGGGGCGGCGGCGGGATGGGGAGGTAGAATCTTCATTTGTGTGAGACTAGGAAATTCTGAGTCATTCTGATTAACCAGAAATATAAATTATGGTACAGAAATGGTATCACTTATTTTAGCATTTATCTAGATTTAGAAAATTTTACATGAACTTGGTTTGCTAATGAATATAGATAGGAATATTGTGGAAATTAAATCACACTGTTCATTTTAAAGAGATATTTGGTGAGTCAATAATATCTAAAACTCAGGATTAATTAAGGCATGTAAAACAAACTTTATCTAGAATTTGATAAAAACCAGAAACACTTTAAAACATTTGGATTGCTGGTGGGAAGTGGGGTTTGGAGGAAAAGTAAACTTTTGAGAAACCGTTACAGACTGTGGGTAACCATGTATACTATCAATTAACAGCCAAGTTAAGCCCACAACATAGCTATAAATTCAACAGAGTTGATAACCTAACATCACGAGCTACCAATACAAAGACACAATAAACCTATATAGTTGTAAATACCCACACACTGAATTCAGTTCTCCAACAATATACTTGCTTAAACCCAAAAAGACAGCTTTTAAGTTTATGCATGCTAGATAAGCATATTTATGTATGTTACCTTCAATCCCTTCCCCATCCTTCCAGAGGTATAAGCATTCTGCTAAAATCACCAGTACTGACAGGAGCCTCTAGGCAGAACTGGCAAACAGATTTCATCTGACACATCAACTCTGATCAACCAGTAGTAGCTGCCCAGAGCAGAATGTTGAGAATAATTCTGAGCCCTGAGACAAAGCACCATATTTCAGCAAGAAAGACTGATTAAAAATGTCTGTCCAGCGAGACTCGGAAGGAATACAAGTGAAAAATATTCAGCACATCTGTTCTAGGATATAACAATATCAAGTTAAAACCAGGATAGAGAACTGATGTGTTCTACATCCTGTGATCATACACTGGTTGTTGAAGTGACCACTTGTTGCTGACAGTGAATTACTTTCTAGTCTGTAGTCCTGAACCTGACTCCTTTGCTTATCTTGTGACTTGCTTCTATTTTAAATCCTAACTATGACCAATACCCAAGTTCTTCACAAGAAACTGTTGCTTGAGTCCCTAGTCCTCTACTTGGCTTATATTTAAGGATGCCAATCTTTGGTTCATGTACTCAATCTACACTTGTGCCAATGTCTTATGTGTGGATAAGCAATGTCTATGCGTGCTCAGTTACTTCAAGTAGTGTCCGACTCTGTGACCCCATGGATTATAGCCCACCAGGCTCCTCTGTCCATGGGATTCTCCAGGCCAGAATACCAGAGTGGGCTGCTATGCTCTTCTCCAGGGGATGCTCCCGACCCAGGGATCGAACCCGTGTCTCTTATATCTCCTGTACTGGCAGGAGAGTTCTTTACCACTAGTGCCACCTGGGAAGCCTTTTGCTTATATATAGCATTCATTAAATATTTTTTCAAAAAGTACTGAAATACTTACTTTGAAGAATGATAATTAACAAGTGAGTTCATTCAGAAAGTAGTATTCTTTGATCTCAAATATGACTTATGAGTTTTTATATAATTTCATAAGAAATCTATTTCAAGCCTTCAATTCTATGAGTAGGAAATGCTTGAAAAACTTTATAGTTAGCAAGTAGATATAATATGCTGAAGGACAGGGAAGCCTGGTATGCAGCATTCCATGGGGTCACAAAGAGTTGGACATGACTAACTAAACAACAACAATAATATGCTGTATTGGTGGTAATTTTTATAGGTCTTGGAAATTTCTGTTTCACATCCATTAAACTAAGAAAGTTGGAAAAAAAAAAAAAAGAATGGCAAATTAAGGGGAAAAATTCAACTTCTATGAAACAGTGTATATAGAAACAAGGTTCTATCAAGACCCCAATTTATTATGATTAATCTGTCCATTCTTATATCATTTGTTATCTTGGAAAAAGTAGGGGAAGAACCCAGCATAACTCAATAGGGTGTGTAAAATACGACTTGGGCGTTTTCCATGCTCCCTTTCTAAATTTCACCTATGTGCCCCTTTAACATCTTAAATCTCCCCTCCTTCTTCCCCCGCAACCAAGTTGACTTTATAATTGTACATGACTATCCATATCTGTGTGGCCCAACTTTTAAAGTTAACCCTTAATAGTTCCCCCTATCTTTCAACAAAATTATTTTCTTAGTTTTAGATTTTTAGGAAACCAATTTGATTGAACTGCAATAAAATTTTGTTTCATAAACATCTCTCTCCCTCAAAACAGCATAATGGTTGCCACTTAAGTTCTCATAATAGTTTCACATTTTGTACTGTACTCCGTTTCACTAATTTTTTGCTATGGTATAATGATGACAATTTGACTGTTTATGACAGCTACGAATTGGAATTCTTTCATCACTCAAATCAGTGGCCACAGAGTCAACTTTTCTAGTTACTTGTATAGAAATAAACCCAAAAAACCAGGAAGCTATTCTAAGATCTCCTGAAAAACCCAGAGACACTCCCCTTTTCCCAAGCAGAAGTTGAAGCTCAGGTTCCCTAACTAATATTAGGTTCAATATCCTCAGACATATATATGAGATCCATGGCTTTTAAGATGAAATTATGTGCTCCCATGAGACAACATCTCTCATCACAGAAAGCAAAGAAGAGAACAGAGGCTGCAATGACAACAAACATGAGGCATGTGAGGCTCTGTCCTCTATTTTCCATTTGATGGGCTTTTCTGATTATGCTACCCTTTTTACTTGACTGTGAGGTAGCTTCAGAATTCTCACCAGCTTAGCAATGCAGGCAGCCACTCTCAATTAACTGGAGTTGAAGTGTGACTTGAAACCAGTCTGCAATTAAGGAACTCCTTAGTTACTCCCTTTAGAAATAGATGGGGTATTAGGGGAAGAGAGGGAAAGTGAAGCAGAGGTATGTATATTAAGGGCAGTGAGTTTCTGGGCCACCAGATCTCCTTTCTCCTCTCCCTTTCCAGACCATATGTTCCCATATAAACAAAATATTTAATTATAATAAAAACGTATTACCTTTAGCCATTGAAATATACTGCATATAAATACATCTCATTATAATACAATAACAATTATACATATAATTAAATGTCAGATTAATTTTGCTGCATTTTATTTCAATTTTAAAACTGTATTCAGAGTTGTTCAGTATTCATAGTCTACTGTTCATAGCTCAAGAGCTCACAATATTGAGAAGATCAGAGTAAATGAACATTGATCAAAAACTTTGGAGGTGAAGGGCTTCCATCAACAATAATACATTTAAAAATGGCAGCATGCATCTGTCCTTCCTGCCCTTGCTTGTCACACCTCAATCTACAGATACTAGGTGGAAAAGGTAGAACACACTGGTGGTCTTCCCACTTCTTTTGGTCATAATGACTAAGTCAGTTGGCACACAAGTGAAGATCTCCCATAGTCTGTTTCCACTGAATGCCGTTTAAGTCAAACAAGGTTGCTGACCCCTCTTGGCTAGGCTCAATTCTCTTGCTCCAGTAGAAGGAAGATAGGGATAAAAGAGAAGAACTTTTTCAGTGGACCAGTAGGAAGACAGGCGAGGAATAGCAAGTCTAGTGCAAAGACAGGTGATCACAGTGTTGTAGAGAGGTAGCTGTGTAGTGAAGAAGCCAGCTCTGGAAAACAGTGAAACAAGGGAGGAATTCCAGGACACAGCTGGGCAAAAAGGAGAAGCCAGGTCCAAACCACACAGATAATTGGCAATGTGGCTAATCCATTCATAATTTAGTGATAGTATGGTTTAAAATATTTCTTCATCTGGCTATCTCCTACGTGTCCTTCAAGACTCAACTCTAGTGTCACCTCTTCCAGTAAGTGCTCTCTGAACCCCAGTATAATTTTGATGCCAATCCAATTAATCCAATGTGCTCCCACAGCACCCTGGATTTACTATTATCATTGCTGTACGCCTCACTGTACTTTAACTGTTTACATATTTCCCCCATTAGACTGAAGATTCTTCAAAGGTGGGGTCACATACTTGCTATATTTTTATTCTCACTGCCTAAGATATAGTGGGAGCTCAATAAATGTTTGCTAAATGCATATAGAAACATACCTGTGTTACCTGACACTTATTATAACTCATTAAAAAATTCTTTTCTTGGTGCCAACTGATCTCATCTTTCACACATATTTTAAGTATAAAGTAAAAACTTGCTATACTATTTATTAAGATCACTATTCTCTTGCTAACCCAAAAAATTATAAATGAAACAAATACATCAATCTGCTTTTTAATTCTAAAGTAATAATAAACTCATGTGATACTTACATTCAAAAGTTTCATCACTATCATTATCTTCATCTGAACTGATTTCAGCATATTTTGGTTTTTCATTAACTGTGCTACGCTTGCGTTTATTCATTTTCACACGTTCACAAAGTGGCATGGTGGATTCAATTTCTGCCAGGAGTTCAGGGGGTAATTCTTTTAACACTGATTGATCTATACTACCTATTAATAAAAGGTAAGAAAAAACATAAATCTGAAGATAAAAGGGAAATTTTAACTGTTAAAACACAAAATGAAATATTATGTAAGTTTTCTAAGTTATATTTGTATTTTAACAAAACACATTCATATTTATAATTAGTCTTAACCCTAAACTGATAATGCAGTTTTTATACATATTATCGGCATAAACAACTTTAAAAACAGATTCTTGCTATCATAGCAATAGAGGGTAGTTATATTATCAATTTTTGATATAATTAGTGCCTTCGTTTCTCTGCATTGACTGAGACCCACTTGCATTTTCAGGTGTATCTGTAGTAGGGTGTATACCTCACATTCTTGGTAGCACTCAAATTTGTTTTAGAGTTCTGGAGCAGTTAGTTTGAAAGTGATTACATCCCTCAATATAAATGTTAAGAGTTGGAGAGGATACCTGTCACCTCATTTTCTTCTATATGATCCTGGTGGTTGTGTATGGTGTCTGGGACAAGATTTCATATGCTTTTACCTATCTTTGTCTATGAGAGGCACAGTAATACCTTTACTATTACAGAAAATTTCCTCAAACAGCTAAACCAAAATATGTGTTTAACTGAAGATAACAGGAACATGAAAGGCAAGATAAATAGAAAAAAGCATTTTAAAATATAAATGTCAACTGAAAAGGGTAAATTCAAATCTGTTATGAAATAAACTCATATTTTTCCATGAAAGAATACAGAATACTATTAGAACTATTAACATAATATTTACTATTTAATCCTACACACATATACACAAACATACAAATAGCTGCTAAGAAGAAATCAATCCTTAACATCCTGTTGAGAGCTTAAAAATAAAGTAGAACTAGCAAAAGTTATTTACTCAGGATAATTTGTCCTTGATGACTACTGAAGATGACAATTTTAACTTACTTTACTTACCCATGTAAATCTTTGACTGGAAGTATAAAAATGATGTCTTACCTAAATTTTAAGAACTGGGAGTGAAGAGTACCTTAGTGGTTTACAGCAGTAATATTAGTAACTATAATCAACATTAAGACCATAACATTCAAATGATAATAGTGCTTATGTAAAGATTAAATATAAATCATCCCAAAAATAAATAGGTACTGGTTAAGACAATTTAAACATCACAAGAATATACAACACTAATAATTTAAGATGACAAGACATAAACTATCAGTCTCAAATGACAAATAATCCTTTTATTCATCATGAAGAAGGAGTTATTTCGGTAACTGATTAACCTCTATTCGTCCAAATACACGAATAACAACAATTTACCCAACAAAGATATAAAACTCATGATGAGTAAAATCCCAAAGACTTCATTGCTTAGAATTGTGACATACTAATGTTGAACTTTATCTATATATGTCATTTTCAAATCATGTAATATTCCCTTGCTCTTTCTTAATTTAACTGTATTGTATCAGTGAGGTTCACTTTCTAGAATATTAGTAGAGGTAAAAAAAAAATCAATTTCAGTTTTGGATCATCTTCAGTGCCAAGGTGAACATACTCTTCATCTCATTTACAAATTCTTAATGCTCTTAACACCTCCAACTAAATATGTGGTTTTTTGATGGAAGGATCATGTCTTCTAGTATATACTTTCCCCTTTCTACATCTATAATATTAAGTATGTATATGAAATGGTCAGTTAAGTGATTTCTGACTCTGTGGTTCACAATTTCTTATGTTCACTTACAGATGTACCACCTGTATAGTTTCAGAATTGCTGTATTTTATACAAATGAAGATAGCTCCAAATTTTTTAAAGATGGAAATTCTTTCTTTTTGTATTACATGAAACATTATAACTTTTGGGGATTTATAAATATGGATAATCCAAAAAGTATCTAGCTTTTAGTTCACCATGAGATTTTCTTTTTTTTTTTTTTCACTATGAGATTTTCTGAAGAAGCAGATTTGCCTGTTATGTTCTACTTAAGATTAAAATTTCCATTCATAAAGATATGCTGACTTGATAAAATATCATAGAATTATTCTTCAGATAAATATACAATAAATAATCAAGGGTTAAGATATATATGGGTACTTGCTCTCTCTTTACAATGGTTCATTATATCCCAAGAACAGGGACTTTGCTCTCTTCATTTTTTCTTTTAAAAAAAAAAAAAAATCACAATAGCCAAACATGGAAAATTTATACCTTATATCTGATAAAGCAGGTAACAAAGATTATCATTGTAGTTTACCATTTCTAATTCCTTAAATTAAAAATAATACTATCAGATTTAAGACCTCTACTATTCTGTACATCATTTTAACTTCTGCATAAAGCTGAAAGTTACAGCAACACAATTTAAAGACTTCGTGTTTCATTTCTAAAGATCATCCAACTAAAAGAAGAAAGTCCAGCAATGGTTAATGTCTCTCAATGTACTGTCCTCCAAAAGTGGACCTCCTCATTTTGAACAGATATATCTATTTCACAGATTTATGTATTTTCTGTATTTCTTCGTTTTCATCAAATACTTTATAAATGGACTCAGCAAGGCCCCTTGATTATGTAGGGTAAGCAATAAAATGCTTGACATTACTATGTCAGAATCTTTAACACACTGAAAACTGGATAACTGACTCAGTTTCAACAGAAATGAATAAACAGTGAGTACTGTAAATGATCACTAGAACATATTTGGTTATGATCGTTTACCTGAATTAGAAAACCATCCTTTAAATAATGCAAAAACAATGTTTCACTGGCTACATCTTAATATGTTGATGATTTTACAGACTATTGTTGTTTGTTGAGTTATTTATTCTTAAAACCCTGAGACTGCAGATCCTTTATGATCATCTTTCTCACCTCTTTTCTCTCATGCCAACTACTTTATGCTTTAAATTAGGTTATTTGAACCACCACAAAATTTTAAGTTACTGGCTTGAGGGATAGTGCCAGGTAGTTAATTTGGTGAGGTACCACACTTCTGTAGATGGATATTCCATTGGATATAGTGCATCTTTATTTTCTGGCTCTATTAAAGCTAAAGAATAAATTTACTTCTAGGTGTGCTACATTTTAGCAATCTTGAATTCCTAGTATAAATCACTCACACTAGGACACTTACTGGATTACTAAAATGAGAAGTTATCAAATGATTAAAAGTCCCCAAAAGTCACTAATTTAATAACTAACACTGTGTTATGTATGTTTTTTTAAAATGAAGAAACAATCCTGAGATTAAAATAAACAACCTCAATCAATGGACTCTTTAGGATTGGAGTTTCAGAGAATGGAAGCCGGTTACATGTAGAAACAAACCAGGAAACTCACATAAACCTCCAAATTTTATGTCATAAAAAACATTTTAGGTAGGCAAAATGTAGCTCCAGTAACCTACCAATATTACAGAGGAGTACCATAAAAACTGATGCTGTGAAGGTGCTGCATTTAATATGTCAGCAAATTTGGAAAACTCAGCAGTGGCCAAAGGACTGGAAAAGGTCAGTTTTCATTCCAATTCCAAAGAAAGGCAATGCCAAAGAATGCTCAAACTACCACACAATTGCACTCATCTCACACGCTAGTAAACTAATGCTCAAAATTCTCCAAGCCAGGCTTCAGCAATAAGTGAACTGTGAACTTCCAGATGTTCAAGCTGGTTTTAGGCAAGGCAGAGGAACCAGAGATCAAATTGCCAACATCTGCTGGATCATCGAAAAAGCAAGCGAGTTCCAGAAAAACATCTATTTCTGCTTTATTGACTACGCCAAAGCCTTGACTGTGGATGACAATAAACTGCGGAAAATTCTTCAAGAGATGGGAATACCAGACCACCTGACCTGCCTCTTGAGAAACCTATATGCAGGTCAGGAAGCAACAGTTAGAACTGGACATGGAACAATAGACTGGTTCCAAATAGGAAAAGGGGTACATCAAGGCTGTATACAGTCACCCTGCTTATTTAACTTATATGCAGAATACATCATGAGAAACGCTGGGCTGGAGGAAGCACAAGCTGGAATCAAGATTGCCAGGAGAAGTATCAATAACCTCAGATATGCAGATGACACCACCTGTATGGCAGAAAGTGAAAAAGAACTAAAGAGCCTCTTGATGAAAGTCAAAGAGGAGAATGAAAAAGTTGGCTTAAAGCTCAACATTCAGAAAACTAGGATCATGGCATCCAGTCCCATCACTTCATGGCAAATAGATGGGGAAACAGTGCAAACAGTGGCTGACTATATTTTCTTGGGCTCCAAAATCACTGCAGATGGTGATTGCAGCCATGAAATTAAAAGACACTTACTCCTTGGAAGGAAAGTTATGACCAACCTAGACAGCATACTAAAAAGCACTGACATTACTTTGCCAACAAAGGCCTGTCTAGTAAAAGCTATGGTTTTTCCAGTAGTCATGTATGGATGTGAGAGTTGGGACTATAAAGAAAGCTGAGAGCCAAAGAATGGATGCTTTTGAACTGTGGTGTTGGAGAAGACTCTTGAGAGTCCCTTGGACTGCAAGGAGATCCAACCAGTCCATTCTGAAGGAGATCAGCCCTGGGATTTCTTTGGAGGGAATGATGCTAAAGCTGAAACTCCAGTCCTTTGGCCACCTCATGCAAAGAGCTGACTCATTTGAAAAGACCCTGACGTTGGGAAAGATTGAGGGCAGGAGGAGAAGGGGATAACAGAGGATGAGATGGTTGAATGGCATCACCAACTCAATGGACATGGGTTTGGTGATGGACAGGGAGGCCTTGTGTTCTGCAGTTCACAGGGTCACAGAGAGTCGGACATGACTGAGCGACTGAACTGAACTGAACTGAACCATAAATGGATCTTTTACTTCAATCAGGGGTAAAAAGAAGAAAAAGAAAAAAAAAGTAAAAGTTGAGCAGTGCAGGCTGTCACTCTGCCTCTCTTGGAATCCTGTAGTTAATATGGTTTGAAGACGTATTTTTTTGGTGCAAATGGTTTCTAAATGCAAGCCAACTTCTTAATTTGAAACCACCACTGATAGAAAATACATCCAAAGAGTATGAAATGCTGATGACATATCCCTGAAAAAAGTTAACACTTGGGCCGTAGAAACAAAGGGAGGCAATGAATGTGAAGAGAAGCTAGAAAAATGTGGGGTTCAACTATGAGACCAGGACATGAAATGTTCCTTCCAGAGGCAGCTGCAAGGTTACCTAACCTGATGCAGAAGAGGGGTAAAGATAAAAATTGTGTGCTAGGAACCAAAATTCAAAGCGAATGTAGGGGCACTGATGAGGAAAAGTTTTGTGGTCACAGTTGACCTTAGAGGAAGAACTTATTTTATTAATATTTGGAGAGAGTAACAGCAAACTAGGAGAAAGACACTACTGAAGGGTTTGCTTTTTTTAATGATTTAGGATAAAAAGTATGAGATAATCAGGTCTAAAGTTGTCATAATTTTGGTAAAGAGGCAGAAATCCCAAGCATTAGCTAGAAACTTGTTCAGGATTACAAAATTAAAAAAAAAAAAAAATATATATATATGAAGAAAGACCATTCATTTGTGACTGTGGGGGTCATCAGGGTCAAATCTGAAGCTATTCTCTTTCTGATGGTATTTGAGAAGACCATCCTGAAACTAATGTGAATTGTTATATAATCACTACATAAAGACTGTGTTAAACTAATTACTGGTAAGTCTCCCTTTAAATTTTAGCTGGCAATTTTCAAGTTGCCTATTGTGACCCATAAGCAAGTTGTTGAGTCAGTTTTGTAGCTCTTAACTAGCAATGTGCTTAAAATGAAAGAGAAAACGTGCCAGTAGTAAAGGTAGATGTTATTATGTGTATGTATGAGTGTATTAGATCACAACATGCATTTTTTTTCTTGCCTTAGTTCACAATCAAAGGAGTTTGAAAGTTTTTAAACTATAAAAACAGGAAAAAATACAGATGGAAAGGGTTCTTCTAAGTTAATCTACCCAGTTTTTTTTGGCCATGCTACAGCTTGTGGGATTTTAGTTCCGTGACCAGAGATCAAACCTATGCCCCCTGCAGTGGAAGCATGGAGTCCTAACCACTGGACCGCTCAGGAATTCCTAGCCCATCGTTTCTTAAACTATAGGTTCAGTGAAAAATAAACAATAATTTGAATAATATACTCAAATTAAATTGATTTTACCCATTCTAAGTTGATACAATATTCACTATCTTGTATCAGAGAGCTTAATTATCTATGTTTATAAGTCTGATATAAAAGTAGCCCATGTTACTGTTTTGAAGCCACGTTACAATAAAATCTTGGATTACTCAGAAATTACATTTATTTTTATGTAAGTATTTCTAAAATGCACCATGAAAGTCAAAGTCACTAAGTCATGTCCAACTCTCTGTGACCCCATGGACTATATATACAGGCCATGGAATTCTCCAGGCCAGAATACTGGAGTGGGTAGTTTTTCCCTTCTCCAGGGGATCTTCCCAATCCAGGTCTCCTGCATTGCAGGCAGATTCTTTACCAGCTGAGCCATCAGGGAAGCCCAAGTATACTGGAGTGTAGCCTATTCCTTCAGCGGATCTTCCCGACTCAGGAATTGAATCCAGGTATCCTGCATTGCAGATGGATTTTTTTATCAACCAAGATATCGGGGAAGCATCATATCCATCATTTTTTAACAAGATAACTTTGACTCATGATCGCTATTGAAAAGATCAAGTTTTCTACTACATTTATACGGCAATGCCTTTAGGAGTTAACTGCTATGCATAAGGCTGTTTTAAAATAATATAAAATGATTTATGCTTTTCTTCTGAATTCTTTACGTGTGCTTGCAATTAGTTGAAAGGTGGACACTCAGATTCTGCTAATAGTATAGAATATATAACACAGAAAACTGTTCAAATCCTTCAATCCATTTATACGACTCTTGGAAATTTATTCCAAGGAAATTTGTATATAGCACAACAAAAAGCTCTATGAAGAAAGATGTTTAGATCACTTTTATCTATTTTAACATTAAAATGTCCAACAATAGGGGACCACAGTAAATCACATTAGATATAATTATGAATGATGCTAGTACAGAGAGATAGTGAATGTAAAGAAAAGAGAATGCAAAATGACAATTATACACACTGTACGTTTGTAAAAGATAATTGTACCAGGAGTTGAACAAAACAAATGCTAACATTATACTAACTTAAGAGGTGAATTTTCCTAAAGAAATAGAAGCTACATTTTATGGAAACAAGAAAAAGGTCAATGATTATTTGTGAGCGGTTAGAAGATATTTCATGAACACAGTAGGTTTTCACAGCAATGTGGTGGAGTGAGGTGGAGGATGGAGGACAGGAGCCGAGAACTAGGAGTTGGAGGCCATTTAGGAGCATTCCAGCTGTGTCTGCTCTGGACAGAGCATGATATTCAATAGGGAGAAAAAGTAGGTAAGGTTCAGATGTAACAGTCTTTTTAAGGAGGGAAAGAATCAGAATGTACTTTAGAAAAGTTACTGTAGCAGTGATTTGTGGGATGGCCTGGAAGGTGAAAGACACTAGAAAGAAAATCTTCTAAGAGATAGTTACTATGTCTATGTCAAAGGTACCTTCAAACTATGGTGTTGGAGAAGACACCTGAGAGTCCCTTGGACAGCAAGGAGATCAAACCAGTCAATCCTAAAGGAAATCAATCCTGAATATTCACTGGAAGGACTGATGCTGAAGCTGAAGGTCCCAACAGTTTGGCCACCTGATACAAAGAGCCAACTCATTGGAAGACCCTGAAGCTGGGAAAGACGGAAGGCAGAAAAAGGGGCTAACAGAGGATTAGATGGTTGGATGGCATCACCGACTCAAACATGAGTTTGAGTAAGCTCCAGGAGTTGAAGGACAGGAAAGCCTGGTGTGCTGCAGTCCATGGGGTCGCAAAGAGTCGGACATGACTGAGCGATTGAACAACCACCATGTGAAAGGTAAGAGAGAAGAGAAAGTAGATGCTATGAATTTAACCATTTTTGAAAAGTGATACTGGTATACACTTAGCAAACCAAACTTCAGAATAGAATATTTAGTTCAAAACAACTATTTAACATGTTTAAGACCATGAAGAAACCAGAAAATATGGAATCGAGCAAAACAAAATTCACACATTGATATCTGAATCAATCTGATCAGGTTATTAGTTACTCAACTAATTACTATTACATTAGGCTAAATATGTAGAGAATTAGCAACATTTATTTTATAGCATTCTACAAAGACATTTTCTAACACACTAGAAATGACATATTTTCTGATTATGTTATTACTATCAATGGCTGTAAAACAATTTTTAATTTTAACTAATCTACTCTCACCTTACTTCTTCCACATTGTTCTCTTAATTAGCCAAATGTTTAACTTCTTTAAACTTATAGTGCTTTTTCCTACTGCCCTTGTGCTAAATACACATGTGAATCATATTCCTTGGGATTTACAGAGCACCTTTTTTTAAAGAGTATTACACTGTCACTACATCTTTAGTTATCCATATTCTCCATAAGACCATAATCTTGATAAAGCCATAAGACTGTGTTGCAGTTGCAGAATCTAGCTGAGTGCATGGGATGTTGAAGACGGCCATAAATATTTACTGATGATCGGAGAAGGCAATGGCACCCCACTCCAGTACTCTTGCTTGGAAAATCCCATGGATGGAGGAGCCTGGTAGGCTGCAGTCCATGGGGTCGCTAGGCGCCGGACACGACTGAGCGACTTCACTTTCACTTTTCACTTTCATGCATTGGAGAAGGAAATGGCAACCCACTCCAGTGTTCTTGCCTGGAGAATCCCAGGGACGGAGGAGCCTGGTAGGCTGCTGTGTATGGGGTCACACAGAGTTGGACACGATTGAAGCGACTTAGCAGGAGCAGCAGCAGTGTAATCATTAGAATAAGTTTGTGGTCTTCCCAGAAATTTTTCCAGCTGAAAATTCTTTTTTATATCCTGAAAGCAGTTGTCAGTTGTTCTATTTGACAATTATAGAGAAGCTACCCACAAAAAGAAGAGACTGAAGAGAAGATTTCATAATTGACTTGCAACAAGTGTAAAATATTTAAAGGTAATTTCAGTCTGTACACACTTGTTAAATGTTTTAAATATATCAATTATATATTAATATATTAATAATTTATGTATAATTCTACTACATAAAAATACAAATATTAAATATCCTGGCAAAAATACTGTACTTAGCTAATGTCGTATTATATTTATAAATCTTAGACAAAAAGGAAAATAATTCAAATCTAGATCAGTCTTTTTATTCACATTAAAATTTTGAGTCTCATTGGCTACAGAATAAGGAATCTAGCTATCATATCCACCCATATAAAACTTCAATTTTATATTTATATTATGTTCAACAACTAAAGCCTGTGGGGTTAAATCTGCCTCACCACCCATTTTTGTACATAAGGTTTCATTAAAATACAGTGACACACAGTCATTCATTCACATATTGTTTTGGGCTGCTTTTCTACTACAGTATTAGAGATCTAAATGGGACACAAAGCCTAACATATTTACTATCTGACCTTTATGCAACAAGTTTGCTGCCCCCTGGTTGATATTATGACACACTTTACTCAATATGAGGCAAAGTGCCACTCACTCTGCAAGTGCAGTCTATATAGTTATATTCTACATAGTTTAGGTCATTGCAAATCAGTTTATTTAATGAAGACAAAATGCCAAGAAATTGGTTTATAGCAACCGAAAGAACACTATTATAAATGAAGTATGCAGAAGAAAAGATTTTAAGAAAAATCTTGCTTTAAGCATCATGTATTGATACTGACTAGCACCTCAAAGATTTCATCAGTGTGTAGCTGTCAAACTACTATGAGGAAAAATTACAAAAAGAAACATTTTTTTTTTAATATTAGGAAGTGTATAATGTAAATGATAATTTACTACTATCTAATATAGAAAGGAGCAGAGATCATAAGATCCCTTCTTTCATATATACACACAGTGAGAAAAATAAACAGTATATCTGTTCAGTTCAGTTCAGTTGCTCAGTCTTGTCCGACTCTTTGTGACCCCATGAACTGCAGTACGCCAGGCCTCCCTGTCCACCACAAACTCCTGGAGTTCACTCAGACTCATGTCCATCGAGTCAGTGATGCCATCCAGCCATCTCATCCTCTGTCGTTCCCTTCTCCTCCTGCCCCCAATCCGTCCCAGCATCAGAGTCTTTTCCAATGAGTCAACTCTTCGCATGAGGTGGCCAAAGTACTGGAGTTTCAGCTTTAGCATCATTCCTTCCAAAGAACACCCAGGACTGATCTCCTTTAGAATGGACTGGTTGGATCTCCTTGCAGTCCAAGGGACTCTCAAGAGTCTTCTCCAACATCACAGTTCAAAAGCATCCGTTCTTCGGTGCTCAGCTTTCTTCACAGTCCATCTCTCACATCCATACATGATCACAGGAAAAACCACAGCCTTGACTAGACGGACCTTTGTTGGCAAAGTAATGTCTCCGCTTTTCAATATGCTATCTAGGTTGGTCATAACTTTCCCTCCAAGGAGTAAGCGTCTTTTAATTTTATGGCTGCAATCACCACCTGCAGTGACTTTGGAGCCCCCCAAAATAAAGTCTGACACTGTTTCCACTGTTTCCCCATCTATGTGCCATGAAGTGATGGGACCAGATGCCATGATCTTAGTTTTCTGAATGTTGAGCTTTAAACCAGCTTTTTCACTCTCCTCTTTCATAACTACAACCTAACTTGCCTCAATGAACTACAGAAAGAATAAACTAAACCCAAAGTTAGTACAAGGAAATAACAAAGACCATAAAAGAAATAAATGAAACTGAGGCTAAAAAGAGAACAGAAAAGATAAATGAAAGTAAGAGTTAGATTTCTGAAATGATGAATTAACAAGACTTTAGGTGCTTACCAAGAAAAAAAAAGACTCAAAATTAAAAAGTAAAGGGGAGACATTACAACTAATACCATAAAAAGGACTGTAAGAGACTACTATGAATAATTTTATACAAACAAACTGGACAACCTGGAAGAATGAATAAATTCCTAGGAACATAATCTAGTGAGATTAAATCATGAAGAAATACAAAATCTGAATAGACCAATCACTAGGTGGCAGATCCCAAAAACCGCCCAACAAAGAAAAGTCCAGGACTTCACTGGTGAATTCTATCACACATTTAAACACCAATCCTTCTCAAACTCTTCTAAAAAGAGAAGAGGAAAAACCTCCAAGCTCGTTTTACAAAGCTAGCATTACCCTATACTAAAAGCAGACAAACAAACTGCAAGAAAAACCACAGGGCAAATTCCCTGATGAACAGGGAACCAAAAGTCTTCAAAAAAATATTAGCAATAAAAAGATCATACACTATGATCAAATGTGATGTATTACAGGGAGGAAAGGATGGTTCAACATACAAAAAACAATGGATGATATACCAAATTAACAAAATGAATGATAAAAAATAATTATCTCAATAGATGCCGAAAAAACATTTGACAAAATTCAACATCCATTCACAATAAAAACTCACAACAAACTGGATGTAGAGGGAATGTACATGAACATAGAGAAGCCCACAGATAACATTACACTCAATGGCAAAAAGCTGAAAGCTTTCACTCTGAGATCACAGGAAGAAGATAAGGATGGCCACTCTTGCCCCTTTTATACAACACAGTACTGAAAATCCTAGCTAGAGTAATTAGCCAAGAAAAAGAAATAAAAGACATCTAAATCAGAAAGGAAGAAGGACAACTGTCAGTATTTGCAGATGACATATTATATATAGAAAACCCTAAAGACTCCACTAAAATTGTTAGAACTAATAAACAAATTCAGAAAAGTTGCAGGATAAAAATTCAATACACAAAATTCAGTTGTATTCTGATACACTAACAATAAACTATCAGAAAGAGAAATTAAGATAATCTCATTTACAACTGTAACAAAAATAATAAAATACCTAGGAATAAACTTAACCACAGAGATAAAAGAGATGTATACTAAAAACTGTAAGACACAGCTGGACTGGAAAATTTTGTTGTTCAGTCACTCAATCGTGGCTGACTGCAACCACATGGACATTTCCTGTCCTTCACTATCTCCTGGAGTCTGCTCAAACTCATGTCCATTGAGTCAGTGATACCATCCAACCATCTCATCCTCTGTTGCCCTCTTCTCCTCCTGCCCTCAATCTTTCCCAGCATCAAAGTCTTTTCCAATGAGTTGGCTCTTCACATCAGGTGGCCAAAGTATTAGAGCTTCAGTTCAGCATCAATCCTTCCAATGAAAATACAGTGTTGATTTTCTTTAGGATTGACTGGTTAGATCTCCTTGCTGTTCAAGGGACTCTCAAGAGTCTTCTCCAGCACCATAATTCAAAAGCACCAACTCTTCAGCACTCAGCCTTCTTTATGGTCCAACTCTCACATCTGTACATGACTATTCAAAAAACGATGCGTGTACTGTATATGTTAGTCACTCAGTCATGTCCAACTCTTTGCAACCCCATGGACAGTGGCCTGCCAGGATCCTCTGTCCATGAAATTCTCCAGGCAAGAATACTGGAGTGGGTTGCCATTCCCTTCTCCAGGGGATCTTGGCAATCCCCATAGCTTTGACTATATGGACCTTTATGTTCAAGGTGATGTCTCTGCTTTTTAATACACTAAGTTCATCATAGCTTTTTTCCCAAGGAGCAAGCGTCTTTTAATTTCATGGCTGCAGTCCCTATCCACAATGATTTTGGAGCCCCCCAAAATAAAGCCTGTCATTGTTTTCATTGTTTCCCCATCTATTTGCCATGAAGTGATGGGACCGGATGCCATGATCCTAGTTTTCAGAATGTTGAGTTTTAAGCCAGTTTTTCCACTCTCCTTCATCAAGAGACTCTTTTCTTCATTTCTGCTTTCGCCAGTAGGGTGGTATCATCTGCATATCTGAGGTTACTGATATTTCTTCCAGCAATTTTGATTCAAACTTGTTCTTCATCCAATTCCATTTCACATGATGTACTCTGCATATAAGTTAAATAAGAAGGGTGACAATCTGTAGCCTCAGCATACTCCTTTCCCAATTTTGAACCAGTCCGTTGTTCCATGTCTGGTTCTAACTGTTGCTTTTTCACCTGCATACAGGTAATATCCATACAAGCCAAAGTAATCTACAGATGCACTGCAATCCAATCTTTATCAAAATTCCAATGACATTTTTCAGAGAAATAATCCTGAAACTTGTACAGAATCACAAAATAGCGAAATAGTCAAAGCAATCTTGAGAAAGAACAAAGCTGGGGAAACCATACCTCCTGATTTCAAACTACATTATAAAACTATAGAATTAAATTGGTATGGATTGGCATAAAAACAGACACAAAGATCAATGGACAAGAACAGAGAGTTCAGAAATAAACTCATGTATATATGGTCAATTAATTTACTAAAAAGGCGCCAAGAATATTCAATGGGAAAATGACAGTCAATCCATCAAATGGTGTTGGACAAACTGGAAAGCCACGGGCAAAAGACTGAAACTGGACCACTAATACTAAAAAATCAACTCAAAATGGATTATAGATTTGAATGTAAAACCCCAAACCATGAAATTCCTAAAAAGAGAAAACAGGCAGTAAGGATCTTGACACTGGTCCTGACAATGATTTTTTTTGGAGCTGATACTAAAACTGAAGGCAACAAAAATAAACAAATAGAACTACATCAAACAAAAGCTTTCGCACAGCAAAGGAAACCATCAACAAAATGAGAAGGCAACCTACTGAATGGGAGAAAACATTTACAAATCCAGTATCTGACAAAGGGCTAATATGTAAAACATATAAAGAAATGATACAACTCAGTATCTAAAGTAACCAAACAATCCAATTAAAAAATAGGCAGAGGATCTAAATAGACATTTTTTCAGAGAAGACATACATATGGCCAGCAAGTATATGAAAAGGTACTTAACATTACTATTCATGAGGGAAATGTAAACCCAAACCATTAGATATCACCTCATACCTGCCACAAGGACTACTATAACAAAGACAATAAATAAGAAGTGCTGATGTGAATGTCCACACTCTCCTGTGTGCACTGTTGGTGGGAATGTAAATGGGTACGGCCACTATGATAAACGGTATGGAGGTTCCTCAAAAATTAACAACTACCATATGACTGGGCAATTCTACTTTTTTAAAATTTTTATTTTTTAACTTATCTTTTTAATTAGAGGAAAACTGCTTTACAACACAACAATGTTGTGTTGGTTTCTGCTGTACAATGACACAAATGAGCCATAATTACACATAAAACACCTCTCTCTTAAACCTCCCTCCACTCTCACCATCCCACCCCTCTAGGTCATCACAGAACACCAAGCTGGCTCCCTCTGTTATACAGCAAATTCTCACCAGCCATCTTTTTTACCCGTGGTGGCATATATATGTTGATGCTACTTCCTCCATTCATCCCACTCTTTCCTTCTGCCACTGTGTGCACAAGTCTGTTCTCTATCTCTGCATCTCCATTCCTTCCCTGCTAACAGGTTCATTAATACCATTTTTCTAGATTCCATATACATATGCATTAATATATATCTGTTTTCCTGTTTCAGACTTACTTTACTGTATATAACAGGTTCTAGCTTCATCCACCTCACTAAAACTGACTGAAATTTGTTCTTTTTATGGCTGAGTAATATTCCAGTATAAACACACACACACATATACCACATCTTCTTTATTCATTCAACTGTTGGTAGACATCTTGGTTGCTTTCATGTCCTATCTATTGTAAACAGTGCTGTTATGAACATTGGGATACATGTGTCTTTTTCAATTATGGCTTTCTCAGGGTATATTGGGCAATTCTACTTTTGGTTATATATCCAAAGGACATAGAACCACCATCTCAAAGATACATGCACCTCCACTTTCACTGTAACAGTATTTATGGTAGCTAAGACATGGAAAAAAACACAAGTTATTTAGTCTGCTGCTGCTGCTAAGTCGCCTCAGTCGTGTCTGACTCTGTGCGACCCCACAGATGGCAGCCCACCAGGCTCCCTCGTCCCTGGGATTCTCCAGGCAAGAACACTGGAGTGGGTTGCCATTTCCTCCTCCAGTGCACAAAAGTGAAAAGTGAAAGTGAAGTCGCTGAGTTGTGTCCGACTCTTAGCGACCCCATGGACTGCAGCCCACCAGGCTCCTCTGTCCATGGGATTTTCTAGGCAAGAGTACTGGAGTGGCGTGCCATTGCCTTCTCTGATTCGTCTATTGATGGGTAAACAGATAAAAAACATGTGGTATATATACACAATGGAATATTATCCAACCAGAAAAAAAAAAAAGGAAACCCTGCCATTTTTGCAACAATATGGTTGGACTTTAAGGGCATTATGCTAAGATATGTAAGTTACAAATACTATATAATTTCACTTATATGTAGAATCTAAAAAAAAGACAAAATTCATAAGCAGAGATTGATCTTTGCCACAAGTAGGAGGTGGGTGAAATGGGTAAAGGCAGTCAAAAGGTAAAACTTTTCAGATATATGTTCTGGGAAGGCAATGTACAGTGTGAGGTGATGGATGTTAACGAAACTCACTGTGGTAATCACTTCACAATAAACACGTACAGTCAACCCTTCGTATCTGTGGATGAGCAATCTGCAGATTCAAAGAGCTTACTGTACTATACTCTTTTACAATATATAAGGGGCTTGGAAGCATCTGGGAGGGGTCCTGGCACCAACTCCTGCAGATACTGAGGGAACAGCTACATATCAAATCATTATTTTATACACTTAAACGACTATAATGCTATATGTTAATTTTATCTCAATAAAACTGAATGACATAAATGGTAACAGCAATGCCTTCAGATATACATAGTGTATGTATACACAAATGAGACATCTTCAAAATTACTTTCTTATGGGATAAATTCAATTAAAAATAGGATGAAAGCATTTCTCTATATTAAAAAATTGGACAAATTTTAACTCTTACAATTAGATTCACTTTGGTTTGCATGACTGCATAAAGTGGGAAGGAAACTGGTTTCTCCATTTTAAAAGTGAATGAACTTTGAATCATATCTTTGAACAAATCATAGCTATGATTTGTTGAAGGCTCTGAGACCAGTGATCTTTGAACTACACAATGTGTAATGGGTTTAATGGAGAATTTTTAAGTTAGTATGTTAGTAGCCAGAGAAAGGCAATGTTTCTGTGGGTGGAGAAGAGGATCCATGTTAAAAAATTCAGATTATATTGTATCATATTATGTCATAGTACAGTACACATATACCATTAACTCTAATACATATTACGCTAACATACTGAATTCCTTTATTCTTAAAAAAGCTATTGAAAACTTTCTTGTACAAGAAATTGAGACAGATATTAAGATAATGAATACCTACTTGATATTATACTATAATACATTATACACATAAGATTAATTATATACTATAATATTAAAATATTGTAGTAACTATGTAATATAATGCTATGATATACTTAACTATCTTACAGTATCAAGTAGGTATCCATTATCTTAATATCTGTATCAGGCTCTTACAGGAGAGGATTTCAGTAACATTTTTTAGAATGAGAGGGAATTCAGTGTGTTAGAATAATGAGTATTCTCTTATAAACTGGAGTAAGTTCTCTCAAATTAATCATTTGTTTCTTGCCCCTTTAATCGTGTTATCTATTTCTATAGATAGCAAAACCTTATAGAAGCTGTGTCCTTGGCTGGTTTGAGATAATAAATGGGAATGAAAGAGACTACCACTAGCAAACTTTAATACATTTAACTTTTATGAAAAAATTATATTTAATGAATCTCTTTAAATCAATATTAATTTCCATTATCTACTAAGCAATGCTTGGATCAGAGAAATTCTATGAATAGAAATCATGGAGAAAAATTTTCAAAGAATTGCTCTGAAATCATAAGAGCCAAGTATGTATTATGCCAATTTCTGTAACAAATATTCTCTAAAATTTCCCAAAGATATCGCCAATAATAAAGTCTTTATGGAAATTAAAAATTTATTTAGAAAAACTTTTTATATATTGTTCAAATGAGCCAAAGTAAATTTGTACTGCAGCATTATTAAGGATTCTGAATATGACAATCATAACTACTGAGAATTTCTCAACTTAGGAATTCAAAAACTATGCCAAAAATTCAGTTAGAAACAGTACATTCTCTCACAACTACAGAAACCTAGAGTCCTAAACACAATCCAAATAGATTGGTTAATGCAACATAAAAGGCAAAACCCAACTTTAGAGATCAATCTTTTACTACAGTAGTAACTAAGATGAAATAACTGCCTCTAATAATGACTGCAATCATTAACTGGTCAAATGAGCACTATATTTTAAACACTGCTGACTATGAGAACTGTTAGATAACTCTTTAAAGGCCTTGATCTCAAATAACAGATAGCACGTGATATTTCTTGAAAGCAGTAAGTGCAAATGATGGAAAATAATATTCTATTTAGAAGGAAACAGGGGAGCAAGAATAAAAAGTGATTTCTTTGAATATGAAACTAAAGTATTTTGAGATACACTGGAACTGCAAAAGGCCAAAACCAAACTGTTAAAGTGTAATTACTAACAATAAGCTGTCAGCAACATAATTCATGTTAGTTGAGGATCATGCCTAGACTTAGAGATGGTATGTGTGTGTGCATGCTAAGTCGCTTCAGTTGTGTCCAACTCTTTGTGACTCTGGACTGCAGCCCTTCAGGCTCCTCTGTCCATGGAATTCTCTAGCCAAGAATACTGGAGTGGGTTATCATTTGCTTCTCCAGGGGATTGTTCTGAACCAGGGATCAAACCCATGTCTCTTATGTCTCCTGCATTGGCAGGCAGGTTCTTTACCAGTAGCAGCACTTGGGAAGCCTAAAGATGGTACAATTTATTATTTTAATTTGGAGACATATTGTACCTTAGGGTATACTTTAACCATAAAGATATTATTTTGGAATTTAATATACTGTCTAAAGTATATTTTAATAGTTTTTTTTTTAATTTAAAGGTTTTACAAAGGTTATATTGGTTCACCACTCATCTCTTCTTGGCAAGGAAGAAACAAGGTGATGGTAAAAAGAAGGGGAAGATAACAGAAGTAGGAAATGAGAACAGAATGGATTCAATCTTGTAACAGGTATACAGCAAAATTAAGGTAAAGAATGATTAAACAGACATGACTATAAGTCAGTCTCCTTTGGAGCTTAACAAAAAGCAGGTAATTGACAGGGTGGAAAGTTTAGGTAACATGTGAAAATTACATAGCTCTTGAGCTAGGGTCTACTGGTGGGATCATAAAAGATGAATACACAATTTTAAACTGCACACAAAAGACTTTTCTAAGATGTGAGCAACACAATCTATTTACTTAACAGGTATTTACCATGATCTTTTTATGTACTAGGTATTATGTGAGGCACTATTAACAGGAATATACACATATCCCCATAAAAATAAATTTAAATGTAACATCACTTTACATTGTTCACATAAAGACAAAAATATGTAACCTATACTGGGAGTCATAAACCTATACCCCTACCATTCAAAATTTATCAGCTCAAAGCATATTCATGGAATTTAAAATTACCCTAAAGAATAAATATTTTAAGTATGGATATCGCATTAAAGCTTATGGCTCTTTCAAGAAAAGAAAACCTACCAAGAATTTTGGCCCAAGGAATCAACAACAAAATATCCCAGCAATACTCAGTTTTTACTCAGAAAACATAAATATGTCAGATAATGATTTTCTGTGACTCCAAATAAAATCCCAAATAATGTATACTACAAAGGGTCAGTAATCCACAACTGGCATTCCTATGCAAGTAATTTAAAAAATACACAATTATATACCTCTGCTATTGCTAACCTAACAGCAGAGATCTAAAATAAAACCAAAATTAGTCCATTACTGAAAAACAGATATTAAACGTATGGTATAAATAAAGCCAAAAGATATCCACGTAGTATCCTGAAATGAATCTAAAATTTGATGAAAAGGTTCACTTTCAGTTGTATATGCATTGATATATGTGTGTGTATACACATACATGCACATGCATACACACAGACACCACACTCTTAGCAGGCAGACATACCCAGATTAGTTACTAATATCAACATATCAAGTATATGCATTTGTGTTAAAGGTATACTTAGGAAAAACATTGGATTAGTACTAAAAGTTTATATTCACAGGCAATGAAATTACACGTGAAAAAACCAAGAGAAATAATACAGCAGTTACTAATTAGGAACTATATTCATTTCTTGATATTTAGTTGTAAGGATTCTTTGTTAGAACAGAGTTTAGAAAAGCAGGCTGGCATAAATAAGCTGACAGAGGGGCAGGGAGAAAAAGATGGTCCAGATCAAGGGGACAAGAGGGTACCACTTTCCATCTTTCCATCTGACTCTTCTATAATTGTATAACTATACTCTTTAGTTTATATATATAAGCCACTCTCAAACTCTCAGTGAAAATTAATAAAGACAATCTCTATCTAAAAGAAAACAATTTTGGTGCTAGCCACTATACTGCAACAACCTCTTTTACATAAACAATTCTGAAAAGATGCATTCAAGTTAAATACTAAAGACTATTCATTTATTAAAGCTAAGACTTTAATTTTTATAGGTCTCACAGCCATAATTTAAAATTTGAAAGCTTCACTTAAACTAGTACAAATATTAGTGATTCAGAGGCAATCTTTTTTCATTTTTGAAAGACAAAACCAAATAACTGACAGTGAGAAGGTAAACATACGAGAAGACAAGAATAAAAACAGATTAGTCTTAACAAGTTATTTCTTTGAATAAAGAGTTCTTAGTAATAATACTATGTTTTCAATTAACGTTTTTTGGTAGAAAAGACACAACAGCATTTTACAAAGATAATAAGCAATATACCTTCTATATCTCCTAATACATCACATGTAGTTATACAACACAACATTCTGTGATGATGCAAATGTCCTCTCTGTGTTAATAACATCAGCACTTGCCACATTTGGCTACTGGGGATGTAAATTTTTAAATTTTATATAGTTTGAAGCAAATAGCCTAAAGAGGCTATTAACTATCATATTGGACAGCACAATTCTATAGAGTTTAATGTATTTATTAATAAGTAGAAATCTAGGTTCTTAATGACCTTCTTTCACAGGATGTGAACTTAAAAATCAAACAAAGAATCACTTCTGTTACCTTAAAAACTATATCCCAACCTATTTACATTGTACAGGCTAAATAAGTCTAACCACATAGCATCATCAAATTTTACATAAATATACAAAAGAGTATACAAAACCCACAAAATTATATTTTCTGTACAAACTGCTACTGTTTTTTCAGCACTTGACTTTTCTTTTCCTCCTAGAAACAATACTATTTATGTAACTAGAGAATTTAACTCAGAAACCATGCAAAAACCCCCCAAAAAAACCCAGAACAGAAAATAAAAACACATCCAAACAAATTAAAAACACCAGAAATGTTTAAAACTGATGATTTAACCCAATTTAAGACATAAACACCATTCCCTATTACTCTTCCATAGAAAAGACCAAAGCTCTGTATTTAAAAAAATAAAACATTCATTAACTAATCATCTTCTCCATAAAAAGATGAAATAACCTTTTACACAACTTTTTAAACTATATACACTCAAACCATTAATTAATGAATAATTAATTTTTAATAATCTTTAATAATTAATAACTGATAATATATATTAATATATATTAAAAGACATTTAATATTCTTAAAAGAATTTGTAATATAGACTTTTGTATACGATATAGCTTTACTGAGACTTTAGAAATTAAATTCAGTCAATTTACTACCTCACTACAGAATGGATTATCTCTACAGTCAAAATAACTTTTTAAAAAGTTGTTAAATACACCTATGTTAATCATGCATTCTAATCATTCACTTGATTAGCAAGCAACTTTCACAACTGCTGAAATAATTAAACAGCAAAAGGAACTTTTCTCTGTGAACCAACAGTAAAAGTCACAACTATGGTGAGTAGTAGAGGTGGGAGAGAAAGAATTTTCAATGAGAACTTTTTGTCTATGTTACCACAAACAATTCACTGCTGTTTTATATTGTTTTCATGCAGTACTGTTTCAATTTTTCTAAATTTCCATTTTTAAATCCATAGTAAACCTAGAACTTAAAAGAAAACTCACTAGAATACAGATGACATCGAGTAAGTATTCTTACCTTTATTTGACTTTGATGGTTTATTCTTGATAGGTTTAAGGGAACTTCTTGATTTATCCTCTCTATCTTTAATAAGTTTTTGAACATCATCCAAAGACAGTTTTTGCAGGACAACTACAGGCTTAGCTCCTTTATTTAGATCTTCAACTAATCCCATTTTTTCTACTTTGTCTTTCTGCTCTCCTTTCATTTCCATTTTCTTTGTCTCCTGAGTAATATTGCCATCTTTATCCCTCTTGATTTTTGGAATGACAAAATTTTTCAACGCACCAGACCTGCCCCCCAGCAAATAACTTGGAAATTCTGCCTTATTATCAGGGTGCGTTTTATTACTGTCTACTTTACTCTTGTTACCCTCTGTCCTTCTGTCATCCTTACTATTTGGAGATTTAAAACCAGGCTTATCAGGTCTTGATTTATTAGAATCTCCTTGTTTAACACGAGGACTGTCAGGTCTTGACTTTTGTTCCCCAGAAGATGGTCTTTCCCTTGAGTCCCCTGATTCATGTCTGTGTTTTCTTTCTAGTTTATCAGGTTTTGAACCATCAGATTTAATGCCATGGTCATTTCTACTAGAGGATCTCAATGTTTCTGGTCTTCGAACCCTAGATTGATCCCCTCGATGTCGTTCAGATTCACTCCTGTCATCTGACTTTTGTTTACTGTCATGATCACGTCTTAGTGACTCAGAGATGGATCGCCCATCAGGTCTCTGCTTTAAGGCTTCAGCTCTTTCTGATTTTAACCGAGGTGAATCAGATTTAATGTCCTGTTTATGTTTAGACACTTCAGGTTTTTTCTCTGTTGATGGCTTTCCAGAATCCCTCCTATTTTCATGTCTATGTTTCGGTGTTTCAGGCCGACCTTCATTTTTTTGCTTTGGAGTTTCAGGTCGGCCCTCACCTTTCTGCTTTGGAGTTTCAGGCCGTCCATCACCCTTTTGTTTGGGGGTTTCAGGACGCCCATCACTCTTTTGTTTTGGAGTTTCAGGTCGGCTTTCACCCTTTTGCTTTGGGGTTTCGGGTCTTGATTTTGTTGTTTCTGATCTGCCATTATTTTGTTTGTTGTCATTTGGTTTTGTGTCCGGCAGTCTATTTTCATTTTGTTTAGGCTCGGCTGTGCTGCTCTCATTTTGTCTGGATTCAATCATTCTGTTCTCATTCTGTTTAGGTTCTTCTGTTGGTACCTCAATTTTAGTTTCTAACTTAGTTTCACTAGATTTTGTCTCTACCAATCTGTTTTCATTTGGTTTAGACTCTGCCAATCTACTTTCATTCTGTTTCACTTCACTCTTTAAAAGCTCAGGATCAGACTTTTTTTTAGGAGTCTCAGGATGGTTTTCTGGTGTAGATTTAAGATTTCCAATAATATCTTCCTGAAGAACAGAAATAGGTGTGTCATTACATTGTTTGATTTCTTCAGGCTTTTTAATGGAGTCTGAATCCTGAGTTATAGAGGCCTGAGAGTCCACTCTTCCTGCCTGATGAAGATCAATGCTAACCATTAATGCTGGCCTTGACCCATTTCCCGTAGAACCCGTCTCCTGAGAAGCTGGTCTATTACCTCCTGTAGCACCCCCAGCCTCCTGTGGGTAAGAATCTTGTTTTCTTTTTTTCAAAGGCTTATCTGAAATTCAAAGATAAATATTCAGTATCAGTAATAGACATATATTCTTATCTTATTAAAAACCATATGGACTTTGACTATTTTAAAGTCACACTTTAAAAAAATGTGGTGAATGCAAATGTCAATATGCATATATAAAATAGTAGGCATGAATGGCATAATACTTTTAAACCAAGGTTTGAGGAAATATTCACATCTGCTGTACCTCAAGAAATTTTTGTGACTAGAGTAAAAAGATAATTTAAACTGCTAATCTAATAAAAACTACAAAGAACCCCAAAATGCCAACATACAAAACAGGGTGCTTTTGCCACATGTAAGGAAAGTATGAAAAAGAATAAAACCCAAAAGAAAACAGAAATCATGTCACTGAAAAAAAAAAAAAGTATATGAGGAAAGAGAGGAAAAAAAGAACGTAATAGGTATTAAGCTTTGATCCAGTATTCAAATTCTTCAAGGTGTCAACAGCACAAATGTAATTTAAAAGCTAATGCACAGTTTATAAAATATATAACATGACAGAGCTTGAGACTTTGCCTTAATGATACTTGCTGAATTGTCTGGCTATTTTAACAGTTATTTTTAATTTTTTTTAGGACCATCTTTATACTCTCTTATACTATTCATTAATATGATAAAGTATTATTTAAGAAAAAGAGGATCAAACAGTGAAAAGTCCAAATTACCACTAAAAGCAACCCCTTAAATATGACAGAACCAAGTTCTGGGGGGGGGGAACATTTTTAATAGTAATGATGCTTTTATACATCAAAATTCCATCATTTTGTTTTCAAAACATGAAGCAGCAGCCACTTACAGTTTATAATCTAACCAAATATTACTAAAATTTATTTTAGATGTTTGCCAGTAATTTTTTTAAAGAACTAATCATTCTGCTTTTTCAGTTATTCAGAAGTCAAATCTATCACTACATTTCCTCCATTTGCAAAGTAACTACATGATGATGATAATAAATTATGTTATCATTAAACTGTTTTCCCTAGTTAAAACTAACCTGGCAGAAACTTGTATGAAGCTTTTTGTATCAGTATCTAAGGAAAAAAGCACTCAGAATACTAATTTAAAGAATTTTGCGTCTGACTGTTCTGCCATACAAAACAACTTTTATATCTTGTCAAAGGGCACACCAAATAATTACCTCAAAAACAGGATGCTTTATAACCTTATACTTATCCCTTAAACTTTTATAAGCATTTAGAAAAAAAATCTAAGCATCTAGAAATTTAAATGAGCATAATCCAAGATTTTTATATTTTTCAATGAAATATGCTTTATGAAAGCCATTAAAATGGTAACCTAAGAATCTAAGAATTATTGACATAGATCTCAAGCATCTGGAGACCTCTCAAGAGATGTGTGGCTCATCCTTTTACTAATATGAACAATCTGTCTTTTAGAAAAACATTAAAATATCATTAAGGCTAAATTTTAAAAGATTACAAAATACTTAAGCATTTGCACATGAGTGATGTGTTAAGTTTGGGGAAGAACTTATAATTTTTTCTACAATGCATAAAATATTGCTAAATACACAGTTTTAATTTTTGAACTATTGAAGGGTACTTCACCTCTTCTGTAAAACCCAGAACAATGCCATTACTACTGCAAAGATTCTTGGATATGTTAAAAGCATGCAGACTCTGATTCACTCAATCTGATTCAGCTCCACCAAGAACTTATTCCTGTAAAGTGGCTCTGAATCCACACAGGTCACTTTTGTCTATTCACTTTCATTATTGGTCTTCACTACATGACCTTCACCTAATGAATGAAAGCCATCTCTATTAAGAATAATTTTAATATTTGCAACACCTGTAAGCTTTCTAAAGAACTGGAATTAGTAAGTTATGGTATTAAACTTTAGGTATTCCCGAAGAAAATGCATGTGAAAACACATCTTAATTTTGAGACCAACATTTGTCATCTTGATGCTGATATTTTGAAAATAAGATCTGACCCTTACAGAAACGGTAAACTCAATTATGCTTATAAGAAACAAACTATATCACCTGCCTAAGTCTACTACAAGTGATAACTGAAAACACTTAAAGCAAAACAAGCAGAGCAACTGTACACAGAGTAGCTAATTATAAAAAAAAAGAAAACATCCCATCCCTAAACCAAAGTACAGGCTAAGTGACTGTCCTATTCCTGTCCCAAATCCCAGTCTCTTATTTCAAATGGCAATGGGTAATAATTTACTTCTAATAAGGGTTACAGTGCAAGAATATTTTAACATCATAAAAAACATTAGTGAAGCTAGGCCATTCCTTAAACTTGCTAACATGGAAAGTGGACCTTCGGAAAAGATGAAACAGGCAAAGATGAACAAAGAAACCCCCTCTTTAACAACAGAAAGCAGGTATTTTCAGCACATGGAGATATTAATGTCTATGACAGCTCATCCCAGAAGCAAAGAAAAATAGCCCTTTAAAATTAATTTATGTAATTAAAGATGTTAAAAGGTTGAGCAAAAGATTGAGAAGAAGGTCCTTTAGGAATATTATAAAATATTAGGTTGCACAGAATTAACCTGTCGGTGTATGTAAAACTATCCAAAGAAGAGAGAACAGGCCAAAGGAACATGAATATACAGCAGCCAGGAAAGCATCTTCTGTGTGTGGAACAGCAGTGTATTAGGTTATACCACAGCCTATGTGAAATATTTCTAAGAGTATTCTGTCCCTTTTCTTGAATTCCACAATTATCAAAACAATCTTGTTTGCTGAACTTTCTAATCTTATTCATAAGGTAAAGGTTTCTGACTTCTGGTCAACTGAGGGGAATGCTTCATTCATTCATTTATAACAAACAAATATGATGGGAAACAAGCTCATAACCTAGAGCAGAGCTCTGAGCAAAACCACGTAGACCAGACAAGTAGTCTTCTTTGTTCCTACTACCAGCAATAAAAGTTATAAAAAAGTACTCAGTGCCAAGCCTCAGAATACAGTAAATACCAATTTTACAATATCTAAGATGTAGCAGTAACTAGTGATAAATTCATTCAATACTTCTTTGAAGTATTTCATCTCTTAAGGGATACCACTTTAGAAAACTTTAATTTATGACCTCAACTACAAACTTAGAGCAATATACCAAACCTTTAATCTTTTCAAAATCTCAATATAACTGTTTATATATAAAACACTATCTCATTACAAAATTCAGAAATTGAATACAAAATGACGAGATTTAAATCAAAGGTGTCAGCTAGTACCTAAATTCCAAACTTTTTCAAATAAAGTCATGGGGACATGGCTCTCAGAAGGCTAGAGATGACAGCATTAATATAAGATCAGTGAAATCTGCATAACCAATTTGAGAAAAATCATCTAAATCAAACAAAATCAGACAGTTCATCTTTTCCCTTAAATCCTTACAGAACCAGCTGCCTCTGTAAGGTAGCTTACATTATTTCAAATTGTAAGTCAATTGTGGTCACTCAGCTTTTCAAATATCTTTGTTTTAGTCACAGCATCACAGATGACAGAGAAGATGGATAATAAAAATTTAAATATACATAACAAGTTTTAGGAAGAACAGTATTCTGTTTTTTGATTTTCTTTTATTTTCCCAAAGAAAAGTTAGCAGTCTAAAATACTTGCTAACATGCAACTAGTATTTTACTATCCTTATTTCCATTCAGTTTTTAAACGTAAAAACTATGGTTTCAACAAATAGGATATAGTAAAAGTTCAAAAAAGTAAGGAAAAAAGCTCACCATTTTCTCTGCTTTCGTTCCAACAATTAAGTCATTAAAAAAGAATCATACTCTTTTTAAAAGAATGCAATTTTTAAAAACACAAATTAAAATGTCATGCAAAAGTTCTCAAGGCAACTAATATTTCTTGGCAAAGAAATTACAACAGCACATGTTTTTTTACAAAACTGTCACAGGATTCAGGAAATGGAATAAGGTAATATTATCAAGAGTAGCTGAATAATATTGCTCTCTTCACTTGATATGCATATACTTTTATGAGAGGCTGGAGGAAAAGATACATTTTGGAACCTATAGAATTGTTTCCTGAACCCCAAACTACTAAGCAAAGAGAAAAAGGGCAAGTGACACTTTATTTCATCTTTAATGTCTATGATCTGCTAGTTAAAAAAAAAGTTTCTGAGTCAATAAAATGAAGACGTCTAGCAATTTTTTTATCTGCATCTACCTGTGATTTCTGCACTTAGCAAAGATGGTAATGTAACAATTACCAAGTACAGTTTATTCTTCCAGTAACATTAAAACAGCCGTCATGATAGGCAGGAAACATAGTATGATCTTTTGCATGTTTCTCAACATAGGTACAGAATGATCTACAAGTGATCCTGTCACATGATGAGCAAGATCATATATAAAAATGACTTCAAGTCAACATCAAGAAGTTTTGTTTTATAATGACCAAAGAGAAACTAGAAGAACTATAACTAAATCTAGAATATTTAACTATAAAATTAAACCAAAGTATTCTTTGGTTTGGATGGTCAAATATGTATATGCACCTACTGTAGAGACATAAAATTTATAAATAACTAACTTTATAACTACTGATTTATTAGTCTCTCTCCAAATTTTCAAGAGATTTTAAACATAATGTTCACCAAACCAAACAACTAAGAACTTAACAGGATTTACTTTCACTATAATTTTTTATAAAGCACAAAAAGAAAGTCCATAAACTTACAGGTGTCTTGTAAATTCATCCTAATACACCAGTCAGACAAAAGGGAACACTTAACTATAATCACCAACAAAAGATTCTTAATTCTTATTGCTATTTAATACTAACTTAAAATTCTTTCTTCATTTTTTTACTTAAAAAAATTCACATTGAGATGACCAAATTATAAACCAAGGGAAAAATCTAACTGCATAACAAACATACACACAATTTTTCCTTAAAAGCACTGATTCAAAATAATCTATAGTGGTTAACCTTGATTAGGTAGAAAAAAGGTAAAGATGCAAAATTATGTTAACATAACTTGTGGAAACAATCACTTTGGAAGATGAGCACAGATAAAATCATTTGATATATAATAGGTGATAGACCTATTTGGTTTTACAGAATTACCAAACCTCAGATAGTTCTTTCAAATAAAAAATGAAATTAAGAATTTCATTCTGAAGGATGAGCATTAGTAACAAAACCACAATTGAGAAACATTAAAAATCATAAAATAAGAAAAAAGACATAATATTAAAAACGTGTTAGGACATTATATAATTATATATTCACCAAGGGTATGAAGTGATAGTAATGAGATTATTTTACCTTTATCTTGAACTTCTTTTGAAAAACGCTCCCTTTCAATAGCTGATTCTCTCTCTATTCGCTCAATTTCAGCCAATGCATCCAATTCCACTTCATCATATATAGGTCCCTGTTGTGATACCTGTTGCTGATTCAGTACCACAGAAGTCTGGGGCTGTTTTGTAGCAACTGAAGTGTTCTGTTGTAAAACAGGCACTTGATTTGCTGGAAGGAATGCTGTTTGTTCTTGCTGCGACAAACACTGAGCAGCATTTAGTGGGCGGTTTACATCCTGTGGAGTAATGGGTGTTTTTGAAGTCTGTCCTGGGTACTGCACATTAAAAGGAATATCATTTTCTGAAACATTGCTATTTTCCATACCAGAAAGCATATCCTCTTGCTGGTCCATGTCTGAAGACCTTACACGAGTAAGTCTTAACGTAAGTTTAGTGGAGTCCTTGGATGGAGAGCTAATGATATCATACATTGCAGCCTTCTCATTCTGGTCTTTTTCATCTTTGCCTAATTTCATTTTCTTTTGCTTCTTTTGCTTTCTTTCTGGAGAATCTAACAAGATGTCTGGTGGAACATCTCGAGGTGATGAACAAGGTAGAGACTGAGACTGCAGGATTAAAGATGGTCTTGATCCTAGAAAAACAATTCAACAGGAATGAACAGTTGTGCTAGTTTTACATTTTCAGACATGTGATACATTAAATAAGCAACAATACAGTACTGCTAGAAAAAATGTAAAGTATTTCATCTGGCTACTTATTTACAGAGTATGAAAGCCTAACGATATGTCCCCATGGTCTTTCAGCTTGTTGCCAGATGACTCAGGTCTGAATTAAAGAATGGGTTTTCATCTTCCAGATCAGTATTATCTTTATTTTTTCACCTAAAAAGTATAAGTACTTAGCTTGAAAACATCAAAAGAGTTCACTATTTCTAAAGATGCAACACAAATATTTTAAGAATGATAATCTCTATACTCTCACTTATTATCTAGAAAAACTGACATGTCTAAAGCAAGAATAAGTCTGTCAAATTACAAAAAGGTTACAAATTAATCCTAGAGACTACGCTCACAGGAATACTTAATGGTATAAGAAAAAGGAAGTGGGAAAAATTACAGGGATCAGTCTTCACTTATTTAACAAATTGGTGGTAAAGTATTAACTTATACCTTTATGAGGTCGTCTCTTTTTCCCTCACTTAACACCATTTACATACTCTCTTCAGCTTGCTAATCCTCCTTTTATTAGAAAAATATGCAGGTTGAGCAAATTTCAATGCTCAATAAAACATGTTCAGCCCAGAGTCCATTAAATTAAACACTATATAAGGAAGTGCTAAAAATAAGCTAAACAAATGGGAAAATTTTTTGTTAACAAGTTTCAATGGTGAAAAATTGTATTGACATGCTTTAGAAACAAATGTATAACTGCATCTGAATAGTATATACATTACTTGTCAATTAGACTACTTGTAAAAATTTTAAAAGACCATGAGAAATAATAAAAATCAGTCAAGGTAAAAGTGCTTTATAGAATGAACTTAAACCTAGGCTTGTCTTAAATTGTTTCAGTGTTTTTACTACAAATGTTAGTTTGAAGTTACATCAAAGATAGACTGATTTCAGGTGGAGCTTTTATGGAGACATTAAAAAGAAATGAAACGAACACTCTGGGACCACTTATTTTGTGCCAGAGCTTGTGCAAAGTACTTTGCACATCAATTCATTTAAATGATTTACAACAATCTTGATGAGTATTATAACTATTTTGCAGAAACTAACACGACATTTATAGAGATTAAGAAATTTTCCCAATATTAAATAGCTAGCAAACCAAAAATTTAAACCCAGATCTGTCTAATGTGTGAATTATAATACATCATATTGTCTTTTCACTTAAAATTTATCTGTCAAATTATATATTTTAGAACAAACTTTAAATTCCAACAATTAATCTAAAAATCAAACTAGGCTTACTGAAGATGCATTCAACATTCAAAACTAGTTGGAAAACAACCGCATGAGCAGAAATAGAGGCTTCTGAGGAGGAAAGTTCGTGAGCTTAATTGTTCTAGTTTTCTTCTCTTTCTATCTAAAGTTATCTATCCATCTAACCATCCATTTATTCATCTATCCACCCTCAAGAGTTACAGAGAAAATGGTCTCATTATCCAGAATAACCAGCTATTCCACTGCTACTCTCCTCCCTGGCAGTCTAAATATTTCTCACTCTGAAAATACCTGTAAGATTTGTACCTAACTTTGACACCTAACCTACAAACAGAGTTGGAAGTTGTTCTCTTTTTCACAAACTCGGTTATTTTAATCCCTGAAAATTCATAGAATTAAAGAATTAGAATGGCTCAAAATTCTAATTATTGAATTAGAATTATTGAATTAGAATGGCTCATAAAAGTTCAGCTTTCACCTCATGAAGGATATCCCAAATCAAAGACCTGGAACATAAACTATGAAAAAGAAATTTTTACAGTGAGGCAGCCCAGTCCATGTTTTAGATGGCCACAATTAGAAATTCTCATGAATAGTTAAAATTTATTATCAGCTATACTGCAATTAATTAAAAGCGAATTCTCTAAAGTGGATATGATATTCTCCAACAAAATCGGACGTTTTAAGTTTTTCTTTTTAAGTTTGGACTTTAGTTTTAAGTCTTTTTTTTAAACTAAGACTTATTTATTTTTGACCATGCTGGCTCCTTCTTGTCGCACAGGCTTTTCTGAGGTTGTGACAAGCAGGGGCTACTCTTCGGTGGTGGTGTAGACGTCTTCTGTTGCAGAGCATGGCCTCTAGGACACACAGGCCTCAGTTACACCTTGCAGACTCCATAGAGTGTGGGCTCAGTAGGTGTGGTGCTTGGGCTTAGCTGCCCCACTGTATGTGGGATCTTCCAGATGTGGGATCAAACACTGCCAATGCAGTGTCTCCTGCATTTGCAGGCAGATTCTTCCAAGACTGAGCCACTGAGGAAGCCCAGTTTTAAGTATTTTTTAAAATAGCTCAAACCTGGATTTAAACTCAGAATTTTGTGACTTTACTATGCACACAAGACCACACAAGGTTCTTTGGGAATTAGAAGATACAGAAAATGAAATTCATGTTCATAAATAAGTTATTAGAAAAAATATAAACATCTTAGAGACACTAGGAGAGAGTCCATAGAAGATCAGCCATTTAACTTAGAACTTGAAGAATTAATATGATTTTAATAAGCAGAAATAAAGTAGATGTACGAGATCAAATGAAGTAATTCACAGAGAACAGGCCAGATTTTGATAAATGACTATCTAAGAAGTGAGAGAAGATTAAGACAATTCAGGATTGAAATATCATTAAGACCAACAAAAATGGCAGAAAGAACATCAAGAAAAATTTTGAACATGAATTTGAAATATCAGCTAGATGTGAAGAGGTTTGTCTGGAATGAAAAATTACAATTTGAGAGATAGAACTGGAACCAAAGACATTGATTTTGGTGTCCTGTTCACAAAAATAACTAATGCTACTACCAAAACTGAGTAAAACAGTCAAGGAAAAAAGTAAAATAGAAGATAAAAATATAATGATAGAAATCTTGAGAAATGAGAGAACAAAGAGCTAATGAAGGGAAAAATGACAATGAAAAAACAAGGAAAGCAGGTGGATTCACTACAGAATAAGTTTTGGAGGCCAAAGAGAGAAAGATCAATAATTTCAAATATTTAAGAAATATTAAAAGGATTATGGTTTGAAAAGACCATTGGATAATCAGTAAGAATGATACTATATATATCTGAAAACAGTAAGTACAGGTTCCTTTTTTTCCTACAATAAATGAAAAGTCATAAAGAATAATTTTTTGGTACCTGCATTAAGAAGTTTGAATTCTTTACTCAACTTGAAATCTGAAAAATTAAGGAAATTTTAGTTACAATGATACCTTTTGGAGTCCCATCACTTCCAGCAGGGGAACATACTGGCTGTGGAGACCTCAAGGGAAAAGACGCAGCATTCCTCATTGTTGAAGAATCTCCATCCTAGGAAGAGAGTATAACAGTTATACCTGGAATAATGGACGAGGCTTTATAGAAATCTTAAAGAGAACCAATAAAAGACATAAATTACTGACAGGTAAAGTGTTGGTATTCAAAAGCATAATTCTTCTGCACTTTCCTGTTTTCTTCATGGTATATCTTAGAAGAATTGAAACTGTATCCAAAACAATCAACAGCCTAAGCATGGCAATGAATAAGAGAACTGGTATTACTGGTATGCTCCATTTTTGTTTACTGTTTTCTACAAAAGGAGCTCTGAATATCCTACTAGGTCATAAATGTAAATAAATGTCTTGAAGGCAGAGTCCAATGTCATCTTTGTTCAACTTAAATACGTGTAACATGTGATAATACCACCAAACAAATAACAAATCTCTAGTATGTGGATTATTTCAATAACATTAACGTAACATTAAATTTCAGGGAAAAATGGTTTTTACAAGTCTTAGAGGGAAAAAGAGCTAAGTACTAATATATAAAGGCTCATAAGAAGACATCTTTTTGTGAGCAAATACTTTAAGATGAAGTGTGATTTCATTAAGGACCTAAACCTCTAGACCACAGGTTGGCAAACTTTTTCTATAAAGAGACAGATAATGCACAAGTTTTCTGGGTCATACACAGTTTGTCACATAAAGTTACTTGTTGCTGTTGTTCTCTTAAACTATGAAAATCATTCTTAGTTTGTGGATCAGACTACTGGCAAGTTTAGCAAACCCTTCTCTAGATTAAGCTCTAGGAGTACAGCTAAATTCTCAGACGTAGTATAACCCACAAAAAAAAAGACAGATTTCCTTTATATTATAGAATTGAAATACTGGGTTATGTGACAAATATTAGAACTATTTCATTACCTTAATGTAACTAATATGATTACATACGTCACTACTTATCCTGTGCACCATGTGTAGGTAGTCGTCACTTGAGCCATGTCTAGGATTATCAGCATGATGATTAGCAGAATTGCCAGACAACGAACCAGAAACTTTATTATCATGTAGGTTTCTCAAACCACCTGCAACAATGGGACTTGATACCGATGCTGAAATTAATAAGAATTTTAAAAAAGATTTATAAAAATAAACTGGTAAAATTCTTAGAGGATAGTAACAATAATTATTCACAAGTAATACTTTAGTCTTCATAAATTACAAAGACTAATATAATAAGCTGGCTGACTATACACAGCTTGATCAAATCTTAACACTGTGCCACAAGTCATTCAGACTGATTTCTGAAAAGAAATAAGATATTAGATATGGTTGAAGCTCTCCATATACCTGCATATACCTCTCCTTTATTTTCTTCCTCTTATTCACTAAAAGCAAGTGCTACTATTGAACTTAGAGTTCACTCTACCTATGAATATCTTTATAGCTTTGCTATAAATGAATATATTTCTAAATAACACATTATTGCTTAGCACATTATATAAATGGTATATGTATATATTCTTCTATAACACTTCAATTTCAATATTGTGTTGAAATATATCTATTTTTATATATGTCGTTTTATTTTAAATAAATAATGACATACATTACTTCTTTAGTCTGCTACATAATGTACACATTTTATCCAGACTTATGTTAGTAGTTTAGATTGCCTGAATATTTTTGTCATCATAAACAATGTTGTAATGTATTATGTATTCTTATAATGACTTATAAATGTGTCTAGAAGTGAAATTGCTGAATATTCCTGTTTTTAACCCTTGCTAAATATTAACAAATAGTTTTCCAAATTATTTATGACCACTCTACTAGTAATAGACAAGTGTTCTTGCTGCTCTATATTCTTGCCAACGATTTTCATCAATCTGAAGATGAGAAATGTCTCTGATGGTTACTTTAATTTGTGTTTCTTTCCTTAAACAATAGTGAAGCCAAGCATCTTTTCATGTGTATTACACATTCAGATTCCCTACTTAACACAAAATCATAAAAATTACTCTCTGAAATTTTCTTTCAAGAGTTTCATAGTTTTGTTTTTTCATACTTAGGTCTTTAGTTCTAGTAAAATTAGAATATCCTTTCCATGAATGCTTAGTAGAACTTGAGATGGAACTGTCTGAACATGCTTTATACCCTCCCCCAGTTATAGAAGAGACAGATTTTGAAGAACTGAGGGAGATTTTAAACAGAAATAGATAATTGTCAAACTGCTCTCTAAAACGGTTCTACCAATTTATATTCCTATGAAGACTGTATGAAGTTTGAATTTCCCTGCACACTAAAACATGTTCACTAACCTGATAGTTATAATAAAATTTTATTTCAATTTAATTTTGATTAACATCTCTTTAATTGTGAACCAGGTTGAACATATTAAACCTTTCTGCATCCAATTTGTTTTTCTTTTTCAGTAAATTATTTACTTCTTTAGTCAATTTACCTGTCTTTACTTGTTCTCTCGTCTTATACAGAAATTTGTGATTAATCTGTCTTTTCCCCCATTTCTAGAATACAGTCCTACTTAGAAAGGCCTTCTTGACCCTTGGTGAGTAAGTCAAAGTCGCTCAGTTGTGTCTGACTCTTTGTGACCCCATGGACTATACAGTTCGTGGAATTCTCCAGGCCAGAATACTGGAGTGAGTAGCTGTTCCCTTCTACAGGGGATCTTCCCAACCCAGGGTCGAACCCAGGTCTCCTGCATTGCAGGTGGATTCTTTACCAGCTGAGCCACAAGGGAAGCCCAAGAATACTGGAGTGGGTAGCTTATCCCTTCTACAGGGGATCTTCCCAACCCAGGGATCGAACCCAGGTCTCCTGCACTGCAGGCAGATTCTTTACAGTTGAGCTACCAGGGAAGCCCATTTCTTGACCCAACATTACCCAAAATTCACCCCCATGTTTTCTTCTTATAGTTCCATGAGTCAGAATACAAACAAACATGTAAACTGTTTATCCACCTAGAACATTTTTCCTCTAAATGATCTAAGAATCAACTAAAATTTCAAAATGCCTAGCCAACCTATCCAACATGATTTACTAAACAATCCACTATTACATACTGATGCAAGATACCATCTTAGAATGACAGAATTGGAAACAGAATCACTAATGGATGGTAGACCTTTTAGGATAAAGATTAATAGGAAATGGAGTTATGTGATCTCAAAGTATAATCTGACAGATTACTTACTAATTGCAAAGGAAAAATTATGTTCATTATAAAAGAAGTGGTTACCACCTAAATATTACTAATAACAAAGCCACTTGTGATTATAAGTCTTCTGATGTGATGCAATATGAAGTGCACATTACTTTAGTATCCT
Source organism: Bos indicus (assembly GCF_029378745.1). Classification (NCBI taxonomy): domain Eukaryota; kingdom Metazoa; phylum Chordata; class Mammalia; order Artiodactyla; family Bovidae; genus Bos; species Bos indicus. The sequence goes on from NC_091779.1 coordinate 37,187,639, forward strand.
TGCCAAAAATATAAAACTAGAAATTAATAGAGCCTTTACTGATAACTTCCAGTTGGTAGGAAACATAAGGAGTATATGAGCAAATCAAACAACACAATAGGAAACAGTGAAGTCTAGAATATGTGATACTCCACCACAAAGGTAGCACAGAATTTCTAAAAAAAAAAACCAGAAATTACTATCATGGAGAGAGGCTATGGGACCAAATAGATTTTTAAAAGAGTCAAAAGAGATGTAAAAACCAAGTGCAATGTGTGAGAAACTAGATTAGATCATATATAGGGGAAAAAGGTTATAAATGTTCTCAGTATTTTTAGGGGCAAATTATTACACTTGGTATTTATAAAGAACTCTGCCTTCTTAGCAAATGTAATTAAGGACAGAGAGGCAGAATGCCTATTGGTAAAATGGTCCACTGTGTTATTCTCTAGTTTTCCACATGAAAACTTTTCAAGTTTATAAGAATTTTAAATGTTACCTTTCACAAATTCTAAGTTCCCACAGACATCTGCCTTATTTCTGGAATCTTTTTTGTTCCATTTACCTATCTGTTTCTTACTACATTAAATTTTTTTCTTTTAATTTTGCTATCTATTTGAGGCTAATCTCTGAATATTATTTTTAGTTTCTCAAGTATCTGAACGTTTCCAAGAAATGACTAATTACTGAATAGGCCCTCAAACTATGTATATATTTTTTGATTTTGTGATTTCAACTTATTCTTTTGAAAAAGCTGGGTTTATCTCCTTATAACGTGACAACAGTATTTACAGTAAACTCATTTTTTTTCTCCTACACATATACATATTTCTGTAGGAAGCAAATGTGTTCTGTCAACGTTTCTCCTCTTTTTAATTACATTTAAAATGATCCTCATAACTCTGGCATGTGTGCGTGTGTTAGCTGCTCAGTTGTGTCCGACTCTTTGCAACCCCATGGACTTTGGCCTGTCAGGCTGCTCTGTCCATGGGATTCTCCAGCCAAGAACACTGGAGTGGGTTGCCATTTCCTTCTCCAGGTAACTTTGGCATCCCAGAGTAAAACAGTAAAATTTCACAAACATCAAGAGCCAGTATATACGCATACTTCTGTTTGTACTCACACTAAATCCTATAATTTTGGAGGTGTCTATTTCAAAGGTGTGACTGATTGCCTCCAAGTTTTTCCCTGAGTTACTATATGAAATAAGCTCAACCCAGTATTTCATTATCTAGTTTGGAAAACCAGAATCTGGATGTTTCAATAGATGACCCCAAGTTAAAACTTTATAAAATACTAACTCCATGCATAATAAAAAACTAAGAATACAAACAGGAACTAAAGACTGACTGTGACTATTAAAAATTTGTTGTTAATTATGAGGGACAAAAACATAGGTACATGTTATTATATTTTGTATTTTTCAAAATTTCTCCAAAAAAGTAAAAACAAATATATACTAATATTAATACATTATCTGATAGCCATGGCATATATCCCAAGGCAGTATGATCTTAAAAAGACATATTACCAACAACTAACTTCAAATAAGAACTAGTAATCTAATCCCAGAAAATTCTGTATCCAAGATTATTAATTTTCCTCTATTAGTACTGTATATACTTGATATTAAATTTTTCACACTACATATACTTAACTAATTAATATATAATTCTTCTTTGACTTAGTGCTACTATAAGAAGCCTAATTAAATAAAGCAGTTCCTAATTTTATAACTATATATACTCAGTTGTATAATATAAGGTAATCCAAAGACTGAAATTACACTTATCTTTTTACCTCCCAAATGATGAATGTTCAAGCAATAAATGTAATATGTTTTTAATTACATAAGCCATAGTTAAAAAGAAACGTTTGCTGATGAGTAAGTATACAGTTTAGTATTTGTGTTTGAAAACTTATGAAAAGAAAAAAGTAAAGAAAAAAATGAATTTGCTGGAACTACAGGCATTCTTGTAAATAAGCACCAGCTTTCTTACCTTGCTGCATCTGTGGATGTGTTGTATAACTTGAAGGATGGGAATATGGCATGTATCCTGCAGGGCTTTGTGGGGCATATGGACTAGGCACTGGGCTATTTTGTTGTGGCATAAATCTGTTCCCAGAGCTTGTCTGTGGTGGCACAAACCGGCTAAAATCCAAAATCCAAATACACAATATCAGGAAATGAAATAAGTGATATTTCTTGTTATTTCAATAAAATAAAATCTATGTACACAGAAAATTCTGAAAAATAATGTACAAAAATCATTCACAATTCAGAACCTAAGAGTTATACTAAGCAGTTTTCAAATAGAGTAATTCATTTATTTTACATGCTCCCTAAATTCTACTCGAAGAATTTTCTTATTTATCTCAAACATGCTCTATTTCAACACATTCTTTTGTTTGCATGAAATTAAGTTACTATTTATTTCAAACAGTATATTAGAGCATTTCCACATTTAACATTTTAAGGCAAATATTCATGTGCTATGTAAGGATAAGCATCTAAACTTTTTGAAAGAAAGTGAAGTCTCTCAGTCGGGTCTGACTCTTTGCAACCCCATGAACTGTAGCCCAGCAGGCTCCTCCGTCCATGGGATTCTCCAGGCAAGAATACTGGAGTGGGTTGCCATTTCCCTCTCCAGGGGATCTTCCCAACCCAGGGATCGAACCCAGGTCTCCTGCATTGTGGGCAGACGCTTTAACCTCTGAGCCACCAGGTAAATTACCTTTAGGAATTAACTTTAGGAATTTCACCATTACCTAAATGCATGTACATACTGTATATTCTCAAACACATTCACTACAGAAAATAGCTCTTCATAAAATGATAAATACATTACCTGGAGGGGCTATGTGAGATAGTGGTTTGTTGATAATTGGAAGATGCAGGACTACTGTGCATGGAATTCTGAGAAAGTTTATACTGAGACATCATCATTCCTACATAATATACAAAAACAGTAAGTATGTTATATTCTTCTATTGGTAAAGCATTAAGTGATTTAAATCAACCATTCTCTCACAAACACTCAGAAGTTCTTTCTGTTCTTTTCTTTTTGACCAACACGTTCATTTTGAAGAGCAAAATACAGAAACTATAAATTTTAAGCACAACCAATTTTACCAAACATCCTTTTAGCATGTCAACTAATCCAGGGACAGAGATAGAGAGCTATGTACTTGCTTACTTAGTGTCCTACATTCAGCTTTAGAATTGAAAAGAACTTTCAGAAGCCACTTCATCTAATCCAGGGATTCCCTTGTCTCCAGGATGTGAACCTGTACCTCCTGTCAGATCAGTGGCAGCATTAAAGTGCACAATAAATGTAACGTACTTGAATCATCCTAAAACCATTTCCCATCCCTTGTCCATGGAGTAATTGTCTTCCAGGAAATAGGTCCCTGCTGTCAAAATGGTTGGGGACCTCTGACCTAATCCTTTAATAAATACTACACACTTCTGTCTACAATAGGCTTTTGGATGGTATTTCCTATTATGCACAATATTTTATTACATTCATCTCCCCTCCTTAGGAACTTAATTTTAACAACTCTATGTATTTTGTTGTGATTAGGACCTAACTTTTAAGAAGTACTTTTCTTAAAGGTCCAAGGTTTGAGGTACTGAAATTACCATCTCAGTCTTTTAATGAACATCAGAATGTTCCTACTCTTTCTTTTACAGTAATTCTTGCCATAAAATAGGGATTAAATGAATATTTGTTTAATGAATGAAAGTGTGAGAACAGCTTTCAGATTCTCACATTTCCTTTCACACTGTTCTTTCACCTGTTGCTTTCAACTCTTTCCATTCTGTTATATAGGAGATGCAGAAAAATTCAGCTATTTAGACACTCTAAAATCAAAAATAAAAATCTATAATTAACACTGACCTTTCTTATAATACATATAGCTACTCTTTTTGGGAAATTCAAGCATCACATTATTTCCCAAAAGTTCATTTTCTGCTGCTGATATGAAAAGTGCCTTTTACATTCAAACAAAAGTTACATGTTTATTTGCCAGGAGCTACAAAAAGGATTCTAGCTCTACGACAACAGCTGAATGACATGAGGGCACAAAATCACCTCAAAGTCTAACACTAATAGTATGTTTTCTTTTATAGGTAGTCTAAATTTCAGTTTATGAATTTTCTCTTCCAACCTAAATTCAGTACTAAGTCATATATGCCATGGTTTAATAATTTAATTACTATAACTACTGTTTCTGATTTTGATTTTTTTGAGAGAAGGGGACAAAACTCTTTAAGACGAGAGTTAAAAAGTATTTTCCTCTGAATTAACTATCATTACTATGACAAGCTGGAATCACTAGTTTAGAGGCATTGGCTTTATAAATAAAAAGGTCAAATGAAATCCTAATAGTTCTTTCTGATTCTCTCAAAGATCCAAAGAACTGTGCTGTTAAGTTGCTAAGTCATGTCTGACTCTGTCATCCCATGGACTGCAGCATGCCAGTCTTCCCTGTCCTTCTCTATCTCCTGGAGTTTACTCAAACTCATGTCCATTCAGTTGGTGAACCCTTTTTTCTTTTTTCTGAGCAGTAGGTCTCAACAGTGGGCTTAAAGTATTCAATAAACCATGTTATAAACAAATATGCTTATTATCCTGGTTTCTTGTTCCATTTATACAGCACAGGCAGAGTTGATTTAGCATAACTCTTAAGGGCCCTAGAATTTTCAGAATGGTCAACGAGCACTGGTTTCAACCTAAATTCACCACCTGTATTAGCTCCTTTGAAGCTTTGAAGCCAGGCATTGACTTTTTCTCTCTAGCTATGAAAGTACTAGCTGGCATCTTCTTCCAATAGAAAACTGTTTCATCTATACTGAAAATCTTTTGTTTAGCATAGCCACTTTCATTAATTATTTTAGCTAGATCTGGATAACTTGCTGCAGTTTCTACATCAGTACTTGTAGCTTCACCTTGCACTGTAAAGTTAATGGAGATAGCTTCTTTCCTGAAACCTCATAAACCAATCTCTGCTAGCTTCAAACTTTTCTTCTGCAGCTTCCTCAACTCTCTTAGCCTTGAGAGAACCAAAGAGAGTTAGGGCCTTGCTCTGGATTAGGCTTTGGCTTAAGGGAGTATTCTGACTGGCTTGATCTTCCACCCTGACCGCTAAAACTTTCTCCATATCAGCAATGAAGGTTATTTTAGTTTCTTAACATTCAAGTGTTTATTGGGGTAGCACTTCCCCACTCCCTTCAAGAATTTTTCCTTTGTTTTTGATAACTTGGCTGTAAGGGACAAGAGGCCTAGCTTTTGGCCTATCTTGGCTTTTGACATGTCTTCCTCACTAAGCTTAAGCATTTCTGGCTTTTGATTAGAGAAAAAGATATGCGGCTCTTCTTTTCACTTGAATACTTAAGAGGTCACTGTGGAGTTATTAATGGACTCATTTCAATACGTTCTGTCTCAGAAAACAGCAAGGCTCAAGGAAAGTGGAACTGCCAGTTCTGCCAGAACATACATTTATCCATTAGTTCACTGACTTACATGGGTGTGGTTCCTGGTGCCCTCAAATATAATAGTAACTTCAAACATCACCATAACAAACACAGTGATAATGTTTTTAAATATTGTAACAATTAGCAGAATGTGACAGAGACACAAAATAAGCAAATGCTGTTTGAAAAATGGTACTGACAGACTTGCTCAATGCACAGCTGCCATAAACATTCAATTTGTTAAACAGGCACTATCTGAGAAGTGCAGTAAAGCGAAGTGCAATAAAACAAGATATGCCTATAGTCTTCCTTCCAATCAATGATCTCTCCATATTTTCTTTCATTCCAACATTCTTCCAGAGTATGTTTAATTCTAGCTTTCCTTTCACCACTTCTATCTGTGACCTACTACTGCCATCCAAGACTGATGAAGATACAGTCTTGTCCTGCATACCTGACTTCAATTTCCTAGAAGGAAATTCCCTAGATTCACTTTGGGAAATGGATAGCAACTATGCAATTGCTTTAAAAACACAATTCACACAGAAGGACACACCATCAACATAGTAATACTATTTAAAAACAAAACTAAGAAATGGAATGATGAGCTTCACCAAGGTACTGTCAGCAAATGTGGCAATATTCTTGCACACAAATAATCAATTAAATAAACTGGATCTTCCTGGGTTGTCTAACTATATTCCTTTCTGCTGTTTTAGTCTTGAGAGGGAAGCAAGCACTTGACCTTACTAGATTCAGTAAGCTTCAGACCAGAACAAAGCTCCTAACTTAAGGATTCTCCTTGACTACAGAAAAAACATATGCACTAGATGTAGTATTTTTATGGTTTTTCTAATGCTTATTATAAATAGAGTTTTCCTTAATAGTAATATTTTAGTTACAAACCTTTTTCTATTTCTAAAGTGTTAAACCAATTACTATATAACCATGACTATAATCACCCATCAGTACTAAAACTAATACTTGGTATATTTATTTATACACATACTCCATTTTCAGAAGCTCTGCAGATATTTTTATTATTTGATTAATGAAAGACTTCTGTCATATCTATTCTAGGTTTCTAAAATAAAAAGCTCTTTCATTGACTAAATTAATACATTTTGAAATATCCAGCAAACTGCATATTAAGTTTTGCCTAATTGAATAAACTGCAAGAATGTTACTATCTATTTAGTTTCCTTTTTGTTCTTGGTTTGATTCAAGGTATCAAAGAGTATTCACAGATGACAGGCTAGTTTGTTAAAGGAGACAGCTGAATTTACATGTGAAGCAAGTTCTGATACAAGACACATTAAAAATATATATACTATGAAATTCAATTATTAAAAAACTCACCACTTTGTACATATCTGTTCTGCATACTTTTCTCCCTGAAAACGTTAGGACTCCTCGCCAGGACGGCCTGCAACAAGACTGGTATGTCGCCTTCTGGATCATCACTGCCAAGGTTATCTTTCAACTCTCTGGCATTGAAAAAATAAATATAAAACATTTAAAAAGTGATGGTCATTAAGAATTCTTTAACTTCTATTACTTAAATTGTAGACTTCTTTCCTTTCCCCACTTTATTTTAAACAGAAAACATTATTTTATGGATTCTAAGTTTATGTAAGAATGTTTATATTAGCATAAAAGTATAAAATAAGTGTCTGTTCTATTCAAAATAGTGGAAAGGTAGAGGTGATAATTATGCACAGAAGTTGATATCCGGGCTTGGAATATATTTTCTCCCTTATATCTGAATATAAGTGACTTTGTCTTTTTGAGAATGTTCTCTGAATGAAACAATGTTGCCATGTTGATTAAGACAAGACCCAAGGTTATGTAATTGCCCCCTCTTTATTCTCATCTCAAATAAAGCCACTGGAGAGAAAAAATCCCAAGTAAGTGGTTAAGAATAGCTGCAGTTAGTAAGTAGCAAGTTAAGTTCACAAATGCTAAGAAATAAAAATTAGGCAGTATTTTAAATTTTACACGTCACTGTTGCACTCATTAAATCTAATTAGAAAGATTCGTAAAGATGGTGTCCAATGATAAAATTAAATACATTTCTGGGGGCAATCAAAGGAGCTCACCATATAATTAATCATAATTGTATATGTGCTTCTCCTTTTATCTCTTTAAATATGTGGTGAAAATCTTTCAATTAAGGATGTTCAGGTAGGGCCTTCCCTCGTGGTCCAATAGTTAAGACTCTGCCATCCAATGTAGCGGACGCAGGTTTGATCCCTGGTAGAGAAACTGTATCCCACATGCCATAGGGCAACCAAGCCCTTGAGCCACAACTACTAAGTCCGCACACTGCAACTTCAGAAGCCCCCACACGCCACAACTAGAGAAAGCCGTGCACTGCAATGAGGAGCCCACAAGCCGCAATACAGTCCCAACAGAGCCAAAAAGAAGAGAATGCACAGGTATGAGAAGCAGTAAAACACTTAGACACTGTTGAATTTCTGTAGAGATATACTTCCTTCTGAATTTAAACAATCATTTCTCAGTTTCCCATCAGTAAATTCACATTTATTATTTCTGCTAAATTCTTCAGCTTAAAAAATGGCCCCATAGTATGAGCTACATACAGGTAATGGCAGAGATCTGTCCATTATAATGTGTTTTATACTCATTCCCCTAAATAATGAATCTTTAAGTTAAAAAAATTAAAAGAATGGAAGGGCACAAGAGTACCACTGTGCAGTGGGTTATGAACTTTTTATACATTGTTGTGTTGAGTATACATACATACTGTTTTGGTAGTAAAAAGTGAATTTTAAAAAGTATACTTGTGGAAAAAGTCTGTAAATAAGCTACGTATTTTAGTTCATATTATTTTAAAGTCTATTGTGTGAAAACACACATCTATGTTCACACTGTACAACAAATCCTGGAGAAAAATTAGTTCCAAATTCTGTAGCAACCTTCCTTGAAATTAATCTCTGAGTTCTTGCTATATTTTACATGAAAAGCATATAAGCCTATTCCAAACAGAACCATCACTAAAGTCCCTAGTGCCCGGAAATTCTAACTATTCCAGCAATTTCAGGAAAATGAGCTAAATTAATGAACAACTTGAGACCTCTGCACAGATCCATCTTGATGAATCCCAAGATTATTACAAGAATCAAAAAAAATATTCATAGAATTACATGCATCAGAACTACTGTCTCAAAATAACTATGGTCTATTTAAATCTCATTAATATCACAATAAGGCTATATTTTAAAGAGGATATTCCAATAATTTAAAATAAATTATGTATTAAAATTTTTTAGAAATAAAAGTTAAACCAGGAATACTGATTCTTTTACTAAGACCAAAACATTTCATCTTACTTTAGAATATACTTACATGTGATCTGTTGATACCTGGTTGAGGCTGTGGACAAGCTGTGAAACCAAATTATCATCCCTACAGGCCAAAAGGCAGTTCACTTCTTCTGCTATTCGTGCATTAAAGAGAAGGCTCTTTGTAGTTGTAGCAGGTAAAGGGGATGGAAGAGGCAGCTGGTTCAGGACTATTTGGAATAAAATCAGATTATGAGAAATTAATTGAGTGACAGTATGAAACCTCTTTCATGCTTAAATATATATGGGATTAAATAAATTGTAAAATATCAGTATGAATTAAAAGGCATTCTGTCTCTCCCCAAACAAACCCCAAACTACTCTACAAAACTCCCCAAACGTCCCTTTGACCACAATAGATTATACTAAGAGTAAAACTCTGTGCTAACTTTTCATGTCTTAATATCTTTATTACTTTAATAAATAGCCAAAAAAGGATTTAAAAAAAATAAGTAATTTCTAAAAATTGAGTGTATTAATTAATCTAATTTACTTCTATTGTAAAGATTTATCATAATCAAATAAATAAACCAAGTTACAATATCTGACTCTTCACCAGATAGACAACTAATGTGTGTTTTTAAAAGCTTGGGCAAATACAAAAATAGCTCACTTTAGTAGGAGAACAACATCCATAGAATAGGATTCTAAAGAAAGAAAAATATCTAAGGAATTTTGCTTTAAGTTGTAAATTCCTAAATAATCTCTTCATTCTATTCTGACAGCAAAAAAAAAAAAGGACATCGATGTTCACAGTTGTTTAAATTCAGTTACTTAATGTCTCTTCACATAAAAGGAATTAGTTCATTTGTTTAAAATAAAAGTTAAAAAGTTAACAATAGTGTCTTTGTTTTTGGTTTAATTTTTAATCACCTATATAGTATTAACTCTCATGCCACTCAGTCACTATGGGTAATAATAAGTTTTTGTTCATAAAAACATTGGAAACAAATCATTACTTAATACGTAGAATTTATTGGGCAGAAAAATTTTAATGAGGTACAGCTGAGATAATGCACAGAACTCAACCCCACCCCAACAAAAAAAAAAGAAATTTCTGGTTGTTTGACTCTGCACTCCTACAACATATCATATGAATTTATGCCTTACTTGAACAAAGTGATAACCAAAACTAAAGACTATTTCAAAAGCTTTCTTACCTATTAAATCCACACCAACTACTTTCTTGTTATGTCAGATTTTATAAACTAGCCCTGCCTCAAAGCTGTAGGCTGTTATCTATTTTACACCCACTTAAACTAGCTGGAAATTAACAACAGAAAAAAATAGTAATTGGGGGAACATAGATGAAAACATTTCTTGAAGTTATTTTCCTATAGCTGCTTTTATGAAACCTTACATCTTACAAAATGCTTGTTTTACAAAGAAAGGATGTCATCTATTCACCATCAACCCTTCCTTCTCATATGTCTTCTCCCCTTTATTTATTCAGGTAGGATAAGGACTAACATTGTGAGCAGTTTTTACACAGGGACTAAGTTAAAATTGCCTACCAAAGGAATGAGCCCCTAAAATATTGCACTACACTAATTAAACCTGCCAACAAAGGTCTAGTCAAAGCTATGGTTTTTCCAGTAGTCCCATATAGATGTGAGAGTTGGACCATAAGGAAAGCTGACTGCTGAAGAATTGATGTTTTTGAACTGTGGTGTTGGAGAAGACTCTTGAGAGTCCCTTGGACAGCAGGGAGATCAAACCAATCAGTCCTAAAGAAATCAGTCCTGAATGTTCCTTGGAAGGACTGATGCAAAAGCTGAAGCTCCAACACTTTGGCCACCTGATGCGAAGATCTGACTCATTGGAAAAGACCCTGATGCTGGGAAAGACTCAAAGCAAGAGGAGAAGGGGACGACAGAGGATGAGATGGCTAGATGGTATCACCGACTCGATGGACATGAGTTTGAGCATGCTCTGGGAGTTGGTGATGGACAGGGAAGCCTGGTGTGCTGCAGTCCATGGGGTCGCAAAGAGTTAGACATGACTGAGCGACTGAACTGAACTAAACCTCAAGTGAATGACAATGTTCTTAAGAAACTTAAGTGTTCAGGGTAAAATAGGCTCCTGACATCTGTGACAAACTCCAAAAGATTACCAAACGTGGCATCCAAAATAAATATCACTAAGAAATTAGATTAAGTGGGGCTATCAAATTTTCTTGTTTGAAGGGCAGTTTCAGTTACCATTTCCCTAAATGCTTTTTTAAGTGTGTAATAATTTCTATATGCAAACCATGTTTCTTCAGTTTCGATTTTTAATGATTGTTTCATCTTCTCTGATCCTTACTTTTACATTTATCCCTTTCATGTAAGACCTTTAAACAAAAACATACTACCATTTCTTAATGGGTCCTTAGGATGAAAGAGAAATTAAGGTCTTATTATTAGTTCACTAATTTTGTTACTTTCACACTTATGCATTCAAAATCTAAAATCTTTACACACTTTGTGTTATTTATGACACCACCACCAATTATTGTCATAGTCTCTTTAAAAATCAATGTCAGAGTAGAATGTTAACCAAACTTACGGTCTGTAAGACTAGCAATCCCCGCAAGAGTAGTGATGGGGACATGGGGCATATCCCCATTCATCCTGAAGTTCTGGAATGGTGTTGCCTATGAAAGTACTTAGTTCAGGTGCCAGCTGTCATTACTTCCCATTTCCCAAACACTGCAACAAAAAACAGATAATTATTTGTAACAATGTCAAATATATTACTACTAGGGAAATGCTTAAAAAATAAAATGTTCTGCTTTTTGCATGCTCAAGCTATACATAACAGTAACAGCCATCATGCATGTATTATTTACTGTATGTTCACACTGCAAAATGCTTTGTATGCAACAACACATTTAGTCCTCACAACAATGAAGTAAGGTAGGTACTCTTTTTTTTCCTGCATTTTACTGACGAGAAAATTAATTTACAAGGAATTTCAAGTAATGTGTGGAGCAAAGGTCAGAACCTAAACAATGTGGCTGTATTACTGGACAGGGACACTTAATTTTGACAAACACTATTTTCTTTTCCACATCATATATGCATAAAAATTTATCTTCAACTTGCCTTCCTGGTAAATAATGTGACCATTATTAAAAGATGAATCTTCAAACAATAAAGGCTGGAGAGGGTGTGGAGAAAAGAGAACCCTCTTGCACTGTTGGTGGGAATGTAAATTGATACAGCCACTATAGAAGACAGTAAGGAGATTCCTTAAAAAACTAGGAATAAAACCACCAGATGACCCAGCAATCCCATTCCTAGGCATATACCCTGAGGAAACCAAAATTGAAAAAGACACATGTACCCCAATGTTAACTGCAGCACTATTTACAATAGCTAGAACATGAAAGCAATCTGGATGTCCATTGACAGATGAATGGATAAAGCTGTGGTACATATACACAATGGAATATTAGTCATAAAAAGGAACACATTTGAGTCAGTTCTAATAAGGTGGATGCACCAAGAGCCTATCATTCAGAGTGAAGTCAGAAAGAGAAAAGTATTGCATAATAATGCATATATATAGAATCTAATAAGATGGTATCGATGAATTTACTTGCAGGGCAGCAGTGGAGAAACAGACATAGAGAACAGACTTATGGACATGGTGAGAGGGGAGGAGAGGGTGAGATGTCTGGACAGAGTAACATGGAAACTTACATTACCATATGCAAAATAGATAGCCAATGGGAATTTGCTGTATGTCTCATGGAACTTAAACAGGGGCTCTGAATCAACCTAGAAGGGTGAGATGGGGAGGGAGGTACAAGAGGGAGGGGACACAGGTACACCTATGGCTGATTCCATGTTGATGTTTGACAGAAAACAACAAAATTCTGTAAAGCAATTATCCTTGAATTAAAAAATAAATTTTGAAAAAGATGTGTCTTCATTAAATAGCTTCATAAACAGCAAACAGAGTCTGCTCTACATCAATTATCTAAGACATAGTGCTGAAATAGAAAGCTGAATTGTAATTTTTAAACAGTTTAAATACTTCTCTTTTTTTTTTAAGAGAAGCTAGTCAGTAACTTTCAGGAGAACCTCTGAGTTTTTTCGTTTATAATCTTCAGAACAGTGTAATGATGTAACATTAATAATTCCCCTTATTCATACATCTTAATTCAACTTTAAAAAGTTTTTTCTTAAAAATAGTGAAAGTATATAAGTAGGTAAAAATAAGAATTTTCTTTTTCCTCACTTTGATTATAAATATACTGACAAAAGTTCCTAAAACACATATGTACGTTTTAACAGTAATAAAGTAAGCATCCATGAAACCACTCTAACGCTCTGCTGCTGCTGCTAAGTTGCTTCAGTCATGTCCGACTCTGTGCGACCCCATAGACTGCAGCCCACCAGGCTCCTCCATCCCTGGGATTCTCCAGGCCAAGAGTACTGGAGTGGGTTGCCATTTCCTTCTCCAATGCATGAAAGTGAAAAGTGAAAGCGAAGTTGCTCAGTCATGTCTGACTCTTAGCGACCCCATGGACTGCAGCCCACCAGGCTCCTCTGTCCATGGAACTCCCCAGGCAAGAATACTGGAGTGGGCTGCCACTTCCTTCTCCAGGGGACTTTCTTGACTCAGGGATTGAACCCATGTCTGTTACGGCAGGGGGATTGTGTACTTTCTTTACCGTCTGAACCAACCGGGGAAAAGCCAGGGACGCTCCTGAACTCAGGTGTTTCTAATCTTATCTCACATTATCAACCATTATATGAAGGACATCAAACTGGGAGGTATCTACAATGCTATGACAGAAAAGACAAACCAGTAAAAAAGGTAAATGAAATGTTCCTCAGAGAAGCAAAACATTTAAGGTCTCACAGCTTGTAAACTGACCTACAAAAGTTTGGATTTCTAGTTCAATGTTCTTTATGCTATGCTGTCTTACAGGATTGTATTATTTTGAATAAACCAACATTTTATGTGTGTGGACTATTTAGCTAATTAGCACTTTTCCTTCCTTGGTAATACTAATTTCTCCTTTTCTTTAGTGAGGAAGGTGGGAGGGAGGGCTTAAAACTATTATATTTTTATTGTCTCAGTTTATATTACATTTAATAGAATACACTGCCTCAAATTCTTTTGGGAAATAGGTAGAATATAAATCCTAAGCAGCTAGGTAAGTAAATACCTAAATCTATGTTGTACTATATATAGTACAATATAACTTAAGATTGATTCCTTTATCACAAGATGATTTCCTATACAATGGGATCAGAAATGCAAAAATCAAACAATGGTCATTTTATTTCCTCTAAATGAGGCTGAGGTCTTAAGGAACTATAACATTTAGATGTAGGTCTCAACTTTAGACCATAATACACTTGATAATATATAATCAATTGAATCTAAAATGTAAGAGAAAAATGTTTTAATAACAGTCCACAAGAGGGCACACTTTGAACTACTACAAAATTTTTAAATTCACATTTTTTTTTTCCACTAGTCCAAAGACTGGCCAGATTCTTCTGAAATAATCATTCACCACCACTAGAAAGCAACAGATTCTGAAGTTTGTAAAAAATTTTTTAACACATATAAGCAATTTTTGGGTGCATATAAAATATAAGAAAAGCCTGAATACATGAAGACCTCTACAGTAATATTAAGTGATAAAAGCAAGTAATAGGTTTATCATTCATCTTCATCCTATTAGTTATTTGCGATTTGTCTGCCCTTAGAATCTTTTCAAAAAACTCTGGTTACTCTGATTTTTTTGTTTTTTTCTTTTTAAACTTTACAAATTGTATTAGTTTTGCCAAATATCAAAATGAATCCTCCACAGGTATACATGTGTTCCCCATCCTGAACCCTCCTCCCTCCTCCCTCCCCATACCATTCCTCTGGGTCGTCCCAGTGCACTAACCCCAAGCATCCAGCATGGTGCATCGAACCTGGACTGGCAACTTGTTTCATACATGATATTATACATGTTTCAATGCCATTCTCCCAAATCTTCCCACCCTCTCCCTCTGCAACAGAGTCCATAAGACTGTTCTATACATCAGTGTCTCTTTTGCTGTCTCGTACACAGGGTTATTGTTAGCATCTTTTGATGCCACAGTAAGTTTAATAAATATCTATCATCTCATACAGATACAAAGACATTTTCTTGTGATAAAAACTCTTAAGACCTACTTGCTTAACAACTTTCATATATAACATACAGCAGTGTTTAATTATGTTTATCATGTTACACATGACATCTTTAGTACTTAATCTTGTAACTGGAAGTTTGTATCTTTTGACTCCCTTCAATTTCCTAACCCCCTCCCCCCCAGCGCAATCCCAGCCTCTCTCTGATAACCACAAATCTGATCTTCTTCTCTGAGTTTGCTTGTTTTTGAAGCATAACTGATCTACAACACTGTTGGTTCCTAGCATACAACATAATGATTTGGTATTTCTATATATTTCAAAATGATCAATGTAGGAAGTCTAGTTACCATCTGTCACCATACAAAGATATTACATTATTATTTACTCTATTCC
The DNA here is from genome assembly GCF_029378745.1 of Bos indicus. Lineage (NCBI taxonomy): Eukaryota > Metazoa > Chordata > Mammalia > Artiodactyla > Bovidae > Bos > Bos indicus. The sequence goes on from NC_091779.1 coordinate 37,202,987, forward strand.
CCACACTGTACATTTCATCCCTGTGCTTCATCTATTTGGTAACTGGAAGTTTGTACCTCTTAATCTTTCTCACCTATTGCACTAATCCCCCCACCCATCTCCCCTCTGGCAACTACCTGTTTGTTCTGTGCATCTATAACTGTTTCTGCTTTCTTATGTTTGTTTACATGTTTTGCTTTTAGATTCCACATATAAAGTGAAATCATATGGTATCTGTTTTTACCTGACTTACTTCATTTAGAATAATACCCTCTAGGTCCATATGCATTGTTGCAAATGACAAGATTTCATCTACTTGCATGTTATCACCCATAAAAAAGAATATGTGTATATACATATATGTGAATAGGTACATATCTAGACTACATCATTTTTATCCATTCACCTATCAATGGGCACTCAGGTTCCTTTCATATCCTGGTTATTGTAAATAATGTGATGAACACACAGTATATGTATCTTTTCAAATTAGTGTTTTTGCTTTCTTCAGAGAATACCCAGAAGTGGAATTGTTTTGTATGGCACTTCTGTTTTTAATTTTTTGTGGAACCTCTATACTGTTTTCCACAGTGGCTGCACATTTACATTCCCACAAACGGTTCGTGAGAGTTCTTTTATTTGTTGACTTTTTGATAATAGTCATTTTGAAAGGTGTGAGGTGATATCTCACTGTGATTTTGAATTGCATTTCTCTGATGATTAGTGATGCTGAATATCTTTTCATGTGCCTGTTAATTATCTTTAAGTCTTCTTTGGGAAAATACCTATCCAGGTCCTCTGTCTGGCTATTTTGATCCTAATATGACAAGTCCCTAGAAACAATGAATTCTTTAAGACAACTCAGTAGGAGAACAAATATGTTTCAGGTACTTTAGGAAATTATTCCACAGCTTAAGATCATTACTTAAAGTACTGAAAACAATAACTGAGAAAGAGTACATGCACGCTTGTGCTTAGTCGCTTCAGTTGTGTCCGACCCTCTCCGACCCTATGGACCATGGTTTGCCAGGCTCCTCTGTCCGTGAGATTCTCCAGGCAAGAATACTGGAGTGAGTTGCCATTTCCTTCTCCAAAGAGTACATAAAGATGTACAAAAAAAAAATCATGATTGCTCAAGTATAATGCACATTAATAATGTCTCTTCTGTGCTAACCCATTCAAAGGTCATTTCCAACAACCTTCTTCTCTCTCCTGTGTCAATTTTCCCTCTTATTGGATCATTCCAATGAGCATATAAACATCTATATGCTGATAACTGCTGCTGCTGCTGCTAAGTCGCTTCAGTCGTGTCCGACTCTCTGCGACCCCATAGACAGCAACCCACCAGGCTCCGCCGTCCCTGGGATTCTCCAGGCAAGAACACTGGAGTGGGCTGCCATTCCCTTCTCCATGATAACTGCTACTATTCCCCAAAAACCCAAATTAAAAAAAACCCTTGTCTCCTATATCCTCCATCAAACTGCTTCATTTTCTGCTTCCTTTCACAGCAAAATACTTCAGTTTTCCATATTCACCTCTAATTCTTCTACTTTCTCTTGAGACCACCCTGGGTTTTTATTCTCATCATTCCACTGAAAGTCTTACCATGGTTAGTAATGGCATGAATCTACATTGTTAAGTGCAATGGACAAAACTCCTATTCAATTATTTGACCCAGCATTCAACAGAGCTGATTAATCTTCTGTTTGCACAATTCTGTTTTCCAGAACAACATATTCTTTTGGTTTTTCCTCACAGGACAGGCCACTCCTGAATCCTATATTGGTTCCTTCTCATCTTCCTGTTCTACCTATGCTGTTAATCTCATCTGATCTCAAGATTTTAAAATAGCACCTGTATGCTGATAACTCTAAAATTTGTATCTCCTACTGTGACTTCTCCCCACATACAATACACTCAATCCAACTACCTACTCAGTATCTCTGCTTTGAAAAAGCTGGCTTGAAACTCAACCTTAAAAAAACTAAGATCATGGCATTGGGTCCCATCACTTCATAGCAAATAGATGGGAGGAAAGTGGAAACAGTGACAGATTTTATTTTCCTGGGCTCCAAAATCACTACAGACAGTGACTGCAGCCATGAAATTAAATGATGCCTGCTCCTTAGAAGAAAGCCATGACAAACAGTGTATTAAAAGCCAGAGACATCACTTTGCTGAAAAAGGTCCATATAGTCAAATACATGATTTTTTCCATAGTCATGTATGGACGTGAGAGTAAGACCATAAAGAAAGAAGGCTGAGCACCAAAGAATTGTTGCCTTCAAACGGTGGTGTTGGAGAAAACTCTAGAGTCCCCTGGACTGCAAGATCAAACCAGTCAATACTAAAGGAAATCAACCCTGACTATAAATAAGAAGGACTGATGCTGAAGCTCCAATACTTTGGCCACCTGATGCAAAGAGCCGACTCACTGGAAAAGACTCTGATGTGGGGAAAATTGAAGGCAAAACGAGAAGGACAGGATGAGATGGCTGGATGGCATCACCAACTCAATGGACACGACTTTGAGCAAATTCCAGGAGATAGTGAAGGATACAAGAGTTTGGTGTGCTACAGTCCATGGGGCTGCAAACAGTTGGACTTGAGCGACTGAAGAACGACAAGTGCAGGTCTAGAGTAGAGGCTGGCAATCTTATTACTGACTTCTGAGAGAATCAATTATATACTTTAGATAAATGTTCTTTATTAGATACTATCTGCAAATATTGTATCCTTCTCGTTTGCCTTTTCATTCTCTTAACAATATCTTTTGAACTTTTTATGAAGTCCAACTTAGCAGTATGTTTTTTTATGATGGTGGTGGTGGGATGCGACTACAAAGAGACATGCAGAAAGTTTTTGATGTGAAAATGTTCTGTATCATGGAGGGATGTTGGTTATATGAGTATACCCAAGATTTCTATTTTTCAATATATATATTACCAAATTCCAAAATACTACAGAAGTAATAATACTGCTACTAATAATTTAGCAGTGGTTACAGAATGGAAGGAGGTATAGATGAAATTAAAAGGACAGCATGTTGATTACTGTTGAAGCTGAGTGATGGACATTAGGCATTCATTATACTCTTCTGTTTACCTTTCAGGTCCTTAAAGTCTTCCATAATAAACAGCCTGTTTCATATGTACCTTGCTTTTTCTTTTTTAAAATTTCTTTGGAGTAATTTAAAATGTGTTAACTTCCACATTTTATTTTAATTAAGGGAAATTTTTTGTTGGGTACAAAATATCATCTCATACTTAGGATTAAGTAAAGCCTTTCATTTAACAGACCTATTACTGCGAAACCATGTGATATGAAGTGAATGTTTCTATCTCTCCCGCAACCCCATTTGTATATGGAACCCTATTCCCAGTATGATGGTATCAATATTTGAAAGTGGGGCTCATGAGAGGTGATTAGGTCACGAGGGTGAAATTCTCACCAATAGGATTAATGCCCCTAGGAAAGAGACTTCAAAGAGGTCCTCTGATCCTTCCACCATGTGAAGACACAGCAAGAATATGGCCATCTATGAACCAGAAAGTGGGTTCTCACAAGATACTGAATCTGCCAGGACCTTTATTTTGGACTTCCCAGCCTCCAGAACTGTAAGAAATAAATTTCTGCTGTTTATAAGCCAGTCTACGGCTTGTAACAGTCTACGGCTGCTGTTGTTGTTTAAGTTGCTAAATCATCTCCGACTCTTTGTGACCCCATGGACTGCAGCATGCCAGGCTTCCCTGTCCTTCACTATCTCATGGAGTTTGCTCAAGTTCATGTCCACCAAGTCGGTGATGCTATTCTTTTATAAGAGACTGAATGGTAAGACATCATGTTTCCCTCAGGCTTTATTTCTGTAATTGGTATTAAAAAAATAAAAGAATTTAAGATATAATAATTAAATAGTATAATTTATGAATGTGAAAGAACTATATTGGGATAATTTTCAGGAAAAATAACCTTGTAAAAAGTCAATTAAGACTAGTAACTAACAACTCCTTACTAAGGAGCTAAACATCAAAATTATTTTAAATAGTCTTTCTCATAGGAAAAGAAATAATAAAAACAGAGAAAAGCAATTTCTTACCCACATTATCTATAGTGCTTAGTCGCTCAGTCGTTTCTGACTCTTTGTGACCCTCATGGGCTGTAGCCTGCCAGGAAGCCACCAAGGAAGCCCACATTATCTACAGTAACCTTTTTAATAATTTCCACTAGATCCTTCCCACTATGCTATTTTATAGGATGTAAATATATAAAATTTAGGGCTTCCCTGGTCGCTCAGATGGTAAAGAATTTGCCTGCAACGCAGGAGACCTGGGTTTGATCCCTGCGTTGGAAAGATCCCCTGGAGAAAGGAATGGCTGGCTACCCACTCCAGTATTCTTCTCTGGAGAATTCCATGGACTGAGGTCAAGCATGTTATTTTTAAAATTTAATACGCTAATATTCAATGAACTAATCATAAAATGCAGATTTTCATAACATCAAATGGCATATCCTTTCTATACATAAAATGAAAAAATAGTTGTTTAAATTCTGTCCTTATTGGTAAATCTTTTATTAAGAAAAATGGGTTTCTAAATTTTAAGTGAAGTTTCTGATTTATATGATTAGTCCCACAAAAGTAAAGTTACTATGAAACACAGATTATTAAAAAGAAAATAAAACATTAACTATATCCTGAGCTAGAAGGTTAATAGGAATACAAAATGTAAAAAGATAAAATGATCCTGTGTGTTACAAAGCAGCAGCCCCCAACCTTTTTTGGCAACAGGGACCGGTTTCCTGGAAGACAGTTCTTCCACGGGCTGGGAGTGAGGGGGTGGTTTTGGGATGATTCATGCACATTACATTTATTGTGCACTTTACTTATATTACTATTGTATCAGCTCATGTCAGATCATCAAGCATTAGACCCCGAAGGTTGGGGACCCCTGTTATAGAGGACTTTCATGGTTGTTTACAAAATCTAGGAAAACTGATGGGGATAGGGGAGGTGTGCAGAAAAGAGGGATATAAAAAAATAGTTTTCTCAAATAATATTTTGACACAAGTCAGTATCACAAATAAACACAAAAGCAAACTAAACTTAAAATGGAACTGAAACACTTTCAATTTCAATCAGAATACTGAATTGCCTGGAGTTGAGGAAGCAGTTTGGCTTCTCTTTACCAGTACTTGATAGCTGATAATATTACATATGCTTATCAGCAGGTAATGAAATTTCTAAGTGACTCATCTCCTTTTACTTGATGATCTGATTTCTTGATTTTTAAAACATTATATCTTATGTATTCACCATCATGCATCTAGCATCTACTACTTAGAATAGGATCTGACAGTGGGTTGTGAGCATAATGTGGTTTAAAAAAACAAAAAACAAAAAACAAAAAACCACCCCAAACATGGTTAATACCCTCATAGAGCTTAGAGAATCCATTAGTAGTGATATTATGAATAATCACCATGTAACAGATGATCACATATTGTGATAAACTTCACAACAATAATAATGGATGATATTTAGCATCTACTATACGCCTGGAATTGTTCTAAGGGATTTACATGTTTAATTTCATATTAATTTACATTTAGTTCATCTTTACATATTTGAATTCAGTTAATCCTTATCCTATTTAACAGGTAGTATTATTAATTTAAGATAATAAAACCTGGGGCATATAAAGGTAAGTAATTTGTCCAAGGTCTGATTCCAGAGTCCCTGATCTTAGTATTTTAGAGTCCTTACTCTTTTCTAAATGAAAAGAACCGGGTACTTTGAGAGACAAAAAGATTGCAACCAAGTTTATAGTGAAGGGTGGACAGTAACAATGTCTCATTTAGGAAGTCTCATTAATATGAGTTAGACAGGCAAAAGGCAAAGAAGAAATGGGGACAGGGTGGGGGCGGTGACTAGCATGCTCAAGTCCGTACAGAAGGACAGAGCCTAGCACAAAGGAAAAGGGGAGTATGTTGCTGTACACAATGATGGACTGATACAAGACTAAGGAGAAAAGGTACATATAAATTAGATCATACCTAGCCTAACAGGGCAGGGCAAAGCGTTTTTGATGTCAAATCATGCCACTTAAAAAAAAAAAAAAGACCCTGATGCTGGACAAGATTAAAGGCAGGAGGAGAAAGGGATGACAGAGGATGAGATGGTAGGATGGGATCACCGACTTGATGGACTTGAGTTTGAGCAAGCTCCGGGAGTTGGTGATGGACAGGGAAGCCTGGCGTGTTACATACGGTCCATGGGGTTGCAAAGAGTCAGACACGACTGAGCGACTGAACTGAACTGGCCATTTACAAACATATCTTAGTTACTGAATACAGCAACTGTAGTTCCTTAATTTTTTGAATCCATTTCTCTGTTTTCATAGAGACTCTATATACTCCTGAAAGATATTAACTTGAATTCAGTTCACTGTGTTTACAAAATTAGGCATGGATTTAAAAGACTAGAAGGAAAAATGGTTTGTCACAAATACAGTTTTCCAATAGTTCTGTCAAATGTGAGAGAACTGGGCCATAAAAAAGGCTGAATGCTGAAGAATTGATACTTTCAAATTTTGGTGCTGGAGACTCTTGAGAATCCCTTGGATAGCAAGGAGATCAAACCAGTCAGTCCTAAAGGAAATCAACCCTGAATATTCACTGGAAGGACTGATGCTGAAGCTGAGGCTCTAATATTTTGGCCACCTAATAAGAAGAGCTGCATTGGAAAAGACCCTGATACTGGGAAAGACTGAGGGGAGTAGAAGAAGGTGACAGGATGAGATGGTTGGATGGCAGCACCAATTCAATGGACATGAGTTTGAGCAAACTCTGGGAGATAGTGAAAGACAGAGGAGCCTTGTGTGCTGCAGTCCATGGGGTCGCAAAGAGTTGGACATGACTTGCAGACTGAGCAACAACAACAAAGTATGAAAATTACTGCCTCAGAATAAACTTTAAAACATAAAACTGAATGCTAAGTTTAAAAAAACAAAACAAAAAGTAAAACCAAAAAATGTTTCTTGTGTGAAATAAACTTATGTTCATGCAAAAACCTACACATCAATGTTTATAGCAGCATTATCTGTAATAGCCAAAAACAGGAAATAACCCAAATGACCTTCAATGCATGAATGGCTAAACAAGTTGGTCAATCTACACCACAGAATGCTGCTGCTGATAAGTCACTTCAGTCGTGTCCAACTCTGTGCGACCCCAGAGACAGCAGCCCACCAGGCTCCCCAGTCCCTTGGATTCTCCAGGCAAGAACATGGAGTGGGTTGCCATTTCCTTCTCCAATGCATGAAAGTGAAAAGTGAAAGTGAAGTCGCTCAGTCATGTCTGACTCTTAGCAACCCCATGGACTGCAGCCCACCAGGCTCCTCCGTCCATGGGATTTTCCAGGCAAGAGTACTGGAGTGGGGTGCCATTGCCTTTTCCGCCATAGAATGCTACTTAGCAAATAAAAATGTACCACCTATTCATAATATAACAACTTGGATGAATCTCAAGGAAATTATACTGAGTGAAAAATGCCAATCTCAAAAATATATACTGTATGATTCCATTCATGGGATACTCTTGACATACCAACATGAGGATGAAAGGCTGATCAGTGGCTGCCAGAACTTGGAGATGGGGAGTGCAGGTGTGACTATGAAGTGACAGTACAAGGAAGTGGTTCTTGTGAAGAACAGTTCTCTATATTGAGTACGGTGGTGGTTACATATAACTACTTGTCTGTGTGCTTGTGCTCAGTCCCTCAGTCAAACTACATTTATGATAAACTATATAGAAACACACACAAAGTGCATGCATAGCTGGCTAAATCTGAATAAACTGGATTGTACAAATGCCAATTTCCTGGTTTTGAAATTACAATACAACGTTACTTTTGTTGGAGGTTGGATTAATAAGGGTATACATGATATCCCCATACTTTTTTTTTTTTTGCAACTTCCTATGAATCTGCAATTATTTCAAAATAAAGAATCATTAAAAGCCAATTATAGTCTGTGGGTTCTAAATACCTAGTTCATTCACTTTATGGGCTTTTATTATTGAACCAAGTTAAAAGTTCTAATAGCTGATTTAGAAATTTTGCAAAGCAATTTACAGGCATAAAGTTGTTTTTTTTTTTTTTTAGTTTTTCCTGCAGGCTTCTTTTTTAAAAAATTTTCTTAGTTGAAGAGATAACTTTGAGTTTTGATATAACTTCAAGCTTACAAAAAGTTAACAGAGTTACACAAAACTGCTATCCAAGTACAAGAAACTGCCATAACTTTTACCCAGATTCACCCACTGCTTACCTTTTGCCCTGTCTGCTTTGCCTTTCACATCCCTTTCTCCTCCCTGTCCTCCTCTGTGTGTGTGTTTCCCCCTGAACTATTTCAGAGCAAGTTGGAGATATCAGAGTCCATTTCTCTCAATCCTTAATTATGTATTTCCTGGAAAAGTCAGTTTTCATTTCAATCCCAAACCAGTCAATCCTAAAGAAAATCAACCCTGAGTATTCACTGGAAGGATTGATGCTGAAGCTGAAGCTCCAATACTGTGGCCAGCTGATCAGAAGAGCTGACTCGCTGGAAACGACCCTGACGTTGGGAAAGGTTGAGGGCAGGAGGAGAAGCGGGCAACAGAGGATGAGAGAGTTGGATGGCATCACCAACTAAATGGATGTGAGTTTGAGCAGACTCCAGGAGATACTGAAAGACAGGGAGGGAAGCCTGGCATGCTGCAGTTCATGGGATCGCAGAGAGTCAGTCACAACTGAGCAACAACAAATGTACTTCATAAGAGCAAGAACATTTTCTTAGATAACAAGAAGCCAATGGAAAAAACCATGAAATTTAACATTTATAAAATAATATTTAATCCCAGGTCCCTATTCTATCCACTGTCCCAATAATGTTCTTTTTTAACTGTTTTTTCCCCTTGGTTCAGGAACCAACCTAGAATCAAATATAACATTCAGCTGTCATGACTTTAAGTCTTCTTGAATTTAGATTGCTTCCCTGTAGTTTCTTTGCATTTATTGACTTGTTTGTATAATCCATGGATTTGGAATTCCAGCGGTATGTTTTTAGTAGGTATTATCATAGACTCCTAGTGAATTATAACAGGAAGCATCTGATACCAGTTTTTTGCTAATTTGATGATGTTAACTTTGACCACTTGATTAATGCAGTTTAAGCCATGTTCTCCGTTATTAAGTTACCCATCTGCAGTTTGTGGAAAGAGGCTTGTGTAAGGGAGACTACTAAATACCTAATTCCCACTGAACCTATACTACTTAATTTTAATATCATCAATGATTTTCTATCAATGTTTTATTTCAGGGCATTCTACTGTAACGGGACAATTCCCTTCCTCCCTATTCATTCATGTGAGTATGGACTGGGCAATTTCTTTTTTACTGAATGAGCTGCAATCTATTATTATTCATTTATTTTGAAGCTCAAAATTTTCCCAGATTGGCCAGGGGCAGATTCTCCAAGCTGACTTTCTTGTCCTTCTGTTATGTCCTATCACTCTTTAAGAGATTCCTTACTTTCCAGTGCAATAAGATATGCCAACCTCATCTCATACCTTTCCTATCCCAACAGTGGAAACCAGCCTTTCCTTCAGAGGTGCTCTGATTCTATTTAGTGGAGAATATTATTCAGAGACAGCATTAGTTATGCTATTACTGGTATATCATTGTAAGCCAAGCACATTAAATGAAAAAATAGAGAATCAAGAGAAAATAAGTAAAACATGAGTTGCAAAACAATGTAAATGTGAAAAACAATTTATAAATTCCAGAATCACACGATTTCATAGGCGAAAAATATCTCTGGGAAACAAACATCTATTTTATAGGCAAGAAAATCAAGACCTAGTGATAGTAGGTATGTTGAATATGGTCACAGAATAAATTACTAGCTAAAGTCAGCGAATTCTCAATTTGATGTTCACCAACTTTTGCTCTTATACTATATATTCAACAAATATTTACTGAGTGCCTACAACATGCAATGCACTGTTGGAGCTAGGGATACAGCAGTGCACAAAACAGACAATTCCTGTGTGGCCTCATAGAGCTTAATTTTCCATATGAAAAGGTGCTTTAGTTCATTAGTCTTTAAGAAAATAAGATAGTAAGATATATTTAAGGTTAAAAAGTAATCAACTGTTGCAATGACAGCACAGTAAACAACAGGAATGCTCACACAATGCTGGCGGGAGTATACAAAATGGGTACACACACTCTGGAGAAGGGACATTATCTGTTGGGTGATTACCCTAGGCCCTGTAATTTCACTCCTTGGTATAGCTGACTCATTGGAAAAGACTCTGATGCTGGAAGGCATTGGGGGCAGGAGGAGAAGGGGACGGCAGAGGATGAGATGGCTGGATGGCATCACCGACTCGATGGACTTGAGTTTGAGTGAACTCCGGGAGTTGGTGATGGACAGGGAGGCCTGGCGTGCTGCGATTCACGGGGTCCTAAAGAGTTGGACACGACTGAGCGACTGAACTGAAAACTAAATAGCTTAAAGCTCTCAATCTCCTCCTAGAACCAGCAGGTCAGGCTAGATATGGTCTTCAGAGATGGCAGAGGCAGAAAAAGTGCAAGCACAATCTTACAAACGTTTTTTCAAACCTTTGGTCATGTCACTGGCAGGAACTACACAGTCACTTGGGAAAGAGCCTGGATGCAGGCAGGGGTGAAGGCCTGGAGCTATTAATACAATCTATCATATCCACCGATTCCAAGATGTTTCAGAGATGGAACTGATATTTTAACAACAATCCCCTGCAAGGTGATTTTGATGCTTGTTAAGGTCTGAAAACCAACAGGCACCAGAGATTGCTGGGTCTTATGCCCAGAGTTTCTAATTTAGTAAACCTTGAGTAATAGCCAAGGATTTAGCATTTCTAATAATTTCCCAATGATGCTAATGCTGCTGACCCTAGGGCCACAGTGGTAACTACTGGGCTAGAAGACAGGGAAAACCTTCTGAGGAAGATGTCACCTGTAATGAATTTTGAAAGCTTGGTATTGATGAAGAGTGGAAACGGTGCTGCGGGCAGAAGGAAAAGCAAGTGCAAAGGGAGAAAGCTGTGAAACTGCATGACGCGCATGTGGACTGAGGGAGGTTAAACAGACAAAAGCCAGATTATAAAAGAGCCTATGTGCTAGGTTAAGGAGTCCAAATTTGACTGACTGCTATAGGCAGTCATAGAAACACTTTATATTAAGAAAATTATATGAACAGATTTTGATATTAGAGCATGATCTATAGCAGCGCTGTGGAAGAGAAGGTGCTAAACTTGTAGAAAGGTACTAGAAGGAAGGAAGAACATTAGGTAGGAAATAGACTACCACTTGAACAAAGAGAAAGCAAGGTTAATAGCAAGAAAAGGGCAAATATACAGAAAGAGATTAATCTGGCGACAACTTGGATGTGGAGAGAGACGGAATCCAGGACCACTTTCAGGTTCTAGCTTGGGTAACTAAAGGTGCAACACGCACATATACATACATTCATAAACATAGATATCACATTGTGTGTTGTTCCATAAGGATCTGAAACAGTTTACCAGAAGAATACATAGGTTGAAAAATAAATCAAGTGAAGGATTCTGAACAAAGGACATGCTGGGATAAAGAAAATAAATAAAAACAGTACAGAGTAAAGCACAGTACAATGCGCCCCAAAACTCCCAAGAGTTGGCCTTCAAATGTGGCTTAAGTTTCCTAGTTAGGAATGAAAAGAAGCGAATACATAGTGTCTTTAAAAGTGAAGCAACTGACCAGGACAAGTACAGCTTTTCCAAGACACTGTGATCTGAGGGAAATTGCATCAGTGAGTTCACATCAAGAAGGTTCTGGATGATATAACGAAGAAAGTCCTTGAAGGCATCCCTAAAAAAAACCTCCCCAAATGTTTTGAGCTACTTTGCTATTTTTTTTTTTAAATCACATCCATTTAAAAGGACAATTCAATAAAAACAAATCTACAAGGGGCCAAAATAATGCAATCCATCCACAGATCTCTAATAGTACAGTTCTATCGAAGAGTAAAATTGTAAATATTCAGAGGAATGGATGGACAGAACGTTGCCACTGAACAGTCCTCCATTAATTTTTCTCAGAACTGGACTTTTCAAAAACTGAAATGGTCCAGAGTACATGTTTGAAATGGAATACAAACATGCAGTATTACTAAGGGTAGCAATATATGTTTTATTAGCCAACCAATCTAGGCAAGGAAAATGAAGAGAGGTAACTTTACGAAGTTTAAGGAGTTTACTCAAAATATGTTCTACATAGAAACCTCAGGGAGGTTAGAATCTCCTTCGGAAAAAAGTCTGATGCTGCTCTAACACATGGATCATGCTGCCAAATTTCTAACAACAGATTATGCAAAATGTTATTACAATTTTCAGAATATGAAAGCCAGAAAGTTAATAAAACATCTTGTGTGTGTGCTCAGTCGTGTACGACTCTTTGCAATCCCATGTACTCCAGCCCACCAGGCTCCTTTTACTCTCGGCGGTATTGTCTATACTATTTAACACGTCATAAATTCTCTGTTACAGAAGTCTTTCTCTCTCTCCCTCCTTCTCCCTCTCTAAATACACTTTCACCCACTGCCCCACTAAATACACTTGGCCCCACCTTGGACACACACTTACTAGACTGCCTACTAGTAGGCAGTGTATGTATATAAACTGAGGTATAGAGGGAGAGAAGAAAATATGTATTGACTAGTTGCTAAGTATGTGCTGGGCACTGTGCCTGTTGCTTTACATTCTCCGCCCCCCCCTTTTTTTCATTTGATCTTCATAATAACTCAATGAATAGGTCTCATTTTAAAGATGAGAACAAACGTAAATGAAGAGCACAAAGTACAAAAATTAATTAAGATGTAGACTCAGTATTCAAAAACAATTTGTCATCATTCAAATCATTCAGATATAAAAGCTATAAAATGGCGCTTAAACACACAAGAAGAGTATGTTCAGCCTTACCGTTACTACAAGAATTAAAACTATACTGAGAGCAAGTTTCTGAATTCCAGCCAACCTGGTAAATGAGAAATGTTAACACACCATTATGGATGCTGTTGAGAAACAAGTACTCTCATACACTGCTGGCTAGAATGCAAAATGTAGTTTAATTTGGCATATATATCAAAACTACATGGGCTTCCCAGGTGGCGCTAGTGGTAAAGAACCTGCCTGCCAATGCAGGAGAACAAAGAGACAATGGTTCAAACCCTGGGTTGGGAAGATCCCCTGGAAGAGGATATGGCAACCCACTCCAGTATTCTTGCCTGGAAAACCCCATGGACAGAGAAACCTGGTGGGCTACAGTCCACGGAGGTCACAAAGAGTTGGACACGACTAAAGTGACTTAGCACAGCACACACATATACATTTACATAAACTTTTGACTCAGTAATCCCACTTCTAGAAGCTGACCCTCCACAAATATGTAGAACATATGCAAAATGTTATTCATTACACCGTTATTTCCAATATAAAAACATGAAAACAATCTAATGTCTCAGCACAGGAATCTGACTGTACAGTACATCCATATCATGGAATATTATACAGTAGTTTAAAAGAATGAGAACTATGAACTGAAACAAGAGTAATTCCTAGGAAAAACCAAGTGAAAAAAAAAACAAGGTACAAAATAAACGTATACAGAATGCAATCTCTCCTGAATGAAGGAGAAATGAGAATATATATAGGTACTGTTTAACCATAAAAAGAAATCAGGAAAGATAAAGTTGAAAGTAATGTAATCATTAGCCCTTAGGGAAGGTGGGAATGGGATTGTAGTGAGGCTCTTGAGTATACCTTCCCAATACCTTCCCTACTGGGTTGACTTTGGAACCATGTAAATGTTACATTCAGAAATCAGTATTAAATCAAATTTTAAAAAAAGGCAAACTCTAAAATCAAACACAAGCAGCATAACTATATTATCAAATAATATAATCATCAGTCCTGAATATTCATTCATCAGTCCTGAATATTCATGGAAGGACTGATGCTGAAGCTGAAACTCCAATACTTTGGCCACCTGATGCAAAGAACTGACTCATTTGAAAAGACCCTGATGCTGGGAAATATTGAAGGCAGGAGGAGAAGGGTACAACAGAGGATGAGATGGTTGGATGGCATCACTGACTCAATGGACATGAGTATGAGTAAACTCCGGGAGTTGGTGATGGACAAGGAGGCCTGGTGTGCTACAGTCCATGGGGTCACAAAGAGTTGGACACAACTGAGTGACTGAACTGAACTGAATAACATCATCACACACACAAAAATTTAACCAAGTAATTCTCACCACAGGACTCTGACTGTATAAAATTATTGAGTGTGGTGGGTTGAATTGTAAGGGCTCCTCCAAAATATGTCCACCTAAATCAATGAATGTGACCTCATTTGGGAAAGGGTCTTTCAAATGTAAGAATCTCAAGATAAGATCATCCTGAATTTAGGGTGGACCCCAAATCCAATGAACGTGTTCTTATGAAAGACAGAAATGGGAGACACACTGACACACACAGTGAAGAAGGCCGAGTGAAGATGACGGCAGAGACTAGAGTTATGCAGCCACAAACCACGCGATGGCTGGAGCCACAAGAAGCTGGAAGAGAGGCAAAGGATTCTTACCCAGAGCCCCTGCAGGGAGAATGAAACTGTTAACACCTTGATTTTAGACTTATGGCCCATAGAACTGAGAGAGAATAAAATCCTGTTGTTTCAAGCCACCAAAATTATTGTAATTTTTTTACAGCAGCCCATGTAAACTAATACACTGAGATATATTCTAAGGACAGAAAAGATTAAAGAGAACTCTTAAAACTTGCCCAGTGTGTTTTATTTTGGCAGTGGTGTTGATATAGGAAATCAAATACAATATATTCTTAGAAGTCAAGTGAAGAACACCTTTCACTGTGTCACTATTGAAATCTGAGAACTGTTTTTATTATTTATTTCCATAAGGAACCTCAAAAAAAAATCTACAAACTTAATTCCAAAGTCCCTTTCCTCATTTTTAGTTTATTTCTATTTCTATTTTCCTCTGTTCCAACATAAACTGTCCATTCTTGCCATATTGATCTTTTCACTGATTCCAAAATATGCTTATCCTCAAACCTTGCATGAATACATTTCCTTATACTGTTTTTTTTCCTTTCTATACCAAAAAAACTCTACCTATTCTCCAAGCCCCACCTCTTCTTTGAAACCATCCTCTACTACTGTGCTTCATAATCTTTTTCTTTAATGAACTCGTGTGTTACATGTATCTAAGTAAGGACCTGTCCATGCATCAGTTCAGTTCAGGCGCTCACTCGTGTCTAACTCTTCACGACCCCATGGACTGCAGCATGCCAGGCCTCCCTGTCCATCACCAACTCCCAGAGTTGACTCAAACTCACGTCCATTGAATCGGTGATGCCATCCAACCATCTCATGCTCTGTCGTCCCCTTCTCCTCCTGACTTCAATCTTTCCAAGCGTCAGGGTCTTTTCTAATGAGTCAGTTCTTCACATCAGGTAGCCAAAGTATTGGAGTTTCAGCTTCAGCATCAGTCCTTTCAATGAACAATCAGGACTGATCTCCTTTAGGATGGACTGGTTGGACCTCCTTGCAGTCCATAGGACTCTCAAGAGTCTTCTCCAACACCACAGTTCAAAAGCATCAATTCTTTGGCGCTCAGCTCTCTTTATAGTCCAACTCTCACATCCATACACGACTACTGGAAAAACCATAGCCTTGAGGAGACAGACGTTTGTTGGCAAAGTAATGTCTCCGCTTTTTAATATGCTGTCTAGGTTAGTCATAACTTTCCTTCCAAGGAGTAAGCATCTGTTAATTTCATGGCTGCAATCACCATCAGCAGTGATTTTGGAGCCCTCAAAAATAAAGTCAGCCACTGTTTCCACTGTTTCCCCATTTACTGCCATGAAGTGATGGGACCAGATGCCATGATCTTCGTTTTCTGAACGTTGAGCTTTAAGCCAACTTTTTCACTCTCTTCTTTCACTTTCATCAAGAGGCTCTTCAGTTCTTCTTCGCTTTCTGCCATAAGGGTGGTGTCATCTGCACATCTGAGGTTACTGATATTTCTCCCGGCAATCTTGATTTCAGCTTGTGCTTCCTACAGCCCAGCGTTTCTCATGATGTACTCTGCAGGTAAATTAAATAAGCAGGGTGACAATATATAGCTTTGACGTACTCCTTTTTCAATTTGGAACAAGTCAATTGTTCCATGTCCAGTTCTAACTGTCGCTTCTTGACCAGCATACAGATTTCTCAGGAGGCAGGTCAGGTGGTCTGGTCTGGTATTCCCATCTCTTGAAGAATTTTCCACAGTTCATTGTGATCCACACAGCCAAAGGCTTTGGCATAGTCAATAAAGCAGAAGTAGATGTTTTTCTGGAACTCTCTTGCTTTTTCCATGATCCAGCAGATGTTGGCAATTTGATCTCTGCCTTTTCTAAAACCAGCCTGAACATCTGGAAGTTCACAGTTCACGTATTGCTGAAGCCTGGCTTGGAGAGTTTTGAGCATCACTTTACTAGCATGTGAGATGAGTGCAAATGTGCAGTAGTTTGAGCATTCTTTGGCATTGCCTTTCTTTGGGATTGGAATGAAAACTGACCTTTTCCAGTCCTGTGGCCACTGCTGAGTTTTCCAAATTTGCTGGCATATTGAGTGCAGCACTTTCACAGCATCACCTTTTAGGATTTGAAATAGCTCAACTGGAATTCCATCACCTCCACTAGCTTTGTTCGTAGTGATACTTCCTAAGGCCCAATTGAGTTCACATTCCAGGATGTCTGGCTTTAGGTGAGTGATCACACCATCATGATTATCTGGGTCATGAAGATCTTTTTTGTACAGTTCTTCTGTGCATTCTTGCCACCTCTTCTTAATATCTTCTGTTTCCGTTAGGTCCATACCACTTCTGTCCTCTATTGAGCCCATGTTTGCATGAAATATTCCCGTGGTATCTCTAATTTTCTTGAAGAGATCTCTAGTCTTTTCTATTCTATTGTTTTCCTCTATTTCTTTGCACTGATCGCTGAAGAAGGCTTTCTTATCCCTCCTTGCTACTCTTTGGAACTCTACATTCAAATGGGTATATCCTTCCTTTTTTCCTTTGCTTTCTGCTTCTCTTCTTTTCACAGCTATTTGTAAGGCCTCCTCAGACAGCCATTTTGCCTTTTTGCATTTCTTTTTCTTGGGGATGGTCTTGATCCCTATCTCCTGTACAATGTCACAAACCTCCGTCCATAGTTCATATTTAGGGTGATGACATCAAGGAGTCATAACTGAACATAATCAGATGATCTTAAAACAATGATCTTCATATGTTAGGCTTATTAGCAGCCTCATATTTGCTTTTATTGGTAAGAGAACCAAATTTTAAGGGAAACCTACAGTTAAATGCTAGAATACTTTTTCCTGCTTTCAGTATTGTATTAAGGAAAATAGAAAAATTAGTGTTTACATAAATTGGTAATTTAATATCCTTGGAAAAATACAGGGGCTTCCCTGGTGGTCCAGAAGCTAGGACTCCACACTCTCAATGCAAGGGGCCCAGGTTTGATCCCTGGTTAGGAAACTAGATTCCACATGTCTCAATGCAAGATCCTGCATGCTGCAACAAAGACTTGGTGCAGCTAAATAAATAAATAAATAATTTTAAGTCCTTGGAAAAATCTAGATCAAAACTCAAAACAGCTCTATGTTTTTTATTTTCACAATGCCACAATTTTGCAGTGTGATAAAGCATAATTTATTCTATTAAAAAAAGAAGCTAGTAATATTACTAGTTTCTTACTTATCGAACATTAATGCTATAGTGCTGATGAGGGCACAAAGAAAGTTAAAATCAAATCCACTTGGTATCTTATCTATGCTGAATTAAATGAACTCTGGTAATTTTCACTATTGATTTCTGAAACCACAACTAAAATATGCTCAGCCTTAGATTTAATTATTACATTAAAAAATTAAATCCTTTAACAAAAATTACCATTAAGTTGCTACTAAAAACAAACATCTACTTTCAGCAAGTGATGGGGCTCCTAAATTTACAAGCCTCCTTTTTCTTCTTGAAATTAAGAGATTAAGTTCTCCTAGACTAAAGCTCAGATATGTCTCTACTGCTATCGATTAGACATCAGCCAACACTGGGTAAGTTTTAAGTAAGTACTGTTATTCAACGAGTCATGTCCAACTCTTTGCAATCTCATAGACTGTAGCCCGCCAGGCTCCTATGTCCATGGAATTCTCCAAGTAAGAATACTGGAGTGGGTAGCCATTCCCTCCTCCAGGGGATCTTAGTGACTCAGAGACTGAACTGGGGTCTCTAGCATTGCAGGAAGATTCTTTTCGTCTGAGCCACCAGGGAAGATATGTAAATGTTTCAAATTAAATATTATATTTTCCATAAGATACTTTTGATTAAATAGAATCAGAGAACTTCAAGGTAGAGGAAAAATTAAGCATTACTAGTCCAGCTTGCTTATTGTACATAAGAAACAGGAATGCTACATATTTACAAAATATGGGGAGCAACAGTTTGGAGAAATATTACTATAGCTGTTGTAATGGAGAAACGGAATTTATTACAACTACGAAACTCATATAATAGCAAAACTAAATAAAGCCTCTGATAACAGCTTTAGATATAAATTCTATTAAATACTGACACATATAGTTACCTATCACAAAAAATACACTAGAACAATATCATAACTTAGAAATATAAAATAAAATAGGGAGAGGACCTGAATAGACATTTTTCCAAATAAGACACACAGATAGTCAAAAGGCATAAGAAAAGATGCTCAACATCACTAATCATCAGAGAAATGCAAATCAAAATGACAATGAGATATAACGTCACACCTGTTAGATCTAATATCAACAAAAAGACCGTAAGTAACAGACTGGCAGGGATGTGGAGGAAGGGTAACTCCTGTGCATAGTTGGTGGAAATGAAAACTGGTGGAACCAGTGGGGAAAACATCATGAAGCATCCTCAAAAAACTAGAACTACCATATGATCCAGCAATTCCAATCCTGGGTATAGATATAAAGAAAACAAACACTAATTCGAAAAGATATAGGCACCCCAATGTATCTAAGAGCATTATTTATAATAGCCATAAGCAGTCTTAAGTGTCCATCAACAGATAAATGGATATTTTGCCATTTGCAACAATGTGGATGGACTTGGAAGGTATTATTATGCTTAAGTAAAGTCAAACAGAGAAAGACACATATTATGTGATATGACTTACTTAAAAAAATAAACTTGAATATAACAAAAAAGAAGGAGATTCAGAGATACAGAGAAAAAACTAGTGTTCACCAATGGAGAGAGGGAAGAGGGGAGGGGCATGATAGAGGTGGGATTAAGAGGTACAAAGCACTATGAATAAAATAAATAAGCTATAAGGATAGCATAGCACAGGGAACACAGCCAGTATTTTATAATAACTATAAATGGAGTACAACCTTTAAAACTTGTGAATCACTATGTTACGCATATGAAACTTATAAACTACACCTCAAAACAAACAAAAGAATAAAACATTAAAATGCGAGACAAAAAAGAATTATCAATGTATTAAAAAATATGATTATTCAGAAAGAACTTTAATTTAGTACTACCATTCTAGACAAGTGTAATTTAAAGTTTTCATTTTCCAGTACTCTATTGCGGTAAAAATTCAGCTATAAAGGTAAACTGTGATAAGCTGAGATGCATATTTTAACCCATAGAGCAACTTCTAAAAAATAACTTGTAAAAGTGGCAAAAAAAAAAAAAAGAGAGGAATTTAAATGGTACACTAAAATAATATTCAACACAAAAGAAGGCAGTTTTCATTCCAGTCCCAAAGAAGGGAAATGCCAAGAATGTTCAACATGCTAAGTAGCTTAAGTTGTGTGCGAGCCTATGGATTGTAGCCTGTTAGGTTCCTCTGTCCAAGGGATTCTCCAGGCAAGAATACTGGAGTGGGTTTCCATTTCCATCTACAGGGGATCTTCCCAACCCAAGGACTGAACGCCTATCTCTTAAGTATCCTGGATTGGCAGATGGGTTCTGTTCAAACTATCACACAATTGCATTCATTTTACATGCTAGCAAGGTTATGCTCAAAATCCTTCAACCTAGGCTTCAACAGTACGTGAACCAAGAACTTCCAGATGTACAAGCTTAATTTAGAAAAGCCAGAGGAATCAGAGATCAAACTGCAAATATCCTTTCAGTTCAGTTCAGTCGCTCAGTCGTGTCTCACTCTTTGTAACCTCAAGGACTGTAGCACACCAGGCTTCCCTGTCCATCACCAACTAACAAGAGTTTACTCAAACCCATGTCCACTGAGTCCGTGATGCCATCCAACCATCTCATCCTCTGTCATCCCCTTCTCCTCCTGCCTTCAATCTTCCCCAGCATCAGAGTCTTTTCCAATGAGTCAGTTCTTCATATTAGGTGGCCAGAGTACTGAGTTTCAGCTTCAACATCAGTCCTTCCAATGAATAGTCAGGACTGATTTCCTTTATTGACTGGTTGGACCTCCTTGCAGTCCAAAGGACTCTCAAGAGTCTTCTCCAACACCACAGTTCAAAAGCATCAATTCTTCGTTGCTCAGCTTTCTTTATAGTCCAATTCTCATATCCATACATGACTACTGGAAAAACCATAGCTTTGACTAGATGGACCTTTGTTGGCAAGGTAACGTCTCTGCTTTTTAATATGCTGTCTAGGTTGGTTCTAACTTTTCTTCCAAGAAGCAAGCATCTTTTAATTTAATATCTTTTGGATATTAAATATCCTTTGGATCATTTCCTCTGGATCATAGAAAAAGCAAGGGAATTCCAGAAAAACATCTATTTCTGCTTCACTGACTACTCAAAAGCCTCTGTCTGTGTGGATCACGAACTGTGGAAAATTCTTAAGAGGGATGGGAATACCAGACCACTTTACCTGCCTCCTGAGAAACCACTATGCAGGTAAAGAAGCAACAGTTAGAACCAGATGTGGAACAATGGAATGGTTCCAAATTGGGAAAGGAGTACATCAAGGTTGTATACTATCATTCTGTTAATTTAACTTATATGCAGAGTTCATCAGGTGAAATGCTGGGCTGGATGAATCACAAGCTGGAATTAAGACTGCCGGTAGAAATATCAATAACCTCAGACACGCAGATGACACCACTCTTATGGCAGAAAGTAAAGAGGAACTGAAGTGTCTCTTGATGAAGGTGAAAAAGTAGAGTTCAAGCTGGCTTAAAACTCAACATTCAATAAACTAAGATCATGCCACCCAGTTCCATCACTTCATACCAAACAGATGGGGGAAAATGGAAACAGTGTCAGATTTTATTTCCTTGGCTCCAAAATCACTGTGGATTACATTGCAGCCACAAAATTGAAGATACTTGCTCCTTGGAAGAAAAGCTATGACAAATCCAAACAGCATATTAAAAAGCAGAGATATCGATTTTCCAACAAAGGTCTGGATAGTCAAAGCTATGACTTTTCCAGTAGTCATGTATGGATGTGAGAGTTGGTCCATAAAGAAGGATGAGTGTCAAAGAATTGATGTTTTCAAACTGTGGTGCTGGAAAAGACTCTTGAGAGATCCTTGGATGACAGGGAGATTAAAAGAGTCAATCCTAAAGGAAATCAACCCTGAATATTCATTGGAAGGACTAATGCTGAAGCTGAAGCTCCAATACTTTGGCCACCTGATGTGAAGCGCCAATTCATTGGAAAAGATGATGCTGAGAAGAATTAAGGGCAGGAAGAACAGGGGATGACAGAGGATGAGACGGTTGGATGGCATCACCAACTCAATGGACATGAGTCTGTGCAAACTCCAGGAGATAATGAACGACAGGGAAGTCTGGCATGCTGCATGCAGTCCATGAGTTGCAAAGAGTTGGACACAACTTTGTGACTGAACAACAAGCATAAATTCAATCATATCAATAATCACATTAAATGGGAATAGACTGAACATGCCACTCAAAAGGCAAGATTAAAATAATGGATAAACCATCCAGACCAAACTGACATTACTTCCACAAAAGACAGACTTTAGATGCAAAGATGCAAAGATACAAATAGGTTGGAAGTAAAAGAATGGAAAAGATATTCCATATGAACAGCAATGAAAAGAAAGCTCAAGTGGCTATAGTAATAGCAGATGAAATAGATGAAATAAACAGTAAGAAAGACAAAGAGAGATCATTTCATAATGATAGAAGAGTCCATAATTATATTGGGAAGATACAGCATTTACAAATGTATTCACTCATACGTAACAAGAGAACCACCAATACATGAAGCAAAAACTTAAAGAATGAAATTGAATGAACAGAACTAGACAGAAAATCAGAAAGAATCCAAAAGACTTGAACAACACTATCAACCAACTTGACCTAACTTACATTTATAAACACTCCACCCAGACTGTTCAGAGACACATTCTTTTTAAGCACACATAGAACATTCTCCAAAACTGACCACATTTTGGGCCACAAACAAATCTAAACAAGTTTAGAATCATAAAAAGGATGTTTCCTGATAATAATAGAATAAAATTAAAAATCCATAACAAATAAATCTGGGAAAACTTCCAGATCAAAGAAGATAACAGAAGGGAAATAAAAATATTTTGAACTGTAAAAATGAAAAGATAACACCCGTGGCAGATTCGTGTTGATGTATGGCAAAACCAATACAATATTGTCAGTAATTAGCCTCTAGTTAAAATAAATAAATTTAAATTAAAAAAAAAAAGAAAACACATCAAACTTTGTATGTTACAACTGAAGCAGTATTTACATTACAGTATTTAGATTTAAGTACCTGTCTTTGAATAGTCTCAAGCCAATAACCTAAGTTTCTATGCCTTAAGAAACCAGAAAAAAGCAAATTAAATCCAAAGCAAGAAGAAACAGTAAAAATTCAAGTAAAAATGAATGAAATAAACCTCAAAAAGACAAGAGAAACATCAATGAATTCAAAATTTGGTTCTTTGAAAAAAAAATTTAAAAATTGACAAACCCTTACAATGATGAAAAAATAAGAGACGAGCAGGTACCACTTACGAAAATTAGAAATGGCAAAGAAGAAACCACTACTGATTCTATAGAAATTAAAAGGATCACAATGGAATATTGTGAACAACTTTAAACCAACAAATTAGGGAACTTACATTAAAAAGAAAATACTAGAAAGATACAACTACCAGAACTGACTACAAGAAACAGAAAATCTGAATAAATCTGTAACAGTTAAGGACACTGAGCTACATATTAAAAATCTTCACACTAAGAAGTCTTGAAACAAATGGTTCAACTGATGAAGCTTATGAGATATTTAAGAAATGACTTGTTCTCTGAGGTCATTATTACCTTATACCAAACCTAGACATAAACATAGGAAAACTGTAGATCAATATCCTTCTTAAAAAATTAGCTAACTGAATTCATCACTATACTAAAATGGACTATATGTTATCACCCAGTGAGATTTATCCTGAGAATGCAAGGTAGGTTTAATGATCCGACGATCAATTAATTAATACAAAAACTATATTCACAGAATAAAGAACAAGAACTACATGATCATTTCACTGAGATGCAGAAAAAGCACATGACAAATTACTCAACATTGTACCAAAAATGCTCAAAAAACTAGAAACAGAACTTCTTCAACTACTTACAGGACACCTATAAAAAGTCTACAACTAACATTATACTTAATGATGAAGTCTTTCCCCCAAATAGCAGAAGAATAAAGATGTCTACTCTTATTACCTCTTCTGAATGTTGTACTGTAGATCCCAGCCAAAGCAGCAAAGACAGGAAACAATAAACTTTAAAAATTAAATTAAAAGCTATTATGTACATTCTGACTAGAAGAGGCAGTCTACTCCAGTATTCTTGCCTGGAAAACCTCACTAACAGAGAAGCCTGGTGGGCCATAGTGTATAGGCTTGCAAGAGACAGACATGACGTAGCAACTGAACAACAAAACTTGTTATTACCAGATCACATTAGACTGCATATGGAAAATCCTAAGAAATCATTCAAAAACTACTAGAACTAAGAAACGAACTTAGCCAGGTCACAAGGTATAAGATCAAAGTATAAAAATCAACTACATTTCTATTGTCTAGTAAATATGTGAAAATGAAAATAAGAAAAACAATTCCATTCAAAATAGCACCACAAAGAATATTTAGGAAAAAAACTTTTTAAAGAAGTTACAAGGGTTGGAGGAGGGAGGCGTGGTGATTAAATAAAGGCAATAAAAGGTATCCCTGTGCTGACAGAAATGTTCTGTACCTTGACTGTTTTAATCTCAAAATCTCAACTATGATACTTATTGTACTGCACTTTTACAAGATGTTACCATTGGAAGAAGCCGTACAAAGGATCTCCCTGTAGTATTTCTTAAACCACATGTCAATTTACAATTATCACAAAATTAAAAGTTCGATTTTGGCGACTTCCCTAGTAGCCAATAGTTGAGCATCTGCCTTGCAGTGCCAGGGGATAAGGATCTGATCCCTACTCAGGGAATTAAGATTCCACATGCCACCTCCTCAAATTAAAAAAAAAAAAACACCTCAGACCCTTACCCCACACCATTCACAAAAATTAATTCAAATGGATCAAAGACCTAAATGTAGAACCTAAAACAATATAACCACTTAAGAAAAATATAAGAGAAAACCTTTGACTCTTGGTTTAGGCAAAGAGTTCTTAAATAACATAAATATGAGTAAATGATAAAACTGATAAACTGGAGTTCTCTTAAAGTTAAAAACTTTGACACTTTAATAGACACCAACAAGACAAGAAAAAGACAAACCACAGACTAGAAAAAATAATAAGGAAATCATATTTTTGGCAATACCCATGTATCAGAACACAAACTTTCTCAACTGAATAAGACAAGAATCCAGTTTAAACAGAGAAAAGACTTGCTGGAAAAGACATTTCACCAAAGAAGACACATAAATGACTTAAAAGCACAAAGACACACTCAACATTATTAGTCATTGAGAATATGCTAACTGAAAACACAATGAGATATTACAACACATTCACTAAACTGGTCATGATCAAAAAGAGATCGTATCAAATGCTGTGTAAAATATGGAGAAATTAGAACCCTTAACATTGCTGGTAGGAAGGTATAGCCACTTTGCAACACAGTTTGGCAGTTTCTTAAAAAGTTAATTTATCATACGACTCAGCAATTCCATTCTTGGGAACCTAAGTGAAAACATACATCACGAAAAGACCTGTCCATGAATGCTCAATGGGCTTCCCGAGTAGCTCAGTCAGTAAAGAAATTCCCTGCAATGAGCGAGACCTGGGTTTGAGTCCTGGGTCAGGAAGATCCCCTGGAGAATGAAATGGCAACCCACTACAGTGTTCTTGCCTGGAGAATCCCATGGACAGAGGAGCCTGGCAGGCTACAGTCCATGGGGTCGCAACAGTCAGACATGACTTAACGCTATTTTTCTTTATGAGTATTCAAAGAAACATTATTCATAAAAGTAAAAAACTGGAAATGATCCACATGTCTATCAACCAGTGAAAGAATAAACTAAACATAGCATATTAATACAATGAAATATCATTTAGCAATAAAAAAGAACAAAATACCAATACATGCTATGGCACGAATGAACCTCAAAAACATTATGCTAAGTGAAAGAAGCCAGGTACAAAAGACTACATATATGGTATGATTCCCTTTAGATGAAATGTCCAGAAAAAAGTAGAGAAATAGAAAGTAGAGGAGTAGTTGCTTGAGGCTGGGCAAGGGGGTGTAGGAGTGAGAACTAACCACATATAGGCTTGTAGGGTGATTTGGTTTATCATGTCCAAGTCCTAAAACTGAATTGTGTTGATGATTGTACAACTCTAATAAATGTTTACTAAAAATCATTAAATTGCAACATATACTTGCAACAGGTGACTTTTATATTACGTAAACTATACCTCGATATGCCAATGCCAAAGAATGCTCAAACTACCGCACAACTGCACTCATCTCACACACTAGTAAAGAAATGCTCAAAATTCTCCAAGCCAGGCTTCAGCAATACATGAACCATGAACTTCCAGATGTTCAAGCTGGTTTCAGAAAAGGCAAAGAAATCAGAGATCAAATTGCCAACATCCGCTGGATCACTGAAAAAGCAACAGAGTTCCAAAAAAACATCTATTTCTGCTTTATTGACTATGCCAAAGCCTTTGACTGTGTGGTTAACAATGAACTGTGGAAAATTCTGAAAGAGATGGGAATACCAGACCACCCGACCTGCCTCTTGAGAAACCTGTATGCAGGTTAGAATGGGACATGGAACAACAGACTGGTTCCAAATAGGAAAAGGAGTACGTCAAGGCTGTATGCTGTCACCCTGCTTATTTAATTTATATGCAGAGTACATCATGAGAAATGCTGGGCTGGATGAAGCACAAGCTGGAATCAAGATTGCCAGGTGAAATATCAATAACCTCAGATATGCAGATGACACCACCCTTATGGCAGAAAGTGAAAAAGAACTAAAGAGTCTCTTGATGTGAGCGAAAGAGGAGAGTGAAAAAGTTGGCTTAAAGCTCAACATTCAGAAAACTAACATCATGGCATCTGGTCCCATCACTTCATGGCAAAAAGATGGGGAAGTAGTGGAAACAGTGGCTGAATTTATTTTGGGGGGCTCCAAAATCACTGCTGATGGTGATTGCAGCCATGAAATTAAAAGACGCTTACTCCTTGGAAGGAAAGTTATGACCAACCTAGACAGTGTATTAAAAAGCAGAGACATTACTTTGTCAACAAAGGTCCGTCTAGTCAAGGCTATGGTTTTTCCAGTGGTCATGTATGGATGTGAGAGTTGGACTGTGAAGAAAGCTGAGTGCTGAAGAATTGATGCTTTTGAACTGTGGTGTTGGAGAAGACTCTTCAGAGTCCTGTGGACTGCAAGGAGATCCAACCAGTCCATCCTAAAGGAGATCAGTCCTGGGTGTTCATTGGAAGGACTTATGTTGAAGCTGAAACTCCACTACTTTGGCCACCTGATGGGAAGAGCTGACTCACTGGAAAAAACCCTGATACTGGGAAAGATTGAGGGCAGAAGGAGAAGGGGACAACAGAAGATGAAATGGTTGGATGGCATCACCGATTCAATGGACATGAGTTTGGGTAAACTCCAGGAGTTGGTGATGGACAGGGAGGCCTGGTGTGCTATGGTTCATGGGGTTGCGATGAGTCGGACATGACTGAGCGACTGAACTGACAGAACTGATTTTTCCATAGGTCGTTTTTTCTTTAAAGATAATCATACATAATTTTTAAAAAACTTGTACATATTAGGCATATACTAAGAATTTCTTGGAATTCAAACAGAAACACTGATTTGGTGGTATCAACTAGCTCTAACCTGCACCTGACTAAAACTTTCGGTGAGGAATAAGGAACGCAATCATCTTATTTAAGCAAGCTCATTGCCTGTCACATGTAAAGACTATTTCACTTTCCCTATGATGGCAGTTACAGTCAATACAATTACTTTGCTTTGAACAGAATCACTGACATGTAGGAGAGGGAAGGCATCTTTATAAATTACCCAGTCCAATCCCTTTGTCGTACATATGAGCAAAGAGATGAAATGACACATTCAAGAGCATACGTGCAAGGTTAATTGTAAAATCCCAGTACAATTCCAGTCTCCTGACTCTGCTCATTCTGTGCACTATGATTTTATTGAAAGAAGAAAATGGTAGATTATAAAGAAGAAATAATAGGGAACTTCTTTGCATTTCTAGCCTGGAGAATTCCATAGACTATATAGTCCACAGGATCGCAAAGATTTGGGACACGACTGAGAGACTTTCACTTTCAATAACTGGGAAAATATCCAGGAAACAGTTAAACAAATGATTAATTGTTCACTCGTATGAGCAAATCTCTTGTAATCCCAATGTTGATTCCTTTTGTTTTCTAGAAAAAAGGAAAGAAACTCTGAGCCCTTTACGTATTTATTATCTCATTTAGTACTCAAAATATCCTCATGAAGAGAATTACTTAAGAACTGGAGAAACTGAGATTCAAAATAAGTAACCTGTCATAGTTACCAGAAATCTTACAAATAAATGATAAAGCTAGAATTAAGAAAACCAAACTCATCTGATTTCAAAGCCAATGCCCATTTTTCCACACTTCTTTCAGACACTTCACAGCAGTAACCTCCAAATAATTCCTTTCAACAGTTTGTGCTTACATCTCCAAAATATAAGAATTATGCTTATTAGAAAAGTCACAGCAAAATAGGCATTTTAAAAGGATAAGGTTTTTTTTTTTTTTAATGTCTACAGGTTCTAATTTCCTCTGCTTTTGCACAATAAGCTTAAAGCACATCCCCAGTACTACCTTTCTATACTTTTTCCAGTACACATTCACCACTTTGGAAACTGCAAGATACTATTCCAGAATTGAATACCATCCTCCTTTGAAATTTTCTCCTATTCTTGACACTTTACCCATATTTAGAGCTTTAATTCCTGTAGTTCTAATTCAATTAATTCCTTTATTAAACTTGTATTTTTTCTATTCTTATTCTATTCTTGCACTCATATCCACTGAAAATCTTCAACAGCTCCATCAATAAAGCTGGAGTTTTATAAAAATCAGTTTTTATAACGAGAATGGACATGTGGACACAGATGGGGAAGTGGGGTGGGATGAATTGGGAGATTAATTCTGACATAAATACACTGCCATATGTAAAATAGCCAGTGGGAACCTGAGCTCAGCTCGGTGCTGTGATGATCTAAATGGGTGAGATGGGGTAGGAGAGGGAGGGAGGGGATATATGTATACATGTGGCTGTCACTGTATAGCAGAAACTAATACAACATTGTAAAGCAATTATACTCCAATAAAAAAGAGTTTTTTACATGTCTGTGAAGAAACTGTAAAAAGAATTGAAAACTATAATGTTTCTGACAGACAATGTTTTGTTAAAAGGTTTACAGTGCTCAGGTAGGGGAAAGAATCAGGGAACCAAAAAAAATTATGTTCGTAATACTAACATTGGTTTTTAAAAAATATTTGGACTGAAAGCTCTGACGCAGTACATCAAATGTCACACTATCGCAAAAGTTATGCTGGTTATTCTGTACTCTGGTTGACGCTCCTGCTCAGCTTTCTGGCCATCTTCACCAAGTGGCACTCCCTGATGCACCCATCTTGGACCACACAGACCAGTGAGTTGAACACCTCCCAAGTAATCTCCATCAACACCACATAAACAATGCTGAGACCTTCCTGAATTCTTGACTCAAAATCTTGAAACATAAGAAAATGACTGTTAAATTTAAGTCACACTGAACTCCAGAGTATTTTGTTACACAGCAGCAGATAACTGGAATAGTCATTAACATTTTTATTAAGTCAGCAAGAAAGAAATTGAATAAACCTATATTTTCTTTTCCTTTTTGGAAACCAAATATATGTACTCTTTTACACTTATTTCCCACTTTACTCCTTAAACCTTAAATGACAACATACAACTATTTTAATCCTTAACTTTCTGATTATGATAGCAAATTTCAATATGTAATACAATATTCTAAAGTTTCTGTCAACAGAAAAATCTCATTTTGTATTTAAAGAAAATTTTGTACACTGAGAAATTAATAAATTACAAAGAAACAAGCAACTTCTCACCATTTAAAAAATACTTAATCAACTAAAGCATAAAGTAACTTCCATCTAGAAAACAAACAAATGACACAATTAAGAGGAAGTAGCAGTATGGCCCTGGGAAGACTGTAAGGGAGTGATACACTCAAATAAGGAAAAAATGAGAATAATAAATGAAAAACAAATGCAGAGTCTGCTGTCACTATCCTATCCAACCAACTGGTATTTTAAAAATTACTTGATGAATATCTGTAAAAAGGGTCAACATCCAGAACACTGAAAATACCAAATGCTAGTGATGATGTGAAGCAATAGGAACTCTGATTTACTACAGAACGAATGCAAAATAGTACGGCTACTTTGGAAGCCAGCTTGACAATTTCTTAAAAAATTAAACATACAATCCAGCAATTGCATTCCTTGGTATTTACCCCCAAAAGGTGAAAACATGTCCATACAAAAAAGCTACACACAGATGTTTATATATTTTATTCTTAATTGCCAAAATTTGGAAGCAACCAGGATGTCCCCCCACGGGTGAATGAATAAACTGTGATATATCCAAACAATGAAATATTATTTGTGCTCTTATTAAGCCATTAAGACATGGAAGAAACTTAAACGCATATTCAGTTCAGTTCAGTCGCTCAGTCATGTCCAACTCTTTGCGACCCCATGAACCGCAGCACGCCAGGCCTCCCTGTCCATCACCAACTCCCTGAGTCCACCCAAATCCATGTCCATTGAGTCGGTGATGCCATCAAACCATTTCATCTTCTGTTGTCCCCTTCTCTTCCTGCCCTCAATCTTTCCCAGCATCAGGGTCTTTTCAAATGAGTCAGCTCTTCGCATCAGGTGGCCAAAGTACTGGAGTTTCAGATTCAGCATCAGTCCCTCCAATGAACACCCAGGATTGATCTCCTTTAGGATGGACTGGTTGGATCTCCTTGTAGTCCATGGGACTCTCAAAGAGTCTTCTCCAACACCACAGTTCAAAAGCACCAATTCTTCGGCGCTCAGCTTTCTTTATAGTCTAATTCTCACATCCATACACGACCACTGGAAAAACGCATATTATTAAATGAAAAAAGCCAATTTAAAAGGCTACGTATGGTATGATTCCAAATATATGACATTCTGGAAAAGGCAAAATTATGGAGCAAATAAAAAGAGATCAGAGATTGACAGGGATAGGGAGATGGGGAAGAGAAACAGACATATAAAGAAAGCACAGAAAAATTTTAGGGCAGTGAAAATATTCTGTTAAGATATTATAATGAAAAAAAAAAAGATATTATAATGATACATATATGTTACTACACTTATGCCCAAATCCACAGAATGTACTGAATATAACACCACAGCTTTGAGTGATTATCATGGGTCAATGTAGGCTTATCCTTAGTTTAAAAAAAGAAAAAGGTACCATTCTGGTGAATGATTTTGATAATAGGTAGGAAAGGCTACACATGTGTGGGAGAAAGGGTAAATCTCTGTAGCTTCTCCTAAATTTTGTTGTAAACCTATAACTGTTCTTTCAAGTCTTTTTAAAAATTGGTTGATTTAACAGTCAAATAATGGGAATTAAAAAATGACATGTATATCAGTTAATGTGACAGCATTAAGACCAAAGAACATAAATGTAATATACACATAGTTATTACTTATGCAAGTCATTTACTATTTTGAGGTCTATTTTTCTATCTGCAAGTTGGGATAGTTGCTGCAACCTTACTGGTCACTGATGATCAGAAACAACATACACAGAGCACCTTGCACCGTTTTAGCCCCAGTGCTGAATGAGAAGTGCAGTAGTACAGCTTTAAATTATTATTATTACTATGAGGAAAAGGCATAAAATAATATATAACACCTATAACAAGCAATCAAATAATAGAAATTAGAAGGCAACCAAATCTAAAATGTAACCAACATAAAATGCTATGGTCACATTCATTTTACTAGTATTCAGAGCCTACTATAACTTCGAGGTACAATGCTACTATAAGAAAGAACAGACTGACAGAAGCATTTTACTGCTGCTACTGCTGCTGCTAAGTCACTTCAGTCGTGTCCGACTCTGTGTGACCCCATAGACGGCAGCCCACCAGGCTCCCCCGTCCCTGGGATTCTCCAGCCAAGAACACTGGAGTGGGTTGCTATTTCCTTCTCCAATGCATGCAAGTGAAAAGTGAAAGTGAAGTCGCTCAGTCGTATCCGACTCTTAGCGACCCCATGGACTGCAGCCCACCAGGCTCCTCCGTCCATGGGATTTTCCAGGCAAGAGTGCTGGAGTGGGGTGCCATTGCCTTCTCCGAGAAGCATTTTAAGGCTAACTCAATTCTATTCTAGGCTAATCGTTGAGAATATGGTAATTATAGAAGTGGCTTTCTGTCACTGACAAAAGTGAAATCTTAAGAAAAAGTGTAGTTAACTAAAATCAACATAAAATAATTAATTGTAATAAAAAGAAAAATTCTCCCTTGCAAAACAGGTTACTAAAAGTCAACAAAGATGTATGTGACAAATGCTCAAAAGTGGTTAAGATTTTTGTGAAGAGAGCCAAAGAGATCAAGTCAGGAAAAAATACTTATTCTCACAGGAATAACGAGATGAGGAAGTTACCGAATGAACTGGATTAGGAATAGGTATAAGAAAACATTCACAAATGAATACCTAGCAAAATGAGCAAAGCAAAAGATTAAAACAAATTTATGACCCAGAAGACTAGAAGAGTATGCAATACTGGGTTCTTGGTGTATTTGCAAAGAATGGAAGAAAAAAAAGAAATCAAGAAATGTGAGTGGAACATGGGAAAATGAACAGATAACACAAACCAAAAGTTACGCAGGATGTAAGGTACTTTCTCTTGGCACAGCCTCAAAAAGAAATAGACTTCAACCAACAGGAATAGTGGCAAGAACAGAGGTTTTAATTATAATTCCACCACTTACATGACTTTGGATTATTTAATTAGCCTCTTCAATGCTAAGTCACTTCAGTCATTTCTGACTCTGTGCGACCCCATAGACGGCAGCTCACCAGGCTACCCCGTCCCTGGGATTCTCCAGGCAAGAACACTGGAGTGGGTTGCCATTTCCTTCTCCAATGCATGAAAGTGAAAAGTGAAAGTGAAGTCGCTCAGTTGTGTCCGACTCCTAGCAACCCCATGGATTGTAGCCTAACAGGCTCCTCCGTCCATGGGATTTTCCAGGCAAGAGTACTGGAGTGGGGTGCCATTGCCTTCTCTGAGCCTCTTTAAAGGTCTTAGCAAATATAAAGAGATAATAGTACCCAGTGCACAGTTATTTTAAAGATTAAGTGAGATAACGTATACAAAAATCAGTGAGAAGACAGTAAACACTGTCTTTTGAGATTCTATAGTAGAAAAGGTGTTTTAACTTCCCACTTTACGTTTATGAAATACCTGTGTAAGTAGACAAAATGACTTGCTTAATAACACTGTAAAACACTATCCTTTAAAAATGCAATTATTGTCTCTTAATCTGATGATAGTAAGGATATAAGATATATAAAATTGCATTAACAAAGATACTGGTATGCTGAAAGTAAGAAGGAAAAGCGCCTTTGGCAGAGGCCCCTGGGAAGTATCATAAAAAACTGAAGCAACATCTTGGATGGGGATGGGGAAAGCAAACTTTGAAAGACAAAATGAGATGAGAATCTAAGAAAACTCATGTCATGTAGCAAGACTGGGAGTTTTCTGTTATTGCTGATAACAATAGCAGTTAATAACTCCTATGCAAGGTACTAGCTGCTTTATATTCCTATAGTACTATTCAATTTTTATGGCAATCGTGCAACACAGGTATTATTCATCATTAAAAATTGATTACCTACTAGGTACCAGACACTATGAATACAACTATACACCAGACAATATAGTGTCCCTGCCCTTACCAACTTGCAAACTACTGCAGAATCTGAAACTCTTTTAAAGAGGTAAGCAATTTGCCTAAATTCACACAGTCAAAAACAACAGAGTGAAAATATGGACTCAAATCTAAAAATCCATGCTCCTAACCACTTAACACAATTTTTAAAAAATTTCTACAATGCTGACAAACTATGAAACTATTAAGTGAAAGTCACTCAGTTGTGTCCGACTTTTTGCGATCTCATGGACTGTGACCCATGAGGCTCCTCTGTCCATGAAATTCTCCAGGCAAGAATACTGGAGTGGGTAGTCATTCCCTTCTCCAGGGATCCAACCCAGGTCTCCTGCATTGCAGACAGGTTCCTTTACCATCTGAGCCACCAAGGAAGACCCATGAAACTATATGAACTTATATAAAATTTCCTTAAAAAACATTAAAAAAAAATCACACTACTCAAATGTTTTATTAATAATTTTATAAAATAATTTTATTTATTTTTAATTCAATATATTCTGTGTTAACTTCAGTTTTAACACATAAAAGATTAAAAATTCAGATATTAGATCCGGAGAAAAACAGCTGTTATCCAAAGTTAACAGCTAACTATTTTCACTGAGTTTCACGTTATCTGATCTAGTTTGATTAATCACTTAGGCAATACAAATTAAAAAATTCTAAAGATAAAAACAATGGTTCTGCGTGGAAAGCAAAGACTGGAGCAAACAAATTAGAACAATGCCATCTATAGGACAATTAGTAGAATGCAGACAACTAACTGAATTCTTAACCGCCTTCATTAGGAACTTCTAGAATGGAAATTAGTCATCAGTAAAACACTCAGAATTGGATCTTATCTTATACCTTATAAGACTAAACATTAATAAGACCCTATTTGTAAATCTAATATACTACTGTATTTCAAGTTTCTACAAATAGTAGTGAACACATCTGCCAATGCTGGCTGGGTTTTATCATTTATTAATAAATACCCTGTAGTCTCATATTCAAGCTAAACAGCTGGTATATAATACAGACTTTATAAAGAATCTGCCTGCAATGCGGGAGACCTGGGTTCAATATCTGGGTTGTGAAGATCCCCTGGAGAAGGGAACGGCTTCTTGCCTGGAGAATTCCATGGACAGAGAAGCCTGGCAGGGTATATACAGTCCATGGGGTTCAAAGAGTCGGACACGACTGAGCAACTTTCACTCACTTATTCTTTGACTATACAGACCTTTGTCAGCGAAGTGATGTCTTTGCTTTTTAACACATTTTCTAGGTTTTCCATAGCTTTT
Organism: Bos indicus; assembly: GCF_029378745.1. Lineage (NCBI taxonomy): Eukaryota > Metazoa > Chordata > Mammalia > Artiodactyla > Bovidae > Bos > Bos indicus. Next base: position 37,237,953 of record NC_091779.1, read on the forward strand.
CTTCTAAGGAGCAAGAGTCTTTTAATTTCAGGGCTGCAGTCACTGTCCAAAGTGACTTTGGAGCCCAGGAAAATAAATTCGTTACTGTTTCCATTTTTCCCCCATCTGTTTGCCATGATGAAGTGACTGGACCATATGCCATGATCTTAGTTTCTGAATGTTAAGTTTTAAGCCAGCGAGAGTCTCTGCAGTTCTTTGCTTTCTGGCATTACAGTGGCATCTGCATTATCTGAAGCTGTTGGTATTTTCCCCAGCAACCTTGATTCCAGCCTGTGATTCTTCCAGCTCAGTGTTTCACATGATGTACTCTGCATATAAGTTAAATTAACAGGGTGACAATATACAGCCTTGACATACTCCTTTCCCAATTTGGAACCAGTCTGTTGTTCCACGTCTGGTTCTAACTGTGGCTTCTTGACCTGCGTACAGGTTTCTCAGAAGACAGGTAAAGAGTTCTGGTATTCCCATCTCTTTAAGAATTTTCCACAGTTTGTTGTGATCCACACAGTCAAAGGCTTTAGCGTAGCCAATTAAGTAAAAGTAGATGTTTTTCTGGAATTCCCTTGCTTTTTCCATGATTCAACGGATGTTGGCAATTTGATCTCTGGTTCCTCTGCCTTTTCTAAATCCAGTTTGTACATCTGTAAGTTCTCAGTTAATGTACTGCTGAAGCCTAGCTTGAACGATTTTGAGCATTATCTAGCATGTGAAATGAGCGCAACTGGATGGTAGTGTGAACACTCTTTGGCATTACCCTTGTTTGGGATTGGAATAAACAGAAGCTAACTTTAATTGGTTCAGTTATTTTAAAAAATTATCTTTCAAATGTATTTTTCTTTAACTCTGTCTACAGAAATATTACTGGGAAGTACCTAAAAATACTGAAAGGTGGTGGAAAGCAAGTGATAGTTCAAATCTAGAAACATACTGCGTATCTACCATGTCACCACTTACATTCTTTAAAATCCCCTTTATCAAAGATAGGGTATCAATTTCCAAGGGTTTGCTTTTTGACATTTCATCATTTACCTTGTCAACAAAATTGCTATGATTTATTAAGAAAACAAACAAACAAAAAAAAGGGCAATCTCAGAAAGACTGTTACTTGCCCAGCTTCATGAAATGAGTAAGTTTAGTTCAGTTTAGTTCAGTCACTCAGTCGTGTCCAACTCTTTGCGACCCCATGAATTGCAGCACGCCAGGCCTCCCTGTCCATCACCAACTCCCAGAGTTCACTGAGACTCACGTCCATAGAGTCAGTGATGCCATCCAGCCATCTCATCCTCTGTCATCCCCTTCTCCTCCTACCCCCAATCCCTCCCAGCATCAGAGTCTTTTTCAATGAGTCAACTCTTCTCATGAGGTGGCCAAAGTACTGGAGTTTCAGCTTTAGCATCATTCCTTCCAAAGAAATCCCAGGGCTGATCTCCTTCAGAATGGTCTGGTTGGATCTCCTTGCAGTCCAAGGGACTCTCAAGAGTCTTCTCCAACATCACAGTTCAAAAGCATCAATTCTTCAGCGCTCAGCTTTCTTCACAGTCAGAAAAGGCAAATTAAGCACCTTCTAGAATACAACCTACTATAAGTTTTATGCTTTATATTACTTTGTAGTAAACCCAAATACCACGGAAAACAAGTCAGAGTGAACCCAGAGAAATCTGACAGAAGTATGCTTGATACTTCCCACAACTTATCCCAGTTTAAAAGTATAATACTCACTAATGGCCAAAGGAAAACTGAACTCCAGTTTTCTTTCATGCATAGCTTTTATGAACACAAAGATTTCTAAGAATATACACCCAAATTAGGTAACCTCAAAATGAGATTTAACCTATACTATTAATAGCATGATTTTCCTTATTCAAAAATCCAACAAGTATATTTATGGTAAGAGATCAGCACAGAAATTATGATAAGGACTCAATTTTTAAGAAATGGATCAAAATCCAAGGTCATTATGTATAAAACAAGAGGGAAGGAAATGGGTAGCAATAGAAATTTTACCTGACTCATGGTAAAATGTAATTTACATAAGTCTATAATGACAAAATCAGAATAGTGAGAACAAAAGAACTTTGCAGCAGTGAAAGAAATGGAGTGAAAAGCAAAGTGGCTATGCTGCTGCTGCGAAGTCGCTTCAGTCGTGTCCGACTCTGTGCGACCCCAGAGACAGCAGCCCACCAGGCTCCCCCGTCCCTGGGATTCTCCAGGCAAGAACACTGGAGTGGGTTGCCATTTCCTTCTCCAATGCAGGAAAGTGAAAAGTGAAAGTGAAGTCGCTCAGTCGTGTCCAACTGTTCTCGACCCCATGGTCTGTAGCCTACCAGGCTCCTCCATCCATGGGATTTCCTAGGCAAGAGTACTGGAGTGGTGTGCCATTGCCTTCTCCAAAAACTCGTCAAAGTTTGATATAAACATTACGGTTAAGCCTTATGATTAAATATTATGATTTAAACTTTTTCAAAAGTTGCTAAAACAAGTCCAAAAGTACTTTAAGATGAGAGAAAAGACTCAGGTGGTCTATGAAAGAAATATAAGAAACCAACAAAAAGACATGTAAGATCCCAGATAGGTTAAAGAGGCCACTGAAAATATATAAGGTAACCAAGCTACTGAGATCAGGAGTGCAATGGTGGTGATGGTCTTGGCAATGAGCAGAGTTATTCTTTGCTGGAAAACAATTATAAAATGAGTCTATTTTAAGAGCAAAAGAACAGAATATGCTGTGTCTATTCTTTGAAGTAGATATGAAAGTCTTATAATTACCATTTGAGAACATTGCTTCTTGTTCTATATTAATGTGTTCTTTGTTATCAAAAGAGTATCAGTCAATAATTACCAAATTCACCCTACTAAAAAAATTAAAGAATCAACTCTAAATTTATACAATCAAGTAACAGAAGTTGAGAATCAACTCTAAACTTAACACAACCAAGTATCAAAAGTTGAGAGTCACATACATCCTCAAGTGTTCAATTCTCACGTGAGGTCTACCTGTATGATTTCACTGAGTATCAGCAGTGTACCATTTTTTACCTAATGTCTTTCTTTAAAATGGCTATTTGTTGAAATGCTAGCACAAATCATTAAGATGCTTGTAACAAGTACTTCTCAAGTGACACAAACCTAAACGGCTTTCAAGTTCTGACATCATCTATTTATATCTTCTTAGTCTTTGAAAGTCATTTTGCAAAGATTGTGTGTCACTTTCCGGAAATACTTTGGTTGGCCCAAAAGTTTGTTTGAGTTTTCCGTAAAATGTTATGAAAAGCCTGAACAAACTTTGGGGCCAACCCTAGGGGGTTCCCAGGTGGCGCTAGTGGTAAAGAACTATTTTACCGGCCAATGAAGGAGACGTAAAATACACAGGTTCAATCCCTGGATCGGGAAGATCCCTTGGAGGAAGGCATGGCAACCTATTCTAGTATTCTTGCCTGGAAAATCCCTTGAACAGAGGAGCCTGGCAGGCTATAGTCCATAGGGTCACAAAGAGTTGGACATGGCAGTAGTGACTTTGTAAGCACACACAGTCTGTGAAGATGCTTGCGTTTGTGTCATTTGTGAAAAGCTCTTTCTGACTAACCCTTTTTAGCCCATGAAATCAGGATGTAATGTGCAATAGTTATAATTTTCTGATATCTATATCCCCCATCTCTTACAGAGTTTCAATTAGGGAGATTCAACCAGGCAGTCAGTGATGGACAGGGAAGCCTGGCGTGCTGCAGTCCGTGGGGTCACAAAGAGTCGGACACAACTGGGCAACTGAACTGAACTGAATCTCTTCCCAAAAAGTTGCCTAATGTAATAGCTAAAAATGATGAGAGCCTATACCCTGAAAACGGCAAAAGAATATTATTATCAAATGTGCAAGAGAAATTTTATTGAGTTTCAAATATAACAACCCATTTTCCTCACAGTTTCGTAAGTAATAAGTGGCAGAGCTGGGATTCAAACCCAGGAACCTGGCATCAGGGACCAAGTCATTAGAGACTGTAGTATATAGACTTCTTGTCACAATGCATTGTAGAATTAATAAGATCAACTATAATATCTGAAAGTTTTAAACGGTAACTTTAGAAGATAATGAAGACAGTTCTGTTAAAGTCTATATTCAGCTTACTGAGTATTAAGCCCAGTATTGATGACTACTAAACACCTAGTTTGTGTTGTTCTTAAAAAGTTCTATTTCTGTTAACACTGCAATTAACAAGAATCTGTAGAGCAATGTCAGAGGCTTTTTCATCATGCATATGAATCAATTTGCTATGTTAGGAAAAAAGTAGACAATTCTGTGCTTTTGTAAACAAATGTACTTCAAATGCAAATATCTTGTGTTATCAGTCATTAACTTGCCACATACTTTCCCTACAGAATCAAAAGCTCCTTTTCTATTGCAATAAGCACTGTAAACTTCATCACACGATATGTTCAAAATTATGCTTTTCAAATAAGGATGAAAATAAAGTTTATAGAAGCACATAGTAAAACAAGAGAAAGGTAAGGCAAAACATAAATATAGCAATGTGATACTGTCTACTGACATATGGAAGGACTACCTTTGATTCTGAAAGTTTTATCTTTCCTACTTTACCCTTTTTCTATTAAATATGCCCCCTATTGTGGGGAGGGGAGATAACAATTCTGTCCCACAATTTCATCTAGTGAAAGACTGGTATTAAACACTTTGGTATTTCCAATACAAAAGTGAAGAGATGGCTTTACTTTGGCCAGATGCTAACTTGTTTCAGAAAAAGTTGCCCATTTCTTCTCAATTAAAGCAATAATTTAGTAAATAACTTCAAAAATACAGGTTATCTGTCTAAATTACCAGAAAAAAAAAATTCCAACATCAAAATGAAACTTCTACCTTTCATAAAGCAATTATCTACTTTTATCAGGAAACTTAAATTTGGATAATGTATATTGAAAAAAGAAATTTCACTAATTTTTCTTTCCTTCGGGAAATAAGTGGTTTGGGAAAAAAGAAAGCAAGCAAAATTACCACAAATAAAATGACAATTCATTTGCAACTGAGTACAGTCATTTCACATATATTTTCCCACTGGAGATAATGATGTGGTAAAGAAATGGATACCAGATGCTTTTTAGTCTGTTTTCTACCAATGATAATAAATGATGAAATGTGATTTCACTAACTTATAAGCTAACAGCTGGATCCTTAGGGAGTGTGGTATAAGTGTAAGGTATTTCTGATATGTTCAGCTAGCATCTCTTCCACAAAACACAAAGGCATGCCAAGGAGATCCTTAGGCATGTGTTACTGCTACTATCATGTGATAAGATTTGTATCATCTTTCTACATCAAAAAAAAGGTCAGAAACTACTTTAATGAGAATGATGAACAGGAATGGCTATTTTTTAAAAAAATCCTCTGTTGACTATGAGGACTTCCCTGCAGTTCAGAAGGTAAAGAGCCTGCCTGCAATGTAGGAGACCCAGGTTTCATCCTTCAGTCAGGAAGATGACCTGGAGAAGGGAATGGCAACCCACTCCAGTATTCTTGCCTGGAGAATCCCATGGACAGAGGATGTTGGCAGGCTACAGTCCATGGGGTTGCAGAGTCGGACATGACTAGCAACTACTACTAACACTATTTTTGACTATGAATGAATAAAAGGTAAAGACAGAAATTGTTTCAACCATGTAAACCCTGTGCATGCATGTGTACACGCTGAGTTGCTCAGTCGTGTCCAACTCTTTGGGACCCCATGAACTGTTGCCTACCAGGCTCTTTTGTCCATGGAATTCTCCAGGCAAGAATACCAGAGTAGGTAGCCATTCCCTCCTCCAAGGGATCTTCCTGACCCAGGGATCGAACCCAGGTCTCCTGCATTGCAAGCAGACTCTTTACTGTCTGAGCCCCATGTAAACGTTAATACATTCCTAATACTAAAATAATTATCTCCCTTTGATTCTATAGTTATGATACATCCTCAGTGTGTTTTCATAAGAGTATTGTTTTGAGAACAAAACTCCCATCAAGAATTACTGGGGCAAAAAGACTGCATTGAACCTGTGCTTGTGCTTAGTTGTTCAGTCATGTCCAACTCTTTGCAGCCCCATGGACTGTAGCCTGCCAGGTTCCTTTGTCCATGGGGATTCTCCAGGCAAGAATACTGGAGTGGGTTGCCATGCCCCTCCGCAGGGGATCTTCCCAAGCCAGGGATCGAACCCAGGTCTCCCGCACTGCAGGTGGATTCTTTACTGTCTGAGCCACCAGGGAAGCCCCTGTACTGATCTGAAAACTTCATCAAACAAGAGCTTTAGGCCTATAATTTACCTAATGTGATAAAAAGATGTACGCAGGAAGAGCTGGTATAGGGAGGGATCGAGTCAACTGAGGAGTCTGGTTAACTGATTTTTTCTGGAATAGATTTATAACAAACACCCTAAGATAAAATATTCAAAATGAAGCTTTCTATTATTTGTAGTTCTATCCAAAATTTTAATATTAAAAATAAGAATAAAGAAATGATTATATACAAGGTTATAATAATACAAGTGGTTGATAAACCACACTGAAAAAACACTAATGCTATTTTAAATGTAAATAATATACAATTTTAAATGAAAAATAAAACTTTTATGAGGAAATGCCCTTTTTAAAAGTCTCAAAGTTTGAAGTTAAAATAGTATTTAAAATGTAGCTATTATTAAAATTAAAATGGCAAAGCAAAAATCTCAAAACTCCACAAGTTCTCCAAATGATATACTCTGTAACTGGGCAAATTACTAAACTCCCCTCAAATTCAGTTTACATTTACTTCACAGTTTTGAAGGCAATAAATAAAAATGGGTTATGTGAGAAATAGTCAATATAAAAGTAATAACCTGCTTTCTGGCACTGAAAGTAATAAAAATTTTTCCTATGGTTTAATAAGCAGTTACGGCAACAATAGCCATTATCCATAGGTTTAAAGACTATTGACATTCAGTACGTATCGGGGTGAACTACAAAATGTGAGACATTTATTGCTCACCAAGTATCCATGTGCTGTCCACATGTCCCAGACCCTTAACAATAGAGCAGGGCCATGAGACTGGTTCTGGTTAATGGGATATGAGTAGAAATGACCTGTTTGTCATTTCATGACTGAAACATTTAAGAGCCAATGGAACAATGGAAAACTAGACATTTTTATAAAAATACACTTCTACATAAGTAAAAAAAAAACCTCATGCTATAAACCCAATTTGTTTCACATCTTTCTCTTTACCTATACACACTTATTTTTGCATGCCGAACCACTTGATTTAGTTTCATTATGACACTTCACCCTAGAAAAAGAACATTCTCCTACATAATAATAAAGTATCACACTTAAATTTAATGTTGATACAATTATCTACTATATAGTCCATATTCAAATTTCCTTGATTACTTCAATAAAGTCCTCTAAAGGGACAATCCAGGATCAATCAATTAATCAACAATGACATTGTATCTGGTCATTGTATCTTTTAGTCTTCTTCAACCAGAACCCTTTTCCAAACTACGTTTCTAAATTTTTTTTTTTTTTGCCCGGGGGGGGGGCGGGGGGGGGGGGGGGCGAAGGGGCAGCAGCGGGGGAGGAATGTGTGTGGAGCCTGTGGCTTGACGGATCTTAGTTCCCTGAGGAGGTATCAAACCCTGAGACCTGGCAGTGAGTCCTAACTACTGGACTGCCAGGGAATTCCTGTTTTTAATCTTTCAAACCACTGATATTTTGAGGAGCTAATGTCAATTTTTTACAGAGTCTTCTTTAAGTTAAACTGTTTTGCTTTTTTCCCCTCATGATTAGAGTCAGGTTAAAAGAGGCTCGTTTTTATACATACGTGCTATGCTGTGCTTAGTTGCTCAGTCGTGTCCGACTCTTTGCGACCCCATGGATTGCAACCCTCCTCTTTCCATGGGGATTCTCCAGGTAAGAATACAGGAGTGGGTTGCCATGCCCCTCTCCAGCTTTTTTAATTTATATATATATATATACATAATACACATAACAAATCTTGGCTAGTGCAGTCATCACAGAAAGCACGGAAGATATGGGGTTTTAAACTCTAGAATACATACTCTCCAGGCAAACATTAACCACTCCCACTTCAAAACTGCATGCTCAATCCTGACCTCTCCCTAAGCCTGAGGGTTACATAACCAACTCACTGTTGGGTATCTTTAACTGGCTGTCCTACAGAAAAGTTCAAATTTAGTATGTTCAAAACTCATCTCAGCCACAAAACTTAATGCTACTCTCTTCCTCTGATATTCCTTCTCTAACTCAAATTCACCTAATCTCTAAAGCCTAGTCAAGACATTTCCCTCTGCCTTTACCCATAATAACTAAGACACCAAGATTTAATTTGTATTGCTTAAATCCATTCACTACTATCAAACTAAACTGTCTTTATTCTAGAATTTTAGGATTTTTCTTTCCTAGATCTCTTGCAACACAGCTTTCAGTCTTACCATCTTCCTCATTGTTATAGCTTAATGCATTCAAAACTAAAATTTAATCAAATGACTCACCTCTTAAATCCTTAAGGAATGTAACAGAATTCAAACTCAACATTACCTACAAGGATTTACAAAATTTCTTACCTACATTTCTAGACACTTTTTGACTTGCACTGATACTTCTTTCAGTTACACTGCTATCTTCACTTTAGTCACTGGATATCAGCTTTGTAATTTTTGCCATAAGCCTTCTCTGAGGCAAAAGACATTTCATGGAGATAGAGGAACAATGACCTTTGAAGATCATTAACTTTATTCTATGTAAATTTCACAAATACTTTGATCAGGAAATATTTGCTTAGCTCCCATAGTATGTGAAAGACATCCTATTAAGAACTGTGAGATGGACCTCCCTGGACCCCTCTGTTTCCAATGCAGGGGGGCCAGGTTTGATCCCTAGTCAGGGAACTAGATCCCACATACTGCAACCAAGACTCAGCTCAGCCAAATAAAGAACAAGAAGAAAGAACTATGAGAGATGTAAGAAAAGTTAGACATATATCCTGTTCTAGGCAGAGTTTCCAGTACAGAATGCAGATTTTTTTTTTTTAAGGCACATATACAATTACAGGTAGGCAGAAAAGGACCACAGGTGTAAGTATACTTAAAGTAAGTTTAGAGGAGGGAAAAATTATTTCTGAGTGGTAAATTATTTCTGAGTGGAAGGAAATCAGGAAAGGTTTCCTAGAAGAGGTGGCAGTTGGCAGCCTTGAAGAATATGAAAGGTGGACATGGATGTGAAGGAAATACTCTTAGTTATTGCCAATTCACTGTCTCCAAGGCAACTATTCTAAATCAGCTTTTGCCCCTACATACATGAGGAATATATTATTTTAGTAATAATGGCTCATTAAAACTGATCCTCAAAGGGAGAACGGTATAAGCAGGATGCCATCTCAGAATCTGGTAAGTGTCATTTGGGGAAAAGCTCTTGAGGTGCTTTTGCCCTCTAAATGAGCATCTCCTCTCAAGAGGTGCTGTGTGCCAAGTCACTTCAGTAGTGTCTGACTCTTTGCAACCCCATGGACGTGAGCCCGCCAGGCTCCTCTGTCCATAGGATTCTCCAGGCAAGAATACTGGAATGGGCTGCCATGTCCTCCTCCAAGGGATTCTTCCTGACCCAGGGATGAACCCACATCTCTTATTTCTTTCTGCATTGGCAGGCAGGTTCTTTACCACTAGTGCCACCTGGGAAGCCCCTCAAGAGAACACCTGACCAATTTCTAAGCAAGTTTCTCCAGATTCCTATAGTCTTCATACAGGTCACAAATCAAGACACAGATTCACAATAACAAAATCTTTTTTTTCCTCTTAGTTTAGCTAAGAATTTCTCAAACGGAAGATGAATGACATCAAAAGAATAAAGCAATACAAGAATTTATAGATATTAAAAGAGCAGACATGCTTATTCACTATAGCATTTCTATCCTAAAACACATTCACCACGTAAGTTTTTCCCACAAATAAAACTATTTTAAATATTGGATATAGTAACATCCTTTCCTCCTGGAAGAGCTGAGTTAGTGTGTAAGCTTATATAATAATTATTTAGAGATAGACAACTGATACTGAAAAACAGAAGTAACAGCTTCTATATCTCCCTTTTCTTTTACCTTTTCTCCCCAATATTAAAAAAGGTGAGATAAATGTTTATTTCTTTATAGAGCAAAGAGGTGCAAATTGCAAAAGCAACATTTTTATTGGAGTATACCCTGCACAGCTGAAAATACACAACACAAAACTGCTTCTGCAAGCACATTTAAGATAACAGTACTAATCCTGACTATCATATGCTCACAAGTCATTGTTAGCAGGAAAATGGAAGGGGAGAAAGCTAAAAGGAAACAGTTTCATAGGCTATTATAATAGTCAAAACATAAAGTAATGAGAATATAAACTAGGGTAAAGGCAATGAAAACAAAAGTATATATGAGAACAACGTTTTGCAGGCTGAAGTGAAGAAAAGATAAAAGCAAAGACAGAAATAGTCAAAAAATACTTTTGAGCCCAGGGTGCCCATGAAGAAAGTGCCACTTACTGATCCTAGATCTTTTTCAAGTCTTCCGGCATAGAGATTCAAGAGGTAGGCTTTTCTAGTAAAGGTAACTGGGTTGTCCAAAGAAGGAAAGGATGAAATGAAGGTAAATGATGGAGGCACCAATTGTGTGCTAGAACAAGGGAAATATTATATTCATTCTCAACCTTTGAAAATCTTGGTTCTACTTTTTAAGTTGTTCATTTAAACAACATTAAAATCACCTTTTAGGCCTCACCATTTACTAACATATATGCACACACAAAATTGCAAAACTAGGACTGCAATAATCATACTGTTAAAACTTGCTTATTTCCTTTAATGGTATATTGTTGCTACTAAGTCACTTCAGTCATGTCTGACTCTGTGCAACCCCAAAGACAGCAGCCCACCAGGTTCCTCTGCCCCTGGGATTCTCCAGGCAAGAATACTCAAGTGGGCTGCCATTTTCTTCTCCAAAGCATGCATGCACATTTGCTTCAGTTGTGTCCAATTTTGTGCAACCCTATGGACAGCAGCCCACCAGGCTCCTCTGTCCACGGGATTCTCTAGGCAAGAATACTGGAGTGGGCTGCCATTTCCTTCTCCATAATGGTATATTACTTGTTAGTAATTTATCTAGTATATTACTTGTTAGTAATTTATCTAGTATACAGAGTCCTACTTCCTTAAAAAAAAAAAAAAAAGATGCACAGTGTATACCATCAACTATTTAACTGCTATTTATATTCATTTAGTTAGTTGGGTTTTTTTGTTGGTGGTGAGTTGATTTTCCAACTTTTATGTATTTATATTTCACTAAAGAATGCTCAAACTACCGCACAATTGCACTCATCTCACACGCTAGTAAAGTAATGCTCAAAATTCTCCAAGCCAGGCTTCAGCAATATGTGAACCGTGAACTTCCTGATGTTCAAGCTGGTTTTAGAAAAGGCAGAGGAACCAGAGATCAAATTGCCAACATCTGCTGGATCATGGAAAAAGGAGGAGAGTTCTAGAAAAACATCTACTTCTGCTTTACTGACTATGCCAAAGCCTTTGACTGTGTGGATCACAACAAACTGTGGGAAATTCTGAAAGAGATGGGAATACCAGACCACCTGACCTGCCTCTTGAGAAATCTGTATGCAGGTCAGGAAGCAACACTTAGAACTGGACATGGAACAACAGACTGGTTCCAAATAGGAAAAGGAGTACGTCAAGGCTGTATGCTGTCACCCTGCTTATTTAACTTATATGCAGAGTACATCATGAGAAACGCTGGACTGGAAGAACACAAGCTGAAATCAAGATTGCCAGGAGAAACATCAATAACCTCAGATATGCAGATGACACCACCCTTATGGCAGAAAGTGAAGAGGAACTAAAAAGCCTCTTGATGAAAGTGAAAGTGGAGAGTGAAAAAGTTGGCTTAAAGCTTAACATTCAGAAAACAAAGATCATGGCATCCGGTTCCATCACTTCATGGCAAATAGATGGGGAAACAGTGGAAACAGTGGCAGACTTTATTTTCTGAGCTCCAAAATCACTGCAGATGGTGACTGCAGTCATGAAATTAAAAAACACTTACTCCTTGGAAGGAAAGTTATGACCAACTTAGATAGCATATTCAAAAGCAGAGACATTACTTTGCCAACAAAGGTCCGTCTAGTCAAGGCTATGGTTTTTCCAGTGGTCATGTATGGATGTGAGAGTTGGACTGTGAAGAAGGCTGAGCACCGAAGAATTGATGCTTTTGAACTGTGGTGTTGGAGAAGACTCTTGAGAGTCCCTTGGACTGCAAGGAGATCCAACCAGTCCATTCTGAAGGAGATCAGCCCTGGGATTTCTTTGGAAGGGATGATGCTAAAGCTGAAACTCCAGTACTTTGGTCACCTCATGCAAAGAGTTGACTCACTGGAAAAGACTCTGATGCTGGGAGGGATTGGGGGCAGGAGGAGAAGGGGACGACAGAGGATGAGATGGCTGGATTGCATCACTGACTCGATGGACATGAATCTCAGTGAACTCCAGGAGCTGGTGCTGGACAGGGAGGCCTGGCGTGCTGCGATTCATGGGGTCGCAAAGAGTCGGACACAACTGAGTGACTGATCTGATCTGATTACCAATACTGCAAAAGGACATTTAAAAATATGAATTTTTATGTCCTCCAAGATTTATATAGGCCAGATTCCCTGAAGTGGGGTTAGTGAATAATGCGCATTTAAAATTTAGACTGACACAGTAGCGCAAAATTATCCTCCAAAAAGGCTGTAACAAGTCCTCTCCTGCATTTCTAAACCATCAATTGTTGGAATGAAAAAAGAAGACCCAAATTCCTCCCATTTGTTTCCCTAATACACCGAACCCTAATCCTTTTCATTCATGTCCAATGTGAAGTTTCTATCTAAACTCTACAACATTAAGTTAATCTATTTTTACAAGAGCTAACTGGATTTTCTTCCAGAGACTGAACTGATAAATTCTTAACAGAAGGTGGTACTCACTCGTCAACCAACAGAAAACTGTGAGGGCATTTTTGGTATTAATAACACTTGAGGGTTGCATTTGGCAGTAGTGAGTCGGACACTGAACCACAGAGCAGTCAAGCACAATGACTGTCTTACCCAAAATGCCAAGAGAACTCTCCTAACCTGTGGTTGGGAAATATACAATTGAGGTATGCTGCTCAATTTTAAGTGTAAGAAGTCTGGAAAGACAAAGAGGTTCAAGTGGGGACATAATAACAATTTGAGTTTTGTGAACTACATGCAATATTGTTAAGTTTCTTTTCCTTGACCTAGTTCCTTAAGTAAGACTTTCAGTTCAGTTCAGTCGCTCAGTCATGTCCGACTCTTTGCGACCCCATGAATCACAGCACGCCAGGCCTCCCTGTCCATCACCAACTCCCGGAGTTCACCCAGACTCACGTCCATCGAGTCAGTGATGCCGTCCAGCCATCTCATCCTCTGTCGTCCCCTTCTCCTCCTGCCCCCAATCCCTCCCAGCATCAGAGTCTTTTCCAATGAGTCAACTCTTCGGATGAAGTGGGTTTCTAAAGAAACTTAATCTGACTGATGTCTTCTGAAATTCTCTGCTTCAATTTTTGACTACTGTGGCTTACAGGTATAGATTATTTCTCTTCTTGTTCTGCGAGATTTAATGTATATGTTTGTCAGTGGATGCACTATTTTGGATGCAACCTTGGACACTGGAAAGAAACGAAACCAGAACTTAAGAGATTTTTCAAAAGATGCCCAAAGTTCTTCAGCCATTTCTGAATTAATAACTTTAATACTTTTTACTTCTTAAAATCATGATTTCTTTGTGTCCCTAACTCTGTGTTCCCTACACAGTATCTAGACAGTAACTGTACTACATACAAAGTCAGCTCAATAAACTTTCAATAAGAGGTTGGGTCTTTAATACTAGGAAATTTACAAACAAATCTTAATGAAAACTGGTTTATTATTTAGGAAACTTCTATAGGACATAGACTAAAGAGGGCCCAAAACATAAAAACAAACAAAACCTAAGCATCCATAATATATAATATGTGGTTGTTCACCCCATAGTCAGAGGGCTATCATATGTAAAATTAATTTACACATACTTGGTTTTGTTAAGCTGTCGAGACATTTTGCAAGATTAATTTTTTGGCAGTCGTATCTTTACACTCAAATCAGGACTTTTTTTTTTTTTTTTTAATTGTCTTTCAGCATGTAAATATTTTGCACAGTGGCAGCTGGAGTGTGCACAGAATTTTTGTGTTTTAGTGCCATTATATTAAATATAATCTTTCTTTGCATTAACCATACTGCCTTTCAAAAGGCTGCATAATGCCACCAGAAATGAATGAACATATTGGTTTTTCTGTACCTTGTCAGCATTGGGAATTAGCTCTAAAGCACTTCTTTTGGGAGAAGGTAGGTTGTCTAACTCAGTGAAACTAAGCCATGCCTGTGGCGCAACCCAAGACAGGTGGGTAATGGTGGAGAGATCTGACAGAATGTGGTCCACTGGAGAAGGGAGTGGCAAACCACTTCAGTATTCTTGCCTGAGAACCCCATGAACAGTATGAAAAGGCAAAATGATAGGATACTGAAAGAGAAACTCCCCAGGTCAGTAGGGGCCCAATATGCTACTGGAGATCAGTGGAGAAATAATTCCAGAAAGAATGAAGGGATGGAGCCAAAGCAAAAACAATACCCAGCTGTGGATGTGACTGGTGATAGAAGCAAGGTCCGATGCTGTAAAGAGCAATATTGCATAGGAACCTGGAATGTCAGGTCCATGAATCAAGGCAAATTGGAAGTGGTCAAACAAGAGATGGCAAGAGTGAATGTCGACATTCTAGGAATCAGCGAACTAAAATGGACTGGAATGGGTGAATTTAACTCAGATGATCATTATATCTACTACTGCGGGCAGGAATCCCTCAGAAGAAATGGAGTAGCCATCATGGTCAACAAAAGAGTCTGAAATGCAGTACTTGGATGCAATCTCAAAAACGACAGATGATTTCTGTTCATTTCCAAGGCAAACCATTCAATATCACAGTAATCCAAGTCTATGCCCCAACCAGTAATGCTGAAGAAGCTGAAGTTGAACAGTTCTATGAAGACCTACAAGACCTTTTAGAACTAACACCCAAAAAAGATGTCCTTTTCATTATAGGGGACTGGAATGCAAAAGTAGGAAGTCAAGAAACACCTAGAATAACAGGCAAATTTGGCCTTGGAATACGGAATGAATCAGGGCAAAGATTAAAACAGTTTTGCCAAGAAAATGCACTTGTCACAGAAAACACCCTCTTCCAACAACACAAGAGAAGACTCTACACATGGACATCACCAGATGGTCAACACCGAAATCAGATTGATTATATCCTTTGCAGCCAAAGATGGAGAAGCTCTATACAGTCAACAAAATCAAGACCAGGAGCTGACTGTGACTCAGATCATGAACTCCTTATTACCAAATTCAGACTGAAATTGAAGAAAGTAGGGAAAATGACTAGACCATTCAGGTATGACCTCAATCAAATCCCTTAAGATTATACAGTGGAAGTGAGAAATAGATTTAAAGGCCTAGATCTGATAGAGTGCCTGATGAACTATGGAATGAGGTTTGTGACACTGTACAGGAAACAGGGATCAAGACCATCCCCATGGAAAAGAAATGCAAAAAAGCAAAATGGCTGTCTGGGGAGGCCTTACAAATAGCTGTGAAAAGAAGAGAAGCAAAAAGCAAAAGAGAAAAGGAAAGATATAAGCATCTGAATGCAGAGTTCCAAAGAATAGCAAGGAGAGATAAGAAAGCCTTCCTCAGTGATCAATGCAAAGAAATAGAGGAAAACAACAGAATGGGAAAGACTAGAGATCTCTTCAAGAAAATTAGAGATACCAAGGGGACATTTCATGCAAAGATGGGCTCGATAAACGACAGAAATGGTATGGACCTAACAAAAACAGAAGATATTAAGAAGAGGTGGCAAGAATACACAGAAGAACTGTACAAAAAGTAACTTCACGACCCAGATAATCACGATGGTGTGATCACTCACCTACAGCCAGACATCCTGGAATGTGAAGTCAAGTGGTCCTTAGAAAGCATCACTACAAACAAAGCTAGTGGAGGTGATGAATTCCAGTGGAGCTATTTCAAATCCTGAAAGATGATGCTGTGAAAGTGCTGCACTCAATATGCCAGCAAATTTGGAAAACTCAGCAGTGGCCACAGGACTGGAAAAGGTCAGTTTTCATTCCAATCCCAAAGAAAGGCAATGCCAAAGAATGCTCAAACTACCGCACAATTGCACTCATCTCACACGCTAGTAAAGTAATGCTCAAAATTCTCCAAGCCAGGCTTCAGCAATACGTGAACCGCGAACTTCCTGATGTTCAAGCTGGTTTTAGAAAAGGCAGAGGAACCAGAGATCAAATTGCCAACATCCACTGGATCATGGAAAAAGCAAGAGAGTTCCAGAAAAACATCTACTTCTGCTTTATTGACTATGCCAAAGCCTTTGGCTGTGTGGATCACAACAAACTGTGGGAAATTCTGAAAGAGATGGGAATACCAGACCACCTGACCTGCCTCTTGAGAAATCTGTATGCAGGTCAGGAAGCAACACTTAGAACTGGATATGGAACAACAGACTGGTTCCAAATAGAAAAAGGAGTACGTCAAGGCTGTATATTGTCACCCTGCTTATTTAACTTATATGCAGAGTACATCATGAGAAATGCTGGACTGGAAGAAACACAAGCTGGAATCACGATTGCCAGGAGAAATATCAATAACCTCAGATATGCAGATGACACCACCTTTAAAAATGGCAGAAAGTGAAGAGGAACTAAAAAGCCTCTTGATGAAAGTGAAAGTGGAGAGGGATAAAGTTGGTTTAAAGCTCAACATTCAGAAAACAAAGATCATGGCATCCGGTCCCATCACTTCATGGCAAATAGATGGGGAAACAGTGGAAACAGTGTCAAACTTTATTTTTTTGGGCTCCAGAATCACTGCAGATGGTGACTGCAGTCATGAAATTAAAAGATGCTTACTCCTTGGAAGGAAAGTTATGACCAACCTAGATAGCATATTGAAAAGCAGAGACATTACTTTGCCCACAAAGGTCCGTCTAGTCAAGGCTATGGTTTTTCCAGTGGTCATGTATGGATGTGAGAGTTGGACTGTGAAGAAGGCTGAGCGCCGAAGAATTGATGCTTTTGAACTGTGGTGTTGGAGAAGACTCTTGAGAGTCCCTTGGACTGCAAGGAGATCCAACCAGTCCATTCTGAAGGAGATCAGCCCTGGGATTTCTTTGGAGGGAATGATGCTAAAGCTGAAACTCCAGTACTTTGGCCACCTCATTCAAAGAGTTGACTCATTGGAAAAGACTCTGATGCTGGGAGGGATTGGGGGCAGGAGGAGAAGGGGACGACAGAGGACGAGATGGCTGGATGGCATCACTGACTCGATGGACGTGAGTCTGAGTGAACTCCGGGAGTTGGTGATGGACAGGGAGGCCTGGCGTGCTACGATTCATGGGGTCTCGAAGAGTCAGACACGACTGAGCGACTGAACTGAACTGACTGAGGTACCTACCTGGCTATGTGTAAAATGTCTTACTAAATTTGTTTCAGATTAAAAAATATTTTTTCAACCGATCACTTATAATCTGTACTTCCATTTATGTGAATTATTCTTTGCTCATCTATTGAGATCTTGATTTCTGTATGAACTGTCAATTATTCAGTCAGGCCTGTTCTTCAGAAGCATTTTTGCGAAGTCTAAGGTTTTTTTCTTTTTATTGTGAAATTAATATTTGTACATTATAAATATTTGAGACTGTAGATAAAGGAGAAAGTACCTATTATTCTATCACTCTAATGTAACTACAGTATATATATATACACATATATATATATATATATATATATATTGGTCTTTTATGAGCAAAAGCATTTTGGTTTTAGCAATACTCCTCCTACAGTATTTAATTTTCTTTACCTAAGGGGAGAACATGATGAAATGCTTCTTAAAAGTTCTAACTTTAACCTGGTGTCTTAAAGCTACAAAAAAAAAAAAAAAAAAAAAAAGACTTTAATTTCTGGTAGCTATTTAATTTTATTTTTCTTATCACTTATATGAATTTTTCATAATGAACATGTATTACACTCTCACAGGGGTGTTGTGAGGTTTGAAAGAGAAAAAGTGTATGGAACTCACTTAGCAAACTATCTTGCAGTTATGAGACTAGGAACAGAATAAAGTACTTTTTGAATAAAGACATCACTAAACAACTAAAGTCTATCAACTAAAGTCTATCTAGGCAATTTAGTATTCTAGAACCTTGCTACTCTAAGTGTGGATTACAGACCAGGTGTACTATACTACCTGATTGTTAGAAACTCAAGACTCAGACCCTGCTCCAGATTTACTAAATCACAATCTGCATTTTAAAAGATGTTCAATGAACATCTCCCAAGAATGTGTCTTAAACTTGGCTACATACTTAAGTCACCTGGAAAACTCTACAGGTACTTATGCCTTAGGTACTACCCCTGGATATACTGATTTCACTGTTAGGGGAATGGGCTGGGAACAAGGATTTTAAGTCATCCTCCTGGTGATTTTAGTGTCTAGCAAAGTTTGAAACAACTGCTTCAGAACACAGGAAACTGAAATAGCTCACCAAGACAGGTGGAAACCACTTCGTACCAGAGTCATCTGTGCAAAGAAACACACCATAGCATCTTAGTATTACTCTGAAACTCACTTTCATTTCTTGAGGATCAATTTTTCCACAGCGATATAATGCTTAAAAGCTATCATTCCCTCAAACAACATAAAGGTTAAAGTTCTAGAAAAATTCAAAATCTAGCACTCTTCAATTCTGTACCTTTTTCTCCAATATTCAGATTTAGAAATCACTAAGTAAGTATTATGTTCACAGCAATATGTGAACCGTGAACTTCCTGATGTTGAAGCTGGTTTTAGAAAAGGCAGAGGAACCAGAGATCAAATTGCCAACATCTACTGGATCATGGAAAAAGCAAGAGAGTTCCAGAAAAACATCTACTTCTGCTTTATTGACTATGCCAAAGCCTTTGACTGTGTGGATCACAATAAACTGTGGAAAATTCTGAAAGAGATGGGAATACCAGACCACCTGACCTGCCTCTTGAGAAATCTGTATGCAGGTCAGGAAGCAACAGTTAGAACTGGACATGGAACAACAGACGGGTTCCAAATAGGAAAAGGAGTACATCAAGGCTGTATATTATCACCCTGCTTATTTAACTTATATGCAGAGTACATCATGAGAAACGCTGGGCTGGAAGAAACACAAGTTGGAATCAAGATTGCCGGGAGAAATGTCAATAACCTCAGATATGCAGATGACATCACCCTTATGGCAGAAAGTGAAGAGGAACTAAAAAGCCTCTTGATGAAAGTGAAAGTGGAGAGTGAAAAAGTTGGCTTAAAGCTCAACATTCAGAAAACAAAGATAATGGCATCCGGTCCCATCACTTCATGGCAAATAGATGTGGAAACAGTGTCAGACTTTATTTTTCTGGGCTCCAAAATCACTGCAGATAGTGACTGCAGCCATGAAATTAAAAGGTTACTTTTAACCTTTTACTTACTTTTACCGCTTACTCCTTGGAAGGAAAGTTATGACCAACCTGGATAGCATATTCAAAAGCAGAGACATTACTTTGCCAACAAAGGTTCGTCTAGTCAAGGCTATGGTTTTTCCTGTGGTCATGTATGGATGTGAGAGTTGGTCTGTGAAGAAGGCTGAGCACCAAAGAATTGATGCTTTTGAACTGTGGTGTTGGAGAAGACTCTTGAGAGTCCCTTGGACTGCAAGGAGATCCAACCAGTCCATTCCAAAGGAGATCAGTCCTGGGTGTTCTTTGGAAGGAATGATGCTAAAGCTGAAACTCCAGTACTTTGGCCACCTCATGCAAAGAGTTGACTCATTGGAAAAGACTCTGATGCTGGGAGGGATTGGGGGCAGGAGGAGAAGGGGACGACAGAGAATGAGATGGCTGGATGGCATCACTGACTCGATGGACGTGAGCCTGGGTGAACTCCAGGAGTTGGTGATGGACAGGCAGGCCTGGCGTGCTGCGATTCATGGGGTCGCAAAGAGTCGGACACGACTGAGCGACTGAACTGAAGTAAGTATTAATTATACTTTATTAAAAACTTCTTGAGAAAGATAACTACATCCTGACAAAAAATCAGGTCGTAACAAAGTCAATTGTTTTATTTGATCAGTGTAGAAAGGTAATTTCAAGGAAAATTATTAGGGAGAAATGAAAAGTCCACGTACTATTGTCAAATTTTCACCTGACTTCCTTCAGCAAATAACAATTTTTACAGTAAGTAAAACAAAATCTGTTCAGGTTACAGTGGCATGTTTCATATGAACAAATAAACAAATAAATAAAGGAGAGGAGAAAACCGTGTCTCTGAGACTATAGTAAAAGAAAGATTATCCAGAGGGCTTCTGCTTCTAAGATTGTTTTAAGACCACCGATGAAGCAATATGGTCTTATAATGTATACTGGGCATCTTTTTGTGTTATAAGCTGGGGGTGGGACTTTGAGAACTTGAATCATTTTACCATTAAAAAGTTATTTCTCACTTGAGCAAAACTTGGAGCTAAATGGAACAGTATCAGGTAGATCCTTGGTTTCTTGCTATTTCACTTTGCCACACAAGTTATTTACTGAATACCTTTTAAAGTGGTTAGTGGAGATGGAATCAGAGTAGACAGATAGCACTGAAGACTCTAGAGCCACCAAAATTGTTATTTTCATTGATTCATTCAACAAACACAGGCAGAATAAATTTTAAAAAACCACTGCAATAGCAGTTTGACAGAAAAAAAGTCACTCTTAATAGACTAATAAAAACAACACAATTACTTTAACAAGTGGAAAAATTATGTAAATAGCTTCAAAGATTATGCTTAACATAAATTACATTCTTTTTAAAATTAAGTCTTAAAAAGAATCCCCAAATGTCATAATATTATTAGCGTCACTATCATTATTTAAAATTGTTTTGGGAGATCTAAAAATACACAATTCCCTTATATATTTTATGTATATTTATTACATAGTATATGTAATATACCATGATTTACTGCATAGTGATACTTTAGCTATTATCACTTGATAATATCTTTGTGAGAGTTGGACTATAAAAGAAAGCTGAGCGCCAAAGAATTGATGCTTCTGAACTGTGGTGTTGAAGAAGACTCTTGAGAGTCCCTTGGACTGCAAGGAGATCCAACCATTCCATCCTAGAGGAAATCAGTCCTGAATAGTCATTGGAAGGACTGAGGCTGAAGCTGAAACTCCAATATTTTGGCCACTTGATGCAAAGAACTGACTCATTTGAAAAGACCCTCATGCTAGGAAAGATTGAAGGTGGGAGGAGAAGGGGATGACAGAGGATGAGATGGCTGGATGGCATCACCAACACAATGGACATGAGTTTCAGTAAGCTCCAGGAGTTGGTGACGGACAGGGAAGCCTGGCGTGCTGCAGTCCATGGAGTCGCAGAGTTGGACACGACTGAGCGACTCAACTGAACTGAATGCTTGTCTGCTTTCCTCTCCCTATTAAGTCACAGTTTTCAAAATTTTTGTATTTATTTTTTAGATAAACTACAGATACGTTATTCCAAGTTTCCCCAACACCTGACTAAATTTTTATTGAAAATATATTAAACAAATAATTCAGAAATACGTAGGCATTTTCAAAGTATTTTCTCTATTTGCCTTTCTGAAAGTTTTGAGGTGTTCTTTCTATGTCACATACATTTCTCATTAAAATTGCTTTATGAAAGAGAGGGGGAAAAAGCACAGGGGAAACTGCCCTTTTCATACATGAAAAACTAAATTTAAGAAGGTATTTCATTTTCAAGTCCAACCCTGATCTTACAAGCAAACTGTAGGCTTCTTTGCTCAGTCATTCACTATTAAATCTCATGTTTTCAAATAAGAATCCTCTATTAGTAGATCTCCTTCAACCAGGAAAAGCCTTCCATATCAGAACCAGCACAGATATGAGAAACCTGTAGCAAGAGATGACCCTATTCCATGAAGGCACACTTTGTTGTAATACCATCTTTAAAGTTAGATTATTCAAATTCATTCCCTATTTCGTTTTCCAACTAACTCCTGACAAACTACCTATTTTTTCTCTTGACTAATAATTTTTGGCAATTCATCCTTTATGCATTAAAAATAATTTTGGAATAATTCAATTTGTACCCTGTTTTTCTTTTGTTTTGGCTGCACCATGTAACTTACAGGATCTTAGTTCCTCAACCAGGGATTGAGACCAGGTCCAGGCAGTGAAAGTGCCAAGTACTAATCACTGGACAGCCAGAAAATTCCCAACCTGTTCTTACTTTTGTTGCATCTTTTTTTTTTTTTTTAACTTCTGCAATACTCAAATCCTTATACTAATCCCATAGGGCACTGTGGTAGGCAGTCTCCAAGATGGCCCCCAATGATGCCATCATCTGGTACTTATGGCCTGTGTAACTCACTCGTCTTGATTGTGAGCTGAACCTAGTGATTTGCTTTTAACAGATGGAATACAGAAAAAGTGACAATAAGTCCTCCTGAGGTTACATTATAAAAAGACTATTGCTTCTGTCAGGAGTACCTTCCCTTACTCTAAGGTAAGTCAGCTGCTGTACTGTAAGCTGCCCTACAGAGAAGTCTAAATGACAACAAAGTCTCTAGTCAGTAACCAGTGAGGAACTTTAGCCCACCAAGAGCCAAGTGAGTAAGCTTGAAAGCAGATCTGCTAATTAAGCCTGGTGATGACTGCAGCCCCCAATGATGCTTTGATGGTAGGAGGATTATAGCTTTGGGAGACACCCAGAGTCTAGAGGGCATCCAGCTAAACCACACCCAGATTTCTGGCTCACAGGAATTGGGAGATAGTGTTTACTGTTTTAAGTTGTGCAATTCTGAAGCAAGCTGTTATATAGCAATAGTAGTTATAATTAACAGTTTTTGACAAAATTCCTGGGAATCATTTACAGTATACTAATAGTTTAATAAAATTCCTTTCGCAGAAGCTAACGTAAAGCACTGTTCTATTTATAAGCACTTCTATTCTTATTATCTCTACTGAACAATTCTATGTACAATGTGGTGTGGGTAAGAACAGATAAATTCTGACTTATGCCCTGTATTTAAGGATCCTAAAATTTAATCTAATATACTCCTTTCTATACTCAACAAATTCTTAGATAACTTGCTCATTCCTGGATATCTGGCTTATCTATGAGCATATCTTTTATTAAGTTTTCCCCTCCTTTTTAAAATCTTTTTCCCCAAAGGATAAAGATGTCAAAGAACTTCTTAGAAAATCTTAATAACAATCTTAAGACACTATAGGGTCTCAATTATTAATATTTTTGAAAGCAGTTTAGGGGAATGATTTTTCATAATCTAAAGAGCAGCCTAAAGTCACAAAGCAAATGACAGTAATTCAGAGAGGACAACATTGAAATAAAGTCCCTCAACACTTATCTACAAGTCTATTTTAAGCTTGTTTGTATGAAATCATTCAGCTCAAACATTTAATAAGCACCTAAAGTGCCAGAAACTGTACTCAAGTGTTGAATTCAACTGAGATGAACAAGACACTGTCCATCACCACTCCTCTCCTCACCTCTCCCATCCTACAAGGATCCCCAGGACAGAGGAAGAAGACAATTACAATATGATATAATAGGTATTAAAAAAAGGTTAAAGGGAAAAAATAGGTGTGTCAAGAAGGGAACAATAAATCTTGCCTAAAAGAGACAAGCAGGTATCATAGAAAAGATGAAACTAGTTGGAATTTGAAAAATGAAGAGAAACTTGCCAGGTACACTGCCAGATATAGGAAAAATGGTAATCTAAGAAAAAAGAACAAATCACGCAATGCAAATGAGATTCACATAGATTCACTCCAGAAGACTCATGGCTAAGACTAATGAACCAGTCTTTCACAACCCATTTATTCATTAAAAGAACCTAAACATATACCATATGCCTGGCACTTGTACAATATTCAAATTCTATGTCAGGTAACAAAAAAAGAGCTATAAATGTGACATTAAGTTTTGACCTCAGGGAGCTTAGAGTCTAATTGAACTTCGGAGGAGCACGTGTTTATTTTAATTATGCCAATTCCAAATCAATTCCATTTCCTTCCTTCTCTTATCCTTTGGGCAAGCCACATTCTTTGCAAGCATCAGTTTCCTAATTTGTAAAGTGGGGATAATAGTATATGTGTGCCTCAAAGATTATAGTGAGGATTAAACAATGTAAGTAAAATATCCAAAACAGTGAGCTCAATAAATATTAGCATTATTGCTTTTATCATCACTGCTAAAAATAAGGCAATTAAAGGTTTCAGTTAAGAATTCCTCTGTTTTCTAAATCATAAAAGAACTCTTTTCTGTTTAGTTCCTTCCACTGTCTACAAAGTGTAAGAAGTGGTAATGTTATTATCAACTAAGGCATTAAGTACCCCTAGTCTGTCACAATGTCCCCCCCCCAAAAGGGTACTGAAAATAACACCTAATATATCAACATAGTCTCTGATGATATAACACAGGATTGATTCTATTAGTAGCAGAACTTTAAACTCTGTGTATAAAGTGTACTTAAAAAGTAATACTGAATAACTCAGGCAGAAAACCTTAATTCACTAAGGTTCTAAAATACAAAAAACTAAGAATTAAAAATAAGAAGCTATTATACATTGGAAGGGATGTTCTGAGGAGCATGAAATAAGAGAATTGCAGTAATTGATGAAAAAAGAGGAAAGGAAAATATGATGGCCTAAAATGAAGAAATAATTCACAGAAAGGGTGACTGAAGCTTAAAACTGAAAAAAGTTCACAAAACCAGGAGACAAACATGTCTCTGACCCAAGATTAAGAAAGCAATCCTTTGGAAAGATTATGTTACCTTAAATCTATTTAAAAATTAATTTTTAAAAGGGCACAACACTACTCAAATTTTTGGATGATTTCTTTAAGCTAAATTTCATTCTACAAAATCCTACTGTTCAAAGTTCAACAAAATCAAATTCAAAACAAAGATTTGCATTGAATGTGGAATTCCCAAAGCAAGGTATAAAAACCAAAAAGCAAATGATATAAAACTTCCAGAGAGGCTCAATCAAAAAGAAATAAATACTTATCAATTTTTAAGTACTTATAAGGCAATCACATTCCACTTGTTATATTTTTGCACTGATAATATCTAAGGTAAGCCTTCAACACAGAGAAGGAAACTCAGAATTATTTTATTCTTCTTAACTTTACCCATCATCTCTTTAAGCTGTAACTTCTTATCCTAAAATTACTCAAGGAACTCTCCCAGGACTTTTTTTTTTTTTTTTTACTAAGTCTGTTAACTTCTGGACTCAAAGTCTGACTCCCTGAGTTTCAAGAGCCAACTTTCCAAAGTGAAGACACTAAGGAATTTCTAAAACCACAAAAACTGAGTGATACAGCAACACTAAAAGAATGGGCAAATATTCTATTTGATTTCTAAAAGCAAAGACTTGGGATTTTTCCTGAAGTAAAAGTAAACTTCAATTTAAAAATTCTGCTTTAAATCTTATTTAATAATTGTTTTAAGGATCCAATGAGTATTAAGTATGACATTATCAACTTCAGTACAAGCTCCTCGAAGTAAATGGAGAAGTAGTATTTATATAATAATTAAGATTTCAAAACTAGGTTTTAGAAAAAGAAAAACCTGGGTTCAAAATCCCCTTCCTCCTGTGTAAGCTGTATAATCTTGACTTCCTAAGATTCAGTTTCCTTATGAATGAATTAATGAAATGAATGAATGAATGAATTATGAAATGAATTAATATCTACTCCAGGAGGTAAATATTAGGTAGATATTTTCCAAGAGTATTAAGTATGACATTGAACAATATACGGAAAATTTTTGATAAATGTTTCAAGAGGAGGGAGAGTAGGAAGAACTACCCTACCCATCTTTATATCTATTGTAACACCTAAACGTTAGTAATAAGAACAACATTAATGCTAATGGAAGGTAAAAGATTAATATTTCATGAGAACACTTTTAGGGTACTTTTGCATTTAATTAATCTTTGTTGATCAACAGAACACATTATAAGCTAACTACACCTTTTCATTTAATTACTACTGATATTGAACATCTTTTTATATATGTACTTGTCATTTTAGGTTCAATTTTGACACGGGTTACAAAACAGAAGTTAGAATTTGAGGAATAATAATGAAACTCCAGTACTTTGGCCACCTCATGCGAAGAGTTGACTCATTGGAAAAGACTCTGATGCTGGGAGGGATTGGGGGCAGGAGGAGAAGGGGACGACAGAGGATGAGATGGTTGGATGGCATCACTGACTCGATGGACGTGAGTCTGGGTGAACTCCGGGAGTTGGCGATGGACAGGGAGGCCTGGCGTGCTGCAATTCATGGGGTCACAAAGAGTCGGACACGACTGAGCGACTGAACTGAACTGAACAGTCTTACCCTTTTTGCCTAGTCATTCTTTTATTCCCACCCACCCCACCCCACCCCGACCTCCACACCCATGGTTCAGGCTTTCCAGAGGAACTAATGAAAATCCCTTACTGACCAATGGAAGACAAAGACTTTAGAAATTACTAACCAATAGAATTTATTTTGCATCCATATATACACAATGTTATCATAAGCCTTTATTTATTCCCACAACAAACATCTGAGATGGCCCTTACTACAGGCTTCCCTGGTAGCTCAGCGGTTAAAAGCGTCTGCCAGCAACGCAGGAGACCCAGGTTCGATCCCTGGGTTGGGAAGATCCCCTGGAGAAGGAAATGGCAACCCACTCCAGTATTCTTGCCTGGAGAATCCCATGGACGGAGGAGCCTGGTGGGCTACAGTCCACAGGGTCACAAAGAGTCGGACTCGACTGAGCGACTTCACTTCACTCACAGGTAAAGCACATTACTTTAAGTTCCAGGCCACAATTCCTCAATTTTTAATCCTATGCTACAGCCAGATAGTACTAAATGAAAATTTTGACATAATATGACCACAGCTTTTCTTCTGAGCTCTCTAATCTTACTTTTCATATATTTACCATTTTTTTAAAATCACAAAGCAGCAGAATTGGACAAACAGGAAAATTTCTCTCTTATAACTACTGTTGGCATGAAGCGTCTGCAAGAGCGGAGAAGAGCAGAATGAATCATACTGAACAAACATAAGCTGTCCCTAGAAAAAGAAGTACAAACTAGAGCTAATAAAGGAGTTCAGCAAAGGTGTAAGATACAAGATCAATATATAAAAACCAACTGTACTTTCATACACTAGCAATGAACAACCTAAAAAATGGAGTTAAGAAAATAATCCCACTAACAATATCATCCAAAGGAATAAAATGCTTAGGAACACACTTAACAAAAGAAGCACAATACTTGTACACTGAAAACCACAAAACTTTTTCAGTGAAAGAAATTAAGACTTAACAAATAAAAGGCATCCTATGCTCATACATCAGAAGACTTAATATTGTTAAGCTAGCTGCTGCTGCTGCTAAGTCGCTTCAGTCGTGTCTGACTCTGTGTGACCCCATAGACAGCAGCCCACCAGGCTCCCCCATCCCTGGGATTCTCCAGGCAAGAACACTGGAGTGGATTGCCATTTCCTTCTCCAATGCATGAGAGTGAAAAGTGAAAGTGAAGTCGATCAGTCATATCTGACTCTTCTCGACCTCATGGACTGCAGCCTACCAGGCTCCTCTGTCCATGGGATTTTCCAGGCAAGAGTACTGGAGTGGGGTGCCATCGCCTTCTCCAATTAAGCTAGCAATACTCCTCAAATTAATCTATAGATTCAAAGTAACTGCTGTCAATATTGCAGCTGCCTGTTTTACAGAAATAGACCAACAGAACCTAAAATTCATATGACAATGCAAGAACTCTACCATACTAAAACAACCTAAAAGAAAAACAAAGTTGGCAGACTCATGTTTCCCAATTTCAAACCTTACTACAAAGTTACAGTAATTGAAATAGTGTGATACTGGTATAAGGTGAGACACATAGGTTGACAGAATAAAACAGAGTTCAGAAATAAACTCTCATATTTACATTCAATTGATTTTTGACAAGGTGTCAAGACCATTCAATGGGAAAATAAGTCTTTCAAGACGCAGTAATGGCACAACTGGATAGTCACATATAGAAGAATGAAGTTGGATCTGTACCTCATCAGTTCAGTTCAGTCACTCAGTCATGTCCGACTCTTCGGGACCCCATGAGTCGCAGCACACCAGGCCTACCTGTCCATCACCAACTCCCGGAGTTCACTCAAACTCTCGTTGGTCGAGTCGGTGACGCCATCCAGCCATCTCATCCTCTGTAGTCCCTTTCTCCTCCTGGCCCCAATCCTTCCCAGCATCAGAGTCTTTTCCAATGAGTCAACTCTTTGCATGAGGTGGCCAAAGTACTGGAGTTTCAGCTTTAGCATCATTCCTTCCAAAGAACACCCAGGGCTGATCTCCTTCAGAATGGACTGGTTGGATCTCCTTGCAGTCCAAGGGACTCTCAAGAGTCTTCTCCAACACCACAGTTCAAAAGCATCAATTCTTTGGCGCTCAGCTTTTTTCACAGTCCAACTCTCACATCCATACATGACCACTGGAAAAACCATAGCCTTGACTAGACGAACCTTTGTTGGCAAAGTAATGTCTCTGTTTTTGAATATGCTATCTAGGTTGGTCATAACTTTCCTTTCAAGGAGTAAGCGTCTTTTAATTTCATTGCTGCAGTCACCATCTGCAGTGATTTTGGAGCCCAAAAAGATAAAGTCTGACACTGTTTCCCCTGTTTCCCCATCTATTTCCCATGAAGTGATGGTGCAAAAAAAAAAACAAAACTCAAAATGTATCAGACTTAAAGAGCTGAAACTAAACATAGGTGTAAATCTTCATGACCTCGAATCAGGAAATGGTTTCTTAAATATGATATCAAAAGCACAAGCAACCAAAGGAATAAAACAGATTAAGTCAGACATCAACAAAATGAAAAGCTTTTGTGCTTCAAAGGATACTATCAAGAAAGTGAAAAGATAATCCACAGAATGGGAGAAAATATTTGCAAATCATATATCTGATAAGGGACATGAATCCAGAATAAATTAAAAAATAATTTAAGAATAAAAAGATAATCCAATTTAAAAATGGGCAGAAGATTAGAATAAACATTCCTCCAGAGATTTATATAAATGACCAATAAGTATATGAAAAGATGCTCAAAATCATCAATCATTAGGGAAATGTAAATTAAAGCCACAATGAGATACCACTAGCATACCCACTAGGATGGCATTACTCAAACAGACAATAAGAAGTATTAGACAGGATGCAGAGAAAACATAAACCTCAAATAGTGTTAATGGAAAAGTAAAACTGGAGCCTCTTTGGAAAAGTCTAGCAGTTCCTATGTATCTACTCAGAGGAACTGAAAACACAGAAGCTTTATTCATAATGGCCAAAAGGTGAAAACATCCCAAATGTCCGTCAACTGACAAGTTAATTAAAATGTGGTACACCCACACAATGGAATATTATTTGACCATAAAAAGCAATTAAGTACTCATACATGCTACAACATGGATGACCAAGTAAAAGATGCTTGGTACAAAAAAGTCACACTGTATGATTTCACTTATGTGAATAAGGAAATCCACAGCAACAGAAGGTGGATAGCAGTTGCCACCGGCTGGGGGAAGGGAAGAACGGTGAGTGACTGCTAATCTGAGGGAGACAAAAATGCTCTGGAACTACATAGTGATGATGGTTGTACAACTTTGTGAATATACTAAAAAACCATTTAATGTTTACCACTGTACACTTTAAAAGAGTGAATTTCATAGCTTTTGAGAATGTGAAATAGTCTTTGAATCTTTTTAAACTAGTTCAGATGAGCGACTTAAGTTATCAGCAAACACTTGCTAAAAACCTACTCAGGGCAAAACACTTCATAAGGTACCACAGGCAGATCCTACCCTCAAAGAGTTTATATAATTTGATTGATAATATAATGTGAAAGTGAAACAAAATAAACTGTAGTTTGATACACAGTGTGAAAATGTAACAAGTTAGCATATAACTTACATAACGAACTCCTACAGAGAGGTATGTATTAGAAAAAGAAGAGATCACACAAATTGGCACAAAAGAAGAGATCACATGAATTGGCGCAAGAGCAAAGAGAGAAAAGATAAGCTTGAAAAAACACAAACCAACCACCCTATGCTATCTCCCTTCATTAGCCCCCAAAACCACTAAGATCTTGAGAGAAAGAAGGTAGATTCAGATAGATGTACAAAAAAGAGATAAATGGTTTTGATTAAAAGGTGTGAAGCAGGAAAATGAGCTATCGAAATATAGTGACCATATTTGTGTGTACTGTATATATACTGCCACACACAGCAGCAGAACAATACCTTTAGAAGCATAATTAACTTAAGAAAACAGATTAGTTAAGTTCCTTGTATAAATTGAGTTATTATTTGGGATACTTCACTTGATTTGGGGTATACAGACAAGTTGTGTTGTGAAGAAGAAGTAATAGTGAAGTCCCTCAGTCGTGTCCGACTCTTTGAGACCCCATGGACTGTAGCCTACCACACTCCCCCGTCCATGGGATTTTCCAGCCAACAGTACTGGAGTGGGTTGCCATTTCCTTCTCCAGAGGATCTTCCCCACCCAGGGATTGAACCTGGGTCTCCCGCATTGTGGGCAGACGCTTCACCGTCTGAGCCACCAGGGAAGTTGTGAAGAAGAACTAAGCATATTTCAATACCAGATGAAATTGAGTTGATTTGATAACTTTGTTTCAAATATCTTCCAGTAATTATGTCACAAATTAGCAGACTTTGAAATGGCAACCCCCTCCAGGATTCTCGCCTGGAAAATCCCATGGACGGAGGAGCCTGGTTGGCTACTGTCTATGGGGTCGCAAAGAGTCAGAGACGACTGAGTGACTTCACTTCACTTGACAAGTGTATTTTTCATCAAATCACACAATTCAAAAAGTAGCTGCCAACTAGTTAAAATAATAAATATTTGCTGAGGACTTACTATTAAGTGCACAGCACTATTCCAAGCATTTTACACATGACTTTTAAAGAGTGTGTATTCAACATATACAAAATAAAGCAATCTGACTTTTGAGTAAACTTTTTAAACATAAGGCACTGCTAGGACCAGATCAGTCAGTTCGTCATTTTTTATTTTACTCTAGGTAGTGCTGCCAACTTGTATTTGTTTTTAACTTCAATTTTTCTCACCAATTCTTTCTGCCAAATTCATTTGTAGTATCTGCTACTCTTCTTTCCTCAATTCTACAGCCTCTGTAGTATTCAGAAACTCCACTCCATCCTTCTGTATTAACATACCTCTCCTTTCTACTAGTAGTTTTAATTCTAACTCATTAATAACTCTGCCCACCATGGTTCCTTGATCCTTCATGCCTCACAGCTGTTTTCACAGAATAGGAAAAAATAAAATAAAGCTGGGGCGAGAGGAGGGAAGAGGCATATCTTAGGCAGCCATGTAAATCTGAGAGGGAGGCTGGAAAAAAAAAAAAAGTCCTAGCACAAAATGCCTAGAATTCACTGCTGAGAGCATAGTAGTTATTAAATTAATTATTGCAGAAGACTAAAAAGCCTAAAGGACTAACTAATAGAGAAACTTATAAAACTTACCCTACATCTCCATAAAAGGGTTATATCAAAAGTTTGAAAAAGTTTCCTAGATGATTCTGACATGCCATCTCTCTAATTACAAAAAAAAAAAAAAAAAGTACATTTACTTAAATGTATTTAGATCCTAGAAAAGCACTCATTTTTATTTTGAAGCCGACCTAGTCAATTATTTTTGATAATTAAGTTTGATTCTTGCACAATTATTCCTGTATATAATACTTTTTAAAAGCAAGCCTTAAATATATCTGTAATACAATCATCTCATAAGCAAAGTAAACATAGTTCTCACTAAAGATCTCCTAATATGTATGCATTTAGAATAAAACCAACTTAAAGAAGCGGTCTTCAGATTAAGCTGGATTGACAATACATCAGAAAGGCCCTAAAACAGCCTATTACAATAGAAAATTGTCATATAAGAACATTCATTTTGTTTTTCTAAGTTTATAGTAATATAGTCAATACACTGGAAAACAAAGCTTTAAGAAGAAATGGTATTATTATCTATTATCTTCTAGTAATTCAAACCAAGTAAGATTAAAAAAAAAAACACAACAACTACTTTTAACCTTGATTTAAGACTGTAAGGCAATGGCACCCCACTCCAGTACTCTTGCCTGGAAAATCCCATGGGCGGAGGAGCCTGGTGCGCTGCAGTCCATGGGGTCTCGAAGAGTTGGACAGGACTGAGTGACTTCACTTTCACTTTTCACTCTCATGCACTGGAGAAGGAAATGGCAACCCACTCCAGTGTTCTTGCCTGGAGAATCCCAGGGATGGGGGAGCCTGGTGGGCTGCTGTCTCTGGGGTCGCACAGAGTCGGACATGACTGAAGCGACTTAGCAGCAGCAGCAGCAGCAGCAGCAGCACATTGCCAAAGAAAAGCTTAATGTCGTCTCAGCTCTGAGAACCTGAATGAAGTACTAGGACTCCCACATCTACCGCACACCTGAATGTCCCACTGACAAACTTAAAACTGTAGTATCATCTCCCTCCCTTCTGCCGTATCTCCATCTTTTAATTCTTATTATATTCCTGATCTTAGTGAGTGGAACCTTCATACTTCAAGGTCCACAAATATGAAATCTGAGAATCAATCCTCAACTCTTTTCATTCTCCATTACTCAAATGACCTACATATAAACACCAAACTGTACGCAGGCTAATTTCTTAATTTTCGCTGTGGATTTCCCCTTCCACATTTTCACAGTCCTAACTGAGAACTTCATCAATTCCTAGATGTCCTCCCTAGCCTTTTTTCTATCTCCTATCTAATCTCTGTATTGCTGCCAAAATCTTTTGCAAATACAAAATATATTTTGTTACTAAGTAATTTCTTGGTTTCCCAACATCTTTAAAATAAACAGAATTTTTAAAAGCATATACATTCATCTATAATCTAGATTCAGCCCCTTTCTGCAGCTTCAAATCTTTTTGGAACATTCCTTTTCCAACCCTATGCTCCAATAATCTAACCATCTGCAGTTTCTACAATCAAACTGTTGCCCCAGACTCCCAAGTCTAATTGATGGCTTGCTAAACATGGTTTATATACCATCTCTAGTCTAAATTAGGTAACCCCTCTCAGTGCCCTTACTGTATCCTCTTTGTTAATCTTGATATTATAACAAATTCTTTATCTGTCTTTTATTAGACTGTTAAGATCCTTGAAGGCAAGGATGAAGAATTTTATTTCACCAATGGTAATGCCTTATAGTTTCTGCAACAGAGGAAACACCTGATGTTTGATGATGAACAAGAGAATGAATATGAAATCCCAGCCAAGTCCACATCATACTAGATACTTCATATCTCAAATATTAAGTCTACCCACGCACCTGTGGGCTTCCCTCATAGCTCAGTTGGTAAAGAAGCTGACTATAACGCAGGAGACCCAGGTTCAATCCCTGGGTTGGGAAGATACCCTGGAGAAGGAAATGGCAACCCACTCCAATATTCTTGCCTAGAGAATCCCATGGACAGAGAAGCCTGGTGGGCTACAGTCAATGGGGTCACAAGAGTCGGACACAACTTGGCAACTAAACTACCACCACCTCGCACCTATGGGTACCTTATTTTTTACAAAGGAGGCAAAAATATTCAATGGGGCAAAGACAGCCTCTTCAATAAGTGGTGCTGGGAAAACTGGACAGCTACATGTAAAAGAATGAAATTACAACACTGCCTAACCCCATACACAAAGATAAACTCAAAATGGGTTAAAGACCTAAATGTAAAACCAGAAACTATATAACTCTTAGAGGAAAACATAGGCAGAACACTCGATGACATAAATCAAAGCAAGATCCTCTATGACCCACCTCCTAGAGTAATGGAAATAAAAACAGAAGTAAACAAATGGGACCCGAATAAACTTTTAAAAGCTTTTGCACAGAAAGGAAACTATGAGCAAGGTGAAAAGACAACCCTCAGAACGGGAGAAAATAAGTGAATGAAACAACTGACAAAGGATCAATTTCCAAAATATACAAGCAGCTCATATAACTCAATACCAGAAAAACAAGCAAACCCAATCAAAAAGTGGGAAAAAGACCTAATAGACATTTCTCCAAAGAACACAAACAGATGGCTAACAAACACATGAAAAGATGCTGAATATCGCTCATTATTAGAGAAATGCAAATCAAAACTACAATGAGGTATCACCTCACACCAGTCAGAATGGCCATCATCAAAAAGTCTACAAACAATAAATGCTGGAGAGAATGTGCAGAAAAGGGAACCCTCCCGCACTGTTGGTGGGAATGTAAATTGATAAAGCCACTACGGAAGACAGTATAGAGATTCCTTAAAAAACTAAGAACAAAACCACCAGATTACCTAGCAATCCCACTCCTAAGCATATGCCCTGAGGAAACCAAAACTGAAAAAGACACACATATCCCAATGTTCACTGCAGCACTACTTACAATAGCTAGAACACGGAAGCAACCTTGATGTCCTACGACAGATGAATGGATAAAGAAGTTGTCATGCATACACACAATGGAGTATTACTCAGCCATAAAAAGGAACGCATTTGAGTTGGTTCTAATGAGGTGGATGAACCAAGAGCCTATTATACAGAGTGAAGTAAGTCAGAAAGAGAAAGATAAATATCACATAGTAATGCATATATATGGAATCTAGAAAGATGGTACCAAATAATTTATTTGCAGGGCAGCGATAGAAAGACAGAGAGAACAGACTTATTGACACTGGGAGAGGGGAGGAGAGGGTGAGATGTATGGAGAGTAACATGGAAACTTATATTACCGTATGTAAAATAGATAGCCAATGGGCATTTGTGTATGACTCAGGAAACTCAAAACAGGGGCTCCGTATCAACCTAGAGGGGTGGGATAGGGAAGGAGATGGGGAGGAGGTTCAAGAGGGAGGGGACATATGTATACCTACAGCTGACGCATGTTGAGGTCTGACAGAAAACAACGAAATTCTGTAAAGCATATGTCCTTCAATTAAAAAATAAATTTAAAAAGAGAGAAGCAAAGGAAAGAAGAAAAGGAAAGATATACCCATCTATATGCAAAAAGAAAAAAAATATATTAAGTCTAAGTAATAGGACTTACCAAAGAACTAATTTTTCTTTTTAGTAAATGGCAACCCACTCCCGTATTCTTGCCTAGGAAATCCCATGGACAGAGGAGCCTGAGCCTGGCAGGCTACAGTCTGCTGCTGCTGCTGCTGCTGCTAAGTCACTTCAGCTGTATTCAACTCTGTGCGACCCCATAGACAGCAGCCTACCAGGCTCCCCCGTCCCCGGGATTCTCCAGGCAAGAACACTGGAGTGGGTTGCCATTTCCTTCTCCAATGCATGAGAGTGAAAAGTGAAAGTGAAGTCGTTCAGCGACTCTTAGCGACCTCATGGACTGCAGCCTACCAGGCTCCTTCATCCACGCAAGAGTGCTGGCGTGGGGTGCCGTTGCCTTCTCCGGCAGGCTACAGTCTATGGAGTCACAAAGAGTTGGACACAACTGAAGCAACTGATCTAAAATCTAAAATCTACTTAAGGCTTTTCTGCAGATAAAAAACTGATGATGTCTTAAGTAAACTATATCTCTAGGACCTGCTTACTCTCTTCTTTCATTTATCTAAATTTCTTTTTTTCCCCTTTGCTTTATATTTTTATTAGTTCATAAAAATTCTAAAACCTGAGAACTCCTTCAGTTTACATTTGAAGAAATGGGCTTAATGACTGGTCGAAATGTTACTTGGCTAGTAGCTAGTTTAGACTAGATTCTATGCAAATTTCACTATACAAGACCTCCAAATGATAACAGTTTGAAAAATTCATAAATTTTACTATGAAATTCAAAAATATATTGAAAAGAGACCACAGCCACAACAGTAGAGAAGAGAAGCATTTAAATGATCTAAGAATAATCTTAATAGGAAAGAGGAATCTATATAAAACAAATTCACTGAATAAAGACATGAATGAAAATAAAGATTAAGAAAGAGTAAACTATTTTTCGAAATACATATAAAGAGCCATAAAAAGGTTCAAACCTTTTGCCTAACTAGAACCAATGAGATTCTACCCTAAATGAATAAAGCCCCCAAAGGGGAAAAAATGTACATATAAAGATGTTCCACTACCTCATTTTTGTACAGAAAAGAGGTGATAGCAAGTAAAATGTCCAAAGCAGAATGACTGACAAAATTATGGTTCATCCACTGACAAAGTGTTGGGTAACTTTTTAAATATTTATGAACAGTATGTAAAAAATAAGGAAAACCTTTATCATACAACCTTAAGAGAAAACAGGACTAGGTGCATATATTTATACCATAAACACATATTTAACCAGAATTACATTCATATATGTATTTTTATTAAAAACCTAGTACCTCTGGTTCCCAAGAAATCTAAGGGAATGGAGAGTTGTTTAAGTATGAAATTTTTATAAAGAAAATTAAAATTTTGGTGGCTATCCTCTAGTTGAAAACAGAATCACTAAAACCATATGATAGCAGAGGTAGCAACACGGCTCAACAGCGAGATAGCATATTAGAGATTCAGATACTGAACTTCACCCTAAGACAGTCAACTCAGTCGTGTCCAACTCTTTGCCACCCCATGAATCGAAGCACGCCAGGCCTCCCTGTCCATCACCAACTCCCAGAGTTCACTCAAACTCATGTCCGTCGAGTCGGTGATGCCATCCAGCCATCTCATCCTCTGTCGTCCCCTTCTCCTCCTGCCCCCAATCCTTCCCAGCATCAGAGTCTTTTCCAATGAGTCAACTCTTCGCATGAGGTGGCCAAAGTACTGGAGTTTCAGCTTTAGCATCATTCCCTCCAAAGAAATCCCATGGCTGATCTGCTTTAGAATGGACTGGTTGGATCTCCTTGCAGTCCAAGGGACTCTCAAGAGTCTTCTCCAACAACACAGTTCAAAAGCATCAATTCTTTGGCTCTCAGCTTTCTTCACAGTCCAACTCACATCCATACATGACCACTGGAAAAACCATAGCCTTGACTAGACGAACCTTTGTTGGCAAAGTAATGTCTCTGCTTTTGAATATGCTATCTAAGTTGGTCATAACTTTCCTTTCAAGGAGTCAGCGTCTTTTAATTTCATGGCTGCAATCACCATCTGCAGTGATTTTGGAGGCCCCCCAAAATAAAGTCTGACACTGTTTCCACTGTTTCCCCATCTATTTGCCATGAAGGGATGGGACCGGATGCCATGATCTTTGTTTTCTGAATGTTAAGCTTTAAGCCAAGTTTTTCACTCTCCTCTTTCACTTTCATCAAGAGGCTTTTTAGTTCCTCTTCACTTTCTGCCATAAGGGTGGTGTCATCTGCATATCTGAGGTTATTGATATTTCTCCCGGCAATCTTGATTCCAGCTTGTGCTTCTTCCAGTCCAGCATTTCTCATGATGAACTCTGCATAGAAGTTAAATAAGCAGGGTGACTATATACAGCCTTGATGTACTCCTTTTCCTATTTGGAACCAGTCTGTTGTTCCATGTCCAGTTCCAACTGTTGCTTCCTGACCTGCGTATAGGTTTCTCAAGAAGCAGGTCAGGTGGTCTGGGATTCCCATCTCTTTCAGAATTTTCCACAGTTTACTGTGATCCACACAGCCAAAGGCTTTGGCATAGTCAATAAAGCAGAAATAGATGTTCTTCTGGAACTCTCTTGCTTTTTCCATGATCCAGTGGATGTTGGCAATTTGATCTCTGGTTCCTCTGCCTTTTCTGAAATCAGCTTGAACATCTGGAAGTTCATGGTTCACGTATTGCTGAAGCCTGGCTTGGAGAATTCTGAGCATTACTTTACCAGTGTGTGAGATGAGTGCAACTGTGCAGTAGTTTGAGCGTTCTTTGGCATTGCCTTTCTTTGGGATTGGAATGAAAATTGACCTTTTCCAGTCCTGTGGCCACTGTTGAGTTTTCCAAATTTGCTGGCATATTGAGTGCAGCACTTTCACAGCATCATCTTTCAGGATTTGAAATAGCTCAACTGTAATTCCAGTCACAAGCATGTTGTAATTTATAAGTCATTTTAAATTCTAGTGTTTAGGCCCCGTTACCTTGATAGTGAGGACATACAATAGCACTTTGAAATAAGTTAAAAACCATGAATAACTGGAAATGACTGAAGAACTGTAATACCTCTCTCCCTATCCCACCAACACCTCCCAAGTCCTAATATGCATATCTGGATTATGCAGGTCATTTTAGCCCTGAGCCTATTAAATTGTCCCTTACCACTGAGGATGAAGTCTAAACTAATACTTGAAATCAGAAGCAAAACTGTTGTGGGAACAAAATAGAAAGAACTCAGAAACACTTTTGTACATAGACCTTTCTCTTTTCCAGCCAAACAAACCTAACTGTCCAACTGCAAGTAGTTAAATCACACAATTCTTTGCTTTAAAGGTTGCCCTTCCAGTGGTCTCTTCCTTCTATCTAACTGAACACTTAGCAAGCCCCATCTATTATCTGTCACTCCAGTCAATCCTTTATCTCAAAACTGTAACACAATTCAAATTCATGTATTCAACTGTCTGCTGAATGCTTACTATGTGCAAGCCACCACAAACTCAACACCCAGGCAAGGTTCTCGGTCAGTCTTTGTAAACAGCCTTTGTATTGATCCTATTTTCTCAAGAACATGGCAATTAGCACTAGAGCAAAATATAGCACCTATTATTTCTTTAGTTAGAAATTCTAGATACAGTGAAGAAAATGTTTACTTCATTTTTCAAGATAGCATCACATTTTAAGATACCCTTCACAAGAGATACTCAGGGTTATTTAAATCAGTAACTAAGCAGATCCTCCTGTTACAACTGGGGAATAAGAAGATAACTTTATTCTAAGAAGAAACATTGTAAGCTTATACAAAACCATAAGCAACAACTTCCAAACTCATAGACAAATAATACAGCTACAATATATGACTCTTGCCATTAAAAATGTTTGTATGCATAACAACTGAATGGCACCATATCCCCACTGCTTTTACTCCTTTAGTTTTGTTATCTGCAATAAAAGTGAAAATGCTATTCAAGTAAACTTGTTTTCACAGTAATAGGAAAGTCAATTAAAAAGCTTCCTTTGCTCCTACATTCTCATTTTCTTTTTAATTCGGACTCTGCTCCTGAACACATAAACACACAATAGTTAAATGAATGTACAAATCTATGAAATACAGTGCTCTAAAAGTAAGAAAAAACTGTTCTACTTGATACACTAGGCTCTTTTAAAGAGGTCCTGGATTTTAGATATGGGAATGGGTACAGAAGACATTCACATTTAAGCTATAAAACATGAATGTTACTGAAAATGATACCTTAATTTTAAGTATCAGAGCCCAAACATATGAACAAAAAGTATCCTAACACTAAATATATATTTTGCAATTACCTATAAATCTTTCTTAAAATGCTGTTATTTCACCCAACTAGGTGTATGCACATGCCCACTCTCAGAATCAAATAGTAAAGGAGGGATGGATTCAAGTGATATTCAGATACCATGTCAGAACATGGTAAACAACTCATTTAAAGGATCAAGTATTATCACCAAGTTTCTAGTTTAGGCAACTTGAGTTAATGACGGGAACATTAACCTACTTCACATAGTTCTAAGAACACTTTTTCTTTTTGAGTGGGAGGGGGTAAGGGTAGGGAAGAACTGACAAATGAGTTCAGATTTCTATACTACTTCTGAATTTATAGTTTGTATGGGACATCAGGACAATGATAAGTAAGACAGCTAAGTAAGACAGCTGGATCTGTCTCAGAAGAGAATTCTATTCTACAGATAGATTTGTGAGTTATCAGCATGTAAAAAAGTTTAATAAATAGATTAAATCAATAGGAAGAGAGAACAGAATGAAGGCTGAACAACCACCCTGGGGACACCAATATTTAAGGAGTGGGCAGAGATGGAAGAGTTAGCAAAAAGATCTACAAATGAGAGAATGATATCCCTGAACCCAAGAGAGAACGCTGTTTCAAAAAGTGAGGGGTGAGGGGGAACAAAACAGGTGGTCAAATAAAATGACCCTTCTTTTCCCATTATCTGCTCCAACTTCCAGTAAACAGCACTACTTTAAGCATTAGAAGAGAAGCAATGACTCGTTCTTCACTATAACCTATGCTCTATTTTTAGTTTAAATAACAAACTTGAAACCAACAAAATGTAAACTCAATTTCTGGCTGTAAACTCACCACTGTTTCAGTTGCTATGTGCTGCTATGTTTAAAATACATGAAGTTACCTATTTTAATTATGATGAAAAAGAGGCCAAGGTCTATTTTACCTACTTGGTAGAGCATCTAACCTAAGAGAATTAACTAGTACAAATAAATGCCACTCAAGAGTAATGTAAATCACAACATTTCTGGTGTTGAGGGGTGAAAGTGTTAGTCATTCAGTTGTGTCCGTGACCCCATGAACTGCAGCCCGCCAGGTTCCTGTGTCCATGGACTTCTCCAGGCAAGATTACTGGAGTTGGTAGCCATCTGCTTCCTTGAGCAGAAGATTCCTTGAGGGATCTTCCTGACCCACGGATTGAACCTAGGTCTCCTGCACTGCAGGCAGATTCTATACCATCTGAGGGGTAAATATGGGAAAGTAAGATTGTGTCCAATAACAAAGCAGCTGCAAGATCTGAGACAAATATCTAAAACTGTTCGAAGTATTTTTCAACAAGGTAGTACCAAAGTTGTAGAGTACATTAAATTCAATTTCAAAACTCAGTTACCAACGAACTATTAATACATGCAACAACATGGATGGATCTCAAAAGCTTTATGCTAAGAGAAAGAAACCAGACACAGAAGCCTACATGTGTATGATTCCGCTTATGTGACAGTCTAGAGAATATATAACTATAGGAACAGGAATTTAGATCTGGCTGCCAGGAATTAGAGTAGGGGTGAGATATTGATCACAAAAAGATATAAGGGAACTGCTAGAGGTGATGAAAATATTATGTCTCTACTAAAGGTAGTAGTTGCAAGATAATGTTTCTCAAAACTCAAACTGTACAGCAGCAATAGTGAATTTTATTGTGTAAATGCTGAAGCTGAAACTCCAGTACTTTGGCCACCTCATGCGAAGAGTTGATTCATTGGAAAAGACTCTGATGCTGGGAGGGACTGGGGGCAGGAGGAGAAGGGGACAACAGAGGATGAGATGGCTGGAGGGCATCACTGACTCGGTGGACGTGAGTCTGAGTGAACCCCGGGAGTTGGTGATGGACAGGGAGGCCTGGTGTGCTGCGATTCATGGGGTCACAAAGAGTCAGACACGACTGAGCGACTGACCTCAACTGAACTGACTGATACCTGAATAAGCCTAACTGAGACAGAGGATGAGATGGTTTGATAGCATCACCGACTCAATGGACATGAATTTGAGCAAATTCCAGGAGATAGTGGAGGACAGAGGTCGCAAAGAGTAGGACACAACTTGGCAACTGAACAACATGTCTTACTTAAAAAAAATTAAGTCACCATATCATTATTTCATTTAAATAACATTTTTAATGCTCTGTTCTAATTACAGTTGACTTATCTATATTGTTATTAGATATAATATTTAAATTAGCAAAGGAAATAAAAACTACAATAAACCAATCTTAAGCTTGAAACAAGGTATTTAGATACTTTCCCTCTTACAATAAATCGCAGTTATCTTACTTGCAATTCTGCTACCCAGGGGAGCAAAACAAAAGCCCTTTCCTATGTTTTACAATCCTAACAGCCAAAAAAAGAACTTTTAGGTTTTCCTTTATATATGTTTCATATGGATTGATTGGGATGTATGTAAACACTATCATACAGTTTAATTCTAATTAATTGATTCAACAAAAATGTAATGAATACCTACAACACAGGACAAGCACTGTGATGGTGTTACAGGCATAAAGATGGAAGTAATAGTCTTCTTGCTTGCATAGAGCTGATGGTTTAGTATGACTGAAGACATAGGAACAAATTATTTTATCAAGAAATGTAAGTAATAAACTGACAGATGCTATTAAATTAAATGACCAAGGAAACTTTCACAAGAAAGTTTGCTTTCTCCTTAAAAAAAAACTTCTGGTCACTGAGCTGATGTTTTGAGAAGTACCATATCTCTAGAATGAAGTAAGAATGCTAACACAAATATACATTTTCCAGTTAGTATCAAAATGCTTTTTCACCAGCAATATTCTGAACTTACGAAGATATCTGAAT
Source organism: Bos indicus (assembly GCF_029378745.1). NCBI lineage: Eukaryota > Metazoa > Chordata > Mammalia > Artiodactyla > Bovidae > Bos > Bos indicus. Next base: position 37,280,521 of record NC_091779.1, read on the forward strand.
CTGAGGCCTTTTAAACTGAAATGGCAACCCACTCCAGTGTTCTTGCCTGGAGAATCCCAGGGACGGGGGAGCCTGGTGGGCTGCCGTCTATGGGGTTGCAGAGAGTCAGACACGACTGAAGCGACTTAGCAGCAGCGCAGCAGCAGCAGCAGGTTTCATAAACATTAATAATACCAACTATATTCACCAAGCTATGTAAAAATTTGCTTAGGAGGAGACACAGATTAAATAGACACTGACAGAAAGAGAAAGATATACACAGCAGAGGGAAAGAGAATATTAATAGATTTAAATAAAAAGCATATGTCATATATGTCTTACAGGATAACCTGAAGTAACTTGCAGTAGGTTATGGCATAAATGTTGGATTTTTAATCCTTTTTTCAAAGGGAAAAAATGGTAAAAGTAGCATTTAGGCCATTACATTTCAACTTTCCACCTTAAGAATTTTCTAAGACATAGGCAGAACCCTAGGAAAAAGCATCATGTTATGTGCATCAATTTTTTTTTTTAAGAATAGTATTTTTTTTAATGGGAGTTAGGCCCATTATATACCCAGGTAACATTTCAATTTGATCATTACCAAAGAAAAACTAAATTACACATAGACTACACTCAGATCATCAATTTCTTTAGACAGAAACTGGCAACCCATAATCCTATCACACAAAGAAAACGAAAAGTAGATTTTAAACTCCTGAAAGGGTTAAAATAGATAAGCAACAAGGTATATGAGATAGCACAGGGAATTACACCCAGGAATTATATCTTATAATAACCCACAATGGAATATAATCTGCAAAAATACTGAAAATCAATATGCTATACATGTAAAATTAACAATATTGTAAATCAACTATACTTCAATTAAAAAAATAAAACATAACAAATATAGGGGAAAACTAAGCAAAACAAAAAACAAAAGAAAAAAATAAAATCTTGAAAGAGTTGTCAAATAGCAATGTTGAGAAAACTCAGTGATATATTTCTTTACTAGGATTAATTTCAAGACCATGTTAGTTAACCAAAAAATTAAACACATCATTATAAAATTGGTATTTTTAGAGTAAACTCTAGTTTGAGTTTTAATAATTCCATTAGTGTTTCAAGCACTGCTAGTTTTTGAGGTATCTAGAACCAATGACTATTTAAAAAAAACAGTACTCATAAAGTACATATGCATTTCACTGGCACAAGACTAAAGAACTGAGAAGTACAGATGACCCAAATAAGCTCACTCTAACAAAAAGGAATCCACTTATTTCAAAATTATGTCAATGCTTCCAAATTTCTCAGGAGAGGTAAAAGTATACCAAAGTACTTTAACAAATAAATGTTACCAATTCCATGTTTTTGCATCCTGAAAAAGTTTTTCCTTTCTGCCAAAAGGTAAATACATACAAAAAAAAATTTTAAGAGTCTGGTATATTATGTTAAATGACATGCTGTGCATATGTAAGATGTCAAAAAAAAAACCTACATCAATTATGTTGAAAATTTAATGTATTCTTGAGAACACTTTTTAATGCTTAACATTTTGATAAGAAATAATTCAAGAATCACAATACTGTAAAAATAAATATTGTGGCTTTTCCACAAAAAATAAATGTGGCTTTTCTACATTTTCAAAAAGTATAGCATGCATTATATTTAAACATCAATATTCTATTTAAATACATATTTATACATGGAAACATCTTGCATATTTTATATGGTATGTTTTAAAAACTTTATCAAGTAATGAATCAGCTATAACTGACCAAAAAATTTTAGAATTCCTCTTTTCTAATTATCTTCAGGATCTCTTTATAAGCTACACAAGAAAAACAAGTTTCACTACTTTATAACCAAGCCTACCTTTTTTATCAAGAAATAACAGACAAAAAGAAGTATTATAAATCTTGAAAAGGCAGCATGGTAGAATGGAATGAACAGATGTTTTAGAATCAAGACACATCTGAGTGGGATCCTATCTTTAATACCTGTTAGATTTGCCACCTTGGACAAATTATTAAACATGATGAGCTTCAACTTCCTTGTTTGTAAAATGAGAACATTATCACTAACCTCATTGGATAGTTGGGAGGTTCAAAAAATCATGATAAACAGTGTAGTGGTTAAGGCTAATGGGTAAAGCATCAACTTGAGTCCTTTCCCCACTTTCTGCCACTTGTCAGCTGTGTGACCTTAGTCACTTAATCATTCTGTACCTCAGTTTTCTCATATATCTTAGGGTAATAAATATAACCAAACTCATACTGTACCTTAAAGAATTGAGAAAATCCATATACAGTGCCTGGCACAGTCGTTGGCACATGGGATTCACTCAGTAATAATACATATGACAAATGTAAGGCACTGACACAGTGCCTGAAACAAAAAAAGATCTTAAATCTTCGTTTTCCTACATGAAGTTCTAAATTACTTTTTTTTACTATTTCTAAAACTCAAATTCACCCCTGAAGATAAATATTTGCCATTAAAGACAAGAAAAAGACTACTTCAAAGTCTATAAAGTTATTTACTAAAGGAATCCTCCTAAAACTGTATGTAATGACAAAAGCTCTGGAGTGAGTGCACAACTTCCCAAGTTGAGAACTTCAAAAGGATCCACATTCTTTGGCTAGACAAATACTAGAATTTTTTAATAGTACGAGTCATACTTATTTATAGATTCATATACTGTGATACAATTGCTCATATATATTTCTATGAATAAACGCACTCTACAGCTCAATTTTCTCTTTCTAGAAAGATGCTTTGACAATTTCAATTCAATATAAAAAACTTAAAAGTAAAAAATTCAGACATTAACAAACTCAAAATGAAAATATAAGGCAGTAAAGATTTGTTGATTTCAAAATTATTGAAATTACTATTAATGTATATAGCATATACAGTCTGATTTTATTTTAGTTCTTTGCCTACAGTATATAATTTCCTTGACTACATGACTTTAAAGTATTGAATTAACTGAGGAACTAAAGAATAATATTAAGAATTTACTAAAACTAGAAATGTGGAATCCTAAATCCTTAAAAACAATATAAATCAGGCCAATTAGAGTAATTATAAGACAACAGACAATTTTCTGACATTTCCAGCCTCAGTTTCTTCATCTGTAAATGATGAGTGATAACTGTTTCTATTTCACGAGCTTGTTAGAAGAATTAGAGTGGGATCACCCACGTGTAACACAATTCCTGGCAAATAAAAAGCCCTCAAAATCTTATCCAGTGGGCAATTCTGTATCAACAAATGATCTCTCCTAGTAAATCACTTTGGGAATAGAAAGGAACCTGCCTTAAAATATAATGCAATCTGACAAAACTCAATTCATTAAAATTGACTCCAGATTTGATGCTTAAAATTGCTTTTAAATCAACTAAAAATGCTAATATTCCACTCTAGTCATTAAAAAATTGAATAAAAACAGAACTTTAAGGAGTCATTATTCACTACAAATATAGTCAATTCACTTACACTCCTGAAGAGAGACATATGTAAATAAACTCAACCACTCAAACAGCAAACATATATACACAAAGGGAAGATACCTAACAGAAAAGTACTATTTTCGTACCAGGAAAATACAACCAAAAGACAGGTATCATATCTCTCTATGGAGATGAGAAAAGCACCTTGGACTCAGATAATTGGAAAAAAAAAAAAAAAAAAATTCACAGATGGTATCAGTGTCAGCACTGAGCAATACCTAGCGTCATGACCAAAGCTCACACGTTACTTAAAGCAACATAATCTAATAAGAAACTATTAAGAGTCAGAGAATACCCTAATCTCCCACTGAGTCACTAAGTGAATCTACACAAATCACGTGGCCTCTGAGTTTTTTCATCAAAAAGTTGAAACCACACTGGTCATTCATCTTGCAGAGGAATGAGAATATTTATGAATGAACTCAGGTCACCTTGAAAAAGAACTAATTTAAAAATACAAAGAATAATTACTGACAACTGCTAAAAATAGGAAAAGAACTTCCTTCTAAAAGTATATTTTAAAATGATTTTTTAAAGCTATATGAGACCATACATTACCACCAAAGCCAACTTAGTATCTCAGGATATTAAACATGTCAACTAACCACTTAGTTACTAGTCAGTAATTTCCTATTCATTTTATAGCAAATAAACATGATAAACAGAACTGAAGTTACACATGTATGAAAAGAATTTTTATTTAACTCAGTCTTCTCAATCACTTTATATAAAACTGAAATCTTACATCATCTTAAAAATTTCAGAATTACTTACAAAGTATGCTTTTCCTGATAAGCAATGGAGTGGGGAAATTTAAATGAAACTGTGTAAAACTCAAATTCTTTAGTTTTTATCTACTTTTTATTATTAATGTTTACATCTTATTTTGGGAGAGTAAAAATACTACCATAGAGCATACCAAAATATAACACAGATGTGTTCAAATGTTTAGACAGCAGTTTGATGGTGAACTGGTTACCAAAAAATTAAATATGTAATTAGTTCAGGAAGTCTTAGAAAATACATGTTTAAGTTGGGTAGCCTGGCTCCAAAGAAAGAAAGCTTCACATCTGAATTGGTACAGCTTTGCTCATATTATTTTTGAGATTCAATAATGATCATTATGCAGAAAACCAAAACTAAGTTTACTACCATACTGAAAACTCGCACTTTTCATCCTCAAAGAGAAATTGAAATTTCTTCAAATACAAGTCTTTTCTTCTTAAAGGTGGACAGTATTATAATGATCCCTAGCACAGGTTCAAAAAGCTTTCGAACAACTATAGTAAACAAATTTGTTGAATGGCTTTCAAAAGGAAACATCCGATACACTCATCTCAAAATACTAGAAGTAATTATTTACTATTCAACTTTAACTTGATTTACTAGACTTTCATGATATACTTCAAAACTATTTTCTTTTCAAGTAATTATTGTAAGTTACTAGTAACTTTGCAGACTCAAAAGAAACAATAAACCATACTGCTGAAATTTCCTCTAGGTATACCATAAAGTATTTACCCAAATAATATAACTAGCACTGTAAGATCTGTGGAATACTTAGAGCTGTTTCCTTCTGCTGAATTAAAAAAAAAAAAGAAAGAAATACAAGATTAGCCCTGGTGAGTATTCCAACCAATACAGGAGAGTACAGCAGACTATTCATAATCTCTAGGGAAACAAATTATTCTTTCCAACTAAGTTATCAAGAATGTAAAGTTCAAGTTTAGGTTTTACTAAAGTTTCGCAATATCTTCTCCTTTAAAAATAACCTATTTAACTGGTTTGGACCAAACAAAATATTTTCAACCTACTTAAAAGAAGTATTTATGCTATCTGAATGAAAGGTATCATACAACCTGTATTACTTACTTATTACCAAATATGTAGAATTAGGAAAATAAGGTCTAACAAGAACTAATTCACTATAATGCCAAAGTAACAACAAAAAAATCAGTATGACATACTGATTCAAACGTGTAAGAAAGCTCCCTTTATAACTATAAAACGCGAAAGATAAGTTTTTCCTGTTGATGAAAACTAAGCAAGCAGAACTCCACTTTCCATTACATTTAATTGAAGGATGTTCATCCCTTGACATACATCTCTGTATTTTATTTAAATAAAGTTGTAAAGACAATCACAGGTTCTTATCAGGGCCTTTTTCAACATTAATATTGAAGCCCTTACCCCGCCCCCTCACCCTCAAATCCTCCGCTTAAGAAACGAACTGTTCCTACCTTCCGTATTCTCCTCTCCCCCCGAAACCCTTCCCCAGTCCCCATTCGCGTGCCCCCCACCCAGTGTAGGCCTGAGGCCCTGTAGCAAACAGTGTCTAACAGGAGCAGGCAGCACAAAGACAGGAATGGGAGATTAGTGGGAGGGAGGGAGGCCGGGATTGGGGCTCAGCAGGAGCTTCAGGCTTTTTAAAATTCAAACTGCTCCCTGACCAATACAAATCACGGACACGCTACTGACTACTACACGGATTTATAGCATTAAAAACATGCCTAGTACGTGACAGCTATATTAACTTCACTCTTTCTAACATTTATCCATACGTTTGCAGGAAATGTGGAACAATTTACTTTAAGCATAAGGCTAAACTCAAAAATCACCTTCAGAAAAGTTACTTATTCTACGATGACATAATTTAATGAGATGCAAAAAATTTGAACCAACGTAACACTCACTAATAAAACAAGGGACTTTGTTGATCAGTGTTGCTTCATTTTAACCAATGAAAGTTTTCCTTCAGTGAATATGAGACAAAGTATCAAAACAGTCTAACCCAGGAACAATTATTTTTCTATGCAACTTGTATGGCTGAGGACTTTTAAACTGGCTTTTCCCTTATACCAACTTACATTATCAACGCCTCCACAAACAAGCTCCAAGCACTTAACTTACTTGTGAGCTAGAATTTAAGATAAAATTGATATTTTTCTCCAGCATTTACAGATACATTTGACCTATTAAAATGACACCTCTCTCATTACACAGTCAAACATCATGGGCACAAACAGCCAATGACAATCCTGGGACCTCAAGAAGATCTGCCCTGACATGAAAGGATGGCACCTTCCACATTTTTTTTTTAACCTCCCAGGGATTTTAAGCATAACTTCATTTCTGTCCTTTTAAAGAAAATTGGATGTACTTGTATCTCACCGCAATTCTCAGAACACTTAAAAACCTTTTTAAGCTTCTACACGTTTAGATCAGGAAGTACCTGAGTGTTTCACGTACAATCATTTAAAACTGTCCTTATATAACGCACACAAATATAAAGTGGCAGGGTAAACCTGTCAAGTACTTTATACTTGTCTCTGAATAAAAAGTCCATGTGCAACACACTGTCAAACAACAACATAAAAGCGCTTTGCGTGGGTGGGGGGGTCATATGCAGTGTCTACTATACTATGGTTTTCTCTATTAAATATTCATGTGGACGATTTAATTCTCCTTAAAAAGAAAATGAGTCTTTATTAACTTTCCAACGTCCAAACAAGTTTTACACGGGAAAAGAATTACCACTGGATCCGTGTCTGAGTATTTACATTTGTCTCACTAACTGAAACTACTTCCTCCCTTCATGGGGTCACAGGGGGAAGAAGGGGGGTTGTTTGTTTCACTGGGACGTTCCCCACTCCCGGACCAGGAAAGTTGTAAATATGGGGACGGTCAGGGCACATTTGCTGTTAGTTGTATTGTTTCCGCCTCCTCACTAGCTACAGCTCTTCTCCCGGGCGAGGCCTGTCACCGACCAGCGGTAGCTCCGCTCAGCCCGGAGCTCTCCTAATCCCCGAGCTCAAGTAGATTCCGCTGGCCCGCGGCCTGCACTCTCCGCCGGGCCTACGCCTCCCCGGCCGCCCGGCAGGAGCCCAGTCCCCGCCACCGGAGCCGGCCGGGAGAGGGTACAAAACCACCGCCACCCAGGGCGGCTGCCACCAGAGAGGAGCGAACTCTAGACTCGCCCGTGGAGGAGACCTGGGGCCGCTAAGGAAACGGCGGGGAGGGGAGCGAGGAGGAGAGACGCTGAGGACCTGGCGCCGCCGCCGCCGCCGCCGAAATAAAGAGCAGGAATTTACCTGGGCGAATCGGCGTCTGAATCCAAGGGGAGGCCGAGGCCGCTGTGGCGAGAGACTATAATCCGGGCCGGGAGGGGGGGTGGCTACGGCTCCTCTTCCGTCTCCTCAGTGCGGGGAACATGTAGAGCCGGGGGGAGACCAGCCGAGAAGACAAATCGCTGCTTCTTCTTCCTCCTCCTCCTCCTTCTCCCACATAGAAACACTCACAAACACCCGACCAGGGGCCCGAGCTACCGGGGGGGCATCGCCGCCGGCCCGGGAACCAATCCTCCAGTCGGCGGGGGCGTCCCTCCCTGCGGCTTGGTGGTGTCGGGTGAGTCGGTACCGACGGAGGGAGGGGGGGGAGGGCGGGGGGGGAAGGAGCCCTGTGTGTGTCTCTCTCTCGTTCCGTCTCTCCCTCTCAGAACAAAATGCCGACCGGAAGTGCAGCTGCAGGAATGACTCCCTCCGCCGGCGCCAAACACTAACAACCACCCCCTCTTCCCCACTCCACTTCCGCCACCGCCGCGCCGCCGCCGCCACTTGGGCTCGCGTCTTCGGCCGCGCCGCACTGCACAGCCCGCGCCGCTCAGCTCCGCACCGCACCTGGGGCCCGGAGGCGCCCGGCAGCGAGGCGGCGGGGGCCTCTCCTCCGCGCCCTTCTCGTCGGGGCGGCTGTGGACGCTGCCTTTTAGTGTCGATCCTACGGAGCGGCGTTCTCGCTGTGGCACGGGCGGGCCGGGTCTTCTCGGTCTTTATTTTCCTGGAGGCCGGCCGGAGCGGGCCCTGAGCCTCGGTGGTGGTCGTGTGCGTGGGGGGCGCTCAGGCCCGGACCGGCTCGCAGGCCACGCACGCCGCCCCAGCTGCTCGTCATTAGCTCTCGGGAGCCGAGCTCGGGGCGGCCACGTAGAGGACGCCCGCGATCCGACGGCGACCGAGCATTTTTTAAATGGTGTCCCTGCAGCCGGGTGGATGGATGTATCGTATTGTACACTCTTCTCTCTTTTTGAGAGGCCGGACTTTACGCCCGTCTCTGCATTATTTCTGCGGAGTAAGGACGCAGCCCTTGGAGGAGGCGAAGATTCTCAGCTGGATTGAATTGGAATCGTGTTTGTAATGCATTTATTTCTGGAAATATGCGGTCTTTTCTGGGCTAGCTTTTTGTTGGCGGTGGTTTTGGCTCTTGCCTCGCAGTCGGGATAAAGGCCTGTAGGCGACGCTGTTCGAGCGAGGAGCCGGCCCGCGGTGGGCCCGGAGCGCGCCCCATTCTAGGTGTGGGTGGAGCCGAGCGCGCGGGGAGAGCCGGCGGACTGCGGGCCTGGGGCCCGCCGATTTCAGACATCGTTTTCCTCTTTACGCTCGAAACAGAGGTCCTGACCAAGGCTGGAGTACAGATGCGATTTTGTGTACAGTACCGAGCCTTCTGTAGTCTCTTACTGAAACACCTGAAATAACTTTGTCATACAGTTCACTATTAAGTTTACTTCTGTAAATTTAGAGGGTGCTATTCTTCGGGTAAAAGTGCCTAGGTAAGCGGATTTTATTCAAATGGGACGAAATTTGTGTTATATTATCATGAGTTTACTTAAGTTGTATGTGAACTGTATTTGTCTGTGTACCAGTACGCTGAAAGTTAAACAGGCAAATTTGCCCGCGGGCCATTCCTTTTGCCTCAGAGATCGCTACAAGGACTAAATCAGATCTTACACGTCTCTCGAGCCGGCATTTGCTTAGCCGGGAGTAAGAGCCGAAGCCTTGACCACGGCCTGAAGGCGGTGCGCGCGGTGGGGCGCGGGGAGCCGCCTCGCCTCGGTCGCGGAGCCAGCAGGGTGTCTGCTCCGCCTTCTGCCTGGCTCCTTCCCCGAGTGCCACAGAGTTTCTCTCTTACTTTCAGGGTTTTGCTCGGCTGTCTCCTCGGGGCTCTGTGGCTTCTCTTTAAACTGGACGTTCCCGATTCCCTCCTCATTTTTGTCCCGCAGGCATTCTACTTATCATGCTTGTTTATCTCATCTGTTTGTACCGATAGAATAATTAATGTAAGCCCCGGGAGGGCGAGGTTCTCCTCCCCGGCCCGCCCCAAACTGGTGTTTTGTGTAGAAAATACTGCCTGACACAGTATTTGCTTAATAGCTGGTTAATGAATGAACGATGATTATAAGGGCCTTGACCTCACCCCACACATACACCCGTTTCTGAACTCTATTTCTTACGTGTATATATACTTATATGCTACAGAGAACTTTTATGAAAGGTGTGTGAAAACAAAAGAAAACCTGGGGGCAAAGAGCAAGTTTATTACAAAGTTCTAGAAAACGGCACTACTTCTAGACATTGAAAGCCCCCTACAAGCACCCGAAGCCCACAAACTAGTGATAGTTACATGTTTTTAGATAAATGGGCTTGCTCGGGGACACTACATTATGTGATCCATCGGATTATGTGAGTATATTCATATTGCTTTCCTCTCTTCCTGAATCAAACTGCATTCTTCATCCATTCTGTACCCTTTCTTGAAAAATCATGCTATTTTCACTAAGTTAAAGTATGTGAAAATTTGGTTGGCTTAGTCCAAATCCAGCACTGCTGTAGAAATTCATTCAGCAAGTACATATCGGGCACAAAATATATGCCGCCCGGCACAATGATTCAAAAGATGCTGTGTTTCTGAGGCTTAAAGGACCACATATGGCTACTTTGGTTACTACTCAATTATGCTGTCAAGCAAAGCAAACGCTAGTTAGATTTATTTTTACAGTTTCATTTTGAAGAAAAGGTTCAGTGAAAGCTGAGGTCAGGCTTAGTTTGGATATTTTAATTCACCTTTTAGTTTGCTGTTCATTTACTTACTTTATTATGATAAGCACCAGGTATACCAATAAGTTAACTGATAAATTAATTTTTGAAAACTGAAACATTTAGGATTTTTACTTCCTAGTGGTTGGATGAACAAGACTTTTAAAATATATGCTATAAGCCTTTGGGAATCATTTCATGTATGGAAATTTTGGACAAGAAAAGACAATCTTGATAAGTATTTCATAACCATTAATACAATTAATTAGACATTGTCTAGTAAATCAGTTTGTTCATTATTAAGCACAGCTTTGAGTAATATACAGATGGTTCAGAATGTGTTTTTCATTCCTTTTTAGAATACTAATGTTTCAGTTTTCTTAGAGAAGCAAAATTATCTTCTTATATACTTCCTTAAATGTTACTGTTAAGGTGAAAATTTTGCATGTTCAGGTAACAGAAGTCTTGGCATTGTTGTACCATTTAATTTAAAGTTTTAAGTATTTTTAGTTTCTTCGCTCACTACTTAATAGGAACTTACTAGGTGCTATAATTAGCTTTTACAGTAGGCACCTCCTAAACATTAGTGAATTAAAAACAGGGTCTCTGCCTTTAAGTGGTTTAACCTGTAAATAGTTTATAACAATTTTTTTCCAAGTCTTGGAACTAATGAAATTGTTTCAATGCATAACCATTAAATCAATTAGTGTTTTGTTTTCCTAAGTTTAAATATCCAAGTTGAGATCTTAGGTAGACTCTACTAATATAATCTTAGTGTTTAAAACTTTTATGTCCAAAATCAGTTGATTTATGGTGGTGTTATGTTTCACTGCTAGATCCTTGGTTTATCAATTCTTAGTTTTATAGGGTAGCCCAATAACCTTTAATCTGACCTTGTATTGTCTCCTTTAAGTACTGAGTTGCACTACTCACTTTTTTGCCAAAGATATTCCTGTATATTCCTATATGTATTCTTGACCAATAAGCTCCAAAAGATTTAATAAAATATTTTAAAATGTATTATAAGTATTAACTATTGAATGTCATTAACAGGAATTGGTATAGTTGGCAAATTATGAGTTATTTTATTTAAAATATCTTTAAGATACAATTTTCCATAAAATGATAGGAGTAAAACATTTTAGAAAATAATTTTCTTCTCATTATGCCTACCATTTATCAGTGATAAAATTAACTTACAGAGACAAATTTTGAAAAAACAGACGTAGTGTATATATGTTTTGTACATTATTTCAGACCACCCAAATTATTTCATATATAGGATAATTAAAGTTACTTTAGGATGATTTTTATCTTAAATTTTGATAAAGAGGTAGTTATAGATGTTGATTTGAGTGTGAGCTACAAAATTATCAGTCTGTAAATGTTTCTATTTCAAGTTTTCAAAGTAAATACCTTAATCAAATCGGTGATAGTGTTTATGACAGTTATTCAGCATATCTTATCCATTTTTGTTAAGATGGTAGAAATGAATGGTTTTTCACTTGAATGACTTTCTTTATGTTGGCCTTTGAGAGAACAGGCTTTGTCTTTTCATTAATCTTTCTCACCTCCAATTAAGGATTTTCTCTAAATTCATAGATTTTATTATTCATTGTTCAGTCGCTGAATTGTGTCCAACTTATTATTCATACCATCCATTTATAATCCTGTGACATTCCTATATTGTTCTTTATATTTTTGTGTAGCTATGCCTTGTTTTCCTGGATCAAAGTGACTGGTTATGTGTTAAACTACACTGTAAGTTTCACTGTGCATTACATTACTGTGGGGCCCTCAAAAAATGTACTTCTGAAATATAAATTCAATATAAAATTATTTCAAGTCATTAAATCTTCACGAAAGCCTAAACTTACGGAACCTACACATGTGCTGAATGTGAACCAGAGAATTAAACTCTACATGCATTTTAATACTAATGTGGAACAACTGTTTAAAATTGATTTTATCAATGAAGGAAAACATACAAACTCCATTGAAAACTTAACATCTAAAATAGGTATAAAGGGAGTGCTTATGATGCACATTGGGTCATGTACCATTATGGGTCATGAAATAAACTCAGTGGGTTAAGAATAGTGTTTTTTATTTGAAATAGATGAAGCAATCAAAAATCTTAAGAGTACATCACATAATAAAATCTGTATAAACATTAATTCTGTTTATGTGTGTGCTAGGTTGCTATTTTTTATTAGGGATATTGGCCAGAAAAAGTAGTGTTTTATCTACAGTTCAGATTTTCCTTTACTTCCTTAGAAAATGAAAAAAATGCTAGAAATTTATGACTGCCTGTGAAATAGGAATTTTAGAGGAGGCACTAGTATATTTCAGAGAAGATTTTATATTACTTAGTCATAGAAATTCAAAGCAAACTGCTACCTTCACAAAGTAATTATCATATGAACAAGTTACTCCCTGAAGATAATAGATACCCCTCTGAAAGATAACAAACTTTCAATAAGGGTTTTCTCTCTAGCCAAAGTAAGGAATAATTTCTTAACTTTACGTAAATAGTTAACTTTCACTTGCCATCCAACTCATCTATATATTTAAGTAAGTGTACTTAAAATTGTGTACAGAATTCAAAAGGAGAGAATTGTCTAAAGAATTGCAAGGGAGGCCAGTATGCTGTGATCAGTGGGATGAAGACTACCTACCAAACAGAAAATAAGAATTAAAATTTAGACATTTAAAAAATATAAGCATTTCATTACTTAACCATTTCACCTTATTTCAGTCTAGATTTCAGTATTGTGATGTTGGTGAGTGTTAATAAAAGGCTTTTTTCATACATAGGATACCAGTACCCTTTCAGTTAGTTATTTAAGATCTAGTTTGATTAAAATCTTAGCTAAACACAAAATTCTAGAGGACTGACATGAGAATCTCTAATTCAATTACTCAACCAAAGTTATTCACCCCAAGTATTACATTTCACCAATAAGATATAAACCCTATTGAACTAAGAAAGGAATTATATTACTAACCAGCAGAGGGAGCCAAGTCAGTCCTGAAAGATAGGAGTACAAAGAAAGACCACATGACTTCCTGTTTTGAGTTTGTTGTGGCAGCTGTTCAGTTTAGCCTATCAAAAAGCCAAGTAAAAAGATAGGAAGGTTACCAATGTATCAGATGTGGATAGGGTAACAGTGTAACTGTCAGAATTACCTTGCAGGAAGCAAATTGAAAGAAAACATTTATGCTTAAGTTGAGGACAGCCCTGCAAAGAATGTGCAGCATAAAAGAGAATTCCTTAACAAAAAAAACACATTAAAAATTAAATGAGTAAAATATGCAAACTAATATTGGCTTTCTTTCTACTATAGGTGGTGAAACTCAGATGGATCAGAACAAAGTAATGATAAGCTTATTAGCCATTGAACAGAACCAATTCAAGTAGAAATATTAATATAAAAGTGGAAAATGTCTCAGTAGTATAACCTAAAAAATAGTACCTTAGGACATGATGAATTACTAGATGTAACAATAAGCCATTTCTTAATCCATTTTTATTGAAAGCTGATAATAGTCTCTAATAGGCACATTTTAAATAAAGTTGGTACATAGATTGATCTTACATTAAAGTTATATGTAATTGTTCCCATTACCCTCTATAAACAAAGCAAAAAGTTAATACCTTCTTGGGTTTCCCTGGTGGCTCAGTGGTGAAGAATCTGCCTGCCAATGCAAGAGACAGGTTCAGTCCCTGAGCCGGGAAGATCCCACATACCTCAGCGCAACTAAGCCTGTGTGCGACAAATACTGAGCCTGTGCCCTAGAACTGAGGAGCCTCAACAACAAGTCTGGGTGTCCTAGAGCTCCACAGTAAGAGAAGCTATTGCAAAGAGAAACCCACACACCACAACCAGAGAATAGCCCCTGCTTGCTACAACCTGAGAAAGCCCGTGCTGCAACAAAGACCCAGCACAGCCAAAAATAATTAACTTAAAAATTTTTTATTTTAAAGTTATACCTTGTTTCATTTCAGCTGTTTGGGGGAATATAGCAGCTAAAGGCAGTTCTACGGTCAGGTTATTTAATACCTTCTAAGAACCTCAAAATCCTTGATAGAATGATTTTTGGAAGCAAATATTAAGAGCTGGGTGTTAGCTAACTATCAAAATTTAAAGGCTCAAACAATTACAGTTTAATAAACTAAAATAATGGTAGTCTAGGTGACTTAGCATAGCATAGCATAGCCACTTACTCATTGAAAGGTATGTGGAAACCTTGTGCAAAGCACAGACAATAGATTCAGGCAAACTTTAGCTATAGATATATTTACTTAGGAGCTTCCCTAGTGGCTCAGTGGTAGTGAATCCTCATGCAATGCAGGAGAGGTGCGTTTCATTCCCAGGTCAGGAAGATCCTCTGGAGAAGGAAATAGCAACACCCTCCAGTATTCTTGCCTGGGAAATCCCATGGACAGAGAATCCCAGCAGGCTACAGTCCATGGGGTTGTAAAAGAACTGGACACGACTTAGTGACTAAACAACAATATTTACTTAAGTGTTCGTTATAAATACTCCTTGAACATGTACTATCTCCATAGGACATAGAGCATGTCTTCATTATAAACTCGATAAAATTCTTAATATCTTGTTGAAAGATTTAATTTCATTATATGAAGAGTCGTAGAAATTGAATATGCAATCCATTGAATCCAAGGAGATGGCACTTGGAAGCAAATCATTTAGTATTGAGTACTAAAACGTAGATTGTCAACCTCTATAAGTCAGTTCTTTTATAATACTGCATTATACTGACATTCAATATATTGTCATCTGGTGTCAAATCAGTTAATCACAGCAATGATATGTAGTAAGTAAAATTCATCTAATACCAGTCCTAGAGACATTTTAGTGCCAAAAAAGAATTTAACCAGTATTACTACTAATTATGTGCTTTTTTTACATGTAACTTGCTATAAATATGGGCTGTTAGAATTCCATATTATACTTTTTATTTAGTTAGTGTTTTCATCTGTGGGAAATGCTATAATGATCTTTTAAAATGTTCATTAATGAAGTGGCAATAGTTGGCCATGAAACATTTCTTTATTGATAAGCATAATAGTAGGTTAACTCATCAAAACTCAGTAAAAACTATTAACTCTGTCACAAAAGTCAACATTTCACAGTCTAAAATATGGAGTATGTTTTTCTGCCTAGATTTAACAATCTACAACTCTGTGAAAATAAACTCAAAACCAAAGGAAAGAAAATAGCTCATACCTTGTTTTATTCCAGAGTAGGGGATGGTGACAGATTAAGAAAAGCACCAAAAAAAAAATGACTTCTAGTGAACAAAATTAGATCTGAGTAAAGAATTTTTATTTCCCTAAAAAAAATTAAATACAACATTTTAGTCAAGAATTTATACCCAAACATGGATACTGTTTTTAACACTGCTTTTGAGATACTTGAAATACTTTTTTCTTTGAAAAACAGCACCAAAATCCATATTGCTTTAGAAATCATGGTTCTAGTTTATCATCTCGGCCCTGCCCTGTTGAATTCTACATCTCTTCTAAAGCATCTCTCTAACCTTCTCACTACTGCCTTCTTCCTAATTCTACCATCAACATTCATTAGCTTTCTGCAATATATTCAGCTGATTTCTCATGCTCTTACCCAGACAAACTTTGTAACTTTTGCTTTATGTAAGGAGAAATAGCTTATTATGAACTTAGAAGAGCTATAGAAGTACTTGATAATATATATGCAAAAGTATTTTTAATTTGAAGAACTTACTGTGCATCTTACAGGCTTTGTGTTAAAATTTTTTAATGTCTATTTTGTGCTAGAAGCTTAGAATTGGTAATGATTTAATGTTTAATTCTGTGCTTACGTTAAATTCTTTGGGAAATGCTCACCAGAAAGCTGGCTCGAAATTATCCTGACTACAATGTAACTGTTCAGTATGGTAAGAGTTAAGTGTGACTTCTGAATAAATGTGTCTATAATTCTTAGTAACAGAAGACAGTGTGCTTCTTAAAGAAATTTTGAGTTTGTATATCCGGAGTTGAGATAAATGTGTTTTAACTTACATTTATATTTTTACTATAGGTCCTTCATCCAATAAGCATGTACCAGCACCTGTGTACTGGAAACAGTGAATCCAAATGAATAACCTTGTCTCTTCATACAACTCACAGCCAAGAGAAAGACCAGATCAAATATATTTAACACAGTGAGATAAATACGAAAGTGTTGAAGGTGTTCGTTGCTCAGTCACGTCTGACTCTTTGCAACCCCAGGGACTATAGCCCACCAGGCTCCTCTGTTCATGGGATTTTCCAGGCAAGAATACTGGAGTGGGTAGACATTCCCTTCTCCAGGGGATCTTACCAACCCAAGGATCAAACCCAGGTCTCCTGCAGGCAAATTATTTACCAATTGAGCCACCAGGGAAGCCCAAATGACTATGAGTTGTATCGAAAGTGCTATGAAAGTGCCAGCAATACTGGAGGTTTGGAGAAAAGCTTCACAGAAGAGGTAAAATTTGAATGTTAGTGAAGGGGAAATAATTTTTGGGAGAGGAACATAAAAAGGTATGAAATTGGGAGACTGGGACTGACACACACGTTGTTCAGTCACTTGGTCGTGTCCGACTCTGCGACCCCACGGACTGCAACACGCCAGGCTTCCCTGTCCTTCACATCTCCTGGAGCTTGCTCAAACATGTGCCCATTGAGTCAGTGATGCCATCCGACCGTCTTGTCCTCTGCCATCCCCGTTTGCCTTCAATCTTTCCCACCTTAAGGTCTTTCCTAATGAGTTGACTCTGAATCAGGTGGCCAAAGTATTGGAGCTTCAGCATCAGTCCTTCCAATGAATATTCAGGATTGATTTCCTTTAGGATTGACTGGTTTGATCTCCTTGCCGTCCAAGGGACTCTCAAGAGTCCTCCAACAGACCTACTATTAATATGGAGTGATATTGGGTGACTTAGTTGGATGGCATCACTGCCTTAATGGACATGAGTTTGAGCAAACTCCAGGACATAGTGAAGGACAGGGAAGCCTGGTATGCTGTAGCCCATGGAATCGCAAAGAGTCAGACACAACTTAGTGACTGAACAACAATTAATATATAGCACAGGGAACTCAATACTCTGCAGTGATCCATATAGGAAAAGAATCTAAAAGAGTTTATATATGTATACCTGATTTACTTTGCTGTACAGCAGAAAATAACACTGTAAATCAACTACTTCAATAAAAATATTTTAAAGAAAAAGGTATACATGCATTAGAAAGTTCTTTGTATTTCACAACCTGAAAATCGTTTAGAATGCAGATTAGGTAAGGAGTCTGGGATCTGCTTACTCCAGTATAAAGTGTTTGGATTTTATCCCACACTCAATATGGTAAGAATTAAAGAATTCTGCATTAAGGAATTTTACACCCAGGACAGTATGATAAAATTTACATTTGAGAATTACTCTGCAAATTAACATTAAAAAGTGTCTTGCACATTGTAAAACAATTTTTCTCAGATTAAAAAAAAAAGTACCTATTGCATTAGGGGAAAACAAATGCTAAAGTGTGAACCTGGAAGTTTCATACTACCTAGAAATATATTCCAATTGAGTATTCATATTCATACACAGAACTTTCTCACTTGGACTCTTGATGTGGCTTTTAAAATTTCAGTTCAAACAGAAGCTTAGAAAACTCAGTGAAGGAAAGATGGGATGTGAGAGAGGCTGGAGAGAGGTAAATCAATAAGAAAGCTAATGTAATTGTTCAAGTGAGACAAGGCTGGGTTATGGGAGCAAGGCTAGAGAGGTGGACATATATTTGAAAGATAAAATAGAACTCAGGAGTCCTGGAAGCAATGAATGTGTAAAGCAGGATTAAAGTAGGGAGAGGCAGGTTCCATTTTACTGGCAATTCAGGTTTAGTTCTCCAGATTGGGTCTGATGTCAATGAGTTAGCTCTACAATAAAATATACATATAGGAGAAAGTGTAGGCTGAGAGCAGAGAGGTGTAAGAATAAATCTGGGATAAATCTGAATTGCCTATTAGACACCCAGTAAGAAATAGCCAGTGCGTGCTTGCTAAGTTGCTTCAGTTGTCCAACTTTTTGAGACCACAGGAACTGTTGCCCTCCGGGCTTCTCTGTCCATGAGGATTCTCCAGGCAAGAATACTGGAGTGGGTTGCCATGCCCTGCTCCAGGGGATCAAGAAATATCCAGTAAGCAGCTGAAAATATGTGTGGGTACTCAGGGAAATAGAGCTAGGAATAAAGACGTGAGAGTCATCTTCATATAGATGATAGTTGAAGCCATAGAGTTGAACCCAGGGAGTTTATAAAATGAGAAAGAGCCAAAAAAATTATAAGGACTTCTAAGGAAAAAGTTTGTTTTGGTTTTGTTTGTTATGGTTTTGCCATGGTTTTATAATCCACCACTTCCCCTCTAAAATATATTAAAAGAACCCTTTTTATTCATAACACATTTATTTAAACATAACAGATGCCTTCTGGAAGTTATTCAATTACTCTTTCTCTTAACAATTTACCAAGAAATGGGAGAATAAGAGAGTAGTTGATTTCTTAAGAGAATAATAGAAGACGTTAATGACATTTTTAAGAAGTAAATTCTTCTTAACGTTACATACTATTTACAACCCAGATCTAGAAAGTTCAGTAACAGTGTCTAAACTTTCTAAGTAGTTTCTGCTATGCTAACCCCAAGGTGTCACTCCAATCCGCAAGCCAATCTACCTGACTGTTCTTGCTGTTTTCACTTAGGTCATTCCTTCTACACTCTGTTTCTCTTACTTCCAACCCTCCCATAATATCTATTCACCATTGGTTTCCACTTTGATTCCTTTAAGTCAAGGGTAATATCACAGTCTTCACTGTTCCTGTCACTTAATTTAGTAAGACAGAAAACTAGCATTCCAGAGTTGAAATGACAACTATGAAAACCTAACAGAGTCCAGAAATACCCATTTTTTCAGTAGTGAAACACAACAATCAGAAATACATATATGTGTGGGCCACATATGTTATAAATCATAATAATGGAATTATACTCTATTCATTTTTCAAAGGTAGGTAGTTTTATAGTGTCCAAATAGTTTACTAAGCTTTCCTCATATAATAGTGCACAATTATGAGCCAATTAGTAGTCTTCAATCAATTTTAAAAATCAGAATATTATACAACAGATCAAACTTTGCTCTTAGGTTGTTCAACAAATGGTACTGGGACACCGAGTTAGCCACTTGCAAAAGAATGGAGTTGGACCCTTACTTCATACCATATGCAAAAATTAACTCGAAGTGCATTAACAATCTTAATGTAACAGCAAAAACTACAAAACTCTTAGAAGAAAACACAAGGGGCAATCTTCATCACACTGGATTTGGCAAAGGATTCTTAGAAATGAGAAAAAAGCATGAGCAACCCTTTCCCCTCAGTGGGGAAAAAAAAACAGCTTGAATTTCAAAATTAAAAACTCTTGCACCTCAAAAGACACAAGAAGGACAATGAAACAAAAACTAGAAAATGGGAAAAAGTATTTGCAATTCATATATCTGATAATGGATCTGTATCTTGAATATACAAGAACTCTTAAAACTCAAAATAACAACTTTTAAAATAGGTTAAAGATCTGAAAAGATATTTCTCAAAAGAAGAAATACAAATGGCCACTAAGCACATAAAAAATATTCTCAACATCATAAGTCACCAGAGAAATGCAAACCAAAACCACAATGAGATACTATTTCATACTCACTAGAATTGCTGGAATTAGAAAGTCAGATAACAACAAGCATTGGCAAAGATACAGAAATAGTGGAAACCATGCACACTGCTGGTGGGAATGTAAAATAGTGCCACCACTTTGGGAAACAGTCTGTCAGTTCCTCAAATGACTAAATATATAGTTACCATATAGCCTCTTTTAAGGCTCTGGGCTTCCCTGGTGGCTCAGATGGTAAAACATCTGCCTGCAATGCAGGAAACCTGGGTTCAGTCCCTGGGTTGGAAAGATCCCCTGGCCTGGAGAAGGGAATGGCTACCCACCCCAATATTCTTGTCTGGAGAATTCCATGGACAGAGGAGCCATGGAATAGGTGGACTAGGGTTGCAAAGAGTCAGACACGACTGAGCAACTATCACACAATACTGCCACATAACCTAGCAATTCTACTCTTGGGTATATACCTAGGAGAAATGAAAATATATGTCCACCTGGAAGCTTGCACACAAATGTTTATAGTAGCATTATTCAGAAATCACCAAATGGTGGAAACAACCTAAATGTCTACCAGCTGACAAATGTGTAACAAAATGTACTGTATCCATACAATGGAATATTATTTAGTCATGAAAAGAAATGATAGATACATGCTGCAACATGAACGAATCCTAAAATCATTATGCTCAGTCAGTCACAAAAGATCACATACTATATGATTGCATTCATATGGAGGTCCAGAATAGGGAAATCTAGAGAGACATAAAGTAAATTAGTAGTTGCTTAAGAGTTGGGAGTGTCGGGAATTAGTGAATGGGAGTGGTGATAGTGTTTCTTTTTTGGTGATGAAGAAAATGTTCTAAGGTTAACTGTGGTAATGATTGAACATGTTTGTGAGTATACTAAAAACCATTTAATTGAACACTTGAATGCATTGTAATGTATATAAATTCTGTCTCAATAAAGATATTAAATAAAAAAACAAGGACTCTATACAGAGAGGGCACATCTCAATTTTTACTCCAGGCTTACATTACTGAAAAGGACCCTCAGATTTGATTTCCATGGTTTCAGAAAAGGGAACATAATACACATTAACAGAGTTAGAAGACTCAAATATTGCAAGAATTTGGCCGCAGAGCCAGAAATTTCTTGAGTTGTTTATGATGTATATATTCATCCCCAATATCCTGAAGATACTATGGGTTCTTGGTGGGCATATTTTGCTTTCAGCATAATCAGTACTTCTTTAAGTACAATGATGTTGAGAAGGCAGATGCTTAAAAAATTCAAATACAACATTCTAAAAGTCAGCTGCAGAAACATAAAGAATAATTCATGCTAATGAAAATTTGTGAATTTTTCAGAAATCTTGATTTTATTTCTACCAAATAGCTTGGCAGTTCTTCAAATTCTGTGGTTCCATTTAGCACAAGGAAGTTCTGATTTGGGACATGAATGCACACTCCAAGTAATATCTACCCACTCCCCATGTTCTGATGTGAATATTAGTGACTATAGTTCTTTCAAGTCATCCGTTCTTTTATTTTTTCTTTCTCTGCAATCTCGAGTTCAGTATATTCAGTTATCCTGCTTGTGACACCAAACAGAAAATATAATCATGTTAGCTATTTGGGCTCTATTCTGCACTGAATGTTTATTTACTCCCCCAAAATTCATATGTTGTAGTCCTAACCCTCAGTATGATGGTATGCTGAAGCTGAAGCATTAATACTTTGGCCACCTGATGCAAAGAGTCCACTCACTGGAAAAGACTCTGATGCCAGGAAAGACTGAAGGCAAAAGGAGAAGGGGATGGCAGAGGATGAGATGGTTAGATAGCATCTCTGACTCAGTGGACATGAATTTGAGCAAACTCTGCAGTCCGTGGGGTCACGAGTCAGACACGACTTAGTGACTGAATGACAAAGGAGATGGGGCTTTTGAGAAGTAATCAGGATTAGATGAGAGCATGAGTGTACAGCCCCTATGATGGGATTAGTGCCCTTAATACCACTCTCTTTCATCTCCCTGGTACCCCACCAATTCAATCAATCACCAAATCTTCATTTTGTCTTTGAAGTATCTATTGAAACTGTCACTTCTCTGTCAACACTAACACTAAATTAGTCATTAGCCATCATTGGTAGCCAGAATGGTTGTCATCATTTCTCACCTATTACTATAATAGCTTACTTTTGGGGCTTCTGATATCCACAATGACCCCCTCCAACTCTTTCTCCTGCTGTCACAGCAGTCTTTTGAAAACATAACTTTTATCATGTAAGCCTTCTGCTTAAAATCTTGGGCTTCCCTGGTGGCTCACTGGTGAAGAATCTGCCAGCCAATACAGGAGATGCAGGTTCTATCCCTGGGTTGGAAAGATCCCCTGGAGAAGGGAATGGCAACCCACTCCAGTATTCTTCCTGGGAAATCTCATCCACAGAGGAGCCTGGCGGGCTACAGTCCATGGGTTCACAAAAGAGTCGGACACAACTTAGCGACTAAACAACAGCAACAAACAAAAACTTTTAAGATAAAGATTAAAATTCTTAATGTGGAACAAGGTTCTGGATAGCCTGCCCTTGCTTACCTTTCCAGGCTCATCTCACATTAATCTCTACCTTGCAGTCTTTGCTTTAGGCACCCTGGCTCTCTTCCCAGTGCTCTGAATGATACCATGCCCCCTGCTGCCAAGGAACCCACATTCCTTTCCTTTAGGGATCTCATATCAGTTTGTACTTATACATTTATTGTTATGATTATTTGGTTTATGTCAGTCTTTACCATCTAAGCTATAAATTCCACTAGAGTAGGGACTAAGACTGCTTTACCAGCACTTAACAAAATATATACTTGATAAATAGTCACTGAATTAATAGCTTAAAAATAAATGAATAAAAAAGAAACTACATTATCCTATTCACTAAAATATAGATAAAATTCTAAATTTTAAATGTAAAAACTAAGTCTATCTAAAAAATTATAGATTACTTGGGTAAACTAGTAGAACTCATGATGTGTACAGACTTTTTATTTTTAATTTTTTATTTTTTTAAATTTTATTTTATTTTTAAACTTTACAATATTGTATTGGTTTTGCCAAATATCGAAATGAATCTGCCACAGGTATACATGTGTTCCTATTTTGGAGAAAATCATAAGAAACAAAGCACAATATTAAAGGTGTAAAAACTTAAACACCTACCAATTGAATGTTTGTTTTAAAAATATATTTTTTTATAAAGCTAGATTATAGGAGAATAAATGCATAATACAGTTTTAAAATCACAGTATACATATATATGGATAATATTATAATTCCAATTTTCTAATTTAAAAATTGGCTAAAAGATATACACCAAAATGTTATCTCTGAAAAACTGACTTAAAAGTATCCCATACTTTTTCTAAAATACAAACTTTTAATTAATTGTTAACCAAGAACAGCCAACCAAAGATATGTACTTTTAATGTTATTTAAAAATTACACTGAAATATTACTGAGTCCTGACAGATCATCAAACTTTTATGGACTGAAGGATTTCTTTCTTTAGAATTTATTCAGAACTTACCTTTCAAACCACCCTGCTTATTTTTATTAAACTAGTATAATTCTGAGGCTAAAATATAACCAAAATTTCTTAAGATGGAAATAAAATCCTCAATTAAAAATTTTAATTCAATAGTTACCTAAAGAATTCACCATAACAATTATGTTCATAACATTATTAATATAAAACATAATACATCATATCAAGCAATTAAGTCAGAATATACATAGGATCATCTCAACTCAATTGTTCAATACCCATCACATGTACAATCATTTGGAAAGCAATACAGTGGGGATGAGAAATTATTCAATAAATGGTGCTATAAGAACTGACTGGACATTTGAAAAACATCTATGTAGTGTCTCACTCATTTCCATATACCAAATTCTACCTATTTCAAACAGGTAAAGTTAAAAAAATCAAACAGTACAATATGGATTAATTTGACAGAATAGAGAGCCCTGAAATAAACCCACATACCAAAAGTCAATTAATCTTTGACAAAGGAAGCTAGAATATACAATGGAGAAAAGACAGTCTCTTCAGCAAGGGGTATTGGGAAACTTGGACCACTGCATGCAAATTTATGAAGTTAGAATATGCTCTTATATCATACAAAAAAGTCAAAATGGCTTACAGACTTAAACATAAGCCAGGATACCATTAAATTCCTAGAAGAGAACATAAGTAAAACATTCTCTAACATAAGTCACACTGATGTTTTCTCAGGTCAGTCTCCCAAGACAATTTTAAAAAAAAGCAAAAATAAACAAATGGGACCTCATCAAGCTTGTAAGCTTTTGCACAGCAAAGGAAACCATAAAGAAAATGAAAAGACAACCTATGGACTGGGAAAAAATATTTGCAAATGATGTGAATGTGACTGACAAGGGCTTAACTTCCAAAATATACAAACAGCTCATACAGTTCGATAACAATAACAACAACAAAATCCAAACAACCCAATCAAAAAATGGGCAGAAGATCTAACTAGACATTTCTCCAAAGAAGACATACAGATGGCCAATAGGCACATGAAAAGATGCTCATCATTGCTAATTATTAGAGAAATGCAAATCAGAACTACAATGAGATACCACCTCACACCAACCAGAAGGACTATCATCAAGAAATACACAATAAATACTAGAAGAGGGTGTAGAGAAAAGGGAACCCTCTTACACTGTTGGTAGTAATACAAATTGGTGCCGCCACTAAGGAAAACAGTACGCAGGTTTCTCAAAATCTAACTTACAATTCAGCAATCCCCCTTCTGAACATATATCCTGACAAAACTGTAGTTCAAAAAGACACATGTACCCCTATGTTTATAGCAGTACTGTTTACAATAGCCAAGACATGGAAACCTAAATGTCCATCAACAGATGAATGGATAAAGAAGATGTAGTACATATATACAACAGAATACTATTCACCCATAAAAAGAAAAAATAATGCCATTTGCAGCAACATGGATGGACCTAGAGATTATCGTACTAAGTGAAGTCAGTCGGACAGAGAAAGACAAATATCACGTATGTGCAATCTAAAGTACAGTACAAGTGAACTTATTTACAAAACAGAAACAGAATAATAAACATAGAAAACAAACTTAGGGCTGCCAAAATTGAAAGGGGGTGAGAGAAGGATAAATTAGGAGTTTGGTTTAGCAAATGCAAACTACTATATATAAATAGATAAACAACAAGGTCTTACTGTATAGCACAGAGAACTATATTCAATGTCCTGTAATAAACCATAATGGAAAAGAATATGGACAAGAACATGTATATGTGTAAACATATATATATATATTATATATAAGTGAATCACTTTCCTAAAGAACAGAAACTAACACAACATTGTAAATCAACTATACTTCAGTTTAAAAAAATCAAGCAGTACAAATCTTGAAGAAAATATAAAGGTTTTATTGCAAATATTTGAGTGAGGAAGGATTTAAAGCTAAAAAAAGAGTGAAGAGAAAATATGGATAAATTAAGCTATAATATTCATAAAGCGAAAGTGAAAGTCATTCAGCTGTGTCCGACTCTCTACAGTCCATGGAATTTTCCAGGCCAGAATACTGCAGTAGATAGCCATTTCCTTCTCCAGGGGATCTTCCCAACCAAGGGACTGAACCAAGGTCTCCCACATTGCAGACAGATTCTTTACCAGCTGAGCCACCAGGGAAGCCCATAATATTCATAATCATAGGCCACAGAATTTTGGGGATTTATAATCAAATAAATTTGGGGGATTTATAATCAAAATGTTATTTTGGGGATTAATAATCAAATGTAACCTAAATTCTAAATAGAAAATTTGTCCTAGTGGCATAAGCTATGCAGACTTTTATAGTAAATGATAGATCAGAGACTTTCTTCATTCCTTGGTAGTTTGTGCAGGACTTAACACATACATATCAATATATTCTTAATATATCTACTTTCTTTAAAAATATGTATCTTTCCCCCAGCTACTCTTATAGTTTCAGTAGCTACACAGTGCTTGGCTAGGCACTCAATAAATATCTGTTGAATGAATGACCCCCAAATAACCGTATTTCAATAAAAAATTTAAGAGTTTCTTTTTTTTCCCCTTAATCTCGCATACAATCAGGGCAAAAAAATATTCTGTAGCTTGGAATAAAAACTAGGGAGAAAAATTAAGGACTGTAAATTGGGATAAGGCTTACTAAACTACACATTTTGGCAATTCACTAATTTTTGTGTGTGTGAACAGGTTAACAATATGATACCTAATCAATTTTAACATAAATTAACTAGACTGAATCACTGTACTACTATTTTCAGAACATCAGTCTTGCAGAATGATCCAGAAATAAAGGATTCTTGGGACTTCCCTGGTGGTCCAGTGGTTAAGATGCCACACTTACAAGGCAGGGGTTGCAGGTTCAAACCCGGGTCAGGGAACTAAGATCCCACATGCTGCTCAGTCAAAAAAGAAAAAAAAAAATTCTTTTGCCATATTTCTCTCTTGAAGATTTATCATGCATATCAACATATTGAATATTCTGAAAACTTCCTCAATAAAGAAACTTGTTAAATTTTCTCTGACATATTTTTGATCATGACAAGTTTTGTCATATAACCTCTCAATATCTTTAACATTAAAATCAAGAACTGCAAATTGGGATAAGACGTACTCAACTACACATTTTGGCAAATCACTAATTTTTGTGTGTGTGTGTGAACAGGCTGACAATATGGTATTGTTTGTACCTAATCAATTTCTGTACTTTTCCGTGGAAAACCACATGGAGTTAATAAAAATTGTTCAAAATATATTTTTAAAATTTAAACTAAATAGGCTCACATTGTTAAAACAGGCCCAATTCTCTTAATTATGTATTGTTAGCGCTTATGGGGTTTTTATTGTGCGGTAGTATAGTTTGAGCATTCTTTGGCATTGCCTTTCTTTGGAATTGGAATGAAAACTGACCTTTCCAGTCCTGTGGCCACTGCTGAGTTTTCCAAATTTGCTGGCATATTGAGTGCAGCACTTTCACAGCATCATCTTTCAGGATTTGAAATAGCTCAACTGGAATTCCATCACTTCCACTAGCTTTGTTTGTAGTGATGCTTTCTAAGGCCCACTTGACTTCACATTCCAGGATGTCTAAACCTATATGCAGGTCAGGAAGCAACAGTTAGAACTGGACATGGAACAACAGACGGGTTCCAAATAGGAAAAGGAGTACGTCAAGGCTGTATATTGTCACCCTGCTTATTTAACTTATATGCAGAGTACATCATGAGAAACGCTGGGCTGGAAGAAGCACAAACTGGAATCAAGATTGCCAGGAGATATATCAATAACCTCAGATATGCAGATGACACCACCCTTATGGCAGAAAGTGAAGAGGAACTAAAAAGCTTCTTGATGAAAGTGAAAGTGGAGAGTGAAAAAGTTGGCTTAAAGCTCAACATTCAGAAGACAAAGATCATGGCATCTGGTCCCATCACTTCATGGGAAATAGATGGGGAAACAGTGGAAACAGTGTCAGACTTTATTTTTTTGGTCTCCAAAATCACTGCAGATGGTGACTGCAGCCATGAAATTAAAAGACGCTTACTCCTTGGAAGAAAAGTTATGGCCAACCTAGATAGCATATTGAAAAGCAGAGACATTACTTTGCCAACAAAGGTCCGTCTAGTCAAGGCTATGGTTTTTCCAGTGGTCATGTATGGATGTGAGTTGGACTGTGAAGAAAGCTAAGCGTACAAGAATTGATGCTTTTGAACTGTGGTGTTGGAGAAGACTCTTGAGAGTCCCTTGGACTGCAAGGAGAATCAACCAGTCCATTCCAAAGGAGATCAGCCCTGGGATTTCTTTGGAGGGAATGATGCTAAAGCTGAAACTCCAGTACTTTGGCCACCTCATGTGAAGAGTTGACTCACTGGAAAAGACTCTGATGCTGGGAGGGATTGGGGGCAGGAGGAAAAGGGGACGACAGAAGATGAGATGGCTGGATGGCATCACTGACTCGATGGACGTGAGTCTGAGTGAACTCGGGGAGTTGGTGATGGACAGGGAGGCCTGGCGTGCTGTGATTCACGGGGTTGCAAAGAGTCGGACATGACTGAGCGACTGAACTGAACTGAACTGAACTGATGGGGTTTTTGCTATATAAATAAGCTGTGCCTTCTTTAGTTGGGGGACCAGGACATCAGTGCCTTCTTTCCCAACGTGACTCTATATGAACTTTCAGCTGCGGCATATTAGGATGATGGGAAGAGAATTAAAAGGACATTTTCATAAAGAACCATAAAACATTAATCCAGAGACTGGAACAAGGACTCCAGCACAGATCAATTTCCGTTCCACTGGTACATAGTAGTCCTGAGCCAAGGTGGTGAAGCAGGGTAATATTTGCATCAACTATGCTTTTTAACTGTGGTGTTGGAGAAGACTCCTGAGAGTCCCTTGGACTGCAAGGAGAATCAACCAGTCCATTCTATAGGAGATCAGCCCTGGGTGTTCCTTGGAAGGAATGATGCTAAAGCTGAAACTCCAGTACTTTGGCCACCTCATGCGAAGAGTTGACTCACTGGAAAAGACTCTGATGCTGGGAGGGATTGGGGGCAGGAGGACAAGGGGACAACAGAGGATGAGACGGCTGGATGGCATCACCGACTCGATGGACATGAGTATGAGTGAACTCCGGGAGTTGGTGATGGACAGGGAGGCCTGGCGTGCTTCGATTCACAGGGCCCCAAAGAGTCGAACACAACTGAGTGACTGGACTGAACTGAATTCAACTGATGGAGTAATTATTTCCTGGTTTCATACTTGGATTTTTAACCCAGTCACATTTCTCACAGGAAAAAAAAAAAAAGCTGTTAAGTCAACACATATTTATCTTTTCAAAAGTTTTAACAAATTAAACAAGTTTTAAAAGTACAATGTAAGTAATTTATTCAGGTAAAACAATAATATATATTTTTTAATGTGAAGTAGCAGGATTTATACTGAAGAAGAAATACAATATTGAAAGAATGGGTCAATTTTAGCCTATTTTCATAAAATAGAAGTAAGAGTTACATTCTAAAACATCATATTTTAGTTGAACCTTGTTTGTTATTGAAATTTTATTTCTAATAGTGAATTTCATCAAGGACACATTGTAAAAATTTAGATTTAAATGAGCAACTGATAGAACTTGGATAATCACTTAAGTCTTAGAATAAGTTATTTAACTCTAAACCTTTGTTTCCTCATCTATAAATTAGAAATTATAGTTGTGGCTAACTCATATGGCTAAGGGTAAGAATTAAAGGACATATTACTTCTAAAGTTTTAGCACAATGCCTGGCACATAATCAATTCTAAATACATGTTTGTGATTATTGGACTATCTCAAGTTTTAATTCTAACTCTAAAATTAGGCAAATTACCCAAAATAACCCAGTGTTCATATTTTAAAAGTATTATCTAGCCCATCAGTTCAATTCAGTCGCTCAGTCGAGTCTGACTCTTTGCGACCCCATGGACTGCAGCATGCCAGGCTTCCCTGTCCATCTGCTCAAATTCAAGTCCATCAAGTTGGTGATGCCTTCCAATCATCTCATCCTCTGTCATCCCCTTCTCCTCCTGCCTTCAATCTTCCCCAACATCAGGGTATTTTCTAATGAGTCAGCTCTTTGCATCAGGTGGCCAAATTATTGGAGCTTCAGCTTCAGCAGCTGTCCTTCCAATAAACATTCAGGACTGATTTCCTTTACTATTGACTGATTTGACCTCCTTGCTGTCCATGGGACTCTCACGAGTCTTCTCTAACAACACAGTTCAAAAGCATCAATTCTTCTGCACTCAGATTTCTTTATGGTCCAGCTCTTACATCCATACATGACTACTGGAAAAACCATACTTTTGACTAGATGGACCTTTGTTGGTAAAGTAACATCTGCTTTTTATTATGTTGTCTAGGTTGGTTATAGCTTTTCTTCCAAGGAGCAAGCGTCATTTAATTTCATGGCTGCAGTCACCATCTGCAGTGATTTTGGAGCCCAAGAAAATAAAATGTCACTGTTTCCATTGTTTACCCATCTATTTGCCATGAAGTGATGGGACTGGATGCCACAATCTTAGTTTTTTAAATGTTGAGTTTTAACCCAGCTTTTTCACTGTCCTCTTTCACTTTCATCAAGAAGTTCTTTAGTTCCTCTTCACTTTCTGCCTATCTAGACCATAGGACTGATGCAAATATTTTGCAGTGAAAAATAATACTAAAAAATTAGATATCACTTGAGAATTTAAAAAATGCTTTCCCTCTTTGATTTCTCCCCTTCTCCAAAAAAATAAAGATTAGCAATTAACTTTCCAGATTTTTCTGAATCAGTCCATGTTCCTAAAATTATAAACCAGGAAACATCCTTGGCTTTATTAAGACATGAATATGCTGTGACTAAGGACTATAAGATTGCACCAATTCACTGATGAATAAACTATTTGAAAATGATTGGTCCAAGTCACAGACAATTGGCCCAAGACAGGAAGGCAAAAAGAAGCTGTGCAAGTCCTGATACTCAATTCATCTCACAGGAAATAAAAACTCAGGCTCTATACAGCTACTTACATTCAAGTTATCATAGAAATGGTATATGTACTACAGCATTCTTGGATACTGCTTATTATACGCTCCAGAGGGGGGAAGAAAGATTACTAATATTCTTGACTTAATTGGTTCAAAGGACAGGATTAAAAAATGCTTTTCATATCATCAATTCTGCTTTGGTTAAAAGCAAATGGTATAGTTACCAGATGCTGTGGGGGCTGGAAAGCAGCCTGAATCCCAACGTCTATCTGTGTTTCATTTTGGTTCTACCATCAACTAGTAATCCGACCATTTGAAATTGGTCTTTCTGGTTAAATTGTTTCACCTTAAAATGAGGTAGATAAACTAAGTAACTGCTGCAGTCCTTTACTTAGAAGACGTAGATACTGTGGAAAAAGCATGGATTTAGGAGTCAGATCTGGGCTCCTACACTTAACGCTATAATTTCTACCAGTTCTGTGTCTTCCAGCAAATTAACTTCCCCAAATGAAATTTCATTCAATTTTTTTCTGTGAATAGTAAATGAGATAAAAAGTATGTAAAGTCCCTGGTAGGAGCACAGGTAGCTACGTGAATAAAACTTAATAATTCCCTGTCAAACCTACATTTCTTTCTTTGCAGAAACAGAGATTTGGGGGCAGGGGAGAGGAGGAGGAGGGATTGGCTTCAGCTCTTAATAATAACCAAAAATCTGGGCAAGTGGATATTTTTCTATTTAGTCTATTTAGTCTTTCTATTTAGTCTTTTCTATTTAGTCTTTCTATTAAAAGACAGAAAAATCAAGTGACAATGCATTTAAGTACACATTAAACAAGTAACCTTCGTTGAAAATAATCCATTTACGTGAAACCAGGTCTGTCCTGATAAATCCAAGACTCATGGTTTTCCCCCTTCTTATTGTACACAGCAATCTCCTCAGGAGTCTAAAGTATTTCAAGTGTAAAGTTTAAGTTCAGATTCTATTTATAGCATGTGAGCACATCCCACGTGCCCTCCCAACCCTTACCTGCACACCTGAAGGACAATATCCAGAACTCAGCATTTCTATTCGCTGTTGATAGTTTGGGGGGAATTCATGAAGAGGGTCAGAGAAATGCTTGTATTTCTGGAAGGAGACACCAGCAGGACTTTGGTGTTATTAGAGAATTATCTAATTAGTAATGAAGAGGAAAAAACTGTGAAGTCTCTTACCTGAGCGGGAAGCTTCGGATTGAACCATTCCTCCTAGCCAGTTCCTATATTTAGAAAAAGAGAAGAGCAACTTCAATATTTCACTTCAGGTTCACTCATGTTATCGCACAGATTTGTTTATTGTAATTTAGTCTATTAATTTCATTCGTGATAGTGAAGTTCTTTTATGAAATATGGGTATAAGTAAGTAATATTTCTAAGAAAAATTCCCCCCACTGCTCGAGGAAAATGGAAGCGTCCACGAGCTGTCCTTTCGGATCTACGCTCAGCTCAGTGAGTGGCCCCGCGTGTGGCTCGCTGGCTGTGAGTGATTCTGTATTTGGCTGCGTGTGAGTGAATTATACCGATGCAAAGACAATTTTCTTATTTAAAGAGGTAGCTCATTCTGGTAGAGATTTTTTTTTTTTTTTAAGGTAAATAACGGAAAAAAAAGAGAAGGAAAACATTAAAAAAAAAAAAAAGAAATCTTACTGGTTTTAGGACACTCTTTTGGACTGCAAGGAGATCAAATCAGTCAATCCTAAAGGAAATAAAAATCAAACCTGAATATTCATTGGAAGGACTGATGCTGAAGCTGAAGCTCAAATACTTTGGCCACCTGATGCGAGGAGCATCAGAAAGGACCCTGATGCTGGGAAAGCTTGAAGGCAGGAGGAGAAGGGGAAGACAGGAGGAGATGATTGGACGCCATCATCCACTCAATGGGCATGAGTTTGAGCAAGCTCGGGGAGGTGGTGAAGGACAGGCAAGCCTGGCGTGCTGCAGCCCATGGGGTGGCAGAGTCGGACAGGACTGAGCAACTGAACAACCACTAAGATACTCGACTACAATGAACTAGTTTAATTTTTACTTTTTACATGATTGACATGATATGGATGAAGTGGATTTTCATGAATAATTTTCTAAGTGTGAAGCATTTCTCAATATAAAGGGAAAGCATATATTTCAAGATATAAAGCATACAGAGTTTCAAGTTTGTGAAAAGTAATACATGAAGTGTATTTTTTCAAATCAGAATGGCTTTATTTATATTTTTCTGACTTTAATACATGATCATTGTTTTAAAAAATCAAAACACAAAAACATAAGAAAGTAAAATCACCTGAGATCTCACCACTCAGAGATAAGGACTGCTAAAATTTTGTTAAACAATTTTCTAATCATCTTATAATACATGCACATATATATACACACTTAAATGTAATTTTACATAACTTGACATTCTATATTCATTCTTCTTTATACACAACTTTCTAATGAAATAATCTGTTGTATATATCTTCTTACATCATTTTTAATGACTGGGTAGCATGGTTGAACAATAAATTGTTTACTCATCCCCTGTTAAAGGATAATTAGATTGTTTCCAATTTGTTTTATAGTATATAATATTATAGAGAATGTCCTTATGTATAATCTTTGAGTGTTGAAATTACTTGGAGCAAAAAATTATATCCATATGAAAATATGGTAACATGTTTTCAGTCATCCTTCCAGAAATACGATGTCAATTTGAAGTCTCTTCAGGCACAAAAGAATGTCCACTTCTCAACACTCTCAGTGTCACTGAGTATTATAAATTCTTTTAAACTTTGACAATCCAGCAAGTCTTTCTTTCCATTTTGTTTATTAATTAAGCTGAATATCTTTTCTTACATTTATTATTCATTTGCATTTTATCTTCTGGCATTTTTCTTATCATTTACATATATTTCTATTATAGCAGCCGTATATCTCAATTATTTATAACTTTATATATTATGAACTTTAACTTTTTGATTCTATTAACAAATATAGACATGTTTTTCTAAGTTACTTATATTATAATTTTTTCTATGATGTACTTTTGACATTATTTATTTTAAATGATCAGATCTCTATATTTTTACTACCCTTACTACTTGATTACTTGTATTTTAAAGTATAAGAATACATAGAATTATGAAGTAGAAACCTTTCCTTGGATTGTCAGTGCCACCATTTTCTGAGGTATGTCATGGTGATTTGTTTGATTGATTTGTCTTCTGCCCTCCTGAAAGTATTTTTACAAAAGTCTTCCTGTTAGAATTTCATTAAAATGTAACAAACTAACAATAACATAACCAGAAAGTAACTTTAATCTGAGGGATGGCTCACATACAATAAGAGACAATTCATTTTCACATTATTTCATCTTCTCCAGATACTCAGAACCTTCACACAGACTCTGGTCTAGCCAAGGAAATCATTCTTCCTTGAAGCTTCCAGCCCCAGAAAAGCATAACAGCCTTTAGAACCTCTCAACCTTTTATATCCTGTAAAACATTTCCAAGTCTGTGCCTCATGGCCTTAGAACATTAAGAGTCACTATCAACTGCTGATGTTTTGGGCTTTCCTGATGACTCAGTGGTAAAGAATCTGCCTGCCAATGCAGGAGATGCAAGTTCAATCCCTGATCTGGGAAGATCCCACATGCAGCAGGAAACTAAACCCGTGCACAACTTCTGAGCCTGAGCTCTGGAGCCCCAGAGCTGCAACTACGGAAGCTTGAATGAGAAGCTCCTGCATCCCAACTAAAGATTAGCCCCTGCTCTCCCTAGTTGGAGAAAAGCCCTCACAGTAACAAGACCCAGCACAGCCAAAAGTAAATAAGTAAAATTTGAAAAAAACAAAACTGCCACTGTTTTCTGTAACACCTCTGAGAACATTGTTTTATGAAAAACTCTTTCCTTCTTTTAAGTTGTCTTTGACAAAAAAATCACAAAGATGGGATTGCTGGATCAAAGGATATAAATATTTATCTAGCTCTTGTTGTCTAGTACTATGGACGCTTCGCTTGTAGCTCAGCTGGTAAAGAATCCATCTGCAATGCTGGAGATCCCAGTTTGATTTCTGGCTCAGGAAGATCCCCTGGAGAAGGGATAGGCCACCCACTCCAGTATTCTTGGGCTTCCCTAGTAACTCAGACAGTAAAGAATCTGCCTGTAATACAGGAGACCTGGGTTTGATCCCTGAGTTGGGAATATCCCCTAGAGGAGGACATGGCAACACACTTCAGTATTCTTGTCTGGAGAATCCCCATGGACAGAGGAGCCTGGTAGGCTACAGTCCATGGGGTCCCAAAGAGTGGGACACAACTGAGCAACTAAGCACATCTAGTACTATATTTTTCTCCAAATGGACAATACTACTAAAAGTGGTTTGTGTTTTCATTCCATTTCAACTTTAATGGTCTTGAGTATTATTAATAATTATTTTAGTTTACTAAGCATAAAAGAGAAGTGTATGAATAGTTTTAAATTCATATTACTTTGATTTTCTCACATCTTAGTTTTCCATTTTCTTTTGTGTATATTAAGTTTTTAAAATCATGATAAAATTTATTCGGTGTCTCTAGAGATTTAAAATAGGTAGGAAAAAACTGGAAAAATCTCTTTTTAAAAAATAAAGAAAATATACCTTTTTGAGCAGAAAAATAATAAAAATACAAAATCCCTGGATCCATTTTTCATTAGTTTTTGCAGGCATTTTTACAGGTGTAATCAAATTTAGAATTGGACCTAAAATTTTCCACAAATTTCCAGATGGCAGCTAGAATGATCTTTTAGAAACATTAGCTTAAGACCCTTAAATAATAAGTCTCAAACCCTGGGGCTACCCTGGTGGCTCAGATGGTAAAGAGTCTGCCTGCAATGCAGGAGATCTGGATTTGATCCCTAGGTCAGGGAAGATCCCCTGGAGAAGGAAATGGCTACCCACTCTAGCATTCTTGACAGAAGAACCCTATACATTGCTTTTTAGCCTCACCATGATCCAACCTCTGTCTGCTCTCCCAGTTTCACTCTCAGTCCTGGCCTTGTGTTATGTTAGTTCAGGAAATCTCTTGTTAGTACCCAGTGCACTTTCCCTTCTGCCTGAAAGCTTTCCCCACATTCTTTTCTCCAAACACATCTTCATTCTTCAGCTCTTGGACTATTGGGTAGTTTGATGAAGATTGTCAAGGAAGGATCTCTAAAAAGTGACAATTACATGGAGATCACATTAAAAAAATAATACAGAAACATATATCTCGGGCCTCTCCCAAGAAGCCTCATGCATTTAAAGGGTCCTGAAGTTTAACTTTCATAATAAATCCACCTTTGCGTGTTAATACCTGCTTGACCTCTGTTACAGGGTCATGGAAATCAAAAAACAGCGTATCTGGGAACAAAATGAAATTTAAATTATTCAATTTAAAGCAGTTACCACTTTTCTTAATATTTTTCTTTTCATAGGGACAATACAATTATTTAATCTCAATAAACTAACAAATGTTACCTAGACTGATAAACAAAGATAATCATTTGTTCATTTAATTTATGGATCATTCTACTCTTTGGGGTATGTTAGCCTGTCTGTACTGTGCACAAATCGGCCACAATAATACATTTTGCTTGAGTAAATATATTTTCCTTAATGCTAATAGTTGCATTTAAAAACATTTTGATGGGCCTATGGCATCCTCCAATAAAAGTAGTTAAAGGATTATATCAATATATAAAGAGAAGTGCCAGACTAATTTTCTGGTCCTTAATAGGTATAGGTTGAAGTGAAAAAGTGGAAGTGTTGATTGCTCAAGTCATGTCCAACTCTTTGTGACCCCATGGACTGTAGCCCGCCAGGCTCCTCTGTCCGTGGAATTCCCCAGGCAAGAATATTGGAGTGGGTAGCCATTTCCTTCTCTAGGGGATCTTCTTGACCCAGGGATTGAACCGGAGTATCCTGCATTTCAGTCAGATTCTTTGCTGTCTGAGCCACCAGGGAAGCACAGATATAGGTTGTTCAGTCACTCATTCGTGTCCAACTCTTTCTGACTTCTTGGACTGTAGCATGTCAGGCTTTCCTGCCCTTTATACTCCCAGACATTGCTCAAACTCATGTCCATTGAATCAGTGATGCCATCCAACCAGCTCACCCTCTGTTACCCCCATCTCCTCCTGCCCTCAACCTTTACCAGCATCAGGGGCTTTTCCAATAAGTCTTCTTTTTCCATCAGGTGGCCTAAGTATTGGAGCTTCAGCTTTAGCATCAGTCCTTTTGATGACTATTCAGGATTGATAGTTGTTAGTATTCCTTACAATATATACTTGTAAAAAGAAATTCAGCTGATGAGTAATAGAGAAGGGCCCTTCAAGTAGTGGGCTAAGCAGAGGGCAGGAAGACAGGTTCTTGAAGAGGAGATAGAAGAGGATGAAGGCAAACTCCAACTACTTTGCAAGTCTTTGGACTAGTCTGGGACAAAAGGGCATAAAGATGAGCATCTTTATACTGTTATGAAATATTTTTAAGATTTTCCTTTTCAATTGCTTTAATTAAATTCAAATGAAAGTCAATTCTGTTTTGTGTTTCAAAATAAAATAAATCTGTAATGAGTATTCATCTTGAGAATTTATAAATGTTTAAGTATACATTTATGCTTAAGATTCCAAAATTTTATTTTCAAAGTATATCTTGTGGTTATCCATTCATTCACTTAACAAATATTTATTAAGCATCAACTAGGACACAACTGAGCGACTTCACTTTCACTTTTCACTTTCATGCATTGGAGAAGGAAATGGCAAACCACTCTAGTGTTCTTGCCTGGAGAATCCCAGGGACGGGAGAGCCTGGCAGGCTGCTGTCTATGGTGTCGCACAGAGTCGGACACGACTGAAGCGACTTAGCAGCAGCAGCAGCAGCAGTACTTATTTGGGGGCTTCCCTGGTGGCTCAAATGGTAAAGAATCCACCCACAGTACGGAAGACATGAGTTCGATCCCTGGGTCAGGAAGATCCCCTGGAGAAGGGAATGGCAACTCACTCCAGTATTCTTGCCTGAAGAATCCCATGGGCAGAGCAGCCTGGCAGGCTACATACAGTCTATGGGGTCACAAAGAGTCAGACACAACTGAGCAACTAAGCACGCATGAGTACTTACTGAGGAATTTGTTAAATGCGAAGGATGCAGAGGTAAACAGAAACAAGGTTATACTTTAGTGGGTGAAAATGGTCAATAAATAGAAGAACAAACGAATATTGACTGTGTAAGTGTGATAAGTGCTGTGAAGAAAAATAAACGAGGAGAATGATGACAGATGGTCAGGGCAAGGTCTGTCTGTGGAGACAGCATTTGAGGAGAAATGTGAATAACATGAGAGGTGAGCCATTTCAGTGTCTGGGGAACAGTGTTCCAAGCAGAAGGAAAACAAGAGGAAAGATGAGTAAGATGCACAAGATGAGTAAGAACTTGGCATGTTTCGGGAACAGTTAAACAAGCCATTTTGTTTCTGGAAGAGTCGAGTTTCTGTCAGGGTGAACCAACTGACAAAATCCCTGTTCTCCTGGAACGTGCATCGTACCAGGTGAAGAGAAACAATTAAAATGAATAAATCATCACATAAGTATATGTGGGGTGGTGATTTGCGACCCCGTGGACTGTAGCCTGCCAGGCTCCTCTCTCCATGGGATTCTCCAGGCAAGAATACTGGAGTGGATTGCCATTTTCTCCTCCAGGGGATCTTCCTAACTCAGGGGTCGAACCCGGGGTCTCCTGCATTGCAGGCAGACACTTTATCCTCTGAGCCACCAGGGAAGCCACCAGGAGAAAAGGAGGAGAAGAAAATGAATGCTGTCTTAGGGTGGGGTGAGAGGCTCCTTAGAGGAGATAGCAGGCAGGAGAATTGTGAGTCCAAAGGCCCTGAGAGGCTTAGAGAAAAGCAAGGAGTGTGAAGGAGAGAAAAAAGCAGGGAGTCCAGTTAAGAAGTCACTTGGGTAGTCTAGGTTGTAGGCAAAGGTGATTGGATTAGTGGAGGTGGAAGAAAGGTGTCAGTGTCTGGATGTATTTTGTTGGTACAGCCAACAGGATTAAAGAACGAATTAGCTGTGGAGTGTAAGAAAATAAGTGCCGCTAAATAAGTGCTGCTAGAAGGCACTTAAAAAAAAAAAAAAAACAGGTAGAATTATGTATTTATAAATGTAATCCAGTTTGAAATGGTTACATTTTAATTATTCAAAGATGTTAATAATGCAAATATAGATCTGATGAATCCATTCATCTAATTGTGATGGTTTTATTTAAATATGAAAAATAATTCTCTTGTTTTGGCTTTTATTTAGCATCTGGCCATATATGTGTGCTCTGCTCAGTGGCTCAGTTCTATCTGATTCTTTGCTACCCTATGAACTGTAGCCCACCAGGCTCCTCTGTCCATGGGATTTTTCAGGCAAGAATGCTGGAACGGGTTGCCAGTTCCTCCTCTAGGGAATCTCCCTGACCCAGTGATTGAATCCAAGTTTCCTATGTCTCCCTTTTTGGCAAGCAGATTCTTTACCACTGAGCCACCTAGAAAGCCCCCTCTGGCCATATCAATAACACTCAAAATTAAACTACTTGGTGACAAGTTCACCAAATACTTGCTGAGCTTGGTTGTTACTGTACCTAGAACTAGGACACATGATCAATCAGGTACCAATCTGGATTCATATTTAATCTTCAAAATTACTATTTTTAGGTAGATGGACATTAATGTCCATGCTAGTGATAGAAGCAAGGTCCGATGCTGTAAAGAGCAATATTGCATAGGAACCTGGAATGTCAGGTCCATGAATCAAGGCAAACTGGAAGTGGTCAAACAAGAGATGGCAAGAGTGAATGTCGACATTCTAGGAATCAGCAAACTGAAATGGAATGGAATGGGTAAATTTAACTCAGATGACCATTATATCTACTACTGTGGGCAGGAATCCCTCAGAAGAAATGGAGTGGCCATCATGGTCAACAAAAGAGTCTGAAATGCAGTACTTGGATGCAATCTCAAAAACGACAGAATGATCTCTGTTCATCTCCAAGGCAAACCATTCAATATCACAGTAATCCAAGTCTATGCCCCAACCAGTAACGCTGAAGAAGCTGAAGTTGAACAGTTCTATGAAGACCTACAAGACCTTTTAGAACTAACACCCAAAAAAGATATCCTTTTCATTATAGGGGACTGGAATGCAAAAGTAGGAAGTCAAGAAACACCTGGAGTAACAGGCAAATTTGGCCTTGGAATATGGAATGAAGCAGGGCAAAGACTAATAGAGTTTTGCCAAGAAAATGCACTGGTCATAACAAACACCCTCTTCCAACAATATAAGAGAAGACTATACATGGACATCACCAGATGGTCAACACTGAAATCAGATTGATTATATTCTTTGCAGCCAAAGATGGAGAAGCTCTATACAGTCAGCAAAAACAAGACCAGAAGCTGACTGTGGCACAGACCATGAACTCCTTATTGCCAAATTCAGACTTAAATTGAAGAAAGTAGGGAAAACCACTAGACCATTCAGGTATGACTTAAATCAAATCCCTTATGATTATACAGTAGAAGTGAGAAATAGATTTAAAGGCCTAGATCTGATAGATAGAGTGCCTGATGAGCTATGGAATGAGGTTCGTGACATTGTACAGGAGACAGGGATCAAGACCATCCCCATGGAAAAGAAATGCAAAAAAGCAAAATGGCTGTCTGGGGAGGCCTTACAAATAGCCGTGAAAAGAAGAGGAGCAAAAACCAAAGGAGAAAGGGAAAGATATAAACATCTGAATGCAGAGTTCCAAAGAATAGCAAGAAGAGATAAGAAAGCCTTCTTCAGCGATCAGTGCAAAGAAATAGAGGAAAACAACAGAAAGGGAAAGACTAGAGATCTCTTCAAGAAAATCAGAGATACCAAAGGAACATTTCATGCAAAGATGGGCTCGATAAAGGACAGAAGTGGTATGGACCTAACAGAAGCAGAAGATATTAAGAAGAGATGGCAAGAATACACAGAAGAACTGTACAAAAAAGATCTTCACAACCCAGATAATCACGATGGTGTGATCACTGACCTAGAGCCAGACATCCTGGAATGTGAAGTCAAGTGGGCCTTAGAAAGCATCACTATGAACAAAGCTAGTGGAGGTGATAGAATTCCAGTTGAGCTATTCCAAATCCTGAAAGATGATGCTGTGAAAGTGCTGCACTCAATATGCCAGCAAATTTGGAAAACTCAGCA
The DNA here is from genome assembly GCF_029378745.1 of Bos indicus. Taxonomy (NCBI): domain Eukaryota; kingdom Metazoa; phylum Chordata; class Mammalia; order Artiodactyla; family Bovidae; genus Bos; species Bos indicus. The sequence goes on from NC_091779.1 coordinate 37,321,494, forward strand.
GTGGCCACAGGACTGGAAAAGGTCAGTTTTCATTCCAATCCCAAAGAAAGGCAATGCCAAAGAATGCTCAAACTACCGCACAATTGCACTCATCTCACACGCTAGTAAACTAATGCTCAAAATTCTCCAAGCCAGGCTTCAGCAATGTGTGAACCATGAACTTCCTGATGTTCAACCTGGTTTTAGAAAAGGCAGAGGAACCAGAGATCAAATTGCCAACATCTGCTGGATCATGGAAAAAGCAAGAGAGTTCCAGAAAAACATCTATTTCTGCTTTATTGACTATGCGAAAGCCCTTGGCTGTGTGGATCACAATAAACTGTGGGAAATTCTGAAAGAGATGGGAATACCAGACCACCTGATCTGCCTCTTGAGAAATTTGTATGCAGGTCAGGAAGCAACAGTTAGAACTGGACATGGAACAACAGAATGGTTCCAAATAGGAAAAGGAGTACATCAAGGCTGTATATAGTCACCCTGTTTATTTAACTTATATGCAGAGTACCTCATGAGAAATGCTGGACTGGCAGAAACACAAGCTGGAATCAAGATTGCCAGGAGAAATATCAATAACCTCAGATATGCAGATGACACCACCCTTATGGCAGAAAGTGAAGAGGAACTAAAAAGCCTCTTGATGAAGGTGAAAGTGGAAAGTGAAAAAGTTGGCTTAAAGCTCAACATTCAGAAAATGAAGATCATGGCATCCAGTCCCATCACTTCATGGGAAATAGATGGGGAAACAGTGGAAACAGTGTCAGACTTTACTTTTCTGGGCTCCAAAATCACTGCAGATGGTGACTGCAGCCATGAAATTAAAAGACGCTTACTCCTTGGAAGGAAAGTTATGACCAACCTGGATAGCATATTCAAAAGCAGAGACATTACTTTGCCAACAAAGGTTCGTCTAGTCAAGGCTATGGTTTTTCCAGTGGTCATGTATGGATGTGAGAGTTGGACTGTGAAGAAGGCTGAGTGCCGATGAATTGATGCTTTTGAACTGAGGTGTTGGAGAAGACTCTTGAGAGTCCCTTGGACTGCAAGGAGATCCAACCAGTCCATTCCAAAGGAGATCAGCCCTGGGATTTCTTTGGAAGGAATGATGCTAAAGCTGAAACTCCAATACTTTGGCCACCTCATGCGAAGAGTTGACTCATTGGAAAAGACTCTGATGCTGGGAGGGATTGGGGGCAAGAGGAGAAGGGGATGACAGAAGATGAGATGGCTGGATGGCATCACCAACTCGATGGACATGAGTCTGAGTGAACTCCGGGAGTTGGTGATGGACAGGGAGGCCTAGCATGCTGTAATTCATGGGGTCACAAAGAGTCGGACATGACTGAGTGACTGATCTGATCTGATCTGAGTGCTTGTGACACAGTATTATATAATACCACAATGTACTTTTGAAAAACAGAACATTCCCTATTATAATGCTGATGGGATTTATGACTACCTTATAGACTGACTTAGGTGCTGTGGCCTTTACAGTGTAGGTAAATTGTTCTAATTTCCTTAGGATAGAGTGACTCAACATTCATATACAATAATAATGAACCATATGACAAAGAAGTTTTTGAGTATATTTGATTCAAGTTAATGATGCCCGATTTAGGTTTCTTCTACAGTAACCAGATAGGAATGCTCTTTGAAAGTAGTCCATTACTATATAACTTTTATTTTAATACCTAGCCAAAACTGTTGGTAGTAATTGTCTAATTATTTTGGTAACATTCTTAATTCATCCAGTGAATATTGCATCATCTTTTAGAACTGCATCTCTGTAACACCACAATATTTTTAAAGAAATACTTCCTAACTTTTTTTTTAATACTATCTACAGTATCTGTGAAGAAAGCTGAGCACCGAAGAATTGATGCTTTTGAACTGTGGTGTTGGAGAAGACTCTTGAGAGTCCCTTGGACTGCCAGGAGATCCAATCAGTCCATTCTGAAGGAGATCAGCCCTGGGATTTCTTTGGAAGGAATGATGCTAAAGCTGAAACTCCAGTACTTTGGCCACCTCATGCGAAGAGTTGACTCATTGGAAAAGACCCTGATGCTGGGAGGGATTGGGGGCAGGAGGAGAAGGGGACAACAGAGGATGAGATGGCTGGATGGCATCATTGACTCGATGGACGTGAGTCTGAGTGAACTCCTGGAGTTGGTGATGGACAGGGAGGCCTGGCATGCTGCGATTCATGGGGTCACAAAGAGTCAGACACGAGTGAGTGACTGAACTGAACTGAACGGTATCATTGCTGGCTCACTTTTTCTAAAAATGGCATGATATCTCAATGAATACTTCTGTTAGTGTCACTTAACTAATTGTTACAATGAAATTTAGTCCAAGTTTAGCTTATTTTACCAAATTACAAAGATAGGGTGGCATATATTTTAATAGTTTTCTTTAAAAAGTTAACCTGTCCTTCATTTTTGTTGTTGGCCTTTACTCTCAATGAAAGATTGTTTTCTGATGAATGATTGAGGGAGAAAAAGATGGATTTAGGCTTATAATGTATTCCTGTCATGCTTCTAATTAATACTTGGTGCATTGTTTTTGTGCATATTTTAGGGCCAATTAATATTGCAAAAGTGTTCAAATCATTAACTTTTTCTAAGCAATTCTTTTTTTATATTTTTTAGCATAATAATTTATCTGGAATTCTTTTGTATTCTGATGAAATTACTGTAAATATTTGCCTATCTGACTTCCATCCTTCAACAACTCTGAATCTTCAAAAACAGCTCTAACCCATAATTAAAATAAACACTGCAGAGAAAGTGTCAAATCAAAACTTATGCTTTCTGCATCATCATGGCCGAATTAACTACATCAACAAGCAAGCAAACAAAACAAAACAAAGAACCACCAGAGTACTCTGATTGATTAATCCTGCTTGTAAAAAAGTGATTTTGCTAACTTTTCTTTGGTAAGTCCATGAAGCAGGGGATGAGTGGAGGGAGTTAGAGAAGAAAGAGGATTGGAGACTAAAGGGAACAACTGCAAAAGTGGCAGAGGTTAGAAAGGGCAGATGTGGTGAGAAGAAGCTATGGGCATGGGTGGCAACACAGAGCCCTTGATGAGGAAACAGAGGTTGGTCAGCTCTGCAGCCCACCTGCTCTGGGGCTCTTGAGAGCATAGCTCCTTTGTGGACTGTTTGCAGGAGAGAACTGCCATGGAGACATAACCTTTCCTTTTTTATTGAAGTATAGTTGATTTACAATATTATATCATTTCAGGGGTACAGCATAGTGATTCTATATTTTTACACATAGTACTCCATTAGAAGTTATTACCCAATAATGCCCTGTCCTTTGCTATCTGCTAGAGTTTGCTCAAAGTCATGTCCATTGAGTAGATGATGGCATCCAACCATCTCATCCTCTGTCACCCCCTTCTCCTCCTACCCTCCTCAATCTTTCCCAGCATGAGGGTCTTTTCCAATCAGTTGGCTCTTTGCATCAGGTGGAGAAAGTATTGGAGTTTCAGCTTAAGCATCAGTCCTTCCAATGAATATTCAGGGTTTTGTTACCACTATATAGTTTGTTTTCTTTATCTGTGAGTATGTTTCTGTTTTACATATACATTTATTTGTATTATATATTACGTATTTTTTAGATTCCACGGGTAAGTGATATTATACAGTAGAGGCATAACCTTTCTGTAAGAGGTAGTGAGTAAATTTCTTTCAAGCTAAAATAAATGAGAGCCATACTTTTTCTATTGTTCTGTTGATAAGGAATACTAAGTAACACAAAGTTTAATAGTTTATGAATAATTACTTATGCCATGATTTTTGTGAAAGAAAGAACCTTAAATGTCTTCCTTTTCTGTAGAATTTCTGCTGCTGCTAAGTCGCTTCAGTCATATCCGACTCTGTACGACCCCAGAGATGGCAGCCCACCAGGCTCCCTTGTCCCTGGGATTCTCCAGGCAAGAACACTGGAGTGGTTTGCCATTTCCTTCTCCAATGCATGAAACTGAAAAGTGAAATTGAAGTCTCTCAGTCGTGTCCGACTCTTCACGACTCCCTGGGCTGCAGCCTACCAGGCTCCTCTGTCCATGGGATTTTCAAGGCAAGAGTACTGGAGTGGGTTGCCAATGCCTTCTCCTTCTGTAGAATTACTAACTTGCAAATGAACTATTTTCTCTCTTATTGGCTAAATACATTGTGCATCAATGGCAAAGTTTTAAGACCTAAATCATCTATCTGCCTTAACTAATATTTGTAGAATGAGATAGGGTATGTGTGCTGTCACTTCAGTTGTGTCCAACTCTTTTCAGCTCTATGGACTATAGCTCCCTCCTCTGTCCATGAGATTCTCCAGGCAAGAATACTGGAGTGGCTTGCCATGCCCTCCTCCAGGGGATCATCCCGACCCAGGGATTGACTCAACCCAGGGATCGAACCCGAATCTCTTATGTCTCCTACATTGGCAGGTGGGTTCTTCATCACTAGTGCCACCTGGGAAGCCCTGAGATAGGGTATAAATAAATACAAATATATAAAAATCATGCTAAATGTAATTTTTATCCTTTGTAATTAGCTTCATAACTTTTGTAATTAGCTAGCCCAAATAATCATTTTTGTACTTAGCTTAACATAGACTACACTGCCTTCCTATTTTTTCTGTTTTACTATGTGACTATCTTTTAAAAAATGCATTAATGTGAAAAAAATTGGTTTGTGTATGATTCATTTTTCTGTAAACCACTAAAGTGTCATCAACTTACAGTAACTGGAAGAAAAAGTTAGCAATGTTTACCATAATATAGTGCTTTTTGAAATGCTGTGTTCTGTGTAGCTGTGTTAGGCAGAATTCTGCCCTTACCCTACCAAAAATGTTCATGCCTTAATCCCAGACTTTGTAGATGTGATCAAATCTATGAACAAATCTATGAACTTTGAGATGAGAAGATGATCCTGGGTTATCCCTGTAAGCCCAATCCAATCATATGAGTCCTTTAAATTGGAGAAGTTCTGGCTGTGATCAGAGAGAAGGTTCACAACAGACAAGGGTCAGAGAGATGTGATGTGATGAAGGTCTCCAACCCATTGCTGGCTTTGACAATGGAAGAAATGAGCCATGGGCCAAGGAATGCAGACAGCCACTAGAATTTGGAAGAAGGAAACAGATTCTCCCCTAGAGACTCAAAAAAGGAATGCAATTCTTTTGCTATCTTCATTTTGACCCAAGCCAGATTACAGTTCTTACAGTTCTGACCTATAGAATTGTAAGATAATAAATTTGTGTTGCTTTAAGTCTCTAAATTTGTGGTGATGTATTATGGCAGCAACAGAAAACTAATGCTGTTTCTCAAGCCCATTGTTGGAGAAGGGACTTCTGGTCATGATGGAAAGGCCTGGAGAAGGCCACAGACTCACCCATGATCTTCCCATTTCCTGCTTGCATCTACTTATCCTTCAACCACATAGTTTCTTATCTGCTTTATAATGTTATTGGAATCCCATGTGGGATTTTTTTGGGAGGGGCAGAAACTGTTTAAAATTAACACGATATAAATACATATATATGTGTGTGTGTGTAGTTGTGGTTGTCATGGTTTAGTCGCTAAGTTGTGTCCTACGCTTTGCTACCCCATGGACTGTAGCCCACCAGGCTCCTCTGTCCATGGGATTTTCCAGGCAAGAATACTGGAGTGGGTTGCCATTTCATTCTCTAAGGGATCTTCTTGACACAGGGATTGAACCCTGGTCTCCTTCATTGCAGACAAATTTTTTACAGCTGACCTACCAGGGAAGCCCATGTATTTATTTATAAACATTTTATTTAAATAAACGTTATACATTTAAAAATAATAAGTAAACATTTTGTTTTCCAGCAGAAGTGGTTATGATTAGTAACACTTAGGGGCTTAGACTTTAGCACTATACTGACTAGGATTCAAATCATAGCTCTGACACTTACCAGATATATAATTCCAAACATCAATTTGTTCATATGCAAATTGTAACATAAATAATAGCAGTACTTATCCTTTGAGTGTTCTATGCACTTAGCACTGTTCTAGGCATGTTTTCTAAATTAATCGTTTAACCCTCCCAAATGGAAACTAGTAGTAAGATGGTTCAGTTCAGTTCAGTCGCTCAGTCGTGTCCGACTCTTTGCAACCCCATGAATTGCAGCACGCCAGGCCTCCCTGTCCATCACCAACTCCCTGAGTTCACCCAAACTCATGTGGATTGAGTCGGTGATGCCATCCAGCCATCTCATCCTCTGTCATCCCCTTCTCCTCCTGCCCCCAATCTCTCCCAGCACCAGAGTCTTTTCCAATGAGTCAACTCTTTGCATGAGGTGGCCAAAGTACTGGAGTTTCAGCCTCAGTATCAGTCTTTCCAATGAACACCCAGGACTGGTCTCCTTTAGAATGAACTGTTTGGATCTCCTTGCAGTCCAAGGGACTCTCAAGAGTCTCCAACACCACAGTTCAAAAGCATCAATTCTTTGGCGCTCAGCTTTCTTCACAGTCCAACTCTCACATCCATACATGACCACTGGAAAAACCACAGCCTTACTGGACGGACCTTTGTTGGCAAAGTAATATCTCTGCTTTTGAATATGCTATCTAAGTTGGTCATAACTTTCCTTCCAAGGAGTAAGCGTCTTTTAATTTCATGGCTGCAGTCACCGTGGAGCCCCCCAAAATAAAGTCTAACACTGTGGTATCCTTATTATCACCATTTTACATGTGGATACTGAAGGGCAGAGGTTTAATAGGTGGCAGAACCAAGCAATCTGGCTATGAATCCTGAGATCTCAAACATCTATACTTTTCCTGGATTTTGCCTCTATATAGAAAACTGAGCACTGAAGAATTGATGCTTTTGAGCTGTGGTATTGCAGAAGACTCTTGAGAGTCCCTTGGACTGCAAGGAGATCCAACCAGTCCATCCTAAAGGAAATCAGTCCTGAATATTCATTGGAAGGACTGATGCTGAAGCTGAAACTCCAATATTTTGGCCACCTGATTCGAAGAGCTGACTCATTTGAAAAGACCGTGATGCTGGGAAAGGATGACAGAAGATGAGATGATTGGATGGCATCACTGACTCAGTGGACATGCATCTGAGTAAACTCTGGGAGTTGGTGATGGACAGGGTGGCCTGGCGTGCTGCAGTCAGTGGGGTCACCAAGAGTCAGACACGACTGAGCAACTGAACTGAACTGAACTGTGACATGATTAAACAGAAAAGAAACAGCAAGTGAGGCACTCAGTCCAACCACAAGAGTAAAACTTTCTTCACCTCACGTATCTGAGCTGTAACCAGCACTGGAGAGGTGACAGCCTTGACTCAGGAGATGGTAGAGGGCTAAAGCTGCCTGTCATCCCCAGAAAGAGAAACTGGTCAGGTCTGAACACAATGGGAAATTGATGCAATGATCATAATGACTACCGTGAATCTAATATTTACAATATGTCATGTACTGAACTGAATACTACACATATATTATCTCATTTACTCCTTAAAACCTATGAGATAATTACTATGATTTTTTTCTTTATACAGAGAAGGAAATTAAGCCTCAGAGGATTAAGGACATGGACTAAGGGTCAACCAGCTAGGAAGAAACAGAACAGAGAATTTCATTGAGATTGCCTTACTCCAGAGACTGGGCTCTTGGCCAGTTTTTTACACTGTATTAGGTAGGCAGAGTAGAAGCTTGCACATCTGTGAGCTCCTCATCCCACCCTATGATTTGGGCTAATACAAAGAAATGTGATGACCGAGTAAGGCCTGTAGAGTCTGAATCCCAGGAGTCCATGCAATGTATCTCCAACTTGCTTGCTAGCACATGAACATGATGTGGCTAACTAATCTGGTTTGATGAGCTCCTTTAAAATGCCTGAACTTGGCTATGCAAAGTGCACCACACTTTTTCTAAGAGGCATCGCTCTGGAAGCTTAACAAAAGCAAACCACAAGCTTCTCTTGCTTGAATCTTTCGAAGAGCCATTGTGAAGTTGAGACTCATTTCTGCTACTTACATGCTAGTGCAAATTATTTACATTTCTGAGAAAGTTACTTGCCCCATCTGAAAATGGGTGTATAAATACTTTATATACAGTGGTATAAAGATTAAAATAAGAACATAAATTTGAAAATGTCTGGCATGTAGAAAATGCTCAAATGAATTAAATGAAATAAAATGGCTTTATTTCCAGCTTCAGACTGTCTCTCTAGCCTCTCTCTGCTTAACTTATGTCTGAGCTGCTATGATTGCTCCATCTCCCAGTTTTTCTCCCCTCTGGCAGTCTCTGCAGCCACCTTCATAGGCAACGTGGAGGAAGGTCTTGAATCAGGAACAGAGCTCCTGACTCCTGAGCAGGACTTAAATCTTTAAAAAACTAGTTCTGACATGTTTAATTATTTTATTGCCTTAAAAAAACACGATGTACTTCCATTATTTTTCAACTAAAAGGTTTTTTTAACTCAGTGAAAAAAGTTGGAAAATTTCAGAAAATTCAGAAAGAACAAAGACCCACCATAACCCAGTGACCTCTAAATAAACATAACTAATAGCTGGATGTGTGTATTTAAATGTTTTTTAATTGATATATCTTGAGAAAGGGAGTCTGGTCTCTTAAATGTTTTATTATGAATAGAAATTCAGTCATAAAAAAGCTAAGTCAGCTCAAATTAGCATTTAATATTGAGGACCTACTGTTTGGAGAGAAGTCTCCTCTGTATTGAGGAGATCTTTGATTAACGGTCGAAAGAATTTAAGTGAAATAATCAGTGTTACCTCAACAAAATATAGGAGGGCAAGCTGGAGCATACTATGAAAAGTTAGATGAAAATACAAGGGCTAGATTATAATAAATACAAAAGCTGGAAAAATTTCATATGCCAACTCATAAAAAAATCCTCAAATGAGCATTTTTTGGACTCATAGTATGAGTCCAAACTTGCCAGGATCTTGCAGCTAAAGAAGAGCAATTATGAAAAGATGAAGTTTTTGATGATAAAATGAGAATAACATAGGTCCTATGTCAGGTTGGAGGTAATGTTGAAAGTCTTTTTCAAACTAGAATATACAGGTTTAGACTTAGGATTTAGATGCCAGGGAATTTGTTGATTTGAAAAAGACTTGGAAAGAACTTCTAGGCTAGAAATCACTTTTTTTTCTGTATTAATATTACAATCTTATCCTCCTGGGTCACAAATCAACAGGAGGAGCTGAAGGAACAGTAGGGAATCATTTTCATTCACTTTACTGAATGTTTACTGAACGCCTACCATGTGCCAGGCGCCTAGAAAGCGAGGTGCCACATATGTACATACACGGACTATGACTGGATTGAGCAGTACACAGTTTATACAACCGTTTGTGACAGCCCTGCGATAAACATACAGGCAATGAAATTACACTGTATACTATAGTCATAGATATATGCCATCATAAATTTGTCCACAGGATATACAACATCAAGAGTGAACCCAATACAAACAAGGGAATTTGGAAAATTATGATGTATCAGTGTAGGTTCGGACACGACTGAGCTACTGAACTGAACTGAAGTGTAGGTTCATAATTTGTGCCCCTCTGGTGTGGGATGTTGATAATGAGGGAGGCTATGCACATGTCGGGGCAGGGTATATATGGGAAATTTCTGTATCTTCTGTTCAATATTGCTGAGAATCTAAAACTACTCTAAAAAAATAAAGCCTATCAAACGTAATAAATAGATCTCATTATACTTATGTTTACATTTCTTTCAAATTTGCTTTAAATTTTCTTTTTAAAATTTTACAAACATTTCTTATCTCAACTCTTCTGTCATTTTAATAACCAAAATCACATATGGCTTTGAATCATATTCAAAAAACTAAGATCATTGCATCTGGTCCCATCACTTCATGGCAAATAGAGGGGAAAAAGTGGAAACAGTGACAGATTTTATTTTCTTGGGCTCCAAAATCATTGTGGACAGTGACTGCAGCCATGAAATTAAAAGACATTTGCTCCTTGGAAGAAAAGCTATCACAAACCTAGACAGCATATCCAAAAGCAGAGACAACACTTTGCTGACAAAGGTCTGACAACCAGCAACGATCATATACAGTTTTTACTAGAGTTCTCTGTTCGTCTAACTTCCCTTTCTGTATTTGAAGACCTAAAGCTGCCCTCCAGCTTTGCCACAGGGCAAAACCTCTTTCCTCACTTCATCAGAAAGTGTAGAGACTGTATGCCTTGCCAGCAGGCTGATTCTGGAGTTCTAATTTTGGGTATTTTCCTTTTGCTGTAACAGTTTACCTCTTAGATTAACATAAATACAATATGAGATACGTATGTTATTTAAAATTTTTCTAGTAGTCTCACTAAAAAAGTAAAAAAACACAACTGGTGTAATGAGTTGTAACAATATTTTATTTAGCCCAATATATCTAAAATACTATTGTTTTAACATGGAATCTTAATCTAACAAAAACTTAATGAGACATTTTACATTCTTTTTCATAATGCCTTCTAACTCCAGGGTAGGTCTTAGGTTTAATAGCTGATTTCAGTTCAGACTAGATGCATTTAAATGTTCCCCAGCCACATGCGGCAAGAGGCTACCATGTTGAGTAAGGCAGTTCTAGATCTTACTTCCACTGACTTTTGAGACCTGGTAGGTTTCAATCTAGTTGATCCTGTGGTGACTGGGCCTCTTGTTTTGGCTTTGACATGATTTCCTGTTTCTAGATTTCTGTTCACTTTGAACCTTAAACTCCTGAATTGCTGATACCAGAAATGGATCCTTTGCCTCACTCTCTCCCTGTACCTGCTGCCGAGAACTAACATTGCCCTGCTGTACCTACTAGATGTGACATAAGTAATTAGCTAGATTTTTATGCATTAGAACAGATTTCTATTTTTATTGGGAAAGTATCACTGAGTGGAAAAGATGCTGAATTCACTATGGCTAATTTAAATTAACTGGTGGGGAGATTAACTACTTAGAATAAAAGACTATTATCTGGTTATCACATCCACCTATGGCTGCTTACTGCTTGCTGGCATGGTAGACAAAGGAAAACTGTTTCTTAATATCAGGAGCTGAATATGACCTTGTTCTTTCTATTTAAATTTTTTCTATGAAAATTCCCAATCTTCACCCCAGGCCAATGGATGATACAAAGTTTCAAGTAGACTGGGGCCAATGTCCTGTGCTCAGAAAGGCATAAAAATAAAAAAGACCCATAGTAAATCTGTATGCAGGTAAAGAAGCAACAGTTAGAACCGGATATGGAACAACAAACTGGTTCCAAATTGGGAAAGGAGTACGACAAGGCTGTATATTGTCACCCTACTTATTTAACTTATATGCAGAGTTCAGTTCAGCTCAGTCCCATCCCTCAGTTGTATCTGACTCTTTGCGACCCCATGGACTGCAGCACACCTGGCTTCCCTGTCCATTCCCAACTCCCACAGCTTACTCAAACTCATGTGCGTCAGGTTGGTGATGCCATCCAACCATCTCATCCTCTGTCATCCCCTTCTCCTCCTGCCTTCAATCTTTCCCAGCATCAGGGTCTTTTCCATTGAGTCAGTTCTTTGCATCAAGTGGCCAAAGTATTGGAGTTTCAACTTCAGCATCAGTCCTTCCAATGAATATTCAGGACTGATTTCCTTTAGGATGGACTGGTTGGATCTCCTTGCAGTCCAAGGGACTCTCAAGAGTCTTCTCCAACACCACAGTTCAAAAGCATCAATTCTTTGGTGCTCAGCTTTCTTTATAGTCCAACTCTCACATCCATACACAACTACTGGAAAAACCATAGCTTTGACTAGACAGACCTTTGTCGGCAAAAGTAATGTGTCTGCTTTTTAATAAGCTGTCCTGGTTTGAGATAGCTTTTCCTCCAAGGAGCAAGTGTCTTTTAATTTCATGGCTGTAGTCACCGTCCACTGTGATTTTGGAACCCAGGAAAATAAAATCTGTCACTGTTTCCATTGTTTCCCCCATCTATCTGCCATGAAAGTACAACATGCAAAATGCTGGGCTGGATGAAGCACAAGCTGGAATCAGGATTGCTGGGAGGAATATCATTAACCTCAGATATGCAGATGACACCACCCTTATGGCAGAAAGCTAAGAGTAACTAAATAGCCTCTTGATGAAAGTAAAAAAGGAAAGTGAAAAAGCCAGCTTAAAACTCAACATTCAAAAAATGAGTGATGTGAAAAAAACCTGATGCAAAGAACTAACTCCTTAGAAAAGACCATGATGCTGAGAAAGATTGAGGGCAGGAAGAGAAGGGGGCAACAGAGGATGAGATGGTTGGAAGACATCACTGATTCGATGGACACAAGTTTGAGTGAGCTCCGGGAGTTTGTGATGGACAGGGAAGCCTGGCATGCTGCAGTTCATGGGGTCACAAAGAGTTGGACACAGCTGAGTGACTGAACTGATAATGATTTCCAAAACATGCCTAACTCTTTTCTTCCCAGTTAGGTTGGAAATGTCAATAGGCTTTTACTCTGCTATGTTACCTTGGATGGCAAAACTCTATGGTTAAAACTGTATGCTCATAGAGGAAATTCAACCCTGAAAGTATGTTTTATTGACTCACACAGAATTTTAAATTCCTTTGAGCCACCATTTAGAAATTAGGAGCTTTCACATAAACCTTCAGTTTTCTAGCTTCCCCTAAAAAAAATTGAAGATTCATCCACATTGAGTGATCTTCCTACCTGGTATCTTTTGGCTGCCTCAATGGACATGAATTTGAGCAAACTCCAGGAGATACTGAAGGACAGGGAAGCCTGGCATGCTGCAGTACATGGGGTTACAAAGAGTCGGACAGGACTCAGTGACTGAACAACAACAATCTTTTGACTGGGCTCATTTGAGAGGGTCTATGCTATTTCTCGGAGAAGGCAATGGCACACCACTCCAGTATTCTTGCCTGGAAAATCCCATGGATGGAGGAGCCTGGTGGGCTGCAGTCCATGAAGTCACTAAGAGTCGGACACTTACTGAGCGACTTCACTTTCACTTTTTACCTTCACGCATTGGAGAAGGAAATGGCAACCCACTCCAGTGTTCTTGCCTGGAGAATCCCAGGGACAAGGGAGCCTGGTGGGCTGCCATCTATGGGGTCGCACAGAGTCGGACACAACTGAAGTGACTTAGCAGCAGCAGCAGCAGCATATTTCTATTTTGATATGGTTAGTTACCCCTGGCTCATTTCTTTTATATAGGAGATAGATCTGTCCTTATCTGGGCCTTTGTTTTGTTAGCCTCCAAACTCATCATTTGCCCTTTATCTTCCACTGTTCTCTAGGGCCCAGGATATCTTCGGTTTTTGAGAAGACTTCTTTTTAGCTCCTGAATCTTCTGAACATTCAGGGGGTGTAGAACAATGGAGATAAGCTGGTGAAGTCCTTCAGGTGTCTAAGTCTCAGATGCAGCTCAGCCAATTTCCTTGATTGCCTGGAGTTTTAGAGGACATTTTGGCTAATGATCTGAGAAAATTCCTTTTGCTTGCTAGATCCTTGGAAATAATAGGTCATTTTGTAAGCTAATGAGTGAAGTTTCAGATGTCAGTCATAATAAATTTTTAGCAAAGTCTCTTTATTGTCTATTCAAAATCATATTAATCAGTAATGAAATCTTAATTAGTTACTCAACACTCTGGTGATGAAGTCTCTTTCCTTAAAATTTGAATTATTAAAAAAAAAAAAAACAGAAATTAGAGATCCTCTACTCTCTATCTCACCCCAACCACCTTTTGTCAGGGGAAGCAGAAAGAAAAGAGATTTGTTTAGGTAAAATGTCATATCCATAAGTTGGTTGTCACTTCCTTCCTGCCAGTCTTTGAGTAATAGTTTTACTTTCTCCTGTGGAGCATGAAATTGAAAGACACTTGCTCCTTGGAAGAAAAGCTATGACCAACCTAGACAGCATATTAAAAAGCAGAGACATTACTTTGCCAAGGTCCATCTAGTCAAAGCTATGGTTTTCCCAGTAGTCATGTATGGATGTCACAGTTGGACTATGAAGAAAGCTGAGCGCTGAAGAATTGAAGCTTCTGAACTATGGTGTTGGAGAAGACTCTTGAGAGTCCCTTGGACTGCAAGGAGATACAGCCAGTCAATCCTGAAGGAAAACAGTCCTGAATAAGCTGAAAAACTCTAATATTTTGGCCACATGATGTAAAGAACTGACTCATTAGAAAAGACGCTGATGCTGGGAAAGATTGAAGGCAGGAGGAGAAGGGGATGACAGAGGATGAGATGGTTGGATGGCATCACCAACCTGATGTACATGAGTTTGAGTAAGCTGTGGGAGTTGGGAATGGACAGGGAAGCCAGGTGTGCTGCAGTCCATGGGGTCGAAAAGAGTCGGACACGACTGAGTAACTGAACTGAATTGTGGAGCACTGAAAGGCAGCTTCTATCAGAGATGATCCAGTGTAAGTTTAAAAAAATTAGTAGTCACTGAAAAGTGAAAGTGATAGTCGCTCAGTCATGTCCAACTCTTTGCGACCCCATGGACTGTCCATGGAATTCTCCAGGCAAAAATACTGAAGTGGGTTGCCATTCCCTTCTCCAGGGGATCTTCCCAACCCAGGGATTGAATCTGTGTCTCCTGTGTCTCCTGCATTGCCGGCAGACTTCTTACCCACTGCGCCAATGCGGGGGCAGGGGTGTGTGTCACTGGACCATGTTATTTCCTTGTTATCCTTTCTGTTACCATTTATATGTACGTGTGTTAGTCGCTCAGTCATATCTGACTCTTTGTGATCCCATGCACTGTAGTCTGCCAGGCTCTTCTATCCATGGAATTCTCCAGGAAAGAATACTGGAGTGGGTTGCCATTCCCTTCTCCAGTGGATCTTCTCAACCAGGGATGGAACCTAGATCTCCTGCAATGCAGGAAGATTCTTTAGGGTTTGAGTCACCAGGGACCCTCATTAGAATGGGGAAACCTTACTGTGCTGTGCTTTCCTGATGAAAGTTTCGAAGTTAGAGTGTTAACTGGCAAGAAACATGGCAAATGGCCAAGAAAGCCTCCAGCTGGCCCACTTCTGGGTTACTTAAGGGTCTCAGGCATCCCATCTCAAAGTCTCCTTTACCTCTAACCTAACTCTATTAGAAACAAGTCACCTTAAGTCTGTGGTTCTCAATCTTTAACAGCGAAGATTGTTACAATATATATTTCTGGGTCCCACCTTTAGAGTTCAGTTTCATCCATTCTAGGATGGGACTGGAGAAGGGAAGGGCAATCCACCCCAGTATTCTTGCCTGGAGAATCCCATGGACAGGGGATCCTGAAGGGCTATAGTCCATGAGGTTGCACAGAGCTGGACATGACTGAAGCGACCTAGCTCACAGGATGGGACTGGGGAGTCTGTGTTTTTAACAAGCCCTGCAGGTATTCAGAGGCAGGTGATTGGTGTACACACATTGAAAAATCACTGCATAAGGCCATCTAGCATCTTAAAATCATACTAAGGTTATAACAAATATTTCTTTCTGAAAACACATTCTAATGTTGGTGGTGGGGTTTGGGAGGAGATTGAATACTTTAAAAGTTGGCACAGCACAGTGGTAAGAGAAGGGTACTTAAAACCTTAAGTACTTAAGGTACTTAAAATGGGACCTTGTTTGTACTTAATTCTTTATAATTTCACAAAGCTTCCTTCCTAGTAACCAAATCTTGTTAAAAACAAGAATAGATGCACAGGATAAGAGAGGAAAAACAAGGGGAAATGAAAACATTTCTCTACTCTAATGGGGTGTCATTAAAAGGCTTTAGAAAGTGCTTGAAGTTAAGAGGAACAGACAAAGCGTTACCTTTTAATCTTCAAAAAATGAGAAGATTTTTTGCTGCAAGTAACAGATTAAAGAGAAAGAAAGAAAGAGAAGTAGCTCAGTCATGTCAGACTCTTTGCAACCCCGTGGACCGGGCTCCTCCGTCCATGGGATTCTCCAGGCAGGAATACTGGAGTGGGTTGCCATTTCCTCAACCATCAATTATATAATCCATAAAGACATTCAGTTATCTCATAAAGCAAGGAACGTGCTGATAGGCAGTTGCAGAGGTGCAGCTCAATGATGCAGGCTCACTCTTCTCTGCTATCCTCAGAATGTTGGCCCGCTGTTCTAGATTTACTACCTCATGGTGGCAAGATGACTTCAAACTTTTAAGAAAGAAAAAAAGGATCATCTTTCTTTGA
Organism: Bos indicus; assembly: GCF_029378745.1. Lineage (NCBI taxonomy): Eukaryota > Metazoa > Chordata > Mammalia > Artiodactyla > Bovidae > Bos > Bos indicus. Next base: position 37,337,691 of record NC_091779.1, read on the forward strand.
GCAAAATTTTTCCCTGAAGTGCTCACAATGGATTTCCTCTTATCTCAATTGTTCAGAACTAGCCAGAATTGACTCATACCAAACATTAACAAAAGAGAATGAGTTTACACTCTCAGTTTATGCCAGTTATGGTCCATGTTCCAAACTTCTATGAAACTGCTGCTCTAGAGAAAAATTCAAGGTCCTTTAAATTGATTATTGTTGTTCAGTCACTCAGTCGTGTCTGACTCTATGACCCCATGGGCTGCAGCATGCCAGGCTTCTCTGTCCTTCACCATCTCCCGGAGCTTACTCAAACTCATGTCCATCGTGTCAGTGATGCCATCCAACCATCTCATCCTCTGTTATTTCCTTTTCCTCCTACCTTCAGTCTTTCCCTGCATCAGGGTCTTACCTAATGAGTTGGCTCTTCGCATCAGGTGGCCAAAGTATTTGAGCTTCAGCTTCAGCATCAGTCCTTCCAATGAATATTCAGGATTGATTTCCTTTAGGATTGACTGGTTTGATTTCTTTGCAGTCTAAGGGACTCTCAAGAGTCTTCTAAAACACAATTCAAAGCATCAATTCTTCAGCAATAAGTTATAAAGATTTGATGAAATAACAATAGGTGGGTAACCAATCATATCTGATTTGGCTTTGAAATTATAGCTTGTATTTTAGTGGTTGTAGAATCCTAGGAATGCACTGAGAGTGGAGTGGTAGAGTGGGAGGGAGGGATTATGATCAGAATTGCATCTGAGAATGGTGGGAGGATGGAGGGGGATGGCAGAAGACCTGGAGAAACGACTTTCTTTTTTGATATTTTGGTCAGCCATGCCTTGGTAAGAACTAGAAGTGTTCATAAAGATCGTATTGCCAAAAGAAACAATAAAATAAAAGTGACCACAAGTCACATTTTGTCAGCTAATAATCTTTGGTTATTTTCAAACCCTATCTGTAAGATCACTTATTGCACTAATTTAGTATCTTACCACCTTCTACTTAAGTATAAAACAAAGTATTAATTCAAAGAGATGTTTGCACACCTATGTTCATAGCAGCACTAAGCACAATAGCCAAGACATGGAAACACCCTAAATGTCCATCAACAGATGAATGGATAAAGAATATATGGTACATAAATACAATGGAATATTCAGCCATAAAAAGAACAAAATAGTGTATTTGCAGCAACATGAATGCAACTAGAGAATATCATACTAAGCAAAGTCAGAAAGACAAATACGATATGATATCACTTGTATGTGGAATCTAAAATATTACAAAAATGAACCTGTCTATAAAACAGAACCAGAATTACAGACATAGAGAAAAGACTGGTGGTTGCCAAGGGGGAAGGGGTTGGGGAAGGGATATAGTGGGAGGTTGGGGCTAGCAGATGTAAACTTTTATATATAGAATGAATAAACAACAAAGTCCTACTGAATAACACAGAGAATTATATTCAATGTCCTATGATAAACCATAATTAAAATAATATTTTAAAACAATGTATATATATGTATAACTGAATCACTGTACTGTACAGAAGTAATTAACACAAGATAAATCAACTGTACTTCAGTAAATTTTTTTTTAAAGTGAAAAAGGAAAAAACAAAGTGTTGTTTCAACTTCTTACAACTTACAGGAAAGACTATGATAAATAGTGTTGTGTGGCCTTTGCTTTTATCTTCCGCTCTGGAGATCATACAAGGCATTTAGACATGTTGGTAGGAAAATATTAACTGTATACATAATGCATTTGTTTGTTTTATGCTTTGCTTTTTTTTTAAAAATACTTGAAGTGGCTTAAAAGAATGTACCTGATACAGATAGTAATAAGTGGAAATGTCAGCCTATCACCCAAGTAGGACAAAGTTACTGTTTTTAAATTATATATTAATACAATGCAAAATGATGAAAATGAATTTAATCTTCTCTGAAGCTAGTGTTAGACTTTCAAGGATTATTATTTCAAAGTTAAAATCTAAATTATTGCAATTGGAAAGTCTTTGCTTTCAATTTTGTTCTCATTAGAGTTGTTTCTAACAAAGGAATTTATTTCTTTGGTAACAATTTCAGAATAATAAACTTGAACACTAATATTCATGTCACTATACTTCATGGTTATTGAAATTTTTGCTTTATAAAAATTAAATTTCTATTTCAGAAGTAGTATAACTATTGATATTTTAAACATTTAAAGACTTTATCAACATAAACAATACAAAGAAATAGGTACTGGTTTATCTGACACTGTAATATCTTAATAGATATATTTTAACACAAGGAAGTTAAATTTCATTTAAGTAAATTGGAAATTACTGTTGCTTCAAAAACAGTCACTGCAATACTCTTTAATAACTTTTAACAATATTGTAAAACATTTTGAAACAATATTCTTGGAATATGAAAGAAACAGACAACACTGTATAGAATAGTCATTTTCAACTAAAATTTGTCTTTGGAAAATAAATCCTGGAAAATGGCCCAATAATAGGGATTCTCTTGAAATTTTTTTCAATTCAACAGTGGTAATGATTGTAATCTCCTTTTCCCTCAGAAATGAAAAACATTCCATCTGTATTAATGGTTTTAAAGCTTTATTCGTAAGCATTTTGAAATAGAATATGAAGTTTTTAATACTGGACTTTAGAATGAAAAACAAGTTCAACCTAAATTATAGTGTTTTAATGTGTGTATGTATATAAATCTGTGTGTATGTGTGTGTGTGTCTGAGAGACAGAGAGAAGGAGAGAGATCTGAGAAACTTTTCATAATCATCTGAAATATGATTTTCAAGATCTGAAAGGTGAGTTAATTGAAATAACTCTCTGATTAATTTTCATTTATTCAAGAGTTTAAAAAAATTAAGTTAATGATTGGCAAAAACCAAAGCACATAAATCAAATAGCATGAAAAGTCTATGGAGGTTGAGTTGAAAAAGAACATTCTAATGAAGCCTGGGCAAATGATTAGATTAAGCTTTGACTCTTAAGAGTTAAATGTTAATGAGAAATGCACTAAAGTGTTTAAATACTTTTTTTTCCAAAACTTACTGTGCATTATATTTGTCATTTCCCTTAGTAATGTCACCTAATGCTAAGAGCCGACTCACTGGAAAAGATCCTGATGCTGGGAAAGATTGAAGGCAAAAGGAGAAGAGGGCAGCAGAGGATGAGACGGTTAGAAAGCATCACCAATTCAAGGGACATGAACTTGAGAAAACTCCGGAAGATAGTGGAGGACAGGGAAGTCTGGCATGCTGTATAGTCCATGGGATTGCAAAGAGTTGGACGCAGCTTAGCAACTGAACAACAACAATGTTATTGAAATATAAGTATTTATGAGAAGTTACATTTTGGAAAAGGGAAAAAAGAGATTGGAAAATTTACTATCTAACATGGTTCTTGGGTAAATATACCTGGGGTAAAAACACTGTGTGACTGATACATACTACTTGCTCAATAAATACGTATTGGAAATTAATGAATATGATGGGTTCATTGGAGCAGCAGAGCTATATGCTGTATTCAGTTCTTCTTAGTTATGAATAAACAATTTTGACATTATTAATGATAGTAATATCACTATTACTGAAGGGAAGCCACTTTATGACAGTTATTTGACAATGCCATACTTCAAGGAAATGAAGAAAAGCACTTGGGAAACAGTAAAAGATATTACGTAATTATTGAAGAGGGATTTGCCAGAATGTCAGAATTAATATTTCTTCTATATAATAATGTTTGGAGTGGTTGAATCATGTGTATTGCAAAGTCTAGTTACACTAAAATTAGTGTTTTAATCATGTTCATTTTAATTCAAAGTTTATCTGATATATATGTGATGATAGCCATAATTGTACTAATGGAAATAGTGAGAGACTATTTTGGGGGGCTCCAAAATCACTACAGACGGTGACTGCAGCCATGAAGTTAAAAGACGCTTGCTCCTTGGAAGAAAAGCAATGACCAACCTAGACAGCATATTAAAAGCAGAGACATTACCAACAAAGATCCATCTAGTCAAAGCTATGGTTTTTCCAGTAGTCATGTATGGATGTGAGAGTTGGACTATAAAGAAAGCTAAGCGCCAAAGAATTGATGCTTCTGAACTGTGGTGTTGGAGAAGACTCTTGAGAGTCCCTTGGACTGCAAGGATATCCAACCAGTCCATCCTAAAGGAAATCAGTCCTGAATATTCATTGGAAGGACTGATGCTGAAGCTGAAACTCCAATACTTTGGCCACCTGATGTGAAGAACTGACTCATTTGAAAAGACCCTGATGCTGGGAAAGATTGAAGGCAAGAGGAGAAGGGGACGACAGAAGATGAGATGGTTGGATGGCATCATTGACTCGATGGACATGAGTTTGAGTAGGCTTCAGGAGTTGGTGATGGATAGGGAAGTCTGGTGTGCTGCAGTCCGTGGGGTCACAAAGATTCAGATACAACTGAGTGACTGAACTGAACTGAACCTGATCTTTATGCAACAACAGTAACACAGGGATCACAAGCATGTATGTATGAATGAATATTCATCTTATGAGATTGGGCTAGGGTGAGTGGAGGTAGATGAAAGGGATGGGAGGTGGTGGACAAGAAGGAGGGTGGGTCAGTGATGGGAAATTGAATGGTTCAGGAAATTGCTAATATCTAACTTTCTTCAAAAAAGGAACTGGGAAGTTGCAAAATGTCCCTTCCTCCTCCTTAACAAGCATTGTGTTTCACTTAAAGGAGAAATCTGTTTGGTAAAATTAAGGGTTGTTGGACTTCCTTAGTGGCGCAGTAGATAAGAATCCATCTGCCAATGTTGGGGACCTGGGTTCGATCCCTGGTCTGGGAAGATTCCACATGCCACAGAACAACTAAGTGCGTGAGTCACAACTTCTGAGCCTGTGTTCTAGAGCCTGCAAGCCACAACTACAGCCCACACGCTGCAAATAATGAAGTCTGCACACTCTCAAGTCTGTGCTCCAAAACAGAAGCCAGAGCAGTGAGAAGCCTATAGGGTACAGCGAAGAACAGCCCTTGCTTGTTGCAATTGGAGAAAGCTCGTGCACAGGAACGAAGCTCCAGTGCAACCAAAAATAATAAAACAAATTTAAAAAAAATTAAGTGTTGTTCACATGCTCTCAAATCTTTAAATCCTATAAGGAGAAAGAAAGAGCTCTCATGGGTGTTAAGGACTTAGGAGTGGCTTCAGGAAACGCACTGAAATATCTGCAGGTGTAAAGACACTAACACCTCTGAGAAATCCGAAAGGAAGTTATCAATTTAAGTTTCATTCATTCATTCATTCAGTGAGCACTTATTGAACACCAGTGTTTTCTCCAAGCTGCTGTATAGATATAATGCAATTCCAAGGACGCTGGATCTAATCTCTGCTGTCAAAGGCCAAGGGGGCATGTGGTATTTGCAGTATGACTATTCCTTCCTAGATGTCTTTGCTTTCATCTGTAGGGAAAAGAAGAAGCCCTAAAGACATTACTCCCTGATCACAGCCTTGCTACCAGAATCTGCTGTGGACCCACTAAAATTAACCTCATATTAAAACTGCAAGTAGCTCCAGACTCCCATTCCTAATCATTTCCCTCTGGAATTCCTGTACATCCTCTGTTTAACTCCTTTCACCCACTTGGCCCTGACTCCTGAAACAGTTAACACTATGTCCTTTGGAACCTCTGGATCCATCATCAACAAATTGTTCTGTATCCTCAGCCTTCTCTGACGGTTCCCTTTACTTCTTTTCTCTAACTGAAACCTGATGCTCTCCTGAGTCTAGTACTGCACTATCAAGTGATAAGATGCTTTCTCTCCCATAGGATTGGACTTGGGGAGGAGTATGCAGCCTATTCCTTATCAAAATTCTCACTCTCCTTCTTCCCTAAAGAAATACCCAGATGCGAATTTGACATCATCAGACTATCCCTGCTACCCCCATTATTGCTTCCATCTACTGGTCCCTGGGTCACTGCTCTTTTCTTTATAACATTTATTTTTATGTATTTATTTGGCTGCACAAGGTCTTAGATGTGACATGCAGGAGCTTTGGTTTGTGACATGTGAACTCTTAGCTGTGGCGTGTGATCTAGTTCCCTGACCAAGGATGAAACCCAGGCTCCAGCATTGGGACTGACGAGTCTTAGCCACTGGTCCACCAGGAAAGTCCCTCACTGCTCTTCATTTCTTAGTTTTGCTCCTGATCCACCACACAGTACTCCTGTCTTAATTCTTGGTAATGTCAAGAAACACATGGGCAATCCTTCCAAAACTCTGGTCACTTAGTTCCTTCACATCTTTTTCCCAATAATCTTGACCTTACCTGAGCTCTTCACCCCATAATTATATCCTGCTGCTGCTGCTGCTGAGTCGCTTCAGTCATGTCTGACTCTTCGTGACCCCATAGACGGCAGACCACCAGGCTCCACCATCCCTGGGATTCTCCAGGCAAGAACACCAGAGTGTGTTGCCATTTCCTTCTCCAGTGCATGAAAGTGAAAAGTGTAAGTGAAGTTGCTCAGTCGTGTCCAACTCAGTGACCCCATGGACTGCAGCCTACCAGGCTCCTCCATCCATGGGATTTTCCAGGCAAGAGTACTGGAGTGGGTCGCCATTGCTTTCTCCAAATTATATCCTAGATCTTCTTATTATCAATAATTGCAACAGCTTTGTAATCTCAATTTGCGGCATACTATTCTCTGACGAACATTTTGCTAACTCATCTCTATACAGTAACTCTAACAAGCTTTAGATCCAACCAGAACCTCGGTCCATTGATCATATATAATCCTATGTAAATCACTCTATAAGCACTATAATCACTAACATTCATACCTCAAATCCCTTGCCCTTCTCTCTTATGTCATGACCCTGCCGTAGCAAAACCACACCCTGGTTAACCTCGTCATTGCTGCTGGTTGCCTGCACCCATACAGCCGGAGAGAGCTAGGGAACAACACAACTGTGCTTTGGTCTCAGTTGAAATTCATGACCATGAACCTCACTGGGGCCTTCATGGTTTCTGAGAATCATTCTGTGTCCTCCTAGTCCATTCACTTTCCCACTCTCCTAGATGACAAATTCACATCTTCTCTTTTCCCCTCAGACCTCTAATATCTCCTCTCAAATCTTTATGCAAGTGAAGTGTAATTTTTTGATTACAGCCTTCTTTATAGGTCAGTCTCATCTTCTCTTGTCCATTAAAGCACATCTCCAGCAATTCTCCTGTCCCCAACAGTATTATTTTTTCCCTCTTCATGGTCATTCCCATTATCATTATCATACAAACATTCTATTTGTTTTCTCATATTTACTTTAATGGAAATATTTATTGCCCATCTACTAGTGCTGGAGGTATGAAAATGATAGAGAATCATTGTATGCCAGAGGTAAAACTTAGCTAAGAAAGATTTTAGGATTAACGATTGTAGATACAATAACTTAGAGTACTTTAATATTACCTGTGAATTTCCATAACACCAGCTTCCTATTGACCAGGTAATATTTATAATAGAGGTAATTTTGCTCAAAATAGAAGATTTTTATAAGTCTTTGCACACTTCCTGTCACTAGAAGTGATAATTGAACTTAATTATGAATTCTCATGCATAGTACCTGGCTATTTTCCTTGCAAACGACAGAGAAGACTGCTCCTTAAATTAAGATGAGGGTAATAATAAAATGCCACAATTTGTTAAATGTCAATAAATTTACTGATTGCCAGACTCTTGGCCCCAAGTTTTTGTAAATCTGTTTGTTTAATCTTCACTGCAATCTTGTGAGAAAAGAGTGATCTCAGTTGAATAACCGAGAAGCAATTTTTTGCTTATAATAAAGGACCTCTTCATGAGTTCTCTAAAATTTTTATTTTAATTGGCACAACATACAAATTCTGGTTTGAATAGTCAAAGACAAAAAAAAAGCATACACACAGATGGTCTGAACTAAATAAATCATGTGCACTCGAGAATGAACGCTGACTTTTATGAAAGAGGACATGTCAGTGGCTACAGTGGATTTATTGTGTGAATGGTTTCTGTATGACACCAGAAACCCTGGGCAATGACAGGACAATTTAGCCAACAGACAACTGGTACCAGTAGGGGACATGCGGGCAGGAGGGCGTGGGTGAGAAAGGAGGAGGGGACATTAGTTGTTGTTAGTTACCACACACTTGTAAAATTAGGTGGGTTCATGGTTTTATTCTCAACTTTGTGTTTTGAACAATTTCAAACCTATAGGAAAGTTGAAAGATTAGTACAACAAACAATTATTTATTATTCATATAAGGTTCAAAAATTGTTACTATTTTGCCATATTTGCTTCTTTATATATTTCTCTCTTTCTCTCTCTTTTTTCTTTTTTGGCCACACATCTTCGCTGGGAGCTTCTTTCCCCGACCAGGGATTGAACCTGCACCTTTGGCAATGAAAGTGCAAGTCCTAACTACTGGACTACCAGGGAGTTCCCTTATTTATTTCAAAAGTTAGTTGCAGACATCCTGGTGCTTTAGCATGTGACTCTCAAGAGCAAGGACATCCTGCATGATAACAAGGCTATCTATCACACTTAGCAAATTTGACATGCTGCTAAGTCACTTTGGTCGTGTCCAACTCTGTGCAACCCCATAGACGTCAGCCCACCAGGCTCCCCTGTCCCTGGGATTCTCCAGGCAAGAACACTGGAGTGGGTTGCCATTTCCTTCTCCAATGCATGAAAGTGAAAAGTGAAAGTGAAGTTGCTCAGTCGTATCTGACTCTTAGCGACCCCATGGACTGCAGCCTACCAGGCTCCTCTGTCCATGGGATTTTCCAGGCAAGAGTACTGGAGTGGGGTGCCATTGCCTTCTCCGAAATTTGACATGAATCCATTATTACTATCTAACATGCAGTCTATTTCCAAATCATCCATATTGTCCTCATGTCTCAATAATATCCAATAGAAATTATTTTCAACTCTGCTTTAGAACCAGATCACAGGTACTACACTGCATTTGGTTGTCAATTCTCTTTGTCTGCCTTAGTCTAGAACACTCCTCTAACCTTTTTCGTCTTCTTAAGACATTGATCCTAAAGACGAGTCCTGGCCAATAGTTTGCTGGGCTGTTCCTCAATTTGGGTTAATATGATTTTTTGTCGTATGATTAGTTTGCATAAAACATTTTTGGTGAGAGTACTACACAGACAATATTAAGATTAATTTTAACAAATTAATAAATGTATTACCATAACTATGTTTTATTTCAATAATTTACATGTACCTTAAAATTTTTTTGCTTAATAATGCAATTTTACTCAAAACTGTTAAATATGAGATGACATGTCTGTACTCATTGTCATGAATAAGAAGTCCTTTCAGATTAGCAGATTATATATTTTCATAGACAGTTTTAAAAATTAAGAATGTTACAAGCTAAAATGTGTGGATGTGTACAAGATGAATAAGTGCACTATATTATTTTTGTCTTGGTGATAATGAAGCAATGTGAACCCTTTTCAGCAAGTCCTAATATGTCTTTGCTGCAATGTGGAGTAAAACTGTTTGGTGAAAGATGCCAAAATCATAAATTATAGAAGCAGGAAATAGAGAAAAATCTCCTGAAATAGCCTAATGATTATTTACAATATTTATTTGCAAACTGTTAATGCATGGTTTATAATAACAATGGCTGCAGTTTATTGAGTATGTGACAGATCTTTTACCAGTATCTCCTGTAATTAGCATAGCAATCATAGGAAAAAGCTATAAATATTAACATTTTATAGGTTGGAAACAAAGCAGCTTTTAGCTATTCTTCTAAATCCCTTTGGTTTTATCAGTCTACAGATACGCTGTATTTTATTGCCGTGACTGATGCCGTAGTGTATTCAGACTCCAGGGTTTGTGTCTGTGTCTTTTTTCTTCTGAAAAAAAGATAAGAGAATAGCTTAAATTTACATCTTTGTAAAATTCATTTTTACTGTTTCCCCCTGGCAGAGTCTTTTATGTTCTTGACAGAACTCTGAGGACAGTATTTTTTTTATTGTTTATCATTTTACTTTTTCAATAAAAAGTATTAATTTGGTATAATATAAACAGTTATATAAACAGCTAAGATGGCTAAGAAAGAAAGCTGCTGTTTATAGTTTCTTTCCTCACAAGTGTTATGTTTGCTTTGGCTAAATTATCATTTTTACAAATTTTAATTTTTGTTAACATTTTTTCCATGTAAAAAGTGATGTGAAGACAATTTTAACTTCTAAATTTTGAATCAAATTCTGAAATGAACATTAAAATGATTACAATATTTCTTTATTATATAAACATCTTATGAATGAGTTACAGTAAACTTATAATATTAAGGTAAACGTGGAAGGCAGGAAATCCATAGAGGAAATTCTCTTATTATTAGTGCTTAGTTGTCAAAATGTCTTTATAGAAGGAGTAATCTTTAGTTCAAATCTTCACCCTAATTTTAATTTCTAATTATAATTTTAATTTCTGCATGATCCACTTAAGTGGATTTGTAGAATGAAAAAAAAAATGGAGTACCTGAACAAATTTGCTCCAGTATTACTCCTATAAGAAGATTTCCCCAAATGTCTAGCTAAGCAATCAGATGAGGAAGGTCTGGGGTAAAAAAAAAGACTTTTGGACATATGTATGTGCCAGAGAGATCAGAGAAAACCAGGGTCTAAACATGTAATGCAAGTGCTGTGATTCGACACACTTATTTAATTTGATGATTTACAACTGTGATAAGAGGCAGGCAAAATGTGGTGTCAAATTCAAAACAAAGTGTGGTAATCTGCCTTGTTTTCAACTTGTTGCTATCCGATGAAAACACTTTTCCACAAGCAAGGCTGATGAGCAGATGGTGCTAATAAGGCCAATTAAGTGCTAAGCTTCTGGAAATGTTTTTGTTGAGTGACATCTTCAGACTGGTTCCTGCTAACACGCGTCTTAAGCCATGTGTTTCTAAGGTGCAATAGCATTCATGCTAATGGTCACTGGAATTTACATTTTCAAGAACATGTGCTCAGTCAAGACAAATACAAACCCTTTGTGCCAGTTCCAAAGATAGTATGTGAAGTTGAATAATGAGATTCTAACCCTTTTGGGATTCTGGGGGGCTCAGTCTAGGTCACTGGTTTCCAGTAACTGGTGCATGAAGAAATTTTCTCTAGTCTGTAATGAAAAGAGAAATATACAAAAAAGATAGAAAAGAAACTAAAAAAAAAAAGTAATAGATTTTCGGGAGTGCTTTCCCCTTTTCCTTCTTAACTTTTACTTTCTTTTTTTTTTTATTCTAGTACTTTGGAAGTAATTGACCCCATCCTTGTATTGATTTCTATCTACATAGTGTTTTATTTGGATCACAGGTAAAGAGAATTGAATTCATTGTAATGCATTGCCATCATTGATCCAGGAACAGTTCTTCTTTAATTTTTTATTTTATTTTAAATTTTATTTTTATTTACTATCCTCCCAAAAGATGTGATTAATACTCACTCAAATCAAGGCTGAATCAGAGGTAACATTGTATCCTCCTATGCTGAGTTGTTGGTGGAAGGATGGCTACCTGACCTCACATGGACCAATCTTAACATCTGAGAATTTTATTTGCAACTTCTGTTGGAACCTTTGATCTATGGTATGATCTGTCTCCTGGGGTTGCTAGTGGCCAATTTTGACACTTTGACAAGCCCATAACTACGAATAATTTACATCTACCTATATATTTTTCTCTTATCTGTCTACCTATATATAACTCCCTGCCTGTCTCCTTCCCCATGTATATGTTGCCTTTTCCATGTATGTGTGCATCTCCACAATTCTCCTTTTTTATAAGCATACTGGTCATAGTGGACTAGGGCCTACCATAATAACCTCATTTTAACTTGATTACCTCTGTAAAGACTTTGTCTCCAAATGTTATGTTCTGAGGTACTAGAAGTTAAGATTTCAACGTATAAGTCTGGGGGAAAACAATTCAACCAAGCAATGGAGAACTTGCTTTTTTGTTTATTACTATCGAATTAATGGTGTGTTTCTCAAAAAAGTCAAAGAGGCCTAGATTCAAATCCATTCCCAGAAAAGAAAGTAAGGGAAGAGAAAAAGTGGAGAAATGGTAAAAAAGAAAGTTTTGCCTGCCCAGAACTTTTTTCTTCTTCTTTTGGTAACATCACCTTGATTTTGCTCCATGCATGGTTCAACCAGGGGCTAACTCAGAGTGTACGAGTCCATCCTCCTATGCTGAGTTGCTGGAGTAAGGATGGCTTCTTGACCTAACATGAGCCACCCTATCATCTGAGAATGTTCTTTGGGACTTCTGTTGGAGCTTTTGATCTGTGGTATGATCTGTCTCCTGGGGTTGCCGGTGGCCAGCTTTGACACTTCTTCTAGAGGACCTTAGTCAGCGCAGGAGAAAGTAGAAATGAAAGATGAAGCAAGACAGAATTATAACATCATCTTGAGTTCTTACATTCGGCCATGCCTGAAGTTCACCTTTTAAACTTCCAAGTTACATGAACCGGTAAATTTCCTTTTGGGTTTGGGTTAGATTCCTGTCATTTACAACCAAAGATAATGGGAAATAGGCAAGTAAAGATGTGAGATAATTTGTCATATGCTTAGAGTGCACAAATAACAGATAGCTCTACATTTTTCTAAAATGAACTATTACTATATTGTCTCTTTCCTTTTTATCTTTCTTTGATTGCTTAAAAGCCTTGATTACTGACCTCTTTTTGATTGTGCTTTTTTTTTTTTTAACAAAGTGTGCTTTCATATATTTAACCCTTCTTTCCTCTCCCAAAATAATCAAGTGCAAAGAATACCCACATTGTCTATAAGAGGCTGAATCTGAGCATCATTGATAAGCTTTAACTCACATGTACTTATTAAATATTTTATTATTAAAATGTATTTCTAATAAAGTTGCCATGCTATTGTTGGTAAGACCTTGAGCATATATGCTCTGAAATTCCATATTCCAGATGGAAGTCTAATAATCTGTAGGTAGTCACCAATTTAGGAACAGATTGTATTCTAGAAATTTACATTTAAAAAAGGCTGGAGATTAGAATATCTTCTTACAGAAATAAAGTTATATAAAGTGGTTGTATACTCAAGCTAGCAACTATGGAGAGAGGCAGTGTAATATGTGCTAGATAAGAACTTGGCTCCAGGACTCAGGCTACCTGGGTTCAAATCCTAGCTTTGCCACTCACGAGTTTGTCTTTGTAAGTTATGCCTACTAGAATACCTAAAATTAAAAAGACTGACCATACCAACAGTTGATGAGGTGGAGCGATAGGAACATGGATACACTGATGGGGGAATGTAAAATGGTACAACCATTTTAGAATCTGTTGGTTGTTTCTTTTTTTTTTTTTTTTTTACCATGATTAAATAAGTTTTTATTGTCACATTTAACTGCTTTGTCAGATATACATTGTAGGTTTCAGTATGGCATAAAAAATAAAAATATTTTCCTGAATGTCAAAATCTGAACAGAGGAGATGGTGATGGCACTTAAAAAAAAAAATTCACACTGGTGCTGAAGCTGCTAGAAGGTAGCTGATAAACACTGGAACAGATTTGCAGATAAAGCGGTCTGCAACATTTCAAATCAAACGGCAGTGGTATAAGGCCAACAAAACTGGAGAGCAGGAAGAGACAGACCCCGCTGAGTAGCTAGCTGTCTGAAGGATGGCAGTTTGAACGTTTAATTTCCATTCAGACTAAACTTCTTTCTTACAAAATGAAACTACTTTTTCAGAACCTGGATTTTAAGCTTCCTTAACAACTTCCTTATTCTTACAGGTCGTAACGAGTCCAAAGAAAGGCAGTTATAATCCATGGCATTAGCTTCGTGGGCTGACCCTGCCGTAAATGGGGGAGGGGGGGTCTTGTCATTTCCAAACCAGGAGCCTGTCATGCTCATGAACGTCTGTAGTGGTGTCACACATTCTGAGCAAAACTAGAAAGCAAGCAGTAATTAACTAAGAATGTTAAGTGCCTCCCCAAGGAAAGTCTCTACACATTCCACAGCTATATGCCCAACGGTAACTTAAAAAAGTGTGGTTATTTTGATTGGAAATGAATCTCTATTCAATAACCAAGCTTCCCAAACAGTTTATTAAATGTCTTTCTTCCACAAATAAAACTAACACTAGGATTTGTCAGAAGATCTACACGAATTATCTCCCTTACATACGAACTTGGCTAAATCTGCTGTGTCTGGAGTCTGTTCCTCATAAAACTCAGGTCTGGAACAGAACTCCTTTCTGTTATACTGCTGTGTGTCCTTCATTTAAGACTCCAGAACAGAGACCATAAACGTGGCTAGTGCAACAGAGCAGTCACTGGAATTCCCCGAAAGAAAAATAAGTAATTTATTTTATGACATACTTATTTGGATGATTACTTACTGGTAATTAGTATTTCTACATTTTTTTTTTAAAGGCAACCATTTTAAGTGACAATACATATCAGGCTAGTAGAAAAAAGTGGAAACAAAGCCCTCTCTTTTGATCTCACAAAGTCATGCAGACAAAAGAAGGTACGACTGATTTGTTCCAATCTTGGAAATTATCAAAATTTCTTTTCTGGCAAAGATGAATTTGGCTCATCATAGAAAGAAGGTTCTTTGAAGGCTGCTGCTAAACTAGTTTCCCTTTGAAAAAGTAAATTTCAAGGCATGATAGTGCAAGAGGTAAGGTTTTGATTTATAGAACATTTATAGACTAATTGTGCTTAGTCTCTAATTTCCAAATTATTTTAAAGAACAGAAACTACGTTGATAAGTTTATCTTTGCCTAAATTTACCAGTACATCCATGAATCGCACCAGAATTCGGACAATTTGATTATCTTAATGACTCTGTTGTGAGCCCTGCACACTGCGTCCGCAGGTGAGGACCCCCTGCATGCGAGGCTCCTCCAAGGTCTGGGCCCAAAAACTCATCTTGGGGAGTCCAGGGGCCCGAGAAAGCAGTTCTCCCCTCCAGAGAAAGTCCTCAAAAACTCTCTCAATGAGCGATTAAGAAAAACAGTGCTAACTGGAGAGTTTCTTGCGTTCAGGTAAATCTGGGAGGTCTGAGTGTTCCTGGAGCCCCCATCAGGGTGTGTCATGGGTCGAGAATCCCTTGAACGTGAGTATTCGCTATTAGGGGGCTCTGTAGGGTCAATCAAATTTGCATAATCACTGTCGTCTGATTCCTCAGCACTGTCTCCAGCTGCTCTGTGGGAAGGAGGGGCATCTGCTCCACTTCCAGGATATTTCAGTCCAGCACTGGTGGAGGCATAACTGGAGGAGCCCACAGCTTGAGGTCGAGGCATAAAGACGCTGCTTTCCATGCGAGAATGGCTCAGAGTACTTTCTTGATTATTTGGGTGAAGATCAGAATAAGGCGGAGGCGGGTCCGAGGCCTCTGTGTCTCCAAGAGTACTTCGACCTTCCGCTGTGAACCCTGGATAGGGCATCCGAGGGCTGAAGGTGGGGTCCACACTCTCAGATGGCATCTGTCGGCTTACCATTGCCTGCTGCAATCGTCTTTCTTGTTCCTTTTCATTCTTCCTCTGAGTGATCTGTCTTCTTAATTTGTTCACTTCTGCCTGACAAGATTCAACAACTCGCTCGCTCTTTTCCACGTCTGCACACACTGCCTGCACCTTCTCCTGAAGCGCATTGTAAACCTGATAGATCGCCCTGATGTCTTTCATCACTCCGTCCTTGTCAAAAAAGTCAGCACCGTGTTCTTTAATAACTTTGGCATAACTCTGAGAAGTATTTGGCACTGAAGACACTTTATACTCTTGCTGGCTAGTATTGCCTAGATTGGGAATAGCAAGGGATATCCTTTGATTATACCTTCGATTTGGTCTAAAGAGAACATATTCTAAAGCATGAGTGGAATTGTTGGCGGTGGAGATGAAGCTGAAGAGGAGGAAGATGAGGTCGGGCACCCCGAGGATGCGGGTGAGCTGCTTGTGGATCACCTGCTCTCGGTACGACATCTGCTGCTGCGTGTTTCGCCTGAATCGGTACCAACCGATCACTTTCAGAAATGCTACTTTTGTGAGCATGCCAGGCTAGCGCTCTTTCTTGCATGGTGTGCCGTCAAGTCTTGTTGGTTGTTTCTTGAAAAGTTAAATTTATACCTACCTTATGATATACCATTCTACCCCCAAGAAAGTGTATTTCCACATAAAGTCTTCTATGTATATATTCATAACTTTATTTGTAACAGCCCCAAACTTGAAACAATCCAGAATTCTATCAGGCAGGGAATGGATAAACAAGTTGTTGTCTATCTACACAATGGAATACTACTCAGCAGTAGAAAGGAACACATGCTGATACATGCTACAACATGGATGAGTCTCAAAGTAATTATACCGCATGGAAGGAGTCAGACAAGAAGAGTACTTACTGTAGCATTTCATTTGTATAAAATTCTAGAAAACAAAAAGTAATTTACAAGGATAAAAGTAGATGGGGGTTGCTTGGAGATGGGGTTGGGGAGTAGAGAAAATTAGATTATAAAGAGGGATGAGGAACTTTGTGGGGGTGGATGACTTTACAGGTGTATTCACGTGTCAAAATTCATTAAACAGTATACTTTAAATGTATGTTGTTTATTGTATGTTAATTAGACCTCCATAAAGTTGTAAAATATATGTTTATTTATTATTTATTTTTAAATATATATTTTAAAAGGTTCTCTTGAAGCCATCTAATTCCTGGAAATTTTGAAAAACAAAGTATTTTATTTGCACTTCCTTTATCTTTTATTAAAACAACAATGACAAAACACTAAAACACTAAGACAAAACAAACAACCAAACAAAAACCAGACAATTCATTCTATTTTTAAATTAGAAGTTAAAAAAATACAAAGGCAAGAAACTACTCATTTATTTTATATATCTTATCAGCTTATGCCAACATTCTTATACAACTAATACAAGATATTAAGATATTAGGCACTGATACTCTATAATTCACCACAGTTTTATCTGTTTATGTAGCAAATAACACAAATCTTGTTCTATTAAGTTTTCAGCTTTTAATGACATATTTTAGGAAAATTAAGGTGTTATTAAAACTAACCCTTCAGGCCTTCTACATTGTAATCTAAGAAAGAACACTCTTTGCTGGCACATTAGTTGCTGGTAGTTAATTAATCAAAAAAGAGGTTAATTCAATTAATAGTAAATAAGTCCTAATGATGTGATGCACAGTATGGTATATATAGACAATATTTTGTTATAATTAAACTTACCAAGAGGCTAGATTTTAATTATTCAAAACACTTACTTTAAAATGGTAACTATGTGACATGATAGAGGTGTTGGTTATAGCTATAATGGCAATCACATTACAACATACGAATGTATCAAATTAACATGTTGTATCCCTTAATTTTACAAAATATTATATGTCAAATATATTTAAATTAAAAAGTTGTTGAAGGGGGGAAATAAACCCAAAAATGCATAACGTGTTTAAAAAATAAAGCTTGTATATTGTTCATCAAATCTTCAGGGGAGACAAGTTTTTCCTCTGGATTTTGTCATCTGATTGGAGTTTTTAAGGTTTTTTTTTGCATAAATCACACTCCTATTTGCATTATCTTCAATTCTGTGGTTTCCATTTCATTAATATGGAGATAAAATTTAAGAACCTTTGTGCAGAATCTTTCTGGATTTTTATAATTAAAGATTGCCAAACAATTGCCTCACCTGCATTTGATAATACTTTTTTAAGCAATTTACTTTTTAAGCATTTTTAAGCATTTGACTTAGTTTTCATAGAATGAAATTACTTATTTGCACTTGTATTTCTCATTTTATGTAATATTTAATCGAATTATATAATTATAATAACTAGTACAACTGGCATCAACAGAACTGGAGATAAATAGCTCCAAGAGTTTAAATTTGGTTAGTAGGAGGTGAGAGGGAGATTCAAAAGAGAGGGGATATATATATACCTATGGTTAATTCATGTTGATATATGATAGAAATCAAGCCAATATTGTAAGGCAATTATCAATCCATTAAAAACAAGTAAATATTTAAAAAACTCAAATGTAGAAGCAGAAGCTCCCAGATTTCCTACCCTTAAGTATTATGAGTCTGAAAAATATGTTTTAGAAACTAATACAACATTGTAAATCAACTATACTCCAATAAAAGTGTTTTTATTTTTTGGAAGAAATAGAATGGTGGCTTTTATTCTCAGGTAGTGGAGAGGGGAACACAGCATGCTCCTGCCTCAAGAACTGTGTCCCTAAGGCAGGTGCTCACAGTCAGGAGTCGGTGACGAGGAAACAAAGGTGATGGATTGTGATTTCTTCCTCTTGCATCATTTCAAAGACAGTCAAAAATGGGCATCAGTAACCCGTAACTGCATCTGGCAGTCTGGTGGCTCTGAGGCCTTCTTTCTGACATGGAACTACAAGGGGAAGGCTGTTGTAAAGGTAAACATCAGATAGAGGATGTATTTGTCATAGAGTCAAGTGAAGTGTAGTTCCTGCAGAGTTAGGGGGCAGAAAAGCAAACTTAGTTACGGACATTCGGAACCAGGAGCAGTTAAAGTAAAATAAACTAGGAATGTTCAGGCCTGCTCACTGTTCTTCTTTATCTTCTTTGCTCTCAGAGAAGTGAAAAAGAAAAACTCATTCCTCTTTTTTCCTTTTCACTGCAACAATTCCCCCATCAGTCTCCTAACAATGGAGGAAGGGAAATATGTCATTCTTGTCTGGCTGAGGACAAACTTCAGTTTTGCTCGGTTTGAAAATCACCAGCTGTTCAGCCCAGGAACCATCTATCTCCTACTTTAAATTTTCCTTGAGACGTGAACCCCAATAAATCTTTATTGGGGTGATGAGGGACAGATGGTCAGTCTTCTGTAACTTCTTTAATGCTGACACAGGACTCATAGACCCTACCTAGTTGGGGTCACGGAGCTCTCACCCTGTTCTATTAAGGGGACCCAGGGTGACTTTGTGGTTATTCCCGCTGGATCTGTTTGGAGGAGTGGCTATAATCTCTTTGGGGGCATGGGTTTTCTTTGCACATCATCTTTATCTTGATGTGAATCTGTGTCATCTTAGGTAACTGGGGCCTGTAATCCTGCATTCTCAGTTTCCTCTAGGTTCACCATAGGGAGTGGTTGGAGTGGCTATAGTTGAATGAAGGCCAGATGGCAGGCATTCCCCTTTCTCAGGGCCCACTGACTCACACTGAAGGGCTGCAATCGCTCATTCCATGTCTCAGGTCTTTCCTTCTTGGTCATGAATGACCATTATCCTCCTGGAATTTAGTCTCCAGGTCCTGCTTCGGAGTCATTTATAAGTGATTCACCGCCGTCTCCTCCTTCTCCCACCTGCCGCAATTACTGCCCTCTACTCTCTACCCAACCGAGCTTCCTGTCAGAGGCGCCATCAGGCACCGCCAACTTTACATACTCAAAAGCGTTTTTAAATATGTTTTACTTTGCTTAGAAGATTCACTCAAACACTGTTTTTATACTCTGTACTATGTAAAAATGTAAACTTAAAAGAAAAGACCGTTATCACAGAAAAAAACAAAGGATGAAAGTAATTTAAAGTAAAATTGCACACAATAAGATAACAAAGCAAGATGCTAAAAAAATGATTTATCTAAGCTATAATTATGAAAGAAATAAGTATTATCTTACTGAAGTATTAAACACATTAGCATGTTAAAATTGTCTATATGATCTCAGGGGAAATAGAAATCAATATTTCATACCCTAAATGGCTAATTCTAAATATAGAAGCAGCTACTTTCCTGTATTGCAGAACAATGTTTATATCACTGAATATTTCAGTTAAGTAATAAAAACAAAAACACGCTGCTGCTTTGTTTACATTGTTTATCAGTTCTTCCACTTTATCTATTTATACATCCTCCACACCAATTTATGAGTGCATTTGGGTATTTTCTAGTATTCAGGTTATATGGCAGAATTTTAACTTTGACATTTTTTGTGGAATTACATAAAAGAAAAATAACAGATCTTACATCAACAGCTAATTTATCATTTTCATCCTCTGAAGAGATTCCCATGGAAATATAATGGTGTACTTTAATGAATAACTTATTTTATTGGGGGATAAAGGTGATTCTGAGGAGTCTCAGCAATGATCAGGCCACAATAGACTATGGCCTCTACAGTCACTTCTTCACAACTATTACTAGGCAATGAAACACTGAGGTGACTGCATGAATGTTTTGAGTTACAAAAATCTTGCCTAGCTTTTTTCATGGTAATCAGAATCTATTCTAACAGTAGAATAGCCTCTGTCTTTGCTGGCACAAGGAGTCCAAAGAGACCAGATAGTGTTCATAGTTTCAAATTCAGAGATATTCTTCTTGTGTTCCCTAGAAGAAGTGTTCTCTTGAGAATGATAATCTAATCTGACAAAGCCCAAAATTTCAGAAAAGAGAAGCACAAAATCTGAAAATATATCACTGGTAACGATGGTGAGAGGGACTAATCTCCCTTCTAACTCTCATTTTCTGGATCTATGTATTCCAACCATTAGTGAATTAGCACCATATATAGATTACTGGAGAAGGAAATGGTAACCCACTCCAATGTTCTTGCCTGGAGAATCCTAGGGACGGGGGAGCCTGGTGGGCTGCCGTCTCTGGGGTTGCACAGAGTCGGACACGACTGAAGCTACTTAGCAGCATAGATTACTGGGGCTTTCCAGGTGGCGCTAGTGGTAAATAACATGCTGCCAATGCAGGAGATGCAGGAGACACAGGTTTGATCCCTGGATTGGGAAGATCCCCTGGATGAGGGCATGGAAACCCACCCTAGAATTCTTGCCTGGGAAACTTCATGGATAGAGGAGCCTGGTGGGCTTCAGTCCATGGGGTCGCAAAGAGTCAGACACGATTGAAGTGATTTAGCAGGCATCCACGCAGCTGTTCCCTAGCTAATATATTTCTTTTTTCAAATATAACTCCTAAGAGATAAAATAATTCCCCACCACTGGCAATAGAAAGATGGATGATGAAGGAGGAAAGAGCAGAGTTTGGGGCCAAAAAGGACCTTACCAACTCTGGTAACCCAGAATTTAACCCAGTCCAGACTCCTAATAAATGGTAGAACTGGGGAGGGTTACATATTCGTTAATAGTATTTTTCTTCACACACACATAGGTCACTGATTCAAAACTTTCCCCACATTTTTGGGAGAGTGCTCTCTCTCACCTTCTCAGAACACTGTCCTCGAATTAGAGAATTATACCTGAGACAAAAAAGTTCATTTAACCATCTAATAAGCTAGATTGTTGTTCATTGTTCAGTCACTAAGTCGTATCTGACTCTTTTCGACCCCGTGGACTGTAGCCTGCTAGGCTCCTCTGTTTATGGGGTTTGCCAAGCAAGACTACTGGAGTGGGTTGCTATTTCCTGCTCCAGGGGATCTTCTCAGACCAGGGATAAAACCTGGATTCTTTACCTGTCAATGCATTCTCCTACAATGACAGGCGGATTCTTTACCACTGAGCCACAAAGGAAGCCAATAAACTAGATAGTTTGAGGTAAAGAGGTATGTGACAAAATGAATGTGTCTCGTGCTCATGCACCCAGTGATATACCAGTTTTACCATAAAATAGGTCCCCTCATTAGAGGTAGAACTTCCCTGGCGGCTCAGACAGTAAAGCGTCTGTCTACAGTGCAGGAGACCCGGATTCGAGCCCTGGGTTGGGAAGATCCCCTGGAGAAGGAAATGGCAATCCACTCCAGTACTATTGTCTGGAAAATCCCATGGACAGAGGAGCCTGGTAGGCTACAGTCTATGGGGTCGCAAAGAGTCGGACACGCCTGAGCGAATTCACTTTCACTTTCACTTTCATTAGCAATAATGTTGTGCTAGTGGCTGTGAGGCTAAACCAGTCATTCTGTAAGCCTCTGAAACCGTCCACCCACAGCTCAGCCAAGACTGAATCAGAAGTATCATCTAATTCAGAGAAAATGCAGTGATTTGTGCCTCCATCAATATTTAAACACTTCAGGATATGTCTAAAGAATTCATTACATCCCCGTGCCATTTACTTAGTCTTTACAAAACCTTTCAAATAAAAAACATTTGGGACCCGCCTTGACAATCATTATCATTAAATGACTGCTACTGCAGGCCCCAGCACTGAGCTTCCCACCTGCGCTTCATCTCAGCCTCTCTCGCAACTGAGAGTCTCAGGAGTTGCAATGGGGTCTTACCTCTGTGAGTGATTCAGTTCCCAAGTCCCATCCTAAGGGCCTGTTTTCTAGGTCTACTCTTGGTGCCAATTGTCTTGGTTTAGTATCTTAGATCGGGTTTCCTAGGAAACATACTCTGGGGTGGATATTTACATGCAGGAGGTATACCAAGGAGTGTTCTCTACAGCAACACCTGTAAGGGAGTGATAAAGGCAAGAAGGAGCAGAGGGAGAAGCTAAACTGTGATGCAGTTACAGCAGAGGCTTTGAGTGGGTTCCATGGAAATTTGGAGCTGAGCTGGTGTTTCTATTAGAGATGCCTCAAATTGAGGCAAGGTTACTTTACCTCCAGCTCTACCAGGCTTTGGGTTGGGCTGTGGAGAGGAGCTGCCAGCTTTAAAAGACTGCTGCTCATGCGCGAGATCTCAGGAGCCTTAGGAAGTGCAGCCCAGAAGCTTACGCCTGGGGCAAAAAGAGAGAAACACTTATCAGTTGGCTCTCCACAGTCAGGGGTAGTGCCAAGGGCATTAAACTTCCCTATGTTTCTAGGTTTTCCACATGTGAGCCCTGAGAGCGCCAAGAGAAGGTGCTGTCAGGTTGTATTTGCATGAAGCTTGTAGAAGCCAGGATGGAACCAGCTACCTGGGAGCAGCGTGCAATCAAAGAGTATCTACCATGTCGAAAATATCTGGCAGAATTTAAAATGTAAACACTCTGTGGTCCATGAATGTCACTTACAGGAGTTTATACCAGAGAAATTTGTGTTTAGAGGTGCAAATACCCGTGTGAGTTTGATGGGCTTCGGGGCTTGCTGCCCTGGTTGGAGGCCAGGCTCTGCCACTGTAGATGAAGCACCTATAAATGATGTCTTGTCTCACATAGGGTTATTACTGACCAGGGGTCTTGACCTTCCCCAGACAAAAGAAATTGACTAGAGGCCAAATTCAGGCAAGGCTTTATTGGGCCCATGTGGCAGCAGTGGCGAACAATAGCAAATGGCAGGTTTCCTTGCTTGCTCCTTGGGAAGGGAGAGGGGACGGCAAGCTTGTTCCAGTTTCTTACATGGGGTGAGGGTAGGGGTATGTCCAGGAGTAGGACAGAGAGGTGGCTTAGGTGTTTTGTCCACCGGTTACGTGGTGTTGAGTGCAGGAGGCATGCTCCGTACTTTGTTTATGCTTCTGACACCCTCTTTTTATTCCAAGCTCTTCAAAAACAATAGTTGGGTTTTTTGGTCTCTTTGTATCTTATGGGTCCAAAATTTGACCCCACTTTGCCTGGACATAGTTATTTTCAGTCCCACCTGCTTTCTTTGCATTTTGTTGCTGGAGGAAGGGTGTGTCCAGGTGCAAGCATTGCAGCACTGCTGCAAAGGGTCCCAGGTCCCAGGCCTGTGTCAGGCTTTTGTTAAGAGTATGAAATGTGTTAAAATATGCAGTAGGCTTTAAAGAGTGCCTTGCATGTGGTAAGGTCTCAATGCACGTCAGTTATGATTACTCTTACAAGGATATTTATTATGACTACTATTTGTAGTGATGAAGATGAGAACCTAAATATCTATTAATTAAATACTAGAGGAAGAGATTATAGTATGACCACACATAGGAAAGCATCACGTGCAACCTGCGTTGTAAAGTGCAGAAAACAAAGTGGTGAAAAGTGTGCCTCACGTGTTCCCCTTGGTGTAAAATACGTGTGTAAGTACATATGCAGTACAGATTTATTAGTGTTTATGGCTAGCTGGTTCCCTTCTGCTTCCTGAGCTCACAGAAGATTGTTCGTTCCAGTTAAGTGGACCATGTGATTAGCTCTGGTCAGTGTGAGACCAAGGAGGAGAGACAAGCCCCTGTGTAATCTATCAGGCCTCTCTTCCCTGGAAGCTGCAAGCTGAGATGGCAGAGACACGAGGTGAGACAGTGTAAACATGTAGATTGATGCAGACATGAAACACTTTGCTGTGTCTGCCCATTGAGATGCTGGGTTAAATTTGTTACCACAGCACAACCCAGTCTGTCTTGACTGGTAGAATATGATTCCATGAAGGAGATGAAAAAATTGAAAACACTACTTGCTCCTGGGGAGGAAAACCTGGGGGGAACCAAAGGTCAGGGGTTTGAGGGAGACTTATTTTGCCCTCCATACCCTTTCATATAACTTGAAATTTTAAATTACAAGTATATAACATTTAAACATCAGTGTAGTTTGGGTCTGACAGAAATCAACAGCTTTCTCTAAAACTTAGGGGAACCTGCAGCCCTCACCCTCCTGAAAAACAGAACAGAAACAAAAGATAGAAACATTCCACTCTCACCTCCCTGAAGAGACAAAAACAACAGAAATCGTTTAGTCCAATTACACTGTTTTCTCCAAGAATGTTCAGCAGCTTCAATAAAGATGCAGGAAAAGAACCTTTCGGGCAAGGAAGGCAGTGAATGTAGGAGGGAGTGCGCTGTGTGGTAGTAGATGGGGAGAAGGGCACGGGGTCGTTTCACTGCAGGTCTCCAAGGGGCAAAGAGTGTACGTAGTGGTGAGAGAGGAAAGAATGAAGGGGGATAATTTCTGGTAGTCAGGAGTTAGACACTTGAAAAGATTTGCTAGTTAAGATGGAGTCTGGGAACTGGCAGCTGAGACAGGAAGTCAAAAGGTAGCATGATTTTGATATTTTAATAAGATACTATAAAAATTGGTCTTCTTTCATATCTCATGATGCTGATAATATTTTGACTGATTTCAAAATACGCAGCATATTTTATAACACAGAGGGTGATGAGGAAAGAAACCTTTATCATTTTTCCCTCAGTAGTGTTTGCAGAAACATTTCTGATTTTTCTATACATTTTGCCTGCAAAGGATGGCATGACATATTGTGGATCAATAGGGACCAAGCTGGATATTTGCAGGACAGTTATGACAAAAGAGGATGGCAGTTTCAGAATAAGGATGAATAATGGGGAGGATAAAAATAATCTTGACAGATAACTCAGTTAAGAGGGAAATTGCAAAGTGTTTAAAGACCCCAACTCAGGGGATTTCCCTGGCAGTCCAGCAATTAAGACTCCACCCTTCCATTCAGGGGGCAATTCATTCCAATAAGTCATTCTTTGGGATTACATCTAAAATAATAAGTAATATTTATACACATGATTCCCTTGAGTCATAGAAAATTTTTCTTGGTGACTAGAGAGCTATAGCACTTTGTAAAATAGATGAAGGATTTTTATTCACAAGAAATAACAGAACTTTTCTCAATAATACTATAGTAAATATTGTGGGAGAGGATTAATTAATCAGAGTAGTTATTTAGCAAGTACGGCATGACTAGACCACCAGATGGGTGCTGTTTGAAGAGCTATGTTGTCCCTGCACCTAAGGTACTTCTGGTTCATTTGGAGAGATGAATAATAATGGAATATAGCTCACAAGAATGATGGAAGTAAAATGAGGTGGTAATCATGGATGAATCGCAAGGTGAAAAATCTAAGCGGTGTAGAAACTCAGAGAACGATGAGCTCAGTGTATCTGAAATATATAGTGGAGGCTCAATGGGGGTTATTGACAAGTGGATTTGGAATTAGGAGACCTGGGTTAGAATCCGGGGCTGTCATTTGCTAGCTTGTGATCTTGGGCATGTTTACTTAATTTGCCTCTGCTTCTTAACTTGTCAAGTAAGAGGCACCACTTACCTTGCATATTGTGAAGAGTGCGTTGTATTATGAGCAGTGCCTAGCTGCCCTCACATCTGTTCCTTGCCATTTCTGTATCACAGTTGAGTGGGGGTGGCAAATGGCTGCATTTTCCTGAGTGCTATGGATTGAATCGTGTCCTATCAAATTCAGGTATTGAAGCTCCTCAACTCCTCAATATGGCTAAATCTGGAGATAGAGTCTTTAGGAGGTAGTTAAGGTTAAATGGGGCTTCCCAGGAGGCTCAGGGGTAAAGAATCCGCCTGCCAATGCAAGAGACACAAGAGATGGGGTTCATCCCTGGGTTGGGAAGATTCCCTGAGGAGGGCACGGCAACCCACTCCAGTATTCTTGCCTGGAGAGTCCTCATGGACAGAGGAGCCTGGTGGGCTACAGTTCATAGGGTCACAAAGAGCTGGACATGGCTGAGAGACTTAGCACACAGCACACACAAGGTTAAATGAGGTCAAAAGAGTGGGGCCCTAATCTGAGAGGACCGTGGCCTTATGAGAAGGGGGAGAGAGTGATCTCTACCCTGTGCTTCCCATGGCTGTGTGAAAACACAGCAAGAAGCCTGCCTTCCACAAGCTAGGGAGAGAATCCTCACCAGAAAATGACCACGCTGGCACCTTGAGTTGGGACTTTCCAGCCTTAAGAACTGTGAGAAAAACACTTCTGTTCTTTAAGTCAGCCAGTCTATGGTATTAATATTTTGTTATGGCAGCTGGAGCTGATTAAAGTACCAGGTTCCCATGTCAGGAGCATCAGGCCGATGGCAGGTATAGGAGGAGACTGAAAAGTGGGATGAAGGGAAAGGCTAGAGTATTTCTCTTCTCTCTGCCTCAGTAGCATCTCCAGCCTCCTTCATGCATTTAGGAGATGCTCCTTAGCTCCCTGCATTTAGGCAGATTGCTACTGCTACTTCTGCTGGGAAAGTATGGCCCTGGGTTCCAGTAATGCCACCTCCTTCTCCTTTTGCTGGCAGCTCTCTGCTGTTACTCATTTCTGAGTTGCCTTAACTGTCTCCTATTTCCCTTTCACCTCTTGCATCACCTGTGTTATCAATTTTCTGTATTAAGGTCCCTCTGTCATTAATATGTAACTATGTCTTCTATTCTCTGGTCGAATTTTGACTAAGACAAAGAGTAAATTGTAAAACGTAATCCTGTGAAGCTATATGCAATGTGCCATACTAGTAATAAGTATACACACACACAGATGTCATACTATACATATCTGTTTTTACCTGTCCTTACAGCTGTGCGACCATGTTCGTGATGTCTTTTTTGATCTAACTCATAATTCCGGAGAACCCAAAGAGGGCCCATCACAGGGCACAAAGCTGATCTAATTATAGTCCCTTTCTCAGAAACTGGAACTAAGAAATACAGAGGGACATTCTAGCTGGTGGTAGTCACTGGAGCTGAGAAGCCAAGTTATGAAGTCATGTCTGATGACCATGTTGTGATAAGAAGCAGCTAGTTAGGAGAAAGAGGGGACCAAGGGGTAAGTCACATGGCTTCTGGGAAGCAGAGAGTGTAGCTTTGGTTCCGGATAACTTTCCATTCCCCAGTTCCAGTTTGAAACAGGCATGGTATAGTCCTACCACATTTTATGAGATTCTTTTTTGTGCTTTCCATAAGTGTATCTGCATTAGGGTTAGCTTACTTGGATATCTGTGTTTTTGAATTCTAATTAGGACTTCCTGTACACACACACACACACACACACACACACACACCCCTTCAGATTTTGAGCTGTCCTTAAAAATATTTAGCTTGGGATGGGGCAAAGAGACAGTTATATATAATTCTGTTTAGGATGAACAACATGAGGAAAAGTTTGTGGATAAGAGAGATTAGACTCTAGAATAGCTTGTTGACTGCCCTGCTTGCTCTTAACTAACCAAGAATTTAATCAAGATATCGTAAAGGTTTGGGTGAAATTGTTTTAAAACTAACTGTAGTTGAAATTTTATCACCTTTATTCTTTATAGTTAGCTAATAAGGTGTCTGTTCCCTGATGCTTGCTTTAAAATAACGTGTTTATCATGCAAAGCATCAGTAATCGTTACATTAAAATGCATTAAAAGCTAAATTTATAAGCAGCATGCTTCCTTCATGCCCTGAAGGTCATGCCACCAGGTTTCTGCAAAATCAGGTCAGGAAGAGAATGCAGTAAAAAGGGGCTTTCTCTGGAAACTATCCTATTTGTAATTTTATGAAGATAAATTTTTGAAACTCACTCAGACCACTTAATGGATCTTAATGACCAGACACAACACAGGTTTTGTGTGTTGGTTTTACCTGCTCTCGGTTATTTTGCAGTCATTCATTCCCTGTCCAGAACCTCTTGATGCTGAGATGAATATCATGCCTGTGTTGATCAACATTTATATTCTAAAACAGATTAAAATGTTTTTTGGTTTCAATGGAAAATACCATAACCAAGAGGGGACTTCGTTAGAAATGTGAAATGAGCTGCCAGAGAAAAGTCCCAGTTACAAAGTTTTAAAAGATATTGGACAACTTCACCAATATCTGGAATTGTTTCTTTTCAAAAAAAGAATATTTTCTAGACACAATATTTGTAGGTACTATAGTAGGTTTTAGCTGATTATACAAATCCATTTGTTGTCAAAGGGCAACATTTATCTTAATGAACTTTTTTGATCATAGTCATGTATTTTTTATTATCTTTAACTGTATAATTTGATTTGTCATTAAAGATCACATAGCCCGTGTGATAAAACACAAGAGTTTCTCCCCACTCCAAGTATTGGGTGATATTGATACCAATCATTATTTGTATGTTACATGTATTTGACTGCTACTGTAAAATGGTCAAATGTTCAGAGTTAAAATAGAGAGTGTTAGTTATCTTTTATGTTATCAGAAATAAACAGTAGGATGGGAAAGGGTTGGATTGAAAGTTTGGGGTTAGCAGATGCAAACTGATAAATATAGAATGGATAAACAGCAAGATCCTACTGTTTTGCACAGGGAATTATATTCCATATCCTGTGATAAACCATAATGGAAAAGCATATGAAAAAAATTTAAACATTTGTATAACTGCTTTTGCTGCACAGCAGAATTTAACACAACATTGTAATTCAACTATACTTCAATTTAAAAGTAAATTAAAGGAGCTTCCCTGATGGCTCAGTGGTAAAGAATCTGCCTTCCAATCCAGGAGATGCAGGTTCGATCCCTGATCAGGGAAGATCCCACATGCCATGGAGCAACTAAGCCCGTGTGCCACAACTATTGAGCCTGTGCTCCAGAGCCCAGGAGCTACAACTACTGAAGCCTGCCTCCCCACAAGCCTGTGCTCTGCCAACAAAAGAATAATAATATCATAATGTGTGTTCTGCTGCTACTGCTGCTGCTAAGTCACGGCAGTCGTGTCCGACTCTGTGCGACCCCATAGACGGCAGCCCAACAGGCTCCCCCATCCCTGGGATTCTCCAGGCAAGAACACTGGAGTGGGTTGCCATTTCCTTCTCCAATGCATGTAAGTGAAAAGTGAAAGTGAAGCCGCTCAGTCGAGTCCGACTCTTGGTGACATGGACTGCAGCCCACCAGGCTCCTCCATCCATGGGATTTTCCAGGCAAGAGTACTGGAGTGGGGTGCCAGTCCTGTCCAACTCCTTGTGACCCCAAGGACTATAGCCCATGAGTCCCCTCCGTTCATGGGATTTTCCAGGCAAGAATACTGGAGTGGGTTGCCATTTCCTTCTCCAGGGGATCTTCCAGACCCACGGATTGAACCCCAGCCTCCTGAACTGGCAGGTGGATTCTTTATTGTAGTGCCTCCTGAGAAGCCTGCAACAAAAGAAGCCACCTCAATAAGAAGCTTGCACGTGGCAACTAGAGAAAAGCTCAAACAGCAACAAAGGCCCGGCACAGCCAAAAATGAATAAAGTTATTAAAAAAATTAATAAAAGAAACAATCAGAAGTCATTATTAGAGACAAGACTGATCCTAGTTTTCTAAACCTGTTTGTCTCTTTTACAGAACCATACTTCTATAAAAAGGTCACAGGGCAAATTTTCTGAAACCTAATTTTGATGAATGAATTTATTAATAGTTTACCTTTCTATTGAAGGCTTCAATAATATAATGTAAAATTAGTACCAGAAAATATTTCTTTAAAAGGCAGGTGTCTTGTCCATTTTACAATTGAATGTTTTATGATAAGACAAAATTATGTTTAAAAGTTGGTCCTCCTGGACTCTTCAACCGTAACAGGTGCTGTACTAATAGTCCTTGTTTTACATCGTGTTGTTGTCAAGATCTGTCTTTTAAGTTCTGTCGCTTTTCTGTTTTTTAAAGTCCCACTTACCCTTATGATACCGATTTTGACATCACCACGAGGTGAACCTACCCCATAGGCCCGGTGGTCCCAGGAGGTGGATGAGAGACACGCGGAGCAGAGCTGCCGCAGACAAGCTGCCCTAACAAGCACAGCCTGGATCAGCCAACCACAAGCTCATGGCTCTAAGTAAGGACCCATTGATGTAAGGTAATGAAGATTTGTGGTTGTTTCTTAAGTGTCAAGTGTCACTGTTATAGCCACAGTCAACTGGCACAACAGTAGTGGTACTTTATCATTGAACTCAGTAGTTCCAAGAATAACCTTTTGGTTCCCTGTTTTGTGATTGTGACAAATTTAAGAGCTTCCCTAGTGGGTTGGTTTATGGTGCTCTAGGAATCATTCTGGAAGCCCAGTCTAGAGTTTGCTGCTCCAGTACTTCAATGCCCTTTCTGCTTGAAGTAACTGTACAACCCCATATCCACTAGGGTGGCTACTATAGAAACACAAAGCAGAAATAACAAGGATGTGGGGATATTGAAACATTCTACATTCTTATTGGGAATGTAAAATGGTACAGCTTCTATGGAAAATAATATGGTAAGTCCTCAAAAATTAAAAATAGAAGTATCATATGATACAGCAATTCCACTTCTGGGTACATACCCCAAAAAATTGAAAGCAGGGACTTGAAGAGAGATTTGTACACCCATGTTTATAGCATTATTCACAATAGGCAAGGGGTGGAAGCAATCCAAGTGCTCATCAACAGAGAAGTGGATAAACAAACTGTGGTATATACAAACACTAGAATATTTAAAATACTTAATAGAATACTTAAAAAGGAAGGAAATTCTGGCACATGCTACAACATGGATGAAGCTTGAGGCTATTACATTCAGTGAAATACATTCAGTCACATTCAGACACATAATATATTCACTGAAATACATTCAGTCACAAAAGGACAAATATTATATGATTCAACTTATTTGTGGTACTTAGGGTAATCAAACTCAAAGAGATAGAAAATAGAATGGTGATTTCCAGGTACTGGAGAGAGGGAGTTCCCGGTATTATTGCTTAATAATACAAAGTTTCAGTTTTGCAAAATGAAAAGAGTTCTGGAGATTGATGGTGATAGTGTTTATCTGACAGTGTAAATGAACTTAATGCCACTGAACTGTACATATAAAAATGGTTAAAGACATAGAAAACAAATTTATGGTTACCAAAGGGAAAGGGGGAGGGATAAATTGGGAACTTGGGATTAATAGATATACACTTTATATAAAAAGTATATATGCTGCTGCTGCTAAGTCACTTCAGTCGTGTCTGACTCTGTGCAACCCCATAGACAGCAGCCCACCAGGCTCTGCCGTCCCTGGGCTTCTCCAGGCAAGAACACTGGAGTGGGTTGCCATTTCCTTCTCCATTGCGTGAAAGTGAAGTCGCTCAGTCGCGTCCGACTGGTAGCGACCCCATGGACTGCAGCCTACCAGGCTCCTCCGTCCATGGGATTTTTTAAGCAAGAGTACTGGAGTGGCTTGCCATTGCCTTCTCCAAAAAAGTATATATACTTTATGTAAAATAAATAAACAATATTCACAGCACAAGGAAAATCAACTGTACTTAAAAAAAATAGTTAAGATGGTAAATTTTATATGTCTCTTACCACAATGAAAAATAATTTTATAATGAAAAAAATAACTAGAGAGATTTAGTTGTCTATACTAAAACTTGAATGATTCACATCAGATGAGAGCAGAGAAGGACCATACCAATCTTTGAGGATGATTTCCAAACTGGGCCTCTGTATCTGATGTCATGCATGACATTCTGCATGTCCCCACCTGGTAGAGGGAGCCTAATTAAGGTTAAGGGAGAGAACCTCTTTTTTTTTTTTTCATCATGAAAGGGTGTTTCTTCCTAATCTCAGTGAAGAATGGAAAGTAGAGAATTCAGTCTTATGGTGTCTCGTATCTGCTATTGTTTTCTTTCATACGAGTCTTTTGGTGGCCTGTGTACACTGGTTACTCCATGTATACTCATTAGGATGAGCAACTAATGAGCAACTCATTAGGATGACTGTCCACTCGGATGAGGGTATTACAAATACCACATAAGCAGACCCAGAAACTCATGGAGCCTTTCTGGTGGAGCTAGGTGTTCCCTTGTGAGGCCACCCATACCTGCCTCGACTCTTCTAAGAAGAGCCAGACCATCTCTCCAGCTTTCCTCCAGATTCCTGGGATCTGGGATTTGAATTTCAGAGACACACCATGATGCCTGAAAAATGGACCATGATTCAGTCCCAGTAATTCCCAGCAGAAAATGTCAGGAAGTCCTAGTGTGATAAACTAAGCTGGGTGTAGGGTAGGTTGTGGGAGCAAAGAACAAATTGGAGAAAAGCAAAGGGAAAGGGTGGAAGACAGTTGCTAAAAGAGGGAACCTGGGACCTAGCTTTCACTTTTACTGAGTCCTGGTTGCACAATGTGCGATGAGTCAGCCTGGGTTAAAGGCACAGGTAGAGATAAAATGTAAATTACCTTCTTTTTCATACAAGAAAATTATCTTATTAAAGTTGGTAAAAATTCTGGCCTTGAACATTACTCTTTTTACCTTCTGTGTTAAAACCACTAAGAGGAAAAAGTCACTGCAGGTGGAGGTTGGCTTGAGGAGTTACTCTGGGCTCTGCCTCCCTATCAAACTTTGTTCTTCCTGGTTTCTGTCTTGTTGATTCCATACCCACATTATTGCTGTATAACCAAGAGGATTGACCACTCTGGCCCAAACCTTGAGGAACTCAATCTAGTTGAGGACAGTTATATAAACAGATTCAAATAGCAAGTGCTAAATCAGAGACAGAATTTAAGTGCTAAGAAAATAATAGCTGGGGCCATTAAAGATGCATGAACACAAAAGCTCTGAAAGATGAAGAGAAGATATCCAGGCCGAGAGGTGAGGACATTTCAAGCAGAAGGACCACAGGTCTTCTCTCCTAGTTGTTATTCTTGGGATCCTCATTTTTAGGAAAGTTAACATGTGGAGCTGGTTGTGAACTTGGAGACTCCCCCTGTGTTCCTTCACTGCTATTGGGGAATGAGAGTCCATTTAGAAAGTTAGAGTTTGGAGAAGTTTTTTGAAATGTTAACTGTCCTTGGTGATGGACAGGGAGGCCTGGCGTGCTGCGATTCACAGGGTCGCAAAGAGTTGGACACGACTGAGCGACTGAACTGAACTGAACTGAACTCTCATTGGAGAAATTGTCTCTGATATGTAGCTTCTAAAAAGGTAGGCATTTGCTTCTTATGAATTGAGAATTTCAATGGATGAGCTATATAATTGAAAGTAATAGCCGCAAGAAACATTAGTGAGGGTCAAAGCACAAGTCTAAAGTCAACTTGGTGTGTATATTGCTTTTTGATTAAAGGAACAGAATAGCTAGAGTTCAAATTTCAAAAGCAATTATCAAACACGTCTGGGCAAAGTGTGAATTCAGGCCCTCATTTTTCATCTAAAAATCCACTTTTTTTTTTCTTTAATGAAGTCTTTTATCTTTTAAAGTGCCATTATAAAATTAAGATTTTGGAGAGTTTTGAGTAAGGAGTGAGAATGTTACTTTTATTGCAGGGCTAAACAAATATTAAAGACCCTTTTCATTTTCTTTTTTTTATAGAAGTTTTTAAAATTTAGGTATGGTTTTCCAGTGACCATGTATGGATGTGAGAGTTGGACTGTGAAGAAAGCTGAGCGAAGAAGAACTGATGCTTTTGAACTGTGGTGTTAAAGAAGACTCTTGAGAGTCCCTTGGACTGCAAGGAGATCCAACCAGTTCATCCTAAAGGAGACTAGTCCTGGGTGTTCATTGGTAGGACGGATGCTGAGGCTGAAACTCCAATACTTTGGCCACCTCATGCGAAGAGTTGACTCATTGGAAAAGACCCTGATGCTGGGAGGGATTAGGGGCAGGAGGAGAAGGGGACGACAGAGAATGAGATGGCTGGACGACATCACCGACTCAATGCACATGAGTTTGGGTGAACTCAGGGAGTTGGTGATGGACAGGGAGGCCTGGCGTGCTGCAATTCATGGGGTCACAAAGAGTTGGACATGACTGAGCGACTGAACTGAACTGAACTGATGCTTTTCTTTGCAATTATGGAGTTAATATGAAAGTCATTTTCACTTGAATAGTTGTATTTGTAAGAGATTTGATATTTGTAGGAGATTAGATACTGTGAAGGAAAATACTAATAATGAATATGTAACCCTCCCCAGTTCTACCATTTATTAGGAGTCTGGATTGGGTTAAATTCTGGGTTACCAGAGATGGTAAGGTCCTTTTTGGCCCCAAACATTGCTCTTTTCTCCTTCTTCACCCATCTTTCTATTGCCAGTGGTGGGAAATTATTTATATTTGAAAAAGTAATATATTAGTTAGGGAACAGACTAGGT
Organism: Bos indicus; assembly: GCF_029378745.1. Lineage (NCBI taxonomy): Eukaryota > Metazoa > Chordata > Mammalia > Artiodactyla > Bovidae > Bos > Bos indicus. The sequence continues at coordinate 37,372,361 of NC_091779.1, forward strand.
GGCTGTAAAAAAGGAGACCCCAAAATATAGTAGCTTAAGCAAGATATACTATGTCATTCTCCCATGGAAACCTGGAGAGGCATTCTAGTGACAATATGACTGTTCCATGGTGCCAGGAGCCCTATCTTGTTACTCAGACATCATCAGCACTCAGGTTCTACCTGTTGTTTGAAAATGTCATTTCAGCTACAACCAACACTCAATTCACTGTGAAACTAATGAAGATTTAGCTTCAGGATCTTTCACTTCTATGTGTTTTCCCCATGTGTTATGTAATGGAGGGGCTACAGGCTTTTCTTGGCTATGACTATAAGGGTATTTTTGTGCCAGAGACACCTTTGGCCCTTTGGTGAAGTCTAAGGACCACTTCTCAGAGTGTTTTTAAAAATTTAAAGTAAAATACACAGGATTACAAAGACAATCCATTAAAGTTCAATTGTCAAAATATACTGTTATATAGAAATATATACTTTTTATTATTGCATTTAATAATAAGACCTAGTGATGGAACTAATGACCACAGTAATTTGGAAGTAGTGATGGACATTAATGATATTTCACATATTTGCATTAATTGAAATGTCATATGAACACATTTCATTTCTATTAGTGACAAAGAAGACTCTTGAGAGTCCCTTGGACTGCAAGAAGATCAAACCAGTCAATCCTGAAGGAAATCAACTCTGAATATTCATCGGAAGGACTGATGCTGAAGCTGAAACTCCAATATTTTGGCACTCCAATACTCCAATACATCTGATGCAAAGAGCTGACTCAGTGGAAAAGACCCTGATGCAGGAACATATTGAAGACAGGAGGAGAAGAGGATGACAGAGGATGAGATGGTTGGATGGCATCATCAATTCAATTCAATTCAATAAACTCCTGGAGATAGTGAAGGACAGGAAAATCTGTTGTGCTGCCGTTCATGGGGTTACAAAGAGTTGGACACGACTGAGCGATTGAACAACTACAAGTGACGAAGTTACAGGCAAAGTAAATATAACTATGCTTTATTGTCTACACTTATAGTAGAGGGGGAAATAGCAAAATTTATACTCCTTGCAGTAGATCTAAGTGGTACATTTTCATGAATTCTACACTGGTTTTCTAAACAAGAGAGAACCGTTATCCTTGTATTTGATTATTTTTCATCTCAGTTTCTCTCTGTGTTAATCTCTTCTCATTTTCTTTAATATGTTTTGTGATTATCTCAGGATTTTCTTCTATGTCAATAAATCAGGTGTTTTTTTTTTTAGATTATTTTGTTTCATTATATGTTTTCTAATGATATCATCTTAGTCCTCAATTTTTCCTTACATCCACAAGCCCTCTTTTTTTTAAGTCATTTTGATCTCTTAATTTACCTTTTGCCTTCAGTTTATATTCTTATTCATGTTTTTCATACAGGTGAAGTAAAGTTCAAGAAATTTCCTGTTTCTTTTTTTTTTTTTTACATCTTATAGGCTCTTTTATTTTATTTTTTTAACCCACCTATAACTTCAGGTTTTTTTTTTTTTTTTTTAACTTTACAATATTATATTGGTTTTGCCATACATTGACATGAATCCTCCATGGGTGTACATGTGTTCCCCATCCTGAACCCCCCTCCCACCTCCCTCCCCATCCCATCCCTCTGGGTTATCCCAGTGCACCAGCCCCAAGCATCCTGTATTATGTATTGAACCTGGACTGGTGATTCGTTTCACATATGATAATATACATGTTTCAATGCCATTCTCCCAAATCATCCCACCCTCGCCCTCTCCCACAGAGTCCAAAAGACTGTTCTATACATCTGTGTCTCTTTTGCTGTCTTGCATACAGGGTTATTGTTACCATCTTTCTAAATTCCATATATATGAGTTAGTATACTGTATTGGTGTTTTTCTCTCTGGCTTACTTCACTCTGTATAATAGGCTCCAGTTTCATCCACCTCATTAGAACTGATTCAAATGTATTCTTTTTAATGGCTGAGTAATATTCCATTGTGTATATGTAACCCTCTGTTTCTTGAATTAGTCTTCTAGTTTGAGGGTTTTGTCTGTTTCTTCAATGCTTCCTTCCTCCTCTCTTTCTCTTTTGATTTTCCTTCTTGCTTTTAAAAGTTTTTCAGATTAGCTTTCATGGTTGTTATACTATTCTTTTCCATGCTTGGCTCTGTCCAGGAGTACATTCTATTTGCTCCCATATAATACAAGTGATTTCTTGACTGTCTTTCTGCTCTGACACCATGTTTTCCCTCTAAATTGTAAGGTGGGGCTGGGGGCTTTGTTCTCCATTTACTCTTCTTTAGCTTGAGGAAATGTAGCCTGAAGTATGACGTGTGTATGTATGTGTGAGAGGGGATGGTTTCTTTGTTATCTCCCTCCATCTCAGTGGGTGTGTGTACCATTCCAACAGGAGCATACTATGTATAGCACTGAAGCCTTTGCTATTAACTGGTCCAAGAAAACCAGCTTTGCTATTCATTTTCCTTGATTTATCCTCTTCTTTTCTAGTTTTCATTGCTCCTTACTGAAAAGAAGGATTTAAAAGGGAGAAGAGAAAGACAAGGTTGGTTACACAGTTTACTTTCCTCCGGACTTGAGATTAGTGAGAATTCTCAGAATTCATTACAATATCTGGATGGTGAAGGTGGTGTTAGGAGCTGAAAAACTGCTCTTCTGCTCAGCCCCTGAATCTCCTATTTCTTTCTTTGGATGCACGTTTTTGAGGTTTGTAGCATTAAACATCTTTCCTTGTTTGGTGGTTGCTAGTGAATTTTTTGATCATTTTGTTAGGTAGGATAGAAGTTCTTTGAAGAAGTTTCAGTCTCCCATCATATCCAAGGAGTATGAACCTCACTTTTCTGAACAATAAAATAGATCTAAGTATATCTAAGTCAAAGAGTTGCTGTGATGGTAAGATTGATTGATATTTGTGAAGTGCCTAGCACAGCATCTAATGTGAAGAAGGTAGGTAGTAGTAGACAAAATGCATTTAAGTAAAATAAATTATTTGTCAAATATGCCCCAAAATCTGGGGAAAAATAAAGCAAATAACTATAGTAGTATCTTTACATATATTATAAAATATGAAACATACATATTACAAACCTCCCTCTCAAGATATGTCCATATTTCTAATACTTAAGAATACTACTTTTGGGACTTCCTTGGTGGTCCAGTGGCTAAGACTAAGTGCTCCCAATGAAAGGGGACCAGGTTCGATCCCTGGTCAGGGAATTAGATTTCAAACGCTGCAACTAAAGATCCCACATGCAGAAATGAGGATCGAAGCCGCAACTAAGACTTAATATGGCCAAATAAATAAATAAATATTGTTTTTAAAAAAGAATACTACTTTTTAATACTACTTTAAAAGTACTTTTGTTACTAGCAAAGAACACATGATCAATTCAAACATCCAAAGTAAGTGTTATGCTTAGGCCGTAAGATTAAGCTCTAATTTATTTCCTAAATTATGACCTTTTTAAGGTGAGTTGGGAGAGTGAAGAGAAATCACAGTCATCTGGGAAACATTGCAATATATTTGAAACTAGTTCTTGATTATCTCCATGGGGACTTTCTGCATGTTTGATTATCAGTACCTTCCAGATGATGTCTAGAAAGCAAGAAAAGCTTATGCTTTGATATTATGCAAATTAAGGTTTTGGTTTTTTCTTATTAGTGACGTCTAAGCCGGATGATGATTCCCAAGCAAACCCTCATACTTAGGAGAGTCTATAAACAGACCATTTCTTTGTACCAACCTCACATTAGAAATCTGCACCATCTCTTCCATGTACCTTTTGAAAGAATGACACATTTGCCTTATTATATGGAGACTTAAAGGAGATAGGGAAACTCTTGTAGAACTACTTGGCAAAGGAATACATATATTTGATGAAAATAAAAAATAAAAAGAGCTACAGAGAGGACAATTTAAACTTTTCCCTCCATGCTTTCTTTCTCCCTTGTTTTTCCCTTGTATGATTGTAAATTCCTTTAGAGGGAGGAATTTAGTCTTACCTATCTTTTTATTCTTCTTTCTGCCTTTTGTTCTTCTTTCTGCTCCCATCACTGGGCACAGTAAATGGCATATTTTTTGAAGAAATCAATATATGTGTATTTAATATGTAAGAATAAATATGGATGAATAAACACTTCAATCCGATTTACAGGCATCTTCTATTGAGCTTGTCAGATCCAGAAACAAATTTTTCATTTTTCTGAGGAACAACACATGTAATTAGAGGACGGTACTACTAGCCATTGTCTAATACTACCTGAGAAATTGCTGATATAACAGTTCTTGGAGACTGGACTATTTCCAAGCTTCCTTCTAGTTAGGGTTAAGTGTATCATTTTGCCACATCCTACTGGGAAGACTAGATTCTAAAAGTCACTTGGAGAGGACATTGTGGAAGCAGTCACCATGTCTTCCCCAGGATGATAGTATGATTATTAGAGATTCCTCAGATTTCATAGCTATGCCCTGATGATAGCCTTTCGTCAAGAAGTAAATGACTCCTTTTTATTGTTTGGGTGTGTGTGTGGGTGTGTATTAAACAATACATTTGATCAATGACATTATAGCTAAACAGTCAAGAAAAAGTTATGACTCATACTTCCTTGGGCGTTCCCTTTCTTGGTTGGTGGGTGGCTTACGTAAGTCAAGGCTATTGCATTCTCCAAAATTAACAGGTGTGTGCCTACATATTGTGTTTTAATATATTTCCTTTCACAATTGGTAGCATTATTTACTTAGAATCAAAGGGTATCTAAGTGCTGAAAAGGCTTTGCTCCTCCCAGTCTCCATGCCTTTGCTTACCCTCATCTTTTTGTAGTGAATGCTATCTGTTGTCTCTACATACCTGTTGAGATCGTTTCTATCCTTTAAAGCCCATGTCAAATGCACTCCTATCTCACACAGGGCTTTTCATTATAGCACCGTTTGTCTTAACCACACTTTTTTGTTTTTTGTTTTTTCTTAGACAACTTTTAACTACACATATATATCTTGAGTAAAGAAGAGTCAAGAACAGCATGACAGGAAGCCAACCACATGAAACACTTTGAAAAGTCGAATCAGTAATAAGAATGTAATGATACCTAAGCTGGGAATATAGCTTTAGAATTCAACATCCCTACCTCATTTGCTATTATCTTTCATGTTCTAGTATTTTCCACTTATTAGGCAGATTAGGGTGGGGAAGTGGGCTGTATTTTGTGGTATCTTGCATATGAATCTTGCAAATTGTTATGGGCTCACACATCTAAGACATAAAACCAGTCAGATCAAGTGAAATGAGCTGGAAGATTTTTGATTAGCTTTGAAATGATTGCCAGCCCAGGCCCATACTATTTTTCTTCAGGTGACCAGATCTCACTCTCATTAGCTACATTAATCCATTAATTAATACAAGGAAATTTAGTAGGCACTTATTCTACACCAGTAACTGTGCTTGTTGCTGACACTGTGTGAAAGGCTATATTACATTCACTGACATGGGGACTTGTGGAAGGTTTATGGAATGTACAATACATTTAAATTTTTTTTAAATTTTAAAGTTATATTTTGAGATTTTAAAACAAATATGAATAGTTAGTGCAGTCTCTCCATTTTTGTGACATAACTATAGTTTCATTAGAAAGTTTAGCTTTGTCAAAATAATTCTGAAATATCTCGTTAAGTGTTGTCGCACGAGGGTGCTTTCTGTTCATAGAAGGGAGGGGATACTTTTTTCCAGGGGACCCCTTTAAAAATAATTTTATTGCTTCTTTGAAAATTATGGGGACTTCTTGGTGGTCCGGTGATTAACACTTCACATTCCAGCAGAAGGTGCAAGTTTGACCCCTGGTTGGGGAGCTAAGATCCCACATGCCTCATGGCCAAAAACCAAAATATAAAACAGAAGCAATATTGTAACAAATTCAATAAAGACTTAAAAAAATTCTTTAAAAAATAAAAAAATCTATGAAAGATTATGTAATGAATTGAGATTATTCTTACATGTTTTGATTCAATTCTTCAATGAATTTAGTAAGACAATTCAAGCCCTTCTTACTTCCTGATTCTGAAACTTTGATCTACCTATATTTTAATTACTTGTGGGGCCTCCTGTCATGAAACAGTTGTAAAATTTTATTTTTCACTCATAAAAAATGTAGGTTTGTGGTCACTGGTAATTATTTAGTATAAAAACCCATGGTATCCATAGTGATTATGGGGACAAATCTTATCTTTACATTAGCTTGAACAAGGAGAGGCAAATTGAGCTTCCTGAAACCTTGCCTTTGAAGGAGAAAAATTAGGATGATTAAAGAAAGATTAAATGAATGTGACCAGTCTCCAAAAGGGAAGAGATAATCTGATCTGAGATTATTGGAATTATTACTAATGATGAGAATTATTTTATGAATATTAGCTATTGTATGCAAACTACATAAAAATTAGACAAAATAATATTCTTTCACATCTGTGGAAGATTATGTGGCAGCTTAAATATATATCCACAAATTCTTTGACACTCCTCTTTTTAAGGAGTGGATCCTAAACTCCCTCTCCTTGAGTATGGGCTTGACTTAAAAGATTCACTTCTAACAAACACAATAAAGCAGAAGTGATAGCCTGCAACCTAGAAGACAAAGTCATAAAAGGCACTGCAGCTTCCTCTTTGTCTTCTCCCTTGGATTGCTTTGAGGGGATTTGCCAGCTATATTTTTAGGACACTCCAGGAAGCCCAAAGAAGAGACCCATGTGGTGAGGAAGTAAGGCTTCCTGCCAAGAGCTAGTAGAAAGTGAGAATTCTGGTCAACAGGTTACCAGTGAGCCACCTTGCAAGTGGCTCCTCCCACCCCAGTCAAGTCCTCAGATGATTATAGTCCTGTCTGATATCTTAATTGCAACCACAGAGGAGGCTTTGAGCCAGAAGCAGTAAGTAAACCTGCTCCCAAAGTCCTGGCCCACAGAAACTGTGAGATAACAAATATTTATTATCATAAGATACTAAATTTGGGCACAGGGGCAATTTGTTACGCAGCAAGAGGTAACTAATACATATTCCTATAATGGGATTTTTTTTCAAGAAACAGAACTTATTTCAGCTGTTTTAAGCTAAAAAAGATGTAATATAAGTAGTTGAGAGGAGTAGAGGAATAGTATTTAGGCTATATTTGCAGAATAATACCACTATTTTCACCTACAAGGGGAGCTGCTACCTCTGCTACTGTTAGGAAAGTGAAAAACTGGGACACTCCCCCTGGAACTGCTGATTTCAATGAGCTCTGCTTAATGAATCAGGAAGCCTCTGCCACTATTGCCATTGCTACTATACCCACAAAGTCCCTATTGGATAGGGAAATGTAACTGCAAAAAACAAACAAACAAACAAAAACCAGTATGTGTATCTGTAGCATCAACCAAAGCATCAAAAAAACTTTCTGCTTTACTTTTGCCTTCCAAATCACATGAAAATACATCTAGTTGGCAAAAATATAACCCAAAACAGGAACCAAACAAAAACTTGTTTTCAGGACCCTAGCTGTTAGGGTATCTGAGAAATGCTGTCTGTAGTTTTCCAGTCTCTGTAGTACAGGAAGGCACACTTCTTGCGTGCCAGCTATTTTTATATTTCTAGAAACATTCCTGAGCTTTGTTCTTCGACACAGGTGCTACTTGAACATGTTTAAATTCTTTTGAGTTTTTGCTTTTAGGAAGCTAGGGTTGAAAGTGAAAGTGTTAGTCATGTCCTACTCAGTCGTGTCTTACTGTTTGTGACCCCATGGACGGTAGCCTGCCGGGCTCCACTATCCATGGAATTCTCCAGGCAAGAATCCTGGAGTGGGTAGCCATTCCCTTCTCCAGGGGACCTTCCCAACCCAGGGATTGAAACTGGGTCTCCTGCATTGTGAGCAGATTCTTCACCATCTGAGCCAATAAGCTAGGATTTGTCTTGGGCTAATTGAGGCGAGAATCTTCCAAGAACTCTACCCAATGTCCTGTGGACTCTGAAGTTTTTCTGGTCTGACTATTTCAAATCCTGTGCAGACACCAGGCACTTCTTTCTCTGGCCTAAGGTATTTTCCTCCACACATGAGGCATGATGAATTCTAAAGGAGTGGCCTCTGCAGATCCCTGGGGTTCTTTCCTATGTGTCACTCTCTTCTGCCTGGTGTTCTGTCATGGGAACTCTGTCTCACTGGACCCTCAGGTCCTTCTTAACTCAAGGACTCCATCTGGCTCTACTTGGCTTTCTCCTCCTGCACTACAGCCTAGGAACTCTCTAGAGCCAGTAAACTAGGGTAATCATAGAGTTTACCCACTTGTTTCTTTTTGAAAATTTTATTTATTTATATTTTGCCCTTGCCCCACAGCATGTGGGACCTTAGCTTCCCAACTAGCAATCAAACCTACTCCACAACCCCCACCCCTGCCCCACATTGAAATTGAGGTCCTTTGTTTCTTGTTTCTCAGGGATCACAATCTTTATTGCCTGATGTCTAGTGTTTCCAAAACTGTTTTTTCAAATGCTGTGAGTTTTTGTTGTTATAGTTGAGAGCATAAATCGGGTCCCAATTCCATCTTAGCCCCTTATTTATTTTTTATATCCCACCCAGTAGGAGTGCATTCTAACCTAATGCAGCATTATTTCCCAGGTGACTCTATAAGTGAGTCTTCAATAAGTCATTCTATGGTTCTATCAGACTGCTTGCTTCTGGGTGATGGAATATGTGGTAAGCTCAGCGATTGCCATAGGTATCAATAAATTACATACTTTACTTTTCTGCACATTTTCGCTCTTTGGTCACTAGTTTTGTAAACACGGCATTTATTAAGTGTGGTAGAAATATGACAAAGAGGAAAGATGATCCATAATCCAGAATCCATCTCTATTTCATTAGAACAATTTCTGCTTCCCTATGATGGAGAGTTTCCTGTGTAGTCCCCTCGCCTCTGCGTACTAGATTATGGGACTCTGTGTGTGTGCATGCTTAGTTGCTCAGTTGTGTCTGACTCTTTGTGAACCCATGGACTGTAGCCTGCAGGCTCCTCTGTCCATGAGATTCCCAGGCAAGAATACTGGAGTGGGTTGCCACTCCCTTTTCCAGGGCATCTTCCCAATCCAGGGACTGAACCTGGATCTTCTGCATTGCAGGCAGATTTGTTACCGGCTGAGCCACCAGGGAAGCCCTTATGGTACTATTATAGCACTATATTATGGGTTCATTCCTGGGTTTTGCCATTTGCAGAGCTTAGCAGTGAGTACCTAGCAGATTAGCCTTGGTGAGGCAAAGTTCATCCTTCCCAGCATGGCTATCTGTTCACAAGTCCATTGAATACATCCAGATTGGTTGGAGAATGAGTCTAACTGGCATCCCTGAACAATTCTACTTGTCCACCAGGGTTTTGAGAGCCTCATGTGCAATGGTTGACTTTTGGCAAGCTTTCATAAGGGCATAAATAATTTTACACTTTGAGACAATTCTGAGAGCTTATCTGTCTATTGCCATGTAACAAATAATCCCAAACTTAAAGGCTTAAGATATTTATTTTGTTCAAGAATCCGCTTTGCAGGCAGGCCTCACAGGAATAGGACATTTCTTTTCTTCCTAGGGTCACTTGAAGTGGTTTGAAGGCTGGAGGTTGGATTATGCCAAAGGCTTGCTCACTCACATCTGGAGGTTGATACTGTTGCCTTCTGGGTCTTCACCTGGAGCTGAGACTGGAACACCTATCCACATGTGGCTTTTCCAGTTGGCCACTTGGCTTCCTCATAGCATGACTGTTGGGTTCCAAAGGCGACCGGCCCAAGAGGACTAGAAGAAAGCTGTATTGCCTTCTATGACAGCCTTAGAAGTCATGTGACATTGCTTCTGCCATGACCTGCCCAGGCTCCAGGAAAAGAAATATAGACCTCATCTCTCAATGGAGGAGTGTTGATGTCATGTTGTAAGGAGCACACGTATGTGGCATATACTGGTGTGGCCATCTTTGGAAAATAGAAGTCTGCTCCACCATCATATACCTCTTCTCCAGACTTCCTTATCTCTAATATTTCACTCTGGTTCCCTCCAAGACCCTAACCATCTAGCCAAATTGGTAGCCCTTGCCCATGAATCAATATTGGGTTATCCTTTGGAGCATCTCCATTTCCAAGCAGAGGATTAACACAGGTACTGCTCCACATTCTCCTCACTGAGAGGATATGTCTGCCTCATTGCTGAATGCCACCTGAGTGGCACTGTAATGGTGAGACAGTTCAGTTACAGAAGGCGCCAACACAGTATGCAGAATAAGTCTAAAAACCTTTCTAATAGTAATTTCATTATCCCCCAGGCAATTGTCGTAACTGATTAGATGAGGAGGATGTGGCAATGCATCAGAAATAGGAATATTAAGAATGTAAGCTGCATGTTTGTGAAAAATGTGGGCGTCTACAGGACTTGCTTGGGCCTGATCTTTTCCCTAGAGGATGGAATGCAACTGCATACAAATTTAGCATTTTCTGGTTCAGTAACACCTCAGTTCATGATGGGAAGATTAGGTTGCACAGTCACTTGAAATTCAATGGTTAGATTGTGTGATAGGCTAAATAATGGCCCCTCAATACATCTACATTTTCATCTCCAGAACCTATGAATGCTACCTTTATGGCAAAAGGGACTTTGCATATGTGGTTAAGAATCTTGAGATGGGAAGATTTATCTGAATGGATCCAGTGTGATCACAACAATTTTTATAAGAGCAACATTAAGAGGAATCAGAGGAAAAGGCAATGGGATGACAGAAGAAGAGACTGGAGCTTCCCTGGTGGCTCAGTGGTAAAGAATCCTCCTGCCAATGCAAGAGACGAGGGTTCGATCCAGGAAGATTCCACATTACCATGGGGCAACTAAGCCCAAGCACTACTACTGAGCCTATACTCTAGAGCCCTGGAAATGCAACTACTAAGCCACGTGCCACAACTGCTACTGAAACCCATGCACTCTAGAGCCCGTGCTCCACAAGAGAAGCCCATGCACTGCAGCTAGAGAAAAGCTGGAGCAGCAATGAAGGCCCAGCACAGCCAAAATAAATGAATAAATAAAGGTAAAGTGAAAGTGAAGTCGCTCAGTCATGTCCGGCTCTTTGCGACCCCGTGGACTGTAGCTTACCACACTTCTCTGTCCATGGGATTTTCTAGGCAAGACTACTGGAGTGGGGTGCCATTTCCTTCCCCAGAGGATCTTTCCAACCCAGGGATCGAACCTGGGTCTCCCACATTGTAGGCAGACGCTTTACTATCTGAGCCACCAGGGAAGTCAAAGCCAAATAAAGATAAGCAATCATTAAAAAAAAAAGCAGAGACTGGAGCAATGCTCTTTGAAGGAGGAGGAAGGGGATAAAAGCCAAGGACCACAGTCACCAGAAGACAAAAAACAATAACAACAAGAAAGAAACAGATAAGGGAATGGATTCTCCTCTCAGAGCTCCCAGTAGGAATGAGGGCTTCCCTCCTTTGACTTTTGCCCAGTGAAATTGATTTCAGGCTTCTGACCTCCAGAATGGTAAGAGAATAAATTTCCATTGTTTTCAGCCACTGTGTTAGTTTTCTGTGGCTGCTGTAGCAAATTAACAGAAACCTGATGGATTGAAACAACAAAATTTTATTCTCTTCCAGCTCTGGAATCCAGAAGTCTGGAGTTGGTATATCTGGGCCACCCTCGAGGTGAGGGCAGAGCTTCCCTCCCTCTGGAGGCCTTAGAGGGGAATCCACTCTTTGCTTTTCTGTTTCTGGTGGCTGCTGGTCAAGCTGGTGGGCTCATCAATCCAATCTCTGCTTTCATCTTCACATCGTCTTCTCTGTGTGTCTTCTCCTCCCTGTCAAATCTCCCTTTACCTCTCTCTTATGAGGTCATTTGTGAGTGCATTCAGGGCCCACCCAGATAATCCAGGATAATCAATTCATCTCAAGATCTGTAAATGAATCACATGTGCAAAAGAGATCCTTTTTCCTTATAAGATCACATTCATAGATTCCAGAATTGGGACTTGATTGTTGGGTGGCCACGACAGTCTACTACAGTCACTACATTTGTGTTAATCTTTTCAGTGGCAACTAATGCAGATACGTGCTAAGTCTTGACTAGGGCACAAGCCAAAAGCTGTGTCTCAGAAGGAAAATCATTATTTTCAAGGAGGGCATGGCTTTCCTATGAAACTATAGGAGCCTGGGCAGTGATTCTTTGAAGGTAGCTTTTCGGATCTGCCACAGACATCTCACACTCTATTGGGTATGTTGCTATAAGGGATTCATGTTAGCCTAGACCAGCTGGAGAGAGACCAGCTCTGCTCCATTCAAAGCAGGTCGCCTTGAGGGCCATTCAGTAAATGGACGGGAATCAGGCACTTATATGTGGTGTATGTTGTCTCTAAATCCCAGGAGGTCCATTGAGCATTGTGCTCCTTCCTTTGGGAACTGATGCAGAGCACATCACCTTGGCTTTCACATTTTGGAGGGACATACTCTGGCATGTTGCAGTCTACTGAGTTCCCAGAAACTTCACTGAAGTAGCAGGTCTCTGGATTTACCTGCCACATGTGTCCTTACGAAGGCATTCCGGTCCTATTAACCATTTATTAGATATTCTTTCTTTTTTTTTTTTCCTTTTGAGCTTTTTATTTTGTATGGAGATATAGCCGATTAACAATGTGATAGTTTCAGGTGAACAGCAAAGGGACACAGCCATGCATATACGTGTATCCTTTCTCTCCTAAAACCCTCCTCCCATCCAAGGTGCCACATAACATTTAACAGAGTTACATGTGCTGTACAATAGGTCCTTGCTGGTTATCCATTTTAAATACAGCAGGGTGTACATGTCCATCCCAAACTCCCTAACTATCCCTTTATCCCCCGCCAGCAACCATAAGTTTGTTACATATTCTTTCAAACCCCTTTATTTTCATTTATGTATATTGTATACTTATTTGCTTCTCACCCAGCTGCTCTGGGTCTTTTTCTCAACTGTAAAATACACAGTGGTGGGATAATCAGTTCTGACATCTACACTCTCAACTCCCACCCACAGAGTCCCTGGTGAATTGAATGAAAGAGAGAGATTCTGGAATGAGTGAACACAACAGGAGAACAGGCATCCTTTTTTAAGCTCAGTTAAACCAGATGCAAAAAGAATTTGTTATTAGGCATGATGGGTGTGGTTTGTCTTTTTTGTGCAGATTGGGGAATTTGCAGGTGGGTTTGACTACTAGATTCTTCTATTTCTGAACCACACGTGCTCACAAATAGAAATGGCATACATTTACTGCATGTATGTTTGCATGAATAAATTTCTCCCTCATTAAAGACTGAGGATTGGAATAATCAGTATCCTCTTTCTTCATCTGACAGGCACAAATAGGTGTTGTATTTATTCTTTATCCTTGAATCATTTCCAGGAGAACTAAATTTTTTCATATCTATTCTTTTTATTTATTTGTCTCCAAGCCTAGTTAATTACAAAACTATCCATCTATGAATTTAGATGCTTCTGAAAGTTTAGTTCATTGTTTTTGAAATAATTGAAAAAGAAAAAACACGCAAAAAAACTTTACATCTTGTAGGGGGAAAAAATCTAGATAAAATTGAAACACATGTGGGTAAATTTCCTTTTAATGCAGGAAAAAGTATAATCAGGGGATTCAATGGAGATTCTTAGAAGCTGGGTCCTTAAAGGATAAAAGAAAAACTTTCCATTTTATAGACTGCACAACCCTGAGGTCCATAAGGGTCAACAGAGTTGGGACTAGAATTCCAGGATGCTTTTCTGTTCCTCTCTAAGGAATCAGGGAATTAATACAAAATCCCTGATAGTAATTATATCTTAAAATCAAAGCAAGATTTGTACAATGAAATATCACCCAGTCAAAAAAAAGTAATAAAGTACTGATGCATGTGACATACATGGAAGAACCTTGAAAACATTAAGTAAAAGAATCCAGACACAAAAGACATTGTATTATTCCATTTATGGGAATGTCCAGAACAAGCAGATCTATAAGGCAACCCACTCCAGTACTCTTGCCTGGAAAATCCCATGGATGGAGGACCTGGTAGGCTTCAGTCCATGGGGTCGCTAAGAGTCGGATACGACTGAACGACTTCACTTTTACTTTTCACTTTCATGCATTGGAGAAAGAAATGGCAACCCACTCCAGTGTTCTTGCCTGGAGAATCCCAGGGATGGGGGAGCCTGGTGGGCTGCCGTCTATGGGGTCGCACAGAGTCAGACACGACTGAAGTGACTTAGCAGTAGCAGTAGCAATAGAGACAGAAAGTAGATTAGTGGTTGCCAAGGCTGCAGGAGGAAATGGGGGGAGGTGAATACTAGTGGGAATGGAGTTTCTTTTAGGGGTGATAACAATGTCCCGGAATTAGATAGTAGTGATTTGCACAATTCTGAATGTACTAAAATTCACTGAGTTTGCTCTTTGAAAGTATGACTTTTTTAGTAGGTGAAATTATGTTTCTTAAAAAAATTTTTTTATTTGAATATAGATGTTTTACAATGTTGTGTTATTTTCTGCTGTACAGCAAAGTGAATCAGCCATACATATATCCCCTCTTTTTTGGATTTCCTTTACATTTAGGCCACCACAGGAAATTATATTTCAACAGAACTGTTATACTTTAAAAAATTAAAAGTAAGATATCAAAAGAATTTTTCCTAATTATTTCTCGGACTTCATAAGATATAGCATTTCTCTAAGTCTCTGAAGACCAGACATATGTATAGTAACATTACAGGTAGCTTCTTAGCAGGTTCATTTGATTAGTATGACAGCTCCCCTAATAATAAAAGAAAAAATATCACCAACAAAGTTAAGGATTTGTACTTAATTCACTTAATGATCAAGAGAGATAAAAATCTTCTGACACTAAAAAATTAGGAAGGAACAGTTGCCCTGCTTAATTATAAATTGAATTATAAAGGCCTCAGCAAACATTAAAAATAAGTGATCCTCAAGAAAGCAAATTCTCCGTTATTTGTTTTAATTGCTATTCAACATAATGGACACCTGCTGGTGTGTCTTTTAGAGTATTCCTAAGGAGAACATAGCTCGCAGCAGCTGGGGAAAGTCATTATAAAAAAAAATAATGAAACACCTTAAATAAACAAGCAGGCCTTTTATTACAGCTAGGTAGACCTCATCATGCATCATGTTGATAAATGTCTAAATTGAATTGGGGGCAATTTTCAAGCTTTTCTGTTTGTTTGTTTAAGGAAAATCAAGCAATATAGTAGGTCTGGCAGTTATTGCAGTGTCTACCCTATATTAATTTTCCCCTTGTTTCTTACTAACAGAACCCTGATTATGTTTGGAAGAGTGTTGTGGGCTGAATCATGTACCGTGAAAGGTCATATTCTGAAGTCCTAACCCCAGTACCTCATAATGTTACTGGGTTTAGAGAGAGGATCATTAAAGAGGGAATTAAGGTTACATGAGGCCATTAGCGGGACCTTGACTTACCTGGTGGCTCAAACGGTAAAGTGTCTGTCTATACTGTGGGAGACCTGGGTTCTATCCCTGGGTCGGGAAGTTCCCTGGAGAAGGAAATGGCAACCCACTCCAGTACTCTTGCCTAGAAAATCCCATGGACGGAGGAGCCTGGTGTCCATGGGGTTGCAAAGAGTTGGACACGACTAAGCGACTTCACTTTCTTTCTTAATTCAGTACGGCTGTTGTCTTTATAAGAAGAATTTAGGACACAAATGCACATGGAGGAAAGCCCATGTGAAGGCACAGAGAGAAGGCTGTTTCTGTTTAGTTGCTGAATCGTGTCCGACACTTTGTGATCCCATGGACTATATCTCGCCAGGCTCCTCCATGGGATTTCCCAGGCAAGAATACTGGACTGGGTTGCCATTTCCTTCTCCAGGGGATCTTCCCGACCCGGGATGGAACCTGTGTCTCCGTCATTGTCAGGCAGAGTATTCTCTGGTAGCTCAGCTGAGAGAGAAGGTAGCTATCTACAAACCAAAGGACACCTCAGAGGAAACCAACACTGCTGACTCCTTGATCTTAGATTTCTAGCCTCCAGAATTATGAGAAAATAAAGTTCTGTTGTATAAGTCATCCAATCTGTAGTACTTTTTTTCAGTCTGTAGTATTTTATTATGGCATCTCTGGAAAACTAATATAAGAAGTAAACACAAAAAATTGTTTGTTGTTGTTTCCTTGCAACAGGTGACCATGCCTCAGTTTTCTGGCCAAGGTGATAAAAAAGTGAAAGTTCCTTGGGCCATTTGCTAAAACTCTGTAAAAGAGGTCATCACTAGCCTTTTGCTCTTTTCTCTTCCTTCTTTTCTGCCTGGAATAGGAATATGAATATGACAGCAGAGTCACCAACCTGAGACCATGAAGTGACAGCCAAGGATGGCCAAGTGGGAAGACAGCAAACCTGGGCTTGATGGCATCACAGAGCCACTATCCCAACCCAGAACCAGTTAACTCCGGAATTCTCTCGTGTAAGAAAAACAGAACCTTTATTTGGCCACCGTGTTTTTTCTTCTTTTTTTTCTAACTTTCTCTTTTTCATAGGTGAATGCACTTTATGAATGATAACTAAATAATACTTATTTAGTAATTATTTTTTAAATTATTATTTATTTATTTTACTGCATCAGGTCTCAGTTGCCACATGTGGGATCTAGTTCCCTTATCAGAGATCGAACCCAGGCCTCCTGTACTGGGAGTACAGCATCTTAGCCATTGGACCACCAGGGGAGTTCCTTAGTCATTGTTTTTAGCCTTATGGGAAAGAGGATTGTGCTATATTGAGCACAGTTGAAAGATCTAACTGGAAGCCACACAGAACATGAAATATCTGCACTTAAAACCATCTGCTTGGCGAAACAGTTACCACCTTCTCACTTGCAAACAAATTTCAAATTCGTTTAGTACTTAAAATAGAGAAATACAGACTTTTTTTTTTTTATAAGTGGGCAGTGATGCCTACAAATATACTTCCTCAGTACTATTAAAGAAAATTTCAAAGGAATTTGGTGTGATTTTCTTTACTGAGATGTAAAGAAGCCCTTCCACTGTTGAATCATTGGAGTAGGTTTCAGAGCAGAATCATGGGATTTCTCTCCTGGTAAATATTCATAAGCAGACTACACTGGTACCTGACTGCCGACTCATTGGCCTGTGTGGTTGTGGATCAGCTATGGGTCTGCAAATTCTTTGCTGCTGCTGCTAAGTCGCTTCAGTCGTGTCCGACTCTGAGTGACCCCAGAGACGGCAGCTCACCAGGCTCCGCCATCTCAGGGATTCTCCAGCCAAGAACACTGGAGTGGGTTGCCATTTCCTTCTCCAATGCATGAAAGTGAAAAGTGAAAGTGAAGTCGCTCAGTCGTGCCCAACTCTTAGCAACCCCATGGACTGCAGCCTACCAGGCTCCTCTGTCCATGACATTTTCCAGGCAAGAGTACCGGAGTGGGTTGCCATTGCCTTCTCCAAACTCTTTGTTACCAATTAGCAAAAAGATAGGGAGATAAGGGACTTGTTACCAAATACAAAGCAACTACATCACTAAGCACACTGTTTGGTTCAGCTTACTTGTTTTTGTGGCAAGACTTCTGGAGGAAGGAAGCAAGTATGTTGGTTTACATTCTGATGCAATCTCCAAATCTCATTGCAGATTAGTACTTTGAGTAGCACTGAGACAGACAATTTGAATAGGTATAATCAACCAATCATTGTGGGAGATCTGACTGTCAGTGTCTGCCCTCTGTAACTCACCATGTTATGAGTCCAACTAAAATCATATTTGTATTAAGTCCAGACTGTAATGACTTTGAGCCACAACTATCTGCATAAAGAACTGGGCCATGCTTCTGAGAATCCCTAGAAAACCATCTCACACTTGTTCAGGAAATACTCAGGTTCTTGGCCAGTGAGCATTTGATCTCAGCATGGTCTCTGCTGCTGATATTCTCCGTGATCAAAGTGAAGTGCTGTATTATTTAGGGTACATTTGGCTGCAAGTAACAGAATACCTCAATGGACATGAATTTGAGCAAACTCTGGGAAGACAGTGAAGGACAGAAAAGCCTGCTGTGCTGTAGTCCATGGGGTTGCAAACTGACACAACTGAGTGACTGAACAACAACAACAGAATACCTGGGGCTTCCCTGGTGGCTCAGTGGTGAAGAACGCGCCTGCCAATGAAAGAGACGCGGTCGAGAAGATCTGCTGGGGAAGGAAATGGCAACCCACTCCAGTATTCTTGCCTGGAGAATCCCATGGACAGTGGAGCCTGATGGGCTACAGTCCATGGGGTCACAAAGGGTTCAGACATGACTTAATGACTAAACAACAACAACAGAATACCCACCTGGTAATATCTTTAGAAATAAAGACATAATTACTTCACATAATGTAAAGTCTGGAGGAAAGCAGTTGTAGATTTGAAACTAGCAGTTAGCAGCAGCACAGGCTCTTTGCATCTTTGCACCATGGCAAGAAGCACTTTGGCTTTTGTCCGTTCACAGCTCTAGACGCTATGGTCTAAAGCAGGAGTTTTCTTTTATTCAGAAGAGAAAACCCTTTTCAGATGACGTGTCCTCCTCCATCACACACACCCAGAAGATTTCCTGTACATGTCATTGTTCAGAACTATGTCTCATGAACTACCCTTCAAGGAAAACCGAGAAAGTGATCATCTGCTAAGGGGGAACAGAATAAATATAACTGGCTTAGTCAATTAGCCATCCTCTTGGGCTCCACTCATCGATACCCCAAATTAGATTACCTCTCTTCTGTTGGCAGAGTGGAAGGGAGGAGTTCCATTGTATGGGTAGCCAACAGTATTTTCCAGGGATACTGCCTTCCCAAAACCATCTTTCTTGGAGGGCTAGAGCAGTGTTAATGGTAGTAGAGAGACCTATGCTTCAAAGCAGTTCCTTGACCCAGATCCAGAGTCTTGCAATTTCTCTCTTGCAAAGAGCTGCCCCACCTTTAGCGTTCAGTTGCTGAGTGCTTGACAGCATCTCCCTAACACACACTCACAACCTCCCATGAATGACAAAGAGCCAAAGCTTTCCAGCAATGCAGCAGTTTCAAATGCATACTTGGAAAGAATACATTTTCTCAAGGGACCATCATTCTACTGAGCTGTAACTGCCAACAGAACAGACATTATCATTCACTATAGCTTTAGGCCCTAAACCTCTTGGAACCAGTTTCAAACATTATTTTTTTTTTTTTCTTCAGATTGCAGTCTTTACTGTTGTAAATATACCATCCAGTTAGTTTTTCCAGAACAAAGAGAAGTATATGCACCTCTCTACTTTTTGCCCACACTAAACTGCAAGATGCTTTGAAATGGTAGTTTTCCAGCTTCCCTGTCAAGGTTTCAAAAGTCTTAGGTTCAAGTTTCAGCCAGGGATCTAGCACTTACTCTGTCTATCCCCTGCTTGTAGCAATTTCTGGGGAAAAAAAAAAAAAAGCAGCTCTTAAGAAGTTGGCCTAGGAATGGGATCTCAGCACTGAAGTGTTGGCAAAAGGTTTACATCTCTTTCTTCATCATCTGTTTAGTGATCCTTGTAATTAAATAGTACAAAGGAGTGTATGACACATTAAAAAAAGTTGACAGAAGTCTATCAAGTTCAATTTGTGTGTGTGTGTATGTGTTAGTCTACATAAACCGAATGATTTAGGAGGACTTTAAACAAGATGTAGAGTTTGAACTATGGGTAGGTTTTGGCCAATGGAGATTGAAAAAAAAGTGGGCATTCCTGGGGTGGGGAGGGATGTTTAAAATTAATATGCCTCAAGGTAGACACAAATAGGAGATATGGATGGGCAAGTAAGTTAGGACTGAACAGTGGACAGAGTTTAATCATATTATCCAGGGTAGAAGTATTAATAGTTTAGCTAAATCCACAAATAATTTATCTTTAGCATTTCAAGCTTTTCTGTTTTCTGTTGATGGTGGTTATTACAGTTATTGTGGTGGACTTCTTAGGAAAAACTTGAGCTATGTGTATTCAACCATTTCATTTCTCCTATCCAGTTTCTACATGTGATCTGGATCTTAAGCTGCTGCTGCTGCTGCTAAGTCCCTTCAGTCATGTCCGACTCTGTGCAGACAGCAGCCCACCAGGCTCCCCCGTCCCTGGGATTCTCCAGGCAAGAACACTGGAGTGTGTTGCCATTTCCTTCTCCAACGCATGAAAGTGGAAAGTCAAAGTGAAGTCGCTCAGTCATGCCCAACTCTTAGCGACCCCATGGACTGCAGCCTACCAGGCTCCTCTGTCCATGGGATTTTCCAGGCAAGAATACTGGAGTGGGGTGCCATCGCCTTCTCAGGGATCTTGAGCTAGTTGCCTCTAAAACAACAAATTCTGAATTCAAATGAATCAGAAGTTTTGCAAGATCTGATTCTTTCACATTATCATTCATATCAGTGAAGGAAAATGGGGCTATAACCTGAATTGTCTTGAACTTTCTCCAATTAGTATTGTATTAAATACTTTATGTTGCCTTGTATTAAAAAGGAGCTTTTAGCACCTTCTGATCTTTTCTCTGCATGTATTCTGAATAGAAAGTCTTCCCAGGTGGCACTAGTGGTAAAGACCCTGCCTGCCAATGCAGGAGACCTAAGAGACGTGGCTTCAGTCCCTGGGTTGGGAAGATCCCCTGGAGAAGGGAATGGTTACCCACTCCACTACTTTTGCCTGGAGAATCCCATGGACAGAGAAGTCTGGCGGGCTACAGTCCATAGGGTCACAAAGAGCCAGACATGACTGAAGCGACTTCATCCACACACATTCTGAATAGAATCCTCCAAATGTACTACTACAATATTTTAATAATTCTTAAGCATCCTTTTAGTTTAGAGGGGGGATTAAAAAATGGGTTGACTGTTACAGGCTTGAGTCAGTTTTCCACCTTTCCATTTTCTTTTTTAAGAAAGTTCGACAATATGCATAGAAACATGCAATCCTTGTCTTCTGATGAAAGGCAGTTCCTGGCTTCTACTGGCTGAGTTTAGCCTCATTAGAAAATTTGGAAAATTGGATTCCATGTGTCAGCAAACTGATTGTTCCTTAAAGCATTTGAAAAACCAGTGAGGGGGATGAGGTGGGGGTGATGGAATCAGACACATGGGAGAGGATATATGGATCCTGAAACAAGGCTTTGAGAAATCTTTATTCACACAAGACCAAATGTGTGTTTACTGAAAACAACACATGGAGAGGATGGGGAGCTAGAAATTGCTTTGTTAAGCTAAAACTTGGGAAATATTGTAATTGAAGATCCACCTGGTGTGTTCAAAGCAGAGTATAAAAGCCTCTTGAGCAGCAACTAGCTTCTCCTCTCTGGAGATCAATTTACATGTATGAACATAGCTGAGTTGGCTCAGTGATATCCAAATTAAACCATAGTTTTGGTCTCACCCATCATACCCTCTCTCACTCATTCTCTGTCTCTCTGTCTTTCTCGATCTCTCTCTCTCACACATACACAGTTTTGATGGGTATTTTGATAGACTGAATAATGGCTTCAAACACGTTCCTATTCTAATTCCTGATATCCTTGAGTATTACTTTACATTGTAAAAGAGATTTTGCAGATGTGATTAAAAATCTTGAAGTGGGAAGATTGTTCTGGATTATTTAGCTGGACCATAAAAGCAATCACAAGGACCCTTATAAGGGGGAGGCAGAGGAAGATTTGATAGGAGGAGGCAGTGCGAACATAGAGGCAGAGACTGTAGTGATGCTGCTACAAGCCAAGGAATGCTGGCAACTACCAGAAACTGGAAGAGCAAGCATTTGATTCCCCCTTAGAGCCTCCAGGGGGAGTCCAGGCCTGATGATACCCTGATTTTGGCCCAGTGAACCTGATTTTGGACTTGTGGCTTCCAGGAGTGTGAGAGAATAAATTTCTGTTGTTTTAAGCCACCAAATTTGTTGTAATTTGTTACAGTAGCAAAAGGAAATCAATACAGATAAATAGTAGAGTAATACCTTAAATAGCAGAATTTAAGGCAAAAATCATGTATAGATACACTGACCTGAAAATCACTTAAGCATGTACCACATATGAGAACAAGTATAGTAAGTTTTCCCCCAGAAGTGGAACAAAGTGTTTCTTCAGCTGAGATGCCAAATGCAGTGGTGAGCTTGTGTTGCAGAGGTGATGTTGCAGGAAAAATACTTCTCTTTAAACATTAGCTTCCTTAACCTGGGAACCAAGTTCCCCTGAGAGAGATGCAGGTTTGTATCTCCCATCTGCATAATTGACTGCCACCCAGTGATTCAAAATAGGAGAGAGAGATTGAAAATAGGAGTGAATTGGCGGTGGCAGCACATTCCCTCACAAGACATGCAGGGGAGATCCAAGAATACTTCTATACTGTTAAAATCGCCTGCTTCATTCCTGTACACCCCACTTGTCTCATGATTATGGAAACCATAGAGACCTCTTTTTCTTTTTACCCAGACAACTTGGCAGCCTACAGTGGTACTGTTCCTCTTTCTACAACCTCGAGGTTTCTCTCCTTTTTGTGCCATAGCAAAAACTTCACTCTCACCTAAGGACACTGACCCCTCTGCAGCCCTTTTGGGTTAATTTCCCACTCCCCATGTACCTCGGGTTTCTGAGGAAGGATGCTACAGTTACCACATTGTTGCTGCCCTGTCCAGACCTCCCTGCCCCTCCTGGCCGCTGTCCCATCCCCCCACTTCTCTGAGTGTTGCTGCCGACAGCTTGCAGCTGCTCCCTTCTGAGAACTGCCCCAGGTAGTGTTTCTCAGAGTGTGGTCCCTGGGCCAGCAGCATCAGCATCACCAGGCAACTGGTTTAAAATGCAAATATTCAAACCATACCCAACCTATGGAGTCAGAAACTTGGGATTGGGTCTAGCTGTCCGTTTCTGGTGTACAGTAAAGTTTGACAACTACAGCCTGAGGGTGAGTGGAAATCCAACTCAGAAATGTCCACGATGATACATCTTCCCTTCAGGGATGTCGGCAGCCAGTGGCTGACTGAGTCAGGGAGAACAAAAGGCTGCTAGCCCCTTAGCCTTAATAGGGGGCAACTCTGTGATGCCATTCAGGCTCCACAGCTCCCCATTGGGATCAGGCTGAGGCTGGAATTGAACCGAACCTGTATCTTGGCCAAAATTCTTCCTGCCCTTTTCTGCAACCGCATTGCCTAAAGTGGTGTTATTGGTTGAATTGTGTTTTCCCAAAAAGAGATATTGAAGTCCTAACCCCCAGTAGCTCAGAATGTGACCTCATTTAGAAAGGCTTGTTGCAGATGTAACCAGGTAAACAAGGTCATATTGGAGTAGAGGGAGTCCATAATCTGATACGAGTGGTGTCCTTAAAAGGTGAAGACACAGGAACACAGAGAGAGTGCCATGTGAAGATGGATGCAGAGACTGAAGTGATGCATCTATGCCAAGGAATGCCAAGGATTGTCAATCATCACCAGAAGCTAGGAAAGATTTTCCCTCTGAGTCCTGAGAAGAAACCAACCAGGCCAACAACTTGAGCTCAGATTTTAGCCTCTAGGACTATGAGAGATTAAAATTCCCGTGTCAAACCATATAGTTCGTGGGGCTTTGTGATGGCAGCTCTGGGAATGAATAGAAGAGGTTTCATCTAAGCTCATGACCTTACTGACCCTCTTGCCCAAGAATCCCTGCCTCAGGCTCTGCTTCTAGGAACACGACCTAAGGCAATGGGAATTTCCTTATTTTTCACTAGGATTTCCACCTTCTTGCAAAACACCCTGTTCCACTGAGGCTCCTGCATGCGGCTACACCATCTTCTCTCTGAACCTGTTAGTATTGAAAGTTTTAGTAAACTGGTTGAACCAGCTAGGTGTACTCCCTTAATTGTTTCTCTGCCAAATGGCCTTTTAAATACACTCAGCTGTATTTCCCTGACCTTCTCCTGAGAGTATCTTGGGCTCCCCAGCTTTTCTGATCACATGTGGCTAACAAAGCTTATTTTAGGGTTTTAAAAAGTCCCATCAATACATACGTCACTCATTTAGTTCAAAGCTGTCCCTCCGTCTCATTGGGAGACTGCTCTGAGATTCTGCAGGAGGGCGTCACAGAAAGGGTGAGAAGTCTTGTCCTCTGGCTTTTCCTGCACTCTGTTTGCTGCCGCTGGCTTCCCCAAGACAGGGAGAGGAAGGATTAGAAAACATTTCTCAAACTCAGAACTATTGGCATTTTGAGCTGCATAATTCTTTGCTGTGAGGGCTGTTCTGTGCATTATAGGATGGTTAGCAAGGTCCCTGGGGATGTGGGGAGGGTGTGGGGAGAAATTGTCCTCCACTGAGAGCCGCTAGATTAGAGGGGAAGAGCAAGTTCTTTGTTAACCATTGCAAGTATTACCTGGCCATCGGTGCCTTCTGTCTCAAAGGTCTATAATTTATTGCTGGTTGTTTCTCTTGTTGAGTGCTTTCATTTGCTCTTCAGAAACACCCCACCAATGCCACTCAGCAGACCTCCTACTGCGCATTCCTTGTCAGGGAATGCCCTCTCTGTCTGACACCCCTGCCCCTTCCTCTGATGGACATCCCCAAGACCTGTTCTGCTGGGGTTGCCTTCTTCTAGCAGGCAGCTTTCTTGGGTGGAGTCCTTTAGAGAAGTCTCATTCTCAGCTGCTTCAGCAAGAATCAGTCTGCACCCCAGTGACTGCACCTCACCATGTCATTATAGACAGCTCTTTCAGCAACCATTTCCTCTCAGATGTCTCCAGGTAAGAATCAGGCCTTTGTCATTCTTCAACTCTAGGGACAGGCATCGATTCGTCCTAAGAATTCTCACCACTCTGCTGAGGTATTCATTTTCTATGGCTGTGCAGCCACAGGCTTAGTGACACAAATTTATTATCTCTCGGTTTTCATGAGTCAAAAGTCCAGGTAGGGGGTTTGTGGGAGCCCTCTGCTCAGGGTCTCACCAGGTTGAAATCAAGGTGTTGACCAGGGCTGCAATTCTCATCTGAAATTCAGGATCTTTTTTCAAGCTCATTGCTTATGGAAATAATTCATTTTCTTGCAGCTGTATCACTGAGGTTCCCATGTTCTTGTCCGCTGTCGCCTGGGGATCACTCTCAGCTTATAGGGGCCACACATAGTTCCTGGCCATTTGCCCCCATAGACAGTTCACAACATGGCTATTTACTTTCCTCCAGAGCAAGAACACATCTCAGATCATGAGACCCCCTTTTCAGAGTTTACCTGCTTAGGACAGGCCCACCCAGGATAATCTCCCCTTTGATGAATTTGTCTGAAGGTAGGAACTTTAATTACATCTACAAAAATCCTTTTTGTCAACCTATCTAATCTAATCATGGCACTGATGTTCCATCATGTCTACGTGTATCCGCCACACTCAAAGGGAGATTACATAAGAGTATAGGTCATTGTAGGGGAGTCATCTGAGAATCCTGACAATTGTAAGCCTCATGGAGATACTGGGCCAAGAGAGCCCCCTCATTTGGCTTGAAGGTCTTGACTATCAACTTCTTCCCTGGAGAGGTGAGAGGATATGCCATGATGCCTTTCCCTAGGACAAATGTTTTTCTTTTTCTTTTATAGTCTAGTGATGGGTAGTAGATTAAGGACTGATTTTTGCCTGCCTCTTTGCAATTCCTGGATATAGGCATCTGATACCACCTCTCTTTTGAATCTGTAAACATTTATAACCAGTTATCCTTAGACTGGCATCTCAGCTGAAGCTCTGGGATAACAGGAAATACCAGTGAACATCCTGTTAAATGATTATTTTCTGACTTCCTGGTCATGGCACACATCAAAATCTATGACACCTGCTCACAGTCTCCCTTACCTGTCTAGCTAGGTGCTAATGGAGAAAGTCACACAGGTGACTGGGTAGTTGTCACCACAACTTCACAAGCTCAGGCGGGCCCTCGGCACTATCTGAATGCTCCTCCCCTTTTCTTGGCTTGCTCATGTCTCCACACCCCATAGGGGCTGTTTCAGGCCCTCACTGTGCTTTTGCACCCCTATTTTCCCCTTCCTTCTCCTTCCTTACTGCGGATTCAAATATCTTTGAGACCAATCCTTCCTCTTAAGGATCTCACAATCTTGTGGGGAAGACTGACACACAAACAGAGGATTATAATATAAGATGAAAAGGGCACTGGCAGAGCTCTTTGAAGAGGACAAGATCAGAACCTGGAAAACCTTCATAAATAGGTTTAAGTTGATTCTGTTTTGGTCAAAACTATTTTCTTAAATTTCATTGCCCACTTCAGACTTACTCTTCTAAAAGACCTGTGTAAGTTCATATTATTCTCAGCCAGACTGGTTTTCATAAAGCCGTCAGGGAACCTGATAGTTTGGGGTTTGTTTTTTTATTTTCATATGTGATAAGTAGGGAGCTAGGGACGGAGAAGGCAATGGCACCCCACTCCAGTACTCTTGCCTGGAAAATCCCATGGACGGAGGAGCCTGGTAGGCTGCAGTCCATGGGGTCGCTAAGAGTCGGACATGACTGAGTGACTTCACTTTCACTTTTCATTTTCATGCATTGGAGAAGGAAATGGCAACCCACTCCAGTGTTCTTGCCTGGAGAATCCCAGGGATGGGGGAGCCTGGTGGGGTGCCGTCTGCGGGGTCGCACAGAGTCGGACATGACTGAAGTGACAGAAGCAGCAGCAGCAGCAGGGAGCTAGGGAAGACTTTAGTGATTTCTGAACTGTTTTACTGTTGAATAGTAAATTTTACTGTTGAATAGGGTAAAACTATGTATTTTATCATCATTTGAGATGATTTCACTTCAGTTTGAGTATACACAGCCCTGGACCACTGTACATCCTATGCCAGAGTTGAAATGGTTCTTTCAGAAACAATCAATGATTTCTGAATTGTAGATGGCATGATGGCTTTCATGTGAGGGATTTCTGATTTTTGTTCCATTTGGAAATCTACACTTATGATAGAATATATGTGTATGAGACCTCTCTCACAGACCACTTCAGATCCTCTCTTTCTGCACAGACCCTGATTCAGGTGCAAGCTTACAGCACTTCACCCTCTGCTTACATACAAACCTCTCACCTCCAACTCTGGGATTGCTTATTGATCCCACCAAGAGACCCAACTTAGGGTTCATACCCACCCAAGGACAACCTAGAGGTATAGGGGTATTAATGCCACAGGTGGTGAACTTTTGAGCAATACAGGGTAGGAGCCAGTGCACAAGGTCTCCCCCTTTTCTCCCTACCCATGAGATGCTGTTAAGGTGACTTCTGCGGGGCCAGGTCTTACAGGTAGAGCAATCAACAGCAGTTAGCCGTGGTCAGTTCTGTAATGCAGCCTTTTTTAAAAACTGGAGTATAGTTGTTTGCTGTACTAGTTGTATAGTACTGCTGCATTGGTTTCTGCTGTTCAGCAGTCAGCCATACATACACATGTATCTCCTATTTTTTGTCTTTTCCCATTTAGATCACCACAGAGCAGCAAGCAGAGTTCTCTGCGCTATTCAGTAGGCTCTCATTAGTTATATTTTATACATAGTGGTGTATATATGTCAATCCCAATCTCTTTTTAATTGACTCTTGTTACTTTGCAGCCCTCCTCCCCTTGCCCCCTGCTTCCCCCACCCTGTGGGATTGTGCCTCCTAATAAAATGGCATCACACAATCCTCTGCCCTGGGCTTTGCTTTCTGAGGAACTCAGACCAAGACGATATGCATATTTAATTAGGATATGGTTAGACGAGTGGGCCCTGAGGTCAGAAAAATGAGACTTTAATCCTAGCAAGGTATTTAAACCTCTTCATGCCTCAGTTTTATGGTCTGTGAAAAATAATAACCTACTTCAGGTTGGTGTTATAAAGTATTGAGGCTGATGTAGTAGCAGATATATTACACATTCAACTATTGGCTGTTAGTATCATTTTGAACCCATGCCAAACTGGAGTGGAATAAATGACTCTTAATGTTAAGATAGTGATGGTGCCTTAATTTTAGCCGTGCTTTATCCTTTTCTGAGAGCCTCGTGTTATCACATTGTCTTTCCCAACCCAGTGAGTTAGATGAAGCCTGTACCTTGACTTAGCACTTATTTCTAAAAATCTTGGTCTGCAAAGTGTAGACAGTTTAATGAGAAGAAAGGCAAGGTTAAGAGTGTGAGTAATCAGGTTGTGCACGCAGAGTCTCCCCTGGGTAATGCAGTGGAAAGGGGCCCTATCTAGCTACCGTTGGCTTGGGCATGGCTCCTCACTCTTGTTGATTTCTGTAACTCATCATTCTTGGGAGTTGAGCCCCTTTGCAACCTCTTTCTTGGTGTCCTCAAATGGTGCCCCATAAAGGGTGCTGCCCACAGAAGGGAATCTGATGAGGACAGAGTGGCATTGATCTCAGAACTCTCTCAAAGGGAGGATTTTCTGGTTATGTGTCTGCTTAGAGTTGGAGTACTTGAATTAGTGAGAAAAATAATTTAAAAAGGGGATCATGGAAGGCCTTTGGCTTCAATTTTTAACTGGAGTTACATAACAAGGACTCCTGGAAGGTATTAAAGGGAAATTCCTGTTTGTTGACTTGTTGGGCTTTGGCATGTCCTTGTTTTTGGAATTTCCCCCATGTAAACTTTTAAGTCATTTCTATTTGTAGAATTCTGTCCTAGCTCACGTTTGGCCTTTCCAACTGGTGCTTTCCTTAGATGAAGCTTCAGTAAGATGTAACTAAAGAAAATAAACATTTGACTGGAATTACTATAATGTGCTTGTAATGAAAGGACTGGTTTAAGAAACACTGTGTATTAGAACGTAAGTTTCCAAAAGTAGTTTTTCCAAGATAAAAAAAAAACATCATTTGCAGAGTGGTGACTGAAGATACACTGACTGACTCTAGCTCATTTTTGTTTAATGTGGAATAATTCTATATACTTCAAGGCCAAATTTGCTTCACTCAAGCTTTAATTGTCAGTTAGACGAATGGAAAATAGCATGTTACTAATTCCAATTTATTTTGCTTTGATATAGTCAAAATTCATGCAATGGGGAAAAAAAGGAGGTCAGACTATGATCTAACAACTTCTTCTTTTTTTATTATTCACATTTTGCTGTAATTGCTAACATTTAGCAAACAGTCCCACTAAATTACAAACAAAACCCACAGTTGACATTTTTTTCTCACAAAAGGAAAATGTGAAGTCCAGTAAAATTCAGTTCAGTTCAGTTCAGTCGCTCAGTCGTGTCCAACTCTTTGTGACCCCACGAATTGCAGCACGCCAGGCCTCCCTGTCCATCACCAACTCCTGGAGTTCACTCAGACTCATGTCCATCGAGTCAGTGATGCCATCCAGCCATCTCATCCTCTGTCGTCCCCTTCTCCTCCTGCCCCCAATCCCTCCCAGCATCAGAGTCTTTTCCAATGAGTCAACTCTTCGCATGAGGTAGCCAAAGTACTGGAGTTTCAGCTTCAGCATCATTCCTTCCAAAGGAATCCCAGGGCTGATCTCCTTCAGAATGGACTGGTTGGATCTCCTTGCAGTCCAAGAGACTCTCAAGAGTCTTCTCCAACACCACAGTTCAAAAGCATCAATTCTTCAGTGCTCAGCTTTCTTTATGGTCCAACTCTCACATCCATACATGACCACTGGAAAAACCATAGACTTGACTAGATGAACCTTTGTTGGCAAAGTAATGTCTCTGCTTTTGAATATGCTATCTAGGTTGGTCATAACTTTCCTTCCAAGGAGTAAGCGTCTTTTAATTTTACAGACAATAAAAAAAGACATATTTGTATAGTTAATTTTTGTATTTTTGTGAAGAAATACCATATATGACAAAAACCTTTTTAAAAACATTTAAGTTGATTCTGTTCTAACTATTTACTTAAATATGGCTGCCCAGTTTTGAATTACTCTTCTCAAAGACCAATTAGTTCAGTTCAGTTCAGTCGCTCAGTCGTGTCCGACTCTTTGCGACCCCATGAATCGCAGCACGCCAGGCCTCCCTGCCCATCACCAACCCCCGGAGTTCACTCAGACTAGTGAGAGTCCATCGAGTCAGTGATGCCATCCAGACATCTCATCCTCTATCGTCCCCTTCTCCTCCTGCCCCCAATCCCTCCCAGCACCAGAGTCTTTTCCAGTGAGTCAACTCTTCACATGAGGTGGAGCTTCAGCTTTAGCATCATTCCTTCCAAAGAAATCCCAGGGCTGATCTCCTTCACAATGAACTCAAAGACCAATAAGCTCATATTATTCTCAAAAAGACTGGTTTTCCTAAAACGATCAGGGAATTTGATAGTTTTGTTTTCATATGTTACAAGTGCCAGCTTTTTGTTCAACATGGGCCTCATAGTTGTCTGAGGGCATTGGTGGTCCATAGATCTGCTACTAATAAAATAAACTCAAAACTGTTCAAGGTAAGAACAAATCTCACAAAGCCCATTTTCTGTGGGACACAGATAGTTCGGAACTTCTTTCCTTTGGGAAGGGAATTGTCTCAGGAGTTGGAGGTTGTCTATCTGGGCAGCTTCAGTCCTCTGGAACTCTGGGACCATGGTTGAATTAGGACTTACAAGCAAACAAAATAGGTAATCATCTCTCTGATGTGAGGAGTATGTATGTGTATGTATGAACCTAAGTTTTTCATCTGCAAAATGGAGGCACTTCTGCCTACTTCATTGGGTTTACGATGGGAGTTAAAATGAGGCAATTTTTAAACGGTGTATTTACTTTTTCAAGATGGGAGCGGTAGAAAAATGTAAATTAATCAACAGGATTTATATTAGTGGTCTTCATGCTCTGTACATATTTATTCAGTGCCTTGCTTTTCTTTAAAATGGGGATAATGATATTGACCTACTTCAAAAGGTTGATGAGAAGAACAACTAATTACTATTGGTAAAACACTTTGAAAACATTAAATGCTATCTATGAAAATGCCAAATAATAACTTCATGATGCTGTTGAAAGGATTAATTAGGGAATGTTTGCTTGAACCTTGATCCTCTAATGAAAGGTGTTTCTCCTGTTGCTATTTTTGTGTTAACTATTATCTTGTGTTATAATTTATTGGATAGTAAGTGTCATGGTTAACTGGTTTTTAACCGTTCCCAGGCACAGTTTTGATAATTTTTATTTGATCAAATGGATTTCCTGTTGAAAAGCATTTTGTTCAATGTCATCCAACTAAACTGACCTTTGCTTGTTTCATGCTCTCACTCCCAGCTTCCTAGGGGCTCTCACTCAAGCCTTTCATGGTCTGCTTGAAATATCATACTTAGTGATGGATTCAGAATTTTCTGACTCCTCAGTTTTCTCTGGCCATTTCCCCCACCAATTACAAAAAGAGAATTCTGAAAAATCATTTAAATCATCTCTTACTGAGCATCAGCACTTGGTTAAAAATAAAAATTGGCACTGTTATTTTCCATACTTAAATGTGCAGATATACAGGCTTACTCTCCTAGCTTATTCTCTTACTTTTCTTGGTGGCAAAAGGAATGGCCTTTAGAAGAGCCTTATCCCAAAGGGGATTTGATGAAATTCCATTTTCACTTCTTTCTAATGGATATGATTGCTCCAAATCACTTCACAGTTTTCCAAAGTGATAATTGGGTCAAAGAAACATAGATGATTTCAAAAGCTAAAGAATTCGTTTAAAAAATATCCAGCAGCTCACATAATCTGTGGGGAAGCTACAGGTCAACAACAATGTGCAATTATGTTGCAGAAGCGCCTTCTCTGGACCCCAGCTCCCACAGCTTGTGCTGCTCCTCTCCCTTACATTGGTGCTACCAGCAGCTGCCATCATAACGGTTGTCCCTGCTGCCTATGAAAATCAGATATCAATGCTGCTCCCACCAACACCCATCTCCACAATAAATTTTGACAGTGCTTCACCTTTTATTTAGAGTCTGAGGGGGATGGATCTAATAAATAGAGCCACAGGAAGGCTGAGAAATCCAGAGCCTGGCAATTCTAACTTAAAAAAAATTTTTTTAACTTTTATTTTTTTTACTGGAGTATAACTGCTTTACAATGTTGTGTTAGTTTCTGCTGTACAACAAAGTGAATATCAGCTACATGTATACATATATCCCTTCCCTTGTGGACCTCCCTCTCAATCCCCCATCCCACCCCACTAGGTCATCACAGAGCACTGAACTGAGCTCCCTGTGCTATACTGCAGGTTCCCGCTGCTGCTGCTGCTGCTGCTGCTGCTGCTAAATCGCTTCAGTTGTGTCCGACTCTGTGCGACCCCATAGACGGCAGCCCACCAGGCTCCCCCGTCCCTGGGATTCTCCAGGCAAGAGCACTGGAGTGGGTTGCCAGTCCTTCTCCAGTGCACGAAAGTGAAAGTGAAAGTGAAGTCGCTCAGTCCTGTCCGGCTCTTCGAGACCCATGAACTGCAGCCCACCAGGCTCCTCCATCCATGAGATTTTCCAGGCAAGAGTACTGGAGTGGGGTGCCATTGCCTTCTCCCACTAGCTATCCATTTTGCACATGGTGGTGTATTTATGTCAAACCTAATCTGCCAATTCACCCCACCCTCCCCTTCCCCCGCTGTGTCCACATGTCTACTCTCTATGTCTGTGTCTCTATTCCTGCCCTGGAATTAGGTTCATCTGTAACATTTTCTAGATTCCACATACATATATGATATCGTTTTTCTCATTCTGACTGACTTTACTCTGTATGACAGACTTTAGGTCCATCCATACCTCTACAAGTGACCCAATTTTATTCCTTTTTATGCCTGAGTAATGTTCCATTGTATATGGGCTCTTTCTCAGGAGCAAAGATGGGACTGGGGGTGGGTGTTCTTCAAATGCTGGAAAGTGGCTCAAATGGTGGGTAACCAAGAAGGGTAACAAATATCCATCTACAACAACAGAACTAAGTCTATTAATATGTTCACTGGATTCCTTACTCTTTCTCCTAGAATAAATATTTAGATATTTTAAATCTGTATCTTTGTTGCTTTTTCTGCTTACAAAATTAAATTCTGCTTGGGACAAAAAAAAAAAAGCCATTATTAATCTCAATGTTCTTTAATGAATGTCCTCATAGATTTTTTTTTTCCTACACATTTCCTGTTAAATATTTTCTTTTATTCGAGCAATAAAAATTCTCTTCATGGCATACTTGGAAAACAAGGATCAGAAAAGCCACTAAGAAAGGACAATAGACATCTTTATTATTATCTATTGCCATTTGTATTTGTTTTTTATTCCTTTGGTTTCTATCAGCAAAAGATGGAAACTGGTGCCTATGTTATGCCAGAGTTTTAACCTGCTCCAGATTAGCTGACTGCATCACTGTGGTTTTAACTCCCACTGGTTTTTTTTCCTCTAAATTTAATTACTGATTTTATGCTTCTTAACATTGCCAATGATGAAAGCTTTGCTCCCCTTCTTTTCTTTTTTGTTGGATACTGTGCCTGGCTTTACCAAAATCATGAAAATATGTTGGTGACTTTTATGAACCAATAATGTTATTTGTAAAGTTTACCAACAACGTTCCCTGCAGCAATGTCTTCAAATCTCAGTTTTGAGAGTTCTCATTTGAAACAGATTTTGAATTCTTTCAATGTCAAGATTCCCAATATTTAAAAATAAATGGTACTGGAGAAAGTCACTGTGGACTGCCACTAAAAGTGGATTACTCTCTCCCAGTTTGGCTATTTGCTTCTCAGTTCTCCTGGAAGTTTTGGGAAGAAATTTCGGTCTTGTTTTAATGTAATGGTGTAATGTAATGTAATGGTGGCTTCCCTGACAGTGCAGTTGGTAAAGAATCTGCCTGCAGTGAGGGAGACCTGGGTTTGATTCCTAGGTTGGGAAGATCCCCTAAAGAAGGGAAAGGCTACCCACTCCAGTATTCTGGCCTGGAGAATTCCATGGACTGTGTAGTCCATGGGGTTGCAAAGAGTTGGACATGACTTAGTGACTTTCACACTTAACGTAATGGTGGAGGCAAAGAAAATTTTCACAATTTAGACATCATTTCCTAATGCTTTTTCATCATTCACCAGCGCTTGACAATTCATTTTGACCCAACAGAATTTGTTAAATAGTGTATCAAAATAGGCTGTGCTGAACTTTCATCATGAAACAAGTGTTAACTTTTTAAAACTGAAAAGCCTAGTTTGGTTGGAGCATAAAGATTGTTTTTTTTCTCACAATGATGGCTGCAACTGCACTTGGTAGAATCATCTTTTCTTTGCCTATGTCTCAAGGAGATCCTACTGAATGGCCTGTGATAGCTCGAGTTTATTCCGTCAAGTACTTGGTTCCCTAACTAGGCATTTCATCATGTGAGCTGTGCGTAGTGCTGGTGAGATGCAGGAGGACAGCATCCCTCATCTCTTGGTAGGTTAATGCCAACAAAACACTGGTAAGGAAAAAAGTAAATGAATTTTAAAAATTGTAAAGTTCCTTCTCACCACCAACAGATGAGGGATGTTCCACCCCTGCTTCTCTCTGGTACTCACTGCACACAACTAAGTGCCTCATTAGGGAACTTTGAGTACTTGACAGAATAAATTGGAGCTATTATTAGAGGTCGTTCAGTGAGGCCTCAGTTTGAAAATGTTTGGCTTGAAGATCAATAACTCATACGTCTGAAACAACTCTGAAAAAAAGAGTTACAGTCTATGATCTATGAGCTGCTGTGGCCTGGGAGGGCTTCATGGACATGAGAAGGCATGTTGGATTATTCTGACTGGGACAACTTGTAGCAGGATTCTCAAAGAAGCCCTCGGGACACCTACAATCCACTGTATTCAAATGGGGGCTGGGTATCTATCTACGGTGGATATGTGCATAAGTAATGTTTTTAAAGGACATATTAAATGGACTGTTGGTTAGTGGTAATACACTTGATTTTAAAAACAGATCCATGCTGGTTTGGTTTAAAACACAAACTTCTCTTTCCAGGAGAGTATGTTGTAATAGAATCCAGCTACTGATTCAATAAATGTTGATCACCTACTCTGTGTGAGGCACTATGTTAGAATAAATAGTCTCCCTGTTCCCCTCTCTATGTATATGACACACACATATACATATATACATTTATATCTATGAATCTGTATATATAAATAATACACATATACAAAATTGGTGGTACAGTAAATTTAGTACAGCACAGGTCCCCAAACTTCAGGATCTAAAGCCTGATGATCTGATGTAATAATAATAGAAATAAAGTGCACAGTAAATGTCATGCACTTGATCATCCCAAAACCATCCCCCTATCCTGTCCGTAGAAAAATTATCTTCCACAAAATCGGTCCCTGGTGCCAAAAAGGCTGGGGACCGCTGTAGTACACTGAATTTACTAAATATGTAACTCTAGTGTTTAAGCTGTACAGGGACTTCCCTGGTGGCTCAGACAGTAAAGAATCTGCCTGCAAAGTGGGAGACCTGGGTTCGATCCCTGGGTCAGAAAGATTCCCCTGGAGAAGGGCATGGCAACCCACTCCAGTATTCTTGCCTGGAGAATTCCATGGACAGAGGAGCCTGGTGGGCTATAGTCTATGGGGTCACAAAGAGTTGGACACGACTGAGCAACTAAGACACACATGAATTATCCTGCCGTGTGTAATCTCTTGAAATATTATCTCATATAGTTATTTGGGTTGTTTGGGTTTTGGCTCCCCATCCAGTCTCTGAGGTTTTCCAGATCGGACTGTATAGCAGGCTCTGCCTTCCATCCATTCATTACCCCTCAGAGATAATAAGCAGAGCATGCATACTAAGTCACTTCAGTCGTGTCTGATTCTTTGTGACCCCAGGGACTGTAGCTGCTGCTAAACATCCCACTGATGCAGCCTTTTAGCTGAGAGCAGGGTTCCACTCCTCCAAAAGCCATGACTTGGCCACAAACTTTGAAGGTAATGTGTTGACTCGACAGGACACTGATGAAAAGGAGTTAGAGAAAGGTTAAGTACATTACACAAACTTCCATGTGTCTGGAAATCACCTAGGAATTTATTAAAGAGGAGACTGTGAATCGACAGGCCTGGGGCAGGGCCTGACATTCTGCGTGCAACAAGCTCCCAAGCGAGACCTGGGCTCCTTGTCCAGGGCTCCCTGTTCTAGGCTCCTCGGTGGACCACGCTTGGCCGGAGAAAGGCTATTTGTAACGGCTGCATCAGAGATCAGACCCTGATAACTGGAGCTGAAGGAATCAGGCGCTCCCCGCAGGCCTCATTGTTCCCCCGACCCCCACCTCATCCGTCCCCCTACCTGCTCCCATCCCACCAGCCCGCACGTGGTCGCGCGAGCACGACCCGAGAGAGCCCATCGCTCTCCCTTCCTTCCCTCATTGCCTCCGTGCCCGGGCTTCCTTCCGGGCCGGAGCTGGAGCGCCGCCTCCAGGAGAGCGCGGTCCCCAGAGCTGAAGAGCGACTCACTTGGGACGTCTCCAGTCGCTCCCCCCGAGACCCGGCAGACCGGTTTTACCTGCCCTCGTCCAGAGGAGGCTACCGACCCAACTCCAGAACGGCAGAGAAGGCGGGCGGGCTTCTTCGTCCTCCCTCCCATCCTTCTCGTCGCCTCTCCCTTTTTCTACCTGACACTCCCGAAGCCGCAGACAGCAACGACCCAGCGCAGCAGCTGGTCGAGCTCCGTCTCCAGCAACGTGTGTGAAACCGTTCCACCCAAAACACAAACACCAGCCCCTGACATGTTTTAAGAAACGCCACAGTTGGATGACTGCGGAACCAAAACAGACCAAATGGGGAGGCAAGAAGGGAAAGCAATTGGCCCAGTTCGGTTGGAGGAGCCGCTCGTGTTACACTCCCTTTGCCAGTTAGCGTCGTGGGCGTTTGTTGCTGTGTTAATTACAGTTCTTCCCGGAGTCGGAGGCGAGAACAGCCCTTGTGGAACGATTTCAAGTGGAACGTTCCACTAGAAGGAAAACAACTGCCTTCCTCCCCAGCTGGGGAGGGATTCCCACCGGGCAGCCCTCTGGCCGCCGCGGCGGCGAGGCTGCCCTTCTGAGGAGCGCGCTCTGTGCGCCGCGCGCCACTCGCGCGCCCCTCTCCCCCCGGCTGCTGCGTGCAGCTCGGAAACCCGGACTCACTGCGCCCAGGGCGGGGGCTCCCTATGCCAGGGCCAGGAGAGGCCGGCCAAGTGCAGATTTGTTGGCTTTCCCAGGGGCTGGAGGGAGGGCGCACTTTTCAGTGTTTCTGGTTTTCTCGAGGGTTCCAGGGAACTCCGGGAGGGGAAGTGGGGCTCGGAGACCGACCACCTGTTTCATCTTTGGATGCCCAGGACGAAGGTGGTTCAGAAGGAATCAGGGAGGTAGTGGGGCAGGGTGGAAAGTACCTGGGATTACAGACAAAATGTGTGTCCATGAGAATTTTTTAGGCAAGAATACTGGAGTAGGTTGTCATTTCCTCCACCAGGGGATCTTCCCAGCCCTGGGATCGAACCGGGGCCTCCTGCATTGCAAGCGGATTCTTTATCTGCTGAACCGTTCGGGAAACCCCACAGACAAAAAAAGGACCTTGCTCCAAATCCGGTCTCTGCCCCTCAGTAAACTTCGTGGCCTTGGGCAGGTTGATACTTTTTGCAATTGGGCGGTTATACTTACGAAGGTCTTGAAGCACTAAGACGCTTAAGCGGCACTGACTGTGTTATTGGATTTTTCTAAACCCTGTTCTGACAAGGACCTTATAAAGAAGCACTTTTAAAATTGCCATTTCACAGATGGGAAAACTGAGTCCTAGAGATGTTTATGAAGGTGCCCAAGGTTACACAGCTGATGAGTGGCAGAGGTCGGATTGGAAACAAGGTGGTCTGGCTAGGAAGTTTATGCTTTAATTATGCTGCTAAACTAACTGCATGTTAAACAATCATGTGTATGTAGAGTTCCTGGAACAGAGCAGGGTGATAGCTGTTACTGTTTCCATTACTGTAGGCACATAAACATCAGAACGATCCTGACAGAGACACAGTGGACTCATTACTGATTTACAGGGAAGGGGGCAGAGCGGGTGATAGTCCAAGTGGTTATGGGAAATCCATCAAAGACGGCTGGATAGGGAATGGAGCATTAAAAATGTGGCTGCTGCTAAGTCACTTCAGTCGTGTCCGACTCTGTGCGACCCCACAGACGGCAGCCCACCAGGCTCCCCGGTCCTTGGGATTCTCCAGGCAAGAACACTGGAGTGGGTTGCCATTTCCTTCTCCAATGCATGAAAGTGAAAAGTGAAAGTGAAGTCTCTCAGTCGTGTCCGACTCTTTGTGACCTCATGGACTGCAGCCCACCAGGCTCCTCCGTCCATTGGATTTTCCAGGCAAGAGTACTGGAGTGGGGTGCCATTGCCTAAAAATGTGGATCTCATCTCTAATCCCACTATGTGTCCACACCATCACCTTGCCATGTGTGTCTACAGTCTAGACATGGCTTAAGACCCTAGGAAACCGATTAGGTAAAGCCACAGAGAAGGTGGCTTAGCAAAAAGGCCTTGAGTCTATGAAGTGAAGTGAAAGTGTTAGTCACTCTCAGTCGTGTTCAACTCTTTGTGACCCCACAGGCTAGGACTGTAGCACGCCAGGCTCCTCTGTCCATGGAATTCTCCAGGCAAGAATACTGGAGTGGGTAGCCAGTTGCTTCTCCAG
Source organism: Bos indicus (assembly GCF_029378745.1). Taxonomy (NCBI): domain Eukaryota; kingdom Metazoa; phylum Chordata; class Mammalia; order Artiodactyla; family Bovidae; genus Bos; species Bos indicus. The sequence goes on from NC_091779.1 coordinate 37,410,976, forward strand.
GGCATCTTCTGGACCCAGGGATCGAACCCGGGTCTCCCACATTGCAGTCATATTCTTTACTATATCAGTCTGTACTATAGTCTTCTGTCACCTACTGGCTGCATGCCTCTTATTTAAGACAGTACCAAAAATACACAACTGTTGGTTTTCCTGCCATTTTAAAAAATACGCTTTTCTTCTGCAGTGCTATTTGGGCTTCCTAAGAGTAAAATTCTTGGAATTGACTCAACAAATGCAATCCAGAAAACACGGTGTGCACTTGAAACTGACATTTATACATACTTAAGGGCTGGCAGAGATGCCTGGGATAATATATGGGAAGTGCTTTGGAATAAAAGCACTAGGCAATGATATTTTAAAAGGATACCATACATGTTTTGATTGTAATAATAATCTTCATGAGAAAATTCTGTCACTAACATATGGCTTTCACTCAGAGTTTCATATCTTTCTTGGTAAGGCTGTTTTCAGAATAGTACAGGAATAGAATGGGAAGGATCAGGTCAGGAGACAGGTGATGCTGGGAATGTCTGCCTATGAAGGATTTTCTTAGATATGGAAGGCAGATATTTGGTTCTATAGAAGACAATCTGTTTACCTTTCACCAGGGCAGTGCCCATCCATCAGGACAATTTAGGAAGGTGGGTATCTATACATGCCACATTAGTTTCTTATTGCTGTTATAACAAATTACCACAAATACAGTGGCTTAAAGCAACTAAGCTTTTAGTTGCTTTAGCTTTTATTTAACAAGTCTGTGGGTTAATACACTGGCACAAACCCTTTTGTCATGTAATGTAACATTAGGCTCTAAGGAGCAGAATGTGGATAACTTTGGTGGGTATTATTCTGCCTGCTGCACACTGCAGTTGCTTTGGTAAAAAGGATAACCTGAATTCATTCATAAATATGTGGTCATCACTTAGTCTGTGAAAGGTCCCATTAGCAAGGACCTCTGAGTCACACAGCCCTGTGCTTTGAGTTCTGGCTCTGCTAATAACTAGTTATGTTATTTTGGGGCAGTTATATAATCTTTCTAACCTCAGTCTTTTGATCTGTCAAGTGGACATAATAATTCTCCAAGTCAGGTTTCAACAGTACGTGAACCTTGAAATTCCGGATGTTCAAGCTGGATTTAGAAAAGGCAGAGTAACTAGAGATCAAATTGCCAACATCCGTTGGATCATAGAAAAAGCAAGAGAATTCCAGAAGAACATCTACTTCTGCTTTACTGACTATGCCAAAGCCTTTGTGTGGATCACAACAAACTGTGGAAAATTCTTTAGGACATGGGAATACCAGAGCACCTTACCTGCCTCCTGAGAAATCTGTATGCTGGTCAAGAAGCAACAGTTAGAACTGGACATGGAACAACAGACTGGTTCCAAATTGAGAAAGGAGTATGTCAAAGCTGTATATTGTCACCCTGCTTATTTAACTCATATGCGCACAGAGTGGACACGACTGAAGTGACTTAGCAGCAGCAGAGTACATCATGTGAAACGCTGGGCTGGAAGAAGCACAAGCTGGAATCAAGATTTCTGGGAGAAATATCAATAACCTCAGATATACAGATGATACCACCCTTATGGCAGAAAGTGAAGAGGAAGTAAAGAGCCTCATGATAAAAGTGAAAGAAGAGAGTGAAAACGCTGGCTTAAAACTCAGCATTCACAAAACAGAGATCATGGCATATGGTCCCATCACTTCATGGCAAATAGAGAGGGAAACAAGGGAAACGGTGACAGACTTTATTTTCTTGGGCTCCAAAATCCTTGCAGATGGTGACTGCAGCCATGAAATTAAAAGAGGCTTGCTCCTTGGAAGAAAAGCTATGACCAACCTAGACAGCATATTAAAAAGCAGAGACATTACTTTGCTGACAAAGATCTGTCTTCTCAAAGCTATGGTTTTTCCAGTAGTCACGTGTGTATGTGAGAGTTGGACTAAAAGGAAAGTTGAGTGCCAAAGAATTGATGCTTTTGAACTGTGGTGTTGGGGAAGACTCTTGAGAGTCCCTTGGACGGCAAGGAGATCCAACCAGTCCATCTTAAAGGAAATCAGTCCTGAATATTCATTGGAAGGACTGATGCTGAAGCTGAAGCTCCAATACTTTGGCCACCTGATGCGGCCACCTTTGGCCACCTTTTTCCAACTAACTCATTGGAAAATACCCTGATGCTGGGAAAGATTGAAGGTGGGAGAAGAAGGGGATGACAGAGGATGAGATGATTGGATGGCATCACTGACTGGATGGGCATGAGTTTGAGCAAGCTCTGGGAGTTGGTGATGGACAGGGAGACCTGGCAAAGAGTCGCAAAGAGTCGGACATGACTGAGTGACTGAACTAAACTGAACCTTTTGGGGTTGTTTTTTAAATTAAACAAGAAAATGCTAGAAAGCAGCACAGTGTTTGGCACATGGTAAATACTCAATGAATGTTTTTGGCTATTGTTATTATTGTGTGCCCTGGGATTGCAAAGAAGTAAAATGCATGTCTGCCCTCAGTTTGGGGAATAAGGCACACTCATACATGCAGCTGTGAGTAGGACACACAGGAACAGATGGTGAAACATTCAAAACAGCATCCCGCTTAAGGGCTACATGGGGTACCAGAGACAGTAAATGCTGTTGAGGGAAGTAAGAGAAGATATTTTCAGTTATCAGGAAAGGTAGGAATGGAGCAGGCTGGATGGATGCTGGAACTAGAAGAAAGGTTCAGTTCAGGTCAGTCTCTCAGTAGTGTCTGACTCTTTGTGACCCCACAGACTGCAGCATGCCAGACTTCCCTGTCCGTCACCAACTCCCAGAGCTTACTCAGACTCAAGTCTGTTGAGCCAGTGATGACATCTACAAATGCTGAGCACATGAGTATACACACGGAATGTTACAAGGTAGCAGTAAGTAACAGGATTGTATTATGAAATGGAGGGTTGGGAAAGAATATTCATTCATTCATCTTCAGAATTTTTTTCAGAATGCTAGGGCAGGAGTGGACTATCAGATATGAAGGCTAAGTTATATAGTTAAGATCTTTCCTGGTGATAGCAGGGTGCAGGTTTCAAAACAGGCTACATTCATGATGAAAGCAGTGTTTCCTCCTCCTCCTCCTCCTCCTCCTCCTCCTCCTCCTCCAAGTCACTTCAGTCGTGTCGGACTCTGTGCGACCCCACAGACGGCAGCCCACCAGGCTCCCCCGTCGCTGGGATTCTCCAGTCAAGAACACTGGAATGGGTTGCCATTTCCTTCTCCAATGCACGAAAAGTGAAAGTGAAAGTGAAAGTGAAGTCTCTCAGTCGTGTCCGACTCTTTGTGACCCCATGGACTGCAGCCCACCAGGCTCCTCTGTCCATGGGATTTTCCAGACAAGAGTACTGGAGTGGGGTGCCATTGTCTTCTCTGATGTATAGGCAAAGAAGTGAAGAATGCAAAGAAACAGAGGAAAACAATAGAATGGGAAAGACTAGAGATCTCTTCAAGAGAATTAGAGATACGAAGGGAACATTTCATTCAAAGATGGGTACAGTAAAGGACAGAAACAGTATGGACATAATAGAAGCAGAAGATATTAAGAAGAGGTGGCAAGAATACACAGAAGAACTATACAAAAACTATCTTAATGACCCAGAAAACCACGATGGTGTGATCACTCACATAGAGCCAGACATCCTGGAATGTGAAGTCAAGTGGGCCTTAGGAAGCAACACTATGAACAAAGCTAGTGGATGTGATGGAATTCCAGTTGAGCTATTTCAAATCCTAAAAGATGATGCTGTTAAAGTGCTGCACTCAATATGCCAGGAAATCTGGAAAACTCAGCAGTGGCCACAGGACTGGACAAGGTCAGTTTTCATTCCAATCCTAAAGAAAGGCAATGCCAAAGAATGCTCAAACTACCACACAGTTGCACTCATTTCACCTGCTAGCAAAGTAATGCTCAAAATTCTCCAAGCTAGGTTTCAACAGTATGTGAATCAAGAACTTCTAAATGTTCAAGCTGGATTTAGAAAAGGCAGAGGAATCAGAGATCAAATTGCCAACAGCCGTTGGATCATAGAAAAAGCCAGAGAATTCCAGAAAAACATCTACTTCTGCTTCATTTGCTACACTAAAGCCTTTGACTTTGTGGATCACAGAAAATTGGAAAATTCTTAGAGATGGGAATACTAGATCACTTTACCTGCTTCCTGCAAAACCAAATACAGGTCAAGAAGCAACAGTTAGAACTGGACGTGGAACAATGGACTGGTTCAGAATTGGGAAAGGAGTACATCAAGGCTGTATATTGTCACCTTGCTTATTTAACTTATATGCAGAGTATGTTATATGAAATGCCTGGCTGGATGAAGCACAAGCTGGAATCAAGATTGTCAGGAGAAATATTAATAACCTCAGATATGTAGAGGACATCATCCTTATGTCAGAGAGTGAAGAAGAACTCTTGATAAAAGTGAAACAGGAGAGTGAAAATGCTGGCCTAAAACTCAACATTCACAAAACGAAGATCGTGGCATCTGGTCCCATCACATGGCAAATAGAGGGGGAAACAATGGAAACAGTGACAGACTTTATTTTCTTGGGCTCTAAAATCCCTGCAGATGGTGACTGCAGCCATGAAATTAAAAGACGCTTGCTCCTTGGAAGAAAAGCTATGACCAACCTAGACAGCATATTAAAAAGCAGAGACATTAGTTTGATGACAAAGGTCCATCTAGTCAAAGCTATGGTTTTTCCAGTAGTCATGTATGGATGTGAGAGATGGACCATAAAGAAGGCTGAGCACTGAAGAATTGATGCTTTTGAACTGTGGTGTTGGAGAAGACTCTTAAGAGTCCCTTGGACTGCAAGGAGATCCAACTAGTCCATCTTAAAGGAAATCAGTCCTGAACATTCATCAGAAGGATTGATGCTGTAGCTGAAGCTCCAGTACTTGCCCACTTGATGCAAAGAGCCAACTCATTAGAAAAGATTCTGATTGTGAAAGATTGAAGCTGGGAGGAGAAGGGGATGCCAGAGGACAAGATGGTTGGATGGCATCACTGATTCGATGGGCAGGAGTTTGAGCAAGCTGCGGGAGATGGTGAAGGACAGGGAAGCAAGGTGTGCTGCAGTCCACAGGGTAGCAAACAGTCGGACACGACTGAGCAATGGAACAACTGAACAACAGCAACAGCAGTTCGTACAAGTTGATAGAAGAGCCTGGAGGTAGAGTGACCTGTTGGGAGATGTTTTCAATGGTGCAGATAAGAATGGCTGGAGAAGCTGTGATAGGAATCACAGCCTCAGGAAAGGGAATCTATGTAAAAAGATACAATGAAGCGAGGGCAAAGGGCCTTGATGATTAAGAGGGAAGAGATCAAACATTCCTGGAAGTCTGGTGATGGCAGTAATAGAAATAAGAAGCAAGTTCAATTTGAGTGTTCCTGTATTTAAGATGTTGGCAGGTCATCCAGGTGGCATATGTCCAGTAGGCATTGGAAATGTGTCACTTAGAATCTCAGAGCAAGGTCAGAGCTTTATAATTCAGTTTGGAAGTCTTCAGTGAAGGGAGAGGTGGTGGCTGAACTCCTCCACAACTGCCCCCCAGCCTTTCTTGATCAAACCCATTTTAGTGGCCAGCCTGCTGATTCCTAGCTTCATCCCTCTATTTCTCATTCCATATCTCCCTTTTCACTCCTTGTTACAGGCTGAATTGTGTCTCCCTAAAATTCAGAAGTTGGAGTCCTGTCCCCCAGCATCTCAGCTTGTGACTATATTTGGAGGTTGAGTCTTTAAAGAGGTGATTAAGGTTCAACAAGGTCATTAGGGTGAACGCTACTCCAATATGACTGGCATCCTTATAAGAAGAGGAGATCAGGAACTTCCCTGATGGTCCAGTGGCTAAGACTCCATGCTCCCAATACAGGGCACCCAGGTTCGATCCTGGCCAGAGAACTAGATCCCACATGCTGCAGCTAAGAGTTTACTTGCTGCAACTAGAGATCTTGCATGCCACAAGTAAAAGAACACACGTGTTGCAACTAAAGAACCAAGACCCGGTGAAGCCAGACTTCTTATAGCTCAGTTGGTAAATTATCTGCCTGCAAAGCAGGACACTCTGGTTCAATTCCTAGGTCAGAAAGATCCCCTGGAGAAGGAAATGGAAACCCACTCCAGTATTCTGCTTGGAGAATCCCATTGTCAGAGGAGCCTGTTGGGTTACAGTCCATGGAGTTGCAAGTTCAGTTCAGTTCAGTTGCTCAGTCGAGTCTGACTCTTTGTGACCCCATGGACTGCAGCACACCATGCTTCCCTGTCCATCACCAACTCCCAGAGCTTACTCAAACTCATGTCCATTGAGTTGGTGATGCCATCGAACCCTCTCATCCTCTATTGTACCCGTCTCCTACCTTTAATCTTTCCTAGCATCAGGGTCTTTTCAAATGAGTCAGTTCTTCGCATCAGATGGCCAAAGTATTGGAGTTTCAGCTTCAGCATCAGTCCTTCCAATGAATATTCAAGACTGATTTCTTTTAGGATGGACTGGTTGGATCTCCTTGCAGTCCAAGGGACTCTTGAAAGAGTTGAATGTAAATAAAAGAAGTATTTAAAAATATTTTTAAAAGAAGAGGAGATTAGGACAAAGACACACATCGAGGAAAGACCATGTGAAGACACAGGGGGAAGACAGTCATCTGTGAGCCGAGGAAACAGGCCTTAGAAAAAACAACCCTGTAGACACCTTGATCTTGGATTCCTTGCCTCCAGAATGATGAGAAATTATGGTAAAATAAAATTCTGTTGTCTTAAGCCACCTAGTCTGTGGTACCTTGTCATGGCAGCCCCTTTAAAGAATGCACGTAGCCCAAGGACACAATATAAACCGATTTGAATCAAATGGGTCCAAGATGGCAGACAAGTCAACTTCGACTAGACCTTGATCCTCAATCAGCAAGCTAAATGAAGCACTCAGAAGCTCCACGACAGTTCCAAGCCACCATCAGAAGACCGAAAAATGGGCAGTGGCCCAATTCCTGGAAATATCTACCCCTTTCCCAAAATAGTTGGAATAATCTTCCTACTCATTAGCTTGTGAAATTACCCAGCCCCTAAAAACTAAGCACGTTATATTTTGAGGCTGCTGCACTCACCCTCTGCGATGGCCCACCGTCTGTCTGTGGAGTGTGTTTCTCTCTGAATAATCCACTTCTTACCTATCACTTCGTCTCTCACTGGGTTCTTTCTGAGATGAGACATCAAGAACCTGAGCTTCATTAGGTTCTGAAACCAACCAGGTCTCTCATCTCAGTTGGAAGATTGTGGTTTTGGCTGGGTTCAAGTCCCAGCCACATGGAGTATAGTCCCAATCTGAGATAAAGGGTTGCATAGGGACCAGTGTCCTGGTATGACTACCCCATCTGAGGGCACCCCATCTGCCAGTGTATCTCCCCTGCTTACATTTTGCCAGCTCTGTTTCCCAGCCACTCATTCTCTGTATATGCTGTGGGTGGTATTGAGTAGTTATCAGCAATGTTGTTCCCTGCAAACTGAAATTAAGGTTATTCTTCCCTGATAACAGTGCTCTGTATCTCAAGAGGCCCCCCACTCCCCCCACCACAGTGGTCACTCTGGCGTCCAGAGCACATCTTGTGGGATAACACGCCTTTCTCAGCACCCGGCTCACAGCTGTTGGAGGACTGTTCAGCCACCTGTTCGTAAGGCTGTCTCTGGCAATGGATCTCTGCCTGTGCCTTCCTTTAAAAGTATACTCAGAACAGAAAGAAATGTGTCCTTCCTCATTAATGAGAGCGGGAAGTGAGATTTGACCATGCTTATAATTCATGAGGGTTTTTTTTTTTTTTTTTTAGTATTGATTCTGAATCTCAGCCCTGCTGTTCAAAACACAAAATAAAGTGCTAGGAGTGTTGAAGACCAAGTCAGGGCTTAAAAAGTAGCCCTCAGAGGAAGCAAACAGAGAGATATTTTTGCACAACCACCTACGAAGAGCTTATCTAGGAAAGGGTCGAATAGCTAGTGCTCAGAAAGCTCCTGTTAGCTCATCTGGATGGATTCCAAGTCCTGACTCTAGACTTCTGTGACAGTGAAATATTCAGACCAGGACCATGTCCTTGGTGACTTCTGTGTTCATTAGAGCTGGCCTTTATGATGGATTGAGGCCGTTATTATGAGGAAGGTGCTGATGAACTGTTCTCCATCTTCACAGAGGACAGAATGAGAGCAAATGGGCTGAAGGTGTAGCCATAAGAGTCGTCAGAAATAGCCTGCTTCTCAGGCCATTTTAGAGCCTGCCTAGGTGACATGACTGAAGAGACTTAGCAGTAGCGGCAGGTTGTGCTTTAGCTCCCTCCTCTGGGATTCCCGGGTACTACCCTGCGTGTTCCACGGTTGTTCCATTTACCGTTACTAACACATTGTGGGGTTACATGTTTATGTGCCTGTTCCTACCAGCAGACTGTGAACTCCCCAGGGGCATGACTTCATCTGTCTTTGTTCCTCTGCCTCCGCCTGTAGCTGGCATTGGGTGAGCCCTCCGTGGACGTGAATGAATGGCTATCTCTTTGTCCTTTGAAAATTATTTAGCGTCCTGGAAATTCTGTTTGTGTGTATATGTGTGTGTGTATATGAGAGAGAGAGAGAGAGAGATAGAGAAGGTGGGAAAGACCATGAATAAATGACTCTCAGAAATGACTCTGATGACTTCATTCCTCTGGATTTCAAATAAGTATGTGAAGAGCATTGCAAATCCAGCATATGTTGATGGGTAAGACATAATTATCGACTAATCAACTAAGAGAGGGCTGGCAAATAGGTATTTGTCTGAGAGAGAGGGTGACTGTGTGCTTGATGGTCAGTATAGGGCCATTTATGGGCTCCTACTAATGTGTCAGGTGTTTTGTTCATGCTTTTTCATTTGATTCTCACGTACTTCTTGAGATTTATATTGCTTCCCCCCATTTTACAGATAGGGAAACTGAGGTTCCGAGAAGTCTATTCATTCAGTCACAACCGTATTTATTATGTTCTGGCTGCATGCTAGACTGTGCTAGGCTCTAGGGCTATGTAGGACACATGTAGTCCTTTTTCCTTAGAGCTTAGAATCTAGCAGGGAAGAGAAACATAAAAGAGGTAAGAGACGTGGCTCAACAGAGTGCTGTTGCAGTTTATAGCAGGAGGGTGCCCATTAGGAGTTCAGAGAACAGTGAGATACTGAGGAGCAGGCAGCTTGTTACAGTGGGCTTGATAATAAGTGTTCCTTGCAAGTAAGCACCAGGTGCTCTGGGAAGACACAGGAGGCAATCAGGGAGGCTTTGGAGGAAGTGATATGCTACTGAGACCTAAAGGGCAAATAGGAGTTTACTATTTAATAGGTTAAAAAGGGAGAGGGAAGGAGTGTTTCTAGGGGATAGAATATGCAAAGGCCCAGAGGTGAGAACTAACATGACCCTTGAAAGTTAACCCTGGCTGCAATATGGATTCTGAGCTAGAAATGAAGCTGGAGAGATAAGCAGGGGGACAGATACTAAGGGTTATCACAAAAATCTCAGACTTGATCTCAAGGCAACAGACAGAGGATGAAAGCCCGAACAAAGCAGGAACAGGCCAAGTGACTAGTCCGAGGTCTTATGACTAGAAATCAGGTTTTATAACTGAGGTTCAGTCTGCCTTTAAAAGAGAAGATGGAGACTCACTTGTGTTTTCTACCAGTCTTTTGCAACTCCAACTCCCAGCCCACAGGGCTTTCCATTTTCTGTTTCCCTGGGTCTCCAGTAGCTCTGGAAGAGGGTATGTCTCAGCCCAGGGACAGATGGGAGATGCTGGCACCAAGGAGTGATTTTCTGCCAGCGCTCCTGCCTCCTGACTGTTTTCTATCTGTTTTCTTGGGGTTGACATTGCTGACCACTACACAGGTGTGCAAGCACGTGCTGGCTTCTTCTGGTGGTGTGGAAGCAGCCAGTCCAGCTGCATCAGGAAGTTTTTTTTTCTACTTCCCTAAAGCAGGAGAAAAAGAACCAGGTTCCCCCCTTGTAAGAGGAGCAGGTATTGGGTGGGCAGAAGAAGACACTTGGGTTCTCTCTGTGCCAGTTGCATTCTTGCTGGCTGCATTTGAGATGCATATGCTTGTGTTTTGTTTTGCATTGTTTTCCTGTATACCTCCTCACTGGAGGGCTGCCATTATGCCTAATATTTAACTAAATCTATGAACCATTATTTCATATTTTGGAATCCCAAAATGTTAAAATGCTTTCATGGTAAACAAAACATTTTCAAGAATTGCTCAATAGACTTTACAAAAATAAACTTGCTTTCCTTATCTGTAGATTTTCAGCAGGATGGCTGTCTTTGTTTTTTTTTTTTTTTTCCCTTTTACTATTGTGTAGCAGGTAAGGGTACAGTCTCTCCCAGACCATCTGATTTCAAACCCTGACTCTAACATTTTCCAGCTGATGACCTCAGGAAAATTTCTTAATGTTTCTGTACCTCCATTTCTTTCTTTCTGTAAGAAAGAGATAATAAACACATTTGTCTCATAACCTGATTACGAGGATTTAATGAGTTAATCAGAATGATGTCTGGCACCTAGGCGGTACTTCACAACTATCCAACCTTCATGATTCAGCTTACATACTTTTTTGTTTTTGTTTTTGAAGTATTCACCCTCAACCCCAAATGAGCTTCTAGGAAGGGCTTTGAACAGATAAGTTGTGCTGACTTTCACCCTGAGCACCCTCTCCGTGTGAAGTCCATCACCATTCAAGGAGATGATTAGGAGATGAGGCTTCTCTGAGAATGGAAGGAGGAAGTTACAGCTCTGCTTTGCTAAAGTTTCTGAGTGTTCAGAAGTATTTGCAAAAGATGAACTAATATCCTGTATGTGAAGACCCATCGCATCAAACATTCCCAACAACGTTTTGGGGGAACATAGAGCACCCAGCTCAGTGACAGACTGCGGAACCACAAGTGATTTTTTTTTAATGTAGATAATGTACATCGTATGAGTGAAATTCCAATTTTCCCAAGTCACAGAGGAACGCACTTTTAGCAAGTATTGCTATGCAGCTGGCTTTCTCTTAAAGCTAGGTGAACTCCTTTGTTTTGAACTCAGTTTTCATTGCAGCTCAATTAATTCTTTAGCTCTGAATGCGTGACTTTTAATTTTTTTTCTGAAACAGCTTTAACCAGAAAATGCATGCACGAGTGTAAGAGAAGGCTGCCCTTTGAGTCTCCTCAACAGAGGCTGTGACAAGCAAGTTCTCGACAGTCTGCATTGCCTGGGAATGGGCAGGTGACAATGGAGACAGCCGGGGAGGGACAGGAACGGGCATATGGTCCTCATTGGCACAGCACACCAAAGTAATTAAAACTGTCTTAAAATGCAGAAACCCCCCAAACTGTAAAGTATATCATGGTAGATGTCAAATTAGCATTTTCTGCCTCTTTTTAACAATGCCATAATCTCATTAATCTACAGAAGGAACCAAATGCATGGACTCCAACCAGTTGGCTGGACATATGTTGCATATTGGACTGGCCATTTGGCTGGATCCGATTAAAGTAGAGAAATTGCATTTTATTTTGGGCACTGAACCCAAATCTGGACCTGCTTATTACTTTTTGAGCTCCTTTTCTAAAGTGATAGGTTTGTGAATGCCAAAAATTCAGTACCAACTTGAGATGAAAGAAAAAAAAGCCTATAAAGAAACTCTACAGAGGAAAGGAACAAGGATTAGAGATGGAGATGTAAGGCTGGTTTCAGATTAAATAGCAGCATTCACAATGTTAAATATTAGAACTGTCAAGCCCACTTATGGGCTCAGTTGATTAAGATATTTTTAAATTTTGCGTGTATCATATAAACTCTCAAGCCTTTCAGCACAATGCTTTAACATTCCTTATTATTAAGTATTACTAGGGTTTCCAGGTGGCTCAGCAGTAAAGAATCCATGTGCCAGTGCAGGACACGCGGGAGATGCGAGTTCGATTCCTAGGTCAGGAAGATCCCTTGGAGGAGGAAATGACAACCCACTGAAGTATCTTGCCTGGAAACCCCATGGACAAAGAAGCCTGGTGGCCTACAGTCCATGGGTCTCAAAGAGCTGGACACGACTGAAGTGACTAATAACAGCAGCAATGTAAACAACAATATTACTAAGTATTAAAACAAAAATCTTCTAAATATTTCTGAAAGCAAAATGAATGTGTGTTGCTTACCTCCATGGATTTACCCACTGTCATAGTCTGAGTCACTATAACATTTTATCACAGACTGGGTGGTTTAAACAACAGAAAATGATTGTTGACAGTTCTGATGGCTAGAAGTCCAAGTTCAAGGTACTGGCTGATTTGGTATCTACTGGGATTGTCTTTCTGATCTGGCTTCTTGTGGTGTTCTCACATGGGAGGGAGAGAGATTGTCTCTCTTGTGGAGTCTCTTCTTATAAGGGTGCTAATCCCATTCACGTGGGCTTTAACCCTCATGACCTAGTCACCGAACAAAGATCCCATCTTCAAATATCATCACATTAGGGATTAAGGCTTCAAAATACAGATTTTGGGTGGATACCTTCACTCCATAGCACCCACTAACGTTTCTGGGGTATTAGTTATGTGCTTAACACCTTGTACTAAGCATTATAAGAATGGAAGTTTGCTGTGACACAGTGGAGTATCTGTGGTTATGGCAAGTTCACAACTAGCTCTCATCCTGGACAGGGTATGCCATTTTCAGAAAAGTGCAAAGCGTAATGGAGATTCGAGGCAGGCGAGGTCATATCTGGTGTGAATTTATTTAGAGACAGGTGGACTTGGAGTCAGAAGAACCTTCATAAGAGAGGTAGAATTTATTTGAAAAGATGGCGGTAGCATTCTGACAGGCAGAAATGGGAGCAAGAAGGTGACGGGGAGTTTCAAGAGTAAATGGGGAAGGTAGAAAATCACAGGAAGCTGTGCAGAGGTGAGCGCCGGGGGGTGAGTTGAAGGCAGATGTTGGGAACCGCCTAGTGGTGAGGGCTCAGTGGCAGGTCAAAGACTTGAGCGGGCTGTGGGAGCTACTGAAGGTCCTGGAGCAGAGGAATGACAGAAACTGGACCCATTCTTCAGGAAGAGTAACATGGCAGTGGGTGATGTGGCGGGTAGATTGGTGAGAAGATCAGTTAGATGATGATGGCAGACCAGGTGAGGCGGGATGAAATTCTCCTCTGAGAAAGGGCAGTGAAAAGAAGAGACGGATAGCCAGAGTCACTGTGGAAATAAAAGCCGAGGGCTACGGACGTCGAGTGGCTGCAGGGGGATGCAACAGAATCATGGGACTTCAAAATTATTTTAAACGATAACAATCATTACGCATTTGTAAGCCGTTTAGTTCTTATAAGGCTCTCTGGTTGATAGCAAGTTTAACAGACAATAATTTTCTTTATTAAAGATCCTTTTCAAAAGCTAAAGCTTTCATTCCCAGAAGGGTAGGTTAAGCCATGTTCAGAGCAGGATGGATGTAGGTGGGATGGTGTGCAGGATTCGTGTTCTGTTTTAAGCTGTCCAACTCTGCACCCTAGAGGCTGGACATTCTTGTTAGCATGTTACCAGGATGACCAGAAGTTGGAACTGTCCCTAGGACTTCAAAATGCCACCCACAGCTCCTTTCATGTGAATGTTTTTATAAGATCTTGATACTGACTATTTTTTCATCAGTTTTACAAGAATTTCTGCCAAGATGGCGGGTGGGATGGAGAAATGTGTTGGTGAGAATTTCAAGGGCTGCAGTTCCAATAACCCTGCAATATCTCTGTGGAGTTTTAAGATCAAAGGCTGACCCTGGCTGGACATGCAGTGGCCTTGAGAGGTGCTCAGGTGGCTGGAGAAAAGAGGTTTCCCCTCTGGTAGGGTGTTCTTTCAACCTAGGCCCTAAATCCAGAGCTCAGATGCAAGCACATCTCAGTTTTAGGAGAGATAGTAGCTGTTTGATTTCATTAATCTCTCTTTTTGTGGCAGTAGAATTTTCTTTACGGAAATGAGACCTCTGAGACTCTTGGCATAGAAACATTAAATTAGGAATCTATCCATGAAGACGTCTCTGAATTTAATTAAGTGACAATCTCTGGGGATTGAGCAGCATATAGAGTAATAAACCCATCACACAGAACGGCTAAATACGTGCATTTTAGTGCAAACTTGTTACTATTATAATAATAAGATTCTAGTGTTAAGCATTCAGAAATGAATATTTTTGAAGAAATACTTGCTAGCAATTTTTTGTCTTGATATTATGATTCCGAGGTAGGCAAATGTGAATTAAAATATGTTTCCTGAGTTCAGGCGAAGGTAGCGAATAAACACGAACATTTTGGGTTTTTTCCCTTGGGGAGAGGCTGCTGAAGAGTAGGGGCTCCTTCTGTCTCGTGATGGGAACTTCCGGGACAGCTTCTGCATTGTGTTCTGTGCTTGTGCTGGATGTTTTCAAGAGAGCACATCGGCTTCTAAGAATTCCTGCTGAATCTCAGGCTTTTCCCTAGGAACCCTCTGATACTTTGGGGCAGAAACAGCTTATGGAGGGTAGGGGAGTTATAATGCATTAAATAAACCTTGGAATTTAACTGCACACTATTCAGAGCCAGTCATTGCTCAGTGGTAAAAGAATCTGCTTGCCAATGCAGGAGACACAGGAGACACTGATTTGATCCCTGACGAAAGAAGTTCCCCTGGAGGAGGAAATGGCAACCCAGTATTCTTGCTGGGATAATCCCATGGACAGAGGACCCTGGAAGGCTACAGTCCATGGGGTCACAAAGAGTCAGACCCGGCTGAAGGACTGAGCATGCACACATCCACATTCAGTGCATGCAGCCCTGCCTAATTCCTTGCAGAGAAGAATGTCTATTAATTGTAGGGCAGTGAAGGGTGTGTGTGTGTGTGTGTATAATAGCATATTTTCGTGAGAGGTGATGCCATTTCATTTCACATTTATTGATTACGATGAACAGTGGAGGTGTATTTTGGTTTGATGTTGGACTGTCTTCTTTAAGAGTCTTGCATCCTTTCTGTGACAGGTATATTTATTTAGTGACAACTTGGAAAATTTTAAAGCCATTGGCATTTATTTTTTTTAAAGAAAGAACTGCCTTAATACATTCCTTCCCTGAGAGGGAGGGAATTCCTTTATAAGAGAGGAACTTCTGAGCTCATTTGGTCGATGATGAAAACTAATTAACCGAGGCATTAAGTTAGCTTGCCCCACCCCCTGCCCGCCGGAGATGTCAGTGGATGAAACTGCTCAGCTTTGGTGAGCTCTAGGGGGAGAGCTGGGTCCCAGTCATGGCTTTGGTCCTTCTTACCTGTCACCTTGGGCAGGTCTTCTAGATTTCTGGGCCTCGGTTACCTCTTGTGTGAAATGGGGATGTAATAGATGAGAGAATGTATGTGGGAACCTAGAACCATATCTTGTACCTAATTGGTGCTCAGTAAATATTAGTGGCCATTAGCATCTTTATTATTAATAACAAGCTTGCTCCAAATCCCCTTGCTTGGTTGGCACCTTGCTACCAGTGGTGACTGGGCCTGCCTCTGGCCAAGATAGGAATGGCTGGCCGCTGACATGAGTGATAGGCTTTAATTATAGCCTCAGTCCTCCCCGTCTCATTCCCATCTCCTTGTAGCCCCATGCACTTTCCCTTCTCTTTGGCTGTCCTTGGATTGGAGTAGCCTGTGCTATCAGCTACTTGGATTGGAGTAGCCTGTGCATATCATGCTTGGACTTCAAGGGCAATTGCTACCTCTTAGACAACAGCCTCACTTGGAGGGCTGTGTAATCAAGAGCCAGAAAGCAGGACAGGCTGTGAAGCTATATAGGCTGGGTCTGAAGCCTAGTTCACATCCTATGATCTGAGGATGCCTGGACCAAGAAGCTAGCGTAGCACAGTGATCTCAGGCTTGAGTGTTGGGGTAAAACTGTCTTTGTTGAAATTTTTACCCTCTAGATACATTTCTTTAGTCTCCCCCAGACTCAGTCCCTTCATCTACAGAATAGAATACTGGTTCTCACCTCACCAGGCTATTGGGAGGATTGAAATGACAAAAGTCATGGATTAACGTACTTGCCATAAACATTAACTGTTATTATCATCACAGGAGCTCTGCTTCTGCTACACAGTAGTTGTTTGTGATCTTGGGCATGTTACTTAACCTCCCCAAGCCTTGGTTTTCTCATCTGGAAAATTGGGTTAATAATAATCTTTGCCTCATAAAATTAGCATCAGGACTAAATGGTATTATATTAAGTACTCAGCTCAGAATTATAGTAAGTACCTAATATTTGTTATACTGTTATTACCCTCAGAGTATGACCATGGGTAAGTTATTTAACCTCTCAGAGGCTCACCTGTAAGGAACAGATGTAATAATGTACATGAGGGACATGATGCGTAGTAGATTCTCGATGAAGTGAGCTATTTCATTATTTCCCCAAATTAGTTGTCATGCTGGCTTCCCTGATGGCTCAGACAGTAAAGAATCTGGCTGCAATGCAGGAGACCCTGGTTTGATCCCGGGGTTGGGAAGATCCCCTGAAGAAGGAAATGGCAACCCACTCCAGTATTCTTGCCTGGAGAATCCCATGAACAGAGGAACCTGGAGGGCTATATTCTGTGGGGTCGCAAAGAGTCGTACACGACTGAGCGACTGAGGCTTTTTTTTTTTTCAGCCTTCATGCTGGAGTGCCTTCACTGGCTGAGGGCCCTCTGTGGCCTGCTTCACGGCTTTCATTTGCTGCCCGAGTTGAACCACACTCCCCACAGAATTGACATGTTTCCAGAGTGAGTCCTATTCCAGGTATCACGGTGCCATCCAACCCCTGCCTGGACGGGGCCGATGTAATTGCTTTGCACACAGACCTCGCTCCCAGGGCCCCAGTGGCGGCCTGGCCTGTGAGGTTGCTGTATTTGATTTTTGTAGGTCAACAAACAAACATTTGAAATTAAATAAGCCTGTTAGTCATGGCAGGTTCAGGTTGCTCTAATTAGCTTCTGTCTGGCCTGCTGTAGCAGCCGCAGGCCTGTGCTTCTTACTGCCTGTGTAGCAAGAAAACAACAGTCCCAGAGCTCTGAGGGAGCTGCGGCCGAAAGCCCTTGATGCTGATGCTTCAGGACAGATGCTGGCAAAATCCTCTTCTTGCGGTGGCGGTGGCGGCAAGTGTCGGCCTTTCATTTTTCAGGCTGCAGAGAGTCATGGAACGAGCTATTAGGTTTAGCATTGGGAATACAAAGATGGCCTCGACGTGGTCTCTGATGGCAGGGACCTGTGATGGTGGTAGTGACAAAGATGGCCACACAGAGACCAGGGGCAAACAAGGGTTACGTCTTCTCACTGGCCCCAGGGCTGAAGCCCCTTCAGGTTCAGACTGTTCTTTGGGTCTGGCTGGGGGCGGACGGGCTTATCCAGGGGTGGCAGCCTGCTGGGTCCTGAACCAACTTACCTGTCAGTGCCCTACTGCCCCCCTTTGTTCCCTCCTCCTGCTCAGGCCTAGCTCCTCTCTCTGCTCAGAAACTCTGAGCCACCTGGACCCCCGCTTAGCCTCCCTTTCTATTTCCTAGAAACTTATCACCTTTTAGACTGAATTACAGTCTCTGAATATCATTACCCTTCAATCTGCCAAACTGGTGATGCGTTTTATCATAATGATAGAGATAATAATACTGGTGATCACAATACATTGCTTTGGTAAAGTTCTTTTGATTTTTCAGAGCAAGTAGTATTTTTATCTCATTTTCCCCCCTAGAATACTATATATGCATATATAAATGCCTCTCCACCAGGCATTTACAGAGTATCAAAGATGTTTGTCAGCCTTGGAGGTACGTGTGAGCTAAGTCGCTTCAGTTGTGTCCAATTCCTTGCAACCCGATGGACTATAGCCTGCCAGGCTCCTCTGTCCATGGGATTCTCCAGGCCAAAATACTAGAGTGGGTTGCCATGCCCTCTTCCAGGGGATCTTCCTGACCCAGGGATCGAACTTATGTCTTTTAGGTCTCCTATACTGGCTGGTCGGAGAAGGCAATGGCACCCCACTCCAGTACTCTTGCCTGGAAAATCCATGGACGGAGGAGCCTGGTAGGCTGCAGACCATGGGGTCGCTAAGAGTCGGACATGACTGAGCGGCTTCACTTTCACTTTTCACTTTCATGCATTGGAGAAGGAAATGGCAACCCACTCCAGTGTTCTTGCCTGGAGAATCCCAGGGACGGGGGAGCCTGGTGGGCTGCCATCTATGGGATCGCACAGAGTCGAACACGACTGAAGCGACTTAGCAGCAGTAGCAGCAGCATACTGGCTGGTGGGTTCTTTACCACTAGTGCCACCTGGGAAGCCCTTGGAAGGATGAAGAAGCATAATATACAATGCCCACTGACCCACCCTCTTCTCTCCAAAGGGAAGAGCTATGGAAAATCAAAACAACATGAGCTTTATAAACCTCCCTGCTACTCAGTAGCTCTGTGACCTTTGGCATGTTGTATAACCTCAGTTTTCATGCCTGTAATATATGAATAATAATAGAACTTCAGGGACTTCCCTGGTGGTCCAGTGGTTAGGAATCTGCCTGCCAATGCAGGGGACATGAGTTTGATCCTTGGTCTGGGAAGAAGCCACATGCCGAAGAGCATCTGAGTCCTCGTGCCACAACTACTGAAGCCCATGAGCCCTAGAGCCTGTGCTCTGCAACAAGGGAAGCCACATCGATGGGAAACATGCACTCCACATCTAGAGAGTAGCCCCCGCTCACCGCAACTAGAGAAAGCTGGCATACGACAAGGAAGACCCAGCACAGCCGGAAAAAAAAAAAAAAAGGAACTTCATTCTTAGGATCTTTTTATGTCTGAGTCTTACATCCAATCCCAGTAAATTTCAGCAATAGCCAGAATGAGCTAAAGACTTTATAAGCATGATCTCCTACACCTTATTACAGCTTGGCAAGCTGAGTGCCACTCCTCCCGTCTTACAGGTGAGGAAACTGAGGCCTAGAGACTTTGTTAATGTCACAATTATGTGGAAAGGCTGGGATTCAAACTCAGATCTTGTCTAGATACCCATTCTTTGCAGTACAGCCTCACTGGAAGTTCATTAGACCCCAAACTCAAGAAGCAGTACAGATGCGGAAAACTAGAGGGACACAGAAGCAGGCTCAAGAGGTGGGAACCCAGTTGTTCTGAACATGTTATTGATTCTGCCATATTTTAATTTTTATGCACTTCAATACATATATATTTTAAAGTATTTATTTCTTTGCCTGCACTGCGTAGTTGTTTGTGTCATCTTTAGTTATGGCATGTGGGATCTAGTTCCCTGACCAGGGATCGAACCTGGGCTCCCTGTATTGGGAGCACAGAGTCTTGGTCACTGGACCACTGGTGGGAAGTCTCTGTACTTCTACATACTCTAATAAGGAGAAACACTTCGTATACTATTCCTGAGTACTTTGTGTGTATATCAGTGTTGGCATGTAGTTAGACATTTTTCTTTCAGTCAGTGCTAGTGTGAAATATTTTTACTCAAAGTTTTGCTCAATTAAAAATGGGCATTTTGTTTAAATGTGATTATTTCTGTGACAGCAAGGCCAAATAGACATTACATTACTTTGCCAACAAAGGTCCGTCTAGTCAAGGCTATGGTTTTTCCAGCAGTCATGTATGGATGCGAGAGTTGGACTGTGAAGAAAGCTGAGCACTGAAGAATTGATGCTTTTAAACTGTGGTGTTGGAAAAGACTCGTGAGAGTCCCTTGGACGGCAAGGAGATCCAACCAGTCCATCCTAAAGGAGATCAGCCCTGGGTGTTCTTTGGAAGGAATGATGCTAAAGCTGAAACTCCAGTACTTTGGCCATCTCATGCAAAGAGTTGACTCATTGGAAAAGACTCTGATGCTGGGAGGGGTTGGGGGCAGGAGGAGAAGGGGACAACAGAGGATGAGATGGCTGGATGGCATCACCGACTCGATGGACGTGAGTTTGAGTGAACTCCGGGAGTTGGTGATGGACAGGGAGGCCTGGCGTGCTGCGATTCATGGGGTCGCAAAGAGTCCGACTCACTGAGCGACTGAACTGAACTGAACTGAACTGAAGGCCAAATACACTATGCTACTTGGTGACTCAATTTGGCATCAGTGCCCTCTGGTGGTAAATCTTGGAAATATTTGCTTCTTACAGAGTTGGAAGAACCAAGAAAAAATCTTGGATTTACCAAAGATCTTTCTGACATCTCTTGCTAAAATATTAACCATGGTATCCTTATTTTTTTAATAAAAATATTTTTGTAAGAGTCCAAAATTGTCAGAAAGAGGTGACTCTTTGCACAAACATTGGTTGCATTTGCCTTTAATGGTTTTCAGTGGTAAATATTTTAAAATCAACAATGTTGTGTTATATGAGTTAATGTCAAGAAAAGTGAATATAGCCTAAAGATTTTTACTTGCTGCCTTCTCCACAGTAATTTTGGAGAATGTTGTATTGGAATAAACTTTTCAATTATTTATGTAGTTTTTCCTCCATAAAATACATTAAAAAAAAAAAAAAAAAGACAAGACATTCAAGTTGGATTTTGCTTGGGTTTGTTCGGAGTCATTGTTCCAAAGCCCTTGGTTGAAGGTTGGATATTCACTTTCCCTCGGATGCTCAGGAATCTAAAGGCAGAGTTAAGAGTAAATTGGGTGTTTCCTGAAAGGAAAGTAGTATTGACATTTCCATATTTTCTCTCAGGTTCTCAAATGTAGCATTTAATTCTTCGGTCCACCGGACATCCTGAATGGTGTTCTTCTAAAGGGGTTGTGTGAACAGGTGTTACAGGCCAGCCACCGTGTCAGGCATTTTACATCCTGTTTCATCATCTCAACAATCCTTTGAGATTGTTTGATATACCCTTGTTTTCTATAAGAAAGACTTAGAGAACTGAAGTCACTTGCTACCCAGCTGTGCAGACCTGGGGTTCAGCCTCAAGTCTCCGACTTCTTGGTTTATGGTTTTGCCTGCTTCCTGGCCACGGCTCCAAATGCTGGGTCGTGTTCACATGCAGCTCAAACCCCACCTGCAACTGTGCGCTTGGCTGTGTGTTATGTTTCCTCAGGGGAGAGTAGCAGCAAGGCTAATGTGTTTGTGTAAATAGCCTTGGCTGACACGTGGCAATGTCACCTCTACAGAGCCATAGGAAGCAAAAAGCTCTGCTTTGCCCCCTACCAATAAGTTAAGAGAAAAACCTCTCAATGACCTGCACTCCTGACAGTGAGATTTGTACAAAGCCATGCCTGCGCAGCCTGCGACAGCTCTTTCACATGCAGGAGCCACCTCCAGGCACAAGGTAAAACCCTAGAAGTGGACACTGTCCTCCAGCAACTAGACCCAACCCACACTCACATCTCACCGTCTCTCTTGGCCCCTGACTTTGCTATTCATTTGCATCATGGCCCTGAGACTTGATGCCCTTTGGTACTTTCTTAGTTATGAAGTTGTTGTTTAATCTCTTAATCATGTCTGCCTCTTTTGTGACTCTCTGGACTGTAGCCTGCCAGACTCCTCTGTCCATGGGATTTCCCAGGCAAGAATCCTAGAGGGAGTTGCCATTTCCTTCTCCAGGGGATATTCCTGACTCAGGGATCAAACCTGTATCTCCTGCATTGGCAGGCGGATTCTTTACCACTGAAGATGTTAGCTCCAGACAATTCTGTCTCCCTTGCTTGAAAAAAATACTTTGTAAAAATACTTATAGTCCTAATCTATTCACTCATTCAACACTGATATACTGTTGTCAGGAGGATAAATTGACTCTTTAGAGACAATTTGGCAGTGGCTATTTTGCAATTTCATTTCCAGGAATAATTTATTCTTATATAACTACATACACATGTGCATTTATAGGAATGTTTATAAGAGAAAAAAAAAAAGGAGGGAAGGAAAAAAACCTCTCAAATCTATTAACAGGATGCTAATTAAACAAATTATGGCTACTTGATTCCATTGTATGTTTATAATATAGAATCAAACAGCTGTTAAAAAAAACCAATGGCATGGATATATTATGTTCATGTTCTCACAATATATAGCTGGAAATGGTTCTACAATAAACTGTTAAAAAGACAAGTTGCACAGCGGTGTGTATAGTAGGAAAATTGTATGAATTTCTATATTCATAGAAAAAAATATTTGGAGTGATAGATACCAAACTGTTAACAGTGGGTGGCCCCTGAGGAGTGGAATTGGGGATGAGGAAGGAGTAGGATAAGAGGGCGAGTATCTATTTTCCACTAATAAATTCCACGACTATTTAAATTTTTCTACTTTTATTATATTTATTCATTTTTAATAGATTGATGATTGCTTTACAACATTGGCTTGATTTCTGCCACACATCAACATGAAGTAGCCATAGGTGTACATATGTCCCCTCCCACTTGAACCTCCCTCCCACCTCCCATCCTTTCCCCCCCTCAAGGTTGTTATAAAGCCCCAGTTTGAGTTCCCTGAGTCATATAGCAAAATGCATTGGCTATCTATTTTACATATGGCAGCGGATATGCATCCATGCTACTCTCTCCAATCACCTCACCCTCTCCTTACTCCCCCAACCCTTGTCCATAAGTCTGTTCTCTATGTCCGTGTCTCCACTGTTGCCTTAAGAATAGGTTCATCAGCACCATATTTCTGGATTCCATATATATGCATTAATATATGATATTTGTTTTTCTCTGACTTAGTTCACTCTGTATTAAATTTTTAAAAACGGTAAACATGTTTGGGAATTTAAAAAAAAGAATGATTTCTGTATATTAACTGCAGCAAAAATATTTGAAACAGAATTCTGCCAAGAATGTAGATATGGAGTATTTTGGGTCCACTTTATCAGGTAGACATCCTGTTCCTCTTATGTCTGAGATTCACCTTGGCCAGTGCCCTTCGAGCTTATCTAGGTGGACCTGAAGGCCAAAGTGTGTGAAAACCAGACCATGGTCAGTGTTGGCAAGTAGACTCTGGCCCTGCCACATTTCACACCCTGTCCCCCCAACTTTGCCATTGGCCTTTCTGGGAGAGCATCAGAAACAGGAATTCATAGTGAAGTAAAGTGATATGGCCTGGTAAGAACAGAAACAAATTAGGAGGTGTAGTGGAAGAAAGTCCAGTTCAGCAAACTGTAAGTAGCCTCTGGAAGGTTCCCCAGACCTTAGGTGGGGGACCCAGTCCCTAGAGAAAGGCTGGTCCCCATCAGTGGACATGTGGTAGGCTGGAGGCTGACAGTACCATAGCATTATCTGGGTCCTTGAGGGTGTGGGGGATACCAGGTCAATTGCCAACTATTAAGTGTAAGGAATAAAGTCACCCAGAATGGACCATGGGGTGAGGAAGGGTCTCAAGAATGAAGCAGAAGTCCTTCAAAAGTCTTCCTGCAGAAGGTCAGCATCGGTGATACCTGGGCTTGGGGGTGCCCTGAGTATGTAGGGGAGGAGCAAGGGGTTCAGGCTCTGCTTGGGGAGGGGCACGCAGAAGCAGCAGCTGCAGATGGCTTGAGAGGTGGGGAATTTCACCTCTTCTAGTTTCCAGTCACCCCAGTTTCTTGAAAAAAACAGAGTTGAGTGTGGGTGTTAGGTGGGTTGGGTAGGACTGGAATGGCTTAATAAACAGGTGAAGCTGCCACGTTGCTACCAGAGGACCACTGTCTCTCCAGGTAGCCTCAGGCCCCACTCCCTCAGTGTGCAGGCTGCCCAAAAGTCACCTTCTCAGGGAGGCCTCACCTGACCACCCTGCTTTAAATTGCACCCCAAATTTCCCTTACTTTGCTCATCACCCCCCAATAATGATCACTACAAAATTTACTTAATTTTTTATGTCTGTTTTTATGTCCTTCTTCTCTTCAAAGCCTCCTTCTTGCATCCTTGAATGTAAATTCTATGAGCAAGTGTGGTGTTTTTATTTTTTCTGGTTGTCGACAAACACCAGCGCTGAGTGAGTGAGTGAAGTCATGTGACCCCCTTGGACTGTAGCCTGCCTGCCAGGCTTTTCCGTCCATGGGATTTTCCAGCAAGAATACTGGAGTGGGTTGCCATTTCCTTCTCCAGTGGATTTGCTTGACTCAGGGATTGAACCTGAGTCTCCTGCCTAACACCAGGAGTATCCTGTAAGGAGGGGTTGAATGAATCAACTGTAAGTGGTAAGGGACTTGGGATCCTTTGGCCATAGAATGTCTCCCAGATACGCAGAAACCATTTCCAAACCATTTCCAAAGACCTACTCTGTTTCTCCTCCTTATACTCTCAAATCCCTTTAGATTTAGATCTTGGCATTCAGCCCAGGAGATTTGATTGCTGACAGAAGTTGAGGTAATCAGTAGAGAGCGTGAGTTTCGAGTCAGATAGACCCACATTGGAATCGAAGCCTTTCCACACACCAGCTGTGTGGCTCTGGGGAAATTATCTTCTTTCACACTGAGAATGAAATGTATGTGTGAATGCATGAAGCCTGACATACAGTTGCCATTAATAAATGGGAGCTCATACCACCAAAGATAGAGATGGATGAAATGAATGGAGCAATGAATCTTAAAAAGGTATTTTTCCTTTCATAGTCATTTAATCTGCCTTTGATGAAAATATCAGGGACCCCGCCCCCATTCAAGTTAATTTTAATATATCAAGAGATTTTAAGAGATTCCAAGTTTGTTTCTCAATCAGATAAATTATTTTCTTTAATCCCACGTAAGCACAGGGTCTTGGAGTCAGGCAATGCCTTGGAGCCTTGGATCTCCCTTCCAGGAAGTTGGGTAGAAACCACAGGACATCTCATACCTGGGAAGCAGCACGTGGCGCCCAGCAGACAATTCACACAGACCCAACATCTGGAGCCAGGTTACCAGTGCAGATGGCAAAGAACAAAATGCAAAACCTGTGGGTTCAGCTGAGGCAGTCAAGGCAGAAAAGAGTCTGAGAAAGTGGATGAAAAGTGAGGCAGAACTGAAGCCCAGGCAGGTGGCTGTGGCAGCTTTTTATGTAGAGCCCACAACCCCAGGTGAAGACAGGAGATGGGAGGAGGGAGCTGGAGGCCTACCTGGGCCCCACCTCCTCAGCAGCCCAGAGGGGTGCTCCAGGGTTGCCTCCCCCTGCTTGCCCTGACTTAATGGCTGTTCTTTGGCTTGGCTTCTCCCCCATCCTTCTTCCCTGTCTCTCATACAGCTTTCTTCTGGGAGCATCTCCTTTAAAAAGCTCTTGCACCTGAATCATCAACTCAGGCTCCGCTTCTGGGAGAACTGAACCCAAGACAGAAGACTTCTCCCTTCAGGACTGAACAGCTCAGGAAAGGATTCTGATGGCCAGTTAAGGTCACATGATTGACAGCTTCTCCTTCATTTTTCCTCCCTCCCCCATACCCACGTGATCTGCTCTAGCTTGCTCCCATAGATTCAGGCTCTTAGTGACAGGCATTGAACCAGGCACTAAGGCTGCAAACCGTCCCCATCCTCCTAGGTTCACAGTCAGGCAGGAGAAGACCATTAGTCCAATAGTTTCACAGTCACGTGTTTATAAGCTGCAGCAGTGCTATGAAGGAAAAGCCCAAACAGAAGTGGGAGGCGGGGGCGCCATAGAGGAAGTGAGTGGTAAAGAGGGGGAGAGAGTGGAAGCCCTGGCAGGGGAGCAGTTGATGGTGGCTTGATTAGAGTGGCAGCCCTGGAGTTGGGGTGAAGTGGAAAAAAAAAGCCTCAAGAACCTTCTAAGGGTCTAACCTATTGCCATGTTACACGAATCTCATCCCCACCAAGTCCCTGTCATTTGCCTTTTGTTGTGTTCGTCGCTCAGTCGTGTCCAACTCTTTGCAACCCCATGGTCTGTCCATGGATTCTCCAGGCAAGAATAGCGGAGTGGGTTGCCATTCCCTTCTCCGTGGGATCTTCCCGACCCAGGGGTCGAACCTGGGTCTCCTGCATTGGCAGCCAGATTCTTTACTGTCTGAGCCACCAGGGAAGCCCCTGTCATTGCATTAGGGTGAATGAAAAAAACAGAACGAAACAAAAGTTACGTTGCACTTGGCTAACATTCAGAAACTTTAGGGGAAGAAAAAGAAAACTGAATGATGCCCTCTAGTCTCTTAGACTAGAGGTTCATCTTATCATTTGATTATATCCCTCCCCACACCTTATTTTCCACCAATGCATCCCTATCCTGTTTGGAACTTTTAATAGAGAAGAATTGTTTGGCTTTTGAAAAATATTGTCTAAATAAATGTCACACCTTGGCATTTCCCCGTATCTTCATTATTTTTCTTCCTTGGGGTGGGACTAGGGGGTGCTCGAAAGGATGATCTGATCTGTGAGTCTGATCTCTATTCCTAATTCTGTAGGTGACAGAAGCTGTTTTCACTGGTATTTTTTCATGAAATTACTCACATATGAGGAAAAAATAGCTCAGAAATATAAGACCACAACACAGGGTGGCGGGGTGGTGACTATTTGTGGAGACGCAGTCATTAGGGTTGACTAGATCATTACCCCAGAGTATATTTGGTGCTGCCAAGCCCTCCTTCATCCACACAGACTGAGAGTGAAAGGGTAGGAGTTGCCCGGGGTGGGGCAGGGGAAGGGGGAGGAAGGCAGAGGCCCTGCCCTTCTGCTGCCAGCCTTGCGGCCAACCCAGTGATGGGTTTGTCTGGAAACGTAAAACTCATTGAACCAGCCTTGCTTCCAAGCAGTAGAAGGCACTAGAGTGTTGGGGGAACTCCTGAGTAACTAGCGCCGGTCACCTGCTGGAGCAGGAAGAGGACTCTGAGGCTTCAGGAACCCAACTGGCTGGTGCACAAGTCGTTCTGTTTTGCCAGATCATTGTTGCATGTAGCATGTCACTAAGCTTATTCACAAATATTCACAAATGACCTTGCTTAGTGTACAAAGAAGCGTCCCTGTTGCCTTGCGTGCTGTGTGTGTGTGTTAAGAATTTTAAGTCTTGAGAACCCACCAGGAGCTCAAGCCCCCTGGCACTTCTCATTCTCTTTCCAGACATGTCTCGATTCCCCGGTACTCAGGTCCTTGAATCTCTGCTCTTTTTTTAGTTTTCTTTTAAAATCACCTTTTCCCTCTCCCTTGACTGCCATCCCACCTGTATTGTTCTTTTTTTCATCTATTATGCTGTGTCCTTTCCTTCTTCCTTCTCCTTCCCCATTCTGTGCTCCCCTGCTACATCTCATGAACTCAGAAATTACCCTCCAAATACCATAGGCATCACCCTCTATGTAGTGGCAAGGGTTGCTCCCACTCTGGCTTGGTAGATGACATTTTCCAGAGCTATTCCCCATAGGGACTGATGACTCTGACCCAGATCATGCTACCAGTTAAAATAATCCTGGCTCTGGGCCCACGGGGCTCACCAGCCATTATGCTGTATTGGAAAGTAAAACTGATAGGGCAGCCTCATTAGATTATAATCAGCTCACATCTTCCCTTCTGGCTTCTCAGAGCATAACACGTGTCCTTAGGAGTGGCAGAACAGAGAAAACCACTTCTCCTCCCCAGCTTTCTGTACTTCTTCTAGGCTCTTGGCTCAACTTAAATATTTACTCTGTTACAGCAGAGACTGGCTCATTGGCCACCATGTCAATCACCTGAAGTGGGTTTCTAATTTGTTTTGGAAGTGGTAGGTAGTTCCAGGAGAGCATCTACCATCTTAAGTGTACAGCTCCAGGGTATCACTTATATAGGCCAGTAGATGTTGGGCCAAGGAGCTTGGACCACATTTTGTGGCAATAACTGTCACAATAGCAGAGAGATAGAGTGACTGGTGGATGGATGAAGGAATCCAGTAAGAGTCTCTGGATGCTTATTAAATACCAGACTCTGTTCTGTATGAATCGTTTACTCTTCACATTAATCCTATGAAATATGTACTCTATTATCCCTATTTCAGGAGGAGGACACTGAGGCACAGAAAGGCTAAGTAATTTGCCCAAAGTAGCAGAGTTAATAAGTGGCAGAATCAGGAATGGAGCCCAGACAGACCAGCTTCGGAATCCATGCTCTTAATATTTTTCTGTACCACCATCTGTAGGTAATAGGAAGCCATAGAAGGTTGGTAAGTAAGCGTGACGTGAAGACAGTGATGCTCAGGAAGAGACATTTGTTTTTTTTTTTTTTTTTAATTTAATTTTTAAACTTTACATAATTGTATTAGTTTTGCCAAATATCAAAATGAATCCACCACAGGTGTGTTCCCCATCCTGAACCCTCCTCCCTCCTCCCACCCCATACCATCCCTCTGGGTCGTCCCAGTGCACTAGCCCCAAGTGTCCAGTATCGTGCATCGAACCTGGACTGGCATCTAGGAAGAGACATTTGGAAGCAGAGAGGTCGAGTGATGATTGATGGCTGAATGAAGGAATCCAGTAAAAGCCTTTGGCAGTAAATCCTGGGATGCGTATATCGAAGCCTGAATTAGAACAGTAGCAGTGAATATGGAAAGTTATAGATGTGAGAGATGGTGTGAAGGACTTAAAATGCAGAGGGTCTTGAATGTTCGGCCCTGAAAGAGTAGTGAAGCCGTGGTCTGAAGTAGAGGCGGCCGGAAGGGCCTCTGACTCATGTGTGGCCCTGAGATCTTGGGTTGGTAAGGTTTCCAAGATGCAGTGATGAAGACTCCTCCCACCTCCTCCCATATTCTGTCCTCCAAAGGAGGGATGCTGCTGTGGATTAGTCACACTCAAGCGGACCAGCTTGCTAAAGGGTGGGGTTCCTGCTGGGAGAATCAAAGGGATGATGAACAAAACCGCCCTGCATGCCTGTCTTCCCTAGGATGAGGGAAAGTTAGGTATTAGGAAACTCTGGGCCTGGGCATGCCTCCAACCCCTTTGGAAGTCCTTGTGGGTGGGGCCAGGGAAAAGAAGCATGGAGTGCTGGTTCAGGGGAAGGGAGTGCTGACATGTTCACAATCCCCCCACTTCCTTCTCTGAAGGGAAAATGGTAATTGTGAGATTCAAGGACATGGTGAGGGCTAGAGAGAAATGAACCAAGTAACAGGCTTGCCCATGTTCAGCCTGCCCATGTTCTAGGTCTGGCAGTAAGGGGCCAAAAAAAAAGGAGTCTGCAAAACTTAGCTCCCTGGGGAGGTATTGGAGGTTGGGGCAAAACTCCAGGCTGTATTGATGACTATGCATTTGCCCTTTAGCTGTGTATCCTCATTGTAACCCAGGGCAGAAGTCATCATGTGGTGGGATCTAAGGATTCAGAATTAGCCATTATCAAACAGGGTAATGATGTTTCTTTTGCCTAAGAGACTCAGTGAATGTCTCTCAGTCATGTCCAACTCTTTGCAACCCCATCAACTATACAGTCCATGGAATTCTCCAGGCCAGAATACTAGAGTGGGTAGCCTTTCCCTTCTCCAGAGGATCTTCCCAACCCAGGGATTGAACCCAGGTCTCTCACGTTGCAGGGGTATTCTTTACCAGTCTTTTGCCTATTGAGACTTAAATTCCTCTCTGTAGTTCTTTAATGTTCTAACCTGTCTGTCTTACCATTTCGATAAGAGACTTAGTGGTGATAGATATCCTTGAAATATTTGATGCAAAGAGCTAAAAGGAACTATAAAAATAAAGACATTTCTTCCTATAGTCCAGAAAGTGAAATTGCTCGGTCATGTCAGACTCTTTGCGACCCCATGGACTGTAGCTTATCAGGCTCCTCCGTCCATGGGATTTTCCAGGCAAGAGTGATGGAGTGGATTGCCATTTCTTTCTCCAGGGGATCTTCCTGACCCAGGAATCCAATCTGGGTCTCCTGCATTGCAGGCAGACGCTTTACCGTCTGAGCCACCAGGTAAGATACACTCCAGAGTATTGTGCCTCATAAAATGATAATATTTGAAACTCAGATTAAAAAAAAACCTTATTAAACACATAAACATCAACGGCTATGTGAATGTTAATACTTTGGAAGTATAGATGGAGGTATCAATATTCTTGAATAACACATGTTCACACTTCATCATGTTAATGAACAAAGTTCTTTTTTCTTGTAGTTTCAGCAAGGAGTATCCTAGGGTAAGAGAACAAGATTTGGATTTATGTGAATAGGATTTATTTCATCACTGAATCCAAATCATGTTTTCCTAGTGTGAAAACAGATGGCAGAGACTTTATTTGTGGTCAAAGGCATTATGTCTGAGAGAAAACCTTTTTGCGACAGGAAGATTTGAATACATTCAGGAAGTGATTTAAGACATGATACGTCTTCTAGAACCTGATCCATGGCAGGTGCTTTTGTTAACAAAACTTACACACTCAAATCCAGTGAATCAGAGGAGCTAATTTTCATTCTGGCAAATCATAATTTTTGGGGGGAGGGCACTGACTATGTACCTGGGGATCAGGATTGTCTTGGAAAACTCAGTCTGTGAGTCAGAGTTTGCACATTTCTTATATCATAGCTGAAGAATGTCTTCTGATCTGGCTCCAAGACCTTAGTGTGTTTCAAATAAATTATTTGGGGGAGAGAACCAAACCCTGTTTTGTTGTTAACCTTAGTCTATAAATTGTAATTTTGATATCTTCCACAATGCAGAGTTTAAATGAGATATTATCCTGAAAGACTGTTAGCAACCAATAAATTACTTTGCAAATGTAAGGTGGTAGTGATATTATTATACACATGGCTTTGATATAAAGCTGAATTTCTCCTACATCCCCAGTGAAAATTAGGCTATTCGGTTAACTCTTCCTCACTTCCAGGCTGATCTTGGATGACTATGGTTTTGGAAGCAAAATTGGATTCAAATTTTAAGTGAGGGCCATACACAGATGTGGGTAATAGCTGAAATATATATGCTTTTTGGAGTGACTTAACTAACAGGGGGCTTCCCTGGTGGCTCAGATGGTAAAGAATTTGGCTGCAATGCAGGAGACCTGGGTTTGATTCCCAGATTGGGAAGATCTCCTGGAGAAGGGAATGGCAACCCACTCCAGTATTCTTGCCAGTAGAATTCCATGGACAGAGGAACCTGGCGAGCTACAATCCGTGGGGTTGCAGAGTTGGACACAAATGAGTAACTAACACACACACACACTTTTGGGTCAATTTCCTCCTCAGAGCTCATCAGTGAACTTTTCGGATTTTGATTCTTTGCTTTTTCTTCTCTTCTTAGTTTCTTCTCACTGCCACCAATAGATTGACTCAGATTCATAAAATGAAAGAGGATTAGGTGATATAGGGCCAAAATGGGACTGAGAGCTCTGAGCTGGACAAGGCAGAGATGATGTAATGTACCAGTGAAATTTTTGCTTGGTACTTGGGCCGTGCAGGGGTTAAACTTCAGTGGGATGAGAATCTCCTTGTTAACAGTTGCCTTGTAAAAAACAAAAAACCCAACTCCAATTCATTAAGTCTGGGATGGAGCTCAGGGATCTATATTGGAATAATTATTTCAGGGAATTCTGATGCTGCTGGTTGAAGGACCACCATTTGACAGACACTGCATGTAGAGTCCAAATTCCATGGCAACTTAGTGCTCAAGAAAATTGATTACAATGTATGGATACCAAGGGAGAAAGGGGCCTGGGTGGGATGAATTGGGAGGTTGGGATTGACATATATACAATATTGATACTGTGTATAAAACACATAACTAGTGAGAATCTTGGAGAAGGAAATGGCAACCCACTCCAGTGTTCTTGCCTGGAGAATCCCAGGGATGGGGGAGCCTAGTGGGCTGCCGTCTACGGGGTTGCACAGAGTCGGACACGACTGAAGCGACTTAGCAGCAGTGAGAATCTACTGTATAGCACAGGGAACTCTATTCAATGCTCTGTGATAGCCTGAATGGGAAGGGAAAAAAAAAACAGGATATATGTATAGAGGGGCCTGGCGGGCTACAGTCCATGGGGTCGCAAAGAGTCAGGCATCACGGAGCGACTAACTCTTTCACTTTCATTTCCTATAAACATTCGGCTGATTCACTTGGCTGTACAGCAGAAACTAATACGACATAGTAAAGCAACTATGCTCCAATAAAAATTAATTAAAAAAAGAAAACTTAAGTGCCTACTTTTCTTTATGTAAAAATAACGTAGTAGTCATCTCAATAAATACAATGAAATAAGCGTGGTGTTGCTGACTCTGGGGGTTTAGTTATTCCTTCTCTTTCTTCATCAAGGCTGGGACACACAGGGTGAGAGCAGATACTCCCAGAGATGTGACTGGTCGCCGTGGCCAAAGAAGTGACATGAGGAAACAGACTTGAGTTTTCCATACTCTGCACTTGCATCCTTTTTCCTGAGATGACTTGTAGATCAATAAGAAAGAACCAGTCAGCCAATTAGTAAATAAACACAAAATCAGGAATGCACAGAGGATGACACAAAGCCGTGCAGAGCTAGTTAATCCTGTAGGAACAATATGAAGAGCAAAGGCTCAAAGACCTGTGAGTATAGTGTTCCAGAATATATGCTAGCACAAGAAGGGGTGGAGTGCAGAGAGGTTTCTCAAAAAGCTACTGCGTGGCTTTAATAAATGTCTAATTTAGAGCCTTAGTATTCTGGGGGCTCGCGTGTGAAAGGTACAAGTCGGGCACAGGGTAGACCGCAAAGAAATGGGTTACGTAACACATGGCAGTTTACCTTCAGCAAGCACTTGGAGGGAAAAGGAGCTTTGGCTCTGAGAGTTTATAGGTAACTTGCCAAATGTTTTTTGTGTACCTACTGTGTGCTCTGCATTGAGCCCAGGGCCATGATAGACCTGATTCATGTTCTGTGTTCACGACCAGCCAGACAGCTGTCTTGAATTTCTAGGGCCAAACCTAGGCTGGTGTTCATTCCCCGAGTGTAGCACACAGACATGAATAGCTTTCTAGAATTCCGTGCTTTCTCTCTGGCTCAAAGGGCCACCTCCATCCCCCAACCTGGAGAGATTAAAATGCCAACCAGTTTCTTCAGATCACTGAATCCTAGTTCCAAACCTGGAAAAAAAAAAAAAAGAATAAAGACCTCTGATACACTTGAGAGAAAGGTAACACCTAACCCCATGGATAAAGTAGTGTGTGGGAAGAAGCGTCAGGTATGGACTTGACCTCAAATCCTGAATATCTCACTTCCTACTCTCTCTGAGCCACACTCTCCTCATCTCCAAATGAGGGGTGATTCTACCTACATCATCACATTTATGTAATGGTTAGTAATATGTAATATGAATAGCACCTAACAGGAACATTCTAGGAACGTGTGAATTATAAAATCCTGCCCTTGCTCCTTGTTCTCATGTTCTGGGCCTTCGTGAAGTATATCTCAGTTTTAGCAAAACTTCAAATCAAACAGACAGCGTGTTTTGGTTTCAACTGTCCTGAGATGAGTGTACTTAGGGGCAGAGCCCTGTGTCAGAGTTCTCTGCCAATTGAGCATAAAATATTCAAATTCCAAAACCAGAAATCATCTTTCTCAGGGCTTGTTTTAGCTAGGCTTCATTCCAGAGACTAGAATCCAAGATGAAGGCTTGTATGCAGCTAGTTTGGGAAGTGACCTCAGGGAGCAGGATGGGGGACTGGAAAGAGGAGAAACGGGGAGAGAGGGGAGCCAATTCAATTTAATTTAATTCAATTTCAAGTTTGGTCACAGCTTGGTAGATGCCAGGGGCCAGGGTGAGGGATGGGGAGCGGGGATGGGGACTTGGGGTTTAATGGGGACAGAGTTTCAGCTTAGGAAGGTGAAAAATTCTGGAGATGGATGTTGGTGAGAGTTGCACAACAATGTGAATGTCCTCAGTGCCGCTGAACTGAACAGTTAATGATGGTTAAAATAGTATGTTTTCTATTATGTGACTTTTATGGCAAAAAAATAAAAACGTTTGGACACAGCTGTGGGAACCTGGGGCCTGACCCTTCTGGGAGCATCTGAGAGCCGTGAGGAATGCATCTCAGAATTGTGCACTTGAGGGTCACGAGTGAGGCAGGCGCCCACAAGTTCCCATCCATGACTGGCCAAGGATTGGCCCCAGATGTTAACCCCCTCACACTGTCAGGACTGCACAAGTGCTGAGTGGTTCTCATAGGTGTCCCACGACAGGGGTCTGAGAAGCCCAGGCAAGCAAGTAGCAGAAGTGAGCTCTGTTCAGGAAAATGGGAGTAAAATGTTAGATCCAGAGTATGTGAAGTGAACACAACCCAGTCCAATGCAGGGATCAAAGGAAGACAGTCAACAGAGAAAGGAGCAAGTCTGCTTGTCCCCTTAAACCTCAGATGTTTTCACTGTTTATGAAAGTAGCCCCTGGAATACTCTTCAGTTGCCTCCACGTGGTGTTTGCAGCCTCACTAGCCTCTTGGTTTCCTGAACTCAAATTGCACGGACAGCCTTGGTATCTCAGCACTTAAGACCAGGGGATATTTTCTCTTCCTTGTCCTCTAGTTTCTTCATTTGTTTGAATCGTGTCCTGCTTCCCCTCAATCTCCTTGGAAAGCCTGGGATGGACTCTTCTAGTTCTTTTCTATCCTATCAGCACCTAACTGTGCTCAGTAAAAACCTGTTGTCTGTCACTTGATAGATGATAAATCCTTCCTCTAGAAGCACAATCATCCTTTCAGGGGCCTGTGGAGTCTTATTTCCTAACTATATTGAGACCCTCACCAATTAATGGGGCTTGGTAAGTAACATCTTTAATAAGGCGCAGGAAGCTGGGAGCACGATGCTAGTGCCTTAAGGTGTTGTAAGGTTTTCATCAGCAATTCATTCTGCACTCCTTGTATTTGGTTTCATTCCAGTTGTTTCACAGCCAGTGGCACTCAGAAGGGACATTTATTTAGACTCGAGGTGTCTTGTTGAAGCTGTCTGTACATAATAAAACACAGTTGCACTGGTTCTTTCTCTTCCTGTCCTTTCCCCTCTGCTTCAGCCCTTTCCAAATGTAGATCCCCTGTAGATATGAACAGTGACTAGGACTTGGAGTGGATCAGCAGGGGACTAGTGTTTGTTGGATTCTATTAGCATATCCAAGTTACCTTTAGCATTTCTCAGTGTGAACTTGGAGAATTATTGATAGCTGCCATGTTTACTGGGTAAGTTGTATATTGTACAATTCTTGGAAGGCATGCACATCGTAGTCAAAATGAACGTGTCCCCAGAAGAGTGCAAAGAATAACCCATGTGGCCACAAACAGTGGCCCAATCTGAGGTCCCACTCCAGTCTCCAGTCTACTCAAACAGAATCTCTGGGGAAGGGGCCCCAAATCTACATTTTAACAAATTTCTCAGGTTCTTATTAATACTGAAGCTTGAAAACCACTGTTTAGGAGACAGGGTTTTACGAAAAGCAAATACAGAGCTTCCCTGGTGGCTCAATGGTAAAGAATCTGCCTGCCAATGCAGGAGACATGGGTTCGATCCCTGATCAGGGAAGATCTCTCATGCTATGTAGTATCTAAGCCCATGTGCCACAACTACTGAGCCTGTGCTCTAGAGCCCGGGAACCGCAACTACTGAGCCCACGCGCCCTGCAGCCTGTGCTCCCAAACAAGAGAAGCTACCACAAGGAGAGGCCCGAGCACCGCGACAAAGAGTAGCCCTTGCTCTCCACAACTAAAGCAAAGCCCACGTAGCAATGAAGACCCAGCAGAGCCAACAATAAATAAATACATAAAAATTATATATATATATAAAAGAAAGCATATATCAAAAGGAATAAAGTGTGGGAAATTATCTCAGCCCCTACACCATC
Organism: Bos indicus; assembly: GCF_029378745.1. Taxonomy (NCBI): domain Eukaryota; kingdom Metazoa; phylum Chordata; class Mammalia; order Artiodactyla; family Bovidae; genus Bos; species Bos indicus. Next base: position 37,446,663 of record NC_091779.1, read on the forward strand.
CCTGGATCCTGTTAAATGTTCCAGCTTAAACGGTCCAGCTGGCCTCATGGATAATTTAGTGAATCATTGCCATTCAGATTATGATCACCCCATTCTTGAAACGGTCATCTTTCCAACTGCTTCCAAATAAGCCCCTATTGCTTTCTTTTCTGTGTACTTTTATATCTCAAGTTTCCAAGAGAAAAGTTCTGATTAGGCTGGGTTGTCAGCACGCAATATGGAAAGAGCATCTCAAGTAAAGTCATTTCCTTGGCAACAGCTCTCACTCATGTTCATCTCACATACACATGCATTGCCTTTGGCCTGAGCATTCATTTTGATTCAGTAACCATTAGCTATGGTATCTTTTTTTTTTCTTTCACCGTTCCATGCGGCTTGCGGAATTTTAGTTCCCCAATCAGGGATGAACTTGGGCCCTGGCAGAGAAAGCAACAGACTGCCAGGGAATTGCCTAACCACTGGACTGCCAGGGAATTGCCTACTTGTGGTATCTTAATGTAGAAAAAACCACTTAGGACCCCTTTTCTCTGAACTGGGGTGTGGGTACAACTAGAATATAGGGTTTCATTGTTTGTTACAACAGGAAGGGGATATACTTATTTAATATACTATTCAAATGCCTTGTCCAATAACGATATGAGCTAGTATGTATTGAGTACCACCTTATGTATTCTAGCCTGGAGAATTCCATGGACAGAGGAGCCTGGTGGGCTATAGTCATGGGGTTGCAGAGAGTCAGACATGACTGAGCGACTAACATACCATACGTATACCCCCTTATGCCAGATATTTTTCTAAGTGTTTGATTACCATTAAAAACCGCACCTTCAAAAACAACTTTTTCTGGTAAATTCTCTTCTATCTTTGTGGATTAAGAAACTGAAGCATAGAGCTTGTTCAGCAGTTTTTATACAGTGGAGCTATAATCAATTAGTATTAATTTGGCCGCACTGGGTCTTAGTTGTGGCATGCAGGATCTTATTCCCCGACCAGGGATTGAACCCAGGCCCCCTGAGTTGGTAGTGTGTGGTCTTAGCCACTGGACCACCAGGGAAGTCTCTTACAAATAGAATTGACACAATTTAGCTCCAAAGCCATTGATCTTTATGACTATTTTGGGGTCATGACAGAGGATCACTGTATGTGTGTGTGTGTGTGTGTGTGCACGTGTGTGTGTGTGTGTGCGCGCGCTCTGAGGGTGGGACAGTTTTAAGAGGGAGAATGAATGCAAGGCACAAAGGTCAGAAAGGCAAGAATGTGCACAGAAAGCTCCACTGGTGCGTGTCAGGGGAAGTAGCTGGACGACGTGACAGACAGATGTCACAAAGCAAGGAGACACGGCTGGGCACGTCTTGAGAGCCAGAGAGGATTCTAGCCTGAGATCCTGAGGGGTTTCTCCTACTCATTTCTTCCCTTTTTAAAAACAAAAAAAGAATAGAAATGGAAATGGCACCTAAATGTCCATTTTTCTTTTTAAAAACAAAGCCACACTAAATTCCTTCCTTTGCCATAGTAAATAGCTTCCTTTAGAGCCAATAACCTCTGTTCTAGCCAATACCCCTTAGAAGATGGTGTTACTTGATAGACAAGATTTGAGAATTTAGGGTTAGACAGGAAGGTCCGGCTTTGAGTATATTTAAAGACAGAAGGTGGAGGGTGGTTATATGTACACCGCCCAGAAGTGTGGAGTTGCAGTCGAAGTGTGGGGATGGGAGACTCCTTCACCATGAAGAATTATCTTAAGGTCCAAGCCCAGAGCAGCTGCTAAGCTGTAGTTTGATGTGAAAGTGTTAGTCGCTCAGTTCTGTCTGACTCTTTGCAACTCCATGGACTGTAGCCCACCAGGCTCCTCTGTCCAGGGATTCTCCAGGCAAGAATACTGGAGTGGGTTGCCATTCCCTTCTCCAGGGGATCTTTCCTGACTCAGGAATTGAACTCGGGTCTCCTGCATTGCAGGCAGATTCTTTACCATCTGAGCCACCAGAGAAGCCCAAACTGTAGTGTGAAGTGAAGTGAAGTGAAGTCATTCAGTTGTGTCCGACTCTTTAGTTTCCACCAAAGATTGAGGCAATTGTTCTGGTGATTCAGGAAGACGGTGAGCTATTGAATTAGTAGAATAGTTATCTCCATTTCATTTCTTTTTTGTTCATGGGGAGAGATCTGGCCCACTCATGTCAATGTGTACCACCTTGCTGGGTGAAGGCTGCCTCCTAAGTCCTTAACTTCTTTATTTTTTGTGGAGGGGGCAGGTGTCCCTGAACCACACGGCATGTGGTTTCTCAGTTCCATGACCAGGGATCAAACTTGTGGCCCCTGCAGTGGAAGCACAGAGTCCCTTAACCACTGAACCACCAGGGAAGTCCCCCTAAGTCCTTCACTTTTTAGTAAAAAACAGTAATGATTGAAATATCATTTTCTCAGGCCTCTATGGGCATTAAGTGAGGTCTCCTAGTACTTCTCAGACAAAATCTTTCCACCTTTCATTAATTACCTTTTTCTTTCCATGAGTTGCTTAGGAAGTAACAGGGGCACATGGGAAGAAAATGGCTATTTAGTGTCTCAAACATCATTCCTGAGCCACAGTGGGGTTCTTGTAGGTTGGGAGTGATTTCACAAAGTTCTGACTGAAGGCAGGGGGATGGATGGGATGATCTTTGGTCTCTCAAATTTTGAGCAGGCTTGTGGGCTGTGCAAGGTGTGAGTTCTGGCCAGTACATGCTGTGTGAAATGGCTTTATACATCCAGAAAAACAGGTCTTGGTGCTGACAGCAGTATTTGAAGAAGGGTCAGTGCTTCCTCTGAGAAACACTCACAAAGATGTCCTCTGTTTCAGCCACAGTGATTACTCCTGAGACTGGAGGAGTTTCAAGACAACTGAATGCAAGATAAGAAAGGAATAGAGTGGGGAAGCTAGACTGCTTATCCCTACTGGGCCTCTCCTGGAAGGCACAAATTGACTTCAAGGCAAGAGGCTATGAAAGTGTGTCTTTCCTTAAGACAGTAAATGCTCTGTCTGAAGAGAGTGGAAAGAAAGGGGTGGAGGGGAAATGGTGTTTTGGTTCCCTATATCAGTTTCCAGAAATGAGTATCACGTACTTCAATCTACACTGCTACCCAGTATAACTCACTGTTACTCAAATGATTCAGAAGACCCTCTGGGATCTCATTAAGACAAACAGCAAATATTTTGTGCTGCACCTGTGTGGACAAGCCTTTTCCCAGTGACTTCTAGCAATGAGTCAGAAAAATAAAAATAAATGACTTTTGCTACAGTCACACATTCTAAACCAATCATTCAATAAATTGGAATTTATAATTTACTTCTAACTGTCAAAGGATTATAAAGGTGTGTGGGGAATATAAAGAAATGTCATTGGAGGACTCACTGGTTTCAAGTAGAGTTACATCTGCCCAGGTTCTTTGTCAGAGCTAAAGACTAGAACTCAGGATTGCGTAGATCTGCACCCAGTGTCCACCCTACCTGCCTTCTAATATGCCTTCCTGCACGGGGGTGCTGGAGAGCCAAACACCTTGTCTCCCAGACTCCCCTGCCCTCAGGGTGTGCCCCAGCGGTGACTTAAGTCCAGCCATCACTCTGCACTATTATAAGGTTTAAGAGGCAGAAATGAGCAGAGGCCACACATTCACTGATTCTGCTTTTGCCTTTAAAAATCTGGTTGTGGAGGCATTTTCATTTTCTATGGCAGCATTAGCAGAAGTTGGTGGGTGTCAGGAGGCAGGTCACAGAGAACGCATCCTGCAGGTGAGGATTAAAGCGTTTCTGGTTCGGTGGGAAGCCAGCTTCCTGTCTGTGAGGACCTCTGGGCACTGTGGTGGCTTCCTGACTTTGGCTGTCATATTGTTTAGAAAGTGGCAGTTTCCTAATCTTGACATAACCAGGAGCTCCAGTGGTGACCCAGTTCTACTATGTGGCTTGAGTCATTTCTGAAATCTCTACCTAAGTCTGTTTCCTCAGCTCTCTCAATGACTCAGTGAGCTTTTTTTTTTTCAAGTTGTTTATTTATTTATTTTGTCTGCACTGGATCTTTCTTGCTTTCTCTAGTTGCAGCAAGTAGGGCTCCTCTTTAGTTGTGGTGTGTGGGCTTCTCATTGTGGTGGCTTCTCTTCTTGTGGATCATGAGCTCTAGAACACTGGCTTAGTAGTTGTGTTGCATGGGCTTAGTTGCATGTGGGATCTTCCTGGACCAGGGATCGAACCTGTGTTCCCTGCATTGGCAGGTGGATTCTTAAGCACTGGACCACCAGGGAGGTCCCCTCCTGGACTACCAGGGAAGTCCCCTCCATGAGCTTTTTAATTCCCTAGGATAAATCCTTCTATGCTTCAGCTTGCTAGACTGGCTTATATTCTCTCCATGTAAACCCTGTCCATGACTGTGATTGGTACAGGGGAGTTACAGACAACAGACTGTAAAGAATTTGGAAATCTGGACTTGTTTTTTTTCTGACTTATTAGGTTTGAGAGGAGCAACAATGACATCAGCATTAGAATATGGAATACTGGCCGTGCACTACATGGAGAGGTGAAGTTGTTACTTAAAATGTGGGTCACTTGGAATGAAGTGCACATTGCAGGCAAGGCTTGGTGGATTGGGTGGCTGCTGACCACTATGGTGAGAATAAGGGATACAAGGCCTGTGGACCTGGGTGGCTATTTTTACCTATATTAGAGAGCTTAAAGAATAGAAACAATGATCTGCTCAGAATTTAAAGTTACTGCCATAAGGCATGATCGGGGGGTCCAAGAAGTGCTTATTAATTTCTAGAAGAATCATTTATTGCATGTAGCTTCAAGGCTGATACAGTCTAACATCAAATGCCACCTTATCTTGTGAGTTGATGATTAAACGATAACCTAACCTCACCAAGTCACTAGGTATATCCTATGTCAAAGTTTGAATATTGTTTGGGAGAGAGTGAGACCATATGAACTGGGACCATTTGGGTGGGTTCAACTGAATTGAGTGCCAAGATCCCCAAAACTGAACCTCTGGCACCAGTAGAAACATCTTCTCCTCTGTTTGATGAGTGGTCCAGTCTTGCTCAGAGACTCCGTAATGACCTTGTTGAGGTAGTTTTCTTGCAAGGGGATGCCAGTTTTCCTCCTGCTCCAATTCCCACCACTCTTTGTTCTAGATCCATAACTAGAGTCAAACGACATCATGAAGGACAAGTTCAATGTCTACCTTAGGAGGCAAAGGTTTGCGTACTCAAGGAATGGCAAGATTTTGCTCACTTATATTAGGAAAAGCTTAGGGAATATGTGTGGGAATAGATTATGAGAACCTAGGCTAGAAAAGAAGAAATATAATTTAAAATCTGGCTTACTTTACTGGTGTGGGTGCATTTTCTAGAGACTTTGGATTCATTGTTCTAGTTGGTGCAGCTAGGAATGATTGTAACTCTTGGCCTGACTGATTGACCAGAAAGCAGACTCAATGGTGACCTAGTCGAAGGAAACTTAGGTGTCAGAAACCCATGGTATAATGTAGAGGGAGAAATCCAAACACTTAGGAGAAAGGACTATTGGAGTAGGTATCTCAGGTATAATCCAATAACCCACTAAGAGGGCCTGAGGACTCTCTTTTCACAAGAGCATAGAGAAACAAAAGTGTGAGAAATAGATCCTTGAAAAGTGTTACAGTGGAGACCTCTGTAAGTCAGGAAGATGAGAAATGTGACTTTTGAAATGGACATTTTGATTGCAGTGGGTCTGTTGAGACCATGGAGAGGCAGAGAACAAGTAGTCATACTTACATGCCAGCAGCAAGCTTCTGGCAGCAGAGCCAGAGTGGCAATCTGATCTCTGCTGGTAGTTGACTGATCATGAGGCTTCTAGGAATAAAGAGATGGCTATTCTATCAAAATCCACTTGATATATAGAATCAAAAATACTATACATCTGGAAAGTCAAAGGCCTTCACCATTTCCAGAGCACTTTATAAACCTAAAGCCATTGAATGAAGGAGAAACCAGAACCCTGAGATCTTATCAAGAAAATATACTATAAATCTTTCTCCTAGCCTTTCTCAAAGAAACCTGTAGCTATTTAATAACTTAACTCTGCACTGGGAAGAGAACCACCAAGACTGGTGAGGGCTGATTGGATTCTAGTTTTCATTAACATTAATCCCATAAGACTCTGAATACTACAGTGGTGTCTAGAGGTGATAAATGAACTTTGGGTTTGAGCTTGTCTCTCAGTGGCCCTACTGAGTTTGTGAAGCCCTCTTGTAATTATTTCCCTTACTCTTAAATGTGTAGTTGGAATATGCATGTGGCCTGCTTAGTCGCTTCAGTCCATGTCCAACTCTTTTCGATACTACGTACTATAGCCCACTAGGTTCCTCTGTTCTTGGGATTCTCCAGGCAAGAATACTGCAGTGGGGTGCCATGCCCTCCTCCAGGGGATCTGGGGATCGAACCTGCGTCTCTTACATCCCCTGCATTGGCAGGTGGGTTCTTTACCACTAGCGCCACCTGGGAAGACCCTTTGAAAGGAATACCACATAATTAATGTTCTATCCTTCTCAATCAAAACATCAGGAGTCACGTGATATTGATTGGTTGTGTTCAGTTGGAATTTGAGATTGCTACTCACCATTTTGGGCACCTTGTCAAATAAACCAAGAGGCAAAGAGGGGTCAGTTCTGTGTCAGGGAAGTGTTTCAGCGGGGTAATCCAGGGGAAATAGGATTGCTGTTGTACTATGGGAGTAGGGAGAGGTCTTTCTGGAATCTTCTGGTAAGTTCTTCTTGGACATTTCATAGTAGGGCCATGCCCACTGGTAAAAGTTACATTAAATTATATATTTAATATGCATTTTAATTTAATTATATATTTAACAATAAATTTTAGCAGAAGACTACAGAAATCTAGCAGCCAGGATCCCTGAGGGTTTATTCCCGAGGAATGAAGATCTGGGTCACTCTACCAGCTAAATTATTTGGCCCAGCTGTGATGCTGGCAAGTAACCTATAATAGGCTGTGGAGGAAAACAGCTATAAATGCCCACTGTAGACTTGTAGATGTCTCTGGAACTGCTATGGCCACCAATGATCTCATCCTTGTTGTGTTATGTGTATTTTTTTTTAAACACATTAACCATTTCTCCTCCTTCATTTTCAGTTTTCTCAAAACTTTATAAATGGTCTACTGATGGTGGTTAATTTTACAAGTTAATTTATACAGTATGGAATATCATGATGGAATTGTTTGTAGAGAAGGAATAAATATTACCCAAAGATAGATGCAGAGACTTATGGAAATTTGGGTCTCTACTTTTGAGAGGAGGTGAATACATTTGTATTTCTTTGTTTTTGTTTTGTTTTTTTTGGTACAGGGAAAATTACTGTTTGGAAGTTTAAATATGGAGAGAAGGTAAGTATGGATGTTGAATTTTGTTGTTCTGTCACTCAGTCATGTCTGACTCTTTGCTGACCCCAAGGACTTCGGCATGCCAGGCTTCCCTGTCTTTCACGATCTCCCAGAGTTTGCTCAAACTCATGTCCATTGAGTCAGTAATGTTATCTAACCATCTTATCCTCTGCTGCCCCTTCTCCTCCTGCCCTCAATTTTTCCCAGCATCAGGGTTTTTTTTTTCTAATGAGTTAGCTCTTTGAATCAGGTGGCCAAAGTACTGGAGCTTTATCTTCAGCATCAGTCCTTCCAATGAATATTCAAGGTTGATTTTCTTTAGGATTGACTGGTTTGATCTCCTTGCTGTTCAAGGATGTTGAATAGCTAGAGGAAAAGTCTATGGGATTTACGGTGGATTGGTGCTCAATATCCATTCAAGCTTTCATCTGTGAACTTTCCCAATCTGCAGAAGTTAAAAAAAAATTTTTTTTAAACCCAGACTCTCTTGCAGCTAAGGTTTTGGATGTTGTTAGGCTGGGCCAATCAAACACCCTTGTGCAAGATTTAGAAGGCAGAAGTGAAATGGAGGCTGTATTTCTGCTGTGCTTGCTTTTTTTCTGAAAAGCACCGTCATGGAGGGATACCTCCACCCCAACACTCCCCCTGCCCTGAAGCAGCATTAACTCAGCTGGCTTGAGTGCTAAGAGGCAGAGCATGAAGCCTCCCTGCTGGTGTATATCAGAGCAGGGATGGGGCAGCTTCCTACTGGGGCAGCTTCCTCACTCTAGCAGCTTCCTGCCACGGTCCTGGAGCCAGATGTTTCCTGACCCAGAAGAGGCAGAAACTCCTCTGGTGACCCATTTCAGCACTGAAGCTTTCTGCTCTTGAAACTTGTCATGGAGCCTATTTATTCAGCTTTCCCAGTGATTCAGTAAGTCTTTATAGTAAGCTTACAGTCAGTGAAAGTCGCTCAGTTGTGACTCTGTGACCCCATTGACTATAGAGTCCATGGAGTTCTCCAGACCAGAATATTGGAGTGGGTAGCCTTTTCCTTCTCCGGAGGATCTTCCCAACCCAGGTCTCCTGCATTACAGGCAGATTCTTTTCCAGCTGAGCCATCAGGGAAGCCCAGGATACTGGGAGTGGGAGGCCTATTCCTTCTCCAGTGGATCTTCCCAACCCAGGAATTTAACTGGGGTCTCCTGCATTGCAGGCAGAGTCTTTACCAACTCGGTTATCAGGGACGCCCGTCATAAATGTTTTTCCTGCTTAAACTAGCTATAATAGATTCTGTCCCTTGCATGGAAATCCTGATCAATATAAGAGCTTAGGAGCCCACTGTCCTGTGCAATACTTTACATGAGGAGTGAGCAAGGTTCAGGTATAGCTTCTTCACTACTTATTATGTTCTGCATTCTGGAGAGAAATTTGTCAAAAATTACACATCAGTCTATAACTTTATCTTTTGTTGCTCTTTCATCAACCTTTGATTCTGATAGGAAACAGTTAAGGTCTGAGAAGTGTAAGACCAAAAGTTATTGAGACACCCAGGGGTTAACAGGGACATGTGTCACACCCTCTACAACAGCATTTCTTAAACTTGCCAGCACATTAGAATTGTCTGGGGAGTCTGAAAAATTTATAATTCATGAACTGTCCCCAGACTCATTAAATCAGAAATCTCTGTGTGTGGGACCCAGAATTCAGTACTTAAAAAAAAAATTATTTACTTATTTGGCTGCACTGGGTCTTAGTTGCAACATATGGGATCTATTTCCCTGACCAAGGACTGAATCTGAACCCCCAGCACTGGGAGGGCAGAATCTTAGCCGCTGGACCACCATGCTGGGAAGTCCCAGCATTCAGTATTTTAAAACTGCTCAAGCAGAGAAGGCAACAGCAACCCACTCGGGTACTCTTGCCTGGAAAATCCCATGGATGGAGGAGCCTGGTGGGCTGCAGTCCATGGGGTCGCTAAGAGTTGGACACGACTCAGTGGCTTCACTTTCACTTTTCACTTTCATGCACTGGAGAAGGAAATGGCAACCCACTCCACTGTTCTTGCCTGGAGAATCCCAAGGACGGCGGAGCCTGGTGGGCTGCCGTCTCTGGGGTTGCACAGAGTTGGACACGACTGAAGCGACTTAGCAGCAGTAGCAGCAGCAGCAAGTGATTCCATTGTGTATCCAAGTTTGGAGAAGCACTGCAGTCTGGAAGAGAGAGAGGTCAGTTCTCATGTTATGTATGAGTTGCAGTTGAGAAGAAATAAGACACTACATAGTGGCAAATTTACCATGTCACAGTCACAAAATTGAAAGAGGTCTCATTGGGCTACAATCCAGGCTGGTTCTTTTCTGAGAACTCTAGGGGAGAATCTGTTTCCTGCCTTTTCCAGCGTTCTAGAAGTTGCCTGAATCCCTTGGTTCTTGTTTCCCTTCCATCCTCAAAGCCACCAAAGAATGGCTGTCTTTTCATGACGCTGTCTCCCTGGTTTTGACCCTTCTGCCTCCCTCTTCCAATTTTAAGGCCCCTATGATGACACTGAGATAATCCAGGTTAATCTTTTCCTATCAAGGTTAGTTTATTAGCAACTTAATTCCACCTTCAACCTTATTTCCTTCTTGCCATGTAATTTAACATATGCACAGGTTTTGGAGGTTAAGATATGGACATCTTTGTGCGGAGGGGCATTATCCCGCTTTTCATAAGAAAATAAGAGACAAGATTGCTGGGGAAAAGGCATCCTAGGGATTCCTTCCCCACAATTTTAGAATTAGAAGAGGCAATTGGAGGGGCCAAGGAACTCAAAAGTTACTGCACAATTAATTTAGAAATAAGTGGGAGCCTGGTACACTCTACATTCATACTTCTTTAAGAAGCATGGTTAGCTAGAATGGACTGCTAAGAAATTAAGTAGGGTCTTCCCTGATGGTCCAGGGAATGACTCCAAGTTTCCAATGCAGGGGGCCTCAGTTTGATCCCTGGTAGAGGAACTAAGAATCTCCATGCTGCACCCAAGCCCACGTGCAGCAACTACTGAGCCCTTGCACCTCAACTAGAGAAGCCTGTGGTTCCCAATGAAGAGTCTGCATACTGCAATGAAGACCCAGAGCAGCCAAAATAAATAATAGATTTTAAAAAGAGAAATTAGAAGACTTCCCTGGTAGTCCAGTGGTTAAGAGTCCACCTGCCAATGCAGGGGACACGGACAGGTTTGATTCCTAGTCTGGGAAGATTCCACATGCTGCGGGCAACTGAGCCCATGCACAACTACTGAAGCCTGAGCTCTAGAGCCTGTACTCTGCAACAAGAGAAGCCACTGCAACGCGAAGCCTGCGCATCACAACGAAGAGTAGCCCCCGCTCACCGTAGCTAGAGATAGCCTGTGGTCAGCAACAGAGACTCACTGCAGCCTAGAAACTGATTAATTAATTTAAAAATAAATTAGATAATATTTGAGATTGTTTAGTCTTGCCACTTTCCTCTTATTGGTAAACTTATGTTTATTATGTTTCAATGATTTGAAACTTCTTTGCAGTCCCCTGAATGCCTGGCTATAGATAATGGGAAAATTTGTTGTTGTTATGCAGTTACTAAGTCATGTCTGACTCTTTTTGCAATCCCATTGGCTATAGCCCACCAGGCTTCTCTGTCCACAGGGTTTTCCAGGCAAGAATACTGGAGTGGTTGCCATTTCCTCCTCCAGGGGATCTTCCCAGATCAGGGATTAAGCCAGAATCTCCTGCATTAGCAGGCAGAGTCCTTACCACTAAGCCACCAGAGAAGCCCCTAATGGGAGAATACAAACAGGCAAAGCTTATGGTTTGCTGACCTCTGCTTAGGAACCAAGGGGCTTATCATAAACAGGTGGTCCTGCTAGCTAATTGTTTTCCCCTCTTCAAGAGCTATTCTATAGTAACCATTCTAAAATGAAAATTATGCTTTTGGCAGATGTCCTTCAAGATTTATTGCTTCATATCTGGCAACCGCTGCTGCAGGCGAATTCATCTAGTTCCCCCAGGGGCACATTTTGCAGCTAATTCATCCAGGCAGGTTCACTGGGAAGCTGACAGCATTTCTGAGATGGCTTTTTTTTTTTTTTTTTAATTTTTGACCTTGCTGAATGATTGCACACACCTGCTTTAAGCATAGTCCATGCCAAGAGCATCAGAGCCTTGATCTGTGATATAGAATGCCACAACCTTCACCTTCATGCTAGCATAGACCCTGGATCTCAGGGAAATTCCTGGCTGTGTCCTTTGTACCCTGCAGATGCTGATTTAACCACTTGCTCATCTGACCTCAAAAACTTCTGTAGCTACCTTAAAAATTATTATTTTTTTTTTGGACCACACAGCATGAGGGATCTTAGTTCTCTGACCAGGGATTGAACTCATACCTCCTGCAGCAGAAGGGCAGATTTTCAACCACTGGACCGCCAGGGAAGTCCCATCTGGATCTACTTTTAACCAACATCTTGGATTATTTACCAGGTCCTTCCTTGACTGAGAACTTATAATCTGTGCTTCTCTGGGGTCACACTAAATGGGAATGGGGGCGGAGTGTGGTTGCAAAAATGGGAATGAGCTGGATATCTCTGGCTCACTGGCTGTCCCCAGTCCAGACTGGCAGGCTGGTCAGCCTCGGCCTGGCCTAAAGTTTCTCCTTGTGATTCCAGCGGCCCCTGCCCTTCCCTCCTCTCTAGGTTTGACCCGGGCTCCTAGGTTGCTGGAAACTTCTCTCTCAAGCTAAATTCAAGGCACAATTATAGGCTCTATATAAGCCATCATGGGCTTTCCTCAGTCTCAACTTTCTATTTTTATTTATATTGTCCCTGCTGCTGATTGTTTATTCTAACCTACATTACATCACAATATTATTGTATGTGTTTTTGTTGAAAAGCTTTTCAATGCCTCCACGAACTAATACAGAACACAAATAAGTATGCAGAATAGTAACCCTGATGTTTCTGCCCCCATTAGGAGATTGCTGATGGTGTCAGCTGTGTATTTTCTGTCTCTACATTGAAAGGAGAGAGGGATGGTGCCTGGTTGTCACTTGTTCCACTGTGTGGATCATGGGAGGTCTTGAACTTTATCCAACCAGGCACTTTTTCCAGATATTCTGGATAGACAAATGGTCTACAAAACTATAACCCATCAGGATTTTGTCTCAAGACTAAGTAGGAAAATTTATCACCTGGGTCTTTCATTTTTGTAAAACATGCAAACCATCCCCAACCAAAAAAAAAAAACAAAAAACAAAAACCAAAACACAAAAAACCAAGGATCACCTAAATATAGCTAACTGAATCTTCTATCTTGGAAAAACACTTTTGATAAATAAAAAGCATAGAGTATAACTCAGTTGGCAGCATCTAATAATCAAATTTAGAAAAAGGTCATTTTGGATGGTGCATCTAGGGTAGAAGTTGTCCTCAGGAAGATTTGGAAAACTTGTCTGATTCTTGGTCTCTCCTGGTCTCCTTCCTTTCTCTCCCTCTCCACCTCATACTGCACATTCCTTTTTGACGTCTCCTCCCTTAGCCTGACACCGGATGGAGTTTCCAGGCGAGCCCCACTGTGGTGCTAATAATAGCGATAGCTGCTATTTGTCAAGCCTTTACCACTTGCCAGGCTCTGTGTGAAGCGCCCTGGATACATTACCTCACTCATTCCTCCTGCAGCCCTCCCAGAGGATGGGCATATTTGTGTAATGAGCCCGGACAGACATGGTGCCTAAAACCCCATTAGATCCTTTGTCAGCACTCCAAAGAACAAAGTTATTGGTATTCTTGACTTTTTCATGCTTGGTTTTAAATACGTTGGTGAATATGTTGCTGGTTACAGAAAGGAATGAGCAGCAGGCTATAGGGAATTGGAGTTAGGCTTTGTATGTTTTTTTAATCCTTTTCCTGAGCAGTAATTACTGGTGGTAAATGAAAATACTGGGGGCCATTGTTTCATATTGAAATTTAACTTCTTCCTTCCCTGCAGTTAAAAAAAAAAAAAAAAAAACCAGAAAAACAGCAAGAATGATTAAGAGCCTAAGATGTAAGAAAGTGTTAAGGGTTGAACTCAGCCTCTCATGTCAGGCTCAGGATTAACCATTACGTTTGAATGCTTTGTCCTGTGAGAACAAAAAGTACCAGGTCTCCGTGCTGTATACTTTGCAGGCAAGATATTCCAGGCTGTCTCTGGAGGGTCTGATGTTTTGAGTAGGAGCAAATGAGTCTGCAGAGGATGGCAGGTCAGTGGAGGCTGAGATTTCTGTTTTTGTTTCCTCCTAGACCGTACACCACCTTCTTACCTTCCTTACTGTCCTGGTGATCCCATCAGAGGACAGTTTTCCAAAGTTCCTCTGCTTCACAGGTAAAGCCCTACAGATTGCTCTTAAAGTCAGGACTTCAGGGACGGGCACATGTTCCCCAATCAGTCAGCAAGGTTCTCACACGGGGGCACAGAGCCAACATGTTGGGGCACAAGGGCACTGAGGGAGCACAATCTTGCATCAGACGCTGAAACTCTTTCATCACATGTTCTGACAATGACACTAGAAAACCACAGCTGAACACTGATGCAACAGGATAGAAGGAGCTGGTAGCCCTGGGAGTTAACCTACCCTTGCAAAAGGGAAGAAGGAAAGAAAAATAAAGACCAGCTACATTTTACGTGAGACCATCCCATGTCTTTTTGGAGGACCTAAGGGAATATAATTATGTCACTTAGAGGGAAAGGGATGAGGTATGCTGAAGACTCATCAGAATTTTATCATTTCTTAGTTTTATTAACATGAATAATGTGTATGCAGCAGTTTTCTTCTTGAAATTGTCTTTAACTTGTGAATGAAATCTTTCATTATAAAAACTAAATTACTATAGTGGGCTAGATAATAGCTCCCAAAGATATTGGGTTCTTGTCCTTGAAACCTGTAAATGGTTCCTTATTTCAAAAAATTCTTTGCAGGTGTGATTGAGTGAAAACACTTGAATTGGAAGGATTATTCAGAATTATCCAATAGGCCCTACATAATCACAGTATACTTTTAAAAATTTTTTATTTTTATTTTTTTAAGATTTCTTTGATGTGGACCACTTTTAAAGTCTTTATTGAATTTGTTACCATAGTACTTCAGTTTTATGTTTTATTCTTTTGGCCACGAGGCATGTAGGATCTTTGCTCCCCTACCAGGGATTTAACCTGGATCCTCTGCATTGGAAGGCAAAGTCTTAACCACTGGACTACCAGGGAAGTCCCCACAGTATAATCCTTTTAAGAGGGAAATAAAAGGAGATGACATACAAGGAAGAAGAGGAGAAGGCAATATGAACATGGAGGTAGAGATCAGAGGGACATAGTCACAAGCCAAGGAATGCTGGCAGCTCCCTGAAGCTGGAAGAGTCAAGGGACAGAATCTCCCCAGAGCCTCTGCTGAACACTTGGTATTGGGCGAGTCATGCTGATTTTGGATATCTCAGCTCCAGAACTGTGAGGAAATAAATCTCATTGTTTTGAGCCCTCGTTTGTGGTAATTTGTTACACCTGTCATAGAAAACCGATATAAGTACTTGAACCTAGGGAATTAAATTCTTAAGTCATGAACATAGGTCTCTCTACTGAAAAATAGGTCAGTACATTATGTGCTTGTAGAAAAGGAGACATGGGAAATGGGCAGCAAGTTTTGCCTCTTGGAAGGGGAACCAAGAAACTAAGAGTCTAAGGTAAGAGGCAGACTTACTGTTCATTTTATATATTGTGATTGTTTGAATTTTTTCAAATGTGCATAATCCTTTAAAAACACTTTTAACTTTGGGATAGTTTTACATTTACAGAAAAATTGCAAAAATCATACAGAGAGTTCCCATATACCTAAACCCAGTTTCCCCTATGATTAGCATCTTACGGGTATGTTTCATTATACACACTTTGTCACAGTGAACTCATTTTAATACATTACTATTAAGTAAAATCAATACCTTGTTCCAATTTCCCTAGTTTTTTACCTATTGTTCTTTTTCTTTGCCAAGATCCCACCTACAGCACCACATTTCATTTAATTGTCATGTCCTGTTGGGTTCCTCTTGGCTGAAACAGTTTCTCAGACTTCTCAGATGACCTTTAGAGGAGTCAGTACTGGCTACTAGTCAATAGGATGTCTCAGTTGGGATTTGTCTGATGTTTTTGTCATGATTAGCTGGATCGTGGAAAAAGCAGTAGAGTTCCAGAAAAACATCTATTTCTGCTTTATTGACTATGCCAAAGCCTTTGACTGTGTGGATCACAATAAACTGTGGAAAATTCTGAAAGAGATGGGAATACCAGACCACCTGATCTGCCTCTTGAGAAACCTATATGCAGGTCAGGAAGCAACAGTTAGAACTGAACATGGAACAACAGACTGGTTCCAAATAGGAAAAGGAGTACGTCAAGGCTGTATATTATCGCCCTGCTTATTTAACTTATATGCAGAGTACATCATGAGAAACACTGGACTGGAAGAAACACAAGCTGGAATCAAGATTGCCGGGAGAAATATCAATAACCTCAGATATGCAGATGACACCACCCTTATGGCAGAAAGTGAAGAGGAACTAAAAAGCCTCTTGATGAAAGTGAAAGAGGAGAGTGAAAAAGTTGGCTTAAAGCTCAACATTCAGAAAACAAAGATCACGGCATCCGGTCCCATCACTTCATGGGAAATAGATGGGGAAACAGTGGAAACAGTGTCAGACTTTATTTTTCTGGGCTCCAAAATCATTGCAGATGGTGACTGCAGCCATGAAATTAAAAGATGCTTACTCCTTGGAAGGAAAGTTATGACCAACCTAGGTAGCATATTCAAAAGCAGAGACATTACTTTGCCAACAAAGATCCATCTAGTCAAGGCTATGGTTTTTCCAGTGGTCATGTATGGATGTGAGAGTTGGACTGTGAAGAAAGCTGAGCGAAGAATTGATGCTTTTGAACTGTGGTGTTGGAGAAGACTCTTGAGAGTCCCTTGGACTGCAAGAAGATCCAACCAGTCCATCCTAAAGGAGATCAGTCCTGGGTGTTCATTGGAAGGACTGATGCTAAAGCTGAAACTCCAGTACTTTGGCCACCTCATTCGAAGAGTTGACTCATTGGAAAAGACTCTGATGCTGGGAGGGATTGGGGGCAGGAGGAGAAGGGGACAACAGAGGATGAGATGGCTGGATGGCATCACCGACTTGATGGACATGGGTTTGGGTGAACTCCAGGAGTTGGTGATGGACAAGGAGGCCTGGCGTGCTGCGATTCATGGGGTTGCAAGGAGTCGGACACGACTGAGCAACTGAACTGAACTGACCTGAGACTGGGGCATGTATTTCTTTTCCAATTAAAAACTCCCAGGTGGCAAAGTGGTAAAGAATCTGCCTGCCAATGCAGAAGACACAAGAGATGTGGGTTCGATCCCTGGGTTGGGAAGATCTCCTGGAGTAGGAAATGACAACCTGCTCCAGTATTCTTGCCTGGAAAATTCCATGGACAGAAGGAGTCTGATGGACTACAGTTCACAGGGCTGCAAAGAGTTGGACATGACTGAGCGACTGAATACGCAATCAAAAAAAGAAATACATTATTAGCACACTAAAAATATTTATGTAGATTATTGAGAGGATTAAAACAGTGTGTGCATGTATGTGTGTTAGGTAGGACTGATATTCTAAACATATTGAATATATATATATATATATATACATATAGTATGCTGATATACTGTATATATCAAAGGGCTTCCCTGATGGCACAGTGGTAAAGAATCTGCCTGCCGATGCAGGAGATGAGGGTTTGATCCCTGGGTCAGACCAGAAGATGCATGCATGCATGCTAGATTTTATATATGTCTCTCTATATATATATGAAGTAGGATAAAGTAGTAAAGGAGATCTAGGTTACAATTTCAACCCTATCACTTGCTAGTTCTGTGATCTGGGGTGAATAACCTCTCTATGCCTCATTTTTGAAATTTGTAAAATGGTGATAATAATATGTGCTTGATAGACTGGTGATGAGTATTTTAAAATATATGTAAAACTCAAATGCAGATATAAAAAATTTTCTATTGTTCTTAAGTATAATGTTGTCAGATAAACTACATGCAAGGAATTGTGACTAGTTTGCTTGTTTTAAGGGTCTGTTCAAATAAAGCGACCAAGTGATTGCTTTAACTATATTCATAAACATCTCTGCCTTGTGATGAATTATCTGTGAAATACTTATTGAGAGTCTACTAGAGGTGAAATTTTGTGCGACACAGAATTATACAAGACACAGTGCTTGCTTCCAATCTAATGAGGCAGGACCAAAATGACCCATGAGTGCAGAAGGAGAAGGGTATTTCTGGAAACTGGAGCAGGTTTGTCTTGAAATATAGGTGGCTAGAATTTTTATACTTTATCTTCTCTTGATTATCAGCATATTGGAATTACACTGCAGAAAATTTGGAAGAGTGTAGTCAAGTAGAAGAAAAATACCCAAACATAATCTATTTTGGCATAGTTCCCTCTAGTGTTTTTTAACTATGAATTTTAAAAGCTACTGAGATCATATAGTAATATAGTATTCAGTTTTTTTTCACCACCTACTAAGTAATAATCATTTTTTCATGAAATTCATGAAATTTTCTTCTTAAAGCATCATTTTAAGTAGCTGCATACTATTTCCTTGCACTAATAGGAAATAGGTCTGGCCATTGTGAAAGAGACAGAACAGTGACTTAACCAAGATAGAAATGTGTTTCTCTGTTGTGGCAGCTTGAGCTGTTATGAAGCTCTGTGAAGCTGCCAGAGGCTCAGGCTCTTTTCTTGCATTGCTTTGCCATCTCCAGGTGTGGTCTTTTCTGCATGGTCCAAGATGTCTCACCACCATGCTTATGTGAAAATCAAAAAGTTGTGGGGGGCGGGGGGAAAGGGGGGAAGGCATACCCCTAATGTCCATCACTTCTGTTCATATTACATTGGCCATATCTAGTCATATGGCCATAATCAGTTGCAAGGAAGGATGGGAATCATAGTATTTATTCTGGGTGGTTATATGCCCAACTAAAATCCAGGGTTTCTACTACTTTAGAAGGATAAGACAGATACTGAGGCTCAGCTAGCAATTTCTGCCACACTTTGCCTGGCCATGTAGTCTTCTGCTAATGTAAACCATGTATTTTTGCTAGAGATTTTTAGTGTCTCCATTTTCTTTTGCTTTAATGATAAATCTTTATATTTTTGTGCTTGTGTGTGTGGCTAGCCGCTCAGTCATGTCCGACTCTTTGCGACCCCATAGGCTGCAGCCCATCAGGGGATTCTCTGCCCATGGGAATTCTGCAGACAAGAATACTGGAGTCGGTAGCCTATCCCTTCTCCAGGAGATCTTCCCAACTCAGGAATCAAACCGAGGTCTCCTGCTGTGCAGGCAGATTCTTTACTATCTGAGCTACCAGGGAACCTCATTGTTTTTTGCTTGCCAAGTTTCAAATGTTTGACATATCAATTCATTTAAAGCCTCGCAATAATCTTATAGATAAATATTATCATCCCTATTTTAAACTGAAGAGAGTAAAGTTAAGGTATTTGTTCAAGGGAACGTGACTAGTTAGTAGAGTGGCCAGATTTGAGCCTAGAGTCCAAATTCTGTAACTATCACTGTGCTTCTCATTTTTACCAAGAACTGATTATTTCCTTAGGAAGATTTCTTGAAGAGGAATTAGTGGGTTAAAGGGTATGGGCATTTTTGGGGGGAGGAGGGATGTTGAGCAAAAAAAAAAGAAAAGTTGGGGATTCTAATTCTTTGACAAGGAATTGAACCTGGGCTCTCAGCAGTGAGAGTGTATAGAGTTCTAACCACTGAATGGCCACAGAATTCCCAAAGTGCATGGACATTTTAAAGGCTAGCGATATATTTTCCTCAATTACTTTATAGAAAATTTATACTAAGTGGCCGTTCCCACCAATGAGAAAAAAAGATATGATGTCTTCCAAAACTGCTCCAAAATAAATCTTCCTACCTGGTCACGTAAGTCATCCTCTTAGCATCTTCCTGGAACTGGAACTGACCCCATTCTGGAATGGGGAACTGACCCCATTCTCACACTAGGCTTGATTTTTTCTGCACTTCTGCTTCAAGTGTGGTAGTGGTGCTTGTAAATGCAGTGGTTATTTTACACACACTTATACACCCCACGGTGTCCAGCCAAATGTGAAGGAGCTCACTGTATGCTTTTTGAGTTAACATGGGAGACACATATTCCTGCGGAAGTAACCCCAGTGCCTGGCCTTTGTAGGTGTTCAAAAATACCTTCTTACGTGAAGTTATAGGTTCTTCCTGTGCTGGAACAGATCTTTCCTTGTCCCAGCTATTATACGTCAATAAGCTACCACCCCACCACAAGTCTTTCTTACACAGCCAAATTTCACTAAACCACAACAGTACAGTTTTCAATCTTCCTTCCCCGCCACACCTCAACTTCCTGACATCTAGCTTCATGTCAGTTTTGTTGTTGTTTAGTTGCTCAGTTGTGTACAACTCTTTGCAACCTCATGGACTGTAACTTTCCACTTCATATGTCCATGGGATTTCCCAGGCAAGAATACTGAACTGGGTTGTCCTTTCCTTCTCAAGGGATCTTCCCAACCCAGGGATCTAACTCACGTCTCCTACACTACAGGTGGATTCTTAACCACTGAGCCACCAGTTTCATCCTTCCAAATGCCTTTTTGAATTTTGCTTTTCTTTCAAGTGGAGAGCCAGTTATTCATAAACTATTCAATACCATTTATTTATAATCCTGGAGTAGGTAGCCATCTCCTTTTCTGGGGGATCTTCCCAACCTAGGGATCAAACCCAGGTCTCCTGCATTGCAGGCAGATTCTTTACCATCTGAACCACTAGGGAAGCCCTGAAAATGTCTTTTTGAAAGAGAGTTCTTGGAATCCTGATGTCAATAGCAACAGAAGACAGCACAGTATGTTAAATCCACCACCATATTCCCCTAGAGCTTCCCAGGTGGTGCTAGAGTAGATTTCCCGTAAATATTTATTGGATGAATGAATATATCTAATGATCCCTTCTTAATTAGAAAATCATGAAATCTTTCATCTAGAAGGATTCCAACAACCCAAAACATGGTACAGGCATAAAATATAAATTGCTTCAGGGAAACAGGCAGACAGTTATCCGTGCTGTCAATGGGGTGGAGAGAGAGATAAGGAGGTGAAGGCAACTTCAATGGTGTCTTGTGTGTTTCCCTGACATTCATTACAAGGGAATAAATTCATGTTTCATTTTTTAAAAACATAAAATGTAAGCAAAATAATTTAATATATATCTCAATTTAAAACAGGTAATTATGACTGTAGAGCCTTAAAGGTTTTTCTAGTGTATTTCTAGGATTAAATCTTGATTATTTAAAACTGACGAGAAGGACCAGAGTCTTCCACCGCACAGCACTTGGTGTCATGACATCATGATTACACATCCAACATTAGGCTTACCCTGAATGGCCATTTTATTGTCAGTTCAGTCCAGTTCCGTCACTCAGTCATGTCTGACTTTTTGCGACCACATGAATTGCAGCACGCCAGGCCTCCCTGTCCATCACCAATTCCCAGAGTTTACCCAAACTCATGTCCATTGAGTCGGTGATGCCATCCAATCATCTCATCCTCTGTCGTCCCCTTCTCCCACCTTCAATCTTTCCCAGCATCAGGGTCTCTTCAAAGGAGTCAGCTCTTCGCATCAGATGGCAAAAGTATTGGAGTTTCAGCTTCAGCATCAGTCCTTCCAATGAACACCCAGGACTGATTTCCTTTAGGATGGACTGGTTGGATCTCCTTGCAGTCCAAGGGACTCTCAAGAGTCTTCTCCAACACCACAGTTCAAAAGCATCAATTCTTCGTCACTCAGCTTTCTTTATAGTCCAACTCCCACATCCATACATGACCACTGGAGAAACCATAGCTTTGACTAGATGGACCTTTTTTGGCAAAGTAATGTATCTGCTTTTTAATATGCTGTCTAGGTTGGTCGTAACTTTCAATCCAAGGAGTAAGCGTCTTTTAATTTCATGGTTGCAGTCACCATCTGCAGTGATTTTGGAGCCCAAGAAAATAAAGTCTGCCACTGTTTCCAGTGTTTCCCCATCTATTTCCCATGAAGTGATGGGACTGGATGCCATGATCTTCGTTTTCTGAATGTTGAGCTTTAAGCCAACTTTTTCACTCTCTCTTTCACTTTCATCAAGAGGCTCTTTAGTTCTTCTTCACTTTCTGCCGTAACTAAATACATGTTTATTTCAGATTTCTAACACAAACACAAGCTGCTCCCATTTTTCCTTTCTCCCATGCCCCCCTTTTCTTCTGCAACAAGTGCAAGACTGTGCTAGGAACCATGTGAGATATAAAGAACGTATACTTGGCTCCTTCTTTCAAAAACATTGTGTATTGGCTTGGGAAATAAAATAAATGAAAAGGAAACAGATGATCTGTTATAGAAGAGATAACACCACAGGCCCGAAATGTATGTGATTAAGTTCAAAAGTGTAAACCCATAGGAGATGGTATGAGGTGTCACTGTTGGTGCAGATTAAAATAGAGCTGACCGTACAGGTGTAAACAAACCATAACCCTGCTTAACTTGTTTAATTCCCTAATTGAGTGATAACTTCAGTACTAGTTACCACTATTCTCAAATTGTTACTGTATTATTAACTAACAAGTATTTATCCTTAACATAAGCAGTGAAAATAGAGTCCTACAAAGTTATTTTTGCCAATAGGTCCCATTTCTGCTAAAAAAAAGTGGTATGCTCAGACTTAAACTGTCACGAGTCCACACTTACTGTCACTTGGGAAGATGTCTCTCAGACTGTACCCAGTATCACACAGCCAGTAAGAGATAGAGCATGAGTTGAACCAAGCAGTCTACCCTCCAAAGCTGCAGGCTTAGCCATCATCTTCCAGAAAGGGAAGGGAAAACATAACCCCAGTTGTGTATTTACCATGAGTCAGGCACTCTGTTAAACACTTTTATCTGCACTATTTCATTTAGTCTTTGTGACAATACTTAGAAATAGCTGTTATAATCCACAGTTCTGTAAATGAGGAAGAAGATAGGCTCCCAGAGGTTAGGTTAGGTAAGTTAACTAACATTGCACAGCGGGTAAGTAGTAGAGCTGGGATTCAAGTCCAAGTCTTTCTTACTCCAAAGCACGCGCATGTTTTATTATTTCAGGTAATAATGATAAACATCTTTCAAAACACAGTAGTGGAAGACTAATAAAAAAAACAGTGTTTGATGATGTTGAGAATCTATACCCTCTGCTAGTCTTGCTCCATATCGGGCTCGTGTTTGTTAGCAAGTTCACTTCGACATTTCTCTCCAATCCCCACCATCTCCCTCTGGCAGCCTCTCCTACCCTGTGGTCTCCTTTTTCTTTCACCCTTCAGTTCCTGATTGTTCCCATCTTTAATTTCCATTAATAACTGTCTGAATGCCCCCATAGCTCTCTCATGATATGTCCTTTTGGCATAATAACTTGTATGAAAGTAGTTTTGTAATGTGTGTTTGTTGTTTTTGTCCTACCCTGAATATCCTGAGGGCAGGAACTACATCTCATTTATTCATCTCCGTTTCTCTCAGTGTTGGTGCTCACAGAGTAGTCAATCAGCAGTTCTTCTTTGACTCGAATCCCCCTTGTTGCCCATAAATGTCTATTGTAACTCCTCTTCCCCATCCTTGTGTTCCCACCTCTCACTCTCCCACCCGATTCTCAACCTCTCCCAGTTCCCACCCTTCACTCTCAACCTACAGTGTCCTGAGCACAGAGATAACTCAATAAATAAGACCTTCTGCCTTGATGGCCATGTCCTCCATCTGTGCTGTCCAAGATGGCAGCCACTGGCCACTTGGGCCATTGAACACCTGCAATGTGGTTTGTGCAACTGAAGAACTGAAATTTTACATTTCACTTCATTTTAAATAAAATTGACTAATAATTGACTAAAATGACATTTAAATTAATTTAAATAACCACTATCATATTGGATAATTTCCAAACATGGAACGAACAAGATCCTCAGTTTAAAGCTCAGATTGAAGAACAGGCTTTTGCAATAATTCCATGGAAGGGTATTTTGGAAATACAGAAGTGAGAGCTGTACAATTCATTTCTGGACAGGTAGTTGCTCACAGTTATTCTCAAGTTGTCTGGAATGAGTTATCATGCAAACTACACAAGTCATCTGTGGACTAAACATGTGGACACCATCTATTCTCTATAGGGTGGCAGCTCCATTAAAATAACATTCATGGAACTTTCCTGATGGCTCAGTGGTAAAGAATCTGCTTGCCAATGCAGGGAACACAGATCTGATCCCTGTTCTGAGAAGATCCCACATACCACAGAGTAACTAAGAGCCTGTACCACAATGACTGAGCCCATGCTCTACAGCCCATGAGCCACAACTAATAAGCCTGTGTGCCTCAGCTACTGAAACCCACATGCCCTAGAGTCCTTGCTCTGCAACAAGAGATACCACCTCAATGAAAAGCCTGAGCACCACAACGAAGAGTAGCCCCCACTCTCTGCAACCAGAGAAAGCCCTTGCAAAGCAACAAAGACCCAGTGCAGCCAAAAACACTAATAATAAAATAATTTTAAAAATAGCATTCATATCTGTAGGGTAAAATGGGGAGATGCCAAAGTGGTCTGTTACTGAATGGACTTTGAGATGCTAACTGGAAAAAATTCCTTCTTTCTTCACCCTCTGCATTTCTGTCAAATTTAATTTTCTTGTTTTCTTTTCCTGGAAATCTAGTGACAGTCAAGAATGTATTGCTGGGAGCCAAATGTGTCATTTTATCTTTGGCAGTTGAAGAACTTTGATATTTCTTTCTAGGGGTAATGCATCGCCACTTAGAGAATAGCTAAGTGGAAATGCACTCTCGAAAGTAGATTTGTTCTACGGGCTTCCTTCGATTTGTCAAAAAGACAAAAATCTCACCAGCCTCACTTTATAATCATGCTCTGAAATTACTTGGAATCATCTTTTACTTACTTTTCTTGTCACTGTTACCTAATATGTGTGGCAGGGGAAAAGAAAAGGAACACATTTACAATTTAATGTTCTGCTTATTACATGTACTGTCAACGCTAATTGTTTTAGGCAAGGTGTCTTATCTTCGATTAAAGTGATCAGTGCCTCTGAGTATAAAAGAAACAGCAGTAGAGTTTCACAACTCTTATTCATAACAGGGTCCTATACTTAACCTTTTCCTGTGCTGGCATCAGTAACTAAGACACAAACCCTGACTTAAGCTATGATTATCTTCAAAATAGATAAACGGCATGCTCATTAATGAAAATCTTTGAGGTTCCTCTGTGCTCTACTCAGTTAGAAAGAGACGCATTAAAAAAAAAAAATCCTCTCATTTTCAGAGAAGGAAGCTGAGACCACCAATCAACTAAGGGTTTTTACTTTCTCAATTTAACCGAATATCAGCAATGTTGAATATTCAACATAGCTTTCAAATCTCAAAATCTCAGCACCATTTTCAAAGTACATCAGGCATCTCATGAAGCTAGCTTTTTGCTCTCAACACAGATCCAACATCTATTGCTTGTATATTTGAGGTTAACAATGGATAATGAGAAAGCAAAAGAAATTTTTATAGTTTTCACAAAATAGGTCAAGTAGAAGAAGACTACTTCATTCTTGTCCTGGCCACATGACCTATATATATATATATATATATATATTTTTTTTTTTTTTCTGGATTCCTCCTCTCTCTTCGGCCTTCATCTCTGCATGAGCAGACCCATCACATCAATGTTATAGCTGGGCAGCTCGAGTTCACAGTCACCTGAGAGGGTCTCAGGGAGAACCTCCTATGCACTAGGCCCTTTCTGGAATGGATCTTCAGTCCTCACATCAACCCTGAGGGCAGGTGATGTTTCCATTTCACAGACAAGACACTGAAGCTTAATCAAGTGAAGTGAATGGTCTTTGATCTACCTGCTAAAAGGGAATGCAAGCTGGACTCAGAAGTCCTGCTTTCCTATGGTTCTAAAGCACCACACCATGCTGCTTTACTGTCCAGAATAAAGGTTCACCTCATACATCTGGAGCTCAGGCCTCGTAGAGCTTCCAAGTACCATCTTATTGGAGAAGCAGAGCTCTGACCTGTGAAATTCCCTGTGGGAGGAAACCTGGCCTGGGCTTGTGTGTTAGGCTGCATTGTGGTCATTCAGCGATGTCTGGATCCGATGCCTGGAACCTGTGAGGATGTTCCCTGACACGGTTAAAGGGACTTTGTTAACAATCTTTTTAAAAACATTTATTTATTTATATGTCTGTGCTGGGTCTTTGTTGCTGCACTTGGGCTTTCTCTAATTGCTGTGAGCAGGGGCTTTTCATTGCAATGACTTCTCTTGTTTCAGGGCACAGGCTTTAGGGCCTGAGGCCTTCAGTAGTTGTGGTACGTGGGCTCAGTAGTTGGGGCACATGGGTTTAATTGCCTGGCAGCATGTGGAATCTTCCCAGATCAAGGACCAAACCCATGTCTTCTGTATTCAAGAGAGGGAGGCAGGAGGACTAAAGTTACTAGTAGGAGATGTGATAGTGGAAGGAAGAGGTTGGAGTGATGCAAGGAAGGGGCCATGGGCCAAGGAATGTGGATGATGTCTAAAACCTGGAAAAGGCAAAGAAATAGATTCTTGTGGAAAACTCCCAGAAGGAATTCAGCCCGGCCAACATCTTGATTTGAGACTTCTGATCTCCAGAACTGTTTTTGTTGTTGTTCAGTCACTCATTCATGTCCAACTCTTTGCGAACCCATGGACTGCAGCACGACATGCTTCCCTGTCCTTCACCACCTCATGCAGCTTGCTCAAACTCATGTCTATTGAGTCGGTGATGCCATCCAACCATCTCATCCTCTGTCGTCCCCTTCTTCTCTTGCCTTCAGTCTTTCCCAGCATCAGGGTCTTTTCTAATGAGTCAGCTCTTTGCTTCAGGTGGCCAAAGTATTGGAGCTGCAGCTTCAGCATGAGTCCTTCCAATGAACACCCAGGACTGATTTCCTTTAGGATTGACTGGTTTAATCTCCTAGGAGTCCAAGAGACTCTCAAGAGGCTTCTCCAACACCACAATTCAAAACCATCAATTCTTTGGCCTTTGGCCTTCTTTATGGTCCAACTCTAACATCCATACATGACTACTGGAAAAACAATAGCTTTGACTAGATGGACCTTTGTTGGCAAAGCAATGTCTCTGCTTTTTAATATGCTGTCTAGATTTGGAATAGCTTTTCTTCCAAGGAGCAAGCATCTTTTAATTTCATGGCTGCAGTCACCATCTGCAGTGATTTTGGAGCCCTCTGAAAATAAAATCTGTCATTGTTTCCCCATCTATTTGCCATAAAGTGATGGGGCCAGATGCCATGATCTTAGTTTTTTGAAGGTTGAGTTTTAAGCCAGCTTTTTCACTCTCCTCTTTCACCTTCCTCAAGAGGCTCTTTAGATCCTCTTCACTTTCTGCCATAAGGGTGGTGTCATCTGCATATTTGAAGTTATTGATATTTCTCCTGGCAATCTTGATTCCAGCTTGTGCTTCATCCAGCCTGGCATTTAGAATTCTAAGAGAATAAATAAGTTTACATTGTCTTAAGCTACTAAATTTGTAAAAATTTGCAATTTCCTATTGTAGCAACAGCAATAGGAAACTAAGGTAGCTTATTAACAGAAAGCAAACAGTCACCCAGGATTGGGCTGGCTGATTGCAGTCCCCATGTATTGGCCCCGGTGATTCCTGATTTTGTTTTTGTTTTTGCACACCACCACAGGAGGGCCTCTTATATGAAGTGTCATGAAGTCCTCAATTTTTAAAAAATTGCTAAATTGTTTTTGTGTTAAATATATCACATGGTGAGGGAAAACCTTTTGCACATCGACTGCTCTGCCTTTGAGATCATGGGCTAGTTTGGGAGACTGGAACCATGTGAAAGTCTAAAGGAGAAGGGTGGTGAAGACCTAAGCCTTTGGAATGAAACTTAGTTGTAATTCCAACTTCAGTGTTTGTTAGCTTTGGGACCTCAGCCTAGTTATTTAACCTCAGCTTTCTCATCTGTTGAATAAGGATAATAACAGTAACTATCTTACAGGGTTTTAATGCAATTAGATGAGACAATTGTATAAAATGGGAGGCGACAGGAACTTCCCTGGTGGTCCAGTGGTTAAGACTCCATGCTCCCAATGCAGGGGGCCTGGGTTTGACCCCTAGTCAGGGAACTAGATCCCACATGTTGCACCTAAAGAACTCATGCACCTCAACTAAGACCCGGCACAGCCAAATAAATAAAAATAAACAAATTTTTTTAAAAAATAGAAGGCAATAATAGTTCCTTTTCAGAGGGCTAATGTAACTTGATTTTTTAAACAAAATAATTTTATTTATTTAATTATTTTTGGCTGTGCTGCATCTTCGTTGTTGCACGAACTTTTCTCTAGTTGCAGTGAGTAGGGGCTAAACTCTAGTTGTGGTGCTCAGGCTTCTCAATGTGGTGTCTGCTCTTGTCGCAGAGCACAGGCTCTAGGGCTTGTGGGCTCAGTAGTTGTGGGTCCCAGACTCTAGAGCACAGGCTCAATAACTGTGGTACATGGGCTTAGTTGGTGTGTGGCATGTGGATCTTCCTGGATCAGGGATCGTACTTGTGTCTCCTGCATTGGCAGACAGATTCTTTACCACTGGGCCATCAGGGAAGCCTGTGACTTTATTTTAACCATGTAAATCTCTTAGAATACTTTTAGATATCTTGTAGAAATCTCATGGCACATAGTAAGTGCTCCATAAATCTTTGTTATTATTTTAATTGAGTAAGGCAGGTAAGCCATGATGGGAACAAAGTAGGACTCTAGACTTTGAAAGACAACTAGTGAATGCCTTACATAAAATGACAGAGCGGGAAGAAAACCAGTATTCTCTGAATGCTTAGTAGGTATCTGGAACTTAATATCAAAGGAAACATTTTGAGGGTTAAATAAAATAAGATACCCCATGCCCAGTGTAGATTGTTGTTTTCTTATCCTGATTATGCAACAGAGTCTTCCAGAATTTAAGTAGTTTACCCAGGATCCCCTGACCTTGGCATGTTCGAAGTCCCTGTCCTTTCCCTCCACCTTGCTGCGTCTAGCTACAAGTAGAACAGAGGTGAGCCCAGAAGGGTGTGTGAGGACACGAGGAGTCAATTTGGCTGCAGTAGGGCTTCCCTGGTGGCTCAGACGGTAAAGAATCTGCCTGAGGGAGACCTAGGTTTGATCCCTGGGTTGGGAAGATCCCCTGGAGAAGGGGAATGGCTACCCACTCCAATATTCTTGCCTGGAGAATCCCCATGGACAGAGGAGCCTGGCGAGCTACAGTCCATGGGGTCACAAAGACTCAGACACGACTGAACGACTAAGCACAGAACAGGGTTGGTACCTGGCTCCTGCTCTGGTCCCTGGCACAGAGTAAACACTATACATACAAATATGCATGCATTTATACATTCATATTTATATTTTTGTATATAAATGATGAATTCGAAACAGCCCAGACACTGTGATGCTGGCCTCTTGGTGACCACCAGATGTCAGTGCTAACAAGGAGTTCCTCCTCTTTGTTTTGTTTCCAGAGCTGAAGTGTCTTCATTTGGGAAATCCCATGGACACAGGAGCCTAGTGAGCTACAGTCCATGGGGTCGAAAGAGTCGGACACAACTCAGTGACTAAACCGCTACCACCACCGCTGGCAGACACAGCTAAGAGAAATTTAACCTGGTCATGGAGCTCATCTTCTAGTTCATGGGAATGTGGAGGGATTTTGGAAGGCTGGGTTATAAATATATATTTTGGCAGAGCCTAGAACCGAATTTGGAAAATATATGTTGGTAAAACAGTTAGCTCTTTAAGATAAAAGTCTAAATCACTGGACTTTTAGGAGAAGGCAGTGGCACCCCACTCTAGTACTCTTGCCTGGAAAATCCCATGGATGGAGGAGCCTGGTGGGCTGCAGTCCATGTCACTAAGAGTCGGACTCGACTGAGCGACTTCACTTTCACTTTTCACTTTCATGCATTGGAGAAGGAAATGGCAACCTACTCCAGTGTTCTTGCCTGGAGAATCCCAGGGACGAGGGAGCCTGGTGGGCTGCCGTCTACGGGGTCCCACAGAGTTGGACACGATTGAAGAGACGCAGCAGCAGCAGCAGCAGCAGCACTGGACTTTTATTGGTGGCTCAGTGGTAAAGAACTCACCTGCCATTGCAGAAGATGTGGGTTTGATCCCTGGGTAGAGAAGATCCCCTGGAGAAAGAAATGGCAACCCACTCAGTATTCTTGTGTGAGAAATCCCATGGATAGAGAAGCCTGGTAGGCTACAGTCCATGGAGTAGCAAAATAATCTGCAGGGCTTAGTGACTAAGCAACAACAAAGATAGATCAAATCATCACATCCGAAGGAAGTATTTGTATTTGGAAGATGAACTTTCCTTGAGGGTGGGCAATTGTGAAAACCAAAGACACTCAGACCCTTAAGAGGTGAAATTTAAGGTAAATTTAAGAGGTGAAAAAGTTATTGATTGGTTATTGATCAGCAAAGGCTTGGAACTGTAGCTTTAAAATTTTAAATCATGAAATGTAATTTACTCACTATGCAAGCCTATACCTATACATATATAATTGAAATAAAAATTTCCTAAAACAATATTTTATGTGCATGTTGGGCTCTCTTGTATTTTCTTTTCTATTGTATTCTTTCATTAAAAAATTCTGGTTGGGACCCACCAAAATGATGACCCACAGTTCGAAAAATACTGACCTATGAGATTATGCCATAGTACGTTTTAGATGAGGTCCTGGATTTTCAATGCTTGATCAGAGTTAAGTTCTAGGGTTAGAGTAGTCTAAGGGGGAAACCCATCCTTCAGGTATAGACTTGGACTCAGATGGAAAATTTGCCTTAAGTTACTTATCCCCTGAACCTCAACTTTCTTGCATGTAAAATGGATATAACAATGCCTCCTCACAGGACTGTTGTGAAGCACCTAGTATGTAACAAGACTTTCAACATATGCCTTGCCCTTCTCTACTCGAAGAGGGTTTTCTTTTTTGTCTTATTTAAAAAATTTAAATTATGTTTAATTGATTGATGATTGCTTTACAACATTGGTTTGATTTCTGCCACGCATCAACGTGAAGTAGCCATAGATGTACATACGTCCCCTCCCTCTTGAACTCCCTCCCACCTCCCATCCTTTCCCACCCCTCTAGATTGTTATAGAGCCCTGGTTTGAGTTCCCTGAGTCTTAGAGCACATTTCCATTGGGTATCTGTTTCACATCTGGCAGTGTGTAGATGCTTCCGTGCTACTCTCTCCACTCATCTCACCCTCTCCTTCCTCCCTCCGCCCTTGTCCATAAGTCTGTTCTCTATGTCGGTGTTTCCACTGCTGCCCTGCAAACAGGTTCATCTACACCATCTTTCTAGATTCCATGTATATTGTATTTGATGGGTTTTATATTATATGTGGCTAGAGAAATTACAATTTAACTAAACCAGAGTATTTCATGTGGAAGGGAGATTATATCCTAAAACCAGTGCCTGGAAATCCTTAAAAATAGAATAATCTTGTGCGAGTAGTTCAGGCATAATCACGCTCAGAGGCAGAGAGCTGGAATAATGCTTCTTAGAGGTTTGGGGAGAGGAAGACATACCCAGTTTACAGTAACAGCTTCACTGGAATTCCCCTGTCTAACTCTCTCCTAGTACTAATCACACAAATGTGAAGTGATCTAAAGTGAAAGTTGCTCAGTCGTGTCTGACTCTTTGACACCCGTGGACTGGAGCCCGCCAGGCTCCTCTGTCCATGGGATTCTCCAGGCAAGAATACTGGAGTGGGTAGCCTTTGCCTTCTCCAGGGCATCTTCCCAGCCCAGGGATTGAACCTAGGTCTCCGCAATGCAGGTGGATTCTTTACCATCAGAGCCACCAAAGAAACCTAAGAATACTGGGGTGGATAGCCTATCCCTTCTGCAGGGGATCTTCCTGACCCAGGAATCGAACTGGGGTCTCCTGCATTACAGGCGGACTCTTTACCAACTGAGCTACCAGGGAAGCCCAATTACACAAATGCTATTGCTCATTTAATGATTTTTCCCTTCTAGGATCTGAGCTTGGCTGGTTAACAGTAGATGCTCAAAATATTGTTGATATTAAGGTAGAACTATGAATGGGCATGTGACTGTGGGTCAGACATCCCATTTGGAGAATTCTAGCTGAGGAGCCCTGTGACATGCTGAGGGAGAGCTGGGCAAACTGGCTTTTTAATTTTCAGGGTAATAAATACTTATTACCAGGGTCATGTGATTTGTTTTATAATTAACTACCTGGGTGTTTTCAGTCTGCAAGAGCCTCTGAATTATGTCACCCGAGGAAGAGACTGATTTCCTAGCGCTTCAACTCTTCTGAATCCCTGACATAAGAATCCATGTGAACATTGGCAGAGTTTTCTTTTTAAGAAATATTTTATTTACTTACTTTTGGCTATGCTGGGTCTCCGTTGCTGCAAGCGGGCTTTCTCTAGCTGTGGATAGCAGGGGCCACTCTATTTGTGGGGCATGGGCTTCTCACTGTCTAGGTGTGGATAGCAGGGGCCACTCTATTGGCAGGGCATGGGCTTCTCACTGTCTAGCTGTGGATAGCAGGGGCCACTCTATTTGCGGGGCGTGGGCTTCTCACTGCAGTGGCTTCTCTTGTTTTGGAGCATGGTCTCTACTTACATGGGCTTCAGTAGTTGTGGCTCTCAGCCTCTGGAGCACAGGTCAATAGCTATGGCTCCTAGGCTTAGTTGCCCTGTGGACCAGGGATCGAACTGTGTCCCTCGCATTGCAAGGCAGATTCTTAACCACTGGACCACCAGGAAAGCCTGGCAGTGTTTTCTTGTGTTGTAATTGTATCTCTGCTCCCCATTAGGTTATAAATTCCCTGAATCTGTTTTGTGACAGTAAAGCCTCTTGTTTTGTGATGTGTCCTGCTCTACGTGTGCATGATCACCTATCCTCACAGCTACCGTAGCAAGGCAGATGTTGTCATATCTCCATTTGATAGATGAAGGCACTGAGGCTCAGAGAGGGTGTAAACCTTCCCCAAGTCACACAATTAGCAGACAGCAGAGTCAGGATTCAGACTTACCTCTCTAAAGCCAGAGTTGGGGTACATGATAAATACTCTAAAGCCAGAGTTGGGGTACATGATAAATACTCTAAAGCCAGAGTTGGGGTACATGATAAATACATGTTGACCTTGCACACTCTTGGTAGGAATGTAAATTGGTTCATCCACTGTGAAAAACAGTGTGAAGATTTCTCAAAAATTAAAATATAACTACCAAATGAGCCAGCAAGTCCACTCTTGGGTATATACTCAAAGGAAACAAAAACACTAATTTGAAAAGGTACATGCACCTCAATGTTCATAGCAGCATTATTTACAGTAACCAAGATATAGAAGCAACATAAGTGTCTATCAATAGATGAATGGATAAAGAAGATGTGGTATATATGTATACCATGTATGTGTATATATATACACACATACGGATCCTGGACCATGTCAGTGGGGGCAAGCTTCAGAACACGGAGCCAGAGGAATCACTATGAAAGAGATAATGCCTTAGGGGGAATGGAAATGAAAAACTCGTAAGCTGTCTGAATCCTCAGTCTGAGGGCCAGAGAGAATGAGAGAGAGAGATTATACACAATCAAGGGAGAGCGAAGGATAAAGAGAAGGAAGGCAGGGAGGTGGAGAAATGCTCTGAGCTCTAAGAACACCCATAGACTCTCTAAGCAGCCCCTGAAGATTTTTGCCTGGATGGGAAGGAGCAGAGAAGGATGCTCCTCATGGCTCTAGCAACTTGCTGGAGTTACAATTGTTACAGTTCAGACCTCTTTCTGTTGTTTTTCAGCCGCTCAGTCCTGTCTGACTCTTTGAGACTCCATGGACTGCAGCACGCCAGGCTTCCTAGTCCTTCACCACCTCCCAGAGCTTTGACATGAGTTCTCTTTGGCCTTACTCAGTTCTAGCTATAGATCATTTTTGGAGACTCATGAAATTTTAGAGTTGGGAAGGACTTTGAAGATTATTTGCTGCCATCCTGTGGTAAGATCTCTCTCTCTCTCTCTAGATAAAGTCACCAGGGATACACAGTGTGAAAACAAGAGGAATAATAACGTTAATGATAAAATACTTGGAGGTGATAGTGAACATACTTTACAATCACTGATGCATGGATGCTGACCAATCAGAAGTGATACAGCAGCAAATCCCTGGTGTGGCTAGACTGGACACGGATTTTCAGCTGTATTCAGCTCTAGCACGTGTGTGCTGGCCATGAGATATATGTATGCTGTGTGTGCTCAGTCATGTCCGACTCTTTGTGACCCTTTGGAATGTAGCTCTCCAGGCTCCTCTGTCCTTGGGATGCTTCAGGCAAGAATACTGCAGTGGGTTGCCATTACCTTCTCCAGGGGATCTTCCCAACCCAGGGATTGAACCCACATCTCCTGCATTGCAGGCAGTTTCTTTACCTGCTGAGTAAGCATTGCCTAATTAAATCCCCAGAAAACCACCAAATGAGAAAACATTAAGTTCAGAGAAGTGACATTAGTGTCCCAGGACACATAGTGAGTAACTGGAAGAGTCTGATTTGAACTTGAGGCT
Organism: Bos indicus; assembly: GCF_029378745.1. Lineage (NCBI taxonomy): Eukaryota > Metazoa > Chordata > Mammalia > Artiodactyla > Bovidae > Bos > Bos indicus. The sequence goes on from NC_091779.1 coordinate 37,480,801, forward strand.
TCTGACTGTAAGGCCCTGACTGCTTAACTACTCTGGGGTGACTTGCGTCTCAGAAGGGCAAAGCTGGGCCAAGGTGGGAACAAGGGAGCATCTGTTTGGAGTTTGAGTTTGAGACATGTAGGTGAGGGAGTGTCCTTTCCATTCTTAGAGAGACTTCTTGATTTCGTCCAATAATGGCCCCCGAGAGTGTCACTCTAGTTTCTTATTTCCCTTAAGGCAGGAAATGAATAGAAAATGGTGACCTCTTTCCTATGTTAAACCTTTCCTGTCCTTTTGGGGAGTGGATTTGAAAAACATGTCCATTATTTTTACTTCAAGCCTCCTCTCCACTTCAAGAGGGCTCTTAATCAAGAAAAATGGCTGGGTTTGGTTCAAGCATGACCCTGCAGGGGGCTGGGGTCCTTGACAGGGTCTGAGCTCTAAGACTCTTCAGCTTTTTCCCCAGCAACGTTGTTTGTTGCTGTTTGGTTGCTAAGTCCTGTCTGCCTCTCTGTAACCCCGTGGTCTGTAACTCGCCAGGTTTCCCCAACACGTATCCATAGTCTTTCCTTCCATGTGCAGCAAAGGACCCAAGTGACTGGCAACCTGACCCAGGGCAAGTTACAACCTCATGGGGGGGACAATTGGAGGACACTGAGGGGGGAGAAACCTATGCCAGACATAAAAGCCTGACGTAGCTTGAATTTCATAAATGAATACATCTTAAAGGGACTTCTTAGTGAAAGTGAAGCCGCTCAGTCATGTCCAACTCTTTGCGACCCTATGGACACCAGGCTCCTCTGTCCATGGGATTTTCTAGGCAAGAGTTCTGGAGTGGGTTGCCATTTCCTTCTCTAGGAGATCTTCCTGACCCAGGGATTGAACCCGGGTCTCCTGTATTGTAGATAGTTGCTTTACTGTTTGAGCCACCAGGGAAGTCCAAAGACTTTTTAGATAGAAGTGAAAAGCGTCTTTGAAAAGACACTGGAAAAACCCCTTGTAGGAAAAAGAACCCCAGTGAAATTTCCCTAATCACTACAGCCTCATTTTTCTATAATAATAATTGGTATTATAATAATTACATAATATTTTGGCAGGAAAAAAGTTGACAAGATTTCCTCTTTTGCTTTTCGGAATATATTTTCTGCCAAGCCTGGCCAAGGACACTTATCTGCCTCAAGAAATTAGGATAATTACAGCAGAAAGAAATCAATGGTATTCACGTTCTGATTCTCAAAATAAGATCTCATTTTGAGGCAACAGACCTGAGAGCAGACATTGTGAAGAGAGATTTTCTCAATTTCCTCACATCCTTCCTTAGCTTATCAAAACCCAGGCCTGGTGAACTAGACAGTCGGGGTTTCATTAGGAGATTGATGGAGGGAGTACCGTGGGTGGCAGAACCCCATCCCTTCCAGTTATTAAAACCCCATCCCTCCCAGCTATTAAAAGAGATGCAGCCAGGAGAGAAGTACCTTCTTTAAGAAGCTGGTGTTACCCAAGCTGAGGAGAACTCCATGGGCAGAGACCTCTGTGCTGCGCTGCCCTGTGCCAGCAGAGGGTATTATGGTATGGTTTGCTCACTCAGACCTCTCTCATTTCCTGTGCAGTGTGGATATCAGGCCGACAGCCAGCAGGTCTGAACAGTAAGCTTGTGTGTGTGGGAGTGAGTCCCAGGGTTGGAGGAAGAAGGTGGAGAAGAGAAGAGGGAGCAGAAAGTCTAGGGAATGGCACTGAAAGATGCCAAATTACCACAGAAGACTATTTAGCTGGGCAAGGACTGGGTTTGTCAACCTGAAGGACCAACAGAGAAGTGAGAGATAAAATAGAGGATCCGTGGTGGTTCAGATGGTTAAGAATCCACCTGCAGTGCAGGAGACCTGGGTTTGATCCCTAGGTTGGGAAGATCCCCTGGAGAAGGGCATGGCAACCCACTCAATATTCTGGCTTGGAGAATTCCATGGACTGTATAGTCCATGGGGTCGCAAAGAGTCGGACACGACTGAGTGACTTTGACTTCACTTGTGGGAAAGATCCCAGCTAAGAAGCTGCAGCATGTGGGAGCTAGTTTCCTGACCAGGGATTGAGCCCAGGCCCCTTGCATTGGGAGCGTGGAGTCTTAGCCACCGGACCATCAAGGAAGTTCCCACCCTATTTAAATAGTTCTCTAATCCCTCTCCAGGCTCTTACACAGCTTTATTATCCCTCAGAATGATTACAGTTTGAGCCTATGTCTTAACAAAATATCACAGACTGAGTGGCTTAAACAACAGAGATTTCATTTTTTCATAGCCTGGAGGCTGGGAATCCAAGCTTAGAGTGTCAGCATGGTCAGGTTCTGGCGAGGCCTCTCCTTCAAGATTGAAGATAGCAGCCTTCTTGCTGTGTGCTCACATGACCTTTCCTTGGCATATGTGTATGTATGTGTGTGTGTATGTGTGTGTAGAGAGAGAGAGAGAGAGAAGATCACAAATCCTGTCAAATTAGACCCCTATACTTGTGGCTTCATTTACCCTATTACCTTCTAAAAGCCCCATCTCCAAATGCAATCACATTGGAGGTTAGGGCTTTAACCTATTGGAGGGACTAGTATTCAGTCCAAGGCATCCTTATAAGTCCACGTTTATTCGAATGCATTTCCACATTTCTTAGAATTGTCTGTGCATTGCTATTCCTAAATTGCCATGACTGTGCCTGCACATGGCAGGCACTCTATCAATATCTGTAAACAGATGAAGGGCAGAATCTTCTCTGTTTATCCTTGTGAGACTGTAAACAAGTTTATGACTCCATTATGATAACACCTCAAACATGCCCCACTGATCAGGCAGGTGCATGTGCTGGTCTTTTACCTGTGTTTCCGATAGAACCTTCAACAAGATCCTAGAAAATAGGAATGATTATGACCCTGATAGGGATGAGCCAATTGAGGTATGGGGAAGTGAATTAACTGGCCCAGAGTCACACAGTTAACAGGCAAGGCCGGGATTAGGACCCTGGTCTGTCAATTCCAAAGTCCATTTCTCTTTAAGATTCTAGACCAGTAGTTCTCAAACTCCGACGTGCTTCAGAATCACCTGGAGGACTTGTAAAAACAGCCTGCTGGGCTTTTCTGATTCTGTAGATCCAGGGTGGAATCTGAGAATCTGCATTTCTAGTTAGTTCCCAGGCGATTCTGGTAGTGCTGGTCCAGGGACCACAGTTTGAGAATCCCTGTCATAGACATACACTACTTCGGGTTCCCTTTTCTTTCAGACTCCTGAACTATTTTCTGTCTCTCTAGCCTTTGCTCCAGTCTCAGTCATGAGTTTACAGCAAGTGCCCGGTGTTTCTGCCTCGTCTGGTCTGGAGGGCCCCCCCGGAGAGCCTAGAGAAAGACCTCTGCCACAGGGTGGCAGCAGTATGCCAGGTACCGAGAGTCTGGCCTGGAGCTGGGGACAGCTCATTAGCGCACCCGCCCTTGGGTTCCCACAGAGTGTGGGCCTGACTGCCTCTCCGTTTCCCCTTGGCAGGGAGCAGGGCAGCTGGAAGGGGCCTGGCAGAGGGGGAGGTCGCTGGCACACAGAGAGGCGGTTTTGTTCTCTGGGAGACCCGGGAGGAAGCTGGGTGGTCCCCTCAGAGTGTCGAATTGTGCCCTTGACAAAACCGCCATGCAGCGCGGGGCTGCTGGGAGAGCCGGGCCTGACAAAGGCCTCGGAGGAGACTGGCAGGGGTTGCCTGTACCCTGGGTGCACGCAGAGGCCTGGGCCCCTCCGGCCTGGCAGTTTCTCAGGATGCTTGTTTCTAGGGGTGATGGGCCTCCGAAAACCTCCCTCCCAGAGGAGGTTGGTCTGCGGCATCCTCCGGGAGTTCCTTCCTGCTCTGTGGGCCCAGATGGAGTCAGGAGCCACCTTCCCCTCCTCCAGCACCATCCGTGCGCCTCTTCTTTTTCCACTAAGCCGGTTTTATTCTAGACACCTTAAGAATCTTCCTAAGTGCCTTGAGCTGTGCTGAGAATTTTATAATTTTCATTTATTTAATTCTCATTACATGTTGAAAGTGAAGTCGCTCAGTCGTGTCCGACTCTTTGCAACCCCATGGACTGTAGTCTACTAGGCTCCTCCGTCCATGGGATTTTCCAGGCAAGAATACTGAAGTGGGTTGCCATCTCCTTCTCCAGGAGATCTTCCCAACGCAGGGGTTGAACCCAGGTCTCCCGCATTGTAGGCAGACACTTTACCATCTGAGCCACCTGGAAAGTCCCACTACATGTTGCGGAGGTCTTAGTATACCTGTTGATAAGGAGAGCTGAAGCCAAGTGTGGCTGACCAGAGAGCCCCATTAAACCTCCTCTGGTATACAGAAACCTGAGAGGAAAATTGGTGTGGAGAATCTGGGTTTCATTTAACCTCGACGTGTACAGATAAGAACTTACAGGGGAGCCTAAAGGTTTAGGTCAGGGTACCACAGTTGGCTAAGAACAGGTCAGGGATTTTCCTGATGGTCCAATGCCTAAGGCTCCAAGTTCCCAATGCAAGAGTGGCCCAGGTTTGATCCCTGGTCAGGGAACAAGATTCCATATGCCACAAATAAGAATTTGCGTACCACAACTAAAGATCCTGCATACCTCAACTAAGACCCAGCACAGCCAAAAAAAAAAAAAAGCAAGCCAGGGACTTGAACTCACATTTCCTTGTCCAGGTAACTACTATCACCATGAAGCCATAGATTAAGTTCCAGGGTTAAGCAAGATAGTTCAGCGATCTTGAAGAAACTGCCCTAGAACTTAGGGTTAATAGTGTGGATTCAGCCAGCAAGGTCATATACAGGTTTGGATTCAACCATCACTCTGAAGCCAGCCAAAGGCCTTTAAGTTTGAGAAAGCATGAAGGTATTGATACTTTTAGCCTAGCTGTGTTAGTTTCCTAACACATATGTAGATGTTCTACTTCTTCAGCTAATGGCTCATCATCAGCTTACATGGAATAATTCTTTATTGAAGCCCTGTAGTGCCAAGGCCATGGAATTTGGTGACAGTTTTCAGACTTGTGTTGTTGACAGAACTTTGAGTGCTAAGTTCTCCCCAGATGGATCGTTAGTTCCTTTGGGGGCTGAGATGACTCTTGGATGGTCTTCTTTATTTTTTCCTGCTATGTCTGCAAGCTCCTGGCTGGCTGCCTTCAGCCTTTTTTTCTTGATCTCCTGAACCTACAGATTCGGAAGGGAAACCCAAAAGTTGTCATCTGACACCATCTTTTGCAAGACCCACTGTCAGCTGGCTGTGTGTGTGATTATTGGGAAAGACTTTACAATTTTTAAGGGGCATATTTTGTGCTCCTTCTGCAGCACCAGTTGGGCCCTGCTTTTTAATATCCTTCAGCTTCGGCTGAAAGAAGGGGCTTTTGTGGGAATGACGCCCAACCACAGAGGCTACAGTTTCCTCAGAAGACTTTGAAAAATGCCTCCTTTCCAACTTTACAATAGCTGGAAAATGACGGTCTTTGGATAGTGCAATATGAAAAGAATATGGGTGCGTTTTTAAAAAAGAGTACCCCAAATGAAAAAAATATGTTCACGTTGGAAAACAATATGTGAGTGCCAAATTGCTCAGCTCTGTAACAGATTACAGAAAATATCTTATGTTTGGAGTTGGGTAGGGGCAGGGGAGGACAGGAGGAAGGGGTAAGAGAAGGAAAGGGGGGAAAATGAAAAGAGAAGAAAAACAGATGTGAGCCTAAAATATTTCAAGCATGGATAACTGAAACACTATTTAATTTATTTAAGACCATGCAGTGATTTACAAGCACATAATAAGTGATGAAGTCCCCAAAGTAAATAAATAGGAAGAAATGTCCCAGATTTGGGCTGCCTTTTACACATGTTTTTGTCTACAAAGAGAAATTAAAAATTAGGATAATTATTTTAACAATCACACGAACTCTGTCACCTATAATATTCATTTCACTGAAGCAAGCATAGTCTTGAATTCTTCATTTCACTTGTATGTAGGATAGCCAAGTTAACCAAAAAATACAGGTTGCCCTTATGATATTTTGGGACACACTTACACTAAAACATTATTTGCTATTTAATACTCAAACTAAAACATTATTTGTTAGTATTCAGATTTATCTGCTGTCTTGTATTTTATCTGACAATCCTACTTGAATGTGTATGTTCAATAAAATGAGACTGTTTCCAAATTGAAGGTTGAGACACTGGTTTTGCAGGAATAAAGAGGGAAGTTTTGCAGGCATAAAGATGAGCTGAAAAAGAATGTTCCCATGCCACTTTCTGTGTACCTGTTTTGTGCTTAGAAAACATAAGTGATAGGATGTGAAGATAATAATCTAGAACAAGGTGGTATAAAAAAGGAAGTGGGAGGAGAGAGAGGCAGGTCCACCGGGGGAGACTAAACAGAATATCCAGAAAGGAGGAGGCTCCTGGGAGAGAGGACTGGAGAAGTAGGATGACCAGAGGGAGAAGGGAAATGGGGCGGGGTAGAGTTTTAAACCCCTTGATGGCTTTCACATATTGATCTTCCCTCTGCATTGCAGACCTTGGAATTTCATATTGAGCTAATTCAAGCGAGTTCTCCAAGAGGAAGTGCAGTTCCTTCCTGCGAAGAGCTCCGGGCTCCCCCCGGTGGCTATTATGGGTATCGCTCCCCCAGGCCCTGCTTCATTTATCCCCGAGTTTTCCAATTTCCCGCTTTCTCTCTTAGAACTCGGCCTTCCTCGAACTTAGCTTTCTCGGCTCTTGCTTCTCGGCTTTTTCTGACCGTTTATTCATTCGGAGTCTGCTTTCGGCATGACGCCTACCAACGGCTCTGGCCCCCAGTACAGGCCACACAGAGCTGGTCATTGTTGCCCCAGTTCTGGGACCACCCGGGTGGGAGAAGGGGCAGCGCGCCGCCGCGGAGGCCGGATGACTGACAGCAGCCTCAGGTCAAGTGCCCCGCGGGCCACCCGGAAGGAGCGCGGGTGCCCCCTCCACGTCCCCCTTTGCCCCTTCCAGCGCGAAATGAGCCCTTCCTTCAGACCCACACAATTAACAGCAGTAAAATCTTTATTTTCAACACTCTGTATATGAATAAAGACTTACCAAAAAAAAAAAAAAAAAGAAAGAAAGAGAAGGGATTTTACTGGGAAAGAGATTTTTCAGCCTGGGAGAGAAAAATCCTGCTTGGAGAGGGGCAGTGGTGCTGAAGGGATAAATATGGGAAGCACGAATAGACTCTCAACTTCTCACAGTGCTGGATTGTAAGAAAAATTGTTAGGAGTGTGTTTACTCATCAGAAACATTAAAAAAAAAAAAAAGTTGTGAATCTGAAAAATTTCCAAAGTTCCGTTTGTGAACGGATCTATGACCACCACACAGAGGGATCTATGCCGGCTTCCCCATCACCACCTTAGTCACACACCGACAGGGCTGCCATGTCCCTCAACCCTAATGGCATCTCCAGATCTTCCACAGGCTGAGGACCAGCTTCAGGCGTGGCTGTGGAGGTTGGGGCGGAGGCAAAATCCAGCTTCAACTGGGACGGGAAGGAAACTGGTGACTGCAGGAAGAAGCACTTCCTAGGGGGGGATTTTTTGTGGCACTTTCCTGATTGCTTCTGTATCCAGAGAGTCCCATAGATGCAGATTCCCTTAGGGTGGCCAGAGCTGGTTTGATTCCCTCAGGTTGTGGGCATTTCCCCAGCCAACCATTCAAATATCATAGATGCCTTGTAAAAAGACTGGTCAAACAGTGATTTGTAAATGTTTTGGTCAAAAGATCCTTTAGAGAAACTGATGGAAATTAAAGATTGCTCCCATGCAGAAAGGCAAATGCCCAGAACTTTCCCTACAATTTCAAGGGCTGTATGAGCTCACTGAAGTCTTCACATGGATGATCTAGAACAGTGGTCCCTAACCTCTCAGGCATCAGGGATAGGGTTCACGGAAGACAACTTTTCCACGGATAGGGTGGTGGTGGTGGGGATGGTTTGGGATGATTTAAGTGCATTACACTTACTGTGCACTTTATTTCTAATCTAATGCCACTGCTGATCTGACAGGAGATACCATTACTGTGGCCCAGAGGTTGTGGACCCCTGATCTAGGGGTTTTGTGGACCATACTTAAAAGAGACCCTCCTCTAGGTGGCTGCCACCTGCTGGTAGAGGGTTAGATTAAAAGGTCTCCAGACACAACTTTAATCCGGGCATTCCATGGTACTGCCTTTCACTTCTTTATTAAAAAGCATGACAGAAAAAAAAAAAAAAAAAGCAGTTACTCATAATTCATACTTTATGAATAGAATGGTTCACTGGCACATTGGCTGTTTCTGAAATATCCCTTGAGATCTTATTCAGCTCTTTTCACAAATGGCAGCAGTCATCACATAGATAAATCTACCTAATTTGAAGGTCAGACAGGAAATTACTTTTTTTTTGGAAGAACCACTGGTGGCATTACACTCTTCTAATTAATCCCAACATGGAAATGATTCACTCTATTGCAGAAATCTGAATCTGAAATGAACAAGTAAATGCAGGCTGTTAAAGCAAAATGCTTCCCTCACTTCCTCCTGTTTCCAGCTTCAGTTTTAGGAGTTGGGCAGGGAGAGTATGTCCTTTCTGATTTTCTTGTGTTTGGGTTCCCTAGCTGGGCCTTCCAAGATTTTACCTAGTAAAATCTAAAAAAAGAAAAAAACCAAACAAACCAAAAATCTGCAAGGCATCCTTCCCAGCATTATCCTGACCTCACTGAAATACTTCCTTGAATGAAAAGTTTATTTTCCTTCAGGGAGAAGAATAATAACCACATGCAAAGATATCATGTAAAACTAATTTTTTTCTTTATTGAAAATACATCTACAAAGTAACGCTTCTCAGTCCACACTGGGTACAAGTGATATGCAGAGCCTATGATGGGCTGGCGAGAGGGTCATCTCAGAGGATCTGCTTTCCCTAAGAGATGGTTAGTATTAAAAAAGATCACACTGTGTAACCGAGTTAATTTGACATGGTTAATTTTTGCTCTACTGGTGTCATGACAGCCATGGATAATACATTAAGTTTTGTAGTGTATTTCCCAAATACAGCCTTGACATTAAATGGTTATTCCACCACAGCCTAACGTTAACTTTTGTACACACGTAATGCTTGCGATCTATATAAAAATATCTCTAATTGTGTATCAGAGGATGTATGTCTATATTTTCAATCTGTTAGCATAATTAAGTCCATTCTTCACCATTTTCAGTCAGAAACTCAAACACAGTTGGTATTGTCTGACAGCTCCCACTTCACATCTTTAACTGCATATTCCTTACAGGGTAAAAAAAAAAAAATTAATCTCCTCTAAACCTGGTAGCTGCCTTGCCTGAAACTAATGCCCCAATGTCTTTTTTTTTTTTTTTTTCTTCTTGGAACCACGCTGATATGGCTTCATACCGATTCATCTTCTACTATTTCTCTCATGGACAAAAACACAATCAAATTAAACACTACTCCAGCTTAAGATTTTGAATGAGTTTGTGAGTGGTGTTCCAACACAAAGAAATATCTTGTTTTACTCATTCTGAGAACTTTTGATGAGAATCAAAAACCTTTTCAAATAAGAGACCACCCACCTGACTCTGGGACCTCTAGTAGAGACAGAGCTCATTCATTTGACTTGTTTAAAATAATATAAGAAGTGACCTTATATTTTAATCTGCAGACTTCCTTAGGGAATGATTTTTGAACTGAAGAGAAAACGTGTTTCAGGTTTAAAAAAAAACAAAACACCTTTTCCTTAAAGATGACTTAAAATCTTGGTGTTTTAAAATCCTCTGTTTATAATATCAACCATGCTCCATTCTTTCCTGGCTGGCTCTTTAGTGTTCCAAAGTAAGATGGGTAAGCACCCTTGCCAACTGATAGTCTTACCTTTTATTTTCTAAAAGTCTATGGTCAGTTGAGGAGTGGTGGGAGACATCCTTCCCAGAAGAATCCCTTAAGAATCCCTTCCTTAAGGGAAGAAAGAAAGGAATACATCCCCTCTTGGGAAGAACTAAGCAGAGTTTCATGAACAACTCCACTCCTGGAATGCCTCCAGTCTGGTGACGTGTAACTGACATTTTGGACTCAGGACCTCGTAAACCACACAGCCATCCCCCCCACTATTTAGAAACGTTCCTTTGCAATGAATATCTGCTTTGAAAGTCCCATGCTCCATGGAATGATCCTTGCTACAGAACACTCTGAGGGGAATTTGAGGAATCTGATGTTCTTTCATGGTGCCACCTGATGTTTGGACTGGAATTAATCATAAAGGCATCTAAGGAACTTGCTCATTTTATAGATGGGAACACTGAGGCCTAGAGATAAGACTTCATAACTTCCCCATGGCACACGGAAATTTCTCTTCACATGCCTCCTTACAGCTGTGCTGTGTATTAATATTGTCCTGCTACTAATAAAATAAGGACACAAATCATAGGAGAAAGGGGGGGGGGGAACCCTCTTAATATCCAACTAATAACCCATTGCTGATCAATTTGTTTTGTTTTGATCCTAAAACTGAATTGTATTCTGAAGGATTTTTCCATTCTGAAAGTTGATTTAACACCATGATTTTAGCTGAGTATTTGTTTTGAGTCTTTAAATTATAAGATCTATCACATTTACAGGATTGTGTGCCACAGAAACTTGTAAGATCTGATCAGGACTATTTTTGATCTCAGTACCTTATTAGATAAGACTAACACGAAATGACTTAAAAATTTCAAGGCTGGGATGAAAACTATACATTTTGGCCACTGCAAAATCCTCCCTTGATTTTGGATGAATACTTCCCAATCCTGTCAGGGCAGGGAGGAGAAGGGAGGTAAGGGGCTTACTGGTGAGAATGAGTTGTAATGAGATGGAAATATTGTATACTGGTTTTCAAACACCTGGAGCTCAAGGAAGCATTTCTTTGTGTTAGTCTACATCTTGGTCTCACTGTCCATGGATTTTTCAATTTCGCTTTCCTGGGAAATCAGCTGATATGGTTTCTTCATTTCATTCTCTTCAATCACTGAGTTACCCATTTCGACATCCCGGTTCTTCAGTTCATGTCGTGACAAGTGTTCAACAATGCCGGCTCCTAGAGAGTCTCCCAACACGTTGGTGGTGGTGCGAAGGCGGTCCCTGGGGAAGAGCGTGGAGGAGTGAAAAGCGAGGCCCCAGTAAACATCAGGAGCTTTCAGCTCATGTTCTGAACTAGCCAGCTAAGTCATTGGGGGCATCTCTTAAGTTCTGCTTCCCTGTTTCCTTCTATTTAAAATTAATCTTTGGTTCTCTTTCCTTCCTTTTACCAGAAGGTCTCAAATTGGACTCTAGAGACCCCTGGGGGTCCCTAAGGTAAAAACAATTTTCATAATAATGCCAAGATATTATTTGCCCCTTTCCATCTCACTTTCTCATGAATGTCTATCTAGTGGAGTTTCTAGAATATTACAAAATAACACAAAAGATAACAAAAGAGATTGAAGGCAGAAGCAGTTAGTCTTGTATTAAACTAGATTTTAAGGAGATTTTCAAAGATGTAAAATGGTGTCATTCTTTTCCCTAAATTTTTGGTTTGGAAGATGGTATTTTTTTTTCAGAAAAACGTTATATATGTTAACATGTAATGAATTTAGTATTGTAATCTTTAAATGTATTTAACATTTTAAAAATGCCCAAGCTTTTCTAACATGATGAACATTGATAGATATGACCCATACAGATAAAAAAGTTTGGGGAGTCCTCAGTTTTTTAAATGTAAAGGGGTTATGAGACTAAAACCTTTGAGAACCACCAATTTACGCTATAAAAGTCTTCACATGAATCGAGTAGGACTGTGGGGCAGATAGTGGGCCAAATGCTTCCTACGTACCACTGCATTTAGTCCTCGTAGCACCACTGAAGACATTCCTGTCTTCGTTTTACAGAGGAGGAAACTAGGGTGGCCGGGTACCCTCCCAGTATCACATGGGGCAGGACACAAGCCCAGATCCGAGTGACTGTGGATCTCTCGCTTCAGTTAATTACCCCCCTCCCCCACCTGATAATGCCTTGAGCACACTGAGCTTCTGCGGTCATTGGATCTAGCTCACAGCGTCTATGTAGACTCTATCACCTACTGCGTCCTTCTAGGCTTTCAACCTGGGCATCCTGGGGAGAAATTCTGTAAGTGGAAGGGAAAGAAGAGGAGTGGAACGTGTCAGTCGAAAGGGTGAGGGGAAAAGGGCAGAGGGATGAGCCCTAGAGGTTAGGGTCTAGGGTATTGTTCTTGGAATTTTCCCCAGAGCCAAAAATCAATTCTACTTAATGACGCCAGCTCTCTTTTCACTGTCTTTGGGGACGCCCCACTCCCTGCGGGGATCAGATGGGAACATCTGCCCTGTATTACGCCATTGGAATGGGAAGCACAAGGAGAAAGTCTGAGCCAGCCTGGGAGGCCCACATTTCTGTCCCGGCCACCATGGGGATGTGTTGTGCAATTCAGAACTGACTTCGCCGATTTATGTTGACTTTGCAGACAGTGGGTTTCCCAATCCCCAAATGGCTTTATGGAGTGAGAAGGGTAACAGCCAGATGTGCCCTGTGGGCTGATAAGGGGGTGAGTGTGCATAGAGTCTGGGACTCAGGCTCCAGATAGCCGTCGGGATCAGGCAGGGAGCACGATAATTACAGGCCAAGCTGCCCCTCTTCCTGGAGCCCTTTGGCAGGGGTGCCAGGCTGCCTGGTGTCCTAAGACGACAGAGGGGCCCCCACGATGGCAAGTCGGATGATGCAGCCCGAGTGTACTCACAGGAACCAGTCCACCGCGATGATGAGTGTGATGTCGTCGGTGGGCAGGCCCACAGATGTCAGCACGATGACCATGGTGACCAGGCCTGCCTGAGGAATCCCAGCTGCCCCAATACTGGCAGCCGTGGCTGTGATGCTGTTAGAGGAAGTCCCCAAACAGAAAACCTTTGTTTAAATCTCCCCAAATAGAGAGCAGATCCTATAAAACATGCACAGTGGTGCTGTATGACTTGCCAAATTAAGGACACATTTTAGAAAAACGTAAATGAGATTGTTAAAAAAAGCCCATTGAGTTAATAAGCATATTAACTAATACTTATCAAATGCCTACTATGTGCCTCCTGATATGTGAAGCATGGCTTACCTCATTTGCTTCTTGCAACAACCCTTCAAGAATTGGTCCTACTATTACAACCTTTTCTAAATAAAGAACTTTGTACCTAGATATTGGGTTGGCCAAAAAGTTCTTTTGGCCTTTCCCCTATGATGTTATAGAATACTTCCTCATGTACCTGAAAGTATTTCGTAAGGTCTAAAATACTGTATAGTTATAATAACAATTTATTTCTAATAATTCCTCTATCCAAGCAGAGGATTGTAAGGGATACTGAACTTGTATGGCTACCGTGGTCAGAAAAACAAATCAAATTTATGAATTCAAAAGCAAAATGATTTATGAACAAAGTTCTGTAGCACTATCAATATTTTTTACAGAGGCGATGTGAATTTCATTTGTAAGGCATATAACCCGTCTGGAACTCAGTTTGTTAAATATCTATTTGATAGGCTTATGTGACAATGTGAAAATGTTTTATGAGTAGATATAAAGTGGTATTCATAAAGTAATAAGTCTGTGGAAGAGACTGTTCACGGTTCCCTTACTCTGTCCCCCTTGTATAGTACCAAGTGTTCTATAGAGTAAGGGACCAGAGCTTGTGATTGTGTCAAACTGGGTGTTACCCTCATCTGGGTGGCCCTGATCACTAGCTCATCATTTAAAGGCATTCTTAAGAAAATGTCATGTAGAATATTCCTGGTACCTGATTGTAATAATCTGTCCAAAGTTCAGTTCGAAGTTGTTAACTTGAGCAATGAAAATGGCAGCCAAGGCCTCATAGAGGGCGGTCCCATCCATGTTGATGGTGGCCCCCACCGGGAGCACGAATCTGGTAACGCGTTTGTCCACGCCATTGTTCTCTTCCAGGCACTTGAAGGTGATGGGTAGGGTGGCGGAGCTGAGCACAGTGAAACAGGACATGTCAGTTGACCATCCTGACATGTGAAGCAGGGCATACCTCATTTGCTTCTTGCAACAACCCTTAGGGAGTTGGTCCTACCGTTGTGCCTGTCTGTTTTAGTACTTTGGACAGAGAGTTCCTTCCTCTCCCATATTCTAAATTAAAGGGAACTAAGTCAGCACTATTATAAATAGGGGAGCAGGATTAGAACAGTGGGTCTCTTCACTGCATCATTTGACAGCTCTTCTGCTTCTAGGTTCCTCCATGAGGCATCGCTTGTGATTACTCTCCAACTCCCGCAAGAAGAGCCTGTGCCGATGCTCTGCCATCTCAGATAAAGGGCAACTGGACAAGGGAGATGAGAGTGGGCAGGAAAGGATAGTTGATTTCTATTTTTCTCCTAAAAGTGTGTATATCCAGCCATTCCCTAAATCCCAAATCAGTCTGATTAGCATCAGAGTCAAAAAGCCAATTCATGCATCTAGACATTTAAAACCTGGAAAAAATGCACCCTGCCACTCCAATCTGAAGGTTCTGGTTCAAAGTAAGTTTTGAAATATATTTTCTGATAGGAATAAGCCATGGATATATCTATACCTGGAGGAAGTTCCCAGAGCTGTGATGAGCGCTTGCAGCAAACCTCCGATGAAAACCCAGGGGTTTTTCCGCGTTACCAGGAAGTAGAGGAGGGGTAGGACAATGACAGCATGGATGAGCAAGCCCACGATGACTGTCACTGTGTACATGGCCAGCTGTCCCCCGATCACTCCCATGTCTTCCATCTCAACAATTTTCCCTGCAATCAGGAAGAGTATGCCCAGAGGGGCGTACCTATGTAGAAGCAACACACGCACAGTTGGAAGCCTGATTTCCAACAAACTATTCCACAGAAATTACCAAGTGATAAGAAAAAGTCAATGAGAGTTGATTTCCAAACTTTTCTGCCCAGGATACTATGAGGGCTTGCAGAAATTATGAACTTCCTTCTTTCCTTTTTTAAAATATAAATTTAAATATAAATAGTACTTTAGACTTTCCACTAACTCAGAATTTCTTTAGGTCACAGTTTTTTTTCTCCAAAGCCAAGAAAAATGGTTGGTTCAGAGGTTTTGTTACTTACCTCTTTTTTTCCCTAAATACCTCAGTCGCTTTGGGAGTCCTCAGATGCCATCCACTCTCCAAGCCCTCCCCACCACTTCCTGTTCCCCTGCTAAATACCCTGAACAGTCAGAATCTACTGAACCAATTTCCAGACTTCTGGGCAGGGGAGAGGGGGCAGCATTTCCCACATCAGAGACTGATTCCCAAGCTAAAGCAAGATGTATACCATGCCATTTCAGTGTTCTAGATTTGCAGTCAACTCTCTTTATCAAGGACCACTTTTATTGGTTTTTCCTATATTACAACCTTGTTATAATATTACATGCGTGGTATTTTTTTTAACTTAAATAAATGTATTATAAGAGGAAATTACATGTTACAGTGCAAATGAAAAACTAACACCATTTGCGATGAGTAGAAGGCAATCGTAAAATAAACTCACAGCTATCAAAGTTAATAACATGCATGTATGTACCTCCACAATCAGGTTATAAGTGCTCTAGTTAAGCAATTATTATCCACAGGCTGCTACCGCTATTTGCAATCCTTCTTCTAGATCTTGCTCTACATCTGAGCAAGAATTAACATCGGAGACATGAAATGGATTGTATACATTGAATCAAGGCTGTGCTGCCAGGCTTTCAACTCTCTTTGTCCGATGCATGCTGTAAACTACAACCCAACTCCCATTACCATAAACACAGAAGTCGATCACCCTTCAGGAGAAGGGTCTGTTGGGAACTGTGGAGGACTTCTTTCATATTGAAAAATACAATGGTTCTTTTAAAAGCCCTTTAAAAACACAGGCCAGAAAAGTATAAGAGTACCTGTTTTCAGAAATGTAATAACTCAATGTTGAATGTGCAGGCGAAATGTACAGCTAGAAAAAGCTACATGTGAGGTTCATTCAGCAGCCTTTGAATAGACTTCTTTCATAAAAGAGGTGAAAGGTAGAGCATTTTAATAATATGAAGATAAATGTCCACTTTCAGCCCCGCCAAGGTTTCCAAGGAGGGCCCCAGCATTGCAATGGGGATGCCTGTGGAGACCGCACTCTGATCATCTTTGTGTTTCCGACTTCATATCCATCTTGTACAAACTCCTGAAAAATGGATTCTCTGGGCTTCAGTGGCAATAAAAACCAAGGATATTTTTAATCACGTTGGTGAGTGCTTTTCTTAGAAATGGATGCCTTCCTGCCTCAGGTGCCAAGAGGGAGTCTGGATTTTAAATAAAGGATAAAAGGAAAGCAACCCTCACAGGAGGTTTAACCCAATCACTGGGTTCTTCCCTGCTGGGGAGAGTTTACTTTTCCAAGGTCAATGTTCCTCTGTGGATTTAGTCTTTTCCTTTGTCTCCTGCTCTCAACTTTCTTTGAAGGAAGTTTTGTTATAAATTGTGGCTTGGCTTTCTATAACACTTCCCATGAGTCCCTCACACTAGCTGCAGAAGGGCCATTTACACTTCCTTCTTAGGACTGAAGTGGAGGAGAGGAGAGCTCTGTTTTTCTGATGGTTCAGGGGCCTCGGCCTTTGCTTTTCCCTCTCCTGGGAATGTGATTCTCACCACTTTGTATAGCTAGCTTCTCCTGGTCATGCAGAGCTCAGCAAAAAATGTCATCCATCTCTTCAGAGGCCTTTCTGTCCCAACCAATGCAAATTTTAAGCCTCCTCCTCAGTTATTTTTTTTTTAATCACACCACATGATATTATATAAAATAAAATTATATAAAAATAAAATAAAATATTTTTATTTTTTTCTCCATAGCACTTGTGACTCCAAGCATATGGTTGATTTGTTTAAGAATATAAGATCTGAACAAAGTCGTACTATATAGCTCAGGAAACTATATGTAATATCTTATAATAAACTATAATGGAAAAGAATTTAAAAAAATGTAAGATCTAGGACATCCTTGTCTGTTTTCCTCAGTGCTATATCCATAGTGCCTGGCATTAAATGCTTGGTATACAGGAGATAACAAAAAAATATGTATTGAATGAATAGTTAATTAGTTGTAAAAGAGGAATGAGCAATGGGATGCCATCAGCACTGGAATAAAGGAGTTGACATCTTTCAAAACCAAGGAAGCAAACTATGAAAAGAGGTTCACAGATACGTTCAAGGCTACTACCAGCCCAGAAAGTCACTGATTTTCTTATGCTTACCCAGATGAAATCTCTGCAATTGGCCATCCTGCCTGGTGGCATCTTCCTCAGAACAGAACACAAGTTGATGGCAATAAGCATCTTCTATAGAGCATACAGAGCAAATGGAAATACATACCACATGATCACTGCTACCAATCTCATGATGGCTTCGTTGAGAGAATCAAAGAACTCTCGCAGGGCCTGGCCCTGCTCCTTCATGTTTCCAATCACAAATCCGAAGCACATGGAGAAGACAACTAGTCCTAGGGCATTGACCCCATTCACAGACCCTGGGACTGGGACTAACTCTTCTGTGATCCTCGTCAGAGTCTCCATGGCCTCTGACACATTGTTTATCACGGCGCCCACGAGTGTTTCGTTGGGCTGGATGGGCACTTTAAAGCTCCTCTTCTCATAGTTGGTTTTAAACTTAAAAAGAAAAGACACAACAGTGATGAAAGATGATTTTTCTTTTCTTCTTTGTACTTTTCTGCTCGCATTTTCTGTAATGATATACATTACCCTCAAGTCAGAGAACTGTGTTATAGAAAGTATCTGTCTATCTATATCTATCATCTAACTAATCTGTGACAAACCTCTACTACTTCCTCAGTACAGACACACACACACACACACACACACACACACACACACACTTAAATATACAGCAAATCATAACAGGAAAGAGGTTGAAGATGTTGGAGTAAACATATGCATGTTTCTGAAACCCTAATAAAATGACTATAATAGGCTTTTTAAAAATTAAAAGATATTCACAACAATTCCTGTATCCTCTATGGGTTCATGTTATGTGATCACTGGCAAATCACCTAACCTCCTTTGCTCATATCCCATAGCTGCAAAACAGGGGTCACTGGGCTGACTCTACCTCACAGGGTTGTTGTAATGATCAAATTAAACAATATATGAGATCATCTGATAAATTTTAAAGCACAGATTTTAATGTTGGCTAATGATACTCACAAATAAAGCTCTTCTGGAACTAGACTTAGTTGGCGATTTTGGTGACTATTAAAAATTTTAATATCCCCAAATAACATTCCTCCAGGTATTCCTGATTGTATCATTTCTTAAGCAGAAGTGTTTGATTGGTGAGGATGACAACCCACTTCTCAAGTCTACAGAGGAGTTTCTCCTCTTACTCAGGAAGTGGTCTTGAGGCTTCCCTGGTTGTCCAGTGATTAGGAATCCACCTGCCAATGCAGGGAACATGGGTTCAATCTCTGGTCCAGGAGGATCTCACATGCTGTGGGGCAACTAAGCCAGTGTGCCGCAACTACTGAGCCTGCGGGCTGCAACCAGAAAGTAGCTCCTGCTCGCTGCAACTAGAGAAAGCTTGTGAGCAGCAATGAAGATCCAGGGCAACCATAAACAAATAAATAAATCTTAAAAGAAAAAAGGGAGATGGTCTTTCTACCAAAATGTCTGCATAGATGCCCCAGAGAGAAGATGCTGAGTGTCTTCCTGTGGCCATTTGAAACAAGCCCATCTCTCTACGATTTTAATAAGAACAGAATTTCTGGCCTTCACATTGATGGTACTAAAGCACCAGAGAAAGTAATAATCTATGGATGCTGCCTCGATCTAGAGTCTAGGGGAAGAAAGCACAGCTGTACATGGAATGCTTGGCCATCACTTTACCAAGAGTACTGGTAAAGTATGGGAGACTTTTTTTGTGCAGTGGGAAACTATCATTTCCAAACAAGGACATGGCCAGCTGTCAATACTGTAGACGTAGCCCTAAACAATCAGTGGCATTGCTGGTAATTTTAACAAAGAAACTGGCCCCGTTCTGTCTCCTATTCCAGTCAAATCTGTGTTCAATTGGGGTGCTTATGCATTTTAGTGCACCCCAATTTTAGACTGTCTAGGGTGAATTTTCAATCCCAACTAGCCTTTCCTACACCTCCAACTCTTTCCCCTAAGACACAGTTTGCAGCCTACACAGAAATTGCAACCTCACTTGCATTCTGATCTAAGACAAATAGATCTGGAACGATACATTTGCTTCTCCTTCAAAATCGTGTAAGTGCTATCCAAAACCAAATATTGAATACAATAAATCCGTGTGAGTCAGCACTTTTCCCAGTGCTGCTAGAAATCAATGTTTTTGAATTCGTCCAGTGCCAGCTGACTAACTGGAAGAATCAGCCCCATGGTGCTGGGGTTGGCTGGCTGGATTGAAAGGGGATTATTATTTATGGTTACAGTTGTTTTGAATAAAAAGAGTTAGATTTTGCCTTGTCAGCCTTTTTTTTTTTAAAGAAAGAATTCTGTTTGAATTTTGCAGTATGTGCAAAATTGACTATTAAAAACGGTCAATACAGATTTTAAAAAGGGAAGAAAAGTGAAGAGTGGAAAACTTGGCCTTCCATGGGGTCAGGGTTTGGTTTTGTTTATTTTCCACATCCCAAGCACAGGGGTTAGGGAAAGTGACACCATCTGGGGAAATGTTTGGGAACTACTATTTAACAACTATAATATTTAATTGTTTCCCTCTTAATATTTTGGGCAACAAAGCTTTTTTTTAATTCAATTGAGGTTAGAATGAGCTTTACTCATTTTATCCCCTAATAGTAAAAATGTATTTGTGTGTTCAACACAGAGAGCCAAGGGTTGCTTGGATTTGGTGCTAAGAAGAACTGACGCTCACTACGGCCTCCTGGGAAGTGTCGCATCAGCCTGGATACTGCTTTCCAGGAAGGGGAACAGAATGTAGAAGCAGAAAGATGACAGAATTGGGAATCAGCACAACAGGTTTGAATTCTGGGTCTGGCATTTACTACTTGTGAAATCGTATGCCTGTTACTTGACCCCTCTGAATGATCACAGATGAGTTGCCTCATTGATGAAATGAAGACAATGATACCCATCATATTTATGTGAGGAGTAAATACAACATTAGTGCTTGGCACAGAGCAGACATCCAATACGTGATGGGGCAATCCTTTCTGACATGGTTCCTCCTTTAGAGTCCTTTAAAGGCCCTCAACAGACTTTTAAAAAACACAACCCACTGACTTTTAAAATCAAACCCAGACACTTGAATAATCTCCCTAATCTTTGAAGCAAGTTGTAAATATATCTTATACTGGAGTTTGTGTGCTTGGTGAGCTTTTGTGTATGCGATATGGAGGAAGGGAGAAAGTCTCCTGATTAGCCTTCTTAACAATTAACAGAGACTTAATGAACCATTTGTATGCAAGACATATAGTGTCTGGCAACTAATAAGCCTTCAATACAAGGGAAGACCCCTCCCTCCCCTCCCAATTCCCCAGAAAACTCTAGTGCTTTCCATCTAGTTGGCAAAGGAAGTTTCTTATTGCAGGGAAACAGGAAAAAAAAAGTAAATTCAATTAAAAAGACAGCCACACTCTGTTTGCCAAAGAGGAATTTCAAAGGGGAATTCATGGCTGTAGAGTATTTACCTGTTTAAAGCAAGCTTCCACCAGATTTGGAGGGAACATATTCCTGCAAAGAAAATAATGATCACTTGAAACTTTTCCAAATAATAAATTAGTTCCTTAAATACCTTTTCATTGTGTGTAAGGTAAAGATTGCATCCAACTAAGCGGCAGATGAAAAAAGAGACAGATTTTGGTAGATAGTTTTGAAATGGGACACAGGTCATCCCCAAGTGTGGTCCATGTAGTTCATATTTTTCAGTTTAAGTCCCAAATCCAACTCATCTGTCCTTTTGTCAGACAAATGAATTTTTAAAATTCAGACATCAAACCCTGCGCCCAGGAAGAACCCAAGTGAAAATGGAAATACCTTTTAGCATAAGCATTCTGGTTGACTGGTGGCAGGGGGAGGTCATTAGGGGTCATTCAATAGGGGTCATTTTAGTATCACGCTGGGTGTTTAGGGACCAAATGTTCTGAATCAAATGTCATGGTCAGACTGTGGAATTTTATTCTCCACAAAGTCCTCCCAAAGAATGCTGGGGGATGAGATAATGACTCTGAATGGTTAGAGCTTCTAGCCCTTTGGTAACCAACAGGGAGATGGTCCACAGAACTTGAAGCTGGGGTCCAGGTGGCAGAATTTGTCATTTCCTTAGACCAGTGTCTGTGCTCATGGTGGGGAAGGAATGAGAGTCAGCACTCTCATTGGGGAATTTCTAACCAGCTGTGTGACCTTGGGTGACTCGTGGCGTCCATGCAGGTCTCAGTTTGCTCATCTGTTAAAGATGAGATGGGTTTAACTATCACCAGGGCTCCAGGATGGAAGCCTGTGGAGGAGACATGACCTGGGCAGCTGGTCAGAGCCCGAGATTCCAGCAATTGTTAAGTCATCGATCATATGTTAAGATTATAAATTCTTGTCTCTTCTTACTGCCTGGACCATCCTGTTTCTTTGTTCTTCCCATCTATGCTCTATGGGTCTGTTTCTATGAACCCTGAGATAAATGTTTAGGAGGTTCCAAGATAAATGCTCAAACCCGGTGTGTGGGGGAGGACAGGCTAGTCTTATACTTGTCACTGGGGCAAGGAGGGGCAGAAAAGCATCAGAGAATGACAAGTTCCCAACTCTTTAAACAAGGAGTAGAAATTATACAGAAAGAGAATATAATAAAATACCCCCAATCCAAACTACCTGAAGGTAAAGTCCCTGAAAAAAATGGTGAAAAGCTTTAATTAACTGTAGGAACTAAATAAAATCATTGTCATCAGGTGCCAACTTGATATGAACTAAAACAGAATGGCTTATTACCTTCAGATAACTGCCATTAACTCCCTGGAAAAGGCTTTCAAGAGGGGGCTGTATAGTGCTTACACACAGATGCTACAAAGTCACTCGTGGTAGGTATTGAGAGGTGCTGCTGAAAGGTCCTTTGCTGCCCAACTCACTCCTGAACCTACCAGCCACGGACCCATTCCTTGAGATGGCATGGGAGACTGAGTTGCTAGGAGGAGCGCTTTCAAATGGTCAGTGGGGAATCCTAGAGTAGACATCTAGGACTGGCAAGCCAGTCACTCTGCAAGTAGGTCCATTGGAAAATAAGGAGGAAAGAGCTAGGTTTGGGAAGACAGCCTGGATGGGCTGCTGGCTGGACTGTTGAGCAGGTGGGACATCTCGAGGTCTGTGCTAGGGTATCTTCCATTTGCTCTTCTCCATCTACCCGCCATCCTGCTCTGTGCCTGCGAGGCTGCCCCGTTGCCTTCTGGCTTCCTGTTGGGTTTGTCCAGTGGGAGGTGCTGACAGATCACAGACAGAAGTGGGAGAGAGAAGTGGATGTATAGGTTCTTCCAGCTCTCTCTCTTGGCAGGTTGGGCAATAGCTCCCTTCCTCCAAATTAGAGCTCCAGCCCCTGTCCTTCGTGGCCTTTTCCAAGGCTACAGCTCATCCTGAGTTCTAGGAATAGCTCCCTTCCTGACCTCAAAGCAACAGGTGGTAACAAAACAATTTCCTATTGCTGATAGTCCCCTGTAGGCTCCCTTAACCCAGCCCACACCTTTGCACGCCCTGTTCAGTGATCCTTTTGAGCCTGCAATGCTTCCCTCCAGGACCTGACCCATGCAAAAGCAAATGTGGATAGACAGCAGGCAGGGAAGTGCCAGGATCAAATTTAGGCTTACTTCTCAGTTCTGTGTAAATCAGACTATATCATTTGAATCTGTTTCAAGTACTAGATAAAACTAATTTGTAATCAGTATACAGTTTGTATATAAAAACAATGCTAAAGAAGTCATCCTTTAATCTTTTATTATTGATTTGCCAAATCCTTTCTTCATAAATAGTACAAAAGGAAAACCTTAGGACAGGTGAGATCAGATGATCTCTAAGGTCCCTTCTGGAAATGAATTGTTGTGTATAATGGATGGTGATACAGATCACAAGTTCCAAATTAGAAGAGTCCAATGAACAGGCTATACTTGAGGGAAAAAAATAGCCTTAAACAGTAAGACTTGAGAAAGGTAGGTCAAGAATTATTGAAAGGCATTATGCTAAGTGATATAAGTCAGAAAGAGACAAATACTATATGATTATCACTTATACATGTGGAATCTAAAAAGTACAGCAAACTAGTGAGTATAACACAAAAAGCAAACTCACAGACACAGAACTAGTGGTTATCAGTGGGGAGAGGGAAGGGGGAAAGGGCAATACAGGGGTTGAAGAGTAAGCAGTACAAACTGATAAGTATAAAATAAGCTACAAGGATATACTGTACAACACAGGGAATAAAGCTGGTATTTTATAAGCAAAGTATAACCTGTAAAAAATTTTGAATTTCTATGTTGTACACCTGTTACTTATGTAATTGCACAACCCTATACTTCAATAAAAAATCATACACACAAAAGAACTATTGATATTAATATTCCAAGATGAGCTGCACAGTTAAGAGGACTGAGTGCTCAGATTCTGAATCCTAAAAGCAGGGCTCCTAAATCTTTATCTTTTCCTTGCTCTTTTTATCTCTTTCACATGAGATCAGAAAACGGATCCTTACTTCCATTTCTGTTACATGTGATCTTCATTTCAAGCCCAACAGGACTGGTTCAGTTGGATACCTCTTCTAGGGTTTGATCAGCTCCCCCCGAAAGAGGAGAGGTTGTCAAAATATACTCAAGAGGATGGGCTTGCAAGGACGTACCTGATCAAGTCCAGGAAGGCGTCTGCAGCTGTCACTTGTACAATTTTGCCTTCTCTGTGCATGTTTTCCTTTGTGCCCTTCCCAGGATGGATGATGATAACAATGATTATGCCAATCACCACGGCAATGATGGTCGTAGTCATGTAATAGACTACAGCTCGCATCCCCATCTTTCCTGATGCCTTACTATCTAGGGCCGCCATTCCTAGGGAAGGCAAACAGAAGGAGATTTTCAGGAAATCAGTTCAGGGAATTGTCCAGTGGAAGGTAATGGGAAGAACATTTCCTTTTTCACTCCCCAACCCTCTCCCACCCGACAATGGGATTTTATACATGTTATGAGAACTTGGCACCAAATTGAGTCAGGGCATCACAAAAGGTGAAGGGGAAAAGCCATAAAATGGCTAGGCATCAGCTGTGTCAGCTAACACGTGATCACCCATTTTCTGCCCCAAGAGTTGATTTCACATGACTCTCTGATGGTTTGAAGGGGCAATCAAATTCTTTCCTAGGTTGCTACTAGTTGGGGAAGCTGTGAGTGTGAATTAGTGAGTATTGTGTGTGTGTGTGTATATGAAGAGATACCTTAAAAAAGGTTTCTGGCAGGATAATCTAAGCATATTTCAAGTTTTGAGCACTCTGCAGACTCACACAGAGTAACTACCATTAAATTCTTTTATAAGAATTATTATTTTATGTATGTACTTGTAAGTTTTTTTTATTTTTAATGTAAAATTTAAGCTATTATTCTATTCACTTACTGAGTTATCCTCAATTTACATCGATAGTAGGCCAAAGTTCTCAAACAGCTTCTCTTGTTGTTTCATTTTATCTCATCTCATCAACAGTTTTTAAAAACAGTAATTTTGGTGGGGTTCCTCTCATTTTTGCTCTCTGCCTTCCTCCACCTTGTCCCACAGGCCTGGCATACCTTATCTCATGTGAAACATTCTTCCCCTCTTTTTCAGGACATCTTCAAAGTCTACCTCAGACAAGGCATGATCCTCTGTGAAAGAGGAGGCATGATGGTGAATGTTTCCCTAACTGTTCTAGCAAATGGAACACATCTCCATGCCTCTCGGGATGGAAAAAAATTGGAAATAACCCAAAACTCTCAAAAGATTAAGTTTTCATAATCATAATATGGGCTCTTCTGTTTCATTAACCATTTCTTCATTTGTCTTTTTTCTTTCTCCCCCCCAAACTCCCTAAAACACTAAGATTCAATTATAGCATCATCCAATCGTAATTAATCAAACTATTTTCTTTATTATGCAAAATCATAAATTTATAAATATATTAAAAGTTTACACTGTAGCTCAGTGATCAGTATCAGACTCTAACAGTGGTTCAATATGTAGGTAGTGACTCTGTTTATATCAATGTATTTAGAGTAAGGTAAAGTATATTGGATAATGTCCATGAATGCCAGATAACTGGCTGGGTTTGCCCCCAAATCTTGATAATGGTAATGAGCTTATATGGGAATTGAAGCCATGATCTCCAATTTATAATTTCATGTGTATTTGAATCAAATCATTCATAATTTTCATAATAAGCACGTAGTACTTGCTATATTCTTATTTTTAACAACAATCTATAAGGCAGATTAAAAAGCAATTAAGTAAATTTCTCAGTTCTTAGTTAATACCAAGTAAAATGAAGTGGGAACTTGAGCCCAGATCTTATGTAACTGAATTTAGTGTACTTTCTGCCCCTGAGAAAACCACCTACAGCTCCCACAAACGAGAAGGCCAATTTTGGTTTTAAGGCAGTGAAGTTAGCTTCTTTTATCCTTGCCCTAGGCTTCTTGAAACCTAAGGTTAACACCCACTTGTGAGGTTGGCGCCACTTCAACACTTTACCATCATTAGAAATGGGCTAATCTGTCCTCAGTCCACGTGGTCCCATCCCCCCAGGTTCATCCGCAGGTCTCCTATGGTGTCTCAAAATATCTTGGCTTTCCTGTGCTTGAAATCATTTCTCCCAGAAGGGGCCCACTCTCTTTCCCATCATTGCCTGAGCTCGTCACCACTGAAGCCTGCAATTCTTCGGCGGGCGAGTGGTGTGGGCACAAAAGGCCGGATATCTCTGCTAGGGGTACCAGGCGGCAGTATTCTCTTCCTCCGAGATGCTTTCTTTCCCTCTCGCCTTCTATTCTGTGGTGCTGTTCCGTTCTCACGCCAACTCTTCTCTGCCGCTCCTGCCCACTATTCCCGACCTATAGCTATTCAGAGAGAGCGCTAAGTGGTCAAGGCACAGCACTGGAAACCAACGTGGCAGACAAAGGAGGAGGCTTAAATCTCCCTCCCTCCCACCATGGGGGAGGGCTGGGCACTGTTATTCCGGAATTCACAGCTACAGGGCCATCAGCTCTAGGAAACAAAGTTTATAGATTTTTTGTTTTTCTTTTTTTAAATAAAGTTAATAAAAAAAGAAAACCAGTGACTTTTTACTCCATACTTTCCAATTGTGAAATAGATGAAGACAAACACTGAAGCATTTTCTTTAGCAATGAGCCCAGAGAGAGAATCGATGGTCAAATGAGAGGCCTCACCAACCTCTGCATATTGACCCTGATCCTGTGAAAGAGAATAAAGCAGCAACTGCTAACGTTTTAGAAAAGGCAGGGGTGTGTACGGGTATCTTTATTAACCAAATCTCCATGGAGGTCCTTCTTCTAAAGGGGTCTGGTGTCCCATGAGGGGCTGCTTGCTGACTTCTGCTCTGGGTACCCCAGTGCCCCTCCCCTCCTCCTTCCAACTCTAACCTCTCCCCTTTTCTCTGAGTAGGGTCTGTCAAACTAAAGGGAACGCTAGAAGCAAAGCCACACACTGTCATCAGGGCAAAGGTAGGATGGATGTGGACAATCTGTCACAACACCGGGTCTGCAAGAGAACAGCCTCAATGCTGGAGGAGCAAAGGAAATGGAGGAAAAGCTCTGGAAGGCAAAACTCCACACGGGCAGGCTGTCATTCTTCCTGTCTCTCACCCCAACTCTGGGGCCATCTCCTTTCTCAAGCCTCCTGAAATTCCAGACAAAGCGCTGCACACAAATGTCAGAGTGTCTGGGCACAAGAGTAAAGCACTAAATCACTTTATAGAAAAGGGAACTCTGGCAGGAAGTGCTCTAAATGTTTGAGAAGGGGGAAGTCTGCATGGAGCCTCGTCATTTTAAAATATATGGAGGAAAAGGGCACTGGGGTGAGGGCGAACGAGGTCACTTGGGTATGCAGGTACTCGTGGGAGTATGTTATGACGACTCTGTGTTCATCTAAATACGTACGTGAGAAACACATTCCAGGGCAAGTAGTAAAGAGAATGATCTTAACTGGTCCCTTTTTCCTCATCTGATCTGGGCTTAGCTGAACCAACCCTATTCAAGACATCCTGACATCTTTATTATGAAAACAATCTGTCATCAGAATTGAGATCCTCTTGAACCCCAAGAAATACTATATTGCCTATTAATTACAGTTCTGCCATAGTTCTTCCAATTACAGTGACATGTTTGTAAGTTTATATGTTTTGTATATTTTGAGTTAACTTTTGTGCTGATCCACTAAATCACTCACCAAATTCTTCCTCTCACCAGTGGCACATCTAATTTCATGACAACTGTATGTTGCAGATATTGTTGATACCATTTTAAAGGTAAAGAGACAAGAGACCAGAGAAGTTAAGTCACTTGCCCAGTGTTGCACAGCTAGTAAACAGTAATGGCAGGATTTGAACCCACACTCAAAGGGAGTACCCTTTCTACTATATCTCAATCCTTAAGGACAAGCTAGGAGTCACCCACGTTTCATGCACTTTTATCCATACTAGCTTTCTCTAACTTTATTGCATTTGAGTTCAATGTTGAAATGAGCCATCTGGCTAGAAGAAATTTGCATACAGGGAGGTAACTGTGGAAAAACTCTGACATTTCCCCACCTTGGGGGGAAGTGGACCACAGTGGTCACCAGAAGGACTAGCTAGAGAGCAGATCAATCTGTTCAAATTCCTCATCATTCCTAGAAAAAGAGCCCAGAATGTGTTCTAATGGAGCACTGAGGATCATGGATATTTGCTGACTGTGGGCACACGGATCTTGTCTTCTTTTCTAAAAACAAACCCATCAAATACCAGTTGTCAACAAAGTAATCAAGTCAACTATACTCCAATAGAAATTAATTTTTAAAAAGTAATTAATCATTCATGTCTGCAAACCTAATATATGTTTACCAATGAGTTATGCATCTAAAAAAGACTGAACAAGACATTCTCTAGAATGCAAAAGATTTAGACTTTGCTTCAAACACCTGAATATTTTAGGCAGCAGTCACTCTGAAGAGAGAGGAAGAGAGTTTCTTAATGCAAATGGGTTAGTAAGCATTTACCTCTTTATTTATGAAGATAATGTTTAAGTAATCAGTTTAGCACAACAGAAAATGCATGAAATTCACGTTTTGGGGCAAGATGGGGATGGGGAGAGAGTGTTCAATAAATATGTATATGGAACTCTTGTAAGTTTATTGTAAATTAGATTTCTTCTGGTATAATATTTGGTATGACTTATTGGATAAATGAAATATGTATTCAGTCAAGTTATTAAAGGGTAACATATAAATAATGTCAAGTTCCTAAGGCTCTACTCTTTGCATGGATTTTATTCTCCCATCTGCTAAAAGTCTGTCTTATACGTTAATGGGTCTCAGTATATTCTTCCAACGATTCCTATTTCTGGCTCTGAAATGTGAAATCTAAAGAAGAAGCCTTCTGCTATGAATGCTCTTTCTACTCACCCTCATGGTGTTTCATTGTTCTTTCAGGGCCACTGGATCAGGCCCAGAAAGAATGGAAAAGGGAGGGGGTGGCAACTGCTGCCTCAAGAATATTGCTCTGTTTTAGTTTTTTATTTTAGATATACTCCTTCTCTACCATGGGTTTCTCAGACATTTATCTAATGAAAGCCGCCTGTTCTCAAGCCTCCTAGAATTTTAAGACGGGCAAACTTATAACAAGGAAATCAAGGATGAGTGGTAGTATATACCGTATTCATGTGATGTTTTTTCAATAAGAAAAACTAAACTCTAAAAAATACAACGTACTTCATATTTACAGGCCGAAAAAGGAGCTCTTGTGTCCTAGAGCATCTGCCCATTGCTGGAGCAAGGGCACCCTGGACCCTCAGCACATACAGCAGGAGAAAAAGCTCTGAGGAAAGGTGTGAGGGGGTGGGAGTGAGCATGGAACAAATTGCTGTAAATATCCTTCTAAAACTATGTGAAGTTTTTTTCCTACTGGGATATTTTCTTCCAGCTTCTTTATAAACTAGATTGGAAAAAAAAATAAGTTTGATGATTCTAGGGGTTCTAGAACAGAAGGCAAATCTTAGTTAGGTTAGAAATTGTATCATAATTTTGCATCACAATGAATAAGCTGGTTAAAGCCTCAGAATTTAATCGAAGAGTCAATATTTTAAAACTACTTAAGGCCAGCCTCAGGCATTTTCAGAAGCACATTGTTTTTAAAAAATTGTGGCTCAGTGATTAAGAGTTCAGGCTCTGAGGTTAGAACACCTGGATTCTACTTCTAGCTCTGGGATGCCCTGTGACTTCTGGAAGCCTTAGTTTCCTTATCTGTATCACGGGAATGAAGAAAGCTCCCTCACAGGGTTTTCATGGCTCTAAAGGGACTTCTGTACAAGATGCACTTAGCATTGTGCTTGTCACATACTGAGCATTCAAGCAATGTTAGCTGCTATTATTAATTAATCAAATAATAATATTTGACCTCTCTAAGTCTCCATTTCACCTAGACAAGAAGATAATACCTACACTGCAAGCTTATGGAAAACTTACATGAAGAATCTATACAAAGTAAGCCCTTGATAAATGCTATGATTATTATATGATGCCCCCTGTTAGAATTTTAGTGCCAGGAGAGCAGAACAATCTGTTTTATTCATTGATGTAGCCTCCTTGCCCCAAACAGTGCCTGCACAGGAAGATGCCCAATAGAATGTTGAATAGTCATTCTTATCACTGTTGTTGTTGTTATGCTGGGAGGAGGTCACAAACTTTTTAAAAACATTTCACTTAGGCTAGTGTTCGAATGACCAGCACTAAAATTGTTGTGTTTAAAATACTCTGAAATTCAGACTCGCCAATTTTGATTGCTCGTCCCCATGTTTATCACAGTGTCGTTGTTGTTTGGTTGCTCAGCTGTCGACCCCATGGAACGTAGCCCACCAGGCTCCTCTGTCCACGGGATTTCCCAGGCTGGAGTGGGTTGCTATTTCCTTTTCCAGGGTATCTTCCTCACCCAGAGATCAAACCTGCCTCTCTTGCAAGTCTCCTGCATTACAGGCAAGTTCTTTACCATTGAACCACTGGGGAAGCCCTCTTCCCCAAATTTAATCTGAAGTAGTGAGGTTCCTTCTACCTTGAAGGAGAGACAGACCTTGCGGGGAGGGACCCAGCATCACCTGGAGCTTTATCTCCAGATGGGGGTGGTGGGTAATCCGAGAAGGGCAGGATGGGCAGGAGGCTGGCACACGGCTACCCCTCACCACAGGAGTACCCCTCCCTCTCACCCAGCCTCTCCCTCCCCCCACTCCTTTATTCTTTGCCATCTTTAACAGGATTCACTCTAGCAGATGAGCTTATGTAATTGCTATAGTCCTATCTGTCACACAGTAACAGAACAATGAGCAAATAAATGAAAAACCCAACACAGAGACGGGAATGGAAGAGGAAGTGAGGTTGAATAAGTGCTTAAGATGCCAGTCATGAAATCAATTTAGTAGGTCATGAGCTAGTATCTTTTATCCTATTAATGAAACAGGATAGAATCGAAAACGATAGAGTGCATTACGTGGGGTAAGAGGGAAAAACGTGCAGTTTTTCCAGCTGCA
This sequence comes from Bos indicus, assembly GCF_029378745.1. Taxonomy (NCBI): domain Eukaryota; kingdom Metazoa; phylum Chordata; class Mammalia; order Artiodactyla; family Bovidae; genus Bos; species Bos indicus. The sequence continues at coordinate 37,511,585 of NC_091779.1, forward strand.
CGTTTGTATGTCTGTGTGCGGCCAGGTCACAGCGTAAAATACGTTTATACGGTATCTGCAGGTTCTAGTTAAAAAAAATAAAGAGTTTGCAAACGCTGGTATATACCCACATTCAGTTGGGAGTAGAGGCTTGAAAAAGGAGCTCTGAGCTACGGTCTTCCCACCCTCTCACCTTGCTTCCGTTCCCCTGGGGCTGCCCACCCACTCCACCCAAGACTGCACCCCATCTCTAATGGAGACCAAGGAAATGACGGTGCTGATCACTGGAATCTGGTCAACTCATCTGAACAGAAATTCTGCAGACACTGTAATGAAGGGAGAACTTTTAGAAAAGGTATGCTTCATGGAATTTTGAGCCAAGAAGGCTTTTACTTTAATCAGTGATTCTTGGTGAAGAGAGTTAAACCATCTTCCACAAAGAACTGAGAATGATTTTGTGGAATTCACAGTCAATTAAATCACAAACATTCTCACAAGGGTTTCCCCCCTGGCCAAAATTTCCTTCCTGTTATGGCTGTTCACAGCATCCCAAAACTTGGCGTTTCATTCACCTATGACACCACTTAGTTTTATGAGGTTATTTTGCCTGAGGAGGACAAAGATGCTTCCTAACAAATGTATCACTGGCATATCACTTTGTCAGCCAAGTTGACTTTTTAATTCAATTCTTAAGGCTTGTCAACAAAGTCTTTTCCTGAGCTCTGGTGTTCACTAGTAGAATGCCATGGAAAGGAAACATTCTTTTTCAAGATTGTTAAATAGGAAACGTAGTGGAACAGACATGATTGTCAGTAGCAGGAAAAGTTATATCATAAGTCACCTTTTATTCTCAGTGTGGTAGGACTGAGCAGACAATCCCTTTTCTCTGGCTACAGGCAGCCTTGAAAATGAGCTTTCACAGAAGGGAGCAGAGGGGACACGGAGGCCCAGCTTCAACTTCTGCTACCTCTCATGTCCAAGAGTTTCTGGGTCCTTTTCGTTAACCTTGGGGTGGGGAGAATCCTTCTTTTGGGTGGGGCTTTCTAGGTGGCACTAGCAGTAAAGAATCTACCTGCCAATGCAGGAGATGTAGAAGTGGCTTCAGTCCCTGGGTTGGGAAGATCCCCTGGAGGAAGAAATGACACCCCACTGCAGTCTTCTTGCCTGGAGAATCCCATGGACAGAGGAGCCTGGCAGACTACAACTCATGGGGTCTCGAAGAGTCAGACACGTCTGAGCGCCCTCCTTTTGGGTAACCAACTGGTGAGGCCCTCCAAATGGTCAAGCTTTGTCTTCTCTGCACTGTGCTGTGCTTAGTCGCTCAGTTGTGTCTGACTCTTTGTGACCCCGTGGACTATAGCCCACCAGGCTCCTCTGTCCATGAGGATTCTCCACGCAAGAATACTGGAGTGGGTTGCCATGCCCTTCTCCAGGGGATCTTCCCGACCCAGGGATCGAACCTGGGTCTCCCGCATTGTAGGCAGATTCTTTACCATCTGAGCCACCAGTGAAGCCCCTTTCTGCACTAGTCTTAACCATCCTATAGTCTCATCCCAGCCTAACACAGCATATCCCAGCCTAACACAGCCCTGCAACGAATGGTTCCAGTAACTCAGGAACCCATCACATCAACTTCCTCTCTCTCTCAGCGTGGTCTCAGGAAACTCTCAGAGGGCCAGCTCTGAGGTTCACGTCTCACAGGCCACAGCTGCCGGCATGAGGCCCACGGAGAGGTGATTTAGATACCCATTCACCCCACACACTAGCCCATCCTTCGCTCACGGTATTGGAATGTGCCGCACAATATGCTTTTTTGAAGAGGAACCAGGGAGTCATTCATCTTCTTTATGTGTGCTAAGCAGAGCAAGAGGGAGAGGCGAGTGGGACCCATGATGAGCCGGGGAGTAGTGATTAGTAACAGCTGACAGCCTCAGACCAAGACCCTTTCTTTGGTTACCTCATTGTAGCAGCCGAACACAAAGGAATGACTGTCTTCTCGCCAAGACTGGGAAACCCAGGACCACAGAAAAGAGCAGCTAAGAGAAAAAGTGAGAGTTGGGCAGTGGGGGCAAGGAGCTGATCAGATCGACTCTGAGTTACACCTGTGGAGTCTGGCTTCGAGAAGAGACCTCTATAAGGTGGAAAGATGCACCCCTGGCAGGGGACCCTCAACCAGACCCTGCCAGGAGCACTGATGTGAATGAGGAAAGCAGGTGACTTCTCTCACAGCAGAAAGAGCACGCAGAGAGCAGCAAATTGCTCTGGTTTAATGAGAGGAAGTTCTTTGAGGGCCAGAGCTCCAGCCCACTCTGCCTTTATTCCCCCAAAGAATGATTTACAACCAACCACCGGATGAGTTGTTGGCCGTTTCCATAACAGCTCTCTTTCCTTTGGGTTGCCTAACTTGCCACGGAAAAGACCTTTATGTTCTGGGCATCGTACAACTTTCTTAAGAAGGTGTTGATCGAGACAGTACGTTTTCTAGCTGGCAGGATGCTGAATGGGACTGAGTTCCAGCATGGGGCCAGACTCGTCCCAAGTTAATCAAAGGGCGTCACAAATGACTGCAGAACATGTCAGACTCAAGGGGTGCTCTTTCTTCCCAGGGAAGGCCTGTCCCTCACAGGAAAAAAAAAAAGGAATTGAAAGCCTCAGAGAAACTGAAAGCAACATATGGACATTAAAACTCAAATCTATCTGGCCTGGATTCCCAGAACATTTGAAGCAGGAGTATGACTCCGGGCCTTGAAATGAGGCTGGGAAGCAGCAAAGAGTGCTGGGGCCAAAGGACTCATACAGACTCTGTGACCCAAGGTCCACCCTCCCCCCTCCAATTCCTTGCCATCAAGAATCTGGAACCATAACCCAACCTGAAATGAACTGAGGTTGAGTCTGTTGCCCGAAATGAAAATTAAGATATTTTTAATATTTCTTTAAAAAAAAAAAGGAAGAATTGAGAGTAAGATATGTTCACCTGGAAGCATGTTTTCTGCTTGCAGTGCAGGAAACACGGGTTTGATCCCTGGGTCAGGAAGATCCCCGGGAGAAGGGAATGGCAACCCACTCCAGTATTCTTGCCTGAAAAATTCCATGGACAGAGGAGCCAAGCGGGCTATAGTCCATGGGGTCACAAAAAGTTGGACACGACTGAGCATCTTTCATTCATTCATATGCTCACCTGAGCTATTTTCTGAATTAAATCCAGAATGTAGAGTCTTATGTACTACAAAAAAGAATGCATTTTTGAAAAGGTAAGTCCATGTTTTGCCCAGTTAAGAGAGTTTTCAAAGTTAAGTCTTTGGGGATCAAGTTGGGGTTGAGGAGAAGAGAAAGATAGTGGAGATAAGAGAGTTGAGGGAATGACAGATAAGAAAGACAAGAGACAAAAGAAATGGAGACTTAAAAGCCGAGAAGTGTGGGATGGAGAAACAGTTCAGAAGGTGCTTTTATCTCAGTCGGCATATTTCTTGGGCTGTGGCCAACACCCACCCCCCTTTCCAGTTCTGATTAGTTTTCTCAGCATTTAAAAGTTCATCAATTGTTCTTATCTAATCTATAAAGGAATAGTCGCACCCAGGGGGTGGGAGATTGTGCTCCCAAGTACCTGACCCAAACAATAAGGCAGTATCACTTCGCAGAGTGAAAAAGACTGTAAACTCTAGAACTGGTTGGCTTGCCTCATCTCTGCCTCACATGTTAAGTCAGAGAACAGTCCCTCCTTGGAACCGGAAAAGCTGCATTTTTGCCCCCAGGGCCAAGGGCGACAATGGAATTGAATTATTCCTGAAATAGTCCACTAGAAATGGCGCAACACTTGACAGCTTTTTTCCCTTCTACACAAGGGAGTTGTTTCTGCAAATTCTACTTTAGTTTTGTAGCGTCAATTTCCTATTTTGATTTTTTTTCAAGGGATAATTTAGGAATTCCCAAAAATTCTCCAAAGAAAATTATGGGCAGCCCCTGACATCAGACTTCAGTTATCTTGAACAGACTTCAGGGATCTAGAAGGTTGTCAAAGAAAAGATGTGGAAATGGTGTTTGGTTGATTTGAGACTGATATTGCATGATTGGTAATATTCTTCTTTAACTTAGACTTTAGGACTGGATGGGCACATTTAAGTGAAATCTGGTAACACAAAACAGAAAAGAGAGAATATGAACTTGGGATATTGTTGTTAAAACTGAATATGGCATAAAAGGTTTATAAATAAGATTAAAAAAAGCAGCTACAAAACATCAATTTCAAATGACTATTAAATAATTCAAATAACTAGGACTGTCCCATCACAAATAATGGAAAGAGGCAGTAAGGTAATGAAGTTCTATTAAGGGCAAGTTACTTCTTTTGAAAGTGGCTATACTAATTGATTTTATAATTAAAAATTTCTCATTTATTCATGTGTTCAGTCACCTTTCATTAAGGGCCTTCTCAATGATCCGCCAAAGACATGATCATTAAGACCCTCATGTATTTAGTATTTAGTAACAAGTAAGACTTTAAAACATATTAATGTTAACAAGTAAAATGCATAGAATTATCCAGCAGAGTGATTTGGAATGGAATTAGGAGGAAAACCAGGAAATTTGTTGGTATATATTGGAAGAATTTGGGAGTGGGCTTGGTTTGAATCCTGGTTCCCTCACTGATTAGCCAGTGACTGGTCAACCTCTCAGGGTCTCAGTAAATGAGAGATGATAATAGTATTTAATTCATGGGATTTTTTGGAGGATTAAATAAATTCAGCATGTGATGCCTCAGAACAAATATATGGCACGTATCCTAGCCATGATGATGGCAAATTTTTTGTTTTTTACAAATATTTTTAGGTTTGAAAGACTCCTTGGAACACCAGTCTAGTTGTGGCACGAGGGCTTAGTTGCCCAGCATTATGTGGGATCTTAGTTCCCCGACCAGGTAACGAACCTACATCCCCTGCATTAGAAGGCATATTCTTAACCACTGGACCACCAGGGAAGTCCCAGCTTTGATTTTTTAAAAACCTGGTGCATAGACAGAACTGAAATCTGGTTCTTTATAACTCTTTCCCCCCTGAGATAAATTTTAGCTTCTGGAGGAACACAGAACAAATCTGGTCCACATTTATCAGAGATCTTGGTCTTCTTTTCTGCACACTAAATACACATCATTTCTCCAACCAATCTCCATATAGCATTGTTTTCAGAGGTTCATGTGTGCGTGAGTGCTAAGTCGCTTCAGTTGTGTCCAACTCTTTGTGACTCTACGGACTGTAGACCTCCAGGCTCCTCTGTCCGTGGGGACTTCCAGGCATGCACACTGGAGTGGGTTGTCCTGCCCTCCTCCAGGGGATCTTCCTGACCCAGGGATCAAACCTGCATCCTCTTACATCTCCTGCATTGACAGATGGGTTCTTTACCACTAGCACCACCTGGGAAGCCCTTTCAGAAGTTCACCAACCTGTAATCCTTCTAAAACTGTCTACCAGTCAGGACTCTCATGCTCTGATCCAAACCTTCATCTCTCAGCTTCATCTTCTACGAGGCTACCCTATTCTTCTGGACAGCCTACACTGCTCAGTAGTCCCTAGACGTGCCTCGAGTTTTCATGTCTCTGCATCTTTGCTTTTACAGCTTCCTCTGCCCTTGTCCTCATTTCCTGTGGAAATCCTTCCACCGGTCCAGCTCCTGAATTCTCAGAGCACTCTCTTTATTGCTTCTTGGCTTCAGAGTCAAGCTTGGTTTTACAGTGTGTACCTGTCAGGCAGTCCATTAACATTTTCAACTCCTTGAGGCTACAGACTGGCAAGGTCTTCTTCACATCTTTATTCTCATACCAGTTAGCACATCTCCAGCTCAAAACAGGAGTCCAATAAATGTGTCTGGGATTGGATTCAACACCCTCTTAGTAGCTACTCTGCTTTGTCAAAGGTGCTCCCGAATGTGCTCGGTTCTAAACAAATACTCCTGAGGCAGTGTGATCGCTGCAGAGTACAGTGAACTATTCATAATTCTACTGAGGAAGAACACGACTATATTCATTCTTTTTTAGCCACCACATCCTACTGTTGGTTCCCATTAAGCTTTTAGTTGCATGAACAGCTGCCAAGCTCAGTTGCTCCCTATCCTGCGATTGCGCAATTGCCTTTTGAATCTAAAAGCAGAAATGTGCATTTATCCCCTGCTCAGCTTCATCTTGTTGGTTTCCATCCAGCATTGCAGCCTATTGAAGTCATTTTGAATCATCCTTAGAGGCATATGTGGTAGAAGCTATTCTTCAGGGGCTTATATCATCTCAAAACACAGTGTAGGTGTCTTCTGGGTCATTAAGTTGTTGATTTAAAATAATGGAACAAGACAGGGTTTTTTTCATAAGTACGCTTGAATACTTTTTTATGAGTACATCGGGCTTCCCTGGTGGCTCAGTTGGTAAGGAATCTGCCTGCAATGCAGGAGACCTGGGTTTGATCCCTGGGTCAGGAAGATCCTCTGGAGAAGGAAATGGCAACCCACCCTAGTATTCTTGTCTGGGAAATCCTGTGGACGGAGGAGCCTGGTGAACTACAGTCTATGGGGTTGCAAGAGTAGGACACAACTTAGCGATTAAATCACCATCACCACCATCAGAGTACGTTACCAGGTATCTTTCCAGGTTGCCATGTAGCTTTAAACACTCCTTAGGAGCTAAACATTCAGCCAGTTTCAAGTATACACAGTGGTATATACTTGGTGCTATTTTATTATCAAGGGTACTACAGAAGACTGAAATTTTCAGAATAACCAAAATAAATTGTATCCAATTGAATTCAAATAAATTGAAGTCCATAGCCAACTGTTATTATAGAAAGGGATTGCTTTTAAAACATAAAAAGATTCTTTGCAGCACAAGGAATTCTTACAGGATACTTTGTGAGAATACATTAAGCTTGACTTTGTAACTTTAGGAAATAATTCTCTTTTCCTAAAAGAATCAATAGTATGAATCCAAAAAATTATACATTGATAAATATCTTTCTCTACTAAATGGGAATGTAACATCACGGGGTAGAGATTTAAACAGGACAAGGATTAATACAAACATAGTTACTCATGTGAGAAAGAAATAGCATAATAATTATTTTAGGCTTTAGAAAAGTTCACTGGGTAATTCATTGGCAAACAATCCCAGATGTTACCCTATGTTAATGACACTGATCATTAAAATGTCCATTATTTTTCAAAAGTGTATGCTTTTAACTCATCTTCACTTTTAGTCCTTCTACCAGTACATAGTAGCTTGTGGTTTTCTAAGTTACAGTCCTTCAATCCTAAGTATACATGATGGTCTGTATTTACTGCTGTACATCCAGTGGCTATCACAGTAGGGACCCAAAAGTTATTTTGTTGCACAAATGATGAGTGAAAAAGTGCACATTTAGCAGGTGAGAATAATTAAGCAAATGTACTCGATCCACAAATCAATGAGATATTATTTATGTAATATCTACTAAACTCATCACTGTAACCAGGCCTGAAATGCAGATGTCCAAACAGTAGTTCCTATTCTCAAGGAGCTCTTTCTTTGAGTTGACAAGTTCTCAACAAATAAATGATCAACCACATGTGACTTAAAAAGTTAAGTGTATACTGCTAAAATGCATTTGTTGCCTTAATGTGGAAAAATTTTGCTCATGTGGAGAAAAGACTTTATTACAGGCAGTAAAATTAAGGCAACAAATGCACTTTACCATTATCAGTCAGTCTTGTACAAATCTAGTGGCCAGAGCCCATAAGAGGTTGCACAGCACTGCAGAGTGTATCTCTGCATGGCATCGCTTTTGTGACAAAGAGATCTGAGTTTGAACACAGGTTCAGTCACTTGCTGCCAGGGACACCTTGGGAAGTTTCCTCATCTGAAAATGGGAATAACGACCTTGCAGAAGGAATAACAAGTATATGCATTCAAGGCCCAGCATGTCTCTTACACTCAATAACTGCTAGCAATTATTATGCAGGTCAAATTTCAAAAGTCACTGACCAATCAAAGAATAAATCTGCAACCAGGATTATCATTTCACCTCTTTAAGGTAGGAGAGAGTAAACATGATCTGAATGGCAATACCAATGTTCTCATACATTTTCAGCTTCAGATGTAAATCACACATTATTTAGCCAATTTTTGAGGAAATACCATGTGCCAGGTTCTGTCCCAGACTAAGCAAACCATGTAGCACTGTCTCTAACTTGCACACATCTTAATGCTATGGAAACTTGATAATCCCAAGGCAGAGTCTGCAAACACCCTTTGAAACCACATCCATTACCAAAAAGCCAAAATTAAATGCTGAAGACTGGGGCTAGGTCATGACTAAGGAAAATGAGTCTCAGAAACCAAGAGACTCTCAATAACGTATGAAATGACACCGCTCGGTAATGGTGAGGCTGGGATGGAATGAAATCTTCACCGTGAAACTTTGCAAAGTAGTTTAAAGCTTTGCATTAGTACACCAACTTGAAGCCAGTTAAAATGTTAATTGCTCAGTCATGTCTGACTCTTTGTCTGACTGACTCTACAGTCCCTGGACTGTAGCCCGCCAGGCTCCTCTGTTGAAAATTCTGATGGAATTTTCAGGCAAGAATACTGGAGTGGATTGCCATTGCCTCCTCCAGGGGATCTTCCTGTACCAGGGATCAAACCGGTGTCTCCTGTGTCTCTGGCACTGCAAGCAGATTCTTTACCCACTGAGCCATGGGGAAGCCCCATGAAGCTGGTTAAGTTTAGGACAAAGAAAATGTTCCCAATCCTGGGAGGTCATGAGCTTTTTTGGCAAATGAGTTTTTGTTTTTTTTTTTCCTAACATAGAATATAAAGTGACTTTAATGGTTTAAAAAAAAAATTAAAAGTTAGCTTCCCTGGTGGCTCTGACGGTGAAGCGTCTGTCTACAATGCGGGAGACCCGGGTTCAATCCCTGGGTCGGAAAGATCTCCTGGAGAAGGAAATGGCAACCCACTCCAGTATTCCTGCCTGGAAAATCCCATGGTCGGAGGAACCTGGTAGGCTACAGTCCATTGGGTTGCAAAGAGTCAGACACAACTGATCGACTTCAGTTTCACTTTGAATTGTTTACCCTGGGTCATCCCCAGCAGTGTTCTTTTTGAGAAACATTGATGAGCTGCAGTGAGCATGTCTTGAAGTGACGTGAAAGTCGCTCAGTTGTATCTGACTCTTTGCAACCCTATGGACTGTTCAGTCCATAGAATTCTCTAGGCCAGAATACTGGAGTGGGTAGCCATTCCCTTCTCCAGGGGATCTTCCCAATCCAGGTCTCCATCTTCCCAACCCAGGGATAGAACCCAGGTCTCCTGCATTGTAGGTTCATTCTTTACCTGCTGAGCCACCAGGGAACCCACAAATTGGCTGAAAGGAGGTAAAGTGGCATACAACATGATCTGATCTCTGAAACTGGCTACCAATTAGTGACAGTCCAGGAGTGGTCCTGAAGCTGATGCTCCACTACTTTGGCCACCTGATGTGAACAGCTGACTCACTGGAAAAGATCTGATGCTGGGAAAGATTGAAAGTAAAAGGAGAAGAGGGTGGCAGAGGATGAGATGGTTGGATGGCATCCCCAACTCAATGGACATGAACTTGTGCAAACCCCTCTTGAAGAGTTGGACACTACTTAGTGACTGAATAAGAATAACAACAACAGTCATGGTCACTGATTCGAGCACTATCAGATGACCTGGGGCCAAGACTTTGGAAATGAATCCTCTCTGAGCAGAGGCAAGATCTACAAATGAGGAAGGGCCTTTCACCAGATCCTCTCCAGCAAGGAAGCCAAAGGACCTTTGCATTTGATGTTCACAGCATTGAAGCAGAGTCCGAGAGCGACAGTAATCACTAACATTAGTTCACTGCCTGCAATTCACACAGAGCATGCGCATAGCCACAATCTCAGCTGGGCTCATCTCTGGGTCCCCTCTCATAGCATGGACAAATATTCCTATCACTACCATTATTTCCCACTCCATCGATAAGCCTTGAATACCAAAGCAATGTTCCCCTTGGCTAGTCAGTATGAAAACTAGTCTGATAATTCCAAAGTTTGTGCTCTTAAGAAACAAACAGGGATTACTGTGGGTACATGCAGCCAGAGGGAGCCTCCTGTTCTTTGATCCTCTACTCTGCACTGCTCAGCTAGCCCCTTTTCAAGTTTTCAGGATTAAACACCTTGTCTGTCCACAGAGGAAGGAAATCCAGGCCCAGAGTCCCTGTTTAACAGCTCTGTCACTTGGTTCTTCAGTACCTAGCACAGCTGACTGGAGGAACTCAATACTGAATGAGTTAACAAGCTCAGCTAGACAATAGCCACTGTGCATGACTCAGGGCACAAAAGCAACGAGGACACGGGAGGGAACGAAGCGTGAAAACGTATGGCAGATGCTGTTGGGACTATTTACTGCGCATCCAGTGAAAGTGCGGAGCCAGACGAGGTTTGACGTGGAAAATAAAGGAAGTGGAACAGCCCGCACTCCCTGAGAAGTGTCTCAACAGTCTTACTGAGGCCACAACACAAGAAAATGCCTCATGACGGCTTGTGGAATAACTTCCAAGTGAGTAGAGATGTAGAATACTTCAAGTAGGGAGATAAATGTGTAAAGAAGGTGAACAGAGTAACCATCTGTTGGGAATCAGCTTGCAAGATAGGCACACACGCCCCTTAAGCCACCCCTGAGTGTTTGGAAGCATGAGAGGGTTTCCACGAGCTTATCCAACACACTGCGGATTTTCTGTTCATACAAACAGCTTTCCCTAGGCTCCTGGAGGAGCATTAGAAGCCCTTCTGAGGAAGACTCTGAGATTAAAGCTGATTAAGAAGAAAACACAAACATTTTCCTTTTTTCTTGGTGAACCATCCTTGGCTTATTTGAAAGAAATTTATTGAGCACTTATTGTATGCCAGGCTTGGGAAATAAAACCCAGGGCTGGTTTCAGTGCTTGTAGTGGCAGGCAGAGCAGTGATGGATGGGCCACATTCTGGTGGGAAGAGAGGAGTGCTGGGGAAGGGGAGCATGGGGACTGTGATAACCTGGAAGCTGGGCTTCTGGAAATGCTTGACTTTGCTGTCGGGACAACTGGAAAAGTACATTTAGAAAGAAGGAGCAATTTTCGTGCCAAATCAGATCTGCCTGTGCATGTTTACCAGATTGGACTCTGAGCACCAAGGATTTAGCAGTGATGCCATCAGAACCAATAAATAGGTTAGGAGAGCTCATGAGGGGTTAAGTGTGGAGTCAGAGGTTAGGTATGTCTGTGAGCACATTGAAGGCATAATTTTAATTACAAGACATGAAATAACCCCAAATTTTGAAAACTAGTACCCCTCACCATGCTGCCAAACACCTAGCATCTGTTCAAATCTATTATGAACCATCTCCTTGGGGAGGAATGTGAAAGAATTGCAAGCAGCTGCCGAGAAGTGTGCTAGCGAGGCGTACCACTTCCATGCAGCAAATTCATGTGTGAACTGATTCATTAAGTAACAGCGTTCTGACCACAGACATGCTGCAAAACGGATGAGGAATTCAGTCCCAGGGCACATGTAAGGTCAGTGCCCCAAGGTCATCAAACAACTTAAGAAGCCCATCTTAGAAAATGCATTCTCCACTCACTGCAACTAGAGAAAGCCTATGAGCAGTCACGAAGACCCAACATAGCCAGATAAACAAATAATTATTTTTTTTGAAAAAAGAAAATCCATTAAAAAGCAAACTAGCACCTCACATTTGGTTTATGAAGCTGTAGTGATACTCTCTAGTGGAAGCATTTCAATTCTCAGTACCCTCACCGTAACCATTTCAAAGCCTGCAATTCACAGTAGCTGAATCAGTGACTCTAATTGGACTTTTTGAGGTTTTAACTTTATATTGTCTACTGGTACCTAAGAATTGCTCTTGGTGAAACTTTCTTCTACTGGCCATTTACCTCTGAGAGTCACTATGGAAGGAGAATAATAAAGTCATGTGATATGGCAGTATTAGTAACACACAGCTGTATTGGGTTACTGTCTTTTTACTGATCATTTTAGGCCAGTTCTTGCTCCCTGGGTAACTCTGGGAATTCTCTGCAGGCGTGCAGAAGACGTGAATCTAGCTCTTTGTGTCTGTAACTGTACACCTGCTATTGATGCAAAGGATGAAAAGAAAAACACCCAATACACATTGTTCTATTTTTAAGCTGTTGTACTCAGTTCCAGAGGAGAGAGTGATGCCCTTCTCCTCTTGAAAGTTACTGAGAGCCAGTTATTCTGCTGTTGTGTCAATTCAATTTCCAAAGGTTGAAAACAGATGATTTTAAGCACCGAGGGAGAAAGTGTGTGTGTGTGTGTGTGTGTGTGTGTAGACATGCACACATACCAGTTGGAGCTAGAGGGGCCAAAATAAATCTTTCCTCACATCCGGAAATGCCTATCAGGGAAGCAAACTAGCTGGCAATCAGAAACTCCATGTAATGCTCACTGTTTTAAACGGCACACACTTTCATGTCCTAGGGCAGAATTGCATGCCACGGCTTTAGAAGGCACTCTACCAAATATTAACTGAAAGAGTGAATCAGTGAATCTTTCCAGGAAAAGCATGTCAAAGCTCTCTTTGCCTGTTTAAAAAAAAAAAAAAAAAAAAGCCAACTGCATAAATTGGCAGTACAGTGCAATATTTTTCTCTAAGTCAGGAGTCCAAATGTTGGCTGTTCTGGTCTGATGCTACTCAAGGACACAGTGGAATAGTTTCAGGAGGAGCTGGGTCACCTTGGAATGCTGACCCTTCTTCCCTCCTGTATTAACCTCTGAGAAATGGTATGCAGGGTATAATGCCTTTTTTACATGAAAAATGGAGACTTTCATGTCTTTTTCTAAAATCACTGAAGACTCTCTGGGATCTCAAAAAACAATTGTTGCCAGCCCCCTCAGGGATGTAGTGTCAAACAAAATGATCCTATGCTTCCCAGAAACTTACAGCTGGCTGGAGGAGGTGGAAAAATGACAGCGGGGCCACTTGATGACACAGGAAGGGTAGGAAAGGTTTCTTGGCGGAAATGACATCCAAAGTAAGATCAGAGGTTAAGGAGAGCTTTCAGATAAAGCTTCCAGGCAGACATGGTGGGGGAAAGTCAGTGATAAATGAGATGGAAAGAGATAAGCAGGAACCACAGAAGACATGCTTACATTCTGACCTTTATTTCAAAAGCAGTGTGGGGAATTCAAAAACAGCAAGATCATACTGCCTTCATGTAAACAATCAGGTCAGCAAAGGGCAAGTCTCCATGGGGAGTGTGAGGGAAGGCAGAGAGGCTGGCAATGGCGTTGAAGCTGTAGTTTAGGATTGAGCTGGTGTTGCTTGGACTTGGTGGACGGGTGTCCACAGTGAGAAGTCAGAGTTAAGGAGGTGGAATCAACAAGTTTGTGCATGGGGGGAGGAGCAGGAGAGGAGGTGAAGTTTCTGATTTAGCCCCTACTGTCTACATTTCCTTTGATTTAAAAACAACAGCAAACTTTCAATAGTTTTGTACTCTTTCTCTAAAATAGCTGATTTCTCCTCCATGTTTACATTCTTTCACCAGGAATACATTTATTCGACCTGCACTCACCATCTTCATAATAATGAACCAGCTCTGTAAAATCTTAGTAACTTAAAAGGGACCAGCAGGTCTTTTCAGGCAGTGAACCAGGCTCAGAATTATGAAATTTTTACTGTGTCTGTAAGTTTATTTGGCAGATAATTCTAGTTTTCACACACCTGGGAACACATCCAATAGCTATCTTCCATCTGGAAATAAAAGAAGAATTTTTGTGAGTCTGTAGAAGTAACAATCAGGACTTCCCTGATGGTCTAACAATAAGACTCTGTACTCCCAATTCAGGGGGCCTAGGTTTGATCCATAGTTAGGGAACTAGATCCCACATACCGGAACTAAAAAACCTGCATACCATAATGAAGATGGAAGATACTGTGTAAGACAACTATGACCCGGCGTGACCAGATAAATAAACATGGAAACAAAAAGAAAAGAAGTAGCAATCACATGTCAACAGTGGCCTAACTCAAGAGCCTTTAGCCAACTGAGTTTTACCAGTTCCTGAAAGCTGTGGTTACTAAGGTTCTTCAAGGTCTCTTTCCAATACAGACTTCTGGTTGTATCTATCTGTGACTCTTGACCAAAAAACTATGGTCTGATGGTCAGAGGAAGATGTTAAACAACACCAGGGAGATGTAATCAGCAAAATCCAGAATATGGAAAACTAATTTTACATGACAAACAATCTGGTCTCTTCAACAAAGTACGAAAGAAAAGAGTGGGAAAGAGAGACAGAGAAAGAGAAAGAACCTGTAGATTACAAGGTTTAAAAGATACGCAAAACAATCTGGCTTGATTCAAACTAACACACTGTAAAAACGGAGGGAGAAAAGAAATGGGGATTTTCTTTTGAAACTGATTGGATGATATTAAGGGATTATTGTTAATTTTTAAACAAATGATAATGAGCATTATAATTATGTTTCAGTTCAGTTCAGTTGCTCAGTAATGTCCAACTCTTTGTGACCCCAAGGACTGCAGTACACAAGGCTTCCCTGTCCATCACCAACTCCTGGAGCTTGCTAAAACTCATGTCCATCGAGTCGGTGATGCCATCCAGCCATCTCATCCTCTGTCATCCCCTTCTCCTCCTGCCTTCAATCCTTCCCAGCATCAGGGTTTTTTCCAATGAGGTAGTTATTCGCATCAGGTAGCCAAAGTCTTGGAGCTTCAACTTCAGCATCAGTTCTTCCAGTGAATATTTAGGACTGATTTCCTTTAGGATGGACTGGTTGGATCTCCTTGCAGTCCAAGGGACTCTCAAGAGACTTCTCCAACACCACAGTTCAAAAGCATCAGTTCTTTGGCGCTCAGCTTTTTTTTATGGTCTAACTCTCACATCCATACATGACTACTGGAAAAACCATAGCTTTGACTGCTGATGCTACTCCAGTGTTCTTGCCTTGAGAATCCCAGGGATGGGGAGCCTGGTAGGCTGCGGTCTCTGGGGTCATCCAGAGTCAGACATGACTGACGCGACTTAGCAGCAGGTCACTTCAGTTGTGTTTGACTCTGGGCAACCCCATAGACCACAGCCCACCAGGCTCCTCCATCCCTGGGATTCTCCAGGCAAGAATACAGGAGTGGGCTGCCATTTCCTTCTCCAATGCATGCATGCATGCTAAGTCACTTCAGTTGTGTCCACTCTGTGTGACCCCATGGACAGCAGACCACCAGGCTCCTCTGTCCATGGGGTTCTCCAGGCAAGTAGCTTTGACTAGATGGACCTTTGTCAGCAAAGTAATGTCTCTGCTTTTTAATATGCTGTCTAGGTTGATCATAGCTTTTCTTCCAGGGAGCAAATGTCTTTTAACTTCATGGTTGCAGTCACCATCTGCAGTGATTTCAGAGCCCAAGAAAATAAAATCTCTCACTGTTTCCATTGTTTCCCATCTATTTGCCATGAAGTAATGGGACCAGATGCCATGATCTTAGTTTTTTGAATGTTGAGTTTTAAGCCAGCTTTTCAGTCTCCTCTTTCACTTTCATTATGAGGCTCTTTAGTTCCTCTTCACTTTCTGTCATAAGGGTGGTATCATCTGCATATCTGAGGTTATTGATATTTCTTCCTGCAGTCTTGATTCCAGCTTGTGCTTCATCCAGCCTGGCATTTCTAATTTCATTTGTTTAGGGAATGGTTATATTTTAGGGAAACTGATTTTCCTCTTTTTAGGCATACATGACTCCAACAGAAGCCAGACTTTCCCTCAGACTATAGAAAGTCCTTAGCCTGTATCCAGGAAAGATGATTTTCATTTTCATTCCAGAGCTAGAGGTTAGGGTAGAAACAGTGGAAGAGTTTCTCCAATAGTCAATCTATTTTCCCCACCTGTCTCTTGACTGCTGCTGCTGCTAAGTCACTTCAGTCGTGTCCAACTCTGTGCAACCCCATAGACGGCAGCCCACCAGGCTCCCCTGTCCCTGAGATTCTCCAGACAAGAACACTGGAGTGTGTTGCCATTTCCTTCTCCAATGCATGAAAGTGAAAAGTGAAAGTGAAGTCGCTCAGTCGTGTCTGACTCTTAGCGACCCCATGGACTCTAGCCCACCAGGCTCCTCCATCCATGGGATTTTCCAGGCAAGAGTACCGGAGTGGGATGCCACTGCCTTCTCTGCATATAAGTTAAATAAGCAGGGTGACAATTTACAGCCTTGACATACTCCTTTTGCTATTTGGAACCAGTCTGTTGTTCCACGTCCAGTTCTAACTGTTGCTTCCTGACCTGCATATAGGTTTCTCAAGAGGTAGGTCAGGTGGTCTGGTATTCCCATCTCTTTCAGAATTTTCCACAGTTTATTGTGATCCACACAGTCAAAGGCTTTGGCATAGTCAATAAAGCAGAAATAGATGTTTTTCTGGAACTCTCTTGCTTTTTCCGTGATCCAGCGGATGTTGGCAATTTGATCTCTGGCTCCTCTGCCTTTTCTAAAACCAGCTTGAACATCTGGAAGTTCACGGTTCACATATTGCTGAAGCCTGGCTTGGAGAATTTTGAGCATGACTTTAGTAGCGTGTGAGATGAGTGCAATTGTGCTGTAGTTTGAGCATTCTTTGGCATTGCCTTTCTTTGGGATTGGAATGAAAACTGACCTTTTCCAGTCCTGTGGCCACTGCTGAGTTTTCCAAATTTGCTGGCATATATCTTTTAGAATCTTTTTAAACAATACAAGTGTACAAGGCTCCTTCTGTTCTCCCCATACCAAAAAAACACACACACACACAAAAAACTAAGAGATTATATTAGCTACTATTAATTACCAAGAAGAGTGATTTTTCTCTCTCAAGGAAGTTGGGACTGGAAAAATTTAGAGAACCATTGATCTGGACTTTCTTTTTGGGTATTTTTTCAAAGTGAAGTCTACCTTGATCATTCAACATAGTCAAGAATTGTTCTAGAACCAATTTGTTGGAATGAAGTTCCTGCAAGAGATAGGAATGCCTTTTGTCTTAACAGAAAAATAAGTAAGCTGCAGAAAGGCCAGAGCCTTGCTCTTTATGATGCTTTTCTATCTTGATTTTGTCAACCAACAGAAGGTAGGACTGTGTTTTTTCTTTGAGAAGCATAGGAATTTAAACCAACTGTCCATTTTTCACAATAGAGAAAATGAAAACCTCAGAGAATCTTTTAGCCATGAGCCAATTAGATAAATGTATTCAGCTAAGATGGACTGTGAATTATTCAACTTTCATAATTCAACATAATAAGGAATATAATAACTGTACTGTACAATTAGGACTGTTCATTATATGTAGCAAAAAAAAAAAAAAAAAAACCCATTATCTGTAGTGTTGTCTAAAAAGGCTTTTGTTTTCATATTTTTTCTTCTACTGAAATCTTAATAACTCTTGAACCACAGGTCATTAATGCAGTTAGAGTCCAGAGAGATCAAGTCCTGCACTTCTCTCTACTGAATCTTTTCACAATGTCTGCGGAGAGAAAGAAAACCAGAGAGATTCACTGTGTCTAAAGATCGGTCACACAGGGGGTCTGCTCGTGCCTAAAAGTCCTTTCCAAGCCCCTCTTGTGGTGAGGCCGCACTGTTTGGAAGTGGACTTTGACCGTGCACTTGGGAAGCTGGGATCAGTAGCTTGGTGTCACAAGAAGGCCAAGAGGTTTATCTACAAGAACCCTGTGACTGTGAACATAGCCCATCAAAGCCATAAATACCTCCCAAGGGCAACTGAAGGTTGTAAGAGCCAAACTCTCAAACGACACAGAGGAGACAGTATGAAGTATGGTACAGAATGCCTTTGGAAATTGTCCAAAGATCTGATGAACTATGGGGCAAAAACAGTAGATCTGATTTAAGAACGGTGTTCCAACTTACATTAGTCATCAGTTATAAAACAAAAAAATGGTTTCTTGACACAAATCTCAAACTTCCTTGAAAAGTCCCCAAGTTAAAATTTTGAAAACTGAGTTTGTTGTTTCAAGTGGCACAGTCCTGACTACAGATAAAATAATCAAACATGTAAACCTTGAAAAATTTTCTTTCAACATTGAGACAGTGCAAACATTTTTAAAAATTTAATAACAGAAAGGTATTTAGCAGAATAAAATATAGTTTCTTGCATGTTTATGTGCTTGGTCCTCAAAAAAAAAAAAAAAAAACAAATGGTAAATTTAAGGCTGATTAATGCCTTAATTAAAAGAAAATTCTAAGTGATCACATAGAAACATAGAGAATGCTTCTTATAAACTCTCAGCACCCAAAGCCCATGTTAGCCTCCTCCACATGAAGGTTGGGATAAATTAAAAATAAGGAACAAAACCCAGGAAGTTACTATGATAAATAGCCATAAAAGAAACTGAGCTCTTTTAAAACATAATAATTGCTGGAACTGCTGCTACCTTTTCTCAAAAACTGTTTGCAGTTGTAAAAATAAAATGGATGATTGCAGGCTGGATATTTAAGGAAATAGCCTTTCAGTAAAAATCTGACCAAAATCTGACTTTTTCTAGTATTGACAAAAATCTCTTTCCATGAAAGAATCACAGATTCTATCTTATCTTTGGTGTAAGTAAACCAATGAGTAGATTGGCAGGAATAATGTGCCCAAGTAGAACTGATTAAATTCCTTTAATACATTTGATTTCTCTCTCTTTCTCTTTCCTGAGCAAACTTTGGAATCATTTTGAATGCCAAAGGTAATATTCCACTTAACAAAAGATATATTTGAATTTGAGTGTATCTTGATTGGATGTCAAGAATGAATACTTATTTGGAAGGATCAAGTATGCTTTGCTCCAGAGAAATTCATGGCAGCTAATTTTGCCTTTTGTATATTGAAAATAATTAAATTATTTCATTCAAGTCCTTTTAATAAATTGCATTATGACCGGCATGTGACTGAGAATAGAAGTTGGTTAACAGTGAGTGTTAGTTGAGTACTCACAGGACTTACAAAGTATTTTAAAAGGAAAATGGTCAAATTAGATTCTTACTTGGTGCTACAAAAGAAGAACCATGTATTTCCAGTGGGATAATTAAAGAAAACAAATGAAAACCTAAAACTTAGTTATGCAGAATCATGAAATTTTCTCTGCACTTTCTGTGTGTATGAAGTAAGTAAGTAGAGTCTAATTCCATTGCAACACTCACAAATGTGTAGTTTATAATGATATGGTGTCATAAGGAATCTATATTTTACTAGAATAGATATATTTTGGCTAGTGACCCCAGGGTTGTGGACAGAAATGATTTCAACAAAAAGTATGCCAAAGGAACAATTCTACCTCTGACCCTTACACTCCAATAGCCCAATAAACATGG
Organism: Bos indicus; assembly: GCF_029378745.1. Lineage (NCBI taxonomy): Eukaryota > Metazoa > Chordata > Mammalia > Artiodactyla > Bovidae > Bos > Bos indicus. The sequence goes on from NC_091779.1 coordinate 37,530,931, forward strand.
ATGGATGTAATATAAAATTTAAATTTAAATTCCTGCCCATGCCTTTGTTTCCTTCACGTAGCAAAATTTGTACTCCACCGAGGCAAGAACTTTTGTACCTGTAAAGTGTCAAGAAATCTTTTTCTCTTCCCCCCAAATAGCCCTTTGGGCATTATTTGTGAGGACGCTTGAAATAGACATCCTGAAATAGAAAGTTTTCAAAGACTTAAGAACCACTTGGAATATTCTCCTTTAAGAGACCACAAATATGACACCACAAATTGTTTTCCTTCTAATATCCAAACCCATTTCCCAGCAGGGAGGTTAAATTGTCACTGTCAGTGTGTACACACAGATGCACAATGCTGGGCCAGTGTGGCACCTGTGGGGGAGCTTGACTGCAAAGCTTAATCAGAAGGGAGACGCACTGTCTGCCTTCATGCAGCTTGCACTTGGAGAGGACACTGGCCCAGAGCCACCAAAAGCAAATCACAGGGCTGCAGAATGAAGCCGACACATACCAGAGTGCGGTTTGTCTAACCACAAGAGGGGGCAGACATGACTAAACAATGTCTAACATTTAGATTTCCAAAGAGCTTGGGATATTTTGTTTATTTTTTGAGGGTTTTAATCTCATGGCCCTTGTGTGGATTTCAACACAGAAAGGATAATCTGAAACAGCAAAATAAACAGAGGAAACCAACTGTTAGTGAAACAAAAGCCAGCCCTTGTTATCAAGGATAGTCCATGTAATACTCTATCAGTGTTCTTTAAAATTCCAGACTTCCCTTGGTCAGACCAATAATCCATCCTGTCTCTGGCAGCAGCACCAATGTTGCCCTCTGAGACATCAACTTCAAAAGACCCAACAGACTTTAGTTTTCCCTTAACAATATAGCTTTGTTTCTTTAACGGGTGGTCAGTGGCTTATATTTCGCTTACACCAGTCTTTAAGGTTTTCTTTAATAAAATGCAAAGGAATAATTTGTAATTATCCTGTACATTACTTATACATCTGTAAGAGTGTATCACCATCAATGCAAGAAATAGCTTGGGGTATATAATTCTATTCGGGCATAAAAATGAGCAATAACCAGTACCAAAACTAGCTCATCAAACAGAGGTAAAGCTCGCTCCTGGCAATTCAATAAATGAGATGGAAGCTGAATGAAACAACCCCCAAATTATTGAGAATGATCAGTTGGCAGGCTTCACTTTGGCTTTCTGATGGTCGAAAGGCAACAGAAGCCATTCTGCAAAGACACAGCTCAAAATTTGGATTGGAGATCTTACGCATGCTTTAAAGGGAAAGATTCCTAAAAGAATGGAACTAAGGGGGTTCTTCTTAAATTCCCCAAGTGTGAATACCTAAGGAAGCAAACACTTTCCTTCTGAGCTGAAAATAACTGACTTGGAATTATAGCTCACCATGCAAAGAATTAGAATGAATACATAATTCAATAGTATTGTAAAAGATCAGAACAGAACTTTCAGCAATGGGGGGCATTCTGTAAATTAAGATGTACCAGGCCACTGAAGCAGCTCATAAAAATCACTTCATACCAGTGAGATTTGTGTCAGCACTCCAGTCTTAACATCTACATTCCTTGGAGGAATCCAGAGGATCTCTGGCTTTAGTCTGTCTCTTCCCCCACCCCCACACTCACCCCCAACCACCTCAGGGAAACCACAGGGGCCGTTGAAGAATGTCTCAGTTTGGAGAGATTTTAACATTCTGGATAACCCAAGCATCTATACTGCTATTTCCAAATGTAAATCCAGGCGCAGGGAGAAAGCTATCTGACTAAAGCAGATGTCCTTTGAAAGCTGTGTATAAAAACTTTAGCGGTGGTAGATTAGATTAATAAGAAAACAAATATTTAGAATATTTAGACAAATATTTAGAACGTCTCTTTCAAAAGAACTAATATTAAAATAGCACATCTTGTATGACTGATTAATTTTTGCTATACAATAGAAACTAACATAACATTATAAAGCAACTATGCTTCAAACGATTGACTTAAAAAATCATATTTTTGGAGTGGAAGGTGAGAGGGAGGTTCAAGAGGGAGGGGGCATATATACACCTATGGCTGATTCATGTTTATGTATAGCAGAAACCAATACAATATTGTAAAGCAATTATCCTCCAATTAAAAATAAAAAACCAGAAAAAAATTACATCTACCTTATTTTAAAAAATGTTTGTGTTTAAGATCATGTATCATAAAATGTACCACCTTAACTATTTTCAGATGTGCAGTTGAGTGGTGTTAAGTATAGTCACATTGCTGTGTCACCTGTCTTATTTTTTTAGTTAAGTTGATTTGTATTCACTATAAAGAAATTAATACAAACAAAAAGTTGTAATTGATGAGTCCACATACATTTTAAAGGATTTCAGCAATTATTTTAGTACAACCAAAGATGTAATATTTGAACTTTATCTTTTTTGAAATGTAAAATTTAGTTATAATACAGAAATTACATATCTTACGACTTCAAAAGTTTTAGCTAAAACATACATCTTTTATAGGTAAAAGTTAAACAACAACAAAAAAACCCAACAAACCAAGAAAGACATGGTTAGTGTTGGCAAGAATGTAGACAAACTGGAACCCCAGCATGCGGCTGGTGGGGATAAGATGGTACAAGTAGTACAAGACAGTCTGGCAGTTCTTCCAGAGTTTTAAGGAGAATTATCATGTCCCAGGAGTTCCAGTCTGAGGTATATACCCAAGAGAAATGAAAACATCGGCCCACGAAAGTTTACAGCAGCATTATTCATAAGAGCACCCTGCCTGTAACAGACAAAATCCCTGAAGTCTACCAAGTAATGAATGATAAATAAAGTATGGGATGTTCAGAAAACAAAATATCATTTGGCCATAAAAGGGACTGAGACACGAACATGCACAGCAACAAGGATGAACTCTGAAAGAACTAGTAACAAAGGACCATGCATTCCATTTATATGGAATCTCCAGGATAGACAGGCGCAGAGAGAAAGGCAATAGTTTGGTGTTTGCGTAGGGCTGGAGGAATGGGGTAATGGGGGGGGTGATGGCTATGGAGTGTGGGATTTTTTTCAGGGGGTAATAATAATGTTCTAAAATTTTAATGTGATGATGGATGCACAACTTCACGAATACACTAAAAACCATTGAATTATACACAATAGGGGTAAATCGTATGTGTGTGAGTTACATTTCAGCAGAACTGTTAAAAAAATTAAAAGCACCTTGAAATAAGATAAACCTAAGTCTACCAATACCAAGAAATAATTTCAGGAACATCATATAAATAAAAACCTCTCTCTTTCTATTGTAAAATAGGCTTCTATCATTCCAAAGAACAAGTAGTGACAGAGGCAAAGTTTGGCAACCAGGATGTTCCTAGCAGTTGAAAGTCTGATACACACTGCTACACATCCATCTTTCACAGATGCAAAATGTGCTTCTGTGGTGTATACAGCACTTTTCAGGCACTTGACCTCACTTGCTAGCTGTTAAGTTAGTGTTCAGATGTTTATTTAATGGGAAATTATAGAGTGACGTCAGTCACTTTCCCATAAAACATCTGTTTTCTGCTAAGATCAGATAATGATGCCACATGCCCAATTCAGAGGGAAAAAAATGAATAAAGTCAGTAGACCGAATTCTTTTGATTTTTCACTATAAATTTTTCTTCAGTATTTCTTGCCTCTACTTATGTGAATGCTAGCAGAAAAATGACTTAAAAATTATGAATACCTAAATGATATTACAAACTTTGCAACTGTCAATCATGCTTTCGTTTAATAGCTTATACTATTTGTGGAAATACGCTTTATAGTTTTGTTCCTATACTGCATAAGAGTCATATTTTCTTACAGTAAATGTATTCCTACATCATTCAATATGTAAACATTTTGAATATACCCATGAGAGTGTTATGAGTTTCCAGTTTGTTATTCTTAAATATGTTTAAGAACTACTACATTAATGCCTGGCTTTAAGCCTAAGTATGCCAAAGGAATGCTTTCAGATATGTCATTAAGCATAGGTCCCAAGATAAGACTACCAAATTCTATTCTAAAATAAAAAAGAAGGCAAGATTCTAGTATGAAAGTTATAAGATTCTAGTATAGAAGCTATTAATGTTTCCATCTTTTTTAAAAAAAAAAAAAAAAAACTTTTTATTTTATATGGGAGTATAGACAATTCATAATGTTGTGATAATTTCAGGTACACAGCAAAGCAACTCAGCCATACATATATAAGTATTCATTCTTTCCCAAACTCCAAAATACTTAGTGTGTAGGTAAGGTATGCTGATATTAAGGATTTTATGGTATGCACCAACTCAGGAAAATTTTGCGATATTCTTTAGGAAAGTTAGTTCTAAAATAATTGAAACTTCAGCTCTTAGCACAAATTCCTCTGAGAACAATGTGTTCAAATTATAGCTTAACTAGAAATAATCTATGTAAGATACCATAAAGTACAGAAAGAAATTCTGGAAAAGCTGTAAATTACAAAGAGTAGAGGCAACAGTCAGACCAGAGTACTTTTCAGACTTGGAAGAACTTTGGACAAAACACACACAGTTATGTGTGCACAGACATACTTGTATTGTGCTTCAGTGAAAAATTGTGTCCCCAAATTCCATAGCATCAACATTTTATTGCATCATCTTATACCAGAGATTTATCATGCTCTCTGGAAGCAGATTTTGGTAATTACTGTAAGCAGTGGCAGGGAAGTTTGCACCACAAAAGGAAAGAACTGGGTTGGCAATACTTTTTTAAAGTGAAGGACAGCTCTTGGTGTGTGTGTGTGTGCGGGGGTGGCGGGGTAGGACATTATGGAAACATGAAACAAGTTAAAATTATCTTAAAGTATCATTCCTGTCTTATGTGTTCTCGTATTTGCTTCAAAATAATCCAATGGTGGGAAGGAGTATAGGTGGGGGAGGGGATCTAAGGCTACTGCAGACAAGATTATATATTTATATTCTCCCTCAACCACACTGACAAGTCCTGGTAATATAAATGTCATTTCAACAGGCTGAATCTAGAAAGTCTGCAATCATCTTGCCACCTTGTTCTTCCTTCTAAAACTCTTTCTAAATGGCTAGCCAAGAGGTTCTTCTGACTTGTTTACTTGCCCCCAGCATCACAGAGCTCAGACACTGGCCTCCCTTCATCCAGCGCTCTGAGAGGAAACCCCCTTGGTAATTTAGGGGAAGTTTCTTCCCTCCGAGAAAAACTCAGATGAAAACTCAAGTAATTGTTTAACAAATTAAACAAAGACGGCAAAACCTATTTCCCCATACATGGGAGTCCAGGAAATGCACATCTGAAAGCAGTCTTAACTGAAAATGTAGATGTTGCTGGGCTAGCAAAACAGTTGCAATCATGGGTAGTAAACTGGCTTCCATCTGGGATTTTTGTAAAGATCTTCTGTGAAGAAGCTAAAAAGAAGTTTATCTTGCCTAGAGAAACGAATTTGCACAAATACAAGACTCGGGAAGCTAGATTCTACACAGGCTCAAAATTGGCTGGATCATTCCAGCAGATCCATCCTTCAGCAGAAAATATCATCACCCCCAAAAGCCTTCTTTCTGCTTATCATGAAATATCCACTAAACATTGAACAAACAGAAGAAGGGGTACTATCGCCTGAAGACACACAATCCATGACATTGTCACAGAAAGCCTTATCCAGCTATAGAATCTTGTCTCTTTCTGTCTCTATCTCTGTCTCTTTCTGCTGGCAGATACTCCAGCACTGTTTAACTCGGCTTTATGAGACATGCATAATTTATAACGGAAGGCAGTTTTCCCAGTCACTTTCAAGGTAAGCAGTTTTCCTAGCAGAAATCCATTCAAATCAGAGTTAATAAACTGGGTGTCTGTGTGTGTCCTTAAGCACAAATCTCCAGTCAGGATTCATCCTCGCTCTACTGAAAACCAAGATCATATCAGCAGAATAAAAGCATCTGTTTTCAGCACTGTCCACAGACTTGCAGTTTCAGAGTGGTTTGAAAGAAATTACCAGATTAATACCAAATTAATATAAGCTGGGGTTGGGGGGTGGGGGGGGTAGGGGTGGGGGTGGGGCCGGGGATCTTATTTTTCTTAGAGAATAATTTAACTTTAAAAGAAGCTTTAAATCTTTTTTTTTTTTTTAATTAAAGAAACGTTCAAAAATGTCTTACAAGCAGGAACTGATCAAAACTGTAGGCTACCTACCTTGAAGCTGCTGAAATTTCACAGATAAGAATTTCCAAGTCATAGAAGCCTAAGCTTTCTAGGAAAGCCTTGAGCCTGGGGCTTCTGATTTTTCAAGAACTATTTGATTTTTTTTTTATAACGTATTTATTTTTCTCATATAAATCTCTTACGAACCATATGTTGCAGGCAGAATATTTGGTTAACTTCTCAAGTTAGTAAAACTAAAGCTTAGAAAGTTTAAGCGATTACTAAAGTTTACAAAGTTAGTGAAAACAGAGGCAGGACTTCCAAATTCAGCTCTACCTTCTTTCTTATCTCTTTCTTTTTTCTACCGTTTCTTTTCATGCATGGCATTTGATCACCAAAATGTACAATCCAATAAACTATTAGCTTCTTTAGGACAGGCAACAAGTTCCCCCTTGGCATTGTTAATATAGATCTTCCTTGATTTACAATGGGTTTCAGCTCAGTTCAGTTCAGTCGCTCAGTCGTACTTCTCCACAAACTTCATTTCTGAGGAGTTAGGTGACCACAGGCTGAACCCCTCTGAGCCAGGGGTCTGTTGCACCTTATGACAGCTGACCCACCCCAGTCGGTATGAGCAGAGGACTGGGTCCGGTGACTGCCCCGACCTGGTCATGTGACACCTGAACACTGGGTTCAACTCTGGGAACACAAGGGGATGTGGAAGGCAACCAGGTTGGCGAAGGGCCTAGGAGGACTGGGCATCTGAGAAGAACTGGCAGAAAAATTCGAGGCTGTGCTCAAGTGCTTTCCTGACACCGTCCGAACTGTCATCCTCTATTTCTCCCTGGACCTCACAGGAGACAAGTTCAACTTAAGTTTGGACCATGGACACACAAAACTTTCAGGCAGCGGCTGCGGGCCGCCTTCCGGGGTGCAGGGGAGGGGGCTGCCACTCTGGGCGCTGGAATGCACAGCATGTCCTCTCCCTGCCATCCAGCTCAGAGGGACCCAATCTCCTGCATGCCCCACTGAGAGCCGAGAGAGAGGCTCTGCTCCCAAAGGGAGTTTCTGTGGCTGAAATCCCGTCAGGGTCCTCTTCCCTCTGTGTGGCCGCACATCCCAGGGTTACTTTTGCTGGGAGCTGCCCAGGGCCCAACCTCCGGCTCTTGCAGCATTTAATGGTGAGCCAAGTGTAAGGAGAACAACAACCTAAACAACTTCTTCTCTGCTAGTAGAGTCGCTTCCTGACGAGGGAGCCTGAAAACTGGGGAGTACAGCTGGCCTGGGGCTACTCAGTCTCAACTTTGTCCCTCCCTGGGCTCTTCCTCCCTGCGTCACTGTCCCCGTCCATGATACTGCCACTGCAAGTCTATCGCCCACCGGACTCTGAACTCCTGAAGTCAGGGATTTTGTCTTTCTCATTAAAAAAAAAAAAATTTTTTTTTTTGGCCTGTGCCTTGAAGCATTCGGGATCCTACTTTGGCGACCAGGGATCGAACCTGTACCCCCTGCAGTGGAAGCGAGAGGCTTAACCACTGGACTGCCAGGGAAGTTCTGTGTCATCCTCATGTCCTAGAAAAGTGGCTGGTACATTAAAAAAAAGAAAAAAAAAGTCAAGTGCTTATTGAATGAAATTATTTGTGATGGAAAGGTAGATATTTTCTGGGACAGCTAGACTTAAATAATTTGGTCTACCTTTTAACAAAACCCAAATTTACTAAAAATAAATAAAGAGCATTTAGTTTCCGAGATTTCCTTTCTACAGGATGCCAAAAAAAAAGCCAGGTGATCTCTTCAGCCCTCAGGTGGGTCTTCCTATTATATCTTACAATCTCTCTGTCTCTGTGGATGTAATTCAGCCTCCCTCCCCATGTTTGTCAACAGATCTAGAGAGAAAATGAAGCGGGGCCAACCTGTTGGCTTCAAATGAACTGGGCCAAAGTTTCTTTCTGGGTGGCTTGTTTCTAGGTTGCCAAGCATTGTGTCGAGACAGACTCCATTTGTCCAACTTTTGATTAGCCAGGAAGGCTCCGCTTGTGGCCTATAAGCAGCAAGTAGATTTTGCTGCCCTGTGGATTCCAGGGTGCTGCACACTGGGGCCTCGTTGCTCAGTAACGACTGGGCAGTTGTATAACCAATGATAATATTTAGAATGATGCAGCAGTAATAAGGTCATCCCATTCCACATTGCAGGGAAGAAACCAATCCTTTCCAGTGGACAGGAAGGAATTCTCCCTGGCCCCCAGTTGCTACTTGATTAACTTCATGGTTTCTTTAATCAACCTTTAATAGGAAAGTGATCACTGTGAAGACCACAGACAAATAAAATGTAAGGAATCTGGAGGCTTAGTTACATGCCCCTAAGCTGAAGCTCTCTCTTCTTGTTATAGAATTTTCACTCATACTGTGTGGACCAGGACAGCTCTTACTGCTGCTATCCTTACCACCAGTAGCTACCAGTAACTGAGCACGTACAACCTAGACAGCATATTAAAAAGCAGAGACATTACTTTGCCAACAAAGGTCCGTCTAGTCGAGGCTATGGTTTTTCCAGTAGTCATGTATGGATGTGAGAGTTGGACTATAAAGAAAGCTGAGCACCAAAGAATTGATGCTTTTGAACCGTGGTATTGGAAAAGACTCTTGAGAGTCCCTTGGACTGCAAGGAGATCCAACCAGTCCATCCTAAAGGAATTCAGTCCTGAATATTCATTGGAAGGACTGACATTAAAGCTGAAACTCCAGTCCTTTGGCCACCTGATGCGAAGAGCTGACTCATTTGAAAAGACCCTGATGCTGGGAAAGATTGAAGGCAGGAGGAGAAGGGGATGACAGAGGATGGGATGGTTGGATGGCATCACTGACTCAATGGACATGGGTTTGGGTGAACACCAGGAGCTGGTGATGAACAGGGAGGCCTGGCGTGCTGCAGTCCATGGGGTCACAAGGAGTGGGAAACAACTGAGCTAAACTGAACTGAACTGTGTGCCAAGCACAAATCCTCAGAACAGATCCATGACACAGATACCATGAATGAATTCATTTTACAGAGAATGAAAAGGAGGCTCAAAGACACTCCTCCCCACCAGAGATAGATATATTTCCTTCTTCAATGAAATGTATGTGTAGGGGGGGAAAGGAAAGAAATCTGCTCTCCCTTTTCTTGTACATAAGCACCTGGAGTATTTCATCAAGCCTCAGTGATACCCCTCAGCCACGACAGTGTATCATTTAAAATAGTAAATTTTTCTTATGTGTTTTGGCTTTCATTTTTGCAAGACCTTCACAAAACCTTCATATGTCCAAGAACCAAGAATCGTCTAGCTCATTGCTTGCCCTCTCGTGTTAAATGAAATGACAAAATTTGAGATCATTCTTATTGTAGCTGTCTTTTCTTTGACAATAAGGGGCCATATTTTGAGGTTTACCATTTACTGTCTCTACTTCTGTTTTCTCAAGTAAGGGAGCCCTTTGCTGAGTGGAGCTTGTTGGCTTCACCTATACTGAAGTCCTATATTTCACTGAATTCACGGGTCTACAGATTTGGAAGATCGTTTGTCAAAAGGGATGCTTTCACCTTCCAGAAAACTGGAGACACAGAAGATTTCTTGCAGGGTAAGAGCTTGAGAAGGAATGCACATTCAGAATGAGAAAAGAAAGCACGAGTTTTCCGAAAAGATTCCAAAGTAAGGAGGAAGTGAGGTGGTAGCTATGTCTACACAGAGCAACCTGAAATGGAGTTTAACTATTATCTAGTGAATTTAATCAGGGTTAAGTCAGTCAAACCAACTCATATTTCTGGCATGAAATATCTAGTCTGGCTGCCTATCTTGACCAAATCAATAGAAATTGGTGCCAACTCCCCATTTTATTGTGTGGTATGTTGGCACAGTTGTATTCCTTTTGTCCAAAAAAATAGGTACTTGAGTACAAATGTAGCCGTTAGGCTTTCTCCCGGCTTCTCTCTGGCAGCTTCTGGAATGCTAATACATACCAAGGATGTTAGGAAGGACTGAAATGTCAAATTTGAGAAAAGGAGACCATGGCTTCCAGGGTCTCTAGTGCCACAATTCACCAAGAAGGATGTTCCAAGGGTGAAAATCTAACTTAAATTTCTCAGAGTTTAAATGTGATTAAAAACATTCAGAACCAGGCTTCTCTGGTGGCTCATTGGTCAAGAATCTGCCTGCAGGTGCAAGAGTTGCAGGTTGGATCCCTGCTCCAGGAAGATCCCACATGCCGTGGAGCAACTAAGCCCGTGTGCCACAACTACCAACCCAGTGCCTAGAGCCCACGTACACAAGCCCACGCACTCTAGAGCCAGTGAGCCACAGCCACTGAGCCTGTGCTCTAGGGCCCAGGAACTGCAGCTACTGAGCCCACCTGCTGCGACCCTGAGCCCACCTGCCGCAACACTGAAGCTCATGCACCTTAGAGCCCGTGCTCCACAAGAGAAGCCACAACAGTGAGAAACCTGCACGCTGCACCCAAGGTTTCTCCACAACCAGAGAAAAGCCGGTGCAGCAACGACGACCCAGCACAGCCTAAAATATATTAATTAATTAATTGAAGGAAAAACAACACACAGAACCTTCTGAAACAAAATGCCAAACGCAGGCAATGCAGTAAGGGTTTCATGCATTCCAAGTTCTGTCTGCACAGACCCTGGGACTTTTGAACTTAAAGAGTGCTGAGTTCTCATATTCCTGATGGGGGCCGAAAAGGCCAGCACGGCCAGGACACAACACATTTATAACACAGAAGATGGAGAGATTTTCCAACAGTTGCTTGTTTAGTGGCGTTCAGTAGCTGATTCCATGTTAAGCTAAGCTTTGACAAGGAACTACCAACTGTGGAATAAGGTAACATATGAAACCTGGGAATAGGCTGATGCATGCACAAGTCTATCAGTGCATTCTTATAATTAATAGCACCGACACTGAAACCTGAGTTCCAGTATTGGTGGCTCAAGTGTTGGACTGAGCCTGCAGATGTGCTTTGTTTGGCTTTCACTGTTTTGTTCTGTTACCTATGTCAGTGTTTAAAAAAAGCTAGGTTCTGGACTTCCCTAGTGGTCCAGTGGTTAAGAATCTGCCTGTCCATGCAAGAGACATGAGTTCAATCCGTGGTCCAGGAAGATCCCACATGCTGTGGAGCAACTAAGCCTGTGTGCCACAGCTACTTAGCCCATGCTCTAGAGCCTGTGCTTCGCAACAAGAGAAGCCATTGCAATGAGAAGCCTGCTCACTTCAACTAAAGAAAGCCTGTGCACAGCAAAAAAGACCCAGCACAGCCAAAAATAAATAAATTTAAAAAAAATCTAGGTTCTTATCAATTTTTGGATTTCTGGATTCTTTGGAAAAATTGGAAGATTTGGCCCTTGTTGACACATGGCAACAACTGGATGGAGTTGATAGCTTTCAGGTCATAATCACCTCCTTTCCTCCCTTTGTCTACACTGTTCTGCAGTGGGTCACTTTCCATTTATCATCATACTCATCCCTGCTACCTCTCCCACTGAAGAGAAATATTTCCCTGTATCCATGACTCTATCAAGTAGGAAAACAAAAAGGAGCCTGAAAGGGCAACTTCATATATAAAGATCCCTCACCTGCTTGGCCACTGGAGGCATTTGAGCTTGCTTTTCCGTTCTAAAATATTGGGCCCTTACTTTGTCCTCTCCGGATACATTCTCCAGTAATGCTTCCCAACACACACAGAGATCCTCTTGTGTATGTGTAATTTGCAAAAGTCCCCAAAGGGGACCTCCTTATTTACACTGGATCACACCCTGCTTTGGTTTAGAATCACAGCACTTCAAATCATGAAAGAAATTCTTATTGAATCTATCATTCATTCCAATTGATCATAAGTATCTAAATTATCATGTAGCTTAGAAATCATTCCTTTGAGACTAACACCTTGAAAAGATCTTTAGCAAACGTAATTATGTCCCTTGCCTTAACAGTCCTAGAAAAGAACTGAGACTCTTGTAATGGTTCCAAGTGGTGGCATTCCCAACTTGCAATTAGGTTACCTTTTAAGGTTCATTTTATACTGGTTGTTCAAGGTTTAAAATTCCTTTCTCTTTAACACCAGTATCATAAATGTTGATAATTTCTCCAAGGTTTACACACAGTTTCTTTTTAACCAAGCAGAGGGACTGCCTCTTAGTGTTGTTGTTGTTTTTTCCCTGAAAAATTACTCAACCAAAGGTCTTATTCCTGCAACAAAGTTGATGTATTAAGTATGAGAAAACACTAGGGAGTTCTACTTCAAAGGATTGCTAAAGGGAACGAATATTTTCTCTAGTTGTACTGAACAAGGGCTCTCCTCTTACAAAGGGTAACACAGTGGGTTTTTTTTTTAAAGCACAATTATCAGAAAGCAGAAACCTCTAAACACTGGCCTCACCACTGAAGAGAGAGCATAAAGGAGCACAAGACCCTCAGTTTGCATCCAGGAAAACTGCAGGGACTCAATTCCGACTCCAGCCACAGGGTGGTGGGAAGGGACTCCCTGTTCCACTAAACAAAATGGCAGATATGAGTTCTGTCCTCTGAGTGCTTGCTGCAAGAACTTGCTTCCCAGAAAAATGGCAGCAAATGCATAATGAGGACGTGCCCTCACCTCAGTATGAATGTAGCTTTTCTGCTAAGAATCGTGGCCGGCTATGATTACCTCTGGTCAGCAATGGGCCAGACCAGTTTCAAAAACATGTGCCCCAAATCATCCTGTCTACTTGACTGTTTTATGGGCAACTCATCCTCCAATGGGAGCTTTATGTACATGCAATCACTTGTTTGAAGACCTGGGCAAGTAGAAGCCAGCAGAGATCTGCAAGGCATTGGGAAAAAAAAGAAACTGACGTAGTTTCTGTTCCAAGTAATGGCCAGCCCTCCAAGGCATAAAGCAGTCAGAATCTTGCCTCAAGACTTTCGAGTTGTTCTATGGAGTTCTTTTTACACAGAGATCTTGAAAGGAGATTATAAACATCCTTGCGAACTCCCTGGGAGGTGAAAAGATGCTGAGAGCCAGCTCACAGAATGATCTGCCTAAGGGTGGACAGTAAGCCAAGGACGGAAAAGAAAACAGGGCTAGTAATACCTGAGGTCTGGGCTTGAGCTACAAACCCAGAAACCATCCTGCTGGGGGTAGTGTCTACGGATATTCCTTCTCCAAGTCAGAGATGTGCTGTGGGGAAAGAGAACAGTGGGCAGGGAGGAACGTACAGCAACATTTTTCTGAAATTTTTAGCTCTGTTCGTATTCACCAATCACATGTACTCTTAAACCATTTCCCACGCAGGCGTAAATCGTTATTTCACGTTCATAGAGAATAAGAATCCTATCCTGCCAAGCTTCCATGCCTCGACAATCCAAGTGTCAACTGACAAAGTGTCTGGATGGGGAAATCTCCCACCCCCTCCCCATTCTCCCACCAGCGTAAAAGGCAACGGGGGTGGGGGACAATGGAGAAGTCATGCGGGTTCACCAGGAAAAGATACAGTGTTGGTGGCAGGAGAGTTGGTGAGTGTGTCGTGGGCATTACCTCTTGATGAGGCTTCCAAGAAGGCTCCCGCTCAAGTCGTGGTGGCTCTGAGAACAAGCATTCTTGCATCAATAGCTAATAGGCTGTCCAACCAGATGTTATCTGGGTGGGATAAGAGGGTGAGAAAACAGACCTGTTGTACGCTGTTGTCAACTACATCGCTGTGGGCAGAGAAGGCTGGTGGTGTAGTGTCTAGCAGGGTGCCTCTTGCATAGTGAGGCAGACCAGATTACGTGGCGGTTCAAATCCGTTTCCTCTTGTGATTGGTAAAATACGAGAGTTATAATCATTCATGCATTACTGAAGCCTCCTTTCCATCATTTTGAAGGGACTTTTATTTTCTAGAACAGAGCATGCATCCAGCAGAAACCTAAAGCGTTGGTTTTTCTAAGCGATCTTTGGCAATAAGCACACATGAAAAAACAAAACTGCATAGGGTACCTGTGACGAGACTGGAGATGATGAGTGGTAACACCAGCATCTGTAGCATCCTCATCAGGAGCTCCCCAGGAAAAGAGAAGTACTTGACTTCCCGGTAGCTCATTCTGTATGGTCGGAGGGTAAATCCAAGGATTGTACCTGAAGGAAAAAGAAAAACAAGGAAGAAAAGTTGAGCCTTTCTTGAAACTTTAACAAGCTTAGAAAAATATGCAAGAATTTGGCTGGTGATCATGCCTGTCTAACAAGAATCAATTTATTTAAGCAGCAAATATTTGTGCTGCTTTGCTGCAAGGGGTGTTGCCTGTCTTTTCAACCATAATCTCAAAGGGTCTGGCAGAATTCAGGGCTTCACAGAGAAGTTAGAGAAAAAAATGTTCCTGGTCTTAGCCAATGAAAAATTTCTTTGTCTAACTTGCAACCAATTTTGACATGGCCCAGGACAAAGTTATAAAGACTGGGGCATATCTAGGAAACAAAGCGTGTCCCCATATACAAGGCAATATGGGGGAAAAGGCTTATTATATTCAAGTTCCTTTGTAACAACAGATGTTAGAACTGCTGGCATAACTACTTATAAAGGGTAGTGTAATTTTATTTTTTACAATTAAAAAAAAAAAAACTCCTCTCGCTCACACTGTGAATCCAGTTTCATCATCCCCCTATCTACACCCCACACTTTCTGTCTACGTGGTCCTGATATTGCCTTGGCAACTATCCTGTACAGAGTTGCTAGTTGCTGGCAGGAGAGGATTTCACTTTTCCCAAAAATCTTCCCTGAAAAACTTAGGGGATAATAGGGGACAGAGAAAGCAATTTTTCCCTTAATTTGATTCTGCTCCTGGAACTTTAAAAAATATCAAAATGAAGTACTCTGTGGTGCTCTGGTGGTTAAGAATCTGTCTGCCAATGCAGGGAACATGGGTTCAATCCCTGGTCCAGGAAGATTCCACAGGCTGAGGGGCAACTAAGCCTGTATACCACACCTACCGAGCCCATGCTTTAAGGTCCATGAGCTGCAACTACTGAAGCCCACACACCCAAGAGCCTGTGCTCTGCAGTGAGAAGCCACTGCAATGAGAAGCATGCACACTGCAACTAGAGTGTAACCCCCGCTTGCCACAACTAGAGAAAGTCAAGCGAAGCAATGAAGACCCGGTGGAGCCAAAAATAAATAAATAGAATCTTTAAATATTTATTAACTTTATATGCAAATCAAATTATGCATGATACCATTGGAAATGTTTAAAAATTAACAAATGTAGTGAATAAATTTACTCCCTCTCCCCTTTCCCTAATTAACTTTCCTGACTCCACCTCAGTTCAGTTCAGTTCAGGCACTCAGTCGTGTCTGACTTCCCGACCCCATGGACCACAGCATGCCAGGCCTCCCTGTTCATCACCAACTCCCAGAGTTTACCCAAACCCATGTCCATTGAGTCAGTGACGCCATCCAATCACATCATCCTCTGTCGTCCCCTTCTCCTCCCGCCTTCAATCTTTCCCAGCATCAGGGTCTTTTCAAATGAGTCAGCTCTTCGCATCAGGTGGCTAAAGTATTGGAGTTTCAGCTTCACCATCAGTCCTTCCAAAGAACACTTAGGACTGATCTCCTCTAGGATGGACTGGTTGGATCTCCTTGCAGTCCAAGAGACTCTCAAGAGTCTTCTCCAACACCACAGTTCAAAGGCATCAATTCGTCGGCACTCAGCTTTCTTTATAGTCCAACTCTCACATCCATACATGACTACTGGAAAAACCATAGCCTTGACTAGACAGACCTTTGTTGGCAAAGTAGTCTCTGCTTTTTAATATGCTGTCTAGGTTGATCATAGCTTTTCTTCTAAGGAGCAAGCGTCTTTCAATTTCATGGCTGTAGTCACCATCTGCAGTGATTTTGGAGCCCCCCAAAATAAAGTCAGCCACTGTTTCCACTGTTTCCCCATCTATTTGCCATGAAGTGATGGGATTGGATGCCATGATCTTAGTTTTCTGAATGTTGAGCTTTAAGCCAACTTTTTCACTCTCCTCTTTCACTTTCATCAACAGGCTCTTTAGTTCCTCTTCACTTTCTGCCATAAGGATGGTGTCATCTGCATATCTGAGGTTATTGATATTTCTCCCGGCAATCTTGATTCCAGCTTGTGCTTCTTCCAGCCCAGCGTTTCTCATGATGTACTCTGCATATAAGTTAAATAAGCAGAGTGACAATATACAGCCTTGATGTACTCCTTCTCCTATTTGGAACCAGTCTGTTGTTCCATGTCCAGTTCTAACTGTTGCTTCCTGACTTGCATACAGATTTCTCAAGAGGCAGGTCAGGTGGTCTGGTATTCCCATCTCTTTCAGAATTTTCTACAGTTTGTTGTGATCCACACAGTCAAAGGCTTTGGCATAGTCAATAAAGCAGAAATAGATGTTTTCCTGGAACTCTCTTGCTTTTTTGATGATGTTGGCAATTTGATCTCTGGTTCCTCTGCCTTTTCTAAAACCAGCTTGAACATCTGGACGTTCACAGTTCATATATTGCTGAAGCCTGGCTTGGAGAATTTTGAGCTTGACTTTACTAGCATGTGAGATGAGTGCAATTGTGTGGTAGTTTGAACATTCTTTGGCATTGCCTTTCTTTGGGATTGGAATGAAAACTGGCCTTTCCAGTCCTGTGGCCACTGCTGAGTTTTCCAAATTTGCTGGCATATTGAGTGCAGCACTTTCACAGCATCATCTTTCAGGATTTGAAATAGCTCAGCTGGGATTCCATCACCTCCACTACCTTTGTTCATAGTGATGCTTCCTAACGCCCACTTGACTTTGCATTCCAGGATGTCTGGCTCTAGGTCAGTGATCACACCATCGTGATTATCTGGGTCGTGAAGATCTTTTTTGTACAGTTCTTCTGTGTATTCCTGCCACCTCTTCTTAATATCTTCTGCTTCTATTAGGTCCATGCCATTTCTGTCCTTTATTGAGCCCATCTTTGCATGAAATGTTCCCTTGGTATCTCTAATTTTCTTGAAGAGGTCTCTAGTCTTTCTAGTTTTCCTCTATTTCTTTGCACAGATCACTGAGGAAGGCTTTCTTATCTCTCCTTGCTATTCTTTGGAACTCTACATTCAAATGGGTGTATCTTTCCTTTTCTCTTTTGCTTCTCGCTTCTTTTCTTTTCACAGCTATTTGTAAGGCCTCCTCAGACAGCCATTTTGCTTTTTTGCAATTCCTTTTCTTGGGGATGGTCTTGATCCCTGTCTCCTGTACAATGTCCCAAACCTCCATCCATAGTTCATCAGGTACTCTGTCTATCAGATCTAGTCCCATAAATCTATTTCTCACTTCCACTGCACAATCGTAAGGGTTTTGATTTAGGTCATACCTGAATGGTCTAGTGATTTTCCCTACTTTCTTCAATTTAAGTCTGAGTTTGGCAATAAGGAGTTCATGATCTCAGCCACAGTCAGCTCCTGGTCTTATTTTTGCTGACTGTATACAGCTTCTCCATCTTTGGCTGCAAAGAATATAATCAATCTGATTTTGGTGTTGGCTGTCTGGTGATGCTCATGTGTAGAGTCTTCTGTTGTTGGAAGAGGGTATTTGCTAACCCTTGACCCCTAAAATGTGCTTATTCCATTATTATGAATATTTTCAAAAATTTTGCACTGTTATTACTAAAACATGTGAATTATAGAGAAGTACTGAGTAGTCTAGAGGCTAAAGGTTGAGGAAGTGAATACTGTGTAGACACAAGTTTTTCCAAAGGAAGCAATCTTTACTTTAAGGAAACTGAGCCATCCTAACTTCTTATGAAATGAGACACAAAGTTCATTTCAGTTGTTACTATAACTTCCAATTTCAATTCTTGGATTCCAGCAGCAATGAAGTATCTATTTGATTACATACTGTGATACCCCAATCATGAGCTGAATCTATGATATTCTAATTATGAGCTGAATCTATGTTTACTAGAAAATCCAGCTGACCCAGTTTTCAAGACCTTCAGAAAAATATTTATTGCTTTCCCTCAGTATAACAGTAACATGTTTGATATAAAAAGTTGATTGGGAAAAGGTAGAAAAGTCCAGGCAAAACCCTGGCTTTATTTGCTTTGCTATTTAAACAGCAAATAGCTAATGCTTGGAGAAGGAAATGGCAACCCACTCCAGTGTTCCTGCCTGGAGAGTCCCAGAGATGGGGGAGCCTGGTGGGCTGCCGTCTGTGGGGTCACACAGAGTCGGACACGACTGAAGTGACTTAGCAGCAGCAGCTGATGCTTATTGAGGTCTTACTATTTGCTAAACATTTCTGTTAAGTGCTTTACCTGTATTTAGTCACTAAGTAGTATCCAACTCTTTTGAGACCCCATAGACTGTAGCTTGCCAGTTCCTCTGTCCATGGGGTTTTCCAGGCAAGAATACTGGAGTGGGTTGCCATTTCCTTCTCCTTCCTTTCCTGGCCTGTATTAGTATATTTAATCCTCAAAAAAAATCCCAGGAATTATGTACTAATTTACCACCAATTTACTCACAGAGAAATTTAATCACAGTGAACTTAAAACATGCCCGATTTCAATAGCTCTTCCATATCAAAGTTAAACAGTCACCGAAGTGGCAGAGCTGGGAGTTAAACCCAGGCAGTTAGGACTCAGATCTCCTGTTCCTGACTACATTTCATTCTCCTGCCTCTTCAGTAGGGCAGACAACCACTGTTAGTGCTTCTGTGAGTTTCCTCCCAGGATGTTCCCATACAGAGTGAAATATATTGAAATCATGAAGACAATACTTTTCCATATACTGTTACTATAAATAATACTTTTAAGCCTCATGATAACAGGTCTAATGATTTTATCAAAATGTACCTAATTTTTTTTGTTGTTTTCACTTTATTGTTTCACATTTTTTACTTTATGAAAAACTCCATTATGAATATATGAAGGCTGGTTTTTTCCTAGGAATATTTTGCTTAGCGTGGTTCAGGGAAAGGGAACCTGTGCGTTAAAGAATCTGGCTACCAGGTGGGAAGAGGAGAGATTAAGGTAAGAGAGATTAAGATGTATAAACTTGCAGTTACAAAATAAATGAGTCATGGGTATGAAATGTACAGTGTGGGGTAATATAGTCAATAATTATATAATATCTTTGGTAGAATGACAAATAGTAACTAGGCTTACCATGAGGACCATTTTAAATGTATGGAAATACTAAATCACTATGTTGTACACCAGGAACTAACGTAGTGGTGTAGGTCAATCTCACTTCAAAAACAAACTCATGGAAAATGAGATCAGAATTGTGGTTACATGAGGCACGGTGTGGGTGGAAGGAGCATTAGAGAAAGGTGGTCAAAGCTACAAACTTCCAGTCATGAGACAAAGAAATACTAGGGATGTAATGGACAACATGATAAATTAACACTGCTGTACTTACATGTGAAAACTGGTAAAAGGGTAAATCTTGAGTTACCACAAGGAAAAAAAAAATTTCTGTTTCAATTTTTGTATCTATAAGATAATGGATGTTCACCAAACTTATTGTGATAATCATTTCATGATGGAAGGAGATCAAACCAGTCAATCCTAAAGGAAATCAGTCCTGAATATTCATCTAAGGACTGATGTTGAAGCTGAAGCTCCAATACTTGGGCCACCTGATGTGAAGAGCCAACTCACTAGAAAAGACCCTGATGCTGGGAAAGACTGAGGGCAGGAGGAGAGGGGGACAACAGAGGATGAGACGGTTGGATGGCATCACCGACTCAATGGATATGAGTTGGAGCAAACTTTGCGAGATTATGAAGGACAGGGAAGCCTGGTGTGCTGCAGTCCATGGGGTTGCAAAGAGTCAGACACGACTGAGTGACTGAACAACAATAAGTCAAATTATTATCTTGTACATCTTTGTGGGGGTTATGGGGCCGAGCTGTGTGGCTTGTGAAATCTTTGTTTCCTGACCAGAGATTGAATCCTGTCTCTCAGCAGTGAAAGCTCAGAGTCCTAACCATTGGGTCGCCAGGGAATTCCCACACTGTATACCTTAAACTTACATGGTGCTGTATGTCAATTATATCTCAATAAAACTGCAAGAAAATAAAGTGTATGACTACCTCAATTCATGCTATCAATCTGCTTTCTCAATGGGTTAGCTCAGCAGTTTAATTCATTAGTGAACAAGAGGGCTTATTTCCTATACCTCTAGGAACACAGCATTATAAAAAACGTTTAAAAGAAGCAGAATTTTTGAATGAGAGGAGAAAATAGTATGCACATTTGTTTTCTTTTGAATTTACTTAATATTTAGTGATCTTGACCATTCCCTCAATTGTATTTTCATCAAGCATTTATTACATTTTGATAGTTTAAGAGTTTATGTATGTGTGTGTATATTTGGTATATATTCTTTATGTAATAGAGATAGTTACTTTCTACCTATATTTAAAATGGTATTTGCTATAACTACTTTCCTAATTTACTTGCCATATATTATTACTTAAAATATACAGGTATTCTACTTTATAAAACAATGTCTACACATCTTTTTTATTAGATGATCTTTTCAAGAGTTATAAACTTAATTTCCCTCCCAAGTTTGAGAAATCTTTAATATATTTTTCCTTTTTAGATAGTTCACTTGGTTTTAAAATATTGAACCTTTAATCTTCCTGGAACTTGGTTTGGGATAAAGGATTTGACTTCAATTTTCATTGTGCATTATTTGATACAGCAGTATTAACAGCAGATAGATATTATAAAAAGCTCTGGTTATATCTGTTTTTTTCCTACTTATTCATATAAAGGTTGTTACTAGTTTAAATGCTTTATCTTATAAGTATGTAAATAAATAAATATTAAAATTTTTACCTTACTTCCAAATCAAATTTACACTGGTATTGATTATGTTTTGTGACTTTTGTTTAAATGCATTTAAACACTGGTCATTCGATTGTAACAAAAAATATGCACAGTAAACACGAGAAACTCACTTTGGTCTTCTGGAATTTGACCATACCAAGCTAGTAGGAATTTTAGATATCCTTCAAGCAACAATTTAAGAATAAGCTTGGCTTTACAAGTTCATTGCTAAATTCACGTATTTACTCATGTATTGATACAACAGTATTTCCAAGGGTAGGTAGGATCCTGCCTAGTTCAGAAAATCTAAATTACAATTTAGAAAAAAACTAGCAAGATAGCTTCTCTACTTATGATATAGGTTCTGAGAGCAAGAGACAAGCTAGTGTAGATGAAAGAAGGGATTATTCTTTCTAAATATTAGGTACATTTGATCCCACTCCCCAGAGTCCAACCGTTGCCAACACTGATTCTACTCTGCTCTCAACAACCAGTTCAGCTGTATTCACCTCTTTCTTTCTGAGTGATCCATGTACCTTCTCTTCCATTTAGCCTGCCTAAAGACAGTTCTCAATGGCACCCCACTCCAGTACTCTTGCCTGGAAAATCCCATGGATGGGGGAGCCTGGTGGGCTGCAGTCCATGGGGTCACTAAGAGTCGGACATGACTAAGCGACTTCACTTTCACTCTTCACTTTCATGCATTGGAGAAGGAAATGGCAACCCACTCCAGTGTTCTTGCCTGGAGAATCCCAGGGATGGGGGAGCCTGGTGGGCTGCCATCTATGGGGTCACACAGAGTCGGACACGACTGAAGCGACTTAGCAGTAGCAGCAGCAGCAAAGACAGTTCTCAAATGCACCTGACCTCTGGGTCTTCAAGCATCTCTAAATCGTAGAAGCAACTGAGTACTAAGCTTTGATCTGCTGAAGATGCTGCAGAGGTACCCAGCACATCTTGGAACCTTCCACAGGTCCTCTGACTTGCTGAGGGTCCTACAGTATGGTTATTAAGCATCGAGTCACTTTTTAAAATGGTTACACCAAGTCCTTTTTTATGGAATGATTTAACTAAACTTAAATAGAATTTATTCATTAAAGTAGCCTGCCTTTTCTTTCCAGGGCAGACATTTTAATCCTTGGATACCATCAGTACACAAAGGTAGGAAAGACATGAAAAGAAAACATGCTTCATATTCTCTCACTTAATGATATCAGTCTTGAGCACGTGCAAGATGCCACGTTCTCACAAGCACAGATACCATGGAGGCCAAGACTAGCACTACCTATATCTCAGATGAAGAACCGGTCATCAACAAGGTTGGTAAACTGCCAAAACCACAAACCTGTGTAGACAGACCACCTTATGAGTGGTCAAGTTCTTCAAGGTCAGCTGAGTGGCTGAGCTGGACTTCACACCCAACTCCAGGGCCCAGATCATCACCCACTACGCTGTACTCAGGGCCTCTCAATAGTCATGTCACTGGCGGGTTAGGGGGAGAATGGATACATGTGTCTGTACGGCTGAGTCCTTTCGCTGTTTACCTGAAGCTATCACAACCCTGCTAATTGGTGATACCCCAATACAAAATGTTTTTGGTGTTAAAAAAAATAGTCATGACACTACTTTAAAGAGCAATATTTTATCTACCTTTTCATTCTATTTTGAATTAGGTTAACTAATTAGGTTAAATATGGAGCTTAACTTGAGGACAGATTTCATTGAATTAATGAAGTTAACATCTAGCTGTTTTCAACTCATTTGTTACATGAAGAAACAAAAGACATTTTTTTCTTCAGCCTTCTGCTGGGACAGGTAGTTAGAGGTAAAGCCAGAGTGGTGAGGTCAGTCAGCGATCAACATCAAAATCAAGAGGAAATGGTCTGCATGCAAAGATGGCTTTTGAGGGGTTAGCAATTCAGGTTTCTGATTACAGAAATGAAGCCTTTTCTGAAACACGTTCTCACAGCCTGATGCACAGATGTCTCAGCACCCTCTCCACTCTGTCCTTCTGACCTGTTAGCGGGAGAGGGATGGGGGAGCCTGCTTCCCTTTGGTAAAGCAACTCAATGCCTCTGCAGAGCTGGGTTCCATTAGTGGGCACTTAAGTACATTGATCTATATTCCCAGAGTTAATAAAGACCTTTATGGCCACCAGATCTTCAGTGCAAAAGAACAGACCCTTTATTATTGATTACTCTGAGGAAATAACAATAAAAACCAGAAGAACTTCCTAACAGGACTGGTCAGAGCCAAAGCAAAGTTTGCAAAGTTGGCATCTTGGTAACATTATGTAATACATAGATGTCATGAGCAATATCAAGATCACTCATTCTCAGCCAGTAGGCTTATAGCACTCCTGTTTTGGTATTTTAACAAGATTTCTAGAATCTAGGAAATACAGTAACAAAAATGTTTACAGGGATGAAAACTAACTGTAGTTAGTTAAGTTAATTGCTATGAGCAAAGATGCATTTTCAAAAATATTCAATTCTTTCTCTTAATGTGTAAAGCACAAGAAGAGAGTCCTTCAGGGGCCCACTGTTCTCCCTAGGGAGTCTATATAACAAATACTTCTTTGGAAGATTAAATATCACTTCACTTTCTAAACTAAGACACAAAATGCACCCTGGTACCTCAGAAAGAACACATTCTCAGCTCACTTTTGAAGGCCAAACACACACAAGTAAAAGCTGAAGACTTGTTTTAAGAATTTGGTCCATATCTAATCTGAAAAAATTACTGAAAACATCAAGAAGTCAGAACATATTTATTTAAAAGTAAAAGAACGAGGCACAGTCAGAAGTAAACTAGATCAAGTCACCCAATTTAAGTTTTCGTGGATGCTGGAGTTAGAAACAAAAGTTTTACTAAGATTCCTGCCCTATCTCCAAACTCTGGAGAGTTGGTAGAAAGCCTTCTAGAATTATTACTTACAGTGCAAAATTCTCAGAAAGAGATGATGCCCCCTAAAGGCTCAGATGTCAAGAGAATTTAAAGGTGACAGTGGCATTGATCTTGAGAAGAGGACCTCACATTCTGAGGCCAGCTGTAAGAAAGCTACCAAAAGCCCACCCAAGATGAGCCAACTAGCTCTTTAAGCATTTACACTGCAAACCAGTCAAAGCGCATTCAAACTCCTACCAAGAAAAGGCTTGGCCTGTAGGTCTTTAGCCAGAAAGACCATGCTGTCTGTAAGATGATTCAAGGATGTAGCAGTTTTATGTACAAAATGCTACTATTTCCCAGCTACAGTCTTTTCATTTTTGTAGCAAAAACAAAACAAAACAAAACAAAACCCAAACACACAAACAAACAAAAGACTAGCATGACTTTGCCTCAAGTTTACAACAATCTAAAGTATGATGTGGGCTTCCAGAGTGGCTCAGAGGTTAAGAATCCACTTGCCAAAGCAGGAGACCCAGGAGATGCAGGTTTGATCCCTGGGTTGGGAAGACCCCCTCAAGAAGGAAAAGGCAACCTACTCCAGTATTCTTGCCTGGGAAATCCCATGGACAGAGGACACTGGCAGGCTACAGTCCATGAGGTCAAAAAAGAGTCAGGCATACCTTAGCAACTAAACAACAACGTGTGATGTAATAAAACCACAGGAGTGGCATCCATCACCTTTGCCATATTCTATTGCCTAAAAGCAAGAACAGTTTCCCCACACCAACAAGCAAGCTTCACAGGGTGATTAATGGTTTGTCTGACCTGTAAAGTCTCTAGGCCTGGCCTCCAGCTGCTGTTGAACAATTTCCTGAACAGAGGAATAACTTAGCTCCACAGTGAATCTGATTCCTTACTGTGCTGTGTGAACATAGGAGCCTGCCCTTCGAGACATCTCCTGTCTGCCAAACCGTGGTTTCTCTCATGATTTGGGAAACTGGTTCTTGATTGAGCTACGATTTCTCATACGCTTAGGCTTCTAGACTCACAAACTAGGCATGATAGCTCTCAATCCCTAATGCTCTGACAAGGCAGGTTGTTTTTATTTATTTTTTGAGTGTGAAGAACAGCAGATGTGATGCAATAGCAAGATCATGGACTGAAAGTCAGATGCTGTTAGTAAATAATGCAAGTAAACACTTCACGTAAATGACTGAATCATCACAGCAGACATACTTAGACAGACTTAGAATCACCATTGTATAGATGAGGAGACCAAACCCTAGAAAGAATAAGCTGTCTGCCCAGGATTACACGGCCAGTAAGAGATGTTGGCAAAATGGGGTTATAGACTTGGATCTTCCTATTTCCACAGCTCCTACCTTCAAGTCACATAATCTCTTTGTTCTCCTTGCCCTCTTCGTTAATCTGAAAAATGGGAGAACTAGATCAGAAAGCCAGTATCTAAGATCTTCTTGAACTTCAATATTCTCAGCTAAATGTCCTGAGCATTAGCTTAGCTTCTTTATGAATTCATCTTGTTTCTTCTAATGAATTCTAAAGTCCTTGAAAATGCACACGAAACTAGTAGTAAGTCATAAAACGCTTTATCAATTTGGCCATTATGGCTATTATGGCAGGTACGCAACAGGTTGAGAGACTGAATAAAAGTTTCTGTTTTGGAAATTTGTTAGACTGTGGCCAATCCATTTGGAGATGTTAAAGGCCGGTCTCATGTCAGCTTGAGGAAGCTGCTGGACATAAAGCATCATTAACTCATTTTTATAAAAACTCCAAGGCAATAATGGAGAGTTTACCTGCTGGGGGTGGGGGGATTGAGGGTCTGAAGCTCCCTGGCCTTTTGTTTTAGCCCAAACTTGCAGGCATTTCCTGGCGAGAAGCTGCCCTGTGTTGAGTCAACCTTTTGACCCTCCCCCACTCCTCAGTTCCCACATCCTTCAGAGATTTGGGGCCTGACTTGGCTCATTGTTTTATCCTTTGGTATTTCCTGTTGCTGGAGGTGGGAAATACCTGTTCCAGCCTTGTTCCACCAATGATGCCCAGATAACCAGCCGTGACGGACACCAGGCAGGGTACAGACTCAGACTCAAATCCACATGGCACGCAGCCCTGGGACCCAAGCGAATTGCAAGAACCCTGCAGTTCTGAAAAACCTGGTGTTTTCTCCTTCTTTTTTAAGACAGAGACCAATATGTGTTTATCACTAGATGATCCTGACACATAGTAGGGCTCAATAAATATTAACAAAATGGCATAGTAAGCACAGAATGTCCCAGGGACAGCAGAGTGGCTTTCAATGCGGTGCGACTTTCTTCTTCAAATTGCAGTAACACAGGCTATGCAAAATGGTAATGTAATTTATAAATAATTCTACAGATCTCTTAAATGTCCAATCCATTGTCCTTTTAAAAAAGTCTTTTATTTTAGAAATACGAACTATAATCACCAGAATCTGTTGCCTTTATTTCTGGTTTAAATATATATTATATAACTATATATATTATATTTTATAGTTACGTAAGAAGGAAATGGCAACCCACTCCAGCGTTCTTGCCTGGAGAATCCCAGAGACAGGGGAGCCTTGTGAGCTGCCGTCTATGGGGTCACACAGAGTTGGACACGACTGAAGCAACTTAGCAGCAGCAGCAGCAACTATATAGTTACGTAACTATATAACTATATATATAGTTACTATATACGTAACTATACGTAACTATATAGTTATATAGTTACGTAACTATATGTTATATTTACTATATACGTAACTATACAGTTATACGTAACTATACGTAACTATATAGTTATATAGTTACGTAACTATATGCCTCCCTGGTGGCTCGGATGGTAAAGAATCTGCCTGCAATTGTGAGACCTGGGTTCAATCCCTGGGTTGGGAAGATCCCCTGGAGGAGGGCATGACAACCCACTTCAGTATTCTTGCCTGGAGAATCCCCATGGACAGAAGAGCCTGGCAGGTTACAGGCCAAAGGGTCGCAAAGAGTTGGACATGACTGAGCGACTAAGCACAGCACAGGTACATATACAGTTGTGAGCAGAAACTGAAAATAAAATATATTTAAAATTTTCCAAGTTCCTCCTATGCCTTTGCTATGAGTCACATGCTTGCCAGTCCACATAAACTACAAAGTCCACTCATCTTTACCTGTGGCAGCAGTCCCATTGGGAAAACGTTCAAATCTCACAATTTGAAAGAGTAAATGACAACAACCTCTATGAGGTGTAAGTTAGCCATATTTATCAAAATCACAAATGCGTATATCCTTAGTCTCAGCAACTTCACTGTAAAGGGTGTATTCTACAGACATACTTTACTAAGGTGAAATAACTTTCATCCAAGATAATTCATTATACCATTTGAAAAATGATTTCGAAGAGCTGGAAACAACCTTTACATTGGGGATTGTTTAAATAAATTATAATTTGCCCATACAATGCAGCCCTGAGAGAATGGAGCCTTTTTATGTGCCAGTAAGGAATGACATCCAAAGAATGTTGCAAAGTGAAAAAAAGCGAAGTATGAAGTGGGCTATATATACTATGCTACTATTTGGAAAAGACCAAAAAAAATCAATATGGATTTATTTTTGTGCTCATAAAATCACTGTAAATACACTGAGGAAACTGATAACAAAGCAAATTAGATCCCCGGGGGGGGGGGGGGGGGCGGGGTTTGGTGGCCGTGACTCTTTCATTTCACGTCTGTTCTTTTTGATTTGGGGCAGTGTGATTTATTTCATAAGTTAAATAACA
Source organism: Bos indicus (assembly GCF_029378745.1). Lineage (NCBI taxonomy): Eukaryota > Metazoa > Chordata > Mammalia > Artiodactyla > Bovidae > Bos > Bos indicus. The sequence continues at coordinate 37,558,605 of NC_091779.1, forward strand.
AAATACACACACAAAAATAGTCCACAACTACAAAAAGCAAGCTGATGGAATTCTATTTTACATATTTTCTGCTAGATGCCTGGATCTTTCTAAAAGGTCATTCTGGGTCTGGGTCGGCTTGTCCTCAATCTATTTTAATAATGAATTTACTTAACTTGGGTCATGGAGAGAGGAGACACTAGTTGTGCTCAGACTTATAGTTGAGTGGATCACTTTCTGACCAAAAGGCTCTTTTTCTGGAGACAAGGAAGTGACTCTGAAAAAACTTTGAACTCAGTCATCTGAGGCTCATGTGCCGGTTCACCCAATTAGCTGGAGTTACAAGTACCCCAGAACTGAAGACTCAGAGACTCAACAACTTGGCAAAGGTGTATGCTCTTTCCTCATCCCCCATGTTGTGTAAAGCATCCCAATACCAGAAATTACAAAGCCCTGGCCAGTTTACTGAATCTCAACTTTAGCACAGGACTACTTCATTTGCCTTAAAAAAGCAAATCTAAGACAAAAGTAAAAAAATAAGAGAAAAAAAAAACAAAACCAACTAGGGTCATAGGCATCTCTTCAAAGACATACTTTCTTTCTTGATGTCTTTGTCTTCACGTTCATCGACATGGTGAAGACAGCAAGAAACACATGGATTTCTGGGGGTTTGCCTTTCTTGCTTTAAAGGTGGAATTTCCAATGGTGCAATGGATCTAAACGCAGAGGCCATCATTTCAGGGTGAGAAGGGCAGTAATTGTCCATCTCTACTCTCATTAGGGACAAATGAGCTTCGTCTTACAAGATTCTGAATAGAAAGTCTGTCATTAATAGCCCGCTGTTTTCTCTCTGAGAAGAGACAGCAGTGTGTGGCCTGGAATCATTGCTGGAGAACTGGAGAAGTCTCTTTGGGGCCAAGAAGAATGAAGCTGTCCTCTCAGGAGACAGGGACTCAGTCTTGAAATTCAAAATTCAAGTGTGCCTTTCAACTCGCTGCTCCTAAATTTACCTTCAACTCTTTGATAAGCTACACAGAGGAAACCTTGCCTTAATTCAGCCAGGGTATAACTTTCTTTATCTACTTTTGGGGGTTTTATTCTTTTCTTTTTGCTTTCAAAACAACTTGAGCACATTTTTGATTGGGCCTAGTGATGGGAATATTCTTGGTCTAGGGAATCTGCTCTGGGTTGCTCTGATTGCACTGAAGCTTGACATAAAACTCATAATTTTTATCCTCAGTCAGTACAATGGCAATACTTTGTGTGCTGGAGTGTTCTCTGTGTTTCCACATCTCACAGCAATGATACAGCTCACCTCCCTGCCAGACCAAATACCTGATGAATGATGGCACCCCAGTGTTCCATAAATATCAAGAACTCTAACACCTGGAATGTACAGCTTGGGAAAGACGGGGCTTAAATTCCAGTTGCCTCTTCCAAATAGCGTAGGCTCTTCACAACCTTGTTTACTCTACGGCAAAAACAGACACCCGAAATTTTCATCCTCGGACCTATGATAGGTTAGCAGAAGACGGAAGGTTGGAAGTGACTCCTGAAGAGGTATGCCTCACGTGTGTCCTCGAACATTGCTTAGGAAACACTGGCCATTACCCAGAGTCAGGAACTTGACAGCCAAGAATGCAAAGCAAGAGAAGGCAGCTGCTTGTGAGTTTAGAGAGACTGGCTCAAATGGGTTGGGAGATCATGAGCTCAGGAAAAAGGTCCTGCGATGGTACAGCGTCATGGGCTGCAAACACTCTTGTATCTTATTTCATATACAGCTTTAGAGGAAGGCAAATTAGACTTTAAATGATAGAATTTTGGAGCTGGCAGCAGACATTAGTCCAAATGTATTTTGCTGATGGTGGTGCTAGGGGTAAAGAACCCACCTGCCAATGCAGGAGATGTAAGAAATGCAGGTTCGATCCCTGGGTGGGGAAGATCCACTGGAGGAGGGCACGGTAACCCACTCCAGTAGGGCACGGCAACCCACTCCAGTATTCTTGCCTGGAGAATGTCTATGGATAGAGGAGCCTGGCAGGCTACAGTTCGTAGGGCTGCAAAGAGTTGGACACGACTGAAGTAACTTAGCATGTATGCACGATGAGACTTGTTTTAAATCATAAAGGGAGGACTTCCCTGATGGTCCAGTGGTTAAGAATCCTCCTGCCAATGTAGGGGACATGGGTTCAATCCCTGGTCTGGGAGGAGTCCACATGCCACAGAGCAACCAAACCTGTGGGCCCCAATTACTGAGCCCACAAGGTCTAAAGTTGACACTCCCCAACAGGAGGAGCCATTGCAATGAGAAGCCTGCATACCGCCCTAGAGAGTAGCCACATGAAGCAATGAAGACCAAGCACAGCTGAAAATAGAATAAATGAAAAATTTTTAAAAATCATAAGGGGAGCTGATGGCAGAGCAGGGTCCTTTAGATTCTTAGCAGGACCTTTAGATTCTTAGCACTTTCCTAGCTGTGTTCCAGACATTCCCAGACACTAATCAGAAGAGGGGATGAACTGGCCATGGACTTACATTGCTATAAAGGGCAAACAGAAAGTGCTCTATAAAGTGACACAGAAAAATGGAAGGTATTATTATTATTGTAGGTAATTGTTCTGAACATATCTACTTACTTGATGGCCTACTTTTAAGATAAATAGATTTGAAATTGCCTGCTCAGTTTTCTCATTATCTGATTTAACAGAAAGAAAATAGAACCTAGAGATAATCTTAGAACAACATTAAGCCTTACTCCTACTTCAAAACAACCTCTCCCAGCTCTGTTAGAAACCAGCAACATTTTCTCCAAGTTTCCAGAACCCCTCATCTTTCCTGCCCCCACTCCAATGCAGGGGTGACAGTTAATGAATAGTCGACACCAAAAATGGGCTTCCTTGGTGGCTCAGTGGTAAAGAATATGCCAGCCAATGAAGAAGACATGGTTTGATCCTTGGGTCAAGAAAATCCCTTGGAGAAGGAGATGGCAACCCACTCCAGTATTTTTGCCTGGGAGATCCCATGGACTGAGAAGCTGGACGGGCTACAATCCATGGGGCTGCAAAAGAGTCGGACATGACTTAGTGACTAAACAACAAGGAAGACACCAAAATGCTGGAGAAAAGGAGAAATCAGGGAGGCGATGGACTCTCTGATGGGTCCCCAAGTGCTAGGAACAAAAATGAGCTATTGAGTATGTTACGTTTATTGAAACCACTTTTCCAGCAACTTCCCATTTTCCTGAGAGGGGCCTCAGCTATCAGGTACTCCCTGCATTGAGCAAGCTGTGTTGTGATAACAGTTGCCTGGAGATTGCTTTCTGCTTTGACTCAAGAGGCCAGGTAGATAAGGGACAGATAAGGATGGTGTCACTTACTCTGAGGCTTTCATCTCTGCTCTCAGAGACCTTAACAGCTATTAGGTCTCTTCCTACAACTCTCTTAGCTCTTTTCTCTAGCCAAGGAAACAAGCCACTTCCAGACCTAAACCAGGTAACTGACTTCTCTGCTTCCAGCTCCCAGGCCTCCCTCATTCCTGGGTCTCCGTCCTCTGAGCAAATAGCATCATCAAACCTGTGCATATTTCCACTTATTGCCATAGCAAAGATGGGAAGCAAAGGCAAAGTGTGGACAGTTCCTACAGACACTCTGTCTGCCAAGCATTTAAGGAAGTGATTTAAGGTTACACGGTTGTAAATGGCAGAACTGGGATATAAATCTTGGCAGAGAGGTGTTAAAATTATTCCATTTTACACGCAAGGAAAGAGAGGCTCAGTTCCAGAAGTGGGACATAGCCCTAACTGTCTGACTCCAGAATCCATAGCCCTGATCCACTCCCCTCTCCAGTCCTGGACTCTGTCCCCACGACAGGAGGCAGCTCCCTGGAACGCTTGCGGAGAAGGTGGGGTATAGGGAGGGCTAGGATCAAGTCAGCTAATGCAAGTCACTTATTTGCTATTGCTGTCCCTGACAATTTTTCTATAGTTCTGCTCCCTGGGGGAGAAGATAAAGCAGATAAAAAAGAAAAAAAAACTCAGACTCTAATCCCTAATACTCAATCCCTGTGTCATTTCTCTAAAGCAGGGCATTGTGGTTCTCAGCTCTGAAAGCCTAACCCTTCCAGTCCAGCCCTCTGCCCGGGGAGCCTCCGTTGTGTGACCACAAATAGCTGGGCTTTGGTAACACCAGGGGAGGGCTTGCCTCAGGAGCCACCCTCCCCGAAGCTTCCGGAAGCTCTCTCTCTTCTCTTTTCCAGGAAGTGTTGAAGGAAACAGAAATCCATCCACCATTCTTTGGATTCCTGTTGTTCAACCCGAGAGGAGATGCCCTTCTCTTAGTAAGGTGGAAGGTGTCAGCAGGGGGGCCACTAACTCAAATAGTTGGCTACTTTGGTCCCAAGACCTGTCACTTCAGTGCAGCAGCTGATAGTTCACCGCATCGATGAACCTGTCGAGCTAAACTGACTCAGCTGGATATTGTGTTACATGTCCGAGGCTCAGAATACCACTACAGCCTTTCTGGGAGATTACTGCTTCTAGTCATAAAGAAGGGCCCTAGAGTTAGACTGCTCTCAGAATAGACTCACCTACAGAGTAGCTTATGTAGTAGAATAACCTGATTCACTGATCATTATTCATTTACCTTCAGAGACAGAGCCTGTCTTCACTGGGCCTGGAGATGGTAAGGCTACCATGCAAATCTCTGCGCGCCTCTTGCACGATACCTCCACTGCAGTGGCAGCCTGCATCTCAAACTCAGAATGTCCAAAACTCAGCTTATTATTTTCCCCATCTTCTTCCTGTATTCCACCATGACTGGTGGCACCATTACCACTCAGGCACCAAACCAGAAATCGGACGATTCACCTGCAGTCCACTTTCTCTGTCAACTCACATGTAATCAACCACCAGGATTCAGGAGTGACCCTTGTTCTGAACTGTCGATTCAATCTCTCCTTTCCACGCCTTGTGCTGATGTGTCAGTGCACATCCTTAGTTAACTGTTGTAATAAAACAAGAATGAACATTTCCTGAGAGCAGAGATGAACACCCAGAACACTGTGGTGGGTAAGAATATGAACTTGGAGACAGAAGGGTGGGTTTGAAACATGGTCAAAATGCATCAACTGTGGTCAAAATGCATCAACTGTGCATCAACTGTGGCTGACCTTCACTTTCCTCATCTATAAAATGAGAATAAAAATACCTTCCTCCCTGGCTTACTCTAGCACTGCTTGGCACCATGTAAGTGTTCACAATATATATTATACGTATAATGATAGATGAGGAAACTGAAACTTCAGAATAGCTAAACGCCTTATTTAGGTTCACACAGTGATTAAGTACAGCTGGCATAGGAACCCAGCTCTATCCTTCATCGAAAGCCACAGTTTAAAAAAAGATTATTCCACGTGGCACATCTAGGGCTCCAAGTGTGGTTGTTAATAACACAGTAGAATCTCTAAAGTACCAACACAGGAAGACCTCACATATGATACAGCACTGTATATACAAATATGATCTCATTTTAAAGAATGCTACAAACTCCTCTATTACGATATCTGAACCCTGTATATCACTTTGTCATCTCATTTTTCATCCATCTCTTCTACTAAATGACCGGAGGGCAGAGACTCCTCATCTCAAAGCACAGGGCCAGATATACAATATCCAATATTTGTTAAATCACTGAATAACACTGAATCTTTAAAAAAATTAACTTATGTATTCAGCAAATAATAGATCACAGTGGGTAATGTGTGAATGTGGTATAAAGCATTTATTAGCATCACGCCATAGCCAACTGAGCTAATCAGCCCTTAAAACATTTAAACTATACAAAAACTTATTTAGGATAAAGTAACATTCCTTCCATCCTACTCCCCACCTATCCAAATTCTACCCCAAGAGGCAGTCATGGTGGCTCATTTCTTGCACATCCTTTCAGATATATTATTGAATTGCACTCAATTTTAGTGCAATTGAAATTTATTGCCAAAGAGTGTCAGGGAATGGTGGGAAATGTAATATACACATTCAGTCAGCAGGTTTTCTTTCTTAAAAAGTCACCAATTTCTCTCAAAGTCACATAAAGATAGTCTAAACGTTAATGTTGTGTGTGTGTATATGTGTGTGTGTGTGTGTCTGTCTGTCTGTCTTAAGACCAACAGCAGAAAAAGGTGCTGGGTGCTGTATTTGTGAACTTCCTCAGGTAAAACCACCATCTAATTCTCTGCAACTCTATTTAAAGATTCCCTCCCCTTGAAGCTGATCTTAAGACCCGTTTCTTCGTAATTCTTTGGCCTGAGATTTCACTTTTATTTTCTCTTCATTCCCTGCACATGAAATGAGTAACGTTCTGTGACTTGACCATGACAAAGGATTTTCCTTTGTTTCAGGGAGATGTCTGAGGTCACTCTAACACAACTGACCGCAGTGGAAAATGAGAAAATGCTTCCTGGAGAAAGGACAGTAACCACTTTTCTCAGTATGGCTTTTGTCAGACAGCTGTCTGCAATAGCCTGGGAAGACACTTCATCTAATGCTTTCATGATGAACTGTCCTAAAGACATCTAGCACGTGGTGCTGCCTTCTCTCAGGTTGCTAACCTGCTCCTGTTACATGGGCTTTGCAACCAGGCATTTTCAGACTTTTGATATCACTTAGAAATGACAGTAGAAATATTATTGCATAGGAATGACATCAAATTGTTCATGTAGGGCTATGCCTGTGTTTGTAGAGGAATTGCTATGGAAATATTAATATTTACAATTCTCTACTTTTTTGAGCATATGGAATTACAAGTCTCTACTCTTCCTCTCTTTTTCTAGTTTCTATTTCCACACACTAAATGAACATTTACTTTATTTCAAAAAGATAAAGAAAATAGAGTGGAATAAAAAATTCACCCCAATATGTAGGTTTTTCCACTCTTTCTTAGTAAAAGCAATCAAAACCTAAGAATTCAAAAACTAAGTAATAGCTATAGTTCTTTTGTCTCATTTCATCTTTGGGGAAATAAACTATTTTCTTCCTTCTTCCTAGCAACTTCCCAGTCTTTTCTTATGCTGCAGCAAATAAATTTGAGCAGACATACACAGACATGTCCTTTTCCTAATATTTCTTTAAGGTTGATGTAGACATGTACCAGTAACAAGCTAAATTCGTGTTTTCACTCTATGTAAGAGGCACCAAGAGATAACCAAAGCGTCTTCCTTCTTTCCTAAACCTGTTTGCTACTAAATTGAGATTCCAAGTCCTTTATGCAGACTCAGTGGTCTCTCTGACTGTCAATGAGCTCTTTTTATTTGTTTCTTTGTTAGTGGCTTCTTCTCCTTACTTCTACCTCCTCAGTTTCCATTAGTAAAGCCAACACCGAGGGCAACCTGCCAAGCTATCTACCCCAGCTCAGCCAACTCATCACAAATCTCACAAATTGTAGGAACGACTCATTGGGCTAGGAAATGATCCCAGAACTCAAAGAGAAAATGGACTTTTAAATCTGGGATTATCTTCCTTCTATTAGAGATGTTATTTCTTTTTAGTCACTTAAGAACTTCCTGCTCCATCAATCTGCTTTCCATGCTCAGGTTTTTACCATTTTTTATTTCTCTGTTCTTGAAATGAAACACTTCTGTCGTAGCAATTGAACTCTTGTGTTTAGAACACCATTTTGAATCAGGGTTTCTATATCTTTTCCAAACATACACCAGTATCACTAAGCTCTATTATTATATGGATAGGGTTACAAAATAAACGGGTATTTGTTAAATTAATGATAGGGATGCAGCTTAATCATTTGTAGGAGAATTATACGTTTTCTGCTGAATTTAACTGAGTAAATCATTTAGCAAAATTACAAGGCTATGTGAATGCATCGAGCATTGCTTGGTAATTGGCTTCTACCAAGACATGGCAGTATTTTTCTTCCTGGCAACTCTCATAAGATATAAACTAGTCAGGAGAGCAGAGAGGCAAGATGGCAGACTAGTTAAGAGAAATCACCTCTGGCTCTAGACAGCCTGAGTTTCACTTCCAGCTCTAACATTTATTGGTTGTGTGATGTTGGCCAAGTGGCTTATCTCTCCATGCTCAGTCTCCTCAACTATAAAATGAAGATCAGAGTAATCATACCTATCCACAGTCTTCATAGGTTTGTTTAAAGATTAAGTGAGCTAATATAAGCAAAACACCTAGAAAGTAGCTGGCATAGTGCTGTATAAATGTTCACTGTTAGTATTATGCAGCTATTAGTTGGCTTGACAGTGATTGTAATTCATTGAAAATAATGTATTTTACATCAACTTCCAAGACAGTGACACAGCACTGAAATACTTCTTCCAGGAAGGTATTCAAACCTGGCAACCTAAAGAAAGCCATTATTTTTCCTAGTCAGTCAAGACACTTTCCCTTGGAACGTCTCTAGAATTAATTGAACACTCATTAATCAACAACAGTTACGAAAAGGAGCCAATGATACTGACATGGAATGTATCTAAAGTCTTGTGACAAACTACTCTTCTGCTATATTCATATTTGTCTGTGATCTAAGAATCCCTTTTTGGGGGATAAAGTTACAATTATATTTACATGCCACAGAATTTTCTGAGTTGTTTTGTCATTACCTCTTATATTTGACGGAGATTTTAGCAAACTTCAAGTTAGAGATTAAAACTTTTTCTGGTGGCAGATTTAAGCTTTGTTTATTTGTTTTTAACAGCATGGCATTGGCTTATCTGTTTACTAGCCTAAGGACTTTTATATTGGTTCAGTCAAAAATCCCAACTACATTTTAAAGGAAGAATAATGCTACCCACAAGTAATGAACTGTAATTTCAGATAACAATAAATCAAACAAAACAATAATGTTTTATTTGTACAGATTGCCATCAACAATGCTAAATTAGTAAGAGGCTAAAATGTTTCAAAAGAGTTATAGCCATTTATGTCAGGCACTTAGAGGCAATGAATGAATGAGAGAGATCTGTGTTAACATTTTCCGAAATTTACCTTTCCCAGTCACTGGATGACAGAGAGTGCAAACAAAAAAGATTCCGCCTCTAAGTCTAAGAGTTGTTACTCAGCTTCAAGACAGCATCAGTTAGAATATAATTACTATCAGGGACCTGTGTCTCATTTTGGGTATGCTAATTGTGTAAATTAGTTTTAAGTGAAAGTTACATTGTATAAGGATCACATTTTGGCCAGATCTACTGTGCTTGCTTGTTTTTATTGTTATTTGACCGCTCAGGCCTAATGATTAAATTATCCTCTTTTATTCTTACATAAGATGGAAAAACATTTGATTTATTTCCCTTCTCCACACAATCAATTGATTTGCATAATGCCTAAGGATGCTTCTTCAGATTCCTACATGTTTATCAAAGTTCCAAACGTGCCAACAGACTGTCATGTAAAGGGGAAAAAGAAGAATCTTTCAATTCAGAGGAAAGCCTGGGCGGTCCTTTTGAATACCTACAATCAGTTCATCTGATAATTTTCCCAGGCAGTCAGATGCCCCAAAGAAACAAGATCCAGTTTTTTTTTTTTTTTTTTTTTTGGAAGGGGGTTTTGTTATCAAATGACTTACCCACAATGACTGCAGTGACCGTGAGCAGCACAAATGCATTCCGAAATAGGTAACTTTTAACGTCCTCCTTTGTGATGTTCTGCACTTTCTTCTTGGCCAACAGTGTGCGTTTACGGACCCCTTGCTGGAATCTCTCCATCCTGCCTCCCAACCTGGCCTCTTCTCCATTGCTTTTCGTCATATTTTACTTCTCTAGAGTGTCTCTGCTTTGAACTTCAACGTCACGGAATCAGCCCCAGAAAGCCAGTTCTCTTTGGTGTTAAAGAACACAACTAGACAGGAGAGAAAGAGACGAGAGTTACAGCCCCCAGGGGTGAACAATCAGGGCTGCCTCACACCAGGGGAAGCCGTTGGCAAACTGCATGATCTCACTAGGAATCAAGGACTGGAGAGCGGCAATGCCAGACCGCAGGGCTCGAATGTGGATATCTTACTGAACCACGTGTGAGACATGTGCATAAATCCAGAATATATGAGCAGGAACTTGTGTTACGTTTTTAAAAATTTGTCCTTCCCTCTCCAGTGAAGCTATAAAAGGGCTCATCAGAGCTGGGTGTGACGGAACAACCCCTACCCCAACCTGATCCCCTGGAACCTAGCTGGGTGCCTTACACAGGGTTCACCCTCAATAAATGTCCAACTGAATTAAATGCACAGGAAATGCTCAATAACTATACTTAATGGCTTATGTTGTATACATGGGAAAGGCATAACCAGCTCAATAAAATGAATTAAGATGTTGAGATTTCAGTCAGAGGTTTCTGTTATATATAATAAAGTAACTATTTTCTTCATTAAGAAAAATGTCATGATAACATCCAATAGTAAATATGCTTATGAACAGAACACAAGTACCCACAGGCCCTGAGAAAGAATGACTCTTTCACATGGCAACTTTTTAGTTTTTTTCATGAAATGAGCAAAGTGGGCTGGGCACATTTATAAATGATCTGAAATCATAATTCATTTACATTTCTGTCCCAAGTAGAAGTACAAAGTAGCATTTATCTTTGTGGCAAACATGCTGAAGTCTTCTAAGGAAACTATCACCCACTTCTCTGTATTTTAAAATTTAGGATTTCTACAACAGATGAAGAGATGAGTCCAATTTTCATTCCAAACATTACAGTTAGTGTGGTTTCCAGTTTCTTTAAAGTGCTCCTAGGTTATTCAAATATATCTAAGTAAATCTCCCCTTGGTAGAAATCAGCTCTTTTGAAAGATCAAGAAATTCCTCCTGCTGTTTTACAAGATTTCTAATCCATAACCTTTCCCACGATAAATCCAAGTAAAAAGCAGTGGTGCCTGTGGACGTGTGTATCTGGCGAACAGCCAGCGTGTGCGTCCGTGGGGGAAGTAACTAGAAAGCGAGGGACTCCTCGGAAGCTTTTGGCAAATTCAAGTGCGGGGCGGGTGGGGAAAACAACCCTAACAGCTTTGACTTTTAAATAAAACTGCAGGTTGGGGTCAGTGGTAATAAGACATACAGGTCGTTCAAGACTTTATAGCAGATTAAACGTTTAGGGAGAAGTAAAGCAGAGGAGACGCGAGAGACCAGATTTTTTCCCCCTACTGATCTCTCATTCCCTTTACCAGTCACTTTTAAACAGACCAGCTCAGCCTTGATTCTTTTCTAGCGCCGGAACCACAATCTGCCCCCAATCCACCCTGAATGACTCAACTCCAAATTAAGAGAGGACGCGGCGTAAATAGACACCACACGCTCCTTGCATTAAATCACTAACATGGACTTTATCTACCAAAATGGCTAGCTTTTACTCTCGCTACTCCTCTGCCTGGGAAACAAAATACAGGGGCAGAGAAATGGAATGAGAAATTAAGCCCAGCAAGAATACAGGACGTCAGACTTACCTTTTCCGGATTTTGTAACGGGTGGAAGATACCCCAGGCAATGACAAGGTGAATTCTCAGCAGGTACGGCAGAGCAACAGAACGCAGCGAGCGAGGCGTGCATGTGCTCTGAAACTGCAAATTACTATCAGGGCAACTTAAGAAAAGGGGCGGAGTCTGTGCCCGGGAAAGGGGGAGTGGGGAAAAATGAAAACACCACAGGGAAGGAGGGGAGAAACCCGAGGTTTCTGGAATATTGATTAATCTTGGCGCACCAGAAGCCTGCTTGTTGGCTTTGTTTTGCTCCTTAGACCACTTTGCCGCTTTGTCAGTTCACTTTCATTAGAAATGCAAAACCGGGACCAGGAAGAATTGAAGAATAAAGCGCACACACACTCAGAAAGCTTGAAGTCTTGATTAGAACGTTTCAAAGAAGAGATTTCTGGAGCTAAATTTAATTATCTCACATTGTTACTGGTTTCCTCCCCTTAAGGAAACACGAGTGTGCTCTTTTGCCTGGTTGTACACTATTATGAAAGAGTCCCTCTTTTTAGAATTGGGGAAATAACTGACATTTCTTGGGAAGACCCAGAAGGCAATCAAGTATGGAGAAAAGAAATGCTATAATGCTCTAAACTTGACTAAACTTACTCAAAACACAAGATGAGACATGCCTCTGCTTTAGCAGTTAAAACTCTATTATAACACATCTAATTTAGCTCAAATTGTCTGGTGGCAAAGATTAAAAAAGGTAAGAAACACAAAGAGACCAAGATCTTTGCTAGACTACTAAAGTAAAAAGCATTTTAAGACCAAGAGTATAAATGCACACTTGAAGTTTCGTAGTTTCAAAAGGTAAGTTTGCTGTGCAGACAGACACCTCAATTTTAAAGGATGCTCAATGTCCTCTACACCCCCACCTACCCCATCGTTTTTTAGGAATTAGAAAATTCTCATTTCCTTGAGACTGTAACTCGTACTTCTAGTCCACCTTTCTTAAAGAAAATAGATTGTGAAAATAGGTTTTTAAAAATTAAAAAAAAATTTTTTTGAGCCTGACTCAACTCCAAAACTTAGAATGTGTTTAGCAAGAAGAAAAAATGTTTAGTAGAAACAAAACTCATACCAAAAATTACAGCCAGAGTTCTGTATTCCTGTTTATTAAATCTCATATTCCCCATACAAAATCCGCTTAATTCTTACGTCTGTTTTCCAGCAAGAAAGTATGTCTTTTTCTCTCATTAGCAAATCCAGGGAGATTCTGAAGATATGTCTCCTGCCAAGTCTCAACTGTTGCATGTTTATACTTTTTTGAACATCTCCTGGTTGGAAAGCAATGGTGAATCATGTACATGCTAAAAGTATAAACTAGCAGCAATTACAACAACTTTTAAAATTGCATCATTCTAAGGGTTTATTGAAAATATATGCTCTTGGCAGTCCCAACCCTCAGCAGTCTTTCTTTTTCTTTTATCTCCTAGATCACTTAGCATCTGTATTACATAGTTTAACATTTAATTACAAGTCTCCTACCACTCTTTTCTTTTAAAAAATCCTTGTAAAATTTCTGGCTTCTCAACTAAACTGTAAGTTCTTTGAGAGCAAGAATGGGTTTTATACCTGATACACAGTAAATATTAAATTTAACTCCTATGAATAACTGACATAATAACACTTGGCAACAAACAAAATCGCTTTTTGTGTTGGCACTTCTGGCCTAGGCGCCATTTCTCAATGCCTTGACTACATTTTAAAGCATTTATTTACTACACTAAGTCCTCTCTGAGCCATGGATTTAAGACTAACTTGTCCACATTTCTTGAGGAAATGTCTTGTATTTCAAGAGAACTTAAAAGAGAAATCTTTATATAATTTTAAATGGAATTTCAAGCCAAGTGGCATTTGCATTTTTATTTCTGGTTGTTTTGGAGTAGGGGGACAAGAAAAGGGATTAGAAAACCATACTTTGGTTAGTAGAGAGATGAGAAGGCTCTAGTACCCTCTCTTTATCCCTTTTTTTCTAATCCCCAAATCTTAGTTAAAAACCATTTCATTATTTTAATTAGCACAGACATTATAGGAGTCTGGTGAACCCCAGAGAAGAGAAGTAATTCACCACTGAAAGTTTTGTTGGCTATAATAAAAACCTAATGAGAAAATGAGATGTAAAGAGTCTCAGTTCAGAGTTCATCTGAATTACAAGGGTGTAGTCTGGGGGAAATATTAGGAATTACTACTTTTAAGTACCACTTTCTCTTTTGGAAAGCTATAGCAATAATGCCCTCGGGACAACTTGGGTTTACTCAACGTATTTCTTCCTTTTCCTCTGTTTTATAAATAAGACCCTTGAGCCTTCAAACATTTTTTCCTTCGTAGAAATACTAAATAAGCCAAACAGCAAGAAATTATGAACAAGTCTCTGTATGTATTTTATTTAAGGCTACTGTGGGTAGGAGACACAGGACTAGGAAATCATATTAATTTTTCTATTCCAGAGTTAAAAAAAAAAAAGATGTGGCAAATGCTATTTCTTTTGAAAACTTTCAAGAATTTTCTTTGAACATGCTATTATAAAATACGTTGTAGGTGAATTCATTGGGGTGGTGGGAGGTGAGGGGAAATGTCACAACAAGAAACAACCAAATCCAACCTATCCTTGAATTTCCATTAGTTTGAAGTTTGACGTATTAGTAAGTTTTGTAACATAGGTCAGAACCATCAAATTTCAGCATTCAAGATAAGGGAATTCTGGAATTTGAGGAAGAATGTGATTAGAAACCCTTTTAACTATTGTTGAATATTTTTCACTTTGATTTGTAATTTCATGGGAGATTTTGTCCATTCTTGTTCAAATAGTTTACATTTTAGGATTACCGTAAGGAATGTCAATTTTCCTTCTGCAATTTGGAAATTGTAGAATATTAGGACCATGAAGGGGACTTATTTAACTCCAGTGAAAGTACTGGAGGTAGCAGGCATAGAAACAGTACTTATAGTAGCTGGTCTCTCATTTTGCCTGAATTTTTTTTCCTTTTGAGCCCGAATGTAAAAAGCAAAACAACAAAAAGTTGGTGGCAAATTCTGGTTAGGTTTTTAACAGATTGGGTTTATCTTGAACCTATGTGAAGCCTGAAAATCCCAATTTTAGTGGGCAGCTAGGCTTCCCTGGTGGCTCAGAAGGTGAAGAATCTGCCTGCAATACAGGAGACCCGAGTTTGATCCCTGGGTCAGGAAGATCCCCTGGAGAAAGGAAAGATTATGCACTCCAGTATTCTTGCCGGGAGAATTCCACGGACAGAGGGGCCTGGCGGGAAAGTGTCCATAGGGCTACAAAGAGTTGAACAGCTAAAAGTACCCTTTATCATAGTCACTCATTCAACAAACCTTGAACAAGTGCTGTGCTGCAAAAACCAGCCCCTTTTCTCTAGGAGGCCACAAACACATCTGTAATTATTCAGTGGGCAGTGGGAGCGGCCCACAGAAAGTTATGGGAACCCTGTCCTGCAGCCTATTTACCAGGTTTTCCTCTGAGACTCAGAGACTCTTGGAGAAGCTATGCCTAGCTCAACATTATCCTTACTCCGTGTGTGCTGTGTTAAGTCAGTTCAGTGGTGTCCGACTCTTTGCGATCCTATGGACCGTAGCCCGACAGTCTCCTCTGTCCATGGGATTCTCCAGGCAAGAATACTGGAGTGGGTTGCCTTGCCCTTCTTCAGGGTAACTTACAGAGGAGCCAGAACGCTAAATTAAAAAACCTTGACTCTACTCCTAAGCAAGAGGGAGCCACAGGATTTAATCATTGGAGTGATTTTAGGTTTAGATTGATGCAAACCTTTTAAGGGAACAAGACTTGAGTCAGGAAGCCAAGGGGACGGAGGAGCCTTTACAAACCAGAATGATTCACACTCACATTTAAAGATAAAAAAAGATTACACTGAACAGTACAGACAACCTCAAGGTATGGAGGTTCAACAGACAGGCTGGAATTAAACTGAGACCACCTCCCCTAGAGGTAATTTCTTTCCAGATCTCTGGGCCCACCCACTTTACTCTTTTTAGTTACCAGTGGGTTTCTCTAGAACATTCTAATGTTTTGACCCCTGAAGAGGTTTAAGAAGCAGTCTGAGCAAGGGCAGACGCCTAGGGAATCCCACTATAATAGAGAAAAAGAACAACAGGACTCCCCCTCAATAAATCTGCAGGTGGTAAGAAATTATACCAACCATTTTATCCCAAGTTAGCTAAGAGTTGGACACAATGATGGTTTACAGAAATGTAACACATTCTCTTCATCCTAAAACTAAAGAGGGTCTACTTTTTAATGAAGATTTCACAAGCCTTATTGCTATTAATTATGACTCATATTGTGAAATGGCTCCCTTCCCAGTTATTCAAAGTGAGCCAGACCTCCACAGGACCAGAATCTTGGTGTAATTGGGAAAGATCGGGTAGGTCAGTGGGAATTAAAGCTTTCCACAGAGTGTTAGCAATAATGATAGTCCACATTTTTACAGAGCTTTATAGTTTTATAAACACTTTTACACACATTATCTAATTCGATCTTTGTGATAGTACTTTGTGGAACATTCTATCATTATTGGCCCTGTATATCCAGATGTTGACATGGAGTTTCATAGGGATTAAGCAATTTGCCCAGGATTACAGTCAGTGAGTGACAAGAGCTCTTAACAGTTCTCGGAAGTTTGGTTTCTCATCTTTTTCCAAAAGAAGTCCTCAGTAGCTTTTATTAAGACAAAGAGAAAAGAAAGTAAAGAACATTAAAAGGAATGCCCACCATCTGTTATTTCTTATGGAAAGTCAACCCTAAACTTCTCCTCTTCCTTCTCTTCCTCCTCAAATCTTGATAGGGTTGACTGCCCCTTCTATGTGCTCCCAAGATTCCTGGGGTTTAAATTTCCAGAGTAATTGCCACACTGTTCTGTAATTCTCTCTTTCTAGACTGCGGGCTCTTCGAGAGCAGTCTGTCTTTACAGCTACTGCATACCCAGTTACTAATACAGAAGGTTGCCTGGTTAAGTAGGAATTATTACATGAATAAATGGACACATCACAGCCACAAATAGGAAAAATTATATCAATCCATCTCCAGTGCTAAAACTTGAAGGAAGGATCTCAGAAAACATCAAACTTTAAAAGGAGGAGAAGGAATTCCCTGGCAGTCCAGTGGTTAGAACTCTACCCTCCACCACAGGGGTCGGGTGACATGGGCAAAAAAGTAAAAAACAAATCCAAGTGGAGCTACTCTAATGGAATGGATAGGAGATGGATGTTAGAACCTATTTCAGTGTCCCCCTCCTCTCTCCCTCAGGGGAGGCCCTCATCAATCCACGGATTCTAGGCAGCATCTTTGAGAAGAAGGATGAATGAGGAAGTCAAGTCAGCGTGTGCCAGGACTCCTTAGTGCCAGGTCCAGGTTTAGAATTTAGACGCCCCATTCCTGCTCCCATCATATTTTTAATCACTAAACCACAAATTCCTCCCCTTCCAAATTTGCATGTCATCTGTAAAATGAGATTGGTGGTAGTTTACTCACTAAGTCATGTCCAACTCTTACGACCCCATGGACTGTAGCCTGCCAGGCTTCTCTGCCCATGGGATTTCCCAGGCAAGAGTACTGGAGGAGGTTGAATTCCCTTCTCTAGGGGATCTTCCCAACCCAGGGATCGAACCCTCATCTCCAGCATTGCAGGCAGATTCTTTACAGACTGAGTCACCAGGGAAGCCCAAAATGAGGTTAGACTACGTTACTTTGCTCAAGTCGCTTTCCCTTTCAATGTTCTATGATTCTAAATTTGTCATGCCAGTAATAGGCTTGCCCCATTCACTTCGGTCTATTTAGTTAAGGACACAAATTTTTATATGCACGCAGTGATTAATGGCTTCTCATTAGATTTCTCTGCCACAAATTAAACACAAACATATAAACAGTCACCAAAGGAAGCTTATTGAAGGGCATGGGTTTTATGAAGCACAGCAATGACATGAATCTTTTATAAGTGTTTGTAAGTATAGAATCATAATTACAGCAATCAAGACAGATACACATTTTTTGTAAGGAAAAAAAGTAATTATAATTTAAAAGCACACAGCTCAAAGTTGCCATCACAAAAACGACTATTATAGCAACTATTTCGCATTTGGACATTTTTTTGGCAGGAGCTCTGGGCATTGTTTATTGTGAGTCAGAAACAGGCACTGAGAAAATATGCAAATTTTTTAAGCAAGAGAAAATGCAGCTTTGAGTTGAGAAAACAGGGTGAATGGTGGAAACTGTCTGGGTCTTGCACACAAATCAATCTCAGCGGCTGAAATAATTTTTGGTCATCGGATGCTGTGAGAGTAATTTGGGGTAAGGTCAGAATAAAGTTATTTCATGCTTTAAAATGTACATTGTGCTGTGCTCAGTAGTTGAAGTCAATCTTCTGCTAATGTCACATCTATAGGCTGATTCTAAATTGAAAGACCAAAGAAGAAAACTTTAGAATGCTACCAACCCCATTTTCCTGGGCTGGGCAGGGGGATTGCTGTGGCCTTGTGAGGCAGTTCACCTTGGGTCACAGAAGTGGCAAAACCAAGCCTCCCCCCTCATCCTGCTCTTTTCCCACATAGGACCACACCTGCCAAAATGCAATGACATTCTCACAGGATGACCTGTTCACTCCTGTCGATAGACCTCAGTTGTAAAATGGTATTTCTATCACTGTTGCATGAGTTCCAGTAGGTTCTTCAAAAATCTCTTGATACTGGGACTTCCCTGGTGGTCCAGTGGCTAAGGCTTCCTACTCCCAGTGCAGGGGGCCCAGGTTCAATCCCTGGTGGGGGAATTAGGTCCCACATGCTATAACTAAGAGTTGGCGTGTTGCAAATAAATATCTTGCATGCTGCAACTGAGAAGATCCTGCATGCCACAACTAAGACCCAGGACAGCCTAAAGAAATAAATCTTTAAAAAAAAATCTCTTAATATCAACAGATAAAACTTGGGGAGATAATTTAGTCTTGGAGAAACATACACTGAGGCTGGGGTCAGGTTGTGGAAGCTTGGGCAAATCCTGGGACTAAACTAAAGGTAAGACAAAAACTAGGTTTCAGACTTTTTTTAACCTGATGAAGTTAATTCATATATGAGCCCACATCACACATTAAAACCCAAGTCAGCCCACACTGTCAAGGAAACCTAACACTCCAACTCCAAATCTCCAACTCAGCTTTAGCTAGCTTGTGTGCTAAGTCACTGCAATGGTGTCCAGCTCTTTGCTAACCTATGGACCATAGCCTGCCAGGCTCCTTTGTCCATGGGATTCTCCCAGGCAAGATTACTCAAGTGGGTTGCCATGTCCTTCTCCAGGGGATCTCCAGGGTAACTCAAAGTACTCAATTTCTAAGAAAAGCACTCTAATAGGATAGAATAACTTCATAGCAAAAGACAAAAGCCTTAAACTCTAAGGACCCCACAATTTTAGTGATGCCTCAATTAGTAAATCTTACAGAGGCATGGCTTGTTGTAGTAAATTCAGCCATAGGTAAGATGTCTGGGAGTATGTTTTGCAGATCTCAGGCCCAGGCCTGTGGTCAGGGGGATGGGAGGGGATGGTGGGTGGTGATGAGACAGACTGGACTGAGCAATGGGTCATAATTTTTATGGCCATGTGGCCTTGCTAAGCACCAGGATAGATGCAGGAAATGCCAAATTAATGGTTTGCCCAAAGTCAACGAAGTGAACATCAAAGTCAACACCTGAACCTGGTGTTCACACTCCCACCAATCATTTTCAGAGAAACATACAGTGAAAGCCTAATATGGTTTGACTCACTTATAAGGGAGATATTTTCAGATCCCATGTTAGAAAGCTATATTGTCCAATGTGGTTGCCACCAGCCACAAGTTGCTATGGAGTGCTTTAAAGTGGCTAGTACAAATTGAGATGAGCTGTAAGTGTGAAAGTGAAAAGGGTTAGTCACTAATCGTGTCTGACTCTTTGCAGCCCCATGGACTGTAGCCTGCCAGGCTCCTCCATCCATGGGATTTTCCAGGCAAGAATACTGGAGTGTGCTGCCATTTCTTTCTCCAGGGGATCTTCCCGACCCTGGGATCAAAGCTGGGTCTCCCACATTGTGGGCAGACTCTTTACCATCTGAACCACTGGGTAAGTGTGAAGTATATATTAATTTTGAAATTTTAATCCAAAAAATGTTAAATATACCATTAATAGTTATTAATATTAATTACATGTTTGTAATTATAATATTTTAGATATTGGGTTAAGTTGTTGTTTAGTCACTAAGTCGTGTCTGACTCTTTGTGACCCCATGGACTGCAGCACACCAGGCTTCCCTGTTCTTCACTATTTTCCAGTTTGCTCAAACCCATATCCAATGAGTTGGTGATACCATTGAACCGTCTCATTCTCTGCCATCCCCTTCTCCTCCTACCCTCATTCTTTCCCAGAATTAGTGTCTTTTCCAGGGAGTCAACTCTTTACATCAGGTGGCCCAAGTATTGGAGCTTCAGCTTCAGCATCAGTCCTTCCAATGAAAATTCAGGGTTGATTTCCTTTAGGATTGACTGGTTTGATCTCCTTGCAGTCCAAGGGACTCTCAAGAGTTTCCTCCAGTACCACAATTCGAAAACATCAATTCTTTGGCACTCAGCCTTCTTTGTGGTCCAACTCTCATATCTGTACATGACTACTGGAAAAACCATAACCTTGACTATACAGACCTTTGTTGGCAAAGTGACATCTCTGCTTTTTACTATGCTGTCTAGGTTTATCATAGCTTTTCTTCCAAGGAGCAAGTGTCTTTTAATTTCATGGCTGTAGTTATCTGCAGTGATTTTGGAGCCCAGAAAAATAAAATCTGCCTCTGCTTCCATTTTTTCCCCTTATTTATTTTCCATGAAGTGATGGAACTGGATGCTGTGGTCTTTGTTTTTTGGTTGTTGAGTTTTAAGTCAACTTTTTCACTCTCCTCTTTCACTGTCATCAAGTTAAAGAAAATATATTAAAAATATGTTTAAGAATTTCATCCGTTCCTTGTAGCTTATTTTCATGTAGCTAATAGAAAACTTAAAATTACATACGTGACTTGCATTGTCTTTCTATTGGACAGCACTGTTATAAAGTGATTACTCTTTATAGAGGTGTTCTTAGACTTGGCAGCACTAGCAAGCTCTCCAGTCCATTCCCTCTCAATTTATTTAAATAGATTAGCATGTGTTGAGACTATTTTGGTCTGTGCACAGAGGTTTAATGCTATGGTAATAGTAATAATAATAAAACAGCTACCATTTATTAAATCTTTTCTGTGTGCCAGGCCTTGTGCCAAGTGCTTTACATTTGCCTCATTTACTTGTCACAACAACCCTATTGTTACTAAATTTTATTATTCCCACTTTCCCAATGAAGGAATTGAGGTTCTGAGAGAATGAGCACCCAGCCAAGATCACAAGCTGGTTAAGTGGTTGGACTCAGATTCTACCGCAGCCACTTGCTTTCAAAGTTCAGGCCTTTGAGTGCCACACAATTTTGCTTTGAGAAAGAACACTCTTGATGAAAATACTGCCTTCTGAATTCTACAAATTCCCACAGGTCTGAAGACACTGAAAGGAAGTCCGAATACACAGAGAAGGACAAAATGGTTGCAGTCCTCAGGGATCGTACAATATTGTACGGAGAACATATGCAGTGAGATAGATGACTATATAAGGCCTGACGAGACTGAAAAATTAAACTCCCTAGACACACAGGAGAGAGATTAATTCCAGTTTCGGGGGGAAATGGCGGGTTGCATGGAAGAGGCAATAGTTCAGAAGGAACTCTACAGATGAAGTTTTTTTAATACAGTAAGGAAGATCTCCTGGAGAAGGGAATGGCAACCCACTCCAGTATTCTTGCCTGGAAAATTCCATGGACAGAGGAGCCTGGTGGGCTATGATCAAAGGGGTCGCAAACAGTGGAACAGGACTGAGGGCCTAACACACACACACACACACACACACACACACACGGGAATAGCTCGGGAGAATCTTTCAGGTGGCAAAACCAAAGAGCAAAGACGCTGCATGGACTCCAGAGAAGCTATTAAAATATGGCACAAGTGAAAGACAAGACAAAAGAGGTTGAGTATACCGTGTTTTATTTTCAATATATTTTTGACTGTGCCGGGTCTTAGTTGTGGCATGCAGGATTTAGTTCTCTGGCCAGGGATAGAACCTCGATCCCCTGCATTACTAGAGCAAATTCTTAGCCACTGGACCACGAGGGAGGTCTCAAGCATACTGCGTTTAGACAAGTAGAGAGTAAGAAGGTAGAAAGACCTTGGATACTTTGCTTTATTCTTTTTTTTTTTTTAATTGAAGTATAATTGATTTACAATATTGTGTTAGTTTCAGGTGTATAGCAAAGTGATTTGGTTATATATATATGTACATGTCTATATACATGTATATTCATTAAATTTTTGTTGTTATTGTTATAGGTTACTATAAGATATCTGTGGAGCCCTATACCAAGGTCGCAGGTGTGGAACACTGTACCACAGGATAAAAATCTCTGGAACTAACCAAGCCCCATAGCAATTGTTGCCATGAGCTTCCGGATCTAAACCAGCCAGTTCCGTGACCCCATATTATGTAAAATACCTACCCTACTATCCACCCTATAGCATCCTAGCCAATCACCTAATGCCACCATTCCAGTAGGAATTTTCTGTTTCGAGGCTATAAAAATTGGCTGCAAGCCTGGGAAAGCGTTCAGCTCACCCTTGAGCCACCCTGCTATTCTAACAGCATCTCTCACTCTGCTGCCTGCTGTTGCCAAGTCGCTTCAGTTGTGTCTGACTCTATGCGACCCCATGGACTGCAGCCTACCAGGCTTCTCCGTCCATGGGATTCTCCAGGAAGAACACTGGAGTGGGTTGCCATTTCCTTCTCCAATGCATGAAAGTGGAAAGTGAAAGTGAAGTCACTCAGTCCTGTCTGACTCTTAGCGACCCCACAGACTGCAGCCTACCAGGCTCCTCCATTCATGGGATTTTCCGGGCAACAGTACTGGAGTGGGGTGCCATTGCCTTCTCCTCTCTCACTCTAGTAAACTTTATTCTCCTCTCATTCTGCCTCATGTCTCAAAATTCTTTTCCAGCTCTCACACAGACTGTGACAATGTTGACTATAGCTCCCTGTGCGATGTAAACATAAATGTTAGTCACTCAGTCGTGTCTGCCTCTTTGTGACCCCATGGACTGTAGCCTGCCAGGCTCCTCTGTCCATGGAATTATCCAGGCAAGAATACTGGAGTGGGTTTCCATTTTCTTCTCTAGGGGATCTTCCTGATGCAGGGATCAAATCCAGGTCTCCTGTGTTGCAGGCAGATTCTTTACCATCTGAGCTAGCAGGGAAGCCCTGGTGCTGTACAGAACAAATACATCCTTGTATTTTATTAATTTTATATATGGTAGTGTATATCTGTTAATCCCAAACTTCTCATTTATCTCTTGCCCACCTTTGCTTTTTTGACAAGGATTTCTTGGGTTGGAAAAAAGTCTTTTCAGAATCAAAGATAGCTTTGTATTAATGCAATTTGTAAAGCTCTCAAGTCTTTTTCTATAAGCAGGCCAAACAGACAATAGCACCAACTACCACAAGATCAGACCCTAAGACCTTCAGAGAACCAGCCATCTTCAAGAATCAAAAGGAACAGTGTATCCAAATGTAACAAAGATGCCAGGGAAGTGATCTCCTGGTGGCCTACATTCTTTCATAGTCCAGGATCTTTATCAGCAGAAACAAAATGCCTTCTCAACTATGCCCCTGCCTCAGCTCCACCCCAACCCATACTCAGGTCAAAATCCTGGTTCCCTTCAACTCCATTACAGGAAGGACTGTGTGGGGGCCAATAGATCCACAGAAGGCAATGGCCCCACTCTAGTACTCTTGCCTGGAAAATCCCATAGACGGAGGAGCCTGGTGGGCTACAGTCCATGGGGTCGCTAAGAATCGGACACGACTAAGTGACTTCACTTTCACTTTTCACTTTCATGCATTGGAGAAGGAAATGGCAACCCACTCCAGTGTTCTTGCCTGGAGAATCCCAGGGACAGGGGAGCCTGGTGGGCTGCCGTCTATGGGGTCGCACAGAGTCGGACACGACTGAAGTGACTTAGCATAGCATAGCATAGATCCACAGAAGGATACTAATTGCTAACATTAAAGGGCAGACAGAGAAGACTAGAAAAAGTAGCTTTTACCAGCATGTAGGAGACAGTGAATAATTTTATTAGATAATCTGTTGGAATCCCTCTTAGATGTCTGTTAAGTTTTCAAATTTAATTTTTAAGGCAGAACTCACTGCCCACTTCCTTGACAGGGAAGATAGAGTTTCCCCTTCCACTGCTTAAATCTTTTTTTCACTAAATCCAATGTGACTCAGAACTGCCTGTCCAACTTTCAAATTCTTGCAGGAAATTGGAGCCACCACGTGAGGCCTTTTGTTATGGAACAGTTAAGTGATTAAAATGTAGTCCCAATCTAATTTCAGCCCAGGGTTTGTCTCTGGTTAAAATGTGTGGTGGTGAATTTAGGGAAAGGAGTGTTGCTGAAGGGTTAATTTATCTCGGGTTAAAATGGAAACAGTGACAGACTTTATTTTCTTGGGCTCCAAAATCGCAGTGGATGGTGACTGCAGTCATGAAATTAAAAGACACTTACTGCTTGGAAGGAAAGTTATGACAAACCTACATAGTGTATTAAAAAGCAGAGACATTACTTTGTTGACAAAGCTTCATATAGTCAAAGTTGTGATTTTTCTAGTAGTCAAGTATGGATGTGAGCGTTGGACCATAAAGAAGGCTGAGAGGCAAAGAATTGATGCTTTTGAACTGTGTTGCTGGAGAAGACTCTGATTCAGAGTCCCTTGGACAGCAAGGAGCTCAAACCTGTCAATCCTAAAGGAAATCAATCCTGAGTATTTATTGGAAGGACTGATGCTGAAGCTCCAATACTTTGGCCGCCTTATGTGAAGAGCTGACTCATTAGAAAAGACCCTGATGCTGGGAAAGATTGAGGGCAGGAGGAGAAGGGGACGACAGAGGATGAGATGATTGTATGGCATCACCAACTCAATGGACATGAGTTTGAGCAAACTCTGGGAGACAAAGGACAGGGAAGCCTGACGTGCTGCAGTTCATGGGGTCTCAAAGAGTCAACATGACTGAGTGACTGAAGAACAACAACAAACCACCTTTTGCACCAGTCTTTCACTACAAATAATAGTACCATCACCAGGACCAAGCAAATCCTACTCCTAGAATATGGCCAATGTTTATATGTCAATCCTGAAGCTATGCCTCTGGCATTCTTTTAACCCACTTGGAATATCTGGCTTTCTCAACTTCTTATCACAAAGAATTTATTTCTTCTTTGCTGGCTTTTTAGAACTGTTTTCTTGGATCTTCTGGATAAGATTGTTGTTGTTCAGTCACTCAGTGGTGTTCAGCTGTTTGCGACCCCGTGGGCTGCAGCACACCCGGCTTCCCTGTCCTTCCCTATCTCCCAGGGTTTGCTCAAACTCATGTCTGTTGCTTCAGTGATGCCATCCAACCATCTTATTCTCTGTTGTCCCCTTCTCTTCTTGCCCTCAATCTTTCCCAACATCACGGTCTTTTCCAACAGATTGTAACTTGGTGTTAAGAAATTTTATTTTGCTGAGGAAACCTCCTCTTACTCTCAAGAACTGTATCATTCATCATGCTTGCTGTGCTGTTCACCTCACAATAAGTTCTCTTTTTTATAACCAATTATACCTTCATACCATCAGATTACCCACTCCAGTACTCTTGCCTGGAAAATCCCATGGACAGA
The DNA here is from genome assembly GCF_029378745.1 of Bos indicus. Taxonomy (NCBI): domain Eukaryota; kingdom Metazoa; phylum Chordata; class Mammalia; order Artiodactyla; family Bovidae; genus Bos; species Bos indicus. The sequence goes on from NC_091779.1 coordinate 37,583,899, forward strand.
GCAGCCTAGTGGGCTATAGTCCATGGGGTTGCAGAGAGTTGGACACAACTGAGGAATTTCACTTTCACCATCAGATTTAAATACATGTGTGGAATTAACTAAAAAAAAAAAAATAGATGTGATTAGGGTGAGAAAAAGGAAAAGAACAAACAAGACAAGAGAGTGGACGAGGGCACAGATAATCTTCAAAAGCGTAGAAACTGGCTATGGTGGAAGCTGGGGTTTTGATTCTCATTAGGAAGTCATTGTGAACCAGAGGAAGACTCCTCTCTAACATTTTTCCTAAAAGGTTGATGTGACTTGTTCAGCTTCCTCAGCTCCACCAGTAGATTTCTGGTAGATCTCCACCACTGTAGATTTCTCTGTCTTATTCTGGTGCCCCTTCAATCCTATGGAAAGCTTAAACTTGCTAACATGTTTACATAAATTTTTCCCCTCTAAAATTTTTGAGGATTAAGTCTTCAAAATGCTTTTTCTTTACAAAAGAGTAAAAATTATAAAGGAAAATGTAAATGTTGCCCTTATATACTCCTTTGCACCCCCAAATTTTGCTTCATCCACATCCAACATTTTATTTACTTTTTAAAAAAATAGAAGCATAGTTGATTTACATGTTGTGCTATTTTTGCTGTACAGCAAGGTGATTTAGTTAAATATATGTACATATTCTTAAAATTTTTTTTTGCATTATGACTTACCACAGGATATTGAATGAATTCCCTGTGCTATACTGTGGGACCTTGCTGTTTATCCTTTCTTTATGTGTTAGTTTGCATCTGCTAACCCCAAACTTCAAGTTTATTTACTCTTTATGCATCAAATTTCTGTTGAGTCCCTGCTCCGTGTGTGGCACGGTTTAGGTGCTGTGGATAGATGCTGAAGAAAGGAAAGGAGGTCTGGATGCTCCCGGAGTTTGCATTCTAGTGGGAGATAGAGCCTCAACAAAGAAATGCGCATGGCTTCAGGAGGGGGCTGTGGATCTCACTGAGAGAGATAGGAAGCCACTGTAGGGCTTAGCTTAGCACAGAGGGGTGAAGTAGTCTTTTTAAAAACCAACTCTAGGACTTTCTTAGTGGTCCCGTGGTTAGGACTCTGTACTTCCACTGTAGGAGACCTGTGTTCCATCCTTGGATAGGGAACTAAGATCCTGGTACAGACAAAAAAAATCAAACTCTGGCTGCTGGGTGTAGAATGGTTAATACGGTGAGAGACTACTAGAAAAGCCTCAAGGAAAGATGATGGTAGCTTGGATTAAGGTGACTAACCAGAGAGATGATGAGCAGTGGATGTCTTTTGAAAGAACTGTCAGTCTTTAATGATGTTTGAATGAAGGGTATGAAGGTAAGAGAGTAGTAAAGGATGGAACTAAAGTTTTAGGCTTGAGTAAATGTGTAGATAGAGTTTAACTGAAATGGGTGGAAAGCTGAAAGTTTCGGTTAGGTGTAGGGAACGGAAGAGCTGTTTTGGATTCTCTCAGATCGCCAAATGTAGATGCCGGGTGGCAATGGCATTCAAGAGAGATGGAAAGCCGGCATTCCGTATTTGTCACACACACAGATTTAAGAGCTCCAGCTCTGCATGAGCTTGCCAAGGGAGTGCATGGGTGTGCATGGAGACAGAGCAGAAAGATTCATAACAAATGGAATAACTAAAAATTAAATAGTTCAGTTTATTTTGCTTAACATTATACATGTTAGTACACTGAACACTATTACAAAGGCTGAAGTTATATCTAATGGAATCTCTATTATTCTGCTTCATACTGTTAGCCAAATTTTTCATAAGCATGTGTTGGCTCAAAAAGGATGACACCAAGGTTTTTGGCCTGAGAAACTGGAAGACTGTGGTTGTAATTTATCAATTTGGGGAAGAGTGGGAACAGACGTGTGCGGTGTGGGCAGGACAGGAAATCAAAAGGTAATCAAGTAGGGATATCGAATAGGCTGTTAGATATAAGAGAAGGAATTCAGGGGCGAGGTCTGGTTGGAGATTAGATCTGCTGTTATCAAATTCTAGATAGTGTTTAAAGCTAGGGCACAGTTTGATACTAACAACTTGGATTTTGTTTCCACAGGGTGTGAGTGTAGCTAGAGATAGGTAATCAAGAATTGATAATCAAGGAATGGGCTGGGGGCTCTCCAATACCCAAAGATGGAAAAGATAGGGAGGAATGGGAAGAGAGCCCTCATGGTAAGGGAGGAAAAAGCAGAAGTATGGTCTAATATGCCAAATTATTGTAAACAAGTACTTAAAATACCAGTTAGTCACAGATTCTTTTGAAATTTAATGCAAGCGTAGAATTTGTTGTTTGGTCAAGAAGTCATGTCCAGCTCTTTTGCGACCCCATGGACTGTAGCTTGCCAGACTCCTCTGTTCATGGATTTCCCATGCGAAAATACTGGAGTAGGTTGCCACGCCCTTCTCCAGGGGATCTTCCTGACCCAGAGATTGAATCAGAGTCTCCTGCATTCCAGGCAGATTCTTTACCACTGAACCACCTGGTCTTATTTACATGGCCTCTGTATTTAATTCTAAATCTCCCCAGGATTATATATACTTGCTTGCTTAGAAAATAAATATGTCATCCAAAGGATTTGAGAGTTGCTTTCCCAAAGGGATATTTTGGAATTATGTTTCCAGCTATACATTCCTGGCTAATCAGTGTGGCACGTTGACCAGAGATTTTGGCTAGGTGTGATATGGGAAGCAGCAGACAGCAGAGCTTAGTTTCTCAACTCTTGACTGCCATGCTGTGAGATGCTGTTTAAGTCTCCGTCATGATTTTGAAGGGTAAAAAGTGGGATGAGGTTGGACTATTTAAGCAACCACAGGGGATCCATAACACTTGATTAGACTTTGCATTTCTTTATATTTTGAGGTTGTGTCAAGATCTTCCCATGGAATTCTGAACCTGGGGTTGGAGGAGCTGTCCAAAGGGTCTTCTATTGACAAAACCTAGGTGTCCATGAACTTGGATGTGAAAAATATTACAGTTTTCCTTTCAATCTTTTCATTAACTTTTTTGGGGGTACTACACTGGGTCTTTGTTGCCCCATGGCATTGTGGGATCTTAGTTCCCTGGCCAAGATTGAACCTGGGCCCCCTGTATTGGAATGTGAATTCTTAACCACTGGAACACCAGGGAAGTCCTACTTTCATTAACTTTTAATTGAAATTCAGCAATTCTTTCACTTAAGAATGTAGGCAACAAGCCATATTAATATTAGCAGTACCTGGACTTTGTCACTGACATAGATAGCATTATATCACCTTACAGTTGTTTCAGATAGCTCAACGGTACTTCAAAATTGCAGTAATTATTAGATTGGACACTGTATCTTTTTTTATTGTGTTAGTAGAGAAGCATATATACATATAACTGAATATCAAAATAATTGGTTCCCTTTGTAATCTTTTGCATTATGCATTTTTTATTTAATCCTGAGAAGGGACTTCATAAGATTGCCAAAGAACAATGGTGCAGAAAGGTGGAGAACTTCTGCTGTCTCTGAATTTGTGTCCTGAACTCTTATGATATACTTCCCACTTCTTGGCACAATACTACTCATAAAGGTAGAGTAATGATATTCTATGGGACATCTTGAGGCTTTGGTCAACAACATTACCATTATTTATGGTGTCTTTTCTCATCTGAGGTTTGAAATTTTAAGCAGTAAGTTTGCTATTGTTACTTTTTTTTTCATGGCCTCTGGTTTTAGATATTTCTTTCAAAGACTTTACCCATTCTAAAGGTAAAAAATACTGTACTCTCCAAGATTTTCTTCCAATGTCTTAACAGGGTTTTTGCTTTGTTTCTCATCTCAGTCAGTTGAGTTGCTCAGTTGTGTCCAATTACTTGCAACCCCACAGACTGCAGCACACCAGGCTTCCCTGTCCATCACCAACTCCCGGAGCTTGCTCAAACTCATGTCCATCAGGTCAGTGATGCCATCCAACCATCCCATCCTCTGTCGTCCCCTTCTCCTCCTGCTGTCAATCTTTCGCAACATCAGGGTCTTTTCCAAGGAGGCAGTTCTTCACCTCAGGTGGAGCTTCAGCATCTACATCAGTCCTTCCAATGAACATTCAGGACTGATCTCCTTTAGGATGGACTGGTTGGATCTCCTTGCAGTCCAAGGGACTCTCAAGAGTTTTCTCCAACACCACAGTTCAAAAGCATCAATTCTTCAGCACTCAACTTTCTTCACAGTCCAACTCTCATATCCATACATGACTACTGGAAAAACCAAAGCTTTGACTAGATGGATCTTTGTTGGCAAAGTAATGTCTCTGCTTTTTAATATGCTGTCTAGGTTGGTCATTGCTTTTCTTCCAAGAAGCAAGTGTCTTTTAATTTCATGGCTGCAGTGATTTTGGAGGCCCCCAAAATAAAGTCTCTCACTATTTTAATTGTTTCCCCATCTGACTGCCATGAAGTGATAGGATCAGATGACATGATCTTCTTTTTTTGAATGTTGAATTTTAAGCCAATTTTTTCACTCTCCTCTTTCACTTTTGTCAAGAGGCTCTTTAGTTCTTCACTTTCTGCCATAAGGGTAGTGTCATCTGCATATCTGAGGTTATTGATATTTCTCCCATCAATCATAATTTCAGCTTATGCTTCATCTAGCCTAGCATTTCACATGATGTACTCTGTACAGAGTTTGAACATTCTTTGGCATTGCTTTTCTTTGGGATTGGAATGAAAAATGACCTTTTCCAGTCCTGTGGCCACTGCTGAGTTTTCCAAATTTATTGGCATGTTAAGTGCATCATCTTTTAAGATTTGAAATAGTTCAGCTGGAATTCTATCACCTCCACTACCTTTGTTCATAGTGATGCTTCTTAAGGCCTACTTGACTTCCCACTCCAGGATGTCTGGCTCTAGGTGAGTGATCACATCATCGTGGTTATCTGAAGATCTCTTTTGTATAGTTCTTTGTATTCTTGCCACCTTTTCTTAATATCGTCTGCTTCTGTTAGGCCCATACCATTTCTGTCCTTTATTGTGCCTGTCTTTGAATGAAATGTTCCCTTGGTATCTCTAATTTTCTTGAAGAGATCTCTAGTCTTTGCCATTCTGTTGTATACTTCTCTTTCTTTGCATTGATTGCTTAGGAAGGCTTTCTTATTTCTCCCTGCTTTTTTTTTTTGGATCTCTGCATGCAGATGGGTATATTTTTCCTTTTCTTCTTTGCCTTTCTATTTTCTTCATTTCTCAGCTATTTGTAAGTCCTCCTCAGACAACCATTTTGCCTTTTTGCATTTCTTTTTCTTCAGTGAACAAAGCAAACACAAATCCTTTCATTCATAGACCTTATCTTCTAATGAGGTTGATCATAGTTTATTCAACCAAATTCCTAATAATGAATGTTTAGTTTTCAATCTTTTGCTATTATAAACAGTGCTCTAATAAGTACTTTATATATATCATTTGACACATATATAAATATATTGATAGAATACAATTCTAGAAGAGGAATTTCTGGGTCAAAAGGTATATACATTTAGAACTGATATGATCAAATTATTCTTGGTAGAGGATTAATCAATTTATACTTCCAAGGATAATGTATTGATAGTGCTGGCTTCTCTACACATTGTTCTATGTAAGTTTTTTTTTTTAATTTTGTCCATTTAATAGGCAAAAAATGATAAATCATTGTAGAGTTATTTATATATTTCTTCTAATGAATGATACTGGGGTTTTTTTTTCATGCTTAAGAGCTATTTCTGTTTCATATCCTTTGCCTGTTTATCTATTGATATCTATCTTTTCCTGCTTACATAGAATAAATATATTATTAGGAAATGTTGGTCTTTTTTTCTGTGATTTAAGTTTCTAATATTTTGACCAGTTTGTCATTTATCTTTTGATTATTGATGGGCTTTGCTGTACATAAATTTTGAATTTTAGGCAATTGAAATGATCAGTCTTTCTTTTTGTGATTTCTGAGAAGTTTTATGGTACTTAGGATTATGAAAGGACTCCAGTGATTTCTTCCTGAATTTTTGTTATTTAATTTGTTGACTTTAAATATTTAATATACTTGGAATTATCTTGCCATAAAGTAAGGGCTCATTTTGTTTCCCCAGATACTGCTCCAAAACAATTTATTAAGTACTCTTTCTTTTCTCTATTGATATTAAATGTCATCTTTGCAACTATATTTCCACATATATTTATGCCTATGTCTTCCCTGGTGGCTCAGTTGGTAAACAATCTGTCTGCAATGCAGGAGATGCAGGAGAGGCAGTTTCAATCCCTGGGTTGGGAAGATCCCCTGGAGAAGAGGAGTGGCTACCCACTCTAGTATTCTTGCCTGGAGATTTCCATAGACAGAGGAGCCTGGCGGGCTATAGTCCATGGGATTGCAAGCAGTCAGACACACTGAGTGATTAATGCTTACCTTTCTACTCTGATCCATTGATCTGTCTGCAACTTCAGTGTGTCAATACCACAGTTTTAATTATTGTATCATTGGACTATCAAGACATTCTTTCACTATTTTTGTTTTTCACAATTGTCCTAGCTATTCTTGCTTGCTTATTTTTCTACGTGGACTTTAAAACCAGCTTATGCATTCCAATATTTCCTTATTTTTGCTGAGATTTCCCAGGGAGCCCAATATATAGTATATCTTTTCTCTGTCCAGGTTATGAACACAGTGAGAAAAATGGTAAAGAGGCAGGCATATGGGAAATAAAAAGACACCCTTCATTAGAGACTACAACTGAGTTGATAGTGTACCTATAAATGTACCTCCAAATGGCCCTATGAACTGATTCCAGGATTAGGCGGATGTGCTCCTGAGCCTCAGGCAACCTTGGTTTGGGGACCATCTCCTGAGGTGGGAGTTGTCCATGTAAGGCTCTCAGCACCTTGATTCCACAATCCTTGTGGCCCACCAAAAAGGTAAGAATGGAGCCAAAAAGTTCTACTTTATTCTTCCCTAATTTGCCAGAGAAGAAGAAGGAAGAGTGAGTGAGAAGTAAAAAGAAGTAAAAAGTAAATGAATCCTCCACAAGAAAGAAAACTGAGTCTTTCCCTTCTAGCAATTTGATGTTGGATGGAGTAAATTATTATCCCACTTTTTAAGGTGAGGTAGAGAGTACACAGAGATGTGAAGAGACACAGAAACTTCCATCTTCCACTTCAGTTCACTCCATATGCAAAGCCTTGGTGGCCTGAAACAGATCCCCTCATTTAATTCCCTACATTAGTTCTTGAAAGTTTATGTATTTATTTATTTGGCTGTGTCAGGTCTTAGCTGAGGCATGCAGGATCTTCATGGCATCACACGGGATCTTTCCTTGTGGTGCAAAACTCTAGTTGTGGCTCACAGGCTCCAGAGCACATGGTCTCTGTAGTTGCAGCGAGGGCTCTTTGTTGCTCCCCTGGCGTGTGTGATCTTAGTTCCTGAACCAGTGATTGAATCTGGGTCCCCTGCATTAGAAGGCAGATTCTTAACCACTGGATCACTAGGGAAGTCCCTCTTCTATGTTAATTATGTTGGTATTTTCCCTCACCCCCATGTATACTTAACAGAAATCATAAAAATGAATTTCCTTATTGGTTTTTATTTTTCCTCATTGACATGGTTTATAGATAATACAGTCTCACAGGCAAATAATCCTCAATCCAACCTTGCACTGCCTCCGTTTGAAATTTCAACATTGAGCTCAATTTTTTTTTTCCGTTTCAGGAGAGCATCATCTATCTTTCTTGGCACTATCACATAGCTTGTTTCTGTCTGATTCTTATCTCAAATTAATTAACTCTGAAGTGATGCCAACTTCCATGCATGGTTCCCTCTATGTCATGCGTTTTTTCCTATCCTTGATGGTATCTGTGGGATTATTGCTGTGGACCCTAAAACAAGTATTCTTGCCTGGAGAATTCCATGGACAGTGGAGCCTAGCAGGCTACAGTCTATGGGGTAGCAAAGAGTTGGATACGATTGAGCAACTATATAGCAGGTATAGCTAAAACTGAAGCAGAAATACCACCGAAATCATCTTTGACTTTCTGAAGTTGAAGCTAAAATCACCTGCCTTACACTCATCCCACTCCCTGGGATCTGGTTGCACTAAAACTGATTACACATGGTGGATCAAACATGCCTCTTCAGTGATCACTTAGCTCTTCCTAATGCACATACTCCTCTAGGTGATGGATCAATCTTAGCCCTCCAACCCCTGCACTCAAGCCCTGAGACACTGACTCTGTGGAATTCCAGGGCAGGGACATTATATCTAAACATATGTTCTGAAACAAAATAATGCTTAATTTTAATTAGATATGTTAACATGGTAGGTTCCCATAAGAAAAGAAAGAATAATCTTAAATGTATATCATTACTGGAATCAAAAGAGAAGAATGAATTTACTTTTGAATGTACTGATGAAAAAAGGATTCAGCTTTATTGTGTAACCTCCTAAAGAACTAATAAAAGTCATCATTACAAGTTTTTAGGGTATTTCTCTCAGCGTGTGAAGTGGAGTTTTTTTTTTTTTTTTTTTTAATCATTCTCTGTCTTAGTCCTACTGAGTTCAAGTACACTCCATCAGAGAGCTTGTTAATGTTCATCACAGCATCTGTGTTGTATTTTGGGAGGTCCATGAAACTTAATTAGAAAGAAAGTTGGCTTTAATTTCTTCTTTTAGTCCCCCCACTTGAACAAATAAAGACTGGCTGTTTGAAGACCCATTTGAAAAAATCGTTTTCAGTTTCCTCTTGATTTATGTTTATTGCTAAAAGTTTTCCCAGGGGAGGGCTGAAGGCAACGCTAGAACAGTTCAGGCGTTCTCTTCTATTCCTTTTCTATCGCAGAGCTCCAGATAAGAGCCCTGAAGAAGGGAACACATTCAGCCCTCACAGCAGGATGTCAGTACTTTATAACAACCTCTCTCACAGCCCTAAACTCTCAGCACTGTTCGCTTTGTACTAGTACCCTCGACACCACACAAAGGAGACTTTGAACGTCCTTGGACCCCACATCCCTGCTGAGACCCCAGGATGCAGGATACTGCCCAGCAGTCTTCAAAAAGCCCCCTAATTTTATTTTTGTTTCTGATTTCTGGGTTGGAGTCTTCTGCTTGAACAAGGGGAAGAACAGCTGTGTAAATAAATACAGATGAGTACAACTGGCTGTGTGCTTTCCCCAACTGCCTGCTCCACTTATATAGGCTCTCTGCTGATTGCAGGTAAGATGCATAAGGACATGCATGGATCCAAAGTGCAGTACTCTATGTTATTCTTCAGAGAGAAAATTGTCTGGTATTAAGCAACTGGGAGAGTTTTCTATATAAAACAGGGATGCAGGGCTGCATCTGATTGCAGTTAGGAACTTCCAAAAAGCCTGCTTTCCTAAAACCAATTGATATTTATTCAACAAACATTTATTGAGTACCTATGACATGAGAAACATATTTCTAAGTGTTTATGGGGACTCTTGGCAAACCTCAGGGAGGTCTGTCTATGCCTTTAAGGCTGTGGATCAGAGCAAAGGGAGAAGCAGTGATTAAAGGTATAGTTTCTGAAAGCAACTGTCCTAGGTTTGAGTTCTAACTCCATTATTTACTAGCTGTGTGGCTCCAGGCATGTTGCAAACCCCTTCTGAGCTTCAGTTTCCTCATCTCTAACATTATTTTCCCATGATATCATTGTGAGGGTTAAATGATGCGATGCACAGTGTCTGCTACTTGATAAACTCTCAATATAAAGATTAGCTATCATAGTAGGTAGGATATGGACTAAGTTACAATGACAAGGAGACTCCGAAATTCAGTAGTACAGAATAATAGAAATGGATTTTCTCTATTTGAAGCTGAGAGGTCTAGGATTATAAAAATATCTCTGCCATTTTCAAAATATAGTTTCATGTCTAAGGCCAAGATGGTGGCTCCAGCCCTTGTCCCATCCTTGCCAGCAAGAAAGGGAAAAGGCTAGGGGAAGGCATGCTTATTTCTTTTTAAGGGAATAAACTGGAAGTGGCACATTCTGTTTCGATTAATGCCATGTGCCAGAACTTAGTCATATGATTGCGTCAAGCTGCATTAAAAGAGTGGTTAATTGTAGTGTCTGGCTGCCCATGTGCTCAGCAAAAACTCATGGCTTCCGCTGTATGAAATGGTTGGCCATGAACCATCTCTGCCATAGCTATCACTCTTACCTAGCCATAGGATCAATGACAATTGTGTTGTGTGAGCCTCAGGAGATTACAGGATAGATGGGGTAAGAAAAAACATTTTCAGTGGAGGGAGGGAGAGCTTGAGGGCATCAATGAGGGGGCATGATCAGCATACTGAGAAGTTCAGATTATTGGGAGCATAGCATGTAATAGTAGCACTATGTGGGAAGAAAAGCCAGACCAAATGTTAGCAGAAGACCATGAAGGGTCTGAGACAATTGGCTGGTACATTTCAGACAGTGAATGAAGAGATAGTACAGGTTTTTTTTTTTGTTTGTTTCTAGCGGGAGAGGGGGAAAATAGAGGATGTGGTTTGAGAACACATACCTGACAGTGTTGAATAGGCAAGGATATGAATGGTCCATTGGGTAATCATTTCAATAAATCAGTGATGAGATTCTGAGGGCCTGAACTGGGCCAAGGTAACAGCGGGATTTGTCAGATGGAGTCAGGTTGGGGAGGCACCTTCTGGAATAGAATCAAAACTATATGATAACTGATTTGAGTATATGCAAAGAGATAGAGGAAAACAACAGAATGGGAAAGACTAGAGATCTCTTTAAGAAAATCAGAGATACCAAAGGAACATTTCATGCAAAGAGGGGCTTGATAAAGGACAGAAATGGTATGGACCTAACAGAAGCAGAAGATATTAAGAAGAGATGGCAAGAATACACAGAAGAACTGTACAAAAAAGATCTTCATGACCCAGATAATCACGATGGTGTGATCACTGACCTAGAGCCAGACATCCTGGAATGTGAAGTCAAGTGGGCCTTAGAAAGCATCACTATGAACAAAGCTAGTGGAGGTGATAGAATTCCAGTTGAGCTATTCCAAATCCTGAAAGATGATGCTGTGAAAGTGCTGCACTCAATATGCCAGCAAATTTGCAAAACTCAGCAGTGGCCACAGGACTGGAAAAGGTCAGTTTTCATTCCAATCCCAAAGAAAGGCAATGCCAAAGAATGCTCAAACTACCACACAATTGCACTCATCTCACACGCTAGTAAAGTAATGCTTAAAATTCTCCATGCCAGGCTTCAGCAATATGTGAACCGTGAACTTCCTGATGTTCAAGCTGGTTTTAGAAAAGGCAGAGGAACCAGAGATCAAATTGCCAACATCCACTGGATCATCAAAAAAGCAAGAGAGTTCCAGAAAAACATCTATTTCTGCTTTATTGACTATGCCAAAGCCTTTGACTCTGTGAATCACAATAAACTGTGCAAAATTCTGAAAGAGATGGGAATACCAGACCACCTGATCTGCCTCTTGAGAAATTTGTATGCAGGTCAGGAAGCAACAGTTAGAACTGGACATGGAACAACAGACTGGTTCCAAATAGGAAAAGAAGTTCGTCAAGGCTGTATATTGTCACCCTGTTTATTTAACTTCTATGCAGAGTACATCATGAGAAATGCTGGACTGGAAGAAGCACAAGCTGGAATCAAGATTGCCAGGAGAAATATCAATAACCTCAGATATGCAGATGACACCACCCTTATGGCAGAAAGTGAAGAGGAACTCAAAAGCCTCTTGATGGTGAAAGTGGAGAGTGAAAAAGTTGGCTTAAAGCTCAACATTCAGAAAATGAAGATCATGGCATCCAGTCCCATCATTTCATGGGAAATAGATGGGGAAACAGTGGAAACAGTGTCAGACTTTATTTTTCTGGGCTCCAAAATCACTACAGATGGTGACTGCAGCCATGAAATTAAAAGACGCTTACTCCTTGGAAGGAAAGTTATGACCAACCTAGATAGCATATTAAAAAGCAGAAACATTACTTTGCCAACAAAGGTTCATCTAGTCAAGGCTATGGTTTTTCCAGTGGTCATGTATGGATGTGAGAGTTGGACTGTGAAGAAGGCTGAGCACCGAAGAACTGATGCTTTTGAACTGTGGTGTTGGAGAAGACTCTTGAGAGTCCCTTGGACTGCAAGGAGATCCAACCAGTCCATCCTAAAGGAAATCAGTCCTGGGTGTTCTTTGGAAGGACTGATGCTAAAGCTGAAACTCCGTACTTTGGCCACCTCATGCGAAGAGTTGACTCATTGGAAAAGACTGTGATGCTGGGAGGGATTGGGGGCAGGAGGAGAAGGGGACGACAGAGGATGAGATGGCTGGATGGCATCACTGACTCGATGGACATGAGTCTGAGTGAACTCCGGGAGTTGGTGATGGACAGGGAGGCCTGGAGTGCTGCGGTTCATGGGGTCGCAAAGAGTCGGACATGACTGAGCGACTGATCTGATCTGATCTGATGAGGAAAATAGGTCAAGAGTGACTCAAATTTTTCAGCCTTGGTTTTTGTCAGGAGGATAATGCTATTAGCAAGGAAAGGGAAGCAGGGAAGAGGAGAAAAAGAGCTAGGATGGGGTAGTGTTTTGTGAGCCAAGAAAGGAGAAAGCTTGGTGCCATCTTTGTAACTGAATTTAGTTTTTTGGGGGTAATTGTTTGATGTCTGCTGTAGACACTAGAGCAGGTGACTGTAAACTCAGGTATAGCTGCATAATAAACCATCTCGAACATTGTGGCATAAAGTGAGAACTTATGTATCATTGTTCATGGTTCCAAAGGTTGGCTGGGCTCAGCTAGGTGATTATCACTCAAGATCTCTCATTCAGTTATAGTCAGACAAGGTCTGGAGTCGGAATCACTCTAAAACTCACGTCTGGTTGACAGTGGCTGTCAACTGAGACTTCGGCTGAGACTGTTGACCAGAACATCTCCATGTGGCTTTGACCTCTCCACATGGCCTCAGTTTTTCACAGCATAGTGACTGGTTTTCCAGAACACGCATCCTAGAGAAAAGCAAGGAGAAATTGTGCAATATTTCTGCTAAGGGCAGAGTCACACAGTGACACTTCCACTGCATTCAATCAATTAGAAGTGAATCAGTAAGGCCAGCCTGTGCTAAGGGCTTGATGAGAGGACTGTTGAATTAGTGGACATGTTTTAGGTCATCATATCTGTGAGGACAGGGGCCCAATCTGTCTTTTTTTGAACCATGATATTTTAGGGGAAAAGTCACATATTGGGTAGTCAATGAAAGTTTGTTGAACAAGTGAATGAAGAGAAAAATCAATGTTTCAGGGCCATAGAGGATCCAGGTTAAGAACTGGAAATATTGGCCCTTACTGTAATCATGTACAGATGTGAGAGTTGGACCATAAAGAAGGCTGAGTGCCAGAGAATTGATGCTTTTGAACTGTGGTGTTGGAGAAGATTCCTGAGAGTTCCTTGGACAGCAAGGAGATCAAACCAGTCAATCTTAAAGGAAATCAACCCTGAATATTCATTAGAAGGATTGATGCTGAAGCTGAAGCTCCAATAGTTTGGCTACCTGATGTGAAGAGCTGATTCATTGGAAAAGACCCTGTTGCTGGGGAAGACTGAAGGCAAAAGGAGAAGAGGGTGGCAGAGGATGACATGGTTAGATAGCGTCACCGAGTCAATGGACACGAATTTGAGCAAACTCTGGGAGCTAGTGGAGGACAGGGAAGCCTAGTGTGCTGCAGTTCATGGGGTCACAAAGAGTTGGACATGATTTAGCAACTGAACAACAATTGTTTAGTACTAGCTATCCACCTATGTAGCCATCACTTCTACATGAGAAACTTGATTTTTAGCAGCTGCCACTAATACCACTGGAAGCATAAGAACATCACAATTACTATTTTTTGGGCCACTGGCTCCTGAATATGGCAAAATGGATCTGAGATATGTTAAAAATAAAATGAATCATATTTTAAAATTTATGAATTTATTTGAGCAAAAGTTGGTTCAATCAGTCAACACCCAATCTAACAGATAGAAAGGAGTGCCAATTAGCTGTACAAAAGAATTCTACAGACAAAAGGGAATTGGAAGAAGTTATTAATCTATGAAGCAAAAAATAGGTTGGTTATTGCAAAGTTACTTTCCTTTAGAGGATTATAGGAGTCTCTGAGCCAAATTCCCCAACTGGTGGTGGATCGGGTGATTTCTGGTTGACTGGTTTGATATTCCATTTTTGGAAGAGCTTAGACTATAATTATCTCAGTTTGGTGACATGTGTGTTTGTGTGTGTGTGTGTGTGTGTATGCTAAGTTGTGTCAATCGTGTCTGACTGTGACCCTATGGACAGTAGCCCACCAGGTTCCTCTGTCCATGGGATTCTCCAGGCAAGAATACTGGAGTGGATTGCCATGCCCTCTTCCAGGGGATCATCCAGACTCAGGGATGGAACCCTTGTCTCTTTTGTCTCCTGCATTGGCAGGTGGGTTCACGAGCACCACCTGGGTAGCTAATGCTTCAGTATTTTATTTGGAAATGATCTAGATAGTCAATGAACGTCCATCATTTACTTTATCTCACTCTAAGGTTTCAAGTTACCAGAAGATTTTGGAAACTATTTTCCAAGTAGAGTTATGAAAGGGAGCAGGAACCCGTGGGGCTCTCCCAGGTATAAATATTTTCTAGGTCCCCAGTTCTCATTTGTAGCAAAAAGGCTTCAGCCTCCTAGACTTTCCTGAATATTAAAGGAGAGATTCAACAGTAGTTAATCAGGGGAATAAGGAAATGCAGGAACCAAGGAGGACCAGTCAAGAAATAATACTGCAGGAAATTCCTTGGGGGTTCAGTGGTTAAGACTCTGCTTTCACTGCTCAGGACCTGGGTTCAATCCCTGGTTGGGGAACTAAGATCCCATAAACTGAGTGGCATGGCCAAAAAAAAAAAAAAAAATTACTACAGTGGTAGGGCAAGGTCCTGGCTCTTTCTCAAGGGATATATATAACCGTATCTGTGAGTTCTTCCTCAGGAACTAAGGTCTTCCACCAGGTGGAGGATGGTAAATTCAGGATGAGCATAAGATTCCTGAGCACCATCAACTGATCAGAAGAAAGTCACCCTGCAGTCCTCACTGCAAATTTTTCATGGTTAAAAACTCCTCATCCAAATCATGGAGGAGTTCAGGGTTTTTGAACATTAGCCACCCATTCCTCTTGCTTAGCCCTGAAATATACCTTTTTCTGCTCCAAACTCTGACATTCTGGTTTGTTTGGCCTTACTGTGCATGTGAAAAGTGAAAGTGAAGTCGCTCAGTCGTGTCCGACTCTTTGGGATCCCATAGACTGTAGCCTGCCAGGCTCCTTCGTCCATGGGATTTCCCAGGCAAGAGTACTGGAGTGGGGTGCCATTGCCTTCTCCAGGAGATCTTCCCAACCCAGGGATTAAACCCGGGTTTCCCGCATTGTAGGCAGATGCTTTCCCATCGGAGCCACCAGGGAAGTCCTGTGCATGGGGCGCATGAATTTGCATTTGATTAAGTAGAATGCTGCTGCTGCTGCTAAGTCGCTTCAGTCGTGTCCGACTCTGTGCAACCCCATAGACGGCAACCCACCAGGCTCCCCCGTCCCTGGGATTCTCCAGGCAAGAACACTGGAGTGGGTTGCCATTTCCTTCTCCAATGCATGAAAGTAAAAAGTGAAAGTGAAGTTGCTCAGTCGTGTCCGACTCTTAGCAACCCCATGGACTGCAGCCCTCCAGGCTCCCCTGTCCATGGGATTCCCACTGGAGTGGGGTGCCGTTGCCTTCTCCAAAGTAGAATAAAGGTATTGTATTTAATGCTCATAACTCTAAAGACATGCTGGTTTTGTGTATTTATTTTCGGCTGCCCTGGATCTTCGCTGCCGCATGCAGAGTTTCTCTAGTTATGGTGAGCGGGGGCTACTCTTTGTCGCAGTGTGTGGGCTTCTCATTATGGTGGCTTCTTTTGTTGAGAAGCATGGACTCTAGCCAAGTGGGCTCAGTAGTTGTGGCACATGGGCTTAGTTGCTCCATGGCACTTGGAATCTTCCGGGACCAGAGGTCAAACCCATGTCCCCTGCATTGGCAGGCAGAGTCTTAACCACTGGACCACCAGGGAAGTCTGACATGCCTGTTTTAATTAAACCAACAAACTTAAACTAGCTTTTAGTTACTGAAGATTATCCTAGATCACATGAACTTGAAAAACATTTTAATTAGTTTCTACATTTTTAAGAGTATATTTGATTAACATAAATGCTTATTTGTCTTTAAGCCTATAAAATAGAGCTTTATACAAATTAATTTTGGTAATACCTTCCCATGGTAGAAAAATATCAGACATCTATAAATAAACACATAGACATACATAAATATACAGACCCAAACAGAGATCTTATAGCTTTTGTTTTGAAATTTTGATCATAAGATGGGCATGATAGTACAAAAATCACTAGTTTAAAAAAGAACAGGTAGATCCAAATTGTGTTTTTTGCAGATGGAATAAGTTAAGATTACCTGTTCAGGTGGTTAAAGCTTTTTACTAATTTTTATGAAAGAAATTTTTAGTTTTTTATTGGTCTACTTTGCAAAATAGCCTTTCCTTTTTTACTGAAAAGAATTTCCCTGGTTCCTGGAGAAAACCAGTGGAATACTTATCAAAAGGCACAGAGAAAGAATTTCCACCAGGAAGGACTTCTGTTTCCTAAGTCCAGACTTTTTACAGTATCTGCAAGTCTTTTGAGGTGAACAGAGGAGGTTAGGAAACTGATAAAAATAGATAGATGGGCTTTGAATTGTTCATAGAGTCACACTTCTGTTCTTGTATAAGACTGCAGTTTGTAAGATAAGTGCTGTTGATTTTAATTCCTTAAAGAACTGGGTTGAAACCTGGCTGACACGGAGGTTGCCTGGTAGCTCTGTTGTGCTATGCTTAGTTGCTCAGGCATGTCTGATTCTTTGCAACCCCATGGACTGCAGCTCTCCAGGCTCCTCTGTCCATGGGGATTCTCCAGGCAAGAATACTGGAGTGGTTTGCTATGCCCTCCTCAAGGGGATCTTCCCAACCCAGGGATCAAACCCAGGTCTCCCACATTGCAGGTGGATTCTTTACCGGCTGAGCCACCGGGGAAGCCCAAGAATACTAGAGTGGGTAGCCTATCCTTTCTCCAGAGGATCTTCCCGACCCAGGAATCAAACTGGGGTCTCCCTCATTGCAGGCAGATTCTTTACCAGTTGAGCTACAAGGGAAGCCCTGCCCAGGAGCTAGTGATCTTCAATTTGCTTCTTTTTATTTGGTAGAAGATCTTCAACAATGACGAAAAACAAAAGATGTCTGTTTTCTGGATTTAGATTTCCGTGTTACAGATTTAGAGCTGGATCTAGATTCATGCAGCCCCATGGACTGCAGCATGCCAGGCGTACCTGTCCTTCACCATCTCCCGGAGCTTGCTCAAACTCATGTCCATAGAGTCGGTGATGTCATCCAACCGTCTCATCCTTTGTTGTCCTCTTCTCCTCTTGCCCTCAGTCTTTCCCAGCATCGTGGTCTGGGTGGCTCTTTGCATCAGGTGGCCAAAGTGTTGGACTTTCAGCCTCAGCATCAGTCCTTCCAATGAATATCCAGGGTTGATTTCCTTTAGGATTGACTGAGTTCACAGAATCTCAGCTGCAAGTGAATTGAAACCCATATTTCTATCCAGCCATATTTTTGAGGCTCCTAACCTACAATTTTCAAGTCAAGCACTTGGGACACAAAATGAGACAAATAAGAAGTCAACAGATATTGCTGGCTAAGGATGGACAACCAACAGGTACCTGAAAGCAAATTCACAGATCACAATTTAAAGATCTAATTCTTACATGTGTTTTTTTTTGTCTGCCAATCTAAAAAGAAAGGACAACATGAAATTTTACCTTCTCTCTTCACCTGGCATGACAGATAGAGATCTAGGCAAGTTGACTTGGGTAAGAATTCTCCTCCTTTGCAGGCTTCTGCCAATTTCCCCAGGATCCCGTCTGCAGGTTCTGGAGCAAGTAGGCTGTCCTAGGGGTGTAGTCCTGGTCACCAGAAACTGTAGAGGAGGAAAAATAATTTTCCTTCTACCTTTTGTGGTCAATGCTTGGCTGAGACCCCTTTCTCTCTAAGGACACCTCATGAATGGATAAGCTTATCTAGATTAAAATTTATCTACTTCATATAGCAAATTCCCATTGGTTACCTATTTTGCCCATGGTAGTATATATGCTTCCTTGTTACTCTCTCCATTCTTCCCACCCTCTCCGCACCCCACCCCCCTGCATCTTCATAAGTCTGTTCTTTATGTCTGAGTCTCCACTGTTCCTTGTATGACTCAGGAAACTCAAACTGGGGCTCTGTAACAACCTAGAGGGGTAGAAGGGGGTGGGAGGTTGGAAGGAGGTTAAAGAAGAAGGGGACACATGTATACCTGTGGCTGACTCTTGTTGGTGTATGGCAGATGCCAACACAATATTGTGAAACAATCTTCCTTCAATTAAAAATAAATAAGTTTGGGGGAAAAAAAAGTTCTCTACTTCGGCCATTATAATTCAAGTTATCTTTGGTAAGCGTAACCTACTTGTTCAGCCTTAAAACAAAATTTTATTCACCCAAACGGCCTCATCTGTCCAGTTTCTAGGTGGCACCTCAGTATGAAGCTGCTACTGCTGCTAAGTCACTTCAGTCGTGTTCGACTCTGTGCGACCCCATAGACCGAAGCCCACGAGGCTCCCCCGTCCCTGGGATTCTCCAGGCAAGAACACTGGAGTGGGTTGCCATTTCTTCCTCCAATGCATGAAAGTGAAAAGTGAAAGTGAAGTCACTCAGTCGTGTCCGACTCCTAGTGACCCCATGGACTGCAGCCTACCAGGCTCCTCCGTCCATGGGATTTTCCAGGCAAGAGTACTGGAGTGGGGTGCCATTGCCTTCTCCCAGTATGAACCTAAACCCAGTCCAATTACTAAGAAAGACCTAGTCCAACCCAGACTGGATTCTAAATTGAATGCTTGTCACTTTTTGGGTTCAGCCAGGAAAAAGAAATGCTTACATAAAATCTGAAAACTCATAATTCAAAAACAGAGGAACTAGAATGCTAGAGGGACTTACCCACCACCTCCAAGGGCTCTAAGAAAGTTGGCAGGTCAAGCGGCTCCAAGCATACCTGTCTGGTTACTCTTTGCTCCTGAGGGGCTTCTCCTGATGGGTGGGTGGGGGGAGTCTTCTTTGATTCTCTCTTCTGATACCAAAACTGTTAAAAGACAAACTAAGGCAAGTTAAAAATTTTAAGAGTTTATTTGAGCAAAAATTGATTTGAAACAGACATCCTGCAATCTAGCAGATAGAAAGGAGCTTCAGGGATCTGTCTTTATAGGCAGAAGGGAGCAGGAAGAAGGAAGCTGTATGAAGCGAAACAGCAGGTTGGTTTCCTTTAGGAAATGCCATGTGTCAGTGCATTCAGTCATTTCTGACTCTTTACAACCCTATGGATTGTAACTTGCAAGGCTCTGCTGTCCATGGAATTCTCCAGGCAAGAATACTGGAATGAGTTGCCATGTCCTCCTTCAGGGGATCTTCCCGACCCAGGGATTGAATCTGTGTTTCCTGTGTCTCCTGTATTGCAGAAGGATTCTTTACCACTGAGCCACCAGGGAAGTCCTTTAGGAAATGTCAGGGCTCTATAAGGCAGATTGCCTAACTAGAGCTGATCAGGTGATTCTTCTTTTCTTTCAGTTGCACCAGGTCTTAGCTGAGGCATGAGGGACCAGGGATCGAACCTGGGTCCGCTGCATGGGGAGCACAGAGTCTTACCCACTGGACCACCAGGGAAGTCCCGATTAGGTGATTTTGATTGATCATTTCTGGGAAAGATTTCATTTCTGAGAAAGTCAAGACTATAATTAAGTCTTAGTTCGGTGGTGGCTCAGATGGTAAAGCATCTGCTTACAATGCGGGAGACCTGGGTTCGATCCCTAGGTCGGGAAGATTCCCTGGAGAAGGAAATGCCAACCCACTCCAGTACTCTTGCCTAGAAAATCCCATGTATGGAGGAGCCTGGTGCAGGCTACTGTCCATGGGGTCGCAAAAAGTCGGACACGACTGAGCGACTTCACTTTCATTTTCGGTGACATGAGGCTTAGCGTAAGTGACTTCATTTTAGGCCTGTTGGTTTGTTTGTTTCTGGAAGGAAATTATTTTTTTGAGTTTTTTTTTTCTTTACTACACAGCGTGGCTTGTGGGACCTTAGTTCTTCAATCAGGGATCAAATCCAGGCCCTCGGGAGTGAAAGCACTGAATTTTAACCAATGGACGGCTAGGGATTTCCTTGCTGTCTTGTTCTTAACAGAGGAAAACCTAAACCATATGCCTTCATCCTGCAACGGACTGGTTTCAGCTTTTACCCAAAGGTAAAATATGGGTGTAGTAGTTTCTTTCTGCTGCATAACAAATTACCAGACTTGGGGGCTTAAAGGAGAAGGAAATGGCAACCCACTCCAGTATTTTTGCCTGGAGAATCCCAGGGACAGAGGAGCCTGGTGGGCTGCCGTCTTTGGGGTCGGATAGAGTCGGACACAACTGAAGCAACTTAGTGGCAGCAGCAGCATCAAGGGCTTAAAACAACACTCACATATTAGCTTATTGTTCTGTAGGTCAGAAGTCTTTAGATCTCTGCTCCATGTCTTACAAAACTCACATCAAGGGGTCGGTCAGACTGCACTCTCAGCTAGAGCTTGGGGTCCTCTTCCAAACTCATGTGGTTGTAGAAAGTCCTGTTCCTTGTGGTTATGATGCTGGCTGGGTGATGTGGTTTCCTTGCTGGCTGCCCAGGGGCCACTCTCAGAGGTGAGAGACTGCCTACCTTCCTTGTCGAGTGGCCCCCTCCAGCTTCAAAGCAAGAATGGAGCGTTTCACCCTCATTGAATCCCTCTCTTGTGCTTCCTATCTCTCTGACTTTCTCTGTCCCCATCACCAGACCCAGCTTTAAAGGGTGATTAGGTCACACTCGTCTGGCTAATCTCCCTATTTTAAGACCAACTGATCTGGGAACTTGATTATATCTGAAATTTGTGTTTGAGTAACGAGAGGTCACAGCAGTAGTGTCTGAATAACTGGGAGAAGGTGCATGTACACCAAGGCTAGGAATCTTGGAGGCTATTTTTAAAAACCTGCCTTCCACAATGGGAAATTCCCCATAGGAAGGTGTATGGGTGTTTTAAACGTTGGAAAATCAAAATTTTACGATGTCCACTGTTAAGAAAGAAGACAAACACAGACATAGAAAAAACTAAAAGGTAAGCATCTGAGGGGAATTCCCTGGTGTTCCAGGTGTTAGGACTCCTATCATTCACTGCCAAGGGTCCGGGTTTGATCTCCGGTCAGGAAACTAATCTCTCACAGGATGAATGGCACATCCAAAAAAAAAAAGTTTCTAAAACTGAAATTATAAATTCTACTAGGAACTAAAAAGATATGGAAAAAAAGAGTTGAAGCAATATTGAAAACCTGGCTGAGATGCAGAAAATGGCAATAGAAGCTCTTGATATGATTAATAATTTCTTAAGAAATTAACTGTAGCAATGAACATAAAAAGATGAAGTTGGAGAAATTAAATGGAAAAATGCACAGCACAGGAATTAACAAGGCAAGTGGAGCATTGGTCATGGAAGCGAAGGATCATGGTAAGGACATCTGAAGGGAAAGGAGCTGGAGGTCTGGATTCTTTCTTTATCTATAAAGTAAGGGCTTTGCAGTGGATAACGTCCAACTCTTAGCTCTAAAGTATCTACAATTCTATGTTGTGGCCCTAGGGTCCTGCTGAGTTGGAAGGCAAGGGGAGGATACTTCGAAGAGTAGGGACTGAAAGTCATGTTGAGGAAAAGACTGGGTTCATTGGGATTTGATGGAATAGGAAATGTAAGGGTAAGAGAGTTAGGTAAAAAGTTGATTTTATGCCATTTCCCATAGAATTTTAAAACTTTATAGCATTATACTTCCTTTCCCTCCTCCCTTTCTTTGTTCTATTATTATGATAGATTTTACTTTTCCATATGGTACAAACCTCACAGTACTTTCTTGGGGTTTGTTTTAAAAGTTAACTATTATTTAAGGACTTAAAAAATGAGAAATAAATGTCTTCTACATTTATCTCTAGAAGTTTAAATTTCCATCTGAAGTTATCATCCTTTAACCTGAAGCACTTTAACAACGGCAATGAGTTTTCTCAGGTTCTGTTTGTTTGAAAACGTCTTTATTTAAACTTCATTTTTGAAGTTGTTTTTTTTTTTAATTATAGAATTCTAGGTGGACTTTTTTTTTTTAACCCTTTAAACTTAAAAAAATGGTAGTTCATTTCCTGGTTGTATCTTTTCATTTTCCTTTAATGGAAGAGTGAATAGATTTGTTCTGTCATGTAATTAATTTACTGGCAGAGTGTCTTCATCATTTTGAGGCTTGTTTTTAAGCTTTATTAAAGTAAATCTGAAGTAGTTTTTACTCTAGGTTTAGTTTGGCCTTAATGCTATGGGGTAGAAAAAAAATTATCCAGAATATTTGGTCAAGTTTCTGTTTTCCCTTGATTGGTCTCCTTTTGTATTACCCTATATAGGCACAGACTTGTATCCAGTCAAAGACTCAAGGAGATTCCTAAAGCTACATGTCTGCATGCATAGCGTCCTTCTCTCTGCCTTGCAAATCTCAGCCACTTCAGCTCACTTCAAGTAATGTCTCTTGTGGGCTTCTGAGGCAGCACAGTGGTAAAGAATCTGCCTGCCAAGCAGGAGACGAGGGTTCAATCCATTGGTCAGGAAGATGCCCTGGAGAAAGAAATGGCAACCCACTCTAGTATTCTTGCCTGGGAAATTCCATGAACAGAGGAACCTGGTGGGCTACGGGTCATGGGGTTGCAAAAGAGTCAGACATGACTTAGTGACTGAACAACAACAACATCTCTTGTATTCATCGAAACCACTGTGTTGTACCTACTGTGTCTGGAGTCTAACAAATACCTTCGGAGAATTGTGGTCATCATAGGGGTTATTTCATTTATTTCTCTTTTCTTTGGAGTTACAGTTCTCTCTTGCTGGTTGTCCATCATCTAAAAACAATTGTTTCATATATATTGTCTTCTTTCTTTGGTTATTTGAGGCCTGAGCACTGATCTGGTACTACTTAATCTGTCTTTGGCAGTGGTGGAATGACTACATTAGAGCTATATTATCAATATATATTATTATATTAAATAATATTTTATATATATATGTATATATATGTTGCTGCTGTTGTTTAGTCGCCAAGTCGTGTCTGACTCTTTTGTGACCTGGACTGTAGCCCGCCAGGCTCCTCTGTCCATGGGATTTCCCAGGCAAGAATACTGGAGTGGGTTGCCATTTCTTTCTTCAGGGAATCTTCCTGACCCTGGGATTGAACCCATGTCTCCTGCATCTCCTGCCTTGGCAGGCAGATTCTTTACCACTGAGCCACCAGGGAAATCCTGAGTGTTGGATTAGGGCCTTTTAAAACAGGAGGCAACTTTTTCTTAGTCCTCAGTTGAATGCAATTAGGTGACAATGCAGGTTACCTCTCAGTATCTATTCTCCCCTTCTTTTTAATAGGAACATAATGTTTAGGTAGGGATTAGCCACTTAGAATATAGATTTGTTTCCAGCCTCTCTTGTGGCTTGATTTGGCTATGTGATAAAATTTTCTTTGAAGAAATCTGAAAAGAAGGCTTCTGTGGCACTTTTTGATAAGCTTTTTAAAAGGAAGAAGAGAATGACACTATAGTTTTCCCTGCTTTCTTCTGATGTTAGGCTGGAATGTACACTTGATGACTGGAGCGCCAGTTGCCAGCTTGGACTACGAGGGAACCTGGGGATGGAAGCCAGTGCCAAAGATGACAGAGCAGAGGGGTAAGATCCTGGGTCTCTGATGACTCTGTACAGCCCTGGAACACGTACTTTCAGCATCTTTGATGTGAGAGAAAATAAAACTTATATTCTTTTAAGCCATTCTCCACTACCCCACCCCCCGAGATGTGTAACTGAATCTATTCTTCCTTTTTTTTTTCTCTTGAATTTGTTTTTATTTTTATTGGGCCATAAGGGATGGGTTGGGAAAGACCTCTGCAAGTTATGCCCCACTAGGGAAATGTCCATTCTAATTTTCCTGGGATAGCTTTTGGAGCTTTTTCTTTTTCTTGGAGCCACTGCTCTTGCTGGCAGCATCCTCTTCAGGCCCCCCGCTGAGTGGCTCCATCTTGGAAGATAATTTCCTCTTTTTCTTGGGGACCTGCTTATTTTCTGACTCTTCGGGGTCACTAACTGGTTCCTCTTTGGGGAAAGATTTCTTCCTCTTGGGAAGACTTTCACAGCCAGCTGTCTCTTCAAGATCAGTACTAACCAGCTCCTCTTGGAAAAAGATTTCTATTTCTTGGATTTGGAGAAAGAGATAGATAGGTCTTCCATTCTATTCTCCTGAGGATCCCGGGGCTTTTGCTTTTCCTCTTTTTTAGGTCTTTTGCTTGTTTCCTCACACTCCTCCGGGTACTACTGCTGTTTTCTGAAGATGCCGGAACAATCAAAGACAGCTTTTCCTTTTCCTTCCTCTGCTTTCTTTTCTTTCCTTTCTTCTGTTTCTCCAGCTTCCTGGTAATTTCAGCAGCCAATTCTTCTGCCTGAGCTGTTGCATCCTTCATGACAACCAGATTCTTGCATGGAATCTCTCTAGTCTCACAGAAGGACAGTTGCTCCTCAACTTGTTCTCAAAGTTTCTCCCCAAACACACAGGTGGATACCTCAGAGAAGCAATCAGTTCATGAGACATTATGGCATTTGTTTGCCAGATTTTAGCTTTTGTTCTTGGCAGCTGCTCCACCAATGAAGGTAGAGTGGAAAATGAATCCATATTTTGGGGTGTTACCCCTGGTCTTCAGGACTCTGGAAACTTGGTCCCTTTGCTGAGTCCAAGGAATCACTCAGACACCAGGACTGGAATCTAATCCAAATTAACAAACTTTCTTAGGGTTTCAGTACTAGGTATGGAAGACTGCCACTGCACATCAGGTGAAGAACAAAGAAAATCCAGGTCTACTCCTCTTCTTTCTGTTTGTTGCTATGATTCCCAGGGACTGATAAGCAGTGACAGGCTCTAGGAGGGGGATGGCATGCAAGGAGGTACAACTGACCTGTCCGAGGCTTGGATCTGAGAGACTGAAGCTGCATTTCTGGCTAAGCCATGCTTTGACTATGATCTTCTGAACATCACTTTCAGTTTCTTCAAAGATAAACATGGATGAAATTATTTCATCTGCTTGCCATATAGAGTTGTTATGAATATCAAATGAAAGAACAAATCTGAAAGTGTTTACAAAAAATAAATTGTTTAATTTTATTGTTAGTATGGTCATCCATGACATGAAACTCATCTTCTACTCTGCTCATTTGAACTTTCTTAAACTTCTTTGTAAAACACTTTAAGGCAGACTTTCTTTTAAAAAAATTTTTGTAAAACACTTTAAGGCAGACTTTCTTTTAAAAAATTTTTTTTAAATAAATTTATTTGGCCATTCTGGGTCTTTGTTGAGACTTGTGGGGTCTTTAGCTGCAGCATGTGGGATCTAGTTCCCTGACCAGGGATTGAATCCCAGGCTCTCTGCATTGGCAGCGCTGAGTCTTAGCTATTGGACCACCAGGAAAGTCCCTAAGGCAGAATTTCTTTTCCTTCCCTTCCTTTTTTTTCGTTTAAAGACTTGATGGAGAGAACCCTGCTTCCCAAGATAAAGTAAAAATATCCTGAAAGTAGATTTTAAAGTCTCTGTGTTACTTCTAGTCATTGTTTTGCTACCCATGGTTAGGTGATCTGTAAACATTGTTGTTGTAAGAGTTAACAAGAGAGTCCTGGCTGGAACTGTCAGCTTATTGATTTGTTTGGATGAGATCTTCCATGATATGAATATATGGAGAAGAGACAAGTTCAGGGACTGAGTCCCAGGACACTCCAGCCTTTATGGTTGTCAGCTACAAATTGGCACTTGCCGTGAGTGCTTGCCATCTACCTCTACAAGGATTAAATCATGTGCTGCTGCAGCTGCTGACCTTCAACACCCACTGGAGGAGTTCAAGGTGAAGAGCAGAAATGAGGCGCTCTGTGATCTTGGAAAACTGGCAGTACAGGTCTTCAGTTTGTTAGATATTCTCAGGAGCTGATATTATGAGCCCAATTCTTGTATTTCCTCATATCTACAAAAGCACTAAAATCTTTCATTGTGACAACTGTTTCTTGTGACTTGCAGAAGCTTCATGAAACCAGCAGAAACTTTCTAAAAAATAAATATGCTGGATTGCACGTACTCCTCCTTTATCAAAATCACATGCATGCTGTCCTTCCCCACTACCTCTTTGGGGTTGTTTATTAGACCTAGTTGTCTCCCTGGCTGCAGTCCTCATTTTGCCCCCAATAAACCTTAATTGAAACTTTCACATCGTGCATCTTTTTTTAGTCAACAGGGGTCAGGTTGAGGAAGAAGATACATCAAAGGAGATGGAGAAGAAAGCAGACTCTCGGATGCTTGCCTATCTGCCTGCTTCCCTCCTTGGACAGGCTTTTATGATTATCTCTGGGGCGCCCTGCCCTGGGGATGCACGCTGGCATTTGTGATTGTGACTCTGCCGGTGCACTTGCTGGTGTCTGCGAGTGTGTGTACACACGTGTTCCTGCAGGATGCGGACGTCAGAAGAGCGTGTTCTAAAAATAAGCAAGCAGCATAGTCCTGGTGCCCCGGAAAGAACAGTGTGGCAGCCCAAGTCACACTAGGGGAAGCTGAGTGACGTACATTTCAAATAGTCCCCTTTGTTGCCATTCCTCAAAGTCCAGGGCATTCTGGGAAAACTGGGTGGGGCTGACCCAGAGAAGGAAGTGGGCATAGGACTCTTGGGTGCACCTCTAGCCTCCCTGGCCTCCTTTGTAATATTCCTTGTGCATGCACGCTTAGTCGCTCAGTTGTGTCTGACTCTTTGCAACCCCATGGACTGTAGCCCGCTAGGCTCCTCCGTCCATGGGATTCTCCAGGCAAGCATACTGGAGTGGGTTGAAATTTCATTCTCCAGGGGATCTTCCCAACCCAGGGATCAAACCTGGGTCTCCTGTATTGCAGGCAGATTCTTTACCATCTGAGCCACCAGAGAAGCCTCATCATGTGAAATGCTGAGCACAGGGGCTGGGTGACTTCACTGAGTTAAGAAGTCTGAGGTGGGTTTTTACTTTCCAATGGGAGATACAGCTCAGAGCAGGGGACTTCAGGAGACTTCCCTTCGGAGGGAAATTCTTTAACGATGGCCAAGGTAGGAGTTTGTTAGTTATTACTATGAGGCAAGTAGCTCCTGTTTCCCTCCTCAGGTCCAGAGTTGGGACAGTTCTGAGTGAAAGCAGGACCTGAACTAGAGCTTGGAGGAGGCTTGGAAGAGATGGGAATGGGGTGTAGGCAGCAGGATGGCTCAGTCTCTCTCACTTTTCCATGAACCTTTTCTGAAGTCTCCTCTTTTTTCTTCCTTTGCAAACTCTGGTGATGTAGCTGCCATTTCCTTGGGAGCAATACTTTTTACAAGAGCTTTTATTGTGCCTTTAAATAAACCAAAGAATAAGAGAAATAGTTCTTCACTGTGGAATGCTTGAAAAATATTTAACATACTTAGGAAGTGAAAGCTATGCATACTGCCACTGACCATGGACAGCTACCTTAGATGGTATTTATTTTTTAAAGAAGTTTTTTCAAATTTATTTTTAATTGGAGTATAATTGCTTTATAATATTGTGTTGGTTTCTACCATACAACAATGTGAATCAGCCGTAAGTATATATATGTCCCCTCTCTCTTGAAGTGGGTTGCTATTTCCTTCTCCAGGGGATCTTCCTGACCCAGGGATTGAACCTGTGTCCCATGCATTGGCAAGTGAATTCTTTACCACTGAGCCAACTGGGACGCCCCAAACACTCATTAGCTGTGAGTTAATATGAGTATTTTCCATGTTATGCATGAATTCATTGTATTATCAAAGTATGGTTTGTCAGTGAGTGCATATGCTGCCATTATGTAGGTATATCATAATTTACTTAACTGTTGCCCTATTTTGGACATTTGTGTTGGGTAAAATTTTTGCTCTTTGTGATGAAAGGTACTTGAAGGTAAAAATTTGTCCACCTTTCACATAGAGGTGAATTCCTGGAAGGGGAAGGAATGGTTGGGGAAAGGAAGAGAGCACCCGTGGAGGAGCATTTTCCTCATCCAGCTCTGCCTAGAGGCTTCCAAACCTGCTATGACCACCTCTACAAGGCCTATGAGAAAGGACGGCAGACAGCAGTATTGCACTGGCTTCCAGGGGAGTGTGGGCTGAAGGAGAAAGGAGGACATTTTAGAAGATTTCTGTATCCTTTTCTTCTTTCTTTCCTTTCTTCCTTCCTTCCTTCCCCTACCCGCACCCCCCCCCCCCCGCCCCAATTTTCAAAGGGTTTGGACTCACTGAATTGGGAAGATCCAAGTTCTAGTTCCAGCTGGATGACTGAGTATATGAGTCTGGGCAAGTTGCTCAATTTCTTTGGGCTTCCCCTTCAGTTCAGTTCAGTTCGGTTACTCAGGTGTTTCCGACTCTGCCACCCCATAGACTGCAGCACACCAGGTCTCCCTATCCATCACCAGTTCCTGGAGCTTGCTCAAACTCATGTCCATCAAGTCGGTGATACCATCCAAACATCTCATCCTCTGTCATCCCCTTCTCTTCCCGCCTTCAATCATTCCCAGCATCAAGGTCTTTTCCACTGAGTCAGTTCTTTGCATCAAGTGGCCAGAGTATTGGAACTTCAGTTTCAGCATCAGTCCTTCCAATGAATATTCAGGACTGATTTCCTTTAGGATTGACTGGTCTGATCTCCTTGCAGTCCAAGGGACTCTCAAGAGTCTTCTCCAACACCACTGTTCAAAGACATCCATTCTTCTATTGTATGAGGAGGGCTTACAAATAGCTGAGAAAAGAAGAGAAGCAAAAGGAAAGGAGAAAAGGAAAGATAAACCAATCTGAATACAGAGTTCCAAAGAAAAGCAAGGAGAGATAAGAAAGCCTTCCTCAGTGATCAATGCAAAGAAATAGAGGAAAACAATAGAATGGGAAAGAATAGAGATCTCTTCAAGAAAATTAGAGATACCAAGGGAACATTTCATGCAAAGATGGACACAATAAAGGATAGAAGTGGTATGGACCTAACAGGAGCAGAAGATATTAAGAAAAGGTGGCAAGAATACACAGAAGAACTATACAAGAAAGATCTTCACGACCAAGATAACCATGATGGTGTGATCACTCACCTAGAGCCAGACATCCTGGAGTGAGAAGTCAAGTGGGCCTTAGGAAGCAAAACTATGAACAAAGCTAGTGGAGGTGATAGAATTCTAGTTGAGTTATTTCAAATCTTGAGAGATGATGCTGTGAAAGTGCTGCACTCAATATGCCAGCAAATTTGGAAAACTCAGCAGTGGCCACAGGACTGGAAAAGGTCAGTTTTCATTCCAATCTCAAAGAAGGGCAATGCCAGAGTGTTCAAACTACCCCCACAGTTGTGCTAGCAAAGTATTGCTCAAAATTCTCCAAGCCAGGCTTCAGTGGTACATGAAATGAGAACTTCCAGATGTTCAAACTGCATTTAAAAAAGGCAGAGGAACAAGAGATCAGATTGCCAACATCTGCTGGATCATCAAATAAGCAAGAAAGTTCCAGAAAAACATCTGCTTTACTGACTATGTCAAAGCCTTTGTCTGTGTGGATCACAAGAAACTGTGGAAAATTCTTCAAGAAATTGGAGTACCAGAACACCTTACCTGCCTTCTGAGAAATCTGTGTGCAGGTCAAGAAGCAGCAGTTAGAACTGGACATGGAACAACAGACTGGATCCAAATTGGGAAAGGCTGTATTTTGTACAGACCGTATGTCAAGGCTGTATATTGTCATCCTGCTTATTTAACTTCTGTGCAGAATACATCATGTGAAATGCTGGGCTGGATGAAGCACAAGCTGGAATCAAGATTGCCGGGAGAAATATCAATAACTTCAGATATGCAGATGACACCACCCGAATGGCAGAAAGCAAAGAGGAAATGAGGAGCCTGTTGATGAAAGTGAAAGAGGAGAGTGAAAAGCAGGCTTAAAACTCAACATTCAGAAAACTAAGATCATGGCATCCGGTCCCATCACTTCATAGCAAATAGAAGGGGAAACAATGGAAACAGTGATAAACTTTATTTTCTCAGGCTCCAAATCACTGCAGATGGTAACTGCAACCATAAAATTAAAAGACACTTGCTCCTTGGAAGAAAAGCTATGACCAACCTAGACAGCATATTAAAAAGCAGAGACATTACTTTACCAACAAATGTCCATTTAGTCAAAGCTATGGTTTTTCCAGTAGTCATGTATGAATGTGAGAGTTGGACTATAAAGAAAGTTGAGCGCCAAAGAATTGATACTTTTGAACTGTGGTGTTGGAGAAAACTCTTGAGTCCCTTGGACTGCAAGGAGATCCAACCAGTCCATCCTAAAGGAGATCAGTCCTGAGTGTTCGTTGGAAGGACTGATGCTGAAGCTGAAGCTCCAGTACTTTGGCCAGCTGGTGTGAAGAACTGCCTCATTGGAAAAGACCCTGATGCTGGGAAAGATTGAAGTGGGAGGAGAAGGGGATGACAGAGGATTACCAACTCAATGGACATGAGTTTGAGTAAGCTCTGGAAGTAAGTGATGGATAGGGAAGCCTGGCATGCTGCAGTCCATCTTTTGGCAAAGAGTTGGACGTGACTGAGTGACTGAACTGAACTTCCCCAACTTCCTGATCCTGCTGCTGCTGCTGCTAAGTCAATTCAGTTGTGTCCGACTCTGTGTGACCCCATAGACGGCAGGCCACCAGGCATTAACAAAATCTCTCTATCTGTGAGACCCTTGTCTGTCTTAAAATATCTCCATAAAGCAAATGTTGAGAATTTTCAAGATGAATGAGATGATGCTGAGGATAAAAAAATGTACAAGGGGCTTCCCTGGTGGTCCAGTGGATAAGAATCAGCTTGCCAATGCAGGGAACACAGTTTTGATCCCTAATTTGGGAAGATCCCAGGTGCTTTGGTGTAACTAAGCCTGTGTGCCAAAGATACTGAAGCCCTGGTGCCTAGAGCCTGTGCTCCACAACAAGAGAATTCACTGTAATGAGAAGTCTTCAAACCACAACTAGAGAGTGGCCTCCACTCATAGAAACTAGAGAAAGCCTGTGAGCAGGAACAATGACCCAGCACAGTCCAAAACAAACAAAATGTTTTGTTTTGTTTTTTTAAAAAATGGATGAACAAAACATTGGCCTTACCCTCACAGACACTGATGGGGATGGGCAGCTATGAAGTATCTGGGGCTGTGGGAGATGGGAGTGATGTCTGTCATGTGCTGTAGGAGACCTGAGGACCGAGGGATTTAACTCCTGGGAGGTCTAGAGAAAAGAATTCTGCACTGGGGGCTGGAAGGGGCTGTTTCAGCTCCAGGGTCTAGGATGAGTTGCCTGGTAGCCCTGAGCATCAGTCAATAGCTCCAGGAATGCTCACCTGGAGACAATGCTCATAGAGCTGGAGTGTGGCCCTTTCTCCCTTTCTCCATTTATTAACCTTTCTGAGTCTCAACCTACCCTAAAGGTGTGAAGAGATTTCTCCCTGAAGGAATATAGATGAAGTACTGAGTGTGGAGGCATTTGGCACATGCCAGAGCATGACCACGGTTCTGGAAGAAAGAGGACCTGAGCTGGGATTTTTAAGAGCGGAGTTCTCCGGTAGGCTTTTTCTGGAAGGTTCTGGCATTCCGCAGGCGGCTGTGGTTCTCTGGCAGAGGGCATCGTGAAGCAGCTTGTTGCTGGAACCGGGCCCGATGCTGTGGTCGTGATGGCGAAAGCACTGGGAGGAAAGGGAAAGGGAGCAAAGGGGAGGAGGGCGGGGTCAGGCCAGCTGATCACATCGCGCTCCGACTGGTCCAAGAGGCAGCAGGGAAGGGGGCGCTTGCGGGGAGCTGGGCTGGGGATGGGTGGCTGCTCAGGAAGGGCCGGCCGCCTAGCAGCAGGGAGACGGGACAAGAAGAAGCCATCACTGCCCACCTACACCCTTCCTTGTTGTGAGTGAAATGAAAGTTGCTCAGTCATATCTGACTCTTTGTGACCCCCATGGACTATATAGTCCATGGAAATATCCAGGCCAGAATACTGGAGTGGGTAGCCTTTCCCTTCTCCAGGGGATCTTCCTAACCCAGGGATGGAACCCAGGTCTCCCGCATTGCAGGCAGATTCTTTACCAGCTGAGCCACAAGGGAAGCCCTTGTTGTATTCCAAAGCAAAAAGCTGTGATGAAAGGCCTTTCAAAAAAGTAGGGCAAGGGAAACACAAACCAGGCAGGGGTTGCCTGGGCTCTAGGGAAAGGACAGCTGGGTTGCATCTGGCCTGGGCAGGAGTGAGAAGTGCGCTGAGTGTTGGGCACTCTGTTCAAACAAGATGCACAGGATCTAGTGAGACCTGCCCCACCACGCATCCTCCCTACCTCCTCAAGCCCACCCAGAAAGGGAGAGAGAAGTGTATAGGGCTATAGGGTGCCATGACAACAACGCAGAAGAGGGAGAAAGTGGGCGCAGAGAGGAAAAATGTGGGATCATGTTCTAGGGTACCTTCGTGGGGCTCCAGGACCAGAGGGTCACTGGGCAAACAGAGCATCACAGTGAGTATTATGGCCCCGTGAGCGGAAAGCCCGTTCTGTGTGCAGAGCTGGAATGGGCGGCCTTTTTGAAAGGAAGAGCAACAGGCGTGCAGCATTTGCAACATGTTGGGATGTGTCCTCACTGGGTATATTTCCTGTGCATGCTCTCTACCACAGCGGATTTCCATCCCAGTCCCTTCCCCCAAGGGTGATGTGGGTGCCTGCTGTGGATGGCACTTGGCAAAGTGGCAGACAGGCAGCACAGCTACAGGTTCAAAATGCCAACTGTACTAATGACCCAATTTTGTTTCTTTTTATGGCTGAGTAGTATATATGTATTCCGTTGTATATACGTACCACATTTTCTCTATCCGCTCATCTGCTGATGGGCATTTAGATTGTTTCCATGTCCTGGCTATTGTAAATAGTGTTGCTGTGAACACTGGGGGTGCTTGTGTGATTTTACATATGGTCTTCTCAGGGTAAATGCCCCAGAGTGGGATTGCTGGGTCATATGATTGTTCTATTTTTAGTTTTTAAAGGAACCTCCACATTGTTCTCCATAGTGGCTGCATCAATTTACATTCCTACCAACAGTACAAGAGGATTCCCTTTTCTCCACATCCTTTACAGCATTTATTGTTTGTAGATTTTTTGGTGGTGCCCATCCTGACAGGTGTGGGTCGTTTGTAGAGACATGGATGTAGAGATGTCAGTCTGTCATACAGAGTGAAGGAAGTCAGAAAGAGAAAAACAAATATTTATATTAACTCCTATATGTGGAATATAGGAAAATGGTACACATGAACCTATTTGCAGGGCAGAAATAGAAAATGGACATGTGGACAGGGGAGGGGGGAGGGCAGAGTGGGATGATTTGGGAGATTAGGATTGACACTATCGTGTGTAAAATAGATAGCTAGTGGGAAACAGCTGTATAGCACAGGGAGCTGCAAGTGTGTTTCTCTGTGATGACCTGGAGGTGTGAGATGGGGCTGAGTGTGTGGGAGGTGCGAGAGGGAGGGGATATACCTATACCTATAGCTGATTCACTTCATTGCACAGCAGAAACTAACACAGCAATGTAAAGCAATTATACTTAAAAAAAACTGTAAAAAACAGACAAAAAAATGTGGACTGAGGTACCATACTCTCTGGTTTTGTAACCTGACTCTCCCACTGGGACGAGAACTTAGTCTTTCTGGGACTCAATTTCTTCATCTGTAAAATGGGGTAATAGTAGTATCAACTGTAGGATTGTTCTAGGATTACGGGGGGTTTATGCATGTGAAGCACTGAGAAGACTGCCTGCTACATGGTAAGAGCTCTGCAGTACTGGCTTTCATTATTTTATCTTATTTTGGCTTTCATTAATATTAAACATCTGCATTTAGAAGATATTCTATCTATAAATGTTAACTGCTGTCAGAAAGATCATCCTATCAACTACTTCCTGAATTACCCACATATCCGTGATGCTATACTCGATGCTTATTTTTGATGCTGTATTGAAAATTTGTTTTCTGACCAAAACTTGCAAGCTTCCACACAATGTGTGGACAGATTGATTTAGACACATGAAAAGAGCTGATGAATACAATGAGAGGAAGGTACAGAAAAACAACGTATCAGAAAAAAATGATCTGAGCTTAAGAAGACACCCAGATTTGTGTTGACTGTCTTAAAGTATTAATCTCAGTTCTTACTGCTAGGGTTTTAAAGTTGGTTAATAGGTCAATTTGTAGCTGTTAAAGAGTCAAACTACTGGAAGGAGGTCTCTATTGGACTATCATAGTGATCATTCTTATCCTGGTGGAACAGTTTTTCATAATAATATTTTATTAATTATTATAATAATAAATGTCTAATGTCATCTTGGTGAATAGTTTTCTATAATAATTTTTATTATCATAACACATAATTAATGAAATATGTACTATATGTTGTTTTAATAAATATATTTATAATTATATTTTATTACTATAATAAGATATTGAGAGATATACCAGTTTTGATGTCATTTCACCATCCCATATTTTGTGATGCAAAGTATTTCTTATTATTCCATTCGACAGATTAAAAGTGAGACTTAGGTTGAAATTGCCCAAGTCCACACAGTTAATAAAGCATAGGACTATTTGAGTCCAAATTCATTCTTCCTTAAAAAATATTTATTTATTTCTGTGTTGGCTGTGCTGGGTCCCTGTTGCTGTGCGGGCTTTTCTCCAGTAGTGGTGAATGGGCTTCTCATTGCTGTGGCTTCTTTTGTTGCTGAGCATGGGCTCAAGGGTGCACAGGTTTCAGGAGTTGTGGTTCTTGGGCTCTAGAGCACATGCTCAATAGTTGTGGTACATGGGCTTAGTTACTTTGAGGCACGTGGGATCTTCCCTGAACAGAGATTGAACCCCTGTCTCCTGCACTGGCAAGCAGATTCTTTACCACTGAGCCACCAGGGAAGCCCAAATTCATTCCTAATGACAGGTGATTCAAAACTAATAATTTAGATAATCAGAAAGAGCTCAAGGGAAATAAAGCTATGGACTCAGACTAACATGATTAAATAAAATGGGGGAGAGATGGAAATTTCTGAATGTACGTTCATAACACTAGCTATTTGAATCTGAAGTGGAGAAACTATGGCTTATTAACAGTTTATGTGGAATAGGCTTACGTTTACTTTTTTAAAAAAGTTTAATTTATCACATGAGCCAAGAAATTGTAACAAGCCTGCCCATGAAAGCTAACTGCTGCAGTTGCAGCAATGGAAGTAATATCTGCAGAGGTACAGCCATAAAGGAATTGGCGAATAAAACACTATTTGTCATAGAACATGACAGCAAAGGGTCTGGAAATACTTTGGCTTCTAAAAATCTCAACAATGAGGAATCACAGTGTTG
Source organism: Bos indicus (assembly GCF_029378745.1). Lineage (NCBI taxonomy): Eukaryota > Metazoa > Chordata > Mammalia > Artiodactyla > Bovidae > Bos > Bos indicus. The sequence continues at coordinate 37,619,548 of NC_091779.1, forward strand.
TTTTTTTTCTAGAAAGCAGTAATAGTTATAATAATAATGCCTAATTCTGATAAAACAGTTCCTTTGATCAAGTTATACATGTTAACTCTTTAACTCCTTACAGTGACTTCCTAAGTAGATCTATTATTATTCCCATTTTATGAATGAGGAAATCTTTTTAGCAGCAAAGAAAACTAACAGTAGCCCTCTACCTTGTGCTTTGAGCTTCTACCCAGTCACGTGAAACATGCACATGCAGTGAGCAGTTTTTACTTGAACATATGGTCAAGTCTGAAAGAGGACTAATGATAAGTCATACCTGTTTTTTCCACTGTTTCCATATACAATATAATTAACCCCTCCTTTTCAAAAATACCATGCATGTTGAAAAGAAGAGCATCCACACTTGAGCTAACTCCTTTTTCTCTTTGACAAGTGGCTGCCTCTGCTTGCCATTTGGTCTACCAGCCAGCTGTGCCCAGGTATGTGCCCTAACCGGGGAGGTTGGCAAAGCCATGAGATTGTCCATCAGCAGATAACACAGGAAATTACAGGTTAAGTGTTTGCAAATTACGTGCTGCATATAAAGACTGAAGAGTCCTGACACAGGTACATATATGGAAAATAATATGAACTCTCTAGCTGTAATGGTTTTGTCATTTGTTATGTGGCAACTCTATTTAAACATTTTGCAATATGTACTTTCAGCAGCAACAAGCTAAAAAACAAAAGCAACAACAGCACAAAATCAAGCCAAAAGCCTGAAAGAGCATGTTTAATGAAAGATAAAGTCCTGAATGCTCTTTTGTCAACTGATGACGAATATAAAATTTGCATAAAATGTTGGTTGATATGAGGGGTTTTAGTGATGTAGCTAAACATATAAAAAGCCAAGACACATCTGCTGAAGAAGCAAAGCACTGATTTCAGTGTTGGATGTTATTTTAATAGATTGTGCCCCAAGCAAACAATTAAATATGTGCAGCTGTGGAAAGATATGTTTATACATCACTCTGAAGTGTGACTTTTCATTTAGGTCACATGTATGTCCTTCTAAAATAATTTCAATCACTTTCAATTTCAAGATTTCTTGTGCACGTACAAAGCAATGTTAAAGTGGTGGTTCCATTAGCAGTAAGAATTTGGTGAACAATTAAATAATTCCAGTTTTATGTCAGGATCATCAAATGCTTCAGTGAGGACATCAGTTAATTTTGGTTAATGATTCAATTATTTTTCCATCTGACAGTTCATGAAATCAAAGTACTGAAACATCTGACATCATTGTGAATACTGTGATAAATTCAGTTAAACAGTCAATTGAAGATGAAATTATTTGTTGCTATTGTGATACTATGAGGATAAATTTTAGCAGAGCATAACACCATGGTAAAAACTACACTGTACTCATTCTCTCTATGGAACGGAAACGTACTTGGAATTGATTTTGGTGCACACACAACACTTCACTTCAGTTCAGTTCAGTCGCTCAGTCGTGTCCAACTCTTTGCAACCCCATGAATCGCAGCACGCCAGGCCTCCCTGTCCATCACCAACGCCCGGAGTTCACTCAGACTCATGTCCATCGAGTCAGTGATGCCATCCAGCCATCTCATCCTCTGTCGTCCCCTTCTCCTCCTGCCCCCAATCCCTCCCAGCATCAGAGTCTTTTCCAATGAGTCACAACACTTAACTGCATCCAAATTTCAGTGTTTTAGTAATTGAAGTAGAAGCTGATAGTGGTTAAATTTGTACATAGAGTAACTGAATCACAATATTTGTGTGTGTATGTGTGATGAAGTGACCTCACAAAAGCAAACAAAAACTGCAGTATGACAGACAGTATGTGCTTTCTCCTTGACATGCATTATTGAATCTTATAAATGTTTGAACTTTTTGAAGAATTGCTTGGAAAATCAATTTCAATGTCAACCATGGAGAAAAAAGTCCTCTAAATTTTGATTGTATTTTTTTCAAAATCATTTGGAAATATTTAATCAAATTATTCAATAAAGGAAACAAATGTTCCTTTAGCTTTTAAAGTTTATAGTAAACTGAAATTATTAAAAAGAAAGCTTGCAAACAGGGAGATATTAATATTTATCCTTACAAAAGCAAGGGGAGAAGTGAACAAATTAGTTAAGAAATGCTCAAACTGTGAAATAGATCAACATGTGGAAAAAATCTTTTGAGAAGATTTTATTTTCAATTTGATAAATTTTTATTCTATTTGGAATGCATTGAAATTGAGAAGACCTATGATTTCTATAATCTAAATTACATGAAATATTTAGAAAAATTATAAAAAGAACATCTTTTAATAATATTTATTGAGCAAAGTATTCTGAGATTTTAAAAAAAGTACCTGTGCAATGTTTGGGTTAAAATATTTACAGATCCCAGTTTAAAAGTTAAAATTTGAAAATAGATTCAGTTTGGCAGACTTTGCCCAGAACTGCCTGTGGAGTGCTCAGTAGAGAGTGTAGCTTCTTAAATAAAAATACTACAGTCAAGGAACTTCCTTTGAGGTTCAGTGGTTGAGACTTCATGCTCCTAGTTCAAAGGGCACAGGTTTGATCCCTGGTTGGGGAGCTGAGGTCCTGCATGCCACACCATGCAGCCAAAAAAAAAGAAAAGGAAAAATACCATGGTCGAAAGACAGAGGTCAATGAAGCTGTCATGAATTTCAAGTTTACTAATTATAAAATTCAACTATGAAAAATACTGTAGGCAGTTTTATAAGAAAAGTGAAAATAACAATTCCATATTTTAAAAATTCTTCACAAAAACAGTGGTAACATGGTGTGATAGATAAAGCTAAGAAATTGGTTAAACAAACAAATACGTACCAAGGATAGTCATTTCACCTTTATAGTTTTAATATTTAGATAACTATTATAAGGGCTGGAAAAATTTAATAATATACTCAGATAGATTATTTTAACTGTTTAAGAAAGAATTTTATTTTTGAAAATAACTTTTAATAGAGCCATGTATAAGTTCTCCAAGAATATAACCCAGTTTTGTTGGTCATTTGATCAATATTTCCAAATGTTATATAATTTTAGTTTTTTGTCTTAAGTTTTTATTTTGATGCAATTTCAGACTTATAGGGAAGTTTCCAGCCTATTACAAGGGGCTCCTTCACCAGTTTCCATTTTGCTCCAATTACTTTAGCATTTTCTCTTCTCATATCAATGTGTTTATGTGTCCAAAATGTTTTTTTTTTTTTTTCCTGAATTATTTCAGTAAAAGTTCAAGACATCATGTCCCTTTTCTACTAAATCATTTCATGTGAATTTTCTGAAATTAAGGACACTGAAATCAGGGAACTTAACATTGCGAGCATATGTGCTCAGTCTCTTCAGACATCTTGGACTCTTTGTGACCCCATAGACTGTAGCCTGCCAGAGTCCTCTGTCCATGGGACTTTCCGGGCAAGAACACTGGAGTGGGTTGCCATGCCGTTCTCCAGGGGATCTTCCCAACCCAGGGACTGAACCTGCATCTCCTGCACTGTAGGTGGATTTTTTACCAACTGAACCATGAGAGAAACCCAAACTTAACACTACTATAGCACTATTGGGGCTTTCCCAATGATTCAGTGGGTTTGATCCCTGGGTTGGAACGGTCCACTGGAGGAGGAAATGACAACCCCCTTCAGTATTCTTGCCTGAAAAATCCCATAGACAGTGGAGCCTGGCAGGCTACAGTCCATGCAGTGACAAAGAAGCAGACATGACTGAGTATGAGCATAGCACTATTATTTAACGCATAGTGCATATTCAAATTTCATCCCTTGGCTCAATAATATCCCTTATGTCTACTGTTTTTTTTCTTTGTGTTTGTCTTGCTTATATGTTAATCTAGTCATCACGTGTAGCCGTAGCTGTCAAGTCTCTTTGGCATCCTTTAAACTGAAAGCGTTTTTCAGTTTTACCTTGTCTTGCTTACCCTTGACATTTCTTAAGAGAACAAGTCAGTTGTTTTGTAGAATTCTTCTCAGTCTGGGTGTGATTAATTTCAGGCCATGCATTTTTGGCACGGTTAAGGTGACATGTCCTTCTCAGTGCATCACATCTGGAAGCACATGGTGTCAATTTGCCACAGTGTAGTGATATTGACATAGATCAGTGGAACAAGGTGGTGTCCACCAGCTCCCTCCCCTGAAAGGTGGAGACATATTTTGTGAGAATTACTTGGCCATCATGTAATTTTGACCCACTATATTTAACATCAATTTATTTTATCAATTGTCCTAGATATGATTAGTGGGGACTCTTGCAGTTGATTCCTTGTCCCTTTGATGTGATTTACGTAGTTCCTTAATTTTCAGCACAAGGTATTACAGGATCATTTTTTGCTTTTACTGATCCAAGCCAGGAGTCAGCCTTTTCTCCAAGAAGCCCTGGCTTTTTAGTAAAGAGTGGTATTTAGAAATCAGTATCTGAGATGTGCTTGTTGTTACATGTGTGTCATTGTTCAGAGGCCCTCTTACTGGTAGTGGTAACACACACTCACATACACACACAAACATGTACATAAACAAACTTCTCTCTCTGTATATATGTACACAGAACCATGAACTTATGCTGATAGTTCCAATTCAATTAAGTCCCACAGGATACATTCCAGTCTTTTCCTCTCTATAGCTATAATACATAGTTATTCAATTACCCATGCTTAGAATACACTTAGAATAGCTTCAGAATTGCTCAACCATACCACCGTGAAAAGCAAACTCACTAACCAGAGTTTAATATATGTTAAAGTCAAGGCTATGGTTTTTCCAGTAGTCATCTATAGATGTGAGAGTTGGACTGTGGAGAAAGCTGAGTGCTGAAGAATTGATGCTTTTGAACTGTGGTGTTGGAGAAGACTCTTGAGAGTCCCTTGGACTGCAAGGAGATCCAACCAGTCCATTCTGAAGGAGATCAGCCCTGGGATTTCTTTGGAGGGAATGATGCTAAAGCTGAAACTCCAGTCCTTTGGCCACCTCATGCAAAGAGTTGACTCATTGGAAAAGACTCTGATGCTGGGATTGGGGGCAGGAGGAGAAGGGGACGACAGAGGATGAGATGGCTGGATGGCATCACTGACTCGATGGACATGAGTCTGAGTGAACTCCGGGAGTTGGTGATGGACAGGGAGGCCTGGCGTGCTGCAATTCATGGGGTCGAAAAGAGTCGGACACGACTGAGCGACTGAACTGAAGTAACTAGTCATATTGTGTAGTGAGTATTGCTGATCTTAACATGTCTTTCTGTTTTTCCATATTCTACCTTGAGAACCTTCTGCCAGACCTGTGTAATAGACATGGACTGGTACCCAAGTTCCCTTCTTCAATGGATTGACCAGCAGAGGGGCTTCCCAGGTGGCTCAGGGGTAAAGAATCTGCCTGCCAATGCAGGAAACCCAGGAAACATGGGTTCAATCCCTGGGTCGGGAAATTTCCTGGAGAAGGGAATGGCAATCCACTCGAGTTTTCTTGCCTGGAGAATCCCATGGACTGAGGAGCCCGGCAGGCTATAGTCCATGGGGCCACAAAGAGTCAGACACAGTTGAGCATGCATGCACACACACACAGATACTATGAGAAACAGCGGTTCTCACAGAAATGAGGAAGCGTTGTATCTCACTATCAAACTGCCCACTTTTCACAGATACTCCCTCAGCAGCAACTGCTGCAAGTCCCAGCATCTGTCATGAGGGGACTCCTCATAGTTTCCAGTTTTCTTCCATCATGAGGATGGTAAAGCAAGAATAACCCCTTGGGCTGAGTAAAACTCTTCAGATTTTTTCTTTCCCTTGGCATTGGACATGAGACAACCCTGAAGAGAGAGGAAATACTTTCTCACGACAGAGGAGTAAGATGAATAGTTACTTAATTTGAGTATTTTAAAAATATATTCTGATTTTATATCCATGTTGGTAAAGAGGGGCATATCAATCACAAAAATAGCTAAGAGATAGATCTAAAACTGTAGGCAGCAGAGTCAACAGTAACACTAGAACTATGTTATGTCCTCTATAAATATTGGTGATTTTAGGCAGAAAATTTGGTTGAAAGCACATTTAGTAAGTGACTAAATTCTTCATTTCATTTATATAAATCTTCTTTCTAATGAAGGTAGAATCTTAGAATGCTCTATTTTTTTTTTATATAGAATAAACTTGGGTTTGGTTAAATATTGAGACCAATGATGATGTTTGTGTGGAGAAAGGAACACAGAGAACTAAATTTAACTGGTTAAATTTACCAGAAGTTATTGTTTTTGTGATCTGTGTTTACTCTTTTTGGGCCAGTGTGTTGATTTTGAAGTCTTTATCTGCCCTTGAAGATTTCAATGATGAGCGCATTTTAAGAACTCTTAAAAAAAAAACCAACTCAATAGCTCTTTAAATGCAATCACCTGTTGGCAAGTGGTCAAGACATAATTCACAATGAAACATTTGTTCTTTGGGATTAATCCATATCTATCAGGCAAAAGCTTGTCCAGTAGTCAGTTGTCTTTTCTAGAAGTCCTGATAGAGAGAAATGTTTCTGTATTCTTTCAAAATGATTCATATCAAGGGTTAAATTCCTTGATCCTTGCTGGGGTCATATGGTCAAGCTTATGCTGGATTCAGTATTTTTCTTTCTTCACTCATCAACAGAGGCTACAGCCTCCTGGACTCTTCTCTCTCCAATGTCAGGACTAACACTGTCTTTCTTTCTTCATTCCTATCTTTCTTTCTATTTCTACCATTTTACTCAGGGGCTGCCTGCCTGGGTGAGGAGGCAATGGAAGCATTCCATTTAATCTCTTTGTGTGAAAATTTTAGGTGACAAGCAAAGAGTGTACAGTCTGGCGGGGAAGATATCTAATTAGAAATGATCATGTTTGAGACAGATGTTCTAATTAAGGTGAACACACAGTGTTGTGGGGCGTATGGGTGAAAGGTCACCTTGAGAAGGTCTGAGAAAGTTTTCTATATTACAAGATCCCTAAAGAAGCACAGAAGAATGAACTGAAAGATAAACAGGGGCTAAATCATGAAAGAATTTGAATGACATGTTAAGGAATTCAGTCTGAATTATGGAAGCCATAGAATATTTTTAAGTGGCATGTTAAGGTTTATGTCTTTGACAGAAGATCTAATAGGACACAGAGGAAGCAGAACAGGTGAGAAATCCTAAGTCCTGAAAGTGGGGCAATGAATTTGCATAAGAGGAGATAGAGACAAGAGAGATTTCAGGACTTAGACTCCACAGGACTTGGGTTGGCTTTGAATACAATGGGAAAATGAAATAGGATTGGGGGCTTTAGGAGTGATGGATAGTGGTCAAAAGAAGGAATATAAGAATAGAAGCAAGTTAGATAAGGGGAGTAGGTAAGAGATCTGTCTTGAGGTTAGTTTTGAACATATTGGATTTGAGATGTCTATGGGGAGATAATAATAGATGTGTAGGAATGGAATAAGATTTTTTTTTTTAAACAATTGATCAGTTCAGTTCAGTTGCTCAGTCATGTCTGACTCTTTGCCACCCCATAGACTGCAGCACACCAGGCTTCCCTGTCCATCATCAACTCCTGGAGCTTGCTCAAACTTATACCCATCAAGTTGGTGATGTCATCCAACCATTTCATCCTCTGTCATCCCCTTCTTTTCCTGCCTTCAATCTTTCCCAGCATCAGGGTCTTTTCCAATGAGTCAGTTCTTCACATCAGGTGGCCAAAGTATTGGAGCTTCAGCTTCAGCACCAGTCCTTCCAATGAATATTCAGCACTGATTTCCTTTAGCACTGACTGGTTTGATCTCCCTGCAGTCCAAGGGACTCTCAAGAGTCTTCTCCAACACCACAATTCAAAAGCATCAAGTCTTCAGCGTTCAGCTTTCTTTATGGTCCAACTCTCACGTCCATACATGACTACTGGAAATTTATAATACTGACAACTGATAACATTCAATAATTTTTCAGTCCAGTGTATTTTTTCTATCATACTCCCACTGTTATAATTTTATTCTTTTTTGATCTATTTTGCCATTCAGAGATATATTTCTGACTCCTTTACATTCATATTCTGTGAGTTATTTTTTTATCATAACTATTTTCCATTAGAAAATATAGTTTACTTTGAAATATGCAATTAAAGTTTATTTTATTTGCATCATTCTTTGACATTTTAGTACAAAACTTTTTTTGCATACACATCTAATATTTCTCTATACAACAGTGCTACAAAGAGGCTGTATCAGATGAGGAAACTGAAGCTAAGAGGTAGCGGGCGAGTACTTAGGCTTGAACAGAGAGAGTACCAAAAAATAAAGCTAGAGTAAGTGGGCCTACAATGGGACCTGCAGAGTAAGTATAACTTGAAGAAAATGTTGAGCTGAGATAAGAAGAAGAAACAGGATGTTGGTGTGGGAGAGTTGGGGGTGGGGGAGTGTTGGTTACCAAGCAAGCATCAGGAGGAGCAGAATATTGCCCCGGGTTGGACTTCTGTTCACATTCAGTCCCACATATTAGCACAACTTCTAGATGTCTTTGGCACAAGGTTAGGACTAGGGTTATAAAGATTAAACAGTCCTTCCTCCAGGGCTTGGAGTGACATATATACAAACAATCATTAAGTTCTAAAATAGAGTGAAGACTAATATACTTTGGGAATAAGGAAGAAAGAGTAGTTAATACTGTCTAAGAGTTCAGTAAAGAGAAGGAGAAGAAAGGAGTTGATTTGAGTTGAAACTTGAAAAGGCTGAGGAGATATTGACCAGGTAGGAAATGAGGGCAAGAATGTCCTAAGTGCTAATAAGAACAAGGGTAGAAGTTTGGAAGTATAGACGCGTACGGGGTGGATATAAGTTGGTGTAAAAGATACTAAGACTAGAGTGCTTCATGGAAGGAAATGCAGCTTGAAAGGTGAACATCTTATCACCCTCTCTATGAAAACTTTTTAAAGGCAGGCCAGGGCAGATGGGCAAGGGGAGCAGCTCACAGATGACCCCTTGAAGTGGTAGAATGAGCTGGATTGCTGACCTCTGCACAACCCTAGACTCTTCAGTGATCTCTATGTCCATAGATCCTAGAAGGAGTGAGAAGACTGGATATAAGTGAATTTCCTTTCCTCCTCCTTACCCAGGAATCTGCCCTTGATCTTAGCCAAGAAGGTGAGAAGCGATTTACCCAGGAGTCTGGACAAGTTTTCTGGCAACTCATTTTCTACAGCTTGTTAGGTCAAGGCATAAGGACCTTGGTGTAACTAGGGGCTTAGAGGTTCCCAGTTTTCTGCAATAAAGATGTCTATGAAAAATTGAGTAGAAACCAAGTGTTTGTCAATTGTGGAAAAGAGAGCTCCCTGAAAAAGATAGAACTCAATTTCATCTTGAGGTGTAAGTCAGGATGAGCTGGTCCACCCAGCAGAACAGATAGTCTGTGCTCAGGCACAGATGTGGAAATTAAGGAAATGCATGTGGGTGTGAAAGTGTGACAACTGGCTTCCAGTGAACAGATCACTTATGTCCAGGACCAGACTCATGTCATCAAGGCTATTTGTAAAGCATTTATATCCCATGTGTGATGATTGATATCCCATGAGATGGTTGGATGGCATCACTGATTCAATGGATATGAACTTGGGCAAACTTTGAGAGATGGTAAGGGGCAGGGAAGCCTGGCATGCTGTAGTCCATGGGGTTACAAAGAGTCAAACACGACTTGGTGACTGAACACCAATACAGCAACACATCCCATGCAGAGGGACACTGCAGGCTTTAGAGCATTGGATAGGGAAGGTCATTTTTTGGGAAGATTATACTGATGGAGGGGAAGCTTGAACTCTCTGATTATATATACATTTTCAACTCCTGGGTTCTTATGAAGTGGAAGGAAGTTTTTATGTTGCTTTCTTTCTTTTCAAAAAAATATTTATTTAACTGCGTTGGCACACAGATCTTCATGGCAGTGCGTGGGCTCTCTAGTTGCGGGGCACAGGCTCAGTAATTGCAGTATGAGGGCTTAGTTGCCTCATAGCATGTGGGATCTTAGTTACCTGACCAGGGATCGTACCAGAGTGCCCTGCATTGCAAGGCAGATAATTAACTCCTGGACCACCAGGGAAGTCCCTGTATTGTTTTCATGTTAAGCAAACTCATAGACACATATCAGCCTCTTCTTCATACCTAAAGATTCTAGAGTTTAAGGTAAGCCTAGGAATGAGTTAAGAAAAACAGTCTGAAGGCTGCAGTCAGTGGTTGAAATCAGCAGGCATTTTATCATCCCTGTGCCATGCGCAATGGCTTTTCCTGAGTGTTTATCTGTGTTTGCTTCAACCTCAGGGGACAATCTGTTCAGTCACCAGAAGGGATACCTTCAAAGAGTTTTCTTGGATAAGGTCCACTGATGTGGTCAGCTGTGACATCATCTTACTGCTCTGGGGGCCCTGGTTTGGGGCTTGAGATCTTGAGTTTTTGCTTGAATAGGAAGCAGAGAGGCCATTCTTTTTCATGCCTCTCATTTTGGAACACAAGAGAAACCACCATTAGCTTGTTAAATGTTTTTTCAAAAAAAAGTTTTTTTTTCATTTTAAAATAATTTAGTTCATTGTCCTGCTTATTGTCAAGAGTTGTTAGAGACAGCCAACTGCTCATATTCTTTTCACAAACAAACATGAAGTGGGAGGCTTGGGGAGATGTAGGGGTGGGGAGGACTTTCTGCTTTGCTGGCACAAAAGTTGGAAGTGTAAGGAAAGAAGAATAGAAATACTGCTTCAAATTTTCCTAAACTAAATTGAGAATTTGATGTTTCTACCAGCGACCATAATACTTGTCTCACGGAAATGTTCACACTACTCTTTCTTAGCTGTCTTTTAAATTTCAAACTGTTGGTACAGGCTCCATATTCCTTCATTTTATTCATTCTTGAAAGTCAGGCCTCCTGGCTGACTTCCGAAACCCCCTGGAGGAGAAGCCATGTGTCACAGCACCATTCTCCGGCCTGGCTGTGGATGTAGCTTCAATCCCTTCAACTACTGAATTCATAGTCTTCTCCTGGAGCACCAGGGCTGGGGCAGATCCAGTTTGAAGAGGAGCTGAGGGAATATGTGGATGGATGGGAATGATGTGAAGGGACCGGGAGCACGTCTTCTGTTGCAGCCTCAGGAAGTGAGACCGCACACAGGACCGGACATGCTTCCAGAAAGGGCCCCTGCTGCCAGAAACAATTCCCTCCCTGAAGAGCCTCTGACTCATGCCTTTAACAGGACTATTATGGTTTCTTGGCTGCCAAACTGTCCTTTTGAAATGCGGGTGTTTTTTTTTTTTTTTTTTTCTTTTTGAAATTTGAATTCTGAGTCATTTATATACATTAATTCTTTGGTTTCATGCTCTCATGGTACTTTCAAAGCTTTCTTCACAATATCCCATTGCCCATCTCGATTTTAAACTCTACACATGCCAAGGACTGGGTGTCTGCTCTATTCACTACTATACAGCCAGTGTCTGGAATACTAAATGGAGTGTGGAGGCACATGATCATTGTTTGCTGAATGAATGAATGATTTGTTTTTCTGTTGTAGCCCTACCAAGAAGGAATGGTTTTTCAGAGACTTTAGACCTTCCTGGTGGCTCATATGGTTAAGAATCTGCCTGCAATGCAAGAAACCCAGGTTTGATCCCTGGGTTGGGAAGATCCCCTGAGAAGGGAATGGCAACCCACTCCAGTATTCTTGCCCAGAGAATTCCTTGGCAGGCTAGAGTCCATGGGATCACAAAGAGCCGGACACGACTGAGTGACTAACACACACACATCTGAACTCCGAAAGCCATAATAGGTGGACAACTAAGTAACATGACCCAGAGTTTCCTTAGGTTTGTACTTGGGGCACAATTCAATAAGCATGGTCATCTGGTTTCTATGCTACAGTAGAGTAGAAGTATATTGAAGACTTAGAGGTGGGCTGCTGCTGGAGAGGGGTGTCTCTGGTGGGGAAAAAAGGAACAACATAAAGTGTGACAAAAGGCAGGCCTACCTCTAGCAAAGTGTAGGAGCATGAGGCCACTGAATGCAGGGCAAATCACCTACAAACTCACCAGCAGTGAGTTAGCACATCTATTTACCAAAATGTGACCACTGGGTTGTTGGTGAGAATTTCCAGTGGTCTGGAAAGTTTACATATGGTAGGGGAGCCTGGTGGGCTGCCGTCTATGGGGTCGCACAGAGTCGGACATGACTGAAGCGACTTAGCAGCAGCAGCAGCAGCACTGTTTTATTTCCAAATGATGCTGGGTCACTGAGGTATTCCCATGTCTAGGTATGCTAATTCTGTTTGTTTTAATCCTTTAGAAAATCCATTGCTTTTCTTTGAAGTGCATAATAATAATCATATCCCATTAAATGTAAGACAAGATGTTCCTTTATGTCCATACCTGGACCATCCTTCTGAGCAAGAGGAATATCTTCTCTTAATTCTAACCCATAAAGAGCTTTATGCACATCTGCATAAATTTCCTCCAATCAAAAAAGAAAAGAAAAAGAGAGAGAAATGACAGCAATGACAAGAAGTGATGCTTAGGGTACAGGGATGCTTGGAAGCACAAGTCTGATTTTGACACACCTAATGAAGGAATAAGGGTTTCCCTGGTGGCTCAAGTGGTAAAAAATCTGCTTTCAATGGAGGAGACCCAGGAGACATGGGTTTGATCCCTGGGTGGGGAAGATCCCCTGAAGGACGAAATGGCAACCCACCCCAGTATTCTTGCGTGGAAAATCCCATGGACTGAAAATCCCATGGGTACAGCCTGGTGGGTCACATTCCATAGGGTTACAAAGAGTCAGATACAACTGAGCATGCATGCATACAGGGAAGGAATAGAATAGATTTCATAGGAGAGAAGAGTAAAAACATGTACTCAGGGAGAAGGGGAGGAATTTTACTCAGGCAATGGAGGGACAGATATCGACCAACCAGATGTGCCTCTTCTGAACACTGTTTCATGTTCATACCACATTAAGAAATATCTGATTAATATTTCTAAGTAAGGAGAAAAATATAGTATGACTTATTAAAACATGTCCCTATTTCAGAATTTAATATTTGAGAGCACATGTGAGTGTCTCCTCGTCTGTGCTAATTCTAGGCAGACACCAGGTTGTCTACTATGTGAGATGCTACTTAATTAATACTTGAAGGGAACATATGCTAAGCGCTAAATTTGTACTGTAAAATATCAAGAAATAGTTATTGGAAATGCCATTTCCTCCAAGGAAAAGGTAAAATGAATGAAAAAAGAAAGATGAACTCTTTACCATCAGTTTAAATTGTTGGTGAGGAAATTATAAAGAAATACAAGTTTTCCATATTCTTTTCTAATTATTGTCATCTGGAATGCATATTTTATATAATTACAACCACAGTACACATGTATTTTGCATTGACTTTTCATGGCTAAATATTCCATGGAAGCTACTGCTGGAAAAACTGCTTATTGTTTTGGGAAAAAAAGAATTAGTTCTTTATCTCACTTAATAAGCCAATTTAATTTGTAGACTGACTAGACAGTAAAATGTAAAAGTGAAACTTCTGTTAGAAAATAAAATGGAATAAAAAGTAAATGATACAAAACACTAACTTGAAAGATACATGCCCAGTGTTCACTGCAGCATTATTTACAACAGCGAAGACATGGAAGCAAACTAATGCCCATCAACAGACAAGTGGATAAAGAAGATGTGGTATGTGTACAAAAGAATATTACTCAGCCATATAAAAGAATGAAATTCTTCCATTTGTAGCAACATGGATGGATCTATAGAATATCATACTTCATGATATAAGTCAGACAGAGAAAGACAAATACTGTATGATATCACTTGTATGCATGAAATTAAAAGACGCTTACTCCTTGGAAGGAAAGTTATAACCAAACTAGACAGCATATTAAAAAGCAGAGACATTACTTTGCCAACAAAGATCTGTCTAGTCAAGGCTATGGTTTTTCCAGTGGTCATGTATGGATGTGAGAGTTGGACCATAAAGAAAGCTGAGCACCAAAGAATTGATGCTTTTGAACTGTGGTGTTGGAGAAGACTCTTGAAAGTCCCTTGGACTGCAAGGAGATCCAACCAGTCCATACTAAAGGAGATCAGTCCTGGGTGTTCATTGGAAGGACTGATGTTGAAGCTGAAACTCCAATCCTTTGGCCACCTGATTCGAAGAGCTGACTCATTTGAAAAGACCCTGATGCTGGGAAAGATTGAAGGCAGGAGCAGAAGGGGACGACAGAGGATGAGATGGTTGAATGGCATCACCGACTCAATGGAGATGACTTTGCGTAAACTCCGGGAGCTGGTGATGGACAGGGAGGCTTGGCGTGCTGCAGTCCATGCGGTCTCAAAGAGTCGGACAAAACTGACCAACTGAACTGAACTGATCACTTGTATGTGGAATCTAAAAATTATATAAATGAATATATATGCAAAAGAGGAACAGAATAACAGTTATAGAAAACAAACTTGTGGTTACCAAAGGGGAGAGAGAAAGAGGAGGGGGATTAATTAGGGATTTGTCATTCAGTCGCTCAGTCATGTCTGACTTTTTGTGACCCCATGGACTGCAGCACACCAGGCTTCCCTGTTCTTTACCATCTCCCACAGCTTGCTTAAACTCATGTCCATTGAGTCAGTGATGCCATCCAACCATCTTGTCCTCTGTCGTCCCCTTCTCCTCCTGCCTTCACTCTTGCCCAGCATCAGGGTCCTTTCTAATGAGTCAGCTCTTCGCATCAGGTGGCCAAAGTATTGGAGCTTCAGCTTCAGCATCAGTCCTTCCAATGAACATTCAGGACTGATTTCCTTTAGGACTGACTGGTTTGACCTCCTTGTAGTCCAAGGGACTCTCAAGAGTCTTCTCCAACACCACAGTTTAAAAGCATCGATTCTTTGACACTCAGCCTTCTTTATAGTCCAATGCTCACATTCATACATGACTACTGGAAAATCCATAGCTTTGACTAGATGGACCTTTGTTGACAAAGTAATGTCTCTGCTTTTTAATATGCTATCTAGATTGGTCATAGGTTTTCTCCCAAGGAGCAAGTGTCTTTTAATTTCATGGGTGCAGTCACCATCTGCAGTGATTTTGGAGCCCAAGAAAATAAAGTATGTCACTGTTTCCATTGTTTCCCATCTATTTGCCATTAACAGATACAGATGTGTGTGTGTGCTTAGTTGCTAAGTTGAGTCTAACTCTTTGCAGCCCCATGGACTATAGCCTGGATGCTTCTCTGTCCATAGAATTCTCTAGGAAAGAATACTGGAATGGGTTGCCATTCCTTTCTACAGGGGGATTTTCCCTACCCAGAGATCAAACCTGCCTGTAAATCAATTATATTTTTTAGAAAATAAATCATGCCATTAAAAAAAATCCAAGTACTAAAACTTAGAAATAAACTTAACATGTCTGAGTCCTATATGAAGAAAACTAAAAACTGTTTTGAGGGAACTAAAGAAAGACTTAAATACAAAAACAGGTCATGTTAGTTGATAGGCTTAATATAGTAAATTTGTCAATTTCCCCCAAATAGCTGTAACAATAACTATTGAATCAAAATGGATTTCTCTTTGAATTTGACAAAATGCTTCTAAAGTTCGCATGAAACAATTAACATAGGTTAAAATTGAAGAAAATGATGAAAAGGAAGGGAATAAAAAGTCTCTGTTGTATCAGAGATTAAGATATACTATTATAATAAATAAAATTGTATGGGACTGGTCCAGAAATAGACACAGATAAACAGAAACATAATAGAAATGGACCCGAGTATATATATTTGAATTTGCTGCTGATGCTGCTGCTAAGTCACATCAGTCATGTCAGACTCTGTGCGACCCTAGAGACAGCAGCCCACCAGGCTCCCCCGTCCCTGGGATTCTCCAGGCAAGAACACTGGAGTGGGTTGCCATTTCCTTCTCCAATGCATGAAAGCGAAAAGGGAAAGTGAAGTTGCTCAGTCGTATCCAACTCCTAGCGACTCCATGGACTGCAGCCTACCAGGCTCCTCCGTCCATGGGATTTTCCAGGCAAGAGTACTGGAGTGGGCTGCCATTGCCTTCTCCATATTTGAATTTAATATATGATAAAAAAAGACTAAGCATTTGAAAAAAAGAAAGACTACCAGTATATATCTTACAATAAAATATAGTCCTGTAGGATTAAAGCATTAACTTTAAGAGAGAGCACTAATTAAATATAGAAAGATGTATAAGTAAAAATATATAATCTTGAGGTAAGTAAGGCCCCAAAGCACAAATCATAGAGGAAAGGTGAGAGAATAGCATGGAAGCATGTACATTACCATAAGTAAAATACATTACCTTCTTTAAGAAGCTCTTTAGTTCCTCTTTGCTTTCTGCCATTAAAGTGGGAATTTGCTGTGTGATACGGGGGACTCAACCCAGTGCTCTGAAACAACCTAGAGGGGTGGAATGGGGAGAGACATGGGAAGGAAGTTCAAGAGGGAGAGGAGATATATATATATATATATACACACACACCTGTGGCTGATTCATGTTGATGTATGGCAGAAACCAACACAATATTGTAAAGCAATTATCTACTAATAAAAAAGTCATAACCCATGTTAAAAGAATAAAGCAATCTATTTTGTGAGAAAATATATTTTAATTCAAATATACATGTATTTAAATACATATATTTAAAGAGTGAATGACAAAACATGTGATAAATTGACAGAATGTAGACTTATCTTTCTTAATGTATAAAGAGATTTTAAAGCTCAACTGAAAATGAGACTGTTGTTGTTTAGTCGCTGAATCATGTCTGACTGTTTGCAGCCCCATGGACCGCAGCATGCCAGGCTTCCCTGTTCTTTACCATCTCCCACAGCTTGCTTATACTCATGTCCATTGAGTCAGTGATACCATCCAACCATCTCATCCTCTGTTGTCCCTTCTCCTCCTGCCTTCACTCTTGCCCAGCATCAGGGTCCTTTCTAATGAGTCAGCTCTTCACATCAGGTGGCCAAAGTATTGGAGCTTCAGCTTCAGCATCAGTCCTCCTAATGAATATTCAGGGTTGACTTCCTTTAGGATTGACTGGTTTGATCTCCTTGCCATCCAAGAGACTCTCAAGAGTCTTCTCCATCACCCCAGTTCAAAAGCATCAGTTTTTCAGTGCTCAACCTCCTTTATGATCCAACTCTCACATCCATACACGACTGCTGGAAAAACCGTAGCTTTGACTCTACGGACTTTTTCTGGCAAAGTGATGTCTCCGCTTTTTAATACACTGTCTAGGTTTGTCATAGCTTTCCTTCCAAGGTTTGTCTTTTAATTTCATGGCTGCAGCCACCATTAGCAGTGATTTTGGAGCCCAAGAAAATAAAACCTGTCACTGTTCCCACTTTTCCCCCAACTATTTGCCATGAAGTGGTGGGACTGGATGCCACGATCTTAGTTTTTTGAATGTTGAATTTTAAGCCAACTTTTTCACTCTCCTCTTCACCTTCATCAAGAGGCTCTTTAGTTCCTCTTCACTGTCTACCATTAAAGTAGTATATCATCTGCATATCTGAGGTTGTTGATATTTCTCCCAGCAATCTTGATTCCCACTTGTGAGTCATCACCAAAAGAAAAAAAGAGAGAAAAAAAGAAAAAGAAAACAAATCAGGAGCAAGCAATTTCAGGATAAATATAAATGATATTTAAATTGTGAATATTATAAATCAAAGAAATGAAAACATAAAATACATAATAGGTTTTTACATATCAAGATTTTTTCCTCAATTGCCACTCCAGCACCACTTTTCTTCAATAATTTGTATATCTCAAGGAATTTTTTATTTCATTTACTTCGTCAAATCATGGTGCTCAAATTGTAATGTTTCCTTACTAGCTTTTTAATGACTGTAATGTCTCTAGCTAGAGGGTTATCAATTTTATTCTTTCAAAGAAGCAACCTTTGTTTTTATTGATTTTTCTCTTTGCAGTATATCACTAATTTATGCTTTTAACTTTAATTTTATTTTCTTCTTTGTTGTTGTTGTTCACTAAGCATGGTCCAATTCTTTGCCACCCCTTGGAATGCAGCATGCCAGGCTTCCCTGTCTGCCACTATCTCCCGGAGTTTGCTCAAATTCATGTCCACTGAGTCGGTGATGCTATCTAACCATCTCATCCTCTCCCACCGCCTTCTCCTTTTGCCTTCAAGATTTCCCAGCATCAGGGTCTTTGTTCTTTTTCTTGGCTTGAAGTCAAAGCTTTGCTGATTGACTTCAAAGCTTTTTTTCCTCTAATTGTTAAATAACTAATATTGTCTACATTTTCTTCCAAGATGTTCTAGCTTCACTGGACAAACTTATGTTGTTTTTTCAATTTCATTCAGTTAAAAATACATTCTAATTTCTATTGTGATTTATTGTTTTGCCCAAGGGTTTAGGAATATATGTTTATTTTTTTGTTTATTTTTTTATTTTTTAAAATTTTATTTTATTTTTAAACTTTACATAATTGTATTAGTTTTCATTTGGATATTTTTCGGATATCTTCCTTTATTGGCTTCTAGTTATTTCTATTATGGTCACAGATATTATTCTGTATGATTTTAGTACAGTTCATTTTACTAAGATTCATTTTACAGCTTAGTGTATAGTGTTTCTTTATAAACATTCCACATCCACTGAAAAAAGCATATATATATATTCAGCAATTGTTGGGTATAGTGTTCTATAGGTATTAGGTCAAATGGGTTTGTATCATTTTCAGTTCATTAAATACTTGCTGATTTCTGTTTAATTGTTCACTTAGTATTTCTATTTTACTCTGAAACAAAATGTATTTATCTGGTTGCTTAGAGCTACTTAAAATAGATTTGGGGCTCATCATTAATTCTTTTATATTGATCATACCATTTCAAATTCTCTAAATCTTTGTTTTGATTCCTTGCTTGTATGATTAGATTTCACCATCAAATAGTTTGTTTGAAAATGTGCCTTAAGGGAGCCTGAGATTTTTAATATTTGTAATTTTCTACCTGTGGTTTTTTCCTACTTCTTTGGTTTTTATAGTTAACAAGTTGTTTGAGTATTACCTTTGCACCTTTTCCTTTCTTCACAACCTGGTACTTATCATTCCAATGTCTTCTGGAATTAAATTTTCTGTGGTCAAGTCTGAGATCATCTTGAATTTTTGCCCTTATTTATGACATTTTTTGGTCCCTTGTCTAGAAGCCTTCCATTATCTTTTTTAAACTTACATATTTTGTTATGAAATACAGTACACATCAGGGCTTCTGAAATGGCACAGTGGTAAAGAACCTGCCTGCCAATGCAGGAGACTCAGGAAATGGGGGTTGGATCTCTGGGTTAGGAAGATCCCTTGGAGGAAGAAATGGCAACCCACTCCATTATTCTTACCTGAAAAATCCCATGAACAGAGGAGCATGATGGGCTACAGTCCATGGGTTCCTAACTGAGCAACTGAGTACACACACATATAAATACCTTTATTCTTGAACCTTAATAGTTTAACCAAACTAAGTCACAATGTTATATTGTATCAATTTTACCTTGTATGTACTGTGCTCTTTCAAATTTACAGACCCTGATCTTTCATAATTGCAGGGGAATTTTATATGATTAAAAATCATTGAATATCATTTTTTTTCCCTTCAAGAAAATACATATATTTAGGTTGAACTGTCTTTGTCCCCTATGTCTATTATAATATATTGGCTTCATTCATTTCATTTCTTTTCTTTTTCTTATGTATTCACTCTTAATTTCAAGATGTCCCTCCATAGCATTGATTTAAAATTTAGCCATATCTATTTTATCCCATCTGGACTTAGATTGGAGAAGGAAATGGCAACCCACTCCAGTGTTCTTGCCTGGAGAATCCCAGGGACGGGGGAGCCTGGTGGGCTGCCGTCTATGGGGTCGCACAAAGTCGGACACGACTGAAGCGACTTAGCACCAGCAGCAGCCTTAGGTTACTTATTGATATATATGGTGAGAGTTTTCGGACGTGTTCTTTATTCTGTTTTCATTCTCTATCTCTTTTTCCATTGCAATGTTGTTATATCACCTTCCCTTTCCACTCTTATCATATTGAAGTAATATTCATATTAAAGTTCTTCTATAGTATGCGTTTTAAGAGAATATACTGTTTCTTGAGCCCTATTCCACCCTGAGTTCTTCACTTATTTTTTGCATGCTATATTTCTTTATATTTTTCCCTCAGAACTATATATATTTTCTATTTAATTTCTTTTAATCTTGTTTATGCTTGGGAAGATTTTATCCAAATTTTATTTTCCAAAATACAGTATAAGCCTTGACATATTTCTCATTTATATCAGATGCTTTTAATACCCCATCCACTATTACCTTCACTCATTTGAGTATACCTGCAGCTGCAGACAGTTCCTGGCATGCTGACAACTCCTCAAGCACCTGCATTTCTCCTCTTTACTGCCTGAAACCCTTCTTTGGTATTATGGGAGTTTGCTTGATTGTGTGTAAACACACCCCAGGAGTATGAGTGGAATTATGCTCCTGGGGCAAATTGCTAACTGATAGGAATTGAAAGTCGGTGACTAAGTATTCATCAGAGAGTATCAACCACAGAGAATATACTGGATAAGTGGACATGATAACTTAGCCATTAGAGATCAGCTGGTCTCTGCCCTCAGCCTCAGTTTGCACAATCAGTCAGTCAGTTCAGTTGCTTAGTCATGTCCGACTCTTTGTGATCCCATGGACTGCAGCATGCCAGGCCTCTGTGTCCATCACCAGCTTTTGGAGCTTGTTCAAACTCATGTCCATTGAGTCAGTGATAACATCCAACCATCTCATCCTCCACCATCCCCTTTTCCTCCTGCCTTCAGTCTTTCCCAGAATCAGAGTCTTTTCCAATGAGTCAGTTCTTCGCACGAGGTGGCCAAAGTATTGGAGTTTCAACTTCAGCATCAGTCCTTCCAATGAATATTCAGGACTGATTTCCTAGGATTGATTGATTTGATCTCCTTGCAGCCCAAGGGACTCTCAAGAGTCTACTCCAACACCACAGTTCAAAAGCATCAATTCTTATGTGCTCAGCTTTCTTTAAGGTCCAACTCTCACATCCATACATGACTACTGGAAAAACCATAGGTTTGACTAGATAGGCCTTTGTTGGCAAAGTAATGTCTCTGCTTTTTAATACGCTGTTTAGGTTGGTCATAGCTTTTCTTCCAAGGAGCAAACATCTTTTAATTTCATGGCTGCAGTCACGATCTGCAATGATTTTGGAGCCCAAGAAAATAAAGTCTGTCACTGTTTCCATTGTTTCCCCATCTATTTGACATGAAGTGATGGGACCGTGTTTGTACAATAGATCAGGAAATTCCTTTATTATAACTTCTTGATGGATTGATTCTTTTATCAGTATATAATGTCCGTCTTTGTTTTGTAACAGTTTTGACTTAAAGGTTGCTTTGTCTGATATTAGAATAGCCACCCCAGCTCTCTTTTGGGTACTGTTTGCTAGAAGTGTCTGTTTTCATCCTTTCATTTTCAAACTTGTGCTTTGAATTGAAAATGAGTCTCTTGTAGATAACATATAGTTTTCATGTTATTCTGTCCAATCCTCCAATCTCTGCCTTTTGATTAGAAAGTTTAATCCCTTTACATTTAATGTAATTATTGACAAGGGAGGATTTACTTCATCTATTTTATTATTTATTTTCTCTGTGTTTTACACATTTTTTGTCCTTCATTTCCTCCAATGCTGCCTGCTTTTGTGTTTAGTTGATTTTTTGTAGCAAATTGCTTTGACTCTTTTCTAATTTCTTTTTGTATATCTTTTTTTAGGATTAGCATATGATTACATTTAATATCCTAAAGTTATAACAGTCTACTTTGAACTGATCCCAACTTAGCTTCAATACCATACAAAAGCTCTGCTTCTAAATAGCTCCATTCTCTCTCTTCTTTTTGATGATTGTGTCTGAGATTTTTCTAAGAAATAATAACCTTCAGAAAAGTAGAAAGCGATAATAGATACTTGGCCATTGCTGCTGCTGCTAAGTTGCTTCAGTAGTGTCCAACTCTATGCGACCCCATAGACGGTAGCCCACCAGCCTCCCCCGTCCCTGGGATTCTCCAGACAAGAACACTGGAGTGGGTTGCCATTTCCTTCTCCAATGCATGAAAGTGAACAGTGAAAGTGAAGTTGCTCAGTCATGTCTGACTCTTAGCAACCCCATGGACTGCAGCCTACCAGGCTCCTCCGTCCATGGGATTTTCCAGGCAAGAGTACTGGAGTGGGGTGCCATTGCCTTCTCTGCTTGGCTACTAGTAAGTGGCAAAAATAATCCGTGTTGGCATCTTGTTCCTCCATTTACATAGCATGGTGCATATTTTCTTGACTCTTTGTATTTGTCTCAAGTACGTCTTCTATCATTTCCTTGGAATTGTTGTAGTTCAGTTGCTGATCTTTTATCTCATTGTTGGCTCCCTGTGATTTGATATTTTCCACAAAGTGCTCCTTCCTGACCCAGGGGTCAAACTCGGGTCTCCTGCACAGCAGGCAGATTCTTTACCAACTGAGCTTCCAGAGACGCCTGGAGAAGGAAATGGCAAACCACTCTAGTATTCTTGCCTGGAAAATCCCATGGACAGAGGAGCCTGGTGGGCTGCAGTCCATGGGGTTGCAAGAGTCAGACACAACTTAGCAACTAGACTACCACAAAGTGTTCCAAGCCTGGGACAATGTTTTGTACTTCTACCCCATGATCTGCCCTGCTTACCCTAGACTAGCTTCCTGCTTCCCTAGACAGGTTCCTGAGAGTTGAGGTCATGTTGGCCTGCAGGACACTGTCCTCTGTTTTCAATACGTACTTGGGTGAAGGTAGTCAAAAGATACAAATTTTCGGTTATAAAATTAATTAGTTCTGAGGAAGTAAGATACAGCATGATGACTTCAGTTAATATTATATTGTTATTTGAATATGACTAAGAGTAGATCTTGGGCTGCCCAGGTGGTGCTAGTGGTAAAGAACCTGCCTGCTAATGCAGGAGACTAAGGGATGTGGATTCAATCCCCAGGTTGAAAAGATCCTCTGGTACTCTTGTCTAGAAAATTCCATGGACAGAGAAGCCTGGTGGCCTACAGTTCATGAAGTCACAGACCTTGAGCCCTGGCAGGCTCCGTCAGACACAGCTGAGCACGTATGCATTTGAAGTTCATGTTAAATATCAATGATATCTTAATAAAAATGAAGACAATAAATTAAAGTAAAGGTTAGCTAATATTCCTCTGACCTGGTTTACCCAGGTAGCAGCAGCAGAAGTCTAGTGGTATGATTTAGAAACTGTCCCTGATCACAAGGTTACAGGTGAAAAATCCCTCCTGCAGTGGTATCCTTAAAGAAAGACTTTCCTTTTTCAGCTCAAACAAGCTAGAGTGGTTTCTATGGTGTGCAACTAAGAATATTGACTGATAGAACCTCCATGATGCTGGGTAAGTGATGGTTTGCTATATATCTGGCTTGTTAGTACAAGGAATTAAGACCAGATAAATCAAAGTAATAACAATAAATGTTAGGATAACTTATGTAGGACCAAGTCCCAAGTGCTGCAAGGAGCATTCAAAGCAGGAATTGCTTTCTTAGTAAGAGTTTGAAAACTCAGAGGTGGCCTGATCACTCCAGAAAGGAGTTATTTGAGCACAAGGCCAAGAGAAGTTTTTCTTATTAAATCACTTCTGCCCTTACAATTTTGGCTGCTTGTCATTCAGATCAATTGTTTCATTTGTCAGTGTGTGCCAAGTCTATTACACAAAAGGTAAAATGCAGCAAAAACAAATTGAAGTTGAATGGCTCTCCTTAGCAAAAAAACTTTTATTTTCTGCTAATTTCCAACTGGTTTCCTAAGAGCTCAGAGTTTCAGAGAGCAACCAGAGTGGATTTTATTAAATCTTTGATTAGGGAACTTTAAAGCTTGAAAATTAGAGTGCAGTCTTCTTGTTTTGCAGATGGAGAAACAGAGTCTCAGTGAGATAAAGAGACTTGCATGAGGTTTCACAATGCATTCAAGGTCCAAGAGCAGCAGAATGTGACACCCCACAATGTGAATATGGGAATTCAGGACATACCACCCCTAAATATACCACTTTGGTATACTGATTCTTTTGAGCTGTAGACTTTTGAAAAACAGTAAATGCAGGAAGAGGATTTCCCCAATCTCCCCTTATCTGCCACAAGATAGATCCTCTGGAAAGAATTCAATTACCATCAGTCCACTCCCCCAGGAGTCTCATCAACTGTGGAAGATCGACTTTTATCACATGAGACAAAATTGGAAGTTGACACCACATCAAGATACACAATCATACCTCCCATCTATTCTTCTAAGGGCCATTCATCTTTTATCCCTGAGAAGCCTACCTCACTCTCTTCTTTTCCTATTAAGATGGCATTTAATCCTGAATTCAAAAGCCACCTCTTTGAGTTACTCATTTTCCCTGGGTATCTCCCATGAATACTCCAGTGTACATGTCAATAAACCTGTTTGTTTTCTCTTGTTAATCTTTTATTACAGGGGTCTCAGCTAAGAACTGAGAGGGTAAGATAAAACAATTTTCTCTCTCCTACAAGGCAGATCTAGATTAGAAAAACCCAGGCACACCATCCTTTTCACAGATACATCTTCTAAAGTGTAACAAGTGCTGCCCTGTTCAGCACTGGAGATCTTTACCCTGGGCTAGATTTTTGCCTGCAGCTCCCAAATGAGGAGTCTTACTGATAAAATAGGTTGACCAGGAGATGGAATTTAAAATGGCATTTGCCCTTGGGAGGGAGAATTGTTCTGTACTGGGCTTCAGGTTTTCTGCTTGGAAGTGGCCCCCACATTACAGGAAGTTTCTTTCCCTTGCTTCCTTCTCCCTTGAACTCCAGATTCAGGGACATTTATTTTTTCCATGGGTCCTTTCAGTTTCCTCTTAATGAGACCAGTGGTTGCTGAGAGTTTGACTGACACTTGGTATGTACAGCTTGTATTCATCTTCCTGAGAAAGGGCATTGCACAAGAAAGGATTGCCAGTGGCAACCGTGGTGGCATTTCTGAGAGCCCAGCAGCATTCCCAGCAGCTCTGTTCCCCACCCCAGTGGAAGGAAATGCCACTGGCAGACCAGCGGATGGAGGGCGGCATGACTTCTACAGTAATTAAAATATTCCTATGCAGGGAGACCTTGAGTTCCTTTCTTGTCACCCACTGGACCTCATTACTTTTTACCCACATACAGTTCTCCTGATTTCCAGGACACCCAAGCCAAGTCTAGGCTGGAGGGAAATACTTTTGGAGTAAAATCAAATCAGTTGCAAATGAGTTACAACATCTCAATCGCCTTAATAGATCAAACAAAAACTTCACTGTGTGTTCCAGACAACCCGGAATGATCCCCTCCGTAAAGTCCCCCAGCTACAAAAACGCAAATCTGTGGCCTGCCTATAGCCAGGTCCCAAGCAATGGCCTTGGAGGCTTAGCCAGGACACAAGGACTTGGAATGGAGCTCACTGAGCGTGTGGCCTGGCTAGGATGGAGTAACTAGCAAGCTAGCTGGAACACGCTCTCCTGCCTCAGGCCAGGGAATAGCTATGTCAGGCCAGGAGTAAAGAAAATGGATTTCACTTACTTTGTACCCTGTGTACTGCCCGGGGAGAGGGTGGGCAAATGAAGCCGTTTTTTTGTGTATTGGTAGCACTCTGGAGTTGCAGCAAGTCTCTGCCCAGGCCCTCCTCTCTCTCCATCCCAGTTTCCCTCCCCGTTTTCTCTTCAGAATAAGTGTGTTTTAATATAGCTAGATTGCTCTTCAGATTCAAACTTTAAAAACAGGTAGATTGAGTTGAGATTTTATAGAACAGCCCTTCAAATTGAAAGATAGTTTAATTGATAATTGGATTACCTATCAATTGACATAAAGTGCACAAACTTAAAAGCTTAGGCTTATGCGTATGCCCATGGATCATCATCACAATCAAGATAAAGAGTATACTCATCACCTCTAAGAGTTTCTTCTTGCTCCTTTGTAATTTATCCTTCTCCCCTCTTCCTGCTCAGTCCTCAGCCTACTCTCTTGACAATCACAGACCTGCTTTCTTTCATATTAGATTGGCTTTCATCTTTTAGACATTTATATGAATCATACAAATATACTTTTTTGGGGGGAATCTGGCCTCTTTCACTCAGTACAATTATTTTGAGACTTGTCTATACGAAGTGAACTTTATTAGTTTGTATATTTTAAAGAATTGGTTCATTTTATCTAAATTGTTAAATTTATTGGCATAAAGTTGTGCCAGATTCTTTACTGTCTGAGTCATCAGGAAGCTCTAATATTTCCTTTCTACTCTTTTAATGTTTGTAGAACTTAACAGTCACCTAATATTACTAATTTTTTTTTCTCTATCTCTTTTCCCTTTGATTATTCTGCCTATACATTCTTCAATTTTATTGATTCCAGGCAAGCAACTTTTGGTTTCATAGATTTCTCTATTGTTTTTCTTTTTGTTCATTAATTTTTGCTCTAATATTTTTTTATTTCCTTCCTTCTGCCTTACTTTAATTCCTTGGTTTAATTTGCTTTTCTTTTTTAAGTTTCTTAAGGTGGAAGCTGAAATCACAGATTTGAGAAATTTCTTCTTTCTAATATGGGTAGTTACTGCTATACATTTATCTCTAAGTACCTTGCCTGTATCCCACACATTTTGAAGTTATGTTTTCTTTTTTTTTTTTTTTTCACTTGAAAAGCATCTTCTAATTTTTCTTTGATTTCTTTTTTAAAAAATATTTATTTATTTGGCTGCCCCAGGTCTTATTTGTGGAATGTGGGATCTTTAGGTGCAACATCTTGTTATGGGATCTAGTTACCCTACCAGGGATTGAACCTGGGCCCCCTGTATTGGGAGTGCAGAGGCTTAGCCACTGGACCACCAGGGAAATTCTCTATGATTTCTTTTTGAAATCACTGGTTATTTAGAAGTGTATTACATATACATCTTAAATATATACAATTATTGTCAATTACACATAACTAAAGCTGTCAAAAATGTGTATTACTTATTAATAGCTTCCAAATATTTGGGGATTTTACAGTTATTTTGCTGTTACTGATTTCTAATTTGTTTTATTGTGGTCAGAGAAATGTTATGTATGATAGTGAAAGTGAAAGTCACTCGGTCGTGTCCGAATCTTTGTGACCCCATACAGTCTGTGGAATTCTCCAGGCCAGAATACTGGAGTGGGTAGCCTTTCCCTTCTCCAGGGGATCTTCCCAATCCAGGGATCGAACCTAGGTCGATCCAACCCAGCAGATCTTCCTGACCCAGGAATCGAACCGGGGTCTCCTGCATTGCAGGCATATTCTTTACCAACTGAGTTATCAGGGAAGCCTGTAATGTATGATATGAACCCTCTTAAATTGCCTGAGATTTATTTTACTGCTCAAAATATGGTCTATGTTCTGCATGTATCTGAAAATAATGTATATTCTCTTGTTGTGTAGAGTGTTCTAGAAATATCAATTAGGTCAAGTTGATGGATAAGTGTTGTTCAAGATGTCTATCTTTTAACTGATATTCTATCTACTTTTTCTATTAATTATCAAGAGGAAAACATTGAAATCTGCAGATACAATTACAGATTTGGTGAATTTTTGCTGAAGTTCTCTCAGTTTTCATTTCATGCATTTTTGAAGCTCTGTTGTTAGGTACACACATTTTTGGAATCATATCCTCTGGAACAACTGATTTATCATTATGTAATGAGCTTCCCTGGGTTTTCCAGGTGGCTCAATGGTAAAGAATCTGCCTACAATGCAGGAGACCTGGGTTCAATCCCTGGGTGAGGAAGATCCCCTGGAGAGGGAAAAGGCTACCAATCCAGTATTCTTGCCAGGACAATTCCCATGGACAGAGGTGACTGGCAGGCTACAGTCTGTGGGGTTGCAAAGAGTCAGACACGACTTAGTGACTAAATCACCACCAATGAGTTTCCCTATCCCTGCCTATAGTCTTTACTCTGAAACTACTGTCTGATATTAAAATTTCCACATTAGCTTTATTTTGATTAGTTTCCTATTGCTGCTGTGACAAGTTACCACAAACTTAGTGGCTTAAAACTATACAAATTTACCTTAAGGTTCTGGAGGTCAGCAGTGTCAGTAGGCTAAAGTCAAGGTGTTATCAGGGTTGGTTCCCTCTGGGAACCAGGCTCTAGGGGAAAATCATTTTTGTTGCCTTTTCTAACTTTTCTAGCTCATGGCTCCTTCCTCCATCTTTCAAGAAGAGAGCATAATGTCATCCAGTTCAGTTCAGTTCAGTCGTTCAGTCGTGTCTGACTCTTTGCGACCCCATGAATCGCAGCACACCAGGCCTCCTTGTCCATCACCAACTCCCGGAGTTTACCCAAATTCATGTCCGTCGAGTCTGTGATGCCATCCAGCCATCTCATCCTCTGTCATCCCCTTCTCCTCCTGCCCCCAATACCTCCCAGCATCAGAGTCTTATCCAATGAATCAACTCTTCGCATGAGGTGGCCAAAGTACTGGAGTTTCAGCTTTAGCATCATTCCTTCCAAAGAACACCCAGGGCTGATCTCCTTTAGTATGGACTAGTTGGATCTCCTTGCAGTCCAAGGGACTCTCAAGAGTCTTCTCCAACACCACAGTTCAAAAGCATCAGTTCTTCGGCGCTCAGCTTTCTTTATAGTCCAACTCTCACATCCATACATGACTACTGGAAAAATCATAGCCTTGACTGGATGGACCTTTGTTGGCAAAGTAATATCTCTGCTTTTGAATATGCTCTCTAGGTTGGTCATAACTTTCCTTCCAAGGAGTAAGCGTCTTTTAATTTCATGGCTGCAATCACCATCTGCAGTGATTTTGGATCCAAAAATATAAAGTCTGACACTGTTTCCACTGTTTCCCTATCTATTTGCCATGAAGTGATGAGACCAGATGCCATGATCTTCGTTTTCTGAATGTTGAGCTTTAAGCCAACTTTTTCACTCTCCTCTTTCACTTTCATCAAGAGGCTTTTGAGTTCCTCTTCACTTTCTGCCATAAGGGTGGTGTCATCTGCATATCTGAGTCATTACATCCCCTTAATTATTACTCCTTCCATTGACACATGGCTTTCTCTGACTCTGACCCTCTTGCCTTTCTCTAATTTGCTGAGTAAACTTTATTAGTTTGTGTCTTTCAAAAAAATTGGCCATTTTATGTAAGTTGTTAAATTTATTGTGAGTACATTGGACCAACCTGGATAATCCCCTTCCCAAGATCCTTAGCTTAATCATATCTGTAAGATCTCTTCTGCCATGTAAAGTAACATATTCCCAGTTTTGAGGGATTAGAATACGATATCTGTGGGTGCTAAGTCAATCCAGTCGTGTCTGACTCTTTGCAACCCCATGGACTGTAGCCTACAAGGCTCCTCTGTCCATGGGATTCTCTAGGCAAGAATACTGGAGTGGGTGGCCATGCCCTCCTCCAGGGGATCTTCCTGACTCAGGGATCAAATTGGCATCGCTTATGTCTCCTGCAGGTGGATTCTTTATCACTAGTGCCACCTGGGAAGGCCACAGATATCTGTGGGGGGGCATTATTCAGACTACCATACCATACCATTCTTTTACTTTTAGCTTACTTTTTCTTATATTTAAATTAGATTTATTGTACTTTCAATGTGACCATCAGGAGAAGGAAATGGCAAACCACTCCAATCTCCTTGTCTGGGAAATCCCATGGACAGAGGAGCCTGGTGGGCTGCAGACCATGGGGTCACAAAGAGCTGGGTACGACTGAGTGACTAACACTCGATGTGACTGTGGTTACAGTTGAGTTTATATCTCCTCATTGCTTTGTGCTTGTTATTCGTCTCATCTATTCTTTCTTCTCATTTTCTTCTTTTGCCCTTAGTCCATTGGGCTGCTACAAAAAATACCATAAATTGAGTAGCTTACAAACAACAGAAATTTGTTTCTCTCAGTTCTAGAGGCTGGAAATCTGAAATTAAGTGTTAAGTCATGGCTCTCTTCCTAGTTGCAGAGTTCTTATTGTGTCCTCACATAGTAGAAGAGGATGGGGATATCTCTGGAGTTTCCTTTGTAAGAACACTAATCCCATTCATGAAGGCTCTGCCCTCATGACCTAATCACCTCCTAAAGGCCCCACCTCCTAATATCATCACTTGGGCATTGGGATTTCAGCATAGGAATTTTGAGGAAATACATTCAGACCAAAGCAATCCATAACATGCTCTTCTTTTGGATTAAGTATTTTTTTTTTTTATGATTTCATTTTATCCCTGCTGCTGCTAAGTCGCTTCAGTTGTGTCTGACTCTGTGCGACCCCATAGACAGCAGCCCACCGGGCTCCCCGGTCCCTGGGATTCTCCAGGCAAGAACACTGGAGTGGGTTGCCATTTCCTTCTCCAATGCATGAAAGTGAAAAGTGAAAGTGAAGTCACTCAGTTGTGTCTGACTCTTAGCGACCCCATGGACTGTAGCCTATCAGGCTCCTCCGTCCACGGGATTTTCCAGGTAAGAGTACTGGAATTTTATCCCTAGTGTTAGGTAATTAGTTATAACTGTTGTATTCTGTAGTCATTGCTTTATAGCTTATAGCAAGCATCTTTAATTTTTCACAATGTACCTTCATGTGATATTATGCCTCTTCATATGCAGTGTTAGAATACTATCATTCCTTCCTTCTGACCTTTGCTATCATTGTTCTTTAATTTTTTTACTTTTGTGTACATTAGAAACTTTTCAATATATTTTTTCTTTGAACTAGGTTGTTATTCAAAGAAATTGAAATAATAAGAGAAAATATTTATGTTAGTTACACTTTCTGGTATTCTTTATTTTCACATGTACATTGAGATTTCTGTCAGGTATAAATTGTTGTCTGCCTGAATCACTTCATTTGCTATTTCTTTTGGTGAATGTCTGTTAGTAATGTACTCTTTCAGCTTTTATATTTCTGAAAAAATTTTATTTTACATTTTTTTAAAAAGATCTTTTTTTCTGGGTATCAAATTCTATTTCAGTGCCTTGCATATGTTGTTTTACACTCTTTTTTTGACTTGCATTCTTTTCTCTAGAAGTCTGCTATATTTCTTATCTTTGTTCTTTGGCCCAGAGTAACCTTAAAAATGGGCTTCCCAGGTGGCTCAGTGGTAAAGAATCCGTCTGCCAATGCAATAGATGCAGGAGACATGGGTTCAATTACTGGGTTGGGAAGATCCCTTGGAAAAGGAAATGGCAACCCACTCCAGTATTCTTGCCTGGAGAATCCCATGGACAGAAGAGCCTGGCAGGCTATAGTCTATGGGATCACAAAGAGTTGTATGTGACTGAGCACACACACACGCACGGCCTTAAAAATAGACCATGAAGGCCAGAAAATGACCTTCTTACATGCTTTCAAGATTTTCCCTTAATCATTGTTTTTATGCAGTCTCATTACAATGTGCTTTAGCTAGTTTTCTTCATGTTTCTTATTCTTGGATTTTGTTGAATTTCTTGGGTCTGTGAGTTTACAGTTTTTATTAAATTTCTGACCATTATTATTATTATTAATCACTATTATTTCTTCCTCCTACCTCAGGAACTCTAATTGCAAATATATGAGGCCACTTGAGATTTTCCTACATCTCACTGATACTCTGTTCATCTTTTTTTCAGGCTTTTTTCAATTATACTGTCATTTCAAAGAGTTTCTAATACGATGTCATTAAGTATACTAACGTAACAGTTTGAATCCTTTTGGGTCTTGCTTTAAGTTTTGTTAGGCAGGACTAGAACAGCTTTTAGCCTAGGGCTGATTTCCCCCCATTACCAAGGTAAAACTTGAGTATATACTAACTGAAAACCATGAATTATGAGGTTTTCTCCTCTGGTTTATGGAATCAGAAACTGGCTTTTTTTATGGGGAGATTGTCTCTTCTTTGGGTACTGTTTCCTCTGATCTCATTGAGCATTTCCTAGCTGTCTTGAGTCATTTCCCCACACACGGATATTGCTCAGAGCTCACTACAGACTCAGTGGACCATCTGCAGACCTGAAGAGCTTTCTATGAAGACTTGTCCTTCACAGTACTCTCCCCTGTAAACTCTGGTCACTTTGGTCTCCTTAGACTCTCAGGTCCATCTCTTCAACTGTAGGGCAATGCCAGTTCCACCTAAAATGTTCATTCCTGCTCCGCATTCTGGAAACTTTCTCTAGGCAATAAGCCATAAAAATTGTAGCACTCACTTCATTTGTTTCTTGTTGTTTAGTGTTCATTGTCTTTGTTCAATGTCTTGAAAATATTGTTTCATATTTGGTTCCCCCTCTCCCCTGCTGCCCCCAGCTGTTCTGCTAGTCTTATGGGATCTTAGTTTCCTGACCAGGAATTGAACCCAGACTGCAGCAGTGAAAGCACAAAGTCCTAACCATAGGACCACCAGGGAATTCTGTTTCATATATTTTGCGTGCGGTTTTCAGCTGTTTCAAGTGGGAAGGTAATTTTGGTCCATGTCACTTCATCTTATTGTACAGTGGAAGTTTTACAATCTTTCACTTAATTTTTGTTTTAAACTCAGTATTTGTTTAAGTAGAAATTCCTCTATTATATTTTAAGTGTCGTGTATTTCCTTGTTGAGGGACTTGATAGAAGGTGGTGGCTAGAACCTGTAGGCAAAAACAAAAGATGTTGTTTCCCAAAATGCAAATGAAGTACTGCCGAAATGAGAATGGGAGTCATTTGGAAATTAGAGTTCAGTTTACAAAAATTAATATTCCCACCTACACTTATCAATCTATTATGTAAATGTTGAGTTATTTAGTTCCCATGTTTCTGCATGTCTTATGAGCAAAGATACTAATTGATCTTTGGTTTTAGTTATCTTCTCAAATGTCTGTATACCAAACAGCTTGGAAGAAAGATATAAAATCTCCTTCTAGAACGGAAGACTGCTTTGCCTGTGGGTTGATGCATATAAGACGCCTCCCACTGGAGTCAAGTTTCGGCAGGTTTGCTTGTTGGCTGTTATAAAGGATTCAGGTGCCCTAGGCCTTCCTGTGAAACGACCCCTCGCATGTGCGGGTGCCACTTGGCCCTCTCCTCACTGCGTTTGGGAATCTGGGCTTGGGGAGCTGATACCAATAGTCTGAGGCTTTTGCTGCTTGTTGTGCCATGAATATTACATCCTTTATCTCTGACCCAGGAAACTTGTGTCTTCTGCCAAAATCTGTGAAACTGTGACAGGCTATTTTTTTGTTTACAAGGAGGGTAAAATATCAACTCCTTCATAGTTTTTGACAGTAAACTAGTATATTTTATCTAGGCTGCCGCAATTTGGCCTATGCTTCTTTATTCCAACAAGATCCCAACTTCTAGAAAATGGCAGAGATGGAAGGATGCGGGGGACATGGGAGAACTTGAAGTGAGTGGTTCTGGTAGGCCCATGTTCTGTGACTCCTGAGGAAGTGAAGTAATGTGCAAACATCAGGTCGTATTACAGTACTATATTTAAAATATATTTAAATATATATATTTAAATATTTAAGTATATATATATATATATGAGAAACGCTGGGCTAGAAGAAGCACAGGCTGGAATCAAGATTGCCGGGAGAAATATCAATAACCTTAGATATGCAGATGACACCACCCTTATGGCAGAAAGTGAAGAGGAACTCAAAAGCCTCTTGATGAAAGTAAAAGACAAGAGTGAAAAACTTGGCTTAAAGCTCAACATTCAGAAAACGAAGATCATGGCATCTGGTTCCATCACTTCATGGGAAATAGATGGGGAAACAGTGGAAACAGTGTCAGACTTTATTTTGGGGGGCTCCAAAATCACTGCAGATGGTGATTGCAGCCATAAAATTAAAAGACGCTTACTCCTTGGAAGGAAAGTTATGACCAACCTAGATAGCATATTCAAAAGCAAAGACATTACTCTGCCAACAAAGGTCCGTCTAGTCAAAGCTATGGTTTTTCTAGTAGTCATGTATGGATGTGAGAGTTGGACTGTGAAGAAAGCTGAGTGCTGAAGAATTGATGCTTTTGAACTGTGGTGCTGGAGAAGACTTGAGAGTCCCTTGGACTGCAAGGAGATCCAACAAGTCCATCCTAAAGGAGATCAGCCCTGGGTGTTCATTGGAAGGACTGATGCTGAAACTGAAACTCCAGTACTTTGGCTACCTCATGTGAAGAGCTGGTTCATTTGAAAGGACCCTGATGCTGGGAGGGATTGGGGGCAGGAGGAAAAGGGGGCAAGAGAGGATGAGATGGCTGGATGGCATCATGGACTCAATGGACATGAGTTTGGGTGAACTCCTGGAGTTGGTGATAGACAGGGAGGCCTGGGGTGCTGCGATTCATGAGTTCTCAAAGAGTCAGACACGATTGAGTGACTGAACTGAACTGATATATCCCCTATATTTAGGGGATATTCAATCTAAAGAAGCAAAGATATTACAAGGCAGGATAGCCAGACTCAACTGTTTAAAGAACTTTGAAACAAAAGATAGAAATATATGGTGTGGGGGACTTGCAAGATCTAGTCATTGTTCTAGTCCCATGTGGGTGCTGTGACCCACAGGGAGTGGGTAAGGAACTGCTGCCAAGGACAAATCTCATGTGCACATCACCAATGGCCATTCTGCCTTAGAGAGGAAAACCCCAAGTACAAAGGGCATAATCCCTCAACTTGGGCATAGGGCCAATGGAGGGTATCTTGGGATTGTCTCAGTGCCCCTCTGGCCTTAGCATTGTATTATCAGACTTGTTACTCCCTAGGACTTTCTTTCAGCAAGTGAGCAGTGCCTGGGGATAGGTCTCATCTCCACCACTCAGTTGGAGTAGAAATCCTTCAGCTCCCTCACCCCTTGGATTTGGTAAATTCCAGGCACATGTTCAGGGAATTCCCAGGGGACATTAGTGGTAAAGAATCTGCCTGCCAATAAGTGATGTGGAGTCAGGAAGATCTCCTGGAGTAGGAAATGGCAACCCACTCCAGTATTCTTGCCTGGAGAATTTCATGGACAGAGGGGCCTGGTGAGCTACATGCGGTCACAAAGAGTTGGACATGACTGAGCACACACACACACACACACACACACACAGGCACATGTGTCTGAATGGGTCTATACTTGAATTATTCACTGTTCCACTATGCACTGTTCATTCACTGCCTTTTCTTTTCTGTCTCACTTCACCTCTCTCCTTCCAGTGATTCCTGGGGCCACTTCCTCCTAAAACGCCTTGTACTTGAATCCTTACGTCAGAATCTGAGGGAAAGAGATAGAAATGGAATGAAAAATCACATTGGATGTACTGTCTCATTAAATTGGAGCATCAAAAAGGAAGCTGAGAATCCCCTCCGTGAGGCTCTGGGATTAAACAGTAATGTAGTTTCTGGCAAGAAGAATGAATTTTAAAAACGTTCCTTAGGACCGAGATATGAGTCCTCTGGAGGAGAGAAATGCTCTGGAAATCATGGCGTAACGCTTGTTCAGGAACATAAAACAGATGTCTGTAAAACCCTATCAGTGAGGCCGGGAGCCCAGAGGGCTTTGATGGTTCCAGCCTTGTGCTTTATTTGCTGGCAAGCTATTTCAGACTTGCCAGAGCTCCTGGGGTTACCATAGTATTTGTAAACAAAGCTCTGTGGTCAACACACTCTGGGGCGGTACAACAATGCAAAGGGAATTTTCGGTGAGGCAGGGTGCTTTTGCTGGGAAAGCCTTGGAAAATGACATCTTGAAAAGGTCACGAAACACGAAGCAATGGAACTGGGCTGCCTTGCTGATTGAGACCAGCCATTCACTTGACCCTATTCCCTCCCTCGCTGCTCCCAGCATCCCCTTCCCTGCAGATGTTTCACGGCTCCTCCATGTAGACAGGAAGTCAAAGTCATATGAGAAAATGTCCCAGGTGCTACAGGGATGTGGCCAGAGGGACAACCCCTGGGTTCTCTGAAAATCAAGGTCATAGAGCCTTCTGCTGAACCATTCAAAACTGCCCGCTCTTCTCTCTCCTCTAAAAGATGCTAAGTCCACAAACAGGTGTTGCACACCTACAAAATGCCAGATGCTGAGGGCTATAAAGATGATGAAGATACAGTTCTTGTCCCCAGAAGATCACTGTCTGGAAGTGATGGTGGGGGCAATGACACCAGCACTGGGCCCATCGGAGGAGGTCAAGAGAGGAGACAGGGGGGATCTGAGAGCTGCTGAGTCCTACTTGAAAGACAGGATGGACTGACCATCCTAGTATTTCTTGAGCACTTTCAGTGTGCCAGGCACCATCTAAGTGCATACATGTATTAACTAATAAACAAATGCATAAGACAAATACTATGACTATCCCCAGATGGATTAACTGTAGTGAAATTAACTTGCTTATCACTTCATGAGAAATAGATGGGGAAACAGTGGAAACAGTGTCAGACTTTATTTTTGGGGGCTCCAAAATCACTGCAGATGGTGACTGCAGCCATGAAATTAAAAGACGCTTACTCCTTGGAAGGAAAGTTATGACCAACCTAGATAGCATATTCCAAAGCAGAGACATTACTTTGCCAACAAAGGTCCATCTAGTCAAGGCTATGGTTTTTCCAGTGGTCATGTATGGATGTGAGAGTTGGACTGTGAAGAAGGCTGAGCGCCGAAGAATTGATGCTTTTGAACTGTGGTGTTGGAGAAGACTCTTGAGAGTCCCTTGGACTGCAAGGAGATCCAACCAGTCCATTCTGAAGGAGATCAGCCCTGGGTGTTCTTTGGAAGGAATGATGCTAAAGCTGAAACTCCAATACTTTGGCCACCTCATGCGAAGAGTTGACTCATTGGAAAAGACTCTGATGCTGGGAGGGATTGGGGGTAGGAGGAGAATGGGACGACAGAGGATGAGATGGTTGGATGGCATCACTGACTCGATGGATGTGAGTTTGAGTGAACTCCGGGAGTTGGTGATAGACAGGGAGGTCTGGCATGCTGCAATTTATGGGGTCAAAAAGAGTCGGACACGACTGAGCGACTGAACTGAACTGAACTGAACTGATGGCCACAGAGTCAGGATTCAATGCCTCAGAGCATCATCTTAATGTCCACACGGTCCTGCGGGGAACCATCTCTGGTAGGCTGCTCCCAGGCCGAGACTATGAGAAATGGGTGTGAATTAGTGATCTTTAATCCCTGGTAGCTTGGCTGGTAAAGAATTTGCCTGCAACATGGGAGACCTGGATTCAGCCCCTGGGTTGGGAAGATCCTCTGGAGGAGGGCATGGCAATGCATTCCAGTATTCTTGCTTGGAGAATTCCCATGGACAGAGGAGCCTGGTGGGCTACAGTCCATGGGTTGCAAAGGGTTGGACATGATTGAGAGACTAAGCACAGTACAGCAGATAGATCTTTAACATGTGTAACAGGTACTCCAGCAGAGTGTAGACAGAGTTTCCAATGATTCTAGATTCAGAGTTTCTAGATTCTAACCTAGATTAGAATCTAGGTTTTCCCAGGAAGAAACATCCAGAGATATTACAATACTGATAAACAAAATAACCACAGAGTTCCTATTTCAGGTAACTGCTTCTAGAACCTGTTTAAAAATCCCTCTTCTCCCAAAGATGATGAATAGGGTTCAGGTAGGTACCAGAGGTTTATTCTCTAAAATACAAATGAGATAGGATCCTAAGAGTTTAAAGAGCCATGGTATTAGTCCACTGTGCTTCTGACAGCCAGTCATTATTTTTACCCTGAAAATGGGGAAATTCGAGGGTTTGGGAGAAGAAGGGCCTTAAACAAGACCTGGTTTGTGAAGGCTGGCCTGAGGCAGAGCTGAAAAGAAGCCATTTTTCAGAAGGAAAAAATACCAAGAAAGGATAAGCATGTATTTAAACTGGAATGCTCAAAATTCTCCAAGCCAGGCTTCAACAATACGTGAACCATGAACTTCCAGATGTTCAAGCTGGTTTTAGAAAAGGCAGAGGAACCAGAGATCAAATTGCCAACATCTGCTGGATCATGAAAAAAGCAAGAGAGTCCCAGGAAAACATCTATTTCTGCTTTATTGACTATGCCAAAGCCTTTGACTGTGTGGATCACAATAAGCTGTGGAAAATTCTGAAAGAGATGGGAATACCAGACCACCTGACCTGCCTCTTGCGAAACCTATATGCAGGTCAGGAAGCAACAGTTAGAATTGAACATGGAACAACAGGCTGGTTCCAAACAGAAGAGGAGTACGTCAAGGCTGCATATTGTCACCCTGCTTATTTAACTTATATGAAAAGTACATCATGAGAAATGCTGGGCTGGAAGAAGCACAAGCTGGAATCAAGATTGCCGGGAGAAATATCAATAACCTCAGATATGCAGATGATACCATTCTTATGGCAGAAAGCTAAGAGGAACTGAAGAGCCTCTTGATGAAAGTGAAAGAGGAGAGTGAAAAAGCTGGCTTAAAACTCAATGTTCAGAAAACTAAGATCATGCCATCTGGTCCCATCACTTCATGGCAAATAGATGGGGAAACAGTGGAAACAGTGACAGACTTTATTTGGGGGGGCTCCAAAATCACTGAAGATGGTGACTGCAGCCATGAAATTAAAAGATGCTTGCTCCTTGGGAGATATGCTATGACCAACCTAGACAGCATATTAAAAAGCAAAGATGTTACTTTGCTAACAAAGGTCCATATAGTTAAAGCTATGGTTTTTCCAGTAGTCACGTATGGATGTGAGAGTTGGACTATAAAGAAAGCTGAGTGGCCAAAGAATTGATGCTTTTGAACTGTGGTGTTGGAGAAGACTCTTGAGAGTCCCTTTGACTGCAAGGAGATCCAACCAGTCCATCCTAAAGGAGATCAGTCCTGAATATTCCTTGGAAGGACTGATTTGAAGCTGAAACTCCAATAGTTTGGCCACCTGATAAGAAGAGCTGATTCATTTGAAAAGACCTTGATGCTGGGAAAGATTGAAGGCTGGAGGAGAAGGGGACGACAGAGGATGAGATGGTGGGATGGCATCATGGACTCAATGGACGTGAGTTTGAGTAAACTCTGGGAGTTGGTGATGGACAGGGAGTCTTGGCATGCTGCAGTTCATGGGGTCGCAAAGAGTCGGACACGACTGAGCGACTGAACTGAACTGAACTGAAACCAGAATGAGCATTTTGATACTGGAGAGATTGGGTGATTCCAGGCAAGACAAGTCTTGCTTAGAGAAAGTAGAAATAATGAGGGGGAAAAATGGCCTTCTAACAGATAGGTGATGAATGTGATCTGCGGGCTTCAAGTTCAAGGAGGAATCCTGGGCTAGGATGAAAAAGGGTCTGCTCCTTCAAGACCAAGATGGGACAAAAGGAATGACCTCAGCCTTGGTCAGAGGCTTGGAAGTCAGCAGTGCTAGCCAGTGGGGCAGTAGCTTTGAGGGTCAGGATCTTCAGCAGGGGCCTGTGGCCTGGCAGAAAGAAGGAAGATGGGGAGTGCCCAGATAGAGCTGTTTTAAAATGTTCTTTAAACTGAAGCCAAGCCACTGAGTAATGTGCATGGCACTGAAAGGTTCTCCCTGTGAAATTCCCCACACTGCAGCCATTTATTTGGGATCTTGAGCAGACAGTATGTGCTGGTCTTAAAAAGGCCAGATCCAGAGGGGAGAGAAGGAGAGGAAAATTAGCCCTCAATATGCTCATCAAGGGGGACTCCTTTCTAAATACCTTACTTCCCTCCTTTCATCTTTTAAAAAGGTAACACAGTTTTTTAAGGAATCTCCACACTGTTCTCCATAGTGGCTGTACTAGTTTGCATTCCCACCAACACTGTAAGAGGGTTCCCTTTTCTCCACACCCTCTCCAACATTTATTATTTGTAGGCTTTTGGATCGCAGCCATTCTGACTGGTGTGAAATGGTACCTCATAGTGGTCTTGATTTGCATTTCTCTGATAATGAGTGATGTTGAGCATCTTTTCATGTGTTTGTTAGCCAAACTGGAAATAGAACTGCCTTATGATCCAGCAATCCCACTGCTGGGCATACACACTGAGGAAACCAGAAGGGAAAGAGACACGTGTACCCCAATGTTCATCGCAGCACTGTTTATAATAGCCAGGACATGGAAGCAACCTAGATGTCCATCAGCAGATGAATGGATAAGAAAGCTGTGGTACATATATACAATGGAGTATTACTCAGCCATTAAAAAGAATTCATTTGAATCAGTTCTAATGAGGTGGATGAAACCGGAGCCTATTATACAGAGTGAAGTAAGCCAGAAGGAAAAACACCAATACAGTATACTAACGCATATATATGGAATTTAGAAAGATGATAACAATAACCCTGTGTACGAGACAGCAAAAGAGACACTGATGTATGGAACAGTCTTATGGACTCTGTGGGAGAGGGAGAGGGTGGGAAGATTTGGGAGAATGGCATTGAAACATGTAAAATATCATGTATGAAACGAGATGCCAGTCCAGGTTCAATGCACGATACTGGATGCTTGGGGCTAGTGCACTGGGACGACCCAGAGGGATGGTATGGGGAGGGAGGAGGGA
This sequence comes from Bos indicus, assembly GCF_029378745.1. Classification (NCBI taxonomy): domain Eukaryota; kingdom Metazoa; phylum Chordata; class Mammalia; order Artiodactyla; family Bovidae; genus Bos; species Bos indicus. Next base: position 37,660,115 of record NC_091779.1, read on the forward strand.
GGAGGGTTCAGGATGGGGAGCACATGTATACCTGTGATGGATTCATTTTGATATTTGGCAAAACTAATACAATTATGTAAAGTTTAAAAATAAAATAAAATTTAAAAAAATAAATAAATAAAAAGGTAACACATATATATAATTTAAAAAGTCAAGAGGCATATATAATTTGTTAGAAAAGCAGAAAATTGTATAACATGACTGAATCAGGAGGGCATTTGGGGAGCTCTGACTCTAAAATATAGACTTTCACCCAATCCTGTTGATTTCAGCTACTCTATTTGGCCCCAATTTCTGGAGGTGCCTTTTGCTATTCATTGCTAAATTTTCTAAGGTTTTCTTGGTGCAAATCAAACTGGTTCTCAGCTTTCTGGCTTAGGGAATACATTCATGTATTTTCTATTTTCTGAAATTTTGCTCTGAGTGCCTCCTCTCATGGACTACTTGCCTTTTAGATTTATGGTTTAAGAAAATAATCTCTTTACTGGCATTTTTAGTAGTGTTTTGGGAGGGAAAGAAAGTAGATGGCTGTGTTCAGTCTGGTCTGTGGATTTTTACCAGAAGTCATCTTTCTCCACTAAAAAAAATTTCTTTTTAGTTGGTGACAATGACGATAGTAGGAGCCAATATAAGTGGGATATGTGTGTTCAGTTGAGAGTCTCTCTAGTTGGTCAGTCAGTCTGTCCATCTATATCTTAGGAAGGGCCAGATCCCCATGCTTAGGAATTCTTGTCTATGTTAGTCACAACCAACATTAAACATGCCAACATTCACATTATAGGGGTCATAGAAGAAGAAGAAAAAAAAGAAAGAGCCTGAGAAAATATCTGAAGAGATGATAACTGAAAACATCCCTAATCTGGGAAAGAAAGCAGTCATCCAAGTACAGGAAATGTAGAGAATCCCATACAAGGTAAACCCAAGCAGAAACACATATTAATCCAACTGACAAAAATGAAAGACAAAAAGAATGTATGTTAGTCACAAGTTTTAGTTAATCTTGGTTTATAGGGAGATATTAAAGCAGAGGGGAAGTGGGAATGCAGAAATAAGATTATTTCATCATCTTTCAGGAGCAAATAGTTACTTCCCAGCCCCTCCTATATTTTGAAGGAAGCTTTTACCTACTGCTTTCTGAATCCATAGCTTAAAATTCTTATAATCAAAGGTGCAAGCCACAGGATCTCCAGGATGCAGAGTAACAGGGTTAGAGCTCTCCATTGGATAGATGCATCCATCTCAGGGTAGAGGCCCAATAACAGCTTCCCCACACTTATAGACTGACTCTCACTTAGGGAAAAGCCAATGAGACGTGACAAGAATTAGCAGCTTTCTCTTCAATACATGGGAAAAGGCAGAAATTCTAGTTTGTGTGCTAGCAGGAACTCAGGAAAAGAAGAAAAATACTCCTCCCCTTTACACTTTCTACTACCAATGACTCTTTGTTTGGGGATACAAATACATTCAAGCAAGGACTACATCCTCGTTCATAGCAGAACCTGAGTGGTGAGTCTGCAGACTCTGTGAACCTGGGGTCCAAGATGGCAGCAGGCAGGTTGTTGAAAGTATGGCTGCTACAGGAAAACCCACCTAGCTTCCCAGTGTCAACAGTTGGTGGGCCCTTGAACACACCCACAGCCAGGGCAAGAGTGCTGTTCCCAGGGTCAATGGCACACGTAAGCTGACTCACAGGTTAAAGGGAGTGGAGTCTGACGAAGCATCTCTAAGGATGCAGCTTCTCTGGATGTTTGTCTCAGCACCTCATGCCACATGCTCCATTTTACAACCTTCTCTGCCAAGACTTGGAATGACTCAAGACTGTCCCTTCTCAAAATTAGTCAGCTCTCTTCAACGGCAACCAGGAAGTTCAAGCAAGAGTGTTCAGTCCAGTCTTGGGAGCTGGAACTAGCATTACCTAGGACTTAATCCATTTCCCAGAGTCATTCCAGAGATTTGGGGCAGCATTTCCTATGGAGCAGGAGGTTTAGCAATCAAATGAGGATACTAGTTAAAACTAGAGCTCACCCCAGATTTCCCAAATTAATAATTTCTTGAGTTTTAGAGTGGGCATGCCTGGCCAACTTCACTTCCAAAAAGCAAGTTTCTCCCCTCCTGTACTGTTGGGGGGAATGTAATTTGAAGCCACCACTATGGAAAACAGTATGGAGGTTCCTTAAAAAGTAGAGTTACCATACGATCCAGCAATCCCACTGCTGGGCATATATCTGGAAAAGATGAAAACTCTAATCTGACAAGACACATGTACCCCAATTTTATAGCAGCTCTATTTACAATAGCCAAGACATGGAAGTAATCTAAATGTCCATTGACAGATGAATGTGGTGCATATATACAAAGGAGCATTACTCACTCATAATAAAGCATTTTCATCTGAAGCAAAATGGATGGACCCAGAGGTTATCATAGTAAGTGAAGTAAGTCAGACAGAGAAAGACAAATATCATATGATATCACTTACATGTAGAATCATTAATACAAAATGAACTTATTTACAAAACAGAAACATACTCACAGACATAGAAAACAAACTTATGGTTACCACATGGAAGTTGGGGGGAGGGATAAATTAGGAATTTGAGATTAGTGGATACATACCAGGTGGTGCAGTGGTAAAGAATCCATCTGCCAATGTAGGAGACGTGAGTTCTATCCCTGAGTCAGGAAGATCCCCTGAACAAGGAAATGGCAACCTGCTTCAGTATTCTTGCCTAAAAAATTCGACGGACAGAGGAGTCTGGCAGGGTCCATGGGGTCTCAAAGGATCAGAGATGACTGAGTGCACACACACACACACACACATTTATAAAATAGGTAAACAGCAAGGATTTACTGTATAGCACAGATAACTATATTCAATATCTTGTAGTAACCTAAAATAGAAGAATCTGAAAAAGAATATATTTATATATATTACATATATTGTGTGTAATATATATATTATATATTATAATGTTGTTCAGGCATCCAGTCATGTCCTACTCTTTGTGACCCCATGGACTGCAGAGTGCCAGGCCTCCCTGTCCCTCACCATCTCCTGGAGTTTGCCTCTCATTGTATTGGTGATGTTGTCCAGCCACCTCATCCTCTGATGTCTTCTTCTCCTTCTGCCCTCAATCTTTCCCAGCATCAGGGACTTTTCTAGTGAGTTGTCTGTTCACATCAGGTGACCAAAATACTGATGCTTCAGCTTCAGCTTCAGCATCAGTCCTTCCAGTGAAGAGTCAGGGTTGATCTCCCTTAAGATTGACTGGTTTGATTTCCTTGCTGTCCAAGGGACTCTCAGGAGTCTTCTCCAGCACCACAGTTCAAAGGCATCAATTCTTTGGCATTCTGCCTTCTTTACCGTCCAGCTCTCACAACCATACGTGACCACTGGGAAGACCGTAGCCTTGACCATACGGACCTTCACTGACAGAGTAGTGTCTCTGTTTTTCAACACACTAACTAGGTTTGTCACCACATTATATATTATGTACATCACTGAATCACTAGCTGTATACCTGAAGCTAACACAATGTTGTACATCAACAGTACTTCAATTTATAAAAGGCTCTCAGTTAGTTCTTATACGTATTAAGTATCTGAAAACTTTCGGGGCAGTCTCCCAACTTGCAGATGATAAGATTCACCTACTTTCTAGGCTATTCCCCCAAAGATTTGATTCAGAGCATCTGAGACGGAGTGTGGGAATTTGTATTAATATTTTCAGCAGGTACCCCATGTGAGGGCTTCCCTGGTGGCTCAGTGGTAAAGAATCCACCTGCCAATGCAGGAGACCCAGGTTCCATCCCTGGGTTGGGAAGATCCCCTGGAGAACGGAAAGGCTACCCACTCCAGTTTTCTTGCCTGGAGAATCTCATGGACAGAGGAGCCTGGTGGGCTATAGTCCATGGGGTCGCAAAGAGTCAGACATGACTGAGCAACTAAAACAACAGCAACAGTAGGAGATCCTTAACCCAAGGTTATGGCACGTGTGATTACTCAAGGGCGGGCCCAGGGCTTCTCCATCTGGTTTCCCTCAGAATTACCTGAGGAGTTTAAAGAAGTACATACACCTAGTCCACTTGTGATGACTTCAATTTAGTTGATTCTTTTCCAGATGATTATAATTACTATGCAGACATCTGAACTAGAAGTCCCACCCATGCCTTACTTCAAATGGGTCTGATTCCCAAGGATTGGAGAGGGCAGTTTTGACTGCTGAGCAGAAAGTATTTGGAAAGATCCTCTTTTCTCTTCTGGAGCAGGAATCCACTTGAGAAACAATGATGGCAGCTTCGAGTCAGTTTACAATTGCCACAGCACTTTTGATTTGATTTGATTGTCACAATGTGGGGTTGTGACATGGATACGTTCATACTGTCAATTTAAGGGTGAAAAGCTTGAGGATCAGAGAGGCTCAGAAACCTGCCCAACGGTCCCACAGCCTGTCTGTGGGTATGTATGGGAGTAGCTTTTTGTCTCTGGTCCGTTTAAGCAGAAAATGAATAAAGAAAGGAGCTTTTGCCCAAGGGATTGGGGAGCACTGTTGTGGGTCTCAAGCTAGGGCTTGGAGAGGAAAGAGGAGGAAACAGTTCTGATGCTAATTTATTTGTTCCTGCTGCTGCTGAGAGCCTGGAGTTAGATGCTTCCTTTGAAGTCTCCAGGATGAACATGACCTAAACCAGACTACACTTGGCTGCGGCCAGATGGAGGCCACACTTTGCAGCCCTTGACTGAGGACAGGGTGAGTTGGGGCCACACAGCACATTTTCTTCTGTATGAAGCCTGCTGGCCTTTGGGAGACTGATCCTTGACTTCATTAGTAGCAGCGAGCGCGGCCAAGCGGACCCAACCACCCAGACCATAACAACAGTGACATAATAACCGCTGACATTTCACAACTTCTCCCAGGCTCCGGAAGTGGGAAAGCTCTCAGAGAGGGGAATTCTTTTCCCTGTGGCCCTTCACCGGAGCCCACACCAAACGACTGCTAGGCTAGGACTTACTGTATGGCAATAGGGACCCTGAGGCCTACCTGGGGCCTAACTGACATGGACTGAGAGACCAGGAAACTCTCTTATCTGCATGACGGGGGCTGGGTGGCATGGCCCCTTGGACTCACATTCACAGGAGAACAGCCCTAGCCATTCCAGCCAGGGAGGTCCTTGGGAGAAACAGAAAGCGCAGAGAGGAGTAATGAGGCCCTCAGCACCTTTCACCAGGCCTGGGCTTGACATCCACATACCCTTTGCTTGCTATTGTAATGAAGGGGAAAACCAGTGAGGGGCAATGTGTGAGTGGAGCCGGGGGGTGATCCAAGCGTGGCCAGCTCCCTGGAAGGCTTGATTGTATTGGCCGGCATTTCTTTGGCTGCCAGCTTATTTGGATCCAGAAATGGCATGGAACTGCTGGCACTGGAAGTCTCTTTACCACACACTGGGAAATAATCCCAAACAGTCAGAGCAAGCCACGGGGCTGAGGTTTGGCTAGGTGTGCGGGTGGAGCGAGCAGAAAGAAGCAAGGCAGTGAAAGAATTCCCAGTCAGGAGGAGACAATATATGCTTTCTAATCTCTTTCATCATGAAGTCGCCCCTGCCCCTCCTGAGTGAGCGGGCCCTGGGAGGAGGAGTGAATGAAGGTGGAGGGGAGAGAGAGAAGATGGGAGGGTAGAAACAAACTGTAGTAAGGAAAGGGACCCTGGGGACAGAGAGAGAGGGATGCAGCTCAGCTTTCACGCTTCTGGGATGTGCGTCCATGTGTACACACACACACACACACACACACACACACACACACACCTCTTTGCCAGCTTCTAGCCTGCAAGTTAGCCAAGAATTTTCAGATCGTTCATCTTAAGCATCCGCTCATTGCTCTTCAGTTTCTCAGTCATGTCTGACTCTTTGCGACCCCCTGGACTGTAGCACACCAGGCTCCCCTGACCTTCAACATATGGAGTTTACTCAGATTCCAATGGTGAATGCTATCTAACCATCTCATCCTCTGCTGCCCCCTTCTCCTTATAGTCACCAAGAAAAGGATTTCTTTCTGTCTTTGAGTCCCATTCCTTAAACCACGTTAATATGGTTGTGTTACACTTAATAGGTGATTTCATGTTTACTTACTTCCCCCTGTGCGCCACCTTTTGACTAAGTGAGCAGACACGTCTTCATGGCTGAGAAAGCTCTGTGGCATTTATTTCCTCCTCCCCACCCCTGAAGAAGCACACAGGCTCCTTTGCACATACCAGGAGCTTCATAAATGCCTGATTGTCGATGTCCTTGCAGGAAGGAAGAGTCCGTGTCTCTCCTGGGCTGTGTCACCGAGCAGCTGGGTTTGGCCAGGGGCCCAGCGGCAGTTCTAATGATGTGAGCCTTTTCTTGGGTTCCTGAATATTCAGCCCGCAGAGCAGTCACCTGGTCCCAGGAAGCTCGGTGTCTTCTCTCATCCTGAACTTCCCCATGTGGCCAGCTGTAGCTCCGGACCCTGCAATAGGGTTGTCCTTGGGGCTTCTCTTCCAGGCCCGAGTTCTAGGTGACACTGTTCTCATGTGTTACTTCTGCTATTTTTGCTAATCTGACTTCCTTGGCTGGGGCCCAGCAAAGGCTTCTGTAAGCCCTGTGCTCTGAGCCAAGGCAAGTCATGATATAGTAAAGATCCTGTGAAACCAGAATACTCAACTGCATGCTTTGAAGAGAATTTCAGAAAGTACTCCGAGTTTCCAAGCTTGCCATCTGTGGCAATTTCTTTCCCCCCAGCAGCCCCACCCTTACTGATTAATGAGATGCCCTGGCTCACTCAGAACTGCATTCCAGTCCCCTTGCCATCTCCTAGGGGAGAGGGAACACACACCTGGCTGTGGTCACGCCTACTTGGAGTTTACACCCCGCAAAGAATTCCTAAGAAACCTAACAATCTGGTAAATTAGAGAGGCTCAGGCTCTCGGGTTCTTACAGACTCACCACTGAAATGCTTTACAACCTTGGCCTTAGCCCCTCAAACACTAACCCAGGAGAGGGCTGAGGCCCTGTGTCAGTACCTCTAGAGAACATGCAAAGATATAAGGGGTTTGGGGGAATAATAAATCCCAATGGCAATGGGAGAAGGCTGAGTCTTCCCAGGTAGATCTTGGTCCTGAATTTGGGATATGTTCGTGTAGAGGGGATAGGAGTCCAATGGAGCCTGATCTTTCCCCCAGTTGGCCTGTGAGGGCTTTCTCACAAGAAAGATGCTGCTGCCTGGCCTTGGGAATTCTGGTGTCTTGTAGAGGCTGGGGGTGGGGGGGTCTTCCTACCTGGAAGCTGTGCTCCCTGGAGTCAAATTCCTAAGGACTAGACTTAGGATAATGTAGAAGGTGCGAGTGGGGACATTTGCTGGGACATTCAAGGTTATAAAACTCCTGGAGAACTGGAGGATCTTACTTCTTTTGTATGGTTGTTTAGTATATCACCACAGCCATAACCTATCACAGTTCTTCTAAACTTTGAAGTACTTAAGAATGACCTGAGAAACTCATCAAAAAGGCAGAATCCCTGAGATTCCAGCTGAGGCCCAGCTGAGGCCCACCTGGTCAGACACAGACAGTCTACAAACTATACTGTGGAAAATCCAAAGTTGATCGATTCCAAGGCCAGATGCTGTTTCTCAGAGACTTTCATCAGCCTCACCACCCTCACCACCCCCCTTCCCCGTCTGGTGAATGTTTGGTGTCTAGTGGTCCAGGTTCAACTCACTGTGATGCCAGCATGTTCCTCACTAGATAACATCAGCCAAGGACCCCAGCGATGGCAAAATATATGTACATGTGTGACTCTTGAACACTTGAAACACGGTAGTGAGACTAAGGAACTGAAAATATCTTTTTGTTGCATTTAACTAATTTTGGGGGGAACTTTTTATTTTGTATTGGGGTACAGAGTCACATATAACTGAAGAACTAACTCACTTTCATCAGTTCAGTTCAGTTCAGTCACTCAGTCGTGTCCGACTCTTTGCCACCCCATGAACTGCAGCATGCCAGGCCTCCCTGTCCATCACAAACTCCCGGAGTTCACTCAGACTCATGTATATCGAGTCAGTGATGCCATCCAGCCATCTCATCCCATTTGTCCCCTTCTCCTCCTGTCCACAATCCCTCCCAGCATCAGAGTCTTTTCCAATGAATCAAATCTTTGCATGAGATGGCCAAAGTTTTGGAGTTTCAGCTTTAGCATCATTCCTTCCAAAGAACACCCAGGACTGATCTCCTTTAGAATGGACTGGTTGGATCTCCTTGCAGTCCAAGGGACTCTCCAGAGTCTTCTCCAACACCACAGTTCAAAAGCATCAATTCTTCAGCACTCAGCTTTCTTCACAGTCCAACTCTCACATCCATACATGACTACTGGAAAAACCATAGCCTTGACTAGATGGACCTTTGTTGGCAAAGTAATGTCTCTGTTTTTGAATATGCTGTCTAAGTTGGTCATAACTTTCCTTCCAAGAAGTAAGCTTCTTTTAATTTCATGGCTGCAGTCACCATTTGCAATGATTTTGGAGCCCCAAAAAATAAAGTCTGACACTGTTTCCACTGTTTCCCCATCTATTTGCCATGAATGATGGGACCAGATGCCATGATCTTAGTTTGCAGAATGTTGAGCTTTAAGCCATCTTTTTCACTTTCTTCTTTCACTTTCATCAAGAGGCTTTTTAGTTCCTCTTCACTTTCTGCCATAAGGGTGGTGTCATCTGCACATCTGAAGTTATTGATATTTCTCCTGGCAATCTTGATTCCAGCTTGTGTTTCTTCCAGTCCAGCGTTTCTCATGATGTACTCTGCATAGAAGTTAAATAAGCAGGGTGGCAGTATACAGCCTTGGCGTACTCCTTTTCCGATTTGGAACCAGTCTGTTGTTTCATGTCCAGTTCTAACCATTGCTTCCTGACCTTCGTATAGGTTTCTCAAGAGGCAGGTCAGGTGGTCTGGTATTCCCATCTCTTTCAGAATTTTCCACAGTTTATTGCGATCCACACAGTCAAAGGCTTTGGCATAGTCAATAAAAGATAATTAACAATGTTGGCCTAGTTTCAGGTAAATAGCACAAGGACTCAGCTATACATATACACATATCCACTCTCCCCCAAACACCCTTCCTATCCAGGCTGCCATATAACATTGAGTAGAGTTCTATGTGCTACATGGTAGGTCCTTGTTGGCCATTCATTCTAAATATAGCAGTGTGTATATGTCCATCCCAAACTCCCTAACTATCCCTTCCCCAGCAACCATAAGTTAGTTCTCTTAAGTCTGTGAGTCTCATTCTGTCTTGCAAGTAAGTTCATTTGTATTATTTCTTTTTAGATTCCACACATAAGGGATGTCATATATTTCTATTTCTCTCTTATTTCTCTCAGTATGACACTCTCCAGGTTTATCCATGTTGCTATAAATGGCATTTTTTCATTCTCTTTAATGGTTGAATAATGTTCCATTGTATATGTGTACCACATCTTCTTTATCCATTCTTCTGTCAACAGACAATTAGGATGCTTCCATGTCTTGGTTATTGTAAACAGTGTGAAATGAGCACAGGGGTGCATATATCAGACAATGTTTTTCTCTGGATAAATATCCAGGAGTGGCATTGCAGGGTGATATGGTAACTCTAGCTTTAGTTTTTAAAAGAACTCCATATGGTTCTCCATAGTGGCTGTACCAATTTATATTCCCACCAACAGTGTAGGAGGGTTCCCTTCTCTCCATACCCTCTCCAGCATTTATTGTTTGTGGGTTTTTTGGTGATAGCCATTCTGACTGGTGTGAGGTGATATCTCATTGTAGTTTTGATTTGCATTTCTCTAATAATTAGTGAAGTTGAGCATCTTTCCATGTGCCTATTGTCCATCTGTATGTCTTCTTTGGAGAAATGTCTATTTAAGTCTTTTGCCCATTTTTGGAATAAGTTTTTGTTTTGATGCTGTTAAACATCATGAGCTGTTTGTAAGTTTTGGAGACTAATTCCTTATCAGTCTTATCATTTGCAAATATTTTCTCCCAATCTGTAGGTTGTCTTTTTGTTTTGTTTATTGTTTCCTTTGCTGTGCAAAAGCTTATAAGTTTAAGTAGGTCCCATTTGCTTATTTTTGTTTTTATTTCCATTATTCTGGGAGATGGTGCAAAAAAGATATTGTTGTGATTTATGTCAGAGACTGTTCTGCCTATGTTTTCCTCTAGGAGTTTTATAGTGTCCAGTCTCACATTTACATCTTTATTCCATTTTAAGCTTATTTTTGTGTATGGAGTTAAAGCATGATATAATTTCATTTTTTAACATGTAGGTGTCCAGTTTTCCCAGCACCATTTGCTGAAAAGACTGTCTTTCCAACATTGTGTAGTCTTGCCTCCTTTGTCATAGATTGATTGGCTATAGGTGCATGGGATTATTTCTGGGTTTTTAATCATGTTCCATTGATCTATATTTCTATTTTTGTGCCAGTACCATACTGTTTTGAAGACTGTGGCTTTGGAGTATAGTCTGAAGTCAGGGAATCTGATTCCTACAGCTCCATTTTTCTTTTTCAAGATTGCTTTGGCTATTTGGAGTCTTCTGTGTCACCATACAAATCTGGGGTTATTTTGTTGTTGTTGTCGTCCTATTCTATGAAAAATGCCCTTGGCAATTTGATAGGAATTGCATTGAATCTGTAGACTACCTTGGGTAGTATAGTCATTTTGACTGCTGCTCTTAGGTGACTTTCATCATCCTCCCCATTTGAGGAATATTTCATGTCTAGTGGTCCAGGTTCAACTCACTGTGATGCCAGCATGTTTCTCACTAGATCACATCAGTCAAAGACCCCAGTGATGGCAAAATATATGTACAGTATGTGACTCCTGAACACCTGAAATAGGGTAATGAGACTAAATAACTGAAAATTTCTTTTTGTTGCATTGCAACTAATTTGAATTTCTTTTTTTTTTTTTTTAAGTACATCTATTTATTTGGCTATGCCACTTCTTGGTTGCAACACTCATGATCTTTGATCTTGGTTGTGACATGTGAGATCTTTAGTTGTGGCATGTGGGATCTAGTTTCCTGACTAGGGACTGAACGTGGGCCCCCTGCATTATGAACACAGAGTCTTAGCCACTGGACCACCAAGGAAGTCCCTGAATTTCAATTTAAATAGCTACATGAGTCCCGTGTCTATGTGCTGAGTAAGGCAGAACTAGGCCAGGAAAAAACCTGATCAGCTCCTGATCTCAAATCAGATCACTTCTCATCAACCCTATTGGAAAACGCCAAGTCCAAGACCTGGGAGAATCTGAACATATGCCTAAAACAACTTGGACAATTCACCTGGACAATTCAAGAATTGGCCACCTCTCCCACCCATGCCTGCACCCACATGGTACCAGACTCTACAGTCACAGCATGCTTCCACTTACAGAGGCCCCATCCTGGCCTTGCGAATTCTGGTGTCTTGTAGAGTCTGGGGCCTCTATAAGTGGAAAGCAAATTGCCAACATCCGTTGGATCATATGTGAGACAGCAAAAGAGACACAGATGTTGTCAATTTGCTTTCCATTTATAGAGGCCCCAGCCTCTACAAGACACGAGAATATGCGAGACAGCAAAAGAGACACAGATGTATAGAACAGTCTTTTGGACTCTGTAGGAGAGGGGAGGGTGGGATGGTTTGGGAGAATGGCCCTGAAACATGTATATTATCATATGTGAAATGGATCACCAGTCCAGGTTCGATGCATGAAACAGGGTGCTCAGGGCTGGTGCACTGGGATGACCCAGAAGGATGGGGTGGGGAGTGAGGTGGGAGGGGGGTTCAGGATGCGGAACACATGTACACCTGTGGCGGATTCATGTCAATGTATGGCAAAACTAATACAATATTGTAAAGTAATTAGCCTCCAATTAAAATAAATACATTTATATTAAAAAAAGAAAAAGCAAGAGAATTCCAGAAAAAAACATCTAATTATGCTTCATCAGCTACGCTAAAGCCTTTGACTGTGTGGACCACAAGTTGTGGAAAATTCTTAAAGAGATGGGAATACCCGACCACCTTACCTGCCTCCTGAGACATCTGTATGCAGGTCAAGAAGCAATGGCTAGAACTGGACATGGAACAACAGACTGGTTCCAAATTGGGAAAGGAGTACGTTAAGGCTGTATATTGTCACCCTGCTAATAATAACTTATATGCAGAGTACATCATGTGAAATCTTGGGCTGGATGAAGCCCAAACTGGAATCAAGATTGCAGGGAAAATATCAATAACCTCAAATATGCAGATGACACCACCCAAATTGCGTCTATGGGGTCACACAGAGTTGGACACGACTAAAGTGACTTAGCAGCAGCAGCAGAAGAGGAACCAAAGAGCTTCTTGAAAGTGAAAGTGGAGAGTGAAAAAGCTGGCTTAAAATTCAACATTCAAAAAACTAAGATCATGGCATCTGATCCCATCACTTCATGGGAAATAGATGGAGAAACAATGGAAACCGTGACAGACTTTATTTTCTCAGGCTCCAAAATCACTGCAGATGATGACCACGGCCATGGAATTAAAAGATGCTTACTCCTTGGAAGAAAAGCTATGACAAACCTAGGCAGCATATTAAAAAGCAGAGACATTACTTTACCAACAAAGGTCCGTATAGTTAAAGCTATGGTTTTTCCAGTAGTCATGTATGGATGTGAGAGTTGGACCATGAAGAAGGCCGAGTGCCAAAGAATTGATGTTTTTCAAGTGTGGCGTTGGAGAAGACTCTTGAGAGTCCCTTTGATGGCAAGGAGATCCAACCAGTCAATCCTAAAGGAAATCAGTCCTGAATTCTCATTGGAAGGACTGATGCTTAAGCTGAAGCTTCAATACTTCGGCCACCTGATGGGAAGAGTCGACTCATTAGAAAAGACCCTGATTCTGGGAAAGATGAAGGCGGGAGGAGAAGGGGATGACAGAGGATGAGATGGTTGGATGGCATCACTGACTCAATGGCTGTGAGTTTGAGCAAACTCCAGTGGATGGTGAAGGACAGGGAAGCATGGTGTGCTGCAGTCCATGGGGTCACAAAAAGTTGGACACGACTAAATGACTGAATAACAAACTGGGAGGATTATGCTGCCTTTTCCAGTAATCCTGGGAGAGCAAGTATGAGTCTTTGTACCACTGAAAATGGGCAAAATTGAGGGTGATACTAAACCAAACCTTGGAGCTATATTGTCTGGCAGAATCCCAGAAACAGGGCACGGAGGCAGAGAATCTGGACCGTGAAGCCAGGATCTTGGGTTGAATCTTGCCTTGCAGAAGCTTGCCCCGTTCTGTATAACTCTGATTTATCCTCTAAATTTTAGTTTCCTCATCTGTAGAATGGGGATGATTACAAAGTTCAAGCTTTGTGGGGTTGTAAGTTAGCAGTTCTCAAACTCTTTGATCTTCTGCCTCCTTTGCATTCTTAAAATTAATAAGGGGATTTCCCTGGTGGTCCAGTGGCTAAAACTCCATACCTCCTCTGCAGGTGGCATGGGTTCGATCCCTGTTCAGGGATCTAGGATTCCCCATCATGTGCAGAATGGCCAAAATATGTAAAAACTTAAATAAAATTAATGAGGACTCTGCCACCATGAATAATTTTTTTGTGTGGGTAAATCTATCAATGTATGCTATACTAGAAATTAAAGATAAGGACATTAAGATATTAATTTACATAAATACAATAACCATCAAACCATTACATATTAATTTAACGTATTTTTTTGAAAACTAGCATGTTTTCCAAAACAAAACATAATTAGTAGAAAGTGTGACATTGTTTAACATTTTTGCAAATGTCTTTTGTGTCTGGCTTACCAGACAACAGCTACATTTTCACCCCAGCTTCTGAATTCCATCTGCCACAATATGTTGTTTTGGTTAATATATATGATGAAAATCTGCTCTCACTCAGGTATTTAATTTGAAAATAAAGGAAAATTTTCATAATCTTTTCAGGTAATTGTGAATATTTTCTTTGATGATACATAAAACTTTAAAAGCATGTTTATTGAAGTTTAGTTGCAACGTGGGATCTGAAACTGTATCAATAAACTTTTCATATATTTTATACAAAATCTATTGTTCTAGCACCCACTTTAAAAAACTATATTTATTTATGTATTTGGCTGTCCCAGGTCTGAGTTGCAGCACTCAGGATCCTCATTGCTGTATGTGGGATCTAGTTCCCTTACCAGGGATGGAACCCAGGCCCCCTGTGTTGGGAGAGTAGAGTCTTAGCCACTGGACCATCAGGAAAGTCCCCTATCATGCATTTTTAATGTATCTCTTACCTGTGTATAATTCTGTTACATCATGCATTAGTGATCTGGGAAATACTGGTTCATAAGTTGTGCTGATTTCCCAAATGTTATCATATTTATCATTTTTATCATATTTATCATTTTATCGTAGTTATATTTATTGTTGTTCAGTCACTCAGTTGTGTCTGACTCTTTGTGACCCCATGGACTGCAGCACAGCAGGCTTCTCTGTCCTTCACTGTCTCTTGGAGTTTGCCCAAAATCATGCCCATTGAGTCGATGGTGCCATCCAACCATCTCATCCTCTGTCATCCCCTTTTCCTCCTGCCCTCAACCTTTCCTGACTTCAGGGTCTTTTCTAATGAGTCAGCTCATCACATCAGGTGGCCAAAGTACTGGAGCTTCAGCTTCAGCAGCAGTCCTTCCAATGAATACTCAGGATTGACTTCTTTTAGGATTGACTGGGTTGGTCTCCTTGCAGTCCAGGGGACTCTCAAGAGCCTTCTCCAACACCACAGTTTAAAAGCATCAATTCTTTGGTGCTCAGCCTTCATTACGGTCCAACTCTCACACCTGTACATGACTAATGGAAAAACCATGGTCTTGACTGGACCTTTGTTGGCAAAGTAAGGTCTCTGCTTTTTAATATGCTGTCTAGTTTCGTCATAGCTTTACTTTCAAGGAGCAAGCATCTTTTAATTTTGTGGCTGTAGTCAACGTCCAAGGTGACTTTGGAGCCCAAGAAAATAAAGCTGGTCACTGTTTCCATCAAATCATTTACATGCATAGATCTCTATATGTTTTCATACATGTAAAAGCAAATAAATGATTAAATATATAAAAAGTAATAAAATTATCCATTTAATATTTCAAACTTTATTGACATAATATTAGTTATATTTTAAAAACTTATCTCTTTATTTATACAGCATTCAAAAAATTAATATTATATATATATTTTTTCTGTGTCAGATGTTGATTTTACTTACCTTGAGAAAAAACTTGGATTTTGTTGATCTTCTTTATTGCTGATTTTCTAATCCACTAAATCCTCACTTATCTTTGTCATTTCCTTCCTTCTACTTTATTTGGGATAGTTTGTTCACTTTCTAACTCTTTGAGTTGAATGCTCAATATTAATTTTCAACTTTCATTCTTTTTGAAAGCAATAAATCCTGGTAAAAACATGAATTGTGGCCTAATGTTGGTGTGGAGTTCCATTGTCTAACCAGTCCTTTTTCTAAAGAAGGAGGTGGATTAAAGTTCTCAACTTTTATGTAGGTGAGAAGGGGGCTGGGCAGAGATGAACTGACGGTAATGGAGGTGGGTTCCGGAGAGGGCGATGGCACCCCACTCCAGTACTCTTGCCTGGAAAATCCCATGGACGGAGGAGCCTGGTAGGCTGCAGTCCATGGGGTTGCGAAGAGTCGTACACGACTGAGCGACTTCACTTTCACTTTTCATTTTCATGCATTGGAGAAGGAAATGGCAACTTACCCCAGTGTTCTTGCCTGGAGAATCCCAGGGACAGGGGAGCCTGGTGGGCTGCCTTCTATGAGGTCGCACAGAGTCTGACACGACTGAAGCGATTTAGCAGCAGCAGCAGCAGCAGCAGCAGGAGGTGGGTTCTCAGCCACTCGACCCAGAAATCTCCTGCAGACAACCACCAGCAGGTGGCGCCAAACCGCAACAGGGACTGAGAAGAATTCAGAATTGGATTCTGTAGATCAGATCAGATCAGATCAGTTGCTCAGTCGTGTCCGACTCTTGGCGACCCCATGAATCGCAGCACTCTAGGCCTCCCTGTCCATCACCAACTCCCGGAGTTCACTCAGACTCACGTCCATCGAGTCAGTGATGCCATCCAGCCATCTCATTCTCTGTCGTCCCCTTCTCCTCCTGCCCCCAATCCCTCCCAGCGGCGCGCCATAGCGCAGGCGGCTGCGACATGGCGCGCCATAGCGCGGCCGAGAGGAGCCACCCCACGTCTGAGGTCAGGGGCAGAAGCCGGGAGGACCCCGTGCCTGAAGGGCGGCGGCCAAGAGGAGTTACCCCACGTCCGAGGTCAGGGGCAGCGGCCGAGAGTACTAGAATGCGACCGCGCAGGAACGGCCAAGAGGAGCTACCCTGCGTCAGAGGTCGGGGGGTGGGGGGGGGCGGCCGGGAGGACCTACCCCACGCCCCAAGCCTGAGGCCAGGGGTGACGGGCGGGAGAAGCTACCCCATGCCCCTAAGCCCGAGGCCAAGGGAGGCAGCGGGGAGGAGCAGCCGCAGGACCGAGGCCAGGGGCGGTGTCCGGGAGGACCAACCCCACGTCCAAGGAGCCGTGGCTGCGCGGGCGCAGGAGGGCCTAGAGGAGCCATCCCACATTGAAGGTCACGAAGGGCGGCGCTGAGGAGATACCCCTCGTCCAAGGTAAGGAGCAATGGCTGCGCTTTGCTGGAGCAGCCATGAAGAGATACCCCACGCCCAAGGTAAGAGAAACCCAAG
This sequence comes from Bos indicus, assembly GCF_029378745.1. Taxonomy (NCBI): domain Eukaryota; kingdom Metazoa; phylum Chordata; class Mammalia; order Artiodactyla; family Bovidae; genus Bos; species Bos indicus. The sequence goes on from NC_091779.1 coordinate 37,676,902, forward strand.
TAAGACGGTAGGTGTTGCAAGAGGGCATCAGAGGACAAACACACTGAAACCATACTCACAGAAAACTAGTCAATCTAATCACACTAGGACCACAGCCTTGTCTAACTCAATGAAACTAAGCCATGCCCCTGGGGCAACGCACGACGGGCGGGTCATGGTGGAGAGATTTGACAGAATGTGGTCCACTGGAGAAGGGAATGGCAAACCACTTCAGTATTCTTGCCTTAACCCCATGAACACTATGAAAAGGCAAAATGATAGGATACTGAAAGAGAAACTCCCCAGGTCAGTAGGGGCCCAATATGCTACTGGAGATCAGTGGAGAAATAACTCCAGAAAGAATGAAGGGATGGAGCCAAAGAAAAAACAATACCCAGCTGTGGATGTGACTGGTGATAGAAGCAAGGTCCGATGCTGTAAAGAGCAATATTGCATAGGAACCTGGAATGTCAGGTCTATGAATCAAGGCAAATTGGAAGTGGTCAGACAAGAGATGGCAAGAGTGAATGTCGACATTCTAGGAATCTAGCGAACTGAAATGGACTGGAATGGGTGAATTTAATTCAGATGACCATTATATCTACTACTGCAGGCAGGAATCCCTCAGAAGAAATGGAGTGGCCATCATGGTCAACAAAAGAGTCCAAAATGCAGTACTTGGATGCAATCTCAAAAACGACAGAATGATCTCTGTTTGTTTCCAAGGCAAACCATTCAATATCACAGCAATCCAAGTCTATACCCCAACCAGTAACGCTGAAGAAGCTGAAGTTGAACGGTTCTATGAAGACCTACAAGACCTTTTAGAACTAACACCCAAAAAAGATGTCCTTTTCATTATAGGGGACTGGAATGCAAAAGTAGGAAGTCAAGAAACACCTGGAGTAACAGGCAAATTTGGCCTTGGAATACGGAATGAAGCAGGGCAAAGACTAATAGAGTTTTGCCAAGAAAATGCACTGGTCATAACAAACACCCTCTTCCAACAACACAAGAGAAGACTCTATACATGGACATCACCAGATGGTCAACACTGAAATCAGATTGATTATATTCTTTGCAGCCAAAGATGGAGAAGCTGTATACAGTCAGCAAAAACAAGACCAGGAACTGACTGTGGCTCAGATCATGAACTCCTTATTGCCAGATTCAGACTTAAATTGAAGAAAGTAGGGAAAACCACTAGACCATTCAGGTATGACCTAAATCAAATCCCTTATGATTATACAGTAGAAGTGAGAAATAGATTTAAGGGCCTAGATCTGATAGATAGAGTGCCTGATGAACTATGGAAAGAGGTTTGTGACATTGTACAGGAGACAGGGATCAAGACCATTCCCATAGAAAAGAAATGCAAAAAAGCAAAATGGCTGTCTGGGGAGGCTTTACAAATAGCTGTGAAAAGAAGAGAAGCGAAAAGCAAAGGAGAAAAGGAAAGACATAAACATGTGAATGCAGAGTTCCAAAGAATAGTAAGAAGAGATAAGAAAGCTTTCTTCAGCGATCAATGCAAAGAAATAGAGGAAAACAACAGAATGGAAAAGACTAGGGATCTCTTCAAGAAAATCAGAGATACCAAAGGAACATTTCATGCAAAGATGAGCTCAATAAAGGACAGAAATGGTATGGACCTAACAGAAGCAGAAGATATTAAGAAGAGATGGCAAGAATACACAGAAGAACTGTACAAAAAAGATCTTCACAACCCAGATAATCACGATGGTGTGATCACTGACCTAGAGCCAGACATCCTGGAATGTGAAGTCAAGTGGGCCTTAGAAAGCATCACTACGAACAAAGCTAGTGGAGGTGATGGAATTCCAGTTGAGCTATTCCAAATCCTGAAAGATGATGCTGTGAAAGTGCTGCACTCAATATGCCAGCAAATTTGGAAAACTCAGCAGTGGCCACAGGACTGGAAAAGGTCAGTTTTCATTCCAATCCCAAAGAAAGGCAATGCCAAAGAATGCTCAAACCACCGCACAATTGCACTCATCTCACACGCTAGTAAAGTAATGCTTAAAATTCTCCAAGCCAGGCTTCAGCAATATGTGAACCGTGAACTTCCTGATGTTCAAGCTGGTTTTAGAAAAGGCAGAGAAACCAGAGATCAAATTGCCAACATCCACTGGATCATGGAAAAAGCAAGAGAGTTCCAGAAAAACATCTATTTCTGCTTTATTGACTATGCCAAAGCCTTTGACTGTGTGGATCACTATAAACTGTGGAAAATTCTGAAGGAGATGGGAATACCAGACCACCTGATCTGCCTCTTGAAAATTTGTATGCAGGTCAGGAAGCAACAGTTAGAACTGGACATGGACCAACAGACGTTCCAAATAGGAAAAGGAGTTCGTCAAGGCTGTATATTGTCACTGTTTATTTAACTTCTATGCAGAGTACATCATGAGAAACGCTGGACTGGAAGAAACACAAACTGAAATCAAGATTGCCGGGAGAAATATCAATAACCTCAGATATGCAGATGACACCACCCTTATGGCAGAAAGTGAAGAGGAACTCAAAAGCCTCTTGATGAAAGTGAGAGTGGAGAGTGAAAAAGTTGGCTTAAAGCTCAACATTCAGAAAATGAAGATCATGGCATCCGGCTCCATCACTTCATGGGAAATAGATGGGGAAAGAGTGGAAACAGTGTCAGACTTTATTTTTCTGGGCTCCAAAATCACTACAGATGGTGACTGCAGCCATGAAATTAAAAGACGCTTACTCCTTGGAAGGAAAGTTATGACCAACCTAGATAGCATATTCAAAAGCAGAGACATTACTTTGCCAACAAAGGTTCGTCTAGTCAAGGCTATGGTTTTTCCTGTGGTCATGTATGGATGTGAGAGTTGGACTGTGAAGAAGGCTGAGTGCCAAAGAATTGATGCTTTTGAACTGTGGTGTTGGAGAAGACTCTTGAGAGTCCCTTGGACTGCAAGGAGATCCAACCAGTCCATTCTGAAGGAGATCAGCCCTGGGATTTCTTTGGAGGGAATGATGCTAAAGCTGAAACTCCAGTACTTTGGCCACCTCATGCGAAGAGTTGACTTATTGGATTCTGTAAGGGGACCCATAACTTCTTGCCCTTGTGCCTCTCCTCCTCCTTATTCTCCTTTCCTCCTTCCTTCTTTCTATTTTCTTTTTGTCTTCCTTTTATTATACTGTTTTTATTACACTATTCCTCCACTTTCCTCTATTGACTTGAAAGTATTCCTTATGTTTCAGATGATTTTATTGATTATAGTAAATTTTTTATCATGCATATTTCATTACCTTTTAATATTTCTTTGTTTTCCCTCCCCTAAATACAAAAGCATAAAATACCTCCCCTGTTATTCATGTTATTGTTCTTCAGTGTTATAATTTAACTTGTTTTAGCTCTTCCATATTAGCTCTTTTATTGTTGTTTTAAATCAATGCTTACTTATTTCTCTCTTCGTCATTTGTTCATACTTCTTAAATTCTGGAAAATTCTCACCATTATTTCTTTGAGTTTCTTCTAACTCTCTTCCCTCCATTCTCTTCTGGACTTTATACTTGATTTAGATTTAAAATTCTAAATATACCAGTCAACTCCATTTCCCACAATGTCTCTTAAACTATCATTTATATTTTCTATATTATCTTTTTGCATGTCATTCTAGATGATTTTCTCAAGTCAATCTACTAGTTGACCTGTTATTTTTAAGTGTATCTAATCTGCTATAAGTTATGACCAACCTAGATAGCATATTCAAAAGCAGAAACATTACTTTGCCAACAAAGGTCCATCTAGTCAAGGCTATGGTTTTTCCAGTGGTCATGTATGGATGTGAGAGTTGGACTGTGAAGAAGGCTGAGCGCCGAAGAATTGATGCTTTTGAACTGTGGTGTTGGAGAAGACTCTTGAGAGTCCCTTGGACTGCAAGGAGATCCAACCAGTCCATTCTGAAGGACATCAGCCCTGGGTGTTCTTTGGAAGGAATGATGCTAAAGCTGAAACTCCAGTACTTTGGCCACCTCATTCGAAGAGTTGACTCATTGGAAAAGACTCTGATGCTGGGAGGGATTGGGAGCAGGAGGAGAAGGGGATGACAGAGGATGAGATGGCTGGATGGCATCACTGACTCGATGGATGTGAGTCTGAGTGAACTCCAGGAGTTGGTGATGGACAGGAAGGCCTGGCATGCTGCAATTCATGGGGTTGAAAAGAGTTGGACACGACTGAGCGACTGAACTGAACTGAACTGAATCTTCTATTTGATTTAAAATTTTTAATGATAATACTTTTCAATTCTAGAAGTTCTTTTTGGTTATTGAAGTTGTTCACTTAAATTTTTAGAAGTCCTACCTGCTTAACTTTTACTATATCTCCCTTGGTCCCCTCAATTTAAACATACTTATTTTGTTGTGTCTTTCAGATTATTATTCCATTATGTCTAGTTCTTGGACTGATTATTTTTCCATGTGTTATATCAGCTAATGTTCTTCCCAGGGACTTTTTCATAACACAGTTGGTAATCATTTTACTGTCAGCTTTTACTTTTCTTCTTGTGAGGGTCCCATGTCCCCTGGATTGTGGATAATTCCCTGTAAAACTGTCTTGGATTTACTTCTTTCCAGGTTCCTGTGGTTTCCCATGGGTCATAGACTAGCAATTATATTAATTTCATACTTAAGATTCTTTTAACACATAGAAAGACAGTGAAAGTGAAGTCGCTCAGTCGCGTCCGACTCTCTGCGACCCCATGGACTGTAGCCTATCAGGCTCCTCCGTCCGTGGGATTTTCCAGGCAAGAGTGCTGGAGTGGATTGCTATTTCCTTCACATAGCTAGCTTAAATTCCCATGCCCCATACCTAGACTGGGTTTGGGACTATTCATAGAATGCATTTTTTCCCCTACCCAGAGCCCAGAACAGATAGCAATTACTTTCTTGTTGCTTCTCTGGGCAGTAGACTGATTTTAGTTCTCCTTTCACATTCAGGAAGGATTTTCGAGAGCTTAGTTTCAAGCAGAAATCTCAGTTCCAGCCTGAACTGCCTTCAGGCCAAATTTACTGTGGGGCCTGTATCCCGGTCTGGTTCTTTCCTGGTCCCTCGTGTGTCAGCTGAAGCTTGCATCTCTGGTTTTGAATTTCCTTTTTGTTTCTGGAACCTGGGAAGTGTTTTGGCTTGCTTTCAGGCTATGAGTTTTAAAGTTGTAAAATATGTATTTATATGCATTTGCAGTGGGAGAGAATCTTTGTTAAGTCAGGCTGCTGTACTGTCAGCATCGAAAGCCTTTCGTGCTCGTATTTTGTCATGCTCTTCTCGCTTAAATTAATCTGGGCAACTCCCTCTGACCTCATACCCCAAGGAACTTGGACAAGCCAGGAGCATAAAGTTGTCTACCTGAGTTTCCTTTTCCACTTCATTTCATCATTTCTCAGAAACAGTCACAGAAGGATGGAGCCAGGAGGGACCTTGCAATCCTCTAGTTTTCATATGCTCATTAATCAGATAAATAAGCAGAGCCCCACCGGGACTCTGGATTCTGGATTTGGGATTCTCTGTCTGGAGCAAGTTCAAATTCACTATCAGGAGCCAAGTGTAGAAAAAGGAGCACTGGATTTGGAATCAGAAAATAGAGATTTGCAGCCCAGCTTTGCCACTTACCAGCTGTTTGACCTTGGACAAGTCACTTAGCTCTTTTGAGATCCAGTGTGTTTTCTGTAAAATGGAAGAGAAGAGGGCATGGATTTTTGATTCAGTAGATGTGCAAGTTCGTGGTATGTTATAGACATTAAATAATTGGTTTCTTTCATTCTTATGATTAAGATACCTCATGTCCCCTTTTGGAAACATGTCTTTACAGCTGTTCATTGTCACAGAGTCTTTTTAATATTTATTTATTTATTTGGTTGCACTGGGTCTTAGCTGTGGCATGTGGGATCTCTGACCTTTGTTGCAGCATGCAGGACTTTTAGGTGCAGCTTGTGGAATCCAGTTCCCTGAGCAAGGATCGAATTCTCGCCCCCTGCATTGGGATTTCAGAGTCTTAGCCACTGGCCCACCAGAGAAGTCTGGACTTTGACCTTTTAATCAGAAAGTGACTCCCTAAGTGACTAAGTGAATGCTTCCCATCATTTTCCATGTCAGGAGCATTTGGAAAATGATAGTAATTTGTGCAGCTTAGGGTTGTGGGCAGAGGTGGACAGAAGAGGGTTGAACAGATGCAACTGCTCTTAGCCAGAGGCACATGAACTTAGGAACTCCACCTGTCCTGGGAGGTCTTGTTGTGTCAGTGTCTCAGCCACACTATTAGGAATATAGTGCAGTAGTCATGGGCATAGTAAGCACTGGAGTCAGACAGTCCTGTATTAAATCCTAACTTTGCTTCTTGCTAACTGTATGACCTTGGGCAAGCTTTGTAAGCTCTTCTGTCTTAATTTCTTCCCCTGTAAAATGAGGATAATAATAAAGTAGCTCTCTTATAATGCCTATTTTACAAATAAAAATGTGCATGTAATTTCCCTGGTGGTCCGGTGTTTGAGAATCTGCCTTCCAATGCAGGGGATGTAGGTTCGACCCCTGGTCCGGGAACTAAGATTTCATGTGCTGTGTGGCATGCTGCCCCCCCATCAAAATGTGCATGTAATATACACATGTAACACCCTTAGCAAGCTGCTTAGTCATTAACGCTACAGAGTAGAATGCATTCTCCTCTTTTTAGTCAACAGAAATTTTGCATTAAATGAATTTTCTTTATTGAAGAAAGTCTCTAGGAAATAATAATAACTTCTAGCCCAAACTTTAGATCAATTTTTATTATAAATATTTTTTTCCAGTTTTTCTTATAAGCTGAAGCCTTCGTGGCCTGCATTTTTTGCACATCTGTTTTTGTTGTTCAAACACAGAATGTCGAGGAGTTCCTGCCAGAGATACCCAGGAGTCACTTGGATGAATAAGAATCCACAGTTCTTTTAGATCAATGTCCCTGTTTTCTAGACAATATACTAGAGGAGCTTGTATACCCCAGAAGTTCATAAAGACTTAAAATACAATTATATAGGGTAAGAACTTAAACAGAAAGCTTGAGATGATATGAAAAAGCCTAGCATGTGGTATGGCTTTGGGACATGTTGGATAAAAACTTTGAATCAAGTAAAACTGGGTTGAACAGAGTGCCTTTTATGCTAGCAGCCGAATCACTGATAACACAATTTGCTAACGGAGTTGCTGCTGAACCAGCCCTAATAATCAACATTTGGCCACGCCTGGAGCACGCGTCCTCTATCTTCTAGACAGGCAGCCCTTCCCGGGTCCCGTGACACAGCAGAGGCAATGGCAGTGCGAGAGTAACAATGTAAGGAAGTGAGGGATCACCTTACCAGTGGAAACCACAGGAATCCCAGGCAGGCAGAAAGTAATCAGGAAAATTGCTTTTTGGCAAAGTGACGTGGGTCAGCTCTCTCGGCCTCAAAAAGAGCGTTCTGTGATCTGCAGTTATGGGATGGCTGGTTCGCAATGAGTGTAAAGTACAATTTTGCTTTACTGTAGTCATCTGCTTGTGCCTGGTACTTCATGGGAGTGAAGAAGAACTGGGAGATTTAGTTTCTTCACCTAAGATCCTAAAATTGGCTGGTAGGTCAGACTTTACATACGTGTAACACAATGATAAAAGTGAAAAAGCCTCAGGGGTCAGGAACCGCAGGCTACTGGTCTTCCAAATTGCTCTAACCAAACAGCAAAAAGAGGCTATGATACAGATGGTTTTTGCAACTCCAAATATTTACTATATTCTCTTTTGGAGGGTCACAAAGACACAACCATGTTAAAGGCTCTGAGAAGTACTTCAGCAAAGAATACAGTGTGGCTTTGTTTAACCCTGAGTTTCAAAAATGTAGTTAACCTTCCTACCTCTCTTCCCTCACCCCGCAGTGCTCTGAAGTTCCTTGATTCTTTGATTGAAAGCAGCAGAGACCAACACCAGGTAAAAAGAGCAAGAGTTTATTTTCTGGAGAAATATTGGGAGCTTGTAGAATTGTCAGGAAGGCTGGAGAACCAAGCTGCCTCCTCATGTGGTTGTACTGAGAGCTGACATGACTTAGCCTCACTACTTAAAACTGGATCATTGTGAGCTCTGGAGGTGGCCTTAGATATCAGTTGGGGGAGGAGGGTTATGATTTCATAGAGGAGGAAGCTGAAACTGACAGGGGGAAACACTTCAGCTCATGTCACCTGGCCAGGCATGGGAGAGTGAGAAAACTGCTATTCCACTATTCTACCTACTCTTTTCCACTCTGATCTTTTCTTTGAGGGGGTAGAAGGTATTCCTTTAAAGCACAGCACCCCCATTACCCTTGAAGAGGAGAAGCATACATCGTGAATTAGTTGCTTGGCAACCATGAGCTTTTTCACCTGACCTATTTATTTCCACCTCCGCCTATTCCTTTGTGGTTTAGCTGGTACAGAGTCCGCCTGTAATGCAAGACACCTGGGTTTGATCCCTGAGTTGGGAAGATCCCCTGGAGAAGGGAAACGCTACATACCCACTCCAGTATTCTGGCCTGGAGAATTCCATGGACTGTCCATGGGGTTGCAAAGAGTCGGACACAACTGAGTGACTTTCACTTTCACTTCCATCTAACTCAATGAGAGATCTTATAATTACAAAGTAACTATGTTTTAATTTATTTTCCACTTATTTCCAAAAAAGGAATGATTTTGAAATGATAATGGCTTAACACATCCCTATGAAATGCTATTGGTCTTTCTTTTTTCTCATGGCTATGATTCATCTAAGGTTAGAGATTCAATAGTCCTTGTTCCTCTCTTTTCCTTCCCTCCATTCTACTCTTTATCTGGAGAAAAACCACTTATCTTCAAGACTCACCTTCTCTGTGAAACATACTCTACGGCTCTCTTAGTTTCCTCACCTAAAATTGCCAGATAAAATACAGGACTCCTCATTAAATTTGAATTTCAGGTAAATGATGATCAATGTTTTAGTATATCTCAAATATTGCATGAGACGTACTTATACCAGAAAAGTGTTTGTTTGTGTCTGAAATTCAAATTTAACTGCAGATTCTGTATTTTCATTTGCTAAATCTGGCATGCTAACCCCACCCTCAGTAAAATCGTTTCCCCTTTCTTTGGTCTCACTTCTCTAATACCACAGACAAAGCTCTCATCACTGTGCCTAGCTCAAAGCCAGCACTCCATGACTGGTAACCATCTCTGTTGTTACTTTATCCTGCAGGTAGTCTTGTTGTAGTGCTTGTAACATTCTTAACACTTTACTACCCTTATATGGCTCATCTTCGCCTTCTCCATCAGTCTGTGAATCTGATGTTAGGAGGAATCATGTTCTTATATCTTAACAGCTGGACATAGTTGGTGCTTAATAGATGTTGAATGGAAAAAAGAAAGACTCTCTGTTAGATAGCTAATAGAGGAAGTAATCTAAGAAGAATGCTGGAGCTCCATATCAGATTAATACTATGTATTTTTGTCTTGCCTTTTTTTTTTTAGTCCATTCTAGCATCTGAAAACATTGGGTTTAAAATCTCAGGTCTATCAACTATACTCCAAAAAAAATTTTAAAAGAAAATCTCACTTAATACTCGTATATCTTGAATAAGTTGTCATCTTCAAGATTCTACTTCTTTATCTGTGAGACAGGACAATGCATTTTTCTCCCACTGCGGGATGAAGATTGCTGCTGTCTAGGTCAGGTAGAGAAGGGCCAGATCTGGTGGTTTTCAGGGGGCTCCCACATGGCGTTGCCTCGCCTGCCTTTAGCCCATTCACAGTGTGAGGTGGGAGCAGAATGAGTCCGAAAGAGTAAAGCAGAACCTGATTTTCCCTTTACCCGTCTTAGAAAAATATCCTTGTGGATCACCTACTTTCCTTCCTCCTCTCTCTTCCCCTCTTTCTCCTCCTTCCTCTCACACTTGTGTTTCTTTTAAATTTTTCCCTTCCTGAGCTTTGACAGGACTCAAGTGCCAGAGGCTCATGTTGGGCACCAAGCGGTGTCTATTTCTTCTTCTTCCCTCCTGTGTGAGAAAGGGAAGGGCAGAGGGCTGGCTTTTGTCTCTTTCCTACATCAGGGCGAGGGGAGCCCTCTCTCAGCATGTGGGTTTGTTGTTGGCGTACCTTCCTTGCCTTCCAAAGCATTTTGAACAGAACATCAACTTTTCCTTATGACTCAGAGTAATCATTAATGGATGGTGGCCTTGGAGAGACGTAGGACTGTGATTTTGACTAAAAATAAATTTGGAAAAGGAGGAGAAAGGAAATTTCCTTGGTTAACTAGAAGTGATTTATTGTAATTTAATCAAAGACTTTTAGCTATCTTGACTAAAGGAAGATTGTTTCTATCAAAATGACGAGGTCAACAGGTAATGCATTGTTTCAGCTCTGAGAGGCAGACTTGGTCAGGACACCATCAGCAAGTTCAGTAGTAACCTCAGTTTGTAAAGACACAGTTATGTTCTTGGTGCTGTATTTCAGCCTTGAAACTCTCACCAAGGCAGAAAGTTTCGTGCAAAGGGAGGTGGTTAAGTGTTCCTGGCCCTCATGAAACTTTTGGTCCAAATCCCTACTTTGCATCTCATCATCTGAAAGATTTCCAGAAAGATTCTTAACTGGATCTCCAAGATTAGAATAGTATCAGTACCTACCACATAAGGTTGTTGTGAGAGTTAAATGAGATAATGTACATAAACAAGCACGATGCAGAAGCATTATTAAATATTAACTCTTAGAATTCTCATTTTGTAACAAAAATTTAGTAATTAGTGGAGCCAAGGTTGGAGAAGGCAATGGCACCCCACTCCAGTACTCTTGCCTGGAAAATCCCACGGACGGAGGAGCCTGGTGGGCTGTAGTCCATGGGGTCGCTAAGAGTCAGACACGACTGAGCGACTTCACTTTCACTTTTCACTTTTATGCATTGGAGAAGGAAATGGCAACCCACTCCAGTGTTCTTACTGGAGAATCCCAGGGATGGGGGAGCCTGGTGGGCTGCTGTCTATGGGGTTGCACAGAGTCGGACACGACTGAAATGACTTAGCAGCAGCAGGAGCCAAGATTGAGCTTCCAGTCATACTTTTATCATTTCATCACATGGCCACTGCCAAAGGAGAGAAGGAAAAGTGAAATTTGGGGATATAATCAGTGGGACCCCCAAATTGTATCCCAAGTTAGAAGTTTCGTTAGCTTATTAGCTAGGAAGTAGATTTTGCTGCTAAAAAAACAAAATATCAGTAGCATAAACAAAGCAAACTTATATCCTGATCAAAAAATTGAGCAAAGAGGACTTTTCTGGTGGTGCAGTGGCTAAGACTCCACACTTCCAACGCAGGAGGCTGGGATTCAATTTCTGGTCGGGGAATTAGACCCCACGGTTCAGTTCAGTTCAGTCATTCAGTCATGTCTGAATCTTTCTGACCCCATGGACTGCAGCACACCAGACTTCCCTGTCCATCACCAACTCCCAGAGCTTACTCAACCATGTCCATCGAGTCGGTAATGCCATCCAGCCATCTCATCCTCTGTTGTCCCCTTCTCCTCCTGCCCCCAATCCCTTCCAGCATCAGAGTCTTTTCCAATGAGTCAACTCTTCGCATCAGGTGGCCAAAGTATTGGAGCTTCAGTTTCAACATCAGTCCTTCCAATGAACATTCAGGACTGATTTCCTTTGGATGGATTGGTTTGATTTCCTTGCAGTCCAGGGGACTCTCAAGAATCTTCTCCAACACCACAGTTCAAAAGCATCAATTCTTTGGTGCTCAGCTTTCTTCACAGTCCAACTCTCACATCCATACATGACTACTGGAAAAATCATGGCTTTGACTAGATGGAGTTTTGTTGGCAAAGTAATGTCTCTGCTTTTTAATACGCTGTCTAGGTTGGTCATAGCTTTTCTTCCATGGAGCAAACATCTTTTAATTTCAACATCTGCAGTGATTTTGGAGCTCCCAAAAATAAAGTCTCTCACTGTTTCCATTATTTCCCCATCTATTTGCCATGAAGTGATGGGACCAAATGCCGTGAACTTATGATGAATCAGAGATCAAATTACCACCATCCATTGGATCATCAAAAAAGCACGAGAGTTCCAGAAACAATCTACTTCTGCTTTATTGACTACACCAAAGCCTTTAACTGTGTGGATTGCAACAAACTATGGAAAATTCTGAAAGAGATGGGAAATAGCAGACCACTCTACTTGCCTCCTGAGAAATCTGTATGCAGGTCAAGCAGTGGACATGGAACAACAGACTAGTTCCAAATTGGGAAAGGAGTATGTCAAGGCTGTATATTGTCACCCTGCTTATTTAACTTATAAGCAGAGTACATCATGCAAAATTCCAGGCTGGATGAAGCCCAAGCTGGAATCAAGATTGCTGGGAGAAATATCAATAACCTCAAATATGCAGATGACACCACCCTTATGGCAGAAAGCAAAGAACTAAAGAGCCTCTTGATGAAAGTTAAAGAGGAGAGTGAAAAAGTTGGATTAAAACTCAACATTCAGACCCCACAGGCTGCAACTAAAAATACTGGATGCTGCACGAAGATTGTAGATCTGAGTGCTGCAACTGAGACTAGGCATAGCCAGATAAATAAATAAATAAAAATAAATATTTTTAGAAAAGCCTTCAAGGGATTTTAAACAAAACGAAACAAACACATAAATAGTCACAAACAAAAATCCCCAAACTGAGTAAACATAAGCAGTATAGGATGATGTGGTGGCTCTACTGTGTCAGTGACCCAGACTCTTTCTTATTGCTCTGCCATCCTTAATATGTGACTGTCTGTCCCAACTCTGGGTACAGCTTCTAATCCAAGCCACCTGATGAGGAAAATGGAAAGCATGAGTCTTTCTTTCAAAGAAGGGCATAACCTGGGTGTTATCCATATCATGTCTACGCATGTCCCATTGGCCACACCCAAGTGCAAGAGAATGGCAAAATTATACTCAATAGTCATTCACTCAGCTATTATACCAAAGTTTAAAAGGAAGAGTGGTTATGGGAAACTTAAGTGAAATAGGTCTTCTCAATCAGTTTGTTATTTGTCCCATTTCCAAGCTAAATTGATAATCCATTCTATTCCCATTCCACATAGTCAAAGGCTTTAGCATAGTCAATAAAGCAGAAATGGATGTTTTTCTGAAACTCTCTTGCTTTTTCTATGATACAACAGATGTTGGCAATTTGATCTCTGGTTCCTGTGTTTTTCTAAAACCAGCTTGAACATCTAGAAGTTCACAGTTCACATACTGTTGAAGCCTGGCTTGGAGAATTTTGAGCATTACTCTACTAGCGTGTGAGATGAGTGCAACTGTGCTGTAGTTTGAGCATTCTTTGGCATTGCCTTTCTTTGGGATTGGAATAAAAATTGACCTTTTCCAGTCCTGTGGCCACTGATGAGTTTTGCAAATTTGCTGGCATATTGAGTGCAACACTTTCACAACATCATCTTTTAGGATTTGAAATAGCTCAACTGGAATTCCATCATCTCCACTAGCTTTGTTCATAGTGATGCTTCCTAAGGCCCACTTGACTTTGAATTCGAGGATGTCTGGCTCTAGGTGAATGATCATGGTTACCTGGGTCATGAAGATCTTCGTATAGTTCTTCTGTGTATTCTTGCCACCTTTTCTTAATATCTTTTGCTTCTTTTAGGTCCATAACATTTCTGTCCTTTATTGAGCCCATCCTTGCATGAAATGTTCCCTTGCTATCTCTAATTTTCTTGAATTATTGTTTATTGAATTATGAATTTATTGACTATGCCAAAGCATTTGACTGTGTGGATCACAACAAACTGTGGACAATTCTTAAAAAGATGTGAATACCACCTTACCTGCCTCCTGAGAAACCTGTATGCAGGTCAAGAAGTGGACATGGAACAACAGACTGGTTCCAAATTGGAAAAGGAGTACTTCAAGACTGTATGTTGTCACCCCGTTTATTTAACTTATATGCACAGTACATCATGAAAAATGCTGGGCTAGATGAAGCCCAAGCTGGAATCAAGATTGCTGGGAGAAATATTAATAACCTCAGATATGCATATGACACCACCCTTACGGCAAAAAGCGAAGAAGAACTAAAGAGCCTCTTGATGAAAGTGAAAGAGGAGAGTGAAAAAGTTGGCTTGAAACTGAACATTGAAAAAACTAAGATCATGGCATCTGGTCCCATCACTTCATGGCAAATAGAAGGGGAAACAATGGAAACAGTGAGAGACTTTATTTTGGGGGGCTCCAAAATCACTGCAGATAGTGACTGCAGCCGTGAAATCAAAAGATGCTTAATCCTTGGAAGGAAAGCTATGACCAACCTAGATAGCTTATTAAAAAGCAGAGACATTACTTTGCCAACAAAGGTCTGCCTAGTCAAAGCTATGGTTTTTCCAGTAGTCATGTATGGATGTGAGAGTTGGACTATAAAGAAAGCTAAGCACCAAAGAATTGATGCTTTTGAACTGTGGTGTTGGGGAAGACTCTTGAGAGTCCCTTGGACTGCAAGGAGATGCAGCCAAACCTAAAGGAAATCAGTCCTGACTATTCATTGGAAGGACTGATGCTGAAGCTGAAGCTCCAATACTTTGGCCTCCTGATGCAAAGAACTGACTCATTGGAGAAGACCCTGATGCTGGGAAAGATTGAAGGTGGGAGGAAAAGAGAACAACAGAGGATGAGATGGTTGGATGGCATCACCGACTTGATAGACATGAGTTTGAGCAAGCTCTGGGAGTTGGTGGTGGACATGGAAGCCTGTTGTGCTGCAGTCCATGGGGTCAGAAAGAGTCAGACCCTACTGAGTGACTGAATTGAACTCCTATTCCAGACATGCTGCTGTTCAGATTAGTTACCTCTGAGGTAAATGATTCTTTTACCTCACTATTAAATATTCTAGATTGCAAAGATCCTTTGATACTCCTTTTATTTCTTTTTCACTGCCTTCTCTTTCCTATCTCATTGCCTGATAGGCTAGTGGTTGAAGACTTCTTCTCTCCGATGCCTGCCCTGCCCTTCCTTTCCACCACACACTTAAATTGATGTTGCTTCCCCGCCCCCTCTCCCCAGCAGATAGAATTATATGTAATGTGAAAGGAAACTGGTTTGAGTGAAGGTTAACATATCACAGCTTTAGTATTAAGACCTTGTCTATTCAATGGTGCTGCTGGCATGCCTCCTGGTTCTCAGACATGCTAGAAAACCTGAGATTGCTAAGTAAGGAGGTGTCTGTGTATCAGAAGAAGAAAAGAAGGGGGAAAGACCAGTGATGGGGAGAATTAAGCAATCAGAAAACTGCAGTCATCTAGGGAAATTTGCCAGGAAAACAAAACCCTCTAGCCTAGTACTTAAGTATAAAAAGGTGAAACAGATAAGAAATAGAACAGAAGCAAATATGGGAAGGGCCAACAAGAATCCAGGGTTCAAAAGCAGCATCCTTAAATTAAAAAAAACAATAATTGTATTTCCCAAGTGTGGATATCTGGAGTGTCCACCACTGCCACTTTTTGTTCTGACTTAAGGGACAATCTGAAGGTGGGGAAGAGCCTCCGGTTTGTTAAGACTGTTGTTAATTAAAGTTGAGGACACAGGATCTGGAGTTAGTATGCGGCTCGTCCTCCTGCAAACTGAAAAGAAAGCCATTAGGATGCTGGTCACTCAGGACTCTGGCGAGGAGGAAAGGGACGCTGAATGCTGGTCTTCACGCAGACCATTCTAATGACTAATCCTCTTTGTAATGGTCCATTTACATGTTAGAAGATCTGAAAGGCAGGAAGCATAGAAATGGGCTTTGAATTTTCTTCCTTAGAGTTTGTTTCCAATTAATCTTTCAGAGACAAAAATTGCAATCCCACCACAAACTGTTTTGAAGCTTTCAAGAGCAGGTTTTGCTCCTTCGGACAAGATGCTAACATACTAAAAAGGAAGAAAACAACTTAGTGTTTGGTTGGATATCCCCTCCCAACTCCCCCCCGCCCCCACCATCCAGCTATTAAAAACAACTGCTCCAGCTCAATAAAGGGCAGTACAAAATTTTTATTGAAAGTAGACTTTTGGCATCTTTCTTAGAATCACAGGACTGGAGAGGGTTGCACAGATTTTTTTTAGAAATGAGAAAACTGAGGCTGAGAGAGGCTAAGCATTCTCAGCGGTTTGCTCAGCAAATGAATGGTAGAGTGGGGACAAAACTGTGTCCTGGTCCCTCTGCATGCCCCGCCACCATGTCACAGAATTCACCTGTAACCTCTTAAGCTGATTCGTTTTTTTAGAAATTTCTAAAGCAAACATACATTACAGTTTTTAAATTGGAGTATACTTGATTTACAGTGTTGTGTTAGTTTCAGGTGTACAGCAAAGGGAATCAGTTATACATCCATCCACTCTTTAAGATTCTTTTCCCATATAGGCTATTGCAGAGTATTGAGCAGAGCTCCTTGTGCTGTACAGTAGGTCCTTATTAGTTATCTATTTTATACATAGTAGCATGTGTGTGTCAATCCCAGTCTTTCAATTTATTCCTACTCCCGCTTACCGTGGGAGAAAACATATATTTTCTTTACAGAGAGTGGAAAGGTTTTGTATTCCGAGAAAAGCAATGCAACCTAGAGAAGCTTCCCTTGACCCTAAGTGGAGATGGTTGCACATGACCCCAAAGGCAGTAAGAGGTTGCTTCCTGCTCTGAAGGGGCTTTCTGACCTCTCTTGCCTCTGGCCCTAAAACTTCCCTATTATTATTTCCTGAGGCAGAGATATTTATCAGAGGATGGTTTCTCCTTCACACTGTGGTTAAAAGCAAACATTACCTGAGAAGAACCCCCTCTGCAATGATCAACTTATAATATTCACCAGCAGTGGCTTCAACCTTTTTTGAGATCGTGGACATATTTTTAGAACCTGATGAAATCCAAGGCTCTTTGTTGGGTGACAAAAGTGTCTCAGAGAGTCGGACATGACTGAGTGACTTTCACTTTCATACTTCAAGGGCTTTCCTGGTGGCTCAGATGGTAAAGAATCTACCTGCAGTGCAGACCAGGGTTCAGTCTCTGGGCTGGGAAGATCCCCTGGAGAAGGGAATGGCTACCCACTTCAATATTCTTGCCTGGAGAATTCCATGGACAGAGGAGACTAGTGGGCTACAGTCCATGGGGTTGCAAAGAGTCGGACACAACTAAATGACTAACACTATCATTCACTGTTCCATAAAAACACACACACAATTGTAGTATCTTAGTCTTCACTGCCCTCTGAAGCCCATCTTTGGAACCAGGAAAAGGGTTCCTATCTTTAAGCAAGTTAACTTGTTTAAGCTTGTTGATCTTAACCAATTAAATTTCCATGGGAGAGAAAAACAGATAAACAGTCTCAAAGTTACTGCCCTGAAGGAGTGAGCAGGCAGGATAGAGTCCTGGACAAGCTTGAAGCAAGGGGACAAAAGGGAAAAATAAAAGAGAAGTTTCTTGGGGGAGTTTGAAGAGAAGCCAACGATAAACACCTCAACTTCATCACCTTGTCTAGTGTTGGCCATAATCACGGTTTCCCGACTTATTTAACTTACTTAGCTGACCTTTGTAGTTATTCCAAAGCCACACATCTTCCTGGAATCCTTCCCCAAGATACACTAACTCTCAAAGGCTCATGAGTAAGATGTTGAGCTGAGAGCAGAGGCCTTGTTTCCTGGCATCTTGCCAACTCAGGCTGCTCAAGGATCTTTTGGACCCCGAGAGAGGTGGGAAGTTCCTGCAATAAGCTATGGGGAGATGATACATCACCAAAGCCTAGACACGATCTTGGCAAGCACGCTAGTCGTGATGTGTTGATAAACATCAAAAGAAGTCATGAATTCCAAGAAAAAAAGTGAACTGGAGTAACTCCAGTGAGTCTGCTTTTTTCTTTTTTTTTAAAGATAAAGAGTGATTTGTGATGCTCAGCGGAACATTGTTGAGTAATGATCAGGCCCTTGGGAACAGTGGGAAGCCACAGGGAAAGACCTGGGCTCCCATGACACATAGGTGCCCTGGAGTCCATAGTAGTCCCAAAGAAGTGAGTCCGGGACGGAACTGGGGTGCTGGGCAGCCATTTCAAAACCTGTGAAAAGTTGCCGCGAGTCCTGGGCTGTTTCTCAGAACTTCACTGACTCCATTTTGTTTAATGGTCATGTTCTCATAGATTGTGAATGCTTTCAGCAAGAAAGGGAGCACGTGGGAATTTCAGTGAAAAGCAACTGGGATATAAGGTCAGATAGTGGGAAGCCAGGTGCTTGGCTGCTTCTAGTAAGAACTGCTCAAGAGCACTTAAATGCAATGTTCTATGATTAGTTCTGCCTAATGGGTAGCCAATAGCTCCATGTGGCTGTTAGCACTTGAAATGTAGCTAGTGCAATTGAGGAACCAGTTTCTACACTTTAATTTTGATTAATTTAACTTAAATAACTACATCTAGCTGGTGGCTCCTATATTGAATAGGTCAGATCTGAACCTGGGGCAAGAACAAGTCAGCACTAGCCCACACCCTTGAGCAGTTTTGGCTTAAGGTAAAGTCTACTTTTATCCCTTTCTCCATCCATTAATTCATCTGGCATGTCTGGATCTGAAGAGGTTCTAGTAGCCTGTAGCCACTGGAGCTTCTAGAATGGAGTCAGGCAGCTCATCTCTAGTTCACCTGTATACTCCCCTACAGACCATGGGAGCTTGTCTGTATCTTGATGAGGATGCTGATGACTTTCTCATTCTACCTCCATCTCACCTCTCTGGGGGACATGTCAGCCTCAGATCTCCTCCTTTGCATGTGAAGCTGCCTGTCTTCCTTTTTCCCACTGGGAATGATATTATTCACATTTCTCTCTATGTCTGTAAAATGGGCATTTTGGGATGTTTCCCAAGAGGACAGGGAGGCTAGATTGAAACCTGCAAATTGCTATGAGGATGATGGTGAGAAGAACAAAAGGCTCAAGTTAGAAGTGATGTTAGAGTTGATGAATTCAACTCCCTCCTTTCTCTGAAAAGGAAAATTATTCCTTTTGGAATAATTGGTCCATGAGACCAATTATTTGAGTAAAAAAAAAAAAAAAGCCACCATTCAGGCGTCTATTTATTTGACAATATATAAGTGCCAGGCAGTGATGCAGCTGCTGGGGTACAGAAGTGAAAAAGGAAAAGAGAAGAATATTCATCCTCATGGAACTCATATCTGGGTTCTGAGAGAAGGAAAATTCCACATGATATCCGAACAAAGTTAGTAGAGGATGTGGAATATCAGCCAGTACAATTTCCACTGTATGAGTCTAATCAGGGAAGACAGAATCCACTTTTACAAAGTGATTCTCTGTTAGGCTATAGATGGTTGGAATAGACCATTCTTTCTCTATAACATTGAGACAAACATGGACGAACAGAGCATTTAAAAAGCATTGGAGAGCTATAGACACAAATAAAATGGAATAAATAGTGTGGAAGATTTATTTACTTATTGCTGTAAGACAGACAGCAATCTAACAAATAGATAAAATTTCAGATAGACAGATCAGATCAGATCAGTCGCTCAGTCGTGTCCGACTCTTTTCGACCCCACGAATCACAGCACGCCAGGCCTCCCTGTCCATCACCAACTCCCGGAGTTCACTCAGACTCACTGTTCTACCCAAATAGAGTCATGAGCATGCTTAGTTGCTTCCATTGTGTCTGACTCTTTAGCCCACCAGACTCCTGTCCATGAGATTCTCCAGCCAAGAACACTGGAGTGGGTTTCCATGCTCTCCTTCAGGGGATATTCCTGATGCAGGGATCAGACCCACATCTCTTACGTCTCCTGCATTAGCAGTCAGGTTCTTTACCACTATTGCCACCTGGGAAGCCCAAATAGAGTTGTAAGAAGTGCTACTTTAGTTGGGACAGCCAGGAAAATCCTCTCTGCTGCTGCTGCTGCTGCTAAGTCGCTTTCAGTCGTGTCTGACTCTGTGCGACCCCATAGACGGCAGCCCACCAGGCTCCTCTGTCCATGGGATTCTCCAGGCAAGAACACTGGAGTGGGTTGACATTTCTTCCTCCAATGCATGAAAGTGAAAAGTGAAAGTGAAGTTGCTCTGTCGTGTCCGACTCTTATCGACCCCATGGACTGCAGCCTACCAGGCTCCTCCATCCATGGGATTTTCCAGGCAAGAGTACTGGAGTGGGGTGCCATTGCCTTCTCCAAGGGGTGATATTTGAGCTGAGACATGAATAAAGTTAAGAACTGAGCCATGTGATTCTCTGAGGGGAAATAGAGGTGCAGAGGAAATAGCCAAGGCCTGAGCTGGGGTGTGTTTGGCAGATCTGAAGGGCAGCAAAAAGACGGTGGAGTGAGTCAGGGGGAGGAGGGGGCAGGGACCAGACCGTGCAGGGTTTTTTAGGTCATGGCATGGACCTGGATGTATTCTTGGATTTATTCCAAGTACAATGGGATGCCACTGTGAAGCCTTCCCTCAAGTCAGTTCCAATTCACTCATTAGATCAGGAGTTGCAACTTTAAATGCCTATAGGCAGGTAATGAGAGAGCAAGTCCTGTGGGTGGGGGTCACTGTTCTACTTCAGCTCATCATGGCCATGCAGGAGTGCAAGACCAACCAGTGCTTTCATTCTTGACACATGAAAATGTGGACATAGAAATGTTTATGTGAAAAAAACCTCAATTTTTAAATATTGCAAAAAAATTAAAATTAAATGTATGAACACACACACACACATGTACAGGCTAAAGAAAATATATCTGCAGAAAACATCCACCAATCTGGGCCTTCTGCAGTAGATAATCATGTTCAGGGAATTTGGATTTTCAGCTAAAGCACATGAGAGAAAGAAAATTATTCCGCATGATGTCCAAACAAAATCACTAGAGTATATGGAATAACAGCCAGTGTAATTTCCACTGTATGAGCCTAAACAGGGAGGATGAAATCTGCTTTTTCAAACTGATTCTTCCAACTTCCTGTAGATAGTTGGTATAGACTGAGGTAGGAGATAGATGGGCTCCAGGTTGTACATTTACAACTGGCCTCCTGTTTGCATTTAATGGGGCATGAAGAAGTGGATTTCATGCTGGATACTTACAACCGTTAGCATTTTCTGAAAGAGATAGGTGGGCTGCAGTTAAGGCATTTACAATCAGCCTCCTGTTCGCCCTCTGAAATGGAAGTAACAACAGAAACGGTAAATAGCCAGTGCTCATCTCTTGTAAACACCTTAAGGAAATAGGCATGGCAAGGACAAAGAGGGGGCAAAGCTCTGTTTGAATAAAGGCTTAAGAGATCTCTGTTTCCCCCTTTTTGGGGCAAGGGAGACACTACACATGCACAGAAAGACTCCTTGTGGGTCAAAAGTCAAAGGATAATGCCAGGCCATAATGAGTCTTGCTCCTCCCAGAAGCCTTCACTTCAAGATCCATCTTGGCTGACGGGTGCATGCGAACCAGTGGGGTGTACCAGGGTAGGTCAGGTGTGGAAAAAGAAACCAGATACTTGGCCTGAAGGGAGACAAAGACCCAGAAGAACTGATCTATGTGAATGACTTAACCACCTCTTTATTGTACTTTTCCTTACTGGGGGGGACGCCCACACCCTTTCTCTCCAGGGATGCGTCTCTGCCTTGCTTCTGTCCTAACTAAACACGTTGTTTATCTGTCTGCTCTCCCACTTGTTGTTGTGCTATGTTTCTAGTAATAAACTTTGTACCTGCATTTACAGTGTCTGCCTCCCTGATAAATGCATTTTTCACTGGGGGCAAAGATCCAGAGGAAAATAGCTTGTAGCCTCTAGCCCTTGCTGGTCTGGTGGCTGGGATCCCTGGTTCTCATCCAGGCTTCCCAATGTCAGTTCCTGGGCAGGGCATTAAGATCTCGCTTCACACCAGTGCTCACTGCTGCCTCGCAGAGATCAAGACCATTGCTTTCTCTATAACACTGAGACAAAAATGGATAAACTTTTCAAAAAATGCTTTAAAGAAAACATTGAAGGGGACTTCCCTAGTGGTCTGGTGGTTAACACTGTGCTTCCAATGCAGGGGGCATGGGTTCAATAGGTGATGGGGGAATTAAAATCCCACATGCTGTGGGGGTGCCGCCAAAAAAAAGAAATAGCCTATTCCTAAACTCTCTTAAGCTGGAATCAAGATTGCCAGGAGAAATATCAATAACCTCAGATATGCAGATGACACCACCCTTATGGCAGAAAGTGAAGAGGAACTAAAAAGCCTCTTGATGACAATGAAAGAGGAGAATGAAAAAGTTGGCTTAAAGCTTAACATTCAGAAAACGAAGATCATGGCATCTGGTCCCATCACTTCATGGGAAATAGATGGGGAAACAGTGGAAACAATGTCAGACTTTATTTTGGGGGGCTTCAAAATCACTGCAGATGGTGATTGCAGCCATGAAATTAGAAGATGCTTACTCCTTGGAAGGAAAGTTGTGACCAACCTAGATAGCATATTCAAAAGCAGAGACATTACTTTGCCAACAAAGGTCCATCCAGTCAAGGCTATGGTTTTTCCAGTAGTCATGTATGGATGGGGGAGTTGGACTGTGAAGAAGGCTGAGCGCCGAAGAATTGATGCTTTTGAACTGTGGTGTTGGAGAAGACTCTTGAGAGTCCCTTGGACTGCAAGGAGATCCAACCAGTCCATCCTAAAGGAAATCAGTCCTGGGTGTTCTTTGGAAGGACTGATGCTAAAGCTGAAACTCCAGTACTTTGGCCACCTCATTCGAAGAGTTGACTCATTGGAAAAGACTCTGATGATGGGAGGGATTGGAGGCAGGAGGAGAAGGGGACGACAGAGGATGAGATGGCTGGATGGCATCACCAACTTGATGGACGTGAGTCTGGGTGAACTCCGGGAGTTGGTGATGGACAGGGAGGCCTGGCGTGCTGCAATTCATGGGGTCGCAAAGAGTCGGACACGACTGAGCGACTGAACTGAACTGAACTGAAACTCTCTTAAAAACCAAAACAAAGCAAAAAAAAAAAAAAAATTGAACACAAATAAATTGGACGGAATCACATTCTAGAGAGGGTGAATCCTTCCTAGAGGAGGAGAGAAGGGGTCTTCTAGGGACATCTGTGAGTGTGAGTGTGACAGGAGGAGCACACACCAAGTGGTTCCGGGACGAGGAAAGGCTTGGAGACCTAGCACACACGTGGGAGGCCGTGACAGGCTGCATTCTGCAGGAGCCCCCCAACAACACTGATTCTCTCCATTTGTCACTTCTGCTGAGTAGGGTCTTTCTGAACATGTGGCAGCGCCAGAGGCTGAGGGCTGGGCTGCAAAGGCAGGGGGAGAATTCCATAATCTCAGCCCAGAGAAGATCAAGGCTTCTGGATTTATACCATTTCCACTGGGAAAGCCTGTTGTGCTGAGACTGGAACTCCCCTTGCTCACTCCCCGTCCTTCCCTATAAATTTAGCATAGAAATTTTTGTTTAGGGGTTGATACTCTACTGTTTCAAACACAAAAATCAAGCAAGTCTCATATCTGTATCTATGTCTATGTCTATGAAGAAAGTGTGAAAGTGTTAGTCACTTAGTCATGTCTTTGCGATCCCATGGACTTCAGCAGGCCAGGCTCCTCTGTCCATGGAGTTCTCCAGGCAAGAATACTGGAGTGGGTTGCCATTTCCTTTCTCAACCCAGGATCAAATCTCCCATATTGCAGGCAGATTTTTTACCGTCTGAGCCACCAGGGAATCTATGCTGTTGTTCACTAGTTCAGTCACGTCTGACTCTTTGTGACCCCATGGACTGCAGCACGCCAGGTTTCTCTGTCTTTCACTATCTACCAGTTTGTTCAAACTCATGTCCACTGAGTTGGTGATATCATCCAACCATCTCATCGTCTGTTGTCTCCTTCTTCTGCCCTCAATCTTTCCCAGCATCAGGGTCTTTTCCAGACAGCCAGCTCTTTGCATTAAGTGGCCAAAGTATTGGAGCTTCAGTTTCAGCATGAGTCCTTCCAATGAATATGTAGGTTGATTTCCTATAGGACTGATTGGTGTATCTATTAATTTATCTATTTGTTTTTGACCACATGGCATGTAAGACCTTACTTTCCCAACCAGAGATGGAACCCACAGTCCCTGCATTGAATCACAGAGCCTTAACCACTGCACCATCAGGAAAGTCCAGAGTCTCCTATACTTTTATGTGGCCATGATTAGAGCTTTTCAAGGATATTTATGTGTTTGTTGTTGTTAAGATTGTGAACAAGGGTTATTTGTTTTTTCAGCATAGTCTAACTCATCCTGATGGACCACCCCCCCCCCTTAACTTATTTACTATCAACTAGTAAATAATTTTTACTTAATATTTTTAATACTTTTTTGTGTACTGTCAACTGGATTTAAACTGATCATCACCTGATCATCATTTACCTCTACTTAGATACAAATATGGTCACAAAAATCAGACTGTCCTTCTAACTGGCAAGAGTGATAACATGGGTCTACACAGGTTTCTCATCAAATAATATCATATCATATGTTCAGCTTGGCCTTTTAGAACGCATAGGCAGTTATACAGTTAGGGACTTGTTCACAGTGTCTTTTACAGCCTCCATGTAATACACTCTTGAGAGTCTTGAATACCAGTGCCTGACTTCTCTTCCAGGTCTTAAGACATTAGGTGAGCAGTTAATCAATACCTTCAGATTTCTGTGTACAATTGATTTTTAATTATGTAATATAAGAAGGTGTGGCTTCCTCAGTGGCTCAGCAGGTAAGGAATCCACCTGCAGTGCAGGAGACAAAAGAGATGCAAGTTCGATCCCTGAGTCAGGAAGATCTCCCAGAGAAGGAAATGGCACCCCACTCCAGTATTCTTGCCTAGAGAATCCCATGGACAGAGGAGCCTGGTGGGCTACAGTCCATGGGGGTCACAAAGAGTTGGACAGACTGAGGACAAGAAGGTGTAGAAAAAGGTTATGGGTTACCTTGTACACAATGGGGTAACATTCAGCCTTCAAAAAAGAAGGAAATTTTGCTATTTATGACATCGTAGATGAACCTAGAGGACACATGCCAAGTGAAACAAAACAGAGAAAGACAAATACTGCATGATCTCACTTTTATGTAAAATCTAAAAAAGTTAAACTCATAAAAGAAGAAGGTAGAATGGTGTTTGCCAGGGACTAGAGGGGAAGGTGAGAGTGACCCTGCATACAAGTGTGAAATCCTAGATAAACAAGATACCAGACCTTTGGAATCCTGACCAGGAGCCACCATATCCGTTCCAACTTCTGTGGAACAAAGAAACAAATTTCTATCTAGTGTAAGCATTATTACCTTCTGTCTCCATTATAAGCATCTGATTCTAATCTAACTCAGTGGTTTTGAAAGTGAGATATAAGTTTCCCTGGGGGATAACTATCTTCTATGGAATATAAAGACAGTTTTAAGGGACTCAATTTCCAGATGCTCATAATGGTTCAAAACAACAACGATAACTAATATTTAGCAATTATCTTTGTTCCAGTACTTTACATATACTAATTTATTTAACATAAGTTGTTATGAATTCCTTCCTAAAATTAACATGTGGCTAAAGCTGGCTCCCTTTCTCATTCTCTCTCATGAATGCCCCTTTCCTTCTTTAAGGAAAAGGTGTAACTCTCCTCATTCCAAATCTAATAGTGAGATTTTGCCTTTGAGAGTGTTTCTCAGCCTTTAGTTTCCCTATCATAGCCTCTTACGAAGATTTTCAGTCATTTTTCCCTATCATTCCCATCATAAAAATGTAATACCATATGTATACCCTGTATTTTTGTTCAGGCTCTGTATGCATATCTATTCTTTATATGCAGAAAGAGTAAGATTTGTTTTCTCTCATTATTCAAGAACCCATTTTTGGCCCCTGCAAGAAAACATGCCCTAGAATGTAATAATTTATAGGGCACCAAGGTATTATTTGAAATACTGGTACTGGTGGGAGAAATGAAATGATTTCATGATTGCATTAATAAACCTTTTGCAACTATATGATTTCTTCTTTCTTTGCTTTAAGAAAATTCAAGAGTATGATCAAGTTGTCAGTTGATAAATGATTAAAATTAGGTCAGAAATATTCAAAGAACTGAATTGCATTGCTATAACAAACCCCTTCCATTTCCATATAATTATTTACATGAAAAAGATTTCTTAAGACTTTCATATATAAAAATAGAAAATTTTATAACTGACTGAACTCTGGCTCATTCTAATATAAAGTGGTATTTATCTGTAGAAAAACTAGAATAAGTTCTATTTATTTAGAGATGCATTTCCAATAGAACTCACTTTCTGTGTTCAATGATTTGCAATGTATTTATGTTGGTCTTACCAAAATTATAGTGATAATCAGACTCAGAGGACATTTTTCAACTCAGATGTTTTTGGTCATTGAAAATTTAAAAAACTTTAAATATCAAATTATATGTGCATGTGAATATAAATCTATCCATATATATATGTATAAATATATATTATAATAGAGAAAGTATGATAGAATGATCAATAAAAGAAAAACGTATTAGGATGAAATTATATGGAGGAAGTCAAATGGAAATATGATTTCAAGAGGAAAAAATTGCTATAAAATTTATCATTATTAAAGAAGGATTTGTTCATGTATATTTTATTTTATTTATTTTGGCCTCACCATACACCTTGCAGGATCTTAGTTTGCTGACCAAGGATCCAACTTGGCAGTGAAAACACCGAGTCTTGGTAACCACTGGACCACCGGAGAATTCCTTGTTCGTGTATATTTTAAATAGATCAATGAATAGTTGCTTTGTCGTTCAGTCGTGTCTGACTCTTTGCAACCCTATGGACTGTAGCCTGCCAGGCTCCCCTGTCCATGGGATTTTCCAGGTAAGAATACCAGAGTAGGTTGCAATTTCCTCCTCCGAGGAATCTTCAGGACTCAGGGATCAAACCCGTGTCCCTGGCACTGGCAAGTGGGTTCTTTACCACTAAGCCACCAGGGAAGCCCTGATGGATAGTGTAGACACCATAACTTTTAGATTCTGCTTAGTTTGTAAAAGAGTCACATGACAGTTCAGTTTTTTATTATTTTGTTTTTATTTTTTATTTTTATTTTTTTATTTTTTTTTAAGAGATAACAGAGCACATCAACTACACTGAGTAGAAGTTGCTCTCTCTTCCATAATGCATATTTTTTATTTTTAAACTTTACAATATTGTATTAGTTTTGCATGACAGTTCAATTTTACAATGTCAAAATATACAACGTGCCAGAAAGTAATGCTTTGCAGCAATTTAAACTCGTGATAAAAAATTTAGATGTCAACTCAGAAATGAGTAAGATTGCTTTAAACTTTTCTCTGAGAGATATCAAGGCAGAAAGGTTGAGGATTACTGCCCTATTGTTGTGTCAGTCACTCAGTCGTGTGGTTCCACCTCTTTGTGACCCCATGGACTGTAGCCCACCAGGCTCCTCTGTCCGTGGCATTTCCCAGGCAAGAATACTGGCGTGGGTTGCCATTTCCTTCTCCAGGGGATCTTCCCGACCCAGGGATCAAATGCCCGCATCTCATGCTTGGCAGGTAAATTCTTTACCACTGAGTCACCTGAGGTTTCAGCCTGACCCAAGTTGCTTTCATCCTGTTTGCTAGTGTTGGCATCCACAGTGGGGCTGAGCTTACAAGTGAGGCATGAACTCACCCAAGGGTGTGGGATGAGAGCGGCAGGGTTTGGGAAATCAGGCTACTGCTAAAGGTTTGGCACAGTGGCTACTTCTTGCCCCTTCTTTACTGCCTAGGGTCTAGTGGGGAACAGCAGCTGAAAAGTGGAATAACAGTTTACACTTTATACCCTGAAGCCCTGTGCTTCATGCAGAACCTTCCCCCTGCCCTCCCCTCTCCAGGTGGCTACAAATCAAAAAGTCCCTGGGACTTTCTTCCCAACTCCAGCCATTTTCAGCTCTTTCCACACTGATCTATTTTCCAAAAGATGTAGTCCACCTCCCTAGAATTACCTGGTGTGCATGCTTCTTCAGTCACTCAATAGTGTCCAGAGCTTTATGACCCCATGTACTATAGCCCCCCAGCCTCCTCTGTCCATGGAATTTTCCAGGCAAGAATACTGGAGTGGGTTGCCATTTCCTCCTCCAGGGGATCTTTCCAATCCAGGGATTGAACCCATATCTTTTGCATCTTCTGCCTTGGCAGGCAGATTCTTTACCACTGAGCTATCTGGAAATTGCCTAGAATGTTAAAGTGCCATTTCTTTGTCTTTTAATACATCTATTTCATTGACATCTCTGAGGCTGAGATCCAGGATTCTGCATTATTAACTCTTCAGGGTCAGAATTATTTCTTTTTGTCTCAGCTCCTTTGTCCAACAAATGATGGTTAGTTCTTCACTTATGACAGGAATTTGAGTTGGAGAATTTGGATTAAAAACCCTAGGAAATGGAACTATGAATCCAAATGGACTTCAGCCTGTTTTTTCTTGGATGACTGATAGATGTTGGAGATTTCTTGGCTTTACTCTGGAAGAGCAGGAAGAAAGAAATACTGTTCAGAGCAAGATAAAGATACAGGAAAAGTACAAAGCAAACTCTCTTCTAATCTGATTCTTAGGACGGTGACACTGGACAAATGTCCACAAATGTCTGATCCTGCCAAAAGAGCAGATGGTTTCCAGCACTCTTCCTAACTCAGAGTTGAAAGCCATCACAGTCCTGGGAGTTGACTCAGAGCTCGAACTAGACCAACACAATCATGACCAGAGGCCAGGATGGGTGCTCTGCTCAGAGGATGCTTAGGAAGGAACTAGGGTGCAGTGGGGTCTGTATTTAGCAGAATCGAGACTGGCTGATCCTCTGGGGAAGCCTAAAGAAAAGGTCCCAGGAGAATCGGAGGCAGGCAGATGGATCCTTTGTTAGCATAGAAAGGGGTTAACTTCAAGAGGTGGGTAAAATAGAATGGAAGCAAACTTAGAATCTCTAATTTTTACTTTGAAAACTAGTAACTATCTCCCAGTTGGAATGTTCCAATTCTTTTATCAGCTTCTTAAGCCAGCTTTGAATTTCAGGTCACAACCCTTGACTTCTCCTGAGTTCACTACATGATTCCTTGTGGCATTGGCTGTAAGAGCGATGTTTTCAATTACTTAAAGTAATTCAAGCAAGGTAAAAATGGTGCTTTATGCCAGCTTCAACAAGCTTGGCTTTTATCATTTAGCAAGATTCACTTCTTTGTGCTATGGAGAAGAGAAAAAAATAACCCCAGTAAAAGCCTTACAAGAATGGTACAAAAAACAGGGAGAATTGAAAAAGCTTTCTGCTTTGTATTTCTAGCTTTGGGAATGTAGTTTTCTGAGAAACAACTGTCTGTCTAGACTAGAGAGAAGCTTTGAACTTTTGGGGAGAACTATCATTGCTTCTTTGATTTCATAATACTCTCTTCTCTACTACCATCTTATTTTTTATAACAATTTAGTGAATTAAAATTAAAATAATAGTTTGTTTTGAGAAGTTAGGGAGGAATTTTCTGATGCTTCTGGGGGTGAAATGGAAACTCTTGTGGTTGATAGAACCCGGATTCCTACTCTTAGACTGGAAATATCAGAGAATGATCTAACGAAATTGTAAGAGTCTTCAGCCTTGGACCTTTATAAGGTAACATTTTGGTTTCTAGTGCATATTAACAATTTGTTTCTAGTCATGTAACTTATACCTCACTTGCATAGGCAACATTCTTTCCATTTATTATGTTTACTTAAACATTGCTTTAGACCACAAAAGCAAATGGGTAACTAAATATATATTCCACAATGCTTTATTTTTCTTGTTTGCTATTCAAATCATTCCCTTATTCAGTTTAAGAAAAAAAATCATGGTTTTCTTACCCAATTTGCCTTTCCTTTCCAGTTAGAACCATTTATGCATTGTTCAATCGTTCATTGATTCATTTACTCAGTTGACAAATGTGCATTGAATTCCCTTCATGTTCTCAGAACTGGGAGGGGCACTGGGATATAAGAAGATGGATTTCCTGCTCTCTGGAAGCTTCCACTCTATTGGAATTCTCAAAATATTCCTCTCAGGCTTCCTGTGCAGGCCTCCTAAAAGACAACATTCGTCTGATTTTTTTGTTGTCACAACTTGGCAGGGGCATTTCTCGGTTCAGACTTTTATTCTGGCCATTTTTCCAAGGACCAGAGGCAATGCACATCAGCATCTCCCTTTCTCCACCAGAGATGAGGCCTGAGGGATCTTTGCCATCTTTTTCACCTGACTCACAGGGAGGCCACACAGAAGAGCTCCCCGAGAATGCTTGGAAGATGATGAGCCACCCTAAACAAATGAAAGAAACCACCCTTTCGTAACTGGAGGGGGTGAAGGTGTTGGAGTTGGGGCCTTGACTAAGCAAGCGAGTAAATATGTCCTTGGGTATTTAGTTACAGTCCCAGGGATTACTGAACAAATCTCGCATCGTGAGAGGAGCTGTAAATCAAATAGCATAAGGCCTTCATTACATAAGAGAGATTACTCCGCATTACCAATGGGTTTGAAAGCATTCAGACTCAACTTGCAATGCAAGGTACTCTAGGTTGTCAGCCTGTTGCTGCACGCATGTGGGTCCACTCATGTACTCATGGATGCAGCTCTGCTCTGCCAGCTGCGAGGGGAGGGACTCACTTGGCTCATCTGATGATTGTCCTTTTTTTCCTCCCTTTTTGCAGGTGTGTAGAGTTGAGTCCATTTTAATCTTCTGCTCACGCCCACTGTCATTGTCGGTGCATAGTTCAAGGCTTTTCCCTTGGTTTGGAGATTGTTTTTCCCTTATATTTTCTCTCCCCACTCCCATTCTTCTTGCTCTATAGGTATTTGTTCTTACAAATTGTATGTTAGTTGATCTGTACATATTCTTTCCATCTTTTAATTATAACCATATTCAAACACAGTGGAAAGTTGAGTGAATAGTACAGTGTACACTCCTATACCTACCACTTTGAATCAAGCATTTCCTAACACTTTGTCATACTAGGTTGACTCTGCATAGGTGTCTAACATCTATAAGTAAGTTATGAAAACTATGATGCCGCCCCTAAATACTGAAGCATGCTTTTCCTAAAAATAAAGACATTGTCCTACACAAAGACCACATCAAAATTATCAGTCCTGAAAGGATAGAAGGAAGATAGAGAGATAGAGCTAGAAGTAGGAGATGGTGATGGGGTTAGAGATAGAGATGAAGATGGGGTTGGAGATGGAAAGAAAATGGAGATGGAGGTGGGGTTAGAGATAGAGATGAAGCTGGAGATGGAGAAGTAGACAGATGGGGATGGAGAGGAGAAGGGGAATTAGAAGAAATTCAGCCATTTTTCTCTCCAGTTTCTTGCTGGTAGAGTGCTTCCCCCCCCACCCCAAGAATGGGTGCTCTGCCTGCCAGTTTACAATATGGACATCTCAGACAGAGTAAAGTTACTATCCAAAAAACCAGCAAAGGGCCTGAGCTTCATGGCTCTAAAAAGTCACTTTTTGGGAAAATTAACACTTGCTGTTTCTTTGCAGTGCAGCCCAAACATTCCATCACTTGGTGATTCAATTGTAACAGTAATAGCAAGATTGAGGTTGAACTTGCTGTTGAACTGCAAGGAATGTCTCAAGGCGGTCATTTTTGTGGCATGTATGATCTCTAACTCTGGAAGGCAGTGCACAGAATTAATGAGAGGTTTCATGTGTATCTGGAAGAACATCTTTCCAAGAATTTACTCTCTTTGATTTGGCATGTGCTCCATGCTCTTCAAGTTAGTTGGTGGTCAGATTGGAAACTTCAGAGTTTTCTTTAAAAACTCTGCCTGGGCTTGTGTATTTTTCTGTACATATGCTATACTTCAATGACTATTTTATTTAAAAAAGGAAAAAAATAACTCTACTAAAGTCTGACTTTTTCTAACATAGCCTTCACTGTTGACATTTTTTTAAAGCATCTCCCCAGACACTGAGCACTTCAGAAGTCTTTGCTTTGGTCTCTGAAATTGGCAAACTGTAGAAGGCAATGGGACCCCACTCCAGTACTCTTGCCTGAAAAATCCCATGGACAGAGGAGCCTGGTAGGCTGCAGTCCACAGGGTCGCTATGAGTCAGACATGACTGAGCGACTTCACTTTCACTTTTCACTTTCATGCATTGGAGAAGGAAATGGCAACCCACTCCAGTGTTCTTGCCTTGAGAATCCCAGGGACGGGGGAGCCTGGTGGGCTGCCATCTATGGGGTCGCACAGAGTCAGACACGATTGAAGCAACTTAGCAGCAGCAATAGCAGTGTAGTGACCAGAGTTCTCAATGCACAGTTACTGTCCTTGATTCTGGAATTGGTTCTTGGGGCTTTCATGTAAGAGTTGTCTGTCATTGGGCAAGATCCTTAACCTTTTTATGGCACAAATTTCTCAGCTGCAAGACAGCCATAGCAACATGTTATGAAGGAGCACATGGAGTCATGAAAATCAAATAAGATAATGTATATAAACATGTTTCATTAAACAAAAAACATGTGAAATTGTCACAACTAGGGTTTTTATGTGTGTCTGTTCTTTTTCTGGTCTGCTATTTGTTGATCTTATTTCCCAGGTTCCACCCTCAGCTGCCTGTGGTCCATTTTCTATGAGGCAGCCAGAAGGATCCTGTGAAAACATCATGTCCATTGTGTTCCTTCTCCATGCCCAAGGTCCTATTTCTCTCTCTGCCCTCTCGACTTTCCACCACCACTCTGACTTCAATTCCTACTATTCTCCTCCTGCTCATTCTCGCTCAGACACACTAAATTTCCTGCAAACCTTCAAACCTCCTGTTTCAAGCTCATCCCCAAGACTTTACAGTTTACTCTGCTGGTAAAGTATCTACATGGCTCACTTTTTTACTTCCTTCAAGTCTTTGCTTTTCACTGAGGTCTTTTTGGCCATTCTGTCATAGCTGTAACCCTGGTACTCCTTAGCCATTCTTCCTGTTTTGTATTTTTACATAGCACTTATAACAAGAATCTGCCTGCAAAGCAGGTTTGATTCCTGGGTCAAGAAGTTCCTCAGAAGGGATAGGCTACCTGCTCCAGTATTCTTGGGTTTCTCTGGTGGCTCCAATGGTAAAGAATCCACCTGCAATGTGGGAGAGCTGGGTTCAGTCCCTGGGTTGGGAAGATCCCCTGGAGAAGGGCCTGGCAACCCACTCCAGTATCCTTGCCTGAAGAATCCCCATGGACAGAGGAGCCTGGCGGGCTGCAGTCCATGGGGTCATAAAGAGTCAGAAACAACTAAGTGACTAAGCACAGTCTAACCTCCCGATATACTATGTGGGTGATATATGTTTTGGTTAATATTTGCCTTTCCCCAGTAGATTACAAACTCCATCAGAGCAAGAATTTTTGTCTGTTGTATTAACTGATGGATCCCCAGTGCACAGAACATAGTTTGACATGCCACAGATGAGATGATTGGATGGCTTCACTGACTCAACAGATGTGAGTTTGAGCAAGCTCCAGGAGTTGGTGAAGGACAGAGAAGCCTGGCAGGCTTCAGTCCATGGGGTCACGAAGAGTTGGATACAACTGAGTGACTGAACTGAACTGAACCGAGGCCCTTGTTGAATAATATCTTGAAATACTATTCGACACATTAATATTTATTGAATAAATGAATGAGACTGTTTCAATTTCACAATCAGAAAAAGGATGAGAACTTACATTTCTGGATATTTTTCCATATACACCTCATAAAATGAGCCCTGTTGGAAAGTCTATGTGGATTCCTTACTTGCCCCCCGGATCATAACCACCTTTAAGATATTTGTATAATCTCTTTGCATGCTTTAATAATCCAGGAATGCTGTTTCTGTTTCACAGACCTGTGGAGAAGTAGTAAATGGAGGGAGGGGAAATAGAATCAGGTTCATAGCAGGCAAATCTGACCCATGCTGTTGTTTTGCTGCCCAACTTTGTAGTATTTTCTTCAGCAGGATATAATTTGGTCTTGCAACCTCTTGAAAGGAAAATGATGACCCCACAGCATTCCCAAACTATGTGCTGGGAACGGTAGTTCCAAGAAATGCTAATCTGTACTCAAAAAAGAACAAGGTTTTTGTGGTTCTGATTACATATTAGCATGTTAAAGGCTCTGAGGAGTCACATAGCTTAAAAATAAATAAAGGATGGGTGGTCTGTTTAATAGTAACTTATTAGAATAGGGGAAGTCCAGGCAATAGTTAAAAGACCATGATCTTCAGCTTTTAAACTTTAATTTCCCACAGATCTCATAAAATGGATATGCATTTTATTTTGTCACCGAGTCCTGCTCAGTACTCTGAAAGCTTATCTTTGGAAGGAAATGCACTTATAGGGTATCCATTATATCAATGATATGTTCTCTATGACACTGCAGTTCTTCTGAATTAAAAAAAATATATATTAATGAAGTACTTCTTAAGCATGTCTCCCTACTTAATGCAAGAATTTCATTAGACACAATAAAGATACCAGGGGGAACAAGACAGGGCAAGATCCTATGGAGCTGACGTCCTAGGATAGCCAGAGACTTCAAGCAAATACACCAAATAATAAATGTGGAGCCAAGGGTGTTAAAGGAAGAGAGGAGAAGCTGGGATGGAGAATAGGATTATGTGAGGGTATTTTCTACTTGAGGAGATCAGGAGGGAAGGATGCGCTGAGTTTGGCATATTTAAATTGAGATGTGAAGATAACAAGCCAGCTGTAACAAAAGGATAAAGAAGAATGCTTGTTTTAGGAAGAATGAATAGTGTAATCTGCCTATAACAAGCATTCTTCTTTGCCCTTTTGTGAATTCCATGGACAGAAGAATCTGGCAGGCTACAGTCCCAATGGTCACAAAGAGTCTGATGCCACTGAAGCGGCTTAGCACACATGCACGCGATGAGGTAGTCAATGGCTCAGTTGCAGGAAGCAACTTGCTAAAGAACTGAAAGGAGATCCCATGGCTGACTCACAGTGCTCATAAGATGAGTGGAAGGGCCGATGGAAGTGTGTACCTCAATCATTCAGGGCTCTTGAGGTCATGATATGGTCTTTCATTGAGAGTAATAGGATTGAATTTATATTTCAAGGAATCTCCCTCAAAACAGAATGTATCCCAATGCATTAAAATTTTAGTGAATAGGCATTTAAAAATGCTTTTAAATATCTGAAAAATATAGATTACATATTTATTCATCTCTCAACCCCAAACATGCAATATCCTCTAATTCTATGTGAACCACTGGGTTTTGGTTAAATGTTGTGATTCTATCCTACATTTTAGACATAAGTCTCCACACCTATGCTGTCTATACATCTGTGCTTCAGAGAATACCCATAGCCTGGGACACATGTGAGGGTTTTCAGGACAGTCGACCTTCTACAGTCCTGGAGCTTGTTTTGGGGGCCTCCCACCTTCCCACTCCCAAAGCATGAGATCAAGAGAGCCATTGTTTTCCAGTAGTGCTTAACATGCATTTTCTTGCTCTTCTCTATGCTTCAATGAGTGGTTCTGGAGGTACTCATAAATTAGCACGATATTTGCAGCACTTGCAAATGGCAAGTGAGAACAGTTTGCAACACCCAACAATTCATGTAACTCACAGCTGTATTTGCTTTCTGGTGGCTCAGATGGTAAAGAATCTGCCTGCAATGCAGGGGACCTGGTTTCAGTCTCTAGGTTGGGAAGATTCTCTGGAGGAGGGCACGGCAACCTACTCCAGTATTCTTCCCTAGAGAATCCTCATTGACAGAGGAACCTGGTAGGCTACAGTCCATGCGATCACAAAGAGTTAGACATGACTGAGTGACTAAGCACACAAAGCTGTATATATGTCAGTAGAGACATGGCATACATGAAGTATGATAGAGACTGGCTTTGTTAGCTAGATGAACACTGAACTCCAGAATAACAGACTTGCTTTTATAAAAATATTTAATGATTTAAGAATTCAATAATTTCAGTTTTATTTAAATAACAGTTTTAATTATAAATGTTGATAGTTCAACTATATTTTATATTTTATCTTTAAATTTTAATAGATAACTTTGAATACATCTGAAGAAAAATAGCTTCTTGCAAAACTTATGAAAAATCATTTTTACTTTTCTTTTTTTTGGCCATACTATATGGCTTGTGGGATCTTGGTTCCCTGATCAGATATTGAGAGTGTGGAGTCCTGGCCACTAGACCACCAGGGAACTCCCTAATTTTCCATTAAAAAAAAAAATTTACCTGAATTTATAGAATACAATGAAAATATGTAAACTTTGAATATTATTTTTAAAAATTTCAATCTTTTAGATAACTGAGAATGAGTACAATATGCAATTGTGATAGAAATTGAAAATACAAACCTGGAGTTTAGAAGAGAGAAAGAGCTATAAAGGAAAAATAAGTAAATCATCAAAGAAGCAGTGAAAGAGTTCATTCTTAGGGAGGTTGATAAGGAGTCTGGGGCCCTTGAGAAGGAGAAAGGAGTCCCAGGCTCTCAAGGAGGAGAAAAGGACAAACTGTTTTTTTTTTTTCCTGCATTGCTTCCTCTTAGTCACATAAGATGTTTTCCCTTAAACTCTGAGTTGTTATGACAGCAATCTTTAAGACTAACTGTCTTTAAGCCCAGAGCTAATGATTACACAACAAAACAAGTCATCTTGCTCAAGGATATACTTTTCCTTAAGCTCTGTCAGTTTAGTTGCTCAGTTGTGCCTGACTCTTTGTGACTCCATGGACTGCAGCATGCCAGGCTTCCCTGTCCACCACCAACTCCCAGAGCTGAGTTTGCTTAAACTCATCTCCATCGAGTCAGTGACGCCATCCAACCATCTCATCCTCTGTCATCTTCTCCTCCTGCCTTCAATCTCTCCCAGCATCAGGGTCTTTTCCAGTGAGGCAGTTCTTTGCATCAGGTGGCCAAAGGGTCAGCTTCAGCATCAGTCCTTCCAATGAATAGTCAGGACTGATTTCCTTTAGGATTGACTGATTTGATATCCTTGCAGTCCAAGGGACTCTTAAGAGTCTTCTCCAACACCACAGTTCAAAAGCATCAATTCTTCAGTGCTCAGCTTTCTTTATAGTCCAACTCTCACATCCACACATGACTACTGGAAAAACCATAGCTTTGACTAGATGGGCTTTTGTTGGTGAAGTAATATCTCTGCTTTTTAATATGCTGTCTAGGTTTGCCATAACTTTTCTTCCAAGGAGCAAGTGTGTTTTAATTTCATGGCTGCAGTCACCAGCTGCAATGATTTTGGAGCCCAGGAAAATAAAGTCTTTCACTGTTTCCATTGTTTCCCCATCTATTTGCCATGAAATGATGGGACTGGATGCCATGATCTTAGTTTTCTGAATGTTAAGTTTTAAGCCAACTTTTTCACTCCCCTCTTTCACTTTCATCAAGAGGCTCTTTAGTTTTTCTTTGCTTTCTGCCATAAGGGTGGTGTTATCTGCATATCTGAGGTTATTGATATTTCTCCTGGCAATCTTGATTCCAGCTTATGCTTCATCCAGCCCAGCATTTCGCATGATATACTCTGCATATAAGTTACATAAGCAGGGTGACAAGGTACAGCCTTGACATACTCCTTTCCCAATTTAGAACCTGTCTGTTGTTCCATGTCCAGTTCTAACTGTTCCTTCTTGATCTCCATACAGATTTCTCAGGAGGCAGATAAGGTGTTCTGGTATGCCATCTCTTGAAGAATTTTCCACAGTTTGTTGTGATCCACACAATCAAAGGTTTTAGTGTAGTCAATAAAGCAGAAGTAGATGTTTTTCTGGAACTCTCTTGTTTGTTCTATGATCCAACGGATGTTGGCAATTTGATCTCTGGTTCTTCTGCCTTTTTTAAATCCACTTTGAATATTCTGGAAGCTCTCAGTTCACATACTGTTGAAGCCTGGCTTGAAGAATTTTGAGCATTGTTTTGCTGGTGTGTGAGAGGAGTGCAACCATGCAGTAGTTTGAGCATTCTTTGGCATTGCCTTTCTTTGGGATTGGAACGAGAACTGACTTTTTCCAGTCCTGTGGCCACTGCCAAATTTTCCAAATTTGCTGGCATATTGAGTAGGGCACTTTTAACAGCATCATCTTTTAGGATTTGAAAGCGCTCAACTGGAATTCCATCACCTCCACTAAGGCCCACTTGACTTTGCATTCTAAGATATCTGGCTCTAGGTGAGTGATCACACCATCATGTTTATCTGGGTCATGAAGATCTTTTATGTATAGTTCTTCTGTGTATTGTTGCCACCTCTTCCTAATATCTTCTGCTTCTGTTAGGTCCATAGCATTTCTGTCCTTTATTGTGCCCATCTTTGCATGAAATGTTCCCTTGGTATCTCTAATTTTCTTGAAGAGAGCTCCAGTCTTTCTCATTTTATTGTTTTCCTCTATTTCTTTGCACTGATCACTGAGGAAGGCTTTCTTATCTCTCCTTGCTATTCTTTGGAACCCTGCATTCAAATGGGTATGTATTTCCTCTTCTCCTTTGCCTTTAGCTTCTCTTCTTTTCTCAGCTATTTGTAAGGCCTCCTCAGACAACCATTTCACCTTTTTCCTTTTCTTTTTCTTGGGGATGGTCTTGATCACTGCCTCCTCTAAAATATCATGAGCCTCTGTAATAGTTCTTCGGGCACTCTGTCTATCAGATCTATTCCTTTGAATCTATTTGTCACTTATAATCATAAGGGATTTGATTTAGGTCATACCTGAATGGTCTAGTGGTCTTCTCTACTTTCTTCAATTTAAGTCTGAATTTTGCAATTAGGAGTTCATGATCAGAGCCACACTCAGATCCTTGTCTTGTTTTTGCTGTCTGTATAGAGCTTTGCCATCTTTGAGTGCAAAGAATATAGTCAATCTGATTTTGATATTGACCATCTGGTGATATCTGTGTGTAGAGTCATCTCTTGGTGTTGTTGGAAGAGGTGTTTGCTGACCAGTGTGTTCTTGGCAAAACTCTGTTAGCCTTTGTCCTGATTCATTTTGTATTCCAAAGTTAAATTTACCTGTTACTCCAGGTATCTCTTGACTTCCTACTTTTGCATTCCAGCCCCCTGTAATGAAAAAGATGTCTTTTTTGGCTGTTAGTTCTAGAAGGTCTTGTAGGTCTTCATAGAACCATTCAGCTTCAGCTTCTTCAGCATTGGTGGTTGGGGCACAGACTTGGATTACTTAATATTGAACGGTTTGCCTTGGAAATGAGCAGAGATCATTGTCATTTTTGAGACTGCATCTAACACTGCATTTTGAACTCTTTTGTTGACTATGATGGCTACTTCATTCCTTCTAAGGGATTCTTGCCCACAGTGATAGATATAATGGTTATCTGAATTAAAATCACCCATTCCAGTCCATTTTAGTTCACTGATTCCTAAAATGCTGACGTTAACTCTTGCCATCTCCTGTTTGACCACTTCTAATTTACCTTAATTCATGGACCTAACATTCCAGATTCGTATGCAATATTGTTCTTTATAGCATCGGACTTTACTTCCATCATCAGTCACATCCACAACTGGGTATTGTTTTTGCTTTGGCTCTGCCTCTTTATTCATTCTGGAGTTATTTCTCCACTCTTCTCTAGTAGCATACTGGGCACCTATTGACCTGGGGAGTTCATCTTTCAATGTCATATTTTTTTGTCTTTTCCTACTGTTCACTGTGTTCTCAAGGCAAAAATACTGAAGTGGTTTGCCATTCCCTTCTCCAGTGGACCTACCACATTTTGTCAGACCTCTCCACCATGACCCATCCATCTTGGGTGGCCCTCTGTGGCATGGCTCAGAGTTTTATTGAGTTAAACAAGGCTGTGGTTCATGTGATCAGTTTGGTTAGTTTTCTGTGATTGTGGTTTTCATTCTGTATGCCCTCTGAGGATAAGGACAAGAGGATTATGGAAGCTTCCTGATGGGAGAGACTAACTGTGGGGGGAACTGGGTCTTGTTCTGATGGGCGGGGACATGCTCAGTAAATCTTTAATCCAATTTTCTGTTGATGGGTGGAGCTGTGTTCCCTCCCTATTGAGGAGAAAACTCAAGGAGCTGTTTCTCCTTCTTAACAAGAACCTTTTGACTAATCTTGTTATCTTAAGACATTTGTTGTGGGAGACCTTTTTAGATATCAGTTTAGTCCCTCAGTCCTGTCTGACTCTTTGGGATCCCATGGACTGCAGCACACCAGGCTTCCTTGTCCATCACTGACTCCCAGAGCTTACTCAAAGTCATGTCCATCAAATCGGTGATGCCATCCAACCATGTCTGTCATCCCCTTCTCCTCCTGCCTTCAATCTTTCCCAGCATCAGGGTCTTTTCCAAAAAGTCAGTTCTTTGCATCAGGTGGCCAAAGTATTGGAGCTTCAGCTTTAGCATCAGTCCTTCCAATGAATATTCAGGACCGATTTCCTTTAGGATTGATTGGTCTGATCTCCTTGCAGTCCAAGGGCTCTCAAGAGTCTTCTTCTCAAACACCACAGTTTGAAAACATTAATTCTTTGGTGCTTAGCTTTCTTTATAGTCCAACTCTCGCATCCATACATTACTACTAGAAAAACCATAGTTTTGACTAGATGGACCTTTGTTGGCAAAGTAATGTCTCTACTTTTTACTCTGCTGTCTAGGTTGGTCATAGCTTTTCTTCCAAGCTTAAATTAAAAGAGCAAGCATCTTTTAATTTCATGGCTGCAGTTACCATCTGCAGTAATTTTAGTGGTGGTGATTTAGTCACAAAGTCATGTCTGATTCTTGCGACACCATGGACTGTTGCCCGCCTGGATCTTCTGTCTATAAGATTCTCCAGGCAAGAATACTGGAGTGGGTTGCCATTTCCTTCTCCAGAGCATCTTCCCAACCCAGCAACTGAACCCAGGCCTCTTGCATTACAGGAAACATCTTTCCCAGTTGAGCTATATGGTAAGGATGCAATGATTTGGGAGCCCACCAAAATAAAATCTCTCACTGTTTTCATTGTTTCCCCGTCTATCTGCCATGAAGTGATGGGACTGGATGCCATGATCTTCATTTTTTGAATGTTGAGTTTTAAGCCAACTTTTCCACTCTCCTCTTTCACTTTCATCAAGAGGCTTTTTAGTTCCTCCTTGCTTTCTGCCATAAGGGTGGTATCATCTGCATATCTGAGGTTATTGATATTTCTCCTGGCAATCTTGATTCCAGCTTGTGTTTCATCCAGCCCAGCGTTTCACATGATGTACTCTGCATATAAGTTACATAAGCAGGGTGACAAGGTACAGCCTTGACATACTCCTTTCCCAATTTGGAACCAATCTGTTGTTCCATGTCCAGTTCTAACTGTTGCTTCTTGACCTGCTTACAGGTTTCTCAGGAGGCAGATAAGGTGATCTGATATTCCCATCTCTTCAAGAATTTTCCAGTTTGTTGTGATCCACACAAAGGATTAAGCATAGTAAATGAAGCACAACTAGATATTTTTCTGGAATTCTCTTGCTTTTTCTATGATCCAGCGGATGTTGGCAATTTGATCTATGCTTCCTCTTTTTTTTCTAAATCCAGGTTGAACCTCTGGAAGTTCTCATTTCACATACTGTTGAAACCTCACTTGAAGAATTTTGATCATTGTTTTGCTAGCGTGTGAAATGAGTGCAATTGTGCAGTAGTTTGAACATTCTTTGGCATTGCTATTCTTTGGGATTGGAATGAAAACTGACCTTTTCCAGTCCTGTGGCCACTGCTGAGTTTTGCAAATTTGCTGGCATATTGAGTGCAGCACTTTCACAACATTATCTTCCAGGATTTAAAATAGCTCAACTGGAATTCCATCATCTCCACTAGCTTTGTTTGTAGTGATGTTCATAAGGCCCATTTGACTTCACATTCCAGGATGTCTGGCTCTAGGTGAGTGATCATACCATCGTGGTTATCTGGATCATGAAGATCTTTTATGTATAGTTCTTCTGTGTATTCTTGCCACCTCTTCTTAATATCTTCTGCTTCTGTTAGGTCCATAGCATTTCTGTCCTTTATTGTGCCCATCTTTGCATGAAATGTTCCCTTGGTATCTCTAATTTTCTTGAAGAGATCTCTAGTCTCTCCCCTTCTATTGTTTTCCTCTATTTCTTTGCATTGATCACTGAGGAAGGCTTTCTTATCTCTGCTTGCTATTCTTTGCAACTCTGTATTCAAATGAGTATAGCTTTCCTTTTCTCCTTTGCCTTTAGCTTCTTTCTTTTCTCAGCTATTTGTAAGACCTCCTCAGACAACCATTTTTCCTTTCTGCATTCTTTTCCTTGGGGATAGTTATGATCACTGCCTCCTGTACAATGTCATGAAGCTCCGTCCATAGTTCTTCAGGCACTCTGTCTATTGGATAACATGTATGTTGTGGGAGTGGATCTGGTAAAAGTGTATAGTGAAAAAGTGAAAGTGAAGTCACTCAGTAGTGTCCCACTCTTTGTGACCCCATGGATGGTAGCCTGCCAGGCTCCTCCATCCATGGGATTTTCTAGGCAAGAATACTGGAGTGGGTTGCCATTTCTTTCTACAGGGCATCTTCCTGACCTGGGAATCAAACCTGGGTCTCCCACATTGCAGCAGACTTTACCATTTGAGTTACCAGGTAATCCCACAAAATCAGTTGTAAAAGTGAAAGGAAGTATATAAGTATATAAGCTAGGTATATAAATATAAAAAAATATACATAAGGCCTTGATAAGACTAGAGAGGGGGTTACTCTCCATCCCCCTTCTGCTGTCTATATCAGAAACTTTCTCCGTCCTCTTTCACTTTAATAAAACTTTGCTACACAACAGCTCTTGGGTGATCAGGCCTGGTCCCTGGTCCCAAATCTAAATCTTCTGCTTCGGAGATAATGAATCTGACATCATTCACCATAAGCTATCAGCAGTCTGCTTAAATTTTTAAAAAACTATTACAAAGGAAAGCTGGCAGACTTCTGTTGGGTAAGAATCACATATAATTTGCAAATAAGACATTACTAATTCTTTTTAAGTCAGATTTTTGAGATATTATTTATATATGGTAACAGTCACCCTTTACAGGTGTTCAAATTTATGTGTTTTGACAAAAGGCATACTACTATGTAATCATGACCCTAATCAGGATATAGAGTATTTCCCCCTTTATAGTCAACTCCCTTCCCACTTCTTTCCCAGCTACCAGCTTCTGGCAATCTTTGATCTGATTTCTTTCCTTATCATTTTGTCTTTTTTTTAGGATGTCATGTAAATCGAATTCATACAGTATATAATCTTTTGTGTCTGACTTCTTGTACTCAGTCTAATCCTTTTGAGAGTCATTCATGTTGTTGCAAGTATCAATAGATCTTTCCTTTTTTTGCTGAATATTATTCCATTATATGCAGTCAGTACACAATTTGTTTATCCATTCACCAGTTAATGGACATTTGGGATGCTTCCAGTTTGGGGAGATTACAAATAAAGCTGCTCTAAACCTTCTTCTATAGGTCTTTGTGTGGCTATGTTTTCATTTCTGTTGTGTAAATACCTAGGAATGGATTGCTGGGTCATATGGTAAGTGTATTTTTAACTGTTTAAGAAATTGCCCAAGTGTTTTCCAAAGTGACCATACCGTTTTGCACAAATCCACCAGCACCGTGTGCTAGCAAGGGTGGTGTGCACTTGGTATAGTGTTTAGGGGGTCATTTCTTTCTTTCAGTTCAGTCACTTTAGTAGGTGAGAAATTCTCTAACTACTAATCAAAAAATTAAACTGAGCTAGAAAATTCTCATGAGTAGTTTGGTGGTGGCTTTAGCCACTAAGTCATGTTTATAGCCCATCAGATTGCTCTCTCCATGGAATTTCCTGAGTAAGAATACTGGAGTGGGTTGCCATTTCATTCTCCAGAGGATCTTCCCAACCCAGGGGTCAGACTCGTGTCTCCTGCACTGCAAGTGGTCTCCTGCATCGAAGGCAGATTCTTTACCTCTGAACCACCAGGGAAGGCCATTGCACAACTCACGTAGGTGAAATCAAATCTTGCAATTTCAAGCTCCTGGTTAAAATGACCAGAACACATGCAAGCCTCCATTTGTCCTCATGCGCAGAGCCTGCAATGATAGTGGTGAGGCTGTATTCACTGTACCCCTTCTTTCTGCTCTGAAGTTTGTTATCAGAGCATGTGCTTCTTCGAGGTCTGTCTTAGACCCTTCCTTGCACAGGACAGCTGCTACCACATTCTGCAGTGCTCTCAAGTGGAGGATGAGTATTCAGGGTTCAACTTGTCCTCTGTGCATACCTTGACCCTTCCATACTCCAGGTAAAAGACGAGTCAAGGTGCCACCTTGACAGACTGGCCTAGGAAACAG
Source organism: Bos indicus (assembly GCF_029378745.1). Lineage (NCBI taxonomy): Eukaryota > Metazoa > Chordata > Mammalia > Artiodactyla > Bovidae > Bos > Bos indicus. The sequence continues at coordinate 37,721,234 of NC_091779.1, forward strand.
GACCTGGCCTAGGAGACAGGATCTATGTTTAGGGAGCTCCTTTATAGAAGAGAGAGGGCTTCTTTAGTGGCTCAGATGGTAAAGAATTTGCCTGCAGTGTGGGAGACCTGGGTTTGATCCCTGGGTCAGGAAGATCCCTTGGAGAAGGGAATGGTAACTCACTCCAGTATTCTTGCCTGGGGAATTCTATGGACAGAGGACCCTGGCGGGCTACACTCCATGGAGTTGCAAACAGTTGGACATGACTGAGCAACTAACACTCTGTAGCAAACCTGGCATAGCCCTACGAGCCACCTGATGGAGTGGTGAGTAATGCTGAGAAGAGCTGTGAACAGTGGAGCCTTGGTTCCCAAAATGATGATTTGGAGATGTCTTATGAGATGCACAAATGGTAGCATACTGTATTTATCCCATTGCTGGTGAGACCTTGCTTCTACTCCGTGGTGAGATCAGCTTCAGGATCTTCAAACCTTGGAAGCGTACTGGAGAAGGCTGGACTATGACGGACATGGTCCTGACTGACTCTAAACTTTTTGGTAGATTGTAAAGAATGCCACTAAGGAAAAATGTACTTCCTCAATTTCAGATTCAGCAAAAAAGGCACTTAATAGATCAAAATGCTGCCTCTTCCTGGCCACAAGAATGTGTCCCCACAGGAACCGTGGTATTTTGTGATCTATGAGCTACAGGGTAGGATGTAATATTTCCTGACTTGCATTTGAGGAAACTTCAAATATTTAAGGCCACTCATCTCTCCCCTCAATTTCTTCTTCCTTTGGGGATCATAAAAACCTTGAGAAATGTCAAGCTTCCCTTTTATATTTTCTTCATTGAATGCAAGACCTCATTTTTTTTTTAGCCCTTCTAATGAATGTGGGTTATCATCTTATGCCCATTGGACATTAAAAAGTTTAAATGAGTCAGTCTTCAAGGAAATCAACCCTGAATAATCATTGGAAGAACTGATACAAGATGAAGTTCCACTGCTTTGGCAACATGATGTGAAGAGCTGACTCATTGGAAAATACCCTGATGCTGGGAAAGATTGAAAGCAGAAGGAGAAGAGGGGGACTGGGGATGAGATGTCCCCCTGATGGATGGGACACTGATTTGGATGGCAATACTGATTCAATGGACATGAACTTGGGCATACTCTGAGAGATGGGGACTCAAAGAGTTGGACAGGATTGAAGTGACTGAGCATGCATGCATAAGCACTTAATTACATATTTTGTATCCATTTAGTGTAACCTCTTGGTTGACAGTGTAGGCTGTGGATTTAGACAAATTGCTAGACAACTGGAATTCAGATCATAACTCAACCACTAAGCTAAGATCGGTGTGTGCATGCTAAGTAGCTTCAGTCCTGTCCAACTCTTTGTGACCCTATGGACTGTAGTTCAGAGAAGGCAATGGCACCCCACTCCAATACTATTGCCTGGAAAATCCCATGGACGGAGGAGCCTGGTAGGCTGCAGTCCACGGGGTCGCACAGAGTCGGACACGACTGAAGCGACTTAGCAGCAGCAGGACTGTAGTTTGCCAGGTTCCTCTGTCCACAGGATTCTCCAGGCAAGAATACTGGAGTGGGTTGCCATGCCTTCCTCCAGGGAATCTTCTCAATGTAATGATCGAACCTGCCTCTCCTGTGTCTCCTGCTTTGCAGACCACTGAGCCACCAGGGGAATCCCCATGCTACCATACTCTCTCTTAAAGTTTGAATGTACTGCCACCCTTTTTCCTCATTTTCTTATTTTAGTTTCTTATCTTTATGTTATTACTTTCATGTATATAGTACAGAACATTCAAAAATCAGAACATTTCACAATTAGTCACAATAATTTTGTTGTTGTTGTTGAATTTTATTCCTGCAATAAAATGCTGTATAATCTTGGGCAAGGAACTTTTATCCTCAATGATACTCTTTCACCCTCTTTTTTTTTTTTTCCTTAAAAAACCCAACTTTTAATTGAGATGTGGCAAATATAAAATTAATCTTAACTATACTTCTTGGTGAATTGTTGTATACATCCATGTAATCACTTTAATTATTGTTGCATTTTATTCTTGGAAAAATGACTATATATTCAAATCTCAACTGGTTAATATAATTTCAATATACAATGCACACAAGGACAGTTATACTTCAAATTACATCTTGAATTATAAGTATACTTGAAATTGGACATTCAAGTATTAACAAAATCCTTATGGCAAACTTTGTATGACTGTCATTGTTACAGTGATTGTGTATTATGTTAGCCCACATGATCTTGAGATCAAGTATACTACAAACTTGGATCAAGAAAAGTTTTTCCTCTTCTAATTTGTCTTTGTTATACTGCTCAAATATGTGATCTCTAGAGACTTAAGTGCTACAATGGAGCCATTGTCAAATCAAATAGCTCAACCACTCATATTGCAATGAAAAAAGATAAAGGATTGACTTAAATCCACCTCTCCAAACAGCCTCTTAATTGGTGGAACCTGGACTACAGTGAAGATCTGGATTTCACAGAATAATTCCCTATGGGCTGATCTTGTCGTTCTTTGGCCAACAGGGGAGACTGAGGCATAAAAATTAATCTGGAGGATAAGATTCTGTCTGGGTGGGAAAAAACAAACACAGATAAAACTAGTTGTAGAGTTAATAGAAAACAGTGTTTCTTCCAAGGACATTCTTCAACAACAAAGTATCATAATGCCACCTTTCTTTGAGTGACTGCCATTTTCTTATTCAAGGAAAAACTTTGCTGTTTGAAATGAAGTTGGTTAAGAATAAAACATTTCAATCTTTCCCAGAGGAGGTAAGTGACTTTGACACAGAGGAGTAGTTTTGGTTTCCAACCCAGGTGCAGAGCCTGAGAAAAGAGGTGTCTGAACTCAGCATTTCAGATCCATCTTAACTTGGTCGTTTCCAAGGAAACAGAATCCTGGGTCCACTTTGCAGTCTAGGATTGTTGTTGACTTCTTTGAGTCTATCAAAATATTGCTTCAATTAAATTTTACTTAACTCTAGCCTTCCCCCAAATCTTGCAATGAATCTATCTTTTGTTTTGTTTAGTGAGATATCCTATAGTTCTCTGGTGTGAACTCCATCTTGGCAATGGATCAATATATCTACTTCTGGTCTACAGGTTTGTCCCTGGAATATTCAAGCTGATGAGTCTAGGACAGTAAGTTTTATTATTGCTGTTTTTCATTTTTACTGATTTATTTTATTTTCTATTTCTGGCTGTACTGGGTCTTTGTTGCTGCGTGAGGGCCTTCTCTAGTTGTGGCGAGAGGAGGCTAGTCTTTATTGCAATGTTCAGACTTCTCATTGTGGTGGTTTCTGGGGCACGCAGGCTCAGTAGCTGTGACCCAGGGGCCTGGTTGTCCCATGGCATGTGGGATCTTCCTGGACCAGAGATGGAATATGTGTTCCATGCATTGGCAGGTGAATTCTTAACCACTGGGCAACCAGGGAAGCCCCCTTGTTTTTTAAAAATAAGGAAACTGAGGCTCAAGAAGGTTAAATAAAGTATACAAGGGGTTATAGACAATAAATGGTCACAGAACTAAAACCAAGATCAGAAGTGTGATGAAGTCCAACCCATGCTGCCCACTGCATTCATCTTCAGCTCATTATTGCTCCATTATTAGCTAACAACCACACCCAATGAGAAGCCACAAATGCCACCCGTACCATTTTGTTCTTTCCCATTACAGCTAGTGTCCAATCCTGACACACACCACTATGCCTCAAGGCGTGGCTTCAGTTTCATAGTGTCACTCTCTTCCAGGAGCCCAGGTGAGCCATCCAACACTAGTTCTGAGTTTCTTTCTTCCTCAGCCACATCAATAAAGTGATATTTCTAACAATACACTCTGGGTTTTCACACTTGCACGGCTGTGCTTGTGCTGTTCCTTGATCTGGGCATTCCTTGCCCACAATTCTCTGTCTGTGTAAATCTTCTAAAAATCGTATCAAGATTTTTGCTGCAAACAACAGAAGCCACCCTAGCTTGTTTTAGTAGAGAAGTAATTTATAAAGAGAAGTAATTTATAAAGAACATCAGATGATTTCACAGAAACTTTGGAAGTGCTAGAGCACCTGAATTGAAGCTATGAAGGACTACTGTGAAGGACTGACCCAAGTGAAAGTGTTGGTCGCTCAGTTGTGTCTGACTCTGTGACCCCATGGACGGTAGCCCACCAAGCTCCTTTGTTCAAGGGATTCTTCAGGCAAGAATACTGGAGTGGGTTGCAATTTTCTTCTCCAGGGGATCTTCCTGACCCAGGGCACGTGGGTCTTCTGTATTACATGGAGATACTTTACTGTCTGAGCCACAGGGACTGGCCCAAGGCAGACAGCAACTGCCCCAGTCAGACACAGAGTACAGTTTCCATCTCTGACACTAGGGGAAGCTTGACTTTCTCTCCTCCCTGTGTTGAAAGCTGGTTGTCTGCCACCCCCCTCATCAGAACTAGCCAGTGAAAGTGAAACTCGCTCAGTCATGTCTGACTCTTTGAGACCCCATGGATTGTATAGTCCATGGAATCTCTAGGCCAGAATACTGCAGTGGGTAGCCATTCCCTTTTCCAGGAGATCTTCCCAACCCAGGGATCAAACCCAGGTCTCCTGCATTGCAGGCAGATTCTTTACCAGCAAGCCACAAGGACTAGCCAGATTGGGGCCTTATTTGCATCATGAACCTCCAAGTTAAGTCTTACATAGGTATATTGGACTGGCAGAGCCCAGGTCCCATGTGTACTCCACAGCTTCAAGAGAAGCTGAGACAAAAGAGGTTTTGGCTTCTATCTTAGGGAGGCATAGACTTACAAAGTGAGAAGTCCCTCTACACGAAAAGAGTATTTAAATAGAGACCCAAATAAGAATGAACTTTCATTACACTGGGTTCCACCTCAAAAGTTTCCTCACCTGGGAAGCCTTCTCTAAAACTACAGCAAGAACTAAGCTATCTTTGATCTGTCTCTCAGTTAAATGTTATTCAGTTCAGTTCAGTTCGGTTCAGTCGCTCAGTCGTGTCCGACTCTTTGCAACCCCATGAACCACAGCACGCCAGGCCTCCCTATCCATCACCAATTCCCAGAGTTTACCCAAACTCATGTCCATCGAGTCAGTGATGCCATCCAGCCATCTCATCCTCTGTCGTCCCCTTCTCCTCCTGCCCCAAATCCTTCCCAGCATCAGGGTCTTTTCCAATGAGTCAACTCTTCACACGAGGTGGCCAAAGTATTGGAGTTTGAGCTTCAACATCACTCCTTCCAATGAACACCCAGGACTGATCTCCTTTAGGATGGACTGGTTGGATCTCCTTGCAGTCCAAGGGACTCTCAAGAGTCTTCTCCAACACCACAGTTCAAAAGCATCAGTTCTTTGGCACTCAGCTTTCTTCATAGTTCAAATCTCACAGCCATACATGACCACTGGAAAAATGATAGCCTTGACTAGATGGACCTTTGTTGACAAAGTAATGTCTCTGCTTTTGAATATGCCATCTAGGTTGGTCATAATTTTCCTTCCAAGGAGTAAGCATCTTTTAATTTCATGGCTGCAATCACCATCTGCAGTGATTTTGGAGCCCCCAAAAATAAAGTCTGACACTGTTTCCACTCTTTCCCCATCTATTTCCCATGAAGTGATGGGACCGGATGCCATGATCTTCGTTTTCTGAATGTTGAGCTTTAAGCCAACTTTTTCACTCTCCACTCTCACTTTCATCAAGAGGCTTTTTAGTTCCTCTTCACTTTCTGCCATAAGGGTGGTGCCATCTGCATATCTGAGGTTATTGATATTTCTCCCAGCAATCTTGATTCCAGCCTGTGCTTCTTCCAGCCCAGAGTTTCTCATGATGTACTCTGCGTATAAGTTAAATAAGCAAGGTGACAATATACAGCCTTGATGTACTCCTTTTCCTATTTGGGACCAGTCTGTTGTTCCATGTCCAGTTCTAACTGTTGCTTCCTGACCTGCATACAGGTTTCTCAAGAGACAGGTCAGGTGGTCTGGTATTCCCATCTCTTTCAGAATTTTCCACAGTTTATAGTGATCCACACAGTCAAAGGCTTTGGCATAGTCAATAAAGCAGAAATAGATGTTTTTCTGGAACTCTCTTGCTTTTTCGATGATCCATCAGATGTTGGCAATTTGATCTCTGGTTCCTCTGCCTTTTCTAAAATCACCTTGAACATCTGGAAGTTCACGGTTCATGTATTGCTGAAGCCTAATAAATACATTTACTGAGTTATTGTAATTGTAATAGATGTGATTCATACTCCTCCCAAATCTCTTCATCTTTACATCTAGTTCTGACTTCCAACTGCCATGATAGCAATTTTTCCCTGAGGGCTTTTTCTGGCCACTTATCTTGAGCTTGTTTGCTTGTGATGTGGGCTGAAAGGATGAGAAATTCACACAGGTTAGGAGCAGCCCTCGACCAATGACTAACAGAAGGTGTATAAATATCCCAGTCCCCTTGACCTATGAGTGGAACAACCCTGAGGTGTGTGTTAAATAGTAACTGCCAGCTTTTCCCCAGTGGGAATAAGCTGGGTCCCCCACAGTGGTTGCTGGCTTGATAACCCCTTTATTGGCTGCCTTCTCTTCCTTTTCTCACTTTCTCACTCCTCTGTCATTGTTTCCTTCACCTCCTAACTACTTGCACTTGAACTTTTGTATCATAATCTGGTTCTGGTAGAACCCCCAGGAGGACAGTACTCTACCCTGTATTATAGATAGCCATTTACTTAACCTAACTCTCTTGTAATATTCATGAAGACAGGGAAGGTGTAGCCATTTTTTTCTATTAAAATCTCTTAGTGTTGTTTGCTCAGTCATGTCCAACTCTTTTCAACCCCATGGACTGTAGCCCATCAGGCTCCTCTGTCCATGGGATTCTCCAGGAAAGAATACTGGAGTGGGTTGCCATTTCCTTCTCTAGGTGATGTTTCCAACCCAGGGACTGAACCTGGGTCTCCTGCATCGCAGGCAGATTCTTTACTGTCTGAACCACAAAGAGATATTTCTTGCCTTAAGTTGAAGTAAGGTTAATGGTCAAATTTTAAGCTTATACCAGTGTACAGACCAACCTAGATAGCATATTGAAAAGCAGAGACATTACTTTGCCAACAAAGGTCCGTCTAGTCAAGGCTATGGTTTTTCCTGTGGTCATGTATGGATGTGAGAGTTGGACTGTGAAGAAGGCTGAGCGCCGAAGAATTGATGCTTTTGAACTGTGGTGTTGGAGAAGACTCTTGAGAGTCCCTTGGACTGCAAGGAGATCCAACCAGTCCATTCTGAAGGAGATCAGCCCTGGGATTTCTTTGGAAGGAATGATGCTAAAGCTGAAACTCCAGTACTTTGGCCACCTGATGTGAAGAGTTGACTCATTGGAAAAGACTCTGATGCTTGGAGGGATTGGGGGCAGGAGGAGAAGGGGATGAAAGAGGATGAGATGTCTGGATGGCATCACTGACTCAATGGACGTGAGTCTGAGTGAACTCTGGGAGTTGGTGATGGACAGGGAGGCCTGGCATGCTGCAATTCATGGGGTCACGAAGAGTCGGACATGACTGAGTGACTGAACTGAACTGAACAGTCACATAATTTTACTCTTTCTGGAAGGAGTCATGACATATGGTTAATAATGGCTATTTTCAGTGTTAGGGACTAGACTTATGTGGTTGTTTTCTAACCTTTGCCCAAGTGTTATTATTTACTTTTTAAAACATCAGCCATCCAGGAGGGATGTGGGCACACACTACTGAATGGTACAGTTACTCTGGGCCCTTCAGGGTTGAATGACCTGCCATGATCAGAGCTGTTTTGTAGGACACCGCATGAGGAGTGCTAAGGACGGCCAGAGAGTAAAGATCTGATTGATCTTTATAGTGGTCTCCTTCCCCCTGTACCCCTAGCTTGAATCCATGCCCAAGTAGAGTAATTCCCTTCCTGGCCCCTTTCCTTGTTCCCTACTCTTAGGAACAGTTTCCGTATGGGTCTTGTGCTTATTTTACTCTAGAGTTTTTTGGTTTTGAATATAAGCCCAAGGTCTTTGGCCAGTGGGTATAATTTTAATGGGTTTGATGGATAATGACAAATAAAAAGAATGGTGAGTGTTATGTAACAGTTGGCAGACCCTGAATGCTTTTGGCTGTGATTCTGGAAAAGCAAGAGTGAGGGATGTGGTTGACATACAGAAGCAGAGTTTGAATGGAAGCCTCCTAACTTCTTTGAATCAGTGTTGCAGCAAGTGCTGAAGTAGGAGGCACCCTGCTCTCAGGTTCCCTGCCTCTGTCACAGTCCTTAAGAAATCCCCAGATTTTTGACGTTCTTCCGTGTTTCTGGCAAGCCACCCACTCTTCCCTGTGCATGAACACAGTCTGAGTGGCAGTGTCTCCCTTGAGGCCCTCTGGACGAGCCTCATTCTGCATAACTCTGTTACTACTAGATACCCAAGATTCCCTGGTCATTCCTCAGTCCCCACATTCTCATTTCTGAAAGATCTGTATATCTTCTTCATTGACTCTGTCTCTTCTCCTTCTCCAACTCTCAAAACTCTTCCTCTGTGTCTCCAGAATTCCACGTATAGTCAGGAAATCTTCTTCCCAATGTCTCTTTCACCTTGTTCTAACTTGCTGTTTAGTCGCTAAGTCATGTCCCACTCTTTTGCCATGGACTGTAGCCAGCCAAGCTCCTGTCTCCATGGGATTTCCCAGGCAAAAATACTGCAGTGGTTTGCCACTTCCTTCTCCAGGGGGTCTTCTGGACCCAGGGATCAAACTGCCACTTTCCTTTTGACAAATCTACTGGCTCCAGCATTGCAGCCCCTGTTCCTGGCTCACAGTCACTTTCTTCATCACTATGCACATTATATTCTTAGTGCTTTCAATATCCATAAAGATGAATCTTCTGTCTGTTCAGCTTCTTGACCTTCTCTCCTCCAAATATCTCATACTCCATTCTAGCTCAGCCATTCACGCACACAGTCATATCATTGGACCTTGTCCTCACCAAGAATTTTAACTCCTCCAGAATCTTAATTCCAAGCATCCTAATATCTGACCACTACTTCTTATCTTATTTATTTTACTTGCATCTACCTATGTCTTCTTTCTTCACCCTATTTCCTTGCTTCCTCTCCAGAAGTAACCATTATCCCTGATTTTGTGCTTTTAATTCCCTTGATTTTTAAAATGACTTTATCATGTGTATATACACACACATATATGTATTGCTAAATGATATGATATTAGTCACTTTTTTGAACTTTATGAAAATTATATACTGCATATCATCTGTTGGAACTCTTGCCCTTCTCCACATTATTCTATAAATAAGATGTCTCTATGTTGTTGGGCATTGCTGTAGTTTGGTATAACTATTGTGTAATATTTTGTGGTGTGAATTTACCAAAATTTATTCACTCATTCCTTCTATGGCTGTTTCCAGCTTTTTTATATCAGTAACTGCTGTTATGAATAACTTGAATATTTTTCCTGGTGCGTATTTGCAAGTATTTTTCTAGAAGCAGAATTGTTTGGGTCAAAGAGCATAAGAATGTTCAACTTTACATGATGATGTTTTGTTTTCTAAGTAATTGTACATCACTTCCCATTATTCCAGATCACTTCCGTTAAATTCTAATGTAAAAACTCTCTGCCATCCCTAGGACCTATAGCCACTGAACACACCGTCTTTTCATTCTCTTCAGTTCCCTGTTTACCCAGCCTGTAGTCTGTGGTCTGTCATATTATTCATTCCTTTGCTTTGGATCCCTTGCTTCCTCTTTGTTTATCATGTTCATGTGACAAAACCCTAGTTCTAACTCCAGCCAAACCTCTGCTGCTCTGTACCTGCACCCACTCAAGAGACCATGGCTGCAGAGAGTGACACAGCTGGGCTGACTGTTCTCACTTTACATTTATGATTGTCTATTGCAGACTGAATGATATCTGTCCATCATACTATTCTTCCCTGGTCCATTAATATTTTATATTATACCTTTTTATCTCTCCTCAAACCTCTTATCTCTTGCTGCACCGTCACTTCCAGATGATGACCTTCTTCACTGAGAAAATAGAAGCAAGCATAAAGGAACTGCTGTTGGCTACAACTTCTGCACTGACCTCCCCACTTTGATCTATGCTCTGTACTATCTACTGCTATACAACAAATTATCCCAAATCTTAGTGGTTTAAATGATGTCACTTATTCTCTCATGATTTCTGTGCATCAGGAGCCCCAGCACAGCTTAGCTGGGTCCTCTGGCTTTGTGGCTCCTAGCAGCTTCTTTTGGTAGTGGGGTGCTGGTATATCTTGATCAGTAAATAGACAAGTTGTGTGCTGGCCCTCAAGGGATGAGTGCTTTCTGTGTGTGTGTGTGTGCTTAGTCACTCAGTCCTATCCAGCTCTGTGATCCCTATGGACTGTAGCCCACTAGGCTCCTCCATCCATGGGATTCTCCAAGGAAGAATACTAGAGTGGGTAGCCATTCCCTGCTCCAGGGGATCTTTCCAATGCAGGGATTGAACCCAGGTATCCTGATTTGCAGACTGACCCTTAACCATCTGAGCCACCAGGGAAGCTCTGAACTTACTAAAGAAAGTGAAAGTGAAGTCGTGAAGTCGTGTCCTAAGCTTATAACTAATAATGAGCTGGATGAGAAGGCCATACTTGCTTTCAACCCCTTATAGAACACACACTGGGTAGAATAATATTTGTACTATTAGTAAATTATAAGACTTCCTGAAGTAAACTATTTTCTTAAATTGTCTTCATGGTATTGGGATAGTGTTATAAAATATATCTGGGAAAAGTAAAGTGAAATTCTTGTCTCACCTAAGACCAAAATAACTTGCATATGGATCAATGATTTAACAGTAAAGAATAAAAGTATAAAGTACCAGAAAAATATAGAAAATAATTTTTCTTATCTCACAAGAGGAGAGACTTTTCCAAGTAAGGTAAAAAAACTCAGAACTCACAGAAAAAAGATGGATAAATTTGATTCTATAATAATAAAAATGTCTACATGGTGAGAAAAATATGAAAAGAGAAATTACAAACTAGAAACATATTTTCAATTCATATATAGACAAAGGATATTATAGAATTGAAAAGATATATGTATTTGTATAAATATGTACACACACACACACACACACACACATATATATATGGGCTTCCCTGATAACTCAGTTGGTAAAGAACCTGCCTGCAATGCAGGAGACCCCGGTTCAATTCTTGGGTCAGTAAGATCCACTGGAGAAGGGATAGGCACCCATTCCAGTATTCTTGGGTTTCCCTGGTGGCTCAGCTGGTAAAGAATCCACCTACAATGGATTTAAAGACCTGTGTTTGATTCCTAGGTTGGGAAGATCCCCTGGAGAAGGGAAAGGCTACCCACTCCACTATTCTGGCCCTAAGAATTCCACGGACTGTATAGTCCATGGGGTCACAAAGAGTCAGACACAATTGAGCATCTGAACATATATATATATATAACATATATATATATATATTTATATTTATATATAATCCTTGCAGACAGATTCTTCACAACTGATCCACATGGGAAGCCTATATATATATATATATATATATATATATATATATATATATATATATGAAAGTGAATGCAAAAGTCATGTCCGACTCTTTGTAACCCCATGGATTGCATGCCAGTCTCCCCTGTCTTTCATAATCTCTAGGAGTTTGCTCAAACTCATATCCATTGACGATGTCCACTGGTGATGCCATCCAACCATCTCATCCTCTGTTGCCCCCTTCTCTTGCCCTTAGTCTTTCCCAGGCTCAAGGTCTTTTCTAATGAGTTGGCTCCTCACGTCAGGTGGCCAAAGTATTGGTGCTTCAGCATCAGTCCCTCCAATGAATACTCAGGGTTGATTTCCTTTAGGATTGTCTGATTTGATCTCCTTGCAGTCTAAGGGACTCTCAAGAGTCTTCTCCAGCACCACAGTTAGAAAGCATCAATTCTTCAGTGCTCAGCCTTCTTTATATATATATATAGAGAGAGTATATGTGTCTTGTATTCCTCATTGCTATATAACAAATTATCCCAAAACATAATTGCTTAAAAAATGTCATTTGTTATCTCATGGATTCTCTGGGTCAGATACCTGGGCACAGTTTAGAGAACATATTTACTGTATATATATAAATATGTATATATATGTGTATACACACCTATTTACTGTACACACAAATTTACTGTACATATAATATATATTATATACATGTATATAAATAAATAACATTAAAAAAAATCTGACAGATCAATATGACCTTTTGGTCAGTACCTTAACAAAATAGGCAAAGGATATAAACAGACAACTGGGGGATATACAAATAAATCTAATGCAAATTATAGCTATAGCAAATATAATGATGAATGAATAATGATATACTTATATTAGACAGCATGCTTTACACATATTATATATAACATATATTTTATATAATATATTTAATACATTTAATCCTCTCAGTGAGCCTATGAAGTAGGTACTATTATTATCCTCATATTGTAAATGAAGAAACCAAGGGTCAGAAAGGTTAAGTAATTTCAGTTCAGTTCAGTCACTCAGTCATGTCCGACTCTTTGCAACCCCATGAATTGCAGCATGCCAGGCCTCCCTGTCCATCACCAACTCCTGGAGTCCACTCAGACTCACGTCCATCGAGTTGGTGATGCCATGCAGCCATCTTATCCTCTGTCGTCCCCTTTTCCTCCTGCCCCCAATCCCTCCCAGCATCAGAGTCTTTTCCAATGAGTCAACTCTTTGCATGAGGTGGCCAAAGTACTGGAGTTTCAGCTTCAGCATCATTCCTTCCAAAGAACACCCAGGGCTGATGTCCTTCAGAACGGACTGGTTGGATCTCCTTGCAGTCCAAGGGACTCTCAAGAGTCTTCTCCAACACCACAGTTCAAAAGCGTCAATTCTTCGGTGCTCAGCTTTCTTCACAATTTACCAAGGACAACTGAAAAGCAGAAGAACCACTGTGTACTCTCACCTACTTGAACATGCCAGGAATAGCATAAGTATAAGGATATTCACTGCAGAGCCTGGAATAAAGCAAGCACTGGGTTAAGTGTTGGCTACATAAGTATAAGTACTGCTTAGAATATCAAAGGCTAGAAACAGTCTACATGCCCCTAGTAGGAAACTGACTTAATATAATAAGGTCCAGGTAAAAGAATGAGGCAGTGAGGATACTGATATGAAATGGTTGCCAAGACTAATAACTGAGAAAAACAAGATGCAGGAAAGACATGTATAGCATACCTATCTATTACATAATATGAGGGACATGTCTGTAAATGCATGGTCTATCTCTGGAGGTATACACAGGAAATCAATAAGGAGATTTACTTCCTGAGAGTCTGGGTGATGGAGGAGGAATGCAGAATGCTTCTCACTGCCTCCCCACTCCCTCTATTTTTGCTTTTCTGTGTGTATCTATTACCTATTCAAATGAACAAAAAATTAAAAGTGAAAAAGTGATAATTTAAGAAGAACTAAAATAAAGTAGTCTTTAAGAAACAGAATAAAAGCATATAGTGATCCACAATAAGCTGTTAGTGTCTGTATTTAAAAGAACAGGGAGGAGTGATTTTTTGGTTTGTTTCAGTTTTAGTTTTTAGTTTGATTTAGTTGTTTAGTTTTGGCTGTGCAGGGCCTCTGCTGCTGCATGGACTTTCCTCTAGTCGTGGTGAGGAGGGGCTGCTCACTGTTGTAGTGCACGGGCCTCTTATTGCGGTTGACTTCTTGTTGCGAAGCACTGGCTCTACAGCTTGTGGGCTTCAGCAGTGCTGGCACAGGGGCTCAATAGTTGCAGCTCCCGGGCTCTAGAGCTCAGGCTCAATTGTGGTGCACGGGCTTAGTTGCCCCACAGCATGTGGGACATCCCCGGACCAGGGATTAGAGCCCGTGTCTACTGCATTGGCAGGTGGATTCTTTACCATTCAGCCACCAGGGAAGTCCAGGAGTGATTTTATATTCAAAAATAAACCTAGTCCAGGGATGTTAATACAGCAAGGAAATTAAATATTCTGGACCCATCTCTGGCTTCTGACTTTGACTCTGGGGCCTGAGGCAAGTGAATTAAGCCAGTCAAATCTGGATAATAGTACTTACTGATCAGGCTCGCCTCTGCACTGTGGAAACCCATGACTTGATGTTGCTGAAATGCTTTGAAGGCGCAGCCTTCCAGGGTGCGAGGCAGAGCCTGCTGGGACCTGTGCTGTCATGGGAACTGAGATTCCGGAATCCAGGCTTTGAGGAGACTTTCAATCGCTATTAAACAAATGTTCTTTAAAGTGCCAGTGCTTCCAAGTGTTTCTTAAATGTGTGTGCCCAGAAAATTGGCCTATTTTAGTTGAGTTTTCTGACTTCTGCATTACTTTTCTAAAGTACTGCCCATGTAAGTAAATTTTGAATGTCATGATTTCAGGAAAGCGGGTTCTTTTCAGAGAAGGGAAGTGAGGCTTAAAAATCTATTATAGTGTACAATTCAATAAGGAAATGATCAACCCTTTGGAAAATTACAGTGAGTTAGGGACTAATGTTGGCTTTTTAACAATATATATTAAATTAGTCTGTAGAAACATAACACCCCCAAAGAGAAATGTATAGTCTAAGAAAAGAAGATGGAGGAAATGAGAATGCCGGTAGGCAATTCTCCATGGGTGTCTCACATTTCTGCATGTTTTGCAAGCAAGGCACTAACTATCCTTTACTCTGGAGTATCTTTTCAAAGTATGTTTATATCATTAATCACCTGGAAGATACAGTGTCTTCCTTCAGAGTAAATGGTAGGTTTGCTTGCTGCACTTTGTATCAAAGATCTGAGTTTTCCAAGTTGTGAGTTCCTCTCCTCTAATGGAAAACACTGTGTGTACAGGTCTCATCTGGCCCTGTCTATTTCAAGCTGTGTTGTTGGGGCTTGGTAAATTGGTGCAAAGATGCTGATACCCCAGCTACTGCTGGGGCTGTGAGAAAGAAACTACCCTTTTTCTCTGAGCCACAGGTCTCATGTCTTCTACTAGCATCCATTAAACTCTAGCTTGCAACATTCTTACCTTGCAAGTGGAGTAAAACCCCAAACTATTCACACTCTTGAGAGGGACATGGTCTCCAGACCATTGCTGTACCTAAGAAATGTAACACAAACCGCTCAGGTGAGCCAGATACATAATTTGAAATTTTACAGACACTTCATTAAAAAGCTAAAAGAAATCAGGTGAAATTAACTGGAATAATATATTTTCTTTAACCTTATATAGCCCAAATTATCATCATGTCAATATGTAATTGATATAAAAATTACTGATGAGCTATTTTACACTTTTTCTTTGTGAGACATCATCAAGATCTGGGGTATTATTTACATATACAGCATCTCAACTCAGACTATCCACACTTCAAATGTTCAACAGCCCTCGATTGAATGGCTTCCATTTTGGACAGTGCAATTCTGGACTATAAAACATAGTAAAATGAAAATAAAAGTCTTCAAAAGAAAGTGAAGTAAAAGTCGCTCAGTTGCGTCCGACTCTTTGCAACCCCATGAACTATACAGTCCATGGACTTCTCCAGGCCAGACTACTAGAGTGGGTAGCCGTTCCCTTATCCAGGGGATCTTCCCAACCCAGGGATCAAACCCAGGTCTCCCACACTGCAGGCGATTCTTTAACAGCCTGAGCTATCAGGGAAGTCCAAAAGTCTTCAAAGGCTAAAATAAATTTTCCCTTAAAAAATTAAATTCAGAGTGTCAGTGATATTGCTCATTGGGCTTGTCATTCCAGAGACTCTGAGACATGTCCTACATGTTCTAGAATTTGTCTGACAGACCAGGAAATCCTTCATGCATTATTTAATACTCTTGTGCCCTTTAAGTTACATTCGGTATTGCTGGTTCTTCTGCAGCTGCCTGTAATAAGACAGGAATGTAGGGTAAGAGTCATTAAAGAGAAATCTGATACCAATCCATCAAGTCACGCCCTGTCCTCATGTCTCCAGGAACTGAAACATAAATGTGCCTTAACCTTCCCTTCTAGTTTTCTCCTTTGGAAAGTTCATCTACCTAGCTAGAGGAGGGGAGAAAATTCTAACCTCAGCTCGTATTATATTAGCATTTAAATGGGAGATTGGGTCCTCAGCCAATTTGTGGGGAGTGAAAAATGAGTGACTTCAAGCGGCCACTTGTTGCTTCCCTTTGCTCTCTGCCCTGCCTGGTTCAAGGGTTGCCACGTGATCACACTGGCTAAGAGCAGCAGTGGGGCGTTCACAAAGGAAGAGAATCCCGGATGTCAGGTGCAACCATGATGAATGTAATGATCTGTCCTTACCAGGAATTTTCTTCTAAACATCATTCTTCAGGCTTCAGGATCCCACATGGGTTTGATTATGGTAAAATAAGGTAAGTATCTGCCAAAACTTTTTATCATTTGGGGTTAAGGAGATGTATAATCCATGGGGTTGCAAAGAGTCAGACGTGACTGAGCAACTTTCACAGATGTATCTCAAATAATGTCAAGGTTTTAAAACAAGAAACATGGGGCTTCTCTGGTGGCTCAATGGTAAAGAATCTGCCTGCCAATGCAGGAGATGTGGGCTTGATCCCTGGTCTGGGAAGATCCCACATGCTGCAGAGCAACTAAGCCTGTGTGCTACAACTACTGAGCCTGTGCCCTAGAGCCTGGGGGCTGTAACTCCTGAAGCCTGCAGGCTCTCAAGCCTGTGCTCCGCAACAAGAGAAGCCACCGCAGTGAGAAGCCTGTGTACTGCAACTAGAGAATAGCCTGTGCTCGCCACAACTAAAGAAAAAGCCTGCACGGTAATGAAGACCCAGCACAGCCCAAGCTAACTAAATAAAATTATATATATATATATATATATATATATATATATATATATTTAGTTATATATATATAGCAAGAAACGTGAATTTACAGGAGTACACACTGCTCCTTGTATGTCCTCAGAACTCCCATTTATAGTAGTAGAATAGTAGAATGTTGAAGCAATTTCTTTGAATTCTCTAACCTCACAAAATTCAAGGATTCTTGGATGATAATACTACAAGATTTCATCTAAAACACATACAATAGCATCTTTTTGGAGACAAATCCCGCACAGAGAAGTCACTTCAATTTACTAGATAAATCTCTTTGTAAGGGTCCCATAACATTGAGAAGGGGGGAGTCAAAAAATGACATGATATGGCCAAGTACGGTCAGGCACCTTGGACAGTAAATGTCAGTCCTCAGATCCCCGGGACCTAGACTCCTCAGGGTCTTGGCCTGGGTCTGTGGAAGCCATTCTGACCCCCAGTCTGCTTGTGGGGAAGGATTCTCTCCCACAGAGCTCGTCTACAACAATGGCCTGGTATTGCCCACGTCATTCAGTTCCACCACCAGAAGCTGCATTTGGCCTAAGCTCCTCCCCCATACTTCAACGCAGGGACTGCTATCAAGTTCCCTCAGTGACATTCTGTGTCTTCTCTTTTGTACATATCCTTCTCTTTTACTCAGCACCCTGACTTTCCCTCTCCCAAGATTCTCCCTATTTCTTCTGCTGCTGTATGTCCCAGTTGCACCAGTTTCTTTTCTAGGCTTTGGGCAAATCCTTCCCTGGTGGTGGATC
Source organism: Bos indicus (assembly GCF_029378745.1). Lineage (NCBI taxonomy): Eukaryota > Metazoa > Chordata > Mammalia > Artiodactyla > Bovidae > Bos > Bos indicus. Next base: position 37,738,910 of record NC_091779.1, read on the forward strand.
TACCACCCATCTTGGCATCTGGCCCCTTCCAGATTCTGCTTGCTGTGCTTATTGCTGTGTTTGACCCTGATTACTGCATCTTTGGGTAAGAGGCACCTCACCCTGCACCTCGTTGGGTGCTCTTTTAGGAAGGTGTGAATTTGTTGCTTGTATTAAATGATCTTTCTCTCTCTTCTCTCCTCTCCTCTCTGCTCTGCTTTCCCCCCGACCCCTTCCACTCTCCCTTCATTCAAATGACAGTGTAAGAGAACACAAAGCCTATGGAATTTAGAGTTAATGAAAACAGTGTTGGATCCCAAGATGCCACCTTGCTGTGTAACCTTGGCACGTACTTATACCTAAGCATGCTTCTTCCCCTCTAAGTTGAGAATGATAACCATCAATGTTTAGCTATAAGTTTCTTGCTGCTACTGCTGCTGCTAAGTTGCTTCAGTTGTGTCTGACTCTGCGACCCCATAGACGGCAGCCCACCAGGCTCCCCTGTCCTTGGGATTCTTCAGGCAAGGAACTGGAGTGGGTTGCCATTTCCTTCTCCAATGCATGAAAGTGAAAAGTGAAAGTGAAGTCGCTCAGTCATGTCCGACTCTTAGCGACCCCATGGACTGCAGCCGACCAGGCTTCTCTGCCCATGGGATTTGCCAGGCAAGAGTACTGGAGTGGGGTGCCATTTCTTAAGAGGATAAAAAGATGTGTGAGGGCCTAAAAAGATGTGTGAGGGCCAGTGTGCAAGAGCCAGGCATAAACTGACACTTGAGCACAGCATGCTTGAAGGACAATGAGCTGAGTGTTCTAAAGTCAATTGACTTTTTGTTTGCCTGACTCTTTTTCCTGAATTGTAATTTTTTTGAAACACAGATATTTATCTTGTAACTCCTACTATATTACATTACAAAATTTTTGACATGATCTGCTTTATCATTTGTATCCCTCTTAGTAGGGCCCTTGTTGACCATAGTCAAGTATTTCTTGGTTTGGAGGGAACAGATTTCCCAAAGGAGGGCCTCAAATGTTGGGAATCCTATTAGGCTTTTGAACAGGAAATGCATATCATGAAAGTGGGTTGTAGGGAAGCCTGCTATCCAGTGTAACAGAATGGCCTGGAACCAGGCCTAGGGCTTAGAACATGTGAGGCCCTACCTCCTGTCAGCTGTGAGGTTTTAGACAAACTGTTTAGCTTCTCAGCTTCAGTTTCCTTGTCATTAGGGATAAAATAGTGTCTACCCCAGGGTGTTGATAGGCAGGTATTTTAGAATGTCCAGGATACTCAATGATCTAAGTGTCTGGCATGGAGGATTTGCTCAACACAGGTTAACTATGATGGTGTTAGTGTGTGCTTCAAACACCTTCTGAAGCTGTTCTCAGTCCAGAGTGATCCTATTAAAATGTCAATCAGATCATACCACTCTGCTGCTCAGAACCCCTTCCAAGTGTGACAGTCCAGATCTTTGCAGAAACCTGCCCAGACGCACTACTTCCTTTTTCCTGCTCTAGTTCCTTTTTCTCTTAGCATGTAAGACTTGTCTAAATAACAGTTACTTATTTGGAATGCATACTGATTATTATCTGTCCTCCCCGCTAGACTGTAAACTCCACCAGGGAGGTCTATTCTGTGACCTGTTGGCGTGATGTCCTAGTATCATGCTTGGCCATAGTAGGTGGTTTTGTTCAACAAATGAATGAATGAAGGCATTTCCCACAACCAAGATGACCCCTGCCTGCTCTAAGTTCCTGTATCACTTTGATGGCTCTTCTCTTTTGTTACTTACTATAGTCTAAATTATACTTTATTTGGGGATTTGCCCTAGTCCCTTAGCCAGAATGAAAGCTCCCTGAGTAGGAGTGTGTCTTATTGCATTTTGTCTTACTCCACAAGTCTAGTGCACAGTCACTGTTAGTGCTCTTATTGGGAGAATCATGGTCTGGAATCTAGACCATGTCCTGTGCCTTTACCCACTCCTCTCACACCATTAAAAAAAAAAATTGACTGTCCTGGCTCTTCCTTGTGGTGCACAGGCTCTGCATGTGCTTCTCTAGTTGCAGTGCGCAGGCTTAGCTTCCCCAAGACATGTGGGATCTTAATTCCCCAACCCGGATCAAACCCACATTTACTGCACTGGAAGGCCGATTCTGAACCACTGAACCACCAAGGAAAATCCTTCACACTATTTCTTTATTCATATTAAAGTTCAGTCCCAAAATTAACTTGTTAAAGGTTTGACCTTTACTTTTAAAAATCAAATGAATTTAAATAAATGCCACTTACTAAATCCATTAATAAGTGGTCATATTTAATATCTGAACATAATATTTAATATCTTCTCATTAAGAGAAACACACTCACGCCATGATCCTCTTTCATGTGGTGGTCAGTAGTGGAGCGACAGACTTCCAGGTCTATGGCACTATGGATTTGGTGACAGAAGTCCGAGAGACTCGGGTTCGATCCCTGGGTCAGGAAGATCCCCTGGAAGATGCCATGGCAACCCACTTCAGTATTCTTGCCTGGAGAATTCCATGGACAGAAGAGCCTGGAGGTCTAAGATCCACAGAGTCGCAGAGAGTCGGACATGACTGAAGTGACTTAGCATACAAGCATGCATGCTTGTGGTGGGCAGTGGCCTCCCTCTCCGCCTGTCCTTCGTTCCTCCATGTGGCTCCACTGCACACTAAAGGAAATCTGCAGCTTCCCTGGCTTCCCCCAACCCCTACCCCCCGCCACCTGGCATAAAACTGTCTGGCTTTGGGGCAGAATCCAAAGCAATGGAAAGGATCCACTTAAAAGAAGCACAGAAACATATAGTTCTCTCTCTCTTTTTATTACATAGGGAATTACAACAATGTGCTTCAATGGGCATTTCTATTATTTGATTTGAATACTAAACTTCATTAGCTTTTAGCCCAACTTGTGATTCCAGTAACTGACGTTTGTCAAAAATGAGGTTTGGACGTGTCTTTTTGGCTTGGGTAAATTAAAAGAAGAATTTTTTGAACTGGGTTGAGGCGAGCTCCGCACACCAAGGGCACAAATAGACCCTCCATCAGCCTCTGCGGCAGGGACGGCCGGACAGGAGGCCCTGCTCGCTGGTGCACGTGAGCATCCCCGGGCCTCCAGAAGACGAGTATGCCTCCGGCTTTTACTCAGCTGCCTCACCCTCACTCTCTCAGCAATGAAGCCCTATCATTCTTATTTGATGATTCTTTTTTAAATGCTTGGGCTCTCCTCAGGACCCCAAACGGCACAGGAAGGTCTGCACTCTTTTCTTTGCCCGTCGGGGGTAACTGCCCTCTGAGACATGCTCAGGGTTCATTCTGGGAGCAACATCCATTTCCCAGGCCGCGGGGCAGGATTACTGGCCGGCGGGCTGCAGGCTTCAAAGGCCCGGATGAGCCCCCGTGGCAAGTCGTTCCCCGCCCCCCCCGCTGGAAATGCCTCTGAAACGAACAGACACCTGGACAAACACAAAGGATGCAGCGTGGTTCTTTATTCCTGCTACACATTTCCCTGAGCGACGTTTGCCAGAACTACCTTCTCAGGCCTCCTAACATAAAGAGGCTTTTGTGTGGTTGGAGGCTGGGGAAGATGGTGCAGTGTTGGACTGGAAGCTTCTCAGAGCTAGGTCTTTCATCTTTAGACACTCAGTCAGCCCAGTCACAGATTAACTGTACTTATAATGGAAGATTTTCAGCCAAGCACCCATCAGCTGATCTTCCACGGAACGTGTATGAACAGCTGTTGGCACTGTGATAAGTGCCTGATCCCGTAAGAACACAACAAACGTTTGTCAAGTGAATAAATGAGATACTGAATGAAATCTTACATTAAAGCTGTATCTTTAGGAGCTGAATCATTTGTGTTAGTTTGGCTGGAACAGGAGTGAACATAGTTCATTTGGAAGGTGATCCTTGGAAACACCATTAAGAGGAACATTGTATGATATCGCTTATATGTGGAATCTTAAAAATGCAACAATCCAGGGAATATAACAAAACAGAAAGGAACCCACACATGTAGAGAATAAACTAGTGGTTACCAGTGGGGAGAGGGAAGAGAGACGGGCAATAAAAGGGTAGGGGATTAAAAGGTATAAACTATTGAGTACAAAAATAAGCTACAAGGACATATTATACAACACGGGGAATATAGCCAATATTTTATAACTATCAGGAGACTCTGGAGATGCACGTTTGATCCCTGGGTCGGGAAGATCCCCTGGAGGAGGAAGTGGCAAAGCACTCTAGTATTTTTGCCTGGAGAATTCCAAGCACAGAGGAGCCTGACAGGCCACGGTCCATGGGGCCCCAAAGAGTCTGACACAACTGAGCCCCGTACACACGCATGAATGAAGTATAGTTAAAAATTGAAAATAAATATATTGTATGGAGAAGGCAATGGCACCCCACTCCAGTACTCTTGCCTGGAAAATCCCATGGACGGAGGAGCCTGGTAGGCTGCAGACCATGGGGTCGCTAAGAGTCGGACCCGACTGAGCGACTTCACTTTCTCTTTTCACTTTCATGCATTGGAGAAGGAAATGGCAACCCACTCCAGTGTTCTTGCTTGGAAAATCCCAGGGATGGGGGAGCCTGGTGGACTGCCGTCTATGGGGTCGCACAGAGTGGGTCACGACTGAAGCGATTTAGCAGTAGCAGCAGCAGGCAAGGGAAAGCAGCCAGCAGAGGGCGCCTCATTTAGCAGATCACCACTGTGGGCAGTGGCTGCATAGTCCTGCTGGGGAACTGGGGGAGTGAGGGATGGACACCCCCCTGAGAGTAACCCCACCTGGAGTGTGAAGGAGCTGAAACATGCAGGTATTATCCATCAGTTCCCATTAGGCATTGGTGAAGGACAGCTCCCTGGTCAGCATCTATTACAGCTGCCAGGTGCCCAGGCAGAGTCAGGTCAGGGGCCAAAGAAAACCTTGAAGCAAAGGTGTGCACTGGCCATGGAAAGTCAGAATGGTGGATGCACAAATGGTGGAGGACACTTGCAGCACCACTCCACGTCCTCTGGTGTCCACTGCCTCTGCGTCCTCTGTACGATTAGCTGTCAGGAGGGCACTGAGGGTCACTGGCCCCCTGAACCCTCCTGATCATAGTAAGTTTCAGACACTGAAGCCTAGCAGAACAAATAGTCTCCACTGTCTTGTTACTATGGCCTTAGCTGTATGGCTACCATGGATATACATTTCAGCAAACCACATAGGAATTTTGTAGTGCACCATGTGGCTTGCAATGCTCTTGGCTTTCATTTCCAAATCTCAGTATCTGTGTCTTAGAACTTTTAGGGTTGAGGAAAAAATACTTGCGTTTAAAATGGAAGGGGATGGGGAGTTAAAAAACCAGAAATCACAATCCAGAGGGGTTGAACAAATTTAATGGTATTATCAAGTCATTTCTCTCCAAACTTGGCATAGTAGCACCATGGAGGACCTTAGATATCATTTCATTCAATGAGCTCATTTTATAGATGATGAGACCAAGGAGCAGAGAAGTGAAATGACTTATCCAAGGTCATGTGTGACCTGGTTTGAGTCAGGACAACAGGCCTGCTGTCTGCTGTGCCTGTCCCCCTGGCCACACTGCCACTCACACTAACCGTCCCCAGGGGCTCAGGAAAATGACCCCCAGGAGCTATTGGTACAACTTAAAGAAAACTGGACCAGCACAGGATGGGAGTACAGAATACAAGTGGTCAGGAGGGAAGGGGCTGGGGCCAGAAAGGAGATTATGGGAGTCAGTAATTACTGAATACCTACTATGTGCCAAAGCCCACACTCTGGGGCTTAGAGATATCTTGTTATTCCTCACAGTCCCTGGAAGGTGGATGGCATAGTACAGCCAGAATCTATACACTCAAACTTTATCCCTCCAAAGTCACTACTTTTTTTAAAAAAGCACTGATCTCATCTTGTTCTGGAATTTCTTTCCCACTCAGCAGGGAAGAAAACCAAACAAGCTCATAACCTAGAGTTTACAATTTACAGTAACTGAGTTGCCTAGAAACTGACTCTGGAAGCCAATGGTTTTACTCTGTCAACCTCCCAAGACGAGTTACTTACATTTCCCATGTTCACTAATAAACTCCTTTGGTGCCTCTAGAGCACCAAGGCAACCCCGGGCATCTCTAGTCAGCAACATCCATCTCCATGGAAATTCCAGGTCTCTTCTCTCTGGTTACAACACTGGAGATCTCTTTAAGACATAAATATATTTTCCAAGATAAATATCATTATTATGACACATTATAAGTGTTAGAAGTGATTAGCATCTCACAACACGCCTAAAGGAATGAATTGATTAGATTGTGACAAGCAGAGAGCTGGCCGTGCAAGAACCAGGACCCAGGGGAAGAGCTGGGGGAGTTGGAGGAACAGAGAGACAGAGAGCAAGAGATGTGGGGAGGATGCTCAAAGCATGAGGGGCTTCCCAGAAGGTCAGCCGTGGCCAGGGCTGTGCAGCCACCCAGTGTGAGGGCCCTGGGAGCTTGGGAAGGGAAGCTATGATTAGGATGGAGTCCAAAGGCACAGGGCAGAACCACTTCCTGTGCAGTGGCTACTGGGGAGAGTGTTGCTTGGATGAGTACAGGAAATATTGAGGCTGGCACTGGCCATCTTCAGGGCCAAGAGGTGGCCTTCTGGTCCTGTCTGCACTTTCATGGGAGCCGTACCCTGTCTGCTGACCCCCATCCAAAGCTCACTGTGCTGGGGCAGACGGCACTGCCCGTCAGAGCCCGGGGTGACGGGTACATTTCAGGCCCTGTGCAGCCCTCTATGAGCTGTGATTTCCTTTGATTCTGTTGTTCTTGTTCCATCCGAGTGGGACTTCTGTTCCCATTCTGAAGGCCACTGTTAAGTCCTATTCACTCTCAATGGCTCATTTAGTTCAGTGGGGGTTTGGGTTTTTAGAAGGTTTTCTCTTTTAAATTCTTTTTTCTTTCTTTCCCCCCCATTAAAAAAAAAAAAAAAAAAAGGTCATAAAGAGCTTTAAGATGCCATGCATGAAAAGCCTTGGATAAATGCAGCTTGTACTGGATTGTAAAATACTGTATTGTTCCAAGCTTAATTCCTCCTGTGAGACTGGAATGGGTAATTTCCTCGTCCAGAGGCAGAGGCCGAATCCACGGGCTGCAGAATGGATGCAGGGCTGGTGTCCCCAGGAGCCTCAAGGGGAAACCAGAGATCTCTGTGAGAAATTCTCCTTTTGGTCCAGACTTCAGTTTTCTGACTTTTGCATTAAAAAATCACATTTTTATGAAGAAACATATCTCTGCTTTCTGAGGTGGCACTTTGGCGTCTGGAGTAGCCCGTGTCCAGAGTCACAGAAAGGACCTCCTTTCAATACCTGCTCTGAGAATGCCCCTGTCTAGTGTGTGACCTCGCTGGCTTATGGCAGGGATCCTCCTTGTCTGAGTTATGGAGACTCTGTTGGCCCTGATGGTCCCTCTCTCTTCCTTTGATATCAGCTTAAGAGGTTGCCTGCCAGTTTCATACTCCAGGACCCAAGTCTGCCACGCTCATTCGTGCCTCCTCGTCATTGCCTAGACTGGTCCCTTGCCTGGTGTGCTGCCCTTCCCGTCTTCCTCTCTGGCTAGATTCCTCTCTGATTTCAAGCCACCCTCCTGCATAAAACTCTCCCTACTTCTGATTCCATTGCCTCCCTCTTCTCTGATCTCTGTTGTAATCATGGTCATGAGTGTACATTTTCATCCTTTTGGGGCTCAAGTTTGGTGTGGATGTTAGATTATCAATTCCTTGTTTGTATCTGTCACATCTGCAGCCATACATGTCCAGCAGGAAGCAAAAATGTAATACATTCCCACTGTTTGGTTTATTTATTGATTGATTGATTCATTGATAGTTGCCCAGATCCACCTAGTTCAGACACTGAGACAGCGTTTTTGCCCAAGTGACCCCAGACATCAGTAGTGGTGTCCCTCTGACTCTCATATGCTCACATCCAGACTGCTTCACCCCTCCTTCTACTCAGGAGCAAGATTCAGCCTCTACTCCAGTTTTCAGAAAAATATCTATTCATGCCAAATGTTTTGAGAATCTTGGTAGATTTTAGTGAACATTTGAGGATGGGAGGAAGGCTACATTGGCAGAGTGTAACATTTCATCATCTCCTTCTATATTATACAAGTGACCACAGAATTCTTGTTCATGACTCTGGGTGCTAATGACTACAGGAGACCCAAAACATCTCCTGGCGACAGATGGCTAGATGTCTAGAAGGACAGAAGAAGAAAAAAGCCTAAAATTTATTGGGAAATGAAAAGAGACATATGAGCAACTTCTAATTGGCACACAGGGGATTCCAACTACTTTACCTACTGTCAAAAGTGACAAAAATTGCTCTCCATCCCTTGCACAGAAGCTTGTAGAGCATTGTCTATGAGTTGAGCATGGCTTTAGAACCATGCTTCCCACTGTAAGAGTCTTATTAAAGTGTTGTAAACAAACACTGTGTTATCTCCAAGAATAATTCCAGGGAATCCTTTTTATTATCACAACATCAGTCCTCAGAAGGGTTGAGTTTGCCATCTCTGAGCTCAATGATTAAAAGTGTTCATCATCAGAGAAGGCAGTCAGTCACTTGGGGTCATAGATAACTAATGAGAACCTACTGTATAGCACAGGGAATTCTACTTAATGATCTGTGATGACCTAAATGGGAAGGAAATATAAAAAAGAGGGAATATATGTATATGTATAGCTGGTTCCTGGTGGCTCAAATGGTCAGGAATCTGCATGCAATGCAGGAGACCCAGGTTTGACTTCTGGGTTGGGGAGATCCCCTGGAGAAGAGAATGGCTACCCACTCCAGTATTCTTGCCTAGAGAATTCCACGGACAGAGGAGCCTGGTGGGCTACAGTCCACGGGATCGAAAAGAATGGGACATTGAGCAGACTCGACTCACTAATTATAGCTGATTCACTTTGCTGTACTACAGAAACTAACACAGCATTGTAAAGCAAGTATATTCCAAAGAGAGAGAGAGAGAGAGATTCCAAGTATTTTAAAACCTCCTGCCCTTAGCCTTAGCGCCGTGGGATACCAAGAATGAGGTCCAAGCTCCAAAAACACTGTCCAAAGGGCCCCCTGAAGGTCTGGGCATGAAAAAGTAAACAGAGCTCCCTGCTCCTCCCCATCAGGCGCTGTTCACGTGGGTGTCCGTGTTTCTTTGGCCAGAGGCTGCCACGTTGTCCCAGCTCCCAGCCCGTTTGATTGGATTCCTTTCCACACTTTCTTCCTGCCTCACAGAAGAAGTAGCTTTATAGTCATGTAATTTTCAGGACAGCAGAGATTTCAAGTTAAGAAAAAAATAGAATTGGTTGCTGGGTCATTGCTGTTGAAACGACAACACCATTTTACACTTGCTCGGAAAGAGCTTTCCTCTTAACTCCCGCTCCCAGGCTCCCCTCTCTTATTCAGCCTTTTGTGCGGCTCCTTTGGTTTTTCTGCTCCTCAGATGTGCGCACAGTTTAAATAACATTCCTTCCTGAATTTGTCCCTTCATTTCCCCAGCTTCTGTGCTTGGGGGCTCTCCAGCTCCCATCCTTTTTCTTTCTTGCTAATGTTCTCTCCTCTATCCTTTGTTGACATGCCAATTTTTTCAGCACTGGCCTCCCCCTTCCTCTCCTCACTGTTTTCCATTCCTCACACTCCTCCTAACTGACAAACACTCCCCAAATTCTATGTGTGTGTGTTTAGGGTCTAGAAGAATACAATCTATCTTTGTTCCCATATCCCTGATGAGGTGAGGAAAAGTGCATCTTCCTTCCCCCAGCCCCTTCTACCTTTTCCTAAAGGCTACTGAGGCCAGCATTGATACAGGATCAATTTTATGCGTAAGCTGTCACTCAGTTCAATCACTCAGTCCTGTCCGACTCTTTGCAACCCCATGGACTGCAGTGCTCTGGGCTTCCCTGTCCATCACCAACTCCCAGAGCTTACTCAAACTCATGTCCATAGAGTCGATGATGCCATCCAACTATCTCATCCTCTGTCATCCCTTTCTCCTCCTGCCTTCAATCTTTCCCAGCATCAGGGTCTTTTCCAATGAGTCAGTTCTTCATATCAGGTGGCCAAAGTATTGGAGTTTCACCTTCAGCATCAGTCCTTCCAGTGAAAATTCAGGACTGATTTCCTTTAGGATTGACTGGTTGGATCTCCTTGCAGTCCAAGGGACTCTCAAGAGTCTTCTCCAACACCACAGTTCAAAAGCATCAATTCTTCGGTGCTCAGCTTTCTTTATGGTCCAACTCTCACATCCATACATGACTACTGGAAAAACCATAGCTTTGATTAGACAGACTTTTGTTGGCAAGGTTATGTCTCTGCTTTTTAATATGCTGTCTAGGTTGGTCATAGCTTTTCTTCCAAGGAGCAAGCATCTTTTGATTTTATGGCTGCATAGGCTGAGAGCTGTGTACTTTGCAGGGTATTGGGAAGGCTAGTTGTAGCAGTCACTCTTGGAAGCCTATGCATCAGTCATTTCTCCCTCTCTCCTTCCCAACTGAACCCTGACTCTGGACAGAACTCCTGCTCAGCCATGTGCTCCAGGGGAAGTGGGCTCTATCACCATTCACCAGCTATGAGTCATCATTGGTCTAACTGACCTTGAGAGTTCCATTCTCCTTGTCAGTGACTGGTTTAGGCATTGGCATGTGAAACAAATCTATCCAATGAGCATGAAGAAGTAAGATGGGGGAGGGGAGGCATATGGAGAAGATTATCCTTTATCTTAAATGGAGAAATAAAAGCTCTTCCTAATGCCTTTCTTAATATTGTCTGGAAGATATGATACTGAGAGTTGCTTTAGCTGTCTTAAAGGCAAGAGAGGAAAAGCTCCAGGAAAAAGACATTCTGCTGAGAACAGCATAAAAGAAATATAAAAATGAGTTGAGTCCTTGATGACGTCTTAAAGCTGTTAACCCTGTCTCACTCTGAACTTACTGGTTTTTAGATTATAAACCCCCTCCCTTTTAAGCCATTTGTTTTTAGTAATTTGTGTTTTTTTCCAACTTAAAATATCTTTAAAAAAGCATAGTTTTTCTGACCGAAAATAATTCCTCCATACATATCATCTCTCCTCTGCTTAGTCTATGATACCCAGGTCATAATAATAGCTACTAATTTCAGATCACTTTTCTTGTACTAAGCATTGTTTTTTTTTTTTTTTAAATGAAGTAACTCATTAAGCCCCTGTGAAAACTTGTAATTTATGGACCCTAGCTCTTTACTCCACTCAGTGGACCCCATCTACAGGACATGGAGATTTATTGTTAAAGGGATTTTAATAACCTTCTAGTTCTGCCTCCTCTTGTCCCTTCTGAGTTACTCAGAATCCAGTTAGGAAACCACACCAATTTCTTTTTGATGGAGATGATTTAGTAAGTCACTAAGCTTGAATATTGAAAAGGCAAATGGACGACACTGAGTATCACAGAGCAGCTGCATGAAGCAGCCACCATCCTTAGGGCTGTGGAGCAAAGGAAGAGTTTGGAATGACTGGAACTTAGAAATTTAGAGGAGGGAACTTCTAAGGAGAGAGTATTGCTCTGTTGGTGCTGATGGAGCCAGGAAGTGTTGCTAGGGTGCTGCTGACAGGACCGGGAAGCCCAGAGAAACCCAACAAGAAGTAAACAGGAATGAGAAAATCCTTCCGTCTCCCCCAGCATTGCAGTCTTCCTCCGATGCTCCCTGTGGTACAGTAACACTGAGCGAGAGGACACAGCAGCACGCAGGGCAGAGTGTTTTGACTCAAAAGACAATTGCTCATTCATTTTCTCTATCTCTGTCTCTCTCCCCCTAAATATGGGACAATTGAAGGGACCGCAAAAAATGACATTTATCAATGGAATTTCAATACAATAAGAAATCTCTTGTTTCAACTATCCCATTTCCACTGGACATGCAAGATACCAGTGAGAGGGCTGTCACATGACGAAGATAACGCTCCAGAAAAGTCAGTGCAGGAGACTTAAAGGTAGAAGAAGAGTTTGATACCCATTAGTATCGTGGTCTGTATCCCGTCTTTCAAAAGATCTCTTGTCTCTGACAAAAAAAAGTTGTCCTCACCTCTTGAGAAGCTTCCATCTCTACTTCTGGGCAGAGAGGTAATGTGTTCCTGGGTGAATGAACATGAATTAAGGACTTCCTATATGTCAGACTCTTTTAAGTGCCTTTACCACTTACTATCAGTGTCAAATTACATTATCCATTATCCATATGTATGAAATGAAGATAATACTATCTTATAGAGTTAGGAGGATTAGGGAGATACTGGAAAGCTCACAGCCTAGTGTTTCTTATATATTGTATCTTATTCTTTGCTTTATTTACTTTGTTATTCTAAGTTTTGGGTTCCCCTTGGCTCAGCTGGTAAAGAATCCACCTGCAATGTGGGAGACTTGGGTTCGATCCCTGGGTTGGGAAGATCCCCTAGAGATTCTGGCTTGGAGAATTCTATGGATTGTATGGTCCATGGGGTCGCAAAGAGTTGGACATGACTAAGCAACTTTTTCACTTTCTAAGTTTTAGAATCAGTTTGTCCATATTTACAAAATATTTTGTTGGTCTAATCTTCAAAAATCAATTACTCTTCCAACATCCTTTCCTAATTAACAAATACTCAACAAAAGAGGGAACTTCTTCAACTTGATAAAGGACGTCTATGAAAAACCCACCAGTATCATACTTAAAGGTGGAAGACTGAGTGATTCTCCCTAAAGTCAGGAACAAGACAACGCTTTCAGCTCTTGGTACTTTTATTCAACATTGTACTAGAGGGTCTAGCCAGAGAGACAAGGCAAGGAAATAAAATGAAAAACATTCAGATTGGAAGGAAGAAGTAAAACAACTTTTATTCTCAGATGGCATGATCTTGTATATAGGAAATCCCCAGGAATCCATATAGAAAATTTTACTAGAACTAATGAAAAACTTCAGTGAGGTTTCAGGATATAAGATGAATAGACTATATGAAGATAAAAATTAAAAATAAGGATCAATACACACTATCAATTGTATTTGTATCCTCTTTTCAATATAATAGCATCAAAAATACTTAGGATTAAATTTATGTTTTTTTTTTTTTTTTTTTTTTTTTTTTTTTTTTAATTTTATTTTATTTTAAAACTTTACATAATTGTATTAGTTTTGACAAATATCAAAATGAATCCACCACAGGTATACATGTGTTCCCCATCCTGAACCCTCCTCCCTCCTCCCTCCCCATACCATCCCTCTGGGTCGTCCCAGTGCACTAGCCCCAAGCATCCAGTATCGTGGATCGAACCTGGACTGGCAACTAGTTTCTTACATGATATTTTACATGTTACAATGTCATTCTCCCAAATCTTCCCACCCTCTCCCTCTCCCACAGAGTCCATAAGACTGTTCTATACATCAGTGTCTCTTTTGCTGTCTCGTACACAGGGTTATTGTTACCATCTTTCTAAATTCCATATATATGCGTTAGAATACTGTATTTATGTTTTTCCTTCTGGCTTACTTCACTCTGTATAATAGGCTCCAGTTTCATCCACCTCGTTAGAACTGATTCAAATGTATTCTTTTTAATGGCTGAGTAATACTCCATTGTGTATATGTACCACAGCTTTCTTATCCATTCATCTGCTGATGGACATCTAGGTTGCTTCCATGTCTTGGCTATTATAAACAGTGCTGCGATGAACATTGGGGTACACGTGTCTCTTTCCCTTCTGGTTTCCTCAGTGTGTATGCCCAGCAGTGGGGTTGCTGGATCATAAGGCAGTTCTATTTCCAGTTTTTTAAGGAATCTCCACACTGTTCTCCATAGTGGCTGTACTAGTTTGCATTCCCACCAACAGTGTAAGAGGGTTCCCTTTTCTCCACACCCTCTCCAGCATTTATTATTTGTAGACTTTTGGATCGCAGCCATTCTGACTGGTGTGAAATGGTACCTCATAGTGGTTTTGATTTGCATTTCTCTGATAATGAGTGATGTTGAGCATCTTTTCATGTGTTTGTTAGCCATCTGTATGTCTTTTTTGGAGAAATGTCTATTTAGTTCTTTGGCCCATTTTTTGATTGGGTCGTTTATTTTTCTGGAGTTGAGCTGTAGGAGTTGCTTGTATATTTTTGAGATTAGTTGTTTGTCGGTTGCTTCATTTGCTATTATTTTCTCCCATTCTGAAGGCTGTCTTTTCACCTTGCTAATAGTTTCCTTTGATGTGCAGAAGCTTTTAAGGTTAATTAGGTCCCATTTGTTTATTTTTGTTTTTATTTCCAATATTCTGGGAGGTGGGTCATAGAGGATCCTGCTGTGATGTATGTCGGAGAGTGTTTTGCCTATGTTCTCCTCTAGGAGTTTTATAGTTTCTGGTCTTACGTTTAGATCTTTAATCCATTTTGAGTTTATTTTTGTGTATGGTGTTAGAAAGTGGTCCAGTTTCATTCTTTTACAAGTGGTTGACCAGATTTCCCAGCACCACTTGTTAAAGAGATTGTCTTTAATCCATTGTATATTCTTGCCTCCTTTGTCGAAGATAAGGTGTCCATATGTGCGTGGATTTATCTCTGGGCTTTCTATTTTATTCCATTGATCAATATTTCTGTCTTTGTGCCAGTACCATACTGTCTTGATAACTGTGGCTTTGTAGTAGAGCCTGAAGTCAGGTAGGTTGATTCCTCCAGTTCCATTCTTCTTTCTCAAGATCGCTTTGGCTATTCGAGGTTTTTTGTATTTCCATACAAATTGTGAAATTATTTGTTCTAGCTCTGTGAAGAATACTGTTGGTAGCTTGATAGGGATTGCGTTGAATCTATAAATTGCTTTGGGTAGTATACTCATTTTCACTATATTGATTCTTCCAATCCATGAACATGGTATATTTCTCCATCTATTAGTGTCCTCTTTGATTTCTTTCACCAGTGTTTTATAGTTTTCTATATATAGGTCTTTAGTTTCTTTAGGTAGATATATTCCTAAGTATTTTATTCTTTCCGTTGCAATGGTGAATGGAATTGTTTCCTTAATTTCTCTTTCTGTTTTCTCATTATTAGTGTATAGGAATGCAAGGGATTTCTGTGTGTTGATTTTATATCCTGCAACTTTACTGTAGTCATTGATTATTTCTAGTAATTTTCTGGTGGACTCTTTAGGGTTTTCTATGTAGAGGATCATGTCATCTGCAAATAGTGAGAGTTTTACTTCTTCTTTTCCAATTTGGATTCCTTTGATTTCTTTTTCTGCTCTGATTGCTGTGGCCAAAACTTCCAAAACTATGTTGAATAGTAATGGTGAAAGTGGGCACCCTTGTCTTGTTCCTGACTTTAGAGGAAAGACCATGAGAAAATACTTGAGGAGATAATAGTGGAAAACTTCCCTAAAATGGGGAAGGAAATAATCACCCAAGTCCAAGAAACCCAGAGAGTACCAAACAGGATAAACCCAAGGCGAAACACCCCAAGACACATATTAATCAAATTAACAAAGATCAAACACAAAGAACAAATATTAAAAGCAGCAAGGGAAAAACAACAAATAACACACAAGGGAATTCCCATAAGGATAACAGCTGATCTTTCAATAGAAACTCTTCAAGCCAGGAGGGAATGGCAAGACATACTTAAAATGATGAAAGAAAATAACCTACAGCCCAGATTATTGTACCCAGCAAGGATCTCATTCAAGTATGAAGGAGAAATCAAAAGCTTTTCAGACAAGCAAAAGCTGAGAGAATTCTGCACCACCAAACCAGCTCTCCAACAAATACTAAAGGATATTCTCTAGACAGGAAACACAAAAACGGTGTATAAACTCGAACCCAAAACAATAAAGTAAATGGCAACGGGAACATACTTATCAGTAATTACCTTAAACGTAAATGGGTTGAATGCCCCAACCAAAAGACAAAGACTGGCTGAATGGATACAAAAACAAGACCCCTACATATGTTGTCTACAAGAGACCCACCTCAAAACAGGGGACACATACAGACTGAAAGTGAAGGGCTGGAAAAAGATTTTCCATGCAAATAGGGACCAAAAGAAAGCAGGAGTAGCAATACTCATATCAGATAAAATAGACTTTAAAACAAAGGCTGTGAAAAGAGACAAAGAAGGTCACTACATAATGATCAAAGGATCAATCCAAGAAGAAGATATAACAATTATAAATATATATGCACCCAACACGGGAGCACCACAGTACGTAAGACAACTGCTAACAAGTATGAAAGGAGAAATTAACAATAACACAATAATAGTGGGAGACCTTAATACCCCACTTACACCTATGGATAGATCAACTAAACAGAAAATTAACAAGGAAACACAAACTTTAAACGATACAATAGACCAGTTAGACCTAATTGATATCTATAGGTCATTTCATCCCAAAACAATGAATTTCACCTTTTTCTCAAGCGCACATGGAACCTTCTCCAGGATAGATCACATCCTGGGCCATAAAGCTAGCCTTGGTAAATTCAAAAAGATAGAAATCATTCCAAGCATTTTTTCTGACCACAATGCAGTAAGATTAGATCTCAATTACAGGAGAAAAACTATTAAAAATTCCAACATATGGAGGCTGAACAACACGCTGCTGAATAACCAACAAATCACAGAAGAAATCAAAAAAGAAATCAAAATTTGCATAGAAACGAATGAAAATGAAAACACAACAACCCAAAACCTGTGGGACACGGTAAAAGCAGTCCTAAGGGGAAAGTTCATAGCAATACAGGCACACCTCAAGAAACAAGAAAAAAGTCAAATAAATAACCTAACTCTACACCTAAAGCAACTAGAAAAGGAAGAAATGAAGAACCCCAGGGTTAGTAGAAGGAAAGAAATCTTAAAAATTAGAGCAGAAATAAATGCAAAAGAAACAAAAGAGACCATAGCAAAAATCAACAAAACCAAAAGCTGGTTCTTTGAAAGGATAAATAAAATTGACAAACCATTAGCCAGACTCATCAAGAAACAAAGGGAGAAAAATCAAATCAACAAAATTAGAAACCAAAATGGAGAGATCACAACAGACAACACAGAAATACAAAGGATCATAAGAGACTACTATCAACAATTATATGCCAATAAAATGGACAACGTGGAAGAAATGGACAAATTCTTAGAAAAGTACAACTTTCCAAAACTGGACCAGGAAGAAATAGAAAATCTTAACAGACCCATCACAAGCATGGAAATTGAAACTGTAATCAAAAATCTTCCAGCAAACAAAAGCCCCGGTCCAGACGGCTTCACAGCTGAATTCTACCAAAAATTTAGAGAAGAGCTAACACCTATCCTGCTCAAACTCTTCCAGAAAATTGCAGAGGAAGGTAAACTTCCAAACTCATTCTATGAGGCCACCATCACCCTAATACCAAAACCTGACAAAGATCCCACAAAAAAAGAAAACTACAGGCCAATATCACTGATGAACATAGATGCAAAAATCCTTAACAAAATTCTAGCAATTAGAATCCAACAACACATTAAAAAGATCATACACCATGATCAAGTGGGCTTTATCCCAGGGATGCAAGGATTCTTCAATATCCGCAAATCAGTCAATGTAATACACCACATTAACAAATTGAAAAATAAAAACCATATGATTATCTCAATAGATGCAGAGAAAGCCTTTGACAAAATTCAACATCCATTTAGGATTAAATTTAATAACGAAAATGCTAGATCTGCACACTGAAAACCACAAAACATGTTTGGAAGAAATTAGAGTATATCTAAATAAATGAAGATATATACCATGTTCATGGGTTGGAAGGCTTAATATTGTTAAAATGACAATATTTCCCAAATTTATCTACAAATTTAACAAAATGCCTATCAATTTCTTTATAGAAATTGACAAACAGATCCTAAAATTCCTATGGAAATGCAAGGAAACCAGAAGAGCCAAAGCAACTTTGAGAAAGAACAGACATGCAGAACTCTCATTAATTGATATCAACATTTGTAAAGCTACAGTTATCAAGACAACACAGTGAAGATAGACACATGTTCCAGTGCAGTAAACTATAGAAACAAACTGGAAATAGTGAACGGGTTATTCATAGAAGGGCAAAGGCAATTTAGGAGCGAAAAGAAAGTTGTTTCAACATATTATGCTGAGACATTTAGACACCTATAGACAAACAAACAATAATAAAAACCACAGCTTAGATCTATAAACCGCATCTGATGAAAAAATTAACTCAAAATAGGTCATTGTGCCTACATGTAAAATTAAAACTAGAACACTTCTAGAGAAAACATAAGAGAAAATCTTCAGACTTGGGATTAGATAAAGACTTCACAGAAATGTATTATTGAATAGGCTGCATGATTCATATTGGTAAATTGAGCTTTGTCAGATTAAGAACTTCTGTTCTTTGAAATAAGAGAATGAAAAGACAAACCATGGCCTGGGAGAAAATACTTGCAAATCACCTATCTGATAACAATCTTACACCTAGAATATATTTTTAAAAAACCCCAAAACCTCAAAATTCAATCATAAGAAAACAACCCAATTATAAAGTGGGCAAAATCTTCCAATGGACATTTCACCTTCACCAAAGAAAATATTCACCTACCAAATAAGCACATAAAAAATGCTCTTTATCACTATTTACAAAAATGCAAATTAAACCACATGGAGCTAGGCCTGCATATCTATTCAGTTTAGTTCAGTCGCTCAGTGGTGCCCGACTCTTTGCGACCTCACGAATCACAGCACGCCAGGCCTCCCTGTCCATCACCAACTCCCAGAGTTCACTCAAACTTACGTCCATCGAGTCGGTGATGCCATCCAGCCATCTCATCCTCTGTCGTCCCCTTTTCCTTCTGCCCCCAATCCCTCCCAACATCAGAGTCTTTTCCAATGAGTCAACTCTTCACATGAGGTGGCCAAAGTACTGGAGTTTCAGCTTTAGCATCATTCCTTCCAAAGAAATCCCAGGGCTGATCTCCTTCAGAATGGACTGGTTGGATCTCCTTGCAGTCCAAGGGACTCTCAAGAGTCTTCTCCAACACCACAGTTCAAAAGCATCAATTCTTCAGCGCTCAGCTTTCTTCACAGTCCAACTCTCACATCCATACATGACCACTAGAAACCATAGCCTTCACTAGATGGACCTTTGTTGGCAAAGTAATGTCTCTGCTGGTCATAACTTTCCTTCCAAGGAGTAAGTGTCTTTTAATTTCATGGCTGCAGTCACCATCTGCAGTGATTTTGGAGCCCCAAAAAATAGTCTGACACTGTTTCCACTCTTTCCCCATCTATTTCCCATGAAGTGATGGGACCAGATGCCATGATCTTAGTTTTCTGAACGTTGAGCTTTAAGCCAACCTTTTGACTCTCCTCTTTCACTTTCCTCGAGAGGCTTTTTAGTTCCTCTTCACTTTCTGCCATAAGGGTGGTGTCATCTGCATATCTGAGGTTATTGATAGTTCTCCCGGCCATCTTGATTCTAGCTTGTGCTTCTTCCAGCCCAGTGTTTCTCATGATGTACTCTGCATATAAGTTAAATAAACAGGGTGACAATATACAGCCTTGACGTACTCCTTTTCCTATTTGGAACCAGTCTGTTGTTCCATGTCCAGTTCTAACTGTTGCTTCCTGACCTGCATACAGATTTCTCAAGAGGCAGGTCAGGTGGTCTGGTATTTCCATCTCTTTCAGAATTTTCCACAGTTTATTGCGATCCACACAGTCAAAGGCTTTGGCATAGTCAATAAAGCAGAAATAGATGTTTTTTTCTGGAACTCTCTTGCTTTTTCGATGATCCATCAGATGTTGGCAATTTGATCTCTGGTTCCTCTGCCTTTTCTAAAACCAGCTTGAACATCTGGAAGTTCATGGTTCACGTATTGCTGAAGCCTGGCTTGGAGAATTTTCAGCATTAAAAGTAATGTGTGAGATTACTAGGTTATCTAGTAACCTAGTAATTTACCAGCGTGTGAGATGAGTAGGTTATCTAAAATTTAAAACACTGATCTTAACAAAATTTGGTGAGAATTTAGAGCAGTTGAAACTGCCATATGTTACTGGTGGAAAGGTAAAATGTTACAACAACTTCGGAAAACAAATCTGGAATTTAAAAAGTTAAATATACAGACACCATATGATTCGGGCTTCCCTGGTGACTCAGCTGGTCAGGAATACACTTGCAATGCGGGAGACCTGGATTTGATTCCTGAGTTGGGAAGATCTCCTGGAGAAGGGAATAGCAACCCACTCCAGCATTCTTGCCTGGAGATTTGCCTTGGGGTCGCAAAGAGTCGGACATGACTGAGTGACTTTCACTTTTCACCATAAGATTCAGCCATTCCACTCCTAGGTGTATTCTCAATAGAAATAAAAACATATGTCTCTACAAAGATTTGTAATGAAAATTAATAGTTTTATTTATAATAACCCCAAATAGGAAACAACCTTGTGATATAATTTTTTTTAGATATGTACTTTGTCTCTGTCCCTGGTTCCTGGCACAGAGCTCCTAAAATTCTTGGAATTCCCTGAGTGATAGGAGTGTACTTTTAATCTATAACAAATATTTTAGACTATACTTGAATTTTTGCTACTGGGGTATCTCCTGGTGGAGCCCCTAGATGGCTTTAGGATAAGAGCTGGTCACTGGAAAGTCCAAGCTCATGATTAGAGGATTAGCCCCACTCCAGCAAGGGATGGGATTAGGGACTGAGTTCAATTGCCAATGGGGCTTTCCTGGTGGCTCAGATGGGAAAGAATCTACCTGCAATGTGGGAGACGCAGGTTCGATACTTGGCTTGGGAAGTTCCCCTGGAGAAGGGAATGGCAACCCACTTCAGTATTCTTACCTGGAGAATCCCATGGACAGAGGCTACAGTGAATGGGATCGCAAGGAGTAGGACACAACTGTGCGACTAACACTTACTTACTTAATAACTTAATCACTCATGCCTGCATAATGAAACCTCCATTAAAACCCCAAAAATGGAGTTTGGAGAGCTGCCTGGTTGGTGAACACATGGACGTGCTGAGAAGGTGACATGCCTGGGGAGGGGATGGAAGATCTACACCCCTTCCCCCCCATTCCATGCCCTGTGCATCTCTACCACTTGACTTTTTGAATTGTATCTTTTATCATAAACTGATGACCATAGGTAAACTGCTTTCCTGTGTTCTATGAGTCATGCTAGTAAATTATGGAGACTGAGGAAGGGATTGTGGAAAGTTCTGAATTTGTAGTCAGTCAGGCAGAAGTGTGGGTTGCCTTGGGCCTTCACTGTGGCTGCTGTCTGAAATGGGGACAGTCTCAAGGGACTGAGTCCGTACCCTGTGGGATCTGTGCAAACTCTGGGTAGTTAGTGTCATAAAAATTGAATTGAATTGTCAGGTAATTGGTCGATATCATAAAGCTGGTAACTGGTTATTGATATTGGAAAAAGAAATCACAGACCCCAGATCTATCAATAGACGAACAGACAAGCAAATTGGTGTATAAGCCTCCAACCAAAGACTACTCAGCAATAAAAAACAAACTACCAGTGTAGACTACTTTTAGTACAAGATAATGTTTATGAATGTCAAAATAATTATGCTGATTGAAAAAGCGAGACAGAAAGGAATACATACTATACGAACCCATTAACGAGCTTCCCAGGTGGCGCTAGTGGTAAAGAACCCCCCTGCCAATGCAAGAGACAAAAGAGACATGGGTTTGATCCCTGGATCTGGAAGATCCCCAGAGTGCATGGAGGGCATGGAAACCCACAGTAATCTTGCCTGGAGAATCCCATGGACAGAGGAGCTTGAAGGGCTGCAGTCCATAGGGTCACATGGAGTTGGACAAGACTGAAGCAACTTAGCATGTACATATGAAACCATTTATTTAAAATTACAGAAAATAAAATCTAATCTATAGTGGCAAAAAGTAGATTGATGTTTGCCTGGCTGTGGGCGGCAGAGGAGAGGATTATAAAGGGGCATGAGATCTTTTTTGGGGGGTGGGTACGTGATGGATATGTTCATCATATTGAGTTTGGTGTTGGTTTCACTGCCATATGCATGTTTTAAATTTACCAAATTATACCTTAAACATTGCTGCTTATTGTATGTCAATTATATCTTAATGAATTTGTTAAAACTTTGTAGATGACTGGAATAAAATGTATTCAGGTGGTATCTCTGAGTGGTAGACTTTGTGAGTTTTTTTTTTCTTTACTTTTTATACTTTACTTTTAAAGTTTTCTCTAGTGAGCTTATATGGTAGAAAATGAAAGCATATTGTTAAAAAAAAAGCAAATGATATGAAAATATTACACAAGGCTAAGACAACATGATTAACTTTATAGGAACATTGTGAGCTAAATAGTCCTTTGTGGGCTCATCTGGGAACCCAATCACCATTTATAAGGAGGCTGCTGTGAAAAAATGTTCTCTCTGTTCCAAACAGTGTTTTTAAACTGAGCTTTCTGAGCAGTTGTACTTTCTTTTTACCTCTCTCAGCAGAATCCTTTATCTTAGGTTTTGTTCCCAAGAGTTTATTTTATTTTCTTGTGGGCATTTTTTTCACAGTAGTGTAAAATGGTTCCTTAAAAATTGAAGCAATATTTGGTGGGGGAAATGCAGGTGAGGATTGATGTCGTAGATGTGTTCTGCTTGGACTGCCAGGAAAAGCTCTCAGTGTGGTCACAGTCAGAAACAAGGCCATAAACCTTACACCTTGTGACTGTGAATGCCTGCCTCCTACCTCACGTAGGCCCTGGCGGCAGAACTGCTTGGAACTGATTTCCCCACTCCCCAACCTCTCTCACACCCAGTCTCCTCAGTCCCTAATTCCCCCGAAAGCAAGCCTCAAGTCAGGCTCTCGTTACAGGAGACCTTCTGTCTCATCACCTCTATGGAGACTGTCCTACCATTCTCGTCAGACCTGAAGGAACACTTGTTTCCTATTAAGTTCTCACTCTGGGATCTTTGTGCAGGCAATGATGCAGACAGAAAAAAAGCAGGCTGCAGATTTCTAAATTCATGGGACTCATGCTGATTCTCAGGGGAGGGGTATTGTATGTATGTACTTAGTCGCTCAGTCGTGTCCGACTCTTTGCAATCCTATGGACTGTAGCTCGCCAGGCTGCTCTGTCCATGGGATCCTCCAGGCAAGAATACTGGAGTGGGTTGCCATGCCCTCCTCCAAGGGATCTTCCCGACTCAGGGACTGAACCCCTGTCTCCTGTGTCTCCAGCATTGCAGGGAGATTCCTTACCACTAGCACCACCTGGGAAGCCTTTAAGGACTAGAACTCATGCCTTAAAAATTGGTCTGAGAAACATCTTTCAAGCGCAAAGTATAGTTAAGGTCACAGATACATCTGTCTTAAAACAACCATGCCAATCTGTGCCAAAGCTATTACATGTTTTATGTAAACGTAGAAACCTGTTCCCAGGCTTCAATTACAGCTTTGTTTTACATTAGGTTGTCTTGTTGTTGTCGCTAAGTCGTATCCGACCCTTTGTGACCCCATGGACTGTAGCCTGCCAGGCACCTCTGTCCATGGGATTTCCCAGGCAAGAATACTGGAGTGGGTTGCCATTTCCTTCTCCAGGGGAGGTCACTTGGGACATCTCTGTTGCTCCTGATGGTGGTCCTGCCACACAGAGCTATGCAGTTGTTCTGGGGCACCTGTTGGGGGGATGAATGTCCTTCTCGGGGAGCCCTGGAACCTGGCACAGAGCTTCGAGCTCTTGGAGATAGGAGCACAAAGGTGCCATTGGTTCTCCTAGGACTGTACCAAAGTCACCAGGTGTGCCTACAGGGGGCACGTTTTTCTAATTCAAGCTGAAGTGGTCTTTAGTTTAGTGGTGGCCCTGCTTGATGGAGAAGAGATCAGTGACTATTTTTTTTTAAGATGAAATTCAAACCCAGACTGGTTTTATTTTTTGGTTCTGCCATAAAACAGATGATTCCTTGCCCTCTTGGCTTATGCACTGGGTGAGGTAAAGGATTTGCTAGCTCAGAGAACCAAGAAGAATCCACACACATGGCAGTACAGGACTCTAACATCCTGTGACTCTCTTGGTTCTTTTGGGGCTGACCAACACAGACAACAGAAAAGGCAATGGCACCCCACTCCAGTACTCTTGCCTGGAAAATCCCATGGGCGGAGGAGCCTGGTAGGCTGCAGTCCATGGGGTCGCACAGAGTTGGACACAACTGAAGCAACTTAGTAGCAGCAGCAACACAAACAAGATAAATTGATCAAGACAGACATGGCAGGGTGACCAAGACAGACACACCACATTGTCAAGGAGACAGTTCTTTCTGCCTTGTTTGGTAAAAAATCACCTAGCAAAGCTTTTATAGTCATTTCTCCTTCCCTATAGATGATATACAGCCTTCGGCTCTCATCAATACCTAGTCACCTACCACAAACCAATACATTACATCGAAGCTAAAAGAAAACAATTTAAAGCAGTAGGTTTTGCTGTCCTAAGAATTAAATGAGATAATGTATTCAAGGGGCTTAGCACATTGTCTCATGCTGTGAACTCTCAGTAAATGATCATTTTTAAAAAAATAAACTGAGATGTTGGATGAATATATAAAGTCCTAAAAGCCTTCACACCTTATCAAATTAGAAGGGAAACATCTTTTGCAGTAGGTTATCAAAGCTCTAGGTGGCTAAACTCCCTGAAAACATTGACCGTTGTAAGTTATGAATTCACTTAAATTTGGAGCCTTTCGTCTAAACAGCCCTGTCAGCACTGGAAGGCTGATCAAGGGAAGATCAATAGAGGAGATCAAGGGAAAAGGAGAGAAAAAAGTCATTGCTGCTTGTTGACTTTTTTCCTCTGTGTTAAGAAATGTCAACTCTAAGTATTGCCCAGATTGCTAAGAAACTGCTGTTGTGTAAGCTGGGACGTTGACTCTGATTTGTAACGAACAATCCACAGACTTTCCCACACTGCCTGCCCTTGGACCCACAACATCGACAGACCTGAAACCAATCTGCAACATCGCTGATGGTTTCAAGTCGAGGTCTGTTTCTTCTTATGCAAATGCATGCGTGCTAAGTCACTTCAGTCGTGTCTGACTCTGAGACCCTACGGACTGTAGCCTGCCAGGCTTCCCTGTCCGTGGGATCCTCCAGGCAAGAATACTGGAGTGGGTTTCCATGCCCTTCTCCAGAGGAACTTCCCAATTCAAGGACTGAACCCATGTCTCTTAGGTCCCCTGCCCTGGCAGGCAGGTTCTTTACCACTAGCACCACCTGGAAAGCCCTCTTATGAAATAGTGATGTGTAAAACAACGATGATGATGACAGTACCTCCTTCATAGGATTTTTTAAGGATTAAATGAGGCAACATCTGTAAAGTATTCAACATGGAGCCTGGCACACAGAAGTGTTTTCGAGTAGCATCAGCTGTTTTGAGGTCCAGGAGAAGGATTATGAAAACTCAAGTCGTTCATCACAGCTTATCCAGTGCCTTCTGCCTCTCTCTGCTAGGCTCTGTGCTAGAAGCGCACTTACAGACAGGGAGGCTGGGCCCTCGAGTAGTTTATGGTCTCAGAGAACAAGAATTCAGGACAAGAAGAGAGACAGAGGACAGAGTTGCAGTGTGAAGAGCAGGCATCCAGAGGCCAAGGGGGTGTGTCTGGCCTGCGGGGACTCTGTGTTTGGCAAAGCCTACACTCCCATCTTGTTGTTGCCTGTACTCTAGCTGGAACTTTGTCTTCCACGTGGAAGTGGGTAATTTTGACAAAGCCATGACTCACAGAATAAAAGGAATCCTGAGTTCACCTCGTTTATTCCTTGTACCAGTCTTTCAAGGTCATGCTCAAATAATCCAAGATCTCCATGTCTTCCCTTTTCATAGCAGGACTTTTAGTGGGAGAAATTTACCAGTCTCTCTGGAGAGGCCCCTGTTTAAGAGTCTTCCAATCAAGGCTGCTTTCTCAGATATGCAGTTACTGTCATGCAGCAAATCAAGGAAATTTTCTCTTAATGAAGGGAAGTGAACCAGGCAGAATTTCTAAACCACAAGTACTTTGCTGCCCTTTCTGCTCCTGTTTATCAATCCTCAAGAGTGGCTCTTGGCCATATGCTGGTTTCTCATTGAAAGAAGGGTTATAGCCCCATTCTGCTGCATTCCTCCAGGAGGATATTCAGCAAGAGGCCTTCCTGAGAACTTATGGTTAAAGCTTAGTTGGCAACTGTGATGGTTCAAGAAGTTTCAGCAACTTTTCATGATCTGGACTGGAATCTGGAGTTTGTCTTTCTTGCTTTTTACACTGGTTTCTATGGCATAATTAGGGCTTCCCAGGTAACACTAGTGATAAGGAACCTGCCTGCTAATGCAGGAGATGCAAGAGATGCAGATTTGATCCCTGGCTTGGGAAAATCCTTGGAGAAGGGCATGGCAACCTACTTCTGTATTCTTGCCTGGAGAATCCCATGGACAGAGGAGCCTGGAGGGCTACAGTCCATGGGATTGCAAAGAGTTGGACATGACTAAAGAGACTTAGCACACATGGTCTAATTAGAGCAAACCTGCAGGGGTTGGGGGCCACAAGGTTAAGGGAGCCCCCAACTCACCTCTCTTTACCTCAGCCAGGGAGCTCATTTCATTTCAGTCAACATAAAGTTGGGTACCTCCTGTGTGCCCAGTGCTGGTGACTAATTGAAAGATCATAGAGTTCTGTAGGTTGGCCCATATCACTTAGCACACCTAAACCTTTCAAATCCATGGGTATAATCATTTGATAAACATAGATTATTCAGTTCAGACTTAAATTAGCTTAGAACTAGAAGAGAGCTTGGGAATTCAGCAGGTCTCAGTGAAGGATCACTTCTCCAGAATTCCACGACTATTCCACTTGAGTGCTGTACCTCTCGGGAGGGGGATATCTTTCCTTCCAATGGACATTGT
Source organism: Bos indicus (assembly GCF_029378745.1). NCBI lineage: Eukaryota > Metazoa > Chordata > Mammalia > Artiodactyla > Bovidae > Bos > Bos indicus. The sequence continues at coordinate 37,765,826 of NC_091779.1, forward strand.
TCCACCTGCCACCCAGAGGTTTTTGTAAGAATTAAATAAAATGTTACAAATAAGGTAGCCAGGAAACGGAATGTCCTCAACTAAATATTGATTCTTTTCCCACTTGACTGGAAAGTTCTTCCCTGAACTGATCTTAATACAACATCCATGTCTTCTCATATTGGTTCCCATCTTACCTTCTGGGTCAACGTGAGGCAAATTTCCTTCTCCATGTGACATTTCTTAGTTAAATGAGTCAGTGAACAAACCTGAAACCTATCTTTTTTTAATATTTATTTATTTGGTTGCGTCAGGCCTTAGTTGTGGAACGTGGGATCTTTGTTCTGGCACTCGGGCTTAGTTGCTCCAAGGTATGTGAGAACTTAGTTCCCCCACCGCAGATCAAACCTGAGTGCCCTGCATTGGAAGGCAGATTGTTAACCACGGGACCACGAGGGAAATTCCAAAACAGTCTTTCAACAGCTCAGTTTCTTTGGCTCAGGCAACCAAGTAGCTCTATTGTATAGACAGTAGTGAAGCTAAATTAAAGTGAGGAACATCTACTCACTGCTTCCTTTTCTTATTCCTTTGGATACAGTGTGCTACTGAAAGAAAAGAAAAAATGCTCCCAGGAACAGAATTCTTATGTGATACCTGCTGAAATCTTTATGTGTGGCATTGAAAAAGTCTCTCAACTTTTTGGAACTTCTGTTTCTCATATAGAATACCCAGAAGGCAGACAATTTGATCTTGAAAGTGCCTAGGGCTCAGAAATTCTCTCAGTGGAAATATAAATGCCAAAAAAGAAGCCCCATGTGGCTCAAATTCACTTAAGAGCTGCTCATTCCCCATTAGTGAAGGGTCATTGGTACCCAAACCTGGACATACATTTCAATCACCAAAAAGGAGGTATTTGATTAAATCAGCTTTATCAGGGTGTAATTTATATGCAACCAAGTGGGAATGGCTACCCACTCCAGTATTCTGCAGTCTCAAAAATGACAGAATAATCTCTGTTCGTTTCCAAGGCAAACCATTCAATACCACAGTAATACAACTCTATGCCCCAACACTAATGCTGAACACTAATGCTGAAGAAGCTAAAGCTGAGCGGTTCTATGAGACCTACAAGACCTTCCAGAACTAACACCAAAAAAAGATGTCCTTTACATTCATCTTAGGAGACTGTGCAAAAGTAGGAAGTCAAGAGATCCCTGGAGTAACAGGCAACTTTGGCCTTGGAGTACAAAACGAAGCAGGGCAAAGGCTAACAGAGTTTTGCCAAGTGAACACACTGGTCATAGCAAACACCCTCTTCCAACAACACAAGAGACGACTTGAACATGGACATCACCAGATGGTCAATACTGAAATCAGACTGATTATATTCTTTGCAGCCAAAGATGGAGAAGCTCTATACAGACAGCAAAAACAAGACTGTGAGCTGACTGTGGATCAGATCATGAACTCCTTTTTACAAAATTCAAACTTAAATTGAAGAAAGTAGGGAAAACCACTAGACCATTCAGGTATGACCTAAATCAAATCCCTTATGATTATACAGTGGAAGTGACAAATAGATTCAAGAGATTAGATCTGATAGAGCATCTGAAGAACTATGGACAGAGCTTCATGATATTTTACAGGAGGCAGTGATCAAGACCATCCCCAAGAAAAAGAAATACAAAAAGGAAAAATGGTTGTCTGAGGAGGCCTTACAAATAGCTGAGAAAAGAAGAGAAGTGAAAAGCAAAGGAGAAAAGAAAAGATGTATCCATCCTTTCCTCAAGAACTCTGAATGCAGAGTTCCAAAGAACAGCAAGGAGAGATAAGAAAACCTTCCTCAGTGGTCAATGCAAAGAAATAGAGAAAAATAATAGAATGGGAAAGACTAGAGTTTTCTTCAAGAAAATTAGAGATACCAAAAATATTTCATTCAAAGATGGGCACAGTAAAGGACAGAAACAGTATGGACCTAACAGAAGCAGAAGGTATTAAGAAGAGGTGGCAAGAATACACAGAAGAACTGTACAAATAATATCTTCATGACTCAAATAGCCACGATGGTGTGATCACTCACCTAGAGCCAGACATCCTGGAGTCCGAAGTCAAGTGGGCCTTAGGAGCATCACTACAAACAAAGCTAGTGGAGGTGATGGAATTCCAGCTGAGCTATTTCAAATCCTAAAATGTGATCCTCTGAAAGTGCTGCACTCAATATGCCAAAAAATTTAGAAAACTTGGCAGTGGCCATAGGACTGGAAAAGGTCAGTTTTCATTCCAATCCCAAAGAAAGGTAATGCCAAAGAATGCTCAAACTACCACACAATTGCACTCATCTCACACACTAGTAAAAAAATGCTCAAAATCCTCCAAGCAAGGCTTCAACAGTATGTGAACCATGAACTTACAGATGTTCAAGTTGCATTTAGAAAAGACAGAAGAAGCAGAGATCAAATTGCCAACATCCACTGCATCAAGAAAAAGCAAGAGAGTTCCAGAAAAACATCTACTTCTGCTTTACCAACTATGCCAAAGCCTTTGATTATGTGGATCACAACAAACTGTGGAAAATTCTTCAAGAGATGGGAATACCAGACCACCTTACCTGCCTCCTGAGAAATCTATATGCAGGTCAAGAAGCAACAGTTAGAACTGGACATGGAACAACCAACTCATTCCAAATTGGGAAAGGATGTACATCAAGGCTGTATATTTTCACCCTGCTATGTAACTTATATGCAGAGTACATCATGCGAAATGATGGACTGGATGAAACACAAGCTGGAATCCAGATTGGCGGGAGAAATATCAATAACCTCAGATATGGAGATGACACCATCCTTATGCCAGAAAGTGAAGAGGAACTGAAGAGCCTTGTGATGAAAGTGAAAGAGGAGAGTGAAAAAGCTGGCTTAAAACTCAGCATTCAGAAAACTAAGATCATGGAATCCAGTCCCATCATTTCATTGCAAATAGATGGGGAAACAATGGAAACAGTGACAGACTTTATTTTCTTGGCCTCCAAAATCACTGCAGGTAGTGACTGCAGCCATGAAATTAAAAAATGCTTGCTCCTTGGAAGAAAAGCTATGACTAACCTAGAGAGTATATTAAAAAGCAGAGACATTACCTTGCCGACAAAATTTCATCTAGTCAAAGCTATGGTTTTTCCAGTAGTCATGTATAGATGTGACAGTTGAACCATAAAGAAAGCTGAGCGCCAAAGAACTGATGCTTTTGAATTGTGGTGTTGGAAAAGACTCTTGAGAGTCCGTTGGACAGCAAGGAGATCCAATCAGTCCATCCTAAAGGAAATCAGTCCTGAATCTTCATTGCAAGAACTGATGTTGAAGCTGAAACTCCAATACTTTGGCCACCTGATGTGAAGAACTGACTCATTGGGACGACAGAGGATGAGATGGTTGGATGGCATCACCAACTTGATTGACATGAGTTTGAGCAAGCTAAGGGAGTTGGTGAAAGACAGGGAAGTCTGACGTGCTACAATCCATGGGGTCACAAAGAGTCAGACACGACTGTGTGACTGAACTGAACTGAAATGGGAATAGCTACCTACTCTAGTATTCTTGCCTGGAGAATTCCATGGACAGAGGAGCCTGGCTGGCTACTGTCAATGGGTTTGCCAAGATTCCGACATGACTGATCCACTATCACACAACATTATAACACTAAAGTACACACAACTTAATGTGCACAGTTAGACGAGTTTTGACGAATGTATACCCTCATGTAGCTACCACTCTGATAAAAACATAGACCATTAGTATCATGCTGTAAAGTTTCCTCATGCACCACTGCAGTCAAATCCATCATTTAATCCTCTGTCCTATGCAACAATCAATCTCATTTTTATCACCACAGATAAGTGGTATTTATTCTAGAACTACATACATGTGTATATAATGTATAATCATATATAATATATATTGTCACAATGATACAGTGCTTACTCTTTTGTGTCTGGCTTCTTTTGCTTAGAATATTGTTATTGAGATTTCATCCATGTTGTTTCTTATGTCAGTAGTTTGTTTTCTTTACGCTGCTGTTAAGTCACTTCAGTCGTGTCTGACTCTGTGCAACCCCAGAGACGGCCTCCTACCAGGCTCCTGTGTCCCTGGGATTCTCCAGGCAAGAACACTGGAGTGGGTTGCTGTTTCCTTTTCCAGTGCATGAAAGTGAAAAGTGAAAGTGAAGTCGCTCAGTCGTGTCCGACTCTTAGCGACCCCATGGACTGCAGCCTACCAGGCTCCTCCATCCATGGGATTTTCCAGGCAAGAGTGCTGGAGTGCGGTGCCGTTGCCTTCTCCGTTGTTTTCTTTATAGAGCTGAGTAATTTTCCACTCTAGAAAGCTTCTCGGATAAAAACTTCTGGACTCCAGTGATGCTCTTGACATTAGTATTTCTGAAGTTGAAGTCCAAAAATTTCTGTGTTTAACATGCTCAAGAAGGACTCCTTGTGCAGAAACTGAGTTTTTGAACCTTTTAATTGGGGCATTTCCCCCTCAAGTTCAAATAGTTCCCACAATGTAACTGTTCATTGGCTCAGAGTACATTGGTCACAGTTAATTGTGCAGGTTGGAGAACTCCCCTTCCCATTGGACTGTGTCAGCCAGATCTGTGGCCTTCCACAGCTCAAGTTCTTGGTGCTGCAACAAATTCCAGAGCATAGCTCGGCAAGTATTGTTTTAGCTCTGAGGCACCTGTAAATTGAGTTATGAGTCTCAGTGTCCATAGCCAGATCAGTGTCCACAGCCAGATCTGTGGCCTTCCACAGCTCAAGTTCTTGGTGCTGCAACAAATCCCAGAGCATAGCTCGGCAAGTATTGTTTTAGCTCTGAGGCACCTGTAAATTGAGTTATGAGTCTCAGCGTCCACAGGTAAGTCTATAATCTTAATCTATAAACGCTCACCCCTGTCACAGAGAAGCAGAGGGGCAGTGAGCAGCCTTGCATTTCAGCTCTGCTGCTGGAATTACTCACCACAGTTTTACGAGTTGTTTTACTGTCTGGTAAAGTTTTTTTTTCCTTTTTTCTTAACAATGAGGGAAGCATTCTTTGACCATAGCACACAAACGCCACCTTCAGGAAGGAAATCTAACATTCTCCTTAGGCCACAGAGACCCAGCTTCTCTTCCTGTATGAAAGCTTGCAAAAATAATCTTAAGATCAATATACATTTATGTTTTTATAAAATTTTATTCCATATCTTAAAAGAGATAGACTTTATTTTTCAGAGTGGCTTTTGGTTCCTAGAAAAATGAAGCAGAACGTACAGAGATTTCGCATCTGTTCTCTCCTGTATGTGTACAACACCCCACACCAGACAGAGGGGCACATTTATTACAGTAGATGAGCCTATGTCATTACCTCCCACACGCCAAAGTTTAGATGAGGTTTCCCTCTTGATGTATAATCTACGGGTCTGGTCAAATGAATAGTGGCATGTATTCACCATTATAGTATCGTATATCATACAGAGTAGTTTCATTGCCTTAAAAATCCTCTGTGCTCTGCCTATTTATCCTTTCCTCCCCTTGAACCCTTGCCAGACACTGATTCTTTTACAATTTTATAGTGTTACAAAATGTCATGTATTTGAATTATATAGTAAGTAGCATTTTACATTGTCTTATTTCACTTAGTAATATGAATTTAAGATTCTTCAGGTCTTTTCATGGTTTGATAGCTCATTTCTTTTTCACACTGAATATTCCATTGTTCGGATGTACCAGTTTATTTACCCATTCACCTACTGAGGGGCATCTTCACTGCTTCCAGGCTTTGGTGATTATGGATAAAGATGCTATAAACATCAGTGTGTAGGTATTCCGTGTGAAAATAAGTTTTCAACTCCTTTGGCCAATACCAAGGAGCATGAGGGGCTTCCCTGGTGGCTCAGATGGTAAAGAATCTGCCTGCAGTACGGGAGGCCTGGGTTTGATCCCTGGGTTGGGAAGAAGCCCTGGAGGAGGGCATGGCAATCCAATCCAGTATTCTTGGACTTTCCTGGTGGCTCAGATAGTAAATAATCTGCCCGCAGTGCAGGAGGCCCGGGTTTGATCCCTGGGTTGGGAAGACCCCCTCAAGGGGGGCATGGTAACCCACTCTAGTGTTCTTGCCTGGAGATTCCCCATGGACAGAGGAACCTGGCGGGCTACAATCCATGGGGTCACAAAGAGTCAGTCATGACTGAGTGACTAAGCATAGCATAGCATAAGGAGCATGACTGCTGGATCATATATTAAGAGTATGTTTAGTTGTGTAAGAAACCATCAAACTGTCTTTTAAAGTAGCTGTATCATTTTGCTTCCCTGGAGCAAATTAGAGTTCTTGTTGCTCCACGTTTTCACCAGCACTTAGTGTTGCCATCGTTCTGGTTTTGGCAATTCTAATGGGTATGTAGTGGCATCAAATTGTTATTTTAATTTGCAATTCCCCAGTGACATTATGTACAGTATCTTTTCATATGCTATTTGCTGTCTGTATATCTTCTTTGGTGAGGTGTCTATTGAGATCTTCTGTCCATTTTAAATATTGGATTATTTATTTTCTTATTATTGAGGTTTTAGACTTTGTTGTAATTTTGAACAACAGGTCTTTTATCAGATAAACCTTTTGCAAATATTTTCTTGCAGTCTGTGGCTTGTCTTTTCATTGTCTTTGTGATGTCTTTTGCAGATTGGGAGTTTTTAATTTTAATGAATCCCAGCTTATCAATTATTCTTTCGTGGATCATAACTTTTGTCACTGTATCTAACATAGGAGAAAACCTAGATGGCCTGTTGTTATCTTCTGAGAGTCTTATACTTTTCATTTTACATTTAGATCTATGATTTAGAGTTAATTTTTGTGAAGAGTGTAAGGCCTTTGAGCAGATCCATTATTTTCCATATGCATGTATGCTTTATTCCAGCACTATTTGTTGCCAAGAGTAGTTTTTTCCATGGTACTGTCTTTGCTCCTTTGTCAAAGATGAGTTGACTATACTTAAGTGCATCTATTTCCGGACTCTCTACTCTGTTCCATTGATCTATTTGTCTGTTCTCTTGTCAATACCACATTGTCTTGATTACTGTAGTTTTACAGTAAATGTTGAGATTGTGTAGTAGCAATCCTCTGACTTCATTCTTCAACAATATTCTGGGTCTTCTGTCTCTCCATATAAACTTTAGAAACAGTTTGCCAATATCCACAGTTAACTCACTGGGATTTTGATCAGAATTACATAGAATCTATAGCTCAAATTGGGAGGGGCTTCCCGGATAGCTCAGCTAGTAAAGAATCCCCCTGCAACACAGGAGAAGACCCCGGTTTGATTCCTGGGTTGGGAAGATCCCCTGGAGAGGGCATGGCAACCCACTCCAGTATTCATCTTAACAATATTAAGGCTTCCTATCTATTAACATCTTTTATTTCTCTCATCAGAGTTTTGTTGTTTTCCTCATGTATATCTTGTACAAATTTTGTTAATTTTACACCTAAGTATTTATTTTTTGGAGTACTAATGTAAATGGTATTGTGTTTTAAAATTCAAATTCCACTTATTTATTGCTGGTATATAGTAAATAAATTAATTTTTGTGCATTAACCTTGTATCTTGCAAGCTTGCTATCTTTGCTTATTAGTTCCAGAGTATCTTTGTCACAATTTAGATGTTCTGCATGGATGATCGTGTCATCTGTGAACAAAGACAATTTTGTTTCTTATTTTCCAATTCATATGCCCTTTATTACCTATTTTGTCTCATTGTATTAGCTATGACTGACAGGACAATATTGACAAGGAATGGTGAGATGAGACATTCTTGCCTGGTACTAACCGTGAACAAGTGTAGATCATTCTACCACTCCTATGATCTACATTTCGTTCATGGTTAGTTTAATGATTGCTTCAATAATTATCACATGTTTCAATATCTTTCGTGTGCTTGCTGCTGCTGCTGCTAAGTCGATTCAGTCGTGTCCGACTCTGTGCGACCCCATAGACGGCGGCCCACCAGGCTCCCCCGTCCCTGGGATTCTCTGGGCAAGAACCCTGGAGTGGGTTGCCATTTCCTCCTCCAATGCATGAAAGGGAAAAGTGAAAGTGAAGTTGCTCAGTCGTGTCCGACTCTTCGCGACCCCATGGTCTGCAGCCTACCAGGCTCCTCCGTCCATGGGATTTTCCAGGCAAGAGTACTGGAGTGGGGTGCCACTGCCTTCTCCATTTGTGTGCTTAGTACTATAATAAAAACATCACAGCTTCCTACTTCGAGGGACTTAGGGATCCATTACGGAGTCAAGAGGGACAGTAGGAACAGTCAAAAGGCAAGGGAAAACAGTTTGTAATGAATCATCAAAATGAGTGATGTTTGTTATATGTGCAAAAAGAGTGTAGGATATGGCAGATAATGTGGACTAGAGGTGTTTCAGAAGGTGTTAGAGAGAAATTGGTCCTCATGCAGTAGGTAGGATTTGCAAATCTGAAAGGGAGAGGGAAAGGCATTTCTTCTAGGCATCTGGTCAACATGAGCAATGGCTTAGAGTTGGGAATGACAATGACATGACTAAGAATAGCAGAAACAAAATAGGAAAAGAGTGGTCATGGACTCACATGGACCCATGTGGAGAGGTAAATATCTCCTTAAGATGTGTTTGTTCTTAATTTCATTTTCTATAATGGTAAAGAAGGGGGATTTTACACTTTTATGGCACAAACAAAACCATGGTTTAATTTCACAGTCTATGTTGCTCATTATAAGTGTAATTGCAACTACCAGAAAAATGATAGAATGATTAAGATACCTACTGCTCCCCGCCAGGGATGTTGGGATACAGCATGTCCTTTCCCATTTCTCCCCTACATTTTTGAAAGGCAGTGAGAGACCCAAGCTGGCTGGAGCAGAGGGCTGCTGCATTTGTCAGTTGGATGAAAGCAGACGCTAGAGCCCATTGATAACGTCTGTCAAGTCACTTCAGTCGTGTCCAACTCTTTGTGATCCCATGGACTGTAGCCCTCCAGGCTCCTCTGTTCATGGGATTCTCCAGGCAAGAATACTGGAGTGGGTTGCCATTTCCTCCTCTAGGGGATCTTCCCAACCCAGGGATCAAACCCGTCTCCTAGGGCTCCTGCATTGCAGGTGGATTCTTTACCACTGAGCCTCCGGGGAAGCCCTGATAATGATACTGTCTTGCTTCTATTATTTGAGTCTTTCTCTGATCCCTTCACAGAAGGTAATGGGCTATTCACCAAAAGAATGAAAGCTCATTTACAATCATTGTAAAGACAAAATACATCAAATCTGTGTAACTTTGGGTTTCCTGCAACTTTTAATTGAGCCTCAATTCTTTACTTTCTGATAACTGGAAATTTTCTTGCCTGTTTGTCTTATCCTTGGGCTTCCCATGTGGCTCAGAGAATCCATTTGCCAATGCAGGGGATGCAGGTTCAATCCCTGCATTGGGAAGATCCCCTGGAGAAGGAAATAGCAACCCATTTCAGTATTCTTGCCTGGGAAACCCCATGGACAGAGGAGCCTGGCGGGTTACAGTCCATGTAGTCACAGAGTCGGAAACGACAGAGCAACTAAAACAACAACAAAATGGCTTATCATTAGCAGATTTTAGTGCTAGTGATGGGCCTGTATCAAAGAGCCCTGTGGTATTAATGCTGGAGATTGCCTCTGCTAACCCTCTGAGGAGAAAGAAGGTAGAACGCAAATGTTACTGGTGTTCTCTTGGGTCACAGAATGCAGGGCTAGTATCGGTCATCTCCCTAGTTCTTATTATACTCTGGGGAAGTTTAAAAAGTCACCATAACCATTACAAAAGCTATATAAAGGTCTCAATGACAATTTTCCAAAGCTTCAAAAAACAACACACTGTATTTCTCTCTTCATAGTGCTGACCACATATAAAATCTCCCACTCTGAAAGATAGTAGTACATGTTCCCTTGAAGAGCTTTCTTGGTTAATGTGGCTGAAGGCTGCCATTCACTAACATATTCAAGTGTTTATGGAATATTCATTTTGCAAAAAGTCCATGGCTGGGGATGGGAATACAGTGGTGAGCGAAACAGCAAGTCACTGCTCTCAAGGTAGTCTCATAGTCAAGGCAGAAAAAATAAGTCATAGCTGAAATACAGTAGGTGTTCATATGGTAAGATTATGGGGTGGGAGGGTATAGCAAAAATGATCTAATCTGTTCAGATAGATAAATTAGAAATTAGCCAGACAACTGCAGAGGAAGAGTGCTCCAGGACCCAGGACAGCCTGGACAAAGCACAGATATTGTTGGGGCAGACAGTGTTGGGGGGAGTAGGTGGGGGATAAACAAAGACAGAGGCAGGGCTCTGACCATGAGGGTCCCAGGATGTCCTCTTAAGGAGTGTGAATTTTATCAAAAGTGCAATGGGAAACCACTGAAGAAACCACTTAAAGTGGAGGATCAAACAGTGCATATTGGAAAGTAATACCTGATACTCCATACTGAAACAGAGATACAGACAAAGGCTTGTTTGCAAATGCTAAGCAATAGGAGCCCTCTAACTTTACCCCAGTTCTGCCACATCTTCACATAATTACTTGCTGGCATTATTTGTCACTTTGGGTTCTCTAGGATTCAGAGATTTCTATGAGCCAGAATGATTAAGGGGAAGCCTGACACTTCAAAATAATGAAGGAAATTGTCTTCATAGTGGCCAGATGAGAAAAGCTGAGATAGTCAAGATGATGACAGTGGTTATCTCTATTACAAGTGAGTTTATTTTATGATTTATGTTTTTCAGTAGTCTTTAAGTTTCTGTCTTTATAATCTGAGGAAGCATTTTTAAATTTAGAGTGTAATAATCAAGTTAAACTTTTCAGAATTTTTCTCCTTTCTTTTATTCTTTTCTCATCCTTCTGTCTTCGCATATCCTGAAGGTCACAGAGAGCATGTTGTGATTCACTATTCATTATTGAGGACCCTGGGACCCTGGAGGAAAAGTCCTGGGGCATCAAACTGACACAGAGGTGATAAATTCCATTTCACCATTGATTTTTATAGCTGCTGCATTTCTTTCAGCCTCTCCTTGCCCTAAGCAGCATTAATAATAGATTTTATGTCTTCTTCCAAATTTAATGTTCAGCCCGGGTCTGTAGTTGAAACAGGTTCAGCAGCTATCATTGGATTTTTTCTTCTGAAACCCTAGTCCTGAAATATCTCTGAAAATATACTTAGTGGTGAGGTGTACGTGGGCTGTCGGTCAGGTGTGCAGCTTAACAGAATGGCTCTGGTGACTTGGTCAAGTCCTTATGTGAGACTAGTAATGGACTCTCATTTTAACCTAGAGGAAACTAAAACCCTGAATGGTTAAGCAACTTGACTGAGGCCATGCAGGTAGTTCATGGCAGAACTGGATCTAGATTTAAATGTAAGCTTTTCTAGTCTCAGAATATTGCTCTTACTCGTCTGTCCCATTGCCCACCCATTCATGGTGTTGGCCTGGGGAGAAGGTACTAGAAGGAGAGGAGATGGCTGCCTGGTGAGCTCATAGCAGGCGCTATGGGGATTAGGGAGGTGGAAGAGTAGAGGATGGAAACTGACAGGGGAGGAAAACAGGGCATGTGCCAACCTTACAGCAAGGCACACACAGTCCAGTCTAATCCAAATCAGGCTGGCCAGCGTCTTTGATTGGTCCATCCGGCTGAGTGCTCCAAGCTGCACGCCCTGAACTGTGCCCAGCTGGCAGAATGAAAAATCATTTGAAAAATATCCGGAAATTGCTACTCACCAGGGAGCATCTGTGAAAAATACTGGCTGCAAATGAGTTGGCAGGGAATCAGTGATGGCCAGGTCACCCCACCACGGCAAGTTTGTCTGAAGGGGTTCCGGAGTTATTTCCCAGATGGGCCTCTCAGCTGCTGTCCGTGATTGGGCCTTGTGGGCTTTTTTGCAGTGTTTCTTGTGCTGTAGGAGGTGTGCTCTAGAAAGGCACAAGTAAATCAGAGTTTTGTACATGGAACCATATTTTTCAAGTATACTCATGAATATTCTTGTGGCAGCTCTCTAAATTGAAAGATTTTTCAGAAATAATTTGCTGTTTCATAAATTTGGATTTCTTAATGCAGAACTCATCCAGGGTCATTATGGTGAAGAAATTCTAGGGCACTGAGACATAATCTGTATTTTTGCACAATTGTTGCTGGGAATGGCAATTAAGACCAGAGATGGATCGTCTTCTCCTAGATTGGAATCCTGGGATTTGGCCTACCCCATTGGTAATTTGTCTGGCCTCTGATCCCACTGGCTCCTTAAGAAATCACAGCTGGAAGAACCTAACCCAGCATTTTACCTCTTCCCTTCCTGTCCTGGGTTATTCCCTACATTCTTGAGTGATTTTTCTTGTCTCACACACCCTAATGTCCTTCTTCAAAATACTGATGTTCTCGGCAGGATCTCATATAAATGTTTTGGTTTGAGCTCAGGGTCCAGGTTCCTTGATGTTGTTTGAGGATGAGACTACTTGCTGACCCCTGTTCACTATTGTTTATTTTCTCTGGTTTCTTCATCTACTAGACAGAATCAATTAGTTCATGAGAAAAGGGTGCTCTGAGTTTTAAAAAAATAGTTGAAATTAAGGGAATAAAATGTTTACCTACCATTTGAATTAGTCAGGGTTCTCTAGAGAAACAGAACCAATAGGGTATATATGTATGTATACAATGTGTGTGTGTGTGTGTGTGTGTGTGTGTATATATGGAGATTAGAATTGGCTCATATGATATGAAGGCTGAGAAGTCCCACAGTCTGCCTTCTGCAAGCAGAAGAATTAAGAAAGCCTATGGATCATTGGAATTTAGTCAAAATCCAAATCCCAGGAACTAGGAATGCGGATGTCAGAGGGTGGTGGTGCTGTTCAGTCACTCAGTTGTGTCTGACTCTTTGCGACCCCATGGACTGCAGCACGCCAGGCTTCCCTGTCCTTCACCACCTCCTGGAGCTTGCTCAGACTCATGTCCATTGAGTCAGTGATGACATCCAGCCACCTTGTCCTCTGTTGTCCCCTTCTCCTCCTGCCTTCAATCTTTCCCATGGCGAGTTTGTCTAAAGGGGTTCTGGAGATATTTTCCAGATGGGCTGTCCAGTTGCTGTCAGTGATTAGGCCCTGCAGGCTTTTTTGCAGCATTTCTTGTGCTGCAGGGGCTGTGTTCCAAAGCCCAAAGCCCAGGAACCAGGAATGCCGATGTCAGAGGGTAGAGAATATGTGTGCTCAAGCAGAGATAGTACACTTGTTCTTCCTCAGCCTTTTTGTTCTGTTCAGGTCCCCAGTGGATTAGATGATGCCTACCTGTATCAGGGAAGGCAATCTTTGTTACTCAGTCTACTGATTCAAATACCAAGCTCTTCCAAAAACACCTTCACAGATACACCCAGAGATGTTTTACCAGTTCTCTGTATCCCTTAGCCCAGTTGGGTTGACACATAAAATGATCCATTTTATATCACCCAAATCAAGTATACAGACTACACTGTTTGTGAACTTCTGTTCCCTTGGTGGCCTGTCTGGTGCCTTCTGTCTGTTTTAAACACATGCAAGACCCTATAGACCGAAAAGAATAAAACACAGGGATGAAGATGACCCATGCACAGCATAAGACCCTATTTTCAAGAAGACGAAAATGTCCCAGATAGGGGACAATGACTCTCAGAGAAGACTTCCTAATAATTTGGGACATAATCTCTTCAAAGGCTTTTGCTCTGTGGGCTCCTTTCCCCTACTCTTGACCTTTCAGCTCCACTAACTACAGATGCAAAGACCCTCCTAGAGAGCTCTGAGAGACAGAGTGAGGAGAAAGAGTCTTTGGGCAACTGAGAGATACAAGAGAGAAAGGACAATGGGAAAGGGGACTTTAAATATTTGTGAGTGACAGGATTTGAATCTCTTTTAATTTCTTAAAAAAAAAAAAACACACAACTGAAAATGAAATTTCTTTTCATTACTTTAATACATGGATTGTGTTTTTTAAGATACATCTAAGCTGGATCATGGAAAAAGCAAGAGAGTTAAAAAAAAAAACAAACATCTATTTCTGCTTTATTGACTATGCCAAAGCCTTTGACTGTGTGGATCACAATAAACTGTGGAAAATTCTGAAAGAGATGGGAATGCCAGACTACCTGACCTGCCTCTTGAGAAACCTATATGCAGGTCAGGAAGCAACAGTTAGAACTGGACATGGAACAACAGACTGGTTCCAAAGGAGTTCGTCAAGGCTGTATATTGTCACCCTGCTTATTTAACTTATATGCAGAGTACATCATGAGAAACGCTGGGCTGGAAGAAGCACAAGCTGGAATCAAGAATGCCGGGAGAAATATCAATAACCTCAGATATGCAGATGACACCACCCTTATGGCAGAAAGTGAAGAGGAACTCAAAAGCCTCTTGATGAAAGTGAAAGAGGAGAGTGAAAAAGATGGCTTAAAGCTCCAACATTCAGAAGACTAAGATCATGGCATTTGGTCCCATCACTTCATGGGAAATAGATGGGGAAACAGTGGAAACAGTGTCAGACTTTATTTTTTTAGGGCTCCAAAATCACTGCAGATGGTGATTACAGCCATGAAATTAAAAGACACTTACTCCTTGGAAGGAAAGTTATGACCAACTTAGATAGCATATTCAAAAGCAGAGACATTACTTTGCCAACAAAGGTCCATCTAGTCAAGGCTATGATTTTTCCTGTGGTCATGTATGAATGTGAGAGTTGGACTGTGAAGAAGGCTGAGAACCAAAGAATTGATGCTTTTGAACTGTGGTGTTGGAGAAGACTCTTGAGAGTTCCTTGGACTGCAAGGAGATCCAACCAGTCCATCCTAAAGGAGATCAGTCCTGGTTGTTCATTGGAAGGACTTGTCAGGCGAGTGTATGTTCCTCGGCTCTGTCTCGTCACAACAAAGATTTGGAGTGACGGACATTAAAGCTCCCTCGGCGTGTCACAGCTCTCGGGTCTTGGATAGACCGTGTTATAGCTCTCAGGTCTCAAATGGACCATGTTATAGCTCTTAGACAAATCAGTGTTACAGCTCAGTGTTACAGCTCTATTTTATTTAGAAGACAACAGGAAAATCCATCTTTGAGGCATGAGGGCATGTAGATCCAAAGACACAAGGAGAAGAGTGTCCCAGCAGGCGGGAGAGAGACAGAGAGCTAGCTTTGGCTCCTCTATTTATATGTTTATCTCTCCCTGGGCCTATCCTATGTAAACTGGGCCAGCCAGGAGTGTTGTTTGTTTTACCTGAGGTCCTCACTCCGGTCCTCGGACCTTCTTTTGTTCTATTTTCGCGGGCTTTTCCCTTCCTTGTCTTTTAGCCACCGCCATTTCGGACTCCTTTTCCCTATTCTACCTACCTAACAGACTGATGCTAAAGCTGAAACTCCAATACTTTGGCCACCTCCTGTGAAGAGTTGACTCATTGGAAAAGACTCTGATGCTGGGAGGGATTGGGGGCAGGAGGAAAAGGGGATGACAGAGGATGAGAATTCTGGATGGCATCACCGACTCGACGGACATGAGTTTGAGTGAACTCTGGGAGATGGTGATGGACAGGGAGGCCTGGCGTGCTGCAATTCATGGGATTGCAAAGAGTCAGACACGACTGAGCAACTGAACTGAACTGAAGTATCATATGAGCCTCAAAGAACTTTAGGGCTTATTCACTTTAGATAAAAATATATCTTTTTCTTTTAGTAAAAGAGGTTGGGATTGGATTTGGGAAGTTGTTTTATATTTCAGAAATTCTTAAGCAGTGCAATCAACTCACGAAGCCTCAGTGAAAGCTCCACAGGAGACACTGAGTTTAGTTACTTTGTCAACTCAGTACTCAGTTGGGTCTGAACTAACATTAGGATCCCATCTGTCATCTGACCCAGCTGCTGGTGCAGGTGCCCACTTATGTTACTAGATTGGCCCGACTAACTATAGGATTCCATCTTTTTATCTTGATTTTATATATATAGCTCAGCGGTAAAGAATCTGTCTGCAATGCAGGAGACCTGGGTCCAATCCCTGGGTTGGGAAGATGCCCTGGAGAAAGGAATGGGTACCCACTCCAGTATTCTTGCCTAGAGAATCCAGTCCATGGGGTCGAAAAGAGACATGACTTTGCTTGCATGCCTGATATATATGATTGCGGCTAAGTTCCCTTGAAAGATGCTTTTGTTTTTCTTAAATAAATTTGACAATCCCATTTAGAAAAATATTCCTTATTGTTGGGGGCCGGCATGAGGCACTCCGCCCATGGCAAAGGTCATGGGGAAGGAGGCTCGACATACACTAAGGTGGGATTGAGCCTCAGGAGTCCCCCTGGAAATTCTCAAGCATCTATCCCCATAACCAGAGCCTGCCTACTTTACTACTTTGTGCTCTCACTTACACCTCTGACTTTACAGGGGGCTGTCCCCCACCACCTCTTTCGGAGAAGGAGTTAACTTAGAGCTCCAGTTAATAATAATTCCTGGGCGTGACAGGAGTGTTTCAACTTACAAACTCCTCTGAAGGTTCTCTAGCCTGCCTGACAGGCTTGTCTGGCCACATGTGATTGCTCACAGCCTCCCAACCGTGAGAGGCACGAGACCTTCTAAAAACAGGTTCCTTAGAAAAGTTAGAAAACCATTAGTGTAAGTAAAGTGGGCTGATTAGAAATTGTATTGGTGAAGGGTTTTCTATTTGTTGAGCCAATGTTTGTTGCTAAGACTCCACATCCCCTGCCCTTACACACATTAATGAATATATAGAAGAAATAAGTATTAACCTTTGATATAAATCACATTAGACCTTAGGCTAAGTAAATTCTTTTCTTAACTAAAACCCACTACACCCTCAGCCTATAGGAATGTAACTTTATTTGGGTGGCATCTGTTTTAAGAATAATCACCCCTGGAGAAATAAGTATTGACTGACCGCTGTCACAAGGAGAGGGTCATAAATTGTCAGCAGGCCCCCCCTGGCCAGAAGATGATGTAACACCCCTAAGACCTCTGTATACATTTGTGTGAAGCACCTGACTTTAATAAAAGTTAGGACTGCTGTCCCCGCGTGACTTTTGTATAACATCTCAGTGTATAAAAACAGACTCTGGGAAATAAAGAATTGGGATCAGTACCTCGAAATACTGGTCTCCCCATGTCTCTCTCTCAAACTCTGGCTGAGTCTCCATCTGGAGCACGGAACCCGCCATGCTTACTAATTATGCCTGGGCTTCTAAGATCCGATTGGGAAGGCCTCAGTGTCTCCTCTCCTTTGGGAGAACGGAAGGACGCCTGAGGCCTACGTAAGTGGTGCAAGCTTCTTGTCTTGAAGTTTTATTGGTCTCCCACGTAAACCAAGCTACTCAGCCTCTTTTCTCCACTGAATTTTCCTACTGAGGTATCCTCATTCTATTACTCTTTGTATCTTTGATGAATATTTAAATAGTCGCCGACGCCGTCCCCACTTCGAATACCCTGGATCAGCCGGGGCTGGACCCCGGCACCTTATTTAAGTGGACAGACTTTGATTGCTGTCCACCAACATGGATTGCACAAAAAGGTAACCTCCTTGTGATTTAGACACAGCCTTGCTTTCGTCTGAGGCTCCCAAGCTTGGGTATGTATTACAATCACTGAGGAAAGGAATGCTTATTAACAAGTATGAAGTCCAAGTCTCATCCTAGGGATTCCAATCTAGTAGGGCTAGGTTGGCCCAGGAATCTACCTTTTAACATGGATTTCCAGTGATTCTGATAGTTCAATAGACCATACTTTGAGAGAGACTGATAAAGGTATTTTCCACAGAGCCCACTCAGTGGCATCTTGTGAGTCATGAGCCCCCTCTAGGCCTGCACGAGGGGATTACTAGCTTAAGTGACATTCACAAGGGAACAAGGGCCAAGGGATTTCAATATCATGTTTGATGCATAAAAGAATGCCAAGGAAACATCCCATTTGAGTCTATTTTTTGGAAGTCCTAGAGCCTTCAATAGAGGTAAGGCAAAGGATCCATGACTGCAAGATTAAAGTTAGGCTTCCTTGCTGCTTCTTGCAAGCAACTTGATCTTTTTGGCAAGGAAAGAGAACTGCTTGGTGAGGGGGAGACACATAGTGATTGTCTTCCTAAGCAGAGGGCTGATTTTGTGGAAGGAGAGGTTGCAGTTTTCCTGTGTGGCTCCAGAGAAGAACCAGAGAAGAACTTACTGCTCAGTAAGCCAAGCGGTAGGGAAATAGAGTTTAGTTCAATAAAAAGGAAGTTAAATAATTAGGGCTCTTGAAAATAAAGTGGGTTTCATTTTGTGGTGGTGAGCATTGTACAACCTGAGGGTCCTGACAAACAGGCTATGTTAATTAATCAATTAACTTCAGTGCCCTACATTTATCACACACTGTGAGGGAGTAGAAGAGTCTTGGACTTGGAATCAAGCTTAAATTTGAATCCTGAATCCCTTACTTGCTGTGTGACCTTGTTGTTGTTCAGTCCCTCAGTCGTGTCTGACTCTTTTCGACCCCATGTACTGCAGCCCCACCAGGATCTTCTGTCCATGGGATTTTCCAGGCAAGAATACTGGAGTGGGTTGTCATTTCCTTTTCCTGGGATCTTCTGGACCCAGGGATCGAACCTGGGTCCCTGGAATTGGCAGGTGGATTCTTTACCACTGAGTCACGAGGGATGTGAAAAGCATATAAATGTATCAAGTGCTTGGCACAGAGTAGGTACTCATCTATATTTGCTGCCTACCCCTTTATCCTATGTCTATCACTGTTTTAGGTATTAGGAAAACTAAGATGAGTAAGATCCTTGTTTCCCAGGAATTGCTCAACCAGTAGTGGCAGACAACCAGAAATAAAAATATGGAGCAAAGTTGCACCTGCTATAGTATACAGTGATGGGCAAAGGCTAATGGAGGCCCTGAGTCGGGAAGACTTTCTGACTCTCCGCAGGAGCTGGTGCTTCCTATCAACCCAGGCTCTTTTGGGTTTGTTTGATTTCTAGTGAACACAGGCAGTGGTTTTCTATTTTGGAATAACTAAGGGGCAAAGAGAAATTTGCTATAAACCAAAGGTCAAATTCTCCTTAGTCTTTGTTTCTTTGAATCTGTTAATCCAGCAAATGCTTTCTGGAGCCCCTCCCAATCCTACTTAGAGGGTTGGTACCTGGGGACACAGAGTTAATAGGCATAGTCCTTGACCACATGAGGTGCACAGTCTGTCAGCAGAGACAGGATGAGATGGTTAAATACATTCCACATTGCCTCAATACCCCTTTCAACCAACAATGTCTTCTCACTTTTCCACATTATAGTCATGTTTATCCTTGGATAGTAAACTGATTTTTGGCCAATACAGCACCTCCTCCTCTAAAGATTTTGAACTCACAATAGACAATTTTTTCAAGTTTTAATTCAAAAATTTCATACTTGGAAATGTAAAGTAGTGATATTCAAACTGTTTTGTTCACACATTTTTATTAGTAAGTAATTTTGAATCTACATTATATACAAGTAGTGTAAGGCAAGTGCAGAGAAAAAGTGAGCCAGGCAGTCAGGCAAGAAAAGGAAATTTATTAGAGGGAAAAGAGAGGGTGACTGGCTGTTAAGGAGAACCAGCATTTTCCCTTTCTGATGGAGTCCTTATACCCCACCAAGGAAAAATTCTCTCAAGGGTTGGTCATGTAGCTGGAGGTCTGGAATTTGGTGGTCTCGCAGCTTTGAGAAGATAGGCGCCAGTAAGATAAAATAATGCCATTTGGGCAATTTGGTCAGTCTCACAGATCTCTGTGATTTATTCTTTGTTTGTAAGGTTGACATAATGAGCCATCTTATCAATGAGACCCCATGTGGGCCCTATCAAGTAGGACTACTATTAATGCAGGTGGCGCAGTGGTAAGAATCACCTGCCAATGCAGGAGACCAAGAGACCTGGTTTCGATCCCTGGGTCGGGAAGATTCCCTGGAGGAGGGCACGGCAATCCACTACAGTATTCTTGCCTGGAGAATCCCATGGACAGAGGAGCCTGGTGGGCTATGGTCTATGGGGTCGCAAAGAGTCGGACATGACTGAAGAGACTTAGCATGAGCACGCATGCACAGGACTATTATTAACTATTTTCTCAAGACATAATTCACACTACTGGCAAAGCCACCATTAATGATGTTTACAGATGCATGTATTAAGTCACCTTGATAATTTCAATTTTGGGGGATCCAGTTCATTATCAGGTATGATGAAACAGTCATTTTTCTCTTTGTATTGTTGCTAAAGGGACCCCATTAAGAGTGACTGGACCTCTGCTATTGTATTTTTGTAGGTTTGTGAATTTGCATGTTGCAAACATTATCTTCAACGCAAAGTTCAGGTGGAACTCCATTTTGTGAGAGTTAGTTTAGTTTAAACTAGATAGTGTCATCTATGAAGCCACCTTTGGAGAGCAGAGGAAGAAGAAGGGGTGGCTGTCAACACCATTGTTTTGTAGAATATCCTCACCTCCCAGGGGCATCTCATGTCCCTCCCA
Source organism: Bos indicus (assembly GCF_029378745.1). Classification (NCBI taxonomy): domain Eukaryota; kingdom Metazoa; phylum Chordata; class Mammalia; order Artiodactyla; family Bovidae; genus Bos; species Bos indicus. Next base: position 37,786,335 of record NC_091779.1, read on the forward strand.
TGAACTTGACCTCTCACACACAGACAGAATGAAGTCACCATTTTTTCTACTTTCTGCTTTCTTGAATCATGTCTGCCCTCTTGGAATGTATACCAAGCACTTGGAGGCCACTCAGACTCGACAGCCAGTTCTCCAGACCATTCTGGCTACATGATACCCCAGCAGCTGACTGTGTTGAGCAGCTGCTGATTTCCTGGAGTGCAGGTTTTTTCCTAATGTTCTCCACACAGAAGCATTTCAATGTACAACTGACAGTTTGCCACAGTCTGCTCTTCTTAGTCACTTTTTGAGTGCAGTTTGTTGTTCAGAAAATATTGCCTGATGTATACATTGAAAACAAATTTCATGGCTTTAAAAAGATATTTTTATAGAACTAAACGTACTTACACATTACTCTGTGTGTGTGCAGTTGGTTGGTTGAATGAGGGGAGCATAAGGAGAAACAGAAGTTCTTTTTTAACCAGAGTTTTAGGGTCCAGTTTCATGAAAAAGAAAGCACAAGTTTTGTATATCGATGATTAATATGATATCAAAACATCTTTTTTTGTTGTTAAAAAAAGAAACTCTTGAGTTTAATTCTATATATAAGAACTAAAGATCACCATTTTAGTGGAAGGGCGTTGTTCTATACTTTCTTTTATCCTTCTCTTGTCTCTTATAGAGCAAACATTCTTAGTACCTTCTGTGCCATAAACCCTTAGTGCCATAAACCTGACTCTTTGCGACCCCATGGACTGTAGCCTACCAGCTCCTCCATCCGTGGAATTTTCCAGGCAAGAGTACTGGAATGGGTTGCCATTTCTTTCTCCAGGGGATCTTCCGGACCCAGGGATCGAACCCAGGTCTCCCACGTTACAGGCAGATCCTTTACCGTCTGAGCCACCAGGGAAGCCCTAAAATAGCCCATAAAGGTGTAAATTAAAATAAGCACAATCTCAAAGGAAATCAATTATATTGAAATACTAAATTCAAATATAAAAAATCAAATGTATGAGATATTAACACATACGTCTATTTACTAACATATTAAATAACAAAATCTGGTGGCAGGTCTATTGTGATTTCAAATAACATGGAGCATAAACAATGCTTTGAGATATCCACAATAACTAGAATGTGATTAGAAACCATGATTTCTACTGTTGACATCACTCATGATACTAACAATTCACTGCCTATATTCATAGTTGAAAAAACTGCTAAATTTTTTCAGAAGAAGCAATTTATGGATATAGAGATGCAACTTTGTCTCATCCAATTTCATAAAGCACCGAATCCCATTCAGGTCAGAAACTCGGCTTCTAAATGAGGTTCCCAGGGCCCATCTCACTGTTGCTGACAAGGGAGGTGCTTGTGAGTGCAACATGCTTTCCAGAAGGTGTCAGACTTGCATTTCTGAAGACGGAAATCCAGCCGCTGCTATAATCTCCCCAAAGTCTCCTAACTCAACTTTTAAGGCAGATAATCCACCAGGGTGAATCACTGAAAATTAAGTTTAAAAAATGCTGATTTCAAAGAGAAACAAAGAGCTTCAAGGAAACAATTTTAACAAGTACTAAGAAAGTGCTGTCTGAATTAAGAAATTTTATTTCCCTCTCCCTCCACCCCCAAACCCTGAAGAAACAGGGAATTACTTTCCTGTATTTTCAGTATGAAGACAGGATTCACATTGTCAGCAAGGATCAGACATCATGAAATTTCTGAAAATACATCACGGTCTACGTTTGCTTGAAGATGGATACTTTATATCCTCACAGAGAAGTCCATCAAGAGGAGGATTAGCGAACAGAAGAAACACTAAAGATCAGCCCACAGCGGAGGCTTCCGGGTACAAAGCAAGGATTAGGCATGGCTCTTCCTTTCATTTGAGTTGTACCCTTAGAATTCTTCACATTCTCCAAGGAAACAAAGAATATATTGGAAATCTAGGGCAACGAGTAAAAGATGCTTCCTGGAGAAGTCATTGTTCATACAGGGACAGTATGGGCTTCTCACACAAATAGGTTTAATTGTTCAGTGGAATTTCTGATATAATTGATCCACCAAAACAGATAGGTTCTGACTGAGTTTATTGAGTTTGGAGGAATTTCCCTCTGATTTTCATATATAATTTCTGGTGGATCTTCATTAATATGCCCCCTGGATATAGTCTGCATCATTTTTCTCTTATCATCTGGCTTTCCCAGAAAGGACTAATGTCAACTTCACCAAGAAACATGCTTTTGTTAATGAAATATTAGCAGAAACGATATATGTCAATTTCAAGCAGAAGTTTTAATAGCCACCAAGTAGCTCTGCCACCTCTTTTTAGCTTTTTTCTGCCTCAAGAATATTATATCCGAGATCAGAAAGGGTCCTTAAGTTTGTATTACAGAAAAAAAAAAAAAAAAAACATGAGGAAAAGGGGAACCTACAGCAGCTGAAGTAATATGAGTACAGGAAAAGCCTTTACTGTTTTAAGTTATTGATATTTGGAGGTTGGTTGTTATGCAGCAAAACTCAGTGAAATCTGGCTATTGTTACCTGTCTTTAATTTTCAATTTTTTTTCTCTCTCCTGGTTCAGCTAGTTACTGATCTATAAACAAATAAAAGGGGCTTCCCTGGTGGCTCAAATGGTAAGGAATCACCCTGCGATGCCAGAGACGTGGGTTCGATCCCTGGGTTGGGAAGATCCCCTGGAGAAGGAAATGACAACCCACTCCAGTATTTTTGCGTGGAGAATTCCGTGGACAGAGGAGCCTGGCGGGCTATAGTCCATGGGGTCACTAAACAGTCACAACTGAGCAACTAATACTTTCCTCTTTCAAGCAAATAAAAAATATGAGTTTACTGTGGGTGCTTCTATCTAATGACCACTCCAAAAACAATTAAGAAAGAAGGCAAAATCTTACCTCTCTCTGTCTTCAGTCTTTCTCCTCCTTTTCTTCCTTCATATCCTCCTCTTCACTAAATCCCATCTGTCAGTGTCTGACTGCTTAAAGAAGCTTTTTGGATTCTTGCCAAAGGTAACATATGTTTGGGTGTAAGTTTCTGGTTCCCAGGAAATGCTTCTGCGTCTCTGGGACACATTCATCAGACTTGTTCTTTTTCTGGAGGAATAAGCATGGAACATAGAGATGAACTTTGTTTATGACACAAAGTTACATTGACCCTATGTTGTAGATTTTCACCTCAGCTCACTGACCCAGTGGTATACATAAGTATCAAAGTTTTCCTTCTAAAAACATGTATCTTAAGAAAATGCATGCTTCTACTTATACAAAGTTCAAAATAGGCAAAACAGAGCTACTCTGTTAAGTCAGAATAGTATGTATGTTTTGGGGGGAAATGGAGTAGTGACTGGAACAGCAGAGTGAGGGTTTGAGGTGCTGGTGTTCTACGTCTTGTCCTAGATGGAAAGATGAGTGTTCACTTTATGGTCATTCTTCTATGTTTTCTATATTTTTCTACTTGTGTAGGACACTTCACACACAAAAAGTTTAAAATTGCAGTCACTGTAGCCATAGCCTACAGGAAACACAGATGAAATTAAGAGCTTGAGAATCAACAAACTAACTTAAAAGGATGGTTTTGCTGTATAACAGAGAAAAACATTTCCTTATCCATTCAACCTGGCTTTCCTGAGCTAGGAACCAAGTGCAATTTAATTTAGCTCTTTTTTTTTCCCCTCCTATGAGTGTTTTTTAAAAATGTATCAAGGGAAAATGATATTAATTAGATAAGTCTACAAATAGGTAATTATATATTACAATAGGTAATTTATATATTACCCTAGGTAATTATAGAATTGGTTAGGTATATAAGTAATTAACTATCTGTAATAAGAAGGATGAAGTAGAATGCTGGGGATATTATGCATTATCTTTGTTGTGCTGTCTGTTATCAACTAACAGAGGGGAAACACTTTTTATCTGTCGTATATAACTTTCCAATCTAGATGAGAAAAACAACCAATAATCAACTCATTCAAAAGGCAGCAATTCCAATTCCAGAGACAAAGCCAGTGATGCCCCATCAGTAAGCAAAAGACCTTAGTTCCCCACTTGCTTCGAGCTGTTCCCTCCCTCGCTGTCAGAAGTCATGCAGCCCTGGGCAGAATCTTTGACTCTGCAGGGCTTGCTTTGATCTGCTTTGATCTTCTGTCTCTCTTTTCACACAAACCTGTTTAAGCACAGCTTCAGACACATTTTAGAGCCTTTGGCAGTGACATACTTCTCTCTATAGCTATTCAGAAACTGAAAGTTGACCCTCAGGATTTTCCTCCGTATGAACTCAACCACCTCTGAGCTCTTTGGCCAAACCTTCATGGCTCCTGGAATTCTATTCATATGACCCAGATAGCTGGCCTTTGGGGGCTCTGATGGTTAGAGGAGATGAAAGAGATAAAGAGCATAGAGGGGAAGGATTCTGCTTCCCACCTCCCCAAGTCAGCCAAGGACATATTGCCCAAGCTCTCTCCATTAACCAAAATTTTCTAAAATAAAGCAAAATAACAGACATAAATTTGATTTTAAATGAATTCAACTTGGCTCATGGCAGCCCATAAGAAAAGCTATATTTGCTAAATAGTTTGCAAAAGAAAACTGTATTTAGCTCTCTTGTAGCTAGATATGACCCTATGACTAATTTCTGGCCAGTGGGATGAGAGTGATTACAAACGCAAATTACAGGCCAAACCCTTAAAGGAGAGAGAGGTAACCCTCCTTGCCTCTGTCCTTCTCCTTTCACCCTGCTAATCTGATTGGAATGTGGATGTCACTTGAACCAGGCATGGAAAACAGCCTGTGAAGGGCAAAATAACAAGATAAAAGGAGTCTGGGTTCTTGTCAACTTGGCAGAGCAATGCTGCCTTACCAGCTCTGACTTTGTTATGAGAAAAATTAATTTCTTTTTTTTTAAGGGTGAATTGACTTCTTTTTAAAAAAATTTTATTTAATTTTGGCTGCACTGGGTCTTCGTTGCTGCACGTGGGCTTTTTAGCTGTGGTAAGTGAGGGCTACTCTTTGTTTCTTCTCACTGCAGTGATTTCTCTTGCTGTGGAACATGGGCTTTAGGGTCTGGGCTCAGAAGCTGTGGCACACCGGCTTCATTGCCCTGAGGCATGTGCACTGTTCCCAGACCAGGGGGTCAAACCCGTGTCTCCTGCATTGGCAGGCAGACTCTGGACCACCAGGGAAGGCCAAGAAAAATTATTTTTATCTTGTATTAGCCTGTTATTTTCAGTCTCAGAAACATGAAGCCAAGCCTATACCTTAGCTGGTGCAGAGGTCATCTGGCCCAGCTGTTGTCAACAGAGGAGGTTTTTCAGGAACATTTGCAAATGTCTGGGGACATTTCTCATTGTCTCACTTGAGGGTGCAGAGGTTGCTGTTGGCATCTAGTGAGTACAGATCAAGGCTGCTGTTACACATCCGTGACGTGCAGGACACTCCCTCCCCCAACAAGAGAAAACTGTGTAGCCAAAAATATCAGTGGTGCTGAGGCTGATAAGCCACAGAGCATTTCAGTTAATAGTGAGAGAATCTAAGACACAATTAATAGTGAGTGAGAAGCCCTGCTTCCACACAGACTATACAACGAGGGCAGCCACCTAGTTCTCCTGATACTCAGGTCACTGCTTTAATACTTTTAACTATATCACTTACCAACCCCAGACCAGATTCACTTTATTCTTTCTCTTCCATTTATTTAATGGGAGGATGGAAGGGGAGACATAATACTTAAAGGATTAAGGAAAAGTCACACCCTTCTTTGTTTTTTTTTTTTTCACCCTTCTTCTTTGAATCAACAATATTTTATCCCCAAACTTTTGTCAAATATCTATCTGGTATAGACCCCTAGGTTGGATGCCAGTTTTATGCAGAAAGAGAAGACCAGCAATGCAACAGACACGTGGCGATACCCAAAGAGGGACCCCTGCGCTATGCCGGTGGAGATGGAGAAGAGAGACAGACCTTGGTGGCCTCCGGTGGGCAGAGGATATGCCCAGGTCTTGCAGCCCTGGGGACCTCCACCTAGCTGTGGTGGATTTTGAACATCAGTCTTTACCCAGGGTGTACAATGAGCACTAGCTCCACTCCTGGGAGTTTGCAATGGACATTTGTTATGTTGGGCCCTGGTCCTTCTTCTTAGGGTAGCAGCCATCTGATTTTTTCTTTGCCAAACTGCTCTGCTCCTGTTTTACAGAATCCTGGCCGGGCTCCAATCATTGTACCCTACTGTGTATATTCTGGTTGTCCCTCCAGATCCTTTCTCCACCCAGCTCTGTGTCCTAGAAACCTAGCTGAGTGGAAATTTGTAGCTGAACAGAGATTAGGCCGCAACAATGCTTCCTTAAAAAAAAAAAAAAAAAAGATTTCTTTCTTTTTATTTTTGGCTGTGCTGGGTCTTGGTCGCTGGTCTCAGGCTACCTCTAGCTGTGGGGAGCTGGGGCTACTCTTCCTTGCAGTGCTCAGGCTTCTCATTGTGGTGGCTTCTCTTCTTGCTGAGCGTGGACTCTAGGTGCACAGGTTTCCGTAGTTATCGGCACATGGGCTGCTAAGTTGTGACTTGTGGACTCTGAAGCACTGGCTTACTAGTCGTGGCGCATAGGCTTAGCTGCTCCGTGGCATGCGCAATCCTCTCAGACCAGGAATCGAACCCATGTACCCTGCATTACAAGGCAGATTCTTAACCACTAGATCCCCAGGGGAGCCCCAAAACAATGCTTCTAATGACCTTCTCTCTAACAAGAAAAGTGTTCCTGCCTTGCCCATCCTGAGTCTCTCTCAGACACAAGAGTTGAGCTGATAAACTCTCATTGAAATGCTAAGAGAAAATACTCTGATGAGCAGGGGGGAAAAGCACACAGCAAAAGACACTAACATCCAGTTTGAGAATCCAGATCCAAAATCTCGATTATTTCAGAGTCACTGAATCTCTCTGAGCTTCAGTCCTTTCCTCTGGCAATTTGAAATAAATGTAACTCCAGGAAATGGATCTAGAAGGGGAGAGATTTGTTGAAGTTCCTGACTGGTGATGGGTAGATGAATTTTTTCCCCTTTGGTGGTGAGGGGAGGTCTGGGAAAGTCATACCAAGGTTAATATGCAGGTCCCCTGACAATTCTAGACCACAGGCATTTCCTGTCATGTAGCCGATGAGCCTGACAGGACTGTGAGGGAAGCATGAATGCTGGTGGTACAGACAGGGTCTGGAGCGCTCCCTGGAGGCCATTCTTGTGCAGAGCCCACCTGGTCCTGTCACGTGCCCCTCACTCTGGGAAGGACCTGACTGCTTTCTAAGAGTCCCCCTTGTGGGGCCCCTGCAAACCTGGCCCTGGGAAGCCCCCTTTTCCTCTGCCAGGAAAGCTTCCAGCCTCCCCTCCAACTGCAGGGAGCCACGTCACAAGAGCAATGATGTTTCCAGAGGCTGGGGGAGCACTGCATCTGCCCACGCGATCACCTTTGGCATTGCTGTAAATGCAAAGACTGCGTGAAAAGGTATAGAAGATGCTCCTTGAAGTAATTGCCTGGAGAGAAAAGCAAGAGGCCTTCAGACACTTCATGTATCCCCCAGATATCAAAACAGAGGCACCAGCAAGGCAAGCAGGCATCTTCCTCTGTCTTCCTTCGGTCACTCTTTTCCTCTTTAGCCAAATCTCTCCATAGTTCTACCTTGGATTGGCCTGTAGGCTAACCGTGGACAGGCCAGCCACCTGGGGTCCAGAGTGTGTCATTTCTCCATTCTTGACCCCACCCCCACACCTGGGATTTAGCTGCCATCCTCCTCTGGGTCTGCCATCTCCAAGAAGGAAGGCAGATGGTTTGGGAGACATGTCCGTTCTTTTTATGCACATTTATTTTGACATTTAAGTTCTGCAATGTTGCAATGTTTGCTTCATGAATAGAATTTCAGTGTGCCATACTGGTATTTCTATTTCCCAAACAGGGCTCCCTAAGGGCCCATGCTGTTTCTTAAGTGCAGGTCATGACTATAGTGGGTAACCCCTCTATTTCTGCTCTTTGTGCGGTTGACGGTACGGTGTTAGTCCGAAAGCCAGACTTTGTAATTAGCTTTGTGATTTGGGGAATATTGCTTCTTTCCTCTGTGCCTGAATTTCCTCATCTAAAATTTTTAAAAGGGGTTTTCTCAAGTACTGTTTTAGGTCCCTTGCTGCTCTAAGGGATTAAACTTCTAACTTTCTTCACAAACTTTCAAATGATCTGAATTAATAGTTTCTTTGTTTATACAAGTCAGTATATATTCTAGTTAATTATTTTATTAACAAGCACCACTAATAATGTCTTTGCAAGGGAACTATTAATAGATCATACTGGGAGTAGGGCCATGTAGAGCAGGGCATTGGTTATACAATAAACAAGCCAGGAGGGGGCCCTCTGGTGACTTCAGAGAAAGCTGGAAAATACAGCTGGACGGAAAACATTGAGACAGAGCATTGCAGAGGGTTTACAGAGGCAACACACACACACACACACACACGTGGAGACAGCTCTTCTCCATGTAACCTATTGCATAGCCAATAAAACAAGCAGTGGAAATTTCCAGCACAACTGACAAGCAGTTTTCAGTTGTTAACTCTCTGTTCCCTGAATTTTGCAGAGATTCATGGTATCTGCAGGCTGTGTATACACTTTGCTTTAGAAATTGTAAATTTTCCATGTCTTCTTGTCAGCTCAGTACTCTAGTTGTTTCATGTTGGAAAACTTCCTAATGTTTAAGTTCAACTATTCATTTGTTATCGAGACTATGATGAGATAATTGGACAGGCTTTTTAAAAATAACATTTTAAGAATACTAATGATTAGTGTGTGCATGTTCAATCATGCCCGATTTTTCGTGACCTCGTTGACTATAGCCCTACAGGTTCCTTTTTCCATGGGATTTTTCATGCAAGAATACAGGAGTGGTTTGCCATTTTTTCTTCCAGGGGATCTTCTCATCCCAGGGATTGAACCCGAATCTCCTATGCCTCCTGCATTGGCCCCCAGATTGTTTATCATTGAGCCACCTGGGAAGGCCCTAATGATTAGTACCAAATAACAAATAAAAAGTATGTCCTGTGGTTCTCTGTGTTGGTATCAGTTTGGAAATGAGAACATTTATTTTTAAACCAGTGAACAGATTTGGATGAAACACTCACAATTATTCAGCCTACTTTCCCAGTAGGAATGAAGGTTCACTGAAATTTCATTAAAGGCTTTTAAATTTCCCTCCTTCCAAGCAAATGGCACCTTGGGGGTGGAAGTGGTCTGAGCCCTGATTCAAAGAACTCTGACTTTAGCTGCTACTGTCAGAACTTCCTGACTAGAACAGAGAGTGACAGTCACCCCAATAAAAACTCTTAAAAATGGTCATGACTGAATGTTCGTTGTTTGCTTTAAAAGATAGATACTATTATTTCCATTCTTGTTTTACATTTGGGAAAATGATTTTAAAGAGGTCAAGTAATGTCAAGTGATAGATGAATGGATAAAGAAGTTGTGGTACATATATACAATGGAATATTACTCAGCCATAAAAATGAAAAATATTGGGTCCTTTGTAGAGGCATGGATGGACCCAGTGTCAGTCATACAGAGTGAAGTAAGTCTTTCTATAAAAACAAATATGGTATATTAAAGCATATATGTGGAATCTAGAAAAATGGTAGAGATGAACTTATTCGCAGGGCAGATGTAGACAATGAATGCATGGACATGGCACAGGTGACTGGGATCAGTTGGGAAATTGGGATTAACATATACACACTACCATCTGTCAGACAGATAGCTAATGGGAACCTGCTGTGCTGCACAGGGAGCTCAGCTCAGTGCTCTGTGGTGACCTAGAGGGGTGGGATCGTGGGGTAGGAGTAAGAGGGAGAGGAAATAGGTATTAATATAGCCGATTCACTTTATTTAACAGCACAAACTAACACAACATTGTAAAGCAACTGTAACCCAATAGGAAATGAATAAATAAATAGGTCAAGTGGCTTGCCTGAGGTCACATAGCTACTAAGTACAGAATCTGGATTGAATGCAGGTCATGTGATGGCCAGAGATCGAATTCTTAACCATCTTGTTTCACTGTTCATGTGGAAAGGTTTTTTTCTGGACCTATCTTCAGCACTAACCTTTTTCCCAATACCCTGTACCACCCAATTAATCTTAGGGTGAGGATTTAACCAAACAATTCAATGCTGTTTCATAAATATTTATTGAGATTCTACTATTTTATATGTACCATACTAAATTATGCCACAGAGATTATGCAGATAAACAGTCAAAGTCATAAAATTTATAGTCCTGTGGTGGGGAAACTCAGCTTGTCTGGAGGTTCAGTGGTGCAGTATCCGCCTTCTAATGCAGGATATGTGGGTTCGATCCCTGGGTTAGGACGATCTCCTGGAGAAGGGAATGGCAGTATTCTTGCCTGGGAAATCCCATGGACAGAGGAGCCTGGCAGGCTATAGTCCATGGGGTCACAAAAGAGCTGGACATGACTTAGTGACTAAACAACAACATAGTGGGGAAAACGTATGTATAATTATAGCTGCAATTACAGTGATAACAGAATGTGATAGTATTATAGACAGAGCAATAAGGCTTGGAGGAAAGGAAGAAATACTTTTAAGTTGGAAATCTGGGTTGTTTTCAGGGGATACTTGAACTGGATTTTAAACGATGGGGGGACTTTACAAATTAGGGGCTGCAGGGGTAGGGTACTGCAGAGAGAAGAAACTGCAGGAGAAAGGAACCTACAACACAGCTAGGTTCCCAGCCTACAGCTGGGACATCGCTCTTTGTATGAATCTCCCAGGTAGGTAAACGAGGCAGGAACCTACAGAGCTACTGTGGGGGCTGGGATTCCCCATCCACAAGAGAAAATGAGGTGATTACACAGTAAAATTCCAGGCTGTTGTATAATAACTATGAACTTCTCAAATACAGGTGTCATTAGTGTGATGGAGCTCAAGACAGAAGTTTCCTCTTCTCATCAAGAGCCACCATGGACACTGCCTCTGTGTGAGGCAGGCAAAACCACATGACCCTATGGACAGTAGCCTGCCAGGCTCTGCTGTGCATGGAATTCTCCAGGCAAGGATGCTGGAGTGGCCTCCTCCAAGGGATCTTCCCAACCCAGGGATAGAGCCCAGGTCTCCCACATTGCAGGCAGATTCTTTACCATCTGAGCCATCACCTTGGTCCCCAGCAATGCACAGACTGACCCGGGGCAAACAAGCTGAGAGTCATCAAGACACACCTATATGGTGTACCAGTACAGCTGGTATGATGTTATGTTGGCGGTTATTCTGATTGGTACAGTCCAGGACATTTGTTGTTCAGTCACTCAGTCATGTCTGACTCTTTGCAACCAATGGACTGCAGCACACCAGGCCTCCCTGTCCTTCATAATCTCCCGGAGTTTGCTCAAATTCATGTCCATTGAGCTGGTGATGCCATCCAACCATCTCATCCTCTGTCATCCCCTTCTCCTCCTGCCTTCAATCTTTCCCAGTAACAGGGTCTTTTCCAATGAGGCTCTTTGCATCAGGTGACCAAAGTATTGGAGCTTCAGCTTCAGCATCAGTCTTTCCAGTGAATATTCAGGACTGATTTCCTTTAGGATTGACTGGTTTGATCTCCTTGCAGTCCAAGGGACTCTCAAGAGTCTTCTCCAACACCACAGTTTGAAAATATCAATTCTTTGGCACTCTGTCTTCTTTACGGCTCAGCTCTCACATCCATACATGACTACTGGAAAAACCATGTGTGCTGTGTTTAGTGGCTCAGTGGTGTCCAACTCTTTGTGACCCCATGGACTGTAGCCTGCCAGCCTCTGCTGTCCATGGGATTCTCCAGGCAAGAATAGTGGAGTGGGTTGCCATGCCCTCCTTCAGGGGATCTTCCTGACCCAGGGATTGAACCCAGGTATCCCATATTGCAGGCAGATTCTTTATTGTCTGAGCCGCCAGGAAAAAACATAGCTCTTACTATATGAACCTTTGTCAACAAAGTGATCTCTCTGTCTTTTAATACACTGTCTGGGTTTGTCATACCTTTCCTTGCAATGATAAAATGTCTTTTCATTCCATGGCTGCAGCTATCGTCCACAGTTTTTTTGGAGCCCCCCCCCCCCCCAAAAAAGTCTGTCACTGTTTCCATTTTTTCTCCTTCTATAAAATAGAATACAATAGAATGGGAAAGACTAGAGAGCTCTTTAAGAAAATTAGAGATAACAAGGGAACATTTCATGCAAAGATGGGCACAATAAAAGGCAGAAATAGTATGGACCTAACAGAAGCACAGATATTAGGAAGAGGTAGCAAGAATATATAGAACTATACAAACAAGGTTTTAATAACCCAGATAACCACAATGGTGTGATCACTCACCTAGAGCCAGACATGCTGGAATGTGAAGCCCAGGACATAAGGCTTTTAAACACTTTTGAAAAAGGGGACCCCCTTTTAAGATGATCACAATATCTTGAAGCAAGGAAACTCCATATGGTTACATTTGTTTATTAGTAGTAGCTTGTTTTATATATATATATATATTTGTGCTTAAGTTGACTGCTTTATAAACTGCATATTGTTAATTCCATTAATGGGTATTTTGCTTTTACAAATAATCCTTTTTATCATCTTTAGAGAGTCCCTTGTGGGGAAGAATAGGAATTGTATTTGTTAGTATGTTCCTTTATGAGGTCTGGAATAATTTGCAGGAACTTAAAAGCTGTTATCCGATGGGGTGTAGGGACGGGTTGGTGTAGACTGGAAACCATGGAGATGGCAGTGTGTGATGTTTTATGGATCAACTTTTATATTTGTTTATGTTGTTATTTTTTGACCCGTAGTTCTGAGAAAAATAAGCAAATAAGCTGATAAAATTATTTCAAATAACTATATTTTTTTTAAATGCATAGACAATCTCCAGAAAGAGGACCCGGAAGAAACTTATCATAGAAATAACCCCCGGGGAGGACATAGTGGCCAGGGCAGGAAAAGGAAGGATGCTCACTTTTCACTTTATCACCTACTGAATACTTTTAATACTGTGCTATGGGCATGGGTTATTTGTTCATAAATAAATAAATGGAAAAGTAAGAGAAGCTTTAACTAGAATGACCCTTCTAATGACTCTAGTGAAAGGTTTGGAGTAGAAAGACCAAGCAGGGAGCAATGTGGACCTTCTGTTCCTCATTCCAGAACATCCTCCCCTGGTCTAGATAGTTGGGGCCTCCTCTGAAGGCTGATACTCAAATCCCCATGATTTGAGCTTCCACTTATTTTAGAAATAGTTTCCTTCCTGTTTTTCTAAGAAGGATTACATATTAAGCTTTTGATGACATCTACCACTGCACACATGTCAATGTCACCATGGGAAATTCCAAGGAGAAACAGAAGTAACAGCAAGGACCCTCGACCCCCAACTGAGGGGGGTGTGTGTGTGTGTGTGTGTGTGTGTGTGTTGTTTGTTTTAGAAGAAGTAAAGAAGATGTCTTTGGACTGCATTATATTCTCTTGCCTCTCAATTTTCCATCTTTCCCTCCACTCCCACAAGAATATATCCAAGCATCATGTGGAACAGTTTACCAGATCCTCTGCAGGATAGGGTTTCAGGCGGGATGGACAGAACAGAAACCCTCCAGGCCCCTGGGTGAACAAGGAACCATCTGGAGAGACAAAGTACAAAACGGGGAAGGATGTACCTTGGGCCAGATCAGTGTACTATTCTGAGACAAGGGAGAACAGGGCACACCCACTTCTTTGGGCAGTAATGCAGGGAGAGCCTGAGTGTGCAGTGGGTGGGCAGGAACTTAGGTGAAGGAAAGCTGTTATATTGGCAGGTGGGATACAGTGTGGAGGAATGGTACATACCAGAGCACATCTCCTGTACACAAGCTCCTGGGCCCAGGAGGAAGGAAGTGGTTGCCAGAGAATTAGTGATGATCAAAGTTGCCCTGGAATATCCTTCATGCCCAAGATGAAGTTGACATAAACTTCAATATCTAATAATACAATATATGTTTTTCTCAAATACCAGATGGCCTTATTTATAAGTCCAGGAACTAATGAATTTAATTAGAAAGAGTGAATTCTTCTAAAGGTTCAGACTTCTTAACTGGCAGAAGAGTGCATACCTTCAACAAAATGTGCTGGGCTTCTTTTTAAACAACTTGATTTTACACCAGGGAATGATGAGCAGAAATATAAAAACAAGTCTAGGTTAAGTGATCTGAATTATTTCCTGAAAAGTATGGACTGAACAGTCTTATGGCTGTAAAACAGTTTCCAACTTCACTTTTGTGCATACGCGTGGCCTTGTGATTTCTCCTTGTATGGTTGGATCAATCAGCAAATATGAAAATGCAGCCGTCACCTGGTCACTCAACACGATCAAGAAGCTCTGAAGGTCTTGTTTCCTACTAAATCAAGCGAGCTGCCCTTCCTTGTCTGTGGTGTCTTCTATAACACGGTCCTGAATTTACCGCACCTTCTTTCCATGGCGCCACAGAATGTAGCTCCTGCTTCAGTCTTGGTCTCCCCAGTCTCCTGAAAGCACACTTTTTCTGTCTCCCACTCGCAGCCTCTTTTTGCTTCTGACCCACTCAGTTCCTTCCTTCAAGAGCCAGAAAGTGAAAGTGAAGTCACTCAGTTGTGTCCGACTCTTTGTGACCCCATGAATCGCAGCACGCCAGGCCTCCCTGTCCATCACTAACTCCCGGAGTTCACTCAAACTCACGTCCATTGAGTTGATGATGCCATCCAGCCATCTCATCCTCTGTCGTCCCTTACTCCTCCTGCCCCCAATCCCTCTCAGCATCAGAGTCTTTTCCAATGAGTCAACTCTTCACATGAGGTGGCCAAAGTACTGGAATTTCAGCTTTAGCATCATTCCTTCCAAAGAACACCCAGGACTGATCTCCTTTAGAATGGACTGGTTGGATCTCCTTGCAGTCCAAGGGACTCTCAAGAGTCTTCTCCAACACCACAGTTCAAAAGCATCAATTCTTCAGTGCTCAGCTTTCTTCACAGTCCAACTCTCACATCCATACATGACCACTGGAAAAACCATAGCCTTGACTAGACGGACCTTTGTTGGCAAAGTAATGTCTCTGCTTTTTAATATGCTGTCTAGGTTGGTCATAACTTTCCTTCCAAGGAGTAAGTGTCTTTTAATTTCATGGCTGCAATCACCATCTGCAGTGATTTTGGAGCCCAAAAAGTAAAGTCTGACACTGTTTCCCCATCTATTTCCCATGAAGCGATGGGACCAGATACCATGATCTTAGTTTTCTGAATGTTGAGCTTTAAGCCAACTTTTTCACTCTCCTCTTTCACTTTCATCAAGAGGCTTTAAGCCCAGTTTTAATTTCCATGAAGACTGCCTTAAGCAGTGAAGCCATTATTGGTCTCTTCTGAATAGCACTTACGCGACTAAATCTGTGGCACTTGTGGGACTAAGCTGTGACTACTAGGATTCTGAAATATCAGTGTAGACAGGTGAGTAGGTCTGTTTGCATGAACTGAAAAGGTGGTGCCCAAGATAACAGGTTTGGGGCTGCTGGTAAAGATACATTCAAGTTAGAGCGAAGAAAGGCAGGCTGGCCAAACCCTGGGTTGCAGAAGGAAGGAGCAACGCTGGCTACGTCATAACACCTACCATTCACATTTGTCTCCTGCCCCAGCTTCACCTCTAGAGCTCAAGGCTGAGTCTTAGGGAAGAGTGGCTACAAGTAAAGAGATGCTTTGTTGAAAACATTAGGACAATGGGGCACGAGTGACTTTCTTTGTTATTCCATTAATACAGAGTGTAAAACAAAAGGTGAAGGGAGGCATTTGGGTCAGGGTTCTCATTTAACATCCCAGTGCTGTGGCATTTTGAGGACTCAGAGCCATCTTATCAATTCTTTAGGGAGATTTGGTGAAAGGTTGTAGCAGAGTCCATAAGGGAGGGTTGCCAGAAAAAATACAGGGTACCCAGTTAAGTATGAGCTACAGATAAACAACAAGCAACTTTTTAGTATATCTCCTGCAACATATGGGCATAATTATACTAAAAATTTGTTGTTTACCAAGCTCAGTTTTAACTGGCTATCCTGTGTGCCTATTTGGTAAATGTAACAAGAGGGACAATGATGGTTAAAAGAGGCTAAAACGTCAGTGGGGTTAAACAGTGCCCAGAGGAGGGATCCAGATGTGATAACCAGATATTTGACAGACT
The DNA here is from genome assembly GCF_029378745.1 of Bos indicus. NCBI lineage: Eukaryota > Metazoa > Chordata > Mammalia > Artiodactyla > Bovidae > Bos > Bos indicus. Next base: position 37,802,548 of record NC_091779.1, read on the forward strand.
TCCCTTTCTAAATGAAAAGACAAAGCCTTGAGAAGAGAAAACCGTTTGACCTTTCCACTTGCTTCCTATCTCTGAATCACTCATGATGTCTGGGATAATGGCAGCCTTCTAGAGGTCATGGGCTCTGAGTAAGAGGATGAAAAACCAAAAAATACTTAGGATGGTGAAGCAAAAGGTCAGGAAGAGCCTAGGTCCTTTAGGACATTCTTAAGCATCAACCAGGGAGGTTCATCCTCCCTTGAGACACATTGCATAGGGTTGATTCAAAACCTGAATAGCATTCAAGTTCTATTAGGAAAAAGTTTTATGATTGGGAGAAAAAATATGGTACTGCTGGATAGATTGCTACGAGGAACCATTGCCATCCTTGAACATGGAAGAACACAAGGACAGAGACGTCTTAGGGGAAATCATTAGTCAGTAGCCTGTGTGTGTGCTTAATCACTTAGTTGTGCCCTACTCTGCGACCCCATAGACTGTAGCCCACCCCCCTGCCCCAACCAGGCTCCTCTGTCCTTGGGATTCTCCAGGAGAGAACACTGGAGTGGGCTGCCATGCCCTCCTCCAGGTGATCTTTTCAACCCAGGGGACAAACCCAGGTCTCCTGCATTGCAGGTGGATTCTTTACCATCTGAACCACCATAAAGATACTGGAGGCACTGAGGGCAGTTCAGTTCAGTTCAGTCGCTCAGTCATGTCCAACTCTTTGCGACCCCATGGACTGAAACATACCAGGCCTCCCTGTCCATCACCAACTCCCAGAGTTCACTCAAACTCACGTCCATTGAGTTGGTGATGCCATCCAGCCATCTCATCCTCTGTCGTCCCCATTCTCCTCCTGCCCCCAATCCCTCCCAGCATCAGAGTCTTTTCCAATGAGTCAACTCTTTGCATGAGGTGGCCAAAGTACTGGAATTTCAGCTTTAGCATCATTCCTTCCAAAGAAATCCCAGGGCTGATCTCCTTTAGAATGGACTGGTTGGATCTCCTTGCAGGCCAAGGGACTCTCAAGAGTCTTCTCCAACACCACAGTTCAAAAGCATCAATTCTTTGGTGCTCAGCTTTCTTCACAGTCCAACTCTCACATCCATACATGACCACTGGAAAAACCATAGCCTTGACTAGATGGACCTTTGTTGGCAAAGTAATGTCTCTGCTTTTTAATATGCTGTCTAGGTTGGTCATAACTTTCCTTCCAAGGAGTAAGTGTCTTTTAATTTCATGGCTGCAATCACCATCTGCAGTGATTTTGGAGCCCAAGAAATAGCCACTGTTTCCACTGTTTCCCCATCTATTTCTCATGAAGTGATGGGACCAGATGCCATGGTTAGTTTTCTGAATGTTGAGCTTTAAGCCAAATTATTCACTCTCCTCTGCTTTCATCAAGAGGCTCTTTAGTTCTTTTTCACTTTCTGCCATAAGGGTGGTGTCATCTGCATATCTGAGGTTATTGATATTTCTCCTGGCAATCTTGATTCCAGCTTGTGCTTCCTCCAGCCCAGCGTTTCTCATGATGTACTCTGCATATAAGTTAAATAAGTAGGGTGACAATATACAGCCTTGATGTACTCCTTTTCCTATTTGGAAGCAGTCTATTGTTAGGAAGCTTTTAAAGTGATTAAGGAGTGGATTATAATGGTGGTAAGGAATCAGAGGGAAATACGTGAATCCTAAAAGTAGTTCAACTGAAGAACTGACAGAAGGAAAGAGAAATGACTACACTGTGCCAAGTACTTAACACACACTGCCCCATTTAGTCTTTTTTTTTTTTTTTTGGACCGCTTTAAATTCAAGCCCATTAAACTTAATTTATGTTGTCTATACAATAAAAATAATCAGCAATTTTGAAAATTCATCACAAATTTGAGATATTTGTTTAGTCTTTGTGAATTATATTGTTATACTCACCATGTGATGTGGGGAGACCAACCTGTAACATGTAGTAATATTAAGGAGTGACCACGAAGTTGCTAAGAGTCAGACACGACTGAGCGACTTCACTTTGACTTTTCACTTTATGCATTGGAGAAGGAAATGGCAACCCACTCCAGTGTTCTTGCCTGGAGAATCCCAGGGACGGGGGAGCCTGGTGGGCTGCCGTCTATGGGGTCACACAGAGTTGGGCACGACTGAAGCGACTTAGCAGCAGCAGCATGGTTGTCCTAGTGGTAAAAAACCTATCTGCCAATGCAAGAGATGTAAGAGATGAGAGTTTGATCCCTGGGTTGGGAAAATCCCCTGGAGGAGAGCATGGCAACCCACTGCAGTATTCTCTCCTGGAGAATCCCATGGACAGAGGAGCCTGACAGGCTACAGTCCATAAGGTCACACAGAGTTGGACATGACTAAAGCAATTGAGCAGGCACATGTTTCTAATACAGATGTATCCAAGAAACTACTGGGGTCCCCAGGAAAGAGGCACAGGTCCAAAGAAGGTCTTGAAAAATGAGTGGAATTTTAAAAGATAGGAAAATGAAGGGACAATATTACAGATAGATGGATGGCATGTGCTTAGGTACTTCTTTGGCAAAATCTTTGCATATGGTGTCTTCCAGAGAATTCTTCAGTACAAAGGAGTTCCTCTAAGTGGTAAGATATTTGCAGGCCAGGGTAGGGGGGCTTTTTGATATCCTTAAGTAATAGCATGCCATAACTTGCCAATTGGCAATTTTAGAAAAATTACAGCATAGCCAGAAGTGGGAACATCTCCAGAGACTCCTGCTGGAAATAATGACCCGTGATGTGGTGAAGTGAGAAGGTGGAGGAGTGCTGAAGTTCTTCCCACTTTCTTCATCTTGTCACCCTTCCCAGGATCCTCCAGGGCCACCTGACTCTCATACCAGCTCTGCCCCTGCCTGTTCTCCTGTCCACGAGAGGGACAACATATATTGTGAGCATAAAGATCTGGGCAGCATCCTCTACATCCCTCATCTATTAATATTTGCTCTTGAGGCTGACCTTGCAGTCTCCTCCTCTGCCCTCCTTCCCGAATATCGCAGGCTGTGCTTCCCATGACTCTCGGTGGCTGTGGCTTTCTGATATTTGATCTGGAGTCCCTAGGACACAACAGCAGAAACCTCTTGCCCAAATGTTCCAGTGCTCAGGATTACTGTTTGTTTGCTTGCTTGTTTTCTCCTCCCCCACCTTGGAGAAAAACAGGAGACCTCAGATAACCCTAATGTCAGGGAGGGTTGTAGAAAGGGAGGGCTGGATTCAGTCCCCTTAGCTGGTCAGCACCTTGTTCTATGCCATCCGTGGCAGGTAAGGAGGCTGTCACGCCCTCTTCTTTTATGATCTGTTCAGAAAGTTAACAAATGTTTTCACGTTTCTACTAACTCTACTGCCACTTCAAAGCTATTCTTAAAAGCATCACAAGTGATACCATTCCCTTCATAGTACTCTTCCTTCAAATAATTCATAAGAAATGTGCCCAAGTGGGACAGAAGTAGGAGTCAGGAGGGCTGGGCGTCTGCACACCTGACTTGGTGTAGATCCTGTCTCTATTCACCCAATCTGTGCCTTCAAACAAGACACCCCTTCTCTGAGCCTCAGTTTCCCCACTTGTTAAACAGGTGCAGCAGAGTGTGTTTCCTCTTCCTCAGCATCATCTCTAGGAGAACTAGATTAGGTTCCGTGCATTTCAGTAATATTGACTGTATACCATGTGATGGAGGTGCGTTGTCACTGGGAGCAGGACAATACAGCTCACAGCACAGACTCTGGAGCCAGTCTGCCCCTTTTCTTCTCTGGAAACTGAAGATAATGGTGCAGTTCGAAAGCTCTGAAATCCCCAAAGCTCAAAAACCTACAGTTTTTCTTAATCTATTATTTTTAATTGAAGGATAATTGCTTTACAGTATTGTGCTCAGTTCAGTTTGAGCATGCCAGGTTTCCCTGTCCATCACCAGTATTGTGTTGGTTTCCACCAAATATCAACATGAATCAGCCACAGGTATGCATGTCCCCTCTCTCTTGAACCTCCCTCCCCCTTCCCTCCCCATCACATCTCTCTATACTTAGAATTTTTTCATGAGTTGGTGGCAAGATTGACATGATGGTTATTATGGTCTTTGTCTAGCCCACTTGCTGCAGAAATGTCAATATACTTGTTTACTGGGTGCTGTCCCAGGTCCCATAATATTACATGATATTGCAGTTTTAGTACCACACTATTTTTCTAAGATATGAAAAATTCTGTAGCAAAAACCCATTTAGCCTCAAGAAATGTGGGTACAGAATTGCAGCCATTGGTAGGGAATTCATGGGGCTGCTGTGATGAATAAGTGAATTGATTCAGGTAAAGTTCCAAGCACAGTGCCTCGTCTGTAATAAATGCTCTAACATAGTAATCGGTGTTAGCTGCCAGTATTCTTCCCTCTGTTACTGCAGCCAGAAGCATTCTTGGACAATATCTGTCACTTCTCCCAATCTGTTTCCCTGTTTCATACCTGGAACTATTAATGTGTAAAATTCTTCCATTTCAATCACTCAGCATTCGACTTTCCTGAAGCCACTGCCTTCCCACCTCTCTGCCAAAATGCTCTCCTGGTTTAGAACACAGAATTGCTCCCTGTGGCTACCTCACATCCCCTCCCTCAGCCTTCTCCATAGTTAGTTGGATGGTTTAACTATAGGTGAAAGGAGGCTGGGAGAGACCTCTGGGAAGTATCCACCAGCTGGCCTCAGACACCTAGCTCACCCCAACATGCTTACCATGGGCTGTGTGGCTGGGACCCAACGCATGTGGGCACAGCTCTGCCCCTTTAGAGAGGTTATGTCCACCCTTCTAGACCTCTGTTTCTCTTGGATAAAGCTAAATGATGGATACATGCCTTAAAGCTCCCTTAAGTCCTACCCGCTGTTATCTTTGAGTGCCGGGAAAATACATCTGTGATGTTCCTTCAGTAGCCAGATCATGTGAAAGGGAGAGTGAAAGTTTCATTCCTGCTCCGAAGTATCAGCCTCAAGGCAGGTCAGATACAAGGCTGTGGGAACCTTGTGACCACAGGAAAGGACAACCCCCCGCCTTACCGCAACTTTCTGGGCACTGACCCTGACCGGATTATAGGAACAGACTCTGGGTCATCCCCAGACAAGTTCAGAGATGAACTGGACAATTTCACATTGAAGGAGGTACAGCCTGTACTGGGGGTCTACAGGCAGGAATGCCACCCATTGATTAAAGGCAGGGCCCAGGTGTCATAGAGATCAGCACTGGAAATCTGCTCAATAGACAGACGGATCCTGCTAGCGGCAAGGGGGGCTAATGACGAAGCAAGAGAGGGACTTCGGGGAGTGGAAAGCATTCAGGGTGGGGCTCTGGCTCAGGATAAGGGTTACAGTGTGAAAGAGGATGAGTGAGGAGAGAGGAGGCAAGATGGAAGCCTGGTGCTATGGACTGAGTCACCGAATGGCGGGAGGAAGTACCATGGCCCTCAAATCCGTGGGCCCCCAGGCTTCTCCCTGCAGCCCCAAAGCTGCCATGCTCTGGTGGGACCCTACTAAATGCCAGTCTTGTCTCCCTTTTTTCATTAGGCAAAGGACCCCACTATTTCAAAAATGTCATTATAGACCAATAACACCAATACCCCCAGAGTCCCTGGTGTATTCGGTGACTTGTAAGCAGCAATCCCTGGAGGAGCTGTGGGAAAACTTGCGAAAGGGGCAAATTCCACTGGCGTATGCCTCTGCCCTTCATCCTTCCCACTTTTCTTCTGCCTGAAACTCAGGAAGCTGAAAGGGAAGCAGACTCTAGTGAGCGTGAAGCCACAAACTAAGCCCTGGTGGGGCTGGAGCCAAAAGAAGCCCAAGACCCTGGTGGCACTGGAAGCCACAGGACCGGCCCTGAGGGGTCCTGCAGCCTCGCATTGTGAGAGAAGAAACTCTTGTTTACATGGGCTTCTGTTTTGTGCAGACAAACCCAGTTCTAACAGGCACAGTCTCTGCCTTGCTGGACTGTTGTGAGGATTAGATGAGACACCTTAGGAGTCACGAGGGTTAAGATAAACCCACAGATAAAGCTGATCACCCAGAATCCTGCTTTTGGACCCTGTCCTCAGGAGACGTAGGCCACCGCTACACTTCCTGTTCCCAACTTGTTTAACTCCAGACTTGGTGGGGCGAGAGTGAATCTGGGACCACAATGGAGATGTGTCAGTAAGTCCAGCTGTGGGGAAGCAGTTTAGAAAAAACAGCAGAAGCCAGGTGTAGTGTGACGTACACGGTGGCTCCTGCACTTCTAGAAAACATGTCTCTGCTTATGTCTTGTCTGTGGGGGAGGAGGGTTCAGGAGCCCCTTCCTCACATGCAGAGCACATCATTTATTCATGCACCAAATACTTCCAGGGCATCTACATTGTGTAAGGTACTGTAGTATGTGCTAGAGACACACGTGGATAAAACACAGTCCTTGATCTCACACATCTGCTCCACGTACCAATTTCTTTTCTTTTTAGGAAAGGGGCCAAAAGATGAAGAATATATTTGGGTTAAATATGAGGGAAGAAAAAGCTCAGAGTACTGAAATTGCTGTCATTTTGCATCCTCTGATTGATGCAAGAACAATACACCCAGGTTTGGGGAGGTGGAGGTTATTTCCAACTTGGACTGATGTGGAAAGTTACTGGTATGCTCAGAAGTAAGCTTCCATAATTATGGGCTGAGGTCAGAGAAACTATAGAGAGCTCATAATTTCTAGCATTTCCTGAAGCTGTGAGTAAACTGCCACTTGATCCAGCTAAAATATGCTCTCTTTAAATGGAAAATATGCAGACGATGGAAAGTTTATGTTATTTCTCAATGGGAAGCTGTTGGGTCTTCAGTGATACCCACTGGGCCACTCTCTGGACAGTGACAAAGAAGGCACCACCCCACCAATTTTCAAATAGTTGCTGCTAACTGGAAAGGTCTTGGGGTCTGCAGCACAGACCATGCTTCACAGTGCAGGCTCTGGTGTAGGAACACCTGACTTTGAATCCTAACTCTGCTGCTTACTGCCTGCAGGAAGCCTGGTAATTACTTGACATAACTGATTCTCAGATTCTTCACCAATAAAGACAATCTAAGAATTCCTACCACATAAAGTTGTTGTGGAGGTTCCCAAGTGCTGCTAGTGGTAAAGAACTCGCGTGCCAATGCTAGAGACATAAGAGACAGGGCTTCAGTCCCTGGGTCTGAAAGATTCCCTGGACTAGGGCATGAAAACCCACCTCAGTATTCTTGCCTGGAGAATCCCTTGGACAGAGGAGCCTGGAGGGCTACAGTCCATAGGGTTGCAAAGAGTCGGACAGACTGAATCGATTGAGCATGTGTGCATGCAAGATGGTTATGAAGAGTAAAAACAAGATATTATACAAAGGATGGACAGTGCTTGGCACAGAGTTAGAGCTCATGACATGTCAATTGTGGGGAAATGAGACAGGGAAGGACGAGAGGGACTGGGAACAGTCTCCTCAAAGGATGGTCTGGGCTGGAGCGTTTGTCCCCAAACAGACTTCCTCGTGCCACCTGTCTAGATGCAGCCCATCCTCAATCGACCCCAGAGCCAGTCTATGTTCTTCTGAATTCTGCCACAATCACTTCAAGCTGATGGAAAATGTAGGGCTCTCCAGTTATTTTCATGGAATGCTGCAATTCTGTGTTGTTGAGTTCACTGCTGAGTGCAGACAAGTGGGCCATTTTAGAGGGTCTGTGAAGTGAGCAGTTCCAATGCCCCATTGAATGAATGTGCTTTGTGAGGCCAGTTGAGGGTTTTCATAAAAGGCCTCCCTACAGATACTAGTTTCCTCTTCTCTTCAATGGAGATGGGGTGGAATTAAACCCGAACGCCAGCATCTAGCATGATGATATGGAAGAAGCAGGAGCTCGGTAAACATTTCTCCATCCTTCCCCACAATCTTGCCCTGGTGTCATACTGTCCTAAACTGGAGAAGTATTATTGTCAAAGTATTGGCAGCTCATGGCAGGAGAAATATAGAAAACCACAGGTAGCAACTAATATTTGCTTTGCAATCAGTGTATCAGGCCAGTTGAGTCATTATTCTCAACCCTAGTGCACTTAGTATTATTGGGAAGAATGGAAGAAGTTACCAATGGCTAGTGCGTATCCCCTCCCCCAAGAGAATCTGATGAATCAATAGCTCCTTGAAAGAATGAGCACCTCACTGGGTTTCAGTTTGTTCCTCTATAAATTGGGAGCAGAAAGGCTGAGTAACTTACCACACGTTGCACAGCTGAAGAAGGCCCCAGGTCCCTTGAAGTCTAGCCAGAGGTGTTCACCCCAGTGGATACCATCTGCTGTTAAAATTATGATATTTCGTCCATTATACATTACATGTCCATTATATATTACATAGGACTTTTTGCATCAGTTTTGAGTTTAAAACATTGCATTAAAATATTATTTATCTCAGTTACCAAGTTTCTTTGGCATTCTCTTATATTTTGCACTCAAGGCCATAGTCAAATAATGCAGAGTGTGTAAAAAAAAAAAACCAAAAAATCTTCAGTCCATTTCCCCCTCATGGGGATGGCATCTAGAAAGGGAAATGGACTGGACATCCTGTCCTTTTGCTTGGAGGGTCATGCTATGCCTCACTACACTTTGGTGCTGTGTGTGCAGGAGCAGTGATAGCTAGTCACGATGACAAAGATGAGCTGCTGGTTTGTGCAGAGCTGGATGCTGGCCCAGTGAATTTCTGTGGCTTCACTATAAGAAGTCGGTTGAGAGTAAATTTAAGCCCGCTTAGATGCTGGCTGTGTCTCTTTAGCAGCTTAAGCGGCAGATGAAACACCTCCCTGAAAGGAGTATTCTTCACTTAACCTGCTATTGGCTTGCAGTTAAACTTTTGACTTTGGCTGGCTAGAAATTTTCAATCCATACTAATCTGAATTAGGAAATAAATGAGTGACAATCCCAGAACCAGGCCCTTAGACATGCTTAGACTGAAAGATAACCAATTTGCCTGGAAGGAGAGCTGAGTTTATCAGGTCAGGAAACAAGTGAACGGTTTGCAAAAGGAATATTCGGATAAGGCGGAGCCCAAGATCCAAGTGAAAAGTCCTTCCTGAGATGGGAGACCAATACCCGCGCTTTGCAGATGCCGTCCTGCCTGTCTGACTTCATCTGTCTCAGGGAGTGTCTCCAGTCACCTCAAAGGTCATGACTGAATTCTCAACAGTTTCTCTAAACTCGACTTTCCTGTGATTTCAATTCCCACTAGAACATACGCTGTATAAGGACAAGGATTTTCTTGCTGGTTTAGCTCCAGGCTGCACCCTCAATGGAGAGTCACCTAAAGTAGGTGCTCAGAACCATGTCACCCTCCTGGCTCCATCGCCAACATCTCCTGTCTCCTTTAGAGTGAACAGGGAAGCCCTTATGAGGCCTAGGGGCCTGCCTGGTCTGCCCCTGCTTACTTCTCCAACTGTAGGCCCCGCTGCCCTTTTCCATTCACTGCTCCAAGCTCTGCCTGACCAGGCCTTAGCTAATGCTTTGTCTAGTGCATGGAACACACAACACATCCCCCACACATCCACCCTACACACTTCACTGGACTAGCTCCTTCTCAACTTTTGTGTCTTAGTGAAAAGGTCCTTTCTTCAAAGCAGAGTTCCTCATCTATTCTTATCCACGGAGACCCTCTCCTCCTTTCCTCTGGTCATTATGCTTATGTTTCCTTCAGAGTGCCCTCTAAGCACTCTCCTTCCTTGTCCTGGGGGCTAAACACTGGCTCTTGGCTGCTCATGCTTTCAGATGCCCCTGTCTCACCCTGACTATCCAGACCATGCTCCCCTGAGATGCTAACAGATGAAATGTTAGGAGGGGCTGTGCCTAATATTTAGCTGTTAACAGAAACACATCAACCTAAATAGAGTGGGAATTTAGGGTGTGACAGACACCTTATGAGGAAGAGATTTGTGTAAGGGCAACAGTGGGCTTTGACCCCTCAGTGGCAGCCACCAACCTGCTGGCTATGCAGGAGACAGATCCTGGCATAGTTATAACCAGTTAATCCAGGCTCATCCAGGATTTTTATGCTATTCTCTTGACCATTCTAACCATATACTGGCCAGATTGCACGGTTTTCCCATCTTAAACTGAAGAGATGGAACTCCCTGGCTGTCCAGTTGTTAGGACTCACTGCCTTTAATGCCAAGGACCTGGATTCAATCCTTGGTCAAGGAATTAAGATCCCACAAGCCATGAAGCAAGGTCAAAAAAAAAACAAAAAAAAAACCCAAAAGCCAAAAACTGAATTGTAAAGCAACTATACTCCAATTAAAATTAATTTTTAAAAAGATAGTATAATCAAAGGGTATACTGCTAGTATGTTTATAGAAAAATTTAAAATGGTCAGGTATTTTCAATTAAGTTTTTAAGTTCTGAAACCCAAACTATTTTATAGAAGCGATTGTCAAATATAGGTAGTGTCTATACTCTTAGACAATGATGATATATTCTGATTTATTTCCAGATAGAAGCTATGAAATATATAATGATAGATATTTTTAGATCTTTGCAAACATATATTAAAAAATTATATTATAAAACATCTTTTCTGGGATGATGCCAGGACATTTGGGGTATAAACCCTTAAATCATCTTATACTTACTCTGTCTTATCTCTGGAAAATGTTAGTAAATTGGATTTACCATTTACCATTCCATGTAAGACTTCTTACCATTCCATGTAAGAAGTCATCCATGTGTGAAGTCATGTAAGAATTACCAGTTAATATTTCTTTTATATTATCCAATTGCATTTTATGATCTCATCTCTTTTTGAGATAACTACTGAATTTTTACAAACTCTCAATAATTGCTTCCTTGAAAAATACTTTATTTGTTGGTGATGAATAAAATAAATGTAGAAGCATGTGAATAATAAAAGCAATTCTACTTCCAATAAAAAAACACTTTAAAAAAATTGAAGAGAAATAATAGAAAGGGTATCATACACCATTATATTAATAATACCTACATCTAGATGAGAAATGAGTGTTCCTAGCGGTTTTCCCCCCCATTTGTCTATTTAAACTTTTCCTTTATTAATGGTATATTGCTTTTATAATTTTAGAATAATTAAAAATTATTTCCTGTGCTCCTTTTTTGTTTGTCGTGTTTCAGTTGTATAGAGCTGTGCAGTACAACACCACAGTCACTAACATCAAGTGAGTATTCATATTTAAATTAGTCAAAATTGAATTCGATTACAAACTCAGTGCCTCAGTTGCACTAGCCATATTTCAAGTGCTCAGTAGTCACTTATAGCTGGTATAGGCACATACCATTTTGGACAACCCAGATATAGAACATTTCTACTACAACAAAAAGTTTCACAGGAAAATAGTGGTGTAGAGTGTGTAGGTTTTCAACATTTGAATACAAAAGCAGAGACTTAAGGTTGTTGAAGAGTACTACTGATGCAAACAAAGGTTTGAAGAGAGCAACTGTTTGGTTTCCTTGTGATCCAAATGCAGTGGTAGTCAGTTCTCTCTGACAAAAGATGCTGTATTACTCACCAGAGTCCTAAGGAGGGAGGCTGATGGGAGAAATGTGTCCTTGATATTTTATAGCTGTGGAAGCTGATCCTTGAGTTTAGCCATCTGAGGATTTTTACAAAGTACTCTGAAAAGACTGGAAGGATGCCTGCCATGATGCGTCAGTCTCTGGGGCCACTCTGGGGCCACTCTGGGGACCTACCTTCCTATGGAAAATTTCCATAGGCTTTCTTGAAATCAGATTTCTTTCCCTGATTCTTATTCCCATTAAAAGGCTTTTAGGATCTGTTCTTGAACTAATCCCCTCTGATGAACTGCAGGATAACCTAATGCTAATGTAAAGTTATTATGCAACCAGCCCAGCAAGTTGTGCTCAGCAACCGGATCAGACTGTCTTGAAAGATTTAGAGACTAAGTGTCCTTCAAGACAACAGCACAAGATGTGAGTAGCTAAACTGGCTCTGTTATCAAATTTGCCTGATGTGGAAATGAGTTCCCAAACCCACACTCTTGGAGGCCTAAGAAATGTGTCACGTCTGCCATGATGAGCAAGAGGGAGCTACATCATTACTGAAAAGGACAAGGATATAGTCATTCATAGATTTTTTCAACAAAACTTTGTTGTTTTTGTTCAGTCAGTAAGAGGTGTCCAACTCTTTGCAGCCCCATGGATGCCAGGCTTCCCTGTCCTTCACTATCTCCTGGAGCTTGCTCAAACTTATGTCCATTGACTTGGTGATGCCATCTAACCATTTCATCCTCTGTGCCACCTGCTTCTCCTCCTCCCTCAATCTTTCCCAGCATCACATTCTTTTCCAATGAGTCAGCTCTTTGCATCAGGTGGCCAAAATATTGGAGCTTCAGCTTCAGTCCTTCCAATGAATATTCACGGTTGATTTCCTTTAGAATCAACTGATTTGATCTTCCTTGCTGTCCAAGGGACTCTCAAGAATCTTATCCAGCACCACAGTTTGAAAGCTTCAGTTCTTCCGTGTTCAGCCTTCTTTATGGTGCAGCTCACATCCATATATGACAACTGGAAAAATCATAGCTTTGACTATATCAACTGTTGTTGGCAAATTCTCTGTCTAGGTTTTAATACACTGTCTAAGTTTGTCATAGCTTTTCTTCCCAAGAGTAAGCATCTTTTAATTCCATGTCTGTAGTCACCATCCACAGTTATTTTGGAGCCCAAGAAAATAAAATCTGTCACAATTTCTACTTTTTCACCATCTATTTGCCATGAAGTCATGGGACCAGATGCTATGATCTTGGTTTTTTGAATGTTGAGTTTTAAGCTGCTTTTTCACTCTCCTCTTTCATCTTCATCAAGAGGTTCTTTAGTTCCTCTTAGTTTTCTGCCATTAGAGTGGTATCATCTGCATATCTGAGGTTGTTGATATTTCTCCCAGCAATTTTGATTCCAGCTGGTGCTTCACCCAGCCTGGCATTTCACATGCTGTACTCTGCAAGTTAGTTAAATAAGCATGGTGACATTATATGGCCTTGTACTTATTATGGAATAAGACAGACCTTGATACTGCCTTATAAAGTAGCACCTTGAATTATTATAATTACAACCTTATCAAGGTCAAGGACAACCCTAAATAACCAGAAATTAGTTGGTACTCAAGAGTGTTATAGGCAAGAGTCCGGAGTGTCTCCAATGAGCAGTTAAGATAAGATTCTAACTATATGTCATAAGCAGGAAAGATACAGAGCATATGAATGTATTTTATATCAATTTGAGCATCTCAAGAGAGCCCTTAAATGTCATTTAGGTCTGTGCAAGAGGAAAGAGACAAAATGTTTCTATAATCGAGTCCTGTAGGGGATATTAATCACCATATAAAACAAGGCTGAGTAGTAAACTGCAAAGCCCTGTAGCACTTCACTGCCTTCTTCAAGCACCCTAGGTTAACATGGAACAGGGAAGATCTACTGAAATGTTGATTCCAGTTCACAATGAAAGGCAAGTTCCCTTCAATAAGTAAGATCACAGTTGCTGGAAACACCATGCAGAACGTGTGACAATATAAGAAGGACAGAGCAAAAGGAAAAGATGTCCTCTTGAAACATCTTTTTACCTATAAAAAAAGAGAAATCAAAATTTGAATATTAATTCTAAAAAAGAAACACTTAGATGATGTCCTGCAGAGCACGTCACTAGCATGAGAGAGTAAACTAGGAAATCTTACTGTAAATCTCTCTTCTTTCACAGTGCAAACTTCTAGATCTCACACTGAGATGTTCAAATAAGGTCTGATTGAAGTTTGGGGCTGGAAGAGGAGGGACGGACATGGGAAGAGGAGAGGGAACAAAATATACAGGGTAATGGTCAGAAATCAACAAAGGAATTGTGGTGGAGGGCTGTAGCTCAATGTGTGGGTGCTGCTAGAAGGCCCTCCAGAGCAATCTAGACTGTGACTGTGTTCTGGAAAATGTTTGTAGAGTACAAGACTATGAGCCCAAAGAGATTTAGGAATCATCAGTGGTTGGTAATAATTAAAACAAAGAGCATAAATGAAAACACTGGAACACGTAAATGAGAAGAGTAGGGGCCAACCATGACCACTTGAATGACCCCAGTATTTAAGGTTGGGAAGAGAAAACAAGAAATTCATGAAAGGGTACACAATGAATGGTCAAAGAGAACCAGTAGAGTGTGTTGTTGGAGAAGACAAGGAAGTAAATTTAGAGAACTTAGAGACACCTGATTAAACACAGATGTGCCGCCCCCTAATGACCATCAATTGTCCACTGATTTGGCAACATTTATCAGAGAAGTTTTATCAGTCAGTCGTAAAGGAAATCAGTCCTGAATATTCATTGGAAGGTCTGATGCTGAAGCTGAAACTCCAATAATTTGGCCACCTGATGCAAGGAACTGACTCATTGGAAAAGATGCTGATGCTCAGACAGATTGATGGTGGGAGGAAAAGGGGACGACACAGGATGAGATGGTTGGATGGCATCACCGATTCGATGGACATGAGTTTGAGTGAGCTCTGGGAGTCAATGATGGACAGGGAAGCCTGGCGTGCTGCAGTCCATGGGATTGCAAAGACATGGTTGATTGGACATGACTGAGTGACTGAACTGAACTAAACTGACTGATCAGAGAAGTTTGAATAGAACAGTGTAAGCAAAATCAGATTTCAAGGGATTGAGGAGTGACGGGGATGAGAGAAAATGTGGTTGGGACCAGTTTTATAGGATCCTTAAAATGAAGACCCATGTGGACATTGCTAATAAGTTTTTATTCTTGAGGAACCTTGTTTGCTAAATTGTAGAGGTTTATCTTCAGAACTGAGATGCCTGATGTCAGGAAGTATCCAAATAACAAATTGTTCTAGCCTTTATTCTGCTTTGATGATTAAAAACATTGTTGGGACTTAACTAGTGGTCCAGTGGCTACAACTCTGTACTCCTAATGCAAGGGACCTGGGTTTGATCCCTGGTTGAGGAACTCGATCCCAAATGCCACAAGTAAGAGTTTGTGTGCTGCAACAATACCCAGCCAAATAAATGAATAAAAATAAACACAAACTTTGTTTGGCCTTTAGAGAAATAAGGCTTTTGAAGACTTCCTCCATAGCAATGCTTACCTTTCTCTGTCGGGTAAAATTTCCCCACAAGAATTAGGTCTGTATGTGCGTGTGTTCTAAATCGCTTCAGTCATGTCTGACTCTTTGAAACCTTATGGACTGGAGCCCGCCAGGCTCATCTGTCCATGGGATTCCCCAGTGGGTTGCCATGCCCTCCTCCAGCAGGGGATCTTCCCAACCCAGGGATCGAACCCAGGTCTCTCATGTGTCCTTCACTGGCCAGTGGGTCCTTTACCACTAATGCCACCTAGGAAGCCCTAGATTGGTATAGTTCAAGGGAAATGAATTGGCAGCTCTTCTTTTGAAAAACAAGCTCTGGGGACTTGTCAGGCATTGAGCCTTGCAAAGCACCTAACATGGATCCATAGAAAGCTTCTCTTGATCTGCTGTACACAGAGACTAGGTCCTGTGTGACCTTTGAGTAAACTGAGAAGATGATTAAATCTGCAATGTGGTCAGAAGGCTTTGCGCAAATAGAGCAACACCCTGGAGATGTTGAAAGGCAGATCCTGCCTCTTACTAAACAATTATGACTTTAAAGTTATTCATGTAGACCAGCCATAAAAGTGTCAAGAAAAATATCTTAATGATTATATGTTCTATTTCATGAAGCCAAGAGTCCTAGGCTATCACAACAGCTTAGTGTTTTCAAACTTTATCTTTCCATAATATTCATTTGGTGAGCTAAATTGTTCTCTATCTATCTATATCAGATTTAGAAAGCTGGACTACTGTGCCTGAAGTTGAGTGAGATTTGTCCAAAGTTACCTCTTTGGAATGCAAAACACAGTTTAAAAGACTTATCCCATCAAAAAGAATACATTTGAATCAGTTCTAATGAGGTGGATGAAACTGGAACCTATTATACAGAGTGAAGTAAGCCAGAAAGAAAAACACCAATACAGTATATTAACACATATATATGGAATTTAGAAAGATGGTAACAATAACCCTGTGTACGAGACAGCAAAAGAGACACTGATGTATAGATCAGTCTTATGGACTCTGTGGGAGAGGGAGAGGGAGAGGGAGAGGGTGGGGAGATTTGGGAGAATGGCATTGAAACATGTATAATATCATGTATGAAACGAGTCGCCAGTCCAGGTTCGATGCACGATACTGGATGCTTGGGGCTGGTGCACTGGGACGACCCAGAGGGAGGGTATGGGGAGGGAGGAGGGAGGAGGGTTCAGGATGGGGAGCACGGGTATACCTGTGGCGGATTCATTTTGATGTTTGGCAAAACTAATACAATATTGTAAAGTTTAAAAATAAAATAAAATTTAAAAAAAAATAAAAGACTTATCCCTAGAAAAGAGTAACACACCTTGGTTGCATGTGAGAATCATTTATGGACAAATCCTAATGCATTTTTGGATCCTGATTTAATTGGTCTAGAGAGAAGAACTCTCTCATGGTAGTTTTTAATAGCACCCCAGTTGGTTCTGTTGTGTGAGTGAAGTGAAAATCATTGTCATGTCCAACGCTTTGTGACCCCATGGACTATAGAGTTCACAGAATTCTAAAGGCCAGAATACTGGAATGGGTAGCCTCTGCCTTTTCCAGGGAATCTTCCCAACCCAGGGATTGAACCTTTGGACAGAGGAGCCTGGAGGGCTACAGTCCATAGCATCACAAATGGTTGGACATGACTGAATGCTGGGTGTATGGGGAGGCATAAAATTTATCTTTTTAATTCACAGATCTTTCAGGTAGAGAGGAGCCACACTGAATGTATTCAGGGAAATGCCTTAGGAGTTCCATTCATATCTGAATTGACAAAATCCTGGATCTTAGTCCTATGCCTGATGCCTTAATGAGATGAGATATTTGTAGATCTTTGGAAAGGATGAGTGTATTTTGCATATGGAAGGATTATAAATAAGTTAGAGCCATAGGTTATTAAGGACTTCCCAGGTGAAGCTAGTGTAAAGGACCCGCCTACCAATGCAGGAGATATAAAGTGATGTGGGTTCGATCCCTGGGTCTGGAAGATCCCCTGAAAGAGGGCATGGCAACCCACTCCAGTATTCTTGCCTGGAGAAACCCTTGGACAGAGGAGCCTGGAGGGCTACAGGCCATAGCATCACAAATAGTTACATGTGACTGAAGTGACTTAGCATGCATAGGTTATTAAGATAACCACTAATTCTATGCTCTCCTTCCATCACAAGATGGAATTTATCTTCCCTTCTCTTGAATCTGGCTTGGCATTCTGACTTACTTTGTTCAACATAATGTGGCAGAAGTGATGCTAGTCTAGTTCAGTCTAGGCTAAAATTTCTTTAAGAATTGTCACACTTTGCTCTCTCAGTCTTGAGCCACCATGTCAAGCAGTCCAACTACCTTGCTGGAGAGACCATGTGGCCAGATCCTAGCAACTCCAACCGTCTCAACCAAAGTGCCAGATCTGATGGAGCCATCTTGGAATGCTGCCTTAAGACCAACGTGCTGTGAGGAAGCCCAAGTTATCATATGGAGAGGCCACATGGGAGAGAATAAAGGCATCACAGCTGACAGCCCCAGCCTAGCTGCCAACTGAATACACCCAAGACAAGGATAGAAGAACTGTTTATTCAACCTACAAAAATCATAAAAAATAATAAATCACTGCTATTTTAAACCATCAAGTCTTGGGGAAGTTTGTTTTCTAGAAATGAGAAATTGACACCATTGTGAGCTATAATTTGAACATTCTAGATATGCAGAAATATCTTCAGAGAGTCCCATCTGGAAGTTTAGTTGAACTAGCTATTTTTTTTTAACTAGCTATTTTGTATTAGCAGTTTTTTTAAAAAACTGCATCTCAGGATGACATCAACAAAAACAATTCCAGGATGCTTGAAAATAAATAAATTAGAGAGTAATGCAGCCTAAAGAAAATACCTCAATTCCACTTTTTTTTTTTTTTTGTAGTTATGTCTAAATGGGAAAAGTGCTAGAGAAATTTACCCAATAGATATTTATCAAGTACCTACTATGAGTGCCAAGATAACCTAAGGAGAAAAAACTTATCCCCAGTTTCTAAGGAATGACGGGGATTTAAACACCTAATATTTGCCAGTTTCACATCTCTTTCTGAACATTAGGTAGGTGTTACCTCCTCCTCTATTTTCTGGAAGAGATTAAGTAGGATTGATGTTAATTCTTTATTAAATATTTGGTATTGTTCTCCAGTGAAACTGTGTGGATCTGGAAATTTTTTATATTGTTGTTGGAGTTTTAAAATTATTAATTTCATTTCCTTAGTTGTTAAAGGGCTGTTCAAGTTATGTCTTTCATGTTGCGTAAGTTGTGGTAATTTGTGCTTTTCAAAGAATTGGTGAATTTTATCTATGGTGTCAACTTTGTGTGTGGAATTGTTTGTAGTCTCTTATCCTTTTGAAATCTGCAGGATCTGTAGTATATCTCCTACTTCATTTTGGTATCCGTAATTTGCCTCCTCTTTCTCTTCGTTAGTCTTGAGTTTGCCAATTTTATTGATCTTTTTGAGGAACCGACTTCTTGATTTATTGAATTTTCTCTATTTTTTTCTGTTTTCCATTTTATTGATTATTGTTTTTTGTTGCTTCCTTCCTTCTGTTTGATTTGGTATCATTTTGCCCTTATTTTTCTAGTTTCTTGATGCTTTTTATTCTATAGGAAAATACTACTTGAGGTTATCTTATGTGTTTGTGTTTCACTAAGTATAGTATATATATTGGATATGATGAGCTAATCATTATATACTTTCATGTAACTCATAAATATGCTTTCCCCATGTTCATGTGAAGCCTCAGAGCATATCTGAAAACAGTGGCAAAACTCACAAAATGTGTGGATATTAAAAAAAAAAGTCATCAAACCATTAGTACTGGCTGATACAGTATATCCCTAGTGTTCTTAGACAGGCCAATCAAGATGACATACTGGTAACAGAAGCAGATTACCAGTGTTTTTTCCTGTTGCTCTAAAATTTTCCCCTAAGCAAAAACCAAGCAGTGGAAAATCCCCAGCATGAAGGTTCACAGAGGAAGTGAAGTAAATAGGGGCCGGTCATTTGATTTGTCTTTCAATGGTGTGTTTCCATGAATAGAGTCCTCAGAACACAAAAGAATCTGAGTGTGTAAGGCTCAGGTTAGCAGCCAAGCTACAGAAAAGACAAAATATGGTTCAAAAGGGATGCTTGGTGTACTTTCTTTTATTTGTACTGGTGTTCATTTGAAAGTACTTGGTATACTTTTGAGAGAAACAACAAACCGCTCAACTGAATTTAAAATCCTACAATTATTTTTAGAGAGGTACAGACCTTGGATACCAACAAAGGTCCATCTAGATGCCAACAAACTAGATGCCAACAAGGGTCCGTCTAGTCAAGGCTGTGGTTTTTCCAGTGGTCATGTACGGATGTGAAAGTTGGACTATAAAGAAAGCTGAGTGCCGAAGAATTGATGCTTGTGAACTGTGGTGTTGGAGAAGACTCTTGAGAGTCCCTTGGACTGCAAAGAGATTCAACCAGTCCATCCTAAAGGAGATCAGTCCTGAATATTCACTGGAAGGACTGAGGCTGAAGGTGAGACTCCAATACTTTGGCCACCTGATGCAAAGAACTGACTCATTTGAAAAGACCCTGATGCTGGGAGAGATTGAAGGTGGGAGGAGAAGGGGATGACAGATGATGAAATGGCTGGATGGCATCATTGACTCAATGGACATGAGTTTGAGCAAACTCTGGGAGCTGGTGATGGACAGGGAAGCCTGGAGTGCTGCAGTCCATAGGGTCGCAAAGAGTCAGACATGACTGAGGGACTGAACTGAACTGAACAGACCTTGAGAGAAAACAGGGACCCAGAGAGATTAAGTGATTTGCCCAAAGTCGCTCAGCCACTTCCCAGCAGAGCCTGAGCTCAGATGGCTCAACCCTGCTCCACTAATTCTTCAACAAGTATTTATCGATGGCCTACAATACCTCAGGAACTGTTTTAGGTGCTTAGGTATAAAAGGCAAAAATCCTTGACCCCATAAAGCTGGCAGAGGGAGAGAGAGATAATAGATAATGAATTAACAAAGTGAATCACCAAGTATATTAGGTGGTGATAAGAGCTATAAAAAAAGTGGGGCAGAGCAAGGGTATTTGGGAGTGCCCATGGGGTGATGACAGTTCAATTCTAAATAGTGTGGTAGGGGCAGGCTTCATTGAAAAGACATGAAGGAGGCAAGAAGTTAGGCACAGGCACGACTGTGTAGGGGAGAGCATTTCTGCAGAGTGAGAGCCAGTGCAAAGGCCCTAAGGCAGGACAGGGCCTAGAACCATTTCTGAGACATGCTGGTCATATTTGAGAGTCATCTATTACACTATCTGCAACCCAGCCTCTAATAATTACAGAGCTATAGGTGCTAGAGTTTGGAGGACTTGAAAAATTGTGCAGTCCAACTTCCCAGCCATAGCAGGAACATTCAGGATGGTGGCCCTGATCCCTGCATGTCCAGGCTGCAAATGGATCCCTCCAGTCAAGGAGATCAATGGCTTACAAAGAGGCTCATGCAATTTTTTTTTCCCACCACCAATGGTTAGAAAGTCTTGTGCTGAGTTGAAGTGTGCCTCCCTTTGGCTTTACCCTGTGATTACACTTCCATTCCTTGGTGTAACACAAACCCTTCCCACCCCTCTGCCATGACAGTCATTCTTTTGTCTTCTTTCCTTCAATTGTCTATTCTTTCTGGAGAGTTTTGAAGTTTTTCTCTAGAGCACTGCTTTCTAAACATTTTTCATTACTTATCCTTATCAGTAAAAATAATGGTGAACATTTATTCCACATATATGGCTATTAACTTCTTCACCTAGTTAACTGCTATTCCTCTCAAAGACCCCCTTCTCTCCACTTCAACTAAGGCACATTATCCTGTTTTTTGTTTTTGTTTTGATAAGAGAAGGTAGATTGCTGAGGTTAGCAGAAATCCTTCTTTCAACCAATGAATGTTATTTCTTTGGCCAAGGACATCTCTGAGGCAGTCTGGCACAGACACAAGAATGTGGGCTCTGAAGTCAGATGAACTGGGTTCAAAGCCATTTAATAGCTGGGTGGCCTTGAACAAGACACTTCATCCTCTCAACCTGTGGGGCAAAATGAGAAAAATAACTTCATCCTAGAGGACCACTGGGGCCATTAGAGACTACACACCTATGCTCAATAAATGGTAGTTGCTGGAATATTTTTTATCTAGAGAGTAACTTATCTTTCATCTATACTCCAGCTCTACTGCTAAAAAGGCTCACAGTACACAGTCCTAAGAGAAAAGTTGATTTATATTTTAAAAGGCCCTGAACTCTTTCTCCTGGGCTCTTCATGCACTGGCTGACCTTAAGGAAAGGAAAATCAAACCACCTGTCCCAAGTAGATTATCTGTCATGAGAAACACATAAAGCCAACCAGTAAGTATCCATGAGTACTGGTTACTTGGTGCAAGAGTTCTAGAATAAGGAGTCAAAAATTAATGAAAAAGAAAAAGTCTCATAGTGTCAAAATGCTGGAAAGCAAACTGCCCTATTCCTAGCACATGCTAGGAATTTCGTAGGAGAAAATGCAGGCAGCACGACTGGCCATGCCCAAACACAGACAATGGGCCAGAAGCATGAGGCATCAGCCCAGACACCCAGAGCAATGCCCTGCACATGTGGAAGGTCTATCAGCTGTCCCTGCTGCCTTTCAGAAACTCAGATGTGAAGTCTATTGAGCCACTTTAAAAGATAGTCACTTAGCAGTGATGATAAAATGAAAGATGATGCATCTGCAAAGAACAGATGTAAGTATTAATACTATTTCCTGGTACTACCAGTATTCTGGACACTATGCATATAATATTATCTCTCCTGAAAATATCCCATACAGCTGTGGTTAAATTGTCCCTCTAAAAAGCAGAAGTTAGGAATCTTAACACAGAATTACTAATGATTACTCCATCCTCTTCTCTTTTTCTAACTGCCCTCCAACCATTTCTCCACTGGGAAGGTTTCAAAGTCAATAGAACAGGTCTGAATTCAGGCAGGATTCAATCAACCTATATAAAATTGTGTGGCATTAACAGACATGGCAAACACTTGCCATGTCTAAGTATCACCTTTGAAAGATAATGCTAGATTTAAAAGCATATTCATCCTAGAGTTTTCTATGTGGTGTGTGAATTGGAAATTCACAAAGCAGTGATGTGTAAACATGAATCTCATTGTATTTTCACATCTCTGTGTGTATTCCTTTGATCAGCCCCCATATTTTCCTGCAACAAGTAAACTAAACCAAAATAGTTCAGATCAATCCTGTAACTTTTTTAGTTTCTTTTAACTAAAACATATTCTGTCTCCAGGGATTTGTATTCAGTCAAATCCAAGGATTATTAGTACTGTTATTGATGTTCATCTAGTGCCATTCTGTCTCAAGTCTTTTACTCACCACTTCCTTATGTCTGAACTTTAAACTTCCATAGTCCTCCTCCTGACAATTCCTGGCAGCCTTGGCCTCAGAGAGGTAAGGGTGAGACCTCAGGGCATCTGGCTGAATTTTGGTGATGGGAGGTGGTTCTGCATCCGGTTGTGGTCCCTCCTTAGCTGAGTTCTGCTGCTTGTATATCATACACACACACACACACACACACACACACAGTATATATTCATTGTATATATACAATGGAATACTACTCAGCCATAAAAAAGAATGAAATCATGCTGTTTGCAGCAACATGGAAGGATCTAGAGATTATAATACAAATGAAGTAAGTCAGACAGAGAAAGACAAACATCATGTGATATCACTTATATGTAGGATCTAAAATATGATACAAATAAACTCATTTACAAAACAAAAACAGACTCACAGACATAGAAAACAAACTATGGTTACCAAAAGGGAAAGGGGGTGGGAAAGGGATAAATTAGGAGTTTGGGATTAATAGACACAAGCTACTATATATAAAACAGATAAACAACAAGGCCATACTATATAGCATAGGAAACTATATTCAATATCCTGTAATAAGCCATAAAGAAAGACTATAAAAAAGAATATACATATACATACACATATATGTATAATGAAATTACTTTGCTGTATACCAGAAACTAACACAACATTGTAAATCAGCTATGCTGCTGCTGCTGCTGCTGCTGCTGCTGCTAAGTCGCTTCAATCATGTCCGACTCTGTGCGACCCCATAGACGGCAGCCCACCAGGCTCCCCCGTCCCTGGGATTCTCCAGGCAAGAACACTGGAGTGGGTTGCCATTTCCTTCTCCAATGCATGAAAGTGAAAAGTGAAAGGGAAGTCGCTCAGTCATGTCCGACCCTCAGCGACCCCATGGACTCCAGCCTTCCTGGCTCCTCCATCCATGGGATTTTCCAGGCAAGAGTACTGGAGTGGGGTGCCATTGCCTTCTCCGAAACCCGCTATACTTCAATTAAAAAAAGTTTAAAAATGAACTATTTGGCAATACATCTAAAGAATCATGAAACATTTGTACCATTTGACATAATAATCAAAATTTCAAGAAAAGAACAGGCTAGAATCTAAAGGTATTCATTATAGAACTATGAAAAATGGAAAGCAACCTGACAGGTAATAAGGTAAATTATGCATGAGAAATTACCAGTTTCATGATGCAGTCATTAAAAGTGATGATAGCAAAAATTAAGTAGCAACCTAAAAACATACTACCTCCCCAGAACATACATTGTGTTTCTGCTATGACTACAACTAAGTTAAAATTATGTATGTATTCCAGCATGAACTGGAAAAATAATTTATTTTATTTTAAGATGGTAGAATCTGAAGCATTTTAAAAATGTCATTTCTTCATTTATTTCGAAAAGCACGATACAGGCAGTGGCTTTGTGGTATTGACTATGACACAGGGTGAAAAATATATTTTATATCCTCTACTAGTGTGTGTCTGTACACACACACTGGTCTGTAAATTGTATTTCATTATAGTTTTATTATAAGCTTCCCTGGTGGCTCAGTGGTAAAGAACCTGTCTGTGATGCAAGAGTCCCAGGAGACTTGGGTATGCTCCCTGGGTTGGGAAGATCCCCTGGAGAAGGGCATGGCGACCCACTCCAGTATGCTTGCCTGGAGAATCTCATGGACAGAGGAGCCTGATGACTTACAGTCCACAGGGTCACAAAGAGTTGGACACAGCTGAAGTAACTTAGCACTCATGCATAACATGCTGATATATTCATATAACAAATATATACACACATATATATGTATTTTTTTCTAAAATGATAGTAACCACATCTGAAAAATAATGGTACTTGTGGTAAAGAACCCATCTGTCAATGCAGGAGACATAAGAAAAAAGGGTTCGATCCCTGGGTCAGGAAGATCCCCCTTGGAGGGGGCATGGCAACCCACTCCAGTATTCTTGCCTGGAGAATCCCATGCACAGAGAAGCCTGGTGGACTACAGTCTACAGGGTCGCACAGAGTTGGACATGACTGAAGCAACTTAGCACACACAGCACAAAAAGAAAGGATTATTCATATCCTCACCATCCTAATTCAACAAGGAGCAAGAAATCTAAGGATTTATTTTGTATGCTTTGAGTTTCTTCTCAGTAAATAAAAATTTAAAAATTTTACCTGAGTCATTCATTTAAAAAAATAATTAAAACAAAAATTATCTAGTTTCCATTGTTTTGATATTCGTGTCTTGCTTTAAAATCATCAGTTTAGAAATATCTTCCAAGAGGTTATCTAATCTTTCCCACACATACAGAAAATATGGTACTTAATCCATCTGAAATATATTCACCTGCTCCTATATTTAGTTATTTCCAAGAAAGGGAAAGACATGATTTACTTCTATCAGTTATTCCTTCTGTGTCTGCCTATCTCTTCCCTGACAATGGTTGCCTTTTTCCCTGCCATATTTGGGGAAAGGGAAGTGTGTTTCAAGTCTACATCTAAGTAAGCCTGTGCAGCCTTCTCCATTGCTCCTAGGGTCGTCTTGGGCTCTATTCACTCCACTATTGGTCATGGCCAAGAATTCTGGGATGCAATGCCAACTGATTGTACTAGGGGGTGGGGTGTCAGGTGGAGGAGGCTACAATTCCCTTATGATTATGCAGTAGAATTTTACTGGATGTTCATGAGTTTAAGAGAAAAAGAAAAAGAAGAGAAATTTCAGTCAGCCCCAAACAGGAAGCAATATTAGACATTACTCTTACAAGTCCAATGTCTTCATTATCCCTGATAGTTTCCCAAGCCAGGCCTGCCGCTATGCTGCTAGGAGCTGCTTCTCCTTTTTTTCTCTTCCTAGATGTCAGCTTAACATCCCAAGTTGCTTCTACTTTCTAGTTCAAAGCAATTAATGCATTTAACAACACAGCGGTTCTTCACTGGGGACAGTTTTGCCTCCCCTGCCTCAGGGGACATTTGTCAATATTGGGAGACTTTTGATTGTCATGACTTAGCAGGGAGTAATTCTCCTGGCATCTAATGGGTAGAGGCCGTGTGCTGGGTTAAGTCGCTTCTGTCAAGTCCAACTCTTCGCGATCCTATAGACTGTTAGCCTGACAGGTTCCTCTGTCTGTGGGATTCTCCAGGCAAGAATACTGGAGTGGGTTGCCATTCCCTTCTCCAGGGGATCTTCCCGACCCAGGGATTGAACCTGCCTCTCTTACATCTCCTGTGCTGGCAGGCAGGTCCTTTACCACTAGCACCACTTGGGAAGCCTGCTTCCCAGGTGACCATGGAGGCTGCTAAATATCTTACACTGTATAGGACAAGTTCCCATAACAAAGAACCACCCAGCCTAAAATGTCAGCACTGTGAACGCTGAGAAACCCTCATCTAACTCCAAACCAAGCCAGCCAAACCAGGATCAGGGAATCTGCAAATCCAGATTCTGATTAAGCTGTTCTGCCAAGCAATGGGCCAATTACATCAAGACTTCACCCCTAGCAATATAAAGAATCTACAAACATTTCTTTAGCATATCTTTATTTGATTTTTGAGCAGTTATAATACCCATGAATTTTTTTACAGTAAAAGATCGGTAGAAACATTTTTACTTTTCCTGTTCAGAAAAAGTCCTTTAAGGTTGGGGATATTTTATTGCAGTTACAATTGTGACTAAACTGCTTTTCTTTGGGGGTAAGTATCAATACTCCTTTTTCTGAAGCCTTATTAAAAGAGATGCTGAATTGAGCATCTATTGGTTGCAGAAAACCACAGCCCCTGCCC
Source organism: Bos indicus (assembly GCF_029378745.1). Taxonomy (NCBI): domain Eukaryota; kingdom Metazoa; phylum Chordata; class Mammalia; order Artiodactyla; family Bovidae; genus Bos; species Bos indicus. The sequence goes on from NC_091779.1 coordinate 37,828,876, forward strand.
ATGGCTGGGTGACTCCACAGATGCAGAAGTCAGGAAATTAGTACTGTGGTTAAAATTGCTTATTTTTATAGTTTATTTCACTTGGGTATTGTGCACATCTCATCATGATGCTTGCCCTATTGTATCATAATTTCCTAGTTACCTATTTGATTTCAACATTCCATCGCCACACTTCTCAACGACTAAGTCCTTAAAGGCATCTTCAATCCCAGTACAGTGCTGGGCCCATAGAAGACCCTCAACAATTGTTTGCTGAATAAATACATGAGTAATTGCTCAGTAGAATCAGGTAGAAATGAAATAACAAAGTCTAAGTTTAGGTATGAGGGCTTCCCAGGTGGCTCAATGGTAAAGAATCTGCCTGCCAATGCAGGAGACACAGGTTCAATCCCTAGGTTGGGATGATCCCCTGGAGAAGGGAATGGCAACTCACTCCAGTATTCTTGTCTGGGAAATCCCATGGACAGAGGAGCCTGTTGGCTTACAGTCCTTGGGGTCACAAAAGAGTTGGACACAATTTAGTGACCAAGCATCAATAAGAAGTTTAGGTATGAAGAAGGACTTGAATTAATTATGCATATGTGGAAAAGATACATCCTTAAAGTTCCAATCACATGAATGCAAACTTTCACAATACTAATTCTTTTAAAGAGTGACTTTTTTAAAGCAATTTCTTTAAATCTACTTCCTCTGGTCCCATTTACTCAGAGAAACAAAATGGCAAGTCTAAAAAATAATGTATGTAAACATACAAATGTATTTTAACTGTTTTCTGGGACCTATAAGGATCTGAAACTGGAGTACGTATCTGAAATGAATAGGGAGATCCCAACTCTAGAGATTTTGAACTATATGATATGAGGCCTAGGAAATTGGCTTTTTAAAGAAATACAGCTTGTGATTCTGGTCTAGTTCATTTGGAGTCTCATCCTGAGAGACATTCTTTGTAACAATAGCTCATAAACTGAGGTATGCCTTGGAACTATGTTCTCAGACCTCAGCCGAGTGCCATTTACTCTCATTTACTATAAAAATGACTTTTAGGAGACGCATGGCTGGAATTCCTTACATCTTGTCCATCTATGGTCACGTTGGTCAATTGGTCATGTTCTGAACCGGAGAAGGCATAACTCCAACCACGGTTAATTTAAGTGGTTCAGCTCAAAGAACAGGGGAACACTGAGAGGCAGAGTTCATTAAATTATGATGTGAAGGCAGATGCAGACTTCCTAAAGGAGAATTCTAAGTGCCTGTGAGGACTTAGAAATTAAAAGACGCTTGCTCGTTGGAAGTTAAGTTACGACCAACATAGACAGCATATTAAAAAGCAGAGACATTATTTGCTAACAAAGGTCCGTGTAGTCAAAGCTATGGTTTTTCCAGTAGTCATGTATGGATGTGAGAGTTGGACCATGAAGAAAGCTGAGCACTGAAGAATTGATGCTTTTGAACTGTGGTGTTGGAGAAGACTCTTGAGCGACCCTTGGATTGCAAGGAGATCAAACCAATCAATCCTAAAGGGAATCAGTTCTGAATAGTCATTGGAAGAATTGATGCTGAAGATGAAACTCCAATACTTTGGCCACCTGATGCGAAGAGGGGACTCATTTGAAAAGACCCTGAAGCTGGGAAAGATTGAAGGCAGGAGGAGAAGGGGACGACAGAGGATGAGATGGTTGGGTGGCATCACTGACTCAATTGACATGAGTTTGCGTAAACTCTGGGAGTTGGTGATGGACATGGAGGCCTGGTGTGCTGCAGTCCATGGGGTCACAAAGAGGTGGATATGACAGAGTGACTGAATTGTGAGGGCTTTATAGCTAGGTTGCTGTCACTGTTTATTAATTTCATGTGCACACTCAGTCATGTCCACCTCTTTGTGACCCCATGGATTGTAGCCCACCAGGATCCCCAGTCCATGGAATTTTCCAGGCAAGAATACTGGAGTGGGTTGCCATTCCTTCTCCATGAGATCGTCCTGTCCCAGGGATTAAACATGTGTCTCCTGCATTACAGGCAGATTCTTTACTGCTGAGCCAGCAAGAGGAGCCCTTTATTAATTTTAGCTCATTTTATTTCAAACCACAGTTTTTACTTGGGCTTAATAAACTGTGTTATTCTTATTATGTTCAAAAGTCATCAGTAGGCTTAATAAAATGAAATGAATAGGGAAATGACGAATAAAAAAAAAGAGAGAAGTTGTACTTCAGTTAAGTAGGCAAGGGCGGGTAGAAAGAAATGAAGCTAAAACACATGAGTCTTTTTAGAAGAGTCTGAGAGGAGGAGCCCAGATGGTCCATGTCATGGTCAAACCTCAGGAACAGAAACAGCACTGAGGATGTGGGACACCAGCCTAAGTCCAATTCATCCAGAGTTTACCTGCCTGATTCCCAAGAGCCCTGGATCTTTCCACTTTACAAGGCTCCCCAAGATAGGAAGCGAACGGTCAAGGATCACTTTCTAACCTCCAATTCCTTACTTCCACTTCCACTGCACAGTCTGCCTCCAGCACAGCGCTGAAGAACAGGGACTTTGTTTGCTCACTCCTGTCCTCAGTTTTTAAATTGCCCAGAGATGTAGTTCTTGATGTTTTGAATGAAAGAACAAACACCAAGTCCAACATCTCAGGGTCTCACAGGCAGGAAGAAAAATGTTGTTCCAAGCACCAGGCAGTTCTAAGAGGGACAGCTGGAAAAATAGTACAAATATCATGGTCTTCCAATTAGCTTTATTATTTTTATTTCTGGTAAAAACACTCTTAATTTGATAAAAACTGAATTCTGGTAACCACTGATAAATTTCTGTATAAGTTTAAAGGAACAGAAGTTGTGATATATGTTAAGAACAAAGGAAGCTTGCAAATGGCTCATTAGAATGCTGTCATATCTTTGATTCTGGACAAAGGAAACATCAAAATAACAATATAAACTTCATAAAACAAAAAACCATAAAGTCATGATTCATCCAAATACTTCATCTTCAGAGATTATTTATAACTGAGTATGTTGATATTACTTCTCCTAGGATGGTTTTTTTTAGAGACTTCTTTGAGAAGGTGTGAGAGAAACTTTCTGAAGTAAAATGAGGATTTATTTGGTCAAAAATATTAATAAGGCCTTCAAGCCATTTGTGTAGTCCCCTTCCTTAGGCATTAAAACTTAGTTAATTTTTAAATTAAAAAAATTGTCATGTACATCTGTATTTCTCAGTTCTGGTCAGCAGTAAAAAAAGATGAAGAAAAAGGTGTGGTCACATCCCAAGCAGAGGATGCTGGGTATTTTAAGCTATGTAAAGTTGATATTCTTGCACTATTTCACAGTTTATTACTCAGGATCCAATTCATTGTGTTTGCAGATAATGCAACAGCAGCAAAACTGGCATATTATACAGGCTTGTGCTTAATCCTAATAAAATAAGACAAAGGCAAAAATTATGCTTATTTTTCCAGGAGAAAAAAACATCTGGAGAAAGTATACTTAAAGGCATAATGAAAAAAGTATTAATTAAAATTGTTTGGTTATCAAAATTTAACTATTTAGTATTAACTAAAACTGGTAGCATTCAGGTCTGAATAGGTACATGCACGTATGCTTAGTCACTCAGTCGTGTCCAACTCTTTGCAATCCTATGGACTGTAGCCCGCCAGGCTCCTCTGTCCATGGGGATTCTCCAGACAAGATACTGGAGTGGGTTGCCATGCCCTTCTCCAGGGGATCTTCCCAATTCAGGAATCAAACCCATGACTCCTGTGTCTCCTGCGTTGCAGGCAGATTCTTTACTTACTGAGCCATCAGGGAAGCTCTCCAAACAGTACATGGGGTGCTTTTTAGGATGGCACAAAGGGCTTAATATTTTAAAACATATTCTTTCCAGTAGAATTGACAGTGTAGAGTCCTTCATGGGTTTGTGATTGCCTTGTCATACGAAGTAGCCAAAAGTTAAAAGTTGTCCTATGTTCTGCTTCCAAAACTCTTTACATTTCCATATCTTCTTTTGGGAGCATTGGTAGCTCAGCTGATAAAGAATCTGCCCACAATATGGGACACCTGGGTTTTATCCCTGGGTTGGAAAGATGGAGACCTGGATTCCATCCCTGGGTTGGGATGATCCCCTGGAGAAGAGAATGACTACCCACTCCAGTATTCTTGCCTGGAGAGTTCCATGGACTGTATAGTCCATGGGGTTGCAAAGAGTCAGACACAACTGAGCAACTTTCACTTCACTTCACTTCTTTACCCAATAATGATTCAATTCTGAGTTCAATAGCTTGCTATTCCTACATACTGCTTCTGAGATACACAAGCATGATCTGTGTGAAACTCTAGAAGCTTCATCAATAAAACAGTTGATGGAAGTCTTAAAAAGTCCTTGAGTCACTGAAAAGCACAAGAGAAACAAGACCCTCTAGACCACTTAGTCCATTAATTGAAGATTACAACTTATCATGGATGCCCTAAGCAGTCATCAGTTCTGGCTAGACAATTAGATTTTTGACTTCTTTGTTTATACTGTATGGGGACTTGATATGTATATTTAGATTGCCTTAGGGTTTTTATCATCATAAAATAATACAAAGAATGCAAAGAATGGGTGATTATGCCAAACATTCTCAGTAAAGATCTACCCTTGAAGTTGTTGATTTTTGGCTTTTGGACTATGTTTCACTATCTTGAGGATTTCTTAGCTATATTGAACACATTTTCACCCCTGTCACGAGAACATAAGAGAGTAACAGTGAGAGAGAGAAGACCAGCTCAACAAGGACGTTTATCTCATTTCTAGACTCAGAAGGCAATTTGGAAGACTGAATTTAAATGTCAAGAAAGTGCAATTTTAAGCTATTTCTCATTGGCTTAAGAAGATAAGATTTAAATATTTTTAATTTGAATTTTCTACAAGTCTAGTGATCTCTACAAGTGTTAGCGCTCAGTTGTCTCTGACTTTGCAACCCTGTGGACTGTAGCCCACCAGGCTCCTCTGTCCATGGGATTTTTCAGGCAATAACACTGGAGTGGGTTGCCATTCCCTTCTCCAGGGGAATCTCCCTAACCCAGGTATTAAACCCGGGTCCCCTACATTGCAGGTCGATTCTTTACCATCTGAGCCACCAGGGTGATTTCTAAATGTGTGTGTGTTTCTTTTTTTTTTTTTCAAATAACTGTGTAGATTTCAGTGTTTCAGCTGCTGGATTCCTGCATCTAAATATTGACTAGTTCACAGTCTTGCATACTGTCTCTCTCTAATCTCATTTCTTAATCACAACTTGAAAGTAAGGAAATGGGACAAAAACTAGGCAGCAATTGCTGAAATAGATTTTTAATTATAGTCTTTTGCTTAACTTTTGTTTTAGTGCTCCAACTTCTAAATAATCTGATGGTCTGGGAAACAGGAAGAGAGTGAAAAAATTTTCGTTTCAAATCTCTCTTTTCATTTCAAGGTCTGTGAGATTAAAAACTTGGCTGCAGGTTACTGGTGTATGTAAAGACTTGAGTCTATGCCAAGGCAACTTAGAATGCAGTACGTGCTGGAATGTTTGAAATTTATTTCTATGTATAACATATGATGATTCTAGCCTTCTCTATATTTTCCACTTCCCCATGGATGCTTACTCCTTGGAAGGAAAGTTATGACCAACCTAGATAGCATATTCAAAAGCAGAAGCATTACTTTGCCAATAAAATTCCATCTAGTCAAGGCTATGGTTTTTCCAGTGGTCATGTATGGATGTGAGAGTTGGACTGTGAAGAAAGCTGAGCACCGATGAATTGATGCTTTTGAACTGTGGTGTTGGAGAAGACTCTTGAGAGTCCCTTGGACTGCAAGGAGATCCAACCAGTCCATTCTGAAGGAGAACAGCCCTGGGATCTCTTTGGAAGGAATGATGCTAAAGCTGAAACTCCAGTACTTTGGTCACCTCATGTGAAGAGTTGACTCATTGAAAAAGACTCTGATGCTGGGAGGGATTGGGGTCAGGAGGAGAAGGGGACAACAGAGGATGAGATGGCTGGATGGCATCACTGACTGGATGGACGTGAGTCTGAGTGAACTCCGGGAGTTGGTGATGGACAGGGAGGCCTGGCGTGCTGCGATTCATGGGGTCCCAAAGAGTCGGACACGACTGAGCAACTGAACTGAATTGAATGGATGACTGACATCTTTCCTTCCCCAGCTCTCAGGAGATGACCTTTATGTTTTCATGAATAGGTAGTAAAAGCATTGTGAAAACACAGGGAGCCCAGCCTGGTGCTCTGTGATGACCTAGGGTGTGGGGAGGGAATGGAGATGGGAGGGAATGGAAGTGGGAGGGAGGCTACAGAAGGAGGGGATATATATATATATATAAGTTATGGCTGTGTGGCAAAAACCAAGACAACACTGTAAAACAATTACACTCCAATTAAAGAAAAAAAGCATGATATGCAGTACATCTGTTGTCCTCTACTCCTAAAAAATTTTTTTTTGCATCAGGTTATTAAGTAGCTAAGAGCATAAGACACTTTTGAGTATATCTTAAGATCCAACTCATTCTATCAGTATTCTGCGTATCTCTTTGCTACTGACTTGGCTGAGTTTTATTGTAGTGAGTAATTATCTATTTGTTTATTTAGTTTTAGTCCCAATTCTTGTTTTATATATGTATATATATATGTCTTTTATAGCCACAGTGGTTTGGAAACCAAGGTAGAATTTATCTCATAGAAATTCTGGTTATAAATTTTGTTTTTATAATTTATAAATTTGCAAATTATGTCTTTTCCTAAGGATATTTTTATTTTTATTTTATTTTTTAATTTTATTTTATTTTTAAACTTTACAATATTGTATTAGTTTTGCCAAACATCAAAATGAATCCGCCACAGGTATACCCGCGTTCCCCATCCTGAACCCTCCTCCCTCCTCCCTCCCCTACCCTCCCTCTGGGTCGTCCCAGCGCACCAGCCCCAAGCATCCAATACCGTGCATTGAACCTGGACTGGCGACTCGTTTCATACATGATATTATACATGTTTCAATGCTATTCTCCCAAATCTCCCCACCCTCTCCCTCTCCCACAAAGTCCATAAGACTGATCTATACATCGGTGTCTCTTTTGCAGTCTCGTACACAGGGTTATTGTTACCGTCTTTCTAAATTCCATATATACGCGTTAGTATACTGTATTGGTGTTTTTCTTTCTGGCTTACTTCACTCTGTATAATAGGTTCCAGTTTCATCCATCTCATTAGAACTGATTCAAATATATTCTTTTTAATGGCTGAGTAATACTCCATTGTGTATATGTACCACAGCTTTCTTATCCATTCATCTGCTGATGAACATCTAGGTTGCTTCCATGTCCTGGCTATTATAAACAGTGCTGCAATGAACATTGGGGTACACGTGTCTCTTTCCCTTCTGGTTTCCTCAGTGTGTATGCCCAGCAGTGGGATTGCTGGATCATAAGGCAGTTCTATTTCCAGTTTTTTAAGGAATCTCCACACTGTTCTCCATAGTGGCTGTACTAGTTTGCATTCCCACCAACAGTGTAAGAGGGTTCCCTTTCTCCACACCCTCTCCAGCATTTATTGCTTGCAGACTTTTGGATAGCAGCCATTCTGACTGGTGTGAAATGGTACCTCAAAGTGGTTTTGATTTGCATTTCTCTGATAATGAGTGATGTTGAGCATCTTTTCATGTGTTTGTTAGCCATCTGTATGTCTTCTTTGGAGAAATGTCTATTTAGTTCTTTGGCCCATTTTTTGATTGGGTCATTTATTTTTCTGGAATTGAGCTGTAGGAGTTGCTTGTATATTTTTGAGATTAATTCTTTGTCAGTTGCTTCATTTGCTATTATTTTCTCCCATTCTGAAGGCTGTCTTTTCACCTTGCTTATAGTTTCCTTTGTTGTGCAGAAGCTTTTAAGTTTAATTAGGTCCCATTTGTTTATTTTTCTTTCTATTTCCAATATTCTGGGAGGTGGGTCATAGAAGATCCTGCTGTGATGTATGTCAGAGAGTGTTTTGCCTATGTTCTTCTCTAGGAGTTTTATAGTTTCTGGTCTTACGTTTAGATCTTTAATCCATTTTGAGTTTATTTTTGTGTATGGTGTTAGAAAGTGTTCTAGTTTCATTCTTTTACAAGTGGTTGACCAGATTTCCCAAAACCACTTGTTAAAGAGATTGTCTTTAATCCATTGTATATTCTTGCCTCCTTTGTCAAAGATAAGGTGTCCATAGGTGCGTGGATTTATCTCTGGGCTTTCTATTTTGTTCTATTGATCTATATTTCTGTCTTTGTGCCAGTACCATACTGTCTTGATGACTGTGGCTTTGTAGTAGAGCCTGAAGTCAGGCAGCTTGATTCCTCCAGTTCCATTCTTCGTTCTCAAGATTGCTTTGGCTATTCGAGGTTTTTTGTATTTCCATACAAATTGTGAAATTATTTGTTCTAGCTCTGTGAAGAATACCCTTGGTAGCTTGATGGGGATTGCATTGAATCTATAAATTGCTTTGGGTAGTATACTCATTTTCACTATATTGATTCTTCCAACCCATGAACATGGTATATTTCTCCATCTATTAGTGTCCTCTTTGATTTCTTTCACCAGTGTTTTATAGTTTTCTATATATAGGTCTTTAGTTTCTTTAGGTAGATATATTCCTAAGTATTTTATTCTTTTCATTGCAATGGTGAATGGAATTGTTTCCTTAATTTCTCTATTTTCTCATTATTAGTGTATAGGAATGCAAGGGATTTCTGTGTGTTGATTTTATATCCTGCAACTTTACTATATTCATTGATTAGTTCTAGTAATTTTCTGGTGGAGTCTTTAGGGTTTTCTATGTAGAGGATCATGTCATCTGCAAACAGTGAGAGTTTTACTTCTTCTTTTTCAATTTGGATTCCTTTTATTTCTTTTTCTGCTCTGATTGCTGTGGCCAAAACTTCCAAAACTATGTTAAATAGTAATGGTGAAAGTGGGCACCCTTGTCTTGTTCCTGACTTTAGAGGAAATGCTTTCAATTTTTCACCATTGAGGATAATGTTTGCTGTGGGTTTGTCATATATAGCTTTTATTATGTTGAGGTATGTTCCTTCTATTCCTGCTTTCTGGAGAGCTTTTATCATACATGGATGTTGAATTTTGTCAAAGGCTTTCTCTGCATCTATTGAGATAATCGTATGGTTTTTATTTTTCAATTTGTTAATGTGGTGTATTACATTGATTGATTTGCGGATATTGAAGAATCCTTGCATCCCTGGGATAAAGCCCACTTGGTCATGGTGTATGATCTTTTCAATGTGTTGTTGGATTCTGATTGCTAGAATTTTGTTAAGGATTTTTGCATCTATGTTCATCAGTGATATTGGCCTGTAGTTTTCTTTTTTTGTGGCATCTTTGTCAGGTTTTGGTATTAGGGTGATGGTGGCCTCATAGAATGAGTTTGGAAGTTTACCTTCCTCTGCAATTTTCTGGAAGAGTTTGAGCAGGATAGGTGTTAGCTCTTCTCTAAATTTTTGGTAGAATTCAGCTGTGAAGCCATCTGGACCTGTGCTTTTGTTTGCTGGAAGATTTCTGATTACAGGTTCAATTTCCGTGCTTGTGATGCATCTGTTAAGATTTTCTATTTCTTCCTGGTCCAGTTTTGGAAAGTTGTACTTTTCTAAGAATTTGTCCATTTCTTCCACGTTGTCCATTTTATTGGCATATAATTGCTGATAGTAGTCTCTTATGATCCTTTGTATTTCTGTGTTGTCTGTTGTGATCTCTCCAGTTTCATTTCTAATTTTATTGATTTGATTTTTCTCCCTTTGTTTCTTGATGAGTCTGGCTAATGGTTTGTCAATTTTATTTATCCTTTCAAAGAACCAGCTTTTGGCTTTGTTGATTTTTGCTATGGTCTCTTTTGTTTCTTTTGCATTTATTTCTGCCCTAATTTTTAAGATTTCTTTCCTTCTACTAACCCTGGGGTTCTTCATTTCTTCCTTTTCTAGTTGCTTTAGGTGTATAGTTAGGTTATTTATTTGACTTTTTTCTTGTTTCTTGAAGTATGCCTGTATTGCTATGAACTTTCCCCTTAGGGCTGCTTTTACAGTGTCCCACAGGTTTTGGGTTGTTGTGTTTTCATTTTCTTTCATTTCTATGCAAATTTTGATTTCTTTTTTGATTTCTTCTGTGATTTGTTGGTTATTCAGCAGCGTGTTGTTCAGCCTCCATATGTTGGAATTTTTAATAGTTTTTCTTCTGTAATTGAGATCTAATCTTACTGCATTGTGGTCAGAAAAGATGCTTGGAATGATTTCAATTTTTTTGAATTTACCAAGGCTAGATTTATGGCCCAGGAAGTGATCTATCTTGGAGAAGGTTCCGTGTGCGCTTGAGAAAAAGGTGAAATTCATTGTTTTGGGATGAAATGTCCTATAGATATCAATTAGGTCTAACTGGTCTATTGTATCATTTAAAGTTTGTGTTTCCTTGTTATCTGTTTAGTTGATCTATCCATAGGTGTGAGTGGGGTATTAAAGTCTCCCACTATTATTGTGTTATTGTTAATTTCTCCTTTCATACTTGTTGGCATTTGTCTTACATATTGCGGTGCTCCTATGTTGGGTGCATATATATTTATAATTGTTATATCTTCTTCTTGGATTGATCCTTTGATCATTATGTAGTGACCTTCTTTGTCTCTTTTTACAGCCTTTGTTTTAAAGTCTATTTTATCTGATATGAGTATTGCTACTCCTGCTTTCTTTTGGTCTCTATTTGCATGGAAAATCTTTTTCCAGCCCTTCACTTTCAGTCTGTATGTGTCCCCTGTTTTGAAGTGGGTCTCTTGTAGACAACATATGTAGTCTCCTGGCAATCTTGATTCCAGCCTGTGCTTCTTCCAGCCCAGCATTTCTCATGATGTACTCTGCATATAAGTTAAATAAGCAGGGTGACAATATACAGCCTTGACGTACTCCTTTTCCTATTTGGAACCTGTCTGTTGTTCCATGTCCAGTTCTAACTGTTGCTTCTTGACCTGCATACAGGTTTCTCAAGAGGTAGGTCAGGTGGTCTGGTATTCCCATCTCTTTCAGAATTTTCCACAGTTTATTGTGATCCACACAGTCAAAAGCTTTGGTATAGTCAATTGCCGAGGTCCAGCCCCGGCTTATACAGGGTATTCGAAGGGGAGACAGCGTCAGCAACTTATTTAAATATTCATCAAAGATATAAAGAGTAATAGAATGAGGATAGCTCAGTAGGAAAATTCAGTGGAGAAAAGAGGCTGAGTAGCTTGGTTTACGCTGAAAATCAATATAACCTGTGACACCAGGTTAGCTCTGACCACGGAGGCCGCAGGCGCCCTCTCGAATAGCGGAAGGTGCCCCACCTTAGACACCTTCTCGAGTGGGTCTTAGAAGCCCAGGCAAATAAATGGTCACAGAGGACCTCTGCGCTCCAGATGGAAACTTCAGCCAGAATGTGAAAAGAAAGAATGACATGGGGAGACCAAGCTTTGGTGAGCAAGGCCCATAGCTTTATTTTCAACCCGGGCTTTTATACTCTAAGTTACACATAGAGGATAATAGGGGATGTGAAATCGTGCAAAGTCATCAGTCTTTGATCCTTATCAAAAACCAGGGTTTCTTTCCTGCAAATTTATCATATACAAATGGTTTAGGTGATTTACATCATCTTCTGGCCAGAAGGCCTATTAACATTTTATGACTCTTGACAAAGGTTTGTCAACCGTAAGACTTATTTTCTCTAAGAGTAATTATTTTAAGGTTTGGTGCCATCCTCCAGAGGTGTTAGATAAAGTTGCATTCCTATAGGGCAGAGGTGCAGTGGGTTTACAACCAAGGAAAGAATTTATTACCTTAAGGGTCTAAAGTTGCTAACACCAAGGCCACTACTTATTTTTTCTACATACCAACTATATTAATTAATACACATTCAAGGATACAATACAGGGGATGTGGAAACTTGGCAGCAAGCACTGGCTCATCAATGAAATCTTTTACTAGTTTTATTCTGACAGTTTCTAAGTCTCTGAGAGGCTCTAAGCTATTTGAATATCTTAAGCTTCCCGTGCCTCTCGAGGCTGGAAGACTGTAAACAATCGTATGCATAGCTGTAGGAGTCTGGGTAAACTTGTCAGGCGAGTTAGAGAGCTATCTGAGGGGTTTAGATTTAAACACTCCTAATGCTCAGGAACTTTATTAATTGGAGCTGTAAGTCAACTCTTTGTCAGAGAGAGAGAGAGAGATGGTGGTGGGGGACTGCCCCCAGTAAAGTCAGAGGTGAGAGCACAAAGCAATAAAGTAGGGAGACTCTGGTTTTTTGGGGGTAAATGCTCGAGAATATCCAGGGGGACTCCTGAGGCTCAATCCCGCCTTTGTGTATGCCGAGCCTCCTTCCTCATGACCTTTGCCATGAGTGGAGTGCCTGTCGCTGGCTCCCAGTAGTCAATAAAGCAGAAGTAGATGTTTTTCTGGAACTCTTGCTTTTTCGATGATCCAGTGGATGTTGGCAATTTGATCTCTGGTTCCTCTGCCTTTTCTAAAACCAGCTTGAACAGCTGGAAGTTCACGGTTCATGTATTGCTGAAGCCTGGCTTGGGGAATTTTGAGCATTACTTTATTAGAATGTGAGATGAGTGCAGTTTAAATGTATTCAAATAATGAAAAAAATCTTATATATTTACCCATGTAATTAACATCTCCAGTGGTAATCATTCCTTTGTATAGAGCCATATTTCCAATATAATTAATATAATTTTCCAAATAGTTCCAATTTTAACCATTATTTTTCTAATAGTTAAAGTATGCTGATAATTAGTTCTTTTCAGGTTTTTGTGTTTAAAATATTACTTATTCTGACTTTAGTTTGAACAATATTTTTGCCTGTAGTAGAATTTTAGGTTGAAAGTGTTTTTTTTTTTTTAGTATTTTAAAGACATTGCTCCATTGTCTAATTAGTTGTATTGTTTCCAATGTTGAATCTTCTATTATTCTTTCTTTTGTTTTTCTGCATTCTGCATATATCATGTGATATATACCTGTGTTTGCTGACTGCTAAAAAAAAATGTTCCCTTTACCATTGGTTTTGACTATGATGTGCCTTGGTGTAGTTTCATTTTTCTTGTGCTTGAATTTGTGGGTTTATAATTTTCATCAAACTTGGAAAAGTTGTGGTTATTATTTTTTCAAATATTTTTTCCTGCCTTCATCTCTCACACCTCTTTCTAGCTCAAATTATTAATACACATATATTAGTTCACTTGAAGTTAGCCCAACAGCTCACAGATAATCTGTTCATTTATTTTTAAATATCTTTTTTTCTTTACATTTTCAATAATATCTGTTAGTCTACTTGAAAATTCACTAATTTTTTTACCTCCAGTATTCAATCTTATGCTAATTACACCCAGTATATTTTTTTTGTTTTAGGCATTTTATTTCTACTTGGGTATATTTTTATATCTTTCATAAAAGTCTCAGTTTAACTTTTTGAACATATGGAATATAGTTTCAATCACTATTTTGATATTTGTCATTGTTGTTTAGTCACTAAGTCGTAACCCCATGGGCTGTAGCCCACCATGTTTCTCTGTCCATGGGATTTTCTGGTAAGAATACTGGAGTGGGTTGCCATTTCCTCCTCTGGGGATCTTCCCAACCCAGGGATCAAACTCGAATCTCCTGCATTGGCAAGCAGATTCTTTTCCAGTGAGCCACCAGGGAAGCCCATTTTGATATTCTTGGCTGCTAATCCTAACATCTACCTAATTCTGCGTTTATTTTGATTGATTGATTATTTCTTGATCCCTAGTAATTATTTGTACGCCTGGTAATTTTTTATCAGGTGCCAGTCATTGTCAATTTCACCTGTTGCATGTTTTACAATGCTTATATAAATGTTCCTGTGCCTTGTTCTGGGATACAGTTATGTTATGTGGAAAGAGTTTTGTTTTTTCAGATCTTGCTCTACGATTTATTAGGTGGGATCAGAACAGTCCTCTGTATAGAGCTACTAATACTTATTTCCCACTACCAGGATAGCACCCTTTTGAGTACTTCACGCACTGTGCTGTGAATCAGGAGGTTTTCCAGTGTGATTTCCGACTATAAGAATGATTATGACCCTGTATGAGTGCCAGGCACTCTTCCTATACCCATTCCAGGCGATTATGTCCCTGGTCGAAGGTAGTTTCCTCACAGGCATATGCGTCAGCGCTCAGCTGAAGAGTCAAGGGAAATGCTTCAGATTTTCAGATGTCTTTGTACAGCTCTTTCTTTCTCAGTGTTCTTTCCTATGAACTCTAGTCACCTTGTTCACCCCAGGCTTTCAACTCCATCTCAAGTCAGAGAAAAGTCCAGGCTCCACCTCGGTTTGCCCTTTTCTGCATTACAGACTGGAATCTCTCTTCAGATAGCAAACAAAGATAAATAGAGGGCTCACCTCACTTGTCTCCTATCTTTTAGGAATATATGATATCAAGTATCTTGAAAACTATTGTTTCATATAATATTTTCTTTATTTATTGACTGGACTTCCTTGTGGCTCAGCTGGTAAAGAATCCACCTGCAATGAGGGAGGCCTGGGTTCAATCCCTGGGTTGGGAAGATCCCGTGGAGAAGGGAAAGGCTACCCACCCCAGTATTCTGGCCTGGAGAATTCCACGGACTGTATGGTCCATGGGTTCACAAAGAGACACGACTGAGTGACTTTCACTTTCACTTTATGTATTGATTGCTTAAGGTGGGAGAATAAATCTGGTCCTGTTATTCCATCTTGGTCAGAAGTATAATTTAGCTCCTAGAATATTAATTTAGAGAAATTTAATGGGTACTATTCACTATCAGGAAAGAAAGGAAAAAGAAAATCAGTTATTTAGTTTTAACCAAATGTTGTGGACAAAGGTTGTTGGGAGGTAGAAAAATTAGAAAAAAAATAGTGTCGAGTTTTTTCATGAAGCTAAATTTGTTTAATTTAAATGGCAGTTCCTTATGCTAAGATGAATTACTTGCTAAGTATTACTTCCATTTGATTTTTTTTTTACCTTGTAAAATTAAAAATTGGTGACTTTTCCAAATAAAGTACAGGCCTATCAAATTCCATAGTCTAGAAAGGAGTGATAAATTTGGGGAGTAAGAACAGGTCAGCTCCAGGTAGCTGAGGAATAATTGCTTTCTGAACTGACAAATGGAAAAACAGTTCTTTGAAGGTTAAGATTATATCTTTATTCATCATTTTATTTCCAGTGTCTAGCATATAGTTGGTGCTCAATATATGCTTGTTGAATGAATGTATGAATGAACAAATGAATTTGGTGCCTAATCACATAATACCCAAGCACTGCTGGTCTGGCAGAGCCAGGAATTTTCCAGTTACAGCCCTCTTAATTGATTTGCTTCATTAAAATAGAAACAGGAAAACTAATTGGCTTTGACACAGGCTTATTTCCCAGGTCACTGCTGTGACTGTCAAACACTCCTCAGTAAACAAGCTGTTGTGCAAGGCACCTGAGGCAAAGGACCTAATCAGTTGGCAGGATTTTTCACCATGACAACACAGATAGGGAGAAAAGAAAGAGTGCCGCATTAGCTGGTGAACCTGACACACTTTGAGGACAGATGTAAAACTGGCAAAGAGTGGACCAGGCAAACACCTGTCCTGTGAGTTATAACACTGGCCACTCATGATGAATAGAGTCACTTGAGTTGCTTTTACAACATACAAATACTAAGTCCTAAATTAAGATTCAATTAATCTGAGATGGAGTGAGTAAATTGGCATATTTTTGAAGTCTATAGGTAATTTTTGTGTACACCTAGGGTTACAAATTACTGTGACAAGCCAAGAAATTAATAATCTCCCATATTTCAATGTTTGCTGATCTCTACCATTTAAAAGTGTTCTAGTCTCCAGTAAGGTGCTACTAGTAAGAGGTACGCACTGTAAGAGTGAAAATCAGATGTTGGCAAATACGAAACTCTATTTTGTATTGGTGCCCCTTTTCCATTTGCAAGCTCCCATTTCTGTCTTCCCTGGTGACTCAGATGGTAAAGAATCCACCTGCAATGCGAAAGACCTGGGTTTGACCCCTGGGTTGGGAAGATCCCCTGGAGAAGAGAATGGCTACCCACTTTGGTATTCTGGCCTGGAGAATTCCATGAACAGGGGAGCCTCGCAGGATATAGTCCATGGGGTCACAAAGAGTCGGACATGACTGAGTGACTTTCACAGGTTCACAGCAGATTTCTGTTCTACAGCAGGAAAATAAACTATAGCACAATCAGGTAAGTTCTACCTGATTTAGTATGAGCTGAGCTCAGTTGCTCAGTCATGTCCAACTCTTTGTGACTCTATAAACTGTAACCCATCAGGCTCCTATGTTCATGGGACTTTCAGGCAAGAATACTTGAGTGGGTTGCCATCTTCTTCTCTAAGGGATCTTCCTAAACCGGGATCAAACCCACATCTCTTGCATCTCCTGCATATCTGTATTATTTACAGATATATCTACTATTATTTCAATCACTATCCAGTTCAGAATTCTTTCTCCAAACTGCCTTCCCTCCCTATGCTTACTCAAATTCCAGAGAAGGGATCTCATGCTTGACTTTTGTGAAGGCTTTAGGAAGAAGTAAAGATCAGAATGAGTGAGCTAACTCACTCACTGCCCCCAGGTCAGTGGGCAGGAAACTGAATAGTTGGGCACAGTCACTGCTCTGCTGATTCTAGCTGCCACTGTCAGCACCCAGTCTGGTAGCAGTTATGTTGCTGTTGGTAGAGGAATCCTTGTATGCTCCCAGCAGTCCTGAGGTTCACTTCTGCTTCATCCCCAGAGAGGTGGTCTGCTATGACCTCTTGGTGGAATTTCTTCCCACCTATCTAACCTTTACTGGTTCCCAGGTGATTCAGCAGTAAAGAATCTTCCTCCAAATGCAGGAAATGTGGGTTCCATCCCTGGGTCAGGAAGATCCCCCTGGAGGAGGAAATAGCAACCCACTCCAGTATTCTTGCCTGATAAATTCCACTGACAGAGGAGGCTGGTGGGCTACACTCCACTGGGTTGCAAAGAGTCAGACATGACTTAGCCACAGAACATGCACACACCCAATCTTTACAAGTCCTGAGGCAAATGGAGGCCCACATACCTTAAGTCTATATATTTAAGAATTACAAATCAAGTTAACTAAGTGCTAAATGAAATAGATTCTATTGCCCCAAGCTGAAAATATACTTTGTAAGAACAAGTCAGAAAAATATATACAAAGCTTAGAGTTAGCAAACTATCAATTAAATTTAATTTGCATTATATGTGCCTAGGCATTCTTTCAATGGGCTGGCTATGTTTGGGTTTGCATAAAGTTAAATATGCTTATTTAACTTATATGCAGAGTACATCATGCAAAATGCCAGGCTTGATGAAGCACAAGCTGGAATCAAGATTTCTGGGAGAAATATCAATAACCTCAGATACACAGATGACATCACCCTTATGGCAGAAAGGGAAGAACTAAAGAGCCTCTTGAAAGTGAAAGAGGACAGTGAAAAATCTGGCTTAAAACTCAACATTCAGAAAACTAAGATCATGGCATCTGGTCCTATCACTTCATGGCAAATAGATGGGGAGACAATGGAAACAGTGACAGATTTTTTTTTGAGGGGGGTGCTCCAAAATCACTGCAGATGGTGACTGCAGCCATGAAATTAAAAGACGCTTGCTCTTTGGAAGAAAAGCTATGACAAACCTAGACAGCATATTAAAAAAGAGAGACATTACTTTGCCAACAAAGGCTCATCTAGTCAAGGCTATGGTTTTTTCAGTAGTCATGTATGGATGTGAGAGTTGGACTGTGAAGAAAGCTGAGCACTGAAGAATTGATGATTTTGTATTGTGATGCTGTAGAGGACTCTTGAGAGTCCCTTGGGCTGTAAGGAGATCTAGCCAGTCAATCCTAAAGGAAATCAATTCTGAACATTCATTGGAAGGACTGATGCTGAAGCTGAAACTCCGATACTTTGGCCACCTGATGTGAAAAACTCCTTGGAAAAGACCCTGATGCTGGGAATGATTGAAGGCAGGAGGAGAAGGCAATGACAGAGGATGAGATGGTTGGATGGCATCACTAACTCAATGGACGAGTTTGAGCGAGCTCCGGGAGTTGGTGATGGACAGGGAAGCCTGGCCTGCTGCAGTCCATGGGGTCACAAAGAGCTGGATATGACTGAGTGGCTGAACTGAACTGATGTTTGGGTGAGTGATCAATTAGAAATTGATACATGTTTGTTCCCTAGAATCTAAATTTTTGGCCCTGATTTCAAGTAAAATCACTAATTATGTTGATACAATCAAAATTTTCACACATAACTTGTATTCTTATGTCTGTAATGATCAAATCAATTGAAAGTATAATTATATTTAAACATAAAATTTGGATTAATTTTAAGAAAATTTCAAGTAGATGTTAGCAAATAAAACTATTTTTTTTCCAATTTTATCTATTTAAAAAAAAATTGGCAGCACAGCACAGTGTGTGGGTTCCTTGACCAGGATCAAACCTGTGCTTCCCGCAGTGGAAGCGTGCAGTCTTAACCACTGGACCACTAGAGAAATCCGTATTTTTTGCTAATTTTAAAATAAGCAAGATTTCTTTTTAAATTTTAAAATAATTTATTAAAAGGCAAACTACAAAGTATAATGTATCAATTCAATTTTTCACCCAATTTTAAGTCAAAATTATTTCACTAAAGATGAAAATTAAAAATTTTTAAACATTTAAATTAAATCTTATGAAATACTTTTAAAAAGCCAAACTATTTGTAATTCTGGAATTTAATGCCCATGAAATTGCCAGTATAAAGGGAAGGAATCATGTTTCATGCACATTACAACTAGGCCTGCATTTGTACACGTTTAACGATTACATGAACAATAAGGCAATTGTTTCTTGTGTGCGATAAGTTGCTTCAGTTGTGTCCGACTCTTTGCGATCCTGTGTCCTGTAGCCCACCACATTCCTCTGTCCATGGGATTCTCCAGGCAACAATACTGGAGCGAGTTACCCTCCTCCAGGGGAATCTTCCCAACCCAGGGATAGAACTCAGGTCTCTTATGTCTCCTGTATTGACAGGTGGGTTCTTCACCGCTAGCACCATTTGGAAAGCCCTAATTGTTTTTCACTTATCAGATTAATCATCGACAATAGGGGGCAAATTCACCAGCACCTCTGGAAGTACAAACTGAAACAGAAAGAGGAAGAGGAAAATGTACAGTCAGCCCTGTGAGGGAACGAATATCTCATCATAAAGGAATCTTCTGCATTCACACTATTTGAGAGAAAGGGTTTATAATATAATTAATTTGTCTTTTTTCTCCCTGAAGCATTTTCACCGAATCCACTGCTAAAACCCTCCTCACACTCCCAGGCAGACACTGCAAAATTACAGCCCACAAACCTTCAGGGCTTTGGACACAACTGCCTTTTGTTCAGAATCTAAACCAGTGGAGAAGCTTTCCTTGCAGCCTAAACAGTGTCAGTCAGAGCAAAAGTGTTTAGGGTTGTAGGTTGGTCTGTGCCAGCTCTGATCTCAGATCCCTGGTGGCAGCATCACCATGTGTTTCTTGGCAAATGTATTTGTTGGCGATATGCAGAGCCCCCTCAGGCATGGGGTCCAGGACACGGACCTCTCTTGTCAGAGACAAAGTAAGGCTTTCTACTTGAAAGTAGAAAATGTTAGTCACTCAGTCGTGTTCAACTCCTGGTGACTCCATGGACTGTATTCTGCCAGGCTCCTCTGTCCATGGAATTCTCCAGGCAAAAATACTGGAGTGGATTACCATTCCCTTCTCCAGGGGATCTTCCCCATCCAGGGATAGAACCTGGGTCTCCTGCATTGTAGGCGGATTCTTTACTGTCTGAGCCCCTGGGGAGGCCCTTGGCTGCATGTGTATCTGGGAATGGGGTATAGCTTAGCAAGCTGACGTATGCTTCTAATCATCTTATGTGATTGCTGGGGCCCTGGGAAGCTTACACTTACCGTTACAACCACCTTGGTTCTGTGGGAAAACTGGGAGGTGATTTATAGCCTCTCCTGACTTGTTCCGCCCCTTGCTGATGCCCTCGCCCTCTGTCCATCTGATGTCTTCTGCCTGTGCCTTGGCAGCCCTAGACATGCCAGCGGGTTCTGCCATTCACCCAGTCCCTACATTCAGGTGTCCCGCTGAATTTCACAGGATCTTCTTTGCAGATCCTCTTTATCAGAAATCATGGCAAGTGATCTCCTTTCTGAAGAGAAAGTATGAAAAGAATAAGTGTTCCAACTCTAAGACTCCAAGGTTTCTTCAAGAAGTCACCCCGGCCTTTCCCTCCAGTGGCTCCACAGATCATCCTCTAGGTCAGGGTTCCCAATCCCTGGGCTGTGGATTAGTCTGCAGCCTGTTAGGAACCCGGCGGCACAGGAGGAAGAGGTGAGTGCTGGGAGAGTTGGGAGAATGTAGCTTCATCTACCACTCCCCATCGATCGCATTACTGCCTGAACGATACCCTCCACCCACTCCCACCTCCCCCCCATCCCCATCCACGGAAAAATTGTCTTCTACAAAACTGGTGCCAAAAGGGGTGGGGACCACTGTTCTAGGTGGAGTAGGATATCTAATTGACTTCTGATACTCCCTCCTGCTACTGCTGCTGCTAAGTCGGTTCAGACGTGTCCGACTCTGTGCGATCCCAGAGACGGCAGCCCACCAGGCTCCCCCATCCCTGGGATTCTCCAGGCAAGAACACTGGGGTGAGTTGCCATTTCCGTCTCCAGTGCATGAAAGTGAAAAGTGAAAGTTGCTCAGTTGTGTCTAACTCCTAGCGACTCCATGGACTGTAGCCCACCAGGCTCCTCCGTCCATGGGGTTTTCCAGGCAAGAGTACTGAAGTGGGGTGCCATTGCCTTCTCTGATACTCCCTGCCCCCAGCCAATGTTTTTGTCTCATCCGTGATTGGTCCTTATTCAGTCTATCTATACATCTGTATTTATGTCTGTTCTCTGACCCAGGGAGAGTTTTGTTGTAGCAAAGGGAAAAAAGTAAGACTGATGTCTTACTTTTGTGAATTGACCTCTCAACCTATCATCACAATTAACAGATTATCAACTTCTCCACTACCTCTCTTTGGTGGTAATAAGAGGGGAGGTAAAAATGGATAGTTTTAGCTCCCCAAAATAACTTTGAAAAGTCAATCCAACTGGTTGACTGCTCTGAGTCAATCATGGCCTCTGATGTTATAAAACCCACCCTTCCATAAAATTCCTGGAAGGATACTTTTAAACATGATACTTTATTTCTATTTGTTTAAGTGAAAGGATCCCTTAACACTCCCTAGGAAAATCTGTTCTCTACGTTGCAATCTTGCTGCTAGCAGGAATCTTCCCTGTATTTACCACAAATGAAGACATTCAGAAACCAAAAGGACTGGAAGAGAAACCCTAATAACAAAGCATGTATCATTTAAATACAAATTCTGTTCTGAAAAATCAGAGTTGAGAATCTTTGCTTTTCCCAAGCATCTATTCGGTAGGATTGAAGACAAAAATAGCTGAATATAATTTTTTATCCCTGTGGCATTATGTTAATGCTCACTTTTGAAACACAAGGTTGAGAAATTATACTTTTCATCTGCTTCAATATCTGTGGGGACACCAGGATTGTAGAAATTTCTGCCTGTCAAACCCCTCTCTCCTGATTAGAAGCTCCTGGAGGTATCTGGTTGAGCACACAGGCAAAATAGAGAGTGCAGAAACCAAGGTTTGGCTCTGGGCACAGGGCACCATGCCAAGAGGGCACTGCCATTCCTGGTTGATAACAGGCACTGGAAGAGACTTAGAAATTTTGAGGAAGTCCCTCCAAAGTATGGGCCCCACATTGCCAGATCTAGGTAAGGTACTGTACTAATGACTGCTATGGGATCCACAGGTTTGCATCAGGTGTAGACATAAACATAAAGGAGAGCTGGCAGCAACACTACTGATCTTGGGTTAGAAGGGAGTCCTTTGTTTTTATTCTGTTTCACTTTTCCCAACAATATTTATCATGTGCTGTGGACCAGGCATTACTGTAGATGATGAGTGTTGGTAGTAAACATGCCCTCAAGAAGTTTACCATCTGGCACCATGTTTTAAAATCCTAGCTATTAATTAGAATTATTTTGGAGAGCTCTTGAAAAATATTTGCTCCCAAGTTCCACCCCAAACCAATCTATTCACATATTCAGGGGGCAGGGCCCAAGCACCAGAATGCTTTATAATTCCCCAGGGGATTCTAAGGTGCAGTCAGAATTGAGAACTACTGACATAGGAGGTTGGTGATGGACAGGGAGGCCTGGCGTGCTGCAGTTCATGGTGTCGCAAAGAGTCAGACACGACTGAGCAACTGAACTGAACTGAACTGGACATAGGAGATAAAAAATGATTCTGAATGAATGCATATCTCCTGCTACTGTTCTCCATGGCCTGTGCTCTAGCCCAGCAGACTGAATTCCTTTAAAAATGTGGACAGGCTCTGTTACAGGGCTGTTTGCTTGGTGAGTTCTTTCAGCCACTGGAGGTCTGTGAGGGCCCTCCTATGCTATCATGAATCCACCCAAGGCTTGTTCACCAGCTGACTGTGGTGGACCAGGCTTTGTATCACATTGGGTGGTGGGGAAGATCACTTCTTTCATGGCTTCCATGCTTTGTGTTGGCCTAGAATATAACACCAGGTGGACTCCAAAGCCTATAAAGCAGCTTCTCAAACCACACACAAACTTTTCCAAAATGTAATATTTCATTTGAATCAATTATGAAACCAAATCTCTGCCATGTTCTGCTAGACAATTCATATATTTTAATTATCTGTCAGCTTTTTGGAATTTAAGGCCTACTCAGGCCTTTTTAAACTACTAAATGCTTGCCTACTTAGAAACTCAAAGGTTTATAGTTTGTTTCAAAGGAATTTTAGAAAGGGTGTGCTTGTTCTCAGTCCTGTCTGCCTCTTTGCATCTCCATGGACTGTAGCCCACCAGGTTCCTCTGTCCATGGAATTTTTCAGGCAAGAATACTGGAGTGGGTTGCCATGCCCTTCTCCAGGGGATCTTCCTGACAGGGAGATCAAACCCATGTCTCCTGCATCTCCTGCACTGCAGGCAGATTCTTTACCACTGAGTTATTGGGGAAATAACTTCCCCCTTAGAAGTTATAAATTCCCCTTAGAAGGGGAAGCCATATATATTTACTTAATTGCTTTTAGACAGTTCTTACATATACATACTTCACTTTATTTCATAATTCTATTGATAATTCCCTCAAATAAAGTTGTCTGTCATAGGCAGCCTGGCTGACTCTCTGACATGTAGTACAGATATTTCCTCTTGGTATCTGCTATGTTTGTCCTTCACTGGGCTGCCAAATGCTGACTAAAATCATTAGTCAGCTCCCAGCAGGGTTTCTCCTCTTGCATTCAGACTGGCCAGCTATCTCCATCTTTCCATCATATTTAGTTAGCATCTTTTGTGCTTTGTGTAACTGTAAACAGTATTTTTAATAAATCATAAAAAGTGACATAATTTTAAACATACAATTTAATAACCCATGAAAATAGAGTCAGGAAAATAAAAAGAAAAAAATGTCTGTTGTTTGGAGTCATCATTTCTTTTTATTTTCCTCTGGAGGGTGAGAGTGGAGATGATTTCTAATGAAGCTCTCTCATGCAATTGGAAAATTCCCGCAGCTGCAAAGCTGGCTGTCTCAGCCACCGAGCTGACAAAGATTTCCTTGCATGAAGGAAAGTCAAGAAGAACGAAGCCCTACTTCTTTCCAAAGTGATATTATGCAGGTTTTAAAAATATGTCATCAGAGAAAAACTTGGCAAGGACTTCTGGGTTCTGCTGTTGATGTCAGTCTCAGCAGTTAGGCTCAGATGGGACCCTAGTGTGATTTCATGAATTCATTATCCTTCCGATGAAATTCACGGCCGTCTCTGGCGTGTCAGTCTCTGTGCTCCACACTCATGGTTCTCTCTGGTGGGAGGCAAGAAGTGGTTGGGGTTCTACAGTAAGAAGTTAGTTGATATCCACTGAATACTGTGGCCAGGCCTCTGAAGTCATGCATGTAGGAATACAAAGAGTTCATAGACATTTTTCCTCAGTGCCTCACTGAGGAGCTGAATTTGGATGAAAACTCCCTCCCATTGTTGCAAATACAAGCTGTGATGGAGGGAATATTTGTCTTTTCCCAAGTTCATATGCTGTAATCCCCTCAGTATGACGGTGATAGAAGTAGGACCAGTGGGGAGCAATTAGGTCATGAGAAAGGAGCCCTTATAAATGGGATTTTGTGTGTGCTCAGTCGCTAAGTTGTGTCCAACTCTTTTGGACTCTTTTGGGAGTCCATGTGGCTCCCATGGACTGTAGCCCAAGAGGATCCTCTATCTATGAGATTTTCCAGGCAAGAATTCTGGAGTGGGCTGCCTCCTCCAGGATGAATGGGACTAGTGACCTCATAAACGAGACCCCTGAGGGCCCTCTTCCCCTCTTCCCACCACGTGAGGACACAGTGGGAAGTCAGTTGTCTGCAACCTGGAAGAGGACGCTCACTGGACCCTAAACATCCTAGCACCATGATCTTGGAAGTCTAGCTCCCAGAATTGTGACAAGAGATTTCTGTTGTGTTTAAGCCACTGGTCTATGATGCTTTATTTTAGCAGCCAAAGCTAAGACACAACCTACCTGAATTTTTAGAAATAGAAATAAAAAACTGGTATAGAAGGGAAGTATACAGTTGAGAAGTCATGAGTAAAATGACTCTTTGGTTCTCTTTAAATGAGAGTGTCATTTTTACATAAATCTAGCCTTCTTTCAGGAGAAGGCAATGGCAACCCGCTCCAATAGTCTTGCCTGGAAAATCCCATGGATGGAGGAGCCTGGTGGGCTGCAGTCCATGGGGTCGCTAAGAGTCTGACACGACTGAACGACTTCACTTTCACTTTTCACTTTCATGCATTGGAGAAGGAAATGGCAACCCACTCCAGTGTTCTTCCCTGGAGAATCCCAGGGATGGGAGCCTGGTGGGCTGCCATCTATGGGGTCCCACAGAGTCGGACACGACTGATGTGACTTAGCAGCAGCAGCAGCTGCCTTCTTTCTCTGCCATAAAGGTCTCTTGATGATCATGGCCCAGATACTTGAGACTGGACCCCAGTATTGTTACCATTGTTTATAAATTGTATTCATTACTGCCATATAAATACATTATGAATATTAACATTTCCTATATTTGTGTATGTTTTATAAAATGTGGAGTAAAAGATTGAATGGGAAATTTGAAGAATTTCTTTCTACATCCTGATAAATTTAGCACATTGCCTATTTATTGTACCTTTTCAATTAGATTCATTCAGTAATTATACTTTAAAACTTTTTATAGTGGAAATGTAAAAAAAAAAATAATAGGCATGAAAGTGCAATAAATCCCATGTACCCATCATTGAGTTTTAATGATTATCAATTTATGATCAATTTTATTTCATCTCTACCCCCATATCTCTTGTCTAAATTATTTTGAGACAAATCCCACATATAAAAATTTTTAATTAAATTATATTATACTCCACATAACATAAAAAAAATGAGTGAAAGGGAAATTGAGAAAGAAAAAGAGAAAATGAATGAAGAAAGAAAGGAGGAAGGGAGAGGATGAAAGCATAGTTTGTTTATTATTTTATTCTTGCAAATGTAAATTCAAACGAATAACAAGAGTTTGATCTGGTGCAAGTTAGTTTGCTTTAATTTGGAAATGATCCCAATTAATGAGTATTTACCTTCAAAGAGTTCAGTTCTGCTGAGAATCCACTGACCCTGATGCCTGTGTTTAGATGGAATTCAGATGGAATTCAGACTCTGTAGGAGTATGTGCTGTTACCTAGAATGGTGGACAACATGGAACCAGAACCATTGCACTCTGAGTTTCCTTGCCACTTAATAAACAAACAAAATAAAACTCAGTATTTCTCTACCTATGGCTTTATTTTGTTGTGTTTTCATTTTGGCTAAAATCACATCCATAATCAGGTAGCCTTCCTATAGTCTCAGATACAGGTAATTATTCCCTCAGCTCACAAATAAAGGACCCCATTCTTGTGGTCACTGGGTAAAAACACATGGGTTTATCCTGAGGCAAAGGATAAACCTTATCCTGAAGCGAGTTTTACTAATTGACCTTGGACTCTGCTGACCTCCAGAGGGAGCCCTATGGCAGTCAAATCTGAGACTCACCCATGAAAGGTCAAAATTAGTTTGAATTACCAAGGCAATATTTATGGAGTGTGGCAACATTTCTGATAACCTAACTCACATGTTGGCATTCAATAGTAGCAATTTTAGAATAGCAAGCAACTTAAGTAAGCAATCTGGTGCCATGCCAGTGTAGCCTCATGAACCTATTGACAGGAGCAAGTATTCAAGCATAACACTCTCTAATACAACCATTTGCCTCTCTTTTGTTTTTCCAAATAGCAATCACAGGGTCCAGCCAACTGTATTACTTGGGAAATTCTTTGCGCTGAAGACATGCAGTAAGTTAGAGTAACATGACTCTGAACTGCTTAAAAATACTGCCTTGATGGTACATTAGGATGTGTGTGTTAGTCGCTCAGTCATGTCTGACTCTTTGCAACCCCACAGACTGTAGCCCACCAGGCGTCTATGTCCATGGATTCTCTAGGCAAGAGTACTGGAGTGGATTGCCATTCCTTTCTCCAGAGGATCTTCCCGACCCAGGGACCAAACCCTGGTCTCCTGCATTGCAGGCAGATTCTTGGATATACATGTTAAATAAGCCATTGTGAGATTCTGAAACTCAACATTCTCATCCACACAGTATCTTTGGTGGAAGGAAGAGTTATTTGGGGGAAAAAAAAAAAAAAAAAACTACCACTGGCTGATATAAAGGAGCAAGGATCTGTTATTTAAAAGCGTAGAAAATCTAAAGTCTTAACACTAGTTCAGATTGAATTGCATTAAGGTTTCTGTGTCTCATAGTTTTCTGTGTCTGCATTCTATCATATCAAGGGCCTTGAGTCTTATGCTCTGGCAATGAGAGTGATGAATACTATGGCTTTGTATTTATATAATACTTGTGCTTCAGAACAGTCTGCTGCTGCTGCTAAGTCGTGTCAGTTGTGTCCGACTCTGCGCGACCCTGTAGACAACAGCCCACCAGGCTCCCCTGTCCCTGGGATTCTCCAGGCAAGAACACTGGAGTGGGTTGCCATTTCCTTCTCCAATGCATGAAAGTGAAAAGTGAAAGTGAAGCTGCTCAGTTGTGTCCGACTCTTAGCTACCCCATGGACTGCAGCCTACCAGGCTCCTCCGTCCATGGGATTTTCCAGGCAAGAGTACTGGAGTGGGTCACCAGTGCCTTCTCTGTCAGAACAGTCTAAAGACCCTCAAAGAGTAGGTAAACCTGTTAACTAGATATCATACATACTTTTGAAACAAGGCAGATTATTATTAAACAAGTAACTCACTTGTGAGCTAATGTATAATGTATGATGCTTTTTAAACATGGTTCAATTGAAAGAAGAATAAGGAAATTTCTCCTGTAAACTGAGAACCACTTAGATTATAAAACTGATATTTTATTATTAGAATTCATAGCTTTCTGAGAATTCTAATCATAAAATATCAATTTTTCCAGTATCACCCCAAAGCAATAAGATCAACTGTCTGATAAGACTGACAAGATCAACTGTCTAAGTGTGACATGCCATTCTACTCTATTCTTCTGGGAGTACAAAGCCACAGGATAGGCAGAAAGGATATGGGAGAGAAGAACTTAAATCAAGGAAACTGGTAGCACCATTGTGGCATCAGAGAGAGCTGATAAATGAAGAAGCTTGGCTTTCAGAGGATTCTAATTCATTTTTAAACAATCTGCAAGCAAAAATGCCAAATATTATTCACCTGTTTCTTGACCCAACCAGATTTCACCTTTTGCATTCTGACTTCTTGCTTTTTCTTATAAGCAAAAAGCAAAGTACAACATGCCCATTATGAATTACTAACCTGGTGGTGTGTCTGGCATATGGCTGATACAGCTGACGTTATTTCATGTACTCCTATGACATGCTCCTTTCAGCTACACTCGCTTATTTCCAATGGAAATTGGAGAGTCAAAACACAGTCCTCTGAGAGCAGAAGTGTAACTAAACAGGCAGTGTAAGAGCATGCTCTTGACTCAGTTGCAGGGCCACTGCCCAGGACTCACTCAATGATGCACGACAGTTGGACACAGAGAAACCAGGTTCAAGGTTACACAATACAAGCTCTAGGGCCAGAAAGCTGGCTGATAGCCTCTATGGTCAGCTGAGCATTCCTTTTCTTGTCTTTTTTCCAGCTTCACATCCATTCATGAGTAAGAATGATGGAGGCATCAAGCGGGCTTCGTTGAAACACTAGACCTTACATTAGGATAAATGTAGATGCTAGTCTCCAAGCAACATTTCTCAGTGAGAAACCTACAGAAAGAAAAACATTTAAGAGACATAGCGACCAAATACAATGTGTGGACTTCTGGGTCCCAATTTGAACAAAATAATACCTGGATATTTAATTACACTAAGGAATCATGCTTAATTATTAAAGGGGTGACACTTTTATTATGGTTCCATTTTTCAAAGTCCTAGCATTTTAGGAAGACATGTTGAAATATGTATGAATGCAATGATGTCTGGGATGCTTCAAGTGGTGGAGTGAGGCGGAAAGGGGTTGTGATGAAACACAGATTTGCAACAAGATTATGCATAAGCTACTAATGACTAACTCTAACCAATGAGTGCACAGGACTTATTATGCTATATTCTTTTTTCTTATTCAGATAGATAGGTAGGTAAAATATTTCTCGTTATAAAACACTTTTAAAAATATCAATTTTTCCCAAGGGCTTGCTTGTAGTTTTGTGGGGAATTTGATTTACTTATATAATAATAGGTTTAGTGAGACCCATAATCTGATAGAATATCAATAGCTTTATGTAACTCAGCAAAACAATACCTCAGTCCCCTACCATGATCATTGTGAAGCAGGAAATAAATACCAGCCATTTAAAGCAGAAACTATGGTTCTCTAGTAAATAAAAGAATTCTTTTATTTCAGTGGAATCCTTTTATTTCAGTGTAGCTAAGCACTTCTATAAGCTGTTACACTCTGAGTTACTTAAAAAACTGCAATAGATGAATTATATATTGAAATTATATATATACATAGTAAAAGCAGCTTGATAAAAATAGTAAGAATTATGAAAGAGCAATCACGCATTCTGTAAGAGCTTTCATAGCTCAGAGTACTCTTGGGAAGCTCTTAGGTACCTCAAAGTAAAATGAGGATTCCCACCAAGATCTGACTACGAGGTAAACTTCTAGTTAGGGTGTCAACTAGATACCCTAGCTGTTAGCACCAGTTTCCAAATGTGCCCTGGAAGATGCAGGTTCCAGACTCTGTGGCTAAACAGCTCTGCCTTTCCCTTTGTCCTGGCCCACAACCTCATTTCTGAATATGTAAGACCTGTGAGTCTTGAAGGGCAGGATCTACCAGCATTCATTAAAATTTCAGGGGTAGCAGTTCCCAAGTTCCATGAAGGGTGTTCAGGATTTGTTTTCAAGCTGTAATGAAATATGCTATTATATGCTATAATATAAACGATTTTCAACATTTCAGTAAAGTGTGCTATTTCAGCACAAGAAAACACTGGAAATAGCTTTGTCTTATGATCTGAAAATAGTATCTAAGGGGAAACAGATCCGTGGAAAGATAATGTTTTCTGTGTTTATTTTTCTTCCCGAATTCCAAATAATTGCTTTGGCAGGTGGCTCTAAAGCTGCCCCTTTCTGAAGACTCAGAGGTGTTTACAGAAGTTAAAAGTTCTAGCAGTACATTTCCATGAGCTCATTAGCAGTTCTCTTAGATTTCACGTACACAAGTGAATAGCCATGCTGTAAAAACTCCTGCTTTAAGGTTTCCTTTTAATTACAAACAAAACAGCAGAAGTCAGATATGTGATTACTGCAACATCAGGGCATCTTTTCAGAATCCTGCTTTGGTCACTATCATTCAAAGCAACTCTAAATGCCATTTTCGCCTGCCTCTTTATGCTAATCAGCCTAGCCCACTCGGCTCCTCCTTCTTCCAGCCTCCCTTAAGAACTGTTCACTTTCAGCGGTCACGGAGGGAAACTCAGACCAGGCTTAGAAATCTCTTGATTTAACTCAGTAGCACTTTTTCTTTCCTTTGTGTATGGGTTAATCTGCAGTCATCTCTAAATACTCAGGACATTAGATTCACATCCACAGAAGGAGTCAATAATTGCAAAACTATAATCTGTTAGAAAAAGGGTTACTTCACAGGATTTTACACTGTAAGAGGGGAAGTTTCAATGTGCTTTGAAATAAAAGAAGAATTAGTTGTACTTTTAATCTTCATGTGTAGGAGAAGCTACAAGTTGGTAAATATTTATTTCAAGAATCATGACTAGGAAGCACTTGGAAATGTATTAGAGAAGTAAATGTTTTTCCAGGCAAGGACAGGATCTGCTTGTACCTCTGTAGTTCTGGGTAACGTGTGACACCGTTCTAGGTGACAGGCCAAGAGAAGGGATACCCTACTATCCTGGATCCACAGCCATACTGCCAGTACCCTGTCTACCATGCAAAGAAAAGGCAGTAGCCACCTGTTCAACAGTGTGCACACCTGTAGACTGAAGCTTCCTCAGGAGCAGCAACATCAAGGTGAGTCAGTCAAGCTAATGGGTGGTGTGTTTTGTGACCTCCTGTCCATTTGGATTCTTGGAAGGATGGTGGGCTGGGGAAGTACCTGTTGTGAAATGCTTTGCAATCTTTCATTTTTAAATTTTGAGAATAGACATAACAGTGACGCCTAAGGGTGAGTTTACTTGCATTCACTGTTGGTTTTTAAAGGGCTACAGAAGACCATAGAAAATGCCTAGTCCTTGGAGCTGTCATTCTGAAACTTATGTGGTTACATTTCTAGCCACTGTCATTTTTCTAGAGTATTCTGGATTTTGTGTAATTCAAAACACCTATCTAGGCAAGGCTGAATCATCTACAGGGGGAATTTGCTAAGAATGGCTTTAAGTTAGTCTGGACATTTTCCCTTGTCCGACCACTACTGGTACCCTTTTGGATTTAGAGCCCAATCTTGTCTAAATCTCTGGCTCATTCATTTATGGGCGAAAAAAATACATTCTTGGGTCTTTCCCTCTTATGGCTCTGGAACAAATGGAGACAGACAGGGGAAAGTGTCACATTTCACAAGATGGGCACTCATTCAGACTGAACTGTCTACCTTGCAGCCATTTTCACCATCAGTCTTAAAACTTCAGATCCACTGCTCAGCCAGCTGCATCAATTAGCAGCAGATGGTTGATATGAATAGACAGGATGATCCCTCAGTCCATTCCGTCAGGGACACCAGGGACAGTTGTAGAAAAGGCTGGATGTCATGGATGACATCACCCTCCAGATGTTAAGGATTTACCCCAGACATTTCTAACTTCTCAATACCCTCACAGGCAAACGGATCTGGCTACAAGCTCTTTCTTTTTCTACAGACACAGTTTTAGATTTCAGTAGCATGGAGTGTGTTGTCTGAAGGGCTGAAACTTCCCATTTGTAAGGTGGCATCTGTGTCCTAGCATTCATGTGAATGTGTCAAGCTACCTCCCTGCTTCAGTCTCTGGACTTCATGCTGTCCAAGGCTTAGCACAGGGTGGGTAGAAAATACTTCATATTAAGTGAAAATAGCAAAAAATTTTAAGACCCTTATGAACCATCATGACTTCCATAAATCATTTTGAACTAACTGCCTTAGAATGTAAAGTCCTAGGATGTGCCAGGGTTTAATCACAGCACTGTAAAATGGACTTGCTCCTCTATTAATGGACAATTCTAATTCATTTTAGGTTTTTTTGTTTGCTATTCATTTTGTTTGAAATGTTGAAAGCTACCTTCCACCTCTCACAATTGTTGATGTAATATTTACTACAGAAATCTTGCTAGGGGGAGCATAAAGGAGACGGTAAAAATCACCTACAAAAATTACCACCTAAACAGATGCTATTAACATTTTAATGTATGTCTTCTAGCCTCTCTTCTTTGCACATGTATAGATTATTCTTTTACTTAATTTTTAAAAGCAATATAGACTTATTTTGTACCTAAAGTTTGCAAACTATTTTTTAACTCAACAATTGAGTATGAACAAATTCCCATGTCATCATATATTCTTTTACAACCTTATTTTTAATAGTTGCATACTATTCCTTCACATGAATACAGGTAAATTCTTTCAGGTAATTCACTACTGCTGGATAGCTCAGTGATTTCTAATTTTTCACTATTACAAGAAACACTTGTTTAACATACACTAATGGATAAATTGTTGCTGAGATGAAATTATTCTTTCGGAAAACATCTCAGAAGTGGAATTTTGAAGTCAAATGATGTGCATATTTTTAAAGATTTTTTTTTGGAAGGGGATAAATGGCCTTCTATTCAGCAGTGTAGAGATATAGTCTCAGTAATACCGGGTATTAATTTCAAGTTGTTTTTTCCAATTTTGTAAGTGGAAAATAGGATCCCACTGTTGTCTTAATTTAAGGCAGTTTGTCTTGATGGTCTCTCCCTTACTGGCCATATCCAGAGCAGCCTGAAAATATCACTGTGATGACATACTTCCCAAAATATCAACAAGATTAGAAGTCTGGTCTATTTCTCAAACCAAAGGTTTTGCCTAGAATATTTTGAAAGCAACTATATTCTTCCACAACTGGGTCTCAAAATATCTGCCCACATAAACCACAATCCATAAAGTTGTGAAGCATGCTAGTTCAATTCAGACTGGCCATTGACTGCTACAAGAAATGTCCTCTAGAGATCTGAGTTGACACTTGGGCAGACACTGGGCAGAGTTTGCCTTCCAGTTATAGTTCTGGAGTTTATAAGCATTTATTCAGTGTAATGGTTCTGACTTTGCCATCAAGCTCTATTTGTACCTTGTTCTTAAGCAAAGTTCAGCAAAGGCCCAAGTAAGCAAAGCCATTTGTTTCAGAGTGAGGGCTGGCTGTGGATTTATTCACTGAGGTATTCTGAGTGAGTGGCTTTGGCCTATCCCAGCCAGACTAAGATTCCAGCATACAGATTAGGATTAATGGACCTTCAACTCTTCTGCAGCATGAACAGATTCAACACATATGCACTTTCCAATCCTCCATGCTAGAGGCTAAAGTTCTTTATGTTAAGTCTGAGGTATTTAATGCTTTCTACCTAGTCACTCACAAAACATGCTTTTTTCAGTGATCACATAAATAAAGTCACCTATTCTTCAGCAGTTATCTGGACAATGACTATGCAGAACGCTGTGCCAGATGCTGGGGAAGTATGCTGAAATAAGCTAACTAAGCCACGTACTTTCCTGTCCACATAGACTTTATTTCCACTGCATGGAAACAGGTGCTATACTAGTCCAGAATGGAAGCCCAGAAAACTACTCTTTCTGCTGTCACTTCTTCTGAGATAGTTCAGATCCATCTGTCTGTAACATCCATCTGAGATCACATTTGTAGACATTAATTTATATGTCTATAAAGACTCAACACAACGTTCAGTACACATTACCTGTCCTAGACGGAATAAGTTTTACAATGCTTTGAAGTTCACAGAGTAGCATCACAGACATTATTTAATTATACACACGTGTATATATATAAACATGCATATACATGTATGTAATGTGTCTGTATACATGCAGGCATGTATGACTTGTGTGTGTACACATGTACGTATACATCTTATTGTACTGTTTCTCTGAAGAACCTTGACCAATATACTACTTCACCTGATTATTATGAGAATTAAATGAGATAATGTCTGTGAAAGACACTTTGTTAACCTCAAAGCATGTACATATATACATACTCTATGTGTACATGCTGTGCTGTGCTTAGTCGCTCAGTCATGTTCGACTCTTTGCGACTCCATGGACTATAGCCCGCTAAGCTCCTCTGTCCATGGGGGTTCTCCAGGCAAGAACACTGGACTGGGTTGCTGCCCTCTTCCAGAGGATCTTCCCAACCCAGGGATCGAACCCAGGTCTCCCACATTGCAGGCAGATTCTTTACTGTCTCAGCCACTGGGGAAGCCCCTATGTGTATATATGTGTGTGTATATTTGTATATGTATGTGTGTGTTGGTTGCTCAGTTGTGTCCAACTCTGAGACATCATAAACTGTAGCCCACAGTGCTCATCTGTCAATGGAATCCTCCAGACCAGAATACTGGGGTGGGTAGCCTTTCCCTTCTCCAGGGGATCTTCCTGACCCAAGGATTCCTGCATTGCAGGGTCTCCTGCATGGCAGGCAGGTTCTTTACTGAGCCATCAGGGAAGCCCCATCAATAAATTTGTATATAGATATAGATATAGATATAGATATAGATATAGATATAGATGGGCTTCCTTGGTGACTCAGCTGGTAAAGAATCCTCCTGCAATGCGAAAGACCTGGGTTTGATCCCTGGGTTGGGAAGATACCCTGGAGAAGGGAAAAGCTACCCACTCCAGTATTTTGGCCTGGAGAATTCTATGGACTGTATAGTCCATGGGGTCGCAAAGAGCTGGACATGACTGAGCAACTTCCACTTTGTACTTTTGTAGATGTAGATACAGAAAGACACAGATATAGAGAGAGGGAGAGAGGTTATTTTTAAGGGACTGACTCACACGATTATGGAGGCTGGCAAGTCAAAAGTCTGTTGTGTGGGTCAGCAGGTTGGAGACCAATGTGAGGATCTAACCAATGTTTCAGTTGAAGTCCAAAGGTTGTCTGCTGGCAGAATCCCCTCTTTCCCAGGAGAGGTCAATCTTTTGTTTTAGTCAGGCTTTCAGCTGATTGGATGAGGCCCACCAAAATTATGGAGGGCAATCTACTTTACTCAAAGTTCACCAGTTTAAAAGTAAGTCTTGTTCAAAACACTCTCACAGAAACATCGGGAATAACGTCTGACCAACTATCTGGCATTGTGGTGCAGCCAAGTAGACCCAAAATTAACTACTACAGGAAAGCATCATTATCCTCATTTTTAAAGATGTGGAAACTGAGAATCTTCAAAGTCAAGTGATTTCTCCAAGGTCACCTGGTTATTAAAAGCTATGTTCAATGTACTGTTTGCTCTATGTCACTGTCTTATAAAATCCACAATTCCTAGTATTACAATATTAAGTTTTTTCATTGGTCCATATTAGAAAACCTCTGCAGATCCAAGAGGCATTGGAATACCTCCTGATTTTCTTTGTATGTTCTGATACCAATTTTTTGACACCAGCAGGGTGTCCTACAATTTAGTTCAATTCTAACATGACTCAGAGTTAGCAAAAACATCAAGAGTTAGGGGCTCAGTCTCACAAGACTGTTCCCCTTCAAATACTGGTTACAACTTTCAGGTGTCTCCAAGATACTTACATTTCTGCCTGGCCCACTACACATTCAAGGTCTCTCACAACCTCTCAGGTTTTAAAGTTTGCTAGAACAATTCTGGCACCCCACTCCAGTACTCTTGCCTGGAAAATCCCACGGACAAAGGAGCCTGGTGGGCTGCAGTCCATGGGGTCGCTAAGAGTCGGACACGACTGAGCAACTTCACTTTCAATTTTCACTTTCATGCATTGGAGAAGGAAATGGCAACCCACTCCAGTGTTCTTGCCTGGAGAATCCCAGGGACGGTGGAGCCTGATGAGCTGCTGTCTATGGGGTCACACAGAGTCGGACACGACTGAAGCGACTTAGCAGCAGCAGCAGAACAATGCACAGAACTCAGGAGAGCTCTATACTCATGATTGCCATGTTATTATAAAGGACACAAATGAACGGCCAAAAAAAAAAAAACAAAACAACAACAACAACAAATGAATGGCCAAATGAAGAGATACCTAGGGCAAGGTTAGGAAAGTCCAGAGCACAGGAATCTGGACTCTCAAGAGTCTTCTCCAATATCACAGTTCAAAATACAGAGCACAGGAATGGGTGCACCACTCTCCCAGGACATCAGTAAGTTCAACGACCAGGAAGCTCCACTGAGCTTGGTGTCTGGAATTTTTATATAGGATTTCATAATGTGGGCATGGTTGATTACATTATTGATCATTATTAAACTCAGTCTCCAGAAGACCTCCATACATTTCTGTTTTTCTTTCACCAAAAAGGAACTTCAAATAGACAATTTTGTTCTATCTGCAAAGCCTTTAAAGTCACAGACTGGTATTAATAGAAACAAATATAGACCATTTAAAAATTATCAGAAAGGGGAAAACTCATATTCTATTTGTTTATCATGTTCAAACTCACACCCAGGACAGAAATCTTTTCCATAATAAGCCTTCCTAATAGATGGCACATATGTGAGGATTTGGAAAATAAATGTAGTCACTTAAACTTCATTTTTCCCACCAATACACATTAGGATGGCTATTATTAAAAAAAAAAGAAAAAACAGAAAACAATAGTGTGGTTAAGAGTGGAGAAATTAGAACCTTTATGCTCTGTTGGTGGGAAAGTAAAATCATGCATCTGCTGTGGACAATAGTATGGTAGTTCCTTGAAATTTTAAAATAGAATTATCCTATGAGTCAGAAATTATACTTCTGGGTATATACGTCAAAGATGGGAAAGCAGGGACTCAAACAGATACTTGCTCACACAATAGCCAAAAGGTATAGGCAGCCCATGTGTTCATCAACACATGAATGGATAAACAAAATACATACAGTGCATTATTCAGTTCAGTTCCTCAGTCATATCCAACTCTTTGCAACCCCATGGACTGTAGCATGCCAGGCCTTCCTGTCCATCACCAACTCCTGGACCTTACTCAATTTCATGTCCATCCAGACAGTGATACCATCCAACCATCTCATCCTCTGTCATCCCCTTCTCCTCCCACCGTCAATCTTTCCCAGCATCAGGGTCTTTCCCAATGAGTCAGTTCTTCACATCAGGTGGCCAAAGTATTGGCGTTTCAGCTTCAGCATCAGTCCTTCCAAAGAATATTCACAACTGATTTCCTTTAGGATGGATTGGTTGGATCTCCTTGCAGTCCAAGGGACTCTCAAGAGTCTCCTCCAACATCACAGTTCAAAAGCATCAAAGCTTTGGTGTTCAGCTTTCTTTATGGTCCAACTCTCACATCCATACGTGACTACTGGAAAAACCATTGCTTTGACTAGACAGCCCTTTGTTGGCAAAGTAATATCTCTGTTTTTTAATATGCTGTCCAGGTTGGCCATAGCTTTTCTTCCAAGGAGGAAGCATCTTTCAATTTCATGGCTGCAGTCACCATCTGCAGTGATTTTGGAGCCCCCAAAAATAGTCAGCCACTGTTTCCACTGTTTCCCTATCTATTTGCCATGAAGTCATGGGACTGGTTGCCATGATCTTAGTTTTCTGAATGTTGAGCTTTAAGCCAACTTTTTCACTCTCCTCTTTCACTTTCATCAAGAGGTTCTTTAGTTCTTCTTCGCTTTCTGCATAAGGATGGTATCATCTGTGTATCTGATGTTATTGATATTTCTCCTGGTAATCTTGATTCCAGCTTGTGCTTCTTCAGTCCAGCATTTCGCATGATGTACTCTGTATATAAGTTAAGTGAGCAGGATCACAATATATAGGCTTGACGTATTCCTTTTCCTATTTGGAACCAGTCTGTTGTTCCACGTCCAGTTCTAACTGTTGCTTGTTGACCTGCATACAGATTTCTCAGGAGGCACATAAGGTGGTCTAGTATTCCCATCTCTTGAAGAATTTTCCACTGCTTGTGATCCACACAGTCAAAGGCTTTGGCATAGTCAATAAAGCAGAAGTGGATGTTTTTCTGGAACTCTCTTGCTTTTTCAATGATCCAACTGATGTTGGCAATTTGATCTCTGGTTCTTCTGCCTTTTCTAAATCCAGCTTGAACATCTGGAAGTTCATGGTTCACATACTGTAGAAGCCTGGCTTGGAGAATTTTGAGCATTACTTTGCTAGCATGTGAGATGAGTGCAACTGTGTGGTAGTTTGAGTATTCTTTGGCATTGCCTTTCTTTGGGATTGGAATGAAAATGGGTATATATGTCATTTCTTTTCCAGTCCTATGGCCACTGCTGAGTTTTCCAAATTTGCTGGCATATTGAGTGCAGCACTTTCACAGCATTATCTTTTAGGATTTGAAATAGCTCAACTTGAATTCCATCACCTCCCCTAGCTTTGTTCATTGTGAGGCTTCCTAAGGCCCATTTGACTTCACATTCCAGGATGTCTGGCTCTAGTCCAGTGATCACAACGTCATGATTATCTGGGTCATGAAGATCTTTTTTGTATCATTCTTCTGTGTATTGTTGCCACCTTTTCCTAATATCTTCTGCTTCTGTTAGGTCCATACAGTTTCTGTCCTTTATTGTGTCCATTTTTGCATGAAATGTTCCCTTGTTATCTCTAATTTTCTTGAAGAGATCTCTAGTCTTTCCCATTCTGTTGTTTTCCTCTATTTCTTTGCAGTGATCACTGAAAAAGGCTTTCTTATCTGTCCTTGCTATTCTTTGGAACTCTGCATTCAAATGGGCATATCTTTCCTTTTCTCCCTTGCCTTCGCTTCTCTTCTTTTCTCAGCTATTTGTAAGGCCTCCTCAGAAAACTACTTTGCCTTTTTACATTTCTTTTTTTGGGGGGATGGTCTTCATCACTGCCTCCTGTACAATGTCATGAACCTCTGTTCATAGTTCTTCAGGCATTCCATCAGATCTAATCCCTTGAATCTGTTTGTCACTTCCACTGTATAATCATAAGGGATTTGATTTAGGTCATACCTGAGTGGTCTAGTGGTTTTCCCTACTTTCTTCAATTTAAGTCTGAATTTGGCAATAAGGAGTTCATGATCTGAGCCACAGTCAGCTCCCGGTCTTGTTTTTGCTGACTGTATAGAAGCTCTATACAGTCTTTGGCTGCAAATAATATAATCAATCCGATTTTGGTGTTGACCATCTGGTGATGTCCATGTGTAGAGTCTTCTCTTGTGTTGTTGGATTATTGTGGATTATTATTGTTATTGTGGATTATTATATAATGTTGTGGACTATTATTCAGACTGAAAAAGGAAGCAAATTCTGATACTTGCTACAACATAGATTATTCTTGAGGATATTATGCTAAGTGAAATAAGCCAGTCACAAAAAGACAAATACTGTATGATTCCACTAATATGAGATTTGTAGAGTTGTTTAAATTCATAAAGACATAAAGTAGAATAGGAATTGCCAGAGGCTTAGGCAGTGGCAGGAGGACGGGTTAGTGGGAAGTCACTGAACTGAACTGATCATCATTAAGGACAGTCTCAGCTTTGCAAGGTGAAAGAATTCTGGAGATCGTTTATACAACAATGTGAAAAAAGTTAAAACTACTGCACTGTATACTTAAAACCAGTTAAGATGGTACATTTTATGGTATGTGTATTTTACCAAAATTTTTTAAAAAAACTATGACTTTTCAAAGCCATCCCTAATTACATTTCTGAAGTTAGACTTAAAAAAAAAAAGCAAGTAAAAATAAACGAAAAAAACCAACTCATTTTTCTACTTCTAAAACCAAAGTTCGGGGGAAATATTCCACTTCCCAAAAGTTATTTCTTTGAAAATATTAATACAGCTAATAAAATCCTAACTAGATTTACCAATAAAAAAGAGACAAAAACATATCGGGAATGATATGGAGTGTCCTTATAGGTCCTTCAAATATTAGAAGGATAATAAGGGAATATTATAAACAACACCGTGCCAAAAAGATGCAGAAAAAACATAATCAAAATTCAACATCATGTAAAAATTTTAAAAGGATTTGGAATGGAAAGGAACTTTTTCAACCAAATAAAGAACTTTACAAAAACCAACAGCTAACATCATACTTTTAAGAGAAAGGCTGAACACCTTCCTGCTAAGACCAGAAGAAAACAAAGATACCCATTGTAATCCCTACTACTCAGCATCATACTGAAGGTCCTAGAGAGTGTACTAAGCTAAAAAGAAAACAAAGGCTTACATATTGGAAAGAAAGAGATAAAACATTTTTTATTCACAGACAAGTGATAGTCCATGTAGAAAAATCCTTGGGAATCTACCTCTACCCCCCAAAATACTAGAATAAATGACTTCACGAGGTCACAGGATAACGGGATAAAAGTCAGTATTTCTATATATTAGCCAAGAATAATTGGCTAAAAAAGGAATAATTGGCTAAACCTTAGTTGCAAAGAGATGAAATTGCAGATAAAGATTTGTGCATGTGTGTTTTTATAAGCCGAGAATGGATGAGACATATGCCAGTGCCACAGACTATAAGACCACAAGACCAACTTTGTTATAGGGACCTTCATTCTCAATCTTTGGCATTATGTGCCATTTTTCTTTTTGAAAATTGAGTAAGCTAAAATTAATTAGTAGAAGTGATTGTTTTGATACTGTGGTGAAACAAAATGGGTTTAGAGGGATTTGTGGAAAACAAACTTAAAGATCAGGAAAGAAAAAGAGAAAACAAATTTTACCCAAAAAAGACCATAATAGATGCAGCAAACTTCTTTCTATAATTGTGAACATTTCTCACGTTTTAAGGCTGAAGCTCAAGATGTAGTTCGTTACCTTGCTTGCATGACTCCACTTATATGAGGTACCTAGTGTAGTCAGATCCACAGAATCAGAAAGTAGAACAGTGGTTACCAAAGGCTGGTGGGGGCACTGGAATGGGGACTTTGCGTTTAACAGATATGGAATCTCAATTTGGGGTGCTGAAAAATTTCTTGAGATGTATGGTGGTGATAATAATATATTTTGAAAATACCTAATGCCACTGAACTGTATTTAAAATGACTAAGATGGTAAAATTTATGCTATGTATATTTTCCCACCATAAAAATGCTTTAAAAAAAGATGTCACATAATTATAATATTTCGTCTGATCCTTTTGTCTTGACTTGTCATAATAGCTCAATGATCATAAAAGCTTGAAGGAAAGAAAATGAATACATGTAAAGGATTGTTCTCAGTTTTGTTTTTTTTTTTTTAAGACTTTTGCAAATCATATTCATTTGAAAAGTGGGAGGTTTTTCTCCTGTGATCTTCTTTAGCACGAGGATCAAATGTTTCTGGGAAGGTTTACAAATTGCTACCTGGCCTTGACTTCTCTCAAACTTGTTCTGATACAGTACAGTGAGACCTTGAGTGCTGAACCACCCACAGGCAGCCCAGTATCCCTGCTCCATTTCTGTGCCCGAGGGGTCACAGGGCACTTCAGTTCTCACCAGCGGAAGGTGAAGGTGAATGCTGACCTCGGGGGATGCTTCTGCCAGTTCCCAGGAGGAGAATGGGGTCAGGGACTTCCAGGTTTGTGAGCAGGCTGGCAGCTCTGCTCCTTTCTTCTTGTTAGGCCTCCGAGGTCTTGTTCTCAGTGGAATAAGATCCATTTATTCCTGTGAAACGGGAAACAACAAGCCTTTTCTCCTGCTAGCTCAAAGGCTCAGGGCAAAGAGACGTACGTTTAAGGAAAAAACTTTGGGAATTGTAAGAAGTAGCAGTCAAGCCTCTCTATCCAGTCTTAGAGTCCATGGGGGAATTTAAAAATAGGGTGCTTCTGTACTGAAAAGGAACAGCTTCAGTTTATCTAGATTCAATCTATGCAGTGGCATTTCAGCCATGTTGACTATTAGTAGTCTTTGTAAAGAGTGATTTAATTACTACTAATATGATATTTTGTGTCAAAATCACCTATTCAATTTTAGCAGTGCAGAGAACACTAGAGAATTACTTAAAATTAACAGACACCATTTTAAACCTGTATAGTATTTATCTTCAATGTGGCATGAAACCCAGATTATATTTCCATTCCCTCCTTCCTCAGTAAAATGGAGAGACCCACTTCTAACATATGGAAGCATTTTCACACTGCAAGTTATTCTGAGGGGAAAATATGTGATTTATAAATGCTGTCAAATGCAATACGTATTTCCAAATGGCACTGAGTGGACTAGGAACATTGCAGGACACATTCTGCATCTTTATTACCCCAAGGGCAAAAAGGAAGGAAGGGTGGAGAGGAAGAGCCAGCAGCCCTTTCCGGCCTTGTCAATCCAGAGGGCGCACATTTGCTGCTGACAAACATATTCACGTCATTGAAGATGACAGGTAACCTGATCACAAAAGCTTACTTAGTCTATATTCTCTATGTAATATTTATAGATAAAATAACACCTTCAAATTATGGAGAAATTGGGTATGTTTTGCCAAAAGTAATGTATTCTTCTGAGTCATTTTTGCCAGTGGCTGAAAATAAAGTATTGACATGGAGG
Organism: Bos indicus; assembly: GCF_029378745.1. Taxonomy (NCBI): domain Eukaryota; kingdom Metazoa; phylum Chordata; class Mammalia; order Artiodactyla; family Bovidae; genus Bos; species Bos indicus. Next base: position 37,871,313 of record NC_091779.1, read on the forward strand.
TTTTAAATTGCTAGGCTTACCATGCCATTTGCCTGCCCATATTCTCGAACAAACCTTTTAAAAGTCAGAATACAAACAGAAAATGGTAAGAGTAAGTGAAGCATCTTGCATGTTTACAGATGGCAAAACAGAAGTGCAGGAAGATACACATAGTCTGGGATGATAGATCGACCTGTCGCATAAAGACTACAGAAGCAGGAGGGCTACTGCAGCCCAGGTACATCACAGCATCAGAAGGAAAACTGTGAAGCAGACATTTAACTAAGCCAAGAGGGAGCCTTCCTTAGAGGAAAAACTGTGAGGTTTGGAGTCGGCTCTCATGTATTTTGGGGCTTCCTGGGTGATGCTAGTAGTAAAGAACTTGCCTGCCAATGCAGGAGACATAAGAGACCCAAGTTCAATCCCTGGGTCAGAAAGATTCCCTGGAAGAGGGCATGGCAACCCACTCCAGTATTCTTGCCTGGAGAAGTCCATGGACAGAGGACCCTGTGGGCTACAGTCCATAGGGTTGCAAAGAGTCGGACACGACTGAAGTGGCTTAGCACGCACACACACTCATGTGTTTTAGTCTAAGATTTCTGAGTACTAGCTGTGTGACCTTGTGTACATTTTGTAATTCTGAAACCTTAGTTCTCTCATGATCCAAGGGTCTAATAACTTACCTCTTGAGGGTTGTATCATGAAAGAGCTGCAGTTTACTGAGCATTTCTCACATGCCAGGTACTGGGCTTAGCATTTTACCTACATTACCTCATTTAATCCTTACAACTTTGTCAAGTCTTACTATCCCTATTTAATTACAGATGAGTAAATTTGGGCTCAGAGGGTCAAATGACCTGCCTTAGCTCACACAGTTAGTTGAGGAGATGGAAATTTAATTCAGTCTGGTTTTTGGCAAAGTTTAGGTTTTTAAAATACACTTCCTGCCACCAGAAGTCATTTACTTAGTCACCAAAGATTAATATACTTAAAAATGTTTTTTAACAGGTGAAGTGTGATGCAAACATACATTTTCACATTACACATATGCATAAAAGAAGCACCATGGGAGATCAGCAAGGTCTAACTTTTAGGTCATGTAAAGCTAAATATTTCAAAAGGCAAAAGGTTAAAAAATAGTCATGATATGCAAAAGCATGCCATATGGTACTGTTTTAAGAAGAAAGAAAAAGAAATAATTCAAAGAGTCATATTTTGACAGTGAAACAATAGTAAAATTTAATGGAGTATGCTGTGTAGGCTGTTGAAAACATCTGTTGGAAAACAAGAAGGTCTTCGTGCAACCATTCAACTCACTGATCACTCCCCAGTATAAAGCACACTGCACATGACGACCATGTCTTTTGGGATCCATTACAGAACCCTCAAAAATGTAAAGCCAGTTTCCTCCGTCATCACTGTATTTTGATCAACAGTGATATTGCCAGATGCTCTGTATCAAATGACCTAATGAATGTTCTCTGTTTCGTAAAATCTGTGAACTTCCATATTTATAATGACATTATGCATGCATGCTCAGTTGTGTCCAAGTCTTTGTGACCCAATGGACTATAACCTGCCAGGATCCTCTGTCCAGGCAAGAATTCTGGAGTGGTTTGCCATTTCCTTCTCCAGGGGATCTTCCCGACCCAGGAATGGGTCTTGTGTCTCCCACATCTTCTGCACTGCAGATGGATCCTTTACCAGGGAAGCCTTATAATGACAATAGTGAAGTAAATGATTTTAAGAAATGAGAATTTGCCTTCAACTGAATTGTTTCTGCTGCAAATCTCCATATTCTAAAATGCAAATGAAACCAAGTTGCTGGCCATAGCCCACTGTCACATATAACTGGATTATAAACTAAGCAGAATGATTTGGTGTTGAGGTTGGGGTGAGGTGTTTCAGGGCCTTGGGCCTACCTCCAGAAGGGTAGTAAGGTCTCTGTGTGATACAATCTCTGGTTCTTTTTGGTTCTGGCTCATATCAGATACTTTATTTTTATGTCTTGGTTTTTCAAAACCAATCTGTGTCTATATTTAGACCAACATACAAACCAGGCAACAGGAGAATGGGGCAGCAGAGGATGAGATGGTTAGATAGCACCACCAACACAGTGGACATGAGTTTGAACAAACTCCGGGAGATAGTGAAGGACAGGAAAGCCTAGCGTGCTGCAGTCCATGGGGTCGCAAAAAGTCAAACATGACTTAGTGACTGAACAATGGCAACAACACAAACCAGTGGAGAAAAGAGTCTAAAGTCTTTGGAATTTACAATGAATGAATCTCTTGAAGATTAGCAGCATAAAAGCAGATGAATTCAGAAAGTGTGATGGATTTGACAAAGTTCTTGGTGGTAATGGTTGTTTTCAGTGGGTTGAGAGAGAGTTTTCTCATCTTCTTCTCCAATGTCCTTTTTAGAATGCCCCATTCTGAAAATGAGTCATTCATCAGCGTGGTATTGATGAGAAAAAGAATAGCTTCCTTTGTTTTATTCCTTTTTCTCAAGTGTGTGCTCACAATGAATCAAAAAGTGTTAGATTTCTTAGAGCAGGCAGTTTATAACTCCATTTCCAACAAAAATCTAGAATAGTTCAAAAAATTCACAACTGGGTTGAAAAGAGCCAGTATTGTCTCCTTTTACTTGATATAATAATATACTCAGATGTTTAGTCATGTCTGACTCTTTGTGACCCCATAGACTGTAGCCTGCCAGGCTCCTCTGTTGATGGATTCTCCAGGCAAGAATATTGGAGTAGGTAGCCATTTCCTTCTAAAGAGGATCTTCCGTACCCAGGGATCAAACCTGGGTTTCCTGCATTGCAGGTGGATTCTTTACCAACTGAGCCACCAGGGAAGCTCCCTTTTACTTCACATACTGTATTTATTACAACATGCTTGCATTCATAGTACACAATTGATTATAACTTTAGCAGGGACGACCAGGCTGGAATTGTTTCAATAGCATCCATTTCTCTTGCATCTCAAGTTGAGCTGGTGCTTTGTGAGGTTTGGCTTGGCAATTTCGGGTATGAACCGCCTGTTTCCCTCTGGGGTCCTGATTATTTTACCTTCAAGTCAGTCAGTACAAAGCATCTGATAAAGAAGAATCAAGAGTGTCCTATCATAGTTAACAATGACTGTGGCTTTACCATCCCCTTTTGTAAAGACATATTTTAAAAAATATTTTGCTAGGTAATTTGTTATTCAGTTCATGGCTTTTGCATTTTTACAGAGTTCCTCCGTAGATAGCTAGAGGTAAGTACAGAATGTCTCATGACAAAGTTTCATTGTGAATTGGCACAGATTCCTTTTTCTTTTGGGGCTGTAAGTTGTCATTTGTTCAAACTATCTTATAATAATTTATTTAATATTTATAGATTTGAAGCTTTTTTAAAATCAAGATTGTGATTCAGACTTTCTACACCTCTTCTTCCTGAGGTTCCATACAGAGATTAAGATCACCTGCCATAATTTATCTTTATTCTACAAGATATTTTTATAGTTGAGACTTTAGATGTTTTAAATTCCTGTTGAAAAATCTTTGACAAAATGATTTTAATGTAGTTTACCCTTATGGCAGAAAGTGAAGAGGAACTCAAAAGCCTCTTGATGAAGGTGAAAGTGGAGAGTGAAAAAGTTGGCTTAAAGCTCAACATTCAGAAAACGAAGATCATGGCATCCGGTCCCATCACTTCATGGGAAATAGATGGGGAAACAGTGGAAACAGTGTCAGACTTTATTTTTGGGGGCTCCAAAATCACTGCAGATAGTGACTGCAGCCATGAAATTAAAAGACGCTTACTCCTTGGAAGGAAAGTTATGACCAACCTAGATAGCATATTCAAAAGCAGAGACATTACTTTGCCAACAAAGGTTCATCTAGTCAAGGCTATGGTTTTTCCTGTGGTCATGTATGGATGTGAGAGTTGGACTGTGAAGAAGGCTGAACGCCAAAGAATTGATGCTTTTGAAGTGTGGTGTTGGAGAAGACTCTTGAGAGTCCCTTGGACTGCAAGGAGATCTAACCAGTCCATTCTAAAGGAGATCAGCCCTGGGATTTCTTTGGAGGGAATGATGCTAAAGCTGAAACTCCAGTACTTTGGCCACCTCATGCAAAGAGTTGACTCATTGGAAAAGACTCTGATGCTGGGAGGGACTGGGGGCGAGAGAAGAAGGGGATGACAGGATGAGATGGCTGGATGGCATCACTGACTCGATGGACATGAGTCTGGGTGAACTCTGGGAGTTGGTGATGGACAGGGAGGCCTGGCGTGCTGCGATTCATGGGGTCGCGAAGAGTCGGACATGACTGAGTGACTGATCTGATCTGATGCTTTCAGGCTAAATTTTTTCTTTGCAGAAATAAGCATTTTAACATTTGGGACATTTAATAAACCCAAGCCAAAATATTTTCTAAACAAAAATTTCCTTTACTCAGATTTCAGACATATTATTAAAACAGAAGAGAGAAAATGCATCAGAGAGGAAATCATTCATTGTTTCAAGCAGAATATCTGAATGACTGATTTCAATATCCTAACTACAGACATTTCTTTTTAGGTCTTCAGTAGCCCTTGACTTCATCTTACACTGAATCAAAATAATCATAGTATGTGGTTTGAGTAGTAATTATTTTCTCATTCATTGTCAGGTTATTCAAAATGTCTGGAGCTTTAGTCACTAAACCTCTTGTAGGACTTGTAGACTCCCAAGAGTCTCCACTTCCATCTTCCTAGATTTGGTCTCAGTGGGCAGACACCTAGAGGTGCTCAAGAGGACTTTTCTTCAAACATGAGCACAAACCAGCTGTGGATTTTGTAAAAATGCAGATTCTGAGGCAGGAGGTCTGGAATGGGGCCCAAGAGCCCGCATTTCTAACAAGTCCCCAGCCAATGTTGCTGTCTGTATGGCCCACACTGTGACGAGCAAGGACCTCTAAAACTATCAATGGACCACGACCATGGCCTAAATTCTGAAACTTCCTGATATTAAAAAAAACAATTGGAGTGCAACAAGAAGAAGTGAGAAGAAAACCAGGGATAAGAATAAGGTGATAAGAGAAAGGAAAAGGAAAGAACTTTGAGGAACAATGAGAAAATTTCCCCAGAGCTAACAGGGTAGCTAGGTGACGGCAGTGTCATAGGACTGGAGGGGAGGAGGGCAGGGAAGCTAACCTTGAGTGTCTTCTGTGCAATCTGTGCTCTGACATATTACCATATGTTTAGGCATGCCTGTATACATATGGATGTATACACTTGGGTATGTGTAGGTGGTTTAGTCGCTCAGTCATGTCCGACTCTTGCGACTTCACAGACTGTAGTCTGCCAGGCTCCTCTGTTCATGGGATTTCCCAGGCAAAAATACTGGAGTGGGTTGCCATTTCCTTCTCCCAGGGATCCTCCCAACTTAGGGATCTAATCCGAATCTCCTGCTTTGCAGGCGGATTCTTTACTGACTGAGCCACCAGGGAAGCAGATATGTGTAGAGATGTGTGTGTATATGGCAGATGGATGGACAGAAATTCTGCCTTGCTCCAAAAAGGTTTGAAGAAGCTGTTCCAGGTAGTCACACAGGCACACATTGCTTCACTCTTCATTCATAAGAACCCTTTGAAAATATATACCAAGAGAGATGAGAGAGCTAAGCCGTGTGAAAGTGAAGTCGTTCAGTCATGTCCAACTCTTTGCGACCCCATGGACTGTAGCCTACCAGGCTCCTCCACCCATAGGATTTTCAAGGCAAGAGCACTGGAGTGGGTTGCCATTTTCTTCTCCAGGGGACCTTCCCGACCCAGGGATCGAACCCTGGTCTTCTGCATTGTAGGCAGACGCTTTTACCATCTGAGCCACCAGGGAAGTCCTTTTTTTTAAAGCACATCTCTAGGATTATCTGACTTCATAACTCCAAAATCCATGCTTTGAGCAGTTGAGAGAGCCAGACATGAGTAAAAGAGAAGAAGACAGTGACATAAAAGATAGTACTGGAGCTTGGGGTGAGACTGTGCACAGGAGAAGAAATGAGAAAAGAGGATGTGGCAGAGACACATGGGAAGATCCAGGAAGAAAAGGAGAGGAAAATGCAGGGCCCCAGTCCAAGTGGATAATTCCCCTAGTAGCAATTAGTGGTGACCTATTTGGCAATGCCCAGTCCTCCCAGGGGTATTGTTGCCACTGTCTTTCCTGCCAAGATTGTTTCCACAACCTTTTCGGCCCTAGTTGCATTAGCCTGGTTCTATTGGCACCCCACTCCAGTACTCTTGCCTGGAAAATCCCATGGACGGAGGAGCCTGGCAGGCTGCAGTAGATGGGATAGCTACGAGTCAGACACGAACTATGAGTCGGACACGAACTGAGCGACTTCACTCTCTCTTTTCACTTCCATGCATTGGAGGAGGAAATGGCAACCCACTCCAGTGTTCTTGCCTAGAGAATCCCAGGGATGGGGGAGCCTGGTGGGCTGCCGTCTATGGGGTCGCACAGAGTTGGGCACGACTGAAGCGACTTAGCAGCAGCAGCATCCAATCTGGAAAACTGAATTTTCACCTTAACTATTCTAAACTACCAAGCAAGATGAAGCAGTCTGCCAGATTCTAGGTGAGCGAAGCTATATAGCAGAAACCTGGGGCCCCTGGAGCTGCCTGCCCCCGTGCCCACTGGGATTCTCAGCCAAAGGCACTCTGTTCTGCCTCTTCCTTCTCTTTCAGATCTGCTTTTGGCTCAGTGGATACTTTCAAACCTCCTTCTTCGAGATGACTGAAAATCCTCCACTTACTTTTCTACATGAAATAGCTTTGTCAGAGTCGCTCAGTCGTGCCCGACTCTTTGCGACCCCATGGACTGTAGCCTACCAGGCTCCTCTGTCCATGGGATTCTCCAGAACCCACTGGAGTGGATTGCCATTTCCTTCTCCAGGGGATCTTCCCAACCCAGGGATCAAAGCCAGGTCTCCCGCATTGGAGGCAGACGCTTTAACCTCTGAGCCACCAGAGAAGCCCTTTTGTCAGAGACTGCTGCTGCTGCTAAGTCGCTTCAGTCGTGTCCAATTCTGTGCGACCCTGTAGATGGCAGCCCACCAGGCTCCACCATCCCTGTGATTCTCCAGGCAAGAACACTGGAGTAGGTTGCTATTTCCTTCTCCATGTCAGAGACTGAGTGCTAATTAAATATATTGGGGGGAAAAATGTAGAAAGAAGACCTTACAACTCACCCAAAACTTTGGGGAAAATGATGGTACACATTAGAATGGGGAGAAAAGGAATGTATATTTACTGTTAACACTCACCATATATTACCTTAGAATCCTGAAGAACAAAGTTCCCTCATTAGGCATCATGCACAAGATTGCATTCTTGTTTGGAGATGTGAAGGAGTGTTTTGAACGGAGGTGAAGGACAAATACATAAAATACCTTTCAATAGATTAGACAGCTTTATGAAGAGCAGATCTTTAGTCATTCAGAGGTTTTTATTGCACTCTGAACCCAGTGAATCCGTCTTGCTCACACCTTTATTTCCATATATTTCTATGCAAAGAACAGTTAGATCCAAGAAATAAGATACTGGATGCTTGTTAAGCAATATAACTCAATAAGAATTCTATCATTGGTCAGGAGCTTGAGAATTGTCCTTCAATCATGGGTGTTTGACACTATGGTAGAAAAAAATTATTTTTAAATTTAGTTTTTCTTTTTCCAAAGTTATATATATATATATATATATATATATATATATATATATATATTCATGTGGTTTAAGGAACCAAATAGTCCTACAAGACTTTTCTAGAAAAAAAAATTGCAATCTCCCTTGCTCCTTTCTCTACCTTTTTTCTGGGTCCCCGAAGTAACAGCATCCAACTCACAGCCATCTTTTGTATTAACCTCCATATAACCAGGGCTTTTCTGATAACTCCGTTGGTAGAGAATCTGCCTGCAATGCAGGAGACCCCAGTTCAATTCCTGGGTTGGGAAGATACCCTGGAGAAGGCATAGGCTACCCATTCTAGTATTCTTGGGCTTCCCTTGTGGCTCAACTGGTAAAGAATCTGCCCGCAAGGTGGGAGACATGGGTTTGATCCCTGGGTTGGGAAGATCCCCTGGAGAAGGGAAAGGCTACCCACTCCAGTATTCTGGCCTATAACCAAGTACCAGGCATTTAGTTCTACCTCTTTATATTTATACATCTATTTTTAATACCTCTTTTTAAAATTTTAATACCTCTTTATATTTATGTTTAAGTGCTAGTGGTTTGAAACTATGGAAGCATTTAGGTTCCTTTCATAGATTTCTCTGACCCCTTCAACTACTACCACCAACACATGTACACTTTTCATTCCCCCATCTTCCCAAAATCATTATATTAGAAGTTTGATTACATCAATATTCAGTATTCACATCACTGTAACCGTGTAATATATTTTGATTACTTTTCTTTTACTGCTCAACTTTTTGTTTTCTCTAGATTTAATAATTGTGTCATCATTTTCTTTTGTTTTCTTAGTTCTCCACATACTAGTTGCCAGTCAATCCCCAAACTTTCTTCAAATGATATAAATATCATTTCAAAATATTCAGTTACTTGAGATATTCAATTGCTTTTAGCTCCATCTTTTTGGAGACTTCTTTTCTAGCATTGCTTCAGGGACCTCCCCCACTGTGGACTGATTTTTCTCTGCCATTGGTGTACTGTGGTCGTTCTGGGCTATCCTCTCGCCATTTTCCTAGCGGTTGCCTTCATCTCTTTTTGAGTTGGTGCCCCTGTTTCTTGGTTCCTTAGTTTACCAGCTCTTTTTGGTAAAGCACCTCCTTTGGAGGCATCTCCTTTGGAGACCAGGTGTATATGGAATACATATGTATATTTGAGAGCTTACAGTTGGAAATGTTTTTATCATGTCATTACACTTAATCAATACTTTGTATTAGCACATAGTTTTAGATTGGAAATCTTTTCAGAGTGTTAAAAGCATTGCTCCTTTGGTTTCTTATTTTAAAATTTTTTATTGGAATATAGTTGCTTTACAATGTTGTGTTAGTTTCTGCTGTACAGCAAAGTGAATCAGCTGTGCATCTACATATATCCCCTGCTTTTAAAATTTCCTTCCCATTTAGGTCACCACAGAGCATTGAGTAGAGTTCCCTGTGCCGCATAGTAGGTTCTCACTAGTTACCTATTTTATACATAGTATCAAGTGTTTCTCTGGAGAAGAGAATGGCAACCCACTCCAGTATTCTTGCCTGGAGAATCCCCTGGACAGAGGGGCCTGGGGGCTACAGTCCATGGGGTCACAAAGAGTCGGACATGACTAGCGACTAACACCGCTACTGCCAAGCGTTTATATGTCAATCCCAGTCGACCAGTTCCTCCCATCCTCCTGCCTTTTCCCTTTGGTATTCATACATATTCCTACATCTGTGTCTCTATTTCTGCTTTGTAAATAAAATCACCGATACCAATTTTTTACAGGATTGTTGTTGTGACTCCGAAAGTCATTCTGGCACCTGACTCTTTGTATGTGACTTTACTCCCTTCTCCGTGCCAATGAGACCTTCTCTTTGTAGTGTTCTAAGATTTCATAGGTATTGTTCTGTCTTCATGTATTGTTCTAAGTATTTATTGGCTCTTTCAAACTGGAAACCTAGGTCTTTTGATTTGGGGGAATTTTAATGATTTATTTGTTGATGATTTCATCCCATCTTTTTCCTCTATTCTCTTTCTCTAGAGCTTCTATTAGGTATTGAAGTGGTTCTTGGATTGATCATCTGAGTTTTCTTATATATTCTCATATTTTTCATTTCTGTTCTTGTGCTCTGCGATCTGGGGTATTTACACAATTATATTCTCCAAATCTATTGATTTTTTAAGTCGGTATTGATTCTTTTGATACATATTTTAAAGTCTAAATTTCTAAAAGCTTATTCTTGCTCTGTGTTGCTTTTTCTAAAAAAATAGTATTCTGATTTTGCTTCATGGATGTTTCATATTTGTGAAAATATTAATTATATGCATATTACACCTATAATTTTAAAATATATATTATGTATGAAAATAAATTATATACATATAATTTTATAAAATATACCTTAAGCTCTCTGTCTAGTCTTTTCCCTCCAATTTCCTTTCCTCCTGTTCACTCAATCACTGAATTTTTGTGTCTGGTGATGCTTGATTACCTGCTTGTATTTAAGAAAGGGGCGCTCACTAAAAAGCTCATTGGTGGCTATGTGCACTTGAATTGGGGACTCATCATCTGGTTTGATCTTTCACCAATAAACCCCCTTGTCAGTATCTTTTGTTCCTCTTCTTTGGGGTTAGTCAGACCCTCCAGAGAAGAATCTTATAATTTCCTGACTAAAGGAAGTAAACCTGGCTGCTACCGTTCTGTGAGATAAGTAGAGAGTACTCAGAACTTTAATATTTTGTATGCATGATAGGCAGAATAACAACCCCCTAAAGATGTCAATATCCTAATGCCCAGAACCTATAAATGTGTACCTTATATGGCAAAAGAAACCCAGTGGATGTTAAGGATCTGAGATGGGGGGATTATCTTAGATGATTTGCATAGGCACACTGCCATCACAAAGGTCATCATAGGACAAAGAAGGAGGTGACTGTCAGAGTCACAGAAGGAGATACGACAGTAGAAGCAGACGTTGGAGTGATGCAGGGCCACAGGTCAAGATATGAGGCGGCCTCTAGAAGCTAGAAAAGGAAAGGACATGGAGTCTTTCCCGAACTTTCCCGAACAGAAGGAACACAAACCTGCTGGCCCAGTGTAGACTTCTGGCCTCCAGAACTTTAAGATTATAAATTTGTATTGTTTTCAAGAACTAGGAGTGTCCTAATTTGCTATAGCAACAGCAGGAAACTAACAGAGTATGTAAACTTTCACCTAATGCCCATCTTTTCATTATAGAACCTCCACTTTAAGCTTTGTCTGCTGTTTCATCTTTTCTAGGGAGGAACCCCTGAGTCTTCTGCTTGAGTGAGAGGGAGACAGTTGCTTGGTTCTCAAATAGACAAAACTACTTCCTATTTTCAGCCAATTTTCACTTCTGCTTCCAGAAATATTCAATGATACCCATCCTTGGACTTTTGGTGGCTCTGTGGGGACTCAGCCAGCTTGCTTCTTTAGTAGTCCCACAGCTGGCTTAAGGGTATCACTTATTCTTCTACTTTATAGCTTCCAAAATTCTGTCACTATTATTTGCCTTCAGTTTTCCTTGTCTTTGTGGTACCTCTCCTCCCTGCTCTCTGGTTCCCCAACCAAAAAAAATTACCCAAGCCTTTATTATTGTTTCATTGTGATTTCTGACATGGTAGAGATACATATGCATGATCAGTCAACATTGACAAGGTTAAAAAAATGTAAGTGCTATGATTTTATGCTGATTTTTCCCTGGTGTGGTACTGGATGGTATGTATTATACACTGAGAACATAACATTGTGTTGGTAGAGTTGTAGGTATGTTAGTATGACCTGTGAGAGCTAAGAAAATGGATTTATGGGAGGGCGCTCTGGGTTTAAAGCCTTTTCTCACTTACTACTAGTGTGACTTTGAGCAAGTGGCTTAACGGAACCTCAGTTTCTTCATCTGAAAGTATCTGGAAACATGGTAGAAATCACATTTAATCCATAAATAAATTTAAAGAATTAATTTAGACAAGGTGACAGATAAACGTGCTAGGCCACAGTATTCCTCCATTGTGGAGCAGAAATACAAGTGAACTGAGATTGACTAAGTTACATAGATGGTACTTTCTGTGCTCCTCCTGAATGTAACAGGCTTCCCAGAGGGCTCAGTGATAAAGAATCTGCCTGCCAAGCAGGAGATGTAGGTTCGATCCCTGAGTCAGGAAGATCCCTTGGAGCAGGAAGTGGCAACCCACTCCAGTATTCTTGCCTGGAGAATTTCATGGACAGAGGAGCCTGGCAGACTACACAGCTCATGGGATCGCAAGGGGTTGGAGACAACTTTGGGACTAAACCATCACACTTCTGCATTACCAGTACTTAGTACAACATTTGTGGGATGAATGAATGTCTTCTCTTAATGAAGCATTTTAGAAAACAACAACGAATATAGGCATTCTTTAAATGCTACATGAACCTTAAAACAGGCAAAACAAAATTTTGTTAAATCTTTAAAATTTTTCTTCCCCATCTCCTTATTTTCATTCTCTTTAACAGAAGACTGTATTTTAAACTTTTATTCTATTTTCCTGAAAAAATCATGGATGTGAGATTAAGAAAGAGATAAAGAGCAATCTTGTCAGTTCTCCTCTAGAATTTGGACTAGCTCCTAGATTCCTTATTCCTCTCCCTCACTCCCTTCCCCCTCTGAGCCATTTTCTACACAGCAGGCAGAGTGATCTTCAAAAACAAAATATATATCAGAGTGAATCACTCCCCCACTTAAAATCTCTTATTGGCTTTCTGTCTTTCTTGGAATAAAAACAAAACTCCTTGGCACAAACTGCAAGGCTTTTCAAAATTCCATTTTCATCTTCAGACTCATCTTATACCAGTGTCCTCTCTCTCTTGCCTTGCAAAGTGTCTTGAATAAGTGGATTAATGAACAAGTGATCAATGAACACATTAGAAATAAAAAAGGATACAATTTAAAATATACCACTTTAAGGACCGTGATCTTATTTTCAAGTTTTCCTATTGGGTCAGTTTAGAAAATTGCTGTGAATCTAACAGCTTGATAAGTGTTTACTTTTAACTTTGTCTTTGGAGTCAAAGGACTGCCTTGGGAGAGGGGAAGAGAATCTAGATGGGAGAGGAGATAATTAACCTCCTTTCTAACTAATAGATAACTAACTAACAGGTAACTTTCTAACAGGTAACTAACCTGCTTTCTAACTAATGAGCTGGACAGTGTTAGGGAGAGAAGATGGCTACAGTAAGGCTAATAACCTTTCAGATAGACAATGTGTATCTAGTAAAAAAAAAGAAATATATATATATATATAATCAATAAATATTTGTTGATCTGATGAATAAAAATTGCCTTCCTACTTTACCATATGCCCTCCAAACTACAAGTAACCCAGTATAATTTCCTACTTAATGCTGCCACTGTAGATCACTTCTGCCTGTTTTTAGTTTTTTTTTTCTTTTGGGTAGAGGAAAAGTCAACTTAGTATTTGTTTAGAGTTAGGTCAAGTCATACTACTTTAAGGATGACTATCCTAAGTCCAATTTAGAAGAGGCCCACTTAGTATTCCAGTTTATAAGTATTCCACTACACATTCACAAAAACTATTTTCTTTCAAAGTCATTAGAGATCTCACTTCTTCAATCCAATGTAATGGCTGAAAAAGGACCCTGTTCTAAGAAAGAAGGAAGACTTGAGCTACAGTTTAATCTAGATGGCAATGCCAGTGTGTTGTGAGCATTTTCTGCTGCGGTTCACTTGGCTGCAAGGGCAGACAGCACAGAAGCACGTGTATAAAGAAGGTGAAGCTTATCTCGCTGGACTGAAAGAAGGTGCCCAAGTTCACAGGGGCCCAGGAGCTGGCAGTGGGTGGTCTGGCAGAGTTTTGACACACTATTATGGGATAAGATTGTGGGTAACTGGAGAGTCCCTTTCTGGCGTATAAAAGATATAATTATCTGGTAGTTCCTCGAAGTTCTTCAGCTAGACTTCTATTTATTCAGCCAGTGATGGAAAATTACCTCAGCTTCTATACCGGGACAACACATCAGTAATGGCTGCGGGAAGTCTAAAATGAGAAAACTTCTGAGATCATATTTAGGCTTATCCAGAAAGTGCAGTCATAAGTTAGCCTGTCAGCTGTGAGTTTTGGAATCAGGATTGGTGTCACGCCACGTATTGAATATCCTTTTTTTCAGGTTTTTTTTGGGTCTTGTCAAAATCTAAGTAATTATATCTAAAAATCCATTTAATTTTCACATAAGTACTGTTATAATCTTTTTTTGGGGGGATGAGGGGAGGGAAAAACTAAAGGTACAGGCATATTTTTTCCAAAAGTATATTGTCAATTACATGTGGAAATTATATTTGAACACATTCTTCCCTAACTCCAGAGCCCAAGCTTTTTACAACTATATAATCTTCCCTATGAATTTTAGAGTGCTGATATTTAATGCAGTCATCACTCACTTATGCCCTAGAGTGAATGAGTTCCTTTCTAGCATTACCTAAGATAGGAAAATACGAAAGATTAATGAGGTTGGAAGGGCTGAAGACAAAATACTTACTTTACAACACTGTTTAAAACTGATTCTTAGTCTAAATATTGAAAACATGACAGTATATATCTACTCTAGTCAAGGAAAGATGAGTTAATTCTGGATCATTTAAGTATATCTATACCATTTATGAATTTGAACTGTGGTGTTGGAGAAGACTCTTGAGAGTCCCTTGGACTGCAGGGAGATCCAACCAGTCCATTCTGAAGAAGAACAGCCCTGGGATTTCTTTGGAAGGAATGATGCTAAAGCTGAAACTCCAGTACTTTGGCCACCTCATGCGAAGAGTTGACTCATTGGAAAAGACTGTGATGCTGGGAGGGATTGGGGGCAGGAGGAGAAGGGGACGACAGAGGATGAGATGGCTGGATGGCATCGCTGACTCGATGGACGTGAGTCTGAGTGAACTCTGGGAGTTGGTGATGGACAGGGAGGCCTGGCGTGCTGCGATTCATGGGGTCGCAAAGATTTGGACACGACTGAGAGACTGATCTGATCTGATCTCTGATACCATTTATATTTGAGATCCAACCCAAGTAGAAGCACTATTTTCACATGTGATTTTTCATCCTTTGAAATTTTTTATTTAAAAGGTTAAAAATTTTTTTTATTTCATTGTTTATTTTGAAAAAGTGTTAGTCACTGTGTCATGATGAGTTTCTAAATGCAGGTAATTATATTTTGTTTTCCTTAAACACTTAAAAGGATGTTCTTTTAATGGAGTAATCTATTTATGGAAACATATTACTTTCCCCAAGTATTTCCTTCTGTAATTAACTGTTAAAATCATTTGTAAATATGCCAATTAAACCATTCATATAAAACAGTTTGGAGTTTACCCAAAGGCAGGGAAAAATACAAAACCAAAATATCTTCAAGTATTTTTAGTTGGTGTTAGAAATGTCGGTGTGTTGTTTGATTTCTTGCATGTTCTTTTTCTTTTACAGAAAAATCTGTCATTGCTCAACCAATATTTGTTTTTGAAAAGAGAGAACAAACTTTTAAGGTAAGGTCAAGTTACTTTTCTTTGTTTGATTTTTACTTTGACAAAGAAGACTGTATTTTGAGAAGCTAGCTGTACTAAATTATATCAATGCTGCATAAATTTATTCTTTTTCACATAGCAAGAGTTGTAACTGAGAATATTTACATAGTAGGGATTTACTAGTAGCAATTTGGCTGAAATGGGAAGCCAGAGACCTTATCCTGAAACTATGGATAACATAATATTTACCAAAATTATCTGTTTTTTTGGAGTGACTGGGAAGGGGGAGGGACTGAAAGAGATTAGAAGAGTTAGGGCTCATGATGGGTCCTGACCATTGACCTAGCTTAAAATGGATATAAAATAAGTTCAAAACTGCAATAATGATTCAAAAGAAATCTTAAGGACTCCATTTGCTTTTTTCAGCCTCATACTAAAAGCACTTGCTTTGAAAGACATGATAGTATTAGTAGCTTAACTAGTATTTTCTTGTTACTCATTATTGCTTATGGAGACAACTTATCCTGCTAACCCCCAAAACTAAAGAAAAACCCAACCCTTAGTGAGCCGCTTTTCCTAGCCTAGCTGAAAAGACCTTGCTTTTGAGAACTCTCTTATGAAGTGACAGGGTGGAAATGTGATTTGAAAATAGCAAACACTCAGCTCTCATTGGCAGCTTTGTTTCCTTCCAGAGACCTGCAGATGACATCCTATATGAAGCAGCAGAACGTGGTAATGACTTGTATCCTATATTTCAAAAGCAATCTTTTTATCAAGAAACAAGTAGGCAAAAACATTTTGGCATGTGGCACAGACTATATCAAATCTAATCATTTTTCTTGTTTTTAAGCACACAGATAGACTGGCTTTTGTTTTGAAAGATGACATATAGGTCCCTGAGAATATTATGTTAGCAATACTAAAAGCCTATGACTCTCCACTGCTTGTCCTCCAACCTTCCAAAAACATTCTCTATACAATTTCAGAATTTATATGTAATTTTTTGTCAAAGCAACTTGTTTCTAACTGTTTCACAGCAGGATGATATGCCTGTCAGTTTATAATGACCAAGCTATTAACCCCAATATTTAAAACTGAGTTTCAGGCATTAACATATTGTCAAACAATGATATATCTAGAGAAAAGGAAATTATATTTCTCCTCTCATATCATGGATTGAAACTAATTTGTTATTGCAATCAATTTTACCCTTCACATTGAATTTCTTACAGAATGCAATGAGTTTTCAAGAAAGCGTGTCCGGGCTTCATCTTTTACTTGGCATACTACAGATTCTCAGAACCAAGGAGGTAGGTATAGTCTGGGCTGTTGAGTGTTCACTGCTATGTGTACTCTGAGTGTGATACTACTAGGAAATTTTCAGACAGGTAATGTTTAAAAATATATCCATTGGATGGTGTTTCTAATATATTGTTATGTGAAAACAGCAGTCTATAGAATACAGTGAGTTATGATTTAAAATTTAACTTATCAACATTGGAAAAAAAACCAAAAGGACATAAGCCACAGTGTTAACAATGGTTATCGTAGATAAAATGGGATTACAAGTTATTTGAACACCCCCTCCCTTTGTATTTTGCTGTGTTCCCAAAGTTTCTGCATTACAGAAACTAGCTACAGAATTAGCTTTACAATTAGGGCAATCTGCTATTTCCTTCTAAGTAAGCCTCTCCTTAAACATATGTCTGCCTTTTAAAAAGACACTTTTTCTAAGAGCTTTATCATATGCTGTGTTTTGAATAAATCAGTAACTCAATTTGCCTCTCTACACTCCAAGCATTCTGGTGACTCCTTTTATGATGGATCACAGGCCCTCTTCTTGCCATGCAGCTGTTTATACGCATGTCTGTCTCCTCCACTGAGAGCTCCTTGAGGTCATCTTCATGCCTGACAGAGGGTCTCATACATGATGAGCATGCAAATATTTACTAAACTGATATCATCCTCACCAGAGGCACACTATTTTTAATCAATAAAGATGCAAAGATTTTTCTAAACTGATGACAAAGAAAATTTTCCAAAACAGCAAAAATCCAAATGAAAAGATAAACAAAACCCTATTGACTTCAGTTTGCAATCTGTTTTTAGCATCATCCTTGTCCCAGAAGTGACTAACATTGTCATCCTTCACGGACCTCCCAGCCTTCCCTCCTTCTGGGCCAGATAATAAAGAACTTCTTAGAACCTCAAGTCTGACACTCTGACTTTTCAAGATCCATTCTCATTCATGATAGGCTTTCTTTTTCAGCTACTGTAAAACATTGACATTTTAGTGGCAAATAAAATAGGGGTCTTAGCAAAGTATGCATGGATGCGTCCAAAAACATTCTCTGTACAATTTCAGAATTTGTATATAATTTTTTTTCAAAGCCACTTGTCAAAGACATCTGAATTCTAGCCCCACAAATCCACACAGTAGATCTGTTTATTTTGGTAGAAAATTTAAACTTTATAATGTTCTTTAGGATTTCATGTCTATGATAGCATTCTTTTATATAATACAGCCCTATAAAATAACTTGCTTTATTTTTCTTATTATTGTCCATCTATATGGTTTATAATATTTGTAGTACTCAAATATATAATGATGCTTAGATTCTCATTCTAAATTTTATGCTTTAAATTTATATTCTAAAGTTTAGGATATCATTCCTTTTGAATTTTTCACTAATTAAAATATTACTTCTTTTTATTTAAATTTTAATGCTTTGCTAAGTAAAACTATTTTATCATAATAAAATATTTGAAATGATTGAAACATGCTCTATGTCAAGATTATGATTTTTTTGTGTGTCTTTTTTTGAAAGTATGCAGTTCAGAAGCATTAAGTATATTCACATTTTTCTACAACCTATTTAATCTTTACATTTAAAAAAAAACCACCCTTAGTAACAAATTCAAATAGCACCTGAAGGTATAAAATGAAAAATTAAAGTCTCTTTGTCATTAGTTCCAAAAGAAATATGATTTGTAGTCTTGCATATTTTTGTTTTTACTGAACAACAAACTGCTTTTTCCAAGTTAAGCTTACCCACAAGAAATAGAAAATGTGAACTATTCACTTTCTTTTAATGGATTCTACCCAGGAATCATGTGAAACTAATGAATTTATATTCTTATTAACAATGCCAAGTGTGACTGGGAATCAATATGTCAGACACCCTTCAGATACAGAAGATATAGGTCCTAGTTCAATAAGCCCCATCTGTACCTGCCTGACAATTTACAGACATTAAGAGGAATAGGGGTTCTAATACCAGAGGATTTGTTTTGGTGTTATTTGTGCATAAAGCAAAGAGATGACTTTAAATTATCTGGATAATCGCTTCAATTCATTTTCCAAAAATCAGACACACATATGAAAAGGATGAATAAAATATTACCAAGCACCGTCACATTATATGTTGTGCAGAATGTTGGTGGTGTTGGAAGGAGACAAATGGTATAATTAGATGGTTCATTCAGTGTTATTTTCCACTTATAAAGATCATGCATGTGTGTGTGTGTGTGCTCAGTCGCTCAGTTACATCCGATTCTTTGTGACCCCATGGACTGTAGCCTCCCAGGGAGGCCTTCATTGGGATTTTTCAGGGAAGAATGCTGGAGTGGGTTGCCATTTCCTTCTCCAGGGGATCTTTCTGACCCAAGGATTAAATTTGTGTCTCCTGAGTCTCCTGCACTGATAGGTGGATTCTTTACTAGTGAGCCACCTGGGAAGCAATAAAGATCATAAAAACCATGTAACAGAACTTTGAATTAGAGAAGCAATTGTACCCCAACATATATAATGTTATAACACTTCACAAAAGCAATTCTTATTCTTTTTTCATCTCCATTAATCCAGTTCTCAAAGGCTGCTATCTTTGCAATTTGCCACCAAGAGGTGATCTCTTTGAGATTTGTAGTACAGGCATAGCTTGTTTTATTGAGCTTCACAGATATTACATTTTTTACAAATTGAAAGTTTGTGGCAACCACACCTCAAGCAAGTCTATGGGCTTCATTTTCTAAAAGCATTTGCTAACTTTGTGTCTCTGTGTCACATTTTGGTAATTCTTGCAATATTTCAAAATTTTCAGTATTATTATACTTTTTATGGTGATCTGTGATCAGTGATCTTAGATGTTACTATTATAATAGTAATTTGGGGGGGCACTTTAAACTACTCTCATGTAGGATGGCAAATTTAATAAATGTGTGTGTTCTGACTGCTCTACCAGCTAGTCCCTTCCCCCATCTCTCTCACTGTCTTCAGGACTCCCTATTCTATGAGATAAAACAATACTGAAATTAGGCTAATCAATAGCCTTACAGTGGCCTCTAAGTATTCAAGTGAAAGAAAGAGTTGCATGTCTCTCACTTTAAATCAAAACTTAGAAATGATTAAGTTTAGTGAAGAAAGAATGTCTAAAGCCAAGATAGGTCAAAAGCTAGGGCTCCTGCACCAAATGGTTAGCAAACATGTAAATGCCAAGGAAAACTCCCCAAAGGACATTGAAAATGCTACTCCACTGAACACATGAATGATAAGAAGGTGAAACAGACTTATTGCTGATATGAAGGAAGATCTAGTGGTCTGGATAGAAGATCAAACCAGGCACAATATTTCCTCAAGCCAAAGCCTAATCCAGAGCAAGGCCTTGACTCTTTTCAAGGCTGAGAGACGTGAGGAAGCTGCAGAAGAAAAGTCTGAAGCTAGCAGAGGCTGGTTCATGCGGTTTAAAGAAAGAAGCTGTCTCTATGACATCATAGTACAAGGAGAAGCAGCAAGTAGACGCTGTGGCAAGTTATCCAGATGATCTAGCTAAGATCACTAAAGAAGGTGGCTAAGCTAAACCACAGATTTTCAACGTAGATGGAACAACCTTATACTGAAAGAAGATGCCATCTAGCACTTTCATAACTAGAAAGGAGAAGTCAATGCTTGACTTCAAAGTTTCAAAGGATACGCTCACTCTCTTGTTAGGGACTAATGCAGCTGGAGACGTTGAATAGAAGCCAGTGCTTATTTACCATTCTGAAAATTTAGGGCCACTAAGAATTATGATAAATCTACTCTGTGTGCTCTATAAAGGGAACTACGAAGCCTGGATGTTAGCACATCTGTTTACAACATGATTTGATGAGTACTTTAACCCCACCGTTGCAAGCCACTGCTCAGAAAAAGATTTCTTTCAAAATATTACTGTTCATTGACAATGTATCTGGTCACCCAAGAGTTCTGATGGAGATGTACAGTGAGATTAATGCTGTTTTCATGCCGGCTAACACAACATTTGACCTTCCCAGGTAGCTCAGTGGTCAGTAAAGAATCTGCCTGCCAATACAGGAGACATAGGAGATACAGGTTCAGTCCCTGGATTGGGAAGATCTCCTGGAGGAGGAAATGGCAACCCACCCCAGTATTCTTGCCTGGGAAATCCCACGGACAGAGAAACCTGGCAAGCTACAGTCCATGGGGTCCCTAAGAGTGGATATGTCTGACCAACTGAGCATAGACAGAGACAGAACACAACATTTATTCTGCAGCCCTTGGATCAAGGATTCATTTTGACTTTCAAGTCTAATTATTTAATGAGTACATTTTGTAAGCTTTTAGCTGCCATAGAGAGTGATTCCTCTGATGGACCTGGACAAAGGCACTTGAAAACCTGGAAAGGATTCACCATTCTCGACACCACTAAGAACATTTACGATTCATGGAAAGAGGTCAAAATATCAACATTAACAGGAATTTAAAAGAAGTTGATTACAGTCCTTACAGATGAGTTTGAGGTGTTCAGGACTTTAGCGAAGGAAGTAACTGCAGATGTGGTGGAAATAGAAAGAGGACTAGAATTAGAAGCGGAGCCTGAATATGTGACTGAATTGCTGCTATCTCAGGATGAAACCTGACAGATGAGGAGTTGCTTCTTATGGACGAGTAAAGAAAGTTGTTACCTGAGACAGAATCTACTGGTGAAGGTGATGTAAAGACTGTTGAAATGACACAAGGGCTTTAGAATGTTACATAAACGTAATATTCATAAGGCAGGAGGGCTTGAGAGGATTGACTCTAATTTTGAAAGAAGTTCTGTGAGTAAAATGTTATCAACCAGCACTGCATGCTACAGTGAAATCATTCATGAAAGGAAAAGTCAATTGATGATGAAAACTTTATTGTTATTTTAAGAAGCTGCCACAGCCACCCCAGCCTTCAGCAATCACCACCTAGATCAATCAGCAGCCATTGACATCAAAGCAAGACTCTCCACCAGCAGAAACATTATGACTTGCTGAAGGCTCAGATGACGTTTAGCATTTTCAGTGATAAGGCATTTTTAAATGTAGGTATATTGTTTTTCATAGCAATAAAGTATTTTAAATTAAATTACATATATCGCTATTGCACACTTAATAGACTATGGTATAGTGTAAATGTAACTTTTATATGTGCTGGGAAACCAATGAAGTGAGTGTCTGACTCAATTTACTGACAGTCACTTTATCACAGTGGTCTGGAACGCAATTAGCAACATCTCTTTGGTATGCCTATAATTCTATTCTTGCAGCCAAGACCACAGTCTTAACCCATCAGTTCACGTTGATAACCTAGCACAATGGTCATCTTTACTTTTCTCTTCAGGTATCATTAAAGAGTGGGGAAGGGACAGAATTTATTAACAGTTTTGTAACATTCTATAAGAAATATATATTAATGCACATAGATGGTTCACTATCAATTTAGATTTTATTATCTGTAGAATTTCTCTCAATACTCGATTTCATGATTCTGAAGAAAACTATTTCATTAGTGATCTAATTTTCACTTATTTTCTGAGAGTAAAAAAACCGTAGCAAAACTCATTTTGCTTTTACACTTTTTAGTAGAATCAGCGCTTGCATGATTAGTGCCAACAGCGACATCTACTGGTGAGTTCAGTACAATACTGTGAAAACAGTAGAAACTGACATGTTTAAAATTTTCTAAATATTTTTTACAGTGAAGAAAAACAATGTTTTTATGACATCAAACTCTGTGCAAAGGAATGCCGATCTGAACAGTGCAGAACAATGTATGTAGCTTCCTTTATTACGTGAAACTTGAAGAAATTTTATGTTTTACCATCCATGTCTTACTGTGTATGTGCGTGCATGGTGGTAGGGTTGAGTGACAAAACATGAAGGAATGTATTTAGTAAGCAAAGTCCCATGATCAAATTGAAAGTGAACGTACAAGTTGCTCTGTCGTGTCTGACTCTGCAACCCTATGGACTGTGGCCCATGGAATGTTCCAGGCCAGAATACTGGAGTGGGTAGCCTTTCCCTTCTCCAGGGGATCTTCCCAACCCAGGGATTGAACCAGGTCTATTGGGTAAAAGCTAGGCAGCAAGACAGTAGTAGGCAACTCACTGGCTATTTTGACTTTGATTAGTTGACATTATGGAGAAGGAAATGGCAACCCACTACAGTATTCTTGCCTAGAGAATCCCATGGACAGAAGAGCCTGGTGGTCTGCTGTCCATAGGGTCACACAGAGTCAGACACAACTCAAGCGACTTAGCATGCATGCGTGCATTGGAGAAGGAAATGGCAACCCACTCCAGTATTCTTGCCTGGAGAATCCCAGGGACAGAGGAGCCTGATGGTCTGCCGTGTATGGGGTTGCAAGAGTCGGACATGACTGAAGCGACTTAGCAGCAACAGCGGCAGTTGACATTAACCCTTCATTTAATTATGACTTTAGAAAGTAAGCATTAAATTAGTAAGAAATTGAGAGGAAAATTATTTTACTAAAGATATATTGACCCTTTAATTCTGTTCTTTTAAGGTCCTGTGAAACATTCTGAGCTTGTTCTAAGACCTGCTATTTTGCAGCCACCTCAAGCTCAAGGGTATATAAAAGTGAGAAAATCATTTGGACACCATGTGTTGGAATCCTGTAAGGTTAAAGAAAAAAACAAAAGTAAGGTAAGAAAACCTCCTATGGTAGGACTGATCTCAATTTCCCATCCTTCTTTTGATAAATTGTTGTGGGTCCCCACATCCAGAATTTGGGGCTACCTGATGCTGAAGCAGCTAACAGGCTGAGAAAAAAGCTAGACAAGATAGCCAAGAGCCCTCAGTGACTGTACTAAATTGGAGGGCTGTTCCCAGGAGCAAGTCTTGTGGTCTCTGAGGTGGCAGGGCCAGAAGTCAGAAATCAGAAAAAGGAAAAGAATTTTTTTTTTTTGTATCCTCAACTGGTAGACATGCTGGTGTGGCCTTGCCAGTTTAGATCACAGCATGGATCCACTCCAGCCCATCTTCATGGATATCAAAAGCAAGGAACTTTCTCCACAGTGTAACCGAGAGGGATTGGGAAGCTCCTGAGACAGAAACCAATTTCTCTTCCATCTGAATCACTCCTCGTGGGCCTTTCCAAGGAGACACTCATTTTACTAACACCATACAGATAAGGGTATGGGGATATTCTGTTGCTATAGTTCTGTGTCTTCCAGAAGTAGATACTTGAGAGGAAGGGGATGCCAGATAGATAGGTTGGAATTTGAATTATTCCACCAGTCAGTTGTTTCCAGCTAAACTATTGAGGGCTGATCAAGTTTGGTTTTGTTTTCCTGGACTGAACATGAGAACAGTGTTCTCATTTTAAGCTGAAGTGTTAAAATACCAATCATTTAGTCAAGTCATTGAAAAAAATCAGATCAGTACTAATTCTACCTCTACCACTATCTACTGTGTTTACATTCTTAGACAAAGCTCCCAACCTTCTGTTTTTCATCTGTGAAGTGAGGGAGTTGAATCTGGTCAGCATTTGCCAACATTTTTATATTTCCAGTTCTTTTTATTTGTAAGCTATGATTTCATGAGACTCATTGTGAATTTTAAAAATCATTTCACCTATGGACACCTTATCTTAAGGTGATTATTATACTTAAATGAAAATATTTAATAATATACTGATTTGACATTTTAAAATATTTTAATTTAAAATCACATATATAAAATCCTTGACAAAGGAGGCAAGAATATATAATGGAGAAAAGATAATCTCTTTAACAAGTGGTGCTGGGAAAACTGGTCAACCACTTGTAAAAGAATGAAACTAGAACACTTTCTAACATCATACACAAAAATAAACTCAAAATGGATTAAAGATCTAAACGTAAGGCCAGAAACTATAAAACTCCTAGCGGAAAACATAGGCAAAACACTCTCCAACATAAATCACAGCAGGATCCTCTATGACCCACTTCCCAGAGTAATGGAAATAAAAGCAAAAATAAACAAATGGGACCTAATTAAACTTAAAACCTTTTGCACAAGGAAGGAAACTATAAGCAAAGTGAAAAGACAGCCTTCAGGATGGGGGGAAATAATAGCAAATGAAGCAACTGACAAAGAATTAATCTCAAAAATATACAAGTAACTCCTGCAGCTCAATTCCAGAAAAATAAATGACCCAATCAAAAAATGGGCCAAAGAACTAAACAGACAGTTCTTCAAAGAAGACATACAGATGGCTAACAAACACATGAAAAGATGCTCAACATCACTCATTATCAGAGAAATGCAAATCAAAACCATAATGAGGTACCATTTCACGCCAGTCAGAATGGCTGCTATCCAAAAGTCTACAAGCAATAAAAGCTGGAGAGGGTGTGGAGAAAAGGGAACCCTCTTACAATGTTGGTGGGAATGCACACTAGTACAGCCACCATGGAGAACAGTGTGGAGATTCCTTAAAAAACTGGAAATAGAACTGCCATATGACCCAGCAATCCCACTGCTAGGCATATGCACCAAGGAAACCAGAATTGAAAGAGACGCGTGTACCCCAATGTTCATCGCAGCACTGTTTATAATAGCCAGGACATGGAAGCAACCTAGATGTTCATCAGCAGACGAATGGATAAGAAAGCTGTGGTACATATACACAATGGAGTATTACTCAGCCATTAAAAAGAATACATTTGAATCAGTTCTAATGAGGTAGATGAAACTGGAGCCTATTATACAGAGTGAAGTAAGCCAGAAAGAAAAACACCAATACAGTATACTAATGCATATATATGGAATTTAGAAAGATGATAACAATAACCCTGTATGCGAGACAGCAAAAGAGACAGAGATATATAGAACAGTCTTTTGGACCCTGTGGGAGAGGGAGAGGGTGGGATGGTTTGGGAGAATGGCATTGAAACATGTATAATATCATATGTGAAACAGATCGCCAGTCCAGGTTTGATGCATGAAACAGGGTGCTCAGGGCTGGTGCACAGGGATGACCCAGAGGGATGGGATGGGGAGGAAGGTGGGAGGGGGGTTCAGGATGGGAACACATGTAAACCCATGGCTGACTCACGTCAATGTACGGCAAAAACCACTACAATATTATAAAGTATTTAGCCTCCAATTAAAATAAATAAATTAAT
Organism: Bos indicus; assembly: GCF_029378745.1. Taxonomy (NCBI): domain Eukaryota; kingdom Metazoa; phylum Chordata; class Mammalia; order Artiodactyla; family Bovidae; genus Bos; species Bos indicus. The sequence goes on from NC_091779.1 coordinate 37,896,937, forward strand.
AAAAAATAAAAAATCATTTAATCATTTATGTTATATATGTGATTTTAAATTAAAATATTTAAAAATGTCAAATCAGTATATTATTAAATATTTTCATTTAAGTATAATAATCACCATATTATATAAATTATTTACCTATTTTAAAAGTGATGCATGTTGTTTAATTTGTTTTAAAGTGTATAAGAAAAACTATGATGTGTTGACTAATTTCTGAAATGTTATATTGAATTTGATTTTGGAATAGCATGTTCTATAAATTACAGATGAAAATTTTTACTTACACATTATATCAAAAGCTGATTAATATTTATTCCTTGGCATGATTTTTTAAGATCTTGCATTCCATGGTTTTAAAATAAAATTTATTAATATATTTCTTGTATTTTCTTCCTCAATAATAAAACATAAGAGAAATTACTAGACTATCATTTGCAAAAATTTATTTTCAAATAACTTATTTAGGGCATGAATAGAATTTATTCCTAATTGGTGAAAAGTCTAATTGGATATGCCCATCATTGAATTTTCTCTGTTTAATAATGATTTTTGAAGATCTAAAGGTAAGCTATGTATAAGACACTATGTCAGAATTCTGACACAATAATATAATGTATAGATACAGTGAAAATGATCTTCAGGTAAAGTTTATAGAATCCTTATTTTTATGTTCCTTTTAAATTTGTACATCAAAATTAGAGCAATTTTCTTTCATTCTGTCATTAATCAGTGGTTACTTGTTGTAGATAACAAATTCCTAATAAACTATTCCAAGCAACCTAAAGAGTTTAAAACTACCATTTTGGTTGACAGATAAATCATCTGAGTGACTGAGTCATAAGCATGTACTTTGCTCGTTGCTAACCGATGACACATACTCTCTTGACACACATTTCTCAGCTCTCAAATTCTGTTATATATGGAAAACTACTCAAAATTATTTTTGATTGATATAAAATTAAAGTGGAAACAACCCTATTTAAAGACTAGGCGTCCTTGCAACATCTTTGAAAATTCCTGGTGGAGGAAGGGATATGTCCACAATCATTGAGGACACCACATCAGATAACTGGGTTCCTTCCACTTCTAAAACTGCACACTCCTTCATTTACACATTAATGCAGATAAGGTGCATATGTATATACACAGCAGATGGAATGACTGATTAGATCACAAAAGTTTCTAGAGGAAGAGAAGGAATTTCCCCTCACATTGGGTGGCAATAATGGTGAAGCTCTTAGGGGTTTCCATGGGCTAAATAGTCCTGAAACACATATTTACTAGTCTAGAAATGAGATTTAAGTCCGCTGCCTAAAAAGGTAAAAGTAACAAAAGAAGGTGGGATTTCTGAATGCTAGTGCACAATCCTTGGTTTTAGGCAGACCGATGTTTGAATGTCAGCCCTCTTCTGATTGCCCAGTTCTGACCATTATTTAAGCTTATTAGGTCAGTCTGCTCACCTGAAGTGTGGATAATAGAAGTACAAAGTGTAGAGAGTTGTTTTGAGGAGTATATGAGATAGTGTATAGAATATGTTTAGGACTGTACTTGAACATAGTAAGGTTTCTATTCATTTAACTATAGCTAAGGCTTTCCTGGTGGCTCAGAGGTTAAAGCATCTGCCTGCAGTGCAGGAGAGCTGGGTTCAATCCCTGGGATGGGAAGATCCCCTGGAGAAGAAAATGGCAACCCACTCCAGGATTCTTGCCTACAGAATTTAACTATAGCTAGTGTTTCCTTGTCTAATGCTCTTATATATAGTAAGGCAGTTTAAATGAACTTTTTGATGGACTTTTTTTCTTTCAGATTTATGAGGGGAACTCCTATTTGCTAAGTGAAAACTTACCAAATGCCAGAATTTCAATCCAGCTGTCTACTAATCAGAATGCTTTAGGTACTACATCACTACGGTACGTTAACGACGAGAAAACGGAAATGTTCTTTCATTTTCTTTCGTCAATAAAATTATTTACGGAAAATAATTTTCTGACATTGTACAGACAAATTGCTAAGATTTCTGCTTGAGAGGAGATTTTATAAAATACAAGTTTAAAATGCTTTTAAAAATGTCTCTAATATTTGTATATTATCATCCTGGTATTGGATTGTCCCTACTGTTTCATTGACTTGGGTAAGAATGTTTAAATTAGGTAGAGCTAAACTTTTTATTTAATTAGGCATTAAATATCTGGCTACTCAATTAGCCTTTCCTCCTCTTCCCTGGTATTCTCTCTTTCCCTCTTTTAAATTATTTCTGGCATTATAATGTATTAACATAAATCGGACAGACAACAAAGAAAGCAGTAGAAATATGCAAAGTGAAAGTGAATATTTATTAGCATTGCCAGTGATGGGGGCATGTTTGATCTGAGAGAGGAATGCAACTAGCTGTGGACATACTGGTCTCATGACCGGAGCCCATACAGGTACCTCAGCACTTACCTACTGTGCATGCTGTGGGTGCAGTAGGGATCCTGAAGCATGTCTGCCAACAGAGGGCTGCATGTCTTTGAGTTTGTCGCTATGCAAAACACTTTAAACATTCAAGTTTCTGGAAGGTAAAAATTAAACTAAACCACTGCACACTCAAGTGTAACGAGAAAAGAGATTGGCTTTGCTGTTGCCCTTAGACCTTGCATGGCTAAAAGCACTGGCCAGTTGGGGAAAAGGAGAGTGGAGACTGGAGACCAGAGAGTCAGCGCTGAAAAAGCACAAAGATAATGACTGGGCAGCTCCCCGGCTGATCACACAGCCTCTCTGCATTGGTCTTGGCCAGTGTTGTAACAGCTGTCAGATATTTTGACTTTCATCATCAGAAGTACCTATTTCATCTTTTTCTTCATTTCTCATTAACTTCAGATAAACAAAAGTTAGCAGATGTTTTTATGCTTTACATAAATCTATTAAATCATCTGATCATTTCACTAAGGTTTAATATGGCTATATCCATTGCTACTACATTTAAAATAGCAAATGCTTATTTCTTTTCCATAGATGTCAACCAAGTGAAGATAAATATTCTATGAAAAGCTGCAGTTCTGATTTCGTTTTTGGAGAAAACATGGTAGAAAGAGTTTTGGTAAGATTTTGGCAAATGTTTCTATTACTATATAAAGAGCTGTCACTTCTAAAGGCAAATTAATTAAAACAATGTTAAACTGGAGCATACTTTTTAACTACTGAGTTCAAAGGCACATTTTCCTATCTTTAACTGGAGAGATTCTCCTGGGAAGCAAGTTCTAGTTGTTAGAATAATAGACAAGAGCCCACAGAGGAAGGGAATTGTCTAATTATAACATTATTACTGATGAGAAATATTAAATACTTCTTTGATTTGCATTAAATCAAAGGAAACCAAGGAAATCCTAGAATTATATGCAATGGTTAAGTAAGCTCAATTGGTCATGATATTTTAATATAGTTTTTCAATAGCATTTTCATAACAAGATGGATTTAAAATGATTTGCATTTTTTCTCATTAATCACAAACTTCCCCTGTCAAGTTTTTACACTGACAGATTTTTTTCTTGCTAGCTATAGGAGGGAATCATAGTATTTTACTTGCTTATGGGAATATACTTGCCAAGTGGAACCTGACTATTATTACCATCTTCCTTAAGCATCCTCCTACATGGGGCATCCCATGTGGTAAAGAATCCACCTACCAATGCAGGAGACATGAGTTTGATCCCTGGGACAGGAAGATCCCCTGGAGGAGGAAATGGCAACCTACTCCAGTATTCTTGCCTGGAAATTTCCAAGGATAGAGGAGCCTGGCAGGCTCCAGTACATGGGGTCAGCAGAGTCTGACAGCAGAGTCAGACACGACTGAGCGACTAAACAACAATCCTTCTGTGTGAGGCAGTTGCTGCTTTGTCCTCCGCAGGGTGTGTTTCTAAAACAGAGCAAGATGTAGAGTGGAGAATTATATAGTCAAATGGAAGCTGTGGAGCAAGTATGCCCACGGTTTTATTTGGCTCAACACATCTTAATACTCTTTGCACTTTCATCCAGACCAGAATCTTAGCTGAGATAAGACAAGGATGCTATCTTGTCTTAGGGCTTTAGCTACATGAAGAATCCCATGGAAGATGCACAGATTTTAAAACCTGTGCTATGACTCAGAATAACAAAAGGACCAACTCCTGAGGTCTGTTTATTCCAAGATTTTAATCAAACCAGTCACTTTTAAGATCTCGCTTATTCTACACCTGCCTCAGGCTCAACGCCAATTCCAAGAGAAGCATCACAGTTCTTCAGCTTAGCAGTGCCTTTCTGTCACTCCCAAGATGAAGGTCGGCTCCAGCAATCCTAGAGCTGTTGACCCACATCTTTGGATTTGAACCAGAATGGACCAACTTCCAAAGTGAAGTTGCAGGCAGTATGTTTAAGCACATTTATTCTAGATTAGTCATAGCTTCTGTAAGATGTCACAGTCACAAATACAATACTCTTCAAACCTCATGGGATCAACTTTAACATTTGACTCACTTAACACATGGTTAACACACCATCTGTGTTTTTATGGTACATAAAGCATTGGCACTGGTCTCAAGTTTGGTGGCATATTACAATCATCTGGTGAGCCTTCAGAGGACTTTTTATGCCTGGTCATCTCCCCAAACCGATTAGATCAGGATCTCTGTGGGTGAGGTCAGATGTCAAGTGATTTGAACGTACAGACAGGATTGAAAACCATCCGGTTACACAAAGCTAAAGAAGACCTTGTCCTCTAGAGTTGTCTACAGTCTAGAACGGAGAGAGAGAGATACCAGTACAAATGAACGACGATGGGGATTATAGATTTGGCGTGAGGAGGTAGGTACCTGTGTGCATTTCCTATGAGCACTTCAAGGCTGGCTTACAAAGGAACCTGAGCTTCCTGTCTTCTTAAGTGGATAACATTCTAGGATGGCAGGAGCTATAAGAGATCACCTGTGTTTGTCCTTTAGTTAATCCTGTAATCCTGTGGCCCTATGATTTGAAGGCCATGATGCCTCCTGATTTGTTTGCTGGTTATGTGCTTTTAGAGTGAGTCATTAGACTTTATGTGCTTTAGTTTCTGTTTTCTTAAAATGGAAATAATTATACCCATCTCTACCAATTTTAACAGATTATCCTGAGGCCCAGTTAAATAAAATGAAAGAATCTTGATTCATAAGGGAAAAGATATAAAACTAAGCTCTGAAGTATCCTTCAATTCTCCCTGTTCTGCAGGGAGCTATACAAGCACTGTGTGGGAGGTTGTAAATATCCTGGCAATTACTTGGTCTTTTTTTTCATACAGGTGTCGATTACAGCACATGTGCAAAAGCCCCAGGTGTGCAGCCTTAAAAGCCATTGCTGTGTCAGAGGAAAAGTTAGGATTCATTCTGTAATAATGATCTGATGAGATAGCTAGTGGGTTCTTTGGACAACTTTTTAATTTTTTACATTAAAAGGATAGAAAGAATGGACTATTGGGAATACTGAAATAATTTGAAAAAGTGACATCAGTTGCACTTCCTTCAAGGCATTAGGTTGTTGTAGTGGTAGCTTGGAACAGCTGCTACCTCCCTGTGGGTCTCTGAAAGGTTTCCCATTGTCCCTGGAACTAGATGCCACCTGAAGTAGGCTGGTGGTGACTAGATTGTTTCCTTAGATCAGAACCAAGGTTTTCTAACAATGGGGAGGAGTTCCCATTCAGCACAAGAGGATCCCAAAACAAAAACAGAGCTGTTGGGTTTGTTTGCCACATTGAGACAGAAGAACAAAAGTATCTCTTGGGTTACTGCAAATATATGGAGATAAAATTAAGCAAGACATCTTTTTCTTCCACCTAGGGTACTCAAAAACTCACTCAGCCTCAACTCGAAAGTGATTTATACATCAAGGAAAAACCATTCAAATTCACTCTAAAAATTCCTGTCAACTCTCCAAACTCAAGTAAGAATTATTTCATTTGTAAAACATCTGATTCAACTAGTATATTTCCTGTTTTTCCATGTCATTTGTTTAATATCTGTAAAATACAAAAGCCAAAATCCATTGTTTAAAATCTTTAGTGAAGATTAAAGCATATAAATTTGGTTACATGATATAAAAGCCTGCATAATTTTTGGACTTCATGATATGGGGGATCATTGAAGAGATATGCCTAAACACGAGCAGTTTGATTTTTTGAAACAGTCATTGTTATAAAAAGCTAAGGAGACGTGCATGTTAACAGGGGCAAAAAAGAACTTTCACAGTGGATAAAATGGGGCATTTTACATGTTCTTTCCCCCTATTTTCTCTTAGGAACAGACACTATTGAAAATATATCCCTAATTGAATCAGCTGCTGCTTTCTCTTTTAAACCATCACCAAAATGTTTGCTGGAGAAAATTGATATTATAACAGGGGAGGAGGCAGAACACAATGTGTTAGAGGTCTGTATATTGTGTATTGCTCTTTCTGGAATAAAGTTACGCTCAACAGAGACAACTTTAAAGATAAAGGCAGAAGTATAGTTTTCATAAAGACCTGGCTGTTAAAATTAAAATGTTTGAGGCTTTCAAATATTAAACCAACATTTTGTTGTATTCTTACATTTGTGTGTGTAATTTGCAGGAAAATGGATTACAGGCTTCACATTCATATTAGTCCCTTAGAAAGAAGACAGCCAAGGACTCAGTCTTAAAGTAACTCCAGACCTATGTTTTATACTTTTCATGTCAGCTTTATTATCAGTTATTATCAAATGGCTTAAAATTCTATTTACACTGAACATTAAAAATGCAGAGAGATAAACTGATTTCAGTTCAAGATAATAAAAATTTTCTTTTTCCTTTAAAAGCTCTTTTTTTAAATTGAAGTAAAGTTGATTTACGATGTTGAGGTAATTTCTGCTGTATAGAAAAGTGACATACATATATATACTTTCTTTTTTATATTATTTTCTATTATAGTTTATCTCAGGATATTTACTATAGTTCTTTCTGTGCTATATAGTAGGACCTTGTTTATCCTAAAAGTTCTTTTAAGTAAGTTTTGAATTGCACATGAATCAAGAATTTCAAAGATGTGGTATATAGTATCACACATAGAATATGGCAATGGCAATCCACTCCGGTACTCTTACCTGGAAAACCCCATGGATGGAGGAGCCTGGTAGGCTGCAGTCCATGGGGTCGCTAAGAGTCGGACATGACTGAGTGACTTCACTTTCACTTTTCACTTTCATGCATTGGAGAAGGAAATGGCAACCCACTCCAGTGTTCTTGCCTGGAGAACCCCAGGGACTCGGGAGCCTGGAGCCGTCTATGGGGTTGCACAGAGTTGGACACGACTGAAGCAACTTAGTAGCAGCAGCATAGGATTTGAACAATGAGTGGCGTAGCTATCAGTCTCCGCATATGAAATGTAATTACTACACCTCAATCATGTTCAACAAAGCACAGATTTCCCTTAGGCTTTCTCCATCTGCTTTACCCCAAACTCTCTTCATTCCTGTTTTCTTCCCCCTTGATCTACTGATACATTTACTGTACAAATGTGTCTCACAGCATAACTCTCAGATCAGATTAATCCCAGATTCACTGAAGTAGTCACTAGGGGTGAGGCCCTGACATGTTATATTTTTAACAAGTCATCTAGGGGATTCTTGTACGCAGTAGTATTTGAGAGCCACTGGTAAGCATTAAATTATAGTATGGTACTCTGTGGTATCACATTCTAGTTCTGATGCTATATTTATTAAAATTTTTAAAGCACACAAATAGTTCCATGATTTCTTAATTTTCAGATAAATTACCTGATTCAAATAACACTGTTTATTTTAAAAGTTGGTATACATAGATAAATCGTTAAGTGAAAAAGCAACATGCAGACATATGTATTCTACCATTTATAGAAAAAAAAAAGGAAAATATATATATATTGACATGTATATACATACAAATATCTCTAGAAATATTTAGATAATATTTATCTAATTTTTCTAATTTATCTAATATAATATCTAATATCTAGATATTAGATAAACAAAATATTTAGCAACAGTGATCAACTGTTGTAGGGTGTGAAAATTGGTAGATGGGAACTACTATTGGTGGAGCTACTTTTCACTTTGTACATCTTTTTGCTTTTTAATGTTTGAACTATTCAAAAATTGTATTGTTTTAGAAACTAAATAAAATTTTCAAGCTGGTTTAGAAATCATTAACAAAGGCTATCCTGATAAGATATCAGACAAAAGTGTTATAGCAAAGGAAAGAAATCACTTTGAAAAATGTTTCATATTTTGACATTAAAAAAAAATTTCCTTTAGATCAACTGCAAGCTTTTTAGATTCAACAAAACAACACAGTCCTGGACTGAAAGGGGCAGAGGAGCTTTGAGACTGAATGACACAGCACGCAGTGATTGCGGAACATTCCAGTCAAGATTAAGTAAGGAATCATTTTGTAAAGCAAGTCACTAATTTTCAGGGAAGATTTCCCAATATAGATACACATCATTTTCTAGAGGTGTGTTATGTGTCAATAGATTAGACTGCTGAACACAATATTATTTTTAAGGTACTATAGGAGCTTCCTGTTTAAAGGAGGCTCTGACGTCAGACCACACAGTTTCCAGGTCTGGCTCCATTACTAACTAGTGACCTTGGATAAATTACTTAATCTCCTTCTACTCTAGTTGCATCAGTTAAAAATGCAGATAACAGCAAGTCCATGAATTAGTGAGTGAGTGTGAGAATTCAGTGAGAAAATGCATATAAAGCACCTTTGACCAGCCCAGCACACACCTAAATAGTGATCCCATTATTATTTAAAGGAATATGATGGATTTAGTTTTGAAGTGGAATAGTTTTTCTAAAGAGAGTATTTGTCCTGTAATTCATTCTTGGCATTCTAAGTGCAGAATGTGGGTTGGGATGAAAGGTCAATTTCCAAGTAAATAAAGGTGTGTGGTTATCGAATCCTGTAGGCAGAGTGTTGGTCAGAATCTGGTCAGCCAAACTGCCAGGTTGAGGAGGTTTCTGGCATCCAAGAGACACACTGGGCATTGTTCAGAGGTCCAGACTGAAAGTGAGCACAGGCAGAGATCTGGGCAGGGATGGGCTTACTGGTCAACATTAAACAGTCAAAGCTTGTGGGGGAGACTACAAGCAGAAGCTGGTAAATGGATATTTGTTGAGTTTCAGATATCAAGCTCAAGAAGGGAGTAAGGAATAGAATTCAGACTAAGAGAGTAGGATCATGGGGAAACAGGTTTCTAAATGACCTAAGTATAATTCCCAAGGCAGGTATTAGTTGTTTTCTACTCTGGTTTAATTTCTGTCTTTCCACTACCTGCCAAAAAATGGACAAAACAACTTAAAAAAAAAACTATACAGGTAATACATGTCCATTACAGAAGACAGAAAATATAGACTGACAAAAAGGAAAAAAAAATTAAATTACTCATAGGCCTGTCTTCCTGTAGCAGCTAGCCTTTGCTAACAAAATATATTCTTAAGGACTTTGTATACAATGAATGTGGGGCTCCCTGGGTAGCTCAAATGGTAAAAAATCTGCCTGCAATGCAGGGGACCTGGGTTCGATCCCTGGGTTGGGAAGATCCCCTGGAGAAGGGCGTGACAATCCACTCCAGTATTCTGCCTGGAGAATTCCAGGGAGAGAGGAGCCTGGCAGGCTACAGTCCATGGAGTCACAAAGAGTTGGACACAACTGAGTGACTAACACTACTACTAATGTATAAACATTGAAAAATTTGTGATACATGGTGTTTATATTCCTCTCTAATCTGATTTTTTTCTTTTATATAGTATACCATGGTCATCTTTCCACATTAATAATTACCTTTTTTCAGTATTCTTAATGAGGTCATAATATCTTCAATAGCTGTACCATCATTTAAGTAATTTCATTTTTTGAATGCTTCAAGCTTTTGTTTCAGTTTTGTCCATTGTGAGCAATTCTTGGGTAAATATTCTTCTCACCATTAGGTCCTCAATGGAATTCTAAAACTTACAGTGAAAGAATATTGCATTTTTGGCACTTAAGCTAAAGAGTCTTCCAACAAAATAAAAGCTCAGTTTGGAAACCAAATTATAATCTAGTCAATTAAATTTCAATTTAGTAGTGAAAACAGAGTCTGAAAAACAACTACCAGATTTATTTGCTTTCATAATGGCAAATGCCTCTGAAAGGCTAAGGAATCAACTGTTCTAAAGCCTGATAAATTCACCTTTCTATTGTAGTTATGCGCAATCAAGGCAGCCTGAGGCTGATTCTCAACAGCAAACTCTGGGCTCAGATGGAGATTCAAAGAGCAAATCACAAAAATTTACAAATAACAGCTACTGATTTAGAAGACTGTAACGTCAAAGTGTTTTTAATTCAGGTAAGTGACAAATTTCAGTGATAGAGGATTATCCTACTATTTATAGATTTCTGCAGTCACTAATTTTTTTTCCATTTTATTGTACTAACCTGTACCACTGGCAAAAAATCAGCCATTTATTATGGTTGTTTATAGTCTAATTCGGAGAAGGCAATGGCACCCCACTCCAGTACTCTTGCTTGGAAAATCCCATGGAAGGAGGAGCCTGTTAGGCTGCAGTCCATGGGGTCGCTAAGAGTCGCACACGACTGAGTGACTTCACTTTCACTTTTCACTTTCGTGCATTGGAGAAGGAAATGGCAGCCCACTCCAGTGTTCTTGCCTGGAGAATCCCAGGGACAGGGGAGCCTGGTGGGCTGCCGTCTATGGGGTCGCACAGAGTCGGACACGACTGAAGTGACTTAGCATAGCATAGCATAGTCTAATCAGTTCAATTCAGTTCAGTTCAGTTGCTCAGTCGTGTCCGACTCTTTGTGACCCCATGGACTGCAGCATGCCAGTCTATACCAGACCTAAATTTGATATGAAGTTTAGAGATTAACACCAATTTACAGTAGTCAATTGGTACTAGTCTTAAGACAGCTGTATTGGTATATGCTTTCAAATGTCTCCATTTTTCTTTACTGTTAAAATTATGTCAGGAATCTTACTAGATTACCAGAGATACTACTGTCAGGATTGGCTCCTAGGAGGCCAGCACAATCCACACCCCAGTGCTTACACTGTGTGCTGAAATTGAGGCTTTGAGATCACTGGAAAGGAACCAGTGAGAAGTGGAAAAACACAGGGCTAGCAAGTTAAAAGAACCAGTCCAATAGCAATTTCCAATTCTGGACTTGAGTCAATCTCCAAGGTAACAGGTTCACAACAGCTTTAGCTATCCTGGCAGCAGGAATGCTTGACCTCAAATATAAGATCCAGGCAAAAGAGACAAAGCTGACATGAGTCAGGTGAGAAAAAAGGCCTGGATATCCCCCGCATGCTGAGAATCAGAAGATGTGAGAAGCCTGAGTATCCAAGTGACTCAGGTAGAAGATGATAATACAAGTAAACTGGCTTCCACATAATAATGGTAAAAAAAGTTGGCAAGAGGCCACTGGTGAAAAACTAACGATTTTAGTGCACTGTTAGGCATAAGTGATGTTGAGTATTAAAATCTTAGAGTAAAATGCCTAAATCCTGTTTACCATTTAGGCAGATAATATTGGATACTCTGCTAGACCAGATGCCCCTGGCTTTGAGTGGTTAAAGCACCCTGCCTGAGACCAAGTCTGATACTATGATTAGATTAGATTAAACTATGACTAGATTCTGCTGCTCAATATCTGGCTCATTCTGACTTTTTAAACTGTAGGGTAATTTTTAGATATTAGCAAACAAAATGCAATAAAAATCACCCCAAATTCCACTCCTAGAGATGGTCACTATTAACATTTTGGTCTTATATTTTAGTTTTATAATATATATTTATGTTATAATATATATATGTGTCGGTACGTTTATAGACACGCTTACCATATTGTACATACTGTATGACTTTCAGACAAGTAATTTAACCTTCCTCAACCTGATTTTACTCATCTGCCAATGGAAGACAATGTACTTGATAAACTGATGGAGAAGATTAAATAGTTAACATTTGATTGTGAAATACACATATGTAACCTTTTCACTTATCAATGAAAATGAGTGTTTTCTGTTATTAAATTGTAGTCCATTCAAGAATTCTTTTATAGGTGAAAATAATTTGTTCTATTATATGCCATAATTTTTTCCACTAATTCCACTTTGTTAAATACTTAGGTAATTCAATGTGTTCATTATTATAAATTCTGCAAAGAATCCTCTATGTACATACATGTTATTTTTCTTGGGAAAAGGTTTTGACTGTCTTAACAAATTTATCTCTATAAAGACTGAACCAATTTTCATTCTCACTAGCATTTTCTTATGGTACTTCCTGGAAAAATTTTTTAAGCTTTGGAGATTTGTTCAAAAAATATATATCATTGTGCTTTTACTTCTTGTTTTGAATTTCTTGAATGAAAATACATGAATAAATTTGGCAATATGCATATATATGTATATATACACTCTACACCAGTGAAAGACATATTTAAATTTTAATGTAAAAAAAAATCAAGGCAGCAGGACAGTATTTATGTTTCAATTACAAATACTCTGTCAATATTTTTTGTTAATTAATTTACTGAAGAAAAATTATACCTTTGGCTTCCCTTGTGGCTCAGCTGGTAAAGAAGCCACCTGCAGTGAGGGAGACCTGGGTTCGATCCCTGTGTTGGGAAGATCCCCTGGGGAAGGGAAAGACTACCCACTCCAGTATTCTGGCCTAGAGAATTCCATGAACTGTATAGTCCATGGGGTTGCAAAGAGTCAGACACGACTGAGCAACTTTCACTTCACATAATATAAAAAATTAAATTAGTGAAAAGTCAACAAATATTTACTCAACACCTGCTATATATCTAATACAATATGAGACACAAAAGTATTTTATTTCATTTGTACTTTTTCCCTAAAAATAATTAAGGCAGCTTAGCAACATACTAACAAAAAACTATATTTAAGACTCTTCTCCCAAAAAGTTGGCATGTAGTTGGTTCACTCCTCAGTTCTTGACTTTGAAATATTTGGTAGCTCTTCGAAAGATTAGCAAAGAGAAAACTTTCCCCAGATTTTCTTTGAAACTGTGAAAAGATCCAAAAATGTAAGCCACTGACATGTTAACTTAAGGAGTGCTGACTTTGATGACGAAAACCAAGTCCCAGCCAATCCGTCAACTAGCTGTGTAGACTCAGACAAGCTGTGCATTTCTGAGCCATAATTTTCTTATCTGTAAAGGGAAAGCAAAACAAGTATTTATTTAATATCTGTACTATATGCTTTCATTAATATAAAAATTAGCGAATAAATTATTGTTAAATAATTAACCTACAGTTTTATTATAAGGATTGAAAAAAATAAAAATATAACAACAGCGAATGTTATACCAATGTTATTCTCACTGTTATTTTTTATATTAATAGCAAAAGTAAAAATAGAAAAAGTATTGAAAAGGAAAAATAGAAAAGTATAGAAAGCAACGACCTCTGATGTATTTATGGTACAACATCATAGACCATTTGAATGACCTTTCTGCAGAGCTATGCAGCTTGCTTCCCTGGGGGCTCAGTCAGTAAAGAATCTGCCTGCAATGCAGGAGACTCTGGTCCCAACCCTGGGTCAGGAAGATCCCCTGTATACCCCGGAGAAGAAAATGACAACCCACTCCAGTATTCTTGACTGGAAAACCCCATGGACAGAAGAGCCTGGTGGGCGACTTAGTGACTAAACCACCAAATGCAGCTTTCAGGGCTGTCTAAGCAAGTGATGTAAAGGAAATGAAAGTCTTTTTTTCCCCAGCTAACTCTCTAACTTTATACACCGTAACATAGTTTGGAGGAAGAATGGTCTTAATAAACAAACTCAAATATAAACTTCAAATCACAAAATTTCATTTTCTCAGTTTAAAAGGCACAGATTGGGACCTCTTATCAAATTATCTATGTTAGGATTCAATTTGGTACAAGATGAATTGGCTCTTTACCCTTTTGTTTCTAGGCTTATTTACATTCTAGATTTGTGTCATATAATTCTTTCCTTATTAAAAGTGAAAGATTACAAATTTGTAAAGTGTGGCTATCACTGAGTTACTTATATTCTTAACAAATTTAATTTACCTCTTGTAGGCCAGTGCCAAAGACACAGGACGTATGCATGCAGCCATCCATCACCGTCTTGTTGCGCTTCGAAGCTTCGACAAGCGGACAGATGCAAATCAAACTGAAAGCCAGTCAGAGACAGTCCTCCAACAGTGTAACTATGATAGCTGTGATGAGGATGAAGAGGATCTCATCCAAGCTACTAAAGCTAGATCAGGTAAAGGACTTTTCTTCTGTTGGTTTGAGGTTTAAGAAGGAGATCTTATTCACAACCCTTTATAGGAAACAGATTTTTAGAAAGTGGAACTTGTCTGCTCAAAGCGGGTGGGGGTTAGAGCCCTAGATGTTTGGATCTGAGAAGCAGGTCTGAAAATCAGACTTCTACAGAGGCCTGTTTTGGGATTTCACCAAAAATCAGGCTTATTGCAATACCTGCATATCATCTGCATATACATCTCATAAAAAACCATATTTACAATGTAAAGTATTCATTGCTACACTGAAACTAATCATATATTCATATTTCTCTTCACTTGTTCTCATTCTCTTGTTATTGGCCATTATAAGAGAAATTATAAATACTAGTAATGGAGCCAACAGGCAAATCTGGTTTGAAAGACTGATAAACCCTGTTTATTCTCTTTCAAAGACCTTCTTTACTTAGGGCAAAAAGTGCTGTTTCTTTTATTACATCAGGATTGGTAAATTGAACAAGCAGTGGAACCACTGATTAATGGATTTTTAGGTTTTAGTGCTTGTCCTGATGAGTGAATTTAAAACTAAAATCCATCATTATATTTGGAGAAAAACCTTGTCAAGGAAACAATAAGCCCAGCTTTATTATACAGATATAGCTATTCCTATAAAGTCATCCGAGTATTTTCAGTAATAGTTTCATTTAGCCCTGAATTTTGCTTTAAGGAGGACTGACAAAGGACTTACAAAAATAGTGTATTAGCAGGTATTTCCCCAATTTTTGATCATTTAAATCTTAAAGCTATTTTAATCATACATAATTTAAGAATCTATCAAAGAACATGTGCAAAACTTGATGAAATAGCTTCCTTGGCCTAGTACTAAAAATGTAATCAAAAGGAAGAGTACACGAAACATGCAGAGCAGGATCATAAACTGCTAGACTCAGTGAGCCAGAGACCTAAGCAAATATGACTTTTCTTGTTACTATCAAATAAAAGGTTTAATTATTTTTTAACTGTATGAAATTTATAAATTAAAATCATTATAACATTTGTATTGTCAACAATAGAATGAGGTCTTTTAGAAAATGAGCTGGTATCCATTAAAAGTGAAAGTGAAAATCACTCAGTCATATCCAATTGTGATCCCATGGATTGTAACCTGCCATGCTCCTCTGTCCATGGAATTCTCCAGGCAAGAATACTGGAGTGGGTAGCTATTCATTTCTCCAGGGGATCTTCCCGACCCAGGAACTGAACTGGGGTCTCCTGCATTGCAGGCAGATTCTTTACCAGGTGAGCTACCAGGGAAGCCCATCCTAAAGGAAATCAGTCCTAAATATTCATTGGAAGGACTGATGCTGAAGCTAAACTCCAAAACTTTGGCCACCTGATGCAAAGAACTGACACATTGGAAAAGACCCTGATGGTAGGAAAGACTGAAGGCAGGAGAAGGGGATGATAGAGGGTGAGATGGTTGGATGGCATCATTAACTCGATGGACATGAGTTTGAGCACGATTTGGGAGCTGGTGATGGACAGAGCCCGGCATGTTGTAGTCCATTGGGTTGCAAAGAGTTGGACATGGCTGAACGATTGAACTGATCCATTAAAAATGTTAACTTGTAATTAAGATTAAGTTGCAAAATTATTTCATCAACAAATGTCATGTTTATGAATAGATCCTGTATTCTACCATATTTCATTTCAGGAAAGGGGTGATATGTGACTATCTTCAAACAAAATGAGAAACAGTGGGAATAAGGGAAAGTAAATGTCAATCATATGAACCCATCTTTTCTTGCTAACTTTTCTAGCACTTTCTCCAGGAGTGTTGCACATAAATGCTAAATGTAATGGAAGCAATAAAATGTCTGACTTTTTAAACTTTGTTGCCTGTGAATTAAGGGAAGGTTTAATTATATGAAAATATTATGTTTATAATTAGGAACATTTCCAAATATTACTTAAAAATATAGATTCTATATGTTTCATTTCCTTGATAGCATGCATATTCATGAATATTCATGTTCAATTGTATTCAATTTTACATTTATATCACAGATTCTTATAGGTGGACCCACAGACAGTCTGTTGCCTGTTCATGAATACTGCTATGAACATGACAACATCTACAAAGAAAACACCTCATTGAAAAAAATCACTTTACTGAAAAAAACTAGACCATCCTAATCACTAAATGAGAAGATCCTATTCATTCCTTGAACAATTTAACAGAAAAATCTAAGAAATATAATTTGTTGCAATTAAAATGTTTCTCTGATGTAGTATAATAATTCTGAGGTTTTGTATTTTGATTATTGTGAAGAAAATGACAGACTTTAAGAAACACATGGCCTATGAAAGTTCAAAATTTATTATTTTAAAAGAAGCTAATTTAGAATAAGATTTGATTACTAATTTGGGCTGTTCATCACATTGATGGATACAATAGTTAATACAGTAAATTGTGATTTGATAAATATCTCACTAAGGTATTTATTTTTCAGTCATATTTTGTCTGGCCATAAAACATATTTTACAAAAGTTCCAGAGTCATTTCTTTGAAAAACATTATAACTGCATGATAACATGTTCTATCATGTTTTTTCTTCTGGGAAATGTATGTTTTTGTTTAACCTTTGGATTCCCTAATTCTAAAAGATTATTTATTCACGGTGTAAATTCTTTTAAAGAGAATATCTATTATTGCATTTACATCTATTGCACTTTGATATATGCTTGGTTCAAGGTCAGTATCCAATTTTTGTTGAAGGAATGAACAAAATACATTACCTATATATTAAAATAGTAAGTATACAAAAAGTGAAATATGTTAATGTGTTCTTTGCTTTACTTATATAATTAAATTTCCATTAATATTCTAGTAGGTGTGGCTGTACAAAGACCTTTTAAAAAACAAATATATCATATGTAGCCAAATTAATTTTTTTCTTAAATGCCATTATTAAGGTAAGCCACAGTAATTTCAATAATTGCACACAACAGAATTTTGATGCTTCTCCTTTGAGATGTGCTTCAGAGATACTTCAGGAGTCACACAGGAAAATCAGTATCACTACTTATGGCCACATGTTACTTTTCAATCCAGTATGATCACCCCATGGCATCAAAATGACTTCTGATTATCTCCCTTAAACAATATTCCTTTAAAGGCATCTTAATCTACTCAGGCTGCCATAACAAAATACCAAATTGGGTGACTTAGACAACAGAAATTTATTTTTCACTGTTTTAGAGGCTGGGAAGTCTAAAATCAAGATGCTGACAGGTTGGTTTCATCCTGAGACCTCTTCTCTTGGCTTGTAGGGTCTACCACCTGACATGACCTCTTTGTTGTGGGAGCACAGGGAGTGAGTGGGGAGAAAAAGAGAGCAAGTTATTTGGTGTCTTTTTTTTACAAGAACAGTGATCACATTAGACCAGGGCCTCATAATCTCTTCTAACCCTAATTACCTCCTAAAGCCCCATCTCCAAATATCACCACATTGTAAGTAGCCTTCAACAGATGAATTTTGAAAGAACACAAACATTTAGTCCATAATAAGGAATAACTCACACTTACAAAATTATTTCTTAAAAAGTTCTAAACAAACATATTTGGCATAACATTACAGTTTCATTTCTTTGTTGGAGAATAATATTCATTTGGAAATGTACATTTGAATATACTTTAAAAAAAAGCGACATTATTTTATTATAGTACCATATATAATAGTAAAAGCAATTATATATGTGCATTTATTGTCAAATCTGAACTCAGGCTCGAAAGCTTAGCATATGAAAGTTGAATTACTCTTTTAGACTATAATTTAGGTAGTATGTTACAACTGTTGCAAGTTTTACTTTTTCCCTGTAACTCTGTAACTACTAAGAGTATCTAACTTTCATTTATTCTTCCAGTGACTATAGAAGAAATACAGTAAATAAAATCCTTTACTTCTAAATTAAGCAATGACTCAGGAACTGAAGAGAAGTTAATGAGAGAGAGGAAGAGAGAAAATGTCTAGAGAAGGAAAAAAACAATAAAGAAGAGCTCTAACATGAAGGAAAAGTCAAAAGAATGGAAAATCAGGAATTTTAAGTTTGTTTTTTTTTTAATTCTAAAAGAGTGACTCTGATGCAGAACAAATTCAGAGGAAATTTTTCTTTAGAAGCATAACATAAATTGGGAGACATCTGAGAAGATATTAAAGAATTGGTTCTAAGACCTTAGCTGGTATGGGAACACTAGGATTATACTAAATTGTTGAAGTAAAGCAGAGAAACAGATTTTCTTTACCTTCCTGACATGTTCTTCCTTGCCCCGTGTTTAGTGTAAAGAGGAACTTTCTCAATGCTTCAAATGTTTTATCTGAGGATTATGGCATGGCTATTAAAAGTAGAAACATATTTACCTTATGATTTTCAACCCATTTCCACTCTGCTATTCCTCCTGATACTCTCTATGCATATATTTAGTAATATTTTGGAGTGATAATAGAAATAGGGACATCTTATAGTTTCTCCTTGTCCTATACCTTCATCTCTGCTCTGTGAAAGTGTCAGTCACTCAGTCCTGTCTGACTCTTTGCAACCCTATGGACCATAGCCCACCAGGCTCCTCTGTCCATGGAATTCTTCAGGCAAGAATACTGGAGGGGGTTGCCATTCCCTTCTCTGGGGGATCTCCCTGATATCTTCATCTAGCCTACTTCTTTTTGACTTTTCTGTATCCTTTGTCATCCTTCTCTTTAATGTGAAGAGATCAATCATATAATGATAGTTATTTTCACAAGTTATTAGGTAGGTGACTCCAAAGCACACATCTTCTCTCATAGAACCAGCTTTTATTAAAAATTACTTAGATAAATATATTTTAGAATATTAATTATTCTAAATATATTCTAGATATATTTAATATGATATCCAATCATACATTTAATCTAAACATTCTTTTCTAAATTTTCTAAATTTAGATTTCTAAATACAAATTCTTTTCTTTTAATCTAAACATTCTGATAGAAAACATTCTTATCCATCAATAGTACTGTTTAATTATTTAAAATTTTGGCTGTGCTGGGTCTTCATTGCTACCTGGGTTCTCTCTAGTTGAGGGGAGCAGGGGCTACTCTCTAGCTGAGGTGCATGGGCTTCTCACTGCAGTGGCTTCTCTTGTTGGGGAGCATGGGCTCTAGGTGTGTGGCTCAGCAGTTGTGGCTACCGGGCTCTGGAGGACAGGCTTATGGGCTATGGTGTGTGGGATCTTTCTGAACTAGAGCTAGAACTCATGTCTCCTGCATTGGCAGGTGAACTCTTTACCACTGAGCCACCAGGGAAGCCCATCAAGAGTAATTTTATACCAAGTTATTCAGCTTAATTATAAACCAGCAAAATATTCTCAAATATGTTACATCCATTACTGCCAAAACCAGGAACCCTTAGTTATCAGGGACTAATACCTTATATTAGAGTATGTGGATGTCATGTTTCAAAAAGCCAGAGGGTGGTGGTATATATCTTTCAGAATTAGAATGTACATGAAGTGAGCTGGAGGAGTTGTAATGATTGGGAAGCATAAATCTTAAGTTTTATAAACCTTCAAGTTGTGAACATCACAATGATAATTTCTCCCCCATAAAACGTTGAGAACAATACAGCTTGCTTGAGATGTGGCTAACTGGGTAAATTTATTCACTAGAAAAGAACACCAGCCTTGTCATAGATGGGGTCTGAGTACGAAACTCAAACAGATTATTTTAGTTGTTTGAGGGTAGCTGAAACTGATATTAAATCCACAAATGCCAACACTTTAGTTTGTTTTGCATGGCCGATTATACCCACAGTACTGGTAATTTTTGACATCATACGTGGAATTCACAATGGTAATTTTTGACATCATATGTGGAATTCAGAGATGTGAATACTTGAATGTAGTTGAAATTTCTAAGATGATATTTGGAAACTACAGCCTTGGAGGAGTTACTGAAATAACTGGCAAATGTTTAGCCTAATAAACACTTGATAATATAATAATTTCAAACAGTGGATCACCAAAATTTCTTGCTATCTGCCAATCTGATGGACATAAAAGACGATTTCACTATTACCTTAATTTGCATTTTTCTGATTTCTAATAAGGCTGAGGATCCTTTAGATATGTACTCACTGCTTGTATTTCTTCTAATAAATTTATTCCTAATCTTTGCAATGGCTTCCTAGCATACAGAAGATAAATGTCAAGTTCCTAAGCATGGATATAACATTTAATGTCTTTCCTCTGTCTTAAATCTCTAGCCTCACCTCCCACCATTGCCTGCCTCCCTCTAAATGTTCTAGGTTTTCAGAATTGTTATTTTATTACTTCATACCTTTGCACACACTGTTTACTCTGTGGAATTCCTTTCTTACTCTTGCTGATTCTGCCTAATACCTAGCTTATTCTTCACGACTTAGCTTGAGACATTCCCAGAAAGTTTTCCCTAACTCCTCTTAGGCTAAGCTAAGACGTGTTCCTTCAAATTTCTATAACACCCTGTGTATAATTTTACCATTGCACAGACTGTATGTTCTTCAAGGGGAGAGACTATCTTTTATTTATCATTAGCACTTAGCAGGGTGCCTCACCTATAGCAGGTAATCAAATATAATTTGATCTCTATTAACACATGTTGTATATATAAGACTCAAGAAGTGTTATCTAACAGGAAGCTAGAAACAAGGATCTAAAGCTCTGGACAGAGGCTGGTCTAAAGATACTGGTAGTAGCTGAAGTCATGGAAGGTGAAGAGAGCTAATATTTATCAAGTGTATACCTCATAAGGGGCATGTGGCTAGGCATTTGTACATATTATTTATAACTTTACAAGGAAGCTGTTATATTTTGTAAATGAAGAAGTAGGCTCACAAAGGTTAAGGGAATAGTTCAAGGTTGACAAAAGTAATAAATAGTAAAGCTGTGATTTGAACCAAGGTCTTTTAAAATCCCAAACCCAGGCTCTTTTCATTACACAAGAGTAAAGAAGCTCATGCAGAAGAGTGGAGAAGGAGATAGACAGAGACAAAATGGAAGGAAAGGAAAGGGATGGATAGATCCTAAAGATGAGCTCGGGAAGAACTCAGAAAGAGGACAGAGGGATGGGCAGAACACCATTAGGGATTGGTGCATTGTGAACCAGAGTAAAAATTTCTAAAGAAAATGATAACCATTTCAAATGGAGAAGGACCAAGTCATTTAAAGGCTGATAAATGTCTTACAAGTTTACAAACAGATATTTGGTCACCTTGGAAATAGCAGTAATTAGTAAAGTGGTTGGGAGAAACCAGATTACAACAGAATGATGGATGAGTAGGAGGCAGGAATGCCGACCAATAATGAACCAATGACTCGTTCAAGAATCTTAGCTATAAAGAGAAGACACGTGTGTGAAAGTCACTCAATCGTGTTTGACTCTTTGTGACTCCATGGACTGTAGCACACCATGATCCTCTGTCCATGGGGATTGTCCAGGCAAGAATACTGGAGTGGGTTGCCATTCCCTTCTCCAGGGGATGTTCCCAACCTGGGGATTGAACCCAGGTTTCCCACACTACAGACAAATTTTTTTACCACCTGAGCCACCAGCAATATATAAAGAGCTAGGGCTTAGATGGCTGTTTGTTTTTTTAATTTAAAGATGTCTGAGACATGAGTATGTTTAAATAGTGAAGAGGAAAGTCCAATAGAGAAAGATAAAGGTATAATAAAGGTGATAACTTGATGGAGTATTATTTTTGAGCAGGTGGAAGAAGATGGGATCCAAAAATAACAATGGACAAAGAGGCAGATCTATCAAATGAGAAGATGTCAGTGTAGACAAGTTTGTAGCTGGAAATGGGGGAGATGTAAAAATTTGAGTACTTAATGGTGAAATCGGAAGAGACGGGGTCTGAAATTTTGCATATGCATAACAAAACTCATAGATTTTGATCCAAAAGAGGTTTTCTAGATTCATTTTTTTCTATCAAATGGATCGACTGACATTCTGCTAGTCACCCAAGCTTCAAACTGCAGTGTCATCTATGACCTCTCCCTTTTCTTTCTTCCTGATGGCTAAGTAATTATAAAGTATTGAAACAGTACGACTAGAAAGGACCTTGAGAATGTTCAGTTACAAATGAGTAACATCCTACAGAAGTTAAGACATATGCTTAAGTGTGCCCTGCAAATCACTATTAGCAGCTGCTGTGAGGCAAAGCTTCTGGTCAGAAGGGGTAAGTGACCTACTGAAAGCAAACATCTATCAGACTCCATTGTGTATTTCTCAGTCTAATATACTACATGGCACATAGTAGGGACTCAGTGAGTATTCGGTGAACCCATGAATGAATGCTGGCGGTAGTGGTTAGCTGAAAACTAAAAGTCACAGATTTGGAATCAATTTGTGCTTGGCAGAACCTTGGAATCACTCTAGCTCAACTCCCTCATTTTAAGATGAGGAATCTGAGGCCCAGAAAGATGAAGCAACCTGCTCAAAGTCCAGGAGCTAGTTACCGATAGTGCTAGGACTACAAAGAAGCAAAGAGGGTGCCAAAACAAATAGATCTAAAGAGCAGGAGGGACGAAAACTAGGGTCTGCACTGCCACTTGATTCCCCTATTGTAATAGGGGCATTTTCTTCCATTTTCATTACTTTTACTCTATAGCTCGGATCTAAGTGTAACTATGCCAAAAGTGCCCAAGTCGCCCTTCCTTCTCTTGCCTACTAGTTTGTTCCACATTCCAAAGCCAGATGAGTAATCATCAAACATTGCTCTCAGGACTCACTTCTTTTCAGTTAAAAGCCTCCAAAAGGTCAACTACTGCCTACTAGGCTTTCCTGGTGCCTCTCCTGGTAAAGAATCCGCCGCAATGCGGGAAACCTGGGTTCCATCTCTGGGTTGGGAAGATCACCTGGAGAAGGGAACTACCCACTCCAGTATTCCGAGCTGGCGAATTCCATAGACTATTCCATGGGGTCTCAAAGAGTCGGACATGACTGAGCGACTTTCCTTTCACTGCCTACAGAGTAAGATCCAAATTATTAACATTCTTAACCCTTCACTCTTTTCCTATCTACTTTTACAACCGTATCTCCCCATCTAGAAATGTTCCATTTGGCCAGACTCGTCTATCAATCAACCTCTGTCTCAAAGGCTAACCCCGCCCTCGCCCGCAGGGTGGCAGGGGGAGGGTAGGAAGAGGTTATAGTTTTTGTTTTTTTTTTTTTGTAGGTTAGCAGTAGCTGCCACCTGCGCAGCCCATGCTTAGCCGAGCCTGGTACTCGGCTTACTGCTCTCTTTCTCCCTTGCAATTGTTAACAATTTCTCAACAAGGGACTCTGCGTTTTCATTCTGCAGTAGGCCCCGCAAATAGGGGAGCGATTCCTGAGTCGGTCTTCTCAGACCCTAGCCCGGAGCCGGACACATTAGCCACGCGATACTGCAGGATGGAACAAAGGGTCTATCTGCAATAACGAAACAGAATCCAGAGCAAGGAGTTGCGGCCGCACGTGCTTTCCGGCCGGGCGCTTAAAACCGTACTCGCAGGCCCAGCGCCACCTCAGACCAGTTCCACCTGGGTGCAGCTCCTACACCAAATAGAATTCCAGCCCTTCCCCCGGCCGCAGCCAATCCCCGAAGCTCCTCGGCCTCCAAAACCGCTGCGGGTTCTGATTGGCTCACAGAGTTGGCCTGGGGGGGAGGGTGCAGACGCGGGGGAAAGGGGTGGAGCTGGAGGTCGGTCCCCGGGCGGGGAAGTGGCCACTGCGCAGGCGTGGATGGAAAAGGCTACCCAAACAAACACAGCCTCACCACTGGGAGGCCTCCCACTTTTCCCCGCCTACCTTTTTCTTGGGCTCTCCGGACTCCCAATCGCCGGGCTTTACCCGCCCCCGTCAACGTCTGGGCACGTCCCCCCTCGCGGCGCGGGCCACGCACTACTGTGCACTTAACCTCTGCGAGTCTGGCGGGAACCCGGAGGCAGGGGCGGCGCGGACGGCCCGCAGTGTTGCCGGCGGGGAGCCGAGGCCTGCAGCCGCTGCAGGGCCGACGATGACTTGTTACCGAGGCTTCTTGCTGGGCAGCTGTCGTCGCGTGGCTGGGGGCCGGGCAGCGGTGCTCAGGGGGCCGGGCGCGGGAGGCCCCACCGCGCGGCCGTGGCTCGGCGGTGAAGGTGGCAGCCGGCGGCACCTGGGGCAGGGGCAGCCGCGCGAGCTGGCGGGCTGTGGTAGCCGCCCCGACGGCGGCTTCCGCCCGTCCCGGGTGGTGGTGGTGGCCAAAACCACCCGGTACGAGTTCGAGCAGCAGCGATACCGTTACGCGGAGCTGTCGGAGGAGGACCTGAAGCAGCTGGTGGGTCCCGGCGGCCCCCGCTCTTGTGTCTCGGCCGGGCCCAGGCCCGCGACTTTGGGGGGCCGGCCGCGCCCCCTCGGGCGAGACCTCTCGGGACAACCCTTCTTCCCGGGGCGTCCTAGATGCCAGGCCTGCCCTGCACGCTACCCTCCACTCCCTCCGGCTTCGCTTGTAGGCTCCCCTCTCCTGCGTGTGCGCGCGAGCGTGTGTGTGTGTGTGTGTGTGTGTGTGTGTGTGTGTGTTTAGAGAGAGAGAGGGAGGGGCAGGTTCACTGTTAGTGCGAAGACCCCCGCCCCCAAGCCGGGGCGTCTGGAGGAACCTTGGGTGGGAGAAGGACTCTCACTGTGGGAGAGGTTTGGGCATTCATTTGCGCCCTCACCACCCACACCCCCTTTAAACAACCCGGAGCGAGGTAGGTCTGAAGCTTGGATGCTCTGGGAATCTCTCCCCAGGCCGCCCCGGGGGGAAAGGGGGCCCCTGGGTACCGCTGCGGGCAGCGGAAAAGAGGGCTCTGGTACCGTGGACACACCCCCTTTTACTGGGCACGACTGCCAGGCCTGGGGCACTCGGGAGAGCCAGTCGGCTTGAGCCTTTTCCGTGCTGGAACGTGGTCCTCAGACAAGGTTCTAGGAGTTTGCTTTAAAAGCTCACGTGTCTCCGGTGCTAGGAAGAGCAAGGGAGAAATTTGACTTTGAATGTATGTTATTAAATAGAAAGGTCCAAACGAAGGCAGGTAAATACAGCGCCTATGTCTATAGTGTAGTAATGCCTCCATAATAGACTATGTTTGGTATGGATGTTTATTAATATCTTTGAAAAGTATATAAATACACCTAATTATGGCTTCCCTGGTGACTCAGAGGTTAAAGCGTCTGCCTGCAATGCGGGACACCTGGGTTCGATCCCTGGGTCGGAAAGATCCCTTGGAGAAGGAAATGGCAACCCACTCCAATATTCTTGCCTGGATAATCCCATGGACGGAGGAGCCTGGTGGGCTACACCAGGCTCTTGGGATCGCAAAGAGTCGGACACGACTGAGCGACTTAACTAAGGTGGTGAATATTACCTACTTTCACTCTTATTTTTGAAGCATCTAATCCCACGCCCACACCCACTTTAGGAAAAGGAGAATGATGTTTCTACGATGAACCGTATATCTGGAAAAATCTCCATTGGAAATCTCTTAATTGTTGAGACCACCCCAAAAGACTTTGGAATTAATTTCCTATAACCATAGTCCTGTAGCATTCTGTACCAGAATAGACACTCTGGTCCTGAACTTGTAGTTGGCAATCATCAGCAATTTTTTGGTAATATTTTATCAAATATTGAAGGGCTTATCAAAATGAAGGGCTTCCCTGGTGGCTCAGCTGGTATAGAATCCTCCTGCAACGCCAGAGACCCAAGTTCATTCCCTGGGTGGAGAAGATTCCCTGGAGAAGGAAATGGCAACCCACTCCAGAAAGTGAAAGTGTTATTTGCTCAGGTACCTTGCCACCCCATGGACTGTAGCCCCAGCCATAAGTACTATTTTCAACATTTAGCTTCATTGTTTAATGAGTTAATTGAGGAGGGCCTCTGTATTCATCTGATGGCAATGCTAGGTGCTCATTTCTTTCCTTTTCCTCAAGTGTTTGAAGGTAGCAGTTTATGGAAAACATTTGCATCATTTAAAGAGTAAATCAAACAGTTTGATTGGACTCTGTTGCAGAGGAAGAGGGTGGGAAGATTTGGGAGAATGGCATTGAAACATGTATAATATCATGTATGAAACGAGTTGCCAGTCCAGGTTCGATGCATGATGCTGGATGCTTGGGGCTAGTGTACTGGGACGACCCAGAGGGATGGTATGGGGAGGGAGGAGGGAGGAGGGTTCAGGATGGGGAACACATGTATACCTGTGGCGGATTCAGTTTGATATTTGGCAAAACTAATACAATTTGTAAAGTTTAAAAATAAAATAAAATTTAAAAAAAAGAGTAAATCAAACAGTTTGAGCAGGAGGTTGGAGTAGTTGAGTTTGTGTTAAAGGAGTGAAGCTGAGAGTGAGGCAGGAAATAAAAAGGTGAGAAGCAATTGTTTCTGATTTGGGAAAGAGGTGGTGTCCTTTGGGTCCTGCTTCTAATTCTGCACATCTGTTATACTTTTTAGAAGCTGTCAAGTGCTGTATACGCATAAATATGTTCTTCATAACAATTTTATGGAAGCCTCCCACAACAGTTAAAAACAATATACTTGGTTGGCATGATCAGAGTGTGGGATTGGGGATCAGGAGCTTGCAGCCAGGCCCAAGTCCTGTGTGGTCAAATTCCTCTGCTGCTTTTTAACTTCTCTGGGGCTCCTTGGTGACAGTGGTACTTTTGGTGTGGTGCTGCCAGTTTTCAGGGTGCATCCACCTAGTTCACTCTGTGAAGTACTAGGATTGGACTAGAGAGCCTCCAAGGCCCTTTCTGATACTTCAGAACTCTGAATAACTTGTATAAGGCCTCACGATATGAGTGGCATCTGAATTAGATTAATTCTTGAATATCTGAACTAGATTACCACTTATCAAAACTTTTTAAATGTAAGATAAATCAAGTCTTTCAAAAATTGAACTACCTGGTATACCCACTCTTGAGTATCTGAAGAGAAATCTGTAATGGGTAAATATTTGCCTATTGCTTGAGTATGCTGTTTGGATTAAGAAAACTTTTGAAGTAACACTTCGGGACTGTGGAACAGAGTTTTGAAATAGCTGCTGTTGCTATCATTTCAACTAAGTGTTATTGGATTTGTCTGTAACTGATTTGAGGTATTTATATTAAGGCCAGTATTCAGAATGAAGGGCTTCCCAGGTGACTGAGTGATAAAGAATCCTCCTGCCAAGCAAGAGACATGGATTTGAACCCTGGGTTGAAAAGATGCCCTGGAGAAGGAAATGGCAACCCACTCAAGTATCCTTGCCTGGGAAATCTCATGGACAGAGGAGCCTGGCAGGCTACAGTCCCTGGGGTCACAAAGAATTGGGACAGGACTTAGCGACTAAACGACAACAAATTTGGAATGGAATAGTATTAGGTGGAGCCCGTACCAGAGTTCAGGGACAGGCCAAACAATACTGGACTGTGTGAAATTGTTCTAAAATGGGATTCTGTGATAGGAATGATATGGTTAATATTGTTTGCTATTTTGTTGGGGTAAAAGATACTGAGGGATAGGAATCATGTGAATTGGGTATAAAAGACAGTCGCCAAGTGTTCGCTTCCTTGAGTGTTCTGGCACCGTGGCTGGCTGTGTCTATGGTGTCTTGGGAACCTGAAGTTTTAGGGCAGATGGTTCTCTTTTGTGGGGGTGGTGGTGATTGTTCTGTGGCAAAATAGATCTCTATTAGGGTACTTGTTAAAATGAAAATGGAAGGCGAGGGATAGAGTGCAAGAATAATTTCATACTCTGAAGCTTCATGGTTCTGTAACCTTGTAGAAACATAAACAATTAAAGGAAATATTTCTTAGTTGATAAAGCATAAACAGACTGGGTCAAAGTTTGACTTTTAATTGCTCATTCATATTGGTTTTACTTTGGTTTATTTTCAGTTCTTGCATTTCCTTTCCCCCTAGCTGATCAGTGACTTTTCTTGTGAATAAATTTTTAGTCAGCGAGTTTACCTTTCCTGGCTCAAAACTTTGCAAGGACTAAACTATTTTATTACGCTTGCCTCACAAGTGATGCAGCTGTCAGTGGGTGTGGAGCTTATATCATCAGGGTTGATGCCACTCACAAACTAAACCTTTGGATGAATCAAAACTGATTGGAAAGGATTTTGCCATCATAAACACACCTATCGGCCAAAGAGAATGTTTTATTTCAGAATATTTTAATATATGCCAAATAACAAATGAACCGTTACCACCCGTATCTGGCTCCACTCCAAGTCATACAACCCCAGAAGCAACTCTATGGTTTCCATTTTTAATTTCTTTTAAAATTAGTGTCCTAGTGGGATAGCATTATTTCATTTAGTAGTCCCTCTGTCACTGGCTTAAGTTCTTCCTAGTTACTGCCTTCTTAGCAGATTTGGGAGATGCAGCACCTTGGATTTTGTTCTCCTTACTCTGAAAACAGTGGTGTAACTTGTAGTTCTTGGGCAGATAACATTTCTGCCACATGTGCAGTGAGTGTAGTGTATGCACCGTGAGTGTTTATCAAGTGAACGAACATGATCTGGAGTCCTGCCAGAGTCTTCCAACGGAACCTCACTCCTTTCACATCTTCTAGACACAGGAACCTGAGTAGTCTATCCAAAGTGAACATCTGGCCACTTTACTCCTCTGCTTAGAACGCCTCAGAAGCTCCCTGTAACCTATAGAGTCACCCAGGGAATTTGTTAGAATGCAGGTACCTGAACCTTATCTTTCTTCCCCTCAGATGTAAAGATTCAGTTTGTGGAGAACTCCCAGACTCTGGGCTCTGAACCATACCCTTAAGACTGCTGATGCTTAAGGGATTCACATTTTTAACAAACTCTCCAGGTTTGCAGTTGGTCCCCAGATCACACTTTGAGGTGAACCTTTATTATCCTTTGTGTGCTAAAAACAAGGTCTTTTAGGAACTGACTCGGGTCCACCTCTTAAGCTTTATTTCTAATCAGTTCTTGTCTAGAACTTCATTTTCCATTGCTTTCAAGCTGCTTTAATTTCCATTAGATGTGCTTATCTAATTAATTTCTTTATATATCAGTAGCACATTAAAAGGGTTCAAAATGTAAAAGATACGGAAGAGTATGCAGTGAAAACTCTTATTCTTGTCAATGGACACTCAGTTTTTGTCCCTGAAAGTAACCAATGTTAATTTCTTGTGTTTCCTTCCAGAAATAATCTATACATACAAACCCACAGAGTGAAATGTTCTTTTTTTTTTTATCCCATCCCCTTTTACTCAATGCTAACATATTATTTAAGTTATTCTGCCCCTTATTCCTTTTAGTATGTATATAGTATTTTGTGTGCAAATGCCTTAGTTTTTAAAAATATACTATGTAATGAATAGTAATAATTTGTGTTATGGATAACACAAATAATAATTTGTATTAATGAATCAAACTCTAAATACTTAAAAGTGAAATTGCTAAGTGAGAAAAATTTGAAATTTTAATAAGTATTGCCAAATTGCTTCCCTTAGAGGCTGTACCAGTGTGTACCTTCACCAGCAATATACGAAGGTACTTATTTTTTCATAAACAGCTTAGCACATGTTGGGGTCTTTGTTAACCTGTAGGTGGAAAATGGTATTTCAGGGTCGTTTGATTTGCGTCCACCAGTGTCTTTACCTTTGTAGCCCCTTTTGCTTCGAATCCTCCTTCATCCTTTAGCCCAGGGGTCCCTAACCCCACCACCCCACCCAGCTCCCAGGCCACGGATCTCTGCTGGCTTGTGGTCTGTTAGGAACCCGGCCCCACAGTGAGAGGTGAGCAGCAGGCGAGGGAGAGAAGCTTAATCTGTTATTTACAGCCCTCCCTATCGCTCTCATTACTCAGTAAATGTAACTCAATAAATGTAATGTGCTTGAATCATTCTGAAACCATCACGCCCTGCCCTCATCTGTGGAAAAATTATCTTCCGTGAAATATCCCTGATGCCAAAAAGGTTGGGGGGACCACTGCTTTAGCTAGTTCCCGTTCTTGCCAAAGGGTGAAGCTTACACATTCCTCTCACAGGAAGCCATCCTTGATAACCTTGCTGGGCCCATCTCTAGCCATCAAGGTTGTGTTAGGTATTCTTCACTGTGTTTTCATAATACGTATCTTTGTGAGTTTTCCACTTTAGCACATGATCTGTGGTTATTTTTTCCTCTGGAGTTGAGGTCAGAGCTGTAGTTTACTCCTCATCCTCTCTGCCTTTCCATCTCCACTAAATAAAGGTAGGGAAATGTTTCTGAATTAAAAATTTTTTTTTTCTTTTTTAGTTCTTTTTACCCTGAGGCTGCCAGTCCAGAGTCTTATTTCCAGTGTCACGCTTAGGAAAGATGTTAGTTGCTGAAAACCAAAGGTAGAGATTGGATTTCCCTGGTGGCTCAGACGGTAAAGTGTCTGTCTACAACGCGGGAGACCCGGGTTCGAGCCCTGGGTTGGGAAGATCCCCTGGAGAAGGAAATGGCAATCCACTCCAGTACTGTTGCCTGGAACATCCCATGGACAAGAGGAGCCTAGCAGGCTGCAGTCTATGGGGTCGCAAAGAGTCGGACACGACTGAGCGATTTCACTTCACTAAGGCAGAGATTACTGATGTGAGTTCCCTGAAAGAGGCTCCATGGTTAAATATGTTTGAGAACCGTGAGCCTAAACAGACGATGCTTCTATTTGACCATGAAATTTTGGATGGAGGCAGAAAATGTTTTTATTTCTGTGGAACACAGCTTGGGAAATACAGACGTACGATATATAAATATACAAGTATTTACAGTTAAATAAGAGACTCGTAAAGGTGTAAAAGGATTGAATATCACAGTAGCTAAGATTCCATTAACAGAATTATTGATCAATATGCTTTAGAGCCCTGGTTTTCAACCAGCCCTATATATTAGGCTTACTTGGAGAAGCCTGTGGCCAGTCATGAAATTGTAAATAATTTTAATTTTTTTTTTTACTATGATCACTTTTTCTATATTTTTATTTATATGATGTAAACTTTGAATATAGAAAGGTATTTATTGATGCACATTAATAACTTCTTAACTAATAAAGTATAAGTTGACTGTGTTTTAGCCTTTTTTGTCTTTAAAAATTTACATCAGTAATATATTCTTTAGAATGTGTCTTTTTTTAGAAATTTGCTTTTCTTATTCACTATTGGTTATAAATTCTATGTTGATATATGTTAATTCATTTTAACTACTATATAGTATTCCATTATTTGAATAATTAGGTTATTTTCAGTTTTTCCACTATTTAAAAAAATGCTTCAAATAAAAATACAAGTAATTTTTCCATAAGCATTGAATGACTCGCTGATTCCAGTGTTCTCATCAGCACTTGGTAGACTTTAACATTTTTGCCAGTGTGATGAGGGTGAAAATTGTATCTTTTAATTTTAAGCTACTTAAGTATTAAAGAATAAGGAAGAGTTTATATGTGAAGGGAAGGGAACAGTACTAGCAAGGCCGCAGGAAAGGTCATCTTTTTGCCGGTAATAAAACCTGAAACTTGGTGACTAATTCACAATCAGAAAAATCTCGTATCATGATGAACTCATATTTGGTACAGAAGATAACATGAAGCAGTTTACTCTTGTTACATGCAGTATAGTTTATTTTTTCTTGACTATTAATTCTGATTGTGACCACCAGATTAATGTGGCAGCCATTCTGAGGGCAATTTGAAAATCATTGCTCAAGAGG
Source organism: Bos indicus (assembly GCF_029378745.1). NCBI lineage: Eukaryota > Metazoa > Chordata > Mammalia > Artiodactyla > Bovidae > Bos > Bos indicus. The sequence goes on from NC_091779.1 coordinate 37,928,966, forward strand.
GAGTATTACTGAAGCGAAACACTTTAAGTGAAAGTGAAAGTCGCTCAGTCTGTGTCTGACTCTTTGTGACATATCCATGGAATTCTCCAGGCCAGAATACTGGAGTGGGTAGCTGTTCCCTTCTCCAGGGGATCTTCCCAACCCAGGGATGGAACCCAGGTCTCCCACATTGCAGGCGGATTGTTCACCAGTTGAGCCACAGAGAAAGCCCAAGAGGGCCTTATAAAGTTGTTAGATGCCATGGTTTTAGCTCGTAGTGGTTTTAACTCGTAACAGCAGAACACAACCCTTGCTCAGCCTTGCTCTCTTCCCCGCAGGAGTGGAGGGATAGCTCAGTTTTTCTGAGATGTCACTATTCTGGGACTAGTGTGAAAGCAGCCTTCTGGTGGGAGTGGTTAGATGATGAGGGGAATGGGAAGTATTTTTAAGGAAGAAACTGCTTTAGAAACTCAAGAGGCAAGCTATTACAAGAGACCAGATAAGAGTTGATGTTGTCCAGAACTCAAGCAGTGGCAACATGAAAATAAAGGACAGATAGGAGAAATAGTTCACAGGTATAATTACTGGGCTTTACCACTGACTGGCTGTGGAGATTCATTGTGGAGGGAGAATTAAAGCTGACACCTGGGATTTACTCTGTTGACTAGGTAAATGGAAGTATTATTAACTACTATATGGGCTTCAGAAAAGCAAATTAGGAGGAATATATAATCAGATTTAGATGGTTTTGGGGAGAAGTACTTGACCTACTGGGTGGATATAAAGGTAGACGTTTAAAAATTGGAGCCTGTAAGTCAAGAAACAGGCTTGAGCTAGCAGTTAACTTCTTAGGTGCTGGTGTATACTGGGTAGATCAAGTCCCTGGAGTGGGGAGATAATGAAAGTGAAACGGAAACAGATAAGCATGCCAGAGATGGAAGCTGGTGCCATCCCATTGTATAAGGGAGTAGGTAACAGAATTAAGGAGAATGCAGAAGCAGGGATAGAACAATGAGGACAGTAAAGGTGAGGGCCTGAGATAAAGAGTAAATGGAATAGAAATAAGTGAAGATAAATACTAAATACAGCTGAAGAAATGGTTAGAGTTTCCTGTGGCTGGCTTGATCTGGCTCGGATAAATAGTTTACTTTCTCTAGCTGTTAGTTAGGTGCCACTAATCCTTTTAAGGCAGTTTTGAGTGGTGCTTGGTGTACCATTTAGTTGTGTATTCCTCTAAGAGTGCTTAAATTATGCCTAGTGAGTTTACATACCAGCTGTCATTGTCTTACAAGTTTGTGCATTTCTTACATGTTAAATTTGAAAAGATATATTTCCTTCCCTTACTGGAGTACAAAATAGTAAACACTCATCTGACTAGTAAAACAAGTTAAAATTTTAATTCGGTTTTGGTCAAGTAAAGATGTCTGTGATACTTGAATAGAAGTGTTTGGGCCATTTAGAAAACAGCACGACTATCGCATCTGGCCTTGGGGCGTGGTTAAATTCTGTCCTTTCAGAATCCTCCCCCTGCCCCCTTTCATGTTGTGCTGTGTTTTGTCTTAACCTCGAAGCATGTGGGGAGAAGCGTTGTTGTCTTTGGCAGATTTTATAGGGGCAGTTCTGTTACGTTAAGTGTGTCTGCTGTAGAACTTTTAGGTTCACACCGGTTTTTCCATTTTAGTGGATAATCTTTAAAAAAAAACTTTTTGTTAATGCTGATGAGAATTAACAAGCTTTTGGAGGAAAAAAAAAATATTAAGAACTTTGTCACTGATACCTTAAATGTAGCATTGCAGAGTTGAGAATGTATTCTAAATTTCAGTAATTTCTTTAGTTTCTTAATTTTAAGATGTTTTACAGAGAATTCCTGAGTTCCTGTTTTTGTCTAATTGAGGTATGTTTTTAAATCTTTGAAGTGTTGTTATTTTCTAAGCTGGTAGCTAGAAATTCTTACTATCCTTTGAGTATTAAATAAAATTGTTTTTTAATATAAGAGCAAGTTAAATAGTGATATAAGACTTTCTAATTGATGCCTTTTATTAGTGATTTTTTAAAATGTCTTATCTCTTAGTTGCCTAGTTAGCTGCTGCTGCTGCTGCTGCTGCTGCTAAGTCGCTTCAGTCGTGTCCGACTCTGTGCGACCCCATAGACGGCAGCCCACCAGGCTCCCCCGTCCCTGGGATTCTCCAGGCAAGAACACTGGAGTGGGTTGTCATTTCCTTCTCCAATGCAGGAAAGTGAAAAGTGAAAGTGAAGCTGCTCAGTCGTGTCCGACTCTTAGCGACCCCATGGACTGCAGCCCACCAGGCTCCTCCGTCCATGGGATTTTCCAGGCAAGAGTACTGGAGTGGGGTGCCATTGCCTTCTCCAGCCTAGTTAGCTAGTCTATGTTAATACAACTTAGTAGGCCAACCAGCTACATTGTTTATGAAAATAATTAATGAAAGAACTTGTATTCCCTAAGTAAATGTATTAAGCATGAGTTATTAAAGAATTACAGTAATTCACAAGAAGAAATTCTACTCTTGAGATGTAATTTTTACACAGCACCATGTAAGTTTAAGGTGTACAGCATAATGATTTGACATTTATACGTCATGAAATGATTATCACAGTAAGTTTAGTAAGCATCTGTCATCTCATATAGATATAAAATTAAAGAAATAGAAATTTTTTTTTCTTGTGATGAGACCTCTAAGGATTTACTCTGAACAGCTTTTATATATAACATACTGCAGTGTTAATTAAAATTATCATGTTGTACATCTCTAATATTTATCTTAAAACTGGGAGTTTGTACCTTTTGACTACTTTCCTCCAACTCTCTGTTCCTTCTAGTAACCACAGATCTTCTCTCTTTTTCTGAATGAGTTTGGTTTTGAAGTATAATTGACCTACAGCACTATGTTCTTGTTATAGAGCATCGTGATTGATGTTTCTAACATTTCAGAATGATCACCACATACTCATTTCATACTGTGACTCATTTATTTTGCAACTGTTGTCCCAGAGGTCTCTTAAACTGTCCTTATTTCTTTTTATTGTTTTTCTGTTCATCTTCAGTGATTTCCACTACTATATCTTTCATCTCACTGATCCATCCCTTTATATCATCTAATATAATGTTGAGTCCTTCTAGTGTATTTTTCATTTCAGTTATTGTTCTTCATCTCTGTTTCGTCATCTTTATATTTTTGAAGTGAAAGTTTTAGTCGCTCAGTCATGTCCAACTCTCTAAGACCTCGTGACCGTCAAGCTTCTCTGTCCATGGATTTCTCCAGGCAAGAATACTGGAGTGAGTAGCCTTTCTGTTCTCCAGGGGATCTTCCAGACCCAAGGATTGAACCTGGGTCTCCTGCATTGCAGGCAAATTTTTTAGTGTCTGAGCCACCAGGGAAGCCCCTTATATTTTCTAACTCTTTTTTTAAAAAACCTTTTAACTTGTCACTCGTCTAATTTAATCTTCTCCAGAGTTCTTTGATCATTACCTTGAACTCTATCAGGCTTAGATTTCCTGTCTCCATTTAATTCTGCGATTTTATCTTGTTCACTTATTTGGAACGTATTCCTCCCTGCTGCATTATTCCTGATTTGCTGTTTTTGTTTCTGTATATTTGGTAGGCTGGTTATGTTTTCCAGCTTTGGAGAAGCAGCCTTTTTTAGATGTCCTTTGCATGTCAGCAACACACTTTTTTCTGGTCACCAGACCTACATACTCTAGGGATGCCTCCTGTGTGGGCTGCATGGGCCCTCCTGTGCCAGCTGACTACTGTGGGGTGTTGGTTGGTTGTCAGGCCCTGCCTGGTGTGCTGGCTGCTGTGGGGTGGGGTTGGGTCATGAGGCTGCTGGCTGTGTGGCTCTGGGGTCCCTTGACCTGGTGCTGGCCCACTTGTGGGTGGAGTTGAGTTCTGGACTAGGTGGTTGCACGTAGGGGTTCCACATCTGGTATTGGCCTGCTGATGGGCAGGGCTGGCTCTTGACATGACTGGCTGTGGGGTCGGGGATGTCGCAAAGCTGGCGTCAGCCTAATGGTGGGTGGGGTCAGATCCTGGCAGCTGGTTGAGAGCACAAGCTGCCCCAGAGCTGCTGTTGCCCCAGTGGTGGGTAGGGCTGGTGTCAACGGGATCCCCAGGCTGGTACCTGCCCTCTGGTGGGAGAACCGGGTCCTGGGGTTGGCACCATCCCACTGGTGGGTGGAGGCAGTCCTGGAGTCTCTGGTTGCAGGGCCCTGGAGGTCCTGGAGTTGGGGTCAACCCACTGGTGGCCAGGGCCCAGGGAGCCTTGAACTGTGCTGCCCCACTCCCCAGTGAGTGAAGCCGGCCCCCAGGCTGTTACAGGTCCACTGATAGGTGGAGCCGGGTCCTGGGGATCCCAGGCCTGCTATGAGCGTGCTGGTGTGTGGGCTGGGTCTCGGGTTCTCAGGTGGACAGGGCTAGGTCTGGGGTTACCTATGGGCTCACGGGGTCTTTAGGTGGCAGGCCTGTGGGTTTGCATCCCACAGGCAGTGGCAGTAATAAGCTAGAGAGGGAGTTCCACAATGGCGTTGGCCAGCGCCAGTGCCCTCATGGTGGAACGAGCGTCCCACAGTGGCCATCACCAGTGGCCCACGTCGTCAGGGTGAGCTCTAGTTGCCTCCTGCCTCCTCAGGAACCTCTCCAAGATCAGCAGATGGGTCTGACCCAGGATTTTTTCAAATGGCTGCTTCTGTGCTGGGTCCTGGAGTGTGTGGAGTTTTGTGTGTGCTCTTTATTTCCCACAGCCCTGGTTCTCCTAAAAGTAAGTCCCACTGGCCTTCACAGCCAGATGTCTGGGGACTCGTCTTCCCAGTGCAGGGCCTCTGGGCTGGGGAGTCAGTGTGGGGCTCTGGCCCCTTGCTCCTTGGGAAGCAGCTCTGCAGTTGTAAATTATTCCTTCTCCCCATTTGGGGGTTGTCCACCCAGGGGTGTGGGCCTTGACTGCGCTGCATCTCATACCTCTTACTGTCTTGCTGTGGTTCCCGTGTATCTTTAGTTGTAGAAGATCTTTTCTGCTGGTCTTCTGTTTTGTTTCTTTTTCTTTGATAGTTTTTCTATAAGTAGTTTTACTTTTGTTGTTCCCCCCAGATTACGTGCTTTTTGATTCTAGCGTTCACTCTAGTGAGCATGTTTCCTACTTGATGATTAAATGAATGTTTCTAAACTTCCCTCTCAACATTTTACTTTGTGGATGATTTTAGAAGACACATAGTTTAAAAGAATATTAATGATAAGATAGTGACATTATAAAATATTCTAAACATCTAGCAAAAACAATTATTGAAGACTATATGTCCTTACATCTAGAAGTTATCCACTCTCAAGCAGCCAGCAAGCCCTTTGGATTGTGTAAATTTCAGACAGAGTTCAGAAATTGGAATACAAGAGAGCTGCAAGTCCAAGTAGAACAGAGGTCATTAGATGACCTTTAGATGACTGCTTTCTAAAATAATAGTTCATCTTTGGTCTTCAGTAGCCAAATTCAGCATGTTAAAAAATCCATTTAGGAAAAAAAAAAAGACACTCAGGCTGTAAAACATGGACTTTTGAAATCCTGTTGACTACATTCAGGATTCAGGATATACTGATTCAGGAAACTTAATGCTGTATTTAGTATTAAAACCACATTATGATTTTCTGGAACCAGACTTTCTAATTAAGTTTATACTTGTGGGTTTCACAGATGGCCATTAAAATGTATGTTCGAAAAAACCCCAAAACAACCCAGTCTGTCTTATATAGGGCTTTTTAAAGAAATACAATATGTAAAGCATATTATGTAATAAGGCAAAATTTGTTTTATTTTGATATAGCTCGCACTGAAAGGCTCTAGCTACAGTGGACTGCTTGAGCGACATCATATTCACACCAAAAATGTAGAGCACATTCTTGATAGTTTACGGTAAGTCTGTGGGATCAGGTGTTAAGTGGGCTTCTGTATTGAGGACTTTCAATTTTTTAATTTTTACTAGCAGCTAATACTTAGATTTTTAGGAGAGATAGCCATTATAGAATCATTTTAAGAAAATTATATTGTGGCTAATGGATCTGGTATTAGAGTATTTTTAAGGAAGTTTTTATTGTACTCTGAAAATTTCAGATTGTCAGTTATTATTTGGTCTGCCCAAGAAGTGCCTTTTCTACACAGTTAATTTTGTACACAGCAGGCTTCAACTGCAGGATAATGTTTTATTTCTTAAACAGAATAGTAGATTATATAGGTGTTCATTATAATAGTTTTTGAATGTCTAAAAATTATGATTATAGAAACTTCCATTAATTAAAGGCCAAATGAGTCAGTGAATAAGTGTGTGTATGCAAGAGAATCAATGTGAGGACATGCAAATTAGGAAGTGTTTTAGTCACTGTTTTTATCAGGCAGTCAATATTTGTTGAATTTAAAATAATAGCTATTTGCTCTTATTTTAAAAAATTGTCTCTCAAAGTGTTAGTCTTTTGGACCATTTTGTATTAATGAATTTTAGTGTCAGGAAGAGTAGAGAAAATAAAAGGAAATTCTAATTAATATTGCTATTGATCAAGGGCTTTAAAAAATGTTTTTAAAGCACATTGGAGACTTGAGATAGTTTATTCATACGCTTCCTATAGTTAATAGTTGATTGATTGTTGTGGTTAAATGAATATAAAGCTGACCTTCCAAAGTTAACATAAATTTGTTTGTAAAATAAATTTATTTTACATCTCTATTGTAATAATCTGCCTCTCAAAAAACATACTGCTTTATGTTAGTGGAAATTTTATATACCCTTTACTTTTTTTATCTTAGGAATGAGGGAATTGAGGTTCGTCTCGTAAAGAGGAGAGAATATGATGAGGAAACTGTTCGATGGGCAGATGCTGTCATAGCTGCAGGAGGTAATAGTTTTGCAGAGGTAAAGGTGTTGGAATATGGAAATCTCTTTAATAGTCATATTTCCAAATATCCTGTGAGCTAGCTGTAATGAAGCTTTCAGATTCCTACCGTAAGACAAATTTTTAGATTTTTAGAATCAGATTTTAAAAGATGTGCTTTATACAACATTTTAATTTTTTAGTGGATGATGTTACTGTGAGGTTCTGTGCATGTGTATTTCTGTATGTATATTTAAGGTGTGCCTTTAACTTTAAATATGATACAAGGATTGTTTATAATTGTATTTTGGTTTAGTTATGCCAGTCTTTAAAAAATAGTTGAGTTTAAGAGTTTAATGAGATTAGATAAATTCCATCACTCTTTGGTCCCAGTATTCTTTTTTTTTTTGGTCCCAGTATTCTTATGCTTGTTTTTTTTCTGAGCTGTATTATTACATTAGTGACCATTCTTTATAAACCTTTATGGGTTTTTTTTTTTTGGTGGGGAGAAAAATGCAAAGTTGGACACTTTGGATGTATTCTCATTAAAATAATTTGTGAATTTGGACTGATGGTATGAGAGAGGGAAAGAGGAATGGTTAAAAGAAGTGATAGGGTTAGAATAGTGGCTCCCACCTGGGGGCCACTATTGGCATCTAATGGGTAGAGGCCAGGGATACTGCCCCTCACCCTACAGGCTCAGGACAACCCCCAAAACAGAACAATTACCTGGCCTAAAGTGTCACTCTTGCCACTCTTAGAAACTCTGGATTAGCGTTGGAGAGAGAATACAAAGAAGAGTGGGTAGAAGGGAAGTGGAGGGGCTGTGGCAGCCAACAGGATGGGGTGGGGTGTGATTGCTAAAAGAACTAATGTTCACAGTGTTGTTAATCAGACTTGTTACAAAACTAGTGTTTAATGCTTTGTGTCCTTCAGGGGATGGCACGATGCTCTTGGCGGCAAGTAAAGTCTTGGACAGACTTAAACCAGTTATTGGCGTAAACACCGACCCAGAACGGTAGGGAAAAAGAATTTTTTTTACCTGTTATACATACAAACATTTATTCTTTGCTTTGCATAGTATGTATTTATGATGAATCTTAAAGTTTGGAAGCTCTTTATCCTCTTGCTACAGGGTGTCTGCCATGGTGCTTGCTGTGTGAGTGGAAACATCACCCTTCCTGGCTATCATGAATGTTAGAACTATGTACCAGAACCATTTTGGTGATGAAATCTAGGCATGTAGAATTGATCTCTACCTTTAGAAGATTTCTCTTCTTTGTAGTTATTCTCAAGGTATTAGCTCTCTTTTGTTAGCTTAGGCAGGAGAAATACATATGCATTGCCCTGGCACTGGTGGTAGAAAATTATGATTCGGGATGGACAGGCCCTCACATCTGATTTCCCAGGTAGTTTGGGAGTAGTGTCTGTAGCTGAAAATACCTGAACCCTTGATTGAGGTGAGTACTGGTGACCTTTGGTGTTGCTGGTGATGGATGAGTTAATGATGTTGCATCTTCTACCCTTACTTAGGCTCTTATCTACATTCCTAAGTATGCCTCCACTGACTTCCTGGGTGACTTCATTGACTTAATAAATAAATCAAACCCTGTTAGCACTTTTTCCCCCTTTCTTCAGCTTCTCTGACATATAACCTTATTCTGTTCCAGCCACTCACAACCATGATCATATCTGGAATTTGCAGTCATCTAGAATTTCCCCATCTCTCAAATCTCTCTGACCATAGCCTCGTTCCTTAATAGCAGACCTATTTCCTCAATTCTAATAAATCTGCCCTTTGATTTTCAGTGTGTTGATCCCCTCTGTTTTTTTCTTAATTCTCTCTTCCTTCACTTTCCTGACAAATTAAAATATTTTCTACCATTATCTTTCTACTTAGTCATAGATAAGTCTTTTCTATTCCTTTTCTGTACTATCTCCAGAATAACTGATTAACATCTGTCGTTTTAACTAAGATTCTGGTGACTCCAGAATCTTTATATCCAACAGTGATCTTGCTTCTACTCTTACCTTATTTTAGTCTCTGTCCACTGCAGCCACAGTGACTGTTTTATAAAAGTTTGGTAATATTAGATAGACTTCTCTGCTCAGAGTCTTACTGTGGCTCCACATCTAACTCAGGATAAAATTAATTTTACAATGACTAGGATGACCAGTTCCTTCTCATCCTGGTTTGCTTGGGATTTTCTCAGTTTTAGCACCGAAAGTCCTTCGTCCTGGGAAAATTGTCTGTCTCGGACAAATGGGGATGGTTGATCACCCTCACTGTGACATTCAAGACTCTACATTATCTGGCTTCTGACTATTCTGTATCCTTATGTCCTATTATTTTCTCTTTCTTCATGCTGTTGTAGCCATACTGGCTTCCACTTGAATGTATCTGGTGGCAGTTAAAAGTAATGTATCTACAAATGGACTTGTCTCCTTTCCCCACTGCCATACTTGATGAATGGAATTGTAATGGGTGCTAAAGCTGTGGCGACTCGTCCTCACCCCCTCCCTTCACTCCCTTCATCATATTGGTCGGGTATTTAGTGTGAAGTTTTAGGGATCCTACCTTTGAGTCCATCTCTTGCCCTCCTCACTGTTACTAATCATAGCTCAGGCCTTTGTAGTGTGTGAGTTAAATTACTGCAGTAATCTCCATTCTTGCTCTTTCCAACTCATCCTTCAGACTTTGCCTTAGTATTTTTTCTAAAGTGCAAATTTGATTGTATCCACTCCTTAGTTAAAGTCTTTCAGGGTTTCCTTTTGATCTTCAGGATGCCTTGCAAATTCCTTAGCATAATGTATATGATGTTTCACCACCTGTTGCTTATCCGCTTTTCTAGTTTCATCTATCTTTATTTACCCAGAGGCACGTTTTTCAGCTTAAAAAAAGGACTGATGCCTCTCTAGGAACATTCTAGGGTCCTTCCTGAAGTCTATTCTTTGGGTTTTTTTCAGTGTATTTTTGCCCAGTTTTATTGAGATATAATGGACATACAGCACCGTATAAGTGTAGGATGTACAACATAATGACTTAATGTAACACGTGTTGTGTGAAATCATTACCACAATAAGTTGTTAGCATCTATTATCTGATATAGCTAAAAAAAATAAAAGATGGAAAAGTTTATTTCCTAATGATGAGAACTCTTAAGATCTGCTCTCTTTAATAACTTTCAAATATACCATACACTGTTGTTAACTTTAGCCAGCATGTGGCACATTGCTTCTCCAATACTTTCTTGTCTCATAAATGGAAGTTTATACCTTCATTCAGTTTTCCTCCCCCGCCCCCCGCCCTGCCGCCCCAACCTGAAGCTGTTCTTAAGCACAGTGTAATGGATGAGCAGCCTAACATCTTGACTGGAGGCTCACTTGTGGGAGCTTTTGCTCTGGTGTTGGGCTTTGTTGATAGCAAGATAGCAGGGCTGGAAGGAGTAAGTGAGAGAGTTCTCCAGAGGTCCTTTTCATGCCTTTATTTGTGCTTTCGCCTAGAGTGCCCTTAGACCACTGACTCAATTGTGTAGTTCTTTTTAATTCAAGACTGCTTCCTGTCTTGGGCTCTGACTATGATTCCTTCTACAGAGTGCACTTATCTCTCCTTATTATTTTCTGCTTGATTGTTTGTCTCTTCTGTCAGACTACAAATTCCTTGAGTATAGGACTAAATTTCTCTAGCATACTATTATTATACATAGTCAGTAGGCAATAAACACTTGAAAAATGAATGATTAGTTACATGATTTTAGGGAGCAGGGCTAGGACCCTGACCTAGCTGAGCAAATATCTCCTGAGCACAAGTAACTGAGATTATTGCTTCAGTAATTATTTTTTAATTGCCTTTAGTGATTGTACACATTTTAGAAAAACTTTTTAATGATATATTTTTGTATCATTAAAGTAAGAGATTGTTTAGTGATCATATTTTATATAGTTTGTTGAAATGTATTCTCCTTTAAAAACTGGCTTAATATTCATTAGCTTGTGAAGATTTTGAAACTGAGAAGCAGAAGGTGTTGTTTCTCTAATTTCTACCTGGAATAATATATTCTAGAAGTCTTTTGGTTTTTCTTTTTACCCCCAGGCATAAATGTATAAGGCCTCTAGCTTGTTCCATAATTCAGGTTGCCTGACTTATATTTCTTATAAGTGTGAGGTGTCTCACAATACTTAAGCCCAGAAGTTAATGTTCAATTAAGTTTCTTCTTCTCTGCAGTAGTTATCAAACGCAGCATAACAAATCATCTGCAAACTTGAGGCTTAAAACAACAGTAATAATAATTTATTATCTCCCATGGTTTCTGTGTGTCAGGAATCCAGGAAGGGTTTGGCTGGATGGTTTTAACTTGGGATCTCTAATGAGGTTATAGGCAGATGTCAGCTGGAACTGCAGGCATCCAAAGGTTTGACTTGGGCTGGAGGATCTGCTTCTTTAAGATGGCTCATTGGTAGACTCAACTAAATTAAATAGATAATTTCAGTTTCCTCTTTGGTATTCTGTACTCTCTCTGCTAACCCCTGTATATAATTATGACATTTAAATGCTTAATAATCAAAATGGGGTAGAGAGCATGTGATAGCCAACTTTTGAGGTAGCCTCTTGTTGTTTACACCTTTATGTGGTTCCCTTCCCATTGTAAGCAGGCCTGGCCCATGGGATCAACAGAATATGATAGAACAGTGTGTGCATTCCAAGGCCAGGTCATAAATAGTACTGTAGCTTCTGTGTTGGTCTCTTGGGTTGCTCATTCTTGAGCAAGTCAGCCACCATGATGTGAGGATACCAAGGCCGCCCTGTGGGGAGACTCACATGGAGAGAGACTCGAGGACCTTGCCAGCAGTTAGCACTAGTGAGTGAGCCACACTGAAATTGAATCCTCCAGGCCAGGCCTAGATTTTTCTCTCTTGAGTGTTTTAGACCTGCAGGTGACCTCAGTAGGTATTCTATCAAATAAATGACTGTTGATAACTTTTATATAAGGGGTTTCCCTTGTGACTCAGCTAGTAAAGAATCTGCCTGCAATGCAGGAGACCTGGGTTCAATCCCTGGGTTGGGAATATCCCCTGGAGAAGGGAAAGGCTACCCATTCCAGTGTTCTGGCCTGGAGAAGTCCATGGGGTCCCAAAGAGTCGGACAGGACTGAGCGACTTAAACTTTCACTTTCAACTTTTATAATCTTAGCACTGTATAAGAGTATTGCAGTAAATATAAAAATTTAAAAAATCTAGTCCCTGCCTAAGTCTCTTAGATAAATTTATCTCAGATAAATTGACTAGTTACAGCTTTGTAGAAGCCTTTTATGTGGCTCTTCACATTTATGTTAATTTACAATTATTATTAAGGGTTTGTTTTGGTTTGGTTTGATTTGGTTTGCCAGGCAAACTGTCAACCTCTCCTTCAAGATTGAAGCATCACATAAATGAGGATGATTGAACTTTCTGGACACCTTTCCTCATGTTAGGTGCCATAGCCTCTCATCTTCCTGTATCAGCCTATAGGCGGTTAACAGTTTGTAATTTGCAATTTTTAAAAAAAAAATTCTGTCTTTCATGAATTGGTTAACTCCTTGAAGTTAGATTAGATTAAGCTGAGTTTTCTTTTAGTAAGAGATTATCTTAAAAGATATTTATAAGGGGTTTATGGTTCAAAAACTTTCACATAAACAGTTTGATTCCTCAGAATAACCTTTTGAGATTGGTGGTTTTACGACCCTTTTAGAGATAAAGAAGCTGATGCTAAAGTGACTTGCCCAGAGTTAGTAGTTAAGTAATATAGATGTTAAGATGCAAACATCACTACACCATTAGATAATTTTGCAGGGATATCAATCAGTGGCAAATTTGCTGTTAGTTTTACTGTAATGTGGAAACTTAGTTGTATTATGGCATTAAACCTGGATGTAAACTACTATTTCTATTTGGTCTTCTTTTTTTTTTTGGTTCTTGTTGAAAATATAAATATGTGGCAAAATGAATTATAGAGTAGAAATTCAAAAATATTCATGTCTGATTTTTGTAGTTTAATGATACCTTTTGAATTGAGTACTTTTATTTCTTCTTCCCTTTATACCACCCAAATCCCTTTAAAATAAAGGTCTGAGGGTCATTTATGTCTTCCTGTTCGATATACGCATTCCTTCCCAGAAGCCTTGCAGAAGTTCTATCGTGGTGAGTTCAGGTAGGAATTTCTTACTATTGCTCTATAATTATCTTGTTAAGATAATCTTATTTTTATATAATTATTTTATTAATGTGTGTCATTAAAAATGCTGTTAAACAGAACAAATTAGGTAATATTTGGATTAGTCCATAATTGTAGCCATAAAAAGGAATTTATATAATACATAAAAAATAATACATTAGCTGAGTCACAAACACATCTAACTTGGCTTCTCCCAAACCTATTGGAACTATGTGGAGAAACCTTGCCGAATGCCACTTGGGCTATAATATAATTGTTAAGTAGAGGTTTTTCTCCTTCAGTGAGATAGAGGCCATGTCTCTACTTTAACCTTACATGCTTTTAGCAGTTTGGTAAAAAGATGATTAAGACTGTTGGTGAAAATTAAATGTTTAAGTTCTCTGAGATTTTGTATTTTTCACCCTCATCTTCTCCCATCCAGAGTGTCTGAGGGTTGGATTTATTCTAACTATAGAGATTCCTGGTATCTCTGTCTTACATGTTAAGTATTCCTGGTATCTCTCTCTTACATGTTAAGTATTTCCTAACCAGTGGAGATGTTTTTTTTAAAAATATTCCTTTCACTTAATTTGTTCAGTAGTCAGACTGCCCTGAAGAGAGAAGGGTAGAGGGAAGAGTTAAGATGAGGTAGACCAATTAATTAGAGCTAAGTTGGACTACTATTTTTCGCTGACTTAGCCTAGATTTTATAGTTTGAGAAAACCTTTTCTCTAGGTGTTTGTGAAATTGTATTAAATCTTCTTGACTTCTGAAATCTTTTTTTTAGTAGCGAGTTTCTTAGTAGCGAGTTTTCAGTTTCTGCTCATCTCAGAAGTTTAGCACCCTTACAGATGACTAATATATTCCAAGTAGGAGTATATTTTTGTGTACTTATCTAGTAGAATCTGTCCCATTGGCTTTTTGATATGTCAGTTTTTGATTTTAAAATCAATTAAACTTGATTCCTTTTTTTTTTTCCCCACTAAAAAGTCATTGAAGTTTTAGATGTAATCTTAAGTGTTATAGTATTTGTTATTGAATTCTTATGTAAAAAAAAAAATAATAAAACAGAAAAACATTATTACAGAATTTTAGGGAAGGAATTTTTATATAATCTGACCACCTTAACATAATGTTTTAATTTCATAATGTTTTCTTTTTTTATATATATTATACTTTTTGATAAGTAAAACACAACTACATTAGCTCCATATATGGGATTTAATGGATACTTGATAAATAATTTGACTTTAATTCATGTTTTTTGAGGGGTCTGGAGAAGGAAATGGCAACCCACTCCAGTGTTCTTGGCTGGAGAATCCCAGGGATGGGGGAGCCTGGTGGGCTACTGTCTATGGGGTCGCACAGAGTCGGACATGACTGAGGCGACTTAGCAGCAGTAGCAGCAGCATAGATAAGGTAGATATTGCCATCTAAATCTGTTTTTGAGCAGGAATTTGTGGTGGGTTTTAGATATTTCTGGGGTAATTAGTTCATGGGATAACTAGTTGTTTAATATGAATTTTTTTAATTTGGAGAAATTATAATGTCTAATCCTTTGTTTAGCTTATTCTATTTCAATATAACTTGCTTTTTCTTCACCCTAAGGTGGTTGTGGAGGCAGCGAATTAGGTTATATCTTGAAGGGACTGGCATCAACCCCATTCCTGTGGACCTCCATGAACAGCAGCTGAGTTTGAATCAGCATAGTAGAGCCTTCAACATTGAAAGAGTTCATGATGAAAGTAGGTGGATTGGGAATTAAGTGTGTTTGGGGCAATATGTACTTTACAGTTCCTTTGATCTTTAATTTCTGAAAGTAATCATTTATAATTATTTGGGGATTTCAGTGCCACTGACTACATTTAAGGAAGTACAATGAACTACTTGAGTTGTAAAAATTTTTATGATTAGATTCTGAAATAAGAAATATAGCATATTTCCATAACAATTTTTTTTCTAGGGTGGGTTTGAAAACTCATTGATAAGGGAAGGACTATAAAATGTCTGAGAGGGTACTTGATATTTAAGGAAAGAGTCTTGGTCTTAATCTTTGAAATGTCAAAAAGGAAAAAGAAAGTGGTTGAAAGAAAATGAACTAATCTGTGGAAGACTTCATAATAATTATACATTTATATATTTGCATTTACATATATTTACTATGGGTCTAGTTATTGATTAAAAAATCTATTTGTTAGGAAATTTTTGCATCTCAGCTTAAGATTTGTATTTCAAATATTTGTGTAAGATGCTAAGGGAATATTAGCATAAAATGATATGCAGCTTTTTTGTTGTGTTAAGATGAATTCTCAGATTTGAGCTAATTTGAGGATTATATTTAGCAGTATTTTCCCACTTTGTCCCATAACTGTAAGATTTTCGTAATGCAAGAAGATCCCAAGAGATATCCTAAATATCTGTGGACTGTATAAAAGGATATTATTTCCTCTTGCATTTCATTTCTTGACTAAACTTTATCAGGAAAAGCTATCTTTACATAACTGTTTTCCAGCTTTGTTTCTGTCTGGTTGTGGTATTTGATGTTTACTTATATTTATTTTTTTCAGTTTTTCATGGTGATTTATAGCTTTATAGGTTAGATGTTCCTAAACTGTGAGTTAATGCATGTTTTAAAGATGGTTTTTCTTCCCCTGAAAAAAAGTCATTTGATTTTAGAAAATTTTTAAATAACTAGTTTTTAAAAATCTGGAAATCTTGCAAGTCATTCATAAGCAGATTTCCTATTATTGTTTTTGAAAGACTGCAGTAACTATTAAGATTTTAATTTTTTTAAAAGATTTTAAAATCTTAACTAGAAATTTTACTTTATATTTCACCAAAACAAGTTATTGCTGTCATCGAAAGATGTTCAGGATTTGGTTGTTTTCACCAACAGTATATAGGATGTAGATTCATTGCTCAGATTCACTGGTTTTAGCTTATAAACTAAATATATATAGAAAAAAATATATATATATAGAAACAAATTACATATAAACTTAGTAATATTCAGGATATTTACATCTGGTTACTGGTAGTTCTAGTAAAAGCACAAGAAATACTCAAAAAGAATTAAAAAAAAATTATTCAAAACTTAGGCACCAGTCTCTGAATGAAGGAACACACAAAATACTTAATATAATCAATGGTAAAAGGTCCCACACTGAGGCGTGTTAGTATACTAGGGATAAAGCAAACCTCTTGCAAGCTTCCAGAAAGGAAGTGGTGATAGTGGTGGTTATTGTGGTTGGAGCAGGTTATTTTATACATGAAGAATCTGGAATCAGAGTAGTTTCAGATTTCTCAATAACAACACTGTAAATTTTATATTAATTATTAATATTATTGTTATTAGCAATTATATAACATTTACAGTGTTGGCACTGTTTTAGAGAACTTTTTTGTTAGAGGGTTTTTTCCTTGATAAAGAGCTTTATTTTCTGAGAAAAAATTAGGAAGATTTCAAGATATATCTCATGTTTCCTATTTAAATTCTCTTCAGGTTGGCAGGGAACACTTCCTAAGAAACTGCCATTTGGGATTTTTGAATATAGGAGTAGGTTTGAGATTATAAATATACCACCATGTTTGATCCCTGGTTTAGCTTTTTAATTTGGAACACAGGATTAAAGAGAAAAAAATCCTGTTTTTTTTGCAAGAAGGATGATTTAACTTGAATCAAATAAAATTTTCTATTTAGTGTTATCTGTCCTTAACTAGATTATGTATGTGGTGTGCTCAGTTGCTCAGTCATGTCTGACTCTGCAACCACATGGACTGTAGCCTACCATGCTTCTTTGTCCATGGAATTTTCCAGGCAGGAATACTGGAGTGGGTTGCCATTTCCTTCTCCAGTGCATCTTCCTGATCCAGGGATTGAACCAGGCTCCCCTGCATTGTAGGCATATTCTTTACCACCTGAGCCACCTGGGTTGTATACAAATTAATGAAGAGGAGTTCATTTTTATTACCATTATACCCTCAAGGGAAGGTGTGTGCGTGCTAAGTTGCTTCAGTTGTCTCCAACTGTTTGCGACCCCATGGACTGTAGCCCAACAGGCTCCTCTGTCTATGGAATTCTCTAGGCAAGAATACTGGAGTGGGTTGCCATACCCTCCTCCAGAGGATCTTCCTGACCTAGGGATTGAACCCCGGTCTCCCACATTTCAGGCAGATTCTTTACTGTATGTGCCACCAGGAAAGCCCAAGAATGACATAATGATGTGCGTGCATGCTAAGTCAAGGGAAGGTAGAGTTTATTTATTTGTTAAAGAAAACTTTTAATCACATAAACTTGTAACTTTTTATTTGCAAGCCTAGTTGTATTAATTTGGATAAGTGAATTGATTTGATAAACAATCCTAGAATCTCAGTGGCTTAACATATTGAAGTTTTATTTATAGTTCAGCTCATGTCCAAGGAGTTTTCAGGCAACCTCCAAACAGTGGCTCCTACTGTCTTCTAAGGCTTTTGATCTTCTGTGTGGTCCTTTGTAACTATGGGGAGAAGACAGTGAGAGCATGGGGGATTCTTAAGGAAGTTGTAGGAGCCAGGCCTTTTCACTACTTTTGCTCATATTCCATTGGCCATTACTAGTTCCATGAGTATACCCAAGGTGGGTAGCTCCAGAAACATAGTCTGACAGTGTGAGAGAATTGCTCAGGATTATGGTTTCTGTCACGTAACAATTCTATACTTAAAAATATAAATTAATGATTAATTTTGTAATGGATTCTCTTGAATAGAAAATTGTCAATTGCTATTGAGTCCATCTTTTCGTGTTTTGTTGAAGCAAGGTGTAAATGAACAGTTTAATGATTAAATAATGTTTGGTAGTCAATTAGCATGAAAGAAATATAAGCAGAATTAAGATGATTAATGAGACTTGAAGCAATTTTATATATTCTCTTCCTCCTTTGATAAAAGATTTCAGGTGAAATTCAGCAAACACATATAGTAAAAGTGCTATATACAGAAAGGAAAATTAGGATGAGGAGAAACAGGAATACACATAAAAAGTTAAGACCATACAAAAGAAAAACATATGGTTACAGTTTGGTGAGACTTAAGATTTATCAGTTACTAATATATAGTGACGGCTTCCTTGGCGGCTTAGCAGTGAAGAACGTGCTTCCCAGTGCAGGAGACAGAGGTTCCGTCCCTGGATTGGGAGGATCCCCTGAAGAAGGAAATGGCAACCCATTCCAGTATTCTTGCCTCAGGCATGACTTGGCAACTGAGTACAGAGCAATGTTTAGTGAGTACTTACTGTTAGTGAACATTTGTAGAAAATCTGTGAGGAGATACAAAACATTCCATTAGTGATTACACTATGTAAAGAGAAATAATTTAAACTGTAAATTTTAACTTTTTACGTTGGCAAAACTTGTTAGTTGTAAAAATGTGAATATATTTAGTACCAAATTAAGACAATATCAGAAGTTAATTATGCAGTCTTAAGTACAATCAAATTTGATCAAACACATCATTCTTATATACCTTTTTGTATCAGATTCCTTCTGTATTGTGAGATCTAGCTGATAATGTTAGCCCATTATATAATTTAGTCAAATAAATTTTTAAAGATTCCATGGTATTGTAATAGCAACTTGTGGTAATTGAAAGAATAGTTGGGTCACTTTAGACAGTTAAAATCCAAAAGAAATTATACATGTAATTAACATTCAATAAGCATATAAACAAATAGGCTACAAGTCAGAGGAGAATATTAAATTGGTGGTTGTGTTGGTGACAGTGGTGGAAAGTTTTATAGAGTATTAAGTGTCTAATGTCTATTTATACATATTAACCTAAAACAAAATCTTAAGACAGCAAATTATCCCAGAGTTTACCATCTTAATACAAAATACTTGTGATTTCACAGAGATTATGAAAGTTAAGAATCCAAGAGAGGCTTAGCTTGTTAGTTCAGGTTTAGGGTCTCTGAAGAGGTGACAGTCAAGCTGTTGGCCGGGACACATAACTGGACTGGAAGATCTGCACCACAGCTCGTCACGTGGCTGTTAGCAGGCGGCTTCAGGTCCTCACTGTGTTGGCTTCTCCATTGGACTGCTTATGGAATATCTTCCCCCAGAACAAGTGATCTGGGAGAGGGAGTGACCAAGGGAGAAGCCAGGCTGTCTTTTTAAACCAAATCTCAGAAGTGACATACCATCATTTCTGCCTTATGTTGGTTGCATAGACTAATTCTGGTGTGATGTGAAAGGAAGAGTTATATAAGCATGTGAATACCAGGAGGCAGGAATCATGGGGGACCATCTTAGAGGCTAGCTGCTGCCTCAGTTGAAGTAAACGTTTAGCTTTGACTAAGAAAAAAAAGTGGAGGAGACAGAAAAGGTATCTTGTTCCATAGTGCATGCCCAGCAGGAGACACCTGGGTGCGGCGAACCTATTGGTGACCCTGGGAAGAAAGGGCTGGCATCTCAGGCTGGGGACTGGTTAAAGACAAAAAGTAAAGGGGACCATTTGAAGGTGAAAATCACACTTTGATCCAGAAAGCAGTGGGATTCTTTGGAGGATTTTGTGTGATAAAGTGCGGTTTAAGTAATCATCAAGGAAGGTTACATAAGTTGTGTGCACAGAACCTTGAGTAAAATAAAGATGAAAAAAAAAAAAATAAAGATGACATTTTTTTAGGAGTCATATAAGGAGATGTGGCACTGTTC
Source organism: Bos indicus (assembly GCF_029378745.1). NCBI lineage: Eukaryota > Metazoa > Chordata > Mammalia > Artiodactyla > Bovidae > Bos > Bos indicus. The sequence goes on from NC_091779.1 coordinate 37,948,687, forward strand.
TCCAGAGCTGCCATTGCTGAAAAACATTCTCTGTTTTCTATTTGAGAAATAATCTGACTTTTAACATAACTGATTTGGCTTCATACATGAGCCATGCAAGTAATTTGCTGCTTGAATCCAGAAATGACTCTCCCTTGGAAGAACTCCATCATCTCTACTTCTGAAGCAGGTTGTAGTTGGAGCAAAACTTAGCGGTGTGACAACTTGAATCTTATGCTGTGAATAAATATCAGTATATTTCATCACTCTTGAAAAATTGTTTCAAGAAAAACTAAGGTTTATTTACTCATTGCAGCTATAATGTTTAAATGATTTTATGGTTCTATATTATGAATACTTTAAAATTTAATTCATATGTTAATGTTAAGCTATAGACGCTATTAAGACAAATATTTTAATATTTTATAAAATTTATATGATAATATTTCTGAAGTTTTAAGGCACTCTCTTGGATTTTTCTTGCATTCTCTGCAGGGTTTGAGGCTTCTGGACCCCAGCTCTTGCCAGTGAGAGCACTAAATGAAGTCTTCATTGGGGAGAGTTTATCATCCAGGTACTTTTAAACTTGTCATCTTGAGTTTAAAATTTAATATTTTAGTAATTTTAAACTCTTTATTAAATTTCTACCACCTAAGATTTGTGAATAATTAATTCTATATAAGAAAAATGAATTATTAAATGAAATATTTCCACACCTTTGTACACATTAATACATGTTAAGAAGAAAGAAAGTTTCATTACCAAAAATGTTTGTGAAGCCCTACATTAAACAAAGTTACTCAGATTTCTTTACTGCAATATTTCCCTGAGCCTTTCATCCATTATATAGGTGCTTTATAAATGTTTAAGAGAATGATATATAGGCATATATTTGCAGTTGATATAAAACTTTGATCTTATACACTGTTCATATTAAAATTTCTCTACTGATTGTCTTAATGTTTCATAAAGTTGATTTATTTATTTGCTTGTTTTGATCCAGGATCCAGTTAAGGAGAACACAAAAATATTACTTATTTTTTTAATTAATCTTATTTGGCCATCATAGCCCTTTAGATTGAATTAAGAATAGTTTTTAGTCCCATCCCTGTTTTGTCATTTATGATTTTTACATTTTTAAATGGTTTAAGCCAATTGCAGAATATTGGCAGAATATTCCTTATTTTAGATTTGTATGATTTTTTTTTACTTTGCATGATAAAATTCAGACTAAGCATTTTTGACAAGAATACTGCATAAGTAATGTTGATCCTTTTCAGTGCAACATCATAAGGCAAGAGTATTGACAGCTTAAGACTTGTAACCATTATTACCAAAAATTAAGGTTAGTGAAGTTCTTCAGTGGGAATATAAAAACACAGTATATGTTTTATTACTGATAAAATCTATTTTGTGAGTGTTGAATATAACTTAGGCTTAAATTGTCAGCAGAATTTTTTGCAGAAAATTTGTGTGACCCTAGTTACTAATTGTAAAATGACTGCCATAATGTAAAGTTAATTTAACTCTTGGTGGTACATTTAGAACTTTCTTTCTCATTTTTGTTGTTGTAAGGGAGTTAGGGATGGAAGATTAGAGATAAATCTGTATTCTACTCTCCTGCTACCAGAACCATGTGACCTTTTGAAGGTCATGTAATTGATTCCCTGAGAGTTTCAAATTTTCTGAAATTCTCTTCATTATAAGTCATATTCTTTTATAGTAAGTTTAATTATGATGAGAATAATTTGTCTTAAAAAAAAAACACACATTTTAGCCATTAACTTACTACTGGAGGTAGTATTGAAGAGAACAAAACCTGATTCAACAGAATGATTTGAATTATCTTTTTGAGTTGTAATTATTTTAATATAATTTTAAATTTATGCAGTAAGATATATTGCACACCTGCTATGTGAACTAGGAATATAAAAACGAATAAGATAAAAGTAGTTGTGTCTTAATGTTTTGGAAGCTAGTAAAATACATAATTAAAAATTATTAAAAGTAAAATGTATTCTTCAAGAAATCAAATAAAAATATATACTTTAAAGAACTTAAAAATATGGTAAAGTGTAAAGATGTACTTATTTTAATATAGTAAGACTTATGCAGCAACAGAAAAAACTATAGCATATCAAGTTTGAAGCAATATGGAAATGAGTAATGGATACATTTATGTCACAAGAGAGAGGAAGAGAATATAACAGTGATATAATCTCATCACTATTGCTAAAGACAGGCAGAAGAGAACAACCTTAAAATGAGATTGGAAAAAGTCTCCATTAAAATAAGTAGATGACAAAGGTAAAGATGTTTTGTGAGTTTATGCTTATTCAAGGGAAGCCATTTAAGGGCTTACATTATTCTGTTTGTATATTTTGAAGGTCATAACTTCTGAGAGCTTCTACTAGCGTTGCTTTATGATTTGTACTTACTAAAAATAACTTACAAAAGGAGGAAAATTGGGATCAATGACTGACTTACGGAAATTCAGTGAGGGCCCGTTAGGAGGTGTCCGATCGGACGCTTCTGTTTCCTGTGGTGGCAGTGCTTTGGTGGGTTTACCCCTGATGCCGACGCTGGTTCTTCTTGTGGTCTTTGATGCCTCACCTGGTATCTTTACTAAGATTAAGGACAGCAGTGGGTGGGCTTCTGTTGCTACTGAGAAAGCCTTAACTACTGGAAATATTAGAAATTACTCTGAAAGAGTCTATGACACAGACGTAGGCAGAAAGGAAGTGAACACTTACTGAATGCCTGCTGCGTGTCAGGCACTGTGCATGCTGTGTGTGTTGTCACGGGTATGCTCATAGCAACTCTGTGAGAAAAGTGGTTGTATTTCTCAGTGAAAAAACTGAGATTTGGAGAATTCAAATCACTTGGCCAAGCTCATATGTTTAATTTAGCATCAGAACCATCATGTAAACCCAGTGTTTCTAATTCCAGATCCAGCATTGAGTTGTCATGAGAACTTATTACTTATTTTTTGAACTGCTCTGCCTGTACACGCCTTCCTCCTGGCAGTGCTGTTTCAAGGCCATCTTGTATTATTTCTTATATAGTGTCTTGTTTATTGCTTAAAGCAGTAAACGCTCTAAATAGTTGGTAATTATTACTGTAAAATTTCTGACCTGCATACTAGAATATAAACTTCTGGAAGATTGTGTCTATTAAATCCCTAGTACCTCGCACAGTGCTTATTAAAACATTAGGCACTTAATAAATATTTATAGATTGAATAAATATTGATGCTGTCATTATCTCCATTTTATAGGGCAATCTGTGGCTCAGAGAGGTGAAGTAAATTGCCCCAAGTCACACAATTAATAAATAACAGAGCCGGGCTAAGTCTGTGCTTTTCTTTAGTGTGTGCAATAGAAGTGTAGTTTTCCTGAAAACTGAAGTGCTTTGCTTGGAAAATGTGAAGTGTGGCAATATTATTCCTGCCTCATTTATAATGTTCTTAAACTTAAGAACATTTTAAAAGCCCAATTTTTTTCTTTCTCCTATTTGTTCTAACCTAGAATGTCTTATTCTTGGGCTGTAGCAGTGGACAATTTAAGAAGAAGTATACCCACTCTAAAGGGACTGTGAGTTTTATTGCTGCCTTAAAAAAATAATTTCCCTGAAACCAAAATTCTATGAGTTGACTAATCTTGATAAACTTGCATGTGAGAATGACACTAAATTCGCTGTTTGTTTTGGACTCAGCGTCTCTCTCCTGACTTTTCTTTCTCTTTACCTCTGCTGCTTTTCTGTCCCCACTTACCTCTAATCTCTGGTTTCTACATGATTCTGGCATAATAGCAGCCATTCCAATGGATTTGGCTGACTTGTCTGTATTGTATATAATAGACTAATGTACCTAAAATTCTTAATTTTCTAGGAAGACATAACAAAGCTATGAAATAGATTAAATGTGAATATTAGACTTGCTGTCTTTTATTTTTAAAGAGAATGCTGACTTCAGAGAAAAAAACGACTTGGAGTTGTATCATATGAAGCATTCACAAACCACGAGCTTGGCAGGAGAAAATGAAAGGGTTAGAATAAGAGATAAATTATCCAATGAATGTTAATATTTGCAGGGATGTCTAATAATTGTCATTGTTTTGAAAAGCTATATATTGTTAAGGGTTTATTTTAGCTTTTTTATTTGCTGGATAAAAGTAGCTCAGTGTTTGTTGACTGTTGACACCATTATTTTAAGACATAGTTTACAAAATAGGCTTCTGTATGTTTCAAAAGCTCTTTGAATAGTTACAAATCACTTAAATATTCATGCAGTTAAAAAGTGGTGTCATTTTTTTGGGGGGGGGCTGGTGTCAGAAAACCCAGTTGACTCCATGTTTATTAAATAATCTTAGAAATATAAATCTTTAAAAAAAATTACAGTTCTTATTTTATCCCTAGTTTTGTTCACTGGTCCAGGACTGGTTGAGATTTTTCTTTAGAACCTCATTATTTCTGCTAGCTTACTATCAATTCAAAAGGCACATTAGTACATAACTTGAGAAACAAGAGTTAAGTAGAAACGGTTGGTAACTTGAAGGATTAGATGCAGACTTAGATGTGTCAAGGACTAGCTCCTGAGAAAACTCCCCTAGGAATGGCATTTTCTTTTTGAATTCTGAAATCATCTTCTGTATGTTTCCATAGCAGTGCTAGGTAAAAATTTATAAGAAGCTCTTGTTTGAAATCTTAAAGGATGGAGGCACATATAGGTCAGAGAAGGATGTAGACATATAGATATTTTTGAAATTTTTTCACTTAAATCAGTATTGGAATTAGCATCATGATATGTGTCCCTACTAAGTTAGGTATGTCTAAGTCAGGATGACCTACTTAGATTTCATCAGCTCTGAAAAAGATACTTTATCTCATTTACCATGAGACATAAGTTCTGCAAATCCAGTTTTATATTCTCAATTCATAGGGCTTCCTACTACGAGATTTCAGTTGATGATGGTCCATGGGAAAAACAGAAGAGCTCTGGCCTCAATTTGTGTACTGGAACAGGATCAAAGGCCTGGTGAGTAACTTGGAATGTTGCTTATCAAATTTTGTGAAATGCTTTAAGTAATATAATTTGCGTGTGGTCTCACATTGGTGTATCTGAGGCCTCTGATACGCAGGAAGGGGCCTGGCATTGATTTACTGGTTGGCTCAGTTTCTGTTGCACTCATCCACTGGGTCCAAGAGTCGAGCTTTGACTTACAGCTCGGCCTGGATCTGGTCATTCTTTATCTTCCTGCACTAGGTTTATAAAGAGAAAAAAGAAGATGAGTGTTTTTAGGGAGTGTATATTTTAAAAAACGAATATTTTAAGTTATAAAGAAATGAAAACAAAGTACAGTACCAAAAAATATGCCAGAAGTTTGTGCATTCAAGGCCTAATTGGAGATAACCTGGGACATCCTGAAACCTACCTGCCCTATGACTCCTCTCTGGGAAGTCTCTTGCACTTCTTAGCACACATGTGCCTATGCCTCCCTGACTTTTATCTGTAGCCGTCATCTCTCTTGAGTACAGGCTCATATTGTAAAATTACCTACTAACTACATAAGGATGTTAATAGCACTTCAGATTCAACACATTCAAAACTGAATTTCTTGTCTTCCTTAGTTCTCCTGTGTTTCTTGTCTTGCTGAATAGTATCACTGTTACTTACCCTTGACTTCCTAGTCTCAGGAAGACACATTATTCCCTAAAGGCTGGCTCTTAACTCTGGGTCTTCCTGTCCTCCCTCTGTACTTAGCAGTCTCTGAATCCTCTCAGATGTACTTCAGGAATTCTAGCCCCTGCTTTTCAGTTTCTGTGGCTGTTTCTTGGTGTCGCCCCCTATCTCTTTAGTGAATATTCTTTGTGCCTCATCTTGCTTCTTCAGGCTGTTATTCGTAACTCCTACCACAGAGTAATATTTCCATAATGTAGATAGATCTCACCATTTCCCTTCTGTGCTTTAAAACTTTCTTGACTCCTGACTGTGTTCACATTACTCAGTCTGTCATATGAAGCCCTTTAAATGTGAGCTAAGGTTCCTTGCCAGCCTACTCCTGCCTGACCCTAACCCATTACACTGGAGGCTCTGCAGGCTACTTGCAATTCTTAGCACAAGCCATGTTCTCTCTGGGCTTTTTGTTTTTGCTCAATGTACCTTCTTCCTGCATTGACTGCCTGAACATTTTCCACTTTCCATCTACTGGCTAAAAATTCCAGTCTTCAAATGTCATTTAAATGTCAAAATCTTTGCTTAAGACCTTGTTCTTTTCATAAGCCTAATTAATCAATCCCTTTTTTTGCCCTTACCCAGCACTTTTTCCTCATAGCACTGTTATAGCACTTAGCACATAATTGGTTTCTAGTAAGTTCATACCCAGTTAGTTTGAGCAACTTGAGGCACATGGGGTGGTGACTAGTGACTTTTTTTTGTTTAATTTTTTCTTTGCTTAGCACAGTGCTTCATACTTATTCACTTAAAATGCTTTTTTGAATAAATGACTACATGCTCACAAATACAGCTAAAGCAGTACTTATCAAACTGACTTAAGTTTGAATTCTTTAAAACTTAAGTTTTATTTCCCCTACCACTCACCGTATGGTTGAGTCCTGTGTTGATGTTGCATTTAAATAAGTATGGCTTAGATTAGAAGTTCTGTCTTTTCTGTGTTGCTTATTAACGTCTGCTTTGTGCTCAGTGCTCTAGTGTAGAGCCAGTTCTGTCTCTCTAACCATATCCTGTCCCTGCCACCTTGGTTACTTAGTCCCTTTTCTACTCAGCCTTATGCAGCTTGCTTGCTTCTGACATGATCTACTCTCCTGTTATCCCTGATAATTCTTTCATTATGATTGGATTTCCCATGTATCATTTGATCCTTTTTCTCTTCAGAGAGTAAGGGGAGAAAAGAGAAGCATTAGGGGAGAAGAGAGAAGGCTAGGGATCAGAGATACTGAGGGAAAGTTTATACGTTCTATCCATTACATTAATAATTTCAACATACCGCAGTACCATCTTTGAGCACTTTCTTTGTCCCAAGTAAGTATATTATCTTACTTAAATTCTCAAGAATACTCTGAGATTAGTTAGTTTTATTTTCACTGATAGACTATAAAAAGTCTCAAAAGTTAACTGACTTGCCCAAAGCCATGTGGCTGATAAATGGAGGAGGTAGGATTTAATTTCAGGGCTTAACTCTAAACCGTAGACTTCTGTGCTCCAGAAGGAGGAAAATCTTGGAGGGTCCCCTGTGGGAGGTTATGGGAAGTGTTGCCCATGATAGTTGCTCTTATTCCTTTAGCTGGAACATAGTTACATGCTGTGTGGCTAGAGGGGTGGGAAATGCAGCCTAATCATGTGTCTGGGAGGGTGGGGGGAAGAGCTCGGGGATTAGCTGTCCCATCTTTGCATTTCCAGAAATTCTTGCACAAGACATAGGATGTGGTGGTTACGTTGCATAACAAGCGTCTGTGCATCGTCTCAGTGTCACTCACCTCAGTCCTTTCTCCGGGTGGAATGTGTTTGCCGCACACAGTAGAGAAGTACCACAGAGCAGGGTCGTTTGTCTCCATGAGTTCTTAAGCCTGTTCCCAGTCCTCCTCCTTTGTACATTCTGTCCCAGCAGACCTAATTAACGATGAGGAGGTGTTCTTAAGTAAAGAGAAAGTTTTACTGGCTGATGAAGATACGAGACTCTTTGCCTTTCAGTTCGGTTGTCTTTAGTAGAAGTTACGTCCGATTGCACATCAGAACTCTTACAGTGGTGAAGGCTGTAGACCTAAGGAAAGAGTTGTTGTTTGCCAGCTCACACCTGCTTTGTCGTATAGTTTGTCTTTGATGTAGAATATAAACCACTCCTAAGGGTAGATTGAATTGGCTGAGATTTAGATTACACCAGCAGGAAATAAGTTTTAATTTAACCGCAACTCAGAGAACTTAGTTTGTATTGACTTGTGGTATTCCTAATAAGTCATAGTTCTAGGAATGTTAGAACATGTCTTGTAAGACTTCTGCTCTCTTAAACTAAGTCTTAACTATAGTAAAGATACATGAGTCACTATTATCTTTTGCCCTTTACATATTTTATTTCAGTGGAACCCTATTAACAGCTTATTTTTATGTGACTTTAAAATAGAATTCTAAAGCAGTAATGAGGAATTAAGAGTGTAACTCATACAGATTTCCTTGCACTTGACATTTTTGTTGAGTTCTTGCCAAGAGCCAGATACTGCCTTTAGTGCCTTATGGCTTGTAGTGTGTGACAGTAGTAATGCTAATGAGATAGGTTTTGTGAACCTCATACTAAACCAGAAGAAAGCCACAACACTTGAAGTATTTTGGTTTCTACCACATAGTAAGTGTGAGCAAGAGGCGAGAATGGAGCTTGGGGTGTTTGGAATGTAAAGTTGGAGGGTGAGTAATGGTGAAAAATAGGTTAGGCAAGGGCCATATTTTAGATTTTTTTTTTTTTTTTAGCATAAGGATATGGTCTGTGAATGACTCCAATTTTTTAATGTAAAAATTTGTATATCTGCATTTTTCTTAAGAGAATGTCCAAAATGTTTTCACATTTCTCAAAATATGGAGAGTATAGGATTAGAGCGGGTATATGGAGCATCTCTTATTCTTCTTCCCTCAAAATGTTAAGAGCCCCTGAATTAGGTTTAGAGTCGTGTGACTATGCAGTGCTGTTCCTTTTCGAAGGAGCATCTACTGGAAAGAGGTAGAGGCAGGAGGGGAATTCTAAATTAGCTGGAAGAATTGTGTTTTTTAAAAGAAACACCTTTCCTTAACCACCTGTTTAGTCCTTAGGTGGTTAAGGGTCTAACCACCTTTTAAAAGTTGCTGCTTTTAAAAGTTACTCCTGTTTGTGGTAATGTTTGTTCTTCAGTGGTTACGCATGGCATCTTGCTAAAGGTTTCTCACCTACAGAAATTATTTTATAATTTAAAGAAATACATGTTTAAAAACTGTGTTAGGACTTCCCTGGTGGTCCAGTGGTTAAGAATCCGCCTGCCGTTCAGGGGACACAGGTTTGATCTCTCATCTGAGAAGATTACACGTGCTGTGGAGCAACTAAGCCTGTGTGCCACAGCTACTGAGCCTGTACTCTAGAGCCCCGGGAGCTGCAACTGCTGAAGCCTATATGCCGTAGAAACCCGTGCCCTGCAAGAAAAGTCACCGCAGCGAGAAGCCCATGCACCACAACAGAGTAGCCCCCGCTCGGCATAAAGAGAGAAAAGCCCACAAGCAACAATGAAGACTCAGCGCAGCCAAAAAGTAAAAAATAAATAAAAATTAAAAAAAAAAAAAAAACATGTTAAATAATACAAAGGGGATACAACGAAAAGCTGGTTTCTTTCATTTTATATTCTAGTACTAATCTCCAGATATAACCACTCTATATATTTTTTAATATAAGTAACACAAGGAAGTTCTATATAAATATATAGGACAGCTGACTCATTGGAAAAGTCCCTGATGCTGGGAAAGATTGAGGGCAGAAGGAGAAAAGGGTGTCAGAGGACGAGATGCCTGGACAGAATCACCGATGCAATGGACGTGGACTTTTTATTGGGCAAACTTCAAGAGATGGTGAGGGACAGAGAGACTTGGTGTGCTGCAGTCCATGGGGGTGCAAAGAGTCGAACACAACTGAGCAACTGAACACACATATACACATACATATACTGTATAATGCTTTTGGTTTTTTAACTTAATGTGTTGATATCTTTCCACATTGGTATTATACATATGGTTGTAGTATAGTCTTTTTAATATCTATGTAGTATTCTACTGAGTGGCTATATTTACCCAGCTTTCTGTGGTTTTGCTATTGTAAACAATGCTTCTGTAAATATCCTTATACTTGTCTTTGTGTATTATATGTGCAAGTATATTTTAGGATAAACTACTAGGTTGAAGAATATGTTCATTTTAAATCTTAACAGAATTGTCTAATTGTAATTTTTATAATTCCATTAGTATATGGGCATACTTCTCTTCCCATACCCATGTCAATACATTATCAGTTTTTAATCTTTAAAATCTGAGAAGAATCTTGTTTTAATATCTCCTCAGGTATGAGTGAGATTTAACATATTTTCATATGACTCCTGGACCGTTAACCCATGTACTTTGCCTACTTTTAAAAACTATATGAGGTGGCTATTGTTTTTTGGGTATGTTTTTGCCTGATAATTTCTAAGAGTTCTTTGTACATTAAGTAGATTATTCTTTTTTCATTTTTAGTATGTTTTTAGAACTAAAATAAGAAAAAATGTTTGTGGTATTTATTTCTAGGTCATTCAATATTAACAGAGTGGCACCTCAGGCTGTGGAAGATGTTCTAAATATTGGTGAGTACTAAATAGCTCTTATGTTACAATTATAATATGCTATATAATGTGTAGATTTTATTGTATGTTAGCTATATAGTATGTCACAAAATATTTTATTTAATCAAGATATTTTCCCCCTTTCTTTTTCCAATAGCAAACCGACAAGGAAATTTAAGTCTTCCATTGAACAGAGAATTGGTAGAAAAAGGTCAGTGACAAATGATCATAATCACTGACGTTTTCAGTTAAGTTCTGTGTATATTTTGAGGATGTTATCATGAAATGTACTTGTCTAATTAAGCAAAGCATAGTACTTTTTTGACTCCAACAATATAATACCCCTTAAAATATATTGAATCAGTAGAAAGTTTAAGTTGAAATTTTATGATTTTTGTCAGCCATGGAAATCTAACTTCTGTGTCAAAACAGTGTGATTGCAAACTTTTCCTGGGGAATAGGAAAATGTAGAAACATACACGTCTGGCAAATAGGAAATGCACACCTAAATTTGGTGTGCCGTTAATATCTTCTGAATGGGAAGGAATTCATTGAGCTGTGAATGCTTACCTTCACATTCAACTAAAATGTTATCTTATCCTTTTCCTACATACTCCTGCCCAGTCAGTTCAGTGTTCCTTTAAGAAAACCAGCACTGGTCGAGAAAGGATACTTACCAGGGAATTTGAAGACCTGGGTTCCAATCCCAGACCAGCCAGTCACTCACTGAAACAATGGGCAAGACTGTTTTCTTTGCTCCTGTGCTTCCTCAACAGTGGAATGAGGGAGTGGACATAGATTGCTGGGGAAGTCTTCAAATTTGTTAAAAAAATTATTTTAAAAAATATTTAAATTCATAAACTGAAAACCACATTCATTTGATTTACATATGAAATTTTAACACACTAAAGTCTATTCATCGAAAGTATGGACCTCAAACTAAAGCTAAATAGTGTTGTCTCTGTTTAGTTGAAGAGTATCCTAAGATTTCAAGGTAAATTATTTTTAGAAAAAACCCCCAAATCCAAACTTGTTTATAGTTGCCTTTACTTACCTATGCTGCAGTTGTCATCTGTAAACATTTGAATTTGAGAGTTATGGTAACAGATATGTTCATATTGGTTGCCTTTAAAGTGATGTAGCAATACATGATAAAGTATATTAACAGAGTCAATTCATTTTATTTGTGTGTTTTGGATTCCCGAAAGACTTTCTTTGTTGAAATGGTTTGCCTTTAAAATAGTTTGTAAACAGGAGTAAATCTCTGTGGTTACTTTCAGTTCTCTAAAATGGATTGTTTTCTCCCTCTCTGATTTTGAGACCTAAAATATTATTTTAATCATAGCTTTGAGTTGGAATTAGTGTTAAATCTGTATCAAAGGAAGGAAAGTGAGGCATTTGTAGTAATTGATTCTTCATTAGATAATTTAACTTAAAACAGTATATATAAAACAACTGAAATTTACATCAGTTATGTAAAGTAATTTAAGGGTATATATAAAATACAGTGATTTTTATTTTAATAAACATACTGCTTTACTGAATGAATATTATTCCTTTGAAGATTTGACTTATCTTCAGAAGCAATAGTGAATGCCAATGGTGCAGTCACTGTTACAGACACTTCATTTAATTCAAATGAAATTTTGGTATATAAGGTAGATTATCTGATAGTTTTGTGATGTCTTTTAATGTGGTGTTCAACTAAATGCTTTTTTCAAGCCCAGTTTCTTTGTACAGTTGTCTTTAACCAGTTTGTGCTCTGCATGCCAACTTTGTGTGCCTCTTGGTTAGGGAGAAAGTAGATCCCAAAGGCTTGTAGAAATACCTCATGAACTCTTTGGCATGATGTTTTGGAAAGGAACTTATTAGCAAGGGATTATATCAACTCAAGTTCCATTTTTGAGTGCTTCAAACTAGTTTCTCCTTGTTTACTGACTTTACAGTCCTCCCTTCCCCCACCAAAGGTACCTATTTCTGCTATCCTGCGGGTGATGTAGGCTTCTGTGGGCTAATTTGGGAACATACTCCTTGTTTATAAGCATTTTTTTTTTAATGGAGTTTGTCATGAGTTCTAAGAAACTTGCTGCCAAACAGACTTTTGGAATAGAACTGCCTTTAAATTGGGGATAGCATCCATTCTCATTATGCACTTCTCAGAAGTGACTGTTTTTCATTGAATGTGCTAATATTTGGCTTTTTTCCTTTATAGTAACAAACGAATATAATGAATCACTGCTCTATAGTCCAGAAGAACCAAAAATACTTTTCAGTATTCGAGAACCAATAGCAAACAGAATTTTCTCAAGCAGTCGCCAGCGTTGTTTCACCTCAAAGTAAGCTTCCACAGTCTCTTGTAGCTGTTTTCCTCCCTTGTAATTAATTATAAAGCACATTTGGCTGTGAAAGTATTCAGTTTCATTAAATCACTCCTTCAAACTTAATCATGCAGGAAAAGTAGAAGCTGTGGCGCTACAGCGGTATCATGCTAATAACCTGGCTAACGTGATATTTTCTCTGAAACTTACTGTTTCATTTTAGAGAAACTAAAATTTAACTGAGTGGAAAGAAAGGACATGGTTATTTAATTGGGTAATGTGTGCTTGTTTGTTTTTACTTTATTAAGTAAGACACAGTAAGATCAGATTGTCACTTCAAAAGAAACTGACTGGAAAGCAACTTTTTTTTCATATGCTGTGGAATAAAAGCAGGACATACATTCATATAAAGCCTAAATTGTGTAGCAACATAAAGGACTCATTTCTTTCAGCTTTTCCCTACAAGTGAATCTCCCACCCATGCCCACATCTATTAAATTTGCCACGGATTTTTTTTTTTTTTGAGGGGAAGAAGATATACAAAAATGTTTATAATTTTTGTAAAGGTTTCCCAGTCTTCCAGACTAACAAGAAAACTTAACTATAGTTAGGGCTTCCCTGATACTTCAGCTGGTAGAGAATCCTTCAGCAATGCAGGAGACCCCAGTTTGATTCTTGGCTCAGGAAGATTCCCTGGAGAAGGGATAGCCTACCCACTCCAGTATTCTTGGGCTTCCCTGGTGGCTCAGATGAAAAGGAATCCACCTGTAATGCGGGAGACCTGAGTTCAGTCCCTGGGTTGGGAAGATCCCCTTGGAGAAGGGAATGGCTACCTACTCCAGCATTCTTGCCTGGATAATTCCATGGACAAAGGAGCCTGGCAGGCTACAGTCCATGGGGTCACAAAGAGTCAGACACAACTAAGCGACTTCTACTTTCACTTTTCATGGCAAGCAAAGAATAGTTCAGTTACAAATTGCTTCTTAACAGTGTGCATATACTTTTTTGAAAATGCATAATTGATTTTTTTCCAGGAAAGACACTAAAAAGGATAGTGATCATATTTAAAAATCACTTAATCATTTGAGAATTAATTTTGATTAATCAACAAATCTGTACTCAGATTGGGTAAGACTGAAAGATTCATTTAAATGTTTGCTCATGTAAGTATGAGAACAGCTTTATGACTTTGGCTGGAAAATATTTCTTAGCAACAGATTGACAGGTTGAACTAAATTAGAGTTATTAACTTTTGTTAATCAAGACACCATGAAGAAAATAAAGAGGCAAGCCACAGAGTGAGATAGTATCTATGTTCAGCAATGGACTCATATCCAGAATATATTATAAAAATTCTTACCAGTCAGTAAGAAAGAAGGCAGGCAACCCCTTAGAAAAATGGCCGAAAGTCTTGGACGGGCATTTCGCAAAAGAGAATATCCAAATGGCTGATACGTGTATGGAGAAACATCCTTGACCTTATTCATGTGAGAAATGTAAATTAAAACTATATCATATAATACCATAGTCATGTAAGGATGTGAGAATTGGACCTTAAAAAAGGCTGAGTGCCGAAGAATTGATGCTTTTGAATTGTGGTGCTGGAGAAGACTCTTGAGAGTCCCTTGGACTGCAAGGAGATCAAACCAGTCAATCCTAAAGGAGATCAATCCTGAATATTCATTGGAGGGACTGATGCTGAAGCTGAAGCTCCAATACTTTGGCCACCTGATGTGAAGAGCTGACTCATTGGAAAACACCTTGATGTTGGGAAAGATTGAGGGCAGGAGGAAAAGGGGGTGACAGAAAATGAGATGGTTGAATGGCATCATCGACTCAATGGCATGAGTTTGAGCAAACTCCAGGAGATAGTGAAGGATAGAGGAACCTGGCGTGCTGCAGTTCATGGGGTCGCTTAGAGTCAGATATGATGGAGCAACTGAACAAATACAATACCACACACACACACCAGCCTAGCTAAAATCCCAGTTGTTGATAAGGTGGAGCAACTAAAACTTTTATATAAAAGTGGAGCAACTAGAAATTTTATATAAAACTTTTATACTGTTAGGAATAATATGGAAAATTGTTTGGCAGTTACCTACCAAAGCTGAATATAGGACATGCAGTGACTCAGTGATTCTGCTCGAAGATATATATCCAGCAGAAGTGTATACACTGACAGATATGTATGTACGAAAAGACATACTCAAGAATATTCATAGTAGCAATGTTCCCAATAGATAAAAACCCTAATGTCCATGAATAGTAGAAGAGATACTTAAGTTTTGGTATTTTCGTACAATGCAGGTGTTTTCAGACAGCAATGAAAATGAACCCAGTGCTGCTACGTATGATAATGTGGATGATTTCACAAGCATACTGTTGAGCAAAAGAAGCCAAATAGAGGCATATCTATTGTATTCTTCCATTTATATAGAATTTCAAGAATAGACAAAGCTATTATTACTATGTGATTGAAATTAGGATAGTGGATATGCTTGGGAAGGAGGCGCGGGGAGTAGAGACTGGGAGATGGGTTAAGAGCAATGAGGGAACTTCCCGGGAACTGAGTGTAACATTCAGTTCCTAATTTGGGTGATGATTACACAAGTGTGCTCATTGAGCTGTACCCTGATAATTTGTGCCTTTTCTGTATGTTGTATATAAGTAAAAATTTTACATGACAGTAGTTACATTCTTGGTCAATACTTAAAATACTTGTAATGGTAATAATGTTCAAAAAGCTCCTATGAGTTCCATCAAGTCTGAACTTGTTCACTTTTAAGTGTTTGGGTGAATGGAGCTATCCTGAATGTTTCAATTTTGAGATTTTTTTGGGTAATGTACTCATATTGACATAGTCACTAATTCTCTCATAACAAAGGGCAGGGCAACTTGATTTTTAAAATCAAGGCCAGATGATCTACCTGCCAGTTTAGATAAAAACTCAGTGTTGTAAAGAAACTGCAGTTTAAGCAAAGTGTTGATATTTAACACACGTCTCTCTCTGCCTAGGGTGTGTGTGCGTTCTCGGTGTTGGGATGCATGCATGGTTGTGGATGGAGGAACTTCCTTTGAGTTTAATGACGGAGCCATTGCTTCAATGTTGATCGAGAAAGAAGACGAGCTTCGAACTGTGCTTCTAGAGCAGTGAAGGATTGCCTCAGATGACAATTTTGATTGCTAGAGAAATAGTTTTACTGCAGAAGCAGCCTACCAGTCATAAAGCTACAGTTTTTGGTTGTTGAGACTGATTGGCCTTGGGCTGAAGGGTGACCAAGAAAGTGAGATTTGCATTATTTTTCTGACGGATTCTGATGGAAAAGATGTTCAGTATGTAAGAAAATGGAGGACTAAACTGATTAGAATTCATAACAGTGAAATTTTGATACTGCTTACAGTTGGTTTCCAAGAGTGCTGGTATCTTTATAAATTTAGAGAGGTAGGCTCAAATAAAAGATTTCATGTTTAGGATTTGAAATTTAACTGTACAAGTTTTTTTTTTTTTTTCCTTCCTTTTCCTCCTCACTTTGTGGAATTGGTCAGACCAAACACATCTCATTTGATTAGTATTTTTTTATAGTACCTAAAGATTAAGGTTTTTTAAAAAACTTTGATGGAGAATTTTGATAAATCCTGATAAATGTGTTTTTGTATATCTGCCAAGAGTTTTCTAATTTCAGAACACAATGATATTGTTATGACTACTGATTTAAAAATTCAATCATTTTTGAAATTATAGATGTTTTCATTTCATTGACTATCAGGTTAATTTTGACAATGCTGGGTGAAATATATAAGGACAAAATCATGGCACTATTACAAATGTATTAATTAGCCAATAATTATTTTAGGTCTTTGGTAATTTTTTTTAATAATTTGAGGCTGATAAAGTTCTTCCATATTTAAAACTCTCTAACGGATTTAAAGACAAAGGATGAACTGATTAGGCACATTCTATTATGAGTTTGGTAAAACCTATAACAATTTTCATCTAGTATTAGGAGTATTGTCAGAAAGAAAATGGATTGTTTAATAAATATGCAAAACATTTTAGTTTTGGAATTGCCTTACTTATTATCATGGTAGTTTTCACCTAGTTCATATTCCAAATTTTACACATTAGGTTTGGAGGATAAAATGTTGTGGCTTTTCTTTTTTTCCCATTATGACAGTTTCTTTACCTAATTCCCAGTTTACTTATAAATAATCCTAGAATTATCACAAAAAGTTCCTCTTGCTGCATCATGAGACAATTGGTATTCTTAGTCCAGTTATTCAAAGTTGTATTTTTTTTCCACTTGCTGTTAAAAATTTGTCTTCAGTCACTGTAATATTTACTGAACACCGACTCTGCCATGCACTGTGTCAGGCGCTGGATGTACATGGTGATCTGAACAGCTGCTGTCCTGATAGAACTGAATTTGGTGAGCTCAGAAGTAGATTCTGCGAAAACTAGGATGTGTAATCAAACCGAGGTTTGGCTCTTGGGTTGGTAACATTTATCATGTTCTTGTCAGATTTTTAAATATTATTATACAAAGATAATCTTAGGTTTTGATGTATATCCAGAACAAGAATTTGTTTTTCTTAGTTGAGAGTAACTGCATAGATACTACTCGCAAGGAGTTTACATGATGCATACAATAAAAATTGGGTGTTTTCCCAGAGATGGATCTAGTTTCTGATTTGATTTAATAATGATATACTTAAGATACCACTTTATAAAGAAGTGAAATTCCACACTATAGAAACTCCTTAACAGGTTTAAAATACCTTTTTGACAAAAATGCCAACTCCATCTTTAATATCAAAGAAATCTGATTGTCCAAAATGGTACATATATCTGTTTAATATGTAACATATTAATAGGTAACCTGCTATGTAAAATTGTTTATAAGCCATATTTTAGAGGTTTAAAAACTACTTAATGTGTTCCATTTGTGATATAACCTTTAACATTTCTGACCTGTTGTGGGATTTACTTGTAAGAGGTGACGAGAGGGAAAGGTTGTTAGAATAGCAAAAATGTTTTTATGAATGAGTTCCTTTTAATGGCAACTACATGTGAATAAAAGTAAACCATTATCTTTTCTTTTTTAGTTCATTTATTTCTTCAGCTCTTATGGGTCATTATTTGAAAACCAGATTGCCCCAGAATATTATATTTCATGTCTTTTTTCCACACTATTACTCTTTTCCCTGTTGACTTCATTCACTGCTAATATGTGACACAGTGCTTCCTGGTAAATGTAGATTCTTCAGATATTTTTGAGTTAATGTTTTTGATATTCCATATGTATTTCTATTCATGGATCGAGTAAATCAAAATCATATTACATGAACTGCTGAACTGGAAAGAAGAATTGTTTTAAATGAAGCTTATTCCTTAACATTAAAGTAAACATGAAGGATTAGGGTGTAAATCAATAAGAAGGCTTATATATGTTTTCTACATGAAGAAACATATAAAAAATATTTTTTAAGTGTCACAGGCTTTATTTTATGATAGATTTTTAAGAAAATTACTGGCTAAACGAGGAGCTAAAAAGAAAAAATGGAAAAGGATGTTTGAAGTGTTAATTTGAATATTTTATAGGCTAGCAAAGGCATGGATTATAATGAATTTTGTTCTCCCATTTTTAATAATCATCAGTGGTTAAAAAAAATTCAAAACTTGGGATCCTGGAAGACTTTGAAGAGCTCTATCTGAACAATACACACCTTTTTATACCAGAAGATTCTGAGTTCACTGGGAGTAGGGGTTGTGTGTTCTGATTTGTACAATGAATACTTGAAAACCTGCATAGCTAGAGAAGAAATCTATTATAATAAATGATGGTTTTACATGCTGAAACAATACTGCTAGGGAGTCTGTAGGTCGGGGGGTGATGTATTGATAGTTGCAGTAAGTAGGACAGTATTTGGGGAACTTTCTTTTTTTTTAACCATTCTTTTAAAATGTTTTCCCCAACTGCAACTTTTTTTTTTCTCCCTACACCTACTCTCTTTAAATGATTGAAGAGAGCTTGAATGATTTGTTACGTTGTCATCATACTAGATTAGTTCTTTGCTTTCACAAGTGGCTTCCCTGGTGGCTTAGATGGTAAAGAATCCACCTGCAATGTGGGAGACCTGGGTTCCATCCCTGGGTTGGGAAGATCCCCTGGAGAAGGGAACTCCAGTATTCTGGCCTGGAGAGTTCCATGGACTGTATAGTCCACAGGGTCACAAGCAGTCAGATACGACTGAGAGACTTTCACAAGAAAATCTATTTACATAGCTATTTCCTCTTGCTTCAGAGCTTTCCTTCAAAGCATCATGTCACGATAAATGATTTTTCACAAAATCATTCTATTCATCTTTGAAGTATTTCCATTAGTCTTTAAAATGGGTTGTTGTGGATTATCCACTTACCATGTAGTTTTGGATTAAAATATCACCAAAGTCTTTTGGAAGGAATGATGCTAAAGCTGAAACTCCAGTACTTTGGCCACCTCACGCGAAGAGTTGACTCATTGGAAGACTCTGATGCTGGGAGGGATTGGGGGCAGGAGGAAAAGGGGACGACAGAGGACGAGATGGCTGGATGGCATCACCGACTCGATGGATGTGAGTTTGAGTGAACTCCGGGAGTTGGTGATGGACAGGGAGGCCTGGCGTGCTGCGATTCATGGGGTCACAAAGAGTCGGACACGACTGAGTGACCGAACTGAACTGAACTGAAAGTCTTAACCCCTCTATTTTCTGGTTCTTGCAGCAATACCACTGTAAGTTAGCTTACAGGTACTATCCTGAGTAGTAAATTAATAGTTTTGAGTAAAAAGACATTTTAAAAGCCAATGTAAATGACCAGGTTTTTAAAAAAATACAACATGAAATCATGGTAATGGTTGGGATATGATCAATTCCAGTGTGCCTGTTAATTTTAAAATGTGTGTCTATGGAAAAAAGTCTGCCTTCTAGTCTCTCATCAGTCACAGCCCCTTCCATCTGAAGACCTTAAATATAGTGATTTTACTGCTCAAATGTACAAGGTAGATATTTTGATATTTGGTTTAAGGAATACCAAAATATCAGTATCTTGATATTTAGATTCACTAAAAAGTAACTCAAACACTAGAGCAAAACAAATCCATAAAATGAGCTTAGGCTTTAGGGTTTCAACCTGTATAAGGAGTTAGCGTCTTGGTGGAGAGAGCCTTTTGACTTTCTGGGACCTTTGGCCAGGTGGGGATGGGGAGAGGAGAGGTAACGAGAGAGAAGGTTGCCTTCTGTTTGTCCCAAGGTTAGGTTATCCAGTGGAAAGGTGTTTCCAGTTTTCCTGGACCATTTAGTGTCTTTCCTCCTGTTCTAGACCTTGCCCTGTCCTCTACATTGTAGATCATTAGTCAATGTTGGATTGTAGTTAAGTTCACCATAATAGAAGGGACACAGTCACTTTATCCAGAAATAAATATTTTGCATTTGGCTAGAGTTTGCCTAATAATCTTGGGAACTTGCAACTAGGGTATAGAAGAGGAATCAAGAGCCACAGGCAGACTGTTAACACTGTTGTTGTTCAGTCTCTTGGGTCATGTCCAACTCCTTGTGACCCCATGGACTACAACACACCAGACTTCACTGTCTCCCGGAGTTTGCTCAAGCTCATGTCCATTGAGTCAGTGATGCTATCTAACCATCTCATCCTCTGCTGCCCTCTTCTTTTGCCTTAAGTCTTTCCCAGCATCAGGGTTTTTACAATGAGTCAGCTCTTTGCATTAGGTGGCCAAAGTACTGGAGCTTTAGCATCAGTCCTTCCAATGAATATTCAGGGCTGATTTCTTTTAGGATTGACTGGTTTGATCTCCTTGCTGTCCAAAGGGGCTCTCAAGAGTCTTCTCCAACACCACAGTTTGAAAGCATCAGTTCTTCAACGCTCAGCCGCCTTTATGGTCCAACTCTCAAGTCCATAATGACTCCTGGAAAATCCATAGCTTTGACTGTATAGACATTTGTTAGCAAAGTGATGTCTTCTTTTGAATATGCTGTCTAGTTTTGTCATAGCTTTCCTTCCAAAGAGCAATCATCTTTTAATTCATGGCTGCAGTCACCATCTGCAGTCATTCTGAAGCCCAAGAAAATAAAATCTGTCACTGCTGCTTTTTCTCCATTTGCCATGAAGTGATGGAACAGGTGCCATGATCTTGTTTTCTGAATGTTGAGTTTTAAGTCAGCCTTTTCACTCTCCTCTTTCACACTCAAGAGGTTCTTTAGTTCTTCATTTTCTGCCATTAGTGATATCATCTGCATATCTGAGGTTATAGATATTTCTCCTGGCAATCTTGATTCACAAAAAGAATGAAAGGCATATGGTGTGTGCCTCTTGAAGGAAGACAGTAATACCACCTATCCTGTCTCCTTGCTATGATGTTCAAAAAAACCTTGACAAACTAAGCCTATAGATCAGGGTCTCTCAACACTGGCACTGAGGTTTTGGATCAGATGGTTCTTTATTGTGGGGAGCTGTCCTAGCTATTGTGGGATGGTTAGCAGCATCCTTGGTATGTACCTGCTGGAGGCCAATAGCTCCTCTCCACTTGTGACAACCAAAGCAGTTTTCACATGTTACCAGTGTCTCTTGGGTGGCAAACTCACTCTTGGCTAGCTTTTTGCAGCTAGATCTATCAGTTTATGGAAATAGGGGACACATGAACCTGTTAAATACTATTCCAGGGATGGATCACAACAGTAAAACCCAGAATGGGCAACACTGGACAAGCAACCTAGTTTCTTCCATATGTAAAGTGTAAGGATAGTAAAGAAGAGGAACACTAAGATTAAGAGACTAAGAAAATGTCAATGTCAACTAAATGCAAAGTATGATCCGTGTTTGGAGCCTGAGCAAAACAAATCTATGTAAGAAAAGTTTTTACATAGCTAGGGAACTTTCAACATCATCTTGATATTTAATGTTTTAGAATTAAATCAGAAGAATATCTTTCAGAGGTAGATACTGAACTATTCATGAAGTCATGGGTCTCGGTTTTGCCTCAAAAATGATCTTGTGAGCATGTGATGTCCATGGGATGGGAGAGAAGGGTGAAATGAGATTGGTCATGAGTTAATGACCTTTGGAAGCAGAAAATGAAATTCATCATCTTTACCTTCTGCATTTGACATTTTTGATAACAAAAAAGGAAGCATGGTATTGATATTAAAAAGGAAGCAAAAAACTGGGTAATATTCAGGAAGCATCACCATTCTATTTGAATGTGTTCAAAAGGAGTTAATTCCTAGAAGATCTCTGGATATAGGGTAAACTATTCAAACAGTTTGCTAATGAGAATAAAATGCACAGTACAAGCTGATCAAGTCTGTATTTAAAAAGTGCTATGAGCAGATTTTTATCGATAGTACTTGATACTTTATTGATAGTACTTATCACTTAATCTCACATCTTATAAAATATGTTAATACTTTAAGCACTTTAACCGTAACAAGCCTGATTTAGTACCTTGTCAAAGAATTATAAACATTTTGACAACACATGAAGTAGATGGGACAAAAGGGATCATGTTATGGCTTGCTTTAAAGTGCTTTGTTCAGAGGGTTGGGGCCTCCCTGGTGGCTGTGATAAGGAATCTGCCTGCAATGCAGATCCAGAGAAGGCAATGGCACCCCACTCCAGTACTCTTGCCTGGAAAATCCCATGGACAGAGGAGCCTGGTAGGCTGCAGTCCATGGGGTCGAGAAGAGTTGGACATGACTGAGTGACTTCACTTTCACTTTTCACTTTCCTGCATTGAAGAAGGAAATGGCAACCCACTCCAGTGTTCTTGCCTGGAGAATCCCAGGGACAGGGGAGCCTGATGGGCTGCTGTCTATGGGGTTGCACAGAGTCGGACACGACTGAAGCGACTTAGCAGCAGCAGCAATGCAGAAGATGCAGATTTGATCCCTGGGTCAGGAAGATCTCCTGCAGAAGGAAATGGCAGCCCTTTCCAATATTTTTACCTGGGAAATCCCATGGACAGAGGAACCTGGTGGGCTACAGTACATGGGGTTGCAAGAGTAGGACACGACTTAGCACACACACACATTCAGAGGGCTGAGAGAAATCTCACACCATACCTAATGCTCGTTTTAACCAGAGTGCTTAAGAAAAATAGAGAAAGAAAAAAGGAATACAACTTAGCTGAAGTATTCATTTTTATAAAAATGTTTTATTTTAAAACAAATCTATAAAAGTAGAAATCACATACAAAAATACAGATTACTCTGACATGTTAGCAAAATAGCTTATGGCTGGACTTGAGTTTCGAAGTACTGTATGTGTGAGGGTATCCGGAAATAAGAGGCCAACCGGATCCTCCCTCCAGCCCGTGTCACTAATCTGTAAACAATAATTTCAAGTAGTATGTAGCACTTTTAAACTACTACAAAATTGAAACCTAATCATTTCCTGTGTAACACTACTTTATAAAAATGTTCTTCCTTAGGTTTGAGCAGATAAGGGCACTTCATACCATTGTTTATAACATTTCAAAGATCTGATTTTTAAAAAAAAGCAATGTTAATAGAAATGATGAGTTTGGGCTTTTTGCTCCATTTTGAATATATGGGAAGGTCATTGATTTAAACAAGAAGTTAGTGTTTTTTTTTTTTTTTAAGTAGAATTTAGTCCTTTTGCTTCTATGTATCATTAAAAAAAAATCACTGATGCTATCAAAAGGTTCAGCACCCAAGTCTTAACTTTTATGCATGTGCCAGCTGTGCTTATTGCTCTGAAACTGCATGGAACATACACCTTCTTCTAGTGTATATTCCTAATTGAAAGGAACATGCAGTTCTTAGGGAACTCCAGGTCCAGAACTTTATAAAACAGGTTGCTAGAAACAATCATTGTGAGAGGCCATTAAAATAAAATTAAAAAAAAAAAGACAATTTAAAATACTTGATTCCAGAGTAAAAATAACTTTGAGAACCTTAGCAAAAAGGAAAACGCAGGCATCTGCGGTTCAGGATTCCATCCAACATTTCAAGAATCAAAGAATGACTGGTTCCTACCTCTCTAAAACAAAGTCATCTTAAAAGCTAAAGAACCCACGTTAACATAATTTGATCATAAAGTCAGAAGTCCACAATTCAATTTCCTCAGCTAATTCAGAACGCTGCGAACACAGTACATAAAGGAAATAAAAGTAGTCGCCCAGTCGTGTTCGACTTTTTGCGACCCCATGGACTGTAGCCCGCCAGGCTCCTCTGTTCATGGGATTCTCTAGGCAAAAATACTGGAGTGGGTTGCCATTTCCTCCTCCAGGGGACCTTCCCAACTGTACATAAAGGAGACTTCATTAATGTGCATTAGAGGATACCCCAGGTTAACTGTCATAGAAAACTGTCTCTTGAGCCTTTACATTCTATACCAATTCTACACCTCTGGTTGGCCAACTGTTTGTTTCTTTATTTAGGTTTTAAGGTGAATGACCTGGGGCTATTTGTTTCCATCAACCTGACTGCAAATCTAAAGGCGCAGTTGAAATGTCTATTTTTCTTGCCATCCTCAGAAGAGATTGCTGCAGATCTACTCTATGATTCTCATTCTTTTCAGCTTACAATACAAATAGCTTATTATTTTTTGCAACCTATGTCTTATAATAAAGCAGTGCTGAAAAATTAAATAGAAGAATGTTCAGTTGCCATATCGGCTATGAAAATGATTTGCTGGTGGCGATTTTTAAGCTTGATTCTAAATAGATTTATGAAGAATGGCACTTGGAAGACGTGGTTCAAATTTTGCTATTTAAGGTATCTTGAAATTATAGGCTCACTCTCCCTAAAATTTCAAAAAGCGTAGAGCTGAGGCTCTTAAGGGTATAGCAGTGATAAAAGCTTTCATAGTCAGTTCTAAAAAGCAACACTTCATAGTTTTCTGTCTCCAATGGTTCTCTAATATACTTGTAGAAGGAAGGCAATGGAAAACCATGAATAAAAATAGCTGAGCTCTCCACAATTGGGCTTCCTGCTTACTTTCCCTGTTCAAAGAAAAGAGGAGACACCATCTTGCAATAGAGGATTCATAGGCAACTGGGCTTCTCCAGTGACAGTCGGCATTTGATGCCCCATATCTCTTGGTTCTTCTTGTTGCCAATGGTCGGCCTGGCGATGGTGGTGAAATGGGAGCAATTAATCTGTAGATGAGGGAGGGCTTCCTTTAACAATTGAAGGGTACCGTCTGGTACGATTCCAAAGACTTGTAGTGTTTTTAATGTGGGAATTTCTCCAAGTTCACTGGAAAGGAAAAGAGAGACTTTCAGAGTAGCAGTATCTATGGTAACTGCCACTAGAGTTACATGATCCAATTTTTACACACTGTATCATATTTTATACGATACAAACTGAAGACATAATTTGCAATCAATGATTCGAGGGAACAGCAAAGGTGAATCAAACCACAAAGCACAGGCCACAGCTTGGGCAATACGGCCTTAGGAAACACATAAGTGCATTTCGTTGAATTTCTAATAACCAAAAAACTCCTAGGTTTATTTAAAATCCAAACATATTTTCTTTCTTTCTCCATTCTTGGTTTATATTCCTCCTCCCCTCCCACCCCCCGCCCCTACTCTTGGTTTATATTGAAAAATGTCACTGTGTTGGGAGGGGAAGCCAGCAAGCTAGTGATGGGAAAAGTAAATGTTTTACTATGGCATAAGCTGGAGTCACGAAAGGTTACATGCCACTTAAGGATATGGACTTGATCTTTATTTGAACAAGGCCTGCCCACTTGAAAGGAGATGTGAGCAGAGTTAGTGACTTCCAAGTAGTGGTTAATAGTCAACAAGTCCATTACATATGATGAAACCTAACGGTGACTTCATGATACTATTTTAAGGTTGTGTGTCAGGTGCAGATAGACACAATAAACATTTTACTTCTCTACATATTCCCTTTTTTTCTTTCTGACACACAGAAGCCAGTTATCTTCCTAGGTATTTCACATTAAGTGAAACCGAGAGTCCCTTGGATTGCAAGGAGATCCAACCAGTCCATTCTGAAGGAGATTAGCCCTGGGATTTCTTTGGAAGGAATGATGCTAAAGCTGACACTCCAGTACTTTGGCCACCTCATGCGAAGAGTTGACTCATTGGAAAAGACTCTGATGCTGGGAGGGATTGGGGGCAGGAGGAGAAGGGGACGACAGAGGATGAGATGGCTGGATGGCATCACTGACTCGATGGATGTGAGTCTGAGTGAACTCCGGGAGTTGGTGATGGACAGGGAGGCCTGGCGTGCTGCGATTCATGGGGTCGCAAAGAGTTGGACATGACTGAGCAACTGAACTGAACTGAACTGAACTGAACTATGTCAACAGTGAGATTCTGGTGCACAAAAAAGGGATCCTGTTTTCCCAAAGCAAATATGCTTTGGTAATGATTCTTTCTTCTTACCCTAGGTCTACAGGCTTAGAAATTCATCTCTCTGATCTATATTTACTCCAGGTTGGGACACACAGTCCAAAGTCTCAGGAAAGGGAATATTTAGTTTGGAGTTTCAACAAAATCCCACGGCAGATCAATGAGAAAATCAATTCCCTAGAATAAGAAGCATCCTTTATATTTTCATACTGTCAATAATTACTTAAAAAATAAACCTTCCTTAGAGTAATTGTCAGCTTGCCCCTAATCTTTCCTCCTCTCAGCTTAGTGTATATACCAATGACCAAGGCCATCCTCATAAAGCCTAGCTCAGATTAAGTCCTTCCCCTGTTTGAAATCGATGATGCCTCCCTCACGTTTACAGAACTCAAACCATCTACTCGCCTTAAGACCTTCCATACTACTCCTGCTCTCACTCCCCATCTAAGTGTATTTATTCTACATTTAGGAGAGTTTTAAACACCACAGATGTTAACATATACTGGTTGAATACAAGAGGAAGGGTAATTTAGAAAATAAAAGTACTAACCAAATGAAATAAACATGCTTGGTGTTCCTAAGGGGGCAGTTAGATCTGGATGTAAAAGAAAATCAGCAAGAACAAATTGCTATTGTTCATCAAGTAAGCTAATCTCTGAAATGGAAACAAGAGTATAAGGAGATGTCAGCATATACAGATGTTTATACTTACCGTCACTGAAGATGATAGCAATCTGGCCCAATCTTAAATTTCTCTTATATAAAATCTGAGTATATGAGAACTTTGTAATATCCATGAGAATCCAGATTCTGGGATCTCTAGATTAGCCAAGTTGTAAGACATTCTGCAGTGGAGAGTATTTAAAACAAGAAACTAGAGGTGGGAGTGAAGAGGGATGGCAGACGACAGAAAAGCAAATGTTTTCGCAACAGCACTTTGTAAAAGCCTTGGTGAGGAAGGAAATTATATTAGACACTTAGAAGACACTCAGGTGTTACATGTGAGAAAGGAGTGAGCAGAATATGATAGATGGTGGATGAATGACCATTCCCAAGCCAATAAAACCAGGAAGTCTTTAAGATTTTAAGGAGACCCCCCACCCCCCCCCCAAAACAAGCCTCTTGTATGTGTATCACCTACAGCACAGCAGAGAACGTACCCAAGTATCTCTTTGAAAACTTCATGGAAGAGACTGAAAAGTAAACTAAAGGAGAGTAAATAGAAACGAATAGTTTGAGAGTCATTATTTCTAACTTCAGTATAAAATGACACTGATAAGGTCTTAAGTGTCTCTAGTTAGTTAGTAAAGAAAAGGTATTTATAAACTGTTTGACCAGGTTCACTCCTTTGCTGTTCACTGTTCAGTCGCTAAGTCGTGTTCCACTCTTTGAGACCCCATGAGCCTGGAAGCACACCAGGCTTCCCTTCCTTCACTGTCTCCCTGAGTCTGCTCAAACTCACGTCCACTGAGTCAGGTGATACCATCCAACCATCTCGTTCTCTGTCACCCCTTTCTCTCCTCCCCCAATCTTTCCCAGCATCAGGGTCTTTTCCGGTGAGCTGACCCTTCGCATCAGGTAACCAAAGTATTGGAGTTTCAGCTTCGGCATAAGTCCTTCCAATATTCAGGGTTGGTTTCCTTTAGGACGGACTGGTTTGATCTCCTTGCTGTCCAAGGGACTCTCAAGAGTCTTCTCCAACACCACAGTTCAAAAGCATCAATTCTTCGGTGCTCAGCTTTCTTTAGGGTCCAACTCTCATATTCATACATGACTACTGGAAAAACCATAGCTTTGACTAGATTGATCTTTGTTGGCAAAGTGACGTCTCTGCCTTTTAATACTCTGTCTAGGTTTGTCATAGCTTTTCTTCTAAGGAGCAAGCATCTTTTAATTTCACGGCTGCAGTCACCATCTGCAGTGATTTTGGGGCCCAAGAAAATAAAATCTGTCACTGTTTTCATCGTTTCCCCAACTACTTGCCATGAAGTGATGGGACTGGATGCCGTCATCTTTTGAATGTTGAGTTTTAAGCCACTCTCCTCTTTTACACTTTCCTCTTCCACCCTCATTGGAAGCTCTTCTGTTCCTCTTCACTTTCTGCCATTATGGAGGTATCATCTGCATATCTATTGTTGATATTTCTCCCAGCAATCTTATTCTCCTTATAAAACCTTAAATTCCTCAACTTAAAACTCTCCTGCAAGTATTATTATTTCTTTAGTTTCTCTTAATCTCAGATTACTATCTCCAGCTTCAGTTTTTTCCATTAATGAGAAATACAAGAGAAATCAGACCAATTAATAAGGAAGGGAATAAATATAAGGAGGGTGTGTCCTGAGGATAAAATATCTAGTTTGCCAAGTATTTCAAAGCATTATCAGTACAAAAGAAAGACACTCAAATTTTATGTTACCACTTCTAAGAAATGAAAATTTTTTTTAGCATAAATAGCTTTCTGGAAATTATTGAAGATCCTAGAACTCTTACTATGCATTTCATATACATTTTACCTGGAGAAATGTTTAAGGATAGGGTACCAGCAAACTCATCTTAATGAATTCACAAGGTAAACCAGTATACTGTTCACTTTATGTCTTAAGAAACATACTCTTTTTACCTTAAGGTTCAAGGACAGCATCTTTCTTCTGTCTGTTTTCACTGTATTCTGATGGTCTGACTTGTTACTAAACTGATACCTCTGCTTCCCTTATTTCAAGGTAATATTTAGACAAATTGGTTACAGTGCAGTCAGGGTTCGCACCTGGGTCTGTGACTTCAGATCCATGCTCTGACCCGTCAAGTCACACTGCCTGCAGATGACTGTGCGAGTATTATCATCCCAATGGATATAAATATAAAAATATGAAGGCTCACAGCCTCCCCTTAGCATCTGCTCAAGTGAATAGGTATTTCCTGCTTAACTTCTTACTCTTTGGAGAGAAAGAACAAAAGTAAGACACATAAGTAGATTCTCTTGAGAAAAACAAGCAGAAAAGAATGATCAGTGTACTCCCAAGGGAGATGCACAGACAATGCAGCTAAAGCTCAAATGGCAAGGGTGGGAAACAACTGTTAACAGAGAAACCTTTTCAGGTTAGACACTCCAGACTCCTAGGAGTTCTGGATGCTAGAAAATTCAAGTGGCAGGGGATTTTAATAAGAGTTGCATGTATATGAATTTAAGCCCCAACATCTGCTGCTGCTGCTGCTAAGTCACTTCAGTCGTGTCCGACTCTGTGTGACCCCATAGACGGCAGCCCACCAGGCTCCCCCGTGCCTGGGATTCTCCAGACAAGAATACTGGAGTGGGTTGTCATTTCCTTCTCCAATGCATGAAAGTGAAAAGTGAAAGGGAAGTCGCTCAGTCGTGTCCAACTCTTTGCGACCCCATGGGCTACAGCCCACCAGGCTCCTCCATCCATGGGATTTTCCAGGTGAGAGTACTGGAGTGGGGTGCCATCGCCTTCTCCACCAACATCTGAGAGCCCTGCAACTAAATATTGGCATCTCTTTTATGCAGTGCTTTTCCAAATGAGACACCAGCTGAGACCCTGAGCCCTAAGGATTAACTACAGTGCTTTATTAAAGATGTTAATTACTGGATTCCCTAATTCTATGAGTTAACTCTATATAGCTGAAGTGTCTGATCTATTCATTCTTTTTAATTCTTTTTCTTTAAATTGCAACATAGTTGATTTTTAATGTGTTAGTTTTTGGTGTACAGCAAACTAATTCAGCTATATATACATGTATATGTACATATATATATATATATATATACACACACACATACATATTTCATTTTCAGATTCTTTTCCATTACAGGTTACTATAAGAAACTGAATACAGTTCCCCGTTGCTATACAGTTAAGTCCTTGTTGTTGATCTGTTTTATATATGTAGTGTATATCTGTTAATCTCAAACTCCTAATTTATCCCTCTCCCTCCACCCTTTCCCCTTTGATAGCCATAAGCTTGTTTTCAATGTCTGTGAGTCTGTTCCTATTCTGTAGATAAGTTCAGTTGTATTATTTTTTTAGATTCTACATATATGTGATATGATATTTGTCTTTCTCTGATTTACTTAGTATGATAATCTCTGTGTCCATCCATGTTGCTGCAAATGGCACTATTTCATTCTTTTTTATGGCTGAGTAATAGTCAACTGTACATATGTACCACATCTTCTTTATCCATTCATCTGCTGATTCATCATCGCTTCCATGTCCTGGCTGCTGCTATATTCATTAATTCTTTTTTTCTTTTTTGTTCCAAACTTTAAACTTTTTCTTTTGTATTGGGGTATAGCTGATTAACAATATTGTGGTATAATAGTTTCAGGTGAACAGCAAAGGGACTCAGCCACACATATACATGTATCCATTCTCCCCCAAACCCTCCTGCCATCCAGCCTGGCACATAACACTGAGCAGAGTTCCCTGTGCTATACAAAAGGTCCTTGTTGGTTATCCATTTTAAATATAGTAGTGTGTACATGACCTTCCCAAAGTCCCTAATTATCCTTTACCCCTGGCACCCATAAGTTCGTTTTCTGTATTCATTAATACTTGAAACTAACTTACAAGACCCAAACTAGTAATTTGAGGACTACGTAAATTCTGTGCTCAAATTCAACACCCTTCTTTGGTAGGAATCAGCTTGATTACCTTCATGTGGATAGTGAGCGTAAACAAGGTCAGCAGGGTCATTTAGGCGATGAGGAAGAAGGACACCAGGCCAAATCCAAGATACTGACTCCTTGTAGTTTCTAATAAAATTGCTATACACTTATATATGACATGACGAAAAACTCTGCAGCCCTTTGAAATATAGGAAAACTTCTTAAAGCTAAAGAGATGATATTCCTAGGATGACTTGGGTATGGCACTTCTTAAAAGCAAGATGGATCCGATTCCTCTTTTGTTAGCATTGCTTTGATTTTGTGGAAGTTGCTGAGCAGTACAAAATCAACCCCTAAAAGAGCTACCAGATTAGATATAGACTATTCTGCACGTGTCCAGGAGATCTGAGACATACATCCAGTTCAGTCAGTAACTCACTATTCAGCTTTGGGTAAGTAAGCTTTTACTTCACTCTTCTGGATCTTAATCTCCCTCCTCCTCAAAGAGAACATCACTCTTATAATATTTACTACTTACATATTTTTATTTTTCCCCATTCCTTGGCCTCTGGGACAGACACCACTAGGAGACTGTAGAACTTTCCCTCTAAGCTCAGATGAAGGTTTTTGGACTTAACTAGTTGATCTGAAAAATTTCAGAAACACATATACACACACGGTCTGCCTCCTCCTGTTATACTCTGAGCTTCCTGAGACTAAAGGCTGTCTTCTGCTTTTCTAAGTTCTCCTCAAGTACTTGAACAGTATTCTAATATTTAGACCAGTTCACAGCCAAATAAATGTTTAGTAAACTACCTCAATCAACTCAACTTTACCAGACGTTTTAAGCAAAACATCTTGCCTTGGTTCTTCTATTTTGCTAGTCCTTCCTAACTAGTTTGTGATACATTAATTTGATGTTTAAGCTTTAAACATCTGCTGTTAATAATAACGGATTTTAACACCAAGTGACATCTCTTTTGGCCCCTGCCCTCTGCTCATTTTAAGAAACAAGAGTACTCACAGTAAAGTTTCAGGTATTATGTCATAGCACCGACTGAGTGACAGGTGTTGGAGGTAGTTGAGTTGGTAAAATTCTGGAAAGCAGTCATTTTTCAGCATGACACTATCGCTGTAACAAAACAGAAGAAAAAATTAAAAATCTATCCATCAATCCCAGATGAAGATAGGAACAGCTTATCATTCATTCAGTTCCTTCAGTTCAACAAAGTAAGATTCTTTCCTTGTTCAATAAAAAATCATGAATTTTCATT
This sequence comes from Bos indicus, assembly GCF_029378745.1. Lineage (NCBI taxonomy): Eukaryota > Metazoa > Chordata > Mammalia > Artiodactyla > Bovidae > Bos > Bos indicus. The sequence continues at coordinate 37,980,623 of NC_091779.1, forward strand.
AAAATTTTTTTGTTTAAAAAAAAAATAAAAACATACCTTAAGTCTAGGTGGACAAGATTGGGACATCTTCCAACTAAGGTAGAGACATCTAGCAAAATAAATAAATAAATAAAAAGATGGTCACTATCAAATGAGGAATCACACAAGGATACTTGCTGTCCATACATTTCACATTGTGCTGGAAATTCATAGTGCAATTAGAGTTATTCACTATTAGAAAAAAAAAATTATCATCTTGCCATGTAAGACTTTCTACCCAGGAAACACAAGAAATCATCTGAAAAACTACTAGCAATAGTAAGACAACTAATTGTGTAAAATGACTGGATAAGAAACTCCATAGCTTACCTGTGTGCCAGCAATAGCTAGATGAAAAGAGGTAGGGGGAAGTCCAGTTCACAACAGCAAAAAGCAAAATCAAATAGCACAATATATATACACAAATATCAAAAAGTAGCACTCCAAACCAGTGGAGGAACATCATAGATTATTAAAAAATAATATGGCTACTACAACTAGAGAAAATTAACTTCAACTCAAATAAAACATCCAAATTAATTCCACGTTATTAAAAACGTCCAAATGCAAAAATGAATAATTTATTCACTGGATCTTGGGATCAGTAACGCGTTTCTAAACATAAAGAAAAAAAAAAAACAAAAAGGAGACAATGATAATTTACTACATAAATCTTTAAAAACTCTACCATGTTAAAACAAAACAGAATACAAGCAGAAATAAAGTGGTATCAGAAAACTGGGAATAAATGTTTCCAATAGAGTTCATGTTTTTTTTTAAAATTTTATCTTTAAACTTTACAATATTGTATTAGTTTTGCCAAATATCAAAATGAATCCGCCACAGGTATACCTGTGTTCCCCATCCTGAACCCTCCTCCCTCCTCCCTCCCCATACCCTCCCTCAGGGTCGTCCCAGTGCACCAGCCCCAATCATCCAGTATCGTGCATCGAACCTGGACTGGCGACTCGTTTCATATATATTATACATGTTTCAATGCCATTCTCCCAAATCATCCCACCCTTGCCCTCTCCCACAGAGTCCAAAAGACTGTTCTATACATCAGTGTCTCCTTTGCTGTCTCATATACAGGGTTATTGTTACCACCTTTCTAAATTCCATATATACGCGTTAGTATACTGTATTGGTGTTTTTTTTTTCTGGCTTACTTCACTCTGTGTAATAGGTTCCAGTTTCATCCATCTCATTAGAACTGATTCAAATGTATTCTTTTTAATGGCTGAGTAATACTCCATTGTGTATATGTACCACAGCTTTCTTATCCATTCATCTGCTGATGGGCATCTAGGTTGCTTCCATGTCCTGGCTATTATAAACAGTGCTGCGATGAACATTGGGGTACACGTGTCTCTTTCCCTTCTGGTTTCCTCAGTGTGTATGCCCAGCAGTGGGATTGCTGGATCATAAGGCAGTTCAGTTCAGTTCAGTTCAGTCGCTCAGTCGTGTCCGACTCTTTGTGACCCCATGAATCGCAGCATGCCAGGCCTCCCTGTCCATCACCAACTCCTGGAGTTCATTCAGACTCATGTCCATTGAGACAGTGATGCCATCCAGCCATCTCAGCCTCTGTCATCCCCTTCTCCTCCTGCTCCCAATCCCTCCCAGCATCAGTCTTTTCCAATGAGTCAACTCTTCGCATGAGGTGGCCAAAGTACTGGAGTTTCAGCTTTAGCATCATTCCTTCCAAAGAACACCTAGGACTGATCTCCTTTAGAATGGACTGGTTGGATCTCCTTGCAGTCCATGGGACTCTCAAGAGTCTTCTCCAACACCACAGTTCAAAAGCATCAATTCCTTGGCGCTCACCTTTCTTCACAGTACAACTCTCACATCCATACATGACCACCGGAAAAACCATAGCCTTGACTAGACGAACCTTTGTTGGCAAAGTAATGTCTCTGCTTTTGAATATGCTATCTAGGTTGGTCATAACTTTCCTTCCAAGGAGTAAGCGTCTTTTAATTTCATGGCTGCAGTCACCATCTGCAGTGATTTTGGAGCCCCCCAAAAATAAAGTCTGACACTGTTTCCACTGTTTTCCCATCTATTTCCCATGAAGTGATGGGACCAGATGCCGTGATCTTCGTTTTCTGAATGTTGAGCTTTAAGCCAACTTTTTCACTCTCCTCTTTCACTTTCATCAAGAGGCTTTTTAGTTCCTCTTCACTTTCTGCCATAAGGGTGGTGTCATCTGCATATCTGAGGTTATTGATATTTCTCCCGGCAATCTTGATTCCAGCTTGTGCTTCTTCCAGTCCAGCGTTTCTCATGATGTACTCTGCATAGAAGTTAAATAAGCAGGGTGACAATATACAACCTTGACGTACTCCTTTTCCTATTTGGAACCAGTCTGTTGTTCCATGTCCAGTTCTAATTGTTGCTTCCTGACCTACATATAGGTTTCTCAAGAGGCAGGCCAGGTGGTCTGCTATTCCCATCTCTTTCAGAATTTTCCACAGTTTATTGTGATTCACACAAAGGCTTTGGCATAGTCAATAAAGCAGAAATAGATGATTTTCTGGAACTCTCTTGCTTTTTTTTCCATGATCCAGTGGATGTTGGCAATTAACAGTATAAAAAATAGTATATTAAGAGTATAAAAAAATATAACATGGGTAAAAAATATAAAGATACTGCATAAAATATAACATAATAAAAATGGAGCAAGAAATGCCAAGTATTTTTTTGTGTGCTGTGACATGAAAAACAAATCCTATTACAATACCCAGAATTGATGAAGTATCATAAAGCAGGTGCCCCTACACTAAAAGTGCATATTTAATTTTATGCAGCCTTTCAGAAGACCTCATATTTTGAGGGTGAACTGATCTTTCTTTTAAAAAAAAGTTTTCAGGGCATAACACACTTTGCTCTTTGGCTCAGTGATTCCACTTTTAGAAAAGTAATCAGAGATCCCAGGTGGTACTAGTGGTAAAGAACCTGCCTACCAAGGCAGGAGACAAGACACACAAGTCCATCCCTAGGTTGGGAAGATCCCTGCAGGTGGGCAAAGCAACCCACACCAGTATTCTTGCCTGGAGAATCCCAAGGACCCTACAGTCCATAGGGTTGCTTCATTCCTGTCTGACTCTTTGCGACAATCAGCAAGGAACTAAATATGATGAAAGGAGGTGGAAACACAAGGAGGCATACACGCACTAAGATATTCACTGTAGTGACAGTTATAAAAGCCCCCTTCCCTCGTTAGTTTAATAGGTCAACCTTCATCCATTCTATGGAACACAATGCTAATAACAGCCATTAAAAAGCTATTTAATAACACTTTACAAAATGAAAAAATAACTCAGGATACATTGTATACTGAAAACAAAATATATATAATGCATGATAATCTCAATTTAAACACACAAACATATATATTTACACACAAATTTACACATAGAAAGGAAGGGGGTTGGGGGTTGGAAGGCTGGAAGAAAATACATCCAAATGTTAAGTGCAATTACCAAGGGTGGTGGGATCACAAACACCTTTTCAGAATTTGGAAGAAAGTCCCATGTGATACTTTGCAATCAGAAAATGCATCAAGTGAGTGTTATTTACTTTAAAAAAATGGGCAAATTTTATTTCTGTTTGAGGGTTCTTTTTTTCTTTCTCACAGCTACATCTCCAGCTGCATCCCCTTGTTTGAATCCTAGACTTGCATTTTCAACCTCCTGCACACACTCACTGGGCTATGTGATAAGCATCTCACATTTATGCCTAAAACCAAATGCTTGATTTCTCCCCTCAATCTCTCCTTCCCCAAAGTCTTCCCCATCTTAGTAAGTACGAACTTCATTGATTGCTGGGGCCCAAACCCTGGGAGTCCTACTCAAACTGTTTCCTCACATCCCACACCCCATCTGTTACCCAGTCCCCTTGGGTTAGCTTTCAAAATGCATCTGAAATCAATCATTTCTTACTTCCTCAAATGTGACCACCAAGTCTCCAGCGGCCTTTCCCTGGCACAGCTCCGCAAGGGGACTTTTCAAAGGTGAGTCAGATCATTGCATTCCTGTTCGAAATACTTCAATGGCTTCCCATCTTACCCAGGAAAACAAGGGAAACAGAGCTTCTGCCTTGGCCAAGAAAGCCCCCAGCTATCTCATCTCCTAACACTGAGCTCCTCGCTCCCTCTCCCAAGCTGGCTTCCATACGGAGAGGAAAAAAAAAATCTCAAACATTTAATAAAGTTTGTCTATTTAAAAAAATAAATAACATCTATTGATTCATTTTCTGATTATAAAGTAGCATATGTGGCTTTCCTCCAAAGGCACCTGCTGGTCCTTAGTTCTAGAATGTTCTTTCCTTACATATCTACGTATCACTCTTTCAGGTCTGTGGTTAAATCTCACTTCCTCAGGGAGCTCTTCTCTTTGGCCATTCCATCTGAAAGCAGCCCCCTTCCTGCTACACTCTACCTGAGCACCCTGCTTTAAACTTTTCCTCCTTGTGTTTCCACCTCCTTTCACCATATTTAGTTCCTTGCTGATTGTCTGGATTCCCCACCAGAATGGAAGCTTCACAAGGATGACTTTCTCTGTTTTGTTCAAGGCCACATGTCTCAAGTTTAGAACTGGGTTTTGTGCGTTATAGGGGCTCAACAGACATTTGTCTCAAGAGCTGCACAACATAGTTCTGAGTGACCCATCATCTCACTAGCCAACCACAAAATCCACAATCAGATACAGTCTTCCCACCTGGGAAAGAATTAAACCTTGGGGGATGAACCTGGTTAGTCTCTGTCTTCAGCCCTTGTTTAAGTCCTGTCTTTCTTTGGTGGGTAGAGTTAGGAACCAGTAGTGACTGCCAAGATTCCTCTTCACCGTCTCCTTCATTTCACTGGAGTAAGAAGGGATCTTAGAAACTACCTAATCTAACTTGTCATTTTAGAAGAGAGACATTTTTCGCTAGAGAAGTCCAAGTAAATCTAAGACCCAAAGCTAGGTCCTCCCAACCTCATTCTGTGCTCAGCCACTGCTCCACAGAAAGGGTGGAACAGTGGGTGGGTGAGGAATATAAACACCAGGAGCCAACAGTTACTGAGCTCTCACTACGTGCCGAGAATGATTAAATGCCTTGCACACGTATTACATCATTTATTGCTCACTCTAATGCTAAGAGGTAAGGTACTACTATTATCTCCATTTTATTGAGAAATGGAGGAACAGCAAGGTTAAGCAAATTGCTCAAGGCTACCCAGTGAATGACAGAGTGGGTACCTGAATCCAGATGGTCTGTCACTGGTCTTGGAGGTAAAACACAAAATCTGTATTGTCTTCTACACAGTGAAATAGCGTGTACCGTTGTTAAAAATATCCATTTAAAAATTCTTGAATTCCCATTGTATACTTAAGGACACTAACACTTCAACTCCTACTCTGTGTCCTATCCTCACCCTGAATGTGTCCAGGGGATTTTACCACCTATCATTCCTGCCAAAACTGAGTAGAAAGGCGATTTGTTCTTTTTCAGAGGAACACAGAAAAGAGTTTTAAGAGTTTTAAGCCAAACGTGGAAACAATTTACAGTAGCTTGCCTACAGCTGAGTTTCTCGACCTTACACCCAGAACCTTGGTTCATTACAGAAAAACTCTGAATAAAGAAGTGGGAGGTTCAGGTATGAGCAGAAATGTACACAAGGCCGTCTTCCCCTGGGGATGAAGAGAGAAGAACCACGGATGGGATTCAATGCAAAGAGGATGCTCCCTCATGGGAATTTAAAGTCCTTGGAAGGCAACTTGGCAAGAACTATCCAAAGCTTGATAATGAAGCCTAATCCTTGGCCTGGCAACTCCACTTAGAAATGCACTCAACAGTTTGTTTCTGTCCATAAGACAGTTGTTTATAAAGGGAGAAACTGTAAAGACTCTCAACATTCGTTACAAGGAGATCAACTGAGTAAGTTCTGAATGAATCAATAAATTATTCCAAATATATCTGATGGAATATCACATAGCCACTGAAAATGATGTGTGGTGTAGCTACTGAAACGGGGTTACTTGAAATAAAACCATACTATAAAGTACTCCATACTCTATGTCCCATTTTTTTAAAAAGCCACTTTTTAACAGGAAAAAAGACTAGCAAAATGTTAGTAGGATTATTGATTTTTGTGTTTTTACATGTTTTAGGCATATTTGAGAATGACTATGTAATACTATAACTAGATATTTTTAATTTTTATTTTTAACTGGAGGATAACTAATTTACAATATTGTATTGGTTTCTGCCCTACATCAACATGAATCAGCCATAGGCATACATATGTCCCCTTCCTCTTGAACCTCCCTTCCAAACAGATTTAAAATTGTGTTTAAAGGGGAAAAAATGCAGACTAGAAATACTGTGTGTGGAGGGGAGTGGTTAAGAAAAACACTATTGCTGCTTTTGCAGATCTCTAAAGAAAGCCCTCACTTTGTTATCTGGGTTCAAGCACCTGCAGAGGATTCCGATCTCTGACCACTTAGGAGAATCCGCTCCTATCTTCTACAGCCTCGGATACGTGACTCACAGGGGATAGGTCATGTCCTGAAGGAGTACTTTTCAAATACTGCTTAGATTTTAAGAAGATACATTCTGCAAATATTTGGTTCAAATCTTTTAGAGTATGTTAAAAATAAGAAAAACACTCAGAGGGGCTCATACCACCATCAAGACATGAGGTTAGGGCTGAGGTGTGCACTGGCTTAACGAGGCTTTGTGTAGGCCGCCTGAGACCATGAGGGCAAGCTATTAAAATGCTAAGTGAAATAAGTCAGGGGACTTCCCTGGTGCTCCAGTGGCTATGAGTCCATGATCCCAATGCAGGTGGCCGGGTTTGATCCCTGGTTAGGGAACTAGATCCCACATGCCACAAGTTAAGAGTTAGCACATTGCAACTAAAGATCCTGCATGCTTGCCAACTAAGACCTGGCACAGCCAAATAAATAAATAAAAATAAACATTAAAAAAAGAGACAAAAACAACTACTATATGATATCGCTTATACAGGGACTCTAAAAACGACAACAAACTAATGCGTAGTGGTGGTTTAGTTGCTAAGTCGTGTCCTGCGACCCCATGGGCTGTAGCCTTCAGGCTCCTCTGTTCATGGGATTCTCCAGGCAAGAATACTGGAGTGGGGTTGCCATTTCCTTCTCCAAGAGATCTTCCCGACCCAGGAATCAAACCCAGGAATACTGCCTTGCAGGCAAAGTAATGGATCTAACAAAAAAGAAGCAGATTCACAGATACAGAGGACAAACGAGTGGTTACCAGAGGGGAGAAGGAAGAGGAGAGGGATTAAGGCAATAAAGGGGAAGGTGATTAAGAGATACAAACTACTAAGTATAAAATAAGCTACAAGGATTGTACAACACGAGGAATACAGCCAATATTTTAGAACAACTTTAAGTGGCATATAACCTTTAAAAATTGTAAATCACTCTTCTACACCTGTAACTTACATTATTACTGTACAACAACTACACTTCAATATTAAAGAAAACCCTTGCCGTTTGTACTTATCTTTGCAAATCAAGATTCTGTCAATATTAGACAAATAAAACGAAGCACACATAACTGAGTGTTCAGGCTTATAAAAACTTTAACTGTCACACATCACCCTTGATTTTAAATGCCCGTGTTCATCTGAAAAACCCCACTGTCCTCTTAGACTGAACTGAAAAAAGTTATAAATATGAACACAGAGGGTTTGTTACAGGGTTTTTCAACCTTGGCAGCATTGGCATTTAGGACCAGATTCTTTTTTGTGTGTTATTCTGCTGTCCTGTGCGTTGTTCACCAGCATTCCTGGCTTCTGCCCACTAGAAGCCAGTGTGTAGATGGCATCTAGTGGGCAGATGCTTCTTCTACCCACTAGATGCCAGTAACCCCATAGCTGTGACAATCAAAAATGTTTCCAGACCTTGCCAAATGTCCTCTTGCAGGCAAAACCGTCCCCAGTTGAGAACCACTGCTTAATACTAATCAAACACTGCATCCCTCAATTTTTATATTGGGGTTTTAACCTAAATAAGTTAGTTACATAAAAGAAGCTCTTCTGCTTAAACATAAATTGTTCTAAAGTATAAAGGTTTTCACTCATGCATTCTGGATTCAAACCTTGCCACTAACCCACTAGCTGTCTGCATTTACCTGACCCTTCTGATCAGCTAGAGGTTACCTCATCTGAAAAACAGGAATAGGAACACACACACACACTGGATTAAATGAGACAGTTTATGGAGGATCACGCCTAGGAGATGCTCGAGAAATCAAACCTGCTGTTATTGTTGGGGCTGCTGTTGTTAAGGGCCCAACAGCCCAGAGGGTCTTACCTGATCTCTGCAGATTCTTTCGGTACCCGCTGAGATTCAGCTGGGTGATGGTCTTTGACACATGTGCAACGGCCATCTGTACATGCTTTTCAGTGAAATCATAGCACCAGGAGAGGTTCAGTTCATCCAGTCTGCACATAACAGGGGTGACAAGGAAAGCATGAAACCATTACCCAGAGTGAATCTTCTGTGAAACCCTGCCTAAAGCTGCAAATCAAGAAAACGCAGGGCCATTGATTCCTTACCATTTTCTGCATAGAACCTCAGCTTCTCTAAGCAGCTACATTTGCTCACCTGAAACTGCTTTCTCCATCTCGGTCCAGTTTGTTCCAGAAAGCTGCCAAGGGATATGAGCCAAGGGCTTAGTGAATGCTGCCCTCTTCTGGAAGAGAAGGGAAGTGCTCTCCTCTCCTGCTCATACCTCATTCCAGGACTAGGAGAAATTCTAGCTTCTATGCTTTCTTTCTCAACCACTTGGGTTGTAGGAAAAAACTAACAGTATGAGCTTGAGATGTTTTAAAAAACTGATAGGATGTACCAGGAATTCCCAATAAAGAGATGCCGACATCACAAAAATTCACTTTATCTTACTGGGCCTCTGTAACTAAGTAAATGAGGGCTTCAAAGGAAAAGTCCAACGGCTAAATTATACATCCCATTCCTGGCATTGCTGAGAAAATGCAGGGCTACCATTTTATCTCATTGGTAACATTCTTACACAAAAGTAATCTTTTGTATAAGATCATTAAGGAGAAATAAGCAGGATGCTATTAGCACAGAGACCAAGGGATATTAAAAAGGACAGACACAGTACTGGGTATTCTGTGAATCATGTCCCCCCTCACTTATTAATCTCCGTAACTCTGTGACCTTTATATTCGGACATTAGACATTACTACCTAGCATAAAAGATGTTTTTAATGGGATCACCCAGATTGGTGTATTTTGCAGTAACAAACTTTTGACAAATAAATAGTCAAAACTGTTAAGTTAGATCTACAGACATTACAGGGAAAAAAGCCTGACAATATAGCAATATAGTCAGGTATAAACAGCTACTCTTTGTACATACTGTTGATAAACACATTACAACATTTTCCTTATTTTAATAAGTCAAAGAAAAATAAAAGGGATCATGACACGAGTAATCTTTGCAAACTTCCATTGATTTGGCTCCTGAGTTTGGATAGAAAGTTTGGATGATAAAGGGTACTGAGTTCTCCAAATCAAGAGCTCAAAGAGTTAGGAAAGCTTAAAAATGTTACCCGATTCTATCTTGATGTGAAAGATAACTGTATGTTTGAAATCACATTTCTAAAATCAAATCTCTAATCTCTCCTACCTGGAACAGCTGCTCAGCAAAGTCTTCAGGGCAGATTCAGAGAATCCAGAACACCCAGAAAGGTTTAGTCGCAGTAAATTTGTGTTCTGAGCAAGATTACTGGAAAAAGAGGACAAAGTTGTAACAATACTAACCAGACCCTCTTATTCAATCAAGAGGAATGAAGCTAAGGGAGGCAGCTACAGGCACACAGGCCTCTGAGTCAGCAGTGAGTTTAAATTCACATCTGACCATCTAGACGACACCAAGTAGGATGCTTTGCCTTAGTTTACTCATCTGTGAAATGGCAAGATCAGTATCTTCTTGGTAGTGTTGTTAAAATTAAATGGTATAATGTAATAAAGGCCTCAGCACAGTGCCCAGCACAGAGAGTAACTACACAACACTTACCAATGTACTTTTAAAAACTGAAAAACAAAGAATCCACCAATGACCTAAACATATTTCTATTTCACCCACAATTGTAATTAGTTTGTAAGTAAACTTCTACTTATAAAATCAGCAGGTTCCTTCAGTTAAACGTCTCTCAAATTGCCCTCTCCTCTCTGTTCCCAAATGCCTCATGTTAGCCAAACAGTGATTTAAGAGCGAGAGTTCTGGAATCGTACTATATGGCAAGGTTCAAATCTTGGTTTTGCTACCTAGCTACTGTGTGACCTTGGACAAGTTATTCAGCCTCTCTGTTGCTTAGTTTTCACATCTGTAAAAAGGGAATAATGAGAACGTATTTCATGGGGTTGGTATGAGGATTTACTTAGAAGACCTTTAAAGAACCTAGTATCTGGCATATGGTATGTGCTCAACAAATATTAAGCAGATATTATAATTATTCTTTCCTTTTCCCCATCAAATTTCATCACTTCTTACCTGAATGGATACAACAGTATCTTAACTAATCTACTGAATAGTTTCTTTCACACATAATCGATTTTCTGAGATGCCCAGCGAGTTAATTTTCTAAACATGTTTGTTCCATTCTCAGAACCACGCTTCTCTCTTCACCATGCTTCCCTCTTTACAGCCCACAACAAAGTCCAGAGTTCTTCCAGCGTGGCAGGCACCCACGAGATTTGGTCCCTGCCGACCCTCACCTGTCACTTCCCTCACACACTCCATCAATTCCTGACCACTTCAGAATCCAGTCGCAAAGGTGGCTTCACCCAGGCTGCTTCCTTCCCACACGACCTGGAGAACTCCTACCCACATACTTTCAATACTCAGCTTCAGAGTCACTTCCCCTTGAGACAAGACGGCTGCCTTCTCCAAATGTAATTAGGTCTCTGCGTGTTGCCACATATTCACCAACGCATCTAGCAAACACACTGCACCGTAATTATCTGTCTCTCCCTTGAATGAGGGAGCAACCATGCCTCAATTCCTCCTTGCGTGTCTAGAACCTAGCATGAGACCCAGCAACATATCGAGAGTTAGTACACAAACTTTGGTTGTCTAGGTGAGCAACCAAACCTCCTGGGAGGAGGAACCAAACCCCCTGGAGGGTTCTGCAGAGGCTGGAACACTGTATTGGGTATTTTCTGAGTCCACCTGCATGTGGACAGGACACCCTACATCTACTCGAGAAACAAAATTAACAAACACAAAACGAGCGCCCTTGGAACATGCTCCTAGGTTCCACTCACTCAACAACGGGATCTGAAAGTCGGAGGCCTTCCAGGCTGAGATTCTGCAACTTGGAGCAGTGAGATAGAAGGCCGTGCAGGGTAGACGCATCGATCACAGAGTTCGACAGGTCCAGGTGCTGTAGTCGGAAAGGGCTGAACACAGAGGGAATAAAGAGAGGCTCCACAAGATGGCTCAAACCAGTATGTCCAGATCTGACCCATTCTCCTCCCGACCTGGGCAGTCTATCACAAACAAGACCCTAAACACACATTTCAAGTATTAGCTATAGCTGTAGTCATAAAATAAATTGTTACTGGCCATCCTCGTTTGTTTTAAAATTCAAAAGCATTTTTTTTTTTTTGGCCAAGTCCAGACGTTGTGCCAGTACAGTCCAACTTAGAAAATGAATTAATGAGCATCATAGGAATGAGTTGGACGTGGGTGACAAGGAGGTCACGCCTACAATGACTCCTGGCAAGGGTGAGTGGGTGGATGACCAAACCAGGGAAGACCATGGAAAGGCAAGTTGTAAAGGGAGGTTAATACCAAGGTTCTTGGGCTGGACGTGCTAACACTAAGGTACTTGTAGGAAATTCAGCTGTGGTAGTTTTTTAGGTAATAGGAAATAAGAGTTTGTTTGGAAGAGAGGGTTGGGCTAGAGATGGGGATATGAAAGTCTTGGCATAGATGTGGGTGTACAAGGCATAGCCTGTCTGAAGACAAGAGTGGGTCGGGAGAGAAGGCAGCCAGGGACAGACCCTAGAGTAACTGAGCAAAGCGTGCACTTGAAGGAGATTGAGAAGGAAGAGCTGCCGGAGAAACACAAAACACCCACGGGAGAGGAGTGCTGTCATATGACCACGGCGAGAAGGTGAAAAGGCCTCGAGTCGGGACGCGTGTTGTATCCCAGCTCTGCCGTCTTTAGCTTATTTTTCTGTTCAGTATTTATTCACTCCACTCTAGCATGAGATGGCACTAAGCCACACTGCAAAACTATCAGTAAGAAATACATTTTCAGAAAGTCTAAACCAAAACAGGATCTTTTTCAGGATGTAAATCGGTCTGTGATAGGATGAGAAACCCAGGGTGACAAAATCCAAAAAGACTCCTCACCTCCTTATCAGAAATAGGCAGTGGAGGTAGAGACATGTCAATCAAAACTACAATGAGGTATCATCTCACACCAGTCAGAATGGTCATCATCAAAAAAGTCTACAAACAATAAATGCTGGAGAGGATGTGGAAAAAAGGGAATCCTCTCTTGCACTGTTGGTGGGAATGTAAGTTGATAAAGCCACTGTGGAGAACAGTAAGGTGATTCCTTAAGAACCAGGAATAAAACTACCATAAAGCCCAGCAATCCCACTACCGAGAAAACCATAATTCAAAAAGAAACATGTGTCCCAATGTTCACTGCAGCACTATTTACAACAGCCTGAACAGGGAAACAGTCTAGATGTCCATCAGCAGATGAATGGATAAAGAAGTTGTGGTGTGTATATATATATATATACACACACACACATACACATAATGGTCCTAAAAAGGAACAAATCAGTTCTAGTGAGGTGGATAAACCTAGAGTCTGTCATACAGAGTGAAGTAAGTCAGAGAGAGCAAACAAACATCATATATTAACACATATGTGCGGAATCTAGAAAAATGGCACTGCTCAATCTATTTTCAGGGCAGGAACAGCGATGCAGACACAGAGAACAGATTTGTGGATACAGCGGAGGAGAGAGAGGGTGGGATGAGTTGAGATAGTAGCGTTGAAACATACATATATTACCATATGTGAAACAGACAGCCAGTGAGAAGCTGCTGTATAATACAGGGAGCTCAACCCAGTGCCCTGTGACAACCTAGAGTGGTGGGATGGAAGGGGGGGCACGGGAGAGAGGAGGCTCAAGAGGGAGGGGACATATGTATACTTATTGCTGATTCATGTTCTTATATGGCAGAAACCATCAAAATATTGTAAAGCAATTATTCTCCAAATAAAAATACATAAAAAAATAAAAAGACATGGGCATTGGGGGAATAGCTTGGCTGCATGGCATCTGCCAGCCAGGGCTGCTTGGCTCCTGCCTCATAGGATACTCAGGGCACCCTTAGACCCTGGGAAGAGCCCAAGTGCAGGCCTAGGCCAAAACGGGAATGACGTCACTGAAGCCTGTGCTGTGTTTCACCACACGGCAACATAGACAACTACTGTCCCATGCTGCACAGATGACCTGTCCCAGGGCAGACAGCTGGAGAGAGAGAGAGAAAGACATTTCCATCTGTTTTCCTCCCCAAGATTCTCCAGGGACTTTTCTTTCTTACCTGAAATGTTCAACTAACGGTTGGTCCATAAATGATCGTGGACAGCGGAAGGCAACCACCCCTCGGGACAAAAGCCGACCAACCACATCTGGGTAGAGGTTTCTGCCCGCGAGGTCTACAGTCTGCCAGAGAGACTCGTCAAATCTGGAAAAGAGGTGCTCTGTTTGGTGAGTCAGGGCACCAGTTTCTGGAGGCCCTCGACGCTGCTATGAACAACAGGACACGGCCACTCAGTTGCCCTGAAGCAAATTCTAAAGGCATGTTTGTTTCTGACTATACAATTACCTATATTTTTAAGGCACTACTGAATATTTCTTGTCCCATTATGGATAAGTTTTCATCTTCCTCTTTACATGGATTTCATAGCTAGTTCAATGCTACCATGAGCCCTGCAATGATCTGGAACAGGAGAATAAAATTTCAGCATTCAATTCAATTCAATAACTTTAAGACTGCTCAAATCACTCAACTGATTACTGAATAAGTAGGTAGGTTCACAATGACCTCTCTTGCCATCTTTGTGAAGCACGGGCATGCTACCACAACTACCCTAAAAAACATGTAAATGTCCCTAAAAGAAGGAAAGTTTCTATGACTTTATTATGAGATATGGTTAGCAAATATCTATTAGGAAAACCCATAGTTCAGCTCCATTTTACAAAACCTTAAAAGCTTAAAATAAATGCACAGAAATACAGGAATACCCATGAACTAATGTGAAGAAAAGAGGTAAAAATGTTTAGATTTGTGTTTCGAAAGCAAAAAGCGGTAACAAATATAGTAAACAACATAAAGAAGTTTGAATACCCATAGGTTAATTCAATTTAACACAAAGAAAACACGAGATCAAGCCCGTGAGGGAACATTTTGAATGTTTACAAGAATTTTACTTTTTAATCCTACTTGAGATAAGCAGACCACTGGCTGGAGCTTTGAAATAATTCTGCATAAACAAATTGTCAACCTCTATTCTTAAGAAGACAGGACTGCCGTGCCTGGCATATAACAAGTGCTTAATGAATGTCAGTTATAACTTTCATGACAGTTGAGATGAAGATGAACAGAGCTGCATAGAGAGCACAGCTGGTGGAAAAAGAAAATCAGAATGGGGTTTCTTGAGCAGGGATAAGTGAGTCAACCACCATGTACCTGCTCTGGCATTCCAGGTATGCCGACCTCTCTGTGGCTCTTCTAAGCAAATATAGTCAGCCCTCCCTAGCCACAAGGCTTCCCACGTGGCACAGATGATAAAGAATCCGTCTCCAATGTAGAAGATGCGGGTTTGATTCCTGGGTGGGGAAGATCCCCTGGAGGAAGAAATGGCAACCTACTCCAGTATTCTTGCCTGGAGAATCCTATGGACAGAGGAGCCTGGTGGGCTACAGTCCATGGGGTCGCAAACAGTTAGACATGACTGAGCAAGCACTCCCTGTCCACGGGTTCCACATCCACAGATCCACGGATCCAGAGTCAGACTGTCCTACCCCATTTGATACAGGGGACTTGAGAATCCACAGATTTTGGTATCCACAGGGGGTCCCGGAACCAGTACCCAGTGGGTACCAAGGGATGACTGTAGCACAGTCTTGTAAATACCTGGAGTGTCTTATTTCCAGCACACCTGTGAATGGAAGGGCAGGGGCTCCTGCGTTCTCACAGTGAGAGTCCTAGACGTGTGGAGGGAGGAGAGAGATAGACGGCCTTAAGCACAGACAAAGGCTGGCCAGAGGCTGATGAGCAGGAGAAAAGGTAAAGATGGAAAAGCCCGTTACCGCCTTCCCAGCTCACCAGGATGTCCCATGCGCAGCTCACTGTTCGCTCCTGAGAAGTGTGGCCCCAAACCCAACAAAACCTGAACAATTCGCTGGGTACCACTTGAGCATCTTTATATTTCATGCTCACAATGGCCATCATGTGACCCACCGGAAGTGACTTACCCCATTTGGAAAACTTCTTTTCCCTGTATTCAGCAGAGCGCATGTTTATTGGATGCTGGGCCAGGCAGTGAACCAGGAGTGACAGGGATACACGAAGGCACAGCTGGTTCTCATATACCCAGTGGGCTGGGTATGAGTGGCGGGAAGAGAACTCGGGGCTCTGTGTGGGACCCGGGTGGGAAAGCAGCTTTATGGGACCTGAGTGAGGCTCTGAGCCCCAGTCCCCATATATAAAATGGGATGATATCTTCCCAGGTGGTGCTAGTGGTAAAGAACCCGCCTGCCAATGCAGGAGACACGCGTTCAATCCCTGGGCTGGGAAGACCCTCTGGAGGAGGTAGCAACCCACTTCTTTATTCCTGCCTGGAAAATTCCATGGACAGAGGAGCCTGGTGGGCTACAGTCCACGGAGTCGAAAAGAGTCAGACACAACTGGGCACACACACACACCTCCAGCAGATTCCTCCCTTATCTGTGAAATAAGACACTAATTATTATAAAGAATATAATAATGAATAAGAAAATACCTAGTGTGCTTTGTGCTACTATATTCTTCTTGGTTTTCAGTGTCAGCAGACCCAACCAAATAAAAACCCTTCTTTTTTCCTCCTCCACATACACTAAATGGGGTGAAAAATACTTACGCTAGATGATACCATCTCTTACAAACACTGGAGACTTTCAGGAGTTCAGGGAGGCACAGACAGGAAAAGATTCCTAAGAGCAGCTCGTCTGGAAGGGAGTCCCAAGAAACACCTTGGAGGAGAAAAAAAAAAAAAAAGAATTGTTTTCCTTTTACCATTCGTTTCCTCTATCAAGTGTACTGAGCTTTTTCCTGCACTTAAAGATATACAACATGTAACTTAAAAAGGGGAATTTAACGCTAAATGAATTCTTCATCCTCATAATTCTTTTTCTGTTCACCCATGACCTATGTTTCCTGAAGTGGATACCGTATACTTTCTCAGCAAAGGAGAAAATAGAGTATCAAGAATACTTTTCATGATATTCTTCTCTTTAGTACCCACCAGCCAGTCTCAGGCCTCTCACATCTTAGACGACAATGTCTAAGATACATGATGCTTCTGGGTTGCTAGGAACACCTCACTCCTCTCTGAAGTGGATTCAGTGGTGGATTTATCCAGTAGTGACCTTATTTAAAAGGCAAACCAATCTTTCTCCCTCTTCTTCCAAGCTTACAGAGGGTGGACTCAGAAGTCCATTTACCTAAAAGTACAATATCAAAAGGCTGGTCTCATCTCTTAATTCAACACACATGTTCTGAGTGCTTAGTTTAGTGCTTAATTCAACACACATGTCCTGAACATCTAGCACAAACATGCTTAGTTTCATGCCAGGGATGGGTTAAAGCGTTAGGAGAAAGCAGGTAACACATGAGACAACACTTTTTCATGGAGCTTGTGTTCCACTGGGGAAGCAATCACATGATATTAGAAGACATGTTAAAAACTGTTCAATATTTTTTAAAAATTAAGTGACATGTTAAAATTGCTTTTACTTTGATGTATTAAAAATGAAGAAAATGAGGAAGGTGTTAGAAGGTTTAAACACATAGCATACACACACACCTCAACCATCAATAGCAACTAACCTTGTTCTATTTTTCATATGTTTGGGGTTAATAATAAATTATGATAAGGGTTATATTCGGCTCTTTGATGAAAACAACTATTTTCATTCTATTTTGACTCAACTCTATTTGTTAGCCTACTGAAACTCGTCATTCATAGTTAAGGAGACTAAGTCTGTATTAGTAAAGATTTGGTCAAAATATCTCCTTCCACATTTTAAAATAAATGCCTAATACAAAATTCTGTAATAGTAAGTAATTGTGACGTGAATTTCACCACAATGGTGGTTCCTCTAGTAACTGTCAAGTTTTATAGCTGGAGTTCCCCCCAAACTTTTTAATACATTTGCTGTGTTTTCTTATATTAAAAGAAGTATTGCGTTCTTATTGAAAAAATTCTTGAAGAAAAGTTGAGTTACTTAAAAGTATAAAACAGTTCCATTTTTCAGAGATATTTTTAAGTTATCTGGTGCACTTGCATCCATTGCGTAAACATACTGTTTCCCAAACTGGTATTTAAAGAACATTCTTCTGGGAGATGTTAATATCTATTCCACTACAAACAGTGTTTTGTGGTGTAAAATGGTATAAAACAGTGGGGAAGGCCTTACTGAGCTGGTGATCATTGAGCAAAGGCTAAACACAGGGAAGGGGCCGGCCCTGTGAGTCCCTGGGGTGTGTTCCATGTGCGGGAGCAGCAGGTCTGTTTTGAGGAACAGCAAGGAGGCCAGCCGGAGAAGGTAATGGCACCCACTCCAGTACTCTTGCCTGGAAGATCCCATGGACTGAGGAGCCTGGTGGGCTACGGTTCATGGGGTTGCTAAGAGTCGGACACGACTGAGTGACTTCACTTTCACGTACTGGAGAAGAAAATGGCAACCCACTCCAGTGTTCTTGCCTGGAGAATCCCAGGGACAGGGGAGCCTGGTGGGCTGCCGTCTATGGGGTCGCACAGAGTTGGACATGACTGAAGCGACAGCAGCAGCAGCAGCAAGGAGGCCAGCATAGAACGCAGTGAGCAAGTTGCGGGGATCGGGGAAGAGGTCAGAGGGGTGGGAGGGGGCCAGTCACCCCGCTCTGATTCTGAAGGTGATGAGGGGCCGCCGGAGAGTTCTGAGCACAGGAATGACAGGATCTCACAGAGATTTTAAAAGGATCACTCTGACTGTGTGTTCAGAATAAACCGGAGGGAGAAAAAGGGGGATGCAGGAAAACCAGTTTTCTTAGTTTTTAGAAAAGCAAACTCTAATTGCTATTCAACAAGTATTAAATGCTTACATATGAATAGAATAACCCACACGATCAGGATAATATGACCATAGCCTAGAAGGAAACACACACACACCAAAGAAACAGTGAGTGTTTTAGATTAGAATTCAGAGTGGTTAGCTGAGTTCAATAACTTGCCTTCTCGGTCTCTAACTCCAATCCATCTGCTACAACCAATGCTACCGCTATCCTCTCTCCCCTGTGATGGCTAATTTTAGTGTCAACTTAACTGGGCTAAGGAATACCCAGATATTTGGTTAAATACAATACCAGTTGTCTTTGGGAGGCTATCTGGAATGAGATTAACATTTGATCCATCAACTGAGAAAAGCAGGTTGCTGTCCCCAGTGTGCGCCTGCATCATCCAATCCAAAGCTGGGTTGGAATGAAAGGTGGATGAAGGAAGACCTGGCTGTTTCTCCCACCTTTGAGCTGGAACCTGGGTTCCTCCTGCCTTCAGGCTTCGACTGAAACTAACATGATCTACTCTCTGGATCTTTGGGACCAAAGATCATGGGACTCTTCAGCTTCCAGGGCTACGTAAGCCAATGCCTTATTAATAAGCCTCCCGTATCTCTTATTTGTTCAGTGGCTCTGACAGTTTTCTTGGACTTCCCTTGTGGCTCAGCTGGTAAAGAATCCATCTGCAATGCAGAAGACCCGGGCTCGATCCCTGGGCTGGGAAGATCCCCTGGAGGAGGGCGTGGCAACCCACTCCAGTATTCTTGGCTGGAGAATCTCCACGAACAGAACAAACTGGTGGGCTACAGTCCATGGGGTCGCAAAGAGTCAGACACGACTGAGCAACTAAACACAGAACATACACCCCATTTAAAAGGTGTCAGCATTTACTGAACACGGATGTTGCAACAGGCTCAGGGAGAAGACGATGGAGAGCTGGAGACAGCCTGGAGGTGAGTGATAAACGTAACAGTCTTGGACTCCGTGGACTCTTCCCCCCTATTCCTGGGCAATCTTTTGAAAACACCCCTCGATCAGATCCCTTCAATGGTGTCCCTTGAATATTCAGTCTAAAGTCTATACTGCTGAGCATGAAATTCAAAGCTTTCTTATCAGGGCCCCACTCGGTTTTCTAGATTCATTATCTAGACATATGTTCTAGCCATTTGGAGCTACTTGGAATTTTCAGAATGAGTCATTCTGTGTCATATCTCAATGCCTCCGTACATGCTGTGCCTGCCCCCGACTGCTATGAATTTAACATCAAGTGACCATTAACGCCCCAACTCCTATAGACGGCCTCCCAGGACATCACCAAAAACAGGCCGGTTTTTTAACCACAATTTTTCCTATTTCTTACTCACCTGTGTAGGCCCCCACAAGGCCATGAGATCTTGAGAAGGAGAACCTGATTCTTCTTTTAACAATCTTTATATTCTAAGGAACTAGCACACTGTCCGATACATGAAACCATTCATATATTTACTTAACATGTGCTATATGCTGAGGACTGTTCTACAGACGTAGATGAACAAGGTATGGCCTGCTCAGAGTTTGAGACACAGACAAATAGGAAATTTCAATCCAGGGTCACAACAGGCTGCAGAAGGGCTCAGAGTGCTGTGCTACACCAGGGACAGAGCTGGCACAGTGCTTAGGGAAGGAGACTCCCTGAGAAAAAAAGGACATGTAGCTGCTCCATGAACACCTGCCCCTCCCTCTCTGCTGCTGCTGCTAAGTCGCTTCAGTCGTGTCCGACTCTGTGACCCCAGAGACGGCAGCCCACTAGGCTCCCCGGCCCCTGGGATTCTCCAGGCAAGAACACTGGAGTGGGCTGCCATTTCCTTCTCCAATGCATGACAGTGAAAAGTGAAAGTGAAGTCGCTCAGTCGTGTCCTACTCCTAGCGACTCCATGGACTGCAGCCTACCAGGCTCCTCCGTCCATGGGATTTTCCAGACAAGAGTACTGGAGTGGGGGTGCCATTGCCTTCTCCACCCCTCCCTCTCTAGAGAATCAAATAAAGGACTGAGGCTCTGAAGCCTAGGGTTAGAGGGATGAAGGCAGACCATCTGCACTGACCCTAGACACGTTCCGGGGAGCAACTCCTCAGTGTGGCAACTCCATCACACGACAAAGCTCCTGGGCCAAGGTCAGTGGGGGCAGAGGGTCTCTGGCATGACTCCTGCTTCACAAATTGGAACCAAGTTTTCCTTCCATTAATTCTTAACTCCCTGACCTCTGCTGTCTCTTGTGTATACAGATCAGATGGCAGCATTTCACTCGGGAAAAAAAAAAATTACACTTAGCCACTTTGAATCTAGTCTGTTGAGATTTTTACTATGATCTGCAATGACTACCCTGACACCAGGTGCCTGCCCTCCATCCCCGCCAAGTGTGAGAACTATTGGATTGAGGAAGGAGCACAGCTCCAACTGGAATTTGACTGCATTGTCTCCATGTCAGCAAACCTTAAGCGAGCTGCTCAATCCTTCTGGGGCTGAGTTTCATCTGCAGGAAAGGGAATAAAAAGGTTTATCTTGCAAAGTTTTTCACTATGAAGACTAAATAGCTCATGTCAAGAGGTTACAAAGCAGAGAGTTAAACTCTTTTTGGCTTCTATTCCTCTCATTTCTCCAAAAACTCTATATGCTTTACTTTCATGACCTTTTCCTTTCAGTGCTGCTTAGAATCTTCACCTATGTGAAAACATCCATCTCTGAGTAGGACAAGGGCTGCCTGATAAGATTTACTGAGACCCCCAAACCGCCTTCTATCTAGGTTTAAATAATTAAATTAAATTAAAAGATGCTTGCTCCTTAGAAGAAGAGCAATGACAAACCTAGACAGCATATTAAAAAGCAGAAACAAAGGTCTGTATAGTCAAAGCTATGGTTTCCACGAGTCATGTATGGATGTGAGAGTTGGACCAAAAAGAAGGCTGAGTGCCAAAGAATTGATGCTTTTGAACTGTGGTACTGGAGAAGGCTCTTGAGAGTCCCCTGGACAGCAAGGAGATCAAACCAGTCAATCCTAAAGGAAATCAATCCTGAATATTCATTGGAAGGACTCATGCTGAAGCTCTAATACTTTGGTCACCTGATGTGAGGATCTGACTCACTGGAAAAGACCCTGATGCTGGGAAAGATTGAGGGCAGGAGAAGGGAGCAACAGAGGATGAGATGGTTGGATGGCATCATTGACTCAATGGACATGAGCTTGAACAAACTCCAGGAGATAGTGAAAGACAGGGAAGCCTGCTGGAGTGCTGCAGTCCATGGGATCACAAAGAGTTGGACACGACTGAGCGACTGATCAACTTATCAACAATCTAGGTTTGGGATCCAGGAAATACTGGAAAGAATAAAGAGACACATGGAAGGGCAGGAAGCCAACATGGGAATGTGAATAAGCAGATTATCACTATGGGTTTTAAATCTGCAGGGGACTCCCAGGAAACATAAAGCACCTGCCCCAGATGCTGGGGCATTTAATCCATCATCTGCTGTCAGTCATTGGTTGGGGGCTTCTGAAAGGGGGTGGGAATGTTGATTGCCCAGTATGCCTGCCTGGGGAAAGCCCTCAAACACAGAGTGTCATCAATGTGGAGGAGAAAGCTCTTGGCATAAAAGGGAATGGTGAGCTTCAAGGAGCTATGGATGGGGCACCCAAGTGTCAGGTAAAATAGTGGGGAAAGGAGATAGGGAGGCTTGTTGCAAAGTAAAGGGCAGGAGAAATCAATAAACTAATGAATGTGGTGCTTCCCATTTTTATGGGAAGACATAAGAAATCAGCAACTTAAGAGTAAGAGATCAGTAATTCAAGTGCTTCCCAGGTGGCACACTAGTGTTAAACAACCCGCCTGCCAATGCAGGAGACGTAAGAGACAGGGGTTTGACCCAATGGTTGAGAAGATATCCTGGAGGAGGACGGTGCAACCCACTCCAGTATTCTTGCCTGGAGAATCCCATGGACAGAGGAGCCTGTCCATAGGGTCGCAAAGAGTCGGACATGACTGAAGTCACTTAGCACACAATTCAAATGCTAGAAGGAAAATTTGGCATTGTGATGAATGCAGGTGTTTGCTGAGGACAGCAAAGCGAGGCACTGAAGCCACACAAGGGAGCTAAGTCAGTCTAGAACTAGGAAGGCTTTGCATTGCAATGTCCATCTTCACCTGCACAACTCCTACTCATCCTTCAGACCTCAGCTGAACTATCTCTCCCTTGGAGGGGCATTCCCAGGTGACCAGCACAGCCCCCATACCTAGACAGGCACATGGAGACCCAGCACAATGCCTGGCACACCACAGACATTATCAAAACCATTGCTCAATGCAGTATACCTTTTACTGCCCCTTCACACAAACCATGAATGTGCTAATTCTGTATCCATGTGACTGATTAACCTTCCTTAATCAATTAACCGCCATGCCTGGTGCCTAAGACAAACCTGGAGACGAACATTAGAAAGTGTTCAATATTTCACAAAGGAATGACTGACACAACTAAGAGAAGAAAGCTGGCTCTATTTCACAGACAGGTAAGAGTGTGGGCCTCTCAGGACCAGTTTCCTCATTTATCAAATGACAAGGCTAGCCTAGGGCTCCACTTCAACAAACATTCCTGGGTGTCTGACTAATGCCGGAGAGCATAAGCACAGTCCCTGTCTGTTGGCCTCACTGGGAGGCAAACTAATAAACAGAAACACAACCCCACATTTACAACTGCCATTTACTGAAAGCCCTAAAGAGTCTCATACGTTTATTAATGCATGCAATTCTAATGCTTGCCTTGTGTCCTAGGATGTAGTGTCCCATTTCACAGATGAGGACCCTTGTCTTAGTAGGTTTATTTATTAACCTCACTGAGGTGCTAGCAACTATCAGGTGGCAGAGCCACAAAATTAACATGGGACTCTTCTGTCCGTTTCCAAACCCCACAACCTGAGGTGAAGGCACAGAGCCACAGAGCAGAGTGTCTGAAGCCTACCAGGTGGCTCAGGGTCTGCCAAGGAATGGCACGGCCCTGGAGGTGTTCGGGGGAATGAGGCTGAAGACTGAAACCCAGAAACAAAAGCAGCGTCCTCTGTAAGTCAGGGGAGGGGCTTCAGGAGATGATGTAACTCCGACTAAAGGGATAAGGTCACACAACTAGCAAACGGCCCGGTGGGAATTCAAGCACAGATCTGACTCCAAATCCTGTCCTATGTCTACCCTAGGATTCTCTCTCCTGTTCTGACTTAATTTTCTAAAATGAAGAAAAATTTTTAAAAAATGATGCTTTTTAAAAAAGTGAGAACTAAACCTCACTTGCTCTGGGAAAAGGAATCCTTCAGGGCTTGGGAGGGAAGGCAGAGGGGAGAGGGAGTGAAACAGAGATGCTGAGAGCTCTCAATGGGTCAGTGAGCATATGGATGGGGCAATGGCTGGGAAAAACGCACAGCCTCTCTGAGCAGCCAAGTACCCACGTCTCCACAGAGCTGATCACAGGACAACACTGAGTCTAGGGACCTGGTGGGAGTGAAGGCGGGGGAGGGGTGTCACAGCCTGAAACTGGATGCTGTTTCAACAGATGAGACAGAAGTCTGTCTTCGTACAGCTGCCCCAGTGGCTAGTATCCAGGCTTGGGATATGCTCAATCTAATTTTACTTGCCATAGTTAATTCTCAAAACACTGACCATCTGTTTCCTGGATTCCTGACTGCATTGCTGCCTGGTCTGTCTGCTCAGAGAGGATGACAAAGTCCAGAGCAAGTCTTTCCTCTACTCACCTCTTCTAAAACCCCCAAGGCTGCACACCAGACCTGCACAGTAAGCAAAATAAAGCCCATGGACTTTAATCTTCAACAATATGAAAGCAATCAAACACACTTTGGAGCCATGAAAGGAGAAAACTGGCCAGATTCACACACTTGCTAGTCACCAGCATTTCCATTCATTCCTCTGATGCAAAGTCAGCTGTCCACTTCTGTAACCTCATCACCTCCCAGGCCTCTTAAAGTCTTTCGGAAATAATAACGCTTGCTTAAGAGTTTTCGATGCATGAGGTCTTTACTCTATAGGTAACGTCTTCTTACTTGACATGTTTATTTCTTGAAACATCACCTACACTCAGATTCAAACTCCAGAGTACTCAATCTTTGACTCTTAAAACTGCCCTTTTCTTTAAGCACAGATAATTGTATCTGAAGGATAAGCAGGCACTGCTGTTCAAATCTACTCCTTTTTTAAGAGTGGAGGTTCACCTCCTGTTTGCTTCTGCTTGCTTGTTTTAAGTGTTAACGACCCATGCTTCCTTTCTGGGAGACTACAGATTCTGCCATCTGGGATGAGATTTCCTTCCTCTTCTATAAATCATTAAGAGACAACACTAGACCATGTTAGCTCTTGGTATTTTGGCTTTTTTATTTTTTGCCTGGTTGGACAAAACTGAAAAAAGCAAAACAGGAAAGAGCTAAAATAGAGGTCCTCAATGACCCCTTCAACCCCACACTTCAATGAGAGACTTGCTCAACCCTGGGATGTGAGAAGACTAAGAAACCATGGAAATTGGGATTCGGGGAATTAGGTACAGGATGCAAGGTCAAGAAGAGCAGGATCTTTGGTCTGTTGTGTTCACTGCTGGATCCCCCATCTCTAGAATGATGCTCCATCAACACTGCTGAATCAATGAAAGGAAGCTATAGGGTAAACACAGGTGCCTGGGAAGGGCCTGTAAAGGCTCTTACAGAGCTGAATTTTGGAGCTGCAGGATAAGATTCAGTGGTGAGTCATGAAATCAATTTAGTCTGATTAGTGTTGTTTTGAAAGAATGGAAGAGAATAGGAAATACCTTGGTAAGGAAAAAACTAATTTAATGCAATTTCAGTTTAAGATACACACCCAAGATTGCAATGGAAAATGTATTTATTGGTTATTAAAAAAAAAAAAGAGGAAAAGCATTTGCCTACAGATACTGAAAAAGCAGATTCCCAGGCTCCAGGCAGGACTTCTGGGATGAGAATCTCTGGAATTTTGCACTTTGAACACGTTCCCTTGGGGATATCAGCAGACTCTAAACTTTGGAGTCTCTAGTCTGAAAACCACTAAGGGGCCTGGAATTTCAAGCAGTTTAACAGCCATGGGAAAGCTGATCAACAAATTAGTTTGACAGGATTTCCACAGCTATCTTCTGTTTGGGAGGTCGGAGTGGGGGTTGTGGGTGAGCAGGAGAAGACAGGGGACCGGGGAAGGCATTTTACAACCATGAATAAAATGCAGTTGTTCTCTTTCTGTTCATTACTGACCTCATCACCAGGCCATTTCCTCCCAACTCCTTCCACAGACTCACCCCAAGGGCTACTCAGACCTGTCCTGGTACCCGTTGGCCACAAAGTTTCCATCTTCCAAACTGAACAGATGAAGAGGATTTAGTTACCAGATGTGAGCCTGGCTTGGGGCCAGCAGAAAAAAGAGACTGTCCAGTGAAGAACCAAGAAAAACTCACACAGCCCAGGGCCACTGTCATCAGATCGCTATGGAAAGCAGGTGTGGTCCGTTCCAGCCTAATCCTGCAGCGCTCTCAGCCACCTGTCCTGACAACCGCAGACAAAACTCACTACAATGATGATCCAGCGCCGCCAGGGGCCCAGGCTCCTGATGGCCCACTGGGAATGCTCTACACCAGCTGTTCCTCACCCTGCAAGCCCCCAGCCCCCCATACCAATTTACCAATCACTATGGTGGGAAATTCCACGCACGCGCACAGCATACCAGTGGTTTCCCTCCCTGCCTCTCTCTGAGGTCACAACAAACAGAAAAGTCATGATTTTTTTTTCTCTCACTTCCCATAAATACATTTGAAGTCATTTTTAACAATCTTGATGCAGTGACTGAATCCTTTCCAGGTCCTTCTCTCTTCCAGAGCCTCTGCTTTGCTGAAGGGCAGAAGGAAGCGTGCCCACGTGCCGTGAGGATCACCATGAGAAGCTTCGGGTCATTTTTATACAAGGGGCTCCTTCCCTCTGGCCTCCTACAGCACTTGCTGCCTGAGCCACTCAGCAGCTGCTAGTGTATGAGCTGCCATCTTTTGCTGGGAGCTTCTCTTACCGTGTATCCTCTTCTCTCAACTTGAACTGCAATTTCCTGGAGACAGCAGCCATGCCTGAATCTTCCATCTTGTTTCCTTCGTACCTTGCTTTAAAAACGTCATCTGTATTTCTGTCTGTGTGTGTGAATGTGGAAGGACATATAGGACACACAGCAATCACACTCCACGTCAGATGCTATCAGCACTGGACAAAGTTGTCAAAAGCCGCTCATCTTAGCAGGAAGCGTCTTTCACCAAATTGTTCCTGCTGCATTCCTGACACTAAAAATAGCAGGGACGTTCAATTTTGAAGAAAAAAGATCTACACGAACAGGGCCAGACTAACAGGATTAAGGACAAAAGATAAAGTGAAATAGCCTCTCCGCTAGCTATCTTTTGTCCACCAAATTAACTGGGTTTACTTACTGTTATACGCAGGGAGCATGCTAGCAGCTTTACATGTATTCTTTCATTTAATCTTACAGTACCCCATGACACTGGCATTACTATCCCATTGCACAAAGAAACTAAGGAACAGAGAGCTCAAATAGCTTCCCAAGGTTGGTAAACAGCAGGATTTGGATTCAAAGCCATATCTGTCTGACTTCACCACAATCCTTACTGCCTTTCTGATTAATCCAATACCTAATATAGATCCCCAGACCATAATTTCGAAGTTCTATTTTCTAAAGAAAGGGTCAAAAGCCAAAAAATCTTTTTTTTTTTTAAATTTTGTTCAAGCAAGCAAGCGATCAACCAACCATTCTCAAAGAAAGCCAGATGGGGGAATTCAGGAATATACTTAATTTACCCTGGCTCTGCCAGACTTCATCTTTATTTCTCGGCTGTCTCTTCTTCTCCATCATGACCCACGGAATTTCAATTTAGAGTATGATCACTTCTACAACTTCAAAACCTTTCTCTGTCCACTCTAACGTCAAAATCTATCCAGAAGCTGCTTAACACCATTCCCACACCTCTCAACAAGTCTATAAGCTTTTATCCTCAAGCCCTCAAAGTTGTCTCAAGACACCAGTGTATCCTTTTCAAAGGTTACACAGCAACTCTGCTCAACGGCACCTCTAGCCCAATTCTCACTATTCTCCCCTTTGTTCCACTCTTGGAATATGGCTTCCTTGCTGTTCCTTGAACAAACACAACATTCCCCTGCTCCAGGGCCTTTGCACTAGCTGCTCCTTCTGCTTGGGGCTCTTTTCTCCAAGATATTTGCATGGCACATTCCTTCATCTCCTTTATGCCTTTGCTTACAGCTCACTGTCCAAGTGAGGCTTCCTCAATACCCTGCAAACCAGCTTCCCATCCCAGGACCTCTTGTCCCTCTTGGCTTGTTCTGTTTTTGTTTTTAGCCACAGCACTTATTCTAACATACTACACACCAGATTTGTGCATACTGCATCCTCTTTCTAGAAGAGAAGCTCCATGAGGGTAGAAATGCCTTTTTGTGCTCACTGCTATATCCCCAGTACTTAGAACAATGCCTAGCACACACAACGTGCTCGGCAAATATTTGCTGAATTAATGTTTTACATGGCCTGCCAGTAAGAAAAACTGATAACCCCAGGTCAACGCACAATGTTTACCCTATGGTTCTGAGTATTCCTGGAGCTCTGATCCACCCGTGGGAGGCAGTTATACATCAGCTTGAGAAGCCTGGAAACAGAGAGCTATTTAGAGGGGAATGACGGGGTGGAGTTCTACATTTCAATCAGTCCACTCTAACTCTGGGGGATGTATCTCGGGAGGATAAGGCTCTGAATTATGAGTCCGTTCCTAAATATGAGAAATATTTAGGAGAAAAGAGAGAAAGATTCAATGATTGTTTGGATATTGGGGGGATGGTGGGAATCTGACCTTTAGGTTATGGGGTTAGGGAAACTGAACAGATAACACAGTGAGTGATAGAGACAGCATAAAGAAGAATTCCTCTTGGGAATGGATCTGGAAGGATGAGTCTCTTCCCCTTAGCTCAACATTCACTTCAGCAGTCCTTTGACAAATAACTAAAGTGATTACGCTAAAAGGCTCAACCGCGGCTACAGAGCAGCCAAATATAAACAAAAATAATTCTATGGATCATTGCTTTATTTCTATTTGTCAGAGGTATTGAGCTGGCCTTTAACCAGGCAGAGTCCCTCCTAAAGAAAAAGGAAGAATGTCTTTTCACACGTTACAAGTCAGTTCTGTCTCTGAAGACACACATACCACCATTTCTGTAAGCACAAGCAGTTGTCTGGTTTCTTTGGAAAATAACTGAAGAATTGGGCAATTTTAAAAGGATCCTATCTGGTTTCCCTGGTGGCTCAGAGGTAAAGAATCTGCCTGCCAACGCAGCAGTCACCGGTTTGATCCCTGATCTGGGAAGAGATCCCGCACGCAGCACAGCAACTGAGCCCCAAGCGCCACAGTAATTGAGGCTGTGTTCTATAGCCTGGAACCCGCAACTGCTGAGTCCACGTGCTCCAACTACCGAAGGCCCTGCGTCCTAGAGCCCACGCTCCCCCAGTAGAGAAGTCACTGCAACTAGAGAAAAGCCCGGGCAACAAGGAAGACCCAGCACGAACAAAATAAATAAATAAATTTAAATAACAATTTCTTTAAAAGGGCCCCACCCCATGCTCAATACCCCAAAACAAAGGTTTACCGACGAAATAGTTTGATCCACCATTCACTGGGCTTGTATTTTACCCTCATACCTTACCTGGAAAGTTCTCTCGGTTTAGCTTAGGTCTGCGGACAATCACAAAGTCCTTGTCATTCCCTTTGCTTTTCAGCCGTTTTCGTGGGGGGCTCTGTGGGTGGCCCAGGTTTGAAAGCAGTTCCTGGGGGATGTTCTCACTATCCACCTCCTCCTTCTCCAGGGCGGAGACCCCCATGCCTGAAAGCAGTTCAGAAGTCTTGCTAGAATCCCATCCCCACGTGAAACTGGTGGTAACGTTGCTACTCTGGTCGGGTATCTCCTGGAGGTGTTTCCTGCAGAAACGCACAATAGCCCCACGTTCCTTTCAAAAACACGCCCGTAAATAATTCCCAGACAGGCCTAAAGGAAGCTGCAAGCTATGCGCCGCAGAAAGCTTTCACAGCAGTTAACTGAACTGCATTTTTACGTGCCGGCGGCGAGTTCCCAAGAATAAAAGAGAAAATAACCGAATACATCGAAAAGGCTTTTTGATTTCCGATCATGCAGAAGGCCTCAAGAATTTCTTAAAAGTGGAGGGAACATACAAGGAAAGAGGCAGGGCAATCACACACTGATTGAAAACAGCAGCAGGAAAGCTCAATAAGGGAAGACAAATAACATTCACGCTGACCACCGCACTAAAGCATCCACCCATCCACATTTTCCCAAAGAGGCGAAGCAACCATTCACATTACAGCATTGCTAACGATATTAGCAAGTAGCAAAACACGCGGCCTAAAAGAATTAAGACGGTCCATTCATGTTCTGTCTCCTTCTGCAATCGGTTTACCTGTGCATGGCGTCCACAGCTTCGGGAGTTTTAAATGCGTGCATTAATAGCAGAGGTGCCCGCCTCCCGGATTCCCGCTTTGGCGCGCGGCGGCGCACTGTGTGCGGCGCACTGCGTGCGGCCCCGGCTCGCTGCAGCGAAACCCGCGAACTCTATCAACGTTCCATCCCAGCAGCGCGCGCAGAATTCTCCAGCCAGCCGGCTCTCCTCCGCAGCCGTCGTCTGCGGCCCCGCTGCCTGCTGGGAATTGTAGTTTCTGCCCAGCCTGGTAGTCCTGCTGCCTCGCCACTACTTCCTTTCCTTGCAGCTTTGCCGCCTTCGAGATACCCACAACCCCGCGCGGCTGCGGGACCGGACGACCCACAGGGTAGGCGGGGAAGCGGAAGTGGGCGGTGCTCCGACTGACTGGGGAAATGTCAGCTGCTTGACTGGGGTCGGGGTTTCCTTTCTCGTGAGCCCCCGACGTTTTGGTGACTGCCACCGCTGTCGCCAAGGAGTGTGGGTCCCAAACCCTGTAAGGCTGTGGCGGCCGCGGGGTTTCCAGGCCCTTCTGGACGCTGTCCGGCGAGATCGGACGGTGAGCCCGAGGAGGAGAGCGTGAGGCACTTTGAGGTGTGGGGCCGAGCACGGACTGAGAGAGAGGGGCCCGGAGACCCCGAGAGGCCGCCGTCGGGGGGCCTACGTCCCGGGCAGCTGAGTGGAGGCCGTGGCACGCCCTGCCGGCCAGGTGAGAGGCTGCGGCCGTGGGCGTCACACCTGCTCCCCTCTCTGCCTGGAGCTGTGTACTCCACCTGGGTGAGGGCGGCCCAAAGGACTAGGTCTGTGGACAGGATCTTTTCCTTACGTGTAAAATAGGCACCACGGCAACGACGCTCGTTTCACAGTCGCCGTCAAATCAGAGGCTCGTGAGAGCGTTTTGTAAACGAAAGCGCGGTTCAAACGTGCGGCGGAGGTTTAATTTTAGGGGAGCAGGAGATTCCGGTGAGTGCCAGGGGAAAGCTCAGCATCCCCCGGCAGCCTTGAGAAGTCCCATAAATGCTAGCATGAGAACAAATAAGGTGACTATTGTTTGCAAAAGGCTTTCCGTGCCACGCTAGCGGCCACCAGGAAAGCCATTCGATTACTGTCTCAAAAAAAAAAAAAAAAAAAATTCTGTTTGCCGCACGTCCTAAAAGCCAGCTGCTTGCTTTTAGACTATATCCACGGAGAAGAGTTTGGAGATGGTTAGAGAGTGCCATTTTCTGGGTAGGATGACCGTGCGAAATCCATTGTGCAAATGTTCTATAACTGTGACCATGGGAAAACAGTGAAAGAGAGAAGGAGAATGACTTCCAACCCTAATAAAAATGGAGAGGATTTATAAAGTTCAGAAATAAGCACCCAGAGTCATCACAAAAGTACTAGAATATCACTTAAGCATGCTGTGTGGCATACCTTCTTATTTCTTAAAAAAAAAAAAAAAAAAAAAATTCAATTTACACTGGAGTTAAACCTCCCTAGCTTGTATATCAGCTTGTTTCAGGCTTGAAATGGAACCGCCTCTTGACAGAGGAGGGCGTTCGTGATCCTTTAGTAATTTATTCTTGAAACTAGGTAAAACTGATGTAAAGAATGGATCTGTTCACTGATTGATTCTAGTTGAAACTAGATGAAGAATATTGAGCTGAATGTTCACAATTCATTAAGCTCATGTTATATGGAAAATATTTTAAAATGCAGTGTTGTGACTTTTTTTACATAAAGTTATCTTTATGATATTTTGGCTAAGGAAAAAGCGGTAGCCTGCTTGAAGTCTACATCCTTTCTCTTAAAATTGCAATTCAGAGGAAATATTTAGTCTTCTTCAGGAAAGTGAACAAGACAGAGGGAGCTTATAAACTAATGGAGGAAAAGGAATAAACAAAAAAAAATTGTAATGCCATGATGAGAGTAAAGTTTTGAAATATAATTGGAAGAGGGCACTTAAGATAGAGGTCTTATAAAGTGTTAGTCGCTCAGTCCTGTCTGACTCTGCGACCCCATGGACAGTAGCCCTCCAGACTCCTCTGTCTATGGGGATTCTCCAGGCAAGAGTACTGGAATGGGTAGCCATTTCCTTCTTCAGGGGATCATCCCGATGCAGGGATCGAACCAGGTCTCCTGCATTGCAGGCGGATTCTTACTGTCTGAGCCATCAGGAAAGCCCAATAATTGGAAGAGGACACATAGAGCTCTTATAATGAAGGTCTAATAGGATGATTCTAAATTTAAAAATGAGAAATATCCTTGTGCTAGGATTTAGCCTGAGAGCTAGGAAACATTTCCAGTTTTCAGAATATTTGAAATATCTGAATTAGTGGAAACAAGGACCTTTATAGGGCTTCAGAGAGAGCCTGCCAACTTGGAAAATCAACGTGTTCAAATTCTAGAATAGAAATGGCTCTAATAGTCTGCCCTGGCAGCAGAAATATTTTAGCTTATGAAAATGGAATCATTTCTGCATTTCTTCTAATCATGGCTTTTCTCTTACTATATTAAGTAAAAGTTTAACTTGGTAAATTGGTTCTTTAATATAAGGAATTGTGTCTATTGAAGGTTTGAGATTATTAACTACATGGCGTTTCCTGTCTGGTCTTTCCAAGAACTGCATTGTGATTGCTACTGATGTGGATTATTTTGTTTTCCTGATTAAGTTTTTGTATTTAATACACTCAGTACACCCCAAGTCCCGTTTTAGTGAGAGAAGTATACCATATTTCTAGAATTACTAGATCAGTATCTAGGACAAATCAATTACATTTTAAGTATATCTGCAAATGTCATTAGAGTGAGTAATTTCTAATACTCTTTGGAAGTTTCAGGTAGAGTACAAAGTGACTTTGTAAATTGGAAAGGTGTTTCTCATACATGGGACAAGAGCATAGTTACAAGATGGTCAACATTAGGGCATAGAACTAGCTTATGTGTACATATTTATATATACATATATATTCACTATTCAGTAGTGTATTATTGGGGGTTCCCTGATGGCTCGGATGGTAAAGAATCTGCCTGCAATGTGGGAGACCTGGGTTTGGTTCCTGGGTAGGGAAGATCCCCTGGAGGAGGGCATGGCAACCCACTCCAGTATTCTTGCCTGGAGAATCCTTATGGACAGAGGAGCCTGGCAGGCTGTAGTCCATTGGGTACCAAAGAGTTGGACACGGCTGAGAGACTAAGCACAGCAGAGCACAGTATGTTATTGTTTTTGAAAATCAAATGTGACAAAGGAGATTCTATTAAATAGAAGTGTGATGTGCTTTTTCCTTAGTTCCATAATGGCATGAAGTAAATCTTAAGATTCCTTTAGTTTTTTTATGTTATTTAGCTTAGGTGAACAAAAGACTAACAACAGTTACATAGCAAGAAGTTTCTATCTGCTCATCAAAATTCAAAAGATTCTTTTTCCTTCAGTTAATTTTAGAGTAGATCTTTTAGTTCTTTGCAGTTTAATGTTCTCTACAGTGGGCAGGTTGGGGCAAGAACAGGGTTCTTTCCCAATTCTGTTTTGCTCTGTGCTTTATTTTTTACTTTTATCTTGTAGATTACAGTTATGTTTTATCCTTAAATTATGGCAGACTTACTTGCAAAGTTACACAGTTAGATTCTGTATTAAACATGACTTTATTAGCACTCTATCTTGATACATCTAAAAGAATAACAGGAGAATGTGTCTACTTTGTTCATGGAAAGGAAATTAACAAATGAAAGCTGAGCAAAAGGAATGACTTAAACAGTCTAAGTTGCATTAAAAAAAAGTATGTCTGGAATGGATTAAAGACTCCAGTATCCGGTATCCTAATTGTGAGCCTGGCTCTGTAGTCAGGATGCCTCTGTTTGAATCC
Organism: Bos indicus; assembly: GCF_029378745.1. Lineage (NCBI taxonomy): Eukaryota > Metazoa > Chordata > Mammalia > Artiodactyla > Bovidae > Bos > Bos indicus. Next base: position 38,014,456 of record NC_091779.1, read on the forward strand.
CACTTCTTAAACTCTCTTGTGCCATTTTCTCTGTTAAACGGGGATACTAATAATCCTTTCTTACTGGGTTGTAAAGTCTAATTCAATAAAGCATGTTAAGTGCTAGCAAAGTGCTTGCAATCTATTTAATAGTAAACTCAATATTAGCTACTCCTTTTTTAAAAAATTATTTTACTACTAGGAAATAGTCTATGGACTATTTTCTAATTACTGAAGTGAATCTTATAATCTCTTTACTGAAAATCTTTAAGAATTCATTACAATGGATCCGGTTGTTTTCTTCTTACCTACTTAATGATTGCTGCCTCTCATGCCTTGCCAAGGGTGAAACAGTTTGAATATGTCCATTTTTCTTCAAAAGGGCTTGTTACACTTTGGAATTCAGTTCACCTGGTTGGTTTGCCAACTTGGCTCATTTATTAAAGATGGCTTCAAAAGATATTATGCCTTTTTTGCATTTTTAGAGTGGGAGTTAACGTTCTCTTGTATTCTATCTATATCCCAAGCTGAATTGTCCTTATACCTGAAATCGTTTAATGTGGAATTAATGCTTATCTTTCGAAGATTTAAATTTTGACTGGTGGTACTGTTGACTTTCATTACTCACATCTGGTTCTGTTCTAATTCTTTTGATTTTTCATTTTTTGGGTCTCGAGTTGTCTCCTAGTTCTTAGGCACATATTTAATTTAACAAAGCCTGTGTGATGAATCATTAGGTCTAGTTGAAAATTTTTTATTCACTTTCAGAGTCAGGTTTTGACAAAATATCTGTGTTCTCTTGTTCAGTTGATACCAATCTTTCCTTCCTATCTCCCCCACCTGCCTTTTGGAAAATATTTGGGATGGGATGTTTCAGATTCCAAAATGATCTTAACCTCTAAATTTTCTACTTAAAGTGTGTTTAGTCTGAAAAATTATTATCAGCCATAAAGTACTTAGGAAATAGTACTCCAAGTCAGTAACATAAATAGTACTCAGTCCCGACCTATTCTTTTCCACCCATGGACTGCAGCATATCAGGCTTCCCTGTCTTTCACCATCTCCTGGAGCTTGCTCAAACTCATGTCCTTTGAGTCAGTGATGCCATCCAACTGTCTCATCCTCTGTTGTCCCCTTCTCTTGCCTTCAATCTTTCCCAGCATCAGGGTCTTTTCCAGTGAGTCGGCTCTTTGCATCAGGTGGCCAAAGTATTGGAGCTTCAGCATGAGTCCTTCCAATGAATATTCAGGGTTGATTTCCTTTAGGATTGGCTGGTTGGATCTCTTTGCAGTTCAAGGGACTCCAGGAGTCTTCTCCAGCCCCGTAGTTCAAAAACATCAGTTCTTCGGCACTCAGCTTTCTTTATGGTCCAACTCTCACATAGTGTTTTGATGATTGGCAAAATACTGAGTTGAAACTTTATGAGCTGGTCTTTTCAAAGGTAGACTGTGCCTGCTTATCAGGTACTAAAATTTGAGTGAATGGATTGGCATTTTGATTTTTGAGTAAAACCTACTTTTGCTACTGTGGTGTTAATGTCCACTTATGATGTTAATAGCTTTATGTCTCCTTTTCCTTTCTAATCACGTGAAACTAAATTTTGATTTGCCTCTAAATTTTAGTGGTTTTTTTTTCTTCTTAGCCTAAACACACTGTTTAAATAAACAGTAGTATTTCAGAAGGACCATTGTTCTTGTCAAAGAAATATTTGCCCTTTTGTCCCTGATTGTGTTTTTGCATAGCTACACGTCATCGCAGTTCAGCTGCTGCTGCTGCTAAGTCGCTTCAGTCGTGTCCGACTCTGTGCAACCCCATAGACGGCAGCCCACCAGGCTCCCCCATCCCTGGTATTCTCCAGGCAAGAACACTGGAGTGGGTTGCCATTTCCTTCTCCAATGCAGGAAAGTGAAAAGTGAAAGTGAAGTCGCTCAGTTGTGCCCGACTCTTAGCGACCCCATGGACTGCAGCCTACCAGGCTCCTCCATCCATGGGATTTTCCAGGCAAGAGTACTGGAGTGGGGTGCCATTGCAGTTCAGCATATGATTCATTTTGATTCACCTCCATTTTGATAATTTGCCTAGAAAAATGGATGATATTGGTGTGTCAAGTGCTCCTCTTGACATGGCTTTGAGGTGTGTTCTGACTCTTCACAAGGGACAGAACACGATAGATAGATGAAAGGGTGTTTGGTCAACTTGTACACCCAGAGAGGTAATCTTACTTTGTCAGGCGAGGCAAGGAGAGCAATTTCTGTGAGCATGAAGCTTGTGTTTTGTTTTATAGGAATAAATGTGACACAAACTGTCGTAACCACAAAGAATGAGAAGCAAAAGGCCTTTGGTATCCACTCATTGGTTTTTTGGGGGGCATGGGGGCTGAGGTGGGAGACCATTTAGGGTAGAGCTATGCTTTGAGACCATTGAGGCAACTAGTTATCTTCTAGAAGCACAAGGCATGAAGGAGGTGGAGATTAGCAACTGGCATTTGTTGAAGACCTACTATGGAACTCTTATCTGGTGTTTTATAATTCATTTGCTCATCATAGCAATGTGTGTGAGGTGATCGTATGTTCTCATTTAACAGCAAAAATGCCTAAAATTACAGAATTATTAGAGTTGGGATTTGGAATCCAGGTTTCCCATGATATATAATAAAACATTTGTGTTTTAAAATAGTTCTAACTCTAGGCACTTAATAACACCACAGCAAAAATTTTCATTGTCTAGTTGCTATGTGTTTTGCTTTTGTATTACTACACTGATTTTTAATTGTATTAAAATTACAAAAATGCATGTTTATTAGTTTAAATTAAAAGCACACACATACAAAAGAAAGCACAAGGAAAATAGAAGAAAGTAGAAGTCATCTCTTCAGCACTTTGTGACAACTGCTGTTAGTATTTTGATGTATATTTGTCCACGCATATATGTGTGTTTCTTTTGTATACTCCCTAAGATCCCACTTAAAATCTCTAAAATGTCCCTCTGGATCTCATCTTTCTTCTAGACTGAAGGAATCTGGTGGGCTTCTTTCATCATTGTCTTTCTGTTAGGTGGTCCTTGACTCTGTCACAGATTCCTGCTCCCATAGGTCATGGCTAGGTCAGCAAGATTAGTGATGTATGAAACCCTTTGTCAAAAAGATAATGGACAACAATGAGACTGGTGGATATTCTTAAGACTTCCTGAATTATTTAGTACAAATATTTAAGTTGTTTCTGTGTTTCTAATGTTTAAATAATGTTGCTATGAAAAATAATATTGTAGATAAATTTTTACCTCATTTTGTTTTTTCTCTAAGTTATTTGAAGAAGAGTTGCTAAGACAAAGGCTATGTACCTTTTTTAAGATCTTTGATCAGATCAGATCAGATCAGTCACTCAGTCATGTCTGACTCTTTGCGACCCCATGAATCGCAGCATGCCAGGCCTCCCTGTCCATCACCAACTCCCGGAGTTCACTCAGATTCACGTCCATCGAGTCAGTGATGCCATCCAGCCATCTCATCCTCTGTCGTCCCCTTCTCCTCCTGCCCCCAATCCCTCCCAGCATCACAGTCTTTTCCAATGAGTCAGCTCTTGGCACGAGGTGGCCAAAGTACTGGAGTTTCAGCTTTAGCATCATTCCTTCCAAAGAAATCCCAGGGCTGATCTCCTTTAGAATGGACTGGTTGGATCTCCTTGCAGTCCAAGGGACTCTCAAGAGTCTTCTCCAACACCACAGTTCAAAAGCATCAATTCTTCAGCTCTCAGCCTTCTTCACAGTCCAACTCTCACATCCATACATGACCACAGGAAAAACCATAGCCTTGACTGGACGGATCTTTGTTGGCAAAGTAATGTCTCTGCTTTTGAATATGCTATCTAGGTTGGTCGTAACTTTCCTTCCAAGGAGTAAGCGTCTTTTAATTTCATGGCTGCAGTCACCATCTGCAGTGATTTTGGAGCCCAGAAAAATAAAGTCTGACACTGTTTCCACTGTTTCCCCATCTATTTCCCATGAAGTGGTGGGACCGGATGCCATGATCCTCGTTTTCTGAATGTTGAGCTTTAAGCCAACTTTTTCACTCTCCACTTTCACCTTCATCAAGAGGCTTTTGAGTTCCTCTTCACTTTCTATCATAAGGGTGGTGTCATCTGCATATCTGAGGTTATTGATATTTCTCCCGGCAATCTTGATTCCAGCTTGTGTTTCTTCTAGTCCAGCGTTTCTCATGATGTACTCTGCATATAAGTTAAATAAATAGGGTGACAATATACAGCCTTGACAAACTCCTTTTCCTATTTGGAACCAGTATGTTGTTCCACGTCCAGTTCTAACTGTTGCTTCCTGACCCGCATACAAATTTCTCAAGAGGCAGGTCAGGTGGTCTGGTATTCCCATCTCTTTCAGAATTTTCCACAGTTTATTGTGATCCACACAGTCAAAGGCTTTGGCATAGTCAATAAAGCAGAAATAGATGTTTTTCTGGAACTCTCTTGCTTTTTCCATGATCCAGCAGATGTTGGCAATTTGATCTCTGGTTCCTCTGCCTTTTCTAAAACCAGCTTGAACATCAGGAAGTTCACGGTTCACATATTGCTGAAGCCTAGCTTGGAGAATTTTGAGCATTACTTTACTAGTGTGGGAGATGAGTGCAATTGTGTGGTAGTTTGAGCATTCTTTGGCATTGCCTTTTTTGGCATTGGAATGAAAACTGACTTTTTCCAGTTCTGTGGCCATCGCTGAGTTTTCCAAATTTGCTGGCATATTGAGTGCAGCACTTTCACAGCATCATCTTTCAGGATTTGGAATAGCTCAACTGGAATTCCATCACCTCCACTAGTTTTGTTCGTAGTGATGCTTTCTAAGGCCCACTTGACTTCACATTCCAGGATGTCTGGCTCTAGGTTAGTGATCACACCATGATGATTATCTGAGTTGTGAAGATCTTATTTGTACAGTTCTTCTGTGTATTCTTGCCATCTCTTCTTAATATCTTCTGCTTCTGTTAGGTCCATACCATTTCTGTCCTTTATCAAGCTCATCTTTGTACGAAATGTTCCTTTGGTATCTCTGATTTTCTTGAAGAGATCCCTAGTCTTTCCCATTCTGTTGTTTTCCCCTGTTTCTTTGCATTGATCGCTGAAGAAGGCTTTCTTATCTCTTCTTGCTATTCTTTGGAACTCTGCATTCAGATGTTTATATCTTTCCTTTTCTCCCTTGCTTTTCGCTTCTCTTCTTTTCACAGCTGTTTGTAAGGCCTCCCCAGACAGCCATTTTGCTTTTTTGCATTTCTTTTCTATGGGAATGGTCTTGATCCCTGTCTCCTGTACAATGTCACGAACCTCATTCCATAGTTCATCAGGCACTCTATCTATCAGATCTAGGCCCTTAAATCTATTTCTCACTTCCACTGTATAATCAAAAGGGATTTGATTTCTGTCATACCTGAATGGTCTAGTGGTTTTCTCTGCTTTCTTCAATTTCAGTCTGAATTTGGCAATAAGGAGTTCATGGTCTGAGCCACAGTCAGCTCCTGGTCTTGTTTTTGCTGACTGTATACAGCTTCTCCATCTTTGGCTGCAAAGAATATAATCAATCTGATTTCGGTGTTGACCATCTGGTGATGTCCATGTATAGAGTCTTCTCTTGTGTTGTTGGAAGAGGGTGTTTGTTATGACCAGTGCATTTTCTTGGCAAAACTCTATTAGTCTTTGCTGCTTCATTCCGTATTCCAAGGCCAAATTTGCCTGTTACTCCAGGTGTTTGTTGACTTCCTACTTTTGCATTCCAGTCCCCTATAATGAAAAGGACATCTTTTTTGGGTATTAGTTCTAAAAGGTCTTGTAGGTTACATACTGCCAAATTTCTGTCCTCCCTGGCAATGAGTTTTTTTAATATGCCAGACTTGAATTGTTCAATCTTTATTTTTATTAGATTTTAATTGACAATTATTTTATGAATTTAATATACAGGTAACTAAATAAGATGGAGAATAAAGTGCCTCCATCTTTGAATAGAAAATTATTCATTTAAAACAACCAAAGCAGGCTATAGGAATTCATAAGGAACCTTGGAAAGTACTATCATTCTGCACTATAAAAAAAAAAAAAAAAAAAAAAAACCAGTTCCTCGCTTGAAGTTAGTTACAAGGTCAAACGTATGTACTTTTAAACTATTATTTTCTCATCTCATATTAGGGTAACCCGCAAGTTTCATTTCTAGTTTCATGGGACCCCCCCCAGGCATAACATTGTGTCAAAACAAGCCAACAAGTATTCAGTTTGAAGAGAAATAGATGGTGTGGTAAACAGAATAATAGAGCCACCAAGGGTATCTATGCCTTAATTCCTGGAACCAGTAAATACGACTATTAATAGATTATTCAGGTGGGCCCAGTGAGGTCAGGTGAACCCTTAAATGCAAACCTTTCTCCCAGCTAAGGGCAGAAGAGAAAGTCAGCGTTTTCAAGCCTGAGAAGGATTTGACAAGCCATTACTGGCTCTGAGGTATATAGGGCAGCATGCAAAGACTGGGAAAAAGCCTCTAGAATTAAGGGCAAATGCCACCAAGGAAATCAGGATCTCAGTCCCTTAACCATAAAAACTGAATTTTCAGTTCAGTTGCTCAATCATGTCCGACTCTTTGCGACCCCATGGACTGCAGCACACCAGGCCTCCCTGTCTATCACCAACTCCTGGAGTTTACTCAGACTCATATCCATTGAGTCGGTGATGGCAACCAACCGTCTTTACCGACAACCTAAGTGGAAGAACTGTACAAAAAATATCTTTAGGACCCAGATAATCACAATGGTGTGATCACTGACCTAGGGCCAGACATCCTGGAATGTGAGGTCAAGTGGGCCTTAGAAAGCATCAGTATGAACAAAGCTAGTAGAGGTGATGGAATTCCAGTTGAGCTATTTCAAATCCTGAAAGATGATGCTGTGAAAGTGCTGCACTCAATATGCCAGCAAATTTGGAAAACTCAGCAGTGGCCACAGGACTGGAAAAGGTCAGTATTTATTCCAGTCCCAAAAAAGGCAATGCCAAAGAATGCTCAAACTACCACACAATTGCACTCATCTCCCACACTAGTAAAGTAATGCTCAAAATTCTCCAAGCCAGGCTTCAGCAATATGTGAACCGTGAACTTCCTGATGTTCAAGCTGGTTTTAGAAAAGGCAGAGGAACCAGAGATCAAATTGCCAGCATCCACTGGATCATCGAAAAAGCAAGAGGGTTCCAGAAAAACATCTACTTCTTTTTTATTGACTATGCCAAAGCCTTTGACTGTGTGGATCACAATAAACTGTGGAAAATTCTGAAAGAGATGGGAATACCAGACCACCTGACCTGCCTCTTGAGAAATTTGTATGCGGGTCAGGAATCAACAGTTAGAGCTGGACATGGAACAACATACTGGTTCCAAATAGGAAAAGGAGTACGTCAAGGGTGTATATTGTCACCCTGCTTATTTAACTTATATGCAGAGTGCATCATGAGTAATGCTGGGCTGGAAGAACCACAGGCTGGAATCAAGATTGCCAGGAGAAATATCAATAACCTCAGATATGCAGATGACACCACCCTATGGCAGAAAGTGAAGAGAAAGTAAAAAGTCTCTTGATGAAGGTGAAAGAGGAGAGTGAAAAAGTTGGCTTAAAGCTCAACATTCAGAAAACGAAGATCATGGCATCTGGTCCCATCACTTCATGGGAAATAGATGGGGAAACAGTGGAAACCGTGTCAGACTATTTTTTTGGGCTCCAAAATCACTGCAGATGGTGACTGCAGCCATGAAATTGAAAGATGCTTACACCTTGGAAGGAAAGTTATGACCAACCTAGATAGCATATTGAAAAGCAGAGACATTACTTTGCCAAAAATGGTCCATCTAGTGAAGGCTGTGGTTTTTCCAGTGGTCATGTATGGATGTGAGAGTTGGACTGTGAAGAAAGCTGAGCGCCAAAGAATTGATGCTTTTGAACTGTGGTGTTGGAGAAGACTCTTGAGAGTCCCTTGGACTGCAAGGAGATCCAACCAGTCCATTCTGAAAGAGATTAGCCCTGGGATTTCTTTGGAAGGAATGATGCTAAAGCTGAAACTCCAGTACTTTGGCCATCTCATGCGAAGAGTTGACTCATTGGAGAAGACCCTGATGCTGGGAGGGATTGGGGGCAGGAGGAGAAGGGGACGACAGAGGATGAGATGGCTGGATGGCATCACTGACTCGATGGACGTGAGTCTGATTGAACTCCGGGAGTTGGTGATGGACAGGGAGGCCTGGCGTGCTGCGATTCACGGGGTCGCAAAGAGTCGGACACGACTGAGTGACTGAACTGAACTGAAGTGATCTTAGAAATTCATTTGTCCCTAGAGTCTCCAGAAAGGAACATCTGCTGACACTTCAATTTCAGTCTTGAGAATTCAGTTCAACCACACTCTGCCTAGATATCTGACCCACTGAAACTGATGTGTGGGTGTTGTTTTAACACCCACACTGAGTTTCTAGTAATTCTTTACAACAGCAATCAGTTCAGTTCAGTCACTCAGCTGTGTCCAACTCTTTGCGACCCCATGGACTGCACCAGGCCTCCCTGTCCATCACCAGCTCCTGGAGTTTACCCAAATTCATGTCCATTGAGTCAGTGATGCCATCCAACCATCTCATGCTCTATTGTTCCCTTCTCCTCCTGCCTTCAATCTTTCCCAACATCAGGGTCTTTTCAAAGGAGTAAGCTCTTCCCATCAGGTGGCCAAAGTATTGGAGTTTCAGCTTCAACATCAGTCTTTTCAATGAACACCCAGGACTGATCTCCTTTAGGATGGACTGGTTGGATCTCCTTGCAGTCCAAGGGACTCGCAAGAGTCTTCTCCAACACCACAGTTCAAAAGCATCAGTTCTTCGGCACTCTGCTTTCTTTATAGTCCAACTCACACATCCATACATGACTACTGGAAAAACCATAGCCTTGACTAGATGGACCTTTGTTGGCAAAGTAATGTCTTTGCTTTCTAATAGGCTGTCTAGGTTGGTCATAGCTTTTCTTCCAAGGAGCAAGTGTCTTTTAATTTCATGGCTATAGTCACCATCTGCAGTGATTTTGGAGTCCCCCCCCAGATAAAGTCAGCCACTGTTTCCACTGTTTACCCATCTATTTCCCATGAAGTGATGGAGCTGAATGCCATGATCTTAGTTTTTTTAATGTTAAGCTTTAAGCCAACTTTTTCACTCTCCTCTTTCACTTTCATCGAGAGGCTCTTTAGTTCTTTGCTTTCTGCCATAAGGGTGGTGTCATCTGCATATCTGAAGTTATTGATATTTCTCCTGGAAATCTTGATTCCAGCTTGTGCTTCCTCTAGCCCAGCCTTTCTCATGATGTACTCTGCATATAAGTTAAATAAGCAGGGTGACAATATACAGCCTTGGCGTACTCCTTTTCCTATTTGGAACCAGTCCGTTGTTCCATGTCCAGTTCTAACTGTTGATTCCTGACCCGCATACAGATTTCTCAAGAGGCAGGTCCGGTGGTCTGGTATTCCCATCTCTTTCAGAATTTTCCACAGTTTGTTGTGATCCACACAGGCAAAGGCTTTTGCATAGTCAATAAAGCAGAAGTAGATGTTTTTCTGAAACCTGCTTGCTTTTTCGATGATCCAGCGGATGTTGGCAATTTGATCTCTGGTTCCTCTGCCTTTTCTAAAACCAGCTTGAACATCAGGAAGTTCACGGTTCACGTATTGCTGAAGCCTAGCTTGGAGAATTTTGAGCATTACTTTACTAGCGTGTGAGATGAGTGCAGTTGTGCGGTAGTCTGAGCATTCTTTGGCATTGCATTTCTTAGGGATTGGGATGAAAACTGACCTTTTCCAGTCCTGTGGCCACTGCCGAGTTTTCCAAATTTACTGGCATATTGAGTGCAGCACTTTCACAGCATCAGTTTTAGGATTTGAAATAGCTCAACTGGAGTTCCATCACCTCCACTAGCTTTGTTCGTACTGATGCTTTCTAAGGCCCACTTGACTTCACATTCCAGGATGTCTGGCTCTAGGTGAGTGATCACACCATGATGATCATCTGGGTCGTGAAGATCTGTTTCATACAGTTCTGTGTATTCTTGCCACCTCTTGTTAATATCTTCTGCTTCTGTTAGGTCCATACCATTTCTGTCCTTTATTGAGCCCATCTTTGTATGAAATGTTCCCTTGGCATCTCTGATTTTCTTGAAGAGATCTCTAGTGTTTCCCATTCTATTGTTTTCGTCTGTTTCTTTGCAGGATCACTGAAGAAGGCTTTCTTATCTCTTGTTGCTATTCTTTGGAACTCTGCATTCAGACGGGTAACAGCAATAGGAGACACATACACTGAGTATGGGAAGAAATGTAACCAAATCATTTCTTTATTACTAGAATAAAGGATCCATAATTCTGCTTATTCATCTATAACATTAAAAGTAGTATGTATCAAACTGAAAAATTGACAGCCATTATAAAAGAATAATTACTAACTATCAGAAAGTTTGTAACTGATTGTGTTGTTTGCTTAAACTATTGTCTTACTACCTAATTATTATTAAGGTCTCCATGTATTTCATTATTGTTCATTCATTCTTATTTTTATGCATATTATGTAAAAATACATGAATCTAGTTTTTCTCTTAATGTTATGGTAGTTTTCTAATGTTATTAAATAATCTTAAATATCATTTCTTATACTTCAGTAACATTCCATCATTTCATTCTGCTATGCTTTAGCATCTCCTTGCTTATCTCTGATATTCATTCTTTTTTTCTACGGTTGTCATACTCCTTGTGTTGAACAATTTCAGGCAAAATAAATATCTAAGTCAAACCGTAAAAGGATTTTCATATGGTAATTATATTTAGTAAATTCACACTGAATAATATTTTTCTTAAAAGAGCTGTATCTTAAAGATGGTAATGGTTTTCTTAAGCATATTCTACATCTGGCTGTCACTTAACCTATTCCTGGCTTAAAAATAAGATTTGGCATACCGTAATGATACAAGATTTTCCTTTGATATTGAAATTTGAAATTTTGAGTAGTAGTTAGTAATGAGCAGAATTTTAAGCCTTTTGAGTTGTAATATTGTTGTATAGTTGCTAAGTCATGTTTGAGTCCTTTGTGACCCCCATGGACTGTAGCTTACCAGTCTCCTCTGTCCTTGGGAATTCACAGGCAAGAAGACTAGACCAGGTTGCCATTTCCTTCTCCAGGGGATCTTCCCAATCTAGGGGTTGAACCCACGTGGAAGATCCCCTGGAGAAGGGAAAGGCTACCCACTCCAGTATTCTGGCCTGGAGAATTCCATAGACTTATAGTCCATGGGGTCTCAAAGAGTCAGACATGACTGAGTGACTTTCACTTTACTCTTTACTCCTGCATTGGCAGGAAGATTCTTTACCACTGAGCCCTTGAGGGAAGCCCTCAGGGAAGCCCTTGAGTTGTAATAAATATATGTAAAATCAATTTTGGAGACAATAGTGGGTGTTATGTTACCTTTGAAGTTATCAGTAATAAAAAAAATAGTGTAGGTACTATAGTATACAGTAATGTTTTTTATTCATTTACTTATTCACTAGACAGATATTTTTTGAATAGCAACTATATGCCAGAGACTATAATATAGACATGGAGTACAGTACTGAATAAAACAGTGAAGCCTCTGCTCTCATGGGGCTTCCCAGGTGACGCAGTGGTAAAGAATCTGCCTGCCAATACAAGAGATGCAAGAGACTTGGGTTCGATTCCTAGGTCAGGAAGATCCCCTGGAGTAGGAAATGGCTACCCACTCCAGTATTCTTGCCTGGAAAAATCCATGGACAGAGGAGGCTGGTGGGCTACAGTTCGTGGGGTTGCAAAGAGTCAAGACTCAACTGAGCATGCCTGCCCTCTGCTCTCATGGAGAGAGAGAGAGTGTGTGTTGATGTGTGTGTGGTGGGGATTGTTACAGGGAAACAATAAAGAACATACATTGTATCAGGTAGATAACTGCTTTTAAGTAAAATATAGAGGTAATGGAAATAGAGAATGACAAATCGGTTTCTATTTTAGATACTTAAGAATGAAAATATTGGTTGAAATCCACAGAGGGATGGAAGGAAACTACTTCAATAATATAAAGAAATAATAAAGTAAATAGTTTATTAAATATGATTTTCATTTGTGATATTCCATATAAGGGTATTTCTTATATAAATTTAAATTTAGCCTATAAAGTACTCAGACTTTCTTTATTCTTTTAATAACTAACTTTGATTGGGAATGTTTGTTAATTTGACATATTTTATTGATTCTACCTTATTTTATTTAGGTGGATTGCATCATGGTACTGATTCTCTATGTTAAGATGTTGATTTTTCCTTGGGACATTGTAGTTAGTCCATAGACAACCAGAAATGCCTGACATTGATTTTATAGAGGTGGAAAGCACATATATTGTCTTCAGTTAGTAAAAGTAAAGTATTTTATAAGACTAGAGAAATATCAGATAAACAATTTTATGATGTCTGTACCATCAACATTTAAAATTAAAATATTTTTAAATATATAACTTTATTCACTAATCATTGATAAATTTTTCTGCCTATAAAATAGGTGAAGTAACTTTAAAGACAATAAGATTTATATAGATAGATGGAAAAGATAAGTATATTTTGTGGCACAGGAGATGAAAGAGAATTTCAAGTCCTGAAATTTAGACAAGATTCATATGAAAGAAAAATACTGCTTCAAACAAAGGAAATGTTACTTTCAAATGGTCTCTCTCTTTCTGTTTCTCCCTCCCTCTCTTTTAGAAAATCTGAAGTAATGATTATGGATGACTTAGAAACCTTATTTTACAAAATATCTAATTTCATAGGATCAGTAAATAGTGTATTTATATAAAATATTGTTAGGATTTATAATATTAAGGAACAACTCCAAGTGACACTGTATTTAAACTGTTCATATCTAGTATTCTTACTTTGTAATATTTTTGGAACTAGTGTGATTTTTGCTAAAATAATTTTTTCCCTAAAAATATAATTTATGCAAAATTTTCAACATATGCTTTAAAACACAGAAGTACTTGAGAATAGGGTTTATCCTTTTATTTTACTCAGAGTCAGGTGTAAAGCCTGACAGTTTTCTAAAGAATTTATTAGTACATGAATAAAAAATAATTGGGAAATTTCCAAGTGGTCATTTCATACGTTAACACTGCCTTATTTTTTTTCTTCTTGGCTTATAGAAATGATCCAGGCCTATACGTGAATTACTTTGGTGAATCAGAGGAAACATTGAATAATGAGTGGTGCAGCTCTGGGACTCGAGATTGTTTTTGTCTTTTTCCTGGCATTATTCCTACTTCATCGTTATGGAGACTTTAAGAAGCAGCATAGACTTGTCATTGTTGGAACACTGCTAGCTTGGTATCTCTGCTTTCTGATTGTCTTTATACTCCCTCTGGATGTTAGTACGGTAAGAGGTGAAACTAATTTTCACAATTTAAAACGCAGTTGTAATCAGACAGTATGTTTGAGATATGTTTTTAAGACAGCTCAGTTATATGAAAGTTAATTTTAATCAAGTGTTATTATATGAATTTGATCACTAAAAAGCATAGCCAGGAAGGTAATTTTGGGTAAAGAGCTTGATACATCCCAATATCCCTTAAGTACTTGGTAACTTTTTTTTTTTTCTTTTTTTTTCTAATTTTATTTTATTTTTAAACTTTACATAATTGTATTAGTTTTTCCAAATATCAAAATGAATCCGCCACAGGTATACATGTGTTCCCCATCTCGAACCCTCCTCCCTCCTCCCTCCCCATACCATCCCTCTGGGCCATCCCATTGCACCAGCCCCAAGCATCCAGCATCGTGCATCGAACCTGGACTGGCAACTCGTTTCCTACATGATATTTTACATGTTTCATTGCCATTCTCCCAAATCTTCCCACCCTCTCCCTCTCCCACAGAGTCCATAAGACTGTTCTATATATCAATGTCTCTTTTGCTGTCTCGTACACAGGGTTATTGTTACCATCTTTCTAAATTCCATATATATGCGTTAGTATACTGTATTTATGTTTTTCCTTCTGGCTTACTTCACTCCGTACAATAGGCTCTAGTTTCATCCACCTCATTAGAACTGATTCAAATGTATTCTTTTTAATGGCTGAGTAATACTCCATTGTGTATATGTACCACAGCTTTCTTATCCACCGTGCCTTTATTGCTTTAGACAATATACAACCGGTGCAAACATGCTGCTGCAAACTCAAGCCCTCCTGAGGGTAGCAACATGACAGGATTGTATGCAACTGCTACCTCAGTCCCAAGGTACTTTCTTCCTTTTTTAAAAAAAATGTTGTAGGGGGCAATTTGTTTAAAAATTGTCAGTTTTAGCATCTGGATTTTATAAGTTTATCCTCATTCTCTACTCACCTCCCTTCATCCTTTGCTAATAGACTTTTCATTACCTGTATCCTATTTAAATTTTAATCTTGAATACATTTTAAATATTTATTGGCATTCAAGACCTCTCAGTAGATGCTAATAGAAACTTGGAGAAGACCTGATTTTTTTAGTGCCTTACTAAGAATAGATTTCCAAAAGCTGTTTTTCCTCTCAGCTGTTTTTCCTCTCCAGTAAAAAAAAATGGGGTGTGCATTTTCTTGTTTTCCTAATCTGCAAGGTTGTAATGCAGGAAGAGGAGGTTATTCTGTACATAGGATATTCCTTTGATATATGTGCATCCTTTAAAAACATTATGGTTTTAGACTGAGAATAAAGTTCATATTATCAAAAGGTTATATTGAATTCATATCAAACTTCCCAGTAAAAAACTAATAAGTATTGGCTGTAGCTTTTACCAGTGCTTTAAGTAGTATTATATACTTTTTTATGCAGCTTTTATTTATTTATTTTTAAATCAAAGTTACATAAGGGTGAATTTTAAATGTAGTAGTTATTCCCTTTTGAAACACCACTGTGGATTGTTATAAGCCCTTGGACTAAAGAATAGCTTTACAATTTAGGAATGCTGACTATTGTGAAAGAATCTATAGTCAGATACACATGTTTTCAGAAAATTCAAACAGAATTATGTATAGATGCTAGCATCTGTCTGCATAGGACATATGCTATAGTGACTGATAAGTTAGGGTTCCAGTTTCTAGGACTTAATCACCTAATAACTTTTTTTTCTTGTCACTGTAACCAACCCAATGAAGTGAGTGTATATTTTAAAGGTAATCATCTCAAGAGTTTGATTTCATAATGCATTTACTTTTAAAGCTGTCACTTGATTAGTCTATTAATACATTATGTCCTCTTTTTATTCAAAGACTTAAAAAAATTGAAAATTGAAATGCATTCCTCCTTAAAACAGTTTTGTTCTCTTTGTGTGTATTTTGACAGTATTGAATTTTAATTTTCTATAAAATTTTACAAATTAGAATCCATAATTTAAAGCTGAATGTAAGTAAACTTTGCCAACACAAATTAATTGTGCAATTCATTTAAGTAGCATTTGATTAATTGGCTTTAAATTGTTATTAGCCAACATCCGTGTTTCAAGCCATGGAGTTACATTCCTGATGGAATCATGCCAATTTTCTGGAGGGTAGTATATTGGACTTCACAATTTTTAACATGGTAAGTGGTGGTGAAGGATAAAATTTTCGATATTTTGGCTAAATTTTAAAAAGTGATTATTTTTTCAGTGAACTTTCATGTTTTAAAACTTATTTATGTCATATTTTCCCTTTCATGTTTTAAAACTTATTTATGTCATATTTTCCCTTTCATGTTTTAAAACTTATTTATGTCATATTTTCCCTTATATCTATATGCTTTCTCTCCTCATTCAGGTCTGTCTTATCTTAAAAGGAATGAAAAGAAATAAATAAACAAGAAATAGAAAGCAGAGACAAAAAATTCTCCTTGTCACCATTTCCTTTTTGTACTGCCTTCTTTCTGGACCTTCTTCAATTCAGTTTTCTTCAAGTCCCATTATTATGTGAAACTGGTCTCTTGCTAAGGATATCATTAACCCCTGGTTTTCTGTGTGCTTAGTGCAAACTTCTGAATTTCCTTTATGTGCTCCATTTCTGTGGCCCATTTTCTAAATGTTGGTATTCCCAAGGGTCCCATCTTTGGTCATCTTGTTATCTGACTCTCCCTGAATAACTGTAAATTATAGCCATGGTTTCATTAACCTGTGATGCATTCTAAATCTTTTTTTTTTCCTACCCAATATAGCTTTGTCTTTCTGCTGTGCTCCAGACTCATTCATACTTTTTCCACTGCCTATTGAGCATTTTATAATAGATATAATACAAGTAAACTGGAGGTGGAGAACATGGCAAGAGAAAAATCACACAGCGAGTATAGCATGCCTGTAGCATGCACATTGAACTCGGCTAGTTCTTCAACATTGCCAAACTTTGGACCCTTTGAGTTTCTCATCTGTTTGCTCTTCATTCTCCACAACAAATCTTTCCAGTTCCTGCAAACCTCAGCAGTGATTGTGACTCTGTCTCTTACATCCTAGAAACAGCCACCTTCTCTCCTTGCAGATGACTTTACTTTCTGCCATCCAGTGAAAAAGGAATCATCAGATGGCAGCTCTTTTCAGCTTTTCACCAACAAACCTATCTACCTATCCTTTCTTTCCTTCCCTCCAAGAATGTAAGAGTCATTCTTAAAGTTAATCCCTCTTCCTGAAATAATGGACCTATCTCCTTCAGCTCTTGTTAGAAAACTCAGGTCAGAACCCTTTCCAACTTTCTGTCTTCCCCTTGATGATCTACTCATCACTGCTGTGTTTTTTTAGAGAGACTTTTTAAAAAAGTATAAATTAGTACAGAAAATCCCACAGACTGTATTTAGTTTGACTTTTCTTCAAAGTGAATACACCCATATAATGAGCACTCAGATTGTGATATAGAACATTAATAATATCCCCAGAAGCTTCCCACATACCTCTCTCCCAGTCATTACGCTCCCCAAAGGTAACACATGATTCTGACTTCTGTTACCATAGATTAGTTTTGCCTGCTTTTTCAGCTTTATAAATATGGACTTATACAGTATGTATCTTTTTGCTTCTCTTTTTGCTCATATAATTTGGAAGATTCTTCTGTATTGTATGTCTCAGTATTCTTTTTTTTTTTTTTTTATATCTGTAAAGGGTTCTACTTTTTGAATATACCATAGTTTATCCTACATAGCCAAACTTCTAGAATTGTCTGCATTTTGTGTCTCCATTTGCTCACTGCTTATTCTTTCCACAACCCATTGAACCCTGTTTTCTGTTCTCCCTTCTCCACTTACACGTACAGGCTCTTAATTTATTGACCTCTTGGCGCCTTTGATTTTACTGTTTCCTCTCTCTACTTTCAAACACTTTCTTCTCCATGTACTTCTTTGTTGTCTTCCATAATTCTTGACTGTTCCCTCAGTCTCCTTTGTTGGCCTTTCCTTCTGTTTGTCTGTCTTTCATTTAAAAGTTGATATTTTTGAGGCGTCAGTCTCAGATCTTTCCTGCTCATTCATTCTATGTATATACACCCTTCCAGATGTTATTTCAGTACATTGATATGGTGATGACTCCAAATCTATCTGTATTTCTGTACTTCCTCCTGAATTCTGAAGCTGGATGGCCAACTACTTCCTGTGCAGCTCCTTTAGGATGTATCCAGGACACTTTCCCCTGACATTTGGGCTTCCCTGGTGGCTCAGTCAGTTGGTAAATAGTCTACCTGTGATGCAGGAGACCAGGATTCAATCCCTGGGTCGGGAAGATCCTCTGAAGAAGGAAATGGCAACCCACTCCAATATCTTTGCCTGGGAAAGCCCATGGACAGAGGAGCCTGGCGGGCTACAGTCCATGGCATTCCCAGAGTCAAACACCTGAAGGACTAAACCTACCTATACTTCAAAATCAGTATACTGACAGCCACCCTTCTCTCCTGCTTCTTACCACACCACCTTACCCATTCTAAATAGTTACAGTTTTGTTCCATTTAAGCCCATTCTCCATGTTGAACCCTTATCAGTCCATAGAAAACAAAAGTTTGGTCATGTCTCCCTTCAGTTAAAGAAAATTATTCCTCACTGTTCTTTGGATGTAATCGAAATAATTCAAAAAAGCTTTAAAAGCCTTTTTCAGATTCCTTATAAGTCAGAGAGTACTGTTGTACTCTCTGTTGATCATTGTTTTTGCTCCCAGGGGTATGCTTTTCTCTCCTCAGAATTTAATGTTAGAAAATATTCAGCCCTCTATTATAGTTTGGTTCAGTGTTATTACTCAAAATCATATTGATTCATGAGAAGAACCACACATTAAAATTGATATTTAGATGTTTCCAGTATTTTGAAATTATACAGACATGTCAAGTTTTTTTAATCATATTTTTTCTAATCGTCCAGGATTCTGTTACCTTTCATGCAGTCATATGCAAGATCAGGAGGGTTTTCCATCACTGGGAAGATCAAAACTGCACTAATTGAGAATGCAATCTATTATGGCACCTATTTGCTGATTTTTGGAGCATTTTTAATTTATGTAGCTGTCAACCCACACTTGCACCTAGAATGGTAAGATAAACCATGTTCTTAACATTGTTTCTGTGTACATTTGCATTTTTTTTAATTAAATTTTATTTCATATGCAAGTAAACATTTCATTGGGAAACCTACCATGACATGTTTTATGGGTTCCCCCAAAAGAATATCATAATAATCCATATTACTGAGAAGGAAAATATGGAATAACATCTTTGAATATACATATTAGACAAGAAACTGATGTTTTATCAAAAGGCTATGTTAAAGTGTTAACTCTCATGAATTTTTCCTAGACTTTAAAATTTTGTGTATGACTAAATACCTAGATTTATTTTTCATTGTAAGTTATGAATATTTTCTTTTGTTCTGATTATATTATGAGGGCATATTTCTCTTTAACTTTAGATTTGTCATTCAAATAAAGTTGAAATCTGTGTTATACTTGTGATGTGTTATGATATATGTGAAGAGTTATATCTGAAAAGTTTAGGAATAGAGTAGTAGTGATTATCCTTACTGTTGGATTCTTGAGGTTTGTGTGTGTCTGCTTCAAAACCAAATTCTTTCAGGCTTAAACTTCTGTTCAGTCTTCTCTTGGTTAATATTAAATAAGAAAGTGCCTAATGAAAAATGTATTTTCTTCAGGATATTTTTGCCATGAATTTTCCTAAGATTCTAATTTTAACTCTAATGGAAGTAGTGTTTGCTGTGTCTGTTTCTGCAGTCACACTCTAACTTTTCATTACAACACAGATCATCTACTGTTACTAAAAGAGGAGCTGAGATTTGAAGGTTGAAACCTTTCATATAAAATTGGATCTATATCGTAGGGCAGTTGTTTTCTGAAAAACCTTTAACACTAGTTTCATTTTACGTTTTTGTTAGAAAAATTTATCACAGCTATCTGCTTATGTTTTCTCTTTCTAAGGAACCAGCTTCAGACAATTGGGATAGCAGCTGCAAATACATGGGGTCTGTTTCTTCTTGTGTTGTTGTTGGGGTATGGCTTGGTAGAAATTCCTCGCTCATACTGGAATGGTGCAAAAAGAGGTTATCTACTCATGAAAACTTATTTTAAGGCAGCCAAATTGATGACAGAGAAAGCAGATGCAGAAGAGACTTTAGAAGATGTCATGGAGGTAAGCAAGTTTAAATCCTGGAGTCAACAGTCATCAAGTTTTATGTATCACTTTTTGTATACACTGTTGGTTTTGTTGTTGGTGGTGGTGTTAACAGGATACTGGTGGACTTTAGATTGAAAAACTGGTGATGTGTAATTCTAAAGAATTTCTCACCCATTCAGATGACTCATTGGCAGTTCAACTTCGTAAGATATCATCTCCATCTTCTAATTGACAAAGATGTAGGGTGAATGTATTTAACAGTGCAGGCTTATGCTTGTCCTGGGGTAACTTTTAATAGTTAAAAGTTGAGACTCAAAAAGTGGTCAAAGTTAGATGATAAGTTACCTAGTTACCATGACAGTGGAAATGAAAATTGCAATTAAAGGTTGAGCTTCTTCCTGAATGTTTGACCCAAAATAATCCCACCAAGTATGGAAACCTCTTTAGAGAACAATATTCATGGGAATTTGTATGCCTCAGTTTTGTTTCCTGTCTATAATCTTAATAAGGCACTTCATTTTGCTCACTTGTAATATGCATATAATTTGAACAAATCTCATAAAGTTGTTGAAAGTATAAATTTCAATAATATACATGCAAAATACGACAAAGTGCAAAATTTTGCTGTTTAATAATTTAGTTGATTTTAAAAAAGAATGTAGTCCTCAAATTTTGCTCTTCTATGAAAATATGCTATTCCAATAATGTTATTCTTCAGCTTAAAACTTTATGCTAAAGGCTTTCATTCATTTTAGAGTAGTCTCCAAGATATTGTAATGTGGCCAATCAAAAAATGATTTGACCCATGTTTAGTTTCAGCCTTATGTCAAGCCCCTAAAGTCTTCCTAACACTGGTCAATTTTGGTTCCTCAAACTTATTAATGGTGATGATAATAGCAAACATATAGGCAAACAAATGTATAGACTTATAGACGTATTTCCCTATGCCTTTCCAAGCACTTTATATATATTAATACACTCAATTCTCAAAACAGCCTTATAAGGGAAGTTTTTTTGTCCTTGTTTCTATAAAGGACAGTGAGACACAGAGAGGGTAAGTTTCCCATGTTCAACACAGTTACCGAGTGACGGAGCCAGGCAGTCTGACTCTAGTTCGTGCTTTTAGAAAAGGATCAGGCCCTTTTCTGTAAAGGGCCAGATAGTAACTATTTTAGGCTTTTTGTGCCATATCCTCTCTGTTGCAACTGCTTCACTGGCTGGCTGCTTTAGCATGAAAGCAGCCATACCCAATATGAATGAGCAGTGGATGTGTTCACATAAGAACAGATGGTGGGCTGGAGTGGATCTGGTTTGCCGACCCCTACTCTTAAACATTATGTTCATTGCTTTCTTTGTTCTGTTTTTGAGTGTGGTGTTCCCAGATTCTTGGAACCCTCTTTTCTCCATTCTCTTTCGCTAATTCCTACTTCATTTTCAGTTCTCAATACAAATGAGAATTCTTCAGGGAAGCCTTCTCTGGTAGTTTCCTGGGGCTGCCATAACAAAGTACATGAACTACGTGGTTTAAACAACAGAAATTTTTTGTCTCAGAGCTCTAGGGGCTAAAGTCCAAGATCAAGGTGTCAGCATGGTTGGTTCCTTTAGAGGGCTGTCGGGAAATTTGTACCACATCTCCTGTCTTCTGATAGTTAACTGACAATCTTTGATGTTCCTTAGCTTGTAGATCTCTGTCTTTGTATTCACATGATATTCTCCCTGTGTGCCTGTCAGTGTCCAAATTTCCTCTGTTTATAAGGACACCAGTAAGATTAGGGGCCCACTCCATTCCAGTAAGCCTTTTCTTAATTTAACCAGTTAAAGCTGTGAAATCCTATTCCCAGATAAGATTACATTATAAAGTACTGGGTGTTGAGACAACATATGATTTTTGGGGGAACAGAGTTCCAGCCCATAACACCTCCCTTGGTTCTCTAAATTCTTAGATACTCAGCAACCATTTTTAAGTGAACAAAAGAATGAATACTGATTCTTTGATTGTGGTTGAAAATTTTTATGTTGGCTTTTCAGCATTTATTTATAAAATGTTAAGAACTGTAGCATTCCTTAGGCGTATGATGGATATTATTATATTTTTCAAAAGAAATTTATATTTGGTAATTTTTATACTTGATATATTTGAAGATTTTTGAAGATTTGAATTTTTAAAAAAATTTGAAGATTTATATTTGATAATAAAATAATTAAAAGATCATTTGATAGCTTTCCCCTCAAAAGTTGATATTAAAATTCAGTTCTTTCTTCTGTTTTTAGGCCTGTTCATTGACCTCAAAATCAACTGCTGCTAAGGCCTTCTGGAGTACTTTGCTCTTACTCTTCAAGCAGTACTCAGGCCATTACTCTCCTGTTAGTCACTGGATTTCTTTCACTTTCCTGAAACTCCTTGTTCTCTTCTGCTTGGAGACTTTCGAACATGCTGTCCCTCTGTCTGGAATATTCTTACTCTTTCCTTTGATTGGCTGACTCCTATCCTCAGTTTAGCTTTTTATCTCAGTTTAAATAATCAGTTCATCAGAAAATTTTCCATGTTAGATTATAGAGCAGTTTTCACACCTTTCTGTTTGAATCATACCTGTTTTCTTCACTCAGCTAAGCTCTTTGATAGGAGCAATGTCTGTTGGTACAGATTATTCATGGGTCTGCGTATTTTAAATTTTGGTGGGTATTGCTAAGTTATTTTCCAAATAGGTTATTTGACATTTTATTGTATATAGGAGGCCTTTCCCCCTACAGTCTTACCTCATTACAGAATAGCAATTTTTAATAATTTTGCAGGAAAACTGTCCTCATTTTAAAAACTTGTAGTTTTTTTAGTGAGATTGAATATTTTTTTCAGTTATTTATTGGCCAGTGGCATTTCCTCTATAGCATCCCAAATGCTTCATATATTAAGGATAGTATTTTTTTCCATATATATTTTTTTTTCACAGTTTTGTCTATACACCCTATGGTTTCTCTGCCTCCAGTTTTACATCCCTTAAGGCCATTCTCTGCCCTATAATCAAAATGTTCTTTTTAATATCCTGGTTGGTTCACTTTTGCCTCCCAGCCTTTGAACATACTGTTTCTTCTTCCTAGAAAAGTGGTTCCAACTTTTCAAAAATTTCCTGTAGTATTACAGGATATTGCGATTCTTTGAGAACTAGTGCTTCTAAAGATTCCCTTCCCTAATGACTTCGTGCCTTTCTTACTCTTTAAATTGTTCATTTAATTATCTCATCACCACACTGTAATCTTAGTGAAAGCCTTACAACACCATGTCTTCCCACTCCACCCTGCAGTATGGATTGTGGTGACCTTTCACCTAGGACAGTGCTGACATATAATGTACTCTTAATCTTAAAAATGTGGAATGAATCGTTAGTTATGACTGCTGAAAGTACTCTGTTGTTGGAAAGGAGCAGGTGCTTTGTGATATTTTTAGTCTGTTCCGCTTCTTCTGTTTTCTTCGCTGCATTTTAGATAATGAGATAATTGAGCTTGAGGAGCAAGGTGGAAGAACAAAGTCTTGTTCTTTTAGAATCTCAAAGTTTGACAGATGGTTCATGAGTTTTTCTAATGCATATTCATCTTTGTATACCAAATGATAAGGCAGTAAATTTAGAAATTTATAGAAAGTGTGAGGGTGTAGATAATTTGTTCTATAATTTTATATTTTTATTTTTGTTATTAAGAACTTTTATTCAGGGAATGGAACTTTATTATATGCTGAGTAATTTAGGTTGTTACTAAACTTGTGAGAATATATATAGTACCTAGAGCATCCTGATTTGAAACACCTAATCTATAGAAACGGAAATGGAAATATTTTTATTTCTCTTACTGTTCTTATAGGAAGTTCGTAAAGTAAATGAGAGCATCAAGTATAACCACCCACTGAGAAAATGTGTTGACACAATACTTAAAAAGGTAATTAAATAATATTCTCATCTACTTTCTTTTGAAATATAAATCTACATAATGTAATATTATAATAAAAGCATCAGAAAAGTATACAAACAGCGTATGATTGACATCTTCCAGCCTTTTCCATTTTTATGTTAACAGTAAATTAATAGTAATTTGTACATAAAATTTGTTATTATATGTTTAACATTATTTATTGGCAGTATGTTCCATTGAAATGTGTCTATAGAGATTATGTTAAATAATGTAAAATTATTGCTGTGTCACAGTGACGGAGATGGACCTTTATAGGTTGTAAAAATGTCATTAAATGTAGTCACTAAAGGCATATCTCCCGTAAGAAAATAAACTAAGTTCTCAATAATCACTTTTAAGCAGCTTTGTGCATGTTATTTTGTAAGCATATTTCATAAAATAAATATTATAAGATATTTAATATGTATATTTAAAAAGAAACTATACGATTAAGATTTTGATGCCTTAGTATTGAATTGGAGGTATTCAGTACTTCCAAAAACGATTATTCCATAAATGAGTTTCCCAGTTATCTTCTCAGCAACCATAGAACCACTGAACTATTCCTTTTCCTATGTTTATTTTTAAAGACTTGTATGTAGGTCTTTTTTTAATTCAAGTAGCATTGATTTAGGACATTTTAAGTTTTGTGTGTACATTATAGTTCTACTTCTTTACACCCTATACCATCCTCAGCACCAGAACTTATTTTCCAGCAGTTACGCATACAGTGGAACCCCTTTCCCCATTTTACCCTGTCCCTATTACTACTTTTTTCTCTGTATGAGTGTTTGTTTTTATTTAGTTTGGTTTATTCATTTATTTTGTTTTATTAGTTTTTTATACTCCACATATGAGTTAAATCATAAAGAGTTTTTCTTTATCTGACTTATTTCACTTAGCATAGTACCCTCCAGGTCTATCTGTGTTGCAAATGGCAAGATTTTGCCCTTTTGATGGCTGAGTAGTATTCCACTGTGTGTGTGCATGTGTGTGTGTGTCTGTACACATATACCACATCTTCTTTATCCATTCATTCATTGATGGGCACTTAGGTTGTTTATTGGCTATTGTAAATAATGCTGCAGTTTATAGGGGTACAGATATATTTTAGGATTAGTATTTTCTTATTCTTTAGATAAAATCCCAGAGGTGAGATAGTTAGATCATATGGTAGTTCTGTTCTTAATTTTTTGAGGACTCACCATACTATCTTTCATAGTGGCCTGCATCAGTTTACATTCTCACCAATCGTGTGTGAGGGTTCCATTTTCTCCACATCTTCACCAACACTTGTTATTTCTTATCATTTTGGTAATAGCCATTTTGATGATTTGCATTTCTCTTAATAGTGATGTTGAACATCTTTTCAAGTACTTGTTGGCCACCTGTATGTCTTCTTTGGGAAATATCATCTATTTAGCTCCTCTGCCCATTTTTCAATCAGATTATTCGTTGTTGAATTGTATGAGTTCTTTATATATTTTGTATATTAATCTCTTATTGGATATATCATTCGAAATTCTTCTCTCATTTGAGGTTGTCTTTTCACTTTATTGATGGTTTCCTTTGCTATATAAAAGCTTTTTAATTTGATGTAATCACATTTGTTTATTTTTGCTTTTGCTTCCGTTGCCTGAGGAGACATATCTAGAAAGATACTTGCTAAGAGTGATATCAGCATCCTGCCTATATTCTGGGGTTTTTATGATTTCAGGTCTTATGTTCAAGTTTTTAATCCATTTGAGGTTGAGTTTTATATATCGTGTGCAATTGTGGTCTAGTTTCTTTTTTTTCTTTTTAATTTTTTGCATGTGGCTATTCAGTTCTTCTCCTATGTTTTAAATCTGTCATACTAATCATTAGCTAGTGTTTCTTTTGACTAAGATGACAGTCATGAGAATCAATTCTCTAATCATTTATCTTATATTTGCTACCTTTTGAGACCTATTTATGGAGGTTAACTAATTTGCCCAAGTTCATAGGTGTATTAAATGATTAATAGGGTAGGTGACTCCACATCTGGAAAATATTTGCAAGAAAATTAGATATGCTTAAGAATGAAAGATTCTTAACAAAAGTAAAATTTTTTATCTTTTTTCAAATAAAATTTCTAAAAATCTACTTGTTCCTTTTAGTGCCCTATAGACTATCAGGAAAAAATGGGCAGGAACATGGATGATTATGAAGATTTTGATGAAAAGCATAATACCTACCCAAGTGAAAAAAGTCTGGTAAAACTACATAAACAGGTAACTTTATATAGCCTTTTTACCTTCTGATGATTTTAGTTAGATTTACTGCCCACAAAAAAGGAGTTTTGAGTACATGTATATCAGAAACTTCTTTGATCTTGTCCTTATCATTATTCTTGGAAGTGTTTTAACTTCCTGTTTCTTGACAGGAGTACTGTTGGCATTTGGGGAGGAGAATTATTCACTGAGCAAACTGTTACATATATTACAGAATATAACATCCTCAGCCCCACCCAGTAAATGCCATTAGCACTTCCCTGTTGTTGTGACAAGCAAAACATGCTCCATAGTGGGCAGTTGAATCACTGTTGTTTCAGAACACTGACAGGTATACCCCCTGCTGTGTTTTTTAGGTGATTTATTCAGTTCAGAGACATCGACGAACTCAAGTACAATGGCAGATTCTTTTGGAACAAGCATTTTATCTAGAAGATGTAGCAAAAAATGAAACAAGTGCTACTTGTCAGTTTGTTCATACCTTTCAATCGCCAGAGCCAGAAAATAGATTTATTCAATATTTTTATAATCCTACAGTTGGTATGTAATTTTTAATATACATTTCAAAGTTTGATGCTGATAATTTTCCTGATGGAAAGTGTATATTCTCACCAATGCAGAGTTGAATTATAATTGTGTTTTTTGACTTACACCAATTTGAGTTTGATGTTTCCTCATGATCAGATGCAGGTTCTGCATTTTTGGCAGGAATACCTCAGCAGTGATGTTGTGTTTTTCTCAGAGTAGGAGGCCCATAATATCAGTTTGTTCTGTTACTGGTGATGATTTGTTTAGGATGGTGTCTGCTTGTTTCCACCAGTATGTCTCTCTGCAATTATGTATCTTGTGTGGAGGGATTTCAAAACACTGTAAATACACTGTTGCTTCTTTATGGTTTTCCTAATCATTTTTTCTTTTTATCTTACAGAGTGGTACTGGGAATGTCTTTTGCGACCCTGGTTTTATCGGATACTTGCTGTGGTGTTGTCCATATTCTCCGTTATAGTTGTGTGGTCAGAGTGCACATTCTTTAGCACTAGACCTGTCTTATCCCTCTTTGCAGTCTTCATACAGCTGGCTGAAAAAACATACAATTATATTTATATCGAGGTCAGTTTATTTTATATCTGTCATAAATAAATGTCAGTTGTGGTTTAAGTTTAATCCTTAACTGTTGTATCTTTTCTCCACATATTTCTTCTAGTAATAATGAAAGCAGTGAAGTTCCCCACAGTGGTGTTATTCAGATTTCCAAAAATGAGCTTCATTATTTTACCCAGACTATAAAAACTAAGAACTGTATTTGAGGAAAGATGAAAAGATGCAAAATAGTGCACAATATTTTTATGAGAATATTTTGATCCTCTTTATGCCAGTGAAGCTAGATAAATTACAGTCTTCATGTGAAGAGTTGCCAAGGGAATGAGAGAACAGGCTCACTTCAGGAGGTAGATTTGAAATTTATGGATAGGATAGGGACTGATTAAGATCTAGATTTTTTCATAATTTCATTTTCTGAGGTGGTTAAAAAGCTGCTATTACTGTGTTTAAATTTTAGAATGTCAATAAATGTTAGTTGGAATGAAAAGATAATGCTTATAATAGTATATAAAGTTCTAAAGTCTATTAGTCTGAAACTGGGTTTTTGTTTTGTTTTTTTCAGATTGCTTGCTTTCTTTCCATCTTCTTCCTCAGTATCTGTGTTTATTCTACCGTGTTCAGGATTCGTGTATTTAACTATTACTACCTGGCTTCACATCACCAGACTGATGCTTATAGCCTTCTTTTCAGTGGCATGTAAGTAGACTGTGTTTAGAAACAAGGAAAATGTCTCCATTACATGAATGTCTCTTTTATTTCTTCTTGTTTATGGCTCTTTTACTAACACCTATATTTCTATGAGCTAGTTGCTTAGGTTTAAGTATTAATTAGATGCTTGTTGATTGGTAGCTAAATCCTGCTTGAAGTTTAGGGTTAAAATAAGTATACTAGATTAGGAAGGAAAAGAAGGGCATAGTGAGTCTGGATTTACCAATTAGAAGTCAGTAAATAGGTTAGTAATAATAGAAACATTTGAGATTTTAGAGACTTAAGTCTAGAAAGTGTTCTGAGAATCAGAAAAATACAGTGGTCTCACACTGAATTGTGGAGGACTAAGAAGATCAAAGAAAGGCAATGCCAAAGAATGCTCAAACTACCGCACAATTGCACTCATCTCACATGCTAGTAAAGTAATGCTCAAAATTCTCCAAGCCAGGCTTCAGCAATATGTGAACCGTGAACTTCCTGATGTTCAAGCTGGTTTTAGAAAAGGCAGAGGAACCAGAGATCAAATTGCCAACATCTGCTGGATCATGGAAAAAGCAAGAGAGTTCCAGAAAAACATCTATTTCTGCTTTATTGACTATGCCAAAGCCTTTGACTGTGTGGATCACAATAAGCTGTGGAAAATTCTGAAAGAGAGGGGAAAATTCTGAAAGAGAGGGGAATACCAGACCACCTGACCTGCCTCTTGAGAAATCTGTATGCAGGTCAGGAAGCAACAGTTAGAACTGGATATGGAACAACAGACTGGTTCCAAACAGGAAAAGGAGTACATCAAGGCTGTATATTGTCACCCTGCTTGTTTAACTTCTGTGCAGAGTACATCATGAGAAACACTGGACTAGAAGAAGCACAAGCTGGAATCAAGATTGCTGGGAGAAATATCAATAACCTCAGATATGCAGATGACACCACCCTTATGGCAGAAAGTGAAGAGGAACTCAAAAGCCTCTTGATGAAAGTGAAAGTGGAGAGTGAAAAAGTTGGCTAAAGCTCAACATTCAGAAAACGAAGATCATGGCATCTGGTCCCATCACTTCATGGGAAATAGATGGGGGAACAGTGGAAACAGTGTCAGACTTTATTTTTCTGGGCTCCCAAATCACTGCAGATGGTGACTACAGCCATGAAATTAAAAGACGCTTACTCCTTGGAAAGAAAGTTATGACCAACCTAGATAGCATATTCAAAAGCAGAGACATTACTTTGCCAACAAAGGTCCATCTAGTCAAGGCTATAGTTTTTCCTGTAGTCATGTATGGATGTGAGAGTTGGACTGTGAAGAAAGCTGAGTGCCAAAGAATTGATGCTTTTGAACTGTGGTGTTGGAGAAGACTCTTGAGAGTCCCTGGGACTGCAAGGAGATCCAACCAGTCCATTCTGAAGGAGATCAGCCCTGGGATTTCTTTGGAAGGAATGATGCTAAAGCTGAAACTCCAGTACTTTGGCCACCTCATGCAAAGAGTTGACTTATTGGAAAGGACTCTGATGCTGGGAGGGATTGGGGACAGGAGGAGAAGGGGACGACAGAGGATGAGATGGCTGGATGGCATCACTGACTCGATGGACATGAGTCTGAGCGAACTCCAGGACTTGGTGATGGACAGGGAGGCTTGGCATGCTGCAATTCGTGGGGTCGCAAAGAGTCAGACACGACTGAGCGACTGAACTGAACTGAAGACCAAAAGAATAATTTTTGCTAAGAGATTTAGCAGAATTTTAGAGAGATGGCTCCAGCTTGGGCTAAATTGCACAATTTATTGTTTGTCCATATTATTAAACTATTTACATTAGGTTTTTAGGGCTGGACTTTGGGAACTTCAAGAGGAATCAATATCTGAAGCATCTCTAAGACTTTTCTTTAACCTTTTTCCCCCAAATAATTATAGATTCAAAGGAAGTTGCAAATACAGTACAGAATCTTAGTAACCTTCACCCAGCCTCCCCCAATGGAGACATTTTATACTGCTGTTGTACAATATCAAAAGCAAAACTTTACACAGACACATTACTGTTAACTAGACCACAACAGACTTTATTAGTTCTCACTATTTTTTATACTTTATTCATTTGTGTGTGTGTGTATGTGTAGATTCCTGTAACCACCACCATAATCAAGATACAGAATATTATGTCACCCCAAAATAACTCCTCATATCACCTCTTTATATTCATACCCTCTCTTCATTGTCATAGCTTCCTGTTCTCCAGCTCCTTGTTTTGTAAGGTTCTCTTTTTATCTGGTCACAACTCTCCAGAAAGTAGGCATAGAAGGAACATGCCTCAGCATAATAAAGGCCATATATGACAAACTTACAGCAAACATTATCCTCAGTGGTAAACAACTGAAAGCATTTCCTCTAAACTCAGGAACAAGACAAGGGTGCCCACTTTTACCACTGTTATTCAACATAGTTTTGCAAGTCCTTGCCATCACAATCAGAGAAGAAAATGAAATAAAAGGAATCCAGATTGGAAAAGAAGTAAAACTCTCACTGTTTGCAAATGACATGATTCTCTACATAGAACACTCTAAAGATGCCACCAGAAAATTACTAGAGCTAATCAATGAATATAGTAAAATTGCAGGATATAGGATTAATACACAGAAATCCCTTGGATTCCTACATACAAACAATGAAAAATTATAAAAAGAAATTAAGAAAACAATCGCATTCAACACTGCAATACAAAGAATAAAATACTTAGGAATAAATTTACCTAAAGAGACAAAAGACTTGTATGCAGAAAACTATAAGACACTGATGAAGGACATCAAAGATGAACAAGTGGAGAGAGGTTGGCACAAAAATAGAAATATAGACCAAAGGAACAAGATAAAAAGTCCAGAGATAATTCTACACACCTGTGGGCACCTTATCTTTGACATAGGAGGCAAAAATACACAATGGAGAAAAGACAGTCCCTTCAACAAGTGGTGCTGGGAAAACTGGTCAGCTGCCTGTATAAGGATGAAATTAGAACATCTTCTAACATCATACACAAAAATAAACCTAAAATGAATTAAAGACCTAAATGTAAAACCAAAAACTATAAGACTTTTAGAGGAAAAGAGAGCACTCTGACATAAACCACAGCAAGACCCTCTGTGTTCTCCTAGAATAATGGAAATAAAAATAAACAAATAAGACCTAATTAAACTTAAAAACTTTTGCACAATGAAGGAAGCTATAAACAAGGTGAAAAGACAACCCTCAGAATGGGCAAAATTAATAGCAAACAAAACAACTGACAAAAATTTAAGCTCCTAAGTATATAAGCAGCTCATGCAGCTCAACACCAGAAAAACAGCCTAGACTAAAAGTGGGCAGAAGACCTAAACAGACATTTCTCCAAAGTGACATACAGATGGCTAATAAACACATGATAAAATGCTCAACGAAGCTCAAAATTATTAGAGAAATGCAAATAAAACTACAATGAGCTATCATCTGACTCCAGTCAGAATGGCTATCATCAAAAAGTCTACAAGCAATAAATGCTGGAGAGGGTGTGGAGAAAAGGGAACACTCTTACACTGTTGGTGGGAATGCAAATTGATATAGCCACTATGGGGAACATTATGCTGTGCTGCTGTACTTAGTTGCTCAGTCTTGTCCAACTCTTTGCCACCCCATGAACTATAGCCCACCAGGCTCCTCTGCCCATGGAATTTTCAGACAAGAATACTGGAGTGGGTTGCCATGCCCTCCTCCAGGGATCTTCCTAACCCAGGGATTGAACCCAAGTCTCCTGCATTGCAGGCAGATTCTTTACTGTCTGAGCCACCAGGGAAGCCTATTCCTTCTCCAGGGGATCTTCCTGCCCCAGGAATCAAACCAGGGTCTCCTGCATTGCAGGAGGATTCTTTACCAGCTGAGCTACCAGGGAAGCCTGGAAAACAGTATAGAAATTCCTTTAAAATCTAGGAATGAAGCTATGATACAACCCAGCAAGTCTACTACTGGGCATATACTCTCAGAAAACCAGAATCGAAACAGACACATGTACCCCAATGTTCATTGCAGCACTACTTAGAATACCTAAGACAAGGAAGCAACCTAGATGGCCACTCACAGATGAATGGATAAGGAAGTTGTGGTATATATACACAATGGAATATTACTCTGCTATAAAAAGAAATGCATTTGAGTCAGTTCTAATGAGGTGTATGAACCTAGAGCCTATTGTCCAGAGTGAAATAAGTCAGAAAAAGAGACAAATGTATATTAAAACATATACATGGAATCTAGAAAGATAGTACTGACAATCCTGTTTGCAGGGCAGCAAAGGAGACAGACATTTTGGACACAGTGGGGGAAGGAGAGCGTGGGATGATATGAGAGAAAAGCACTGAAACATACACATTACCAAATGTAAAATGATAGCCAGTGAGAAGTTGCTGCATAACACAGCCCAGCCCAGTGCTCTGTGACAACCTGGATGGGTGGGACGGGGAGGGATGTGGGAAAGAGGGGTCAAGAAGGAGGGGACATGTATGCCTAATATTGATTCATGCTGATATATGGCAAAAGCTGTCACAATATTATAATTATCCTCTAATTAAAAAAACAAAATGTAATAAAAAAAACTGAGCTCCAACAATTATTTATATCTGTAGTTGTCAGAGTTGACATAATGTGATACAACTTCAGATCTTTTATGTACTGAGTACAGTTTGCCTTGAGGATTGAGCTAAATTGCACAGAAGAGGCACATACAAAACCACTCTACAAATTGTTGGGATAAAGCAGTGGCAAACCTCACCAAAGGAGGCATCCTGAGGCTGGAGTTTTGTTTTGTAGGTGTTGATGTTTTTCAGGAAACTGTGGTATTAATAGAACTTTCAGAATGTCTTCCAAGTAAGGGCAGTTCATATTAAGAATTCAAAATACAAATAGATGAGAATAATGGAATGATCTGAAACATTCTCAGTGTATTTCAAGATAACATAAAATGTGTATTGCTGCTTTATTCTTATATATTGTGTTTGTTTATGCTTTATTGCAGGTTATTTTGCCGTTTGACTCCTCCTTTATGTCTTAATTTCTTGGGTTTGACCCACATGGATTCATCCATCTCTCACCAAAATACACAGCCAACTGCTTATACATCTGTAAGTATGGTAAAAAAGAGTTCTTTAGATTCATTATCTATATGGGATGCTATTAATTGTGAAATTTCTTTTTACTGCTGGCAAACAGATCTATTGCATTATTAGAATCTTTTAAAAAATTACTTGAACTTTCTTTTACACATTGTATATGTAGTTACTAATGACTGGGTAAAGGTGATATTGCTTTTGTTTTATTATAAACAAAATTTTTTGGTCCAGCTAAGCATATTCACAGACCTGACCTATAATAATATTAACCTTTATGTTTATAGTCTTAGTGTAATTGATGATTTTCAGTAATATTTATATAATATTAATTTCTTAGGAGAAAATAAGCCATATCAAGATATAATAGACACATAACATTGTATTATTTTAAGGTATACAACATAATTAGTATATGTATATATTGTGAAATAGTTAGCACAGTAAGTTTAGTTAACATCACCACACAGTCACAGGTTTTTTCCTCTTGTGATGAGGACTTAAAAATCAGTCTATTTAATGCTTCATTTCTACTTTTTTGAAAACTCCAAATTTATTGATATAGCTGGTTATGATAAACTTTCTAATGATGAAAAAGAATGAAATATATAGAGCTGTACTGATTTAACTAAATTTTTTTCTTGCTCCTTAGATTATGGGTTCCATGAAAGTTTTATCCTTTATTGCAGATGGGTTCTATATATATTATCCTATGTTGGTGGTAATTCTCTGCATTGCTACGTATTTTAGGTAAGAAACTTAACATTGCTTGTTTTTTCTTATATATATATATCCTGATCTGGATATCTTTCTCCTTAAAATTCTTTTAAATATTCACTGATTGGGTTTTAGTTGTTTGTTTTATTGTGGCTTTGGAAGTGCTGGGGGTAGTTTAAAGAGATTGCTTGAGTGCTGGATCAGGGTCTCCCTCCAAAGATACTTTCAAGAAAAGAGAGTTATTCTATGTATTTGGCCAACAAAGTGATAGGATTAATAATAGAATGTTAACTCTGAGTCCTGGCCTTTGGTCATGGCAGCCATTGTATCTTATAAAACACCTGCTTGCCCAGCTTCTATTTGGTAACATGTATTAGTCTTAGGGCTTTCCGCATAATAATTTTTGGGTTTCTGGGTGTTTCAGACCGTAATCAGCACAAAAGATCAGTTAAGGAGCAGTCGTAATCAGACAGTACATGGAAAGTACATGGACTACTCTTTTTATCAGATCAGAAAAATTGGTAGAAGCTTGGCAGAGATCTGACTCAAGAGGAGTTAAAAGACAGGTGTCCTTGGCTTCTAGCACCTTGTCTTCCTTCTTCACTGCTTCAGTGCTCCATGACACACCAAAAATGCTACTTAAAAAAATTTTATTGATAATAAGTTTCATCCAACCACTTTTCATTTAAATCTTTCAGTATAATTAGTTATTACAAATAGTTTACAAATAGCATATATTATTATACTGATATTCTAACACTTGGATATTGAGTAAAAAGACAAATATTATTTGAAATAAATTCTCTGTTGAATTTTTTTAAAGCATCTATATTTTATCTTATCATAAGTAAAGGAGCCAAAGGATTATAATTTAATATAAAACTTAATATGAACTGGTGAAAATGAAAGTCGCTCAGTCGTGTCTCTTTGTGACCCCATAGACTGTAGCCCACCAGACTCCTCTGACCATGGAATTCTCCAGGCAGGAATACTGGAGTGGGTTGCCATTCCCTTCTTCAGGGGATCTTCCTGACCTGGGGATTGAACCTAGGATTCCTTCATTGCAGGCGAATTCTTTACCAGTTGAGCTATCAGGGAAGCCCATGAACTGATAAAACAATATAATATTTTCAGCTTTTTTCTGTAAGGTAGGAAAGACAGAGGTTTATATTTATTATGAAAATGATGTGTTAAAAATAAGAGACCAATCATCCTTTGGATGTCCAAAACTAAACTTTTTTTATGTGCTTATTCATTTATAAACTACAAATGGAACATTAAGAGCTTGTGAATTATAAATCTTATCTCCTCATCTTAGTGGTTATCTTGGTAAGATTGGCATCTCTACTTAAGGTTAGCATCTTATTAGATTGACATATGCATCAAGGAATAGATGGATGGGATAGTGCCTTGTCAACTATAAAATTTTAATGTAAGGAATTGTGTCTAAAAGGAAAATTGTTTAACTTAAAAATATTTCTTTAAAAATGTTGTTTTATAATTAAGATAAACTTTGCTAGTTTTTTAAGGAGACAAACTCCTTAAAGTTTGTCTTTAAGGAAAAGAAAGGTCATATACCTTAATTATCAAATTATATTTTTATAATTTATATATATTATATGTGTAATATTATATATAATATAATATATATTTATATTTAAAACTATACTGTATTATAGGAATATTTGAAGAAATGCCTTGCAGGCATTTCAGCATTAACTTGACTTTATAGGTCAATTTTCTTTTGGAATGCTGCCGTAATAGTCTAATTCCTTTATTACTAGCACATAACCATACACAGAACTATTAATAATATTCAGACTTAACTGCCTAGAGCCTATAAAGCTGTTTGCTGACACTTTAGACAAAGCTACAACCTTTACAGAGACAATGATCTCATCCTGCAGTATAGTATTCCCACAGGTATATAAGGATGGTAGAGGAATATTTAAAGTCACAGAATTAGCATGACCATCCACCTGAAACCCCAATTTTACTCACTGGTAAGTCATACAAGCATTCCCTATATATTAAAACAAGCAGATAATTTATGAACTAGTCAGATTTTTACACATCACTGATGTGAAATGGGAGATCTTTACTTTTTCTTAATTGCTTCACTGTTTTCTCTTCTTCCTAACACACATGAATACACACACACACACACATACATACACACTCCTCCCTTCTTCCTCTCTCTGCCTTGCTTCATGTATGGTGTTCAGAATTCTGCCATTAAAAGTACATTAGAAAAAAGTTTGAAAACTAAGGTAGTAAAAAGAACTTGGTCTTTGTTTTGTTTTAGATTTAAATCCTCAGCTCTAAAATTTATTGATTGGCCTTTAGCAAAGTATTTAACACCCTTTGCTTCTGTTTCCTTATCTATAAAGTAATATTTATCTCTTAGAGTTATAGTAAGAATTAAATAAGAATAACTGTAAACTATCTGATGCATAATAGTAGTTTAACAGATATTAATCCTTCCTTCCTTATGTACCATATTTTCAGAGTATTCCTGTCCTGCACAACAATGAGGTTTAAAGTAAAAACCAGATAAGATATAAATGATTGCCCCCAGATAAGCTGTAATAATCAATTCTGAATTTATAGTAACACTGATTTAAATAGAATTGACTAGTTCTCCGGATTAACAAAACAGAACGTGAAAGTCAGTTTGCATAATTAAGACTTTCTAAGCCAAGAATATTCTGCACTTGTAAATACTGGTTGTGTATGTGTGTTAAAATTGCTGTTTGAATACCAGAAAAGAATAAATTGCTTTTGTATTATAGCTATTGCTTAGCATCCTGTTATAATAATCTTCTGAAAGTATGCTGTGGCCTGACTTAATTTGTGTCTGTAAGAAGTCGGGCTTTGGTGCATACCCTAGTCAGTGGAGCACTGGGCATTTAAGTTTCTTAGAAAGGGAAATAAGTACTTTTTGAAGAAAGACAAATGTAGCGCTGTAGAACTTGACATGATAACTAGAAATACAACAGAGGCTTCCAATTTAAACATTTACAGTATGAAATAATGCTTATCTTTTTGAAAATCTACTTTTATTAGCTTGGGAACTCGTTGTTTGAATCTACTTGGTTTCCAGCAGTTCATGGGAGATAATGATATGACATCAGACTTAGTTGATGAAGGAAAAGAATTAATTAGACGAGGTAAGATTTGTCTTTTAAAATAAATGAAGAGAAAGTACTGATTCAAAATACAAAATTAATGTTTGTATGATTTGAAACTTCTAATCTATCTTAAGACATTACAAATTAATGTGTTTTAGCTAAAATTCTATGGAAAGCCTTCACAACAAAAAAAATTTGAAAACATACATGGTTATTTCATCTGTCTTTAAGAAATTCTGTAGCAGAAATTGTTAATATGTCTGCAACTAAATAATACCCTTGTTTAGTATTGGAGTCATTTTCTTGTTTTCTTTGAAATAGATTTGTCAAATTGAATACAATATAAAACTCATTAAAGAATCACCATTAGTTTAATAATTTTTCATTCAAACCAAGGCTGGTTTTTAGAATGTAGTGATCATTAACAGCCAGTTAGAATGCATTGTGCTCTACTGGAATCTAATCTCAAAACTGAGTGTATCAAATTTCTTGGTGTTCAAGTGATGGTAGAATAGGAAGGAAAAGAAGAACAAAACTTGAGTTTGGGAACATTGGTTTTTAGGCATTCTTCCTCCTTGAGCATGGGGTTCTTTATGATCTTATTTAAACATAAACCCCAAATGTACTATGGCTCTAAAATATGCTAGTGTAGCCTTCACATGCTCTCACAGGAAGGTGGTGCCTAGTTAATGTAATAGTTCTGCTGTTTGCATTAATCAGACTTCATCTGGAGTATCATATCCAGTCCTGGATAAGATTTTCAAGAGTAGGACTGATAAGTCAGAAAGAATTTAGAGGAGGATAGGCAGAATGATGAGTGTGTCAGGTATATCTTATGGGAAAAAAGCACTGAGTATATAGCCAGAAGAGAGTAATGGCAAAAAAAAATCTTATGCAGAAAAAAATATCAATTTAATTTAGAAGACAAAAACGAAGAAAAAGAGAAGCTGCCTAGAAGCACATTTCAAGTCACCATGGGGAGAAGTTCTTCCTCACTGAAACTGTTTAGATAGAGCCTAAGAGCGATCTCCAGCAGAAGGTGGGAAGGTATTCTCTATGGAGTTAGGTGACCTCTCCGGTTCTTTCCAACAATAACCTATTACCTTTGACTTTGTAGTAATTTAAAGGAAATTGGTCATAGCCTGATACCTTTACTTCAGTTACTCTACATCTAATTAAACCATATTATACCAAATTTGAGACCACTTTTCTGTCTCTAGAGAAGAGAAAAAGGCAACGGCAAGAAGAAGGTGAAAATAGAAGAAGAGTAAGTATAGTACTTACTAACTTGCTATAACCTAAAGATTAATGGGAACTATCATAAGAATCTAATTGATTTTGGCTGAAAACAATGGGACAATGACATAGGATGTTTTTCTTTAGTCCTTTGTTTGCTAAGGCAAACTAACCTCCTTGAGAATTGAAAAGGCAAAAAGTGAGAAAAATCTAGTCATAGTCACTATAAATTTTCAGTACCCGAGTGTATCCATACTGGAGAAGTGAAGACTCAGGAGACATAATAGTTGTCTTTGTGTATTTTAGTGTATGTCATGGAAAGGGAGACTTGTTCTTTATTTCGGAAGGCATAACTAGCACCAAAGAGTGGAATAGAGTTCCCCTCTATGTGAAAACTTAGGGTTTACCAAAATTGGAACAGGATGATCAAACATAAATTTTTCACATCTTCTAATAAGAAAGCCAAATAGCATCTGGCATGACTATTTTAGAGTGAAACTCTGCACTGCATGGGTTCCTTTCAATTATAAGAATAATGAGTAAAATCCCAGTTAAGATTTTAGTGCAGTTAAGACACAATGCCACGTGAGTCATTACTTAATTATGTTTATCTACAACTTTAATTTTACTATCAAAAATGACTTTTTGGGTCTCTATGATTTGTAGAATCGTATTTGGGTAGAATAAAATTTTATTAACATCTTATTAATTATTTTGAGTTTCATAATCCTTCCATGGTCAAGATAACCTTACTGTAGTTATAATATTATTTTGACATTTTAGATGGAAGTCAATAACTTAAAATAATCATAGCTAGTAAAAATGTCTATAAATGTCTTCAAGTTAAGTTTGATGACTATTAAAATCATTTAGAAATAAAGGAAATTATCTATCATTTCTAAAGGTACTGTGCTAATTATACTGATTATCTGACAAATTCCTGATGAAAAAGAATTATATCAGTTATCACTGATGAATTATTTTCTGACTGTGTGTTCTCATGTTATATGTTGTTCGTGATTCTTTTCTAGGAATGGAAAGAACGTTATGGACACACTAGAGAAGATTCCACTAGAAACAGAAATGTTCATATTGACCCAAAAGAATCAAACTTCTCAGAAATGAGTACCAACCGATGTAAGTAGTTTATTATCTAGTTTTCTTAAGAAATTTTTTTTCTATGCTTGCTTGTCTTTATAGAATAATAAGTGAGGTTCTGCAGTGCCTTTCCTTTTTTCATCCCTCAGTATATGGGAGGAAGAGGAAAGTAAAATATGCATCAGGTAGGAGAAGGAGACATCTGGGACATCAAATGAATAGTTGTCATTATACTATCTAAATAATAGTACTTATCTCAGGCATATTTTTGGCAGGTATCGGTTTCTATTAACCTAGATATTTTTCAGGCTATTTGGTCATTTTTATAATAAATTACTGACTGACTCTTATGTGTCAGGTACTTTCCCAGGAGTATGAAGAAGACAATTTCCATCTTTGGTTTGCCCTTAATTGAATGAGGAACTGATACCAGGAAGAAGACATTGGCCAGTGGATTGAGTCAGGAAGCCTCCCCATATTCTTGATTTTGTCATATGCTTTTGGGAGAGTGACAAGAGACCTATTTGTGTGCAGGATCCAGCACTGAGTAGAAGGGAGAGGAGAGATACAGGGATGCTGAGAGAGTGTAAGGCTGCACACATGATGCTGAAGGACTCAGCTCAAGGGAGGAAAAGGAATTCTTCATTGGGAAAGGATTTCTGTTATAAAGAAATACTATTTAGGAATGAGTAGTACTTAGCCAGTTGAAGGGGTTTTTAGGCAGAACAAAGAATGTGCAACATGCGAGAACTTTTGGGGAAATGTAGATTTTCCTCTATGACTAGAACCTGAAGTATGAGAAGCTTGATGAGAGGAAAGGCTACAGAGATAGTTGGGAAACGTATTATCACACTTAGAAGTTTGGATTTTATCCCAAAGGTAAGATTTCAGTATGGAAAGAAGCATGCTCAGATTTTTGGTTTAGAAACATGAATTTGATGTCTATATAAAGTATTATTTCCAGGGAAGTGAGATACAACACAGTTTAGTGTCTGTTGTAGTAATGCAGTCAGAAAATGATGAGGGCCTTAATATACAATATTGGTTTTATGGAATAAATCAACACAACATTGTAAAGCAATTATCCTCCAATTAAAGATAAATGAAAAAACAAAAAAATGATGAGGGCTTAAAATAAGCATCCTTGAGATAACCCTGGAGATAAAGAAGAGAGGATGTGTTTGGATGAGATTTAGCATAAAAGAAATAATAGAAAGCTGAAGTTTCAATTAAAGCTAGGAAATAGAGGGATAATTCTACAAAGATATTTGGAAGCTTATCTTGGATTTGGACTTAACAGAGTGCAGAGATCTGGAGGGTATAGGAGAATGGTTAAGAGGAAACACAAAACCTTGGGATGATGAATTAGAACCTGGCATGTGGGAGGCAACCAGTATTTGCTGAATGAATGAGATAAATAGTGGAGGGCAGAGTCCAAGATGACAACATAAGGTAAGAGAGAATTGGCTTGCCTTAAATTTTCAAAAAGAGCTGTGTCATGGTTTGTTTTGAAGCTGTTGAGCTGCTCAAAATAACACTGTGAAAATTTAGGTTTTTATGGAGAAAACATCATTCATATAGGGAAAGGAGAGTTAGTTTTTCTAGATCTGTGCTGACCGAGGTGGTAACCATTAGCCACATATGGCTGTTTAGCATTTGCAGGGTAGCTGGTGCCCCATATTGAAATGATAATATTTTGGATGTATTGGGTTAGATATGTGAAAATTAATTTCAACTATTTCTTTTTACTTTTTAAATGTATTTACTAGTAAAAAGTAAATACAGGGCTTGCAGTTTATTTCTGTTGGACATTGCTTCCCTGAATTCTTGCCCTATGGAAAAAAGAGTTAGTCCTTTATTGCAGAGTTTGAGTTGATTGCATCTTAAAATCGTAGCCGAGAAATGAGATGTAACAGCCCCTGGATTCACTATGAAACCAGCTGAAACTTATTTAATTGTGAACAGTTTCACTGTTACGATTGCTGTTGTTGTTCATTCTCTAAGTCGTGTCTGACTCTTTGTGAACCCATTCACTGCAGCATTGCCGGTGCTTCCCGGTTCTTCACTATCTCCCAGAGTGTGCTCAAACTCATGTCCATTGACTCAGTAATGCCATCCAACAATCTCATCATCTGTAGTCCCCTTATCCTGTTGCCCTCAATCTTTCCCAGCATCAGGGTCTTTTCCAATGAATCAGCTTTTTCAATCAGTACTGAAGGTTCGGCTTCAGCACCAGTCCTTCCAATGAATATTCAGGATTGATTTCCTTTAGGATTGATTGGTTTGATCTCCTTGCTGTCCAAGGAACTCTC
Source organism: Bos indicus (assembly GCF_029378745.1). NCBI lineage: Eukaryota > Metazoa > Chordata > Mammalia > Artiodactyla > Bovidae > Bos > Bos indicus. The sequence continues at coordinate 38,055,738 of NC_091779.1, forward strand.
AAGAGTCTTCTCCAACACCATAGTTCAAAAGCATCAATTCTTCAGCGCTCAGCCTTCTTTATAGCCCAACTTTCACATCCATACCTGACTACTAGAAAAACCATAGCTTTGACTATATGGACCTTTGTCAGAAAAATGATGTCTCTTCTTTTTAATATACTGTCTAGGTTTGTCATAGCTATTCTTCCAAGGAGCAAGCGTCTTTTAATTTTGTGGCTGCAGTCACCATCTGCGTTGCAGTTAAATACTAATTCTGTTGCTGTAGCTGCTTCTGAGCTTAGACTACATACAAGGGAGAACTCTTCTTTCTTATTTTCTATCATATTATTAATCATTTAATATAATTTTGAGATAACCGTGTAGTTATCCTTTCTTAATACTGTCTTCACAATGAAAATTCAGATCCTTTATAATCTTGACTTTCTGTGTGTCCGTAGACTGTGACCCATAAAGACAATAGAAAGTGGAATTTTTTTTCTTCTTTTGCAGCGACATCTAAATATACCAGGGCTAATAACAGGACTGAAAGGGACCGAATAGAACTTCTTCAAGATGCAGAACCTTTAGATTTTAATGCAGAAACGTTCACTGATGACCCTCTTGAATCTGAATCAGGAAGGTAAGTTCCAGGTTGTCCTTTTGGCTCCAGTATTCCTCTGAAAATTTGATAACATTCTGACTTGATGAGATAAACATAAGGAAAATATTCATCTTTATTGCTAATGTAAAACATATTAAGCAACGTTTGATACCTTTTAACACCTGCTAATCTTTTATATTTTAAAAATTATATCATCCAGTGGTAGTAGTTGAAATTAGTACTTTCATAAATTATTACCAGTAGTATGATAAATAACAAAGAATTGAAATCATTTGGTAGAGTCTTAACAATATTTATATTCCTATTCTGACAATTCTATTTATGAAAGCCATCATATTTGGCAATAGTTACATAGATATGACTGGGTGGCACTGTATTCTGAGCACTTTAACAACAGTAATTGTGTTTTATGACTGTAAGTCCAATTGGAATTGAATCTAGAGAGGCTCAGTAACTTACCCAGGATCACACAACTTTTAAGTAACAAAATCAGGCATTTAAACCCCAGGACTCTGGCTTCAGAGTCTGTGCTTTTAGCTGTTATACCAAGTAGAAACAAACAAAAGTAAAACATCATGGGCATGAAGATATTTGCTTATAAATAGCAAGAGGAATATTCTGTTTATATTCAACAATACAGAGTAGTTATTAAATCCAAATTTCATGATGTGTTTTATATCTCTCTTTTCCTTTCTTTTTTACATCTCTCATCCTGCCATATGTGTCATATCATAGGCTGTAAAACAGTTGTTGGTTGATTTATAATTATAGGTAAATCTCTTTAGGATAATATCCTTGGAGAATAAGTTTCTGATTTCAGCTACTGAATAGATTTTACAGTTCTTAAAAATTATGTACCCACTTCCTTTTAATGTGTCCTTGTTTTTCTCTCCTTCTTTATTTTTGATGCCTCAGATCATTTCTTTATCCACCTTTCAGGTATCAGCCTGGTGGACGATACCTCTCAATGTCTCGCAGCAGAATATTTGATGATGTTTAAAGTCTATAGGAATTTATGGAGTAGCTAACCAAGATCAACAAACAAGTTCAGTCTTTATGAACATCTGTATGCTCTAGAATTAACTACTGAACTCCCAGTGAAAAGTGTCAGGATAAAAAAGGCACGAAAAATTAATCAGATCTTAGTGATAATGGCTTATTATTCATTGAATATCGTCTTTATTTCTAATAGGATTTGTTTCATACCATTCCTGAAATGTCTGTCTTAGAAGTATAGTTACAATGGAAGGATTTAATTCATGATAAAGATCAGTATATGTTGAAAACATGTAGTTCAGTTTGTTTCAGATTAATTTTTTCAGGAAAACTTGTTTTAAAGGTTCAAGGAAGCCATAGTTACAACTGACTAATATTATAGTTTTATTATTGTGATTTACATATTCTTTCTAAAAAATATGTTGATCCTTTATTTCCCAAAGAGATGGAGACCTCAATAATAACCATATTTACAAAACCCATGTCTTAAAACAAGGCTTACTTACCAGACATAACTGAATGTAGAAAGCCCTTTTTCAACACTGTATGCAAATTAGTTAGGTTTTTGCATGTGTATTTAAGACTATACTTCAACTAGTGTTTGTATCTTCAGCATGTGTGCTTTAATCAGGTGGTGAATTATTCTTTCAGTCTTTGGTAGTAACTGGAAGTTGTCGTATGCTTTTGGTATTGCTTTGTAAAAGATTTTTATTTCAGAGAGGAGTGTTCACCTTTACCATTTAGCATAGTGATTTAAGTGTTGATCATTCCATTCAAGGAGAGTCGTAATTTTTAATGGTAGATAGTGAGGTTTTGGTGGCTCAGATGGTAAAGCGTCTGCCTACAATGCGAGAGACCCGGGTTTGATCCCTGGATCGGAAACATCCCCCTGGAGAAGGAAATGGCAACCCACTCCAGTACTCTTGCCTGGAGAATCCCATGGATGGAGGAGCCTGGTGGGCTACAGTCCGTGGGGTCGCAAAGAGTCGGACATGACTGAGCGACTTCCCCTTAACAGCCAAAGAGTCCCACAAAATTCTCTACTGTTAAAAGGTGCCTGTTTATTCCTTTTGAAAAAGAATATCTGGTTATTCAAAGATAAAAAGTGAGTCCATTTACTGTTACTACTCACACTTAAATTGTGATTTATAGAAAACTACTTTAGAGTGGAGATATGTAAGAACTTGTTGCTTAAACATGTTACCATTTTAAATTGAGTTTTTAAAATTTTGTTTAAGCCAAAGTTAGGTATTACATTTTAAATCACCAGTGTTTTATGCACAGTGACTATAGTTCAGCACAACATTTTGCAAAAAGAGTTGTTTATGTCCCTGAAATATTTGCAACTCTTTGAGAATCCATACCATGGATTCACCCAGTGGTGACTGGGCCGCCCCATGGCCATCTTAGTTTCACCTGTTATCCTTTCGGTAGTGCTCATTTTCACTCTTAAGTATTCCAGTTTGAGGATGAATTATATAGTCACCTGACAATTTGATTATATGTTTCTTGAAGGTCATTTTTCCCTGAATCATAATTTTAAATGTTTTATTTCCCTCTTTTCTTAGTGTTATCACATAAATACGTTAGAAGCCACAGTTTTAGGCAGATACTGATAGTGTATCATCCTAATTATCTCATTTTCTTAAATTTTTATGATTTTTTTTTAAGATTAGACCCCCTTTAAAATAATTATCAGTCAATAGATTTTCCTCTCAATCAAAATTATATAGACTACTCATTTAAGAAGACACACACACAGCCTTTTATTGTGAAGCGTGGTCAGAGAGCAATAGGCCAGGAGCAGAAATAATTTAACACTGTAATTTCATGACTGACCATTGAAACCTTGGGCAAATCATGTAACCTTTCTGTGCCTCAGTTTCTTCATTTTCAAAATGAAGAGGATACTTGCTATTTACCTACTGATCTACCTCACAAAGCAGTTGTGAGGGTATTGAGTTGATGTTTATATAGTGGCGTTTAAAAAGACAAAATAAGTTGTTAGCTATGCTGGTTTTCCACACAAGTGGTATTTGAAGATATTAGATAGGAAACAGATCACCCCAGAAAGTGGTCCAGTTTCTTATTATTACAGAGAAGCTTACAAGTTCCCAAAGCAAAAACTCTTTCTGGAATAAGTAATCAAAATCCTGTGAAAATAATATTGTTTTATTATTTAGTCTTTGAGTTTACTTTGGAATATGTTCCTTAAGTATAATGTTGTTTCTCATAGGTTTTATCATGAAACTCAGATGCTATTGTAGAAGCAGAAAAAGAGAAGAAATGATCCAGTTACTTTTATAATTTATAATACTCTAAGATATATTGATAGAAATATGTAAAAGATGTACTACTTTATTATTAATTTTTAAAATGATTATAATAATTGGAGTGTATGTAATACTTCTATAAAACAGTATAGATCCCCTTTATGACTTTTGAGTTATTTCCAAAATAATTTTGGTTGTTTAAGTGATCCAGAGTATTCAATTGTTTAGGCAGAATTTGTTACAGGATTTCATATATGATCATATAGGAACATTACCTGGCTGGGTAATTTTGTGTTTAGAAGTTAATTATTTAATCCCTGAAGTCTTAAGAGTTTATTGCTGGGGAACTAAGTTAATATTTGTTAAGCAACTTTGTAAAAACTGTAATATGAACAAAAGTTTTCTGTTTTGAGAATATTACTAAAATGACATCTACTGCAAAACATTACTACTAAATTCATATACTTTACATGCAAAGTATATTTCTTGAAGAATTACTTCTGACAATTACCTTTTGAGTGTTTCTTATATTGTAATAGATTCCTATTTAAACTTTCTAAATTATTTTTCTAAATAATTATTAGAATATTCAGTAAGCCATTGCAGAAAATAACAATAAGTAATCTATTAATTTCATGGATCTGTAAGTTGCTATTAACTTTTGTTATTACATCAATAATTTGTTATTATTAGAACATTTAAAAAATCATTATTAAAATAAGACTAATTATTAGAATTTGTTCTCTTACCAAATGAACAGGGGCTTGGGAATAATTTCCTTATATTAGAGGCCCTTATTTCACAAGAGTCATAAGAACTAAATAACTTTCAAGGGTTTTCAGTTTATAAAGAATAGATCAGAGGATTGGACAATCAAAATTTTTTAAAATATTGCTGCCAATTTGTTTTTGGACACTACTATTTGATTAGATTATCAGTTCTTACATGTGTGCTGGTTGTATACTCAAATGAAATTAAACGTGGATAGGCAAGTCAATGTGTGTTTTTTAAAGTATATTTTAGAATATTAATGAAAGAATTCATTGATATACAACAGCAAACCTCATTTTTGTATATGTGTAGTAGATTTAGAGAATGTTCTTGATTTTTATGTAGATTACTGTTTTAAAGGAAAAATAAACTCTCCATAATTTTAATTCACACTGTTCAGTAATGTGAGTTTTATATTTGTGATTTGTGTGGGCCATGCCTGAAAATCACAAGGATAAATATATTTGCACTAAGAGGCAGAACATATCCCTGAGAAATCTTAACGTACTTGAATTTCCAAAGTGTAATGGATTGTATTTATTAAATCCTAAATGTTAATAAGTCAATGGATCGAGACTTTTATCTTTCCTTTCTTTTCTCCCTTTCTCCTTTCATTCCTTTTATACCTTCTTTCCTCTCTGAAGCCTGTCTTTATAGTATAGCTTATAATGAGCTGACATGTTTTTCTTCCGTTTGTTTGGTGTATACGGTTGTTTTTGATGGTCAGTACACTCAAAAGGTAGTAGTTCTGACTACAGATCCCACTACTTGAATAGCAGTATTGCACTTAAAGTAGTACAACAGATTTTGCTAGACAACTAAGCAACATCTGGATATAAATATGAGGCGTGCTAGCTCACTGTGTTGTCTTTTTCGCCACTAAGTAGGACACTTCAGTAAAATGAAATATTCTCAGTGTAGATGTTTTAGCATAAAATTATATTTCTAAAACCAGTGATTATTAAAAACAAGCAAACAAACTCCAAACATTAAAAACCTTGAGACCTCATTTTATGAAAAGGAATTTATAAATAACATACATCGTTGTCAAAGTTTTCATTAGAAGAGGTTGAAACAATGTAAGAGTGTTACAGGGAGCCTTCTGAAATATTAATTCCCTTTGTGTGGGTTACTTCTTTTCAATTCAATGACTTATTTTTCTGCTCAGAGACCTGGAAGACTAGGCAGTGTTATTCCCTTTACTAACTCCTGGAGACCAGGTCCTGTGAGCCGTCTCTACCATCAGAGCAGCTATTAGCCCTGCCCCATCCCCAGTCCTATTGCAGTGGGAACATACCACACCCCTAATTCCTTTTATGTTCAGCTTGGTTTTCCTAACATTTTATATCCATTGTGGTAGATTGAAGCCTCATCACAATTTTAAATTTGTTAATGAAACAAGAATAATGGCATGTTCCTCTTCTCATCGATATCCTAAAAGACTTTTGTTTTTAACACACTCCCTGGAGAGAATTAACCTTTTTTTCTATGAAAATCTTTTCTTTTGTGATTATCCTGATCTCACATCATTTTGCAAAAGGAGATTTTTACTGTACTTAGTGCAAAAGAGTAGAAAGAATGATTTACTGTGGCAGACATATATATAAAGTCATAATTTGTTAATCTGACTGTACAACACCATTTTGAGTTGGTATTATTGACACAAATCTTATCAGTCTAGTCATTTAGAGCTGTATTTCGCAAAAGAATGCTGGCTAGCATCTTCCCTACTTAGTACACCAAATTGTAGGGGAGAGACTATGTATTTTTTTTTTTTAAGCAATCCAATGGATTTGTTTTTGTCCATATTTTGTAAACAACTTGAAGAACTTTTCTCATTTCGCAGATAGAGAACATGTGGACCTGTCTTTTAAATAATTGTAATCTAATATATATATTTATAAATTATAGCATTGGAAAAAGAGCTCTAATAATGATGTTGTTACTTCCTGGTATTTAATTTTTATAAAATGTTTTTGTAAATAACTAATTGTAGTATTGCTTTTAAGTAGTTTTAAAATCTTTCTAAAATAAGTTCTGCCCAGGACTTATTTCCTATTCGAAAGTTCAGTAGTCTAGTATGAGTTTGAAATATTCCTACATCTCTTCAGTATCTTTTTGTATATACCAGTACTCAAGCAAAGTATACCAAAAGCCTAAGTTCTGTGTTGCATTAATAACGTACTTGTTATTTATCTTATTCAGTGGATTAGGTGAAGTAGAGAGTAAGTCTTTTCAAATGTGCATCTGATCATAAATTTCAAAATGTTTATTATGTTCATTTTTGGTGCATGATGCCAAATTTATCTTTAATCAGCCACTACTACCTGGTTGTTGTTCAGTTGCTATTAATAAGTTGTGTCTGACTTTTTGCAACCCCATGGACTGTAGCCTACCAGGCTCCTCTGTCCATGGAGTCCTCCAGGTAAGAATACTACCTGCTATGTAATGGCAAATGTTTCCCTTTCTGATCAATGGGTTGTAGATATAACTATTTTTCTCTGCAGATTCTCACTAAATATGTATTTGAAAAAAACCTGCAAAGTGCTACCTGTAATTAAGTTAGCATCTTTGGCCTTATCTATGCATAATGTTCTCTCAATTTGGTTTTGACAGACTCATGGACTTGGAATTGCTTTGTAGTATTTTAACTTATTGTAATGTAATGAATTTTTTGAGATGTTTATTTGATTAGCTGTTAAAATGTAGGAAATTATGTAGCTTTGCATGAAATAAAGTACATTTCTATAAGTTACTAAGAACTTTGCTGGTCATTTATGTGTTTTCCGTCAACCATCTTTGAGATTATACTCTTTTTAGTAAACTAAGGCTTTTTTTGTTCCTTTCAAATTATTAACAGGTACCACAAAAGAAATGTTTTAAGATAAATAACTAAATACCTATACTTTAGGCTCCACCTTACTTCCTTCAGTGAAGTTGAAAACAGGAAAATCAATGAAACCAAATACTGAGTGTTTGAAAAGATCAATAAAATTGATGAAACCCTAGCCAGGCTGACAAAGGAAATAGAGAGTTGCTTTCCCATATACCAAAAATAACAATGGAAATTTGAGATTAAAAACAACATCATTTACATCCGTCCTAGTTAATACAGTAAGAAGAAAAGGAAATAAAAGATATGCAGTTTTGGAAGTAAGAAATAAAACTTTGTCTGCAGATCATATGATCATCTATGTAGCAATCTAAAAGAACTGGCTAAAAAAATGAAAACAAAAAACAACAACAACAAAAAAACCTAGAATGAGTAAATGATTATAGCAAGTTTGCAGGATATAAGGCTAATATAAAAAAGTAAGTCCTTTTCCCTTTTACCAGCAATGGAAGAGTAGAATTCCAAATTAAAGATAATACCATTTACATTAGCATCCCCTAAAATGAAATACTTAGGTATAAATTTAATAAAATATATCTAAGATCTATATGAAGAAAACTACAAACCATTGATGAAAGAAATCAAAGAACAGAATAAATAGAGATTCCATAATGAGCAGGAAGGCAGGAAGACCCATTATTTCCAGGATGTCACTTCTTCCCAAACTGACCTATTGATTCAATGTAATCCCAGTTAAAGCCCCAATAAGTTATTTTATGGATATTGACAAACTGATTCTAAAGTTTATATGGAGAGGCAAAAGACCCAGAAGAGTCAACACAAACTGAAGGAGAACAAAGTTGGAGTACTGACACTAGCCAATTTCAAGACTTACAATAAAGCTACAATTATCAAGACATTGTGAGATTGATGAAAGAATAGACAAGTAGACAATGAAACAGAACAGAGAGCAGAAATACACCCACATAAATATAGTCAATTGATCTTTGACAAAAGAACGAAGCAATTCAGTGGAGAAAGGAGTCTAACGAATGATGCTGGGACACTGGACATCCAAATGCAAAAATAATGTAGACACTAACTTTACACCTTTTACAAAAATTAACTCAAAATAGTTCATAAACCTAAAGCACAAAACTTCTGGAAGATAACATAGGGGGAAACATAGGTAAACATGGGCTTGGCAGACAATATATATATATCACACAAAAATGTGTGTATATATATATATGTACCCAGAGATGTACAGGAATCGGATTATTCATATAATTTCAACCATAGATAATTCAGTCAACAGAATAGGTTTATTTATTCAACATGATGGATATGTGCATAAATAAGTGGAAGTGATTAATTATTAATACAACTATGTAACAACATGGATGAAACAAAGATATTGTGGATCCAAACAAGTCAGACATGAAAAAATATAGTATGATTCTGCTTATATGAAGTTCAAAAAAAGATTAAATTGTAGAGTTAAAAAATGAATGCTTTGTAGTAAGATCATAAAGTGAAAAACAAGACATTACCATACATATCAGGCTATTGCTTACCTTTAAAGAGAAGGAAGGGATTAGTGACTATGATCAGCACAAGAGAAACTTCTGGATTGCTACCTGTGTTCCCTTTCTTGGGTGGTGGTTTTACAGGTGTCCACCTGGTAATGAATTGCTAAACAGTACATGTATCTGGTCCCATCACTTCATGGGAAATAGATGGGGAAGCAGTGGAAACAGTGTCAGACTTTATTTTTTTGGGCTCCAAAATCACTGCAGATGATGATTGCAGCCATGAAATTAAAAGATGCTTACTCCTTGGAAGGAAACTTATGACCAACCTAGATAGCATATTAAAAAGCAGAGACATTGCTTTGCCAACAAAGGTCCATCTAGTCAAGGCTATGATTTTTCCAGTGGTCATGTATGGATGTGAGAGTTGGACTGTGAAGAAAGCTGAGCGCCAAAGAATTGATGCTTTTAAACTGTGGTGTTGGAGAAAACTCTTGAGAGTCCCTTAGACTGCAAGGTGGTCCAAGCAGTCCATCCTAAAGGAGATCAGTCCTGGGTGTTCATTGGAAGGACTGATGCTAAAGCTGAGACTCCAATACTTTGGCCACTTCATGCAAAGAGTTGACTCATTGGAAAGGACCCTGATGCTGGGAGGGATTGGGGGCAGGAGGAGAAGGGAACGACAGAGGATAAGATGGCTGGATGGCATCACCGACTCGATGGACATGAGTTTGAGTGAACTCTGGGAGTTGGTGATGGACAAGGAGGCCTGGCGTGCTGCGATTCATGGGGTCGCAAAGAGTCGGACACGACTGAGAGACTGAACTGAACTGAACATACTTTTATGTGTGCTTTGCTATGTATACATCTTCTTTTATAATGAAGTTTAAAAATATAGAGATTTAAATCACATAGCTTAAAAGTTGAAACTGGAAGAAACTGTTATAGTGTTCCAAGGTCATGATAATATTCAGGAGGAGTAAAGATGTTGCTTTAAGCTAGATTTTCAATTGAGGATACATGCTACAGTCTTCTTTGGTAATCATTAAAAGAACAGAAATAGGATATAGCAACAAATAAAGGAAAAATTAAGTGACAAAAATTTTTAACTTAAAACAGGAAAAGAACAGAAACTACCTAAGACTAGAACTTTTTGTTTAGAAATGCATACCTAGTTGAGAAAACTATAAGTAAAGTCATGGGAAGTGATTTAATGTAGAAATCAGAGTATGCTTCTGATAGGGATGGACATTCAAAGGTATCACTCAAAACCCTCTGGGTTACTATGGGTAATGTTTTGTTCCTTATATGTGGGCATTTTGTACAAGCATTTTTCTATTTATACTTACCTACTATACATTTGGGGGCTTCCCTGGTGGCTCAGACAGTAAAGTGTCTTCCTGTAATGCAAGAGACCTGGGTTCGATTCCTGGGTTGGGAAGATCCCCTGGAGAAGGAAATGGCAATCCACTCCAGCACTCTTGCCTGGAAAATCCCATGGACAGAGGAGCCTGATAGGCTATAGTCCATGGGGTCGCAAAGAGTCGGACATGACTGAGCGACTTCACTTCACTATACATTTATATTTTATGCACTTTTTTGAATATGTCTATATTTCAAACTGTAGAAGTTCTGAAAAATCTGTAAATCACATTAATAATCGAAAGAGTAAAATCACATCTCAAATAGTTGCATAAAATACTTTGATATAATCAACACATATTAAAGTTACATTTTTTAAAAAGCATTTTTCTGATAATGTATATCTGCATGCATACATAGAGACATGTATATGTGTAAGAACCTAAAACTACTGCAAAACAGTCTTGAGAAAGCTGGAGGAATTTTACTCCCTGACTTCAGACTGTGCTACAAAGTTACAGTAATGAAAACAGTATGGTACTGGCATAAAAGCAGAAATAGATCAGTGGAAAAGACTATTTAGCGCAGAGATAAACCCATGCACTTATGGTCAATCTCTGACAAAGGAGGCAAGAATATACAGTGGAGAAAAGACCGTCCCTTCAATAACTAGTGCTGGGAAAACTGGGAAGCTACATGTAAAAGAATGAAATTGTAATTTTTTCTAAGACCATATATAAAAATAAACTCAAAAAGTATTGAAGACCTAAATGGATGACTGGAAACCATAAAACTCCAAGAAGAAATCATAGGAAGAACATTCTTTGGCATAAATTGTAGCAATATTTTTTTGATATGTCTCCTAAAGCAAAGGAAATAAAAGCAAAAATGAATAAACGGGACCTAATTAAACTTAAAAGCTTTTGCACAGCAAAGGAAACCATAAACAAAAAGACAGCCTACAGTTTGGGAGAAAATATTTGCAAATGATGCTATTAAATACCAACAAGGGGTTAATATCCACAGGTCATACAACTCAACATGAAAAAAAAAAAAAGCAAAACCCAAACAACTCAATTAAACAATGAGCAGAACACCTGAGTAGACATTTTCCCAAAGATGATATATAGATGGCCAACAGGCTCATGAAAAGATGTTCAACATTGTTAATTACAATGAGATATCACCTCACACTTAGAATGGCTATCATCAAAAAGAACACAAGTAACAAGTATTGGCTAGGATGTGGAGAAAAGGGAACACTTTTAACATTGTTGGTACATAAATTTATGCAGCAATTGTGGAAAACAATGGAGGTTTCTCAAAAACTAAAAATGGAACTACCATATGACCCAACAATTCCACTCCTGGGAATTTGAAACAATACACACACCCCAGTGTTCATAGCAGCCTTATTTACAATTGCCAAGATATGGAAGCAACCTAAGAGTCCATCAACAGATGAATGGATAAAGACGATATTCTATATACATACAACAGAATACTACTCAGCCATTAAAAAGAATGAAATTTTGTCATTTGCAACAGCATGGATAGTCTTGGAGGATATTATGGTAAGTGAAATAAGTCAGGCAAAGACAAATAATGTATGATATCTTTTACATTTGGAATCTAAAAAAGAACAAAGTAGTGAATGTAACGACAACAAGCAAATAAAAAACCAGACTCATAGAAAACAGACTAGTGTTTACCAGTGGGGAGAGGAAAAGAGGGAGGGGCAATATAAAAGTAGGGGATGAAGAGGTACAAACCATTATGTAGAAAATAAGCTACAAGGATACATTGTACAATACAGAAAATATAGCCTATATTTTATAATAACTATAAATGGAGTATAACTTAAAAATTGTGAATCACTATTTTATACTTTATTTTATATATTTTATATGATGTGCATATGGCACATCAATTGTATTTCAGTTAAAAAATAATAAATGAAAAACAACTGAAAAACATTTTTTCTGATAAAAGAATACATATATATATAGACATATATGTATAAATGAATGCAAAATTACTGCAGATGTCATCCTTTATGCTATAATCTTTACCTTTAAGACCCAGAGAAAGCCAAGAATACCTACCATCACCACTTCTATTAACATTGTATGTTCCATAATCATAAGAAGAGAAAAATAAAAGGCCTAAGAATGAGAAGGTTTTATTTACTCTGACATGATTATGTATGTGGAAGATCCAAAAATACACAAATTATTAGAATTGATAAGAAAGTGGTATCTCTTAATATGGTGTTTGGGGCCCCTGAACCCTGGTTAGTTCAGAGACTCCCCAGTAAACCCAATCCTTAGACTCATATTTATTTAAAAAAGGGAGATGGTGAGTGAGATGGCTTACAGTGCTCATTAGTGTGAGGATTATAATCAAATAATGGAAATACCAAGCAAAATGCTGCCCCACAGAAGATTCTTGTTATTTGAGAAACACCAAGTATCTGCATGGGTAAGTTGATCCTCTTCCTCCAGGTCCTTATCTGGAAGTCATTTCTGAGGGAACACCCCTGCTTAACTTTTCTTCTTAGCACTTAGCACTATCTAACATACTGTGCTTGGTTGCTCCGTCATGTCTGACTCTGCGATCCCATGGACTGCAGCCCTCCAGGCTCCTCTGTCCATGGGGTTCTCCAGGCAAGAATACTGGAGTGGGTTGCCATGCTCTCCAGGGTATCTTCTCAACACAGGGATTAAACCCAGGTCTCCCTCATTTACTGTCTGAGTCCCTAGGGAAGGGGATTCTGCCTGGCCAAATTCTGAAAACCATCAGAACTTAGCACTATCTAACATACTATGCTATTTCTCACCTCTTTCCTCAGACATAAGCTCCAAAAGGAATCATTTTTGTTTACAGAACCACTTGTGCCTGACCCATAATAGATACTCAATTTGTGTTGAATCAGTAGATTAATTTACTCAGTTTCCATCCTGCCCTGATCTGAGCTAATGCATGATATTAGGTACTGGGGATTGTTCAATGGGCTATCAATAGGAGGAGCCTTGTGACATCTTTTAAACCTCACAACATCTTTGTCTTTTCCCTGTGGAGGGAGTGAGGGCTGGAGATTAGATGTGTGTGAGTATTAGAATTAGTAAGAAAGGAGAGAGGTCCAGAAAAGGGGGCATGGGAATACCAAAGGAAGACTTCTGGTATTCTGAGTTGGCATTTTGGGCCAGTGCTGCTCAGAGTGTCACTTGCCCACTTTGAAGAGGGACTTATCAGTGTGATTTTTGTAGAAACTCTTCAGCCCTGGATTTGTAGGCAGGGTTTCTCAAAACTATCCCACATGTTACTTTAAATGTTTTTTAAAACTTAATGAAAGCCTCCCAACTGATTTATATGAAATTGATAGTAGCATACAGACAGAATCATTATACTAACTGCTAGACTAATTAGATTGTGTCTATAGGGCTTCCCTGGGATCTCAGGGGTAAAGAATCCTCCTGCAATGCAGAAAACACAGGTTCAATCCCTGGGTGGGGAAGATCCCCTGGAAAAGGAAGTGGCAACCCAATCCAGTATTCTTGCCTGGAAAACCCAATGGACAGAGGAACCTGGTGGGCTACAGTCCATGGGTCATGAAGAGTCGGACACAACTTAGTGACTAAATAACAACAACTTTCATAATACCTAGTGCTTTCCTTTGAAAGACTTAACATCTTATTTTTTAATCTGTTATTTGTAATGATTTGTAATATCTCTCTTTCCAGTCAAACTGCCAGCTCCATGAAGTCAAAAGTCATGTTTGCCTGCCTCGCTATCAGTCCACAGAGTGTACCATAGTGTACAGCATTTAATAGATGATAAACAACTGCCTAAAGCTCAACATTCAGAAAACCAAGATCATGGCATCTGGTCCCATCACTTCATGGGAAATAGATGGGGAAACAGTGTCAGACTTTATTTTTCTGGGCTCCAAAAACACTGCAGATGGTGATTGCAGCCATGAAATTAAAAGACGCTTACTCCTTGGAAGGAAAGTTATGACCAACCTGCTACGTCATTTCAGTCGTGTCTGACTCTATGTGACCCCATAGACGGCAGCCCACCAGGCTCCCTCGTCCCTGGGATTCTCCAGGCAAGAACACTGGAGAGGGTTGCCATTTCCTTCTCCAATGCATGAAAGTGAAAAGTGAAAGTGAAGTCGCTCAGTCGTGTAAGACTCTTAGCGACCCCATGGACTGCAGCCTACCAGGCTCCTCCGTCCATGGGGTTTTCCAGGCAAGAGTACTGGAGTGGGGTGCCATTGCCTTCTCTGATGACCAACCTAGATGGCATATTAAAAAGCAGAGATATTACTTTGCCAAAAAAGGTCCATCTAGTCAAGGCTATGTTTTTTCCAATGGTCATGTATGGATGTGAGAGTTGGACTGTGAGGAAAGTTGAGTGCCGAAGAATTGATGCTTTTGAACTGCGGTTTTGGAGAAGACTTTTGAGAGTCCCTTAGACTGCAAGGAGATCCAACCAGTCCATCCTAAAGGAGACCAGTCCTGGGTGTTCATTGGAAGGACTGATGCTGAGGCTGAGACTCCAATACTTTGGCCACCTCATGTGAAGAGTTGACTCATTGGAAAAGACTGTGATGCTGGGAGGGATTGGGGGCAGGAGGAGAAGGGGATGAGAGAGGATGAGATGGCTGGATGGCATCACTGACTCGATGGACGTGAATCTGAGTGAACTCCGGGAGTTGGTGATGGACAGGGAGGCCTGGCGTGCTGCGATTCATGGGGTCGCAAAGAGTCGGACATGACTGAGCGACTGAACTGAAACAACTGCTCCACTATCAAAAGATCAAGATTTATGGATACATTAAACCAAAGTATAAATCTTTCTTGACTAGGATTTTGCAGTTAATGAAACCCTTTGAAATTGTTCCAGATATAACTTGGAAAATTATCCTCATTCAGTCATTGAATTCAAGAAGACTCCTTGCACTATTGCTTTCTGGCCTTAAGCTGGCTATCTGCTTGTTTTCCCAATCCAATCAGAAGATGCTCATCTACCTACTATAGCCTAAACTGACTATGCATTTGGTCATATTTATTCTCCCTATTCATAACCTCATGCTCTTTTGGAAGAAGCTTACTGTACATGTCTCACTGATGAAATGTCAGTTTCCTCTTATTTGCTCCCAGTAATTATCAGTAATCATCCTCAGAGGAAGGATTTTCTCATTGAAACAGAAGTTTCAACACCATTTGTCCCAACATTAGTTCATTCCATCTTCTTCTTTCTCCTGAAACCAATTTTAAATATACTTGAACCATTTAAATATATGTGAATGGTGATATACCCTGTGTCCTTATGTATTTAGGGTAAATGCATGTTTGCCTTCTGTCTACCTCCTGAACTGACATTCTCAAGCCTGGCTTCATATTAGAATCACTTGAGGAACTTCGAAAGTATACTTATGTCTGGGTCCTATTTCAGAAGGTCTTATGTAGATTACTTATGGGGGAGTCCAGGCAAAAATGTATTTGTACAGCTCCCAGGAATTTCAGTCCACAAGGTAGAGACTCTCCCTTCTTCAACCACGTCTCTGTTTCCCCCAGCATCACTTACCAGAACACACAAGGCAGGGCTCTCTCCTCAGGGTTTTCTCTAAATGTCAGGCCTCTTTAGCAAAAGGAGGTCAGAGTTGACTGCAGCTCATTCAGTTTGTCAGCCTGATTCCTGGTCTTGAGAACTAGGAATCTCACTTTTCAGCCAATTTGTCTTGAGATTTTTAAGTGTAGAATCCCTTCAGTTCAGTTCAGTCGCTCAGTCGTGTCCGACTTTCTGCGACCCCATGAATCGCAGCACGCCAGGCCTCCCTGTCCATCACCATCTCCCGGAGTTCACTCCCTTAGGTGGGGGCATTTCTCAAATGCTGTATAAATTAGCAAATGTTTAAACATGAAAACAAAGCCCCAATAAAGCAAAGTAAAACCTCAAGTGAAAGCTGACACAGGATATTACTCCTCACCAGGGTTTTCAGAAACTATCACAGAAGAAGCCCTTGGGATGAAGAGAAATATAAAGTCCTCATTCACTGGCTCTTAAACAGGAGTCGCAGGTGAACAGTGGCTTTCTTTTTGGAGAATTTGCTGCCAATGGAATGTGAAGACATCTGTTGGCCCAACAGTTGAAAGCAAGGGACCAGCAGATGTCACTGGCACATGGCTTTTAGAGTGGTGTGTCCAATAAAAAAAAAAAAAAAATGCTT
Source organism: Bos indicus (assembly GCF_029378745.1). Taxonomy (NCBI): domain Eukaryota; kingdom Metazoa; phylum Chordata; class Mammalia; order Artiodactyla; family Bovidae; genus Bos; species Bos indicus. Next base: position 38,072,344 of record NC_091779.1, read on the forward strand.
GAGTTTATGAGACTCTGTCATCAAGGAAACAAGTCCTACACACAGGTACATTTGAGAGCAAAGTTAGCATAGAATTGAAGGTAATACCCAGCATCCTGGATAAGCTTCAGTATTCAGCCAGTAGACAGCGAGTAGAGACACCAGCCATAGCTGGTAACATCACCCAGAGCAGGAAGAGCATTAAATGATGGATACCATTTAGATTAGGGGAAGAATGGCAGAAGGAAGAAAGCTAGAACACTCTAAACACCAGAAAGAATTGTAGCCAAGACAAAAACAGGGAAATGAATAAATGTGGGCTTATCATTTAAAGAAATTGCTAAGTAGTTCTCCAACCTTTGGCAATATGGACATCCTTGCCAACATGGGTGGTGTCAGTCTTTTTCACTTAAAACTTTCTGGTGAGGGTGAAATGGTACCTCTAGTTTCAGTTTTCATTTCCTTTATGTCCAATGATGTTAAACATTTTTCTGTGTGTTAACAGCTGTTTATATATCTTCCTTTTTGAACTGTCTGTTCCTCTTTGCTCTTTTTTTTTTTGGAGTGATCCACACATTCAGATCCAGAAACCTCTACCATAGAGGAGGTCATGTTGGTCCACCTCTTTCCTTCCCCCTTACCTTGTAAAACAGAAACAAACAAAGAAACAAAAAATAGCCCAGTTTTTAGTTAGGTTGTTTGTCTTTTTATTCAGTTCAGTTCAGTTCAGTTCAGTCGCTGTCTCGTGTCTGACTCTTTGTGAACCCATAAATTGCAGCACGCCAGGCCTCCCTGTCCATCACCAACTCCTGGAGTTTACTCAAACTCATGTCCATTGAGTTGGTGATGCCATCCAACCATCTCATCCTCTGTTGTCCCCTTCTCCTTCTGCCTTCAATCTTTCCCAGCATCAGGGTGTTTTCAAATGAGTCAGTTCTTTGCATCAGATGGCCAAACTATTGGAGTTTCAGCTTCAACATCAGTCCTTCCAATGAATATTCAGGACTGATTTCCTTTAGGATGGACTGGTTCAATTTCCTTGCTGTCCAGGGGACTCTCAAGAGTCTTCTACAACACCACAGTTCAAAAGCGTCAATTCTTTGGTGCTCAGCTTTCTTTATAGTCCAACTCTTAACAATCATACGTGACTACCGGAAAAACCAAAGCTTTGACTAGATGGACCTTTGTTGGCAAAGTAATGTCTCTGCTCTTTAATATGCTGTCTAGGTTGGTCATAACTTTTCTTCCAAGGAGGAAGCATCTTTTAATTTCATGGCTGCAGTCACCATCAGCAGTGATTTTGGAGTCAAAAAAATTAAAGTCTGTCTTTTTATTAATAAACTATTAATCTATTAATTGTTTTGTACAAGTTCTTTATATGTTCTGGAATAAAGATCTTGCATGGATAGCCTGTTCACTTTCTTACTTGTCTTTGATGAACAGAGGCATTTAGGTTTGATGAACCCTGGTTTATCAAGTTTATTGTTTAAGACATTTTTGCTGTCCCCAAGTAATAAGGGTATTCTCCTATGTTTTCTTTTTCTTTAAGTTTTATGGTTTTAGATTTTTACATTTAGGCCATGAATCCTTCTTGAATTAAAGTCTGTACATATATGATTTAGGGGACTATGGTTTTTTAAAAAAATATAAATATTAATTCTTTTCCTTCAAAGCATCTTGCTGGGAGTGTGTGAGTGTTGAATTTATAGATCAATTTTTGGGAGAATAGAGAACAATTTTGAGCTTTCAGAGCCAGTAACTTTGTATATCTTTCAATTTCAATAATCCTTTGTAGAGTGTAGAGGTCATGGACAATTTGTTGCTAGGTTCAATCTTAGGCATGTAAAGTTTTTGGATTTTTTTAGATTTTAATTCCAACAGTTTCTGTTATTAGACAGAAATACAACTGATTTTTATATATTGACCTTGAGTCCTGCAATTTTGATAATTTGACTTATTTTACTGGGAATTTTTATCACTTCAGTAGTATTTTCTATGTACACAATGGTGTCTCTGATGGATATCAGTTTTCTTCCTTCCTGATTATTTTATTTATGTATGTATGTATTTATGAATGAATGAACTGGCTAGAGTTTCTATCATGTTGTCGAACACAAATAATAAGAGCAGGCATTTCTACTTTGTTCTTATCTTATATGGAAAGAGTTCAATGTTTCATCATTAAGTATGATTATAGACCAAGATTTTTAAAAATACATGCCTTTTATCACATTGAAGAAATTGCTTTCAGGACTTCTTTGGTGGTCCAGTGGTTAAGACCCCAAGCTCCCAATGCAGGGGGCCCGGGATTCAACTCCTGGTCAGGGAACTAGATCTGACAGGCTGCAAGGAAGATCAAAGATCCTGCGAGCTGCAACAAAGACATGGAGCAGCTAAGTAAATGTTTTTTAAAAAATTGTTTTCTATTCCTAGTTATGCTGAGAGTTTCTATAATAAAAAGGTAATGATTTTTGTCAAAATTTTTTTCTGCACCTATTGAAAAGATCATATGGTACTTCATTTTTACTCTTATTATTGTGTGGTGAGTTACAATAATTCATTTTGTTGATGTTTCCTTTGCTGTGCAGGGCTTCCCTGATAGCTCAGTTGGTAAAGAATCCGCCTGCAATGTGAGAGACCTGGGTTCGATCCCTGGGTTGGGAAGATGCCCTGGAGAAGGGAAAGACTACCCACTACAGTATTCTGGCCTAGAGAATTCCATGGACCATATAGTCCATGGGGTCACAAAGAGTCAGACACGACTGAGCGACTTTTACTTTCACTTGGTATGCAAAAGACTGTAAGTTTAGATAGGTTTATTTTTGCTTTTGTTGCCTTTGCTTTGGGTGTCAAATCAAAAAAAAAATCATCACCCAGAACTATGTCAAGGAGCACCTAGTTTTCTTCTAGGAATTCTCTGGTTTTGGTCTTTTCTGTCTGTTTCAGAGTTGCACTAAAAACCAGCATTGAAGCCAATCTTGTTTTGAAGGTAGAAAATGCAAAGATATCTTCTGGGGTTTTCAGGCCCTGTCCTTCCCAGGGTTAACATTATACGGCAGCAAAATTACAAGATGACCTCAACTTATACATCAGGAAACTGTGGAAAGACCCCTAGTCCTATTTTATGAAGCTTATTCAGAATTAGAGTCTCAGATTTAGAGGTTCAGTCCTCCAGGTAAAGATGTGGACTTTAGAGTTAGGACCCTGATACCTGTTCAGGAACAATGACCTTTTAGGCCGTCATAGCAATAGTCCTGGAATGGTAGGTCAAGTTCCCTTGGGGATTTGCCTAGGGATATCTTGAGTTTCCCAAGCTGTGCTAGTGGTAAAGAATCTGCCTGCCAGTGCAGGAGACCTAAGAGACCTGGGTTCAATCCTTGGGTTGAGAAGATCCCCTGGAGGAGGAAATGGCAAACTGCTTCAGTATTCTTGCCTGGAGAGAATCCCATGGACAGAGAAGCCTGGTGGGCTATGGTCCACGGGGTCGTAAAGAGTTGGACACAACTGATGGGACTTAGCACTTATCAAGTCTTGAGTTTGCTATACTAGCAGAGATTTTAAGCAGGTACCTGGGGAAATGGTGCTTGACTCTTTGCAACCCCATGAACTATACAGTCCATGGAATTCTCCAGGCCATAATACTAGAGTGGGTAGCTTTTCCCTTCTCCAGGGGATCGTCCCAACCCAGGGATCAAACTCAGGTCTCCTGCATCGCACTTGGATTCTTTACTAGCTGAGCCACATGGGAAGCCCCAAAATATGGGAGTGGATAGCCTATCCCTTCTCCAGCGGATCTTCCCAACCCAGGAATCAAACTGGAGTCTCCTGCATTGCAGGTGGATTTTTTTTTTTTATCAACTGAGCTATCAGGGAAGCCCTGGATATGGGCAGTATGAAGTAATTAGAACCGTTAGATGGGGTACCAAAAGTTTGGGAGAAGGGTCCATAAAACAGGTGGATCCAAGTTACTTGGAGGTAGAGCTGTCATCACTTGCTCTCTAAACATCTCGACCATTACTGGTTCAGAGTGTTTTCCTGGCAGGGAGGGTGGAGATGATGTGGACAGCACTGGATTAGCTCACTAACCCCTCCTTCTGCTGGCCAAGGTTAGGGAGGGTGAGGACAGGCTAATGGTTTACTCACAGAGGGAGGAGAGGTCAGAGAGCAAGAGGTGACCAACAGAAAGGAAGAAAAAGGGATACCTCATCTCTCACCAAGCTCCCAGCCAGCGCCTTTCCTTCCCTGCCTACGTGTACTCCAGGTCTGGGTGCGAGGGCACAGGGCTCGGCTCTGTAGCCTCTACAGGAGCCAGGATGGCAGGGCAGCAGGCACTGCTTCTATTTGGATTTATACTGCCTGGGCTCCTGTTTTCAGAGGCTGCCAAAATCCTAACTGTGTCCCTGGTGGGTAAGTGCTTGACTGAAGATCCAGAGACAGGCAAACAGCCCTTGGTGAGAGAGTCACATGTTTTTCCAGTCCGAGGCAGGTTTTTTACCCTGGCTGGGTGATGAAGAGGTAGGAGCCATCCATGTGGGTCAGGTATGGGGCTGGGACTAGAAGTTTGAGATCCAGCCCAGTGCAGGAGGCCCAGGGCTGCCTCCTCCAGGGCGTGAGCTGGATATTCAGAGGCTCTCACTAAACATCTGGAGGGCACACAGTAAGGACTGTGGCTAACTAGTGGTTTGCAGGGAGGTGGGCGTGTGTGTGTGTATGGGGGGGGGGTGTGTAGAGGGGAAGGAAAGGGGCCCCTGAGGGCAGCAGTAATATTAAGAATTTTCTGAGGCTGCATGAGAGCCAGGGTGGAGCAGAGAACATATTACAACGATAATTAGAAGAATGGAGTGTTTTACCCGGAGGAATATATCAGGATACAGGGGTAATCACAGATGGGGGTTTCCTAAGACTTCATTTTAACACACAGTGGGCTTTATTATTTCACTGAGAATCTTTGAGCTGGAAAGAACCATAAATTATCTAATTGAGTTCCCACTAGGTTTTCCTGAGCAGGAAATTAAGGGTCAGGAAAGCGAGGCATCTATTGCAAGAGCAAACAGAAGCTCCTAATGGAACATACCAGATATTTACCCAGGAGTTCCTATCCCTGGACCATCTTCTTCAAGCTTCCATTGTCACTCATTTTTCAGTGGGGAGTTTTAAAAATCACTCTTTGTCTCTATTTGAAATCTTTTTTCTTATTGGTTGTTTGTAATGATAATGCAAGACAGCTTTCTCACCCTGCTAAGAGTACACTCTTCTCTAGCCTCGGACTCTGGGAGGGAGCTGGTGTGGTTTGTGAGGGGCTGGAAGCCCAGAACGCACTGGGGCTCCCCAGGACCCTCCATGAATGGGCGCGTGTGTGGTTGCCCTTCATCTTGCCCTTTCTCCCAGGTCTAGGGATTAACACGTGGGCAAGAGGTGTGGGAGATTTGTACTTATCATTTCCTGTTATGTCAGACTGTACAAGTTTGTGTTTAAAAAAAATTGAGAAATAGGTTCACACTATTAATCTAGCACCGTGTCCTTCTAACCTTAGTCTCCAAACATTTGCCATTTGCCACTAACTCCTCTTCTGATTGGCTTTCTCTACTGCTGAGCCCCTTAGATTCAAGCAGGGTCCCTGTATTGGTGCAGGTTCTAAGAGAAGAACTTAGTGTGATGGACCTCGAACCTCTCCCAGGGATTAAACTTCTCTTTCCTTAGGATACCAAGACTGTCCTTGGATGGACAGTGTTCCAGTCTCTCATGCATATAAGATTCTGCAGGCCATCCCACAGTTATCCCACAAGTCCACCCCAAGTCCTGATGGGTGTGAAACATTTAGGCCTCCACTGAGAAACTTCCTGCTAATTATATTCAAATCTCAACCACTTTGACTCTAACTGATGGCTGCACATCCCTCTGCTGCAGTGGTTGCTTCCTGGACTCACATTCAAACTCCCATAGTTCTCGCTCCTACTCCAGCATACATTTCCAAAGAGAAGAATCCCAGAAAGAGCTCTGATGGATTGTCCATTAGGAACTCTTCACATTCACATGCGTGGCACTGTGCCAAGATTTCTACCAGTGCAGTTATTTCTTCAGAATATGGTGTCTTCCTATGCCCCTGGCTAAAAGGCAGTGTGTACCTTAAGATCAGGAACTCCTTAGGACCTAAGCACTGAGAAGCTTATCACACTGACATGGAGACCAGAGTCACAAGAGGAAATCTCTGATGGAGGTTTGCCACTTGTCAAGGAGCTGGGCCAGCAGGCTCTGGGGGGCGGGGTGGGGGGGGAAAGGGGTTGGGGGCAAGTTGGACATACTCAAAATGAGATGGAGAGATGACTGATGACACTCATTTCCTCCACTCCCAATCACCTCTCTGCTTCCCTACCCCTCCTTTCCTGGATTTATCAGCCCATCAATTGTAGAATTTCGATTCTCATCATGATAAGAATGAACTTGTGTTTTGTTCCTAGGTGGAAGCCATTTTCTACTGATGCATCAGATCTCTCAGATTCTTCAAGATCATGGTCATAATGTCACCATGCTTCTCCAAAAGGGAAATTTATTGCTACCAGGTACCTTTACCCATTAATTATTAAAAAAAATTTTCCCCACTAATCCTTGATTTCCTATATTCCTGGAAAGAAACTAATGCTTTTTGCATAGAAGGGCTTTTCAGATAGTTTCTTTAAATCTAATTGGATTAAAAGAAGGAAAAGTGTGTGTGTGTGTGTGTCTATGTAAGCTATAGGAAAGCTTCTTGGCTCTGTTCACCAGGACTCTGTATGGGCTTCCCAGATGGCTCAGTGGTAAACAACCCGCCCGACAATGCAGGAGATATAAGAGATGTGGGTTTGATTCCTGGGTTGGGATGATCCCCTGGAGTAGGAAATGGCAAACCACTCCAATATTCTTGCCTGGAAAAGTCCGTGGTCAGAGGAGCCTGGCGGGCAACAGTCCATGGGGTCGCAAAGAGTCAGACACGACTGAAGCAACTTAGCATGAGCATGAAACTCCATGTTCTGTGGTCTTATGTACTCTTCCCTTGTGTTAAGTCACTTCAGTTGTGTCTGATTCTTTGTGACCCCATGGACTGTAGCCTGTCAGGCTCCTCTGTCTATGGGATCCTCCAGGTAAGAATACTGGAATGGGTTGCCATTTCCTACTCTACAGGATCTTTCTGATCCAGGGATTGAACCCACATCTCTTTTATCTCCTGCATTGGAAGGCAGGTTCTTTACCACTAGCACCACCTGGGAAGCCCTGTCCTCCCTTACCTGACTTCTGCATCTCAAGCAAACCCTCCACACATTCCCACAAACCATGTTGGTAAATACTACTTTTTTTTTTTAATTGGAGGCTAATTACTTTACAATATTGTGGTGGTTTTTGCCATACATTCACATGAATCAGCCGTGGGTGTACATGTGTTCCCCATCCTGAACCTCACTCCCACTTCCCTCCCCATCCCATCCCTCAGGGTCATCCCAGTGCACCAGCATTGAGCACCCTGTATCATGCATTGAACCTGGACTGATGATCTATTTCACACATGATAATATACATGTTTCAATGCTATTCTCTCAGATCATCCCACCCTCGCCTTCTCCCACAGTCCAAAAGTCTGTTCTTTACATCTGTGTCTCTTTTGCTGTCTCGCATATAGGGTCATCATAACCATCTTTCTAAATTCCATATATATGTGTTAATATATTGTACTGGTATTTTTCTTTCTGACTTACTTCGCTCTGTATAATAGACTTCAGTTTCATCCACCTCATTAGAACTGATTCAAATGCATTCATTTTAATAGCTGAGTAATATTCCATTGTGTATACGTACCACAGCTTTCTTATCCATTCGTCTGCTGATGGACATCTAGGTTGCTTCCACATCCTGGCTATTGTAAGCAGTGCCGCAGTGAACATTGGGGTACACATGTCTCTTTCAATTCTGGTTTCCTCGGTGTTTATGCCCAGCAGTGGGATTGCTGGGTCATATGGCAGTTCTATTTCCAGTTTTTTAAGGAATCTCCACACTGTTCTCCGTAGTGGCTGTACTAGTTTGCATTCCCACCAACAGTGTAAGAGGGTTCCTTTTTCTCCACACCCTCTGCAGCATTTATTGTTTGCAGACTTTTTGATACCACTTTATAACTTGGCTTGAAAACCTGTTGAACAGATGTGTTACTGACATATAAGATTTCTAATAGGTAAAGATCACTTTTCTTTTTCTATGGCATAGATGACTTATCTGAAATTTAAGGAAGCTTTCTCAAGGGGTTCCTTATTTATGCAGCTAAGATCAGACTCTACCGTTAAGGTGATCTTGTTTTCTTGAGAATCAGTGACTGCCCATGAATTTGTGCATGTTGACACAGAAGAGGCCTAAATCCAAAGAATTTAGCTCTAATGAGCTGCTGCTGCTGCTAAGTCGCTTCAGTTGTGTCTGACTCTGTGCAACCCCATGGATGGCAGCCCACCAGGCTTCCCGTCCCTGGGATTCTCCAGGCAAGAACACTGGAGTGCGTTGCCATTTCCTTCTCCAATGTATGAAAGTGAAAAGTGAAAGTTAAGTCGCTCAGTCCTGTCTGACTCTAGCGACCCCATGGACTGCAGCCTACCAGGCTCCTCCGTCCATGGGCTCCTATATTTTAGCAACTCCTCTCTGTTGACAGAAAAGGGAATAGCAACCCTGAGAACTTCAATGGTTCTCTCACAGTTACATGACAGGTTAATAACAGTGTTGGGTGGATTTAGGACTTTAAACTCTGGATTGCTCAATCTAAAGTATTGCTCAGACTTGATTTAAAAACAGAAAATCCAGTATTAAGTGGAATCACTAAAGAACAAAATCATGAGAAATGATAAAACTTAGAAGGTGACTTCAGGCTTTGCAATTGTTCAAACGTATTAAAATAATTCTTTTTCTGTTGGCATTTCTTTTTTTAATTGTGGTAAGTATACAGAACATGAAATTGACCACTGTAACTGTTTTTGTGTAGAGTTTAGTGACATTAGTGAGATTTAGTGACATCAGTACATTCCTGGTTGTGCAACTGTCTCTGCCATCCACCTCCATAAATTTGTTTATCATCACAAACTAGAACTCTGTACCAATTAAAAATAACCGTTCATTACCCATTTCCCCAGCCCCTGGTAAACATTTCTACTTCACTTCTCTAATAATTTGACTATTCTAGATACCCGATATAGGTGAAATCACACAATACTGTCCTTTTGTATCTTGTGTATTTCATGTAGCATAATATCTTTTAGGTTCATTCATGTTGGAGTATGTATCAGCATTTTCTTCTTTTTTAAGATTGAATAACATTCCATGGAATGTCTATACTGTATTTTGTTTATCTATTCATCTGTTGATGGATATGTCTATTGTTTTCACCTTTTGGACATGTGAATAATGCTGTCATGAACTTTGGTGTACAAATATCTGAGTCCCTATCTAAATCTACTTTAATCACTTTCTAGATTAAGTTCTATATTTTTCAGTGAACATGTTTTATATGTATATCCTTTTGCACCTTTTTTTGACAGCAGATCTGATGAAATAGGTGTAGTGTATTAATACTTAATTTTAAAAATTATAATTTAACCTAATTAAAAATTTAAATTAATTTAAATCAAAATGTATTTTATTTTATATTTTTGACCTTGATCTTCAAACTTGTGAAACACTTGGGAGCTACAGAGTTAAGATATGTATTTTTAGAAAATTTACCTGACTCCTTTATGGAGAATGACTTGTATGAGATCTAAAATCAAAACAGAGAGAGCGGTAAAAGCTATTTATGGAGTCTAGGTGAGATGTTGAAGGGGACACCTAAGACAGAACCTCACTAATGTTAGTGTAAATGCCCTTCCATGTAATCACAAAAGCAGAAGACCTTTCCATTGTTAACTTTATTTCTTTTTAATTTAATTTAATTCAAAATTTTAGATTAAAAATAAGTTTTGCACAAAGTTTTGGGAAACTACTGAAATTACGTTCTACCCCTTTAATAAACATATGTGCATTAAAGTCTACAAACAATTTAGGGAGTTTATGGATCCATTCAGTTTTATTTTTAGGTTTCAGGTTTAAATGTCTAGAATTTATTTCAATATTCCCTAATCATGGACATTCCTGAGGCTTTGAAACAGCATTTTCATTCTTCACTTCATTAGTAGAGCTAGGCTAGGTACCTGCAAATCAGGAAAATACATGATTATGTTATTATTTCTGACCTGGTGCTCACCTCAGTGCATTGAAATATATGAACCACTTACTAACTCCTAATTTGAACATACTTAACCATCTTTCTTATTTATTAAAAACTTTAGTGAAAAAAATAACATCAGTGGCACTAAAGAAGCAAAGATCCCTGATACTCACGTGTGTGGATTCACGTGCTGCAATCAGTGTGTGCAGTCACAATTGGGTCACTGATGGAGGCTAAAGAATATTGAGGCGTATGAAAGAGAAAGCCTAGATTGCCTTGACAGACTGTTAGTGGAAATGCAGATTTTAAAAAATCTACTAATGAGGACTGCCTCCCTGCACGCCAGCAATGGCTGCTTTGCTCTGTTCAGATGCAGGGCTGTGTCTGAGGAAGCTTCGTTCTCGCTAAGTTCTGCTTGAAGTTCTGCTTGTCGTACTTCTTGACGACAGCAGCCTTCATTCTAGTGGGGACGGCACTGGAGCAAGATGGTTTGGAACAGGTGCCTAGTGTGGGCCAGGGTGCACACTGGGGTGGTTTCAGGACAGCAGCCAGGTCCCCAAGCATTGTCACGTTTTTTTTTTTTTTTTTAATTTTATTTTATTTTTAAACTTTACAATATTGTATTAGTTTTGCCAAATATCGAAATGAATCCGCCACAGGTCCTCTGCTTTGTTCCTGGGAGTAAGTAAGTGTGTATGCTCACTTTTCAGGAATCTTGATCTCTTACAGGCTTTGATAATTTCCACTGGTTTTAAAACCAGCTAATGGGATTCATCTTCCTGCTTTGGACTCCAGGCTTGGGTTGGCCAATATGTGACTGGAGCCCTTCACCCCTATGGAGGATTTCCAAGACTGTGATATCCCCCTCCTCTTCTGTGTCCCCTGTTTGGAGGAGTGGGTCTTGACTCGATTGCTGCTTCTTTCTTCCTATGTGGCTCCATGTGGTCTTCCCTTACAGCCGTGGTTGTAGAAGTCTTTCTGCCAGTCTTCTGTTTGCTTTGAGTGAAACTTGCTCCACCAGTAGATATATCTTTGATGTGTTCATCATGGGAGGTAAGCTCAGCGTCCTCCTATTCCACCATCTTGATCTCCGAAATCCTCACAGAGAGCTTCTTGAAGATGAGGCGTGTGACTCATGGATCCCTTCAGACATGTTGTGTGCTGTGCTTAGTCGCTCAGTCATGTCCAGCTCTTTGCGACCCCATGGATTGTAGCCCACCAGGCTCCTCTGTCCTTGGGGCTTCTCCAGGCAAGAATATTGAAGTGAGTTGCCGTGCCCTCCTCCAGGGGATCTTCCCAACCCAGGGATTGAACCCAGGTCTCCCACATTGCAGGCAGATTCTTTACCATCTGAGCCATCAAGGAAGCCCTCAGACACATTGGCAGAAGCCAAAAGTGGAGATGAGGATATTTTTAAAGATTTGTGGAGCAGCCTCTTGTCTAATGGAGGTAACTCCCATGACATAACCAGGAGATCCACAATACTTGAGATTTTTATATCATAAGAAACATGGCTAGTATGGGATGAAAGAGACAGGGAAAGGATGAGAGGAAATGAAGCCTTTGAACTCCCACAGAGGAAGAAACAAGCTGATAAACTATTCAGCTGAAAATTCATGATATTTTATGGAGAACAAAGGAGAATTCTGAGGGTGAAGAATTAGAAGTTAGAACTTCAGTCTCACAGGGCTGAGTTTCAGATCACAGAAAATTGTTTCCAGTTCTTGAAATCTAATACTATTTGCCCACTTGGATGTCAAAGTTTCTTATGACCAGTGACTGATGTTTCCCTTCCAAATTGTTGCACCTAGATTAATAAAGATCAGTAACCCATGTCTTATATCTGCCCTGTTACTGTTTCTTGGAAGCAGAAAACCTGTTCCCTAATTTCATAGGTCCACAGATATAAATTCTACCTCTGGATGGATCATACCCTGATTCTCACCCATACTTATTAAATTATTTGGATGCTATAATTTGGGAAATTTGAGCTAATGATATTTAGATGAGATTTTGAACTATGGATTGATGATGTAACAGTTTAAGACTTTTTGGAATGCTGGGATGGGGTGAATACATTTTGTCTGTGCAATATGCTTGAGTTTTGAGGTGCAGAGAACAGGATATAATAGGCAGACTATGTCCCCCTAAAGGTATCCCTGTTCTAATTCTTGGAACCAGTGAATATGCTACCTTATGTGATAAAGGGACTTTGCAGATGTGATTAACATAAGGGTCTTGAGATGGGGAGATTATCCTAGACTATCCAGGTGGGGTCAGTGTGATTACTAGAGTTCTTCTAAATGAAAGAAATTAACAAGAGAGTAACAGAAAGAATGTGATAGAGGAAGGAAAAGTCAGAGTGATATAATTGTCAATTGGAAGGAGGCCATGAGCCCAGGAATGCAGGCAGCCACTGAAAGCTGGAAGAGGCAAGAAAAAGATTGTCCACTTAAGTCTCCAGAAAGAATGCAAGCCTGCCCATGTCTTGCTTTTACTCCAATAAGGCCCATTTTGGATTTCTACACTATAAGATAATAAATGTTGTTTTTTGCCTCTAGGTTTGCAGTGAATTTTACAGCAGCCCTAGGAAGCTATTACAGTCACCATAGGAGGTTAGATCCCTCCTAAAGGCAGGAGAGTAGTTTGCTAAAGCCAACTTTGAGGGCCACTAATTGCAGTAGCCATTGCATTATAATTTGGATGGATTCTAGAGCAGCACGTGGGCTTTCTCTAGTTGCAGCAAGCTGGAGCTGTTCTTCATTGCCGTGTGCAGGCTTTTCATTGTGGTGGCTTCTGTTGTTGCTGAACACTGGCTCTAGGGCACACAGGCTTCAGTAGTTGTGGAACACCAGCTGAGTTGCCCTGTGGCACATGGAATCTTCCTGGACCAGGGACCAAACCTGTGTCCCCTGCATTGGCAGGTGGATTCTTAGCCCCTGGAGCATCAGGGAAGTCCTAGAGCTTTTCTTATTTGGGCCTCTATCCGAAGTGGGCTGATTTTAAGCACACATGAACTTAAGTAAAACATATAAATTAGAAATATGTTGTCTACAGAATGTAAAAAGGCCTAAAAGATGTTGGAGCCATTGAAATATTGTGGTATCATTAGTTGTTTCTTTACCATGTGAGTGATAGAAAAGTTTTAGACCAACCAAATCCTTCTGAGAAATTTAACTTAGGTATGGGGTGGCGTTGGGGGCATCCCTGGTGGCACAGACAGCAAAGAGTCTGCCTGTAATGCAGGAGTCCTGGGTTCAATCCCCAGGTCAGGAAGATCCCCTGGAAAAGGGAATGGCAACCCAGTCCAGTATTCCTGCCTGGAGAATTCCATGGACAGTGGAGTCTGGTGGGCTATAGTCCATGGAGTTGCAAAGAGTAGGACACAACTGAGTGACTAAACACTTTTACTTTCATGGGGTCTTGAGCTTTGTGTGGGGGCGATGGCGCATCCCTTTGTGTGAGCTGCTTTGAGAACATTTCTGTCTTGAATGAGTGTGTGGAACAAATCACCTTGGAGGAGGATATCCTCAATGTAATGTAATACCTATGATCCTAGGGGAAGTTGGATGTAGTTAATATTTTGCCAGCAAAGATTGTGGCCACTGGTAGAGCTGTTGAAGTATCCATTGACAACCAGTCAGAGCTATATTGTGCCTTTTCCAGTGAAAGTAAGTGAAAGTGAAAGTCACTTAGTCCTGTCCAACTCTTTGAGACCCCATGGACTATACAGTCCATGGAATTCCCTAGGCCAGAATACTGGAGTGGGTAGCCTTTCCCTTCTCCAGGGAATCTTCCCAACTCAGGGACTGAACTCAGGTCTCCTGCCTTGCAGGCGGATTCTTTACCAGCTGAGCCACAAGGAGGCAAACTATAGGCGAGGGTCTGCTTAAAGAGGTACTGAGCAGAACATATTAGCCAAATCTATGACTGCTAAGTATTTTCCAGTAGATCCTTGGATAAAGTCAATCATTTTACTGAGTATGGAAGCTGTAATATGTGGGACTGTGCATTATCTGTTCTCAAATCTTACAATTTAGTTAGATGTCATGACTGATGTAGGCATGCAAGCATTAAGAGAGTGTGAAAGATTTATTACTCAAATAATAAGGCCTTTTTGAAAGAATGGGACAGGTTCCCAAGTACCTGAAAAATGTCCATCCAGTGTACGGAGGGATGATTAGCTTGAGTTTTTATTGTGAGTGGGGGCGGAGGGGGTGGTATGTGGTGAGGATTACCCCTCATTGACCTGACTTGCATGGTTTGAAACTTCCACTTAGGGCCACGAGAGGGAGCATGCACCTTTCTAACCAGTTTGCCCCGGAAATGGAGATAGGGACGGAAGCCCACCAGCATCAAACATTAGAAACGAACTCAGACTTTTGATTACACCTGGGTAATTGGGAGAGAAACCAAGTTAGTAAGTAGAAGTACAGAAGACTACTGAATCACAAAACTATTTGTATATATCACTTTAAATCATGAAGATGAATTTTTCTAAAACAGAATGAGCAGAGACTCTGGAACCAATCTTGACACATTATCTTAAACTAATTAACTTTGTTTTCTCAGCAGTAAAATGAGACAGACAGCGATACATTTACTTAAAGCTTAAATGGAAGTTTTCATAACTTTAAACTAAAGAGCATTCCTAAATTGTTGCAAGGTCCTCAAGAAATACTTTCAGTATACAAGATTGAATGAGAAACCAACCAAACATCATAAAAATAATTCAAAGATACAATCAAATGTTAGTATCATCATGCTAATGTTAATACATGTTGTGTGACACATTTAGTGTGTTTAACCCATTGATGTTTTTGTAGGTTTTAAAGAGGAGGAGAAATCATACAAAGTTTTTAACTGGTTTCTGCCTGAAGACTGTAATGAAGAATTTAAGAGGTCTTTTCATTCCTTTATGGAGAAAACTTTTGGGGGCAGGTAATTTTTTTAATTATTCAAACTAAAGAGTCACAGTTCAGTTGAGTTCAGTTGCTCAGTCGTGTCTCACTCTTTGTGACCACATGGACTGCAGTACGCCAGGCTTCCCTGTCCATCACCAACTCCTGGAGCTTGCTCAAACTCATGTCTATCAAGTCAGTGATGCCATCCAACCATCTCATCCTCTGTTATCCCCTTCTCCCCCCACCTTCAATCATTCCTGGCATCAGGGTCTTCTCAAATGAGTCAGCTCTTCGTATCAGGTGGCCAAAGTATTGGAGTTTCAGCTTCAACATCTGTCCTTCCAATGAATATTCAGGACTGATTTCCTTTAGGATGGACTGGTTGGATCTCCTTGCAGTCCAAGGGACTCTCAAGAGTCTTCTCCAACACCACAGTTCAAAAGCATCAATTCTTTGGTCCTCATCTTTCTTTATAGTCCAATTCTCACATCCATACATGATTACTGGAAAAACCATAGCTTTCACTAGATGGACCTTTGTTGGCAAAGTAATGTCCCTGCTTTTTAAAGAGTCACAATTTTGGTAATATAAGTGAATGGATAGATGCTTAGAGTGAGGATGTGATAAAGGATGGTTGGATGGATGGACAGAGGGACAGAGATATGGATGAATGATACTGATATTCGGGTAAATAGATGTTTCACAGTACATCACCCATTCCAGCCACTCAAGGCTTTTCCTTGCTGTGTCCTTTCTTCTGCTATAAGCATGAAGGTATTACACACACACACACACACACACATTCCTGTAGCAAGTGGGAGGTAGATAGTTTCTTCTGGGATTTCCTTATAATACTTCACTTACAATCTTTGTCTATAATTTCCCCAACACAGAAGTATATGTATCTCAACCTCTCACTGTTGGTAGGGACATTAAAGACACATTTTTATTTATTTTTTCATTTTCTCCTCATATGTTTTTATTAATGGAGAAGTCTTTTAAACAGTGCTTTTGTAGGAGTTAGCATCTGGCCATGTAAAGTCCTTTTAAAAAGCAGTCAACCTTGTGCAAAATAAGACGTGAAGCTGACTCTTTTTGCTTCATCTGACATGAAAAGGAACACATAACTCCTTACTCTTAATGTTAAAGGAGAAAGACAGAAATCCATGCCTATCTTGGTTAATTACAGAGGTTAATTACTATTTTATTCTTAAAAATCTATTTACTAATCAAGCTACTGCTCAAATCTGACTATTTCCATAAAACCTCTTTTCCTCACTCAGACTGGATGACCACGGTCCCTCTGGTATGTGCATTAATCCGTCAGTAGTGTCTGCTCTTTGTGACCCCATGCACTGTAGCCTGCCAAGTTCCTCCATCCATGGGATTTTCTAGGCAGGAATACTGTAGTGGGTTGCCATCTCCTTCTCCAGGGGATTTTCCTGACCCAGGGATAGAACCTGGGTCTCCCGCATTGCAGGCAGATTCTTTACCGTCTGAGCCACCAGGGAAGCCCTCTGGTATAGGTCTGATCTAATCTACTCAACTGATACTTAGTTTATATCATCTTGTGGTGTTAGTTATATATTTTAAGTATATGCTTTGTCTATTCCTCCCTACTTTAATATTTTGAGGACAGATATAAGTAACCAGGCATTCTTGATATTTTTCCTATTTGTTAGTTTAATTTTAATTATGACTAATGAATTACATTCTAGGAATTTTTATAACATTACTAAAGTTATCCAAAAGTTTTGGTAACCACTTCTTTGTTATATCTTAAAAAATACACAGTAGAAGATGATGTGAGCCAATCACTTCCATTGTTGTGACTTGAAGTTAACCCTAAAGATCGGACAGAGATCTGCATATTGCTAATGACTTCTTTATCTCTGGGAAATCTCTATCTGAGGCAGAGTGGTGCAGTGGCAGACAATTATAACTATGCCAAGGTACCAATTCTCTTGGTCGTCCATGCAGTCAGGAAGCTTCTGATGTCTCAAGGCCTTGCACTTGTTACCTCTGGTATCTCAGTGTAGATGGATATCCTACTTCCCTTGGTATTGTACAAAGAGGAAACAGAATCATAATCTGTTTAGGCAGTGGTGGGAAAGCATGGCAAGAAGATAGCTTCCTAGGATAGCCCCATAGGTGATGTCTTAATTACACGTCAGTAAGCTTTTCTTCTCTGGCTCCCTTAGCCTGCAGTGAACTGGAAAGGCTAATCATGTGTTTCAAAACCAGACTTTTCCCTTTGTTTACTGTGGACATAGAAAGATAGAATTTCCATTTTTAACTGAGATTTTGAGTTCTAGTATGATCTGATAACCTCTTGGATGAGGAAATCTGTCATATGTGAATACACAGTGATTTTAAAAAATAGTGTGTATTGTCAATATTTATGGGATTGTGTCATCAAGTGATTCCCACAGTTTTGCTGAGTAAACAAAGAAACCACTCATAAAGGTTCAGTATGTAAGTAAAGATTAAGGACAGTGTCACAGAATTCATCAAGTAGAAAGAGACCTGTGAGCCCTGCTGTGGTCAAAGAAGCCTGCCAGAGCAGAAGTCCCAATGATGGGAATTCCTTTTCCATTAACATAATTCATCTATGCCAAAGGACTTCAGGAATTACTGTCTGAGAAGTGTCATGGAGAGTTCTAGGGATTTGTAGCAGTGAGGAAAGGGAGTAGGGGATGGAACGGAACACTCTCAAGAGCAGAACATCTGCCTGGACTGACTGAGGGAACGTGTATGGACGGTGGTGGAGTGGGATGACTGCTGCTGGGTGTGGGCTTACTTACCTGGAATATTTTCTTTGTAGCCCAAGATTTTTTAATTCAACTTTTTAAATTTTTGCCGCACTGGGTCTTTGCTGTGGTGTGAGGGCTTTTCTGTAGCTGTGGCATGAAGGCTTAGTTGCTCCACAGTATGTGAGCTCTTAGTTCCCTGACCAGGGGTCAAACCCAAGTCCCCTGCACTGGAAGGCAGATTCTTAACCACTGGACCACCAGGGAATTCCCAAGATCCTTTTTTAAAAATTGAAATATAGTTCATTTACAGTATTTCAGGTGCACAGCAAAGTGATTCACTTCATATATATACACACATGTATATCTGTATATATATGTATAAGTAAGTAAGGAAGTGAAGTCGCTCAGTCGTGTCCTACTCTTTGCGACCCCATGTACTGTAGCCTACCAGGCTCCTCTGTCCTTGGGATTTTCCATCTGAGACGTTTTACCATCTGAGCCCTACACACATTTACAGGTTTCCCCAGTGGCTCAGTGGTAAAGAATCTGTCTGTAATGCAGGAGTTGCAGGAGACTTGGGTTCAGTCCCTGGGTTGGGAAATCTCCCCTGTGGGAGGGCATGGCAACCCACTCCAGTATTCTTGCCTGGAGAATCCCATGAACAGGGGAGCCTAGCCAGCTACAGTCATAGGGTCACAAAGATTCAGACATGACTGAAATGACTTAGCATGCTTGCACACACACACACACACACACACACGTATTCTTTTTCAGATTATTTTCCATTATAAGTTATTACAAGATATTGAATATAGTTCCCTGTGCTCTACAGTAGATCTTTGTTGGTTATCTACTTTATATATAGTAGTGTGCATATGGGAGAAGGAAATGGCAACCCACTCCAGTATTCTTGTCTGGAGAATCCCATGGACGGAGGAGCTACAGTTCAGTCCATAGGGTTGCACAGAGTCGGATATGACTGAAGCAACTTAGCGAGCCAGCGAGTGTGTATATGTTAATCCCAAATTCCCAATTTATACCTTCCCCTTTTGGTAGCCATGTTTGTTTTCTATGTCTGTGAGTCTATTTCTGGTTTATAAATAGGCTCATTTGCATTATTTTCTAAGATTACATATAAAATGATGTCATATGGTATTTGTCTTTCTCTCTCTGACTTACTTCATTTAGTGTGATAATCTCAAGTTCCATACGTGTAGCTGCAAATGACATTATTTCATTCTTTTTTATAGCTGAGTAATATTCCACTGTATATGTATACCATGTCTTCTTTATCCATTCATCTGTTGATGGACCAAGGTTCTTTTATGTATTGTGATATAAACACTTTCAACAAATATTTATCATTTATTTATTTTTCTTGCAGATGCAAATTTGAACACTTTTTAAATATTATGGAACTACTAGGGCATCACTGCAGTCATTTGCTAAGGAGAAAGGATGTCATGAAGTCTTTAAAGAATGAGAACTTCGACCTGGTGATAGTGGAAATGTTTGACTACTGTCCTTTCTTGGTTGCTGAGAAGCTTGGGAAGCCATTTGTGGCCATTCTCCCTTCCGCACTGGGCACCGTGGACTTTGGGCTACCAAGCCCTCTGTCTTATGTGCCAGTGTTCTACTCCTTGTTAACGGACCAGATGGACTTCTGGGGCCGAGTAAAGAACTTCCTGATGTTCTTTGAGTTCTTCAAGAAGCAGTGGAAAATCCAGTCTGCATATGATGACACCATCAAGGAGCATTTCCCGGACGACTCTAGGCCAGTTTTGTCTCATCTTCTAACAAAAGCAGAGCTGTGGTTTGTTAACACCGACTTTGCCTTTGATTTTGCTCGGCCCCTGCTTCCCAACACTGTGTGTATTGGAGGTTTAATGTCCAAACCTGTTAAACCAGTACCACAAGTAAGTAAATGCTGAGGGTGAGGACCCATGCAGAAGTCCTCAGTGCAGAGCTGGTAGCCACCCTGTCACTGGGATCCTGGGAGTGCATAAGGTGAGGCAAGTGAGGCTCCAGGGGACCCTTTGAAAGGAAAGACTCACTTTCAGTATCATGAAAGTACAGAGTTAAGACTTATACAACCCTGCGATTGACCTCCTTAAATACTATACCCAAGGTCTTCTCTTGCCTCACCTTAGTCCTGGCGCTGGTAGAAAAAGACTTTTAGTAACTTGAAGTTTCCATTTTAATTTTCTATGCTCATGTTTTCTGTAAGCATGTAGTGAGCATCTGTCACATGCAAGAATCATGAAGGGGATGAGTTACTCACATGGAAACACAAAACAGCAAGACTTACAGAGGTGGTGTGTGGGACTGATAGTGAGAATGCAGGCTTCATTGCCAGCATCCTGAGACAGTAGTGCCCTGGTCCCTAACTCTGCCTACACCTCCTGATTTGATTGATGTGGGGTTAAGCCTGGGAAGTGTAAGTTATAAAAGCTGCCCAATCAGTCTGACTGCATCGACTCAGAACCACTGCTGTACAAGTTTTCAAAATGGAGGGGAGTTAAGACCAGATGGTAAAGAATTTGCTTGCAATGCAGGAGACCCGGGTTCAGTCTCTGGAGAAGGAAATGGTAACCCGCTCCAGTATTCTTGCCTGGAAAATTCCAAGGACAGAAGAGCCTGTCAGGCTACAGTCCATGGGGTCACAAAGAGTCGGGCATGACTGAGTGACTAACACTTTAAGATGAATGAGTTGCTTATCATCTAACAGCACAGGCTTGCAATTTTATGGAATTTATCTTATATAATCTCTTGCCACCTAGAAGGAGGTATGATGACCTCCATTTTAATTTTTTTTAAATTTGAATATTTGTTTATCTATTTGGCTGAGTTGGGTCTTAGTTGCAGCATGCAGGATCTTCACTGCATCATGTAGGATCTTTCTTTGTGGCACACAGACTCTCTAGTTGTGGCACACAGGCTCCAAAGCACTCGGGATCAGTAGTTGCAGAGTGTGGGTTAGTTGCTCTGCAGCATGTGGAATCTTAGTTTCCTGACCAGGAATTGAACCCATGTCCCCTGTATTGCAAGGTGGATTCTTAACTGCTGGACCACCAGGGAAGTCCCATGACCTCCATCTTTATAGAAGGGGACAGACCTCTGGTGGTATAAGTGGCTGTCCCACTGTCATTCATTTTAAAGCCAGAGAGAGTCCTGATTTGGCCTGGGCCTTTCAGGAATGAAGCTATCTATCCATCCCCTACTGAACTTGTATCAGGTGAGCAGGAAGAGTTGGGGAATGATCCTTGGGCTATGTGGGTTTTGAGTCGGTGGAAGAATTTTTTAGGAATGAAGCTGGGAGGGAAGATGTTCCCAGGTAGAGAGAACAGGAGGCCCAAAGTGGGAAGATGAAGTGAGATGTCTCTGGGTTCCCTGGATGACACCAGCTGGACCAGAAAGAGGAAGATGCAGTTGCACAAAGATGCCCAGGCCAGACTGCAGGAAGTTTCACTGGATAGGAGGGTGGGTCAGCCCTGGCCACAAGACCGCAGAAGGGAATTGTTAAGCAGGAGTTTGATGGGAGGAAGGATTGTGAGATAACAGTAACTTTTTCAAAAATTTTTCTCCTTTGCATTTTCCAGTTTTTTTTTTCCAGTTTTTATATAATGATTTTACATTGCTTTTTAATTATAACAGAATGACAAAACTGTTGTCAAAGTGGTCCTCTGAAGCAATAGATCAGGCAATGTTATGCTAAATGAAATCAGCCCAATAGGGTGAAGGTCTAGGAGCTGGATGAGATGGATGAGGTGGTTGGATGGCATCACCAAGTCAATGGACATGTGTTTGAGCAAACTCTGGGAGATGGTGAAGGACAGGGAAGGCTGGTATGCTGCAGTCCATGGGGTCGAAAAGAGTCAGGCACAACTGAGAGACTGAGCAATAACAACTAGGATCTGGGGTTGGGGGAGCCACAAGAAATCCAGAGAGAGTCAGGGTCCAAAGAAATATTTGGAAGAATTGACAAAACGTGTTAAAACCAAGATGACAGCATTAGATCAGAACAGTTTTTCAGAAATGCCTCGGGGATTTGAAGAAAAGAACTGCTGAGGCCTGAGACTTGATGTGGCATTGCTACTTTTAAAAAATCTTCCCATGTGAATATAATGTGCAGTCATGTGGGTGAATCACTGAGATAGGAGATAAACTGCAAAAATCAGTGACTAAGAACATCATGGGATATCAGAGGAATGGTGGATGGGGTATGGGTGGGCAGACACCTCCCCATTCTGCCTCCATTTCTTCTCAGCTTCTCCATCTACCCTCCAGATAGCCCACCTCCCTCTGCTGGACCCTGACTCCCTATGAGGTCCTTCCTTACATTCCACTTCTGGTCCGGCTTTGGAAAACACCCAAGCAGCCATATCTTCATGGACCTACAATGAGTAGAGTATCTATGATTGCCTTGACAGTAGGGTCAAGGTTTCAAAAATGAAAGATGTTCCCACCAACACAGTGGGCATGAGCACAATTGAGAGTGCTGAGCTGTCTCAGGACAATGAACTCCAAGAAGGACAGGAAAGTGTGTTCAGTGAATAACCGACTTCATTTCATGACCATCTAGTCTTTTGTGAACATTTTTCTTCTCTTTCCTTCCTTATTTATCTCTAGGAATTTGAGAATTTCATCACCAAATTTGGAGACTCTGGTTTTGTCCTTGTAAGCCTGGGGTCCATGGTGAGTTTCATTCGGTCCCAGGAGGTTCTCAAAGAGATGAATGCTGCCTTTGCTCATCTCCCTCAAGGGGTGATATGGAAGTATAATCCTTCTCATTGGCCCAAAGACATCAAATTGGCCCCAAATGTGAAAATTGTGCACTGGCTTCCTCAGAATGACCTTCTGGGTAAGGACTGCCAGGATTGCTTTTTTCTTCTCATTTACATGTCTTGGGGATCATTGGGCTTCTGATCTCTAGCTGGATTATTTCATCAGCACAAGGTAAGTCTTTAGATGACAGGAATGGAGCAGTGAGTTGGAGCCCTTGGGGAATCAGGCTATAATGAGCTCAGATGCCAAAACAGCTATCTGCCCTTCATTCTTTTCTATCTCAGACCTCATGTCTGAAACCACTGAAGTCACGTTCACCTAATTCCTTTGGTCTTGAACAAGATCACCACAAAATAATCCTAAACAATCTGTGAACTCTGAGAACACATACCAGGAGATACACTGCCACTGTCTTCAGTGGCTTCAAGAGCACCTGTTCACTTATGTTCCCTTACACATTCACATACACACACACACACACACACACACATACACAGAGATATCTTCCTTAGCTACTAAGGTCTAAGCAATTCATAGATTCACAACATTGATGCAAATATATCTGAGTCCCAAGCTGAGCAACCGCCTAGCCAGTTACTTGACACACTGAGTTTCTGATACCAGAGAATTTCCTCACCCCCAATGGGTATCTCTATGGCTAGCACTGCTTCTTAGACACCACTCACTGCCATAGCCACTGACTGGATCAGAGGCTTATAACCAAGATCATAATAAAGTAATCTGTAGAATTAAAAAAAAACATATTATTATTTCTGTGTCTGCAAATGTATTTCTTTATATCTTGGGTGTGGGACATGATTCTCATTTCAAAGAAGAAATGAGGAAGCTCTGATGTGCATCCCAGTAGACCAGCACAGGCTGAGATGAACTCTTCATTATCAATAATCACTTTAGTTATTGCTACATAAGGATGGGATGCAAAGGCTAAAACTGCAAATACTGATGGGCAGAGTCCAGTCTCTTATTTCAGGGAGGTTTCTTATATATTAAAAGAGCACAATACATACTGTATAAGTTTTATGAGTGTTATATGACTTGCAATGTCAATGAATGTGCCAGGAATTTATAGGAGAGGGCTATTATTTGGTGGGTGAGAGAGGTTTTCTCAAGGAAAAGAAGCAAGACAAAGATAGACATAGGGAAACATAAAGAGAAAACAGATGAGAGAAGAAGAGACTTGAGGGGATAGAGAGAAGAATAGATGGAATGTTGGATGGATGGATGGATAGATGGGATAGTTGCCTTGATTAGCACTAGCACTAATCTCTATAGAATTCCCTGGGTTCTGAGTCTTCCCCCAGTTATGACCGAGTTAAGGAGTCTCTACAAAGGCAAGGTTTGAAATCCTTGAATGTGTAGCAAGCAAAATCATCTTTACAATGGCTCCAACACTCCTTGAGTTCCCATTGGTATCTTCTGCCTTTTCTGCTTTCCTTGTTGTCCTGAAAACTTTCATCCTGAGATGTCCTGCTTTCTTTCTTATTTACAACAGGGCACCCTCGCATCCGCCTCTTTGTCAGCCATGGTGGGATGAATAGTATCATGGAGGCCATCCAACATGGTGTGCCCATGGTGGGGATTCCCCTCTTTGGAGACCAACATGAAAACCTGCTCCGAGTTAAAGCCAAAAAGTTCGGTGTCTCTATCCAATTAAAGCAGATCAAGGCTGAGACACTGGCTCTGAAGATGAAGCAAGTCATAGAGGACAAGAGGTGTGCAGTTCTCTGGGCTTGTGGTTGCTTATGATGAGTGAAGACATAAACCATGATGGGCACCATGTGGGTCTTTTTGCAGTAAAAGCTGAAACTTCCAGGACATGAAATCATATGTGTATGATGGTAATAGCTGACTTATTTCCTCTGAGAAGAAGACTAAGGCAATTTAGGTTAGATGTTGGTTTTCTACCTTCTAGCTGTGAGGAACTGGAACTATTGACACAGTCTGTCTTTGAGAAGTCTTCTATTGTGGAGGTGCTTGTAGTAGAATTCCAACTGAGGCAGGAGGTTGCCTTTCTATTCCCGGTATCCTACACTGTTCCCCACCTCAGGCCCCTTGCCTGTGCTTCTCCCTAGAACACTCCTTCCCTTCTCTTCACAAGACTGGCTCCTTCATGACATTGAGGTCTCATCCCAATGTCAGCTGCTCAGAGAGACCTTTCTCTGATAGTCTCAAAGCTTCCTCTTTTTTCCACCCCAATCGTAACACATTATTTTTTTCTTGATGTATGTCAGAATCTGTGATCACCTCATTTCTTTATGTTTTAATTTATTGCCTGTCCCTACATGAAGGGCTTCTCAGGTGGCGATAGTGAAAAAGAACCCACCCGCCAATGCAGGAGATATAAGAGATTTGGGTTTGATCCCTAGGTCAGGAAGATCCTCTGGAGGAGAGCATAGCAACCCACTCAAGTATTCTTGCCTGGAGAATTCCATGGACAGAGTAGCCTGCTGGGCTACAGTCCATGGGTTTAAAAGAGTCAGACACGCCTGAAGTGACCTTCCATGCATGCATGCACCCCACACAAGAAGATAGAGAGTAAACTCTTCCAGCATAACACCATGAGTCTCTTGCTATGTCCTCAGGGTCCAGCTCAGGGTCTGCCACAAAGTAAGTCTGAATGTATTTCTGTGAAGTGAATCAATACAAAGGGATCCATTCATCTCTTAAGAAACTTTCCAACCAGTGCAATAATCTCATGTGTGAGGAGAAAAAAAAAATATTTTCTTTCTTATAATGAAGAAAGACTGAAAAACTTTCAGCTTCAGGGACACACACTTGAAGCATATCTCAAGACTTTGCATTACTGTACAACATTATGGCACATAGGAGACCTGTAAGTAGTTTTGTTAGATGACTGAATAATAACCACATCACATGTAATGCCAACCCCAGCAAAGTTGTTAAACTCTGGGGATCAGATAACCCAGAAACTTTATATATATTTCGTATCTTATGTGTTTAAAATGTTCATTTCCTGATGTATGGATTTGTAAGTTTCATTATATTTTCAAAGACTTAGACCCAAATATGCATGATCCATCGGCCCTATGAAGCAGTCATCTGGGCTGGGATGGTCCACAGACATTGGACATCAGGGGTGGCCACAGAATTCATGTGCCCTTATGTGAAATGGAAATGTGGAGCCCCTTGTCATAATGTGTAAGGATTTTAAGAAGGTGACAGCAGACAATTAAATCAAGCCCTGATTTAAAAGGGCTTCCTAGGTGGCTCAGTGGAGAAGGCAATGGCCACCCAGTCCAGTACTCTTGCCTGGAAAATCCCATGGACAGAGGAGCCTGGTAGGCTGCAGTCCATGGGGTCGCTAAGAATTGGACACGACTAAGTGACTTCACTTTCACTTTTCACTTTCATGCATTGGAGAAGGAAATGGCAACCCACTCCAGTGTTCTTGCCTGGAGAATCCTAGGGACAGGGGAGCCTGGTGGGCTGCTGTCTATCGGGTCGCACAGAGTCCGACACGACTGAAGCGAGTTAGCAGCAGCAGCAGCAGGTGGCTCAGTGGTAAAGAATCTGCCTGCAATGTAGGAGACCCAGGTTCAACCCCAGGGAGACCCAGGTTAGATCCCTGGGTTGGAAAAAATCTGGAGAAGGAAGTGGCAACCCACTCTAGTATTCTTGCAGGAAATCCCATGGACAGAAGAGCCTGGCAGGCAGCGGTCCATGGGGTCACAAAAAGTCAGACCTGACTTAGTGACTAAGCAATAAGGCTGATTTAAGGGTGAATGGCAACCCACTCCAGTATTCTTGCCTGGAGAATCCCGTGGACGGAGGAGTTTGGTGGGTACAGTCCACGGGTCGCAAAGAATCAGATACGACTGAGCAACTTCACTTTAAGGTGAATCCCTCTGGAAATAGGCAGGCTTACAGCCCATGAAGCCAGTGCTGGTCAACATGATGCTTTGAAAGAAGCAGGGAAATGCAGGTGTCTTCCTGGACTGTGGTTCTCAGAGTCATATGTATTATCTAGCCCACACACCAGCACAAAGTAGACACTCAATAAATATAATGGTTTCTTTAGTATATATCATGAACCTCCTTGTGGGAGAGACTAGTCCTTATAGACGTAGTCACTTTTTTGTAGTTTAGCACTTCCAGCACCAAGCATGGATCTTTGCATGCATATATTTGTTTGAACTTTTAAAAGAGACCCAACTAGACAATGGTAAGCCCAGGTCAACAACTTTTCCTTAAAAGGAAGTCTTTTGTGCCTATGGTAGAAAGTGTGTGTGTGCATGTGTGTGTGATACAAGATCTCTAAGAATTCTGAGACCACTTGAGTTAACAACTCCCCTCTGTCTCTGATGACAGGTACAAATCTGCCGCAGAGGCCGCCAGCATCATCAGACGCTCGCAGCCCCTGACCCCTGCCCAGCGGCTGGTGGGCTGGATTAACCACATCCTTCAGACAGGGGGTGCAGCCCACCTCAAGCCCCATGCCTTCCAGCAGCCGTGGTATGAGCAGTACCTACTGGACGTCTTCTTGTTCCTTCTGGTGGTCACCCTGGGCACCATGTGGCTCTGTGGGAAGCTTCTGGGCCTGGTGGCCAGGTGGCTGTGTGGGGCCAGGAAGCTGAAGAAGGCCTGAGGCTGAATGGAGCCTAGGAAGGTGGAGTGTTTGGGCAGACTCAGCATTTCTTGGCATCTCCAGCCAGTTTTGTCAACCCTGGTTCTCCACATCCTACCCACTTGCTGCTGCTGCTGCTGCTAAGTCGCTTCAGTGGTGTCCGACTCTATGCAACCCCATAGATGGCAGCCCACCAGGCTCCCCCGTCCCTGGGATTCTCCAGGCAAGAACACTGGAGTGGGTTGCCATTTCCTTCTCCTATTTTGCTACAAATTCCTGCTCACTGGCTTCTTCTCATGACTGCAATTCTTTACTGAGCCCTTGTGGCCTTGATTGCCGGTCAGCAAGGACTGTTCTGTGATTCTGTCCCTAGGTAATTCGGATACATGACCATCAGATCTGAAGCCTAGAAATTGCCTTCTGTATCACACCCTTCTTCCTGGCACTGAGCCTGGACCATTTTGGTCTCCATTCTGTTGCATCTTCTCAGCCTCTTTCCCTCATGCCTCCACCACTTTTCATGGAATAACCCCTAATGCATATGCTTTCTTGTTTCTTTTGCTTTCTGTTTGCTTGTCCCGCAAACTCTTGTCAAAGCTCAGGAAGCCTGTCCTGGGCACGAGCATTTAGGGCCAGACACACCCTTGCCTGTGTGCATGGTCTCTGCCTTGGTTTCTGCAGATCACTCCTTTGCAGTGGAGAGTGTAGGTTAGTCATGGGCTGAAGTGTCCCTGGTCTCTGCTTTTCATAGCTGTGAGCTATCTTCTCAACTTTCCTATTTAAAAACGAAGTCATGAGAAAGAAGATAATTTCTTTATAAACTAAGAAGAGCCTCTACACAGCTGAGCCTTTCTGTACCTGACATACTGTTGGAAATTGCATTCAGTTCAGTTCAGTTGCTCAGTCATGTCCGACTTTTTGCGATCCCATGGACTGCAGCACGTCAGGCTTCCCTGTCCGTCACCAACTACTGGAGTTTGCTCAAACTCATGTCCATTGAGTCAGTGATGCTATCCAACCATCTCATCCTCTGTTGCGCCTTCTCCTCTTGCCCCTAATCCTTCCCAGCATCAGGGTCTTTCCCGAAGAGTCAGCTCTTCACATCAGGTGGTCAAAGAATTGGAGCTTCAGCTTCGACACCAATGAATATCTTTCCAATGAATATTTAGGGTTGATTTCCTTTAGGATTGACTGGTTTGATTTCCTTCCTGTGCAAGGGATTCTCAAGAGCCTTCTCCAGCACCACAATTCAAAAGCATCAATTCATTGGTGCTCACCCTTTTTTATAGTCCAACTCTCACATCTGTGCATGACTGCTGAAAAAGCCATGACTATGCGGACCTTTGTTGGCAAAGTGATATCTCTGCTTTTTAGTATGCTGTCTAGGTTTGTCATAACTTTCCTTCCAAGGAGCAAGTGTCTTTTAATTTCATGGGTGCTGTCACTGTCCGCAATGATATTAGAGCCCCCCAAAATAAAATCTGCCAGTTTCCACTTTTCCCTATTCTATTTGCCATGAAATGATGGGACCAGATGCCATGATCTTACTTTTTTGAATGTTGAGTTTTAAGCCAGCTTTTTCACTCTCCTCTTTCACCTGCATCAAGAGGCTTTTAAATTCCTCTTCACTTTCTGTCATTAGAGTAGCATCATCTGCTCATCTCAGGTTGTTGGTATTTCTCCCGGTGATCTTGATAGTAATGGAAACCAGAAAAAAAAAAAAAGAGTGACTGGAACTGCTTAGGGTTTTCTTTTATTTCTTGTTTAAAAGAAAGTGTAGTGGAATTCCTGGTGGTCCAGTGGTTAGGACTCTGAGCTTTCACTGCAGAGGGTGAGGATTCAGTCCCTAATTGGAAAACTAAGATCCCACAAGCTGGTAATACATCTGGAAAAAAAGAAAAGTGTAATGTCGGTAGGCAGGCCGTCCAGAGCTGGTGTGGTAGTGCCATGATGTCATTAATAGTCCAGATATCTTGTCTGATTGATCTGCCTTCCTTAATGAGTGGCTTCATCCTTAAGGTCACCATGATTTTCCAGGTAGTCATTTTGGATCCAGTCA
This sequence comes from Bos indicus, assembly GCF_029378745.1. Taxonomy (NCBI): domain Eukaryota; kingdom Metazoa; phylum Chordata; class Mammalia; order Artiodactyla; family Bovidae; genus Bos; species Bos indicus. The sequence continues at coordinate 38,101,637 of NC_091779.1, forward strand.
GCACATGGAATTTTAGGCAAGAAAAGGGAAACTCAAAGAAAGGGAATAAAGCAGGTTCATGCTAGCTGCTGCTGCTGCTGCTAAGTCTTCAGTCGTGTCCGACTCTGTGCGACCCCATAGATGGCAGCCCACCAGGCTCCTCCATCCCTGGGATTCTCCAGGCAAGAATACTGGAGTGGGTTGCCATTTCCTTCTCCAATGCATGAAAGCAAAAAGTCAAAGTAAAGTCACTCAGTCGTGTCCAACTCCCAGCGACCCCATGGACTGCAGCCCACCAGACTCCTCCATCCATGGGACCTTCCAGGCAAGAGTACTAGAGTGGGGTGCCATTGCTTTCTCCATGCTAGCTGAGTTAGCATCTTTAAAGAGGTTTCCCAAAGAATTCCAGTTAAATCTCATTGAGAGACCTGAGTCATGTGACCATTCCTAGCTACATAAATATTCTCCAGCTCTGACTGCAATGCTGGGTACACTACTACTCCAAGTAATTGGGAGGGGGTGGGGTGAAGGGTGGTGAATAGGTGTTAGAAAGAAAAAAAAAAGGACAGTGGATAATGGAGGAAACTAGATCCTTGGTCACATGTGGAGGGCAGGCAGGGAAGGGCTGGATTGAATGTATGGTTCACCTATGACCTGATGACTCAGTAACCTCTGCGACAGCCTTAATTGCCTTTCTGAGTGAAACATCAAAATAAGAACAGCAATCTTTTACCAATATGACATGTGTTATTCGTTCCAAGTTCTTTCATCTTCCTTTCTGCCATTTAATGGGACACCTGTGTCTAATCCATTCAGCTGGAAAGAAACAGGTACCACAGGGGCAACCACAGAGGAAGAGGAGAGTCATTGTGTAAATTAAGACAACAGCAATAAAACTTGTTGCCAGCTCATCACGGATGCCTCCTCCAGCCAGGGTACATGGCTTGGAGGGTGGATGGGCTGGTTTTAGCTCCCACTGGCCCCCTCTTGTAAGCATGTCTTTGCCAAGAATAATGTTCCCTACCACAGGGTGGCCCTGGCTGGTATACCCCTCCCACCCAGGGCAATTTAAGGCACTAGGATTGGCTAAGGAATTCCCTTGGGAAATTTTGTGGGTTTCTTTCTTTTTTTTTTAAGATCCAGGAAGGCTCCTTTCTCCATGGCAGGCTTTAAATTAGTTAATTATTTCTTTTTAATAAGTTCTTAAATGAAAGTTCCAAATTTAGAGACACACATATCTGCCAGAGTGGATTTTAAACTAATTTCTTCAAATTTCATCTCAAGATAACAGTAAGTGATATCAATTAATAGTTGCACTGGTGATTCCATCCCCCCTGGGTTTTATTTATTTTTCTCTGATTTAAAAATTCAAGATGAATTTTGAGATATCTTTTTGTGTTACACAAAGAAAGGAAGGTTCCACACACAAGGCCTGTGAATCCTCCAGGTGGTGGGGCCACCTCCCTGACTATAGATACGACCATTGAGAATGATGACACGGATGACAACTCTTGCTTTCTCATTTGTGTTATTGAGAGCGGAGCTTCATCTGTCCTCTAACTGATTTTACAGATGAGTAAGCCTAAAAAATATAACAGAAAAGAGTGCCATCGCTCCTTCCCCTTTTCATAGTTTATTCCATCTCATGGAATATTACTAAGCTAAAGCTTGCAGTTCCATATTCCTTTAGTGACCATTGATGAACTTGGCATCATCTCAGATGAGAGTTACTGTTACTAGGAAACCAATTAGCAAGCAGTAGCAGAAAACCTCAGTAGAACAGCCTAAGCCAGTAGCCTTCAAACTAGGCTACTTTCAGCATCATACATTCGTGAAAACTTCCCAAGGGCTACATGACAGAGTTTGGAGGTGATAAATTTCCACCTTTGTGTACTCTAGTTTTCTAAAACTGGTCTTCCTAACAAGGTATTGTTTTTAGTTGACAGATCCTCTTTCTTGCCACACTTTTCACAATTTCCTGACTTTTATTTTACAGAAGAAATGGACACCTTTCACCCACTCCCATTCTTCCCATGGTGCATTGGCTGGGGGTGGATAAGTAGAGGTGACTTAGTTAGAAAGTCCTTGTAACTCAGATGATTTGTAATTCTTTGTTTTAAAAAAATCCAAAGATGAACTGTGATTTTTTTTTCAGGTGACAGACCTTTAAAGACAGTAACTTTTGATAACAGATTGCTGTGAGAATGGCATATTTATGTAGCACATTATTCTGAAGTCGTTCAAAGAATGGAGGGACATAATTTTCAAGACAGTTCATAACAAAACTCTTGGTGCTCCTGTTATTTATGTGAATAGTTTTTCAGTGTTTGCATTACTAATCTTTAGAACTAGGTAACACAGTATTGGAAATGTTGCATTTTTTTTTTGAAACTTACCTGTGATGATATGCAGTTCTTCTAGTTAGAAACATACTGTATGGTAATATAATTCTTTGAGAGCAAAGTTATAAAATAGGAAACAACACATTGATTTTATATTAAGTTTCACTCACCCTATAGTATCTATGTATATTTTATTCTTTTATGACATACCTAAATTTTCCTTATTAAATAAATCATGCACTGTTATATATGAATTCTGAAGTATAAATGATTTACAACATGTTGATTTCGGGAGTACAGCAGAGTGATTCAGTTATATATGTATATTTTTGGATTCTTTTATTTTACAGGTTATTACAAGATATTGAGTATAGTTCCCTGTGCTATACAGTAGGTCTGTTTTGGTTGTCTGTTTTGTATATATTGATGCCAGCCAACTAATTCAGCCCTCTCCTCTAACTTTTTCTCAAATTTTTAGACGTTTCTGGGTCATGCAGCTCAACTTGTACTTTTAAATTGTAATCTCCCACCCAAATTTCCAATATATTGAAAAAAATCTGCATATAAGTGAACCTGGGCAGTTCAAGCCGGTGTTCAAAGGTCAACAGTATTTGTCTTTTGGACATCGGTCACAGCTCACAAGGAATGCCATTAATATCCTTCCATTTGGCATAGAGGAAAATATATACTGTCAATGGCACCCCAATCCAGTACTCTTGCCTGGAAAATCCCATGGATGGAGGAGCCTGGTAGGCTGCAGTCCATGGGGTCTTGAAGAGTCGGACACGACTCAGCGACTTCACTTTCACTTTTCACTTTCCTGCATTGGAGAAGGAAATGGCAACCCACTCCAGTGTTCTTGCCTGGAGAATCCCAGGGATGGGGGAGCCTGGTGGCTGTTGTCTATGGGGTCACACAGAGTCGGACACGACTGAAGTGACTTAACAGCAGCAGGGAGAAATTCAAGACCAGAGAAGACAGTCCTGGTAAATTCAAGCCATTCAAATGCAGGTGAAGTTTTCCGGTGAGTGGGGTCAGAGAGAATGAATTAACCATTATAATGTGTGAATCACAAGTTAAATTTCATGCACAAGCATTCTACTAAGAATGGGCTGAGTAAATTCAATTACCTATTTCAAACAGATAAAACAAGTTGAAGGTTGAATGTTAATTTCTTGCAAAGTAGTCAGGACTCAGTATTATTGTAACAATCAGATCAGATCAGATGAATCGCTCAGTCGTGTCCGACTCTTTGCAACCCCATGAATCGCAGCATGCCAGGCCCCCCTGTCCATCACCAACTCCCGGAGTTCACTCAGACTCATGTCCATCGAGTCAGTGATGCCATCCAGCCACCTCATCCTCTGTCGTCCCCTTCTCCTCTTGCCCCCAATCCCTCCCAGCATCAGAGTCTTTTCCAATGAGTCAACTCTTTGCATGAGGTGGTCAAAGTACTGGAGTTTCAGCTTTAGCATCATTCCTTCCAAAGAAATCCCAGGGCTGATCTCCTTCAGAATGGACTGGTTGGATCTCCTTGCAGTCCGAGGGACTCTCAAGAGTCTTCTCCAACACCACAGTTTAAAAGCATCAATTCTTCGGCGCTCAGCCTTCTTCACAGTCCAACTCTCACATCCATACATGACCACAGGAAAAACCATAGCCTTGACTAGACGAACCTTTGTTGGCAAAGTAATGTCTCTGCTTTTGAATATGCTATCTAGGTTGGTCATAACTTTCCTTCCAAGGAGTAAGCATCTTTTAATTTCATGGCTGCAGTCACCATCTGAAGTGATTTTGGAGCCCTAAAAAATAAAGTCTGACACTGTTTCCACTGTTTCCCCATCTATTTCCCATGAAGTGATGGGACCGGATGCCATGATCTTCGTTTTCTGAATATTGAGCTTTAAGCCAACTTTTTCACTCTCCACTTTCACCTTCATCAACAATACATAGACACAAAAGAACTTTCTACCTCAACCTGGATAATCCTTAGGTTGAGTGTCTTCAATAGGTAGGTATTATCCAGAACTCAGCTGTATCCTCATAACTGTAATGGTGCTTTATATTCACAAAGTATTGAGTACATGAGTCAATAGTCTTACCTATGGGTTTCTTGTTAAATACTGTTGAAAATTTTGGCCTGTGTTTTCAACTATGTGGCCGGTTTTCAAAGTGTTTGCTGTGATCTGAAGCAGGGCTGACTGGAAGTAAGTTTGGGCTTTTTGTTTTCTTTTTCTTAATAGACAGTTGTCCCATGTTTTTGCGAGTCCCTTGGTGGAGTGTCTCTCTGTGCAGACAGCTGAGACACTAGAGGGCGCTCTTCCCAACTTGCTGTGTGACTTGTGAGTTGTCTAAGCAGCTCACAGTCTGATCTTTTCCTGGGCATAGAATTAGAGGGGTTGGAGAAGGCAATGGTACCCCACTCCAGTACTCTTGCCTGGAAAATCCCATGGGCAGAGGAGCCTGGTAGGCTGCAGTCCATGGGGTCGCTAGGAGTCGGACACGACTGAGGGACTTCACTTTCACGCATTGGAGAAGGAAATGGCAACCCACTCCAGTGTTCTTGCCTGGAGAATCCCAGGGACAGGGGAGCCTGATGGGCTGCCGTCTATGGAGTCGCACAGTCAGACACGACTGAAATGACTTAGCAGCAGCAGCAGTAGCAGCGTCCATGGGGTCGCGGAGAGTCGGACACGACTGAGCGACTTCACATTCACTTTTCACTTTCATGCATTGGGGAAGGAAATGGCAACCCACTCCAGTGTTCTTGCCTGGAGAATCCCAGGGACGGTGGAGCCTGGTGGGCTGCAGTTTATGGGGTCGCACAGAGTCAGACATGACTGATGCGATTTAGCAGCAGCAGCAACACTGATTTTTAGATACATAAATTAAGTTTTTAAAAGTTGAAAAAACAGCCTCATTGTAAGATATGTTTCCAATAAAATTTTATGTTCTGTTAGGTGATCATGTTTATGTAGCTTTGACAAAGTGAATGCAAGTATTAAAAGAAAGTGATAATTTAGTAAAAATATTGGGCTCTTATAGGAACTATAAATATTAACTTGAATAATATTTATGATGTTCAAAGTTATGAGAGAATACTCAGTACAGTGCTTTCATGCATAAAGATACATAGATTAAAATTAAATTCTCTGGAGAAAGTGGAACATAAATAAAAACTCAAGAAGAAAATGAATGACATAAAATTTCCCACTGAAAGTTGACAGCTCATTATCTATATTAAGAATGAATGATGGTATCAGTGCTGACATGCTGAGATTTTATAACTCACTGCATACATTTAACAGAATGGTGCAACTATTTATTGTTAAATGATATGATTACAATGACTAGAAATGACATCCTATTCAGTTATTTGAACTTAGACATTTTAGATGTCAATTAAAAATTTATTCTTACAAAGTATAAATATAGTTGAGAAGATCACTTTTTTTGTCAGTGGCTTTCACAAAAAGAGGATTGTTTTTCCTTCATGAGAAGTAGATGGGAGGGAAGCAGGCAACTGATGGCAATGGTTCCATAGCTCTACAATGTCAGGAATAACATGTTTATAATTCCCCCTCATGGTTTCAAGATGGCTGTCCAGCTCCAAGTATCATTCATGTCCATGTCCCAAGGAGGACAAAAACGGAGAAGGGGAAATATGAGCTAGTAAACATTTTCACAGAATTACCTTCCCTCTTCCTCTCACCAAGAGGCTTCTTTCCTCTTGCCTAGAATCTTGTCACTGAACCAGTCAAGACTGTAAGAGAAGCTATGAAAAACTTCTGCATTGGCAGCTGGTGAGGATTAACAGCTATAAGTGGGTCATGGGTTAAACAACCTGTAGTATTTGATGCACATGGCAAAGGGCCTAAAAACTCTCCACAATGCTTGACTCATATAAGATTAATTTTCTGTGTTTTGAAATTTTGTCCTAGTCTGTATTTATCCAGTTCAGTTCCAGTTCAGTACAGTTGCTCAGTTGTGTCCGACTCTTTGCGACCCTATGAATCTCAGCACGCCAGGCCTCCCTGTCCATCACCAACTCCCGGAGTTCACTCAAACTCATGTCCATCGAGTCAGTGATGCCATCCAGCCATCTCATCCTCTGTTGCCCGCTTCTCCTCCTGCCCCCAATCCCTCCCAGCAACAGGGTCTTTTCCAATGAGTCAACTCTTCGCGTGAGGTGGCCAAAGTATTGGAGTTTCACCTTTAGCATCAGTCTTTCCAAAAAACACCCAGGACTGATCTCCTTTAGAATGGACTGGTTGGATCTCCTTGCAGTCCAAGGGACTCTCAAGAGTCTTCTCCAACACCACAGTTCAAAAGCATCAATTCTTTGGCGCTCAGCTTTCTTCACAGTCCAACTCTCACATCCATACATGACCACTGGAAAAACCATAGCCTTGACTAGATGGACCTTTGTTGGCAAAGTAATGTCTCTGCTTTTGAATATGCTATCTAGGTTGGTCATAACTTTCCCTCCAAGGAGTAAGCGTCTTTTAATTTCATGGCTGCAGTCACCATCTGCAGTGATTTTGGAGCCCTAAAAAATAAAATCTGACACTGTTTCCACTGTTTCCCCATCTATTTCCCATGAAGTGATGGGACCGGATGCCATGATCTTCGTTTTCTGAATGTTGAGTTTTAAGCCAACTTTTTCACTCTCCTCTTTCACTTTCATCAAGAGGGTCTTTAGTTCCTCTTCACTTTCTGCCATAAGGGTGGTGTCATCTGCATATCTGAAGTTATTGATATTTATAATGTTGACTAAAACAGATTCACAATGTGAGAGTTGTGAGTTAAGTTTTATTTGCGGCAAAATGAGGACTCTGGCCTCGGAGACAGCACCTCACATAGCTCTGAGAGACTGTCCCAAACAGGTAGTGGAGGAAGGTCAATATAAAAGATTTTGGTGAAGGAGAAGTTCAATGCAACTAAGCACTTACTTTACAAAAAGTTTTCTGCAAGTCACAAGGAGCTCATGTCACCATGAAGGGAGTTAGTGCTTTTCTAGATATGAAAAGATGTAAGGATTGGGATCATGAAATCAGTTCCTGAACATATCTGCCTATCAAATCATCAGACAATCTTGGCACAATGAAAAGAATAACTTTTGTCTCTTGGTTACCATCTCTGACTGGGACTGAGGAGACTTCTGGCTCAGAGATGACCTCAATGACTTTCTCAGTGTGATGGGGACCACAGTCAGGGTAAGGGAGGGAGTGGTTTCCTTCACAGAGCCCCAGCCTCGATCCCTGTGCAGATGAGAAGAAGGGGATGGAATTGTGACTATTGATTCCAAGGACAGTACAGAGAGGAAGATGTGCTGTCCATCAAGGGATTATTTCCACAAATGAGTGGGAACTAAGTTTCGTGGTTTCAGAAGGATGAAAGTCACCTTATTTAGAGTTCTGTAGAACATGTGATTTGCAAATGGATTCTCTTGTCAATCAGCATAACTCTGAAAACTTCTGTGCAAAAGACTTTATACTATTGACTGAAGGTTAAAAACAGCAAAATGCCCCTCCATGTGTGGGAGTATGTGGATGTTAGACCCATTAACAGGTGCCAGTTTTAACCTGAGCATTCATGCATACTGTCCCCGAACTGTTCATCAATCCTACCCCACTCTTTGCTAATCTTCTCCCCTTTGCCTGGCATTAAGGTTTGTAAAATGCTGGTAGTAGGGAACAGGACTGAGGAGGCAGAGCATGACACAGGGACTTTTCTGCTGGCTTTGCCCTTCATAAGCTACAGAGAATCCAATGTTATTTACAGTAGAAAGAAGTTCAAGCAACAAGAGCAAATAAAACCCACACCTTCCCATAAGTGGAAACTACAAAGTTCTAGAGGGTTAGGTCAAGAGGAATAATATAAAAAAGAGAAAAAGGCCATAGAAGGCCCAAGGATGAGTTAAAACTGCACCTAGAAGGAGAATAACTATATTTTGTATAAAAATCTTGAAAAAGAAGTCCTGGTAGATCAAAGCTATGACACCAGGAAAGGGACATGACACCATGAGGGGACCCAAGGTAACGGTCTTGGAAACACTTCATTTCTGAAGAAGGAGAGGTAAAAGGGAGCGAAAGCTCCCTTTGGGTATTGGGTTAAAAAAAAAAAAAAGCAACCAAAGGAAACATGAGTCCTCCAGGACAACAGGAAGCTAGAAGACTGGCCAATACAAATCCTTAAAACCATCACCAAGAAATAAAAGTCACACATTAACGAGACTGTAGTTAGAGACATATTTATAGAATTCTGTATATTATTAGACATCTGTCCATCACTGGATAGCTATATCATTCAAAATGTTAAGAACAGGAACATGAATGAAATAGTGACTTTTTTTCCACAATTAAAAAAATTTAATTAAAATATGTATGTACAGTATAGCTAGAGACTCACACGTCTGATATGTTTCCTACCTGTCCACAAAGAGCAAATTTAGAGTATTTGGCCTGACATTTTCTTTTTGATCCAATGTGAAATGGTATGTTGAAGTTGTGGTAAGTGGCTGCATTAACTGGTCCCCAATTGCATTAGGATTATGGAAACTAGGAAATAATGGAAATCGACTACTTAGAACACTTCCTAAGACCAGTTATTAACTAGATATCTCTTTCTTTCTTTTTTAAAAAGTTTATCGGCTGCCTGGGTCTTCATAGCTGTGTGTGGGCTTTCTCCAGAGTTGCAGAGAGCAGGAGCTACTCTCTAGTTACGGTACATGGGCTCTAGAGTGCATGGGTTTCAGTAGTTGGGGCACCCGAGCTTGGTTGCCCTGTGGCATATGGGATCTTCCCAGAGCAGAGATTGAACCTGTGTTCTCTGCGTCAGCAGGCAAATTCGTAACCAATGGACCACCAGGGAAGTCTGTTTTTTTTTTTTTTTTTTTAATATAATCTTATCTTTCAATAGTTTTGAAAATAAAAAATGTATTTGAACTTTTTATCATGTTCAAATGCAAATACAGTCAAGAAACTACATTTTCAAGATATTGATATAGAAATAACAGTTATTTGCTAATACAACCATGGGACCAGGAATGAGGCAGTTGGATTTCTGGTTCCAGAAATGGCAGGCCAGGTTTACCAGTTATGAAGCTGTTGTTTCTCAGCTTTGAGAAACTTTGCCCTGCCTTGTGACACTGGCAATCTGCCAAATGCATGCCCAGCTCCCTCCCTCTGGGACTCTGCAAACAGGCGACACCAGAGGAAGGCCGCAGAGACAGGTGGGGACTTGGGGCATCCTATGCGCTCCCTGCTTATGCCAGCAACACCACAGGGATGGTTTTTCATGGTGGCAGTGGCGGTTTTAGTGCCAGGAGTGCTTTTCTGTTTGCAGCTCTTCCGAAATACTGGAGTCAGCCTCCCTGGGCCCCTCACAGATATTAGCACTGGCTGGTGACTGCCCCTCTCAGGTCTGGGTTTCAGTTCTGTGGATTTCCTTCTGTGGTCCTAAAGCATCAACACCAAATGAGCAAGACACTCCTCCATTCTCCTTCCAAGCTTTGCATGGCTCTCACCACCAAGACTCTGAAAGTGAAAGTCGCTCAGTTGTGTCTGACTCTTTGCAACCCCATGGACTACACAGTCTATGGAATTCTCCAGGCCAGAATACAGGAGTGGGTAGCTGTTCCCTTCTCTAGGGGATCTTCCCAACCCAGGGATTGAACCCAGGTCTCCCACATTGCAGGTGAGAGATTCTTTACCAGCTGAGCTAATAGGGAATCTCAAGAATATTGGAGTGGGCACATATCCATTCTCCAGCAGATCTTCCCAACCCAGGAATTAAACGGGGGTCTCTTGCATGGCAGGCAGATTCTTTACCAAGGCTCTAAATTTTAGTAACTCTCACTTCTTTCCTTTGTTCCCTTAGCACAAGGGGGTGGTGGCAGCCTTCCATAGCTACTAACTCTGTAATGCCTCAGTATCTCTCATTACTTACTGAGTTCTCTGAAATCTGGTGTAAAGTCTTTAATAAATACAATTAATAATTAAAGTAAAAAATAATGTTTCCTGAGGTTAAAAATATAGACTCCAAATGTGGGACAAAAATAGCGTGTAAGTCAGGAGTGGGTAAATGGAACTTCTAAGGTCCTTGTGTTGCCCAGAAGTAGTAGAGATAAGGATTAATTTTTGACCTTGATAAGTGGTAAAGGCATGTTGTGAATCTGGGATACTTTATTTGGATAAAAGAGACAAGAGGGGAATCAGAGGGAGAAAATGGAGTAACAAAAAGTATTCCAAGCTGAAAAGGAAGACAAAACAGAGAAGAAAAGAAAGAGTAAGAGGGAGAAATAAGAACATGGTTGATGTAAACCTATACACTTCGGTTCGGATACAAAAATTGACTGGCTTGATTAACAACAAGCTAATTGCCATTTCAAGAGGCACATCTAAAACATGGGGATACAGGAGGGTTGACTATAAAAGGATAGAAAAAGACAGGCCATGAATGCTAATGGAAAAGAAGACCTGAATAATTAGGAATAACATCAGACAGACTTGAGGTAAAAAGCTTTACTAGAGACAAAATTGGTACTTTTGTAATGAAGGTGAGTTATTTCACTGGGACTGTGTGAAACTATGAAAATGTATACATACTACTGGTGTGACCTCAAAAACTGGAACAGCAAGAAAAATTAGAATCATGGAGAGTTTAAAAAGTTTTTAATGACAGATTTCTAATATTTGTAAAATCAGAATTTTCCCATGTCCAACATTTAAGATTATAAACTCCTGGCAAATTTTCTTTCCTCTATATTCTCACCTATTTTCAACATTGCCTCCATCCCCTGCCCCAAATTATTCTGAAGCAAATCCAAAACACTCTGATACTTCATCTGTCTTCAAGAACGGATCTGAAGAGCCAAGGTATCTCTTTTTAAATAACCACAATAACATTATGATACTTCTCCAAATGAATAGTAACTATTTAATATCATCAAATATTATGCTCCTATTTCTCTGATATTCATACATTTTTAGAGCTCGTTTGAATCATGCCATCTAAAATTTTTATATTCCCAATACCCCCCACCCCTTCCTCTGGTAACCACATATCTGATCTCACAATTGCCGTTTGAACACAATACCTTAAAAACTGTGTTGTCAGTACAAAAAAAAGAGAACTGCAAAAAATTGTGTGGTCTATTAAGTAGGTTTGTTGTTCACAGTTGGTGGATTGGTACCTTCTTTCAGTGCTCAGTATGATGGAGCAAAGGAGTAAATATCAATACACCAAAGAGGTTGAGAGATTTTTTAACTTTAAAAAGGAAATTACAAGTGTGAAAGTGGCAAAGATTAGAATCATCACTGGTTTGTATTGAAATTGAAGGTATCAGTGTGAATGCATGCTTTTTTTTTAATAAAGTAGATATAAACCTGACTATATAGAGAGATACAGGTATGTAATATTTATATCTATATCTATATGTTTCACAAGTTTCCCCAGTGGCTCAGCAGTAAAGAATCCACCTGCGATGCAGAAGCTGCAGGAGACATGGATTCGATCCCTGGACTGGGAAGACTTCCTGGAGAAGGGAATAGCAACCCACTCCAGTATTCTTGCCTGGAGAATTCCATGGACAGAGGAGCCTGGTGGGCTACAGTTCATAGGGTTGCAAAGGGTTGGACATGACTGAAGCAACTGAGCACTATATATTTCATAACTGTCCATTTGGGGGATATAAACAGTGGTGCTTCAATAACAGTGAGTACTTCTAGTGCCATATCCAGGGTTCTAAACACCAATTCCTACTAAAAGGGTTCCTAAAGGAATGGATAAATGTAAAACAGAGGAAGGGAAAGTACAAGCTGAGTCTAGAAATCATGTGCAAGCAAGAAAGAAAAGTCTCCAAAATAATGACAGTAAGAGAATGTATTCCATTGAAGAAATGTGGATCCAGGAGTAAAGACTGATAATAAATGAATAGAGACAGATAGATAGGTGGAGGGATAATTAAATAGATGGGGCAGAAGGCAATTTTGTTAGCAACAGTATTTGCTGTTTATACACTAAGTCGTGTCTGACTTTTTGCAACCCCATGGACTGAAGCACACTAGGCTTCCCTGTCCTTTCCTATCTCCCAGAGTTTGCTCAAATGCATGTCCATACAACAGAATGCTGTATGATAAATGAAGAAAGAAAATGGAGTTAAAATCATTAATTTGCCACAAAAGGAATAATTGAATCAGTCAATAAATAGAAAACATAATAAAATGAGTGAGTGAAATTTGATGAAGAACAGAATTTACACAGTTTCAAAAGGACTCCCCACAACTTATTTCCTAATTTGGGCTAAAAAATAGTAGTTTTACAGTTGAGAATCTCACTGGACACCACCTTCAACAAGTGATCAAAGTTATTATCACTAGTATTAGGACAGACTGACATCTCGGGCTTCCTGCTGTGATTCACTGAAATGGAATCAACACAGCTTTTGTAGTATTCCTGCTAAAACTCTGTAATGTCAAGTAGAATGAGAAAACATCAGATAAACCCAAATTGAGAGCCATTTTACAAAATAAATGTCAGACATGAAAGGAAAACAGAAAAGCTGAGAAATCAATCCTTACTAAAGGGGATGAAACAGACATGATAGCTAAATGCAGTGTGTGATCCCAGATTGATTCCTGCACCAGAAATTAATATTACAACACAGGATATCTATTGAGACAGTTGATAAAATTTGAATAAATTTGTAGATAAGGTAATGTGATTACACTAATGTCAAATGGTACCTTCATATTGCAGATCAATTTTTTTTCCCCATCGAGAAGACATAATATCTGAAAAGATGACAGTTATCAATGTGTATGCTTGTAATCCGGCTTCCCTGGTGGCTCAGCAGTAAAGAATCCACCTGTAATGCAAGAGACATGGGTTCAATCCTTGGATGTGGAAGCTGTCTTGGAGAAAGAAATGGCAAGCCACTCCAGTATTCTTTTCTGGGAAATCCTGGCGGGCTACAGTCCATGGGCTGCAAGAGTCGGACATGACTGAGAGACTAAACCACCACCACAACACATATACTCACATAGCCTCAAACAGTATGGCCCAAACACGGAGGGAGGGACTTGGAAGGGAAAAAAGTGCAATAATTATTAGGAGAGTTTAAAATTTTTTCTAAAGAAAAATTTCATACTTTTATAAAAATAGAACATCTTGATGCTCACCAATCCTATTTTATGATTCCCATTCAGAATTAGTTTCAGCTTTTAGAGGTTCAGTCTTCTGAACCTGGACTTCCAGAGGTGTTTAAATCACTACACTAGCAACTTTCATGAGTGAGTTACTCAGTACTTTCCAAAGAAACTCTGAGCAATAAAGGTAAGTCACTTTCCTTTGGTAGTCAATTTCTGAGATCCTGAGCGTGGGACAATCAGTAGAGATTTTAAGCAGGTACCAGGGAAATGGGGCGTTCCGATGGCCCTAGGAGATCTTTAGGGCAGTTCGAAAGGAGATGGGGGTCCCATAACTTCTGGATGGATCCCTGAAAGGGAGTTGGGTCGGCACCATTTGGAGGTATAACTTTCTTCGATGTGATTTCCTAAGGTCCTTACCATTACTGGTTCAGAGTGTTTTTCTATCCGGAAGGTGTGGTGATTACGTGGATTGAGAGGGTTAAGCACACTAATCCCTCCTCCCCACTGCCCAGATTTAGGGAGGGTGAGGACAGAATATCCAATGGTGTACTTTCCTGGGGAGGAGAGGCCAAAGGGCGAGACGGACGTATAGAGCAAAGACCCACAGGATCTCTGTCCCCTGCTCCTGGCCTGCGTCTTTCCTTCACTGCCTGCGCGCTGCGCGTGAGAAGGGCGCGCGGGTTCCGGGCCGCCGGGCGCGCAGCTTAGGGCTCGGCTCCGCAGCCTCTCCGGAGCGACGATGGGGGCGCAGCGGGTGCTTCTTCTAGTCATATATTTACCGCCTGCGCTCCTGCTCTCAGAGGCCGCCAAAATCCTGACTATATCCTCACTGGGTGAGTGCTTGGCTGGAGAATCAGGACAGGCTTGTCCCAGGCTCCCGGCCAGTAGTCATGCCAACAGCCCCCTTAGTCAGAGGGGCTTTTCATATGGTTTTCCAGGCTGGGTTTGCGTCCTAGGCTAGAGGAGGGAGAGGCTGGCGAGGGTTGTGGGGCAGAGAGAGGTCTCTACTACCAAGGTGAAATTATTGATAGCCCTGGAGAAGAGCAGCAGTTTCCTAAGCTCTGGATGCGCTTCCCTGTGGGCACAGCGGGAACCAGAAGTTTTGGTCTATTTCTGAGCTTGAGACCCCAGGCCGTCTCCTCCAAGGTACCTGCGGGATTTTGAAAGGGTCACTTTGAACTTCTGAGCGGTGTGCAACAGATGCCAGTAGAAAGTAGAAGGTGGAGTCCATTTCAGGCTCTGGGGACAGGTGCTCCTGGGACAGCAGCACGAACTGGGACTGTTTCCTAACTGGAAAACTGAGCGGGCGGGCAGACGGGAGGACCCCAGGGCAGTGGCGCATTTGGGAGCCCCTCTCTCACCCGTGCTGATGGAAGCTTTTGAAGGAGAGTGGAACCGTTGATTCTGCGCATCGTGGACCCAGTTTTATTTCCATTACTTTTGCCCCAGAGAGAACAGAAGACAAAAGGGGAAATTTTATCAGGATAAGGAGTCCTCAGAGGATGGAGTTTCTCCATGAGTTTTATTTGACCCATCCTGAAAAGATGGTGGGCTCCCTAGCTTGCTTTTAGATCCCAGAGAACCTGGGGATCCTAGAGCTGGAAGAAATCACAGAACTCCTCTCACTGGGCCTCCCTTTTTATTTCCTGAGAGGAAAACGGAGGATTAGGGAAATGAGGTGCCTTTTACAAGAGTACAACAGACCTCTCTCCTGGCACACATTGGGAATTCACTTATGATTTCTTACCTCAAAACCATCCTCTTCCACAGATTCCACTCTTTTCCTTTTTTACAGTGGGGATTTCTAAAAAGCCTATTATAAACCTATTTTTCAATGATAGAGGTAACAGAGAAAAAGTTTTCTCTCTTGAAAGTACACTGTCCTCCAGCCTCAACTCCAAGGACAGAGCTGGGGCAGTTAACCAGGTGCTGGAAGCCCCACCTTTGCCCCTTATGAAGAGCCACGTGAACAGCTGTGTCTGTGCCAACCTCTTCTCCCTCGCAGCCATTTCTTCCAACAGTTAATGTGAACAAGAGCAGGCAGTCTAAGCAGGGGTACTATGTTTTATGTAATTTGTGTTACCTCATGCAACACAAGTATGGATATGAAATACTAGAGTAACTCCCACAGACACACACTATGTAGCTCTGTACCTCTCTCTGGGTTTCGCAGGTGTCTCAGTGGTAAAGAATCCACCTGCCCATTCAGGAGACCAGGGTTTCCATCCCTGGGTGGAGAAGATCCCCAGAGAAGGAAATGGCAATCCACAGCAGTATTCTTGGCTGGGAAATTCCTTGGACAGAGGAGCCTGATAGGCTATATAGTCCACGGGGTCACACAGAGTCGGACACGACTTATCAACTGAGCCCTGCTCGTACTACTCACCACTGACCCGATGATTATGGGACTTTCCTCTCTCTAAGACCCCGACTTCCCAACTTTGGCAAGTCTGTCCCTTCTCTGGAGATCTGGCTTTCTCTGTTGCTGAGACTCACAGATGCAAGAAAAATGCCCCATGATCGTACATAATTTTAGATAGGCTATTGGTATAATGGAGCTCACATCTCTCCCAAGGATTAAGCCTCTCTTTCTTAAAGATCCCCGGATTGTCCTAGGATGGATGTCCTGTTTCTCATGCATATAAGATAATGCAAGCCCATCCTATGGACCCCACAGTTTTCCTGCTTGTCTTAGTGGATGTGAGACATTCAACTGAGAAACTTCCTGTGAAATATATTTGAATCTCAAGCATTTTGGCTCTAAGTGGTGGCTCCACATCTTTTCTTCCAATGGCTGTTTCTTAGAACCAAATTCAAGCTTCCATATTTCTGGCTCCTACTCTAGCATTCATGTCCAAAGAGAAGAATTTCAGAAATAGCTTGGATTGACTGCCTATTAGGAACACTCCACACTCACATGCATGGCACTGGGCCAGAATATCTACCAGTACAGTTATTTTTTTAGGCTATGGCCTCTCCATAAGACCCCAGCTAAAATGCAGGGTGTGCCTTAGGCTCAGGAACTCCAAAGACTTAAACACCAAAATTACATTACATTGTTGCAAAGACTGCAAGTCATAAGAGGGAATCTTTAGTGGAGGATTGCCCTCCACTACAGGTCAAAGATAGTGGAGGTCAAAGGTAGATAGGTCAAAGATCTGGGCAGGCAGAATATAGGTATCCAGTTTGGGACTTAACCAGAGTGAGAAAGAGGAACTGGAGAAACTCATCTTTCTCTGCTCACTGTCAGCTTTCTGTTATCTTACCCTGGTTTGCCCCACACCTCCACATCAATTTCATACCCTCAGTTCTCGTCTTCACAAAAATGATATATATTTTTCCTAGGTGGAAGCCATAGTCTACTAATGCACCGGGTGTCTCAGATTCTTCAGGATCATGGTCATAACATCACTATGCTTTCTAATAGAGGAAGAAGTCTAGCCTCAGGTATCTTTTCTCATAATTATTGAATTCTTCAATCCCAGCCAAAAAGAGGCAGTGCCCTTTGTATAGTACTGCTTAACGCAAAACTTTTTTGAATCTAGTATTGAAATAACGGACAAAATGTGTGGGGGGTGTGTGTATGTTTATGTTAAGTGCTGATATCTTTTTTTTTTTTTAGAAAATGTTCCCTCTTCATTTTTTGGAAGCATTTTATTTTTAGATCTATTTATTTTTAATTGAAGGATACTTGCTTTACAATATTGCATCTAGGTTTCTACCAAACATCAACATAAATCAGCCATAGGTCTACCCATGTCCCCTCCCACTTGAATATCCCTCCCACCTTCGTCCCCATTCCACCCCTCTAGGTTGTTGTCGAGCCCCGGTTTGAGCTCCCTGAGTCATACAAGCGCTGGATATCTCAATAACCTCTACATTTTATTTGTCTATAGTTTACCCCCTTATCTGGATGTTACTTTATTTCAGGCAAGCCTCCATACATTATTATGGAAAAATCAGTCGCCTCATGAGTTGTATATAGCAATGTCAGAAGTTCTTGAGTTACTGAATCTAGTGACACCGGTTGAAAGAGTTTCAGCTAAAATGAAGCTTATTAATCCGATCAGCTTTTCTCTGTTGACAGATAAAGATACAGAGGCTCAGGGAACTTGAATGATTTGTTTGAGTTCACATAGCAAGTTAATCAGTTCAGTTCGGTTCAGTCGCTCACTCGTGTCTGACTCTTTGCGACCCCATGAATTGCAGCATGCCAGGCCTCCCTGTCCATCACCAGCTCCCGGAGTTCACTCAAACTCACATCCATCGAGTCGGTGATGCCATCCAGCCATCTCATCCTCTGTCGTCCCCTCTGTTGGGTGAATCTGGGACTTTAAGCTCTGGGTTTCTCCATCAGAGTTGCTAAAACTTAAATTAAAAAAAAAAATTTGCAAAATTAAGCAGCTTTGTTGGAAAAAATAAGTCTGAGCAATTATAAAATTCTGAAGATGAATTTCCAGCTTTGCTGTTGTTTAGACTGTTCTAAAGAGCTCCCTGGTGGCTCAGACGGTAAGGCATCTGCCTACAATGTGGGAGACCCGGGTTCAATCCCTGGGTCAGGAAGATCTCCTGGAGAAGGAAATGGCAACCCACTCCAGTATTCTTGCTTGGAAAATCCCATGGACAGAGGAGCCTTGTAGGCTACAGTCCATGGGGTTGCAAAGAGTCCTAATACCGTGTTAATCACCTTCTAGATTGGGTTCCATATTGTTCATCAAATATCCCTTCTATCCATACCCCTTTGTATCTGCCTTGACTGTCAGTCATGAACATTTCATTTTGGTGGTTCCCATGGCTTTGAGAAACTGCCAAAAGACCCACTATCTCTTTTAAAAACTTACACAACACTCCAAAATCTGCAAACAGTTTGGGGGTTCCTCTTAGTTTTACCTGAGTTTTAATCGAAGTTCAGAGTTTCTTTCAGTATTCACATCTCAATGAAAATTTCTTAGGTTTTGAAATAAAATATTCATTTTTCTCTTCCCTTGATGGCAGACTAAGATGTTGTATCTTTCATTCTCAGGGCTAAGGTGAGCACCACTTGATATAGTGAGGAGTGCATGAGTCCAGTTAAAGTACCTGTTTAGATAACTTCCCTGTAGTGATTTTTATTTACAACTTAAATAAATGACTTCAAAAATTTAAAGTAGCAGATATTTCTGATATTAGATGTACTATTGTTCCCATCAGTAACTGAAATCACAAGTAGCAGGTTCCACCCTAAAGAGAACTTAATTGTCTGAAGTTCTGACTCTTTTCCTTTCCCCAAGACAGCTTCTCTGTATCTCTGTCTACTAGCTGGATGTTCTCCATGTAACAGGTCCTCTTTGTTTTGGGGGGAACTATATAGTTACATCACTGATCGACTGGCTTACACACACTCAAGCTGATATCTGCCTAGAGTAACTTTCTCTTGACTGGACAATTCTCACTCTTTTCAGCAAGTTCTGTGTTCTTTGGGTGTGTAAGTATAAGAGTACATCAAAGAAACTCTATGTTGGAATTCAGGCTTTTAACTGGGCTTGTGGGCTCTTCCCTTTATCAAGTGGTGAGTGTCGGACAAAACTAAGTGAGTTCACTTTCACTTTTCACTTTCATGCATTGGAGAAGGAAATAGCAACCCACTCCAGTATTCTTGCCTGGAGAATCCCAAGGACGGCGGAGCCTGGTGGGCTGCCGTCTCTGGGGTTGCACAGAGTCAGACACGACTGAAACGACTTAGCAGCAGCAGCAGCAGTAGTCTCACCTTAGCCCTGAGAACAAAATATACAATATCTTAGTCTATTGTCATCAAAAGAAGGCAATTTGGGGGGCTTATAAAGCTTAATAAAATACAACTGTATTTCCCTCTGAATTTTAGAACCAGCTGAGAGAAAGTTACAAGAGTTAGATAGATGAATATCAAAATGTCACCTTTATCAAGTTGGTTCAGGAACTTGTCCATAGATATTCATTAAATATCAAAGTTAGGTAACAGCGTGGAAAGAGACCCTGGGTCTCTACAATCTCTGGGTGTTATTCTGCCTCATCATTGGTAGTAGCCATCCCCGGCTTTGGGTCAGTTTAGTTCAGTTCAGTTGCTCAGTCATGTCTGACCCTTTGCAATCCCATGGACTGCAACACACCAGGCTTCCCTGTCCATCACCAATTCCCGGAACTTACCCAAACTCATGTCCATCAAGTTGGTGATGCCATCCAACTATCTCATCCTCTGTCGTCCCCTTCTCCTCCTGCCTTCAATCTTTCCCAGCATCAGGGTCTTTTCCAAGGAGTCAGTTCTTCGCCTCAGGTGGCCAAAGGATTGGAGCTTCAGCTTCAGCATCAGTCCTTCCAATGAATATTCAGGACTGATTTCCTTTATAATCAACTTGTTTAATCTCCTTGTGGCCCAAGGGATTATCAAGAGTCTTCTCGAACACCACAGTTCAAAAGCATCAATTCTTCAGTGCTCAGCTTTCTTTATAGTCCAACACTCACATCCATACATGACTATTGGAAACATAGCTTTGACTAGACAGACCTTTGTTGGCCAAGTTATGTCTCTGCTTTTTAATATGCTGTCTAGGTTGGTCATAGCTTTTCTTCCAAGTAGCAAGCGTCTTTTAGTTTCATGGCTGCAGTCACCATCAGCAGTGATTTTGGAGCCCCCCCAAAATAAAATTTCTCACTGTTTCCATTATTTCCCCATCTATTTACCTTGAAGTGATGGGACCAGATACCTTGATCTTAGTTTTCTGAATGTTGAGTTTTAAGCCAACTTTTTCACTCTCCTCTTTCACTTTCATCAAGAGGCTCTTTAGTGCTTCTTTGCTTTCTGCCATAAGGGTGGTGTGAGGCTAGTTTGAAACTACTTCGGGTAGTTTCATCACATGTATGCACTGAAACAAACTCAGGGAGCTTTTCCTCTATGTGGTGCTCTTTTGCTTTTCTGGCATTCTGTGTTATGAATTCTAGCTGCTGTGGGAGACAGCCAGGCCAGATATGGGTACCTCTTCCATGAGCTGTACCCTGGAAATTTTCTTCAGCCAGCCATCAATGCCCTGAACTGCTGGGTGTCCAATGTCTAAAAGCCATTTTATTGTATATCGTTCTTTTATTTTTTTAGTTGTTTAAAGTAGGAAGTAAATATAATCTTGTTACTTCCTCTTGGCCACAGAAATTCCTTATCTTCATTATAAAACATTTTTGAAGTAATATTGCATAAACTGCACAATGGCACCCCACTCCAGTACTCTTGCCTGGAAAATCCCATGGATGGAGGAGCCTGGTAGGCTGCAGTCCATGGGGTCACTAAGAGTCAGACATGACTGAGCAACTTCAATTTCATTTTTCACTTTCATTCATTGGAGAAGGAAATGGCAACCCACTCCAGTGTTCTTGCCTGGAGAATCCCAGGGACGGGGGAGCCTGGTGGGCTGCCGTCTATGGGGTTGCACAGAGTTGGACATGACTGAAGCGATTTAGCAGCAGCACATATTTAAAGTACATATGTGTATGTGTATATATATATATATATACATATACATACAAATATATGTATAACTGTGAAACCAACATAATTCAGATAGCAAAATATATTTCTTACCCCCAAATATTTCTCATGTCCTTTTGCAGTTTCCCCTTCTGGTCCTCTCTTCTTACTTTTCAATTCTCATTGCCAGTGAATTGCTAATATGTCACCATATGTTACTTTGCATCTTCTAGATTTTACATAAATTTGATCATAATTACTCTTATTTTACTCAGCATAATTATTTTGAGATTCATTTACATCGTGTGTCTGAATAGTTCATTCCCTTTTATGCTGAGTAATGTTCTATTGTGTAGATCATCACAGCATGTTTATTGAATTGCCTGTTGATGGACATTAGGGTTGTTTCCAGTTTTGCACTATTAAAAATAAACCTGCTATAGACACTTGTGACCAAGGCTTTGTGTGAACATGTGCTGTTTTTTCTCTGAAGTAATTGCTAGGAATGCAGTGACAATTAGGTGTATGTAGCATTAGGTGTACCCACTCCAGTGTTCTTGCCTGGAGAATCCCAGGGACGGGGGAGCCTGGTGGGCTGCCGTCTATGGGGTCGCACAGAGTCGGACACGACTGAAGCGACTTAGCAGTAGTAGCAGCAGCAGCATTAGGTGTATGTTTAACTTTTTAAGAAATGGTCAAACTATTTTCTAAAATGGTTCTAACATTCTACTTTCTCACAAAAAGTGAGAATGCAAGTTCCATGTGTACCAAATCTTTGTCAATACTTGGTATAGTTAGTCTTTTCAACTTTAGCCATTCTTGTGTAGGTGTTTAGTTGTATTTAGTTGTGGTTTCTGTTTGCATTTCCTTCATGACTGTTGATGCTAAGCATTTTTTATGTGCTTGTTACTCATATATCTTCATTGGTGATATATGGGTAATACATGATTTATCAGGGCTTCCCTGGTGGCTCAGACAGTAAAGCATCTGCCTGTAATGTGGGAGACCTGGGTTCGATCCGTGGGTTGGGGAATCCCCTGGTGAAGGGAATAGCAACCTAGTCCAGTATTCTTGCCAGGAAAATTCCATGGATGGAGGAGCCTGGTAGGCTACAGTCCATGAGGTCACAAAGAGTCAGATACTACTGAATGACTTCACTTTCACTTTTCATGGTTTGTCAGATTTTTCCCATTTTCTTTTTTTGGCCACTCCACCCATCTTGCAGGATCATAGTTCCCGAACCAGGGATTGAACTCACTCTCTGGCAAGGAAAGCACTGAATCCTAGTCCATGGACCACCAGGGAATTCCCAAATTTTCCCCATTTTTAAAGTTGAGTAGCTTGTTTTCCTGTTACTGAATTTTCAGAGTCCTTTAAATATATATTTTGAATATAAATATTTCATCATATATAAGCTTTGCAAATATTTTCTCCCAGTTTATGGCTTATCTTTTTCATAGCAGTATATTTTGAAGAGCATAATTTCTAATTTTGATGAGATTGAATTTCATGCTTTTGCTTTATGTATTGGTATGAATATATAATTTTTTGTTTATTCCACTAACATAAATTTCACTGATTGATATTCAAATGTTAAACTAACCTCATTTCATGGGAATATTGATTGACTTGGTCAAGATATATTTTCTATTTTATATATTTTTAGATGCTGTTGCCTTAAATTTTGGTTTAAAATTTTATATCTGTATTCATGTGGGATATTGCCCTGTGATTTCTTTGAGATATGTTTTCTGGCATTGATATCAGTACAATGCCTGCCTTACAGGATGAATTTGGGAGTGCTCTCTCCTCAGTTTTCCAGAAGAGTTTGGGTCTATGGGGGCTAGTCTGGTGCTGTGATAGGCTGAAAGCCTGAGATTTTGGAAGCTGGTTGGCAGTCCAGATTTGCAGGGGCTGGCCTGATACTATAGGCTTTTCCAATGACTCAGGGGTAAAGGATCCCCCTGCAGTTCAGGAGACACAGGAGATGCAGGTTGGTCCCTGGGTCAGGAAGACCCCTGGAGGAGGAAATGGCAATCCACTCCAGTATTCTTGCCTGGAGAATTTCATGGACAGAGAAGCCTGGTGAGCTGCAATCCATGGGTTTGAAGAGTCAGACATGACTGAAGTGACTTCGCAGGCACATGCATGGCCTGATAATTGGGGTAAACCTGAGTTGTGAGCGTCTTTAGGAGTCTGGGACCATGGGAGCTGTCAGGCAACAGGGTGGGTGAGGGACCTGGGTTTGTGGGAGTGCCTGGGAAGCCTGCTGCCGTGGAAGGCATCTCTGACTGTGGAAGTCATTTCTGTGCTGGGATGGGCCAGTGCCAGGGTACATGGTAAAGTTGAATCTTACTTCACTTTCCTTCTCCCATGGGAAAGGTAACTGTCCCTGTGCTGGGCTGCCTGGGCTTGCTGGAGAGGTAAGGTGGGTAATATGAATCTATCGTTCTTACCTTCTTAAATACATCTTTCCTCATTTCTATGCTTTGCCCAGGTGCTGTGATCCCCTGCCTGGAATCCTTAGCTCCTGTGAAGTTACTTTCATGCATGAATAGTTGTTCAGATTGGTGTTTCTGGGAGGGGATGGGGCTAGATATTCTTATACCATCATTTTTACTGGTGTTACTTAAGGAGTTTGCTGTTTTCATATTGAAGTGTTTGTGAATTTCTCAAATTCTTTCTGATTTCTAATTTCATTCCACTGTGTTGGAGAAAATAACCTTTTTTTTTGTTTGTTTGTTTATTGTGTTTTAGTAATGGCTTAAACGTGGTGTGTTCTAGAGAATGTTCTGTGTGCACTTGAAAAAAATACATTTTGCTGTTGTTGGGTGGAGTGCTTTACAGATGCCTGTTATCCATAATTGGTTTATCAGTTCAGGTCAGTCGTGTCTGACTCTTTGTGACCCCATGAATTGCAGCACGCCAGGCCTCCCTGTCCATCACCAACTCCTGGAGTTTACCCAAATTCACGTATATCGAGTCAGTGATTCCATCCAGCCATCTCATCCTCTGTTGTCCCATTCTCCTCCTGCCCCCAATCCCTCCCAGCATCAGAGTCTTTTCCAATGAGTCAACTCTTTGCATGAGGTGGCCAAAGTACTGGAGTTTCAGCTTTAGCATCATTCCTTCCAAAGAACACCCAGGACTGATCTCCTTCAGAACGGACTGGTTGGATCTCCTTGCAGTCCAAGGGACTCTCAAGAGTCTTCTCCAACACCACAGTTCAAAAGCATCAATTCTTCAGCGCTCAGCTTTCTTCATAGTCCAACTCTCACATCCATACATGACCACTGGAAAAACAATAGCCTTGACTAGATGGACCTTTGTTGGCAAAGTAATGTCTCTGCTTTTCAATATGCTATCTAGGTTGGCAGTAACTTTCCTTCCAAGGAGTAAGCATCTTTTAATTTCATGGCTGCAGTCACCATCTGCAGTGATTTTGGAGCCCCATAAAATAAAGTCTGACACTGTTTCCACTATTTCCCCATTTATTTCTCATGAAGTGAATTGGTTTATAGTTGTGTTCAAACATTTGGCTTCCTTGTTGATATTCTAATTCTGCATCCATTTTAGTTCTCCCTTTTTTATCTTCTTTACATTAAGTGGATATTTTTTATTTTGTATTTTAAGTTCTTTAATAATTTCTTCACTATTTTGAAAGTTGTTTTTTTTTTTCCCTTAGCAGATGTTCTTCAGTTCAGTCCAGTCTCTCAGTCGTGTCTGACTCTTTGTGACCCCATGGACTGCAGCACACCAGGCCTCCCTGTCCATCACCAGCTCCTGGAGTTTACCCAAATTCATGTCCATTGAGTCAGTGATGCCATCCAACCATCTCATCCTCTACTGTTCCCTTCTCCTCCTGCCTTCAATCTTTCCCAACATCAGGGTCTTTTCAAAGGAGTAAGCTCTTCCCATCAGGTGGCCGAAGTATTGGAGTTTCAGCTTCAACATCAGTCTTTTCAATGAACACCCAGGACTGATCTCCTTTAGGATGGACTGGTTGGATCTCCTTGCAGTCCAAGGGACTCGCAAGAGTCTTCTCCAACACCACAATTCAAAAGCATAAATTCTTCGGTGCTCAGCCTTCTTCACAGTCCAACTCTCACATCCATACATGACTACTGGAAAAACCATAGCCTTGACTAGATGGACCTTTGTTGATAAAGTAATGTCTCTGCTTTTTAATATGCTGTCTAGGTTGGTCATAACTTTCCTTCCAAGGAGTAAGCATCTTTTAATTTCACGGTTGCAGTCACCATTTGCAGTGATTTTGGAGCCACCCCAAAATAAAGTCAGCCACTGTTTCCACTGTTTCCCCATCTATTTGTCACGAAGTTATGGGACCATATGCCATGATCTTTTCTGGTTTTCTGAATGTTGAGCTTTAAGCCAACTTTTTCAGACTCCTCTTTCACTTTCATCAAGAGGCTCTTCAGTTTTTCTTCGCTTTCTGCCATAAGGGTGGTGTCATCTGCATATCTGAGGTTATTGATATTTCTCCTGGCAATCTTGATTCCAGCTTGTGCTTCCTCCAGCCCAGCATTTCTTATGATGTACTCTGCATATAAGTCAAGCAAGCAGGGTGACAATATACAGCCTTGACGTACTGCTTTTCCTATTTGGAACCAGTCCATTGTTCCATGTCTAGTTCTAACTGTTGCTTCCTGACCTGCATACAGGTTTCTCAAGAGGCAGGTGAGGTGGTCTGGTATTCCAGTCTCTTTCAGAATTTTCCATAGTTTATTGTGATCCACACAGTCAAAGGTTTTGGCATAATCAATAAAGTAGAAATAGATGTTTTTCTCGAACTCTCTTTTTTGACGATCCAGCGGATGTTGGCAATTTGATCTCTGGTTCCTCTGCCTTTTCTAAAACCAGCTTGAACATCTGGAAGTTCACGGTTCATGTATTGTTGAAGCCTGGCTTGGATAATTTTCACCATTACTTTACTAGCATGTGAGATGAGTGCAATTGTGTGGTAGTTTGAGCATTCTTTGGAATTGCCTTTCTTTGGGATTGGAATGAAAACTGGCTTTTTCCAGTCCTGTGGCCACTGCTGAGTTTTCCAAATTTGCTGGCATATTGAATGCAGCACTTTCACAGCATCATCTTTTAGGACTTGAGATAGTTCAGCTGGAATTCCATCACCTCTACTAGCTTTGTTCATAGTGATGCTTCCTAAGGCCCACTTGACCTCACAGTCCAGGATGTTTGGCTCTAGGTGAGTAGTCACACCATCGTGATTATCTGTGAAGATCTTTTTTGTACAGTTCTGTGTATTCTTGCCACCTCTTCTTAATATCTTCTGCTTCTGTTAGGTCCATGCCATTTCTGTCCTTTATTGAGCCAATCTTTGCATGAAATGTTCCCTTGGTGTCTCAAATTTTCTTGAAGAGATCTCTAGTCTTTCCCATTGTATTGCTTTCCTCTATTTCTTTGCACTGATCACTGAGGAAGACTTTCTTATCTCTCCTTGCTATTCTTTGGAACTCTGCATTCAGATGCTTATGTCCTTCCTTTTCTCTTTTGCTTTTTGCTTCTCTTCTTCTCACAGCTATTTGTAAGGCTTCCCTAGACAGCCGTTTTGCTTTTTTGCATTTCTTTTTCTTCAGGATGGTCTTGATCCCTGTCTCCAGTACAATGTCACAAACCTCTGTCCATAGTTCATCAGGGACTCTGTCTATCAGGTCTAGTCTCTTAAATCTATTTGTCACTTCTACTGTATAATCGAAAGGGATTTGATTTAGGTCATACCTGAATGGTCTAGTGGTTTTCCCTACTTTCTTCAATTTAAGTCTGATTTTGGCAATAAGGAGTTCATGATCTGAGCCACAGTCAAATCCCGGTCTTGTTCTTGCTGACTGTATAGAGCTTCTCGATCTTTGGGTGCAAAGAATATAATCAGTCTGATTTTGGTGTTGACCACCTGTTGATGTCCATGTGTAGAGTCTTCTCTTGTGTTGTTGGAAGAGGGTGTTTGCTATATCCAGTGCATTCTCTTGGAAAAATTCTATTAGCCTTTGCCCTACTTCATTCTGTACTCCAAGGCCAAATTTGCTTGTTACTCCAGGCATTTCTTGACTTTCTACTTCTGCATTCCAGTCCCCTATAATGAAAAGGACATCTTTTTGGGGTGTAAGTTCTAGAAGGTCTTGTAGGTCTTCATAGCAGTTGTTCTAGGACTTACTATATACATCTTATCTCAGAATCACCTGCTTGGAACTGCCCTGGAGGTCCAGTGGTCAGGATTCTGTGCTTCCACTAGAGGGGGTGTGGGTTTGATCCCTGGTCAAGGAACTAAGATCCCACATGCTACCCTGTGCAGCTAAGAGATATGTATATATACATACATATATACCAAGTGGGCTTCTCAAGTGGCTAAAGTGGTAAAGAATCTGGCTGCCGATGCAGGAGATGCAGGAGACACAGGTTCCATCCCTGGGTTGGAAAGATCCCCTGAGTAGGAAATGGCAAAACCCACTCCAGTATTCTTGCCTGGAAAATTCCATGGACAGAGGAGCCTGGTGGGCTAAAGTCCATGGGGTCGCAAAGAGCCAGACACCACTAAGCCACTGGACACATGTATGTATGTGTGTGTGTGTGTATGTGTGTATTATATATATATATAGTCAATTGCTTAATTAAATTTCTGTTAACTTAATTCCAGTGAGATATAGAGCTATTACTCATTTATAGAGTAACATGGAGTTCTCCATTGTCTTCTTTTCAATGGTGTTTTTGTTATACACATTACATCTATAAATGTTACAGACTGAACAATACTTTATTATAGTTATTACTTAAATTATTTTTATATCTTTTATGAAGGAGGAAAAGTATATATGTAAAACTATTGTTCTATCAAACTTAGTATTTTTAATTTGTGTTTCTCATAATTTTGTGTGTTAGTACCATCTGGATTCTTTTTCTTGGCCCAGTTTGGCTTTCCTCAGCCCCAGTGCTCTTTTTGTTGTTGACAATATATTACATTTCCATGTGTTATAGACCCAATAATATATTATATAACATACTATATAATATATACATATTGTTTTGTAGGATTTCTTTTAAAATAAGTTATGAGAACTTTGAAGATAAGCAAATAGATCTCTTTCTGGAAAGACTGAGGATGTATGAGTCCGCTGCTCTCTGCTGGGCCAGGAGGGTTAGCCATAGTGGATCCGCATGAGCAGATGGAAACCTGTTACTTAATTTGCTATATCCTTGTGTTCTTGTGGATGCCATATGCTCTGAAATCTAGAGGTTTGGGGGTCTTGTCCATCAAGTAGAGGTTTTAAATGCTGGACCTCCAGATGTGGGGGTTCAAACCCTTTGCTTCTCAGAAAGAAGCTGGGAATTGTGAGTTCCTTCCCAATTGTGGGTTGTTGTGTCAAGGCTGGGATTTATGGTAAGACTGTGTCTCAGTCTCTCCTACCCATTTTTTAAAAATATATAAATTTATTTATTTTAATTGGAGGCTAATTACTTTACAATATTATATTGCTTTTGCCATATATCAACATGAATCCACCATGGGTGCACACGTGTTCCTCATACTGAACTCCCCTCCCTCTTCCCTCCCCATACCATCCGTCTTGGTTATCCCAGTGCAACCAGCCCCGAGCATCCTGTATCATGCATCGAACCTGGACTGGCGATTCGCTTCACATAGATATTGTACATGTTTCAATGCCATTCTCCCAAATCATCCCACCCTTGCCCTCTTCCATAGAGTCCAAAAGACTGTTCTACACATCTGTGTCTCTTTTGCTGCCTCACATACAGGGTTATCATTACCATTTTTCTAAATTCCACATATATGCGTTAGTATACTGTATTTGTGTTTTCCTTTCTGGCTTACTTCACTCTGTATAATAGATTCCAGTTTCATCCACCTCATTAGAACTGATTCAAGTGTATTCTTTTTAATGGCTGAGTATTATTCCATTGTGTATATGTACCACAGCTTTCTTATCCATTCGTCTGCTGATGGACACCTAGGTTACTTCCATGTCCTGGCTATTATAAACAGTACTGTGATGAACATTGGGGTACATGTGTCTCTTTCAATAATGGTTTCTTGGTGTGTATGCCCAGCAGTGGGATTGCTGAGTCATATGGCAGAGTACATCATGAGAAATGCTGGGCTGGAAGAAGCACAAGCTGGAATCAAGATTGCCAAGAGAAATATCAATAACCTCAGATATGCAGATGACACCACCCTTATGGCAGAAAGTGAAGAAGAACTAAAAAGCCTCTTGATGAAAGTGAAAGAGGAGAGTGAAAAAGTTGGCTTAAAGCTCAACATTCAGAAAACTAAGATCATGGCATCTGGTCCCATCACTTTATGGAAAATAGATGGGGAAACAATGGAAACAGTGGCTGACTTTATTTTTCTGGGCTCCAAAATCACTGCAGATGGTGATTGCAGCCATGAAGATGCTTACTCCTTGGAAGGAAAGTTATGACCAACCTAGATAACATATTGAAAAGCAGAGACATTACTTTGCCAACAAAGGTCCGTCTAATCAAGGCTATGGTTTTTCCAGTGGTCATGTATGGATGTGAGAGTTGGACTGTGAAGAAAGCTGAGTGCTGAAGAATTGATGCTTTTGAACTGTGGTGTTGGAGAAAACTCTTGAGAGTCCCTTGGACTGCAAGGAGATCCAACCAGTCCATTCTGAAGAAGATCAGTCCTGGGTGTTCTTTGGAAGGAATGATGCTAAAGCTGAAACTCCAATACTTTGGCCCCTTCGTGCAAACAGTTGACTCATTGGAAAAGACCCTAATGCTGGGAGGGATTGGGGGCAGGAGGAGAATGGGACGACAGAGGATGAGATGGCTGGATGGCATCACTGACTTGATGGACGTGAGTTTGCATGAACTCTGGGAGTTGGTGATGGACAGGGAGGCCTGGTGTGCTGCAATTCATGGGGTCCCAAAGAGTCGGACATGACTGAGACTGAACTGAGCTGAACTGATGGCAGTTCTATTTCCAGTTTTTTAAGGAATCTCCACATTGTTCTCCATAGTGGCTGTACTAGTTTGCATTCCCACCAACAGTGTAAGAGGGTTCCCTTTTCTCCACACCTTCTCCAGCATTTATTGCTTGTAGACTTTTGGATAGCAGCCATTCTGACTGGTGTAAAATAGTACCTCATTATGGTTTTTATTTGCATTTCTCTGATAATGAGTGATCTTGAGCATCTTTTCATGTGATTGTTAGCCATCTGCATGTCTTCTTTGGAGAAATGTCTGTTTAGTTCTTTGGCCCATTTTTTGATTGGGTCATTTATTTTTCTGGAATTGAGCTGCAGGAGTTGCTTGTATACTTTTGAGATTAATTCTTTGTCAGTTGCTTCATTTGCTATTATTTTCTCCCATTCTGAAGGTTGTCTTTTCACCTTGCTTATAATTTCCTTTGTTGTGCAAAAGTTTTAATTTTAGTTAGGTCCCATTTGTTTATTTTTGCTTTTATTTCCAATATTCTGGGAGGTAGGCCATAGAGGATCCTGCTGTGATTTATGTCAGAGAGTGTTTTGCCTGTGTTCTCCTCTAGGAGTTTTATAGTTTCTGGTCTTACGTTTAGATCTTTAATCCATTTTGAGTTTATTTTTGTGTATGGTGTTAGAAACTGTTCCAGTTTCATTCTTTTACAAGTGGTTGACCAGTTTTCCCAGCACCACTTGTTAAAGAGATTGTCTTTTCTCCATAGTATATTCTTGCCTCCTTTGTCAAAGATAAGGTGTCCATAGGTGCATGGATTTATCTCTGGGCTTTCTATTTTATTCCATTGATCTATATTTCTGTCTTTGTGCCAGTACCATACCGTTTTGATGACTGTGGCTTTATAGTAGAGCCTGAAGTCAGGCAGGTTGATTCCTCCAGTTCCATTCTTCTTTCTCAAGATAGCTTTGGCTATTCGAGGTTTTTTGTATTTCCATACAAATTGTGAAATTATTTGTTCTAGCTCTTTGAAAAATATCGTTGGTAGCTTGATAGGGATTGCATTGAACCTATAGATTGCTTTGGGTAGTATACTCATTTTCACTATATTGATTCTTCTGATCCATGAACAGATCTATTAGTGTCCTCTTTGATTTCTTTCACCAGTGTTTTATAGTTTTCTATATATAGGTCTTTAGTTTCTTTAGGTAGATATATTCCTAAGTATTTTATTCTTTTCGTTGCAATGGTGAATGGAATTGTTTCCTTAATTTCTCTTTCTATTTTCTCATTATTAGTGTATGGGAATGCAAAGGATTTCTGTGTATTGATTTTATATCCTGCAACTTTACTATATTCATTGATTAGCTCTAGTAATTTTCTGGTGGAGTCTTTAGGGTTTTCTATGTAGAGGATCATGTCATCTGCAAACAGTGAGAGTTTTACTTCTTTTCCAATTTGTATCCCTTTTATTTCTTTTTCTGCTCTGATTGCTGTGGCCAAAACTTCCAAAACTATGTTGAATAGTAGTGGTGAAAGTGGGAAGGAACCCTTGTCTTGTTCCTGACTTTAGGGGAAATGCTTTCAATTTTTCACCATTGCCTCCTACCCATTTTGATGTGCTGTTTTCTTTTTTTGCTCAACAGATGCATAGTCACTCATCTAGTTCCTGGATTTCTTTCAGAGGGAATTTATCTGTATGTAGCTACAGATATGATGGGTTTATGGAGCCATCAAATAGAAGTTCAAGAGCCTCCTACATCACCATCATTTTTAAAAAACCTTTTTATTTTGTATTGGAGTATAGCCAATTAACAATGTTGTGATAGCTTCAGGTGAACAGTGAAGGGCCTCAGCCATACATATAAATGGCTGAGGCTCCCAACTCCCCTCTCATCCAGGCTGCTGCTGCGTAACATTGAGCAGAGTTCCATTGCTATACAGTAGGTCTTTTTGTTTATTCTTTTTTGAACATAGCAGTGTGTACATGTCCATCCCAAACTTCCCAACTATCCCTTCCTTCCAGTCTTCTCCCCCACCCCTGGGGCAACCGTAAGTTCATTCTCTAAGTCTGTGAGTCTCTTTCTATTTTGTAAATAAGTTCATTTGCATCATTTCTTTTTTCAATTCCACATATAAGGGATGCCATATGGTATTTCTCCTTCTGTGTCTGATTTACTTCATTCAATATGTATGTCACCATTTTGAATTGGAACTGACAACTTCATTCTTTTGTGTGTGGAGATCTAGTTTTCCCAGTATCACTTGTTGAAAAGACTTTGTTTTCTCATTGAATGGTCATGGTCCCTGGTCAAAAATGTTTTGGGGAGCTTTTTTTATATTGGTCTGCATTTCTGTTTTATTCCAGTTCCATACTATATTAATTACTGTAGCTTTCTAGTGAATTTTGAAATCAGGAAGTGTGATTCCTCTAGCTTTGTTCTTTTTCATGATTGCTTTGGCTATGCATGATACAGTGGTAAAGAATCTGCCTACCAATGCAGGAGATGCAAGAGACTCTGGTTCAATCACTGTGTCAGGAAGATCCCCTGGAATATTAAATGGCAACCCACTCCAGTATTCTTGCATGGAAAATTCCATGGACAGAGGAGCGTGGGCTATAGTCTATAGGGTCACAAACTATGGGACGTGACTGAGCATGGGTGCTTGTGTCATTGGCTATTTCAGATATTAGAGATTTCAAAGTAGTTTTAAGATGTTTTTTTTTTTTCCCCCATTACTGCAAAAGACATCATTGGGATTTTGATAGGGATTGCATTGAATCTGTAGATCATTTTGGGTGGTATTGACATCTTAACAACTGAGTCTTCCAATTCATGAACATGGAATGTATTTACATTTATTTGTCTCCTCTAATTTCTTTCAAAATTGCTTTGCAGTTTTCACTTCACAAATCTTTCAACTCTTTGGCTAAGCTAAATCCCAAGTACTTTATTCTTTTTGATGCTACTGTATTTGGAATTATTTTTGAAAATATTTTAAAGTATTCATTTATAGTATAGAAAGGCAACTGATTTTTATGTATGAACTTTTTATCTTGCTACTTTGATGAATTCACTTTTTAGTTCCAACATTTTTTGTGGAATCTTTAGGGTTTTTAACATGTAAGATTACATCATCTGTGAACAGAGATTCTTTTACTTTTCCTTTCCAATTTGGATGCCCTTTTTTCCTTCTTTGCTTCCTTTGCCTGACTACTCTGGCTACATCTTCCAGTACTATATTGAATAGAAATAGTTAAGAGGTCTCCTTGCCTTGTTACTGACCTTAGTGGAAAGTTTTCAGTCTTTCTTCACTGAGTATAATGTTTGCTATTGGTTTTTCATACATAGTTTTTATTATGTTGAGGTTCAGTTCAGTTCAGTTCAGTCACTCAGTCGTGTCCAACTCTTTGCAACCCCATGAACTGCAGCACGCCAGGCCTCCCTGTCCATCACCAACTCCCAGAGTCCACCCAAACTCATGTCCATCGAGTCGGTGATGCCATCCAGCCATCTCATCCTCTGTCATCCCCTTCTCCTCCTGCCCCCAATCTTTCCAAGCATCAGGGTCTTTTCAAATGAGTCAGCCCTTCACATCAGGTGGCCAAAGTATTGGAGTTTCAGCTTCAACATCAGTTCTTCCAATGAACACCCAGGACTGATCTCCTTTAGGATGGACTGGTTGGATCTCCTTGCAGTCCAAGGGACTCGCAAGAGTTGAGGAAGTTTTCCTTCTATTCCTAGTTTGTTGAGTGTTTTTTTTTTAAATTATGAATGGATTTTGAATTTTATCAAATACTTTTTCTGCATCAGTTGAATTGGTCATGTGATTTTTGTCCTTCATTCTGTTAATCTGGTATCTTTTATCAATTGGTTTTTGTTTACTGAGGTATCTTTGCCTTCGAGGAATAAACCATTGTGTATAATCCTCTTCATATTCTGTTGAATTTTATTTGCTGCTTTTTTTTGAGGGCTTTTGTATCAATGTTTATAAAGGACATTAGTCTATAGGTTTCCTTTTTTCGTAGTGTGCTTGTCTGGCTTTCCCAGATTGGGAAAGGAGTACATCAAGGCTGGCATATTGTCACCCTGCTTGTTTAACTTATATGCAGAGTACATCATGTGAAATGTCATGTGGATGAAGCACAAGCACAAGCACAAGCTGGAATCAAGATTGCCAGGAGAAACATCAATAACCTCAGATATGCAGATGATGCCACACTTAGCAGAAAGCAAAGAGGAACTAAAAAGCCTCTTGATATAGGTGAAAGAGGAGAATGAAAAAGCTGGCTTAAAACTCAGCATTCAAAAAACAAAGATCATGGCATCTGATCCCATCACTTCACGGCAAACAGAAGGGGAAACAATGGAAACAGAGATAGATTTTATTTCCTTGGGCCCCAAAATCACGGCAGATGGTGACTGCAGCCATGAAATTAAAAGATATTTGCTCCTTGGAAGAAAAGCTATGACTAACCTCTACAGCATATTAAAAAGCAGAGGCATTACATTGCCAACAAAGGTCCATCTGGTCAAGGCTATGGTTTTGCCAGTAGTCATGTGTGGATGTGATAATTGGAGTATAAAGAAAGATGAATGCCGAAGAATTTATGCTTTTGAACTGTGGTGTTGGAGAAGACTCTTGAGAACCCCTTGGACTGTAAGGAGATCAAACCAGTCAATCGTAAAAGAAATCAGTTTTGAATATTCATTGGAAGGACTGATGCTGAAGCCAAAACTCCAATACTTTGGCCACCTGAGGTGAAGGACTGACTCCTTAGAAAAGATCCTGATGTTGGGAAAGATTGAAGGCAGGATGAGAAGGGGATGATAGAGGATGAGATGGTTGGATGACATCACCAACTCGATGGATGTGAATCTGAGCAAGCTCCAGGAGTTGGTGATGGACAGGGAAGCTTGGTGTGCTGCAGTCCATAGGGTTGCAAAGAGCTGGACACGAGTGCATGACTGAACTGTACTGAACTGTCTGGCTTTGGTATCAGGGAAATGCTGGCTTCATAAAACGAGTTTGAAAGTGTTTCCATCTGTTCAACTCTTTGGAACAATTTGAGAAGGAGTAGCATTTTGAGAAGAAGCATTTCTTCTTTAAATGTTTGGTAGGATTTACTAGTGCTACTATTGGATCCAGGGCTTGATTTTATTGAGAGATTTTGACTGCTGATTTAATTTCCTTATGACTTATAAATCTATTCAAATTTTCTATTTCTTTATGATTTACTATTAATTGGTTTTATGTCTCTAAGAATTTTAAAATTTCATCTAGATTATCCAATTTGTTGGTGTACAGTTTTTCACATATTTCTTATAATACTAATTTCTGTATAACTGGCAATGACACCATTTTCAATTTGGATTTTAGTAATTTGAGTATTCGCTCTCTCTCTTTTTTTCTTAGTATTTCTAGCTAAATATTTGTCAATTTTATTGATCTTTTCACCCTGGAAGTTGCAAGCCCTCCATGGACTATGAGTTTCAAAATAATTATTTT
Organism: Bos indicus; assembly: GCF_029378745.1. NCBI lineage: Eukaryota > Metazoa > Chordata > Mammalia > Artiodactyla > Bovidae > Bos > Bos indicus. The sequence continues at coordinate 38,137,042 of NC_091779.1, forward strand.
AGAAGATTCTGTCAGTGCGTTTGTTGTTTAAATGGAGAGACAGATTTTTGGTGCTTCCTACTCTATCATCTTCCCAGAATCCTCCCCACTGTGTGTTGACCTAATTTTTTTTCATAGCATATATGTTTGCACAAATATATGTATATTATATATGCATTTATATATAACTTAAATACAAAGTATACCACTTACCATGTGTGTATCCTTGACTGTTTGACACCCCATTCATCTTTGTCTTCTCACCTGTTAAATGAGGAATACCTTTAATCAAAGGCTTTGAATGGAACTCTAGCAGTTTAAATTGAATAAAAGTGACTGAATATTTGTAAAGTTCTTAATAAGTATTGTCATATGATTAAAGGAATGAGAGGGCAAGAACAAATTCAAAAAGCAAACATCTAAATATATATAAAATTATTGCAATAAGTACACTATGATATCATGCTAATTTTGGTCTGAGTTATGTGACATATTAAATATTTCCCTGTTGGTGTTTTCTTAGATTTAGAAAAGGAGGAACACTCATTCCAGGTTATCAGTTGGCATTCACCTGGAGATCTTGAAAATGAAATAAGGAAACGTCTGGATTTGTTTGTGACAGAAGCTTTGCACAACAGGTAATTTATTCTCTCAATGAAAGACCTAGTATTTCAGTGATACAAATAAATGGATGGATACATGGATACTGGGAATAAGTTTAAGAGCAGTAGATGAGTTGATGGATAAATGGATGGAGAGAAGGAAGAATGATATGGGGTGGTGGGTGGATGGATGAAGCAGATGATTTTCATACTATCTAGTCTGTATATTGTCCTTTTCCCATGAAAAACATGAATTTCTACTTTTAGTTGTGGCAGATAGTTGTGAGGGATTGTTGCTCCTGGATCTTGTTGGTGATACATCACTTACAAAACTTTGTGTATACTCTCCCCAACACAGAAGGAGGGATAGACAACCTAATTTATCATTGTTGGTAAACAAACCCTACCCACCATTTTATACTTATTTTTTCTCCATTCTCCTTATATAAATTCAAGAATGGAAAAACACTCATCATGAATATTGATTTTTTTTTCATACCTTGAAATGTTGCTCTTTTAAATACATTAAAAATACCTCAAATACTTTGATGAAGCACAGTGAGAGATGAGCCTGAGAGTTTTTGTCATCACCTGGGATGTATAGAAAGTTCTTTATCTTTGACATATAAGAGGAAAGACAATATCCATGCCTCAGTTGGCTAATTTCAGTGGCTTAACCCACCCCCTTCTTTCTTTAAAAATTCTACTCACTATCAAAGTTGTGTTCAAATCTTTTTCTTAAAACTTTCTTACTCTCTAAAACTAGAAGATCAAATTCTCTCCACTTTAAGACATCTGATCTAAAGTACTCATTTGAAACTTTGTGTTGTTAGGCCTATGTTTTTTAAGTCTATGTCTTGTTTCTTCTCTTGCAACTTGATTTCTTTGAAGACTGGTTCTACACACACACACATGTTAAATATGGTGGAATATATGGAGCACAAGGCTTCCCTGATGGCTCAGACTGTAAAGAATCTGCCTGCAATGCAGGAGACTTTTCAATCCGTGGGTCAGGAAGATCCTCTGGAGAAGAGAATGGCTACCCTCTCCAGTTTTCTTGCCTGGAGAATTCCATGGAAAGAGGAGCCTGGTGGGCTATAGTTCATGGGGACACCACACAGTGTCGTCTTGTAATCTTTTTCAATGAATCAACTTAATTTCAGATAGGATTAATGTTCTACTTTTGAGGACTTTGTACTTCTTATTTTGAATTTACCCTGATATTTGGCAATCATTCTTTATGTAGAATCTTTAAAAAATATAATAGAGGATAATTTCAGCTAATCACCGTCCCTCAACGTTGATTCTAAAGAGCAGGTAGAGATCTGAATATTGCTAATGAATTATCAACCTTATTGGCCTTCTTTAAGTGGGCTGACATGGTGTAGTGTTGTACAGGTTATGGGTTTGCTGAGCCATTGATTCTTTCAGTCCTTTGCTATACTAGGAGGCCCACAGGTCTTCAAAATACCTGTACCTGTGATCTCTGGTCACAAACATTCTTGTCTATTTCTCCCTGGGCTATACAAAAAGAATCATTTTCTTTGCAGGCAGTGATGGAAAAACATTGATGGAGAATAGTTCCTGGAATAGGGTAATAAATGGGTCTTAATTCGGTGTCAGTAAAAATTGAGCATTAACTTCTATAAATACCCCGGTGAGCATAAAGTGGAAAGGCTGTTAACAAGTTTCAAACAAAGTTTCATTTATGTTTGTTCTAAATCATTTAACTTTACATTAGAAAGATATAAATCTCATAGTGGTTTTGATTTGCATTTCTCTGATAATGAGTGATCTTGAGCATCTTTTCATGTGTTTGTTAGCCATCTGTATGTCTTCTTTGGAGAAATGTCTATTTAGTTCTTTGGCCCATTTTTTGATTGGGTCATTTATTTTTCTGGAATTGAGCTGTAGGAGTTGCTTGTATATTTTTAGATTAGTTGTTTGTCAGTTGCTTCATTTGCTATTATTTTCTCCCATTCTGAAGGTTGTCTTTTCACCTTGCTTATAATTTCCTTTGTTGTGCAGAGGCTTTTAATTTTTATTAGGTCCCATTTGTTTATTTTTGCTTTTATTTCCAATATTCTGGGAGGTGGGTCATAGAGGATCCTGCTGTGATGTATGTCAGAGAGTGTTTTGCCTATGTTCTCCTCTAGGAGTTTTATAGTTTCTGGTCTTATGTTTAGATCTTTAATCCATTTTGAGTTTATTTTTGTGTATGGTATTAGAAAGTGTTCTAGTTTCATTCTTTTACAAGTGGTTGACCAGTTTTCCCAGCACCACTTGTTAAAGAGATTGTCTTTAATCCATTGTATATTCTTGCCTCCTTTGTCAAAGATAAGGTGTCCATAGGTGCATGGGTTTATCTCTGGCCTTTCAGTTTTGTTCCATTGATCTATATTTCTGTCTTTGTGCCAGTACCATACTGTCTTGATGACTGTGGCTTTATAGTAGAGCCTGAAGTCAGGCAGGTTGATTCCTCCAGTTCCATTCTTCTTTCTCAAGATAGCTTTGGCTATTCGAGGTTTTTTGTATTTCCATACAAATTGTGAAATTATTTGTTCTAGCTCTGTGAAGAATACCATTGGTAGCTTGATAGGGATTGCATTGAATCTATAAATTGCTTTGGGTAGTATACTCATTTTCACTATATTGATTCTTCCAATCCATGAACATGGTATATTTCTCCATCTATTAGTGTCCTCTTTGATTTCTTTCACCAGTGTTTTATAGTTTTCTATATATAGGTCTTTAGTTTCTTTAGGTAGATATATTCCTAAGTATTTTATTCTTTTCGTTGCAATGGTGAATGGAATTGTTTCCTTAATTTCTCTTTCTATTTTCTCATTATTAGTGTATAGGAATGCAAGGGATTTCTGTGTGTTGATTTTATATCCTGCAATTTTACTATATTCATTGATTAGCTCTAGTAATTTTCTGGTGGAGTCTTTAGGGTTTTCTATGTATCCATTTCACACCAGTCAGAATGGCTGCAATCCAAAAGTCTACAAGCAATAAATGCTGGAGAGGGTGTGGAGAAAAGGGAACCCTCTTACACTGTTGGTGGGAATGCAAACTAGTACAGCCACTATGGAGAACAGGGTGGATATTCCTTAAAAAACTGTAAATAGAACTGCTTTATGACCCAGAAATTCCACTGCTGGGCATACACACTGAGGAAACCAGAATTGAAAGAGACACGTGTACCCCAATGTTCATCGAAGCACTGTTTATAATAGCTAGGACATGGAAGCAACCTAGATGTCCATCAGCAGATGAATGGATAAGAAAGCTGTGGTACATATACACAATGGAGTATTACTCAGCCATTAAAAGGAATACATTTGAATCAGTTCTAATGAGGTGGATGAAACTGGAGCCTATTATACAGAGTGAAGTAATCCAGAAAGAAAAACACCAATACAGTATACTAACGCATATATATGGAATTTAGAAAGATGGTAACAATAACCCTGTATACGAGACAGCCAAAGAGACACTGATGTATAGCACAGTCTTTTGGACTCTGTGGGAGAGGGAGAGGGTGGGATGATTTGGGAGAATGGCATTGAAACATGTATAATATCATATATGAAATGAGTCGCCAGTCCAGGTTCGATGCACGATACTGGATGCTTGGGGCTGGTGCACTGGGACGACCCAGAGGGATGGTATGGGGAGGGAGGAGGGAGGAGGGTTCAGGATGGGGAACACATGTATACCTGTGGCAGATTCATTTTGATATATGGCAAAACCAATACAATATTGTAAAGTTAAAAAATAAAATAAAATTAAAAAAAAAGAAAGATATAAATCTCATGTTCAGTTTAGAATTTGGATTCTAATATTAGTATCAGATCAGATCAGTCGCTACAAGCTATCAGATGCAGGATATATAAGATGGTTTTAAAAAAAAGCAAAATCATCATCAGTATTGATGGACTCTGTCATGAAGTTACTTCCACAGCTTGGCTGGGAAATAAGACAGTTGCTCATAAGTCAGTATACAGATGAAAATAAAACAGAACATCACAGAATATATCAAATAGACACGGAACCACGAGATTTGCTACAGAGATGGCTCCCAAAGCAGAAGGACCTTGAATTGGCATGATGGTGGGTGAATTTGGATTGGTCAAAGAAAGGAGAGGGGAAGAAGTGAGTATATTTTAGGAAGTAGAAACACCTGGACCAGAGTGGTAGAGTAGAGGATATTTCTTGGACAGTAGTAAAATTGGTGGGTAAAAATAGGCTGTCAGATATGGTCTTTCTTAACTGGATATTTTCTTTGAGCTGAAGATTATCCTAAATATTGTGAAATTAAGACCTCCAGTGAGTATTTGTTATTAATTTTTTTTTCTTACAGAAAAAAATCTGAACACTTTGTAAATTTAATGGAAACACTTGGGACTCGATGCAGTTATCTGCTAAGGAGACGTGATATCATGGATTCCTTAAAGAATGAGAACTTTGACCTGATAGTTGTTGATGCCTTTGACTTCTGTTCATTTCTAATTGCTGAGAAACTCGGGAAGCTGTTTGTGTCCATTCTTTCCACATTAGTTAGCAGACTGGACTTTGGCCTGCCAAGCCCCTTGTCTTATGTTCCAGTATTTCAGTCTTTCCTAACTGACCATATGGACTTCTGGGGTAGAGTGAAGAATTTTCTGATGTCACTTGTTTTCTCTGTGGAGCAGTGGAAAATACACTCTACCTTTGACAACACCATCAAAGAACATTTCCAGGAAGGTTCTAGGCCAGTTTTATCTCATCTTCTAAAGAAAGCAGAGCTGTGGTTTGTCAGTTCTGACTTTGCCTTTGAATTTGCTCGGCCTCTGTTTCCAAACACTGTGAATGTTGGAGGCTTAATGGTCAAACCTATTAAACCAGTACCACAGGTAAGTAAAACCTGAGAGTGTGGATTTCATGCAGAGGTCTTCAGTGTAGAGTTGGTGTCTGCTCCTGCCACTGGGATCCTGGAATTTAAGTAGAGTGAGATAGGCAAAACCCCTAGTATATAACTTTTAATTTAATTTTTCTATTTTGTATTTTATTTTTCTGTTGTTAAGACACTTAATATGAGATTTACCCTCTTAACAAGTATTTAACAGTGCAATACATTATTATTGACTATAGGTGTCATGCTATATAGCAGATTTCTAGATCCTCTTCTTTCTGCTTCACTGAAACCCTGCCTCCATTGAAAAGTAGCTACCCATTTCTCCTTCCTCCAGTCCCTGGAAACCAGCTTCCACTTTTTGTTTCTATGAATTTGGCTATTTTAGATACTTTATATAAGTGAAATCCTGCAGTATTTGCCCTTCTGTGACTGACATTTCATTTAGCATGAAATGAACCTCAAGATTCATTCATGTTTTCACATATTGAAAAATTTCCTTGTTTACAAAGCTAAATAATACAAACTAACTGTATGTTTAAACTGTTGTTGTTCAGTCACCAAGTCACACCCAACTCTTTGTGACCCCATGGACTAAAGGCAGGTTGAAGGCAGAAGGAGAAGAGGCTGTTTATACTACAGAGGATGTTTATTCTACATTTGCTTTAACCATTCATCTTTTGATGGACATTTAGGTTGTTTCCACATCTTGGCTCTTGTGTATAGTGCTTCAGTGAACATGGGAATATAGATATCTCTTTCAGATCATAATTCCCATTCATTTATGTATATACACAAAACTAGGATTGTTGGATTATTTTATTAGTTCTATTTTTAATTTTTCGATGATTCTCTGTATTATTTTACATAGTGACATTCCTGACAATAGTGTGTAAGTGTTGCAACTTTCCCACATTTTCAACATATGTTGGTTAATATATGCTTTATGTATTTAGGTGGAAGATCCCCTGTGGAGAAGGAAATGGCAACCCACTCCAGTATTCTTGTCTGGGAAATCCCATGGACAGAGGATCCTGGCAGGCTACAGTCCATGGGATTGTAAACAGTCGTACACGACTTAGTGACTAAACAACCAAACAACATCATGTTGGGTGCATATATATTTATAATTGTTGTATCTTCTTCTTGGATTAATCCCGCAATCATTATGTGATGTCCTTCTTTTTCTCTTATTATAGTTTTTGTTTTAAAGTCTATTTTGTCTGATGTAAATATTGCTACCCTGGTTTTCTTTTGATTTCCATTTGCATGAAATACCTTTTTCCATTCCCTCATTTTCAGTCTGTGTGTGGTTTTAGATCTGAAGTGAGTCTCTTATAAGAAGAATATATATAGGTCTTGTTTTTGTATCCATTCAGCCACTCTATGTCTTTTGTTTGGAGTATTTCATTCACTTACATTTAAAGTAATTATTGATAGGTATGTACTTATTGCTATTTTGTTAATTGTTTTAGGGTTGTTTTTGTTCCTTTCTTCTTTTTTTGTTCTCTTCCATTATAATTTGATGATTATCTTTAGTGTTATGTGTAAATTTCTTACTCTTTGTGTGTGTATCTATTATAGATTTTTGATTTGTGATTACCATGAGGTTTGTATATAGCAACCCATTATGTGATTATTTTAAGTTGCTAGTCTTAATTTCAAATGCATTTTATCAAGTCTGATTTTTTACTCCCTCTCCCCTCATAACTGCTTTCTTGCAATATATTTTACTTCTTTTTTGGTTTTATGTACATCTTAACTGCTTGTTGTGGAAATAGATGATTTTACTACTTTTGTCCTTTAGTATTCATACTGGCTTTGCATGTGGCTGATTTACTACCTTTACTGTATATTTGCTTTCACCAATGTGTTTTTCCTTTTGTAATTTACATGTTTCTAATTGTGGCCTGTTCCTTTCTGTTTTGAGAGGCCCCGTTAACATTTCTTGTAAAGCTGGGTTGGTGGTGCTGAACTCTCTTAGCTTTTTGCTTGTCTGTAAAACTTTTGATTTCTCCATCAAATCTAAATGAAAGTATTCTTGTTTGCAGATTTTCCCTTTCATCACTTTAAATATGTTGTGCTACTCCCTTCAGGCTTGCAGAGTTTCTGCTGATGAATCAGCTGATACCGTTACGGGAGTTCCTTTGTACCTAACTTGCTGTTTTTCCCTTGATGCATTTATTGTTCTCTCCTTAACTTTTGCCATTTTAATTACAGTGCGCATTGGTATCGTCCTCTTTGAGTTAATCCTTTTTGGGACTCTCTGTGATTCCTGTACATGGGTGTCTATTTCATTTCCCAGATTAGGGAAGTTTTCAGCTATTATGTCCTCATAAATGTTCTCTGCCCCTTTCTCTCTCTCTTTTCCTTCTGGACCACTATAAAGTATTAGTATGTTTGATATTGTCCCCAAGGTCTCTCAAACTGTCTTCACTTCTTTTGATTCTGTTTTCTTTTCCTGTTCAGCTTCAGTGATTTCCATTACCCTGTCTTCCAGTTCACTGATCCATCCCTCTGTATCATCTACTCTGTCAGTTCCTTCTAGTGCATTTTTTCACTTCAGTTAGTGTATTTTTCACCTCTATTTGGTACTTCTTCATATTTTCTAACTTTTTGTTAAAAACTTCTAACTTCTCAGTTTGTTTATCCATTCTTCTCCTGAATTCTATGATCATCTCTATGATCATCATCTTGAATTCTTTTCTTTATTTTGGTAGATTGCTTATATTTACTTCACTTAACTCTTCTGGTAGTTTATCTTATTTATGAAAACTTGCTTGGATCATATTCCTCTGAAACTTCATTTTGCCTAATTTGCTATTTTCATTTCTATGTACTTGTTAGGTTGGTTACTTTTCCTGACCTTGGGGAAGGGATCTTTTGTAGGAATAATCCCATATGTCACAGCAGTGTACACCCCTCTCCCTGCTTACCAGAGCTATATTTTCTAGGACTGTCCCTTGTGTGGGCTGCATGGATTCTTCTGTTGTGGCAGGTTGACTACTGTGGATGGTCTGGTAGGTGTTGACTTGACCCTGGTCCAGTTGGTTGCCAGGCCTTGCTTTGTGGGGCAGTTGGCAAGCTGCTGGTTGGCAAGGTTGGGTCATGATGCCACTGACTGCAGAACCCCAGGGGATCCTGGAGCTAATGCTGGCTGACTGGCCACAACCAGTTCTTTTTAACTTCTAGTGAAAATCCTGGTTAAAGCAGTAAGACCAAAAAAAAAAAAAAAAAAAGGAACAAAAATCATATATATTAGGAAGGAAGAAATGAAACTGTTTTTATTCACAGATAACAGGATGGTCCATGTAAAAATCAAAAAAAGTCAAGAAAAAACTCTTGGAACTAATTAGTAATTATAGCAATGTCACAGAATATACGTTTAATGTACCTTTCCTATATACCAGCAATGAACAGGGGGAATGTGAAATTTAAAACATAATATTATATGTTGCATGCATACTCAGTTATGTCCAACTCTTTGAAACCCCATGAACTGTAGCCCACCAGGCCTTTCTGTCCATGGGATTATTCAGGCAAGAATAATCATTTACCTTCTCTAGGGAATATTCTTGACCCAGGGATCGAACTTGCATCTCTTGTATCATCAGGCAGATTCTTTACCACTGCACCACCTATATTAGCATTCTGCAAAATGAAATACTTAAAAATAAATCTAATAAAATATATATAAAATTTATATGAGAAGACATACAAAACTCAGATGAAAAAAATCAAAGAACTAAATAAATGGAGAGATATTCCATGTTAATGGATAGGAAGACTCAGTATTGTCAAGATGTCAGTTCTCTTCAGTTTGATCTAAAGATTCATTGTAAATCCCAATCAAAATCTCAGTAAGTTATTTTGTGAATATTGACAAACTGATCCTCAAATTTGTATGGAGAGGCAAAAAGCTTGAAGAGCTAATGCAATATTGAAGATGGAAGAACTGACATTACTCAACTTTACCACTTACTGTGAAGGACAGTAATCAAGACAGTGTGGTTTTAGAAAAAGAATAAACAAATAAGATGCACATGAATTTAGTCAACTGATGTTTGACAGTGGATTAAAGGCAATACCATGGAGAAAAGATACTTTTCAACAATCAGTGCTGGAGCAACTGGACATTTACTTGCAAAAAAATTGAATCTAAACCCAGACCTTACCTTCTCAACAAAGATTAACTAAAAAATGGGTAATATACTTAAATATAAAATGGAAAAGTATAAAATGCCTAGAAGATAACATAGGAAAACATCTAAATGAAATAGAGTCTGGTGATTACTTTTTAGACATAAAACCTAGGATATATTCTATGAAAGAAAGAGTTAATAAGTACATTAAAAGAGTTAATAAGTATGTTAAATTGAAATTAAAATTATCTGTCCTGAGAAAGACCTTGTCAAGAGAATCAGGAGAGAAACCACAGATTGGAAAGAAATATTTGCCGAAAACCTACCTGGTAAAGACTGATGTTAAGAATATACAAAGAATACTTAGAACTCAACAACACACAAAAAATCAATTAAAAAATGGTCCACAAACCTTAACACATACCTCAACAAAGAAGCTATACAGGTTTCTAAAAAGAATATGAAGAAGACACACAGCAGAATATTCTCCCAGCATGTCTACCTCAGTCCCCAGAAGGCCCACCAGGCCCTAATGGGCCAGGACGGCAGACTGCACTCCCCCAGGCTCTAGCTCCTCTGATCTGACATTTGAATACTCCTGAATGACCATGTCTGCCTGGATCTAGAATGAGGGTTGAGGATGACTCTGGTACTGGGGTCATGTTTTCAATGAAGAAAGAGATTCCCACCACTTCAATTTTCCTCTTCCATAAAACATTGTGATACACGAAAGCTCTGGGTTGAGACATGGGTGCTGCAGTCTTAAGTACCTCATGTGCAATGTGCACCATTATGGTGGCTGGTTACCTAAAGCTCTCTTCACATCCATTTGTGAGTGAGTATTTAAAGTGTTTATATGGGAAAATGTGTCCCAAGGTTTCATAAAAATTTCTTCAAGGCCATCTATCCAGAGGATCTGAGCCTGGTGCAGAGGGCACTGAGCTGTCTTAGAGGCTATGAGAACAGTTTCAAGGCAGTGAACTCTAACTGTTAACAGGAGAGTATGTTCAGTAAATAGATGATTTTCATCTTTTGGCTGTCTAGGCTTTCCCTGACAACATTATTCACCTCCTTTCCTTTCCTACCTCTCTCCAGGAACTTGAGAATTTCATTGCCAAATTTGGAGACTCTGGTTTTGTCCTTGTGGCCTTGGGCTCCATCGTGAGCAGATATCAGTCCCAGGAGATTCTTAAGGAGATGAATGCTGCCTTTGCTCGTCTCCCTCAAGGGGTGATTTGGAAATGTAAGCCTTCTCATTGGCCCAGAGATGTCAAATTGGCAGCAAACGTAAAAATCATGGACTGGCTTCCTCAGAATGACCTCTTGGGTAAGGACTTTCCAAGTCTACTTCTCTCGTCCTTATGTTATCTTTGGGGTTCATTAGGGTTCTGACATCTAGTTAGGCAGTCCTGTTCACATGAGAAGAAGCAGCTGATAAATGAAGGTAAGTATTCCAAGGAATGGAACAGCCAAACTGGAGTTGTTGAGAAATCAAGCTATACTTCCAAAATGTCCCAAACAGCATTTCCTCTTCTTCTCCATTTCTGATACCTGCAGCTGGAAGTGGTATCACTTCCAGTTTATTTTGACCATACCTTATCTGGCACTAAAGAGGGTTGCTCAAACACAATCCAAGATGATTTGTCAACAGTTTGTCTGAGAACTCATATAAGGGGGCATATTGTCACTGTCTCCCATGGTCTCTTGAACCCTTGTTCAGCCACGTTTTTTGTTGTTGCTCAATTGCTACGTCATGTCCAACTGTTTGCAATCCCAAAGACTGTAGCATGCCAGGTTCCTCTGTCCTCCACTATCTCCCAGAATTTTCTCAAATTCATGTCCATTGACTTGGTGATGCTATTGAACTACCCTCTGCCACCCCATTCTCCTTTTCAGCCACGTGCCATTATACAAACATATATCTACACATATTGATACATTCTCCTTAGTACCACAGGTGTGAGCAACTCATACCTTTACAAAGTTGATGCTGGTGGTGTCTGAGGGTGTGCTATAATGTCTACATGCCAAACTGAGTAATCTCATAGCTGGTGATTTGGTTCAGCAAATCCTTTGGTAGTTGAGAGCTCATTACATCCAAAAAGGTTTTCTTTGTCTCTTTACTGTTTTTTGGATACTCCTCACTGTCACATTGACTGAATCAGAGGGTCATAGCCAAAATTGTGGTTCAAAAACATATTGGGGAATTTAAGATAGAGAGTTCTGAACACTGACTTAAGAAGGCATGGGGTAGGGAAAAGAAGTCCCCCTTCCAAAGAAACCAAGTGGATTCTGATTCACATCCCTATTGAGAGGCAGAGTTTGAAATGAACTCTTCACTAACACTTGTTTTAGTTTTCTGTCAATAAGGGTATAGACTCAAAAATGACAGAATGATCTCAGTTTGTTTCCAATACAAACCATTCAGTATCACAGTAATACAAGTCAATGCCCCAACCACTAATGCCAAAGAAGCTAAAGTTGAACGGTTCTATGATAACCTACAAGAATTTCTAAAACTAACACCAAACAAAGATGTTCTTTTCATCTTAGGGGATTGGAATGCAAAAGTAGGAAGTCAAGAGATACCTGGAGTAACAGGCAAGTTTGGCCTTGAAGTACAAAATGAAGCAGGGCAAAGGATAACAGAATTTTGTTAAGAGAATGCACTGGTCATAGCAAACACCCTCTTCCAGCAACACAAGAGACAACTCTACACATGGACATCACCAGATAGTCAATACTGAAATCAGACTGATTATATTCTTTGCAGCCAAAGATGGAGAAGATCTATACAGTCAGCAAAAACAAGACTGGGACCTGACTGTGGCTCAGATCAGAAACTCCTTATTGCCAAATTCAGTCTTAAATTGAAGAAAGTAGGGAAAACCACCAGGCCATTCAGGTATATCCTAAATCAAATCCCTTACGATTATACAGTGGAAGTGACAAATAGAATAAAGGGACTAGGTCTAATAGAATGCCTGAAGAACTATGGATGGAAGTTCGTGACATTGTACAGGAGATGGTGATAAAAAGCATCCCCAAGAAAAAGAAATGCAAAAAGGTAAAATGGTTGTGTGAAGAGGACTACAAATAGCTGAAAGGCAAAGGAGAAAAGGAAAACTATATCCAACTGAATGCAGAGTTCCAAAGAAAAACAAGGAGAGATAAGAAAGCCTTCCTCAGGGATCAGTGCAAAGAAATAGAAGAAAACAATAGAAAAGGAAAGACTAGAGAGCTCTTCAAGGCAATTTGAGATACCAAGGGAACATTTCATGCAAAGATGGGCACAATAAGGACAGAATAGTATGGACCTAAGAGAAGCAGAAGATATTAAAAAGAGGTGGCAATAATACACAGAAGAACTATACAAAAAAGATCTTCATGACTCAGATAACCACAATGGTGTGATCTCTCACCTAGAGCCAGACATCCTGGAATGTGAAGTCAAGTGGGCCTTAGGAAGCATCACTAGGAGCAAAGCCAGTGGAGGTGATGGAATTCCAGCTGAACTATTTCAAATCCTAAAAGATGATCCTGTGAAAGTGCTGCACTCAATATGTCAGCAAATTTGGAAAACTTAGCAGTGGCCACAGGACTGGAAAAGGTCAGTTTTCATTCCAATCCCAAAGAAGGGCAATGCCAAAGAATGCTCCAACTACCACACAGTTGCACTCATTTCACACACTAGCAAAGTAATGCTCAGAATCCTTCAAGCTAGGCTTCAACAGTACATGAACCAAGAACTTCCCAGATGTTTAAAGTTGGATTTAGAAAAGGCAGAGGAACCAGAGATCAAATTGCCAACATCTGTTGGATCATAGAAAAAGCAAAAGAGTTCCAGAAAATCATCTACTTCTGCTTCATTGACTACACTAAAGCCTTTGACTGTGTGGATCACAACAAACTGTGGAAAATTCTTAAAGAGATGGGAATATCAGATCACCTTACCTGTCCCCTTGAGAAACCTGTATGCAGGTCAAGAAGCAGCAGTTAGAACTGGACATGGGACAACAGACTGGCTCAAAGGAGGAAAGAAGTAGGTCAAGGCTGTATATTGTTACCCTGCTTATTTAACTTATATGCAGAGTACACATGTGAAATTCCAGGATGGATACAGCAGAAGCTGGAATCAAGATTGCTGGAAGAAATATCAATAACCTCAGATATGCAGATGATACCACCTTTATGGCAGAAAGCAAAGAGGAACTAAAGAGCCTCTTGATGAAGGTGAAAGAGGAGAGTGAAAAAGCTTGCTTAAAACTCAACATTCGAAAAACCTAAGATCATGGCATCCAATCCCATCATGTCATGGCAAATAGATGGGTAAACAATGGGAACAGTGACAGACTTTATTTTCTTAGGCTCCAAAATCACTGCAGATGGTGACTGTGGCCATGAAATTAAAAGATGCTTGCTCCTTGGAAGAAAAGCTATGACAGACCTAGGCAGCATATTAAAAAGCAGAGACATCACTTTGCCTACAAATGTCCATATATGGTTTTTCCAGTAGTCATGTAGGGATGTGAGAATTGTATCGTAAAGAAGATTGAGCACCGAATAATTGATGCTTTTGAACTGTGGTGTTGGAGATGACTCTTGAGAGCCCCTTGGACTGCAAGCATATCAGTCAATCCTAAAGGAAATCAATCCTAAATATTCATTGGAAGGACTGATGCTGAAGCTGAGGCTCCAATGCTCTGTCTACCTGATGCAAAGAGCCGACTCATTAGAAAAGACACTGATGCTGGGAAGGATTGAAGGCAGGAGGAAAAGGGGCAACAGAGGACAAGATGATTGGATGGTATCACCAACGTGATGGATATGAGTTTGAGCAAGCTGTGGGAGATGGTGAAGGACAGGGAAGCCTGGCATGCTGCAGTCCATGGCATCGCAAAGAATTGTACACGACTGAGTGACTGAACAACAACAAAAGTAAGGGTGGGGTAGGCAAAGAGGAACTGGAAATAATGAAACGTATGGTCCATTATTCCCTACCTTAAAGATTTCTCATAAAATTGAGGAGAAAATACTTGTAGTGTTAAGTTTTATAAATGCCACATGAGTTGTTATGTCAATGATAGTGTTAAGAATTCAGATAAATGAGAAATGAATGGGTAGTGGAGAAAAGAGGGAGAGACCTAGAGAGCAAAAGATCAAGTGAGCTAAAGACAAAGAGACAGAAAGAGAGAGAGAGAGAGAAACAGAGACATAGAGAATGACTGTGTGAGAGAGTAATAGAGAGAGAACAGAGATGAGAAGCAAAGAGACAGGGTAGAGATGGATGGATGGATGGATGAATAGGTTGGGGGAGGAATGTGCCTTGCTTTATCACTCTTCTCTGAAGCTTTCCCAGGGTTCTGAGTCTTAGATGGATTAGGGCTGAGGTGAGAAGTTTCTGTACAGAGACAAGAGCAGAATCTGTGTCTTAGAATATTCACCCTTGAATGTGTCCTGAGGTAAGTCAGTAAATTCATTTTTTTACAGCATGTTGAGATCCCTTTTTACATTTTTTTCGCCCTTGTTACTTTCCTTTTTGTCCGGAAACTTTCATCCTGAGGTGTCCTGCTCTCTTTCTAATTTGCAACAGCGCACTCTCACATCCGTCTTTTTGTCACTCATGGTGGGATGAATAGTATCATGGAGGCCATCCATCATGGCGTGCCCATGGTGGGGATTCCTGTCTTTGAAGACCAGGATGAAAACCTGCTCCGAGTAGAAACCAGAAAATTTGGTGTCTCTATCCAGTTAGAGCAGATGAAGGCTGAGACATTGGCTCTGAAGATGAAGCAAGTCATGGAAGACAAGAGGTGTGCAGCTCTTGGGGCTTGTGGTTCCTTAATGCTTGATGGAGGCGTAAGCCATGATGGGCACCACGTGGGTCTTATTGCAGTAAAAGCTGAAACTTCCAGGACACAGAATAATATGGGTGTACTTTTATATGTTAGCACTTTCAGCACTAATCATGGGTCTTTGCATGCAGGAATCAATTTGAACTTTTCAAGCAGACCCAGTTGGACAGTGGCAAGACCAGGCCAACAATTTTCCTTGAAAGGAAGTTTTCTGTGCCTATGGTAGAAAGTGTGTGTGTGCATGTGTGTGTGATACAAGGTCTCTAAGAATTCTGAGACCACTTGAGTTAACAACTCCCCTCTGTCTCTGCTGACAGGTACAAATCTGCCGCAGAGGCCGCCAGCATCATCAGACGCTCACAGCCCCTGACCCCTGCCCAGCGGCTGGTGGGCTGGATCGACCACATCCTTCAGACAGGGGGTGCAGCCCACCTCAAGCCCCATGCCTTCCAGCAGCCGTGGTATGAGCAGTACCTACTGGACGTCCTCTTGTTCCTGCTGGTGGTCACCCTGGGCACCGCGTGGCTCTGTGGGAAGCTGCTGGGTCTGGTGGCCAGGTGGCTGTGTGGGGCCAGGAAGCTGAAGAAGGCCTGAGGCAAAGTGGAGCCTTGGAGAGGGTGTGCTGGGGAGCCACTGGCTCTTTGAAGTCTTCCCCCAGCACTGTACTTGCCTCCTCCCCTTCACTCTTACTTGATGATAGAACACGCATTTCCCTTGCTTTTTGTCTCTGTTTAGAAATCTTTATGAAGAACGCTTGGGGTGCTTTTTAAGGATACTGCGGTAAAGAATACATCACATGCAATTTACCATTTTAATCATTAAGAAGTAGTTCAGTGGCATGAAGTACATTCACTCAGCTGTGCAAACATCATTATCCTCCAATTCCAGAACTCTACTCATCTTTCCAAACTAACATTCCACACAGGTTAAATGATACCCCGCCCCCCAGCTTTCCTTAACCACCATCAAGGTTCTAGCAGCCCATGTCTACTTTTGTGTCTGAATCTACACTTGAGCTTCTGGATTGCCCCAACCAAGGGACGCCTCTCCTCAGCCCAGCCTGCTCCTTCCTCCCTTGTGATCCCTGCACATGGTGCTCTGATCACTCAGCCTCCCTTGTCCAGGAGGCTTCTCAGGCTCTTTCCCCGTTTCCCTTTCACTTTTCATAAAACTCACACGACCTGTTTGGTCGGTTTTTCCTTGTCAGCCTTCCTCTTGCATTTCCTTTTCATCTCATCTCACAGCTCAGGAAGCCTGGCCTCTGTCCTGCAGGTTAGCAGGGACACCCCTGTGAGGACTTGGTCCCCTCCTGCATAGAGTACCTCCTTCTCTCTCAGGCCTGGAGCCTGTCTTTGGTCCACAGCTGAGGCCACCTGTTGCCCATGTTTCAATGTTCCGTCATCAAGATCCCCACTTGAATAATTAGGGTTACGAAAACCTAAGTGGAGAAATGGAACCTCCATGCAAGGCTTGGGGCCTTAGGTCCAGGAGCCATGGCTGGCCCAATCCTCTTGATACAGGAAACATTCCATCTGCCATCCCACCTAGCAAAGAACATCCCTACATGTGGTAAACACTTAGGGATGACATTCAGTTCCTAGTAACAGAAGCTAGAAAAAGAGTGGCTTACGCACTCTGGAATTTCAAAGTGTTTTTTTATTTCCTGGACACAGCCTGGAGACATGTGGTGGAGAGCTGGGATGGTGACTCATCCTGCTGTCTGTAGCTTAAAAAAAATTTTTTTTTGAACACCTGTCCTGTACTGTTCTTCTAAGTTGCCTTTCTGGTTTGTTGCTCTCATGAAATATTTCACCTTTGGTGATCCTGACTTCCTGTTTGCTTTTGCATTCTGAAATGGAATTAAATTCCTCCTTAAAAGTTTCATCATGTAGTATCCAGTGGATTAAAACACGATGAAGAAAATGTTAGAAACAAGAGATGGTCCTGCAACTGCAATTTTGGGTTGCTTAATTCTGGGTTGTTAATCACATGTCGAAATAGTTCAAAGGAAAACATGAAGCAGTTACTATAAATGCTCCCTGCAGAAATAGGAAAAGACCCACATCTGCCAATGTTGGGACGGGGTCTGCCTGGTTGTATGGAGAACTGGGTGCCCGGTGTCTACCCAGTTCTGTGAGTTCTTATGCTGCAAGGGAGTCCCACACAGTCAGGAGCATGTCAGATGCAGAAGTGAGTGTGTCTGTGTGTGTCAGAGATAAGGTTTTATTTCTATAATTCTTAATGAAATCTCATAAACTGGTCTCTGACATAAATTTTTTGAGGGACAGACATGCAGCCCTATCTGGGTTGTCACTGGAATGAATTTATTTGTTCCCCTCACAGGCAACACAGGGACCTAAGGATGAGGCTCCCTGGCTGGTAACTCCTCTTTCCTGCTCTCACCACAAAATCCTCCCTGACGATCAGGTAACTCAGTGAAGCCAACCCTTTCTGCTGCTTTCTAGGCTCTGTCCCAGTCCAGGAAATCTGATCAGTAGCAGTCCGTGAGCCAGAATGAGGCCTCCAGCTTGTTCCCTTCAAGTATCCTCTGCAGGGCTGGCTGCCAGCATGGCCTTGATAGCATGGAAATCTGGTCTCATCACTCTCTGATCACAGTCCTTTGTTGGCTCCCATTGCAGGGAATACAGGGTCTCTGTGATCTCTTTCTGGCAACTGCAGCAGGCACATCTTGAAAATTCTGAAATAGACCCACTGAATAGGTTCTGTTGATTTTTGACAAAAGTGCAAAGACAATTCAATGGAAAAAGAAAAATCTTTTCAGCAAACTGTACTGGAACAATTGTATATCTGAGTGGGATTTGGCCTTAATTTAATACACACAAAGGATATTTTTTATAAATATATTTCATTGAAGTATAGTTGATTTACAGTGTTGTGTTAATTTCTGCTGGACATCAAAATGGTTCAGTTATTTATTATGTATATATGTGTATATATATACACATTCTTTTTCAGTCTTTTCCACAATGGTTTATCACAGGATATTGAATATAGTTCCCTGTGCTAGACAGTAGGACCTTGTTGTTTATCCATTCTGTATATACAATAGTTTGCATCTGCTAATTCCAAACTCCTGATTCCTCTCTTCCCCAACCCCGCATACCCCTACCCTCTTTGAAAACTATGTCTTTCTCTATGTCTGTGAGTCTGTTTCTGTTTCAGACAGGTTTATTTGTGTCGTATTTTAGGTTTTGCATATAAGTGCAATCATATGGCATTTTCTCTTTGTCTTTCTGACTTCACTTAGTCTGATAATCTCTAGTTTCATCCGTGTTGCTGCCAATGGCATTAATGCATTCTTTTCCATGGTATATGTGCACCACATCTCCTTATCCACTCATCTGTCAGTAGACATTCAGGTTGTTTCCTGTGCTAGCTATTATGCATAGTGCTGCTATGAACATAAGGGTACATGGATTTCACAAAAGGATTTTGACTGGACTTCATACCACACAAAATGAACTCAAAGTGTATCAAAAAGGCCTAAACATAAATGCTGAGAGTATAAAAGTTCCAAAAGAAAGTCTTCATAGTGTAGGTAGTTATTGAATTACAACTCGTATTCAAAACATTGACAATACCAATAGTTGGCAAGGAGATAGGGCTACTGGAATCCATATGTTTCACTGCTGATGGGAACATAAAGTGATTCAGCCACTTAGGAAAGTTGCTGTACAGATTCCCAAACAGTTAAGCATCCACTTACCATTTGACTGAGCCATTCCAATTCCAGGTATTTATCTAAGTTAAATGAAAACATGTGTCCACCTGAAAACTTGAACATAAATGTTCACAGTGGCTTTATTTGTAACAGCTTCAGCTTAAGAAAACTGGTGAATGGATTAACACATTGTGGAACATCCATAAAAGAACTATGGCTCAGCAATAGAAAGGAACATCCTACTGATGTACCCAACTGTATCCATGAATCTCAAAGTGATCTTGCTGAGCAAAAGAAGCCAGACTTCAAAGAAATATATATCCACATGATTCACTTATATAAATTCAAGAAAATGTAAACCAACCTCTGCTGACAAAAGGTAGACTATTGGCTGCATGGGGCTATAGGCTGTGGGAGGGTGGACTGTAAATGGGGTGATGGAAATGTTTTGTATCTTGATTTCAGTGGTGGCTTTGTAGTTGGGTACATCCATCAAAAGTGGATGCCATTTTTACACAGATTAGACTTTAAAATTGATTTGAAAATCTCTATGGATAATACATGTTTTTAAGTGTTTTTCTATTTGAGTACCTCAAATTTTAGTATTTGGGAGTTATTGTTGCATTCAAATATAACTGAAAATGCAAGTACATTATAATTTCCAAATTTTGAAAAAGGAGGAGATATATGTGTGCAAGAAGTAGAGCCATTTTCTGGAGAGGACTAATTGTAAAAGCCTTGGTCAGATTAGGGGTCAAGTTCACATACTCAGACCTAATCCATGTCTATTTTATGAGTGGTTTCCTGGGTTCTTCCATAATTATGACATAGAATTACACATTGGAGAAATTATAAGCACAGCAAAATATTTAATTTTGAGCTTTAATGGACATTAAACATTATATGAACTAAGGATTTATGCATTAAATACCTATTTTTGGAGGTTCATTTTAAGATTCTGAGATGAAGGTCAAGATGTCATGTATGTTTCCTTTCATTGTTGTTGTGCTTACCTGTTTTTGCATCACCACCGGCTGTGATCTCATACTGATACTTTTGTGTATCAATGTATACCAATGCTCTGTAGATGTGATTTTCCCTTATGTCAACCTCTCTTTTTAAAAAAATTATTTTAATTGGAGGCAAATTACTTTACAATATTGTAGTGTTTTCTTGCCATACAGTGACATGAATCAGCCATGGGTTTACATGTGTCTCCCATCCTGAACCCCCCCTCCCACCTCCTTCCCCATCCCATCCCTCAGGGTCATCCCAGTGGACCGGTCCTGAATACCCTGTCTCATGCATCGAACCTGGACTGGCAATCTGTTTCACATATGGTAATATACGTGTTTCAATGTTGTTCTCTCAAATCATCCCACACTTGCCTTCTCCCACAGAGTCCAAAAGTCTGTTCTTTACAGAGTCCAAAAGTCTGTATCTCTTTTGCTGTCTCGCATATAAGGTTATTGTTACCATCTTTCTAAATTCCATTTATATGTATTAATATGCTGTATTGGTGTTTTTCTTTCTGACTTACTTCACTCTGTATAATAGGCTCCAGTTTCATCCACCTCATTAGAACTGATTCAAATGTATTCTTTTTAATGGCTGAGTAATACTCCATTGTGTATATGTACCACTGCTTTCTTATCCATTCATCTGCCGATGGACATCTAGGTTGCTTCTATGTCCTAGCTATTATAATCAGTGCTTCGATGAACATTGGGGTACACGCGTCTCTTTCAATTCTGGTTTCCTCAGTGTGTATGCCCAGCAGTGGAATTGCTGGGTCATAAGGCAGTTCTATTTCCAGTTTTTTAAGGAATATCCACCCTGTTCTCCATAGTGGCTGTACTAGTTTGTATTCCCACCAACAATGTTAAGAGGGTTCCCTTTTCTCCACACCCTCTCCAGAATTTTTTGTTTGTAGACTTTTGGATAGCAGCCATACTGACTGGCATGAGATGTTACCTCATTGTGGTTTTGATTTGCATTTCTCTGATAATGAGTGATGTTGAGCATCTTTTCACATGTTTGTTAGCCATCTGAATGTCTTCTTTGGAGAAATGCCTATTTAGTTCTTTGGCCCATTTTTTGATTGGGTCATTTATTTTTCTGGAATTGAGCTGTAGGAGTTGCTTGTATATTTTTTAGATTAATTCTTTGTCAGTTGCTTCATTTGCTATTATTTTCTTCCATTCTGAAGGTTGCCTTTTCACATTGCTTATAGTTTCCTTCGTTGTGCAAAAGCTTTTAATTTTAATAAGGTTCCATTTGTTTATTTTTGCTTTTATTTCCATTACCCTGGGAGGTGGGTCATAGAGGATCCTGCTGTGATTTATGTCAGAGAGTGTTTTGCCTATGTTTTCCTCTAGGAGTTCTATAGTTTCTGGTCTTACGTTGAGATCTTTAATCCATTTTGAGTTTATTTTTGTGTATGGTGTTAGAAAGTATCCTAGTTTCATTTTTTTTTTTTTACAAGTGGTTGATCAGTTTTCCCAGCACCACTTGTTCAAGAGATTATCTTTTCTCCATTGTATAGTCTTGCCACCTTTGTCAAAGATAAGGTGTCCATAGGTGCGTGGATTTATCTCTGGGCTTTCTATTTTGTTCCATTGATCTATATTTCTGTCTTTGTGGCAGTGCCATACTGTCTTAATGTATGTCAACCTTTCTTTGTTTGGTTTATCACACCCTAATTGCAAGTTATTGCAAGGTGATTACATTATTTATTTAATTGTCAACCAGTTATTCAAGTGAAAGGAAGTAAATGAAATGTATGTGGTCTTACACAAACTCCTACTTAGTACAGGACTTAACTTCTTCTGAAAAGCAGATATTTTAAATAGCCTTCATATGAATGCATTTAATCCAGGTCAACAATTTGATTCAACTAGCACTGACTGAGTTCATCTCTGTACAGTGTACCGTGCTGAGCACCTTGGAATGTGCAAAGATGATCCAGACTTTCCTGGCCCTCTACTGGCTCTCAGTTTCCCATTATCTTACTGTTTAATTAAAAAGCAGATGTATCTGTCATTGGTGGTGCATCTTCTCTAAGTGATTACTCCCTAAGAGCTTATTAGTTTGGCTTAGTAATTTCGCAGTAATTTCACTTTGTTGTGTTAGTCGCTCAGTCGTGTCCGACTCTTTGCAACCCCATGGACTGTAGCCTGCCATGCCTCTATGTTCATGGAATTCTCCAGGCAAGGATATTGGAGTGGGTTGCCATGCCCTCCTCCAGGGGGAGCTTCCCAACCTGGGGATTGAACCTGGGTCTCCTGCATTGCAGGCAGATTCTTTACCATTTGAGCCACCAGGGAAGCCCAATTTCACTTAGTGAAAGTTAAACAGACAGCTTGATTCCATGAGGTCAGCTGCTGCAAGAAGGGGCATTTCTGGATGAAAATGGCTAGTGGTGTGTGGAGAAGACACTCAGAACAAGCCTGCAGTGGAGGTGGGGAGCACATCTAATCCCTGTCAGTGTCAGCACCAGCTTAGTGCTTGATCAGAGTCATGAACCATAGGCAGAGGCCCTCAGCATCCAACCCCCCAAAAGAGAAAAGGACTTATTTTCAAACAAGTGGCTTTTTTTTTTTTTTTTTTGGCCCTTCAATTTACACTCTGCTGGAAATCCCCTCAACCAAGACAAATCTCCATTAAAATCCACAGAGAACACACCCCCTTGACCTCCAGGGTAATTCTGAGAAATTGACAATGTAGATTTAGAGCCTACTCTAGAGATTGTAGAAATTAATGGCCACAGTTGCCTGAGAATACATATAATGTAAGATAAGAACAGATCTTCATGGTTCTAGTCTTCCATTCTTTGTGTCATTTCATTATGGAAGCAAGAAAAGTGGCAGAGATGATGAAGGGAGGAGAGATGCCATAGATACAATGAGAGAGAACGTAAGTCAGGAGTTCTTTTTCTAAACAGGGCCACTTCTCCTCTGGCAAACTTACAGTTAGGGATTAAGTATAAAAAGAGATGAGAAGTGGAAAAAAAGAGGAGAAAGAAAAAAAAAAAAACCACCAGGGATTGAAACAGTGGGAAATGACATCTTCTCTGTGTGTCTGTGAGAAGGTGGGAGAACTTTGAACCACCTGTAATTATACCTGCCTGCTCCCTTGTGTTATGATTTTAAGTCTCACCTGATAATTAGACACTCTAGCAGCAAGTCATCTGGAGACAACAGAAGGGCAGGCAAGATTTGCCTAAAGAAGGACGAGAATTTGCTTTAACATTATCTTATAAAACCTAGGAGGCAAGTTTTATGCCCTTTTAGAAACCAAACAATTGCCAGTCAACTTCCGGCTGGCTTCTCTCCTAGGGTAAACAGCTCAGGCTTTGACAGTCACTGCATTTCCTAGGCAACAGAAGTGTAAACTCAAGAAAAGGTAGGGCCGGGATCACGATTGACAATGAGCTGAGCCAATGAGACTGTAAGTTTGCAGTAGTGATTCCAAGATATCCAATTGGCAGGAAGAAGGCAGATCAGGAGGGGTGAGGATGGAAGGTAAAAGGGAGGGGCAAAGGGGGATGGGAGGGGACCAGTCTTCCCAGTTGCAAGAGAGAGCGTCCATAGTTTCAGTTCAAAGCAACTGGTGGCAACAGATTAGCATTTAAGGTAAATCAAAGTTTTTTTTTCCATTAACACTATATTGATTTGATCACTTTTGTTTCACTTTAGCTAAAAAGGAAAGAAGACAGTAGATGTGACTTTCTAAAAAGAAAATCAAAATGTTTATGAGCATTCTTGGCTGGCGGTCTAGCATGGAAATGGCCTGGTACTGGGAGAGGTTTTTGTCATCTTTGTGTGGGGTGCTTGGATAAGCATGTAGAAAATCAATTTCCTTCAGTAAAGGAGAAGGAAACAACCATCAGTGAGCAGTCACTAGGTCCTGGGTGCTTGAGTGTGAAGTGTTTGGGTAAATTGCTGTAAGGAGCCTGTATGACCATTGATAAAACAGCTTCAGGAAGGTTAAATATCTCCAAGTTAAAAACAATGAAAAGATTGAGCTTTGCTTTAGACTTTGGTTTGTCTAACATTCTGTTATGTTATTTCTGTGACACCTTGCCTGCTGAACTGACCACTTAGAATCAGATAAGAATCAGAATTCTTATTAAACTGACACAGTATGTTAAAAATTTTACTAAAGAGTTGATTGGATTGGTCACGAAGTTGAAAAGAACCTTAGCAAATGGTAATGCCATTTATCCAGGTGTCCACCCCCCTGGCCTCCAGTCTGGGGCATAGTTAAAACATACTAAGTAGATGGAATTCTCTCTTGTTTTTAAATCTCTTATTTTTTCCTCAAAATCTTACAACTACAGAAATCCTTTAATTTTGTCATTGTGTATTTTAAATAGTGAGATTTAAATTGTGAACATTCATTTGTATTTCTATTCAAATAGTAATTATCTAATAATACTAATGATGAACTCCAGTAGTAGTCTGTAGTATTCTGTTAAGTGTTGATAATATGATAACAGGAAACTTAAAGGTCTATGCCTTTAAGGACCTAGCAGGAGAGGCAGTCCTGAAAGAGAAGTTATGTCATAGTGCAGTGTGGATGTCTGTGGGCTTTGCACAGATTATACCAAGGAAGATGCAGGCTGTTTCGCTCTGAAGACAGTGGTTATATGAGGCTTCACCATAGTGGTTCTACAAGGAAGAGTAGGATTTCCCTAGACCAACAAGGGATGGAGGGTGTTCCTGAAAATGGGAGTTCATGTACAAAGGCACAGAGGTCCAGAACACCATGATGTGTTTGTGGAGTATGAGTGAGTATGGATGTAGAATAGATTGTGAAGGGATGGAGATTAGTAGAAAAAAGACTGGAGAGATAGGCAGGGCCAATGTACACATCAAATGCTAAGATGTTTGCTCTTTACCTGTACACAGTGGGGAGCAACCAAAGGATCTTAGACTTGAGTATGCAGTTCGGATTTCCATGTTATGAAGAACACTCGGCCAGTCATCTGAATGATAGATTGGAAGGACAAGATTGGAGGCTGGGAACCAGTTGAGGGGAAATTTCCACAATGGAAATAGGAGAAGACCAGGTCCTGGGCTAAAGTGGTATCCATGGCAATGGAGGCAGGGGAAGGAACAGATTCCGGAGGTGTCAAAATGGTGATATTTTAGGGAATTGGCTGCTAATTCAAGGCAGAGGGTTAAAAGGAGCCTAGGATGATGTTCAGTTAATGACCTGGAAAATGGTGTTGCCATTTCCTGAGGCAAGGAATAATAAGGAGGCAAAGATAATAAATTTGGTTCTGGTACATTAAACTCGCAATGTTTGTAGGTTATTAAAGTGCATGTTTTGTGTGGAAATTTGAGATCTGGCTCTGAGGCTGAGGAGAGTGAACAAGTTGGAATAAAGATATGGGATGAGTTGTAATAAACAGTGGATGAGGCTGAGATTGCTGCAGGATATATGAGAGTGAGAAGAGGATAAATCATTGAATCCTGGAAAATAGTAGCTTTTAAAGACAAGGGAGACACCAAAGAGATCAGACCCGAGAGGAAGGCAGATAGGAAGTTAGATTCATAGACATTGAGAGAAGAGTTTCAAGAAGGATTGAAAAAGGTCTTGCTGGGAGGAGTGAAATAGGGTGACTGTTGAAGTTGGCAGTCAGGCTGGTAATGACTTCCTGAGTGTATGTTCTCTGGAGTGACAGAGTGAAGACCAGACTGCAGTGGACTGAAGTAGGAATGGGGCACGAGAAAGTTAAAAACAGAGTCTCTTCCAAGTAGTTTGGCTTTGAAGGGTGAGAGCTGGAGGGAGTCTAGAGCTGAGGGACCACTGCAGATTCATGAATGAAAGGGAGCAGTTGGTTACAGATATAGAGAGGGAGGGGGAGTCTGAGGATGGGGGAGTGAGAGGTTTAAGCTGTTGGGTGTAAGAGGTCGAAAAGAGTTGAACATGACTGAGCCACTAACACTTTCTCCGCTTGCCCTCTGATCTCCCTGCTGGTGCCTCCTGTGAGCTGAATTCACCTGAAGCCTTAAAGCAAAGAAATCTGGTTAATGCAGTTCATAGAGGTCAACCTCCTGTAGCACAGATGTGGATGGAGAATGGGGCAGGGGAGGGGCTGGGCAAACAGAATATTGAGCTCAGCGTCCCTGGTGACTCATGGTAAAGAATCTGCCTGCAGTGCAGGAGACCTGGGTATGATCCCTGGGTTGGGAAGATCCCCTGGAAGAGGGCATGTCAACCCATTCCAGTATTCTTGCCTGGAGAATCCCATGGACAGAGGGACCTGGCAGGCTACAGTCCTTGGGGTCGCAGAGTCAGACACAACTGAGTGACTAACACTTTCACTTTCAGTGAAAGATAATCCAGAGGCTGAGGAGATTTAGGAGATTGATAGTGGAATAAGGGATCGAGGAAAGTCTGGTGCCTCTGCACGGGAGGAGCTCTTGGTCTCAAGGGACATGCCTCGCCTGGTAACTTGCAGTTGTGATGGGTGCGCAGGTGCAAAGAGCTGAGTGTTTAGTTTCTGGTATCAGCTTTCTCTTTCATCTCTTTAATTAATACATTCAACAGACTTTACCCTACTGAATTTTCCTTACAAATTTTTGATCTTCATTCTGGTCTCAGTTTTGTATATTAAAAAATAGCAAGGTGCGTAGAAGCAGTTTTCTCTGTTCCAGAAACAAACACTGGCATTTGGGAGAAGACGGTGTTACAGGAATGATCACTGTGGGTGCAGAAAGGCCACGGCTGCCTCCATGGGACACTAATGTCCGTGAACGTTCCCACCATCCATGATGTTCTTGCACACCTCCAGGCATGATTCCATTGCCACCCAGGACCCTGTTTTCCCTCCAGTGCTCCTACATATTTTCAAAACCTGAAGCCAAATAGAATTAAGATTTCCCCAATACTTCAAAGTATACAGTGTCATTTGTGTGAGCAGGGCAGTACTTACGGCTGATTCACGTGGCTGTAAGGCAGAAACCAACGCAGAATTGTCAAGCAATTGTGTGTGTGTGTGTGTGTGTGTGTGTTAGTCGCTCAGGTGTGTTTGACTCTGCGAACCCGTGGACCATAGCCCACCAGGCTCCTCTGCCTATGGACTTCTCTAGGCAAGAATACTTGAGTGGGTTGCCATTTCCTTCTCTAGAGGATCTTTTCAATCCAGGAATCGAACCTGGGTTTCCCACATTGCAGGCAGATTCTTTACTGACTGAGCTACCAGGGAAGCTCCTGTAAAGCAACTATCCTCCAACTAAAACTAAATTTTACAGAATGCTCTTACTTTCTTTGGAAGCTCTGTTTTGTGTGTATAACCTCTGCAGTTGTCCTTGACCTCAACAAGAGCTCTTCACACAAAAGAAGGGACAGGCGAAAGTGCTCCAGGAACTTCCAAGGCCAGTTGTCCTCACTAAGTGTGCTTTGGCTGCAATATTGCTAATAAGCTCGTCTCAGGTTTAATATATGAATGATTTATGATGACTACAGTGGCTCCCTGTTTAAAAAAGGAATATTTTCTGAAATGTGGGTAATTTACAAAAGCCCCCTGGGGAAGTGGCAGGTGCAGAAGACCCCATTCAGAACTTTGGTTCTGCTACTTATGTCTGAACTTACTCAATCTCTTTGTATCTATGTCTTTATTTTGTGAAATAGAAATGTGCATGCATGCTAAGTCGCTTCAGTTGTATCTGACTCTTTGGGACCCTATGGACTGTAGCCTGCTCAGCTTCTCCATCCCTGCCATTCTCCAGGCAAGAATACGGGAGTGGGTTGCCATGCCCTCCTCCAGGGGATCTTCCTGACCTAGGGATCAGACTTGTGTCTCCTATGTCTCCTGCATTAGGAGGCAGGTTCTTTACCACTAGTGTGACCTGGGAAATAGGAATAGTTTTTTTAATGTACGTAAAAACACTTGCAGCAGAGAGCCTGACAGAGCCTGTCCTCAATAAATGACCTCTCTTCTAGTATGATATTTCCTTTGTGAGGTCGCTAGGGGATGCACCCTATTTCTCTATCAGTCACCAAGTTGTGTCCAACTCTTTGTGACCCTATGGATTGTAGCCAGCCAGACTCCTCTGTCCTTGGGATTCTCCAGGCAAGAATACTGGAGTGGGTTGCCACTTCCTCCTCCAGGGGATCTTCCCCACCCAGGGATTGAACCCATATCTGCTTCTCCTGATTCTTTACCACTGAGCCACCTAAGAAACCCTACTACTGTATAGGATCAGATGCTGAATAGTCAAAGCTTTGTAGGCCAGAAGGTCTCTGTAGCAGCTATTCAGCTTGGCAGTTGTGGGTTGAAAACAGCCACAGGTAACACATAAGCAAACATATGTGGCTATTTTGTAATAAAACTTTATTTACCAAACTAGGCAGAGGAGCAAATTCTGCCCATGGGCTGTGATTTGATGTCCTCAGGCCTAGTTCATTTTAGGCTATATTTGCCTAAACTCAGAGTATGCTTGATAACAGCATGTGTTAAGATGACCTTATTCATTTTGGAACAACTGAGTTTGAGGAGTGAGAAATCACCAAGGTGCTAACTTTTGCTCCCAGGACTTGGCTTAGTGTCTTCCATCAGGGTGGTCTTATGGCCCCATCTGCCTCCAGAAACCTCAGGCTGCAGGTGAGATTGTGAAATAAACTGATTTAGAAGTTCTTACACTGTTACTTTCTGGAGGGACTCTAATATCTCTACCAGTCTCTTCCTCTTCTTTGTAAACAGGACCTGGAGCATGGCAAAGTCTCCAGCTTAACATTAGGTTTCCTAGCTGTCTTAGTTCATCTGGGCTGCTGTAAAAAAAATACTACAGACTGGGCAGCTTATGAATAACAGATAGTCATTTCTCATAGTCTTGGAGGCTGGAAAGTCTAAGGTCAAGCACCCAGCATGGTTAAAGGGTCAAGGCCCTTTAACTGGTACAAGGATGGCTTCTCACTTGTGGCAGAAAGGGTGACGGGTCTCTGCAGGGGATCTTTTACAAGGTACTAATTTGCTCTCAAAACCTAAGCACCTCCCAAAGGCCCCAACTCCTAATACTATCATCTTTGGGAATTAGGATTTCATCATATGAATTTGGGGGGGACACAAACATTGAGACCACAGAACCAGCCTCTTTTGCAGAAGTGACCAATGAGATTTAAATGAAAGAAGTTGGGTAGAGTCTTCTGGGAATCATTTTATAAAAGGCTGATTGATCTGGGAAGTGCATTCTTCTTGCCTTCACATCTGTCTCTTTCTGCTTACCTGGAGGGTGATGTAATGGCTGGCACTGCTGTACTTATTTTGTAACTTTAGGCATCTCTGAGGAAAAACAACCATGGTAAGGTAAAAGGTAGTGGTTTTTCTGGACCTTGATGACTACTCAAACTGCCTCCAGACTTCTTTGATATGAAATAAAAGTCTACCTCTACCATTTTTAGAAAAAATCAAGCTGTTTCTGTTATGAGTAGCTGGGCACAATCCTTACACTGAAGGTGGCATTCTGATATTGAATTTCTATCCATTAACACTTTTTTGGCTTTCTAGAAGTATCAATTAAGAGCACATAGGTTGCAAATAAAGTGGCTATAAAATAAACATTAAATAGACAAATGATTCCAAAAAGAGCATTTTAAGTAAATGTAAAATAATTATTAAGTAGGTGATTTTGGTGACTAATATTGCAAAAAAGCAAGTGGTGACACAGCTGATGCTTTACAGAGAGTTGGACCGTGAAGAAGGCTGAGCGCCAAAGAATTGATGCCTTTCAACTGTGGTGTTGGAGAAGACTCTTGAGAGTCCCTTGGACTGCAAGGAGATCCAACCAGTCCATTCTGAAGGAGATCAGCCCTGGGATTTCTTTGGAAGAAATGATGCTAAAGCTGAAACTCCAGTACTTTGGCCACCTCATGCAAAGAGTTGACTCATTGGAAAAGACTCTGATGCTGGGAGGGATTGGGGGCAGGAGGAGAAGGGGACGACAGAGGATGAGATGGCTGGATGGCATCAGTGACTCGATGGACGTGAGTTTGAGTGAACTCCGGGAGTTGGTGTTGGACAGGGAGGCCTGGCGTGCTGCGATTCATGGGGTCACAAAGAGTCGGACACGACTGAGCGACTGAACTGAACTGAACTGAAAAGTGGAGGAAAACGTACACTTGGGCTTGGTCTTTGCAGTGGGTTTGAAATCACCGTGGCCAAGGTCTTACGGCACCTGAAAAATGGGATATTTAGAAGTTACATGGCTGGTTCTTAGGGTGTCTTCATTAAAACCAGGGAGTTTGGAAGAAATGTTTATTTCAGTTCAGTTCAGTCGCTCAGTCAAGTTCTAATCTTTGCAACCCCATGGACTGCAGCATGGCAGGCTTCCCTGTCCATCACCAGCTCCCAGAGTTTGCTCAAACTCATATCCATTGAGCCAGTGATGCCATCCAACTATCTGATCCCTCCCCAGCTGCTTCAATATTTCCAAACATCAGGGTTTTTTTTTTTTTTCCAGTGAGTCAGTTCTTCGCATCAGTTGGTCAAAGTATTGGAGTTTCAGCTTCAGAATCAGTACTTCCAATGAATATTCAAGATTGATTTCCTTTAGCATGGACTGGTTGGATCTCTTTGCATTCCAAGGGACTCTTAAGAGTCTTCTACAACACCACAGTTCAAAAGCATCAATTATTCAGCGCTCAGCTTTCTTTATAGTCCAACTCTCACATCCATACACAACTACTGGAAAAACCATAACCTTGACTAGACGGACCTTTGTTGGTAATGTCTTGGCTTTTTAATATGCTGTCTAGGTTGGTCATAGCTTTTCTTCCAAGGAGCAAGTGTTTTTTAGTTTCATGGCTGCAGTCACCATCTGCAGTGATTTTGGAACACCTTCCCCCACCCCCCCCAAATAAAATGACTCACTGTTTCCATTATTTTCCATCTGTTTGCCATGACATGATGAGACCAGATGCCATGATCTTAGTGTTCTGAATGTTGAGTTTTAAGCCAGCTTTTTCACTCTACTCTTTCACTTTCATCAAGAGGCTCTTTAGTTCTTCTTTGCTTTCTGCCATAAGAGTGGTGTCATCTGCATATCTGAGGTTATTGATATTTCTCCCAGCAATCTTGATTCTAGCTTGTGCTTCATCCAGCCTGACATTTTGCATGATGTAGTATGCATATAAGTTAAATAAGCATGTGGCAGTATACAGCTTTGATGTACTGTTTTTCCCAATTTGGAACCAGTCTGTTGTTCTATGTCTAGTTCTAACTGTTGCTGCTTGACCTGCATACAGATTTCTCAGGAGGCAGATAAGGTGGTCTGGTACTCCCATCTCTTTAAGAATTTTCCAGTCTGTTGTGATCCACACAGTCAAAGGCTTTGGCGTAGTGAAAGTTTTGGGCTTGCCTCCTAGCTTAGTTGGTAAAGAATCTGCCTGCAACGCAGGAAAGCTGGGTTTGATTCCTGGGTCGGGAAGATCCCCTGGAGAAGGAAATGGTAACCCACTCCAGTATTCGTGCCTGGAGAATCCCATGGACAGAAGGGCCTGGCAGGCTACAGTCCATGGGGTCACAAGAGTTGGACATAACTTAGTGACTAAAGAGAGAGATGTTTTTCTGGAACTGTCTTGCTTTTTCAATGGTCCAATGGATGTTGGCAATTTGATTTCTTGTTCCTCTGGATTTTCTAAATCCAGCTTGAACATTGAGAAGTTCACAGTTCACATACTGTTGAAGCCTGACTTGGAGAATTTTGAGCATTGCTTTGCTAGAGCGTGAGATGAGTGCAATAGTGCAGCAGTTTGAACATTCTTTGGCATTTCCCTTCTTTGGGATTGGAATGAAAACTGACCTTTTCCAGTCCTGTGGCCACTGGTCTTTTTCAAATTTGCTGGCATATTGAGTGCAGCACTTTCACAGCATCATCTTTTAATATTTTCAAATAGCTCAGCTGGAATTCCATCACCTCCACTAGCTTTGTTTGTAGCAATGCTTCCTAAGGCCCACTTGACTTTGCATTCCAGGATGTCTGGCTCTAGTTGAGTGATCACACCATTGTGATTATCTGGGTCATGAATATCTTTTTTGTATAGTTCTTCTGTGTATTCTTGCCACCTCTTCTTAATATCTTCTGCTTCTCTTAGGTCCATACAACTTCTGTCCTTTATTGTACCCATCTTTGCATGAAATATTTCCTTGGTATCTCTACTTTTCTTGAAGAGATCTCTAGTCTTTTCCATTCTATTGTTTTCCTCTACTTTGCATTGATCATTGAGGAATGCTTTCTTATCTCTTTTTGCTATTCTTTGAAACTCTGCATTCAAATGTGCATATCTTTCCTTTTCTCCTTTGCCTTTCACTTCTCTTCTTTTCTCAGCTTTTTGTAAGGCCTCCTCAAACAACCATTTTGCCTTTTAGCATTTCTTTTCCTTGGGGATGGTCTTGATCCCTTCCTCCTGTACAATGTCGTGAACCTCTGTCCATAGTTCTTCAGGCACTCTGTCTATCAGATCTAATCCCTTGAATCTATTTCTCACTTCCACTGTATAATTTAAGGGATTTTATTTGGGTCATACCTGAATGGTCTAGTGGTTTTTCCCTACTTTCTTCAATATAAGTCTGAATTTGGCAATAAGGAGTTCATGATCTGAGCCACAGTCAGCTCCCAGTCTTGTTTTTGCTGACTGTATAGAGCTTCTCCGTCTTTGGCTGCAAAGAAGGCTGCACCATCTGTGATGTCCATGTGTAGAGTTGTCTCTTGTGTTGTTGGGAGAGGGTGTTTGCTGTGACCAGTGCATTCTCTTGGCAAAACTCTGTTAGTCTTTGCCTGCTTCATTTTGTACTCCAAGGGCAAATTTGCCTGTTGCTCCAAAGTATCTCCTGACTTCCTACTTTTGCATTCCAGTCCCCTATAATGAAAAATACATCTTTTTTGGATATTAGTTCTAGAAGGTGTTGTAGGTCTTCATAGAACCATTCAACTTCAGCTTCTTCGGCATTACTGGTCAGGGCATAGACTGGAATTACTATGATATTGAACAGTTTGCCTTGGAAACGAACAGAGATCTTTCTGTCATTTTTGAGACTGCACCCAAGTATTGCATTTTGGACTCTTTTGTTGACTGTGAGGGCTACTCCATTTCTTCTAAAGGATTCTTGCCCACAGTAGTAGATATAATGGTCATCTGAGTTAAATTCGCCCATTCCTCTCCATTTTAGTTCACTAATTCCTAAAATGTCGACGTTCACTCTTGCCATCTCCTATTTGACCACTTCCAGTTTACCTTGATTCACTCGCATTTTGTACACAAATCCAGCCAAAGTCTTGCTTTTACCTTTGGGTAGTTTAGATATTTTCTTACTCTGCTTCTTTAAGATCTGGCAGGTTGCCTGACTAGAATAGATTGCAAGCAATTTCCTGGTAAAACCCCAGAGGCTCAAGACAGAGTGGAGGGGAAGAGTGAGTTGGAGAAGGAACCAGGGGAGTGCTGTTAAGACAGCTCCTGCCTCTGGAGATTCCCAGGGGATGCTCATTATGACAAGGACCCCTTACCCCTGGTGCCTCTGTGCCTATCAAACCTGGGCTCATATTACATTGTGTTAGTTACTTGTGGTTGCTGTTCATTCGCTAAGTTGTGTCTGACTTTTTGTGACCCATGGACTGCAGCATGCCAGGCTTCTCCATTCTTCACTATCTCCCGGAGTTCACTCAAACTCATGTCCATTGAGTTGGTGATGCCATCCAACCAGAGAACCCCATGAACAGTAGTAGTTACACGAATCCTTGACTATCATGCTAAGCAGTTTCCCCCAACTCTCCTTGATAGCCAAAAATGCTGAAGCAGCTGCTAAGTGTTGATGAAATTCTTCTGAGAGAAAAATTTTACTTTATGTTTTCTCCCAGTTCTCAGAGGAGCCAACGCTCTCCTACTGGATTGCTAGTTATTTTAGCCAGGTAAAATTTGAAATCTAGGGTCAGTTCAAACACTGCAGGAATAAGCTTTTGCCAGATATATCAGTTAGGAATACTTTTGGCTTCAAGTAACAGAGGACCTGATCAGCATTGGATTAAGCAAATAGAAGCTATATTTTTCACATGATGGGAGGGTGGAGTCCAGTAGTTGGCTATACCAGTTTGGTAGCTCAGTGATGCTTGGGTTCTAGGTTGATATCTTTGTGATTCCCTTGGCCTTTTCTTCACAATTACAGAAAGGCTGCCACAGCTCCTGATGTCACATTCTTGTTTAAGGCAGGAGGAGGCAAAAGATATGGGAGATTTCTCCCACAGCCCTCAGCACTTCCAGTTGAGTCTCTGCCAGAGAGTCATGGCCACCTAACTGAAAGCAAAATAAGCAGAGAAAGGAGATTGGAATCAACCAGTTGGCTATTCCAGAAAATCAACTGTGATT
Source organism: Bos indicus (assembly GCF_029378745.1). NCBI lineage: Eukaryota > Metazoa > Chordata > Mammalia > Artiodactyla > Bovidae > Bos > Bos indicus. The sequence goes on from NC_091779.1 coordinate 38,171,568, forward strand.
CAAACTCAACAAAGTTAAACCTACCCTGAAGAATGTAAACTCCTGGAAGAGACCTTGGTTGTCTCATTCACAGCTGTTGTGCACCACACAATAGATGTTCAATAAATATATGCTGCATTCAAGACCAGGACTAGGGTGAGTTGAGGTAGGTCCCTGGGGCAAAATATTTAAGGAGATACTTACTTTCAGCCCTGGGCAAATTCAGGGTTGACATCTGTACAATCCTGAGATTTGAGGGCCTCCTTAAACATTGTGCCCTAGGCATGTAACTCACCTAGCCCTAATCTTAACCCTGATTGAATGATTATAAAATGAAATTTCAAGAAGATGTGTGAAATAAACACTTTATAACAATAATATTTGTGAAATACTTTTTCTTAAACTGTGCCATATCACAAATGTTAAAATAAGGAATTAATTCACATTCCAAAGGTCAGTAGAAAGAATAAAAGACTATGAGTTATCAGATATGGGCTTTAGGGAAACCTGCATATTGACAATAACTGAAACACTGAATCTTAAACATCTTGAGAAAATGTATTTTTGTGCAGAGAAAATTTGGTAAGAAGCCAGACTTAAATGACATTTTATTTCCACAGTGTACTTATATCATTACAGGTAAGATTAAATACCATAATAAATTAAATCTTATATGGGGGTTGGCAATCCAAACAAAACCAGTTGTTTCATATATTAATACACTGTAGAAATAATTTAAAAAATAATTTGTGCGGGAAAAACCACCTCACACATCATTTTACTAAAATAAGCAAACTAACAAATAAATAACACTAAGGCTCCAAAATGAGTTAGTCGCTGTCGTGTCCAACTCTTTGCAACCCCATGGACTGTAGCCTGCCTGGCTCCTCTGTCCACAGGGATTTTCCAGGCAAGAATACTGGAGTGGGTTGTCATGCCCTTCTCCAGGGGATCTTCCCAACCCAGAGTTCAGACCCCAGTTTTCTGTGTTGGAGGTGGATTCTTTATTGTCTGAGCCACCAGGGGAGCCACTTCAAAACGAAGAGACTAAGAAAAATTGTTCATCTTGACCAGAAGGAAATTACATGGAACCTTTAGTATTGATACTCTAGCACTGAAAACCCAAGGAAGGACCCTGCGGTGAGACAGAGGGGTCTTCTTTAGGACCCACAAGTGTCCTGCTTTGCTCTGCACTGCCGTTTGCTGTCCTCCTCCACCGGGAAATCTTGCAGTTCTCCAAGGAATCTTTTCCTTGAAGCCTTGCCTCCCACTCATCTCATTTCATGGTCTTTCTCTGAATTCCCAAAGCAATTTCTCAGCACCTTGCCCTAACTGTTGTCCACAGTGGCTGTGACAGAAGTGGACATCAGCCTCGACCCTGCCTCTGTCTCGTGGCACATTCTCAGGTGAGGGACTTCTACTCACTAGAATCCTCCATGGGAGGCAGTGTGCTGATGTGTGCAAAGCTTTGAGCAAGGGCTTGGTCTCTGGCCTGGTTATAATGGTCAGTACACCTGGCCTTGCTTCATGCTTGCATCCTCCACTGTGCTAGGTTATAACCTTGCCCCCAGCCTTTCCCCTCAAGGTCTTGCTCCTGCCACTAAAGAGTGACCTGGTCGCTAACAGCTGAGCTTCTCAAACTTGGGTGTGTGTTAGCAAAGACCACCTGGAAACATGACAATGCAGATTCCCAGCACTCACACCTAGAGATACTGTGTTTGGGGTGGAGGGAGGGAATGTCTATTTTTCAGTGGTGGTCTCAACACCCCTGCTGGTCCCAGGTCTTTCTCTACAGTGAGGCTTCTCCACCTGAGCACGACTGACATTTTGGGCTGGAGAATTCTTCATTGTCAAGGGCTCTCCTCAATACACTCAGTGACATCTCTGGCCTCTACTCACTAGTAACATCCCTCACCCCTGTTGTGACAACCAATAATGTCTCCAAACATCGTCAAATGTCCCCTGGGAGGCAGGATCATGTTTCTTTGGAACCACAGCTCTATAACATCACCTGCAGAATTAGCATAGTCCCTCACATAGCTAGTGGAGACGGCAATGGCACCCCACTCCAGTACTCTTGCCTGGAAAATCCCATGGATGGAGGAGGCTGGTAGGCTGCAGTCCATGGAGTTGCTAAAAGTCGGACACGACTGAGCGACTTCACTTTCACTCTCCACTTTCATGCATTGGAGAATGAAATGGCAACCCACTCCAGTGTTCTTGCCTGGAGAATCCCAGGGACAGGGGAGCCTGGTGGGCTGCCGTCTATGGGGTCACACAGAGTTGGACACAACTGAAGTGACTTAGCAGCAGCTCGCATAGCTAGAGATGTTAAAGGTCTTTTTAGTTGAATAAAGCTCAGATGGATTAGACAAGGGAACTCTCACAATGTCAACAACACAGACACCCACCTGTCATTATACTTTTTCTGGGGATTTCCCAGTCTTTACTGCAGAAACCACGACTCTTTTCAAATTTCAAGTCTTTCAGTCTCAGAACGGGGACATGCTAGCCACTTGCTAGGCTCTGCACACTGGGATCTAATATTTAGTCTAGAGAAGTAGTTTTTATGGGGAAACGTCCTCAGGAACCACTGTTATTTTTGCCATCTACCACGTAGTAATGACCAGTAAATTGAATAGATTGGAGTCAGCAGATCAGATCAGATCAGATCAGTCGCTCAGTCGTGTCCGACTCTGCGACCCCATGAATCGCAGCACACCAGGCCTCCCTGTCCATCACCAACTCCCGGAGTTCACTCAGACTCATGTCCATCGAGTCAGCGATGCTATGGTTTCATCTCATCCTCTGTCGTCCCATTCTCCTCCTGCCCCGAATCCCTCCCAGCATCAGAGTCTTTTCCAATGAGTCAACTCTTCGCATGAGGTGGCCAAAGTACTGGAGTTTCAGCTTTAGCATCATTTCTTCCAAAGAACACCCAGGACTGATCTCCTTTAGAATGGACTGGTTGGATCTCCTTGCGGTCCAAGGGACTCTCAAGAGTCTTCTCCGACACCACATTTCAAAAGCATCAATTCTTCGGCGCTCAGCTTTCTTCACAGTCCAACTCTCACATCCATACATGACCACTGGAAAAACCATAGCCTTGACTAGACAGACCTTTGTTGGCAAAGTAATGTCTCTGCTTTTGAATATGCTATCTAGGTTGGCCATAACTTTCCTTCCAAGGAGTAAGCGTCTTTTAATTTCATGGCTGCAGTCACCATTTGTAGTGATTTTGGAGCCTAGAAAAATAAAGTCTGACACTGTTTCCACTGTTTCCCCATCTATTTCCCATGAAGTGGTGGGACCAGATGCCATGATCTTCGTTTTCTGAATGGAGTCAGCAGAGATGGTTCAATTTTCCCCAATTATTGTCTTCAAACATTGTCTGTTGTAACTAGATCCACCTGTGTTGTTGGTTATTAGCTGTACAGACAACCCGGCATGAGAAAGAGCGGTTGTGGGGGGGGGGGGCGGAGTGGGGGGCGACGGGGAAAGAAAGAGGGAGGGAGGGGAAGAGAAAGAGAGAGAGAAAGAGACAAAAGAGCTGGTACAGGGAGGGAGGTTGCAATGCCACTAGATGGCGCCAAAGACAACCCAATAAAGACCAACCCTGAACTTGAGCATTTCTCTTCCCTAAAGATTCTCTTCAAGTTTTTCTCTGAATTCAGCAAGAGAGATTCCATGAACCTTGCTGAGAATTATGAAGAGACAGACCTCCATACATGTTCAGCTTTCCGTAACCTGTTCCACAACGGTTCCCAGAATGCAGGCAGGGAGCTTACTTAGCTTGTGGCAGGCAGCTGCATCTCAGGACGGTGGGATGACGGAGCCTTTAACCTGTTCCAATGTCAGGAGATATGGTGACCATCGCCAGTCCCTTCTGGCTTTGCTGCTGGTGCCTCCACTCATCAGTTCAGTTCAGTTGCTCAGTCGTGTCCGACTCTGTGACCTCATGAACTGCAGCACGCCAGGCCTCCCTGTCCATCACCAACTCCCGGAGTCCACCCAAACCCATGTCCATCGAGTCGATGATGCCATCCAACCATCTCATCCTCTGTTGACCCCTTCTCCTCCTGCCCTCAATCTTTCCCAGCATCAAGGTCTTTTCCAATGAGTCAGCTCTTTGTATCACGTGGCCAGAGTATTGGAGTTTCAGCTTCAACATCAGTCCTTCCAATGAACACCCAGGACTGATCTCCTCTAGGATGGACTGGTTGGATCTCCTTGCAGTCCAAGGGACTCTCAAGAGTCTTCTCCAACACCACAGTTCAAAAGCATCAAATCTTCTGTACTCAGCTTTTGTTATAGTCCAACTCTCACATCCATACATGACTACTGGAAAAACCATAGCCTTGACTTGATGGACCTTTGTTGGCAAAGTAATGTCTCTGCTTTTGAATATGCTGTCTAGGTTGGTCATAACTGTCCTTCCAAGGAGTAGGCATCTTTTAATTTCATGGCTGTAATCACCATCTGCAGTGATTTTGGAGCCCAGAAAAACAAAGTCAGCCACTGTTTCCACTGTTTCCCCATCTATCTGCCATGAAGTGATGGGATCGGATGCCATGATCTTAGTTTTCTGAATGTTGAGCTTTAAGCCAACTTTTTCACTCTCCTCTTTCACATTCATCAAGAGGCTCTTTAGTTCTTCTTCACTTTCTGCCATAAGGGTGGTGTCATCTGCATATCTGAGATTATTGATATTTCTCCTGGCAATCTTGATCCCAGCTTGTGCTTCATCCAGCCCAGCATTTCTCAATGTGTACTCTGCACATGAGTTAGATAAGCAGGGTGACAATATACAGCCTTGACGTACTCCTTTTCCTATTTGGGACCAGTCTGTTGTTCCATGTCCAGTTCTAACTGTTGCTTCCTGACCTGCATATAGGTTTCTCAAGAGGAAGGTCAGGTGGTCTGGTATTCCTATCTCTTTCAGAATTTTCCACAGTTTATTGTGATCCACACAGTCAATGGCTTTGGCATAGTCAATAAAGCAGAAATAAATGTTTTTCTGGAACTCTTTTGCTTTTTCAATGATCCATCGGATGTTGGCAATTTGATCTCTGGTTCCTCTGCCTTTTCTAAAACCATCTTGAACATCTGGAAGTTCACAGTTCACGTGTTGCTGAGGCTCATCCTGTGCCCCAGATATCCAGGCCTGCCCCATGAGGCTTGGGATGCGAAGCTACAAGGGAGAGCTCTGAGTGGGGCCTGGGACCCTCTCCCTCCTCAGCCCCTGGGCCCTTATTCTCCATCTCGGATGGATCTCTCTATCTTCTCTGCCCCCACCGCCAACACCGCCTTCCTGGCAGCATGAGCTCTCATCTGGTTGTTGCCAGCCTGGCTTCACCTCCCACAGTCAGCTTGTTCCACCTTCCTGTCCATTCCCCACACTTTATCCAGAGGGGTCTTTGGTACAAACAGCCACTTCCTCACTTGAAAGACTTGTGGCCTCCTGCCCCTCTCAGGACAGACTCCAGACTCACTACCATGGTGTCCGAGGCTTTAGGGGATCTGATGCCTGCCCACCTGCGCAGTTTTATCTTTCTCCCAATTTCCCCTTCCCAAATCCCTGCCTGATCTCCACGGCTCTTTCTCACCCCCGCCACTACAGACACCCCTAGTCTTCGATCAGACTAAAATACTTTTGTTTCTCTAGTTATAATAGTTTCTTCTTCTTCTTCTTGTTTTTTCCCCTCACTCTGGCCTTCGCACTTGGGAAATAGACAACTGCTCTCTCGCTTTTCGCATTCCCACGACTCTCGCCTGGGTGATTACCACCCTCACCTCCTCTGAAAAATCCTGAGAAAGCCCCACTCCAAGGCTGCTTAGCCGCATCTCCTGAGTTCCCTTGGTTCAGCTGTCTTCCCACTTCCGCTGGACCCCTAGCCCAGTGCCCAGAGCTTATTAGATGTTTGTTGAAGGAATGGACAGAACTGGCGCCTCACCCAGCAACCTGCGCAGACGCAGTGCCAACACAAGGTGGCGCTGCAGCCACGCGCTTCGGAGGGCAGCCCCTTAGGCCCGGCTGGATGGGGCTCTGTTGTCCCCACGCGGGCTTCTCCAGGCTGAGAGAGGGACGTCTGGAGTCAGGGACGCTTGTTCAGTGCTGTGATGCCGGTGACATACGTTTGGGAACAGACTCCTGCCCTGGTACCTTCATGCAAATTTCAGAAGCTTGAGTATGGTCTTCACCCAAACTCTACTCATCCTGCCTTTTCCCAAAGCCCTCAGTTCTTAGCAAATTTTGTTTCCTGCCTTGCTAACTAGAGGAGTTCAGTACTCGAAGTTCACGATTCTAAGCTATTCAATCAAGGGCTTGCTTCTTGGAGTAATTTGCTCCAGTGGTGCCTCCCTGGTGGTTCAGAGAGTGAAGAGTCCACATGCAATGCAGCAGACCTGGGTTTGATTCCTGGGTCAGGAAGAGCCTTTGGAGAGGGAAATGGCAACCCTCTCCAGTATTCTTGCCTGGGAAATCCCATGGACAGAGTAGCCTGGTGAGCAAGAGTTGGATAGACTCAGCAACGAACACTTTCACTTTTTGAAACTATCACATGATAAACATTAGCTACTTGTTGATGAACTGGGTCATTAAATGATTAAAAAGGGTAGTTAACACAGGCATTTGAAGTACCATAGTAGGCTGGATGGCAGGAGAGAATGTCATTTTTTCCTGGATATATCAGCTTAGATTCTGGAGGTAACTGTTTGTGAGGTCACTGGGTAGGGACTTTTGCAAAGACAGATCAGGTGGGGTGTTTTCCCAGACTCTACCCTGCTCTCCTCTGCCTGGGGGGCCATCAAATTGTACTTTAAAATGCTTTTGCAGTATTCAAAAAGGTGGTGGAGCCCTGCTTGGTCTGAAGCCCCAATTTTCCCTGTTGGCCGGGATTTGGGGGCAGGTTGCTTAACCAACAAGCTCCAGTTTCCAAGTTGCCAGAGGAAGGGGTGGCATTGGACGACTTTTCAGGGTTCTGCAGTCCTGATGGTGTGTGAATTTCCGTGAGCCACGATGATGGTGGGAGCTGGGCAAGTTGCTTGATTTTTGTGCTTGTCAGTTTCTTTATCTGTGAAATATGAATCATAGGAGTAATTAGCTCATAGGGTATTAAAACAATGAGGTGAAATCCACACCTGATAAAATCAGGCATTTAAAAATGTACGGTTGAATCTCCCTGTTGTGCAGCCATCACCTATATCAAATGCCAGCACTGCAAAAGGAAAGCCTGTCCCATGAAACAGTCACTCCCACGGCCCCCCTCCCAGGCCTTGACAGCAACCCATCTGTGTTCTGTCCATGGATTTGCCTCTACTGGATATTTCATATACAACTCGTCCCCTACATACAAACCTTCGGGTTGAGAACTTTGTGGGGAGACCTTCTGGGTTGTATTGGAGGGAACAGCCCTTGAGGGCAAGATTGTCATCACTGCTGATGAAAGGAGGAAGTGCCAGCACCTGGGGGGGGGTGGGGGCAGAGGGGAGCCTTTGAGTCAAGGGCAGTACCCTTGTTAACACCAGTATTTTCTGCACCGTGAATATTATTTTTTTTGCATATCCATCAAGTTCTCTTGTTCCTTTTATTCACAGCTCACCCTGAAAAAGAAATTTCTAGAATCTCCCCAATTAACTGGGTCAGTGGGCTCCTAGGAAGATTAGTGTTTCTTGGAGCAGAGCTGGAATTTAAAGATCATTTAGTCTAATCTTTTCATTTAACAGAGGAGGAGGAATCGGAGGCCCTGAGATTTGCTCCGATCTCACCAGGAGTGGGTTGCAGTCAGGCTTAGAACCTGGGTCTCCAGGCTCCAGCTCCGTGGCTTTTCCACAGTTGTGAGGATTCTCAATGCCTGGCTGCAGGGTCAGTACAGTCAGTACGTTGCTCATGGACCTTGAAAAGTGGAGTGCTTCCTTACAGCCACCCTCTCTCCTGTTTCTGAATGTTTAAAACACAAAAGGCAAACTGTAGAAAAAAGATACAGCTATTCTTCAAGAGAGAGAGTCTATTTACCTTTTTCTGTCCTGAGAAACTACTTAGGTGTTAATGGACACTAACCAGTCAATCCAGGCATTCATGTGTACTTAGTCATTCAGTCATGTCCGAATCTTTGTGACCCACAGACTGTAGCCCACCAGGCTCCTCTGTCCATGGAATTTCCCAGGTTAAAATACTGGAGTGGGTTGTCATTCCCTTCTCCAGGGGATCTTCCTGATCCAGAGATTGATCCCATGTCTCCTGCATTGGCAGGCAGGTTCTTTACCACTGATCCACCAGGGAAGCCCAGTCAACCCAGGAAAACATACTCATTACTCGTAGGAATCATCAAAGCCCAATACTGAAAATCTCCATGAAGATAGAAGCATCAAAAATTAATCTTTAGACCAAAAAGGAGAATATTAAATCTGCAGTCAAAGGGAATATGGAAAATTCTAGATAAAAGAATAAAGCAGGTAAGACTGGCTCAAAAAGTGTTTGGAGAAATGAGATTTATTTTTGTGTGATGGGAAGAGAGCTTCTGAGAGGTGAAAGTGTATCATCAACAGGGGTGGCTGTATATTTAAAACTGTTGTCCAGGCTGCGGGGATCTGATGTTCTCAGGACTAGTAAGCCAGTAATAAATGTGCCAGGACATGGTTGTTGCAGCTGAAATCTGGAAATTCTGGGATGTTTGAGATGGTTCTCAGGAAGTGGGTGGGAGAGTGTGCTGTGAATGTCCTTCTCAGCGAGGCTGTGGTCCCCCTACTGAGCCAGAGGCATGCAGGGAGGCATGAGCCCCACTGACCAGTGTGTATTCCCTCTCAGATGGCAGGGACCGCACGCCACGACCGAGAGATGGCGATCCAGGCCAAGAAGAAGCTCACCGTGGCCACTGACCCCATCGAGAGGCTTCGCCTGCAGTGCCTGGCCAGGGGCTCAGCGGGCATCAAAGGGCTTGGCAGGTAGGACCTGGGCTGTGGGCTGCAGGGAGATGAAGGAGAAAGGCAGAGTGTGGCCAAGTGAGGCTGAGACCAGCCATGGGCCCTCGGGCAAGTCACTTCCTCCTGGATCTCAGCTCCTCCTTTGTAAAATGCAGAGTTTGGAAGCATTGATCTCTGAGGTCCCTTGTGACAATATTTGGTTCTTAAATGCAGCTACTGGGACAAATCAAAGTGAAGGGAGAAGCACTCCCAGATATTAGAGACACCTAGAAGTGGGTGACAGAGGATGAAATGGTTGTATGGCATCATTGACTCAACTGACATGAGTCTGAGCAAACTCTGGGAGACAGTGAAGGACAAAGGAGCCTGGCATGCTGCAGTCCACGGGGTTGCAAAGAGTCAGACATGACTGAGCGACTGAACAGCAGCAAGTAGGGTAATGAGAGAGACAGTCCCTAAAGCGGTGACAATAAGGGCTGAATTATCCCAGGAGACTTGCATACAGTTCCCTTTGGTCTACAGTAGGACCTTGTTTACCCATGCTAAATGTAACAGTTTGCCTCTGCTGACCTCAAGCTCTCAGTAGTGTTCAGGAGAGGCTGAGAAATGACTCTGTATGTCCAGAGAAAGCAGTGGATGTACTATTAAAGTATTCACTGAGCTTAGGATCAATCATTTGGCATGAGTAAAATTTGAAAGTTCCCCCAAAAGAGGGGTAGTGAATTAGAATAGGGAGGGAGCAATAGGGATTTAGAGGCAGTTGCAGATTTTGTGTCTCCATCACTTCCAGGGACACAGGAATCACCTGCCACCCAGGGATTCCCTCAGTTTCACGGGAGAACAGCTCCTGTTCCCCACCCTCTGATCCTGGGATTAGTCCTCAGGCCTGGGAAACCTGAGTCGAAAGAGATTGTAAGCCTCCTAAGGGTGAGTCCTGGGTCCTGTTACCTATTTCCAAAGACTAAACCCAGTGACTGCCATGGGTGGGGCATCGTGCTCTCTCAGGGCTTTCATGGGTGAGCAAGGCTTCTCCAGGGTTCATGGAGAACTCAGGACACCAAGAGTCACAAGGACGGGTGTCTTCCTGGTGTGAGAAGTTGTGTGTTAGAGACATACAGAATGCCATGCTGGGGATCTCCAACCTCCCACCTGGTGGCCATGAGGTTTCATTTCCAACAGGTTACTGAGCACTGGAATGTCACTTTCAACAGTCCCCCGCTCTTGGACCAAGCCCAGGTCTGTCAGAAGCTCAGGATGGGGGCAAATGGTTCCTGGTGGCCAGGCTGTCACGGTCCAATGGGAAGACCAGCCCACTTCCTTTCAACATTGTATCAATCCATCCTCCACCTTCGTGCTGGGGCCACAATCTTGTCCTTAGTGTAGACCCTTCGTGACAACCACTGTCTCGTCTACTCCCTGCCCCCCTCAGTTGCATCTCTCCTGCCATCTATGCCACCTCCACCCCACGCCCCTACCAGCCCTTCCATCGTGAACTAGTCTACTGTGAAAAGACACTGTCTCCTCCTTGGCCTTCTGCATGAATGTGCCCTCTGCCTCCTCCCCTTAACTGGTTTTGCCCTTCCCTACATTTCTCATCAAGGGTTGGCTGCCCCTTAGCCCCTTTTCTTCTTATTGTTAGACTGGGATTATGTTTCTTTGGGGGCCACAGAAGTAAAATGAGATTCTCGTCACATCAAATCAAGGATGCATGTGTACTTTCAACATGAGGCTGATGGTGGTTTAGTCTCTCAGTTGTGTCTGACTCTTTGTGACCCCATGGACTGTAGCCCTCCAGGCTCCTCTCCATGAGATTTCCCAGGCAAGAGTACTGGAGTGGGTTGCCATTTCCTTCTCCAACTATCAGAATGGCTTATCACCATTGGCCTTGATCTTGGTCTCCTGGCTGAGACAGTGCCTGGTTTCTCCTCTGTAAACTTGCTTTCCCCTCTGCCTCTCCATATTGGACTCTTCAAAGGGAAGTTCCTATGTAGAGCCCCACTTAGGGCCTGGGGAGCTAGTTTCCTCCTTCAGGACAGAGTATGAACATAATTTATTTGAAATTCAGCAAGAGAAATTTATCTTTTCTCCCACATTTATCTACTTATTCAAGCATTTATTTAAACCATTATTAACTCATGGATATGTATTTTATACTTTGGTTTATAACCCAACACATTTTTATTGTTCAAATTGTTTGTTTTGGCCTTGGGAGGTCTTTTGGCTGGCTTCTGTATCCGTTTGATGTATTTCCATCAGTGCAGAGATTCTTTGAGCACTTCTTTACTTTTTGGTGTAAGATGCTCCAAGCTTATCTTGCATATTTTTCTGCCCCAGTTCTAGAATCAGACATTTCTCCAAGAAGCTCACTTCCTTTTATTGGAGAATTGTACTTTAAACCAAGATCTAGACTCTAGATGTTTTTGTTCTGACTGAGGTGTTACTTCTAGATTCTCTTAACTGACAGAACAAGAAGATATAGGTGTATAGGCTAACCCCTCTCTCTATAAACATATCTGTAAATATTTTATATGTATTCATCTGTGTTTATATTAAGCTAAACGTGAGTTCCTACTGATATCTCCAACTCAATCCTTATTGATCAGATCATTCTAGCCCCCTGTCCTAGCTTATCTATAAATCCCCACTCCAACAGTGAGAAGCTTAGCTCCCATCATCCCTTTAATTGTTCGGATCCAGGGTACCCATATAGCAACATGGAAATTGTCAACTTGTATCTCCATGAGAAATATCTTTATCAACTGGAGTACAGAGGTTATGTGTAACTCATTTTGTCTTCAGTCTTAGGAACTCTACTCATTTCCAGAGTTACTTAAGTCAGCACTTTCATCTTTCCATCCCCCTTCAGTGAGATGGTCTCAAACTTTTATAAAACAGTTAAATTCTCTCAGCACAATCTGTATTCCTTCCTGGGATTCCCTGATGTGCTAAACAGTTTTTTAAAATGTATGCATTACGGCTCACTCTTAGTGCTGTGAGGTTCTATGGGCTTTAGCAAATGCACGTCATGTATCTTCCACTCTAGTGTCATACAGAGAAATATCACTGCCCAGAATCTCTGGGCTTTCCCCAATCTGTCTCCCCTTCCCTGCATTTTTTTTTTTTTTTACCATGTTTACAGTTCTGGCATTTTCAGAATGTCATATAATTAGAGAAGACAGTATATTTTTAAACATTTGTCTTCTTTTCTGAGGGGCTGGGAAGAAGCTCACCAGAGAAGAACCTAAGACTTTTGTCTTTACTTCAAAAAACCTTGAGAGTGGCTTTCTCCTTGAATTTTTATTCTTATATCTTGTTCTTTGTGTTTTTTTCTTCCTTTTTATATGTGTATATTATCTTCAGAGTGTTTCGAATTATGGATGACAATAACAACCGAACCCTTGATTTCAAAGAATTTGTGAAAGGGTTAAATGATTATGCTGTGGTCATGGAAAAGGAGGAGGCAGAAGAGCTTTTCCGGAGGTTCGATAAAGATGGAAACGGAACAATAGACTTCAATGAGTTTCTTCTCACATTAAGAGTAAGTGGTCCCATGAATCACTGTATCCACTGGGTTTGGCTTTCACGTGGTTTGAACTGGCTATCATAAGACTTGGTGTTTGGAAGCTGATAGCACACCATGGAGGAGATGGGCAGGAGACAATACAGGCTTAGGGATTTTCTGGAGCAGTCACAATGCACATCATTTAAAGGCACACAAATGATTGCAATTGCACATCATTGAGAGGAATCAAATATTTCACTGCAGATGATACAAGGAAAGCTCATCGACTTGTGTATGTGGCTTTTTTCCAATGTTTCTAGCCTCCAATGTCCAGAGCCAGAAAAGAGGTGATTATGCAAGCTTTTCGAAAGCTAGACAAGACTGGAGATGGTGTGATAACAATTGAAGACCTTCGAGAGGTGTACAATGCAAAACACCATCCAAAGTACCAGAATGGTGAATGGACGGAGGAGCAAGTGTTCCGGAAATTTCTGGATAACTTTGACTCACCCTATGACAAAGATGGAGTGGTGAGTGAAAGAGCTTAATCTAGTGAAATTTCTTTCTGTAATTATAAATGGGAAATGGGCCCCAAGCCTTAAAAAGACTTATACCATATATATATATATATATATAAAATAAATCAAAGTAAAATGTTTCCTTGGTGACTATCTAGAAAGCTTAGAACAAAAGTAGTAAAAATGTGTGTGTGTGCACACATATATTTGTAGGGGAGCCACATACAGCTAAATATCCATCATCTGAAGACTGTGGCATTTTGGTTAAAGGTTCTGTTTCTTGATTGCCATATTTGCCATACACAGCTAGCCTAATTTCAACAAACTTCATGCTAATACATATCCAACTTCAAAATGAGACCATAATTCAATTTTGGGGAACATGGTTCACAGGGCATCTCGGGATGCTGCCTGCCTTTTCACACATCCCCCTGAGCATTGTTTGTCATCACACTTCGCTACATGAAAATGTCATTTCAGGGAAGCATCAATTAAGGGAAAGCCAGATAACAGAATTTACTCTGATTTAATCTTTGGTGGGCTTTGAGATGAACTTACATTTCTAAACTCCAGTGAACTTAAGGACAAAAGCAACCACCCATTTCCAAGAACTCGTGTCTTCAAGTGACAAAACATGTTGCCTGGTAGGATAAGGAATACTGTTTCCATAACTGTATTTAAACTGAGATGGAATTGTTAGGTGGCTAGAATAGGAAACAGGAGTCCAGAATGGCAGTGGGTAAAAGACAAGAAAGGGAAAAGCCCACGAAAATAGAACAAAGGAAGGTCTGAGGACCGGAGTGAGGACCTCAGGTAGAACAAACAGTGCTCCTGGCTAGCCCAATTTACATAAGGCAGGCCCAAGGGGAGGAAAAAAACATATAAAAAGAGGAGCCAAAGGGCCGAGGGTCTCTCTCTCCTGCACGCATGCATGTGTGCGTGCACTCTCTCTCTCTCTCCTCTTCGCGTCTTTTGGGTTGGCATGCTCTCACACCTTGAGGATATATTTTTCTTTATTTTCTAAATAAAACTGAGCTGTAACATGGAGCTATAACACTGTCCGGGAGCTGTGATGCACCGAAGGCTTTGACGTCTGTTGCTTCAAATTTTTGTTGTGACGAGACAGACCCGAGGAAATTACACACTCCCCTGACAGAATGAAAGAAAACTGAAGTGGTAGCCATTCGTCATGTCTGACTCTTTGCGAATCCATGGGCTGTAACCCACTAGGCTCCTTTGTCCTTGGGATTCTCCAGGCAAGAATATTAGAGTTGGTGCCATTCACTTCTCCAGGGGATCTTCCCAACCCAGGGTTGGAATCCGGATTTTCTGCATTGCAGGCATAGTCTTTGCCATCTGCTGGAGTAGGGAATGGCAATCCACTCCACTCCAGTATTCTTGCCTGAAGAATCCCATGGAAAGAGGAGCCTTGCAGGCTACAGTCCATGGGGTCACAAACAGTTGGACATGATTAAGTGACTAATCTTTCTTTCTTTCTTTACCATCTGAGCCACCAGGGAAGTCCAAGACAGAATGTTGTTTGTCTTTTATCAACATCCAGAAATGGGATTTTTGACCCAGGATCAGCTCTGCTCTGAAATGCCCTGAAGGTTTAAGGTGATGGGGAAGGGAGTTCCCTGTGTGGCTGGGGCAGCAGGACCCCGGGGACAGTGACTCCTGACCTTTTTGCCACACAGGAAGGCTTGATGTGGCAGTGGGCTGGAAGCGGAGATGCTGGAGATAGGGAGAGGAAACGAGCCTTCCTGTCCTAAAGGGAATTCCCCGCCCCTCCCTCCCCATTTTTTTTTTTTTTTTCTGTGAAACTTCATGGTGAGCCCTATGACCAAGGGGAGGGAGGTCTTTATGTCATTTCTGCTGACATTTTCCTGCCAGGGGCAGAGAAATATCCTCCATTTTAGCCTGAAGTGATTGCAGAAGTAGATTTTTAAAAGGAGCCTAGATTCTGTTGGGCAGTCAGATGCTTGGGGACAGAAACAGCAGAACTGTGTTTTCTTCCCCTGAGGCTGGCCTTTGATCTCTGAGATGGCAGTGGAAAAATAGTCAACTGTCATTTCCCCAAATTAGCCCATCTTGATGCAGGGTCCCAGCCTGTATCTACCCCTCTTCTGCAGGTGGTTCCTCCCCTTTGCCAGGGGAAACCTCAGCTGCCCTTTTCTCTAACCCAAGTCAGAATAGCCAGTTGTTGTGATTCAGCTGATTTCAAGTTCCCACCCCGTTTCTTCTGACATTTATCTTCACAAGCCACAGTAGGTTCTCAAATACTCAAAGTAAGGGTTATTGGGGTTTTTAGCGGTTATAGCATTTGATGTCACCTGAATTTCACAGACTCTGCATAAACCCCCAGCTCTCTGAGTGCTCATCATTCAGGGAATGAATTATTCATGCAGGTTGCTGGCAGCCCTGAAGAACTGCAGAATTTGATTGTTTTTAAGGGAGGGGGGCAGGTGGAACACAAGGATTTATAGTTTTAACAAGTGTCCCAAATGACTCTTATTCACATTGGTATTCGAGATCTTTCCTCTCAAAGATTCAGAAGTGCCTGGTTTAATGACTAAATATATTATGCACACCCTGGAGGAGGAAACGGCAATCTACTCACTCCGGTATTCTTGCCTGGAGAATCCCATGGAAAGAGAAGCCTGGTGGGCTACAGTTACAGGGTCACAAAGAATTGGACATGACTGAAGTGACTTAGCATGCACACATGCACATATTATGCACAGAAACTTCACTTAGCATAATCATAAATCTAAATAGTATTTATTGAGCACTTATTATCGCCCAGATGTGCCAAGGACTTTCCAGGGATATTCCAGGGAGTAATGAAAATATTTCTTAAACCTGATGCATGATTCAGACTTTTCTAAATTGAGTCACATTTTAAATGAACAAAGAGCTGTTGCTATAAAGGAACTCCAGATGGAGCTGAAAGCTGGAGAACTGGGGAATGCAAAGCAGGCCAGAAATAAAAAAACTCAAGAAAGGAGCACATTAATGGTACTCTATAATTTTTAACAAAAGCTCTTGTACATGTATTCTTTATTTCTACTTCCAGGCATTGATAGGCACAGCTCAGTTACTAGCTCCATTCAACGTCTTTCTTCCTACTGCTTTTTACTCTTTTATGGGGTGGGGTGGGAGCAGAGAGGCAGGAGGAAGAGAGAGAAGGGAAGAAGAGAAGGAGACAAGGATGGATCCTATGACTTTTTTCTCTGTTCCCTTATAATTTCAGCACAAAATGCAAGTGGGTCAGTCAACTCATGATTCTTGTGTCGGGCGAGTGTGTATGCTCCTTGGTTCTGTCTCATCACAACAAAGATTTAGAGTGATGGACATTAAAGCCCTCGATGCATTGCAGCTCTCAGGTCTTGGACAAACCGTGTTATAGCTCTTAGACAAATCATTGTTACAGCTCTATTTTATTTAGAAGATAGCAGGAGAATCCATCCTCGAGGCGTGAGGGCATGCGGACCCAAAGACGCAAAGAGAAGAGAGTGGAGGAGCACGCCAGCGCGCGGGAGAAAGAGACAGCACAAGCGAGAGCGAGTCCTTTGGCTCCTTTTTTTTTGTTTTTTTTCCTCCCCTCTGGGCCTGCCCTATGTAAATTGGGCTAGCCAGGAGTGCTGTTTCTTCTACCTGAGGTCCTCACTCAGGTCCTCGGACCTTCCTTGACCTTCCTTTGTTCTGTTTTTGCAGGCTTTTCCCTTCCTTGTCTTTTAGCCACCACCATTCTGGACTCCTGTTTCCTATTCTAACTACCTAACACTTGGAAGAGATAAGAATGTTCCCCGAGACTTAGTGAGAGAAGAGTTTGCTGTTAGGGACTAGAAAGGGGTTTTGAATTATTTATGGATTTCACTTTTTGTGGTGTTTTCAATCCCTCAGGACACTGAAATTTGAGGGCTAACTGGAAAAGTGATAACTTTCCCAGACAACCATCATTACTGTGTCTGTGTCCTCCCGTATAAGCTGGCCTGTACTTGGGGCTAAATTCACTGGTCATAGAGATCAAACCAAAAAACAATTATTTCCCTGAGTCAACTAATTGTGTCTGCTAATACAGTTGAATTAGAGCGCACTCGTCACATGGACCTATTCAAAAATACATTGGTAACTGCATTTCTTCTCTCTTAAAGGAAAGGAAAGTAAAATCTTAGCATAAGTAAACATATTAGTTGAAACAGGCATGGAAAGAGAGAGAACCCAAGTGGGGATGGAGTGGAGGGATCTTTTAGAACTTAACTCTGTGCCTGAAATGAATCACATGTATCTTAAAAAAGCATGAAGCCAAGGAGTATTTAACAAGAAATCTCTTTCCTTTTCTGTACGATGGAGCTCCATTTTTAAAGGTAAAAAGCATGCCTTGTCTTGACACAAGAACATGAGGGTGGTATTTCTGACATGTCCCAGAAAGACGGTATTCACTACAGTTAAAGAACACATGTTTCTTATTCTGAGTTTCAGTCTCACTTACCTGGACAGATGGGCTTCTGCTCTTATAGGAAGACGAGACCTGCATCTCACTTTCCATTTAGGTTGGTTTGGAAATTTTCGAGACTTTCTTCCTTTATTCTTGTTGGCCACTCCCTCATGGCCATTCTCAACCTCATTTTTCTCTTTTTCTAGATCTATTCTTCAGTGGTGTCACTAAGAAGTCTACTTGACTGAAATTTCCCTCCCATTTACAGGTTCTAGAGATGTGCCTCAACTGAAATGGTGAGAAGCAAAGCTTTGTGTTATTTTTTTCCCCTGACTTTTACACTGCAGGTGACCCCTGAGGAGTTCATGAACTACTATGCTGGGGTGAGCGCGTCCATTGACACTGATGTGTATTTCATCGTCATGATGCGAACCGCCTGGAAGCTCTGAATGTATGACCTGGGAACAGGGGACTGTAATGGCTGCCATGTGGCTCCAAATGATTAAACATCAGCTCAAAACCAGGAGCAGCACTGAGTTCATATTCATTCCAGGGTTTCTTAGGTGTTTACATACACTGCATTTTCTAGGACAGAAGAAATAAAGGCATTAAGTATTTAACTGTCACTTCTCTGAGGCTGTTTCCTTAGTTCTAAAATATATATCAGTTAAAATAAGGTCCATAAGTCTCCTAGAGCCAGGCTAAAAAAAATTAGATTTCTTCCTTGGCTATTAATAAAATTTTGAATATTATAATCCCACCCAGGCACCCAGAGTGTTTTTCCACCTCCCATTAGATGGTCCATTTCTGGATTGAAGAATTTATCTATTTTTAAGACTGATGGTAAATCTTCATGAGTCTCAGTACCAATCTGGGGATCAGAAGAAGACTCCACGTTTGCCTCTATTTTCATAGAGTTTCAAGTTTCAAAGTTTTAAGTTTCAAAACTTGAGTTTCTCTGCTTGTGGTTTCAGTAAGCCTCAGTTTGGCCAATAGATTTAAAATGACATTTTGGGGTCATTTTAAAGGCTGATGTGAGACTAGACACCTTTTCCTTGAGCAGTAGAGTCAGGGCAGTTCCTGTGGTTAAATTCTGTGACTGGACTGTGCTCTCAGGATTTATGTGGGACATCTCACCCCGTGAGCGGGCACATCATATCAGGGATCTGGTGGAATGTTCCTCTCTCCCCTCCCTGCTGTGGGCCCATTACGCGAAGTTCCCACCAGCACAAAAAGACAGAGTGAGGCATAGACGAGGACCATGGGCACACCCCAAAGCAGAGTTTCCATCCTGACACTTCGTGGCTCGGAGTCTCCTGCTCTCAGGTCTAAGCTCTGGCTTCATGTTGTTGATGTGTGAGCATCTCCTCAGGAGAGGCTTCTAAGCAAAGGCAGAGCCTGCTGCTGGAGAGTAGATATTGAAACTACAGCTCTCTCTGCCTGTTTTCTGTTCCTGGGCCAGAGATCAAAACACAGAGACCAGTCCTCTGGCTATGGTGCTGGAGGTGATGACCTTGTTACTCGAAGACAGTCCCAGTCCTTCTTGTCATTCTGACCCTGGCTGCACTCCTCCCCCGGTTTGGGGACATAGACTGGAGTATTGGTCCCCTTTAAGAGCTTATGTATTCAAGTGGCCCTGGATTTAGGGTCAGAACACACTTGCCATTTTTCTTATCAGTTCACTTGTTTACTTGGTGAATTTGGAATTTGAGATCAGGATATACATTGATTTAAAAATTGTGAAAACAAAAGTTTCCGGGTGAGAATTATAGCAGTTGTTAAAGAGGACACGCTTCTTTGTTGTTGAGTTACCCTGATGAAAGGCTGGAAAAAGGACCTTTTTCTTGAGGGTGAGAGCAACTCTATATCATGGGAAGCTAGCTTTTTTTGCAAATTAATTGCACAAATCTGGTTTTCTATTGGACTTATTATCAATGCTTATGTAGACAGTGGCTGTCCAAAAGGCACCAAATATTATAAAGAAACATGTAGGTACGATGTAGAAAACCAGAAGAAGTTATGAAGAAATGGACAGAAAAATATTCATGTTTTCTGCAGCCTGTGCCTTGCATATTGTGACTAAGGAAGGGGTCCCCGGTTACCTGGGCACACTGGTTTCAAGCCTGCTGCTCTAGATAATTTGTGTCTTTGATTCTGGGAATGACTCATGCCTCTGCTTAACTGGGGCCATAGAATAAACATGTGATTCTAGAAGGACTAGGTTGCAGCTATCAGCTTTGTCTTCCTCAGTAGTACTTTGCTTCCTGTCTAATTGGGGTGCAGGGCACTGCTATCAGATTTCTGATAATCCATGCCTCACAGTGCAGCTGGTCACATTCAGTTACCTCCCTTCTAATAGGTTCGGTTCTGGCTGACAGTGAGGATTCTATCTGCATTCCCCTCCACCCCGCCACCCTCCAGAAAACAAATCTAATAGCCTGTTGGTCAGGGTCACTCCATTCCTGTTGTCAGCCTTAACCTGTGACTAGGCCAGAAATCACTTATTATTTAAATCTATTCCTTCTGGTAGCAGTGGGAAGAACAGAGAAGAGTCATTAAAAATCATTTGCTAATATTTTTCAGTATATATTTTCTTTTTAGTTAACTTATACAGTTAAAATGTTACTCCCTTTGCAATTAAAAGCAAATATAAACTGACCACTTGGGTCAGAAGATAAAAGACAAAAAGGGTCTCCAGAAGAACACTTCAGAGCACTTTACCTGGACCTGACAGGTTGGGCCTAGACCCTAGATATGATATTAGACAAGCAAGCCTAAGAGAAGAGGGTGAAATTGGCAGCTTTTCATGAAGCAGGAACAATGTATGAAAACATTCTGAGAATCAGGATTGCTGAGAACAGGCCGCCAGTATCTGCACTGAATCTGGGCCTCTAATCCCTCCCAAGGCAAACAAACCCAGGCCAGGCCAGAGAAGACCCTGACTCAAACGCTGTCAAGAGCTGCAGGGCATCCTGACTGAATTCCAGTTAGAGGGCAAATGAGAAACCCATGATGCACAAGTAGAATTATGGACTGAGGCAGATCTCCTCCAGCCAGTCAATGGGGCTGATAAGTCATGTCAACCTTGATAGGATTTCTTCCCAGGCCCAGATGGTGCTCTGGGGGACAATGTATGGTATGGTTCTTTTGTGGTTTGGTGGCCAAGTACAGAGTCACATTTCATACAGTAATCAGATCAGATCAGATCAGATCAGTCACTCAGTCGTGTCTGACTCTTTGCGACCCCATGAATTGCAGCACGCCAGGCCTCCCTGTCCATCACCAACTCCCAGAGTTCACTCAGACTCACGTCCATCGAGTCAGTGATGCCATCCAGCCATCTCATCCTCTGTCATCCCCTTCTCCTCCTGCCCCCAATCCCTCCCAGCATCAGAGTCTTTTCCAATGAGTCAACTCTTCACATGAGGTGGCCAAAGTACTGGAGTTTCAGCTTTAGCATCATTCCTTCCAAAGAACACCCAGGGCTGATCTCCTTCAGAATGGACTGGTTGGATCTCCTTGCAGTCCAAGGGACTGTCAAGAGTCTTCTCCAACACCACAGTTCAAAAGCATCAATTCTTCGGTGCTCAGCCTTCTTCACAGTCCAACTCTCACATCCATACGTGACCACAGGAAAAACCATAGCCTTGACTAGACGAACCTTTGTTGGCAAAGTAATGTCTCTGCTTGCTGGGCCCCCTCCAAGTAGGCTGCATGCATCATGGTTTTAGGGTGAAGAGATATCCCATCAAAAAATATTTTTTGAGCCACTGCCACGTACCATGTTCTTTTCTAGGTTGTGGGGATAAGCAATTTTTTGTTGTTGTTCAGTCATTAAGTCGTGTCTGACTCTTTGTGATTCCATGGACTGCAGCACGCCAGGCTTCCTTGTCCTTCACTGTCTCCCAGAGTTTGCTCAGATTCATGTCCATTGAGTCAGTGATACTATCCAACCATCTCATCCTCTGCTACCCTCTTCTTCTTTTGCTTTCAATCTTTCCCAGCATCAGGTCTTTTCCAATGACTGTGCTGTTTGCATTAGGTGGCCAAAGTATTGGAGCTTTTTTAAGGGGTGGTATAAGATCAGTCCTGGGTGTTCATTGGAAGGACTGATGTTGAAGCTGAAACTCTAATACTTTGACCACCTGATGCAAAGAACTAACTTATTTGAAAAGACACTGATGCTGGGAAAGATTGAGGACAGGAGGAGAAGGGGACGACAGAGGATGAGATGGTTGGATGACATCACCGACTCAATGGACACGGGTCTGGGTAGACTCTGGCAGTTGATGATGGACAGGGAGGCCTGGTGTGCTGCGGTTCATGGGGTTGCAAAGAGTCAGACACGACTGAGTGACTGAACTGGAACTGGAAGCAATGTGCTAGAATAAATGCAAATAAAACTACTGGCTCTCACACCAGTCTAACTGCACACAGTCTTTAAGAAATCAGAGAGGAAGGGAAAAGCGGGCACTGAAATTCTCCTTTCTGTCTTGTCTAGCTTCTGAAGCAGGGCAGTTGGGACCCTTCACACAGTGGTATATTGGAGATTCCATTGTAACTCTGATGGATATAGACAATCAAGGAAAATACCCCTCTATTCTTGGAGGCAGGTCACTGGGCTTTCACTTCTCTTAGCGGGTGTGGATTGCCTCATTGAACCAGGAGAGTACGACAGGTGATGGATGCTTCCACCCACATCAGGCTTCTTACAGATGCAATTTTTTCAGCTGATGTTTAATCAAGTGGAAATTAAATTAACCAAATGTGTTCTTGGATGGTGTGTGGGTGTCTTTCTACTCTTTCTTCATGTAATTCTACTAACATGCTCTAAGGACTATCTCTTGTTGGATTTATGGGTATCTCTTTGGGGCACAGAATAAACAACTTCACAGCTTCCAGTTTTTTAGATTAGTCAGCAAACTTGCTTTCATGGAAATTATAGCCTGTTCTCTTAAATGAAGAGCTTGGTTCAAAGACATAGCCAAGTTTTAAATGTTAGAAATGCCTACAACTGAAGGGAAACAAACATGCCGAGGGTTTGATAGACTGTCGTATAATGTTATTTTCATGTAATTGATCCTTTGAAAGTTGTATTTCTAAGCATAGTCTACTTCTCCAAGTTGCTTATATGAAAATGACATAAACCTTGATAGAGATAGCTAGTTATTTGTTATAATAAAAACACAATAGATAAATCTCCTAAAATTATGTGTTCCAAAGCAGATGATGGGTGAAATCTGTTGACAGACACATAAACACATGATCGCCGGGGGTTTTGAGAACAGAGCTGTGTGAGAAGGGACCTTCTTGTTGTCTCAGTTGGTGCGGTGAGGGGTTGTGGTGAAACAGCTCTTCCTCTCTGAGAATAGCACCATCTTCTTGTTTCATTCTCACACCTGCTTCGCCAGAGCCAGTATTTTCCCTCATAAAACAGAGTGGAAGGTGCTCCTCAGGAGAGAACCCCTCCCTGAAAAATGTGAACAATCAACCAGCAGCTGAGGTTGGACCTCGCCTCCACCAGAAAAGTATACCGAACCAGGGAGAGGACATCTCCAAACATAATGACCTGTCTTCTTTTGTTCTGAATCTTCTCCCTCTTCTTCATGAATGGAATTCATTCATTCTTGCTCTAGAGTATCATAAAGGTCCTAGCAGCCATTGAACTCTGTAGATGAATTTTCTGTTTCACCCAAGGTCCCATGAGCACCACGGGTCTCCGGCTCTGTCTTTGTTCCCAACAGTGGACTGGAGGTAAGCGGCTCAGATGCAGAAAGGATTGCACCCAGCTTTATGTTATGCTGGTGAGGCAACCGCCATTCATCTCCAATTTCACTCTGCTCATAGTAAATTTACAAGCACCGAAGAACTGATGCTTTTGAACTGTGGTATTGGGGAAGACTCTTGAGAGTCCCTTGGACTGCAGGGAGATCCAACCAGTCCATCCTAAAGGAAATCAGTCCTAAATATTCATTGGAAGGACTGATGCTAAAGCTGAAACTCCAATACTTTGGCCATCCGATGTGAAGAACTGACTCATTGGAAAAGATCCTGATGCTGGGAAAGATTGAAGGTGGGAGGAGAAGGGAACAACAGAGGATGAGATAGTTGGATGGCATCACCGACTCAATGGACATGAGTTTGAGTAAACTCCAGGAGTTGCTGATGGACAGGGAGGCCTGGCATGCTGCAGTCCATGGGTTTACAAAGAGTCAGATATGACTGAGTGACTGAACTGAATTGTGACTCAGAGCTCAAGCACCTGAAATTTGAATCAAAATCTGAGCCTGTAGTTTGTAATCCTGTTATCAAAGACTTGGGTACCTATTTCTTGATTATTATTGTTTTATTTAAAAAAATTTTCAGCTACACAGGGCGGCATGCGGGATCTTAGTTCCCTGACCAATGATGGAACCCCTGCTCCCCGCAGTGGAGTGCAGAGTCTTAACCCCTGACCACCAGGGAAGTCCCGGGTACCTATTTCTTTGCTTGTCTTAACACTTGCACTCCGGGACTGGTATTGATTCTGGGAACACCTTGATCTTAAACTTGGGAGTTCTGAGTTGCTGATGTCCTAGAAACACTCAGGCCCCATGCAGAGGTGAAGGCCATCAGTCCTCTGAGGGAGCCTTAGAGCAGGACAACGACCTGCAGTTGAGACAAAATGACAGATGCCAAGTGGCCTGTTCTGCCAGAGTGCTTCCACTTTGATGGGATAAAGTGCTGTGTGAATGCAGGGTATTATCAAATGTCAGGCATTACATCAGGTAAACCCAGATTGGTCCTTTAGTTTCCCAGAATACTGGGAAATAAAATACCATTCTACAAATTTCATACTTAGTCATGCCTAAAATCTCATTTAGCAAAATCATTCACTATCCATTTGCTTCAGGTTATCTCTGAAACTACAAAGTGAATATAGTAAATCACCGTTAATTTAGGCTCCAATAATTGAGCTCATTTAGATAGGGTTTGAGTGACAGTTTACTTTTGTTTCATCTATACTAAAACAAGTGGGACAAATCAGTAATCTGAAGAAGATGGTGAAGGCTGAGCCCACCTATATTCATATGTGCTTTGCAGGTGCTTGGTGATATCTATTAATATTTGCATGCAAATGTAATTATTTATGCCAGTCATAAACAGTTCCTGCATATAAAACAATCCCAGGTCAACAGTTAGTTGACAATGCTTTCATTGCATAACTGGAAAACAAATTATTTTGTTTTTAGATATTTAAAGATAGTGAGGTGTTCCTATATGTAAATCCTCTCCAGGTAGGATTTTTAAATAGAAATTGAATAGAATTATGCTCCAAAATAATGTTTTATAAAGCAGATTTCCCAAGATACTTATGATATAAAATTTTAAGTATTCTGTTTCAAAAACTGTGCATGCTTCTAGAGGTAGGCTAGGTAGACACTGAAAGCAAGAACTTCTCTTTCATAACAATAGTTAGGATTTCATTTCTAGGAACCAGAGATTGAGACTTTTTGAGCTGCAAAGTTAGACATGGCCTAATTTACAATACCAACCGTGTCATTTTGTTACATTATCTGACTGTGCCCTGCTGTTAACTTGATTCTGATCTAGTAGGATTTCTGCAGTTTTAAGGCTTGAAACATTAACTGTTATTGTTGTTTAGTTGCTAAGTTGTATCTGACTCTTTTGTGACCCCATGGACTGTAGCTCACCACATTCCTCTGTCCATGGGATTTCCCAGGCAAGAGTACTGGAGCAGGTTGCTGTTTCCTCCTCTAGGGCATCTTCACGACCCAGGGATGGATCCCACCTCTCCTTCACTGACAGGTGGATTCTCTACCTCTGAGCCACTAGGGGAAGTCTGAAGCATTAACTAGTCTTAAAAGAATTCATCTAGCTTTTCTAGTTCCATTTTAAAGCATTTCCAGAATATATTTCTTTTTACTAACAAACATGTTACGTATCATGCTTCTTCAGGTTTACTTCCCTGATGGTGCTTCTGAAGTATTTAAAAATTTACCTGAGTAATGTTTCAGTTACAGTGATGAAATTTCTTTGAAAATGATGAGGCCTGTTCAGGTTGTACTCTCTTGTGCTTTTAAAGGAACAAAACTCAGTTACCCATAAACACCATTTTTTTTTTTACAGCCAAGAATGAGAGTTTGAAAATGTGATGTTAATATTCCATTTCCTGCAGGGTTGGATTACTGCCACCTAATGGGCCAAGCAAGTTCCCAGAATGCCCATCCTCTGAGCGATGCTTCTAAGACTATGGGGAATATTATTACTCTCTGGGCTGGTATTAAGGAACAGGGGAGGTTAAGGGTTGGGGAGAGAGACAGAACCTAGAGGTTGGTTACTACTCTGTGTTTCTTTGCTCTTAACTCTATTGCCTGTTATAGGAAGCTCAGGGCCAAGCATGAAACACTAACACATATCCTCGCCAAATTGAGAGGCTGGACAAGTTTGCCTTTAGCAGCTCCCCTGTGGCTAGTCCCCTGCACCTGTTACTGAGCCCTAGGCATCATATACTCCTGGGTACTCAAAGATCCTGGGAAGTACTCCACTCTCTAGTTTTATCCCTATCTAAGTGTTTGGTCTAGCCTCCCCCTCACTAAAAAGTTTTTCACCTGTTCTTTTATGCTATAAATTTCTCTACCTTAAAGTATTAATAACAACCACCAGTAAGAGCATACGAAGTAAATTCTGGAGGAGCACTGTCCCATAGAACTTTCTGTGATGATGGCAGTGTCCTGTATTGTATTCTCTGAGATGTCAGCCACTAGTCACAGATGACTAGTGTGACTGAGAAACTGAATTTTTCATTATGTTTAATTTCAATTGATTTAAAACACTGTATTTGGCTACTGAATTGGATAGCACTGCTCTAGAGATATTTATCTTATTGCAAGAAATGATGGTTGTGATTTCTATCTTAATGCAAGAAATGATGGTCATGGGGGAACTATAGCTGGCCAGTGGGCAGGCAGGCCCTTGCAGATGCCCCATTTCAGGGTCAGAGGGGAAAGGCAAGCCAGGCTCCCCTGCCTGATTTGCCTGTTCTTGACTGATGGCCAGTTGCAAAGCAAACTCAATAGAAAAGATTTCAGGGAGATGTAAACTGCTCTACAATGACCCACATGTTTTGACACCATTTCCTTCTTTC
Source organism: Bos indicus (assembly GCF_029378745.1). NCBI lineage: Eukaryota > Metazoa > Chordata > Mammalia > Artiodactyla > Bovidae > Bos > Bos indicus. Next base: position 38,198,078 of record NC_091779.1, read on the forward strand.
CCCTTGCCCTTTATCCCTCTCAGGTTTCAAAAGAAGACTTTTTGAACTATTATGCTGGTGTTAGTGCTTCTATTGACACCGATGCCTATTTCATTTTAATGATGAGAGAATCCTGGAGATTATGACTTTTGTCTATTAATTCTTTAGCAAATCAGGGACTTTCAGAGAATGGAATGAGTTTGAAAGAAGTCCAATGCTGTAGATTTTGATAAACTGAAGTTTCTGGGAGATCTGGAAGTTTAAAAGCAATAGATCTTCAGTCATCTTATTTCTTTACCTGGAACATGTTCATTTCCTTAAATGCCTGAGGATATACTTTCAAATCAGAAATAAAGGAAAGAAAGAAGGAAGAAAGAAAACTGCGAAGTGAGACCGAGAGGAGTTTCGTAGTGAAATAATGCCCTTGTTATAGTTGTGCCTCTTCTAGATGTAAATGTAGTTGCTTGTCTACACCTTCACTTTATCTGCCGTCTTTGGAGTCTGTAGTAGGAGGTGATAATAAAAGAATTGGAGGAATATCCATCTGTGTAAAATTTCCTGAGCTTACTCATCTTAGTATTTCTCTTGGTGACTACTTTACAAATAAAATTTATTTTATTCTGAAATTCAAGGGCTTTTGGGGGGGCTATTTTAATACTTTAATTGGGGATTTAAATTCAGCAAATTGCCACACTTGCATGAAAAGAGGACCTAAACACCTCTTGTGACCAAAGGAAGGTAAGTTGAACTGGCTCACCTGACTGAAGGTGGAGCTTCCTGGAGTGACTCACTTCCTGGATCAGCCTGTTAGGTTGAGAGAGATGAAAAGGGAAAGAGAAGTGCCTTTTAGAAGCCAGGCAGGCTTTCTGGGACTTTGGGGCAAACTGGGGAGGGAGGACTTTGAAACTGTTTTGGGAATTCATCTTTTTTGGTGTTATTGTTAAATATTTATTTATTTATTTGGCTGTGGTGGGTTTTAGTTGCTGCATGTGGGATCATCAACATTTGTTGCAGCATGCAAACTCTGTTATGGCATGTGGGATCTAGTTCCGTGACCAAGGATTGAACCCAGGCCTCCTGCATTGGGAGTATGGAATCTTAGCCACTGGACCACCAAGGAAGTCCCTAGAATTCATCTTTTGAACTCATGCTTCTAGGCTACTCCCCAAGGCATGTGATGTCAGATTTTCTGACTCATTTTTCTGACTCTAATGACTGCTTCTCAGGGAACAAAAACAGCTGGGCATACCCATAGGTCCTTCATCTTGGAAAAGAAGTGCAGGTGGAAGAAGAGACAGAAGGCTAAAGCTGGGCTTCTCAAGCCTTAATGAACCTACACATCACCTGGATCTTGTTAATACACTAGTTCAGATTCAGAAGTCTGAGGTGAGGACTGAAATTCAGGTTTTCTAACAAGCTTCCCTGTGATGTTGATGCCTCTGGTCTCTGGGTAAAACTTTCAGCAGTGAGGGTAAAGAGATAGCAGCTTGGTTACTTCCAGTGCATTTGGCTTATTATTTTCCCACTTTGTTGGCCAAGCTAATTTATGGTTTTTGACTGCTGGGCCATCCTCTTTCACGACTTTAAAGGTGTGAAAATCTGAAGAAAGTGCCAAAGAAAGCAAGTGCTTCCCGGTTATGTGTAGAAGAGAAGTAGCACTTGTGGGGTGGCATTTCAATTGGATAATTTCTCATAGTCCAAGACCTAGTCCTGCAGCCTTCCAGCCTCAAAGATTGGAGGGTGCCAGGCCACCAAGGTTTACCTCTTAAGAGAGACCTCCACTGAGCAAGCTCATAGCAACTGATGCTAAAACTGGAATCCAAATCCTTCATCGACTATGGAGAATGCAGTTCTCATGTTTGCTTAGACCAGATCAGAAGACCTCATCTGGGTTTGAGGATTAGAGAATGATAGCTTTGCTCTCAGTTCAAGGTTGCCTTTAGCAGTTTATTCTCGATATGACAAAGAAGTGCAAGAGGATATTTATGTGGTATGTTAGCTTACCACATAAACAAATAAATAGTTATTTGCTACAATAAATATTTAGCTGCTACAATAAATAAACCTACACATTTTCAAAAGCTCAGATGAACTTATTTATAAGAAGTAAATACAGTCACTGATATAGGGGAAAAAAAAAAAAAAACCTTATGGTTACCAAGGGGGAAGTGAGGAGGGATAAAATATGAGATTGGGTTTGATATACACACACTACTATATTTAAAACAGATAGCTAATAAGGACCTACTCTATTGCTGTAGGGAACTCTACTCAATATTCTGTAATGACATATATGGGAAAAAATCTAAAAAGGAGAGGATGTATGTCTATGTATACCAGATTCACTTTTTTGTACAGCAGAAACTAATACAACTTTGCAAAGCAACTATACTCCAATAAGAATTAACTAAAAATATAACAAAACAAAATACAAAAGCTCAAATATAAAATATATAATTATTTTTCATTCCTGAAGTAGTATGTATCTGCTGTTCACAGTCGGTGATCAGCTCTCCTCCGTGCAGGGATTTTGGGTTGCAGGAGTCCTCCGTGTTGTGGTTTTCTTGCTCTCTAGAGTTTCATCATCAATGATACCCATGCTGCTAAAGGGAAAGAGGTATGGAGGAGGCTGAAGAGCTTTCTGAAAAGCTTTGGTCTGGAAGTGACACATGTCACTTCTGCTTGCACTCCATTTGATGGCAAAGAGTCACGCAATTACATCTAAATGCGAAGGAGGCTGGGAAGTGTAGTCCCAGGCAGTCCCACCAGTGAAAATATATCTAATTTCAGAAAAGTACAAATTCTGGTGGACAACTAGATTTTTGAGTGACTTTTGAAATAGCACCCTCATTGCCTTCCATTTCCTTAAGGAGGCATGCTTCATGGTCTGGGAACCAACATGGAGTAAGATATCTCCCAGGGTGGAGGTAGAATGGAGGTCTCTCTATCCTTAGGCATAATGGCAACGAAGAAAACAACCTCTATAACCATATAAGGTTCAGTTCAGTTGCTCAGTCATGTCTGATTCTTTGCGAACCCATGGACTGCAGTACTGCAGGCTTCCCTGTCCATCAACAACTCCCAGAGCTTACTCAAACTCATATCCAGTGAGTTGATGATGCCAGCCAACCATCTCATCCTCTGTCGTCCTCTTCTCCTCCTGCCTTCAATCTTTCCCAGTATCAGGGTCTTTTCAAATGAGTCAGCTCTTCGCATCAGGTGGCCAAAGTTTTGGAGTTTCAGCTTTAGCATCAGTCCTTCCAATGAACATTCAGAACTGATTTCCTTTAGGATTGACTGGTTTAATATCCTTGCAGTCCAAGGGACTCTCAAGAGTCTTCTCCAATACCACAGTTCAAAAGCATCAGTTCTTCAGCACTCAGCTTTCTTTATAGTCCAACTCTCACATCCATACATGACCACTGGAAAAACCATAGTTTTGACTAGACAAACCTTTGTTGGCCAGGTAATGTCTCTGCTCTTTAATAGGCTGTCTAGGTTGGTCATAGCTTTTCTTCCAAGGAGCAAGTGTCTTTTAATTTCATGGCTATAGTTACCATCTGCAGTGATTTTGGAACCCAAGAAAATGAAGTCTGTTTTTGTTTCAATTGTTTGCTCATCTATTTTCCATGAAGTGATGCAACCGGATGCCATGATCTTAGGTTTTTGAAGGTTGAGTTTTAAGCTAGCTTTTTCACTCTCCTTTTTCACTTTCATCAAGAGGCTCTTTAGTTCCTCTTCACTTTCTGCCATAAGGATGGTGCCCCCATATAAAGTAATCATTTTCTAATCAGCAAGTCCTGTCATTTGTACCTCATGGCCCCATTCCAGGTTTTGATAGTCATGGCCTAACAACATCGAGGTGACTCATCCTTTATTTGCCCCTGTGATACAAGACCTAGGAATTTTCCATCTCATTTTCCCCTACATTATCTATGTAAGGGATTTTTGTGGGTAGGTGCAGCTATGTCCCATCACACATACTGGAACCAAGTTATTCATGTTGGAAAATGAGAAAAATTTTGCCCTAGAGACAGACTTCTAATTGGAAACCTAATCATGAAGTTATTTAGTCACTGGAATCAGAACATAGGGCATGAAGATTAAAATATTTAATGAAGTTAGATCGACAGTTTATTGCATTTATTTTCTAGTGAGACCCTCCAGAGACCAGTCTATGGAGGGGCTAACAAAGATGCCCTCTCTGACTTGCCTTTTTTCTGACTTGTCATAGCTGACTAACAGCCCATAGGAAAGACATACACTTCACTTTGGATGTGTTAATGAAGCATGTCAATGCAGTAACTCAGGATCCGGCCTGCCTTGCCTGCTTGCGGGTGATTTTTTCTCTTTAGGCTGCTTTTATATACTTCTGTTCTAATTCATTGTGTATAAAATACCACAGTCATTTTATGTTGCTCTCAGGGCTATTCTATTTCTATTATTTGGAGTGTAACTTACTGTAGCCCCAGTGAACTGACAATAGAAATAAGATACTTTATTGTTTCACCTTAGAGGGAAAAATTAAATCAGAAGATAATGATTTTATCTGGAGATATTTCATCAGAATAACCAAATGACATGATTTGATACTTCAAGGGGAGGAGGTGACAAAGGGTGAGCACCTAGATAGTTTCAGGAGAGGGGCTGGTCACCAGAAAGACTTAACACATAATTAGAGAGTGGAAACTTTGGGGCATCCCAATCTCTGAGGAGAGGAAGTGTTCTGGAGATTGAATTTAGTTCCGTGGACAGTGATTTGATCAAGCAGGCCCACCCAAAGAGTCCCAGTATAAACCTTTGAACACTGAGGTTCGGTAGCAGTTCCTGGTTGGTGAAAAAATTGATGCGCTGGGGGATGATAAACTTTGATTCCAGGAGAAGAGCAAAGAGTCCCTCCCTGAATTTCCCCTCAGACCTCACCCAGTGTATCTTCATCTGACTGGTTCTCCTGATTTGTATCTTTAATAATAAAACTAATTGTAAGCAAAGTGCTTTCCTGAGTTCTGTGAGTCATTCTAGGGAATTGGTGAATCTGAGGGTGCTGTGGGAACCTTCATTTCTAACTGAATGGTTATAAATTCAAGACTGTAATATAGAAACCCTGCCTGAGTTTCCAGGTGACCTGGCCTGCCCTTCAGAATTCAGACTCAAGATGCAATATCAACTCCCATCTGCTGGCAGCCTGCCAGCTTACCCTACAGGTTTCAGAAGTGCTGGTCCTCACAATCATGCAAACCAATTTTTCAAAAGAAATCCTCTCTCTCTCTTTATCTGTATATCTCTCTCCACACACACACACACACACACACACACACACACACACACACAATTAGTTCTGTTTCTCTGGAGAATCTTGACTAATACAGAAGTAGAAGTAGCCTGGGGATCCCTGAAATGAGAAAATATCTGAAAGAAGAACATTCTTGTTGGAGATTGTGCCCTTTAATTTCTGGGACCTGCTTTAACTTCCTGGTGGCCCAGATGGTAAAGAATCCTCTTGCAATGAGGGAGACCTAGGTTCAATCCCTGGGTCGAGAAGATCCCCTAGAGAAGGGCATGACAACCCACTCCAGTGTTCTTGCCTGGAGAATCCCCATGGACAGAGGAGCCTGGTGGGCTACAGTCCATGGTGTCACAAACAGTTGGATATGACTGAGTGACTAAGCACAGTATAGCTTTAACTCTGGGTAGTTAGTGCCAGAAGTGGATTATACTATATCCTGTGGGGTTGCAATCTAAGTGACAAGCTAAGTCATTATTTGCTAAACTGTCTCATATTTAAAGGTTCAATTCAAAAGCTTAAAATTTTGCAAAGCTTTCCTCAATCTTCTAGCAAGATTGACTTGCTATTTCCTTTTCTATTCCTCTTTTGTAAAGGATATATGTATCTTTATATCATAGTCTACTAGTCGGATGTATAAGAAATGTAATTTTCTCTAGTAGAGATTCATTCAGACTTGGTTCACTGCCCCATTCAAGCTAGCTGGAGTTCAGTTCAGTCACTCAGTCTTGTCCGACTCTTTTCAAACCCATGGACTGCAGCATGCCAGGCCTCCCTGTCCATCAACTCCCAGAGTTTACCCAAACTCATGCCATCTGGTCCATTCAGTTGTTGATGCCATCCAACCATCTCATCCTCTGTCATCCCTTTCTCTTCCCACCTTCAATCTTTCCCAGCATCAGGGTCTTTTCAAATGAGTCAGTTCTACCCATCAGGTGGCCAAAGGATTGCAGTTTCAGTTTCAGCATCTGTCCTTCCAATGAATATTGAGGACTGATTTCCTTTAGGATGGACTGGTTGGATCTCTTTGCTGTCCACGGGACTCTCAAGAATCTTCTCCAATGCCACAATTCAAAGGCATCAGTTCTTCAGTGCTCAGCTTTCTTTATGTCCAGCTCTCACATCCATACATGACTACTGAAAAAACCATAGTTTTGACTAGATTGCACTTTGTTGGCAAAGTAATGTCTCTGTTTTTTAATATGCTGTCTAGGTTAGTCATAACTTTTCTTCCAAGGAGGAAGCATCTTTTAATTTATTGGTGGCAGTCACCATCTGCAGTGATTTTGGAGTCCAAAAAAATAAAGTCTGACACTGTTTCCCCATCTATTTCCCATGATGTGATGGGACCAGATGCCATGATCTTAGTTTTCTGAATGTTGAGTTTTAAGGCAACTTTTTCACTCTCCTCTTTCACTTTCATCAAAAGATTCTTTAGTTCTTATTCACTTTCTGCCATAAGGGTGGTGTCATCTGTGTATCTGAGGTTATTGATATTTCTCCCATCAATCTTGATTTCAGCTTGTGCTTCATCCAGCCCAGCATTTCTCATGATGTACTCTGCATATAAGTTAAATAAGCAGGGTGACAATATACAGCCTTGACGTACACCTTCTCCTATTTGGAACCAGTCTGTTGTTCCATGTCCAGTTCTAATTGTTGCTTCCTGACCTGCATACAGATTTCTCAAGAGGCAGGTCAGGCAGTCTGGTATTCCCATCTCTTTAAGAATTTTCCACAGTTTGCTGTGATACACACGGTCAAAGGTTTTGGCATAGTCAATAAAGCAGAAGTAGATGTTTTTTTGGAACTCTCTTGCTTTTTTTTGATAATCCAATGGATGTTGGCAATTTGATCTCTGGTTCCTCTGCCTTTTCTAAAACCAGCTTGAACATCTGGAATTTCATGGCTACATACTGTTGAAACCTGGCTTGGAGAATTTTCACCATTACTTTGCTAGCATGTGATATGAGTGCAGTTGTGTGGTAGTTTGACCACTCTTGGGCATTGCCCTTCTTTGGGATTGGAATGAAACTGACCTTTTCCGGTCCTGTGGCCAGTGCTGAGTTTTCCAAATTTGCTGACATATTGAGTGCAGCACTTTTGCAGCATCATCTTTTAGAATTTGAAATAGCTCAACTGGAATTGCATCACCTCCACTAGCTTTGTTTGTAGCGATGGTTCCTAAGGCCCACTTGACTTCATATTCCAGGATGTCTGGCTCTAGGTGAGTGATCACACCATAGTGATTATCTGGGTCATGATGATCTTTTTTGTAAAGTTCTCTGTGTTCTTGCCACCTCTTTTTAATATCTTCTGCTTCTGTTAGGTCCATACCATTTCTGTCCTTTATTTTGCCCATGTTTGCATGAAATGTTCCCTTGGTATCTCTAATTTTTTTGAAGAGATATCTAGTCTTTCCTGTTCTATTATTTTCCTCTATTTCTTTGCATTGATCACTTAGGAAGACTTTCGTATCTCTTCTTGTTATACTTTGGAACTCTGCATTCAAATGGATATATCTTTCCTTTTCTTCTTTGTTTTTTGCTTCTCTTCTTTTCACAGCTATTTGTAAGGCCTCCTCAGACAACCATATTGCTTTTTTGCATTTTTTTTTTCTTGGGGATGGTCTTGATCCCTGCCTCCTGTACAATGTCAGGAACCTCTGTCCATAGTTCTTCAGGCACTCTGTCTATCAGATCTAATCCCCTGAATCTATTTGTCACTTCCACTGTACAATCATAAGGGATTTGATTTAGATCATACCTTAATGGTCTAGTGGTTTTCCCTACTTTCTTCAGTTAAAGTCTGAATTTGGCAATAAGGAGTTCACGATCTGAGCCACAGTCAGCTCCCGGTCTTGTTTTTGCTGACTGTATAGAGCTTCTGTGGCTGCAAAGAATATAATCAATCTGATTTTGGTATTGACCATCTGGTGATGTCCATGTGTAGAGTCTTCTCTTGTGTTGTTGGAAGAGGGTGTTTGCTATGACCAGTGCATTCTCTTGGCAAAACTCTATTAGACTTTGCCGTGCTTCATTCTGTACTCTAAGCCAAATTTGCCTGTTACTCCAGGTATTTCTTAACTTCTACTTTTGCATTCCAGTCCCCTATAATGAAAATGACATCTTTTGGGGGTATTAGTTCTAGAAGGTCTTGTAGGTCTTCATAGAACCGTTCAGCTTCTTCAGAATTACTGGTCGGGGCATAGACTTGGATTACTGTGATAGTGAATGGTCTGCCTTGGAAATGAACAGAGATCATTCTGTTGTTTTTGAGACTGCATCCAAGTACTGCATTTCAGACTCTTTAGTTGACTATGAGGGCTATGCCATTTCTTCTAAGGGATTCTTGCCCACAGTAGTAGATATAATGGTCATCTGAGTTAAATTCACTCATTCCAGTCCATTTTTGTTTGCTGATTTCTAAAATGTCAATGTTCACTCTTGTCATTTCCTGTTTGATGACTTCCAATTTGCCTAGATTCATGGACTTCACTTTCTAGGTTCCTATGCAATATTGGTCTTTATAGCATGGACTTTACTTTCACCACCAGTCACATCCACAACTGGGTGTTGTTTTTGCTTTGGCGCCATCTCTTCATTCTTTCTGAAGTTATTTCTCCACAGATCTCCAGTAGCATATTGGGCACCTACTGACCTCGGGAGTTCATCTTTCAGAGTTCTATCTTTTTGCCTTTTCATACTTTTCATGGGGTTGTCAAGGCAAGAATACTGAAGTGGTTTGATATTCCCTTCTCCAGTGGACCACGTTTTGTCAGAACTCTCCACCATGACCTGTCTGTCTTGGGTGGCCCTACATGGCATGGCTCATTGTTTCACTGAGTTAGACAAGGCTGTGGTCCAGGTGTTCAGACTGATTAGTTTTCTGTGATTGTGGTTTTCCGTCTCTCTGCCCTCTGATGGAGAAGGATAAGAGGCTTATGGAAGCTTCCTGATGGGAGAGACTGAGGGGCAAACTGAGTCTTGTTATGATGGGCGGTGCCATACTCAGTAAATCTTTAATTTTCTGTTGATGGGCGGGGCTGTGTTCCCTCCATGTTATTTGACCTGAAACCAAACTATGGAGGAGGTAATGAAGATAATGGGTACCTCCTTCAAAAGATCGCATGCATGTACTGCTACACTCAGTGCCCCCAACCCTGCAGCAGGCCACCGCCAACCCATGCCTCTGCTGGAGACTCCTAGAAACTCACAGGCAAGTCTGGGTCAGTGTCTTCTGGAGTCATTGCTCCTTTCTCATGGGTCCTGGTGAGCACAAAGTTCTGTTTGTGCCCTCCAAGAGTCTGTTTCCCCAGTCCTGTGTAAGTTCTGGGGGCTCCATGTTGGGATTAATTGCGACCTCCTCCAAGAGGTCTTCTGCCATACCCAAGTCTGCTGCACCCAGAGCCCCTGCCCCTGTGGCAGTCCACTGTTGACCCGTACCTTCACAGGAGACACTCAAACACAGTTCTGTCTCAAATACAGTTCTGGCTGGAGGTAACTTAAGTCTTTCTTGGAATTCCCACCTTAAGCTGTTCTATGGTTCCTCAGTCTGGTATGTGGTGGGGAAGAGTGTAACTCAGATCACATGGGTTATTCCTGAGATGTCTGCTGTCTCTCTTTTCAGGGTCTCTTATACCGAGTGAATCTCAGCAGCTTGTCTATCATACTTGGGATATGACAACTTCCCTAAAATGTGGAAGGAAATAATCACTCAAGTCCAAGAAACCCAGAGAGTCCCAAACAGGATAAACCCAAGGCAAAACACCCCAAGATGCATATTAATCAAATTAACAAAGATCAAACACAAAGAACAAATATTAAAAGCAGCAAGGGAAAAACAACAAATAACACACAAGGGAATTCCCATAAGGATAACAGCTGATCTTTCAATAGAAACTCTTCAAGCCAGGAGGGAATGGCAAGACATACTTAAAGTGATGAAAGAAAATAACCTACAACCCAGATTATTGTACCCAGCAAGGATCTCATTCAAATATGAAGGAGAAATCAAAAGCTTTACAGACAAGCACAAGCTGAGAGAATTCAGCACCACCAAACCAACTCTCCAACAAATACTAAAGGATCTTCTCTAGACAGGAAACACAAAAATGGTGTATAAATTCGAACCCAAAACAATAAAGTAAATGGCAACAGGATCATACTTATCAGTAATTACCTTAAACATAAATGGGTTGAATGCCCCAACTAAAAGACAAAGACTGGCTGAATGGATACAAAAACAAGACCCCTACATATGTTGTCTACAAGAGACCCACCTCAAAACAGGGGACACATATAGACTGAAAGTGAAGGGCTGGAAAAAGATTTTCCATGCAAATAGGGACCAAAAGAAAGCAGGAGTAGCAATACTCATATCAGATAAAATAGACTTTAAAACAAAGGCTGTGAAAAGAGACAAAGATGGTCATTACATAATGATCAAAGGATTAATCCAAGAAGAAGATATAACAATTATAAATATATATGCACCCAACATAGGAGCACCACAATATGTAAGACAAATGCTAACAAGTATGAAGGGAGAAATTAACAATAACACAATAATAGTGGGAGACTTTAATACCCCACTCACACCTATGGATAGATCAACTAAACAGAAAATTAACAAGGAAACACAAACTTTAAATGATACAATAGACCAGTTAGACCTAATTGATATCCATAGGACATTTCACCCCAAAACAATGAATTTCACCTTTTTCTCAAGCACACATGGAACCTTCTCCAGGATAGATCACATCCCGGACCATAAATCTAGCCTTGGTAAATTCAAAAAACTGAAATCATTCCAAGCATCTTCTCTGACCACAATGCAGTAAGATTAGATCTCAATTACAGAAGAAAAACTATTAAAAATTCCAACATATGGAGGCTGAACAACACGCTGCTGAATAACCAAAAAATCACAGAAGAAATCAAAAAAGAAATAAAAATTTGCATAGAAACGAATGAAAATGAAAACACAACAACCCAAAACCTGTAGGACACTGTAAAAGAAGTCCTAAGGGGAAAGTTCATAGCAATACAGGCATACCTCAAGAAACAAGAAAAAAGTCAAATAAATAACCTAATTCTACACCTAAAGCAACTAGAAAAGGAAGAAATGAAGAACCCCAGGGTTAGTAGAAGGAAAGAAATCTTAAAAATTAGGGCAGAAATAAATGCAAAAGAAACAAAAGAGACCATAGCAAAAATCAACAAAGCCAAAAGCTGGTTCTTTGAAAGGATAAATGAAATTGACAAACCATTAGCCAGACTCATCAAGAAACAAAGGGAGAAAAATCAAATCAATAATATTAGAAATGAAAATGGAGAGATCACAACAGACAACACAGAAATACAAAGGATCATAAGAGACTACTATCAGCAATTATATGCCAATAACATGGACAACGTGGAAGAAATGGACAAATTCTTAGAAAAGTACAACTTTCCAAAACTCGACCAGGAAGAAATAGAAAATCTTAACAGATCCATCACAAGCACAGAAATTGAACCTGTAACCAGAAATCTTCCAGCAAACAAAAGCCCAGGTCCAGATGGCTTCACAGCTGAATTCTACCAAAAATTTAGAGAAGAGCTAACACCTATCCTGCTCAAACTCTTCCAGAAAATTGCAGAGGAAGGTAAACTTCCAAACTCATTCTATGAGGCCGCCATCACCCTAATACCAAAACCTGACAAAGATCCCACAAAAAAAGAAAACTACAGGCCAATATCACTGATGAACATAGATGGAAAAATCCTTAACAAAATTCTAGCAATCAGAATCCAACAACACATTAAAAAGATCATACACCATGACCAAGTGGGCTTTATCCCAGGGATACAAGGATTCTTCAATATCTGCAAATCAATCAATGTAATACACCACATTAACAAATTGAAAAATAAAACCCATATGATTATCTCAATAGATGCAGAGAAAGTCTTTGACAAAATTCAACATCCATTTATGATAAAAACTCTCCAGAAAGCAGGAATAGAAGGAACATACCTCAACATAATAAAAGCTATATATGACAAACCCACAGCAAACACGATCCTCAATGGTGAAAAATTGAAAGCATTTCCTCTAAAGTCAGAAACAAGAGAAGGGTGCCCACTTTCACCATTACTATTCAACATAGTTTTGGAAGTTTTGGCCACAGCAATCAGAGCAGAAAAAGAAATAAAAGGAATCCAAATTGGAAAAGAAGAAGTAAAACTCTCACTATTTGCGGATGACATGATCCTCTACATAGAAAACCCTAAAGACTCCACCAGAAAATTACTAGAACTAATCAATGACTATAGTAAAGTTGCAGGATATAAAATCAACACACAGAAATCCCTTGCATTCTTATACACTAATAATGAGAAAACAGAAAGAGAAATTAAGGAAACAATTCCATTCACCATTGCAACGAAAAGAATAAAATACTTAGGAATATATCTACCTAAAGAAACTAAAGACCTATATATAGAAAACTATAAAACACTGGTGAAAGAAATCAAAGAGGACACTAATATATGGAGAAATATACCATGTTCATGGATTGGAAGAATCAATATAGTGAAAATGAGTATACTACCCAAAGCAATTTATAGGTTCAATGCAATCCCTATCAAGCTACCAATGGTATTCTTCACAGAGCTAGAACAAATAATTTCACAATTTGTACGGAAATACAAAAAACCTCGAATAGCCAAAGCTATCTTGAGAAACAAGAATGGAACTGGAGGAATCAACCTACCTGACTTCAGGCTCTACTACAAAGCCACAGTTATCAAGACAGTATGGTACTGGCACAAAGACAGAAATATAGATCAATGGAACAAAATAGAAAGCCCAGAGATAAATCCATGCACATATGGACACCTTATCTTTGACAAAGGAGGCAAGAATATACAATGGATTAAAGACAATCTCTTTAACAAGTGGTGCTGGGAAAACTGGTCAACCACTTGTAAAAGAATGAAACTAGACCACTTTCTAACACCATGCAGAAAAATAAACTCAAAATGGATTAAAGATCTAAATGTAAGACCAGAAACTATAAAACTCCTAGAGGAAAACATAGGCAAAACACTCTCTGACATACATCGCAGCAGGATCCTCTATGATCCACCTTCCAGAATATTAGAAATAAAAGCAAAAATAAACAAATGGGACCTAATTAAACTTAAAATCTTCTGCACAACAAAGGAAACTATAAGCAAGGTGAAAAGACAGCCTTCAGAATGGGAGAAAATAATAGCAAATGAAGCAACTGACAAACAACTAATCTCAAAAATATACAAGCACCTCCTGCAGCTCAATTCTAGAAAAATAAATGACCCAATCAAAAAATGGGCCAAAGAACTAAATAGACATTTCTCCAAAGAAGACATACAGATGGCTAACAAACGCATGAAAAGATGCTCAACATCACTCATTATCAGAGAAATGCAAATCAAAACCACTATGAGGTACTATTTCACACCAGTCAGAATGGCTGCGATCCAAAAATCTACAAGCAATAAATGCTGGAGAGGGTGTGGAGAAATGGGAACCCTCTTACACTGTTGGTGGGAATGCATACTAGTACAGCCACTATGGAGAACAGTGTGGAGATTCCTTAAAAAACTGTAAATAGAACTGCCTTATGATCCAGCAATCCCACTGCTGGGCATACACACAGAGGAAACCAGAAGGGAAAGAGACACGTGTTCCCCAATGTTCATCGCAGCACTGTTTATAATAGCCAGGACATGGAAGCAACCTGTATGTCCATCAGCAGATGAATGGATAAGAAAGCTGTGGTACATATACACAATGGAGTATTACTCAGCCATTAAAAAGAATACATTTGAATCAGTTCTAATGAGGTGGATGAAACTGGAGCCTATTATACAGAGTGAAGTAAGCCAGAAAGAAAAACACCAATACAGTATACTAACGCATATATATGGAATTTAGAAAGATGGTAACAATAACCGTGTATACGAGACAGCAAAAGAGACACTGATGTATAGAACAGTCTTTTGGACTCTGTGGGAGAGGGAGAGGGTGGGATGATTTGGGAGAATTGCATTGAAACATGTATAATATCATATATGAAACAAGTCCCCAGTCCAGGTTCGATGCGCGATACTGGATGCTTGGGGCTGGTGCACTGGGACGACCCAGAGGGATGGTATGGGGAGGGAGGAGGGAAGAGCGTTCAGGATGGGGAACACATGTATACCTGTGGCGGATTCATTTCAATATTTGGCAAAACCAATACAATGTTGTAAAGTTTAAAAATAAAATAAAATTAAAAACAAAACAAAAGAAAACAAAAAAAAGATGAAAAATGTTAAAAAATTTTTTTTTAAATTTTAAGTCCTCTATTACTCCTTTAATTTTCATTTTTATAACCTCCTGTTACTTGGCAAAAAAAAAAAAAAAAGAGACCCTATTTTTTAAGCAAACTTCATATATATATATTTTTTTTTTTTAAATAATTTTTGTGACTTTTTCTTTTCTTTTCTTTAAAAGAAGATTTTTGAAAATCCAACCTGTACTCTAGATTTTTAATCTTTGCTTTTTGGTATTTGTTATCAATTTTGTACCTTTAAGAACCCAATTTTCAGAACCCGTTTTTACTTGGGAGTGAGATTACTGGCTTGACTGCTCTTTCCCCCTTTGGATTCTCCTTTTTCTCCACCAGGTCGCCTCTATCTCCTCCCTCCCCCTTCTCTTCTCTACCCAACTCTGTGAATCTCTTTGTGTGTTCCAGATGGGGGAGAACACTTAGGAAACTGATTACTGGCTGGATCTGTCTCTCTCCTTTTGATTCCCCCTTTATTCTCCTGGCCACCTCTGTCTCCTCCCTCCCTCTTCGCTTCTCTGTATAACTCTGTGAACATCTCTGAGTGGTCCAGACTGGGGATCACACATAAGGAAGTGATTACTGGCTAGCTTGCTCTCTCCTCTTTTGATTCCACCTCATCTCATTCGGGGCACCTCTATCTCCCTCCTCCCTCTTCTCTTCTCCATGTAACTCTGTGAACCTCTCTGGGTGTCCCTCACTGTGGAGAAACTTCATCTTTAACCTAGATGTTTTATCAATCATGCTGTATAGATGGAGAAGTCTTGAGGCTACTGTAAAAATAAGACTGAAAACCAGAAGCAGGAGGCTTAAGTCCAAATCCTGAGAACACCAGAGAACTCCTGACTCCAGGGAACATTAATCAATAGGAGCTCATCAAACACCTCCATCCCTACACTGAAACCAAGCACCACCCAAGGGCCAACAAGTTCCAGAGCAAGACATACCACACAAATTCTCCAGCAACACAGGAACATAGCCCTGAGCTTCAATATACAGGCTGCCCAAAGTCACTCCAAACACATTGACATCTCATAACTCATTACTGGACACTTCATTGCACTTCAGAGAGAAGAAATCCAGCTCCAACCACCAGAACACCGACACAAGCTTCCCTACCCAGGAAACCTTGATAAGCCACCGGTACAACCCCACCCACAGTGAGGAAACTCCACAATAAAGAGAACCCCACAAATTGCCAGAATACACAAAGGCCACCCCAAACAAACCAATATAAACAGGATGAAGAGACAGAGGAATACCCAGCAGGTAAAGGAACAGGATAAATGCCCACCAAACCAAATAAAAGAGGAAGAGATAGGGAATCTACCTGATAAAGAATTCAGAATAATGATAGTGAAAATGATCCAAAACCTTGAAATCAAAATGGAATCACAGATAAATAGCCTGGAGACAAGGATTAAGAATATACAAGAAAGGTTTAACAAAGACCTAGAAGAAATGAAAAAGAGTCAGTATATAATGAACAATACAATAAAAGAGACCAAAACACTCTGGAGGGAAAAAATAGTAGAATAACAGAGGCAGAAGATAGGATTAGTGAAGTAGAATGGTAGAAATAAATGAATCAGAGAGGAAAAAAGAAAAACAAATTAAAAGAAATGAGGACAATCTCAGAGCCCTCCAGGACAATGTTAAATGCCCCAACATTCAAATCATAGGAGTCCCAGAAGAAGAAGACAAAAAGAAAGACCATGAGAAAATACTTGAGGAGATAATAGGTGAAAACTTCCCTAAAATGGGGAAGGAAATAATCACCCAAGCCCAAGAAACCCAGAGAGTCCAAAACAGGATAAACACAAGGCAAAACACCCCAAGACACATATTAATCAAATTAACAAAGATCAAACACAAAGAACAAATATTAAAAGCAGCAAGGGAAAAACAACAAATAACACACAAGGGAATTCCCATAAGGATAACAGCTGATCTTTCAATAGAAAATCTTCAAGCCAGGAGGGAATGGCAGGACACACTTAAAGTGATGAAAGAAAATAACCTACAGCCCAGATTACTGTACCCAGCAAGGATCTCATTCAAATATGATGGAGAAATCAAAAGCTTTACAGACAAGCAAAAGCTAAGAGAATTCAGCACCACCAAACCAGTTCTCCAACAAATACGAAAGGATCTTCTCTAGACAGGAAACACAAAAAGGGTGTATAAACTCGAACCCCAAACAATAAAGTAAATGGCAACGGGATCATACTTATCAATAATTACCTTAAATGTAAATGGGTTGAATGCCCCAACTAAAAGACAAAGACTGGCTGAATGGATACAAAAACAAGACCCCTATATATGTTGTCTACAGGAGACCCAGCTCAAAACAGGACAACATACAGACTGAAAGTGAAGGGCAGGAAAAAGATATTCCACACAATAGAGACCAAAAGAAAGCAGGAGTAACAATATTCATATCAGATAAAATAGACTTTAAAACAAAGGCTGTGAAAATAGACAAAGAAGGACACTACATAATGATCAAAGGATCAATTTATGTAGGATCAAAGGATCAAGAAGAAGACATAAAATTATAAATATATATGCACCCAACATAGGAGCACCACAATATGTAAGACAAATGCTAACAAGTATGATAGGGGAAATTAATAATAACACAGTAATAGTGGGAGACTTCAATACCCCACTCACACCTATGGATAGATTGACTAAACAGAAAATTAACAAGGAAACACAAACTTTAAATGATACAATATGCCAGTTAGACCTAATTGATATCTATAGGACATTTCAACCCCAAACAATGAATTTCACCCTTTTCTCAAGCATGCACAGAACCTTCTCCAGGATAGATCACATCCTGGGCCATAAATCTAGCCTTGATAAATTCAAAAAAAATTGAAATCATTCCAAGCATCTTTTCTGACCACAATATAGTAAGATTAGATCTCAATTGCAGGAGAAAAACTATTAAAAATGCCAACATATGGAGACTGAACAACACGCTGCTGAATAACCAACAAATCACAGAAGAAATCAAAAAAGAAATCAAAATATGCATAGAAACGAATGAAAATGAAAACACAACAACCCAAAACCTACGGGACACTGTAAAAGCAGTGCTAAGGAGAAGGTTCATAGCAATAGAGGCATACCTCAAGAAATAAGAAAAAAGTCAACAAATGCTGGAGAGGGTGTGGAGAAAAGGGAGCCCTCTTACACTGTTGGTGGGAATGCAAACTAGTACAGCCACTATGGAGAACAGTGTGGAGATTCCTTAAAAAACTGTAAATAGAACTGCCTTATGACCCAGCAATCCCACTACTGGGCATACACACCGAGGAAACCAGAATGGAAAGAGACACGTGTACCCCAATGTTCACTTCGGCCAGGACATGGAAGCAACCTAGATGTCCATCAGCAGATGAATGGATAAGAAAGCTGTGGTACATATACACAATGGAGTATTACTCAGCCATTAAAAAGAATACATTTGAATCAGTTCTAATGAGGTGGATGAAACTGGAGCCTATTATACAGAGTGAAGTAAGCCAGAAAGAAAAACACCAATACAGTATACTAATGCATATATATGGGATTTAGAAAGATGGTAATGATAACCCTGTATGCAAGACAGCAAAAGAGACACAGATGTATAGAACAGTCTTTTGGACTCTGTGGGAGAGGGAGAGGGGGGGATGATTTGGGAGAATGGCATTGAAACATGTATAATATCATATATAAAATGAATCACCAGTCCAGGTTAGATGCATGACACAGGATGCTTGGGGCTGGTGCACTGGGATGACCCAGAGGGATGGTACGGGGAGGGAGGAGGGAGGGGGGGTTCAGGATGGGGAACACATGTACACCCGTGGCGGATGCATGTTGATGTATGGCAAAACCAATAGAATATTGTAAAGTAATTAGCCTCCAATTAAAATAAATAAATTTATATAAAAAATAGATTTTACAGTGTATCATATTCATCAGTATTTTGCTGAAGCATGTATTAAACCCCTATCTAATTAAACTATGTCATAGGATATAAAGTAATATTTCACTGTTTTCAGTGGGTAACAGTGTTTTTAGCTTCATACCAATGTGTTTTCTGATGATTTTGCATTTTATCTAATGACTAGTGCAGCAACTTTGCAGCAACTAATTCGTTATTAAAAAAAATAAAAGTCTCCTTATTACTCATTAAGGAGGAGAAAAATTCTTTTCTCCTCCTTAATGAGTAATCTTTACCCAGAGTAGAAAGGCATTGGCCCTCATGATTTACGGTTTAGGAATCCACCAGATTAAAACTCAAGTGTTAGGCATTGAAACTTTATTTTTCAAACCTCTGTGGCTTTTCAAGTTGTTTGTATCTCATTTTACCAGGGTCTTGAACAGTGTTAATAGGTCTCTTGGACCCACCAGGTTTTACGCATCATACTTTCTCTGTCTGAACAACTGCCTCATTGCAAGCTATATACAAATCCCACACAAATGCCACAAGTTATTAAAATTTAGAAGCTGAGTTAGACTTCAAATATGAATCTAAAATATGCTAAATAAACGAGCAAACAAAATTAAATGTAGATATTCATCAAAGAAAGGGAGCTTTGGAAAATTCTTCCCCTCCTTACCCACCCTCTTGTTTCTTCACTTCTGTGGTTATGGTGGTTAAGAGTGCAGCTGGGGAGGTAACTGTGGAAGAGAAAACTGACTCCTTGCACGTGGCTGCCCAGATGGGCTGTTCTCTCAGGGGTGCTGTGCCTGCCTCTGCCTAACCTGGCTTTCTTCTGTCTCGAATGGTGATGAGGAATTACCTTGACTAATATAACATCATTCACTAACATTGATTCATTCAATGTGTTTATGACTGAGTGTCTTCTAGATTTATGATTGAGTGCCTTCTAGATTTTAGACACTGTGTTTAGCAGCAGACATAAACCCCAAGTAAGTCACAGTCCTGTCAGGGTACTCAGAAGCACATAGGGGCATCAGACAAATTGTTTAGGCTGCAGTCCATGGGGGTCGCTGAGGGTCGGACACGACTGAGCGACTTCACTTTCACTTTTCATTCTCATGCATTGCAGAAGGAAATGGCAGTCCACTCCAGTGTTCTTGCCTGGAGAATCCCAGGGACGGGGAAGCCAGGTGGGCTGCTGTCTATGGGGTCGCACAGAGTCAGACACGACTGAAGTGACTCAGCAGCAGCAGCAGCAGCAGCAGCAGTCAGTTGCGTCCAACTCTTCTGTGATCCGATGGACTGTCGCCTTCTAAGCTCCTCTGTCCATGGAATTTCCTAGGCAAGAATACTGGAGTGGATCGCCATTTTCTTCTCCAGGGGATCTTCCTGACCCAGGGATTGGACCTACATCTCCTGCATTGGCAGGTGGATTCTTTACTACTAGCCATCAGGGAAGCCCATCAGACAAGATAGGCAAAAACAAATCAGTGTGGTGACTATAGGGGTAAATATAAAGTGCTATAAGTTTCCTTCATAAACTCTGACATATATGATATTTATTGTGTCATATGTCTAATTAAAATTCTCCCAAGTACCCACTTCTCCCATCAGTTCAGTTCAGTTCAGTCACTCAGTTGTGTCTGACTCTTTGCAATTCCATGGACTGCAGGCCTTCCAGTCCATCACCAACTCCTGGAGTTTGCTCAAACTCATGTCCATTGAGTTGGTGATGCCATCCGACCATCTCATCCTCTGTTGTCCCCTTCCCCTCCTGCCTTCAATCTTTCCCAGGATTTGGGTCTTTTCTAATGAGTCAGTTCTTCACATCAGGTTACCAAAGGATTGGAGCTTCAGCTTCAGCATCAGTCCTTCAGTGAATATTCAGGACTGATTTCCATTAGGATTGACTGGTTTGATCTCCTTGCAGTCTAAGGGATTCTCAAGAGTCTTCTGCAACACCACAGTTCAGAAGCATCAATTCTTTGGTGTTCAGTTTTCTTTATAGTCCAACTCTCACATCCATACATGACTACTGAAAAAACATCTTTGACTAGACGGACCTTTGGCAAAGTAATGTCTCTGCTTTTTAATATGCTGTCTATGTTGGTCGTAGCTTTTCTTACAAGGAGGAAGCGTCTTTTAATTTCATGGCTGCAGTCACCATCTGCAGTGATTTTGGAGCCCAGGAAAATAAAGTTTCTCACTGTTTCCATTGTTTCCCCATCTATTTTCCATGAAATGATGGGACCAGATGCCATGATCTCAGTTTTCTGAATGTTGAGTTTTAAGCCACCTTTTCCACTCTTTCACTTTCATCAAAAGGCTCTTTAGTTCTACTTCACTTTCTGCCATAAGAGTGGTGTCATCTGTGTAGGTAAGGTTATTGATATTTCTCCTGGCAATCTTGATTCTAGCTTGTGCTTCACCCAGCCTGGCATTTTGCATGATGTATTCTGCATATAAGTTAAATAAGCAGGGTGACAATATACAGCCTTGACATACTCCTTTCCTGATTTGGAACCAATCTGTTGTTCTATGTTCAGTACTAACTGTTGCTTCTTGACCTGCATACAGATTTCTCAGGAGGCAAGTAAGGTGGTCTGATATTCCTGTCTCTTGAAGATTTTCCTCCAGCTTTTCTAAAAGCTTAGACTGGCATGCCACATGCTTAACCACTGGTCCCACCAGTACTACCAAGGACCATCTCATGCATCACTCAGCATACTCTCTGGACCAAGGATGCAAAGTTAAGGAGATGCCCAAAGACAGCTTCCACTGAAGCATGTGTTGAATGAACTGGCATACTCCACTCTCTCTCTGAGATACTTTGACTCCTATATTGGAACTTGGGTGGTCAGGCTTTCTCCTAGGGCCAAACAAGTAAGATATAAACTCACCCAAGTCAGTTGTGTGTTCCCAAACTCATTTAGGCCTGTTGGACTTTATACTGTAATTACAGGATGCAAGCTGGGGAAATGCAAGTATGCATGGAAAGACTGCTGCTGATCCTGGAAAACTACCTCAAATGGTTTGAAAAGACTCACTGAAGTCATGTTGAAAGGTTATTGCTAGCAAGCAGGGTGGGAAAAGTGATGGTAAAAGACTGGAGTGGAGAGACACTTTAAAAACATATGCATCTACACTTAGGTATCTTGGAAAGTGTTTGAAAATCTTTTTCCATTTTAAAGAAAGCAAAACTAGAAGGAGTAGATGAGGTGCTACTGGCATATGTCACTTAAGAAAGACAATGTGGAACTGCAATCAGTGACCCAGAGGAATAGCCTTGGCCTTGTAGTAAAAAAGGGCTGAATGGGCATGCACTCATATGTTTTAAATTTAAATAAGATATTCAAGGTAGCTATGTATTATTTTTCATGAAAGCGTCCTGTGTCTAACTTAAAGAAATAACCGCCAACACCCTGCTCTTCCCAACTGAGAGAGATAAGGAGACAGCGTCTCCTGTATTTGTAACTCCTCAGATGGTTCAGGGGCTGCCTCAGCTCCATCATTGTTGAACAAGCTGTTTCCTCTGCTGGGAAATGCCCTCTCTCTGCTCCAGGCTCTGTTAGCTGATACTCTCCTACCTACTTTGCACTGGCTTCATGCAACTTCTTCTTGGTTGTTGTTCAGTGGCTCATTTGTGTCTGATTCTTTGTGACCCCATGGACTGCAGCACATCAGGTGTCCCTGTCCTTCTCCATCTCCCAGACTTTGTTCAAACTCATGTCCATTGAGTCCATAATACCATCCAACCATCTCAAGCTCTGTTGCCCCCTTCTCCTCTTGCCCTCAATCTTTCCCAGCATCAGGGTCTCTTCCACTGAGTTGGCTCTTAATATCAGGTGGTCAAAGTATTGGAGCTTCAGCTTCAGTATCAGTCCTTCCAATGAATATTCAGGGTTGATTTCCTTTAGTATTGATTCCTTTTCTGCTCAAATTAGCCAGAGTTAGCTTCTATTGCTTAAAACTAAGGTTCATAATTCATATTTTGACTCATTGCTCTGTACAACATTGTTAATTGTTGCTCTGTGTCTTCGTCCCTGTGCAATTTTGAGCTGGAAATATCCCATTTTATCTCTGTAACCCCATAGTCCGGCCTAGGGCAAAGTAATGCAGAGCAGATTCTCAGTTCAGTTCAGTGCAGTCACTCAGTCATGTCCGATTCTTTACAACCCCATGAATTACAGCACGCCAGGCCTCCCTGTCCATCACCAACTCCCG
Organism: Bos indicus; assembly: GCF_029378745.1. Taxonomy (NCBI): domain Eukaryota; kingdom Metazoa; phylum Chordata; class Mammalia; order Artiodactyla; family Bovidae; genus Bos; species Bos indicus. The sequence goes on from NC_091779.1 coordinate 38,220,869, forward strand.
GAGTTCACTCAAACTCACGTCCTTCGAGTCAGTGATGCCATCCAGCCATTTTATCCTCTGTCGTCCCCTTCTCCTCCTGCCCCTAATCCCTCCCAGCATCAGAGTCTTTTCCGATGAGTCAACTCTTCGCACGAGGTGGCCAAAGTACTGGAGTTTCAGCTTTAGCATCATTCCTTCCAAAGAAATCCCAGGGCTGATCTCCTTCAGAATGGACTGGTTGGATCTCCTTGCAGTCCAAGGGACTCTCAAGAGTCTTCTCCAACACCACAGTTCAAAAGCATCAATTCTTTGGCACTCAGCTTTCTTCACAGTCCAACTCTCACATCCATACATGACCATAGGAAAAACCATAGCCTTGACTAGACAGACCTTTGTTGGCAAAGTAATGTCTCTGCTTTTGAATATGCTATCTAGGTTGGTCATAACTTTCCTTCCAAGGAGTAAGTGTCTTTTAATTTCATGGCTGCAGTCACCATCTGCAGTGATTTTGGAGACCAAAAAAGTAAAGTCTGACACTGTTTCCACTGTTTCCCCATCTATTTCCCATGAAGTGATGGGACCAGATGCCATGATCTTCATTTTCTGAATGTTGAGCTTTAAGCCAACCTTTTTACTCTCTTCTTTCACTTTCATCAAGAGGCTTTTTAGTTCCTCTTCACTTTCTGCCATAAGGGTGGTGTCATCTGCATATTTGAGGTTATTGCAGATCCTCAACAAATTGCTAATTCATTAATTTACAAATGAATGGCTTAACTGATGAAAAAAGTTTCCTATGAAAACCCGAGGCCATAAAATGACAGCAAATGACCCTGCTGTGTCTCCAGTGGCTGAGGAGAAGTGTGGCCCATTCTAGTTAGCATTCTATTCCTATTTCAGGAAGACAAGGGCAGACATAGAGAATTCTGTAGCATTTAATTAAATATATGATTGTAACACACATTGGATACATGTAATATACTTAGCAGCTCTGCAGAATGTTTGTAATGCATGTGGAAGTACACAGTCAAATCACAGACTTTCAGTGTAGTGAACAATGGATATTTTATGGAATACCTTTAAAGAAAAACCACTGGACTGGCAGAAATGCCATCCAATCTGCATCATTCTAGCTATCTGATCACATATGCTCACCATCTTCCTGGCCAGTTCCAAGTCTTGTAGTCTCTCTTGAAATGCTCTAAAAACACAAGTATGTACATCAGAAACAGGCCATACCTGACTTTTCTGAAGCCAATTCCCCTGAAAATCAGAATGAAGGTAAAGTGTCTATCGGGTAAGCCAGGGTCTTCTAGCTTCAGATATGGTTGTTTAATTGACCAATTTTGCTGCCTAATTATCAATTTTCATTTCATGCTGTAAGAACTAACAGTTTACATCTCTGATTTATACACTGTCTCTGACCAGGAGTTTTTCTGTCTTAATGAAATCCCAAAAGGGGTTGGTCAGAACAAATTTGCCATCTTACATTATACATTTTCCCTGAGTACATAATCAAGCATTAGCAGCAGTTATGATTATAAGAGTATGATACATAGATTTTATATAACTCTGGTAACAGAGACATTCACACACTGAATTCAAATGATAATCTACATCAAACAACATTAAAACATTTTAAAGCTGGAGGGAACTTGATCTTCCTTGAGACCTCTCCCTTTCTTTCTTTGAGAGGTGATTTATTTACATGAGGGATACAAAGTTACACCTTCCAGTCCTGACTTGACATGTAAGGTTGAGTAACTTACCTGTCCTGTCCATGTACTAGTTTTCACATAAGGCAAGATAATGATAATAAGTAAATAGGACCTCTGTGACTAAGGTGCAAGAGGGCTAGCTTGTGAGGTTTCCTGTGATAACCTGTTCCTTGAGACTTGGTTCACATTTCTCCAGAAGGTAAAGACCCCACGTCTACCTGTTGGCAAATGTCTCCTGCTCACATGCCAGGCAGATTCTGCTTTTCCTCCACACAGATGGGCACCACTTCTTGTGGCATTTTCCCTGAAAATGTGCCTTCCAACATGGCACTTTAAACATGCCTCCATTACAGCATTTTGTGTTATTATAACCACTCATTTTTTAAAGCTACCTTTTATTAGATATTTAATGGCAGGGTCCCAATCTTGTCTTTGATCACTGTGGCTGGCACAGAGCAAGATTTCCATAAATACATACCAAGAAAACTAAATGGATAATGCTTATGGAAGTGTTTTGAAAAATCACAAAAGCACTGAGCAAATCTAAGGGATTATGGGACTATAGTCATTACTACTGATTCAGAGAAAAGGCCTTGGAAGGCACAATTCTGCACTGATCTGATTATCATTAGGGATCTAAGCCAAAGATAAGGTCTATTAGTCTACTATTTAAAACTCCCTTCAGAGACATCACAAAATAAACCAACACAAAAATTAAAAAAAATTAAAAACACTTAGTCTCCTACCCAAACAAACTGAAAACAGAACAAAAAAAAAATGCAAAATGTAAACAACAACAAGGACCAACTTCCAAACAACAACATCGATCTTAGACCGGTGTCCTTCTTGGTCTGTGTACACCCAGTGTCAGGGTTTGTTGGGGGTGGTCTGGGGATCTGTTAAAAGGGATCAACTGCACTCCCCTGAGTGCTCTGCTGTCTTGGCTTGAGACAGTCTCTAATTATTTATCTGGACCAAGAAATGCAAGAGGACACACATCATATATTCTCTAAACCTTCAAGAACATGGCCACAATTGGCTTATGCGCAGCATGGGCTTGTAATTCCTTCTCCCTGAAGTTTTTGGCAGCGTTCATACTGGTTCATACTGGTAGAAATTGGGGACAGCAGGTGTATTTGGGTTGGGGAGTCTCTACACGCAGAGGAGAGTTTGCCCTGGCTCGTTGCTCAAATACACCAGTGTTCAGAGTCAGTAAGAGGTTCTTCCATTATCAAGGGAGGCCACTGGGTGGGAGGAGCAAGAGGGTCCTAACAGTAAGTAACAATAGAAATTCTGGGCTTCTAGTTGATTCTCCTTTAAGCACTTGTTAAGAAAAATGGAATAAAATGGGCTTTGTAGCTTTTTGTAGACATGGCCAGGTGCGGTGCTTCATACATCATGAGACCATTCCTCCCTACCATCTTCCTTGTAGCTCTTTTAGTTCCAGAGACCATAGGTCCCCATTTTCCTGGGACATTTCACTTTACAATTATTGTCCTGGAGTGATAACATACAACTTTCCTTTTCACTTGCAAAAGTGACCCAGTTTGGACAATACATTATACCAGGGGTCCCCGACCTCCATAATCTAATGCTTGATGATCTGAAGTGGAGCTGATGTGATCATAACAGAAATAAAGTGCAAAATAAATGCAATGCACTTGAATCATCCTGAAACCATTCCCACCCCCACCGCATCATCCTTGGACAAACTGTCTTCCATGAATCCAGTTTCTGGTGCCAAAGAGGTTGGAGACAACCACATTATAGAGTGACCAGGATCTAGGTGAAGCTTGGCACTGGAGAGTAGGACAGTCCCTGACTGAGGAAGGCATATGACTTGGAAGAGACTCCAGTTAGATTCCTGGGCAGCAAATCTTGATTCTACCTCTTGCTGAGTGGGGAACATGGACAGATTAATTTAAGCCACAGTTTCATCATCTGTGATGCAGGGAATGATGCTAATTGAGCCCACCTCCCAGGATTACTGTGAGGATGCAGAGAGACAAGATGTGCAGAGCGAGTAGCACAGGACTGTGGACATAGTGAGTCCTGATCATGGTATCTAACATTCTGTTCTCCTTTCCCTCTTTCTTCCCTTGCTCCCTTTCTGTCCTCCCCAACTCGCTGCATTTCCTCCATCCTTTCTTTCCCTCTTTCCCTTTTTTCCTTTCTGAAAGAAATGAATCATTGCATTGCCTGAATCAGAATGCCCCTGTCTCCTGCCTCCTACCACAGAAGTGCCGCTTCAGAATCCTGTGACCACATAGAGGGGTCGAATTCAATTTGTTTGTTTGTGCTGTGGGAGAGAGTGGGACTCAGTCATCTTCGTTCATCATGATGGTTCTGATCTTGGGTTTCTTACAACTCATTGGTTTTGGTAGAAGCTGGACATGGTGACATAGGCTTCTTCTTGACTTGATCCCAAGGAAGTGAGGATGGGCTGCCCCTGGGCAACAGGGTTCAATGTCAGGATTCCGGGTTGGAATGGAAACGGAGGGGGCAGGGAGCTGTTTGTAGTTCCAGGTCCGAGGAGCAGGTCCTGGTACACTAGAGGTCTGCTCTTGCCACCTTCCCTGCCATTAGGAGACCTGGAGGAGAGGAGCCCAGGGGCATCACACACACTGGCATTCCCAGCCAGGCATCTGAATGGTGACTCTCCTCTGAAAATTTTAGGGGTAATGCCTGCTTGCTCGGAGGGCCAGCTGGGACCCTGCATCCCGGCTCTGAACCTCTGCTTGTCACTCTCTTCTGGCTGTGGAGGAAGAGGGTCTTGCAGGAAGCCTTCTGCTTCATCTTTAGCTTGAATGCCATCCACCTTATGAATCTGGCAGTCCAGGAAACTTTCAGGATTGAAACTCACATTCAAATTCTGCATCAAAAAAGAGAGAAGACATTAAGACTGCACCAGACAGATATATCACCAAATGATCTGTTTAGGAAAAGAGCTAAAGAACTTTCTGACAAGGGTTTACAGGGAATGTCAGAGAACTACCCACGTTCTAGCTGCCTCTGCCTCTGGAGGTGTTGTGACATTTCAGCATCTAAAGTGACCACTTGCCATGCCCTCCATCCCTGGGGGAGCCCAGGAAATTCTGAGACTTGTATTGCATTTTAGCTTCCTACTTCTAGAAACCTGCCATTGGCATCATTTGAGGGACTCTAGTTATCTGATGCACAAAAGACCAGCACCTGAGGTTCAGCCTGTCCGAATCCTACAATGTCATTCTTGGCTATTGGGATGCTTTTGACAGAGTGACAGAAGTATCAGAAGCACTCACTTTTTTTGGTTTCTTGCACAGTTGTTCCAGAGTCTTCTTATGATCAGGGAGACTGGGCCATATAATAGGTTTAATTCTGAAATAAGAGGACATGGACAATAAAATGAAGGAGTAGGGAGCAGACACATGAATCTTCCCACTTATTCTGAGCTAGCAGTCAGAAGAACAGATTTTTTCCCTTGGCTCTGCCACACTATGTGGATGACCTTGAACAAATGACCTGCTTTCTCTGGGCCTCAGTGTCACATTGGTCCATGGAGAGGTTGGACCAGAGACCGTGGTCAGTGATCTACTCTGTGAACAAGACAAGAACAATATACCCCTGGGAATGAGCCCCAGAGAAAAGGGACAATGAGACTCGGCAATGGTGTAGCTGTGAAAGTAAAATATGATCTGCTCATCTATTTTCCACAATAGGCATTGTCATTTTACTCATCTCTTCACTGGTAGCAACTCCTCTGTGCTGATTTTGGTGGAAGAGAGATGTATTTTCTAAGTTGCCCAGGGAAATTGCTTTAGGTTGGTACTTTCCAAACTGGAGTATCTTGGGGATGTGTGACACTCTGAGGACATCTTGCCAAGACATTAATAACCTGATGGGTCGTGTCTAAATGATGAAACAAGTATGGCCTTCTCATGGGGCAGAAGGCAAAAGGGCCTTGAGTTTGTGTGCTGAAGACTTCAAAAACATCTGCCTTTCCCAGGGTGCCTTCGCTTGCACAAACATTCTGGAGGGATGACTCTTAGTCTCTTAGGACACTTTAGCAGAAAGGTTTGAGGGGAGGGCTTGTCTTGTGTTCAGTTTATATATTTTTACCTCTTGTGAAATTAACTATGGAAATTCACCAGTGCCTGAGGATGAGGATGGGCACTGTAATTCCTGAAATACCTTATTTCCCTTTGTAGTTTTCTTATCCATAAACAGGATTAGAGCTCTGTCTGAAATCCCAAATAACCATAACCACTCTCTTGATTAGCAAAAGAAATTCACCTTTTTTTCCATAAGACACAGGCCAGAGTGACCATCAGAGCCACAGAGAAGAAGCTCAGAATGCTGATAGTTAGTAACACAGGATCCGTCTCCCCTGGAAGGCAAGGACAGATCTTGGTTAGTAGTTGTTAAGCATGTGATGGGGAAGACTTTCAGAATGCTTTGAATTTATTGAATAACTTGAGCCCATTTAATATTTCTTAAAAGTTGCTTTTCAGTAAAAAGGATGATGTACTGGCTTTTATGGGGGAATTTTAGCTTCAGTAAGTGGCACTGTTGCTGAAATTCAGCCTCTGTTTACTGGTGCTGAATAGAAACACGGAGTGTTTTGGGTGAATTAGAAAAGATAGATTTTATTGTTTTGCCAGGCAAAGGGGGTCACAGTGGGCTAATGCCCTCAAGACTATGTGACCTGCCTTGAATGGGAGAATGAGAAGTCTTATAGTAATCAAAGAGCAGAACATGATCAGCTTGTGGACATTCTTCTGATTGGTTGGTGATGAGGTAATGGGGAGTCAGCATCACAACCTTCTGGGTCCAATCAGTCTAGGATCTATGTTCTGGAAGTTGGCAGTTTTCATCTGGTGGAGATCTGTTTCCTGTTAAAAAACAACTTGGGAATGTGTGTCAGGGCTTTACCTGTATCTTTCAGGAAACTGTGAGTTGCTAATTCTGCTGTGTGGTGGATTTGTAACCTAAATTGTTTCCAGTTCACCAGTTCAGCGGCTTCCCAGGTGGCTCAGTGGTAAAGAATCTGCCTGCCAATGCAGGAGACATGGGTTCAATCCCTGTGTTGGGAAGATTCCCTGAGGAGGAAATGGCTACCCACTCTAGTATTCTTGCCTGGAAAATCCTATGGACAGAGGCACCTGGCAGGTTACAGTCCATAGATTCACAAAGAGTGGGACATGACTGAACGTTCATGCACATCCCAGCCCAACAGCTATTTTATGTTTCTACATCTTTACATGTGCCAATTGTTAACTCTTGAGTCAGTCTTTTACTTCAAAAGACAAGGACACAGGGGCTTGTACACGGTTTCAGCACTGACTTAGGTGACCAGGCCCAGAACAGCTGTTACTTGAAATTTAAAAGGCATTCAGCATTAAAGATAGAAGCACCCCCTGCCTGAGTCCCACCATCATGAGAAAGAAGCTACAAGCGAGGGATAATAAGGGGATGCTCTTCCCTAAAGTGGCTTCAGAAATTCCCAGGGTGATGAGAGGAGGCTAGTATGGCAGAGTGGTTCCGCTCACCCCCCAAAGGGAAGGTATATGGGGGGGGGTGCTTTGGGTCCCCAGTGGTCTGCCTGAGCTGTGTTCTTTGGTTCTTGTGGATGTTGTCAGTTCTTAGACCCCTGGGATATCTTCATTCTTCTAGAAAAAGAGGCATGGGAAAGCCACATCAGCCTACCGATCTGCCATCTGCAAAGGTATTCCCTAGAAGGACCTTAGAGATATGGGGCATTGGGATCCCAGTCTGAACTGGTAAAACTAGAGGCAGTGGTGGTGTTTTTGTGCAGAACAAGAGGCTCCCCAGGAGCTCCTAGGGACAGTAGAGTCCTGACAGCCTGTATCAGCTGAGCAGCTACTAACAGTCCTACTCCCACTCTGTCTGCATTCTTCACAAAGGGGCAAAGACGGCAAGTCATTTTTCAAAGAAAGTGTAAGAATGCCCTCTGGGAGTCCTAACTTGCGGGTTCAGTTCATTTTCTGGCTCTCACTGTCACTCACACACTTTGACAGGTAAAGTACAGGCGGAACAAGTTCTAGTCATGTCTCACCTGTGCCGTTGGTCTCCGGAGTTCTAAAGTGGAAACTTGGACTCCATTCACTCCAGAAGCCTTCAAAATAGTTGGCGTAAGGGATGGACCGAACTTTAATCTCATACATGGCATTGGGTTGTAGTTTTCTCTGTAGGAGTGTCAGCTTGGTACTGGTTAAATTCACACGCTGAGGAGCAAAAAAGGCACTACATTTTTAAGGTGGAAAAAGAGGCGCTGGCCATGTCTCCCAAATCATTTTGAGCTGAGTGTCTTATGTCATGTGGGCACTCTCTTGAGGCTGTCTCACATTAGTTAGACAAGGGCTCTAATGTGGTGGGGTCAGCAGCAGAACTGGGGCAGAACAAGCATGTGAGCTCACAAATGATGCTGCAGGTGGTCAAGGAGGGCAATGAGGCAATGGGTCTCTATCTTCATTCAGGTGAGTTGGGCTCTCCCACTCCGGTATCAGTCACTCCCAGGCTCCCACCTTACTTTCTATACTCCAGTATCTTCTTTTTCTTTCTCTCCCTTTTCATATCCCAAGGAGAGATGAAAGGGAATGGTAAGATTATTGAGCATGAATCATTTTCCTCTGGAGAGATGTAATTTTTCATTATGAACAAATACAGAGACACAGTCTTTCCAACACCGCCTATCATCCTTAAGAGGAAAAAGTGCTCTATCAATTTGATGGGGACGAAGTAATGCCCATTGTTATTTACTTTTGTATTTATTGGATTGTTGGTTTTTTTATACTGATTTAAATTATATATTTCCTATTTCATGAGACATTTCCAATTTCCTTACTAATTTTTCTATCATCCTTATTTGTCCTTTTCTCAATATTTTATAAGACATCTTTATATTTTTAAGAATACTAACCATCTGTCAGTTGTATGTGTGGTAATTTAAACCTAATTTCTAATTTGCTTTACAATTTTGATTATTGTATGTGCTGATACTTATAAACACTTATTTTTATATAGTTACATGTTTCCATGTTGTGCTTTCTTTTACTGCTTTTATGCTCAGAATGTTCTTCTTCATCTTAGGATTATATAAACATTTATCCATAAACTTTTTAGCCTGTTTGGAGTTTCACTTTTACATGATTTCTTTAAATCATCTTCTATTTTAATTTTTTTGTTATATGGGGCAAGTTAAGCATTAAACTTAATTTTTCCCAGTTAACTGATTGTCCTGGTACCATTTATTCAGAATTATTCCTTTCTCTGCTTTCCCACTGATGGAATTTTCAGATAAACGCCAGAAGGGGACAGGCTCAAGGGCTCCTACTAGTTTGTGTGTGTTGTGTCAATGGAGATAGAAGGAGGTCTGGGGTGGGCATTATACTTATGGAAGTAGTTTATAGTAGCAAATTGCAAACACAAAAGACTGATCATGGCCTGAGAAAAGAAAATAGTATGGATAAGTAGGATCTCTTTCCCCCTGAGAAAGCAACTGTTATCTGTCTTCTATCAGTGTGGTACAAAAAGGATGAAAGTTAAGCCAGTGACTCCAGAGGAACCTGAAGCCCTGAGACCTTCTAATTCTCTTCCATTTTCTCCTCAATACAGATTGTGGAGCCAGTCAGACCATCCCAACTGCAGCGACTCATGGAGTCTAAATAACCCTCCAGCTTATAAGGATGAAAATTAAGCTGTTACTTCAAGGATTTAAGAACTCAGACTTGAAAAAATTGAAGGACATATTGCATCTCCTCTCCTACTTACTTCAGGCTGTTTCCACAACTCCATCAAACCAGATCGTGGCTACAACATGGTGACTTGTCTTTCTTTTTATTTTTTTGCCTGGTTTGCCTGTGAGAGTTGTGCTAAATGTGATTCTTTTTCAGGCTCCCAAATAGAGAGGATGAATGTGGTCTCAATCCATAATGGTTAATCGTTAAGAAACATTATAAAGACAAAAAATAGGGCAAGGAAAAAAATGAGAGCTAGGACAAGAATGCGCCAGAGAAGATTCAGGTTTTGTGAAGCCTAAACCTTTTACACTTTGGGGAGATTTTTAAATAAAAGGTTCATTTCAAGCATAAAATTTCTAGGGACCTTTCTCAGGTAAAGGTACCTCTGAGATTGTAAAACACATAGCATTAAGAAGTTCCTATTTTATTGTTTTATATATTTTATAGTTTTTACTTTAATCTATACATATAACTTACTTATTAAGATACTTTTATACACATCTGCATAAATTTTACAATGCATAAATGTAGTTGACCTACATACCATCCAATTATTTTCATTTTTTTCCTGACGGTAGGCTACCTCATGTATTAATACTTTCACATACTTCTTCTGCAAGTGTGATGTATTAAATGTCACCACAAAGTCATTTGCTCCCTCACGATAGACGACTCTGACGTCAAAAGGAGCTTCAGGTTTAACTGGAAAGGAAAAAGAAATAAGGTCATTCTATAGGGTAATCAAGGAAACAAAAATTTTAAAGTTCACCTACTCTGAAAATCACATTCCTTTCTTGGGTCAGTAAAAAACATTTCTTATTCTTCCCAGTTCAAAGCATGACTCCCTTGAAGTTGGGTGTGGTCTTGTGAAGGATGTGGGTGGAAGTGATGTGTACCATCTCCCATCCTGATCCAGAAACCCCATATGCATGACTACCTGCTGGATCCCCTTCTGCTACTTGGCATCATAGGTGGAAGAGAGTGGAGCCACAGGATGAAGGAATCCTGAATGTCGCTTAAAGGAGCACCTCCCACAGGTTAGAAACACCCATTTTGGCTCTCACATCAGCAAGAAAAAAACTCTATTGGAGAAATCTGTTTTAGGGCTTATTAGTTACAGTTGCTGGTACTGATTTTACATGAAAACACATTCTCTTCCCCTTTTGAGTACTAGAGACCTTATTACCAACTACCCCAAAGCAGGAGTATTTGAACTTTGAGTATTCATTATTCCAATGAAACTGGGGGCCTTATACACCTAATCTCAGCTACATGGAAGCTGGGTGTTTGCATCCCAGCCCTGGCTCATAACTTTCAGTGTGACTTCAGGCTGCCCACTCCTTCAGTCTTGTTTGCATTAGCTCTAAGTTCCTCTCTGGCTTCTTCCTTCTGCATACCTGCCTAGGATCACAGGCATTAGATATGAAATGTTGTTGGAGGAAGAGATATTATTTCAGGTTGAACAAATTCTGAGAAAGGTACTGAAATCCTAGGAGTGCATGTCTGTCAGGCTACCTCCCACCCTTGACTTGGGGCTTCCCTATCTTGACCTCTTTGCTGGTCTTTCACCAATGCCTGGGAAGTTAGTTGTCTAGGGATGGGACAGCTACTTGTTTGAATGGCTGATTTCAGACAGAGCTTGGGGGTTGCACAGGTTAAAATCTAACCTAAACTTATTGCTCGTGAGAGAGTGTGTGTTCATCACAATTTCACTCAGTAGATTGAGCTGGATTTCAGGCTATGTGAGCTGGGCTTTAAGACTGACTTACTGACCCATTAAATGAGCTCACATGTTGAAGTTTAACTCTCTTGTCATAATCACTTGCTTGTAGTGGTGGTTGCCTAAGTGTTTCCAGCCTTGATTCCCCTAGACGTACTGAAAAAGAGGAAGTGGTTCTTTCTTTATCCTTGGATATCTTGTGCAAGAGCAAGTTTACTCTTTTTTACCCTCAGAGGTACTATAAAAAGGCAAGATATCCCAAAGGGAAGCAGGAGGAAAGGCAGTGGGTGTAGAGAAACAGGCCAACAGAGAAGACTGTCAGCCCCCTGACACCAGCCAAGCCAGTTCCTTCTTGCCATTCAAGGCAGTGATTAAAAGTCACATTCTCAACAAAACCTCTGATACCGAATTCCTTGCCTCATTCCCATCTCCCAAGGCCTCTCAGTAATGGAAGAATTGAGAGAAGAACAGACCAATGTTGATTATACACATACTCAGTGTCAAGTTTACTTACACCATCTCGTGTCAATGATTACTCAAAGCCACTATTGCTCAGTCGTGTCCGACTCTTTGCGACCCCATGGACTGTAGCCTACCAGGTTCCTCCATCCATGGGATTTTCCAAGCAAGAGTACTGGAGTGGCTTGCCATTTCCTTCTCCAGGGGATCTTCCTGACCCAGGGATTGAATCCAGGTCTCCCGCATTGTAGGCAGATGCTTTACCGTCTGAGCCACTGGGAAATACCCTAAGCCACTATACTGATGAGGAAACTAAGAGGTTAATTAGCTCCAATAAGAAGTTCCAGGCCCTAGTTCAGATGAGTTGAAAGAGAGTGTTAGTCATTGAGTCATGTCCGACTTTTTGCAACTCCATGGATTGTAGCCGTCAGACAGCTTCTCTGTCCATGGAATTCTTCAGGCAAGAATACTAGAGTGGGTAGCCATTCCCTTCTCCAGGTGATTTTCCTGGCCCAGGAATCAAACCCAAGTCTGCTAGGGTGTAAATCTAAATCTGTTTCATTCTGAGTCTCGCTCTCCTTCAGTTGATTTATTTTTAATAAATTTTTATTTATTTTTTTTACAGTAATTCCTTATTGATTATCTATTTTAAATAAAGTAGTGTGTACATGTCAATCCCAACCTCCCAATCTATTCTTCCTCCTCACACTTCCCACCTGGTGACCATAAATCTATTCTCTAAGTTCATTCTGTGAGTCTCTTTCTGTTTTGTAAATAAGTTCATTTGTATGGAGAACAGTATGGAGGTTCCTTCAAAAAGCTAAAAATAGAGCTACCATATGAGCCAGCAATCCCACTCCTGGGCATACATCCAGAGAAAAGCTTGGTTTGAAAGGATACATACACCCCAGTGTTCATTGCAGCATTGTTTATAATCAAGACATGGAAGCAATCTAAATGTCCATTGACAGATGAATGGATAAAGATGTGATACATATACACAATGGAATATTACTCAGCCATTAAAAAGAGTGAAATAATGCCATTTGCGGCAACACAGATGGCCCTGGAGATGATCATACTAAGCGAAGTAAGTCAAACAGAGAAAGACAAATGCGTGATAGCACTTATATGTGGAATCTAAAAAAAAAAAATCGATACAAATGAACTTGCTCTCCTTCATTTAGCTTTCATTTCTGTGCCTCACTCTCTCCCACAGGCTTGCTCAGGCTCTCCCACACAGGTCTGCTTCTAGCCTCAAGGATGCATTTGAGCAAAAAGATGTTCATTCCTCAAGCAACATTTAAAAAACTTCATTTATTCTTGACACAACCTGAACTATTATATCAATTTACCTTGACAAGAAAAGGAGAGAAATAGAAAACTGTCCCTCCAGACATACTGGGGGCTCACACCCAGAGAAGGGAGTGTAAGTGACAGGGCAGCTGGCTTCTGGGGAGCTGGGCTCTGGGGAGTAATCAGAAGCATCCAATTTCAGTTTAGTTAAATGACAGTTCTAGTAAAGAGATGTCACATTAGGAACCAGAAGAAGACGCTACGGGGAGACATGTCTTCACCACCACTCATCCTTGCCCGGCTGTGCTTTCTGAAGCCCTGAGGTGCTCATACCACCCCTTCACAGACCCATGCTACCAGTGGGGTGCACATGCTGTCTCTGCCCTGGCCCCTCAGAGGAGGCAACCGGTCAGGTTTGCTGTCTGCTGGGTGGCATGGAATGTGGACTTCTAAAAGCGCTGGGTATATGAAATTTGGGGGCTTCCCAGGGGACAGGGTGCCATCAGGAGCCTGGGAGTGTGCCCTGAGTGTTCATAGGCTCTAGCTCTAAGAGGCCTGTGAGTCCTATGAGCTGGGTAGGTTTCTGTAGGAAAGGGCTCTCCTCTGGGGTTCCAGGACTCTGGCACAGGACAGAGTCTCTGCCCTCTCTGCCTGCTCTCCAGGACTGAACATGGATTTGCAATGTAAATGGTGAACCTTTAGATATAGTGCCCTGTGCACAAACCGAACATCCATCCATAGAGGCCAAGCCTCCAAATGACCAAAATGCAGCTTGCTTGTGTCCCAGACTCAGAGACACCCAGTCATGCCACCCATCTGAGACACTCACACTGGTTGTGTCTACAGCCTCTTTTCTACTCTACTTCTGCTTTTTCACATGATGCTTGTTCACACATGAAACTTCTGTGTTCACTCTTTATCATCTTCCATCTTAGTGGTACAAAGCTGAGAACTAGGCTCCAAGTTTCTCTTTGTCGTCTCTAATGACTATTACTCCCTTACCTTAATTTTCTTTCAGAAGGGTGAAGGAAGGGGTTGCAAATAGGGAGAGACAGAGCCATAGTATTTAAAACCAGCAAAAATAAATAAATAAATAAAAAGGCACCCTTCAATCACTTTGAATAGTTTCCCCCTACATGTGTTGTTTCACTTGTCAATTTCCACAGGCAGAATGAATACAAGAAGTTAGGATTCCATTGCACCAACATATCAAAACTGGCTTAGACATTTCCCCTCCACCAGGGTATCTCTGAGGTTTTGAAGAAGAACCTTAGTCACCTCAGTGTCATAAATCTGTAAGTAATGGGAAAAAAACGTTTTGTGTCTATACTCCCAATCTATCAGGTTGATTTATTTGTTTGGTAACTGAATGGAGAACTGGTAATTAATACTGACGTAACTTGGCTTCCAGGTGGTTTTGTGGTAAAGAGTCTGCCTACCAATGAAGTAGACATGAGTATGACCCCTAGGTCAGGAAGAACCCCTGGAGAAGGAAATGGCACTCCATCCATGGGATTACCCAGGCAAGAATACTGGAGTGGGTTGCCGCTTCCTTCTCTGGGGAATCTTCCCTGACCCAGGAATTGAACCCCTGTCTTCTGCTTGGCAGGAGGATTCTTTACCATGCGCCACCTTGGAAACTCCTTTAAAGACATGACTAACATTTCAATCAGTAGACTGAATAAAATGGATTACTCTCTAAGATCTGGTAGCCCTTATTCAATCAGATGAAGGCATTAAAAGTAAGGACTGAGATTCCCTGAAGAAGAAGCAATTCTGTCCTAAGAATATAAAATAGAATCACTACTTGAGTTTCAAGACTTCCTGGTCTGCCCTCTGGAATTTCAGCTCTTTCCTGTCCTCTGAAATATCCACTCTTGCTTGAATTTTTAGCCTTCTTGGTCACCCTATAGGCTTTAGACCTTCCAGCTCCTACAACCATGATGGTTGATTCCTTAAAATAAATTTATTTTTCTCATCTCTCCCCCCTCTCTCTCTCTATCTTATTGTTTCAGTTTCCTCTGGAGAATTCTAACACAAAAGGCATATTTTTATGTATGGCTGAATCCCTTCACTGTTCACTGGAAACTATCACAACATTGTTAATCAGCAATACTCCAGTGAAAAATAAAAAGTTCTTTTTTTTTTTTTTAAAAAGGTATATTTACTTAAAAAAACAACTTGGTAATTTAGCTAAACACATTCAGAATATAGTAGGCATATGGGAGAAGATTATAAGGAATTCAGGAAAAGGTAAAGTGAGGTAGGAAAGGATGTGAGTCAGTAAAGTACTTGAGGCCCAGCTCCAGCTAGACACTTCAAACAGATGAACGCTTCCTGCAGGCTGTGAGTGCCAGTCACCTTTTTCCATAGCTGAATTTGAAGACCCTCAGAGTTCCCTCACAGTAAGAATTAATAACATCAGCTTCAAACTTTCATTTCTCTTAAAAATTATGTGCATTAGAGAATTTGATCTTTTCTATTGTAAACAGTTTTCATGATTTGTTCACTTTTAACATCCCAAAACTTTAGACACAGATATCTGTCTGTCTTCAGATATCAGAAAAATGACAACATATCCCCACGTACAACTTCTTACCTATCTTGACTATGTTCACTTTTCTGCAAGTCATGTTCTTTTTTTCAAGCTTCACACATATTTTACTGTCTCCAATCAGTAAGAATTTCTTTGTCTTGAGGAAATACCTCTCTTGCAGTTTATTAAAATTCAGGCAATCTATATCCAAAAGCGCCCCACTGTAAAAACAAAAAAGGAATTTGTCTTAATTCAAGTATCATTGTATAGAATGGAATAGCGTCACATCTACATTTCAGTTGTGTGGCTTTAAATTTGTCCATAGAGTAGATCCACATTTGAGAGTTCAGTTCAGTTCAGTTCAGTCGCTCAGTCATGTCTGACTCTTTGTGACCCCATGGGCTGCAGCACACCAGGCCTCCCTGTCTATCACCAACTCCCAGAGTTTACTCAAACTCATGTCCATTGAGTCAGTGATGCCATCCAACCACCTCATCCTCTGTCACCCCCTTCTCCTCCCGCCTTCAGTCCTTCCCAGCATCAGGTCTTTTCAAATGAGTCAGTTCTTTGTATCAGGTGGCAAAAGTATTGGAGTTTCAGCTTCAGCATCAGTCCTTCCAGTGCACACCCAGGGCTGATCTCCTTTAGGATGGACTGGTTGGATCTCCTTGGAGTCCAAGGGACTCTCAAGAGTCTTCTCCAACACCACAGTTCAAAAGCATCAATTCTTCAGTGCTCAGCTTTCTTTATAGTCAAACTCTTGCATCCATACATGACCACTGGAAAAACCATAGCCTTGACTAGATGGACCTCTGTTGACAAAGTAATGTCTCTGCTTTTTAATATGTTGTTTGAGAGAGAGAGAATTAAAATAAAATAGCTTTTTGCTGCCATTCTAATGTGCTCATTTACTCAAGCTCTAGATGTAAGTGAACCTGAAATAGTCAAACATGTGCATGAAAATAATGAAACATTCTTAACTTTTAGACTTGATCATTAGAAGATAAATAGTTTGTTTAGGTGGGAAGCTAATTTCTTTTTCTTTTTTTTTTGATGTTCTGCAGAAATATATTGAAAAAAATAATGCATGTAAAGAAATATTGACAAAAAAGTTTAAATTAATCTAAAGGATTATATACAAGAAACCATATACACTACAGGGATTTCCCTGATGGTCCAGTGGTTAACAGTCTGTCTTCCAATGCCAGGGATGCAGATTCAGTCCCTGTTTGAGGAACTAGTAATAGGCTCCCACCTGCCCTGGGGCAGCTGGACCCTCGGGCCAAAAGTACTGAGGCTGCACATCACAACTAAAGCCCAGTGCAGTCATAAAATAAAATGTGTGTGTGTGTAAATCACTCAGTCGTGTCTGACACTTTGCAACCCCATAGACTGTAGCCCGCCAGGCTCCTCTGTCCATGGGATTCTCCAGGCAAGAATACTGGAATGGGTTGCCATTTCCTCCTCCAGGGAATCTTCTTGACCCAGGGATTGAACCCAGGTCTCCCAGATTGCAGGTAGAATCTTTACTGTCTGATCCACCAGGGAAAAACAACCCCTGCCCCCCACCTACCCCACATATAAGTAAATATTAAAAAAATACACTTAATAGGTAATTTTGGAGTTTTTATAGGTAATTTTGGCTGAGTTCCACTTTTAATTGATCAACAAATTGTTAAATCAACTCTTCTCCCTATGCTTCTTGGATTAAATGCTCTAGGAACTGAATTCTGTCACTTCTGTGATCTCCTATTCCCTAAAAGATCAGACTTTCAGGAAATGCAAGGAAAAAGAATGTTGCCTACAATGCAGCTCCATCTAAAGCTCCAAATTGTACTCTTTCAAAAAATTCTTCCAGGGGTGGAACCCACATCTCCTGTGTCTCTTACACTGCAGGCAAATTCTTTACTACCGAGCCAACAGGGAAGCCTACATGTACACCCTGCTGTATTAAAAATAGATAACCAGCAAGGACTTACAGTATAGCATGTGGAACTCTGCTCAGTGTTATGTGGCAGGCTGGATGGGAGTGGAGTTTGGGAAAATGAATACATATGTATGTAAGACTGAGTCCCTTTGCTGTTCACCTGAAGCTATCACTGTTTATTAATCAGCTAAATCTCGATACAAAAAGTTTTTAAAGTATGTTCCAGTTCCAGAATAGCTTATATCACACTAACCCCAACAAAAATCTACAATAAACTTTAAACAAGATATTTTTGAAAATACTATTTAAAAGCATTGGAGAATAATAAAAAATAAGCAGAAACTAAAGGGAATTTAATTCTTTGGAAAGGGGTGGGTTAGATCCTTCTATGTTGTTTGTTTTGTTTTATCTAAGGATACTTTGTGGTGGGCATTTAGAATCTAATAGAAGGCCACCTGATCTGCATCTTGAGAAATCTGTATGCAGGTCAGGAAGCAACAGTTAGAACTGGACATGGAACAACAGACTGGTTCCAAATAGGAAAAGGAGTACGTCAAGGTTGTATACTGTCACCCTGCTTATTTAACTTATATGCAGAGTACATCATGAGAAATGCTGGGCTGGAAGAAACACAAGCTGGAATCAAGATTGCCGGGAGAAATATCAATAACCTCAGATATGCAGATGACACCACCCTTATGACAGAAAGTGAAGAGGAACTAAAAAGCCTCTTGATGAAAGTGAAAGAAGAGAGTGAAAAGGTTGGCTTAAAGCTCAACGTTCAGAAAACAAAGATCATGGCACTTGGTCCCATCACTTCATGGGAAATAGATGGGGAAACAGTGGAAACAGTGTCAGACTTTATTTTTTTGGTCTCCAAAATCACTGCAGATGGTGACTGCAGCCATGAAATTAAAAGACGCTTACTCCTTGGAAGGAAAGTTATGACCAACCTAGATAGCATATTCAAAAGCAGAGACATTACTTTGCCAATAAAGGTCTGTCTAGTTAAGGCTATAGTTTTTCCTATGGTCATGTATGGATGTGAGAGTTGGACTGTGAAGAAGGCTGAGTGCTGAAGAATTGATGCTTTTGAACTGTGGTGTTGGAGAAGACTCTTGAGAGTCCCTTGGACTGCAAGGAGATCCAACCAGTCCATTCTGAAGGAGATCAGCCCTGGGAATTCTTTGGAGGGAATGATGCTGAAGCTGAAACTCCAGTACTTTGGCCACCTCATGCGAAGAGCTGACTCATTGGAAAAGACTCTGATGCTGGGAGGGATTAGGGGCAGGAGGAGAAGGGGATGACAGAGGATGAGATGGCTGGATGGCATCACTGACTCGATGGACTTGAGTCTGAGTGAACTCTGGGAGTTTGTGATGGACAGGGAGGCCTGGCGTGCTTCAATTCATGGGGTTGCAAAGAGTCGGACACGACTGAGCGACTGAACTGAACTGAACTGAACTGAGAAGGCCACAGTTCTACTGTCTTAAGTTACAGGACAGAATTTCATTTGGCCTGAATGGCTGGGTATTTTTAAGGGGGAAAAGCCTAGAAATGAGGAAGCTTTAGAGATAGAAGACACGGGGTTTATAGGTAAACTCTGCTTAAATTATTATATGTCCCCTTAATTATGCTAATGTGGAGGAAGCTCCAAGGAAACTGTGAAAATAGCTAGATAGTTCTAGAAAGAACTAAACAGATATTTTTGGTGCTGCCTGAGAAGAAAAATTTGGAGATTAATCTGTCTAATTAACAGAGTAACTAATTAAGTGAGTAACAGAGTTAAAATTAATGCTTGCCAGAGGAAGTTAGGGAGAAGGCAATGGCAACCTACTCCAGTACTCTTGCCTGGAAAATCCCATGGATGGAGGAGCCTGGTGGGCTGCAGTCCATGGGGTCGCTAAGAGTCGGACACGACTTCACTTTCACTTTCACTTTCATGCTTTGGAGAAGGAAATGGCAACCCACTCCAGGGTTCTTGCCTTGAGAATCCCAGGGAGGGGGAGCCTGGTGGGCTGCAGTCTATGGGGTTGCACAGAGTCGGACATGACTGAAGTGACTTAGCAGCAGCAGCAGAGGAAGTTATCGAAACCCAATAAATAAATAAACTACCTTATTTTCAAAAGCACCCTTCCTACATTCAAAACCTGTTGCAAAAGCGCAGAAAAAGAAAAACATGACACATAGTCAAGACAAAAGGCAGTCAATGGAAATTGACCCTAAGATGACTCGGATATCGGAACCAGCAGAAAAGGACTTTTTAGCAGCTTTTGTAAATATGTTTAAGGGCTAAACAAAAAATGCTATCATAATTATTGAACAAATGTATAACTTTAGTGGAGAAGTGGAAACTAGAAAAGAGAGCAAAATGAAAATACTATAATTGACAAGTACAAATTTAAAGTTTTAAAGGATGGCCTTAATAGCAGATAGAAGATGGCAGAAGCAGAGGTTGGTGAAGTTGAAGATAGATTAATAGAAAATATTCAGTCTGAAACAACAGAAACAAAGTCTTGTTGACCTGTGGGACAATATCAAGGGGACAAATAAATATGCAATTAGAGTTTCAGAACAAAAAGAGAGAAAGAATTTGGCTGAAAAATACTTAAAGAAATAATATTCCCCAAATTCCAAAATGTCGGAAAGCATATCAACTTCTGGGCTTAAAAAACTCAGCCAATTCAAGCAGAGTAAGTACAAAGGAAACCATATCTAGGGACATCATGGTAAAATGACTGAAAAGCAAAGGCAAATAAATCTTGAAAGCATGCAGAGAAGTAGATCACTTCTCATCAGAAATTATGTGACCCAGAAGACATTGGAATAATATATTTAAGACTCTGGAAGGGGAAAAGTTGTCTGCTTTGAATCCTTATAATATAAAATATTCTTCAATAATGAAGGCAAAATAAGGATATTTCTAGCTATATAAAAGTTCAGATAAGTTGTTTTAGGAAGTTCCTTAGACCAAAGGGAAATAATACTAGGTGGAATTTCAGATCTATAGGAAGCAATTGCTGCTGCTGCTGCTGCTGCTAAGTCGCTTCAGTCGTGTCCAACTCTGTTCGACCCTGTAGACTGCAGCCCACCAGGCTCCCCCGTCCCTGGGATTCTCCAGGCAAGAACACTGGAGTGGGTTGCCATTTCCTTCTCCAATGCATGAAAGTGAAAAGTGAAAGTGAAGTTGCTCAGTCGTGTCTGACTCTTAGCAACCCCATGGACTGCAGCCCACCAGGCTCCTCCATAGGTGTACCATAATAAATATAAAAAACACCACCTATTTTCTTTTCATAAATTCTTTAGAGATAAAGATTGTTCAGGACTTCCTTGGCAGTCCAGTAGTTAAGACTCTGTGCTCCCAATGCCAGAGGGACAGGTTCAATCCCTGGTCAGGGAACTAAGATCCTGCATGCCACACAGTGTGACCAAAAAAAAAAAAAGATTTTAAAAAACAAATAATAACTAAATAGACATTTCTCCAAAGAAGACATACAAAGGGCTAACAAACACATGAAAAGATGCTCAACATCACTCATTATCAGAGAAATGAAAATCAAAACCACTATGAGGTACCATTTCACATCAGTCAGAATGGCTGCGATCCAAAAGTCTACAAATAATAAATGCTGGAGAGGTTGTGGAGAAAAGGGAACCCTCTTACACTGTTGGTGGGAATGCAAACTAGTACAGCCACTATGGAGAACAGTGTGGAGATTCCTTAAAAATCTGGAAATAGAACTGCCTTATGATCCAGCAATCCCACTGCTGGGCATTCACACTGAGGAAACCAGAAGGGAAAGAGACACGTGTACCCCAATGTTCATCGCAGCACTGTTTATAATAGCCAGGACATGGAAGCAACCTAGATGTCCATCAGCAGATGAATGGATAAGAAAGCTGTGGTATATATACACAATGGAGTATTACTCAGCCATTAAAAAGAAAACATTTGAATCAGTTCTAATGAGGTGGATGAAACTGGAGCCTATTATACAGAGTGAAGTAAGCCAGAAGGAAAAACACCAATACAGTATAATAACGCATATATATGGAATTTAGAAAGATGGTAACAATAACCTGGTGTACGAGACAGCAAAAGAGACACTGATGTATAGAACAGTCTTATGGACTCTATGGGAGAGGGAGAGGGTGGGAAGATTTGGGAGAAGGGCATTGAAACATGTAAAATATCATGTATGAAATGAGTCGCCAGTCCAGGTTCAATGCACGATACTGGATGCTTGGGGCTGGTTCACTGGGACAACCCAGAGGGATGGTATGGGGAGGGAGGAGGGAGGAGGGTTCAGGATGGGGAACACATGTATACCTGTGGTGGATTCATTTTGATATTTGGCAAAACTAATACAATTATGTAAAGTTTAAAAATAAAATAAAATTAAAAAAAAACAAATAATGTAACATTATTGTGAAATTAACAATATATATAGATATAAAATATATGACAGTAGTACAGAGGCTAGAAAGTGCTAAGTACAATTGTATTGTTCCAAGTTCCTTGTATTTTTCATGAAATAGTATATTAACTCTAAACTCTGATAAGAAATGGTTGAATATTGCAACACTTAATCTAAAAAGAAACAGTGCCCAAATGTGAAAATAAGGAAGACAAAGAATGTTTCAATAGTTCCATTTCTTTCAAAGAAGTTAAATTGATTACTAATAAGTTTTCCTACAAAGAAAATTTTATGTCCAGATAAAACTGGTGAATTCTATCATAAATGCCAATCTTACACAAATTCTCTCAGAAAATTGAGGAGAAATGAACCTTTCCCAACTTGTTTTATGAAGTTAGCTCAAGTCTGGTACCAAAAGTTGGCAAAGATATTACAGAAAAGAAATTTACAAATTAATATTCCCCATTTAAATGTTAATATATTGATGTTAACACATAATGATAAAGTAGGATGCATTGCAGGAAATCAAGGTAGGGTCAACAATCAAAGATCAATCAATATGATTCATCACATGAACAGAATAAAAAACATAAATAATCTAATCATCTCAGTTGGTGTAGAAAAAGCATATGGCAAAATTCAACATCCATTTACAACTAAACTCTCAGTAGACACTTCCTCAATCTGATAAGGGGTATTTCCCTTATCAGACGGTGGCTTAGACGGTGAAGCGTCTGCCTACAATGCGGGAGACCTGGGTTCGATCCCTGGGTCAGGAAGATCCCCTGGAGAAGGAAATAGCAAGCCACTCCAGTACTCTTGCCTGGAAAATCCCATGGATGGAGGAACCTGGTAGGCTATAGTCCATGGGCTTGCAAAGAGTTGGACACGACTGAGCGACTTGATTTCACTTATGGTTAAGAACACATACACTTGGTGGTGAACTAGTTAACAGTTTTCTCCTAAGATAAGGACAAAGCAGGAATATCTATTTTTCCTACTTTTATTCAACAGTATACTGTAAGTTCTAACCAGTGCATAAGGTAAGAGAAACAAATAAAAATCATTAGTTTGGAAAGAAAGAAAATGAAATTTTCTTTATTTTCAGACATGTTTGTTCACATGGAAAACTATAAAGATATTCCAACACAATTACAGGAACTAATATAGTGATTTCATTAAGGTCAGTTTATAAAAGTCAATCTTATTACTATAGTGTCCAAAAATTGGAAAATAAATTTAAAAAAATAACAGCTCCACTTATGATAGCAATGAAACATAAAATGCTTAGAAATAAAATTAATAAAAGATGTTTAAGGCCTTTCCAAAGGAAATTACAAAATATTCCTGACAGCTATTAAAGGAAATCTAAACAGAGAGCTACATTCATGGATTAGCAAATTGAGTGCTGAAAAGATGAAAGTTTCCCCCAAATTGGTATATATAATTTTAATAAAAATCTCAGCAGGACTTTTAAAAAATTGGGGAGCTTATTTTAAAATTTATGCGGAAACACAAAGAACTCAGAATAGCCAAACAACACTGAAAAAAAGCAGAACAAAGATGAAGGACTCGGAGACTTGATTTCGAACTTACTATAAGGTTATGACCATCAAGACAGCTTGGCACTGTCACAAGGATAGAAATATCGACCAATGGAAAATATAATGTTCTGAAATAGACTCATACATCTAAGGTTAATTGATTTTAAATACATGCAACCAATGAATTCAGTGGAAACAAATCTCTTCAGCAAATAGTCCTGGAACAATTGAGCAAATATGTGGAAAATATGAACCTCAATTTCACAAAAATTAATTGGGTATGGAGTATAGTTCTAAATATAAATACTAAAATTATGAACTGTTTAGAATAAAACATGAGAAAATATCTTCCTAACTTTGAGGGTAGACATAAATATAGTCATAACACAAAAACACTAAATATAAAAAAGAAAAATAAAATAAATTGGGCTGCATCAAATGAAAACCTTTTGCTTATTAAAATATGCCATTAATAAAATAAAATGGGAATAGCAGATTCATTGATAACAATTCATTAATAAAATGAAATAGCAGAAAATAGTTGTAGTACATATATCTAACATCATAATTGTATGTAGAGCATATGAAGAATTCACACCCAAGGGACAAATAATTCAATGAAAAAAGACAAAAGTCTAGCAGATATTTGCCAAGAGAATATATATAAATGGCCAACAGTATATGAAAAAGTGGTCAATGTTATTTGTCATTTGCAAAATGTAATAAAATCATGAGATACTATTTCAAAGTCAAATATTGGGAATGATGTGCAGTTCTCATACATTGAGAGAAGGAGAGTAGAATGATATAACTACTTTGGAAAACTTGTTGGGCAGTTTCTTATAAAGGTAAATACACACCCCCCCAGTGATACAGTAATTCCACTCCGAGGTTTTTACTTCAAAGAAGTGAAAATTTATATTAAACTGATTTATGAAAGAATGTTAATGATAACTTAAAAAAGAATAATCTCAAACTTGAGAAAACTCAAATGTCCATCAAAAAACAAAGCATTAAAAATTTCACGCCAGTAAGAATGGCTGTGATCCAAGTCTACAAACAATAAATGCTGGAGAGGGTGTGGAGAAAAGGGAACCCTCTTACACTGTTCATGGGAATGCAAACTAGTACAGCCACTATGGAGAACAGCGTGGAGATTCCTTAAAAAACTGGAAATAGAACTGCCATATGATCCAGCAATCCAACTGCTGGGCATACACACCGAGGAAACCAGAATTGAAAGAGACACATGTACCCCAATGTTCATCGAAGCACTGTTTATAATAGCCAGGACATGGAAGCAACCTAGATGTCCATCAGCAGATGAATGGATAAGAAAGCTGTGGTACATATACACAATGGAGTATTACTCAGCCATTAAAAAGAATACATTTGAATCAGTTCTAATGAGGTGGATGAAACTGGAGCCTATTATACAGAGTGAAGTAAGCCAGAAAGAAAACACCAATACAGTATACTAACACATATATATGGAATTTAGAAAGATGGTAACGACAACCCTGTATGCGAGACAGCAAAAGAGACATAGATGTATAGAACAGTCTTTTGGACTCTGTGGGAGAGGGAGGTGGGGGATGATTTGGGAGAATGGCTTTGAAACATGTATAATATCATATAAGAAATGAATCACCAGTCCAGGTTCGATGCAGGGAAGCTTGGGGCTGGTGCACTGGGATGACCCAGAGGGATGGTATGGGGAGGGAGGTGGGAGGGGGGTTCAGGATGGGGAACACGTGTACACCCGTGGCGGATGCATGTTGATGTATGGCAAAACCAATACAATATTGTAAAGTAAAAAAAAAAAATTGTGATAAATTTGCTGGAGTATAGCTGATTAACGATGTTGTGTTGGTTTCAGGTGTACAACGAAGTGATTTGGTTATACATACACATGTATCTAGGGCTTTCCAGTGGCTCAGCAGTAAAGAATCTGCCTGTCAGTGTAAGAGACACAGGTTTGATCCCTGGGTCAGGATGATCCTCTGGAGGAAGTCATTGCAACCTACTCTAGTATTCTTGCCTGGGTAATCCCGTGGACAGAGGAGTTTGGGAGTCAGACTGGACTTAGCAGCTAAACAACAACAAAAACTACAAAAACGTACATGTATCTATTCTTTTTCAAATTCTTTCCCACTTAGATTGTTACATAATATTGAACAGAGTTCCCTGCGCTATACAGTAGGTCTTTGTTGGTTATCCATTTAAAATATAGCAGTGTGTACCTGTCAATCCCAGACTTCCTAACTATCCCTCTCCTCAACCCTTCCTCCCTGCTAACTATTACAGAGAGATATTTACTTAACTTATATATTTAGGTAAAGAAATAAAACCTCACAATCTAACTTTGATCAATAATTTGTAAAGATGGATGAGGACAATAGTAAAAGTTCAAAAAAAAATCTATGGTATATTTGAACAGTGGAATTAATACTCAGCAATTGGGAAGATGAGCTATGAGATAAGCAAACCATGGATAAATCTCAAAAACAATTTGTTGTGTGAAAAAAGTCAGACAGAAAAGAGGGAGCAGTGTATTATTTCATTTATAAGAACTATCAGAAATCAGCAAAACCAAAGGGTGATAGAATTCAAAACTGTGATTTCTCACAGGAGATGAGAGATTGAAAGGGGACATGATGAGTCCTTCTAGGGGGAAAGGAATTTTCTGCATCTCAACTGAGGTGATGGCAACATGTCATATATGTTTCTCAAAACTCATTTAGTATTTGTACATTTTACCATAGGTAAACTTTATCCCCCAAGTGAACTGTAATCAAAAAAGAAAGTAAAATGAAATTAACAAATGACATAAACATTAAATTAAAGCAGAGTGTCTATTCTCACTGTAAAAATAAACAATGCAGAGTAAAAGGAAAATTACTCATTTCTCTTCTTTCCTTCAACCCCCAGCTTGATTTACATCTCTTGTGATAACCATGGTTACCAGTTTGTTTTCCCAACATGCCCTTTAAATCCAGCTACAGAGTCCTAAAAAGAAGTTAACTGGGTCAAATTGGAAGTGAGGATGGTGGAAGAAAATGGTTGGCTTCTGTGAAGAGAATTCTTTTCATTAATCAGATTTTTTTTAGAAAAGAAAAAATATGGAGAGTATATTCTCCAAAGGTCCTTTGCTACCCACAATTTAGAATGTGTGTTGGTTTTCTGTGGTCAAACTGGATGTGTGTACACTTTTTCTGTGCATATGCATATATAAGCCCTTTCCAGGATCATTCCTGAGCTCTCTAGCAGATGTGTGTGGAATGTTCAATTGCAGATCTGTGGCATGTAGGAATGTTCCAGTACTGTTGGACATTTGAGAAGAATCTAAACTGATATTCTCAATTCATTCTTGCTTTTCAAGAAATGTGAGTAATGAGCAACAACAATAAAGCATCACCACATGGCTGTCTTACAAGGCTGCTGCTGCTGCTGCTGCTGCTAAGTTGCTTCAGTCGTGTCTGACTCTGCGCGACCCCATAGATGGCAGCCCACCAGTCTCCACCATCCCTGGGATTCTCCAGGCAAGAACACTGGAGTGGGTTGCCATTTCCTTCTCCAATGCAGGACAGTGAAGAGTGAAAGTGAAGTCTCTCCGTCGTGTCGGACTCTTAGCGACCCCTCAAGGCTGGGCACCCTTTAAGGGCCCTGAGCGCTAGGGCCTGCTCTTTGTGGAGAAGCCATGACAGGGGACTAAGAGACAACTGTGGTCTAGAACAGACAGCCTCGTTTCGTGCCACTGACCCTGGCTTCAGGTGACCAGAGGAAATTCAGTGTCTCCCGTGAGTGGCTCAACTCGAGTCAGTCCAATTCATTTCCATTCACTCAATTAAATTAAAACAACTTACTTGGTGCTAAGTGTGTATTGCTAGGATTAGGAATGTTCTAGGACTACACTCCTCAACACAATGGCCACAGCCCCTCATATGGATATTGAATCTTTGAAATATGGCTTGTCTAAATTGAGATGTGCTCCAAATAGGAAATATCAGATTTTGAAGATGTAGATATTCAAAATACCTCATGAATATTTATGTTCATACTGTTCATATTTTTTGTTCATGTAGGTTGAAATGATAATATTTTGGCAATATTACATTAAATAAGACATTATTAAAATTAATTTTCACTTATTTTTTTTTAAACGTGGCTACTAGACAATTTAAATTACATTTTGAACTGTGGTGTTGGAGAAGACTCTTGAGAGTCCCTTGGACTGCAAGGAGATCCAACCAGTCCATTCTGAAGGAGATCAGCCCTGGGATTTCTTTGGAAGGAATGATGCTAAAGCTGAAACTCCAGTACTTTGGCCACCTCATGTGAAGAGTTGACTCATTGGAAAAGACTCTGATGCTGGGAGGGATTGGGGGCAGGAGGAGAAGGGGACGACAGAGGATGAGATGGCTGGATGGCATCAGTGACTCGATGGACGTGAGTCTCAGTGAACTCCGGGAGTTGGTGTTGGACAGGGAGGCCTGGCGTGCTGCGATTCATGGGGTCACAGAGTCGGACATGACTGAGCGACTGATCTGATCTGATATCACTCCCACATTTGTGGGTCATATTATATTTCTGTTGAATAGAGCTGTTTAGGGTATTTTAGTGGGGAGGAAAGATCACTACAGGTTACCCAAGTAGACTCAGAGGCTAGCAAGATTGGCCCCATGGAGGACATCAACCCTAAGCTACTTACGCAAATTCCTTTTTTCTGAAAATAGAGACTTCGGGGGACCACAGGATTCTTCACCTCAATGCCACTTTCCTCAATCTCCTACAAACTTGTGTAGTTTAGTGTGATAAACACATTTCTCTTGTTGGTGCAAACAGGTATTTACATGGAAATACTAAAAACAAACCACAGAGGTTATTCCTCATTTGGTCCTAAAAGACAGAATCTTCTCAAAAGTTAGTATGGTTTAGAAAGGACTAGATTAACAACACTTGACAGATATTGCCAGTTAAGTCAGGAATATGAGGTAGCCTGGGTGGGATGTAGCCTGTGATGTTGGTGGTAATTGATGAAAAAAAAAATGACATATTTGAAGTGGTATCTGTAGGTGGCACATGGGAGTGACTGTGGTGCCTTCGCGAATGTGGAAATAAAGGAAATACAACTACCTTCTGAGACCTGCCTGTGAAAATTATGCAAACAACTAAAAAGCAGGGGCCCAAATTTACATGCCTATGGTGTCCACGTGGGTAATAAAAATGAGAACAGTGGGCTAACTTCAGGGCTGAGATTTAATTCCCCATCTATAGAAGCCATCAGAATTCTGTTCAGTTGATTTTTGCTGTCTGGGACCAGTATTACCAAGTCTGAACTTCAAAGACATACCTAGATTTTTAAAGGCTAGCAACTAAATTAAAAAAGAAAATTAACCACTTTGAGATCTGAATCAAATAACTCTGGTTTTATCAATAAAATCAACCAACAGATTTCCTTTGTTTTGCTTCTATATTTACTGAACCTTTGGATCACATGTTTAAATGAAAATCCCATGATACAAAATTAAATATCATTTACAGGCACCAACCATAAGCCAAACACTAATCCTCCTACCCCAGTGTGAACAGTTGTTGTGATCAGACTTTAAATGTGATTCTTGAGTCACAGAGCTAGTTATTGGTTGTATTGATTATTAGGATGACAACTTCCTGCCTGTTTCTGGAGCTTCAGCTTTGTCACTGCCAGTACCTGGGAGCCGGTTAGGGTGCTGGTGAACAAAAAGTTTCTAGGTCCCCCAGTGAGAATGGATTTATACTGATGTATGATCTACTGCCCTTTCTGTCACCTCCCCTCAAAGACTTGAGCGTGGGATGAATATTTAGGTCACTACAAGAGTTGCATTTATCCATGTCAAGTTGTCACTTGGCATGCTGGTCATTTGCCTCTGTGATTTTGGCTAGTCCATCTCCAAGAGATGGATCCACATGTTGAACATGAAATTATTGGTTTCTAAGTCTGGGAGTCTGGTGGCCAGATCAGGCAGGTGGTAAGTGCTTGTTGGAAAATGACCCTGGTGAGCCCTCTGGGAAACATCTGGTTTCCATCAAAAATCCCACCTGTGTAAAGACTTCAGCAGAACTCAGTTTTCAGTGATTTCCAATTTCTTTCTTTATAAATTTATATTCACAGAAAAAAAGGAAAAGCTTGCATAAAGCAATTTTGGGGGAAAGAAGTCCAAATTTAGCAGCAAATTCAACACTATTTAAGGGGGCTTTAACTTGAGCTACAGCCCCAGGTGGCCCTAAGTGGTAAAAAAAACAAAACAAAACAAAACACAAAATCCTGCCAATGCAGAAGACATAAGAGATGCAGGTTCGATCCCTGGGCCGAGAAGATCCCCTGGAGGAGGGCACGGCAACCCATTCCAGTATTCTTGTCTGGAGAATCCCAGGAGGAGCCTGGTGGGCTATAGTCCATAGAATCACAAAGAGTCAGGTATGACTGAAATGACTTAACACACACTTAACTTGAGCTACACGGCTGCTCAGAATCCAGGAGTTGCACGAATCTTCCCCTCAAGTTGTGGCTAACTGCGAAAATGACTGCCCTCCAGAAGCATCTCAGCCTACTAAGGGCTTCATGCTTACTTTTTAACGTGGAAAACATTTCTTAAAACAATCCCTTTCCAATGGGAATATCTGAATCCAACCTAGCAACCCAAACAGAGGCTACGGACAGGTTAAAATATGACAGGAGAAATCAAGAGACTTGTGAAAGGAAGTGGGGAAGTTTGTTCAAGTGGCCAAGGAAGTGGTCAGACACTGTTATGAGTGAAAGTGGACAGAAGGTCAACCTCCGCCTCTCCAAAGAAAACCACTGCTGTTTACCACCCAGCTGGCTGGAGAGGCAGAGCAGACCTCTGTGTCAGAGGGGGTTTTGCCCACAAAAATGATGTGCATCTTTTGAATGAGTTGTTCAGCAGCTTTAGTGGAGTGTACTTGTTGCAAAGACTTTGGACATTGTAGGTTCCTCTTCTCTAGATGTATGTTATTCCTGGAAAGCATGTGATAGAAGTGAACTGACAGAGGCAGAATGAGAACACACTATGGCACTCAAGTTCAAGGTCATATTTATCCAAAGATCTTAGCAGGAGACATTGCATGCACAGAGGCAGGGAATTAACATAAGACCTGGGATCCAGGGCTTGTCAAGACCATGTATTGTGGGAGATTGGCTGTCTATGGAATATAAGAAGCCCTCTTTTACTACTGGTAGATTTTGACTCATTTTCCTTACTACACAACTAACTAAAATTAGGTCATCTGATATGAATTTGGAAATAGCCACAAGTCAGAATTTCATGACAGAGTATTTTTTTTAAGTGATCAGAGATAGTAACTATTGGCAACAAGAGATGTTTTGTGGAAGAGGGAGAAGATAAGTTCTCTGAGCTCTTTACTAAACTTTCAAATCCGCTAAGAGACTTTCTCTTTCTTTTTACCTTTCTTAGTGGCTCCGTGAAACCCAGAGTCAATTTCTTCCTGTGGATTTTTAGAAAACTGGTATCGGCAACTGGCTGGGTGGCCGTTGGGTCTAGATTCACAGAGTTTTGACTTAGTGCCTCTTTTTCATTACTTATTACATACTGGATATATCATCTAATTAAATAATTGAAGTATTAAATTATTTAACCATCACATCTCCCTATGAGGTGGTATTTAACAGGTGAAGAAACAAAGGAATAGATAAGCTACACAACTTACTGTAGGTTAAAAAGCTAGTTAAGTGCTCGTGTTAGGATCAGAAACCAGGCACCCGCCCAGGAATATGGCTTGAAGACACTAGATTGTTCCATGTTGGGCAAAGAGCCATTAGGGGAGGAGTGAACTAGGACAATCAGAATTTAAATTCTGCCATGAAGTCAGGAGGGATGTGGGACCTCCCACATCCACACCATCATTTGGCTGTAGCAGCGAGGACCTGAAAGATGAGCTCCTGAGTGTTTCTTTGCTTGAGTCTCTTGGTGAAAGACAAGGAGTTTGAGGAAGTTTTTGGAATTTACTTGATTTTAATATTTGATAATTAGCCCCCACACTCTCCTTCGCAGCTGTTGCTGTGCAGTATATGAAAGAGAGATCAAGGATTTCTAAGCACCCATTGAAGGCACCATTCCTCACCATATTTCAAATTCCAGATTGGTGCTGTTGATGTCCGAGTCATCAAACATGCAGGTCAGCAAGTGCTGGAGTCCATCCACTTCCAGCTGACTGTAGCATGAGAATGAGTAGTCTTCCAGTTCTGCATCGTCAAAATCTCCTGGCAAGGAACAAACCTACAGATGTTAATGAAGCCAAGAAGTGCCCTCTTGTGCAATCTGAACTGATGTTGCTGAAATGGTAGCCTTTCACGGCAGACACGAAGGAGTGGTGATTGTTTGTCTAAAGAAGGAAAGCCCAAGGGCAGAGGCAAGGAATAGGACTTCAAAAAAAAAAAAAATAAAAATAAATAAATAAAATAAAAGCAAACAAAATGACAAAACTCAAACAAAGCTTAATGAGCACAGATTTTTTCCTAACAGAAAAAAGTCATCACAATTGATAGTCTCCAAAGATTTATAAATATCTTGCTATTGGGCAAGTGCATTGGAAATCTAGAATGAGACACTAAACACATCCTTTCTTTTATATAATGAGTATTTCTTTTGTTAGTCTATACATTTAAATGAGATACTCTATTATTTATGTGCCACCTAATCTAACCTTGTACTTTATTACTAATCTTCCTTTATTGCCTCCCAAGAATTGTTTTTGAATGAATGAAAGATGATAGCTATCTTGCAGTGAGAAGTTCACGTCTTAAAATGGTAGCTTCCCCTTACCTAAACAGATATCCCACCTAGAAGTCCCATTGATTTTTCCCATTGTGTGAATATTTATTTAAAGCCACTTGTCTTAAGCTACTAACTGAGGCAAACAGGATCAGAAAAAATTACATCACAGGACTCAGACCTGGTGGAGCTTCCCATGAATCTTAAAGATACTACTTCTGTGCTAATATATCCTCCTTTTAGAGATATTGTGTTTTATGAATATGAGCAAAATTTTAGAAGCATGTGGGAAACCAGAATTTTTATGCCATTGCTTTTGGAAAGTACTGTCTTTCAGAAATAGTATTTGATTTCTTAAGATGGATTGAGGCCCCTAAGATTAAATATATATATTTGTGTGTATATTTAATAGTATTTAATAAAGAAAAATATGTCATCAAAGATACTCCATCTGGGATCTGAGAAAATCCAGAGTAACCAAAGCCATTCTTGGAGAGATTGAGTGTGAGCTATGACTGCTTCAAGGTCCATTGATACTGAAATTACTTTGGCCACTGATACTAGAAAATTGAAGCTCCAGGGGTTGGGGAGATCCCTTGGAGAAGGGCATGGCAACCCACTCCAGTATTCTTGCCTGGAGAATCCCCATGGACAGAGGAGCCTGGTGGGGTCGCAAAAAGTCAGACATGACTGAGCTACTAAGCACAATACAACACAGCACTGGCTTTAAATAGGACAGAGAATATACTGAAAATTAAACCCCAACTGAGTATCCTGAAGGCCATGGGATTACAGACAGAACCCTCTTTACTTCAACAACCCAGTAGTTCTTTGGGAAAATTAGTAAAGCTGGTTGTGAGTGAACCAACCAGTTGAGAGAAAGGTCAGTTCAGTCAAAGCAACAAATCTTGAAGAGCCGCACCTAGGTAAGAGCTGCAGGCACTGCTCTTTCTGACTATACCTAGAGTCTATCGAGCTCACAATTCTGCCACCAGCAGACTCCTGATGCTGGGAAAGATCTAAGGCAGGAGGAGAAGGGGATGACAGAGGATGAGATGGTTAGATGGTATCACCCACTTAAAGGACATGAGTTTGAGCAAACTCCAGGAGTTGGTGATGGACAGGGGAGTCTGGCGTGCTGCAGACCATGGGGTCGCAAAGAGTTGGACACGACTAAGTGACTGAACTGAACTGTATTTCAGCTGGACATGGCCCTCTTTTTAATGGCAGTTTTAAATAATGAGGGGCAGTCCACTATTCGGGGCTTCCATGTCAAAATATATTTGCTCCTAATATTACAGAGTGAGGTCCAGTCCCCTAATTGCTGGCACCTTTCTTGATGGAATGATTCTGGGTGGCTTTAGCCTGCCCTTATCTGGCAGTACTCATGCACTCTAAATATTTTCTCTTCCTTAGAATGTCTACCAATCTGGTACAATAGAACCTACATTACTCTTTGGATTCAGACATTTGTGGGTCAACTTTGTCTCCAAAACTCTTTAACTCTTAAGCCAGAGAGAGCAGACTTTAGTAGATTCTGGGTATCAACAGAACAAAGCACTCCTGCTACCCTTAGCCATCCAATCTGGCAAAGCAAATTTGCTGTATATTCTTATACATTCTGTAAAGCAGTGACCACTTACAATAGCCAAGACATGGAAGCAACCTAAAGGTCCATTGACAGTTGAATTGATAAAAAAAACATGTAGTATGTATATATATATATATATGTGTGTGTGTGTGTGTGTGTGTGTGTGTGTGTGTGTGTGTGTGTGTGTGTGTGTGTGTGTATATATATATATATATATATATATATATATATATATAGGAATATTACTCAGCCATGAAAAAGAATGAAATAATTGCTATTATTTGCTGCAACATGGATGGATGTAGAGACTATCATACTAAGATAAGTAAGTCAGACAGAGAAAAATAAATATCATATGATATTGCTTATATGTAGAATCTAAAAAAAATGATACAAATGAAATTATTTACAAAATAAAAATAGATTCACAGACATAGAAAACAAACTTACCTAATTTACCAAAGGGTGGAAGGTGGGGTGGGAGGCAGATAAATTAGGAATTTGGGATTAACATATACATACTACTATATATAACATAGGTAAATAATAAAACACTACTGCAAAGCA
This sequence comes from Bos indicus, assembly GCF_029378745.1. Lineage (NCBI taxonomy): Eukaryota > Metazoa > Chordata > Mammalia > Artiodactyla > Bovidae > Bos > Bos indicus. The sequence goes on from NC_091779.1 coordinate 38,255,152, forward strand.
CGGGGAACTATACTCAATATCTTGTAATAATCTATAATGGAAAAGAGTCTGAAAAAGACATATACATATGTGTGTGTGTGTCTCTCTATATACGTATAACTGAATCACTTTGCTCTATACTTGAAACTAACACAACATTGTAAATTAATGATACTTCCATGAAAGAGAAAAAAGTAGTGGTCATATAGTTAAAATGGCTGTGTTTTGAGAAATAGCTCATTGGTTGTTTAGCAGGTTCTGAGCTCACTGATTCTGAGCCAAAGTTGCTTTGTAAACAAGAAAAGTCCCCTCAATAACCTGCAAAATTGCATGGCATTTTACAGAGAGAATGTCATATCTGCTCTCAGCTTAATTAAGAGTCATATACACAGTGGTTAAGACCTTCAGCACCAGAGCTGGACAGATGTGGATTTAAATCCTGGCTGTTCCACTGTGTAGCTGTGATCCTTCATCAGATCCTCTCTAAGCTTCAGGGTTCTGATATTTAAATTCATGTTATTATGAGGAATCACTGAGTACAAAGATCTTGCTTAGAACACAGAAAACACTCAATAAGGGCTAGCTAAGACTATTATCACATTCTTTGAGAAATAAAGAAAAGGTGATAAAAAAAGAATTCTAATTCAAAGGATATACATGAAATCTTTGGGGGTTCCTTTGAAAAAGAGTGTTTTGTCAAAGGTATTATTATGACTACAGCTTTGAAATTACATAGAGCTTATGAATAGTGAGTTTTTTAAAATGCTCACTATAAAAATTAGAATTTTTGAAATATGTGTTACAGACAAGAATGTGGTTCTTGTGGTTTAGAAGTTTTCCTACTGGAAGGGCTTAGTTGATTAAAAGTATAAATGATTTGGATTTTTAAAAAAGTATCTTCTTTTGATAACTCTTATGCTTATCAGAGAACTAACTTATCTTTAACAAAGAGCAGTTGATTATTTTGAATTCCTGACACCTCAAACCGAGAAGTATTTTGATGTAATCATGTGGATGGGTGGTTACAGATCTCTTAAAAAATACCCTGAAGTTTAAAAAGTTGAAGTGAAAACTCAGCTTTCAATTAGAATCCTTAATTTGTTTTTAAAATAAAATGACCACTGTGTTGGGTAGGGAAGCAGAAGGGATATATTATATTCCAAAGGGTAAGATTTATGTGTTACCTGCCAAGCATCTGTTTGTACAGACACAAGACAACATTTACCATGAAATAATTATCATCCCCCACAAAGTGATTCATTCACAGTCACACTATAAAAATGTCAACCCTCTGAAAATTCCATTAACTAAAATATGCTAGGGATTTCCTTCCTTAGTGATTACATGACTTAAGCTATCTAAGCTGAGTCATTAGGCTGACATGCTTGATATCTTCACTAGGCAAATACTTTTTAAACCTTAAAGTGAAAGCAGTTAATTTTCAGGAACAATTTGGTGGTCCAAGTTTCCAGGTGGCTCCTCTGGGCCACTTCACCCTTGAGTAATTTCAGTTGTAATTACAATAGATTTACAAATTAGACAGCATCTGCCTCTAGGTACTAAGTATTTAAGGATTCTAAAGATAATTATTATATGATGATAAATTCATTGGCTGGATACAGTTAAACATATTTCAAAGAGAACTCATTCAGATCTTACCCCATTCAGTTATTCACTAAGAATACCACATGATCACACCAAAACTAAAGTATTTTGAAGAAATTTTCAAATATTTGTTAAATGTCTACTATGTTCTAGATACTGGAGTAGGTGCTGAGAAAACAGCAAAGGTAAGTGCAGACAAAGTGGTTGTTTCTAGATATTATTTTATCTTGAAAGTGGTGTTTTCGGAGCCTCCTAAAAAGCTAAAGCAAAACAAAATGAGCTTCTTTTCTTGGCAAGGTAAAGTTACCTTGAAGGTTCTCTAACAAGCATAACCATTGTGTCTCTATGGGTGTTCTTTTTGTAAGATCAGAGGCATCAACAAATATTTAAGATTCATATTGGGAGAGTCAAGTGCATCCCTTAACAATTCTAAGCCTTTATAGACCACTTGCAGTTTTGGCCCCAGGCCCCCTGTCCTGGTGGTTAGAACAGGCAAAATGGTGGTAAGCCCTCAAACTCCCTTAAATTTAACCCAGTGCCCCATTCCAGTCTATTAGGGATCTGAGCAACTGAAATAGATGCTAGGAATCACCTGAAATCCTGAAGAAAAATCAGAAATGACTCACCATTCTCTGCATAGCCGCTTTCTCCAGAAACGGCTTGAAGTAAATAGAAAAGCGTACCCAAAGCAATACTTAGAAGTGTCATTCTGAGAGAAACAGAGGAGACAGCAAGCGCATGAGCCTATGCGTAGGAATGAATGAGAGAGAGAGAGAGAGAGCAACTTAAATCTATAGCTGTAGGACTTTATACTTGTTTAACCACAGGGGGGAAGTAGGGGGGAAGTCTAAACAGAAGAAAAGAAGGCAAGTGCCAGAAACAGGAAGTGTGAGTAAAAGTATTGCTGTTGTAAGCAGAAGCAGAGGAAAGGAAGGGATGGAGCCTTTCAGAGGCTGGTACCTCTTTGGCATCCCTGGCTGCCCCCAAATATACTGGCCTTATTTCAGATGGAGGTGGTGGATTCAAATCTAGGCTTGAACTATCTTAGATCCACTTTAAAAGAATCATGAGACAAAAATCTAAACAGACAAAGTTTATCAATTGCTTGTCTGACTGAGTGTTGCTGTAAAGGAAGACTGTGCACTTAATGAAGTCAGTTATTGAGGGTATATTTTAAATTGTCTACCTCCCATCTCTGAACATACATGATAGAGTTCCACAAATACAGTCACTTTTCTGTTGTGTTTTTTGTGTATTTCTGGTGGTTACTTATGCCTCATCCATCGTAGCAGGCACTTGAGAATTACTTGTTTAATGTAGAAGTTGCCAAGCTATGGCCCAGGAGCCAAATTTGGCCCACTACTTGTTCTTGTGGTGGGCTGCCCTGGTGGCTCAGACCGTAAAGAATCAGCCTGCTATGCAGGAGACCTGGGTCCGATCCCTGAGTTGGAAAGATCCCCTGGAGAAGCGAATGGCAAGCCACTCCAGTATTTTTGCCTGGAGAATTCCATGTACAGAGGAGCTTGGTGGGCTACAGTTCATGGGGTCACAAAGAGTTGGATACGACTGAGCGACTAACACATACACTTGGTCTTATAAGTAAAGTTGTGTTGAGACATGGTTGCTTTGTTATTGTATTGTCACAGTAAAGTCACTGAGACAGAAACTGTACATTACACAAAGTGTAAAATCTTCACTGTCTGGCTCTTTACAGAAAAAATCTGCCGACCCTTTGTTTAATGGATTAAACAATTTTCTCTGTGTATTTAAAATAGGATTCTATTTGTGAAAATCTGATAGCCACACAGCTTTTCAAGAATATAAGGTACATGCATGCCACACTGGTACCAACGTATACAGGACAAAATTCTGAGACAATGATAGAGGTCTTTCAGACTCTCCTTAAACTAGTTTGTCCATAAAAACTGTCCTCAACACAGCCTCATGGTTAAAACAGTGATATTTGTCAAGCCTGGCTGTGTGCATGCTAAGTCGCTTCAGCATCCAGCTCTTTGCTATGGACTGTAGCCTGCCAGGCTCCTCTGTCCATGGACTTCTCTAGGCAAGAATACTAGAGAGGGTTACCATGCCCTGCTCCAGGGGACCTTCCTGACCCAGGGATGGAACCCACAGCTCCTATGTTGCGGGAAGATTCTTTACCGCTGAGTCACCAGGGAAGCCTAAGCCTGGATGACTTCTTAGTAATTGTTGGATGCTCTTCCACATCATTGGTGTTCAGAGTCATAGGTAGATAGCAGTTCTGCCATCAACACACTTTTGCTTACATCTGTGGATAATCTAACCTGGATTCTGGCCCTGAAATACCACTGTCTTGATTCACCTTTTTTTTTTTTTTTAGAAAAATCCACAAGACTGTGAATATAGGATGACAATTACAGAGATGCTGAATGGACAGTGACATAAACTTCTGTTCAATTCACTGTTACTGAGTAACATCGGTCCTATGAACCTGTAAGAATGCTATGGGAAAGTGGGAAAGTGTTAGTCACTCAGTCGTATGGGACTCTTTGAGACACCATGGACTGTAACCCGCCAGGCTCCTCTGTCAATGGGACTTTCTAGGCAAGAATACTGGAGTGGCCATTTCTTCCTCCAGGGACTCTTCTCAACCCAGAAATTGAACCCAGGCCTCCTGCATTGCAGGCAGATTCTTTACTTTCTGAGCCACCAGGGAAGCCCCAAGAATGGCTATAGTAACCAAGATGAATAACATCCCTTGCCCCAGTGTAAAACAGTCTTAGAAAGCCACATGAGTTAGCTTGTCTTATTGTTACAGGTGGGCTTCCTTGGTGGTTCAGTTAGTAAAGAATCTGCCTGCAATGCAGGAGGCCTGGGTTTGATCCCTGGGTTGGGAAGATCCCCTGGAGAAGGGCATGGCAACCCACTCCAGTATTCTTGCCTGGAGAATCCCCATGGACAGAGGAGCCTGGCAGGCTACAGTCCATGGGGTTGGAAAGAGTCGGACAAGACTGAGCGACTAAGCACATTGTTGCAGGTACTGTGACAAACTTGTAAGAGGTGAAAAGAAGAGGTGGGGCATTTGTGCTAGTCCCTGGAAGCTCCTCTTCAGAGTTGAGGCAGACCCAGTGCCAGACATGGGGTGCCTAGTTCATAACGTCATACAATGGATTACAAATTCAAAGAACATTTTAAAGCAAGAAGCCAACTGAATGGGACACAGTCTACCTCCTCCATCTGCTGAGGCCTTCTTTTGACATTTTCCACACATCTTCCATGAAGAGTGACATAAATAAACGGTGACAATTTTGTGCATCAAATGATAATTTGTGTTCTCACTTCTGATTTTTCTTTGAATGCTCAGTTAGACAATTATAAGCCTGATTGCGTGTTGGGCTGAATATCCTTTCAAGAAAGCTGCAATTATAAATTTCCATGAACTAAGTGTTCAAAGAAAAATCACAAATTATAGCCATCCAGCAACACAGACCTCATGAACTGCTCACAGGCTGTCACTCCATGGGTGAGTAATTGGGTCATGTCTCTTTAAATTCTCTTGTTTATCATTCAAGTGGACTATCATTTTGATTGTATCTCTTTCCTTTAGTTGTGAAGATGTAAAAGAACAAAGTCAAGACACAATATTTTGGTACAGCATGTGCTAGTTGGCTCAGGGGATTTCCACGGGTATACTTACTCTCTTCGGGTGGGGCAGGAGATGCTGAAGGACCTCAGAGAGAAACCTATATTAAATGTGGGGAGCTCAAAGATGAGAAGCTTCACTTGTCCCTCTAGAGATTCTGGGGGAGCAGTGGTGCCTTCCTTACTTTCTTTACCCAGATCTCGCTGCTCCTTTGGAAACTTAAGAAAACTAAGTTTCTAAGAAACTTAGAAAACCCCTTGCTCCACCTACCACCTAAACAGAGACATTTATTCTATTTCTTGTCATTATTGGCTATGGGAGAAGTGAAGAGATGAGAACCGCAAAAATGGAAAGATGCTCAGGGCATTGGAGCCTCTGACCATGGAATCAGGATCTGAGCAAGCAGTCCTTTGATGGGGCAGCTTGATTGGAGCTGACATTTTCTCCTTCTCGTCTCTCATCATTTCTTCTCGTCGCGTCCTTTCTCTTCCTTCTTATGTTGTCTTCCTCTAGCTTCTTGAGTTCCTTATGATGTGGTCAATCATAGCAAAGGTGTTTTATTTTTTTCTCAAATACAAGCAGAATAGAGTGACTTTGTAAGACTCCCAGGATCAGTTGATCCTGTCTCTCCTTTCTTTCTTTTTTTTGTGATCGTTCAGACCATTTGTGAAACTGACAAAGCACACGGATAAGATTTTCTTATATTTTCACACTGTAGTAAGGTACATGCCCTTTGTGTATAACTGGTTAGAGTCCTAAAGAGCTCAGAGAACTGGCCTTCTAGCAAGATTTGAAATTTGTATTCCAGTTGGAAGGGTGTGCACTCTTGGATTGTTTGTTGTTTTTCACTTGGTACAAGTTCCTTTAGGAAACCCCATGTTTTCTCTTTTTCCCTGATTAAAAAGGATAAAGATGCTCCTGGGAAAATTCAGGCTGAGATCTTAACTTCTTGTTAATCTTCACTATCTCAACTCTTCTTTTATGAACAGAAATTTTATTTCTATCCTTGACAGAAGTTATAGAGTTAGTGGACAGACATCAATGTATTGCCTCTTTCAATACCCTTGGGAAACAACTGTTTCAAGAACAAAAGTATTTCTTTGAGTCATTTTTAAAATGAAACCTATAAAATAGCCCCTTAAACACTTAGTAATTTGTCCCAAATGAGAAAAATGTAAAATTCATTCATCTTGAGATTGAATATTAAAGGACAATAAAGTGAAATAACAGCAACGATAGTAATAATAGATAGTACATTGCTATAGAGATATACTGGCTAAAATCTGTTGTTGAAAAAATACTCAAAAAGTCCCCAAAGACATTCTCTGAGATCTGTATTAACCTCCCCCTCTCACTGTCACTTACCTTCTTTGATTAATGATTAGATTTTATCCATAAGGTGGAAAGCAACCATGGGGCCTGCCTTCTGCCAGAAAAGGGACATCCAGACCAGCTCAGTGGGGTGACTGGGGAGCCCCGAGCACTATGGGAAAAGAGAAAGGAGACACCCAAGTGTGTCAAGTGGGCGAAGATGGCTGTGGGGAAGTCTCACTTTGCTCTCCTCCTGAGCAAATCCTCTTTAGCATTTATCAGTGTGTGCTGAGTCAGGCCCCAGGCTTCTAAGGGGGAGTCCCAGCACCGTGAAGTTTCATTTCCAGGAGCACAATATTTTCCTTGTTGTGGCTCTTCTTTCATTTCCCTTTCCTCCTTACCCCATGTCTTCAGCCTCATGCCTTGCTGTCGCTTGTGTTCTTTCTGGTCAGAGATGACATGCCAGAGCTATTGTATCTTTACAAGATCTTAGTCTTTGTCTTTGGAAGCAACAAAAAGGAAATATTGGAGTGCCAGTTGGTCACCCTTTGTTAAAGATGTTTCTGTCAGAAATAGTGTCTGATAGCAGGAGGTGCCCAAATTTCAATAAAAGTGTGAACAAGAGTGTTGAGCCTTCAGGAAAGTGGGACGCTGTCTGGCTATGGCTATAGGCTCCAGAGCTTCCATGGGCAGCTGCCAAGTTGTAGATCTACCTACAGCCTCTGGTCTCTCCTAGGCCCTTCTGGAGACAGTCCTTGCATGCTCCTACTCACAACTGTCAGGCATAGCACCTCTGCTATGTTTTGGAGAAAAATCAGGATTGACACATTCTAGGCTGTGACTCATGACCTTGCACAGATTTCTTTGCCTTGGGGTTAGCTCCTACCACCCCACAAAACAGTTTTGGAAGGACTATTGTGCTGATGGCCATACCTGCCTCTAAACTCAGGCAATGGGAGAATTAGCAAGAGCCCTCAATTCTACATCCCATGCTTCTCCTATTCTTTTAGATCCCAGCACCTCCAAGAACTGCTAGCAGAATAGGCAAAGTCCGCATGAAAAGTGACCCTGACTGATACTATTCATGGAATTGCCACAGAGAGGCAGCACAGTTCCCACATGATGTGACCCTCGGCCAAGTTTTTAAGGGGCATTCCTGGTGGCTTAGTGGTAAAGAATCTGCCTACAATACAAGAGCTATAGGAGACCCGGGTTTGATCCTTGGGTTGGGAAGATTCTTTGAAGGAAGGCATGGCAACCCACTCCAGTACTCTTGTCTGGAGAGCCCCATGGATAAAGGAGCCTGGTGGGCTGTAGTCCATGGGGTCGCAAAGAATTAGACACAACTGAGTGGCTAACACACTTTTATCTTTAGCTTCAAGAAAAAAGGGAAAATGTAGCCTGCAAAGGGGTAACTATGTCCTCGAGTAAAACTGGAGATGATATTAGTAAAATGAAGAGGAAGAGAATGACTGTTGGGGAGAACAAGTAACCTGTGCAAGAGCTGTACACTTAGTAGTTTTGCAAAATTGTGCTCGAGGAAGAACACACGTAGTAGTATCTTTCTCCGCCTGTGGGATATGGGGTAGGCATCCCATCTTGGGATGAAAGGATTCTAAATGACCTATCAGATGAGTGGGCTTAGATCTGTGCAGGGCAGAGTTGCACTTGGTCCTTAAGGAAATAAAACTTTTAAGGCTTATATCAGGGCCATTTTCTCTAATTTCCAATTTCTGATCCCGAGAGACTTCAAAGAGAATCAGAAGTCTAAAGCCAGTGTTCCAAATCTGCGTACTCCACGAATCTCCTAAAACTTGAAGTGGTCAAAGGTCTTTTCTTTTGTTAGAATCTCAGTGTGAGTGATTCAAAACTTTAAACTCCCCCACATTAACCCAGAAGGGAATTCCATACTGAAGCAGTTGACCTGTCATCACGGGGACCCTGGACTATGAGAGACTGAGCAGCCATGTCTGAGACTCTTGATTTGGGTTTCTGTATACTGAGATCCTGCAGGATCTTGGCTGGTTCTTTCCCCTCCATTTTGGCAGGTGAGGGGAGTGCAAGTGACAAGAGTGCAACTCACACATTGAGCATGTGTGCTGGTCCTGCCTTCCCTGCTCAGGAGAAGATGGCAGAAGACAGCCCTTTCTTATTCCAGCCCCATGACTGGAGGGAGGTTGGCCCTGCTCCTGGGGAAGCTTCCCACCATTTTCTCCGTTGTAAATGCTGCCTATGTCTTTTCCAAAGCAACTGTCTTCCTCTCTACAAGCAGCATAAACTATTCTCCAACTCTGCTCAAGTCCTATGCTGTCTTAGCTAAACTCTCTTCCCTGCTGGAAGCAGAAGGAGGGGATTCCTTTTTGTTAAATGTAGAATAATAAAGGATCACGGGCAGGCAGGGAACTAGTTTATATCAATGCACGTCACTCAAAGAGGGCAGATTCCTAGGCCAAGAGGGAGAATCTAGAGGAGATCAGATGGCAAGTGATGGAACCCAGGGCTACAAAGTGTCCACCTTTATCTAGGGCCTCCTTATCAGGAGCACCAGGCCTCCATCTCTCCACTCTGGTGTCTCTGCAGACCACATAACTCAGAGCTCTGCCATCTGTTATTCCCATGGGTCCAATGAAGAGTTTAACTTCAGCACAGCAGGTGGTCTGATTTTTCTCCCAAAAAAGTTTCAGGTAATTGCAAAGTCCCAAGAAGAAGAAAAGTACAACCTTGGATATTGAAAAGAGACTAGAAATAGGGAAAAGAGAATCCCCCTCTAGAAAAGGGAACCCTCTTACAGTGTTGTTTGGAATATAAATGGATACAGCCACTATGGAGAACAGTATGGAGGTTCCATAAAAAAATAAAAATAGAGCAACCATTGACCGCAGTCTTCCAGGCTCCTCTGTCCACGGGATTCTCCAGGCAGGAGTACCAGAGTGGGGTGGCATTGCCTTCTCCAAGAGCAACCATATGATCCAGCAATTCTACTTCTGGGTGTATAGCAGAGAAAACCATAATTCAAAAAATACATGCACCCCAATGTTCATTGCAGCACTATTTACAATAGACAGGACATGGAAGCAACCTAAATGTCCATCAACAGAGGAATGGATAGAGAAGATGTGGTACATATCTACAATGGAATATTACTCAGCCACAAAAAGGAATGAAATTGTGTCATTTGCAGAGATGTGGATGGACCTAGAGACTCTCATACAGAATGAGGTAAGTCAGAAAGAGAAAACAAATATCATAAGTTAACACATTTATGTGGGATCTAGAAAAATGATGTAGATGAACTTACTTTCAAAGCAAAAATAGAGACAAAGCAAAAATAGAGACAGACATAGAGAACAAATGTATGGATACCAAGGAAGGAAGATGGATGGGATGAATTGGAAGACTGGGATTGACATATACATGACTATGTATAAAAGAGATAACTAACGAGAACCTACTGTATAGCATAGGAAACTCTACTCAATGCTCTGTGGTGACCTAAATGGGAAAGAAATCAAAAAAAAGAGGGAATATATATATACATATAGCTGATTCTCTTTGCTGTAAGCAGGAACAAACACAGCATGGTAATGTAACTATTCTACAATACAAGAAAAAAAGAAAGTCTCTCTCTTTTATCCTCACCATGAACCTATACTTGAAGAACTGACAAAAATAATGTCAGAGTGCTCTGAGACAGAATGGCAACCTTCCTCCTGCACAAAAGACTGTTTTATAGTATCGTTCTCTGTGTAGGATATAAAGGAGTTCTACTGCTTAAAATTTAAAAATCTTTGAATTCTAGTAAATAGTGCATGTGCTTGGAATCATACTTGGGTTCTGATTCTGTCCCTGGCAGTCCTGTCCACCTGCACTTGCCTAATCTGCAAAATGGGACAATAGTATCTGGTTCTGAGGGTTGCTCTGTTGTTGAAGTACATGGTTCCCTGCCTGTCACACAAGTATTCCGTGCATGTATGTTTTTTCCAGCATTTGCTTTAGTCAAGAAGGTAACAAATGTGGCAAATGATACTGTAAAATGTTAAACCATGTGTCTTTCCCCCATTTACTTAAAAAAAAAGCTTTTTAGTTTATATCTGAGTATAACTGATTAACAGTGTTGTGATAGTTTCGGGTGGACAGCAAAGGGACGCAGGCATACATATACACGTATACATTCTCCCCTAATCCAGGCTGCCACATGCCCTTGAGCAGAGTTCCCTGTGCCATACAGTAGGACCTTTTTGGTTATCCACTTTAAATATACCAAAGTGTACATGTTGGTCCCCAACTCCCTAACTGTCTCATCCCCCCATTCTTCCCCTGACAACCATAAGTTTGTTCTCTAAGTCTGTGAATCTGTTTCTGTTTTGCAGATGATTTCGTTTGCATCATTTCTCTTTAGATTCTGCATATAAAGGATGTCATACAATATTTCTTCCTCTCTGTCTGACTTTACTCAGTATGACAATCTCTAGGGCCACCCATGTTGCAGCAAATGGCATCATTTCACTCTTTTTAATGTTTGATTAATAGTCCATGGTATATATGTACCACAAGTTCTTTATCCATTCATCTGTTGATGGACATTTAGGTTGCTTTCATGTCTTGGTTATTGTAAATAGTGCTGCAATGAACATTTTCCCCATTAACTTTTAGCCCTTCCTCCCACAGTTCTCCAAGTGAAAATTGTGATACTAGAAAACAGAGACTTTAAATTCCTAGTTTTCCATTTCATAAGCCACATTCCAAAGACAGGAAAGATCTGGAACAACTATTTGTCAGGCAAGACACTTCTCCCCTCCCTCTCTCATCCTAAGCCAATCCACTTCTCTCTCTCTCTCAACTAAATAAAGGGAATCTAACTGGAAAGGGGGAGGAAAAAAGACTGGAATACAGACAGTTGCATGCTGATGAACACTTAGGAGAAAAAGCCTAGAATCCCAACACCTCCCTGCACTGGGCTATAAGTCCAAGGAGAAGGAGAAGCAGGCTTGGGGGATGTAAGAGCAGAGGGAAACTATGCTGCAATTCTCACTTGCATGCTGGAATCTGGACCACCCCAGAGGTTTCCCTAGAGCATCAGGGGGTTGGGGAAGAGAGTAGAGATGGGTACCAACGGTGCCAATGCAGAAAGGCCTGAGCTTGTCTCAGAGTCTCTGTGTGTCCCAAAGTCCCAGGAAGAGCCTGAGATTTCTCTCAGCATTTCTGATATAACACTGAGATGCTCTGGGGTGAGGGACTACTGTCCACAGATTTCATGAGCATGGATATGTTGGGGGCCAGGTAGGATCTCAGACACCTCTGCAGATGCCACTGGGAGAGATAACCTGCATGATATCTGGGTAAAATAACACATTCTAGAAGATGCCAGAGAGGGGAAAGACACTTTTGAAGGACCATGGGCTCAAGGGCTACTCCTCTGATGACATGACAATCCAAAACTATCAATGTCAAACCCCAGACAAAACTAAAAGTCAGCCATAGAAGACGAGCAGGGAAAAGAGAAAATCCCAAATGAATCACTGTAGCTGAACAGTAGAATTTCAAAACTGGAAGTGGGACACGGGGTGTTTAGGAGACTATTTACATGGATCCTTTCTTATTAGAGAGAATTAAAATAAAGGAAGTCTATTTTAAGTTTAAGTGCTTGTCTAAAGAATTGGCTTCAGCAAATTAAGGGGAAATTTTATAGGTGGAGCTCTTTTAACTGCTCTAAGAAGACGATTTTGGATGTTACCTAAAACTGTTTTGGTTCAGTGAGACCTTCTGGTGAGCAAGAGATTCCTGATGAGCTCCACTGAGCACTGTATGCTGTGCTGATTCTACTGCAGCTGGTCTTTGTTTCTATCCATGTGAAGCCACAAAGAATGCCTTCATATTCATGAGATGTTTATTTTTGTAACTCAATTTTATTTTTTTTCTTACTTTTCTTTGTAGTTTTCAGTTTAAAAGTCTTAGACTCTTTTTGTTGTTGTTGTTGTTATTGTTGTTCTTATTTTTATTCCAGAGTATTTTAATGTCTTTGATGGTCTTGTACATCAAAGGCTCATCTTCTTAATTTCCTTTTCATATGGATAATTGCTTAATTGTAAAAATACAATTGCTTTCAGAATATTGATTGAATATCCTGCAATCTGTTTGAACTCATTAGCTATTATAGTTAATTTTTTTCTTGTGGATTTCTAAAGATTTGATACCCACAAAATCATATCATTGATATATAGATGATTTTATTTTTCTCTTTCTAGTCCGAAATACTTCTATTTCTTTTATTTTACTAATTGCCTAAGTTAAAATTTCCAGTTCAATGCTGAATAGAACTGAAGAGAATGGACGTCCTTGTTTTGTTCCCAACTATAGATAGAAAGCATTCAGTCTTACATCATTAAACATGACCTTAATTATGGCTTTTTCATAAATAAACTTTATCAGGTTGAGTAATTTTCTTCTGATTGCTACTCTGTTGAGTATTTAAATCATGAAAGCAAGTTGTGCTTTGTCAAATGCTTTTTTTAAAAAAAAATTATTGAGGTGATTATGTGTATTTTGTCTTTTATGTTACTAATATAATATATTATTTTTATTAATTTTCAGATGTTAAACCAAACTTGCATTCCTTGATTATGGCCTAAATATGGGGCTGGATTCAAGTTTGCTAGTATTTTGCTAAGGAATTTTGCATACATATTCATACAAAACATTGTAATTTTCTTGCAGTGTATTTGTTTGGTTTTGGTGTAGGGTAATACTGACATCATAGAATAAATTGAAAAATCTTCCATCCTCTTCTGTTTGAGGGGAGTAGTTTGTGAAGAGTTAGCATTAAATCTTTAAATGTTTGGTGGAATTTATCAGTGAAGACTTAAATTTACTATTTAAGACTGGGCTTTTCATTGTGGGAAGTTTTAAAATTACTAATTCAATCTCTTGTTTAGGGTTGTTCAGATTTTCTATTTCTTCTTGAGTCAGTTTTGGTATTTTGCATCTTTCTAGAAATTTGTCCACCATCTACATTATCTAATTTATTGGCATACAGCTGTTTATAGCATTCCCCTTATAATTCTTTTTGTTGTTTTAAGATCAATAGTGATGTCTCCGATTTCATTCCTGATTTTAATAATTTGAATTTTTCCTGGTCTAATTAAGTCTGTGTAAATTTTGTTGATCTTGTCAAATGTTTTTCTAATTTACCATATATATATATTAAGAGAATAGCTGAGAGAAGAAAAGAGGAGAGGATATTCTGTAAAGTTCCATTCTCATATTGACTAGGTAAAGTATTACTAACAAGAGAGTCATAGTTTAATATTCTATTCTGATTAGCTAGAATCACAGCACAAATACAGGAAGAGATGAGTCATAGTTAAGATGATGTGATTTGAAGAATTATATATTGTTCATGGGACTCCAGTGAGATTGATTGAAAATCTCTCTTTTCACATTATGTGATAAAGCTCACAGATGTTCATAGAAAATGGGGGTCTCTCTTTCAAACTGCATTTTATTTCATGGTGGCCACAAGCATGCTGGAAAGCATCTGGACTGATAAGCTCCTGATGTGTTCTCTTTGGGCCTGAGAAATTGGACAGGATTAGTGTGTGGTTGAGAGAATGGTGGCTTGCTCTCCAGGGGCTTGGTCACAGGCATGGTGATCCCATGCGGCTGAGAACCAGGTATTAGTATTGGTGGACAGCTGACTTGCTCTGTTTTCCTTTAAAAAATAAATGGCTGCTGTGTGTATAGGAGAAAACATGGGCATGGATGTGGAGAACTTAAGTAGCTAGAGAAGAGAAGTGGATGAGTGATGAAGGACAGACAGAGACACACTGAGCTGATGTGACAACCACCATATGGCAGAGACCTTTGGATTAATTGAGAGTCTTAGGCTATGCTATGGCATTTTGTAGCATATAATAGCTCTGCTCCAAATTCCTAATAAATCTGCAGTAAAATTTATTTTTTCTATTCTTTTTCAAATTATTTTGTCATTTAGATTATTACAGAATATTGAGCAGAGTTCCCTGTGCTATACAGTAGATCCTTGTTGGTTATCTATTTTAAATATAGCAATGTGTACATGTCAATTTCAAACTCCCAGTCTATCCCTCCCCCCACCTTCCTCCACTGATAACCAGAAGTTCATTCTCGAGGTCTGTGAGTCTTTTTCTCTTTTGTAGATAAATTCATTTGTATCACTTTTTTTTTTTTAAAAGATTCTGCATATAAATGAAAGCATATGACATCTTTCATGTGATTTGTCTTTCTCTGTCTGACTTACTTCACTTTTACTGTGGTGTGTGAGAGTGTGTGTATGTAATACTGCTAGATTTAGACTGGCTGGCAGAACGAAGTTATAAAAGTATCTGATGGCTTTCACAGAGCTCTAGGCCTCTGTGGAGATCCTCAGCAGACCTGGGAAGAGTGTAGCACCAGCACCACCTGCTTCCTCTATAATTAGTACAGGTCCCCTGTTAGTTTCTTTGATACAAAAAAAAAAAAAAAACTGTACCAAAATACTGTAAAAACTGGAACTCCTTTTACAACACGAAGAGAAAATTTCACTCTTAAGAGCTTTTGACTGAAAACAAGGAAGTAGATGATCTCCAAAGTCATTGCTGTAGAGTTACAGAAAAAATGTGAACACATTAAAGAAAGAAAGCAGAAGATACATCTGAGCTTTTGAATTTTCTAGCACTTTTGTTATTAGCAATAGTAAGGGAGAAACAGAGGGGGGCAGTGAACACTCAAGAGAGACAATCTAAAGTCTTAAAGAGGTGAAATTTATTTCTGTGACTTATTTATCCTGTGCCTCCATTCTTTGGACTCCCTTCTTGTCTAGTTGAAGCTTTGGCACTGCCTAGATCTTTCCATCTGCCTTCCTTTGCATCTTGTTATTCAACATGAAACTCGGGAGGCACAGCAGTATCAATAATCTGATAAACTGATCCAAGAAGGTAAGACTAAGCTGTCTGCTCTTCTTTTGACTGGAGTGTTTAATACGTTCTGTCCTAGGCTGTGTGCAAAGAGAGGGAACCGACTGTAATAACAACCTTGTATAACAGATGTTTCCTATAACTGACTCTTCAGATTAATCAATGGTCTTTGCAAACACATACTGTAAATACATACATTCCTCTATAAACACATACTTGGGGCACACTGACCACTCCAGAAACCCTGCTTTGATCAGCAGAGCTGTTTATTTACTGAAGATAAATTGTATTTGTCTGCCACCCTGTTTGTGTCAGATGTACTTGTTGTAATTACACAGATTAGTTAGAATGCTACATAAACTGATGAACTATTAATGTAATATACAAACAGTTATTTCTAGGAAGACACATTTGCATTATTTGAAAAAGAACTTTATTCATCCATTGCATGGAAATATTTGGGTCAAATTAGGTGTGAGGCAACTAATAATGATTGCAAGGAAAATTCATAAATGTTTAACCACATTCTTCACTCAGTTTCACAAGTAACATTAGTGTATTAGTCCATTTAAAAGAAATATAAACTCAAAATTATTGGATGAAGCCTTGGGTGTGAATGTGGAAAACAACAATGAACTGCAATAATGAAACTGCGCAACTCAGATTGGGTCTTGAACCCACTGTCTTTTAATTGAAGTCACACACTGGTCTCAGGACTTAAGGAAGCTCAAGTTCTTTGTGTCTCATCACAGAAAGAATTCAGTGAGAGATAAAGTCATAGGTAAGAAGTAGATTTATTTAGAAAGATACACATTCCACAGACAGAATGTGGTCTGTCTCAAAAGGCAAGACAGCCTTGGAAGAAACACACTCTGTAGACAGAGTGTGGGCCAGCTCAGAAGGTGAGCGGCCCCCAAATATGGGTGGTTACTTTTTATGGGCTGGATACTTTCATAGGCTAATGAGTTTTGGAGAAGAGGTAGGGATTTCCAGGAATTGGGCCACCACCCACTTTTTGGTCTTTCATTGTTAGCCTTGGAATTGTCACGGTGATGGGGGGTGTGTGTCATTTAGCACAGTGTAATATTACAATGAGTGTGTAATGAGTCTCAGTGGTCCACTGGAAGTAGAATCTCCTGCAATCTTGGACCTGGTTGGTTCTAACCAGTTTATGTTGTATCCTCAATAGGTGTGTCAAACTTTTAAAAGCTGTGCTCTGCCTCTTCCCTTCTGTTTCAGTAAGAGGACACATACAAAAGAAAAAAAAAAGCCCTTAGTCTTGTATCAAGATATTGGTAAATGGATACATATTAATTTAAATAAAAAAAGTTTAGATTATGGATTTTAAGTAAGTCTACTCTCTATTATTTTTGAAACTGAACAGGACACTAGGGGTACCTCTTGGGTACAAATACTTTCCTTGTCTCGTTTCTTGTTTGTAGGAAATAGTCTCTTTTAGCCTCTGAGAATTTTGCTGAGTTCCAAGGGGCAGATTCAAACAGCTTCTAATTAGGATAGTGAAGGGGTGCAAAAACAAAGGAGGAACAGTCAAGGAAAAAAAAAAGCAGAGTCCTGATTCCTTCTCAAGGAATATGTGTAACACTATATCCTTGAATGTACCCAAAGTATATTTATAGAACAGTATATCTCTTACTATATCCAAAGTATATCTATAGGAACTAATGCCTTTACCTGGGTGGAGGATAGTAATTACATGCTGAGACCCTAGACGGGCTGGAACCAGAAAATTGATGATTGAGATTTCTGGAACACCTCCCTGTTATTTCACCACCAACCAATCAGAAGAAAGTCATGTCCCATGCAGCTCTCACCTCAAAGTTTTCCTATACAAATTCTTCCCCTAAAACCATCAGAGTTCAGGTTTTTTGAGCACAAGCCACCCATGCTCCTTGCTTGACTTTGCAATAAACCTTTCTCTGCTCTAACCTCTGACATTTCAGTTTGTTTAGCCTCTCTGTGCGTCAGGTACACATATTTGCCTTTGATAACAGATGCAACATTTGAGCGTTGTCTCCTAGCGAACCTGACCCCACAGTGTTGGAGGAGATGGGTAGCCAGGGAAGAAGGAACAAAGTTGCTCAGTGTCTGGAATGATTTTAGAAAGTCATCTTTGACAGAGGGAGGGTATGAATTAAGCAGTCTTCACAATGGTCTGCATTTATTTCAACACTTCATTGTAGACAAATATTTCCTACATTTATCTTTTCTTCTTATATGAGTTTTTATTTGCCTCTCACTTGGCAAAATAAAGATATTTTTGAATTGTCAAACTGTTGGTTTTTATGAATGTAAATAGAGTTTTTTCCCCTTTAGTGTTCCCATCAATTTTGGTTTACTGTTGCACAGAACATTTTCTCCGTTTTGGTCATTGAGGTGATAGTTCATCACTGTGTCTCACATTCACAATGAACAGAGAAATGGGATCCAGAAGTTTATTTCACTATACTCATAGTTATTTGGAAATTTTAAATTTCTTCACCTGGAAAATTTAATAAAAAATTTAATTAGTGAAAAAGAATGTAGGAAGTATGTACTTAATGCTAACCACCAACTCCATTCAACTTGAATAGTTTCATTTCTTCAAAGTTTAGTCATAAGGCATCACTTTCAGTCTTTCTCTGATTAACACTGAAAAAAGAAACTGGTGCCGCTACTCCTTTCCCTCAACTTTCTAGGTAGATGTTTTGCAATTACAAGAAGTGTTTGTTTATGAAGTATTTAAGGGGTTGACTGTGATGCAAAGTAAGAATCCTTTATGAATGCTAGCAGACAGGAATCACTAAGACAATAATTGAGGGTGGAGAATCATGAGGGACTTTTATCAAAAGAAAAGTCTGAAAGTTCTGAAAAGTGAGTGGAAAGAACTCCAGGCAGGAGAGAGAAATATAGCTCATAGTAGGAAAACTACCAGTGAAAAAGCAATTCCCTGATTGGTGACATTGCAATGAGGGAAGGGCAACTCTTAGCAGGCTTGCAAATAGCAATGAGAGCCAAATTAGCATGTGCCTATGCACCAGGCTCACTTTCCTATATCATCTTCATTGTCATCAGCATGATCGTTGCTAGTATGTGCTAAGCACCTTATTTGATCTCATTTAATTTTTACAGCCTTATTTAGCAGGGGACTGGGACTTTGAGATGTTAAATAACCTTCCGGGACCACACTGCTATTTTTAGGAGAATGCAAATCTGTATGATTTCAAACCCATTCTCTTCAGTGCTATACTAATATGTCCTAAAGTACACAATTTAGAGATGTGGTATACCTTGGAATGAGCCAAACTCTAAAAGTTGGTTTAGACCTAGAAAGATTGTGAAAACCATCCCAGTAAGAGAAAACTGAATTCTATCTCAGAGAAATGGACTCCATAAGCTTCTTTGACTCCAATGCTAGACAGTCCTTTTGTACTGGGCAGAAACACTCTTTAATTGTCTCTCTGTTGCATTCCCATTGCCTCCTAAGTGCTCATGGTAATGGGGAGTAATGATCTGTTTATTGGTCAGTGTCCTTTAGTAAGTGGGAAGTTTCTGGAAAAAAAAAAACACAAACTTGATGCCATGTTCATTTCCATAGCACCATCATAGTATCTGGTACACAACTGGTACTCAATAAACATTAACAAGAAAATGCATTGGTGAATATTTGTAGTTTTTGTGGTGGAGCAGGAGTCCCAGAATTGTATCCATGTGGAACTTCATTAGAAATCTTCTAGTTTAATTCCTTATGAAAAGTTCCCTGAGTAACGAAAGCTCTTGAACATTAAGCTCATTCCTTCATGCAGTAGTTTAGGCTCATTTTCTTTTGTTGAAGTCAGTAAACATCAAGAATAGCTACTCATTGGTTTTCAGAGGAGCCTTCCCAAATATGAAGAAAGGACGCACAAATCTTAAATCCTTTGTATTTTTATTGCTGTGTCATCTGCATTAGGGCTTTCCTAGTGGCTTAGTGGTTTAAAAACCTACTGTCCAATGCAGGAGCCCCAGGAGATGCGGATTTGATCCCTGGGTCAGGAAGATCTCCTGGAGGAAGAAATGGCAATCCATCCCAGTATTCTTGTCTGGAGAATCCCATGGACAGAGGAGCCTGGCGGGCTACAGTCCACGGGGTCGCAAACAGTCGGACATGAGTGAGTGACTGAGCATGCGCACACACACATCTCCATTAGCTCTCTGAATGGTTTTTTAATGTCTCTACAAATCCTTCTGCCTGGATTAAGATCACAGAATGGGATTCGGAATATCAGCAAATGCCCATTAGCACTGAGTCTCTTGAAAGTCCTTCCATATTTGCTATAATCTGAAAAAATACTCCTATATCTTCCATGAGGACAAATGCATATGTTGATATTATTTCAATGAAATAAATAGAAAAGAACAATTTTTCATTTTTTTTTCAGGGAAAAACTGTTTTTTTATATGAAGACTTTAATATTAAAATAAATGGATTGACTTTGAGTTTAAAAAGAAATTTGTTAGCCAACCCAATTCAGTAGCCCTCTCATTATTTCAATCAATAAAAGCAAGTCATAATCTTAAACATGTGTTTGCTCCTCTTTCTTTCTCTTTGGTCCCTTTTCTGCTTTTTTTTTTTTTTTTGTGCAGATAACACACAATTAACTTATCTGATTGGCTACAACTATTCCTGCCTTGTTATCTTGCTATGAGTTACTAAGTAAGTTGCTACATTAAAAAAGCAAAATCTCAACCATTGCTGGCAGCATCTTGATTTACCAACACGGTTGCTGAACAACAACAAAAGGTGTTCAGGTAGGAAGTTTTAGAGACTTTAGGTTTTCCTGTTTACGTAGTTTAGACAACAGTTCTATCCTGACACATCGGCTTTTATTTTTGTGATGTACCAGCAGTTGATTTGAAGTAGTGGCATGCTATGAGCCTGAGTTCAAAGATATGGATTTGATCTTGTTTATCAAGCAATGAAAACAATAAAAATCCTGAGCCAATTTTGAGTTGAAATGAAAATGATTCTCCACACTTCACTTCTGCTTGGTTTTTGAAGCCCTTTATCTTGTAGACTCGTTACCTTCTCAGTTGTTAAGCAGCATCTCTCTTAAGTCAGCAGCTTGGGCCAGAACCACGTTAATACCAAGTTTTGCTTACGGATACAAATTGTTCTTGAACAAACTGCGGGAACAAAGAGTTCGTTTAATCTGACACTCTGCTTGTGGTTTATAGGTGTTAGAAACATTTTCCCCAATAAGGGAACACCCAAAGTACATGTAAAAAACACTCTGGCAATTATATAATAAAAATGAATGGATAGATGATTTATCTGGGTAATTCTAGAATTTACAAACACTAGACCCTCCAAAAGCTTAAATCTAGTACCATTTTGAGTTGTATTTCCATGTGGCCTAAGTAGAGAATATTTTATGTGCTGCAGTGTTCCGGATCAAAATAGTGATATTCAGGCAATATCTGACATGATACTAAAAAAACAAAAAAAAAAACAAAAAACACTGCCATGTAATTTGATCAAGTCCTGCAAGCAGCTTTTTAATACTTGGATTAAGTAAATTTGTTCTGCTATGAGTCATCCTTCCAGCAAGATGAATTAAACTGGTCAGTTAAAAGGAGGTAAGAGCTGTCTATAGGAGCAATTTGGTTCCTAAGGATAATTCTTAATGAATCATTAGGAGTACACAAGGAGGAAAAAAAAAAACACAGAAAAGATTGACATCTGAATAGCCGAGTAGAAGAGGCTTTGATAGTAGCATTTTCTGTCATTTTGCTTCTGTCTGATTGAAGAGGCAATTCCATAATGATTTTAATCCACGTGCCCTGTAAGTGTTCCAGAGAAGCCTTACGTAATTGTAAAGAGGTCAGCCAGTGACGATAAGTGAAACGCACAGGTAAGACCCACTGCCATCAAAGTAGCTCAGGCCAGTATCCTGCTGATAAGCAGGAGCTCAGCTCTCACAACAAAAATCTATGTAATGTTTGAAAACAAGGAGGAATAAAATTAAAGTTATATAGCTCTTCTTCCACAGTGATGCAGCATGAGTTGTAATCCAGTCAATGAATTTGGGTAGAATGACCTGGCCAGTAAGGCTTCAAGCCAAGATGGAAAGAGAGAGACAACCATAGTAACAGAAAAATTACCTTTAAAGGAAAATATCTTTAGTGTAGCACCAAATACTTCAGAATGTTGGTCAATTATGTAAGCTAGAAGGATGTTTAATGAGGTGCTATCAATAAATAAAATATTTCCTAGGTTAATATTTTTAAAAGAAAAAACCAAAAATCCTGAGATGGTATAATTAAGAGAACCACTAATTTTACAAATATTTACAATTGCTTTAGAACAAAAAACATTCATATGTGAATTTGGAATTAATTATTGCAATTCACCAAATCTAGATGACATTATTTGGAAGGTTCATGCCAATTTCATAGATGTTAACTTGTGGGAAAAAAGTTAATCTTTTAAAAACTGTCCTTTGATTAGGAAGCACTTTTGTCCCCCCAGTTACTGTAAATGTTTGTCTTTAATATTTGTGAACTATAGAATGGTACTGCTTAGAGAATATCATATTTCTTATTCTTGTCCTTAATTCAGAGAGGATGCCATATTAATTCATACAAATTACGATGTACCATGCCATGAAATTGTAAGATAAGGGGCACTCAAGTTGTAAAAGCACATGACTCATATGCGCCAAATATTATGTCTTATTAAGAGTTGTCCCTCTCAGTCTGTGGATCACCCTATTGTCCCCTGAAATACTGTTGGGCTGCATTTCCAGGAACTAGCAACAGGTCTAGAACTCCGAATTCTCAATTGACTTTAATGTTCTAAAGGTGATGGGGAAGAGTCAGAGTGGGACTTTGTCTCCCTGGTGCCTTCTTAATCTATCAAGGCTTAATGCTCTGTGAGAAGGAGTGGTCCCAGATACTTACCGCATGGGGGTAGTTCAGTATGTGGCTGGAAGGGAAAGTTATAATGAATCAGAGGCTATGGTTCTTCCAGTTGCCTTGCCGCTGGCCCCCATCATCTCATTCAGACAAGCGTGGGGACTCTTTGTCCACATGATGTTTCCCATGGATGGAGGGAAGGCCCCAAAGGTATGTGCCAAGGAAGACTAAATGTTTACCGATGGTAGGTATCTGAAGCCCTCAGAACATCAACTTTCGAAGACTTGCCTTAACAATCTGTAAGTAAACAGTATGCTACCCATCAGCACTACTGTGAGAACAGTTAATGCAGGTGACAAGGAAGACAATCTTAGTCCTAATCTTTTATTTCATGAAGGAAACTTCTCAGAAAAATAAGAAAGCAGATAGAAGATGTTTTAGATGTCTGGATGTCTAGATGTCTTAGTACTTTTCAATTTGCTATAAAAACAAACATTTAGGGTGCTAATAACTGAATGTATCAGATTACATATTTGTTTAGGTATAGTGGTTTTTTAATTAAAAAAAATGTTTTGCTTATTTTATTTTGGCTGGATTGAACCTTTGCTGCAGCATAGTCTCAGTAGTTGCTGCACATGGGCTTAGTTGCCCCAGGGCATGAGGGATCTTAGTTCGCTGACCAGGGATGGAACCCGTGTCTCTTGCATCAGAAGGTAGATTCTTAACCACTGGACCACCAGAGAAATCCAGGTTTAATGTTTTTGCCATTGAAATTAAATTAAAATGTGTTCTGCATTTTGGAAGGATGAAGGGACTAGAACTCTATATGTTGCTTCATTTCTGAAACGGTTAAAGCATTGCCCTGGATTCTAAAACCAGGACTGTGGCTTGGAAACAATCTTTGATATTATCTGAAAATCTTCAAAACAAAATGCAAGTGTGGCCGTATTTTTTTTTTTTCTTCTAGCTGATCTGCCATATGCTTGTTTTAGGTGTCTGTCTGATTGCACTCAGATGTGGGTAAGTGGTGGGGAGGAAAAAATAATGTTTCTTAACTCTGAGGATAAAAAGACCTGAAATTAGATGCACTTCACATACTTTGGTAATCTGCCCCATATTCTGCGCCATGATGTGGGATATATATTGCTAATTCGGTGATTATTTCTTTCGGGGAAAACGAACTTTGAAAAAAGCACAGTTACAGATAAGTGACAACTTCTGTGC
The DNA here is from genome assembly GCF_029378745.1 of Bos indicus. NCBI lineage: Eukaryota > Metazoa > Chordata > Mammalia > Artiodactyla > Bovidae > Bos > Bos indicus. The sequence goes on from NC_091779.1 coordinate 38,278,717, forward strand.
TCTATGAAGAGAACCTGATGATACTGCTTGGTGAAGATGTCAAGGGGATTTAATCAGTTATGGAGCCTACCCTTCAGAGCGATTGATTTTGGGAATCCCAAATCACATCATCTCTGGTCATTATTGACATATCAATCATCACTATGATGTTTTCTTTTTTTCTGCTGGAAGCAACCAAACTGGAAAGTACCATGTAAACATCAGCGAGCTAAGAAAAGCTTCTTGAACATTCATATGAAAGTCATTTTGAAGTAATTAAGACAAGAAGACCAAGTTCTAAGTATATCAGAGACTCCTATTTTATAATTTATTCCTTCTTAGCTAGAGCCTCAGAATGGCATTGTTGGGTTGAAGACTTCTAATACTCCTAATTTTAATAAATGCTGTCAGATCAATTTACAAAAAGTAATTCATGTTTCTTACCAGGATATATTAGAGTCAATATAATGTTTTAAATACTTGCTATTCAATGTGTGATCCAAGGACCAGCAGCCTTGGCATTACCTTAAAAGTTGTTAGAAGTGCAGAATCTTAGCCCTACTCAAGTCTGACTCAGTCAGAATCTGCATTGTAATAAGATCCCTGGGTGATTCACATATACTTGACTATTTGAAAATTTCCATTTTTAATCACTTGCAACCTGTGTTAAATTGACAGGGGTTGTATTGATGAAATATCTTCTCTGGAAGGAGAATTAAGAAATTGGTAACGGTAATTGACTCTTGGGTGGGACATTGTGGGACTGGCATAGAGAACTGAGATGGAAACTTGCTCATCACCATACAGTCTCATAAGCTTTGAACTTTTCCATGTGCATGTATTATCTAAATGAAGAATATTTAAGAACACCCTCTTACAAATTTAACGACTACTTTCCACCCACAAATCTCCAGGGACATGGTTGCCCAGTGGTTCCACGTTTATTCCTCACACACTCCTGCTGACTTTGTCATGTTAGTGGCCTCCAGTTTAACAGCATGATGGAAAAGAAAAACTTTCCAAGCCACACAACTTGCTTTTTGAGGATATGAAAATGTAATGATGTCAGCAGGGGTTTATCTGACAAGGGAAACCTCGACAGGGCAGACAGTGAGTCAGTGTCATGGGGGTACCTTTGAACTTTTTCTGTAACATCCCCATAGTCTGAACTGTGATCATCACCCCAGTGTTCATGTTGCAATAGTATACAATTCCCCCACAAGAGAAAATTGCACTTAAAGTGTTGTGACTGATTTAACTTCTTGAAATACAAGAATTCTTGGGTTTATTGTAAATCAGAGAGCTGGAAAGCTGGTTTGGAACATCTCAGTTTCAGAGTTCACACTGGATCTGCTGGCACCTGGATGCCTGCAGGTTTCAAGAAGAATGGGAGGCAGCTTCATCTTGGGAGGTTAGAAATGGACCATCCTCACTGCCCTCTTGGTGCCTGGAATCTTCTTGTGACAAGAATCCCCTTTTCCCTCAATGATCCATTGTATATAGTGCAATGTGTTTTTGGGAAATGTTTCATACAGGCTACAGTGAAAATATATGGAAGTGTTAAACAGACTCTGAAGGTTAAAATAAATCAATCTTTTAAATCTAGTTTCTCCAGATTTTCTCACCTTGTGGGTCTAACTGGCTTTATAATAAGCATGGTAATTTAAAGTTCTCTGGCCCTTGAATACACCTACTCTCAGGACCACCAGCCTCCTGAAAAATGTTGCCCAGGTATTTTGGAGAACTTTTGGGAGGGTGGTGGTGGTTTTTACATATGCTCACAAGTAAACCAGGTGAGCCACCAAAAATTATCCATTTCTTACTTTTCACTGACTTTAGCCCCTTCCTCTGAGCATCACCACTCTTTTCAGGAATTTCTTTCATTTTTTTTTTTGCAGACAGTAAGTCCAGAAGGCTTCCCTCATGGCTTAGTTGGTAAAGAATCTACCTGCAACGTAGGAGACCCCAATTCGATTGCTGGGTCAGGAAGATCCGCTGGAGAAGGGATAGGCTACCCACTCTAGTATTCTGGCCTGGAGAATTCAATGGACTATAGTCCATGGGGTCACAAAGAGTTGGACACAACTGAGTGACTTTCACTTTCACAGTAAGTCCCCTACATATGCACAAATTCTGTTCTGAGAGTGCATTCGTAAGTTCAATTTGTTTGTAAGTTCGACAAAGTTAGCCTGGGTACCCAACTAACACAATTGGCTATATAATTCTGTACTGTAATAAGTTTTAACACTTTTCACACAAACAATACATATATGGAAAACAAACACAAAAAATAAAACATCTTTAATCTTGGAGTATAGTACCTTTAAAAGTACAGTCATATAGTACAACAGTTGGCCTACAGGGACTGGCACACATGTTTGAATCTTTGAAAGTTTGCATCTTTGAAAGTTTGCAACTTGAAGGTTTGTAGGTAGGGAACTTACTGTATCTCCTTTCTTCTAGTGGGCATCTGTCTCCAGATGTATCTGGGACACTGGAGTCCTGGCAAGTGTGGGGAGTGGGAGGGGTTGAGGCTGCAGGGTTTTCTTCTTGAGCAAAGAACTTAGTCTTCTTTCGGTGTTATTCTCCCTTAGAGGCCCTGTGTCCCAGGGTTCTTGTGAAACAGCCCTTTTAGCTTGTCCTTACAGTTCCCTCTGTCTTGAGTTCATGGCCATTTCATTGTTATTGAACCTAGTTTCTCTAGCTCTTTCTATGTTCCAGGTACATTTTTGTCTTAGGATTTTATCTTCTGCCAATGGGTTTCTGCCTCCCAGAAACCCAAGTTTATGTTGGGGTTCCTGCTTTATCCTCAGTGGAAACTCTACGTTTCCTCGTGAGAAACAATGGTTTATTACCAGGACCTTTCTGGGATTTGGCTCTATCCTCAGTAGAAACTCTAAGTATCCTCATGAGAAACAATGGTTTATTACCAGGACCTTTCTGGGATTTGGCATCTAAATAAGAGGTTTCCATGGCCAAACAGATGCCACCTACTCCATTCTCTAGGAGCTTCTGGGATAGGGGGCCATCCAGCTGTTCAGTTCTGGGTTCCATGGGAAGGCCAGTTCTTCCTACTCTTCAGCCACTTCTCTTGCCCTCTCTAGCATGGAAGTGGCGATGTTCCATCCTGTGTGGGAGAGAACTGCCTCACTGCCTCACAGAGAAGCTCAGGGAGAAGAGATTGTGCTCTGTCCTCCGGGCCCATGGTGCTTCAGAGCTGCTGCTGCATGTTCAGCTCAGTGGTGGGGATGTTTGGTGTTGGTGGGTGGATGCGTGGGTGCTGGGGTGGAGGTGAGGAACCAGAGGATGGGAGGAGAATGGGGGAGTACCTTTGCCCACAGCGCCCCTAAAATTCATAATGAGCTTTTCAAAGCATAAGTTTTATTTTTATACAGTATTATTTAATTTCCTCAAAGAGTGAAGGTGGTGGCAATAAAAGGGGACAGGCTGACATGGTGGGCATGGAGAATACCTCTGACCCTGCTCTTCTGTCTTTGGGAATTTCTGTGAAAAGAAGGGGGTGCCTTACAAAGTGAGTCTGCAGCCAGTTTCAGGAGAGACCCACAAGCTGTGGTTTCCGGAACGACAGTGTGATCACAATTGATACCTGCATTGTAGTAATCACCACTTCAGTGGCCTTGCCTGTTCCTAGACATAGGGGGAGGGGTGGCGACAGGAAGCGGTATTGGTTCTTCCATCTAGATTTAGTCTTGCAGGTGAAGTTGAGAGTTAGGTAAGAGGTGCATGACTAAACCACCCCCTAATCAAAAGAACCTGTGGGCAAATGCTGGGGAGGATGGCTGGAGGCTTTGTGTGCTTCTTCTCAGGCCTGCCCTAGTTCACCACCTCCAGGTCTCGTCAAGGCTCAGCCTCATCTATCTCATGCATGTTTCTCTTCCACCATTCCATGTCTAGCATGGATAGGAGATGCAGGCAATAAGAAGATGGGCTGCAGAGAGGGTTGTACCTCTGATTGCGGTCTAACCCTGCATGCCTAGCTCAGGACTTGCAGAAGGACCAGCTGGAGAACCTTGGTCACTTACTGTCTTCCTCCTTCAGATTATTTTATCTTTTCATCCACATGGTTGGAGTGTCCACACAAGCTGGGTGGGACTGTGTCAAGGCGGCTGTGTATGGTTGGGCAGTTTCTGCACTGTGAAAATGCAACCAGCTGAGAGAGAATGGGGCCTGGGCTCTATTAGCCCTGAACTAGGCCTGCCATGAAGCTGTGTCAGGCTGCAGGAAGGGATGTCTCCTGCATGGTGCCTGGTGGAGAGTCAGATGAAGGTGCTGTCACGAGTTAGTGGTGGCCCTGGGTGTAGGGTTTAATGGAAACTGTGAAGCGTTGAGTTTGGCAGCAACCTCCATTCTTGCTGCCACAACCAATCCTCTGATGCGCTTGAAGAGACTACCTCTAGGAATTCTGATGGTGGAAAGCTGAGGCCACGGACCACACACATGGCTCACGAGGGTAATCATTTAGCTTATACAAAATTGGCCCACACAATGTTTTAAACTATTTGAATTAACAGTCAATATTTATAATGCAAGAGATTTTGCATTCGGATCGGAATTCCTGCCTTCCCATGGCACAGCCAGGGGGCATGTGGTTGCAGGCAGTTAGGGTGTGACCATCCTCACCGTGCCCCGTGGGCTCTCCAGCACTGAGGATGAGACTTCACTGATGCTTATTATAGTACTTGTGCTCTGTTTCCTTGTAGTAGAATTAAGAGACAAGTGAAATCTACCCTGGGCTGTCTTTGAAAAGCGGGAACATTAAAGGTAGACTAAGAAGCCACTTTCAAAAAATTCTGTTGACGTACTTTTTAGATACCTGCCAAGTCCCTCGGGCATTTGTGATTGCACCCTGCACTGTCATGTGAAATCATCTCATAAACACATAATAAAAAAATTGGAGAAGTTCCCCGAAAGCCCATGCTCCTTCACTGGGCTGTTACATTAAGCGCCTAGGCCAACAGAAGCAGCTTGGCTTATCATGACTCCTCTTCAGTGGAGTTTAGGTTGGGAGGTGTGTTTGGGGGATTTACCTGTCGCTCTGATGGCAGTTGGATGGCATCACCGACCGGATGCACGTGAGTTTGAGCAAGCTCTGGGAGTTGCTGATGGACAGGGAAGCTTGGCATGCTGCAGTCCATGGAGTTGCAGAGTCAGACACAACTGAGTGACTGAACTGAGCTGACCCGTCCCTCTGCCCTCAGTGTTTGTCAGAATGGAGGGTTTTCACCCTCTTGCTGAGCTGCGGGGCTAGCTGATGAGTGGAACACACAAGTCCAGGTCAAGTGTCAGATAGAAAGATACTGTGGTCAGAAATATGGAATCTAAATGGTGGGGCGGGGAAGGACAGAGAAAATTCAAACACAGGCAAGACAAGCCAGGTGGCCACAAAAAAGTCAGGTATCTAGGTCAATGGTGTCAGATTTCATAAGCCAAGTCCCCTGATGGCCAAGTTCTGTTTGTAGGGAGGTGATGCTCAAAGGGCAGAGGGCTGAAGAGACCAGTTCTTAGCTGAGGGGACCACTGGGAATTTGACACCCGTGTTCATACCTTGTGTTGCCTCTACCCGACCCACACATGGCAGAAAAGTAGTGTGGTCCAAGGGTCAAGGGCAAAGACCCTGAAAACTGATTCCTTCCCTGCCAGGTAGGAATCCTAGCCTCTTAGCAATGCAAGTTCTGTGAGCTCCTTCCCCTCTTTGCCCTTTATTTCTCCTGTTTTATAATGAGGATAGGTACATATCTATTTTATAAGGTTACCTATAGAAGAGAATTGAGTTAATTCTTAGAAAGTGCTTAGAAGAGTGGCTGGCACATGTCAAATACCCAAGAAGTACTTATTACTACCAGCTTGCTGTCTTTCCCACCTACCTTAGGAAAATGCAATATTCAGAAACATGGTTATCAGCTTGGAGGAAGTCACGCTCTGAAAGAAATGAGAGCAGCGTATATTTAGAGTCACTCCATTCAGAAAGGAGATGTGAAGTTCTCCTGGAGAGTGAGAAGTTAGGAGATGGCTTCCTATTTGGGGCACTCTTCCTGCAGACACTTGTGCAAGGAGCCTGGTGGCAAAGCCTCTCCTTGATTTACAGGAGCTTTACCATGAAAGGGGCTCAAACGGTGGCAACATGGGTGGGAGAAGACTCAGCCCTCGCCTGCGGGAGGGCATGGCTCGGTTTGCCCTATGCAGAGCACAAGGATGCTGTGGTTTCAGCCTGGTTTGTGGGGGCACAGCCAGGTGAAGCTGCTTCAGACAGAGCTCAGTGTTGCTGTCTCCCTGCGGTTAGCATGAAGTGAGCAAAGACACAACTGCCTGTGCTTGGTGCTCAAGAGCTCGGGGTGCTGCTTTGAGCCCTGTGCGGCCCTTCTGGGGCTTTGAACTGTGGCCACAAGACGCTAGTGGCATCTTTTTCCAGATTTGTTTTGACGCTCACTCAAAAACAAGATTTCACTCTGTCCTTCTGACAAGAATCTGACAGGGAGTGTGCTTGTAGATTTGTTTAGCCTGGCGCAACAGACTCTCTGGTGATGCCTTGAGCAATGGAGGATGCTCTACGTCTATGCGCAGAAAACTTTGGAGGCAGAAGAAGCTGTTCCAACAGGCAATGTAAATTTGTTAGTAAGTCCAGTTTGCCAGCAAAGTAGAAGAGGAGACAGAATAAGGTGCAAAAGGTGTTGGATGTAGGAAGTCTTTTGTTTAGAGAAAAAAAGGAGTAGGAATGGGGGAGGGGCCTGAAGGAGCCCAGATGGCGGGGGTTGCTGGGCTGATGTGCTTGGAGTTAGACTAGGCTCCCAGTGCTAAAAGGAGCTGACTGTAATAGAAGTCCTGGCTCTCATTAGTTTCCAGAGTCCTTCGGCCTCTAGCAGATGTACCCTGATGTCAGGCAGCCTCCCTTCTCCAGAGCTGCAGGGGGCCACTTGAAGAGGAAAGTGAGCCTCCTATTACACACACACACACACACACACACACACACACACACACACACACACAAATAATACTGACAAGATGAAATAGGTTCTCTCCACAGATCTAGAATATGGAGCATATAAGATTATAGGAGGGCTTCCTAGGTGGTGCAATGGTCCAGAATCCACCTGCCAATGCAGAAGGTCCAAGAGATGTGAATTCGATCCCTGGGTCTGGAAGATACCCTGGAGGAGGAAAATGGCAACCTAGTCAAGTATTTTTGCCTGGAGAAAGGAGCCTGGTGGGCTACTGTCCATGGGGTCGCCAAGAGTCAGACATGACTGAGCATGCATCCAAGCAAGATTATGGGAATATCTTTACTGTAAAAAGTTACTCTCCACTTGCTAGAATTTCTGTTAAAGGAGACATTCCTTGTCATTCATTAATCCGTTTCATATTTATTGAGTATCTAATATTTATTATCTCATATTAATAAGTATGAGAAATGTTGAGGGAAGCTGTGTAAAATTGAGTAGAAAAAGATGATAAGCATAGAGAGATAGAATCAGACTCTAAATAACATCCTAAGAAGTGTGGAATAACATCGCAGAGAAGGCGATGGCACCCCACTCCAGTACTCTTGCCTGGAAAATCCCATGTATGGAGGAGCCTGGTGGGCTGCAGTCCATGGGGTCGATAAGAGTGGGACACGACTGAGCAACTTCACTTTCACTTTTCACTTTCATGCATTGGAGAAGGAAATGGCAACCCACTCCAGTGTTCTTGCCTGGAGAATCTCAGGGATGGGGGAGCCTGCTGGGCTGCCATCTATGGGGTCGCACAGAGTCGGACACGACTGAAGCAACTTAGCAAGCAAGTAAGGAGTCAGGGGGAAGGTTTTTCAGCAAAAATGAGATGTGCTTAAGTAAGGATTCAGGAAGATTATTTTGGGAATTATGTAGAGGCTGGTTTGAATGATGGAGGCTTTGGGAGAAGATATGAAAATAGGGGGTCAAATGAATGCTATTTCTAGAGTCTAGAAGAATGATTTGGAGGGATTTTGAAATAGGGTGGTGAGTGGGCATTGAAAGGAAAGGAGAGATGTGAGAGATGTTTGTAAGAAGTGATAGGTAGCGGGAGGAGAATGAGAAGGGAAGGATGGAGCCCCAGTTCTGAGAATGGGAGTCATCCTTCTGGGAGATGGAAATTGGGGTAGTACAGCTGAGGACCTGATTCAGTAGAAAGAGAATTGCAGTCAGGGTAGGTCAAAGGGGTCAAATTCTAAGTTCCTGTCACAGCCGTCAACTTCCCTGCTTCTTGGTGCCCTTCATCTGCCAACACTTCTTGTAATACGGAGCTTGTAGTTTCTCATTGTCAGCTGCAATCTGCCACTAGTATTGACCCATCCTGGGGACCACAGAAAAGCTACCTCAGCTGGACAGCTTTTCAAATAGTTTGGAGATGGCTCCTTTGTCCCTTACATTGGAAGCTTTTCTACTTAAGGCTAAAGCTATAGGGCTTTGAATTTCCTCCCTTCTGAGCATATGTATCAGTTCCTCTGCACAAATAAATGGTGCATGTATTCAAGTGTGTGGCTACAAACTCTACACAGAATTGCAGGTGAGGTCTAACCAGATCTGATCAGAGGAAAATCAGCATCTGCCTTCCTACCACTGATGCTCTGTGGACACCAGATTATTTGGGGGACTCATCACACAGCAAATTAGATTCAATTTACTTTGACTAAAAACCTTCTGCTTTTTATTTTTAAACACTGATAGGTCATACTTCCTCTATCTTGGGCTTGTGCAATTGGATGTTTGTACTCCAGTTGAGCAAACTAGGTAAGACAATGGCTTTGGGGGTTCTTACTGGGTTCCTAATCTATAATTTACAAGCTTGTGACTTTGGGAAAGTTATAGGATCTCTCTAGCTGTTATTTTCATTATGTATAAATGTCCATCTTAAGAGTACTTACTTCACAGTTATGAGACTAAGTAAGATATTGCCTGTAAAGCATTCATCACTGTGCCTGACTCACAGAAAATTTTCAATAATAATATTAGCCATTATTATCTATTGTTACCATTATTGATCTTCTAATTTTGTTATTGGCTCCTCTTTTTCTTATTAAACATGTATGTGTGTGGGTATGCTCAGTCACGTCCTACTCTTTGCAACTCTTTGGACTATAGCCTGCCGGGCTACTCTGTCCGTGGGATTTTTCAGGCAAGGTTACTGGAGTGGGTTGCCATGGCCTTCTCCAGGGGAGCTTCCTGACCCAGGGATCAAACTCACATCTCCTGTATTTTAGGCAGATTCTTCACCCACTGAGCCATCAAGGAAGCGTATTAAGCATTATTTAACTCAAATTTCTTCAAACATTGTGCCAACCACAAGTATAATTCATATGAATTCTCTCTCTCTTTGATTTCTTTGTTGAAGGTTTGTATCACAGAAGTGAGTAAGACAGACATGGTCAGTTTCTCCTGTATCTAACTAGTCCCAGTCCACTGAGGGAGAGGGAAAATGAATAATTCACGTTATGAATCTTCTGTGTTCACTAAACTCACTCCACCATCACACATTCACTTGTCATTCAGTCCTTATTTGTTTGCCTTGTTCCCAAGGATATCATGAAGATGTCACGGATAACCCTGTAAAATGCCACATTCTTATCCAGAGGAGAGCAACTAGGATAAGACTCAGATTCATCTCATAGGAGCAAGAGTTGGAGGACAGAGTATTATTTAGAGCCAAAAAAGAGGAGATAGTATAAATGTAGATACTGAAGAGGGTGACAGTTTGGTGGGTGAGTTGGATGAGGATGGAGAGAAGGTGGGCCTGGGTGGCATGAGCATCCAAGGAGGCCAGTCTTATGTTGGCAGGAAATGATCCTGGAAGTAGCTATTTCAGGCCATGCCAATACCTCCTTGACCTATAATTTGTAAGAAATGGTAGTCCCCTTTCATGTTTTTCCCATTAATTAATCTAAAATACCAATTTTTTGTAAAGAGAAGGGAATGGATCTTTGAAATAAGTGGACATGGACAGCTAGGCAAGAAAGAGGAAGCTATCCAATCAGGGGAAGAAAGAGAATAGAAACTATGGTTAAGTAGTGCACTTCCCCAGCTTCTCTGCCATCATTCATGTTAGATGTGTGGAAACCAATGGAAGTGGTGAAGGAGGCATTTTATGCTTCTACCATAGGTTAACAGTCATTCTGCTTCCTTTACCATCTTTTGCCCAGCTGATCCCTTCACTGAGATATCACTAGTGCAATATTTATTTTAGAAGAGAACAGCATCAGCCTCCCTTCCTTTTCATAGGAAATGCTATAACATTATTTTTTTAGACAGTTTTAAAATGGGTGATCCCTGGATTTTGTCATCTAACTTACAGCAAAAGTGCAGTGATGTACATCAGAACCATTGTCTGGTAGAAAGGTTGGCTCAGCTGTTCATCATGTGACAGATGGCTTCTTAAAGGCTGGCTTTTCAAGACTGGTGTTTGGGTTGAATGTCCAGAGTCCTGAAATGGACAGCCTCCTTTGGGAGATTTAAAATCAAATGAACTCTTTAGTTTTGAATTAGATGAGGACTTGCAGGGGAGCACAGGTTCTATCATGGGAGAGGGCAGACGAAACACCAGGGCAGATGAAAAACCATGAGTTTCCAAGGAGGGAGAGTGAAGAGCCTTACTGCCTCAGGGTCCCGAGACCAGGACACATTATGTCACCTTTTAAGTGGACAATATCCTTGTACTATATGGTAGGATTACATTGGAAACCATCTTCTAACACCTTGACAACAGAATACAAGAGCATATGTTAGAGATGAATTTAATAGGGTTATGTGAAAATACCTGTACTTTAGTTTTTTTTTTTTAAATGTGGGCTCTGTTAAGATAAGTGAAAAGGTGATTAAAGCACATGAAACAAGGACTTAGAAGTTTTAGTTACTTGTAAATTTAAGTCATCAGTTTCTTTTGGTCATCACAGACTCCTGGCGTGTGTGTGTGTGTGTGTGTGAGTATGTGTGAGTGTGTGTGTGTGTGAGTATGAGTGTGAGTGTGTGTATGTGTGTGTGTGTGTGTGCACGTGCACATCCATACACAATGGGTTTGACACTCTGGGGTGGATTAAGAGGGATGCCATGGTGGTGTATCCAGAAGAGAGCAACCCAGATCAGAGACTTCAGAGACACCTCAGGAAAGCAATAGCTGGGGAACATGGTGATGTGGAAGGCAAAAGCGATACCAGATGGTTTGAAGATGGTTGGGCATTCACTAGAATTATGAGACCTGAAAGGCCCTCGGGGAGAAGAACTCCTGGAACATTCTGGCAGAATCCCATGCAGCCTCTGGTTTGAGTGTGGAGTTCCGCCCTTGCCTGCTCTGGAACCTGCACAATGCAAGAGCTCTGTTTACATTCATCTCTAGGTCATCTTCCTCCCCCAGGTCCGCTCAATCCCGATGATGATCGGAGTCTCACATGGCGGCAAATGCCAACCTGGGAGACCTTTGTGGGGGTTGCTCTCCCACTGTTTAGATGAGATAATGGGCCTCAGGAGGGGAATTCTGCCATTTCCTCCTTCACACTGTGCAAGAACATTATTACGGCAAGAAATTATAAGGAAATAAACAAGGAATTGCTACAGAGCCATTGTCTCTGCTTTTCATTTCTTTCCATTGCCATATAATGTTGCCTTGTCTAGTTCAATCTTTAATAAAAAGTGGATTAGTTGACTGCCTGCATCCTTGTCACAATATGTTATTTGTTTGAATCCTATTTGCGGATACTCTTCCATTTCCTTCTCTAGAATAACTAGAACTACATTTGAACCAACTAAATTGAAATTGTGAAATCTTTAGCTGGGTTTCCTCTCCACCTCCCAATCTTCTGTATCACCACCCCTACCCCCATAATCCTGAAGGCAAGGGTTCTGGGAATGGAACTGACAAGAAGCAGATTTAGGCAATGTGTCACTCTCCAGAAATAGAATACCATTCTCACTGGTAATTGAAATCGTCTTTGAATCACTCAGTTTTAGTGACCAGTCAAGATGTGATCTGCCTACACATTCTGCACAAGTGTATTCTAATGCAACTTAAAGTTGGCTATGCTTTTAGTCTTAGGTTCGGGAACATAGCAATAAAGAAAATTCACAACATCCCTGATTTCATGGAACTTAAACCTAGTGGAGTGATAGACAAACAAGAGTAAACATACAATTTATCAGTTGTTGATAAGCGCAATGGAAAAAAAAATTAAAGTGGGTTTGAGATGTATGGGGATGGTAGGTTATTTCTATTTTGTATTATGTGTTGAGGGAAGGCCTTACTGACAAAGTGTCATTTGAACAAAGGCCTGAAGGAAACTGGGACAAGCCATGAAGATATTTGGGAGAAAATCACTCCAGGCAGAGAGAAAAGCAAGTGCAAAGGCCTTGAGGTAGGCATGTGTCCTCTGTGTTCCAAAATAAACAATGCATACTTGTTGCTTATGAAGAGTGAGCTGCGGGGAGAATAGTGGGAAATGAGATCAGAGAGGCAGCAAGGGGTAAGATCCAGGTGAGGACCTGGATGAACCTCTGCACGACATGGGACTCTAATAGAAGGTTAGAGCAATGGGGTGACTTGAAGGCTCCCTCTCCTTGGCTTGGATATGTTGAGTCTGTGATGATGATAAGCCATCCAGGTGGTAATCAAGTCCACAGCAAACTTCTCTCTAGAAGTTTGGATTTCGGGGAAAGAAGATGGGAATAGAAATTTCAACTTTGGCCTCATAAAGTCTTGGAAAAGGATGAGTCTTCCAGGAATCGGCTGTGGATAGAGGAGGCTGAGTGCTGGGGCCTTCAACTCTTAGGGGCTGAATAGAAGAGGTGTGTGTGAGGTCCAGCAAAGATTCTCAGAAGAAGTAGCCAGTGAGGGGACCCAGAAGGGTTTCAAAGAGGCACAGCCACTGAAAAGAGCATTATTGTTCACTTTGCGGAAATATGGATGGACCTGGAGAAGGCAATGGCACCCCACTCCAGTACTCTTGCCTGGAAAATCCCATGGACGGAAGAGCCTGGTAGGCTCCAGTCCATGGGGTCGCTAAGAGTCAGACACGACTGAGCAACTTCCCTTTCACTTTTCACTTTCTTGCATTGGAGAAGGAAATGGCGGCCCACTCCAGTGTTCTTGCCTGGAGAATCCCAGGGATGGGGGAGCCTAGTGGGCTGCCGTCTATGGGGTCGCACAGAGTCAGACACGACTGAAGTGACTTAGCAGCAGCAGCAGAGGTTGTCACACTGAGTGAAGTAAGTCAGACAGAGAAGGAGAAATACTGTATGACGTCTGTTATATGTGGAATCTAAAAGAAATGATACAAATGAACTTATTTACAAAACAGAAACGGGCTTGCAGACTTAGAGAACAGACTTATGGTTGCCAGAGGGGAAGGGATAGTTAGGGAGTTTGGGATGGACATGTACACACTGCTATGCTTAATGGATAACCAACATGGTCCTTCTGTATGGCACAGGGAACACTGCTCGATGTGGCAGCCTGGATAGGAGGGGACTTTGGGGGAGAATAGATATATGTGTGTGTGTGGCTGAGTCCCTTTGCTGTCCACCTGAAACTGTCACAACATTGTTAATGGCTATATATTAATAAAATAAAAAGCTAAAAAATACAACAAAACAAAATCACTTTCTTGAGATAAGTATCACTGAATTAGATTCACTCATTTACACAAGTAAAGACTATCATTGTACATCAATCTCTACAAGACACATATTCTATTAATTAAGGACTATGCATAGACAACAGGATCGTGACTATACCAGCAGCTGAGACAACAGCCTTTTCTTTGACTGGTGAGACACACCTTGGGATTTTACGGAGCAAGAACTATTAATACAAACTGTATGAAGCCATGCTGCCCTGATTTGAGCTTTGGGAGAATTTTTAATGTATTTGCCTAATGCAGATACTTCTCACAGGGACACATCATGACGTAAGTGCTTGTTTACTTTTGAAAATACTGTTTTGGTGTCTTCTGTTTTCAGAATCACTTCAGAATGCATTCCTTCTTACTTTGGATTTTGGCTCAGAAATTTAAGGTTTATTACAGAATATTCTTTGAATTAAGGAAGGAGGACTCCCTTTACAGTGCCCCTCATAGGCTGGTAGGGGCCATTTCTTCACTTACAATGACAATGTATACAACAAACACCATGTTTACATGGGTTGTTTGGAAGATTCATTGCCACTCCTGTGCCTTCATTTCTTTTCCTCTGTAAGTCTTGAAGGAGACCTCTCTTCATCACTTCCTTGTACATGCTCACTCCTTTGGAGAATTATCTTAACATCCTAAGAGAAGAGATTCAAAGAGAAGTTACAACTCTTAATAAATGAATTAGAAGTAATGATTATTAATAATATGGGTTTCAATATGTGGCAGGATTAAACAGTGAGTTTTTATTTTTTCCTTTGAGAAAATTGTTCTCTAGTGTGAATCCTGCCTTGCAACTTATTAATTTTGCCAATGGAAAGATATCAAAGATCTTAGAGACTTCATTTCCCCATCTAGTAAGATCTAATAATAGAGATGTCTTATTAGATTAATTAGATAACATTTGTAAAAGCAATTACACAGTTCTTGTTTAGTTGCTAAGTCATGTGTGACTCCTTTGTGACCCCCTGGACTGTAGCCCACCAGGCTCTTCTGTCCATGAAATTCTCCAGGCAAAAATACTGGAGTGGGTTGCCATTTCCTTCTCCGGCAATTACACAGAGTTTGGCACAAAACGGGCAAGGCAAAACATTATTTCCCTATTAATCAATAAAAAACAATACTCATCTTCTATTAAAGGAAAATTCTAATGCTAAATTAATCATGTTTACAGATTTGTAGACTTTTAGAACAGCAGATTATTTTGAGGCAGGGAATTATCCCGTTTTTTTTTTTTTTTAATATTAGGGATAGAATGATCTGTTTTTTGTCCACTTAAAATATCCAACTATGCTACATTTTAAATCACAGATGTTTATAAAATAAATTTAAGATATTATCACAATGTATTAATAGAAGGGGTTCAGTTCAGTTCAGTCGCTCAGTCGTGTCCAACTCTTTGCGACCCCGTGAATCGCAGCACGCCAGGCATCCCTGTCCGTCACCAACTCCCGGAGTTCACTCAAACTCATGTCCATCGAGTCGATGATGCCACCCAGCCATCTCATCTTCTGTCGTCCCCTTCTCCTCCTGCCCCCAATCCCTCCCAGCATCAGGGTCTTTTCCAGTGAGTCAACTCTTCGCATGAGGTGGCCAAAGTACTGGAGTTTCAGCTTTAGCATCAGTCTTTCCAAAGAACACCCAGGACTGATGGACTGGTTGGATCTCCTTGCAGTCCAAGGGACTCTCAAGAGTCTTCTCCAACACCACAGTTCAAAAGCATCAATTCTTCGGCGCTCAGCTTTCTTCCCAGTCCAATTCTCACATCCATACATGACCACTGGAAAAACCATAGCCTTGACTAGACGGACCTTTGTTGGCAAAGTAATGTCTCTGTTTTTCAATATGCTATCTAGGTTGGTCATAACTTTCCTTCCAAGGAGTAAGTGTCTTTTAATTTCATGGCTGCAGTCATCATCTGTAGTGATTTTGGAGCCTAGAAAAATAAAGTCTGACACTGTTTCCACTGTTCCCCCATCTATTTCCCATGAAGTGATGGGACCAGATGCCATGATCTTAGTTTTCTGAATAGAAGGGGTACTAGCTAGCATAAGGCGAAAATGTAAAATTACATTTATTCAGTTTCCAGGTTTTTTTTTTTTTTTTTAGGGAACTATTCAAGAATATAAGTTTCTTTACTTCAGAGCTGAGTTCCAAAAGTTTCTATTTGATTGTAGTCATTTTACTCATGAAAACATGAATTAGTTCGGCATCTGAACAGAGCCCTGCTGAGTGACACCCACATGGCTGTATCAGTCACTGCCAGGAAACATAGTGAATCATTTTCTTGAAGGAGCTTGTTCTTTAAAAATATAGATCTCCCACAGCTGAAGGGCAATCTTGGGCAAGTTAAGTGAAAAATAACAGCTGCTTGCCATTGACCTTTCTCGTCCTACCCTCCACAGTACTTACTGACAGGTCTTCTTTGCAGAGAATATTATTTGTAACAGCTATTGCTGACTAGTGACTATTTACTTGGGGATTAAGGAATGAGTTGACCTGTGATTATTTGACACTCCATAGCATGGGGGAAAATTATAAGCTCTAGATATTTCAATCAGTCTTGGCTAGATTTATGGCTGAAATCAAGGGCCATAATTTTAAGTAACAGTGGAGAAAAGGCTGAGAGAGTCTAGAAATGTTTGGCATGGGTGCCTCGAAAATGCAAAGCGCTGAAGCAGCCATTGTATTTTGTTATAAACATAATAGAGGCGGTTGGAGTGTATCTTAAAGTCAGATACCTTGAAGACTGTGTCCCCTCCAGGTACATTTATATTTATAGGTCCTTTGCCCTCATGTACTCAGGTCCTGACTCATTTGTTTCTAAGAAATTCTCCTGTGACATTCTGACTTTAACACTGAAAGATTTATTTTTATCTCCTAGTGAATGGAACCCTTGATATTAAGGCTATCTGCTGGATGTACAGGTTTTGTTAAAAGAGACTCACATTTTATGCAGCATATGTGTGCATCACTAGAAACTACCTTTGGTGAGTTGGTGCAGAAAATCCAATGTCCACTTACACGCGTAAATCTACTTATTGGAGGAAATTGACTTTCTTCACTAACCACCCAGTGACGGTGTCCTCAATGATCTTATTATATTTAAGCAAAGCATTTTCTTAAGAATTTAGGAACCTTCCTTGAAAATAACCTCTCTATATAAAAATCTGTGAAAGAAGAAGTTAAATAAATGAGCTTGAGTTGAATAACTATAAAATCCAAAACAAAATATGGATCTTCTGAGTTGTATTTGACCACATGTGGATTCCTGGGACTTTGGTTTGGACCCCTTGTCATCATGACACTCTGCAGTGAAAGTCTCCTTTCTTTCCAGAGAGCAGACACCGAACTTGGCAGATGAAATGCCGGCTTTTAGTTCACCTGTGAATATTTTGCATGGGTCAGAATTATTTCTTATGCACTGCAACCACCAAGAGGCCGGCAGTAATAATAATAGTAATAAACATTACTCTGTAGTGTTAGTCACTCAGTTGTGTCTGATTCTTTGCCATCCCATGGGCTATAGCCTGCCAGGCTCCTCTGTCCATGGAATTCTCCAGGCAAGAATACTGGAGTGATCCAGGGGATCTTCCTGACCCAGGAATCAAACCAGGTCTCCTGCATTGCAGGCAGATTCTTTACCATCTGAGCCACCAGGGAAGCCCCTACTATGTAGTGAGGGCTTTCTGTCTACCAAGTACGGAGCTGAGCACTTTGTATGGCTTAAGTCATTTACTCTGTACAAGGACCTTGAGAGGCATGTTTGAGAATTAACCGTATTTTACAGAGAAACCAAGGCACCACGGGGTCACTTGCCCAAGGTCACACAGTAGCTATGAACCCAATCAACATGGCTCCTGAGTCTGCTCTCCTAACCACAAAGCCAGGCCACCTCTCCACAGGAGCAAAAAATAACACGTATCAAAATAATTACCCAAACTGGTCTTTTTCATATGTATTTTAAAATGTTTGCTAGTTCCAAACACGAATCTTGTAAACACAGGGCTGTTGGGTGACAACCTTTACTTCCCACTGTTTATAACAGCAAACAACATTTTAACCCGAAAAACCACACTCTAGTTTTTGCTCTACTTATCTTGAAAGATCTTCAAACAACATCACTGTGGTTAAAGTTCATTTTAAAAATGTGATCTATTTACTTGCACATGGATATCTGGAGCAAAAAAATTGATGACAGGATGAGAGTGTTAGTAACTAAGTCTTCAGAGATTTTTTTTCTTTTCCTTTCTTCCTTTTCTTTATTTGCTTAGTAAAAATGAGAATAGAGCATCTTACTGGAAAGGGAACCTCTTTCCTTTTCAAGCATCACATTTAGGTTTTTCAGGTCAAAGGCTCAATTCTCGTCGGAATGGTGCCCCGACTAGATTCTAGCAGGTGGTTCAATGTCCTCTCTTCAGATTCCAGGGTGGAGTGATGACAGGGAGGAGAGATGAAGGACCAGGACGGGGGAGGTTTGAAGAAGCTGACTTTGCAGAAGCGCCCTGGCAATGAAGGAATGAACCACTGGACAGCTAGACAGACTGACAAGCTCTCTTTCTACTATTAGGGTGTCAGGTGACATTCATACTCTGAAGCTGGAGGTCAGAACAAGCTCCAGCTGTGGGGTGAGGGTGGGGGGAGGGAGGGCAGGTGCTCTCAACCCAAGGGGTCTGTGCACCAAGCAGGATTTGGGGAACGTGAAGAGATCTTTTTGGTCATCAGTGCATCAAGGTGCTCCCGGAATATAGTGAGCAGCAATTCAGAATGTCAGACGTTCTGCCATGCCAGAGTCGGTCCTGTGCTATTCAAAATGCCAGGAGTATTTCAGCTGGGGTGCACGCTGATAAAACTCCTTGCTAAATAAGAGAAATGCACAAAGTAATAAGAACCCTGCTGACTCCAGCTTTCCCTGAGGATCAGAATCCATCTTCAGGGGATTGATCTTCGAAGGCAGTCAGTCATCTATTGCGGGAGTTTTTTCTTCAGGAACGTGCCAGATAGAATCGTCTCTGCAAAAGTCAGTAATAGTTAGACATTCTGGCCAGAGTAAAAATGTTCCCCAAATCATCCTGACTTTGCAGGGAGTTCTTCTCCCATAATAGGAGGAAGTGATGGTGGAATCATTTTAGGGTCCTAGTTGTTGTTGGTAAGATAAGGTAAACCCTACTGCACATTATTCTAAGGAGCTGAAAATTATTTTGCTGGTTTAAAATGGGGGGTTTTTTTCCCTGAAATGTGGAACAGAATGTGTAGGATGAAATGCAGTCTAAAGAGATGGGCTTCTGGAACCCACCTCACATAGAATGGTGGTTGCTCAGATGACAGAAAAGGCAGGGATATCCCTCAATTGGTGGACTGCCCCCATCCTGCCTGTGACAACCATGCACCCACTCACCCACCTCTCTCCACCTCTTTGTCTAGTTCTGATGTGTGCTGTTCCCACTAAATCCAGGGTGACACTGATTTATCCTATTCTCATCCTAAGTGGGGAAGAAAGCTGGTCTTTATGAGTGAGAGTAGGAGTGTAAGATGCTAAAAAGGAACCTGTGACATATGGGTTTCATTGTGAAGAGTAGACGTTTGTGGGATGTATGAGACAATTACTTGGAATATTGCCAACCACATATCCAAGTATTTTGGGCCTGTTTAAATAAAGAGACCCAAATAATTTTACAAAGAGGATGGTTAATTGTAAAGATATAATGATGTGATATTGTTAAGAGGGCTTCCCTGGTGGCTCAGTGGTAAAGAAACCATCTGCCAATGCAGGAGACACGCGGGTTCGATCCCTGGGTTGGGCAGATCCTCTGGGGAACCCACTCCAGTACTCATGTCTGGGAAATCCCACGGACAGAGGAGCCTGGTGGGCTACAGTCCATGGGGTCACAAAAGAGTAGGGCATGACTGAGCAACTAAGCAACAACAACAACGATGGTTAGAGATAAGGAAACATTTCAGTTCAGTTCAGTTGCTCAGTGGTGTCCAACTCTTTGCGACTCCATGGACTCCAGTACACCAGGCTTCCCTGTCCATCACCAACTCCCGGAGCTTGCTCAAACTCATGTCCATCAAGTCGGTGATGACATCCAACAATCTCATCCCCTGTCATCCTCTTCCTGCCTTCAATCTTTCCCAGCATGAGGATCTTTTCTGATGAGTCAGCTCTTCACATCAGGTGGCCAAAGTATTAGAGAATTCAGCTTTAGCATCAGTCCTTCCAATGAATATTCAGGACTGATTTCCTTTAGGACTGACTGGTTTGATCTCCTTGCAGTCCAAGGGACTCTCAAGAGTCTTCTCCAATACCACAGTTCAAAAGCATCAATTCTTCAGTGCTCAGCTTTAGATCACTTGCATCTTATCAAAGTGAAAGTGCTTTTATCAAAAACTCAGCTAACTCTCTGTAGTCCAATAAACCATTAGCAGAAGCCAAATAGGGAGACTGCATGCTATTAAGTGTGTGAGGCTTCTGAGAAGGTTGTAGCAACCTGCCACATTCTGAAAGGTGGTCACCCCCAGCCTTCCGTAGCCCTAGCTGTTGGGGACCCGGCACTTGCCAGGTAGATGCACATTCAGCATGTGTGGTTGATGTGCGAGGTGATGGTGTGAGCTCTGAGCCCCAGCTCTTCCTCTCTTCCTTCCTTTATTCTGCTGTCTTGGTCCAGCCTCTCTGGGTTTGGTCCTCAATGTTCCTACCCTGAACAGTTTCTCTGATGGAACCCTTATCCCTTCTTTCAGAAACATGGTCACTGGATGAGTTACAGCAACAATGTGTACTGTGATGAGAGTTTGGTGAATAAATCAGCGCTTGGCTGGGGATCAGGGTCTCCTTTGTTCTCTTGCGCAGGGGGATTCTATTCCCCATGCTCTTCAATCATAGGCCAGGGTCATTCGATGGCTGGAATAATGCAAAACATGAATATAGCCACCCATCCAGCTTTTACTGCCATTTACCTCCAGCCTTCTGTGGTAGACTCAAGGCCTCAGAGTCCTGGTGGAGCAGCTCTATGGTATTATCCCTAATATTGGCAGGCCTATTGGTGGTACTAATCATATTACGCATATACTGGTAGTGCTAACTATCATGGTACCCGTGTACTGATAGTCACTTCTACTCTGCCTGAACTCACTGCCTTGCGGTATTGAGGGCTGGCCTTTTTGGCCTGATGCTGTTACCAGCTTAGCTTCCCGAGACCCTGGTCTAGCCTAGTCCAGCTTCTTCCCTCCTTCTCTTCCTCCACGCTTGTTTTATCCCACCAAGCCCTGAACCTGAATTCAACCACGTTAAGACAATCAAGAAAAACAGTAATGATGAACCTATTTACAGGGAAGAAATGGAGACGCAGACATAGAGAATGGACTTGCGGACACAGTGGGGGAAGGAGAGGGTGGGAGAAATTGAGAAAGTGGCATTGACATATGCATGTGTAGATATGTGTATCATGCGTAGAGTAGATAGCCAGTGGGAAGCTATTATATAACAGACAGCCCAGCCTGGTGCTGTCTGATGACTTAGAGGGGTGGGATGCGAGGGGGGAGGGAGGCTCACAAGGGAAGGGATATACATATATATATATGCATATATATTTATATATTATATATATATAACAATGCAACATTTATAAAGCAATTATCCTCCAATAAAAATAAAATAAAATTATAATGACAATTTTAAAAAAGACTGTATTAGGATCTTTGGGTAATACTCACAGGGATCTTATAATCTGGATAACTTGAAATCAGGTCTTGAATAAAAGGATGCTTCAGAAGGACAGCAACTTCAATTGGCTCTAAGTTCTTGGAACCTAGGTCCTGAAACACTTTTATGAAGTTCTTAAAAAGAAAAAAAAATAAGTTAATTAAATCTATGATCCTGATGATGCTAAAAATGATTTTATTTACTAAAGGAATCATCATAATTTCTACACGTTGAGACATTTCAGGAGAAATTCTACGACCATACACTCAAAATTGATGGAAATTTTCGTGGGTATAGGTTGTCTCTTTAATGAAAGAATCCAACCAACCTCTAAATAAATGTTCTCTAACTTTTGGTGGCTGGCAAATCTGTTAGCGTCCAGTACTTCATTTCCTCCTCGGAACACTTGGAGTAATGTTTGCATGGAAATCATTTCCGTATTTGCATTTTCAGGGATTTCTTCTTCCTTTTCCTCCCCATCCTCTTGTAATTCCCTTTCCTCACTCATAAAGTTGTCCTCAAGTTCAGGATATTCCTCAATGGGACTCATATCAGTAAAGGAAGAGGTCTGTGGAATTAAATAAAGAGAAGATGAAGTCTTTCCAGTAATAGAGATATTTAGAAAACACCAATTTCATCCTGAACTTTTCATGCCTCGAGATGGTAATGCCTACTGGCATGCTGCAGTCCGTGGGGTTGCAGAGAGCTGAACACGACTTAGCTACTGAGCAACAACCGCAGACTAGCTAAACAAAGTCTAAAGATAGAATTTGCTAGACAATAAGACAAGTCTTTCTTCCTTCTCCAACTCAGAAACAACTTCAAGAAGCAGCAAAAGTGGTTACCAACTGGGAAGGGTGGGGGAAGGTAAATTAGGAATTTGTAATTAACACATACACATGAATATATCTATAAAATGGATAACCAATGTCCTACTGTATACTCAATACTTTGTAATAACCTATGAGGGAAATGAATCTGAAAAATATATATGTATGTATAACTGAATCACTTTGCTGTATGCCTGAAATTAACACAGCATTGTAGATCAATTATACTTCAATAAAAAATAACAAAGTAAAAAGAATAAAAAGAAAAGAAGTAGAATATGCTGGCTGCACTGGAAATCATGTCAAAGTTCTAGACCAATTCTGCTGGTACTTGACAGAGGCCTTAGTGTGGGGTGAGTTTTATTTACTTTCATACATGCTTTTGCTTATCACTCTTTCAGATATACAGTGCGTACTTGTACTAAGTCCCCTCAGTCATGTTCCATTCTTGGTGACCCTATGGACTGCAGCCCACCAGGCTCCCCTGTCCATGGGCTTCTCCAGGCAAGAATACTGGGGTGAGCTGCCATTTCCTTCTCTAGGCGATCTCCATCCAGGGATAGAACCTGCATCTCTCCTGCAGTCAGGTTCTTTACCACTAATGCCACCTGGGAAGCCCCAGATACATTGTATTACTCAATAAAAGAACACTGAAATGAATTGTGTGACTTCTGTCAAACTTTTACACATGAATCTAGATTTTGGACAGGATTTGCTTTGGAAACTGCAGTCTAGAGGTTGTGGCGGGTTAATTTCTCAAGTTTGATAAATTCTGAGAAACTTTGGGGCCTTTGTGTGGACACTGGATGTTAAATTCAATGAGGCATTCAGAAAGTAAAATAGAAAACAGATTGAATACAGACAGATTGGGATTCATATTGCTGCTCTTTGAAACTTGGCCAAGAGCCATGAATTTAGATGCTGGCATTCTGAGCATGGGAAAGAGTAAATTGTTTCTGATATCAGAGAAGGCAATGGCACCCCACTCCAGTACTCTTGCTTGGAAAATCCCATGGACGGAGGAGCCTGTTAGGCTGCAGTCCATGGGGTCGCTAAGAGTGGGACACGACTGAGTGACTTCACTTTCACTTTTCACTTTCATGCATTGGAGAAGGAAATGGAAACCCACTCCAGTGTTCTTGCCTGGAGAATCCCAGGGACGGGGGAGCCTGGTGGGCTGCTGTCTATGGGGTCGCACAGAGTCGGACACGACTGAAGTGACTTAGCATAGCATAGCATAGTTTCTTATGTATCAAAAGCCTGAAAAATATTGCCTACCTTTTGACCCAGTAATTACTGATCTAGGAACTGATTCTAAAGAAATATTCATGTGCACCAAGACTTTTGTATACGGATGTTCATTCTGTGTTACTTAACAGCAAAAATAGAAAACCTATGATTCCAACAACAGGGAATGATGATAGTATCGGTCTGTGATGGAATGCTGTGCTGCTGTGAGCATTTTAGCTTAGAATGATAGTGAAAATGACAGTGAGAAAACACTCATGGGATAAGTGCAAAAGGGAACAAAATACAAAAAATAAACACACCAGGGTCCTCATTTCCTTATATATCTAATACTTATTAATGAAAATGAAGAGAAACAGATAAAGAACTGACAGCAGTTACTACCTCTGATTGGTCAAACAGGTGACTACTTTTTACTTTATTTTGTACTTTTCAAGTTCTCTACAGTAGATTTGTATTTATAATATTTATTGTAATAAATGTGTGTGTGTGTTTCTAATGATGAGGTAATAGATATTCAATGATTTGCCATGAAAAAATGAGTGTTTTCAGAATGTTGACTGGCCCGATATCATAGAACACCTGAGGGCTGGTTCTCCTTTATTCTGAGGAAGGAAAAATGCTAATTTAGGCTTAAAATTAGAAGAGGGTGCCATTGCCTGTACATACTCAATTCAGTAGAAGCATTAAGTGCATAGATCATACAAGTTCTTTCCAAACAGCCACTGAAGCCCCATGTGTAAAAACACTATACCAGGGCACAGAATTAAGCCTCCGGTCATTGTAAGCCCCTCTGAAGGATGTGTAGGGGTGGAGGGTGGTCCAATGGATATAGGTTGCATTTGGCCTAGTTCTGTGTGGTTACCTTGCTTTAGTTGAGTTTCTGTATCCTTTGCTAAATTAGAAATTTAATCTAATCTTGAAGTTCTTGGAACTGAACATATCTTTCTATCTACTCTTCCTTGTTTATCTGTCTACCTATCCAATTAGCTTCTTCTCCATTTTAAGCAACTGCAATATTGATTTACTTGGCAGAAATGTGAAACTGACTTTTTTGTCTCTACCTAGGAAGCTTGGGCGAAGTAGGCAATGGCACCCCACTCCAGCACTCTTGCTTGGAAAATCCCGTGGATGGAGGAGCCTGGTAGGCTGCAGTCCATGGGGTCGCTAGGAGTTGGACACAACTGAGTGACTTCACTTTCACTTTTCACTTTCATGCATTGGAGTAAGAAATGGCAACCCACTCCAGTATTCTTGCCTGGAGAATCCCAGGGACGGGGGAGCCTGGTGGGCTGCCGTCTATGGGGTCACACAGAGTTGGACACAACTGAAGCGACTTAGCAGCAGCAGCAGCAGCAGGAAGCTTGGGAATCATCACACTGGCTTCCCATCAATAATCCCCTGGAGAGACAGAACATTGAGTGTGGTGAAAAGAACAGTGTTGAGACATAGAATGTCTTGCTGATAGTATGAAGAATGAATGAATTTCTATTCAGACAGAAACTGTAGGTGAGCACATGATGAACTGGGATGGATGAGCAGGCGATACCAAAATTAAAGAGCAAGAACCTGGTCTCTCTTCATCATTTCTGGAACTAGAGAGGGCCCAAAGTCTCAAACCCTTGATATTGTCATCATGGGATAAATGGATTTTTTAAAATTTTAGCCAAAAAATAACAAATTAAACATCTGAATGAAGAATGTCATTCAAATGGCATTATGTCATTAGGTCTTATTAGGTCAGAAGATATTTTATAAGCATTTGCTAGTTTTGCTCTTTAAGGGGTTGGACAGAATAGATTTAGTGATTCGGTGGGAAGGGAGGGAGTGAAGGGAGGCCAAGATCAGAACCCAAGGAGCCAGCTCAGTCTCCTGGCGGGGCTGCAGGGTGTGCACGGGAGGAGGCGCTCTCCAACAGACTGCGATTGTGGATATGGATGGGTGAACAAAACCAGACACGCCGGTTTGGAGAAAAGCCAGGGCTTCTGAATGAGCAATTATTAGAGGCATCAAAACTCTGTGTGAGTCACATTATTGTCTAAGCAGCAGGCAGACTGTGGGGCTGGCAAGCACTTTGTCACACTCTCAGAGGCAGCCCTTGAGGACTCCCAGCAACATGTCCTTGGAATGGTGCCTGAGTGTGCATTTCTACCATTCAATCTGTTTAGTTCCCCACATCTCAGAGGCAGAACAGAAGGTCAGTCCTCCAGACTAATGTCAACAAAGCATCAAAGAACAGAATGGGAGGATCATTTAAGTTATTTGAACCCCAAGGCCTCAACCCACCTGTCAAGATGCTTTAACAAGACTCTCAAAACGTGGGCAGTTCAAGCTTCTAATTTACTAAATTACAATATCATAACCCCGAATCCCACAGGCCAGGATGAACAAACATCAACTTCTTTGATGTTTCACATTGACTAGTGCCTGCTCATGAGTGCTTGGCTCTCGAGCTTCTTTTAAACTACCCAAAGAAGCTGTGGATTTAAACAGGAGGTCTGTGCCACACTGAATAAACCAGCATGTAAGGAAGAATACAGTGAGGAAGAATGAAACATCGGGGAGATTTCCAGTTGTTTATTTGGAAAGGAAAAATCGAGATCTGATTAAATGTCTTGGGAGTAAACACAGACCTGTTAACCTGTTAGAGGCATTGTTTCTGAGCAGGCTCATTTTAACTTCCTGGGATCAGGTTGCCCAGGAAACCAGAACACAGTTGGAAAGGGCACAGAGAGGCAGCAGGATAATTGGAGGCAGGATGGTGAGAGCTAGGAGGAGGCAAGAATCGGGAAGGCGGTGGCTCCTGTATGCCAAAAGCTCCTATGCTTCACTCCCAGCCAGGAGCAGGCTTGTGTGTGTGGCATGTGACAGACCTGCCCCCACCCTGGTTTCTTCGCTGCTGTGCAGTGGTTGTGGGAGAATTCTTGCACAGTGTCCTTGGACTTCAAAAGAGTTCTTAAGAGAAGTAACCCAGGGAGCTGCTTCCTGGGCGAGCTCCGGGGTCAAGGCCAGAAGGGATGCAGACTCTTACGGTGCTTGTGCTAGCTGGCCTGGGTGCTACCCATTCAGACAGCTGTCTGTTGCTATGGCAACCGTTCTAGCACAGGCTGCCTTTTCCTGGTTTTTCTGGTGACTCAGTGTAGCCTCCGGGAGAAGGAAATGGCAACCCACTCCAGTATTCTTGCCTGGAGAATCCCAGAGACAGAGGAGCCTGGTGGGCTGCTGTCTATGGGGTCGCACAGAGTCGGACACGACTGACGCGACTTAGCAGCAGCAGTGCAGCCTCCGAATCTGCTATTACTTCTGCCACTTGAATGTCTGCTCTCCTCTTCTGCCTCAGAGACGGGAGTCCACCCCTTCCTTCTCTCTTCCTCTCTTTCTTCCCTTTTACCAACACTCATGGAGAACTTGTTATGTGCATTGCTGAGCACTTGCTACTTCAGAGGACGCAAAGAGGGGTAACAAGTTGTCTCCAGTGCACAGTAGAAATAACAGCAGTAGGAGTCACTAGATAAACCACCCCCTGCTTGCATTACTAGCCCTGCTTCCCTCCTGTGCTCCCTACAGTCTGTTCTATATGGGCATCCGTTTTAAATGAAATGACGCTGCTCCAGTGCCTTCTTATCTCATCTCTTGGCACAGCCAAAGCCAAGGTCCCTCCAGGGGCCTCAGAGTCCTCTCCTCATCACTGTCCTTTCCTGCTGCTCTCCTCCAGCTCAGTGCTCTGCAAGTGCTGACTTGCGGTTCTTTGGCATGCACCAGGCACGGCCCCACGTGAGGTCTTTTGCATCCACTGCAGTCTTCATTTAAATGCTCTTCCTCCAGAGGTCTATCTGCCTGGCTCTCTTGCTCACCTCTCTGGGCCTTTGCCTATAGGTCTTTGCACAGAGACACCTTCTGTGAAGACCCTATTTAACACTGCAACTCCTTCCCAGACTCCTGCATTTTTCCCTATCTTCTTTTTCGTCTGTGGCATTCATCACCATTTGATTTAGCCTTCACTTTACTTGCTTTATCCCCAGGTCAAGGGTAGTTCCAAAGTCACCAAGGTGCTGGATAAGTAATTGAGTAAATGCCTGGGTGTGTGGCATGGTTCTGTCTTGCCAGAAGGGATCTGAATATAAATGGGGCCCAGGTGAGGGAGTGCTCAGTGTGTCGGGGGAGCTTCATGAATGAGCTGGTGTAGGAAATAGGCCTTGGATACTGGAGAGGCCTTGAGCCTTTCGAGATGAGCCGGCAGGTGCTCCAGGTGGAGGGAACAGCAAGAGCAAAGACACAGAGGGGGCAAAAAAGAAGGCACAGACCCCTCTTTGGATCAGTAAGGCCCCATGCTAATCTGTCTTTTATCCTGTGTTCCCTCTGTGTTCGGGCCATCATTCCCTCGTCCTCCCATTCTTTATTGTATGGTGAAAGTGAAAGTGTCAGTCACTCAGTTGTGTCCTCTGTCCATGAGATCTTCCAGGCAAGAAGAGTGGGTAGCCATTTCCTTCTCCAGGGGACTTTCCTGACCTAGGAATTGAACCCGGGTCTCCTGCATTGCAGGGAAATTCTTTACAGTCTGAGCCAACAGGGAAGCCCTGTATGGGTATGGGCAACTGGATTTGTAACCCTTGCAGATCACAGGACTACACAAAGGGTATAATTTACAAAGCTAATAGTGAGTTAATTGTTCCACTCAATGAAATGTGTTTACTGAGCTCTATAGCAGTAATTCAGGTTCAGGAATGCAGGTTTGAGGATGCAGAACAAGACAGATGGCCCTTCCCTGACCACCGGGGGCCCAGAGCCCAGAATGGAAGCTGACCATGTAAAGCAGTTATCTGTGAGGGTTACTGTGAGGCGGGAAGCGCAGGGAGCTATGGGAACGCAGGCAGGGTGCTGCCACCACTCCAAGTCAGGGAAGGTCTCCTAGAGGACAGACATTTCATAGAGATCTCAAGGTAGGTCATGATCCATGCCAGAGATGGGTGAAGGAGGCGCAATCCATACCGAAATGCAGAAACACCCCTGCGTGTGTGCGTGCTAAGTCATTTCAGTCGTGTCCAACTCTTTGCGACCCCATGGACTGTAGCCTGCCAGGCTCCTCTGTCTATGGGATTTCGCAGACAAAAATACTGGAGTGGCTTGCCATTTCCCCCTCCATGGGATCAACCCAGGGATCAAACCCGCAGCATCTCTGTCTCTTCTATTGGCAGGCACGGTCTGTATCACTGGCGTCACCTGGGAAGCCCTGGGAAAGCGGCAAAAGCAGTTCCAAGTAAAGGCAGACGGCATCTGGCTTGTCATCCATGTGGGAAAATGTAAGCGGCCCTCCTATGGTCTAGGAAGACAGCATTCCCGAGTGGGAATAACAATAACTCGTTGCTGAGCTTTGCGTTGTTGAGTCAGTGTTAATGCTGCATTGACAGAGCACTGGGGTGAAAAGCCCTGAGCTGTCAGCTTCCTAGATAATAGTCCAGCCTCGCCCTGGTCCTGATAGAAGGGGAGGAGTTCCTCCTGGCCATCTGCCCAGGGCTGACATTTGGAGATGAGAGGGTCTATCTATGTCTTTTGGGATGTGAAAGCTATCATAGGAGCTTCCCATTTTTACTCAGAGAACCCAGCATATTTTTTGTATGAAAGGAAAAGAACTGCGGCTGGGATATCTGAGGAGTCTGGACGCATAGTATCCCTCTGCCCTCCGTATCCACAAAGAAGAACAGAGGAAAGTGTTCCACCATGAGGGCCACAGCTCCCCTCACAAGGTCTGATGCAGACTAAAAAGTCAGAGCAGTGGGCACCTCATAAGTCAGTACCCTATTCTGAGACTTTTCTATCCGCCCTGCCCCCCAACAAAGCCAGGGAATGTTAACCCTTTATAAATCTACGGTGGGATGTGAGGTTTTATTGGACATTAAGGCTTTCTGTCCTTGGAGGCAAGTGACACAAGGATTGCCTATGCACCTTAGGTGCCCGAGTTTGGGCCTGAAACCCTATCAAGTGTTACAAACCTGTGGTATATGTTCGAAGGTTGAACTTGTTTTACATAGAATTTCCACACGGTGTGACAAACAGCCTGGATGAATACCCAGTTCATTCTCATTTATCAGGATTAGCACTTCATGCAAAATAAAGACTGTCCCCGACAGAGCAATTTTGGTTCCACCGAGAAACTTTGAGCAAATTTTGGATTTTACTACCAAAGCATTTTTTTTGGAGTGTTGGCCCCAAGTTCTTAATCCAACTGAGTAAGGCCAAGTCTATCCAAGACCTAATAAAGCAGTGTGTGAGGAAAAGTTCAGAATCTTCTGGGATCCCCTCCAGACCCCAGCGCTAGTCCATTTCTGGAACACAATTACCTTTTCTGCAACAGGATGAGGCATTTCAATTGGCTGGAAGACGTGAGTCCCAATGGCTACGCTGAGGGCCCTGTAGACCCCTTCTGTACTGTCTGGATGGCAAGCAAAATAAAGCAGCATCTGCGTGTAGTCAAGTTGGGGTGGATCCTTCTCACAGTCAGCAAACAACCTAAAGAAAAACTGTCACACAAAAAAGAATTTCAGCCAGAGAGAGAACGCAAACCATCGGGTAGAAAGTGGATGCACGGGCAATGAAGAATCTCTCCAGGGGTTTTGGAATAAGGTCATTTTCTGAGGACTGAATTACTAAAACTAACATGTAATGAATGGTATTAACTGAAAAGTAAGCTAAATATTAAAAAAAAAAAGTAGGGCTCTAAAAATTCTGATGTTCTAATGAGGTAGGTGAACCTGGAGCCTATTAGACAGAACGAAGTAAGTCAGAAAGAGGAAGACAATATCCATGTGTATGTGTATACACGTACATATATATATATATATATACAGGAGACACAAGAGATGAAGCTTTGATACCTGGGTCAGGAAGATCCCCTGGAGTAGGAAATGGCAACCCACTCCACTATTCTTGCCTGGAGAATCCCATGGATAGAGGAGCCCTGTGAGCTACAGTCCATGGGCTTGAAGAGACAGATAAGATGCGTGTGCTAATTAAAGTGGTGCATATTAGGTAGAAAAAGAGAGCAAGGACCCGTCTGTCCATCCTAGAGGAAGAGTGTGCTCATCACTGAATACCAGCTTTTTCAGCAAGTCTCTCCCACAACCTGAATGACTGAGCTTCCAGTCAGTTCTAGACGCATTGGCTCATGCATTTGACAGCATGAAGAGTTGGTGCTTGGGGATCTAATATCATCCTCTGGGGCCCGGCAAAGCCCAGGCCAAACCTTGGGACATACAGGCCACACCTAAATACCTAGGGACTTCTGTTCCGGGAGGCGACTGGCTCTTCTCAAACATGTGTGTTTAGTAAACTTTTAAAAATGTAGCCTCTAATTAAGTAGATGGTTCTGGATGTTTGTGGGAGACCCCCATTTGATTCCTGGGTTGGGAAGATACCCTGGAGAAAGGGTATACCCACTCCAGTATTCTTGGGCTTCCCTTGTGGCACAGCTGGGAAAGAATCTGCCTGCAATGTGGGAGACCTGGGTTTGATTCCTGGATTGGGAAGATCCTCTGGAGAAGGGAAAGGCTACCCACTCGAGTATTCTGGCCTGGGTTGCAAAGAGTTGGACACAACTGAGCGACTTTCACATTTTCTTTCTTTCTTTTCTGGATGCTTAGTAGATGGCCTAAGTTTCTTCATGTTTAGCAAGCTCCTGGGTGATTCCGAAACTGCTAGTTCTGACCTACATTTTGAGAAGCAAGTATCTAGATCTAGAGATAGCATGTCATTCTTTAAAAAAAGTTTTTTAATTGGAGTATAATTGCTTTACAACTTTGTGTTGTTTCTTCTGTACAATGTGTGTCAGCTGTATGCCCTCTCTCTTGAGGCTCCCTCTGACCCCTCCATCCCACTCCTCTAGGTCATCACAGAGCACCAAGCTGAGCTCCCTATACTACACAGCAGCTACCCACTAGCTATCTGTTTTATACATCATGTCATTCTTTATTACTAGCAATCCTTACAACTATTAGCAAATTCAATTAGACATCCATGACAAATTGGAAAAATAAATTCCTGATATTTGACAAATCTAATGCAAATTTAAATAAAAATAACTTTAATAGGAAAACACTAAAGTCTAAAGCATAGCACACACTAAACTTCATAGCATAAAGTTATGCTATGAAGCAGAAAAGAATTTTTGAGGTCAATGGGCTCTGTAAGCTCAATCATTCAGTCCTACCTTAATCAAAAGTTCACTGAGTATTTGCTGCAATCAGGCACAGAGCCAGGCTCAGATGGTCAAGCAGCCTTAGATTTTTCAAGAGTCATGATTCAGCTTTTGGGTTCCTTCAGGACCTTGTATTTATTTCCTCTTCCCACTTGTCACTGGAATTCCTCAGGGATTTCCAGCAGGACGTGGGGTAGAAGGGTGTTGACACCAATAGATAACCATGGCATTGTCCTTTCATGCTTATCTTCCATTTCTTTCATATGAATCCTTGACGTTTAGTATTATTTCCACTGAAATGCTCTTGAAAATGCTATGTAGGTGCAACACATTATTTCTATTAACAAAGAGGCTGAATATGATATATTGAAGGAAGATGTGAAAAAATAAAGTGAACTGATATGTGAACTCCTTCTCTAATTACACAGGCTTGATTTTAAATCAGTGGATGAGACATGTAAAAAAGGTAAGGCCTGCTATATTCTTAAGATCATTTAAAATGTTGTTATGGGAAGAATTCTAAGAAGGCTTTGAAGTTTCCCACCCCCTGGAGTACATATATATACGTACATGTGAATACATATACATTGAATACATCAGGTCAGATCAGATCAGTCACTCAGTCGTGTCCGACTCTTTGTGACCCCATGAATCGCAGCATGCCAGGCCTCCCTGTCCATCACCAACTCCCGGAGTTCACTCAAGACTCACGTCCATCGAGTCAGTGATGCCATCCAGCCATCTCATCCTCTGTCGTCTCCTTCTCCTCTTGCCCCCAATCCCTCCCAGCATCAGAGTCTTTTCCAATGAGTCAACTCTTCGCATGAGGTGGCCAAAGTACTGGAGTTTCAGCTTTAGCATATGTACATACATATGTGCATACACATGAATACATAAGTACATTGAATACATATCTTGTATAACCCCTTCCCCTTGAGTGTGAAGGATTTTAAATTTGATGAGAAAGTCATTCCCAGGAGTAAAGGCAAGGAGATTCTGCAGACAATTAAGGTACTTAATCAATGGGTTTTGAGTTAATCAAAAGAGACCCCAAACTTGGGCCCTGATTTAATCATGTGAGGTGTTTTAAAAAGGACTGTTTTTAAGGAAGGTCTTAAGGCAGAGATTAGGGATTTGAAGCCAGTGAGATGCTCTCCTGTTGGTGAAGAAGCAAATCTCAAACTGTAAAAAGGCCATGTGGCAGGGAATAGGCAGCCTCTTGGAGTTGCAGTTCTCAGTCCTATAAGATAATTCTGCAGCAGCCAGTCCTGGAACCAATCAACCCTGTGTTTTGATGGTAGAACTACCTAGGCTTCCTAAAGGATTGGATGTGAGAGTTTGAAAAAAAAAAAAAAGGAAAAGAACTGGGGATGACTCTAGGGTTTGGGGCTGCCCAATAGAAAGGTCAGAATGTCCACTGACCAAGAGGCCGAGGGCTCTGGGTGAGGGCAGGGCAGCAGGGTGGGGAGATGGGGGGTCAGGGACGCAGACTCGGATGCGGGAAGTTGGAAATGTCTGCTAGAACATCCAAGTGCAGAGGTCCAATAAGCAGCTCTGTTTAGGAGTCTCATGTTTGGGAGAGAGGTTTGGGGTTGAAATAGACTCTTGGGATTTGTCAGCAAATAGTATTTCAAAACACAAGTCTGGCTTCAACAAACGATAATAGTCCAAGGTCCGCTGCACGGGGAAATGGAAGACTACTTCAGTATTTCTGAACCCCATAAACAGTAGGAAAAGGCAAAAGAAATGACACCAGAAAATGAACACCCCCGCCAGGTCGGTAGGTGTCCAACATGCTCCTGGGAAGAGAGGAGAAATAGCTTCAGAAAGAATGAAGAGGCTGGACCAAAGTGGAAATGACGCCCAGTTGTGGATGTGTTAGGTGGTGAAAAAAAAGTGATGCTGTAAAGTATGATATTGCATAGGAAACTGGAATGTTAGGTCAATTGTAAATTCCAAGGTAAACTGGAAGTGGTCAAACAGAGATGGTAAGAGTGAACATCGACATTTTAGGAGTCAGTGAACTAAAATGGATGGGAATGGATGGATTTAATTCAGATGATCATTATATATACTACTGTGGGCAAGAATCCCTTAGAAGAAATGGAGCTGCCCTCATAATCAACAAAAGAGTTCCTAATGTAGTACTTGGGTGCAATCTCAAAAATGACAGAATGATCTCGGTTCATTTCCAAGGCAAACCATTCAACATCACAGTAATCCAAGTCTATGCCCCAACCACTGATGCTGAAGAAGCTGAAGTTAACTGGATTCTATGAAGACCTACAAGACCTTCTAGAACTAACACCAAAAAAAGATGTCTTTTTCATCAGAGGGGATTGGAATACAAAAATAGAAAGTCAAGAGATACTTGGAGTAACAGGTAAGTTTGGCCTTCGAGTACAAAATGAAGTAGGCCAAAGGCTAACAGAGTTTTGCCAAAAGAATGCACTGGTCATAGCAAACACCCTCTTTCAACAACCCAAGAGACAGCTCTACACATGGACATCATCTGATGGGCAATACCAAAACCAGATTGATTACATTCTTTGTAGCTGAAGATGGAGAAGCTGTATACAGTCAGCAAAAACAAGATCTTGAGATCACTGTGGTGAGCCATCAATTTCAGTGAGATCATCAGCTTGTCATGTCGGAAGATGTGGAGAAGAGATTATGACCAAAAAATGTGTGAATCTGAGCATGATGAATTAAACTGCCTTTTCTCAGGATACTCCTGTAAATTTTTTACAACACTTGGTATTGTGTGGCCAGCTGGGAAGCCAGGACGTGGCTGAGCCTCATCAGTTATAAGGAAGTGCACTGTCACTGTGAGGAGACAAGGATGTGACTGCAACACACACGTGTCTCAGGGGTCCTTTTTTGGATGTAAAGAGACCTTTCACCCAGTGCCTGGGACTCATCAGAACTCATGGACAGTGACAATGACCTGTATCCAGGAGCCCTGCCAGTCCTGGATCATAGAGAATACAGGTGACAAGCAGGAGAGCTGGGTGTGGCCCTAGACTTAAGCCCTCTTCTTAAGCCCTCTTAAGACCATGCAGAAGCCCTGGCAGGTGAAAGAACCTCCAGTTCAAGGTCCTACGGTGATTCCTGGCAGAATTGGAACATAGCCCAGGGTTCCTGACCCTTAGAATTCCTATTTATGGGGTGTTTTCCCCCAATTTGGTCTTTACTATTCTAATAATGGCCAAAAAGTAAACTTATTATTTTGTTTTATGTTTTCCCTTTGTGCAACTTCTTTAGGATGTTAACCATTAAGGGTTGTTTCACCAGGTAGGGTTAGCATGGTTAGCTTCTGTTTAGTTGACACTTACATAGGGCCTACTGTGTGCTGATCACTGTTCTAAAAGGGCCACATATATGAACTCATGCTGTACAACAACCCCAGCAGCAAAGGATGAAAATAAAACCACGGCACAGAGAGGTTAGGTAACTCCATCAAGACCTCACAGCTTGTCAGCCATGGCATCTGTGCTTCTAGTCCCAGTTGAAGGGTGCTGAGATTTATGTAATGTTGAGCATCCAGTCTGTGGGACAGAGAGGCATGGAAAATTCCACTCCCTTCTGCCCTCTGGACACTACACACACACTCTCACACACATCTGTCAGCCATCCTTTGCCCCATTATTGTTCAGCTGCCAAGTCATGTCCGATTCTTTGCGACTCCATGGACTGCAGCATGTCAGGCTTCCTGTCCTTCACCAAGTTTGCTCAGACTCACTCTCCATTGAGTCAGTGATGCTCTTTAACCATCTCATCCTCTTTGCCACTTTTTCCTCCTGCCCACAATCTTTTCCAGCATCAGGGTCTTTTCTAATGAATCTTCCCCATAGAGCACATCTTTCTCAGACTTTGTGGTCCTGCCTCTACCCTCCCCTGCACACTTTGTTCCAGCAGTTTGGGCAGCAGCAGATGGGAGCCATACTCCTCCTTGGCACCCAGAGGCCTTTCTGGCTTCCCTGCCTTGCAGTCCTTAGGGCTGACCAGCATAGGCTGCCTCCTGCTTTCAGCAGCTCCATGAGCAACTGAAAGGCTCTGCTGTGATGGACATTTCTAACAACTTCTCGCAGAAAAGGAAAGTGCTTTGTACTTGACATCCTATTCAGACTACTGGCCTCTTCCCACGGAATGAAGAACCTATTTCTATATAGATATGCTTTCCAAAGCTTTACAGGAGAATTGAACTCAGTCCTCGAGTTATAAAACAATCAACAACAACCAAAACAAAAAGCTGCCCCACAACTGCCAGCCTCATGTTTTGAACTTTTTTGGTAACTGACCCCTTTCTTTCACCTGCTCTCCTGCTAGCATCTAGCAGAGATGCTTGAAATATGCATCCAATGGAAGAGAATTGCTCATTTTCATGTTACAACAAGTTGTGTTCAATTTTGCATTGTAATTTTACACTAATGGCTGGCTGAATTGATTAATCAATACACATAGCTTGCTGTCGTGTCTGAATCTACCGTTCAATGTTTCTCATATCTTATCAAACTTCATTGTGTTGGATATAGTTTCATATTTTTAACATTTATACTGAAGTCAGAATAGTTTTCAGATTTTAAGATCTTGTATACTATTGTGGCCTCAGGGATAGAAGTTAATGATAGAAGTTAACGGCCAAAGTGTTCGTTTAGGATTTTCCATAACATGATATGAAAAGCCCAAATGAATTTTTTGGCCAACCCAATAATGATGATAATATTTTTGATGATAATAATAATCTGATGGGTATGCAAACTCTTGGAATGTTACATGAGTTAGTCAAAATCAAAGAGAAATGAACGAAGGCACATATGGGTAAAAGGCAGTTCTTATCCAAAGCTTTTACAATTGTAAGGACCTTTAGTGAAGAATATGCTCAGTAACAGCTGATTTGCTAGATGAGAAAAGTGAAGCCCAGAGAGCTTAAGGATATTGTCCAAGATCACACAGGGAGTTAACAGGAGGACTGTTTAAGATTTGACCCCTGCCTCCTCTCCAGACTTCTCTGTACTGCAGCCTCATACTCAGTTGCTTGGTCTTGTTTGACTCTTTGGGACCCCATGGACTGTAGCCCACCAGGCTCCTCTGTCCATGGAATTTTCCAGGCAAGAATACTGGAGTGGGTTGGGCATTTCCTTCTACAGGGGATCTTCCTGACCCAGTGATTGAACCTGAGTCTCTTGTGTCTCCTGCATTGGCAGGCAGATTCTTAGTCACTAGTGCCACCTGGGTGAATATTAAACTCTACACTTTGGGAATACATTAAAGGAACAGGGGATGGGGATGGAGTCTAAGACTAATTACACAAGAAATTGATCAATGTTACTGTGATATGGTGCCACATACACATTTTAAAAAAGACCTCAGTAATTACCTCTATAAGATGCTCCTGCCTATTGAATGGCAGGGGTTCAAGAGGATTTTCTGGAATTTTGATATCTTCGTCTCCTGTAAACCACAGGCCAGCCTACACAAAAAACAAAAATAAGAATCATTAAAGTTATGCTGAGATATAATTGTTGCTTTCAGAGCCACAGAGGTTGAATTGATCTTTGCAAGATGTCTAGAGCAGAGGTCCACAAAGTAAGGTGCAGAAACCATGGGGGTGCTGAAGCAAATTCTAGAAATTCCATTCATGTGTATGAGATCTCATTCTTTTGTAATAATTTTTTAAAAAATTGATAATGTATAGAATGCATTAGTGCAGTAGTACACAGGAATGATTTATAAATGAAAACCCACAGGCCAGGGCACCAGCTGCACTATGATTATGCTGTAACTATTGGAGTGTGCAGTGAAGCTTGGAGGTCCTCACCCTGGATGTGGATGGCACAGCAGTAT
This sequence comes from Bos indicus, assembly GCF_029378745.1. Taxonomy (NCBI): domain Eukaryota; kingdom Metazoa; phylum Chordata; class Mammalia; order Artiodactyla; family Bovidae; genus Bos; species Bos indicus. The sequence goes on from NC_091779.1 coordinate 38,316,156, forward strand.
CGTGGCTCAGACAATAAAGAATTCACCTGCAATCAGGAGACCTGGGTTCGATCCCTGGGTGGGGAAGATTCCCTGGAGGAGGGCATGGCAACCCACTCCAGTATTCTTGCCTGGAGAATCCTATGAACAGAGGAGCCCGGCAAGCTACAGTCCATGGGGTTGCAAAAAGTTGGACATGACTGAGTGACTAAGCACACTCTGCTGGTGTCTGTGTCCTCCGTCACACTGCACGTGTCCTGTCCATGTTTGTATATGTCTTGGAGCCTAGTGTCCTGCTGGGGCAGGTTGTTGGTGTTGGAAATCTTGGCTGAGTGACTGACTGACTCAAGAGCTCAAGGACCGATTTTGGAAAGACAGCACTTGTCCTCAGCCCATGTCTGACACTAATTACCAAATCCCTTGATTGCTGTCTGGGCATGCCTTGCCCCTCTCCCCCTTTCCCCCACCCCACTGCTCCCATGCTGGTGTAGAGCCCTGTTGCCTCCATCATGAGCTGCTCCAGCAGCCTTTGAGCTGTCTTCATTTCCAGTCTCTCTCTTTGTTTCAACTTAGACCATTTGACTACCAATTTTCCCTAAACTTGATTCTTGTCATGTCAGCCTCTACTCAGAACCATTTCCTTTTCTTGCTGTTTTGCTCACATCATTCCTCCTCCAGGTGATTACCTGTCCACCAATGTCAACCTGCTTATCTCTCCAGACCCAGCTTAAATTACACCTCCTCAGAGAGGTCCTCTCACCTTTGTTCTCTCCTCTGAACTCCAGTTTGACTTGTTTATATCACACATTTGGGCATTCAGTATGTTTTGGGTTGCCTCATTCATATTTGCTATTGAACATCAGGTATTACTTCCTTGGGTTCAAAGAATGTGTCTTGCCAAGCTTCCATATGGCAAATACTTCCTTTTGTTCCTAGGTCTTGCTCCCTTGCTGTCTTCCACACTGACAACCTACCCTTGGCACTGCCTACTGCCAAGAACCATTGGCAGGTCTAATCTGACTCTGGCCTATGCTTTGTGCCTTCTTTCCTTCCGAGAATTACCTGTGCTGGGAGAGAAGGCTGGAGTGGTGCTGGGTAGCTTATAAGAGGATGCAGCCTCCAGAGGTGGAGACTGGGTTTTCATTTAGAACAGAAGAGTGCTGGGTGGGAGATTCTGGCCATGCATAAGCGTGTGAGGGAGAAGATCCAGGAGAAGCTAGGGTCCATCATGGGCTCAAGGTTTGAATGTAAGTGCTTTGCTTTGCCCAGTGGCTAAACTGTTGACAGTAAGTATCACTCCATGGGGGCTTCCCTGGTGGCTTAGATGGTAAAGGAACTGCCTGTAATGTGGGAGACCTGAGTTCAATCCCTGGGTCAGGAAGATCCCCTGGAGAAGGGCATGACAACCCACTTCAGTATTCTTGCTTGGAGAATTCCATGGACAGAGGAGCCTGGTGGGTTACAGTTCATGGGGTCAAAAAAAGTCAGACATGACTGAATAACTAACACTTTCGCCTTTACTTCACCACTCCATGGAGAATAGAGAGATGAGGAGCACAGTTAACATTCATGCTTTGGGACATGATGGAGTGACAAAGCTCAGAATTACCTCCTGCCTAAAAAAATAAGAAAAATGAAATATATGTGTTTATATATATATATATATAACAATTATTTCAGACATTAAACAACAAGCAACACAGGATGGTGATTCCTGAAATAAGGAGAACAATGAGGAGCCCAACTATGGTTCAGTCTACAGAGCCAGGGGAGGCATCCAAATCGAACTGGGATGTCCTGCTGGGCTGAGAAGATAGACTTGGATTTGAGGGAAGGGCAGCTTCACTGGTAGCTCAGTTGGTAAAGAATCTGCCTGCAGTGTAGGAGACCTGGGTTCCATTCCTAGGTTGGGAAGATCCCCTGGAGAAGGAAATGGCAACCCATTCCAGTATTCTTGTCTGGAGAATTCCATGGGCACAGTAGCCTGGCAGGCTACAGTCCATGGGGTTGCAGAGTCAGAGACGACTAGCCACTAACAACACTAACCACTATGATGACTATTAATAGAATTTTCAGGGAAAAACACTAGAGGTGCACAGAAAGAGAAGGTGAGCCCTAGAGATGTGCAGAAAGATCTCCTCAAGTCTTGGCTGAGAGCTGACTTGTGCAGATGTGTATGGAAAATACCAGAAGTGGGAGAAAGAATCACAGGAAGGGAGTAAGTTTAACAATTCCTAAAACTTACATAGGGCTGGGACTATATTACCACCAGGGAAAATGTGACCACCAGGCAGGGAAGGACCTTCTGATGCATAAGGTATTGAGTAGTGTCCCCAGGAGGATACTGCCTGAGTAGTGGGCCCAGAATGTTGTTATTTAGTGGTTCAGTTGTGTCTGACTCTTTTGTGACCCCATGGACTATATAGCCTGCCAGGCTACTCTGTTGATGGGATTCTCCAGGCAAGAATACTGGAGTGAGTAGCCATATCATCCTCCAGGGGATCTTCCCAACCCAGGGATCAAACCTGTGCCTCCTACATTGGCAGGCAGATTCTTTACTGCTGAGCCACCTGGGAAACCAGGGCCCAATTAGCCCTACGATAAAAGGCTGTTTTGGACCCACCCTTACCAATCTTAATGTAACCTTGAAAGGATAAAACTGATTGCACATAACATTATTGCATGCCCAATAATATTTAAAGGCATATAAAATTGGGCACTCAGCCATATAAAATTTGTAACATGTGGCATTCCATACAAAGGCATTCAAAAAAGCCAGAAAATATAACCCATAGTCAGAAGAAACATCAATTAATAGGAACAAACACAGCAATACATAGATGATAGAATGAACAGACAAGGATGTTCATTTAGGTCTTCTAAATAAATATGCAGAGTACATCATAAGAAACGCTGGGCTGGAAGAAGCACAAGCTGGAATCAAGATCACGGGGAGAAATATCAATAACCTCAGATATGCAGATGACACCACCCTTACGGCAGAAAGTGAAGAGGAACTAAAAAGTCTCTTGATGAAGGTGAAAGAGGAGAGTGAAAAAGTTGGATTAAAGCTCAACATTCAGAAAACGAAGATCATGGCATCTGGTCCCATCACTTCATGGGAAATAGATGGGGAAACAGTGTCAGACTTTATTTTGGGGGGATCCAAAATCACTGCAGATGGTGATTGCAAGCCATGAAATTAAAAGACGCTTGCTCCTTGGAAGAAAAGTTATGACCAACCTAGATAGCATATTCAAAAGCAGAGACATTATTTTGCCAACAAAGGTCCGTCTAGTCAAGGCTATGTTTTTCCTGTGGTCATGTATGGATGTGAGAGTTGGACTGTGAAGAAGGCTGAGCACCGAAGAATTGATGCCTTTGAACTGTGGTGTTGGAGAAGACTCTTGAGAGTCCCCTTGGACTGCAAGGAGATCTAACCAGTCCATTCTGAAGATCAGCCCTGGGATTTCTTTGGAAGGAATGATGCTAAAGCTGAAACTCCAGTACTTTGGCCACCTCATGTGAAGAGTTGACTCATTGGAAAAGACTCTGATGCTGGGAGGGATTGGGGGCAGGAGGAGGCGGGGACAACAGAGGATGAGATGGCTGGATGGCATCACTGACTCGATGGATGTGAGTTGGGTGAACTCCGGGAGTTGGTGATGGACAGGGAGGCCTGGCGTGCTGCGATTCATGGGGTTGCAAAGAGTTGGACATGACTGAGTGACTGAACTGAACTGAACTGAACTGAAATAAATTTCATTTGTTCAAGGAGATAGAGGGAAAAATTGCATATGATGAAGAGAGAAATGAAGGATATAAAAAAGATCCAACTTAAACTTCAAGAAATAAAAGTATATTTCCAATGAAAACACACTGGATTGTATTAATCACAGATTTGGTGCTACAAAGGAAATGATCAGTGAATGGAAAAAATGGAGGAGTCGAAATGAATACAAAATAGAATTAGAGAGAAAATAATGAAAAAAATAAATAAAAGAATTCAGGATCAGCAACTTTGGGACACACATGTGATTGGATTTTGAAAATGGTAGTGGGGGGAGTATGAAAAAAAACTTCTGAAAAATTTCCAAATTTGACAAAAACTACAAACCCACAGATTCAAGAAGTTCAGTGAGCCCCAAACAAAATAAATGTGAAGAAAACCACACTGAGGGACACAATAATCAAATTGCTGAAAACCAGCAAGAAAGAGGAAATATTAAAAGGATTCCTTTTCATCCGCAATTTCTCTACCATCAATTACGTATCCAGTTGTTTCAACACATAGGAATTTCCCCTGATTTTTAAAACCAAGAATTCATTCGGTCACATAAAAAAAAATATAATAGATGTATTTTAAAAATTAGAAAGCTGTTTCAAAGTATTTCACACAATAAGAGCGCCAGAGAAGAAAGAACCTAATTAGAGAACAACTTGTGCATGTTAAAAAGTTGCCCAAGAAAATTTTGCCGTGTGAAATGGTACACGTGAACTGTAGGGTTGGGTTTAAATTGATCAAGCAGGGTTTAGTCAACCACATCCTGCCCCGCTGGATAATCAGGGGATTTCTCCTTGAAATGTGGAAATGTCCCTTTGTACTCTCTTGCTAAAATATGGCCAAGGAATTTGAGGTTTACTTTTCCTTAGAATAAGGGCTGTGCTGTTTGGATCCTAGAACATCTGACTCATTAAACCTGTGATAACATGCATTCTTACTGAAAGAAGGTGAGTCGAGAGAGTTCGCCATCAAAGAATTCAGCGTGAGTGTGACTAGACACCCACACACGAGAGGCCAGCGTGTCACAGCTGCCTGAGGGCTGGGAGCAGAGGCAAGGCAGTTTCACGCTCGCGTGGCTCAGCCCAGGTACACAGTCAGAGCAGCTTCACAAACCCTGTGTCTCATTCCATTTTAGAAGCTGGGGAAGTCAACACATTCTCAGGTGGCAGTTGTGGTGAACGTGCAATTAGTCAAGAAAAGAAAAAAATAAAAAATAAAATAAAAAGCAGAGTAGAGAGTCTATCTCTCTCTCTTTTTCTCCCCCCAGGGAACTTCATTTCAGCAATGCAATTGTACTATTTGGCTATTCTAAGGTGACATTTTCCACAAATCATAACATTGCTGAAGCAGCTGTTTTGGCAGTCCCATAAAAGAACTCTGTATTGCGGTGTGATCTGGCAAGTGCTGGGAATATGTAAGTCACATGGGGAATCAAGTAGGCCTCTCCAATGGCTTCTTTGTCGTGGGCTTTCTGAGGAGTGGGCACTGGGTAGGCCAGGGGCGAGGGAAGAGCTCAGAAATCAACTGCTCCCAGAACCCAGGTGGTGTTCTGATATGTGTATTTGAGTTTCTGTTTCATGCAGCAGTCAACTTTCTCTAAGAAATTCACACCTTTGGTGAAGGAGCTTTCTGGTTTTACTCAGCACTTGTTGGTACAAATTACCAACACCTATGTTCAACTCATGTTTATGCAAAAAGATGTTTAAATGGATATCCTGTGTTCACTGGCACATACTGCCAAGAGTGAAGGTTGGTACTTTCGTGACTGCGCGCTTGTTAAAACCCTAAGCCAACAAGTTTTGCTCTGCTGTTTGTGTTTTTACACAAAATCATCTTTAGAAGTTGTAAGTCCAGGTCCAGGACAGTGAAAGAATTCACAGATTGCTCTACTTGGGAAGTAAGTCAGCCCGGTCAGTTATGTGTCTTTGTTCATCAGCCTTGAAGAACCTCTTCAGTGTGCCAGTGCTGTCTCCGCTGGCTCAGCTGTCTGAGTGTGGGAATGTCAGGGTTGTCTATGAGCACGTCATCCATTAATTGAGGAAGAAAAGAGAAGCAGGAAGAGATGTGATCTTTCAGTGGTGAAATACACAGGAGATACAGGCACTGAGAGATTATCACCCTGATTCAAAATCAGCACCTTATGAACCTTTCGTGTCTACCAGCTTTGCGAAGTGGTGGGCACTAAGATAAATTTCTTTGCTGTTGTTCAGTTGCTCAGCCGTATCCCATTCTTTTGCAATCCCATAAACTGTAACCTGCTAGGCTCCTCTGTCCATGGGATTTCCAGGCAAGAATACTGGAGTGGGTTGCCATTTCCTTCTCCAGGGGATCTTCCTGATTCAGTGATTGAAGCCGGTGTCTCCTGCATTGGTAGGCAGATTCTTCGCCACTTTAGGGAAAGCTTGAATTCCATTAGCAGACACAAATTAAGTCATTTACACCCTTCTTGGTTATGGTATTTCATTCTAACTCACTCTCTTCTTACTCAAACTTCTCAAAAGATGAATCGACTGTCTTATCGTCACTTCCTAAAGAACAATTTATTCCATCAATCCTCTGCAATCTAGATTCTGTACTCTCTTCAAATTGTTCTGGTGAGGGTCACAGTTATATCCTATCTGCAAATCCATTGGCCAGGTACCATGTTACTGGATTATCCATCACTTTACTCACTTCTCTCGGGTGATCTTATCCATTCATAACTTCAACATTTGCCTGACTTCTGCATCTGCCATATCAGGTGGGACATTTCTGCCTGCATTTCCCACAGACATTTCAAAGTCAACTTGTCAAAAACCATCTCATCATTCAGCATGCTCATGATCAAAGGGAAAAAAAACCAAAAACCTGCCCTTTCCCTGTCTGTGTTAGCTGTAACTGTTGTTGCGACTCGCAGAGTATTGGGTATTGGGCATTGGGCTGATTAAAATCTCTGCAGGCGAGTCTAATGAAAAGCCAAGGTTAAGAACTTGGGAAGAGGACAATGATGTTTGCTGTGATTTCTTTAAGAGCCCTTAGCTCTGCAAGCAGTTTGGACTTTTTCAGACCCTCCCTTTCCCAGGGGGTGAAGTGGGGGTAGGTGGGAGCAGACTTCTGCCTAGGACCTGGGCAGTGCCTGTGCTGCCTCTGGGAGCCTAAACATGGGCCATAAGACCTGGCATGGTGAGATCAGGGAGTAATATACTTCTTAGGTCAAAAGTACTCTGATAGGATTAGTGCCACCAGGGGCCAGGAGTGACCTGCTTATACTGTTCGTAAGTGACGGTGCCCAGCTGCTCCGCATCCAGGGCCTTGAACCTCTGCAGGGTCTCCAGAAGCTCCTCCTCCAGGGGGATGGGCCAAGGCAGCGCTACTACTAACAAGAATTTCCGCCAGTCCACGGACTCCGAGTTTGTTACCAACAAAGATGCTAACTCCTGCAACTAGAAGAAAACAGGAAATGCCATTGGGATATTTGTATGATTCTCTTGTGACATTCTACCTGCTTGCATTTCATAGTGACAGGTTCTGGCAAAGGAGGTAAAATTTTTAGCTTGGTTAATACGGTCAGAGCTGACTTGCTCCCTCAGGTCCTATGAAGCAATCCATGCCAGACAGAACCTAGAGAGTGTTTCCATTTTTGCTTCCTTGACATTTGTGGGTTTTGCTTACTGTTATACAAGGAACTGGATTTCCCAGGTGGCACTAGTGGTAAAGAAACCGCCTGCCAATACAGGAGACGCGAGAGATGTGGGTCTGATCCCTGGGTTGGGAAGATCCCCTGGAGGGCACGGCAACCCACTCCAGTATTCTTGCCTGGAGAATCCAATGGACAGAGGAGTCTCGAAGGCTGCAGTTCACGGGGTCACAAAGAGTCAGACATGACTGAAGTGACTTAGCACACACGTATGCACACAAGGAATTAATGTTTGTGACCATAGTACACTTCGTACCTTTCCAACAGAGGTGGAATAAAGATGATATGAATGTGGGAGGGCTCGACAGCTTGTAGGGAAATATTCTTTAACCGTCTTGTTTTCTTAAGGAGAAGAATATGATGAAAGCAAGCCTGAATCATCTACTGTTACTTGTTAGGATCACTCCATCTGGTAGTAATAGATACTAACTCATTGGCTGACCCTCACAGTCTCTGTAAAGTTTCACTGACTGTCAGCATCATCACTTGTTTTCAAATACTGTGCCTGAACATACTACATGTCTTAACTTGAAGTTCTTTCATTGGTTTATTCGAGTTTATTGGCTGCCTACAATGCGAGAGACCCGGGTTTGATTCCTGGATTGGGAAGATCCCCTGGAGAAGGCAATGGCAATCCACTCCAGTACTCTTGCCTGGAAAATCCCATGGATGGAGAAGACTGGTAGGCTACAGTCCATGGGGTCACAAAGAGTCGGACACGACTGAGTGACTTCACTTTCTGCTAAATGTCAGATACCGTGAATGGACTGGTTATTTTAAAACTATTGACTTATCAATCAAAGAAGAGAATTCTCAAGGCTTGAAACCCAAACAAAATTGAAGCTTACTTCAGGTTGAGTGAGGTTCATCCAACTACTAGGAAAGTTGTTTGTTCCAAGGTTCAGGGTTACCAAATCCAGCAGAAGGTCAGCAAATGCTTTATTTCCTATTATACCTACAATACAAGGAGAAATATTTTTTGGTGTTATTATATGATCTGTTTCTTTTGCTAAAAATTGAATAAATAATGGATATTTGTATAATCATTTTATTTAAAACTTCAACCTTTAGAGAAACATTAGACATTTTGAAAATACAAAAATATTAATCAATTTTCCGATTCTCTTTCATGGTTGTTTCTCATCTAAGTCAACATGTCTTTTTTGGCTTAGTGATAACTCATTCCAGACTGGGTAAAATACTGAGACTTTATATTTTGGTTTGGAGTCTTCTTTGACCTTTTATTCAGAATAGGTTGAATTAAAAAATAGTTCATTATTCCTATTATTATTTATATTATTAAAATGAATACTATTATTATTTACAGTAATATTCGTTATTCCTGTTAGTTCCTAGTGTAGGCCACTAGAGTACAACACTTTGGCAAATATGGGATAAAGGTGTTTCAAACGCATGCATATCACCACTGTGATCAAAATAACACATTTATCCTCATTTTGCTTTTTTTAGATCAGAATATATTCGTTTGGGTTAAATTTAGGGATATTTGAATTACTAAATTACTGGGTTGGAAGTGCTAATTTAGTTATTTAATTGGCTCAAACATTCTGATATATTTTATAAAAGGTCACTAATATTTCGAAGGCTTTTGCTCTTAAACATGAATCTACTTTACTATGAGATATTTGTTTAGTCTGTTGCTTATTTCAAATTTCATGCACATGCATTAAAAAAGAAGTAGGAAAGCAAAAATAAGTGTTTCTGCTTAAAATAATGTCTAACTCCCATAGCAGAGGTACCTTCTAGAGCCAGGAGACACTCCTACATGTATTAGGGTAACTGTCAGGTCCAGAGTATACAGCTATTCTTCTTTGTTTAGGAATAAAAAGAGTGGAATAGGTGTAGAGTCTCACATTTTTCTTCCTATATCTAAGTTTTTAGCATCTCTCAAGTCCAACATGAATTTTATTAATAATTTCCTCTAACCTTTGGGAAAATGTAGTAATCATTTTAAAATTTCAGTAGTTCATATAAAATACACAAGGTTCAGATCTGGAAGGTAATTTTCTGTGTAGCAAGAGTAGAATATTTCTTTCTTTGATGCAACTGGCCATTCAGCAGGTTGTTCAGAAACAGATTCTCTATCCTTTTTGACCAAACCTGAATATCCAATTTTATAGAAATGAGAATAACTTCCCCAGGTAGTGGAATTTTTGGTAAAATGAGCTTTGTATGATACTACATTGGTTTTCAGATAAGTTAGAAATAAATCATTCATCTTCCTTAAAATGAAACCAGAAATAAACTCAATTGAAACCATGAAGAGGCTCAAAGTATTTAAAATTTCTGGTAGATTTGTAAAATAGTTCCACTGTCTCTAATATCTATGGCACAAGCAAAGTGTTCTAAGAAAATACTTTCAGCTCACATAGATATTATTTATCTGGGGACTTTAGTGTGAAATGCAAAAACTATTTTGATCTTTGGCCTTGTTTCTTAAATGATCAAGGCATATAATAATATGACTTTCACATATAATGCAGTAATAGAAATGGATAAGCTTACAAATTTTGTTTACAGATTAAAAAAAAAAGAAGTTCTTTCCAATTGGCCCTAAGTTACTTATCTAATGCAGCCATCCATTACAATTATCCAGAAAAAAACAGTTAATTGTAAGCCAGGCCTAAAGGCACTCTTGATCATAATTATTGTCCGGTTACCCTTAGAATAACTCTCAGAAAGACGACGACAAGATAGTACCATTGCTTAGAAGTATACACTTCACCCAAAGAGTGTGAAAGAATGTGCGAATATAGGACTAGAATTGGAAGGTTTGGATTTTTGCTTTGTATGTCTGGATGATGCCAAATGCCTTTTGTGTTTGATGTGAAGACTGGTGACTTTTAAATTTCAGGTTTTTGAAAACAGTTCTTTTTGCTAGGATCAATGATGAGGTCGATATTTATCACATTACTAGTCACTTTCCCCAAGGCTTTCTGAGTTTGATGAGCAATCTGAGTTAGGTCTTGTGTCCTCAGTTGAGGATGGTGTTCTTGTATTCCATAAATGAATGGCTTTCCTAGGGTCAAAGTTGTTAATGTCTGGAGAATTCAACTGAATGATCAGGAGATCCGTCATGCTGTCAGCCTTGACCTTGGCATGCATTTGGGACCTGATGCGCTTCATCTGACTAAAGCCGCGTCCTGCCTCAGCTGAACTTGCAGGCAGGCTTAGCACGAGGTCAATGAGTGTCAGGATGTTTGGATACTTGTGTAAATAAACAGAATTCACAAAATCCCAGGTCAGTTTGCGAATGTTCTGAAATCTAGGAGAAAAAAAATAAAAACTGTGAGAGATGGAGACTCCTAAGTTTTACCCCAATATTTATAAATCAACTAGGTTACTTATGCTTACCTAGAGTAGATCTCCAATTTCAACATGCTCCATTCTGTGTCTACTTGGTCAATTTTCACCTTGGCTGCCTCTAATACTGGTTCATAATGTGCAATCAGGATGGCCACCTCTTTTTCTCCAAATTCTGCAATCAATATGCCAAAGAAAAAGTCACACATCTGACAGACATGTGTACAGACGATCAAAGAACAACAGAATCGGAGCCAGTATTCATGGGTTACCTTGATTTATTTTTGCCGGCCACAGTTTAAAGCTTCCAATCATGGTTGCCTTCACCACATCTTGGTTGGCATCTCTGAAACAGCCTCGCAGCTTCTTGATAAGATGTGTTAAAACCATGTTTCTCACATCAGAAATGTTTCCCTTTCCTCCTAGGCAGTTACCATGAAAGTGTGTGACTGAATCCACCCCACGTTCTTTCGGCCCTGGTCTGGGAGGGGGGAAAAAAAATGCCCCAAGAGATGATTACATGCAAAAGCTTCTGGCAAATGGTTTCCCAAGTCCAGCTGTCTGGTTTTGATAGACTCTCAGATCATCCTGGACTCCTCACCTTGTCTGATAGATTTGGAGCATTTCCAGTGTTGACTCTAAGGTGGCAAATATATCAGCAATTGAGGAATTTCTGTTCTGACTGACGTGGGACAGTATGCTAAGGACATTGACGACATCCAACAAGAAATGGACAAATTTGACGACGTCTGCCTGGAGGAGAGACTCCAGGAGTTCTTTGGCTTTCTGATGACTGCTGTCACTTCTGCTTTCTTCTGCCTGTAATACAGGTTGGGAATAAAATAGTGGTTTATCTTTCTCAAAATTATCTCAAATTGCTCAATAAAAGTATTTTTTTTTAAATTCTGAAAATCTGAAATAGTACCATATTTCAAAATTACTTACTGAATGCAGCTGCTGGACAATTGCTGGATATCCCTTGAGAAAGTTCTGGAGGGCAGTCTGCAATCCCTGAAGCCACCTCTGGCCGCTGACTTGAGAGGGCATCGCAGGTCGAAGGTGGAGGCCCTCGAAAGCAGTTAGCAGAGCACTCCTGTGAGCAGGAGAATCGTGATAGAAGCAGTACATGCTATGAAGAAGGTCTTTCACAAGGTTGTAGAGGGGAACGTTCCGGAACACCGCCTGGTAAGATAGTTCGAGGTGATGGGCAAAGCAGTAAACAGGCAGCACACCTGGCTGGATTTCCCTTAAAAGCAGGGCCACCTCGCTGCTGTTTTCTCCCTCTGAACCCGGAGCTCCATCACTTCCAAAACCCACCAGTTTCTTTGCCCAGTCTTGGTTCGACAGCCGAAGTTGAAGATTTCTCTCTAGAGTTTTCTCGATGGCATGTTTTATCGCCCGGGGCTCCTTCTTCTCCACGGTCTGTACCCCGACGATTTGGCAGTGCACTCTCCCTGCGCGTGCAAACTGCACATATACGAGTTGAGCTTCCTCAACTGAACTGGCTGCAATCCCATCACTGAGGACGGAGAAGAACTGACTTTTTTCTAACTTCTCTCTTAGAGCTCTCCGTTCCACTTCAGCAATAAAGTACGTAAAAGTTCTGGCCGATTTACTGGTTCTGAACACCGGGCCAATATCAACTCCCTTCATATCGTCCAGCGAACACATCCAGAGGAAGTCTTTGAGGGGACGTCCGGTTTTGGCGATGGCGTGGCAGGACCGGAACAGGTTCTCCACCCTGCCGAGGGTCACCTTGCTCATGGTCCTCACCATCAGCTCCGTGGTTGCTCTGCTCCCTGGAGAACCACTCGTGGCTTCCATGAGGGACGCCTTGGCGTGAGGCTCGCTCAGATGATGCGCGTTGAGAAATTCAGTCCTGAAGTTATCCGTGCCATAAAAAAAACTCACCTGATTTCCCTTTGATATCACTCCATGTTTACGACACAGGCCACAGAACATAAGATTTAGTATCTCATCGTATACAAGCCAAGGGTATTTTTTAAGCCAAATTTTCAAAAATTGATTGTTCTTCTTTGGGAGGTAATGGTCAAGCTTCCGAGGCCTTTTCTGCTTCTTGGTGAATCCACTCACATCGTCTGGAGGATCCCTGCCTTTAAAATAACTCCATGTTGTTATTTTAAGTAATTTCTGATGCCTACGGGCAATTTTAATTCCTGTCCCCCTCTCTGAACTTATTATTTCTAGAACAATCCTAGGGAGGGCTTCCCACTTACCAGGCATTTTGAGTAGTGCTCCAAGTGCTTTGTATCATTTACTTTTCATCACCCAGTATCCCTATTTTATATAGTTAAGAAAGTGGGTCAGTTACTAGTACTGATAGCCAGTTTGTGGATTAAAAAAGCTAAGGCACAGAGAGGGTAATTAATTTGTCCAGTGTCACAGTGGCCATCCATGGTGGAGTTGGGGTTAGCTAGCAGGTGGTCTTACCTAGCCCCCCACTGTTACACACTACATATTACAGGTTTTTCCTGTGGGTGAAGGATGCTATGGTCTCCTTCTCCCTAGAACCTGTTTCTCCAGGCAGGAGAGGGGCATGGTCTTTTGCTGTTATTGCCTTCTCTGGGTGAAAACACAAGAATCACAGGATACGTAGGGCCTTGCCTCTGCAGGGTTTGCTTTGGACACCTCTCCCCTCCCGCCTCAGCTCTACTTTCTCTGGCATTGGTTGGCTGCTACAAATAGGGGGTCCTAGTGGGAAGCTGTTGTATAGCGCAGGGAGCTCAGTTCAGTGCTCTGTGATGACCTAGAGGTGGGTTGAGTGAAGGGAGGGTGGGTGTGGAAGGGAGGCTCAAGAGGGAGGGGATATGTGTATACTTATAGCTGATTCACCTTATTGTACAGCAGAAACCAACACAACACTGTAAAGCTATTATCCTCCAATTAAAAATAAATTTTAAAAATTTACTGATACTAAAAGAAGTTATACAGTTTAGATTTTACATTTAGATCTATAAAAAAAGGGGGGAGGGCATCCTTCCTAGATTATTTTGCAAAGGAGTTGTACCTCATCTTTTTCTTTTCCCTTAAGGTCTAATTTCTGACACTCATTTATCTGCCAGAGAGAGGAATATGTATTTATCTGGACAGAAGGACAAAATAATTAAAATCACACAAAACTCCTAAAATACATTTCTTCCTAAAGGCAGAGAGCCTAGACCAACATCTCTCTCTCCTCCTACAACTTCTGTGAAACTCCTGGTCATGAGATTACATTGTCCTATTTCACAGCACAATGAAACTTGGAACATGTGCTTGTGTGACTTGATACTAAAATGACTCATGTTGACACACACACTCAGTGTTTGCTTCAGGTTAAGGCTTTAGGGTCCCAGGCTTTCCCTCCTCAACAGACAGAACCACCCTTCTTCTGTGCTTTGTCACGTGCCAGATGACTGCTAAGCACTAGGGAGATGTTCAAGAAAATAAATCTCCTTTCCTAATTGATCTTTTGGATCTCATGTCTCTTAACATCTTTAAATTGAAAACCTTTGTCAGTCTGCTTCTGTCTCCTACTTTATTGGCCTCTAATTTATATTTTGCCTTTTAACCAATCCTTTTGCAATTGTTGTTGTTAAAACAAATCCTTATTTATGTATTTATTTTTAGATCCTAAATTTTCCTGTTTTCATTTAAACCTAGTCTCCTTATAGCCGGGACCCACTGCCTCCACTATCTTTCGTGCAGGTTGGGTAACTTTCAAGCTTCCCACACTAGACCCTTAGCGCCATGCTGGCTGCCTGCTCTACACACGAGAGAGTTGGTGAATACATGAACAGCTGCGTGAAAAAAGCAGACTCTGGCTGTTGAATGAAAAGACTAACTTTCACTACTAATTTAGCTAGTTTTCATATCATTAGCTTTCTGGCCAGATTTTCCAGAAATGCTATCTTGAATTCTGAGCACACACTTTATCACTGGCCACATGTAATTCTCCGGCTTCATGAGACTACATTCCCCCTGAAGAGACACCTGGAACTGTGCCCACAGACTATTCTACCAGGTCCAAAGGCTTCTAGATTTACTACTGCATTTCTGTGATGTGACTCGAGCGAGTGGAAGGAGTTTCCAGGCTGAGTGCCACACTCCTTCTTGCCCTAATCTCTAGGACTTGCCACCTGCTTAGATATTCCTGTTAATAACATCAATCCTTTCTTCTACCTTTTCTAAGAAGCGTGAAAGTGTTGGTCGCTCAGTTGTCTCTGACTCTTTGCGACCCCATGGACTGTAGCCCACTAGGCTCCTCTGTCCGTGGAATTCTTCAGGAAAGAATACTGGAGTGGGTAGCCATTTCCTTCTCCACTTTTCTAAGAAATTTTTCTGTATTTCTTGATTTGAGTAAATGTCAGACTAATTTACTTTTCAGATCAAAATAGGGAGCTTATTTCTCTGCAAAGTATAGTGTCATAGTTCTAGAATTTTCTCAGACACTAAGCCTGGGAAAACCCACACAACTGTCTAGTTTCTCCTTTCAGGGAATCACCAGGTGCCCTTACTCTTGCTTCTAGGTTAGCTGAGGCTTTCTAGGGAGACAGTAGTGTCTGCTGCTCTCAGATACAGTCATCCTCCCTCCAATCCAATCTCCACATCCTTTGGCTCTAAATGTTTTTGATAATTCTCTCCATTGTGGCCTTTGGGGGCAGCCTGAGGCTTCACGTGGGCTTCCCAGGTGTTGCACTGGTAAAAATTCGCCTGCCAGTGCAGGAACTGAGGGTTGGGAAGATCCCATGGAAGATAAAATGGCAACCCACTCCAGTATTCTTGCCTGGGAAATCCCTGGCGGGCTATGGCCCATGTGGTTGCAAAGAGCCGGACACGCCTGAGTGACTGATCACACAATCTTAAGATTTCACAGCCTGACCACAAGCTCTTTGTGGCCCTCATTTCCTGGCTTGTCTGTTGCCCATTCCCTAAATAGGTCATGCAACTTCAAAATCTCAGTGTTGATTCCATTTTCTCCTGTGCCTAGAAAACTCTGCCCCTGCTTCTCTTCCTGGAAGCTTCTGCCAGAAGTTTCCCATGGACTACATCCTTTGCTGACCCACACAGGAGAAACAACTACTTCCTCCTTGGATTCTTGTAAAAACCACGGAGCTGGGTGATGGAGCTCGGCCACTACAGCCTAGACTTCCTGAATTTGTGCCCCGTCTCTGAGACCAATCATTGACTCCCAGGGTCTCCAAGAGGGCGTTGAGAGGGACACTTGTCATTTTTTAAAACAAAGTTGCAGGCCTTGAAAAACTAAGCACTGCCTCTCTTGAAGAAGGAGTTGAGGGTACAGAATTTGCTGAATAGTGTTTCTCTGGATAGCCTCTGAGCAGAAATCAAAATAACTATGAACCAAATCTCTATAAGATATTACATCAAGTACTGATGAGCTTACAAAGAAAAGGAGTCCTTATGGCTTAAGTGGGGACACTGGAACATTGCTAAAGTGTTCTAGCTTCAACAGACTCCAAATTGCTTGCATTGGAGAAAGACTCTCTTTCTGATATGCTTAGCACTTGATGTTTGGACAGGATGTAACTACCCAGAGCTCACTCGGTACATAGCTGAATGTTTTTGGTTTGGAGGCTTACAGTCCCCAGGGAGCTGCATACCTCAGGGTTCAGTTCCACCTGGTGTTGTGAATTTTCATTTCTTTCTTTTTTTTTTTTCTGGAATCGTTCTAAGATAACACTGTGTTCCTATGTGTTCTGTCACTTAGTCGTGTCTGATTCTGTGACCCAATGGACTGTAGCCTGCCAGGCTCCTCTGTCCATGAGATTCTCCAGGCAAGAAATCTGGAGTGGGTTGCCATACCCTTCTCCAGGGGATCTGGGGAATTGAACCTGTGTCTCCTGCGTCTCTTGCATTGCATATGTATTCTTTACCCGGTGAACCACCAGGAAATCTCTGAAGGTACCTCTTAGGGCATGTGCACCTTCAGGATACCGAGCTTACATTCTGCGTAATAATACGCAGAGTTTGTATCCATATTGCATAATGTTATATATTACATAAGAATATAACATTACTGTAATTATATTATTAAGTGATAATGGCTTATATCACACCTGAATTGCACATCCAGTGTGCCAGACACTTTTAAAGCACTTTATGAGCATTAATTACTTTAATGGTCATAACAGTGAAATACCCCATTTTTCAGATGAGGAAAGTGTGACAAAAAGAGGTTAAATAATTTGCTCAAGATCATATTACAGTCATTTGACATGAGGTGGAGTTGGAAAGAGCTGTCTGACTCTTCTTACCCACGGATGGGTCTTCTTCCTCATCCAGCCATGGGTAAGAAGTGAATTAACGTGAAGATGCTTGAGTAGGGGCTGACACACAGGGCTCGACACCATTCCAATATTGACTTCTGTCATAATTCAGAAAATATCCACAAAATCCATTCTGTGCTGGGAGTATGCTCATAGGAATGATCCCTGGGACAGGCAGTAGAAAGAAGGTCCTGAAGATTCAGGCTGTCTTACTGACTTAAGCTGCTCCTAAAACTTTAAGTATAGATCTTTGTTGGATCTTTGTTGGGTGGTAATAAAAATGTTAGCATGATAAGTCCTTTAATTACATTTTGCATAATTTTGTATGATTATCACATATAAGATCTTTTTTTTCTGGCATATTTGTGACAATCAACAAATGGTATTTTATGTCTAATTACTGCCTTTATCAAAGGAGATTTAGAAATATGACACATGCCTAATTTGATGAGGAAAGCAGGGCTGAATAAAAGCATGACAGTATATTACACACTTTTAATTTTCTGTTATTTTCAGTAAGCACTATCTTAATGACTTAATTTTCATGTGGATAACCAGTACTCAGCAAAAACTCTTTAAGCTTTAGTTCTTTCTATTAATATTTTGATACTAGTTGTTCACAAGTATTTATTCAGTCACTTGTTTTAATGAAAGATTATCCATTTCACTCAATAATTTTATTTATGTAGCATAATTAAATGTAACAAAGTGTAACTTAATGACATTGATAGCCCTTGTAAATTTGCTAAAATACTCTTACGACGGGCCTAGTAACATAATGATTGTTACGTGCAAATATGTATGACTCTTATGACGGGCCTAGTAACATAATGATTGTTACGTGCAAATATGTATGTTTTTTTCCTAGAAAAGATTCATCTATTCATCATATTTTAATATATTTCAGTGAGCTTGATGCTTGCATCTTAGATATCATAGGTTGCATTGGACTATGTGAAATAGTATAAGAAAATGCTCACATTTCTTGGCTTAGATATAACAGCAATTTTCAAGTTGAAGCAGGAAGTTTTGTAAGAGCCCACATTTGGAAAGTTACTACTTTCAGCCAGTTGCTCTATATTTTCAAAATGGTTATCACTTCAATTAAGAGGGTCTTTTGAAATTGTAGATTTTTAGGGTAAGTGTCATGAGAGGTATCCTAAAAGATTTTCTAATTCTTGAAAGGAATACAACAAAAACTTCATGTAAAAAACAGATCAATGTATATCTATTAATAATCATTAATAACAATTAATGAAGAAGAAAGACTTAAGTCAGAGAATGTTTTGGGTGTCAAAGGAACTGGGAGAAAGGGCGAGTGGTAATTAACTTCTAAGATGTCATCAGAGAACCTCTAATTCTGTGACTCTGGGATACAGGAAATAGAATGATTATTATTTTGTCTTACCTTTTATACATGAGCAAAATGACAACAATGAATATTATTTCTGTTGATAGACCGCCCGAATCTGCTGTGTTTCACATGAACTTAAAAAGTGCCATATGCAACATATATTTTTTCAAATAGTATAACTGAGCTAATAACAAAGAAAGGGTTTAAACTTTTTGCTTATAGACCGTAACTCATTTTGAACCATCGAGATCTCCAAATCCCATGGTATTATATAGCTTTGTCAATTCTGTGTCAATTATAACTGTTGTTCTTAAATCTGGATAATTCTCCAGCACAGATGGTGGAGGTGGTTCCACAGAAAGAGTTGGTCTCTGTATGTGTTTTCCTGCAGTTCATACAACTGGGGAAGGAGAAGCAGAGAAGTCCCTGACCTTTCCATGAGCATCTGTACTCAAGCCTCATAGCTCCATGGTTTCTGGTGACTGTTCCCCCAACTTTAAATATCCTCTGTATCCTTGCCATCTAGTCACTCTTTACTTCTTTCAGTTCCTCCCTCCAAGCTGTTTTTCTGCAGTTTCCCTGACCAACCTCTTTGCACACTGATTCTCCCTTGTTTGCATTCTTGAGCACTTTGTTTTTTGTTTTGTTTTGATCAAGTTCAGATTTTGTTTTGGAAAGAATCTATATAGAAGTTTATATTTTCTTCTTCTTTGGATGCCTTTTCAAATCATGCTCTAAGTCCCTAGGGCAAGTGGTTTTCCTTTTACATCTACTTTTATACATACATACATATATATATATATATGAAGGAAATGGTAACCCACTCCAGTACTCTTGCCTGGAAAATCCCTTGGACAGAGAAGCCTGGTAGACAACAGTCCATGGGCTCGCAAAGAGACGGACACGACTGAGCGACTTCACTTTCATATATTATATATAACTATCTCCTTCTTCCTCTACCTCCCTTTCTTTCTTCTCCCTCCCTTCCTCTTCCTACCATACTTTGAGAACTGTTGTACCCTACCATACTCTGAAAATAGACAGTGTATCAGTTGATATCTTTTGGTCCAGTTTCTAGTGTTAATCTAAGACATACACATGTCAAGTTATAACTGATATTTGTAATTTATTTATTTTTTTACTTTTTGGCCACTCCTTGCGGCAGGAGTGGACCAGGGATTGAACCAGCGCCCCCTGTAGTGAAAGTGCAGAGTCTTAGCCACTGGACCACTAGGGAAGTCCCTGTAATTTATTTTTAAACTTTTAGTTGAAATGCAAACTCTTGATTTTGAGGTTGGAGCCAAGAATGTTTTACGGCTATTGTGATGAATGTAAAGTCTCTTCTGAAAGGGACTATGTGTGGTTATAATTTTCCACCTACTCAAATGTCCCCCAAAACTTTAAATTTTGACCTGCTTCCAGTCACCCTCATTTAGAATTAAAGCAAATTATATTTCATATTTGAATTTTTATAGCTCTGTCTTATTTTATATATAAATAATAGTCTGGATAAAATAAAAAGCAAAAGCAACTTTGAAGAAGGAAATATGTAATAAAAAGACCTTGTAAGCCCACACAATGGCAAAGAGGCTGGAATCTGCCTCACTGAAGGAATTTCATGTGCTGGCTCTATAAAATTGAGTTTTTTTTTTTTTTTTTTTTCTTCTGTAGCTGCTGATGGCCATACTTTGGGGCCTTCTGCTCCCTACTCAAATGCTGCCAACCTGAGTTGCTGTGCCTTTATATCCTGGAGGTGTAGACCCACTCAAGCTGATTAGATGAGGTGACACTTCCCAGGGTAGGGGACTACCCAGGGATACAGTGGGTACATCTATTTCACCCACTGGGCTTAGCAAGGAAGTCTTTAGGCTTAAAGTAAAGCAATACTCTCTTGACTAATGAGATCTAATGTGGTTTTCTGGAAATACTGAACTTAAAAAAAAAAAAGTGAAGTACAACCATCATGAAAGTGAAACTGTGTTAGTAATGGACAAAGGTCAGCTGACTATTCTTAGGAAAAGCAAATGATTTTCTAGTAAGTAGGAGATTTTGGAAGACAAGCCTCTTTATGTGAGGCAACTTGGTTCAGTGAGAAGGGACAAGACCTTTGAACCTGAAGTGTCCTGAGGGATATGTGACCATAGGCAAGTTCTCAACTGCTCTGCCACTCAGTATCCTGACCCATAAAACGGAGATGATGATCCTCCATGTTCTGTCTGAATTATGTGTGCTGTCAGTTGATGGCACTCACTGCTGAATATCTATAAGTAGAAACATCCAAAACTTAAAAAAAAAAAAAGCCTGTGTAGGTGCTAGAGTCATAATAATAAAAGGTGAAGGAAATCAAGAATTTGTGTGCAGAAAATAATGTGTCCACTTACATGTGAACAGATTAATTAATCAATTGATTAAGCAAGTATGTGTTCACAAAGGTTCTGCTCTTGGTCTACAAAACATTGCAGGAAAAGGCATACATAAATGGGAAGTTCTCTACTCCCTGGTCTCCCTCCCTAGACTAGTTGGGGAACATAGAAACATAGCTCATAATCCCAGTAAATTCCCAATGAAACTTAAACTTGAAGGATGCATGAAGGCTGCTTCTCAACTACCAGATGAAGTAATGCTCATTGCCAAATGGCTACCAGGGGCAGGGAGAGCAGGAGAGGAGAATTATCAGGGATGAGAGTCGCCATACCGCCAAAGTGTTAGACACTGTTTTGCTCTGTTTAATTCAGATCTATGTTGTATGAAGCAAATACTAGATAAACTAGAATGAAGCAAGGGCTCGTTTCAGCACCACATGACCACAGAAGGCTGTTTTACTTGTGGACAGGTGATTGCCTTCCTGGTTAACCTCAAACTTTTTTGTTTTTTTTTTGTCCTCTTTTCACAATAATCACTTTTCCTACCTTTGGGCGCTATATCTAAGAACTGATCCCGGAGGTTGTCCAGCTGCTCGATGGTCAGGGTGCCGTTTTCCTCCTTTTCCACAGGTGGAGGGCGTACCGGAGGAGGTGGATCTGGAAAGACTTTGATATCGCCATTAATGAAGAAGTCTTCTTGGTCTAAATAAAGTTCATTCTGAATTTTGGTTGATGTTTCAATGTGATAGCGAGCTACCCCAGTTAGTTTTTCCACACTGAAAATGGAAACATGAATAGGTTTATCCTCATTGAAAATACTATCAGATTAATAGTGTTTTCTTCTTAGACATACACAAAGAGTTAACACATTAGAAAATATAGCTAAGTTAGAAAATTCAGTCTGCATGTTTAAAAATTATAATTTATTCTCAAGTCCATTTGTACAAAGGCAGGGTAAAAATAAATAAATATAGATTAGAAGTAAAATATATGCTCATTACCGGGCTAATAGTCCCACATTTTATACAAAACTGAACAAAAAGAGATTCCATTAAAATGATTTTACTAGTATTAGGCAAGATTATGTCAAGAGATATATTTCATTCTAAATATAGACCAGAATAAGGTTATATGACAGAAAATCCTGTAAAATATGACTATTAGTATAACACATTTATTTGGAATGAGGACAAGTTGTGTGTAAAGTGAATTAAAGTTGATAATGGATTTCAAGAAAAGTGGCTTTTCTCCAACTTTATATCAAGGAGTTTGATGTGACCTAAGACCCATTTGACAGAATGGACTCTGACAAGATAGCCCGTTGAAATTGCTTTCCTATGTTTATGGAGAATAACGTTGTTGGTATTGTTTAGTTGTGTCTGACTCTTTTGTGACACAATGAACTGTAGCCCACCAGGTTCCTCTGTCCATGGGATTCTCCAGGCAAGAATACTGACATGGGTTGCCACTACCTTCTCCAGGGAATCTTTCTGACCTAGGCACTGAACCCACATCTCCTGCATTGCAGGCGGATTCTTTACCACTGAGTCACCTGGGAAACCTGGTGAATAGTAATTCCCAGCTAAATCACATGGTATAAGCAGTCACAGTTTGGAGCGACTGTGGTGCGGTGGAAAGAACCCTGGAAGCTGAGCTCTCATCGTACACCTTCTCCAGCCCTGGGTCCTTGAGTTAGTGATTTAAGCTCTCCAATTTCCTCATCTTTGCAAGGGAGCCCAAAATACATAACTCCATACCTTATGGTTATTAATGTGAAATCACATAGAGCATGGATTTAGGTTTTCCTAGGGATTATAGTTAGGAGAAGGCAATGGCACCCCACTCCAGTACTCTTGCCTGGAAAATCCCACGGATGGAGGAGGCTGGTAGGCTGCAGTCCATGGGGTCGCTAAGAGTCAGACAGGACTGAGCGACTTCACTTTCACTTTTCACTTTCATGCATTGGAGAAGGAAATGGCAACCCACTCCAGTGTTCTTGCCTGGAGAATCCCAGGGATGCCGGAGCCTGGTGGGCTACCGTCTATGGGGTCGCACAGAGTCGGACACGACTGAAGCGACTTAGCAGCAGCAGGGATTATAGTTCGGAGAAGGCAATGGCACCCCACTCCAGTACTCTTGCCTGGAAAATCCCATGGATGAAGGAGCCTGGTAGGCTGCAGTCCATGGGGTCGCTAAGAGTCCGACACGACTGAGTGACTTCACTTTCACTTTCATGCATTGGAGAAGGAAATGGCAACCCACGCCAGTGTCCTTGCCTGGAGAATCCCAGGGACAGGGGAGCCTAGTGGGCTGCCATTGCACAGAGTCAGACACGACTGAAGTGACAGCAGCAGCAGCAGAAGCAGCAGGGATTATAGTTATGGGTCTAACTAAAGGATTTACGGGGTCGCAAAGAGTCGAACATGACTGAGCGACTGAACTGAACTGAAAGGCTACTTTAAAGGCCAGAGAAGTTTTATACAATAACTAAAATATCACTGTAATACAGAAAGAATCTTACATCTTGCAATAAAGATTGAACATGGCAGAAAAGTGCATATTTAATCTGCTTTTATATAACTCTGCTGCTGCTACTGTGTCACTTCAGTCGTGTCTGACTCTGTGTGACCCCATAGACGGCAGCCCACCAGGCTCCCCTGTCCCTGGGATTCTCCAGGCAAGAACACTGGAGTGGGTTGCCATTTCCTTCTCCATTTATATAACTCAGGAACACCAAAATAAACCTCCCCCCCAACAACAACAACAAAAAATCGTATTAGTCATTTTCTTTCAAAAGACAATCTTGAATTTAATTCCAGTACACTGTATTTGTGAGGTATTTGTGAGTGCCCATATAGTAGGTATCATCTAGGTACTTTCTGCTTGATGGCGTTTGTGGGTGGGGCAGAGAAGGGGCACTGGGTTAGGAGGGACGCCAAGTGCATGCAGAGACCCAGCCAGAACCAGGGTATCAAAATAAGTGCGCCATCTAGTGGAAAGTTATGAAGAGTACCCTCAAAAGGAGGGTAGGGTAAGGAGAAATGCCAGGAGAATGAAAAGTGGGATTTGAAGTTGAAAGAGATCTGATAGGTCTCCCTATTCATTTTTTCTTGCCACTTGAGGATTTTTGCAAGAACCAAAACCAAGAGCATAGCTGAACAGTACTAGGTTTTCATTTCTTGTGGCCATATTCAGGTATCAGAGAGAGACATACACACAGAATCCATCTGAGAAATAGGCATGTCAGATAAAAATAAGCATTTACACTTAGTAAATGTGCCACAAGGATGGGCGCTGTGAACCCTAAGAATGAAGAAGGTATGCTTTCATTTGTAAGTGGCAGGCAGAGATCAGGACTGTACATCACTGTTCTATGAGTTAAGCATGATGGCAATGAGGTGACCAGGCTGAGGGGTATGTCTGTGCGTGTGTGTGTGTGTGTGTGTGTGAGAGAGAGAGCTACTTAGATACAAACAATGAAGCTGAGGATTTTACAACAGAACTTTCACAATGAGGCACGCACTGGAGAAAACAAACCATAACAACCATCTTCTAGCTGGCCCATGTTGCTTCTAAGAACACTTGCCGTTTGTATTCTATGTATGCCGTGACTTCCAACTTATCAGTAAATGTTTATTGCAAACTGTAGTATGGCCCAGAATCTAGCAGAAACCTCTAGAAGAGCCTGGTTGGAGTGTTTTCTTTTACAGATGAGGCTTGTGGGGTAGGAGGTGATTAGGCGTGCTGTAATTTGTGGACAAGGAGAGAGTTCCCATCTCTTGGTCTCCTGACTGTTGAGGGCGTTTCTCTCTGCTGAGCTGCTTTCTTACACCTTTCAGGGGAGAATTAAGAGGATGAGATGCTCTCTAAGGACCTGTACCTCCCCATAAAGAACAATGATCGGTCACAGGTCTGTTTCTGCTCTAGACTACAGTTCTGTTCCTCACTAGAAATGAGGATCTAGAAAGTCTTTAGAATCTAACAGAAAAGTAAATTGGCTGTCACAAGGCAATCAGCCTAACAGGGAAAGCATTCCTGTAAATGCCTTCTCCATCTCCTGCTCACTGGCCCTGACTAATAAGAAGCCTGGCATTGGAAAGATATGAAACATTATATCATGTCTAAAGAATAATTTTAAATTGCTTATATGTTTACCTTGTACACTAAGGTCCTCATGGAGCAGTGGGAAAACCAAACTATCATAAATAATGTGCAGTAGTGCCCTTTAATACATGACTTAACTGTGGTTAAGAAGCAACACAAGTGTATAGGTGATTTCCTAAAAGGTCAAAATTCTATTTATAAATGCAATTCACATTTGTAAACATCTTAACATTTTTTTGGTCAATTTTGGTCTTCAGGCATTAGCAAAGTAAATACTCAAAATACTTAAAATGTCATGCAGTTCTTTACCTGGCCATTTCATTCAAGTACCTCTCACCGAGCCACTTTTCCATGAGTCTATATACATCAACCGCCTTTATTACTAACTCTTCCAGGAAAGCCAATGCTTTTACCTTTATCAGTTCAAGTCGGAACTGTGTAGCTATCTCTATTTAAAAAAGAGAAATAAAGATGTTTTTAATGTATTACATGGCATGAACTTTCTGATAAACCAAATTCAATTTTGAACCAATTATGCTTTAGTTTGTGGAAATTTTGGCACATCTTTGATATACCAAGATGGATAATTAATAACCTATCCACCTTGGAAACAAAACAGCATGTGGTAGAGTCATTTGACAGTTTACTTAAACCAAAATTGTAATTCAATTTTACATATAATTGCACTTTGTCATATACCATTTGATAAATTGGAATGGGAAAACAGAAATAGATAATTTCTGAATTTTAAAAAGGGGGAGGCTAACTATGTCTCTTGATCTCTCTTCTTAGAACCTTGGGGAGACGACACCATATTCTTCAGCGGAGGTGAGAGGAGGGTGAAGCCCGTGGTCCCAGGGCCTATTGATATTCTCGGCACACGGTGAGGTCTGTGATTTCCCTCTAAAATATCTGTCCAGTCTTTCTTCTTTGCTTTTTCTATTGCCACGTTTTGACACTGATTTATATCTCGCCTCCACTACGGCAACCACCTCCACCCTGCTTTCTCTAAGTTCCCTTCCCCACCTCAAATCCAAATCCACCAATCCCAGAGTGACCTGTCTCACCTGCACACATGCTTCTGAGCACTTTCTGCCCAGAATTCTTTACTAGCTCCCAGTTGCCATAAGGGAAACGGAACTTTCTGGGCAGCGCCTATGTGACCCTCCACCTCCCAGATCCAGAATGTGCCTCAGACTCCACAGCTACTCCCCTTCGGTGGGTCGCATAGTTCCCCTCCCCAATCTGTGCCCCCATTGTCCCCTGCACACATTTCTCACATTCTTCTTGTTCAGCTCAAGCATGAATTCAACCGCATGGAAGTCTTTCTTGACTTCCTGCTTGTGCCCTTTGTCCTGTCCACCGAGCTCCAATATCACAACATATTGTAAGTGATCATTTGCAGTTCTGTTCCTATTTTTTTTCTTTTGATGCTTTGTGTTTGTGTATATATGTGTATATTTTTTTCACCTACTGTAGGACTGGCATACAGTAGAAACTCAGAAAACCTTTATTGTGTAAATATGTGAATTAAGCCACACTAGGAACCACGTACGCAATGAACTGAAGGATGACATATACTTAGCCACTGAAAGCAGATGTGGGAACAGGCAATGTGACAAGCATGTGTCTTGACTTCCTGTGTTCAACATCCTTCAGATTTTACTCTTGAAAATAATAAAGCAGGTGGTAGGATGATGAAGAGAGGGGAGAAAAGGAGAGAATCAAAGGATGGAAAGTATCTTTAGTAGCTAATCGTCATTGAGTAGTTAATGGGTCCCAGCGTATCCAACACTGCATTTTTACAGTTTTGACATCTAGTATATTGACCATGGCTTCTTTCCAATGAGGATACTTTGGTTCAATTTCTTGATCTTTTCAAATTCTGTTTTGAATTGTATTATAAGACACTTGGAAGAGCCAGGAGGAGTTTATGTTGTATAAAATTGTCGCTCTCCATAGAGGAGGCCCTTGAATGTTATTGATACGTCACTAACTCTTCCATGGGGTCTACTCCCAAGAGCTCCCTTTCAGGACTGGTTAACCTTTAGTCAGGGTTTACTTGCCTAATGAGATGCCTAAATTATTCTTATTATATTATAGAAGCATAACCTTAAGCCTTCTTTCAGCCTATAAGATCACACCAACTTTAAAACATTGCTTCTCTTTTTTGACTTTGAGATTTTAATTACTGCTGATTGCAGCCATGAAATTAAAAGATGCTTACTCCTTGGAAGGAAAGTTATGACCAACCTAGATAGCATATTCAAAAGCAGAGATATTACTTTGCCAACAAAGTCCGTCTAGTCAAGGCTATGGTTTTTCCAGTGGTCATGTATGGATGTAAGTGTTGGACTGTGAAGAAAGCTAAGCACCGAAGAATTGATGCTTTTGAACTTTGGTGTTGGAGAAGACTCTTCAGAGTCCCTTGGACTGCAAGGACATCCAACAAGTCCATCCTAAAGGAGATCAGTCCTGGGTGTTCATTGGAAGGACTGATGCTGAAGCTGAAACTCCAATACTTTAGCCACCTCATGCAAACAGTTGACTCATTGGAAAAGACCCTGATGCTGGGAGGGATTGGGGGCAGGAGGAGAAGGGGATGACAGAGGATGAGATGGCTGGATGGCATCACCGACTCAATGGACATGAGTTTGAGTGAACTCTGGGAGTTGGTGATGGACAGGGAGGCCTGGCGTGCTGCGATTCATGGGGTCGCAAAGAGTCAGACACGACTGAGCGACTGAACTGAACTGAACTGAACTGATGCTCTCCTAACCTCTTCCCAAATTCCCTTTTTGAGATCCCAGCAGACAATCATACAGTAGTCAGATCTAGTTTTCATATGGTTGCATGAAAACAGCCAAATGAGTGTTATGCCTTTCAGTCAGTTTGCTTGTGCTTCATAGACACAAAGTCAGCCAAGGGCTGCTTGCCTACTGGTCTATTTTCTACTCAAAATATCATAGTTCTTTCTAATTGCTACCTTCAAATTGCAGGGCAGCAAGATGCTCTTCCTTTATTCTGAGCTTCAGTTCGTTTTTCACTTCCACTTCCTCAGTCTCTTCTGCTGGCAATACTACAGGAGCAGCTTCTGTCATAGGTGGGGATTTACCTGAAAGGGTAATGAATTATGCTGAGTTATCTGCTAATGGGCAAGTACACACACAGGGTCTTGGATAAAATGCATACAAAGTGGAGTGTGTAGAGCTATACATGTCTAGTGATTTGGGAAGGAGAGACCCCGGGCCACACAGTGTGAGTGATGAAACATTAATAATCCTTCCTTGAGAATTCTCCATGTGGTATCTGGCTGGACACATATAAAAATGCCCCATTCATGTAGCATCATGGAAAGGTGAGATATGTGGCTAGTGCAGACATGATCACAGACTCCAAAGAGGGTTCAATTTAGAGTTTGGGGACAGAAATTAGCAAACCCCAAGATTGTGCTGGCCACCTGGAGAAACAACAGTCTTCAAAGGATATTTGCACTGACCAGTGTTCCCCAGGTCCTCATCAAGAAAGACCAGAGAACAGCCTCATGCAGATACAGTGGAAATGTAGCCTATGGTCAAGAATCTGTAATTCACTTCATTTAAAAAAAATTAATTTATTTATTTTAATTGGAGATTAATCACTTTACAATATTGTAGTGGTTTTTGCCATACATTCACATGAATCATCCATAGGCGTACATGTGTTCCCCATCCTGAACCCCCCTCCCACCTCCTTTCCCATCCCCTCCCTCAGGGTCATCCCAGTGCACCGGCCCTGAGCACCCTGTCTCATGCATCAAACCTGGACTGGTGATCTATTTCACATATGATAATATACATGTTTCAATGCTATTCTCTCAAATCATCCCACTCTCGCCTTCTCCCACAGAGTCCAAAAGACTGTACTTTACATCTGTGTCTTTTTTGCTGTCTCGAATATAGGGTCATTGTTACCATCTTTCTAAACTCCATATATATGTGTTAATATACGGTATTGGTGTTTTTCTTTCTGGCTTACTTCACTCTGTATAGTAGGCTCCAGTTTCATTCACCTCTTTAGAACTGATTCAAATACATTCTTTTTAATTGCTGAGTAATATTCCATTGTGTGTATGTACCACAGCTTTCTTATCCATTCTCCTGCTGATAGACATCTAGGTTGCTTCCATGTCCTGGCTATTGTAAATATTAGTGCTGAAATGAACATTGGAGTACACGTGTCTCTTTCAATTCTGGTTTCCTGGCTGTGTATGCTCAGCAGTGGGTTTGCTGGGTCATATGGCAGTTCTATTTCCAGTTTTTTAAGGAATCTCCACACTGTTCTGCGTAGTGGCTGTACTAGTTTGCATTCCCACCAACAGTGTAATAGTGTTCCCTTTTATCCACACGTTCTCCAGCATTTATTGTTTGTAGACTTTTTGATAGCAGCCATTCTGACTGGCATGAGATGGTACCTCATTGTGGTTTTGATTTGCATTTCTCTGATAATGAGTGATGTTGAGCATCTTTTCATGCGTTTGTTAGCCATCTGTATGTCTTCTTTGGAGAAATGTCTATTTAGTTCTTTGGCCCATTTTTTGATTGGGTCATTGATTTTTCTGGAATTGAGCTGCAGGAGCTGCTTGTATATTTTTGAGATTAATTCTTTGTCAGTTGCTTTGTTTGCTATTATTTTCTCCCATTCTGAAGGCTGTCTTTTCACCTTGCTTATAGTTTCCTTTGTTGTACAAAAGCTTTTAAGTTTAATTATGTCCCATTCGTTTATTTTTGCTTTGATTTCCATTACTCTGGGAGGTGGGTCATAGAGGATCCTTCTGTGATTTATGTCAGAGGGTGTTCTGCCTATGTTTTCCTCTAGGAGTTTTATAGTTTCTGGTCTTACGTTTAGATCTTTAATCCATTTTGAGTTTATTTTTGTGTATGGTGTTAGAAAGTGTTCTAGTTTCATTCTTTTACAAGTGGTTGACCAGTTTACCCAGCACCACTTGTTAAAGAGATTGTCTTTTCTCTATTGTATATTCTTGCCTCCTTTGTCAAAGATAAGGTGTCCATAGGTGTGTGGATTTATTTCTGGGCTTTCTATTTTGTTCCATTGATCTATATTTCTGTCTTTGTGCCAGTACCATACTGTCTTGATGACTGTAGCTCTGTAGTATAGTCTGAAGTCAGGCAGGTTGATTCCTCCAGTTCCATTCTTCTTTCTCAAGATTGCTTTGGCTATTCGAGGTTTTTTGTATTTCCATACAAACTGTGAAATTATTTGTTCTAGTTCTCTGAAAAATACCTTTGGTAGCTTGATAGGGATTGCATTGAATCTATAGATTGCTTTGGGTAGTATACTCATTTTCACTATATTCATTCTTCTGATCCATGAACATGGTATATTTCTCCATCTATTTGTATCATCTTTGATTTCTTTCATCAGTGTTTTATAGTTTATCAGTTTATATATAGGTCTTTGTTTCTTTAGGTATAGTTATTCCTAAGTATTTTATGCTTTTTGTTGCAATGGTGAATGGAATTGTTTCCTTAATTTCTCTGTTTTCTCATTGTTAGTGTATAGGAATGAAAGGGATTTCTGAGTGTTAAATTTATATCCTGAAACTTTACTACATTCATTGATTAGCTCTAGAAATTTTTTGGTGGAGTCTTCAGGGTTCTCTATGTAGAGGATCATGCCATCTGCAAACAGTGAGAGTTTTACTTCTTATTTTCCAGTCTAGATTCCTTTTATTTCTTTTTCTGCTCTGATTGCTGTGGCTAAAACTTCCAAAACTGTGTTGAATAGTAGTGGTGAGAGTGGGCACCCTTGTCTTGTTCCTGATTTTAGGGGAAATGCTTTCAATTTTTCACCATTCAGGATAATGCTTGCCGTGGGTTTATCATATATGGCTTTTATTATGTTGAGGTACATTCCATCTATTCCTGCTTTCTGGAGGGTTTTTATCACAAATGCATGTTGAATTTTGTCAAAGGCTTTCTCTGCATCTATTGAGATGATCATATAATTTTTATCTTTCAATTTGTTAATGTGGTGTATCACATTGATTGATTTATGGATATTAAAGAATCCTTGCAACCCTGGGATAAAGCCCACTTGGTCATGATGTATGATCTTTTAAATATGTTGTTGGATTCTGTTTGCTAGAATTTTGTTAAGGATTTTTGCATCTATGTTCATCTATTGGCCTGTAGTTTGCTTTTTTGTGTGGCGTCTTTGTCTGGTTTTGGTATTAGGGTGATGGTGGCCTCATAGAATGAGTTTGGAAGTTTACCTTCCTCTGCAGTTTTCTGGAAGAGTTTGAGTAGGATAGATATTAGCTCTTCTCTAAATTTTTGGTAGAATTCAGCTGTGAAGCCGTCTGGACCTGGGTTTTTTTTTTCTGGAAGATTTCTGATTACAGTTTTGATTTCCATGTTGTGATGGGAAAATCTGTTAAGATTTTCTATTTCTTCCTGGTTCAGTTTTGGAAAGTTATACTTTTCTAAGAATTCGTCCATTTCCTCCAGGTTGTCCATTTTATTGGCATATAGTTGCTGATAGTAGTCTCTTATGATCCTTTGTATTTCTGTGTTGTCTGTTGTGATTTCTCCATTTTCATTTTTGATTTTGTTAATTTGATTCTTCTCCCTTTTTTCTTGATGAATCTGGCTAATGGTTTGTTTATTTTATTTATCTTCTCAAAGAACTAGCTTTTAGCTTTGCTGATTTTTGGTATGGTCTTCTTTGTTTCTTTTTCATTTATTTCTGCTTTAATTTTTATGAGTTTTTTCCTTCTACTAACCCTGGGGTTCTTCATTTCTTCTTTTTCTAGTTGCGTTAGGTGTAGGGTTAGGTTATTTATTTGATTTTTATCTTGTTTCTTGGGGTAAGCTTGTATTGCTATGAACGTTCCCCTTAGCACTGCTTTTACTGAATCCCATAGGTGTTGGGTTGTTGTGTTTTCATTTTCATTAGTTTCTGTGCATATTTTGATTTCTTTTTTTTGATTTCTTCTGTGATTTGTTGGTTATTCAGAAGCATATTGTTTAGCCTCCATATGTTTGTATTTTTAATAGTTTTTTTTCCTGTAGTTGACATCTAATCTTACCACAGTATAATCAGAAAAGATGTCTGGAATGATTTCAATTTTTTTTAATTTACCAAGGCCTGATTTATGGCCCAGGATGTGATCTGTCCTGTAGAATGTTCCGTGTGCACTTTAGAAAAAGGTTAAATTCATTGTTTTGTGGTGAAATGTCCTATAGATATCAATTAGGTCTAACTGGTCCATTGTATCATTTAAACTTTGTGTTTCCGTGTTAATTTTCTGTTTAGTTGATCTATCCATAGGTGTGAGTGTGGTATTAAAGTCTCCTACTATTATTGTGTCACTGTAAATTTCCACTTTCATACTTGTTAGCATTTGCCTTACATATTGTGGTGCTTATATATATATATAGTATATATATATATATATATATATTTGTAATTGTTATATCTTCTTCTTGGATTGATCCTTTGATCATTATGTAGTGTCCTTCTTTGTCTCTCTTCACAGCCTTTATTTCAAAGTCTATTTTATCTGATATGAGTATTGCTACTTCTGCTTTCTTTTGGTCTCCATTTGTGTGAAATATCTTTTTCCAGCCCTTCACTTTCAGTCTGTATGTGTCCCTTGTTTTGAGGTAAGTCTCTTGTAGACAGCATATATAGGGGTCTTGTTTTTGTATCCATTCAGCCAGTCTTTGTCTTTTGGTTGGGGCATTCAACCCATTTACATTTAAGGTAATTATTGATAAGTATGATCCTGTTGCCATTTACTTTATTGTTTGGGGTTTGAGTTTATACACCTTTTCTGTCTTTCCTGTCTAGAGAAGATCTTTTAGCATTTGTTGAAGAGCTGGTTTGGTGGTGCTGAATTCCCAGCTTTTGCTTGTCTATAAAGCTTTTGATTTCTCTATCATATTTGAATGAGATCCTTTCTGGGTACAGTAATCTGGGTTGTAGATTTTTCTTTTCATCACTTTAAGTATGTCCTGCCATTCCCTCTGGCCTGAAGAGTTTCTTTAGAAAGATCAGCTGTTATCCTTATGGGAATCACCTTGTGTGTTATTTGTTGTTTTTTCCTTGCTGCTTTTAACATTTTTCTTTGTGTTTGATCTTAGTTAATTTGAGTAACATGTGTCTTGGGGTGTTTCGCCTTGGGTTTATCCTGTTTGGGACTCTCCGGGTTTCTTGGACTTGGGTGGCTATTTCCTTTCCCATTTAGGGACGTTTTCACCTATTATCTCCTCAAGTATTTTTTCATGGCCTTTCTTTTGTCTTCTTCTTCTGGGACTCCTATGATTTGAATGTTGGGGTGTTTGACATTATCCCAGAGGTCTCTGAGATTGTCCTCATTTCTTTTAATTCTTTCTTCTTTTTCCCTCTCTGTTTCATTTATTTCCCCCATTATACCTTCCACCTCACTTATCCTATCTTCTGCCTCAGTTATTCTACTGTTGGTTCCCTCCAGAGTGTTTTTGATCTCAGTTATTGCGTTATTCATTATTGATTGACTATTTTATTTCTTTTAGGTCCTTGTTAAACATTTCTTGCATCTTCTCAATCCTTGTCTCCAGACTATCTGTAACTTCATTTTGTTTTCAAGATTTTGGATCATTTTTACTATCATTATTCTGAATTCTTTTCCAGGTAGACTCCCTATCTCCTTCTCTTTTGTTTGGTTTGGTGGGCATTTATCATGTTCCTTTACCTGTTAAATATTTCTCTGCCTTTTCA
The DNA here is from genome assembly GCF_029378745.1 of Bos indicus. NCBI lineage: Eukaryota > Metazoa > Chordata > Mammalia > Artiodactyla > Bovidae > Bos > Bos indicus. The sequence goes on from NC_091779.1 coordinate 38,349,790, forward strand.
TCTTGTTTAGATTGCTGTGTTTGGGGTGGCCTTTCTGTATGCTGGAAGTTTGTGGTTACTCTTTATTATGGAGGTTCCTCCCTGTGGGTGGAGTTGGACGAGTGGCTTGTCAAGGTTTCCCAGTTAGGGAAGCTTGCATCACTGTTGTGGTGGGTGGAGCTGGATCTCTTCTCTCTGGAGTGCAATGAAGTGTCCAGTAGTGAGTTTTGAGGTGTCTATGGGTTTGGTGTGACTTTTGGCCACCTGTATTTTAATGCTTAGGGTAATGTTCCTGCGCTGTTGGAGAATTAGCTTGGTATGTCTTGCTCTGAAACTTGTTGACTCTTGAGTGGAGCTTGGTTTCAGTGTAGGTATGGAGGTTTTTGGATGAGCTCTTGTCAATTAATGTTCCCTGGAGTCAGGAGTATTCTGGTGTTCTCAAGTTTTGAATTTAAGCCTCCTGCCTCTGGTTTTCAGTCTTATTCTTACAGTAGCCTCGAGACTTCTCCATCCATACTGCACCGATGATAAACCATCTTCTTTTGAAGATAATGGGCTGCCTTTATGGGTGTCTGGTGTCCTCTACCAGAATTCAGAAGTTGTTTTGTGGAATTTTCTCAGCGTTCCAATGATCTTTCAATGAATTTGTGGGTGAGAAAGTGGTCTCCCTGTCCTATTCCTCCACCATCTTAGGACCACCCCCCCTACTTCATTGTTTTTTAACTAGTACTTAAGTACGAGTACTTCAGAGATAGTCTATGAGAATTAGAAAATAAGGATTTGCCAGTGTTTGCCTGAGAATGTACCCATAAGAAATGGCAGTGTGATTCTAGCTGCAAGCCCAGCTTATACAATTCTGCTGCATCACTTCAGTCGTGTCCGACTCTGTGTGACCCCAGAGACGGCAGCCCACCAGTCTCCCCTGTCCCTGGGATTCTCCAGGCAAGAACAGTGGAGTGGGTTGCCATTTCCTTCACCATATACAATTCTACTTAGTTCAATAAATCTTTCTTGAAGTTCTGATCTCAAGGGGTTCAAATTTTGGGAAGAAGACAAATATTAACAAAGAAATTGTAATTAGATGTGTTGCATCTTATTTGCAGTAGTGGATGTGAGTATAAGTTACAGATGAAAGAGCCCTTAATCTCTCTGGGTTTCTGTATTAGCATCTGTAAAATTAGGAAATTTGACCCAACTAACTATTCCATTAAAGTAAATTGAATCATTTTCTTCAAATGCTGATTATTTCCTTTATGTTCACCGTTTGAGACAAATGAGGGTCACAAGTTCTTAATTGTAGTGCTACTCTTTCCTCTGTTCCAGGGGCCATCACCTCACGCTTCCCTCATCCTCAAGGCTTTGTTGTAACTCCCACTGTAGATACCTGGATGGACTCCACCCAGGAAGCACTTCCTACTTCCTCAGATGGAGTGAGATGACTGTGCTCCCCAGGGACCTCTTTTTCCTCTTTTTCCTCTATCTTAAAGAATTTTAGGCAGGAAGAGGCCTCCAGGAGGTTAAGTTAAACCTGAGATCTGAATTAAACCTACGGGCATGGCAACCCACTCCAGTATTCTTGCTTGGAGAATCCCATGACAGAGGAGCCTGGTGGGCTACAGTCCATATGGTCACAAAGAGTAGGGCATGACTGAGTGACTAACACTTCCTCACTTTCACTTCAAGCCTGAAATTTACACACACAGAACTAGCTTTTGGGCTTCCCTGGTGGCTCAGCGGTAAAGAATCGCCTGCAATACAGGAGATGCAAGAGATGCTGGTTCGATCCCTGGGTCGGGAAGATCCCCTGGAGAAGGAAATGGCAATCCACTCCAATATTCTTGCCTGGAAAATTCCATGGACAGAGGAGCCTGGCAGCCTACAATGGTCCATGGGGTTACAAAAAAGTTGGACACGACTGAGTGACTAAACTACCACCTGTTGCTTGTAACCCTCTCTTGATTAAGGCAGCTACTATCAGTCCCCTTGCACATACTTTTCAGATTGCACAGTGTCATCTTGGGGTTCTTTTCACATGTTTTAAACTGTCTTTGAGATTTATTTCACCCTGAATACACTTGGTTATGTGGATAAACAACTTAAAAGGGGCTGGCATGGAGAATGTTTGCCAACTAACATTCAAGCTTACAGACACCTGAGTCTCTAAATAAAACCTAATGAACAGCATTCTAGTAGCTCAGAGGCTCATGTGCCTGGTTAAGTGCTTATTTTCCACCAAGGAGAGGTTAAGCATCCATGGTTCTGGATGCTAAAGCTGCGAATACCTTTTCCTTTTTTGTCCTCTTTTTTTTTCTTGGGTGGTGGTGGTGGTGGCGGAGGCTCCTTTTTCACTTTTTTATTTGCAGCCGCCTGAGGAAGTTTTTCTTTTGTTTCTGCTGGCTGGTTTTCTTTTTCTTCTTCCATGAGCCTCTGGTGAATTTCAGCAGCCACCTGGTTGTATAAGAGCAATACTTCAGTACATGCAACATTTATGAAAGATGATAACTATTTGGATTGAGTCATCACCCAATGTCATTGAAACCTCCTTTTACTGAAACAACCATGCCATGTATTAAGTCTTTACAGAACACACTTTGATGTTTCACTTAAATGGGAACCTGTCTCTGTCCTGAGATGTGGCTTCCTGAGGCCATCTGTGTGGCAGCCACTCACTTTCTCAAGCCCTGCCTGCCATGTGTCTTTCTGTTTCCTCATTGCTGCCTCCAAACCTGGAAAGCTTCAGAGTCGTGCAAGCATTTCTTTCTCAATCTCAGACCTATGGATTGAATGCTCACTATTTTTCCAAGTTATTTAACTTATATGCAGAGTTCAGTTCAGTTCAGTTCAGTCACTCAGTCGTGTTTGACTCTTTGCGACCCCATGAATCGCAGCACGCCAGGCCTCCCTGGCCATCACCAACTCCCGGAGTTCACTCAGACTCACATCCATTGAGTCAGTGAAGCCATCCAGCCATCTCATCCTCTGTTGTCCCTGCCTCCTCCTGCCCTCAATCCCTCCCAGCATCAGAGTCTTTTCCAATGAGTCAACTCTTCACATGAGGTGGCCAAAGTACTGGAGTTTCAGCTTTAGCATCATTTCTTCCAAAGAAATCCCAGGGCTGATCTCCTTCAGAATGGACTGGTTGGATCTCCTCGCAGTCCAAGGGACTCTCAAGAGTCTTCTCCAACACCACAGTTCAAAAGCATCAATTCTTCGGCGCTCAGCCTTCTTCACAGTCCAACTCTCACATCCATACATGACCACTGGAAAAACCATAGCCTTGACTAGACGGACCTTTGTTGGCAAAGTAATGTCTCTGCTTTTCAATATGCTATCAAAGGTTGGTCATAACTTTCCTTCCAAGGAGTAAGTGTCTTTTAATTTCATGGCTGCAGTCACCATCTGCAGTGATTTGGGAGCCCAGAAAAAATAAAGTCTGACACTGTTTCCACTGTTTCCCCATCTATTTCCCATGAAGTGATGGGACCAGATGCCATGATCTTCGTTTTCTAAATGTTGAGCTTTAAGCCAACTTTTTCACTCTCCACTTTCACTTTCATCAAGAGGCTTTTTAGTTCCTCTTCCCTTTCTGCCATAAGGGTGGTGTCATTTGCATATTTGATGTTTTTGATATTTGTCCTGGCAGTCTAGATTCCAGCTTGTGTTTCTTCCAGTCCAGGGTTGCTCATGATGTACTCTGCATATAAGTTAAATAAGCAGGGTGACAATATACAGCCTTGACGTACTCCTTTTCCTATTTGGAACCAGTCTGTTGTTCCATGTCCAGTTCTAACTGTTGCTTCCTGACCTGCATACAGATTTCTCAAGAGGCAGGTCAGGTGGTCTGGTATTCCCATCTCTTTCAGAATAGAGTACATTACATGGAATGCCAGGCTGGATGAAGTACAAGCTGGAATCAAGATTGACGGGAGAAATATCAATAACCTCAGATATGTAGATGACACCACCCTTATAGCAGAAAGCAGAGAAGAACTAAAGAGCCTCTTGATGAAAGTGAAAGAGGAGAGTGAAAAAGTTGGCTTAAAACTCAACATTCAAAAAACAATGATCATGGCATCCGGTCCCATCACTTCAAGGCAAATAGTGTGGAAACAACGGAAACAGTGACAGATTTTATTTTTTGGGCTCCAAAATCACTGCAGATGGTGACTATAGCCATGAAATTAAAAGACACTTGCTCTTTGGAGGAAAAGCTATGGCCAACCTATACAGCATATTAAAAAGCAGAGACATTACTTTGTTAATAAAGGTCCGTCTAGTCAAAGCTATGGCTTTTCCAGTAGTCATGTATGGATGTGAGAGTTGGACTATAAAGAAAGCTGAGTTCTCAAAAATCGATGTTTTTGAACTGTGGTGTTGGAGAAGACTCTTGAGAGTCCCTTGGACTGCAAGGAGATCAAACCAGTCCATTCTAAAGGAAATCAGTCCTGAATATTCATTGGAAGGACTGATGCTGAAGCTGAAACTCCAATCCTCTGGCCACCTGATGCAAAGAACAGACTCACTGGAAAAGACCCTGATGCTGGGAAAGATTGAAAGTGGGAGGAGAAGGGGATGACAGAGGATGATATGGTTGGATGGCATCACCGACTTGATGGATGTGAGTTTGAGCAAGCTCTAAGAGTTGGTGATGGACAAGGAAGCCTGGCATCCTGCAGTCCATGGGATCGCAAAGAGTTGGACATGACTGAGTGACTGAACTGAACTGGACTGATTCTTTCAAGTTCCTGTTATCTCTTGGCTTTCAATCTGGGGCATTCCCCTAAATCAGTGTTTCTCAATCTTTTTTTTTTTTTTTTTAACATTTTATTTAATTTTAATTTTATTTTATTTTTAAACTTTACAATATTGTATTAGTTTTGCCAAATATCGAAATGAATCCGCCACAGGTATACCTGTGTTCCCCATCCTGAACCCTCCTCCCTCCTCCCTCCTCATACCCTCCCTCTGGGTCGTCCCAGTGCACCAGCCCCAAGCATCCAGTATCGTGCATGGAACCTGGACTGGTGACTCGTTTCATACATGATATTATACCTGTTTCAATGCCATTCTCCCAAATCTCCCCACCTTCTCCCTCTCCCACAGAGTCCATAAGACTGATCTATACATCAGTGTCTCTTTTGCTGTCTCGTACACAGGGTTATTGTTACCATCTTTCTAAATTCCATATATATGCATTAGTATACTATATTGGTGTTTTTCTTTCTGGCTTACTTCACTCTGTATAATAGGCTCCAGTTTCATCCACCTCATTAGAACTGATTCAAATGTATTCTTTTTAATGGCTGAGTAATACTCCATTGTGTATATGTACCACAGCTTTCTTATCCATTCATCTGCTGATGGGCATCTAGGTTGCTTCCATGTCCTGGCTATTATAAACAGTGCTGCGATGAACATTGGGGTACACGTGTCTCTTTCCCTTCTGGTTTCCTCAGTGTGTATGCCCAGCTGTGGGATTGCTGGGTCATAAGGCAGTTCTATTTCCAGTTTTTTAAGGAATCTCCACACTGTTCTCCATAGTGGCTGTACTAGTTTGCATTCCCACTAACAGTGTAAGAGGGTTCCCTTTTCTCCACACCCTCTCCAGCATTTATTGCTTGTAGACTTTTGGATCTCAATCTTTTTTGTTTGTTTTTCATTACTGATTGTTTTTATGTCCATTTCTCCTAATTACATTCCCCTCCATGAAACCTGAATACTGAAGAAGTGTACCTGCCCATGTACGTTATGTATGTCTGTGCTTTGTACATAAAGTTAGTGAGAATCTGTCTTGTTCTTCAGTCAAGTTTTGGGAGTCCATGCCCTGTATTAACTGGGCTCACCGACACTTGAATCCTGGGCTCCCATTCTATTCTAACACTAGACATCATCCCAGGAATGTACAGTGTTCATGGAGGATGACCTGTCCCCCAGCTAACCATATTGCTGGTTCTTAACTTTCTCTCCCTGGGAGACTTTGAGCTTCTCTCCATATCTGTACCCTCCTCCTTTCACTCTCACAGATTTCCTGGTATAAGAGATTAACTGTGTGGTCACAACAAAACAGCTGATGAATGGGGTGGGGTGAGCTGCTGCTGGGACCCTCCCTCTCCCTGTTCTGTGGGCCTCAGTAAAACCTTGTCTTGGGGCTTGTGCAGCTGTGGCTGTGCCTGCAGTTAGAAAGATCGAAACTTTCAAACCATATTATCTTCCGGATACATGCCCAGGAGTGAGATTGAATTTGAGAAAGTATATGTGTTAGTAGCTCAGTTATGTCTGACTCTTTGTGACCCCATGAACTATAGGCCACCAGGCTCCTCTGTTCATGGAATTCTTCAGGCAAGAATACTGGAGTGGGTAGTAGTGAAAGTCACTCAGTCGTGTCTGACTCTTGCGACCCCATGGACTGTAGCCTGCAAAGTTCCTCTGTCCATGGGATTCTCCAGGCAAGAATACTGGAGTGGGTTGCCATTTCCTTCTTCAGGGGATCTTTCTCATCCAGAACTCAAACCCAGGTCTCCTGTACTGCAGGCAGAGTATGTGTATATATATATATATATATATATATATATATAACTTTGCTGCACACCTGAAACTAACACAGTGTTGTTAATCAACTATGATCCAAGGTAAAATAAAAATTAAAAATAAAATAAATTACAAAAGAAAGACTAGACCTGCTAAAATTTGTCCAATGGCTACTGGAGAGGTGAAGGGCATTTATGGGTATCAAACTGAGAAATGAAAGCTGAGACAAGGTTTTCAAAGTTTTCTTTCTCCCTTTCACACACACATGGTGTGTGCCCCACACACCATGGGGGTGGTAGGAACAAATGGTTGAAAACTTAAAATCTCAGTAAGGCCATCCACGGAATTTGTTTATAATGTTCTTACTGTGTCCAAGTCTGATGATATTTCTGGGGAGAATTGGGTTAGGGTCCTGGAGGAGAAAGGGGAAGTTGTATAGAGGTGAACAGAAAGATGAAAAAGGCACAATCTACTGTTTAAGCGCAGGCGGCTGCAACCAGCGCACTAAGCGTGGCTGAGAGGAGCTACCCCACGTCCGAGGTCAGGGGCAGAAGCCGGGAGGACCCCATGCCCGAAGGGCGGAGGCCAAGAGGAGTTACCCCACGTCTGAGGTCAGGGGCAGTGGCCGAGAGTGCCAGGCTGCGACGGCGCAGGAACGGTCGAGAGGAGCTACCCCTGAGGTCAGGGGCGGGGCTGGGAGGAGCTACCCCACGCTCCAGGCCAGGGGCGGCGGCCAGGAGGACCAACCCCACGTCCAAGGAGCCATGGCTGTGCGGGTGCAGGAGGGCCTAGAGGAGCTATCCCACATTGAAGGTCAGGAAGGGCGGCGGTGAGGAGATACCCCTCCTTCAAGGTAAGGAGCAGTGGCTGCGCTTTGCTGGAGCAGCCATGAAGAGATACCCCACGCCCAAGGTAAGAAAAACCCAAGTAAGACAGTAGGAGTTGCAAGAGGGCACCAGAGGGCAGACACACTGAAACCATACTCACAGAAAACTAGTCAATCTAATCACACTAGGACCACAGCCTTGTCTAACTCAATGAAACTAAGCCATGCCTGTGGGGCAGCCCAAGATGGGCAGGTCATGGTGGAGAGATCTGACAATGTGGTCCACTGGAGAAGGGAATGGCAAACCACTTCAGTATTCGTGCCTTGATAACCCCATGAACAGTATGAAAAGGCAAAATGATAGGATACTGAAAGAGGGACTCCCCAGGTCAGTAGGTGCCCAATATGCTACTGGAGATCAGTGGAGAAATAACTCCAGAAAGAATGCAGGGATGGAGTCAAAGCAAAAACAATACCCAGCTGTGGATGTGACTGGTGATTGAAGCAAGGTCCGATGCTGTAAAGAGCAATATTGTATAGGAACCTGGAATGTCAGGTCCATGAATTAAGGCAAATTAAAAGTGGTCAAACAAGAGATGGCAAGAGTGAATGTCGACATTCTAGGAATCAGCGAACTAAAATGGACTGGAAAGGGTAAATTTAACTCAGATGACCATTATATCTACTACTGCAGGCAGGAATCCCTCAGAAGAAATGGAGTAGCCATCATGGTCAACAAAAGAGTCTGAAATGCAGTACTTGGATGCAATCTCAAAAATGACAGAATGATCTCTGTTCGTTTCCAAGGCAAACCATTCAATATCACAGTAATCCAAGTCTATGCCCCAACCAGTAATGCTGAAGAAGCTGAAGTTGAACGGTTCTATGAAGACCTACAAGACCTTTTAGAACTAACACCCAAAAAAGATGTCCTTTTCATTATAGGGGACTGGAATGCAAAAGTAGGAAGTCAACAAACACCTGGAGTAACAGGCAAATTTGGCCTTGGAATATGGAATGAAGCAGGGCAAAGACTAATAGAGTTTTGCCAAGAAAATGCACTGGTCATAGCAAACACCCTCTTCCAACAACACAAGAGAAGACTCTATACATGGACATCACCAGATGGTCAACACCGAAATCAGATTGATTATATTCTTTGCAGCCAAAGATGGAGAAGTTCTATACAGTCAGCAAAAACAAGACCAGGAGCTGACTGTGGCTCAGATCATGAACTCCTTATTGCCAATTCAGACTTAGATTGAAGAAAGTAGGGAAAACCACTAGACCATTCAGGTATGACCTAAATCAAATCCCTTATGATTATACAGTGGAAGTAAGAAATAGATTTAAGGGCCTAGATCTGATAGATAGAGTGCCTGATGAACTATGGAATGAGGTTCATGACATTGTATAGGAGACAGGGATCAAGACCATTCCCATGGAAAAGAAATGCAAAAAAGTAAAATGGCTGTCTGGGGAGGCCTTACAAATAGCTGTGAAAAGAAGAGAAGTGAAAAGCAAAGGAGAAAAGAAAAGATATAAGCATCTGAATGCAGAGTTCCAAAGAATAGCAAGAAGACATAGGAAAGCCTTCTTCAGTGATCAATGCAAAGAAATAGAGGAAAACAAAATGGGAAAGACTAGAGATCTCTTCAAGAAAATTAGAGATACCAAGGGAACATTTCATGCAAAGATGGGCTCGATAAAGGACAGAAATGGTACGGACCTAACAGAAGCAGAAGATATTAAGAAGAGGTGGCAAGAATACACAGAAGAACTGTACACAAAAGATCTTCACGACCCAGATAATCACGATGGTGTGATCACTGACCTAGAGCCAGACATCCTGGAATGTGAAGTCAAGTGGGCCTTAGAAAGCATCACTACGAACAAAGCTAGAGGAGGTGATGGAATTCCAGTTGAGCTATTCCAAATCCTGAAAGATGATGCTGTGAAAGTGCTGCACTCAATATGCCAGCAAATTTGGGAAACTCAGCAATGGCCACAGGACTGGAAAAAGTCAGTTTTCATTCAAATTCCAAAGAGAGGCAATGCCAAAGAATGCTCAAACTACCGCACAATTTCACTCATCTCACACGCTAGTAAAGTAATGCTCAAAATTCTCCAAGCCAGGCTTCAGCAATATGTGAACCATGAACTTCCTGATGTTCAAGCTGGTTTTAGAAAAGGCAGAGGAACCAGAGATCAAATTGCCAACATCCACTGGATCATGGAAAAAGCAAGAGAGTTCCAGAAAAACATCTATTTCTGCTTTATTGACTATGCCAAAGCCTTTGACTGTGTGGATCACAATAAACTGTGGAAAATTCTGAAAGAGATAGGAATACCAGACCACCTGATCTGCCTCTTGAGAAATTTGTATGCAGGTCAGGAAGCAACAGTTAGAACTGGACATGGAACAACAGACTGGTTCCAAATAGGAAAAGGAGTACGTCAAGGCTGTATATTGTCACCCTATTTATTTAACTTATATGCAGAGTACATCATGAGCAACCCTGGACTGGAAGAAACACAAGCTGGAATCTAGACTGCCAGGACAAATATCAATAACCTCAGATATGCAGATGACACCACCCTTATGGCAGAAAGTGAAGAGGAACTCAAAAGCCTCTTGATGAAAGTGAAAGTGGAGAGTGAAAAAGTTGCCTTAAGGCTCAACATTCAGAAAACAAAGATCATGGCATCCGGTCCCGTCACTTCATGGGAAATAGATGGGGAAACAGTGGAAACAGTGTCAGACTTTATTTTTTGGGGCTCCAAAATCACTGCAGATGGTGACTGCAGCCATGAAATTAAAAGACGCTTACTCCTTGGAAGGAAAGTTATGACCAACCTAGATAGCATATTCAAAAGCAGAGACATTACTTGCCAACAAAGGTTTGTCTAGTTAAGGCTGTGATTTTTCCTGTGGTCGTGTATGGATGTGAGAGTTGGACTGTGAAGAAGGCTGAGTGCCAAAGAATTGATGCTTTTGAACTGTGGTGTTGGAGAAGACTCTTGAGAGTCCCTTGGACTGCGAGGAGATCCAACCAGTCCTTTCTGAAGGAGATCAGCCCTGGGTTTCTTTGGAAAGAATGATGCTAAAGCTGAAACTCCAGTACTTTGGCCACCTCATGTGAAGAGTTGACTCATTGGAAAAGACTCTGATGCTGGGAGGGATTGGGGGCAGGAGGAGGCGGGGACAACAGAGGATGAGATGGCTGGATGGCATCACTGACTCGATAGATGTGAGTCTGAGTGAACTCCGGGAGTTGGTGATAGACAGGGAGGCCTGGCGTGCTGCGATTCATGGGGTTGCAAAGAGTCGGACACGACTGAGTGATTGAACTGAACTGAATGTTTACCTTCAAAGAAGTTTGCTGTCTTGTGGGCAACACAGACCAGCGCTCAATTCCTGCGCTCTCCAGATCCCTGCTGCAGAGTCCCACCACGCTTCACAACTGTGCATCGGCATGTAACTGTCCTCAACTGTTCTGTATGTTAGTCACTTAGTTGTGTCTGACTCTTTGCAACCCCATAACTGTAGCCTGCCAGGCTTCTCTGTCCATGGGATTTTCCAGGCAAGAATACTGGAGTGGGTTGCCATTTACTTCTCCAGGGAATCGTCCCGACCCAGGGATCGAAACTGGGTCTCCCACATTGCAGGCAGACTCTTTACCATCTAAGCCTCCAGGGAAGCCGTCAACTGTTCTATGGCTGTTAATTCTCATCTCCACTCTTGAAATGGGCTGAGAGTTCCCAAGAGCTAAGTCAGCCCTGCGTCTTTGTTTTATCCATAGCTTTTAGCATCTGTGTTAATACTCATAGAAGATGCTCAGGAAAGGCTTACTGATTGACAGGACTTCTTTTAAAACAACCATATGCTACAGAATATATCCACAGCTTCTGGCGCAGTGGTCAAGAATCCATATGCTAATGCAGGAGCTATAAGAGATGCAGGTTCTATCCCTGGATCAGGAAGATCCCTTGGAATAGGAAAAGGCAACTCGCTCCAGCATTCTTGCCTGGAAAATTCCATAGACAGAGAAGCCTGGTGTGCTACAGTCCATGGAGTCATGAAGAGTTGGGCATGACTGAGTGACTGAGCACACACACACACCCACAGCTCTTTCGGTATTAGCGGAACATCGAAGGGATGCAGAAAGGTTTCACAGAGCAAGGCAGTTTTTTTTTGGTGTGTGTGCATGTGTTTTTTTAATCAGATGCTCTTTTGATAAAAATGAATTTCATGATATATACTGTACTTTCAAATTCTTGGTAAAACTGTTAACATTCTCCCCTAAATTGCAAGCAATTCATTTTTGAATCCGTTCTTGCAAGGCACAATAAGTTAGTAATTTCCTTTAAAATTGGATTTTTCTCCTCTGTAAACAGCCTTGTGATAATGGTGACGGTGATTATCATTATCTGCATTTTCCCAGTCCACTTCCCTCAAATACCTCTGGGTCTCTTTCAAAAATTAACATAATTCACAGTATACCTAGTAATCTAGCTTGTAAGGCTGAAGAAACTCTAGAAATAATGCTTTGACATAGTGGGCGTTAAACATGACTAGTTTCTTTGAAATCATTGCATACCTGCTAATTAGAAGAAAGTTCTGCTAAAAATTAACATAACACACTAAGTGGATAGCTCTCAGTAAAGCTGCTGTGTACAGAAAAAGCCCAGGCTAAAGTGCTGTTATTTCAATTGCCCCGATCTCAGCTGGTCCTGTTCTCCCTGTATCACTTTATTGAATCAAGCCTTTCTTATTTGAAACTCAAAGTTCTCTTGTGTGTGTTAGTTGCTCAGTTGTGTCTGACTTGTTGTGACCCCATGGACTGTAGGGGTCCAGACTCCTCCATCCATGGAATTCTCCAGGCAAGAATACTGGAGTGCATAGCCATTCCCTTCTCTAGGGGATCTTCCCAACCCAGGGATCGAACCTAGGTCTTCTGCATTGCAGGTGGATTCTTTACTGTCTGAGCCAGCAGGGAAAGTTCTCTTACAGTCATTTAATGTCAAAATCATTTGGAAGTCTACTAGAAATATAAAGGGCTTCCCTAATAACTCAGTTGGTAAAGAATCCACCTGCAATGCAGGAGACCCCAGTTCGATTCCTGGGTCAGGAAGGTCCACTGGAGAAGGGATAGGCTACCCACTCCAGTATTCTTGGCTTCCCTTGTAGCTCAGCTGGTAAAGAATCTGCCTGCAATGCGGGAGACCTGGGTTAAGTCATAAAATCAGGATTCAAATGTAATTATTGGGAATATTAATTACTGAACCATCCTTCCTCCTATGCTTTCTGTATGGTTTTCAAAAATCTGCAAGCAAAGTAGTACAGTTTTAAACAAATATCTTAACATAATGATCTATTATATTTAGTTTCCAAAAAACTTTCATATTCATTATTTCATTGGATCTTTTCAATCATTCAAGAAAGGCTAGGTAGAATGTCTCCCATGTTACAGATAAGGAACTGAAGACTCAGAGAGGTTAAGTGATTTTCCTGAGATCACACAGCTTAACCAAGAGGTGTGGCCAGGGCTCTTGGTGCTGTATGATACTAAGAATCTAATATTTTAAAACTTATTTTCCTAGATAATTTTAGTGGGATGCATAAGACTTATAAATTATATTTATGTTCAATTAAATGAAGAATAATAATTAATCAACTTCTCTTTTTAGAACTTCTAGATCTGGTTTCCTACTCTCTGGTGCTTGGTGGTTGTGGTCTTTGCAGGCTACAGCTCATTGCCACTGCCATCAGTGTCACTAGCATAGCAGCCGAAGCATCTCAAGAATGTACTGAGGACTCAATATTGTGTTAGATGTGGGCATTATGCTAGGTGTAGCAGACACAGAAAGTTTTAGAATTGTTAAGTATTCAGGAAAACATTAATGAGATAAAAATTATAAACAATAACCTAGACAATAAGAGTCAAGAGTAGGAGAGACAATAACTTCTACCAGGATTGGAAGAGCATATAATCACAGAAGGTTTGGGCTTCGGGAAACAGACAACTGATTGGTTGGTAATGAAGGTAATACTAAGACTTAAAGAAAGTGTAGGCTGAATTCCTGACTTAAAAAATCTGGCCCTATTGGGTCCCATTCTTAAATGGCAAATTTGGCCTCTCTGTTTCTCTTATTTCTTTTAGGAAAAAAAAAAAAAAAAAAACTTCTGGGAGATATAAATGTATATTGTGAACATTGTGTAAACTTTATATTCATAGCATATTACCAACTTTGGAATTCAATGAATGGGTGTTACTAAAAGAAAATGTAATAACCAGCATTGCTTACCATGTGAGATATCGCCAAAGAAGACTGCTGCCACGTATCCATCACCATCTTCTCATCAGCCTCAAAGTTTAACTCTACACTTTCCAGCGTGTAATCGATCTTGCCCTTCAGGATGCTTTTTGTTTTTGGTTTGGATAAAGCTGACTCTGGAGAAATGGATCTTCGAGGAACCAGGGGAATTCTTTGGAAAATCAACAAAAAAGAAATATAAAGACTTTAACAGAATTCTAATTTTGTGGCCAAGCAACTCGGTAAATTCTGTTCTCTTGTTCTAAGAAGAACCCTTTAGATGGAGAAAAGACTATGAAAGGCTGTATTCAAGTTTTTATGATCCAGAGACTCTTATTAACAAGAGGAAACTAGAGACAAGCAATGCTAAAACATAATCTTTAGGACTAATTCTTGGTAATTATGAGGAAGGCAATTTTATGAAGAAATTCAATTTTGGAATTTATCTGGGATATAAACTTCTGACAAGGAATAAATCAGTCATGAAAAAGCAAATCAAATAGATTTGAGCATCACTTCTTTAATATGACTAGCACTTGGCTTCCGGAAATGAACAGTTAAAAGCGGGATATATTATAATAGATGTGAGGTCTGCAAGGGGTGTCTCACCGAGGTTTGAGAGCTCCAGCATCCCTCCCCCCACCTTGAGAATGGATGATGAACTGTTTTGCAAAGTGCTGTGAGAACACAGAGTTAAGCTTTCCCCCTGCTCTCAACCATATTGCTGCTGCCCCTGTGTAGAGATTTTAGAGCTGCCCCTGGGAATATCCAATCCCTGAAGGATCCCAGGATCTCAGAGGCCAACTGCAGGCAGTGATCCACAGATCAGAATGCTTACTGTGACTGGGATCCTGCTCAGTGATAGAACATAGGAAGGGCTTTCAGCGTGGGCAGAAAGGAGCTCTCAGGATGCCTTGGCTAAAACTTGAGAAGAGCAAGCATTTAGCTTGGCAGACTCAAGTTGCTGGGGAATGGAGCAGTGATGCAGAAAGCTGGCTGTGAATTTTTGCAAATCACTGGCTTGGTCATGTTTTGAAGCATCAGATGAGGTTTTCTGAAGCTGGCTCTTTGATTATCACAATGTTTGGAATTTTGACAGTACACAGTACCTATGGAGGCCATGTGTTTATGACTCAGTACCCACCTACCCACAAGGCCAGCTGACACTTCAATAATCAAGTAATGCTCAGTCTCAGTCACTGAGACATATTAGATTCATGTGCCTAATCAGTTAAGGTAAAGGTTGTGTGATTATCTCTAGACATTTAAGATGGGGCAACAGGCATTTCTGAACACCTTGCTTTGGAGGACTGCAGTGGCAGCATATCATTTGAAAAAGGAATCTGGGTTTAGAATTCATCTACTGAGAAAAATTCTGGTCTAGCCAGTTCTCTCACTATCAGTAGATATTTCAGTAGATATTAACTGGGGCATGTCCCTTGACTTTCTGAGGCTCCATTCCTCTTGGAAGAATACAAATATAATAATAATATTATTACTATTGTTTTTATACATTATTTGTTATTAGTTAATACCATTATTATTACTATTAGGTTGTTGGAGGAATAAAATAGACAAACTATGGGAAAATGCTTGATGATGTGCTCATTTCCCTACACATGTTAAAGAGACTGGTTGACTGGTTGGTTGGCCGGTTGACACATCCATTGGCTGAGAGTTCCAGGAGATACTTACAGCAGTGACTTGAGGTTGAGATTGGTGTAGAGTAGTTTTGCAGAAAATAAGAACTGGCTGTTCTTTTGCTCATCTCATTCTACTAACCAACATTAACAGCTTCCCCATTATGCCTGCCCTGCTATTTTGTGCTAAGAACAAAATGCACTGCTACTGGGGACATTGAAACTTGGCCTCTCTTGATGACTCTTGATGGTTCATATATCTTTGGAAATTTTCTTATTGTTTTTAATTGCAATGTTCTCTTTCAGCACTGGCTGAGTTAAAACATTGATCTTGTATTTGAGTCAAAAAGAGGGTACAGACTTTCCTTTTTGTGTTTTCTTGCTTACGCATGGTCCTGACAGGGACATGATGGGACTAGATGGAAGAAGCCTACAGAGAAATGGGCCTCAGATCACTGTGGAATCCTGTTGTGCTCAGGCCATTTCAAATTCTTGATGGCATAAGGGAGGGTAAAACAAGAGGTACTCACAATTACAACAGTGCATGTGAGGAAGAATAGTTCGTTGTCATATTATGCAATAAAGATAAGAGTTACCACTTATCGAGAGTCACTGGGACTAGGTTCAAGTTTTCTGACTCTCAGACAGAGAGTCTATGTTCTGCTCTATGTTCTGAGGATTTCATTTTCTGCAGTTTTCATAACCACCCTACTCTTACAGATAATGAAACCAAGGCTTAAGAGAGTTGGGGGTGACTTTTCCAAATAAATTGTTTTAATTTACTTACATATAACTAGTAATTGGCTAAAAATGTAATCTTCATTCTACCCTTACCACCAAGTTTATTTTCATGCTGGTGGGAATCTGATGTTAGATCACTAAGAAGTTTCAGTCTCACAAAGACATAACCACATAAGTTTGAGTCTTTACTGTTTCTCAGTTTCCTATACTGTAAAAGAAGACACATAATGCCTTGCAGTTTCATTTACATGATATCACACACAGACACACCCATGCACACAGAACAGCATGGGACCTTTCATAAAAGTGGTAGAGGGTCATGATCCCTTACCAGAAAGCCTTCTGGTCAAAAGTGTTTCAGAATTCAGAATTTGTGTATACTATATATTCCCTACTATCCCCAGCAGTTTGGTGGAAGCACTCTATTACAAAACACACTATATCTCTGCAGCAAAAATGAGTAATCAATGAGTAGATAAGTAGAATGAATAATGCATATCAATAGTCTTTGTCAAAGTTAGAAAAGAAATTCAGTTTTCAGACTTTTTTTTTTGGATTTTGGATTAGCAGATACAGGAGTGTGGTTTTTATAATGGTATTCAATTTAAAATCACAAAGCTTTATGTTCAGACTAATTACAGTGCGACATGATAGTCTACCTTACCTAAGCTGGCTTTCCAAAATATCTTTACTATCCAGTTGGACCAGTGGGACTCGAGTGAATCTCTTAGTGTCATCCATTGGAATTTTACACTCCATGGCCCTGTAATAATCTTGCAGGAGTCTCTTCGTATCTTGGAAACGGTTCAGTTCTGCCTTTAATAGCAAATATGAATGTTAAAACCCAAGACAGAACAAGATAATCTGCACATATTTTCCATATAAGCTCTGTAAACACTATTTAAAAACAGTAGGTTGAAATCAGCTTTCTAGAAACTAAGAGAAGTGGTTTTAAGTGTTTAAGATTTCATAAAAATTAAAGAAAGTTGGTGAGTTTGCATTCTCTGTACTTATTGAATATGAGTCCACTTAACGAGATGACATTTCCATGTCTCTTAATAATGTTACAAAAGATAGTATGATGTCTGAAGTAGCACATATTAGTCATTATTTTGACATTAGGAATTCTTTGTGCCTTATATTCAACCAACCAATACATTAACAAACATTTGAGTGTGTTTCATCATACATAACACATTAGTTGACTTGGTAAATACTAAAAGTACACAGAAAATACATAATATAAATACATATACTGCTATAAAAGAACTGGAACACAAAATAAGACTAGGTATTGGTCCTGTAGAACCATGAAATGTAGCTGCAGAGAACTAACAAATGGTGAGGTGAAGTGATAACGAATAGTTTTTTTCTCACAATTTCCATTCCTGCTCAACATGAACAGAAGGGAGGTCACTCCTCCAAGCTCAAAACGAAATGCTTCTGCTAACTTTGCCAGTAGACATCTTGGGGGACAGGAAATGGAGAAGCACAGAGGAGCATCAGTTATTCCTGAGTGACTCCCTCCCAGCAGGTCGCCTCTGTTTGTGGTAATTGTGACATGGATGTGCAGTGAGATCCTGCACATTGTCAATTACACAAACAGATCATGAGTTTTCCAACCTGCTCTCCTACCAGATGTCAGACCAGTGGGCATATCGGTGCTTCTCTCTGGTAGTGTAACCATGACCTTCAGTCTTTGCTTTTATTAGTAGGGCTACTTAAACCAGTTCAGTTCAGTTCAGTTGCTCAGTCAGGTCCGACTATTTGTGACCCTGTGGACTGCAGCAAGCCAGGCTTCCCTGACCATCACCAATTCCCAGAGCTTGCCTAAACTCATATCCATCAAGTCAGTGAGGCCATCCAACCATCTCATTCTCTGTCACCCCCTTCTCCTTCTGCTTTCACTTTTTCCCAGCATCAGGGTCTTTTCCAATAAGTCAGTTCTTTGCATCATGTAGCCAAGTATTGGAGCTTCAGCTTCAGCATCAGTCCTTCCAATGAATATTCAGGACTGATTTCCATTAGGATTGACTGGTTTGATCTCCTTGCAGTCCAAGGGACTCTCAAGATGGAAGCTCTTATGCAGATGTATTCCACAACAGCTAGTTAATTATAGAAAGCATCTTTTCTAAAAAGAACAAAACTCAACTGGTGTTCAAAGCCCTTTGCTGAACCTAACTCAGGATATTTATATGGGCTTCCCTGGTGGCTCAGATGGTAGAGTCTGCCTGCTATGTGGGACTCTGGATCGATCCCTGGGTGGGGAAGATCCCGTGGAGAAGGGAATGGCTACCCACTCCAGTATTTTTGCCTGGAGAGTCCCATGGACAGAGGAGCATGGCAGAATATTTATAAAGGGGTCCCTATATTCAGCAACCAAGTAATGTTGTCATATATGTAATAAAACATCAAGGAACAGTCTTGTACTGCCATACTGAGTTTGGAAAAAATAAATGTCTGCTTTGCATTGTAGTCAACAACAAAAGACAAGGATAGTTTCAATAGATTTGTTTTTGATACAGGAAAGGAGGGGCCAATCTGATCCTAAAAAGTTGCTCTCTGCAGTATTAAACTTTTCTAGCTAAATAACTGAAATAGGAAAAAATTCCTTTGGTTAATTCTATACTGTAAATAAAATTACCATTTATATATTAAGATATCATAAGATATGAAGAAAACCTATGACCAACCCAGACAGCATATTAAAAAGCAGAGACATTACTTTGCTGACAAAGGTCTGTCTAGTCAAAGCTATGGTTTTTCCAGAAGTCATGTATGGATGTGAGAATTGGACTATAAAGAAAGCTGAGTGCCAAAGAATTGATGCTTATAATGTGTGGTGTTGGAGAAGACTCTTGAGAGTCCCTTGGACTGCAAGGACATCCAACCAGTCCATCCTAAAGGAAATCAGTCCTGAATATTCATTGGAAGGACTGGTGCTGAAACTGAAACTCCAGTACTTCAGCCACTTGTTTCGAAGAACTGACTCATTGGAAAAGACCCTGATGCTGGGAAAGATCGGAGGCAGGAGGAGAAGGGGATGACAGAGAATGAGATGGTTGGATGGCATCACTGACTCGATGGACGTGAGTTTGAGCAAGCTCCAGGATTTGTTGATGGACAGGGAAACCTGGTATGCTGCAGTCCACAGAGTCACAAAGAGTTGGACATGACTGAGCAACTGAACTGAACTGAACTGATACTCAAGAGAATCTTCATGATACCACATTTCCAGTGTGTGGCATGCAAATGTATTAATAAACCCAATTTGTACAAATTGGATATTGACAAATAAATTTGGGGAACTGAAGTATTGTGAGGCTATACAAATTGTTAGTTATCAAACTATAAGCATTATGGTTTAATAATGCTTACCAAATTAGCATTATTTGTTAAATATATTTAGAAATCAGGAAATTATTTCCTCCATAACTTAGAGAACCGACCTCTTTAGTTATGATTAAGATTAGTAGGTCCTATTTTATATAATTGGTATTTCAGACAGTGCTGGTATCCATGCCTCAGACTAACCCTGTTATATTATTTTATATAAAATATTAATTTATTTTTGGGGGACATAATTTGACTAATTATACAGCTAACTATGAATAAGATGCCATTGTACATCCACAATACCCATATAAGCAGAATTAAGATTATTTTCACACTTGTGATAGCTAGTAAATCATTCTTTCTCATTGTTTCTGTCTTCATAGAATCTCAGTTTTGAAAGCGAACTTAGAAATCATCTTGCATAGCATTTTCTAAAATTTGTCTTGTACAAACCTTGTCTTCAATTCAGTTTAGTTGCTCAGTTGTGTCCGACTCTTTGCAACCCTGTGTACTGCAGCAAGCCAGGCTTCCCTGTCCATCACCAACTCCCGGAGCTTGCTCAAACTCATGTCCATCAAGTTGGTGATGTCATTTAACGATTTCATCCTCTGTCATCCCCTTCTCCTCCTGCCTCCAATCTTTCCCAGCATCAGGGTCTTTTCCAATGAGTCAGTTCTTCGAAACAAGTGGCTGAAGTACTGGAGTTTCAGTTTCAGCACCAGTCCTTCCAGTGAATATTCAGGACTGATTTCCTTTAGGATGGACTGGTTGGATGTCCTTGCAGTCCAAGGGACTCTCAAGAGTCTTCTCCAACACCACAGTTCAAAAGCATCAATTCCTTGGCACTCAGCTTTCTTTATAGTCCAACTCTCACACCTATACATGACTACTGGAAAAACCATAGCTTTGACTAGACAGACCTTTGTCGGCAAAGTAATGTCTCTGCTTTTTAATAGGCTGTCTAGTTTGGTCATAGCTTTTCTTCAAAGCAGCAAGTGTCTTTTAGTTTCATGGCCATAGTTACCATGTGCAGTGATTTTGGAGCCCCCCGGCCCCCAAATAAAGTTTCTCATTGTTTCCCCATCTATTTGACATGTCAATTTTGTCTTATAGACTGTTAATGAGCGCCACTTTGGGGATAAAACAAAGAAAAACTTTGCAACATCAGTTTCAGAAATCCTGGGTTGGCACACTCAAAGAGTTTCTATATTGCAGAGCATCTTGATAATAATAATATGTCAATATTTTTGTTAATGTCCCAGCAAGAAGGAATGGTAGAGTACATAGCCCTTCCCAAAGTCTTTTGACTCAAGTCCTTGTTTTGTGAAACATCTTGTAGGAGTAGTGTTCTACAGAATCCACCTTGGGAAACACTTATCTAGCCATAAACCCTTGAAAACTTTCACAAAGATTTTCCTCCCCTTCACAAATATGCACAAGATTCTGCTCATGGGCTCCTGGACCAGCAGCTCAAGGGCCTGCAAAGTCTGTTATTTGATGGACAGTTCCAATCATTAGGCTCTTTTTTCACTTACTGAACTGAAATCTACTACTCTTCTGTAGTTTACAGCTTTGTTTTTTCCCTTTTTTATAGGATTCTGTGAATCCATGCAGAACAAGGCCTTTTCTGTTCTATTGGCTAACCTTTAACTATGGAAACACTGATGACAAACCAGTGGTCAGAGGTACTGGCCCAGGAGTTAGACTCCCTGAGTCCAAATCCCAGTTCTCTCTTGACTGGCGTGTGGCATTGGTCAAATTACTTCATCTATGTTTGCCTCGGTTTCCTCCTCTGTGAAATGAGCATTAAGATAGAATGTACAGCCTAGGGTTCCTGTGAGGGTTTAATGTATTGCACAGGAAGAATCCTTAGAACTGTATCTGGCACATACAGATTAAGAATTTAATACATATTAGCCTTTATTTGCTCTCCTTTCCTTTACCCTCTTTTCCCCCACCCCTAGTTGGTTTTAGATGTAGATTCTGTATCTCAGGGAGAGTCTGAAAGGCAGGTATTGTGGGGTATAAGAGTTATGCCATTTTCACAAGAGGTGCATAATTGCTTGGACTTCTGGGAATGATTTACAAAAATTCTCTAATCCCTTTCCCTTCACTATTGGATTTCTGTTATTTCTACCCTAAGCTTTTGACACACCTTTACCAACATTCAATGTCCGTTTACTCAAAGTGGTGCCCCAGGGGTGTCACCCCAGCGGGTTTAGGCTGCTGGGTGTCTCGCCTTCATATGCAGCACAACCCATGTCTTGCGGCTCTCTCCTGCATCCCAGAGCCGGCAATCAGGGAGGCAGCTCCTGTCTCTTAGGTTTCTGCTTCCAGTGGTCCATGATTGTCTCTTGGAGTGCTGGAAGTCCTCGCCTTCAAAGTCACTTGTTGAACAAGGATTTACTGAACACCTCCTGTGCACAGCTCTGGCGAGCCTCAGCTAACTATCCTCTTTTCTGGAAATAACTTCTCCTGTAAACTAACAAGTTTAAGACCTGTAAGGTACCCTTTTCCACTGTATCCTCACTGCTATTTCTTAGGAAAGAATACTCCTGTAAACACAGCTTGATTACCAAGATACCCTTCATATTCCCCTCAGTGTGAAGAGATTATAAACAGGTTTCTCCCTAACTCCAGGCTCCTGATCTTCCTTGTCTGAGAGTATTTACTTTAGGAAACTTGTCTTTGTAAGCCTATTCTCTGTCACTTTGAGATGTAAATCTCTTCAGATCTTTCCTCAGGTTCTAGGAACCAGAACTGTCTCTGTCAAGGACCTGGGAACCACCTCTTTGAGATGGCATCATATGAAGTGAAAGAAGCAGCCCTAGGTCCCTGTCCTCTGGGAGGAGAGGAGCCTGACTTAGGAAGACATCCTGCTCCAAGCTGTAAAACTACTTGCATCAAGAAGAGAGGAGAAAGTTTACTTTTCCTTTAGGTGAGGCCAGTCGAGAAACACAAGTTGCCCATGACACCCCACCCCGCTCCAGCTCTTAGAAACACTCCAGCCCTTCTTCTTGGGAGAGCTGGGTCTCCAGACTTGGTAATGGCACCCCACTCCAGTACTCTTGCCTGGAAAATCCCATGGATGGAGGAGCCTGGAAGGCTGAAGTCCATGGGGTCGTTGAGGGTCAGACACGACTGAGCGACTTCACTTTCACTTTTCACTTTCATGCACTGGAGAAGGAAATGGCAACCCATTCCAGTGTTCTTGCCTGGAGAATCCCAGGGATGGGGAGCCTGGTGGGCTGCTGTCTATGGGGTTGCACAGAGTTGGACATGACTGAAGTGACTTAGCAGCTCTCCCCTATTGTTGACTAATTTCTTGGGATGAAATCAACGTGTGCCTCATTAGCTGGTCCAGCATGATTCATTATTTAAATGGATGCAAAAGCAAGTTAATCAGGTTGTTCTGATGAATGGTCTGTGTTGCCAATCTGAACATAAATGTTTTTCAGGAATCAAGTGCCGGCTGAGACTGATCCTGCCCATGTTCTGTGGCAAGGCTTTGGGTATCTTCTGCGGGGGGCTGGTGAGGTAGTGACCCAGGACAGACACCATCTCTGCTGTCCCCTCCACAGCTCCAGGCCACCTGGAAACAACTGGTGAGGTGTCGCTTGAGATGTTCCCAGTTCTGGTGTTTGCTTGAAATGGTTTATTTCAGCTGAATTCCTTGGCAAGTTGGGGCTCAAGCCTGGGTCGGGTGCTCTGAGTGAAATGAGCTCCAAATGGCCCCTTACATTCCCAGAAGGGTGGTTAATAGGAGGGCTGTAGCCATAGAGGGCAGAGTCTGTGTCATTCTGACCAGCCACTCTTACCTGCATCAGTGAGAAGAAATGGTTCATGGCAATTCCCGTCGAGTCCTGCAACCAGCTCTCGTTAATGATGTCCAGACGCTCCTGCTCTGCTTCTTCCTTGCGGGCATCGCAAATGTCCCACAGGCGGTCCCGTAAATCCTGAACACAGAGAAGCAATGCTGTGAGGCTTCAGAATCGCAGCTTGGATGACCTCCATGTAATGAAACTAAAATCCTTTGCCTGTCTTAAAAATGTGCCTGAAGAAGATTTAGATCTAATGCATTCATGTATTTTATCCTTTTGCTCAACAAATCTTTATTTTGCTTCTACTCTGTCAGGTCCTCGCTTTCTAAGACCCCCCTCAGCATACCCTGTGCCCATATTTAAACCCGCTGCAGTTCACTTTCTTCATGGGGGGGCTATGGTTTCTGTATTCTAATCCTTCCTCACAAGACTTCTTTGGTTGAAAAAAGACCTCTCAGGGAATTTTGGAGGAAATGGTGTATTGTTGATGGAAGAAATCTGCAGCTCTGTGCAATCCAAGGACATACATAGGCTTGTTAATGAATCATGGGTGAAACATGTCATTCATCAAGAAATGGTGTTTGAACTTAATCTGAAGATAAGCTTTGTACTACAGAGTTAGCAGTAAAATAAAATCTTTTGAAGATCCCATCTCTGCCATTTACTAGGTCCGGAACAATAGTGATGATACCTTTCTGTGTGTGTCACTGCATTAGAATAGAAGTCAGTGAACTTATATTGACTCAATGAATGCCTCCCAACAAACTTAGGTACTCTTATTATCTTCCTTTTGCAGGTGAGGATCTGAGTCAGCTACAGAGAGGTTTTTTTTCCTAAAGTCACCCTATGAGCAAGTGGTGGAGTCAGGATATGAGCCTGTGGGCTTGAGTAAGATGTACCACTAGATTAGGGCTCAGTTACTTGACCTGTGAAATGGGGATATTGTTTACCCTTTGGATGTGCTATAGTCAGCCTAAGCCTATAAATCACTTTGATCCCTGGGTTGTGGAGATCCCTGGAGGAGGGTATGGCAACTAACTCCAGTATTCTTGCCTGGAGAATTCCATGGACAGAGGAGTCTGGAGGGCTACAGCCCATGGAGTCTCAAAGAGTTGGATACAACTGAAGTGACTTAGCTTGCATAAAGCACTTAGCACAGTATTCAGCACACAATAATTTCTCAATTATAAACACTATCATAGAAATTCATAAAAATAAAACATCTGTTTAATAAAAATCCCATTAATAAAATATATGTAGCCCAATAAAACTTGACAGTTTTCATAACATTGATAATTTATTGAATGTTAACTGTGCATTGGGCATTGTGTTTAGTGCCTGACATTGATTACCTCATTCATCCCCACAATAACCAAGAGAGAAGTTCCTGATGAGAAATTGTATGCCCAGAGTGATTAAATCACTTGCCAATGGTTTCAACGTGGTGAAGTCAGGAATTCAAGAGCAAGAAGTTTTATTCCAGTATCTACAGAGAGTTTTATTTCTGTGATGCTGTGTTTATGGAACACTTAGCGTTTTGGTTTGTTATCTTGTGGGGGCTTCATGTGAAATGAAAAGATCAATGCCATTTTTATAGCTGTGTGGTCATGGCAGAAGAATACACTATTATTTAGAGCTGATCTGGGTGTCTCTGGGGTCTTTCCACAAATGCTATATTGGACAGTCAGTGAGGACTGGCTTGTACTCCCCACACATTTATACATTTTTAAAAAGACAGCAGAGGAAGCAGGGGACTTGTTTCTAGCTCTCATTCTGTTTCTGACTCATTTGGAGGTCTTAGCAAGTACTGTTATCTCTGTAGTTTGGTTTTCTAATGGTATTAAGGATAACACGATAGCAAAGCCTCATCATTAACTTCTCAGGATTGAAATGAAATAAGCCAAGAACAAGGACTGTTACCCCAAATAAAGAGGTTAACTACTGGCAAATAGGATTATGGTTTTGTCATTTAAAATTTTTGTTTAAGTATCTAATTTGTGTACAATAAACAAACGGTACTTCAGGAATTAGGGGGAAAATGCTCATAAGATATTTTAAGTCCCCAAACCTTCTCATTCTATTAGCAATCATCTTATTAATCTGGGGCAAGAGTTGATAGGAGGGCCAGCTTTGTGAATAAGTAGGAAACAGGAAAAGGCAGATATGTTTTAGGATTAAGAACAGGTGCTTCAGTACTGGGGCATTTGTTAATTCAATACCTGCTTGATAGAACCTACCAGCACCCTGCTCATCCAAGTTACCGTCATGCCTTCACTTAACTTCAATGGCTCCCCAGTTGGTTTCCCAGTGGCTCTTAAACACACCAAGCATCCTCCTCCTCTAGTGCCTTTGCTTTTCTCTCTGCCTAATACACTCTTCCTCCCCAGATCTGCCTGGCTCATTCAGTCTCTCCTTTCCTGAGTTTGCTCAAATATCACCTTCTCAGAGTGGGCCTTTACACAACCACTGGATACCAAATAGTACATCAGTGTTTTTTCCTCCAAGCTCTTTGTCCTTCACCTAGCTCTTACCAGTGATATACTTGCTGTACATGTATGTGTTTATTGCTTATTCTTTGCATTCTGGCCCCCAGAATGTAAACATCCTGATGTCACAGGCTTTTTTTCCACTGTTCAATCCCTAGCCCCTGGAACAGTGCTGAGGCCCTGGTAGATGTTCAATAAATATTAACAGAGCAGATGCATGGGCCATGGGGTAGAGCTTGGCAATTTGTTGTTGTTGTTGTACAAATAAACATTGAGACTATAATCAGATTTGACCACTAGTAGCCTATATTTAGGGCTTTTCCTGGTGGCCCAGATGGTAAAGAATCTTCCTGCAATGTAGGAGACTCAGTTTGATTCCTGGGTTGGGAAGATCCTCTGGAGAAGGGAATGGCAACCCACTCCAGTATTCTTGCCTGGGAAAGCCCATGGACAGAGGAGCCTGGTGGGCTTCAGTTGTGGCAAGGGAAAGAATTCCCCTGACAGGAAAAGGCAAGAGACAGGAAATGTAAGAAATCAAAATCAGGCTTCTTACACATCAGAGGATCTTTTCTAAAGCATCAGGGTAATATATATACATATATACTTAAATGTATACTCCATTTATGAATTTATGAAAATCTGCCTGTCGACCAAGTACCAGGCACTGTGCTTGCTGGAGATACAAAAATGTATAAGATTTGGTAGCTTCCCTCAAGGGATCTATTCAATAGAGGCAACACTTCAGGCTTTCTGGAATGTTCCTTCATTCCCCTTCTCATTGACATCAACCAACGATTTAATTGCCTCCAAGACAGGCACATACTTAATACCAGACTTGGTATTAATACCATACATTCACATGCTTACATGACCTGACAAATTGCTTAAGAGTGTACAAAATAAATAGAGGCTGGAATGATCTTAGATCCCTGGCCTTGACTCCTCCTTCCAGAAGCATGGACCATTGGATTCTCACTCTGAACTCAAAGTGCTGAAGAGCCACTGCTCTTGAAAGTCAGCAGGTTGATGTTCAAACCATTTCCCTCTTCATCGTCACACCTCATGAAAATAATGAGGGGATAA
This sequence comes from Bos indicus, assembly GCF_029378745.1. Taxonomy (NCBI): domain Eukaryota; kingdom Metazoa; phylum Chordata; class Mammalia; order Artiodactyla; family Bovidae; genus Bos; species Bos indicus. The sequence continues at coordinate 38,376,548 of NC_091779.1, forward strand.
ATGAGGCTTTTGCAGCGGGAGGTTTGAGAGTGTGGAGACCTGGGCCCCGTGAGTCACAGATTCCCTTACATTCACTCTTTGGTGCAGCTCAGCCTTTGTTTCCTCATCATCCCACAGGTCGTCAGGAAGGGAGTTGAAATCCGCCTGCCACTGAGACACGAAGTCTTGCTTGTGGTCTGGACGCCTCAGAAACTGCTGGAAGCCTGTTCTGTAAGGCATTGGGGGAAGGAGACAGAGCTTACATGTCCTTGCTGTAAACTACATGACTGGAACGGTGGGAACTTTACTTACCTAATATCATATAAGTAAGCAAGTACGGCATGCTGGTCTTCTCTCAACTGCCTGAGTACTGTTTTGATGGAATTTATATAGGAATTTTCTATCAGTTTCCAGTATGGTACTAAAAATGATGGTATTTCCTGTTAAATGACAAAGCATAAAAATCATAATTTCAAAGGGCAAAATGCTTCTGTGCAATTGAGCCAAAGGGCACTACTAAGTGGGAGATCAAGATACAACTGCACTGGGACTTCCCTGGTGGTCCACACTCCCAATGCAGGGGGCCTGGGTTTGATCCCTGGTCAGGGACCTAGATTTCACATGTGGTAACTAAAAGATCCAGCATGCAGCAACTGAGAGCCAGCACAGTCAAATAAATAGTGCACTGGGACGACCCAGAGGGATGGTATGGGGAGGGAGGAGGGAGGAGGGTTCAGGATGGGGAGCACATGTATACCTGTGATGGATTCATTTTGATATTTGGCAAAACTAATACAATTATGTAAAGTTTAAAAATAAAATAAAATTAAAAAAAATAATAAAAAAATAAAAACTCTGTAAACAATTAAAACAAAATAAATACATATTTTTTAAAAGATGCAACTGTGGCTACTTAAATGATCCCTGTGCAACTTCTAGCTCCTCCCCCAGTTAATTCCTATTTCAAACCATTCTTCATGTCTCAGCTCAGACATGTTTGTTTCCAGAAATCCTTCCCCAAACCCACAAGTGTATAGGGTCATCCTTCATCCCCTGAAGTTCAGATGTCCCACTTGAGCACCCTGTACTTCTCCCTTTAGAGCACTGATGGCATTAGTTGTAACTGCTTATGTTATTTGTCTATATTCACCTCTAAAATGGCAATCTCATAAAACCAGGAAGAATGGTTATCTTATTCACTGCTGAACAGTTTTTCCTATAATTAGCACGGCATCTGGGGCATGTTAGGTGCTCAAGAAATATTTATCGAATGAATGGATTGAATGATCACAGACATCTTATCTTGCCTAAGTTGGAGAACATCTATGGGCTCATGTCACAGTGATTGGTGAGTTATTCCTCTGAATTCCCCCTTGAGGTTTCACATTTGCTTTAAAGTGCACCATGAAACTCATAAAGTTTCTTTTATGTTATCTTTAATGAGGCAAATCAACCATCAAAACCAAGAGATAATGAAACAAGAAATAAAATTGAAGATATTTATTATATTTAATACAAACTTTGTATGGTAGTTATTCCCTTATTGGCTGTGCATTTGTTAGTCAGGGAACACACACATGGGCCTTGGAGGTCATTTGGGCTAATTTCCTCTCCAACTGAGAAATGACAAGAGATCCAGGGGTAGATTATCCAGTCTTCCTGTGGACCTGATTGATTTCAAAGCAACCCCCCTCCAGGTCACACTTGTGTTGGTGGAAAGTTCTTCCTGTATTATTCGCCTTCCTGTAGTTTCTACTTATAAGCCCTAGCTGTGCCTTTCAGAGGACAGGCTGCATTCATACTGTCTTCCCTGTGACAGCCTGTTAAATATTTAAAGATGTGAGAGGGGAGATGTAGGCTGTCATTCAGGATGAAACTTGCTTAATTTTGTATTCCTGGCATCTGAAAGAGCATTTGCAAATAACAGGTACTTAACAAACGTTGATAATTGAATAGACTCAATTAAACCCAATTTATCATCAGTTAAATTTTTAAGAGCCTGGATGGCTCAATCTAGTTCTATTTAATTTAATTTTATTAATATTTTATTGGGGCTTTCCTGGTGGCTCAGGCGGCAAAGAATCTGCATGTAATGCAGGAGACCGGGGTACAACTTCTCAGTCAGGAAGATCCCCTGGAGAAGGGAATGGCTACCCACTCCAGGATTCTTGCCTGGAGAATCCCATGGGCAGAGAAGCCTGGAGGGGTACAGTCCATGGAGTTGCAGAGTCAGACATGATTGAGCGACTAACACTTTCAATATTTTATTGGAGTATAGCTGATTTACAATATTGTGTTAGTTTCACATGTACAGCAAAGTGATTCAGTTATATGTATATGTATCTTCATTCTTTTTTAGATTCTTTTTTCAAATAGGTTATCACACAATATTGAGTAGAGTTCCCTGTGCTACACAGTAGGCCCTTTATGGTTATCTATCTTATATATAATAGTGTGTGTGTTCAACTCAAACTTCTGATTAATCTCTCCCTCCATGTATGATTCTGTGTTCAACCATACCTTAGTATTTCATTTATCTAAATTAAACATTTACAGTTCTTTCAATGCTTCTCTCATATCATTTTAACACCTTTCTCCTACATAGATTCCCTTCTGGTTTCCAGTTTTGTAAAAATAATCTCTCCTAAAAGATATGGTATCCAGAGTGGTGCTTAAGTCCATTTTACATAAGTCCACTACTAAACCTCAGAATTCCCAGGTGACTCAGGGGTAAAGAATCCACCTACTGATACAGGAGATGTGGGTTCTATCTCTGGGTCGGGAAGATCCCCTGGAGGAAGAAATGGCATCCCACTCCAGTATTCTTGCCTGGAAAATCCCATGGACAGAGGAGCCCGGCAGGTTATAGTCCATAGGGTCACAAAAGAGTCGGACATGACTGAGCATGCACCCACGCATGCACACACCAAAACTCCCTCCTAGTGACTTCAAGACATTAACACTCAGTGCGTGGAGAGTTACCACCCAGGAATGGACCTCATTGAACTAATATCCTGCTCACTGCTCTCATTTATCTACAAAAACTTCATAAGAAATTGTCAAATACTATTTTGAATTCAAAATATACTATGTTTATGATCCTTCCCTGACCCACCAACCCAACCTTGCTATCAGAGAAAAGGAAAGGGCCAGTTCAGCAGGACTCAGGCTTAGTGAACCTATCTGAGATTTGTGTGGTTATTTTGTATGTTATAGGTGCTCAGAAGGCATATGTTTAATAATTCTCTTTTACATTTTGTCAGGGATTAATCTTTGGATCACTGGTCTTGGGCTTTCCTTGTGGCTCAGACGATAAAGAATCTGCCTGCAATGTGGGAAGACATGCTATTAAATCTCATCTGCCTTTAATTAAATATTTAGGCCTTTGTCCATATCTGATCTTCCAGATTATACTGTATCTTCTGTGGATTTCTGTGAGTTATTGATAATGTCTATCTGTAGTTTCTTTAATTCTCTAGGATGTGATTTTTCTGGGTCTGGGGACTTGAGGTTATGTGCCGTGACTAGATGCTAAGACCTGTCCTTTCCAATTAAATAATCTTCTCTTCATTGACTGAAGCATAATAGGAAATTGGGTAGCCAAGGCAAGTATCCCCCAAGCTTGAGAAGCTAGAAAGCAAAGACCCCTCACTCCACTGCCTCCTTGGTTTTCTCCACACCTTCCTTGTGTCTGGCAAAGGGGGAAGGACCCAGGTTCCCCTCGAACTTGGTTGCTGCCTCCCCCTGCAAGAGCCAGATGTGGAAGCAATAACTATCTCTGTGTCTTTCCACATGCCTATTGAAGTACATCTGGGGTCCCTGGAAGGCCTGGAACTAGGTTTACCTGATAAAGTGTAGGAAGAACATATATATATATATATAAAATTGATTATGCACATACATATCTATTTTATTGATTATATGAAACTCAAATTTTTTAACTGGGCATCTGTCTTTCTTCTCTGTTTGCAGGTAAGCTCTGCAGCTCACATGTGAGAAGCTTAGAATGGAAAAGGAGCAGAGGAGAGCATGTGGCCTGCTTTGTTTCCAGGTTCTAGGCTACTTCTGGTCACAGCAAAAGGAGTACTCTCCATGGTGTCACTTAGGTAACTAGAGGTCTGGGCTGTATATCCTTCTGTCGTCCCTACAGACTGACTCCCCATCCTTCACGCTTCACCCTGCTTGGTGCCCTGGGAGGCCAACTCACGTAAATTACTTCAGGAACCTCCCTTACCTTCCTCCCTTGCCTTCCTCCTCCCAGGCAGGGACTACAAAAACAGAAAGGACATGAGGTCTGGTTAAGTGTTTCCCTGCTCCTCTCTGCTGGTCGCTGCAGGGGGCTGCATCCTCTGGGAAGGCCACAGCCCTGGCAGGTGGTTCTCTCTGTGCACAGGTCTTCTTGAGGTCTTCACCTGTGCTCCCTGTCCTCACCTTCTCAGGCCAGGAGCGATAATAGCTCCCATTGGGGGTAACAATCTAACTCTTGTAGATTTCCTTATTTATTGACTACACACACACACACACACACACACACACACACACACACACATGAGCTTCCCTGGTAGCTCAGTTGATAAAGAATCCATCTGCAATGCAGGAAACCCCAGTTCGATTCCTGGGTCAGGAAGATGCCCTGAAGAAGGGACAAGGTACTCCAGAATTCTTGGGCTTCCCTGAAGAAGGGACAGGGTACTCCAGAATTCTTGGGCTTCTCTGGTGGCTCAACTGGTAAAGAATTTGCCTGCAATGTGGGAGACCTGGGTTCGATCCTTGGGTTGGGAAGATCCCCTGGAGAAGGGAATGGCTACCCACTCCAGTATTCTGGCCTGCAGAATTCCATGGACCGTATAGTCCATGGGGTTGCAAAGAGTCATACATGACTTTCACTTTTTCTTTCATACACACACACACACATCCATATATATATATATATATATATATATATATACACACACACAAACATATATATGGGCTTTCTGGTGGCTCAATGGGTAAAAAATCCACCTGTGATGCAGGTGATGAGGGTTCGATCCTTGGGTCAGGAAGATCCCCTGGAGTAGGGCATGGCAAGCCACTCCAGTATTCTTGTTTGGAAAATTCCATGGACAGAGGAGCCTGGTGGGCAGCAACCCATAAGGTCATGAAAGAGTCGGATATGATTGCAGTGACATAGCACTTATGATTGAAGTACATAGCACGACATAGCACTTATATATATATGTAAGTGCTGTGTTGCTTCAATCATATCCGACTCTTTATATATATATATATATATATATATATAAATATAAATCAGCCTTTGTTCAGCTGTCTTTAAATCATCATCTGCTTTCTGCCAGGATCCTGACTAGAAGATCTCATACAAGGGAAGCTTGCATCTTATCTCAATGTAAATGTTTATTTTGTACTCCTTTTAGTTCCCTCTTGTCCTCTATGAATTTATTTCTCTCAAGGGCATCAGGGTTTGGAGTTAAGGATTAGATTTCACTATTTTTGTCTCTCACTGTCCAACTCCCGCCCAATAATATCATTTTAATTTTATCTCCGTCCCATCAACCACTTCTGTATACTGCTGCTATGACAGTTTTTGAATATATTTAGTTTTCAAAGTAGCTACTATTTGGCTGAGTGATATTAATTATACACATCTATATTAATATCATATAAAGTTTTAATCTTCTAATATTTCCTGTTCTAATCTCCCCGTCAATGCTAATTAATTAACTCTTCAGAGCTCTATAAAGAATCTCTAACACAGTTGTCACTGTATTTGACTCTGTATTGAATGCAGTGAATTATTTTACATCCTTCTACCCTCCTCCAAAGGGTTTATCATTTAACTGGGGAGATAAAGAAGATGTTTCCCTAGGAATGCTCAATAATAACTGCAACTCATGGCTGGGTCTCAAGTATCTGGCACAGATCGTCAGGGCTGAGAGCTCATAAGAGTCAAAAACCATGGAGGACTGAAATTAAGAAGACAGGGACTAAGTCGTTCAAAAAGTCTTAAAAGAAAGGCCATTCTGTGTAATTTTCCCAAGATGACTTATTTATTTAAGCAGCCCATCTACTCAGTGTTCTGTATGGAAAGGAAATCCCCAAAAGAGGGGATATATGTAAACACATAGCTGATTCACTTTTCTATACAGCAGAAAATAATATAGCATTGCATAACAACTATACTCCAGTAAAAATTAGTAATAATCATTTAAAAAGCAGCCCAGTTTGCCAAGGTGACAACTGGGCTTTGCAGCTGTCAGAGAATGAAGAACCAATTTAAGCTTCAGGGCTCAGCTGGACATCCCCTTGACGGATTTATTAAGGAGGTCAGGCCAGGTAGCTCCCTACTCATTTATGAGTTGAGTTAGCTTCAAAATTTTCCTTCTATTTCTGAAAATTCAGGGGTTAAACTTCATATGAAAGCCTTATGATGTGGGTATGAGAGCTGGGTTGGAGGGCTGTAATTTTCTGGGTCTGTGTTCTGGGGAAGCTGTCTTTCCAGAAAATTGCATCTCTGCTCCTCCTTGGGGAGAAAATTGGTCCTCACAGAGACCATTTACTCTCCTGATTGCGTCACTCATCAGCCGCTCAAAGCATGACTCAGAAACTTGAGGGTGCAGAGAAAAACATGAAATGTGGTTCAATGAGTATTCTCAAATGATCATCTCTGCTTTTTTGATAAATACATATATTATCAGCCAAGAAAGGCCTTTTGGATGGTGCAATGTGAATCTTACCATAAAGAGGAGAAAGAAGAAATTCTACTAGTTTGAGTCTAAACTGCCATACCTCAGGAATTGGTTCATTTACATACACCCACTCTTCTGATCCGGGCTTCGATGGGGCTGGCACTACTGGGACCGGTGAAACATCTGTAGACTCGGCAGGTGATTTCTTGAGTGGAATCTTCCCTCCTAGCGATTTTCCTCTAGGAGAACCTTCAACATGCATATTAAATCATGAAATTTCAAGGATATGGATGGGGACAGATTCTGGTGGAGGATTAAATTTATGATTGCCATGAGCTTCATGCAATTCATTAACTGCTCTTTAAGCAACTTTGGGCAGACTTATCAAATCAAAAACAAAAAATCTCATTCTCTACAGCCCCTAAATGTACCAATGATACCAACAGCAGGTTTTTTTTTTTTTTTTTTTAAAGCAATACTATACTTCTCTTGTCCAATTAGCTGTGGAAAGCAACTTGATACTTCATTTTCATCTCTGTCCTTGCTTCTACAATGAACACATGGTTTTTACAAAGTTAAGACTCCAGAGAAAAGTGCAATTTACTATTGCAAAAAACTGGCAAATTGAACTATCACCCTGAAAAAGAAAGAGGGTAGTCACAACAGGAGCAGTGTTCTTGTTTACTGAAACCCAGGAGAAATTGCCGGGAGAAAGGATGCTGTTATGAGTCGGCTGGAGTCAATAAGGGGTGCAGGGGAGGAGAAGAGGTATTGTAGCTCTTGAATAGTTCCATATTCCCTGGATCAGACAGAGGGTTTCTAATCAGGGAAACTATATTTCTTACTACAGTCAGGTTGTATGGATGAAGGCAACCTCTGTGCCAAAAACCTGGCTGAATTAAGGCATAAGGCGGTGGGGAGAGGGGAGGGAAGGAGAGAGGGGAGGGAAGGAGAGAGGAGAGGAAGAGTGAGAAGGGAAAGAGAGGGGAAGGAAGAGAAGGAGGAAGAAAAGGAGGTTGGAGGAGCAGAAAGAGAGGCCTCATTTCAGCTCAGAATCCAGAAAGGGCATGCGCTATCTGAGAATATCAAGGGGGAATTCAGGCCAGTGAAGTGGTACCCATGTGGTCTGAAAGATCTTGTGACTGATGAAACTACCTTAACTCAGAAAGCACCTATATTTCCTTAAAGGATCAAAGTTATAATTTAGGAATTCATTCAGTTTAAATTTCACTTACTTTCAGATATGTTAAGATTTTAGATGCAGTTTATAAATGCCTATAGAATTTGCAGCACTTTCTTTCCCCAAAATATATTTCTTTAGTGAATATTATTTAATGATATGCTGTTTAGGAAAGTAAATACATCTTCCATTTTTATAATAGTTTAAAATATATGGATTATAAGTAGAGGAGAAATTGTCAATTATGTACTGTGGACAGTTCAGTGCTAAAAACAGTACTGCTATCTACAAGTTTAAAGTTTGTATCTAGATTTTATTTTAAATTAGAAAAATTTAAGAACATCTTTATTCAGGTAATAACCAAAAATGTTCATAATTTGAGAAATGTTTCTATATGGTAATTTTTAAATTCTCTGACCTGAGTTTCTAGTAAAATATGTGATAACACTACTACTTTAAGATGAATTTTTCTAAGGAGAATTTCTAAGGATAACTTTGTAATTATGAGATTGGAATGAGTTTCTTTTTCTTCTTTTCTTACATATCATGATCATTCAGTGAAAACTAAGACAGCCAGGAAGTATTTTTGAACCACTGTGCTTTGATCTTGTTTAAATTTTATCTAATTGTTTTAAACAATCAAAATGCTAAGAGGAAAAGATGTGAATGAATTAAAATGTATTGGCATAGAGAGTGAAAATAGATATCACATTTGAACAAAATCTATCAACATCTCGAGTTTACAAAAGGCAGTCCTTTTAAAGTATTACTCATGTGACCACGTGAAGGTTTCCATTTCTAAGATGTTTGCTTTCATTGGAGGTTGAATTGTTGAGTCCTCAGGGCAGCCATTCTTCTTTCATGAGAAGTTTGAAGGGTAATCTGTTCTTAGCGCATGGTAAAGGCAGATTTTAGCAGTTTTTAGTCCAGTTATTAGAATCTAACTGTATCATGCAGAAGCCCATGGAGTGAGAACAAGTAGATAAAACGAGGTATAAAAGAAAAACAAAATTTTACAACGTGAACATGGGATTTGTTTAATGATTTTATCTGTGAATAAATAGTCAAAGTTGAAACAGCAGAGCAACAGATTTGAGCAATGATAATAACATACTAGGAGCTCAGGAAAGGTAAGAAAAAAACTTCATCAATTGAAGAAAGGAATTTAAGAAAACTGGAACACTTTTACATTAAGTTGGCACTATTCAGTGAATTAAGATTGTAGGAAGGAGGATAAGATGTAAAAAGTCTGATTTTTTTTAAAAAGAAAGGCATTTTTATTACCTTTCAGTCTTAAAACATGCCCTAGTAGAATCAGATTTAATTAAGAACCTCACTGGGTAGAAACTAGAAGATTGGTTAACAGTGACAGCTTCCTTATTGTTTTTGCTTCAGCAAGAAAACATTTCATTGTTAACATATGGTGCTAATAGTTGCCTGGGCTGCAAACATTGGCAAATGAAGTAGAGACTCAGGATGCCTTGGATAAATGAAAATTTTAGCTCTGAAGCAACGTGGCCAGGAAGAGAAGGGTGTCAGTGTTAGGTAAGGAGCCAGATATGGGGCATGAACCAGCTTATTCTCTAAATCACTACTGAGAAGCTATTTTGGAAGAGTTTTCTCTCCTTGGTGTCCTAGAATTCATGTTGTTTCTCTGTGTGGAGCTCAGTTCAGTTCAGTTTAGTTGCTCAGTCGTGTCTGACTCTGAGACCCCATGGACTGTAGCACACCAGGCTTCCCTGTCCATCATCAACTCCTGGAGCTTACTCAAACTCATGTCCATTGCATTGGTGATGCAATCCAACCATCTCATCCTCTGTCATCCCCTTCTCCTCCTGCCTCTAATCTTTCCCAGCATCAAGGTCTTTTCCAATGAGTCAGTTCTTCGCATTAGGTGGCCAAAGTATTGGAGTTTCAGCTTCGGCATCAATCCTTCCAATGAATATTCAGGACTGATTTGCTTTAGGATGGACTGGTAGGGTGTCCTTGCAGTCCAAGGGACTCTCAAGAGTCTTCTCCAACACCGCAGTTCAAAAGCATCAATTCTTTGGCACTTAGTTTTCTTTGTAGTCCAACTCTCACATCCACACATGACTACTAGAAAAACCATAGCCTTGACTAGATGGACCTTTGTCGGCAAAGTAGTGTCTCTGCTTTTTAATAGGCTGTCTAGGTTGGTTATAGCTTTTCTTCCAATCAGCAAGCGTCTTTTAATTTCATGGCCGTAGTTACCACGTACAGTGACTTTGGAGTCCCCCCAAAAATAAAGTCTCTCACTGTTTCCACTGTTTCCCCATCTATTTGCCATGAAGTGATGGGACCAGACGCCATGATCTTAGTTTTCTGCATGTTGAGCTTTAAGCCAACTTTTTCACTCTCCTGTTTGACTTTCATCAAGAGGTTCTTTAGTTCTTCTTCGCTTTCTGCCATAAGAAGGGTGTCATCCACATATCTGAGGTTACTGATAATTCTCCTGGCAATCTTGATTCCACTTTGTGCTTCATCCAGCCCAGCATTTCTCATGATGTGCTCTGCATATAAGTTAAATAAGCAGGGTGACAATATACAGCCTTGACGTACTCCTTTCCCCATTTGCAACCAGTCTGTTGTTCCATGTCCAGTTCTAACTGTTGCTTCTTGACCTGCATACAGATTTCTCAGGAGGCAGTTAAGGTGGTCTGGTATTCCCATCTCTTTCAGAATTTTCCACACAGTCAAATGCTTTGGCATAGTCAATAAAGCAGAAATAGATGTTTTTCTGTAACTTTCTTGCTTTTTCAATGATCCAGCGGATGTTGGCAATTTGATCTCTAGTTCCTCTGCCTTTTCTAAATCCAGCTTGAACATCTGGAAGTTCAGGGTTCACATACTGTTGAAGCCTGGCTTGGAGAATTTTCAGCATTACTTTGCTAGTGTGTGGGATGAGTGCAACTGTGTGGTAGTTCAAAAATTCTTTGGTATTGCCTTTCTTTGGGATTGTAATGAAAACTGACCACTGGTCCTGTGGCCACTGCTGAGTTTTCCAGATTTGCTGGATATTGTGTGGAGCTGGAGATGTGAAATGTAGACTACTATAAAGTAATGAGGACTGGTTATTTGGGATCACATATAGGACCTGATTTTAGTATAATTATAATCAGTGATAAACACTGGGAACTCCTTAAGTCAACTTTGCAAAGGATTCGCCTTTCTGCCCACAGTCTTTGATAACCTGATCTGGAATCAATAATTATATCCCACATTTATTTAGTCCCATGTACTCTGAGCTGGATCCTGTTTTTTTTTTTTTTTTGTATATTTACTTATTCCCTGCAATAGCCACAGGGAAATACTTTTACGACCTCATGAGGGAACTGAGACAAGCCAAGGTCAAGTTGTCTGTCCTTAGTCACTTGGATGCCACTTAGATGGTAAACAGGCAGAGCTAGAATCTCAGTCCAGGCAGGCCCACTCCAGGGTCCATGCATTTGACTATCATATTTGATTGCGTTTACTGTTTATTGATGTAATTCATGTTCAGAAGTGTTCATTAGTTTGATATTTAGAAATCTGCAAGTTTTAGAGTTGTCCTTTTAATACTATTTACTTGGTTTATAAATTGATTTTAAGACTGTTCTATTTGCATTATAATTGTTACAATTTAATTTTTCTGCTTGTAGTGAAAAATCTATTAAAAGTTCAGCCTGAGAAATCAATTCATTGAAAGGCTAGATAATAGAGTATAGATAATATTATTTAATTCATTTAAATTAGATGATGGTGTTAAGGAAAAATCCAAGGAAGTTCTGACCCTGTGGAGAGTTAATATGGAGTGTAGATTGCATTCACCAAAGTGTGAAGAGACTGACTTTCCCTTCTCTCAGATTAATGATTCCTAACAAAATATTACCTTATTTATTTTGACTCTCAATTTCCTCATCTTTGAAGGAAATGATCATTGCTACTTCACAGGTGGTTATGAGGATTTAGTGAGATTATACATAAAAATGATCTTGCATAGTGCCTGGCATATGGTAGGCATTCTACAAGAGGTAGTTTGTTGTTATTTTATTATTATGAATTATATTGTAAAAGGAGAATGTTGAATTTTGCCATCTGAACCATGATTGTAAATTGATCATCAACTTTCTAATGTGTGGCATCAACTTTCAGATAAAACCTAACATGTTTTGCATTTATTCTAAAATCTATTAAGGTTTTGTATGTAGTAACACATACTGTTCCCTGTTTAAGGTCCAAGGTCATTAAAAAAGAGTATTTTAGAAATTAATCCTAGAAAAGCTTAGGGCTTTTTACTTCTGTGTCAAAGTATTGTTAAACACATGTTGTTTTTTAAATTGTAATCCACCTTAAGCATTTTGGGAACCAGGACGTATTCTATATAATACATTAGAAATAACAGAAGGTTTCTTATATTCCAATGGCTAAAATTGAGCAATCAGTCTTTGGCATCAACATGGTAGTTCTTCAACTTTAGTGAGCACCAGAATTCCCTAGAGGGCTTTTTAAACTACAAATTGCTTGGCCCCTCCAGGAGTTTCATATTCAGTAGGTCTGGGGTGGGACCAAGTATCTGTTTTTCTAAAAAGTTCCCAGGTGATGCAGATGCTACTGATCTAGGACTGAACTTAAAGAACCACCGTGTTAATAGATGATCTAGGGATTTCAATTCCATTTCACTTTCATCTTTTTTTCCCTCTGTTCTTACATGTCCTTAAAATGAAATGTCATTAATGCTTATAACATTGACAAAATATTTACAGCTAAGTGGCTTGGCAGCACCTAAACTATGAGTTAAATCAGAAGGCTAGCACTGGAACAGTCCCAGTACTAATACATGTATTAGTACTAATACATGTATTAGTACTAATACAGGTCGACAGAACTAAAGAGGACGAGATTTCCAAGCATTTATTTATAGAACTCTAGTCCTAAGGGGGGCTTCCCCGGTGGCTCAGATGGTAAAGAATCTGCCTGCAATACCGGAGACCCAGGTTCAGTCCCTGGGTCGGGAAGATCCCCTGGAGAAGGAAATGGCAACCCATTTCAGTATTCTTGCCTGGAGAATCCTTTGGACAAAGGAGCTTGGTGGGCTACAGTCTATGGGGTCTCAAAGAGGCAGACATGACTGAGCAACACTTTCACTTTTTAGTCCCAGAGGATACTCCTCCGAGAGAGTTCTGCAGTCACAATGTTTTGAGATATTACATAGTGTGCCTCCCACTGCCTTAGAGATAGATGATCACAGGACATACATATCTATATCATCTATCTCCGTGGAGAGTAAATATATTTTAATTTGGTGTAACACAGCATTTTTCTGAAATTGGTTGATTAAGGAAAACTCTTCAATTAGCCCTTATGTAATGCCTCCTAGTTAAGGTCACAGAGTAGAAAAGTCCTTATTTTATGAAGGAATAAAATAGGGCCATGGCAGATGGTTGAAGATAATAAATTCTTTAAGAATACCATAAATACAATTGCAAATGGCATTTCAGTGTCAAGAGTAGCAGGGAGAAGGGTAGGGATTGATCTGATACGCAGGGAAAAATAAAGATGAGTCAAAGATGCCAACAACAGGAAACAAGGATAAATTTGAAGGAAGGAAAAAGGAGGTGGCTCCTCAAGCCACGCTTTCAATATAATTAATTGGTATCAAATAGCTTGTGAAGTAAACAGTTAACCAATTAATAGCATTCAGCTCCCAAAGGTATTAGTTCCAAATATAAAGAATTAAAATTACTAAGACTTCCTCTTAATGAAGTAAATCCTGTTATACATGCCAAAACAACAGTACTTCTATGTAGAAGAAAGACTTCTAAATCTTGATCAAGAGTTCATCTATTTCAAATATTATTCAATATAGTAGAAACTATGTTTATGGAAATAGAAACAGACTAGTAAAATAAAAGAAAAAAGAGTTCTTGAATTTACTTAAACTCAGCTAACTGCATGATTTAAATGGATGTATATTTTGCTGGGTGAAGTTGTATTTGCTTATGGTTTGTTTGAGTATACTTTTACCTAGATGCTCTCAAAGCATGTGCATTATTAGGTCTAACGATGATTTGGACAGGACTGGAAAAGGTAAGTTTTCATTTTAATTCCAAAGAGCAATGTCAAAGAATGTTCAAGCTACCGTACAGTTGTGCTCATCTCACACACTAGCAAGGTAATGCTCAAGATCCTTCAAGCTAGGCTTCAGCAGTATGTGAACAGAGAACTTCCAGATGTACAAGCTGAGTTTAGAAAAGGCAGAGGAACCAGAGATCAATTGCCAACTTTTGTTAGATCATAGAGAAAACAAAGAAATTCCAGAAAAAACATCTACTGCTTCATTGACTACACTAAAGCCTTTGACTGTGTGGATCACAACAAACTGTGGAAAATTCTTAAAGGGATCTGAAAACCAGAGCACCTTACCTGTTTCCAGAGAAACCTGTATACAGGTCAAGAAGCAACAGTTAGAACCAGACATATAACAAAGGATTGATTCAAAATTTGGAAAGAAGTATGTCAAGGTTGTATAATGTCACCCTGCTTATTTAACTTATATGCAGAGTACATCATGCAAAATTCTGGGATGGATGAATTACAAGCTAGAATCAAGATTGCCAGGAGAATTATCAACAACCTCAGATATGCAGATGATACCACTCTAATGGCAGAAAGCAAAGAGGAGCTAAAGAATATTTTGATGAGGGAGAAAGAGGAGAATGAAAAAGCTAGCTTAAAACTCAACATTTAAAAAACTAGGATACTGGCATCTGGTCCTATCACTTTATAGCAAATAGAAGGAAAAAAGTGGAAACAGTGACAGATTTTATTTTCTTGGGCTCCAAGATGCCTGTCGATGGTGAATGCAGCCATGAAATGAAGAGATTCTTGCTCCTTGGAAGGAAAGTTATGACAAACCTACACAGCATATTAAAGAGCAGAGACATCACTTCACCAACAGCTGACAAAAGTCTGTATAGTCAAAGCCATGGCTTTTCTAGTAGTCATGTATGGATGTGAGAGTTGGACCATCAGGAAGGCTGACGACCTAAAAATTTATGCTTTCAAATTGTGGTGCTGGAGAAGACACTTGAGAGTCCCTTGGATTGCAAGGAGATCAAACCAGTCAATCCTAAAGTAAATTGACCCTGAATATTCATTGGAAGGACTGATGCTGAAGCTGAGGCTCCAATACTTTGGCCACTTGGTGTGAAGAGCCCACTCACTGGAAAAGACCCTGATGCTGGCGAAGAATGAGGGCAGAAAGAGAAGGGGATGACAGAGGATAAGATGGTTAGATAGCATCACTGACTCAATGGACATGAGTTTGAGCAAACCCTGGGAGGTAGTGAAGGACAGGGAAGCCTGGTGTGCTGCAGTCCTTGGGATCACAAAAAGTTGGACATGACTGAGCGGCTGAAAAACCACAACAATGCATAAGTATATTTGATTTCTATTTTTGATGATTCTGTGCAGATCCTTCATTTGCTTTTGCTGATCACAATGAGAAAGTAAGGGATTCATAATGTAAATGTGGAAACTATTCTCCTATTTGTAAACAGGTGAGAGAAAGCATATAAATTATAGCCAAAACTCTAGCTAAATTTTTAATCTCACCAATGTTGACTCACAATGACTAGTTACATAAACCTATCAGGTTATATAATCAGAAAAGGGTGAGATGCTTTGAGAATCATGGATATGCATTTTTGAATGCCAAAATAGAGATCCTTTTAAGCCATCATTTTGTGAACATTGTACATTCTTGGGCTGCTATTGCATTGGCAATCTCTAATGAAAAAGTAAGCAGTGGTACATCATGACAACCCCCTGAGCATGTACTCTGCAGAAG
Organism: Bos indicus; assembly: GCF_029378745.1. Taxonomy (NCBI): domain Eukaryota; kingdom Metazoa; phylum Chordata; class Mammalia; order Artiodactyla; family Bovidae; genus Bos; species Bos indicus. Next base: position 38,392,245 of record NC_091779.1, read on the forward strand.
TCAACTGGGTGTGTCCATAACTGCATTCCAATCTTTGATTTGTTGCTGTAGCAGCTCCAGGGCTTTTCTGGTGGCTCAGTGGTAAAGAATTCACCTGCCAATGCAGGAGATGTGGGTTCGATCCCTAGGCTGAGAAGATTCCCTGAAGAAGAAAATGGTAACTCCCTCCAGTGGTTTTGCCTGAGAAATTCCATGGACAAAGAAGCCTGTTGGGTTATAGACCATGGAGTTGCAAAGAGTCAGACACAACTTAAAGACTGAGCAGGCACGCATGTAGCAGCTTCAACACTATTGTTGTTTAGTCACTAAGTCACAATTGACTCTTTTGCAACACCACGGACTGTAGTCCACCAATCTTCTCTTAGGATTTCCCAGGCAAGAATACTGGAGTGGGTTGCCATTTTCTTTTCCACAGGATCGTCCCAACCCAGGGATCGAACCTGTGTCTCCTGTGTTGGCAGGAGGATTCTTTATCACTAAGCCACCTGGGAAGCCCAGTGGCTTCAACATACAATGCAACTAAATATGCTTGTTAAGAGCCTGGCATTTCTTCTGCCAACTATCAATTATTTACAAAATTGTATCCCCCTTATTTCACAGAAACAGTTAAGATAGAAAATAAATGAAACTAGATCAGGAAAAATACAACCTAAATTAGGAGGTCAAAGCAGGGAGAGGAATTAGAAAGCAGACTCCAGGATATAGGTCCTTGCTTAGAAACTAAAATCTTAGATGCTAATTTGGTTCTGAATTTCTAGACAGCCAATATAGAAAAGGCAGTGCTATCATTTAGAGGTACTAATTATTTAGCCATGTAGAGGAAGAAAAAAATTTCAGTCCCTTTCTTCTGAATGAAATTTCCCACCTAGGATTTTACACAGAGGCCACTGAATGATGTAATGGGCATACTATCCCTTCAGAAAATGAAATACCAGGTTATTATTAGTATAATGAAAGTTTCATCTCCACTGCTGTTGTGTTGAGGACTTTAATCAAAGAACTTATCAGTGAAAGCAACTTCATGGAAGCTTTTCAAGAAAATATGGTTCAGCATGTAGTTTTCTGATGGCATAATTTAGCCCAAGGATAACACTTATAATATCTATGATGATTGAATATTCTGTATCTTAGATATCAGAGAAGGCAATGGCACCCAACTCCAGTACTCTTGCATATTCTCTAAATTATTCCTCACAAGCATCACTTTCCTCAGCAGGACCTTTGCTGAGCCAGGCTACAGAAAGACTGAGGTTTTCTTTGGCAAGAGTTTATGATTTACAAATGCCTGAAAGAAGGGCCCAATGTACATTACTACATAAATATCACTATTTTCACTGAGAGTTATAAAATGCAGAATTCTATTTAATCATATTTATCTTAATCTGTACCTTTTCTTTTGAGTGAAGTTTCACTTTTCTTCCCTTTTCCTTCCTGAAGAGGTTCTCGATTACCAGGCGGGGGTTCTAAACAAAATTTAACACATAAATATCATTTGTGATTTTTTCTGATAGCTGGTTTATGATTTGTAAGCAATCAAATGTGATTTCTCAAAACAGCTATATTTGTGAACTGCCTAAAATGGCTAAGACCTTTACTGTGAGTTAAAATTAATCTGAAGTTAGACTATGGATTGAAAATTCTTGAATGACAACCCTGATAGGACTATTCTATTTTGTGACATTGAGAAGTTGAGTCCTAAGTTGAACATCAGCATTTGGTAGTGAATTTGTTGTTGTTCAGTTGCTAAGTCATGTCTGACTCTTTTTGTCAGACATGGACTGCAGCACGGCAGGCTTCCCTGTCCCTCACCATTTCCCAGAGTTTGTCCAAATTCATGTCCATTCTGTTGGTGATGTCATCCAACCATCTCATCCTCTGTCACCCTCTTCTCCTTCTGCCTTCAATCTTTCCCAGCATCAGGGTGTTTTCCAATGAATCAGCTCTTGCCATCAGGTGGCCAAAGTATTGGAGCTTCAACTTCAGCATCAATCCTTCCAATGAGTATTCAGGGTTGATTTCCTTTAAGATTGACTGGTTTGATCTCCTTGCTGTTCAAGCGACTCTCAACAGTCTTGTCCAGCACCACAGTTCGAAAGCATCAATTCTTCGGTGCTCTGTCTTCTTTATGGTCCACCTCTCACAACAGTATGTGACCACTGGAAAGACTATAGACTTAACCATACAGACCTTTGTCAGCAAAGTGATGTCTTTGCTTTTTAACACACTGTCTAGGTTTGTCAGTGAGTTTGATTATAAACTCTTTAATGCAACATACATGCAGAGTTTTAAAAGTTAGTCACAAGTACATTGGAAGCAGATGGCTCTATTTGTATTTGGAGATAGTTCACTGAAATGATTGTTATACAATAAGATGACTGGATCTATAATAAGAACGATGCCAAAACACTTTGAAGGAGAGTTAAATAAACCATTGTTTTGATATGGCACATTCTTGACCTCATACTTGGTTGCCTGTGACTTTCACCTTCCATTGTGCCTTGACTGTAACTTGTAATACAAAGGATTGTTTGGGAATATATACATTGGATTGCCTAGAATCTAATTAAAAGACATGCTGGAAAGGGGGAAATGGGAAACTGATGACCTGGAGGTCAATGAGATTTCCCAAATAATAATTTGGTCTTTGAAAAAATCACTACATCCCACATAATTCACCAAACAGGGTCAGTCACCTTTCTCCGTTTGCCCTAGGTTACAGTTTGTCCCCCTCGTCATAAGGATGCACATATCGGGCAATTTAAATGTCTGTGATAGAGTTTGTCTGACCTATTCTTCGTATTTAGAAGTGACAGTTATAAGAATGTGTAAATGCATAACATATCACTTATGTTTAAATATCTCAGCTCCAAAAACAAAGATTCCACAGAAATAAGACAACCTCTTTTGTTAATCTCTATAAAAGGACTTTTAAAAATCCAAATAGTTAAATAGTTAAACACCAAACTCATTCATAAATAAATAAATACAAAGGTTTGAATTAGTTTTTTTTTTTTTTTAGAGGTAAGGTTAATAAAAAAAAGTCTAGATAACCTCTTAGTACCTTTAATAACAATACTCTGGGTAACCAACATTTTAGCTCCAAACTTTAGCAGAAGGCAATAGAAAAGGGGGTGAAAATAGGGACACCTGAGATGCTGAACTTACAAAATATTGTGAGCAAGTCTAATTTCTGCTGGGCATAGCATGAATTCTGCCTCTTTGAAAAACTTATTTCCAAAATGTATTCTGAAATCTCCAAATATACTCTTAGCAGCATGGATAGCACTACCATGCTTTGTCACACTCAGAACTTTAGTTTTAAATTACATTCTGACATTTGATAGTGGACTTGATAATAAACCCTTTAATGGAACAAAATTGTGAAGTGTTAAAAATTTAATCTCAAGTGTACTTGAAGAAGATAAAAAATTCAGAACTGTAAAAAATTAATAAATAGAAATCACAATTAAACAGAGTTGAGAAACCAAAAGGGGGGATCTTTGGCCCTAAGAGGATAGTATTACCCAACAGGAGGAAGAAAGATTCCTCTTCTTTCCTGACACGGATTCAGCCAATGAAAAGCCATGGACTCATGGGGTACTATGGACCTTCCAACTTCCTTTTCCCTCTATAGAAGCATTCTCCTTCCCTAGTCATATGAGGACTTATATAGGGCTTGCCATAGTTGCAGACCCTGCATTATCATTCCCTGCTAATTCTGAATAAACCCACCTTCACTGGAGAAATATCTGACACTCTATTCATTTCAGGTCAACAAACCCATATACAGTGTAGAACTGTCAGTTCAGTTCAGTTCAGTCGCTCAGACATGTCCGACTCTTTGGGACTCCATGGACTGCAGTACGCCAGGCTTCCCTGTCCATCACCAACTCCTGGAACTTACTCAAACTCATGTCCATTGAGTTGGTGATGCCATCCAACCATCTCATCCTCTATCATCCCCTTCTCCTCCTGCCTTCAGTCTTTTCCAGCATGAAGGTCTTTTCCAATGAGTCAGCGCCAAAGTATTGGAGTTTCAGCTTCAGCATCAGTCCTTCCAATGAATATTCAGGACTGATTTTCTTTAGGATGGACTGGTTCTATCTCTTTGCAGTTCAAGGGACTCTCAAGAGTCTTCTCCAACCACAGTTCAAAAGTAACAATTTTTCTGCACTCAGCTTTCTTTATAGTTTAACTCTCACATCCATACATGTCTACTGGAAAAACCATAGCTTTGACTAGACAGACCTTTGTTGGCAAAGTAATGTCTCTGTTTTTTAAAATGCTGTCTAGGTTGGTCATAGCTTTTCTTCCAAGGAGCAAGTGTCTTTTAATTTCTTGGTTGCAGTCACCATCTGCAGTGATTTTGGAGCCCCCCCAAAATAGTCTCTCACTATTGTAGAAATGTATTTGAGCAAAATGACCTTTAGTACTCAGTGTACAATGCTTCCTTCTTTACCCCATTTCTAACTTGGTTTTTTTTTTTTTAGTAAATCATTTCTCTTTTCTTCTCAACTGTTAAAGAAAATTGTAATTGGATGTTTGCTTTGGGCTTGTTCAGAAGTCTCTGGCTTTCAGTTCTGAAAATGTGTTCTTTGAAAACCACTAAATTTTTTAATATAAATATAAATAAACCTGCTGGGAACTTCCCTCCATAAAACCACTTATCCCAGATTCCCCGAGCTGTAAGGGCAGTGTGACCTGTGCTGTGGCACCATCAGCATCTATTAGCACTGAGATCTCCTCACAGTGATGCCTTGCGGTTGGAAGACAGTAATTAGGCCTCTGGGGGTGAACACTTCTGTGCATTTTATTTTATTTCTTTTTTAAAATTTATTGCTTTTAATTGCAGGCTAATTACTTTACAATATTGTAGTGGTTTTTGCCATACACTGACATGAATCAGCCATGCGTTTTAAAAGCTCAGGCAGTAGCCCTGCCCTTGCGGGAAGAATGAGACAGATACATACAACCACTCTTTGAAGCAACAACAGCTTTATTATTCCTCCAAACGCACAGTATTCAACTATACAATTTTAAATTCACAAGCAAACTTAAGAAACTTAGAAGACTGCTACAGATTGGTTTCAGGGAATGGCTCCAGTACATAGAGACTCCTAGTCATGAGGCTGAGGTGAAGAAAGGGAGGGAAGGCCATGGTCTTGGGTTTGAGGCCTGGGTGGACAATGCCAGGCCCCACTGAGCCTCTGTGGAAATTGTCTTCCCCAGTTAAATAGCATTTTTAAGGTTTCCACTAGTCCTCCAGACCTCTGCTTTGTTTTTTAAAGGGAGATACTATGTATGTTTAATGAAAGGCTTTGTGCTTCATTGTTCATATGATAAAAACATTTTTGTGTATCTTGTCTTTAGTTAAGTCCCATTTTGTGGAATATAATGGTCTTTAGCAGACCATCATAAATGTTATTAAAGTTTTCAAATTTATTTGTTTAATATAAGTAAACTTAATTTTGAAAAATCAGACCCATCTCTGATCTCCATGAAGAAGAAAGATTATAGTCTTTAGAAATGCAATCATGACACAATAACAAGCAAACCTAGGTGGACTTGGTAACTGCACAGCTGACCACTTACGAAGCCAAAACCAGAAAATAAGTCACGTTTGTTTCATATACACAGCACTAAGTTGATCCTGTCACGCTCCCAGTATCATACATGCCAACAGTTGAGCATTTCACTTTTGTCATTATATATTCTACCATTTCATGGTCCATAGTGCTTAAGGATACAGAAAGAACTTAAGCTAAAAAATATCTCTCTATAAACTATCCATGTATGCTATATGTTGTAAAGATACAAGTTTACTGAGATGTCGGGAGCTTGTTTCTAGCCTTTTATAATTGCATAGCACAAAAGAATAACAGTTACATATGTATTCTAGCCTCTAATGGATGCTGTTGATTTGTTCCCTTATTCTTGTGGGCAACTGGTTATGTTCTCATTTTGGTAAGGAGGTCTCAGTGTCCATAAACTCAGCTCTACCACTCCAACAAACAGAAGTCTGTCCCCTTGATCTGCTCTATGCTCCTTATGGTTATTCTGTCTGTGCCTCCCCTTCTCTTGTCTGTGGTCTTATTCTAATCAGTAGATCTGGGCATGAGGATGCCCACACAGAGGGATCCCACTTGGTCAGGTACCTGCACTTTGGGACAGCTGTGCTCTCAGCTACTGCTGCCTCTCCACTTCATCTGAGCAGACAGCTTCCTTTCACATGACTGATGCTGTTCAAAGCCTGACTCTGCTGCTGCTGCTAAGTTGCTTCAGTCATGTCCGACTCTGTGTGACCCCAAAGGCTGCAGCTCACCAGGCTCCCCTGTCCCTGGGATTCTCCAGGCAAGAACACTGGAGTGGGTTGCCATTTCCTTCTCCAGTGCATGAAAGTGAACGCTACTGATAGATAAATGGACTGGTACTATTATTTACAATTGCTTTCTAAGTGAAAATGAGAAACCTGTAGACAGGGTTAGCAATCACTGTCAGTCACCTGATGCTTGCTTTCCTTTCGCAGCAGGAGTTTTGGACCGCTCCTGTGGAAGGTGGACTTCTTTCTCTTTCTCTGGTTCCAGAGGGGGAGGAGGAGGAGGAGGAGGAGGGGATGTCTTCTCAGTCAGGGAAACTTCTTCTTTTCTCTCAGCTTCCTTTTCTTCTAATTTCTTTTTCACTTCAAACAGGATGATAAGAATGGATCTTTATTAGCAACTCCAGACACCTACTATTTCACATAAACTAAGATAAACCTAACTTAATATAAAATTGCTCTCACTGAATTAAGGCTAAATTCATGTTTTAAATTATCCAGTCCTTAAAGCTGACATTTGACATCATCTCTGTCTGGTTAGAAATACCATTTCCCCTGCCTCTGATGGAGATGGTGATGACGTGTGTGTGTGTGTGTGTGTGTGTGTGTGTGTGTATCTATAGCAGGTAGAAGACTTGTTGATAGGGTGCCGACTTTAAAACTAACAATCTAGAATTAGCTAATATACTGGGATAGGAAAGTAAAGAATTACGTCAAGTTTTCTAGTGGATAAACGAGGTGAAAAAAGCCTAAAGAGAAGGTGAAGGGCAATATGACAGAAGAGGTGAGGATCGGGAGGACACAGAAGGGAACAGAAAGGCATGCGGCACCAACTTCTAGGGGTAAATACATATAAAGCATTTAGAATGGTGCTCAGTACTCAAATAAGGCTTAACAAAATTCATCCATTCATGCACTAGCTAGTTATTCAATCTCAGTTGTGCCCTGAAGGAAAGGAAGCCTTATAACAATAAGATAAAACTATGCCAATACTGTTGGGTTCCCAGGTGGCACTGGTGGTAAAGAACCCATCTGCCAATGTAGGAGACATAAAAGACACAGGTTCAATCCCTGGGTAGGGAAGCTCCCCTGGAGGAGGGCATGGCAACCCACTCAGTGTTCTTGCCAGGAGAATCCCATGGACAGAGGAGCCTGGTAAGCTATGGTCCATAGGTTCGCAAAGAGCTGGACACGACTGAAGGGACTGAGTATGCATGCGAGCCAATACCATCAATAGGTAAAACTATAGCAATACTGTAAATAATAGTAATACAAACAATGCTAGGCACAGTTGTGGCTGCCAGAGATACAAAAGTAAAACAAAAGAGAAAAATCACTGCCTTGTGAAGCTTGCAAACCATAAACATGAATAAAGTAAGTCACATAAGAAGCTGGAAGGTGGTAAGTGCTCTAGAGAAAGTACGTAGAGCAGAGGGAAGGGCGTCAAGTGCTGTGGGGCAGCTTTTACAGTTTGTTTAAATGGCGTGCTTTGCAGGGTAGACCCACTGAGGAGGTGGCTATTGAGCAAAGACTTGAAGACATTGAGGGAGTGTGCATTCCAGGCAGAGGAGACAGCTCTGGGGTGTTTCTGGATTGTCTAGGCTCCTATAATTGTTAGGGCCCTTTGCCCTTCTGGATTCAGGCTCACCTTACCCAGTGTGCCCTTCCCACCCTCCCTGACTTCCCAGGGCTCCACCCTGGAAATGCCCACAACTTTACCCCTGTACCAATGGCAGTGGATACCTGCACCCTTGTATGGCTATTTCTCCCATTGCCCTCAGATCGTTCTTTTCACCTTGGCAAGATAAGGAGGATTTGTTTTATTGGATTTTTTTTCAACCTGGAAATTAATGTCTTTTCTGATTATGAAAGTAATATATAATTATTGCCTTTAAAATTCAACAATGTAGACAAATAAGCTGAAAGAGAAATTTCTTGTTAATTCTCTTCGTCCTCCTTCTTACCTCCTCATCAAAGACTGTATTATTGTTAAAGAGAAAACCATAAGCCCAAAATGGCATCACTTGTGCTAAATAAATAAAGTCCATGATACCAAACCTATACTACCTGCCTCAGTTGCAGTTTCTACCTTCCTCATAATTTTAATCAATCAGTTTGGAATTTTCTGGTTGGCACCAATGAGATGATCTGTCATTTGGCCCTCTCTATATCACCTCCCCTCTTTATCAAAGAAGAAGAATCAATCTGTGTGGCAAAGACCCCTGCAGTTCCATTCCCCCAAAAGATGTCCTGGCCCAAAGTAACCATTTTTTTCCCCTTTTGCTAAAGACTTCCCTGTTCCACCCTCGTGTCCCTCGTGTCTATGAAAACTTCTACTTTTTACTTCCCTTCAGAATGTTAGATGGGACACTGTTTGGTCAGGAATAGTTGAATAAAGCAAGTTAGAGCTTCAGATTTCCTGGGTTGAAGTTTATTTTTTTATTAGCATATACTGTCACTATTTTCTGTGCTGCTGCTGCTGCTGCTAAGTTGCTTCAGTCATGTCTGACTCTGTGCGACCCCATAGACGGCAGCCCGTTAGGCTCCTCGTCCCTGGGGTGCTCCAGGCAAGAATACTGGAGTGGGTTGCCATTTCCTTCTCCAATGCATGAAAGTGAAAAGTGAAAGTGAAGTCTCTCAGTCGTGCCTGACTCTTAGCAACCCCATGGAATGCAGGCTACCATGGACGGAATTCTTTTCCGTCCATGGGATTTTCCAAGCAAGAGTACTGGAGTAGGTTGCCATTGGCTTTTAATAATTGTTGCTGTTGTTTTAATTGCTTAGTCATGTCTGACTCTTTTGTGACCCCATGGACTGCAGCCCATCAGGCTCCTCTGTCCATGGTATTTGCCAAGCAGGAATACTGGAGGGGGTTGCCTCCAGAAAATCTTCCCAACCCAGGGATAGAACCCATGGCTCCTGCATAGACAGATTCTTTACCACTGAGCCACCTGGACAGCTCAAATTTAATAATAGATATACTTTTAAAAACAAAAAAGGGAAAATTTAAATATAACCTGATTTTTCCCACTTAACAGTATATTATGCTTATTTTAAAACAGCAGACTGTTCATAGAAGTACCATATCCTTTTATTTTTTGTTTTTAACTTAATTAGGATGTTTAGTAACATGGACTAGGTAAATATTTATTATTTTAATGACAAAATATTTGTTAAAAATAATGAACGGATTGGAATGTAAATCTTAAATAAGTGGCAGTGGATTCTGTTCATGTAATAAGTGACTGGAATATAAAATCTTTAGGAGAATGTTGAAGTGATTCTGATAGCTGGAAAAAACACTGATTCAAATTTCTAGATGTTTGAAGCTACAGTTCAGTTCAGTTCAGTCGCTCAGTCATGTCTGACTCTTTGTAACCCCATTGACTGCAGCATGCCAGGCCTCCCTGTCCATCACCAACTCCTGGAGCCTACTCAAACTCATGTCCATTGAGTAGGTGATGCCATCCAACAATCTAATCCTCTGTTGTCCCCTTCTCCTCTCGCCTTCAATCTTTCCCAGAATCAGAGTCTTTTCCAATGAGTCAGTTCTTCGCATAAGGTGGCCAAAGGAATAGAGTTTCAGCTTCAGCATCTGTCCTTCCAATGAATATTCAGGACTGATTTCCTTTAGGACAGACTGGTTCTATCTCCTTGCAGTCCAAGGGACTCTCAAGAGTCTTCTTCAACACCACAGTTCAAAACCATTAATTCTTCAGTGCTCAGCTTTCTTTATAGTCCAACTGTCACATCCATATATGATGACTGGAAAAACCATAGCCTTGACTAGACAGGTCTTTGTTGGCAAAGTACTGTCTCTGCTTCTTAATATGCTGTCGAGCTTGGTCATAACTTTTCTTCCAAGGAGTAAGCGTCTTTTAATTTCATGGCTGCAGTCACAGTCTGCAGTGATTTTGGAGCCCCCCAAAAACAGTCTGTTTCCCACCCCAAAATAAAAACTGTTTCTACTGGTTCCCCATCTATTTGCCATGAAGTGATTGGACCAGATGCCATGATCTTAGTTTTCTGAATGTTGAGCTTTAAGCCAACTTTTTCACTCTCCTCTTTCACTTTCATCAAAAGGCCCTTTAGTTTTTCTTTGCTTTCTGCCATAAGGTTGGTGTAATCTGCATATCTGAGGTTATTGATATTTCTTCCGGCAATCTTGATTCCATTATGTGCCTTATCCAGCCCAGCATTTTGCATGATGTACTCTGCATAAAGTTAAATAAGCAGGGTGACAATATACAGCCTTGATGTACTCCTTTCCCCATTTGCAACCAGTCTGTTGTTCCATGTCCAGTTCAAACTGTTGCTTCCTAACCTGCATACAGATTTCTCAAGAGGCAGGTAAGGTGGTCTGGTATTCCCATATCTTTCAGAATTTTCCACAGTTTGTTGTGATCCACACACTCAAAGACTTTGGCATAGTCAATAAAGCAGAAGTAGATGTTTTTCTGGAACTCTCTTGCTTTTTCAATAATCTAGCAGATGTTGGCAATTTGATCTCTGGTTCCTCTGACTTTTCTTTTTTTTTTGTATTTTATTATTTTATTTTATTTTTTAACTTTACAATATTGTATTGGTTTTGCCATATATCAAAATGAATCCGCCAATGGTATACATGTGCTCCCCATCCTGAACCTTCCTCCCTCCTCCCTCCCTATACCATCCCTCTGGGTCATCCCAGTGCACCAGCCCCAAGCATCGAGTATCATGCATCGAACCTGGACTGGCGACTCGTTTCATATATGATATTATACATGTTTCAATGCCATTCTCCCAAAGCATCCCACCCTCTCCCTCTCCCACAGAGTCCAAAAGACTGTTCTATACATCAATGTCTCTTTTCCTCTGACTTTTCTAAAACCAGCTTGAACATCTGGAAGTTCATGGCTTACGTACTGTTGAAGCCAGGCTTGGAGAATTTTGAGCATTACTTTACTAGCATGTGAGATGAGTGCAATTGTGCAGTAGTTTGAGCATTCTTTGGCATTGCCTTTCTTTGGGATTGGAATGAAAACTGACCTTTTCCAGTTCTGTGGCCACTGCTGAGTTTTCCAAATTTGCTGGCATATTGAGTGCAGCACTTTCACAGCATCATCTTTTAAGATTTGAAAGAGCTCAACTGGAATTGCATCACCTCCACTAGCTTTATTCATAGTGATGCTTTCTAAGTCCCACTTGACTTCACATTCCAGGATGTCTGGCTCTAGGTGAGTGATCACACCATTGTGATTATCTTGGTTGTGAAGATCTTTTTGGTATAGTTCTTCTGTGTATTCTTGTCACCTCTTCTTAATATCTTCTGTTTCTGTTAGGTCCATACCATTTCTGTCCTTTATTGAGCCCATCTTTGCATGAAATGTCCCTTGGTATCTCTTATTTTCTTGAACAGATCTCTAGTCTTTCCCATTCTATTGTTTTCATCTATTTCTTTGCACTGACCACCGAAGAAGGCTTTCTTATCTCTCCTTGCTATTCTTTGGAACTCTGCCTTCAAATGGGTATATCTTTCCTTTTCTCCTTTGCTTTTTGCTTCTATTCTTTTCACAGCTATTTGTAAGGCCTCCTCAGAGAGCCATTTTGCTTCTTTGCATTTCTTTTTCTTGGGGATGGTCTTGATCCCTGTCTCCTGTACAATGTCACGAACCTCTGTCCATAGTTCATCAGGCACTCTATCAGATCTAATCCCTTGAATCTATTTCTCACTTCCATTGTATAATTGTAAGGGATTTAATTTAGGTCATACCTGAATGGTCTATTTGTTTTCCCTACTTTCTTCAATTTAAGTCTGAATTTTGCAATAAGGAGTTCATGATCTGAGCCACAGTCAGCTCCCGGTCTTGTTTTTGCTGACTATATAGAGCTTCTTCATCTTTGGCTGCAAAGAATATAATCAATCTGATTTCAGCATTGACCATCTGGTGATGTCCACATGTAGAGTTTTCTCTTGTGTTGTTGGAAGAGGGTGTTTGCTATGACCAGTGTGTTCTCTTGGCAAAACTCTGTTAGCCTTTTCCCTGCTTCATTCTGTACTCCAAGGCCAAAGTTGCCTGTTATTCCAGATGTTTCTTGAGTTCCTACTTTAGCATTCTAGTTCCCTATAATGAAAAGGACATCTTTTTTGGGTGTTAGTTCTAGAAGGTCTTGTAGGTCTTCAGAGAACTGTTCAACTTCAGCTTCTTCAGCATTACTGGTTAGGGCATAGACTTGGATTACTGTGATATTAAATGGTTTGCCTTGGAAATGAAGAGAGATCATTTTGTCATTTTTGAGATGGCATCCAAGTACTGCATTTCTGAACCTTTTATTGACTATGATGGCTACTCCATTTCTTCTAAGGGATTCTTGCCACAGTAGTAGAGATAATGGTCATCTGATTAAATTTACCCAATCCAGTCCATTTTAGTTCGTTGATTCCTAAAATGTCGACATTCACTCTTGCCATCTCCTGTTTGACCACTTCCAATTTCCCTTGATTCATGGACATAACATTCCCAGTTCCCATGCAATATTGCTCTTTACAGCATCAGACCTTGCTCCCATCAGCAGTCACATCCACAACTGGGTGTTATTTTTGCTTTGGCTCTATCTCTTCATTCTTTCTGGAGTTATTTCTCCACTGATCTCCAGTAGCATATTGGGCATGTACTGACCTGGGGAGTTATCTTTCAGTGTCCTATCTTTTTGCCTTTTCATATTGTTCATGGGGTTCTCAAGGCAAGGATACTGAAGTGGTTCACCATTCCCTTCTCTGTGGACCACTTTTTGTCAGAACTCTCCATCATGACCCGTTCGTCTTAGGTGGCCCTACAAGGCATGGCTCTTTGTTTCACTGAGTTAGACAAGACTGTGGTCCATGTGATTAATTGGTTAGTTTTCTGTTATTGTGGTTTTCAGTCTGTCTGCCCTTTGATGGAGAAGGATATGAGGCTTATGGAGGCTTCCACATGGGAGAGACTGACTGAGGGGAAACTGGGTCTTGTTCTGATGGGCCATGCTCAGTAAATCATTAATCCAATTTTCTGTTGATGGGTGGAGCTGTGTTCTCTCCCTGCTATTTACCTGAGGCCAAACTATGGTGGAGGTAATGAAGATAATGGTGACCTCCTTCAAAAGATCCCATGCATGTACTGCTATGAAAGTGAAGAGGAACTCAAAAGCCTCTTGATGAAAGTGAAAGAGGAGAGTGAAAAAGTTGGCTTAAAGCTCAACATTCAGAAAACGAAGATCATTGCATCCGGTCCCATCACTTCATGGGAAATAGATGGGGAAACAGTGGAAACAGTGTCAGACTTTATTTTTGGGGGGCTCCAAAATCACTGCAGATGGTGACTGCAGCCATGAAATTAAAAGACGCTTACTCCTTGGAAGGAAAGTTATGACCAACCTAGAAAGCATATTAAAAAGCAGAGACATTCCTTTGCCAATAAAGGTTCGTCTAGTCAAGGCTATGGTTTTTCCTGTGGTCATGTATGGATGTGAGAGTTGGACTGTGAAGAAGGCTGAGCACCGAAGAATTAATGCTTTTGAACTGTGGTGTTGGAGAAGACTCTTGAGAGTCCCTTGGACTGCAAGGAGATCCAACCAGTCCATTCGGAAGGAGATTAGCCCTGGGATTTCTTTGGAGGGAATGATGCTGAAGCTGAAACTCCAGTACTTTGGCCACCTCATGCGAAGAGTTGACTCATTGGAAAAGACTCTGATGCTGGGAGGGATTGGGGGCAGGAGGAGAAGGGGACGACAGAGGCTGAGATGGCTGGATGGCATCACTGACTCAATGGACATGAGCTTGAGTGAACTCCGGGAGTTGGTGATGGACAGGGAGGCCTGGCGTGTTGCGATTCATGGGGTCACAAAGAGTCGGACACGACTGAGTGACTGAACTGAACTGAACTTATGTACTGCTACACTCACTGCCCCCAACCCAGCATCAGGCCACCACTGACCCACGCCTCTGCTGGAGACTCCTGGACACTCCCAGGCAAGTCTGGGTCAGACTTGTTGAAGCTACAACCTAGACTCAATTTGTTTTTGCTTTTCAATCTCAACTCTAAAGGTTACCTTCCTCCTCTCAGCCTAATTTCTGACTGTCAAAATAACATGTTAAGCCTTTTATATAATATATTTGTTTTGTGTGAAAGTTTCACATGGATGTTTTGGGGGAGTGGACATTTAGATGTGGAAGCTTGTCTTTCTAAGTGTGAACTCCTGGGTTCCCAAGGTGATCGCGGCTTACACTTATGCACTATTTCGGTGTCAGTTCACTGATAAATCATAGTAGTTAGGTCACAAATTTGGGGATGGGAGAAAGTATTCTACCAAGACAGTTTTAGAACCTTTGTGATATTGATAATTTTGACTATTTTTTATTATACCAAGAAATTACAGTTGTCAGTGAAGTCAAGTATGATTGATAAACAAAAGGGTAACATTTCATTTCTTCCTAAGCTCACCAAAACCACACATTACATTTTTGTTACATAAACTCAAAATTATAAAAGAATTGTAATTACCTTTATTCTCTTTTTTCATTATTTCAGTCATAAACATTTCCTTTACTTTTTGGCACAATGACTGTTTATCTACTTCAGCATTGATTTTTATCAAAATGTTTTCTGGCTCTGTAAACCACTGCTCCAATGAAGGCCAGTTGTCCAGGAAGCCTACAATTCTGCAAAACCCAAATATTATATGAATATAATATCATGAATTATATGAATATCACATACTGAATATGTGAATATCACATACTGAATATATCATATATATCACACATCACATATGAATATCACATACTGATTGAAATGTTGAAGTAATATTAAGCATGATTTATCTAATGTACATGATGAAAAAACCAGCTGCCAATATATCTGAAAAAAGCAACTTTAAGAAGTCTACAGGCAATGAAATACATCCACTTTAAAGAAGACATCATTTAATGCCAACTAGCCATATGTTTTGAGGTATAGGAAAGAGTAAGAGAAGATTTGGAAATTCTACCATTTCAGGAAACTTTTGATGTGGGTTTAGTTTTCTAAATGAAGTTCTAAGGAAACATCACCTGTACTTATAGTAGACTGAGTACCCTTCTCCTGGCAGCTATAGCCTGAGCCACATAGGTTATCTACTTTTTCATAGATAGAGAAGTTCAAGAGACCCTTGAGTAAGTGTCGATGGTGGTGGTGGTTTAGTCAGTCACTAAGTCATGTCTGACTCTTGTGAGTCTACCAGACTCCTCTGTCCTTGGGAATTTGCTTTACTCAAACATACTCTTGGAATGAGTTTGGTCCTCTGAGAGTAGATAGGCTTCATGAATCAAATTCCTCTTTGTTGCCTCAACTCATGTTTTCAGAGTTCTCAAGTTTTCAAAACATTGTTTAATTTTGTCTAATTTTTCTTCTCCAATGAGCAAACTGCATACAACCAAAAGAATGCTTATTAAGCATCATTTAATTTTAGTTTTAGAACTACACTCTATAATCTGATGCCTAGATCTTTCAAATTCCAAGATCTTCATTGGCATTTGTTGAAAGAGAGCTGAATTAGGATTCCCTCTAATGAACTTGTAAGTTCATGTAGCCATAAAGGGAAATGTTGCTTGATTTAATTCTTTTTTTCTGTGACTATGATGACTTATACTCTGAATATAAAAGCTAGCACACAAATATTTCACTCAATATCAAAGCTACTTAGTTTTGTTTTACCTATAAAACAGTGAACGCTAGGAAATACATTTTCCCCCTAGATCTGATGATTCTAAAGTGACTAGTTGGTAGTTTGTTCACAGGGCAAGAAACAAGAAGACAATGAGTTTTAAACTAACCTGTGCTGTATTTGATCTCTTAAATTCTGGTCCTCATCTGTATCTTTGTTTTTAGCAGCTACACGCTGATTGATATCTTCAAGAGGAGTTTCACTTGAAAATGCTTCAGCTATGATATTGAAATTACTTAATTAGACAATCTGCTACACCAATCAAAGTTGCAGTAGCACTGCCAAAATATACTGATACAAAAAAGCCAAATGAATATGGTCTTCCTCTTTGGCTGAATATTAATTAAAATGTTTAACAAAATACTGAAAAAGTAAAGTATAGTTTTGAGGTCAGAATTCAAATTTCCCTTAGAAATTAGGAGAAGGAGGTAAGATACAACATTTAAGAGGAGCTCTAGTTTCAAGGTAGAACATCTTGGGATTGATCATGAAGAGAAGGTACTGAAAAATGATGGTTTGTCATAAATAACAAACAAGGAAATCAACACCATGATGTAAAAATTAAGGATGAAATAACAGGGTAGCCATAAAGTCAAATATGCATGTTATTTGTCACAATAATTTATCTTTCTAGACTTTATGATTTTTTCCCTGTAGAAGAGACAGAAAGGAACATACCACAGGAGACTGAAGCCAAAACCAATTTCAACTCCTCTGATTGAGTCCTAGCAAGGATTAAGGAACAATGTCCAGAATACTTATGAATTCAGAATAAATGGAAAATCATAAAGAGGGAAAGAAAGCCTTGAACTAGGTTAAAAGGAACTAGATTACTCAGTTAATGCAAGAGAACACTGAAGAGCAAATTAATAGCACTCAAGAAGATGAAGACCCCTCACAGGATACAGCAATCAATTGTCCTCCATCTATATTCATGATACAAAAAGAGGAAATTAGTTCACAAAACAGAATATGCTTTTAGGTTATTCAGAAAACCCAAAGATGCTGACGACAATGAGTGATGGAAGAAGACTGTGGGAACTATCATGAACCATCCATGGTCACTAGCTCATTGTTGTCAAGGACTTCAGAACATGTATCAGCATTCTTCTCTTCCCAAACTGCACCCAGGCTTTGGACCCTTCCTCTTCTCTCCACGTCACTAACATGGCCATATCTTGGATTTTTTGATCACCTCGAAGGGCTCCACCTCTGGAATGGCCCCATCTCTGCAATATTAATGATCTATACCCTTATCTATACCCTTATTGTCCTGCCAGCACTCCTCTATAGTTGATGAGTTTCTATGACCCATCCCCCTAAATTTGTACATCGTTTTCCCCAAATTGACAAGCACTATACTGACTTGATTTTATTATTTTATTATTTTAGCAAACCTGAGTTGCACGGTTGAACATTTCAACTTCTCTCCCTCATCTGACAACTTCAGTTTATATCTTTCTGCTGCACCAGCCTTAGATGATATCCATCTTTCTTTTTGACTTGTAACCTCACTGACTCTCTGGCTCAAAAATCAGCTGAGCTCTTTCATATAAGTGTACCCTTTCCTAAAACAGGGTGGGAGGCAGACAAAGACAGAGATGAGAAAGAGACAGAGAGGGAGAGAGAAAAGGAATACAATAACAGTAATGCTAAAAATATCCTGTTTCCATTGTTCTTTCCTTTTGTTCAGAGACAAGTTTCTTGAGAGGTATCTATATTCACACTCTCCACCTCCTCACCCCCATTCACATTCTGTTCCATAGCAATCCATCCTTTCCTGTCCCCCACTCCATTGAAACAGCTCTCCTCCTGGTTATCAAAGACATCAACCCAATGGAAATGTTTCAGTCTTTGTCTTACTCGATTTATAGGTAAAATTTAGCACACAGTTCTTAAATGTTTTTACACATATAGTCAGCCCTCCATATCCATGGAGTCAAAAAACCACAGATTGAAAATATCTGGAAAACTAATTCCAGAAAGGGCCCAAAAGCAAAACTTGATTCTTCCAGGTGTAGCAACTATATAGCAGTCACATTGTATTAGGTATTACAAGTAATCTAGAGATGATTTAAAGTATACAGGAGGATGTGCATAGGTCATATGCAAATCTCATATAATTTTATATAAGAGACTTGTGCATCCTTGGATTTTGGTCGCTCAGTTGTGTCTGTTTGCGACAGAGGACTGTAGCCTGCCAGACTCCTCTGTCCATGAGAATTCTCCAGGCAGGAATACTGGAGTGGGTTGCCATGCCCTCCTCTTGGTATCCAAATGGGTTCTGGAATTAATCCCCTGTGAATACTAAGGGAAGACTGTAGTATATTATTTTATATCCACAACAAAACTTGTAAAGTAGGATTGTGATTCTAAAATTGGCCCCAAATGGCATAGTTTATAAATGAAAGACCATTGATTCCAGTTATCTCACTCCAAGTTCTGAATTTCTTTTTAAATTTTCAAACTGCTTATTGAACTATACCTTCCAAAAGAATGCATACGTGAATATACAGCTCAGTGGCTTCCCAAACTGAAAATAGCATAAATAGCACCTAGATCAAGAATCTTGAAAGCAAGTTGGATTGCTTTGAGTTGTGGGCTCTGTTCTGCCAATAAACAGCCATGGATTGGCAGTATCTTCACCAATCCTCAGATATCCTTGAACAAGAATAGGAAGTTAGCTGAACACCCATCACTACTGTCAGTATAGTCCCTACTTCCTTGTATGGAGAGAAGTAAATTCTCCCTTTTGGAATTTGATGGACAGCATTCAGTGTAAAGCACTGTGCTCAAGAGCTGAAGTAGTATCTAATGGTTTTGTCCTTTTATTTAAATAAACAGTGAAAGGAAGATCTCAAAATTATACCAACTCAAAATAAGGAAGAGTCAAGTGCTCATGCTTTAAATGTCCACCTATAAATATAGGAGGAAATGATTCCCTAAGTCTCTCTTAGCCACAAATGTCATTATATTAGTTGTAACAGCAAACATATTGTACATATACAGTGTACAATAACATCATCTAATTCTTTAATTAGTGAGGGAATCAGCAAGGTATTACAACTAGTTCAAATGAAAATCTGAATAAGACGTATTCACAGACAGGAATGATAAAATAGATGGTAATAGATGAAAAAACTGGTTACTATGTATAGAACAATGTCATACTTGAAATTATCTTTTTCAGCATATAGAAATTAACTATCTTAATTGAATAAAATTCATTTGTATGTCTATGGACAAGAATCATTTGAATAACCATCAATTTCTACAATTTATGGTTATAGAAGAGATGAGTTAAGCCAGTGAAAGGTACAGAATCCTATGAAACCAAATACGCCAAGGGGTCCCATAGACAATACTCAGTCTTCTAGTGAAAGAATATCCAATAATCTTGTGTTCATTTCAAAGTCTTCCACTGTTTTTCCCGATGTGTTTCCTGATGTCCTGCCACTCTTGTTCCTGATGCATGTACCAGATTCGCTCGGTTGTGTCCGACTCTTTGCAACACCATGGACTGTAGCCTATCAGGCTCCTCCGTCCATGGGATTTTCCAGGCAAGAGTGCTGGAGTGGATTGCCATTTCCTTCTCCAACTAGATTCTATACTCAGTGTTTAACATTTATCTCACTTAATATATGTGAGACAATAAGAAATGTATATTTGGTTTTTGTCTCCTGACACAGAGCTTTGAAAACCCTTGTAATTTCCTATAGCGGTAAAAGGAGGGTTTTTATATTATTATTATTATTCATAATTAGCCTCTTTCAACCTTATCTGAGTTTATGCCAAAGAGGTGACTCTTGGGACGGTGGAGCCCTTCTGCCTGAGCAACCAGCTGACCACAGAGTAGAAATTTCAGTCCTAACCCCAGGTCTCTAGGGATGGGAAGAGGCTAGAGGCTGATCACCAATGCTCAGTTATACAGTCAGTCATACCTACA
This sequence comes from Bos indicus, assembly GCF_029378745.1. Lineage (NCBI taxonomy): Eukaryota > Metazoa > Chordata > Mammalia > Artiodactyla > Bovidae > Bos > Bos indicus. Next base: position 38,412,227 of record NC_091779.1, read on the forward strand.
TAATGGAACTCCCACAAAAACTCTAAAGAAGGGGTTCAGAGAGCTTGTGGGTTGGTGAATGCATCCATGTGCCAGGAGTGTGTCACATACCAGACTCCACAGGGGAAGGGCCTGAGCTTGGAATTCTTCCAGACTCTGCCCTGTGTACCCCTTCAACTGGCTGTTCATTTGTATCTTCTACGTCAGTCTTTACAACGAAACAGTAATAGTAAGTAGAGTGCTTCCCTGAGTTCTGTGAGTCATTACAGGTAATTATAGATAATCTATCAGACCTGAGGAGGGGTCATGGAAACCCCTAATTTATAGTCAAGTCAGACAGAAGCGTGGGTAACCTGGGGATCCACTGCACTGAGGCAGACATCTGAAGTGGGAAGAAGTCTTGTGGGACTGAGCCAACTGTGAAAATCTGTGATAACTCTGGGAAGTTACTGCCAGGATTGAATTAAATTCTAGGACACCTGGGGGAGGAGCCAAGATGGCGGAGGAGTAGGACGGGGAGAACACTTTCTCCCCCACAAATTCATCAAAAGAGCATTTAAACGTCGAGTAAATTCCACAAAACAACTTCTGAATGCCGGCAGAGGACATCAGGCACCCAGAAAAGCAACCCAACTCTTCGAAAGGAGGTAGGAGAAAATATTAAAAACAAAAAAAAAGAGACAAAAGAGGGAGGGACGGAGTTCCGTCCCGGGAAGGGAATCTTAAAAAGAGAGAAGTTTCCAAACATCAGGAAACCTTCTCACTGCCGAATCTGTGCCGAGCTTTGGAAGCACAGAGGGCAACATAACAGGGAGAAAAAATAAATAAACAATTTAAAACTTGCAGATTGCGAGCCCTACAGTAACTCCCCCAGCAGAGAAGCAGCGCAGACGCCTGCATCCGCCATTAGCAAACCGGGGCTGGGCAGGGAGGCGCGGCGTGGGCTGCATCGCTGAGAGTAAGAATCTGGCCTGAATACCCTGAGCGCTATCTGAGCGAAATAATTTGGGCTAGCAAACCAGACTGTGGGATACCTACCACGCGAAAAGCCAGCCCTAACCTAAGACCGCCAGGCCCGCGCACGGAACAAAGGACTGAACAGAGATAGCCGGCTGCAGACCTTCCCCCTCCGGTGACAGGCAGCCAGAGCCGGAAGGGGGCAATCGCAGCCCCAGAGAGACATTATCTATAAAATTGTAAGCAGGCTTCTTTGCTAACTAAAACTTCTTGGGGGTCTGGACGGTCAACATCTGCCTGAGAAGGTGCGCCGGTTTTACATCCAGATAACCGAGTGGCGGGGAGGCGATAAGTCGCAGCATTGGCGCTCGCCTGGGAAGAGCAAATTGGCGCTCGGACCTGGGAAGAGCACAAAACGCAGGCCCAACTGAGTCTGCGCCTCTGAGGACTACCCGAGTGCCTGAACCTGAGCGGCTTGGACCTGGGAGGTGCATGCAGCCCAGGGCCAGCCTCGGATTGTTCCCGGAGGAACAACCTAGAGTCCGAGCAGTGTGGACAGGGAGGCTACACGCGCCGTGAGCAGGGGCAGACCCAGGGTGGCTGAGGCACTGCGAGCCCACGCCAGTGTTATTTGTTTGCAGCATCCCTCCCTCCCTCCCCACAGCGCGACTGAACAAGTAAGCCTAAAAAAAAAAAAAAAAAAAAAAGTGTCCTCCACCGTGCCCTTTGAGTCAGGGCAGAAACCAGATACTGAAGAGACTAGCAAACAGAAGAAGATATAACAGAGGGAAACGCCTTGGAAGCTACAGGCAATAGATCAAAACCCTGTGGTTACTACGGACTACATAGGAAGGGGCCTATAGATCTTGAGAAATATAAATCTGACCAAGGAACTAGCCAAAAATGAACTGAACCCACAACACCCAAAAAAAAAAAAAAAAAAAAGTCCTAGATATATTTTTATTATTTTTACGATCATTCTTTCTTTTTTTTTTTTTAATTAAAAAAAAAATTTTAAGTCCTCTATTGTTCCTTTAATTTTCACTTTTATAACCTATTACTTTGCAAAAAAAAAAAAAAAGACCCTATTTTTTTTCTTCTTCAGCAAACTTCATATATATATATTTTATAATTTTTTGACCTTGTTTTTTTTTGTTTGTTTTTGTTTTTTTCTTCTTTTCTTTAGCATTGTATTTTTGAAATCCCAAACTCTACTCTAGATTTTTAATTTTCGCTTTTTGGTATATGTTATCAATTTTGTACCTATAGTTTTTTTTTATATAATTTCTGTGACTTTTTTTTTTTTTTTCTTCTTCTCTGTTTCTTTCTCTTCTTCTTTTATATAACATTGTATATCTGAAATTCCAAACTTTACTCTAGATTTTTAATTTATGCTTTTTGGTATTTGATATCAATTTTGTACCTGTATTTTCTTTATAATTTTTGTGACATTGTTCGTATTTGTTTGTTTGTTTTCTCTCTTTATTTTTCTTCTTCTTCTTTTTTTTTTTTTTTTTAACATTGTATTTTTGAAATTCCAAACTCTACTCTAGATTTTTAATTTTTGCTTTCTGGTATTAGTTATCAATTTTGTACCTGTACTTTCTTTATAATTTTCGCGACCTTGTTTGTTTTTGTTTGTTCGTTTTTTCTCTCTTTCTTTTCCTTCTTCTTTTCTTTAACATCGTATTTTTGAAATTCCAAACTCTACTCTAGATTTTTAATTTTTGCTTTTATGTATTTGTTACCAATTTTGTACCTTTAAGGACCCAATCTTCAGGACCCATTTTTCACTAGGGAGTGAGATTACTGGCTTGACTGCTCTCTCTCCCTTTGGACCCTCCTTTTTCTCCACCAGGTCGCCTGTGTCTCCTCCCTAACCCCTCTCTACTCTACCCAACTCTGTGAATTTCTGTGTGTTCCAGACGGTGGAGAACACTTAGGGAACTGATTACTGGCTGGATCTGTCTCCCTCCTTTTCATTCCCCCCTTTTATCCTTCTGGCCACCTCTGTTACCTTCCTCCTTCTTCTCTTCTCTGTATAACCCCGTGAACATCTCTGAGTGGTCCAGTTGTGGAGTGCACATAAGGAAGTGACTACTGGCTAGCCCACTCTCTCCACTATTGATTCACCTCATCTCATTTGGGTCACCTCTAACTCCCTCCTCCCTCTTCTCTTCTCCATGTAACCCTGTGAACCTCTCTGAGTGACCCTCACTGTAGAGAAACTTATCATCTTTAATGTAGATGTTTTATCAATGGTGCTGTATAGAAGGAGAAGTTTTGAAACTACTGTAAAAATAAGACCGATAATCGGAAGCAGGAGACTTAAGTCCAAACCCTGACTCCAGGGAACTCCTGACTCCAAGGAACATTCATTCACAGGAGCTCATCAAATGCCTCCATACCGACACTGAAACCAAGCACCACACAAGGGCCAATAAGTTCCAGGGCAAGACATACCAAGCAAATTCTCCAGCAACAAAGGAACACAGCCCTGAGCTTCAAGATACAGGCTGCCCAAAGTCACCCCAAAACTATAGACATCTCATAACTCATTACTGGACATTTCATTGCACTCCAGAGAGAAGAAATACAGCTCCACCCACCAGAACACCGACACAAGCTTCCCTAACCAGGAAACCTTGACAAGCCACCTGTACAAACCCACACACAGCGAGGAAACACCACAATAAAGAGAACTCCACAAACTGCCAGAATACAGAAAGGACACCCCAAACTCAGCAATTTAAACAAGATGAAGAGACAGAGGAATACTCAGCAGATAAAGGAACAGGATAAATGCCCACCAAACCAAACAAAAGAGGAAGAGATAGGGAATCTACCTGATAAAGAATTCCGAATAATGATAGTGAAATTGATCCAAAATCTTGAAACTAAAATGGAATCACAGATAAATAGCCTGGAGACAAGGATTGAGAAGATGCAAGAAAGGTTTAACAAGGACCTAGAAGAAATAAAAAAGAGTCAATATATAATGAATAATGCAATAAGTGAAATTAAAAACACTCTGGAGGCAACAAATAGTAGAATAACAGAGGCAGAAGACAGGATTAGTGAATTAGAAGATAGAATGGTAGAAATAAATGAATCAGAGAGGATAAAAGAAAAACGAATTAAAAGAAATGAGGACAATCTCAGAGACCTCCAGGACAATATTAAATGCTACAACATTCGAATCATAGGGGTTCCAGAAGAAGAAGACAAAAAGAAAGACCATGAGAAAATACTTGAGGAGATAATAGTGGAAAACTTCCCTAAAATGGGGAAGGAAATAATCACCCAAGTCCAAGAAACCCAGAGAGTACCAAACAGGATAAACCCAAGGCGAAACACCCCAAGACACATATTAATCAAATTAACAAAGATCAAACACAAAGAACAAATATTAAAAGCAGCAAGGGAAAAACAACAAATAACACACAAGGGAATTCCCATAAGGATAACAGCTGATCTTTCAATAGAAACTCTTCAAGCCAGGAGGGAATGGCAAGACATACTTAAAATGATGAAAGAAAATAACCTACAGCCCAGATTATTGTACCCAGCAAGGATCTCATTCAAGTATGAAGGAGAAATCAAAAGCTTTTCAGACAAGCAAAAGCTGAGAGAATTCTGCACCACCAAACCAGCTCTCCAACAAATACTAAAGGATATTCTCTAGACAGGAAACACAAAAACGGTGTATAAACTCAAACCCAAAACAATAAAGTAAATGGCAACGGGAACATACTTATCAGTAATTACCTTAAACGTAAATGGGTTGAATGCCCCAACCAAAAGACAAAGACTGGCTGAATGGATACAAAAACAAGACCCCTACATATGTTGTCTACAAGAGACCCACCTCAAAACAGGGGACACATAGAGACTGAAAGTGAAGGGCTGGAAAAAGATTTTCCATGCAAATAGGGACCAAAAGAAAGCAGGAGTAGCAATACTCATATCAGATAAAATAGACTTTAAAACAAAGTCTGTGAAAAGAGACAAAGAAGGTCACTACATAATGATCAAAGGATCAATCCAAGAAGAAGATATAACAATTATAAATATATATGCACCCAACACGGGAGCACCACAGTACGTAAGACAACTGCTAACAAGTATGAAAGGAGAAATTAACAATAACACAATAATAGTGGGAGACCTTAATACCCCACTTACACCTATGGATAGATCAACTAAACAGAAAATTAACAAGGAAACACAAACTTTAAATGATACAATAGACCAGTTAGACCTAATTGATATCTATAGGTCATTTCATCCCAAAACAATGAATTTCACCTTTTTCTCAAGCGCACATGGAACCTTCTCCAGGATAGATCACATCCTGGGCCATAAAGCTAGCCTTGGTAAATTCAAAAAAATAGAAATCATTCCAAGCATTTTTTCTGACCACAATGCAGTAAGATTAGATCTCAATTACAGGAGAAAAACTATTAAAAATTCCAACATATGGAGGCTGAACAACACTCTGCTGAATAACCAACAAATCACAGAAGAAATCAAAAAGAAATCAAAATTTGCATAGAAACGAATGAAAATGAAAACACAACAACCCAAAACCTGTGGGACACGGTAAAAGCAGTCCTAAGGGGAAAGTTCATAGCAATACAGGCACACCTCAAGAAACAAGAAAAAAGTCAAATAAATAACCTAACTCTACACCTAAAGCAACTAGAAAAGGAAGAAATGAAGAACCCCAGGGTTAGTAGAAGGAAAGAAATCTTAAAAATTAGAGCAGAAATAAATGCAAAAGAAACAAAAGAGACCATAGCAAAAATCAACAAAACCAAAAGCTGGTTCTTTGAAAGGATAAATAAAATTGACAAACCATTAGCCAGACTCATCAAGAAACAAAGGGAGAAAAATCAAATCAACAAAATTAGAAACGAAAATGGAGAGATCACAACAGACAACACAGAAATACAAAGGATCATAAGAGACTACTATCAACAATTATATGCCAATAAAATGGACAACGTGGAAGAAATGGACAAATTCTTAGAAAAGTACAACTTTCCAAAACTGGACCAGGAAGAAATAGAAAATCTTAACAGACCCATCACAAGCATGGAAATTGAAACTGTAATCAAAAATCTTCCAGCAAACAAAAGCCCCGGTCCAGACGGCTTCACAGCTGAATTCTACCAAAAATTTAGAGAAGAGCTAACACCTATCCTGCTCAAACTCTTCCAGAAAATTGCAGAGGAAGGTAAACTTCCAAACTCATTCTATGAGGCCACCATCACCCTAATACCAAAACCTGACAAAGATCCCACAAAAAAAGAAAACTACAGGCCAATATCACTGATGAACATAGATGCAAAAATCCTTAACAAAATTCTAGCAATCAGAATCCAACAACACATTAAAAAGATCATACACCATGATCAAGTGGGCTTTATCCCAGGGATGCAAGGATTCTTCAATATCCGCAAATCAGTCAATGTAATACACCACATTAACAAATTGAAAAATAAAAACCATATGATTATCTCAATAGATGCAGAGAAAGCCTTTGACAAAATTCAACATCCATTTATGATAAAAACTCTCCAGAAAGCAGGAATAGAAGGAACATACCTCAACATAATAAAAGCTATATATGACAAACCCACTGCAAACATTATCCTCAATGGTGAAAAATTGAAAGCATTTCCTCTAAAGTCAGGAACAAGACAAGGGTGCCCACTTTCACCATTACTATTCAACATAGTTTTGGAAGTTTTGGCCACAGCAATCAGAGCAGAAAAAGAAATCAAAGGAATCCAAATTGGAAAAGAAGAAGTAAAACTCTCACTATTTGCAGATGACATGATCCTCTACATAGAAAACCCTAAAGAGTCCACCAGAAAATTACTAGAAATAATCAATGACTACAGTAAAGTTGCAGGATATAAAATCAACACACAGAAATCCCTTGCATTCCTATACACTAATAATGAGAAAACAGAAAGAGAAATTAAGGAAACAATTCCATTCACCATTGCAACGGAAAGAATAAAATACTTAGGAATATATCTACCTAAAGAAACTAAAGACCTATATATAGAAAACTATAAAACACTGGTGAAAGAAATCAAAGAGGACACTAATAGATGGAGAAATATACCATGTTCATGGATTGGAAGAATCAATATAGTGAAAATGAGTATACTACCCAAAGCAATTTATAGATTCAACGCAATCCCTATCAAGCTACCAACAGTATTCTTCACAGAGCTAGAACAAATAATTTCACAATTTGTATGGAAATACAAAAAACCTTGAATAGCCAAAGCGATCTTGAGAAAGAAGAATGGAACTGGAGGAATCAACCTACCTGACTTCAGGCTCTACTACAAAGCCACAGTTATCAAGACAGTATGGTACTGGCACAAAGACAGAAATATTGATCAATGGAATAAAATAGAAAGCCCAGAGATAAATCCACGCACATATGGACACCTTATCTTCGACAAAGGAGGCAAGAATATACAATGGATTAAAGACAATCTCTTTAACAAGTGGTGCTGGGAAATCTGGTCAACCACTTGTAAAAGAATGAAACTGGACCACTTTCTAACACCATACACAAAAATAAACTCAAAATGGATTAAAGATCTAAACGTAAGACCAGAAACTATAAAACTCCTAGAGGAGAACATAGGCAAAACACTCTCCGACATACATCACAGCAGGATCCTCTATGACCCACCTCCCAGAATATTGGAAATAAAAACAAAAATAAACAAATGGGACCTAATTAACCTTAAAAGCTTCTGCACATCAAAGGAAACTATTAGCAAGGTGAAAAGACAGCCTTCAGAATGGGAGAAAATAATAGCAAATGAAGCAACCGACAAACAACTAATCTCAAAAATATACAAGCAACTCCTACAGCTCAACTCCAGAAAAATAAACGACCCAATCAAAAAATGGGCCAAAGAACTAAATAGACATTTCTCCAAAAAAGACATACAGATGGCTAACAAACACATGAAAAGATGCTCAACATCACTCATTATCAGAGAAATGCAAATCAAAACCACTATGAGGTACCATTTCACACCAGTCAGAATGGCTGCGATCCAAAAGTCTACAAATAATAAATGCTGGAGAGGGTGTGGAGAAAAGGGAACCCTCTTACACTGTTGGTGGGAATGCAAACTAGTACAGCCACTATGGAGAACAGTGTGGAGATTCCTTAAAAAACTGGAAATAGAACTGCCTTATGATCCAGCAACTCCACTGCTGGGCATACACACTGAGGAAACCAGAAGGGAAAGAGACACGTGTACCCCAATGTTCATCGCAGCACTGTTTATAATAGCCAAGACATGGAAGCAACCTAGATGTCCATCAGCAGATGAATGGATAAGAAAGCTGTGGTACATATACACAATGGAGTATTACTCAGCCATTAAAAAGAATACATTTGAATCAGTTCTAATGAGGTGGATGAAACTGGAGCCTATTATACAGAGTGAAGTAAGCCAGAAGGAAAAACATAAATACAGTATTCTAACGCATATATATGGAATTTAGAAAGATGGTAACAATAACCCTGTGTACGAGACAGCAAAAGAGACACTGATGTATAGAACAGTCTTATGGACTCTGTGGGAGAGGGAGAGGGTGGGAAGATTTGGGAGAATGACATTGTAACATGTAAAATATCATGTAAGAAACGAGTTGCCAGTCCAGGTTCGATCCACGATACTGGATGCTTGGGGCTGGTGCACTGGGACGACCCAGAGGGATGGTATGGGGAGGGAGGAGGGAGGAGGGTTCAGGATGGGGAACACATGTATACCTGTGGTGGATTCATTTTGATATTTGTCAAAACTAATACAATTATGTAAAGTTTAAAAATAAAATAAAATTAAAAAAAAAAAAAAAAAATTCTAGGACACCCAATTGGTGTTTATTAAGAACTGAAGAACTGGGTGGTAGGGAAAACCCATACACCTTTGGTGTCAGAAGTGTTGTGAGCAATGAAACAGTTTCCCTTTAATTATCCAGTAATAATGCAATGAGCCATTCTATTATATATATTGTGAGATGGAGGTTTAGAAGAAAGAAAGAATTAGCTTTCCAAAGGTCAAATGCCTAAATAACTTGCAAAGCTAAGAATGTGTGCTCTTACTCATAACTACTTAATTTATGGAATAAAGTGATATTTTCATCTTGAAAGACTATTTGACCTCATGATGTAAGGACTTCAGTCAATTGTAACTGCTCCTCAGTTAATACACAATCCAAGGGAAGGATGTTAGCAATCTTTGCTTGTAGCCCCAATGTGGTTCATGAACTTCACTAGAGTAACACATCAAGATATACTAAGTAGCCATGAGAAGCTCCTTCATTCATGCAAGTCTCAAAGAGGGCACCTCAGGGCCAGGGGAGCGGCCAAGTTGATGGAAGGGTTGAATGAGATGCTTTCAATCACCATGGAATTCTCTACTAGCTTCAGGTTTGGGCTAGAGTGTTGAATACAGACAGAGCAGGAGGCAACTAAGCTGTGCTAGGTAATTCTTTGGAAGTCAGAAATGGATTCTTTATTATCCACTTACAATTGTAAATGGGAATATTCACCATTTCAAAGAAAAGTAAAGAACTCTGAATTACATAAAAGGACATTTTTAGAAAGGTGTCCAGCTTACCCATGATGTCATTCATGCGATTCAGTGAGGAATTATCTGAAATGTCTAATAACATGACAAAATCAAATGCAGAAGGGGGAAGAGGCACTTCTTTGGAAGCTGTAGGGTCAACAGCTAATGTGGATGTGCGTGATTTCTTTCCCTCCAGTTCTATGAGGTTTCTGTTGTAGCCTGTGAGTGCTTCCTCCAGAAGCTTTGCTTGGTATAATGTCATTGGAAAGCCATCCAGGATCCAGCCTTTATACATAGGTATCTGACTAAATTAAAGAAAGGACAAATAATTAATAGTTTGATAGATACAAGTCCCTTTAGAAATAATAACACAATGAATCTTGCCTTTATCTTTCTTTCAACTTCACATTAACCTCTTTCTGCATAAATTTTACTTCTTTACAGCCAAAATTGGGCTTCCTGGTGGCCCTGATGGTAAAGAATCTGCCTGCCAATGCAGGAGCCACAGGAGACTTGGGTTCCATCCCTGGGTTGGGAAGGTCACCTGGAGGATGGCATGGCAACCTACTCCAGTATTCTTGCCTGGAGAATCCCATGGACAGAGGAGCCTGGTGGGCTACAGTCCATAGGGTCGCACAGAGTTGGGCATGACTGGAGTGACTTAGCATGCACACACAGCCAAAATTAGGCTTCCTATTGTACCACAAACACTGCCTTGCTCAAAATCCTTCTGTGGGTCCCTGCTGCCCTCCAAATCCATTCCAGAAGCCACAACGTGGTATTTAAAATGAACTAGCCACAACTTGCTCCCCTTTAATTTCTCTCTCACAGTTTTGAACCATTCACTTTGAACACACCAATCTCCTCGCTGTTACGTGCATATAAATAGTACTTTCTAGCTGCGTTCATAGGCTGTTCCTCTTTAGAACATCAATTTCCTCATTTATACAGCAGGATAACATAACATACCTCACAGGATGCTGGTGAGGATGAACTGAAATAATACATTTTAAGAACTCAGCACAGAATTTAGCATATGGTGGAAACTCACATCGCCAACCTGGAAGGTTCTTCCTACCCCACCCAATCCAGCATGGAGTCATAAGAGCCTGATCTGAACTCCTTTGGATTCTCATTCACTTCCTCACACAATTGGTTAACTCTTACATTTCTTGACTTAGAAAAATTCAAGTGTGTCTTCTTTATCTCAACTAAATTCTAAGTTGCTGAAATGTAAGGATCATTTCTTCAGTTTTTGCATTCAATGTCATATCCTTTAAAGACAATAGGTGCTCCATAAACTATTATTTTAGTTCTTTAAATTGGAACACAACTTCAACTTTGCTCTTGCAAAATCCTTAAATTATGTACAATTACGACTTTGACTTTTGGGTGAAAAATTATAATTTCATTTCTTTCTCCATTAAAACTCATTTAAACACTTAGAATTCCCTTTCTAAAGGTTTGGAAGTGTGTTTTGGTGCCTGTGTATGATCCTTCTGACAGTGTGGCAAGGAAGGAATGGGAAAACTCAGGTTCAGAGAGGTTTAATTAATTACTTGTTCAAAGTCACACAAGTGCAAGTGACCCCAAATCTAGTGATCTTTCCATAGTATTAAGCTGCCTTCAGGTCACTGCTTCTATTACTCCAATTAGGCTACGAAGGGCAAGGAAAGCCTGCATTTTGCTTTTATGACTTTTTTAGAGCATGGCAAACATTCTTCAGAGAATGGGATTGTTAATTCATTGGCCTCAGTCTGAGAAGAAACTTCTTGAGCACTTTACCAGATCTGAGGAACCTTCTCCCACCTCCTGTCTCAGGAGCTACTTCAAGGGGAGGAGGAGGCCAAGGCATGCTTGTCAGACTGTAGTATGAGGACACCAGACGACAGGGAATGAGGAGACTTCCGCTTTGGCTACGCCACTAACCTGTCATGTGACTGGACTGCCCAGCTGAACTGCCACGTGCCTTCCTTTCCTTATCGAAGAAGGATGCACTTGGACTAAATGGAAGGCTCTCAGGCTGATGGCAATTCTCTGAACATGTCTCAGGTGCAGAGAGGATGGTGGTAGTGGGAAGGTAGCAGAGTTCTGAGGGTGGGGTGTAGACACTCCAACTCCATGGAAACCAAAGCTAAGATCCATTTTAGAGCTGATGCTCTTCATTTGCAATTTTCTTTGAATGATGAATGCCATGGCTAAGACATGTTTTATTCCAGTTTTTGAAAAATGCTACAATTGTTAGAATGAGATCCCTTTCAGCTTTGGGAATAGCATCCCTGTGGCCAAGTTTCTTCAAAAAAGCAATCAGTCCAAGATATATCGCCACTGAGAGGCAACTTAAACCTTGAATGAAGCCTCTTAAGGAAACTCAAAAGGGAGAGTCCATTGCAGACGCCCAGGAAAAATTCTCCAAAGCCTCCTGTCTTCATTCTCTTGGTCATAATGTTTCCCAAGCAGCACAACCCCCAACCCCTCACCCACTTGATGCTCTGCAAAGGTCTTTCACACGAGCCTTTTTTCTTTTAGCATCCTGCTCTGCCTCATTTCTTTATTGCATGAATTAATTAACTGAGCCGCTATGGCTTTTTAAAATTTCTCTCTTTTCTCAATTGTAAAGGAGGGCTGAAGAGAATCTTTTTTCTCTTAGAAAGGAGGAATCACAAAATTATAGCCTATTTAAATTTTTTTCTTTACCCTATCACATATCACCTCTGTGCTATGCATATGCTATTCCTTGCCTGTGCAACCTCTACTTTCTCCTTGCCTTCCTACCCTGCGCTGCCCGGCCTTTGGACCCCTGGGGTCACTCTCTCCTCCAGAAACACAAAATGAGGAAACACTTTGACCCAAGGCCATATAGTTAGGGTTTCTCCTCTCCCAAACCTGTCCCGTGCTTTTCCAATTGTCTAATTTCTCCTTGAATTCCCCATACAGAATAGAACTTGGGACTTCCCTGGTGGTCCAGTGGTTGAGAATCTGCCTCCCAGTGCAGGACACACGGGTTCCATCCCTGGTCAGGGAACTAAGATCTCACATACCCTGGGGTAACTAAGACTAAGAATCACAAGGAAGACCCAGCATAGCTGAAAAAAAAGAGAACAGAACCTAACTTGAATTCCCATCTGGGTGAGTGAAGTCAAGTTTGAAAAAGGGAGGAAAGTGAAATACAGGCATGAAAATCACAAAATACATCTTTTTCTTTCTGTATGTATTCATTAGATATTAAAAATTAAAATGACTTCTATATTATTCTTTATAAAGCTCTACCTGCTAATATATTAAAAGACATAAGAAAGAAATTGTGGTACATAGATACATACTTAATGGCATTTACCATGATGCTGACTAGCAATATATCAGATATGCTCTTTCCTTTCTTCAGCAGCCTTTCTGATTTTGCACCAAGCTGAGCACGCACAGTGAGCTGTGAAAATAAACAAGGGATGGTAGGGAAGAGCTCATTTAAAAGCCAGATTCTAAATATCTGGAGGGGAAAAAAAATTAAATGGTCATGTCCTCTGGTGAAGACACTGATCCTTTAGTACAATTCTGGAATCCAGCAAGCAGTTAAGGAAAATGTATATACAGATGTGGGAGCTCCTCCTCTAGCTCCTTCCTTTTCAAGATCTTCCTCTTTAATTCTTAGTTGCTCTGGTGTCCCCAGATTTCATCCTCTAATATGTTAAATCAAAGAGATTGGGGCTTTCGGCTTGAGTTCTAGTCACTCATGCCACGAAGAGGGAGCATGCCTTCTGGGGTGACCTGTGTAAGCCTGACTTTTGCCCACTGAAGTTCTCTTCTATCAATGGTCAAATCTGATATATTTCTTCCTTTTCCCTTGTAGTTTATTATAAGATGTTAAATATAGTTCTCTATTTTACACAGTAAATCTTTGTTGTTTACTTTATATACAGTAGCATACATCTGTTAATCCCATACTCCCACACTATCCCTCTCCTATCTTCCTCTTTGGTAACCATAAGTTTGTTTTCTAAGTCTGCAAGTTGTTTCTGTTTTATAAATAAACTCATTTGATAGAATATAATATTTGTCTTTCTCTGACTTACCTCACCTGTTATGATAATCTCTAGATCTTTCCATGTTGTTGCAAATGGCATTATTCCATTCTTTTCTATGGCTGAATAATACCGTTTGCTTTTCTGATGCCTGATTTTGGCCCTCAGATAGTTAGCCTTTCTATTTTTTCCAGCATTTATATTGTTAGATGAACAGAACATCCCAAGCGTCTATCCTGAACTCGGCCACTAGAGTGAGCATTTTATGAGTCAAATGATACTATGTGCTAGTGTGCTCAATTCTTTGCAATCGCATGGACTGTAGCCCACCAGGCTCCTCTGTCAATGGGATTTCCCAGGCAAGAATACTGGAATGGGTTGCCGTTTCCTATTCCAGGAAAACTTCCCAACCTAGGGACTGAAATCGAGTCTCTTGTGTCTCCTGCATTGCAGGCAGATTCTTTACCTACTGAGCCATCGGGGAAGTCTCTATTTAAACCCTGCAAAGACTCCCCTGGACTCTCAACGTCCTCATCATGGCCTCCATGACCCTAGCTGACCTGATTCCTCTCCCTTCCTGCTCACCTCTCTAACCTCCTCCCTTCTCTTCCCCTACCTTGCTGCACAAGCACCTTTCTGCCTCAAGGCCATCACTCAGCTCTTCTGGTGACCTGAAATGGTTCTCCAGAGCCAGTGGCTGATTCTGTCAATCGTCTTTCAATCTGTTTAAACCTCACTCTCTCAAAGCCATCTCCCTGACTCTACTTTTTATTTTCAGGTGACATCATCAGCATCTGCTGGTTCATATAAACTCATTTACATATGAGTTTATGGTCCCTCTCTTTTAGACTGTAAACTCCTTAAAGTTTGGGAGCCCTGTCACTTTTGCTCACTGATATACACTCCCACCTCAGATTATAAGACATGGAACAAAGTATGCCCTTAGCACTGAATTGAATGTGGAACACAGGAGATTTGTAATTCAATAAATGTAAATATAAAAATATATTTAGTATTTATGCTAATTTATATTCCAAAAATACAGAGAAAAAATTATGAGTTCCTTTTGATCATTTTCTCTAAACTCATTTTTCTCCCTATATGTCATCATGTTTATAGCTTGGTGTATATTCTTCCAAAACTTTTTCTATCTTAAAGCAGTTTTGAAATCTAAAATATTACAAAATTGATTTCCTTGGGGGGGGGAAACAATAAATTAAAAAATATACTTTTATTTATTTACCTTAATTATATTTTATAAAATCCCACTTGATTAATCTGACCATTCTATTTGACCATTATATTTCCATATATAGTAAAGCAATCCTATATATGGAAATATTAGTTTTCATTAAAAGCAATAGTTGGCAAATTGTTGTAAACATTTTTTCAGGGGTTAATGAAAAATTTTTCAGAGTCACCAATAGGTCTAAGGATAAATTCTGGAAAAAATTTAAAGGTAAAGAGATTGTGAAAGAAATAAAAATAATAAGTGGTAAAGAAAAACACATCAATATAAATTTGGTATAAGTCTAAAATTTTTAAAAGCATGTGTTTACTTTCTTACCAGGAGCAACTGAAAGCAATTTCCACTGCTTTAGATGCAAACTATATTAAAGATATAAAAAATATCAAATAAACTCAGGTTTAATATTTCATCATCAGGTTTAAGCCAAAGAGGAGCATATTGCTATTTCATATGAAAATGAAAATGCTACGAAAAGGCTATGAATCACAACACATTTCAATATGCTAGTAGCCAAAATTAGATTATAGTACTTACTTCAGAGAAACTATCACTCGCTACGACTTCTTCAGCTTTTGCTGCTTTTCTAGCATCGGTATCTAGCAATGGAAAAAGTGATGAGAATATACTCCGGTACTGACAACTAACAGCCATGTTAGTATTTGACCATCTGTGGTTTTGGACCTACGGGTTATTGGATTTAGCTGTGTCTGAGATACGCAGAGGAAGGAAGTAAAAGCAGCAGCCCAGCATGGCATTTACCTTCATTTCACAACATTAAATCCTGGCCACTGTGTGGTTCCGTGTTTTCTACTTGTTTTCTTCCAGTGTGGCTCACTCATAACAATATCATTAGAAATACTTTAGTACAGTTTCTCTTCTTGGAAAACGAGCCAAAAATATAATTAGTTAACTATATCTTTACTTTCCTGTATTCTTCCCTGGAGAATCCCACAGATAGAGGAGCCTGGCAGGCCACAGTCCATGAGGTTGCAAAGAGCTGGACACGACTAAGTGATTTTCACGTTCACATTACTTTCCTGGGTTGTCAAATTATAGGTAATAAACATGTCTGAAGGTGGAAAATTCTAGAAGTCAGAGATTTTTTAGTTCAATTCTATGTAAAAAATTAGTTTTCAGAGTCTTTTTATAATTTACTGGACTTTCATAATCAGATCAGATCAGATCAGTCACTCAGTCGTGTCCGACTCTTTGCGACCCCATGTATCGCAGCACGCCAGGTCTCCCTGTCCATCACCAACTCCCGGAGTTCACTCAAACTCACGTCCTTCGAGTCAGTGATACCATCCAGCCATCTCATCCTCTGTTGTCCCCTTCTGCTCTTGCCCCCAATCCCTCCCAGCATCAGAGTCTTTTCCAATGAGTCAACTCTTCGCATGAGGTGGCCAAAGTACTGGAGTTTCAGCTTTAGCATCATTCCTTCCAAAAAACACCCAGGGCTGATCTCCTTTCGAATGGACTGGTTGGATCTCCTTGCAGTCCAAGGGACTCTCAAGAGTCTTCTCCAACACCACAGCTCAAAAGCATCAATTCTTCGGTGCTCAGCCTTCTTCACAGTCCAACTCTCACATCCATACATGACCACAGGAAAATCCATAGCCTTGACTAGACGAACCTTTGTTGGCAAAGTAATGTCTCTGCTTTTGAATATGCTATCTAGGTTGGCCATAACTTTCCTTCCAAGGAGTAAGCGTCTTTTAATTTCATGGATTTTCATAATAGAATGTCATAAAATACTTAACAATAGTTTAAAAATCAATTAGAATTATCCTGTAAGAAACAAATAACTGAAACAAGGGACAGCTTATATTTTTTTAAAAGACAGGAAACTTGGCCTCTCTGGCAGAATTGCCTGCTCATAATAAACATGCATGTTGTCCAAGGTTGATGGCTATTATGGTGATGGTACTGTGCTTAGTTGCTCAGTCGTGTCTGACTCTTTGTGACCCCATGGACTGTAGACAACTAGGCTCCTCTGTCCATGGGATTCTCCAGGAAAGAATACTGGAGTGGGTTGCCATTTCCTTCTCCAATGGTGATGGTACAGAGGGACCAAATTTTATGCAATGATTAAATATGGCAAAGCCTTAACTAGCACAAATAGAAAACATATTCAAGATTTAAAATTGTTTTCCTTCAGTGGTTTTACCAAGGATCTGTAGGACTGAAGCCCAGATCCCAAGGAAGATAATGTTTTGTTGGGTTTGAGAAGCTTGGTTCTATTTGCTTTGCACAAGGCTGAGAATAAATGTTAACTTTTATAATATCTGAGGAACCACTGTTGAGTGGGTGGATGAGACAGAGCCACAGCCTCCCTTACCATGGGGAACAAAAGCGGCTGCGAGCAGACAGCACAGTGGTACACGCCCACCTGCGGAGGTGAGAAGAAACAGTAACTGCTGTCTCCCTGCAGAGCCAGGAAGAGTGACGATGATTTGGCCTGGCTGTTTTCAAAACCACAACAAAACTGAGCAACTACTTGAAGGGATGTGAGAAGATTCCTTTGAAATTGTCGTCTCTTATCGCCAGCGGCAGACAGTGGCTAGGGACAGCTGTGTTGATCTTGTCCTGTCTGTCTTGTGACCACTTAGACGATTGTGTAACCCTCCCCATCTCTCCTCTCTTGTCCTGAAAGCTGGTTTGTGCTCACATCCATGTGCTCCTACTATTAGTCTCACTTATGTAAATGATGGATGATTTGTTTTGATATCTTACTTACCAAGTCTGGTTTTATCTTCTTTTTTTGGTAGTGCTTCAGCTAAAGATCCATCTTGCACGTCCTTTGGGGAGGAAGTACATGCCTGCACACATGGAGAGATTTTAACATTGTCAGATTTTAATAACATTCTTGATTTTACTTCTGTAAGTAAGGTTTACAACCATGGACTCATTAATCTAAAACATTAATGATATTAGGAAGAACTGAATGAGTTCTGGAAATGAATACAATTTGATGATAATTGTACTTAGAGAAACACATAGTAACCTGTGGTATAATCTGTCTATCAGCTGGTCTTCAGTTTCTATGTAAAATACACAACTGCCATTTGGAAAGGATAATGGGAGCTGAGAAAGAGGTAGAGTTTGTGGAAAACCACCTTAGAAAGATCAGACCTAGAGGGTCAGTTATAGCCATAATGAAAATAAAGAAAAAATATGTACATTATCTATTACCTCATCAATTAGAATACAGAGTACCACAACACAGAAAAAGAGGCAGCCCACAATGAAGAAAAACCCTCCCAGTTATTTTCAGAATCATGGTTAAATGCTATTTTCCTTGCAGCTCATGCAAATGACCTGGATTAGAGTCTCTGTTAATTTATTCAATTTCAGAGACAGCATAAGGTAGGGAAAAGAACAGTGGATTTAGAATCTGGGATTCCTCAAAGCCTAACCATCAACAAGCCTCTGATGCCAAATGAATCAATTCATGCTTAGAACTGCTACTATTTCCCTTTAAAAGAGCAGCTTAGACTATATCTGGTGCTGGAGAAGACTCTTGAGACTCCCTTGGACAGCAAGGAGTTCAAATCAGTTAATCCTAAAGGAAATCAAGTCTGAATATTCACTGAAAGGACTGATGCTGAAGCTGAAGCTCCAATAGTTTGGCCACCTGATGGCAAAGAGCCAACTCATTGGAAAAGACCCTGATGCTGGGAAAGATTGAAGGCAGGAGGAGAAGGGGACAACAGAGGATGAGATGGTTGGATGGCATCATCAACTCAATGGATTTGAGTTAGAGCAAACTCTGGGAGATGGTGAAGGGCAGGGAAGCCTGGCATGCTGCAGTTCATGGTGTCACAAAGAGTCAGACATGACTTAGCAAATGAACAATAACAAGACCACATCATAATTCTCAACATGGGGCCATACTCTCCAAGTTCCTGCCCTAGACTCTTTACGTAATAAGCAAGATGCAACACTGATGGAAACAGTAATGCAAGTAAACCATAAGAAAACTTCCCCTACCAGCCACCCCCCAAAACTGAGATGTATTAGTCTAATCAGAGGTCTGCAAACGACGATCCCTGGACCAAAATAGGCTGGTTGTTTATACACAGTCCATAAGCATCACTCCAGGGAATAGCACTGCAAGGCGTCCCCCTCGCCATCTGTCTGCTCCTCTCCAACACCTTCCTTGGCTGCTGCCCAGGACCCGCACTGGGCTGCATCTACAAGACGGGGACTTGCTGCTGGCCACTGCCAAACTTTCAGTAGTGGAATTCTACCCTGAGAGCTGATCACTTCGTGAACTTTCCCAAAATGCCAACGTCTCACCCCTCCCCCAAGCCCTTACAGTTGAGCCTTCCACCCCCTTACCTTACAAATGGACATGAATTTGAGCAAACTCCAGGAAATAGTAGAGGACAGAGGAACCTGGCATGTTGTAGTCCACGGTGTTGCAAAGAGTTGGACACGACTTAGCGACTGAATGAACCCTCTTACCAACCAGTGGCTCTTTCTTCAGGAGAATGCCTGAGCTGATGGTAACTGAGCTCAAGTCTAGCCCACCATACTGGATGGCCCACCTAGGTAATGATATGTGTGTGTTTGTGTGTATGTATTAGGACAGTAGGGATGGGGGTTGAAATTTTCTTTCTTGTTATGTAAGTATCCATGTAATATATCCTTGATGTTGCCTCTGGGCCCATAAGACTTAAAATATTTACCGTCTGGACCTTTACAGAAAACTCCGCCAACCTCTAGTCTAGAGGATCTCTTAGATGCCATCCAGCTGGAAATCTCTAATGTATGAGGCACAGAGAAGAAAACTAAAGCCACACTTGCCTGGTTGTCCTCATCACTCTCTTGCCTAACTGGTAAAGCCTTTTCTTCAGGTGCTTTCTGAAGTCCGTGGGCCCCGCTGACACTTTCTTTGTCATGAAATGCTTGGATAGCTTCTTGAACAAGAGTGTCAATAGAAAGTACCTGAATAGGAAAGCCTAAAATACAAAAGATTATTTTATGAATAGCTTTTCATTTAGGAAATTGAATCTTTGTTCTTCAGTGCTGGCTTCAAACTTAGAACATTCTCTTTAGGGTCTCCTAGAAATGTTTTTTGGATCAAGATTTTTTTTTTAACACTGTGGTAAAATTCACCTGGGGCTTCTCTGGTGGCTCAGTGGTAAAGAGTCTGCCTGCCGATGCAGCAGATTCAGGAGGTGTGGGTTCAATTTTTGAGTTGGGAAGATCCCCTGGAGAAGGAAATGGCAACCCACTCCAGTAATCTTGCCTGGAAAATCCTATGGACAGAGAAAACTGGCAGGCTACAGTCCATGGGATGGCAAAAGAGGTGGACACAACTTGGCAATTAAACAACAACAGAAATTTACATGACGTAAAATAATCCCATTTTAACCCATCTAAAAGATACAATTCAATATTACGGTCATTTACAATGTTGTTCAATCATTATATCTTTTTTCCAGAAATTCTGATCATCCCAAAGGAAACCCTGCATCAATTAAGCAGTCACTTCCTATCTCCCTACCCTTGACCCCAAGAACAAATTGCTTTCTGTCTGGAGATTTGCCTTTTCTAGACATTTTATATCCAAGGAATCAAACAATATGTGGTCTTTTGTATCTGACTTCTTTCACTTAGTATGATGTTTTCAAAGTCCATCCATATTGTAGCACATAAGAGCACTTTACTCCTTGTATGACTGAGTAGTATTCCATAGTATGGATATAACACATTTTGTTAATGATTCATTGGTGATGAACATTTGGGTTGTTTCCACCTTTTCTCTATCATTAATAATGCTGCTATGAATATTCCTGTACATGGGATTTTTTTGGGGGGGGGGATAACCTGTTTTCAGCTCTTTAGAGTATATACCAGTGGTGGAATTACTGTGGTCATATAGTAATTATTTAACTTATTGAGGAATCACCAACTATTTTTCCATAGTGGTTACAACATTTTACGTTCTCAAAAGCAATGTATGAGAGTTCCAACTTCTCTATATCCTCACCAACACATATTTTCCATTTCCTAAAAAATTATACTCTTTGGGTGTGGACTGGTATCTCGTTGAACTTTTGTCAGGCTTTAAACAGGTCTATTTAACATCTCAACATGACCTACCAGTCAATACAGACTGATCTTAGTAAAAATTTTGAATTTTCTAGTAAAAACAGTAATCATTGTTCAGCTGCTCAGTCATGTCTGACTCTTTGTGACCCCATGGACTGCAGCACACCAGGCTTCCCTGTCCTTCACTGTCGACTGGAGCTTGCTCAAACTCATGTCCATTGAGTCGATGATGCCATCCAACCACCTCATCCTCTGTCTTTCTCTTCTCCTCCCACCTCCAATCTTTCCCAGCATCAGGGTCTTTTCCAATGAGTCAGCTCTTTGCATCACGGGGCCAAACTATTGGAGCTTCAGCTTCAGCATCAGTCCTTCCAATGAATATCCAGGACTGATTTCTATTAGGATTGACTGGTTTGATCTCCCTGCAGTCCAAGGGACTCTCAAGAGTCTTTTCCAACACCACAGTTCAAAAGCATCAATTCTTCTGCACTCAGTTTTCTTTATGGTCCACCTTTCATATCCATACATGACTACTGGAAAAACCATAGCATTGACTATACAGACCTCTATTGGCAAAGTGATATCTCTGCTTCTTTAATATGCTGTCTATGTTTGTCATAGCTTTTCTTTCAAGGAGCAAGTGTCTTTAAATTTTAAGGCTGAAGTCACCATCTGCAGTGATTTTGGAGCCCAAGAAAATAAAGTCTGTCACTATTTCCATTGTTTCCCCATCTATTTGCCATGAAGTGATGGGACCAGATGCCATGATCTTAGTTTTTTGAATGTTGAGCTTTAAGCTATGTTTTTCACTCTCCTCTTTCACTTTCATCAAGAGGTTCTTTAGCTCCTCTTTGCTTTCTACCATGAGTGGTGTCATCTGCATATCTGAGGTTATTGATATTTCTCCCAGCAATCTTGATTCCAGCTTGTGCTTCATCCAGCCCAGCATTTCTCATGATGTACTCTGCATATAAGTTAAATAAGCAGGGTGACAATATACAGCCTTGACATACCCTTTTCCCAATTTGGAACCAGTTCATTGTTCCATGTCTGGTTCTAACTGTTGCTTCTTGACCTGCATACAGATTTCTCAGGAGGCAGGTAAGGTGGTCTGGTATTCCCATCTCTTGAAGATTTTTCCACAGTTTGTTGTGATCCACACAGTCAAAGAAGCAGAAGTAAATGTTTTTCTGGAATTCTCTTTCTTTTTCTATGATCCAATGGATATTGCCAATTTGATCTTGGAAAATTTTGAGCATTACTTTGCTAGCATGTGAAATGAGTGCAATTGTGAGGTAGTTTGAACATTCTTTGGCACTGCCTTTCTTTGGGATTGGAACTGAAAACTGATCTTTTCCAGTCCTGTGCCCACTGCTGAGTTTTCCGAATTTGTTGGCATATTCTATTTAATTAGCTTTTCTTTGATACTACTCACTTATTAACAACAGTAATAGGTAAGTATTATCAAAGAAAAAATATTAAATAGATGGAAATCTGTGATTTCACTTCTAATTGAAAGAACTTCTAGAGAAAAAGCCAAAAGTTCATGAAAGGGAAATAACTCAATTGATGTGAAGGATGAAAACATTTATAATTTTAAGTCTATATCTTTTCTATTTGTAACAAGTTATTATTTTCATATTTCATCTATTGGAAAATTAAGTAAACTCTGTGATGAAAGGTTTAAGATATTATTTCCCTTTATACTATACATCATCCTTATATAGCAAGCTCATAGATCCAGGTTTCCTTGGGACAGTTCTGATTCATGACTCTATACTCTTAAAAGTGTCTGCTTTGGACAATAAGTTATGTGATCACTTTATTACAATATTCTTAATGCTAGAACTTCCCAATGTATTAGCAGATTTTCATGTATGTTTTCTACAGACAGAGCCATTTGCAGCTATATTCACTGTAAATAGAAATCAATAAAGGGGAAAAAAAAGAAAATAAATTTTACTTTTCTCTAGAGCCTTTAGAGCAGTAGTTTTTCCACTAAAGGTTTTCCCCAACAAGCATCCTTTTATAGCAAATGAAGGTAACTCAGGTACTGTAGATTCAACTTGAGGAGGAAGAGAACTTTCAATTAGTCTGTGAATCACATGGCCCAATATGCAATTGTTGGAGGGTGGTAAGTTTTCAACCATTTCTTCTGGTAAGGCCCATTCTCCAACCATGTTCTGTAAAAATAATAATAAAACAAAACAGAAATATTCTTAAAAGTGGAATTTAAGCATGTAGGAAACTGAAAGTAAATACAGATGATAAGAAACAAAAGTGAATCAGTACTTTAAATAGTTATATTACATAAATAAATAATAACATAATACTTTCATATTAGTGAAAAATAAGCTTCCCATATAGAAATAAAAAATAAATTCTAAAATACTTAACACTTTATGAAAGTAGACATATTGACTTGAGACAAATTGTAATGCAAGTTGAATATTAAGACACTTAAATTGATGTTATCAGTAGATAGATAAAAGACAGTAAGAGTTATTTGGCTACTGTATGCAAATACTAAACTTATTTTTAAATATTTTAAAGATACATAAAAGAGAATTTTCATGAACAATATGTTGTCTTCTGAGTTTCCTATATTTGTCTTCCAGTTTCTTTAAGTTTCTGGCTTAAATGATCAAACAATTAGAGGAAAAGTAAAACAGACAAAACAACAACTATACAGTTCACATTCTCTGACTTCTGTGCACCAAAACCAGAAATAAATTTTATTTTTAATAATTAAACATTGCCTTTCTGAATGATTCTTAATGAAAAATTAAAACTGTAAACATTTGTAAATAACAGATTGATAAAAATATTAAAATGACAGATTTATTTTAAAATATGAGACGAGTGCACCAGCCCCAAACTTCCTATATCCTGCATCGAACCTGGACTGGTGATTTGTTTCTTATATGATATTATACATGTTTCAGGATGGGGAACACATGTACACTTGTGGCGGATGCATGTTGATGTATGGCAAAACCAATACAATATTGTAAAGTAAAAAATAATAATAATAATAATAAAAATGCAAAAAAACAACACAACAACCAAAAATATGAGATGAAATCAAGCTGTAGTTAGAGGAAAACTCATAGTCCCTTAGCTTAAAATGCTTTGATCTAAAATAAAAGGAAGTGGAAATAGAACTGCCTTATGATCCAGCAACCCCACTGCTGGGCATACACACTGAGGAAACCAGAAGGGAAAGAGACACGTGTACCCCAATGTTCATCGCAGCACTGTTTATAATAGCCAGGACATGGAAGCAACCTAGATGTCCATCAGCAGATGAATGGATAAGAAAGCTGTGGTACATATACACAATGGAGTATTACTCAGCCATTAAAAAGAATACATTTGAATCAGTTCTAATGAGGTGGATGAAACTGGAGCCTATTATACAGAGTGAAGTAAGCCAGAAGGAAAAACATAAATACAGTATACTAACGCATATATATGGAATTTAGAAAGATGGTAACAACAACCCGGTGTACGAGACAGCAAAAGAGACACTGATGTATAGAACAGTCTTATGGATTCTGTGGGAGAGGGAGAGGGTGGGAAGATTTGGGAGAATGGCAATGAAACATGTAAAATATCATGTAGGAAACGAGTTGCCAGTCCAGGTTCGATGCACGATGCTGGATGCTTGGGGCTGGTGCACTGGGACGGCCCAGAGGGATGGTATGGGGAGGGAGGAGGGAGGAGGGTTCGGGATGGGGAACACATGTATACCTGTGGTGGATTCATTTTGATATTTGGCAAAACTAATACAATTATGTAAAGTTTAAAAATAAAATAAAATTAGAAAAAATAAAAATAAAAATAAAATTGCTTGAAGAATAGAAAAAAAAATAAAATAAAATAAAAGGAAGGAAAATAAATGAACTAAGGTTGAAAATAGGAAAAAATTTTTTTTAAATAACCAGAAAAGTACATGGAGGAAGAAAATCATGATAATGGAGATTGATAAATTAGAGACCAATACTATTCAGATATTTTTATTGATATAATTCTAGAACTTATTCATATTAATCATAATGAAATTGCTACCAGTTATGCACAAAGGTGAAGTATAGCAAGTATCAATTTTGTAACATAGGAAAGGCGGTAACAACAGATTTTAAGGAGACTTAAAAATCCTTAAGAAAATATTACATACAACTCTACTATGATAAATTTGAATTTATTAATGTGTGGTAAAATGATATTTTAAGAAAGTACAGATGATTAAAATTAATTTAAAAGGAATATTTGTAAATATGAAAGGCATGAAAGAAAGAAAAACATTATTGAAGAACTGTATCTAGGAAACTTGATGACACTGCTAACAGAAAAAAAAATTTTTTTTTCATTTCTTAAACAGAAATTTAAATGTTATTTAAAAGTCTTCTGAAATATGGAAGAAGAAGATAGCTTTCCGGTTTGCTTGGTGAGACTAATGTAACACTGATACTAAAAAGGTATCAAAGATCATTGACAAAAACAGCATCCAAAAAAGAAAATAACAAACCAATCTCATTTGCAAATATACTGCAAGAATCATGAATAAAATACTGACAAAAACCAGCCTATATTAAGACAAAACAATTATATTAATTGACATTTACTACACATTCAGTATATCCCATATACTGCTGTTTTCATGAATTATTTCTAATGATTCTCACATAACTCTTACATAAGTATAATTATCTTGCCAATGTTGCAGAAGAAAACCCTGAGAATTATAGAAACTAAGTTATATTTGTCTATGTGTGTGTGTGCTCATATACTCAGTCATATCTGACTCTGTGACCCCATGGACTGTAGCCCACCAGGATCCTTGTCCATGGGATTTTTCTAGGCAAAAGTACTGCAGTGGGTTGCCATTCCCTTCTTCAGGGGATTTTCCTGACTCAGGGATCAAACCTGAGTCTCACGTCTCCTGAATTAGCAGGTAGGTTCTTTACCTATAGTGCCACCTGGGAAGTTCATAGTCACAATAAATAGTAATGGCAGAGCTTAGTAAGGACTCAGGCAGACTGACTGCAGAACATGTGCTCAAAACCTTTATACTATATGACTGAATACAAGTTACTTCATGAATATAAGGAAGGTTAAAAATGAGAAAACCTATCATATATCACAGTAATAGGTTAAAATACAAGCATATGATCATTTTGACCAAGAAGCATCTGATAAATTCAAAATTCATTTCTGATGAGAAAAAAAATTAAACAAATTTCTTAGTATGCTACAAACTGAAGATGAGTGGCCTAACATTTTTTACATATCTTACCAATATGTAACGATGAGCCAAAGTGAACAACACATTTTTCTATTAAAGGTAGGAATAAGGAAAAGATGTTCATCATTTACATTAATAGTCACATTATTCTGGAAGTTCTAGCCAATGCAAATAAGATAAAGAAAGAAGTAGAAAATTAACATATCTACAAAACACATTCACAGACACAGAGAACAGACTTGTGGTTGCCAAGGGGGAGGCAAGGGAGGGAGGGAAGAACTGGCAGTTTAGGGTTAGCAGATTTAGCAGATGCAAACTAGTATATACAGGATGGATAACTAATAAGGTCCTATTGTACAGCACAGGAAACTCTAATCAATAGCCTGTGATAAAGCATAATGGAAAAGAATATGAAAAGGAATGCACATATATTTATAACTGAAGCATTTTGCTGGACAGCAGAAGTTAACACATCATTGTAAATATCAACAAAATTTTAAAAAAGAAAAGAAAAAGTAGTAGCGCTCCTAGAATTAGCAGCTGAGTTCCTGGTGCAGAGGTAGCTGGTACAACCTGAATTTCCAGTGCTCTGTGCTGGTGACAGTCTTCTCATCAGATCTTGCTGTGATGGTTTTGGTAATTTTCCTTGGAAGTTTAACCTTGAGCATGGTTCTTGAATTTAACCTACTGAGTCACTGAACTACCTAACATATTTTGGATATTTTTTCTGCTTACTTAGCATAAGTCAACTTTTTAAATTGCAGTTAGAAACTTTGACAAAAATAATTGGAATTGATGAGAAATATATAACATAAGCAGTCTCGCATTTCTACTGACGAGTGTAAGAAAAATGACTTGAATAAAGAGAAATTCAAAAAAGTCCAAAATTATAAGCCACTTAATTCTTCTCCAAAGTAATCTGATTTAATGTAATGAAACAAAAGTGTTAGTGCTATTTATTTATTTTTCCTTAAGGATATCACAAATGGTTGTAAAGTTGAAGCATAAAAAGAACTGTACAGATAAAAATATGTACTTAAAAAGGAAAGAAATGTGGGTTTGTTGCCTAATCAGAGATATTAAAGCACTTATTAATAACTTATGAGGACTTCCTAGGTGGCGCAGTGGTAAAGAATCCACTTGCTAATGCAAGAGATGAAAGAGATGTGGTTCAATCCCTGGTTCGGGAAGATCCCCTGGAGGAGGCATGGCAACCCACTCCAATATTCTTGCCTGGGAAATTCCATGGACAGAGGAGCCTCGTGGGCTACAAGTCCATGTGGTTATAAACAGTCAAACATGACTGAATGAGTACTCAGTGCTTTGTACTCTTGTCAATTCCTTCATCTTTGTATGATAACAATATCTATTTCACAGGGTTGTTATAAAGGTTGAGTGAAAGGCCTGTGTGACCACTGACTTTGAATGCTTGACTATTAATAGAAGTTCTCCTGTTGCTGCTTGAAGCACACATGGTAATACCCTTAAGGGAGACAGCAGCCACATTTTTGCCCAACAAGAAGTGCACTGTAATCAGAAAGGCATGCGTCCTCACAAAGGGGTCAGAATAAAGCCCTCTTCCCTCACTGGTTAGTTGTAGAATGTGGTCAGACACAATGGGATAGAATGTTGACCATGAAGAGAACTGAAGGCTTAGGTCAGGCAGAGGACTGAAGCCTGACCAGTGGAGACGGACAGATTGAGGATTTGGTAGAACATATTTTACAGCATCACCTTAAAAATACAGTTGTGAAATTCCTAATAAGACTAAAGATAAAGGGTAAGTAAAGGGAGATGTGTCAGGTTGGACTAAGAACATGATGAGAGAAAAGGAAAACTGAAAAAAGAGGGAAATTAGGCCAGAATAAAGATGACTAGTTCAAGGACAATGGCTATGAGCTAAAGAGACTTTGTTTTTGAAGGTTCTTTTTTTTTATTCCCAATTCCCAGAACCATGCTGGAACCTAATAGGCATTCAATACTTATTGAATGAATGAGTGAATCAATCAATTGTAGGCTCAATATATGTGAACGAAATAAATGAGTGAATACATGGATATGGCCTCTTATTAATTTTGATTAAATACAAGGATGACTTAGTTCTCCAAATAAGATAGACACAAGCCAACCTAAAATCTAGGATAAGATCAGCAAGAGCCACCCTCACAGATGGAAGTTAACAAGAATCCACAATGCATGAAACTAGCTAACCCTGGAAGCGTGTGTGGAAGCAACAGCTTGTAGTATGATTTCCAAAGAGCTTCTCCGTTAAACCAAGGCATCCTTTTTCATGGCAGCAGGAAGCATCTCAGTTAAAATGTACTAAATTATAAAGAATTTATAAAGTGGGACTTTGTACGAAGTTCTGCCAGAGATTTTTACAGGGTGCTGAGGCGGGGTAAGGAGCAGCCTGACTGAATGAATAGGTAAGGTCTGCTCTAAGGCAAGCTATTATGATCTGGTTAGTTTCATTTTCCTAACTGGATATTTGTCTTGGGTCTCACAGATTACGTTGACTCAGGGTATTCCACGTGACTGGCAGATAATAAAAGTAAGCTGCAGAAATTCTAGCTCTGTTTGTGGCAATTAACTTCCAAGCCTTTCATCTGAGTCCTGGCCTGTTCCAGTTCTGCCTAGCTTCCAGTCAGAAAGCTAGCTTTCTGATGTCTGGCTTCATCTCCATTCTCTAGTCTGGTTCTTACTCAATCTCAGCTTTGATCATTGGCCTGCTCAAAGGACTTGGCTTGATCCCACCTTTGTCTCTTCCTGTTTCTGACTGCTTCAGGTAAATTATCTTGACCACCTTTGTTCCAGCTCAGAACTCAATGAGCCCTGGAGCTAGTTCTCATGGCTGACCTTCTGTTCAGGTCTGTCCTGTCTCCTACCAGAGGGAATCAGATATCACAGAAGCACATCTATTATTATGGCAACATGGAAAGTCTAGTAGCTGCATTCCAGTTACTGTGCTTGGAGGATCTGGCACTCAGTAAGACACCAAATTCCACAGGGAAGTACTAAGGTACAACCTGGTAGCTTTTTGGAGCCTCTGACCTTTGCCTTGCTGTCCCAGACTTTCTCCTCCAACCACCCCCAAACCCTGAGGGAATCTGGAGGAACTGCTTATGTTTGTAATTCAGACTTTAAAGTTTCTTATAACCACCCCCAGTTCTCAGAAGAAGAAAGGGTCGTTGGGTATTCTGCCAGATGGGAAATTCAGCTCATGTAGACTGGCAACCCTACAGGGCTTGACTACTGTGTGGGACCTATTTGAGAGGCAGGTTCCTATCAAAGATGGGAAAGATTGGTGGAAAAATGGATGTTGTGCTCTTTTGCCTCTAACAAGGAGGAAGAAAAGAGGTCCAGTTAGGTGATGGGCAGCTCAATCCTGACCTCTCTTCCAAGAGCTGTCATGTAACAGGCTCTGTATCAAGATCCAGTTCCAAGAAGAACTCAGAACAACCTGAAAAGATGAGTTGGCTGAGTGAGACTGGCAGCCTTTCTAAGGTCACCTGACCCCCAGTCAGGTCAGAGTGTGGTCAGATGTCTGGCTAAGACTTCCTGCCAGACAGACTGGCCCTTGACTTCCAGATGAGGCAGGGGCATGGTGCTGGGCAGCTCTCACTGACTGATGTTGGCATGGGTGCACCTCCGGGGAGAAGGTATGCCACCACATCCCTCTAAGCTAGATTGCTCAGTCTGGACCACATCTTATCTGTGGCCAGGAAGTGCAAGTGTCACCCATGGTAACAAAGGAAAAGCAGATGTTATCACAGCTTCACCTGCTCTGCTCAGCTGAAGACTGTTCTGGCTAGAAGCAGCACTGTGAATAGCCAGTGCCTTCCTATCAATTGATCCCATGGTTAATTCTGGCTCATTAGGAAATTTGAAGAACTGGTTCTGATCCTATAATGGCTTTCACTCAGAAGCCTGCCCACTTCTGTCCCAGAGGCAGTCTTCCCCAGTCTTCTCCAATATTATACTATGGAAACAGACATGTTTACTTCTAGCCTGTCACAAAAGAAGACCCAGGATAACAACATCCATGTACCATCCTTATGGTTATTTTTGGAGGAAAATTCAGACAAGATTGAGTGCGTTTAGGGTGATATGGCTGTAGATGGGAGGGAAGGAGGAAAATTCAAATTGGCTATGGTCAGTCACCAACAAAGTGACAAAGACCACTGTCAAAGCCTACAAGCCCACATGACACCTCCCTATGCAATCCAATAACTCTAGCTTCTGACAAGTTTAGAAATTCAGCAAGCTCAGCAGCTGTGAGCCACAACAGGCTTCTTTTTCCAAAATTCTGAGCTACCAATTACTTGTAAGTCATGCAGCTGGAATCACTGGGCTGATACTTTGTCTTCAGGTTTGATTACCAGGGGTAACTGAGATGAAGCCACTCTAAGAGATCTCCTGTTCCAGACACATTTCAGTTTTACTGAAATGCAAGGACAAATCAGAGGTGAACAGCAGGCAGGAGATTCTGCTTAGCAGTCTGACTCCACATACGCAAAGTGACCCACTGAGATCATGGGAAAGAATACCTTATTTGCCCCGAAATGACAGGCTCCCACTACTGGTTCATTCTGTGTCCTGGCGAGCCAGATGGCCCTCCAAGGCATTGAACGTGACACCCTGGGAGTTGCAGCAGCTGTGTAGCTAGCCTAGCACTTTTCAAAGCTCAGTTGCCTGAGTCTAAAACAAAATAAGAATAAAGTTACTTCATTTCTCCTGATGTCCAAGTGCCCTTGGGACAGCATCACAATGGACTTTGTATCAGATCTCTCTTTGTGCTACAAACAATTCTGGTGGTGGTGACTACCCTCATGAAAACAGTAATCTTCATTCCTTAGATGCTCAAACTATGCTCTGTTCATCATCAGAGAGGTGGCAGTCTCCCTCCAGATCACTTTTTTACTAAAATCTATGGTCTTGCAGACCATAGAACTTTTCCAGAGGCCTCTACATTGGAATTCGCCCATCTGTTGCCATTGACCAGCCAGGGACAGTCAGACAGGCCTGGTTAGAATTTCTCAAATGTCACAAAGCATGGAGACACTATGACTTGCTCTAATCTTGTCACTGCAAAATTCACACGGTTTTTCCAAACAGCATACCTTCTCTCATAATAATGACCACTGTCACTCTATTTTCATGTTTCACTACTAAACATTGATATCTCAAAGAGGTGTGAAAGTGCTAGTCGCTTAGGTGTGTCTGACTGTTTGTGACTCCATGGACTGTAGCCTGCCAGGCTCTTCTGTCCATGGGGTTTCCCAGGCATGAATACTAGAGTGGGTTGCCATTCCCTTCTATAGGGAATCTTCCTGACCCAGATCAAACTCAGGTCTTCTGCAATGTAAGCAGATTCTTTACCATCTGAGCCACCAAAGAGGTATACAACACTCCAAAATAGCTTAGGAATAGCATTTACCAATGAATGAAAGGCTACTGTAGGGTCAGTGTACTCAAGGATATGGCTGACAGACCCTGGTACTGGATAGGAGTGGTGGAGTAAGGCATCATTTGGATGGAAGTTTCTCTAGTCCTCAGCCCAACACATCTGCCCAACACCAAAAGTCAAAGACTTTCTTGGATCCATTAAAGTTTTTTGAGGTTACTAACCCCACTGTGTTCTGGCTATATTTATCTACCAGATCCCTAGAGCTATCTCTAAAATACTTGATGGGAAGTCTGAGCAGTTGATTGAAGAGAAGTTGGACTTGTGGTACAGAAGTTGGATCCTATAGTTGTCAAAGTAGGCAAAGGATGAACAAGAAAATCAGGAAGCCGAGGGAAGATTTTCACCACCTTGTCTTGGCTGGTTCTAGATGAGAAGGAGCCAGGGGCAGAATTAGATTCTCCCTATTTTATGTGATCCAGAGCAAATAACAATGAATGGTGAACTTCATATCAGTCACCCAGGGCTCTTCTTTCTGGCTATGTCCTTCTTACTCCTTTTTCCATCCTACTTCTATATAGGTACCAATTCTTTAATTTTGCAAATCATTTCCCTATTCTGGTCTAATGCCTTGATCTTGTTACCTGAATTCAACTGCTCCTACCATGGTTTTCCAATGAACTTAGTTTGTCTTCAACTCTAGTAATTTGAAGCTAAATACTCTGCCAGTGGTAGCTCAGATGGTAAAGCATCTGCCTACAATGTGGGAGACCCAGGTTAAATCCCTGGGTTGGGAAGATCCTCTGGAGAAGGAAATGACAACCCACTCTAGTATTCTTGCCTGGAAAATCCCATGGACTGAGGAGCCTGGTAGGCTACAGTCCATGGGGTTGCAAAGAGTTGGACACGACTGAGTGACTTCACTTTCTTTTCACTCTACCAGTGACCCAGGCTCCCCTTCCATTACATAATACACATACCCCACAGGCACAGTGCCAGACTTCTGGCCAAGCCTATTCCAGTCATCTGAAGTTCTTGGCCCACAATAGTGGGGGTTAGCCTTCTTGGGGCTAAGCCATCTATAGGTATACTTTTGAAAACTAATACAATGATTTTTTTGCTTTGTGAGTTAGTATCAGTACACTTGATGGTCATTAATGAGTATTCTAGGGCATAATTGTGATTCTACCAGGACACAGCTACATGATGAAGCCTAGTCTAGAAAGCCTTACCATTTGAAGAGAAATTTAGAGAGTTGGGCTTTCTTGATAGCTCATTTGGTAAAGAATCTGCCTGCAATGCAGGAGACCCAGTTTTGATTCCTGGGTCAGGAAGATCCACTGGAGAAAGGAAAGGCTACCCACTCCAGTATTCTAGCCTGGAGAATTCCACAGTCTGTACAGTACATGGGGTTGCAAGGAGTTGGACACAACTGAGCAACTTACACTTCACTTAGGTAGTTGGAGGCAAAAATTTAAGCAAAGACAAAAGAACATTACAGCTATGAAATGCATACGGCAAACATGAGAACATTCTGTTCAGTAACAAGCTTCCTTCTTGGCTCCTATTTTAGAGGTGGATCATGATTCTGGTTATCTACTTTGGGAAATGTTTGTATTTTAGCAGGTTCCTCTGATGCATCCATTCTTGTCTTCAGCACACATGATAATATGGGGCATCAGGTACAAAGGCTGGCAGAATTGTTAGAGCACAATGCCCCGGCAGAAAATCTCCCCTCCCATCATATAAGCAACTATTTACTCTACCTACTTAACAGTCACATATATTCTTGCATGTTTGAAACTAAAAGATAAAACCATCATAATTTCATAGTCAGAAGGTAAGTCATTAAGACTTATTTCCCAGAAGGGCACAAAAGAGGCCATGAAACAATTTCATTTGAAACCAGGGATTCTTTTTTTTTTTTTTTTTTAATTAGTTTTGCCAAATATCAAAATGAATCCACCACAGGTATACACGTGTTCCCCATCCTGAACCCTCCTCCCTCCTCCCTCCCCATACCATCCCTCTGGGTCGTCCCAGTGCACTAGCCCCAAGCATCCAGTATCATGCATCGAACCTGGACTGGCAACTCGTTTCTTACATGATATTTTACATGTTTCAATGCCATTCTCCCAAATCTTCCCACCCTCTCCCTCTCCCACAGAGAAACCAGGGATTCTTTACTTAACTAGTAAGTTTGCGCTTTGAGACATTTTATAAGTGTCTTGAATAAACACATATGTAATGGACTGAATTCTGTCTCTCCAAAATTCATATGTTGTGTCTCTCCACTGTAATGGTATTTGGAGGTGGGGCCTTTGGGTGGCAGTTAGATTTAGATGAGGTTAAAGAGGAGAGTGCAAAAGTTGGCTTAAAACTCAACATTCAGAAAACTAAGATCATGGCATCTGGTCCCGTCACTTCATGGGAAATAGATGGGGAAACAGTGGAAACAGTGTCAGACTTTATTTTGGGGGGCTCCAAAATCACTGCAAATGGTGATTGCAGCCATGAAATCAAAAGACGCTTACTCCTTGGAAAGTTATGACCAACCTAGATAGCATATTGAAAAGCAGAGACATTATTCTGCCAACAAAGGTCTGTCTAGTCAAGGCTATGGTTTTTCCAGTGGTCACGTATGGATGTGAGAGTTGGACTGTGAAGAAAGCTGAGCACTGAAGATTTGATGCTTTTGAAGTGTGGTGTTTGAGAAGGCTCTTGAGAGTGCCTTGGACTGCAAGGAGATCCAACCAGTCCATTCTAAAGGAGATCAGTTCTGGGTGATCATTGGAGGGACTGATGCTGAAGCTGAAACTCCAATAATTTGGCCACCTCATGCGAAGAGTTGACTCATTGGAAAAGACTCTGATGCTGGGAGGGATTGGGGGCAGGAGGAGAAGGGGACAACAGAGGATGAGATGGCTGGATAGCATCACTGACTCGATGGACATGAGTTTGGGTGAACTTCGGGAGTTGGTGATGGACAGGGAGGCCTGGTGTGCTGCGATTCATGGGGTCACAAAGAGTTGGACACGACTGAGCAACTGAACTGAACTGATAAGGGTGGAGGCTCCGTGACAGGATTAGGGTCCTTTGAAGAAGAAGAAGAAGAGAGATCAAAGTTCTCTTTATGTCTCCTCTATGTGAGGACATGACAAGAAGGTGGCCGTCAGAAATTCAGAAAGAGCGTTCTCATCAGGAAATCAAATCAGCTGGAATTTTGGTCTTGGATTTCCCAGAACTATGAGAAATAAATCCCTGTTGTTGAAGCCACAAAGTCTACAGTATTTTCTTTTGGTAGCCTGAGCTAATACAATGCATATCTTTAAACATACACACTCAAACAACACAGCAACCACAATTAAAAAAAAAAGACCTCTTCACATGACCTTAAGACTCATCTACTAAAATCTATCACTTTACTTCAGTCAGTTATCCAGCAACACCTCCTGAGTAACACAGGCTTCAAACTGATATTCAGCTCACAGGAACAAATTCACTCAGTTGGGTTCTACTCTTTGTGACCCCAAGGACCATACAGTTCATGGAATTCTCCAGGCCAGAATACTGGAGTGGGTAGCCTTTCCCTTCTCTAGGGGATCTTCCCAACCGAAGGATTGAATCCCGGTTTCCCACATTGCAAGTGGATTCTTTACCAGCTGAGCCACAAGGGAAGCCCAAGAGCACTGGAGTGGGTAGCCTATCCCTTTTCCAGCGGATCTTCCCAACCCAGGAATTGAACTGGGCTCTCCTGTATTGCAGGAGGATTCTTTACCAACTGAGCTATCAGGGAAGCCTGATTAAATACTAAACCATAAAAATTTGGGTTGTTCACTGGGAAGTCAGAGAGCCACACAAGAGCTAGGCTGGAGAGTCCGCTGTCAAATGCCAAATCTAAAGAGCCACTGGATAAACAACAAAGGCTGGAGTTGGAGAGTAAGAAGAAGTTAGTATTTGGATAGTGCCTTTGGGCCAGATAAGTCAGATGAAACTTATATAGGAAGACAGACCTCCCCATGGCTCATTTAGTCCCACAACCCTATTTCCAAGTGGGAAAAAAAAATCCAGTGATAATAAGTTCTATTGTATAAATAAATTTGGGGATATATCTGCAGTAGTGACAAGAATATGAATGTTAAACCCTAACATATACAGCTACATCTTAAAGTCTAGTTAATGTAAATCATGAGTCAAAGTGTTGCTGATAAAAACATTCATTACAACACACATTGTAGGGTTAACCTAACAACTACAGCAAACTCAAGAGATCATTAAATAGCAATTTTCATTGAAAACAAAAATAACAGCAATGAAAAACTATGACCAGCATCAGACAACACGGATGCTGTGCTGGACACAAAATATCCTCCTTCCAAATTGTAGGAATTCCAATTACACCTTGCTCTTGGGCATGCACAGTAGAGCCCTCAAATTGCCAAGTGCTTTGTGGTAGGGACTTCTTAGAAATATCTGCATCAGCAGGAAACCATGGCCATGAGCTAAATTTAGTTTGAATACCCAGTTATAGTAACTCAAACTCATTCAGTAGCTAATTGCTAATAAGCAGCTTATGTTAAAATGAAATACTATGGACCTGTGAGTCCTTTGCCTGTAAGAAGCATGGAAGGGATTTGCATTTGGGGGAGTTTGGGGTTTACCAACAGTAGTCCACCGAATAACTGAGAACCAGTGGCTGCTGTGTGAGGGCCGTGCTGTCAACTGAACTGGAGCAGTTGCGCTCTTGGCTTAGCCTGTTGTTCATGGTCCATAGGATTTTGGACTCCTCCCCACTTTCCATTAAACAACTGTTTCTTATCCTGTAGTGGTTGCTTGGGAATCCCAGTAGGGTATGGCTCTATGAGGAGGCTTCTGCCTCCCTCTTAGGAGAGATAAATTATATTTTTGGCCACACCATTCCTGGTCCAGAGTTCTCTCACATGTAGCCATTCTAAGAAGAGAGTATGATGATTGGGAAATAATGTGAGGAAAAAGGAGTCAAATTTTTGGTGGCTATATATGACATGGACATGAGCAAAAAATTGTTCTTATGTTAGTTTCTAGGTTCAATATTTACATTTTTTAAAAAACATGATAGCTTTCTCTAACCAAGTTTTAAAAGTATGATCTCAAAACCAGGAAGCATCAGTTCTATACAGATGGTAGATACTGGTGTTCAGTTGCTAGCTGTGTCTGATTCTTTGAAACCTCATGGACTATAGCATGCCAGACTTCCCTGTCCTTTACAATCTCCCAGAGTTTGCTCAAACTCATGTCCATTGAGTTGGTGATACCATCCAACCATCTCATCCTCTGTCACCACCTTCCCCTCCTGCACTCCATCTTTCCCAGACTCAAGGTCTTTTCCAATAAGTTGGCTCTTCGAATTAGGTAGCCAAGGTATTGGATGGATGGATGGTGGATTATAGGCGCTAATAAAATATGCTAAGAATGTAAACTTTTTGAAGATCAATTTTTAAGCTATGCATTTGGCTGAAGGATTAAAAATTCTGAGCAAAGTTAGCACTTTGCCAAAACTGTTCCATGTTTATTAAGCCACATGTGTTGATCCCCTGTCTCTTGTGAAAGACTATTTAAGCCAGAGGATAAGATCGTTGGATGGCATCACTGACTTGATGGACATGAGTTTGAGCAAGCTCTGGGAGTTGGTGATGGACAGGGAAGCCTGGAGTGCTGCAGTCCATGGGGTCACAAAGAGTCAGACATGACTGAGCAGCTGAACTGAACTGAACTGATTTAAGCCAGATAATGTATTTTCAAAGTTGAGACATTTATTTTTTACTTAAATGCAAAACATTTAACAAGTATCTGAAGAAATGAAAGTTCTAATAATAGGGAATAATAAAGGACTGTTTACAATACATCCGTTAACACCCGTATATGGTATAGTTTCTATCACAAAGTCAAAAGGAACACAGTATATAAACACGTATCAGATATTCTAAGGTAATATTCACTTCCAGGACAACAGAAAAATCCAGAAACAAAATACATTGCATTATCAGACGTTCACATACTCCTAAAAAATGTTTATAATTTGCTGCAAAAGAAATGTACCAGCTGCTTCAGGATGTGGCTAAGACAAGCATGTTCCTGTGGTAACAATTTCCCAAACAAGAAAAAAAGTTAAAAAGACAAGTTTTTGCTAAGCTGCAGACTACCAGGTCTCTTGATTTATGAAAGCAACAAGATAGATCTGGTTAAGAAATAATTCAGAAAGAAGTATTTCATGAGTCAGCAAAATCTGTCAAATAAAATGACTTTGAATCTACAATGGAAATAAATACCTTCACATAGGTTGAGAATGTCAAAGAATTTTATTAGGGAGCATTGTATTTTAGGTTGACATACTAGATCTAGAATATTCTGCTGCTGCTAAGTCGCTTCAGTCATGTCCGACTCTGTGCGACCCCATAGACGGCAGCCCACCAGGCTCCCCCGTCCCTGGGATTCTCAAGGCAAGAACACTGGAGTGGGTTGCCATTTCCTTCTCCAATGCATGAAAGCGAAAAGCGAAAGTAAAGTCGCTCAGTCGTGTCTGACCCTCAGCGACCCCATGGACTGCAGCCTTCCAGGCTCCTCCGTACGTGGGATTTTCCAGGCAAGAGTACTGGAGTGGGGTGCCAAAATTCTATGACCATGCAAATAAATATGAACATATATCCTATGAGGTTCTGGTCAATCCTTAATAAGCAATTATTTTAGTGAGATGTATATATAGACTTACCCAATTAAAATATGATATACATTTAGTTTCTCATAATAACAACAAAGTCTCTCTCTTTATAAAACGCTTATCTTCTTTTAATATTTTCATATTAGTGTTATTTTACACTTTGCCCTGTTTATTGTCACTCATTCATTTTATTTGTGCCTTCTTTCAATAAACATTGAGTATTTGCTAAATATCAGGAAATGATTGGGTCAAATTATCTTTTTTTTCCATATTGTACTTACTACCCTTCTAAAACTCATTCAATCATATTTCTCCAGAACTTCTATCCCATAGCTATTTGTTTCACATCTTTCCTGCTAAAGGTGAGATGAAGTGGGATAGGGAGGGCAGGGTGGTCAGGAAAGAAATTAGTACATATTATGTGCTTTCATGGAGAAGGCAATGGTACCCTACTCCAGTACTCTTGCCTGGCAAATCCCATGGACGGAGGAGCCTGGTGGGCTGCAGTCCATGGGGTCACACAGAGTCGGACACGACTGAGCGACTTCACTTTCACTTTTCACTTTCATGCACTGGAGAAGGAAATGGCAACCCACTCCAGTGTTCTTGCCTGGAGAATCCCAGGGACGGGGGACCCTGGTGGGCTTCCGTCTATGGGGTGGCACAGAGTCGGACACGACTGAAGCGACTTAGCAGCAGCAGCAGCATGTGCATTCAACATGTATTGTACTTGGCTAAGTGTTTAACACATATTATCTTAAACAAGTTTCGCAACAACACAATAAGATAGTCATATTGGTATCCCCATTTAATATATCAGATATGAAATCAAGACTCTTAGCACTTAAGGCCTCATAGTTAGCAGTTGGCAGTGCCAGGAATGAGATCTCAGTCTGGTTTATCCCAATGGTCTTTCAGCAGCTCTTTTAAGAAGCACAGCTGGCACCCATATTAAAATAATAAAAAAAAAAAACCACTGAATCAAATTATTGAATAAAAATGCATCTATGTCACTCAAAAACTCAGATCTTCTCCCCTCTTATTTTCCTCTAAAAGCAATATGCTATGTAGATAAATTACTAGGAAAACACATTTAACCAGGGGTTTTGAAGCAAAGGTAGATAGCTCACACAAAGAAAACTGCTAATGAATAAATTAAAAACTTCAAACTTCTGAAATCCACCTATTGCATTATGCTTAGTTTTATTTCAGACCACTCTCCAATATTACTGGAAGTAATAGATAATGGATTATGAATAGGCTAGGCATTTAAGTTATTACTATAAATACAAATTAAACTAAGGGAACACAAAACACCCCATTTTATTTAATAGAGATGAAGAGAAATAATATCACAAAATTAATGCTAAAGCAATGGCATTTATTATGTTGCATGCTCTTTAATTATTCCACATTGATAGGTACCTTATATTCTTCATAATCATTGTTATCTAGCAAGTTCCTTTTCTCCAGTTCTATAAGGTGTTCTGCAGAGAGCTTAGTTGGTAAATGTCTAAGAGAGGCTTGCTCATATATGGGTTTTCCATGAAAAAACAGTTCCTTCCAATCATGCATCAACTTATATGGGATCAGGCTACAGCAACAAAGGAAAAAAAAAAGGTTGAGATAAATCAATGGTTAGTTAAATACACATCTTAAATCTTAGCCTTTCTATTACCATGTTCATTTCCCAGGGTCTGCTATTTGAGGCCAGAGGTTCCACTTACTATGACATTCCTAACAGCCAGTAAAATGGCTGAAACTTAGTAGTATGAATGAATGAATGTTACCTAAAGCCAAACTTGCTTTGACTGTGCACTAAAAGCACACTATATCTAAAAATAATGACCACTAATCATAAAACTTAGGTTCTTTGATTTCCAGCTGTGATACTAAATGGCTGTACAAGCTTTGAATATCATTTAACTGTTCCAATATCAGTGTCCTCTTTTGCAAAATAGACTAAATACTTTCCAAGGCCCCTTTAATATGATAACTAGTTTGCATATTTGCAAGTAATTGTAACAGAAAAATCCAAGGTATGGTGGCTTTTATTGTCACTGAACATCTGGTAACCTTCGCAATTATTTTTCAGTACTTTTTCTATTTAAGTCAGATGAATGACTTGGAGGTAGTCAGGACAGAGTAATCAAAAAATAGTTCCAAGAGGAACAAAATGTGCAAAAGAAGGAAAGAGCCTAACATAACTCAGATGCATTTCTCTAAAAATAGTGGGACTAGAGCTTGAAATTACAACCTAAAAAGCTGTATTTCATCGTGAGACATGCTACAACATGCATAAACCTTGAAGACATCATACTAAAATGAAATAAGCCAGATACAAAAGGACAAATATGATTTTACTAATATGTGGTACCTAAAATAGACAGATTCATAGAAACGGAGAACAGAACAGAGGTTACAAGGGGCTGGAGGGAAGGGGAATGGGGAGTTATTATGTAATGGGTACATCACTTCAGTTTGGGATGATGAAAAAGTTCTGGAGATGGATGATGGGAATGGTTGCACAACAGTGTGACTGTACCCAATGCTAGTGAACTTTGAAAGGGTTGGAAGTCACTTAAAAAAGGTTAAAATGGTAAATTTTATGTTGTGTATTTTTATCCACAACAGTAGTTTTTCATTAAATGCAAACCTCAAATATATTTTGTTTTCCATTAATAAAATATTTATATTTATTAGAGATTACAGAGATATGAAGTTTTTAAACTAATATACTCAGGCACAGAAAAATTCTAACATAAGAATTATTAAAATGGCATGGGCTCCTGCGTTGAAGGAAATGACTAACAACTTATATATTGTCAAAAACTTAATGTGGCAATTACTGAATCAATATTCTCTTATCTGAATATTGATAATTTTGTTAAGTCTTAACAAAAGTCAGTTCATGTAAGAAGTCTGATACCAAAAATATCCCTGTGCTCTTGGAAAAAAAAAATGTTGATAACATCTTGTTTAGGAAAGTACAGAGAGAATAACGTTATCTTGACAGTTAGTAGTAGAGACTAAAAAGATCTTAACATATATGTGTAAACACTGTATTGACTTGCAAGTAAAAGACACTTAAAAGCAAATGACCCCTTCAAAGTTTGATATTAATGCTCCTGGAATTTTAAAATTTTGTGTATTTTTCATTAAAATAAAAATGACTTAATATAATCAATGTTCTCTCAATATTAATTTTCACAAAGTAGGATTTAGAGAGTAACAGAAGTCAGACTAGTATACGACTCTACAAAATATTATGATAGTCAAAAACAGTGCACACAGGAAGTCCTCACCTTACTAGTTAAGTTTGTGCTCTGTAAGGGGATTTTTAGGTCACCTATTTGACACAGAAATAATCCTTCTATGGGTGAAAAGAAAACTCAACGTTGCCCCTAGGACAGGTGATTACCGTCTAGCTCCTTTCATGCTAGCCCCCAGCCAGCAGGGATGAGACTATCTCCACAGCCTCACCCAACAGAGGCGTTCATGGAGCAGGTATGTGAGAAACCCGCTTCTCACAGTCTCCTTTCCAGTCTCTACCACGGGTGGCATTCTCTGACTGGCAGCTGTGTGATTCTCTCCTGATGTGATCACAAGGTGTTCTCTCTATATGCATCTTTTCTATTTCTTATAAGGACACCAGGCATCTTTAATCAGGGCCCCACCTTCCATGGGTATGACCTGATCTTAAATAATCAGTGAAGACTATCTCCAAACAATGTTACACTCTGGGATATGGGGCGGGTAGAATTTTTAATATAGCTTTCTGGGGCAGGGGAACAATTCAACCCATATATAAGCACTTCTATATTGCTTTTTAGACACAAAATTTCAAAGTAAAGGCCCCTTAAAAACTTATGCTATTAATAACTCTGGAAATTTCATTTTATATATTTCGTTTTTACATTCAGTTTGAACTCTCCCTGGTTTTTGGTATGATGCACGGCTTTTCTTTTTATTGAAGTCTGCACATTTTTGGATCATGCTATGACACTCTGGATCGTGAATAAGCCTTCTGTTCTAGCTGTTTTTTTCTGACATTGCTTGAGCAAGGGAAGGAGAAGGGGCCATCATGTTACTGACCAGTGTGGACAAAAGTCCCCATGTGGACTTCCTCATCACCTGAGGGAAGGGCATCTTTGTTGCTGATGAAGGAGGTGGCAGTTCTGTCCCCTCACAAGGTCTCTACCACAGTGGGGGTGGCCTTGTGACCACCGGGCGATGGTGAACGTCCTGAACCTCCCTTGGCTCCTCTAACATGACCTTCATGGGGAGGGAGCAGTGGTCAGTCGTGCCTGGTAGGGGTGGAAGTCCATGCTTCCTACCTGGCCTCTGGGATTGTACCCTGGTGGGGGTGATGGGGTCCCTTGTTACAGTCTTGTGAGGGTGGAAGACAGGCTCCCTCCTTGCCTTTGCTGGCCGAGGTGGAAGTGGGACTACATTTTTCTTGCATGTGATAGTTGGAAAAGACTGGTTATCGTCTGAAAGTTTTTCATCTTGCTAGGCTGCTCCTTAACTGACTAGAGACAGCAGGTTCTTGTTGGGTCTATTTTTTGTCTACACCATTAGTATCTCTGTTTCCAGAATATTCAGTTCCAATCTGGGATGTGTGAGGCAAAAAGAGAAAGAACTGAGGAAGCTCGTTACAGAGTCCTGAGGTCATCAGCCAGTCCCACTTCTTCCTTCCATCTTCAGAGCCTTCTTATGCTTGTTTCATTCACAATGTCCAGGGTTTTTCATTGTACTTAGTGGGAGAAATAGGGAAAGGGGCATCCACTCCATTTTCCCACAGTAGAACAAGATTTCTGTTTATGTTTTAATTTTGAATTATGAGCTTTTACTTAGGGAAACCAAGCTGCACTTCCCCCACTCTGAATTATCTTTTTATGTTTTTATATTTAACTCTACTATATTCTATTTTTTATTCTATTACTCTGTTTTTATCTTATTACTCTATTTTTATCATCATAATGCATTGTATCACCTTTCAATTTTTAGTCTTACTTTTCTTTTCTCAATCTTGTACCATTATAGTTTTATTTTCAAATGTCTTCATCATTATGTTATTGCATTTAGTAGTTTTTATACAGCATTATGTCAGAAACATATTTTTGAACTGTGGTGTTAGAGAAGACTCTTGAGAGTCCCTTGGACTGTGGGGAGATCAAATCAGTCAATCGTAAAGGAAATCGGTCCTGAATATTCATTGGAAGGACCAATGCTGATGCTCAAATACTTTGGCCACCTGAGGCGAAGAACTGACTCATTGGAAAAGACCCTGATGTTAAAACACCAATACAGTATAATAACACATATATATGGAATTTAGAAAGATGGTAACAATAACCCTGTGTACGAGACAGCAAAAGAGACACTGATGTATAGAACAGTCGTATGGACTCTATGGGAGAGGGAGAGGGTGGGAAGATTTGGGAGAATGGCATTGAAACATGTAAAATATCATGTATGAAACGAGATGCCAGTCCAGGTTCGATGCACGATACTGGATGCTTGGGGCTAGTGCACTGGGACGACCCAGAGGGATGGTATGGGGAGGGAGAAGGGAGGAGGGTTCAGGATGGGGAACACATGTATACCTGTGGCGGATTCATTTTGATATTTGGCAAAACTAATACAATTATGTAAAGTTTAAAAAAAAAAAAAAAAGACCCTGATGTTGGGAAAGATTGAAGGCAGGAGGAGAAGCGGACGACAGAGGATGAGATGGTTGGATGGCATCACCGACTCAATGGATATGAGTTTGAGCAAGTTCCCAGAGTTGGTGATGGACCGGGAAGCCTGGCGTGCTGCAGTCCATGGCGTCACAAAGAGTCAGATAAGGAGCAACTGAACTGAACTGATGTCAGAAACATGGCTGTCAGGGTGAGAGCAGTGGAGAAAGTTCCTGTCAAGTCCAGAGGTGATGGGATTATCTCCCCATCTTCTATTGACCCTGAATATCATGGGGCCTTCATTCTTTTCACTGTGGGTTTTCAAGAAGATCTCAGTCTGGATAACATCAAAAGTGTACAGACTTAAGTGGAGTGCCTTATCCTTTTGGTTTTGCTGAGATCTGCCGTGATAGCACTCCCCTTCAGCTTCCAGCAAAGGACATCACAAGAAATTGGTCTCTGAAGCCAGATGCCATATTTGCTTAAAAGCTGTTGCTGAGATCATTCTCCACAGATCCACTACACTACTTGTATCTTAGCTGGGGCCACAAGAGAAAACCATTTTTCTAAATTGAGAACCAAGAAGAGTGATGTATTCTGTAAAGAGCTAGAAACGGAAATTAGACATCATATGACAAACTGTGTTGCTCTTTTTGCTTTTTCCACCTGGAAGCACAGATAAAATTTGCAGCTCAGTTGCAGGAACTGGCTATCTACTGACACCTCTATAACTATGTTTCAACGTATTCCTTGTTTTTAACTTTCTACTTTATCTGGCAGTGCTGAATGGCTTGCATGATCTCAGTTCGCCAAGCAGGGATTTAATCCAGGCTATGCCAG
This sequence comes from Bos indicus, assembly GCF_029378745.1. NCBI lineage: Eukaryota > Metazoa > Chordata > Mammalia > Artiodactyla > Bovidae > Bos > Bos indicus. The sequence goes on from NC_091779.1 coordinate 38,456,988, forward strand.
TGAAAGCCCAGAATCCTAACAGCTAGACAACCGGGAAGTCCTATCCTTTTGTTCTGATTTTGGCATACAGTGTATTCTTAATATTTTCTCTACTGTTAAATGTTTCCTTACAAATAGGTCGACTCCTTTTAGAAAGAATGTGCAATGAAAAGTGATTTTGATTAGTAAAACAAAAAACTTTAATTTCAGTCTTCTAGGAAGTTCCTAATATCTTAAATAAATTATTATAGTCATCTTTATAAATTATAGAGAATTTAGACACAAGGTTTAAATGTTAAAATACATAAATACAAATTAAATCAGGCTAGTAACTGGGTGAAATAAGTCTGTAATCAAGGTATTCTGGACCCCACTTCTTAGTCTTTGAAGAATAATCACTGTCTCTCTTTACTCATCAATTTAGTGCCACAATCTTACTCTTTTCTCATTTTCTTTGGTGTCTCTATTGTATTAACTATAAAAAAACAACACTTACTTATTTGTCAACAATCGATAGTCTGCCACCTTAGTGGACAAATCAAGTATCTGATCCAAAATTTCTGCACATATCGAGTAATGCTTTTCGTAACGAGCTTGAGCTCTTTCTATGGCGATCTGCTCATGAATTTCCTTATCTCTGAGGGCTTGTTCTTCAAAATCAATCTTGGCTTGTCTGGCTAAAGCCTGAGAAGGAAAAGACATAGATTTTAAAGATTTGATTTTGTATTGGGGTACAGCCAATTAACAAACAATGTTGTGACAGTTTCAGATGAACAGCAAAGGGATTCAGTCATACATATACATGTATCCATTTTCCCCCAAACTCCTCTCCCATAAATCACCATAACTGGACAGTGATTCAGTAAAAATAATGTCATCATTTCAATACCAAAAAAAAAAAAAAACTCTAAATAGAATGAAACCTCCTTTTATATCAGGAAAATGATAAATCATAAGAGAGTACTTTCTCCTTAATACATTAAGTACTAAATATCATGGTAAAGACAATTTATTAGAAATAGTTCACCCTTAGCTTATGTTATCAGCAAAACCTAGTGCAGAGAAAAGTATTCTGCATGGATTAATGATAAATTAGATCTGAAGTATTTAAGAAGTCCTGAGTTCATGGGCTGCAAAGAGAGTTGGGGGTCACAGAGAAACAGGCAAGTTGTGCAGGGCACCAGGCATAGTCGGCCCCTTCGTGCCCATCTCAGAAGACAAATTAATCTAACATATCTACTCTGGCTAATGCCCAATGTCTTTTAGCATGAGACTTATGGAATACTGACTTATACTTAGAAAATACTTTGGAAATTCCCTGATTATACTGGCTTGAGAATATCATACATTTGCCAACAAATGTTAAATGTGTTTAGACAATGAAGCCTTCTGCTGTTACAGCCTTAATAAATTGATAAATTCATAAAGACATGTATTTATATAGAAAGTAAGAAAATATTTAAATGGTTTGGCATCACTCTCTGCTTGGTTTGCATTCTTATTTTGTTTAGGGAACCCTTTCCTTATACCAAGTAAAAGGCCAAACTTGGCACAACCAAATGTTTTCAAATAGTTATACCAACTCCTTGAGAAATTCAATCATGTGCTGACATGCTCCAGAAACAAGACCTGCCTCCCAGTGTAACCTACCTCCCAAGATAACCCAATGAATGTACAGTGGTGGTTAATGTGGGCCTAGAGGAGCTGTGGTTGAATTCAAGCCTCAGTTTGTACAGGGATCAAGTCCTAGCTGCGGGCATGGCATGAGTGCTCAGCTGCTGGATTGTAGCTCCCCAGGCTTCTCTGTCCCTGGGATTTTCCAGGCCAGAATATTGGGGTGGTGTGTCATTTCCTACTCCAAGTGATCTTCTCAACCCAGGAACCAAACCCGCGCCTTCAGTGTCTCCTGCATTGGCAGGCAGATTCTTTACCACTGCACCGCCTGGGAAGCCCCACTAGCTACGGGACCTGGGCCAAACTGAAAGCTCCTACATCTCCATTTCTCTACTGTGAGGCCGGGATGGTATAAAGACTTGGCATGAACAGAAATTAACTGTGAGAGCAAATACCTTAGTCACAAGGGGCGAAATACATGACAATGGGCTGCTGCTGTCCACTGAATCAAAGGGGAGCTTCATTTGTTTTGCTGTTGCTGCTTTATTTTGTTAGTTTGCTTTATTTTTGCTGGGAAAGGAGTTAGCTTAGGTGACCTCTAAGGTAGATTCTGAACATTTGGCAGTTCAGGAATTACACTAGTACTTGTTATTGTTGCTGTATTGCTTCATAGGCCCTGTTGTCATGGAGAAAGCACCTGGTTTAAGCGTAAGTATGCTTACGGCATGCTTCTCAAAGTGTGGAGGGAAGAGAAATCCAAGAGTCTAGGAGAAGTCAGGTGAGACTTTATGGAGCGAGCCAGTGAAATGGGTTGTGAGGTGGGTTTATTGATACTACAAAGAGCCTGGAAGGCATGTGGAATATTTAGGATGCTATGGAACTCAAACCTCAGGAGCCCAGGAATTCCTTCTGCAGGAACAAAGCAGCTTCCTCTCAGTTCTCCTCCCTCCCTTCCTCTCTCCTCACTCTCTCTTTCCTTCCAGGCCTTTCTTCCTTCTTTTTTAGCCTCAGAGTCTGCTATTTCTACCCCTTTCTCCTCCCCCATGCTAAACCCACCACAATTTCCGGTCCCATCACAGCAAAGTGGGTTGCAGCCCTAAATAAAGAAGGAAAAGGAGAAAAGAAATCTGTGGGAGGCAGTAAATCTCAGTGGTGATGAGCCTAGACTCTGAGAGCCACTGTGCTCTGGCTTCTCCACCAAGCTGTGCAACTTTGAGCTTTCTAAGTTTCATTTTCCTGACGTGTGATATGTAGACACGAGCAGTGTCCACTGCCAATGACGCTGTGAGAATGATAATGCACGAGATGAACACAACTCAGTGCTGGACTCAAAGTGAATACTCACAAGTGGTAAACATTACTGCAATGAATTATTGATAATAATAGCAGGTGGCACTGAAATTTGAAACCAGGAACCGTTTTAATTAAAATAGAATTGATGCCCAGTTGCCTTCAAAAAAGAGATCAGCATATTTAACTTAAAAGCAAAACCAACTCCTGATGGTCAGAAACATGAAATTCTCTCTCTCTTTCTTCCTTTCCTCCCCACTCCCTACTTAGGCACCATGCACTCCTACTGCAAGAGGTAATACATTCAAACTGTGAAAACAAGTTATCTCAGAGAGAAGGGTGCTGGGGAGGCAGATACCTCAGCTTTGGGAAAAAGTAATCATGTAAGAGAAAGGGATGTGAATTTTTTTTTTCAGGGGATTCAGAGCCTCACAATTCTGACCACCGAGGCTCTGGGAGACCAAGTGTCTCAATCATCTGAAGTGAGTTCAAGTCAGGTAAGGAGAGAACAGGTCATGCTGCTTACCACAGTGAGAGCAGTCCTGCTCCAAGAGACTAGGGCTTTGCTATTCTTAACAGAATTAACTAGGCTTGTGAAAAAAATATATTTAGTAAATAGGCACTTATTTCTCATGTAAGCAAATGCCACAGAATCCATTCAAGTTTACTCTTGTCAAAGAAGAGAAATGAAACAATCCTCCAGATAATTCACCTCTTGAAGACACTTGAGATTATGCAGGTCTAATACAGGGGGCATGGCTCCCTGCCCTCCTCCTAACGTTTCGGCTATATCTGTTCTACAAAGGCAAAAGCACTGGTCAGTTTCCTGACTCTGGGGAATAAAATAAAAATTGCCTAATTTTGACACAAGCTGCAATTCATTTTCATGGAATATCACAGTGGAAATCATGATCAGCATGGTTTATAAAGCAAATTTATATTGATTTATACATAAAGCATTGCCTTCCTATTTTCTGTAAGCTTTTCTCTTCTGCACAGCCTGGTTTTATGAATAGTTTATGACAGTAAAGACAAGCTCTCTAAAATGCTTCCCATATAAGTTTTATACTTCTTCAATCAAATCTGGATGAATGGATTGTATAAATTTGAAACAACCTCAATAGGAAAAAGATAAGAAGTGATCCATATAAATCCCTTGATAATATAAATCTATTTTGGTTATTAAAACTGTAATACATATAAAAATAAGGAAGATGCTAATATATCAAATAACTAAAAGATTAGATACTTTGACTTTCAGAGCTATAGAGGACCTCAACACAATGATACACGTTGGCCAAGAGCATACCTGGCACCCATATCTTGGCTCTGTAACCATTCTCAACTACATTGAACCAGGGTCCCCAGTAAAAATGGCTTGTTCTAGTTCTGAGGAAAAAAGACTACAATATGGGCCTGGGAAATCTTGTTTTACCAGAAAGCAAGGTATTGCTTATTAAAGACTCATGGTATCTTATAAAAAGGAGGCAGCTTGAAAATGCTCCCATTTCCTGAGAAGAGTATCCATCTAGAATAATGAACACTAATAACATCCCAGTAAACTTAGTGGATTTTAAAGAAAAAGAAAGTCCTTTATGCATCTAAAAAACAATAGTAATGACTCAAGGAGATGAAACTTAGATTATCTGTTTTTTTTTTTTTTGGACAGCAACACTTAATACCTGAAGAAAATGGAATAAAGTGTTTAAGATAGTCAAAGGTAGAAAATGTGAACTAAGGATTTTATACAGGGCAAAACTGACTCGTATAAAAGGCACATATTGTTATCAATACACAAGCACTCAGGGAATAGTGTTCCCATGAGCAGTTCTTGAAGAATCTACTGGAGACCTTCAGACAACCAAAAAGATCAGAGAGACGTGGACACAAGGACTGGTGGTGAGTGTGAAATATTTGAAGAATCAAGACTGAAGGGAGAAAGCATAGTATGTGGATGTGCACTGTTGGTGTAGCTGTACAAAAGTAAAAACAGGGAGATAATAGAGAGATCATATAAAAAAACTGACTCGTGAAATGATTGGCACCTAAATGGAGACCTGTTTACCTTGACGCGGTAGAAAGGATCAAAAGAAACCTTAGAAAGATTGCTAAGGGAGGTATTGTTTACCGCTTCTCGATCAAGAGCATCCTGGAAGTCTTTAAGCCGTCTTTCCTCATATTGTTTTTCTCTGAAAATTCTGTTTTGCCACAAAACTTCCTTTTCGTGCCGAACATGCATGAGCTGCACAGCGATCCTGCGTTCCTGCTGGGACTGTCGCATCAGCCGGTTGATCAACTGCTCCTCCCGATAAGCCTCCTAGAAGCACCATTGCAAAAGCCAGTCATTTGTCAAGGCCATGTCCACTTTTGCTCAGCCCACTGAGCTGAGAAGCTTACACATACATTATGTGTAAAAGGCATAGTATTCACCTGCATCAGTTTTTGCCATTTGATTTCAAGTCAAACATGGCAAAAAATTCAAGCTATAAAAATGAAAATTTCCACCAAGGGTTATATAATTTTGGTATCCAGAAGCATATGGTCTTGCAACTCAGTCATCTTAAATGATGATTACTTCCTTTAAAATCTGATCAAAAATAATTTAGGTAATTGTTTTCAAGGTTTTATAAACAAAGGCTAACTCTCAAATTTCAAGTATGTTTTCAGAAACTTGGAATTGTGCTCTATGCACTCAATATAAATATTAGTGATAAAGACAAATGCAGACATTGTCTGGCTGAGAATGGCAGATCTGATAAGTTCCTGGCAGGGCCATCTCAATTTCTACGTGATAAGATGGGGAGACTGGAGAAGAGGCTAAGAGGAAATGACCTACAGTTTACCTTAGAAAACCTGAGAGTGGTTGTAACCTGAGAGAGAAACTAGATGCACTCGTCCCTTGGCTATTTTAAGAGAAAGAAGGGGAACAAGCATTAACAGTGGAAGAAGCATTAAACTGGCAATCGGAGGCCTTGGTCACTGCAGCTCCACCTCTACCATTGATTGGCTGTGTGGCCTTGGGCAAGTACCTTGGATTTTCAGGGAGTATTTCTTGACAGGTGAAATGAGGGGTTTGGGTAGAAGATGGTCTCCAAGGCATCTTTAAGTTCTCTCAGTCTGTCTAAACAGAGACACCATGTGGAAGGAGGAGGTAATTAAACTTCTCCAGGGAGAAGACTTGGAAGAACATCTACATGTCAGTTGTCTATTTAACACTAGATGGTAAAGAATCTGCCTGTAAAGCAGGAGACCTGGGTTCAATCCCTGGGTTGGGAAGATCCCCTGGAGAAGGGAATGGCAACCTACTCCAGTATTCTTGTCTGGAGAATTCCATGGACAGAGGAGCCTGGTGGGTGCAATCCATGGGATCACAAAGAGTCAGACACAACTGAGCAACTAACTCTTTCACTTTCAATCCAGTTGTTTAGGAATAAAATCTGGCATCACTAACGACAGTGTTTCAGATTAAGGGAGAAATACTATATATATTTTCAGAATCAAGATACAAACAACAACACTCTATGGAAAGTAGCAAAACTTGAACTTGGGAACTATATAAAAATGTAGATTAAATAAAAGTTCAATTGAAAATAAACATAAATTTTTTTTCTATTAGTAACATATCAAATAAAAAATAAAATCATGAACAACTTTGAAACCTGTTTCATCTAGTTATAACATTCTAGAAGTTTTAACGTTAATAATTTGTTGCCTGTGTTGCCAGTGGAGGTCAGGCAGAATGTAAAAACGACTATAGGTTCTTCATCTTTCTTCATCCATAGCCTTGCAGTGCTATCCTGCAGATATTCCCATCAAAAAGCAGAATCTATTTCGCCACTTCTTAAATGGGTAAGGGGTGGCCTCTGACTTGAACTGGCCAATGGGACATTAGTGAACACAAAATAAAATGAAACAAAACACTTGGGGCCTGAATTAATTCTCCTGTGACCTCTGCCACTGTTACCATATTTTCTGCTCAGTTAAAAAATGAGAAACCATAGATGGAGAGATACCAGCCTTCTCAGTTGGAACTGATGAAACTCTCCCAAGTCAGTCAGCCTCAGCCAGCCTCTGAGACAGGACAAGTAAGACCAGCAAAGGCATACAGCTGATCCCTGCCCAAGTTATCTACCACATTTGGGGGTGGTTTGTGATGGCACAGTCAAAGCCATATTTATTAAAAGTATAGCCTTGATTTATTATTCCAAGTGAATTCTATACTTAATGTGGAGTATTAATGTGGAATATATTTGGCTGTGTTTATATGGCAAGGCAATTTGGTTGTTGAGATGAGAGCTGGTCATTCTGATCCTTATAAAAACTGGGCTGGTTAGATAGGTCTTGGCTATTGCTTAGATGACAACATATTGTGATTGAAAAGGAAAGCAAAATTACTGTTGAATGGCTGAGTCAATGTTACATATATAAAGCTTCAGTATGAAGAACCGTCAACTGTATTAGGACTTGTACTAAACAGTTGAGTGGAAAAGATTTTTTTGTTCCATTGTACAAGTAGTTCATGTTTTATGTATAGACTTTTCCTCAAAATTTCATTAGAATTTGGGACACATTTTCTCACAGAAAGAAAATATGTTATGCTTAGGTGTTCAGGGAAGCCTATAAATGTGTGTTTAACCCATAATGTACATGAAATAGTCTATATCTGCAATGAATAAAATAGAAAATAATAGAAGTCACATTTCTCTTTTAACTATATATAATTATATTTGGGGAAGATGTATACATATACACAATCCAAAACATGCTCAGTTTGATTGTCACGACCTCTGCCTTTCCCAAGAGTTGGAGCTAGGAGCTAACTCTGGTGCATATCATTGCTTTAATTCTCTAAATATGTCCGAGTAGCTCTCTTGGAGGACAGTGGCTTCACCAAACACAGAGAAGAAGCAGCACAGAGATGGAGTTCCTTTAGTGGAAATATTAGTCAGAGAATCAACTTTATTCAGTGTCCCTTAGGTTGCTAGATCCCTGAACAGATCTCTAGCTAGAGACTGAAAAAATCGAAGCTGTGAACATTCTGGTAGAAAGTGACGGAAGCCAGAAAGCATTTATTCATCCAGTTTTCTAAGTAATATCTCTAAGTAACATTTTCTAAGTAAATGTCAGTCCTGAATTACAAGCAAAAAAGTAGAAAGAAAAAACCTAGCAGCCAACACACAGCTGTTTTATAATATAAATGAAAATGTGTTCAAAATCTCACTGCTCGTTAATGAAATGTGAAATAGGTAGTTATTTTAAAAGCTACTTTTTAATCATCAAATTTTCATAACCTGTAATTCATCTAATGAAAAGAGTGACTATCAAGCTGGCTGAGCAAAATATTAATAAATGTGAATTCAAAGTAAGAAATTACCTTTCAGCACAAAGAGATGGCAGAGTTATTCTTTGAATTTTTCACTGAAAAAGGAGTGACTCTATCAGAGTGACTCTGATACTGGATAAACAGTATTACTTCTTCATATGTCTAAGAAGCCTGGATTTCTCTTCAGTTAACAGAACACCACTGAGTAGACCAGATAGATGTAATTAGGTGAATAAAAGAAGTGCCTTCAAATGGCCCTTCATATTTCAGACACACAGATTTGTCCTACTTACATTCACAACCTGAATCACCTTCCTCCCCGTCTGTTCTTACCATCTTCTGTATCATAGCTAACGACTCCTCCATGCACTCGGCTGCCCACGCCAGACACCTGGCTGCTCATCCCACTTTTCACTTCTCCATGTCTAAGCAGTCAGTTTTTCTCATTGATTTTACTTCTCAAATAGCTCCTGAAGCCACTCCTTTCCATCACTACTGCTACTACTCTAAATGTAAACTGGAATAATTCCTTACCTGGATTACAGAAACAGCTATAACTTGGACATCCTCCTGTCATCTATTTTTAAAAGTGAAGCCAGACTGACCTTCCTAAATGTCAGTCTGGTCTGTCACTCTTGTTCCCCTTTGCACTCAGGATCAGATCAGATCAGATCAGTCGCTCAGTTGTGTCCGACTCTTTGCAACCCCATGAATCGCAGCACGCCAGGTCTCCCTGTCCCTCACCAACTCCCCGGAGTGCACTCAGACTCACATCCACCGAGTCAGTGATGCCATCCAGCCATCTCATCCTCTGTCGTCCCTTTCTCCTCTTGCCCCCAATCCCTCCCAGCATCAGAGTCTTTTCCAATGAGTCAACTCTTTGCATGAGGTGGCCAAAGGACTGGAGTTTCAGCTTTAGCATCATTCCTTCCAAAGAAATCACAGGGCTGATGTCCTTCAGAATGGACTGGTTGGATCTCCTTGCAGTCCAAGGGACTCTCAAGAGTCTTCTCCAACACCACAGTTCAAAAGCATCAATTCTTCGGCGCTCAGCCTTCTTCACAGTCCAACTCTCACATCCATACGTGACCACTGGAAAAACCATAGCCTTGACTAGACGAACCTTTGTTGGCAAAGTAATGTCTCTGCTTTTGAATATGCTATCTAGGTTGGTCATAACTTTCCTTCCAAGGAGTAAGAGTCTTTCAATTTCATGGCTGCAGTCACCATCTGCAGTGATTTTGGAGCCCAGAAAAATAAAGTCTGACACTGTTTCCACTGTTTCCCCATCTATTTCCCATGAAGTGGTGGGACCGGATGCCATCATCTTCATTTTCTGAACGTTGAGCTTCAAGCCAACTTTTTCACTCTCCACTTTCACTTTCATCAATAGGCTTTTGAGTTCCTCTTCCCTTTCTGCCATCAGGGTGGTGTCATCTGCATATCTGAGGTTATTGATATTTCTCCCAGCAATCTTGATTCCAGCTTGTGTTTCTTCCAGTCCAGCGTTTCTCATGATGTACTCTGCATATAAGTTAAATAAACAGGTTGACAATATACAGCCTTGACGAACTCCTTTTCCTATTTGGAACCAGTCTGTTGTTCCATGTCCAGTTCTAACTGTTGCTTCCTGACCTGCATACAAATTTCTCAAGAGTCAGATCAGGTGGTCTGGTATTCCCATCTCTTGAAGAATTTTCCACAGTTTATTGTGATCCACACAGTCCCTCTTTACAGCTTATAAGGCCTCTGATGGCTTGGCCTCTGGGCCAATGTTATCCTGCCAGATAACATTTAATTTGCTAAAAGCCCTGAGCCATCTATACAATATTCTCTCTGAAGACACACTTTACCTTCCACATCTCTACCTCTGCTGGAAACTAACTCCTCACCCTATACCCAGAACCACTCCCATCTTCAATTGTCTAACTTCAACCCTCCCTCATGCTTCAGTGCTCTCCTACTCTAGAAATGGTCTCTGAGGCAGGCCAGAGCTGGACTTTCCTCTCCTCACTTTCATTGCACCTCCACACTCCAATGTAGTTGGTTGTTTACAGATCCCCCCCAAACAGCAAGCTCTGTGAGAGCAGGTTTCCTGTTATTCTTGTTCACTGTTGTATCCTAGGCCTAGGACAAGTTCCAGAGCATAGAAGAGATCCAGTAAATATGTGTTCAATGTAAGAGTTGATCAGTGATTCTCAATCCATAGCTGAATCAAATCACCTGGAGGGCCTATTAACACAGATGATGGGCCCCAAGCCAGAGAGCTGTGATTCGAGTTTCTGACTCAGAAGGTCTGAGGTGGGACCTAATTATTCACGTTCCTAAAAGTTTCCTGGTGATGCTGATGCTGCTGGTCCAAGGGCCACACTTTGAGGGCCACTGGAGTAGATCAAACTGACAGGTCTAATGAATTTTCCATGTTTTCATTTAAGTGCTCCCTTTTTGATAGTATCAATTAATATAGAAAAAAAAACTTGAAAAAATTCAGTATCCTTTCATGATAAAAATTCTCAACAAATTAGGTAAGGAATGTAACTCAACATAATAAAGGTCATATATGAGAAGCTCACAGTTAACATCATACCTAAAATATGATGCTAAAAGCTTTTAGGTTTTCACCATTCCTCAAACATAAAAATAAGACAAGACGTCCACTCTCACCATTTCTACTGGTACTGGAAATCCTAGCCAAGGAAATTGGAAAGAAAAAGAAAAAACAGGCATCTAAATCATAAAGGAAAAAGTAAAATGTCTCTGTTTGCAGATGACATGCTTTTTACATACAGAAAACTCTAGACTTTCACACAAAAAAATGTTAGAACCAAAAAACAAATTCAGTAAAACTGCAGGACACACAAAATAAACATATGAAAATAATTCTTGTTCCTACACACTAACAAAGAATTATCTGAAATGGAAATAAGAAACCAATCCCATTTACAATAGCATAAAAGTTAAAAAAAAATATGTAAGAATAGATTCAACCAAGGAGGCAAAAGATCTATACACTGAAAACTAAAAAACATTAATAAGAAGAGCTGAAGAAGATATGAATAAATGAAAAAGATGTTCATGGATTTGAAGAACTAATAACATTGAAATGTCCATAATACCTAAAGTGATCTACAGATGCAATGCAATTCCTAACCAAATTCCAATAGCATTTTCACAGAAATACAAAAACAATCCTAACATTCATTTGGAGCCAGAAAAGACTCCAAAGAGCCAAACCAGTTTGGAGTAAGAAGAATATCAAGCTTCCTGATTTCAAAATAAATTACAAAGCTTCAGTACTCAAAATAGTATGGTATTGAAATAAAAACAGAACTATAGGAAAATGGAATAGAATAAAGAGCCCAGAAATAAATCCACATATGTGCAGTCAATTGACTTTCAGTAAGGGTGCCAAGGCTACACAATGGAGGAATGTTATAGATGTCTCTATAACACATGGTTCTGGAAAAACTGGATATCCACATGCAATAGAATGGTACTATACCCTCGTCTCATACCACGTATAAAAATCAATTCAAAACGGATTAGAGACTTACACATAAGATCAAAAACTATAAAACAGAAGCAAATGTAGGGAAAAACACATCTTGACATTGGTCTAGGCAATTAATTTTTTAATCTGACCCTAAAAGCACAGGCAACAAAGTACAAATAGATAGGGAAGAGTACTATTTGCAAACCATACATGTTGGCTAATATCCAAAATATACAAGGAACTCAAACAACTCGATAGCCAAAAACCAAACGCCTGGATTTAGAAATGGTCAAAGGACCTGAAAAGACATTTCTCTAAAGAAGACAAACAAATGGCCAACAGGTATATGGAAAGGTGATCAACACTCCTAATCATCAGAAAATGCAAATCAAAACCATCTGTTAGAGTAAGTTCAGTTTAGTTGCCAGGTAGTGTCTAACTCTTTGCGACCCAAAGGACTGCAGCACACCAGGCTTCCCTGTCCATTACCAACACCTAGAGCTTGCTCAAATTCATGTCCATTGAGTCAGTGATGCCATCCAACCATCTCATCCTCTGTCATCCCCTTCTCCTCCTGCCTTCAATCTTTCCCAGCATCAGGGTCTTTTCCAAGGAGTCAGTTCTTCGCACCAGATGGCCAAAGTATTGGAGTTTCAGCTTCAGTATAAGTCCTTCCAATGAATATTCAGCACTGATTTCCTTTAGGATGGACTGGTTGGATTTCCTTGCAGTCCAAGGGACTCTCAAGAGTCTTCTCCAACACCACAGTTCAAAAGCATCAATTCTTCTCTGCTCTGTGTTCTATATAGCCCAACTCTCACATCCATACATGACTACTAGAAAAACCACAGCTTTGACAAGACAAACCTCTGTCAGTAAAGTAATGTTTCTGCTTTTTAATATGCTATCTATATTTATCATAGCTTTTCTTCCAAGGAGCAAGGGTCTTTTAATATCATGGCTGTAGTCACCATCTGCAGTGATCTTGGAGCCCAAGAAAATAAAGGCTGTCACTGTTTCCATTGTTTCCTCATCTATTTGCCATGAAGTGATGGCACCAGATGTCATGATCTTAGTTTTCTGAATGTTGAGTTTTAAGCCAGCATTTTCACTCTCCTCTTTCACTTTCACCAAGAGGCTTTTCAGTTCCTCTTCACTTTCTGCCATAAGGATGGTGTCATCTGCGTATCTGAGGTTACTGATTTTTCTCACGGCAATCTTGATTCCAGCTTATGCCTCATCCAACCCAGCATTTTGCATGATGTACTCTGCATATAAGTTAAATAAGCAGGGTGACAATATACGGCCTTGAGATACTCCTTTCCCAGTTTGGAACCAGTCTGTTGTTCCATATCTGGTTCTAACTGTTGCTTCTTGACCTGCAAACAGATTTCTCAGGAGGCAGGTAAGGTGGTCTGGTATTCCCATCTCTGGAAGAATCTTCCACAGTTTGTTGTGATCTACACAATCAAAGACTTTGGCATAATCAATAAAACAGAAGTACATGTTTTCTGGAATTCTGTCGCTTCTTCAATGATCCAACAGATGTTGGCAATTTGATCTATGCTTCCTCTGTCTTTTGTAAATCCAGCTTAAACATATGGAAGTTCACAGTTCACATATTTTTGACTCCCAGCTTGGATAATTTTCAGCATTACTTTGCTAGCATGTGAGATGAGTGCAACTATGCAGTAGTTTGAAAATTCTTCGGCATTGCCTTTCTTTGGGATTGGAATGAAAACTGACCTTTTCCAGTCCTGTGGCCACTGCTGAGTTTTCCTAATTTGCTGGCATATTGAGTGCAGCACTTTCACAGCATCAACTTTTAGGATTTGAAATAGCTCAACTGGAATGTCATCATCTCCACCAGCTTTGTTCGTAGTCATGTTTCCTAAGGCCCACTTGACTTCACATTCCAGGATGTCTGGCTCTAGGTGAGTGATCACACCATAGTGGTTATCTGGGTCACAAAGATCTTTTTTGTATAGTTCTTCTGTGTATTGTTGCCACCTCTTCCTAATATCTTCTGCTTTTGTTAGGTCCATACCATTTCTGTCCAATTTTATTGTGTCCATCTTTGCATGAAACGTTCCCTTGGTATCTCTAATTTTCTTGAAGGGATCTCTAGTCTTTCTCATTCTATTGTTTTCCTCTATTTCTTTGCATTGATCACTTAGGAAGGCTTTCTTATGTCTCCTTTCTATTCTTTGGAACTCTGCATTCAAATGGATATATCTTTCCTTTCTTCCTTTGCCTTTAGCTTCTCTTCTTTTCTCAGCTATTTGTAATGCCTCCTCAGACAACTATTTTGCCTTTTTGCATTTCTTTTTCTTGGGGATGGTCTTGATCACTGCCTCCTGTACAATGTCATGGACCTCTGTCCATAGTTCTTCCAGCACCCTATCAGATCTAATCCCTTGAATCTATTTCTCACTTCCACTGTATAATCATAAGGGATTTGATTTAGGCCATACTTGAATGGTTTAGTGATTTTCCCTACTTTTTTCAGTTTAAGTCTGAATTTGGCAATAAGGAGTTCATGATCTGAACCATAGTCAGCTCCCGGCCTTGTTTTTGCTGACTGTATACAGCTTCTCCATTTTTGGCTGCAAAGAATATAATCAATCTGATTTTTGTATTGAACATCTGGTGATGTCCATGTGTAGAGTCTTCCCCTGTGTTGTTGGAAGAGTGTGTTAGCTATGACCAGTGCTTTCCCTTGGCAAAACTCTGTTAGCCTTTTCCCTGCTTCATTATGTACTCCAAGACCAATTTTGCCTGTTACTCTAGGTATCTCTTGACTTCCTACTTTGGCATTCCATTCCCCCATGATGAAAAGGACATCTTTTTGGGGTGTTAGTTCTAGAAGGTCTTGTAGGTCTTCATAGAACTGTTCAACTTCAGCTTCTTCTGGTTGGGCCATAGACTTGCATTAATGTGATGTTGAATGGTTTGCCTTGGAAATGAACAGAGATCACGCTGTCTGAGTTTGCACCCAAGTACTCTTTTTTTAACTATGAGGGCTACTCCATTTCTTCTAAGGGATTCTTGCCCACAGTAGTAGATATAACGGTCATGTGTATTAAATTCGCCCATTCCAGTCTGTTTGAGTTCACTGATGCTTAAAATGTTGATGGTCACTCTTGTCATCTCTTGCTTGAACACTTCTAATGTATCTTGATTTACGGACCTAACATTCCAGTTTCCTATGCAATATTGTTCTTTACAGCATTGGACTTTACTTTCGTCATCAGTCATATCCACAACTGGGCACTGTTGCAAATTTCTGTTAGAATCAGTTCAGTTCAGTCGCTCAGTCATGTCCGATTGTTTGCGATCTCATGAATTGCAGCACTCCAGGCCTCCCTGTCCATCACCAACTCCTGGAGTTCCCTCAGACTCACGTCCATCGAGTCAGAGATGCCATCCAGCCATCTCATCCTCTGTCGTCCCCTTCTCCTCCTGCCCCCAATCCCTCCCAGCATTAGAGTCTTTTCCAATGAGTCAACTCTTTGCATGAGGTGGCCAAAGTACTGGAGTCTCAGCTTTAGCATCATTCCTTCCAAAGAAATCCCAGGGCTGATTTCCTTCAGAATGGACTGGTTGGATCTCCTTGCAGTCCATGGGACTCCCAAGAGTCTTCTCCAACACCACAGTTCAAAAGCATCAATTCTTTGGCACTCAGCCTTCTTCACAGTCCAACTCTCACATCCATACATGACCACTGGAAAAACCATAGCCTTGACCAGACGGACCCTTGTTGGCAAAGTAATATCTCTGCCTTTCAATATGCTATCTAGGTTGGTCATAACTTTCCTTCCAAGGAGTAAGCGTCTTTTAATTTCATGGCTGCAGTCACCATCTGCAGTGATTTTGGAGCCCCCAAAAATAAAGTCTGATACTGTTTCCAATAGCTATTATCAAAAAACATAAAACAAAAATGAGATAAGTGTTGGCAAGGATGTGATGAAAATGGAACCCTTGTAAACTGTTGCTGGGATGTAAGCTGGTATAGCCACTGTGGAAAATAGTATAGTGCTTCCTTTAAAAATTAAAAATAGAATTACCATATGACCCTGAAATCCTACTTCTGGGTACATATCCAATGGAAATGAAAGGAGATGAAATCAGTATCTCAAAGAGATGTTTGCAACCCTATGTGCACTGCAGCACTATTCACAACGGCCATGATACAGAAACAATCTAAGTGTCCATTGGTGGATGAATGGACACTTAAGTGAGTATAGATATGCATGTCACATTTTCTTTATATATAAAAATATTATATATATATATACACACATAAATATATATATATGTATATATTTATATCTAGAATGAGCTTTCTAGGTGGTGCTAGTGGTAAAGAACCTACCTGCCAATGCAGGAGGCATAAGAGATATGGATTCAATCCCTAGGTTGGTAAGATCCCCTGGAGGAGGACATGACAACGCGCTGTGGGCTATGGTCCATAGGGTCAGACACAAATGAAGCGACTTAGTACACATGCATGCATATATAGAATATGATCAATCTTAAAAAAGAAGAAAATCTTATCATTTGTGATAATATGTTTAAACCTGGAGAACATTACGCCAAGAAAAATAAGCCAGACATAGCGAGACAAATATTACATAATCTTACTAAATGTGGAATCTAAAAAAGTTGAATTAAACAAAAGCAGATCTTAAGTATTTTCACCAAACACACACACAAAACTGCTAACTTTTTTTTTGTTAAGGTGATAGGTGTGCTAATTAGTTTGATTATGGTAATCATTTCACAATGCATACATATATCAAAACATCAATTATATACTTTAAATATATACAATTTTTATTTGTCAATTATACCTCAGTAAACCTGGGACAAAAAGTTCTCTTTTTCCTCTAAAAGTAATACATGGTTGCCATAACTTTTAGATTCCTATTTTGTCAGTATTTTTTATTGTGGTAAAATATATGCAATATAAAATCTACCATTTCAACCATTTTTAAGTGTACAATTCAGTGTACAATTAAGTAAATTCAAAACGCTGCATAAGCATCACCAGATTTTAGATTCTTTGCTAAGTGTTGTATGTAGTTTTTTTCCTGAGTGTATTTGCCGCCATGGTGTGAAGATGAAACGCTGATTCAGAGTAGCACATAGCACATACATAAGATATACATAAGAGTGTATAAAAGACTGTATTCTGTAAAAATTTCCAGGACTTTTATTTAATCAATAACTACACATCTTACCTCTTGGGCTTCATGAGCTATTAACTGATCCATTAAGAGTCTCCGCCGTCTTTTCTCCCTTTGCTCTCGTGCAAAAGCATCTTCTTCAAGGCGTTTTTGGATTTTTTTAATGTAGTCATCATCTGAATAAGTGTTTAATAAATCAGTGGTCGTCTGGCCTGCTGTATCTAGAGAAGTCTTGGATGCACTAAGAACAATAGTTTTTATTTAGATTTGAAAGTACAACTCAATCACACACCACTACTTGTGACTATAGAGGAAGACCTCAGGGGATGGCTCCCTTGGGTGCTCTGTTCATTTATTAATACAAGCATTAAAGCAAATATTAGAACTTCAGTGTTCAATTTAAAATATAACTTATAATGTTATTCAAAAGACAGGGAAACATTATTATGGTATTCAGGGATTAAACAGTCATCAATTCTCATACAGACAGAAGCGTTTTTATGAAAGCATAGTTAATTCATGTTTAACAAAGTAATAATCACACATGTTCTTTCCTAATCTGAGTACATACAGTTTTATTAAATCAAAGATCAAACCCATTTACATAGTTGAATCAAAATTCTTAAATTATAATTAGTTCTACTTAATAATCACATATTTATGGCACAGATCATATTTTATTATAGTTCATTATTTCTATATTTGCTGCTTCCAGCTGAACTCTGAGCAAAGAAAAGTATACTATTTTTACTTTTCTATGTACCCATGCCTCACAGTACTGACATGTAGATGATGTTTGCTAAATTTCAAATCATATGCTACGAAGCACTATACAAGTATAATACAATTTCAAAAAAATTACACACTGAAATTCTGGTTATTTTATCAGCAGGTGCTCAACCTTTGATTGTATTCTGTCAACTGAGAGTCGTTCAACAGAAATTGTGTAGCTAGCAAAGCCTCAGGAAGATCAAAGACAAATTTTAACTTTATTTACTAAGATTTAGTATAATTCTTATGAATATTAATTAATGAAATTAATATGAATTTATGAAAGTGTAGCATAACTTTTTTAGATCCTTCATCAAAATTCTTATTATATTTTTACTTAAATGTGATGTTTAAGAGTCTGCCTTACACTGAGCATGGGTTAATAGGTCTCCCTCAACATTGTGTTTGGCTGCTACCAATATACTTAAGATATTGATTCTCCTTTGTTCACCAATCAGTCTATCCAACCATACATATACCCATCTTCTGTCTTATGCCAATCAAGGCCTGAAGAAAGTTACATGATATTTTCTTGAATAAATATTCATTTTATGTGATGTGGGTTTCTTGAGGGCAATAATTATGTTTACTTTATATCTGTTTGCCAAGCCGCCATAGAGTTAGTAATTGTATGAGTGTGAATTATTAGTGATAGGAACCTTGGTTAAATTCATGTGTGTGTTAAAAAGCAGTTGTTAGAAGGAAACTAATGTAAATCTATGACTCGAAATGTCAAGTTACAGCAGCCAACAGCCTCAGAAAAGAAACAAAGAACAAAAAAGCAGGTGGCATTTACTATTTGTTTTAAAAAATAAAGAGTATACGTGAGGGAAAAGCAGCAATGGTTGTTCTTGCATTGCTCTCACTGAGCATTCATTTCATCCTTTAACAAAAGAAACGACAGACTTTGAAGTGACATCCATGAAAAAGTGTTTTGGGAGCAGGCTTTGAAAGAGGCAGCTGCAGAAATTGCTCCTTAGGTCACCCTAAAAGATGATTTTAGTGCTTTTTGCTATCAAGTAGTGTGAAATTTCTGGAAGAGTCCAGAAGATGCTTGATTCTAAGCTAAGGATTCAGAATAACTAAAGAAGTAGTGGTCAATAACAGGGATTAAGAAAGGCCATATTGTACCATAGCTTTTTTGTTTCTTTAAAAGTTTGCTCTCGGCCAGTACCTCCCAGCATTTTTTTATCTGGGGGTCCATCAGAGGAAATGCCCTTTGTGAAGTGTACTGGAAGGGATTTGGAGTCACCGCTGGGGCTGCTCACATTCAGAGGTGACCGATCCAGGGACTCCAGGGACCCCAGGCCCTATCCTTCTGCTCTGAGAAGTAAGCATGTCCATATCTCATGGGCCCTGGTGGTAAATCTCTGGCAAGACCAAGTGGGGGTTTCTGCAGAGAAAGGACTTGAGATAGACACTGTCATTTCCCTCCCTTTTCCTTCAAAGCAGAGCCCCAGTTTTATTCAGGGAAACAACATACTCAGATGAAGACTACAATTCCCAGTCTCCCATTCTGCTATATTATGGCCATGTAACTGAATTCTGGCCAATAATGTGTATGCAGAAATGTTACGTGGGCATTCTGGGAAGGCTGGTATAAAGAACTATTTTAGATTGGAGATACCCACTTTATGCCTGGGGCTTCCTAGGTGGTGCTAGTGGTAAAGAACCCACTTGCCAATGCAAGAAACATAATGAGATGTGGGTTCAGTCCCTGGGTCAGAGAGATCCCCTGGAGGAGGACATGGCCACCCAATCCAGTATTCTTGCCTGGAGAATCCCAGGGACAGAGGAGCCTGGCGGGGTGCAGTCCATGGGGTTGCAAAGAGTCAGACGTGACTGAAGCAAATTAGCATGCACTTTTTGCCTGTCCTCCTTCCTGATATTGGAACATGGGCCAAATGGCCAGGGGCCTAGAAGCTATCTTACATTGTGAATGTGAGTCTAAAGACAAAAGCCACATTTCAGGACAGTGAAACGAAAGGGAAGATTCAGTCCTTGATAACCTTGGGGCAACAACACATACCCTTGGCTGCTTACATTCTGATTTCTGTTACAAGAGAGAGAAAAATGCTGCTGCTGCTGCTGCTGCTTCAGTCGTGTCCGACTCTGTGCGACCCCATAGACGGTAGCTCACCAGGCTCCCCCGTCCCTGGGATTCTCCAGGCAAGAACACTGGAGTGGGTTGCCATTTCCTTCTCCAATGCATGAAAGTGAAAAGTGAAAGTGAAGTCGCTCAGTCGTGTCCGACTCTTAGCGACCCCATGGACTGCAGCCCACCAGGCTCTTCCATCCATGGGATTTTCCAGGCAAGAGTACTGGAGTGGGGTGCCATTGCCTTCTCCGGAGAGAAGAATACACCCATCTAATTCAATCCCTCTGGTTTCCAGGTTTCAAAGCTACCTTAGAGGTCTAAATTCAGAACAGGCTGGGGAAGCAGTGAAGATCAGAGTGAATGTTTGTGCGGGTGTAATCTTTCAAATATTTAACCACTGACATGGTGATGACACTAATTAATCCAAATAGATGCTGATGTAGGGAGTGGAAGATGTTGGCATATTGGTGTTAATCCTGGTTTGCTAACTGTGTGGAAATCAAGGGGTCCCAAGAAAGGAGTGGAAGGTAGAGCTACAGAGAATGCCATTCACTAAAAGTATTTCAATATTTTAAGATGGTCATTTTGGTAGACACCATCCGTTTGTCACTCCAGAGCATGAGACTGGTGAGATGAGTGAAAGAATTAAAAGAAATGGAGTGATTTCATGGGCCAAGGTCAGGGAGGGTGTGGAGGGGTTCAGATGGCAGCTGCAGGGGAGAGTAGGCTTGGGCTGTGGTTATTTTAGGAGTCAGGGAAGCACAGATAAACATGAGCAGGGCTTAGAGTAGGGCATCAGGAGTTTCTGCAGAAGGAAGGAGGAAAGGCAATTAACACATACATTCCGCATTCTACTTCATTTTCATTCACACCTGACTTCCTCACCATTTCTTCTTTCAGCTTAGTCTTATTCCACTTCATTTGACTCTATTCCCTTTCTTCAGAAATATTAATATGGAACTGAAGTATATAATTTGTGTCTATTTTTCTTCCTTAACGGAGATTTATTTCCTATTCTATAAAATGTAAACGAGTAGACTTTGGATAGTTTCCATGAAAAAATGCAGAAGAATTCAAGCTGCTTCTATATGTGCAGTTCCTCGTTAGCTGTTTTCTGTGAGTCAGTGACCCCTGATAGGAAACAAAAGTGGAGAAGATCTTTATCTTTAGGCAAAAGAAGCCCATTAACCAGGCGCTTTCTGTAAAGAACCCACTGAAACTCTTAGTGATATTTTGTTGACACTCATTCAGCAGTTCTTTATTGCTGGTCCCTGTGCTGAATGCTGAGGATGCAAGGTGAGAGCAGCTAGAGTCTAATAAAGGCAGTGCGGTGAAAAATGTAAACGGATAGTAACTTGGAAAAATGTTAGTGAATGTTTAAATAGTATGTGTGATAAGTATAGCATAGAAAAAAAAATTAACCTCACAAACCATAATAGCCACTTGCCTTCTTGATATTTACAAAATCGTTAATGAACAACTAATCTGAATTTTATCTCATTTATCTTCCTTAATATACTCTCTCAATGAAGACTTTACAAAGTGAAAACATCCTTGGAATAGCTATTTCAGGTAAACTGCTTCTAAATATTCAAAAGTTAAAGTAAAATGAACTTTTTTAAATAAAAATCAAATTTTTGATTATTAAAATAATTTTAACTCACCTTTCTTTTGCCTGGAGATCCTTTTTTATTAATGCTTCAAACTTCTTAATTTCATTGGCCACATCCTTTAAAGAAAATTCATCAATTTTTTACCTCTAAATATATTGAAACTTTTTCATTTATCACTTTCATTCAAATTTATTAAAAGTGATATGTACTAATAATTCAAGCTAGTTAGGATTTCTATATATTCTAGAATATTCTTCTATTCCAATTTGTTACTTTTAGTGTAGGCTAAAGTTACCTAAAAGAAGGTGAAAATTGCCTAATCTGAATTATTCAGTTCACAATTCTAGCTCTGACAGTACATCAAAAGACATTTAATAGGAAAAAAGATTATCAAAAAGTTAGGATGTGCACTTTTAATTACAATTATTTTAAATGAGAATAACTCCGGGAGTTGGTGATGGACAGGAAGGCCTGGCATGCTGCAGTTCATGGGGTTGCAAAGAGTCGGACACGACTGAGCAACTGAACTGAACTGAAGCATTTTTAGGATATAAATATTTCTTCAAAAATTATCTTGGGTGTTTTAAACATTTCTTTTGTACTCCTATATGTACTATTAATTTGCTGTTGGAAAGTTAATTTTAGCTGATCTGCCTACTGCAAATCCTTTTTCATAAACTTTAATCAATTCAAGGAAACATAAGAATTAAATATTTTTACTAAAATGGGGTCAGAAAAAAGCCTCTGTGGGTAACATTTTTAAACTCTAACTATAGGATTTTAATATTAAAAATTAAGTGTGAGTTAAAATAAAATGCAATGGATTTAGACTTCAGAGTGATCTGCCAATCTTTGCTTTATCAGCATTGTGAACTTGGGTAAAACATGCCAATTTTCTGAGCCTCAGTTTCCTTATCCAAAAAAATGGGGAAAGCAATACCCTACTTAGAGAGTTGTTTACAAATTCAAGACAATGAGAAGTGCCCAACCCACAGCCTGACATACAGCAGATGATGAATAAATGGTAGCTATTATCTTAAGTTAAAGGGGAGAATATCACTAACAATCATTATAGCAGCGTGAAGTATAGATTACAGGAATTAGTATCAAAATGTACAGATAGTACTGCTCCCCCATGAAATATAATGAGATTGTATCCTATATGGATGACTGATAAGTCTAAGTAATAAGATATATTTATCAATAGTATATCTTAAATCTAAATATAATGAGAGCAAGCAAATTGCTTAACATTTCTAGGATTCATAGAAAGACAGTGCAACATGGGGAGGAAGTATCCAGGAAAAGCAAATAGTAGCAATGGCACATACATGGTATTTTGGGTACCTAGACTGGCCCCTGTTGTATACATGGGTGTCATGACCCATCACAACAGCACCCACTCTGGCACAGTTTGCTAGTGATCACAGAATCCACCACATAAGAGTCCACACAGGTATTCTCATTTAACAGCAGTTTGTCATCCATATCCTAAATCTATATTCTCTGTTTCTAAACAAATAATGGACTAAGATGGATTGGACATGCATGCAGTGCAGGTGTTTTAAATGAGAAGGGACAATGCCAGACGTAATTTGAAAAGGAAGTAGGAAGTTCAGGGAAGTTTCTCTCTTAGGGAAAGATCATCCTTTCATTAAGATAAACACAACACAATGTTAAAGGATTATCACTTACCTCTGCCTCTTTTTTCTTTTTCATTAATTTTTGGGCATCAAGGGTTTTCAGAGTACGATTTGATGTGGGTTTAGGAATCTGTATGATAGCTGCTTGGATTTTGGCCATGATTTCATTTTGTCGTCTTCTGCTCAAGCGTTGCTAAATATTCCATATACATAAGTTTAGTTATTCAGTTTATCAGAATAATATGCAATGTAATACACTCACAGGTACACAGATATGTAAATTTTCCATTCAAATTTTCTAAACTCAGCATTAACTGACGGACTAGGTAACATTAGGAAGGAAGTATCAAAATAACTAATTTTGAAAAGTATGATATTGAAACACAATTTGGGAGTCCCTAAATTATGCAGATGGAATGTGTCTATTTTCATTATGGGTGGTGATACTAAAAGGCTAATAAAGGCATCCCCAATATGAAAAATGAATGTAATTCTTTCCCAGTTCCACCTTCATGACCTGCCTAATCATGGAAAGAAAAAATTCAATCTGGGACATGTGTCTAGGATGGCTCCCAACATCACTTAATTATTAGAGAAATGCAAATCAAAACTACAATGAAATATCACCTCACAACAGTCAGAAGGGCCATAACCAAAAAGTCTCAAAACAATAAATGATGGAGAGGGTGTGGAGAAAAGGAAACCTTCTTACACTGTTGGTGGGAATGTAAATTGGCACAGCCACTATGGAGAACAATATGGAGGTTCCTCAAAATACTAAAATAGGACTACCATATGACGCAGCAATCTACTGCTGGGCATGATCCAGAGAAAACCACGCACTCCAATGTTCACTGCAGCACTATTTACAACAGCCAGTACATGGAAGCAACCAAAATGTCCATCAACAAAGGAATGGATAAAGAAGATGTGTTATGTATCAATATATACAATGAAATATTACTCAGTCATAAGAAAAGAACAAAATTGTGTCATCTGCAGAGATTTAAATGGATCTGGAGACTGTCATACATAGTGAAGTAAGTCAGAAAGAAAAAAATGTTATGCATTAATGCATATATGTGGAATCTCGAAAAATGGTAAAGATGATCTTATTTGCAAAGCAGAAATAGACGCACGGATGTTGAGAACAAACATATGAATGAATTGAGAGACTGCAATTGACATATATACACCACTATGAACCTACTGTATAGCACACAGAATTCTACTTGGTGCTTTGTGGTGACCTAAATGGGAAGGAAACCCACTCTGCTGTACAGCAGAAACTGATACAGCAGTGTAAAGCAACTATACTTCAATTAAAAATAATAATCAAAGGACATTTAATGAGTATTTTCAACGCTCAAAGCATTGTACTAGGCAAATTTTTTTAATTGGAGGAACTAAAAATCTTATGAGGTCATATGACAGGTAAATAATGAAAGTCAATAATATCAGCAAGAGGTGGTTAACACCAAAGAGTGAGAATTACCTGTGCCCTAGGAGTTCCCCAGAAAGAGTCTATGTGTACTGGGAAGGTTGCAGAGTAGATGGAGGGAAGTTTAGGGGAAGACAGGAGAGGAGAACAGTGAGCTTGGGTACGAGAGAGGGAAGAGCAGAAATAAATGAGTCCTATTCAATGACACGGAGAAGGCAACGGCACCCCACTCCAGTACTCTTGCCTGGAAAATCCCATGGACAGAGGAGCCTGGTAGGCTGTAGTCCATGGGGTCGCTAAGAGTCGGACACAACTGAAGCGACTTAGCAGCAGCAGCAGCATTCAATGACAGGCTGCCAGTGGAATAACAGAAGAAAGACAATGCTGAGGGTTATGAAAATATACAGAAAGACAGGTTGAGACTGTTCAGTGAAAAATTTTGAATGCTAGTCAAATCAAGGGGCAAGATATTTGTAGAATAGCTTCCCAGGTGGCTCAGATGGTAAAGAATCTGCCTGCAATGCAGGAGATCCAGGTTCAATTCCTGGGTTGAGAAGCTCCTCTGGAGAAGGAAATGGCAACGCACTCCAGTATTCTTGCCTGGAGAATTCTACGGATAGAAGAGCTTGGCAGGCTACAGTCCATGGGGTTGCAGAGTTGGATACAACTGAGCAACTAACAAAACACAACATATTTGTAGAATAGCAGGTTTCTGAGAAGAAGCAGCCGACAAAAGTGGAATTGAGGGTAGATTCTCCTAGCAGTTGATTAAACTCTAGGAGACAAGCCTGAAGATCAGAGATGCATTCATAGGTTGCAGCAGGAGATCTGAGTGGATACGACAGGGGTATAGAAGAAAAAGAGCAGGCCTAAGACGCACAAGGAACTAGGAGCAAACAGAATTTGATAAGTTACTGGCGATTAGTGGATAGGATGGAGGGAGGCATCAACAATGAATAAATGGAAAGAAAAGATAAAACCTGAATAGGGACAATAACATAATCAGGGACATACATGCTTTAAGGGGCTTCTTTGAAAATGCAACATCTTTGCCGTGTCTCTTCAGAAAGCTTTATATTCTGATATGTTTATAATTTTTCTTTATGTACTTACATCTCGAAAAGCCTCGCTTTTCATGTTTTGAACTTTTGTGCTCATCAGGGGCTGCACAGTTGGCATTTCCACTCCAGTCTGAACACCTTTCTTTTTCCTCTGGAGAGCAATGTACAGCTGATATAAGAGTTTCGTGGCAGCCCCAGGCTTCTCTGTGATGATATTGTGGGCCACATTCTGATCAAATTGCACACCCAAAAGGTGAAGTGTGGGCTCCAAGCGAGAAAAATTGTTAAGTTTGGCACTGGAAATCCTAGGCATTAAAATATTTCACATAATAAGACATTGAGTTAAAAGCAAACAACAAATATCAGAGGATTTTCATAACCAAATACCATGTTCTTTTAAATGTATCAGTCCTTGCAAAAACCACTTAATCCTCTAGACAGATTGAGATTTTGTCTATTGCCCTAGCTCCATGCATTTATTTCTCTTGATTGGCTAAACTAAAACTGATTACTTTCGTATACTCTTCTACTTAAATAGATACTAGAATTTCTACAGGAAGTCAGTACAAAAACATACCTAAATGTCTTCTTCGAAATGGAAAAACTTAACTGTAGTTTTGGAAAATATTTTACTCAGAAGACAAAACTTCACTTTAAATATCCATTTCTTAAATTGGTATCACATGAAAATAACCTTATTTTCAGTGATGACTGAAAGTGATGACTCTCACCTTTATCCTCTCAGGCATTATCAGAAATCGTTACACAATATTAGCCATACAACTAGATGAGTCATGAGGTCATCACTGTATAGTTTATATTACTTCTTCAAAAATCACTAAAGACTTTCTAAAATATATGTATTGTTGAATCATCTATTATCAAATGCTCACATTTTAGAAGAACTCATTAATTCATTATTAATTTACTCTCCCAACTATACCAATAACTTATTTAATTTAATAAATGTTTATAAAATTATTAAGGTCTTACAAAGATGAATAAGACACCCTGTCCTTTAGCAGTTCATAGCAGGAAAACAAGTGTAGTAAGTAGTGATAAATTAATGCAACTGTTGTAATAAAGGTCTCAAATGACCAAGGGCCATCAATAAGCCTATGGATACAGCAGCAGAATAAAAGCAAAAAGATGTTAGATGCATTTTCAACTTTTGTGCCTCTCGTATGTTCAAACTGGATGCAAATGTCAATTTTATCCACTGGCACATTTTCTCTTTACTTTAACTTTCAAACATCAGTGACATTCTTTGATAGAAAAAAATATACTGAATATACTTGAATATAAGTCAAAGTCCCATCTTCTCCCTGAAAAAAGAGGATACCTTAGAACAGAGGGAGTTGGCAGAATTTCTAATATTATAGGGTTACTCACTCAATAACTTTATTTTAGACTATAAAACTATTTGGGGAAGATACGATGGCCTCTGCTGAATTTTCAGAAGCTGAAAGAGATCACTTAGCACTTAAACTTTTAAAATTTTATGTTTAATTGGAGGATAATAACTTTACAATATTGTGATGGTATCTGCCACACATCAACAAGAATCAGCCATAGGTATACATGTGTCCTTTCCCTCTAAAACCTCCCCCCACCTCCCTCTGCATCCCAGCCCTCTAGGTTGTCACAAATCATCGGCTTTGGGTTCCCTGTGTCGTACAGCAGATTCTTACTGGCTATCTACTTTACATATGGTAATGTATATACTTCAATGCTACTTTTTCAGATTATCCCACCTTCTCTCTCCTCCACTATGTCCAAAAGTCTGTTCTCTATGTCTGCATCTCCATTGCTGCTCTGTAGATAGGTTCATCAGTATCTTTCTAGATTCTGTGCGTGCGCACGTGTGTGTGTGTGTATGTGTGTGTCTGTTAGTTGCTGGGACTGTAGGCCACCAGGCTTCTCTGTCCATGGAACTCTCCAGGCGAGAATACTGGAGTAGGTTTCCATTCCCTTCTCCAGGTCTAGATTCCACATATATGCATTAATATACGACATTTGCCTTTTTCTTTCTGCCTTACTTCACTTTGTATCCCTGGTGAAGGAACCAGCAACCCACTCCAGTATTCTTGCTTACAGAATACCACGGAGAGAGGAGCCTGGAGGGGTACAGTCCAAGGGATCCCAAGAGTCAGACACAACTTAGCAACTAAACCACCATTTTGTTTAACAGGCTCTAGGGTCATCCACCTCATTAGAATCGACTCAAATGCATTCCTTTCTATAGCTGAGTAATATTCCATTATATATATGTATCACAATTTATTTATCCATTCAACTGTCAAGAGACATCTAGGTTGCTTGCATGTCCTAGCTATTGTAAATAGCACTTAACACAAACTTTATATACTGTCATACTGTTTCTAGTATATTATTTCTCAAGAGATCTCAAGCAGTGATTCTAAACTTTTTAAATCATATATACTATCCTTTGGAAATATGATGAGAGCTATGAAACCTTTTCCCCAGAAAAGAAAACACACATCCATGCATATACACAAAATGTGTAGGCAATTTTGGGGTATTTGTAAATCTTTTAAAAATCTAGCCTAAAAGTGCCTACTAACTGTAAAGGAGGCGGGGTGGGGAAAATAAAGGAATGATTTATAAATATAAATAAAGAAGCCAGTGCCATAGAAAGGCCAAGGCAACAAACGTATTGACAGAAGACACTGAATTCCTTTTCCAGTCATGTGGTATAACTCAGTGTCCTATTTCCTCTATTTGGTCAAGTATATTTAGCATGGCATGCCACATTGGCCAAACTTTAAATAAAGTATTTTAAATCGATAAAAGATAAAACAGATCTTAGAAGGAATGAGAAGAGATAAGGAATGCTACAAGGCAATCTTATCAACAACAAAAGTAAAACATTTTTTTAGGTCTTCTCATGTCATGTCCAGTGTCGCAATTTGTTTTCCCACAAATGACCTACAGTTTGAGATAACAAACATTGACCTAAAATGATTAGGGTACTATATAGACCATGCTTTGAAGAGTGTGATTGTGAGACAGGATGGTCAGGTCAATGACTTGCGTTCACATTCCTTGGATGGGCACCTGACGCCCACTTTTGATCTTTCACCCCAGTTCATCTTTTCATGTCCTGCTTATCTCAGGAGTTTGTATGTTTTCTCCACTACACTTACGTGCAAAGATATGGCCAGAGGGACACCTTTTTGAGGTTTTGCCTTTGACATACCCTTAGGCTTCAGAGATCAGAGGCACCATAATTTGGGAAGGAAAATCCAAAAGCAAACACCATTCATTTCCAAATTTTATCAAAATTTAGCCCTGTGCCCAATGAAAGTAAAGCACACTACCCTTCCTCTTACTTGTTTTACACAACCTCCAGAATGCAGTGTAGCCTGCTAATACTAGGGTTCAGTGACACGGTAGGCTTCAAATGGCTTTTATGGTCTGGCCGAAGTGTCCAGGTGTAATAGTACTTCTTTCTGGAAGCTTTTAATAATATATATTCTAAATATCCAACCAAAATTTTGGGAATATAACTGGTATGTAAATGGATGGAAGTCCACTCTTGTTATAATGTATGCTCAATCAGTATACCATGATAATCAACAGTTGTTTTTAAACCTAGAGAAACCACTGGGACATTTTTGCTCTGGAGACAGAGCATATGATGTAAATGCTGACCCTTGAGGGGATAAAGAATGTGTTCTGGGAAAAGCCTTCTCGCTCTCTACCTGCAGTCCTTATCTGCCAAGGGATTACTTGTCTCTTCTCCTCCTTGACACCTTGTACGGGAATACAACTCAAAAGGTCATTAGAACAGGGATATCCATGCTCCTTTACTTTTTATTTTTTTAACTAATCTGCTCATTTCTCACCCTCTGAGTTGGACTACATATATCCTAAAACAGAATTCTTTCAGAGTTAGATGAGTTATTCTTAGGATGAAGTAATTTCCAAAGCAAGTTAACTTCAAGTTATGTGCAATGCAGATTTAGTTTACTGTTTACATTTTAAACTAAAGAAAATAAAAATATTACACAAAAATCCCCAAATCATGAGCTCTGGCACTAGACAGCTGTTTAAAAATTAGGCTTTACAAAGAAGGGTCCTTTTCCCCACTGAATAATACAAAGCTCAGATGCATGGATTTACTGATTTTTGTCTTCTTTAGAATATCATGTGCCCTAGAAAAACAGTGGGTTGTCCTAGGAACTAAAGGTTGATAGTATTTGGTTGTTAAGACAAATAGATCCATCTCCCCATGTTAAGAAATATGATGATGCTCAGTGGAACAGAAAGTTCATCCTTTGCAGTAAGTGAAGGGCAGGGCTGCAACACAGGATGATACTCAGGACATATACCTATGCAGAGGCAGGAAAAGGTGTGAAATCTACCGTGGGGTCAGCTTGCCAAGCCCAGGACCTTGGCATGAGGCAGCTTCATCCAAAATGGGGCTTTTTGTTCTTTGCACAAAGGCTATCCTATTCACTAAGACCTTTTTGCACAAGGGCTTTCCTATTCACTAAGACCTGTGTCTTTTTGATTACCTCCATCCATATGGGTCCCTATTTCTATTTCATGCAAAGGCCTTCCATGGTCTTGCTAACAAGAGCCAACTCAGTACACATGAAATACTGCATGCATGATCTGACTAGTATGGTTCTTTTAAGTTTTCCATACCTAATTCAGAACCAGATACACTTTCAGAAGTCAGTCATTTTTATTCAATTAGAGAAACACGATGGTGTGCCTGCAGTGGGTCAGGGACAATGCCTGGAGCACAAAGAATAAACATACTCTGCAACTTTGAGCATCTTTGCAAAGTAGTTAAGACACAAACATTCATATATTCACTCATCATATATGGTTTGGGCTCCTTCAGGTGGTAGTAACTCTGATAAGAACTGACATATAAATAAAACATATACCTTAAAGTAATAAAAAAAGGGATGTCTGAAGTGTTGTTGAAACAAAAAGAAAAAAAAAAAAAACAAAGAGGAAAAGGAAATTAAATCTGCTGGGGAGAAAACAAAGAGTCTAGAAAAGGGTGGATTTTTAGCTGAATTGAATGAGTTTCTCAGGGTGAAAGTGAGCAAAGAATGATATCTAAAGGTTCAAGGCATAACAAAAGCACATGACATATTTGTGGACCAAAGTTGCTTACGTTAGAGCTACAGACTGGTGGAAAACATGACTGGAAACAGTGGATGAGGGTCACAAGGGAAGCATTTTGTAAGAGAAGCCTTGAGAAAGAGAAACTGGAATACCTAAAGCTTTTTAAGCTGATGGAGGAAACCCCA
Source organism: Bos indicus (assembly GCF_029378745.1). Taxonomy (NCBI): domain Eukaryota; kingdom Metazoa; phylum Chordata; class Mammalia; order Artiodactyla; family Bovidae; genus Bos; species Bos indicus. The sequence goes on from NC_091779.1 coordinate 38,487,797, forward strand.
CCTAAAGATGTGGGTGTAGAGTTCTATCTGCCTATGGAGAAGTTCAAACAAGGGGCTTAATGCAGGACTTATAAGAATATGCAGCCATTCATTAATTCAAAAAACATCTACTGAAAGCTAAACATGTGCCAGGCCCTTTTAGCCCTAGCGATGCAAAGAAAAATAATTCATACTACAACTACAAAATCCTCTGAAGGTACAATGTGCAACTGAAAGAGATACAAACAAAGAAACTGACAACAAAGTGACCAATATTATAACAACTGTACAAGATAAGTTTATAACTTTCATGAAGGGATAATAAGTAATGACACCAAAAATGGATTGGAAACCTGGTTACACAGAGATCATCACAAATCAATCTGTGCATATGAGAACTCGTGAGAAAGCAAAAAAGAGAAAAGAAAGGAATGTACACTGACTTACCTACCCTGGAAATCTTATACCTTAGAGGCTGATCCTGGCTTCTATTGGAAGGGAGGAGATTCAGGTAGAAGCAGAGTGGGCACAAGGCTAGAGGATCAAGAAGAGGAGGCAACTTGGTTTAAGCAGTGAAGGACAGTGTATACCTTGCTCTTGAGGAAGAGATGTGAGACATGAAGAGTAGGATATGCACTAGAATGTTACCTAGTACCCTAGAAGCTTAAGAAATTGTCAGGGATTAGCACAAGAGGCTAACTTGGTCTAAAAATATATTTACAATCCATGGCTTCTCTTGAATTACACTATCATTACCTGCACAACTAGCATAATCTGGATTGTGAAAGAATGACTCACCTCTAGAATGGAGGTACTAGATTTCTTTTCCTTAAACTCTTGCAATGTAGGTAATGCTCAATGGAGGTCTACCACCCCAAGGAACCAAAAACTAAGAAATACTTGAGTGGGAAATATCAGGTTAAAAACACTATGGATATGGAGCAGGATGTCACGAATGGCAGAGTAAGGACCTCCAAAAATCTATTCCTCAAAAAGACAATAATAAAACTGACAAAATTAACTTCTTCATAACAATAATAAAACTGACAAAATTAACTTCTTCATAACTCTAGAAATTAGCCAAAGGCATGTAACAATATAAAGAAAATTTATTCAAGAAAAAAACCTTAATCTCAGTAAGAACAGAGAGCTTTTAGTCATTTTAACTTGCCCTATTCCCATTTCCTTCTTCCCAGCTCTTGAAAATCAGTAGCCTTGCAGTAAAATCCAGCAGCCTAACAGCCATCTGAGAAGACAGGTTTGAAACTCCTCAAGAAGTTCTATCCTCAGAACACTGTCATTATTTAACATAATTTAGAGCTCAATCACTGCCTTAGGTAGCTGTGATCTTTAACAGTTGCCACTGATTGCTTTTTGCTAATACCGTGGGAATAGGGTATTCCAAATGGCAACCCACTCCAGTATTCTTGCCTGGAGAATCCCATGGACAGAGGAGCCTGGCAGACTACCGTCCATGGGCTCACAGAGTCAGACACAACTTAGTGACTGAACCACCACCACCACCACCTAAGGCAGTAATACCACTGGTGCAAACAAAAGCTGCCCAAAAACTTAAAAGGAAGATAAAAGAATGAAATATCCACTGGGAGGAGAAGGCAATGGCACCCCACTCCAGTACTTTTGCCTGGAAAATCCCATGGACAGAGGAGCCTGGTGGGCTGCAGTTCATGGGGTCGCTAGAGTCGGACACGACTGAGCGACTTCACTTTCACTTTTCACTTTCATGCATTGGAGAAGGAAATGGCAACCCACTCCAGTGTTCTTGCCTGGAGAATCCCAGGGACAGGGAAGCCTGGTGGGCTGCCATCTCTGGAGTCGCACAGAGTCGGACACGACTGAAGCGACTTAGCAGCAGCTGCAGCATCCACTGGGAACTTTGAAAAGCTCTGATACATTCCTGGGGATTGGAAGGACCATATGTGCCGAGGTCCAGACCCGGCTGATCCAGGGTATTCAAAGCGGGGACGGCATTGGCGAGAATCAGGATACAATAGCTTCAATTAGATATTAATTAGAGATATAAAGAGTACTAGAATTAGGATAGCTCAGTAGGAAAATTCAGTGGAGAAAAGAGGCTGAGTAGCTTGGTTTACGCGGGAGACCGATAAAACTTCAAGACAAGAAGTTTGCACCACTTACGTAGGCCGCAGGCATCCTTCCGTTCTCCCGAAGGAGAGGAGACACTGAGGCCTCCCCAGTCGGATATTAGAAGCCCAGGCATAATTAGTAAGCATGGCGGGTTCCGCGCTCCAGGTGGAGACTCAGCCAGAGTTTGAGAGAGAGAGTGACATGGGGAGACCAGTCTTTCGAGGAACTGATCCCAATTCTTTTATTTTCCATGGTCTACTTTTATACACAGAGATGTTATGCAAAAATCACGCGGGGTCAGCAGTCCTGACTTTTATCAAAGTCAGGTGCTTCATACAAATGTATACAGAGGTCTTAGGGGTGTTACATCATCTTCTGGCCAGGGGGCCTGCTGACAATTTATGACCCTCTCCTTGTGACAGCGGTCAGTCAACCAGGACACTTATTTCTCCAGGGGTGATTATTCTTAAAACAGACGCCACCTTCCAAAGGTACCAGATAAAGTTACATTCCTATAGGGTGAGGGTGTAGTGGGTTTTAATTCAGGAAAGAATTTGCTTAGCCTAAGGTCTAACGTGATTAATATCAAAGGTTAATACTTATTTCTTCTATATATTCATTAATGTGTATAAGGGCAGGGGATGTGGAGACTTAGCAACAAACATTGGCTCAACAAATGAAAAACCCTTCACCAATACAATTTCTAATCAGCCCACTATACTTATACTAATGGTTTTCTAACTTTTCTAAGGAACCTGTTTTTAGAAGATTTAAAGCATCTCGTGCCTCTCACGGTTGGGAGGCTGTGAGCAATTACATGTGGCCGGACAAGCCTGTCAGGCAGGCTAGAGAACCTTCAGAGGAGTTTGTAGGTTAAAACACTCTTGTCACGCCCAGGAGTTTTTATTAACTGGGCCTCTAAGTTAACTCCTTCTCCGAAAGAGGTGGTGGGGGACAGCCCCCCGTAAAGTCAGAGGTGTAGGTGAGAGCACAAAGTAGTAAAGTAGGCAGGCTCTGGTTTTGGGGGTAGATGCTCGAGGATTTCCAGGGGGACTCCTGAGGCTCGATCCCGCCTTTGCGTATGTCGAGCCTCCTTCCTCATGACCTTTGCCACGGGCAGAGTGCCTCCGGCCGGCTCCCCACACACATGCATGTGTAGGAATGTTTGGATACCCAGGAAAGATAGGAGGAGGCCCAAATCTCTCACTTTTGGCTGACCTTAAGCTCCTGTACAAGCAGGAAGTAAAGGTTAAGGCAGAGTTGTAAACTGTGAAAGCACTGAAGATATACCTCAACAAACTCAGCATCAAACAAGGAAGATTTATCAATTCAAGATATTTTAAAATATCTCCATTTATTTGCTGAGCTCTGTTCACTAAGCTAACCAAACAGAGTCTTCAGGTGCTAAACACAACAGGGAATACAGATTTTCCAAAATAGTCCAAGAGAGTCATTAAACAAACAAAAAGTAGCAGCAGAGCAACAACAAACAGCAACAACAACAAACCCTGGGAAGGTGGAATAATCTGCGTTACCTCACTGTATTATTTTAGATGTCTGTTTTCAACAATTATGAGACATATAGAGAAATAGGAAACACTGTTCATACCTAGGGGGAAAAGGTCAGTAGAAACTCTCTGAGGAAGCCCAGATGTTTAAATTATTAGATAAAGACCTTAAGTTGGCTATTATAAGTGTTAAAAACTAAAATAATTCAGTTTTAAAAAATTATAAAAGAAAGTATGAGAATAACATCTCAACAAAAATAGAGTATCAATAAGGAAATAGAAATTATAAAGATGAGAACCCAGTGGAATTCTAAAATTAAAAAGGATAATAACTGAGATGTAAAAAGTCACTAGAATAGCTCAACAGGACATTTGAGTTGGCAGAAGAAGGAAGCAGTAAACTCAAAGATAGATCAATTGAAACTATTCACAGGGGTAACAAAAAGGAAAAAGAATGAAAAATGAACAGAATCCCCAAACACATAAACTCATTCTAATCATGAGAGAAAATTTCAGACTAATTCCAACTGAGGAGCAATATCAAAATACTTGACCAGTTTTTAATTTTTCAAAACTGTAAAGATTATCAAAAACAAGGAAAGTCTGAGAAAATGATATCCTGATAAGATATTGGAACAAAAAAGACATTAGATAAGAATCATAACAAATCTTTGATAAAAAATGTACCATACCAATATAAGATGACAACAGGAGGGAAAACTGGATGTGAACAACATGGGAAATCTCTGTACTATCTTTGCAACTTTTCTGTAAACCTAAAATTGTTCTAAAATAAAAAGTTTAGTTTTAAAAATCAACAAAGCTCCCGAGACCTATGAGATACCATCAAGTACACCAACATACACATAATAGGAGTCCCAAAAAGAGAAGAGAGATGAAAAGAAATGAGGAGAAAGAACTTTTGGAGAAACGAGGAGCAAAAGTTTCACAAATCTGATTAAACGCAGGAGTGCAGGATTATGGAAGCCATTAAAATGGAGCCCATCTAGAGATGAGGTCTTGCAACAGCCTGTAACTTTTTCTCCTTTGTACGCCTGGGAAAATGACGTATGTATACGTGAGGAAGCGGCAAGTTTCATACCGATGGTGTGCTTGCCTGGTTTAGGTTTGGAAGGAATCTTGTGATAAATGGTTCCTTAATATTAACTTTGGAGGCTAAATCCATCCAAGTGCCAAAGGAATTGACCTTTTATAAAATAAAGAATAATCTCACTAACCTGCTTTCTGAAAAGTCTGCAAAATCATCCTGAAGTGCAAACTTGTGCAAAACTTCTCCAATTAGATAGCCACTGGAAAATGCCTTTGCAAATGACTTGGGACCTGATTTTTAAAACACAGAGATAAAAAAGTAAATATAATGCTTTACACAGAGCTTATATATTTTCAGTATGTACATACAGAGTAAAATCCCATAATTTAACTTGAACTCAGAATGCCATCAAAATAGTTCTGAAAATATCTTTCAATAATCAGAGGAAAATACTGAATTTTAACTTAATTTTAGGTATCTTATAAAGATCCCTGAATAAATGTGGGTCAGTAATTGATAATATATGATATTTTGAAAGAAAAGACAACTTCTGATCACACCAAACCAAACACAACCAACAAAATATATAACCTTAGATCTAAAAACAAATCTTCAGTGTATTTTATAAAATTATGCTCTAATACTTCCATTATCAATACAACCTGTGGATGATTTCATATTCTTGACCAAGTGAGGTACAATCCAACTTCTTTAAACCTCAAAACTTAATTCTAACCTTTATGCAATGGAAATTTTACAAAAGTCACCTGCACCTTCTTAAATAAAGCCTACTGAACATAATCGATTTTCCTTGGGCTTCCCTGGTGCCTCAGTGGTAAAGAATCCACCAGCCAATGCAGGAGACATGGATTCAATCCCTGATCCAGGAAGCCCACATATCTCAGAGCAACTAAGCCCATGCACCACAACTACTGAGCTCATGCTCCAGAGCCTGGGACCTGCAACTATTGAACCCATGGGCCTCAACTACTGAACCCATGGGCCTCAACTACTGAAGCCTGTGTGTCCTAGAGCCTGTACTCTGCAATAAGAGAAGCCACTTCATTGAGATGCCTGCCCACCACAACTAGAGTAGCCCCCGCTCATCACAACTAGAGAAAAGCCTGTGAAGCAACGAAGACTGCTTCACAGTACAGCCCAAATGGGGTCGCACAGAGTCAGACACAACTGATGAGACTTAGCAGCAGCAGCAGCAGCAGCATATTATAAACAAGATTTACGTTGGTGGTTCTGTGGTTTACTCCAGTATAGCTGGTGTCCTGTACAATGATGGAGGTGGCCCCGAGGAAGACAGGTTTTAGAGCTAGAGATATCTATGCTGAAATCTTGTCTCTCCTTTTAACTCGCTGTGCAACCTCTGACAAGCTGCTTAACCTTCCTGAATTTCTGTCCCATCCTATCTATATCTATCTTGGTGAGCTGTTTTAAAGATTAGAGACAATATATGAGAATTTCTTGGTATCATGCCTGCCACAAAGTATGCACATAATGATGAGGGAAGGAAAAAATATTAAGTGTAAAACAGAATTTGCTTTCTTTAAAAATGTCCTTAGTTTGGGGTCACTTATATTTTTCTTATGAAGGATATAGGGGTGCTTGGTATTCAAGAATGATATTCAAAGTTGATACATAATACATTATCATAGGACAAAGCCATCATCTCTCAAAGGATTTCAAAACCCTCCAAAAATCTTCAGTGTGTTTCTATTAGAGTCCTTTAGGCAACTGCAATATTAAATATCTATTAAATGTATACATTATCACAGTATCACAAACTCATTCATATGGAATTATCCTCTTTTATCTATTTGACTATTAACAAGGTGGCTAGCTGCAAAAGAAGTTAGAATGATTTCACGATTCGTAGAGCTGGTGCTTGGTGTGTGATTGCACAGAGGTGAGGGGAGACCTTACTCAGAAGACTTTACATCATCATAAGGCTCCTGCATATCTGACACCAGCCCACAATTTTGCCCAAAGCTTCCCTAGTATCTGCTCTCAAAGTATTTTATGCTTTAATAATACCCTAGTTCTTAGGTAAAATCAATATAAAGTAGCTTAAAAAGATGTCAACAATTCTCATTGATTCTGTTTACTCAGGGTGAGTTCCTGAACTATCTAGCATTAGAATCTTTTGACTCTGCCTTCCAGCATCATGGGGCTTCCCTAGTGGCTCAGTTGGTAAAGAGTCTGCCTGCAATGCAGGAGACTTAGGTTCGATCCCTGGTCAGGAAGATCCCCTGGAGAAGAGAATGGCAACCCACTCCAGTACTCTTGCCTGGAGAATTCCATGGACAGAGAACCTGGCTGGCTACAGTTCATGGGATTGCAAAGAGTCAGACATGACTGTACAACAAACATTCCTTTCCTTTTCCAGCATCATACACCAGTAGTCTTTGCAGCAACTGAAATCCAAAGAGCTCCTTCTGCCCCTAAAGGCAGAGGTGTGCCTTGTCCTCCCGCTGAGTCACTGTTGCTTTCCCCTTCCCTGTGGACCCACCACTGCTGACCTCCAAAGCTGTTCCCTGCTTTTCGGTTGCCACCACTGTCCTTGCTGTGCCATCTGGGCTGCTCTGGCTGTGCCTTGCACCGCTTCTGTCTGTTGTTTTCTCTGTTCAGCTTCTTTCCCTTTTTTCTCCCTCTAGCCTGTCCCTATTCTTAGTTTTCTGAAGTGCCATTGTCAAACTATGGAATCCTATTAAAAATCTAAAGACTACTACTTTGCATTCAGGAGCTGCTGCTATATCTGGTGATTTTGTTCTCCTACTCTCTCTGGATTTTGCATTTTTGCCTGTTGCTCCTGTTGACAGAAGACCTGAAATCTAATCTGCGAATAACTGGGGAATAACTGTATCCTAATCCATCACACTCAACTTATCAGGCAAATGGTCTGTAGCAAACTCATAGCTACAAAAAGGTCAGGAGAAAAATAAAATCATAATCTACTTCCTTTGAAATGGCAGGACTTCTTAATAAGACTATTCTGATATGGATAAAATAGAGGCATTTTGGCTATAAAGGTCAAAGAAGAATAGCAAACACATTATTTCACTGTCAAGTAGGCTACTATAAATAAGTTTGAAAACCTGTTTTGCAGCTCTGTGTGCATTAGACACTTTCAGTTTTTCTTTTTTCTTTTTTTCCTGTGCTACAGGAATACAGAAGAAATCAGAGAAAAGCTATAGGAAGCAGCAAAAACAACAGAGAGAAAACACGTAGAAAAAAATGGAGAGAAAAAAGAATACGTGCAAGAAATTAGATGAAGAAAAAGCAGATAATCTAGGAATATATAGATTAAAAAGTATGAGAAGGAAGATAAGAAGCCAGAGAGAGAAAGCGAAATGGAGAGAGGTTAGGGGAGAAAAACAGTAAGGAAAAAAGAAAACACAAAGGAAAGATTTTTTTTTCTTTTTGCTTTATCAAATTTTCCTTTCCAGTAAATGTTCCGGAATACCACAACTAATGATGGACACCTCTGTAAGTTAATTTGCACTCATCACTGGAATTACCTAGGGGAAATAAAAGGTGGATTGACTCCAGGATAAGGAACAATGAAGAATGTGGGAAAGAAATGAACCACAGGAGCTCAGTAACAATCTTCTCTCTGGGCTCTGAAATGATCTACATCTGGAAAAATGTTGTTCAGTAACAACTCAGCCACACCTCCAGCCTTCCAAGCCACAGGTCTGATCCCATTCACTAAAGCTTTCAGTTGCAGAAATCTTTGATGTGAGCTTTTGTGAATTTTCTGGGACGGAGGGCAAAGGGTCTATGTGCTTTTCACCTGAGCCAGCTGGAGAAAAGACAAAAGATAAGCCTTCTACATTCCATACGGTAATGCGGTCAGCACAGGCTCTGGAGAGAGAAATATTCTCTGGTTTGACTCTTGGACCATTTATAAGACCCTGGACTTTGGATAGTTACATAGCCTCAGTTTCTTCTCTTTAAAAGAGGGAGAGTGATGGGTTCTACCTCCTGACAGTTGGTTTAATTAAATGAGATAATTGATTAAATGAGATAATGTAAAGTGCTTAGCATAATTCACAGCCTATAGTAAGTGCTCGGTGATCACTTTTATTATTATTGAAAGTGTTAGCTGCTCAGTCACATCCAATTCTTTGCGACCCAATGGACTGTAGCCCGCTAGGCTCTTCTGTTCATGGAATTCTCCAGGCAAGAATACTGGAGTGGGTAGCCATTCCCTTCTCCAGGGGATCTTCCCAACTCAGGGATCAAACCTGGGTTTGTAGTGTAGGCAGATTCTTTACCATCTGAGCCACCAGGTGCTGCTTCCTAATTTAAGAAAACATGTTATATCAATTACACAATTCATAAGCTCAGTAATATCCTCAATGACAATAGTACGGGGCTTCCCACGTGGTGTTAGCGCCAATAAAGGAGATGCCAGAGCCAAGGCTTTAAAGCCTGGGTCAGAAAGATCCCCTGGAGGAGGGCATGGCAACCCACTCCTGTATTCTTGCCTGGAGAATCGCACGGACAGAGGAGACTGGTGGCCTACAGTCCATAGGGTAACAAAGAGTTGGACATGACTGAAGTGACTTAGCACGCATGCATGCACTCACACATGCAATGACTATAGTACAAAGATCCTTATTTAAAGATAACTTAAAACTTAGATAGCAAATATTTGACCCTGTCCTTAAAGTCAGATACAGACCTACTCTTGGGTCCATATAAACGATAACACTCTCCCCGGTCTGGGGAAGCACATATAATCAAATGTAGTTGATTTTTACAGCAAACCATTAAAGGGAAGGAAATAATGACTGAACATAGCCTCACAGCATTTGTGGTCAAGTTTTGCTACCAAATAACTAAAGAGATTTGGGGATGTGGGGGTCGTAGATGAGGGCCTATAGACCTACATATTCTATCAAGTGGCCTTTGTTCCTCCTTTACTAGAAGAGCAAAGACCTAGCTCAGGTTATCAGCAACATTTAAAAAACCAAACAAATTTACTTTCATTTGAGAGACAGAAAAGCTGCTGCTGGTGGCTGGGCACTGGCCTGACCCCATTAGGCCCTGGTATTCCTAGAAGCTGGGCCAGCACTCATGGCTAGACTTTGGCCTTCTCCTGCTGGCCATAATCAATTTCACAGCACACCAAGACGAGACAAGATTACTCAGTGACCCTGATGGACTAAGACAAAAACAAAATCCCTCTATAAACATGTCTGAACTCGGAGTGAAATAGTATTGTCCAAAACACAAAAAATGACCAAATGTCACCCCCCTATTCTGCCTAATGTGAGTGGTTGCTACTGTTTTTCCCTCCTTGCTTTGTTATCCCCACTTCCATTAACAGAATAGGTTATTCTGGTGTCCTTTTCTGCAAGATGAATTGGTGCTGTGGCTTATAAAATCATCAGAATGCAATGTCTGTTAGCATGTGACAATTTCTAAGAAGTTGCTTAAAGTAATAAAGCAGAGCCTCTGAAATCACAAAAGTGAGGATCAAAGTACCTAGGATGACCTTCCCGAGATGAACAAATCCATCAAGTTCAGCTAAAAATAATACTTTACCCTACTTTTGCCTTACTCATGCATCCTCATATAATAAAATATTTACTAGGTGCCTATTATGTGGCAGGCATCATAATAGGTATTCTTCTAAAGTGAGAGACACAAAAGTTGTTGAAATAATATTATCTACTTCCAGATGTTCAAGCTGGTTTTAGAAAAGGCAGAGGAACCAGAGATCAAATTGCCAACATCCACTGGATCATGGAAAAAGCAAGAGAGTTCCAGAAAAACATCTATTTCTGCTTTATTGACTATGCCAAAGCCTTTGACTGCGTGGATCACAATAAACTGTGGAAAATTCTGAAAGAGATGGGAATACCAGACCACCTGACCTGCCTCTTGAGAAACCTGTATGCAGGTCAGGAAGCAACAGTTAGAACTAGACATGGAACAGATTGGGTCCAAATAGGAAAAGGAGTACGTCGAGGCTGTATATTGTCACCCTGCTTATTTAACTTATATGCAGAGTACATCATGAGAAATTCTGGGCTGGAAGAAGCACAGCTGGAATCAAGATTGCCAGGAGAAATATCAATAACTTCAGATATGCAGATGACACGATCCTTATGGCAGAAAGTGAAGAGGAACTAAAAAGCCTCTTGATGAAAGTGAAAGTGGAGAGTGAAAAAGTTGGCTTAAAGCTCAACATTCAGAAAACGAAGATCATGGCATCTGGTTCCATCACTTCATGGGAAATAGATAGGGAAACAGTGGAAACAGTATCAGACTTTATTTTTGGGGGCTCCAAAATCACTGCAGATGATGACTGCAGCCATGAAATTAAAAATAGCATATTGAAAAGCAGAGACATTACTTTGCCAACAAAGGTCCGTCTAGTCAAGGCTATGGTTTTTCCAGTGGTCATGCATGTATGGATGTGAGAGTTGGACTGTGAAGAAAGCTAAGCACCGAAGAATTGATGCTTTTGAACTGCAGTGTTGGAAAAGACTCTTGAGAGTCCCTTGGACTGCAAGGAGATCCAACCGGTCCATTCTGAAGGAGATCAGCCCTGGGATTTCTTTGGAGGGAATGATGCTAAAGCTGAAACTCCAGTACTTTGGCCACCTTATGTGAAGAGTTGACTCATTGGAAAAGACTCTGATGCTGGGAGAGACTGGGGGCAAGAGGAGAAGGGGACGACAGAGGATGAGATGGCTGGATGGCATCACCGACTCAATGGACGTGAGTCTGAGTGAACTCCGGGAGTTGGTAATGGACAGGGAGGCCTGGTGTGCTGCAGTTCATGGGGTCGCAAAGAGTCGGACACAACTGAGCGACTGAACTGAACTGAACTGAGACCTAGATAGATGATAGGCACTGTGGTAGATATTTTCCACTTGTAATATCATTTGATACTTCCCAAATATACAGTAATTATTATTATTACCTCTCAGGGTATAAAATCGTGACTAAAGATTACTGTTTCTAGTTTGGATACTAGAAAATCAGGACTTTAGAGATACTAAATTTTTCAATTCAGTTTCCTATTTATTGATTCTTTGTTACTCGTGATAACGATGTCTGAGACTATTGAAACACAAATACCCACAATAAGGTATCTATAATTTTCAATATGACCCCACCCAGAATCCAAAAGAATATGGACTACTTGTATATCAATTTTTACAATGAATCGGATGTATACAGTACATGGAATTTGAATGCTCTACATTTGTGGAGAATGTTTAATTATGACATTCTGATGCCAACTTCCTCTTACAGTGAATTCATAAACATTTTGTAAAACAGAGGCAATGGTTAGGCTTGAAAATAACTGAGAGTCTGTAAAGACTTTTACAGCAAATCTCTTAGTAACATTATTCTATATTGCTTATTTTTTATTACAAAAATAATTGCTTGAATTATTTTCTATTGAACAACTTTTGGTATTTTAAGACATTTCATTAACATACGTCTAAGCATTATTTTCCAGGACAAATGGTCTAGTTAAACTTAACTCACTGGAGATCCTTAGCTTTAGTAACATAGATCTGAATCTTCATATGTTGAGACTAATCAAACCTCCTGTGACTCCCAGAAACCTCATTAAGTGGAGGGAGACTGTTCTTAACTGAGGATCATTGGAATTTATTTTCTTTACTGCTGATATTCAGGGTCATCCAGGCAACACAAAATTCAATATGAGATGCTTTATCCAAATTGATTTCTACTTTTCAAAATAATCCAGAGATCAATCAGCTTTACCTGCCTCTCTAATGACTAAACCATTACTGAGTCTCACCGAGGCAGCAATGCATGCACTTGGCATTCTCATTCTGTTTGCTTCGTCTCAGGAAGCAACATGTGGACTGAACTACTTCTAAACAAATCCTAATAACTCCACCACTTCCATTTAACCATTTAACCATCTGGTTGAATTTCTGTACTTCTTGTGACTTCAACTGAACAAGAATCCTCCTTAAAAGGAGCTCAAATGAATATCTTTGGGAGGGTTAATTTTTAAATAGTAAATTCCCTAAGCATAAAGTCAAATGTATAATACATCCTAAAAGCACTAGTCAAAGATCTAGCTCTAAATTCTAGTTCTAGGACTTACTAGATGGATGACTTAGAACAAATTACCAAGCTTTCTCAGCCTCTTTTACACATCTGTTCAATGGAGACAATGTCTCTTAGGACTCTTTTAAAATCTCAAATATGAAACCCTATGTAAAAGGCTTAGCAAAGGGTCTGGCGTAAGAATCTAAGTGCTCAACAAAGATTAACTTTTATTATTATTATTATTTCATGTATAAATTTCATTTGAGAAAATAACTCTTAGGTACTCCCCTGTCCCAGCAATACTTCAAGATGCTTACTATATTTCAACTAAAGTATTAAGCCTCTTTTTCTCCTACATTGTCATGTGACATTTGATCTTTTTTTGATTTTGCATTTGTAAGGCTATACTGAATTTTACTTTCAAATTATGAAGGCAATACAAGCAAAACATCAAATAACACAGATGTATAAAGAAAAGCTAGCAATCATCTCCTTTCCAGGGTAAGCAATACCAATACACTGGCTTATATGCTTCCACATCTCTCTCTATGCTTACACAAAGATTAAGAGTCATGTATATGTCAACAGTCCAGTATATGCCTCGCCACACTTTTCTCTCACATATCCTCGTGCAAAATGGTATTATATTGGTTCCAGTAAGTTTTAATTTTGTTTTTCACTTGACAAAATTACATGAGCACATTTTAGGTTAAAAGTTAGAGTAACTAACTCATTTGCTCTAACCACTGCATGATAAACCATAGCATAAATACAGCATCATTTACCCAAGTGTTCTATTATTGAAGCAAATTTATATTGTCTCCATTTCTTTTCTTTTTGCCCCTACAATCCATGTGGCAATAAACATCCTTGTTCAAATGTCCTTACACATTGGTGATTTTATTTTTGTATGATATTTTCTAAAAAGTAAGATTTAGCATTTACTGTGTGTCAGGGACTGTTTTAAATGCTTTGCATTTATTATCTCATTTAATCTTAACACTACTTGATGAAGTATTATTATTTCAAGTATTATAAAATTTAGGTAAATAAATTGCTCACAAGCACTGGCTAGTAAGTGTGAATAAGTGATTTTAACCTCAACAGTCTGGCCTCCAAATCCTTGCTCTTAACAGGATGCTTATCCAGAACTTGCCCAATTATTTTCCCCAGAAGTTGCATCCACTATGGTCCTTCCAAGAGAGTTCCTATAAACTGTTTTAAGTTTTCCATTGTATACCACAGAATGGCTTATCTAATGACAGAAATCAACTGGCAGCGTGCTTCTTAGGCGCACAGATCCTATCTTGTCTGTTTCCAAACACAGTTGAGTGCATTCCCTATAGTCTGAAAAGCATTTTACAACAATGATTTAGGTAATCTCAGGAATTGTCTCTCTCTCCTTTGACTCCTCTTAGCAGTTGGGATCAAGAAATGAATATGTATTGCTAGTGAATGGGATGCAGAATATATTAGCTGTCTCTGGTAACAACTTCCAGCTTTACACTTGGGGAAAGCAGACATCGGAAAATTTCCATTTATAGTTTATGCTATTTAAATTCTTTAAAAATCTTCAGTCTTGGGACTTCCCTGGTGGTCCAGTGGTAAAAACTCAGCACCTCTACTGCAGGGGGTAGGGGTTCAATCCCTGGTCAAAAAACTCAGTTTCTGCATGCCTCTAGGTGGGGCCAAAAAATAAATAAAATCTCGTCTTTTAATCTTCAGGGAATGAAGTAATTCTTCCTCCTCCTTTCAAAACCAAAACTCCTCAAACTGATTATAATTAAGAATGGCATATTACTGTTTTTAGATTTCTTGTAAGTTTTATTTACTTTTCTCAAAAGTGTTTGAATATGCAACAGAGTCTTGTGGACTTGAGCAAAGAATATGGCTTTTATTAATCAAGTAAATGAACCAAAGTAAACTCAGCAATCTGTAACTGCTTTTCTTAATAAGAGTATACCTTAAGGCCATGATACTACATTTTGGCTCCTATGGTGAGAAAGAAATAAGAAAAGAAAAATGCTAACACCATCCTGAGATAAGCATCATATTTTAGATAAGGAACAGTCAGAGACACATGGGATGATCATGGACTCCTGGGGAAAAAAACGTACTGTGTGGGTGGCAGTTTGGCAAAGAAAAAGTCTGGGTTTATGCCTCAAGAAAGGCAACTGGAGTGAATGATGGTTGCTCAGTTCGTGTCTGACTCTGCGACCGCCTGGACTGTAGCCCACCAGGCTCCTCTGTCCATGGAATTCTCCAGGCAGAATACTGGAGTGGGTTGCCATTCCTTTCTCCAAAGGCTACTGCAAATGCTCCAAATTGAAAGATCCTAGTGCTGATAACAAACACTTAGCAGCTGCAGAAACACTACTGGTTGAGCAAATGCTGTGGATGACTTAAGACTGAGTTGGCATTATTGCCCCTCTGGAAGCAAGTTGACATTATGCAAGAATGCTTCTGGGAAAAACAGATTGAAATGATTTGGCCTGCAAACCTCTTGCTTTGAGCAAAACCATACCAGTTGGAAAATGAACTCTTGATTAAGAAACAAGAAAAAGAAGTTGAATGGGGTATAGTGCTATTATGGAATTACTTGGTTGTTACAAAAGTTGTCAGCATGTAAAACTGCGTCTGTGGTTGTGGGATTTAGGAAATTTGGATGACAACTTTATGGCTGGGATAAATTCAGGTTAGTGAAGAAGTCAGCTTTGGGAAGAGTGAAAAGTGGTCAGAAGTAGCGAATGTGCACATACTGAGTTAAAACGGCTGAAATTTGTAAATGTTAATATATTCTGCATTAACTCATTTCACACACAGCCCTTTATACTGGAGGGAACACACTGCGAGAAGGTATTCTAACTTGTCCAGGGGCACACAACTAATAGGGCGGTAGCTGGCTTTCAGGATTCACATTTCGCTGGTTTGCCAGCACACCACGCTTCTGAGAGTGTGAAAGGAGCAATGTCAGGGCTAGACTAAAGAGTCCAGAAAGTTCTTCTCTCTACTGGAGCAAGGGCGCCGTCCCTATAGCCTCAGAACCGTGGTAGGTCAGAACCCGCGGGGCTGGGACCACCGTGATGATGGGTAACTCAGAGCCGAGCTGGGGAGTGGAGAAGCCAGGCTCCGCGGTGGCTGAAGTGAGCCAGAGCGGCAGCTAGCCTACCCCGCCAGACTCCATCAGCTCGCCTCGTTCCAGGCTCCGCGCCCCGTTCGCCCCCGGTCCGCTCGCCCCAGGCTGTGTCACTCACTCACGGTCTGGGACACCTTCAGTTCCTGGTTGAGCCACTGGCACAGGATCTCCGACATGGTTAGGCCTGTGCCTCCCACCGCACGCAGGTGCCAGGAACGCGCGGGAAACCTAGCCCGCCTGCCTGCCCGCGTCCTCCGGTTGCCAAGGGCGACCCGTTGCTAAGGAAGCGTATTCAGGCCGGAGCTAGGGGAAAGGCTGGGAGAAGAGGGGTGCCAGAGCTCAGCCCTGGAGGACAGAAAATCGTGGCTTGCCCCCTGCTGGTAGGTAAGACCGAGACGTGCGCAGGGGCGGTGGGCTTCAGCGGGCTTGGGGAAAGCGGTGGAACGCTATTAACACAACAGCCGGGAGATGTTAGCAGGGTTGGTGTGTGGAGGAGGAGAGGCAAGGGAGCCTCTCTAAAGAAAGAATCTTGATTGAAGGGGAATTTTTTTTCTTCCTGTTTGCCTCCTAAAGAAACTTATGGAAGCCCCTGCTCCAGTGACCTCAGTTTTGTCTTTAACTTACAAACTGCCAGTTTTAATTGCTGTATTATATGCAGCCATGAAATTAAAAGACGCTTACTTCTTGGAAGGAAAGTTATGACCAACCTAGATAGCATATTCAAAAGCAGAGATATTACTTTGCCAACAAAAGTCCTCCTAGTCAAGGCTATGGTTTTTCCAGTGGTCATGTATGGATGTGAGAGTTGGACTATGAAGAAAGCTGAGCGCCAAAGAATTGATGCTTTTGAACTGTGGGGTTGGAGAAGACTCTTGAGAGTCCCTTGGACTGCAGGAGATCCAACCAGTCCATTCTAAAGGAGATCAGTCCTGGGTGTTCATTGGAAGGACTGATGCTGAAGCTGAAACTCCAATCCTTTGGCCACCTCATGCAAAGAGTTGACTCATTGGAAAAGACTGGAGGCAGGAGGAGAAGGGGACAAGAGAGGATGAGAGGCTGGATGGCATCACTGACTCGATGGACATGAGTTTGAGTGAACTCCGGGAGTTGGTGATGGACAGGGAGGCCTGGCATGCTGCGATTCATGGGGTCGCAAAGAGGTGGACAGGACTGAGCAACTGAACTGAACTGAACTGATGGGCTACTCAGACAGGGACTGAATAGGGCTTATACAACTTTTAGTCCCAGACCTGGTAGAGGTCCTGACCTGTAGCAAGCTTTCTATACTTTTTATTGGTGGTGGTGACAGAACCAACATTTAGGGTAATTCATATCTTTATATTGTTTCGAGAGGTGAGTGTTTAATGAACTTCTTTTCTGGTCAGTTTTTTTTTTTTTTTTTTTTTTTTCCTTTCAGGTATTATTTTAAATTGTATTTTGGGAAAGACTCTCACCTTGACCAAATCTGAGTCAGAGTCCTCTGAGCCCTCTTCTCCCTGAGGTCCTACCTTGAACTCTGTCCTTGGCTCCTTTGTCAAATTTTGGCAAAAATTCTGCTGGATGAGTTTAGTGAAAATCCTCCACCCTCCATATCTGATCTAGTTCCCTGTCCCTCACCCTTGATACCTGATCATTCTGGCCTGTTTTCAGCAAATATCCTGTCTAGTCAGTTTCGTCTTTAACTCTGATGTTTCTTTGTAGTAGTTTTCCATCCAAAGACCTCAAATGCACTCCTTGGCTGTAAATCCCCACTTTTCCTTATTATATTCAGAATTGAGCCCTATCTCTATCCACTATTGCAAAACCCCATTGCAGTAGTCCCCTCAATAAAGTCTTTCTTATAGTCTTTAGCAACAGTAAGAAACATTCTCCTTTAATAATTTCTAAAAGTTTAGATGGAATAATGGAAAAATTACTTACATATATAATGTGCTTAGTCACTCAGTTGAGTCTGACTCTTTTTGACCCCCATGAACTGTAGCCCACGAAGCTCCTCTGTCCATGGGGATTCTCCAGGCAAGAATACTGGAGTGGGTTGCCATGCCCTTCTCTAGGGGATCTTGCCAACCCAGGGATTGAACCCAGGTCTCCTGCATTGCAGGCAGATTCGTTACTTTCTGAGTCACCAGGGATGCCAGTATATATAATAGTATACATATATATATGTGTGTGTGTGTGTGTGTGTGTGCACATATGTGTGTGTGTCTCACAAAGATAAGTAATTTCCCCCAAAAGCTTGAATTCATCAAATTATTTTAAACTGTAAGAATGATGACAGTAATGTCCTAATAGGTGAAATTCTCTTAAAATTAATCTGAAATTGATCTGTGTGTCCTGATTGGATAAAAGTTAGTACCATTTCTCTGCTGGCTTTACTTAACATTGAAATCTCTCACCCGATGAGAGTTATGCCTGACTCTTTTTGACCCCCATGAACTGTAGCCCACGAAGCTCCTCTGTCCATAATTACAATGGGAATAACTACAATGGGAATTCTGAGGGAGATTTATTGCCAATAGAATTGGAGCCTGATACACTTGATATGCATCATATTAGAGTTATCCAAATTCAAATGGTTGTATTCTAAATAGCCTGTTTAGCTTGGGGGATGTATCTAATAAACCTTTAAACATTAGAAATATGTCATCCCTGAAAATGCTTCTAAAAGATGAATACCTGCCTAGAAATGACCTCCAAGACACTCCTGTGGCTAGTCATCCCAGTTGTACATTTAAACTGAAGACTAGTGTTACACATTAAGAAGTTCCAAGCTTTAATTTCAGTCTGTAGAGCCTGGGGGATAGAAACTATTGTTTTCTAGATTGCTGAGAAAATTGCTTGTGGGGAAGGATGTAAATGAAGGCACATCAAATTCCACAGCTGCACCAGAATAAAATGTCTGACCTCATAAGGTGTCCATCAGTTCAGTTAAGTTCAGTTGCTCAGTCGTGTCTGACTCTTTGTGACCCCATGAATCGCAGTATGCCAGGCCTCCCTGTCCATCACCAACTCCCAGAGTTCACTCAAACTCATGTCCATCGAGTCGGTGATGCCATCCAGCCATCTCATCCTCTGTCGTCTCCTTCTCCTCCTGCCCCCAGTCCCTCCCAAAGCATCAGGGTCTTTTCCAATGAATCAACTCTTCTCATGAGGTGGCCAAAGTATTGGAGTTTCAGCTTCAGCATCAGTCCTTCCAATGAACACCCAGGACTGATCTCCTTTAGGATGCACTGGTTGGATCTCCTGCAGTCTTAGGGACTCTCAAGAGTCTTCTCCAACACCACAGTTCAAAAGCATCAAGTCTTCGGCACTCAGCTTTCTTCACAGTCCAACTCTCACATCCATACATGACCACTGGAAAAACCATAGCCTTGACTAGACGGACCTTTGTTGGCAAAGTGATATCTCTGCTTTTGAATATGCTATCTAGGTTGGTCATAACTTTCCTTCTAAGGAGTAAGCATCTTTTAATTTCGTGGCTGCAATCACCATCTGCAGTGATTTTGGAGCCAAAAAAAATTAAGTCTGATACTCGTTCCACTGTTTCCCCAGCTATTTCCCATGAAGTGATGGAACCAGATGCCATGATCTTCGTTTTCTGAATGTTGAGCTTTAAGCCAACTTTTTCACTCTCCTCTTTCACTTTCATCAAGAGGTTTTTTAGTTCCTTTTCACTTTCTGCCATAAGGGTGGTGTCATCTGCATCTCTGAGGTTATTGATATTTCTCCCGGCAATCTTGATTCCAGCTTGTGCTTCTTCCAGCCCAGCGTTTCTCATGATGTACTCTGCATAGAAGTTAAATAAGCAGGGTGATAATATACAGCCTTGACGTACTCCTTTTCCTATTTGGAACCAGTCTGTTGTTCCATGTCCAGTTCTAATTGTTGCTTCCTGACCTGCATACAGGTTTCTCAGATATATGCTATTATTCCCACATCAGAGCAAATATTTCTGTACCATCTAGAGGAGCTGTTTGTTTATTGCTTATTGTTTTGTTTCAGTTATTTGTAGTGTTTGTCTTTGGAACTCAGCTCCAAACAACATAATTTGCCAATGCAATATTTTGGAAAAGAAGTTTATATACAGAAATTAGATAAATGAAGAAGAGATACAAAATTAAGGCAAAGTTTTTTCTTTTCACCAAAAAAAGCATGTTTCGATTCCTAAAGTATCCAACTTGAAAATGATCTGACATTAAAATATTAATGAAAAAAATTTGATCTATTGTTGAAACACATGCATTTTACTGTGTGTTTTTTCTCGAAATTGCTAGCTTAGTTAGTATTCCAATTTTACCATTCAATCAATTGAATTTCCATTGAAATCCTAACTCTGGATAAGGTTTGTAGCACTGCTTATGTTGTTATTTTTCACTAATATGATTTATGACTTGGTTTCTGCGTGTATAATCCGTTGGGAGAGGAGATGATTTTTAAAAATGGACAATTTCCCATCTGTTCTTGAGATGGCACCCTGATTGTTTTTTAATTGAAAACTTTAGGGTATCTGGAGCTTGCATTTAATTGCAACTATTACAGCCAGTTTAAAACTTAATTTAAAATTTATTTTTAAAGCATTCTTTATAAATCCTTATTTCTCCTTTGTAAATAGTGAAGTATGGATTATAAAGAGTTATTTTGACACCCCAAGTTGGGTTGAAAAGTGCTGCTGTGTACTGAAATGAAATACACCTTATTTTTTTTTTAAAAAAGAAGTGTAGCATTTTTTCAGAATAGAATTTTACACTATCAATAAAGCCCAAGCTTTGAAACCAGACACACCTGGCCCCAGTGAAGAGCTGACTCATTGAAAAAGATCCTGATGCTGGGAAAGATTGAAGGCAGGAGGAGAAGGGGACGACAGAGGACGCGATGGTTGGATGGCATCACTGACTCGATGGACATGAGTTTGAGCAAGCTCCAAGAGGTGGTGAAGGATAGGGAAGCCTGGTGTCGTGCTGCGGTCCATGGGTTGCAAAGAGTCGGACATGACTGAGCGACTGAACAACACCACCTGGCCCCAGATAACTGCTCATGATCTGATGGGCTCTTTGACTTTGGAAAAACTACTAACCCCTGAGGCTCATTTCCTTATCTGTAGAACAAGGGCATTAATATTTGTTTGACAGACTTGTGAGAATTAAATGAGAAATTGCACATATTAATGTCTGGCTTATGGTGGATGCTAAGCATTTCTTTCCTTTTCTCCTAAAGCTATATAAATTTTTCCATTACATGGCTAGTTGGCTTAGTTTTAAATAGTTTGGACATGTTTATAGCATTTCAAGAAGTTTTTGAGACATTTGTTTCCTAAATCTGCTTTGATTTTATTAATGACTAATTCAATGTTTATATATACATAAGTACATACATACTGAAGGATTTTTAGAAAATCTTATGTGGTCTTCTATGTGTGTGTTGCATGCATTTCTTCATTTCTCTCTCATCACCTTAAGATCATTCTCTCATTCCTTCTGCTCAGCCTGTTTTACAATGCCTTTGCTCATTTTATATTAATTAATTCAACAAATATTTTCCCAGTGTCCACAATAAGCAGCCAAGCTAGATTTCCCTGTCCCTTCCCCTCTAGTCACTCTCTGCAACCAGTCAAGCTCATATTCCTTCTCTATTTTGCAACTCAGACACTTCCCATTAATTTAACTAGAGCATCATTTACAGACTGTGCGTTTTGACTTCTTAAAACGCAATTTCTAAGATGGATCTAAACATAATTTCTAAGATGGATCATGCTAGAATTCTTTATAAACGAAACAGTGAAGAATAAAACAGAATAGAAAATATCAGAGGGCATTTCATGAAGGAGGGTTAATGTGAAATGAGGGTGGAAACAAGGGTGGAAACATTTTTGGAGTCACTGTCCTGGAGGATAAAGACCCCACTGGAGGCTATTTACAATACAGCCTGAATGCAAACTTAACTGTGAGCCACAAATTCCCTTTGCACAGCTTGCACACATTTCTTCACTAGATCCCACTTTTCTCATCTCTGCATCTTCTTTTGGCAAAAAAAAAAAAAAAAAAAAAAGAGCAACTTTCTATCTCAGCCAATCCTTAATTGAGGACCCAACTCATCAGTTACCACCTTCACAAAACCTCCTACTCTCTCCATCTCCCTAATTCCTTCTCTCTTCTGAAAGCTCAAAATAAGTGCTTTCCTTTCAACTTCCATCCAAGACACATACCTCTTACCAACTACCCACAGCTTGGCCAACGACTCAGTTTGGCAATATCTTCTACAAGTCTTTCTCAACACATTTTCAAACAAGTATTGATTTAGGTTCATATTATTTGTGTCAAATAGCAGTCATGCTGTTAAAGTTTAATTCTGTTTCAAAATTCTTTAAGTCTTTTCTATTGAAGCAGATATAACCTTTTATTTAATGTGTCATATTTTCCAGGCCCACATGATTTGTCTTATATATCGATTGGCTTTCTTAAGCAAACATTTAAAATTCAATCTTAAAGAGCAATCAGATTTGAAACAAAATCAAATTACAAAGAAAACAACATGAGACAAAAAACTAGGTACCTTACGAGAAAAAGTGAGTGATATGTTCTAAGACTGAGATAAACCTAAGTTCATTTATCAGAATTCTTGCTTTAATTTCTTACATATTGAAGTTTTCAGAAAAGCCAAACCACCCTTTAGTATCTTAAATTTAGGGCTGTGAATTTCTGTTTTACTTTTTCCTTACTCAGAAAAAAGTTAAATATTACTAGAAAACCTTTTTACTTTTGCTGAATGTGATCAAATAAATATACATTTCTCCATATATTTATCCAGTAAATATACATTATACATGCTGCTGCTGCTAGTCACTTTAGTCGTGTCCGACTCTGTGTGACCCCATAGATGGCAGCCCATCAGGCTCCCCCGTCTCTGGGATTCTCCAGGCAAGAACACTGGAGTGGGTTGCCATTTCCTTCTCCAATGCATGAAAGTGAAAAGTGAAAGTGAAGTTGTTCAGTCGTGTCCAACTCTAGTGACCCCATGGACTGCACCCTACCAGGCTCCTCTGTCCATGGGATTTTCTAGGCAAAAGTACTGGAGTGGGGTGCCATTGCCTTCTCTGAAAGAAGACATACAGATGGGCAAAAAGCACATGAAAACATGCTCAACATCACTAAATATTAGAGAAATGTAAATCAAAACTACAATGAGGTATTACCCCACACCAGTCAGAATGGCCATCATTAAAACATCTACAAATAATAATTCTGGAGAGGGTGTGGAGAAAAGGCAACCCTCTTACACTGCTAGTAGGAATGTAAATTGGCCCAATGATTATGGAGAACAGTATGGAGGTTCCTTGAAAAACTAGATATAGATCTAGCATATAATCCAGCTATCCCGTTCCAGGCATATATACAGAGAAAGCCATAATTTGAAAATATAGGCATCCTGTTGTTCATTGGAGTATTGTTGACAGTAGCCAAAACATGGAAGCAACCTAAAAATACATCAACAGGGGAGTGGATATTGATGTGATATATACAATGGAATACTACTCAGCCATAAAAAGAATGAAGTAATGCCATTTGCAGCAACATGAATGGACTTAAGGATTGTCACATTGAGTGAAGTAAGTTGGACAAAGCCAAATGTCATATGATATTGCTTATATGTAGGATCTAAAAAAAATGGTACAAATGAACTAATTTACACAACAGAGGCCAGAGTCAAAGACGTAGAAAACAAACTTATAGCTGACAGTGGGGAAAAGAAGGGAAGAATAATTTGAAGATTGGGATTGACATATATACACTGCTGCTGCTGCTGCTAAGTTGCTTCAGTCGTGTCTGACTCTATGCAACCCCATAGATGGCAGCCCACCAGGCTCCCCCGTCCCTGGGATTCTCCAGGCAAGAACACTGGAGTGCGTTTCCATTTCTTTCTCCAATGCATGAAAATGAAGTGTCAAAGTGAAGTTGCTCAGTCGTATCTGACTCTTAGCGACCCCATGGACTGCAGCCTACCAGGCTCCTCCATCCGTGGGATTTTCCAGGTAAGAGTACTGGGGTGGGTTGCCATTGCCTTCTCCAATATATATATATATATATACACTACTATATATAAAATAGATGACTAATAAGGACCTACTGTGGGTTTCCCTGGTGGCTCAGAGGTAAAGAATCCGCTTGCCAATGCAGGAGACACAGATTTCATCCCTGGGTCAGGAACATCCCTGGAGGAGGAAATGGCAACCCACTCCAGTATTCTTACCTGGGAGATGTCATGGACAGAGGAGCCTAGTGGGCTACAGTCCATGGACCTGTGAAGAGTCAGACACAACTTAGTGACTAGAACAACAGCAACACAAAGGACCTACTGTATAGCACAGGGGACTCGACTCTATATTCTGTAATGAGCCATATGGGACATGAATCCAAAAAATGTAGCTATATGGATAACTGACTCACTTTGCTGTACACCTGAAAGTAACACAACATTGTCAATCAACTATACTCCAATAAAATTATATATACACAAATATATTTAATCTTATTTGTCATACCCCTAATAATAAAAGCAAAAACTGGCAGAACTAAAGGGAAATCAAAATTATATAAAATTAAAATGAAAAGTATATACAATTATAGTTGAGACTTTAAAACTTTACCCTTAACAATTGATGAAGCAGAAAAAATTTTCTTTAAGTATATAGAAACCTTGAAAAACACCATATCAATCAAATTAATATAACTGATATTTATAAAACAATTTGAAAGGAAGCATTCATTGAAGGCTGATTACATAGTAATACAACTAGAAATAGGGGTGGTATAGATTAGGTTGACTCTAATGACTTCAAAAATCACATGGAGAAAATTACTTTTAGTTTTTCTTCCCACTGTGAATCTATATTGTCATCATGATGCATTAGGTTCTCTACAGTTGAGCTCTCATTGTTTTTTCAAACTACATCTAATCACATTTTTTATTGGTACCTTTTCAAATAAGTTATCAAGAATTTCATAATCATTTTCCTAGATTACTAGAGAAAAGTTTATTGAATTATTTAATATTTTTATATCAAAGGAAATAGTGATGTTAATTCTATAGGAAATATGGGATTTTCAATAGAATATAGAAGGAAAGAAATATGATAGCAGAATTTCAGTCATATGTGCACTTCACAAAATAAAATATAACTATATTATAGTTACTTCCCTATTAATTATTTGTTTATTTTTATCTTGTTTTATCTTTGTTTGCTTTTGGTTTTGTGGAGGGAACTTATCTGAATTGACAGAGAAATAACATAAAACTAAATTTCTTTGTAATGGTTTATAAAACCAGAATGACAATTCCCTTTCATTTAGCAAGAATGAAGGAAGGATGTGTGATCTATGCTCCAAGTGTGATTGCAATTTCCAGACTCTTGCATGAGAAACGCTGGGCTGGAAGAAGCACAAGCTGGAATCAAGATTGCTGGGAGAAATATCAATAACCTCAGATATGCAGATGACACCACCCTTATGGCAGAAAGTGAAGAGGAACTCAAAAGCCTCTTGATGAAAGTGAAAGAGGAGAGTGAAAAAGTTGGCTTAAAGCTCAACATTCAGAAAACGAAGATCATAGCATCTGGTCCCATCACTTCATGGGAAATAGATGTGGAAACAGTGGAAACAGTGTCAGACTTTATTTTTTTGGGCTCCCAAATCACTGCAGATGGTGATTGAAGCCATGAAATTAAAAGACACTTACTCCTTGGAAGGAAAGTTATGACAAACCTAGAAAGCATATTAAAAAGCAGAGATATCATTTTGCCAACAAAGGTCCGTCTAGTCAAGGCTATGGTTTTTCCTGTGGTCATGTATGGATGTGAGAGTTGGACTGTGAAGAAAGCTGAGCACCGAAGAATTGATGCTTCTGAACTGTGGTGTTGGAGAAGACTCTTGAGAGTCCCTTGGACTGCAAGGAGATCCAACCAGTACATTCTAAAGGAGATAGGTCCCCGGTGTTCTTTGGAAGGAATGATGCTAAAGCTGAAACTCCAGTACTTTGGCCACCTTATGTGAAGAGTTGACTCATTGGAAAAGACTCTGATGCTGAGAGGGATTGAGGGCAGGAGGAGAAGGGGACGACAGAGGATGAGATGGCTGGATGGCATCACCGACTCGATGGACGTGAGCTTGAGTGAACTCCGGGAGTTGGTGATGGACAGGGAGGCCTGGCTGCTGCAATTGATGAGGTTGCAAAGAGTGGACATGACTGAGCAACTGAACTGAACTGAATATTTTAAAAGCATATTTGGAAAACAATGTAATGTTGCCAATTTTCTTTTTTGTTTTTTTCAAGTAAGAACCTAAATACAAATACTGCATCTTTTCTGGCCATTATTTCACATGAGAAAGAATATTTTACAAAAAAGAAATAGAAATCAGAAAATTTGAGAATGAAGAACCATACTTTAAATTGAATAGACTTTATGAAAATCCCACAGTATGTCATCAGAGACTTGTGAATGTCTTTATAATTTGGACCTACTGTTGCCAAAACTCTGTTCCAGAACCTGACACTTAGGTACCTCTTGAACATGGATCCCTAATCTCCATGGTGTTTGCAACCTTTCCACGTTGGAATGTTCAAGACCTGTGAGATGGGGTGTGTGTGTGTACACGTTAATGGAAAATTATCTGTGGATACTTTTTTCAAGCCTTAGCCCGTTTCTTTTTGTTTTTTCTTTTTGGAGTATTAAGTATCTTTCTATGTCTTCCAAAAGAATAAATACAGGGTTAAATGTTAGGTGGGAGATATTTTTAAGGCTACCTGAAGACTACAAGGTTTCATAGAATTTGAAGGTCTTCTATAGAGTTTATTGACACCACAGCCACAAACTCTGCTGGAGAATTCCGCATTGTAGGAGACAATTGCCTATAGCAAGTCAAATCCCCAAGGAGAAAACAATGGCTTTCAGATTATGCACCCCTTGGGAGACAACTGAATTCTTATAGTACTAAACTGAAGGCTAAATCATGCTATTTTGAATTGCATCAGGAAGTCCAATCCTAAGTAAGACCTGTACTTGCTCTGGCTACTAGCAATTTCCGTGCCATATTCTTACGTATGTGTTCTAAGCATGTGATTAAACTGTCAAATCCTCCAGAAGTCTGAGAACTCTGGCAAGAGTCAGACCAAAGGGATCCAGACATTTAAATGAAGCATGAAATTAACTTCAATTTTCTTACTTTAGTTATCATCTATGGTATTTCAGCGAGTTAATACAAGGTCTTCAAAAACTTTATTTATTCCAAACCACTTATCGGTGAGGAAGTCAATAGTGATGAAATTATAATGCAAATGCATCCATATTTGTTAAGCAATTGATTTTTTATGCCTAATTAGTTTCTGAAAAGTGGAACTCAGTGTTCAAGTACTTAATTTGATATATCTACCAGATGGATCTCTTTTATATTAAATTCCTACTGGTTACCAAATAATAGCTATTAAAGATACTTAGGGTATCTCCAAAGACAAAGCAGGATTTTAACAGCATCAGGAAATTAATGATTGTAATGTATGCTAGAAATGTGATGAAGTGGTGACCAATAATTATATTAAGTTCCACTGCTTTGAAAATAGCATTATTTCATTAGTCAAGGTTGAATTTTTATTCTGACACGAGGTTCATGAGGACAAGTCTAGTGCATATGAATTTAAGTAATTTGGCAGTCAAAATGGAGATATTCTGTATCAGAAAGTCACATCCAAAGAATGGATTCTATCTTTGATTCTTCATGCTAGCTCCTAGCAATTTCCATATTATATTCTTGGATATGTGTTTACATACATATATATATTTATATATGTGTGTATAAAACCTTGCATAAAAAGTGGAAAGATAAGAAAACACTGTGCTTATTTCTAGTACAGGTTGAAAATGCATTAGTATCTGGAAGCAAAGAATAGACTGAAATTATGTAAAAAGATTGTGAAAATATAAGTTCAATGTTCCATCATATAACTCTAAAAACTGCTTTTATTTGAGTATTTGAAATTTTTAGAAATCAGGAGCCCTCTATTAACCCAAAGGCCATTGGAAACTTGAGGGATCACATCTTATATCTTATACCACTTACACTGTAGGTTTATGTGAATGTCTTGAAAGAGATTAGCAGAAAACAAGATTCAGGAAGTTGTTGATGAGCTGAATATAATGAAAGGGGTATTAAACCTGGAAATGGAAGGCAGAACTAATGAAAGAAAGAAGGAAAAGTACAGACAAACTTTTATCCCTTGCAAGGTTTACATAAGATTAAGTCTGGGGTCAAGAGATGCTATATAAGGGGAAAATCAAACAAATTCTGAATAAAATATAATATTGTGCTTAGTTGCTCAGTTGTGTCCAACTCCCTGTGGCCGCATGGACTGTAGCCCACCAGGCTCCTCTGTCTATGGAACTTTCCAGCCAAGAATACTGGAGCTGGTTGCCATTTCCTCCTCCAGGGGATCGTCCCAACCCAAGAGATGCAAGAACTTGCATCTCTTGCATCTCCTGCATTGGCAGGCAGATTCTTTACCACTAGCACAATCTAGGAAGCCCAAAATATAATATTGGGACTCCCAGAATTGGTATCCACTTTGAACAATCATGAATGACAGCATGATGTGAGGGGAAGGTAGCCAAAAGAACCTTCTGTTAGGGAATAGGCAGAAAAACTCAAGGATGAATGATGTAATATATGTCTTTCTCGTTATAGACAAGTTTGCAACATGCGGCAAGAGAGGGAAAAGTCAAGAACCGAATGGAGAAAAAGCTGTTTTTTTAAAATTAACCCAATTACAATTTGATGTTGACTTGGTATTTTTCTCAGATGACTCATGTTATGGAAATAGCTAATGAGGGAGAAGGCCAAAGATGAAAAATCTGATATGGTGATTTTCTTTCACTAAAAATATCAATCATGTAATTATTATCAACAAAAAATGCTAAGTAATTGAATTTTTTATGTAATATGAATCCTTGCAACTCTTCACTGTTTCTTTGTGAATGTACCAACTGACCATGCATTCCTCTCCAAACTTACAAACTTATTGGCAACACAGAACCCAGAGATAAGTTTAACCAAATTTAGCATTCCAAAGCTTCTGCAAAATGGAAGAACAGAATCTGAATCCTTGACATAAATTCAGTTGCCTCAGAGTACTCCCTCACGGCTAAAAGATTTCACCTACCACCTCAGAGAAATGCTGAGAAAACTAACTTGATTTTTGAATATTTTTCATCTTTCAGAGATTTGGTGATACAGGCAAAGTCATCCAAAAACAAACAAATGGACAACCAAAAAACTCCCAAGCTTTAGGACAATTGTATGTATCAGACTTTCATTTATACAACCTGTGTGGTGCTAGAACCGAAATAAAAAAATAACATAAAAACACATGAAAGGCACTAAAACATGATATAATCCAACTATAGGACATTTTGGAACAGGCAAAACTATGGAGACAGTATAAAGATCAGTGGTTGCCAGGGTTTGAGGGGAGGGAAAGATGAATAAGTGGAGCACAGAGGATTTTGGAGGCAGTGAAAATACTGATACTATGATGGTGGATACACAACATTATGCATTTA
Source organism: Bos indicus (assembly GCF_029378745.1). Taxonomy (NCBI): domain Eukaryota; kingdom Metazoa; phylum Chordata; class Mammalia; order Artiodactyla; family Bovidae; genus Bos; species Bos indicus. The sequence continues at coordinate 38,517,247 of NC_091779.1, forward strand.
TCAAAACTCCTTCTCAGGTGGCGCTAGGGTAAAGAACCCACCTGTGCATGCAGGAGACTACAGAGATTCAGTTTTGATCCCTGGTTAGGGAAGATCCCCTGGACGAGGAAATGGCACTCCAGTCCAGTATTCTTGCATGGAAAATTCCATGGGCAGAGGAACTTGGTGGGTTACAGTCCATGGGGCCTCAAAGAGTCAGACATGAGTGAGTGCGAGACTGAGCAGATGTGAGAACAGAGACAATACAATGCAAAAAATGAACCCTAATGTAAACTAGGAACTGTGGGTGATTAAAAACAAACAAAACCACAAACAAAATAAACTCTTTTCCCACAAAATATGTACTTGGAAAGTAACCAGTCCATGTCCACATGCTTTGTTGCTCAGTTGTGTCTGACTCTTTGCGACCCCATGTACTGTAGCCTGCCAGGCTCCTCTGTCCATGGGGATTTTCCAGGCAAAAATACTGGAGTGGGTTGCCATGCCCTCCTCCAGGGGATCTTCCCAATCAAGGGATCGAATCCAGGTCTTCTGCATTGCAGATGGAGTCTTTACCATCTGAGCCAATCAATGCATCGGAAACAAAATCACAACACAAATTACAAAATATTTGAAACGGAGTAGCACTTAAAGAACTACATATAAAAAACTATAGGATGTAACTAAAATAATATTTACCAGAAAATTTGTTGCCTAAAATAAATATCTTAGAAAATATAAAGTTTGGAAATCAATGAGTCTAGGCCTTTCTCAAGAAATTGGAGATTAGAAATAAGTTATTTTTTAAAAAAAGAACAAACTAATGTGATAGGATAAAAATTATTTTTTAAAATAGATTTGATCAAATCAGAAGTGTGCATATCTATAAAAAGGTCTCTGTGACTGTGAATTATTATAGTTATTTAAGTGTAAGGAGGTAATGGAAACATATTTGATCTACTTAAGATCTAGAGATCTGTTTTCCAGTTCTTTTCATAGAAAAGACTAGATATTGTTTCATTTATGGTTCACTTTGCTCTTCTGGACCTTAATTATTTAATTAATATGAAATGAAGAATTTTGAGAAAAAGTCACGCCTAGCTCTTCTGGGATTCTGCTTTTCCAGGACCTTTGTGGAGGCAATACTCTGCCTAATATAATATTCAGTATATATAGTGTTGTTATCATGTGAACCACTAGTGTCTGCTCGGGAGCCTGGAAACAGAAACAGTGAGTTATGTTACGCAGTACACAACATTCTTATTATGGCCAGTAGTAGCAGTGGTTGTGGTGGTAATGGTAGCAGTGCAAAATTTATAGTAAAGATGACTCGCTGGCTACTATTATTTCCTTTGTGTGGTCACAATTAGTTCATAACTAAATTCTCAGCACTAACATCAAACTCTCCCCTCTTTACAACATTTTCAGTAAAATGTAAAAGTCTCTTCCAAGACACGTTATATTAATAGAAGTTCCAAATTGCTCCTACGTGCTCCGAGGACAAAGTGACTGTCAATTGTCTTGTTAAATCAGTGTCATGTTCACTTACTTAAGGAGATTCTGATCTGAAAAAATAATAAGGCAGGCTGTTTCATTTCTCTTACAAGAAGAATAAACATTTTTTTCAAAGTTAGAGAAAATTTCACAGTGCTTTTTTGCTCACAATGTAGAGAATCTTCCTTCACTATTTCTTGCTCCTTCCCTTTTGCCATGCTGTAAAAAGGATGAATTGGCAGTTGGGAACAGGACACCAGGGAACCTACTTTTTCTCCCCTCCGTTCTCTTGTAAACCAATGTCTGTTCTCTGTAAACCAGTGGTTCTCAAAGTGTGGTCAGAGACCCTTGCAGGGCATCAGAATGATTTTCCTAGTAATTCTAAGTAAGACGTTACTTTCCTCTTTCCTGTTCTTTCTCCCATGGGTGTACAGTGGAGTCTTCCTTAGCTGTATGACATGCAATGTGGTGTCCCAAGTGCTGCAGTGGTGAAGAATCCGCCTGCCAATTCAGGAGAGCTGGGCTCAATCCCTGGGTCTGGAAGATCCCTTGGATTAGGAAATGACAAACAGCTCCACTAGTCTTGCCTGGGAAATTCCATAGTCAGAGGAGCTTGGCAAGCTACAATCCGTGGGGCCGAAAAGAGTCAGACACGTCTGAGCAACTGAGCACATGACAAGTGATGTCACAACAGTCTGAATATGGAAGCAGACGGGAGAATATTGCTTTCTTCTATCAAACTAGAGGTTAAAAACATTTACATAAATACAAAATAATGCCATTCTTCCTATAAAATATTTCTGGTTTTGATCACATATTTTTCATAAACATTATTTTTGTTAATATGTCAAGGGTTTTGTTATATATTAATGTATTATACATAATTTTAATGTATTTATTTATATTCTTATATAAATAATTATGCTTCAATTAAACTAATATAATTTATGTATATATTTATTATATATAATGCATTTAATATATTTTGAGGCATGTTCATAACTAATGTATATTATGTGAATACTTTAAATTTGCATTTTAATTTCAAAGGTAGTAAATATTGATAGATACTAATCCACATGAGCAAAACTTCTTTATAAAGTTGAAGAGTTCCTGAGATCAAAAATTTGACAACTACTGCAGTAAGTATTTCCTTTGGTAGCAAAGAGGAAAAATAGAAAGCAAATGAATCTAAAATCCAGAGAAAAGGACGAGAGGCACTTAAATGCTCAACTAACCCCAAAGAAGAAGATAAAGCACTTGGAAAATCTCCCCCAACCTCCATAATGGTTTAGACTCAATGTAAGTAACAAATAAGCTCTTTAATTCAAAATCATGTATGAAGGACTTCCCTGGTGGTCCAGTGGTTAAGACTCCACACTTCCACTGCAAGGGGCATGGGTTTGGGGAACTAGGATCCCACATGCCAGGTGGATGAAACAACACTGAATATTCATTAGAACGACTGATACTGAAACTCCAATACTTTGGCCACCTGAGGCAAAGAGTCGACTCATTTGAAAGGACCCTGATGCTGGGAAAGATAGAGGGCAGGAAAAGAAGGGGACAACAGAGGATGAGATGGTTGGATGGCATCACCGACTCAGTGGACATGAGTTTGAGCAAACTCCGGGAGATGGTAAAGGACATGGAAACCTGTTGTGCTGCAGTCCATGGGGTCACAAAGAGTCAGACTGAGTGACTGAACAACAACAATAACATTAGCCTGGGGTGAATAAAATGAAGGGAGAGTTAAGTAAGGATAAATGGTAAAGTGATCAAGCTAGACTCTAGATTTTCAATGCCGTATAATGTATTCTTACTGCTTATCTTAAAAGATGATATTTGCTTAGTGCCCCATGCATCTATGTATCTTAAATGTCTGGGTTGTCATATATGTGGTATCTGTGTATATGGTTTAAAGATTACTGTTCAAAACATGCTGCCCTGTCCTTCAGTCCTGGATGGAATGGTAGTATAGGTTCAGAGCAGGCATCTGCAGTCAGGCTTGGGAGGTTGAATCCTAGTCTTTCAAGTTACTTAATTTCCTTGTCTATAATATGGGGTTAATAACAACAGCAGCTCTGCCATGGGGTTGCTGTCATAATGATAATATTTGTGACTACTTGATAAATGTTTAGCACAGTGCCTGGACCACAGTGGGTTCCCTATACTTGTTGGGTTAGCAAGTAAGTGAAACCAGAGCTGGCCAGGTTAAATGCCAGGAAAAAGCAAGGGCCTAGGCTGTGAAGCAAACATAACATGACGTGGGGGGTGGGGGTCGGGGTGGCCGGGAAGGGAAGGATGGGCGGCGGTGCAGATCAGAATGAGTTGCTAAGTAGGGAAAACAGACAGCAGCCTCTGGGGTTAGAATGATTGGGTGTGGACAGACCCAACAGCAAGTCATCAAAGCCCAAGGAACAAAAGAGGCTTTACATGACAGAGATATGCTCAGTTGTTTCAGTCGTGCCTGTCTCTTTGTGACTCTACAGACTGTAGCCTGTCAGACTCCTCTGTCCGTGGGATTCTCCTGGCAAGAATACTGGAGTGGGTTGCCATCCTCTCCTCCAGGGGATCTCCCTGACCCAGGGATGTAACCCAAGTCTCCTGTGTCTCCAGCCTTGCAGATGGATTCTTTGCCACTGAGCCACTGGGGAAGCCCAAATAAGAGGGAAGGGACTGAGGGAAAAAACTGTTGCTCCCAATATACTCTCATGAGAAATGTTTCACAGAGATTGAGCTTGGTGTGAAGGACTGCAGGGGAAGAGACACAACCCTCTGAACCCAAACATCTAGTCTTCCAATTGTAAAAAATTGCCACCACTTCTTGATGGCATTATATTCAAATCATGCACATCACACCATTTTCTGTTACTATATCATTTCCAAATTCTGTCCTAATGTGCTGAAAAATGTATTTGAAATATTCTGAAGTCCAAAGAAGAGACTTTTTAAAAAGTCATGCCACATTTCTTTTCCAGGGAAATTTTAATTAAATTTGAAAAAAGAAAACTTTAATTTACTCTGGCATTTATATTAATCCATTCTAATTTCATTAAGTAATCCAAATGCTTTTGAAAACACCCTTATTGTTTAATACAATAGTTAAATTTTAATTAAGTGTGCTATTTATTTAACTACTCTTGTTCAAAAATAGGGTCTTGCCAACATATATTAAATGTATAATTCTCAGTTTGGCGCATATAGTTATTTACATATCGTTTCAAACAACAACTTGTAACCACTGTGTATTCAGAAATAAATAATGGACTTCATATTTTAACACCAGACACAATTTAGTTTCCTATAATTAAAAATGTCACAATAGCTAAACTCCAGATTTGCAATGGAAATTCTTTTGTTTCTGTGAAACTTTAGATAGTTGGGGTAGGAGGAATTATTCTCCAAGCACAAAGTGCCTATCGCTTTTCCACTCAAATACAAGGTCAAGTCACCATGTTGTAGCCACGCATTCCGGGAAACAAAATTCACTCAGAAGGACAATGCAGATAGTGCAGTGCAGTTTATTACACCGTCAGGCCCAAGGCAGAGTCTCCTCTTAGCCAAGGACCTGGACCAGTTTTTTTTTTTTTTTAATTTAAATTTATTTATTTTAATTAGAGGCTTGTGAAAACCTTATACACGCTAAGTATACGTGCCCAAACCCACCTACTCAAATTCTTTGCAACTAGTCTGAACAAAGGAAAAGAAAGATACAATCAAAGTTAGCCCATGATTAGTATGCCTTAAACCCATGATTTGTATGCCTTAAGAATAGGTAGTTAACAGTGGACAATTATCAATAGGCCTGTGGTCATACCCCAATAAGCATAATAGAATTTATGATTCTATTCAGTTACACTGATAATTAGTGTATTCTTTTAGGCGATGGGAGAGCCTAGGTACGAGCCCTGAGACTCTTCCATCCAGGGAGTCTGGTTTTCCAGTTGGTATGTCATTTTCATAGATACTGGGCATATCGCTCAAAGTCCATAGTCTGGCCCAAGATGAAGTCCTGATTTCAAGATGGAGCTTGTTCTGTCTGTTTCCTCCTGCAACCATCTTTAAGCTTATCATGTAACTCCAGAATAGCAGTGGTAAACTTTTAGAGAAAGATTAAATTTCTAGTATGCACACTTCCAGTAGTAAGGATCCTGTAAATGTACAGGTAATGATTATAATGGGCACTCTTTTTCTAGGAACAAAGTGGAGGAGCATGGTCTTTCAGAAGTTTCAAGACAAGTTCTTCTCAGTGGTATTATATGAAGAAATGCTGAGGCTTTGTATGCAATACTAGGAAGTGGCTTGTCTTCCTTCTATTCCTCTTTAAGAACAATGTGAAATAAATATCCTATATTAATGCATATATGTGGAATATGAAAATACTTAGTATAGATGATCTTATTTACAAAGGGAAATAGAGACACAAATGTAGAGAACAAACGTATGGATACCAAAGGGAGAAGGGTGGGGTCGGATGAATTGGGAGATGAGGACTGGCAAATATGCACTATTAATACTATGTATAAAAGATAACTAATAACCTACTGTTTGGGTAGGGAACTCTACTCAGTGCTCTGTGGTGATCTAAATGGGAAGGAAATTCAGGAGAAAGGAGGTGTATACATAGAGCCAATTCACTTTGCTGTACAATAGAAACTAACACAATATTGTAAAGCAACTAAACTCCAATGAAAATTAAAATAAATAAATAAAACAATTGTGTCCCTGTTCAGGAATTCAAAAACCCCAAACTGTCTTTGTCCAACAATTAAATATTGTTCAACAATTAAATTTTGAAAGTAGACTATAAAGAACAGTAGGAAAAGTTAAATATGTATATTTGTTTTTGTTGGGAGATTCATTTGAATTGAATACTTGTACTTTTAAAGTGACATCTCTGCTGAGAATTTGTGAAGTATTTTGTATGTGTAAATTTTTCAGCAACCTCTGGATTGAAACATAAGAAATGCAAGAATTATGTGGGTTATGGGCATGCCCCTGATTCTTTTAAGAGAAAACTTTTCTAGAGAGTTCAATAATGAATTTGTAACATCTGAGGATAGTTAGTTTCTTTTTTAAAAGAATCTTTGAAAAAGGTTTCTGGGGTGAATAAGTCTTTTCCATCTCCTTCTATCCATTGGTTGCTCTTTTACTTGTCTCCTCGCCTTGCCTGAGGGGTATTCATTCATTTATTCAACAAACATTTTATAGGGTGCCTAATCTATGGCTCTGTTTTGGGACTGGTTGACAGTATTGAACTTTACCTAGGCCTGGAAAATAGGATTCCCCCTGACAATAGTGAGGATCATTGAGAAGATTTGCATGTATGCAGTGAGACCTAAAGAGTAAAATTCTTGTCTTCAGGTTCAGAAGCAGTGAAACCCAAAAGTGAGTTCCTCTGCTGAGTTTATGATTAACTTCTCTATCCAAAACATTATTTCCTTTCTTGTCGCATTCCTATTCCCCTCAAGATTGACAAATATCAAAGAAAAGAGGGGATAGAAATTGAGAAGGGCCCCATGGAGCCTTCCTAGGACACAATACCTTTGTGTCTTACATTTCACGTTTGTAGAAAGAAGTATTAGTCTCCTAAGCCTTACTTGACTTCCAAAGATCAGACTTAAGCAGTTACTAATTAGGGAAGTGAGGAAATGCAGAAACAATAGACAAGCAGTCAAGCCAGGAAAGAAATGATTGATTAAGCAATAGTTCGGCAGTAGAACTTCCCTAATGGCTCAGACGGTAAAGAATCTGCCTGCAATGTCAGAGACCTGAGTTCGATCCCTGGGTTGGGAAGATCCCCTGGAGAAGGGAATGGCAACGCACTCCAGTATTCTTGCCTGGAGAATCCCATGGACAGAGGAACCTGGCAGGCTACAATCCATGGGGTCACAAAGAGTCAGACACAACTGAGCATTAACACACAGCAATAAAACAGAATCCTAATTCCTCAAGGGGTATATGAAAGATGTCTGACCCAATCTTTGAGTTGCTCTGCAGAAACTAAGATCCTTCCCCACCACCACCCAGGTGGAGGATGGTGACTACATGTTGACCATAAGTATGTAGACTCCAGATTGGAACCAGATGTTTGATGATTAAGATTCCTGAAATATCACCCTGTTACCTCTTAACCTCACCACCAGCCAATCAGAAGTCCACCAACTGCAACCCTCATCCAAAATGTTGCCTATAAAAAGCCTTTCCTAAAAGTCACTGGGAAGTTCAGGTGTTTGAGCTTGACCTTCCCATTCCTCTTTGCTTGATGTCTTGAAATAAACACTGTAACTTCCTTCGTCACAACCATGTCAATAGACTGGCTCTTCTGAGTGGGGGGCAAGCAGACCCAAGTTTGGTTCAGTAACAGTAGTTCAAAGCCAAGGCTTTTGACTTGCAAGGGTCTACTATATATATATATATATATACATGTATATATATATATACACACACACATATATACATATATGTATATACATATATATACATTTATTTTATATGCACACACATGCATATGTATATATACACACATGTATACATATGCAATTCAGTTCAGTTTAGTCACACAGGTATGTCCGACTCTTTGCAACCCCATGGACTGCAGCATGCATCTTCCCTGTCTATCACCAACTCCCAGACCTTGCTCAAACTCATGTCTGTTGAGTCAGTGATGCCATCCAACCGTCTCATCCTCTGTTGTCCCCTTCTCCTCCTGCCTTCAATCTTTCCCAGCATCAAGGTCTTTTTCAATGCATCAGTTTTTCACATCAGGTAGCCAAAGTATTGGAACTTCAGCTTCAGCACCAGTCCTTCCAATGAATATTCAGGATTGATTTCCTTTAGGATTGACTGGTTTGATCTCCTTGCAGTCCAATGGACTCTCAAGAATCTTGTCCAACACCACAGTTCAAAAGCATCAATTCTTCAGTGTTCAGCTTTCTTTATGGTCCAATACATACGCAATATATGAGTATATATATGTATATGCATATATATATACATGTGCACATATGTATGTATATGGCTTTCCTGGTGGCTCAGATGGTAAAGAATCAACCTGCTATGCAGGAAATCTGGGTTCAATCCCTGGGTTGGGAAGATCCCCTGGAAAAGGGAATGGCTATCCACTCCAATATTCTTGCCTGGAGAATTCCATGGACAAAGGAGCCTGGTGAGCTACAGTCCATGGAGTCACAAAGAGTTGAACACAACTGAGCAAATAACACACACACGTGTATATATATACTTATGCATATATGTGTGTATATATGTATAATGTGTACATATGTGTGTGTGTGTGTAGCTTCCCTAGTGGCTCAGACAGTAAACAATCCACCTGCCATGCAGGAGACCCCAGTTTGATTCCTGGGTTGGGAAGATCCCCTGGAGGAGGGCATAGCAACCCACTCCAGTATTCTTGCCTGGAGAATCCCCATGGACAAAGGAGCCTGGTGAACTATAGTCCATGGGGTCATGAAGAATCGGACATGATAGAGCAACTAAGCACAGAACACATATATGTGTATGTGTGTGAGTATATATATATATGTGTGTGTGTGTGTGTGTGTGTGTGTTTATATCTCAGATCCTTGCAAGTCAAAAGTCTTGACTTTGAACTACATATAGATATATGTGCAATATTGTACCTTGGCCACAGATAGTAGATTGGAAAGAAGATAGGTGAGATGCCAGACAATCTTGCCACTACAGACCAGAAAGAGGCCTTCCTAGCTTGGTGGCTTAAAGGGGATGAATAAGGGAACACAAGCAGGATAGTCCCGGTATCCTGCCCCTCTTTCTCATGCCTGGGGTTGAGTCACTGTGTGTGAGTAAGGTAAATGATAAAATTGTTGCATGGGTTTGGGAATTTGTGATCTGAAAGTATCTCACTTCTTTTGTGAGGCCCACAAAAATTCCAAACTTCTCAGAGTTAGCCTCCTTCTACTCCAATCTGTTCCCTCACACCCAAGCATGCTGCAGCAGCCATAGAAGAAAAATGGAAGCATAAAATGTCCAGGAAGAGAGTGTTGAGACCCTACCTACAATATACACAGCCCAAAAAAGAGCAGAAAAATGAACAAAATTTCTCCCCAACTTCTGTGAGTTGGAAGGAGGTGGCTGAGCGTGAGCTGCAGTGGGGAGTGGTCTCCTGAAGTTGAGGAAAACACAGTTCTTCTCAGACTGGTTCCTGGAGAGCAGAAGGGAAGGAGCTGTTACAGCATATGTACTGAGACTCACTGGAGGAGACCAGCTGAGACAGATGCTGATGAGCATGCACCAGAAACCTCACTCCCAGTGATAGCAGGAAAGCACATGCATGACAGCAGAGGAGTCATTTATGGGAGAAGAGGGCCAAAGGGGACTAAAGGAGGCTGACCTGACTTCACTGAGTTTATACCTGAAATAATAGAGGCAAAATCTATTTGAATTGACCAGACTAGGTTTTCTATGAAATACAGTCTTAGAGGTCAAGCTGAATTTGTGGTCTGAAATATCACACTAGTTCCATTATTTTATAGTATTAATTACTCAGTATTAATAAGTAGTGAAACCACTCAGCAGTAGAGTACTATTTCTCTGATTCTGTATTTTGTTTCCTAGAATCTGGCAGAACACCACTGGTACTGATGTTCATCTCTTTAATTTGGGGCATTCAATAAACCTCTTCTCTGGCTGTTAGTCTTTTTGTGTCTTTATCATCAACATTCCCTTTGAGTATCCTTTCATGTCAGCCAGAAGTTGACCTGTGTTCACTAGTCATAGAGAATAAAAAGTTCAATCATTGCACCAGTATTTCACTGTACAGCTCCAAGGGGAGACACTTACATTGATTTTATGTAAATGGCACTTTCTTATGTTGTGCAATGTGAATTTCATCATTCATAGGGGGCCACTCTTTAATGACCTGGTTATATTCCCTTCTACCAAGTATGTTTCTATGCATACTTCAAACTTTTTGTAAACACATTTTAAATCCTCACTTAATAATTGTAGTACATACACCATAATAGCTCCAGAAACAATGAAGCAGCTGGCCTGAAGCAGAAATAATCCTCAGTTGTGGAGGTATTGGTGGTGAAAGTAAAGTCTGATGCTCTAAACTAATACAATTATGTAAAGTTTAAAAAAAAAAAAAAACACCAATATTGTATAGGAACCTAGAATGTTAGGTCCATGAATCAAAGTAAATTGGAAGTGGTCAAACAGGAGATGGCAAGAGTGAACATCAACATTTTAGGAATCAGTGAACTAAAATGGACTGGAATGGGCAAATTTAATTCAGATGGCCATTATATCTACTACTCTGGGCAAAAATCCCTTAGAAGAAATGGAGTAGCCCTAATTGTTGAGAAAAGAGCATGAAATGCAGTACTTGGGTGCAATCTCATAAATGACAGAATGATCTTGATTCATTTCCAAGGCAAAACCATTCAACATCAAGCAATCCAAGTTTATGTCCCAACCACAGATGCCAAAAAAAGCTGAAGTTGAATGATTCTGTGAAGGCTTACAAGACTTAAAACTAACACCAAAAAAAAAAAAAAGATTCCCTTTTCATCACAGGGAATTGGAATGAAAAAGTAGGAAATCAAGATACTTGGAGTAACAGGCAAGTTTGGCCTTGGAGTACAAATGAAGCAGGACAAAGGCTAACAGAGCTTTGCCAAAGAACACACTTACCATAGCAAACACTCTCTTTCAACTACTCAAGAGACAGCTGTATACATGGACATCACCAGATGGTCAATACCGAAATCAGATTGATTCTATTCTTTGCAACCGAAGATGGAGAAGCTCTATACAGTTGGAAAAAACAACATCTGGAGCTGACTGTGGCTCAGATCATGAGCTTCTTATTGCAAAATTGGGGCTTAAATTGAAGAAAGTAGGCCATTAAGGTATGACCTAAATCAAATCCCTTATGATTATACAGTGGAAGTGATGAATAGATTCAAGGGATTAGATCTGAAAGAGTGCCTGAAGAACTATGGATGGAAGTTCATAACATTGTACAGGAGTCATTGACCAAAACCGTCCCAAGAAAAAGAAATTCAAAAAGGCAAAGTAGTTGTCTGAGGAGGCTTTACAAATAGCTGAGGAAAGAAGAGAAGTTGAAAGGCAAGGGAGAAAAGGAAAGATACCTCACTGAATGCAGAGTTCCAGAGAATAGCAAAGAGAGATAAGGAAGGTCTTCTTTAATGAACAATGCAAAGAAATAGAGGAAACAATAGAATGGGAAAAACTAGAGATCTCTTCAAGAAAATTGGAGATACCAAGAGAATATTTCATGCAAGGATGGGCATGATAAAGCACAGAAATGTTAAAGACCTAAAAGAAGCAGAAGAGATTAATAAGAGGTGGCAAGAATACACAGAACAACTATACAAAAAGGAACTTAATGATCCAATAATTATGATGGTGTGGTCACTCATCTAGAGCCAGACATCCTGGAATGTGAAGTAAAATGGGCCAGAGAAAATATTACCATATACAAAACTAGTGGGGATGATGGAATTCCAGCTGTGTTATTTAAAATTCTAAAAGATGATGATAAAGTGCTGCACTCCATATGTCAGCAAATTTGGAAAACTCAGCAGTGGCCAGCCACATGACTAGAAAATGCAAGTTTTCGGGGGGCGGTCCTAAGATGGTGGAGGAATAGGATGGGGATACCACTTTCTCCCCCACAAATTCATAAAAAAAAAAAAAAAAAAACATTTGAACGTTGAGCGAATTCCACAAAACAGCTTCTGAATGCCAGCAGAGGACATCAGGCATGCAGTAAAGCAGCCCATTGTCTTTGAAAGGAGGTAGGAAAAAATATAAAAGATAAAAAGAGAGACAAAAGAGGTAGGGACAGAGATCCATCCCGAGAAGGGAGTCTTAAAAAAGAGAGAAGTTTCCATACCCCAGGAAACACTCTCACTGACGAGTCTGTGGTGAGCCTTGGAACCACAGAGGGCAACATAACAGGGAGGAAAAATAAACAAATAATTAAAACCCACAGATTACGTGCCCAACGGTAACTCCCAGTGGAGAAGCAGTGCAGATGCCCGCATCCACCACTAGCAAGTGGTGGCTTGGCAGGGAGGCACAGGCTGCATTGCTTAGAGTAAGGACTGGGCCTGAATGCCCCAAGGCCAATCTGAGGGAACTAACTTGAGATAACAAACCAGACTGTGGGATAGCTACCCGGGGAAAAGCACTAACCTAAGACACTGCCAGGCCCACTCACAGAACAAAGGACTGACTAGAGCTAGCTGGCTGAAGATCGGCCCGTCCCCCACCAGAGGCAGGCAGGTGAGGGCATCCAGAGCCAGAAGGGGACAATTGTGGCCCCAGAGAGGCATCATCTATCAAACTGCAAGCAGGCTTCATTGCTAACCAAGACTTCTTGGGATTCTGGATGGTCGACATCCACCTGAGAGGGTGCACCAGCTGTACACCCAGAAAACCAAGCAGCAGGGACGGGAGAGGTGATAAGTCTCAGTGACCACACTCGCCAAACACCTGGTCACCTGAGCTGCTCAGACCTGGGAAGGGCACAGAACGCAGGCCCAACCGAGTCTGCGCCTCTGAGGACTACCTGAGTACCTGAACCTGAGCAGCTTAGACCTGGGAAGTGCATGAAACCCAGGGCTGACCTCAGACAGTTCCCGGCAGAGCAACCTAGATCCTGAGCAGTGTAGATAGGGAAGGCATACACGCCGTGAGTGGGCACAAACCCAGTGTGGCCGAGACATTGTGAGCACACGCCAGTGTTATTTGTTTGCAGCGTCCCTCCCTCCCCACAGCACGACTGAACAAGTGAGCCTAAAAAAGTGTCCACCACCACCCCCTTGTGTCAGGGCAGAAATTAGACACTGAAGAGACCAGCAAACGGAAGAAGCTAAAACAGAGAGAACCACCTCGGAAGTGACAGATGGAGAATTCTTGAGGCTACTGTAAGAATAAGACTGAAAACCAGAGGCAGGAGGCTTAAGTCCAAATCCTGAGAACACCAGAGAACTCCTGACTCCAGGGAACATAAATCAACAGGAGCTCATCGAATGCTTCCATACCTACACTGAAACCAAGCACCACCCAAGGGCCAAAAAGTTCCAGAGCAAGACATACCACGCAATTTCTCCAGCAACACAGGAACACAGCCCTGAGCTTCAATATACAGGCTGCCCAAAGTCACTCTAAACCCATTGACATCTCACAATTCATTACTGGACACTTTTTTGCACTTCAGAGAGACGAAATCCAGCTCAACCCACCAGAACGCCGACACCAGCTTCCCTAACCAGGAAACCTTGACAAGCCACTCGTCCAACCCCACCCACAGTGAGGAAACTCCAGAATAAAGAGAACTCCACAAACTGCCAGAATACAGAAAGGACACCCCAAACTCAGCAATATAAACAAGATGAAGAGGCAGAGAAATACCCAGCAGGTAAAGGAACAGGATAAATGCCCACCAAACCAAACAAAAGAGGAAGAGATAGGGATTCTACCTGATAAAGAATTCCAAATAATGATAGTGAAATTGATCCAAAATCTTGAAAACAAAATGGAGTTACAGATAAATAGCCTGGAGACAAGGATTGAGAAGATGCAAGAAAGTTTTAACAAGGACCTAGAAGAAATAAAAAGAGTCAATATATAATGAATAATGCAATAAATGAGATCAAAAACACTCTGGAGGGAACCAACAGTAGAATAATGGAGGCAGAAGATAAGATAAGTGAGGTAGAAGATAGAATGGTAGATAAATGAAACAGAGAGGAAAAAAGAAAAATGAATTAAAAGAAATGAGGACAATCTCAGAGACCTCTGGGACAATGTTAAATGCCCCAACATTCGAATCATAGGAGTCCCAGAAGAAGAAGACAAAAAGAAAGACCATGAGAAAATACTTGAGGAGATAACAGGTGAAAACTTCCCTAAAATGGGGCAGGAAATAATCACCCAAGTCCAAGAAACCCAGAGAGTCCCAAACAGGATAAACTCAAGGTGAAACATCCCAAGACACATATTAATCAAATTAACAAAGATCAAACACAAAGAACAAATATTAAAAGCAGCAAGGGAAAAACAACAAATAACACACAAGGGGATTCCCATAAGGATAACAGCTGATCTTTCAATAGAAACTCTTCAGGCCAGGAGGGAATGGCAGGACATACTTAAAGTGATGAAAGAAAATAACCTACAGCCCAGATTACTGTACCCAGCAAGGATCTCATTCAAATATGAAGGAGAAATCAAAAGTTTTACAGACAAGCAAAAGCTGAGAGAATTCAACACCACCAAACCAGCTCGCCAACAAATGCTAAAGGATCTTCTCTAGACAGGAAACACAGAAAGGGTGTATAAACCCGAACCCAAAACAATAGAGTAAATGGCAATGGGATCATACTTATCAATAATTACCTTAAATGTAAATGGGTTGAATGCCCCAACCAAAAGACAAAGACTGGCTGAATGGATACAAAAACAAGACCCCTATATATGTTGGCTACAAGAGACCCACCTTAAAACAAGGGACACATACAGACTGAAAGTGAAGGGCTGGAAAAAGATATTCCATGCAAATAGAGACCAAAAGAAAGCAGGAGTAGCAATACTCATATCAGATAAAGTAGACTTTAAAACAAAGGCTGTGAAAAGAGACAAAGACGGTTACTACGTAATGATCAAAGGAGCAATCCAAGAAGAAGATATAACAATTATAAATACATATGCACCCAACATAGGAGCACTGCAATATGTAAGGCAAATGCTAACAAGTACGAAAGGGGAAATTAACAATAACACAATAATAATGGGAGACTTTAATACTCTACTCACACCTATGGATAGATCAACTAAACAGAAAATGAACAAGGAAACACAAACTTTGAATGATACAATAGACCAGTTAGACCTAATTGATATTTATAGGACATTTCACCCCTAGTGAAGGTGAAAACAATGAATTTCACCTTTTTCTCAAGCGCACACAGAAACTTCTCCAGGATAGATCACATCCTGGGCCATAAATCAAGCCTTGGCAAATTAAAAAAAAATTGAAGTCATTCTAAGCATCTTTACAATGCAGTAAGATTAGATCTCAATTACAGGAGAAAAACTATGAAAAATTCCAACATATGGAGGCTGAACAACACGCTGCTGAATAACCAACAAATCACAGAATAAATCAAAAAAGAAATCAAAATATGCATAGAAATGAATGAAAATGAAAACACAACAACTCAAAACCTGTGGGACACTGTAAAAGCAATGCTAAGGGGAAGGTTCATAGCAATACAGGCATACCTCAAGAAACAAGAAAAAAGTCAAATAAATAACCTAACTCTACACCTAAAGCAACTAGAAAAGGGAGAAATGAAGAACCCCAGTGTTAGTAGAAGGAAAGAAATCTTAAAAAATAGGGCAGAAATAAATGTAAAAGAAACAAAAAAGACCATAGCAAAAATCAACAAAGCTAAAAGCTGGTTCTTTGAGAGGATAAATAAAATTGACAAACCATTAGCCAGACTCATCAAGAAACAAAGGGAGAAAAATCAAATCAATAAAATTAGAAATGAAAATGGAGAGATTACAACAGACAACACAGAAATACAAAGGCTCTTAAGAGACTGCTGCTTCTGTTGCTAAGTCACTTCAGTCATGTCCGACTCTATGCCACCCCAGAGATGGCAGCCCACCAGGCTCCCCTCTCCCTGGGATTCTCCAGGCAAGAACACTGGAGTGGGTTGCCATTTCCTTCTCTAATGCATGAACGTGAAAAGTGAAAGTGAAGTTGCTCAATCGTGTCTGACTCTTAGCGACCCCATGGACTGCAGCCCACCAGGCTCCTCCGTCCATGGGATTTTCCAGGCAAGAGTACTGGAGTGGGGTGCCATATATGCCAATAAAATGGACAACTTGGAAGAAAAGGAGAAATTCTTAGAAAAGTACAACTTTCCAAAACCGAACCAGGAAGAAATAGAAAATCTTAACAGATGCATCACAAGCACGGAAAGTGAAACTCTAATCAGAAATCTTTCAGCAAACAAAAGCCCAGGTCCAGACGGCTTCACAGCTGAATTCTACCAAAAATTTAGAGAAGAGCTAACACTTATCCTACTCAAACTCTTCCAGAAAATTGCAGAGGAAGGTAAACTTCCAAACTCATTCTATGAGGCCACCATCACCCTAATACCAAAACTTGACAAAGAAGCCACAAAAAAAGAAAACTACAGGCCAATATCACTGATGAACATAGATGCAAAAATCCTTAACAAAATTCAGGTAATCAGAATCTAACAACACATTAAAAAGATCATACACCATGACCAAGTGGGCTTTATCCCAGGGATGCAAGGATTCTTCAATATCCACAAATCAGTTAATGTAATACACCACATTAACAAATTGAAAAATAAAAGCCATATGATTATCTCAATAGATGCAGAGAAAGCCTTTGACAAATTCAACATCCATTTATGATAAAAAAAAAAAAAAAACCCTCCAGAAAGTAGGAATAGAAGGAACATACCTCAACATAATAAAAGCTATATATGACAAACCCACAGAAAACATTATCCTCAATGGTGAAAAATTGAAAGCATTTCCTCTAAAGTCAGGAACAAGACAAGGGTGTCAACTCTGACCACTACTATTCAATGTAGTTTTGGAAGTTTTGGCCACAGCAATCAGAGCAGAAAAAGAAATTAAAGGAATCCAAATTGGAAAAGAAGAAGTAAAACTCTCACTGTTTGCAGATGACATGATCCTCTACAGAGAAAACCCTAAAGACTCCACCAGAAAATTACTAGAACTAATCAATGAATATAGTAAAGTTGCAGGATATAAAATCAACACACAGAAATCCCTTGCATTCCTATACACTAATAATGAGAAAATAGAAAGAGAAATTAAGGAAACAATTCCATTCACCATTGTAACGAAAAGAATAAAATATTTAGGAATATATCTACCTGAAGAAACAAAATGCCTATATATAGAAAACTATAAAACACTGGTGAAAGAAATCAAAGAGGACACTAATGGATGGAGAAATGTACCGTGTTCATGGATTGGAAGAATCAATAGAGTTAAAATGAGTATACTACCCAAAGCAATCTATAGATTCAGTGCAATCCCTATCAAGCTAACAACAGTATTTTTCACAGAGCTAGAACAAATAATTTCACAATTTGTATGGAAATACAAAAAACCTCGAATAGCCAAAGCAATCTTGAGAAAGAAGAATGGAACTGGAGGAATCAACCTGCCTGACTTCAGGCTCTACTACAAAGCCACAGTCATCAAGACAGTATGGTACTGGCACAAAGACAGAAATATAGATCAATGGAACCAAATAGAAAGCCCAGAGATAAATCCACACACCTATGGACACCTTATCTTTGACAAAGGAGGCAAGAATATACAATGGAGAAAAGACAATCTCTTTAACAAGTGGTGCTGGGAAAACTGGTCAACCACTTGTAAAAGACTGAAACTCGAACACTTTCTAATGCCATACACAAAAATAAACTCAAAATGGATTAAAGATCTAAACGTAAGACCAGAAACTATAAAACTCCTAGAGGAGAACATAGGCAAAACACTCTCTGACATAAATCACAGCAGGATCCTCTATGACCCACCTCCCAGAATATTGGACATAAAAGAAAAAAATAAACAAATTGGACCTAATTAAAATTAAAAGCTTTTGCACAACAAAGGAAACGATAAGCAAAGTGAAAAGACAGCCTGCAGAATGGGAGAAAATAATAGCAAATGAAGCAACTGACAAACAACTAATCTCAAGAATATACAAGCAACTCCTGCAGCTCAATTCCAGTAAAATAAACTACCCAATCAAAAAATAGGCCAAAGAACTAAACAGACGTTTCTCCAAAGAAGACATACAGATGGCTGACAAACACATGAAAAATGCTCAACATCACTCATTATCAGAGAAATGCAAATCAAAACCACAATGGCGTACCATTTCACGCCAGTCAGAATGTCTGCGATCCAAGAGTCTACAAGCAATATAAATGCTGGAGAGGGTGTGGAGAAAAGGGAACCCTCTTACACTGTTGGTGGGAATGCAAACTAGTACAGCCACTATGGAGAACAGTGTGGAGGCTCCTTAAAAAACTGGAAATAAAACTGCCTTATGACCCAGCAATCCCACTGCTGGGCATACACACTGAGGAAACCAGAATTGAAAGAGACACGTGTACCCCAATGTTCATCGCAGCACTGTTTATAATAGCCAGGACATGAAAGCAACCTAGATGTCCATCAGCAGACGAATGGATAAGAAAGCTGTGGTACATATACACAATGGAGTATTACTCAGCCATTAAAAAGAATACATTTGAATCAGTTCTAATGAGGTGGATGAAACTGGAGCCTATTATACAGAGTGAAGTAAGCCAGAAAGAAAAACACCAATACAGTATACTAATGCATATATATGGAATTTAGAAAGATGGTAACAATAATCCTGTATGCGAGACAGCAAAAGAGACACAGATGTATAGAACAGTCTTTTGGACTCTGGGAGAGGGTGAGGGTGTAATGATTTGGGGGAATGACATTGAAACATGTATATTATCATCAGTTCAGTTCAGTCACTCAGTCGTGTCCAACTCTGCAACGCCATGAACTGCAGCACACCAGGTCTTTCTGTCTACCACCAATTCCTGGAGTTCACTTAAACTCACATCCATCGAGTCAGTGATGCCATCCAGCCATCTCATCCTCTGTCGTCCCCTTCTCCTCCTGCCCCCAATCCCTCCCAGCATCAGGGTCTTTTCCAATGAGTCAACTCTTCGCATGAGGTGGCCAAAGTATTGGAGTTTCAGCTTTAGCGTCATTCCTTCCAAAGAACACCCAGGACCGATCTCCTTTAGGATGGACTGGTGTCTTCTCCAACACCACAGTTCAAAAGCATCAATTCTTCGGCGCCCAGCTTTCTTCACAGTCCAACTCTCAGATCCATACATGACCACTGGAAAAACCATAACCTTGACTAGACGGACCTTTGTTGGCAAAGTAATGTCTCTGCTTTTCAATATGCTATCTAGGTTGGTCATAACTTTCCTTCCAAGGACTAAGCGTCTTTAATTTCATAGCTGTAGTCACCATCTGCAGTGATTTTGGAGTCCCCCAAAATAAAGTCTGACACTGTTTCCACTGTTTCCCCATCTATTTCCATGAAGTGATGGGACCAGATGCCATAATCTTCATCTTCTGAATGTTGAGCTTTAAGTCAACTTTTTCACTCTCCTCTTTCACTTTCATCAAGAGGCTTTTTAGTTCCTCTTCACTTTCTGCCATCAGGGTGGTGTCATCTGCATATCTGAGGTTATTGATATTTCTCCCAGCAATCTTTATCATATGTGAAATGAATTGCCAGTTCAGATTTGATGCATGATACAGGATGCTAGGGTCTGGTGCATTGGGATGACCCAGAGGGATTGGGTGGAGAGGGAAGTGGGAGAGGGGTTCAGGATGGGGAACACATGTACACCTGTGGCGGATTCATGTCAATGTATGACAAAACCAATACAATATTGTAAAGTAATTAGCCTCCAATTAAAACAAGTAAATTTATATTTTAAAATTTTATTCAAAAATAAATAAGTAAAAAATAAAAAATCAGTTGAACCTAAAAAAAAAAAAAAAAAAAAAAAGTCAGTTTTCATTCCAATCCCAAAGAAGGGCAATGCTAAAGAATATTCAAACTACCATAAAATTGTGCTCATTTCTCATGCTATTAATAGTAAAGTTATGCTCAAAATCCTTCAATCAAGGCTTTAACAGTGTATGAACTGAGAAGTTCCAGATGTACAAGCTGGATTTAGCAAAGGCAGAGGAACCAGAGATCAAATTGCCAACATATATTGGATCATGGATAAAGCAAAGGATTTCCAGAAAAACATCTACTCTGTTTCAGTGACTATGCCAAAGTTTTTGACTATGTGGATCACAGCAAACTGTGGAAAATTCTTACAGAGATGGGAATAAAGTGAAAGTGAAGTCTCTCAGTCGTGTCCGACTCTTTGCGACCCCATGGACTGTAGCCTACCAGGAGCCTCCCTCCATGGGATTCTTCAGGCAAGAGTACTGGAGTGGGTTGCCATTTC
The DNA here is from genome assembly GCF_029378745.1 of Bos indicus. NCBI lineage: Eukaryota > Metazoa > Chordata > Mammalia > Artiodactyla > Bovidae > Bos > Bos indicus. The sequence continues at coordinate 38,537,859 of NC_091779.1, forward strand.
CTTCTCCAGGGGATCTTCCCAACCCAGGGATTGAACATGGGTCTCCCTCATTCCAGGCAGACACTTTAACCCCTCAGCCAAGAGCTGGGAATACTAAACCCTAAACCACCTTACTTGTCTACTGAGAAACCTGTATGAGGGCCAAGAAGCAGCAATTAGAACCGGACATGGAACAATAGACTGATTCCATTGGCAAAGGAATATGGCAGGGCAGTATATTGTCACCTACTAATTTAACTTCTATGCAGAGTAGATCATGTGAAATGCTGAGCTGTTTGAATCACAATCTGGAATCAAGACTGCCCTGAGAAATATCAACAACCTCAGATATGAAGATGATATCACTCTAATGGCAAAAAGTGAAGAGGAACTAAAGAGCCTTTTGATGAAGGTGAAAGAGGAGAGTGAAAAAGCTGGCTTAAAACTTAACATTCAAAAAGCGAAGATCATGGCATCTTTTTCCATCACTTCATGGCAAATAAAAAGGGAAAAATTGGAAGCAGTGACAGATTTTATTTCTTCGGGCTCCAAAATAACTGCAGATGGTGACTGCAGCCATGAAATTAAAAGACACTTGCTCCTTTGAGGGAAAGCTATGAAAAACTTAGACAGTATATTAAAAAGCAGAGACATCACTTTTGCCAACAAAGGTCCACATAATCAAAACTATGATTTTTCTCCAGTAGTCATGTATGGATGTGAGAGTTGTTCCATAAAGAAGGCTGAGTGTCAAAGAACTGATGCTTTCAAACTGGGGTGCTGGAGAAGACTCGAGAAGATCAAGCCAGTCAATCCTAAAGGAATCAGTCCTGAATACTCATTTGGAAGGACTGATGCTGAACCTGAAGCTCCAGTATTTTGGCAACCTGATGCAAAGAGCTGACTCCTTGGAAAAGCCACTGATGCTGGAAAAGATTGAAGGCAAAAGAAGGAGGGTGGTAGAGAGTGAAATGTTTAGAAAACATCACGGACTCAATGGACATGAATTGGACGAATTCCAGGGGATACTGGAGGACAGAGCTTCAGTCCATGGGGTTCACAAAGAGTCAGACATGACTTAGTGACTGAACAACAACTGCAATGCCATAATTTACATAATTTCTTTATTTTTAATAAAAGTATTATGCTTACAAGATATTGCTATTAAAAACATAAACAGGTAAACATTCTCATGTATGATTATTTCTTCATACTTGAGTTGTTGCTTTAGGATAAATTCTCAGAAATAAGTCAAAGGGTATAGTTAAAAATTGTTTTCCAGGAATATTGTTTTGATTTGCTCTTCCATTAACTGAGTATGACAATGGCTTTTTCACAGTAACTTTGCCAGCATGAGAAGTCTCATTTATCAAATGGAAAATTGGCAGAGGTTAACATAGTGAGTGAACTGGTGGTTTAGACGCTAAGTCATGTCTGACTCTTGTGACCCCATGGACTGTAGCCTGCCAGGTTTCTCTGTCCATTAAATTCTCCCAGGCCAGAATACTGGAGTGGGTTGCCATTTCCTTCTTCAGGGGAGTGAACTGGAGGGAGTAAAATTTTATACATTTCAGGAGAGCAATTTGTCATTGTCTTTCTGAAATGATGCATGCAAGGACACTAGAAAAATTCACATTTTAATTAGTTACACCAATCACAAAAGCTTTTCCTAAGAAAAAATAGATAGCATGTGTAAAATGAGCATTTAAAATGTTAGTTGTGGTGTTGCAAAATAGTGGGGTAAAAGCAACGTACATAGGAATTATTGAAAAAATGTGGAATAACTGCTAAAGATAAAACTACATATAAAACTACTAAAGATGTAGAAGAACAATGGTGATGAGGTACTAAGCAAAATAATCATGTATCAGTAAAATAAAATTTTTGAATTTTTGAAAACCATATGTTGATTTTATTTTTAAGTATGGAAAGAGATACTAAATGTTAATAATGTGAGGTGTTTTTTGTTTGTTTTGTTTCTCTTATTATGTTCTTTTTTATATCTTTCTAGAATGATGCTTTCCCTGATGCTGGGAAGGACTGAGGTAAAAGGAGAAGGGGGAGGCAGAGGATGAGATGGTTAGATAGCATCACTAACTCAATGAACATTAATTTGAACAAATTCCCAGAGATAGCAGAGGACAGATAAACCTAGTGTATTGCAGTCATTGGGTTCACAAAGAGTTGGACATGACTTAGCAACTGAACAACATTAAAAACATCTTTGTAGAATATATATTTTAAAGAAAGGATGTATCAGATAAAATCCTTATTTCTAAGTCTATAAAATTATAATCATTGGTTCAAAAAGTTGCCAAAATTTATTATAACTAATATTAGCATTTAAATGCCCTTATTTTCAATATCAATCAAAGCCATTGTTATCAGCTTTGTTTTTATTCTCAGGAAAATGGATTTTCTTTCTTAATTCTACTAATATGTTGAATTATTTTGTATCATGCCTTTAACTGCAATTATGAGCGAATGTAATACTTTATATTTCACCTAATTAGTTTCATAAAACCACACAATATTCCCATATGTGAGTATTTCCATATGTTTTACCATTAATAAACATTAATTTACTTTTTAAAATTGAAAATTTTAAGATTTTTAAATACATTAAACTGTGTTGCTCTTGGCAGTCCATCTAATTAGGGAACGAGTCTCTGCCAACTCTATTTCCCAATATTTCCATCCCAGTCAAATCAAATTCTTGCTAAGTCAATCTACCCCTCTGGTGCTCCAGATGTGGTCTGTTAACCAGTGACGTGGTCATCTCCAGGAAGCTTTTGAAAATGCAAAATCTTCAGCCCCATTCAAGACCCATTCAAGTTTTCCAAATAATCTGTATGTACGTTAATATTTGAGAAGCACTGGGCCAGAAATGATGGAGAATAAATTCTTTCAATCTTCCTCCAGTTTTTTTTTTTGTTTGTTTGTTTTTGTTTGTTGGATGCTATTTAAACCTAACATTGGTGGTAAAAACAACTATTATAGTACTTTTCTGCCCAGCTTGAAACAAATTTTTGTTTTTTTGACTGACTAGGGTAAAGTGTAGCTACATAATTTCAAACCAAACAAATCAATACAAAGCTGAAGTTTTCCTGGAAAATAAAAAGGTGGGAAAAAAATCACAGACAATTGCTTAAGTATGCCTGTCAAGACTAGATATATTTTTCAAGTGAAAAGATTTCTTCTTTCTTTATCAGTCCAAAACATAGATTCCAGTACAAGCAATGACTACATCACAATTTATGGATGACATTGTCTGCTTCTAGGACTTCTTTCTGGGGAAAATGGGTTCTATCAAAGCTATGCTTTTAAAAGACATGAATATTTCAACCTTATATTTCAACCAAAATCAAAACTAAAACATAAAAATAACATGACACTATTGACCACTTATACTAAACACATCTGGTGGAAAATAATATCCCTGGTGTAAAAGACCACATGGAAAAAATTTCTCCTGGAAATCAATGTTAATAAAGCAATCTTTTCAATCTTTCTAAGAATTTCACTACCTTTTATACCTGTAAACAGAGTAGCAGGGAGAAAAACGACCATTTTCTTCCAATGAGCCCAGTGGAAATAATTACTCAATCTATGAGGAGTACATAGCTAAAAATTCTCTGAAACAAATGCTTCTACGATTGTTGTATCTTTTCTGAGAGGGGTTCTTGTGAGCATTCTAGAAGGTGGGTTTTAGATTGCTGATTGATATCAATAACCTCAGATATGCAGCTGACACCACCCTTATGGCAGAAAGAGAAGAGGAACTAAAGACCCTCTTGAAGAAGGTGAAAGAGGAGAGTGAAAAAGCTGGCTTAAAATCCAACATTCAAAAAAACAAAGATCAGGGCATCTGGTCCCATCATTTCATGGCAAATGGATGAGGAAAAAATGGAAACAGTGACAGATTTTATTTTTGTGGGCTCCAAAATCACTGCGGATGGTGACTGCAGCCATGAAATTAAAAGCACCTTGATCCTTGGAAGAAAAACTGTGATGAATCTAGACAGCATATTAAAAAGCAGAGACATTACTTTGCTGACAAAAGTCCATCTAGTAAAGGCTATGATTTTTCCAGTTGTCTTGTATGGATGTGAGAGTTGGACCATAAAGAAAACTGAGCACTGAAGAATTGATGCTTTTGAACTGTGGTGTTGAAGAAGACTCTTGAGAGTCCCTTGGGCAGCAAGGAGATCAAACAAATGAATCCTAAAGGAAATCAGTCCTGAATATTCATTGGAAGGACTGATGCTGAAGCTGAAACTTCAATACTTTGGCCACCTGATGTGAAGTACTGACTCTTTAGAAAAGACCCTGATGTTGGGAAAGATTGAAGGCAGGAGAAGGGAATTACAGAGAATGAGATGGTTGAGTGGCATCAACGGACATGAGTTTGAGGAAGCTCTGAGAGTTAGTGATCAACAGGGAAGCCAGGTGTGCTGCAGTCCAAGGGGTTGCAATGAGTCGGACAGGACTGAGTGACTGAACTGAAGTCCTTGACCAATATTTAGCAGGTTAAGATGTCATAAATTATTTGATATTTCTTTTTTCAAAAAGTAAGATCTAATGTGCCTCTCTTTGCAGCTGGCATGACCTTGCAACCAACAGAACTCAGGGAAGTGACACTTCAAGACTCACTGAAGTCCAGGACTAGATCAAAATAAACCATGTAACTTCTGCCTTGTCTCTGGGAACCCAGGCTGTCCAGATGCTTCCCAATGGGCCTCCCCTCTTGAAAGTCAGCTTCTACACAGCAAGAAGCCCAGGTTATCACAGAGGCCTTGTTCCACTGTTCTTAGTGACAGTCCCAGGTGGAAATCTTGTGGATGAGTCATTTTGACATTGGTTGCCATTAAGCATTCAGAAGGAATACTTTGGCCACCTGATGTGAAGAACAGACTCATTTGAAAAGACCCTGATGCTGGGAAAGATTGAAGGCAGGAGGAGAAGGAGATGAGAAGGACATTGTTGCTGTTGCTAAGACTGGACTGTAGAAGGAAGGTAACAACTTTGGGTACCTGGACCAATGAAAAAGCCAGGTACAGACTCTAAAGAAGATTACCTAAAAGATAAGCAAAGACTGATGAATGAGAGAATAAAAGTGCTGTTGCCTACTTTTGCAGAAGACTTTTTAAAATAGATATTGTTCTGTAGTTTGTTCCAGGGAATGTGTTTTCCCAAGAATATTAACATTTATTTTTGTGCAAACAAGCCAACTCTTTTCAACTACTAAATTACATTGGCTTATAATGCATAGAAAAGGAATTTCTAATTTGAAATTAAAATTTGTTGCTTAAGTGACAGGTTAGTTTTAGGTTACAGCTTGGTCTTCTTGAATTAAACTGTAACTGAATGAAATGTTAAAGACTCCAATCATTTCATACCATTTTTAACCAGGGAAAGCATCACTCAGTCACATCCAATGGACTATAGACCACCAGGCTCTTCTGTCCATGGAGCTCTCCTGGCAAGAATAATGGAGTGGGTAGCCATTCTGTTTTCCAAGGGGTCTTCCTGATTGAGGGATTGAACCCAGGTCTATTGCATTGCAGGCAGATTCTTTACCATCTGAGCCACCAGGGAATCCCAAAATAGATGGTGCCAAATAGCTAACAGATAACCAATCAATAGTATTCACCTCCCAATGGTATTAATTTCAAATAGAAAGAATTAAAATTACTAAGGGAAATCAAATCATCAACTTTACTCTGAGCTGAACTCTGCCTGACATCAGAGTATAAGAATCCCCCATAGAGCTGGAAAATCCAACTTGGGCTTAAGGACCAAGTGACAGTCTTTTCTGTCTAGTTCCCTAGGTCTCCTTTTAATCCTAAAGTAATGCAAGCTGTCCAGGGCCCAAGTGATGTTTAAAAAGAGCAGAGAGAAAGAATGATGACTAGGCCCTTAAGATAACTTATCATCCTGTCTCCTGTAAGCAAGAAAGTAGAGAGAACCAGAATGAGAGCAAGATTCAGGGCCATACCAACTTACATTATCTGAGCACATGTAAGCTGGAAGCTACACCGTATAGTCACTCAACAGTGGCCATGCCAACTGGGAAAAGTGGCTCAGTGGTATTAGCAACTCCAGTTATTATCACCTGTACCTCCCCATAGTCTCAGCAGAGTGGCAAGAAGAAAATAGGATAAAAGAGGCTTTCTCAATTTTATTCATGTGGAGAAAGTTCTTTTTCTTCCTCTTAAACTTGTGAAGCAAGAATCAGTATATGTATTGATCCCCCTCCTTCTCATCATCTGATAAAAGAAGTTAATAAAATCTAAATGGAATAACTGTGAAAATTAGGGAGTTGACATCTAGGACTATTTAAACTTCAGACATAGTTTCTTTGATTAAAATATTGATCCAATAATAAAAATCAAATAATATTTTTTGAAAATAAGCATATAAAAATGAGTAATTTTTTTTATCATAGATGGTTAACTATACCAATCATATAATGGAATATGATGTCCCAGTATTCACAGATTTGTCTGTTTTTACTTCTCAATATTTTCAACTTTGCAATTAAGTATACTTAAAGGTCCATCTAGTCAAGGCTATGGTTTTTCCAGTGGTTATGTATGGATGTGAGAGTTGGACTGTGAAGAAAGCTGAGCGCTGAAGAATTGATGCTTTTGAACTGTGGTGCTGGAGAAGACTCTTGAGAGTCCCTTGGACTGCAAGGAGATCCAACCAGTCCATTCTAAAGGAGATCAATCCTGGGTGTTCTTTGGAAGGACTGATGCTAAAGCTGAAACTCCAATACTTTGGCCAACTCATGTGAAGAGTTGACTCATTGGGAAAGACCCTGATGCTGGGAGGGATTTGGGGCAGAAGGAGAAGGGGACAACAGAGGATGAGATGGCTGGATGACATCACCGACTCGATGGACATGAGTTTGGGTGAACTCCAGGAGTTGGTGATGGACAGGGAGGCCTGGCATGCTGCAATTCATGGGGTCACAAAGAGTCAGACGTGACTGAGTGACTGAACTGAACTGAACTGAATGTTCAGTTTTGTCACACTCATTAATCCTTTACTTTTTACTTCATAACATTTATACAAGCATATAAGATCACAATGGGATGAAGGACAAGGAAAGTTTAGTCTCATAAATTTGACTAATGTCTTTGATTTCTTTCAAAATTCTTTTTCCTGTTTTATATATAAAACACAAGGTAAGCTTCTTGGTTACTCCATGTCTGAGTCTCTCCTCATCAAGATGAGAAGAAAAAAGCTTATCACTCCAAAATATTTATTGAAGATGTATTGTAATATTTTAAATAGCCCCTCTGAGGCAGTGTCAGGATGTTGAAAAGATGGATAGTTTGTCTTGGAACCTAAGCTGTTAGCAAGGTTATGCAAACAAGAGAATACTGCTCTCAAAATTCCACCCAGGGAAATACAAGGCAGAATTTCTTCCTTGTTACATAGTTTAATAAAATTTTCTTATGGTGAAGCATGTCTATGATATTTTACAATCAGCATGCATTTACTTTATTTACCCACTTACTGATTTCCATCTGTTTATTCATCCATTCTACATTTAAGAAGAATTTAAAGTCGTTTACAGTAAAAAACAAACAACAAAAAAAAATGGGAGAATCCATACAGTGGTAAGAAGCTTCATATTTAGTTAAAAGTTGAAAAAATCACATGGACATTGGGTGAAACTGAATTACTGCTGGATAGAATCAATGAAGCTCTCTGAATATCTACAGTCTGGTCCATATTGTAATAGTAGATGACCTCGCTCTTTCATCTCACTGAGAAAACGGAAACAATAGGAAGATAACTTCCGGTTCCTCCCCAGACCATGAATTATATCTGAACCTGTTTTCTGCTTTCCTTTGTGTTTCCATGGGCGACCATTCCCTCTCATCTCAGGGCAATTGCTGTTCTAGGGTCCTGGATGCCATGCATTCCTTTCATCTAGTGAAGGACTTGGTCCTGCAATTATCACACTCTCCTGCATCTTCTATTATTTGTTCCTTACTATAGGATCACCCTATTACACACAAATGCACTGTTGTAACCCCCATTAAAAACAAAAACAAAAACAAAAACAAAAACTCTTGATCCCACATTTCTCTTCCTTCCACTGCCATATGGCTTTGCTGCCCATACAGCAAAAGTTATTGAGAATTCTGTCTTTACAGGGATTTGAGGCAACTATTAAATAATACCTTGTTTCCTGTTCTAGTTGAGATCCAAATTAAGAGAGAAGCAGGATTTAGAGAAATTGAGACTGATGACAAAATGAATATGGGAGAACACAGCTTAGGTCCTCTAGTTATAGGCTATTTCTCTACCTCATTAGGCTGACACCCAGTCACTGGGTGGGACAAGTGTATGCCGCTCTGGCAAGGGCTGCCCCATTTACCTCAAGAGGGCAGAGAAGAACCAGTGTGTTCTGCAGATCAGAAGCTGCAGAGAGGGGGAAAGGAATATGGTGCCTCATCTGTGTTCTTTCCACAGTTGAGCATCAGATCAGCTCCTCATTTTCTGGGAAGGAGTGATGAGGCAGAGAGACCAGGAATGTGATTCCAGAGGAGACCTCTTTCTAGAGTCAAGAAGCAAAAGGAAGGAGGTTCCTTCCTAAATGCACCATGACCTCTTCTTTCAATGTTTCTTGAGTCTAAGACAATTGGCTTTCACTCCACTGGTCACCAACACTCATATTATCCAGTCCCCAGTGAGTGCCAACTTGTCAGTAACAGCCAGGTACAGATGGGGCACAGCTGCTGTGACATCATATATATGTGTTGTGTTGAGGCATGGGAGGACCTGCAGCAGCCTCTGCCTGCTTCCCCTTAGTTCCAATAAGGTGTGGAACAGATTCAGAAAGTTCTCCTGTGGGACCTCTGTGGGGCAGGGAGAAAGAGGGAAGAGAGGATGTAGAAAGTGATTCAGAATTAAATCAGGGTGGTTGGAATGGCACGGGGTGGGGAGGGGAGGCTCAGGGAGGGTCGAGGGTCGGGGGAGTTAGAGAAGTATGGAGAGATAGTAAGGCTAGGGAGTAGAGAGGCCAAAGTCTAGTGCAGCTGAATATCTGAAGTTCAAGGGAGGAAGATGGGAAGCACAGGCAGTAGGGACTTAGTTTCCCAGAAGCAATTGTCATCACAATTCTATCTTATGCTGAGAGCAGAATATGAGCCAAAGAGACTTGGGCAGCATCTCTAGCAGGGACAGATGCCAGAGCCCAAGGACCAACTAGAAACAGCAGAGAAGAGACACTTTCTTTGGAGCAGACAATTGATGGTTCTCTCTGTACCTAGACTCCATCTCGTGAAAATGCAGAATGGTCTCTTCTTGAAAGAGGCAGCAATAGTCTTCATAATGAGTCTAAACCTTGAATGAACTTCACAAGGGCTTTAAATATTCATTAAAAAAAATGACTTTAGCAGAAACTCAGATCAGATCAGTCACTCAGTCGTGTCCGACTCTTTGCGACCCCATGAGTCGCAGCACACCAGGCTTCCCTGTTTATCACCAGCTCCCGGAGTTCACTGAGACTCACGTCCATCGAGTCAACGATGCCCTCCAGCCATCTCATCCTCTGTCGTCCCCTTCTCCTCCTGCCCCCAACCCCTCCCAGCATCAGAGTCTTTTCCAGTGAGTCAACTCTTTGCATGAGGTGGCCAAAGTACTGGAGTTTCAGCTTCAGCATCATTCCTTCCAAAGAAAACCCAGGGCTGATCTCCTTCAGAATGTACTGGTTGGATCTCCTTGCAGTCCAAGGGACTCTCAAGAGTCTTCTCCAATACCACAGTTCAAAAGCATCAATTCTTCGGCACTCAGCCTTCTTCACAGTCCAACTCTCACATTCATACATGACCACAGGAAAACCATAGCTTTGACTAGACGAACCTTTGTTGGCAAAGTAATGTCTCTGCTTTTGAATATGCTATCTAGGTTGGTCATAACTTTCCTTCCAAGGAGTAAGCGTCTTTTAATTTCATGGCTGCAGTCACCATCTGCAGTGATTTTGGAGCCCCCAAAAATAAAGTCAGCCACATTCCACTGTTTCCCCATCTATTGCCCATGAAGTGATGGGACCAGATGCCATGATCTTCGTTTTCTGAATGTTGAGCTTTAAGCCAACTTTTTCACTCTCCACTTTCACTTTCATCAAGAGGCTTTTGAGTTCCTCTTCACTTTCTGCCATAAGGGTGGTGTCATCTGCATTTCTGAGGTTATTGATATTTCTCCCAGCAATCTTGATTCCAGCTTGTATTTCTTCCAGCCCAGCGTTTCTCATGATGTACTCTGCATATAAGTTAAATAAACAGGGTGACAATATACAGCCTTGACGAACTCCTTTTCCTATTTGGAACCAGTCTGTTGTTCCATGTCCAGTTCTAACTGTTGCTTCCTGACCTGCATACAAATTTCTCAAGAGGCAGATCAGGTGGTCTGGTATTCCCATCTCTTTCAGAATTTTCCACAGTTTATGGTGATCCACACAGTCAAAGGCTTTGGCATAGTCAATAAAGCAGAAATAGGTGTTTTTCTGGAACTCTCTTGTTTTTTCCATGATCCAGCGGATGTTGGCAATTTGATCTCTGGTTCCTCTGCCTTTTCTAAAACCAGCTTGAACATCAGGAAGTTCACGGTTCACATATTGCTGAAGCCTGGCTTGGAGAATTTTGAGCATTACTTTACTAGCGTGTGAGATGAGTGCAATTGTGCAGTAGTTTGAGCATTCTTTGGCATTTCCTTTATTGGGGATTGGAATGAAAACTGACCTTTTCCAGTCCTGTGGCCACTGCTGAGTTTTCCAAATTTGCTGGCATATTGAATGCAGCACTTTAACAGCATCATCTTTCAGGATTTGGAATAGCTCAACTGGAATTCCATCACCTCCACTAGCTTTGTTCATACTGATGCTTTCAAAGGCCCTCTTGACTTCACATTTCAGGATGTCTGGCTCTAGGTCAGTGATCACACCATCGTGATTATCTGGGTCGTGAAGATCTTTTGTGTACAGTTCTTCTGTGTATTCTTGCCATCTCTTCTTAATATCTTCTGCTTCTGTTAGGTCCATACCATTTCTGTCCTTTATTGAGCTCATCTTTGCATGAAATGTTCCTTTGGTATCTCTGATTTTTTTGAAGAGATCCCTAGTCTTTCCCATTCTATTGTTTTCCTCTATTTCTTTGCATTGATTGCTGAAGAAGGCTTTTTTATCTCTTCTTGCTATTCTTTGGAACTCTGCATTCAGATGCTTATATCTTTCCTTTTCTCCTTTGCTTTTTGCTTCTCTTCTTTTCACAGCTATTTGTAAGGCCTCCCCAGACAGCCATTTTGCTTTTTTGCATTTCTTTTCTATGGGAATGTTCTTGATCCCTGTCTCCTGTACAATGTCACGAACCGCATTCCATAGTTCATCAGGCACTCTATCTATCAGATCTAGGCCCTTAAATCTATTTCTCACTTCCACTGTATAATCATAAGAGATTTGATTTAGGTCATACCTGAATGGTCTAGTGATTTTTCCTACTTTCTTCAATTTAAGTCTGAATTTGGCAATAAGGAGTTCATGATCTGAGCCACAGTCAGCTCCTGGTCTTGTTTTTGCTGACTGTATAGAGCTTCTCCATCTTTGGATGCGAAGAATATAATCAATCTGATTTCAGTGTTGACCATCTGGTGACTTCCATTTATAGAGTCTTCTCTTGTGTTGTTGGAAGAGGGTGTTTGTTATGACCAGTGCATTTTCTTGGCAAAACTCTATTAGTCTTTGTCCTGCTTCATTCTGTATTCCAAGGCCAAATTTGCCTGTTACTCCAGGTGTTTTTTGACTTCCTACTTTTGCATTCCAGTCCCCTATAATGAAAAGGACATCTTTTTTGGGTGTTAGTTCTAAAAGGTCTTGTAGGTCTTCATAGAACCGTTCAACTTCAGCTTCTTCAGCGTTACTGGTTGGGGCATAGACTTGAATTACTGTGATATTGAATGGTTTGCCTTGTAAACGAACAGAGATCATTCTGTCGTTTTTGAGATTGCATCCAAGTACTGCATTTCAGACTCTTTTGTTGACCATGATGGCCACTCCATTTCTTCTGAGGGATTCCTGCCTGCAGTAGTAGATATAATGGTCATCTGAGTTAAATTCACCCATTCCAGTCCATTTCAGTTCTCCGATTCCTAGAATGTCGACATTCACTCTTGCCATCTCTTGTTTGACCATTTCCAATTTGCCTTGATTCATGGACCTGACATTCCAGGTTCCTATGCAATATTGCTCTTTACAGCATCGGACCTTGCTTCTGTCACCAGTCACATCCACAGCTGGGTATTGTTTTTGCTTTGGCTCCATCCCTTCATTCTTTCTGGAGTTATTTCTCCACTGATCTCCAGTAGCATATTGGGCACCTACTGACCTGGGGAGTTTCTCTTTCAGTATCCTATCATTTTGCCTTTTCATACTGTTCAGAGACTGAATCACCTCAAATTATCAGATTAAAGTTTGTTCAACTATTATGGAATAATAGGTACCAAACTTCCCAGGTGGCACAGTGGTAAAAATCCACCTGCCAATGTAGGAGGGACAAGAGACATGGGTTCCATCCTTGGGTTGGGAATATCCCTTGGAAGAGAAATTGGCAACTTGCTCCAGTATTATTTCCTGGAAAATTCCATAAATAGAGGAGCCTGGTGGGCTGCAGTCCACGGGGTTGTAAAGAGTTGGACAGGACTGAGCATTCACTCACACAAGAGCAAGTCAGCTCATTTATAAGATGTAAAACTACTCTTCTGTACATTTTGTAGAAATACATTCTGAGGCCTCTGTAACTGTATCTATCTCCTAGGTGAACAATGAGCTTAAATTATGCTTCTTTTTGTCAAGTTTTGTTTCAGAAAATAATAATGTCACTTGATAACCATGCTGCTTCATTTTAATATTGACAGCTGAGAAGTTGTAGCAGCTCAAACATAAACACAGATTTAATTAATGATGAAAAGCAAAGGAAATACAACTTTTAGCAGAAAATGACTCATGCCTGAAAGCGTGGGACCGTGAAAGTGTTCCATCAGTGACAGTGTTAGTCTCGTGACATCAGCTCTTTATTTAGGAATCTCACAAGAGAAGAGAAGGATTTTGACATGAATTTAGACTCATCTTCATTATGATTGAGAGGATGAACTTCTTCTTGAACCTGGACAGATATTCTGGATTTATACTGCATGGGAACAACTAATAAGAACTTAGAGTATTCCTGCTGTTTGGGGAGGAGTGTTGATTTCCTCGTGAATAATCCTACTGCATTGCCCAGGAGAGGCCCTGGGAAAAATTGGACTATATCACCACAGGAGATGGGTTAAAAACAAAGGCATTGCCCTGTGGGACCTTGAACTAGTTAGAAGGCAAGGGAATTCCCAGAGGTATAACTTATAACAAGGTGGTATGATTGTTAATTACTGGCAATTGCAGCACAAAAAAGTGGGGAAAAGATTTACACAATTAAGAAACCATTTTTATAACAGTGAGTCAGAGCTAGAGTTACAGAATGAACTCAAAATATAGGCGGCAGGGTACTGAACATGCGAAAATAAAGAAGATTTCCATTTACAGTTATCTTAAATGTAGATGCTAACTCACTTGTTTTTGCATATGACTACCTATAAAACAAAATTTTTAAAATGCAAGTAATGATGTAGTAGAATGCAAAAACAATTCAATTACATAAATTCATGCTGTTCCCTGATATTAAAATACAAATGATAATCTCTAAAAATATTTTGCCTATGTGTCTCCAACTCAGAGTTCTTTGGTATCTGATGAAATACATACCATGTTGTTATGTTAACTGCTACAAGTGAGCAAATACTAGTTAAGTCATACTGTGGGGAAACATATTTTTCTTTCTCTTTTAAGGAAACAACTGTATTTGCCCCATCTTTGATTACTCATAGTCCCACCTTTGCTCGTAGGATTAAACTATCCATTTGATCTTTCAGCTTCCTAACTCTTCCTTGAAAACCTTTTTTGTGCTTTGGTTTTTCATGCGCACTCATCAAACTGCTCTATTCTTCAACATGTCTATGACTTGATTCTGCTCATAGCATGTTCAAAGAAGGAACATCTTTACCTGGAAGAGGGGGCATTTGTCTTCAGTAATCATATCATTCACATTTGTCAATAGGGCTTACCTCTCATGTGAGTGAAGTTGTTGAGTGGCATCTTGATTCACAGAAAGTGTGCCATAGAGGGTGATTTGAATTCCTCTCCTGGATTCCTATCACAAATTAGAGGTGGAAGCATCATGCTTGCTGATGTTTGCACAGAAAATTTGAGGGAAAGGGGAATATGGCCAATGATATTACCTGTGTTTTGTTTGTTTGTTTTGTTTTTGGTGAAGCATCACAATTTTTTATTAAAAATTTTTCCAGTATTTGGCATGCTGCATTTATTTTTTTCTGTAGATGATTCTTACAGTATAATTTCTTTGTAATGTTGTATTATTCTCTGCTATACAATAAAGTGAATCAGCTATATGTATACATATATACCCACCCTATTTTTTCTAATGCAGAGTTAGGGGCTGAGATGGGAGAAAGCCAAAGGTCTAAGAAGATGGGGCAAATGAAATTCAGCTTGTCTGCATTTCTGGTTTATAGGACTTCTCAGAATGTACCTTGGAATTGATTTAGGCTTTCTGTAACAAATTTTAAATTGGAAACAAGATACACTAGGACTTGGGGAATGAATTTCAGAAAGTATTAGAACGTACATTTTTAGAGCCAGGTTTAAATCCTGACTCTGCCATTAACTGGCTCTGACTTTGGGCAAAGGTATTATTTGATTTTGAGAAATCACTCTAGAGAGAATGAAGAGATTGAGCCAAAGCAAAAACAATGCCCAGCTGTGGATATGACTGGTGATGGAAGCAAAGTCTGGTGCTGTAAAGAATATTATTGCATAGGAACCTGGAATGTTAGGTCCATGACTCAAGGCAAATTGGAAGTGGTCAAACAGGAGATGGCAAGAGATAACACTGACATTTTAGGAATCAGTGAACTAAAATGGACCAGAATGGGTGATTTTAATTCAGATGTCCATTATATCTACTACTGTGGGAAAGAATCCCTTAGAAGAAATGGAGTAGCCCTCAAAGTCAATGAAAGAGTCTGAAATGCAGTTCTTGGGTGCAGCCTCAAAAATGACATAATGATCTCTGTTCGTTTCCATGGAAAACCATTCAATATCACAGTAATCCAAGTCTATGCCCCAAGGACTAATACCAAAGAAGCTCAAGTTGAGTGGTTCTATGAGGACTTACAAGACCTTCTAGAATTAACAACCAAAAAAGATGTCCTTTTTATCATAGGGGACTGGAATGCAAAAGTAGGAAGTCAAGAAACACCTGGAAGCAAAGAAGAACTAAAGAGCTTCTTGATAAAAGTGAAAGAGGAGAATGAAAAAGCTGGCTTAAAACTCAACATTCAAAAAACAAAGATCATGCATCTGGTCCCATTATTTTGTGGCAAATAGATGAGGAAGCAATGGAAACAGAGAGTCTATTTTCTTGGGCTCCAAAATCACTGCGGATGGTGACTGCCACCATGAAATTAAAAGACGTTTGCTCCTTGGAAGAAAAGTTATGACGAACCTAGACAGCATATTAAAAAGCAGAGACATGACTTTGCCAACAAAGGTCCATCTAGTTAAAGCTATTTTTTTTTTCCAGTAGTCATGTATGGATGTGAGAGTTGGACTATAAAGAAAGATGAGCACCAAAGCTTTGATGCTTTTGAACTGTGGTGTTGGAGATGACTCTTGAGAGTCCCTTGGACTGTGAGGAGATCCAACCAGTCCATCCTAAAGGAAATCAGCCCTGACTATTCATTAATTATGGAAAATAATCAATTCTTCATATTGTAAAAGTCAGTTGGATTAGGTTTCTTGTGGGACAAATTCCTCTTAATAGATATATTAGCTCTATGAAATGGGAATTGAAATATCTATATCAAAGGTTTTGAGAAAAGAATATGAGATATAAGTGTAATATTTCACACAGCGGGTGTCATGTGCTTAGTAAATGTCACCATTGTTATAAGTAACATCAGTATTATTATTATCTCAGTATTTTCTAGGCATAGAAAATGTTTTCCTTCCTTTCTTCTAGGTTCTTTGACTGACCAATTACAGGCATACCTTGGTGATATGCAGGTTCTGTTCCAGACTGCCCCCACTAAAGTAAATATTGTAATAAAGTGAGTCACACAAATTGTTTGGTTTCCCAATGCATATAAAAGTTATATTTACCCTATACTGTAATCTATTAAATGTGCGATAATATTATGTCTGAAAAAAAAATAGTGTATATACCTTAACTAGGGCTTCTCTGGTGGCTCAGAGGTTAAAGCATCTGCCTGCAATGTGGGAGACCTGGGTTCAATCCCTGGGTTGGGAAGATCCCCTGGAGAAGGAAATGGCAACCCACTCTAGTATTCTTGCCTGGAGAGTCCCATGGGAGGAGGAGCCTAGTGAGTTACAGTCCACGGGGTCGCAGAGAGTCGGACATGACTGAGCGACTTCACTTTCTTTCTTTCTATATCTTAATTAAGTATACTTTATTGTTAAAAAATGCCAACCATTATCTGAACCTTGGGCAAGTCATAATCTTTCTGTTGGTGGAGGGTCTTGCCTCAATGTTGATAGATACTGACTAATGAGGGAGGTGGCTACTAAAGACTGAAGTGGTTGTGGCAATTTTTTAACATAAGACAACAATGAATTTCCTGCATTGATTGATTCTTCTTTTTAATGAATGATATCTCTGTAGGATGCAATACAGTTTGATAGCATTTTACCCACATTAGAACTTCTGTCAGAATTGGAATCAGTCATCTCAAACTCTGCTGCTGCTTCATGAGCTAAGTTTATGTAATATTCTAAGTCCATTTTTTGCCATTTCAACAATTATCACAGCACCTTCCTAGAAGTAGATTTCATCTCATGAAATCGCTTTCTTTGTTCATCTATAAGATGTAACTCCTCATCCATTGAAAATTTATCATGAGATTATAGCCATTCAGTCACATCTTCAGAACTTCTAGTTCTGCTGCTTTTACCATATCTATATTATTTCCTCTACTGAAGTCTTGAACTCCTCAAAGTCATCCATGAGGGTTAGAATCAAATTATTCCAAACTCTTGTTAATGTTGATATTTTTACCTATTCCCATGAATCATGGATGTTCTTAATGGCATCAAGAATGGTGAATCCTTTTCAAAAGGTTTTCAATTGCCTTTGCCCAGATCCATTGGAGAAGTCACTGTGGCAGGTCAGTTCAGTTCAGTTCAGTTCAGTCGCTCAGTAGTTTCCAACTCTTTGTGACCCCATGAATCGCAGCACACCAGGCCTCCCTGTCCATCACCAACTTCCGGAGTTTACCCAAACTCATGTCCATCGAGTCAGTGATGCCATCCAGCCATCTCATCCTCTGTCATCCCCTTCTCCTCTTGCCCCCAATCCCTCCCAGCATCAGGGTCTTTTCCAATGAGTCAACTCTTCGCATGAGGTGGCCAAAGGATTGGAGTTTCAGCTTCAGCATCAGTCCTTCCAATGAACACCCAGGACTGATCTCCTTTAGAATGGACTGGTTGGATCTCCTTGCAGTCCAAGGGACTCTCAAGAGTCTTCTCCAACACCACACTTCAAAAGCATCAATTCTTCGGTGCTCAGCTTTCTTCACAGTCCAACTCTCACATCCATACATGACCACTGGAAAAACCATAGCCTTGACTAGATGGACCTTTTTTGGCAAAGTAATGTCTCTGCTTTTGAATATGCTATCTAGGTTGGTCATAACTTTCCTTTCAAGGAGTAAGTGTCTTAATTTCATGGCTGCAATCACCATCTGCAGTGATTTTGGAGCCCCCCAAAATAAAGTCTGACACTGTTTCCACTGTCCCATCTATTTCCCATGAAGTGATGGCAGATAAGGTCTTAGAAAATGTTTTTTTTTTTTTAAGAAAATGTATTTTTTGAAATATAAAACTTGAAAGTCTAAATGACTCCTTGATCCATGGGCTTCAGAAAGGGTTTTGTGTCAGCAGGCATGAAAACAACATGAATCTTATTGTATATCTCTATCAGAGCTCTTGAGTGACCAGATGCACTGTCAATGAGCAGTAATATTTTGAAAGGAAGCCTTTTTTTCTGAGCAGTAGCTTTCAATAATGGGTTTAAAACATTCAGCAAATTATGTTGTAAACAGATGAGCTGTCATCCAGGCTTTGTCATTCCATTTATAGAACACAGATAGCAGATTTAGCATAATTCTTAAAGGCCCTACGACTTTTAGAATGCTAAAAATAAGCAATGGCTTCAGCTTAAAGTCACCAGCTGCATTGGCCCCTAACCAGAGAGTTAGCCTGTCCTTTGAAGCTTAATTTTTTTCTCTTGTTGTTAAAGTTCCAGATGGTGTCTTCTTCCAGTATAACACTGTTTCATCTGCATTGAAAATCTGTTGTTAGAGTATTGTTCTTCGTTAGTGATCTTGGCTAGATCTGCTGGATAACTTGTTGTAGTTTCTACATCAGTACTTGTAGCTTCACCTTGGATTTTTATATTATGGAGATTCTTTCCTCTAACCCCAGGAACCAATCTCTGCTAGCATTAAACTTTTCTTCTGCAGCTGCCTCGTCTTCATCAGTCTTCATAAAATTGAAGAGAGGACCTTGCTCTGGACTAGGCTTTGGTTTAAGAGATATTGTAGCTGATTTGATCTTCTCTTCAGATAATATCAGTGTATCAGCAATAAGACTGTTTCCTTTCTTGTCATTCACATGTTCACTGGAGTAGCACTTTTAATTTTCCTCAAGAATGTTTCCTTTCCATCCACAACTTGACTAAGCATATGGTACAAGATGCCTAGCACTCGGCCTGTCTCAGTTTTCAGCATGCCTTCCTCTTTGCACTTTATCATTTCTAGCTTTTGATTTAAAGTGAGAGACATACAACTTGTCCTTTTACTTAAACACCTAGAGGTCATTATAGGGTTATTAACTGGACTGATTTCAATATTGCTCTGTCTCAAGGAATAGGGAGGCCTGAAGAGAGGTAAAGAGATGGGGAACTGGCTGGTCAGTGAAACAGTAAGAATACACATAATGCTTATTATTTGCCATCTTTTATGTGTACATTTCATGACACCCCAAAACAATTACAATAGCAACTTCAAATAGTAAACAAGCCCAGGTTGGTTCCTGGGGTTGATTAATCACAGATCATCTCAAAAATTATAATAATTATGAAAAAATTTGAAATAGTGTGAGAATTACCAAACTATGACACAACGATAAGAAGTGAGTAAATGCTGTTGGAATAATAGTGTCATAGACTTGCTGGATATAGGGTTGCCATAAATATTCAGTCTGTAAAGACAAGCCAATAGTTGCAAAATGCAACAAAGCAAAGAACCACAGAATGAGGTATGCTGCTGCTGCTGCTGCTAAGTCACTTCAGTCTTGTCCAACTCTGTGCGACTCCATAGACGGAAGCCCACCAGGCTCCCACGTCCCTGGGATTCTCGAGGCAAGAACACTGGAGTGGGTTGCCATTTCTGTGTCCAATGCAGGAAAGTGAAAAGTGAAAGTGAAGTCACTCAGTCGTGTCCGACTCTTAGCGACCCCATGAACTGCAGCCTATCAGGCTCTTCCATCCATGGGATTTCCCAGGCAAGAGTACTGGAGTGGGTTGCCATTGCCTTCTCCCAGAATGAGGTATGCCTGTGATTAAATTTCCATAAGACAGATTAACAGGAGAAAAACAAATTTAATTCTGTATATATGGTAGCCTTACCAAAAAAATATGAGACTCAAAGAAGTAAACAAAGTCGGCAAGTTTTATACCTTTAAAACAATAAATTTGTGAAAATTTGGCAGGACAAATAAGTTTGGACTTGGGGTAGTAAATTTGTTAAGGAGTAACAGGCTTTGTGTAGCCTTAAATTCCCTATTTTTTATGATAAGGATGACTTTAACCCTTCTGGTGCAGGGAGGCTACCTTTCACATGAGAGAGTTACTTCTTGTTTTCAGGGGGATAGAAGAGGGTCAGAATGTTCTTCTTGAACCAGCTGTTTCTTAAGTAACTAATTAAAAAGAGACACAGATATATAGAACAGTCTTTTGGACTCTGCGGGAGAGGGCGAGTGTGGGATGCTTTGGGAGAATGGCATTGAAACATGTATAATATCATATGTGAAATGAATCACCAGTCCAGGTTCGATGCATGATACAGGATGCTTGGGGCTGGTGCACTGGGATGACCCAGAGGGATGGTATGGGGAGGGAGGTGGGAGGGGGTTTCAGGATGGGGAACATGTGTACACCCTTGGCGGATTCATGCTGATGTATGGCAAAACCAATACAATATGGTAAAGTAATTAGCCTCCAATTAAAATAAATTTATATTACACACAAAAAAATAATACTCACTATACCAAAATGGCACATTTGGGGGTGGCATAAAGTAAGAAATTTCAAAGCAGAGAGGCTAAAAGACTTGCCAAAAGTCACCTAATGAGCAAAAAATAAGGCAGAAAACAGACTCAAATTCCTAGCCTCCTACAGGACTTTATGTTTTTCCCTCATTGTGAGGCCTCCTATATTAGCAAAGTATTTTATTAAGTTACTATCACCATCAAAGACCTTACGTTTTTTTTTTTTTTTAAGAGATGACCTTTATTCAATTTAAAGCTTACTTGGCATCATCAATAAATGTTTCATTCAAAAGGAATGAGCAGAATCACTTTTGTATTTTAGGGAACAAGCCCAGAGGTAAACATATTTATTGAAAACATAAGAATGAATTTCCCCCAAAACAGAGTGACACATGAACAAGCCATATAAATAAACTCATTTTTATATATTTATTTTTAAATTGCTTTTTATTGGAGTATAGTTGCTTTACAATGTTTTGTTAACTTCTACTGCACAGCAAAATGAATCAACCATACATATACATATAGCCTAAGGACCCTAAATCTTACAGAGTTTCTTCTCTAAAATAATGACACACCAGCCAGTATTTGATTTAGCTGCTCCCTCCTTATAAGGCATTTGTTTTACTTTTCTAATACTCACATTTATCTTCATGTTTGCTCCTAAAAAAGCGGCAACACAAAATAAAACTCCCAAAACTCCATTTTAAGAGCTGGAAAAATTGAAAGCAAAAAAGAGTAAGGGCTGTATATTTTGTTTTTCCAGATAATAAATATTTTGTCTTTCTGGATGTCAACTCAATTCTTTTTTCATTTCACTGTTTTCTTACAATGAGAAAAGAGAAAGTATAGAGTTTGACCCCAAGGAGGGAGCATAGAAAATAGGAAGAGGTCATTCAGAGAACATTAGGGAAGAAGCCACCCCCATTTTCACCCCATTTGCTCCAATTTCCTAACATCTTCACAAATTGAAACAGCAGATAATTTTATTGTTCCTGGTGATGTCATGGATGTCTGGAAAAACTTATTCCGCATGAGTTTTTGTTCATAATAGACTGAGCTACTTTGATTTTTATGTTTTGCCCTGACCTTTTGATTTCAGGACAAGACTGGTTGTTAACTCGCACAGCATTTCCTAGCAGAGTTATGCTCTGCAAAGAAATGAAGCTTTCTTTGTCAACTCTGTGTCATTGTGCAGTGGAAATCATGAAATGTGGTATTATTCTTTAGTAGAGTCATCTCCCAAAGAAGTAATGTTCTCCCATTAAAAATTTAAAAATTACTTTAGAGACTTAGGGCATTGGAATTGCCTGAGAGTTAGACAAGCTGGAAAAATACTGTTTCTCTAAGATTACCAAGAGCTTTCTCACTTAAATAAAATAATGTATCCTCATCACAGTTTCCTGCAATTTCAGATTCAGGGTGGGGGAACCAACACAGAAAATGACTCACCAGTGCCCCATGCTGAGTAAATTATGGGAAGAATAAAATCTTCCTATAGAGCTGATCACATCCATTGATATTTGCAGTAGTTTGAATGATTGATTCCTGCAAATAACTCCATCTCAGATAACAGGTAAAGGTAATTTCAGTATTGCTATTTCCCTTACCAGTCTAGACATGGTTATGTGATGACACTGAAGCTGATGAGGCAGGAGGAAAGTCAGGGGGATGTGAGGGAAGGGATTTTCTGGGATGAATGAGATTGTATTTTAGGCCGAGTTCCCTAAGGAAGATCCTGAGATGTGGATTCTTATGAAATGTATGTACTGACCACACATACCTGGAGAGCAAGAACAAAGGAAGCAGAATGAGAGGTAGAAAACAGTTGAGCAAGAATGTGTTCTCAGTCAGCAAAGGGCTTCAGTTTCATCCAGTGGGAAAACCTGGAGCAAAACTGGATCCAAGGAGTTGATTTCACCTTGAGGTGAAGGGTGAAGGGAAATGAGTTCAAAGAGGTAGAGAGGAGTCACGTCATGGAAGGCTTTGAGTGCCAAGCGAAAGAGCTTGTGTGCGACTCTACTGATGAGAATCCAGAAAAAGTTTTAAATGGGTCAGATACAGCTATGAAATAAGCCCATTGTTGCAGATAGGAGAATGAATTAAAGAGGACATGACCAGAGTTAGGTAGATACATAAGAAATTTTATTGCCCAGATTTTAACCGATGCGAGACTGACTTATGACATAGCATGAAGAGTAATGAGAGAAAGAAAGATTTGAGGCACAACTTGGAAGTGAAATCAGCAACACATGGAGATTGACTAGAGCAGGGTTAAGTGAAAAAGAGGAGTAACAAGTAACATCCCAAGCTTCCTAGCTAGTGACTTCTGTGGCCCCTGATGAGACAATATTCAATAAAAGATAAAAATGACAAGCAGAGATGAGTTCAGTTTGGGAAGCCCAGTGTTTATGATATCTGTAGGGACATTTAATATTTTACCATGGAAATCTGAAGATTCATGAGGATAAACTTGGGCTGAAGATGCTATGCAGTTGCCATCAGAGTATTCACTGTAAGGGGCAAGCAAAACCAAAGGAGAGTCCAGAAGAGGTGGTTTGACTATTGCAGGCAAATAATGCTGTCCCTAAAAATGTCCATCTTGTAATCCCTGTAACCTGTGAATACGTTTCCTCTCATGGCAAATGAGACTTTGTGGACATGATTAGGATAAGGATCTTGAGATGGATTATCTGGATCATCTGGGCAAGCCCACTATAAACACAAAGACTCTTATAAGAGGAATGATGGAAGATCAGAGTCAGGGGAGTAGAGAGGTCTGAGAGAGAGATTGGAAAACCCTATGCTGCTGCCTTTGATGGTGGAATATAGGGAAACCAGCCAAGGAAGGCAGGCAGTCACTAGAAGCTGAGTAGGGCAAGAAACCAAACTCTCCCCTCAGATCCACCAGAGAGAATAGCCCTGTTTGTGCAGCAATTTGAACCTATTAGGACTGATTTTGGATTTCTGACCACAGTAACAGTAGGACAATAGCTTTGTGCTGAATTATGCCACTGTGTTTGTCAGAGAAGCAAATGGAGACTATTACAGATAACAGTGGCTTTGTGAGTCAGTTGACATCTATAGACTACAGTTAATTCTGTATGAAATAGCTACTCTGTGTCAATCCATAGCCTTTAGAAACCAACAGATGAGTGGACAAGAAAGAAACAGAAACAAATAATTGTAAATACAGTGTGAGAGGGGCTGAGATAAATGGATCTTCACAAGGGAATCATGATGTCAGAAATGGTGGTGGGGTCAATTCTCCCAAGGTTAAGGAAGGGTCCATCAAGGTGGTGTAGCTTAGTGATCCCTGCAAAATTTCCCTGCAAGGGATCCCTGCAAAAATTCTAAGATGATCTCTGAGATTCCTCAAAAAGGCAAAATTCTGAGATCATGGAATTGTTTTTCAATAGAGTGGTTAACTGCAAGACATCTTGGGACATAGGCAACCATTCTGGATTGAAATGATTGATTTCCTCAATTGTTTCTTCTCAATTTCTTTGACTCCACATGGTCCTTTGGGATGGTGATATTTGATATAGACTGTCATTCTTAAAAACACAAACAATTAGAATATATTATACTTATTTTTCTATTGAAGATAATTGCTTTATACTTTTTGTGTTAGTTTGTAGAATTTATTATACTTCTATCTTTAGTTATTGGTTTTAAAAATTTATCAGTGTATTAGTTTCCTACCAAAGAAACTGAATGTTTCAAAACAACAGTAATTTATTATCTCACAATTCTAAAGGCCAGACATCCAAAATCAAGGTGTTGGCAGGGCTGTGCTCCCTCTGATGGCCCTAGTGAACAATCCTTCTTTGCTTTCTCCAGCTTCTGGTACTTGGGGGTAACCTGCAGCATTCCTGGGCTTCTTGACCCACAATTTCAGTTTCATCACCAACTTCTTCCTGTGTATCTTCATGTTTTCATTCCTCTGTGTGGTGTTTGTCTCTGTGTCCAAATTTCTCTCTTAATAAGTACAGCAGTCATATGGGATTAGAGCCCACTTTAATGACCTTTTATTGAAACTTGATTGCTTCTAGGACTATATTGATGCTCCAGTGGTTAGAACTCCAAGCTTGCACTCAGAGTTGGATTTGATCCTGGGTCAGAGAACTAAGGTCCCAGTTCTCCAGTGGTTAGAACTCCAAGCTCCCACTCAGAGTTGGATTTGACCCTGGGTTGGGGAACTAAGGTCCCATATGCCACATGATGCAATCAAAAATAAATAAATAAATAAATAAAATTTAATTACTTCTGTAAAGACCCTATCTCTAAATTAGACATGTTTTTGAGAAAGTAAGGGTAAGGATTCAAACATAATTTTGCGGAGGGAACACAATTCAACTCAAAACAATTCAACTCATAACAATTGATGGCTTCAGTACATTTATACTTATGAATGGATTAGAAAGAGCTGGAATATTAACAAGCTGTTTGTCTTTTCC
This sequence comes from Bos indicus, assembly GCF_029378745.1. NCBI lineage: Eukaryota > Metazoa > Chordata > Mammalia > Artiodactyla > Bovidae > Bos > Bos indicus. The sequence continues at coordinate 38,562,771 of NC_091779.1, forward strand.
TTGGCAGATCAGAAAGTTTAGAGTAGAAATTTGGTGATACTAAATAAGAGTTGATGCTTTTGAACTGTGGTGTTGGAGAAGACTCTTGAGGGTCCCTTGGACTGCAAGGAGATCCAACCAGTCCCTTCTAAAGGAAATCAGCCCTGGGTGTCCTTTGGAAGGAATGATGCTAAAGCTGAAACTCCAGTACTTTGGCCACCTCATGCAAAGAGTTGACTCATTGGAAAAGACTCTGATGCTGGGAGGGATTGGGGGCAGGAGGAGAAGGGGACAACAGAGGATGAGATGGTTGGATGGCATCACTGACTCGATGGACGTGAGTTCGAATGAACTCCGGGAGATGGTGATGGACAGGGAGGCCTGGCGTGCTGCGATTCATGGAGTCGCAAAGAGTCGTACACGACTGAGCGAATGAACTGAACTGAACTAAAATAAGTAAGAACAAGAAGACAAAAGTCGGGAAAAGATATTCAAATTGTAACAAAATAATCATGTTTTATGTTTAAACATATTATTTCCTATTTAAATTTTAAAACAATTTTAAAACTCTTTTAGAAAATGGTTTTTGATACTACCCAAGATATTTTTAAGTACGAATTGTTTCATAAGGTAATTGGAATATGAAATCAAACTAAAAGAAATAACTGATGGATGCAGAATTTTTTTTTTTTTTCACATAAGGAAGTAAAAAACTTTATCCTGATGCCAGCAAGTTAGAGGAGGAAAAAGGGAAGAGATAATTGGTAACAGGAAGCTACTCTGATGCTTTACCTTCTGCAGTTTCTCCCACAAAAATTCAGAGAGGAGGAAGCTAAACTTTTAGGGAATGCATTTTTTCATCAAGAAGCTCTTAAAGAGGGTGCCAGTATGACAGTTCAGTTCAGTAGCTCAGTCGTGTCTGACTCTTTGCGACCCCATCAATTGCAGCACACCAGGCCTCCCTGTCCATTACCAACTCCCAGAGTTCACTCAAACTCAGGTCCATCGAGTTGGTGATGCCATTCACCATCTCATCCTCTGTCGTCCCCTTCTCCTCCTGCCCCCAATCCCTCCCAGCATCAGGGTCTTTTCCAATGAGTCAACTCTTCGCATGAGCTGGCCAAAGTACTGGAATTTCAGCTTTAGCATCATTCCTTCCAAAGAAATCCCAGGGCTGATCTCCTTTAGAATGGACTGGTTGGATCTCCTTGCAGTCCAAGGGACTCCCAAGAGTCTTCTCCAACACCACACTTCAAAAGCATCAATTCTTCGGTGCTCAGCCTTCTTCACAGTCCAACTCTCACATTCATACATGACCACTGGAAAAACCATTGCCCTGACTAGACGGACCTTTGTTGGAAAAGTAATGTCTCTGCTTTTGAATATGCTATCTAGGTTGGTCATAACTTTCCTTCCAGAGTAAGCATCTTTTAATTTCATGGCTGCATCACCATCTGCAGTGATTTTGGAGCCCCCAAAAATAAAGTCTGACACTGTTTCCACTGTTTCCCCATCTATGTCCCATGAAGTGATGGGACCAGATGCCATGATCTTCGTTTTCTGAATGTTGAGTTTTAAGCCAACATTTTCACTCTCCTCTTTCACTTTCATCAAGAGGTTTTTTAGTTCCTTTTCACTTTCTGCCATAAGGGTGGTGTCATCTGCATATCTGATGATATTTCTCCCGGCAATCTTGATTCCAGCTTGTGCTTCTTCCAGTCCAGCGTTTCTCATGATGTACTCTGCATATAAGTTAAATAAGCAGGGTGACAATATACAGCCTTGATGTACTCCTTTTCCTATTTGGAACCAGTCTGTTGTTCCATGTCCAGTTCTAACTGTTGCTTCCTGACCTGCATACAGGTTTCTCAAGAGGCAGGTCAGGTGGTCTGGCATTCCCATCTCTTGAAGAATTTTCCACAGTTTATTGTGATCCACACAGTCAAAGGCTTTGGCATAGTCAATAAAGCAGAAATAGCTGTTTTTCTGGAACTCTCTTGCTTTTTCCATGATCCAGTAGATGTTGGAAATTTGATCTCTGGTTCCTCTGCCTTTTCTAAAACCATCTTGAACATCTGGAAGTTCACGGTTCATGTATTGCTGAAGCCTGGCTTGGAGAATTTTGAGCATTACTTTACTAGCATGTGAGATGAATGCAATTGTGCGGTAGTTGGAGCATTCTTTGGCATTGCCTTTCTTTGGGACTGGAATGAAAACTGACCTTTTCCAGTCCTGTGGCCACTGCTGAGTTTTCCAAATTTGCTGGCCTATTGAGTGCAGCACTTTCACAGCATCATCTTCCAGGATTTGGAATAGCTCAACTGGAATTCCATCACCTCCACTAGCTTTGTTCATACTGATGCTTTCTAAGGCCCACTTGACTTCACATTCCAGGATGTCTGGCTCTAGGTCAGTGATCACACCATCGTGATTATCTGGGTTGTGAAGATCTTTTTTGTACAGTTCTTCTGTGTATTCTTGTCACCTCTTCTTAATATCTTCTGCTTCTGTCAGGTCCATACCATTTCTGTCTTTATCGAGCCCATCTTTGTATGAAACGTTCTGTTTTTATCTCTAATTTTCTTGAAGAGATCTCTAGTCTTTTCCATTCTGTTATTTTCCTCTACACTTTGCATTGATCGCTGAGGAAGGCTTTCTTATCTCTTCTTGCTATTCTTTGGAATTTGGCATTCAGATGCTTATATCTTTCTTTTTCTCCTTTGCTTTTCGCTTCTCTTCTTTTCACAGCTATTTGTAAGGCCTCCCCAGACAGCCATTTTGCTTTTTTGCATTTCTTTTCCATGGGGATGGTCTTGATCCCTGTCTCCTGTAGTATGTCACGAACCCCCGTCCATAGTTCATCAGGCACTCTATCTATCAGATCTAGTCCCTTAATTCTATTTCTCGCTTCCACTATATAATCATAAGGGATTTGATTTAGGTCATACTTGAATGGTGTAATGGTTTTCCCTACTTTCTTCAATTTAAGTCTGAATTTGGCAATAGGGAAATCATGATCTGAGCCACAGTCAGCTCCCAGTCTTTTTTTTTTTTCCCAGTCTTGTTTTTGCTGACTGTATACTGCTTCTCCATCTTTGGCTGCAAAGAATTTAATCAATCTGATTTTGGTGTTGATCATCTGGTGATGTCCATGTGTAGAGTCTTCTCTTGTGTTGTTGGAAGAGGGTATTTGCTATGACTAGTGCGTTGTCTTGGCAAAACTCTATTAGCCTTTGCCCTGCTTCATTCCGTATTCCAAGGCCAAATTTGCCTGTTACCTCAGGTGTTTCTTGACTTCCTACTTTTGCATTCCAGTCGCCTATAATGAAAAGGACATCTTTTGGGGGTGTTAGTTCTAAAAGGTCTTGTAGGTCTTCATAGAACCATTCAATTTCAGCTTCTTCAGTGTTACTGGTTGGGGCATAGGCTTGGATTACCGTGATATTGAATGGTTTGCCTTGGAAACGAACATAGATCATTCTGTCGTTTTTGAGACTGCATCCAAGTACTGCATTTTGGACTCTTTTGTTGACCGTGACAGCTACTCCATTTCTTCTAAGGGATTCCTGCCCATAATAGTAGATATAATGGTCATCTGAGTCAAATTCACCCATTCCAGTCCAATTTAGTTCGCTGGTTTCTAGAATGTTGACGTTGACTCTTGCCATCTCCTGTTTGACCACTTTCAATTTGCCTTGATTCATGATCCTAACATCCTAGGTTCCTATGCAATATTGCTCTTTACAGCGTCAGACCTTGCTTCTATCACTAGTCACATCCACAGCTGGGTATTGTTTTTGCTTTGGCTCCATCCCTTCATTCTTTCTGGAGTTATTTTTCCACTGATCTCCAGTAGCATATTGGGTACCTACTGACTTGGGGAGTTTCTCTTTCAGTATCCTATCATTTTGCCTTTTCATACTGTTCAAGGGGTTCTCAAGGCAAGAATACTGAAGTGGTTTGCCATTCCCTTCTCCAGTGAACTACATTCTGTCAGATCTCTCCACCATGACCCGCCCGTCTTGGGCCAGTATGACACTGGGGAGTAAATTGCCCATAGTCACAACTGCAGGGAACTTCAAGGGAACTTCCAAGTTGGACTGCTTCTCAGGCACAAGACCATCCTGCATCATCAGAGCATGGCCAAGAAAGAAATAACAGCTCCAAGGACATAAAATAGAGTAAGCTCTGGGTATATGCTGATCAAATGTGCTTTAGATAGGAGTTAAAAATGAAATGAAAAGTTAAGAATTGACTTCAGTTTTAATTTTATTTTTCATATCTACTCTCTAGAGTTATACATTTTCACTGTTCCATGTGTATATCTTACTTATGTTTTAAACTAATGAAGGAGGGACGTCCATGGTGGTCCAGTGGTTGGGAATCTGCTTGCCAATTCGGGCGGGGGACATGGGTTCAATCCCTGGTCTGGAAAAAATTCCACATGCTACAGGCAACTAAACCTGTGTGCTACAGCTACTGAGCCCTCACTCTAAAGCCTGTGCTCTGCAACAAGAGAAGCCAAAGCAGTGCAAAGCCCTTGTACCACAACCAGAGATAGCCCTCGCTCACTGCAACTAGAGAAAGCCCATGCATAGCAACAAAGATCCAGCATGGCCATAAAGAAAATTAAAATAATGAAGGGAAATATGGAAATATGGAGCCAACTTGAAAAAATATCAGACTGTTTAACAGGTAAGGTTATCATTACCAAGGTACCTTCTCTCTTCTGTTGGTAGAAGTAACGAAGAAGTAACACATGATTGCTTAAATATTTATTAGTTTCCTATGGCTTCTGGCATTCTTTGGCTTTTGAACTTATGACTCCAATACATGCCTCCATTTCCATATTTCCTTCTCTTCTTCTGTTTTTGTCTAATTCTTTCTGCTTCCCTTTCATAAGGGTACTTGTGATTGTGTTTAAGGCCCTTTTGGATAACTGGGATAAGCTTATTCTCTCAAAATTCTTTACTTAATTACATATGCAAAGACTCTTTTTCCAAGTAAGGTCACATTTACAGGTTCCAGGGATTACAACCTGATGTCCCTGTGGAACATAATTCAGGCTATTATATATACAGAATTTACAAAACTAAAACTACTGCACAATGATAGTAAACATGCAAGGTAATATAAAGTCATCTAGATGTGGGTTCAAGTCCCCTCTCTGCATCTATTAACCTGTGTGACTGAGTGGATGGTTTAACATTACTGCATACCTCATTGCACTCATCTGTAAAATAGGGTCAATACTACCACCCACATAAGAGGGTCATGAGGAGGAATAAGTGAGATAATGCACTTAGAACATTTGTACAGAGCAAGCATTCAATATTTATTGATAAAATTAGTAAGAATAGTGGTGAAAAAGCACTCTGTGAAATGCATAGTATTGTTGTCAATTATGCTCTTGAAAGTTAAAATTACTTCCTCTTGAATCTCAGAAAAAGGGAGAGAACAGCTGAATACATTAAGAAAAAGACATTAAAATAACCTTTATGGGATAATGGAATCAATACACTAGTAGCAAGAGGTGCCATGAAATGCAATGCTGAATACAAACAAATGGGAACTTCAGACTACATCAATTGCCTCATAGCAATACAAATATAGAATAAGTTTCCAAGAAAAGACACAAAGCAAATAGTAGAATTGCTTTTCAACTGGTAGACATTAATTGTTTAAAATATGACTAAAGGAGAAGCTGTAATTTTAAAATAAACAATAAAGTGGATAGATTATTAGTCTAAGCAGCAGTTTCCAGTGCCCATAGTCATTACACTTTTTTTTTCCCCTCTCTTTCTTTCTTTTTTTTCTTTTTTTTTACTTTACAATATTGCATTGGCTCTGCCACACATCAACATGAATCCACCACAGGTGTACACGTGCTCCCCATCCTGAACCCCCGCCCACCTCCCTCCCCGTACCATCCCTCCGGGATATCCCAGTGCACCAGCCTCAAGGATCCTGTATAGAACCTGGACTGGCGATTCATTTCTTACATGATATTATACATGTTTCCATGCCACTCCCCCAAATCATCCCACGCTCTCCCTCTCCCACAGAGTCCCAAAGGCTGTTCTAAATATCTGTGTCTCTTTTGCTGTCTCACATACAGGGTTATCATTACCATCTTTCTAAATTCCATATATATGCGTTGCTGCAGCTGCTAAATCGCTTCAGTCATGTCCGACTCTGTGGAACCCCAGAGACGGCAGCCCACCAGGCTCCCCTGTCCCTGGGATTCTCCAGGCAAGAACACTGGAATGGCTTGCAATTTCCTTCTCCAATGCATGAAAGTGAAAAGTGAAAGTGAAGTCGCTCAGCCATCTCTGACTCCTAGTGACCCCATGGACTGCAGCCTACCAGGCTTCTCCATCCATGGGATTTTCCAGCCAAGACTACTGGAGTGGGGTGCTATTGCCTTCTCCGATATATGCGTTAGTATACTGTATTGGTGTTTTTCTCTCTGTCTTACTTCACTCTGTATAATAGGCTCCAGTTTCATCCATCTCATTGGAACTGATTCAAATGTATTCTTTTTAATGGCTGAGTAATACTCCATTGTGTATATGTACCACAGCTTTTTATCTATTCATCTGCTGATGGACATCTAGGTTGCTTCCATGTCCTGGCTATTATAAACAGTGCTGTGATGAACATTGGGGTACACGTGTCTCTTTCAATTCTGGTTTCCTCAGTGTGTATGCCCAGCAGTGGGATTGCTGGGTCATAAGGCAGTTCTATTTCCAGATTTTTTTTAAGGAATCTCCACACTGTTCTCCATAGTGGCTGTACTAGTTTGCATTCCCACCAACAGTGTAAGAGGGTTCCCTTTCCTCCACACCCTCTCCAACATTTATTGCTTGTAGATTTTTGGATTGCAGCCATTCTGACTGGCGTGAAATGGTACCTCATTGTGGTTTTGATTTGCATTTCTCTGATAATGAGTGATGTTGAGCATCTTTTCCTGTGTTTGTTAGCCATCTGTGTGTCTTCTTTGGAGAACTGTCTATTTAGTTCTTTGGCCCATTTTTTGATTGGCTAGTTTATTTTTCTGGAATTGAGCTGCAGGTGTTGCTTGCATATTTTTGAGATTAGTTGTTTGTCAGTTGCTTCATTTGCTATTATTTTCTCCCATTCTGAAGGCTGTCTTTTCATCTTGCTTATAGTTTCCTTTGTTGTGTAGAAGCTTTTAATTTTAATTAGGTCCCATTTGTTTATTTTTGCTTTTATTTCCAATATTCTGGGAGATGGGTCATAGAGGATCCTGCTGTGATTTATGTCAGAGTGTTTTGTCTATGTTCTCCTCTAGGAGTTGTATAGTTTCTGGTCTTACGTTTAGATCTTTAATCCATTTTGAGTTTATTTTTGTGTATGGTGTTAGAAAGTGTTCTGGTTTCATTCTTTTACAAGTGGTTGACCAGTTTTCCCAGCACCACTTGTTAAAGAGATTATCTTTTCTCCATTGTATATCCTTTCCTCCTTTGTCAAAGATAAGGTGTCCATAGGTGCATGGATTTATCTCTGGGCTTTCTATTTTGTTCCATTGATCTATATTTCTATCTTTGTGCCAATACCATACTCTCTTGATGACTATGGCTTTGTAGTAGAACCTGAAGTCAGGCAGGTTGATTCCTTCAGGTCCATTCTTCTTTTCCAAGATTGCTTTGGCTATTCGAGGTTTTTTGTATTTCCATACAAATTGTGAAATTATTTGTTCTAGCTCTGTGAAAAATACCATTGGTAGCTTGATAGGGATTGCATTGAATCTATAGATTGCTTTGGGTAGTATACTCATTTTCACTATATTGATTCTTCTGATCCGTGAATATGGTATATTTCTCCATCTATTAGTGTCCTCTTCGATTTTCTTCACCAGTGTTTTATAGTTTTCTATATATAGGTCTCTAGTTTCTTTAGGTAGATATATTCCTCAGTGTTTTACTCTTTTTTTTTTTTTTTGCAATGGTGAATGGAATTGTTTCCTTAATTTCTCTTCTGTTTTCTCATTATTAGTGTATAGGAATGCAAGGGATTTCTGTGTGTTGATTTTATATCCTGCAACTTTACTATATTCATTGATTAACTCTGGTAATTTTCTGGTTGAGTCTTTAGGGTTTTCTATGTAGAGGATCATGTCATCTGCAAACAGTGAGAAATACTATCACTGAAGAGAAAGGTCCTGTATAATTTTCTCTCTTCTTTAAGCTAGTAATTTATGAAGATACTTGGGATGAAGAATGTTCTTGTCAGCAAGCAGAAGGGTGTGATTCTTTCACTCTGGTGAAAATGATTTCTTGTCCTTTCCTTTATTTTTGATTTAGAGTTAGAGATAAATTTGAGAGAAAGATGAGGGTCCAAATTTATTTTACATCAGCTGTACATGTGACCTTGGGCAGGAGGGTGTAGGTGAAGTTTTAGGTGAATAAAAGTGAGGTAAATTTTGGGGAAGGATTCTACAGGATCACAAAATAGATATTCAGAATGACTGAATCTGCTAAACATCTCTCTCTGTCAATTTTACTTACAAAATGGTCTCATTCAAAATGAAGTTCATTTCCCCCCCCCTGAAATTATGTGTGAAGAGCAAAGTTTACTGGATAACAGGATCTATCATATGTAAAGTATAGTTCCTCCTTGCTGATACAAGAAGGACTAATTCTTCAATCCTATTCCTTTTCCAATCTTAACTTTAGCAGTTCTTATCAATTTCCTTGCTTTTTCTAGCCTATCACAACCATTTCTCTGGCACCCAATTCTAATGGGATTCTTCTTATTGCTTCCCTATGATTGAATTATAAGGTGCCTCTGGTTGTGACCAACAGTACACCTCTTATTATAGTCAATATTATTATTTATTCTAACAGGAGAGGCCAGGTTATGAAAAATCTTGTGATTACTCCCATGTTGGAAGAGTCTGACTCAATAGCTTTGTCCTAGGCTCAGGAATCTTAATTTCCTAAAAATCCCTCCAGTAGCTTCATTTATATGATGCTTTCTGGTCATTTAAGTAAATCAATGTGTGAGTTAGTATATGCACCTTTTCTCTAGAAGATGACATGGGTTTTTCCTTAGAGAGATACTATATATTTGCTGCTTGTGACCACTAGTGCCCTGGACATGGTAATATTTATGCCATGTGTGTATGTGTGCACATATGTGCATATGTTGTGTGTGTCAGAGTCTATGTAATAATGCCTATTTATTTCCAAACATTTGGAGAAACCTTTATTTAGACTATTAGTAGATATGAGAAAGCAAAAAGCCATCCTCTTAATAACTCAAAAGTGTTAAAAATTATTTGAAAATTGACTATAATTCTAATGACAAAGATAGTTATTAAAGATACAATCAAAATAATAAAGGAGTAATCAGCCTAGACTATCATAACTACCCATATTCTTAGTCTTTTTCACTGCCTTCTAATTACTACATGTTATGATCTGCATGTATCTCTGCAGCTCTTTTAAATATTTTTTGAACAAATTTGTCAATAACTCACAATGACAGCAATACTGGCCACAGTTAGCATTCACTTGGCATTTATTAACTTCTAGGCAAGATGGCAAACACTTGACATATAACTTATCTAAGTTAACAACTACCATATCACAGGGAAATTATTACTCTTCCTTTTTTACTGATGAGGACAACATTGGCATATAAATGAAAAGTAGTTGCACTAGAAAGATCTCAAGAAATCTGATTCTGAAGCTTAACACTCCATTAAATAAGTAAAATAATTCATATTTAAAGAATTGGTATTTTAGAGCACAAGTTTATTTGCAACTTTGTAAAGTTTTGCCTTAGGACATAATGCCCTGAGATGAGATTTTCATTACTTCTTCTATTATTTATACTGTTTGCTTCCCAGAGGAATTTGAGTTGGCTTACAAGAGCAGACACATACATATTGGAGCAAAACAAACTCAGAATTAGAACTTTTAACAATAGAAGGGAGTAGTAAGAGTTCCCACCAGGTTTGCTGGCTGAAATGAAGCCACTGATTCAAAACAAAGTCTTGCAACTGAAGCACAAAAATGAACAGTATGAGTCTGCAGATTTGCTTTTTTTTTTTTTTTTTTTTGGTTTGTTTTTCCTGAGTCTAGTGGGAAGAGGTCTTGAAATACTAATCTTGGAGATTTTTCTTTTCTCCTGCCCTTTCCAGTCTTTTCCTGGTCAGTCTGAGACACACTGTACCCATAGCTTTGAGGGGAACAAATGTTGTTGCAGCATAAATATACAGAGAAAGCAAAGTTATCAACAGTAATGATTTTTATTCCACACTGTGCTTCCAAGAATCAAAAGGGAAGTCTTAGAGGAGAGTTTTTGCCACAGAAGTGATTAGAAGGAGAAGAGAATCATGCCTTATCTCTGGGAGTTTCCATGAGGGGCTTTGTGTGGGGGATGTACATCATGAATTTGGAAGTGGTCAGGGATCTAAGGGAGGTGAAGCCTGGCGGAAGCTCTGTTCCTGTGCAAAAGAGTCATGTCCACTGTCTTTAAAACTCTTTGTTTGAGGGCCTTCCAACCCAATGGTTGCCTGCATGTCTTCTATAGCCCATCTGGCAGAAGGACCATGCCTGTACTGCTGGAGACATGGCCCATGAAAACGATAGTCCAGGACAAAAGACAGGTCCTCAATCCTTAAAGGGGTGGGTATGGTATGGATTAAAGGCCTCTGCATAATAAATATGTGAAAACAATCCTATGTTATCTCTGACATTGGAGGAATTTAGTGTTTCAATACAGAAACAAGGATGTTTTTATTTTTTTCTTAAAGACATTGACTATTTCCATAAAAAATGAATCCTTTTAATATTTCATTTTCTTCACCTAAAAAATCACCTTCCTATCTATGGGGTTTGAATAATGTAATAGAAATTTTAAAGATGCAGAAACCCTTGCAATAAATAATTTCTCACTCCCTATTTTGAACTGCAGTTCACTAGAGGCCTTTGTATAAATTAAATCAGAGCAATTCATGTATGTTTCTCTTAGACTATTGAACTTAATAAGAAGTTTTGCTTGGGGCAGCATTTGCACATTAGAATCATTTGGAAGGCTTGTTGAAACACAGGTTGCTTTGTTTTAACCTCCAAATTCAGTAGGTCTATGATAAAGCCTGAGAATTTACCTTTGTAGCAGTTCCCAGCTACTGCTGCTGGTTATCTGTGATCACACTTTTACAAGCATTGACATGGGGGATTTAGAAATGTGAATACTTAGCATATCATTTAGGGTTTGTCTCAAATACCAATGGCCTCAATTTGAGCAGGCATTTTATTAATACAGGTCTTTGATTAAGCAAACATATAGGTAGTTACCTCAGATCAGACCATAGTGAGTCAAAAATCAGATTGGGCCAATATTTTCTGCTGCAAAACCATATCTAAGAAAATTCTAGGGTAGTTAGGGAAAAGTGACCAACCATATTGTCACAGACCAAACTGAATATGATATGTAAAGGCAGTTAAAGCTCACATTCATATTTGGGATAGGTCATAAGGTATATCATTCATTTATTTACCATTTTTCAAGCTGTAACAGACCTAGAGAGCATATTAAAAATCAGAGACACCACTTTGTCAACAAAGGTCCATATGGTCAAAGCTATGGTTTTTCTAATAGTCATGTATGGATGTGAGAGTTGGACCATAAAGAAGGCTGAGCACTGAAGAATTGATGCTTTCAAACTGTGGTGTTGGATAAGACTTTTGAGAGTCCCTTGGACAGCAAGGAGATCAGACCAGTCAATCCTAAAGGAAATCAGTCCTGAACATTCATTGGAAAGACTGATGCTGAAGCTGAAGCTCCAATACGTTGGTCACCTGATGTGAAGAGCTGACTCACTGGGAAAGACTTGATGCTGGGAAAAATTGAATGCAAAGAAAGAAGGGGATGACAGAGGATGAGATGGTTAGGTGGCATCATCGACTCAGTGGACATGAATTTGAGAAGATTCAAATTCAAACTCTGGAAGATAGTAAAAGACAGAGGAGTCTGGCATGCGGCAGTCCGTGGGGTCGCTAAGAGTCGGACACAACTTAGTGACTGAACAATAACAACAAGAACAATGCTTAATCTAAAACTTAAAATTATTCTCTTTATTTACCATATGAGTTGACTATATTGTTCTTGTTATGTATTATATATTGTACACTGACATACAAGGTTTATCAAGGGGGAAAATATTGTTAATATCTGAGCTTGGAAAAATACTAGTGTTTTTGGTTCTAACATTTTAAAGATGCAAAAGAGACATCCAGGCATATTTTCCCCAGGTTTCTTCTATATTTTTAATAACTTTAATACTTTCATGCAAGAAAAGAATACAACGTGATTTTCAATGGCAAACAGAACAAAAATAAAAGCTAAAAGCTTGAAAGAAAAGTTTCTACAGACCATTGTGATATTTTCCATAATTTAACAATAATTGACCTTGAAATAGGTGATGATTTGTATATAGGATACTGACAAAAAATAATCACTGAAAACTTTTCAAATTTAATAGGATGTTTTCAATTTTTTTTTCTTCAAAGAAGAATCATTCTAGGGAATTTATTAGATTTTAATTCATTTCTTTCATCAAAAAATTATAAATTTATAACCTTAAAGAATAAGTTGTTGGAACTGAGATCTGATGAAAAAATGGATATTAGATTTTGAAAGTCTAGCTTCATTTTCTTCATTTTAGGAAAAAAGCTCATAAATTAATATTAAGAAATCAATGAAATTCCATTCCTATCAACATATATCTGAGATGAGTTTCTCTATCATGAATATTAAAGAGTTTCAATATATATGTCCCTTTGAGAGTAGCATTATTGTCAATCCAACTTGGAAAAAATACAAGGAAGAAGCAAGTCTACTAATTAATTCCTTCAAAATTTTAAATATTGATATGTAGTGTTCATTCCAAATTTGCTGGCATATTGAGTGTAGCACTTTCACAGCATCATATTTTGGGATTTGAAATAGCTCAACTGGAATTCCATCACCTCCACTAGCGATGCTGTAAGAGCAATAGTGCATGGAACCTGGAAAGTTAGGTCCATGAATCAAAGCAAATTGGAAGTGGTCAAACAGGAGATGGCAAGAGTGAATGTCGACAATCTAGGAATCAGTGGACTAAGATGGACTGGAATGGGTGAATTTAACTCAGATGACCATTATATCTACTACTGTGGCAGGAATCTCTGAGAAGACATGGAGTAGCCATCATGGTCAACAAAACAGTCCAAAATGCAGTACTTGGATGCAATCTTAAAAATGACAGAATAATCTCTGTTTGTTTCCAAGGCAAACCATTCAATATCACGGTAATCCAAGCCTAAGCCCCAACCAGTAATGCTGAAGAAGCTGAACAGTTCTATGAAGATTTACAAGACCTTTTAGAACTAATCCCCAAAAAGATGTCCTTTTCATTATAGGGGACTGGAATGCAAAAGTAGGAAGTCAGGAAACACCTGGAGTTACAGGCAAATTTGGCCTTGGAATACGGAATGAAGCAGGGCAAAGGCTAATAGAGTTTTGCGAAGAGACTGCACTAGTCATAGCAAATACCCTCTTCCAACAACATAAGAGAAGACTCTACACATGAACATCACCAGATGGTCAACTCCAAAACCAGACTGATTACATTCTTTGCAGCCAAAGATGGAGAAGGTCTATACAGTCAGCAAAAACAAGAACAGGAACTGACTGTGGCTCAGATCATGAACTCCTTATTGTCAAATTCAGACTGAAGTTGAAGAAAGTAGGGAAAACCACTATACCATTCAGGTATGACCTAAATAAACTCCCTTACGATTATACAGTGGAAGTGAGAAATAGATTTAAGGGACTAGATCTGATAGAAAGTGTGCCTGATGAACTATGGATGGAGGTTTGTGACATTGTACAGGAGACAGGGATTAAAACCATCCCCATGGAAAAGAAATGGAAAAAAGCAAAATGTCTATCTGAGGAGGCCTTACAAATAGCTATGAAAAGAAGAGAAGTGAAAAACAAAGGAGAAAAGGAGATATATTCCCATTGGAATGCAGAGGTCCAAAGAATAGCAAGGAGAGATAAGAAAGCCTTCCTCAGTGATCAGTGCAAAGAAATAGAGGGAAACAACAGAATGGGAAAGACTAGAGATCTCTTCAAGAAAATTAGAGATACCAAGGGAACATTTCATGCGAAGATGGGCTCAATAAAGGACGGAAATGGTATGGACCTAAAGAAGCAGAAGATATTAAGAAGAGGTGGCAAGAATACACAGAAGAACTGTACAAAAAGATCTTCATGACCCAGATAATCACGATGGTGTGATCACTCACCTAAAGCCAGACATCCTGGAATGTGAAGTCAAGTGGGCCTCAGGAAGCATCAGTACGAACAAAGCTAGTGAAGGTGATGGAATTCCAGTTGAGCCATTTCAAATCCTGGAAGATGATGCTGTGAAAGTGCTGCACTCAATATGCCAGCAAATTTGGAAAACTCAGCAGTGGCCACAGGACTGGAAAAGGTTAGTTTTCATTCCAGTCCCAAAGAAAGGCAATGCCAAAGAATGCTCAAACTACCGCACAATTGCACTCATCTCACATGCTAGTAAAGTAATGCTCAAAATTCTCCAAGCCAGGCTTTAGCAATATGTGAATCGTGAACTTCCAGATGTTCAAGCTGGTTTTAGGAAAGGCAGAGGAAACAGAGATCAAATTGCTAGCATCTGCTGGATCATCGAAAAGGCAAGAGAGTTCTAGAAAAACATCTATTTCTGCTTTATTGACTATGCCAAAGCCTTTGACTATGTGAATCACAATATATTGTGGAAAATTCTGAAAGAGATGGGAATACCAGACCACCTGACCTGCCTCTTGAGAAACCTGTATGCAGGTCAGGAAGCAACAGTTAGAACTGGACATGGAACAACAGACTGGTTTTGTTGATTAGTTTTGTTGATTTTTGCTGTAATTTCCTTTGTTTCTTTTTCATTTATTTCTGCTCTGATTCTTATGATTTCTTTCCTTCTACTAACTTTGGGGTTCTTCTTTTCTTCTTTTTCTAATTGTTTTAGGTGTAAAGTTAGGTTGATTATCTGATGTTTCTCTTGTTTCTTGAGGTAGACATGTATTGCTATGAGCCTCCCTCTTAGCACTGCTTTTACTGAATCTCATAGGTTTTGGGTTGTTGTGTTCTCATTTTAATTTGTTTCTATGCATATTTTTATTTCCTTTTTGATTTCTTCCATGATCTGTTGGTTATTCAGAAGTATGTTGTTTCGCCTCTATATGTTTGTGTTTTTAATAGTTTTTTTCCCTGTAGTTGACATCTAATCTTACTGCATTGTGATCAGAAAAGATGCTTGAAATGGTTTCAATTTTTTAAAATTTACCAAGGCTAGATTTATGGCCCAGGATGTGATCTCTCCTGGAGAATGTTCCATGTACACTTAAAAAATAGATGCAATCTATTGTTTTTGTGTAAAATGCCCAACAGATATCAATTAGGTCTAACTGGCCCATTGTATCATTTAAAGCTTTTGTTTCTATGCTTGTTTTCTGTTTGGTTGATTTATCCATAGGTGTGAGTGGGGTATTAAAGTCCCCTACTATTATTGTGTTACTGTTAATTTCCCCTTTCACACTTGCTGCTGCTGCTAAGTCACTTCAGTCATGTCCGACTCTGTGTGACCCCATAGACGGCAGCCCACCAGGCTCCCCTGTCCCTGGGATTTTCCAGGCAAGAATACTGGAGTGAGTTGCCATTTCCTTCTCTAATGCATGAAAGTGAAAAGTCAAAGTGAAGTTGCTCAGTCGTGTCCGGCTCTTAGCGACCTCATGGACTGCAGCCTACCAGGCTCCTCCATCCATGGGATTTTCCAGGCAAGAGTACTGGAGTGGGGTGCCATTGCCTTCTCCATTTACACTTGTTAGCAGTTGTCTTATGTATTGAGGTGCTCCTATGTTGGGTGCATATATATTTATAATTGTTATATATTCTTGGATTGATCCTTTGATCATTTTGTAGTGTCCTTCTTTGTCTCTTATCTCAAGGTCTTTATTTCAAGATCTATTTTTATCTGATATGAGTATTGCTATTCCTGCTTTCTTTTTTTCTGCATTTGCATGAAATATCTTTTCTCAGCCCTTCACTTTCAGTCTGTACGTGTCCCTAGGTTTGAGGCAGGTCTCTCGTAGACAGCATATTTAAGAGTCTTGTTTTTGTATCCATTCACCCAGTTTTTGTCTTTTGGTTGCAGCATTTAACCCATTTACATTTAAGGTAATTATTGATGAGTATGATCCCATTACCATTTACTTTGTTGTTTTGGGTTCATTTTTATAAACCTTTTCTGTGTTTCTTGCCTAGAGAAGATCATTTAGCATTTGTTGAAGAGCTGGTTTGGTGATGCTGAATTCTCTCAGTTTTTGGTTGTCTGTAAAGCGTTTGATTTCTCCTTCATATCTGAATGAGATCCTTGCTAGATAGAGTAAACTTGGTTGTAGGTTTTTCTCTTTCATCACTTTAACTATGTCCTGCCATTCCCTTCTGGCCTGAAGAGTTTCTATTGAAAGATCAGTTGTTATCTTTATGGGGATCCCCTTGTGTGCTATTTTTTTGCTTTTCCCTTTCTGTTTTTAATATTTGCTCTTTGTATTTGATCTTTGTTAGTTTGATTAATATGTGTCTTGGGGTGTTTTGCCTTGGGTTTATCCCTCTTTGGGACTCTCAAAATGGGAAAAAAAACTTCATTTTGTTTTCAAGATTTTGGATCATCTTTACTCTCATTGTTCTGAGTTCTTTTTCATGTAGACTCCCTATCACCTCCTCTTTGGTTTGGTTTGGTGGGGTTTTATCATGTTCCTTCATCTGCTGAATATTTCTCAGTCTTTTAATTTTTCTTAGATTGCTATGTTTGGGGTACCCTTTCCGCAGGCTGGAAGTTTGTGGTTCCTCTTAATTGTGGAGTCTGATCCTTGTGGGTGGGGTTGGACTAGTGGCTTATCAAGGTTTCCTGGTTGGGGGAGTTGTGTCTGTGTTTTTGTGCATAGAGCCGAATCTCTTCAGTCTGGAGTGCAATGAAGTGTCCAGTAGTGAATTTTGGGGGTGTCTATGCGTTTGGCATGACTTTGGGTAGCCCATCTTTTAATGTTCAGGGTTGTGCTCCTGTTTTGCTGGAGAATTAGTGTGGTGTGTATTGCACTGGAACTTGTTGACTCTTGGGTGGAGCTTGGTTTCAGGGTAGGTATGGAGACTTTTGGGTGAGCTCTTGTCTATTAATGTTCCCTGGAGTCAGGAATTCTCTGATATTCTAAAGTTTTGGTGTTAAGCCTCCTGCCTTTGGTTTTTGGTCCTTCTCTTACAGTAACCTCAAGACTTCTGCATCCCTACAGCATAGAAGATTAAACCCCTATGTTAATGGTGAAACAATTCTCCACAACCAGACACCCAGAGAGATTCACAGAGTTTTATAGAGAAGAGAAGAGGGAGGAGGGAGATAGAGGTAACCAGGAGGAGAAAAGGGAGAATCAAAACGGGAGACAGCAATCAAGCCAGTAATTAAATCCTTAAGTGCTCTGCACAGCCTGGAACACCCAGAGATATTCAGAGTTATGTAGAGAAGAGAACAGGGAGGAAAGACATAAAAGTGACCTGGAGGAGAAAAGGAAGAGTCAAAAGGGGAGAGAGAAATCAAGCCAGGAGTCATATCCCTAAGTGAAAATGGATACTGAAGATTAGATCCTTAAAGGAAAAAAATTGATAACAAATATCAAAAGGCAAAGATTAAAACTCTAAACTAGATGTTAGACTCTCAAAAATACAATATAAAAAATATAAAACAAAATCAATCACAAAATTTTTAACAAATATATATATGGAATTTATTTTTAAAATAGGTTTGTTTTTGGAAAGGTAATAGTAGGGTATAAAAATGAAAGTTAAAGGAGTAATAAATATTAAAATTTTTTTAAGAAATTAAAAAGTGATAATAGTAAAAAAAAATATGTCTAAGAATTTCTGTGGAGCTGTTGTGGACAGTGCAGAGTCAGTTCAGTGTCAATAGTCCCTTGTCCTGGAGTGTACTTGTTCTCATGGTCTATGCTGCTGCTGTTGCTGCTAAGTCGCGTCAGTCGTGTCTGAGTCTGTGCGACCCCATAAATGGCAGTCCACCAGGCTCCCCTGTCCCTGGGATTCTCTAGGCAAGAACACTGGAGTGGGTTGCCATTTCCTTCTCCAATGCATGAAAGTGAAAAGTAAAAGTGAAGTCACTCAGTCGTGTCTGACTATTAGCGACCCCATGGACTGCAGGCTACCAGGCTCCTCCATCCGTGGGATTTCCCAGGCAACAGTCTCAGTATTAACTGAGAGTTTTAGTCTGTTTTACCTGGCATTTCCAAAGCAGTTCTTCCTTCTTTGTTTATTTTGGCCTCCTCTGTTTGCAAGGCCCTTCAGTGTCTAGTTTCCACCCTGACACAAGGGGATAAAGGTGGCCACTTATTTAGGCTCACTTGTTCAGTTGTGTTGTGGGGAGGGAAAGACATTGGAAACAAATGCTGCTGGCATATGTGGCGAGTGCTCACAGTGGATGGATCACACTTGGTTTGCCACAACCCAAGGTGGCATGTACTTCCTGGGTCCACACTGCTCAGGCTCCAGGGTGCTCTGGAAGAGCACTATCCCAAGTGGTCCCTGTGCTTCGTGCACTTCCCAGGTCTAAGCCGCTTGGGTTCTTGGGTGCTCTGTAGGGGCACAGACCCAGATGGACTGTGCGTTTTGTGCCCTTCCCAGGCCCGAGCAGCGCAGGCAACTGGGTACTTGGTGAGTGCACTGTCCCAGTTATGCCCTGTATCTCCTCTGGGGAGCTGATCTCAGTCTGTGACACTCCTGGTAAATGTCAACTGTCCAGGATCTGAGGAAGACATGGTTAGCAACTGGGAGCCTGCTCACAGTTTGGTGGAAGATGCACCCTCTGGGGCTGAGATTGCAGCAGGCCTTTTCCTTCCAGCTCTGGCTTGGATCATTCTTAAAGAAAGAAGACAATTTCTTCTCCTTGAACACTGGAATACACTTTGGAATAAAATTCATTTGGTGCCATTATTTAAACAACATTGGATTCGTCTCATTTATATTTCTGACACATTTAGAGTCTTCCTAAAACATTTGGCTACTTAGTTCAACATATAGTGAAAACATGGAGTGGTCGGGAAACCTTTTTCACTTTGGCGTTGTTAATTTTTAAAGGTTTCCCCAAGATCGCCATTTTAAATCGTTCATGTCTAGAATGGCAAAGGAGACTTATTGCATATTGTACTTTATATCCCCTTAAGGTAAATCAATAATGAATGCATTTTTTATTAGACAGATAGCATTGGGCTAGGAGTCTGTAATTTGCATTTTCATTCTCCCTGCCAGTCCTGACTTTAAGCTTGGGGAAAATCTTTACTCTCCAAATTCTGAACAATACAGCACCAACCTCTGACTACTTGGCATTTTCTGCCAACTCACTTGTTGGTCAAATCTAATGTGTGGAGAGAATACCATAGAATTTATATCTTCTCCAAACTCTGGGTAAATTTTTAAGCTTGTGCAGCAAGAATGCAGAGAGAAGCAGATAATTCCTTTAGAGTCCTTCTCCACAGCCACAGATAAAACTGGATTCATAAAAAATTGGAAGGTCGATAATGTCCATCAAATTTTCCCATCTCTCAGGATACTTGAAAGAGAGCAAAGATGGACATACTAATCCTTCTTCTGGGGAGAGGGATGTCAAACTCTGGTACTACCTTAAGATTCAGAGTACAGACTATATTTCCCAGGCATGGAGGTAGAGTAGGTAAAGAAAAACAAAAGCCTTCTGTGTCTCAGTCATTCTATCATCCTCTTTCTGTCTGAAAAGGATACTTTGGAGGGGTTGGGAGATGGAGCTCTGGGGTGTCTGATGATTCTCAGCTCCCTGGTTTTCATATGTGGATGATCATCATGGACCAGAAAATGCTGTGCCTCCCTCAAAGAAGGCATGGGCTGCTGCTCCACAATTGAGCATGCTGCTGCATTTGCCCTTGGGACCCCTTGTGCTTCCCTCTTCTTGGGCAGGGCACTGGGCAGGGGCACTGGGCACTTGGGCACTGGGCACTTGGGCAGGGCAGAAACCTCAGGAAGATGGTGGTTAGAATTGCAAGGCAGGTGAAATGTAGATGTTCATGTTGCATTGGTTACAACTATTTCTTCCTTTCCCCTGCCTCCGCCTAATGTTGACCCAGCCTCTGGGCTGGGTCTAGGTCTCTAGATCTCTAGATTAATTTATCTACACCTCCCCAACCCTCTATTTTTTATTTTTACTTCAAGCAAACTTCCCTTTGCTTTCCTTCTCATCTACTTATGGAAATGCTCCTCTAGTTTATTAAACCATTAGCCTTTAGCTCATCCCATCTTAACCTGAGAATCAACCTGTCTATCTTCCTGTTCACACAGACCACCTCCCCTGAAGTTCAACTAGGAGACTTCACATGAGTTCTGCACAATTCTTGAAAGCTTTCCCATCATTATCAAAAGTCTAAAACTTTAAAGTTTGAAAGTGAAAATTTAATATTCCAGAATCCTAGTTTTTCAATAAAACCTGAAAAATATACAACATAAATATTTATACAGTGCTCATAGATACCTCTAACTCCAATATTATCTCTATTTGTATTTTAAATGGCAACATTTTATAAAGATAATAACACTGTAGTAATAAAAATCCAGTTTGAAACCCTGTTCCTCCCCTTACTTAGTTGTGCTCAATTAGAAAGGCTATTTACTGTCTTTAGAGTTTGTTTTCTTATATATAAAACAAGGTTGTAATATCCACCTTAAAGACTTGTTTTGAGGATCAAATAAAATAATATATGTAAAATACCTGGAAAATGATAGATGTTAAGTAAACATCAGTTCCACTATACTGCCTTCAGTCCAGAACAATATATTTGTTTAACTCACTTCTAAAGGTTCGTCTAGTCAAGGCTATGGTTTTTCCTGTGGTCATGTATAGGTGTGAGAGTTGGACTGTGAAGAAGGCTGAGTGCCGAAGAATTGATGCTTTTGAACTGTGGTGTTGGAGAAGACTCTTGAGAGTCCCTTGGACTGCAAGGAGATCCAACCAGTCCATTCTGACAGAGATCAGCCCTGGGTTTTCTTTGGAAGGAATGATGCTGAAGCTGAAACTCCAGTACTTTGGCCACCTCATGCGAAGAGTTGACTCACTGGAAAAGACTCTGATGCTGGGAGGGATTGGGGGCAGGAGGAGAAGGGGACGACAGAGGATGAGATGGCTGGATGGCATCACTGACTCGATGGACATGAGTCTGGGTGAACTCCGGGAGTTGGTGATGGACAGGGAGGCCTGGCGTGCTGCGATTCATGGGGTCGCAAAGAGTCAGACACGACGGAGCAACTGAACTGAACTGAACTGAACTGAAAGTGGAATAATTAGATGCTGGATAACCCTGCACACCTCTAGGTACCTCATTAGTCCTTAACATGATCACATCCTCTTCTCAGTAAGTTGACTTGCCCAAATGGAGGTTTCAAACAGTGACTGAGTTCATTAGAATTCATTGTCTCATCTTCTTTCCTTGATCTTAGTCAAATAACATTTTCTAGGTATCAGTAGACCCATATGCCCTAAAACTGCTTGCTTTACAATAATCAAAACAGTTTCATTCACTGTTCTGTAAACAAAAAAGTGTTTTGGAAAAAAATTTTTTCTTTTCAATTTCTCAAATTTGTGAGTGAAAGGAACATGTGGGAATAAACACAATAAATATGAAACATTTTTAATACAAATAAGAAAATGTTAAAAGTAATTATAATCTCAATATGTTGTAAGCTGAGTAAAAACTGACATTCTTATTTCGCTAATTATCAACTTTAAACTTTCATTCCTGATCATCTCTGTATTCAAAGCTGTTGAAAGTCAAATAGAATACGAGGAGAGTCTTGCATTGAGAGCTGCAATATATACAATCAACATTTAAATACTTCCAAATACTATTAATTTATTTTTTAATGTTTTAAAGTAAAGCACATGGATATAGCCAAATGTTCTGATTTTTATTTTTCTCATTTTGTCTGATTTTTCATGACATCCAAATGCTTTGAGTATCACTTCTCTATACTCAAGTCTGTACCATTTATCTCTGTTTCCTTTGCTGGCTTTGTAAGATCCTTCTATTTGTATTCCATCTTTTAGAACAACAATTCTAATAGAACTTTCTAATAAACAAATGTGTGAGATATGAATTAAAACAGCATAGTTCTCAAAAGTTTGCTGATCACCCATCACCCAGAAATGCCTCTGATCAGCTTCAAGAGTGAGGCTAGTGGTGGTGAATTCTTTACATGTTAAAAGTCAAAATGCCTTCCAGATACTCCATAGTAGAGAGATTCAGCTTCTCTATTGATTCTCTGAATCCAAATGTCCCTCCATCCACCTGAGCTTAAAAACTGAACGGGAGTCAGCTAGAGAGAGGCCTAACTCAGATGCAACATGACCCCTGGCTCAGATGTAAAGAACCTGCCTGCATTGCAGGAGACCTGGGTTCAAACCCTGGGTTGGAAGAATCCCCTGGAGAAGGGAATGGCAACCCACTCCAGTATTTTTGCCTGGAGAAATCCATGGACAGAGAAGCCTGTTGGGCTATAGTCCATGGAGTCATAGAGAGTCAGAGAGTACTAAACAACTCACACTTTCTTTCCTTTCCTTTTTGTGTATGCATATGGAATGAATAAATGAGTGAAGAGGAACAAAAATGAATTTATTTAAAGTAACTACGATTTTGTTATAGATGGCTAACAAACACGTGAAAAGATGCTCAAGATTACTCATTATTTAGAGAAATGAAAATCAAAACCACAATGAGGTACCATCTCATGCCTGTCAGAATGGCTTCTATCAAAAAAGTCTACAAACAATAAATCTTGGGGAGCGTGCAGAGAAAAGGAATCCTCTTATACTGTTGGTGGGAATGCAAACTAGTACAGCCACTATGGAGAACAGTGTGGAGATTCCTTAAAAAACTGGAAATAGAACTGCCATAGGACCCAGCAATCCCACTGCTGGGCATACACACAGAGGAAACCAGAATTGAGAGAGACACGTGTTCAATGTTCACTGCATCACTGTTTACAATAGCTAGGACATGGAAGCAACCTAGATGTCCATCAGCAGATGAATGGATAAGAAAGCTGTGGTACATATACTCAACGGAATATTACTCAGCTATTAAAAAGAATGCATCTGAATCAGTTCTAATGAGGTGGATGAAACTGGAGCCTATTATACAGAGTGAAGTAAGTCAGAAAGAAAAACACCAATACAGCATATTAATGCATATATATGGAATTTAGAAAGATGTTAATGATGACCCTATATGTGAGACAGCAAAAGAGACACAGATATAAAGAACAGACTTATTTTTCTGGAATTGAGCTGTAGGAGTTGCTTGTATACTTTTGAGATTAGTTGTTTCTCAGTTGCTTCATTTGCTATTATTTTCTCCCATTCTGAAGGATGTCTTAGATGAATGGATAAGAAAGCTGTGGTAGAAGATGGCAGAGGAATAGAATGGGGAGACCACTTTCTCCCCCACAAATTCATCAAAAGAATATTTAAACGCTGAGTAAATTCCATAAAACAACTTCTGAATGCCAGCAGAGGACATCAGGCACCCAGAAAAGCAGCCCATTGTCTTTGAAAGGAGGTAGGAAAACATATAAAAGAAAAAAAAAAAAAAGAGAGAGAGAGACAAAAGAGGGAGGGAGAGAGCTCCATCCTGGGAAGGGAGTCTTAAAAAGAGAGAAGTTTCCAAACACCAGGAAATACTCTCACTGCCGAGTCTGTGCTGAGCCTTGGAAGCACAGAGGGCAACATAACAGGGAGGAAAAATAAATAAACAATTAAAACCCACAGATTACAAGCCCGAGGGTAATTCCCCCAGTGGAGAAGCAGCGCAAATGCCTGCACCCGCCACTAGCAAGAGGGGGCTGGGCAGGGAGGTGCAGGCTGCATCGCTTAGAGTAAGGAACTGGCCTGAATGCCCCAAGTGCTATATGAGCGAAATAACTTGGGCTAGCAAACCAGACTGTGGGATAAGTACCATGCGAAAAGCCAGCCCTAACCTAAGACACCGCCAGGCCCACGCACAGAACAAAGGACTGAACTGAGATAGCCAGCTGCAGACCATCCCCCTCCTGTGATAGGCAGCCAGAGCCAGAAGGGGGCAATCGCAGCCCCAGAGAGACATTATCTACAAAACTGTAAGCAGGATTCTTTGCTAACTAAGACTTCTTGGGGTTCTGGATGGTCAACATCTGCCTGAAAAGCCGCGTCAATTGTACACTCAGAAAACTGAGCGGCAGGAAGGCGATAAGTCACAGTGACCACACTCGCCAAACACCTCATCACCCGAGCTGCTCAGACCTGGGAAGGGCACAAAACGCAGGCCCAACCGAGTCTGAGCCTCTGAGGACTACCCGACTGCCTGAACCTGAGCGGCTTAGACCTGGGAGGTGCATGCAGGGATGGTTCCTGGCGGAGCAACCTAGAGCCTGAGCAGTGTGGGCAGGGAGGCTACACGTGCTGTGAGTGGGGGCACAGTGTGGCTGAGGCACTGCGAGCACACGCCAGTGTTATTTGTTTGCAGCGTCCCTCCCTCCCTCAGTCACAGCACGACTGAACAAGTCAGCCTAAAAAAAAAAAAAAAAAAAAGCGTCCACCACCGCCCCATTTGTGTCAGGGCGGAAATCAGACACTGAAGAGACCAGCAAACAGAAGAAGTTAGAACAGAGGGAACCGCCTTGGAAGCGACAGGTGCAATAGATTAAAACCCTGTCGTTAGTACCGACTACATAGGAAGGGGCCTATAGATCTTGAGAAATATAAGCCGGACCAAGGAACTAGCCAAAAATGAACTGATGCCACAATACCCACAACAACACCAGAGAAAGTCCTAGGTATATTTTTACTATTTTTACAATCATTCTTTCTTTCTTGATTTTTTTTTTAATTAAAAAAAAAATTTTAAGTCCTCTGCTGCTAAGTTGGTTCAGTCATGTCTGACTCTATGCGACCCCATAGATGCCAGCCTACCAGGCTCCCCCATCCCTGGGATTCTCCAGGCAAGAACCCTGGAGTGGGTTGCCATTTCCTTCTCCAATGCATGAAAGTGAAAAGTCAAAGTGAAGTCGTTCAGTCGTGTCCGACTCTTAGCGACCTCATGGACTGCAGCCTACCAGGCTCCTCTGTCCATGGGATTTTCCAGGTAAGAGTACTGGAGTGGGGTGCCATTGCCTTCTCTGAGAAGAAAGGCTTCCTGAACCCAGTCCACGACGGTGAGAGCGCTGAATCCTAACCAATAGACCACCAGGGATTAAGTCCTCTATTACTCCTTTAATTTTCACTTTAATAACCTACTATTACTTTGCACAAAAAAAAGACCCTATTTTTTTAAAAGCAAACTTCATATATATATTTTTGATAATTTTTGTGACTTTTTTTTTCTCTTTTTTTTTCTTCTTTTCTTCAACATTATATTTCTGAAATGCCAAACTCTACTCTAGATTTTTAATTTTTGGCTTTTGGTATTTTTTTTTAAAATCAATTTTGTACCTTTAAGAACCCAATCTTCAGTACCCATTTTTACTTGGGAGCGATATTACTGGCTTGACTGCTTTCTCCCCCTTTGGACTCTCCTTTTTCTCCACCAGGTCGCCTGTGTCTCCTCCCTAACCCCTCTCTGCTCTTCCCAACTCTGTGAATTTCTGTGTGTTCCAGACAGTGGAGAACACTTAGGGAACTGATTACTGGCTGGATCTGTCTCTCTCCTTTTCATTCCCCCCTTTTATCCTCCTGGCCACCTCTGTCTCCTTCCTCCCTCTTCTCTTCTCTGTATAACTCCGTGAACATCTCTGAGCGGTTCAGTTGTGGAGTGCACATAAGTAAGTGATTACTGGCTAGCCTGCTCTCTCCTCTATTGATTCCACCTCATCTCATTCAGGTCACCTCTAACTCCCTCCTCCCTCTTCTCTTCTCCATGTAACTCTGTGAACCTCTCTGGGTGTCCCTCACTGTGGAGAAACTTTTCATCTTTAACCTAGATGTTTTATCAATGGTGCTGTATAGAAGGAGAAGTTTTGAGACTACTGTAAAAATAAGATTGAAAACCGGAAGCAGGAGGCTTAAGTCCAAACCCTGACTCCAGGGAACTCCTGACACCAGGGAACATTAATTGACAGGAGCCCATCAAACGCCTCCATGCCTACACTGAAACCAAGCACCACACAAGGGCCAACAAGTTCCAGAGCAAGACATACCAAGCAAATTCTCCAGCAACACAGGAACACAACCCTGAGCTTCAATATACAGGCTGCCCAAAGTTACTACAAAACCATAGACATCTCATAACTCATTACTGGACACTTCTTGCACTCCAGAGAGAAGAAATCCAGCTCCACCCACCAGAACACTGACACAAGCTTCCCTAACCAAGAAAGCACAACAAGCCACCTGTACAAACCCATCCACAGACAGGAAACTCCACAATAAAGAGAACTCCACAAACTGCCAGAATATAGAAAGGACACCCCAAACTCAGCAATATAAACAAGATGAAGAGACAGAGGAATACCCAGCAGGTAAAGGAACAGGATAAATGCCCATCAAACCAAACAAAAGAGGAAGAGATAGGGAATCTACCTGATAAAGATTTCCGAATAATGAGAGTGAAAATGATCCAAAATCTTGAAATCAAAATGGAATCACAGATAAACAGCCTGGAGACAGGGACTGAGAAGATGCAAGAAAGGCTTAGCAAGGACCTAAAAGAAATAAAAAAAGAGTCAATATATAATGAATAATGCAATAAATGAAATCAAAAACACCCTGGAGGCAACAAATAGTAGAATAACAGAAGCAGAAGATAGGATTAGTGAATTAGAAGATAGAATGGTAGAAATAAATGAATCAGAGAGGAAAAAAGAAAAATGAATTAAAAGAAATGAGGACAATCTCAGAGACCTCCAGGACAATATTAAACGCTACAACATTCGAATCATAGGAGTCCCAGAAGAAGAAGACAAAAAGAAAGACCATGAGAAAATACTTGAGGAGATAATAGTTGAAAACTTCCCTAAAATGGTACAGGAAATAATCACCCAAGTCCAAGAAACCCAGAGAGTCCCAAACAGGATAAACCCAAGGCGAAACACCCCAAGACACATATTAATCAAATTAACAAAGATCAAACACAAAGAACAAATATTAAAAGCAGCAAGGGAAAAACAACAAATAACACACAAGGGAATTCCCATAAGGATAACAGCTGATCTTTCAATAGAAACTCTTCAAGCCAGGAGGGAATGGCAAGACATACTTAAAGTGATGAAAGAAAATAACCTACAGCCCAGATTACTGTACCCAGCAAGGATCTCATTCAAATATGAAGGAGAAATCAAAAGCTTTACAGACAAGCAAAAGCTGAGAAAATTCAACACCACCAAACCAGCTCTCCAACAAATACTAAAGGATATTCTCTAGACAGGAAACACAAAAAGGGTGTATAAACTCAAACCCAAAACAATAAAGTAAACGGCAACAGGATCATACTTATCAATAATTACCTTAAACGTAAATGAATTGAATGCCAATGCCCCAACCAAAAGACAAAGACTGGCTAAAGGGATACAAAAACAAGACCCCTATATATGTTGTCTACAAGAGACCCACCTCAAAACAGGGGACACATACAGACTGAAAGTGAAGGGCTGGAAAAAGATTATCCATGCAAATAGAGACCAAAAGAAAGCAGGAGTAGCAATACTCATATCAGATAAAATAGACTTTAAAACAAAGGCTGTGAAAAGAGACAAAGACGGTCACTACATAATGATCAAAGGATCAATCCAAGAAGAAGATATAAAAATTATAAATATATATGTATCCAACATAGGAGCACCACAATATATAATACAAATGCTAACAAGTATGAAAGGGGAAATTAACAATAACACAATAATAGTGAGAGACTTTAATACCCCACTCACACCTATGGATAGATCAACTAAACAGAAAATTAACAAGGAAACACAAACTTTAACCGATACAATAGACCAGTTAGACCTAACTGATATCTACAGGACATTTCACCCCAAAACAATGAATTTCACCTTTTTCTCAAGCACACACGGAACCTTCTCCAGGATAGATCACATCCTGGGCCATAAATCTAGCCTTGGTAAATTCAAAAAAATTGAAATCATTCCAAGCATCTTTTCTGACCACAGTGCAGTAAGATTAGATCTCAATTACAGGATAAAACTATTAAAAATGCCAACATATGGAGGCTGAAAAACACGCTGCTGAATAACCAACAAATCACAGAAAAAATCAAAAAAGAAATCAAAATTTGCATAGAAACAAATGAAAATGAAAACACAACAACCCAAAACCTGTGGGACACTTTAAAAGCAGTCCTCAGGGGAAAGTTCATAGAAATACAGGCATACCTCAAGAAACAAGAAAAAAGTCAAATAAATAACCTAATTCTACACCTAAAGCAACTAGAAAAGGAAGAAATGAAGAACACCAGGGTTAGTAGAAGGAAAGAAATCTTAAAAATTAGGGCAGAAATAAATGCAAAAGAAACAAAAGAGACCATAGTAAATATCAACAAAGCCAAAAGCTGGTTCTTTGAAAGGATAAATAAAATTGACAAACCATTAGCCAGGCTCATCAAGAAACAAAGGGAGAAAAATCAAATCAATAAAATTAGAAATGAAAATGGAGAGATCACAACAGACAATACAGAAATACAAAGGTTCATAAGAGACTGCTATCAACAATTATATGCCAATAAAATGGACAACGTGGAAGAAATGGACAAATTCTTAGAAAAGTACAACTTTCCAAAACTGGACCAGGAAGAAATAGAACATCTTAACAGACCCATCACAAGCACAGAAATTGAAACTGTAATCAGAAATCTTCCAGCAAACAAAAGCCCAGGTCCAGGCAGCTTCACAGCTGAATTCTACCAAAAATTTAGAGAAGAGCTAACACCTATTCTACTCAAACTCTTCCAGAGAATTGCAGAGGAAGGTAAACTTCCAAACTCATTCTATGAGGCCACCATCACCCTAATACCAAAACCTGACAAAGATGCCACAAAAAAAAAAAAAAGAAAACTACAGGCCAATATCACTGATGAACATAGATGCAAAAGTCCTTAATAAAATACTAGTGATCAGAATCCAAAAATACATTAAAAAGATCATACACCATGACCAAGTGGGCTTTATCCCAGGGATGCAAGGATTCTTCAATATCCACAAATCAATCAATGTAATACACCACATTAACAAATTGAAAAATAAAAACCGTATGATTATCTCAATAGATGCAGAGAAAGCCTTTGACAAAATTCAACATCCATTTATGATAAAAACTCTCTAGAAAGCAAGAATAGAAGGAACATACCTCAACATAACAAAAGCTATATATGACAAACCCACTGCAAACATTATCCTCAATGGTGAAAAATTGAAAGCATTTCCCCTAAAGTCAGGAGCAAAACAAGGCTGCTCACTTTCACCATTACTATTTAACATAGTTTTGGAAGTTTTGGCCACAGCAATCAGAGCAGAAAAAGAAGTTAAAGGAATCCAAATTGGAAAAGAAGAAGTAAAACTCTCACTGTTTGCAGATGACATGATCCTCTACATAGAAAACCCTAAAGACTCCACCAGAAAATTACTAGAACTAATCAATGAATAGAGTAAAGTTGCAGGATATAAAATCAACATACAGAAATCCCTTGCATTCCTATACACTAATAATGAGAAAATAGAGAAATTAAGGAAACAATTCCCTTCATCATTGCAACGAAAAGAATAAAATACTTAGGAATATATCTACCTAAAGAAACTAAATACCTATATATAGAAAACTATAAAACACTGGTGAAAGAAATCAAAAAGGACACTAATAGATGGAGAAATATACCATGTTCATGGATTGGAAGAATCAATATAGTGAAAATGAGTATACTACCCAAAGCAATTTATAGATTCAATGCAATCCCTATCAAGCTACCAATGGTATTCTTCACAGAGCTAGAACAAATACTTTCACAATTTGTATGGAAATACAAAAAACCTTGAATAGCCAAAGCAATCTTGAGAAAGAAGAATGGAACTGGAGGAATCAACCTGCCTGACTTTAGGCTCTACTACAAAGCCACAGTCATCAAGACAGTATGGTACTGGCACAAAGACAGAAATATAGATCAATGGAACCAAATAGAAAGCCCAGAGATAAATCCACGCACATATGGACACCTTATCTTTGACAAAGGAGGCAAGAATATACAATGGAGAAAAGACAATCTCTTTAACAAGTGGTGCTGGGAAAACTGGTCAACCACTTGTAAAAGAATGAAACTAGAACACTTTCTAACACCATACACAAAAATAAACTCAAAATGGATTAAAGATCTAAACGTAAGACCAGAAACTATACAACTCCTAGAGGAAAACATAGGCAAAACACTCTCCGACATAAATCACAGCAGGATCCTCTATGATCCATATCCCAGAATATTGGAAATAAAAGCAAAAATAAACAAATGGGACCTAATTAAAATTAAAAGCTTCTGGCACAACAAAGGAAACTATAAGCAAGGTGAAAAGACAGCCTTCAGAATGGGAGAAAATAATAGCAAATGAAGCAACTGACAAACAACTAATCTCAAAAATATACAAGCAACTCTTGCAGCTCAATTCCAGAAAAATAAACGAGCCAATCAAAAAATGGGCCAGAGAACTAAATAGACATTTCTCCAAAGAAGACATACAGATGGCTAACAAACACATAAAAAGATGCTCAACATCACTCATTATCAGAGAAATGCAAATCAAAACCACAATGAGGTACCATTTCACACCAGTCAGAATGGCTGCAATCCAAAAATCTACAAGCAATAAATGCTGGAGAGGGTGTGGAGAAAAAGGAACCCTCTTACACTGTTGGTGGGAATGCAAACTAGTACAGCCACTATGGAGAACAGTGTGGAGATTCCTTAAAAAATCTGGAAATAGAACTGCCTTATGACCCAGCAATCCCACTGCTGGGCATACACACTGAGGAAACCAGAATTGAAAGAGACACGTGTACCCCAATGTTCATCACAGCACTGTTTATAATAGCCAGGACATGGAAGCAACGTAGATGTCCATCAGCAGATGAATGGATAAGAAAGCAGTGGTACATATACACAATGGAGTATTACTCAGCCATTAAAGAGAATACATTTGAATCAGTTCTAATGAGGTGGATGAAACTGGAGTCTATTATACAGAGTGAAGTAAGACAAAGAGAAAAACACCAATACAGTATACTAGCGCATATATATGGAATTTAGAAAGATGGTAACAATAACCATGTATACGAGACAGCAAAAGAGACACTGATGTATTGAGCAGTCTTTTGGACTCTGTGGGAGAGGGAGAGGGTGGGATGATTTGGGAGAATGGCATTGAAACATGCATAATATCATATATGAAATGAGTCGCCAGTCCAGGTTCGATGCACGATACTGGATGCTTGGGGCTGGTGCACTGGGACGACCCAGAGGGATCGTATGGGGAGGGAGGAGGGAGGAGGGTTCAGAATGGGGAACACGTGTATACCTGTGGCAGATTCATGTTGATATATGGCAAAACCAATACAATATTGTAAAGTTAAAAAAAATAAAATAAAGATAGCACATGAATGAGGGGGAAAGAAAAGAATAGATTTTTAGACTCTGTAGGAGAAGGCGAGGGTGGGATGATTTGAGGCAATAACATTGAAACATGTATATTGCCATATGTGAAATAGATCACCAGTCCAGGTTCAATGCGTGAGACAGGGTGCTCAGGGCCAGTGCACTGGGATGACCCTGAGGGATGGGATGGGGAGGGAGGTGGGAGGGAGCTTCAGGATAGGGAACACATGTACATCCATGGCTGATTATGTGACTGTATGGCAAAACCACTACAATATTGTAAAGTAATTAGCCTCCAATTAAAATAAATTAATTTAAAAAATAAAAGGAATATATATATATATCTGAATCATTTTGCTTTACACCAGAATTAATACAACAGTTAATCAACTCCAGTATAAAATAAAAAATTAAAAAACAATAAAGTAACTATGATTTTGTGAAGACCAGAGAGCCAGTTTCCTCATTTTATAGTGAGAAGAGTTGGGCTTCTATTTCTCTACATAAATTATCTGAACTTTGAATACATTTGTTTATTTTTCTTAGCTCCA
The DNA here is from genome assembly GCF_029378745.1 of Bos indicus. Taxonomy (NCBI): domain Eukaryota; kingdom Metazoa; phylum Chordata; class Mammalia; order Artiodactyla; family Bovidae; genus Bos; species Bos indicus. The sequence goes on from NC_091779.1 coordinate 38,595,091, forward strand.
GGAAGCCTGTGTGAGATCTCTAATCAACAGTGGCTTTTAGATATGGTGAATGCAGATTTTTATGAGACTGAAGTTCACACAAATTTGGGGTCCTTCTCTGAGAAAAAGAATGCCCATATACAATATTTGGTGCATAATAAAAGCTTTTTTCCCTACCAATTGATTATATTCTACTTTTTCAAATGTTAAAAAAAATGTCTGATCATGTAGTACACTGTTGTGTGTAGAGTGCTAACTGATGCCTTCTCCATGTCTGCTGTGTGAGTGAAGATGACTTACAGCTTGGGCTCAATATTCAATGCCCAACTTAAAGACTGGGCAATCATATACCTCATTAGGAATCTTAGACTTGCACAGCATGGTGGCCTTGGGTTGTCTGACTCAAAGTAAGCTCGGTACTTCAGAGGGAGCATTCCTTTGAACAAGACAGAAACATCAAGTTCATTTATAACCTAGTCTCAGAAGCCTTGTGTCACTTTCATCATATTTTTTTGGTCAAGGCAGGTAAATGCCCAGCAAAGAATTTCTTGGCTGAGTTTAAGAATCCACATGAATTTTAGGATTTTTTTTCTATTTATGCAAAAATTGCCATGGTATTTTGATAGGGATTGTGTTATGTTTGTAGATTGATTTGGGGATCATTAATATTTTAACATTAATTCTTTCAGTCTGTGAACTAGAGATGCCTTTCTATTTATTTGTGTACTTTAAAAAAATTCTTTAAGAAATATTTTGTAGTTTGTAGTATACAAGTCTTTTGGTTTGTTGGTTGTTTCTTAAATATTTTGTTCATTTTAATATTATTGTAAACAGAATTATTTTCTAATTTATGTGTGTGTTCAGATGTGTCTGACTCTCTGAGACCCCAAGGACTGTAGTCTGTCATAATTATTCATTACTGTATAGAAACAAAACTGATTTTCTTGTGTTGACTTTGTATTCTGCAACTTGACTGAATTTTATTTAGTCTAACAATTTTTTGTGTGTAATATTTATGAGTTTCTATATATAAGATCATGTTATCTATGAATAAAGGTAAATTTTGGTTTTCTTTCTGATACAAATGCCATTTGTTACTTTTTCTAACCTAATTGCTTTGGCTAAGATTTTTAGTATTACATTAAACAGAAGTGACAAGAGTTCTTGCCTTGTCTTACAGGAAAAAATTTAAGTTCACTTTGAGTATGATGTTAGCTGTTGTCTTTTCATATATTCACTTTATTATGTTGAGGTAATTTCCTACTTTTCCTAGTTTGTTGAGTGTTGTTAACATGAAAGAATGTTGAATTTGGTCAAAGGATTTTCTCCCTCAATTGAGATGATTATATGGTTTAATTTTTGACATTTGTTATATTTTGAGGTATATTACTTTGATTCATTTTCATATATTGAAAAAATATATTGGTCATGATATATAATCCTCTCAATGTGTTGTTGAGTTCTCCTTGCTAGAATTTTATATCAGTATTTATCCAGGCTATTGATCTGTTATTTTCCTTTTTTGTAGTATCATTATTTGCTTGATTTTGGTATCTGGGTAATGATCTTGGAAAGGTTCCCTCATCTTAAATTTTTAGAAGAGTTGTAAAAGGATTTCTGTTAATTATTCTTTAAATGTTTGGTAGAATTACTTAATAAGGACATCTGGTTTTGTACTTCTCTTTGTGGGAGGTTTTTGATTACTGATTCAATCCCCTTTCTAGAGGTCAGTTCAGATTTTAAAATTTCTTCACAATTTGGTCTCAGTAAGTTGTATGCTTCTATGAACTTATTTGTTTCTTCTAGGTTATCCATTTTGTTGGCATATCATTATTCATAGTAGTCATTTCTGATCCATTGTATTTCTGTGGTGTCATTTATAATGATGTCTCTTTTATTTCTGATTTCATTTATTTCAGTCTTTTTTCCTTAATTGAGCTAAAGTTTTGTCAATTTTGTTTCAGATCAGATCAGATCAGATAAACTCCTTCAATTTTTAGCTGGGAAATTCTTTATTTCTCCATCATTTGTGAAGAAAATTTTGCCAGGTATAGTAATTCTTGGCTAGCAGTTTTCTCAGTACTTTGAATATATCATCTCACTTTTGTCATATATAGAGAGATATAGGCATAGATATAGATATGAGACAGAGAAAGAGAGATGGGGTGGGGAGAGAGTAAGGCAATTACCTCATGTGATTATGGAGGCTGAGAAGTCCAAAGATATGCAGTTGGCAAACTGGAAACCCAGGAGAGATGATGTATAGCTCCAGTCAAAGTCTGAAGATCTGGGAGTCTTGTGAGCTGATGGTGTGAGTTTCAGTTTGAAAGCTAGCAAAATTGAAGAAGAGCCAAATGCTTCAGCTGAAGTCCAAAGGCCATAAAAGACCAATATACCACCTCAAGATGTCAGGGAGGAAGAGCTCCCTCTTCAGTTCAGTCGCACAGCCGTGTCTGACTCTCTGCGACCCCATGAATCGCAGCATCCCAGGCCTCCCTGTCCATCACCAACTCCCGGAGTTCACTCAAACTCACATCCATCGAGTCGGTGATGCCATCCAGCCATCTCATCCTCTGTTGTCCCCTTCTCCTCCTGCCCCCAATCCCTCCCAGCATCAGAGTCTTTTCCAATGAGTTAACTCTTCGCATGAGGTGGCCAAAGTACTGGAGTTTCAGCTTTAGCATCATTTCTTCCAAAGAACACCCAGGGCTGATCTCCTTCAGAATGGACTTGCTGGATCTCCTTGCAGTCCAAGGGACTCTCAAGAGTCTTCTCCAATACCACAGTTCAAAAGCATCAATTCTTTGGCACTCAGCTTTCTTCACAGTCCAACTCTTGCATCCATACATGACCACTGGAAAAATCATAGCCTTGACTAGACGGACCTTTGTTGGCCAAGTAATGTCTCTGCTTTTCAATATGCTATCTAGGTTGGACATAACTTTCCTTCTAAGGAGTAAGCGTCTTTTAATTTCATGGCTGCAGTCACCATCTACAGTGATTTTGGAGCCCCCCAAAATAAAGTCTGACACTGTTTCCACTGTTTCCCCATCTATTTACCATGAAGTGATGCTCTTATTCAACCTTTTTGTTATATTCAGCTCTTCAGCTGATTGAATAAGGCTCACCCACATTAGGACCAGAATCTGCTTCTCTCAGTCTAGGCGAGAAGATATAATTAGGCAGATGACAATTTGAGGATGGTTTTAATTTTAAAAGACAGACTTTCCTAACTCATGCCAAATACTTGTGGAGCATCCTACCAGGTAACAATCCTTCAACAAAATTCATGACCAAGAGTTTATCAGTCACTTTGCTCTTAACTCCCCTGGTCAACAGCTGAATATTGCAATTTATTAAAGTGTGACCTAAGGATCACCTAGATATGACTCACCTGGGTAATCAAAAATGTAGATTCTCAAACCAAACCCTAGACTTAGCATGTCAGTATCTCCCTGAGTGTCTGTAAACTATGCTGAACCTTCTATAAATCTTGGCTTTTGAAAGTAAAATAATAATTTATTTTGGATGTCCCCTTCAGAAAATGGCCTCAGGGAACCAAATAGTGGTTTGTCTAAAAGCTCTACACCAAATTCCCCTTGGTTGTTCAATGTGAGGGGTGATATCAGTCCCACTTGACAATGTACAGATAAGAGTATAAATTTGAGTATTCACAAATCCTTGCTCCATAAATTGAATTGTGAATCTTTTTTCAGTAAGCGGATCTATTGAATAAAATGGTTCATTTGGATACTTTTGCTTATTGGCACCTATTAGGATAAATGCAAAGAAATAGAGGAAAACAACAGAATGGGAAAGACTAGGGACCTCTTCAAGAAAATTAGAGATACCAAGGGAACATTTCATGCAAAGATGGGCTTGATAAAGGACAGAAGTGGTATGGACCTAACAGAAGCAGAAGATATTAAGAAGAGATGGCAAGAATACAGAGAAGAATTGTACAAAAAAGATCTTCACGACCCAGATAATCATGATGGTGTGATCATTGACCTAGAGCCAGACATCCTGGAATGTGAAGTCAAGTGGGCCTTAGAAAGCATCACTATGAACAAAGCTAGTGGAGGTGATGGAATTCCAGTTGAGCTATTCCAAATCCTGAAAGATGATGCTGTGAAAGTGCTGCATTCAATAGGCCAGCAAATTTGGAAAACTCAGCAGTGGCCACAGGACTGGAAAGGTCAGTTTTCATTCCAATCCCAAAGAAAGGAAATGCCAAAGAATGCTCAAACTACTGCACAATTGCACTCATCTCACACGCTAGTAAAGTAATGCTCAAAATTCTCCAAGCCAGGCTTCAGCAATATGTGAACCATGAACTTCCTGATGTTCAAGCTGGTTTTAGAAGAGGCAGAGGAACCAGAGATCAAATTGCCAACATCTGCTGGATCATGGAAAAAAGCAAGAGAGTTCCAGAAAAGCATCTATTTCTGCTTTATTGACTATGCCAAAGCCTTTGTGTGGATCACAATAAACTGTGGAAAATTCTGAAAGAGATGGGCATACCAGACCACCTGATCTGCCTCTTGAGAAATTTGTATGCAGGTCAGGAAGCAACAGTTAGAACTGGACATGGAACAACAGACTGGTTCCAAATAGGAAAAGGAGTTCGTCAAGGCTGTTTAAATTATATGCAGAGTACATCATGAGAAACGCTGGACTGGAAGAAACACAAGCTGGAATCAAGATTGCCGGAAGAAATATCAATAACCTCAGATATGCAGATGACACCACCCTTATGGCAGAAAGTGAAGAGGAACTAAAGAGCCTCTTGATGAAAGTGAAAGTGGAGAGTGAAAAAGTTGGCTTAAAGCTCAACATTCAGAAAACGAAGATCATGGCATCTGGTCCCATCACTTCATGGGAAATAGTTGGGGAAACAGTGGAAACACTGTCAGACTTTATTTTTCTGGGCTCCAAAATCACTGCAGATGGTGACTGAAGCCATGAAATTAAAGGACGCTTACTCCTTGGAAGGAAAGTTATGACCAACCTAGACAGCATATTCAAAAGCAGAAATATTACTTTGCCAACAAAGGTTCGTCTAGTTAAGGCTATGGTTTTTCCTGTGGTCATGTATGGATGTGAGAGTTGGACTGTGAAGAAGGCTGAGCACCGAAGAATTGATGCTTTTGAAGTGTGGTGTTGGAGAAGACTCTTGAGAGTGTTTGGACTGAAGGAGATCCGACCAGTCCATTCTGAAGGAGATCAGCCCTGGGATTTCTTTGGAAGGAATGATGCTAAAGCTGAAACTCCAGTACTTTGGCCACCTCATGCGAAGAGTTGACTCATTGGAAAAGACTCTGATGCTGGGAGGGATTGGGGGCAAGAGGAGAAAGGGACGCCAGAGGATGAGATGGCTGGATGGCATCACTGACTCGATGGACGTGAGTCTGAGTGAACTCCGGGGGTTGGTGATGGACAGGGAGGCCTGGCGTGCTGTGATTCATGGGGTCGCAAAGAGTCGGACACGACTGAGCGACTGATCTGATCTGATATGATCTGATTGGGATAAATAGAGTCATTTTGTTATTTTGTGATGTTCTCACCCCTGGTTTCTAAAGTTCCGAGAAAAAGTGTAAGAAAAATAACCTAATATTTATTGAGTTCCAAAAATATGCCACAATCTGTGTTTAGCACAATCCCATACATTTTTTGCTAATTTAATCCACACACAGCCTAATGACTTAAGACATTATTATAAACTCCATGAGGATACTGGCACAAAAATTTCACTCTGCCTGTCCAAAACCACACAGGTAGTGTTATTGAATTAAATCCAAGATCATCTTACATAAGAGCTGTGTTCTTTAGGTATTATGCCTTGTCATTCTCTTAGATTAGGGCACAAGCTAGACTGAGGGACACTTACAGAGGTACTCAACCCAAAAACATAATTCCTTTCATGTTAAGAGAGCTTTTTGAATTGATAAATATATACACTCCTGTGTATTTTGAAGTTTGACATTTGGGCTATCTCTATAAAAGTCTCTATTGTTTAATTATCCTCTGACTTTAAAGGCATTTAGATGTAAGCCTGTGAAGAGCATTGCTCTAAACTGTTCCCTGCATTGTCACATAAAACCCAGACGTGCTAAGAAAGTATAGCAAAAGTTTGAAGGGAGCCACTGAAATAGATTTTCCTCCTTCTGGAAAACCTCAGAAGTGCAAATAATTCTGAAACCACTTCACGTAAACTGGTTTTTATACCCATTGTCCTCTAATTAGATGTGTACTTCCATTTAATGGGAGCTCAGAACAAAGGATTAATATGTGGTGAGACTTGCCCAAAGGAATAAAATAGGCAGCAGAACTTAAAGGGCAGTTTCTAGCTGCCCTTATGCAAGAAGGAGAAATAATACACCACAGCCATAAAAATTTTGTAAACTGTTTGAAGTTCTATAAATTCTTATTCTAAGAAAATTTGCTTTTTTTTTAATATCTATTTCTCCATAATGGTTAAAAAAAAAAAAACTCATAAAAGACAAAAGATCTGAGTACTTGTATAGTCTATACTATGGCAGCTTCAGAAAAAATTCTGGTTATTTCAGCCCTGAGCTGCTGCTCCAGGGGAATATCTAATTATGCTCTCCTTGGAAAGAGCTCCATTCTGGTTTCTACTAAAACACTCAAGATGGACCCCAAACTATATTCTTTTTACACAAAAGAGAATAATTTTCAACAAATGCATAAGCCAAACCTAAGAATTTTTGCAGGTAATGACAAAGGCCCTGAGTAAGGACCAAGCTTACTGTTGTAGAGTAGTGTAGGACCTGAAAGAAGATCCAAAAGAGATGTGCTTCAATCCCTGAGTTGGGAAGATCCCCTGGAGGAGGAAATGGCAACCCACTCCAGTATTCTTGCCTGGAAAATTCCTGGACAGAGGAACCTGGTGTGCTACAGTCCATGGGATGACACAGAGTTGGACAAAAGAAAATCAATGAAATTTGGAGGAAAAAACTTGCACCAGAAAAATCAGACAATTTTCTAATGGTTAAGTGCTCACCAATTTCTCATATGAGAGAGGATTATAAATTAATATCAAATGACTCCTATACTGAATTTCTGCTGAATGTAATTATTAAACATAAGTTTATCATAAAGGAAAAAAATAGAGTTCTATTTTTATTAACTTCAAAATTTCTTGAGTTAAGGCACCCCTCTAAGCATTCTTATAGATTATTTGACCTGCTTATTATGCTTGTATAAAGAACAAAATGTTAAAAGCAGTAATCCTTCAAAATGTTACTTTAATGAGTTTATTTCTGCTTGTATCAGTTCAGTTCAGTTCAGTCTCTCAGTCGTGTCCAACTCTTTGCGACACCATGAATCGCAGCACACCAGGCCTCCCTGTCCATCACCAACTCCCGGAGTTCACCCAGACTCACGTCCATCGAGTCAGTGATGCCATCCAGCCATCTCATCCTCTATCGTCCCCTTTTCCTCCTGCCCCCAACCCCTCCCAGCATCAGAGTCTTTTCCAATGAGTCAACTCTTCGCATGAGGTGGCCAAAGTACTGGAGTTTCAGCTTTAGCATCATTCCTTCCAAAGAAATCCCAGGGCTGATCTCCTTCAGAATGGACTTGCTGGATCTCCTTGCAGTCCAGGGGACTCTCAAAAGTCTTCTCCAACACCACAGTTCAAAAGCATCAATTCTTCGGTGCTCAGCCTTCTTCACAGTCCAACTCTCACATCCATACATGACCACTGGAAAAACCATAGCCTTGACTAGATGGACCTTTGTTGGCAAAGTAATGTCTCTGCTTTTCAATATGCTACCTAGGTTGGTCATAATTTTTCTTCCAAGGAGTAAGCGTCTTTTAATTTCATGGCTGCAGTCACCATCTGTAGTGATTTTGGAGCCCAAAAAATAAAGTCTGACAGTGTTTCCACTGTTTCCCCAACTATTTCCCATGAAGTGATGGGACCAGATGCCATGATCTTCGTTTTCTGAATGTTGAGCTTTAAGCCAACTTTTTCACTCTCCACTTTCACTTTCATCAAGAGGCTTTTGAGTTCCTCTTCACTTTCTGCCATAAGGGTGGTGTCATCTGCATATCTGAGGTTATTGATATTTCTCCCAGCAATCTTGATTCCAGCTTGTGTTTCTTCCAGCCCAGCGTTTCTCACGATGTACTCTGCATATAAGTTAAATAAGCAGGGTGACAATATACAGCCTTGACGTACTCCTTTTCCTATTTGGAACCAGTCTGTTGTCCATGTCCAGTTCTAACTGTTGCTTCCTGACCTGCATACAGATTTCTCAAGAGGCAGATCAGGTGGTCTGCTATTCCCATCTCTTTCAGAATTTTCCACAGTTTATTGTGATCCACACAGTCAAAGGCTTTAGCGTGGTCTGTAAAGCACAAATAGATGTTTTTCTGGAACTCTCTTGCTTTTTTGATGATCCAGCAGATGTTGACAATTTGATCTCTGGTTCCTCTGCCTTTTCTAAAACCAGCTTGAACATCTGGAAGCTTTGTATGTTGTGCTTTTTTCAAGGGAGAAAGAAAATCAAGAGCTGCAATAAGTGCACCTGTACCTAAAATTCTAGAGTAGAATTGGAATAAGAATTCTAAGAGATAGAATGGCTCAGGTAGACACTAAAGAATGTAGAAAAGCAGATTGTGTTTCTGGCATAAGATTTCGGGGGAAAATAAATCTCACAAGTGTCCTTGATCTCAAAAGTGGCCTCACAGACTTAAGAACTGAATGATCACTGGGGATTTCAGACACATTAGTCAACCAAAGAAACATTGTAGGATTTTGAGGCAAATTTGGATATCAAATATTTTGATACTTATTACAGTGTTGAAATAAGTGGAGCATTCAGAGATTTTTTAGAGATTACCATATGTAGATGCTCACCGGTGAGTTCAATTTTTTTTCCTTTCATATCCCACTGACAAAACATTGGGTCACTTGATCCCACTGACATCAAGAATTCATTCCCTCAACAATCATTGGATAAGAAATTCACATCCAATTAACTCAACCTGGAACAAGTGTCCATCCCTGAACCAGTCAATTATAATCAGAGAAATGAGGGTCACGGTATATGAACTTGGCTTTGAGCATAACAAATTTCAGGTCAGTATTAAACTTGGGGATCTAAACTGAGTGACATATGCAATGAACTTCAAAGACTCTATATATTCAAAGACTGTGTATACGAGTGAGAAAGAAGGAAATTTGAGCTTTGATAGTGGTGGGAAGGATGTAGAGCAGGTTGATGTCTGAGAGACATTAGAGGGAGATAGGGGGCTTCCATGGTGGCTCAGTCAGTAAAGAATCCACCTTCAATGAGGGAGACCTGGGTTCCATCCCTGGGGTGTTAGATCCTCTGGAGAAGGACATGGCTACCCATTCCAGTATTCTTGCCTGGAGAATTCTGTGGACAGAGGAGCCTGATGGGCTACAGTTCATGGGATCAGAGTTGGACAAGACTGAGCAACTACCACTTTCACTTTCAAAGGGAGACAGACAGCAATGGTTGTGGTAAAGATGGTAACAATGAAATATGTATGAAAAGGTGGCCTATAGAGCATATTACCAAAATATACTCTATAGGTTTTGTCCATCTCCACCCACTTAGTTGAAAACATGTGTTTGTCTGTTGTGTTCATTAATTCCTGCCACATATTAGGCACTCAACAAGTATGTTTTGACCTAACAAATAAATGCAAGAGTAGATGGAGTGTGGCAAATGTAATAGAATAAGATGTACCAATATTACTGATGGTTTCCCCTGAAATATTGTGTCATGAATATAAATTGAAAATATTTCTCATCCAGGTTGGAGAGCCAGAGAAAAATGAAATTTGTGCTTCCTGCACCATCACATTACTGGGGTCTCAGTGGAAATCTGGTAGTAGATGATGACAACATGGCTCCACCTCTCTCAGGAAGTTCCAGTCAGAAGAACTCATATCTAAAAGTACTTACTGATAGAATTCATTTAAAATTGGAGGATAAGGCAACTCCATTTGAGGAGTATAGAGAGATTCTTTGAAGGTTCTTAATTCTAGAAGCTGGTACTCAAATCTGTTTATCTTCCCTAAAGAGTCTACTTTTTTTGTCTCTGTTTTTCCTCACTTCCTTGCACACTTGGGCTGTTGTTTTCATACTTAAGACATTTTAATTACTTACAAAAGGATCTGTTGCTGAGGAACTGGCCTAGCTGCTCATGACTTTTTCATTAGCATGTTAGTTTTGTGTTTTTTATGTGCTACATCCTGGGAGTCCTCACCATAGTTTGCTAGTTTATTTATGACATTGTTCATTGCCAGGATTGGAATTCAAAAATATATTCTTTTGTTTAACCTTGTTTGTTTTTCTTCTTTGTCTCTGTGCTTAATTCTAAATAGCAAATTCATCCTAGTATTTTATTCTTCTGGTTCCAATCCATTGACAACATAACTATAAAGACCCATGAATTTCTGTTCATGGTTTTTCAGTGAAGGTCAATATTCCATTAAATGCCATAGCATGCTGTGAAAAGAATGTGACTTAGAAACTCCAATTTTCATCCAGGTTCAGAAATCTATCAGCTCTATGAATTTAAGCTATTCACTCAAACCCTCTTTCTTAGTTTCTTTATACATCCAATGAAGTTATTAATACTATTCTTGTAGGACTGTTGACAAATTAACTGAAACAAAAGACTGGTAATGTCTTCTAGAATGAACAAAGCACTTTATCAACCTAAACATTATTGATAGATGTCCCTTTAGCAAAGTTTCCCTGGTCACTGGTTTAGGTGTACTGACCCCAAAATATCTCATCAAGACAGGCAGAATTATAACCAGCCCCTTTGGTAAAACACAATTATTCAATCATTCTCAAAAAAATAATTATTGAGCACTTACTTTGTGCCTGATACATTTTGAAGATTGAAAATACACTGGCTAATGTTACTTTACTTCCATGAACTTCCATTGGGCTTCCCAATGCTAGTGGTAAACAATATGCCTGCCAAAGCAGAAGATACAAGAGAATCGAGTTCTGTCTCTGGGTCAGGAAGATTCCTGGAGAAGGAAATGTCTACCAGCTCCAGTATTCTTGTCCGAGAAATTTCATGGACAGAGGCACTTCACGGGCTACAGTCTATGGGGGCCACAAAGGGTTGGGCATGACTGAGTAAGTGAACACACACATATAGAAAAGAAAAATTGCTTATACAGAATAGAATAAATAAATATATATATATATATATATATATATATATATATATTCAGGTATGTTTATACTTATGTCTTTCTGTATTTTTTTTGTTTCTTTTTTGTATCTTTGTACTTTTTCTTTTTTGTATCTTTTTAATGATATATCAAAAAAGCAAGAGAGTTTCAGAAAAACATCTATTTCTGCTTTATTGCCTATGCCAAAGCCTTTGACTCTGTGGACCACAATAAACTGGAAAATTCTGAAAGAGATGGGAATACCAGACCACCTGACCTGCCTCTTGAGAAACCTATATGCAGGTCAGGAAGCAACAGTTAGAACTGGACATGCAAAAACAGACTGGTTCCAAATAGGAAAAGGAGTACGTCAAGGCTGTATGTTGTCACCCTGTTTATTTAACCTCTATGCAGAGTACATCGTGAGAAAAGCTGGGCTGGAAGAAGCACAAGCTGGAATCAAGATTGCCGGGAGAAATATCAATAACCTCAGATATGCAGATGACACCACCCTTATGGCAGAAAGTGAAGAGGAACTAAAAAGCCTCTTGATGAAAGTGAAAGTGGAGAGTGAAAAAGTTGGCTTAAAACTCAACATTCAGAAAATGAAGATCATGGCATCTGGTCCCATCACTTCATGGGAAATAGATGGGGAAACAGTGGAAACAGTGTCAGATTTTATTTTTTGGGCTCCAAAATCACTGCAGATGGTGACTGCAGCCATGAAATTGAAAGACTCTTACTCCTTGGAAGGAAAGTTATGACCAACCTAGACAGCATATTCAAAAGCAGATACATTACTTTGCCAACAAAGGTCTGTCTAGTCAAGATTATGGTTTTTCCAGTGGCCATGTATGGATGTGAGAGTTGGACTGTGAAGAAAGCTGAGCGCTGAAGAATTGATGCTTTTGAACTGTGGTGTTGGAGAAGACTCCTGAGAGTCCGTTGGACTGCAAGGAGATCCAACCAGTCCCTTCTAAAGGAGATCAGTCCTGGGTGTTCTTTGGAAGGACTGATGCTAAAGCTGAAACTCCAGTACTTTATCCACCCCATGCTAAGAGTTGAACTCATTGGAAAAGACTCTGATGCTGGGAGGGGTTGGGGGCAAGAGGAGAAGGGGATGACAGAGGATGAGATGGCTGGATGGCATCACCGACTCGATGGATGTAAGTTTGAGTGAACTCTGGGAGTTGTTGATGGACAGGGAGGCCTGGCATGCTGCAATTCATGGGGTCACAAAGAGTCGGACACAACTGAGTGACTGAACTGAACTGAATGATATATCATTAATGTCATAAACTATATATGTAAGGATGTTGTCCAAAAAAAAGCTCCCATTCTTATTGTGTACTTGAATATATTATAAAATTCATAGGCATTTAGGAAACCCAAGAAGAAGAAAACAATTAGGTCTAAGTGTCAATTTCCTAAATTGTTCAGTGGATGAAATGACAATTAATGTAAAATGCTCTGAAAATGATAAAAGTGATTCTTTTAAAAGAGAGGCCATTTCAATAATAAGCAGATAAGCTCCTTCAATAACTGATATTTAGGACTGAGAAATAGGATCTTGTGTTGTGCTGTTTCTGTCAGCATCCTGATTGTTTGGTAGATTTAAGGTATGGTGTGTATAGTCATTCATTCCTTATTGGCCATCAATTTAGTATAAGACATAACTTGTTTTGTGTAAGTAAGTATTCTTCCTGCTCTTTTTTAAACAATTTTTAAACTTTGCTGTTGTTACAGAATTTTTTAAAGGTTTTTCAATGTCACCTAGAGTATGATTGCTGCTTATTCTGTCATTCTCTAGGTTTAAAACTTGGAATTATATTTGAAATAAATCTATATAATTGTACAAGGAAGGAGTTGCAGAGGGAGATGAAGACATATGCCCTAGAATACTGGAAAATCCAAGACAATTCATTAGCTAAAAAGAATTTGAGCAATATTTCAACAGTTGTATATTCACCTGTTAGTCTATATAAAGTCCACTCACTTTTACATCCTTTAAAATAGCTCCAAATAGCATCAGCAGTGGTGTTCAGTGAGGGTGTGGTTATACCAAAGGTGATCTAATTACACTGTTCTTGCAAGAGAAAGTTCTCAGTTCCTATCACAGTATTCCCCCCAGAAGCTCTATGCATGGATCTTCAGCAAACAATGATAATTTTTCAGTATGACTAAAGCTAACTTTTCTTCTCTGTTGGCTCAGAAGGTAAAGAATCTGCCTGTAGTCCAGGAGACCTGGGTTCAATCCCTAGGTTGGAAAGATCCCCTGGAGGAGGGCATGGCAACCCACCCCAGTATTCTTGCCTGGAGAATTCCTATGGACAGAAGAGCCTGGTGGGCTACAGTCCACCCAGTCACAAAGAGTCGAATACAAATGAATGACTAAATACACATATATAGGAGATCTGGATGGGAGATTTCCCCAAGATGTGAGAAAAGGCATCTCAAGATAAAAAGCAAATGTCTTACTTCATTAAACTTCCCATTAAAGTTTCAATAAATTTTTAAAATCTGAATACATTTTCAATTATTCTTTCATGTCCCATCACATATGGCACGCTCAATCACTCAGTCCATTATGACTCTGTGCTCCCACGGACTAAAGCCCACAAGGCTCCTCTGTCCATGAGATTTACCAGATGAGAATACTTGAGTGGGTTGCCATTTCCTTCTCCAGAGGATCTTCCTGACCCAGCAATCGAACCCACATCTCCTGTATCTCCTGCACTGTTTATTTCAGTCTAATACACATAGGATCAAAGACTTTGCTTTCCTCCCTAAATTAAGATTATACAGATTTGGAAGGAACCAAGAGGGAGTAAATGAAAGCATCCCAGAACTTCCCTAAGTCATTTGGAGGCAAACTAAATAAATGAAAGGATCATGGACAGTGGAGCCTCTTGGGCTACCGTGCATGGTTTTGCCAAGAGTCAGACACAATTAAGCACATGTACACGTGACTTGAGCCCTGCTCTCAAGGAACTAACAATCCAAATGGTGAAGCAGTTTAGACTAGAACACTACAGGCCAAGTGATGTCAATGGTAGGCACATTCAAGATAGCCCCAGTGATCCCCCTCTTAGTATTCACCCCCTCTACATCTTACCAGGGCCAATCTGTGTAACCAATAGGATACAGGTGATGATGCACTATGTCTGAGATTAGATTATAAAAGATAAGCAGCTGTCTTCATGGCTCACTCTGTCTTAGACAACTCCCTAGAAGAGAAGTCAGATGCCATGTGGGCGCTGCCTTACAGAGGGGTTTACAGGTGATACAATGAAGTCTTGGGCCAAGAACTGGGGCCCAAAATTACATGAGTGAACTAAGAAAAGAGTCCCACAGACCAGTCAAGCCTTAAGAAAGTTGCAGCCTGGTCAGCATCTTGACTTCAACTTCCAGAGATTCTCTGAAACAGCCCTCAGAAACTGGGAGCTAACACATTTTTATGATTTTAAGCCTCTAAATTTTCAGGTAAGTTCTTATGCAGCAATATACAACAAATCCTGTGTTCTTCAGACTAAAACTGCTGTCAGAATCAGGGAAAGATGAAAGGCAGGAAGGTCTCAGATCATGTGGATAGGAAGCATGGAGAAAGTGTGGCAACAGGGAAGGCATTTCAAATGGAGAGTAGATTTTCTTCCTGCCACTCATCCCAGTCCTAAGTTTTCTGTGCAGGAAAAATTGTTGTTAACTAATGTCTTACAAAACAAGACCAGGAGCTGACTGTGGCTCAGATCATGAACTCCTTGTTGCCAAATTCAGACTTAAATTGAAGAAAGAAGGGAAAACCACTAGATCATTCAGGTATGACCTAAATCAAATCCCTTATGATTATACAGTGGAAGTGAGAAATAGATTTAAGGGGCTAGATCTGATAGATAGAGTGCCTGAAGAACTATGGAATGAGGTTCATGACACTGTAGAGGAGACAGGGATCAAGACCATGCCCATGGGAAAGAAATGCAAAAAAGCAAAATGGCTGTCTGGGGAGGCCTTACAAATAGCTGTGAAAAGAAGAGAATCAAAAAGCAAAGGAGGAAAAGAAAGGTATAAGCATCTGAATGCAGAGTTCCAAAGACTAGCAAGAAGAGATAAGAAAGCCTTCCTCAGCGATCAATGCAAAGAAATAAAGGAAAACAACAGAATGGGAAAGACTAGAGATCTCTTCAAGAAAATTAGAGATACAAGGGAATATTTCATGCAAAGATGGGCTCAATAAAGGACAGAAGTTGTATGGACCTAACAGAAGCAGAAGATATTAAGAAGAGGTGGCAAGAATACACAGAAAACTGTACAAAAAAGATCTTCACAACCCAGATAATCACGATGGTGTGATCACTCACCTAGAGCCAGACATCTTGGAATGTGAAGTCAAGTGGGCCTTAGAAAGCATCACTATGAACAAAGCTAGTGGAGGTGATGGAATTCCAGTTGAGCTCTTTCAAATCTTAAAGATGATGCTGTGAAAGTGCTGCACTCAATATGCCAGCAAATTTGGAAAATTCAGCAGTGGCCACAGGACTGGAAAAGGTCAGTTTTCATTCCAATCCCCAATAAAGGAAATGCCAAAGAATGCTCAAACTACTGCACAATTGCACTCATCTCACACGCTAGTAAAGTAATGCTCAAAATTCTCCAAGCCAGGCTTCAGCAATACATGAACCATGAACTTCTAGATGTTCAAGCTGGCTTTAGAACAGGCAGAGGAACCAGAGACCAAATTGCCAACATTTGCTGGATCATCGAAAAAGCAAGAGAGTTCCAGAAAACATCTATTTCTGCTTTACTGACTATGCCAAAGCCTTTGACTGTGTGGACCACAATAAACTGTGGAAAACTCTGAAAGAGATGGGAATACCAGACCACCTGACCTGCCTCTTGAGAAATTTGTGGCAGGTCAGGAAGCAACAGTTAGAACTGGACATGGAACAACAGACTGGTTCCAAATAGGAAAAGGAGTATGTCCAGGCTGTCTATTGTCACCCTGCTTATTTAACTTATATGCAGAGTACATCATGAGAAACGCTGGGCTGGAAGAAGCACAAGCTGGAATCAAGATTGCCGGGAGAAATATCAATAACCTCAGATATGCAGATGACACCGCCTTGATGGCATAAAGTGAAGTGGAACTAAAAAGCCTCTTGATGAAGGTGAAAGAGGAGAGTGAAAAAGTTGGCTTAAAGCTCAACATTCAGAAAATGAAGATCATGGCATCTGGTCCCATCACTTCATGGGAAATAGATGGGGAAACAGTGGAAACAGTGTCAGACTTTATTTTTTGGACTCCAAAATCACTGCAGATGGTGACTGCAGCCATGAAATTGAAAGACTCTTACTCCTTGGAAGGAAAGTTATGACCAACCTAGGTAGCATATTGAAAAGCAGAGACATTCCTTTGCCAACAAAGGTCCATCTAGTCAAGGCTATGGTTTTTCCAGTGGTCATGTATGGATGTGAGAGTTGGACTGTGAAGAAAGCTGAGCACCAAAGAATTGATGCTTTTGAAGTGTGGTGTTGGAGAAGACTCTTGAGAGTCCCTTGGACTGCAAGGAGATCCAATCAGTCCATTCTGAAGGAAATCAGCCCTGGGATTTCTTTGGAAGGAATGATGCTAAAGCTGAAACTCCAGTACTTTGGCCACCTCATGCGAAGAGTTGACTCATTGGAAGAGACTCTGATGCTGGGAGGGGTTGGGGCCAGGAGGAGAAGGGGACGACAGAGGATGAGATGGCTGGATGGCATCACTGACTCAATGGATGTGAGTGTCAGTGAACTCCGTGAGTTGGCGATGGACAGGGAGGCCTGGTGTGCTGTGATTCTTGGGGTTGCAAAGAGTCAGACACGACTGAGCAACTGAAGTGAATTGAATGTCTTACAAATATATTCTAAGCATTTCTGATGCTGTAGAACTTTGATCTGCATTAATACTAAGAAGTTCTCCTTAATATACATAGAGGAGAAAATCATGTAAACTTCTGACAACTTTGTACTGTGTATTAAACCTACTTGCAAGGGATTTCTGTGTGTTGATTTTCTATCCTTCAACTTTACTCTATTCATTGATTAGTTCTAGTAATTTTCTGGTGGAGTCTTTAGGGTTTTCTATGTAGAGGATCATGTCATCTGCAAACAGTGAGAGTTTTACTTCTTCTTTTCCAATTTGGATTCCTTTTATTTCTTTTTCTGCTCTGATTGCTGTGGCCAAAACTTCCAAAACTATGTTGAATAGTAATGGTGAAAGTGGGCACCCTTGTCTTGTTCCTGACTTTAGGGGAAATGCTTTCAATTTTTCACCATTGAGGATAATGTTTGCAGTGGGTTTGTCATATATAGCTTTTGTTATGTTGAGGTATGTTCCTTCTATTCCTGCTTTCTAGAGAGTTTTTATCATACATGGATGTTGAATTTTGTCAAAGGCTTTCTCTGCATATATTGAGATAATCATATGGTTTTTATTTTTCAATTTGTTAATGTGGTGTATTACATTGATTGATTTGTGGATATTGAAGAATCCTTGCATCCCTGGGATAAAGCCCACTTGGTCATGGTGTATGATCTTTTTAATGTGTTGTTGGATTCTGATTGCTAGAATTTTGTTAAGGATTTTTGCGTCTATGTTCATCAGTGATATTGGCCTGTAGTTTTCTTTTTTGTGTGGCATCTTTGTCAGGTTTTGGTATTAGGGTGATGGTGGCCTCATAGAATGACTTTGGAAGTTTACCTTCCTCTGCAATTTTCTGGAAGAGTTTGAGTAGGATAGGTGTTAGCTCTTCTCTAAATTTTTGGTAGAATTCAGCTGTGAAGCCGTCTGGACCTGGGCTTTTGTTTGCTGGAAGATTTCTGATTACAGTTTCAATTTCTGTGCTTGTGATGGGTCTGTTAAGATTTCCTATTTCTTCCTGGTCCAGTTTTGGAAAGTTGTACTTTTCTAAGAATTCATCAGGAAATAATTCCATTCACCATTGCAACGAAAAGAATAAAATACTTAGGAATATATCCATTTAAAGAAACTAAAGACCTATATATAGAAAGCTATAAAACACTGGTGAAATAAATCAAAGAGGACACTAATAGATGGAGAAATATACCATGTTCATGGATTGGAAGAATCAATATAGTGAAAATGAGTATAGTATCCAAAGCAATTTATAGATTCAATGCAATCCCTATCAAGCTACCAACAGTATTCTTCACAGAGCTAGAACAAATAATTTCACAATTTGTATGGAAATACAAAAAACCTCGAATAGCCAAAGCAATCTTGAGAAAGAAGAATGGAACTGGAGGAATCAACCTGCCTGACTTCAGGCTCTACTACAAAGCCACAGTCATCAAGACAGTATGGTACTGGCACAAAAACAGAAATATAGATCAATGGAACAAAATAGAAAGCCCAGAGATAAATCCACACACCTATGGACACCTTATCTTTGACAAAGGAGGCAAGAATATACAATGGAGAAAAGATAATCTCTTTAACAAGTGGTCCTGGGAAAACTGGTCAACCACTTGTAAAAGAATGAAACTGGAGCACTTTCTAACACCATACACAAAAATAAACTCAGAATGGATTAAAGATCTAAATGTAAGACCAGAAGCTATAAAACTCCTAGAGGAGAACATAGGCAAAACACACTCCGACATACATCACAGCAGGATCCTCTATGACCCACCTCCCAGAATATTGGAAATAAAAGCAAAAATAAACAAATGGGACCTAATTAAACCTAAAAGCTTCTGGCACAACAAAGGAAACTATAAGCAAGGTGAAAAGACAGCCTTCAGAATGGGAGAAAATAATAGCAAATGAAGCAACTGACGAACAACTAATCTCAAAAATTTTCAAGCAACTCCTACAGCTCAATTTCAGAAAAATAAATGACCCAATCAAAAAATGGGCCAAAGAACTAAATAGACATTTCTCCAAAGAAGACATACAGATGGCTAACAAACACATCAAAAGATGCTCAACATCACTCATTATCAGAGAAATGCAAATCAAAACCACAATGAGGTACCATTTCACACCAGTCAGAATGGCTGCGATCCAAAAGTCTACAAGCAATAAATGCTGGAGAGGGTGTGGAGAAAATGGAACCCTCTTACACTGTTGGTGGGAATGTAAACTAGTACAGCCACTATGGAGAACAGTGTGGAGATTCCTTAAAAAACTGGAAATAGAACTGCCTTATGATCCAGCAATCCTACTGCGGGGCATACACACTGAAGAAACCAGAATTGAAAGAGACACGTGTACCCCATTGTTCATCGCAGCACTGTTTATAATAGCCAGGACATGGAAGCAACCTAGATGTCCATCAGCAGATGAATGGATAAGAAAGCTGTGGTACATATGGAGTATTACTCAGCCATTAAAGAGAATACATTTGAATCAGTTCTAATGAGGTGGATGAAACTGAAGCCTATTATACAGAGTGAAGTAAGCCAGAAAGAAAAACACCAATACAGTATACTAGCGCATATATATGGAATTTAGAAAGATGGTAACAATAACCCTGTATATGAGACAGCCAAAGAGGCATTGATGTATAAAACAGTCTTTTGGACTCTGTGGGAGAGGGAGAGGGTGGGATGATTTGGGACAATGGCATTGAAACATGTATAATATCATATATGAAACGAGTCGCCAGTCCAGGTTCTATGCATGATACTGGATGCTTGGGGCTGGTGCACTGGGACGACCCAGAGGGATGGTATGGGGAGGGAGGAGGGAGGAGGGTTCAGGATGGGGAACACATGTATACCTGTGGCAGATTCATTTTGATATATGGCAAAACCAATACAATATTGTAAAGTTAAATAAAATAAAAATAAATAAATAAATAAATAAACCTACTTGCAAAGTTAGTTTGTTTTCAAACCTAATTTTTAACACCTATTGTCTGAACATACTTCTTTTAATTCTAGTTTTATGTTTTGTTCAGATCCATAGCAGAAACTATTCAGATTTGCATTTGGGCCCAAGACTGTTTCAAAATCATGCAAATAATAAACTTTTCTAAATGATGACTTTCCTTCATGCAACAGAATACTTCCCATTAGTTAGTCTTTCCTTTCTTTCTGGAGATATTTAGCTGTCATTAATAATTCATTGTCTGTTTTAATAAAGGTGCTGTTAGTTTTCATTAATGATTTATTATTTATGTTAACAGTGTGCTCAGCTGAGGGTCCCTGAATATCGAATTCACAGCCTCTTAGAATTGTGAAAATGTTTCATTCTTATGAAACTGAAGCAGTAATTATTAAAATTTTCTTCTTGTTTATGAGCCTTACAAGCTTCTGAGACTACAGGCTGTCTGTCGGGTTATACTTTTCTTCTTGGGAACTTACTTGTATTATATGTCAGCTTTTGGAATCATGTTGCCCACATTCTGCTTTTTTAAGCTTAACTTTTAAATATATATATATATATATATATATATATATATATATATATATATATATATATAAAGACTATCTGAATTAACATTTGAAGATTCAGTGAAAATTTGTTTCAGTTTCAGGCACATTTTGTTGTTTTTCAGTCACTAAATCATGTCTGACTCTTTGAGATCCCCATGTATTGTAGCCCACCAGGCTCCTCTGTCCATGCAATTCTCCAGGCAAGAATACTGGACTAGGTTTCCATGTCCTTCTCCAGAGGATCTTCTTGACCCAGGAATTGAACCTGAGTCTCTTACATCTCCTGCACTGCAGGAGGATTCTTTGCCACTAGTGCCACCTGCGAAGCTCTGTCCTTCACTGTCTCCCAGAGTTTGCTCAAATTACTGTCCACTGAGTCAGTGATGCTATCTAACCATCTCATTGTCTGCCACCCACTTCTTTTAACTTCAATCTTTCCCAACATCAGGGTCTTTTCCAATGAGTCAGCTCTTTGTGTCAGATGGCCAAATATTGGAGCTTCAGCTTCAACATCAGTCCTTCCAATGAATATTCAGGACTGATTTCCTTTAGGATTGACTGGTCGGATCTCCTTGTTGTCCAAGGGACTCTCAAGAGTCTTCTCCAACACCACAGTTCAAAAGCATCAATTCTTCAGCTCTCAGCCTTCTTTATGGTCCAGCTCTCACATCCATACCTGACTACTGGAAAAATCATAACTTTGACTATATGAATCTTTATTGGTAAAGTGATGTCTCTGGTTTTTAATACACCAATAGGTTTGTCATAGCTTTCCTTCCAAGGAGCAAACATCTTTTCATTTCATGGCTGTAGTTACTATCCACAATGATTTCAGAGCCCAAGAACATAAAATCTGTCACTGTTTCCACTTTTCCCCTGTCTATTTGAAGTGATGAGCCCAGATACCACATTCTTAGTCTTTTAAATATTGAGTTTTAAGCCAACTTTTTCACTCCCCTTTTTTACCATTATCAAGAAGCTCTTTAGTTTCTCTTCACTTTAAAGGTCTTTATTTTTATTTGCTAACAATTTTTTTCTTTCAAAGTGACATTTCCATGTTTCTTTTCATGGTTCTTTTCACTCTTTTCATGGTTATGATTTATGTCTTCTTTGTAACCTCAGTTTACTTCTTAGCATGTGCGTCACTTCATTTTAAAGTTGGCCACACATTTGATTTATAACCCCAGACCACAAAATGTATTTGCATAACTAAAAACACACATTTACACACACAGTAAGTAACATATTCTAAAAGCCTTAAAAACCACAGCAGTCATGCAATTTTACTTGGTCAACAGAAGGTGCTTGTTATTATTTTTATTTTTTAGAAGGTTCATTTTTGCCCTTAGCTATGACTTTCTGGAGTCTTTCCCCATGCTTTAGTTAATTTTAACACAGCTTTGCAGAATATGCAATATGATACAATTCAGAGAAATTTTCCTCAGCTTGCCCTCATTTCCTTTGTGGTGGCATAAGAAAAAACATTTACTCCTGGGCTCTCCTAATTTCTTCCATCCAAAAGCAACTGGCTATTTTCTGCTTCTGGTCCCTGCTCCTGAAGCCAACCCTTGACAGTCTACTATGAATGATTTTCCATGTGTTCCAATTTTATTTTATTTGTTGATATTCATCATTTCAATACTGGTCCATCTATAACACTCAATGAAAATTGATCTTCCTCTGTGAAAACTTTTGGGATGGAATACAGTCTGGGGCTTGATAAATTAATGTTTTTTAAAAATAATAAAGAGCCAAGAAAAGGAGAATCCAGTAATAAGGAATGTTATCAGGACAAACCCATAGAAACAGACCTCAATCCTGCATTCTGGGAAGTTACAACAAAGATGGCAACACACTGAGAGAACACCTACAGAGAGCAGTTCTCCAAGTTGAGTGTGCTCTAGAAAACACCACTGGGAGGCTTATAAGAATCGTGATTTCTAGACCCCACTCCCAGAGATCCTGATTCAGTGAGTCTGAGGTGGGATCCAAGAATCTGCACCCTCCAGGATTTCTAGGAAAACAGGCTTTGTCGCATGCTTTGCTGAACATTTCAATGAGTAACACAGAAAGCTCTTACAAGATCAACATGTAAATGTTCACAGTATTAAAACAAGAAGGAAGATGAGTTAAGTGTCTATCATGTATGAAAGATAATCATTTCCTTTTTTTCAAATTTTCCAGGTGATTCTTTAAAGAAGGTTAATTAAAGGAACCATTTAAGTAATTCAAAAGAAAAGGTATATTTTAAGGCCACAGTCTTGTCAGGAGTGTAAGGAAGTACTTGAACTTGCTTTGAAACATGAAAAGACAGTAAACTCTAAAGGAAAACAGACACTGTTGATAAGGTAGAAAAATTTGGAACAGCTAAAATGGAGGCTAATTTAAACCTTACAGGATTCATTAATTGCAGTGAATAATTGGTCTGCATTATTAGAAGTTTATGGACATACAGCCTTTTAAACTAGAAAGATATTTGAATTAGGTCTTTGACTATGGAGAAGGGATTCTTACTGTTGGCTGCATGATAGAATTATCTGGAAGCTTTAATTCATATTTATGCATGTGTCCCACACCTTAAATATTGGACTTTAATTGGTCTTAGGCATAGCTTGTGCATTAGGATTTCTAAAACTTTTTCATGTGATTTTAACATGTTAGCAAGGTTAACAAACACTGTTCTAGTTAACCTGGTGAGTAATGCAGCAGTATGAAATTAACCCAAGATAGACCGATACCAAAATAACTGACACACAATCAACAGTGCTTTGTAGTTTATCATCTCTGTGTCTGTTTCCTCTTTCTCTTTTCAGATTTACTGGTGTCTAAAATAAAAGCCTGACAGTGTTACTCAGAGCTGTTCTGGGAGGGAGGGAGAGAAGGGAAGAGGGAAAGAGAAAGAGAGAAACAGAGAGAGAGAGATTGCGTTAGAAGAGAATAAACATCTGCTCACTCGAGAAACCTTTTATTCTCTGAGTACAGATGAGTTGCTAGGTTTCACTGTGAATGGGAGAAAGTATTCTCAAGACTATCTCAAGACTCTTGCCTCTGTGTCCATAGTCGCTGCTCAGTTTTCTGACTAAATTAGCATCCCTGGAGATGTCAGTACAGAGAGCATACACTGGCCAGAAAACCTGTGTATCCCAGTGCCCTTAGTATTTATTTCTCTCATTGTAAATTCATATGTTGACAGTTGGTTTATAACATTTTCTCCATTGAGTCTGGAGAGTATTAGCTGAGCCCCTAGCCCCAACAGCCCTTCTAACTGTAATGTCAAAATATTTTCTTCACTGCAAACTTGGTCATGAAGACTTTCTGAGACTGAGCTTAATTGAGCAACTGGACAAGTTCAAAGAGGTAAAGCGACAAGTCAAGGACAGAGGGCAAGGACATTAATGAATAGGGACACAAAACTTCTGAATCTAAGGGCAACACTGCTTCCACAGCATTACTGTGTCTCTCGGGAAAGATTCTTGTCATAACGACTTTGTTTTCATCAACTTAGGAGACCACTGGGTTTTTAATAATGATAGTACACCTTTGTCAGGAAGCAAATCCTTCCATGGATAAAATGACTCCATAATTATCGAAGCTTCATTTAGGATAATTTCCCCCAAAGACTTACAGCTTCCAAAAGCAATTTGTGTTGACGCATGATGATACACCTCTTAAGCCTGACATGGATTTCTTCCTTTTTTTGTCATCCCAAAGTGCCGCTGCCTAAACATACTAAAATCCAGATAGAAAAAGAGAAACAAACTCACTCGGCTTGAAAATTTGATCTTTACTTTGGAAATAACTCTCTAGCTTTGACAAAATGCTTATATTCTACTAAACAATGCAGTCATCAATTAAACTTGGTTTCAGACTTAAGGAATGCACCACCAAAAATCAAAGGCGAGGTCAGGATGGTCCATGAATGTGATTTACTTCCTTCAGCATGTTTAGACAGGTCACCCACGGAGTCACTTTCCAATGTAATAGCTGTATAAAATTTACTTGACCTGTTTTGCTTCAAGTCTCTTATGCTGTCTTTTCCCAGTGTTTACAGGCCTAGGGAATAACAGAAACCAGACCAGGAATCCCTGTATTTTCTCTGGGCTCTAAATGTCATGTGTCACAGCAGTCACTGGACTCCTACCAGCTTGTTGACTGAATTTAGATCATGATCTCCCAACTCAGTCCATTTAAATTAGACAGAAGCTATGAGCTCACCAATGCTCTGAGACAGTGTTGACACAAGCTGGGTAAACAGCCCATGCTCAGAACTCAGGAATACCTTCCTGATAACCCAGGAACATCTCTCTGACAAAGCAACTTAGAGGTGTAATGTAAGTCATGCTTTCAATCACTTTGAGAAAAGCCTTTTCATGACTTATTGCTGTGTGTGTAAACTGACAGGGAAAAATATGTTCCAAATGATTATTCAAACCTCCTTTAAACCAATGGTGGTCTCCAAAACAGTGTGTTGTGATAAACATTGGTGAGAGACTTTAAAATGTCTGTGCCTATTCCTTCCTTTCCTATCCAGAGGGATAAGATGGTTTTGCAATGGGTAAGAAAAAGAATTAATTAAAAGAGCATACTCAGGTAATGCGATTGTGTTTGTTGTGAGGTTCTAGGAACTTGGAGAATATTTCTAGGGACAGGGCCTGTCCTGGGTGAGGCACAGAAGGTCCATGTAAGGTATAGAAATTCAACAGTGAGTGATGATGTGTGTTTGCCTGTTAGAAGGCAATGAACAAGAAGAAAAGGATGCCAGGAATAGAAACTCTGTCTAGGAGATCTAAGAGAGAAGAGTTGTGTTTACTGATGGGAAGACGGTTTCTCTTGAACCCAATTATGGAGAATTTAAATCTTGTTGTTTCTCATTTCTGCAGGCTTGTCCTATTCCAGGGCTGTAGTATGATTCTGGGAGAGAGCTTCTCAGTGGGCCTTTTCATAATCAAGAAGCATCTGCTGAGCATCTGTCAAAAATCAAAGATGCAGAGATGAAGAGGATGAGGTCCGAGGCCCTTGGTGTCAGGAGTCTCATTGAATAGTGGAGGCAGCTCCACGGGGCAGTATGGGAATTGCTAAAATAGAAGATGGGGTGCTAAGAGGCCATGGAAAAGAAGCATCTACACTTGCTTTGGGGTCAGTGACGTATTGGGCTTCCCTGGTAGCTCAGATGGTAAAGAATCTGCCTGCAATGCAAGAGACCTGAGTCCAAT
Organism: Bos indicus; assembly: GCF_029378745.1. NCBI lineage: Eukaryota > Metazoa > Chordata > Mammalia > Artiodactyla > Bovidae > Bos > Bos indicus. Next base: position 38,620,914 of record NC_091779.1, read on the forward strand.
CCCTGGGTCGGGAAGATCCCCTGGAGAAGGAAATGTAACCCACTCCAGTATTATTGCCTGGAGAATCCCATGGAGAGAGGAGCCTGGCAGGCAACCATCCATAGGTTCGCAAAGAGTTGGACATGACTGAAGTGACTTAGCATGCACACTGAAAACTTGAGCTTAGTGTGAAAGGATAACTTAAAAAGAGACGTGAATGGACCTACAATCTGTCATACAGATCGAAGTAAGTCTGAAAGAGAAAAACAAATATGGAATATTAACACATATATGTGGAATCTAGAAAAATGCTACACAAGCACCTATTTGCAGGGCAGGAATACAGATGCAGATATAGGGAACAGATGTGTTGACATGGGGGTAGGGAGGATGAATTGAGATTTTGCGATTGATGTATGTGTGCTGCCATGTGTAAAACAGATAGCTAGTGGGAACCTGCCATATAGTGCAAGAAGCTCAGCTCCATGCTCTGTGGTGACCTACAGGGGTGGAATGGGAGGGGAAATGGGAGGGAGGTCCAAGAGGAAGAAGATGTATGTATACATACAGCAGAAGGGCTGGGCCTGGAGGCAAGAGGGGGCAGCTGAGCAAGGTCACAGAGGCAGGAAACATGAAACAACACTGGAGGGAAGTCATAGGAGGGATGATGGCAAGAAATGGGGCCAAGATGGTAAAGGATGGGCAGACTAATAAGGGCTTGGGTAACAACCTTAGGACATAAACTTTATCTGCAATATTACAAGCAGTTTTCTCAGTCTCTTGTATCCCATTTCCAGGTATCTGCAAGTGCTTTGTAATAACCTGTAGAATAACCCTACCAGACACACACAGATATGAAGATAAGGTCAAACCAATGTTGTGAGGCTGCAAACTAATGTGTCACTGTCTTTTTTTATTACACTATATATCTCAATTTCACCATAAGAAATATATTTTAAAAGAAATAAAAAACAATGTGATAAATGTGCAAAACCTCTGCCTCAGGAAGATGATAAAAGATTGTATGGAAGGAATTTCTAAATCAGATGAACTGTTCCCTAGAACATTTGTAGACATACCCGCTAGATGTTCTCAGAATGAAGATATTTCTACTCATCTAATCAGAGATTTAATTTTCCCATGGACTGTGAATATTCTTTGAGTGCCTTCGGGGTACAGAAAATGGTACTTTAACCCCAGCATGCTCTTAGTGAGAATGGAAATATTATGAGAATTGGAAATTTTTCACTTGGGGAAGAGGAGTATTAATGCACATTTGAAGAAGGGCTTGTAACCATGGGGACATTTGGGTGGCCAGGGGAATACGAGGTTCACAAAGGCCCTGACTTGTTTACCTGTATCCACAGTGCCTCGCAAGAGGAGGCATTCAGCAAGAACCGATGGGTGGCTGGCTGGCAGGCTGGATGGATGGAGGAAAGATGGGTGGAGACATCTGAAGTGATGCTGCCAACTGCATGAAAGCTGGTACTCCTGGGAGAAGTGATAGAAGTTTTCTGCTGAAGGTCAAAACGGCGGCACAGAGGAGCATAGTGCTGAGAGCATAGACTGAAACCAGATCCCACGGGGCAGCTTCCTGTCTCTGTTGCTTCTTAGCCTGGGATGAGCAAGAAATGTCACCATTTTGTACTAGGTTTCCTCATCAGTAAGTGAGGGAAATTAACAATATAAAAATTATATTTATATCATATGGTTGCTTTGAGGATTAAGTGATATATATCACTTAACATAAATGTGATTATAATTCATATATATTACATGTAAATATATAAAATCAACTTTTGAGAGTTCTCCATTCTAATATAACTTGGCATACAGAAATCATTAAAATGCCATTTATCCATTTATTTTAAGGTGTCTTTCCTCTTTGGTATTTAAATTCTTGAACACTAATAAGAAGAGAAAAGATGGAAATGGTACACAATGTTTCATTGTTTGTTTGTTTTTGTTTTTTCACTCTTCCTTATTCTGAGTTTTTTTTTTTAATGGGATGGGAACTATGGAAAAGGATTATTATTAAAGGAGTCAAATAAGTCTACAAAAATCCAAAAAGGGTGGCATGGTTAACTTAATACACACATGGTTAACTTAATATAGCTGACAGAGCCTTGCAGCTTGATCAGCTGGGTTGACATCAAGTTGAATTCACACAGACAGAAAAATGGAAGGAAAATAAGAAGTAGCAGATTTTTCAAGCAAGCCCCAGTGAGAAAAATGCCTTCCCACGTAACAGTTAATCTTCTCCCTACTTGAATCCTCGAAAAGACGGGTGGAGGTGGGGGAAAACCAGGGCCGAGGGCTGCAGCCTGAGCTGGCTCGACTCTGTGCTGTGCTTTGGGCGGCTGAATTCCTGCTGGGCTTACTCAGCTTGCACCGTCTTCACATCACACTGCTTCCAGGAACTTCTCACCATCACTAGCCAGGGAGCAAATTATCTGCAGCAGGTGGTGACGCCTCCGCAGTGACACTCGCACCCTGCTCTCACCACCAACCACTCTGCTGTCATCACCCCACGACCTTGCCTGTGTCGAGAGGCCTCAAGTGAGAAGATGGTGATGGCCAGCCTTGCTGACAAATCTCTGCTTCTTGGAATTGTTTGGCAGGTGGATTTGCTGAACTAATTTCTCCTGACTTGAGAACAACAGAAGAAAAGAGGAAGAGCTGTGATGCCTGATGTGGCCTGGGTTTGAAAGGAATGCCCTGCTCAGGGCGGTGCTCTGGTGTCTCCCAGAAGAGACGCTGCCGCGCAGTGCGGACTGATAGCCAAAGCAGGGTAGTAGGTCCATCTGGGTATTTCTTGTACAGGCTCTGATGATTTTCCAAATACTGGATCCATCTTCATCCAGTTCCAAGTAAGATGTATTGAGAATTGAGGAATTGACCTTAGTTTTTTAAGGGGCTGTTTCGTTACAAACAGCTTTCTATTTTAGTTATAAACAGCTTTCTATTTTGTTCCATTGATCTATATTTGTCTTTGTGCCAGTACCACACTGTCTTGATGACTGTGGCTTTGTAGTAGAGCCTGAAGTCAGGCAGGTTGATTCCTCCAGTTCCATTCTGCAGTTCAGTCTCTCAGTCGTGTCTGACTCTTTGCGACCCCATGAATCACAGCACGCCAGGCCTCCCTGTCCATCACCAACTCCTGGAGTCCACCCAAACCCATGTCCATTGAGTCGATGATGCCAATTCAACCATCTCATCCTCTGTCGTCCCCTTCTCCTCCTGCCCTCAATCTTTCCCAGCAACAGGGTCTTTTCAAATGAGGCAGCGCTTTGCATCAGGTGGCCAAAGTATTGGAGTTTCAGCTTCAACGTCAGTCCTTCCAATGAACACCCAGGACTGATCTCCTTTAGGATGGACTGGTTGGATCTCCTTACAGTCCAAGGGACTCTCAAGAGTCTTCTCCAACACCACAGTTCAAAAGCATCAATTCTTTGGCGCTCAGCCTTCTTCACAGTCCAACTCTCACATCCATACATGACCACCGGAAAAACCATAGCCTTGACTAGACGGACCTTTGTTGGCAAAGGAATGTCTCTGCTTCTTAATATGCTGTCTATGTTTGTCATAACTTTCCTTCCAAGGAACAAGTTCTTTTAATTTCATGGCTGCAGTCACCATCTACAGTGATTTTGGAGCCCAAGAAAATAAAGTTTATTACTATTTTCACTTTTTCCTTCTTCTATTGGCCATGAAGTGATGGGGATAATAATTACATTACCTCAGAAAGTTGCTATAAAGGAGTTCATATGTGAAAGCTCTTAGACAAATGTAAGTACATTTGTCTATGTACAGCCATGTGACACTTAGCCAGCTCTTGGAAGTGCTTATTTAGAGAGAATATATTTAATAAATCACATTTAAGCTAAATTAAATTCAAATTTGAATACAGTGTGCCCAGCACATCTGCAAAGACTGGCCAGGACCTGTTTTGAGCCCTGGTCTCTGCATTTGAGCCTTTGCCTCCCTGCTGGGACTGCTGGGAGTGGCTCATGGGTTCCAGAACTACACAAATAGCTGTGCCCATAGCTATCGAGAAACCCATGCTCACATTCACGGGACCACTTTGCTGTCTCTTACAAAGGCTCTTGTGTCATTATTGTTTGCTTAATATTGTTGAAAACTTCCGACAGTTTTACTTCCCTGTGGGTTTCTAGCCTTTTCTATTTTAACCTGTGGTTTCCAGCTTTTGTTGTTGTTGTTGTTTAACTGATTTAATGTCAAAACATACAGGAAAAACATATTGGTTAATACACTTGTTGTTCCAACCTCCAAAATGAGCTTTTTCATTCTCTCACACAATAAATATTTCTAAAGAAAGTTATTATTATTTCTGCTTATGTTTCTACTCAGAGGTTAATAGAGTTTTGTTTATGAATGTGCAGCTCAGAAATGCTGTCAGAAGAAAAAGCTGCTTAGTAGACAGGAAGAGAATCTTAATTTAAAATTTTAATTCTTTATTCTATTTCAAAGAACTGTGGGCTGGATCAGAGTTCACTCCCACGTTTTTTGAATGAGAGTTAGATGTTAGGATGCTGTCTGACAAAGTTACGCTTGACTTATGAATGTATTTTATGACAAGAAAGAAACAGCAACAAAACATCTAACTCCTTTTCAGGCTGAAAGTTATTTGTCACACTGGGAGGGAGCATTCTGTAATGTATGGTTCCTCAAAGTGTGGTCTTTGGACCATGAACATCAGAAACTCCTAAAAAATTTATTAAAATTCCCAAGGCTCTGGCACAGGCCTATGAGGGCAGTTTTCTGGGATAGACACAAAGACCCTGATCTCCAGAAACATCTGCTAATCTTGGCTTTTCCTCACGCTAAAGTTTTTGAACACACTAATGAAGTCCACAGAAGATGTTACCTTAATGGTTCTGATATTTAAACTGAAGAAAGTTCTGCTGCTGCTATGTCATTTCAGTCATGTCTGACAATTTGCGACACTATGAACCATGGCCTGCCAGGCTCCTCTGTCCATGGGAATTTCTGCAAGAATACTGTAATGGGTCACCATGACTCCTTCAGGGGCTCTTGCCTACCCAGGAATCAAACTCGCCTGTCTTGCATCTCCTGCATTGGTAGGTGGGTTCTTCACCACTAGCACCACCTGGGAAGTCAGAGCAAAGTCCCGAAAGAGGGCCAAAGTTTCAAAAGTTAAGGTAATCTTTGGAAAAGGAAACCTCTATAGTAAGATACTGGTGTATAAATAAGTATCAGACTTAAAGAAATTACAACCCCACAAAAAGGACGCAGAAAATGAATCAATTATTGGAAGACAAGTCCATAACAAGTTATGATCAATTTGAGGGCTAAAGCATACGAGTTTTTGAGGATCACATTCTTCAGAGGATGTTCCTTGGAGACACTGTTGGAAACTGACCCCGAGGAGGCTCAACATTTGATATTTTCAGGATACAGCAAACTTGACATTATCCTGTACATTCCCCCATTAGATTATAAGTCCTCAAAGACAGAAACTGGGCCTCTTATATTTGATGTGTCTCTGGAACTAATAGAAGGCCTATTAGTAGATAATAATAGGTCTCAGCAAATATTGAGCACTTATTGGCTGCTCAGAAAGTATTGGCTGAAATGAACTGGGGGACTGATGATTTTGTTGGGAAGAGTCCACTGTAAAAGAAAAAACCCAGCCGAGTTTGCTGAGATATGAGCTTGAATTTACAAAAGGCACACACGTTGTTTATCCAATGAATCCTTGACATTTTGCTAAAAATGTCTGTCAACATATTTTCCCACTCTGTCTTGACAGTGTTGCATGCAATTTTTGTGTACAAAAGTTCATCACAGTCTCTCCCTAGGTCCTTGGTCATGTCCACCCAGAATTTTTCCAACCTTTAACAAATCTAGTAATACAATACATGGAATTGTCATAATACCGAACTCTGTTTTACAAATTAATAACACTTTAAATAAACTTCTCTCTTTAGATGTATTTTATCATTAGGGATTTTTTTTTTTTAGTTTATTTCAAAATCATTATGGCTTAAAAATGTTTCTTTAAAATAGACTTTTTCTTTTTATCAGTTTCACTGCAATATTAAGATACAAAAGAAGTTCTTCCATTGGTTATGACACCCTTGGTGTCAGGCAGGATGACATATTCCATGGGTAAAATTGTACACAAAAGAGCAGCCTCTTTGACCTCTGACAATGGCATGTTTTAAGGAAAATAGAAAACAGATTTTGGCAAGTGTTATCTCCCTTATGAAGGATCCTTTTGATCCCTTTTTGGGAGTGCAGAAGTTAGAAAGATTCGAGTTTAGTTATTGCAAAATCTTTACTTCTGGTTCTAAAAGAGAAGTTGATAAAAGCAGCTTGAAAGAGTTTTTAACATTATTATGAATTACTTAATAATATGAGCTAAAGGCGAAAATGAATGAAAAACACAAAGATTAACAATCCTGTTGATCATATATGTGTTTAAAAATTAAGAGAAAAAAAGATTTGTCCTGAGGATAAAGGCTTTTAGTACCTTTTCCACGGCTATAATTTTTAGCAGCCTCTTGGGCCCTCTTGTTATGTAAGTATGCAAAATATGGTTATTTGTGCAGAAAGAATAAAGAAATCAACTTTACTTAGAGTCAGTTTATTGTGTGGACCTACCAAAGCAAAATGGATGGCCACATACAGAAAATGCCCCTAGAGATTACTGGTGATCCTGCCATACTGATTTGGGATCAAAGATGCAAAATTGTTTACATGAGATTATATAGAAGGTAAGAGTCAGAGTAAGGCTGGTTCAAAACACCTAATGTTAATTCCTGACAGAAAGGAAGAGTTATTAGGCAATGAAAATGTTAGAAATGCTTACTATTAGTCAAAATAATATCTCTGTGAACCAAAAATTTGTCTGTAATAGTTTATAAACTGTGTAGCAGGCATTTAGTGAAATTAAAATCTTCCATTTATGTAAAATAACTGTATGTGCAATACATACTTTTAAATTTACAATGTTACAAAAGAGCTCTGAATATTTAGCACTTCAGAACTCTTATTCTATGATTAAATTATCCTGCTATAAAATAAGAATATATGAATTTGTTGAATATGTTTTATGTACGTGAGAAATCTACCTTATTGGTGGATGAATATTGAATGGAGAATTTATTCTTAGGTGCCGGCTAATGAACTTAGTATCACATTATCAAAAGATTAATCAGTTTTGAACCTATTGCAACTATTATCATTCTTATATCATATATGAAGCTAATTGCCAGTCCAGGTTTGATGCATGATACTGGATGCTTGGGGCTGGTGCACTGTTTAATTTTTTTTAATTATTTTTGTAGGATGGGAAAAATGGCCTGGTATAAGATTTTTCTCCTTTAAAATGCTACTTTTATGAAATAAAATAAAGAATACACAAAACATTTTAAAATGATAGTATTCACAAAATTTGTACACAGTGGAGAAAATCTTGAAAGGAGAGGTGGATTTGATTAAACAAATCTTTGATTTATTCAGTTTTAACTGGTCCTTCATAATGTTATTTCTCAAAACAATTGTAACTTTATAAGACCTCTTCTTTCACTCATTCCTTCATATTATTTTTTTTTCTATTACCACTAACTATGCTTTTCTGGTTCTTTTATCCTTCCAAGTTGGTAAATAAGTGTGTGTCTTTTCTCTATGGCAATCTTTCTATTATAATGAGGTATTTGTTTAACTAAGTTAATTTATCCTCTAGACAGATCATTAATGATATGCATGGCTGTGTGTGTCCTGAATACCCAGATGGTCAGGTATCTTATTGTAAATTTTCATGCAAAATTTCAAATTTAAGTCTCTAAACAGATAAACATTTCTCAGAACCAGTTTGAATATTTGTGCCCCAAGTGTCTCTGCTTGTCACATTCCAGATTCTTCTATTTCAAGGCCATTATAATTTATCACCATGAGTATCTGAAGCATGAGATTACAAAAATTTTGTTCTGGGAACACTGTCAGCCTAGGAATTAATTATAGACAGAATAAAAACCAAAACAAAAAATCTTCACTTAGAGTTGAATCCAATCTATCATTGTCAAAAGAGTATCTCAACTTGAGTTATTATTCATTCCCCATTATTTATTTTGAGTTTTGTTTTTATAATAGTTTGAAAAAGTATTTTCCCAGTGTATGCTGCTGCTGCTGCTGCTGCTAAGTCGCTTCAGTCATGTCCGACTCTGTGCCACCCCATAGACGGCAGCCCACCAGGCTCCCCCATCCCTGGGATTCTCCAGACAAGAACACAGAAGTGGGTTGCCATTTCCTTCTCCAATGCATGAAAGTGAAAAGTGAAAGTGAAGTCGTTCAGTCGTGTCCGACTCTTCGCGACCCCATGGACTGCAGCCTACCAGGCTCCTCCCCGTCCATGGGATTTTCCAGGCAAGAGTACTGGAGTGGGTTGCCATTGCCTTCTCCTCCTAGTGTATAAAGGGATGATAATAGGACTACATCAAACTAAAAAAAGAAATTGTACAGCAAAAGTCCATCATTGAAATAAAAAGGCAACCTACATAATGGGAAAAAAATTGCAAATTATGTATCTGTTAAAGAGTTAATATAAAAAATATATAAAGAACTCATACAACTTAATCCCTGGAGTAGGAAATGGCAACCCACTCCAGTATTTCCACCTAGAAAATGCCATGGACAGAGGAGCCTGGCAGATATAGTCCATGGGGTCATAAAGAGTTGGACACAACTGAGCATCTAAGCACATACAATTTAATAGTAAAAACAGAAAAATCAATTTAAAAATGGGTAAAGATTCTAAACATAAATTTTCCCAAAGAAATACAGATGGCCAACAGGTACATTAAAAGGTGTTCAACATCACTAACCATCAGGGAAATGCAAATCAAAACCACAATGAAATATCTCTTCACATTGGCAAAACCAACACAATATTGTAAAGTAATTAGCCTCCAATTAAAATAAATAAATTTATATTAAAAAACAAAGAAAGAAAAATAACAATAAGATACAATCTCATAAGAGGAAAGGAAGGGTCTCTTCTGTTCTTATTGGCTTTTTGTCCTGCCTGTCTTTTGCTTTCAAAATTGCTCCTGATATAGCCTTAGCATTTAAGAGTTTACAGACTATTTCTATGTATATGGATCATCACATCAGACCTATAAGATGGACAAAAAAATAATTTTTTTATCAGCTCTACAGAACAAAACTTCAAGTTGAAAGGATGTGACTTCACCAGGGTCACAGGCTATTACACAATGAAACCATGACTAAATTTCATATCTTCTTCCTTCTGATCTACTTTTTATGAGACAATAGGTTATCTATTACCACACAGATTATCTTAAAAACTGTTTCGCAATCTATCAGTTCAGTTCAGTTCAGTCGTTCAGTCGTGTCTGACTCTTTGCGACCCCATGAATCGCAGCATGCCAGGCCTCCCTGTCCATCACCAACTCCCAAGGTTCACTCAGACTCACGTCCATCGAGTCAGTGATACCATCCAGCCATCTCATCCTCTGTCGTCCCCTTCTCCTCCTGCCCCTAATCCCTCCCAGCATCAGAGTCTTTTCCAATGAGTCAACTCTTCGCATGAGGTGGCCAAAGTACTGGAGTTTCAGCTTTAGCATCATTCCTTCCAAAGAAATCCCAGGGCTGATCTCCTTCAGAATGGACTGGTTGGATCTCCTTGCAGTCCAAGGGACTCTCAAGAGTCTTCTCCAACACCACAGTTCAAAAGCATCAATTCTTCAGTGCTCAGTTTCTTTATAGTCCAACTCTCACATCCATACATGACCACTGGAAAAACCATAGCCTTGACTAGACGGACCTTTGTTGGCAAAGTAATGTCTCTGCTTTTCAATATGCTATCTAGGATGGTCATAACTTTTCTTCCAAGGAGTAAGCATCTTTTAATTTCATGGTTGCAGTCACCATCTGCAGTGATTTTGGAGCCCCCCAAAATAAAGTCTGACACTGTTTCCACTGTTTCCCCATCTATTTCCCATGACGTGATGGGACCAGATGCCATGATCTTCGTTTTCTGAGTGTTGAGTTTTTTTTTTTTATTAGCTAAGGTAGTTTATTTTTTTCTTTCTTTCTTTTTAAAAAAATTTTTAACTTTACAATATTGTATTGGTTTTGCCAAATATCAACATGAATCCACCTCAAGACAGCAAAAGAGACACTGATGTATAGAACAGTCTTTTGGACTCTTTGGGAGAGGGAGAGGGTGGGATGATTTGGGAGAATGGCATTGAATGTTGAGTTTTAAGCCAACTTTTTCGCTCTCCTCTTTCACCTTCATCAAGAGGCTTTTTAGTTCCTCTTCACTTTCTGCCATAAGGGTGGTGTCATATGCATCTCTGAGGTTATTGATATTTCTCCCAGCAATCTTGATTCCAGCTTGTGCTTCTTCCAGCCCAGCGTTTCTCATGATGTACTCTGCATACAATTTTAATAAGCAGGGTGACAAATACAGCCTTGACGTACTCCTTTTCCTATTTGGAACCGTCTGTTGTTCCATGTCTAGTTCTAACTGTTGCTTCCTGACCTGCATACAAATTTCTCAAGAGGCCAGTCAGGTGGTCTGATATTCCCATCTCTTTCAGAATTTCCCACAGTTTATGGTGATCCACATAGCCAAAGGCTTTAGCATAGTCAATAAAGCAGAAATAGATGTTTTCCTGAAACTCTCTTGCTTTTTTGATGATCCAGCAGATGTTGGCAGTTTGGTCTCTGGTTCCTCTGCCTTTTCTAAAACCAGCTTGAACATCTGGAAGTTCACAGTTCACGTATTGCTGATGCCTGGCTTGGAGAATTTTGAGCATTACTTTACTAGCATGTGAGATGAGTGCAATTGTGCAGTAGTTTGAGCATTCTTTGGCATTGCCTTTCTTTGGGATTGGAATGAAAACTGACCTTTTCCAGTCCTGTGGCCACTGCTGAATTTTCCAAATTTGCTGGCATATTGAGTGCAGCACTTTCACAGCATCATCTTTCAGGATTTGGAATAGCTCAACTGGAATTCCATCACCTCTACTAGCTTTGTTCGTAGTGAAGCTTTCTAAGGCCCACTTGACTTCACATTCCAGGATGTCTGGCTCTAGGTGAGTGATCACACCATCGTGATTATCTGGGTCATGAAGATTTTTTTGTACAGTTCTTCTGTTATTCTTGCCACCTCTTCTTAATATTTTCTGCTTCTGTTAGGTCCATACCATTTCTGTCCTTTATCGAGCCCATCTTTGCATGAAATCTATGCAGTTTAGTAAATCAGACAAGTAGCTTCCTCTACCTTCCTGTCTTTAATCATAATGTGAATTTTTGCTACACTTCAAGTTTTCATTTGATTAAACCTAAAATGGAGCATATTTCAACTGATTGCAAAATCCCCAGAGTAAACCCTCATGTGATTAGGCCAATCTTTTTTTTTTTTTTTAATGTATGGTTTTCTATTACTTTAGTAAACTGCCATACCACATTTACTTAGTGTATGCAATTTATAAAAACATATCATCTTCCTATTAATTCTCTATTTATTAAAAACTCTGAAAACCAGCTAAATATCTTTAATTTTTAAAAAATCCTGACACTGCTTCTTGCACAATGCATCAGTGCATGTTAAACGATGTATGACATATGACATACCATATACTAGTTTGTTTCTTCTTAAAATATAACAGTATCTGATCAAAAGTTCACAGACTTTAAGAATTCTCATTCATGTATTTTCTAGTAATTGATTTGTTTGGCTCTGGGTTATTGCTTCCCTTTATTTTTTCTTTATAATATATTGTTCTCAAGCTTTGTTTCCAAAATAACTGCTTGTTTAGTAAGTAATAATAATTATAATTTCCACTGAGTAGTAACTTTAATTCTATTTCTCCAAGGAAAAACTCACCACTATTTAGAATTTTTTGTAGACTCGTTAAACAGCCTCAATTAAATACATGCAGATGAAATTCATTAGGTGATTTCCTCTGGAAGATGATGTTCAGTTTGATGTCGGGAGCCGCATTAGGCATTACTGACAAAATGGAGCGACGGCCCCAGATCCCTGTCTTCATTCCGCAGGCACGGTCCCGGGATGAAGGAGTTAGGCCTTGTAATTCTGACTTGTCTTTTCCTCTCCTCGGCTGAGTTGACTGAAAAGGAATATTAAGGTGCTTATTATTCTTGAGAGGAGCATGAGAAGGCACAAAGCCTTCTGATGCTGTGCTCAGAGAATAATTCATAAAGTTAATCATTGACATTTGTTTAAGGACTTTTACAAAAGAGTGTTCCAGGATGAGCACATAGGCCGCAGTTTGAGGCCATGGGAGGGATTGCTATCTGAGGCCTATTTGTGAGGAAAATGTTTATGGCAAAAGAGTTTGCTGAATTTAGGTCTTAGGAGTAATTAAAATAGTTAGAAGCTAAAGATTTAAGGAATGTTGTAAGGTTAGCATATTCTACTATAGCTTATAGAAATTAGGGACTTTAGAGATATTATTAGCTAGAAGCCCTTTCTAAGAAATAGTGAGCTTAGGATACTAGGGGCAAAAAGGACGTAGAAAGATAAGAAATAAACTGAGGAATGTGGTATGCAGCCCAGACATTAGCATGAGTTACAGTGTATTCACAAGGACACATGAGAAAAAGTAGATAAGAGAATCGCTGAGGCAGAAACACCTTTGGAGGGGAAACAATGATTTATGAAGACAACAAATCTGGGTCAGTGGGAATTGAAAATATCAAACCTCTGACCTAATGCTTTTGTAAAAGTATAAAAGAAAATCATAAGCTTGAAATAAACAGACAGTCCAAGAAAACTGAGAGGCTGCCTCAGTTTCTCGCTGACATCGCTCACCCCTTCTGGTTGAATCCCTGGCTGCTGGAGCTGGACTCGGGCAGTTTATTTCTATTGTGTTGAAGTGGATTGCTATGGTTGATTCCCTTTCACGTGACTCTTGGGTGTTTTTTTTTTTTTTAGTATGATCCTCTTTGTTTGAGAGGACTGTGCTAACCTTTTAGACTTGCACCAGGATCCATGACTTCATCCTGATGGTTAAGAGACTTGCTTTGTACTTCCTAAGCTTTGACTTAGCTTCTTCCTATGATGTCCATTAGGGCTTCTTTCTTCCATGTCAGTGTTGTCAAGATGCTGCTTTGTAACGGGGAAAGAAAGCCCTTCAGATTGTAAGTGCTACTTCATCTAGATTTCAAGATCGTACCTTTCCATTGAGTTTCCTAGGAAGTGGTATTCACTATACTTTGAAGCCAAAACTCTTAAAGACAGAGTTCAAAGAGCTGTTTTGAGAAAGTACTGTCATGTTCATCTAGATGGTAAATGCAGAGTGTGACTCCATTTTGGGAGATTCTGAATATTTTGTGGTGGCTGAATTAAAGATAAATACTTTTTGAGACAGTATGTCATAGACAGATTGAAAACTTAGGTTCTAGTGATGTGAAGTCCTGGTATCTGGGAAACGTAGTAGCAGACCTGCCACCTTCTTCACACCTGGAAGAGGTGTCAGGATGACACTGAAGCTGAATCTCAATCAGCATCTAAATCTGTAACTCCAAGGTATAGTCTTTCCCATTTGGCTCATTCCTTCCAAAGTTTCCACCCCAGCCACAATATGCTGAAAGCCTGCTACAGCAGGTATGACATTCTAATAGAACATGAAAAAGGTCCTTTGAGAACCAATTGTACCTGAAATGTCATAGCCTTAGAAATTCCTGTTTACCTAGAACACGATTCTAAAAGGAAAATGAATACAAGATTTTGATAAAATATAAACTCCATCTAATTGTTGGGAAGACCACATACAGACTGAAATGTGTAACACAGGTACAAATAAACAGTTGGAAAAGCAGATTGTAGGTTCTGGGTCATGTAAACAAGCTAATGTTAATAAATTAAAAAAATAAGGACAGAATCACAGCTGCTGTTTAAACTACTTCCTAAGAATAGCCGATCTGTATCCATATTTATAATGCTTTCTGAAAGAGGAAAATGTTCTTAGTCTTCAAAAATGTTAGAAACAAAAACTTACAACTGACCCACAAGTGCATGTCACAATTTCAAGGTTACATGACTGAGGAACAATTCTAGAAATTCTGTTATTACATGGGAAAAAGGAAGTTGCAGGACCATGTGGACTTTGGTTAGACTTTGTTGTAGCCTCACAAGCCTTGGAAGTCAGTAATGATCTAACCTTGGAATACACACACTGTCATTCTCACACTATCCATGAATACCAGGCAGCAAGTTCATTGGAGGCCACCTTGGATGGCATCTGGGAACTCACTAGACATTTGTCATGTCTAATGGCATTCAAGGTTATCAATAAAATATGCACCAGTTATGCAAGAGTTAAATGAAAATTTAACTCTTTAACATACTCAGATATTCCAGGATGATGTTCATTGCCAACTTGTGTACTGACTACCAAACCACATGCATCTTTTATTGATAACCTGAATGCCATTAGACATGGCAAATGTCTAATGAGTTCCCAGATGCCATGCAAGGTGGCCTCCAATGAACTTTGCTCCCTGGTATTCATGGATAGTGTGGGAATGTCAGTGTGTATATTCCAAGGTTAGATCATTAAAGGCATTGCAGCACTTGCTTTACTCTCTCTTGGATCACTCTGGGGAAAGCCAAGTGCTGAGGTATGAAGACATTCAAGAAGATTTATGGTGAAGATCCATGTAGGGAGAAACTGAGGTCTCCTTCCAGCATTTACTTGACAGAGTTGGAAGTGAGCTACCTTGGATGCTGATTCTTGAATCAACTTGGATGCTGATCCAATCACCTGCAGGGGATGGAGGTGTTGGCTGACCTCTTGAGCACAAACTCAGGAGAGACTCTAAGCCAGATCAATTCAGCAAACTGCCTCCTAATTCCTGAGTCAGAAATTGTGAGATACTACATGTTTATTGTTGTAAGATACTAACTTTAGGGGTAATAGTTTATGCAGCCACAGAAAACTAATACAAATGTGTAAAGTATTGTTCTCCAAAATCTCGTTCATCAAAAATGTGCTTCCAGCTGAGACTCTCCCAGACCTTTTTCAAAATGCTAGAGTCTAGGTCATAGAGGATAACCAATGGCAAAAAAAAAAAAATGGGGATAATGAAGCACTGTTTCAGCTCTGCTTTAGTAATTGGCCCTAGTGATCAGAGGGATCAGAAACATCCTGCTGCTCACTCTGTTTTCGTCACTCTTCTCTGGTTTGAATGCCACTTAAATAGCACCTGAATTGGAAGAACTCTAGAAATAAACATAATGGACTCCAAACATTTTTGCTTGAGTGCCTTAAATTTCTAGCTACACCACTAGGTAATTCAGAATTGAAAGGACCACTGGGGTGGTAAATATGTAAGAGTGTTGCACTAAAAATGACTGAGAAGAGCACCTGGAGAAGGGTTCTGTCAGGTTCCAAGATTCAAGAAGGTGGACCCATTTCTTTTCAAATCCCAGGACTTTAACCTCATGTGCTAGGTAGCACACTTGCAAAGCTGCAGTGCATGGAACAGAAGCTGGACCAGGCCAGGGTTGCAGGTACTATGGGCCATGTAGGAGGCATGGGGGATGTGCAGTGCAAAATCATGGAGAAAATACTTCAAAAGAAAACTTGAAATATGAGAAACACTTCTTTCGGAATTTAATCATTCATTTTTTATGAACTTACCACAAGAGGCATAAACTTGGAGAAGACCTTCAAGAGATTGCAGAAGAATGTAGCCATTATGTAGAATATGGGAGTTGATAATAAAGACAGTTGCTGGGAAGAAAGACTTTCAGAGTCCATGGAAAGAACCAGAAAACCATCAGGATCATGTGAAGAGAGGTGACACCAGAGGGATGTTATGCACATTTGGAGAATTTTTAAAATGTCTCTTGAGAAGAGAGCAGATGGAGGGGTAGCCAGAGAAGATAGAAGAGAACATCCCAACAACACAGGCTTAGACCTTATAATCCCTAAGGGAAAGGTTAGTCTTCTAGGGTAAGAATGCTAGTTTGGAGGGGTGCTGGACAGATGATTTGTTGAATGGCAACTTTATAATAGTTAAACATTCAAATAAAACAGAAACACTTTTGATAGCATGTATGAAGACAATGAATAACTTTCATGTGGCTGAGAACTTCCTAAGAAAGAGAATCTGTCTGTAACATCCTTGGATACTCAGTTGCCTGGCATACTCCCTGGCATATGATTGGTGTTCAGAAATATTTATTCAAACATAAAATCTAATTTTACCTAATTTTGTTAGTGAAGTTGTGCAATTCATCTTTTTGACCTCCTAATAAGAGTTCCAGCAGCTAATAAGGATTTTGTTTTGGGTTTGGGGTTGGTTTGATCTGCTCTTGCCACATATCCAGTTGGCATAAACAATGGTTTCTCTTTCCCCAGCTCAGGGCCTCATATTGTTCACATGGTCCTGGAGAATCTCTCTGGTACCAGGCAGCTTGCTTATTAGTTCTATGTGGTTCCTCTATTTCGCAAATGGGAAATCTGAGAATTTTGCCGGGGCATGCAGCTGGAGAAGAGTGGGTTGGAACATTGTTAGCTACACCCTAGTGTTCTTCCATCTCAGCTACATCCTAGTCCTCTTAGGTGTAGGAGAGACCCTAAACCAGATCCATTCAGCAAATGGAATATTAGCTACACCCTAATCCTCTTCCATCTTACAGCTTTATCAATAGACCCATATCAGCCCTGCTTCTGATTCCTGCCTCAAAACCAGCAGTAGCTGACCCTGAGCCATGAATTCTTTGTGAAATATAGAATTTAGAGCATCAGTTTGGATTCTACTTACAATTGTTAAGTATGACAATAACTTGGAAAATGGGTTGACTACACTGGATAATAGTAATTTTCTTTTCACCCAAATATTGGCACTGTGGATTCTAGTCTTCTATGCAATGCTTTTCACCAGCTATAGACATCTGAGAAGCATGCAAAGGGAAAAATAAGATGATTCTCAGAAAGAGAAAGACAAATATCACATGATACCAAAAAATGTAAAATATTACACAAATAAACCTATCCATGAAACAGAAAGAGAATCACTGACATAGAGGACAGACTGGTGGCTGTGAACAGAAAGGGGACTGGGGGAGGAACAGAGTGGGAGGTTGGGGCTAGCAGATGCAAGATTCTATACTCAGAATGGATAAACAATGAGATCCTACTGTATAAAACAGAGAACCATATTCAATATCCTATGATAAACCACAATGGAAAAGAACATTCTAAAACAGAATGTGTGTGTGTGTGTGTGTATATATATATGCATATATATATATATGTATGTATGTATAACTGAATCACTTTGCTGTATAGCAGTAATTAATACAACACTGCAAATCAACTCTCCCTGATTTTTAAAGGAAGCTACCTCTGCTGTCTGTTCTGTGTTTGCTATTCCTCCACCCAACCCCCACCACTGCAGATCCTCTGTAAGTAGAGTCTTAGTGCTTCTCTGTCTTGCTCTGTGTGTGCCCTGGGAGGAATCAACCCTGAAGTTTGCAGTTCCTAGGCATCTTTGTGCCCTGGCTTCCCACTGGGTTTGGTGAGAGAGTTGAGGGAAGAAAGAGGAAGATTGGGGTTCTTCTCTCCTTGTTCCCTCCTGGCTTCCACACTGAGTTTTGGCAGAATCTGTGACCACAACTCCTATCATCACCTTCTTTCCAAAGCTCTGGGTCTCACAAGGCTCTAGAAATACTATCTCTACACCCTGGATTCCTCTTACCTGAAGAGGTCACAGCTTTCTTTTATTGATAAATCTTAGGAGCCTTCATATCACTTGCCCATATCCTCAAATTGCCCATAGCTCTCTAAGTCATCTCTTTATTCATTTGTTTCTAAGATCCCAGGTGGATGAGGCTTTTGCTTCCTGCCAGGACCCTGCCTGATGGAATCACTCTAAGAGAAACACTTTTATAATCAAGATTTTTAATCAGGCTTTATAATCAGGATTTCTCAACCTCAGTTGTATTGTCCATGGAATTCTCCAGACAAGAATACTGGAGTGGGTAGCCACTCCCTTATCCAAGAGATTTTCCTGACCCAAGGACTGAACCCAAATCTCCTTCATTGCAGGCAGATTCTTTACCATCTGAGCCACAAGGGAAGCCTATTGATATTTTAGGCTGGATAATTCTTTCCTGTTGAAGGATCTGCCCTATGCTTTGGTGGATATATAGCAGCATCCCTGGCCTCTTTGCTCAAGCTGACTGTGGCTCAGATCACGAACTCCTTATTGCCGAATTCAGACTTAAATTGAAGAAAGTAGGGAAAACCACTAGACTATTCAAGTATGACCTAAATCAAATCCCTAACAATTATACAGTGGAAGTGAGAAATAGATTTAAGGGACTAGATCTGATAGATAGAGTGCCTGCTGAACTATGGATGGAGATTCGGACATTGTACAGGAAACAGAGATCAAGACCATCTCCAAGAAAAAGAAATTCATAAAGCAAAATGGCTGTCTAGGGAGGCCTTACAAATAGCTATGAAAAGAAGAGAAGTGAAAAGCAAAGGAGAAAAGGAAAGAAATAAGCATCTGAATGCAGTGTTCCAAAGAATAGCAAGGAGAGATAAGAAAGCCTTCCTCAGTGATCAGTACAAAGAAACAGAGAAAAACAATAGAATGGGAAAAACTAGAGATCTCTTCAAGAAAATACCATGGGAACATTTCAGGCAAAGATGGACTCAATAAAGGACAGAAATGGTAGAGACCTAACAGAAGTGGAAGATATAAGAAGAGGTGGCAAGAATACACAGAAGAACTGTACAAAAACGATCTTCATGACCCAGATAATCACGATGGTGTAATCACTCACCTATGGCAGGACATCCGGGAATGTGAAGTCAAGTGGGCCTTAGAAAACATCACTATGAACAAAGCTAGTGGAGGTGATGAAATTCCAGTTGAGCTATTCCAAATCCTGAAAGATGATGCTGTGAAAGTGCTGCACTCAATATGCCAGCAAATTTGGAAAACTCAGCAGTGGCCACAGGACTGGAAAAGGTCAGTTTTCATCCCAATCCCAAAGAAAGGCAATGCCAAAGAGTGCTCAAACTACCACACAATTGCACTCATCTCACACGCTAGTAAAGTAATGCTCAAAATTCTCCAAGCTAGGCTTCAACAATATGTGAACCGTGAACTTACAGATGTTCAAGCTGGATTTAGAAAAGGGAGAGGAACCAGAGATCAAATTGCCAACATCTGCTGGATCATGGAAAAAGCAAGAGAGTTCCAGAAAAGCATCTATTTCTGCTTTATTGACTATGCCAAAACTTTTGACTGCATGAATCACAATAAGCTGTGGAAAATTCTGAAAGAGATGGGAATACCAGACCACCTGACCTACTTCTTGAGAAATCTGTATACAGGTCAGGAAGCAACACTTAGAACTGGACATGGAACAACAGACTGGTTCCAAATAGGAAAAGGAGTACATCAAGGCTGTATATTGTCACCGTGCTTATTTAACTTATATGCAGAGTACATCATGAGAAACACTGGGCTGGATGAAGCACAGGCTGGAATCAAGATTGCTGGGAGAAATATCAATAACCTCAGATATACAGGTGACACCATCCTTATGGCAGAAAGTGAAGAAGAACTAAAGAGCCTCTTGATGAAAATGAAAGAAGAGAGCAAAAAAGTTGGCTTAAAGCTCAACATTCAAAAAACAAAGATCACAGCATCCGGTCCCATCACTTCATGGCAAATAGATGGGGAAACAGTGGAAACAGTGGCTGACTTTGTTTTCTTGGGCTCCAAAATCACTGCACATGGTGACTGCAGCCATGAAATTAAATGACGCTTGCTCCTTGGGAGAAAAGTGACCAATCTAGACCAACCTAGACAGCATATTAAAAGCAGAGACATGACTTTGCCAACAAAGGTCCATCTAGTCAAGGCTCTGGTTTTTCCAGTGATCATGTATGGATGTGAGAGTTGGACTATAAAGAAAGCTGAGCACTGAAGAATTGATGCCGTTGAACTATGGTATTGGAGAAGACTCTTGAGAGTCCCTTGGACTGCAGGGAGATCCAACCAGTCCACCCTAAAGGAGATCAGTCCTGAATACTCATTAGAAGGACTGATTTTGAAGCTGAAACTCCAATACTTTGGCCACCTTATGTGAAGAGCTGACTCATTTGAAAAGACCATGATGCTGGGAAAGATTGAAGGCGGGAGGAGAATGAGATGGTTAGATGGCATCACTAACTCAATGGACATAAGTTTGAGTAAACTCTAGGAGTTGGTAATGGACAGGGAGTCCTGGCATGCTGCAGTCCAGGGGTCACAAAGAGTAGGACACGACTGAGTGACTGAACTGAACTGAATAAACAATAAGAGTCTTCCCAGTCATGCTAGAGGAAAGAACCTCCCAGTAGATGCAGGAGACTTAAGAGAAGTGGGTTCAATCCTAGGGGCTTTGCAGGTGGTGCTGGAGGTAAAGAACCCACCTGCCAATGCAGGAGATGCAAAAGACATGGATTTGATCCCTGGATTGGGAAATCCCCTGAAGTAGGAACCAACACCCCACTCCAGTATTCTTGACTGGAGAATCCCATGGACAGAGGAGCCTGGCTGGCTACAGTCCATAGGGTCACAAGGAGTTGGACATAACTGAGTGTCTGAACAATAAAAAATAATTCCTCTGTGGCTGAGTACTAAAGAATCTGCCTGCAATGCAGTGGACATGGATTCCATCCCTGGGTAAGGAAGATCCTCTGGAGGAGGAAATGGCAACCCGAACCAACATCCTTGCCTGGAAAATTTCATGGATAGAGGAGCCTCATGGACTAGTCCATGAGGCTCACAAAAGAGTCGGACACAACTGAGTAAGTGAGCACTCAATAAATTATAATAGCAAAGCATTTTAAAAAGAATATATATATATGTATAATCACTTTTCTGTACAGCAGAAACTAACACAGCATTGTAAATTAACTATATTCCAGTTTTTAAATGTTTATTTAAAAAAAGAATTACTGGTTTATATTAGTCATACCCTTTATGGAGCTTCATCTCTTTATGTCTTACTTCCAATCCACAGTTGATATTTGTATCACTCATTAATAATCACAATTCCATTTACGGTTCATCTTTCACATATTAACTTGTTTGAATTTCATAGGAGTAGGCTCAGCCTGTTTCAGTGCTATGGGAAACCAAAGGTCAGTAAAGGTTTTGTGGTTTCTTCAGGAGCTAATGGGGGACTTTAGATTTAACCCTTACCCTCAGCCTGCAAGTCCCTTGCTTCATCCAGCTGGCTCTCAGCCTAGGGTGATTTTGCCCCAGGCACTCACAGGGCCTTGTCTGGACATTGGTTGTCACAGGTGTTGGGGAGATGCTGCTGGGATCCACTGGGTAGAGACCAGGGGTGCTGCTTAACATCTCACAATGTACAAGACAGCCCCTCACAATGAACAATTTCCCTCCCCAAACACAAACAGTGCTGAGTCTGAGAAACCCTGATCTCTCCACCAGGCTATGTTATCTCCTTAATCAGCTAGTGTTTTCTTTGACTTTTCCTGCCCTATCACATTTATAAAGATAAATCGAAACCATAAATCAGTAGAGAGGTTCCCATTTCACGGAGCTTAACGCATGCTGTTTAACTTTTTAAAATGTAATAGCCCTGCCTCTCTCCTCTATTATTTTTATTTTTTAAATGTTTAACGTTTTTACTAGTCCCTATAGACTATGTTGGTTTAAAAAGTGTACAGAGAAATCTGCATTTTTCTAATTAGATTTGAAAGCAATTTGGGAACACGGGAATGACAAAAGGGAAAAGAACATTGGTAAATACATTGAAACCTAAAGGAAATTTTTATAACTTGATTATGAATGAAATATTTACAAAATATCCTAGAGCAGGAATAAAAGTTATAATACTTTTCAACCTTGACCTAGAAATATGATAAACAGGAGGATTAAGGAAAAGAAATTTTTAGTAGGGTTTGACTGAGTCAAAAGGGTATAAGAAATGTGGTATAGAGTCTGGTGTGTTGTTATTGTTTTAGTAGTCCTGGACTGGCTCTAAACTCTGCTGCTTTCATTTTTTTTTTTTTTTTTGTATTTTTTTAAATTAATACACAGTAATAGGCTATTTTAATGTATTTTAATGCCTGTATTTTATGCATTTGAATATATAGAGGTATGGATTTGTGTAAATACTATCACAATCAGAACACAACAGTTGCATCACCCTAAAATTCTCACTTAACATCCTTCTGTTGTTTACTAACCCTTAACTTCCTGGAAACCACAATTTTGTTCCTCATCATTATTGTTTTGTCTTTGCAAGAATATCATCTGAAGTGAAATACAGAACACACCACCTCTGCAGACTGCTCTCAGTTCTATAAGGCTTTTGAAATTTGTTTTAGTTATTGAAGATATCAATACCTCATTAATTTTTTATTGCTGAGTCTCATTTCATTGTATAGCTATACCACACTTTATTTATTTATCTCTTGAAGGATATTTAGTTTCCATTTTTGGGGCTATTACAGAGCTACTATAAATTTTAGTGCAAAGGTTTTTATAGGAATATAAGTTTTTATTTCCCTAAAGTAAATACCTGGGAGTGAGATTGCTAGGTCATATGGTAAATGCAAGCTTTCCTTTATATGAAACTGCCAAACCGATTTCCAGAGTGGCTGTGACACTTTGCATTTCCATTGGTTGCTAGATGAGTCTTCCTGTTGATTTGTGTCTTCACTAGCACTTTTAGTTCAGTTCAGTTGCTCAGTCGTGTCCGACTCTTTGCGACCCCATGAATTGCAGCATGCCAGGCCTCTCTGTCCATCACCAACTCCCAGAGTTCACTCAAACTCATGTCCATCGAGTCAGTGATGCCATCCAGCCATATCATCCTCTGTCGTCCCCTTCTCCTCCTGCCCCCAATCCCTCCCAGCATCAGAGTCCTTTCCAAATGAGTCAACTCTTCGCATGAGGCGGCCAAAGTATTGGGGTTTCAGCTTTAGCATCATTCCTTCCAAAGAACACCCAGGACTGATCTCCTTTAGGATGGCCTGGTTGGATCTCCTTGCAGTCCAAGGGACTCTCAAGAGTCTTCTCCAACACCACAGTTCAAAAACATCAATTCTTTGGCGCTCAGCTTTCTTCACAGTCCAACTCTCACACTTTGGTATTGTCAAAATTTTTAAATTAATTTTAGCCATTCTAGTAGGTATGTAGTGGTATTTTATTGTAGGTTTTATTAATTTTTTTAAACATAACTTCATTTCAGAAGTTTTAGATTTACAGACTTAGGAAAATAGGTCCAAGAGTCCCCATGTACCCTCACCCAATTTGCCCACTCATTAACATGTTATATTAATCTGGAATATTTTTCACAATTAATGAACCATATTAATACATTATTACTATTAACTAAAGTTCATGTTTTATTCCATTTTCCTTAGTGTTTAGCTAATGTCCTTGCTTGTTCCAGGAGCTCCCTCAAGATACCACGTTTTACTTACTCGTCACGACTACACACCTGCTTTTGGCAGTCATATTAATAATTGTCTAATCTTTTTTTGACTTTGATAACCTTGAAAGTCTTAAGGAGTACTTGTCAAATATTTTGTAGAATATCCCTTTTTTGAGATTTGTCTGATATCATCTCATTTTCAGATTGGGATAGTGAAGTTTGGGGAGAAAGACCAGAGAGGTTAAGTACAATTCTCATCATATCAACAGTTAATGTGTTAATATTAATATCTGTTAATACTGTTAATATTAATATCTGCTTGAGAATATTATTGATGTGATGTGACTTTGATCACCTGACTCAGGTGGTATCTGTTAAATTTTTCCACCATAGAATTACCCTTTTGTTCCTTTTCCATATTGTGCTTTTTCAAAGGAAGTTCCTTTGTCTACCCCAAACTTAAGGAGTGAGTAGTTATGCTCCAGGGCTTTATCTCCTTGTGGGCTGAGTAACTGCATGAGTAAATTACTTGTTATTCTTCTGCATGGGAGATTTATTTGTTCTTCCTTATTTATTTGTTTATTCAATACTTTATACAAGTATGGATTTATGGATATTTATTTTTATACTTTGGGTTATATAATTCAGAACTACTTTTTTTTTTTTTGGCTCAACTGTTTCCAGCTTTGGCCATGGGGAGCTCTTTCAGTTGGTTCATTCTGCGTCATTTTGGTTTTTGTTTGTTTTGTTTGCCTAGCACTTCCTTACTTTCTAGCACAAAAAGATGTTTGAGGATCACTTTGTATATGCCATAGCCCAGTTGTAGAATCAGCAGTTTGTTCAAGGAGACCTGGTTCCTTTTATTGGCGATGGTATTAGAAACAAAATTCTTGTCCTCCCATTGTGACTAGGGTATCATTGTTTCTAGGTCTTCTCAGCTGAGAGAAAGGAATTACTTGTGTGTACACTAACCCATACATACATATCTATAAGTGATTCTATGTGTAACCGTCCATATCTTTATTAAGCATAAATTTATACCGATGCCTCCCGCTCTAATCCATTGTCACATGCATCAGTGTATTTTCCTGTTCCCCATCTGCAACCTCACTCTCTCTAATGGTGAGAAACCTGCCTCTCATCATCTGGTATCTATATTGTGTATTTTGAGTTTATATGGATAGTAGTTTCAGAATCATAAATCCATATACCCATGGGATACAACATTATCCGCTGAAATACGGTACTTATGTACAGTTTCTTTTGCCTTTTGTTGTATGTGCCCCACTCATTTCTAAAGTGACATAAGTCAGCACCTTTTCTCATCACCTTCTTCAGTAAGACTTCCATACATTTGTAACAGAGTTAGATTTATTAATATTTAGTCACATTATACAACCCATCCTGGGATCCTCAAACCCCCTAATTTTTTTTCTTTGCATCATTTAAGGTTCACTCCATGGGTGTGACAAAATCATAGTGTCTTGTATGCTTCACTATGGTACCATACAGACTAGTGTCACTGTCCTAAAGAGTCCTCTGAGCTATTAACCTTCTCACTCCTGAACAATGGCAACCACTGAGATGTTTACCATCTCATAGTTTTACCCTTCCAAGTTGTCATGTGAATGCAATCATAGTACATGTAATCTTTTCAGACTGCTTTATTTCATGCATCAATATGAATTTAAAATTCATGAACAAACATTCACACCCAGGTTTTTGCGTATACTTAAATTTTCAAGTCAGTTGAGTAAATATCTGAGGCAGGAATTGCTGGACTGTGTGGTAAGACTATGTTTAGCTTCGTCTGTCTTCCAAAGTGGCTTTACCTTTTTGCATTTCCACAAACAATGAATGAAATTCTTATTGCTCCATGTCTTCACTAGCAATTGGTATTGTTGGCATTTTGGATTTTAATGATTCCAACATGCGTATATCACTCTTTATTTCTCTCTCCTGTCCATTGTGATATTGTTATCATTCATGTCACTTCTTCATGTGCTTTAATCACCCAATACATTGTTACTATTATTGATTTAAACAAACATATCTTTTTGATCCATTAAACATTTTAAAATTAAGATCATAGTTTATCTTCATTTATTACTTCACTGATGCTCTTCCTTTGCTTATATTGATTCAGGTCTCTGATATATATCATTTTCCTTCTGCCTGAAGAATGTCTTTTAACATTTCTTGTTAGGCAGGTCTGCTGGTAATGAATCTCCTGTTTTGTTTGTCTGAGAAAGTTTTCATTTCTTCTTTACTTTCGAAAGATAATTTTGTTAGGTATAAATTCCAACTTGGATTGTTCCTTTGAACATTTGAAATCTTTCATTCTCTACTTACTCTCTGTTATATTTATTCTGCTTGGTACTATCTGAGCTTCCTAGATTTTTGATTTGAGGTATGTTTATTCATTTTGAAAAGTTCTGGGCCATTACTATTTCAAATATTTTCTCTCCTACTTTTCTCCTTTCTCCTCATTCTGCTATTTCAATGATGTGCATGTTATACCTTTAGAAGCTGTCGTCCAGTTCTTGGATGTTCTCTTCTGTTCATATGTTCTTATTTTGCTTTACTTTTTAAAAATATTTTTCTTTGCATTTCACCTTGGGAGATTTCTACTGACCTATCTTCAGACTCACTGATATACCCCTTTGTGGCCACTGGCAAGTATACTGATGAGCCCATCAAAGACATTCTTCATTTCTGTTACTGCATTTTTGCTTTCTAGCATTTTCTTTGATTCTTTCTTAGAGTGTATTTCTCTCTGCTTACATTACTCACTTGTTCTTACATGCCGTCTACTTTCTATAATGGAACCAATTTCATATTCATCATATATATTCTAAATTTACTATCTCATAATTCCAAAATCTGTGTCACACTTGCTTTGTCTCTTCAGACTATTTTTTTTTCCCTTGCCTTTTAGCATGCTTGGTAATTTTTTTTTTTTTTTTTGAATGCCAGCAAATACTGTAAGATCTTAGATACCTTACTTAGCCACTCTAAGTAACTCCCTGTTCTTCATCTCTAAAATAATGTCCTACTTATAAATATGACATGAAGATTGCTTAAAATCAAGATCTGTGTAAAGGTGAGACTTATGGCAGCCAAGGTGAAGTGCATGATTTGACATTTCTTGAAGGTCAGTCTAGCTGATTTTAGGAGGTAGCGAGTTTTCTTTCTTCCTTGGATTTTCATGGCACTCCCTCTGTTTGAGGATGACAGAAATGGAGGGAGTGCTGAGAAAGGAGAATCAAATCCTGTATACCTGTTGGAAAGTAACTAAGCCTAACTAAGCCTAATGGTTACATAGGAAGAATTCCATCAACCATCATTCCTGAATGTGGAAATTGGTTTTCTCACACTAAGCACCAGGTCATTTCCTGGAGTTGTCAGATTGCATTTAAATCTACGCCACTGCAGTTTTCCGTACTAAAGGCAAATGGGATGATAGTCATGGTGGGAAATTTGGAGTCAGGAGAAAGCTGATCATATACCACCATTCAGTCTATAATACTGTAAATCAAACTCATTTAATGAAAAATACACTCACAGGAAAAGATATTTTGCTCAAGAAGAGGTTTAAAGAGCCTCTCGGAAAACACAGATGACAGCACACACACATACACCAATCAATTATTTTAATCTTAAATTCTTTAATTGAATAGAAGTAATTTTAACATGCAGTTTTGCTCCTCTATATTTCAGTGCAAGGAAAGCTATGGAGTTGCCTGTTTGGGGCAAGTCTATAGAAATAGTTGGTTATCTATTATTAGAGATATATGCCCATACCTTGTGTGTCAGCTTTTCTTAGCCTTGAAAGTACTACCTGTGAAAGGCAGAATAATGGCTTCTCAATGATGTCCATGTCTTAATCCTTGGATCCTTTGAAAGTGTTACCTTACATGCCCAAAAAGAGTTGGCAGATATGAATAAGTTAAGGAGATTGAGATTGTTCCATGGAGTTGCAAATTGAGATGGACATTGAGATTATCCAGGATTCCAGATGGGTCCATTGAGATTATCCACGATTCCAGGTGGGTCAAATCTAATCTCCTGGGTTAGTAAAAGCAAAGAACCTTTCCTGGCTTGTGGTCACAGGGAGACATGATTAGTGAGGGATGGTCAGAGAGATCCGATATTTCTGGCTTTTAAGGTGGTGAAAGGAGGCTGTGAGCCAAGAAATGGAGGTAGAAGCTGGAAAAGATGAGGGAATTAATTTTCCTCCAGAGCGTCTAAAAAGTACTCACCTTGTTGATACCTGATTTTAGCCCAGAGAGACGAGTGTCAGATTTCCAGTCTACAGAATGGAGAATAAATGCATGCTGTTTCAAGTCAATAAGTTTGTGGCAGTTTGTTATAGCAACAAAGAAAACTAACACAGCACTATTTTAGAAATAAATTATATTGTTTGCAATAGTTCTACCACTATTCAAAAAGGAAAGCTTTTGTAGTTCTCCCAGTAAACTGTCCAGATCCTAGTACTATATTTGACAGATTATCCACATGGCATTAATGTCCTAGAAATAGTTCTGACCACTATTTTAATTCTGACTATTAAAAATCCATTTGAAAAACATCAGTCCTGAACTTCATGACAACCTGTCTCTTCATAGATTTAGGAGCACAGACAGAGTAGTTAAAATAATTTCCAGTTTTTAGGAAATAAGACAGATCACCAAGACTTCAGATTTGCTGAGTGTGGTAAAAGAATCCACAATGTAGGTGACGCAGGAGACCCAGGTTCTATCTTTGGGTCAGGAAAACCGCCTGGAGGAGGAAATGACAACCCACTCCAGTATTCTTTCCTGGGAAATCCTATGGACAGAGGAGTCTGGCGGGCTACAGTCCATGGGGTTGCAAAGAGTTAGACATGACTTAGCAACTGAGCACACACACACACACACACACTACTTTGCCCTAGCTGCAAATCTTTTACATGTTATTATAGGCTTCTCATGTGAGTCACTGCATTTCCACATCTTATAGGTCTTATGGCCCATCGGGAAAAAAAAGTATAAAGAGAACATGGGGCAGCAGTGTATTTTCTGAAGCTAAAGACAAGCAGCAAACAACTGGGCCCCTGATCCTATTAATCATAGCAGAGGTCAGAGAAAGATAATATTTCAGTGTAATTAAAAAAAAACTCACATAACAATAAGAAATATGAAATTCTAGGTTTTTATAGCATATAAAAATAAAATTGTCCAACATTTAGCAGTCCAAGGAATGAAAAGTTAGAGGGTACAAGTCATCCAAAAACAACCTCTCTTAGCTCTTGGTATGTATATTGGGGGAATCGATAAAATCTGCTTCAGGGAAAACTCAGCCAATTTAAATAAGAAATAAGCTCATGTGCCCATACATGTCAAATGAGTGAGAGCTTCATTTGTTGTGAATCCCCAAGAAGTTGACATTTTTTAAGAATGTATTTCTCCTTTCCAAAGATTTATCTGGGAAGACAGTTAGTCATAGAAGGACCCTAGAATTTTCACCAGAATTGTGGCAATTGAGATCTGCTATGAAAAATATTCTGTAGGACAGTTTGGCATTGTGGGATCCTTAGTATTGTTGCTACGGTTATCGTAATGGAATGATTTTTGCTTAAAAATTAGATAAAAGTACATTTGAACTGCACAGGAAAAGTGACAAAATAACCAACAATTATTTTCCCCAGAATGCAGTAACTGAAAATACGAAAGCTTAAGTTTTTACAGCAAGTGAAAAAAATCTTTCTTTGTTGCGGGCATATAGGCAGTTTATTCTCAATTTTGCACTGCATCGTTTGGTAAATTTTAACTTTTCTTCTCTGATTTTAGCCTGATTTTGAGTCTGCTGCTGCTAAGTCACTTCAGTCATGTCCGACTCTGTGCGACCCCATAGACGGCAGCCCACCAGGCTCCGCCGTCCCTGGGATTCTCCAGGCAAGAACACTGGAGTGGGTTGCCATTTTCTTCTCCAATGCATGAATATGAAAAGTGAAAGGGAAGTCACTCAGTCATGTCTGACTCTTAGCGACCCCATGGACAACAGCCTACCAGGCTCCTCCATCTATGGGATTTTCCGGGCAAGAGTACTGGAGTGGGGTGCCATTGCCTAGATGCATGTAATATTTCTAAGTACTGTCAGATAATTGTACATTAAACAGAATGAATTCAGAGAATCTCAGTTTTCAGTTCAGCTGCTCAGTCATGTCTGAGTCTTTGGGACCCCATGGACTGCAGCACACCAGGCTTCCCTGTCCATCAGCAACTCCCAGAGCTTCCTCAAACTCATGTCCATCGAGTCAGTGATGCCATTCAACCATCTCATCCTCTGTTGTCCCCTTCTCCCAGCATCAGGGTCTTTTCCAATGAGTCAGTTCTTAGCATCAGGTGGCCAAAGTATTGGAGCTTGAGCTTCAGCATCAATCCTTCCAATGAATATTCAGGAAATCAGTCCTAAAGGAAATCAGAGAATCTAGGGTAGTTTGAACCTTTTACTGGATAAAAAAAAAAATGTTTTAGAGAATTCATGCTAAAGATAAATAGAATCCAGTAAATCTAATACTGCATATTTAGTTCTTGCTGTGCTGCTTGGCTTAATCCAAAATGAATTACATGGATACACCTTGAAAAAATAGAAGAAAATACAGGTCAGAGAGTGACACCTGTCAGAAATTAGATTATCTGACCTGGAGGAGGCAGCAGGAGGAATGAGCATGTCAACAATAACACCAATTAGAAAGTTTTAACCACCTCTCTTCTCAATGAAATCATATGATTGATTCAGACGGAGTGACCAGATATTGGCTGAAGTTATTATGATCCCTAAGGAAAACACTCTTCCTTCTTTGCCACCTTTAGCAGTGTAAAGAATTCTGAAGCTATATTTCCTTTCAAGAATCTACATTTGGGTTACAGAGATTTGCCACAATTATATATATATATATGTGTGTGTGTGTGTGTGTGTGTGTGTGTGTGTGTGTAAATAAAGGACAAATTCCAGAGAGCATTTCTTTTGGTATTTAGTGATTGCAAAGTGAACACTTTTTCAGAGAAATACAAACCTTTTTTTTCATGCCTGGCTAATATCAATAGACATTTATTATGCACAAGTTTGTGTAGTCCTCTCTTAATAAATACTAACTCCTTGTTACAACAGCACTATGAGGTAACCATTGTTATCTCATTTTTCAGATGCAGAAGCTGCAGCTCAAATGATTGGCATTTGCCCAAGGTTATGCATCTAATATATAGTAGAGCCAGTAGGTGTGACTCTAAATATTCTCTGTCTCAATTACAACAGGGAACTACTTCTGTGAGCTGGGGTGGAGATGGGGCACTTATTGGCCTTATATTAATACTGCATCCATTTCCTCTCAGCTGCAGAGCTATAGTCATGTATCCACAGCCAGGAAACCCACCAAAGCTAAAAAGTAAGTTATGTGAAATGTTGATGTCATTAACAAATCAACATGGAACTCCTGGGAGCTGAATGGATGCAAAGACAGTCAAACATTCTACATGTCCTCTTTTTAATAGCAGCGTAGCAGTGAGCAGTTTGATAGTAAGTAAATGGAAGCTTTTCATTTCCTTTATTTATGCAATAATTTGATAAACATTGGTAGAGAGTTACTGTGTATCTGTAAACATTCAAGGTTCTAAAGAACCAGTGGTGGCTGAGAAACATATCCTGCCTTCAGAAAGCTCAATATCTAGTGAGAAAGCCAGGGAAGTGGGTAGTTTACGAAGATGTGCAGTAAGTGTTCTGCTACACTAAAGCAGGATTCTCTGAGCACATGTACAAGGATTGCCTCCTCCAATCTGGAGGACGAGAAAGGCTTCTCACACAAGATAAAATTATCACAACGTCTGCTATTTTAAAGTTCTCAGTGAAAACAGACAAAAATGGCAGTGAATAAAAGAGATTCAATTAGAATTTTTGAGAAGATCACTTTTGTATGTTTTACAGGCATGGTTAAAACCTTGGATTATTGAAATCAACAGATTGAACTCCACGAGCTCGTCAAGAGAAAGGACTCTATTTTAGACAAATTTATACCGTCGGTACCTAGTACAACACATAGAACCCAATAGGCATCTAACAAAAGGTTACTGAATCAAATCTGACAGAGGATTGTAGTGGTCTTGTTTGATTGAAGCACCATGTTTAAGAAAGATATGATCACTAGAGAAGAAGAAAAGAACAGTAAAAAGATGATTGAAATCTATGTATGAAGTCTTGACCCCTAATTAAAATTTCTGTTTTTCTGCAGACCTGCTTCTATAAAAATGGACTTGTTCTTGAGTCTGATCTGCTTCATCAAAAGTTCTCTTGGGGAATGTTAAAAACCACGAGTTGTGAGGAGCAACCAATCTATGCTTCTCATCTTGGTTAAAGAAGGTAGGATAAGATTGCCCTAATTCTAAAAAGTTAAGAATCACCTGCTTCCAAGTCTAGCTTAAGGATGAAAACTTAAGCTAGACAGTAGAATTAAATTTGAAGTGAACTTTAAAAAACAATAACAATGGAAATATGTCAACATTCCTACTCAGTCTCAGTTGAATCACATGCTTCCTTTCCTTCTCTCCAGCTCTTCTACCACTGGGAGATTTGGGAGTGAAATTGTGAAAACAGGGACGAGGTCAGGTTTGAAAGGTGAGATGGTATCATAGGAAAAGACTACAGAGTCACTGCAGAATTTAATCTCCACTAAAGAACAGAAATATTAGCACACTGCCCAATACTTCCTGCCCCACAACTTACCACCAACAGACATGAACAGATGCTAAGAAGAAAGCGCTTGACAGTAGGGTAAATGCCAGAACTCTAAAGATGGAGGCCATGCTCTTGTTGCAAGTTTTTATAAAAAAACATCATTTCGGGGTGAAGAGAATATACACTAGAAGCAGTTGTAGTGTTTTTCTGCCTGTTTTTCTTACTATGTATTGTTTTCAAAATCATTCATCTTTTTGAGAAAAAGAACAACTGAGTTTGATTAAAAATGAATCTAGCTATATTAGATTATCACTTGAACCAAACCCAACATGCTAGGGGAAATAAACCACTTTAACAAGAATTTAAATGATGTTGTCTAGCATTAATGTATCTGAAGAACCACCACATAGTTCAATGTGGGGGACATCATGCTAAATGGGAAATGTATCAGGGAAGACTCTGCTGGTTGGAAAGAGGTTTCATGTTTAAACTTCCTTTAGGATGGGCTTTCATGTTCCACAAGCTAATATGGAGACATGTCATACCTGTCAGATCTGCAGTGTTAAGATCTTACAGAAATATGTTACAGTTTCAGAGCTGGGCATAAGCTAGAAATCAACAGGTGCCATGAATGTTTGCTAAATTGATCTGCATCAGGATTCTTGTTGTTGTTCATTGTTCAGTTGCTAAATCGTGTCCAACTCTTTTTGACCCCATGAACTGCAGCACATCAGGCTTCCCTGTCCTTCACTATTTCCCAGAGTTTGCTCAAACTCAATTCATTTAGTCAGTGATTCAATTCAATTTATCCAACCATCTCATTCTCTGTTACCCTCTTCTCTTGCCCTCAATCTTTCCCAGCATCAGAGTCTTTTCCAATGAATTGGCTCTTCACATCAGGTGGCCAAAGTACTGGAGCTTCAGCATCAGTCCTTCCAATGAATATTCAGTGTTGATTTCCTTTATGATTGAGTGGTTTGATCTCCTTGCTGTTCAAGGAACTCTCAAGAGTCATCTCCAACACCACAGTTCAAAAGCATCAATTCTCTTGCACTCAGCCTTCTTTATAGTCCAATTCTCACATTCATACATGACTACTGAAAAATCCATGGCTTTGACTATACAGACTTTTGTTGGTAAAGTGATGTCTCTGCTTTTTAATACACTGTCTCTGTTTGTCATAACATCAGGATAAACACAGAAATGAAGGATATGTATTTAGAATTACTTACAGCAATTTGACAGTTATTTTGTATCTTTTGCATGTCACAATTTTTTAAAAAGCTAAGATTAACTTAGTGTATCTTTGCTTTAAATTTCATTTTCTGGTCTTAATTTTTTTTTTTACTAAATCTGATTTTATTTTATTTTTAAACTTTACATAATTGTATTAGTTTTGCCAAATATCAAAATGAATCTGCCACAGGTATACATGTGTTCCCCATCCTGAACCCTCCTCCCACCTCCCTCCCCATACCATCCCTCTGGGTCGTCCCAGTGCACTAGCCACAAGCATCCAGTATCAGGCATCGAACCTGGACTGGCATCTCGTTTCATATATGATATTTTACATGTTTCAATGCCATTCTCCCAAATCTTCCCACCCTCTCCCTCTCCCATAGAGTCCATAAGACTGTTCTATATATCAGTGTCTCTACTTAATTTTCCAAAGTTATCAGTCCTTGGGAAATTGGAACTTTTTTCTAAAAGGTCCTTCTACCTATAGTTTGAGAACTTCCCTGGATTAGGGCTCATGCTGAAATGACCCCAGGGGCAGCCTGGGGCATGTGAAGGTAGAAAGAGGGGGTCAGTATGCACAGTTGCAAGTTCATCTTTCCTTGCTATGGAAAGCAACACACTGTTAATCTGTTTTAAATATTGTATGTCTGCAGGATAGATGATTGTTACAATGAGAGTTACAATGAGATTTATGCTGAGAAGGAGAAAAGGAAGTCATATACCTGAAGAACTAATGCTGAAGCTGAAGCTCCAATACTTTGGCCAACTGATTCAAGAATTGACTCACTGGAAAAAAAAAAAAAAACCTGATGCTGGGAAAGATTGAAGGCAGGAGGAGAAGGGGATGACAGAGGATGAGATTGTTGGAGGGTATCATAGACTCAAAGGACATGAGTTTGAGTAAATTCTGGGATTTGGTGATGGCCAGGGAAGCCTGGTGTGCTGCAGTCCATGGGGTCACAAAGAGTTGGACATGACTGAGCAACTGAACTGAACTGATGCCTATAATAGCTCCCTCTAAACAGAGAGATAATTTATGTTGCTTTTATACCTGTATACTCCTCTCTGTCCCCTAACGTGTTTTCAGGGATGGGAGTTCAGCCTAAAATATGTGATCAGGTTGGAGGAGAAACTAATTTCTCTCTGTGTTTTGTGCTGTGGATGCACCAAGGAGTTGTCCTTATTTAACAGATCTTCGGAACTCAATTTGGGTATGGGATAGAAATTCAAACTGATCTTTTTGAGAAATATTGGAAATTTGAAGGCATTTGAAGGCTTTTGAAGACTAAGGTGGTGATGAAGAAAGAAAGAAAATTCGAGGAAGATAACCTAGAGATGGGAGAAATTCCCGATGACAGAGAAAGGCTGTGGATTTTAGGACAGTATTGCTTAGTATTTCATTTTAAGTTATTGTCCAAGCTATACTATTAATATTACAGGCAGGAATTTCCTTCCATTAGCCCAAATCTTTTATAAAAGTCCATTTCCTCCAACTGTTTTGTATTAATAGAATTTAAGGGATAGGAAGGAATGGAGTGGATGTGTTATGCATTTGTGCAAAGAGAGGTATAGGGTAAAATATCAACTCTGAGGCAAGTTCACCATTCCAAGGGCAGCAGCGGCAGAAGCAGAGATGCAGAACAGATATGGAGAATCCAACAGAGTCAGACAAGTGGATGAGAAATGCCCAGAGTGTCAAAGTGCTACTTCTGCTTCTCCCCTGGCCATCACCTCACAAAGATATTTTGTGGATGGGGACTGGATTTCTCACTGAACTTCAAACAGGAGCTCAAAGCATTCATTTCAAATGTGAGAGGAAACATGAGACGATAATGCTGAGGGCTCTGGGGAGAGGAAAACAGAACATAGATGGAGCTAAAAATTGTCACACTGAGTGAAGTAAGCAAAGACAAATATATGATATCACTTACATATGGAATAAAAAAAAGGGTACATGAACTTATCTACAAAACAGATATAGAGTAACATATGTAGAAAACAAACTTACAGTTACTAGGGGATAAGGGGGGAGGAAGGATAACTTGGAAGATTGGGATTGACATATACACACTACTATACATAAAATAGATAACTAATATGGACCTACTGTATAGCACAGGGAACTCTCCTCAACACTCTCTAATGACATATATGGGGAAAAAAATCTAAAAATGAGTGGATATATGTGAATGTATAACTGACACACTTTGCTGTACACCTGAAACTAACACAACATTGTTAATCAACTATACTCCAAAAAAATTGTTTTTTAAAAAAGAACCTGCTGCTGCTGCTGCTGCTGCTGCTAAATCACTTCAGTTGTGTCCGACTCTGTGCGATCCCAGAGACGGCCCCACCAGGCTCCCCCGTCCCTGGGATTCTCCAGGCAAGAACATTGGAGTGGGTTGCCATTTCCTTCTCCAATGCATGAAAGTGAGAAGTGAATCTTTTGGACTCTGTGGGAGAGGGAGGGGCGGGGATGATTCGGGAGAATGGCATTGAAACATGTATATCATATAAGAAACGAATCGCCAGTCCAGGTTCAATGCATGATACATGAAGCTTGGGGCTGGTGCACTGGGATGACCCAGAGGGATGGTATGGAGAGAGAGGTGGGAGGGGGGTTCAGGATTGGGAACACGTGTATACCCATGGCAGATTCATGTTGATGTATGGCAAAACCAATACAATATTGTAAAGTAATTAGCCTCTAATTAAAATAAATAAATTTAATGAAAAAAAAAAAAAAAAGAAAGTGAAGTCACTCCAGTCGTGTCCAACTCTTAGCGACCCCATGGACTGCAACCTACCAGGCTCCTCCATCCATGGGATTTTCCGGGCAAGAGTACTGGAGTGGGGTGCCATCAGTGGCCCCAAAGCTTGTCAAGAAATTTCTATGTGCTAAGTGTAAGAACTTCATTTGGCATCTCATTTACTCTTTAACAAGACCTCAGTAGTTTAATTCTATCAGCATTACATTTTATAAGTTTAGCAAAGCTAAAAACACAATAGTGACAAATTGAAAAGCACTGAGACCAACCTTCTTTATCTTTAAAGATAAAGATAAAACAGAAGTCCAAAGATTATAAGTTAAACAAATAGAATACAACAGTAAGTGTCAGGGTCAAGTCTAAAAGAAGCCCAGAAGCTTTGCTAGAAACTTATTCTTTTACAAGAGAGCAGAAAAGGGACCAACAGCATATTCTTAAAGAATTTAAATCTGCACTTGGCAAATTAATCTTAAATGACAGCTTTATTTCCTGACAACTTAATTAGAAATGTTTCTGTTTTATCTGAGTGGCCAAGTTGGGTTTTCTCTCCTCATTCTCTTTTACCTTCTTCTGCTATTGCAAAAGAAGAATAAAGGTGTGTTTCTCTAGCTGATTATTCCCATAAGAAAAAACATTCTGTAATGGCAAAAGTATCAGCTAAAGGCAGCTCTTTGTGGACAGATTAGCCTTATCTCTAGACTGACACCTCCATGTATGTATTTACCAGTCTCTCCAGTTTGGAGTAAACAATACCATGTGTGAATTCAGTAGGGTAGGCAATCAGTCATAAGAAGTTTGTTCTGTTTGATAGGTTTCCTATTTGAGAGTCGAGTACCAGTGCCACACCCTGTCTTACATCAAGGCATGAAACATTGTCCTGTCATCCTGGCAATCCCTGATATCACCCAGGGAAACACTCTTTCCTAGTATTTCTTGAATCATGATTCACTTATATGCATCTAGTTAATATGTGGCTTAAATAGTTTCCCAGACTCAGAAATGATGAGTTTGAGTCGTTATTTCTTCGAGTTTATACTTAAATTTTTTTCATAGATGTATAATTGAGACCTTAAATATCATCTTGAGAAATCTCTTTGATTACCCAGATGAGGAAACTGAGGTTTGGTTCCTGTGCATAGCCGTTTTTATTGAACCATTTGATAGAACAAAACTTACTTGTGGGTCATATGGCAGAGTTGTGAGAAGAAATCCAGTCTGGAAACATCTTGCTCATGGCCCTTTGTACTACATCATCATCTTCCATCAGCCTAAAAACACATCTCTCGGTTACTCTGCAACTGCTCACAAAGAGGGAAATTCCAAGTATAAAGAGATAAGAGTCAATGGGGGAGGCTTGGTTTCTAAACAATTAGATTCTGCATCTATTGCAAGGCAATTGATGGGGACCATATTTAAAAGAATGCTAAGCAAACAAAGTAGAGGCAACTGAGAGCACTTCCTGCTTATGCTTCTCTGTTTCTGTCTCTGTTTCCCTTTCCTGAGTAGCAACCTAAAAGCCACAGGGGGAAAGAAGCATAAGGCAGAGAGCAGCAAGCAGCAGAGCTGATAGAAAGCAGTGTCTGGAAACAGTGACTATCATTAATATACCAGCTTTGGCAATGGTTTCAAGGAACATGTTAGCCTGAAGCGGAGGCCAAAGGCAAAGTAACTGCTGACTAGTATTCCTGTGAAACAATGTAACTCTTTCTGGAAGGGAGCCTATGAGAAAGAATTTTCCATCTCATCTCAAACCTGGGACACCATGCCCTTCCACTGCAGTGCAAATGGTTTCAGTCTGCTCCAAAGGGAAGCTTATTAGAGTGAGCCAGTATTAGCCAACTTAAAAAAAAAAAGAAGAGGAAAAACAAAAAACCCTGTCTGCTGTATCCATCTCCCCATGGAGACTCCTCCAAGTAAATCTGGCTTTCCTAATTCTTTGTTAGCACTTTCCTCATTCTCGTTGACTCTCAGGCATTTTTTTCAGCCACCGTAGACCACATGAGTTTACTCTCCTTCCAAGGGGTTTTCTTAAAAAGAAATAACAATGTGAACCCTCTGTGCCATGAATCAGAGGAGATTTACTGCTAATAAGCAAAGCACATTAATTACAGTAGCAAGACTCTACTCGCCATCAGAAGTGGGACCCAGCTTCTGGTGGCTTCAGGCTGTTGGCATCCTATGGAGTCTAGGCACTGTCAGTGGATACACTGATAAACTCAGGGAGACATTTAGGGCAAGAGATTTCAGAAGCTGATGGGGTTGGGACATCAGAATCTACAAGCTCTAATACTGAGTAGTCTAGTAGTTTCTTTGTCTGAATCATAGTTGGTGCTTCTATACAACAGAAAGGTATTTACTTAATGTGATTTATAGATATGAGTGTTATAAGGAGCTTACATATGTATGAGTCTAACATTTGCTCCTCTAATTTCTAGCAAGCAGAGAAAAGGTGGTGAAAGTAGATCTGAACTCAATTCATACAGGAGGAAAAGTCTAAAAGTGTCTAGTGCCAAAGATTTAAGGATATTTCCTGAGATCTCTTTACCTAGGAACAAGGGACATTTCTCTGCTTATAAAGGGACGATATGTATACCTTCCAGCATTAGGCTTTTATGTCTATCCAAGTGTGCAAAGATTAAGTGGTTTGGATGAGATCTTGCAAACATTTACAAGTTTTAATCAGATCATTATTCATGAATATCAGGATCATGCTTTTCTTGTTCTCCAATGAATTCACACGACCTGGCATTCAGACAGTTGTTTCACAAATGAATAAATGATTCATGAATGGAGCACCCTTTGGAGTGCTTGCTGGTCTTCTATGTGGAATGCCTTCTCAGGTCTTTGCAAGGCTGGCTGGTTCTTATCATTCTGGACTCTTCCAATAATACTTTTCTAGAGAAACTATTTTTTCAACCTTCATTTAATAGTCCCTAACCCACCTTGGTCAATCTATTTTCACCCTGCTTTATATTGTTCATAGTTATTATTATGATCTGATTACTTCTTTGTGTGTTGAACTATTGACTTCTCCTCTAAAATGAAAACTTCATGTGGGCAAGAAATTTGTCTTGTTCTTTGCAGAAACCACAGTTCCTAGAATGGTGGTACCTGGTATACGATAGGTACTCAATAAATTTGAGGGAAATAAAAGTTCTTTGATGAAATAATATATCCCTCTAGGTGCATCGGATAGAAAGAGAAGTTTTCAGCAAAACTTTATTTCTTCTCATCTGTTTGGGAGCTGGGAAATTTTATTCCTCCCATCCCTCACGTGTGTGAAACATATTTCTCAAAACACTTCTGTGGATCAAAACACTTCTGATGCCTAATCGTCCCAGCCTTTCCTCCAGTAGCTCAGTTTGGCTTTCTCCATGAGCATGAATCTTACTCTTCCCTGCACTCTTGACTGATGAGCAGCCCTAATAAAAGAATGTGCAGCAGCTTCCCAGGTGGCGCTAGAGGAAACAAACCTGCCTGCCAATGCAGGAGACACAAGAGATGCAGGTTCAACCCCTGGGTCAGGAAGATCCCCTGGAGGAGGGCATGGCAGTATTCTTGTATTCCTGCATGGAAAATCCCATGTACATGCTACAGTGTATAGAGTCGCAAAGAGTCAGACACAACTGAGCACAGCACAGCACAAATGGGTAGTAGGAATCAATATATTTTTAATCACTCCATTAAAATATTTATCTGTAAAGTTTTTCATGTCCACTCTTAAAACTGATGTCCATTACATATACTCTACATCCCTCCTCACTCTCCAGTTCACCACCTAACATTCCACAAACATTTCCCCAGTCCATTTTCATCACCCCAGAGAATAAAATGTTTCTTGGTTTTCTAGTAGGGTCTTTGTTTTAATCTAGGTTGGCCTATCACTTTGTCAAAGATGAAGGTCTACCCTTTCATTCCTCGATTAAAGTCAAGTATTGATCAACATCAAAGTATTGAGAGGCTTCAATAGCTAAAGTTCTTGCTGCAGCTTATAATATTTTTTTATATTTAAAAAGACTAGGGGGAATCTAGGATTCCTTTTAAAAGTAACAATAATTATAATTGTATAAAATATCCATGACCTCTGGTTTGCTCTAGCTTCTGAGTGGAATGATGTGGATATGTCAACAGCTTGAAGCATCAATTCTTCAGTGCTCAGCCTTCTTTATGGTCCAACTCTCACATCCATACATAATTTTTCATTAAAAGCTTACTATATCTTAGGTTGTTGTTTCTAACTATTAAAAATTAGCCCCAAGTGCACCACTATGAATATAAGGGATGAAAAACAAAATGGCAGGTATACTCACCCTGTCTGTTGAGGCTCTCAAGACAGTCAGTCTGTCTAGATGGGTTGGATTATTCATGGTTTTATCATTTCTTCACAAAGACTGTATGTTTAAGGTCAAGATTGGCACAATGTTTTGTTCTCTACTGACCACATCCAAGAAGCTATCTCAGTGTTAAATGCAATGCATTATTGAGCTAAAAATACCAATTTCAGTATAATGGGATACAGTAGTTCTCAGCTTTTTGTCCATTCCCACATCCTTGAAACATGCAATATATTTCATAGTTAGTGAAACCTTACTTTGCCAGTGTTTCCTGTGGGAAGCAGAGTGTGAGAAATCCATTCAGTTGATTCTGATTTTACACACTCACATGCACACACCTACTGCATAAAGAATTAAAATATAAAGTGGATCTTCATTTCTGTAACATTGTTAGATATTGTTGTTATTTAGTATTCTGCCATTCCCAGCATGTGTAGAATAAATACTTGTTGTTCAATCACTCAGTCATGTCCAACTCTTCATGACCCCATGGACTGCAGCACGCCAGGCTTCCCTGTCCTTCAGTATCTCCAGACTTCACTCAAACTCATGTCCAGTGAGTCAATAATGCCATCCAACCATCTCATCCTCTTTCGTTCCCTTCTCCTCCTGCCCTCAATCTTTCCCAGCATCAGAGTCTTTTCTAATGAGTTGGCTCTTTGCATCAGGTGGCCAAAGTTTTAGAACTTCAGCTTCAGTATCAGTCTTCCCATTGAATATTTAGGGTTGATTTCCTTTAGGATTGATTGGTTGGATCTCCTTGCTATCCAAAGGACTCTCAAGAGTCTTCTCCAACACAACAGCTTGAGGCATCACTTCTTCAGTGCTCAGCCTTCTTTATGGTCCAACTCTCACATCCATACATGGCTACTTAGATGGACCTTTGTTGGCAAAGTCATGTCTCTGCTTTTTAATATGCTATCTAGATTTGTCATTGCTTTTCTTCCAAAGAGTAAGTGTCTTTTAATTTCATGGCTGCAGTCACATTCCACAGTGATTTTGAAGCTCAAGAAAATAAAGTCTGTCACTGTTTCCCTATCTATTTTCCATGAAGTGGTGGGACCTGATGTCATGATCTTAGATTTTTGAATGTTGAGTTTTAAGCCAGCTTTTTCACCCTCCTCTTTCAGCTTCATCAAGAGGCTCTTTAGTTCCTCTTCCCTTTCTGCCATAAGGGTGGTGTCATCTGCATATCTGAGGTTATTGATATTTCTCCCTGCAATCTTGATTCCAGCTTATGATTCATCCAGCCCAGCATTTCACATGATGTGCTCTGCATATAAGTCAAATAAGCAGGGTGACAATATACAGCCTTAACATACTCCTTTCCCAATTTGGAACCAGTCCTTTGTTCCATGTCTGGTTCTAACTGTTGATTCTTGACCTGCATACACATTTCTCAGGAGGCAAATAAGGTAGTCTGTTATTCCCATCTCTTTAAGAATTTTACAGTTTGTTGTGCTCCACACAGTCAAAGGCTTTAGTGCAGTCAATGAAGCAGAAGGAGGTGTTTTTCTGAAATTCTCTTTCTTTTTCTATGATCCAATGGATGTTGGCAACTTGATCTCTGGTTCCTCTGCCTTTTCTAAATCCAGCTTGTATGTCTGGAAGTTCTCAGTTCACATACTGTTGAAGCCTAGCTTGGAGGATTTTGAACATGACCTTGGTAGCCTGTGAAATGGTGCAGTAGTTTGAATATTCTTTGGCATTGTCCTTCTTTGGGATTGGAATTAAAACTGGCCTTTTCCAGTCCTGTGGCCACTGCTGAGTTTTCCAAATTTGCTGCCTATTGAGTGCAGCACTTTCACAGTGTCATCTTTCAGGATTTGAAATATCTCAGCTGGAATCCCATCAACTCCACTAGCTTTGCTTGTAGTGATGCTTCCTACTACCATCATTTGGACGATTCTGCAAGCAAATGTCACATGCCACACAGTATTTCTGAGACTTGTAATGAAGAGACATTTTAACACATTGATTTGCATTTTTAATATATTACTTTTTGATTGAACGGTAATTGCTTTACATTATCATGTTGATTTCTGCCAAACATCAACATGAATCAGTCTTAGGTATACATATATCCCCTCTCTCTTGAACCTCTCTCCCACTTCCCTCCCTATCCCATCCCTCAATGTTGTTACTGAGTCCTGGTTCGAGGTCCCTGACTTATACAGCAAATACCCATTGGGTATCTATTTTACATATGGTAATATATGTTCCCATGTTACTCTGTCCATATATCCCTCCCTCTCCATCCCCCACCACCACATGTCCATAAACCTGTTCTCTATATCTGTGTCTCCATTGCTGCAAATAATTTCATCAGTACACACTGGTTTATAATTTCACCAAGCTGCTTTTAAGGACAAGAAAGGTCAGTGTTTTGGTAAAGCTAGAAGCTTAAGTGATGCTAAAAGAAAAAAAATTCAGAGGTGGAACAGTGATGGCATGTACTTCATACTTAAAAGAGGCAATTATTTTACAAATAAAGTCAATAAGTACTTGAAATAAATCACAAGATTGTGAGACTGATTTGGCTCATTTCAGGTCAATGTAACAAAGAGAAAGCACATATCAAAATCAGTCAAGGAATTTTTCCATCAGACATACACCTCCCACCTCTTGTTGAGTATATGCCCACTTTGCCACCTCAATATGTGAACTGAAAAACCTCCAGGTTACTGTGAATGGCTCCCCCACTTTTACTCCTATTGCAGTGAGTATTAAAAATTTGATAGGAAACAAAGAAGTAAGTATTTAAGGCAGCAGGAGCAGAAAGAGTGACTACTTTGAGGCTAGTGGCTTATAGAAGAAAAAGATAACTTCAGATTTAACAAAGTTGCAAATGTAACAAAACAGCTAAAATTTATCAAAGTTTGTTATATTGCAGATAGCACAGAATAAGCACCATGGACAGAGGAGCCTGGTAGGCTGCAGTCCATGGGGTCGCTAGGAGTCGGACACGACTGAGCGACTTCACTTTCACTTTTCACTTTCATGCATTGGAGAAGGAAATGGCAACCCACTCCAGTGTTCTTGCCTGGAGGATCCCAGTGATGGAGGAGCCTGGTGGGCTGCCGTCTATGGGGTCACACAGAGTCGGACACGACTGAAGCGACTTAGCAGCAGCAGCAGCATCCACCAGTTCATTCATTAGTTTACTCTATTTATTAACTCAACAAATATTCACAAAGTTCCTCCTATGTGCTGTATATATGATAATATTCCAAACAGATTTGTAACTAAGCTTTATAGAGCTTCCATGGTAGATGGGAGAGATATTCGTTCAATCAGGGGAAAAACGTAGTTAAAAATTCTAATTTGTGTTATGAAAGAAAACTGAAGTAATATGAAAGAGAAAAA
This sequence comes from Bos indicus, assembly GCF_029378745.1. Classification (NCBI taxonomy): domain Eukaryota; kingdom Metazoa; phylum Chordata; class Mammalia; order Artiodactyla; family Bovidae; genus Bos; species Bos indicus. The sequence goes on from NC_091779.1 coordinate 38,664,785, forward strand.
TAGGTTAGATGAGCACATGGGGCCCTATTTATAAAAGAGACTCAGGAGGAAAGATTTCTCCATGAAATGTACATTTCAGTCAAAGCCTCAAGGATAAACAACACTTAGCCACACATAGCAAGGTACCAGTGCCCTGTTCCTGTCCCTTCACACTTAATTCCACTGTTAGGGGACTGATTCCCAACTGCCAGCTCCTGTATCTCTTTTCCTGGGGGCTTTCTCAGGTAGCCAGAGCCCACTGTGTCCCAGTGCAGTAGGCAAAAATGCTGGGAAATTACCTCCCCACCCCCAGAGTAGGCTCAAGTAATATCTGACAGGAGTTGATATGTAAATACCCCAGCTTTCTTGCCCTTGGGTAGGATAATTCTGACATGCACTGTGTCAGCTATTTTTCAGTACTCTCTGTTGGGATTGAGCTCCAGCCATCCACAGCAGTGGCCATGGGGTGCCGGGGTCCAGCCCCGGTGGATCCAGGGAAATTCGAAGGAGAGATGGCTTCAGCGAACTGAATACAATAGCTTTAATTAAATATTAATTAGAGATATAAAGAGTAATAGAATGAGGATAGCTCAGTAGGAAAATTCAGTGGAGAAAAGAGATTGAATAACTTGGTTTATGTGGAAAGCTAGTAAAATTCCAAGGCAAGGAATTTACATCACCTACATAGGCCACAGGCGTCCTCCCGTTCTCCCGAAGGAGAGGAGACACTAAGGCCTCCCCAATCAAATCTTAGAAGCCCAGGCATAATTAGTAGGCTTGATGAGCCTCCACATTCCAGATGGGGATTCAGCCAGAAGGTGAGAGAAAGAATGACATGGGGAGACCAGTCTTTCAAGGAACTGATCCCATTTTTTATTTTTCCAGGGTCTGTTTTTATACACTGAGATGTTATACAAAAGTCACGCGGGGTCAGCAGTCCTGACTTTTATTAAAGTCAGGTGCTTCATACAAATGTATACAGAGGCCTTAGGGGTGTTACATCATCTTCTGGCCAGGGGGCCTGCTGACAATTTATGACCCTCTCCTTGTGACAGTGGTCAGTCAACCAGAACACTTATTTCTCCAGGGGTGATTATTCTTAAAACAGACGCCACCTTCCGAAGGTACCAGATAAAGTTACATTCCTATAGGGTGAGGGTGTAGTGGGTTTTAATTCAGGAAAGAATTTGCTTAGTCTAAGGTCTAACGTGATTAATATCAAAGGTTAATATTTATTTCTCTTATATGTTAATTATATTCATTAATGTGTATAAGGGGAAAGGGATATGGAGATGTAGCAGTAAACATTGCCTCAACAAATGAAAAACCCTTCATCAATACAATTTCTAATCAGCCCACTATACTATACTAATAGTTTTCTAACTTCTCTAAAGAACCTGTTTTTAGAAGGTTTAAAGCATCTCGTGCCTCTCACGGTTGGGAGGCTGTGAACAATCAAGTGTGGCCGGACAAGCCTGTCAGGCAGGCTAGAGAACCTTCAGAGGAATTTGTAGATTGAAACACTCCTGTCATGCCCAGAAATTATTATTAACTGGAGCTCTAAGTTAACTCCTTCTCTGAAAAATGTGGTGGGAGACAGCCCCCCATAAAGTCAGAGGTGTAGGTGAGAGCACAAAGCAGTAAAGTAGGCACACCCTGGTTTTGGGGGTAGATGCTCGAGAATTTCCAGGGGGACTCCTGAGGCTCGATCCCGCCTTTGCATATGTCAAGCTTCCTTCCTCATGACCTTTGCCACAGACGGAGGTCCTCATGCTGGCTCCTGGCAATGGGGAAAGTGAGGTGGGTTGGCTCCGAGGCTGGCCATAAATAAGGATGGGTTTACTATAGCACATCAAGTGAGGTGGGGAGTGCCTGAGACCAACCAGAAGGAGAAGGCAGCTATAAATCAAGCAGAGTCCTAAAAGCCCTCATTTACTATTGCCAGATAATATTCCTAAGCATACACTTAGTGGCCTAAGCTACGTAACAAAGCTATTATCTTACAGTTCTGGAGGTCAAAGGTCCAATATGGGTCTCACTGAAAGAACTAAAATCAAGATACTAGCAGGCCTGTATTCCTCCCTAGAGTCTAGTGCCTGTTCTGTCCCTTGGTTCATGACCCTCTTTCACCTTCAAAGTCAGCAGTGGTTGGTTGAGCTTTTCTCACTTCTCATCACTAGGACTCACTCTCTCTTGGTCCCCTCTTCCACTTATAAGGATGCTTATGATTGTATTGAACACACTTGAATAATACAGGCTAACCTCCCTGGTTTAAGATCAGCAGATTTGCAACCTTCATTCCATTTGAAACTTCACTTCCCTTTTGCCTTGTAGCCTTTCATAGTCACAGTTCCAGGGATTGGAATTTGAACATCTCTTAAGGGTTGTGTTATTCTGTCTGCCATGACCATAGAAATAAGTTTGGATTTTTCAAAGAGCTAGAGACAAATGGAGAATTTTAAACTATAGAATGGCATGATCTAATTTTTTTTTTAAAGATCCTGCTTGGATGCCCTATGGTTGGAGGGGATAAAAGTGAAAATGAGATTGATCAGGAAACTATTTCAAACATTCAGATGAGAAGCAGTGATGAGGGACCAAGGGATCAGAGATTTGGGGGGAGGCTCAACCAACAAGACTTGGTTAATGATTGGATCTGGGGAAAAGAGAGGGGAAAGTTTAGAATATGATCCCCATATCCCGCTTTAGCATCTGGGTGAATGAAGCTGGTCAATGGCTGACATGGAAAATATTGATTTAGAGAAGATAAAACTTTCAGATTTCATCAAGCTCATTTTTAGATGCATGTGAAGTATATAAATGTATATAATCAAGTGGATATATGAGTCTGGAATTCAAAAGTGATGACTGGATCAAGAAAAAAAACATTCGAGCCACTACCATATAGATTGTATTTCTAACCATGGTAATTAATGTAGTCATCACCAGATAGAGAGAAGTAAAAAGAGAGGAGGAGGGGACGAATTGTTTCAGCACAGCCTACACTTGGAAATTATTAATATTTGTTCATTCTTCTGTTCATCAGGTGGCTTTTCCTCCTTCTATGTTCGGCCTCCAGGACTTCTATTTATCAGATCCTCTCCTTTGAGACTGTATGCTTCTAGACTGTTCATATTTTACATTTATTATTTTTTAATCTGTATTTTGGATAAATTTCTCAAATCTATAAAACAGCATGCATGCATGTGTGATAAGTGGCTTCAAATGTGTCCCACTCTTTGTGATCCTATGAACTATAGCCCTTCAGGCTTCTCTGTACATGGGATTCTCCATGCAAGAATGGTGAAGTGGTTGCCAAGCCCTTCTCCAGGGAGTCTTCCTGACCCAGGGATCGAATCCACATCTCTCACATCTGATTAGCAAGTGGGTTCTCTACCACTAGTGCCACTTGGGAAGCCCCGTACAATTGCATTTGGTGTTGTTCAGTCATTCAATAGTGTCTGACTCTTTGCGATGTCATGGGCTGCAGCACACCAGGCTTCCCTGCCCATTACCACCTCCTAGAGCTTGCTCAAACTCATGTCCATTGAGTCAGTGATGCCATATATATATATATATAATTATCTCATCCTCTGTTGTCCCCTTCTCCTTCTTCCCTCAATCCTTCCCAGCACCAGGGTCTTTACCAATGAGCCATTTCTTTGTATGAGGTGATGAAAGTATTGGAGCTTCAACTTCAGCATCAGTCCTTCCAATGAATATTATGGGTAGATTTCCTTATAATTGACTAGTCTGATCTCCTTGCAGTCCAAGGTACTCTTAAGAGTCTTCTCCAGCACCACAGCTTGAAGGCATAAATTCTTCAGTGCTCAGCCTTTTTAATGTCCAGCTCTCACATTGTACATGACTACCGGAAAAACCATAGCTTTGACTAGACAGACCTTTGTTGGTAAAGTAATGTCTCTGCTTTTTAGTATGCTATCTAGGATGGTCATAACTTTTCTTCCAAGGAGTAAGCGTCTTTTAATTTCATGGCTGCAGTCACCATCTGCAGTGATCTTGAAGCCCAAGAAAATAAAGTCTGTCACTGTTTTTATTGTTTCCCCATCTATTTGCCATGAGGTGATGGGACCAGATGCTGTGATCTTGGTTTTTTGACTGTTGAGTTTCAAGCCAGCTTTTTCACTCTCCTCTTTCATCTTCATCAAGAAGCTCTTTAATTCCTCTAGGTTTTCTGCCATAAGGGTGGTATCATCTGCATATCTGAGGTTATTGATCTTTCTCCCTGCAATTTTGATTCCAGCTTGTGATTCATCCAGCCCAGCACTTCCCATGATGTACTCTGCATATAAGTCAAATAAGGAGGATGACAATACACAGCCTTGACATACTCTTTTCCTAATTTTGAACCTGTCCATTTTTCCATGTCCCATTCTAACTCTTGCTTCCTGACCTGCATACAATTTCATAGGAGGCAGGTAAGGTGATCTCCTATTCCCATCACCATCTCTTTAAGGATTTTCCACAGATTGTTGTGATCTACACAGTCAAAGGCTTTAGTGTAGTCAATGGAGTGACATATATATTTTTCTGGAGTTCCCTTGTTTTTTCTATGATCCAACAAATGTTGGCAATTCGATCTCTGGTTCCTGTGCTTTTTCTAAATCTAGCTTGTACACCTGGAAGTTCTTGGTCCATGTACTCTTGAAGACTAGCTTGAAGAATTTTGAGCATTACCTTGCTAGCATGTGAAATGAGTACAACTGAGCAGTAGTTTGAACATTTTTTGGCATTGGCCTTTGGGATTGGAATGAAAAGTGATCATTTCCAATCCTGTGACCACTGCTGAGTTTTCCAAATTTGCTGGCATATTGAGTGAAGCACTTTCACACCACCATTTTTTAGGATTTAAAATAGCTCAGCTGGAATCCCATTATTTCCATCAGTTTTGTTCACAGTGATGCTTCCTAAGGCCCACTTGACTTTGCACTCCAGGATGTCTGGCTCTAGGTGAATGATCACACCATCATGATTATCTGGTCATTAAGATCTTTTTTGTATAGTTCTTTTGTGTATTCTTGCCATGTCTTCTTAAAATCTTCTGCTTCTGTTAGCTCCATACTGTTTCTGTCCTTTATTGTGCCCGTCTTTGCATGAAGTATTCCCTTGGTATCTCTAATTTTCTTGAAGAGATCACTAGTCTTTCCCATTGGTCACTTTGCATTGGTCACTTAGGAAGGCTTTCTTTCTTTCTTTTTTTTTGGTATTTTTTTTTTCTGATATATATATATAATTTATTTTTAGTTGAAGAATAATTGCTGTACAATATTGTGTTGGTTTCTGCCAAACACCAACATGAATCTTATCTCTCCTTGCTATTCTTTGGAACTCCGCACTCAGATGGGTATATCTTTCCTTTTCTCCTTTGCCTTTTGCTTCTCTTCTTTTCTCAACTATTTGTAAGGCCTCATCAGACAACCATTTTGCCTTTTTGAGTTTCTTTTTCTTGGGGATGGTTTTGATCATTGCCTCCTGTGCAGTGTTACAAACCTCCATGTATAGTTCTTCAGGTACCCTATCAGATCTAATCCCTTGAATCTGTTTGTCACTTACATAATCATAAGAGATTTGATTTAGGTCATACCTGAATGACCTAGTGATTTTCCCTACTTTCTTTGATTTAATTCTGACTTTTGCAATAAGGAGTTCATGATTTGAGCCACAGCCAGCTCCCAGTCTTGTTTTTGCTAACTGTATAGAGCTTCTCCATCTTTGGCTGCAAAGGATATAATCAATGTGATTTCGGCATTGACCATCTGGTGATGTCCATATGTAGAGTGATCTCTTGGGTTGTTGGAAGAGGGTGTTTGCTATTACCAGCATGTTCTCTTGGCAAAACTGTTAGCTTTTGACCTGCTTCATTTTGTACCTGAAGCCCAAACTTGCCTGTTACTCTAGGTATCTCTTGACTTCCTACATTTGCATTCCAGTCCCCTATGATGAAAAGGACATCTCTTTTTGGTGTTAGTTCTAGAAAGTCTTTCAAGTCTTCATAGAACACAATTGCATAATTGTGTCTAGTCTACTATTTAACATGCTCGTAGACCTTTTTTTCCCTAAAATTCAGTGACTATACTTGTTTCCACAATTTCTACTTAATTCTTCACAAAATCTTTCTGTCCTTAGATTTCCTTCTTGACTATTTTATTACTTCCTTCATCTTTCCAAACTTTTAAACTTTGCTCATTTGAGGTCTCTTTTTTAAATGTATTTTTTAATTGGAGGAAAATTGCTTTACAATATTGTGTTGGTTTCTGCTGTGCAATGATGCAAATCTTCCATAATTATATGTGTATCACTTCTTTCTTGAGATGTTTAAAATTTTCAGTTCTTGAGTTGCAAAGACTCTCCCCCTCCTTTTTTTTTTTTTCATTTGCTATTTATTCTTCAGAATGATTTAGTTCCTTGACTGTTTGCTATGTCTGTGAGGTCAACACTGCATTTGGTGGTCAGTTCATCTGCTTTGGCCTGTGGACATTTCTCTCTGCAATTATTTTGTTTACTTTTGCTTTACCTCACCTAGGTTCCAGGGATGCACCAGTTTTACATGAATTTTTATGTGAAAAGCCCAGGCTTACCAATTATTCCTCATTATTGTTGTTAATTAGTTGCTCAGTCACAGCTGACTCTTTGTGACCCCTGGATTGTAGTCCTTCAGACTCCATGGATTCTAGTAATAGACCAGCCATTCAAAAAATCAGAAATAGCTGATTTCAGGTTTGATAGTTCCCACATGCAAAGGATTTGTATCTATACCCCTCCCCTACTGCTACACATGAAGGACTGAACCCCAGCAACAGCCATTAAGGCTATGTTCTAACCACTAGTCAATTATTAGATTTAGCTCCCACAAACTATGCTTCTTTTGAGATCCCTGTTTGTTTGAGGGTTTCTCTCTCTTAGTTTACTGCTTGGCTATGTATCTAAGAATTTTAAGACTGAGTTAATTAAAAATCCCTGCTCATTCAGTTATAAACATAAAACTGTTTATTTTTTCAGTGTGTGTGTATGCATGCATGCTCAGTCATGTCAGACTCTTTGAGACCTTATGGACTGTAGCCTGCCAGGCTCCTCTGTTCATGGGATTCTTCAGGCAAGAATACTGGAGTGGGCTGCCATTCCATTCTCCAGGGGATCTTTACAGCCCAGGGATCGAACCTGTGTCTGCAGTGTCTACTGCATTGCAGGTGGATTTTTTTTATCATTGTACCTCAGTAACTGCCACCAACTGTGTTCTAGCTAGTCCTCTTTCCCACTAGGCATCTAACAGGAGCCTTGGCAACTCCTTGACCAGATGCCATCACTTTTCAAATAAAAAGCTTTCATTTTGGTTAATTCTAAATATTTCCATTGTAGAATTATAATCTCCCATCACACGTAAAACTCTCACTGACTCACAAAGTCCGTCAGACACATCTCTTCCCAATTCCAAGTGTACTGATATCTGTTGAACCTTAAAATTGGCCATGATCTGAGTATTTACACTATGGCAATCATCAAACACTGCAAATCGCACTCACCATCCACCCACTGCCTCCCAGAGAACCAGTTACTAAACATTCACCAGCACACCGTTGCCCTTTCCCTTTGAGGTAAATGTGTGGCTCCACTGTGCTGCAATATATACGTCTGGGAGTGGGGGAGTTGGGGAGTGGGAAGGAAGAGGGGTCATGCCTCACCCCTGACTCACCTCCTCTGGCTAACATCCTGCTATTGCTACTGGAGGATGTCTATCACAAGTTAACTGTATTCTTCTGTACTACAATTTGCTTCTAATGGGAAAAGACTGATACTGAAGCTGAAGTTCCATACTTTGGCCACCTGATGTGAAGAGCTGGCTCATTGGAAAAGACCCTGATGCTGGGAAAGATTGAGAGCAGGAGAAGAACAGGATGACAGAGGATGAGATGGTTGGAAGGCATCACCACCTCAATGGACATGAGTCTGAGCAAATTCCAGGAGATAGTGAAGGACAGGGAATCCTGGTGTGCTGCAGTCCATGGGGGTCGCAAAGAGTTGGACACCACTTAGTGACTGAACAGCAACATGGGGACTCTGACACTTGTGGTCATGAATCTACGATCCCATTTCTGTTGATCATACTACTGATCCAGGCCTTAGTCTAGATCTCAGGAGAGTGAGGTCCAACATGTCCTAGTGACAAGAAACAATCCCAAATAGCTGTTCCCTGGGTACTGCTGGACTCTGGGACTGGGTTCCACATTCCAGCAGCTCCCCAGCTGATTGCCTTGCACCTGCATCCTTCTGATACGTATGTCTCTTTGCCCCATGATGGAGAGACTCTGATAAGCATGTGACCATCATATTTATGGACCTCTTGCACCTAAATTCTGGGTCCACAGACTCAGGTAAGATGTATCTTCTCTCCTTTTAACCAAGAACTTCAGGAGGCAGTCTTTTTTTTTTTTTTTTTTTAATTGAAGTATAGTTGATTTACAATGTTGCATTAATTTCTGCTGTACAGCAAAGTTATATATATATATATATATATATATATATATATATATATATACACATACATACACACACACACACATACACACACATATATACATGTTCTTTTTCGATATGACTTATTATAAGCTACTGAATATAGTTCTTTGTGCTATACAATAAGCCCTTGTTGTTTATCCAGTCTATGTATAATGTTTGCATCTGCTGGTCCCAACCTCCCAATGTAATGCTCCCCTGTGCCTCCACCCCTGCCCTTGGCAGATACAAATCAGGAGCAGTCTTTGTAGCTGTGCGTTCTGGCCTTACCCAGGCCTTACTGATCTCCAACTACAAAGCAAGCTTTCACGTCCCCTTCTTGCAGATACCAGAGGATTTATAATGCAAGTCTTGAGTCTGTTCACACTGTTCTCACACCTGAGGGCAAACTTTCAGTCTCAGGCCAAGAATAAGATTTTCTTTAAAGAAACCAATCAGACCTTGAAAAATGTTGCCACTTTGTTTTCCATCTAGAGCTATCACCATGTCTTATGTTGATATCTCTGTTACATGTAATCTAGCAGTTAATGTCATTTGAACAAGAGGCATTGGGCTTTGCATCAGCTCAGTCTCAGGAGAGGAAGTCAAATTTCACTTCTACCTTCCTGAATTCTATGTTGTTTAAATCTTTATACCTTACTTTTATGATAAAAAAATAAATAAATGCAATGACATAATCTTAACGCACCCTTTCTGACAGAGGTTGGAAGAAGGCAGCCTAGAAGTATTCTGCATCTGGGAAAAGAGATATAATATTGTAATTTTTAAACAAGATATTGTATATATAATCAAATGTTGGTTGCAGTATTTTGGTCAATAAGAAAGTAAGCAGATTTTTCTATCTCAAGTTATAGCATAAACACGTGATTCCACATGAAAAAAAGTTACCTTTCACACTTCTCTTATCCAACCCTAACATACAAATGAGAAAACAGATAATTTAATTATGCATAATAAATCCAAAGACTTCTGAGAAATTCTTAAAAGGACATAGTAGTGGTGACTTTGAAATAAATAATAAATAGAGAGTCCAGTAGGAAAAGAGTGGATTCTGTGGAATTAAAACACATATGTAAAGTAAAAGTGAAGTTAGGATAGTAGGAAAGAGGGTCACAAACCTGTTAAACTAGCAGCAAAATATCCAGGATGTCAAAGAGATAGCAATGGTTTCTTAATCTTGGGTCTGTGGAGTAAAATGATACACATGCTTCATAGCATGACAGTTTTACTTTTAAGATACTATTGTTTTACTTATGATAATGTTCCTACAGCAAATAAAACCAGCAATGTATAATAGCCAGAAAACAACAGAGATGTACTTTAAATTTTTTTTAATTTTTATACAATTTTTAAAGGTTATTTTCCATTTACAGATAGGACAAAATGTTGGCTACATACCCCATGTACATCCCCATGTACATTCCCCACAGTACATCCTTGAGTGCATCTTACACCCACTCCAGCTTTGTGCCTCCCACTCCCCTACCCAGTATCACTTCCTCCCACTGGTAGCAACTAGCTTGTTCTCATATCTGTGAGTCTGCTTCTTTTCTGTTAGAGTCACTAGACTTTGGTATTTTTTAGATTCCACATATGTGACGTCATACAGTATATGTCTTCCGCTGTCTGGCTTACCTCACTTAGCATAATGCACTCCAAGCCCATCCATGTTGCTGCAAAGGGCAAAATTTTTACTTTTTATGGCTGAGTAAAATTTCTCTCTCTCTCTTTCTCTACACACACACACGCACACACACACACACACACATCTTTTTTATCCATTCATCTGCTCATGGACACTTAGAGATGCATTTCGTACTCATGTTTACTAGTGGAGGATGAGCAGAGGTTGGTTGAGAGTCTTTCACACAGTCACTCAGAGATGCAGGATGATGGCTGTTTCCAGGGTCACCTTGAGGCTTGTCTCTATCCTTGCCAGAAGGAAGAGGAGGATTACAGAGGTGCATGTATGAAAAGTTTACGTGGTCCAGGCCTATGAGTGGTTTTGATTTCCACCCATACTCCTCAGCTAAAAGTCAGTCACAGGGACACGCCTCACTGCAAGAGAAAGTAAGAAATACATGCTTGCCCCAAAAGAACACGTGTTAGTCACTCAGTCATATCTGACTCTTTGCAACCCCATGGACTCTAGCCCACCAAGGTCTTCTGTCCATAGAATTCTCCAGGCAAGAATACTGGAGTGGGTTGCCATTCCCTTCTCCAGGGGATCTTCCCAACCCAGGCATCGAACCTGGGTCTCCTGCATTGCAGGCAGATGCTTTACCATCTGAGCCACCAGGGAAGCCCTAAAAAGAACAAGGGAACATGTACTTGATAAGCAGCTAGCATCAATAAACATAAATAGAATTACCTTCTCTGAAGGTTGTTCAAAACAGAATAACTCTTCATCTGAATGCAATAGGATGTGCGTAGCAAGGCCTCAGGTACAAGCATAGACTTCACCAAATGGTCTCTGAAGGACTCTTCAAGTCCTCTAATTTTTTTGAAAGTCTCTTGTAGTTTTATTTAAGAAAAAAAAAGAGCTCATGGAAGAAGTACACGTGTAAAGCAGTGTGAATGGAGCAATTGGGAAATTACATAGAGTTTCTTGTTGTCAGGGGACCTGGAAGGAAGAAAGTTATAAGGGAACGTGTAGCAAATAAAAAGGAGACAGTAGTGGGAGGGAAAGGGTGTGGGAAGGGGAGAGAGAGAACGCTCTTATTTTTCTGAGAAAAATTCTGCTGAGAAAAGTGTCAAAACAGAAATGAACAGTGTTCTTAAAAGTTGAGAGAAAATACCTCAGTACATTTAGTGCCACTTATTCCTAACTCTATAAACTTGATCGGCAAAACGGGTTTGTAAATGCAAAAATACAGACTCGGGCTTGGGAAGTCGCTACCACATCAGCCTCAAGGCTGCCTTGACGGTCAGTAAGTCAGAGCTGATATGATTTTAACATAATATTTACACTTGGTTAATATGTACTGAAATCAGCTGCCTATTGTCACTATTTGACAATTCTTTCTTAATAAAACTTTGATTTGATTTTGATTGCTTTTTTCCTTTCTCTCTTTCCCCGCTCTCTCTGGAGCCCATGTCGAATAAGACATTCTGTAGCTGCTTTAAAAAGATTAGTGCTATGAAGGAGTTTGAGGCTTTTAACTAATAAATAAATAAATAAATAAATCTAGTGGGGACGATCAGTTTAAATTCTGCATGAGACTTTAAGCCTGCCCATATTTTCATATGGTACATTTAAATGAAGATGCCAGAGCCACAAATGACCTCAGTAACCAAAATCAAGCAAAGCTGCTGATTCCAACTTTGTGATTTCTTCTGTATCCAGGTGTTTATCATGTCTACAGCTGCCTACATGGAGAAGCACTGCAGCACTTTATCAGCTATTTTGTTTTCATTACCCTGGCATCAAAATGGCGTGTTCCACTTGGATCAGGATGGACTTTTGAAATGCATCACCAGTTAGAAGGTTGTTCCTTAGCACTTTGCCTCCTTGCTTTAAATTATAGTGGCCAATGTCAGTTGATTGTCTCATGGACTGTAGATCATGTGAAATCTGCAGGATCCACAAAATTTATTTTGGTTCCTTCTACAAGAAGGAAAAAAAGTAGATGCAAAGTAGAAACTTTAATTGGACACTTTTCCATCTCCATTGGCTCAAAGTAGCTGACCTAATATTTGCCTTTTGTTGTAGACAATGGCAATCACTGGAGCCAAAATTATTGTCTTAGTGTATTGACTTGGCTAGACCTCACGTAATTTTGCCCCAATTTTATTTTTTTAGCAATGGCTCAAATTCCTTGTCCACTGAAGCCATAAATTATACATACGCATAGAAAGGACTATATACTGTCAGTTACTGGTGATTAAGGATAGTCTCAGAGATGTTGGCAAAGGATGAAACTTTTTTCAGATACAAGCAAGGAGTATAACAGTCTGGAGACTTTGGCAAAAGACATTATGGACATAGGATAAACCATGTGAAAAATCTAACAATCAATAGTTAGTGATATTTCCTTAAAGCATACAAAAAAATGGTGTACATGTCAAATTTCTTTGTAGATTAATACTACAAAAGTTTTTTGTGTTTTGAGTGAGTTTTTCTACTTATAAGTTTGCAAAAAATGTATGTGTTCGTGGGAAATGAAAAAAGTGTTAAAATTAGGTATGTTCATGTCGATTGTTCTTTTGAACCGAGACTTATTTGGTCTCATAGATGGAGATCAAACCAGTCAATTCTAAAGGAAATCAACCCTGAATATTCATTGGAAGGACTGATGGTCAAGCTGAAGCTTCAATATTTTGGCCACCGTCTTTGAAGAGATGATTCATTGAAAAAGACCCTGATGCTGGGAAAGATTTAAGGCAAAAGGAGAAGAGGGTGACAGAGGACGAGATGGTTAGATAGCATCACCAACTCAATGGACATAAACTTGAGCAAACTCAGGGAGATGATGGAGAACAAGGAAGCCTGGCATACTGCAGTCTAGGGGGTCACAGAGAGTTGGACACGACTTGGCAACTGAATAACAACAACAAAAGTTACATGCATGGACTTCTGGTCCTTTCTATATAGGCCTAATCTGTAAGGCCCAACAAAGGTCAATTGGGGAAACAAACCACATTTCTTTACCTTATTGATTTGAGTTTCATAAAGATAGGAGGTTAATGTACTTTCCTTGATGTTAGAATAAATTGCCATTAGAGAACAATATGATAGGCAGAATAATGGCCCCTCAAAATTGTCCATGTTCTAATCCTCAGAATCTATGAATATGGGCAGTTATATGACAAAAGCAAATTAAAGATACAGATGGAATTAGAGGTGCTAATCTGCTGACCTTTAAACAGATTAACCTGGATTATCTAGATGGGCTCAGTGTAATCACAGGGGTACTTAACAGTGGAAGAGGGAGACAAAAAAGAAGTTAGAGTCCTGCCACAAGAGAACTGCTCAACCCTAAACACAGAGGACTTGAACCATGAATGAACTGTGTATCACAGGGAACCCTACTCAATGCTTTGTGGTAACAAAGAGGGGATGTGTATGTACATGTATAGCTGCTTTGCAGCTGCATGGTGTGCTGCAGTCCATGGGGTCGCAAGGAGTCAGACACAACTGAGCAAGTGAACAACAACAGCAGAGCTGATTACTTTGCTATATAGCAGAAACTGACACACATTGCAAAGCAACTATACTCCAATAAATTTTCTTTTTTAAGAATTGGGCACTTATAAACAGGCTCTCCTAGAGCCTTCAGGAGGGAATACAGCTCTACTGACATCTTTGTTTTAGTCCATTAAGTTCACTGTGGGGCTTCCTTTGTGGCTCAGCTGGTAAAGAATCTGCCTGCAATGCAGGAGACCTGAGTTTGACCCCTGGGTTGGGAAGATCCCCTGGAGAAGGGAAACGTTACCCATTTCAGTATTCTGGCCTGGAGAATTCCATGGACTGTATAGTCCATGAGGTCGCAAAGAGACAGGATTGAGTGACTTTCACTCACTTCAAGACCATTGTGGGACTTAGAAAAATAGTACATCTGTGTAAATCCATGAATTTGGAGATAACTTGCTTTGGCAGCAATAGAAAACTAATACAAATGTTATCAGGTGCTCTAGAATATCAGTACTTGGAGAAAAATTGATCCCAACCACAGAGTAGATTGAGGTAACAAAGCTAAACTTCATGCTACTGACTTGATACTGCATAAAATATCATAGACCTTTTGTTGTTCTTCAGTCACTCAGTTGTGTCTCACTCTTTGGGACCCCATGGACTGCAGCATGACAGGCTGCCCTGTGCTTCACCATCTCCTGGAGTTTGCTCAAACTCACGTCTATTGAGTAGGTGATACCATTCAACCATCTCATCCTCTGTCATCTCCTTTTCCTGCGTTCAATCTTTCCCAGCATCAGGGTTTTTTCTAATGAGTTGGCTCTTTGTATCAGGTGGCCAAAGTATTGGAGTTTCAGCACCAGTCCTTCCGGTGAATATTTAGGGTTGATTTCCTTTGGGATTGATTAGTTTGATCACCTTGCTGTCCAAGGGACTCTTGAGTCTTATCCAATACCACAGACTGTTAACAGTATATATAACAAGCTATAATGGAAAGAAAATAAAATCACTTGGAGGAAGATATGAAGAGAGAATTTAAAACCAGTGGGAAAAACTCAAAACTGGTAGAATTTTGAAGCAGACACAAGTATTCTACTGGTAATGGGAATAAAATGTTTCAGCAGAGAAAAGAAAGAAATGAATTACACCTTGAGTACGCAAGGGAGCCTAACATACTTCCTTGACATGTAAATTGGAAACCAGAGTGAAATATCACCAGGTTAGTGAGGAAGGCGGAAAGGCATTGACGACCTAGACCAAAGACATTTGGCATGAGTGTGGAAGGTATGTTCCAGAAACTACACTGGTGCTTTGTGTGGGGTGACCTACAAGTTGAAAGGGAAAAGTAGATTTGGTCCAGATCATGCAAAGTCTTGGATATCTTCCTAAAATGTTTTGACTTTCTTACAGGGCGAAGGTCACAAACTAGAGGCTTGTGGAGGTATTTTAGTTGGCTGTCATATTATTTTTGTATGTACTAGGGATTTTTTGTTTGTTTTATTGTGTTTTGTTTATAATTTGAATTACAAAATTAAAAACATTTTTAAAATTGGGAGAACATAAAGTTCTAGACATCCAGCTTTACTTGGGAAAAAAATGACAGCAAAAATTTAAAACAGATGATTTGACCACATTTGACCTCATTTGACCACAAATGGTTAGAGCCAAGTAGTTTCTGATGCCATAGTCTAGGCCTGTTCTTGCCATTCTATAGTTTCCAAACTCTCCACCACTCACTCTTGTTAAGATATCTGCCCACCTAAGAAATATTTATACCTGCTGGACTTCCATGGGCATTTGTGTTTGCAACCTCTGCTGTAAACAAGTGGTAACCATTGAAGGGTTTTAAGGTAAAATCTGTGATTTGGAGAGAAAACCCTAGTAGCAATCTTAAGATACCCTCTTGCCTTCTGATGGCACATTATGCATATTTCTGCCATTGCACTTACATTAGTACCACATTAGGTTAAAATGATCTATTTCCATGTTCACTGTCTCCTCTTCTAGACAGTGAAATTTTATAAAAGGTCAGAGACGTTCCTTATTCTCCTGTGATTCTTTGTTACCTAGTGTCCTGGTTGGCAAGTACTAGACACTGAATGAAAGACAAGGATGGGTGAAACTCTAGAGGCAGAGATAGGTAGGGAGAATATTAACCTCATCTCGGGGAAATATAATGAAGGCTGAATTAAGGTGGACCAATGATCATGATAAGAAGGTCAAATTATCAAAGATATTTAGAAAGAAGTATTAATTGGATTTGGCAACTGATTTGGTAAGGAAGATGAAGAAAAAGAGAAATAAAAAAATGGCTCTGAGATGATGATCAGGCTATGTGGAGTTATTTCTCATGATTTATTGTTCACCAGTTCAAAGAGAGTTACTATTCCATCCCAGGACTTGAGCCTCCTCTATTCCACAGAGCATGTGGTAGAAGATGTTCCTACTGAGAAGCAGTAGAAAAGCTCAATGGGCACAACAGAAGGTACATGAAGAATCTTCTGGGATGCTGGTAACGTTTTGTTTCTTGATGCAGGTGCTGGTCACACCTGGCATATTTTTCCAAATTTTATTGAGCTGTATGTATGCAATTCATATATTTTTTGTATGTTCATTATAGCTCGATAAAATTTGTTTTAACTTTAAAGCTTATTTCATGGGGAATGACCATGTTCATCACAAGTTGAAAGATAAATCAATCTTTGACCAAATTTTTTGACTGATTTGGCACTAATCCCAAATATGTTCATAGTAAGTAAAAGAAATGTTGTCTTCAATTACTTGACTCAATTTGATTTTCATTTTAGTTGGGAATGTGCTTTTTATCCCCTTCCCCCCACCTCTAAGAAAAGAAAAGCTGGTGGCTAGAAACAAAAAGATTTGGATTGATCAAATCTCATCCCCTTCTTACATGTGTGCTGTGTGTGCATGCTCAGTAGCTCAGTTATGTCTGACTCTTTGAGACCCCAAGTATTGCAGCCTGTCAGGCTTCTCTGTCTATGGAATTTTACAGGCAAGAATACTGGAGTGGATTGCCATTCCCTTACAGGCAAGAATACTGGAGTGGATTGCCATTCCCTTCACTAGGTGATTTTCCTGACCCAGGGATCATACCTGAGTTTCCTGCATCTCCTGCATTGGCAGTTAGATTCTTTACCACTGCCCAACCTGGGAAGCCCCCTTATTATGTGTGGCCTTGGGAAAATAAATTAACTTCTCTAATGTTGAGTTTCCTCATATGTAAAATGACAGCATAATACCATAAGAATCTATTAATATGGCTTTGTGAGGATGAAGCTAGTTTATCTCAAAGTGTAAGTCATTTGTGACCCCATGGACTGTAGCCCACCAGGCTCCTCTGTCCATGGGATTCTCCAGGCAAGAATACCAGAGTGGGTAGCCATTCCCTTCTCCAGATCATCCTGAACCAGAATCAAGCCTGGGTCTCCTGCATTGCAGGTGGATTCTTTACCTGCTGAGCTACCAGGGAAACCCAGTTTATCTCAAAGTACTTTTTAAATCATGTTACATTATTCAAATATATATCATGTACAATATACATTAAGGATTCTGCTAGCCACTAAGGATGCAAGGATGAATAAAGCATAGAGATAAATATTCAAAGAGTATGATTTTTAAAATATAGTTAAATAAGATATAATAACATGTAGATATGGATTTAAATACAAAGATATTTAATTATGTTTTCATTCAACACTTTCTTGCAATTTTTCTAGAAGAATAATATTCTACTAGTAGTTTGCAGCCTAGGACCATGAATTGTAGGCTAATTCAGGTTCCATGCTTGTTTGTATTTCTCCACCACTGAGCTACACTTTTGCTGTGTTAACTAAGTATAACTGGATGATGGTGTATTTATTTTTTAATGTAATAAATTATGTTTAAAGGAGTGTTTAATACACATAAGGCATTTAAGTCTGTCTTACCCAGATCCTTTGAATCACAAAGAAATCCTCTACAATGACAGTGACTATACTACATATCTGGCAGTTTTGTGACACTGGAAAATTCCAGTGGAAAAAAATTGAAATAAGCCACAAGAAAACTATCAAATTCAGTCTGAGTAAATGTAGGTACTTAGATCACTTCCCTGCTCATCTCTCCGCCTTCTTCCATAGATAATACATAAATACATTAAAATCCATTTAGTATGAGAGCTTCTCTATAATAGTATGTTCTATTGCTTCAGCAATTATGTAGGGAGTGAGAGTAGTCTAATTCCAAATAGCTGGCCCATTTGAAGCTGCAAAAAAAAAAAAAAAAAAAATGACACCAAGTGAAAGCTGGGTCACAGTGCTAACAGATCTAAATATATCCACTCAGCTAAATGAACCAAGTTGCTTTCTAATTTATAATAGAAAAATGTTTTAGATTATTTAGTCACAGAGAAATTCACATGGGAATAAAGCTGAAAACAAATCTAGAAAAGTTACCCTACCAGTGTTTCAATTTGCATCCCAGGTTCACATTGGTAGGATTACCTAGGCATATCCCAATTATTAATATGCTGTAAGGCTATACATCTATTAAATAATGATGTATATCTTTTGTTGTTGTTCAGTTGCTAAGCTGCATCCAACTTTTGCAACTCCATGGACTGCAGTATGTCAGACTGCCCTGTTCTTCACTATCTCCCAGAGTTTTCTCAAATTCATGTCCACTGAGTTGCTGATGCCACCCAACCATCTCATCTTCTGTTGCCCCTTTCTTCTTCTGCCTTCAATATTCCCCAGCATCATGGTCTTTTCCAATTAGTCAGCTCTTCACATCAGGTGGCCAAAGTATTGGAGCTTCAGCTTAAGCATCAGTCCTTCCAATGAATATTCAGGACTGCTTTCCTTTAGAACTGACTGGTTGGATCTCCTTGCAGTCCAAGTGACTCTCAAGAGTCTTCTCTAGCACCACTGTTCAGTTCAGTTCAGTCACTTAGTTGTGTCTGACTCTACAACCCCATGGACTGCAGCACGCCAGGCCTCCCTGTCCATCACCAGCTCCCGGAGTTTACTCAAACTCATACCCATTGAGTTGGTGATGCTATCCAACCATCTCATCCTCTGTCGTCCCCTTCTCCTCCCACCTTCAATCTTTCCCAACATCGTGGTCTTTTCAAATGAGTCAATAGTTTGAATCAGGTGGCCAAAATTTTGGAGTTTCAGCTTCAACTTCAGTCCTTCCAATGAATATTCAGGACTGATTTCCTTTAGGATGGACTGGTTGGATCTCCTTGCAGTCCAAGGAACTCCCAAGAGTCTTCTCCAACACCACTATTTGAAAGCACCAATCTTTGGTGTTCAACTTTATTTATGGCCCAACTCTCACAGCCATACATGACTACTGGAAAAACCATAGCTCTGTCTGTATAGATCTTTGAGGGCAAAGTGATGTCTCTGCTGTTTAATATGCTATCTAGTTTTTTCATAAATTTCTTCCCAAAGAGCAAGCATCTTTTAATTTCAAACTGCAGTCACCACCCACAGTGATTTTTGGATCCCAAGAAAAGATCTGTCACTGCTTCCACTTTTTCCCCTTCTTCCAGTCCCATTGTACATATTTCCTAAATCACTTCAGTTGTGTCTGACTCTTTGCCACCCTATAGACAGTAGCCCACCAGGTTCCTCTGTCCATGGGATTCTCCAGGCAAGAACACTGGAGTGGGTTGTCATTTCTTCTTTCAGGGGATCTTCCTGACCCAGGGTTCGAACCCATGTCTCTTATGTCTTCTGCATTGGCAGGCAAGTTCTTTATAACTAGTGCCAGCTGGGAAGCCCTCTGGTCCCATCACTTCACGGGAAATAGAAGGGGGAAAAGTGGAAGACCTTTAAAGCAAAACTAAAAAGTTCTAGAAGCATAGAAACACATGGAAACAGAATCTTTTGTCAAGACAAAACCAGATAATTTTGGTTTAGGAGTACAAACCACTTTTCATAGTTAGAGTCTCTGATGACCACCAATTTAAAGTGACAAAAATGACTAGGAACCTATTGGCTTAAAGTGTTTAACAAAAAGTCTGTGAACACTGTTATGTCAGAAAGAAAAGAGCTTTAATCAAAATCTGAATAGATAAATCCTTTTCTTCCAGAAAGAAATCTTTTTCTTCTTGGAAGACTTCTTCCCAATTTTCTTAAAATGGAAGCAAAGATACCCTTCTAGAGCTTCTTTGGTGGCTCAGTGGTAAAGAACCTGCTTACAAATGCAGGAGAGGCAACTTCCGATCCCTGAGTGAGGAAGATCTCCTGGAGGAGGAAATGGCAACCACTTCAGTATTCCTGCCTGGGAAGCCCCATGGACAGAGGGGCCTGGTGGGTGACAGGCCATGAGGTCACAGAGGAGTGGGACATGACTTAGTGACTAAACAACAGCAAAGATACCCTGCACCCCTACCAAAGAAGTGCAACAGAACGTTAAGGGGAAAGGGAGGAGGGGGAAGGAGGCCTAAGGCTCAAAGTAGAAGGTTCCATCAACTTCACTATGCATGTAAAAACATTTTGAAGCCTAAAAAAGATAAACAATGGCCACACACAGTTCTATTTTTTTTTTAATGAATGGGAAGAGTTTCAAACTTAAATGTTTACTGGGAATCTTAAAAACTAAGATTAAAGAAAATTCCTATACTAATCTGGATACAAAAATAATTTTTTGAAGTTATAGCAAAAGGAACAAAAATCATCCTGATTTTAGATAGTCACCAACACTAAAAGATGGAAGATTTTTCCAGTATATGGTTAGTGGATGCTTGTGGGAAAACATGGGGACCCCTATTCCTGGTTAACTTGTTGTCTACCAAAGCAAGAGGAATCCATTCAAACATGCTCAAGTGATGAGAAAAATATGCCATTTGTATATTCATTGGAGTGGGGTGACAGGGATAACTATTTAAAATGTGCTCTATCTGGCTAAAAAATTAACCAAAATCAAAGTATCGAGAATGTGAAAATTGGGGCATCCCTGGTGGTCCAGTGGCTAAGACTCTACACTCTCAATGCAGGGGACCCAGGTTAGATCCCAGGTTAGGGAACTATATCTCACATGCTGCAACTGAGACCTGGAACTGTCAAATAAATAAAAATAAATAAATATTTATTAAAAAGAATGTGAAAATCGTTTTATTTATAGTCTATGCTGCTGCTGCTGCTAAGTCGCTTCAGTTGTGTCCGACTCTGTGTGACCCCATAGACGGCAGCCCACCAGGCTCCTCTGTCCACAGGATTCTCTAGGCAAGAGTACTTGGGTGGATTGCCCAAGTGTGTTGCTGTTTCCTTCTACATTATAGTCTATGAGTGAATATCAAAAGACATTAAAAGTAGAGTTAAGTATAAATAATCATTAAAAATATCTGTTTAGGTAGAGTTCCCCCAGACATAGAGCTTGAGGCATGGATTTAAGAGCAAGTATTTTCTTCAGGATGCTAAGAAACATGTAGAGGAATAAGAAAAGGAAAGTAACCAGTATAGGATAAGTCAACAAGCCAGTTACCTTGAGGGTGACTATAGAGTTTAATCCCACAAACTGTGCAAATTGCATGTCCCAGTTATGGAACCCAAGGGGCAAGAGAGCTGGGCTGTTTATATATCAGTGCTCGCCAGCCATTTGTTGAGAAACTTCAGGAGTGGGTTATTCAGATAAATTTCCAGCCTGGATTTTGGGCAGAGCCCCCTGTGCAGCCTTGAGGACCTGAAGTGTGGCATGGGATGTGACAATCAGCAGGAGCACAGGGCAGGGGTTACAGCCAGGGGAATGTCAAGTGCCACAGACAGGGGGCACTGCAGGCTAGTTAGGACTCTGAATGCAAGCAGCCAAATTGATTCTTAAAGATGATTTTATAGAGAAAAAAAAAAAATGCAGAGTGTAAGCTGACTCACAGCTCCAGATTAAATAAATATAATTCTGAGAATTAAAGAAGAGGAGATAAGGGAGAGAGATAAATCCATGGCAAACTTCTTATTGATTGTACATGAAAGAGAAAATGTTACTATTGGCTGAAAATTACAGAAATATAGGTTTAGCTCAGGTCTTCCCTGGTGGTTTAGCTGGTAAAGAATCTGCCTGAAATGTTGGGAGACCTGGGTTCAGTCCCTGGGTTGAGAAGATCCCTTGGAGAAGGGAACAGCTACCTTCTCCAGTATTCTGGCCTGGAGGATTCCATGGACTATACAGTCAATATGGTCACAAAGAGCCAGACACAACTGAATGACTTTTACTTTCAATAGTTAGGTGGCACTAGTGGTAAAGAGAAGAAGGCAATGGCACCCCACTCCAGTACTCTTGCCTGGAAAATCTCACGGACGGAGGAGCCTGGAAGGCTGCAGTCCATGGGGTCGCTGAGGGTTGGACACGACTGAAGCAACTTAGTAATAGTAGTAGTAGTGGTAAAGAACCAGCCTGCCAATGCAGGAGACATAAGAAGCGCGGGTTCGATCCCTGGGTTGGGAAGATCCCCTGGAGTAGGAAATGACAACCCGCTCTGGTGTTCTTGCCTGGAGATCCCATGGACAGAGGAGCCTGGCAGGCTATAGTCCATAGGGTTGCAAAGAGTAGGACATGACTAAAGTGACTTGGCATGCACTCAGGCTTAGTTTAACCATGTGTTTGACAAAATTAAGGGCAACTACAAGGTTCCGAATAGGAAAAGGAGTACGTCAAGGTTATATATTGTCACACTGCTTATTTAACTTATATGCAGAGTACATCATGAGAAACGCTGGGCTGAAAGAAGCACAAGCTGGAATCAAGACTGCTGGGAGAAATATCAATAACCTCAGAGATGCAGATGACACCACCCTTATGGCAGAAAGTGAAGAAGAACTAAAAAGCCTGTTGATGAAAGTGAAAGAGGAGAGTGGAAAGGTTGACTTAAAGCTCAACATTCAGAAAACGAAGATCATGGCATCTGGTCCCATCACTTCATGGGAAATAGGTGGGGAAACAGTGGAAACAGTGTCAGACTTTATTTTGGGGGGCTCCAAAATCACTGCAGATGGTGATTGCAGCCATGAAATTAAAAGATGCTTACTCCTAAAAAAAAAAAATAAAATAAAAGATGCTTACTCCTTAGAAGGAAAGTTATGACCAACCTAGATAGCATATTCAAAAGCAGAGATATTATGTTGCCAACAAAGGTGCATCTAGTCAAGGCTATGGTTTTTCCTGTGGTCATGTATGGATGTGAGAGTTGGACTGTGAAGAAAGCTGAGTGCTGAAGAACTGATGCTTTTGAACTGTGGTGTTGGAGAAGACTCTTGAGAGTCCCTTGGACTGCAAAGGAGATCCAATCAAGCCATCCTAAAGGAGACCAGTCCTGGGTGTTCATTGGAAGGACTGATGCTGAGGTTGAACGTCCAATACTTTGGCCACCTCATGCGAAGAGCTGACTCATTGGAAAAGACCCTGATGGTGGGAGAGATTGGGGGCAGGAGCAGAAGGGGACGCCAGAGGATGAGATGGCTGGATGGCATCACCGACTCGATGTGCATGAGTTTGAGTAAACTCTGGGAGTTGGTGATGGACAAGGAGGTCTGGCGTGCTGCGATTCATGGGGTTGCAAGGAGTCGGACATGACTGAGTGACTGAACTGAACTGAACTGAGCAAGGGAATAAAATGCTAGTTATTTTCTTTCTGAATTGCTACAGTCAGGAGAATGTCAAAGGCTTGCACCCAGTTTAACTTTGTGTTTGAGAAAATTAAGGGCAGCTACAAGGGAATAAAATACTAGTTATTTTCTTTCTATATTGCTACACAAAATATAAGGAAACAAATGACGGAAAACCAAAGAGAGGTAGACAGAATTAACACTACTTAGGTTTCCCTTGTAAGTATGTATGAGTAAACTGCTGTATCAAAATGCAAATGTTGTCCTTCATAATTCCTACATATGCTGCTTATGGAAAATATATAAGCAGCACAGAGTTTAAAAGTAAATAAGACACCATGTCTACATGCAATGCCAAGTCAAAATGGAAATGTTTTCCTGTGAGGAATATACAGTATGCAGTTATAAAGTAACCATTCATTGTGTTTATTTGTGGAGTTTACTAATTCGCCATGAAATACTGTTTTAGGTTAAGATAATATAAAATTTATAATGTACATGTGTGCTAAGTCATTTCATTTGTGTCCAACTCTTTGTGACCCTATGGACCGTAGCTTGCCAGGCTTCTCTGTCCATGGAATACTCCAGGAAAGAATACTGGAGTGGGTTGCCATGCCCTCCTCCAGGGGATCTTCTGACCCAGGGATGGAACCCACGTCTTTTATGTCTCCTGCATTGGCAGGATAGTTCTTTACTACTAGCACCACTTTGGAAACCCATAAAACTTATAATATCCCACACTAAAATGAGGTCATTGACAAGAAACTGGCTAATGATTATCATCAATTAGAGTATTTAAGAAGTGAAAGTCACTCAGTTATGTTGGACTGTTTGCGACCCCATGGACTGTAACCCACCAGACTCCTCTGTCCATGGAATTCTCCAGGCAAAAATACTGGAGTGGGTAGTTGACTCCTTCTCCAGGGGATCTTCCCAACCCAGGGATCAAACCCAGGTCTCCCGCATTGCAGGCAGATTCTTTACCGTCTGAGCCACCAGGGAAACGCATTTAAGAAGAGTCTAATATTAAAAAAAACTTGAAATGCCTTGAAATCTTATAGCTTATGTAGGAGAGGCTTTCCAAGTTTGCAGCTCACATCACATTACCAATAAAATGTGAAAATGAATCAATAATGAAAAATTCTGATCAATTATGCTATAAGAGATTATTGTTTTTCTTTGCTCTATAGATGATATTTTAAAATCTGTTCTTGCTGTGGAAAAATACTACAGAAAGAAACAACCGAAGAGGACATAGGAAACAATGGAGAAAAAAAAGTATATCTGACAACTAATTAATAAAAATATCATGTGAATTTTTCTGGATTTTCTGATGTTTGTGGTACTTATAAGCTTTTGAAAATGGATAAATTGCTAGGTTTTTCTTTTCTCATTCTAAGTAAACATTCGCTGTCACATTTCCTTTGTGTCTATAATCACTTGTGTGTGTATTCCTTAAAGAGAAATCCCCAAATCTATGCTTCAACCCCACAAAATCTGGGTCCAACTCAGCATATGGACATTTGTGATTTTCAAAGCTAATGCCAAATTTCCTTCTACTGAGGACATGCCAACTCAGATTTCCACCAGCAATTATGAACATGCTTGTTTCCTCCAAACAATTTTGAGAAGTAATAGCTATGAGGAGAGTCCTGAACTTCCACCTATTGATGATCTGGTGATAGATAAACATCAGTGAACTAGCCTGGAAAGCCCAGGAAGAGATCACAGAATCTATATGAAGAACATAGCATATAGTCTTTGAAGTGTCACTTCAAATCAGTGGAGAAATAAAAAGTGATTCAATAAACTGCTTGGAAAATAAACCTGAGAAAACAGTGGTGGCAGATATGTATTTCATTCCAGGTAGCAAGCTAACTTTTGCATGGATTAGAAATAAAGTGTTAAAAATATTAAAAGTATAGACACATATTCATCTCATTTAGGGATGTGAACACTTGACTAATCAAAAATCTGTAAAAAATAGTAAGCCACAAAGTAAATTATTAGTGAATTAAATTTAATTTAGTCACATAAAATTAATATCATAAAAATTATATATCAAAATTTTTGGAAAGATATTTCCATATGTTTCATACATATGATAAACATAAAATTTCTGTAATAGGAAAAAATTTTTGGTGGAAAAATAGGCAAATAGGAATTTGAGAATAGAAAAATACAAATGGTAAATAAATATAATAAACATCCAACCTCATTAGTAGTTAAATTTAAACATATTTCATAATAATGTGAACAATGTCTTTGCTTTTCAACTAGGTGAATATTTTGGTACTGTTGTTGCTATTGTTCATAATGGTGAATATGCAGTAAAACAGACCCTTTTACTCACCATTTCTAACAATGTACCTTATTTTCTATAGGACAATTTGACCACATGAATAAATTTTCAGAATGTAAATTATTGTTCCTGTTACTATGAATTATTGCAAAGGAATGTACAAGAATTGGATGCAGATTTATGACCTAGAATGTCCAGTGCAGTGGTATTTATAATAGCAGACATTTAGAAACAATTCAAATTTCTGAGGATTAAGATCAAATATGACAACACAATCATATGATGAAATCCCATGAGACCACAAGAAAAGTTATGCCTTTAAGGAGAATTAGTCATGGTAGGAAATGTTCATGGCATATGTTAGGTGAAACACCAGGATTCAAATATCTCTTTTTTCGGGCTCTTTTCAAGCACTGGCTGTGCTTTCTGCTTAGATACTATTCATCATACTGTCTACCCTCTAATGGATGAGGATAAGAGGCTTGTGGAAGCTTCCTGGTGGGATTGACTGGTTGTGGGGAAAACTGGGTCTTGCTCTGGTGGGCAAGACAATGTACATAAAATCTTAAATCCCATTTTCTGCTGATGGGTTGGGCTGTGTTTCCTCCCTATAGTTTGGCCTGAGGTCAAACTATGTTATGGGTAATGGCAGTTTAGGTCAGTCACTCAAGCATGTCTGACTCCTTGCAACCCCATGGACTGCAGCACATAGTCTTCCCTGGCCATCACCAACTCCCAGAGCTTGCTCAAACTCATGTCCATTGAGTCAGTGATGCCATCCAACCATCTCATCCTCTGTCCTCCCCTTCTCCTCCTGCTTTCACTCTTTCCCAGCATTAAGGTCTTTTCTAATGAGTCAGCTCTTCATATCAAGTGGCCAAAGGATTGGAGCTTCAGCTTCAGCATCAGTCATTCCAATGAATATTCAGGATAGATTTCCTTTACGATTTTCTGGTTTGATATCCTTGTAGTGAAGGGACTCTCAGAGTCTTCTCCAACACCACGGTTCAAAAGCATCAATTCTTCAGTGGTCAGCTTTCACGTGGTGAAAGCTCTCACGTCCATACACGACTACTGGAGAAATCACATCTTCGACTAGATGGACAATTGTGGCAAAGTAATCTCCTGCTTTTTAATATTCTGTGTAGGTTTGTCATAGCCTTTCATCTAAGAAGCAAGCGTCTTTTAATTTCATGGCTGCAGTCACCAACCACAGTGATTTTAGAACCCAAGAAAATAAGTCTGTAACTGTTTCCATTGTTTTGCCATCTATTTACCATGAAGTTCACAATAAAGGACAGAAATGGTATGGACCTAAGAGAAGCAGAAGATATTAAGAAGAGGTGTCAAGAATACATAGAAGAACTATATAGAAAAGATATTAATGACTCAGATAACTATGATGTTGTGATCACTCACCTAGAGTCAGACATCCTGGAGTGCAAAGTCAAGTGGGCATTAGCAAGCATCACTACAAACAAAGCTAGTGGAGGTGATGGGATTCCAGTTGATCTATTTCAAATTCTAAAAGATGATGCTGTGAAAGTGCTGCACTTAATATGCCAGTAAATTTGGAAAACTCAGCAGCGGCCACACTACTGGAAAAGGTCAGTTTTCATTTCAATCCCAAAGAAGGGCAATGACAAAGAATGATCAAACTACTGCACAATTACACTCATTTCACATGCTAATAAGGTCATGCTCAAAATTCTCTAAGCTAGGCTTCAACAATACATGAATCAAAAACTTTCAGGCGTGCAAGCTGGATTTAGAAAAGGCAGAGGAACCAGACAGAGGTTTTGAACTGGATGTGGAACACCAGACTGGTTCCAAATTGGGAAAAGAAGTACTTCAAGGCTATATATTATTACCCTGCTTATTTAACTTCTATGTATAGTACATCATGTGAAATGTCCAGATGGATGAAGCACAGCTGGAATCAAAATTGCCAGGAGAAATATGAATAACCTCAGATATGCAAATAGCACCAGCCTTATGGCAGAAAGTGAAGAGGAACTAAAGAGCCTCTTGACGAAGGTGAAGAGGAGGGTGATAAAGCTGGCTTAAAACTCAACGTTCAAAAAACTAAGATCATAGCATCAAGTCCCATCACTTCATGGCAGATAGATGAGGAAACAATAGAAACAATAAGAGATTTTATTTTCTTTGGCTCTAAAATCACTGCAGATGATGAGTGCAGCTATGAAATTAAAAGACACTTGCTCCTTGGAAGAAAAGCTACAAACCTAGACAGTGTATTAAAAAGCAGAGACATTACTTTGCCTACAAAGATTCTATAGTCAAACTATGCTTTTTCCAATAGTTATGTATGGATGTGAGGGTTGGACCATAAAGAAGGCTGAGTGCTGAAGAATTGATGCTTTTGAACTGTGATTTAGAGAAGATTCTTGAGAGTCTCTTGGACTGTACAGAGATCAAACCAGTAATCCTAAAGAAAATCAACCCTGAATATTCATTGGAAAGACTGATGCTGAAGCTGAAACTCCAATACTTTGGTCACCTAATGCAAAGAGCCGACTCTTTGGAAAAGACCCTGATGCTGGGAAAGATAGAAGGCAAGAGGAGAAGGGGATGACAGAGGATGAGATGGTTAGATGACATCACTGACTCGATGGACATGAGTTTTAGCAAACTCCGGGAGATGTTGAAGGACAGCGAAGCCTGATGTGTTGCAGTCCATGGGGTCGCAAAGAATAGGACACAACTAAGCAACTGAACAACAACTATTCTCCAAGATCTTCTAATAGCTTCCTCCTTATCTTTCAAATCTCACTGCAAATGTTCCTGGCTCAGAATGGCTTCCAGAGCCCGCTGGTGAAAGCAACCCTTCCTCACATCTACCTCTGGGAACCAGAACTTTATTTCACCTTTCCCACCATTTGTTATACCTAAAATTTTCTTGGTCCTTTTGTTTAAATATTTATTGCCTATCATTCTTCATGCTCTACCCCCAGTACACACAATATAATTGATGCTCATTGGCTGTTTTTATCATTACTGAGTCTCTACCTCAACAGTGGACTATTGCTGGTCAGCCAATGACTAATGGACAAATGCATGGGAAAAAAGAGTGGAAGAAAATATACCAGATTTTATTTTTAAGTGCCCATCTCTGAGTGGTGATATGATAGGTGCTTCTTATCTTCTGCTTTATGTGTGTTTGAGTCTTTAGGC
This sequence comes from Bos indicus, assembly GCF_029378745.1. Lineage (NCBI taxonomy): Eukaryota > Metazoa > Chordata > Mammalia > Artiodactyla > Bovidae > Bos > Bos indicus. Next base: position 38,693,535 of record NC_091779.1, read on the forward strand.
TTTTTTGTAGACATACAATCAGGAAAAATAAGGTAATCTCCTCAGTGTTGATAGTCCAGCTCAATGTTAATAGTCCAGTTTATAGTCCAGTGATTCTTCAGACTTTTTGTAGACACACAATCAGGAAAAATAATGTAATCTCTTCAGTGTTCATAGTCCAGCTCATAGTCTATCTTTTCCATTCAGCCGTCACAAATTCCTTTGGTAGTGAACTAATCACCAAAAAAAAGAGCACTTATGCAGCATTCTACACCTCTTTTATAATACTCACCACATTCTGTCTCTTTACAAACCAGCATCCCAACAGATCATAGACTTTTCTCATACAATATCTGTGCCTTCATATCTATCTGTCTGTCTGTCTATCCAGATACTAGCAAAGTATTTGGAACATTGGGTATTCCATAACTGTTGAAAGTATTTATCCTGAAACATGTATACCAAGATGCTACTGCTGCTGCTAAGTCACTTCAGTCGTGTCCGACTCTGTGCGACCCCTTGGACGGCAGCCCACCAGGCTCCCCCGTCCCTGGGATTCTCCAGGCAAGAACACTGGAGTGGGTTGCCATTTCCTTCTCCAATGCAGGAAAGTGAAAAGTGAAAGTGAAGTCGCTCAGTCATGTCCGACCCTCAGCGACCTCATGGACTACAGCCTTCCAGGCTCCTCCATCCATGAGATTTTCCAGGCAATAGAGAACAATTATCTTAAAGCAAACACCCATGGAACCCTCAGCCTCAACAACAAATGCAACATTGCTGGCATTTCAGAAGCTCTTTGCATGCTTGTTCCTAATTTTGACCCTCTTGTTTCTTCTCAAATGTAACTGATATTCTGAATTATTAAGCAATCACTTGCTTGATTTCATCATCTTAAAATAATCCTAAACATTGACTGCTAACTGAATCTTGCATAACTGGAATCATAAAGCTTCTTTGGGGCAGTGTTATGTTTGTGAGGTTTATCCATGTTTAATATATACCTGTAGTTCATTAATTTTTAGTGCTGTATACTATTCAATGGATAGTTTATTCATTCCACTGTGGTGGACATTTTTGATGTTTTTCATTTGGGGCTTCTCTGTATAATATTACTAATGTCTGTGAATATTCTCATTCATGGTTGGTGCTTATTTCTGGTAGGTATAACTATAAGTGAAACTGCCAGTTTATCAGGCAAGTGTATTTTTAAATTTAGTAGATGTTGTCAAACTCCTTTCTAATGTGACTGCATCAGATATTACACTTACATTAGTCACACCTGGGAGTTCCCACTGCCCCATAACTTTGGTTGTTTTGGTCATTTTATTTTAATACTAGTCATCCTGATTCAGTCCTGTCTGACTCTTTGTCAGACTCTTTGTTCCCATGGAAAATTCTCCAGGTCAGAATATTGGAGTGGGTAGCCTTTCTCTTCTCCAGGGGATCTTCCCAACCCAGGGATCAAGCCCAGCTCTCCAACATTGTAGGTGGATTCTTTACCAGCTGAGCCACAAGGAAAGCCCAAGGTATATGTTGCTGCTGCTGCTGCTGCTAAGTCACTTCAGTCGTGTCCAACTCTTCATGACCCCATGGACTGCAGCCTACCAGGCTTCTCCGCCCATGGGATTTTCCAGGCAAGAGTACTGGAGTGGGGTGCCATTGCCTTCTCTGAGGTATATGTTAGTATTCCCTTAATTTGCAATACTGTTATGACTCTTCCACAAGTAGTACATTGACTACTTGTGTTTCCTGGGTGTGAGATGCCTGTTTAAACCTCTTGCAAAAACGGTCTTCAAACTGGAAACATAAGACCTCATCAACTGTAAACTCATGAATAATGGTTCTGATTATATTTCTATTATCAATGCCAATTGTGTTCAGATTTTGCCTTGATTATAGGAATAAGAAGAAAATGCTTTATTGAAAAGTAAAAAAAAAATTTAAAAAAAAGAATGAGGAAAAAAATTAAAAAAATAAAAATTATTGATGGAAAAAATAAATAAATAAACTTCAGAATCTTGTCAAGACCCTCTTTCTTTTCCTTCCCCCAAAGATTCCCACTGTGGTTTTATAAGAATCATATTAAATGCATTGATTAATTTGGAGCTAAACGAAAAAAATAAATAAATAAAAATACATTTATCTCATCAATCCTTACTAATGGAGGAAACACATACTAAAATTATGGAATTTTTAGACAACAATCAAATTTATAGAAATCAAGAAAATTGATACCAAGAGAAAAAAGTTTTATATGCTAGTCAATAAAAGAATAAATTTTAAAAAGAACTATTGAATTTGTGACTAGTATATTGAAAAAAGCACAATAAAATAGATTGTAACAATATAAAAAGGACTTTAAAAATGAAAGTAGGAATTAATAAATTAGAAAGTAGAAAAAGAATAGAACTAAAAAAAAAAAAACAAACCCAACCTCATATGTGCGTACTGAGTCGTGTCTGACTCTTTATGATCCCCTGAACTCTAGCCCACCAGATTCCTCTGTCCATGGGACTTCCCAGGCAAGAATACTGGAATGAGTCACCATTTCCTTCTCCAGGGTATCCTCCTGATCCAGAGTTTGAACCCACATTTCCTGTGTCTCCCGCACTGGCAGGTGGATTCTTTACCACTGAGCCACATGAGTGGCTTTTAAAGTGTAAAATTTAAATTTTAAAGAGTAAAATTAAAAAATATATATCCAAATGCTGGTTTTTTGAGAAACTCAATAAAATAATCATTAACTACTTTAAGGGGAAAAAGAAAGGTATAACTGTACCAAAATAATAATAATAATAACAAAGGAAATTTAAAGAATCATAAGAAAGCTTTTGTACAGTTTCATACAAATAAACTGAAAATTTGGATTAAACAAATAATTTTATAGAAAAATATAACTTAAAATTTATCTCAAATGAAATACACAATATTAAAAGACATTTTATATAGGGGAAAAAAAGATAATTTTTTTCAAAGAAACAACCTCACGGTTACCAGATCTGAGGAGTTTGTCCCAAATCCTAAAATTTACCATGCTATTTCATGACTGAAAGCATTGAATAATGGAAATTTTCAATGGAAAATTGAAATTTTGGAAATGGAAATTTTCCAAAATTTTTAACTGATACCCACATTACTATATGTAACATTAATAATGCAATAATAATACTGGGAAACAAAAACTACCAAACCAAAATTATAAATGAAATATTTCCAACTATATGAATAATACATTATGATCAAGTGCAATTTGATACAAGGTATGTCATACTGTTTCAATGTTAGGAAATTAATTGGGATAATATATTATTATATTTAAGGATACTAATGATGTGATCATTTCAAAGCAAATTCAAAAAGCATATGACAATATTTAAGATTCTTGAGACATAAAAAAGAAACAAGAAAATAAAGACAGATGAATAGTCAGTATAACAAACTATTTGATGTCAACTCCAGAATCATGATTAAAGAGAAAATACTAGACAAGGAGTTCCACTACTGCTATTTTATTTAACATATTGCAGGTAAAAAGTCATAGCAATTAAGCAACAGAAAAATATCAAAGTTACAAAATTTGAAAAGGATAAAATGACTGTATCCCTATTGCAGGTGGTATTATTATATAACCAGAAAAGTGAAAATTATAAAAAATATTTAAGAAATAAGATGTTGGATAAGTTTGGGGAGTACAAAATCCATTGTTTTCACACACATAAACAATAAGATATATATATATATATATATAGCATTATAGATTTATATATTTAGTAAATATATATTATTTTAATAAGAAAATAATTATAATATAGCAAACATAATTATGGGCTTCCTAGGTAGCATTAGTGGTGAAAAATCCACCTGCCAAAGCAGGAAACATAAGAGACTCAGGTTTGATTACTGGGTTGGGAAGATTCCCTGGAGGAGGGCGTGGCAACACTGTCCAGTATTCTAGCCTGAAGAATCCTGTAGACAGATTAGCCTGGCAGGATACAGTCCATAGCATTGCAAAGAGTCAGACATGACTGAAGCGACTTGGCATGCAGGCACGCAAACATAATTATAATTTTACCTTGATTTTATAATTAGAATAAATTTTTTAAATGTATCTAGCTATGTTTAATGTTTTTATAAATAATAAAGACCCAATAACAACCATTAAATTCTGGAAAGACAAAGCAGTAATGATGAGAATAGCCTTACCAGACATTATGGTATATTATAAAGTTTCAATAATTAAAACCATACCATATCAGTGCATAAACAGATACACAGGACAATGGAACAGAAAATTACTTATGAAAAAGATCCAAACACATCTAGAAACTTAGTTTATAATTAGATAATATTTCAAATCAGGTAGCTGCCTGAGAAAAATAATGTTAGGACTATATCCAACACCCTTCATGGGAATAATGCCAAATGGATCAGCTATTTAATTGTTTTTAAAAAAGCCATGAAACACTAAATTTAAAAATTAGATAGTTTCTTTATACTTTTGAAGTAAAGATAGCCTTTCTATGATCCAAAACCTGTAAGTTATAAAGGAAATTTTGACTACATAAAAGTTTTTTTAACTGTATTAAAAGAAAAATCAAAGTCTAAACGTGAATGAGAAGAATAATACACAAAAGATAAGTGAGAAAAACAGTTGATCATCACAACAAGAAGGACATATCTTCAGTTCAGTTCAGTTACTCAGTCGTGTCCGACTCTTTGCAACCCCATGAGCTGTAGCACGCCAGGACTCCCTGTCCATCATCAACTCCCGGAGCCCACCCAAACTCATATCCATTGAGTCAGTGATGCCATCCAACCATCTCATCCTCTGTCATGCCCTTCTCCTCCTGCCCTCAATCTTTCCCAGCATCAGGGTCTTTTCAAATGAGTCAGCTCTCCACATCAGGTGGCCAAAGTATTGGAGTTTCAGCTTCAGCGTCAGACCTTCCAATGAACACCCAGGACTGATCTCCTTTAGGATGGACTGGTTGGATCTCCTTGCAGTCCAAGGGACTCTCAAGAGTCTTCTCCAACACCACAGTTCAAAAGCATCAATTCTTCTGCACTCAGCTTTCATTATAGTCCAACTTTCACACCCATACATGACTACTGGAAAAACCATAGCCTTGACTAGCCTTTGTCAGCAAAGCAATGTCTCTGCTTCTTAATATGCTGTCTAGGTTGGTCATAAATTTCCTTCCAAGGAGTAAGCGTCTTTTAATTTCATTGCTGCAATCACAATCTGCAGTGATTTTGGAGCCCAAAAAAATAAAGTCAGCCACTGTTTCCACTGTTTCCCCATCTATTTGTTGTGAAGTGATAGGACCAGATGCCATGATCTTCGTTTTCTGAATGTTGAGCTTTAAGCCAACTTTTTCACTCTCCTCTTTCACCTTCATCAAGAGGCTCTTTAGTTCCTCTTCACTTTCTGCCATAAGGGTGGTGTCATCTGCATATCTGAGGTTCTTGATATTTCTCCCGGCAATCTTGATTCCAGCTTGTGGTTCCTCCAGCCCAGCGTGTCTCATGATGTACTCTGCATAAAAGTTAAATAAGCAGGTTGACAATATACAGCCTTGATGTACTCCTTTTCCTATTTGGAACCAGTCTGTTGGTCCATGTCCAGTTCTAACTGTTGCTTCCTGACCTGGGTTTCTCAAGAGGCAGGTCAGGTGGTCTGGTATTCCCATCTCTTTCAGCATTTTCCACAGTTTATTGTGATCCACACAGTCAAAGAGAAAGAGCAGAACAGATCACTACTCAGCACTCTTAGCACGAGGCCAGTCCTGGAGCCCCGTTGTGTTGGAAATTTCAATAATCCTTTAGTGCTCAAAGGAAATCTTACTCCAAGAGCAAACATAGGGTTTTCTACCTCAATTCCACACCCTTCGAATAACAGCATGGAAACTTACTTGACCGAGATGCAGCAGGAGTTGGACAGGAGCATAGCTAGAGAACTAAGAGAAGAGTGAAGACAGTGTGCAGAGTGAAGGTACAGGCAGAAACGCTTAATGGTTCCTGTGTTCCAAGAACAGAGATGCTCCACCAGCTCACTCCTGAACCTTGTTTCCCAGCAGGTCAGGAAGGGCGGTGGTGAGGAGATACCTCTCATCCAAGGTAAGGAGCAGCGGCTGTGCTTTGCTGGAGCAGCCGTAAAGAGATATCCCACGCCCAAGGTAAGAGAACCCAAGTAAGATGGTAGGTGTTGCAAGAGGGCATCAGAGGGCAGACACACTGAAACCATACTCACAGAAAACTAGTCAATCTAATCACACTAGGACCACAGCCTTGTCTAACTCAATGAAACTAAGCCATGCCCGTGGGGCCACCCAAGATGGGCAAGTCATGGTGGAGAGGTCTGACAGAATGTGGTCCACTGGAGAAAGGAATGGCAAACCACTTCAGTATTCTTGCCTTGAGAACCCCATGAACAGTATGAAAAGTCAAAATGATAGGATACTGAAAGAGGAACTCCCCAGGTCAGTAGGGGCCCAATATGCTACTGGAGATCAGTGGAGAAATAACTCCAGAAAGAATGAAGGGATGGAGCCAAAGCAAAAACAATACCCAGCTGTGGATGTGACTGGTGATAGAAGCAAGGTTCGATGCTGTAAAGAGCAATATTGCATAGGAACCTGGAATGTCAGGTCCATGAATCAAGGCAAATTGGAAGTAGTCAAACAAGAAATGGCGAGAGTGAATGTCGACATTCTAGGAATCAGCGAACTGAAATGGACTGGAATGGGTGAATTTAGCTCAAATGACCATTATAGATGCTACTGCAGGCAGGAATCCCTCAGAAGAAATGGAGTAGACGTTATGGTCAACAAAAGAGTCTGAAATGCAGTACTTGGATGTAATCTCAAAAATGACAGAATGATCTCTGTTCGTTTACAAGGCAAACCATTCAATATCACAGTAATCCAAGTCTATGCCCCAACCAGTAACTCTGAAGAAGCTGAAGTTGAATGGTTCTATGAAGACATACAAGACCTTTAGAACTAACACCCCAAAAAGATGTCCTTTTCATTATAGGGGACTGGAATGCAAAAGTAGGAAGTCAAGAAACACCTGGAGTAACAGGCAAATTTGGCCTTGGAATACAGAATGAAACAGGGAAAAGACTAATAGAGTTTTGCCAAGAAAATGCACTGGTCATAGCAAACACCCTCTTCCAACAACACAAGAGAAGACTCTACACATGGACGTCACCAGATGATCAACACCGAAATCAGATTGATTATATTCATTGCAGCCAAAGATGGAGAAGCTCTATACAGTCAGCAAAAACAAGACCAGGAACTGACTGTGGCTCAGATCATGAACTCCTTATTGCCAAATTCAGACTTAAATTGAAGAAAGTAGGGAAAACCACTAGACCATTCAGGTATGACCTAAATCAAATCCTTTATTATTATACAGTGGAAGTGAGAAATAGATTTAAGGACCTAGATCTGATAGAGTGCTTGATGAACTATGGAATGAGGTTCGCGACATTGTACAGGAGACAGGGATCAAGACCATCCCCATGGAAAAGAAATGCAAAAAAGCAAAATGGCTGTCTGGGGAGGCCTTACAAATAGCTGTGAAAAGAAGAGAAGCGAAAAGCAAAGGACAAAAGGAAAGATATAAGCATCTGAATGCAGAGTTCCAAAGAATAGCAAGAAGAGATAAGAAAGCCTTCTTCAGCAATCAGTGCAAAGAAATAGAGGAAAACAACAGAATGGGAAAGACTAGAGATCTCTTCAAGAAAATTAGAGATACCAAGGGAAATTTCATGCAAAGATGGGCTCGATAAAGGACAGAAATGGTATGGACCTAACAGAAGCAGAAGATATTAAGAAGAGATTGCAAGAATACACAGAAGAACTGTACAAAAAAGATCTTCACGACCCAGAAAATCACGATGGTGTGATCACTGACCTAGAGCCAGACATCCTGGAATGTGAAGTCAAGTGGGCCTTAGAAAGCATCACTACGAACAAAGCTAGTGGAGGTGATGGAATTCCAGTTGAGCTATTTCAAATCCTGAAAGATGATGCTGTGAAAGTGCTGCTCTCAATATGCCAGCAAATTTGGAAAACTCAGCAGTGGCCACAGGACTGGAAAAGGTAAGTTTTCATTCCAAACCCAAAGAAAGGCAATGCCAAAGAATGTTCAAACTACCACTCAATCGCACTCATCTCACATGCTAGTAAAGTAATGCTCAAAATTCTCCAAGCCAGGCTTCAGCAATATGTGAACCATGAACTTCCTGGTGTTCAAGCTGGTTTTAGAAAAGGCAGAGGAACCAGAGATCAAATTGCCAACATCTGCTGGATCATGGAAAAAGCAAGAGAGTTCCAGAAAAACATCTATTTCTGCTTTATTGACTATGCCAAAGCCTTTAACTGTGTAGATCACCAGAAACTGTGGAAAATTTTGAAAGAGATGGGAATACCAGACCACCTGACCTGCCTCTTGAGAAACCTGTATGAAGATCAGGAAGCAACAGTAAGAACTGGACATGGAACAACAGACTGGTTCCAAATAGGAAAAGGAGTACGTCAAGGCTGTATATTGTCAACCTGCTTATTTAACTTATATGCAGAGTACATCATGAGAATGCTGGACTGGAAGAAACACAAGCTGGAATCAAGATTGCCGGGAGAAATATCAATAACCTCAGATATGCAGATGACACCACCCTTATGGCAGAAAGGGAAGAGGAAGTAAAAAGCCTCTTGATGAAGGTGAAAGAGGAGAGTGAAAAAGTTGGCTTAAACCTCAACATTCAGAAAACGAAGATCATGGCATCTGGTCCCATCACATCATGGGAAATAGATGGGGAAACAGTGGAAACAGTGTCAGACTTTATTTTTTGGGGCTCCAAAATCACTGCAGATGGTGATTGCAGCCATGAAATTAAAAGACGCTTGCTCCTTGGAAGGAAAGTTATGACCAACCTAGACAGCATATTCGAAAGCAGAGACATTACTTTGCCAACAGAGGTTCGTCTAGTCAAGGCTATGGTTTTTCCTGTGGTCATGTATAGATGTGAGAGTTGGACTGTGAAGAAGGCTGAGCGCCGAAGAATTGATGCTTTTGAACTGTGGTGTTGGAGAAGACTCTTGCGAGTCCCTTGGACTGCAAGGAGATCCAACCAGTCCATCCTGAAGGAGATCAGCCCTGGGATTTCTTTGGAAGGAATGATGCTAAAGCTGAAACTCCAGTACTTTGGCCACCTCATGCGAAGAGTTGACTCACTGGAAAAGACTCTGATGCTGGGAGGGATTGGGGGCAGGAGTAGAAGGGGACGACAGAGGATGAGATGGCTGGATGGTATCACTGACTCAATGGACGTGAGTCTGTGTACTCCAGGAGTTGGTGATGGACAGGGAGGCCTGGTGTGCTGCGATTCATGGGGTCCCAAAGAGTCGGACACGACTGAGTGACTGAACTTAACTGAACTGAACGGAACACAGTCAAAGGCTTTGGCATAGTCAATGAAGCAGAAATAGATGTTTTTCTGGAACTTTCTTGCTTTTCCGATAATCCAACGGATGTTTGCAATTTGATCTCTGGTTCCTCGCCTTTTCTAAATCAGCTTGAACATCTGGAAGTTCACAGTTTACATACTGTTGAAACCTGGCTTGGAGAATTTTGAGTATTACTTTACTAGCATGTGAGATGAGTGCAATTGTACAGTAGTTCGAGCATTCTTTGGCATTTCCTTTATTGGGGATTGGAATGAAAACTTACCTTTTCCAGTCCTGTGGCCACTGCTGAGTTTTCCAAATTTGCTGGCATATTGAGTGCAGCACTTTCACAGCATCATCTTTCAGAATTTGAAATAGCTCAACTGGAATTCCATGACTTCCACTAGCTTTGTTCATAGTGATGCTTTCAAGGCCCACTTGACTTCACATTCCAGGATGTCTGGCTCTAGGTGAGTGATCACACCATCGTGATTATCTGGGTTGTGAAGATCTTTTTTGTACAGTTCTTCTGTGTATTCTTGCCACCTCTTCTTAATATCTTCTGCTTTTGTCAGATCCATACCATTTCTGTCCTTTATTGAGCTCATCTTTGCATGAAATGTTCCCTTGGTATCTCTAATTTTCTTGAAGAGAACTCTAGTGTTTTCCATTCTGTTGTTTTCCTCTGTTTCTTTGCATTGATCACTGAGGAAGGCTTTCTTTCTTTCCTTGCTATTCTTTGGAACTCTACATTCAAATGGGTATATCTTTTCTTTTCTCCTTTGCTTTTCACTTCTCTTCTTTTCACAGCTATTTGTAAGGCCTCCTCAGACAGCCATTTCACTTTTTTGCATTTCTTTTTTCTTGGGATAGTCTTGATCCCTGTCTCCTGTACAATGCCATGAACCTCCGTCCATAGTTTATCAGGCCCTCTGTCTATAAGATCTAGTCCCTTAAATCTATTTCTCACTCTCACTGTATAATCATAAAGGATTTGATTTAGGTCATGCCTGAATGGTTTAGTGGTTTTCCCCACTTTCTTCAATTTAAGTCTGAATTTGGCAATAAGGAGTTCATGATCTGAGCCACAGTTAGCTCCTGGTCTTGTTTTTGCTGACTGTATAGAGCTTCTTAATATATGTAATATATTTCTCATAAGGAAAAAAACTCAATACAAAATAAAAACTGGTAGAAGAGCTCTCAGAGAAAAGAAATCACAAAAAGTTATCTATCAACAAAAGCTCAATATCACCTATATAAAAAAAGGGAAATGAAATTTCAAATTCTGCAGGTATGTCAAACTTGTGGATTTTTGCTAACTTGATAAGAGGAATAGTATTTTTGGCAAGATTTTAGGGACAGAAGATTCTCATGCATTTCTATTGGAGTGTCAATTGGCACAGCACTTACAGATAAGAATCTGGCAGTATCTGTCAAAATTATAAATGCATATTCCCTTTTGCCTAACAATTCTACATCTGAGAATATGTGCCTTATGAACAGGCTTACTCATTGCAGTATTCTATCACAACTTGTTATAGTAAAAGATTACCAACAAATACTCACAGATCCATCAACAGGGAGATACTAAAATACTGGTGCTTTCACAAAATTATGCAGCCATGAAAAGAATGAGACAGACTAAGGAAAATCTTGGAACTGATATGGGCTTCCCTGATAGCTTCATTGGCAAAGAATCCACCTGTAATACAGGAGATCCCGGTTCGATTCCTGGGTCGGGAAGACCTGCTGAAGAAAGGATAGGCTACCCATTCCAGCATTCGTGGGCTTCCCTTGTGGCTCAGCTGGTAAAGAATCCGCCTGCAATGCAGGAGACTTGGGTTTGATCCCTAGGTTGGGAAGATCCCCTGGAGAAGGGAATGGCTACCTACTCCAGTATTCTGGCCTAGAGAATTCCATGGACTGCATAGAACTGATATGAAAACATCTCCCAAAAATATATTGGTGCCAGATAAGGTATAAAAGGTCTATAGCAGCCTATCATCCTGGTTAGCCCAGGGCCAAGAAGTTTGCCAAGCACAGAAATTTCAGTGCTAAAATCAAGAAATCTCCCCTTAAGTCCAGTTCCTGTTTTCATTAGCAGATGTGAGATTGGAATATGAGTTCACATTCATTTGTTTATGCATACAAAGCCTCCAGAAGGATGTGCAAGAAAGTAACAGTAGTGAAGTCGCTCAGTCGTGTCCGACGCTTTGCGACTCCATGGACTGTAGTCTGTCAGGCTCCTCCATCCATAGGATTTTCCAGGCAAGAGTGCTGGAGTGGATTGCCATTTCCTTTTCCAGGGGATCTTCCCGACCCAGGAATCGAACCTGGGTCTCCTGCATTGCAGGCAGACACTTTACCATCTGAGCCACCAGGGTGCTGGCCTATTTTATTATAAGTGGGGCTGGTGAGGAAGTGATTGGATGGAAGAATGAGACTGAAGAGCATTATTTCCTTCTATGGATATTTTAAAATTTTTGATCTATATGAATTGGATAGTTATTCCAAAATTAAATAAGCAAGCAAATAAACATAATCAAATGCATCAGAAAAGGCAGTCTGATTTGTGAGGGGAAATAAGATTTCCTAAGTAGAGAGCAAGTGTCTAGGTAATTTATATAGTTGAAGGGCTTGGAAACTTTCTTGCAAAATGTATTTCTTAATAACATCTGACAACCAGCTTCAGGATAATGAATACAATGCAATATACCACCCTTTGAGAACAAGGAATTGCAGGTTGTCTTACCCTAGTCAAAAAGAGCAAGTCTAAGCTGCTCTTGAATTTCTGAATTGACCAGACAGTCTCAACACAGGCCATAAAACTACTATCTGAAAGAAAATGGATGGTATTCAAACCAAAACAGCCTGTGAGCAACTGCATATTGACCTCAATTTGGACACACAATCTGTCTCACAGACTATTCTTCTTTATACTGCTCATGTTCATTGTAGGAAGAAACTCTGTCAAACATTTAATGTCTTAGAAAAATTCTGTATAAAACTTAAGCTTATTTGCAAATTTATCTTTTTTCCAAAATGTTTGTTTTCCCATTGTTTGGGGCCAATAGAGAAAGAGGAAGGCAATGGAAAGAACAGAAATAGTTCCTGGGGTGCTGAATGCATGAATGTGTGTGCAATTGTGGACGTATATTCTTGCTTTTGAACCAAGAACATTGATGGTGTAAGTCTTAGTCCAAAGGCACAAGACAACCAATGTCCTGGCTCAAATAGTCAAGCAGAGAGAGAGAGAGAGAGAGGTCTCCCTCTCTTCCCCTTTTTGTCCTATGAAGGCCCTCAAGAGACTGGATAATTCCTATTGACATGGGGAGGGCAACCCACTTTACTCAATCTATGGACGAAAGCGCTCACCTCATCCAGAAACACCCGCATGGACACACCTCAGAGTAATATTTAGTCAAATATCAGGCACCTTATGAACCAGTCAAAATGGCACATAAACTTAACCACAATAATTGAGATCAGAGATACCAAGAAATGGGTAAGATGCAGTTCAATGTTACAAACAACTCACTGAAAAAAATGGGCAGGAGATCTAAATAGACATTTCTCCAAAGAAGACATACAAATGGCCAGCAAAAAACATGAAAAGATGATCAACATCATTATTAGAGAAATGCAAATTAAAACAACGAGATATCACCTCACACCAGTCAGAATGGCCACCATCAAAAACTCTATAAACAATAAATGATGGAAAGGATGTGGAGAGAAAGGAACCCTCCAACAGTTGGTGGGAATGTAAGTTGGTACAGCCACTATGGAGAACAATACGGAGTTTCCTCAAAAAGCTAAAATTAGAACTACCGCATGTCCCAGCAATCCCACCTCTGGGTATATACCTGGAGAAAACCATACTTCAAGAATGTACATGAACTCCAATGTTCATTGCAGAAGTGTTTACAACAGCCAGGACATGGAAACAGCCTAAATGTCCATCAACAGAGGAATGGGCAAAGAAGATGTGGTGTGTGTGTGTGTATATATAATATATATATATATATATAATGGAATATTACTTAGCCATAAGTCAGAGATGTGGATAGACATAGACACTGTCCTACAGAGTGAAGTAAGTCAGAAAGAGGAAAAAAATATCATAAAATATCACTTAAATGTGAAATCTAGAAAAATGGTACAATTGAACTTACTTGCAAACCAGAAATAGAGGCACATGTAGAGAACAAATGTATGGATACCAAGGGTGGGAAGGGGAAGCTGGGATGAAGTGGGAGATTTGGACTGACATATATAAGCTGAAAGTGAAAGTGGCTCAGACGGATCCGACTCTTTGCAACCCCATGGACTATACAGTCCATGGAATACTCCAGGCCAGAATACTGGAGTGGGTGGCTGTTCCCATCTCCAGCAGATCTTCCCAACCCAGGTATGGAACTGGGGTCTCCCACATTACAGGTGGATTCTTTACCAACTGAGCTATCAGGGAAGCACTACTATATATAAAATAGATGACTAATGAGAACCTGCCATATAGCACAGGAAACTCTATTCAATGCTCTTTGGTGACTTAAATAGGAACAAAATCTAAAAAGCGGGGATATATGCATATGCATAACTGATTCACATTGTTGTACAGTGGAAATGAACATAACGTTCTAAAAGCACCAATGCTTCAGTAAAAATTGAAAGAAAAGAACTAGTGTTAAAATTCTGGAAATGGTTGGGCACGATATATTTAAATTGCCCAAATGGCATAGACTGAAAGATGCCACTCTTGGAATCGGATGTCCAGTCTGAAGCAGAGAAGGCTCTAGAAGGAAAGACTGTGTGAAGGTGTTTTGAGGATATTCAGTGCAGCTGGAGAAGTGGACAATGGATAATGGGGCTAGTGTTGTATTGCAAGTAGCAGCAAAAGCAAGTAGCATGAAGTGGCAGGGTGTGCTGAAAGGAAAGAGATGGAATGTGGGCAGAGGAATCAAGGAGCAGGCATGAACTGGAAATGAGCAATCAGCCTCAGGAAATCTAAGTAAAATGGGGCTGGGCAAGAATTCATCTCTAAAAATCTGTTCCCAAGTCAGGAAAAGGATGGGAATGTATGGACCAACAAAAGACAGATCCCAGTTTTAGAGGGTCTGGAAACACAAGGCAAATTTTCAAACTGACAGACAGAAATATGTTGTCCCAGAATTTTCCTTGTATAATACACAAAAACAATTCAAAGAGGATCAGAGGCTAAAATGCAAACTAAAACTCTAAGTTCTAGAAAATAAACACAAAAAATTTCGTAAACTTAGGTCAACAAAAAATTACTAGATAAAACACAAAAATGATTCATAACAAAAGAAAAACATGAGAAGTTGGATTTCATTACAACTTTGTACTGCTCTTCAAAATACCATTCAGAAAATGAAATTGCAAGCAGCAATTCATAATATGTGTATTTGAGAAATGAACTGAATTCAGAATGACACAAAAGTCTTCCCAGGTGAAGCTAGTGGTAAAATACCTGCCTGCCAATGCAGGAGACACAAGAGACACAGGTTCAGTCCCTGGGTCTGGAAGATCCCCCGGAGGAAGGCATGGCAACCCATTCCAGTATTCTTGCCTGGAGAATCCCATGGACAGAGGAGCCTGACAGGCTACAGTCTATGAGTGTGCACATGTGTGCACACACACACACACAGACACACACACATAGACACACACATACACACTTCTTATGGGAGCCTTTCCCTTTTCCAGAGGATCTTCCCATTCCAGGGATCGAACCTGAGTCTCCCGCACTGCAATGGATTTTTTACCAGCTGAGCTACTAGGGAAGTCCCTAATAAGAAGACAAACAATGCGATAAAAAATTTACAAAACTTTAACTAAAACTTCAGAAAAGAATATATACCCATGGCCAATGAGCACATGAAAGGATATTCAAATAATTATATATCAAAGAGATGAAGTTTAAAAACAATAAACTATAACTGCATACCCGCTAGAAACAGCTGAACTTTTAAGATTATTGGGTTTGTATGTATGTATTTAGAGGGATTTAATGGCAAAACTAATTTATGGCTAATATAGAAGAATGTCCAAAAAGAGCTAAGAAATCTTTTAGAAAGAATATTTAGGGAAAACTGCCTTACTGCACATTTGTACTTACCACAAAACTACGTGATCACAATAGTATGACATTAGTACAAACAAGAAAAGTATGAGTAAAATAGACTAAAATACTCTGGAAAGGGATCCAAGTATATAAATGAAACTTAATATCCAAAAAGGAAAATTCCAAGGGGGCAGGAAAAGAATAATCTAACTATATTTAAACAAATCTTTCTAGCAAATTGACTCCATTCAACTATTAAAAAATAAAAATTAGGATTGCGTTTTCTGTACTTAAAAAAAAAAGTCCTTATTGATACATTTATGTCTTTTTGGTAGCATGAATATAGAAAAAGGTGGGGAATAACAGAATGGAAGATGTTTTTACTGATTACTTAAAGGGGTGGAACTGGAGGGAGTTGAGAGAGGAAAATTAAATTGTTACTAGTTATAACATTAGTATAATGTTACTATGCATATTTACTATATTATTAATAAAAATATGAATATACTTTTGGATTTCATTTGTTATTGTTAGCATGATTAAAATTTGAAACCTAAACTTAGAAAAGATCCAGCACTTTGTCTATTGTATCAATAAGCATATATTATTGCTTTAAGAAAAAATGAAATGTAAAGTCCAAATGTATCTGTGAAAATTCAAGCCTATATTTGCCTTTCTCCCTGGCTTTTCCCCTCCTTTCCTTCCTTCTTTCCTTTCTTTTTAAAATAAGGAAACATATTTCAGTTAATGTTTGACACCAGGGTTGTAATCAGAATGTTCTAATAATTGTTTTTGCTAATTATTTTCCTCCATAGTGAAAATATATAAAATACTCAAAGCCAACAGATCACAGCCTAGGTGAAGAAGTTTGGAATTCCAAGAGAATGGAATAAGTGACTGGTGATGGTAAACCTTCAAATGGAAGTAGGCAGCACTCTGTGATCTAGGATTCTACACTGTATGCTGGGGAATTTGCACTTGATTCTGAGCTTGATAGGGAGCTGAAAGGTTTTGAGCTGTTCAGGTACATGGTTAGACAGGTAACCCTAGGGCTTGTGTGTAGAAAGAACCTGGCGAAACAAAGTAAATCCCCTGATGTGTGGACCTGAAAATCCCTTCTCCTGGCATACTCAATTCTGCTTTAATTCCAAAATGATACAAGTGTAATTCTGAAACAGTTCCATATGCCAGCAATCTATTTCTACTATGACTCAGAGATCCCCGTAGTTTAGTGCTTTTTTGCCCAAGAGAAATTGAGTTTCTTTTGGACTGTTGAAAGCATTTATACCTTCCTAAATGGAATTATGTTACCAAAGACATAATTGATAGTACTTCCTGTCCCACACTTAAATGTTTCTCAGTTCACAAGTACAAATATTATTATAAAACATAACTCCAAAAGCTCCACAATTAAGTTCCAAATCCTTTATGTATTTGTTTATCAATCATATATGGGTAATATTGCCTCTGTCCTTTATAGAGTCCCAGCTACCAAATGGAGGCACTGATTTTTGATAAAACTATTTGAGAAGCCTCTAGAACAATTCAGACCTCTTTAGGGTCCACAGTAGAAATTTCTCTTGCAAAATTAGTGTCTGGTTTTCCTTTCTTTATAGGCATAAAATTAAAAATTACACTTTCCAGCCCTACTAATGTGAGGTGGGGCCATGTGACTGGTTATCATCAAAGGACTAAAATAAATGGAAGTGACACATGTCACTTCTGGGAAGAAACACGGGGAAGGGATGTGTGAGGTCTCCATGCTATCTTTTCTCTGCCCTCGTAACCAAGAAGGCCATGTTTTGTTTTGTTTTGTTTTTTCTGTTAGCCTGGATCCCTGAGTGACTATGAGTAACAAATCCCTCTACTCCTCTCCTTCCCCAAAGTGCATTGCATATATACTCAAGACTAAGAAATAAACATTGATATTCTAAGTTACTGATATACTAGGCTTCATTTGTTACTGCAGCATTCCTGGCTTATGCTATCTAATAGTTTCAAATACTCCTCTGAGAATCAGATGACTACTCTGTACTCTGGCCTCAACTAGATGCATATTCAAATAGTATTTTAAATAAAGAATATGACTAAGTCTCTTATTTAAGCCCCATCACAGATGGATATCAAAGAATATTTAGCTCTTTCCCAGCATACAAAGTGATTGTGTGTGCGTTTGTGTGTGTGTGTGTGTGTGTAGAAATACTTTTTATTTGTTTTATAATGGTTTAGAAGTTATCCGATTTTGGAGCTTAAAGTTGGTGAGTTGATATAGGAAAATCAGTTAAGTCAATCTTACGTTGTGCATCAAAACAAGACTCAGTCTGTTATTCAGCACACTAACTCTAGTTAAAGCAAAGGAGTAGCTTACTGCCCAGGGACAAGAAGGAAACAGCTCAGTATTTGCTAAATGGATAGGCTTTGTACACTGGAGGATGGAGTTGTAGAGGTGTCTGCTTTCCCTGGGGGACTGAAGTTGTGAACTGAAAAGAACCCTTTGCCATTCTGACTTGCTTACTTCAGAGAAAGTGTATAACTTTGTTTCTCAGAAAGAAAAAAAGAAAAAGGAATATTCTCAAGTCACGTAGAAAGACCTCAACATCCAAGGGCTCTTCTGAGAAACTGTTGGTGAAGGAAATAAAAAAGTATCAAAACCCTCCAGACATATTAAACATTGAGAGGTAGAAGTGTTTTGTTAGAATGTTTTTGATTTACCAAACTAAACCCTTCACATTTAAATCATAATGTTTGAAGTGTTCCCTAAATGAATCAGTCACTCCCATTGTGTTTTCAGGCAACTTCATGGACTAAGGCTAGTTCCTGGGTAATATGAGAAGACAGCATCTGTCTCCTGTGCTTGTCCTCATTCCAGCTTGTCTCTCCTTTTTGGCCCCCTATATCCTCATTTCCAGCTTTCCCCATCTCTGCCCTGTCTTTCCTCTGCAGCTCCTATGGCTGCTGACCATACTACCTGGTGGAGTGTAGATGAATGCTTGGTTAACCAGGGCAGGTCAGAGCTTCAGACCTTCTACTACTCTTCCCATCATCTACTGAAATACAAATACAAAGTTTAGTTTTTAGTCTTTGGAGCTAGTCTACTTGTATATGTCAGAGGTGAGAACCTCTTGATCTAAGAAAATGGTAGCTTCTTCAAATTAAAGCAACAACACAAGGACGTTGGTGGTCACTTACATTCAACTGCAAAATACAGTATGTGCATTCGGTAGTGTGTGTTGTCTGTCCCAAAGTCATTAGCATGAAAGATACAATTCACCTTGCTTG
This sequence comes from Bos indicus, assembly GCF_029378745.1. Taxonomy (NCBI): domain Eukaryota; kingdom Metazoa; phylum Chordata; class Mammalia; order Artiodactyla; family Bovidae; genus Bos; species Bos indicus. Next base: position 38,712,336 of record NC_091779.1, read on the forward strand.
CTAGCAAAGAAAATGACCAGAACAGAGGAATGTTTGTGGGGAAATGAACAAGATGGCACGAGTCACCTTTCTCATGCAGTCTCAGCCCATGCTCTGTAAACGATGGCTTTGCTTGGTTATATAATGGTTAAAATCACTTATAGCACTGCCCATGTGCATCACAAGGTACCTGCTTGGTCACAGGTTGTGTGGTTTGGTTTATACCTGTATGAGCTTTGCCCTGAAAGCCCTGGTTGCTGCTGCTTTGGGGCTGTAGTAGAAAGGCCTCATGGTTACGTTAGATGAGGTTATGTTATGACTCTGTTTTAGCTGTGTTAGGTTATGTTATGGCTGCGATGCCAGCCAGAAAAGAGGCTGTGTTATGGCTGCCGTGCCAGCCAGGAGAGAATAAACTACATCTGTAGTTTCTATGGCTCCTAGAGTCTCCTTCCAGCCTCTTAGTTCGCACCTTGCCTATCCTGGGCTCAGCAAACTGTGCAAACAGCAAGACAACTGGCGTCATGAACAGGATCAGCAATATAAATGTTTTTTGGAGAAATGAAGAGGTGAAATGAAAACATTTAGTTTACATGTGAGACCGCTCAGAGCAGGTAACACGATTGTCTTCAGAAGAGCTGACATGTAAAAAATGAAACAGTTCTGTTTTCTGAATCTGTCTGCAATGCAGGAGACTGTGGTTTGATTCCTAGGTCAGGAAGATCCCCTGGAGAAGAGATAGGCTACCCACACCAGTATTCTTGAGTTTCCCTGGTGGCTCAGACTGTAAAGAATCAACCTGCAATGTGGGAGACCTGGGTTTGATCTCTCATGGCAACCCACTCCAGTATTTCTGCCTGGAGAATCCCCATGGACAGGGGAGCCTGGCAGGCTGTAGTCCATGGGGTCACAGAGTCAGACACGACTCAGCGACTAAGCACAAAAGGTAGAACTAGAGACACCAGTGGAAAGTATGTGTGAAGACAGGGAGGTTTAGATCAATACAAGGATAATTTTTGTTGTTGCAAAAGTTAGCATCAGATTTCAATAAAGATTATAAATAACTTTAAACTTACAGTGGGAAAGTAATAAAAATCATTGCATAAAACTGTAAAGTAGTACATCAAAAAGAAATAACAAATAAGGAACCATAAGAACAATATCTAGCACTTATTTTTTGTGTTGCCATTTGTCCAGCACAAATGATAGAGACTCATTTATAATAATTCCAACAAACCCCCCAAATCCCAAGTAATAGATTCTATTATCTTCATGGTCTTCGTCGAAGTAAAGAAAGGTTAAGATAAACTTCCACAGTTACCCAGTAGTTACAGAAACTTGGATTTTGAAGCAAAACAGTCTAGCCGCAGAGTCCATATTTTTACCTACATTGTAGTCAAGAGAAAGAAATAAACTGAAATTTATGGGAGAAAACAAAAGGAAAGATGGTAGGAACAAGGTGATTGGTCTACAAAGTTGAAGTAATAAGATAAAATACAAATGTCAGCAAATAAACATAAACAGAGGGTCATAACTACTCAGATCTATAGGACTCAGTTGATAAAGTGTCCTGGTAAAGATATTTAAAATATTTCTCATTCAAAAAATAAAAGATTGAATTGAAAGAGAAAGAATAGAAACAAGTAAAACATGCTTGTTCCTTAGATCTGCAAAGTGAAGAGGAAACAAAGCACACTGAGGTAAGAATAAAAGAACATAACTGCAAATTGTCTGGCCAGGAAAAATAAAAAAGATCTGAATGGTGCATATTAGAGAGGCAAAAAGATGCATGTCTAGACATCAGCTGGCAGACTTTCTCTGCTAAAAGACAATGGACCAACAGATTCTTGACTTGCTAAATACACAGAGGTAGACGAAATAGTGAGATTAAGGTTTACTCTAGTTCTAATTTTGGTCAAGGAAAACTTACAGAGGATATGGAAGTGGAAGGATCCTTGCAAGAAAGTGGATTTGTAGTATCAAAGGAAGTTAACACTAGGTATCATCAGCTATTGCCTAGGCTTCAGGAAAAGGAGATTCAGAGTTGACCTTGATAATAACACAAAGTATTGCTTTTACCACTTACCTCATAATGCTACAATCTTAGAATATTTTACACCTACTTACCAACTTTCATGTTATTATTTTCATGCATTTTAGTGCAATAAATTTTTTAACTCCATGGCATAATATCATATAGTCTATCCCTGACTTACAATGGTTCTACTTATGATTTTTTGACTTTATAACCATCCAAAAGCAATGCACATTCAGAAGAAATCATACTTCAAATTCTAAATTTTGGTCTTTTTCTGAACTAGCAACATGCTTCATGATATTCTTGTGATGCTGGGAGGTGAATCTTAGCTCCCAGTCAGCCACATGATTCAGGAGAGCAAATAATTAATACACATACAACCATTCTGTACACATACAGTCTTTCTGTTTCTCACTTTCAGTATTCAATGAACTCCATGAGCTATTCAGTACTTTATTATAAACTAGGCTTTGTGTTAGATAATTTTGTCCAACTATAAGCTAATGCAAGTGTTCTGAGTATATTTAAGGTAGGCTAGGCTAAGCTGTGATGTTCAATGGGTATATTAAGTGCATTTTCAACTTATTCTATTTTCAGCTTATGATGAGTTTACAGGAACATATCCTCATTTTAAATCAAGATCTGTATTGCTTTATATGATTAATTTCCTTGATATTTATGTATATATTTATTCTTCCTCATGCTCTTTCTTCCTACTGACATTTCTGTTTTCATCTAGGCTCATTCCCCTCTGCCTATAGAATGACTTTTATTGTTTTTGTTTGTTTAGACAGTCTATAGATGACAGAATAACTCAGAAGTCATTACCAGGATGTTTTCCTTGGGTATAGAAATCAAATTTGGCAGTTTTCTTTCAGCACTTTAAATATGTGATTCAACTCTCTTCTGTCTTTTTATCACTCCTAGTGGGAAGTCAGCTGGCAATGTGGGTGCTTTGAAGGTTAAGTGTCTCTTCTTTTCTGTCACCTTTAAGATTTTCTCTGGGTCTTCGATTTTCAGCCAGTTTGACTATGATGTGCCTAGTATGATTTTTCAAATTTTTACTGCCTGGGGTTCTCTAAGCTTCTTGAGTCTCTGGTTTGAGATTTTTCCATCAATTATGGGAAATTATTTACCATTGTCTGCTTAAAAATTGCTTCTGTCTCAGTCTATATCATTTTTCCTTTTCTGAATCCAATTACACAACATTCTTCCCTGGCTTTCCTGGTGGCTCAGACAGTAAAGCATCTGCCTGCAATGTGGGAGACCCAGGTTCGAACCCTGGGTTGGAAAGATTCCCTGGAGAAGGAAATGGCAACCCACTCCAGTACCCTTGCCTGGAAAATCCCATGAACAGAGGAGCCTGGTAAGCTACAATCCATGGGGTCGCAAAGAGTCAGACACGACTGAGCGACTTCACTTTTCTATACAACATTAGAATTTTATTATCATGTTGTACCCAATTATTGGATTTCCCTGGTGGCTCAGATGGTTAGGAATCCATCTGCAATGAAGGGGACTCAGGTTTGATCCTTGAGTAGGGAAGAGCCAGGGGAGAAGGAAATGGCATTCCATTCCTCCATTCCAGTATTTTTGCCTGGAGAATTCCATGGACATAGGAGCCTGGTGGGCTACAGTTCATGGGTTGCAAAGATTATTACATTTTTGCTCATCTTTCTTCTTCATAATCTTTCTCTCTGTGTACTTCACTGCATATTTTCTATTTATCTACTATCCAGCTTAGCAGTCTTCCAGTGTATCCCACCTATTATCAAATGCATTCACTAAATTCTTAATGAAAATATTGTATTTTTTAGTTCTAGTGTTAGGGGAAGCATACTGATTGAAACTGTCCACCCTGGCCAGGCACCATAGTAAGCATTTTCATGAGTTGTTTTACCACAGGAGGTCCTGCTAAGGAACACAGAACTAATAAGCTACCACCAACTGGAAGAATTCAGGAAAGGTCAAAAGGAGACACCACATGTCCGACCACTTCCCAGAATCCTCCTCTCTGGCATCCATCTTGGTTGAACAAGGCTGCACCACCAGGAAGGACTCTGAGTCAGAATGATTGGCTAAGGACAACCCAGATATTAATCCCATCACCGTAAAACCTGAGACTGCAAGCCATGTGGCAGAGCAGTTCTCCTGGCTTCCCTTCCCTACTGCTCTCCACCTGGGTGCCCTTTCCCCATAAAATCTCTTGCTCTGTGCATGTGTCTCCTCAGACAATTCATTTCCGAGTGTTAGACAAGAGCCCAGTTTTGGGCCCTGGAAGGGGTCCCCCTTCCTGCAACACTAGGATGTGCATTGGTTCTTTCATAGATTTCAATTCTGTGAAATCTTTTATCTTTTCATGTATTTTCTTCATCCTTTTCTCTGTTTTATTAACATATTAATCATGGTTATTTTCAAGGTCATGTCTGCTAACCACAAATTCTGAATCACTTTTGGGTAGGTTCCCATTGTCTATTTTTTTTTTTTTTTCTATTGGCTATTAACCAAATGTTTTTGCCTTATCTCATGTCAAGTATTTCAAATTTATTGAGTACAAAAGAACTATAGTTTCCAGATGATATTATCTTCCCACAGATGGGGTTTAACCTTTCCTCTGGTAGGGTGATATCATATATCACCCTAATCCATCAGGGATTAAGCTGGGTCAGGCCTGGGTCACAGATTTGGTAAGCTTCAGTCTTATTCAGGTTCATCACTGTTCCTAAGACACTGGTACTAGCCTCCAGGACTTCCACGGACAGTCTGGTGGTCTTTAACTCTTTCACCTTGAAATTCTGCAGGTGACTTAGTTCAAGCATCCTTTCACAGGGGTCATTGTTTCATGAGATTGTGGAAGATTTCATTCTGTTTTCCAGGGGCTTTGGGTTAGCTTCCCAAGTAGTTTTAAATTAAATATATATAAATATATAAATATAAATAAAATTAAATATATATCTGTGTAGGTAAACACCATATGTTTGAGACCTTTCATTTTTCCAGTATTGTCCTAGTAACAGCAAGTGAGTTATAAAAGTTTTGTTACCTTCTTTTCTACCTCAGTGGCCCTCTAGCTGAACCAAACCCTAATATTCAGGCTTACCCCATGCCCAGAAAGAGAAAATACTTGCAGTAAAAATACTCTGCTGATCCTCAGATCATAACTGAGTGGTCTGTTTTAAGCCAATAACCACCTTTTCCTTTGACTTCATTATACTGTAAATATCTGGATTTCCTCCCAACCCTCTGGCTGTTCTGATTTTTCTACTTGTAGTCCTTTTTTCTGATCTATTTTTAAATGTTTGTGTTCATCTGTGTTTGATATTCATATGTCTAGTACTCAGCACAAACATTTTACCTCCAGGCTTTAGTATATGTCCATCTGACTAGAGCAATGATTTATATTTTTTAAAGTGGAAGAAAGATAAAAACCCATCAGTGAGTATAAAGGAGTGGCATAACCCTGTGTTAAGAATAGAAACAGGAAGGCTGACATCCAAACTATACCAGCCCTTTTTAAGAAGGGGAAAAAGAACAAAGAGAATAAAATCAGCACCTGGGGTGGATCAGTAGCATGTTATGAGATTCTGAATGGCAGAGGGTGGGGAACCTATAAGCTAATTGTACTTTTTTTCTACCTTCTTTAGTGATCTTCAATCAGTTAATGGTAGAATAATTATAATCAACAAGGACTGGAAGTTTCAGATAAGAGTTTAAAGGGGTGCATGTTCTGTGTACAAATTAAAAAAAAATCTGTTAAATGGAGCTTCAAAGTATATATTGGAAAAATGCTTAATTTTGCTTATTTCAGAATATTCCAAAACTGTTGATTAAAAAGATATCTTTTTCTGATGTCTATTCCCTTGTCAAGTATAGATATATAGCATAAATACCTTCAAGATACAGTTAAACAGGTAAATATTCACTGCTGAGTTTTGGTATCTGGAATAACAATGCACTGTATTAATATCAAATATTCCCTAAACATTTATCAGCCAAGGGAAGGGGCAATGCCCCAGAGTTATACTCATTACAAGAAAAAATCTAGCCTAAGACCAAGATTAAACATGGATAACCCAGAAAAGAATAAAAAGCAATACATGGATAACTGGTCTTTGAGTATGCAGTTAATAAAATTTAAGAGCATAGATCTCACAAATTATTAATTACAATAACCAGCATTTAATAAGGAGCTACTATGTGCTCCTTAACAGCCTTAGAAGGTAAGTATCATTTCAACTGTTTCAGAGAAGAAACTAAGGCTTAGAGATTACAGTATAAGATCAAGGTCTAGAATCCAGGCTGCTGGAGTTAGAATCCTGAATATACCACTGGTCGGCTCTACAAACTTGGGCAAGTTACTTAAACTCCCTGATTCATTTTCCTGCATGAAAAATGGAGATAATGATGGGAATGTATTTCAGGGTAAAGTAGCTGGCGCATAGTCAGTGCCTGTATGTCATGACATTGAGCAAATCACTCAGTAATAGCTTGCCTGAGGTCACACAACTAAGAAGTGGCAGATCCTGGATTTCTGTTCAGACTCCAAAGCTTGTATCTTAACTAAAATGCCCCAATGATTATCCCAAATCAGATTGTAGTCTTCCTGCTACATTTAGCTAACAATTAGTATGCATTTTATCTTGTTTCACAAAACTCCCTAAAATGGTATCAACTGTTCTCATTGCTGATTGCTTATTGAGTGCTTATGGCACAGAACCAGATACTTAACAAAGATCTGACAAGGCCCAGAAGAGAAGTGTGTGTGTTTATTGAGGATGAGTGGACAATCATGAACTCACAATCCCACAGGGATGAGATTTTATAAGGAAAGATATATTTAGAGGTGAGTCAATTGCCAATAAACAATTTGCTTCAAAGAAGAAAAAAAAAAAAGAGAGAAAAGGGCCACAAACTAAGAAATACAGCCTTTTTCTGTCTGCTTTCTCATTTATGCTGTCATCTATGATCTTGCTCTTCAGAGCAGCTGACGTTTGTAAAATGATGCTGTTTATTTTTCTTTAAGCAGAAAATAAGAAAAATGTTACCACTATTGATTTAGCTGTGCTTTTGTTCCCCATGCAACATCACACCTGTGCCCAAACAGGGGTGTGTACTTTTACAGCATTTCCTGGAGTTATTTTTAAATTGGCCTTTCTTGTTCCAGAGCAAGTTGGCAGCAAACCCATGGTGGCATCAGGAAAAACAAAATTTCATAACTCAGTGTTGTCAGGTAACATTGACTAAATTCATAAATCACATTATGAAGAAACCTTGGACCTAAACGCTGCTATAAGCCAGTCTGCATTTATAAGCATCAAAGACCGCAACTCTGGAGACCTGTCATTGTAATCAAGATAAGACAACGGAACATGGTTCCTGGGCTGGGTTGCCTTCAGTTCCAAGCAGGAAGCACTGGAAATACCCTCCACGTTGACCTTGTAACATCTCATCTCAGAGTCTTATACTGGCTTCCCTGTCTACTGACTCAGATGTAAATACTTTAGTCTTATTTGGAAAATTCTAGAAACTATAACCCCAAACTTATCTCCCACTACTTCATCTCATGAACCCTGTACTTGATATGCAAACTGAGCAACTTGTCGCTTTCCAAACAAGCTGCACATTTTCTTTTAAGCTGGTTTACACATATTCACTGGACACTGCTATGGACACTGTGTTGGGTGATAGAGCCGTAACAAACCTGCACTCTGTAGAGTCTGGAAGAAAAGCCTGACTTTCATTACAAGTGTTTCAAGTTCTATGAAGAACAACAGGGCAGTCTAGGAGTTTATAACATAGAGAAGCAGTCTGGTATGAGTATCAGGAAAGGTGTTTCAGTTCAGTTTAGTCACTCAGTCATGTCTGATTCTTTGTGATCCCATGAATTGCAGCATGCCAGGCCTCCCTGTCCATCACCAACTCCTGGAGTTCACTCAAACTCACTTCCATCGAGTTGCTGATGGCATCCAGCCATCTCATCCTCTGTCATCCCCTTCTCCTCCTGCCCCCAATCCCTCCCAGCATCAGAGTCTTTTCCAATGAGTCAACTCTTCGCATGAGGTGGCCAAAGTACTGGAGTTTCAGCTTTAGCATGTCAAGGCTGTATATTGTCACCCTGCTTATTTAACTTATATGCAGAGTACATCATGAGACACGCTGGGCTGGAAGAAGCACAAGCTGGAATCAAGATTGCCAGGAGAAATATCAATAACCTCAGATATGCAGATGACACCACCTTTATGGCAGAAAGTGAAGAGGAACTAAAAGCCTCTTGATGAAAGTGAAAGAGGAGAGTGAAAAAGTTGGCTTAAAGCTCAACATTCAGAAAACGAAGATCATGGCATCTGGTCCCATCACTTCATGGGAAATAGATGGGGAAACAGTGGAAATGGTGTCAGACTTTATTTTGGGGGGCTACGAAATCACTGCAGATGGTGATTGCAGCCATGAAATTAAAAGATGCTTACTCCTTGGAAGGAAAGTTATGACCAACCTAGATAGCATATTGAAAAGCAGAGGCATTACTTTGCCTACAAAGGTCCATCTAGTCAAGGCTATGGTTTTTCCAGTGGTCATGTATGGCTGTGAGAGTTGGACTGTGAAGAAAGCTGAGCACCAAAGAATTGATGCTTTTGAACTGTGGTGTTGGAGAAGACTCTTGAGAGTCCCTTGGACAGCAAGGAGATCCAACCAGTCCATTCTAAAGGAGATCGGTCCTGGGTGTTCTTTGGAAGGAATGGTGCTAAAGCTGAAACTCCAGTACTTTGGCCAGGAAAAAAAATAACTTTCAGTTATAAGATTAATAAATTTGACAGATCTAATGTATAGCACTATAGTGTACAGTGACTATAGTTAATAGTAACAATATAGTTAATAACAACGTATTGTGCACTTGAATTTTGGTAAGAGAGTAGATCTTAAGTGCTCTTACCACACATGCCTACATGCACACAAAGATTAAAAAGTTTGACTAGAGGTGTGATTTCACCATGTACACACGTATTAAAGCATCACATTGTACACCTTAAATATATTCAATGATGACTGGTCAATCATACCTCAGTTAAGCTGTGATAAACAAATAAATAACAAAGAATTGACATTGCTATCTATTCTAGAGGCAAGATTGTGGATGAGTTGCCCCTTCTGGTACATTCTTTTATTGTCTGTTTTCCTAATTTTCTAATTCTTCCTAGGAAACAGTGAGTTGGCTGTTGTGGTTGGCAACATAAATGATTTACAGATCTATGAGGTTATTTTAAAATTCTTCATAGCTTTTAAGTCTATATTCAGAAAATGGAAAGTAAAGCAGTGTTTTAAAACTGGTTGTGCACACTTTTCTCCTTTCAACTCCCTTCAATCTATTTCTTTGATTAACTGATTGGAAGAAATGGATCTGTTTCCAATCATTTACTACCATTTTGAAGTACAATCTTATATCTACATGGGAAATATAGAAAACCATGTTTACCTGGAATTACTCTGTCGCTATACTCCTGTTCAAAAACTTCTACTGAACAACATAAAGTAATAGGTTTTGTTGCACCCAGAATCCTTGACATCAGTTGAGCCTGTGGATGCCTTAGCAACAGTAGCTTTGTAGTCATGGTAACAACCTTGTGCTTCAGAGGCAAAACCAATGAGCTTTAAGCATCACTTCATTCTAGCTAAGCTTCTCTGACCTTATCAGGGTGGAACAAGATCTGTCTGTTCTTTAAAGCGCACGTGCCCCTCAGCAGGGAAGGAAAATTGTGCATAATGTACCTGATTTAAATACCATACTTGGATTATTCAAACAAGTGAATCTTTATTCTGGTTTGATGGCTTAAATGACAATTTGTTTTTTTCAAAAAAACTAGATTGTTGATTTCAATTACCAAGGAGCATTGCTATGAAAGTAGAGCATATAACACGTATGTTGTGAATGTTGTGATTATTAAAATTTCAGAGGAGTAAACACATCAATCCCTTCAATTACACCGATTAGAAAAGTCCAGGGGAGCTGGAAAATGATTTTCATCTGTTTTGCTGAATGTTTTCCTCTCACGCAAAATGGTAATAAGGAACAATATCATATTTCAAATTAATATGTCATGCTGAGATTGCAGTAGCAAGAAACCAATCATAAACTCAATCTACACCTGGCCTACAATATCTTTGAAAGGCTTAAGACTCCCTCTGAATACTTCTTTCCTAAAACTGGACTAATAAACTGTAGGTATAAAAGCTGTATATTCAACTAGAGTGCCAGGGCTAAGCAATCCATTCATAAAAAGTACTTATAGAATTCCTCTTTCAATTAAGCTTTCCTATGAGGGTCGGACACAACTGAGCGAGTTCACTTTCACTTTTCACTTTTATGCATTGGAGAAGGAAATGGCAACCCACTCCAGTGTTCTTGCCTGGAGAATCCCAGGGATGGGGGAGCCTGGTAGGTTAACATCTATGGAGTTGCACAGAGTCAGACACAACTGAAGCAACTTAGCAGCAGCAGCAGCAGCAGCAGCATACCCCCGTTTATGGATATATTATATATGATTGCATAACCTCATATCAAATGTGTAATAAAAAACCACATGGGTTTCCCAACTGTATTTACTTAGCTCTTCTAGTTCACCTGAACTGTTTTGCACTGCATAGCATATTTCATATCAAAAGTATAGCTCAAATATCATTTTTTTGCATTTTGAAATACATTGATCTCTTTTTTTAGGTCAATTTTTCATTCATTCTATTCTACTAGTGTTTCCATTTCAAGCCAGGATAAAGCAAAAGCTCCTCAAGGAAAATTATCCTTTATAAATTAGCTCTAGTTAGGTAAAATTTTAAGGCTTCTAAACTGTCCCAATTCACAGTAGGAACTCTACTTTATGGACTCGATTAATGTATATAAATGTCTGTTATGTGAAATGCCATTGAAGGGACAAAGATTAACAAGAAATGGTTCTTGCTCTCAAGAAAGTTGCCAACAAGTCTTGACTGAAATGGGTTATCATCTTTGGCACTGTGTAGTCATCTTAACGCAATACTTTGAAGACATGAACTCTCCTTTCCTCATTTCCAACAAAACCTAAAGGAGAACTGTAGATTTATTCTTCATTGACTTTTGTGGGTTCATGTGTTTGTTTTGCTGTTTATATTTGGCTAACTCTAAAATCTGAAACATTTAAAGCCAGCTATTGTGTTTGAGGTACATTTCATTACCAGCATTTTGCAATCATGTCTGTGCTGTGGCTGAGAATTTATTTTTATCACCAGTTTACAAAATAACATCTTAAATATTTTACTGAATTGGAAGTGTTTTTCTATCAGGAGAATCACAGCTATTTGCTTCGTGGCATCCTTTGTTCCATAGTCTGTACTGATGAAGAAGGTGGTGTTGGTAAATATCTTGGAACTGTCATAAAGCAGGCAACAGACTTTCATTTTAAATGAAACTCAGATTCGGTGAACTAAACTTAAAAGAAGTCATTGTACAAGAAATGACTTCACCCCTAAATTTTCAGCTGGTTGTATGAAAAATAAAAGTCAAATGGAGAACCTTGAATTTATTATTTAAAATGATCTGATTTACCATTGTGTCCTTTTGATAATTTATAATAATTATGAATTTCATATTATTTAATTTTATCCTCATTTGGCCATTGTGATCTTTGCCCACATCTGATAGGCAGAAAAATTTAAAGAAAGTTACTTTGCTACAGAATCACAAAAATAACATGGCTGGAATGGACATGAGCTCCAGGTAGAAAAACTCCATCATTTTGAAAATATGGAAATTGGTATCTCTGAGTTTTCAGTTTCAAATTTCAGCTTTAACTATTTCTTAACAATCCAACCAAACTGACTGGTTGACAGCAGTGTGGACTAGCAAATAAAAGTGGTCTGATTTTAGTAGGATTCTTTTGATTCATTTGCTTTAGTTTTTTTTTTTTTTTTTCTCACTCTATTTTTCTTCTTCAGTTTATTTCATTTTAGCTTCTGCCAAGTCAACGGATGGTCCAAGTAGTTTATGAAGAGCTATTAAGAGACAAAGAGACAGCCATTATCTAGTATTCTCTAGGGGTGAGATCATCTTAAATTGCACTGATTGAGATTTAAGCTAAATATGAGGAAGAAATGGAGAACAGTGATAGAGGGCTTTTTAAGAAATATTTTCAACCTTCTGAGTCTATCATTTCTTCTGCATTTAGGATTTCCTTTTTCTCTATTACTTTACATCTGGTCTCCATATACCCTCACATTTTCAATTTATTTCCTCACCTTTCTTCAGTTTCTTAACCTTCTATAAACTCACACTTCTTCTCCTCATGAATGTCTTAATGGTTGCCAAGCTGAGACATCATTTAATCTTTAGCATCTAAATAGGAGCATAAATTCATGGTCCTGTGTGTGATCGTTGGATTCTGTGTGGGAAAATGCATGTACACAGACATATACACACACGCACGCACACTACAAACACAACGATGCTATCTCTTAGGGACAAGTCTCTATAAGCCAACCGTGGTTTGGGAAAATTGCTCCTCAGTGTCTCTTTATCAGCATGCATGTATGCTAAGTCACTTCCATCATGTCCGCTCTTCGGACCCTGTGGACTGTAGCCCGCCAGCCTCCTCTGTCCATGGGGTTTTCCAGGCATGAATACTGAAGTGGGTTGCCATGCCTTTCTCCAAGAGATCTTCCTGACCCAGGGGTCGAACCCACGTCTCTTGCGTTTTCTCCTGTGTTTGTAAGCAGATCCTTTATCACTAGCATCACCTGCCTCCTTTGTTTTGATTGAGTGTCTCTCTTGAACTCAGCGACTGTGTGGCCTCAGGGCTCTGTATTCCTTTGGGATCTCCAGGGAGGTGTTTCCTCACCCACAGTGCCTCTGTCCTCAGGTTTTCAACCTCCCTCTCCCCTTTGAAAGCTTATTTTCCTCTGGATATTATGTTCTCAAGATGCCAACCTCTAAGGCCAGCTATAATCTTCTAGATTATTTTTCTAAAGGCATTAATGGAGGATAATGGCTTAATGTGCATATTAAAAAGACTCCTTAGTACTTTAACCTCACTGAGCTAGGAATTTCTAGGACTGTGGTGTGCTGGTTGGGGCTATTTTAAGAGTTCATACCTTGAACTGTATGGCCTTTAATTTCTTCAGGGGTTGGTTGCTCACTGTCAGCTGTAAGCCAGTACTGTTTGCTCAACTTAGTGGCTGATATCTGATGCTTTAGTGGAAAAACTAATAATAACAACTCTTATCCATCAAAACTCTATTATGAGCCTGACTTAGTTTACTAGGACTGCTCTAACAAAATGTAACAGCCTGAGTGGATTCAACAACAGAAGTTTCTTTTCTCACAGTCCTGGAGGCTAGAAGTTCAAGATTAAGGGGTCTGCAGGGTTGATTTCTTCTGAGGTCTCTCCCCTTTGTTTGCACATGGTAACCTTCTCACTGTGTCCTCACACGGCCTTCCCTCTAGTTGCACCCATATCTGCTTCCTAATCTCTTTTGTTTATATGGACAACAGTCATACTGGGTAAGGGTTCATCCATAGGACTTCATTTTACCTTAATTACCTCTCAAGGCAATTAATGACTTATCTCTGATGTAGGCACATTCTGCGGTTGTGGGCAGCTTGGAGTTCAACATATGAATTTTGAAAGGATATAATTAAGCCTTTAACTGAGTTTCACATTATATTAAACAATGTACATGTGCTACCTTTCATTACTAAAAATATCTAGAGAGGTTCATTTTATTTTTCAATTTTTTTTGTTGAAAAATTGAGGGTCCAAAAGGATCAGTAACTTATCCAAGGTCACATGACTACTAGGTACTAAAATTGGAAATTGAATTGAGCCTTACAGCTCCAAAGTTCATATTTTCTGCTCTTCCACTCTGCCTCTGGCTAAAATTTATAGCCAGTCAGCCTGCTCCAAAACACATTGATTGTTCTTCCTGGAATTTTTTGCTTCACAGGGGATTGACGCTTAACTGATACGTAGGCAAAAAGTCTCCTTGAAAGAATATGCTCAAAAAATAGAAAAATGGCCTATTTTCTAAAAGTCAGATTTTTTAACTTGGTAAACATTAAAGATGACTTTTATTATTTTTTTTTCCCCAAAAGCAAGGAAACTTTGGAATTTTAGGTTTTACCATAGCAACATAAATTAGCTTTTAAAAACTATCTAATGTGTGTCTAGCTTCTAACCCACCAGGGGGTGCAAGTTGAACTGGCTTGGAATCTTCAATGTTTTAGGAGGAAAGCAAGCCACAACATCCTTAAGTTTTTCTAAATCCAAACATGTTTTTCAAGGGAAACAGTTTTCTGAACATAAACAAGTCCAGGCTTCTTTGTGGTCTCCTTTTATTTCACTGGGAATGTAGACAAGATGTCTCCTTACTCATTCAAATTACTTATTTTGCCCATTTTTCTGCTACAGTATCCTGAAATGAGAGGTTTTTATAGGAAGAAATGGTCTCTGACAAGTTAGTTCTTTTATTTTTGTTTTTTGCAGCACAGACAGTTTACATGAAAAGAAATCCATAACTTAAATCAGATAGCAAGATAGTGACAGTATTCCTAAGGAAGATAATAGGAAAGTGAAATTCTTTTATGTTAGCTTCTTGTTAAGGTTTTTTTTTTTTTTTTAAACATCCTAAAGAAAGGGGAAGAAAAGAAGAGGAGGAGGGAAAAAAAAGAATAAAAATTAAATTTTGGACACTAAAGTGGTAAACTTGGAGATGGGATATTGTGGAAATTGTGATTAAAACTTTCTAGTTCTACAATTATTACAGAAAAGTTAGAGAAATATATTTCCTACTAGGTACAGTGTTTCTCTACTGTGATGTATTTATTACACTGGAATAAATGCACTGAGTGATGATGAAATATAATTCAGCAGTAGAGGAAAAAAATAGGAATTTGTTTCCTCAAATCTGATAGTTTAAAAATTAGCGATATTACCAAATTTGAATTATATTCTGTTGATAAATCCCTTGCAGAATTACAACACCTCTGGAGAGGTGTCAAAGACCACAGTTATCTTAATGTATAGCCCGGCATCTAGTACTGGAGGGCTAAACCTATAGACTCCATTTTATGTCATGATTGCTTCCCCTCAAGGTCTTTGCCATTGACCTTTTTTTTTTTTTTTTTTTTTAATAAAGCTGAACTCATTATATCCATTCTCGGTGAATATAAATACAGTGTTCAAAACCCATTTTTTTCACTGTTGTCTTGTATTTTTGTAATGTTATTTTTAAAACTTTTATTTTATATTGGTGCATAGTTAATTAACAATGTTTGTTAGTTTCAGGTATACAGCAAAGTGATTCAGTTATAAATACACATTCTTTTTCAAATCTATTCTCTTTCTGATTCTTTAGGTTATTACAGAATATTGAGCAGCATTCCCCATGTTATACAGTAGGTCCTTACTTCTAACCCTAATTAGGCACCTTGCTCTTAGATGCTCCTGATATACAAGTGACTTGATGAGATTGTGGATAGTTAATGGTAAATCTAATTTTCATGCATATAATCAGCAAAACAAGGGTTCCTGGCATCAGAACATATGAAGGACAGTTTGTACACAGGTACTCAGTACTGCGGTTTGGCATTGCAACCATACCTCTAGAAGGTGAACTTGTAGACTTGAGATCTCTCAAGGTTTATAGTGCTGAGAGGCCCTGAAGAAGGTTACTTCTGGACAAGAAAATTAAGTTTCTGCTTTACAGATTAGAAATTTAACTGACAACTAACTTGAAGGAGATCAAATTCAAAGATTATTTTATAAATTAAAACTTTTAACAAACTGACTTGCAAATTTTTGCATCTCTCATTACACCTACCACTGTGCCAGGAATGTGGGACATAGTAAAAAAAAAATTGCAAAATACAGCATTCTGCTAATAAATAGTTCATAAGCAGGATAGCAATTCACTAGTTTACAGTAAACAAGTATGCTTAACCTGTTTGCAGGGGTCACGAATTCCTTTGGGAATCTTCTGACGTGTCTTCCCAGAATATAGTATGCACATGCATCCAGCATTTGCAGACAAATTAAAGTGTCCACAGTACATTCAGAGACGATCCATGGACTCTAGTTTAAGAAATTCTGACATAAAAAAGCATAAATTACCAATGACTGGTATATTTACCAGTCTTGAGTGATATTGAGGTATTGATATTGATAAAGGAGAAAGCTGTTTGATATAGCTATCATTAGAGAATTGAGAAATGATTGTTAAATTATTTCATCCCAAGTAAGTTGCTCTGTTCAGTGAAGAAGCTTGCATGTGAACATAAGTTATTTATCTTTGCTGTCAATAGATGCCAAGTCAAAAGTCAAATGCCCAGGGCAAAGAGGATATCCTGTTTTCTCTACTTTAAGTGGTTCACTTCTGAGTATTTACAATATCAATTCTTTTAAGACTCTATCATACCTCTATATCATGGTCTATTATTCTAATTTTTTGCTATATTGCTATATAATAATTATTATTATTAATATACAAATTTATTTTTGTTTAAAATAAGCTTACCGGTATATGGGCTTATCAATTCCAAAATATTCATCCAACAAGTAATTAATTTTTATAGTAGGCACAGAAACATAGTGATGAACAAATACACACTGTTTATGGAGTTTACAGACTTGTGGATTCACCAAATAGGGACAAAGCCAGTGTTTTAGAGCTCTCAGCTTTTCAAAGTTATTGAAGAAAATTCTCCCAAATTTAACTGAATCACTTCATTGAACTCTTTCTACATATAAAGCATTGTTTATAAATAATAGGCTCAATCCTTATTCTTAAAGAATTTATAATTTTGTTATAAGATACAGTAAGCATTATGAGTCAAGGAGATTTGGTTTCAAATTCTAATTCTAAAAAGCTCTACATACTCTTTCCCTTTCCTTATCCTTTCTCATGCTCAGTTTCTTCATCTTAAGATAGGGAAAGCAAGAGTAGTGTCATGGTATTGTTATGAAATTAAAATTGGTAAAAATGTTTTAAAAGATCTTGGCACATGTGTTTAATGACAGATATTACAATTTCTAAAACACATATAATAAATTGTACACAAATAATGTCACCTGGGATGGTTTTGGTAACTGTCTCCTATACAATGTTATGAACCTACATCCATATTTGTTCAGGTACTCTGTCTACCAGATCCAAACCCTTGAGTCTATTTGTCACCTCCACTGTATAATCATAAGGGATTTGATTTAGGTCATAGCAAAATGGTCTAATGGTTTTCTCTACTGTCTTCAAATTAAGACTGAATTTTGCAAGAAGAAGCTCATGATCTGAGCCATAGTCAACTCCTAGTCTTGTTTTTTGCTGACTGTATAGAGCTTCTACAACCTTGGCTGCAATGAATATAATCAATCTGATTTCAGTATTGACCATGTGGTCAATGTGTCCATGTGTAGAGTCATCTCTTGTGTTGTTGGAAGAGGGTGTTTGCTATGACCAGTGTGTTCTCTTGGCAAAATTCTGTTAGCATTTGCCCTGCTTCATTTTGTACTCCAAGGCCAAACTTGCTGTTGTCTGGGTATTTCTTGACTTTCTACTTTTGCATTCTAATTCCCTATGGTGAAAAGGACATTGTTTTGGTGTTAGTTCTAGAATATCTTGTAGGTCTTCATAGAACTGGTCAACTATAGTTTCTTTGGCATTAGTGGCTGAAGCATAGACTTCAATTACTCTGATATTGAGTGTTTTGCCTTGGAAATGAAACAAAATCATTCTGTTCTTTTTGAGATTACACCCAAGAAGAGCATTTTGGACTCTTGTTCACTATAGGAACTACTCCATTTCTCCTAAGAGATTCTTGCCCACAGTAGTATAGATAATGGCCATCTGAATTAAATTTACCTGTTCCTGTCCATTTTAGTTAACTGATTCCCAAGATGTTGATGTTCAGTCTTTCCATCTACTGCTTGACCACATCAATTTACCTTGACTCCTGAATCTAACATTCCAGGTTCCTATGTAATATTGTTCTTTACAGCACTGGACTTTACTTTCACCACCAGACACACCCACAACTGAGCATGGCTTCTGTTTTGGCCCAGTCACTTCATTCTTTCAGGAGCTATTAGTAATTGGCCCCATGTTCTTTTCCAGTAACATATCAAGCACCTTCCAACTTGAGGGTGCTCATCTTCAAGTGTCAAATCTTTTTTGCCTTCTCATACTGTTCATGGGGGTTATCCTGGCAAAAATACTGAGTGGATTTCCAGTTCCTCCTCAGTAGACTACTTTTTGTAAGAACTGTTACCTATCCATCTTGAGTGTCCCTGCATGGCATGGATCATAGCTGCATTGAGTTTTTCAGTCCCCTTCTCCATGACAAGGCTGCGATCCAAACAAAAGAGATTAAGAAGAGGTGACAAGAATACACAGAAGAACTATATAAAAAACATCTTAATGTTCCAGATAAGCACAATGGTGTGGTAACTCACCTAGAGCTGGACATCCAAGAATGTGTCAAGTAGGGTTTAGGAAACATTACTATGAACAAAGCTAGTGGAGTTGATGGAATTCCAGTTCAGCTATTTAAAATCCTAAAAGATTATATGGTTAAAGTATTGCACTCAGTATGTCAGCAAATTTGGAAAATTCACCAGTGGCCACAGGACTGGAAAATGTCACTTTTCATTTCAGTCCCAAAGGGCAATGCCAAAGAATGTTCAAGCTACCATTTAGTTGTGCTCATTTCACATGCTAGTAAGTTCAGTTCAGCTCAGTCACTCAGTTCAGTTCATGACTCAGAGAGTCGTGCTTGACTCTTTGCAACCCTATGGACTACAGCACACCAGGCTTCCCTGACCATCACCAGCTCCCGGAGCTTGCTCAAACTCATGTCCATCGAGTCAGTGATGCCATCCAACCATCTCATCCTCTGTCATCCCCTTCTCCTCCTATCTTTAATCTTTCCCAGCATCAGGGTCTTTTCCAATGAGTCAGCTCTTTGTATCAGGTGGCCAAAGTATTGGAGCTTCAGCTTCAGCATTAGTCCTTCCAATGAATATTCAGGACTGATTTCCTTTAGGATTGACTGGTTGGATCTCCTTGCAGTCCAAGGGACTCTCAAGAGTCTTCTCCAACACCACAGTTCAAAAGCATCAATTCTTTGGCACTCAGCTTTCTTTATGGTCCAACTCTCACATCCATACATGACTACTGGAAAAACCATAGCTTTGATTAGATGGACCTTTGTCAGCAAAGTAAAATGTCTGCTTTTTAATATACTGTCTAGCTTTTTTCCCAAGGAGCTAGCATCTTTTAATTTCATGGTGGCAGTCACCATCTGCAGTGATTTTTTATCCCAAGAAAATTGTCTTTCACTGTTTCCCCATCTATCTGCCATGAAGTGATGGGACTGGATGCCTTGATCTTCGTTTTTTGAATGCTGAGTTTTAAGCCAGCTTTTTCACTCTCCTGTTTCACTATCATCATGCTAGTAAGGTTATGCTCAAAATCCTTCAAGCTAAGCTTCGATAGCACATGAATTGAGAATTTCCAGATGTACAAGTTGAATTTCAAAGAGGCAGAGGAACCAGAGATCAAACTGCCAAAATTCATTGGATTTTGGAGAAAGCAAGGGAATTTCAG
Source organism: Bos indicus (assembly GCF_029378745.1). Taxonomy (NCBI): domain Eukaryota; kingdom Metazoa; phylum Chordata; class Mammalia; order Artiodactyla; family Bovidae; genus Bos; species Bos indicus. Next base: position 38,731,969 of record NC_091779.1, read on the forward strand.
GAAACCATCTACTTCTGCTTTATTGACTATGGTAAAGCCTTTGACACAACAAACCGTGGAAAATTATTTAAGAGATGGGAATACCAGACCAACTTACTTGTCTCCTGAGAAACGTGTATGCAGGTCAAGAACAATAACAACTGGACATATAACAACAGACTGGTTCCAAATTGGGAGAGGGGTATGGCAAGGCAAATTGTCACCTTGCTGATTTAACTTCTATGCAGAGTAAATCATGCAAAATGCTGGGATGGAAGAATTTCAAGCTGGAATAAAGATTTCTGGGAGAAATATCAATGACTTCAGATATGCAGATGATACCATTCTAATGGCTGAAACTGAAGAGGAACTAAAGAGCCTCTTGATGAGAGTGAAAGAGAAGAGTGAAAAAGCTGACTTGAAATTCAACATTCAAAAAACTAATATCATGGCATCGCGTTCCATCACTTCATGGCAAATAAAAGCGGGAAAAATGGAAAAGGTGAGAGATTTTATATTCTTGGGCTCCAAAATCACTGCAGATGATGACTGCAGCCATGAAATTAAAAGATGCTTGCTCCTTGGGAAAAAAGCTGTGACAAATTTAGACAGCATATTAAAGATCAGAGGCATCACTTTGCTGACAAAAGGCTGTGTAATCAAAGCTATGGTTTTTCCAGTAGTCATGTGTGGATGTGAGAGTTGGACCATAAATAAGACTGACTGCCAAAAAATTGATGCTTTCAAATCGTGGTGCTGGAAAAGACTCTTGAGAGTTCCTTGGACTGCAAAGATATCAAACTAGTCACTCCTAAAGGAAATCAGTCCTGAATATTCATTGGAAGGATGGATGCGAAAACTGAAGCTCCAATAGTTTGGCCACCTGATGTGAAGAGCTGACTCAGTGGAAAAGACCCAGATGCTGGGAAAGATAGAAGGCAAAAGGAGAAGGGGGCAGCAGAGAATGAGATGGTTAGAAAACATCACTGACTCAATAGTGACTGAGTGATTTGCTCCATGAATTTGAGCAAACTCCAGGAAATAGTGGTGCACAAAAGAGCCAAGATGTTGTAATCCATGGGGTTGTAAAGAGTTGGACATGACTTAGGCACTGAGCAACAACAATGTCACATATTGCAGACAATGACAAAATATCAGATGATTAGTATATGTGAGAAGAGATTTTGTGGAGGAAGATAATGATTGGTTGAGATATTCAGAAGCTTCAGGGCAAATGCAACCTCAATTCTACCTTAAAATCTGAGTAGTAGGATTTGGTAGAGAGGAGAGACCATACCAGATAAGATTGTGATATGAGCAGTGACTATAAAGACTGTATATATATGTTTTGCTGAGTGACAGTGAATAGATTAATCTGCTTTATTCAGAGGATCCATGTAAAGTAACAATAGAAGAGAATGTTGGAGAGGTAGAGCTGGGAAAAATGGGAAGATCTTGAATCTTCCTGAAAGAGCAAGGGATGGAAAGGCATTTCAGAGGAAAATGACACATTGTAGGAAGATTCATCACATCATTGTAGTGTAGGGTATAAATTTTACTTGCACAGAGGGATTTAAGAAGTGGAGAAGCAAGGATACTATCTGAGGTTATCGCAAAAAACAAATTGATATTGATATGATCTGTTTGGATACTGGCAGTTAGAATGGTATGGAATAAACAGGCTGGAAACATTAAAAAAAAAAAAAGGATTGAAAAATGTTTATTGGTTCATGGTAAAGAGAAGTTACCTGAAGGTGATGGATTCAGTGAAGACATATTAGAAGCATAGTAGTGAACCTGGGTGTCTTAGGAAAGAGGACACAATGTATAAGGGAAGTTGGGAAGTAGGCTTCTTCAGGCAGGCAGAAATGGGGAGGAAATCATATTAAGCTCTATACAGTTTACCTCTTGAAGGTAAGAACCATGTCTCATTCATCTTGGAATCCTCAACACTTAGCACAGTATCAGGAAGATGATGGGTTCAAACCGTGTGTGAGGAACAAATGAATGATATGTCATGGTTCACTTTGAACTTGAGTAGTGTAAGTGTAAAACTAGGATAAGTTCAAAGCTAGAAATAGAAATGTGAATGGCTAGAGTATAAGAAGGGACACATTCTGAGAAAGAGAGGCAGATGGTGTTTTGATCCCTGGTTGGGGACGGGCAGATGCCTACCTTTTCCGTAGCTTACCATTTCCATGCAGTGAGCCAACTTTCACTGTGAGCCTCTACAACCCTTTGCTTGAGGACTTTCTTTGCCCACCAGAGCTCCCTCGACCTTGTAGGCAAACAAGAAGCACTAAAGAATTAGCAGCCTGGGGAACAGCCCTTAAATAATGTTGGTAGGGAGCTGATGGGTAAATATCCTAGGTCCTTCAAGCAGGATTATTTTCTGGTATATGTGCTGTACTCCCTCTCATTTATAATCCAGATGCAGTTGACCATGGTGCTAATTTGTTTGATGGCTCACCTTTTTGGGGGAGGGGGGCTCCTCCCCTTCCTCTATCACTTCCTACTCGTGCCCTGGCCTGTTGATTTTTCCTAATAATTCCTTGCAAATATCCTTTTTTCGGAGTCTGCCTCTCAGAAATTGCTTGAAGTCAATAAGAGGGACACAGATCAGCAAGAGAAGTGGACCAGGCAAATCCAACTTTAGTGGGAAGCACCAGTGGGTCAGGACATGCCTAAAGGGCATAATAAATGGGATGCCACATACAGTCAAGACAATCCAGTTTGGACCTGCATCCTTTGGAGAAGTGAGGCATGAATATATTCTGGATACCAAGGGCCAAGCAGAGGCTAGAATCCAGTGTGTGTCAGTTTGATGGAGAGGTTAACCAGTCACATGTAAAGTCCAATTAAATGAATAAGGTTGGTGATCCAAAGAACATATCAAAAAGCAAACTGGAAGATGTGAAAATGAACTAATTTCAAATCAGGCAAAGGACTTTAAGAAAGGGAAGGGTTTATACTGCTAAATACTAAAAACTACACAAGCAAGTGAAAGGTCCTAGAACCCAGCAGAAAGGAGAGGTTTGACTGGGTAATGGATGAAGAGTTAAAGCAATAGACAAATCTGTTTGCTTTGTTCTGTCATTTTAGGTCCCTGTCATCCACATACTTTCAGTATGTATTGTCTGACTGCAAGTAGGCAGGTATCTGCTATGGGCTATACACTTTCTTATTCTTTCAATATTTGTTCCCTTCTCCCTTGGCCTCAAGATGATGTCACTGGAATCTGCCCAGTGCAGTCCCTGTTGGTCTTTCAAGGCATTTGTGCTCTTTAGGGCATCGTGACATTGGTAAGCAAGAGAATCAGGTCACAAAAGCCTGATCCAGTGACTGTATCGGTCACTGCTTTCTGCCTGCAGCACTGCTGTTCACCTCTCTCTATTGAGCAATTTTTTTTTGGAATATTCATTTTTATTTTATTTTGTTATTTTATTTTATTTTTTAACTTTACAATATTGTATTGGTTTTGCCATATATCAACTATTGAGCAAATTGATGAGAGCCCTTACCACCAGATCTTGTTTTCATCTTCAGAGTTGAGCCCTGCATGTTGAATAGTCCTCTTTGGAGGTCACCATTCAGATAGTGCAGGCTCTTCTGGATAGTGTGGAAGAAGATAGAGTTGAAAGCAGCACCAGGAAATGGCCTAAATTGTGTTGTCACTGCTATCGCTGCTGCTGACACCACAGTAGCCCCTCTTCTCTGAGGCAGTTGCTCATTCATCCTATGATCCAGGTTTCCGGCCCCTTGCTGACATTTACAACATTACAGAGAAACAATGACTGAAGGAGCAGTGCAGATGTCATCTGGCTAAATGAAGCTGCTGGTTTTAAAATGTCAAGGCTTTGCCTCTTCATAGTTCACTTTCCTCCTTCAAAATATTCTACACTCAAGGCCCCTGGGAAATGGCAAAATTTCTTATTTCAACCCCAGGGCATGTGAACCTTATTGGTTCGGTTCAGTTCAGTTCAGTCACTCAGTCGTGTCTGACTCTTTGTGACCCCATGAATCACAGCACGCCAGGCCCCCCTGTCCATCACCATCTCCCAGAGTTCACTCAGACTCACGTCCATCGAGTTGGTGATGCCATCCAGCCATCTCATCCTCTGTTGTCCCCTTCTCCTCCTGCCCCCAATCCCTCCCAGCATCAGAGTCTTGTCCAATGAGTCAACTCTTCTCACGAGGTGGCCAAAGTACTGGAGTTTCAGCTTTAGCATCATTCCTTCCAAAGAAACCCCAGGGCTGATCTCCAGAATGGACTGGTTGGATCTCCTTGCAGTCCAAGGGACTCTCAAGAGTCTTCTCCAACACCACAGTTCAAAAGCATCAATTATTCAGTGCTCAGCTTTCTTTACAGTCCAACTCTTGCATCCATACATGACTACTGGAAAAACCAAAGCCTTGACTAGACAGACCTTTGTTGGCAAAGTAATGTCTCTGCTTTTGAATATGTTATCTAGGTTGGTCATAACTTTCCTTCCAAGGAGTAAGTGTCTTTTAATTTCATGGCTGCAATCACCATCTGCAGTGATTTTGGAGCCCCAAAAAATAAAGTCTGACACTGTTTCCACTGTTTCCCCATCTATTTCCCATGAAGTGATGGGACCAGATGCCATGATCTTCGTTTTCTGAATGTTGAGCTTTAAGCCAATTTTTTCACTCTCCTCTTTCACTTTCATTAAGAGGCTTTTTAGTTCCTCTTCACTTTCTGCCATCAGGGTGGTGTCATCTGCATATCTGAGGTTATTGATATTTCTCCCGGCAATCTTGATTCCAGCTTGTGCTTCTTCCAGCCCAGCGTTTCTCATGATGTACTCTGCATATAAGTTAAATAAGCAGGGTGACAATATACAGCCTTGACGTACTCCTTTTCCTATTTGGAACCAGTCTGTTGTTCCATGTCCAGTTCTAACTGTTGCTTCCTGATCTGCATATAGGTTTCTCAAGAGGCAGGTCAGGTGGTCTGGTATTCCCATCTCTTTCAGAATTTTCCACAGTTTATTGTGATCCACACAGTCAAAGGCTTTGGCATAGTCAATAAGGCAGAAATAGATGTTTTTCTGGAATTCTCTTGCTTTTTCGATGATCCAGCGGATGTTGACAATTTGATCTCTGGTTCCTCTGCCTCTTCTAAAACCAGCTTGAACATCTGGAAGTTCACAGTTCACATATTGCTGAAGCCTGGCTTGGAGAATTTTGAGCATTACTTTACTAGCATGTGAGATGAGTGCAACTGTGCGATAGTTTGAGCATCCTCGCTAAGGTGAGTCTAAAGAGCCTTGAACAGTTTCCTGTTGTTTATTGTAAAAGTCAAAATCATTATCAACCGCATAGGAAAAAATGTGGCTAGAAAGGAACTAAATTTGAAGTTTAGGTATTCCTGGCTTGTTTGAAAACCATCAGACCCAAGCACACAGCATTCAGTGACAACATTGTAATGAGGTCTCTGTGGGTTAAACTAATCAGCTGAAAGATTATATAAAAACATCTGTTAGAGAGTTGACTGCCCAGCTAAATTTAGAAAGATTCTAGAGTTGTCTTTCTGCCTACAACACTTAGACTGAAAAAGAAGGTGCTGACTCCAAAATACTCAACCTGACAGTGCACATTTTTATGCCAAATATTTTTTGATAAGATCACTTATAATGAAAAAGGTAAGCAAGAATCCAGCCAAAGAAGTAGCTCTTGTAAAGTTAGTGTTAGCCTTCTTCATGTTAAGTGTGTTCACGTGTTTATGTGTGGGCTAAGGATGTGCAGTGTGAAATACAGTTATGCTTACCAATTATGTTATCTTATGGCAACCACTGACTTGAACCTGAAATATTCTAATGTAACTGTAAAACATGTTAATCTGCTAATTTCTTATTTTATAAAAGATTTAATTGCAGGTATCCTTTTCCTGTTTCACTTACTACAAAGGCATCATAGAAATTGCCCCTATCATTTAAAGAAGGCCAGAAGAAGCTGGATGGATTAGGGGGAGACAGAGAGAAAGATAATGTGGATATCTTAAAATCTTTAATATCCTTGAAGTTGAAATTCTATGTGAACTCATAACAAAGCCATTATATTTTACAATACTTATGGGAAATTTGTTAATTTACTGTGAAAATATATTTGCACATACAGCTTCACAGAACTATAAAATAGTTGGTGCTTGATTCTTTTAAGAATATTGTGGATGCACTCCATACTTTCAGAAAGAGTTCTTCATAATATTCAAGTCAGGATTAAAATCAAGTAAGGAGATCAAATTGCCAACATTCGCTGGATCATCAAAAAAGCAAAAGAGTCCCAGAAAAGCATCTATTTCTGCTTTATTGACTATGTCAAAGCCATTGACTGTGTGGATCACAATAAACTGTAGAAAATTCTGAGGGATGGTAATACCAGACCACCTGACCTGCCTCTTGAGAAATCTGTATGCAGGTTAGGAAACAAGAATTAAACCTGGACATGGAACAACAGACTGGTTCCAAATTGGGAAAGGAGTATGTCAAGGCTGTATATTGTCACCCTGCTTATTTAACTTATACACAGAGTACATCATGAGAAATGCTGGGTTGGAAGAAGCACAAGCTGGAATCAAAATTGCCGGGAGAAATATCAATAACCTCAGATATGCAGATGACACCACCCTTATGGCAGTAAATGAAGAACTAAAGAGCCTCTTGATGAAAGTGAAAGAGAGAGTGAAAATTTTGGCTTAAAACCTCGAATAGCCAAAGCTATCTTGAGAAAGAAGAATGGAACTGGAGGAATCAACCTACCTGACTTCAGGCTCTACTACAAAGCCAAAGTTATCAAGACAGTATGGTACTGGCACAAAGACAGAAATATAAATCAATGGAACAAAATAGAAAGCCCAGAGATAAACCCACGCATATATGGACACCTTATCTTTGACAAAGGAGGCAAGAATATACAATGGATTAAAGATAATCTCTTTAACACGTGGTGCTGGGAAAACTGGTCAACCACTTGTAAAAGAATGAAACTAGAGCACTTTCTAACACCATACACAAAAATAAACTCAAAATGGATTAAAGATCTAAACATAAGACCAGAAACTATAAAACTCCTAGAGGAGAACATAGGCAAAACACTCTCTGACATACATCACAGCAGGATCCTCTATGACCCACCTCCCAGAATATTGGAAATAAAAGCAAAAATAAGCAAATGGGACCTAATTAAAATTAAAAGCTTCTGCACAACAAAGGAAACTATAAACAAGGTGAAAAGACAGCCTTCAGAATGGGAGAAAATAATAGCAAATGAAGCAACTGACAAACAACTAATCTCAAAAATATACAAGCAACTCCTACAGCTCAATTCCAGAAAAATAAATGATCCAATAAAAAAAAAATGGGCCAAAGAACTAAATAGACATTTCTCCAAAGAAGACATACAGATGGCTAACAAACACATGAAAAGATGCTCAACATCACTCATTATCAGAGAAATGCAAATCAAAACCACTATGAGGTACCATTTCACGCCAGTCAGAATGGCTGCATTCCAAAAGTCTACAAGCAATAAATGCTGGAGATGGTATGGAGAAAAGGGAACCCTCTTACACTATTGGTGGGAATGCAAACTAGTACAGACACTATGGAGAACAGTGTGGAGATTCCTTAAAAAACTGGAAATAGAACTGCCTTATGATCCAGCAATCCCACTGCTGGGCATACACACTGAGGAAACCAGAATTGAAAGAGACACGTGTACCCCAATGTTCATCGCAGCATTGTTTATAATAGCCAGGACATGGAAGCAACGTAGATGTCCATCAGCAGTTGAATGGATAAGAAAGCAGTGGTACATATACACAATGGAGTATTACTCAGCCATTAAAAAGAATACATTTGAATCAGTTCTAATGAGGTGGATGAAACTGGAACCTATTATACAGAGTGAAGTAAGCCAGAAAGAAAAACACCAATACAGTATACTAACGCATATATATGGAATTTAGAAAGATGGTAACAATAACCATATATACAAGACAGCAAAAGAGACACTGATGTATAGAACAGTCTTTTGGACTCTGTGGGAGAGGGAGAGGGTGGGATGATTTGGGAGAATGGCATTGAAATAGTATAATATCCTATATGGAACGAGTCGCCAGACCAGGTTCGATGCACAATACTGGATGCTTGGGGCTGGTGCACTGGGATGACCCAGAGGGATGGTATGGGGATGGAGGAGGGAGGAGGGTTCAGGATGGGGAACACATGTATACCTGTGGCGGATTCATTTCGATATTTGGCAAAACCAATACAATATTGTAAAGTTTAAAAATAAAATAAAATTTTAAAATAAATTAAAAAAAAAAAGAAAACTAAGATCATGCCTTCTGTTCAATCATTTCATGGCAAATAGATGGGGAAACAGTGGATATAGTGGCTGACTTTATTTTTGGGGGCTCCAAAATCACTGAAGATGGTGACTGCAGCCATGGAATTAAAAGATGCTTACTCCTTGGCAGGAAAGCTATGACCAACCTAGACAGCATATTAAAAAGCAGAGACTACTTTCCCAACAAAGTAGTCAAAGCTATGGTTTTTCCCATAGTCATGTATGGATGCAAGAGTTGGACTATAAAGCTGAGTGCAGAAGAATTGATGCTTTCGAACTGTGGTATTGGAGAATACTTTTGAGAGTCCCTTGGACCGCAAGGAGATCCAACCAGTTCATCCTAAAGGAGATCAGTCCTGGGTGTACATTGGAAGGACTGATGTTGAAGCTGAAACTTCAATACTTTGGCCACCTGATACGCAGAACTGAACCATTGGAAAAAATCCTCATTCTGGGAAAGCTTGAAGGCAGGAGGAGAAGGGGATGATATGGTTGGATGGCATCACCGACTCAATGGACATGAGTTTGAGTAAACCATGGGAGTTGGTGATGGACAGGGAGGCCTGGTGGCTTCAGTCCATGGGGTCGCAAAGAGTCAGACACAACTGAGCAACTGAACTGAACTGAAGGTAGGTAAGCTACCAGTTTTTAATTCAATGTTCTTAAGAGAATTACCTAACAATAAACTCAATGTTCAGAGAAGGCAATGGCACCCCATTCCAGTACTCTTGCCTGGCAAATCCCATGGACGGAGGAGCCTGGTGGGCTGCAGTTCATGGGGTCACTAAGAGTCGGACACGACTGAGCGACTTCCCTTTCACTTTTCACTTTTCACTTTTATGCATTGGAGAAGGAAATGGCAAACCACTCCAGTGTTTTTTTCCTGGAGAATCCCAGGGACGGGGGAGCCTGATGGGCTGCCGTTTATGGGGTCGCACAGAGTTGGACACGACTGAAGTGACTTAGCAGCAGCAGCAGCAAACTCAATGTTGTAATCTGTATTTATTTATTTTATTTTGGGGTAACAACTTCATTGAAATAGAATTCACATACCAAACAATCAGCCATTTAAAGTGTGCATTTGAATGATTTTTAAATTTTATTCACTAGTTTATTCATTTACTTATTTAATATTGTTTGCAATATTAGATTACTTTTTAAAGTGAAATATAGTAAACCAGACCTGCCTCTTGAGAAATCTGTATGCAGGTCAGGAAGCAACAGTTAGAACTGGACATGGAACAGCAAACTGGTTCCAAATAGGGAAAGGAGTATGTCAAGGCTGTATATTGTCACCTTCCTTAGTTAACTTATATGCACAGTACATCACGAGAAATGCTGGGCTGGATGAAGCACAAGCTGGAACCAAGATTAGGTGTTATAACTAACACCCAAAAAAGATGTCTTTTTCATTACAGGGGACTGGAATGCAAAAGTAGGAAGTCAAGAAATAACTGGAGCAACAGGAGCATTTGGCCTTGGAGTACAGAAAGAAGCAGGGCAGAGGCTAATAGAGTTTTGCGAAGAGTACGCACTGGTCATAGCAAATGCCCTCTTCCAACAACACAGGTGATAACTCTACACATGGACATCAAGAGATGGTCAATACCAAAACCAGATTGATTACATTCTTTGCAATCAAAGATGGAGAAGCTTTATACAGTCAGCAAAAAGAAGACTGGGAGCTCACTGTGGCTAAGATCATGAACTCCTTATTCCAAAATTCAGACTTAAATTGAAGAAGTTGGGAAAACCACTAGACCATTCAGGTATGACCTAAATCAAATCCCTTATTATTATACAGTGAAAGTGAGAAACAGATTCAAGGGATTAGATCTGATAGACAGAGTGCCTGAAGAACTATGGATGGAGCTTCATGACATTATATAGGAGGGAGGGATCAAGACGATCCCCAGGAAAAAGAAACCCAAAAAGGCAAAATGCTCATCTGAGGAGGCCTTACAAACAGCTGTGAAGAGAAGCGAAAGGCAAAGGAGCAAAGGAAAGATATACCCATTTGATAGCAGAGTTCCAAAGAACAGCAAAGAGAGACAAGAAAGCCTTTTTAAGTGAACAGTACAAAGAAATAGAAGAAAACAACAGAATGGGAAAGACTAGAGATCTTTTCAAGAAAATTAGAGATACCAAGGGAATATTTCATGCAAAGATGGGCACAATAAAGGACAGAAATTGTATGGACCTAAAAGAAGCAGAAGGCATTAAGAAGAGATAGCAAGAATACACAAAAGAACTATACAAAAAGATCTTCATGACCCAGATAACCAGGATGGTGTGATCACTCACCTAGAGCTAGATATCCTGGAATCTGAAGACAAGTGGGCCTTAGGAAGCATCACTATGAACAAAGCTATTGGAGGTGATGGAATTCCAGTTGAGCGATTTCAAGTCCTAAAAGATGATGCTGTGAAAGTGCTGCACTAAATATGCCAGCAAATCTGGAAAATTCAGCAGTGGCCATGGGACTGGAAAAGGTCAGTTTTCATTCCAATCCCAAAGAAAGGCAATGCCAAAGAATGCTCAAACTACCGCACAATTGCACTCGTCTCACACACTAGTAAAAGCCAGGTTTCAACAGTATGTGAACTGTGAGTTTCCAGATGTTCAACCTGGCTTTAGAAAAGGCAGAGGAACCAGAGATTAAATTACCAACATCCTCTGGATCATTGAAAAAGCAAGAGAGTTCCAGAAAAATATATACTTCTGTTTTATTGACTATGTCAAAGCCTTGACTGTGTAGATCATAATAAACTGTGGAAAGTTCTGAAAGAGATGGGAATACCAAACCACCTGATCTGCCTCTTGAGAAATCTGTATGCAGGTCAGGAAGCAACAGTTAGAACTGGACATGGAACAACAGACTGGTTCCAAATTGGGAAAGGAGTATGTCAAGGCTATATATTGTCACCCTGCTTATTTAACTTATATGCAGAGTACTTCATGAAAAACACTGGGCTGGATGAAGCACAAGCTGGAACTAAGATTGCCTGGAGAAATATCAATAATCTCGGATATGCAGATGACAGCACCCTTGTGGCAGAAAGTGAAGAAGAACTAAAGAGTCTCTTGATGAAAGTGAAAGAGGAGAATTAAAAAGTTGGCTTAAAACTCAACATTCAGAAAACTAAGATCATGGCAACCAGTCCTATCATTTCATGGCAAATAGATGGGGAAACAGTGGAAATAGTGACAGACTTTATTTTTGGGGCTCCAAAATCACTGCAGATGGTGACTGCAGCCACGAAATTAAAAGACACTTGCTCCTTGGAAGAAACGCTATGACCAATCTAGACAGCATATTAAAAAGCAGAGATATTACTTTCCCCGTAAAGGAGCATCTAGTCAAAGCTATGGTTTTTCCAGTAATCATGTATGGATGTGAGAGTTGGACTATAAAGACAGCTGAGCACTAAAGAATTGATGCTTTTGAACTGGGTGTTGTAGGAGACTCTTGACAGTCCCTTGGACTGCAAGGAGATCCAACGAGTCCATCCTAAAGGAAATCAGTCCTGAATATTCATTGGAAGGACTGATGCTGAAGGTGAAACTCCAACACTTTGGCCACCTGATGCAAAGAACTGACTCATTGGAAAAACCCTGATGCTGGGAAAGTTTGAAGGCAGGAGGAGAAGGAGAGGACAGAAGATGAGATGGTTGAATGTCATCACTGACTCAGTGGACATGAGTTTGAGTAATCTCCAGAAGTTGGTGATGGACAGGAAGGCCTGGTGTGCTGCAGTCCATGGGGTCGCAAAGAGTCAGATATGTCTGAGCGACTGAACTGAACTGATAGTTAATTTATAATATTGTGCTAATTTCAGGTGTGTAGCATAGTGACTATTTTTGCAGATTATATTTCATTATAGATTGTTAAAGTTAGTATAATCTCTTCATTTTTGCTCTTTCTTTTTTATTGAATTTAAATATTTTTATTTAAATTCTATAGTACTTTACAATTTTCAAGTTTCACAGACATGATTTCATATAATCCCATGATAATGTTGTTTTTCTCTCTACCCCTATATTGCCCCTGCCCCTCTGCTCTCTTCACTGGTAACCACTAGTTTGTTCTCTATGTCTGTGAGCTGCTTATTTTTGTTTTATTCACTGGTTTGTTGTATTTTTTTATATATTCCACATATGAGTGATAGCATACAAATACCATACAGATACTTGTCTTTCGCTGTCTGACTTACTCAACTTAGCATAATGCCCTAGAATCCATTCATGTTGCTGCAAATGGCAACATTTCATTCTTTGTTAAGGCTGAGAACTATTGCATATATATACATCACATATTCTTTACCTATTCATCTGTTGATGGACTCTTAGGTTGCTTTTGTATCTTGGCAATTATAAATAATGCTGCTATAAACATTGAGGTGTCTGTATCATTTCAAATTAGTGTTTATATATATACACCTAGGAGAGGAATTGCTGAATCGTATGGTTGTTCTATTTTTAGTTTTTTGAGAAACCTCCAAACTGTTTTCCACAGTGGCTGCAGCAATTTACATTCCCCCTAAGAGTGTACAAGTGTTGCCTTTCTCCACTTCTTTGCCAACACTTGTTATTTGTGTTCTTCTTGGTGACAGCCAAGCTGACAGGTGTGAGATGATATCTCATTGTGGTTTTTGTTTGTATTTCCCTAAAGATTAATGATGTTGAATATTTTATCATATGCCTGTTGGCCATCTGCATTTTCTCTTTGGAAAAATTTCTGTTAAATTCTGTTCATTTTTAAATTGTGTGTTGTTTTTTTTTAATGTTAAGTTTTATAAGTTGTTGTTTATATGTTGACTATTAACCATTTTTTAAAAAACAAATGAAAACAGAAGATCAAGGACCACAAACATCATGGGTAAAGAAAATCTTTCAAAGGGAAGCCCTTGCAATGTGAAATCCAAAATGAATGGGCTGGACAGAGCAGTGACATAGTTGAATTTCTGTTGCTTTCTTAAAACTAATTGGCACATAGAAGGAAGACTCTTTTCTCAATACTTAATAACTGATGTAATATTTTTTTATTTAATGAGAACTCACCTTGTGTTAGATACTATGTCAAACTAAGCCTTCTGTGGTCATATATCTTTTAACCCTCACATTAACTGTAAAAAAAAAAAAAAAAAAAAAGCTATCATTGTCCTCATTTCACAAAGGAAGAAACTAAGTATGAGATTAGTTGAGTAACATGTCTAATACCATCCAACCCATAAGAAGCAGAACTGGGGTTTAAAATCAGGTATCTGAGGCAAAAGCCTGTTCTGAACAGTAAGCTTAATGACTTAATGAGTCCTGAGATGTTCATCCAAGATGAGTCGGTTGCTACTTATAGCACCACTGATGGGCACAAGGCTATGACTTCCAAGTCTTCTTTGTTCAATGGCAGGGTCCCTCTTTCCTCAGACTGAGGCACAATGGGAGCCATATCAGCTTAGATAACAGGGATAAACAGGGAGCAGGGGCACAGGAAAGTGCCCTTTATTTGGGAATAGATATTAGTAAAATTAGAGTCCAAGCAACTCTTTTAAAGCAAAGGTCATCATACAAGCCCATATGCTTTGGATAGTACTGACCATATGATAGGGTATCAATAAGCATCTACAGATTAGTCAGGAATGCCTAATGCTGGCATTTTGAATGCAGCACATTAGCAGCAGCATCTTTTAGGATTTGAAATATCTCAGCTGGAATTCCATCACCTCCAATAGCTTTGCTTGTAATGATGTTTCCTAAGACCCACTTGACTTTGTACTTCAGGATGTCTGGATCTAGATGAGTGATCACACCATTGTGGTTATCTGGGTCATTAAGATTTTTTTTTTTTCTTTAATAACTCTTCTGTGTCTTCTTGCCACCTCTTCTTAGTATCTTCTGCTTCTGTTAGGTCCATACTGTTTCTCTCATTTAATGTGCCCATCTTTGCATAAAATATTCCCTTGGTATCTCTAATTTTCTTGAAGAGATCTCTAGTCTTTCCCATTCTGTTGTTTTCCTCTATTTCTTTGCTCTTCTTTCCTCTATTTCTTTTCCTCTATTTCACTGATCTCTGAGGAAGGCTTTCTTATCTCTCCTTGCTATTCTTTGGAACTCTGCATTCAGATGGATATATCTTCCCTTTTCTCCTTTGCCTTTCACTTCTCTTCTTTTTCTCAGCTATTTGTAAGGCCTCCTCAGACAACCAGTTTGCTTTTTTGCTTTTCTTTCTCAAGGGGATGGTTTTGATCACCGCCTGCTGTACAGTGTTATGAACCTCTGTTCATAGTTATTCAGTCACTCAGTCTATCAAATCTAATCCCCTGAATCTATTTGTCACTTCCACTATGGCTCAGCTGGTAAAGAAACTGCCCCACAATACAGGGGACCTGGGTTGGATCCCTGGGTTGGATAGCTCCCCTGGAGAAGGGAAAGGCTACCCACTCCAGCATTCTGGACTGGAGAATTCCTTGAACTGTATATTCCATGGGGGTGCAAAGAGTCGGACACGACCGAGGGACTTCTGCTTTCACTTTTCCACTGTGTAATTGCAAGGGATTTGATTTATGTCCTATCTGAATGGTTTAGTGGTTTTCCCTACTTTCTTCAATTTAAGTTTGAATTTGACAATAAGGAGTTCATGATCTGAGCCACAGTCAGCTCCCGGTCTTGTTTTTGCTGACTGTATGAAGCTTCTCCTTCTTTGACTTCAAAGAATATAATCAATCTGATTTTGGTATTGACCATCTGGTGATGTCCATGTGTAGAGTTATCACTTGTGTTGTTGGAAGAGTGTGTTTGCTATGACCAGTACGTTCTTTTGGCAAAACTCTGTTAGCCTTTGTCCTGCTTCATTTTGTATTCCAAAGCCAAACTTGCTCGTTACTCCTGATATCTCTTGACTTCTTACTTTTGCATTCCAGACCCCTATGATGAAAAGGTTAGATAGCTGCATAAAAGGTTAGATAATTCCAGAAAAGTTTAGATAACTGTATACATAGATGTTCAAGAATCTGCAGAGCTATCTATGATCTTTGTGTTAAGAATTCCTGTTAGAAATATAGGAAGATCAATGAGATTGAAAGGAGAGATGGACATTAGTAGGTCATCAAGAAGCAGAATCTTTTCCCTTCCCCTACACACACACAGTTTAAGTCAGACTGTCCTAAAACAAGGTCGGAGAAGACAATGGCACCCCACTCCAGTACTCTTGCCTGGAAAATCCATGGACGGAGGAGCCTGGTAGGCTGCAGTCCATGGGGTCACTAGGAGTTAGACACGACTGAGCTACTTCACTTTCACTTTTTACTTTCATGCATTGGAGAAGGAAATGGCAACCCACTCCAGTGTTCTTGCCTGGAGAATCCCAGGGATGGGGAAGCCTGGTGGGCTGCCATCTATGGGGTCCCACAGAGTCAGACACAACTGAAGCGACTTAGCAGCTTAGCAGCAGTCCTAAAACAAGGTAGAGTCCTTGTGAGATTCCAAAGACTCAAGTTAATGAAAAGACTGCAGAAGCAATGAAGAGTTATAAGTCATTTTAATAAAGAAGACACAGAAACTCAGATTTTGCATGAAAGAGCTCCAAATTTGGGAGGTCAGCTCAGTGCCCAGGCTGCATTTTTAGCTTAGGACCTGGAAGACTCAGGACTGGCAGTTCTTGAAGGATCTAAATTGGTGCTGCTACTCCTTGGGTTCATAGTTTAAGTGACTGCAGGCTCCAAGCACAGAAGTGTCCTTGGGTTGGAGTTATGGATGCCAGATGTGTCATAAGTCCCCACTGCACTGTTCATGCCCTGTTATCACCCTTCCCCTAAAACTCTGTGCTCAGTAAGGATCCAAAGAACATGTTCTTTTCTGGACATCACAGGGGAGAAGAACGGCCAATATTTGCCTTCATGCTTCCAGACTTGGGAAAGCTCAGGCCTCACCTCAGGTGATTCAAGTTCTCAGGACTTGCTGGCTTGTTTTCCTGGTTTATGAAGGAGTTTTTTTTTTTTTTTTTACTTATGACACAGTTCTTCCCTTTAGACTAACAGTAAATCAAAATTTGTGTTTTTTTTTATTCCAGTTTTCTTGAGATATAATTGATGTACAGCATGGTATAAGCTTACAGTATACAATGCAATTATTATACATACACACGTTATGAAATGATTATCATAGTAAGTTTAGTGAACATCCATAAATTCATATACATACAAAATCAAAGAAACAGGAATTTTTCCCTGCTGATGAGAACTCTTAGGATTTACTCTCTCTACAACTTTCATATATGACATATAGTGGTATTAATTATACTTTTCATGTTATACATTGCTTCCCTAATACTTATTTGTCTTATAAGCAGAACTTTGTACCTTTTGTCTGCCTTAATTCAATTCTTCTTCTCCCCACCTTCCACCTCTGGTGTCCACTATTCTGATCTCTTTTTCATATCAATTTTTTGAAGTATAATTGAACTACAACACTGTGTTACATGCATGCATGCTCGGTTTATTCAGTCATATCTGACTCTTTGCGATACCATAGACTGTAGCCTGTCAGGTTTCTTTGTCCTTGGGATTCTCCAGGCAAAAATGCTGGAGTGGATAGCCATGCCCTCCCCCAGGGGATCTTCCTGACCCATGGATCGAACCCTTGCATCTCCTGCAATGGGAGGTGTGTTCTTAACCATTAACACCACCTGGGTTCTATGCATTTCAAAATGACCATCACATTGTCTGGTTAGCATCTGTCATCATACCAAAAGGTATTTTTGAAACAAAAGGATCTAAGATACAGCATAAGGAGGAAATGTGATGTGTTTATAGAAAAAGAAGATGCCTGACCTCACAAGGATATAGGACTCCAGGGTGAGAAGTACTGTCCATCCCGTACTCACAAGTTTCACATCCACGGAAACAGAGGGGTGACTGAACTGCACCACTTTATACAAGAGACCTGAGCTCCCACAGATTTCAGGATCCACAGAGGGCCCTGGAATCAATCCCCCTGTGGATAGCATGGGACAACTGTAATAGATATTCTATAGAGATGTTGTACTTGTAAATACAAGGGAGATACCTGAATATCATATAGAGAACTACAACTTGAAGGGCTGGGAAATAGGGTGCCACTGAAGGTTTAGGGAATGATGTAGTGAAATAAAACAAGATGTTAAAAGCAAGAGGCAGATTTGATTGACAGAAGGTGAAACTGGAATTAAGGAATCAATCTGAAGCATATGTGCATGAGAAGATGAGGATCTGCATCATGGAAATGGAAATTAAGAGATAAAACTCAGGAGAAAAGGGGCTTTCACGATAAGCCTGATTGTGTATAAACCAAGAAGCTCATTATGAGACTTCAAACACACTGACCAGTTAGAAGAGTGGACTCAGTATAAAAGCCAGATTTGAAAGAGGGCATTGGGAAGAGCATGACAGATTCAGTTTGAGATATTTTGAGTTTGAAGCTTACTATTATTCACTTCTTTGTTATAAGCCTCACGATTATTTCCTTAACTACTTAGTGATGGCTTCCCTGGGGCACAGTCTTAAGCTGTGGAGGTTGAAAGAGATCTCTTTCATGTACTATAAATAAAGTTGTAATTCCGCACAAAAGAAAACAAAATTTTGAGAATTTTTTCTGAATATTCAGTCTTTCTCAGGGTATAATTGAGTTGATCATATGTGCGAAATGAATCTCCTGCCATGTCAATAAACAAGAAATGTCACAGCCATCAGTGATTTCTGGCCTCCAAATGTGAAAGAAAGTGAAAGTCGCTCAGCCGTATCTGACTCTTTGTGATCCCCTTGGAATTCTCCAGGCCGGAATCCTGGAGTGGGTAGCTTTTCCTTTCTCCATGGCATCTTCCCAACCCAGGGATCAAACCCCGGTCTCCCACATTGCAGGCAGATTCTTTACCAGCTGAGCCACAAGGGAAGCCCAAGTGTGATTGAGGGCTTCCAAAACTTCGAAATGATCCAGCGGATGCTGCCACCACCCCACCACCCCCCGACGGTGATGGCTGAGGAGCTGGGGGAATGCAAGCAGCGATGTGAACTAAGAAACAGGATTGGCCCCAGATAGCTGAGATGCGTGAAAGGAATGAATTCAGTGAGCCCAGAGGCTTACACCTTCCCATACTTAGAATGCTAAATTCCTTAACTTGATACCTGATCTTTGATGTTCAGACTGTCTGCTCCCTTTGCTGCAAACTTGTATGTAACCTGACTTCCCCTTGTACCTCCCTGGAGCAGTTTTCCCAGAGCTACTTAGATGCTGAGTCCTAAATATTCCCACCAAATAAAATAACTCTCTACTTTCAGGCTGTGATAATGAACCTCTGAAGTTTTTTACAATTCAATGTGCAGCTCACACATATAAATTTCAGCGAACTCAATTTAATGAATATTTATTGAGCACACATATAGACTGAGTACATACATACATAAAATAGGATTATTTTTGTTTGTTGCACAGCAATTCTTTTGAACACAAAGAAAATCAGTTTTTCCATTTGTAGTTGAATCTTCTAATTTTGTTTTAGTGATGACCATTCATTGAAATGTCTTTATTCTTAGTGAAAAGACAAGCCTAAACTTAGACTTAATCTGAACCTGTGGTGTGAATTAGTGAGGTTTGTCTGAATAGTCAATTTATTCTTATTAAAAACAAATAAAACAGGTCAAATGCAAAACAGGATTCACATTTAAACCAGACATTTTAATAGTGAGCTGAGAGACATCTGTGTGCAGGATTATTGTAAAGTCTTCTCTCTTAGGACAACTGCATAGAGAGTTTACAAGCGAATCATTACATATGGGTTGCTGGACCAATAAAACCAGGTATTTCGTACATGGTGGGCATCAGGCATTTCTATTATCTTCTCACATTTACATCTGCTTTGACTTCCTTAAACAGTTTTAGTTTTTGTCATGGAGGTAGACACTATTAATTATACCAGTCTTGCCTCCCTTCATGTGTGCTCTGCTCACTCTTAAAAGCCATATGGGGTCACTCTAGGACAGCTGGAGGACCCAGCAGCTCCATGCTTCTTACATTTATTCCTGATACTTTGGTGCATAAGTCTATACTGGGAAACATACATCCTACATTCTGAATCCTTTTCTCTTGAGAAGTCTTTGAGAAGAGTCTTGATGAGTAAATTTGTATTCTTTATACTGTATTACATACCCTCATCACATTCAATTCAATTCACTTCAGTAATGTCTTTGCAACACCATGAACTGCAGCATGCCAGGCCTCCCTGTCTATCGTCAGCTCCCAGAGTTTACTCAAACTCATGTCCATTGAGTCGGTGATGCCATCCAATCATCTCATCCTCTGTTGTCCCCTTCTCCTCCCACCTTCAATCTTTCCCAGCATCAGGGTCTTTTCCAATGAGTCAGTTCCTCGAATCAGGTGGCCAAAGTATTGGAGTTTCAGCTTCAGCATCAGTCCTTCCAATGAATATTCATGACTGATTTCTGTTTGGATTAACTGGTTGGATCTCCTTGCAGTCCAAGGGACTCTCAAGAGTCTTCTCCAAAGCAGGTCTCTAAAGACCTCTACTAAGTGAGAGTATAGCCTAATGACAATTTTCTTAGGCTAAACATTTTAAACTTCATGGAAGAAAATTACACACATTTTTAATTGAAGTTCCACACTAATTCAAAATAAATTTTTCCAAATTAATAGCAATTAATGAAGTTTGTTCTCCTTCTAGAAAGAATATGGTATTTAATCTCCTCTTATATTGGAGAGGTTATTTTTACATAATCAAAAGCATCATAGAAGTAGTGAGCCAGAGGCAAAATAAATTATTGATACTACTTGACAGAGAGAAGTAAATAATAATGTAGTTTAGTTCAGTGAATTTATAGTTGTTTGAGATAAGCATTCAAGAACTAAAAATTAGAAAAATTTTCATTCAATAAATTCTGTATGTATATAAAGAGTATTTTAATTGCTTGTAAATTGCAGTGGGTTAAGATGAAAAATGAAAAGGACAAAAGTCACTGCGAAAAAAATTAACAGATCAATGATAGGATAGGGCAAGAAAAATGGAATGAGGAGACATAGCACTGAGAAGGAAAGGAAGACACATACAGAGAGAATTCAAGAGAAGTTGGACAAGAAGAACATGATTGAGCACTTTCTTAGATGTTTCTAAACTTTCATCTTTCCCCTGCTCTTCACCTGGGTCATGGGTTTGGAAAATGTTTACTCTTTACTTTCTGTGGTTTGAAATTGGCAACATCACCACTGTTCTTAGTTCTCATTGGAAGGACTGAGGCTAAAGCTGAAACTCCAATACTTTGGCCACCTGATGCGAGGAACTGACTCATTGGAAAAGACCCTGATGCTGGGAGGGATTGGGGGCAGGAGGAGAAGGGGACGACAGAGGATGAGATGGCTGGATGGCATCACTGACTCGATGGACATGAGTTTGTGTAGACTCCAGGAGTTGTGATGGACAGGGAGGCCTGGTGTGCTGCAATTCATGGTGTCGCAAAGAGTTGGACACAACAGAGCGACTGAACTGAACTGAACTGACTGAACTTCTCTTTAGCCCTAACCCTTCGGATGTTCTGTTCTTAATGAGACACTATTAGGTTTGGAAAATTATTTGATACGTCCAAAAGCAATGGGAGAATATTATTCCTTGAATCAATCTTAGGTCAATCTACTAAATATTGAGTCCAAGAAAGACATATCCAGTAGGCTCATTTCCCTCCTCTGCCTCAGTTAAGAAAACTGTAATAGATAACACAGCTGTTGATATAATGGCATGGGAGTGCGGTGTGTGTACACACATTCATACCCACACGGATACACACTAAAGATGCTTTTCTTTTGGCAAACCCAGTAGCATGACTGATGCCAAGTTAGCCTCATCCTTTTATAGTTCAAGATGTGTTCTCATACTCCATGCCAGGTTAAATTTTTGGAGTGGTCCCAAGAACTTATAAAGCACAAACACAAAGAAAACAATCTTTTATATTTAGAGACTTAGTTCATACAGAGAGACAAGATTAAGATTTTCTGTCTGAGAAGATGCATTCAAATAAATCTCTGTGGTTCAAGAAATACTAATACTACAAACTGCTGATATATACTAACACCTATCCTGTATGAGGTTATGTACTTGGCAGATCACAAATCAAATTTTCTGTGAAAAAAGAATACAAGTATTTGCAAACTTCAAGTATATTTTTCAAAATAGCTATTGTTTATAATATGCATGACAAATGTTCTACGAAAAGAGGCAGTGTAGTAAGATAGAATGACATGGTTTTCTGTTGCTGCAAAAAACTTAGTGGCTTAAAAAACGGTTTTATAAGGACAATCATTTTGTGGGTGAATTTCAGAAAGAGCTTGACTGTACATTTCTTGCTTGGCATCTGTAGGATTGAACAGTGTCCCCTCAAAGTCGTATCCACCAAGGATATTAGCATGGAAGCTTATTTGAAATAGCATATTCACAGATGTCTGGAGAAGGAAATGGCAACCCACTCCAGTGTTCTTGCCTGGAGAATCCCATGGACAGAGGAATCTGGAGGGCTATAGTCCATGGGGTCACAAAGAGCTGGACACGACTGAGTAACTAACACAGTATTCACAGAGTAATCAGTTAAAGATCTCAAGATGAAATCATCCTGGATTGAGAGTGGGTCCTAAATCCAATGACATCTTTGTAAGGAAAGGAGAGGACCTACAGACACACACACATGGAGACAGAAAGATAATATGAAGGTAAAGTGGGCAGAGTTTGGACTTATGCTGCCACAAGCCTAGAAATACACTGAAAGTTAAAAGAGGAGTGGGGAACAGGTAGGGATTCTTCTCTAGAGACTTCCAAGAATGCATGGCCCCTCTGACACCTTGATTTCCTACCCTTAACCTCAAGAATTATAAAATAACACATTTCTGTTGTCTTAAACCACCTAGTTTGTGGCACTCTGTAACAGCAGCCCTAAGAAGTGAACAGTCTCCCCTGTGACTGTAATCAGATATCAGCTAGTACTACAAAGATCTGCAGGCTCAACTAGGCTAGAAGTCATTGAGGATGAGTCAGTGGGATTACTGGCAAGTTGGTGCTGGCTGTTGGCTGTGAGTTCAACCAAGATTGTCAGCTGCAGCTGCAATTAGTCTATATGTGAGCCTCCCCATGGGGCCACTTGGGCTTCCTCAAAGCATGGTACCTGGCTTCCAAGAGGGAATGTCTTTAGAAGAAATTTCCTGAGAGTAAGGTTTCTCAAAGACAAAAGCAGAAGCTGCATTTTTATGATCAAACCTCGGATTCTGGAATCCAACTTCCACTGCATTCTATTCACCAGGAAAGTCACTAAGAGTAGTCCAAACTCAAGGAAGGGAAATTAGACTCCACCTCTCAATAGAAGGAGTTAAAAAGATTTTGTGGTTGTCTTTCATCAGTTCCATAGACCTAGGTTCAAATCACAGGTCTACCATTTTCTACCTGAGAGCATGTTTCCAAACCTCTCAGCCTAGTTTCCCTTTCACAAAATAGAGATGATGTCATTGATAGAGGTTATTATAATAATTAAACTAAATTAAATAATGTTGTTTCAGTCCTTGAAAATTACATGATGTTCATGGCTGCACATATAAATAATGGGAATACATATAAATGGGAAATATAGGGATAACTATCAAGATATTAGCTAGATGAAACAGAATGTTAGTTTCAAAAGTGACATTTTGGGAATCCTCTACTTGTATGTCTGTTGCAGTTTCTATGTCTAGAATTCAAATGAGGATTATGCTTAGTTTACGACGAGATGAACTCTGGGAGGGAGATGTGGCAGAGGTTTACATTTTAGCTCTAAAATGCCTGTGGAGCATCCCAATACCACTCTGAAAATTCAGCAGCCAATGCCTCCTGGTTACTCCCACTACAAGACAAAAGGATTGGCAAAATCTTAGAATCCCGTGGCCTTTAGCTAAGGTTCAATTTTATGTTTATGGAGCATTTTGCCACCTCTGATACTCCTCGTCTGATCCTGATTGTTGTAATGAATTCCAACCACAGTTCTATATTGTCTTGCACAATTCAAGCTTTCCTTCCAGCTCAATGACCTTTATCAAGAAGAAAGGAAGCTTTGTTTCTTAATATCTGGGCAAATAAATGTTAAGAGTGTGACAGGACATCAGAAACCTTGAGTTCCTATGCTCCATTCCTCTCCTTCACCTGCTCCACCTCAAAATTCTCCTTATTTCTTGGCTTCAGGTTAGTGGTAAATTCTTGGGTAATGGACTTACACTAGCAATTCTCCATCCTGTCCCACAATAAATTGTAAGCATCAGTCAGTTTGGACTTGCATGGTTGGAAAATATGTTTTTCCTTATGCAGTTCATCATAGAAGTGTTGTCAAGTAGAAACTTGGGTTTTTACAGTCATGGTGTTGTCCAAGGATCCTACAGGAGTTTGAGTTTTGTTTGTTTTGTTTTCACACAATTCAAGTTTATCCAACATGGAGGCCACTAGTTCTTAAAATCCCAGATTCTGAAGATAGACCATCTGCATTTGTAACTCTAATTCTGCCATTGACCAATTCCATGTTTTTAATGCAGATTACCAAAAATTTTTTGCCCTAGTTTCTGCATCTGTAAGATGGGAATAATACATATACCTATTTATAGTTATGAGAATTAAGTGGTTACCATATAAAAAGTATTTTAAAGGCTATCTGGCACCTAGTAAGTACTCAATATTTATTTTTATGCAAGATGATGTTAGGGCTTTACAGATGAATATTCTTAATAATCATGCACTTATTTCAGTGCATGCCTGAAAAAATGTAACTCACATATCAAACCTGTAATTTCAGATTGTATTTCTTGGGTAAATAAAAGTCATGAGCCTACTGGAAACATAGACTGTGCAAATTAGCCTAGGTGATACATTGATAAGGAAAAAGTCATAATGGTGGGCAGGTGAATGACTAAAATCTGGGAAACACTCCACTAGTTAGAAAAAATGAGGAACTAACCCAGTAAATGAACCCACTCTTTCTTCATCTATCTGTAAATCAGTCATAGGGTATGCCCTTAAGACCCAAGGCATTTGTTCATGTTTGCTAATGAGTCTCTGCAACCAGCCTGTGTACAGATTTCCTGCCCCAACTTTTAGCAGTGAGACAGTTCCCCTGAGTTAGGATATGGTTGTTCTCAAAACTAGACGTATGTGAAGTCTAAATGACCGCTATTTTGCTGTCAGCCATGCTCAAGTAACATGGTAACAGGGCCCAGGAGCCAGTCAACTTGGTACCTGAGTCTCATTCTTGACTTTTTTCAGTGGTCTAACCTCAGGCAAATGACTTACTCTTTCTGGCTTTGTGTTTCCCTTATCTGTAAAACAGAGACAGTAGGTAGCAACAGCTCTGCTTCCTTACAGTGATGTTGCATGAAATAAGTAGCATATGGTATGTGAAACCTGTCTGCATCCACTGGGTAGAAATAAGTATACAAATGTAAATACTGAGCTCATGATCAGGCTGTGAAAAATTGTTGTTAATGGTGCTTTCAGGAGAAAATAGACATCACTCAAGATTCTTACAAGGGAGCATAGCTTAGTGGTCTGGCACATAGACACTAAAGCCAAACCATGGGGCTCCCGTCCAAGCTATGCCTCTAATGGCTTGTATGAGCTGTGTGTCTCAAGGTCCTTATTTGTAAAATAGGGATAATAACTCTCAATTCAGGAAGATTTTACAAATTATGTGTTAACATATGTACAGTGCTTGGAGGAATGACTTACTCACAGTGTATGTTCACTGAGTTAATTATTAATGTCAAACTACTATCTCTAGACACTACTACTGAGAATTCTGAGCATTTACTAGGGTTATTTTTGTTGACACATGCAGTCTAGTTTCCTTTTTGCTATGCACTTTCCATTAAAATACAGGCTTTAAAAGAATTGACTAAAAAGATTTTAGAGGACAGATTATGAGTTCTTTCTCTTTTACTTACAACATGTGATTTATCCCTCTGAGTATTGTTTTTAAACATTTGACTTAATTTTATGACATCTGGTCGTTAAATTTTCCCCTAAGGCCAGTGGAATTAGAGAATAGTGATCAAGCCATGGAGTCTGGAATTGGGCTGCTTGGATCTGAATCCCAGTTCTGTATTTCCTAAGTGTTTTGACTACCTTGGACAAATTAGTTAAGCTCTGAAAACATCAGTAACCTCAGGCATAAATTGAAAATAGTGCTTATTTCATGGGATTATTGAGGGGTTTGTTGAAGAAGTGAGCTGTTGAGTAAACGTTGGCTACTGTTACTACCAGGTGAATTTACAATAGAATCTGTAGCACTATGTTTCAAGTTGCTCACAGGGTAGAATTAGATACATGTTCAAAGTTGGAGATAGAAATTTATATTTAATCAATGACACTCTGACCAGGTTTCTGATTCTCCAGGCAGGAGAAAACTTGCATAAACATGGCCTGCTTTCTTCTTTTCCTGCTGGAAGACATTCTGACCTCATTACTTCAGTTAAGATGCCAGGCACTCTGCACCATCCTTGCCATTACTTGTCAACAGATCATCTCACTACCTTTTCATGTCCCTACAGAGCACCTTGTTCAGGTTGCCAGCTTCTGAAGCGGCAGATGTTCATCTCAGCAATGTTTCTAGAGTTATCCCTCAAAGTATACAAAACAATTGACAGCTGTGGTGGCTGAGTCTGGTTTGTTGAAACTGGATGCTGAGAGCAACAAAAGTCCGTCTAGTCAAGGCTATGGTTTTTCCTGTGGTCATGTATGGATGTGAGAGTTGGACTATAAAGAAACTGAGCACTGAAGAATTGATGCTTTTGAACTGTGGTGTTGGAGAAGACTCTTGAGAGTCCCTTGGACTGCAAGGAGATCCGACCAGTCCATTCTGAAGGAGATCAGCCCTGGGATTTCTTTGGAAGGAATGATGTTAAAGCTGAAACTCCAGTACTTTGGCCACCTCATGGGAAGAGTTGACTCATTGGAAAAGACTGTGATGCTGGGAGGGATTGGGGGCAGGAGGAGAAGGGGACGACAGAGGATGAGATGGCTGGATGGCATCACTGGCTCAATGGACGTGAGTCTGAGCGAACTCCAGGAGTTGGTGATGGATAGGGAGGCCTGGCGTGCTGTGGTTCATGGGGTCGCAAAGAGTTGGACATTACTGAGCGACTGAACTGAACTGAACTGAGAGCTATTTAATAGGTAGATACCCAAGCCTAACATGATTGGGCATTACTACTGGGTTATAAAAGCCCCTGGGACTTTCTGCCACATGAAGTTTGCCATCTGCCTTCCAGTTCAGACTTCATTCAAATCAGTTATTTTAACCAAAAGACACAGTCATGTATTCACAGCTCTGGTTTCAAGAGCAGTGCAGACATTTCAAAGCCTTGATCTGAGAAGGTGTTTGAGATAAATATATATGTATTATGTTTTAAAATATATATGTAGTATACTATATATATATATATACATATTTAAAGCTGAATATTTTACTTTTTTTTTCTTATTACACCCTGAAGTGTCTATGCTACAGCAGGACATAGGGTTTAGGGTTTCCTCACCACCTCTATAACATTTCTAAAAGGCATATATTTGTGCACATGATTTATTATAAAACAATGTAAGTCAAACCTAAAATACCATTTTAACATATGTCTGATAAGTTATTTGAACTCTGTAACAGATTCTAAGTTAGCCTAGTATTTGGCTCCATGCCCTAAGATCAGGATTTAATCCTCCTAGGGACTTCTCTACACAGTGGGCTGGAGAGATTTTACATAACACACTGACACTGGTGGAAAGTTATAAAACTAATTAATGGCAAGTGTTTCGAAATCTTCCCCTTTCAACATAAATCATGAATTTGTTCCTCACTTGTGTAATACAGGATGCACTCAAAGAAAAAACTCATAAGGACAAATTTCTGTAAGGGAGGATGAGAAGGAAATGTAGTTAATAGGATAGTATCAGCAAGAAGGGCTAGTCATGATGGCAAGCTCTTTACTTAAATTTCTTACTAAATTATCACATAATATGAAGTACATGTTAGTCAAGACCCTAAAATACATAAAATTATGAATCTTCAAAGAATGTTACATGAATCTTTAGTCCCTCTTCACAAAAAAAATAATAAAAATAGTTGACAACTGGGGCTGCTAAGGAAATAGTTCTGGAATAGTCAGTATATTCTTGCCCATTCTGGGCACCTGAATCTTAATTCCCTCGAGGTTGACTGGGCCACACAATCCAAGTATCTCTTTTTCCCCATGATGAATCTATCCTGATTAATAATAGGATACCAATGATTAGTATGAAATCAAGAAGGGCAAAGTACTTGAGAGCTTTGTTATCACCAATGTGGCAACTTGCAACAGACTTTAAATTATCAATAAGTTACCAAGTCCATGAACTCAGGTGGCACAGGTGGTAAAGAATCTGCCTGCAATGCAGGAGACCTGGGTTTGATCCCTGGGTCTGGAAGATCCCCTGGAGAAGGGAAAGGCTACCCACTCCAGTATTCTTGCTTGGAGAATTCCATGGCCAGAAGAGCCTGGCAGGCTGTAGTCCATGGGGTCACAAGGAGTCAGACATGACTGAGTTACTAACACACACACCGAGTCCATGGTGTTTGACTATCAATTGTGATTATTAACCCCTCTCATTACTTTGCCAACAAAGGTACGTATAGTCAAAGCTATGGTTTTTCCAGTAGTCATCTATGGATTTGAGAGTTGGACCATGAAGAAAGCTGAGTGCTGAAGAACTGATGCTTTTGAACTGTGGTGCTGGAGAAGACTCTTGAGAGTCCCTTTGACTGCAAGGAGATCAAACCAGTTAATCCTAGAGGAGATCAGTCATGAATGTTCATTGGAAGGACTGATGCTAAAGCCAAGGCTCCAATATTTGGCAACATGATGCGAAAAACTGACTCATTAGAAAAGACCCTGATGCTGGGAAAGATCGAAGACAGAAGGGAATGAGAGAATGAGATGGTTGGATGGCATCACTGACTCTATGGACATGAGTTTGAGCATGCTCTGGGAGTTGATGATGGACAGGGAAGCCTAGCATGCTGCAGTCCATGGCGTCACAAAGAGCTGGACACTACTGAATGCCTGAACTGTACCCCTCTCAGATAAATCTGTTGAGAATATTTTCTGCCAGTCAGTAGGCTGTATTTTTCATCTTGTTGATTGTTTCCTTCACTATTCAAAATCTTTTAAGTTTGATTGAGTCCCATTTGTTTATTTTTGCTTTTGTTTCCCTTGCTTGAAGAGACATATCCATAAAAAAAAAAAATAGTTAACACCAATGTCAAAGAGCATACTGGAGTTTATGGCTTCAGATCTAACATTTAGATCTTAAATCTATTTTGAGTTTATTTTTGTATTTGGTAAAAGAAAATGTTCTAGTTTGATATTTCTACTTGTAGCTGTCCAGTTTTCCCAATAGAACTTTTGAAGAGACTGTCTTTTCCCTTTGTATATTCTTGTCTGCTTTGTTATCAGTTAATTAACCACAGATGTATGGGTTTATTTCTGGACTCTCCATTCTAGTCCATTGATCTATGTGTCTCTTTTTGTGCTGGTACCATACTCTTCTGATTACTGTAGCTTTGCAGTATAGTCTGAAGTCAGGGCATGTGATACCTCCAGGTTTAATCATCTCTCTTAAGATTGCTTTGGCTATTTGGAATTGTGATTCCATACAAAGTTTAGGATTATTTGTTCTAGTTCTGTGAAAAACACCATGAGTATTTTCATAGTGTGTATATGTGTGCTCAGTCATGTCAGACTCTTTTTGTGATCCCGTGGACTATAGCCCACCAAACTCCTCTGTCCATGGAATTTTCCAGGCAGGAAATACTGGAGAGGATTGCCATTTCCTTCTCCAGGAGATTTTCTTGACCCAGTGATTGAACTCGTGTCTCTTGTGTCTCCTGCATTGACAAATGGATTCTTTATCACTTGCACCACCTGGGAAGCTCCATATTTTGATAGGATATATATTAAATAAGTAGATCGCTTTGGGCAGTATGGATATATTAACTCTTTAAACTCATGAACATGATATATCTTTTCATTTATGTTTCTATCATCTTCATCAGTGTCACAGTTTTCATAGTACAGGTCTTTCACCTTCTCGGTTAAATTTATTCCTAAGTATTTTATTCCTTTTCATTCAATTATACATGGGATTGTTTTCTTGATTTCTCTTTCTGATAGTTATGCTTTCTTCTGTATCACCTATTTGCTGTTAATTACTTCTAGTTTATTTTTTTCATTTCAGTTATTGTATTCTTCAGTTCTGACTTGTCCCTTTATGTATTTTCTATTCTTTGTTGAACTTTCACTTTGTCTATTCTTTTCTCCAGTTCAGTGAGCATTTTTAATCCTATTGCATGAACTCTTCATTACATAAATTATTCATCTGTTTCAGTTGGGGTTTTTCTGGTGTTTTATCTTTTCTTTAATTTGGAACACTCTCCTCTGTCTTCTCATTTTGTTTGATTTTTTTCTGTTTCAGATCAGATCAGATCAGTCGCTCACTTGTGTCCGACTCTTTGCGACCCCATGAATCACAGCACGCCAGGCCTCCCTATCCATCACCAACTCCCGGAGTTCACTGAGACTCATGTCCATCGAGTCAGTGATGCCATCCAGCCATCTCATCCTCTGTCGTCCCCTTCTCCTCCTGCCCCCAATCCCTCCCAGCATCACAGTCTTTTCCAATGAGTCAACTCTTCGCATGAGGTGGCCAAAGTACTGGAGTTTCAGCTTTAGTGTCATTCCTTCCAAAGAAATCCCAGGGCTGATCTCCTTCAGAATTGACTGGTTGGATCTCCTTGCAGTCCAAGGGACTCTCAAGAGTCTTCTCCAACACCACAGTTTAAAACCATCAATTCTTCAGTGCTCAGCCTTCTTCACAGTCCAACTCTCACATCCATACATGACCACAGGAAAAACCATAGCCTTGACTAGACGGACCTTTGTTGGCAAAGGAATGTCTCTGCTTTTGAATATGCTATCTAGGTTGGTCATAACTTTCCTTCCAAGGAGTAAGTGTCTTTTAATTTCATGGCTGCAGTCCACATCTGTAGTGATTTTGGAGCCCAGAAAAATAAAGTCTGACACTGTTTCCACTGTTTCCCCATCTATTTCCCATGAAGCGATGGGACCAGATGCCATGATCTTTGTTTTCTGAATGTTGAGTTTTAAGCCAACTTTTTCACTCTCCACTTTCACTTTCATCAAGAGGCTTTTGAGTTCCTCTTCACTTTCTGCCATCAGGGTGGTGTCATCTGCATATCTGAGGTTATTGATATTTCTCCCTGCAATCTTGATTCCAGCTTGTGTTTCTTCCAGTCCAGTGTTTCTCATGATGTACTCTGCATATAAGTTAAATAAGCAGGGTGACAATATACAGCCTTGACGTACTCCTTTTCCTATTTGGAACCAGTCTGTTGTTCCATGTCCAGTTCTAACTGTTGCTTCCTGATCTGCCATACAAATTTCTCAAGAAGCAGATCAGGTGTTCTGGTATTCCCATCTCTTGAAGAATTTTCCACAGTTTATTGTGATCCACATAGTCAAAGGCTTTGGCATAGTCAATAAAGCAGAAATAGATGTTTTTCTGGAACTCTCTTGCTTTTTCCATGATCCAGCAGATGTTGGCAATTTGATCTCTGGTTCCTCTGCCCTTTCTAAAACCAGCTTGAACATCAGGAAGTTCATGGTTCACATATTGCTGAAGCCTTTCTTGGAGAATTTTGAGCATTACTTTACTAGCGTGTGAGATGAGTGCAATTGTGCGGTAATTTGAGCATTCTTTGGCATTGCCTTTCTTTGGGATTGGAATGAAAACTGACCTTTCCAGTCCTGTGGCCACTGCTGAGTTTTCCAAATTTGCTGGCATATTGAATGCAGCACTTTCACAGCATCATCTTTCAGGATTTGGAATAGCTCAACTGGAATTCCATCACCTCCACTAGCTTTGTTCATAGTGATGCTTTCTAAGGCCCACTTGACTTCACACTCCAGGATGTCTGGCTCTAGGTCAGTGATCACACCATCGTGATTATCTGGGTCGTGAAGATCTTTTTTGTACAGTTCTTCTGTGTATTCTTGCAATCTCTTCTTAATATCTTCTGCTTCTGTCAGGTCCATACCATTTCTGTCCTTTATTGAGCCCATCTTTGCATGAAATGTTCCTTTGGTATCTCTGATTTTCTTGAAGAGATCCCTAGTCTTTCCCATTCTGTTGTTTTCCTCTATTTCTTTGCACTGATCGCTGAAGAAGGCTTTCTTATCTCTTCTTGCTATTCTTTGGAACTCTGCAGTTTTTTCTGTTTGTCTCTATGCAGTTATGCAAAACAGTTACCTATCCTTGTCTTTAAGGTGTTATCCCTATGCCGATGTATTCTCATATAGTCTACCTGTGTTCAGTGGTTTTGGTGCGAAAGCTGAATCTGAAGTTAGGACAGGCTATGTGTTCTCCCAGGGTGCACTGGCAGCTGACACCTTGGTGGGGCATAAGGTTGGAGATGGAGGGGCTCTAGCCAGAGCCAGGTGTGAGCCAGGGCTTCTCCCAGGCTTCATGGCAGTTGACACCCTAAAGGTGGAGGGGCTAGAGTCGAAGGGGCTGGAGTAAAAGCCCTGAATGAGTTGGGCTTCTCCTCACCACAATGGTGATCTCAGCCTTGACTGGGGATAGGGCCAAAGCCCAAGGTGCTGGAACCACAAATCTCAGCTACTTCTGCTTTTCCCCAGGACAATGTTGGTCTCTGCCTTGTTTAGGGCCAGAGCCAGGGCCCCAGAGGCTAGAGCCAAAAATCTGAGCTAATTCCACTTCTCCCTGATGCAGCAGTAGTTGCCTTGGTCAGGAGTGGAGCCAAGGTCCAAGAGGCTAAATCTGCAAATCTGAGCTAGCTCCACTTATCCCTAGCATGATAGTGATCTCCTCCTTGGCTGGGAGTAGTGCCAGACCAGAAGAGGCTGGAGCAGGAGCCTGATACGGGCTGGGAGAAAAACTGAGGTGGTCCTGGCAGGCTGACCGAGTACCAGGCAGTTTTTAACCTGCTGCTTCTTCTCTGGAACTGGGAACAAGCAAGGCTGTCTGTAAGTTCTTAAGGAGCAGAGTCTCAGTTTCCTACGGCTCCCTGGAACTCTACTGGTCTTCAAACAAGCCAAAGAATCTTCCCAGTGCTGGACCCCAGGGTTGGGATGCCCAGTATGGGGCTGAAACCCCTCATTTCTCAGGGAGGATCCTTGGGCCTATGACATTCCCTTCATCTTCTGGGTCACACACCATGGTTGTGGATCCTGAATAGATTGCACCTCCTCCCCTCCAACCTCAACCCAGTTCTTTCTGTTCAACCTTCATCACAAAAGAGCTGTTCTGATAGTCCTCAGGTGATCTGCAGAGATAGTTGCTTTCTGTGTAGTTGTACTTTTGATGTGCTCAAAGATGGGAGGGGAGTTCAGGGTCTTCCTACTTAGTCATCTTGTTCCAACCCCAGCTTTTACGGCTGCATGTGTTTTCAATCATTAGGGAGAAGTGGGAGGAAGAAGCTACTTTTTTACTTCCTTTCTCTTTGTCTCACAGATATTACTTCTGGTGGCCTCATGTCATTGATTCTGCCCCATTTGTAGGCTTTCACTAGGATTGAATTTTAGTTGTCACTTCACACCTTCTAAAATTACATAGTAACATTTTTTCTTTTACCTACATCCGCTCCCTAACACTCAAATTTGACAGATTTTGAAATTTTTCAAAGTGTATTTTAACATATTATCTGATAGGTGTTTGCTTAATAAAAGAAAAAAAAGTTTATTTTCTCTTTCTTCTTTTTCTAATAAATGTGCTGATCCCAGATTTTTTGACTGCTTCCATATTTTCCAGTCTTCAGAAGTTGTATACTGGGACAAAATTTAGTTTAGATAGGGGTCAGGATAGAAGAACAAAATCCAAAGTTGGACATCCTTGAAATTTTTCATGTTGGTTTTTTCTGTGAAGTTCATTGGCAGTTCTGAAAAGCAGTTTTAAAGTCTAGAATCTAAGTTCAAATATTGGATCTAACATTTGCTAGTTCTACAGCCTTTGGCAGATTAGTTAGCCTCTCTGAAACTTGATTTTTCTTTTGTAAAATAGGGGTGATGTTTTAGGACTCGGCTCCAGAAATGCTTATAAGAAGTAAGATACAGGACACAAACTCCTGTCCTTAGAATCATTACCTCACTTAATTCTTATAGCATCCCTGCTGCTGCTGCTGCTAAGTCGCTTCAGTCGTGTCTAACTCTGTGCGACCCCATAGATGGAAGCCCACCAGGGCCCGCCATCCCTGGGATTCTCCATGCAAGAACACTGGAGTGGGTTGCCATTTCCTTCTCCAGTGCATGAAAGTGAAAAGTGAAAGTGAAGTCGCTTAGTCGCGTCCAACTCTTAGGGACCCCATGGACTGCAGCCTACCAGGCTTCACCATCCATGGGATTTTCCAGGCAAGAGAACTAGAGTGGGGTGCCATTGCCTTCTCCTATAGCATCCCTATGATAGTAATATTGTCTCAGTTCTACAGATTAGACAACTGAATATTGACCATAGTCACAGAGCTAGTATTCATTCATTCAACACAAATGGATGGAAAGCCAGTTAAGTGCCTTCAGGGAGCCTTTTATTCTAATGCAGAGAGATGACAATAAACATATAGCAAACACACAAATGAGAGTTTTCAAAGCAATAACTGCACTGAGAAGATAAAACAGGGTAACAAAGAGAGAGTTATGGACCAAGAGAGGTGTGTTCAGAAAAGCTCTTAAAGAAGTAACATTCAGCGACACCAGAATGATGAAGAAGAGCTGCAGAACAGCAGACAAGTAGAGGGAACAGCAAGAGTGAAATCAAGAACATGGGATGTACATTCATAAATGTGCAACAAGCAGTTGATAGTCTTACTACCTTAAAAGGAGGCTTGCATCTCTGGGCAAATCTCTTGTAACTTTAGCCTTAATCAGAGAATGAATGTGTGTTAGTCTCTCAGTCATGTCTGACTCTTTGCGACCCCATGGACTATAGCCCACGAGGTCCTCTGTCCCTGGAATTCTCCAGGCAAGAATACTGGAGTGAGTTGCCATTCCCTTCTCCAGGGGATTTTCCCAATCCAGGGACAGAACCCAGGTCTCCTGTGTCTCCTGCATTGGCAAGCGGGTTCTTTACCATCTGAGCCACCAGGACTATGTGGCATTTAGCAGTCTTCTGGGTTTGTAATGTCCCTAGTCACCAATTTGTTTAAGTTGAATAACATGTTGTGTTCCATATATTTGTCATTCTGTGATTTCAAGGTGACAGGGTGATCAGAAGGTGAATGTGCCTGTTGTGTTTCTTGCCAGGTGCTAACTTCAAAAGAAATGCCCTATCCATTAAGCATCACTGGAGAGGAAAAGAGGAAAACAAGCTTTTAATGAACAAAACAATCCAAATCGTTACTTGGCTACTGGGGCACCACAGGAGACAATTTGCTCAGTGCTCTT
Organism: Bos indicus; assembly: GCF_029378745.1. Classification (NCBI taxonomy): domain Eukaryota; kingdom Metazoa; phylum Chordata; class Mammalia; order Artiodactyla; family Bovidae; genus Bos; species Bos indicus. Next base: position 38,766,856 of record NC_091779.1, read on the forward strand.
GAACTGGGGCTGACTGGCCTCTCAACAGAGCAGGAGCAAAGCTACCACATAGATAATGTCTTGAGGAGAGTTGTTTTCTCCTAAAGAGTCCATGGTATTGACAGTTTCTGCTGCCACATTTCACATCTTCTTGTGGCTTTGATTGATTACACCATCCCAAGATGCCAAATATTTTGAAAAGTATTAGAACTTGGCAGGAGGTTTTGATTGGATTTGTGACCAAACTTGTCTCTAGTAATTTTCTCTGATTAATCTATCATTTACACATTGTGGTATGTTCCTCTTGGATAGGAGAGGAATTTTTCGCATTTGGGTATACAAAGAGAGGAGAATCAGAAGCTCCAGTAAGACCTCAGGTAGACCAATAAATGTAATATCAGTGATTCAACGTGGCTACAGTACTTACCACAAGGCATAGACCTTTACACCATCCACATAGGTCCCGAAATGAAAAGATACACAGTGAGTATGTGCAAGGAGCACATCAGAGCCACTGGCCTTAAGAATGTGAAAGTAAGAGAAGTAAATTGTATGCCACCTTAAATAAGGTACGTTAGTTTCCTAGGGTTGTCATCAGTTCAGTTCAGTTCAGTCACTCAGTTGTGTCCAACTCTTTGCGACCCCATGAATCGCAGCACGTCAGGCCTCCCTGTCCATCACCAACTCCCAGAGTTCACTCCGACTCACATCCATCGAGTCAGTGATGCCATCCAGCCATCTCATCCTCTGTCATCCCCTTCTCCTCCTGCCCCCAATCCCTCCCAGCATCAGACTCTTTTCCAATAAGGTTTCCAATGAGGTTACTGGAGTTTCAGCTTTAGCATCATTCCTTCGAAAGAAATCCCAGGGCTGATCTCCTTCAGAATGGACTGGTTGGATCTCCTTGCAGTCCAAGGGACTCTCAAGAGTCTTCTCCAACACCACAGTTCAAAAGCATCAATTCTTCAGTGCTCAGCCTTCTTCACAGTCCAACTCTCACATCCATACATGACCACAGGAAAAACCATAGCCTTGACTAGACGGACCTTTGTTGGCAAAGGAATGTCTCTGCTTTTGAATATGCTATCTAGGTTGGTCATAACTTTCCTTTAAGGAGTAAGCATCTTTTAATTTCATGACTGCAGTCACCATCTGCAGTGATTTTGGAGCCCCCAAAAATAAAGTCTGACACTGTTTCCACTGTTTCCCCATCTATTTCCCATGAAGTGATGGGACCAGATGCCATGATCTTTGTTTTCTGAATGTTGAGTTTTAAGCCAACTTTTTCACTCTCCTCTTTCACCTTCATCAAGAGTTGTCATCATAAAATACCAAAAATGGGGTGACTTACAATAGACATTTACTGTCTCACAGTTCTGCAGGCTGTGTTGGCAGGACCACGCTCCCTCTAAAGACTCCAGAGGAGAATTCTCCTTTGCCTCTTCTATTTGCTGGCAATGAGTGGTTTTCTTTGGCTTATCAATGCATCACTCCAGTCACATGGCCATCTTCTCTCATGTGTCTTTAATTGTCTTCCCTCTGTGCATGTTTGTCTCTGTGTTCAAATGTCCCTCCTTTTTGTGGAGAAGGGGTAAATTGCAAGGTTGGGATTAACATATACATACAGTTATATATTAAATAGGTAGCCAACAAGGACCTACTATATAGCACAAGGAACTCTACTCATAACCTAATGAGTTATGAGTAGAACTCTAGTTCATAACCTAAATGAAAAAAGAATGTGAAAAAGAATAGACTACATGTATATATTTAACTGAATTATTTTGCTGTACACCTGAAATTAACATAACATTGTAATTAGCCATATTCCAATATATAATAAAAATTAAAATTTAAAAAATTCTCCTTTTTATAGGGACACCAGACATACTGATTAGGACCCTTCCTAATGACTTCATGTTAACTTGATGACCTCTATAAAGATCCTATTTATACATAAAGTCATATTCTGAGGTCCCAGGGTTTAGAATGTCCTCTTCAGAGGACATAGTTCAACCCATAACACTAGGTTAGACTACAGGTTGTTGACACTGAAAGCTGTAACCTGGGTTACCTGGAGAGGGATAGGATAGGACTGCCAGATTTAGAAGAAAAAAGATGTTTGGGTAAATGTGAATTGTAGATCAATGATGCATAATTTTTTAGTAGGAGTATGTCCCAAATATTTTTTTTTCTTTATTTTTTTTTATTTTTTATTTTTTAATTTTATTTTATTTTTAAACTTTAAATAATTGTATTAGTTTTGCCAAATATCAAAATGAATCCACCACAGGTATACATGTGTTCCCCATCCTGAACCCTCCTCCCTCCTCCCTCCCCATACCATCCCTCTGGGTCGTCCCAGTGCACTAGCCCCAAGCATCCAGTATCATGCATTGAACCTGGACTGGCATCTCATTTCATACATGATATTTTACATGTTTCAATGCCATTCTCCCAAATCTTCCCACCCTCTCCCTCTCCCACAGAGTCCATAAGACTGTTCCATACATCAGCGTCACTTTTGCTGTCTCGTACACAGGGTTATTGTTATCATCTTTCTAAATTCCATATATATGCGTTAGTATACTGTATTGGTGTTTTTCCTTCTGGCTTACTTCACTCTGTATAATAGGCTCCAGTTTCATCCACCTCATTAGAACTGATTCAAATGTATTCTTTTTAATGGCTGAGTAATACTCCATTGTGTATATGTACCACAGCTTTCTTATCCATTCATCTGCTGATGGACATCTAGGTTGCTTCCATGTCCTGGCTATTATAAACAGTGCTGCGATGAACATTGGGGTACATGTGTCTCTTTCAATTCTGGTTTCCTCGGTGTGTATGCCCAGCAGTGGGATTGCTGGATCATAAGGCAGTTCTATTTCCAGTTTTTTAAGGAATCTCCACACTGTTCTCCATAGTGTCTGTACTAGTTTGCATTCCCACCAACGTTTTATGAGACATACTTATGTTAAAAATGTATTGGTTGTTTATATGAAACTTAGTGACAGATTTTATTTTCTTTGGTTCCAAAATCACTGCAGACGGTGACTGGAGCCATGAAATTAAAAGACACTTACTCTTTGGAAGAAAAGCTATGACAAACCTAGACAGCATATTAAAGAGCAGAGACATTACTTTGTCAACAAAGGTCCCATATAGTCAAAGCTATGGGTTTTCCAGTAGTCATGTACGGATGTGAGAGTTGGACCATAATGAAGAACTGAGTGCTGAAGAATTGATGCTTTCAAATTATGATTCTGGAAAAGGCTCTTGAGAGTCCCTTGGACTGCCAGGAGATCAAGCCAGTCAATCCTAAAAGAAATTAACCCTGAATATTCATTAGAAGGACTGATGCTGAAGTTGAAACTCTAATACTTTGGCCACCAGATGTGAAGAGATCACTCATTGGAAAAGACCCTGATGCTGGGAAAGATTGAAGGCAAAAGGAGAAGAGGAATCAGATGACGAGATGGTTAGATAGTGTCACCAACTCAATGGACATGAATCTGAGCAAACTCCAGAAGACAATGAAGGACAGGGTAACCTGGCATGCTGTAGTTCTTGTATCATTTTGCGTCTGAGCAGACACAGAATGCTGACTGAACCCAGCATCTTTAACTGGGTGTCCTTTGTTTTATCTGGTAATCCTAAAATAGGCTCTTGTGAGCCCCTCTTCTGATAGCTTCTAGGTTCCTCTCATCTACCCCATCAAGATACAAGAAGAAATGGTTATACATGCAAAGAACCTGCACTAGGAGCTCTGAGCCTTGAGTTCTGAGCACCCAATATACTATATAGGTGTTTTTTGTTATTTTCTAATTTATTCATTTTTAATTGAAGGATAATTGCTTTACAATATTGTGTTGGTTTCTGCCATACAGCAACATGAATCAGTGATAGATAAGATACATATGTCCCCTCCCTCTTGAAATTCTTGAACTTCCCTCCCACCTGCCACTCCATCCCACCCCTCTAGGTTGTCACAGAGCCCTGGTTTGAGTTCTCTGAGACATACAGCAAATTCCCGCTGGCTATCAATTTTACATATGGTAGTATATATGTGTCCATGTTATATATAGGCGTTTGACTTAATCAAAGCACTTAACTCTAAGACTCAGTTTCATTATCGGTTAAAAATAGATATAAGAATATCTTTCCTACTGACCTTTTATTATTGCTGTGATGCTAAAACAAGACAAATGAAGCAAAGATACTTCCCAAATACATAAGCGCTATCATAGTAGAAAGTTGTTGTTTTTATAGCTTCGGATTTAGGACCTTGAAGTTCTGCCTTATTTCTTACTTAGAAAACCAAATAAAATCAGCAGATAGAGCGTGGGCACCTCCACATCTTACCTTTCATAAATTAAGGGCCTCCTTGAACCATTGCCCTGGCTTCAGTACTTTACAGTACTGAAGATTAAGAATTGGAATGAAAAATGTTGGCCATAAAAGTGGCCCCCTGAGTTGTTGACCAGTCCATTTTACTTTCAGACCTCTGCCCTGAAACATAAAAATGTACTTCCATACAACACTTTAGTACCTCTCATTTTCTGGAGAAGGAATTAATGTTTGTGTACCTATAGGCAAAAAGTCACTTTTTAAATTCAGAGAAAAATCTCATTTAAAAAAAAAAAGGAGGAGAAAAGAGAGGCCCTGAAATGCTGAGTATTGAGATCACAGCCTTTCATGAACACTATGCAACCAATTCTGGAGAAAATTTTCAAATAAGAACTGGAATAATTACCCACACTGACTAAATAAACACCCAATGTGGTTGCTATCAAAATGAAAATCCATCATTTCTGTATTGACTCTAAGGGCCCATAATTAAGTAGGCTTGGCAGCTGTTTTAAATCCATGCACCTAAGAAGGAAAATTATATGCTTTATCCAGTGAGGAGATTGTGGTTTGTATTTTAAATTTTGTCTCCAAGGTATTTTTTTTTTTACCAGTAGGTAAATGATTTTTCTTTACCTGTTTGAAGCAAAGTACTCTTATCAGAGTTTATGAAAAGCATCATAAAGTAAGAATTAATTTTCAGTATGAAATTTAGTATTGCAATGAAGTTTCATTACAGTAGATTGCTGCAACCTATGTAACATTTCAAGATATTTACCATTCTATTTTTCTCAGATGTACCCTTGTTAATATATACTACATAAGGGCAACAATGTAGTGTCATTACTTCAATTGGGCATATAAGTGTGTTACTGTCAAGTGTTAAAGCAATTCATTTTTTTGTTGTTGTTTTCATGAAATCTTTTATTTTACAATGATCTTCTGCTTCCTGCAAGACCACTGTATACTAAGAACAACAGGCATGGTCTACACCTCTTGTAGGTATACTTGTAGACTGGGCAAAGAATAAATTCTGTGAAACTGCCAAGGAGAACAGGGTTAAAATATTTATGTTGCCTAGAGTAAACACCTCTTGCTTTTACAGGGACTTTAACTTGTAAGTAATATTTTCCTCTTTAATTTTATGTTTAATTTAGAACATGGCCTCGAGACACTAGTCTTTTATGGTAGTCAGTGACTTTATGATAACCAGTGATTCCCCCCCGCCCCAACACCCGAAGGGTCAGGTCACATCGTTAGAGAGGAGTACAGCTAAAGAGATGGGGAATCAGCCTGTTCATCTTGCTGAAAGGATTTGGGAGTAAGAATAAACGAGTCTGTACCATTCTGGCTATCTCACCATGGGAGTAGAGCTTCCCAGAAGAAAAAATGACAAGGAAATGAGAAAGTCAATTCCTAGGCAGATTGATAAGAAGTTTGGGGTCCCTGAGGAGGAGAAAGGGGTCTGGGGCTCTCAGGGAGGAGACAGGGGTCTGCAATTCTCAAGAAGGGGTAAAGGACGAATGTTTTTTTCTACACTCCTTAGTAAGAATTATATAATAACAATGTATCCTGGTTGAGGACAGTTTCTCCTTCTTGAAAACCTTCTGACTAAACCTGTTATCTTAAAATGTATATTGCGGGAGTGGGTCTGATAAAATTTTTACAACCTTGAGACATTCTTTTGATTTATTGTAATAACCAATTGAAAAAGTGTATAATTCCCTTGCTAAGACTAGCGAGGGGGTTACTCTCCATCCCGCTTCTGATGTCTATGTCCTCTGTCCCTTTTTCACTTGAATAAAACTCTGCCACACAAAAGCTCTTGAGTGATCAAGCCTGGACCCTGGTCCTGAAGCTAAATCTTCTTCTTCAGAGATCACAGATCCAACATCGTTCACCATAAGTGATCAGTAAGATGACATCTACTGAGCAGACCCACCATGCAGACACCTCCACTGATAAGCCTGGCAAGTGTCCATCACCTGAGAGTCCCAAGCAGCCTATGCACAAGCCCCAGGTCCTCGTTATTGGTCAGTGTACACTGCAGAGGACCTTGAATTCTCTTTCAGAGTAGTCTGAATCTGGATCTCCCTCAGTGGGGAGTATCTGAAGGCTTTTAAGCTTTAGAAAGGCTTTATTTTTAGATGTGCAAGTCTTTGGACAGTAAGTATGTTGGGCCACAACAAGACTAGGCTTTAGGACTAAGCAAGGTTTGTTTACTACTAGATCATACTACCTTTAAGGAAGTGAATCGTGACTACTTTCCCTTTGCTGTACTTGTGCTTGTTAACTATTTCGTACTTTTTTTTTTTTTAACTTTACAATATTGTATTGGTTTTGCCATATATCAAAATGAATCCGCCACAGGTATACATGTGTTCCCCATCCTGAGCCCTCTATTTCGTACCTTTGTAAAATGGAAATCAAATAAAACAAAACTTTAAAAAGCATTTCACAGTAGTTATCTCAAATCTCTCATCCCCATTTTATAGCTGAGGCACATATGCTTCAAAGAGATGGTGTGACTTTCCCAGAATCCCACGGTAAGTAAATCTTCTTAAAGTGCCATATATCAATTATTCCTTCACTGAAGACTATTGATGAGAACCTACTAAGGACCAGGCAATATGGTAGGTGCTGGAATTGATTGGTAATCAATCAAGAAATAAGATGTACATGGTCCCCACTCTCTTAGAGCCTATGGTCTGTGAAGGGAGACAGTTAAGTGAGCAATAGCAACACTGCGTGATGAGTACTGTCCTAAGTGAGGCCAAGGGTACCGCTGAGAGGTTGTGAAAGGCCCCGTATCACCACCATCTCAAGTGAACTATAGAGAGCTCTTACTGCATGCCTGGCACTGTGTCATCACTTTACAGGTATTATCTTTCTTAATATTCACCTCAGCTTGATAGATGAGAAAAGTGAGACATGGAGAGGTGATCTAACCTACTTAAGTCACAGAGAAAGGTAGAGCCCAAATTCCACCAGAAAGTCTGATCCAAGTCCACACACATAGACCTCCACTTTTACCACCAATTATAATCTTCCTGAGGAAAAGATTAGGATATTTTGGCTAGCAAAGTAACCCAGAGTTTTGTCTAGTGAGGCAGAAAGGACTGAGAAACTAATAAAGTTAAGTTTGTATGGCCAGAGCATAGAAATTCTTTTCATGTTCCAATTGATCCACAGTTGAATCAAAGGATTTGGCTATCATGTTCATCTCTGCTATATAGAAATCATGGCTTTTATCTTTTGTAAACCAATCAGGAAGACAGAAATTACCAATGGTATCAGTATAACCACAGAGTACTTAATTGACATAGCCTTTGAGTTTAGTTGCTGGAAAAGCATCTAAACTTCAACGCTCTAGAAGACAGGTCCAGGGTCAAGCTTGTCATGGTACATGGAATGATATATTTTCTCATTTTTCCCCCCAGCCTCTCTTGAATTTCATTTTTCACGATTTTTTTAAACATCCATCCAGGCACACTTAAGTTTCCCATTCTCACTGGTATGCTTTTATATCAGGTAAAACCATGTTTTCTTTGATTTGGTGGCCTATATTTATTTTCTGGATACTAATTATGAATCTAAAATATTGCTAGCAATCAAGAGTTAAAGACAAGTGGAAAAAGTGTTTCAACAAATGTGGCCCCATTTTGTTTTGTTTTGCTTTACAGTTTGAAAAAAGAAACTGCATTGCTTTTGAAAATAATTGTGAAATTCTAAACCACAGCATTTCTATTCTGGGCTTCAGTTGAAACTATCTGTGGCAGTCAATTCACACAAAGTCCTGTCTTTAATCAGCCTCAATCTACGTAGAATATTTATCCCATTCCAACAATGTATAGGATGGAAAACTAGGACAATGAAATTACTGTGAACTATAACACTTTATTTAATTAAATATATTCAACATGTGTTCTAGCTGTTTGCCTTCTTTTTTCTTACATACACTCCAAATCACATATTTATTCTTTTAATGTCTATCTAATCTGTTAAAGAGAAACTTAATCTTCATGTAGACTTTTTTTTAATGTTTGTTACCTCATCAGTTGTTAGGATAACTGACAAACAGCCTAGCTTCCCATTATGACAAATATCTGAAGTGACTATTATTACTCTCCATACAAAATTTTTACACTGACAAGGTCATTACTCATTTTGATTATTGCCTTCAGATCAACTTTTGCTCATTTTTTGTTGTTGTTGTTGTTTTCCAAAAAAATTGCAATTTTTTCAAGATTTATACTTTTAAGAACTTAATAAATATTCTATAAACTAAAAATTTCAGAAGACTAAGATTAATTTTTACAATAGTTATCAGTACTGAATAAAGTACATAGTTCCAACAAAACAGCTATCCTAAAATAGTTTATAATTGGGGTATATAATGTGAATTTTTGAAATAACTTAAAGTCATATGCTTTCACTTTTTCATCAAGGAGGTGAAAATCCTCTTGGTAGAACAACTTGTCCTTAATTATGTCAGGTCTAGAGGGTAAGCATGGAGGGAATATTCAAAGTCAAATGAAGAGCTGAGTGACAGGAGATAGTAAGACTTTATTAAGAGAGCATAAGCATAGTATAAAAATAGAACTGTTGGCAGAACGAGAGAAAGATAAGAAAACAAATGGATTGATAATAAGGAAAAAATAGCTACACCTTCAGATCAGATCAGATCAGATCAGATCAGTCGCTCAGTCGTGTCCAACTCTTTGCGACCCTATAAATCGCAGCACGCCAGGCCTCCCTGTCCATCACCAACTCCCGGAGTTCACTCAGACTCACGTCCATCGAGCCAGTGATGCCATCCAGCCATCTCATCCTCTGTCGTCCCCTTCTCCTCTTGCCCCCAACACCTTGGTGAGTGCTTATTATACATCAGCCATTGTTTTGGGATGTTTGTATATTTCAACTCAATCAAATACCAACTTAGGAAAATCAGAAAACTGTTTAGTTTAAGCTGCAAATGGAGAAGATGTTTAAACATCAGGAAGGAAGTGAGAACTTCAAGAGAATGACCACCACGAAGCAAAGGTAAATGAACATGAAATAAGCAGAGACAAGGGGAGGGAAGGAGGAGGATGACAGGAAGGTACTGAGTGACAGGAAATGACTGAAAATAAGAAAGTCAAAGAATTCATCCTTCAAAAATGGAGACGGAAACCTCAAGAAGACTGGCAGTTAGAAGCACAACTTTCAGGCGTTGTGCTTTATTTCATTAAATTGTATTACAAAGTCTTTCCCTGTCCTCTCATCATGGCAGGTGTTGTTCTCAGTCCACAGGATGCCAATGGTAAATGGCCCCTGTTGCCAGTCTGCAGGCCCTGCTCTCTGAGGCACTGAACCTTGGGAGCAGGACAGGAGACAGGCCATCAACAGCCAGTGCTGTCAGGGGTTCGGAAGCTGGACATGGCAGCCAGTTAGAAATGCTCATTCCCACCTTCCAGCCACAAATCCTTTCTGACCTCTGTCCTGAAAGAGCTCGAGTTAACTGGTAAATTGAATACAATTTATTGAGTAGGAAGAGGACAGAAAAGGGAAACAGGCAGAAGATCCCAGTTCTAAAGTCTGGGTGGCCTTAGGCGAATCTTTCCTCCTTTCTGGTCCTTTGCTTCTATCAGACTGCAGGCACTGGCACAGCTATTCTCTGAGGTCCACTCCAGCCCTAATGTGAGTTTGGGAAGGAATCTGATGCAAGGGATGTAAGCCTGTGCATGCTAAGTCACTTTAGTCATGTGGATTCTTTCTGACTCCATGGACTGTAGCCCACCAGGCTCCTCTGTCCATGGGATTCTCCAGGCAAGAATACTGGAGCGGCTTGCCATGTCCTCCAAGGGAATCTTCCTGACCCAGGGATCCAACCTATACCTGTTACATCTCCTACATTGGCAGACAGGTTCTTTACCACTAATAAATACAAGTTGCTATCACAGATTCATTTGATAATGAAATTCTAAATTCTCAATCAGTAGCAGGTTAGCTCAACCTCTGGAGTGTGATCAGCTCTGGTCAACTCCAGGAGTGTGATAAGACGACTCACCCCAAACAAATGATTTCCAAGCAGGGACAGACAGGCCTGTCTGGGTCATCTCAGTGATGTTCAGGATACCTACACAGGACAGATTCCCATCATCATCAGATGTTCCCAGATCAGCATATTCTAACAATTAGCCACAGCAGAACCATTTGTCTTAATTAACTTAACGTCTGTTAGCCGAAGCCTAATTAAACATTGCCAATTACTTGGAAAAACAATTTAAAAAGTCATTCCACAATACCATCTTGTCGTTGTAGAACCTTTTAATAAGCTGGCCTTGAAAAGTATGGGCAATCTTTTCCTCAAGTGTGTGTTGCCTTCGGATAGAGCTAATGTTCTCATTTAAAATAACATCTTGCTGAGGGACTTTGATGAGAAAGCTCTCCTCTCAATGCAGCTTTGAGGAACATCTGCTGTCAGATTTTTTTCCCACAGTTCAGTTCAGTTCAGTTCAGTTGCTCAGTCGTGTCCGACTCTTTGTGACCCCATGAATCGCAGCACGCCAGGCCTCCCTGTCCATCACCAACTCCCGGAGTTCACTCAGACTCACGTCCATCGAGTCAGTGATGCCATCCAGCCATCTCATCCTCTGTTGTCCCCTTTTCCTCCTGCCCCCAATCCCTCCCAGCATCAGAGTCTTTTCCAATGAGTCAACTCTTCGCATGAGGTGGCCCAAGTACTGGATTTTTAGTTTTAGCATCATTCCTTCCAAAGATCACCCAGGGCTGATCTCCTGGGTGCAGGAGCTCCCAAGGAGCTCTCCTTGGGAGCAGTCAAAAAAAGAATAAAGGCAAAACTTTTTGTTCAACACAGCAGCTGAAGGATGTATAGAAAATATCCAAATCACATAATTACAATATAACCCAAATTTTCCCAAATACTTCTTTCAATTCTATAGGACTTCTTAGTTTTAGGTATTTGGTGGGGTTTTCCCATCTACAAACTTACTGACCCTAGTAATTTATGGTGCTTTAGTGCTCCTGAAAAATTCAAAATTGTCCCCTTCATGGTTCAGCACTTAAGATTCTGAATATATAGCAATATGACCAGCACCAGCCTGGGGCTTTCCAAGAACAGTCTAGAGAAACTGTCAGGGGAATTCTTAGTTCCTCCTCTTAGGCTTGCTGATAACTCTCTGGCCCTCGGTGAGTTTTCTGAAGGTGTTTGTTGTTTTGAGCTGTAGTTATAAAAGTTTCAACTTGAAGCTAATTCTGTAGTAAATAAGAAAGTGAAAATCACTGTTCTTGAGGCAAAGTGGTGGGTAACCTGCCCTCCTCCAAAAAGCAGTTCAGTGGTTTAACTCTCTGTCCTTCTGGTGCCTCCATAGAATCAAGAAAGCCTGGCTCTTCCAACTTCTTTTGCCTTCATTTCTCACTTGAAGATAGAAACATCTCTTTGACCCCCAAATGGACAGAGGCATTAGACTTGGCATATTGAATAGATTTCCAATGAAAGTCTTTCATTCAGCAGCTGCCACTGCCAAGTACAGGGTAGTATCCTCAGAAAGTATATGAAAGCTAAAGAAAGTAGAGGAGCCCATGCAAATTCTCAGCAAATCTGACCTAAACACAGAGAAAAGAAGGGTGCTCTGAGGTCTAGGGTAAGACTCGGAGCTGGTTTGATAGCTTGTGATCACCTCTGGATCACATCCAGACTCTGCCTTGAAAACTCTACCATGTTGAGACAGAAACCGTCCCTGAAGAGAAGTGGATGTGGACTCCAGGCATCTCACTAGATGCTTCCAAGAAGATGCTTCTTCTAGATGCTTATTCCATGGAATAAGGCTGAAGATCAGTAAGTGTGTTCCCACGAGCTAGTGATGAGTGACAAAACAAGGTAAACTGCCCTGGGTTAGTCGTTGATGCCTGTGTTTGTATTTCTATTTATTTTTGTTTTAAAAATATGTTGTTTGGAATTTATATCCATCTAATTTTCCAGCTTTGGAAATTATGAAAACAGTGCCAGACACTTAGAAACCAATTCACATAACTCTTCACTTAGAGCAAGACCACATCCTCTGGTTTAGAACATTCACTGTCATCCCCATATTGTGTGAATTTTCAGAAAAAAAAAAAAAAAACCTATGGGCTATGTAAAGTCAATATTCTCAATCCTTGAGGCTATTGCAGTACTCAAGTGCTCAATCCTCAAGGGACCTAGAAAGACCTAGTCATTCAAAATGAAGCAAATAACCAAACCCCTAGTTAGGGTATTGCTGATAGCCAGAATGTGCAAAGTCATGAGGGGTACCTGAACTTGTTATACACAAAGATTTAAAAAGGAAAACTGTGTTATATCTCCCTGCTATATAGCACCACCAATTGCTCGAATGATTATTTCTTACATAATTCCTGTGAAGTAGGGGAACAGAAAGATAACATTTTCACATGTATTGGTTTAGGTACAAGGAAATTTTCAATACATGAATATGTTCTTTGGGATATGAAAATGAAATGAGAATTTGACTCAATTTCTTAAATCATTGTTCTATAGCCAAATATTTTAGATTATCCTACATCTATTAAAATAAAGTTGGTTTCTTTAGATCACTCTTTGGTAACCAGCCTTCAACATGGCCCCCGTGGTCCTCAAATCCTGGAACTTACACTTTTGTGTATTTTTTTTCCTTCTATGTTTTAGCTGGGTTGGTCTACATGACCAATAGGACATGGAAAGAATGATGGACTGTTACTTCTGAGGTCAGTTATAAAAGACTCTGATTGCTTGCTCTGGAAGAAGGTATTTGCCCTTTCCTGAAAACACTCAAACTTCCTTATGGAAAGACCTATTTGTGAAGAGCAACTGAGGCCAACAACCAGTGAGGAATTGAGGAGTCCTACCAGCATCTGCAGGAATGAGCTTGAAAACAGATCCTTTCATCCAGTTAAGCCTTGGATGACTGCAATCACAGTCAGTATCTCAATCATATTAACATGAGAGATCTTGAACCAGAACCAACCAACTGAGCTTCTCCCTAATGTCTGACTCATAAAAACCTATAAGATAATAAGTATGTGTTGTTTTTAGTGAGGAGGTTTGGGGGAAACTTGTTATACATAACAGATAAACTAAACAACTCTCCTTTCTGATCTTAAATGATTTAAGGTTGCTGCTTTATCATTTATTTCCCTAAACCTATATACTCCAAAGTAACTTCCTATGTTTTCTAAAAGTACAACTTCAAAAGTTTTTTAACCAACTCAAATAAAATATAAGATCTATTCCAAGGATACACACTGGAAAACACTAGTTTTTTATCTACAGAGGTTGTCCCACAAGGGTTTTCTCTAAGTATTGAGTTAGACACAGACATGTAATTATATGCCTAATTCATCGATTTTGCTAACATAAATCTTACCAAGATGCTAAGCTGGGACTGAGAAAGCAACTCATCTTAATGTTTTAACTATCTGAAGTAGAAAAACCACTGTATTTTCTCCTCCACAAATTATTAGCACCTGAAAATGAAGTGTTTAAGCATCTTTCAGTGCCAGTTTTCTCCTCATCTAAGAGACAAACACTAAGCATTGCTTATTCATTGACATGTCTCCCTGGTAAATCCTCATTACAGATAAATAAACTGACTCTCAGAAAAGGTTTTGTGATGGAAAATCTGCTGCTAAATCTTGCAATATTTTCCAAACATGCTGACAACACTAAATTCCCAAAGACTTAAGATATCCTAAGACAGGAAGTGTGGCCCCAGACCTCTAATTTTTAATCCTCTACTCAAGCAAATCAAATTACCACCTCTATAGTCAAAGCAGCTCTTAACTAGAGGCTAATGATTTGAGGAGTCTCCTAGTGGGATCTCTGTGACTTCAGGTTGTTTACTGAAAAGAAAATTTATCTTCATTTTTATACATAAATGATCATTGCTAAACTTCCTGTGACTTTGTGAAATAATTCTCTAATGAAAATATATGACCATCACTAATAAGAAAATAAGAAAAATGCAGCTTATTCCCATGATTCTGTTTTTGTTAATTAAAAATTCCAGTAACTGTAATAAGTTAGACATTTTGTGCTCCATAATACTTCTTTATTCAACATTTTCTTGTCAAGTGAAATAGTCAGTGATGGAGAAAGGCCACAGATTTGAGCTGATCTATTTGCATCTAAGATGAAGAGATGCATGTCCGGTATGGATTAATGACCTCCATATGCTTTGTCAGTATACACTGTGAGCAAAGGAAAAAAAGAGGAAAGAGCACAATATTTCAAGTCTCTAACTCAGGTCATACATGTGTGCTAAGTCACTTCAGTCATGTCCAACTCTTTGTGACCCTATGAACTGTAGCCTGCCATGGGATTCTCTAGGTAAGAATACTGGAGTGGTTTGCTATGCCCTCCTCCAGAGGATCTTCCCAACCCAGGGACCAAGCCAGAGTCTCTTAGGTCTACACTGGCAGGTGGGTTCTTTACCACTAGTACCACCTGGGAAGCGCTAACTCGGGGTAATGACCCCAGTGGGTTTAGCCTACAGAGTTTCAATTATTTAAAATTTAGGTTGCTTTTTAATCCAAATAAAAGTTTAGATTCTCTCTACAACTTTTTCCCTGAAACTTATTTTTCACTTTGTATCTACTTTATGAACATCAGTCATCTTAAATTTTTGATATATTGTTCCTCAAAGAGTTCAGTTCAGTTCAGTTGCTCAGTAGTGTCCAACTCTTTGTGACCCCATGAATTGCAGCACACCAGGCCTCCCTGTACATCACCAACTCCCGGAGTTCACTCAAACTCACGTGCATCGAGTTGGTGATGCCATCCAGCCATCTCATCCTCTGTTGTCCCCTTCTCCTCCTGCCCCCAATCCCTCCCAGCATCAGGGTTCTTTCCAATGAGTCAACTCTTCGCATGAGGAGGCCAAAGTATTGGAGTTTCAGCCTCAGCCTCAGTCCTTCCAATGAACACCCAGGACTGGTCTCCTTTAGGATGGACTGGTTGGATCTCCTTGCAGTCCAAGGGACTCTCAAGAGTCTCCTCCAACAACACAGTTCAAAAGCATCAATTCTTCGGCGCTCAGCTTTCTTCACAGCGAACTAAAATGGACTGGAATGGGTGAATTTAACTCAGATGACCATTATGTCTACTACTGTGGGCAGGAATCCCTTAGAATAAATGGAGTAGCCATCATGGTCAACAAAAGAGTCCAAAATGCAATACTTGGATGCAATCTCAAAAGTGACAGAATGATCTCTGTTCATTTCCAAGACAAACCATTCAATATCACAGTAATCCAAGTCTATGCCCCAACCGGTAATGCTGAAGAAGCTGAAGTTGAACGGTTCTATGAAGACCTCAAAGAGTTAACTACCCTCAAAGTCTCACTAACCCCCAACCAATGAGCCCAATGGATTCATTCTTCAAAAATGCATTGTTAATAGAAAAAGCCCACCAAAAGTGCAGACATATTAATGATGAGACTCCAGGTCTAAAATGTGCTCAGATGTCATATGGCCATAAAACTAGAATCAGAAAACTATCACTGTCCAATAGAATTATCTTCAGTGATAGAAAAATTCTATATCTGTGCTGTGCAGTACAGTAGCCACTAACCATATGTGACCTTTGAGCATTTGAAATGTAGCTAGTGTTTGCACTGTTTACAGTTGCCAAGACATGGAAGCAACCGAAGAATCCATTGACAGATGAATGGATAATGAAGATGTGTTACATATATACAACGGGACATCATTCAACCATAAAAAAAGAATAAAATAATGCCACTTGTAGCAACATGGATGTACCTAAAGATTATCATAAGTGTAGTAACTTAGAGAAAGACAAATATCATATGATTATCACTTATACGTGGAATCTAAAAAATAGTACAAATTATTGACAAAACATAAACAGCCTCACAGATGTAGAAAACAAATTTATGGTTACCAGAGGAGAGGTGAGTGGGAGGTTAAATTGGGAGTATGGATTAGCAGGTTAACAGATACACACCAGCATGTATACAACAGATAAACAGCAAGGACTGACTGTATAGCACAGGCAACTATATTCAACACCTTGTAACAAACTATAATGGAAAAGAAGTTTTTAAAAGATATAGATATGTGCATATATATCACTTTGCTATATACTTGAAATTAACACAATATTGTAAATAAAATTTTTTTTAATTTTAATAATTTTATTTTTTAATTGAATGATAATTGCTGTATAGAATTTTGTTGTTTTCTGTCAAACATCAATAAGAATCAGCCATAGCACTTTCAATCTCTGGGTCAGGAAGATCCCCTACAGAGGAAATGGCAACCCACTCCAGTAGTCTTGCCTGGGAAATCCCATGAAGAGGAGCCTGCCTGGCTACAGTCCATGGGGTCCCTCAGGCACTTAGTGATAAAAACAGCAACAACATAGTTAACATAAAACAAACAGTTTTTGAATGTTCCAAAAAGATAAGACATTTATTGTAAAAACTAGAGACATGTGTCTTCCTATTTCAATACTCTGATAATTTGCACAGTTTAATATTATAACCCTGCCTGTAGAACTAAATGTTCTGAGTGAGAATGCATTCACAAGTAATCCTTCACCAGGTATGTGAGTGTACAAATTTACAAATCAGATTTTTGTGGGGTGTCATTTCCTTTCCAGAAGTATTTTTTATTGAAGAATATTTGGTTTACAATACTGTGTTAGTTTCAGGTTTATAGCAAAGTGATTCAGTTTATATATATATATATATATAATTTTTTCTTCTTTTCCATTGTAGGTCATTATAAGATATCAAATATAGCTCTCTGTGTTATCTAGTAAATCCTAATTGCTTACTTTATATAAAGTATAAAGAAGTATGTATCTGTTAATCCCATATTCCTAATTTATCCCCTCCCCCCACTTCATCTTTGGTAACCATAAGTTTGTTTTCTATGTCTGTGGGTCTGTTTCAGTTTTGCAAACAAGTTCATCTATAATTTTTTTAGATTTCACATAATGGATGATATTGTATAATTTTTGTCCTTCTCTGACTTACTTCACTTAGTATGATTAACTCTAGGTCCATACATGTTGCAACAAATAGCACTACTTCATTCTTTTTATGGTCAAGTAATATTCGGTTGACTATATATACAATTCATCTTTTATTCATTCATCTGTTGATGGATGCTTAGGTTGCTTCCATGTCTTTAGCTACTGTACATAGTGCTGTTATAAACATTTTCAAATTAGCTTCCATCTTTTCTGGATATATGCCCAGGAGTGGGATTGCTAAATCATTTGGCAATTTTATTTTTAGCTTTTTAAGGAAACTCCAAGCTGTTTTACGTAGTGACTGCACCAATTTATGCTCCCATCAACAGTGTGGGAGGGTTCTCTTTTCTCCACACCCTTTCCAGCGTTTATTGTCTGTAGACTTTTTTGATGATGGCCATTTTGACTGGTGATACCTCATTATAATTTTGATTTGCATTTCTCTAATAATTAGCAATATTGAGCATCTTTTCATGTACCTGTTGGCCATCTGTCATGTCTTCTTTGGAGAAGTGTCTATTTAGGTCTTCAGCCCATTTTTTTGATTGAGTTGTTTGTTTTTCTGATATTGAGTTGTATGAGCCATTTGTGTATTTTGGAAATTAAGCCCTTTGGTCACATAGTTTGCAAATATTTTCTCTCATTGTGTGTAGGTTGTCCTTTCGTTTTATTTATGGTTTCCTTTGTTGTGCAAAAGCTTTTATACTTGATTAGATCCCATTTGTTTATTTTTGCCTTTAATTCAAAAAAGTCTTTTGGAGTAATTCATATTCCCTTCTTTAAACAGTGGTTAACAGTAAAAGTACATATAAAATGTTTACCAAATCTAATTTGCTTGTTCTATGCTCAATGGTTCTGAGTAACTTTGTTGTTCTTCAGTAGCTAACTCATGTGTGACTCTGCGACCCCATGGGCTGCAGCATGCCAGGCTTCCCTATCCTTTACTATCTCCTGGAGTTTGCCCAAACTCATGACCACTGAGTGAACAACTTAGAACTTATTTGTCTCATCTGCCTACTAAGAACAATCCAAAAGGACACAAAGTTATCCCCAAATTATAATATACTGATGAAAAAAATCCTGATCAAAGTCATAGATATTCACACAACTTTATAGAAATGTAACTTTATTTAAAGTGACAAACCCTTGATATTACCAAATATTTAGCTAGAGGGTTGTATTTTCAATACATATTAATTTATTGCTATTTTATTATTCATTTTTTATGGGGAATACCCACTTTGGCTTCCACTTTAAAAGTGAGTTTGTTTCTGAGAAGAGAGCATCTGAAAGGTATTTTTTTCTTCCACAGCTGTTAGGAACTGCCTCATCAGAAGGTCACGCCAACCTTCTCTGGTCTTTTCTTAATCTTTTGTAGAATCAGACCCACAAGCTCGCCAAGATTCCTTCAAGCAAATACAGAGCCCAAGTCTTACGATAGCCTGATGTTTGTTCAGGTTGCTGGTGTCTTCTACCTGATACCTGGACCTATGCCCAGACACTGCCCTTTGTTTCTCTCACTCTTTGGTTGACTTCACTTCTATCTGAGATCCTCAGTCTGGCTTCCCACCACTTTTTAGATCCCTCAGTTCTGGCACATGGTCTTCTCAGACGTAACTCTTATCCCACCTGCATTAGTTTTTCTAGCTGTTCGCTCCTGCCTAATTTGAAGTTCATGAATGTGACTCTTTGGGCCCTTTGATTTGTGTTTTGACATTATCTCCTGCCTTATTTGCAGTTGTTTTCTGGACTTGATTTAGAAACAGTCAATGCAAAAGCAAACTGAGACTCAGAGAGATGCAGTGATTTCCCCAAGGTCACACAGCTGGTAAAGGGCAGTAATGGGGTTTCCGAATTCAGCTACCTCCCACCATGCTTTCTGCCCCTGAAACCTGGAAAGGCCGGGTACTGACTCTGTACCAACAGTGGGAAGCCCCATTCTCCTGATCGGCAGCCTAAAGCTCTATCTTCCTGCAGTATCTTCAGCTGAGCAAAATAAAATATGTGAAAAAAGTAGAAAACTATTAACCTGGGATCCCCCTAATAATGCAAACATAATGAAAAATCAATTTTGATGTATAGTTTCTTGTTTTTAACAAAACCTCTACATTGATTTATGCTTTTATTAAGTAATAAGATTGTTATACAGAGAGGTGATGCCAAACATTGCTAACAACATAAAATACTTTTATGACTAATAAAAGAGCTTCAGTTTGACTTCTAACGATCTAATGATTTAAGAGAAAGAGATGTGGTAACTGAGTAACTTTCCACCTGACAATAAACAATGTCATCCAACTGAATCATTGGAATTATTATTAACTTAAATGATGTATTTTAGCTTTGACATCCCAGGACAACCTGTTCTTTAAGATTGGGCCAAACCTGATGACTTACATGTCTTGGAGAGGTAAGATTATCCAAACAGTCTTCCACTCTCTCTGGGGATATTTGAATTTGCCAGTCTGGAGGATGCATGGTCTTCAACCTAAATTGACAAGCCACATTCACAGTAGAATTGATTTCAGGAGCACTGCCTTGAACCTTTAAGTCTCTGTTTTTATGGAATTGTGCTAAACAGAATCATAATATTCAGACTGGGATAATATACAGCCTAAACCAAAAAAAAAAAAAAAAAAACCCTCCAAATGTATTCCTTAGGAATATCTAAATGGAACTGAGTTAAGCTAATAACTGACATCATCTTGCTAAATGGTGAGTACAGGCTCAAGAGAGTAAATATTAAAGCTTTTCTGCAAGTTAATAGATAAAACGCAGGAAACTTTCAGATACATTTGGGGGAGACTGATATCCAAAATGTATTTTTATGATGAAGTATGTGTTGAACTGTTCTGAGTTCCACAGGTGCAACACACCCCAAGAACAGAGGTGCAACGTAACAGTAGATTTTGCTTTCTGAGTATGTGGTTAAGTAATATAGAGAAGACAGTCATTTTATGTTGGACTCCATTCAATCTGCAATCTGCTGCAGTGTACAAGTAAACATCAAAAAGCCCATGCCTCACAACTGCTATTTTTGGCTCCTTTCATTATCAGAGGGCCAAATTGGTGAAAGACGAGATGATCAGCAGAAGGGCAGAGTAACATATTAAAGGCTCCAAGTCCACTAAATGCAATTTAGGGAAAAAAGAAAACAACAAAAACCCTAAGCACCAAGGAAAGAGGATTTAGGGCATCATTCCAACTCATTACATCTAGAAAAAGAGAAGAGCCTTTTTTAAAGGGTTTCAGCCTCAGCAAGATGGCCATAGAAGCTGTTAGCTCTGCCACTGCTGTGGAATTAATCTAACCAGGAGTGGAGAGGGTCCAGCAGCGCCATGGCAACCACAGCGGCTGCAAGGGGAGCAAGGAGAACCACTCAGGCGGGCTGAGAGGGGACCCACAAGGAGAGCCCGCTCTGGAGAAGAGAGCCCTTGAGACCTGTTTCTGACCCTAATCCCCAAGGAAGACACTTCTTTAAGGCAGCAACTTCCTTAAAGAAGACAGGCATCTCTTCCATTAGGAAAACAAATCATATTTAGAACCATAAGGACTATAGAATCTAGAGCAGACCAGAGCATGCATCCGTGGTCTCTTTTTCATGGATGGGCAACTCTCATTTCTGTCCCCTCATTCACTCTGAGAAGCTGGAAACGGAGTGACTAGCAAAGCTCCTGTGAGACAGACAGTAACACAATACAGGGCTGTTATTTAGGAAAGTTCAACTGGAGTACTTGATCCATAAAATATTAGTACTCTGATTCAACAGTCTGTTTCAGCTTTTTTTTTTTCTTAAGATGAAAATTTTATGTTTTCTCTCAGCTGTTCACAACCACCAACTTCCTCTCTCATCTCTTTTCTATCACCATCAATTGCCTCTTTCTATTATAACCTAGCTCTTTTCACCAAGATTATGGTGGTAAAAACAATACATAAGTACCGCTGAATGTACTAGAACAGAATTTTGGAGGATACCACGAAAAGGAATTTACCTCAGAAGGCCAAGGACACATGATTGACTGGACTCTTTCTTAATCCACTGCAGTGTCACACTTCATGGTCAATGAGAATTTTCTTATATCAAATTAAATCTCTTTGGCCTTCATATCGGTCTTTATCTATCCCACTCATTCAAACTCCAGTGATCATAAGGAAGCACACTGTTTTCATTACTATCTTGCATCTCTTCCTGGATTTCCCCATCATCTGAGAATATTGCTGACCTATAATTTTGAAAAGTGCTATGCGTGCTATATTAGCAGCTAACCTATGACAGAATACATCTCCTTACGTAAGGCAGAGCCTACTAGTTGTCCCTTAACAACCTTTCTTCTCTCTGAGAAATAATGGAATTTCCTATTTCCAGTTGGGTACAAGGCCACTTGGGATGAAGATCACATATCCCATCTTCCAGTGTAGCTAGGTATAGCTCTCCTACAAAAATCTGGCCAGAAGAATGTGAGAAGCAATTATGGAAGCAACTTCCAACTTGTGTCTTTGAAGGATAAGCCATTCTTATTTCCTCTCCCTGTTTTCGTGATGCTCTTGAAAATAATCCTGGTGCTAAGCCATGTTAGGCCATCAGGTAAAGTCAGTACCCTAGAGATGGCAGAACAGCAAAAACGTTTCTTACACTCTCATAGATTAAAGCCTCTATACCCACCCTGAACCACCTACTTCTGAATGTTACACAGTGAAGGTGAAGTGAAAAAGTTACACAACCACTGCTGGGCATACACACCGAGGAAACCGGAATGAAAGAGACACGTGTACCCCAATGTTCATCGCAGCACTGTTTATAATAGCCAGGACATGGAAGCAACCTAGATGTCCATCAGCAGATGAATGGATAAGAAAGCTGTGGTACATATACACAATGGAGTGTTACTCAGCCATTAAAAAGAATACATTTGAATCAGTTCTAATGAGGTGGATGAAACTGGAGCCTATTATACAGAGTGAAGTAAGCCAGAAAGAAAAACACCAATACAGTATACTAATGCATATGGAATTTAGAAAGATGGTAACGATAACCTTGTATGTGAGACAGCAAAAGAGACACAGATGTATAGAACAGTCTTTTGGACTCTGTGGGAGAGCGAAAGGGTGGGATGATTTGGGAGAATGGCATTAAAACATGTATAATATCATATAAGAAATGAATCGCCAGTCCAGGTTCGATGCAGGATACATGATGCTTGGAGCTGGTGCACTGGGATGACCCAGAGGGATGGTACGGGGAGGGAGTGGGAAGGGGGGTTCAGCATGGGAACACGTGTACACCTGTGGCAGATTCATGTTGATGTATGTATGGCAAAACCAATACAATATTATAAAGTAATTAGCCTCCAATTAAAATAAATAAATTTTTTTAAAAAAGTTACACAAGAAGGAAATGAACTTCTATCTTATTTAAGCCACTGGTGGACATTTTGGTTTAAAGGCTTTCAGGCTGCCAAATCTAATAAACATGATTATCTACATTTATCTCTTGTGTTATACCAACCTAGACAGAAAAGCTCAATGGTCAACCCCAATGTAGTTTCTTTGGGAATTATTCAGAGATGGCCTCCGGATGCTAGAAATCTGACCCCAAAAGCCAAGAATTAGCAAGAGTTGAGGTTGTAACACAAGACAGCTGGGTTTCAGCCCCCCAAAAGTAAGGAATCAAGGTGAGGCAGGCTGAATCTGACAGTCACACAAATTAGAGAGCCCCAAGGAAGGCACAGACACGCTGTCAGTCATATAGGAAATCTAGCATGGTGGTACAGACAGGTAGAGACAGGAGGCTGGACAGGGGAATTCTTAAAGCTTCAACGACCACAGCTCCAAAGTGAAAAATGTGAATGTTCATTGCATCCTCTGACTATGGGCTTTTGATTCCTTTCATACTGAAGTGGTGCAGGCTTACTGGTTCAGCCACATCTCATGGTTCTCTGTCTTAAAAGCTCTTTTCCTCCATCTGAGCAGGAAACTCACTGCTTACTTCAGGCAGGCAAGGTGTTCCCTGCAGTGAACTGGAAGTCTCATTGATGAAAGGAAATCAGGACCATCAGGAGTTCCCTGGAACTTGTGGGAGAGAAATCTTAAGTTCAGGGTTTAGGCTGTATTGTTTAATATGGTTGCCATCAGCCACATGTGTCTACTGAACACCTGAAATGAGCTAGTTAGAACTGAGATGGGCTGTAAATGTAAGGTACATAAGGCACACAATGGAGTGTACAATATCTCATTAACATTTTTATATTAATTACATGTTGAAATGATGTTTAGATATAGTAGAGTAAAATCAATATAATATTACAATCAATTTCTATTTCTTTTTATTTTATGTGAGGATTCTAGGAAATGTAAAATTATATATGTAATTCACATTATATTTCTATTGAACAGCAGTGGCCTAGACTCTGGGTTTTGAATACCTAGAAGAAACTTTTGTTTCCCCAGGTGAGAGTGTTACTGACTTAAGCTTGTACTACTCACCATAGGACAGCCCAATAAGTCAAGGGACAAAGTGTTGGGGCAAAGAAAAGTGACTTTATTCTCAAAGCCAGCAAACCAAGAAGATGGTGAAGCATGCCTTTAAGAAACATTTTAATTCAGGTTAAATTCAAGCTGCTTTTATGCTAGGGAATGGGGGAGCAGGATGGGGTTAAGATCAGGAAGTGACGGACAACCATAGTTATCTGGGCACCAGCAAAGGTCCGAGGAAGGTTGTGAAAACTCTTTGTTCTTGGTCAGTTGACTTCAGTTGGTGTGAGTCTGGTCACAGCGTTCCTGTAAATCTTGACAAAATAATCATTACTTTTGTTCATATATTTTAATGCCTGAAGGAGGCAAGTTTTGGTCAGGAACTGTTTGCATAAATCATAAACTGTAAGCAGAATCTCTTTGTGATTAATGCATTCATGCAGGGTTAAGCAAAGACTTATGACTTAGAGGTTAAATAGCAGAAGAGGCAGATACAGTATGAAGTCAGAGATGCCAAACTTCTAGCATAAGCAAGGGGCAGGCAGGGGACATGGGGTGGGGACAGATCCTAGTTCCTGAAGAACAAGTCAAAGATATCCATTATATTGTACCCATACCCCTTGAAGAAGAATGGGGATTCTTTTATGGCTGAACTATCATCATTACTTTTCTTATTTAACTGCTTTTCCTTGTTTCTGTATTCCTCCCTTCCCTAATTAGTAACTACCTCTGTCTGCTCTTTGGAACTCTGGGAATGCCTAGGAGACTAAAGCTTTTTTCTACAAATAAGAAATGGGGCAAATGAAAGGGCTTCTGTACCCAGGAGGACCCTGCAGGGTCCCGCTCAGTTTCATCCTCTTTTCTTTGATACTGCTCAGTCCTCAGGGGAACAAGGGTAGGACAAGAGAGGGAACGAAGTTTTTTAATAGAAAGGCTAATTATAATCTCATCAGAGGAATTCAGTTTTAGGGAGACTCCATTTCAAGAGAAGGCTCAGACACCTGATTCCTGAGTCTCACCCAACACAAAAGTAGCATATAGCCAATTTGGCTTCAGACATGTTCTTCTTATTCTTGTTTGATAAGCCCAAATATTTTGTGTTAACATAGACATCCAATCTTGGCAATGGAATTTTGTGTACTGTACCCATGGGGACATCTTTGCTGACCAAATTGTTGATCTACTGCAATTGTTAAGAAGCAGTTCCACCTATTAAAAATTTAAAAATCTATTTAGAGACACTGGAAAAATAACAGGAGCTTGGGCCATCTCAGAAGGTGAAAGGTGCCCGAAATATGAGCTGGTTAGTTTTTATGGGCTGGGTAATTTCATAGGTCAATGAATGGGAGAGGTATTCCAACTGTTTTGGAGAAGGGGTGGAGATTTCCAGTAATTGGGTCACCATATACATTTTGGCCTTTTAAGGTTGGCCTCGGAACTGTCATGGTGTCTGTGGGTGTGTCATTTAACGTGCTAATGTATTGCAATGAGAGTGTGATAAGTCCCAAGATCCACTTAAAATTGATTCTTTTGTATCTTGGTCCTAATTGATTCTAACCAGTTATGTTGTAGCCTCAATGGCTATATCCTTCTTTTAAGGTCGTGCCTTGCCCCCTTCCCTCCTGTTTCAATGTGACAATGTAAAGAATATAGGAAAATATTTAAACACCAGTATTTTTTTTTTTTTTGGCTTTTGATGATTTTTTAAAAAATTTTTTTTTATAATATTTTTTTTTATTTTTAAGTTTACATAATTGTATTAGTTTTGCCAAATATCAAAATGAATCTGCCACAGTATATTTTTAAAATGGGAAATTCTCTTCTTTCTTTTCCCTGACTATCCTAAAAGAACAAATTAGGCCTTTAAAAAGTGTAATGGGATCTCCCAATGAGCCATGGCTTATCTCCAGATTGGCACAACTTAACATTTGGTAGAAAATTGGTAAACAGGGAAACAAAGTTCAGGTTGGCACCCTTACCAGACTCTGTGTACATTATGGAGTTGATAAGTTTCAGTAAATTTGTATTATTTACTTGTGCAGGCATGCGTCAGTCACTATAGTCATGCCCGACTCTCTGCGACCCTATGGACTTTAGCTTGCCAGGTTCCTCTGTCTATGGGATTCTCCAGGTAGGAATACTGAGGTGGATTGCCATGCCCTCCCCCAGGGGATCTTCCTGACCCAAGGATCAAACTGCATCTCCTGCATTGCAGGCAGATTCTTTTCCCACTGAGCCACCAGGGAAGCCCATTATTTACACAATTAATAAACAATTGTTACTGCGCTATGCTCTTGAGATGGAAGACTTAATAAGCCTTACTCTTCTTTTGGGGGGTCTCATTGAAACACCATTTTGGCTTAAGAAAAGAACTCTGTTGTCCATGGTTATGCATTTCCAGGCTAGGTGCCATCATCCTGGAATCCCACTTTTGACTAAACTATTGGTCAATGCGTGATGGAAGCAGGCTGGTTGTCTCATGGTTTTTCTATTTTCTGGTCTCGTGTTAAATTTTCTACCTAGATCTTATTCCTTTAACTTCTGCTAAGCTTTTCTTAGATTTATTTTTAAAAGTCAGTCACATTTGGGTTAAATTAAAGTCAGTTCAGTTCAGTCATTCAGTTATGCCCGACTCTTTGTGACCCATTGACTGCAGCATGCCAGGCTTCCCTATCCATCACCAACTCCTGGAGCTTGATCAAACTCATGTCCATGGAGTTGGTGATGCCATCCAACCATCTCATCCTCTGTCATCCCCTTCTCCTCCTGCCTTAAATCTTACCTAGTATCAGGGTCTTTTCCAGTGAATCAGTTCTTCACATCAGGTGGCCAAAGTATTGAAGTTTCAGCTTTAGCATCAGTCCTTCCAATGAATATTCAGGACTGATTTCCTTTAGGATTAACTGGTTGGATCTCCTTTCAGTCCAAGGGACTCTCAAGAGTCTTCTCCAAATTAATTTAAGGTCATGGGGTCTAATATGGTTGGACCTTGAGGGCATTATGCCAAGTTAAATAAGTCAGGCAGAGAAAGACTAGTGCTGTATGACCTCATGGGTGGAATTCAAACTTTGTAGAAACTTGCCTACTTAAAGAATAGAATGGTGGTTACAGGGGATCAGGGATAGAAGAATTGGGGGCTGTTAGAAGATGAATAAGGTCTCAGGATCCAATGCCCTGCATTTTGATTATAGTTACTAATACTGTGTCAGATACTTGCTAAGACAGTAGAATTTAAATGGTCTCACCAAAAAAAAAAAAAAAAAGATAATTATATGACATGATAAGGTGTTAGCTAATGCAATGGTGGTAATCATTTTGTAATACGTAAGTGTATCAACACATCACGTCCCACGCTTTGAAACTTACACAGTGTTTATGTCAGTCATATCTCAATAAAGCTGAAAGGAAAAATAAAGTCATGGGGGCCCACTACAAAGAGTAGAAATAAGGAGGACAGTCATGTCAGATGCTTGGCTAGTTCCCACCTCTCCCAGTATAGAGCTAAAGTCCAGGTGGGAAAGAGAGTAGATCAAGATACAGGGTAGTCAATGCTGTTCTAGCCTTATAACCTTGTCCCTATGGATGTGAAGACAGCTTCACTTCCTCCTTTTCAGACGACTCAGCAGCCTGCTCCCTGCTTCCTTGCTGCTCCTCACCAGATCCATTCAACTTCCTTGTGGCTCAATTTCTGACTCTGTCAGAAAAAAAAGATTTCTTCTCATTGGTGCTGGTGGGGGCTCTCAATCACGACAATTTTTCCATCCAGTGTTTGTTGCCAGACTCTTCTCATTGTTATTCATAATCCTGCAAACCACATTAAGAACTGTTTTAATCATATGTCTGTTTTCAATAAGATTAAGTGTGATTAAATAAAGGTATTCTAGATTCTAAAAGTAAGGACTCAAGAATGAGTCTTATGATATGTAAGGATATTAAACATGACTTTTCTCAGAGATGATTAGAGATGCTTATGGTTTTATGTGATTTAAACTGCTTAAGAGAAATGTATGATTTATCAACAAATTTATTTTAAAGGATGTTGTATTATATTAGGTTTTGGTATGGAGTATAAAGATGAAAATTTAAGTGGTAATTGCACTGAAAAGACTGCTACTGGGAAAGATTGAAGGCAAAAAGAGAAGAGGACAGCAGAGGATGAGATGGTGAGATAGCATCATCAGTTCAATGGACATGAATTTGCTCAAACTCCAGGAGATAATGAAGGACAGTGAAGCCTGGCATACTGCTGTCTATGGGGTCACAAAGACTTGAACACAACTTAGCGACTGGACTGAACAGCAACAAATTGCACTGAAATGAAGAAAAAATTCTACCTTAACCTTGAATTACTTCATTTTGTTTTACAAAAAAAAAATCAACTGCATGATTTTTATACATCTATTACAAATGACAAGATGAGACTTAAAAATTTCAACCACTTTTCTGTAGACAGTGCGTTAAAGATATAAATAACATTTGCTACCATTGAATTAAAAGCCAAATCACATTTATTTATCATACTTTCTTCAATGTAGATTTTTGAAACATTAGAGAAATATTTGGTCAATATACTAATTGACCAAATGAATACAACTGATAGAGCTATTAAAAGGCATCTTGAAGTAAAGTTGCAGATATATAATCAGTTTTATATTCTTCATTAAGTTTTATTTTAACTTGATTACACCTAATCCTTCCTGACTTCACTTAATGGGCCATTGCAGATATGAATTAAGTAGTATATGGCTAAGAATATACTAAATAATTTAAAATTTTATAGTGGACTCCTGTTTCCAGTAATACCACACACTAGATAC
Organism: Bos indicus; assembly: GCF_029378745.1. Classification (NCBI taxonomy): domain Eukaryota; kingdom Metazoa; phylum Chordata; class Mammalia; order Artiodactyla; family Bovidae; genus Bos; species Bos indicus. The sequence goes on from NC_091779.1 coordinate 38,795,512, forward strand.
CCTGAGTGACTCTCTTGAAGGAAACAACTAAGACACTGAGAAATTAGAAGTATCATTTTAAATGCATTGCTGGAGAAAACTCTTGAGAGTCCCTTGGACAGCAAGGAAATCAAACCAGTCAATCCTAAAGGAAATCAACCCTGAATATTCATTGGAAGGACTGATGCTGGAGCTGAAGCTCCAGTACTTTGGCCACCTGATACAAAGAACCAACTCATTGGAAAAGACCCTGATGCTGGAAAAGATTGAGGGCAGAAGAAGGGGTTGACAGACGCTGAGACGGTTAGATAGCATCACTGACTCAATGGACATGAATTTGAGCAAACTCCAGGAGACAATGAAGGACAGGGAACCTGGAGTCCTACAGTCCATCGGGTCACAAAGAGTTGGACACGACTTAGTTATTGAACAACAGCAAATCTCTGAGGAATCATCTAGAGCTGAGTTGCTCAGAAGAAACTATAAATGAACATTGTACATCTATCATCTATCTATCTAGATATATATGTAATATATAGATACATACAGAAATATGTATATCACATATCTTTTGACATTTATAATTGGTAGCAAGTAATACTTTCAGCCATTAACAATACTTTGGAGTGATTTACTTGTTTTTTTAGAGGAATAGACCCTAATGCTGGGAAAGATTGAAGGCAAGAGGAGAAGGGGACTATAGAGGATGAGGTGGTTGGATGGCATCACCAACTTGATGGACATGAGTCTGAGCAAGCTCCAGGAGTTGGTGATAGACAGGGAAGCCTGGTGTGCTGCAGTCCATGGGGTCACAAAGAGTTGGACATGACTGATAAACTGAACTGAACTGAGCTGATAATACCAGACAGAAGTATTAAATTTTGCTGCAGTTCTGAAACATGAGAGAAATCGGCTTTAAAGCTCAACTTTATCATCATCACATACACACAAAAGATGTAAAAATAGAAAACATGTATGCATTATCAAATATGCATGAATAGAAAATCTATAGAATATTAAAGGCATCAGTTCAGTTCAGTCACTCAGTCGTGTCCGACTCCTTGCAACCCCATGAATCACAGCACGCCAGGCCTCCCTGTCCATCACCAACTCCCGGAGTTCACTCAGACTCACATCCATCGAGTCAGTGATGCCATCCAGCCATCTCATCCTCTGTCGTCCCCTTCTCCTCCTGCCCCCAATCCCTCCCAGCGTCAAAGTCTTTTCCAATGAGTCAACTCTTCGCATGAGGTGGCCAAAGTACTGGAGTTTCAGCTTTAGCATCATTCCTTCCAAAGAAATCCCAGGGCTGAAAGGCATATGTTCATGTAAATTCTTGTGAACCTGGAAATGATAACAAACAAACACACAACCCATTCGTTTCTTTCAACTTACTTTATAGAACAATATTCCACCATTCTTTTCCCCTTGGGTCCATTAGGAACACTACCACTAGTAAACTTTTATTTTAATTTTGTTCCTCCTATTAAAATTTTGAATGGTTTCCCATTGTCAAAAAGAAAAATCGCTGAGATGCCTTAACTTGGCATTCACTGTTAAAGTCTGTCTCCATGTCACTCTGCTCCATGCTTCTACACTCCAATCACACTGACCTTCTTAATACTCCTTAATCCCCCAAGCCTCTATGCTTTTATTGGAATTGTTCCTAGGTCTCTCTTATGTTCTGTATCACTTAGGATATGGCTAAGTTAAAATGAAAAAGTAAATAATTCAAAATCTCAGTAGCTTGAAATAAATGCAGGTTTATTTCTCAGTCATGCAGCATGTGGATAGAGCAGGCACTACATGTGTCTCTGCAAGTCTAGTGCAGATATTTTCTGTATTGTCTTTTCCTTCATAATTTTCCTATCTTATTTTACCTTCTTGATATATGAACTATAGCTGTAGTAGATATATGAACTATAGTTTAAAATAGCTGTTTTATCTTCCATTTTTATTGAGATGTGATTGACATAGAGCACTGCATAAGTTTCCGGTATATAGCATAATGATTTACTTACATACACCATAAAATGTTTACTACAGTAAGTTAAGTGAACATCCATCATCTTATAGAGACACAAAATGAAGGTAAAAGAAAAAATATATTTTCCTTGTAATGAGAACTCAGAATTTACTCTCCTAACAATTTTCATGTTTCATAACATAGACCAGTATTAATTCTATGAGTACCTCACACCCCTAGCATTTATTTACCTTGTAACTGTAAGTTTATATCTTTTGGCCACTTTCATTAAGTACAGCCTCCCACCACTCCTCACCTCTGGTAACCACAAATCTGATTTCTTTTTCTACGAGTTTGTTTGTTTGTTTTTAAGCATAATTGATATACAAAACTATGTTAGTTCTGGTGCACACCATAGTGGTTTGATATTTCTATACTTTCCAAAATGATCACTGTGAGTAGTAGTTACCATCTGTCACCTTACAAAGATATTAAGTTACTATTTACTGTATTCCTCTCCTGGTCTATTCTATCCCCATGACTCATTTATTTTGTAGCTGAAAGTCTATACCTCTTAATCTCCCTTGCCTATTTCCTTCCTCCCTTGACCCACTTCCCTCTGGCAACCACGTTTGTTCTCAGTATCAATGATTCTGTTTCTGTCTTGTTATGTTTATGATTTTTTTTAAATTCCATATACAAATTGTAATACAGAGTATTTGTCTTTCTCCGTCTAACATATTCCACTTAGCATAATATCCTCTAGGTCATCCATGTTGTAGCAAATAGCAAGACTTTATTCTTTGTTATGGCTGGGTAGTATTCCATTGTACATATATTCTACATCTTCTTTAATCCATTCATCTATGGATGAACATTTAGGTTGTGTCCATACCTTGGCTATTGTAAATAATGCTGCAGTGGACAAAAGGGTGCATACATCTTTTTGAATGAGCGCTTTTGTCTTCTTCAGATAAATACCCAGAAGTGGAATTACTGGATCAAATGTTAGCTCTATTTTTAATTCATTTTTAGAAATCTCCATAGCTACTTTTCATGGTGTCTGCATTTATTTACATTCCCATCAACAGTGCACAAGGGTTTCCTTTTCTCCACAACCTCTCCAGCACTTCTTACCTGTTGTCTTTTTGATAATAGCCATTCTGAGAGCTATGAGATGATATCACATCATGGTTCTGATGTGTGCATCCCTGACGATTAGTGATAATGAGCATCTTTTCACATGCCTGTTGGCCATCTGTATTTTTTCTTTGGGAAAATGTCTATTCATGTTTTAATTGGATTATTTGATTTTTTTGATGTTGAGTTGTATGAGTTCTTCGCATATTTTGGATATTATTTTGGATATCAATTCTTCTCCCATTCAGTAGGCAGCCTTTTTGTTTCACTGATTGTTTCTTTCACTATGCAAAAACTTTTTAGTTTGATGTAGTCCCATTTTTTTACTTTTGCTTTTGTTTCCCTTGCCTAAAGAGACACATCCAGAAAAAAATTTGCTAAGACCAACGTCTGTCCTTGCTTACTAATTCTATCATCTGTGTCATTTCTGGTTATACTATACCGATAAATTTTTCTCATATTTATGGGTCATATTCAACTGCTTATTTGCTGAGTAACTTTTGATTTGACATCAGATATCAGACATTGTGACTTTTAAACTTTTTGGTGCCATATTTTGCTTAAAATATTTGATTATTCAAAAAAATTTTTTTTAATATTTTTATTAAGGAAAATCAGTCCTAAATATTCATTGGAAGGACTGATGCTGAAGCTGAAACTACAATACTTTGGCCACCTGATGTGAAGAACTGACTCATTGGAAAAGACCCTGACGCTGGGTAAGATCAAAGGCAGGAGGAGAAGGGGACAACAGAGGAGGAGATGGTTGGATGGCATCACCAACTCGATGGACATGAGTTTGAGCAAGCTCCAGGAGTTGGTGAAGGACAGGGAAGCCTGGCATGCTGCAGTCCATAGGTCATAAAGAGTCAGACATGACTGAGTGACAGAACTGAAGTGATTTTGATATTTTGCTCTTACATTTAGTTTATTTACATGGCAACAGTTTTATCCTTCCAATGCTTACTTTTAAGCTTTGCTAGATGTGGCAAAAAGAACTTTTAGCCTAGAGCTAATTTGATCTCATTACTGAAGCAATACATACCTTTCCCAGGACAGGACTTGTTGCCTTGCACACCAGGAGGCATTTCACTTCGGCTGCTGGGAACAAAAACAATTCTCAAACTTGTATGTGAAATTATTTCAATTATTCTCTCCTTGTTTCTTTTCTGTAATTGTTTCAATTCTTAGTTTCTTTATGTGCATGCATTGATCAATACTCAATCAAAGACTTGAGTGGGACCCTCACCTCCAGAGTGGTTTGTTCTCTCTCTCTCCACTCCTCCTACTTGCTCCTCTTCTTAAAGTTTCCTCTCTGGTACCTTGCATGCAAATCCTAACTAACTTGATCTCTCTGAATTCACACTTTTTCTTCTCAACTTGGGGAGATAGCTGGGCCATCTTTGAACGCTATATTATAGCCTGGAAATTCTGTGTAGGAAGTAAGCTGAAGCAATCATAGGGTTCACCTCTTTGGTTTCCCTTTTACTTGGGAGTTACTGTCATGCACTGCCTACTGTCCAACATCTAAAACTATTGTTTCACGTATACTCTATTGCCCTCTACCCCTCTACAACTTACTACTGTCACTCAGTTCCGTTCAGTCGCTCAGTCGTGTCCGACTCTTTGCGATCCCATGAATAGCAGAACACCAGGCCTCCCTGTCCATCACCAACTCCCGGAGTTCACTCAGACTCACATCCATCGAGTCAGTGATGCCATCCAGCCATCTCATCCTCTGTCGTCCCCTTCTCCTCCTGCCCCCAATCCCTCCCAGCATCAGAGTCTTTTCCAATGAGTCAACTCTTCGCATGAGGTGGCCAAAGTACTGGAGTTTCAGCTTTAGCGTCATTCCTTCCAAAGAAATCCCAGGGCTGATCTCCTTCAGAATGGACTGGTTGGATCTCCTTGCAGTCCAAGGGACTCTCAAGAGTCTTCTCCAACACCACAGTTCAAAAGCATCAATTCTTCGGCGCTCAGCTTTCTTCACAGTCCAACTCACATCCATACATGACGACTGGAAAATCCATAGCCTTGACTAGATGGACCTTTGTTGGCAAAGTAATGTCTCTGCTTTTCAATATGCTATCTAGGTTGGTCATAACTTTTCTTCCAAGGAGTAAGTGTCTTTTAATTTCATGGCTGCAGTCACTATCTGCAGTGATTTTGGAGCCGCAAAAAATAAAGTCTGACACTGTTTCCACTGTTTGCCAATCTATTTCCCAAGAAGTGATGGGACCAGATGCCATGATGTTAGTTTTCTAAATGTTGAGCTTTAAGCCAACGTTTTCACTCTCCACTTTCACTTTCATCAAGAGGCTTTTTAGTTCCTCTTCACTTTCTGCCATAAGGGTGGTGCCATCTGCATATCTGAGGTTATTGATATTTCTCCCGGCAATCTTGATTCCAGCTTGTGCTTCTTCCAGCCCAGCATTTCTCATGATGTACTCTGCATACAAGTTAAATAAGCAGGGTGACAATATACATCCTTGATGTACGCCTTTTCCTATTTGGAACCAGTCTGTTGTTCCATGTTCAGTTGCTTCCTGTTGCTTCCTGACCTGCAAATAGGTTTCTCAAGAGGCAGGTCAGGTGCTCTGGTATTCCCTTCTCTTTCAGAAGTTTCCACAGTTTATTGTGATCTACACAGTCAAAGGCTTTGGCATAGTCAATAAAGCAGAAATAGATGTTTTTCTGGAACTCTTTTGCTTTTTCGATGATCCAGTGGATGTTGGCAATGGGATCTCTGGTTCCTCTGCCTTTTCTAAAACCAGGTTGAACATCTGGAAGTTCACAGTTCACGTATTGCTGAAGCCTGGCTTGGAGAATTTTGAGCATTACTTTACTAGCGTGTGAGATGAGTGCAATTGTGCAGTAGTTTGAGCATTCTTTGGCATTGCCTTTCTTTGGGATTGGAATAAAAACTGACCTTTTCCAGTGCTGTGGCCACTGCTGAGTTTTCCAAATTTGCTGGCCTATTGAGTGCAGCACTTTCACAGCATCGTCTTTCAGGATTTGAAAAAGCTCAACTGGAATTCCATCACCTCCACTAGCTTTGTTCATAGTGATGCTTTCTAAGGCCCACTTGACTTTATTATCCAATAACATTACAGGAGAGACTGTCTTGTATATGTTTCAAAAAAATAATTGATCAGGAATAGACCCCACCCTGGAGAATTTTACATCTAATGTGGCCAGAATTGAACAAACTCCACAGGTTAAGCTGGCTAAATTCCCAAACCCCCAGATTTACTCCTTTTTAGAAGTAGAAAGTTTATGTAATTTCTGCTACCAAGAAAAAGGCAACTGCTGGCAGTCTTGCCTTGTTTTGCAGACAAATGTAACATAAACTGAGGTGGAAAACAGCAGCATGACTTCGCAAAATGCACTCAGTTAATTAGTAGAAAAAGTGAGTCTAAAATCCAGCTGTCACGACTCTCAGTTGTCACTGTTTTTTCTTCATTATTCCCCCTCTGTGTATTTATCTATCACTTATAAAACTGAGCAATAATAAATCGCTGTTCCCTCAGTCATAAGATCAAGCAGATGATGATTCAACTGGGTGCTGATAAAATACTGATATTGAATTGTTGTTAACAGTTGTCCTGGCTCCCAAGAGGAACTCAACCCAGGACACTGGAATGAGTATCTGTGTCATCTCTATGGCCCTCCAGAGCTTTCTTTGGGGTATATGGACAGTAGCCAGTGGTTGAATGTACACAGGTTCTAGGCTAGGCTGACTTAACATTGTTTCCCTCTCTACTTCTTGCCAGCCTGTTTCCTCATTTATACAATGAGGACAATAAAAATACCCTCATGGTGGATGTGTCATAAATCTGAATGATTCAGTGCATTGAAGTGCTTAGCATTTATTCTGAATCTTAGCAAGAAAATAATAAATGTTCATTGTTTGCATTATTTTGTTATGTTTCTAGAACATCTTTGTTTTTAACAATAGAAGCTGACAGTAGTCTTTCCTTGAGAGCCAAAAACTTCCAATTATTGTGTACCTCCATTTAATTTGGCTTAAGCAAGGCTCTGTGACGGAGAAGGCAATGGCACCCCACTCCAGTACTCTTGCCTGGAAAATCCCATGGACAGAGGAGCCTGGTGGGCTGCAGTCCATGGGGTCGCTAAGAGTCAGACACAACTGAGCAACTTCACTTTCACTTTTCACTTTCAAGCATTGGAGAAGGAAATGGCAACCTACTCCAGTGTTCTTGCCTGTAGAATCCCAGGGATGGGGGAGCCTGGTGGGCTGCCATCTATGGGGTCGCACAGAGTCAGACACAACTGAAGCAACTTAGCAGCAGCAGCAAGGCTCTGTGAAATCAAATAATTTTTTTCCACTAAAATGATTATTAATAAAATTCTCTTTATACCTGGGTACCTATGAGTGCATACACCATGCTCTTTTAACTGAACATTATAAAAATCTGCAGAACCCTTGCAAGAAATGCAGAAAATTAAGTTTAACACATAATTTCACAGGGAGAAACAACAAACAGGTTGACCGTAGGCTGAATAAATGATCACTCCTGGTGATGCTGATTTTGTTAGGTTCCACACAACTTCTTTTTACCACTTTCTTCCCTTTAATTAAGTCAGCTGACCAGATTCCTTCCTAGCTGAAAAACCAGGTAAACACTATAAGCTCAAACTCAGACATCTTCTGTTGTCTTCAAAACAAGTTGAATGTTTGGGTTATTTATTGACCATTCACAAATGTACACATGAAACTGCTTCAGCGTTTTACCAAAATCCACTTTGAATCATTGTCCATTAATACCAGTTTGGAAATGTTCTTTTGATTCATACCTGAGAATGGCAGTCAGCAACCCTTTCAAACTCTTCAATTCCAGTGGGTATTTGAATAAGACAGATGGAATATGCTGGGTAGATATATTCTGCTTTCAAGAATAGTCCTAATACTGTTAACTTACTATGTCCTGAGCAACCCACTAGCTAATTCTTGCTAAGAAAGGAATGAATAAGGAAGCAATTTGTAGAACAAAGCACCTCCTACTCCTAACCATTTTCCCCAGCCACGTTAGTAGGGAGCATTCAGAAAACTAAGATCATGGCATCCAGTCCCATCACTTCATGGCAAATAGATGGGGAAACAGTGGAAACAGTGGCTGATTTTATTTTTGGGGGCTCCAAAATCAGTGCGGATGGTGACTGCAGCCATGAAGTTAAAAGACTCTTGCTCCTTGGAAGAAAGCTATGACAAACCTAGAGAGCATATTAAAAAGCAGAGACATTACTTTGCCAACAAAATTCCATCTAGTCAAGGCTGTGGTTTTTCCAGTGGTCATGTATGGATGTGAGAGTTGGATTGTGAAGAAAGCTGAGCACCAAAGAATTGATGCTTTTGAACTGTGGTGTTGGAGAAGACTCTTGAGAGTCCCTTGGACTGCAAGGAGATCCAACCAGTCCATCCTAAAGGAGATCAGTCCTGGGTGTTCATTGGAGGGACTGATGTTGAAGCTGAAACTCCAATACTTTGGCCACCTGATGCAGAGAGCTGACTCATTTGAAAAGACCCTGATGCTGGGAAAGATTGAAGGCAGGAGGAGAAAGGGACGACAGAGGATGAGATGGTTGGATGGCATCACTGACACAATGGACATAGGTTTGGGTGAACTCAGGGAGTTGGTGATGGACAGGGAAGCCTGGCATGCTGTGGTTCATGGGGTCGTGAAGAGTCAGACACCTCTGATCGACTGAACTGATGAGAACTGTAATTGTTTCTAAGTCTCTATTGTACCTGACTTTATATTTAGCAGAATATCAGAGAAGATGAAAGATTTGATAATATAGATGTGGCCTTAGTGAAAACTGGTAAAGTAAGACTGAATCATATTTAATAAATAAGACAAAGTAAAGATTTTACCAGCAGTCATTAGCATCAATAGAAAGACAGGAGACAGCCTGATGAATACAAAACATTTCCATTCTAATTCTGACTTGTATTGCTACAGTGTTTTCTCACTACAGCTGGGCACAGGCTTTTAAGAGTTATGTCTGATGTGAGTAACATTATCCGGAAAATGTTTTATTACTGCTAACATCACCAGCATATAAATCTTAGAGTTGATTTGTCTTGTAGGAATGTTTACTAACTTCTTTATAAGGTTTGCCAAGAAATAGACTCACTATAAATGAAAAATACATAAATAATAATGCTTTTATTCACAAATTAGTCAGAGATCATTCAAAGGCAGAAATTTTTCTTCAAAATTAAAAAAAAAAAAAACAAACAAACCCAGTGCAGATGATACCACCTTAATGGCAGAAAGCTAAGAGGACCTAAAGTGCCTCTTGATGAAAGTGAAGAGAAGAGTGAAAAGGCTAGATTTAAAAAGACAGCATAGTAAAAAGCAGAGACATTACTTTGCCAGCAAAGGTCCATCTAGTCTAAAGCTATGGTTTTTCCAGTAGTCATGTATGGATGTGAGAGTTGGACCATAAAGAAGGTTGAGCACCAAAGAATTGATGCTTTTGAACTGTGGTGTTGGAGAAGACTCTTGAGAGTCCCTTGGACTGCATGGAGATCAAACCAGACAATCCTAAAGGAAATCAACCCTGAATATTTATTGGAGGGACTGATGCTGAAGCTGAAGTTCCAATACTTTGGCCATCTGATGCAAAGAGTCCACTCACTGGAAAAGACCCTGATGCTGGGAAAGATTGAAGGCAGCAGGAAAAGGGGGTGACAGAGGATGAGACGGATGGATGGCAACATCAACTCAATGAACATGAATTTGAGCAAACTCTGGGAAATAGCGAGGATATGGAAGCCTGGTGTGCTACAGTCCATGGGGTCCCAAAGAGTCAGACACGACTGAGCAACTGAACAACAACACTCTAATCTTCAGCAACCATCACCCTCATCAGTCAACAGACATCAACATCCAGACAAGACTCTCCAACAACAAAAAGATGACAATTAATTAAAGGCTCAGATGAGAGATAACACTTTTTAGCAACAAATTATATTTAACTAATGTGTGCTGTGCTTAGTCACTCATTTGTGTCTGACTCTTTGTGACCCCATGGACTGTAGGCCATCAGGCAACTATGTCCATGGGGATTCTCCAGGCAAGAATACCGGAGTGGGTTGCCATGCCCTTCTCCAGGGGATCTTCCCAACTCAGGCATCTAACCCAGCTCTCCCGCATTGCAAGCAGATTCTTTACCACTGAGCCACCAGGGAAGCCCTTAATTAAGGTATGTACATAATTATTTTAGGCATAGTGTTATTGCATATTTAACAGACTATAGTATAGTATAAATATAACATTTATATGCATTGGGAAACCAAAACTTCACGTGACTCAATTTTTTGTGACATTCACTCTAGAACAGGCCCACAATATTTCTGAAGTATTGCTTTTTTTGTTGAATGCAATATGTTGTATGCTGGGAGAATAAAAATGTTCTCTTCTTTCAAAAAAATTATACCTTCATTTTGATCTCTATTTTCTTTTTCAGGACTCTTGTTTTTAAAAACTAGGTGAGAGTTTGTGCATCTCTGAAGAGGGGTGCACACAGACACTCCTGTGTGTGAGAGGTGACAGTGAATGATGATATATTAAGCATTCACCTTTTGCTAGGCTTATTGTGTATTTTCTCTTTTGATCTTCACGATCCTTATACAATGTGAGGACTATTTTACAAATGAGAAAAGATAAGTGAAGTGGAGCCTTTCTGAAACATTAGGTCTTTTGGTCATACTGCTAAGTCACTTCAGTCGTGTTCAACTCTGTGCGACCCCATAGACGGCAGCCCACCAGGCTCCCCCGTCCCTGGGATTCTCCAGGCAAGAACACTGGAGTGGGTTGCCATTTCCTTCTCCAATGCATGAAAGTGAAAAGTGAAAGTGAGGTCACTCAGTCGTGTCTGACCCTCAGCAACCCCATGGACTGCAGCCTTCCAGGCTCTTCCATCCATGGGATTTTCCAGGCAAGAGTTCTGGAGTGGGGGTGCCATTGCCTTCTAGGCAGTGACCCAAACAGAAACCATTTATCTTAGATTGAGACTTGAACCTATGTGCTGGGACTCAGTCCCAGTCAAAACCCACAGTCTTCCAAATGATTATCACAGACCTGGCTTCAGGACCTAATGGAGCTTCGGTTCTTGATGTCTCATCTCAGAAAGAATCCAGTGAGAGATAAAGTGATAGGTGAAAAATGAATTTATTCAGAGAGAAACACACTTCACAGGCAGACTGTGGGCCATCACAGAGGGCGAGTGTAGCCTCAAATTGTGGCATGGTTAGTTTTTATGGACTGGGTAATTTTATAGGCTAATGAGTGGGAGGATTATTCTAACTATTTTGGGGAAGGGGTGGAGATTTTCAGCAATTGGGCCACCACCACTTTGATAGTGCCTTGGAGCTGTCACAGCACTTCTGAGTGTGTCATTTAGCTTGCTGATTGAAGATCAAGATCTAGTCAAAGTTGATTTGTCTACCATCTTGGACCCATTTGATTCTAATAGGTTTAGGCTGTGTCCTTAGGCTATGCCGTTCTTTTAAAAGTTGTGCCCTGCCCCCTTCCCTATTGATTCAAAACCATCCCAAAGAAAAAGAAATGCAAGACGGCAAAGTGGTTGTCTGAAGAGGCTTTACAAATAGCTGGGGAAAGAAGAGAAGTGAAAGGCAAGGGAGAAAAGGAAAGATATACTCAACTGAATTCAGAGTTCCAGAGAATAGCAAGGAGAGGTAAGAAGGCCTTCTTAAATGAACAATGCAAAAAAAAGAAAATAAATAAGAAGAAAACAATAGAATGGGAAAGACCAGAGATTTCTTCAGGAAAATTGGAGCTATTGAAGGAATATTTCATGCAAGGATGGGCACAATAAAGGACAGAAATGGTATGGACCTAACAGAAATAGAAGATATTAAGAAGAGGTGGTTGAATACACAGAAGAAGTATATAAAAATGGCCTTAATGACCTGGATGATCACAATGGTGTGGTCACTAACCTAGAGCCAGACATCCTGGAGTGTGAAGTCAAGTGGGTCTTAGGAAGCATTACTACAAACAAAGCCAGAGGAGGTGATGTAATTCCAGCTGAGCTATTTCAAATCCTAAAAGATGTTGCTGCTAAAGTACTCCACTCAATATGTCAGCAAATTTGGAAAACTCAGCAGTGGACACAGGACTGGAAGAGGTGGGTTTTCAGTCCAATTCCAAAAAGGGCAATGCCAAAAAATGTTCAAACTCCTGTCCAATGCACTTATTTCACATGCTAGTAAACTTATGCTCAAAATGCTTCAAGCTAGGCCTCAGTAGTATGTGAACCAGATGTACAAGCTGGATTTAGAAAAGGCAGAGGAATCAGAGATCAAATTGCCAACATTTGTTGGATGATAGAGAAAGCAAGGGAATTCCAGAAAAACATCTACTTCTGCTTCATTGACTATGCTAAAGCCTTTGACTGTGTGGATCACAACAAACTGTAGAAAATTCTTAAAGAGATGGGAATATCAGACCACCTTACCTGTGTCCTGAGAAACTTGTATATAAGTAAAGAAGCATCAATTAGAAGAATATGGAACAACTTCCTGGTTCAAGATTTGGAAAGGAGTACAACAAAGCTGTATAATGTCAGCCTACTTAACTTCTATGCAGAGCAAATCACGTGAAATTCCAGGCTGGATGAATTACAAGCTAGAATCAATATTGTGAGGAGAAATATTAACAATCTCAAATATGCTGATAATACCACTCTAATGGTAGAAAGGGAAGAGGAACTAAAGAGCCTCTTGATGAAGGTTAAAAAACTAGAGTGAAAGCTGGCTTGAAACTCAACATTCAGACTACTAAGATCATGGCATCCAGTCCCATCACTTCATGCCAAATAGAAGGGGAATAAGTGGAAACAGTGACAGACTTTATTTTCTTGGGCTCCAAAATCACTGCAGATGGTGACTGCAACCATGAAATTAAAAGACACTTGTTCCTTGGAAGACAACCTACGCCAAACCTAGACAGCATATTAAAAAGCAGAGACATTACTTTGCCAACAAAGGTCTTTACAGTCAAAGCTCTGCTTTTTCTAGTAGTCATGTTTGGATGTGAGTGTTGGAAGAAGACTGAGCACAGAAGAACTGATGCTTTCGAATTGTGGTGCTGGAAGACTCTTGAGAGTCCCTTGGACTGCAAGGGGATCAAGCCAGTCAATCCTAAAGGAAATCAACCCTGAATATTCATTGGAAGGACTGATGCTGAAGCTGAAGCTCCAATATGAATACTTTAGCCACCTGCTATGAAGAGTCAACTCATTGGAAAAGACCCTGATACTAAGAAAGATAAGGGCAAGAGAAAGGGGTAGCAGAGGATGAGATGTTAGACAGCATCACTGAATCAATGGAGATGAATTTGAACAAACTCCGGGAGACAGTGAAAGACAGAGGAGCCTGTTGTGCTGCAGTCCATGGGGTCACAAACAGTTGAACACAACTTAGCGACTAAACAACAACAATACCTCACTAACCAGTATATCATAAGGGTGTTTCTCACCTGAACATCTTTCCACTGGCCACCACAATCTTTAAATAACTGAGGAGTGATCACCTGGTTCATGTGTCCTTGTATTTAAAAAGTATCTTAATAGATGTATGAGAATATCTGGACCACACTCTCTGTCAAGATCTAAACTTAAAAATAATCATTTTTTAATTTTTTTTTTTATTTTTTAACTTTACAGTATTGTATTGGTTTTGCCATATATCAACATGAATCCGCCACAGGTATACACTTGTTCCCCATCCTGAACCCTCCTCCATCCTCCCTCCCTGTACCATCCCTCTGGGTCATCCCAGTGCACCAGCCCCAAGCATCCAGTATCGTTGTGCATCGAACCTGGATTGGCTAAGGGGAGTTTTGTATCAGTTTTTTCTTCTTTCCCCCAAGAATTTAGTAATGCCTCTTCTCGGTATCACAGTTCTTATCTGTCCTTTGGACATTCTCAAACTCCCTCAAGTTTTACCAGGCCATCTTGTGGGTACATACTCTTCTTGATTCAGAGATCTTAAAGTCATCCGTAATTCTTCAGTTCTGTGTCTCTCTCTAGCCTAAATGTTTTCTACCTACATCCTCTCTGGAAGCATGTTCTTTTTGGCAGTATATTATCTTTGATTTCTTCACTAGTCTGGGTAAACTACATTTAGAAGGAGTCCCTTCCTATTTGGAACCTGAACTGAGAACATTAGCCAGCCAGTAATGGTCAGTGTTATTACTGATAAATCACTCTGTGCCCAAGTAACAGGTGGATGGAATTGTAATGTGGAATCAGTCCCACATTATAATCCTACCTTGGTGCTCTGTGACTACCTAGAGGGGTGGGATGGTGTGGGAGCTGGGAAGGAAGTTAACAGCAAGGGAACATATGTATGACCATGCTGATTCATGTTGATATATGGCAGAAACCAACACAATATTTTAAAATGATGATCCTCCAATTAAAAACAAACAGATTTTTTGTAATAGAGCCTGAAGTCAGGTAGGTTGATTCCTCCAGTTCCATTCTTCTTTCTCAAGATAGCTTTGGCTATTCGAGGTTTTTTGTATTTCCATACAAATTGTGAAATTATTTGTTCTAGCTCTGTGAAGAATACCGTTGGTAGCTTGATAGGGATTGCATTGAATCTATAAACCGCTTTGGGTAGTATACTCATTTTCACTATATTTATTCTTCCGATTCATGAACATGGTATATTTCTCCATCTATTAGTGTCCTCTTTGATTTCTTTCACCAGTGTTTTATAGTTTTCTATATATAGGTCTTTAGTTTCTCTAGGTAGATATATTCCTAAGTATTTTATTCTTTCCGTTGCAATAGTGAATGGAATTGTTTCCTTAATTTCTCTTTCAGTTTTCTCATTGTTAGTGTATAGGAATGCAAGGGATTTTTGTGTGTTGATTTTATATCCTGCAATTTTACTATAATCATTGATTAGTTCTAGCAATTTTCTGGTGGAGTCTTTAGGGTTTTCTATGTAAAGGATCATGTCATCTGCAAACAGTGAGAGTTTTACTTCTTCTTTTCCAATATGGATTCCTTTTATTTCTTTTTCTGCTCTGATTGCTGTGGCCAAAACTTCCAAAACTATGTTGAATAGTAGTGGTGAAAGTGGGCACCCTTGTCTTGTTCCTGACTTTAGAGGAAATGCTTTCAGTTTTTCACCATTGAGGATAATGTTTGCTGTGGGTTTGTCATATATAGCTTTTATTATGTTGAGGTATGTTCCTTCTATTCCTGCTTTCTGGAGAGTTCTTATCATAAATGGATGTTGAATTTTGTCAAAGGCTTTCTCTGCATCTATTGAGATAATCATATGGTTTTTGTTTTTCAATTTGTTATTGTGGTGTATAACATTGATTGATTTGCGGATATTGAAGAATCCTTGCATCCCTGGGATAAAGCCCACTTGGTCATGGTGTATGATCTTTTTAATGTGTTGTTGGATTCTGATTGCTAGAATTTTGTTAAGGATTTTTGCATCTATGTTCATCAGTGATATTGGCCTGTAGTTCTCTTTTTTTGTGGGATCTTTGTCAGGTTTTGGTATTAGGGTGATGGTGGCCTCATAGAATGAGTTTGTAAGCTTACCTTCCTCTGCAATTTTCTGGAAGAGTTTGAGCAGGATAGGTGTTAGCTCTTCTCTAAATTTTTGGTAGAATTCAACTGTGAAGCCGTCTGGACCTGGGCTTTTGTTTGCTGGAAGATTTTTGATTACATTTTCAATTTCCGTGCTTGTGATGGGTCTGTTAAGATTTTCTATTTCTTCCTGGTCGAGTTTTGGAAAGTTGTACTTTTCTAAGAATTTGTCCATTTCTTCCACGTTGTCCATTTTGTTGGCATATAATTGTTGATAGTAGTCTCTTATGATCCTTTGTATTTCTGTGTTGTCTGTTGTGATCTCTCCATTTTCATTTCTAATTTTATTGATTTGATTTTTCTCCCTTTGTTTCTTGATGAGTCTGGCTAATGGTTTGTCCATTTCATTTATCCTTTCAAAGAACCAGCTTTTGGTTTTGTTGATTTTTGCTATGGTCTCTTTTGTTTCTTTTGCATTTATTTCTGCCCTAATTTTTAAGATTTCTTTCCTTCTACTAATCCTGGGGTTCTTCATTTCTTCCTTTTCTAGTTGCTTTAGGTGTAGGGTTAGGTTATTTATTTGACTTTTTTCTTGTTTCTTTAGGAATGCCTGTATTGCTATAAACTTTCCCCTTAGGACTGCTTTTAAAGTGTCCCACAGGTTTTGAGTTGTTGTGTTTTCATTTTCATTAGTTTCTATGCAAATTTTGATTTCTTTTTTGATTTCTTCTGTGATTTGTTGGTTATTCAGCAGGGTGTTGTTCAGCCTCCACATGTTGGAATTTTTAAACAATGGAAAAAAATCCTACCTTGGACAAATTATAAATTAAAATGTTGAAACTTTTGGTTATTACAACACTAATGTGCTATGTCTATGCTAAGGTGCCCTTAACTCTTCTGTTTTGTATTCTACTATTAATTATCCCCACATAAGAATCTGAGTGCTTTAGATATGCCTGAGGATGGTCTGGGCAACACTCTGAACTCCCTCCATCGTTCCTAATGAGCATCCTGTTGCATCATATAGATGTGAAGGGGAAAGTTGAACCCTGTTCTGACTTTAGAAGGAACCAGTGTAGTAAGAAAAAAGCACATTCTTTTATTGTTTGGAATTTGAGGAATTATAAAAGGGAAAAATCACAACCATCAAGAAAATCTGGGGGAGGAAAATTTAGGATATGTCAGTGATACTGAGCACTTTTCTCCCTTTCTGTGAAGTTCAAGTTCCTTCACATGGAAAGATGCTTTTTTATGATATTGCTGGGCTTTTAGCCATGGTTAGATTGAATGATAAAAATGGTTTGTTTGTGTACAATGTCTTTTATCTGGATTCTTTGCAAGGCTTTAAACGCACAGTCATTAATCCTCACAGAGTTTTATTGTATGTGTGAACTTCTTTCCTCTTTAGACAGGAAGTCAATAGGCAAGGTAATGCAAATACTGATGTTCATTATCATGCAAGCAGAATCCCAGTTTTCTGGCCATTTTCTGACACAACCAGTTTTTCTGGTTTTTTTTTTTTTTTTTCTCTTTGCTTTTAGTTGCCCCTAGAGAATTTCATCACATGCATGTACTTTCAACTTATTTAACTGTGTACCTTTCTGAGTACTTATTTTACCAACCTGAATTATACAGTTTTGCTGTAGTGCTCACACTGCTGCTAAGTCACATCAGTCGTGTCTGACTCTGTGCGACCCCATAGACAGCAGCCCACCAGGCTCCCGTCCCTGGGATAATCCAGGCAAGAATACTGGAGTGGGTTGCCATTTCCTTCTCCAGTGCATGAAAGTGAAAAGTGAAAGTGAAGTCACTCAGTCGTGTCTGACTCTTAGCGACCCCATGGACTGTAGCCTACCAGGCTCCTCTGTTCATGGGATTTACCAGGCAAGAGTACTGGAGGGGGTTGCCATTGCCTTCTCCGAGTGCACACATTATTTTCAAGCAATTTCCACCAAAATGAATTTCTAAACTCTAATTTGGACAAAAGTCCCAAGGGAAACATTCACCTGGGATTTGTCTAGAAAGTTTATGAAATGTCGATGACCACATTTTCTTTTGATTGACATTTTCAGCTGTGTTTCTAATGAAACTTAATCTTTCTTTCAATAGTGCTGAGTGTTCTCCAAAGGCACATAGGTTTTTCAAGAAATAAAGGTGGGGTTCCAAATCAGGAAAGGAGTACATCAAGGCTGTATATTGTCACCCGGCTTATATAACTTATATGCAGAGTACATCATGTGAAATGCCAGGCTAGATGAAGCACAAGTTGGAATCAAGATTGCTGGGAGAAATATCAATAACCTCGGATATGCAAATAACATCAACCTTTGGCAGAAAGCAAAGAAGAACTAAAGAGCTTCTTGATAGTGAAAGAGAAGAGTGAAAAAGTTGGCTTAAAACTCAACAGTCAGAAAACTAAGATCATGGCATCTGGTCCCATCACTGCATGGCAAATATATGGGGAAGCAATGGAAACAGTGACAGACTTTATTTTCTTAGGCTCCAAAATCACTGCAGATGGTGACTGCAGCCATGAAATTCAAAGATGATTGCTCCTTGGAAAAAAAGCTATGACAAACCTGGACAGCATATTAAAAAGCAGAGACATTACTTTGCAAACAAAGTTCTGTCTAGTCAAAGCTATGGTTTTTCCAGCAGTCATGTATGGATGTGAGAGTTGGACTATAAAGAAAGCTGAGTGCCAAAGAATTGATGCTTTTGAACTGTGGTGTTGGAGAAGACTCTTAAGAGTCCCTTGGACTGCAAGATCAAACCAGTTAATCCTAAAGGAAATCAGTCCTGAATATTCATTGGAGAGACTGATGCTAAAGCTGAAACTCCAATCCTTTGGTCACCTGATGTGAAGAACTGACTCACTGGAAAAGACCCTGATGCTGGGAAAGGTTGAAGACGGAAGGAGAAGAGAACGACAGAGGATGAGATGGTTGGATGGCATCACTGAGTCAATGGACATGAGTTTGAGTAAGCTCTGGGAGTTGGTAATGGACAGGGAAGCCTGGCATGCTGCAGTCCATGCAGTCACAAAGAGTCGGACACAACTGAGCAACTGAACTGAATTGAATCTTACTTATTATTCTGTATAACTTGCTTGATTTTATACTTAGCAAGTGCCATTCCCTTTTTGCATCTTCTTAAACACAGAGACCCACCATCACACACATACAACTTTGCCATTGGTGTTTTTGTCAAGAGCAATTCGATGTCTACTTTCAGATGAAAAGTCTGGCACTCTGTACTAAAGGTTCTCACACTATGAGTGGGAAATAGAAAAGGATGGACTGTTCTACATGGATTGGAGGCAGATGCAATCCTCCCTTCTCTACCTAGTTTAAAACCAGATACCTAAAAGTGACTGGTATAACCATGCATAGGAAAAGTGGCAGCTTTTAAAACAGTTTGAATCCAAATAGTTTGACTTCTCCCACAACTATCTTCTCCTCTGTGGCACTCAGAAACTGGTTCTTCCAAGCAACTCTTCCTACCATATGTCATAGGAGGTCCTGAGGGGAGTCATAATCTGAAATCTCTACAGATGAGAAGAGACCCTCCAACCCCCATCGCAAGAAAACATTAACTGTTCATTGTATCTGAAATTGTTATTCAGTTACAAGCAGAATAGACAGATATCCATCTAAACTCTAGTCTTATTCTCTGGTATGTTTCATGTGTGGCCTCGCTCACTCTCATGGCTTTAATAATCATGTTTACATTGCTAGTTCTGCATCTGCAACTGTGAGATCTCTTCTCATTCTCAGAATGCTATAGCCAGCTGTCTGTAAGTCATCCTGACTCTAGTGTTAGTTGCTCAGTTGTGTCCAACTCTTTGCTATCCCATGGACTGCAGTCTGCCAGACTCCTCTGTCCCTGGAATTCTCGAGACAAGAATACTAGAGTGGGTTGCCATTTCCTTCTCCAGGGAATCTTCCCAACCCAGCGATCAAACCTGGGTCACTTGCATTGCCGGCCAATTCTTTACCATCTGAGCCACCAGGGAAACCCCACTTTGACTCTAATTTCTCACTAAATTAAATTCACACTCTCTCTTTCTTCTTTGTGTTCTGTATCTGAGGTATCATCATACTGTTGCAATTGCCAAAACCAGAAATTCTGTGGCCATCCTTTACTTCCTCTTCTTCTTCCTGCACAGCACCAACGGCCCCCTCCCCGCCGGCCTCCCCCCCCGCCCCCCCCCCCCCCCCCCCCCCCCCGCCACACACACACACAACTCTTCAAAGCCACCTATTGACCCTACGTTTAAAACAGCTTTGGAAAGTATCTACTATGCTCCATCCCCGCTACCACTGGTTGTGGTTTTAAGTCACTAAGCCATACCCACTCTTTCACTCTTTGCAACCCCATGGACTACAGCCTGCCAGGCTCCTCTGTCCATGGGACTTTTCCAAGCAAGAATACTGGAGTGGCTTGCCATCTTTTTCTGCAGGGGATCCTCCTGACCCAGAGATTGAATCTGCACCCCCTGCATTGGCAGGTGGGTCCTTTACCACTGAGCCACCGGGGAGGCCCTTGACTGTTCTCTCCCTTATACCTGAGCCTCCACACATGCTGTACCCTCCAGGTAGAAGACTGCTCTACCTTCCTTGACTGGCAACTGCTACTGACCCCTCAGATCTCAGTTTGGATGTCACTGCTCTAACCTCCAAATTGGATTAAAGCATCTGTCCTTTGTGGTCCCCAAGCACTCAGGGCTTTCCCGTCACAGGCCTGTACTGGAATTCCTTGCTTGCTTTTTTATGCTATCAGCTGACTGTAACTTCCATCAGGCCTGGAACCTGGCCCATTATTGTTGCTCATCATTGTTTTTCTGGCAGTTGGCAAAGGTTGGGACACAGTTGGTATTCAGTAAATATTTGTGAGCTCAGAAGAGGAAGGGAAGAAGGAAAGCAGAAGAAGGAAGAATATTGACTGTATACCATCTGCTTTGGTAAATAAATGTGTAAATGTGAATGACTGTGTGCAAAAATAAAGCCCTGAAATCAGTGAGGGTTTTTTCTTGTGATTTGACTCTTTGTTATAAAAGTAGACCATAGAGAAAAAATAAACAATTTAATTGGAGTTTTAATTAGTTGGTTTCAGACTTGTTTTAAACTGAGATTTATTCTAAAAGCCTGAATAGTCGTCATAACACATAAGAGGAGTTTGTGTATTTAACAAGATAATTTAATGGAAACATCTGCAAAACGTATTATCTTTTTATTTATGGTTTTTCAATCCAGAAATAGCACCTGCTTTAAATGAGATATATCAGAATAACTCGGAGAAGGTGATGGCACCCCACTCCAGTACTCTCGCCTGGAAAATCCCATGGACGGAGGAGCCTGCAGCCCATGGGGTCGTGAAGAGGCGGACACGACTGAGCGACTTCCCTTTCACTTTTCACTTTCATGCATTGGAGAAGGAAATGGCAACCCACTCCAGTATTCTTGCCTGGAGAATCCCAGGGACAGAGGAGCCTGGTGGGCTGCCGTCTATGGTGTCACACAGAGTCGGACACGACTGAAGTGACTTAGCAGCAGCAACAGAATAACTACTAAATTGGTTAGCTTCAAGAGTTTTCTGGAACACTCTTAGATGCATTACCTTAATAGAAAAAATTATCACAGCAGGTAGAGAGTGGGGCCCATATTTAAGTTTGAATATTTTTAAGGTTAAATTTTAACAAAAAAGTATGATCTTTCTTAATTTCCATTTAAAGTCAATTCCAAAGACCATACTAATACACTGTTAAAGGTCAGTTAAGATCTTTCCAAATATAAATCTATAAATGTCATAGTGACCAAAATATCTGGGTGTATGGTAGGAAGACCATCTTCTGTGTGCTTTAAATTCCACTTTAAGCCTAGGAGATGCAAACCAATTGGATGGAATATTGTTACATTCATTTTTCAAAGTCAAAGTACAATTTCTGGGGCCAGATACCAATTTGTCCATCAACTTTTCTTCATTCCCTCTCCTTTTTACTTCCTGTGGTCACTTGAACCATTTCTCCCTCATCAAGAGAAAAAAAAAAGGAAACCAGGAGCAAGAGAGCTTATAAGCATGCTTTTAAATCATACATATAAATTACATATAACTTATACAAGTTACATAAGTTATACATATGTATCCTACATATATACCCTATGCTTGAGAAAGACAGAGACCCTGGATTTAAAACAAAATAATTGTAATGTTATTTCTCTAGTGCAAAAAGGTAATAATCCATGTAACAATGCTATAATCAAAAAGAGTAAGTCCATTCTTACCTTGGAGTTGGATAATGACTTAATTAGCTTTTCCCACTGCTGATGCCAACAAATCCTATTGTCCAGACAGTGAGAGGCCAATTGCCACGAGGTCTGCTGGGTCTCATAGTTTCCCATTTATAGAGGACAAGGGATTTACAGAGATGTAGCATGCAATCTGCTGGGCAAGACCAGGCCTGTGGGACTGCTGTCCATCTTTGGACAGTCAGAAACAAAACTACTATTGTACCAGAAAGTAATTATCTTTTCTAAAAGTATCAGGATTAGACTTTTTCTAGTATTGAGTAGGTCGGATTGTGATAGGTCCAATGGAGCTGGCTGTTCCATGCAGGGAAGATGGGATGGGGAACTTGGGAGAGAGTTTTAACAGTCTCTTCTCTCAGGTATTCTTTGAGTGTATTACTTGGTTTTCTTTATATCCAACCCCTTTAGAAAAGGTTTAATCATTTAAATTAACAATTTGTTTAAAAGAAACGGATGTTTGTTTGACTTGCTGCTGCTGCTAAGTCGTTCAGTCATGTCCAACTCTTCACAACCCCATGGACTGCAGCCTACCAGGCTCCTCCGTCCATGGGATTTTCCAGGCAAGAGTACTGGAGTAGGGTGCCATTTCCTTCTCCTTTATTTGACTTAATTATAGGCTGCTGCTGCTGCTGCTAAGTCTCTTCAGTCGTGTCCGACTCTGTGCGACCCCATAGACGGCAGCCCACCAGGCTCCCCCGTCCCTGGGATTCTCCAGGCAAGAACACTGGAGTGGGTTGCCATTGTCTTCTCCAATGCAGGAAAGTGAAAAGTGAAAGTGAAGTCGCTGAGTCCTGCCCGACTTGTATCGACCCAATGGACTGCAGCCCACCAAGCTCCTCCGTCCATGGGATTTTCCAGGCAAGAGTCCTGGAGTGGGGTGCCATTGCCTTCTCCGTAATTATAGGCAAATATAGTTATTGCTTTTTTTTCCCCCATCACTAAGCCCCTGTTTGTAACCATGATGTAAATTTATTTTAATGTTTTGTCTTACTTCACAGAGATTTGTTAAGATTTGCAAGTATTTCTGTTGCCTTCTCATTTCTACATATTATGTCCTTTGTTTACTTAGGTTGAGACACTTAGCTATTATCCATAGCTGCTCTATAGCTGGTAAATTTTTAAAATAAATACATCTTCGTCTGAGGAAAAAATACAAGCAAAATTATAAAGATGATTCTTGATTTCATTTTCAGTAAATATTTATTTTATGTCTAGCATGGCTTGGATATAATCTTTGCACTGGCCTCTTTACAATTTTATTTCCCTTATCAGCATGCAGCCTGCCTTTAATTTTTTTTGTCCCTGATATGTATACTCTTTTTCCTTCCTAAGATTCCAAGGCACTTTGTCTTTATTATTTTTAGTACTCTTAGTGATAGAAAATTAAGACAATGTCTTTAATCTTTATATTGCCAGCACTTAGCAGAGAAAATAGGGTATAGTAAGAATTCAGTAGAAGTTTGTAAGTAAATACATGATTGAAATAATGTTATATTATTATTTACATTTTTATCTACCCTCCTTGATTAATTTCTTCATCCTTCACAGCTTATGGAAAACCATAAGTTCAATAAATGAATGATCAATGGCAAAATAGTAGTGAAGTGGTGCCTCATGAAAAGAAGCACCATTTGCCCAGGTTCAAGGGCCTTTGTCTCTGCATCTTTTGAATTCATTTTTTTTCCTATCATTCCCCCAAGAGCATAACTCCTCTTTGCTCCTTGAAATTAGTAAGACTAATCTATATGAAAAATTATTAAGAGGTAAGTCTAGTAAACAGCAGAGTTAATTAATATTGGGGTCTGGGAGATGGGCAGAGCCTAAATCATGAGAATGGCTTGACTCAATTGTAGTAAGATGTGTGATGTGTGATGCAGCTTTGACTGAGTAACTGAGGATACTTTGATGGGAGGCAGGACATGCTAATAAAAAAGTCTGACTTTTATACTTTTTCTAGAATGGTCATAATTCACCTAATATGTTTGTCCTTTTTAAAGAAAGGTATTTAAAATCCCAGTGGGTATCTGTGTGCAACAAAAAGAAACTTTTCCTGTTTTCTTTCTGTTAATAAAATCACTTAATGTCATTCACAGAGGCTTTCTTACCTCACACTGGCATTATTTGCCGCAAAAGAGGGAAAAAATTCTTCCTCTCCCTTGCCAGCTTCCCATTCTTCTCAGGTTTGTAACTTGAAAGAACAGAAAAACAACCATGTTCAATATGACTTGGAGCCCATGTATGCAGCCACAAAGCCTTCTAACTGAATTAGGCTGCTCTTAGGAACTGAATGGGCTTCCCTAATGGCTCAGAGGTAAAGAACCTGCCTGCATTGTTGGAGCCACAGGACACTTCGGTTCGATCCCTGGGACGGGAAGATCCCCTGGAGGAGGGCACGGCAACCCACTCCAGTATTCTTGACAGGAGAATTCAGTGAACAGAGGAGCTTGGCAGGCTGTGGTTCATGGGGTCACAAGAGTCGGACACGACTGAGTGACTTAGCATCCACACAGGAACCAAATTCCATCATATGTGGCCAAATATGTGTCTATGTTGAAGAGAGGAAAGTTGAAAAATAACGTTTTATTGCATATTAGTCAATACATTTTAAATGATAAGAAAAATTTTAATGAATATCTCACCAGGAAAGAAAGGATAAATTTGCGGCTTTGAACTTTCAAATACCTACGTGAAAAAACTGAACAAAGACAGGAGAACCAGATTAACCTAGGCAACTTTGTCACTAAGAGCATTAATGATTGGCCCCTGTGAAATGTTCAGTTCCTGAGGTAACCAAATTAAAGGTTTTTTTTAATGGGGGGGGTGTGGAGAGATCACTTTGTGTATAACTTGCATCCAGGAATTACAGAATAATTGACCAGGATGAATCCACAAGACTTCCCAGCAATATTTGCTGCATTCTTGATTATTCCTTAGCTCTTACAGAGAATTTAAAAACACAAGTAAATGATTTGATGGGAAGGTAGCCACATGACTTTAGGCAGTACTGTGCTGTTGTACCTTGTAATGGGAAAAAGACGTAAGCTTGGAGTGGACTTCGTGAAGTAAGAAACATGGGAAACTATCTGTGAGTTGGCACATCAGAGCAAGAAAGGGTTCTTTCTCTCGATGTAGTCCCCCAGACCTACCCCATCCCTAGTCATTAACAGGGTAGGATCAAATTCCTGGCATGAACATTTTGTTCATCAAGTTCTAAAATGGTTTGGGTCAACTTGCCTGGCGTGCTGCGACTCATGGGGTTGCGAAGAGTCGGACACGACTGAGCAACTGAACTGAACGGAAGAATCAATAAGGCTCAGCAAATAGTGAAAGTGAAGACTATAAACTTGTCTGTCTTGTTCAACATTTATCTATCACCACGAGCTGGTACACATGCTAAGATTTATGAATGAATGAATGCTTATATGATACTAACAATAAGAATTGTTTCCACTTATTGAGAACTTACTAAGCACTTGAGACTGTGTGAAGCACTTTATGTGTATTCCCTTACTTAATCTTTTTTATTCCACCAGGATGGGATTCATTTTATTTTCACTTTAGCCTTTCTGAAAAGTAATGGTTAGAATGCTTTATGGTAAAATTAAGAGATTTAAAATTTAATGTTTGGAAGTTTCTTTATTGAAAAATTATTTTAATAATCATGAAAAACAAAGGCTATAAAAGTAAAAACTCTTTATGTGAATTTAAAAATTTACAAGATTATAAGGGATGGATTTTTAAGGTCATCTTGCCCATTCTCTAATTTTAAGAAGGAGGAAAATGAGCCACAGATTAAATTAGACCCAGTGTCAAACAGTGGATGCCAGCATTGGGAGTAGACATCTCCTCCCCAAGACGCGCAGGCCATGGTGTGTTTCTCTTGCAATATTCTTTTACTACTCCTTTAAAGATTATTATAGTGCATGAGTAATGATTATTAGTGTCAAGGGAACTACAGAACCCCATTCATTGCATCACCCCAGGTCACCCCAGGTCTCTGGGATCTTGACATAAATCTTGATGTATTCCATAGTGAGGATTCTCAAGAAGGTGATTGTGACACAGATCAGTGGGAGGAAGAAGAATGAATAGCTACACCACATCTCTGATTTCTCACAAGCTGTATCTGGGCTACCACCAACTAAAAATAGATCTATTCTAACTGTGAATCCTCAGGTGACTTTCCCCTCATCCACTAGTTCAAAAAAGTTTGAAAAAAGTTTTGAGAACTTCACCTTGTGTCCACAGGGAATATTGTCTCTCTGGTCAAACGTTGTGGGGGGAGGAGGAAGCCATGGCTGGAGCCTGAGATAAGAAGTCAGAGCTTCCTAGTCCCCCAGAGGCACTGTGGGCAATGCCCTTCCAAGAGGCCCAGCTCCTGCCCCTCCAGCTGTGAGTGGAAGGGCTGCCCAGAATGTCCTGCTGTCCTTGGGTTACAAGATTGGTTATATAACAGCTGCAAGGGTGCTTGCTGTAGTTCTGTAGCATGATCTAAAGGTGGTCATCTGGTCATTGGAACATTTAGACAATTCAGAAAATAACCAGCATGTGACAATCCATCTTTGGATAAAAAGAAAATTCATGGGGATTATGATATATTCTTACAAATGGAGCAAGGCTGGTTACTTTTCAGAAGCTCTGCATATTTCGAAAGAAGTTTTGAGTGCTTCCCACAACCTCCAGAAAGAACCATCTGGTAACCTTCCCCATTTAATGAAATGCTACCCTATATTGTTTCATTTTTAAGATTTTTTTTTCCTTTCTTTTTTTTTAATGAAATGCTACCCTACATTGTTTCATTTTTAAGATTTTTATCTTCATAGTATAGTTGATTTACAATATCATGTTAGTTTCAGATGTACAGCAAAGTGATTTGGTTGTATATACACATGGCTATACATACATAGATATCTATCTATATTCTTTTTTTCTTAAACTTTTCCATTACAGTTTATTAGTTTTAAGATCTTTAAAACCCAATTTTCCAATTTTTCCAATATTCAGCTCATATGCAATCAAGAAGTTTACTCTGTACCCAACTCTAAGGCTGCTTAAGCTTGAAACTATGCATTTGAAAACCAAGCAACTCAACTCCACACTGTCTTTGTGGAGGCAGAATATGAAGAGAATAATAAGTCATTTCTTAGATGGTTGATTTCTTAACAAGATAAAGCTTCGTATGGATCGCTAGCCACACAACACTTCCCAGCAAGGAAATACAACAACACAGCAGTTGTCTTTGGTTCTGGTGGACAAACTTTAATTTCAGAAGTATCTATGATCCTGATCTCTACATTTCTCTCTCGTAGTGATAAGGACTCAAATAGTTAATCTAGCCGCTCATCTAGTGAGTCAAACAGGATTCCTTCTACAGTTGCCTGGAAATCTAGCCCTGATTCTAGTTTTATTTCTTCCCTTTAGGTCAAATAACGTCAAGTTCCCCCACTTATTGATGCTCATCTTAGGTATGATTTTAAACAGTAAGATCCAAGTCTGCCCAACAGCAGATCCCTTGTGTTTGTGAGGCATGACGTCACAGATCACATTCCCTCCGCCCCAGGCCATTTTTGTTTGGGACTTTGTTTTGTCTCTTAGGAGAAGTGATTCAGACCCATGTGGATGAAGGTTTTCCTGGAGTCAGACTGATGACAGGCTTCTAAGCTTTTAGGGAACATTTACGCGGGCAGAGCTCTGGTAGCTAATATGTTTCACTCTAAAGATTTGCTCCTTTGTCTCACCAGGTATCTACAAAAAATCAAAACAAGAGGCATTTAGGGCATCTGACTGTAGGAGTGTTTGGATCAAGGGTTGTGGTAGGGTCCCACAAAGCTTTTCAGAGGCCCCTTCTGAAAGCTTGTCATATTGACTGTGCTTCCTGTGTGTATGTACTGTGTTTAGTCGCTCAGCTGTGTCTGACTCTTTGCGGCCCTATGGACTGTAGCCGCCAGGCTCCTCTCTCCATGGGGATTCTCCAGCAAAGAATACTAGAATGGGTTCCCATGCCCTCCTCCAGGGGATCTTCCCAACCAGGGATCGAACCCAGGTCTCCTACATTTCAGGTAGATTCTTTTACCATCTGAGCCACTGGGGAAGCCCAAGAATACTGGCATATTGGCTGTATTGTGTGACAATTCAGAATTCACAAAGAACTGATTTAAACATCAAAAATAGATCATCAGGATGACAGTATTCTAACCAGATATATGATTAGAGGATGGGCTGAAGAAGGTAGCAGAACACCAAGCAGCTGTTATCTTTTTTTGCTATAATCAAATTATAGCAAATAATATATATATATATACATTATATAATGTTATATATACATAGTTATAATAACTAGATTAACATTTGAGTAGGCTCAATAGTTGTGGTGCATGGGTTTAGTTGCTCCACATGTGGGATCCTCCCATATCAGGGATTGAACCCATGTGTTCGGCATGGACAAGTGGATACCTTACCACTGAGACACCAAGGAAACCTCTTACTCAATCTTGGGTTTCCCAAGTGGCTCAGCGGTACAGAATGTGCCTGCCAATGCAGGAGACTACAAGGGACAAGGGTCTGATGCCTGGGATGGGAAGAAGCCCTGGAGTATGAACTGGCAACCCAAATTCCAGTATTCTTGGGGCTTCCCAGGTAGCTCAAATGGTAAAGAATCAGCAAAGAGTCTAACACACACACACACACACACACCAGTATTCTTGCCTGGAACATTTCATGGACAGAGAAGCCTGGCAGGCTGTAGTCCATAGGGTTACAAAGAGTTGGGCACACGACTGAGCCACTAAGCATCACACATGCACATACATTCACATTGTAATTCCAGTCTAAGGCGAAAATAGGTTCAATTCTCTCAAAACCTTCAAAAAGCTCTCTTTTTTAAGGGAAAAAAAGCAAAATACTACTTCTTGATAGAGAGAATTAGCCTCACCTATTGATAGAGCCTTACCTATTATAACCTACATTTGCTTCTTCAATCACTGAATATTTAATGAACAACCAGAAGATCCCTAGCACCAAGCTAGGCTCACTGATAAGGACTCTTAAGACCTCTTCCAAAAGGAAATTTTATGAGCACTAGATAGGAATACTTCAAGCTTTAGAACAATTCCACCTTTATATCCTCACCTCTTAGCACATTTTATTTTAGATGTCCAATAAACCACCAGTGAATGGCTTAAAAAAGGAAAGTAAATGAAAAACCACTGTGTGTTTCTTAGTTCTGGAAGGCTTTCCAGAGAAAATTGGAATGGGTTTTGTTCTGAAACTAGAAAATGCTGAAGCAGAAGCCATTGGAACTGGGAGGAGGGGTGAGATGTCCACAGCTGGCAGGATCCAGCTGTGTTTGAGGTTGGTGAGTGAGTAGGTGTGACTGGAAAGAATGACAAGGTCCAGAAGTATAATGGATGACAGATGCGTTGAGGAGAACAACAAGGGATGTTCTTACTTGGTCTTTGATACTTTAAAGGCATTTATATTTTCCGATCAGGGAACAGAATCAGCTAAAGCCTTGATTTAGGAAGGTAGATATGGAAGGAACATATAAGGTGGCTTACAGCAGTTAGAGAAAAGCATGATGTGAAGGTTTGCAAATATGTCTGTAAAATTTTCATCACTCCGTCCTTTAATGTGGAGCCGAATCCTGCCTTCCTTAAATGTGGGTCAAATTAAATGACTCACTTCAAACAAATAAAATATGGTAAAAAGAATAGTGTGTGACTTCTGAAGTTAAGTGTAGTTTCAGCCTGAAGACTGAGTCCTTCATTTTGGAGAAATAAGCTTAATGTCTTGTTGATGTTCCAACCGCTCTACGGAGAGGCCTATGTGGGGAGGACAATGCGAGCTCTCGCTTAAAATCCGCATCCACGTGCCAGCCACGTGAATGAGCCATCCAGAAAACACATCCTGGGACTTCTCTGGTGGTCCAGTGCTTAAGACTCTTGCCTTCCAATGCAACGGGTGCAAGTTCGATCCCCAGTGGGGAAACTACCATCTCACATGCTGCAAGGTACAGCCAAATAAATACATAAATCTGTTGTTTAGTTGCTAAGTTGTGTCCACCTCTTTGTAACCACATGAACTGTAGCCCTCCAGGCTCCTCTGTCCACGGGATTCTCCAGGCAAGAATACTGGAGTAGCTTTCCATTTCCTTCTCCGGGAGATCTTCCCAACCCAGGGATCAAACCCACGCCTCTTATGTCTCTTGCATTGGCAAAAGGGCTCTTTACCACTAGCACCATCTGGGAAGCCCCTAGAGAGTGGTTAGTTAGCAATTGCACCATTTTACAGATAGAGACAAGGCAGTCACACAAGACTCTGCGCTTAAAAGGGCTCCAGGCCTCTTGGGTTAATGCTTGGCTCCTGTCCTCTTGAAATTCTCAATAATTTTTGAACAAGAGGCCCTGCATTTTCACTTTTTACTAGGTTGGCAAATTAAGTAGCTAGTCTTGTGTATACTCCAAACTTTCTCTGTTCTGAAAGATTTATATGATGAATGTGTAATTATCTGTCTCATATAATTCAAAGATTTAGGGGTGGGGGAGAATGCTTTGGTTCTTACTGCACTACATCATTTGCTGTCATGTTAATGTGTTCCTAGAATCTGCCCTTCTCTAGGTGATGGTTATGTGTCTAAGACAAAGATTTCCTTTTGATTCCAAGCAAGTGCTGTCGCTGATTCTCAAACGCAGATTCTCCTTCAGTGGAGATTTGGGGTCCCATTGTGGAGAAGTGTCATATTGGTGAATCCTGTATCTGCTAATTGTAATATTGCATGATATTGTATAGTATGTCCTAAATCAACTCACATTGCAAACACGAGACTGATATAACCTTGGACAAATGATGAAGATATGACGCCTTCTTTACCTCAGTGAATTCAAGTTCACGATAGCTAAGCTAAATATGTGTTTCAGTATATCACTGAAGAAAAACTAGTAAGCAAAAAAAAAAAAAAAAGTGGTCCTCCTTAGGAGGCAAAAGAGTATGTTGTGCATGCACGCTCGATTGTGTCCGACTCTTTGTGACCCCATAGACTGTAGTCCACCAGGCTCCTGTGTCCATGGAATTTTCCGGGCAAGAATACTGAAGTGAGTTGCTATGGCCTCCTCCAGGGGATCCTCCCAACCCAGGGATCCAACCCTCATCTTTTATGTCTACTGCATTGGCCGGCAGGTTCTTTACCACTAGCGCCACCTTGGAGAAGTAGAATACAGATACTTGCTCTTGAAAAACACTCCAACATTAAACCTATAAGAACAATAGTTCTATATGGATTTGAATCTCTTAATTTCATTTCATACTTTTATTAATACTCAGTGAGTATTAGGCAGAGGTGTTTGAAACACTATAATTTTATAAAAAATAAATTCCCTGCTGGCTTAGACAGTGAAGAATCTGCCTGCAATGTGGGAGACCTGGGTTCAATCTCTGTGTCAGGAAGATCCCCTGGAGGATGGCATGGTAACCCACTCTAGTATTCTTGCCTGGAACATCCCACGGATAGCAGAGCCTGGCAGTCTACAGTCCAAGGAGTCACACAGAATCTGGACATGACTGAGCAACTTTCACTTTCACTTTGAACCATATCTTATTTTAAAATACTGCAATTTAATTATGAATGCCTGTAATTTCATTTGTTGAGGAGTAGAAAGAAAGACACATAGAGATGTCTGATAACAAGAAGTGGAACCACAATCGTTGCTTTATTTTACTTTTTAATTAAGTTTTATTGGAGTGTAGTAGCTTTACAATGTTGTGTTAATTTCTTCTGTACAGCAAAGTGAATCAGCGGTACCTATGCATATATCCCCTCTTTTTTTGGATTTCCTTTCCATTTAGGTCACCACAGAATATTGAGTTGAGTTCCTTGTGATTTATAATAGGTTTTCATTAGTTATCTATTTTATCCATAGTATCAATATTATACATACATCAGTCTCAATCTCCCAATCCATCCCGCTCCCACCTTCCCCCCTTGGTGTCTCTATGTTTGTTCTCTACACCTGTGTGTAGAGAACACCTCTCTACCTTTGCTTTGCAAATCACAATTATTGCTTTTAAATACACAAAATTGAATATTCAGAAGCAAAGAGTACTGAACAGAAACAGGGTACATACACAGGATTTTTTGTTTGCTTTTGAGTAATCATTTTTTACAACTGAGGAATTTGTGTCACAGGAGTGCCACCCAATTTTCAAGTATTGTTTGTGATTTCTCCCAATCACCAAATATTGTGTGCTGCTTCCTACTATAACTGTGGGGGGAAAAAAAGGAATGTTATTTGGCACAACTAGCACACTATATTCGGAGAAGGCAATGGCACCCACTCCAGTACTCTTGACTGGAAAATCCATAGACAGAGGAGCCTGGTAGGCTGCAGTCCATGGGGTCGCTAAGAGTCAGGAATGACTGAGCGACTTCACTTTCACTTTTCACTTTCATGCATTGGAGAAGGAAATGGCAACCCACTCCAGTGTTCTTGCCTGGAGAATCCCAGGGACAGGGAAGCCTGGTGGGCTGCCGTCTCTCGGGTCGCACAGAGTTGGACACGACTGAAGCGACTTAGCAGCAGCACACTATATTACGATTTCATAATCGTTAGAGCAGGATATCTTCGCTTCAGGTCTGCGGACTCCCGTAAGGTCCATGGGACATTATGGGGGTGATAACCTCCCCTGAAGTGTTAGGCAAAATATGGCCCTAATGTGCATGCATGAAGAGAAGTACTTGGAGTATTTATTTGCCTGGAAAGTGGGCCTCCTGTCTCCCACCTGGCCCTGAAAGCTCAACTCAAATCCCACCTTCTTCTAGAAACAGTATCACAGTCACCATATCTCTCACCTCTCCCTCCTCTTGGGAAGTTCTCCTACTTTGGACTCCTTAGGCTTTTCTTATCTGCATCATTCATCTGTCCTTTGTCACATTTCAATGCTTTCCCAATACATTGGGAAATCCAGGAAAGAATGTGTCCTTCATATCTTGTTGCCTTCGTATTCCCAATATATAAACTGTAATGGGAGGCCTTCCATAAGTAGACGGTGATGCTGTGCATTGTCACTGAGAATGTCCCAGTTTCCTGGCATGAAATTAAAGGACATTTGTCCTTGGAAGGAAAGCTATGACAAATTGAGACTACATATTAAAAAGAAAGGCATCACTTTGCTGACAAACGTCCGTATGGTCAAAGCTGTGGTTTTTCCAGTAGTCATGTATGGATGTGAGAGTTGGACCACAAAGAAAGAAGGCTGAATGTTGAAGAACTGATGCTTTCAAATTGTGGTGTGGAGAAGACACTTGAGAATCCTTTGGATTGCAAGGAGATCAAACCAGTCAATCCTAAAGGAAATCAGC
The DNA here is from genome assembly GCF_029378745.1 of Bos indicus. NCBI lineage: Eukaryota > Metazoa > Chordata > Mammalia > Artiodactyla > Bovidae > Bos > Bos indicus. The sequence goes on from NC_091779.1 coordinate 38,828,870, forward strand.
CTTAAATATTCATTGGAAGTAATGATGCTGAAGCTGAAGCTCCAATAATTTGGTCACCTGATGTGAAGAACCAACTTATTGGAAAAGTCCTCAATGTTGGGAATGACTGAAGCCAAAAGGAGAAGGGGGCAGCAGAGGATGAGATGGTTAGGCATCACTGAGTCAATGGACGTGAATTTGAGCAAACTGGGAGATAGTGGAAGACAGAGGAGCCTGGTGTGCTATAGTCCATGGGGCCACAAAGAATTAGACACAACTTAGTGACTGAACAACAATAATGGGGGGGGGTGCGTCTGTGAGTAGATAGTGATGCTACGTGTTGTCATTGAGAATGTCTCCGTCTCGTGGCACATCTTCCCTGTTCATCTCATTCCCACTTCAAGGCTGACCTCATTAGGTTTCATCAGAACTTTATATTTCATTGACTGCTTCACATTATTTAATTCCATTTGTGCTATGTATTTTTCTCCTCTGTGCAGACAAAAAGAGTTCACATCTGGATTGGGGGAATAATATTTCTAAATGATTGTAAGCTTGTATGATAAAATTTGTTCAAGGTTTTAAATGGCATTTCTCTAGTGTCGCTGAATAATAAATAAATCTCTTGAATATGTTATAACTAATCTTCATAAGCAACTATTCACAGAAGAATGTGCTTCTATCTCATTTGGTTAAATAGTGATAAAGATACTGAAGATATACAATATGAATTAACAAGACTTGCTTTAGAAATATACAACCCACTCAGTGTGCATGTGAATGGGTGTGTATGCATAGTTTCCATGCATTTAGGTTTTGGGATCTACTGTTTCTCTACTTCTGTTACTGCACCTATCAGAACTGGGTTTGTATTAACAGTGTTTACAGACTTGTTTATCCTTCTCTAAATCAGAGATTCTCAAGAGATGGGAGCCAGAGATCTTTTCAGAGGAGCCTTCCACTGGATTGATTGCACAGAGTGCTTTTCATATGGAAAGCTCAAAATAAAGTTTAGATTAATTTGAGAGAAAGCATTCATAATGATATGAAATATTAAGGTGATATTCAATCACTGCAGGTTTGGGCAAGAAGATACCTCAAGTATATGCTTCCCTAATCTACTCCTTCCAAACAGACAGTAACATCAGTTAGATTGCAATTGTCTATCACCAGAGATAGTTTTTCTTCCCACTTGGGAAACACAGCTAATATTATCAACATGGACAGTTCTACAGCCAAGAAGACCCCAGAGACCCAACAGACTGGAACTTTATTTCCTCAGTTAACACACAGGCAAGTTCTTCTCAAATGATTCCTTAAAAGGGTGTGTGTCTCTAAATGGTCACAGGCAGACTTTTCTTTTAGACTAGAGCCAAGAACTAGGTTTTCTGACTCAGCTCTGCACTTGGACCTGTTGTCGTCCCTCTGGGTCGCATCCCCTTGCTCTGGGGCCAGCTCCTGCTGCTCTGCACACGTGTCACACCTGTGGATCAGTTAGAGCACAGGGCGGGGGAGTTTCATTTTCTGTCAAGCACCTCAGAAACTAATGTCCCCACACAAATGGGACCAGAGAGTATCTGTAAGAAACATAGATTTCTGATCAAAGTGCCTTGAGGAGGCATCTGAGAATCCTCTTTCTCTACCTGTAAGCCCACAACACCTTATCTCTTAAATTAAAGTCACCTGACTGGAACTTTTAAAAGACCTTCTGGGTGTGGGAAATTTCCCTCCAGTGCAGAGTAGACTTCTTTTAAGTTTATGTGCGTGTGTGTGCTCAGTCACTCAGTCATGTATGACTCTGCAACCCCGTGGACTGTAACCAACCAGGCTCTATCCATGGGATTCTCCAGGCAAGAAGACTGGAGAGGGTTGCCATTTCCTCCTCCAAGGGATCTTCCCCACCCAGGGATTGAACCCTTATCTCTTGCACCTCCTGCATCACCAGGTATATTCTTTACCACTGTGCCACCTGGGAAGCGCTTTTAAGTACACCTAATCACAAAAGAACTTTTTATGTAGATTATCTCTGGCAAATAGAAGGGGGAGAAAGACTTACACACTGAGTATATAGTATGTCCTATCTTTTTTTTTTTCCTGATTTCAGGGTAATATTTGTCTCAGAGTACATTATAAAACACAGAAAATAAAACTCCAGCCACTTTCAAAGTAAACACACCAGCCAACCACTGCAGAATAACTAGTCATTTGAGGGGTTTGTTTGTTTGTTTGTTTGAAGTATAGTTGATTTACAGTATTGTGTTAATTTCTACTGTACAGCAAGATTGTTATACAAATTCATTTTTTAAAATCTTTTCTTTTTTTATTTCATTTATAAGGTTTAAACATAAAAGCACATTAAATATCTTCCTTTTGGCAGAAGAAAACAAAAAGAGAACTGCAAGATTCAAATAGCCTCTCCTCCTTAAACTCCACCCTTCCGGTTCTGCCTTCTGCCCCATCCAGTCCCATTCACACAGGGTTACATGGGGTTGCTCTAAGAGCACTTACTGGATAAAATCCTGGACTAGTGTTCACTTTCTAGGCTCACACACATCAACTAAACCCCTCAATGTATTTTCCCTCCTCTCCCACAGATCTAAGTGGGAAACCCTATAATTGTAAAGTGCTTAGCAAATTACTGTCCATTAAACATCCAGCCACATTATATTTAACTCAAGTCTTCTGTAGAGATTGAGAAAATAACACATCTGATTAGACTACTTTAAGGGAATTAAGTTGTGAGTGTCCAGAAGACTTAATATACGCTTGTGTGTATGTGTATGTGTATTAGTTGCTTAGCTGGAAGAAAAACAAAACTTGATATCTAGGTGCTTTTAGTAAGCCACAAGGAGATAAGACTTTTGTTAGATAATTATAACGTGTGTGCCTTCATTCCGGCAGATCTTAACCAGAACTTACTGTGCTTTGTGACTTATGCAATTAGTCACCTACTTTGCTCCTACCTTCCAACTCCACCCATAAGTTGTAAAGATCAGTAATGTATGAAGAGGCTTTGGAGGGAGAACTGGCGTATCTCCTTGGTGATCCTGCAGGGAATTCACAGTTCTCTTATGACCAGCAGAATGCGCACAGACAGTGACTTTTTTTCGGATAAAAATTAAGCAGTTTTCCTTCAGCCTTATCTCTGCTAGGTCAGTGATGTTTGTGCTTCAACCAGACTTGCTAGCATCCAGGTTCCTGGGTTTTGTTTCAGATGTTCTGATTCTGTAGCCCTGAAGTAGGACCTGGGGACATTCAGGTGTCAAACCCCCTGCCCCCAGGTGATTCTGATGCAGGTAGGATTTCTGTGGAAAGAATCACACTCTAGGCTGTAGGCCCGTGGTGCTCCAAATTCAGCAGGCATCAGAATCTTAATGAGAACTTACTAAAACATCAATGGCTAGCCCTACCCTGAGTTTCTGGTTCAATAGACCTTGGTGGGGCCTGAGAATATGCATTTCTAACAGGTTCCCAGGTGATGCCAACGATGCAGGTCTGGGACAACTCCTTGTGAACTGCTACTCTAGGCCAAATTAATGTGGCTGCTCAGTGTAACCTGAAAAACTGTGTGTCCTCAAAGCCTTCAGTGTCTCCTCCAACTAGTCCCCCTACCTTTCCAGTTTCATAGGACAACTCTGAGGCACCCTATTATCCAGCCAACCCAGGCCCCGTGCCATTCCCTAAGTGTTCAGACACATACATGTATGGGCTAATGCCTGTGCTTGGAACGTGGAAATCTGACAAGTTTGCAAATCCCAGGATGCATGATCTACTTGCAAAGACGTACACAACCTCTTCAAACCACAAGAATTTCTTTCTCCTCATCATCATCAAACCCAGTGATGGCAATGTTTTTACCTAGTGGTATCTTTGTCTACCTTATCCACCAGATGTTTAGCTCCCCAAGGCTAGGTTTCAGATAATTTACTTTTCTCCCTGAAGACTAGCAGAAGTGCCAGCAGAATCAAAACTCAACTGACCCATATCCTTCAACACAATGATTCTCAAATTATAGCTCACAGACTATAGCCAGGAGGTACCTAATACCCTTTCAGAGCTGGGGGTACAAGGTGAAACTACTTTCATAATAATATTAGGTTAATCGTGAGAGCTATTTGCTCTTTTTTTTTTTATTGTGCTGATGTTTACTTTGGTACAAGACATAGTGGGTAAAATTGCATAAGTATAAATCAGGATGGGGCTCACACTGTGTTAACAGTCATTATATATATATTTTTTAACAGACACACATTCACCGGGAAAATTCAAAGAAGCCAGTTTCACCTAACAGCTTCTTTAATGAAGCAGTAAAGTGTACTAATTTTATAAGATCATAAACCTTGAGTACAAATCTTTTATACTGTGTGGAATAGTGGAAAGTTCACCAAAATGCCTTTCCTCATACCCAAGTGTAAGGGTTGTAAGAGGGAAAGAAATCAGGTGATGGACTTGCAACCTAGCCCACATGCTTCTTTTTCTTTTCTTCTTTTTTACAGTTTTACTTGTAAGAAAAAATGAATGACGAACTATGGCTATTTAGACTCAGGTATTTGACAGACATCTCAGGAATGAACAAAGTACATCTGTCACATCAAGGAAATCAACTGACAGCTTTGTTGCCAGTGATAAAATCTGAGCTTTCCAGAGAAAAAATAGCAACTTAGAAAAATCATCACCATGAGCCTGACAGCACCACCAGAACTTGAAGTCTTCATGGTATTAACAAATGCAATTTTTAGATATGGACCATGAAGTGTACCAGTGCCATAATTAGATATATAATGCTGACATTATCTTAAATCTGGACTTTTAGATACAGCAATTACAGACCACATAATTTTATCTTGAGAAGTAAGTATATGTTACTACAGTTATTATTATACAATTATCATTATTATTCTAAATTAAGAATAAATTACTCTCAAGTCATTTGCAACCAAAGAATATCAGGAATCATACAAAACTCTCCCATCTGCTATAAGATTGAACTGGAGTGTATTCTCTAATAATAACAACAAAAACAATACTAGACAAATATCCATATAACTATTAAGACGTTGTTGCCATTTAGTCACTAAGTCATGTCCGACTCTTTTGAGACCCCAAGGACTGTAACCTGCCAGGCTTATTTGTCCATGGGATTTCCCAGGCAAGAAGACTGGAGTGGGTTGCCGTTTCCTTCTCTAGGGGATCTTCCCAACCCAGGGATCGATCCCACGTCTCCTACATTGGCAGGCAGATTCTTTACCACTGAGCCACGTAGGAAGCCACATGTAACTATTATAGTCATTGTCTAGATGTTATTGAGGCACAGAGAGGTAAAGTAACTTGCCTAAGATCCCAAAGCTTGTTAATGGATCTGTGGTTAAACCAAGACCACCTGGCTTCTGAGCCTGTGCTTTTAAACAAGGAGATATGCCTATTAATGCAAGCAAACACACACACACACACACAAGTTGAAAAATACAGAAAGACCCAAGACTACTGACATAAACTCATCATAAATACCAGTGTTATGGAAGACAGGCTGATGGGTGAAGAATAAAGATTAAAGAGACAGGAAAATCAGGTGCAAAACATCAATGAATTCTGGTCTGAGGAAAATGTACAGGTACAGCTATACAGGACATTTGGGGACAATTTTTATACTTATACACACAGAATGAGAGATAAAAAAAAATATTACAAATGTCAAGTAATTGTGTATGTATGTGTGTGGAGGTTTCTTTCTTTCTCTGCAATCTAGAAAGCATTCCCCATTCAGTTATTTACCTCTCAATCTTTTCCTGGCCCCTATTTTCCTCACACACCAACTTGTATATAAATTCTTACAAAATAACTCTCTTTTTAAATCCCAGACAGATTAATCCTTTCCTCTAGGTTCTAAACTCCCACCTTTTTGGAGCCCTTGCCTCCACAGTTCATTTTCTCACAGCTTCTCTCTCTTAAAAAGTGCATTTTTTTTCCATTTCATTCTGGATGAATTACATCTTTCTGATACAGAAAGGTTTTCCTACTTTTGCTGGGCCCTACTCTCTCAGGTGCTATTTATTGGGGTGAGTGGTAAGAAGGGATCATAGATCCCTGGGATTCACTGCAAGGGGTGGGCTATACTTTTTTGGGGATTTATAACATTCTTCTGGAGCTTCAGTAGACACTGAGTAGACATTTAATGAAGATCCTCCTTTTTCAACACCACATCTGTGTTCTGGTCACTCATATTCTATTGGTTTGTCACTGAAAGGAGGAAATTGATATACTGTGGCTTTGTTTTGAAAACTGTCTTTCGCCTCACAGCACTTTCCTAAAATCCCTAAGCAGAAACTTTTGCAGAAATGAAGGTTATTATAGTTACCATGTTGGGAACTTTTGCATAATTTTCTATGGGTATCTTGAAGAAAATTAACGCAAATTATACCTATGCATGATGAAACGTAAGTCCTCTATGAGCCTCAACAGTGATTTTTCAAAACATAGTCTGTTTCTCCAACCAACCTGCAAAAAGAAAAAACCCACATCTCCTATTATCTCCAAATTTTACTTTCGTCCTTTGCTGATGATCATGGGGGATTCTAATCTTACCTTTGATCCACTGATCTCTTATTGTCTCAAATCATTTGACATTCATTTCTTGGAGGTTCTCTAAAAGGAATGAGGTAGTGGATGGAGGGAAGACCAAAGACAAGTTGTAGTAAATGAGCTAGCTTTTCAAAATGTGTGGAGATGGTGTTGGAAACAGGAGTCACAAAGATGAATTTGCACAGCAGCCAGGAAGCAGCAGGAATGAGTGAAGAAAGCCTAGGTACAAAAAACTTCTCTTCCAGTTAACAACTGTCATCTTCCCATACATTTCCCTAGAAACATGAGCCTCCATCAGTTCAAATTTTATTCTCTCACTTTTAATAACTATCTGGCATTTAAAGACTATATTTCTAGTCTAAGAAAAACAATGCAAGTGAAATAATACATAGTAACTGACAGGTGGCTTCAGGGTCAATAGGAGATGGAGGAAGCCAAGGAGTCTGGTGAGGCAGAGAGGAGGACCCATGGAAGAGGGAGGCTACGCTCAGTGACAATGAGCTAATGACAGCAGGGAATGTGTGTCCCATGGGCACAGGCAGCGTTTTTCAAGAAAGGCTGCACGTATGGATTTTATGGTATTATTTCACAATTTTTGGTGAAAAAAGTCGATGAGCTGCATTTAATTTCAAAGCTGAGGCTGCTATGCATGACCTGTTTCATATATGAATGAAATGATATGGTGTAAGACTTTGGAACCTGAGGACGTGGTTGGCTAAAATTTCAATGGCCGTATTAGAGATTTAACATTACAAAATGTATTATTTCCCAGAAGCATTGTGTGGTTGATGATAAGGTCTGTAGTCTCCTTTTCAGAGAGGTATTTATAGAAGAGTAAACATCAGGACAATTTTCGGAGCAGTCTCACTTCCCAGTAAGAGTGTAAGATCTCATGGCTATCTAGGTCCCGTGGGCTTTTTAACTCTGGAAGAGAATAAGCCAATTGAGTCAAGCAAAGGACCTGTTTCCACTTGGCCTGAGCGCTGACCAATGTATACTGGTTAAAACACTGCCTGATGGAGGGCAGGTGGTCCAACTACAAAAACAACAAATCACTTTACACAGTTTAGGACGGCGCCATGCATCTCCATGGATGGTACTAACGTCTGCCTTACCACGTGAACAATGACTGATGTTGTTTGCCTTTCAGCCTTAGTAGAGTGGGATGTGTTTGCCTTGGCAGCCACGTCCTGCCCACGAAAGCAGCACTAGCACATAGGATTTCTGTGAATTGCCTGACCTGCCCTTGCACTATTAGTCAACAGGCACCAGGTGACAGGATGAAGGGGACATGGCATGCCACACTGACTCTAGCCCCTCTGGTCTCTTTCTCCAGGGATGAATCCTGAGATATGAATCCCACATGAAGCAAGAGTTGGTTTCATGCCTTCAGCCAACACAGGAACCCCACAGGTTGGGGAGAGGGACCCAGAACGGTAGGAGAAACTATTGGCCGTGGTTTCTTTGGCAGGAACTGGTGAGGCGTCCATTCTGCCAAGTGTCCCAGCTGTGCCTCAGCCTGGCCGGTGGCTCTTCTCACTCCACAAGGAAGCAGCTGGTCCCATGCTCCATATTCTGGACAGAGAATCCACATTCCCTTTAAAATTAAGAAGAAAAAGAAAGGGGGGAAAAAGGTAATCAGAAGGTAACAGTATAATTTCCTAGCTCTTCTCTCACTTTCCAGCTAAGTGGCCAGTGGGGCTGGTGATCAATTCAGCATATGAGTGACAAGATTTCAGAGCCTCTGAAACCATTTCTATTCCCCTTCCTGACTCTGCTCCCACTGCCCTATCTCTCACCCTGAAGACAAGCCTTGGCAGAGGGGAGACCTGACTCCATCTGGTTGGATGGCCATAGTGTAAATAAGCTGGGACTGAGCATTCACATATGTGACAAAGCAGATCTGTGTCCCCATGCTGAAAAAGCCAGCTGAAAAGGTATAAGGAGCAAGGGCAACAGGCAAGACAAATACATACCTATGTTCTTCCTCTCCTGGATTTCTCCTTTCCTCCCCTCCCTGCCACTTCTCTCTCTCTCTCTTTCCCTGTCACTCTCCTTCAATTTCTCTATCCCCATCTCTCTCCCTTCCACCTCTCTCTCCCTCTCTCTCTCCTTTCCTCACTCATGAACATTGAAGATGAGTGGGTTTATAACATCTGAAAAAAAAAAAAAAACAGCATTTGAAGAGTGTGTTTTCACTCCCCAGTGGCCCCATCCTGACCCCTCTGGTCCCTACAAACTTGTGATTCTTTTTTTCCCCCTTAAATCAGACCCTGCTCATAGCCACACTATGCCCTGAGATGCAGCTACGTGGCAGGCACTCCACCTATGGTCCTGGTTGGGAATCCAGATTCCCAAATGTTTCTTTGTGACCTGAGATTAAAGGAAGGCAGCAGAGAGCGAAGCCCTGGTGTGCCAGCCCAGTCCTTTGTTCCCCTTTGCCAGCAGCTCTTTCTCTGGCTCCGGCAAAGAACTCAAAGTTATGGAGGAAATCTGTGTAACACCTTCTAGATGACAACCATTGGAAGGCTTGTTCTCTTAGAACCCCAGCCCTGAAACGCTGATGCTGGAAAGATGCCCTCCATTTATTCCGTTCCATGTAGGAAGTACAAAAGAAGAGAGGAAAGGACAGGCAAGGAGAGAGGCAGGCTCAGAGAAAGTTCTCACTTCCAAGATGGAAAAAAAAAAAAATTAAATAAAGATAATGTTTAAGAAAATCTCTTTTTAACAGGACTTCCTGGTGTCAATATTTTTTATGACTGTGTTGAAGGGTGCTGGCAGTCCGGGCAATCCTAGGGAGACTGGTTCATGATGAGAAGCAGACAGCAAAGCCAGCTAATCCTACTGCATGGAGAGCACATGCTCTGGCAGATGGTTGCCATTTCTGAAGCCATTTGGTAGCCCAGCCAGGCTCTCAGCCACCTACAGAACTCCAGGTCCTCAGAGTTTACAACTTGACTTTCCAGATGTTTACAAAGGATCTGCTTTCTTTTGGCTTAGAAGGAGACCAGAGGCTGGCAACCTCGATCCCATAAACTAAATTACCAACATCTAATAGTTTTTAAGGGCTTCCCTGGTGGCTCAGAGGTAAAGAATCTGCCTGTTAATGCCGGAGACCCAAGTTCAGTCCCTGGATTGGGAAGATCCCTTGTAGAAGGAAAGAGCAACCCACTCCAGTACTCTTGTCTGGGAAATCCCATGGACAGAGGAGCCTGGTAGGCCACAGTCCATAGAGTCGCAAATGAGTTGGATACAACTTAGCTACTAAACAACAACAACAATTTCTGGACTCATGAGGTACCATGAGGTCACAGGCCACTTTGCCTGGGCCCAATTTTGTGAACTTAGGAAAGTCTTTACTTCTCTGGGCTCTAATCTCCTAGTCTTTAAAGTAAGAAATTACATCAGTGACTGTCAAATATTACAACCCAGAGTGGAAGACAGGAAACTGTTGTTTACATCAAAAATTCTCCATTATTTTGAATTAAAGTCCAAAGATCTTTCTAAGAAACTTCAAAGAAGTACCTCTTTCAGGTTACAACCCTTTATATGACTAAAGAAAACTAACTGATTTGCCTTCCTTCTACTTAGTCAAACATCATCAGGTCTATAGGACTTTCCACATATGACGCAATTTCTAGCATTTAGACATAACTTCTATGATTGTCTTGTCAACAATCATACTAACCATAAAGTTTGCCACATGCCTGATGCTGTTCTAAGTTCTTTTACTTCAGTAATCTCTTTTAATACTCAAGCAGTCTGGCAAGATAGGTACACTTTTTATTCCCATTTTATAGATGAGGACAACTGAAAACATAAAACTTAAGCAATTTGTCCAAGACACATAACCAATAAGTAGTAGAGCCAGACACTCTGCCTAGCAAGCCTGACTCTGGAGATCATACTATTCATAGCACTTTGCTCTGTCATGTATGCATATTAAGTCGCTTCAGTTGTGTCTGACTCTTTGTGACCCTATGGACTCTAGCCCTCCAGGCTCCTCTGTCTATACGATTATCCAGGCAAGAATACCGGAGTGCGTTGCCAGGCCCTTCTCCAGGGGATCTTTCCGACCCAGGGATCAAACCCACATCTGTCACATCTTGGAAACTTACTAAAATCTTTACTTCTCTGGGCTCTAATCTCCTAGTCTTTAAAATAAGAAAATCCATTCAGTTCAGTCGCTCAGTCATGTCCGACTCTGCGACCCCGTGAATCGCAGCACACCAGGCCTCCCTGTCCATCACCAACTCCTGAAGTTCACTCAGACTCACGTCCATCGAGTCAGTGATGCCATCCAGCCATCTCATCCTCTGTCGTCCCCTTCTCCTCCTGCCCCCAATCCCTCCAGGCATTAGAGTCTTTTCCAATGAGTCAACTCTTCACATGAGGTGGCCAAAGTACTGGAGTTTCAGCTTCAGCATCATTCCTTCCAGAGAAATCCCAGGGCTGATCTCCTTCAGAATGGACTGGTTGGATCTCCTTGCAGTCCAAGGGACTCTCAAGAGTCTTCTCCAACACCACAGTTCAAAAGCATCAATTCGGCACTCAGCTTTCTTCACAGTCCTACTCTCACATCCATACATGACCACAGGAAAATCCATAGCCTTGACCAGCCTTGACATTACTTTGTTCGCAAAGTAATGTCTCTGCTTTTCAATATGCTATCTGGGTTGGTCATAACTTTTCTTCCAAGGAGTAAGCATCTTTTAATTTCATGGCTGCAGTCACCATCTGCAGTGATTTTGGAGCCCAGAAAAATAAAGTCTGACACTATTTCCACTGTTTCCCCATCTATTTCCCATGAAGTGATGGGACCAGATGCCATGATCTTAGTTTTCTGAATATTGAGTTTTAAGCCAACTTTTTCACTCTCCACTTTCACTTTCATCAAGGGGCTTTTTAGTTCCTCTTCACTTTCTGACATAAGGGTAGTGACTGTCAAATATTACATCCCAGAGTGGAAGACAGGAAATGTTTGTTTCTATCAAAAGTTCTCCATTATTTTGAATTAAAGTCCAAAGATTTCCACTAAAAAAACCTCATGGCCAGTTCAGTGTGAGTTCAGACTAAGATTCAGGCCTTCTGGTCCCCAGTTCAGTGCTCTTTCTACCATGTCACATTATCCTGAGTGTGGATGGAATGTCTGGAGAAGAAGGTAGGGGGACTTTGAGGAAGGAGAACTAGAGTATAAAATTCCCAATTCCAAATCCCCAGGAGAACTGTTTAACAATAGAACTTTCAATTATGTTACCACAAGTAGAAAATCACCTTCCCCATTTCTCAATTGAGTCAGGAATATGAACTTTGGCAAAGACAGAAAGGCAGTCTTGCTTAAGACAAGACTCTAAGACTTGCCCTAGTTCTCATAACTGAGGCATCAGGGAAGACAAAGTTCAAGGAAGTCTTAACTCTGAACCAGGAAGGAAGCAGTAGCCTCCAGCCACAGGTTCTTGTCACCAAAGGCTGTTTAGATGGTGAAAGCTCACTAGTGAAAGCTTCTTTGTATAGTATTTTCCTTCTTCCCCAGGGGTTTGAGAGGAGGCATTCGGAAGAAGGGATGACTTCAGCTTACAAAGCTGAATCTGAAAGATTTCATCAAGAAAGTAAGCTCTCGAGACAAGTTCATATGGCAAAAATCTCAGAAAGAAACAAAGGATGGAGACAGGGATGACAATTGTCAATAGCATTCCATGGCATCAGGTCTGGTGACCCATTTGAAGTAAAAGTCAGCTCCTGGCACTCTGCTCAACACTCCAATGGCTTCCTTCTTCCTTCCTAGGAGGAGCTTTATTCCAAAAAAGTTCTTCAGTGTCCTTATTCAAGATTCAGCTCGTTATATTATCAAAGAGGCCCAATATTGACCCTCTGACTTAATCCACATTCCTCTCTGCTTTGTTTTACTTCTTAGCATATATCATCACCTGATATAGTTTCTTTGTTTGTTTTTAATCTTTCCTCCTCCAAACTGCAGAATATAATACCGGATCTCAGACTGAGTCTAGTTACATTTTTCCTGCTGTAAACCAGCACCTAAAAATGAACCTGGCATTTTTGACAAGTGAATGAATGAAAAAAAAAATTAAAGAATGAAAAATGAAGGCAAGGACATCCACTCTCACCACTTCTATCGAGCATAGCACTGGAAGTCCTTAATAGAGCCATTAGGCAAGAAAAAGAAATATAAGGCATCTACATCAGAGAGAAAGAAACACAATTATGTTTACAAATGACATAATCATGCATGCAGAAAACCTTAAAGACTCCACACACACACACAATAAAACAACTATTAGAACTAATGAACAAATTCAGTAAAATTACAAGATACAAAATCAACATACAAAAAGTTACATTTATATATACTAACAATACATTATACAAAATGAAATTAAGATAATCTTATTTACAGTAGCATCAAGAGATTAAAATATTCAGGAATAAAGTTAACTAAGAAGGTGAAAGGCTTGTCCACTGAAAACTATAAAATAGTGCTGAAAGAAGTTTAAAAAAACACAAATAAATGGAAACATATCTCATGTTTGTGGATAGAAAGACTCACTACTGTTAAAATGTCCACACTAACCAAAACAATATTCAAATTTGATGCTATCTCTATCAAAATCCCAATGGCATTTTTACAGAATAAGAAAACAGTTCTACAAATCATATGGAACCACAAAATAGTTTGAATAATCAATCAGTTTTGAGGAAGAAGAACAAAGGTGGAGACATACTTTCAGATTTTAAACTATATGACAAAGCTACAAGAATAAAAACAGTATGGTATTGGCACTAAAACAGACATATAGACCAACAGAACAGAATTGAGAGACCAGAAATACATTCATACATTTACTATCAATTGATCTTTGAGAAGGGTGCCAAGAATACAAAATGGGCAGAGAAGAGTCTCTCAACAAATGGTGATGGGGAAATTGTATATCCACATGCAAAAACAATGAAACTAGACCCTTATCATACAGATACACAAAGATCTACTCAAAACAAATTAAAGACTTAAATGTAAGACTTGAAACTGTAAAACTTCTAGAAGACACTGAGGGGAAAACATCTTAATATCGGTCATGAAATGACATTTTGAATATGACAACAAAGAAATAGGCAAAAACAACGAAATAAACAAGTGCAATTGCCTCAAACTAAAAAGCTTCTGTGTGCGAAGGAACAATCAACAGAGTGAAAAGAGAATCCATAGAATGCAAGAAAATATTTGCAGACTACATATCTAATAAGAAGTTAATGTCCAAAATATATAAGGAACTCCTACAACTCAAAAGCAAGCAATAAAAATAACAACATAAATAATCTGATTTTAAAATAGCCAGAGGGATTAAATTGCATTTCTCAAAAGACATACAAATGGCCAAGAAGTAGAAGAAAAGTTACCTGACATCATTAATTATAAGGGAAATATGAATCAAAACCACAACCAGGTAGTGCCTCACACCTGCTGGGGTGGTAATTATTTTTAAAAAGTGTTGGTGAAGATGTGAAGAAAGTGGAACATTCAAGTGCTACTGGTAGGAATGTAAAATTGTGCAGTTGCTGTGGAAAACAGTATGGAAGTTCCTCAGAATTGTTCATTATTGGCATGTAAATACTCATGCCAAACAAAGCAGAGTATTGTCCAGAACAGATATAAGTATATGGAAATGTATAATATCTGACACTAGAAATCAGTGGGAAATTAGGGATTTTTTTTTCAATAAAACCTAATAGGATAATTGACTATGCTTTCAGAAGAAAACTGATTAAATCCTCTATCTCATGTAGTATTTAAAAACCATTTCTAGGATAATTAAAAGTCTTTAAAAGTATTTTTAACAATATTAGAAGCAAAGAAACAATAGAGAAAACTCAGAGACTTAACAGAATATAATTGACAGATTCGGCTAGGTGAAAATCTAAATCTTTTGTACAATAAAACAGCCCATAAATAAAATCAAAGCAAACATGACAAATATTAAACATTTGCAATATATTTAACAAAATGTAAATGTATATACAATAGTAAAGAAAAATCATTTTTTTAGAAAAACAAATATACTAGAAAAAAAAATAGGCATAAGATTTAAAATAGAGAAAAAAATTCTCAAGGGATAATAAACATATGAATTATGTCTTCCCTCACAAGTATTTGGGGGACTATGAATTAGAACAATTCTAAGGTATAATATTTTGCTTATTGAACTGAAAAAAATTATTTTGATAAAATTCGTTCCTTGCAAGGATGCGAGCAAACACTTGGTTGGAGTGTATACTGGTACACATCTGTATTGATAAGTATTGAGGAAGAATTTAAAGTAATCAATACATATGAGAATTTTTAATGTTCCTACTCAGGGCTCTCATTTCTAGGACTTTTTTCTACAACATTTTTTGGAGAGCAATCTGGCAGTGATCTTACAAAATTTTAGTTCTCATTCCCTTTGACCTAACAATACCATTTCTAAGTATCTGTCCTAAGGTACAAGGCTTCCCTGGTGGCTCAGCAGTATAGAATCTGCCTGCAATGCAGGAGACCCGGGTTCGATCCCTAGGTCAAGAATATCCCCTGGAGAAGGGAATGGCTACCTACTCCAGTATTCTTGACGGGAGAATCCCATGGACAGAGGAGCCTGGCAGGCTACAGTTCATAGGGTTGCAAAGAGTTGGACACAACTAAAGTAACTTCATATGCATGCACGCATCCTAAGGTACAGGCAAAGATAATCATGATAGCACTTTTTACAATAAAAAGTTGAAATGATCAAAGATCTAAGAATGGAAGAATGGTAGAATAAATTACAGAAGCGGCTGCCATTAAAAAGGATGGGCTAATTCTATAGCTGGTAACCTAGAATATATAATTGCATGACACAAAAGACAAGTCACAGAAATTATTCAGTTTTTAGTTAAAAAAAAGAGAAGCATGTACATATAGAGACATGGCTACATACATGTAGGATGAGGAGAGTTGTGCATGCTAAGTTCCTTCAGTTGTGCATGCTAACTCTGTGCAAACCTATGGACTGTGGTCTGCTAGGCTCCTCTGCAAATGGGATTCTCCAGACAAGAATACTGGAGTGGGTTGCCATGCCCTCCTCCAGGGGGTCTTCCTGACTCAAGAGATGGAACCTGCATCTCTTACGTCACCTGCATTGGCAGGCAGATTCTTCACCACTAGCACCACTTGGGAAGCCAAGGCTAGTTACACACCAATAAGTTAAGGTGGTCACCTCTGGAGGTGGGATCAAATGAAAGAGGGAGCATGTGTAATGGACCAAAGATAAAACTGTTCCCATTCAGGGAGGAGGAGAAAAAAGAGGGGCCATGGCACGAGGCAACAGAGGAGGGCCATAGACAGACCGAGGACAGTCAGGGGAGGAGGGCAGGGCCTGAGAGCAACACAATGAGGATCCCAAGAGGAGGGAGTGAAGGGGTGCCGTGAGCCCTGGGAAGGTGCAGTCCTGAGAAAGAAAGCAGCTGAGTAGTAGTGGTGGAAGCCAGGGTGCAGGGGGATTAAGGCAGTTTTTGTCCACTCTGCTGGGGCATCTTCATAGAAACAGACAAATCGGGGCCCTCCCCCCAAACCGTCTGAACCAGGAGCTCTGCAAGTGACACCCAGATACAGTGTGTTTGAAACCGTCCTCAGATGATCAGGGTACAGCCAGAGTTAAGAACCACTGAGAGAAGGCGTTGAGAGCTTACTGAGTCAGGGACAACTGAGAACTATAGCTCATTCTTTCAGCAAGCTTGACAGATGAAGAAAGGAGTGAATTAAATCATAAAGCCACCAAAAGGGTTAGCAGGGTCACGGAAGATGCGAGGATATTGTAGGCTGAGAAAGAAGCTGATAAGGCAGAAAACATTAACTGTGAGTTGAAGGTAGGGAGAAGAGGAAGGGTGCAGTGGAGGGGGGGAACTGAATGCTATTTGTCAGGCATTTTACTTATGTTATCACCATTATGGCTCCTTTTGCTGATAATTAATAATCACTATTTTTATTTTTTGAGGCCTATATTACTGTGTCAGATTTGCAATGTGGCAAGTGAGGTTTAGGGAAGCCAAGTAAATACTGAAGATCCAAATCCATGCCGACAAAAAGCTGGGTTCTTTCCTCTGTACTGGCTGTACAGTAATATCTTGGAGGCAGCTGGTAGGGCTGGAGTCTAGGACTCAGTTGGAAGGGAAGCTTAGGAAAAAGGAGGGACACACCCGCTGAAACAGTGACAAGACAGAGACAAGCAAGAAGGGAACACAAGTAAAGGGGTAGGGCTTGTGAATCTGTAGAGAAAAGGGTCAGGAAGACAGTTTGGAATGGGGTTGAGATTCACCGTTGACTTCCTGCATCATCTCAGTAGAGCCGGGGCAAAGTAATTAATTCCATGAGAGCTAACGCTGGTGGTTCGTGGACGGTGCCCGTGTGCTACACAACAGAGTGGAAAGCCTCGTCCTTCTCTTCCAGTGAGATGTGGATTAGTCACTCAACAACCCATCTGTCAATCTGGAAACCAGGAGCACTGATGAACTGAGCTGTCTGTAGCTAACTGGGAACCACAAACAGGAAGAACAAGGGCCCTGCCTTCCAAGACCTGACAATCTAGAGTTACTTGGGTGAGATTTTTTCCACCAACATTAAAAAAAAAAACCTGGTGATGCCTTGCTTTGCAAAGGCCATGTAGAAACATTCTGCCACTGACAATCCCATGTCACCCAGAGGTTTTGAAAATAAACAGGGGTTGCATACCTTTATGGCGCCCCCATGAACAAGGTAAGTGTGCAAGAAAGAAGCTTCTCCCATCAGCTAAGAGAACTCTGGGGGACGGTGAAGGACAGGAAAGCCTGGCATACTGTAGTCCACTGGGTCGCAAAGAGTGGGACAGGACTGTGCAACTGAACAGCAACAAAGACAACCAGATGGTTACGGTTTAATTGTACAAGGTCACATTACTGAACAGGAAGCATCAGGTGGTCACGCCTATACAGGTGCCTCTGGGCTTCCAGTCCAAAAAGATCACCAAACCATCTTGGAATATTCAGTGGCTTCTGGGGACTCAGCAGGTGGCTACTACTGAGTGTCATTTGCCAGTAATTCCAGAGTGTCAATCATTCAAAAGGGAATACACCTAGAATTCCAATTATTTTTTGTTGAGAATGTATTGTCTTTGTTTAAAATATTCTCCATGGTGTCCCCCTGGGTAATTAAATAAGCAGATAAGATATTAATTAATAGCAGCAAACAGACACTAACAACTTACTAATTGAGGGATAAGTATTTCCTTCAGGCAGCTACTACTTTTGTTTCAGTACTTTTGCCAGAGAGAAAAGGTAGTGATTATGCATGGTTTTGTTATTGCCAGAAAAAAAGAAAAAAAAGTCAGACCCCCATACAGAAAAGACAATAGAAAACATGAATTGTGTATTTGTGGAAAAGAACAAAAGCGTGGGTTGTTTCAGCACCACCAATGCTTCTGTGTTGCACTCACGCGGCAGAGAATAGACAGGCACTGGGGTATCTAAAAAGAAAGCAAAACCAGCTCTCTCGCTCTCTTTGCTTTCTCGGGTCACTGACTGTTTTTGCCCCCTTTCAGTCCTACCCCTCCTTCTTCTGAGGGAAGGTGAGATTCACTTCCCCGGAGCCTCGCTCCAGTGCTGTCAAGCTGCTGTTCAAGCTGTTATTCGAAAATAAGGAAAGAAATCTGACACGGAGACACTCCACGTCTTGGCTGCCAGGAGAAATACCAGCTTTGAGGTCGTTCCATTTATGAAGCTATTTTTAAATTATTACTATTATTGTTTTGCCAATCTGTTTTGTGATGCAGTCTCATCGGAAGATCTGTGGTCCCCATCTATCGTGCAAAATCCATCTAAAGGTGAAACCGTTCTTCTTTCTCCACTTCTTTGCTGCATTCCGGCTTCCCCAGCTTCTTGCTTCACCTGGTGAAGCTGGCCGGCTATGGACATTTTGCAGGCTTAAGAAAATCACTGTTTCGCCTCGAGCAAGGAACACAAATGTTGCAACCTTGACTCCTCCTCTCGCAAAGAAAGAGTGAACAAGTGCACTTGCTGGGCTTCTTGTCCCAGAGCCGCCGGGCTGCTGGAGTCCAGGTTGGGACACCCAGACACCAGCCTGCTGGTCTTGGGCTTCCAACCCCCGCCCCCATTCCCGCCCCCGCCCCCTTTCTCTTTAAGTCTAACTCGCTCCTCTCCCTCTTCCTGGAGTCTACCCGCTGTTCCTGAAACAGCTTTACGCACGATGGAGGTCCACATCCTCGTGCAGGAAGTGCTCACGGAGTGAGATGGCAGACCTCGCTCCCCGGGAAAAGTGAGTACCCACCGCGCGCGAAGCCGAGGGCGCGGGGGCGGCGCCAGAGTCGCCGGTTCGAGGCCAAGTGCAGGCAGACGCGCACCGGCGGCTGGGCTTGGGCTGCTCCGGAAGACGCCAGAAACCCGCCGGAGCCGCCGAGCGGGCAGCCTAGGGCAGAGCCGGGACTCTGACAGCACGGAGGTCCCCTCCCAAAGGAACTAAAAAGATTGTATCCGCCACCAGCCTCGCCGCTTGTACGACGGCACACATTAGTCTTTATAAAAAGCATCTTGAGGATGAGTTTCGGCGTGACTGGGGGATTCTCAGAAGATACATTATTCAAGTCAAATTGAAAAGAAAAAAAGAGCGGGGAGGGGAAGGAGCTCAGACAGGTGATGTGCGGCCGGCGGGCTTGAGGATTCTCCCAGCATCAGCCGCGGCCGCCTCCGGGTATCCGGCGGAAAGTTGAGCGATCGCAGTGCCGACCCGAAAGGTGTGGCTCCCCGCCCCCTCAGAGGCAGTGCGGGTAGTGACAGGTAAGCAGCCTCCTGGCTGTCACCCGTAGCTCAGCCGAAGGGAGGCAGCCTGACCTCAGCGAAGGAATTCCAGCTGGAGAAGCAGCTTCAGGAACCGCTGGAGGAGAGAGGACGAGAGAGCAGAGGAGAGGAGGGGGAAGTTGGGCAAACAGGTAAGGGAGGGTGGGGGGTAGCCAGGGCGCTACCGGAGCCAGGGCTGGAGTTGCAGCTCTTTGGGTGGAGAACATCCTTGTAATGGCCTCTCCCTGTTCTTCGGAAGCAGCCCACCTTACCCTAATAACAAGCATTTAGACTTTTCGGTAACTGGACTTGAAAATGATTGCAAAACATTATTATGACACTATAGGGATCCGCTTGTTTACATCCATCAAATTGGTTGGTTAAGCTTTCCCACCTGAGTCTCATGCTTCTTGGTCAGTGGAGTGCTGCTCATTCCACCCCTGCTGTGCAAAGTTGGGCAAGACCCTTGGGGTCTGTGGGCCTCGATTTTCTTTGCACATGTTGCACTTTGCATGTGTGTATATGCGTGTGTGCAACATTTAAGGATATATATGTTGTGTGTATATATATGTATGAATATATGTGTGTGTATATATTCTGCCCTAAATGTGTCCATATGTGTGTATACATACACACACATATATATATACACATACATATATATATTTAGATTACTACTGTATATGAATATATTTAAGACTAATGGAGCAAAAGTGCTGCTGAATCATGTAAGAAAGAAACTGATGAAATTGTATATTTTAGTGATTCTTAAAAATTGGTGCTCATTAAGTCCTTTTGAGAATGAGCTATGAGTCCTCTTCCAAGAGGGGAAAGCATTTTTATGGAATGTTCATAAAGTTTTTCAAGCAGTCCCAGAAGGTTGTGGACATGCCCTGAAGTCTTTGCCTGAGCCCCTAGTGAACATCCCTTGCCTTCCTCTCTAGGGTCTGCATCAACCATCCAGCCAAACCTCTGTGGCAGCTTGGTTGGCTGTGGGAGCCATCTGCAGCCTTCTCTGGGGGTCTGGAGTTAGCCCTGCCAAAGGAGAGAGCCTGGCTTTCATGAGTGAGCTCCCGGGACACTGTTTCCCAGGAGCTTCACTGGTCTCTGCCTTGTGGGAAACCCTCTTCACAAGCTCTTGCAATGGCTTTCCTAAGGGGACCATCCTCAGCCCTGGAGTTTTCAGTCTTACAGACAGCATTGGAGAACACCTGCAGAGGGTCACTGTCTTAAGGAGAGCTCTTCAGGTCCCATGGTTGGATGTCAGACACTGGGCCCGAGGTCTGGTTTTGAAATGAAGTGCGGTTTGCTCCCCAGTGCTGTGTAGGAATAGTAACAGTCTCCTTGTGCACCTCTGCACTTTTCCTTTAAGGCACTAGGTTCCCGTGCTTTGGAGGACCTGGGTCTTCCATTGGCAGTGCCAGCAAGGTGTAGCAGAGGACACGGGGAGCTTTCAAGCCCAACAAACCAGGCTTCAAATCTTGGCTCCCTTGCTTCAGGCAAGTCACTGAACTTCGCTGAGTCTCACTTTTCCTCTTGTGCTTTCTTGCACGGTTATTAGGAAACTGAAATGCCTAGTCTATGATAAACTGCTATTACTGATATGAATGTGAGTTTATAAGTCAGTGTTAAATAGTCTCCTACTTTTTTTAGAGCAGTTTACTGTCTTATGGGGCTTATGTCAGCAAAACAATGAGTACAGTCAGTCCTGATCTAGTTATTCTAAAAGATGAATGGTGGGTTCAGAATACAATGTTGGGCTTATTGCTTCACCTTTGTCAAGGAATTTTCTGTGTTGCCAACAAGTGAAATGTGTCCAGACTAGCATGAAGTCTTGACCCTTTCTCTGAGTTCCCTTTTGACCCATAATCTTGAACAGAAAACAGCTAGATCTGTGCCTGTAGCTGCATGAATCTCAGTATAGAAACTGGAGAGGGCTGATGGCTGCATCCATCTCCAGGTACAACACAAACTGTCTCTGTAAAGAGAAACGTCTTCATTTCCATCTTTCACAGCTTGGAATAGATTTAATCAACTCAGCTAGTACCACCCCCCACCCCCTGCAGTCCTGGCCCCTCAGTTGCAAGAAACTGAATGACATAGAAGTAAGGGACAGAAATAGCATAATCTTAAAAGGAAATTGGATTCCCACTAAGTATCCATTCCAAACATTCTTGAATGCGAAGATGACAGTATTGATACCTACTAGTCACTGAGCCTTCAAGATATACTAAGCACTTCCCTGTGTTCCTTCTGTTAATTCTCATGGTAATTCAGTGAATTCTCTCTTCAATTAATTTTCTTACTGCAGGGTACACATTATCAAATAAAGCTTTACAGATAAGGAAACTGAGGATTAAGGAAATTTACATGACTTGCCCAGTCTCCACAGCAAGTAAAAGGTAGAACCGAACCAGGACATAAGCCCAGATCTGTCTGATCTTGATACCCACTCTTGTTCCACTAACCCGAGCTGCCAGGCTCCCTGGGGTCAGAAAATTGCATCATGCTAATTGGATGATCCAAACTAGTTCTTTTGAAGGGCAGGAATCACCAAATCCACTGGGTGATTTCAGTGGCATGAACATACACTTTGCGTGTGAACACACCAACAGGCAACAACAGTGAAATCACCTATGGAGAGTGATTTTCCCATCCTTTCCCAAATCCAGCTATAAAGTCAATAGTTACCCACAGCAGGTGAGGCTGGCTCTAGGCCACTGATTTCCTGAGCAATTTGTTTATGTCGGAAAGAGCTCTGAAATTCTTATTTTTTGTTACCTTTAGAATCAGGACACCTTGCCATTTGCCTCCCTGTGTTAAACATTCATTCATTTCATGAATACTTGCTGAGCTCTGAATATAACAGACAAGACCTTGGCCCTTGTGAAGCTTCTATGCCACAGAGATGTATAAGAGGCAGGTGAACACAGATATATATCAGATCATTTCAGACATTGATAAATGTTTTGTTATTGTTGGTCATTTGCTAAGTCGTGTCCTACTCTTTGTGACCCCATGGACTGCAGCACACCAGGACACAGGCTTCCCTGTCCTTCACTGTCTCTCGGAGTTTTTTGAAACTCATGTCCATTGAGTCAGTGATGCCATCCAGCTGTCTCATCCTCTGTCATTCCTTCTCTTATTGCCCTCACTCTTTCCCAGCATCAGAGTCTTTTTCAATGAGTCGGCTTTTCACATCAGGTGGCCTAAGTATTGGAGCTTCAGCTTCAGCATCAGTCCTTCCAGTGAATATTCAAGACTGATTTCCTTTAGGATTGACTGCTTTGATCTCCTTGCTGTCCAAAGGACTCTCAAGAATCTTCTCCAGCACCACAATTAGAAAGCATCAATTCTTCTGCGTGCAGCCTTCTTTATGATCCAACTCTCATATCTGTACATACACATCAGAAAGAAAGTAAAGAGAAGCTGGGGGCCTAAAGGGTAACAGGGCTTGGGGGCAACTTTAAGACAACAGAGAAGATCTCCATAAGAAGGTCACCCTTAAACTTAAATCTGCATAATAAGAAGAAACCAGCCCCATGAAAATCTGGGGAAAGGATTGCCTTAGCAGAAGAAATCTCAAGGCAAAGTTCTGAAAATGAATACATAAAGCAGTATGGCCCCAGATACAATAAGATGGTCCCTAAGGTATTAAGTTGAGGTTTACAAAGGGGAAATCATTGTTTGAATGCCTAGTCTAGCTTGTTCTGTGTACTTTATACCTATCTTATTTTTTAATCTTCTCAGCAATCTGTTGAGTTAGCTTTTCTGTCTTGATTTGATAGTTAAAGAAACCAAGACTTGCAGAGGGTAACCAACCAAGGTTATTAAGCTGGTATTTGAATCCCACAGTCTGTTCCGCACCAAAATCCAAAACTTTTTGCTAGCACAGCATGTGGCCTTTGAGATCATCTCTTCTAGGGGATAGTGAAAGAGCTAGCAGCAAGAAATATCCAACGTTTATTAGGTAGCTCAGTGCTGGCAATGATTTCTGTCTGATGTCCCAATTTCCAGTTAGCATGTCTAAACCTGCACTGCAGAGTGTGGTAGCACTCGCCCCATGTGGCTACTGAGCACTAGAAATGTGCAAATTGAGGTGTACCGTAGTGTAAAGTATACCCCAGATTTCAAAGACCTAGTACCGAAAAATACATATCTATCTCTTGAATTTTTATACTGACTGTATGTTAGAATGATAGTATTTTAGACGTAGTGGTTTAGCTGAAGTACATTATTAAAATTAATTCTGTTTCTTTTTAAATTTGTTTTCATGTGTTCAGCAGAAAATTTAAAATCACATATGTGACTTGAATTGTATTTCTTTCAAATAGCACTTCTGTAGACCAATTAGTTGACAGGGATAGAGTAGGGAATTGTTCCTCCTTCTTCTTAATAACTTTTTCCTGTATTCTTGGCTTAGACTCCTTCTCAGGTGTGTCTCCTAATTCAGTTATTCAGTGAAGCAGTAAACAAGAAAAAAGGGGTCGCTCTGTGTCCTCCTCCACCCTCATTTTTCTGCTGAATGGGTGATCATTCAAAGCCCACTACATCATGCCATTATATGAAATAGACTCAGTGGTTACTTTCATCACCAGGACCCATTCCCTCACCCAGACAAACCTCAAGCTTTCAAGCATCCTTATCACCAAAGGGTTATTTTAAACTCAGGTATGCTTTCACCATAAAATCATTTCCTAGGACAGTGTCTTTGACATTCTGGGACTTTGTAAAATCAGCCTAGGAGACAGCCAGGGTTTTGTGCCTGCATGCAAAAATCATGAAATGAATCATCTTATTGTGGTGATAAATGTTTTCCCTTCTCTGTCCTTTTGCTTGTAACAACTTGAATAAGATGCAGTCCAAGGTTCCAGAAGGGCTGTTTCAAGGACATCACAGAAGGCCATTTTGGCTTCTGTTGTCCACTAGCTAACGTGGTTTTTGACAATGTCAATGAAATACAAATACAATTGGTTTGATATATGCCAAAGGGAAGGACATTCAGATTCTGGTGGTGTTAGAGGAAGTCTCTGGCCTGGAATATCACAGACCTGCATTTGAGTTTGTCTATGGGTTTGTGTGTTACTCTTACCCTCCTTCCCTCAAAAATCCTCTAGAAAAGGTCAGTGTTGGTGAGACAATGCCACATAACAGGCTAATGGAGAAATATTCTAGAAAATGGTTGGCCACGGACTGTAGTAGACATTCGCCTGCAGTGAAGAGTTTCTTTTCTGTAGTTTTAAAAGGATATACAGACAGACCTCAGAAATATTGTTGGTTCAGTTCCGGACTATTGCAATAAAGCAAATACTACAATAAAATGAGTCACAAATGTTTTTGGTTTTCTAGTCCATATAAAAGTGAATTACCCTACACTATAGTCCACTAAGTATGCAGTAGCATCATAGGGCTTCCCTGGTGGCTCAGAGGTAGAGAATCCCCCTGCAATGCAGGAGATGCAGGTTTGACCCCTGAGTCAGAAGATCCCCTGGAGAAGGAAATGACTACCCACTCCAGTATTCTTGCCTGGGAAATCCTATGGACGGAGGAGCCTGGTGCGCTACATTCCCTAGCGTCACAAAAAGGGTCAGGCACAACTTATTGACTAAACAACAACAAAGCATTATATCTAAAACACAATGTATGTATCTTAATTTGAAAAATACTTTATTGTTAAAAAATGCTAACTACCAGCTGACAACACAGTTTGTAAAAAAGAAAGAAAGAAAAAACCAAACTACCTGCAAAATACAATGAAGTGAAAAGCAATAAGATGAGGTGTGCCTGTACCAGATGCTCTTTGAGATATACAAATAACATTTGTTCATTTCCACTCAAAATCTCCATCTTCCAGGGAAATGTCAGTAAGAAGCTGACAGGAATGAATTTTAGTGTATCTACCTCAACAGTAATACCTATTCTTCAACATCTTCTAAGCCAAGAAGTCTGTGCCAGAGTCCATGGGAAAAATTAAAAAAAAAAAAAATCTTAAACAAGGTCCTTGCTCTAGAGGAGCATATTATCTACCAGGGAAGATGGGCACAAACATAAAACACCAAGAGCAGTGTAAGATGACATCCTCTAAGTGTTCCATGAAACAGACAGTTAGAGTTGGGAATTCCAGAGGGCATTATGCCCAAGCCCTAAAGTACATTGACAATACAGGGTAAGAGATGGGCATTGAGGGACTTCCCTGGCAGTCCAGTGGTTGACTTTGTCTTCCAATGCAAGGAATACCAGTTCTATCCCTGGTCTGGGAACTAAGATCCCACATGCCTTGGGACCAAAAAAAAAAAAAAACCAAAACTTAGAACAGAAGCAGTATTGCAACAAATTCAATAGTTTAAAACTGGTCTACATTTTTTAAAAAATCTTAAAAAAGAAAAAGAGATGCCACTGAAGGATGTAAGGCCAGGCTATTACTTCAGTTCCTCAGTCGTGTTTGACTCTTTACAACCCATGGGCTGCATGCAGCACGCCAGGCTTCCCTGTCCATCACCAGCTCCCAGAGCTTGTTCAAACTTATGCCCATCGACTTAGTGCTGCCATCCAACCATCTCGTTCTCTGTCATCCCCTTCTCCTTTAGCCTTCAATCTTTCCCAGCATCAGGGTCTTTTCTAATGAGTCAGTTCTTTGCATCAAGTGGCCAAAGTACTGGAGCTTCAGCTTTAGCTTCAGTCCTTCCAATGAATGTTCAGGACTGATTTCCTTTAGGATTGACTGGTTTGATCTCCTTGCAGTTCAAGAGATTTTCAAGAGTCTTCTCCAACACCACAGTTCAAAGGCATCAGTTCTTTGGTGCTTAGCTTTCTTGATGGTCCAACTCTCACATCCATACATGACTACTGGGAAAACCATAGCTTTGACTAGACAGAACTTTGTTTGCAAAGTAATGTCTCTGCTTTTTAATATGCTGTCTAGGTTGGTCATAGCTTTTCTTCCAAGGAGCAAGCGTCTTTTAATTTCATGGCTGCAGTCACCATATGCAGCAATTTTAGAAACCAAGAAAATAAGGTCTCTCATTATTTCCATTGTTTCCCCATCTATTTGCAAAGAAGTGATGGGACCAGATGCCATGCTCTTCATTTTTGAATGTTGAGTTTTAAGTCAGCTTTTTCACTCTCCTCTTTCACTTTCATCAAGAGGCTCTTTAGTTCCTCTTAACTTTCTGCCATAAGAATGATGTCATCTTCATATCTTAGGTTATTGATATTTCTACCTGCAATCTTGATTCCAGTTTGTGCTTCATCCAGCCCAACATTTAACATGATGTGCTCTGCATAAAAGTTAAATAAGCAGGGTGACAATATATAGCCTTGACCTATTCCTTTGCCAATTTTGAAATTATTATGTCCAGTTCTAACTGTTGCTTCTTGACCTGCATACAGATTTCTCAGGAGGCAGTTCAGCTGGTCTGGTATTCCCATCTCTTAAATAATTTTCCAGTTTGTGTGATCCACACAGTCAAAAGCTTTAGCATAGTCAATGAAGCAGAAGTAGATGTTTTTTTTGGAGCTCTCTTTCTTTTTTGATTATCCAATGGATGTTGACAATTTGATCCCTGGTTCCTCTGCCTTTTCTAATTCCAGCTTGAACATCTGGAAGTTCTCGGTTCATGTACTTTTGAAGCCTTGCTTGGAGAATTTTGAGCATTACTTTGCTAGAATGTGTGATGAATGCAACTGTGTGGTAGTTTGAACGTTCTTTGGCATTGCCTTTCTTTGGGATTGGAATGAAAACTGACCTTTTCCAGTCCTGTGGCCACTGCTGAGTTTTCCAAATTAGTTGACATATTGAGTGCGGCACTTTCCCAGGCTGAGTTGTAGACCAATGGAAACAGGCACGGGCGTGGGGGTGGGAGCTGGAGAGGAAGGCATTCCGAGTAAAGATGCGTATGCAGTTGGCCTGCGTATGGAAATGTGCACGGAGTATTTGGCAGTATGAAAAAGAACATGGAGAACAACTAGGGGCGCTTTTAAAAATTACTGATGCCCCCACCTTGTTCTAGAATTTTCATTGAAGAATGGGGCCATGGTGCCAGTGCTGTTGTTGTTCTTTGTTGTTTGTGATTCCCCAGAACATTCTAATGTGAAGTCAGAGTTAAAAGTCATTGAGTAAACACACCGAGTCTTTGTCTTATCATCATGGGCAATAAAATTAAAAGGGTAATGTTTTCAAGAGAAAGAAATGGACAGTTAAGGGGCATGGTCTTTATTGTGTAGAAGGTTTATGGACATGGATATTTCTGCTCAGTTGCTTTCTTCACAATTGCTGTCTGTAATCATTCTGTTGACTTGGATGTTGTGGCTAAAAAGTGTAGCCAGCTTCCCATCCCTGTACGCTGTGTGCTTTGGGGGTGCCCTGTAGTCAACCCTGGTATAGGGTAAGTATAGGGTGCTGGGTGTCTCATGGCTCTTTGTGTCCACCAGGCTTTGTGTGATCATTGCAGAGGGCTTCATTATCTAAGGGCTTCATACCATTAGTGCCATAGTAGCTATTTTATAACAGTCTGTAACCATGCCTCACCTTTCCAACTTTACAAATTAGAAAATGGAGTTTAATTACTGGCCTTGGGCCTTGAGGCTTACTGGTGATAGAATGAAATTAGGATTCTCAGCCACTGAATTCCTCATATTTATTTGGCTCTTAAAGCACATGGTGCCCCATCTCCTGTTGCTGTTACAATATTCTGTACCTAGCCCTGTTACCACTTGCATGAATGAATTAGTGTTACAGATCAATCAGTAAAAGGTGACTAGATTGCCCGAACTGGCAACACTGTGATTTT
Organism: Bos indicus; assembly: GCF_029378745.1. Classification (NCBI taxonomy): domain Eukaryota; kingdom Metazoa; phylum Chordata; class Mammalia; order Artiodactyla; family Bovidae; genus Bos; species Bos indicus. The sequence goes on from NC_091779.1 coordinate 38,857,069, forward strand.
AAGTGTCAGCAGCTCGGAGGCAGCAGGGGTGGTCCCAGGAGCCCCGTGCCTAGCATCTTGGAGTTCAAGTAAAAGCGTGGCCATGCATACTTACAGCTTATGCACACTCCTACCTGTGGGAAGTAAAGACTCCTTAGTCTCAGAGCTTTCAGGCTGTTCTGATTTCTCTTCTCTGAAGCTTCTGTTCGCTTAAAAGATAATGGTTTTTGTTACACGTCTAAAAAAAAAGAAGAAGAAAGCTGAGCAATTTTTACAGCTGCATGTTTAAAGAATTCTTGTTATGTCTCAAGAATGTCTGGGTTTATTGCCAGTGGTGAAGCTGGGAGGTCTTTATGAAGGGTAATAGAAAAAGGCTAGAGTCGTAGCACTACAGCTTCTTTAGGATATGAGGACAGGTCAGTATTGTGCCATTCCAAAATGGTTCTTTCCTTTTTCTCTGTTTTGAAATCCATTACTTATTAAAAAACAATTTCTAGTATCTTTAACTATAGGAAAAAGCAAGCCTCTAAAACAGTGGTCCTCAACACTGACTGTACATGAAAATCACCTTAGGAGCTTTAAAAAATACAGCTGCCCAGGCCCTATCCATAAACCTATTAATCAAGATTCTGGGTGTGGAGGCTCCATATCACATTTATTCACAATTCTCCAGTTGATCTTCACTAAAATGGACCTTACTTCTCAGAGAAAGTACAAATCTTCATGATTTATTTCTGTTTCTTCTTCTGCCTTGTTCTAGGTGTCATGGACCCCAGAGAACCATCCGAATCATATTTTCATTGGGTAGCAACTCCATCAGTCTAGCATAAAATTGAGGTTTCTACCTATGTATGAACTAACTCCATCTTCAGAGTGACCCTGTATAAACTCATGACTAAAATTTCTTGTATGTACAATTTGGAAATCAAGTTGCCAGAGGCTTGATAATCATGAGATTGGAAGATAAAGGTTAAGCCTTCCTGCCATCCATGTATTAAATTTCCCAGTTGCTATGTTGATCTTTAGTCAGCCAACCCTTGCTTTCCTGTCTCAGCCATTTTAAAGCCAATTAACTCCGTTCCTGTCCACACCCTTATTAAAAATATAATTATAGCAGTGTTCTCTGTCATTGGGTAGACTTTATGAGGTGAATTGGCCAAGAACTAACTAGGTTGTGTAAAACTCTCTCAGGCTCAGGAGATCATTTGGGTTGCAGAGGCTACCAGCAAGAGCCTGGGCTAGGAGAGCCATGAATGTGGGTTTGGAAAGAACCAATTGCAAGTCATACCAAATTGAGAAGAACTTAGAGTATGGAAAAGGATTCTAAGATCAGTCTGAGAATAATTATCCAGGGTCCAGTTAAATCTAAGATGGCAGCCCTTCTCAAAAAGTTGTATAAATACCAAAAAGTAACCAAGATTTTGTATTAGATTTGGCAGGGATTGAAAGGATGGGCCACTCTACTTTTCTTGAGTGCTGAGATGGCAGGATTAGGAGATAAGAAGTTGCCAAGGAGATAGCAAGGAGAAGGATGAACAAAGGCCTGCTGTTGTCCAAGCATCGTGGACACTGACAATTGTTATTCACTCAACTAATATTTATGTAGCGTCTGTTTTGTGCCAAGGACCCTTCGAGGAGCTGGAGTTGAAGAGATGGTGTTCTTGTTCATGTGGAGTTTACATTGCAGTGAGAGCAAACAGATATCCGTACTAAGAATAATACTAAGATAAATAAAATCAGTTAGTTGGTGCTATGAAGAAAAATGAAGTGAGATAAAGCGGTCAGACTGACGAGGGCTGCTTTCAATAGGCTTACAAGAGTCACTGTCTCTGAAGAGGTGACATTTGAGCTAGCATGTGTAAAGAGAAACCCACACAGAGATCAGGGGAAAAAAAAAAACTGGCAGAGGGATCAGCAACAGCAAAAGCTCTGAGTTGAAAAAGGTTTTGCATATTCTGAAAATAGAAAGACCAATGTGCCTGGACACTTAGGAAGGAAGGAGTGGAGTCAAATAGGAAAATAGCCCAAAGAGTCTGAGATCATGAGTGGAATTAGGGTTAATGCTCTAAGGGAATCACTGGGAGTGTTTAAGTAAGGATGTAATGTGCATTTTAGAGCTCTCCTGGCTCCTGTGTACAGAGTGGATGGTAGACTGAGAGCAGAGGGAAAGATAGGAGGTTGACCAGGAGTTTGGCAAGAGGAGACTATAAGTCAGCTGAGGGGTAGCAGTGGGGAGAAGAATTCTTAGATTCAGGAGTGAATGTGAAGGGAGGGCCAGCAAGGCTTCTAGATGCATAAGGGCAATGACAGTGAGGCCAGACCTTGTCCTGTCTAAGATCATTGCCCCTCCCCTATCTTGACTTGGGCCACTGATTTTGAACCAAAGTGGAAAAACATCTAGCGTTATTTGAAAACTTTGGGGATTTTGACCCTGACTTGTTTACAAAGGGAGAAAAACAAATTCCTGTCCAAGGAGAAATCTGTTTGTTATTTTTTACCTACTAATGATAAAAACTTCATCCTTTCTCATAAGATTCTTCTGATGAGGTGTTTTGTTTTTGTTGTTGTTGTCTTTTCTTTTTTTAATTGATTTTTATTAGAGTTGGTTTACAGTGTTGTATTAGGATCTACTGTATAGCAAAATGAATCAGCTATACATATACATGTATCCCCTCCCTTTTGGACTTCCTTCCCATTCAGGTCACTACAGTACATTAAGTAGAATTCCCTGTGCTATACAATATATACTCGTTAGTTACCTGTTTTATACATAGTATCAGTAGTGTATATGCGTCAATTCTAATCTCCCAATTGCTCCCACCCCTCCCTTTTTCCCCCTTGGTAGTTGATGTTTCTGATTACTCTGCTTTTCATAAGTGATAGAAATGTGACATTCACATTGCTAGTTTATTTTGACACTTGGGCTGTATTAACTAAGCTCTTCATGCTGCCAGACAGTTATACATGGCCTTTGGCAGTTGGTCAATTTCTCCATATAAATGCTAACATTATAATAGCAAACATTTACTTGAGCACTTACTGTATGCCAAGGCATTAAGAATTTTACATGTTTTAATTGCTTTGTTCCTCCCAGCCATTGATTAGTGAGCATCTTTATTATTATCATTTTATGAAAGAAGAAATTGAGGCAAAAAAAGAGTAAGTCATTTGTCAAGATCACATAGCTGATAACGGAGAAGGCAATGGCAACCCACTCCAGTACTCTTGCCTGGAAACTCCCATGAATGGAGGAGCCTGGTAGGCTGCAGTCCATGGGGTTGCTAAGAGTTGGACATGACTGAGAAACTTCACTTTCACTTTTCACCTTCATGCACTGGAGAAGGAAATGGCAACCCACTCCAGTGTTCTTGCCTGGAGAATCCCAAGGACGGGGGAGCCTGGTGGGCTGTCATCTATGGGGTTGCACAGAGTCAGACATGACTGAAGTGACTTAGCAGCAGCAGCAGCATAGCTGATAAAATTAGCAAAGCCAGGTTTTGAAGAGTCTGGTTGCCGAGCTTGGTTGTACCACTTTCCGTGGATCTCCTTTTCACTCTTTCCTGTATCACTGAAGCTGAGACTTCAAAATTAAATTTATTTTTCCTGCAAAAAAAAAAAAAAAAATCAACCCTGAATATTCACTGGAGGGACTGAGGCTAAAGCTGAAGCTCCAATACTTTGTCCACCTGATATGAAGAGTCGACTTGTTGAAAAAGACCCCGATTCTGGGTAAGATTGAGGGCAAGAGAAGAAGGGGGTGACAGAGGATGCGTCAGTTGGTTGGCATCACAGATGCAATGGACGTGAGTTTGAGCAAATTCCAGGAGATAGGAAAGAGCAGGGAAGCCTAACGTGCTGCCTTTTATGGTGTCTCAAAGTCATGACATGGCTTGACTATTGAACAACTCATGCAAAAACCTCAAGGTACCACTAGGAGGCACTTCAACTGAGCAAGGCTTTCAGGAGAGGGACTGCTGGGGAAATGGCATAATTCTGCAGCTGGATGATCCAGCATCCTCCAGGAGGGTCTCGCATCTGAACCTCCTGCCATCTGCCAAGGTGAAAGGATAAATCCACACCAAAGGAGCTGGCTGGACAAAGGTGTCAACACCAGAGGACATTCAAGGAAATGCTCCCTCTTCTCACCCTGTCTTCTGCCCACTTTGCTTAGTTCCTGTAGGTGGTACCCACCTACCTGTCCCCTCACAAAGGATGGAAAATACTAGAGTTACTCAAAAAGCTGTGCAGAAAATTGTTCTCCAGAGTCATGAGACTGGCCTTCAGAAACTAATCAAGAAATAGTCCTTAATTTACTTATCACATTTTTGCTTTAAACATTTTTGCTTTGCTAAAAAAAAGTCTCTCCAGAGTTGTATTATTAGAAGTGGAACGAGTCTGGGCAGCAGAGTAGATTATTCTGTCTTCTGCACCTTCTACTACATAACTGCTCCAGAAAAGTCTTCTCACAAATGACTTCCAATAATCAGTGTGAAAACAACAGATCTTCACCTCTTCCTCTTGGAGGTAATGACGATGAATTTAACAGAATGGAAGTTTATACAAAGAAATTAATTACTGTTTCTTTAATTCTATTAATGAATTCTCTAGCAATGACGATAAAGGCAGTAACTGTGGTGATTCATCTTCTGTGCTATAAGTTTTAACTTGTTATATGTTTTAATTAACAGAAGGCACTTTTTCTCTTTTGCTCCAATCGTCATAGGGTAATTTTCTGTGAAGAGTGGTGTGCGTTCATAGGAATTGTTGAATTTATCTAATCACAGCATGTATGCTCATTAAACTGATTTTCAATAAAAGTGTTATGTTTAAATGTTATACATGACAGATGTTTCCTATGGTTATTAACTCCCAAATTCAAAACTACAAAGGAAACAAATATAGTTACAGTTGTAGTAGACTATCATCTTATTGAAGTTAGGAGGATTGCTGCTAAGCTGCTAAGTCACTTCAGTCGTGTCCGACTCTGTGTGACCCCATAGATGGCAGCCCACGAGGCTCTCCCTTCCCTGGGATTCTCCAGGCAAGAACACTGGAGTGGGTTGCCATTGCCTTCTCCAATGCATGAAAGTGAAAAATGAAGTCACTCAGATGTGTCCAACTCTTAGCAACCCCATGGACTGCAGCCCACCAGGCTCCTCCGTCCATGGGATTTCCCAGGCAAGAGTACTGGAGTGGGGTGCCATTGCCTTCTCCAGGAGGATTGCTATGGAACATCAATTCATTAAAGACAGCTTGAAAGCCATTTCAGGTCTTTGAATATCCCTCAAACAGAATCTTACAGTTTAATTTTAAAAAATATATCTTTAAATCAATAAGGTAAACTCCTCCCTTGATGGATGGTTTGGATTAAATATTCAGTAGAAAGTGAGAGTGATATGTATCAAATGTAGATACACCCTAAAACCCTCAAATAGATCAGAATCTTACAAACAGTTTAATTTAAAAAATATATATCTTTAAATTAATAAGGTAAATTCCTCTCTTGATGGATGGTTTGGATTAAATATTCAGTAGAAAGTGAGAGTGATATGTATCAAATGTAGGTACACCCTACAACCAAGACATTCAAAGATCAGAGCAATGCAGTGGGAACTATGTGATCACAGGGGTGACGCCATTGCTTCACTCAGAGTTTGACCAGAAGAGTTTAATTTCTCTTTAGCAAACCTTTCTGATTTTACTTTTCAGAGGACATCACTGAAACCATAGCATTGTTCATATCTATGACTTTAAAATTTTTATTTATTTTTGTACATGCTTTAAAATTCAAAATATGACAGAATCGTCAGTGAAAAATAGACTATTTCTCTATCTCCTATCCCAGCCATCCATTGCCCCCAAAGGCAATCACTTTTACTAGATTATTATAAAAAATATCCTGTACCTTTACAAAGAGACACTATGTATATATATATATATGGGTTAGATGTTCTTTCTTAGTTGTTTCCCACCTGAGATGCTAGACTCTGAGAAGTCAGAACTTGTACTGTATTACTGACCTCCCGATTCTTCCAGCATTGATTTCTTATTGGGCCTGCAGCTTCCTATCTCAGCTTAAATTTTTTTACTAGAGGATGACAGCAGTAGTTTCAGAGGAGGTCTCATCTGCTAATTTTTTGTCCCCCTCCCACTCTATGGTCTGCTTTCCTCTGTCAAACACCTTCCTCCTCTGAACTGGATGTTCCTAAGAGTGTGTTAAAGAACTTGGTCAACAGTTCAGGCTCCCATAGTTCAGGAAATGAACACTCCCAGCATGGGCATTTTAATAGTAGCGTTGGCATTTTAATAGCAATGGTTGAACCCAACATCCCCAGGGGTGGAAACCACTAACAAGTAGGTGGGGGAAACATATTTGGGGCAGATGAAGACCTCCAGTCACATATAACTTCCTCTGCTGCTTCCATGTAATATTACAATTATGAGAAGGCTAGTTGGTATCCACCTGAGTTAAAAGTAAGCCCTCATTTTCCTAGATTCCACATGTATGCCTTAATAAGCGATATTTGTTTTTCTCTTTCTGACTTGCTTCACTCTGCTTGACAGACTCTAGGTCCACCCACATCTCTACACATGACCTAATTTCTTTCCTTTTTATGGCTGAGTACTATTCCATTGTGTGTGTGCGTGTGTGTATAATATATATGTATATATAGATAAATGCATATATATGTATATATAGATAAATACATATATATATGTATCAGATCAGATCAGTCGCTCAGTTGTGTCCAACTCTTTGCGACCGCATGAATCGCAGCATGCCAGGCTTATATGCAGGCTTCTCCAGGGGCTCAGACAGTAAAGAATCTGCCTGAAGTGCAGGACACCTGGATTCAATCCCTGGGTCAGGACCCTGGAGAAGGAAATGGCAACCCACTCCAGTATTCTTGCCTGAAAAATTCTATGGACAGAGGAGCCTAGCAGGCTACAATCCATGGGGTGGCTGAGTTAAACACAACTGAGCAACTAACACTTTCACTTTCAATATTCCATGTGTGTATATATACACACACACACACACACACACACACATATATGTGGAATCTAGATAAATAATACAGATAAACTTATTTGCAGGGCAGAAATAGAGACACAGACATGTAGACAAGAGTGGGAAGGGGAGGATGGGACAAATTGAGAGATTAGGATTGATATATATATACACTACCATGTGTAAAATAGATAGCTAGTAGGAAACTTCTGTATAGCACAGAAAGCTCAACTCATTGCTCTGTGATGACCTAGAGGAGTGGGATGAGGCAGGGACAGGGGGGAGGAAGGCTCAAGAGGGAGGGGATCAGTTCAGTTCAGTTCAGTCACTCAGTCATGTCCAACTCTTTGTGACCCCATGAATCGCAGCACACCAGGCCTCCCTGTCCATCACCAACTCCCGGAGTTCACTCAGACTCACATCCATCGAGTCAGTGATGCCATCCAGCCATCTCATCCTCTGTCGTCCCCTTCTCCTCCTGCCCCCAATCCCTCCCAGCATCAGAGTCTTTTCCAATGAGTCAACTCTTCGCATGAGGTGGCCAAAGTACTGGAGTTTCAGCTTTAGTATCATTCCTTCCAAAGAAATCCCAGGGCTGATCTCCTTTAGAATGGACTGGTTGGATCTCCTTACAGTCCAAGGGACTCTCAAAAGAGTCTTGGGATATATGTATACAAATAGCTGATTCACTTTGTTGTACAGCAGAAACTAACACAGCACTGTAAAGCAATTATCCTGCAATTAAAAAAAGCGAATGTACAGCTATGAAAAAAAAGTAAGTCTTAAGTGCCAGAGCCCTTACTCTTAATACATCAATGAACTTGGGCCTTTTAAGAACCCGGAACTTGCCCTTTTGGTTAGTCTGGTGTGTGTCTTGCCAATGAGAGCATTCACTGGAATCAGACAGACTCAGCACAGATTTCAACTCTGCCTCTTCAAGGGCAAGGCTTCACCTTACTTTCTCATCTGTGAGGTGAGGAGAGTAAAACATACATCCCGGGGCTGCTGGGAGAATAAGACAAGGTCGAGTGTGTAAAACTTCCTTGGCAGCAAGGAAGCGCTCAGTTCACAGGAGCTAGTGTCACCTTCCTCAAAGACTTCATGGCTTACTGGGAGACCAAGAGACGCACAGTCCAGCAGGCAAAATTCCAAGGACATGGAGGGAGTGTTGAGTGTGAGCTTAGTATGAATTCGGAAGCCTGTAAGGTCCTCAGAAATCCTCCTGTGAGCCACTCAGTTCAGCCATTCCCCTTCCTTCTTGTTCTAGCAGATCAACTTCTGGTTGGTAACCCTTACAAAGAAGTTACCTTCTCTGAATACAGAAGCAGCATATTCCTTCTCTCTGCTGAATCTGCTTCAAGGCTGTGCCTTGGAGCTGGTGTGTGACTCGTGGAAAGATTGCTTAACTTTTTTGAGCCTGTGTCCTTACTTGTAAAAACATGAAAATGAAGTTAATGCCTTTATTCCAGGATTATTTTGAGGATGGCATAAGATAATGGGTTAGAAGCACCTCATCTATAGTTTGCCTTCAAAATAAGGTCATTTTTGGAGTGGGTCATTCCCTACTCCCGACCCCACGGATGTGGTTGATTAACATTGCATCACATGTGGAGGGAAAGCTCTGGAATGGTAACAAACAGTTTGTTGATTTGGTGCTGTGTACACCCAACCACAAACGGCACACTTTCAAGGCCATTGTTTTTGCCAAATATTTAACCAGGGAGCTAGGTTATGATGGAACCCAGATCTGATAAGCATTTAGGAAAACTTCTCAAGAGAGATGAAACTAGAAGATTAGCTGAATATACTGTCTCCATTCGCCCTACATTTGATGCCACAGGCAAATCAGAGCTGGTTGGGCACTGTGCAATTCTGAGAAACAGGCAGAAGGCAGAAGTACCTGTTCTTCCTCTGAAAGGCAAATTTTGGAAAAGCTCAGAAATATATCAGCACCACTGGCAAGCACAATGAGGGAGGCAGCAAAAACTCCTATTGCGTATTGCTGGGGAAAGCAGTGCTGCCCACTGATGCTGGAGAACCTGTCAGACTGGACAAAGCCCTGGATGGTCAAGGGCTGGGCTCTGCAAGATCTGGGCCCTAGGCACTGAGCATTAAACATCAGCCTAACAAAGCAGGCCCATTTCCATTTGTAAGCGATGAAATGATGTGGGGTTGGTGACTCATTGACACACCTGGAGGGCCAAACAATTACAAAAGCAAAGTGCTTGGCTTCTCTCGGCCACGCGGAGGAGGCCTCAGACTTGGATGGCTGTGTGTGTGCCAGCAGGAACTGTCAGGTTTAGATGCTTATTCTTATTTGCTGTTTAACTTTGGTTCTTTCCGTGTGTTTCAAATTTCATTTTTTAAAATGTTGTGTATTTGTTTATTATGGGCTGTGCTGGGTCTTCACTGCTGTGGGTGGGCTTTCTCTGGTTGTGGCCTGTGGGGAGACCCTTTGTTGTGGTATGAGGGCTTCTCTTATGGTGGCTTCTCTTATTACAGACCACAGGCTCTAGGGCGTGCGGGCTTCAGTAGTTCTGGCACATGGGTCAGTAGTTGTGGTTCCCGGGCTCTGGAGCACAGGCTCAATAGTCGTGGCACACGAGCGTAGTGGCTACGGGGCATATGGGATCCTCCCACATCAGGGATTGAACCCCTGTCCCCTGCATTGGCAGGCAGATTCCTATCCACTGCTCCACCAAGGAAGTCCTATTTCTAATTTCTTAAACATAATTGTAATTAGTGGTATAAAAAGGAAACATTCACTTGTGAACAAAGTGTGTAGTGAGAATTCAATAGCAAAAAATTTGTAAGAGACTAAAACAGATGTGGAAACTGCATAACGTGGGCTCCAAATATCCTGTATTAAGTTGTTAAGGTGAGCATCAACAATGTACACGGGGAATACTTTGAAATCTCGGGCATGATCAAAATGTAATAATTTAAAGGTTGTGGATTCCTTTTAAAACAGAAACACATGTAGCTTAGTGAAATCTTCAACAGGAGCATAAGCAATGTTTATGGTCTCTCACCAGAGTCATCAGGAGACTGTGTTATGTAAGAAATTGACAAATACATGTTCAAGGGTAAAACAGCTTTCCCTACAGTGGTAATGAAGGCCTGCTTTACAAAGTGGCCAGTGATTGTGACCTTCTTACTGCTACTTCTCTGGAAACAGATAATGAATTTCAGATAGGACATGATTATTGACAATGCTGCTGGTAGTTCAGATTATCGGAGCAGCTAGGGCATTAAACAGTGGCAAAGCATTAAGCCTCTCTGGGAATCTTTCTTCTGTGTAGGTAGATGGCTGCGATCAAGACTTCCCTTTTTGTGGTTTATTTTGCCTAGCAAATGGCAAACTTCCAGTGGGAGTGGGAGAATGACACTGATTATTATGGATGACAGGTTGAAAATGAAATAAAGAATCTCATACTTGGACTGGATAACTGAATCAGAGCCTTGTACTTGAAGAGCTTAACCATGGCATCTCAAAATTTAGATCTAATTATTGACTGATGAATCTTTCTTCCCCTCTGTTTTGATAGAAATTTTAAATTCTCTAAGGGATTCAAAGTTTTAGACAATAAAAAGGATCTAATATCATGTATGAAACAAGATGCCAGTCCAGGTTCGATGCACGATACTGGATGCTTGGGGCTAGTGCACTGGGACGACCCAGAGGGATGGTATGGGGAGGGAGGAGGGAGGAGGGTTCAGGATGGGGAACACATGTATACCTGTGGTGGATTCATTTTGATATTTGGCAAAACTAATACAATTATTTAAAGTTTAAAAATAAATTAAAAAAAATGCAAACTAAGAAATAAATAAATAAAAAGGATCTTAATCATGCCAACTCCAAAAATAGCAACTCCCTGCCTTCTGATTGATACCAGTTTGTCAAGTATGAATTAGATTCAACTGTGAACCCCAGCTTTATCAGTGGTCTCTGTATTCTAAGCACTGTTATCAGAAAAGGGATACATAAATGGAAATCTGTCCCAGAATGTATTTCATTATGCATAGTGGGAACAAAAGAGCCAGAACTATAGAATCATTTTCCTAGGTTGTTCTCATGTAAACATTTTGGTGCAAAAGAACTACTGGGATTACCAAAGTTATGTCCTAATGCATGTATACAAATTGATTTCATACCAGGGAACTTCACTGGGAAAAAAAGGAAGCCACTATTCTGAAGACTATGAGTTTTGGTTTTTTGTGGGTAAGATGCTGCTAATGTATTTGGTGTATAGGAAAGTACAATATTTTTATCTAAAAATCAGAAGCCCTAATATTAGTTCCAGCTAATTTATGACATTACTTAATACTTCTGAGCTTTGTTTTCCCAAAGTTCCATGATGCTTTGTAGATGAGGAGCCCAGAATTGAGAAACATCGAATACAGGGAGATATAGTCAGAAACCCATTTTCTCACCATATTCCTCAAATCCAGAAAGCCTCTTTAACTTCATTACCAAACCCCCAAAGATGTGATGATTAAATGACTGGTAAATATGCATTTTTCAGACTCTTCATATGATTGTCAATAATTTCTGCCCTAGCTAATATTCTGCACCTACCAGAGGGTGTTATCTATAAGATCTTTTCATCCTGCTTAATGTGGGCCTCAGATATGAAGAATATTAGCATGCTGCTAGTATGTCCTAGAGTGGAATCAGCAAACTTTTTTTCTGTAAAAGTACAGGGTGTCCGTATTTTAGAATTTGCAAGTCACACACTGTCAGTCACAATTATTCAACTCTTGTCTTTATCACACAAAAACAGCCATAGCCAATACACGAATGAATGTGTGACATTGTTCCAACAAACCTTCATCACCAAAAATAGTCAATGAGTCAGATTTAGCCCATGGACTATATTTGGCTAACCCTTGATCTATAGTCTTTTAATGCCACAGTATCCATCCTCTGTCTTAACATAGGCTAGGCTAAGTCGCTTCAGTCATGTCTAACTCTTTGCAACCTTATAGTCCATAGCCCGCCAAGCTCCTCTGTCCACAGAGTTCTCCAGTCAAAAACACTGGAGTGGGTTGCCATGCCCTCCTCCAGGGGATCTTCCCAACCCAGGGATTGAACCCAAATCTCTTATGTCTCCTGCATTGGCTGGAGGGTTCTTTACCACTAACACCACCTGGGAAGCCCTAACATAGATTTAATTTATCCATTTAATTTATCCTAAACTCTGTTTATCCTAGTCATATTGTAGTCCATGTTATATAGGACTTTCTGAACCTGTTGTCATGCTGCTACCATGCTGTACTTAGTCATGTCTGACTCTTTGCTACCCTATGGACTGTAGCCCGCCAGGCTTCTCTGTCCATGAAATTCTCCAGGCAAGAATACTGGAGTGGGTTGCTATTTTCTCCTTTAAAGGATCTTCCTAACCCAGAGATTGAACTTGTGTTTCCTGTGTCTCCCACATTGCAGGTGGATTCTTTACCACTGAGCCACCTTGGAAGCCCTATATATTGTCATACCACGTAGGAATTCATCTAAAACATTGATTTGATCTATTAATATTTAGACATTATGCTATTACATCATGAATTTGTTGTCCTGTCCTATGGAAATTTATTTTACCTTTTGTTTATCAGTATTTGTAGTCAACAATAAACACATCTTGAAGTAAAGAGTATTTTCAGTTAACTATCTGTTGGATAATATAGCAAATCCTTTGCTCATCCCTAAGCTTTTTCTGACACCAAGGGATTTTACATCATTACAGAATTGGGGAAAAGTCTATTTATCCTATCCCTTTCTTGCTATTACCCATGTCCTGGGATAGCTTTTATCTTCGCAGACTGAGTAGTTCTGATCTTCATGATATTTCCTTAGACAACCACCCCCTCCCTTGGCTCCTCAATCATTTTATGCCTCCATCATTGAGTCTCTTTGGGTTTTGTGAATCCTTCAAGTTTAGTGACTAGACTGGAACACAGTGTTCCAGGTTGGTCACATCAGCTCTTCCCTAAGGATGCCCAGCTGTACCTTTTGACTGCAGCAAGCAATAAACAAAGAAGTGTGAGAGTAGGGAAGAAATTGAGAAAGCCCAGAGGATTTGGGGAAGAGCAAAAGGGACTACATGAAAGGAAATCGTTGCCTCTTGCAAAACACTCTGAACTGGCTACTAAAAGCATTCCATAATTCCTTAAGTCGTCACTGTGACCACAGTTAAGCTTTCTGGAGTGTTGAAAAGAGTAACAACAAAACCAGCATCCTGCTTTGCCTAGAAGTGTTCCTGTTGTAATTTAGAGTGAAGAGCTCTGGTGAGAATCTGTCCCTCTTGGATACTAATCATGCAGTTTTCACAAACCCACACTTCTGATGTGGGATGAGAAAATCTGGGATCTCCCTTAGCACCATGAAATGAGTTCTGCTGCCCAGACAGGACTACACTGCTAATCTGGAAAGTTCTGCCTTGGCATTGAATTCTCACCTCTACCCTCCTGATCCAGTGGGGGACGTTAACCTGAATTTAGCAAGATCAACTGTAGAGGGACTGTGTCATCTCTCAAAGTCCTGTGGAAATGTTCAGGTTAAAATCGATCATAATCAGCATTGGAAGTGATCCTACAAACATTTATCAAGCCCCTTAAAAACTGTGCTAGATGCCAGAGAAATCATAGTGAACATAATAGTCTCTACTCGTATGGAGCTTATGACAAGGAAGCAAATATCAAACAAATTCCTGAGCACTTGTGAGTATGGTAAGGACAGGAAAGGAGGGGACTTATACTCTTTAAGAGAGCAACCCTGAGAAAGTGATGATTCACCTAAAATCAAAATGGGAAGAAAGAGCTTCCTCAGTAAAAGGAACCACACCTGCGAAGGTGTGAGAGCATACCAAATGTGGGGGTACAGAAAAACACCACGTGACTAAACCAAGATGAAACAAAATAGGAGGGAAAAAAGAGAGAAGCCAGACCATGCAGAATCTCAAGGAGCAATAGGAAGTCTTTGGGGTGTTTGAAGAAAAGGCATAGCATGACCCAATAGGTATTTTTAAAAGAACTGGGGTAGGGAGAGAGAAATTAGGAATTTGTGATTAACAAATACATAGTGCTAGTAGTAGTAGTAACAGTGTTCGTTACTCAGTCGTGTCCAACTCTTTGGAACCCTATAGACTGTAGCCTGCCAGGCTCCTCTGCCCATGGAATTCTCCAGGCAAGAATACTGGAGTGGGTTGCCATGCCCTTCTCCAGGGGATCTTCCCAACCCAGGGATCGAACCTGAGTCTCCTGCATTCATTACCGTGTGAGCCACCAGGGAAGCCCCAACAGACACACACCACTATATATAAAATAGAGAAACAACAAAGACCTACGTATAGTACAGGGAACTATATTCAGTATCTTGTAATAACCTATAATGGAAAAGAATCTGAGAAAGAATACACACACACACACACACATATACATGTATATATATATATATAACTGAATCACTTTTCTATACACCTGAAACATTGTAAATCAACCATATTTCAATTTAAAATAATTTTAAAATAAAAATAAACTTAAAAAATAAGAGAAATAGCAAGAACCATGCAGGCTACTCTGTGGAGACTTTTGTGGGAGGCAAGAGTAAATACCTGTGAACTTACTCAAAAGTTCAGGCAATTGGTAAGATACTGGCTTGCCTAGTATGATTTTTAAATAATAGACTGGCAGGTGGCCCAAGCCTGGGTACAGTCACACAGTTAAGAGGTTTTCCTTTGGGAAGAGGTGCAAATGACTGTTGTACCACTCAGCTTGATTGACACCCTCCATGAGTGTTAATTCTTCAGGATTGCAGGCATGATGTCATTTTTCTTAATGTCTTCTTGGGATTTCCATCTCTGTGAATTGTTTCCAGCGATAAACCAACTGGTTTACCCCTCAAGTCTGGTCAATTCTGAACCATGGATGTTAAGTACCCTGTTCATGTTTGAGGGTTTGTTTATTTTTTATTGACCTGCCTCTCAGCACTCATTTTGCCCAAGGATAAGCTCTTTTCTCCATCAGTGGATTCTAAGAAAGTTTAATTTTATTTGGTAGTTCAGCTGGCAAAGAATCTACTTGCAATGCAGAAGACCCTGGGTTGACTCCTGGGCCAGGAAGATCCCCTGCAGAAGGGATAGGCGACCCACTCCAGTATTCTTGCCTGGAGAATCCCAGGGACAGAGGAGCCTGATGGGATACAGTCCATGGGGTCCCAAAGAGTTGGACACGACTGAGCGACTAAGCACAACACAGCACAAGGCGATAGAGAGTAATTTTGCATGAGAATATGAAAACTGTTCTCATACTATAGAGTGAGTTCCTGAAGTTGGTAAAGGGTTAGAAACAGGGATTTTTATATAGGCTTAAAATTTTTTACCTTTTTCTGGCATTATGAAATAAGATAAAGAAAATTGGTAGCACCCATAATTCAACCACCCCCCCCAAAAATACACTGTTTATATATGATGAAATTTTTTCCTGTTTCATTCTTTGTATGCATATCTTTTTAAAATCTCATTTTGAAACAATATTTTATGATAGTCTTATGTCAATAGTTTTTGAAAGCATGATTTTTAAGCTCACATAATGTTCTCTCATATGAATGTATTTTTTTCCCAATCTAATAAGTCTAAAATAATATTAATCCTATTTCTTCAATTAGCAGGTATAACTAATTTTTCATGCATTTAATACCCTCCATGTTTCTTACTACAAAGAACTTATGCTTTCAAGTTGATTTATTATTTGTATTTGACTCAATATTTTCTTCATTTTTCTTAGTATTTCTTAACTCTAAAACAATGAATCCTTTATATTTGGAAGGTATCAATCTGTTTTCTATAATATTTGTTATAAATAATTTTCCAATTTGGTGACGGTCTTTTAATTCTGTTGAAAATATTTTTACAAACAAATTTGTAAAGTTTTGTGGCTTGAAGTCTATCAGATGTTTCCTTTGTGATTACTTTTTAGCAGTTCACTCAGCAAGTCACTGGAGAAGGAAATGGCAACCCACTCCAGTGTTCTTGCCTGGAGAATCTCAGGGACGGGGGAGCCTGGTGGGCTGCTGTCTATGGGGTCGCACAGAGTCAGACATGACTGAAGCAACTTAGCATCAGCCGCAGCAAATCACTAATAGCGTTATGTGTTCAGGCCCTGAGCAAGATGTATCTGTGTGTGCTCAGTTGCTCAGTCATGTCCAACTCTTTGCGACCCCATGGACTGTAGCTCACCAGGCTTCTCTGTCCGTGGCATTTCCCAAGCAAGAATACTGGAGTGGGTTGCCATTTCCTTTTCCCAAGGGATCTTCCCAACCCAGGGACTGTACCTTCATCTCTTGCATCTCATACGTTGGCAGGCAGATTCTTTACCACCCAGACACTAGGGAAGCCCACCAAGCAAGATACTAGGGATAAAACAGAAAAGAAGACAGAGATGACTTCACCTCCTCAGAACTTACAGCCTAATAAGGGAGACATACAAACAAAACCCAGGCCATTATAATATAGCTTACTATAAGCTGTGCAAGAGGAAGTACAGAGTGGTATGAGACATCAGTCTGGACTTTGGGGATATGGGAAGGCTTCTAGAAGAAAGCAGCTTCCTAGCTGAGAATGAAGAGGCAAGGGCAGTGTGGAATGGGGCAGAGGAAACAGTATACGTGCAGGTTCAGTCACCTAAATGCTAGGTATTGACTACAGCGCAGAGTGCCCGGAGGGCACACGCATGCGCGATGGGGTGAGGGGTGCAGTTGTCAATAGGTTGAGCAGAGGACCCTTGGGGAGGTTGTTGCTGAGGTCCAGGAGAGGGGTAACCATGCGCCGGGAATGTACTGTATAATTCATGCCTTTTCATTCAATAAGTAGTGCTTTAATTATATATATTAAGTTCTTATGCACATCATATTATTACAGAATGTTTTACTTAGGTTTATGTCATGTCAGTTCTTGGGCCAGCATCGTGCTGGTTTTGAGTCTTATGAAACGTTTAAACCAGTAGGGCATGTACCGTCTGATCACTTTTTACTTTCAAAATTGCTTTATCTACTCTTGCCAATGTGTTCTCCTGGATAACTCCAATATGATTTTGAAAATTATGAGTATATGCATTTATATCATCTGTATAAATACATATGTATATATGTGTGCACATGCACACACACACACACATAAAATATCCCATTGATAATTTGACTGGGAATATGATAAACCTGGGCTTCCCAGGTGGCGCTAGTGGTAAAGAACCCACGAGACATAAGAGATGTGTGTTCAATCCTGGGGTCAGGAAAATCCCCTGGAGGAGGGCATGGCAACCCACTTCAATATTCTTGCCTGCAGAATCCCCATGGACAGAGGAGCCTGATGGGCTACAGTCCATAGGCTCGCACAGACTGGGACACGACCGAAGCAATTTAGCACAGATGCACATGATGAACCCGGAGGTCAGTTGTGGAATAAATGGCATTCATTTTAGTATTGACTCAGCCCATCAAGAAGCGTTAACTTATTTGAATTATCTTTTATATTTCTTTTCAAAACCTTACAGTTTTTTTTTTTATATAGGTCCTCACATTTCTTATTAGAGTTATTCTTTTGTATTTTATAATTTTAGTTTCTCATTATGAATGAATCTTTTTAAAATATCTTCTGTCTGATACAGCTGAAATATATGTATATTTTTTCCATCTATTTAACTCATTATAATTAATTATGAGTTTTTAGTTGATTTTAAGAGTTTGTAATCATAGTGCCTGTAAATAATGATAATTTCCCTCCTTCCAATAGTTGCCTTTAATTTCTATTTGATGTCTTACAATACTGATTGTAACTTCTGGTAACTAAAAGATAATAGTGAGCATTCTGTTTTAATACCAATTTTAAAAAGATTGCTTCTTTGTTTAACATATTTTAAAGTATATTCTGTGAGAGGTAATAAAATAAGCTTGTTTTATCTACTTTTCCAAATGAAATCCTGTTCCCCAGGGGTTCATAATTTGTATTAATGTATTAAGATTCTGAGATCTGCAGTAAAGAAATATTCCCCTGAGTTTGACCATTTCTTAAATTCATTTACCCACAGTATTCTTCTCTCATTTGGAAATTTACATCAGTTATAACAATCAAAATTATATTAATTTGATCTTAATTTTTTCACAATATTTTGTGCATCCTTGTCTCTGTCTTTTGCCATGGGCACTATGGTTTGTTTTGCTAATAATTTTTTCCAATAATTTAGAAAATAGTCATCCTCTTTATTTCTACAAGTGATTGCACTTGAAATTTTTCACAGCATTTCTACTTATACTGTATGCTTACCAAAGGCCAAGATATAAACACCTACTTTTCTAATCAAGTTCAGAGTGAAATTGCGTGTTTGAATAACCTCCCCCCCCCCAACAGATGAGAAATTTAATCCATTTTTACATCCTTCCAGCCTTTTTCTTGGAGAAGGCAATGGCAACCCACTCCAGTACTCTCGCCTGGAAAATCCCATGGACCGAGGAGCCTGGTAGGTTGCAGTCCATGGGATCGCTAAGAGTCAGACACGACTGAGCGACTTCACTTTCACTTTTCACTTTCATGATTGGAGAAGGAAATGGCAACCCAGTCCAGTGTTCTTGCCTGGAGAATCCCAGGGACAGAGGAGCCTGTTGGGGCTATGGGGTCACACAGATTCGGACATGACCGACGTGACTTAGCAGCAGCAGCAGCAGCCTTTTTCTCAATATTTATAAGAATAATTTAGCATTTTTATTCAAGTTACTGTCAGTATTTTATATTACGTGATTTCTCTTTTGTGAATTATTTTACCTACTCAGCAGGCAATCATATTTATGGTATATTATTGGACAGTTCTATGGTTACTTGCTATCTGTGTCCATAGCTCTTGTCCTTTTCCCTAATTTCTTACTTTTGACTTATCTTAATTCACCTTTCAGGCAGCTGAAATGTCTTCAAGAATTATTGTAAGCAGGACAAGTTGGTTTTATATATATATATCGATCCTTTGCTTAACTTGAACAAATTCTGTCAGGTTTCAACATAATGATTTGTCTGGGTATAAAATTCTTATCTAACCACCTTTCTTGCCTTTCATATTTAGTCATGTAGTAGAAAAATCTGAGCTCTTCCATGTTATTGTTTCTTACTCATCTGTTTTTCTTCCTGGATTTTTATGGTTTTTACATCATAATTCAAATATTTTATCACAGTGTATCTAGGTATGAGGTCTTTTTACTGGTTTTGCATAGTACTTCCTGAATCAATTAAATTTCCAGAGTCAGATCTTGCATAGTATTGGGGAGATTGTTTTAATTTTTTAAATAATTCTGAATATTCCTTTGATTATATTTTCTTTAATCTCTTTTTGCTTTTTGTTAAATTGAGGCATAGTTGATTTACATTGTGTGTAAGAATTATGGAAATGAACTTATTTACAAACAAACTCATAGACAGAAAACAAATTATGGTTACCGAAGTGGAAAGGGGAGTGAGGAATAACTTAGGAGTATGGATTAACAGATACACACTACAATATATAAAATAGATAAAGAACAATGACCCACTGTATAGCACAGGGAACTATATCAATATTTTGTAATAACCTATAATGGAAAAGAATATTCTCTTTTTAAAATATATTTTTAAAATTTTAATGCTTTTTTTAGATAGGTAAGTTACATCTGATAAAATACAAGCACTCTGTAGTGTATAATTTTAGTGGTTTTGCCAAATGCATATATCTAAGTAACCCAATCCTTGTAAGATACAGAAATTTTCCATCATTCCAGAAAATTCCTTCATGTTCCTTCCAAGGCAACCCCACGACCAGAAGTAACCGTTGATCTGATTTCTATCAACTTGGATTAGTTTTGCTATTCTGAAATCATATAAATGGAATCTTACAGTATTATGTATAAGACTTTTTTTGAGATTTGTCCATGTTATTGCTTGTATCAGTAATTCATTTCACTTATTGCTGAATAGAATTTTATTTTATGAATACAATACCATATGCTTATTGATTTTCCTGTTTGTGGATATCTGAGCTGTTTCTGGGCTTCCCTTGTGACTCAGCTGTTAAAGAAGTCACCTGCAATGCGGGAGACCTGGGTTCAATCCCTGGATTGGGACGATCCCCTGGAGAAGGGAAAGGATACCCAGTTTGGGGCTGCTATGAATAAAGCAGCTATAATATTTTTCTAAGTGTTGTTGTGGACATATTTTTCACTTCTTTTGGATAATTAATTACCTAGACTGGAATTTTGAAGTCAAAAGATGACCATAATTTTAACTGTTAAGAAGCTACTATCAATTTTCCAAAGTAGTTGTGTAAAACATCCCTACCAGCCATGTGAGTTTCAGCTATCCTGAATACCACTTAGCATACAGTGTTGTTACTCTCATTATAGTTGGCCTAGGAGGTTTGTAGTGGTATCTCATTGTGATAACTCTTCTCTTTTTCATGAGTACAAATTAACACTAATTTGATTTGTTCCCCATTTTAGGGATCTATCATCTCTTACCTCATTTATTCCTTTGAGGGAGTACAATGTACAGCTTCTATACTTTAGAGTGTCTGATTCTGTTTCTTATAGTGTCAGTTTCACCTCTTATTGCCTTCAGTGGACCTATTAATACTATTTGGTTAGCCATAAAGTTCATCTGGAATTTTCCATAACATCTTAGGGAAAAATCCAAACAAACTTTTTGGTCAGTCCAATATTATTACTATTTTTTCCTTGCCTATAATCCCTCCTTATCTCATCCAGCACTTTCTTTTTCTTCCATCTCTTTATCTCACAATGGCTGCCTGTCCTTTTCCACACTGTCCTTTTTCCACATACACGGAGGGTGAGAAACAGTTCTAAAACTGTCTTTGAGGTGATGCTTCACTTCCCTGGTTATGCCTTTTTCCACTAGCTGGGCTATTTATTTTTCATATTAACTCATCCAGGAGTGAAAATCAATCTCCTTAGACCCAATATTTGTGAACACAGACCATGTGCAGTGTGTTCCAGGACCTGCTCAATGTGTACTGAGCTATAAGTTTTCTGGCCCACAGCTGGAAGTCTGAATGACATGTCCTAGTTCAAGATCAGCTCCTGACAAGAATGCCACTGATGGTGTATGTGCTAAGTCACTTCTATTATGTCCAACTCTGTGCAACCCCTCTGCTAAATAGAACCATTTAGCTATCCGTCTGCTAAACAGAGCCGTCTTCAGTCCAGTAGGGTGTCCCTTCCATATCTGTATAAAAGTCTCAGTACCCAGAAAACAATGAAGTTGGATATTATAAGACTGAGTAGTGGCACAATGAATCCTGGAACACACATCTAGCAGGAAAAGTCTAGGTGGGGAGAAAGGAAGAGTCCATGGAAGAAGGGCCTTCTAAAGATGAGGCACTTTTGTGCATCATCTAGTTCAGTGGTCCTCATTCAATACACAGAGCGCCATCCGTGGCTTCCCAGGTGGCACTAATGGAAAAGGACCCACCTGCAGTTTCAGGAAAGGAATGAACACTCTCCCTGCCTGGTGTGAATCCAACAGTTTGACTTTGTTTCTAGCAATAAATCATATGTTGCTTAATAATGATGATTCTCAATTCAGTACCATGGATTATGTTAATCCTGATATTTCTTTCAAGTTTCTGGCTATAGTCTGACTGTACATTTTGGTTTGGGGTGTTTTTTAGTTTTCCTTTTCTCCCCTTCTCCACTTCATGTCTTTATAAGTAATCAAAAATAGGGACATCTTTCCAGAAATATAATGTGTTCTTTTAAGTTCTATCCAGTTTTAAGAGTTTGCTGCTGCTGCTGCTGCTAAGTCGCTTCAGTCGTGTCCGACTCTGTGCAACCCCATAGACAGCAGTCCACCAGGCTCCGCCATCCCTGGGATTCTCCAGGCAAGAACACTGGAGTGGGTTGCCATTTCCTTCTCCAATGCATGAAAGTGAAAAGTGAAAGTGAAGTCACTCAGTCATGTCCGACTCTTCACGACCCCATGGACTGCAGCCTACCAGGCTCCTCCATCCATGGGGTTTTCCAGGCAAGAGTACTGGAGTGGGGTGCCATTGCCTTCTCCATTTAAGAGTTTATCATTCTATATATTTCCCCCATGAATCTTGACTAAACTCCTCAGTTTAATCAAATCCAACTTTGTCTGAACAACTCATGTTTTCTCTATTTTATACACATGTGCTGGGCTGTGCTTAGTTGCTCAGTCATGCCCGACTCTTTGCAACCCCATCGACTGTAGCCCACCAGGCTCCTCTGTCCATGGAATTCTTCATGCCAGAATACTGGAGTGGGTAGCCATTCCCTTCTCCAGATCTTCCCAACCCAGGGGTCAAACCCCAGTGTCCCATATCGCAGGCAGATTTTTACCCTCTGAGGGTAAAAAAGAAGTATAAAAGTCTCAATACCCAGAAAACAATGAAGTTGGATGTTATAAGACTGGATGTTACAAGATGTTACCACTTCTGCTCAGAAACTTAAGAAGTTTAAAGCTCAGAAGCTTAAGACTAAAACTTAGCACAGCTCTATGGGCATTTTGTAGGTACCCTCGCTGTGTACAATAAAAAATCCCCAAAATCTGCTCACACAGGAAATAGATTACCCTAGTCATAAGATTGAAAGTGTTGCTAAGTGTTTCATCATCATGCTTATGAGTATATGTATTATATACTCTCAGCCCAGGATACTTTCTTATCCAGAAGTAAGACAACAATCAACAAAGGTTGATTTCCAACCTTTTTTTTAGAGAAGTTTCACACAATTAGCCTTTGAAATGTATATTCCCTAAAGTACCATGAAAACTTTGTTTCATAAAAGTGTTTCTAGGAAAGTCCTATGTCCTCATCTTGATGATCTTTCATATCACAACTAGTAAAAATAAGAGCTGTGTTGTTCTCTTCATGACCCTCAAAAAAATCAATCTCAGCTTTCTCAATATTGGGTTACAACACCAAGGATGCCAAACAAAGAGAAAGGTCCAAGGAGAGAAACATTAACTACCTGCCCAAAATAGTTACTATAAACATTCTGAGCTCTTGATAAAGGTTCAAAATTCCCATGTTTGTCCACTAGATGAAAAGAGAATCTTTGTTATTAGGAAACCATATTCAAAATGTTAGTCCCACTGTTGTAGCCACCCACTCCGGGAAACAACTCACTCAGAAGGGCAATGCAGATAGTGGCATGCAGTTTATTACACTGGCGGGCCCAAGGCAGAGTCTCCTCTTAGCCAAGGACCCCGACCAGTTTTTGTGAAAACCTTATATACCCTAAGTGTACGTGCTCAAATCTACCTCCCCAAATTCTCTGAAACTAGTCTGAAAAGAGGAAAAGAAAGATACAACCAAAGTTAACCCATGATTCATATGCCTTAAGCCTAGGTAGTTAACAGTGGACAGTTATCAATAGGCCTGTGGTCATACCCCAATAAGCATAATAGAATCTATGATTCTATTCAGTTACACAAATAATTAGGGTATTCTTTTAGGTGATGGAGAGTCCAGGTACGAGACCTGGGGCTCTTCCATCCAGGGGGATCTGGTTTTCCAGTTCGTATGTCATTTCCATAGATACTGGGCATATAGCTCAAAGTCTACAGTCCAGCCCAAGATGGAGTCCTGCTTTCAAGATGGAGTCCTGCCTTCATTCCCACTCCTGATGCTCTTAACTCATAGTACAAGCATCACTCATAAGGATATATTGCACCCTGGCTCTCCGACCACCAATTTTGGAGAATGACACCAACCTTTGGGTTACAAAGTTCATAGTACATTGTAAAGTGTAGGGTCCACAAAGCAGAACTATCAAGGCAACTGTGACAATGGTAAATATAGTTTTCCACCAATCACCCTCCACCCAAGATAGGACCGAAGTCCAGAAAGGAATGTTTTCATCTGACATTGCTTTTACCTGGTTTTTCATGTCATCTAAAGCAGCTGATACATTGCCAGATAAGTCAGGAATATATACACAACAACACAACATTCAACCTTAATTATAGCATAGGTCCCTCCTTGAGCAGCTTTGAGCATGTCCAAAGCCATTCTGTTTTGAATTACCACTTTTCTCATTTGGATTTGTTCTTCATTTAAGGCTTGGATGGCTTTAACACCATCTAGGAGGACCAGTTTTGTGAAATTAATCAAGGCCTCTACTTTAATCATAATATCTGTTGTCCCTATAGAAGGTATGAATAAGGCAGCAATATACTCATACCACTGAAACACAGACCTTGTCCACCTAGCATGTAAATAAGGTAGATTTACCAGGGCTTGTTTTAGGTTAGGCTTTATGCTGCTGCTGCTGCTGCTGATGCTAAGTCACTTCAGTCATGTCCGACTCTGTGCGACCCCATAGACGGCAGCCCACCAGGCTCCCCCATCCCTGGGATTCTCCAGGCAAGAACACTGGAGTGTGTTGCCATTTCTTTCTCCAATGCATGAAAGTGAAAAGTGAAAGTGAAGTTGCTCAATCATGTCTGACTCTTAGTGACCCTATGCACTGCAGCCTACCAGGCTCCTCTGTCCATTGGAGTTTCCAGGCAAGAGTACTGGAGTGGGGTGCCATTGCCTTCTGCTGCCATGGGCAAAAGTGAATCCCAGTGTGCAGCGGCCTACCCAGCCGATTGGTAACCAAGGCCAAAGGTTAAGCCCACAAAGCCATTGGGTTCCATTGGGCACCATCCAACGGATTCCAGGGTTGTATTTCCAATCAGAGCCTGGCCAATGGATGGACTGGTTGGGGTAGTATGTGACCCCGAATGTTCATTTACACTGTTCAGAGGATAGGTACCCCATACATTTTAGTTCTTTTGGGTCTAATGGAGGTTACCAAACCCTACCCTTTGTTCTTTTTGTTCCAAGTATATAGCAGTGGGACTAATTAATTGACCCTTTTCTGGGGTCATCCAGAAATATCCATCCCAGACTTGGTAGAATTGTTCAACATACCTAGAGGCCTGTCCTTTCTTGTGGGTCAGGGAGCTTTTTTCCTTTTGTTCTTTAAATATGAGGTATAGGCTTTTGTTACTCTTAAGAAACTGGTGTTTACCTCAAATGTAAACCCATGACCTGAGTCTATTGACTGTAGGTCTGGCTTGCACCAAGAGAGCAGGGAGAGATTATGATTGACAAGAGAAAAGAAAGTCTTTTTTTGTCCCAGAAAAGAGCAGAGTGGTTTAAAATCTCCTTGGCAGAGCAGTGACACCCACCAAGGAAGTCCATCCATCACAGACAGAGGCATAGCCCCACATACCCAGCAATTAGAGGTGTTGTGGAAGTCCACGTAGGAATGTGCCCATGAGATTAAAACATTGTCCTGAGTTGAAATGGAAGTTAAATTCAAAATCACATTGATGAGGCCAAGCAGCAGGAGTTGATTATGGGGCTTCATCCTGAAGGTGCTCATCCGGGATCTTCTTTTCCTTCTTCTTCATAAGGATGACCTTAGTCTCTCGAGGGTCAGTGGGATGCCTCTGCACATCCATTCAGCGTTTTCTGGGTCTGCTTGGTATGTTCTCTTCATCCTCATATGGTGGATCCAGGGAGTGATACCTGCAACTTTAACTGCTGTAGGGGTGGTTACAACAACAGTATATGGACCCTTCCAATGTGGGGCCAAGGAGTCGTGTTTCGTCCTTGATCCACACCTGATCCATGGGCACAAATTCATGAATCTGTTCCCCAAGGGGGAATGGCATCCTTTCTTGTACAAACTTAGTTACATGATTTATTACCTTACCCAGTTGTTCCATTTGCTGTGAAATCTCATCTCCCCTTACCTGAGGCAAATTTGTTGACACCTGTTTTATTATGGGAGGGGGCCTCCCATACACAATTTCGTATGGAGAATAGCCATGGGACTGTGGGGTCTTCCTGAGTCTGAGCAGAGCCATTGGAAACAAGTCCACCCAGGAATAGTCAGTCTCTAAGATCCACTTGGAGAGTGTCTTTTTAAGTGTCTGGTTGGTTCCTTCCACCACCCCAGAACTCTGGGGCCTATATGCTGTATGTAATTTGCACTTGATGTTTAAAGTTTTCCTTACTTGTTATATTAAATCAGCTACGAAAGCTGGGCCATTGTCAAATCCAATGCTGATAGGAAATCCAAATCTGGAAACTATCTCCCTAAGCAGGCACCAGGCTACTTTTGATGCTCTTTCAGTCTGGTAGGAAAAGCTTCTACCCATCCTAAGAACGTACATACCATGACCAGCAGGTAATGGTAGTGTCGGCGAGGTTTCATTTCAGTGAAGTCCACTTCCAGGTGTTCAAAGGGCAGTGTGCCTTTTAGCTGAATTCCTGGAGGTTTCTGTCTGTTCCGAGAGGCAGCACTGACCTGTGAGCAGGCAGTGCAGTTCTGAGATTTTGTCCTGCATAGGGAAGAGAGGCGGGGAACCAAGAAATATTTTCAAATTAGCTATTTCAGTTTATCATGGCCTAGATGGGTCGCTTGGTGTGTTTGGCTTACCAGAGTGGGTGCCAGCTCCTCCGGTACCAATAATTTGCCACTTGGCAATTCCCACCATCCTTTTTCAGTCCTGATGGCCCCTTCTGCTTTGGCTAATTGGTTTTGGGCTTCAGTGTATTTTGAAGAGTCTAGCCCCACTCCAGTACTCTTGCCTGGAAAATCCCGTGGACGGAGGAGCCCGGTAGGCTGCAGTCCATGGGGTCACTAAGAGTCGGACACGACTGAGCGACTTCACTTTCACTTTTCATTTTCATGCATTGGAGAAGGAAATGGCAACCCACTCCAGTGTTCTTGCCTGGAGAATCCCAGGGACGTCGGGGCCTGGTGGGCTGCTGTCTATGGGGTCGTACAGAGTCAGACACAATTGAAGTGACTTAGCAGCAGCAGCAGCAGCAGCGTTAGCTCAGGTAGCTTCGCCAATATGAGAGCTTTAATAGGGGCTTCACTTGTCACCCCCAAGCCCTCAGCTGCTTGTTTAGTGGTCTTATCTGCCAGTCTGTTCCCTGAGCCTGGGGGTATCCTCTTTTTCATGTCCTCAGCAGTGTATGACTGCAACCCTTTCTGGTTCCCAGGCAGCATCTAATAGGGTCTTAATTTCTTCCTTATTTTTAATATCCTTTTCATTAGCTGTCAAAAGGCCTCTCTCCTTGTACAGAGCCCTGTAGTGTGGCAAAAGCATACCTGGAGTCTGTGTTAATGTTTGTCTTCTTACCTTTTGACAGCTGGAGGGCCTGGATTAGAGCATATAGTTTGGCCTGTTGAGGGGACCAGTGTGATGGCAGAGAGCTAGCCTCGGCGATGGTTTCTTCCATGACTACTGCATATCCAAACAATCACTGTCCTTGTTTCACCAGGCTGGTGCCCTTGGTGTACAGGACCAAATCTGGGTCCAGGATTGGCTGGTCTCTCAAGTCAGGGCTGTTGGCATATTTCCTTGCAATCATGTGAGGGCCCACCTTCTCCCACAGGAAGGAGAGTAGCTGGATTCAGGGCCTGACAAGGTTCAGTAGTAAGATGGGGGTTCTCACATAATAGTCCCTGGTATTGAGTAATCTGGGATGTTGACAGCCTTTTATGGGGGTCCCCTCGCAGAAGAGTGTTGACCTTATGTGGGACTTTTACCAACAAATCTTGGCCCAAAGTCAGCTTGGTTGCCTCCCAGACCAGTAAGGCAATTGCAGCAACTGCTGGTAAGCATCCCAGCCACCCAGTGGCAACATTGTCCAGCGGTTTCAGGAGATAAGCCACAGGTCTATCCCATGTCCCCATAGTCTGGGGCAACACTCCCATAGCCACTTTGTCCTTTTCAGTCATGTGAAGAGTAAACGGCTTAGCAAGGCAGGCCCAAAGTGGGTGCTGACATAATTGTACTGGGTTTGAGTTCTATTACCAGTGGGACTTGTTTGCAAGCTTGTGGAGGTGGGGTTGTCTTCCTCCCAGACCTCAGGGAATTGTTGGGTTAACTCTCTCTCTCTCTACTGTTTAGCCCGTCCAGTTTCCCTTCTGGGAGATCGTGCAACCTCCATTCATCTTGAGGGGTTACCAAGAGGTAGAGTAAATAGGTGTTGAGCCCTCTTGAAGAGTGGCTCTTACATGGGGGGGGAAAGGTCACTTGTGCCCCCAATTTAGACAGCAAGTCTCTTCCCAACAAAGGTTCTGGGCATTCAGGAATGTATAAAAATTAATGACTCACTTCATGTCCCCCCATCTGACGTTTTCAGGATAGGCTTGAGACACAAAGGCTGCATTTATCACCATCTGAGACCCAGCAGCCTCTGGATCTATTGGCGTATAAAGTTTACAGGCCTCGCACGGTCTTTCATAGAACTGAGGGTGATTTGCTTTCCCTTTGAGTCACTTCAGAGAGTTTTGCCATACTCATAGGTTTTCAGGCCCCCCTCTTGAGACCTTGTAAAATAGCCACCCAATATCTCTCCAGGTGGCCCCCTCTTCCTCTGTGTTACAGTCCCAGTTGGGCCTCTCATCAGGGCTGGCTGGTTCTGCCCACCGCTGCGGGTTTGCAGTACCCTCAGGTGCCATTTCTCTTAACCATTTTCTGGCCTCAGGATCCTGTGTCTTTCCTCAGTGCTCAACAGGGAGACTAGTAGATGGATTGTGTCATCCCATGTAGGGCAATGGGTTCAAAAAATAGTCTCCATTAGCCTAATGAGCTACTTGTGCCCCACCCCCCCCACCCCCCCCCACCCCCCGCCAAGTATGGTAGAGTATGTCTCTGCCAGTTTAATTTATCCGTAGAGGAAAATGGCAGGTAATAATAGGCTACAGGGAGCTGATGGTAGTGCCCACATGCGTCCTGAACCGGAGGCTGTTGTAGCTCTCTGAGGGCCATCTGTAGTGGGGTTCTTTCCCCCTGTTCCTTGGCAGAGCGCAGCCTCTGTCTAATTGCTGTGTTTTCTTCCCCCTTCCCATCAGTACTCACTGGGAGAGGTGGATACGATCTAGGAGGTCCAGCTGAGGTGAAATTCTGGAGGCGTTGACCAGAGGTCTCCATTGCTGGGATCAGAGCCTGCCGATACAGTGGCTCTATGAACTCCGGGAGAGCTGGCAGAAGAGCAGTGGCTGCTGCAGGAACTTCATCTGGCCCTGGATTGGGCATTAAGGCAGCCTCCGGTCCTCGTGGAGCACTGGGAGGCAGGAACATCATTATCCAGTATGGGGGAGGGGTCAGGTCATCCCCGTCCAAATCTTGTAGAATTTCCTTTTTTATCATCAGTCAATTTTTGTGCCATTAATATTTTTCCCTTTCCCTTGTACCCTTGTATCAAGGTCTGGATACAAAACCTTGTCCAAGTAGGAGGGTCTTGAGCTAACCCTAGCCATGAGTCAATATATGGATATTGATCCAGGTGTCCTGGCTCTCCTGTGACTACTGTATAGACTGCTTCCACTATTTTTAAGTTCATGGTGTTCTCTGGTGGCCATCCTACTCCCACAGGGTGCCATTCGACCTCACAGAGTATGTGGAAGCAGTTAGGCTTCATCTTCACCCCATAGTCTCCTCCTAATCCCTTCTTTAAATTTTTAATCATGCACTCCAATACAATTGCCTTAGATTCGCTTCCCCCCATCTTGGTTACCTTTTCGGACCTTCTTCTACTTTTCCTTTTCGTTCTGTCTACGAAGTTCTCAGTACCCTCTGTACTTCTGATATTTCCACTCAATGACACTTAAATTGCCATTCTGCCTTCTTCCTAATTGGGGTGAGAAGAGCCTTACCTGCCAGATCCCAGAGGGAGAAGGGGGATCAGCATGTCTTCGCCTGCCAATCAGCTTGGCTGAACCAGAACACCAGGTGGTCCAAGACTGTTTCTCCCTTAGCTTTTAAAGTCCATTCTGCCTTGGTGGGTTTGATCAGGTGCGGATGAAAACACAAATGGGTTAAATATCCCACGTCCCAGGCCGTCTCTGGAAAAGCCAATTCATACTCACTTATGTATCCCCCTCCTTCTAGCCTGACAATTCCAAGGGGGTCAGGAATTTCATAGCAGATGGGACACCTCCTTGGGGAGGGCAGAATATGAACACAAAAAGACCAAGTTTCTTCTCCTAAAAATCCCCTGGCAATTGCTTGGTAATAATTTTCCCCAAGACGGTGTGGACATCGCCTCCTAAATGACCTTCACAAGTTCCCCTTCCTAAGCCCGAACATGCTCATCAACCTGTGTACCAAGAAATCACTGCCACCTGCCTATTCCAGGCTCTTGTGGGTCTGTGCCCCTTCTAATCCCTCCCAGGGGGGTGATCAGGCCCCCTCTTCCACCCTACTGGGTGGGTTCCTCCTCATCTGAGCACTCAGTTCCCCTACTGCTGTCCACTACCTGCTAACATCAAAGGTCCAGGCGTTGAGAAGCAGAATCCTTCCAGAAGGGCAAGGCTCCTTCCCCTCTCTAGAAGATTCAAGCTTCAAGGCCTTGGAGTAGTCCCAAATGGGACTTATATCCTCAAAGTGAGGAGTTTCCTGGTCAAGGCACCAAAAGTTGTAGCCACGCATTCTGGGAAACAAACTCACTCAGAAGGACAATGCAGATAGTGGAGTGTCATTTATTACACCAGTGGGCCCAAGGCAGAGTCTCCTCTTTTAGCCAAGGACCCCAACCAGTTTTTGTGAAAACCTTATATTCCCTAAGTGTACGTGCTCAAACCTACCTCCCCAAATTCTCTGAAACTAGTCTGAACGAAGGAAAAGAAAGATACAATCAAAGTTAACCCATGATTCGTATGCCTTAAGCCTAGGTAGTTAAGAGTGGACAGTTATCAATAAGCCTGTGGTCATATCCCAATAAGCATAATAAAATCTATGATCCTATTCAGTTACACAGATAATCAGGGTATTTTTTTAGGCGATGGAGAGTCTAGGTACAAGCCCTGGGGCTCTTCCATTAGGGAAATCTGGTTTTCCAGTTGGTGTGTCGTTTCCATAGATACTGGGCATATAGCTCAAAGTCCATAGTCCGGCCCAAGATGGAGTCCTGCTTTCAAGATGGAGCCTGTTCTGTCTGTTTCCTCCTTCACCTCTAATACTCCATATAAGTTATTGCTCTATTGACTCAAATGTTTGACAAGTTATTAGTAAAGCTGTTAAATTAGCACAAAGCCCCCATCAGATCTACATTAACACCTCCAGCCACTGACCCGTCATTTAGTAGGCATCTGCTTCCCTCTACACGATGAGTGGGAGTCAGTACCTCAGACCACAAATGGGCAGAATGACCCAAAGTTCTGGGGCAATGGAATGCTGCCTATTCCTTGTGATGATTTCATATATAACCTAATGACTCTTTGCCATGGTAGGAGCTCAAGAAATCTTGGTTGGGTTTTGCTGGTGACACCCTCAGCATGTTCTGCTGAGCAGGGCATCTTCTGTGACCATAATCACCCCTGGCATAATCAGTTATTTGATGGTGCCCAAAGATATTTTTAAACCATATTTTGCCAAAAGCCCAACCTCTATTCCCACAAGAATCTATTTTGTGTTAGTTTTCTATTGCCTGTAGAAAAGGACATCTCAGTCTTTCTAAAAGGATTGTTCTCAAACAAGGGGCATATAAGACAACATGTCAACAAGGTGGCCTGGCGATGTGCTCCTTCCAGAGCCAGATGGAAGATGCAGTTGACTCAGTTGTCCCTTTAAGGCAGGATCTATCCAGGACACAGCTAACAATGAGAAGTCATTAGGGGATTTATAATGGGTTTAAGAACAAAACCAAGAATGGGGTTGTTATGCAACATCCCCCATTTGATTGTCAGAGGACAGATGCTCCATTAACAGAGGAATTTCCACTGACATTTCCAGGGACCCATAGAATAATTGCCACTTGAATGTTTTTTTTCAGGCTTTCAAAGGAGTGTAGGAATGACCTGAGGCTGTATTGCATTCATGTCATTAGTCAAAGTTGCCTTGTCAATATAGCTTGTATTATTAGTTTATGTTCAAACAGATGTCCTTGTGTATTTTTCTAATGAAGAAAGGAGCCATATTATGATGACCATTCTTAAAAGACTAACATAAAATATACTCATTCATTCTTTCAAACACTTGCAGTCAGCTCTTGTCTGCCCGCCATGTTGGATGCTATGCTAGGCACCAAGATGAAAAGGTGACCACCCTCTACCTTCCAGAAGCTCATAGTATAGTGGAGGAGAGAGCTGAATACAGTCACAGGTGGAAGTGGGGCAGTTACTGAAGAAGCAGGAAGAGAGTAAGGAGGAGATTTACAGAGGAAATGGCATACACAAACTTATAGTGATTCTTATTTCCCTAATATTTTGGGCAATTGCAAATAGTCTGATGGGCAGAACATACAAAGAAGTAGAAAATGACAGTAAGTATCGCTAAACAAGTAGGTTGGGGTCAGATGGTAAAGGGCTTTGAATACTGCACTAAGTGGTTTGATCTGTGCTTTAAGGGAGCCACAGTAGCAGATTTGGGGTCAGGTCTCTTGATTCAAAGGCGTGGTTTTCTCTGCTGGATTGCACTTATGCCTCCAAACACTAGTGGCCACCACACTGGATTTGACTAATGATCGATCACCCAGTGCAAGGGGTCTCCCTGGTGATTCAGATAGTAAAGAATCTGCCTGCATTGCAGGAGACTCAAGTTCAATCTCTGGGTCAGGAAGATTCCTTGAAGAAGGGAAAAGCTACCCATTCCAGTATTCTTGCCTGGAGAATCCCACAAACAAAGGAGCCTGGCAAGCTACAATCCATGGGGCCTCAAAGAGTTGGACACAACTGAGTGACTCACTCACTTCCCTAATGGAAATATATAAATTACCTATTAGAAGCAACAGGTGACTACTCTTACTATTATCTCCATCTTACTGATTAGGAAACTAAAGCATAAAGAAGTTATGTAATGTGTCCAAGGTCACACAGCTTATTAGGTGATCCCAGACAATCTGACTACAGAGTCTGTAGTTTTAACCATACTTTATCTTCTCTTGATCTAGAGATCTTTATGCATTTATCTGTGTTCTGCTAATACTTGCATTGACAAGTAAAGGCAGCCTTCTATATCAGTTTTGATAATTGGTCAATTTTAACTGAAAAGATTAATGTATGTAATAATACAGGTATCAGTGTCAAAGAATGAAGGCTAATCCCTAGTCATGTCTCCAGATATCTTTTTCTTTACCTTTTTGTGGCTATAGGAAACCAGATATGTGGAACTGGGCATCCTTGTCCTGTTAAGGGCACAGAAGTACTAGAAAGCTCTCAAGGGAATATTAACAGATTTGATGAGATCTGTGAGATGCTACAAACACTGCAATTGCATTCACTGTCCAAGACACTGAAAGGTAAAAACTAAAAATCGAATAGGAATATCATGTGCATGATAAATAATGGTTGTTTGGTTTTAAGAATAAAAAAGACATTGGACTATAAGCTGAAGTCAAAACCGGACAGACAGGTCCTGCAAGTGCTTCTTTTTTTTGCGTTGATATTAATAACATCCAAACAGCCCTTAGGGCTATCTTCTTACTTTGCTATTACCAGAAGAGTAGCGTATTATTTTCCTTGGAAGCCCAAGAGTTAAATATATCCTTACAGCATGATTCAAATTTTGTGATTTTTACAAATCAGCTACTGTGTTTCAAATTTCTCCAGCTTCTCAATATCTTACTCAGCTCAGCTCACCTCAGTCATTCAGTCGTGTCAGACTCTTTGCGACCCCATGAATCACAGCATGCCAGGCCTCCCTGTCCATCACCAACTCCCGGAGTTCACTCAAACTCATGTCCATTGAGTTGGTGATGCTATTCAGCCATCTCATCCTCTGTCGTCCCCTTCTCCTCCTGCCCCCAATCCCTCCCAGCATCACAGTCTTTTCCAATGAGTCAACTCTTCGCGTGAGGTGGACAAAGTATTGGAGTTTTAGTTTCAGCATCATTCCTTCCAAAGAACACCCAGGACGATTTCCTTTAGGATGGACTGGTTGGATCTCCTTGCAATCCAAGGGATTCTCAGAGTCTTCTCCAACACCACAGTTTAAAAGCATCAATTCTTTGGCGCTCAGCTTTCTTCACAGTCCAACTCTCACATCCATACATGACCCCTGGAAAAACCATCACCTTGACTAGACGGACCTTTGTTGGAAAAGTAATGTCTCTGCTTTTGAATATTCTATCTAGGTTGGTCATAACTTTTCTTCCAAGGAGTAAGCGTCTTTTAATTTCATGGCTGCAGTCACCATCTGCAGTGATTTTGAAGCCCCCCAAAAATAAAGTCTGACACTGTTTCCCCATCTATTTCCCATGACGTGGTGGGACCAGATGCCATGATCTTCGTTTTCTGAATGTTGAGCTTTAAGCCAACTTTTCCAGTCTCCTCTTTCACTTTCATCAAGAGGCTTTTTAGTTCCTCTTCACTTTCTGCCATCAGGGTGGCATCATCTGCATATCTGAGTTTATTGATATTTCTCCCAGCAATCTTGATTCCAGCTTGTGCTTCTTTAATACCTTACTAGGAATCAGTATTTTCTGGAAGTTCAACATCAAAGATCTATTGTGTGGGAGAAGGTAGAGTTCCTTTAGAGTTAAAACCAGAACAATGGTAATTGTTACAGCAGGACATATCTAGCATTATAAAGGAAAGCTTTCCAGTTAACTAGGACTGTGATACACTGCATCTCCTATGTGCAGTATTCACTTCCTTTCCCCCTGAAATGTTTTAGCAGACACTGAATAACAAAGGTTGGTGCTAGGGAAGAGTAAGAGCATAATGTCTGAGGCTGTACAAGACTGGTCTTAGAAGGTTTCTATAGCTTGAAACTGTGAAATAATCTACAAGCACTGGCCTGTACCAAGACCTCAGTATTCTATTTTATCATGCTCACCCATCCTACTTGGAAAATGATATTTAGTCCACCTTTCGGAGTGTTATCATCTTCATGTTCATTTTTATATCTCCAACATTTTCGTATACTTTTAACTATATGTAGATATAGATATAAAATGGACTGGAATGGGTGAATTTAACTCAGATGAC
The DNA here is from genome assembly GCF_029378745.1 of Bos indicus. NCBI lineage: Eukaryota > Metazoa > Chordata > Mammalia > Artiodactyla > Bovidae > Bos > Bos indicus. The sequence continues at coordinate 38,892,054 of NC_091779.1, forward strand.
CATTATATCTACCACTGTGGGCAGGAATCCCTTAGAAGAAATGGAGTAGCCATCATGGTCAACAAAAGAGTCTGAAATGCAGTACTTGGATGCAATCTCAAAAATGACAGAATGATCTCTGTTCGTTTCCAAGGCAAACCATTCAATATTACAGTAATCCAAGCCTATGCCCCAACTAGTAACGCTGAAGAAGCTGAAGTTGAACGGTTCTATGAAGACCTACAAGACCTTTTAGAACTAACACCCAAAAAAGATGTCCTTTTCATTATAGGGGACTGGAATGCAAAAGTAGGAAGTCAAGAAACACCTGGGGTAACAGGCAAATTTGGCCTTGGAATACAGAATGAAGCAGGGCAAAGGCTAATAGAGTTTTGACAAAGGAATGCACTGGTCATAGCAAACACCCTCTTCCAACAACACAAGAGAAGACTCTACACATGGACATCACCAGATGGTCAACACTGAAATCAGATTGATTATATTCTTTGCAGCCAAAGATGGAGGAGCTCTATACAGTCAGCAAAAACAAGACTGGGAGCTGACTTGGGCTCAGATCATGAACTCCTTATTGCCAAATTCAGACTTAAATTGAAGAAAGTGGGGAAAACCACTAGACCATTCAGGTATGACCTAAATCAAATCCCTTATAATTATACAGTGGAAGTGAGAAATAGATTTAAGGGACTAGATCTGATAGAGTGCCTGATGAACTATGGACGGAGGTTCGTGACATTGTACAGGAGACAGGGATCAAGACCATCCCCATGGAAAAGAAATGCAAAAAAGCAAAATGGCTGTCTGGAGAGGCCTTACAAATAGCTGTGAAAGGAATAGAAGTGAAAAGCAAAGGAGAAAAGGAAAGATATAAGCATCTGAATGCAGAGTTCCAAAGAATAGCAGGGAGAGATAAGAAAGCCTTCCTCAGCGATTAATGCAAAGAAATAGAGGATAACAACAGAAGGGGAAAGACTAGAGATCTCTTCAAGAAAATTAGAGATACCAAGGGAACATTTCATGCAAAGATGGGCTTGATAAAGGACAGAAATGGTATGGACCTAACAGAAGCAGAAGATATTAAGAAGAGATGGCAAGAATACACAGAAGAACTGTACAAAAAAGATATTCACGACCCAGATAATCACGATGGTGTGGTCACTGACCTAGAGCCAGACATCCTGGAATGTGAAGTCAAGTGGGCCTTAGAAAGCATCACTACAAACAAAGCCAGTGGAGGTGATGGAATTCCAGTTGAGCTATTTCAAATCCTGAAAATGATGCTGTGAAAGTGCTGCACTCAATATGCCAGCAAATTTGGAAAACTCAGCAGTGGCCACAGGACTGGAAGAGGTCAGTTTTCATTCCGATCCCAAAGAAAGGCAATGCCAAAGAATGTTCAAACTACCGCACAATTGCACTCATCTCACACGCTAGTAAAGTAATGCTCAAAATTCTCCAAGCCAGGCTTCAGCAATACGTGGACCATGAATTTCCTGATGTTCAAGCTGGTTTTAGAAAAGGCAGAGGAGCCAGAGATCAAGTTGCCAACATCCACTGGATCATCAAAAAAGCAAAAGAGTCCCAGAAAAACATCTATTTCTGCTTTATTGACTATGCCAAAGCCTTTGACTGTGTGGATCTCAATGAACTGTGGAAAATTCTGAAAGAGATGGGAATACCAGACAACCTGACCTGCCTCTTGAGAAACCTATATGCAGGCCAGGAAGCAACAGTTAGAACTGGACATGGAACATCAGACTGCTTCCAAATAGGAAAAGGAGTACATCAAGGCTGTATATTGTCACCCTGCTTATTTAACTTATATGCAGAGTACATCATGAGAAACCCTAGGCTGGAAGAAGCACAAGTTGGAATTAAGATTGCCGGGAGAAATATCAACAACCTCAGATGTGCAGATGACACCACCCTGATGGCAGAAAGTGAAGAGGAACTAAAAAGCCTCTTGATGAAAGTGAAAGAGGAGACTGGAAAAGTTGGCTTAAAGCTCAACATTCAGAAAACGAAGATCATGGCATCTGGTCCCACCACTTCATGGGAAATAGATGGGGAAACAGTGGAAACAGTGTCAGACTTTATTTTTTTGGGCTCCAAAATCACTGCAGATGGTGACTGCAGCCACGAAATTAAAAGATGCTTACTCTTTGGAAGGAAAGTTATGACCAACCTAGATAGCATATTGAAAAGCAGAGACATTACTTTGCCAACAAAGGTCCGTCTAGTCAAGGTGATGGTTTTTCCAGGGGTCATGTATGGATGTGAGAGTTGGACTGTGAAGAAAGCTGAGCACCGAAGAATTGATGCTTTTGAACTGTGGTGTTGGAGAAGACTCTGAGAATCCCTTGGACTGCAAGGAGATCGAACCAGTCTATCCTAAAGGAAATCAATCCTGGGTGTTCATTGGAAGGACCGATGCTGAAGCTGAAACTCCAATACTTTGTCCACCTCATGCAAAGAGTTGAGTCATTGGTAAAGACCCTGATGCTGGAAGGGATTGGGAGCAGGAGGAGAAAGGGACAACAGAGGATGAGATGGCGGATGGCATCACTGACTCGTTGGACACTAGTGTGAGTGAACTCCGGGAATTGGTGATGGACAGGGAGGCCTGCCGTGCGGTGATTCACGGGGTCGCAAAAAATCGAATATGACTGAGTGACTGAACTGAACTGTACTGATAGATATATCTATATCTATAGTCATGCAATTAAAAGATGTTTGCTCTTTGGAAGAAAACTATGAGAAACCTAGACAGCAGATTTAAAAGTAGAGACATTACTTTGCTGACAAAGGTTCATCTAGTCAAAGCTATGGTTTTTCTAGTAGTCATGTATGGAGGTGAGAGTTGGATCATAAAGAAGGCTGAGCACTGAAGAATTGATGCTTTCAAACTGTGGTGCTGGAAAAGACTCTTGAGAGTCACTTGAACAGCAAGATCAAACCAGTCAATCCTAAAGGAAATCAACCCTAAATATTCATTGGATGGACTGATACTGAAGCTGAAGCTCCATTACTTTGGCCTCCTGATGTGAAGAGCAGTCTTAATTGGAAAAGACCCTGATGCTGGGAAGGATTGATGGTGGGAGGAAGAGGGGATGACAGAGGATAAGGTGTTTAGAAGGCATCACCAACTCATTGGATGTGAGTTGGGCAAACTGAAGGAGATGGTGTAGGATAGGGAAGCCTGGTGTGCTACAGTTCAACATAGCTAATATTTAAGAAGCTCAGGTTAGACTGAGTTGGTTTACAAGGACTTCCCCAATCTCTTGGATGAGAGCAAAAGGAGACACACAATTTACATTTGATGAAGCTGCTGCAAGTCAAAGTGTCCTGATAACAAGACAAATCTGATACTACTAATATTAGCATGAGAGAAGTAACAAGATAAATGTGAACAGGTGACTAAACCAAATTTCCCTCCATAAATCAATTCTTGTCTCAGTCACATGAAATATTTATCAGAAGCATTTGCCAAACATCCAGTGCTTGTTGCTTTAGGGAAGCTGTTTAAAGCCCAGATAACTGCCCGATGGAAAAGAGTTTGTTTTCTTTTCACAATGTTCAAAAATAATAATTGTTTGCCTCATCCTGCTGGAGAGCCAAAATCAAAAACAAAATATGAAGTCGTCTACTTGGAAATGAACTCAAATGAAGAATCAATTTCTTTTTGCTTTGGCTTTTCTTATATGAGAAATCTCACTCAAGGATTGGCTACATATTTTTTGAGGGGGGGTCACAGTTTTGCAAAAGAATGGGCCATGTTCTCCCAAAGAGAGAACTGAGTGTCTTCTTCAAACTGCCAGAGTTCCCAGGCATCTTGACAGAAACTAAATCAAATAAGCCCACTCCCTAGGGTCTTTCTGTGTTCTAAGCAGTCTTATCTCTTGCCATAAAGATTCATTTGTAATACTTGTCAATCATTCTCTAGCTATAATTAATAACTTAGGCAAGCATACATCAGTGCTAGCTGTCCTTCCGGAGAAGGCAATGGCACCCCACTCCAGTATTCTTGCCTGGAAAATCCCATAGACGGAGGAGCCTGGTAGGCTCCAGTCCATGGGGTCGCTAAGAGTCAGGCACGACTGAGCGACTTCACTTTCACTTTTCACTTTCATGCATTGGAGAAGGAAATGGCAACCCACTCCAGTGTTCTTGCCTGGAGAATCCCAGGGACAGAGGAGCCTAGTGGGCTGCTGTCTATGGGGCTGCACAGAGTTGGACACGACTGAAATGACGCAGCAGCAGCAGCAGCTGCTCTTCTCTTTAACTGCTGAGGTGACCCCCTCAAAATTAGCCTGTGCCAACTCTGCTAGAAATTCTGCCTTTTTTTGTTTCAGGTAATTATCACTTCTTCTCCTTCATCTTACTCCATTGCTCCAAACCAATGCTTTGTGTACTTATGCTGCTCTCCTTATAGATTTTCAAGATGGTACCAGGCGAGTGAATGATTGAACTCAACATCTTTTGTTTTATGCTGTTTTCTTGAATCACATAAGATGGATCCAAGTTCTTAGCTACTCTTCAGCAACATTTTTCATTGTTAACTGCTACGCACAGCCTTTCCTTTGCAGAGTTCTTCTGAAGATTATATTGCTATTTTTCATTCCATTCCCATAGCGACTCCAGGAGGTATATATTAATAGCTTCATCTTTCAGAAATGAAGAGACTAAGCCACAACAGTAAAAGGCATGTCCATGACCACGTGGCTGAGAAGCAGGCATGCCAGGACTCAGACTCTGGTCTTCTGATACATGCCATGTCCTGTGCTCTGTCTTCTGCTCCATGCTGCCTTTGTAGTTCTGGGAAGGGAATCAAAGCCTGGAGCAAGAATAATAGTGAAATTAATAACTGAATTTTTAGCATTGGGTCTGTGCTAGATAGGGTTTCCCAGGTGGTGCAGTGGTACAGAATCTGCCTGCCAATGCAGGAGACAGGTTCTATCCCTGGGTCAGTAATATCTCCTGGAGGATGAAATGACATCACCAACTTAATGGATATGAGTTTGAGCAAGCTCCGGGAGATAGTGAAGGACCGGAAAGCCTGGCATGCTGCAGTCCATGGGGTAGCAAAGAGTTGGACAGGCGTGAGTGACCGAACAACAACTCCAGTATTCTTGTCTGGGAAATCCCATGGACAGAGGAGCCTGGCAGGCTACAGTCCATGGGATCAAAAAGAGTTGGACAAAACTGAGCTACTGAGAATGCATGTGTGTTAGATATTGCACTAATTACTTCATATGCATTATTGTTTCTACTCTTCATAATTTTTGAGGCTATATTTATCCCCACTGAAAGGATAAACTGGGTTTCAGAGAACATAAAGTGATTTGCATAAAGATACAGATTGGTAGAGACTGAATCTATCTCTAGATCTGGGTGTTGAGCTGTAGAATTAACTAGTACCATATAGCTAAAATCTGAGAGAAAGAGCAGGGTCTTGTGAAGGATAAGGATGTGAATTTGAGTTCTAACTCTGCTTCTGTTTACAGTATGATCCTGGGAAATTCTGTTAATCCTTTGGACTCTTGGCTTCTTAGTATAAAATGGGGTTGGTCCTGAAACCACACTCCTCCCTGGGTAGGACTCAAATGCAGCCAAAACTCAGACTCAATTTTGAATCCACAGGCTAGGACTTGAACCCATCCACACTGCTTACCTGTTACTGAACCTTGGGTTCTTTTGTCTCTTTGCATAAAGAATTCAGGTGAGGCAAAGTGGCAAGCAAAGAGAGTTTGTTAGCTTAGGACGCTTGTGAGAGATACAAGCTGGCTGGCAGGGTGGTGGGGAAGGGAGAAGACCACCTTCTTTCCCATTCTTGGGCAGATGTCAAGGCTTACATCATTAGTCTCTCCTTTAGCCCTATATCGGAGAAGGCAATGGCACCCCACTCCAGTACTTTTGCCTGGAAAATCCCATGGATGGAGGATCCTGGAAGGCTGCAGTCCATGGGGTTGCTAAGAATCGGACACGACTGAGCGACTTCACTTTCACTTTTCACTTTCATGCATTGGAGAAGGAAATGGCAACCCACTCAAGTGTTCTTGCCTGGAGAATCCCAGGGACCGGGCAGCCTGGTGGGCTGCCATCTATGTGGTCGCACAGAGTCAGACACGACTGCAATGACTTAGCAGTAGCCCTATATCATTTAACTGAAACTGTTATGGTGCTATTTAAATCATATGTGTATCAGCAAAAGTGTGGTAATAGGTACTAAAATGTGGTAATTTATCTTGGGATTATTACCCCTTTTGGGATTTGGGGATAATGTCCCCCTTTCACCTAGTTTCTTTCCCCTTTCACCTTTTTTATTCCTTTTTCTCTCTTTTTTTTTTTTTTTTTTTTTTGATGTTTTATCAAGGCATTTGCTTTTCTTATTGTGTCAGTCCTGGGTTTCTCACATTTAATTATGGCAATAGGTATATTTTTGGAAATGTTGATGCCTTGAAGTACAAATTTGGAATTTATGGGGATAAGGCAGCTGCAAAATGTAGTAGGAATTGAAATACACAAATTCTTATTTCTTTCTTGGCTACATGCAGAAATGCTACTCTTCAAGGACTGTTAACACTCTGAATTCCTGTAACAAGAGTCAGACCCCATACTTACTGTCTTGTGTTTTAACTATCAGGGTTTGTGGCTTGAGTATGTCTGGTGCTTAAATGCACCCCATCTTCCTTCAAGGTAGTATAGATTATTGCTTGGTTACTGGATTCTTTTTTGAGTGATCATTAACATGAAACAGTCTTCCAAACTCCCTTAAAATTCCCTTTCTGTCCTAAATCCCTTACTGGGATTTCTAAATGGACTATTTGATTATCCTACTCTGTCCCTATCAGTATTATTTGACCTAATATATCACATAGGAGGCTCCATCAGGTCAGACATACTCAGGATCCGACTAAAGTAAAGAGAATGATACAAAGGCAAAGCATCAGTCTTTGTGTTAGAATGGAAACTACCACCCTAGTATCTTAGCAGCTGATGGCAATGCCCAGAAAATCTGGGCTCTTCCTTCAGTCCCATATTCTCTCCATAGCTGCCAAACTAGTTTGGTTATTTAAAAAAAAAAAACAAACAAACAAGTTTTGTTCATATAGAATGTGTCCATAAGAGTTAGTCCCTTTCCTTATAGTATAAAAACTCATTAAGTGAAATTTAGCTGCCATTTACAAAGAGTATATTTTTGATCACCCTCTCATTGGCTGCTGGGAAAAGCAACTGTTAATAAACTAAGTGGGCAGAATCACTGCCCTGAGAGATTTTATTTTCTGAGAATGATCTGCAACCTCCTCTGCCCTAGAGTAAACAGGAGTTTCAGAGGGAAGGTCCTGGCGCAACTTGTGGCCAAGACAGAATTGATTTGTTCTTGTGTTTAGGGTCATTGACTCTCATGAGAGCTACCACTTACCAAGTGCTTCCAGTTGGACACATGCCCTAAACATATTATTTCTGAACCTCACCATAGCCACATGAAGTTCTCTTATTCCCATTTTATAGAGGCGAAGACTCTTCGGAAACTACCCAGAACCTCAGAGCTTGTCAGTTCCCCACCTGTCTTCCTCCTGTGTCTTCTGTTCCATATCACCTAAACAACCAGCCATCCTCAAAGTTCCCTCCTTTCCTCATCCAATGCTACCATTCCTTTCTTGCTGATCTACTCAGGGCTTGGAGAACCATGCTGGCAGGAAAGAAAGCCTGCATTTTCCAAACTTCACACTCACGATTCGGGCGGGGTAGGGACTGTGACCAACTCCTACCCTGCTTTGTCGTTGTTGTTGACAATTTATCAGAGTCTTTGCTTTACTCATGTGCATTAGTCCTGGATTTCTCATGTTTAGTTATGATAGATTTTTTGGAAATTTTGCTGCCTTAGAGTACAAATTTGGAACTTATGGAGGATACAGCAGCTGCAAAATATAGTGGGAATTGAAAATGCACAAAATCTTAATTTTCAGTCTCATTTACAGGTTTATAGTCACCTGATTTTAGACCATCAAGGTAGGTTACATGCATTGCTCATGTAAATAACCAGATTTTATTTCGAGAATGATAAAGGTAAAATGTAAAGAGGGAGAACATATTTTAAATGAGTTTTTTTTTTTTTTTTGAAAAAAAAAAAGATTTTAGAAAACTTTTTTATTATTTCTTAAAATTTCATCTCCTTTAAGGGTAGATTTATAGCTCTAAAAATTGACACTATGAAAACTTTTCTATCATAATCCTAATCACAGGAGATTATTGGGGATTATTATTTTTCCTAACCATTTGTTACTACAAAATAGATCACAGCTCTTCCTTTCAGAAAGTGACATTTTTCAACCAGCTGCTGTTGTCTGTCTCACCTTCATAATCACTTTCATATCTGGCATCTCTTAAATTGAAAAAGTCCACAGATGTCACAGCCTGGCTTAGGGGCAGGAAAGAAAGAGGGTCTGCATCAAATTCTGACCCTTGGCTGATTGTGTGTTTCTCCTGTAGAATTTCTTTACGCTGAAGAAAAAGCTCGTTGACCTGTGAATTGTATGAACCTTCTGAACTTTTTAGTGAAGTTGGGAGGCTTAGGGTCACATTTCTGTGCATTTTCTCTTACTTTTCCTGCTTCTGAGTAAAAGAAGCTCTATTCCTATGCTGGAGCTTTGCAGCCAGCTCTGGGGAGGACCGGAAACCCAGCCTGGAGGGAACAACCCAAGGCATGGGCAGACAACACATACTCAGTTCATTTGAACTCTGCTGCTGTTAATGTGATGGTAAATGTGATTTAGGAGCAAAGACTTCAAGGGAGACAGATCATCTGGCTGCAGGGATGGTTTCAGGCTTCTTGGCATAAGCTAATCACCTCGCTAACAGTTTACCTATAGAGTGTCTACAGTTCGCTGAGGACACCACAGTCAGAGTTCATCTGTTGTTTAGTTGCAAAATCGTGTCCAATTCTTTGTGACCTGTAGCCTGCCAGGCTTCTCTGCCCATGGGATTTTCCAGGCAAGAATACTGGAGTAGATTGCCATTTCCTCCTCTAGGGGATCTTCCCGACCCAAAGATCGAACCCACGTCTCCTGCATCTCCTGAATTGGCAGGCAAATTCTTTACCACTGAGCTACCTGGGAATCCGTTGACCCATCTTATAATCTAAACCAGGTATGTAGTACATACTATTCAGTGGCAAAGAAGGGACAGGGGGGAAAGAGAGAAAAAGGGCCATGGGGTAGAATTTAGGAATAAAAACAAAGCAGGAAACCCAAAGGATATTTTTTTCAGCAGTCAAAATATTTTCCCGTTTAGAGAATGAGTGTCTCCTACTTAACCACAAATACCAAAAAATAAAATTAAATAAGATTAAAAGGCTAACAGGGGCAAAGGAATCAGAGTCAGAAATTCAGGCTCTTGAGAAAGGAAAGAGGCGAAGAGAAGTTGAAAATGTCAGTGTTCATTTAATGAAATAAAAACAGACTTCTGTAAGCATCGCTCAGAAACATGCCTTTTGTCTAATGCCAAAAACTTTGTGAAGGTTATCAGCTTTGCAACTCCCTACAGCCCGGAGGAATACTCCATAAAGTCCAGGACATGGTATAATAGTGTTCTGTTTGCTTACTGTGGCAGGTGTAAGACAACTTTACTAAGTCATACCCTGTTAGGGCCTGGGGCCAGCACCCTTAGAGCAGGAAAATGTAGTCTTTCTCTCAGACAATGTTTTCACAACCTTTCTGCTCTCAGAGGCAGAAATGTGCACAGCAGGAATGTAAAATTTGTCAGCATCCTTGGTCAATACCTGAAGTAGAGCTGAGCTACCTAAAATACTGCTCTGTCACTGGGGGATCCGAGGGGAGAGTGAAGATTGTTGAAAGAAGGATTGAAGGGCTGGCTAGAGAAGTGGTCCCAACGTCATCTGCAGTGCAGCACCCTGGACTCTGCTCCACTATCATCAAGGCAGATCTCTGAAGCTGGTTTTCCCTCTCACCAAGGCAGTCAGCACTCCTTTGGCTCACCAGCCTCTGTCCTTATTCCTGGCCTGTCCAAGAAGCATCCGCAGGGCCAGACACAGATGTCAGTCAGCAAACCTGAGTGGGAAGGAACCCTGAATCTTCCCTTCAGGGAGCTTTGCTCCAGTTCACAAATGGGCTAAGGCCGCATGCTCTGATCAGTGCTTGCTGATGACAGAGGCCTCCCGAAGCAGGTGGATCTCTGCCAACGGCCCAGGAGTGCTCAGAGATGGTGCCAGGTTAGTTGACTGGCTTACAGTCAGCCTCCACCCACACTTAGACCCCATAGGTCCATCTCTCCAGCCTCAGAGACTGAAGGGCATGATAAGGGGCCGAGCAGTTGTGGTCATGAGTGCCAGAAGAAGCCAAGCTGCTGAGCCATGGCACCTGTGCAGACTCAGCAAGGGCAGAATTGGGAAGTCATAATCATTCACCAGGGCCCTAGTCATTCACCTGAGTCGGTTGCTTCCAGTTTGGATCCATGAGGGAACCCTCCCAAGGGGAAGCCCAGCAGTTGATTTTCCTGAGAACACAGGCAGAAGGGGAGGCGTTGGCCCTGTGGCTGATTGAATTCAAAGAAAGAAAAAATAAAACTAAAAATGACTGTAGCTTCAAACACTCCCATTGAGCCTGTGAATCCCACCAGGTCATATAGCAAAGCTCACAAATAGAACCAGCCTCACCCTCTTCCTTTCCCTCTTGTGACATTTTCTGTCTCATCATGGCTAAAGTTCTTCAAATGCATCCATCTTGGACAAAAAACAAAAAAACATTGAGTTCAGAGGGAAGTGGTTCACAAGGACTTAAACACCCAACCCTTGGACCCCATGACCTATTCTTGACAGGTGGTCAGTTAGTCTTTTTGCAAACATGCACAGGGTAGGTGTCCCCTAGCCTTAGCTAGCTCCACACCCCCCCCAAAATTGGGGGACTTCTCCCCTTGCTGGCTTCCCCTGGTGGGAGGAAGAGATAAGGTATTGGGAATGAGGGTATGAGGAGATATTCCTCTCCAGGGCAGCGGTGGTGGGGGGCGGTGGGCAGTCTTTGGAGAATCCCTTCAAGGATCTCAGCCTTAGACATCCCAAAATGTGTTTGTCCTCTTTGTCTATGCATGTTAAGTTTCTCGGCAGGCAGACAGTATGTGAAAGAGAACCCTTAAGAAAGTAAAACTATTCTCTCATTCCCTTTATTTTTCCTCCGTTGAGTTTCCTCTCTTCACTTCCCACCCTTTCATCATTCTGCCACACTCTCATCACCTCCTAGGATACATATAGGCTTTTTGCTGCCTGTAGGATTGAGCCCCAACTCCTCAAGGTGGCCTTCTGTGGGGTGCAGGCTCAGTATGAGACCACTGAATGTGGTATGAGAATGAGCCATTCTTTTGCCTTTGTTTCACAGGAATTGATGAACTGCTTTTTCTGGAAACCTGAGGATGGTATTTTCCTTCAAAATCAACTTTGTCTTTTTGCTTAGAATCTGTTAAAGACTGAGGTCCTCTCTCCCACTCCCCACCCCCATCTAAACTCAATAGACACACATAAGCAAGCCTTCCCCTGACCCCAGGCTCTTGACCCTTGGAACCTGCAGAGACCAAGTGTGCCTTTGTGTTTTTCAGTAAGAGATTGTCTTGCCTGCCCTGTCCCCATAATTGAACAATGATTAACAACCCTGCTTACTTTAATACACAGATAAATTATTAACAGTGGGCTGTGCCTTTTCCCAGGTTGTAAAAAGATAACTGGTTAGACTCCCAGCGTTCTCCTTGTTGGGGGAGGAAATGTAGAGGGAATGTCATCTGAGGCCACTGGCCTCTGAGATACAAAACAAAGATGCGGCAGGCTCCAGCCCAGAGTAGGAGCCAGGCGATAGACAACAGGAAGGCCCAGGTGAGAGGCTTTCAGCTCTCTTTGTCAGTTTTGAGTCTTCTCTTTCATTTTTGTCTTCTGCATTTGGGAATGGGCGGGAGGCATGCAGTAGGATTAGGGTGTCAATGACTGCACAAAGTTCTTAGGGAAAAGTCCTTGTTTTGAGGAGAGATGACCAAGAAAGCGGCAAGTGAATGTAAAGACCAACACGAAGGCCCCTCTAGACCTTGGCTGTTCCAGGGAGAGAGTGTGGGCTGGCATGGGGGCACAGCATGGGGACACAGCTGCTTGGCCACTTGACAAATCAGGCCTGGGGATGTGGGAAGGGGGAGCAAAAGATGATGAAGTCAGGATGCATTGCATTGATGGCAAGTTGGAAACATCTCCAGACCTCTGGAGGCAGAGGGAGGCCAGACAGTGAACTGTGAAGACCCAGTGGAGCCCATACAAGTGAATCAAGAGAAATCTGGGTGATTTGGGCTGAAGTTTTTGGGTTTTACTTGTTTTTAACAGACTTCATTTTTAGAGCAATCTTAGGTTTACAGAAAAAAATTGCACAGAAAATACAGTGAATTCTCACATCCCTCCTCCCCTGACACATGGATTCCTCTATTATTAACACTTGAATTAGTATGAAATGTTCCCTTGGTATCTCTAATTTTCTTGAAGAGATCTCTAGTCTTTCCCCTTCTGTTGTTTTCCTCTATTTCTTTGCACTGATCGCTGAGGAAGGCTTTCTTATCTCTCCTTGCTATTCTTTGGAACTCTGCATTCAGATGCTTATATCTTTCCTTTTCTCCTTTCCTTTTTGCTTCTCTTTTTTCACAGCTATTTGTAAGGTCTCCCCAGGCAGCCATTTTGCTTTTTTGCATTTCTTTTTCTTGGGGATGGTCTTGATCCCTATCTCATGTACAATGTCACGAACCTCCGTCCATAGTTCATCAGGCACTCTATCTATCAGATCTAGTCCCTTAAACCTATTTCTCACTTCCACTGTATAATCATAAGGGATTTGATTTAGGTCATACCTGAATGGTCTAGTGGTTTTCCCCACTTTCTTCAATTTAAGTCTGAATTTGGCAATAAGGAGTTCATGATCTGAGCCAAAGTCAGCTCCCAGTCTTGTTTTTGCTGACTCCTCCATCTTTGGCTGCAAAGAATATAATCAATATGATTTCGCTGTTGACCATCTGGTGATGTCCATGTGTAGAGTCTTCTCTTGTGTTGTTGGAAGAGGGTGTTTGCTATGACCCTCTTGCTATGTTTCTTTTGTCAAAACTCTATTAGCCTTTGCCCTGCTTAATTCCGTACTCCAAGGCCAAGTTTGCCTGATACCCCAGGTGTTTCTTGATTTCCTACTTTTGCATTCCAGTCCCCTATAATGAAAAGGACATCTTTTTTGGGTGTTAGTTCTAAAATTGCAGCCATGAAATTAAAAGACGCTTACTCCTTGGAAGAAAAGTTATGACCAACCTAGATAGCATATTCAAAAGCAGAGACATTACTTTGCCAACAAAGGTCCGTCTAGTCAAGGCAATGGTTTTTCCAGTGGTCATGTATGGATGTGAGAGTTGGACTGTGAAGAAAGCTGAGCACCGAAGAATTGATGCTTTTGAACTGTAGTGTTGGGAAAGACTCTTGAGAGTCCCTTGGACTGCAAGGAGATCCAACCAGTCCATTCTAAAGGAGATCAATCCTGAGTGTTCACTGAAGGACTGATGTTAAAGCTGAAACCCAATACTTTGGCCACCTCATGCAAAGAGTTGACTCATTGGAAAAGACCCTGATGCTGGGAGGGATTGGAGGCAGGAGGAGATGGGGACAACAAAGGATGAGATGGCTGGATGGCATCATCGACTCGAAGGACATGAGTTTGAGTGAACCCCAGGAGGTGGTGATGGACAGGGAGGCCTGGTGCTGTGATTCATGGGGTCGCAAAGAGTCGGACACAACTGAGCGACTGAACTGAACTGAACTTCATTAGTATGGTACAGTTATTACAGTGATGAACCAGTATAGATACATGAGTATCAACTAAGGTCCATAGTTTACATTAGGGTTCACTCTTTGTGTTGCGAAGGTCCATGGTTTTGACAAATGCATAATGTCATGTATCCCCTGGTACAATGTCATAGAGAATAGTTTTACTCCCCTAATAGTCCCCTGTGCTTCACCACATCATCCTGCCTCCTTTCCCCCAAGCCCCCGGCAACTAATGGCCCTTTTCACTCTCTCTGTAGTTTTGCCTTTCCACATAGAATTTCCTCATATAGTTGGAACCCTACAGGCTGTAGTGTTTTCAGACTGGCTTCTTTCAACTAGTTATATGCTGCATGTCTTTTATTTCCTGCATGTCTTTTCATAGCTCAATAGCTCATTTCTTTTTGTTGTTTTGTTGTTTAGTTGCTAAATTGTTTCTGACTCTTTGTGACCCCATGGACTGTAGTCTGCCAGGCTCCTCTGTCCATGGAATTCTCCAGGCAAGAATCCTGGAGTGGGTTGCCATTTCCTTCTCCAGGGGATCTTCCCAACATAAGGACTGAACCCACGTTTCCTCCATTGGCAGGTAGATTCTTTACTGCTGAGCCACCAGGGAAGCCTTTTTATTTAGTGCTGAGTAATCTCACATTGTATGGATGTACCACAGGACTTTTATCCATTTGGGGAGATAAAAGACAGAAACAATGGAAAGGGTGGATGACAAGAAAGCAGCAAGGTCCAAGGGATGTCATAGAAGGAAGAAGGAGGAAGGTTTGAAGTGGAAAAATAAACATTAGTGCAGAGGCCTGAATCGACCTAAGCCAGGTTCTTGAGACCAATGCTCGGTAGGAGAAGCCAGCTCCCCACTGACCTCCACTACGGCTTTCCTGTTCTTATAGACAGAAACTTCATGAGGGCAGGAACAATGACCACATCATCCATCAGCCCAGTATAATGCAGACATCCAATAAATATTTGTTGAACCCTTTCAACCTTCCAAGATCTTTCTTAAAGAGCAAATTTGCCCAGACACCAGGAGATCTGAAGTTCCTGAGGTCATCTCAGGCAGGTCTTCACTGCTCGCTCTGCTGAGCCTTTTTTTTTTTTTTTTTTTTTAATTGTAGTGGGGCAAAACTTGCCTGGGATGTTCCCCTGCTCAACCAAGAATCCATCTCTCTTGTGAGATGTTCCATGGACAGAACCAGAGGCAAGCTGTAGGGAACCAGGAAAACCAAGGGAGCTTCAAGCTAACCTCACATCCCAGGTTAAAAAAAGGTCTCACCAAGGGATCAGAATCCAACTTTCCAAGCGTTCATTTTTCAGCCCAATCACAATGCAGCAGAATTAGCCCAAATAATCACTATGGAAACAGGAAGAGCAAGCAGGGGATTCAGGTGCTAGGAAACAGCTGTGAGAGGAGATGAGCCAAACCCTCCAGATGTTCATATTTGAGGGGAGAGAAGGTCCCTGCCACACAGTAACAGCTCATGTGTGGGAGCTGTTGGAGTGCAGCTTAGAGTCTGGGTGGAAGGGATGGTCCTCCAGGTGAGCTGAAAAGTCAGCTCAGAAACTGCAGGGTCAATAGCTATTCACCCATCAAAATTCATCACATGGGTAGTGCTCCCCAGGCAAAAGAGTTCACCAAGCAGACCTTAGTCTTGGGCAAGATCACTGCTTAAGATAAGATCCTCTGCAGAGTGTGATACTTGCATTCCTTGATACCTGTATCACTTTCTCTCCTTGTGAAGAAAGGGGTGAATGAATCCAGTAAGACAATGAGGGTATTTTTCTTGGGATTTGTCCATACCCCGTTCATAGTCACCTGACTCAGAAAGTCAGGACCAGGGTAGAGAATGCTTGAGAATTTCTCTTCTTCCTTCCTTCTTTCTTTCTTTTTTAATGTTTGAGAACTAGTTGTTTTGTTTACTTATTTATGCTGTACTCTGTGGCATGTGGGCTCTTAGTTCCCCAACCAGGGACCAAACCCATGCCCCTGCAGTGGAAGCATGGAGTCATAACCACTGGAAATCCAGAGAATTTCTTATTTGGGGGAAGGAATGTGAGCTGCTTGGCCTGAAGCCTGTTTTGAACAGTGGGGCTTATCCAGAGACATACATTTTGCTCCCCGTCTCTTGGGGAGCTGAGGGTGAAGGTGGACAGTTAATCAGATTCAGAGGGTTGAGGTAGGGTCAGTGAGTGGGGTGAGGAGTAACTGCCTTCCCACCTTGAGGCCCCCTAAATGACAGCCCCTGAAGAAAGGGGACATACCCATGGAGAGGGTGGCCCAGTGTTGATTCTGTGTTTCCAAGGTGCCAGCCTTGAAGCTCCTTTGACCATGGGGCAGCAGAAGGGGCCCCAGGACCTCCACATAGCCAGAAACACAGCAGGCAGGGAAGAGCTTGGCATCTGTCAGTGTTGGGGCAGCTGGCCCTTTCTGCTGAGCCTGACTGGTCTCCGGGGCATTTCTTACACATAGGGGCTTGCTTGGTGACTCAGACAGTAAAGAATTTGCCTGCAGTGCAGGAGACCTGGGTTCAATCCCTGGGTCAGGAAGATCCCCTGGAGAAGGGAATGGCTGCCCACTCTAGTATTCTTGCCTGGAAAATTCCATGCTGGAGGAGACCGGTGGGCTACAGCCCATGGGATCACAAAGAGTCAGACACAACTGAGCAACTAACACACACACACACACAGGCTCCCAGAGAACTACCACCAAGTTAGTTCTCTGATTCCAAATATTTCTACGAGAAAGATAGTGCCTGTGTCACACCACAATCCATCTCTTCTTTGAGGGCATCTACCATTTGGGTGCTCGCCAGCATGACATTTTCATTTCATTTTCTTGTTTCTATGTGTTTGTCTTCATCAGAGGGACTATGCATGGAAATGTTAAGAGGCTCGTTACTCTGTCCTGGAACTGGGACTCCCTGCTTTCCTCCTCCCACTCAAACTTTTCCTCCCCAGCTTTCCAGAACACTCTTAAGACTTAACTTCCTTCTATCTTAGTCTAGGCCCTTTCTTCCCATTTACCTTGTATTTCTCAGCCACCCGCATTGAAGCACATTTAAATACCCACCCACAACAAAGGTAAAACTTCAGCAAGAGGTCTGGGCTTTCCAGAAAACAGAGCCGGGAAGAGCAAGACACAGAGCTGAGAGAGGCACTAGCTCCTTCACAAGAGACCCTGAATATCTGGGAACATGACAGGAGAGGTACCCACAACAGAGTCCAGATCCTTGCCCTGGCTATAATATTAAACTATGACTCATTCATTTATTCATTTTGCAACAAATCATTTATTCTCTCCATAAATGTTTATTGAGCACCAGTTATATAACAGGTTAGGTCTTAATGATATAGAGATAAATGAAAGTCCTTGTCCCTGAGAAGCTAGTTGGTGACACAGGCACAGGGACCAGTAATGGGGATAACAAGTGTGAAGGAGTCTGTAGTCCTGAAAGACCCCAGGGCAGTGGGTATGCATGAGATGGCCTGGGACCAACTGAGCTGCTCTGGGAAGAATTTGTTAGGACTTAATGCCTGACCTCAGTGGCACCCCACTCCAGTACTCTTGCCTGGAAAAACCCATGGACGGAAGAGCCTGGTGGGCTGCAGTCCATGGGGTCGCTAAGAGTCAGACATGACTGAGCGACTTGACTTTCACTATCATGCACTGGAGAAGGAAATGGCAACCCACTCCAGTGTTCTTGCCTTGAGAATCCCAGGGACGGGGGAGCCTGGTGGGCTGCCGTCTATGGGGTCGCACAGAGTCAGACATGACTGAAGCAACTTAGCAGCAGCAGCAGCAGCAGCAGCAATGCCTGACCTGAGTCTTGAGGGTGAGGTTTGGAGGAGAAGGGCCCCGGATAGCACCTTCCTGGCCAGAGGATCCCTGTGCGGGAGCAGAGGCCCCTAGAGAGCGGGTGGCATCAAGGAACCTAGGATGTGAAGTGGCCAGAACCCTGAGTGTGTGGCCTGGAGACTGGGGGAGACCTGAGGCCAGAAGGCAGAGCAGCTCAGGATGGACTTTGAGGCTGGCAAGAAGGCTGAGGCTACAGAAGATTACAGAAGGACTGTGCACAGGAGAGATGTGCGATCAGAATCCCATTTACAGAAGGGCAGTCCTGGCTAAAATGTGGTGATCAGTTTGGAAGGAGCAAGCCCAGAGGCCCAGGGAACACTTAGGAGGCTGTTGCAATAAAATCACCTGGAAATGGTGTTCCTCGGAAGTCCTTCTCCACACTGTCCACCTCGGGCTTCCTGTCAGGGGAAGGCAAGCTGGCACAGCAGGCTTTCAGAAAAATAGCTCGCTTGTTAATTGTTCTGGTGCTGTCAGTGACTCTGTTGCTTTCTTTTACAGTCTCTTGTTATGTAAAATCACTGCCTTTTCTAAAACCAGCTTGAACACCTGGAAGTTCATGGTTCACATATTGCTGAACCCTGGCTTGGAGAAACTTAACCCATAACCCCACATAAATAGATTCTTCAATGAAAATTAAATGAATTAGTGCCTGTAGAACAGTGCCTGGCACCTAGAAGTTCTCAATAATGCTAAATTATGCCAGGTATAAATTAAAAACTCCCTGGTGAGTGGATGGCAGAGTTGAAATTCAGCATGGCCTTACCAGTGATTCACAGCTTGTGTCTTTTTTGTCAGTCAGGGCTTATAACCCACCAAGTGAGGATTTTGGATAATCCTCCTGGCTAACAGGTAGGTACAAGATGAGAATGTGGTGGCTCAATGAGGTCTGTGCTTTTTCTTCCCTGTTCTCCAAGCTGTGCATACTGGACGATGCAACTAGCTCAGAGGGGGAACAAAACGATTCCCATTTCTTTTAAAAAGGAACCAGGGAAGGTACTGTCTTCCTGATGAATCCATGGAAGGAAATTTCCCGTTGTCAGTGACTCAGCCCTGGGGGCTGGGACAGGGCCAGCTTGCCAGCCTTGGAGATGGAGATTACTGAAGGGTGATCCACATGGTCCGACCCCAAGCCACCTAAGGGAGCTGCTGACCTGAGTAAAGTGTTTGCTCACCTGAGTTCACCTTAGAATCGGCCCTTTAAAAAATAAATAAGGTGTGTTGATCTTTTGTGTGGATGGTTAAACAAATCTGGTGGCCCCAAGTAATTCCAGGTAAAGAAGCTGCTGAAATCTGCCAAAGCTGGGCCTAAAAGAACCCAGTGGCTTCTCCGTAGAGCTTTCTGGGAATTGCCATGTTCTTCTTCTTAGCAGGCCCCTTGGCCTCTGTGGGCAGCTGCCCCATGACGGCACCAGCCAGGGATTAAGGAGATGGCATAGGCCTGGGAGACAGGATAGCTGACACAGACCAAAGTCAAATGTAGCTGCTAAGAAAAAAGACTGGGGATATGGAGTTGCAGTGGCGGGAGATACCAGAAGGGTGGTGTCCACAGAGCGGTTTTGAGAGGATGGACCTTGCTGTTGATTGACGTCCTACAACCCTCATCTTAGAAACATGTACACTGACCTCCAAGGCCAAGGCAAGGTCCCTCTCTCCTTCTTGCCCTTCGAATTCCTGTCTCTTTTCACTAGGTAAACAGGAAACTTCTGCCCTCCAGTAGGAAAACCCTAGAATGGGAGGGGAGGACACCTGCCGGTTCTGTTGCCCCCCAGGCTCTGTGACCCTGGACAAGGAATTTCACCTTTCTGGGCTGAGTTTCCTTTTCTGTTATTTGAGGGGCTTGGAGTCATGAAGTATGGACTCTTCAGGTGAAAAAAAAAGATCTTGGAAATCCCCTAGAGAAGGTAGAGAAGGCTGAGAAGTGAGTGGCTCATGGTCATTGAATTAACAAGGGGAGGAACCTAGGACTCTGGTATCATGACCCCCACCTGGGGCCCATCCCATTAATGACAGTCATCCATCCTCTGTCTATAATGTGTCAGACTGCTTACATTTACCCTGCAGAACAACCTTCTGAGATAGAGATTCTTATACCCATTTTATAGATAAGGAAACTGACTTGACCAAGATCCCTAGCTACTGAGGAGGAAAGCTGGGACTCTGCTGGTTTGGTGCCCTTCCTGCTGCACACCAGCTGCCTCTGATTACCCTCAGAACATCCCAGCCACGGGCCACCTTGTGTGCCCTGGCACCAACCCCAGCAAGAGCAGGGGCCTGATTCTTGAGAGCTGCCAGGTCGGTCCCAGGAATGGGACCAAGCAAGTAAGAATACTTATTCTCAAAGCAGCAGAGAAGTCATAGCCATCTTCCCAGTGTGAAGTAGCTTGCAATGGATAGATGAGATTTTATGAAAATATTCCGTGTGACATTAGAAATAAGCTGTTTGATCAAAATGGAGCAAAAGGAATTAGCCAGGTCCACCCTATGCTCCCTGTCTGATTCAGTGAGGTTTTATACTGACTGTCTTGACGTCACCCTATCGTCCCTGACCTAAAGGGCCAGGTGCACCAGAACAGGTGTTCCAAGTAGTGCCAGCACCCCTTGGAGTCTTGGGGAGAGCCACTCCCTCTGAGTAAACTTCGGCCTCCATGGAGTATCAGTGCTGCCTCTGGGTAGAGAAGAGACACCCTCTGAGATCGTTAAGATCTCTAAGATCTCTCCCTGGTGAGTCTAGATGAAGTTTAGTCTTGATGTTTAGCAGCTTGTTGTTGTTCGGTCGCTAAGTCGTTTCTGACTCTTTGTGAGTTATTTGAACCCATTACACCAGCACCACCTGGTCATCATATAATGCACTGATCTGGTTGGGAAAACATTCCTCGTGTTCCCCGTACTCCGAACAGAAACAGATGCTGCAAAACATGCTGCAGCATGTTTTCAACTTCCCTGCCTAGGCTCCCAGCAGGGTCGACAGGCAGGTCTTAGATCTGCAAAGACACCTGATCTAAGTAGAGACAGTTGTTTTTTGCCCGTGATAAGCCTTCACCTCTAGTTGTCAGCATTGTGTATGTATAAACAGAATTTCTGCCCTCCACCGGTGTGACTGCTGCAGTTAGGAGTCCCAGAGTTAATTATTGACAGCCAAAGAGATTCACAATGAGCCAGGACTAATGTGTTTTGTAGAAGCACGTTTCCATGAAGATTTTGCCCCTATAGGATTCCTCCTCAGGCTCCAGAACAGACAGATAGAAAAACATTGGGCCTTATCAGTTTAGTTAGAAGAGGCCCAAGCCTAAAACCTCGGGGAACTCACTTGGAAGATTTTTCTAGGAAAGCAGACTTTTTGATTTGACATCTCAATGAAACAGGTGTTTTGGGAGAATATGCTGCATGCTCAGTCACTTCAGTCACGTCTGACTCTTTGCCACCCCATGGACTATAGCCCGCCAGGCTCCTCTGTCCATGGAATTCTCCAGGCAAGAATATTGGAGTGGGTTTCCATTTTCTTCTCCAGGGTACCTTTCTGACCTAGGGATCAAACCCATGTCTCCTGTGTCTCCTGCATTGGCAGGTGGATTCTTTACCACTTGAGTCACCTGGGCTGTGTTGGGAGAATAAAATCATACTACCTTAGAAGGAACTGTGGTAGTCTGGCCTGATCTGGGGAGTACCTAACGAGAACTTCATTCATAGGTCAAGGTAATTCTAAACAATGGTAAGCCCTCAGGAGATTCCTTGGTTACTATACTCATCGTGAAATGAACATATCCTGGAATTTTGGTTGGAAGGGATGTGGGAACTCATTTTGTCTTTTCTCAGTACATGGATGAGATGTCTGAAATAAAAGGAAGTTCAAGTCTAGAGAATAAGACTAATGGCTCATAGGTCAGTTTGCTTCCTGTCCAAGGGGATCTGAAAGCCAAGGGAGCTTTATAATGACTTATATAATAGTTGTTTCTCTAAAGTCCTTCAAGCAGTCCCTTGAACTTTTTTATACAAAATAAAACTTTCCTTTGTTGATAAAATACAGAAGTGGTCCTTGGCTTAACATATACCAAAATATTATCATTCTGAACTCATAGTAGCAATTATATGGCTGAGCACTTACTATATGTGTAGCACTGTGCTAAACTGAGCAATTATAGCTGGGTGACTTACCCCACAGGTGCCTCACAGATACTTGTGTTATTTGGAAGATTGAATAAATACATACAAAGTGCTTAGAACTCCATCACCACATCTCACCTACAGCCTCAGTGTGTCCCTGCTTTGGCCAAGTATAACCATGTCCTGTGAGGAAGGGAAGGAGGTCTCACCCACGGACTCCTGTGGGTGAGGGGCTCTGTGGTGTGATGGCCCCCAAGTCCATGTCTAATTGATTCTAGTCTGCCAGATTCTACTTTTTTTTTTCCATCTGAGCATTTAAGGGTGCCTCTCTTAAAAGCAAATACTCTTCTGAGAAGTAAGCTTTGAATCAGTCAACCATCATCAGAACTTCTTTTCCATCTTCCCTGAAATCTGAAAGAACAAGATTATATAACTAAAGGCACAAGAAGAGGCCAAGCCCTTGATGCCTGAGAATTCAGACTGTAAGAGATGATTGTATGACATTAGCTTAACGTACTCCAGAGTGACTTTTTCTCTGAGAATAAATTCAAGTCTTCTTGGGTTGCCTTCTTTCAGATGGGAAAAATATTTTGAAAACTCTTATGTAACCCTGAATGAATGACTTGGTAAAAGCAGATGTCAGGGTCCTCCAAATAGCACACTTGTTTTGTTTTTCTCAGAGACTTATCAGTCTATAACCCTGAGATTTCAACACTCCAGTCAGTTCCGGGCTCTCTAAAATGAAACGGTCACATGCCCACATGTGTGTCTACAGTTAACTTCAAATGGACTAACTCAGGGCCAGGATTTCATCTGAGTTCATTGTCCTTTTCCATGTGTAAAATGAAAGGGAAAATGCATGGAGTCTAAGAGTTAGGAGTCTTAAGTCTTTTCTGTGTCCTGAAGACTCTTGGCCTAAATGAAGCAAATGCAATGGGCTCCATGGGAGAGAGACACAGGATCTGGGATCAGGCCATGCTTTCTGGCCGTGGAAGGCATGCCACAGACCTGCCAGCTTTAATGTAGGACCCAAGGCTTAAAGCTAGGACACACTGAGGTCCCTGTACCTAATTCTGTGATGAACCTTTGACTAGGGGCATTGGCAACTCATAGTGTGTCCAGTAGGAGGCAACAAGGAAGCAGATTGGTGAACCAGAGAAATGCGAGGGAAAAACATTGAGATTTTGTTTTCTGTAAAAGAGAAAGCCCCAGAGGAATGGGGTGGCTATCTGCTCTTTAAAGTGCTCATATAGAAGAGGAAGAAGAGGCATTCTTCTTTGTTTCAAATGTGAAAAGTAGTACCAATGGAAGGAGACTATAGGATACCCAGGTTTTTCTAGCAATTGAAGCTGTCTTCAGTGCGCAAATCCTGCAGGTTGGTGCCATTCTTGGTGCTTCACGTGCTGATTCAGTGGCTGAAGGAGGAGACACGAGTAGCAGAGGCTGAAGTGGGATGATTTCCCTTCAATGGGAGATTGGACTAGAGATTTACTTACGCTAAGTTATTTCAATCATGTCCTACTCTTTGCAACCCTGTGGACTGTAGCCTACCAGGCTCCTCTGTCCATGGAATTCTCCAGTCAAGAATACTGGTTTCAATGCCCTCCTCCAGGGGATCTTCCCAACCCACGGATCGAACCCACATCCCTTATGTCTCCTGCATTAGTAGGTGGATTCTTTACTACTAGCACCACTTGGGAAGCCCAGGTTGTTGCTAATTATAAAGAGAATAGTTATTTGATGTTTTTAAGTGGATGAGCAATAAAGGTGGGTTTATGATCTCTGAATTCCACAAAGCAAATAATTCACTTTCTCATGTGAACTATTTCATGCCTGGAAAGTCTGAGAAACAGGAAAGCTCAGAGGTTTGAAAGGTAATTTAAAAATACTCTCTCGAAGGCCATCAGATCACAAAAGTCAGTGCCCAGTGTGGGTGAAGGCCTGGGCTATGGAAGCAGAGCCCACAAGGGTTCAAACCCTGACTTTGCCCTCATTATACTCCATGAACTTGGATGGGCTACCTTGACTTATGCCTTCACTCCTGCAGCTGTAAGGTAAAAAGTTTAACCCTTGCCTTCCACTCCCATTGTGAGCCTGAAGTCTGTGAACGTACCTAAAACATGAGAACTGTGCCAGGTACATAGTGAGCATGCAGTAAAGGTTGGTGCTTGTTAGACAAGGAGTAATCATTATTATTTCTTAAGGGCATGAAAGAATTTAAACATGGTATCAGCTTACAACAAATGTGTATGCTTTTTTTGATTTGTGATATCGTGAAAAGGAGAAGTCAAACAGGGCTGTGTCTTTGGTAATAATGAACATTTTAGGGGCCCATTCAGGGGTGATGAATCCTGTAAGTGGAGTGAATGACAGCTGAGTCCCATGAAGCAATGGAACAGAGTCCAGTGACTTTTTTTAAGTAGTGGAGTCCAAAGAGAATGGAAGTGTAGCCAAGTCCCTGGGATTTCCACTGTTTCCTGTGGCTGTATTTTGGCTCCGCGGTTCCCCAAGAGAAATAAAAATCAAGGCTTCATCCAGATTGTTCATCTGCTCCCATGTTGAAAGTGCAGTAACATCTGGTTGACAACCTAATTATATCTACCCTAAATTTTGCTCTTATCCTAAGAGCACCTACATCACCACGGGAAAAGAGGAGAAAAACAGGAAAGAGGGTTTAATTTCTTCTCTTGATAATTACCTCGTGTTTTACGCTGAGAGGGCTTGTTGAGGTCTAGGAGCCATTCATTCCTCCTTTGATCCTTTGAATTTCTCACACTCTCATCTTTATTAGGTGAATTTTATTATACATCTTTATTAGATGAATTTCTCACACTCTCAACTTTATTAGACTGGCAGCTAATGAAAGGAAGGGGAGAAAGATTTCAAACATCCCTCTCAGGACATATCAGGCAGCTCTTGAGATTCTGCTGGCTCATTTATCCAAATGAAATGGATCTCTGGGGAAACAGCAAATGTTTTCCAGTCCTGAGAGTTACATCGTTTCTCTGTGAATTAAGGCAGCTCTCTCCTAACTTTAAATGACCCATCACATATTGTAGGACAAGCTTATTTTTCACACTCCCAGTAAATATGACAGGGAGACCACAGACAACTCCGGAGAGTCTCTTTGGAATCTGGATGGTGTCTAGAATGACCGTGTAAATTGTTTCCTTTCTCCTTAGGTTGTCTATAAAACCAACATTATTACAAAATGTTGAGAACTATTATGCTTCATTAGTGTGCTCCTGAATCACAATTCAGTGATTATGTAAGATGACAACATTTTTCCACATATGTGCATCTCCTAGGACTCTTTCAACTTGTCGATTCCTTCCTATCCTCAAATTTTGAGTGGGGATGAAATGCGAGTGAGAATCAAATGAAGATGAAAGTTGTTTCTCATGATCACTTTGTTCTTTTCCTTCATTATTTCTTTTACTGCTTATGACTGTTAAAATCTATCTGCCTGGAAATCTATCTACTGTATAGAACATGCAATCACTTAATTCACAGACGGAAAAAGTATTTCTGGCAATAGTGACCTTTCACTTGAAGAAGGCATTGTTTTGGGCCTGCTAACTTATTGCCTTAGGTAGAATTGGTTTCTTTAGGTCAACAATTATTGTTTGTTCTTTTTGTCTGTTTGTTGGTTTTTGTTTGTTTGTTTTCTTATTTTTAATTGAAGTATAGCTGATGTACAATATTATATGTTACAGATGTACAATATAGTGAGTCACAATTTTTAAAGGTTATACTCCATGTATAGTTATTATAAAATATTGGATATATTCCTTGTGTTGTACAGTATATCCTTCTTGTTGTTGTTATTCTTCAATCGCTAAGTCATATCTGAGTCCTTGAGACCCCATGGACTGCAGCATGCCAGGTTCCTCTGTCCTTCACTATCTCCTGGAGTTTGTTCAAGTTCATGTCCTTTGAGTTGGTGATGCCATCCAACCTTTTCATCCTCTGCCGCCCCCCTCTCCTTTTGCCTTCAACCTTTCCCAGCATCAGGCTCTTCTCCAGTGAGTCAGTTCTTCACATCCAGTGGCCAGAGTATTGAGCTTCAGCTTCAGCGTCACTCCTTCCAATGAATGTTCAGGGTTGACTTCCTTTAGGACTGACTGGTCTGATCTCTTTGCACTACCCTTGTAGCTTGTCTTACACCTAATAGTTTGTACCTTACTCCCCTATCGCTATACTGCCCCTACCCCTCCCTCTCCTCACTGGTAACCACTAGTTTTTTCTCTGTATCTGTGAGTCTGCTCCTTTTTTGTTATATTCACTAGTTTGTTGTATTTTTTAATACAACATATAAGTGATATATCATGCAGTATTTGTCTTTTGCTGTGGCTTACTTCACTTAGTTCTTTATTTGACCTAGCATGTAAACAGATGATGGTTAAACCTGGCAGATTTTTGTTCACAAAGGTTTTATTTGTCTGGAAGATTCTACATACTCTGTGTAAAGAATGCCCACAAAGCCTGTTGGCATGAGACTGTGAACCAGCATGTAATGCTCTCCAAGGTAGAAAATATATCATGAAAACATTCAGTGAACATGGGTCGGATGTCATGTGACATCCTCGGAGTGCCCCCCATCTCAACCACATATGATCACTTGTTAATTCAACCTGACAAGAGTTGAAGACCTTAAAACAGCTGTCAAGACTCCATGGAAGAGACCCAGAGAGAAGAACCTACGGAAATATTTCAGTGAGTGTGGGCAGAGGAAGATAGCATCAGAGCCAAGGTCTTGTGCACACAGAACCTGGGGTTGCCATGGTGCTCGCTCTCTCCTAAGAGCCTTTCCCACTTAGGAAGCTTTTAGGATCTATTCCCCTTAATCATAAAAAAGAAATTTACCGGGTCAAGTTATTTTAGCCTCCATTTTGTTCCTTACTTCACAGAGAATTGCACTTAATCTATAAATGAGTTCTGATGTTACAAAAACTGAATATTGTAGATTGGTAGTATTAAACATATTAAGAGAGAGGGAAGGATTCTCTTTTAGAAGAATAATATAATCTGAGCAGCATCTCTTGCTTATAGGCATAGAGATACCCATTAAGAAATTTTCTGCTTAGAAATATTTCTGAATTTAATGGTTCCATTAAGCAATTCAAATTTAATATAAGCATACAGCATCTCTCCCCCACAACCTTACTAAAATTAAGTGTGCCAAATCATCCTTCTTGTTATTACTTCGCCAGCTGGAAGGTATATCTCACCCTTGTATTAGACCAACTTGACTTGTATTAAAGGGTATATCTCACCCTTGTGTTAGATCAGCTTAACTTGTATTAAACTAATAGGTAGACCTAATGCCTGACTCAGATATGCAGATGATACCCCCCTAATGGCAGAAAGTAAAGAGGAACAAAAAAGCCTCTTGATGAAGGTAAAAGAGGAGAGTGAAAAAAGCTGGCTTAAACTCAACATTCAAGAAATGAAGATCATGGCGTTCAGTCCCATCACTTCATAGCAAATAGAGACAAAAGAAATGTAAACAGTGACAGACTATTTTCTTGGCAGCAGACAGTGACTGCAGCCATGAAATTTTTAAAAGGTGCTTGCTCCTTAGAAGAAAAGCTATGACCAACCTAGAGAGTGTGTTAAAAAGCAAAGACATCACTTTTGCCAACAAAGGCCCGTCTAGTTGAAGCTATGGTTTTTCCAGTAGTCATGTATGGATGTGAGAGTTGGACCATAGAGAAGGCTGATTGCCAAAGAATTGATGCTTTCGAATTGTGGTGCTGGAAAAGACGCTTGAGAGTCCCTTGGACAGTAAGAAGATCAAACTAGTCAATTCTAAAGGAGATCAACCCTGAATATTCATTGGAAGAGCTGATGCTGAAACTGAAGCTCCAATACATCGGCCACCTGATGCGAAGAGCTGACTCATTGGAAAAGACCTTGATACTGGAAAATATTGAGGGCAGGAGGAGAAGAGGACGACAGAGGATGAGATGGTTGGATGACACCATCAACTCACTGGAGATGAGTTTGAGTAAACTCCAGGAGATAGTGAAAGACAGGGAAGCCTGGTGTGCTGCAGTGCATGGAGTCACAGAGTCAGACACAACTGAGTGACTAAACAACAGCAAATGCCTGATTAGTTAATGCCAGAATTATTAATCATGACTTTGATAAATCCTAGTCCGTAAAGAGATCACTCTTGGCCAGTGGCATTCCAATGTAAAACTTGTCAACAGAAGTTAGCTGGCTGGTCATTGACCTTCAACTACATATACCAGTACAAATATTAGGACAAATTGTCATATTTATGGAACCTCAAGAATTAAACATTTTAGAATTTAACTGAATATGCTTCTCAGTGCTTTTGCCCAAGGACATGGTAATCAATGACATATTCTTAAATACCCACCATATGCCACTGCTCTCAGAAACACTTTCAGTCTTGAATGAGAGGTAGGAGATACATACTTTCTTTTAAAAACTAACTGTACAGTAACAGTATTAACTCTATTGCACAGATGTGCAATAAATGTCCAAATGAGAAGCATAGATGAGTGCCATATGAAGTCAGTGTGGCCCCCAGTGCTCCCTAAGCACTTACAATGATAGATGGTTCTTCATCTGTTCATTTGCGTGTAATTATACCACCATGCTGGACTGGAAGCTCTATGTGAGCAAGGCCCATATCTCTACTATTATCACGTCTATTCTATTCACCCGGTCTTTAACTGCTGCTGCTGCTGCTAAGTCACTTCAGTCGTGTCCGTCTCTGTGCGACCCCATAGACGGCAGCCCACCAGGCTCCCCTGTCCCTGGGATTCTCCAGGCAAGAACACTGGAGTGGGTTGCCATTTCCTTCTCCAATGCATGAAAGTGAAAAGTGAAAGTGAAGTCTCTCAGTCGTGTCCGACTCTTCTCGACCCCATGGACTGCAGCCTACCAGGCTCCTCCATCTATGGGATTTTCCAGGCAAGAGTACTGGAGTAGGGTGCCATTGTCTTCTCCACAGTAAAAGACTGTTGCATGGCTGAAGCTCCACAGAGAAGTAAATATTGAGGGATGGGCCAAATTTTAACACACATGAAACTTTAATGGCAGGGTGAACTTATGAGCCAAATCAGGAAGCAAGGATTAGCATGGCAAATATAGCCTGTCATTTTCTCAGCAAACCTTTGCAGCTCCCTCACTATGTGCTAGATAGATACTGAGTGGGTAGTATGGGTACCAAGGGGAAGGAAAAACCATTCCCATGGACAGAGGAGAGATTTTTGAGACCAGCCTGCGTGGTGTGAGGTGGGCCAGGGCTGACTGGGAGAAACAGTGATGCAAAGAGCAGAGTTCACAGGTGAGAAGAGCCTTGAGGTCTTTGTCCTGAGAACAGTGAAAGCCAGCAACCAGTCTTAAACTGTTTAAGAAGGACTGAAAGGTCATTGGAAAGGTCCCAGGAATTCTTATGACATCCTTGTTAAGAGACAGTTCGTCACTGATGGAAGCTTTAGCCAGGATGGACACACTTTAAGAAGTGCTATCTCAAACTTTCAGTGAGATGTTTATTCACACAATTAGAATATTCAGGACTGGATTATATTTGCACTTTTTATTTCATTTTTACTTAACCAATATATTAACAGTGATTGGTAATGTTTTCATAAATATAACTTGTTTCTTTAAATACGATTTTTCTAAGAAGATTTGGCACGTTGTTAAAATGTGGTTTTACTATATTCATAGGCAAAAGGTTTTTCCAACAGACCATACTTTCATAATATAATTCAATGGGATAAGGAAACTTTCATCATAGAGCAAACTTTGCTAGGATTCATCTGCTCCTTTGCATTTATGTCCAAGTAAAGTTAGCCATTGTAACAACTAACATCAGTAACTAAACCATCTCTTCCCTATGCTGTTTTCTATGGAACATACAATGAACATTTTGCATTTTGTATAGGCAACCAGATTTTAACAATGTATATCCTGATTGCAAGCTAGTTCCTTCACAAGCCACATAACTATCTTCAACCCCCATAAATCATGAAAACTGTAGATGATGGCACAGATGGCCGACTCTTGGTGTCTATGATGTGTAAGAGCCAAGTATTTGGTTTCTATGGGCAAGTGGTAAGATGAAGATCTAATGTAGAAGTGTTCCTTCATATCATCTTTCCTGAAGACTTAGTTTGCAACTGAGCAGCAAATATCTGGTTTCAAATAAGTTTACATCTAATATTACTGCTGAAAGTCTAGAAAGCTTATTATTTTAGTGATCTTTTTAAAAAAATTTGAATGAGGTGTGAAATTTCTACTCCAATTCTGAAAATATAAAGAAATATTATGTTTAAAAAAAAAACAGGAAATTAAGATGTGATACAGTATTATTAACTAAAGTACAGATTTGTTCAAATTTCACAAAATTTTATGCTAGTCCATTATTTATTTTCATACCTTATTCAAGATTCCACATTGTATTTACTTGCATTGAGCAGCTTCAGCTGCATGCAACAAATTCTGATAAATTCTCTTTTCATTTTTATTATTACAAATATTTTCTAATTATCATATTTTCATAAGCTTCTTAGACACACTCTTCATTTAAAAGTGGACATTTAATTTCCAAATACATGGAGTTTTTAAAGTATCCTTCACATTAATTTCTCATTTAAATGGTAATGAATCTGCCTGCAATGCAGGAGACTCGAGTTCAATCCCTCAGTCACAAAGATCCCCTGGGGAAGGGAATGGCTACCTACTCCAGTATTCTTGACTGGGGCCAAATTCCATGGACAGAGGAGCCTGGTGAGCTACAGTTCACAGGGTCACAAAGAGTCGGACAAGACTAAGCATCTGACACTTCACTTCTCATTTAAATACTTCCTTCTCTGCAATCACCCTCTGTGCTTTTTCAGTGTTTTAACCTTCTTGAGGCTTTCAATGGCTAAGTCAAAGATCTCTCTGGGTAAATGTCACATTACACTTGAAAATATGTGGGTTATTTTCAAATATCTTTTAATGTTGATTTCTACTATAATTCCATAGTAATAAAAGAACAGACTCTGTATGATTTCTATACTTTTAGACCATGAATTTTTTTTGTTTTGTTTTATGCCCTGTTTTATGTCCGTGGATATGTTATAGTGTCTCCTGGTTTATAGTCTATGAGAACTTGATTAGGATTTGTACCCTGCTCTTGTGTGAAAATTGCATAAATCTTAAATATGTTGAATTGGTTCATAGTCCTTTTCAGGTCTACTGTAGCTTTCTGCTTTTCTGTCTATTCATCATAATAATTTTTGACAGTTTGATATTGAAACTCCAATGAAAAATCTTAATTTATCTGCTTAAAAAATAATTATAATACATAGTGGAACTATATGTAACTTTGTTCTGTATTTTCCAAGTCCCCTGTAAATGTGGTGTCATACTTTCATAATTTAAAAAATTAAAAAAATTTTAAGGTTAAATTTAGAGCAATACAAAGACAAATAACCCAATTTTAAAAACAGGCAAAAATCTGAATAGGTATTTCTTCAAAAAAGGTATCCAGATGGCCCATAAGCAAATTAAAAGATGTTCAGCATTATTATTCACTTGAGAGGTATAAATCAGAACCATAATATGATTCTACTTTGTACTTACTAGGCTTGCTGTGATCAAAATGACAGATTATAGCAAGTGTTGGTGAGGCTGTGTAGAGAATAGAACCCTCATATTCTGCTGATGGATGTACAAAATGGTGCAGCAACTTCAGAAAAGAATTTGGTATTTCCTCAAAAAGTTAAGCATAAAGTTATATGATCCAGCAATTCCACTACTAAATATCTACCCCCAAAATTGAAAACAGACACATAAATGTTTGTACATGAATGTTAATAGAAGCACAATTCACAGTATCCAAAAGGGGAAAACAACTCAAATATCCACCACATAACAGTGGATAAAAGGGTTAACAAAATGTAGTGATCCAAACAATGAAATAATATTCAGCCATAGAAAGGAATGAAATAATATATACTATGACATAGGGGCTTCCCCGGTGGCTCAGTGGTCAAGAATCTCCCTGCAATACAGGAGCTACAGGAGACGTGGTTTCAATCCCAGGGTTGGGAAGATCCCCTGGAGGAGGGCATGGCAACCCATTCCAGTATTATTGCCTGGAGAATCCCATGGATAGAAGAGCCTGGTGGACTATAGTCTATAGGGTCACAAAGAGTTGGACATGACTAAAGCAACTTAGCATGCATGCATGCACATGCTATGACATCAGTGAACATCAAAGATATTATGCAAAGTGAAAGGATCCAACCACAAAATACCATATATTTACTGATTCTATTTGTATAAAATGTCCAGAACAGATAAATAGAGACCAAAAGTAGATTACTAGTTGCCAGGAGCTGGTGGGTGAGGGTAATGGGGAGTGACTATTGATATTTCAGGGTTTCTTTTGGTTGTGACAAAAATGCCCTGAAATTAACTATAGTGATGAATGCTGAACCTTGAGACCATACCATAAAAAACACTGGCTTGTGTACTTTAAAAAGGTGAATTTTGTGATATTTGAATTACTTCTTCATTTAAAAAATCAAAAAAGAGGGTTGAAAAAGATGAAATTTGGAAGTGATGGTTTTTGAAGCAGATGAGCATTTAGTGAAATTCTTGGTTTGGGGGAAAGCCACAAAAAGATGTAACTGGGAGAAGTTGTTAACAAAGAGATGGTTTCATCAAAGAAGACTGAGAAAGAATTTTTTGATAACAAGAGATGGTACACAGGGAAACTAAGTTGAGGTTTATGAAAACAATCAGACAGATCACATGAAGAGGGTGTATGTGTGTGTATTTGTAATATACATGCACATATATAATATTATGCCATAGATAATTTATATATGTATTCACATGGGAGAAATTCTCAAATAATATACCACCAAATGTAAACAGGAGTTGCCCCTGTTTAGTGGGATTTTAGGTGATTTAAATCCTTTTCTTCCTTTTGCTTCTCAGCATTCTCTTACTTTGTGTACATGATCATAGAGAAATAGTTAAATAGGAAGGACAAAAAAGTGAGTGTGGAAGAACGTTGTTTGAGAAAGTGTACTCTCTGATCAGACCAGGAAATTAGGGGCAGTCTTTGAAGTCTTACTGACAAATAATGTTCTCATTGAGAAGACATGTCTTTGTGTTGGGAGAAAAAAGAGCAAGGCGTGCAACACTGCAGAAAATTTTGGCATGGTATGGCATCTGAAATGTTGATGCTTAAAAGGCTTGTTCTTAGAAACTCTGGAGGCAAAGCATACAAAAGGCTTTTTCATCTTGATTCACAGATTCTCCCTTGGATTGAGGCACTTACGTGTGTATTCTACATCAATCACTAGATATTGGGCTTATGACAGATCTATCTATTTATCTATCTATCTTTAATCTTTATTATTTCTACAAGGCAGTTGACACCTAAAAGTAATGGAAATTAACCTACTAAGTCATAAAATAACTTTACAGTCATCCTTGAGATTATACATGTGCCAGGCCTTGTGCCTGAGCTGAACATCTATCAGGGATCTGACTAAGCCAGGCCCCTTCTTGCACCTCTGGGCTTTCAGTCTGGTCAGGCAGGGGCCAGGAGAGAGCTGGTCCAGGTATGGCAGGTCCCACAGGCTTTGTGGAGCTTGGGGTGGAGCTCTTACCTATTCTCTCCAGTCTTAAGCTGGAAGGCAGAAACAAAAGCCTCGTCCTGGAGGAGTTTCCAAAGGTAAAGTCAAGTTGGCAAATCCCAAAACAGGTTGTGGAAACAAGGGCCTGGTCAGACAGTAGGAGCAAAAAGATGGAGCCCAAACAGAGGGGCTTGAATATGGGGTGGAGGAATAGGTTTCCCTGGAAAAGGATGTGGAAGACAGAGAGACAGTGGTTGGGGAAAAATGGCCACATCTCTGCATTTGTGCCTGGCTTTGAGCTAGAGAAGGTTCACTACAGCATTGTAAGAAAAAAATGAGGGAAACACCCATCAACAGGAATGAACAAGTTAACTGGGGTGAAGGAGGGAGGGGGATTTAAATCATCATGGATAATTAATAAAACCAGAGCAGCATGTATCAACATAAGAAATAGAGAAGAACAGCAAAAAACTGCCCTTAAAAGAAACGCATAGTAACAATCATTCCTTTCTTTCCTATTTCTTTCATTATTTATTTGCTGATACACCAGTTGATATGTCTTTCAGTTGAATGTGACACTTCTTTTTGTAGACGTAAGAGGCAGAAAAGTTTCAGTTGCCAAAAATAAAAGAGAAACTGGGAACAATTTAACTTCTGAACTAGAAGGTCACTCTTGCTAGCAGTGACCTTTGAGGAAGGCAAGGTTCTGCATTTTGTTTTCCAGTTTTTTTTCCCTTAAATAAATGGTCATGGGCTTCAGGTCAGTCTTGCCCTCTGAGTTCTTAAATGATTCTGCAGATCCCTTAGAATTGCATTGTGCAGGGTCCAGCAGACCTGCCTGGGCTGTTTCTCCTTTGCTGGAATGACTCTCCCTAGGAAACCACATCAAAGCTAAGGAAGAGAAAAGGCAGGTGATGAATGGATCCTGTGGCTAAAATAATAATTGTGTTTGTCTACCTGCCACCCCACCATCACAGTGAAGGATTTCTAGATTGTAAGAGGCCCTCATAAAGATGAAACGACCCCTGGAAGATACTAAATTTTATCAGCTACCGTCTATGTGGACGTCCCTAGAGATCAAGACCTTGATAAATAAATCACAGATGGGAAGGAGGGTGGGGATGGGAGAAGGATAGGAAATAGAATAAAGACAAAAAGGGCAACAAGTGTGTGGGCAAAGAGTGGGAATAAGGTGTGCTTCACCACCAGTCAAGTTTTGTCAAGGCTCATTTTTCTGAGACCATTTTAAGAACAATGGCAACAATGAACAAAAGCAGCCAAGTCGAATGTAAGTTGGTGCAGCCACTGCGGGAAACAGTGAAGAGCTTCAGGCAGACACCAGCCTCCACTGTGGGTTGGGGCCAGCAGGATCCACCTGGTGTGAGAAGAGACCCCTTGCTGCTGAGGGAACTGTAGGGAGAGTGGAGTGGTCCCCACGGACAGGGGCCCTGTAGGAACAGGGAAGTTTGAGGAGAGCTCGATGGTGCAGGAGACTGTTCAGAACCACAGTAGATGGAGTTATCGGAAACTTTGGTATTTGAAAAGTATTAAGAAATTAATATAATCCTGCTTTGATATTATAATGGATATCTGTGATTCAATGTACATGTAAGATTTCAGGAATACATATGCTTCGTGTAGGCAAATACATCCCCAGGTTGCATTTACCGTGTTTCTGATCATTTGCCTTGCAAATTCCACTCTGTTAGTGAAACCTTGAACAGAACTAAAAGGAGGCACAGCTTCACTCCTTCACCTCATATTCATGTGCACAGAAGCCTTTCTCTTATGTGGCCTCAAGCACAGTTCA
Source organism: Bos indicus (assembly GCF_029378745.1). NCBI lineage: Eukaryota > Metazoa > Chordata > Mammalia > Artiodactyla > Bovidae > Bos > Bos indicus. The sequence goes on from NC_091779.1 coordinate 38,927,285, forward strand.
CTTCATCTTCATCTCACATCCTGGCTCCTCCTTAGGAAGTAGTATCCGTCTGGATCTGTGGAGTTCCCATCTTTGGGCAAAGCAGGTTCCACATCACTCTGGCAGGCTTTCCAGAAGGCTCAAGACTTTCCTGCCTGGGCGGTACAAATAAGTCCAGGGGACTCCTAGCTGCAGAGGAAAGTCTAATCCAACAAGACCCACTGGTAGAAAATATAAACATGGCCACTTAAAGTGTCCATTGAAATAATACCATGCACCCTCTTCACCTTCACACATAAGTCTTAGAAATAGTCATGTCAGTTCCCAGCTGTCAAACTGGAAGTGGGCTAGAAGAAGTGATCCGGTGTACCCACAGACGAGGCACAGAGAAGTGGGACCCGAATCCTATCTTACCGTCAGTGTCAGTGTGCTGCTCACCCTAGGCACATCACTCCCCTCTCTCCTCTCCTCTTCAAGATCTGGAATATACAGCATCTGGACCATGCACCTCTGAGATCCCTCTCAACTCTGAGCAGCTTTGCTTTGAGAAACGTTGTCTTCTGAAACTTCAGTCCCAATCAAGAATCTCCTCAAAAGGTTGAATATATCATTACATACTTAGTATTCTAAGACAGGCATCCAGTGAAGTCCATTTTTATGCTGCTTTCATATTCTTGCTTATTTTGAGTGGAAAAACCCTGTATACACTTGCTCAATACATGGAGGAAAATAGGAGCAAAAATGAACCTAGAAGCCAACCAGGCTCCTTTGGTTGAAGACACGGTTGGGGCCAATGAATGTGAGCAATTTAAGCTTTGTGGTTGGTTTGGGGATGGAGGGCCTAAGCTTGAATTTGAGATCTCTTGTGATCTACCAGACATGTCAAATGAGATTGAAGTTTATGAACCACTGATGCTGTGATAGATTTTATTTTGTACTGCATTTAAGTTGTAACTGAAGCTTTTTGTTTTTTTAACCACAATCACTAACAAGCCTTTGTCTTGGGGAAATTTAAAAGGTTGGATCAGTGTTAGAATTAGATACCCAGAATTTTTCTTTATGCAGAAGACTCACTGGGTGAGTGACAGCCATTTATTGTGACCATTCATCTCATCCACAGAAGAATATGATTCGGTGCTAACCGCAGTGGCTCAAGGGCTATAAAGCCTTGGAAAATTGGCTTTAGAAAGTATTATCTGGCAAACATCAGGCTTTCCCTTTCTCACAAGACTTTTGGAGCAGAACCAGGGTCAACAGTGTTTAAAGACTTCCAAGGAAAAGAATCTATCACTCACAAAATTACCCTCTGTGCCAGCTGGATTTTCCAGCATGGATCTGGGCTGGCAGGGGCACAGGTTCTAGGGAGATCTTCTTTAGCCAATTCGAAAGGACAGTCAGGCATTTTATCCAGATAATCCCACATCAGCTACTTGTTTCAGAAACTAAAAGGAGTGTGCCTGTTGCAGCAAGGAGCTTCCCTGATGAGAGATTTAATGCATCTTCTATGACTCACAGTACAAGCAGATATTTTCAGGACAAAGCATTTGGCAATCTGGAAACCATTCAGCTAGTTCCTTCAATTTTCTCCTTCACTTTGCTTCCATGATAACAGCCACGGTTTTGAAAATAAAGTGCTGTGGGTAGAATTGTGAAGTTTACGCCTCAGAATGCCTCTTAAGGATGCAGTACTGCCTTCTTTTGTAGAATGATGGTCATGCAGAGGTCCCTTCCCGAGCGCTGATCTGTGGCCATGATGAATGGGCATCTAAGCAGTCCCGTCCCGCTCTTTGCAACCATCATCAGGCCTTCATGGGAACAAATAAGTTTAGAGCTGGGATCAGCTCAGTCATAAGGGATGAGATGGGAGAAACAGGCCCTCCATGAGTTCAGGATTACACAGGTAGATGGTCATGAAGCCAGGAGGGGAATTCTGGTTGCTCTTTTGCTGTGTCATTGTGTCTGTCTTCTGCTGGCAAAGGAGAGCAATATAACCCATAGCCTTGAAAGTAAGAGCTTTCTAGAGAGGGGTAGGCAAACAATTTTCATAATGGGCCAGAAAGTAAACTTTGGGGTTTTGCATGTCACATGGGCTCTTTTGCAATGACAGAATTCTGTCATTGTGGCATAAGGGCAGCCATGGACAGTATGTAACAAAACAGGCATGGCTGTGTTCTCAGAAAACTTGATTAATGAACGCTAAGATATGACCTCGATATCCTTTTCACATATCCCAAAATATGATTCATGATTTCATTTTGGAGTTTTTTCACCTATTTAAAGATGTGAAAGCATTCTTAGATCATGGTGGGCTGAAACTGGCCCAAGGGCAGTGTCATGTATTGCACAGTAATACACGCCAGCCCAGGAGAGAACCTACATCCTGCGTAGTAGTCATCCTCTCTGTCTCCCCCCGACACCCCAGAATCTCAGATCCCACTCATTTTTCCTCTGTTTGGGTGCTGTCACTTTAGACACTGAAGTGAGGTCACTTTTGCGTTTTGTCTCTCAAGTGCCCTATTTAATAAAAGTCATTGTAGGTAAGATCAATGTCACAGGGCTGACTTAGAAGCAGGACCGAGGGGAAGAATTCCTCCTGACCCAGACCCGGCCACAAATGCCATATACATCCTCAGTGGGCATTGGTGACTTGGGTTGCACTAAATAACACAAAGCAAAAGAGAATTTGAATCTTGCTTGCTAATATGACTTTAGTGAGAAATACAGAAAACGTTCCACACTCCTTGCTAAGATGCTAACTACCTGTTTACCATGAAAGGAAATACTTGAGTTTATAAGTAAATAACAGTCTCAGAAATTTGCCACATTCCTCGGATAAGAGCCCTGGTGGCCCAGTCCCTAGACAGGGCTCATTTGTTTACTCACTCAACATAACAGCCAAACATCCCCTTGAAACCCAAGGGCTTCTGTCTGTCCTGCTGACACTGTTTATTTGTATCAGTAGGATGGACTGCCCTCTGGGAACAGGTTCTAGTGTTTTTCTGGGTTGAGAAGAACTAGTTGCTGGTCTGTGGCCTTTCTGACTTGGATGTGGGCACTAGATCTGAACTCAGGGAAGAAACCTTTGTGCTCTTTTTCCTTTCTTGACTGGATTGCCCTCAGAGGAAAAGAGCAGGCCATGAAGGTGTTCTAGAAGCCAAGAGAAGGCTGAAAGATGCCAAAGCACTTGGTTGCCATAGTAGTAACTTCTGGCTAGAGCCACCAGCGAGTGAAGGGACTAGAGATGAGTACTACAGGCCGATCTTCAGACATGATTGCATCTACCCGAGTCGGCCCCATTTGCAGCCTTCTCTGCTCTGCCTTCGGAGAACCACCATGGCTCTCAGGAGGCCTTTCCCATTCACCGATGACTTCTGAACGTGCCCAGTGGAACTCACTGGTCTAGACTCACTTCGCTGCTCCCCCTGGGTCCTCCAGGGTCTGCTTGAGAGATCTGTCAACATTCTGCTTTCAGAATCAGGGCTTTTGCCATCTCCCCAGGAAGTCTTTCTAGCCTCATGGTTCCCAGCCCCACAGAACAGGAAGCTGGAGCTGACAGGATGAAAGCTTAAGAGTGAATGTGCCTGGGCAGAGGCTGGAAAAATGCTTAGTTGAGGCACCTTAGTAACTCGGGCTCTCTGGCCAAGCTGGGAGGAAGCAGGCTGTCAATGGGACTCTAATCCTGGCTACAGGCTTCTCAAGTGGCTCAGTGGTAAAGAACCCTCCTGCCAATGCAGGAGATGCAAGTTCGATCCCTGGGTCAGGAAGATACCCTGGAGGAGGAAATGGCAACCCACTCCAGTATTCTTACCTGGGAAATCTCATGGACAGAGGAGCCTGGTGGGCTATAATCCATGGGGTTGCAAAAGAGTCAAGTACTACTTAAGGACTAAAAAACAACAGACCCAATCTGCAGACAACACCTCTCCTTCCCTTGGGTACCAGGCACTGAGGACCACTAACTCACATTGCTCCTGTGATGTTGTCACAAGTGCTGCCTGACTACAATCACTTGTTTTGGTACAGTGTTGCCTATCATAATATTTATAGTTATCAAGACTTTTTTGGTTGCAAGTGATAGAGCCTAACTCACACTGACCCAAACAAAATTAAATCCATTTAAAAAATAAATTAATACCATCAGCTCCAAAGTCTGAAAAAAACTATAGGTTGACCTTCAGACAATTGTACCAATATCCAAAGAGCAAACATCATCTCTCCTTCCCTTTCTTTCTCTCCTCTCCGCTTCCATCTGTGTTGGTTTTGTGCTCCAACAAACTTTCTCCATGTGAAAGGGAAGATAGGCGTCAGCCTCACCAGACTCTTAGGTCCTTGCAGCTCACAGTCTCCAATGAGAGAGCATCTCTCTCTGCTTCTCTTCCTGTCTCTGTGAAGAGACCCCAGTGTCCCTGCTTGAGTCATATGCTAACCTTTGAACTTATCCATGAGTTGAAGAGGCAGGTGACTGGCTTGCATGGACTACATGCGCATCTGTTCAGTCTTACTAGAATGATGTGGAGTGAGCAGGAGGAAGTTCTGAAAATGAAAGAATGTGGGAGAGACACAAAACTGAAAGCTGTACACTATGCTAGTCAATTACTCTATATTTAGTAAGAGTGTGATTTTCGTCAACAGTACAACCAAAACAAGCAAACCAGAAGACCCTGAGGAAGCTTGAGTGAGAAGCAGCCCCACTGAGGCATCTGTGATTTTTCCATGATATCTCAACCCACAGTCCACATGAGAATGAAATGCTCATGTTTTTGTTGCTCAGTTGCTAAGTCATGTCTGACTCTTTGCAACCCCATCCTTCTCTATCTCCCAGAGTTTGCTCAAACTCATGTCCATTGAGTGGCGATGCTATCGCCAAAATGTTCATAGTCCTAACTAAATGAAAACAGATATGAATAAACCTAACACTGAGAAAAATAGTGCTGAAGTCCTCTTTCTCCTCCAATTTCTGCCTTTGTTCTGAAGTGCAGGCTATTTTATGGACAACTGATAATTGCTCTTGTTGTTGTTCACTTGCTTAGTCACGTCTGACTCTTTGCGACCCCACGAACCACAGCATGTCAGGCTCCTCTGTCCTAATTGTCTACTCCGACCCTAGATCACTGTGTAAGTCATCCATCCTGAACACATCTGACTAATGGAAAATACTGATTCTTCTTCCAATGTTTTCAGTCCAAGCACCTTGTTTACATGAATTTTCCTCAACAAATATATATTATCACTACCTTGGCCTGGCTAAACAAAGGAAATAAATAAACTCAAATTTCTAAAAGAAAAGTGCTTACCATTTTCAAGTTCTCCTGTCAATTCAGTGCTGTCTTAGGTTTGAAGAGGCAGCCAGCCAGGCAAATGGGATAGAAATCCTTGTATCACACATCTTCTAAATCTGTTTGGATTTTGGCCTATCCAAAGGCAATATGCTGGAGAGAACAGGGGCTTTGGAGGTGGAGAGACCTGTGATTAAATTCTAGCTCTCCTATTCAGAAGCTGTGTGACTTCAGGGAAGCTATTTCAACCCTCTAAGACTGTACTGTAAAATGGAGATAATAATTGGGATTATTATAGTAGGTCCACAGGATTAGTTAGGTTTAAATGACATAATTCATGTAAATGGTATGTGCTTAATAGAGGATAGCCATCAACCATTCATTCATTCATTCAATGAATGTTTGAGAGTGTCTATCCCCTGGAGAAGGGATTGGCAACCACTCCAGTATTCTTCCCTGAGAAATTCCATGGGCAGAGGAGCCTGGTGGACTACAGTTGCAAAGAGTTGGACAGGACTGAGCAACTAACACTTTCACTTTTCACCATATGCCAAGGGTTATTCTTGGTACCAGGGAAATAGCAATGACCAAAACAGAAAATAACTCCTGCCCTCAGTGGGGCTTACATGCTTTGTGTACGAGATGAACTGAATAAATAGTATGTCAGATGGTGATAAGCACTAAGAAGAGTGGAGTGATGTGGAGTGTCCATGGGAGGGGAAGCAAAATCATTTCTGATTCTCCATGACTACAGAAAAAGTAGTCATGGAGAATCAGAAATGCCCCTAATATTTGCAGGGTTTGGGGGAAAGTACAAATGAAGGTCTTCATGTCAAATGTCCAAATATTTGATAATCTCTGAAATCAAATATGGGCCATCCTCTACCTTAACCATAAATATTCATTCATTACATCTTAGAAGGTCATATTCAAATTTGACTTTCTCAGACCCCTCTGAGTGCTGCGCTAGAAAGTAAAGAGTTCACTTGCTCTTTCCCTGCCTACAGCAAGACCCTGCATGCTGCAAGGCCATGCACCATGAGGGCTCTCAAACATGTGGATGTTTCAGCCCATAGGTGTCAGTTCTAATCACATACTCCATAAACAGCTGCTTCTTGGCCCTCTTCTCAGGCCCGGAGTGTGCCCACTGACAGCACTGCCTTGGATATGGGCTCAGGGCCTTTGGGTCAGGGAATTGTGGGTACTTGGAATGTTGTCCAGAAGTGAGAAGAGAGGAGTGGGCTCTAATCAGGCAACACAACAGCCCCACATACCCTCTGCCCCCTGGGGAGGGGTAAATCAGAGCTGGGCACTCTAAAGTGGGAAAGCCCAGACAGTTGCCCTTCTTACCCAGGTCAAAGGACAAAACCGGTGAGGAAGTCACTGACAGACAGTAATTTAGGACAAAGACACCCCCCCCCAAAAAAAATGGAGAGAGCAAACCATGAAGATATATTTGAAGAAGGAGTGCTGGAGTCAGCAGAAATGGCAAGTGCAAGAACCCTGAAGTAGGTGCATGTTTGGTTTGCTCCAGGAGCACCAAGGAGACCAGAGTGACTGGAGTGGCACAAGTGGAGGAGCGTGAATAGAAAGAGGTGATTTCATACCAGAGACCAGATCCTAAGGAGTCTTATGGGTCATTATAGTAGCTTCGATTTCTACTTTGTGTGAGATGGGAAGCCATTGACTGCTTTTGAATGTCACTTCAGTCATGTCTGACTCTTTGTGACCCCATGGACTGCGTCCTTCCAGGCTACTCTGTCCATAGGGTTCTCCAGGCAAGAATACTGGAATGGGTTGCTAGCGTCTTCTCCAGGGGATCTTCCCAACCCAGGGACTGAACCCTCATCTCTTGTGTCTCCTGCATTGGCAGGAGAGTTCTTTACCACTAGTGGCACCAGCTCAATTGGTTATTGTCTCACAAATCAGCTTTATTCTGTTTCCTGGTCACACACCTTACTCAGTTTCACAAATGAGTGAAATCGATTACAACGTGAATCAGACAAGAGAGTGTAAATCCATCACAACCATTGAGAAAACAGTTTTAAAAAAAAAGTGTCCCTGCTGAGAGTACTATTTCTTCATATTGGAAGAACACAACCTTGAATGCTTTGCAATGATGGCAGTGAATGGAGAAAAAACATTTTAAAAATGAGTTAGAGAAAGGACAGTGTGAGACTGAATAACTGTATAAAACTGAAAACGTGTCATGAAGTATTTAGGCAAGGAAATGGTTGTGACACTCTTTTCATGACCTCCAAGAGTTTCTACACATTAAATTATTTGAGCTTTCAGTGCTGGCTGTCAGAGTCTTTGCTTCCCCCAAGAATTTGGACTCCTTTAGATGGAAGGGGTCTTCCAGCATAAGAGATCCATAATTCTATGAGCCTTCTATCTGGAAGCTATTTATTGCATTTGGTATAGAAATATCCTCACATATATATTTTATTTGATCCCAAATGTTAGAATCCAGTGTTGGCAAACTACAGTAATTTGTCAACAAATCCTCAGGGATCTGAGAAAATTACCAAGCCTAGTGAAAGGAGTCGTCAAGTCCGTGTGATTGATTTTGAAATCTATCAGCAGGGCTCTCTCTGGAGGCAAGGAACCTCATGATCAGCAGACTTGGCAGTAAATAAAGCAACCTACGCTGGCACCAGGGATTTGGATACTATTGCAGATGTAGCCAAATGTGTAACCATTGTCCTTGGGTCCAGATGATGACACAGGGGCAAGGCGGCTGGCTTCCCATAGTACTGGAGAAACAATGATCTGTATGTTTGTGAATGTGTGTGTGTGATGGGGTAGAGGGATGGGGCAGCTGACAGAGAGACGAGGAAGAAATAGGGAAAAGAAATACAATTGTAAAAATGGCAACCCACCTTGAGCAAATCAAAGAATTTCTTAGAATGCAACACTGGCTGTGTGTGAATAATTGGGTTGCGAATCACTTCCTCCCTCTTTTTGTTATATAATAACAGTCATTTTAGTGTTATTGCTGAAAACACAGAAGGGACCATGGCTTACTGGCTACTTTTGCATATGGCTTTTGTGTGGAATAAGTCCTCACACGTGGAGACCTATATTTCTGGCCCATAGACCTGAACCAGGCAGATTTGAGACTGGTCACTACAATAGCTTTTTGAGAGAGGAGGTCCCAGAAGAATTTGCTTTGAAATGAAAGGGCAGAACAAGAGGACAGTCTACACCTTGGCCTAAATCCAAATGGCAGCTCTCTCAGCACACCACCAAGAAGCAAACTGACTGCTGGATTTTGTAATCCAAGGGTTTACAAAACACTTTTTGTTGGAGAGATTGCTACTAATTATCTTTCTTACTAAAATATGACAATGATAACTACCCTTTATTAAATGATCACAACATACCAGGCATTTTATTTTATATACATGATTTTCTGTCCTCAAAATAACCCTGCATGATGGAAATTATTATCCCCAAAATAAAATACAGAAATTAAGACATGGAAAAGTTATCTGCTCAAGTTCAAACAGCAAGTTACAGAGGAACTGCAATTTAATTCCAGGTCTTGTGAATGGCAAGCCTTTCCAGTCCCCTAGCTTGCCTCTGTTTGAACTGGGTGAAACTTTGTGAATGTGTACATGGCCCTACATCCTCTCTCCATTCTGCCCATCCTGTTGCTCTGAGTGAGACATGAATGATATGAAGTCGTCACATGTGTCAATGTCATCTATGTGTAGTTGGTTCCTTGCTCTGTATTGGTTTGCTCCTTTGTTGGAAGATTTATTTTGCCTTCTCTACAAACTACCAATGTACATTTTATATTTTATCTGGGACACATAGCTCCCAACATGTTATGAATAATGAAAATCAGCCCATGAAGTTTAATTAAGAAACTATGGAACAGATCTTTGTTGTTGTTCAGTCTCTAAGGCATGTCCAACTCCTTGCAACCCCATGGACTGCAGCACGCAGGCTTCCCTCTCTTTCCCCATCTCCTGGAGTTTGCCCAAACTCATGTCTGTTGAGTCAGTGATGCCATCCAACCATCTTGTCCTCTGTTGTTCCCTTCTCCTCCTTCCTTTAATCTTTCCAAGCATCGGGGTCTTTTCTAATGAGTCAGCTCTTCTCATCAGGTGGCCAGAGTATCGAAGCTTCAGCATCAGCATCAGTCCTTCCAGTGAATACTGAGGACTGATTTCCTTTAGGATTGACTGGTATGATCTCCTTGCAGTCCAAGAGACTCTCAAGAATCTTCTCCAACACAATTCAAAAGCATCAATTCCTCAGTGCTCAGCCTTCTTTATGGTCCAACTCTCACATCCATACACGACTACCGGAAAAACCCTAGTTTTGACTCTACGGACCTTTGTCGGTGAAGTAATGTCTTTGCTTTTTAATATGCTGTCTAGGTTTTTCATAAGTTTTCTTCCAAGGAGCAAGCTTCTTTTCATTTCATGGCCACAGTCACCATCTGCAGTGATTTTGGAAGATCATGTTGGATGGGAGATATTATGGGCCATCTTGATCATCTTTGGAATATCCCAGCTGCTATGCATTGGCTTATAAAAACAAGGGTTTACTTCTTACTCCAACGAAGTCTGCTGTGGATCCAGGCAGTTCTCCAGAGCAGATGTCTTCCTGTTGACTTAGCCTTCCAACCTGCTGCTTCAATTCTTGCAGCCTCTTCATATCAGCTCATGATTTCACTGCTGCAAGGTGCATGAAGCATCACACACCAGCTCTTAGATACAACCATACAACCGCCTGGAAGGGACAGAAGTCACTTCTACTCTCATTTCATGGCCCTCATGACCATGCCTAAATTCAGGGGAGCAAGCAAGTGGGGCCTTCCTGTGTGCCCAGAAAGAAAAGAGAGCTAAAAATATTGTAAGTGACAGAAGTGTTTATTACAGCCTCAAAGATGTTGCCTGACTGGTGAAACCTTGTGATTCTATTCTGTGCAGGTTTTTGTTACATCATTTCATTCATCCCTTCATCCATCTAACAAATATGTTTTAGATACCTACTACGCACAATACATCAGTAGCTAGTTCCTGGAGGGAAGTCAACTGCCCCCCCGAAAGCATGTAATTTTACTTCAGCAAACCAACAGAAATATCCGTTGCTTTGTCATTGACTCCTATGGAGGTAAAGGGATGTCTCTTTCAGATCCTACACTATCCTTTCCTCTCAAAGGCATATGAAAATAAAACTTCTTTCTCCTTACCGCCCACACTGGTGATTTGATCATTTTCATACTATTGTAGTCAGAGCCCTTTTCAATATTCATCCTGTATTTCCCCCTTTGCAGGCTTTAATTTCATAACGCACTACTGAGGGTGTAACTGTATTTCCAGAAAATGCAGATGGTGACTATTAATCAGACCCTGCCATGGCAATAAACTGTATGATAAATGGCTTAAATCCAGTTTGGAGTTATCACACATCATTAGTCAGACAGCATGATTCCATTTGTTGTTGTTTTAAAGGAGATTTACATTTCAGGGCTATAAACAGTGGATAAGTCTGGCCAGAAGTCCCCTGCATTCCAAACGCAGAGATCATAAGCTACGTTTCAACAATGAAAAGAACAAAAAACAGCAGGAGCTCTGTTTGGGGCCAGCTTGTCCTCAGTTAGAAAGTGTGTGTTTTTAATGGAAAACTCTAGAATAGTCCTCCCACTCTGGTAAGAAAAACTGAAGAGGAAGAAATGAGCTCTGTGATAGACTGAAACAAGAATATTGTGTTTTTGCCTCAATGACTGTCTTCCTGAGTGACTTTGGGTTGGTGGGAAATACTCTGAAACTTGGTTGATCCATATAGCAAAGCATACTGTGAAATTTCACACTGAAATTTTCTAATTTTTTGAGAACTTAGGAAAGGTCTTATTTAAAAGCAAATAATATGAATTACAAACAATGAAAATGATTAGAGATGCAGGTTAAAAATACTTTCAAGATCTGTTTATATAAATGTGTGTGCTTAGTCGCTCAGTCGTGTCCAACTCTTCACAACCCGTTGGACTGTAGCCCACCAAGCTCCTCTATCCATGGGGATTCTCCAGGTAAAAATACTGGAGTGGGTTGCTACACCCTCCTCCAGGGGACCTTCCCAACACAGGGATCAAACCTGGGTCTTCCACATTGAGGGCAGACTGTTTACCATCTGAGCCACCAGGGAAGCCCATATAAATGTGTAGATGGTAAAATTAAAATTATGATTGCTAAAAGTCTTCAGCAGAGATACCTAACTTTTGAAGTGCACCCACAATTCATCCTTGGTAGAAATTGTGTGAGAAACTTAGTTGTCTGCTAGTATTTTACATGTGAGCTGGGTGAAAGCTGGTTATTTACAGGGTTACTAATTAATTAACATAGGTTTTAATTTGCTAAAACTACATGGCTTCCTTAGGTCTTCCAAACTAGGTCAACCATTTAGCTCCCAGATTTAACATATAATATTCGATTAAACCAAAAGGAATAAACAGAGATATTATCAAAACCACAAACAAAACTGACAATGGGTATTCGGATGATGACTTTACCTTTTAATGAAACCTCAGGTCTTTTAAGATCAGTCAAATGTAAACTGAGCTCGATGAAGATGATTATACTAAAAGGAAATTACCAAGCAGCTCAACATTTTGAATTCTAAGAATTTTAGTTACATTGGATAAAGATTGGCGGATAAAGATTGCCAATTTCACTTATTTAGTGCATTGGAGTCTGAAACACTGTTTTACAACCCAAAGCTATACTTTTAAAGGTCACCTTCCTGCACTCTTCTAAAACGTGTGAAGGCTTACTAGTTCTCAAAAAATTAAAGAAACTCTGTATGTATGTATTTATTTGATGTATATGTCTTACATCTTTAAAACTCTACATGTATGCATACTTTTAAAAATTCCCAAACATAGACACTACCTATAATTTACTTATTTTCCCTACTTAAGTGCAAGTAATGGGTATTTTAAAATCTGAAGCTTGGATCTCTTTTGTTGGCAATATCAAAGTCCTGTAAAATGTTAATTTAAAAAATTGTCTCTTTTAAAATCAAGGTTTGGCTTCTAGGATTTCTCCCTTCTCTGAAAGGAAAGAAACTAGTATTTACTGGGCATATACTATGTACCCTGTGCTCACAGCAACCCCATAAGGTAAATGTAGATATTCTTCTCTTACTAGTGAAAAACCCAGACCTCCTAAAAATTAAAGCTTGTTCAGGGAATTCCCTGGTTGGTCCATTGGTTAGGACTGGTACTTTCACTGCGATGGCCAGGGTTCAATCCCTGGTCAGGGTGGATCCTGCAAGCCTCGAAGTAAAAAAAAAAAAAAAAAAGCTTATTAGTGTTCCTGTAAACCTAGATAGGATTCCACGCCAAATCTATCCAGCATCAAAGCCCACTCTCTACCTCCTTACTCCTCCTTGGCTCACATGGGAATTTGCAGTAAGCAGTGACTACTCATACCCAAAATGTTGTCTTTTTTTTTTTTCTTTAGAGGGGCTCCCTTTATTAGCATCACAAAAAGTATCACTAATTCTCAAAAGGCCCATGCTCTGGAAGTTCAGCTTAAATGGGATAGGTGGAATATCGTTAGTATTAATTTGTAGAAAGTAGTAGTGCATACATGCTCAGTCACTCAGTCTTGTCTGACTCTGTGACCCCTTGGACTGTAGCCTGCTAGGTTCCTCTGTCTATGGAGTTTTCCAGGCAAAAATGCTAGAGTGGATTGCCATGTCCTCCTCCAAGGATCTTCCCAAGCCAGAGATCGAACCCATGTCCCCTGTGGCTCCGGGATCGGCAGGCAGATTCTTTACCACTGGACCACTTGGGAAGCCCCAGAGGGTAGGTGATCCATGTCTAAAGATTGATTCCACAGAGTGAATTGGAGATTGAAATAATTTTCCAGATAACTTAAGGTCAAAGTAACTGTATTAAGGAAACAGCAATTTGAAATATTTCAAAAAGTGGGTTGTAAAATTGTCCACCTTATGTTCATCCTATATATTTGGAAAATTTTAGCTAAATTCTCCAAATATATAAAGAATATTTAGAGAATGAACACCTTTCCAAGTTCATTCCTTTAAAGATGAAAGAATTAAACCTGTGATGAATTCTCTATTGTTTCCCTATCTGCATTATAAACATAGATATATTTAACATACTTTCATAAAGTTTTAAACATCAGTTTTCTTCCAGTTCTACCACAGTAAATGTATTGACATATGCCACCAATGAAAATCTTTTTATCCAATTTGTTCCAAAAGAAGCACTGTTTATATCTGAGAAGTCATTTTTTTTTACCACATTTTATTGTCATTTTTTTTGAGCATTAAAATATATTTGTCTAAGTACAAACCAAGATTTCTTTTCACAAAGTCAGTAGTGCTTTGAATTTTGTCTATATTTTGATTCTTTTACAATTATGGTTGTTCTAAGTTTGCCTCTTCTGGTTTGGAACTTGTCTTTTATTTTGGCTCTGATTTTTACAAAAGCATTTTTCTCAACAAACCCTGAGTACACATGTCAGACAATCATAGCTTTTAGCTACCATCGAATGCCATTACCATTCAGCCTTGGTTAAACTCTGCCTCCCAAGACATACATTCTGATTGTCAACATCTACTCTGAGTGAAAAATGGTTGCACTATCTCTGCATTTCATTTCATCACAGGAAAGAAATCTGCTTTTTAAAGCCATGGCTTAATAATTTCAGAAATGGGAAAGACAGCAGATTCATGTGAAGCTGAGGAAGCATTTCATCTTCCAGAAATGAGGGCAGAAATGAAGCAACACTGCTCCTTAGGCACAGCCAGAAGCAGTGCAACTAAGTGTGAGCAGTAAGTCTCAGAGAGCTGAGCAAAACAGCAACTGGCAGCAGAAATGTGGGTCTCGTGGGAGCAGGTCCAATCACAAACCCTTCTGGTCATTTTCCCAGCTGTGGCTGCCCCCCTCCATTACTGTATTAAATCTTTACCATACTTTCTACCTGGTTGATGTAAGAAACTAGGGACAAATGCAGGAGGTGGGAGGTGGGAGTGGTGACTTGATTGGAGATCCTTTTCTGTTCATAAGCCAGTTGGATAACTCCCCTTCCCTCTTCTTCTCCAACTCTTTTCCAAAAGAGCAAAAGAAATCTTGCTTCAGAAACGTCTAGTGCAGAATCTGGATCTGCCTTTTTTAAACCTACCTTGATTTCCCTGGTTAATCTAATAGTTGCTCTGGCCGGAGCACTGCTCTCAGACAAGCACTGGGATTGCCCTTCCTTGCTCTCAACCTTTATATTTTGAGACCTCCATCCTTCCCTACAGAGACAGGAATTAAATTTCCACCTTTCTAAACTACTGACAGCATGTGTGATGCCCCACCCTGGAAATATGTACTTGACTTTATGGTCTCAGGAGGTGTTATAATCCCCAACTCATGGGGACGACATCGAGGTGTTTCCTAAACCTCAATTAGGAAATAAGGTTGCCACTCACATTCTGATTACAACAGTGTTTAAGAAAGGGCTGTGTTAAAGTGTGTGTCTTCTTGGGAATGCAAAGGCCTTTGTGGGAGGAACTTAATTTCCAGTGTAGTAAAACAGTGTGCGCACGGCAAGGGGATGTATGTTATGAAGAAAGTAACTATACTCAAAAACACAGTTACAAACCTGTATTGCAAATGATTTCTTTGCATGTCTGTTTCCCACTACACTACAAACCACTACACTACAGGTTTCTTAAAGGCCAGCATCACACTTACTATATCTGTATATGTGATAAGATGTACTGTTGTTGTTCAGTTGCTCATTCGTGTCCAACTCTTTGCAACCCTATGGACTGCAGCATGCCAGGCTTCCCTGTCATTCACTATCTCCCAGAGTTTGCTCAGACTCATGTCCATTGAGTCGATGATGCCATCAAACCATCTCATTCTCTGTCACCTCCTTCTCCTCCTGCCCTCAATCTTTCCCAGTACCAAGGTCTTTTCCAATGAGTCAGCTCTTCACATCATGTAGCCAAAGTATTGGAGCTTCAGCTTCAGCATCAGTCTTTCTAATGAATGTTCAGGGTTGATTTCTTTTAGGATTGATTGGTTTGATCTCCTTGCTGTCCAAAGATCTCTCCAGAGTTTTCTTCAGCACTGCAATTCAAAAGCATTAATTTTTGGCACTCAGCCTTCTTTATGGTCCAACTCTCACATCCATACATACATGACTACTAGAGAAACCTCAGCTTTGACTCTACAGACCTTTGTTGGCAAAGTGATGTCTCTGCTTTTTAATACACTGTCTAGGTTTGTCATAGCTTTTCTTCTAAGAAGCAAGCATCTTTTAATTTCATGGCTGCAGTCACCTTCTGCCATGATTTTTGGAGCCCAAGATAATAAAGCTTGTCACCATTTCCATTTTTTCCCCATCTATTTGCTGTGAAGTGATGGGACCGGATGCCATGATCTTCATTTTTTGAATGTTGAGTTTTAAGCCAGCTTTTTCACTCTCCTCTTTCACCTTCATCAAGAGGCTCTTTATTTTGTCTTTGCTTTCTGGCCATTAGGGTGATGTCATCTGCGTATCTTAGGTTATTGATATTTCTCTCAGCAATCCTGATTCTAGCTTGTGATATCACATCTATACATGTAATAAAATGTATTATATCTTCTTGTATTCCCCAACCAGCAGGTCATATCAGTTCACTAATTAGTTTGTTGATAGAACCAGACTCTGGCAGTGACTTGGTGAGTCTAGCTTTGTAAGAATTCCATAATCTTAGATTTGAAGATCATGATGAAGGGTTTGTGGAGGTTCTCTGTTAACTTGTTCGTACTACCAATGACTAAAGGAAATTTTATGAAGTCTATTATGAACAGCCATTCTTGAAGCAATTACTAACACCTAACTAATTGGGAGGAAAATCTTTCTCCACTCAACAGCCTTCAAAAACCACCTGCATTGGCTATATTTTGAAAAACATTTCAGGATGGAATCCAGCCTTTCTAACTCTCACTGAGCTTGCTAGTTTCTACATGATTTCTCCTTGGGGCTCCTCTTTCTGATAATTATCACTATAAGATGTTTGGTCAACATGTGTAGTACTTAGGACTAATTAAAGTTGGGGAAAGTGAATGATGAAGTAACCATCCCAGGGCAACTACTGTGTCCTTCTCCATTCTAGTTTTTCTATTTCACTGTGAGCATTTTCCCCAACCAGCAAAAGTGCCAATCTGATTCCAAAGTGATTTAGAACTCCCCCATAGCCTTAGCTATTCAATATAAAACTTACAGTATCTGGGATCTCTAGATGCATTACTGATTAACCTCAGTAGACATGGAATATAACCAACTTGGCTTTCAAAATTGACATAGCTTTAAGAATGGAAAGACCTTTATGGGAGAAACTTAATCTCCAATATATTAAAATAGTGTGCACATTGCAGAGATGTATATTGTGAATAAAATAGTTATGCTCAAAAACATTGTGAAGACCATGAAGTCAGTCCTCGTTTATGCCTTTTCTCTTTCATTCATGAATTACAAGTGAATAAATCTTAAACTAATAAGGTAGAGATGGAAGAAAGCTCAGACTTATCATGCCAGTGTGGCCCAGGAATCCAACAACACATTAAAAGGATCATCCACCATGATCAAATAGAATTGATCACTGGGATGCAGTAATGGTTCAATATATGTAAATTATTTAATGTGATACATCACAGTAACAGAATAAAGGATGAAAATCATGATTGTCTCAATAAATGTCATAAAAGCATCTGACAAAATTTAACTCTCTTCATGATAAATACCCTCAACAAACAAGAAAATGAGGAAAGTACATCAGCATAAAACAATCCATGTATGAAAAGTCCATAGCTAACATTATAGTCAGAGGTGAAAAACTGAAAGCTTTTCTTTTAAGATCAGGAGAGAAGGCAGGAATGCCCATTTCTCACCACTTCTATTCAACCTAATATTGGAGATTCTAGGTGGAGCAGTTAGGCAAGAAAAACAACAAACTACCTAAAAAGGACATCAGGGAAACAGTCCCATTCCCACTAGCACTAAAAAGAATAAAATACTTAGAAATAAACTTAAGCAAGAAGGTGAAAGACTTGTATACAGAAAACTACAAAACACTGATGAAATAAATTAAAGAACCCACAAACAAATGGAAAGATAGCCCATGTTTATGGTGGGCTGGAAGATTTAATATTGTTAGTGTCCATATTACCCAAATCAATGCAATCCCTATCAAAACCCCAGTAGCATTTTTTAGAAAAATAGAAAAAAAAAAGTTATGTGATTCACATGGAACCACAAAAAGACCATGAATATCCAGATAAATCTTAAGAAAGAAGAAAAAATCTGAAGGCACCACACTTGTTGACTTCAAATTATATTACAAAACTACAGTGATCAAACATAAAGATAGGCATATACCAGTGAAACTGAATAGAAAGCCCAGAAATAAATTCACACATATGTGGTCAGCTGGTCTTTAACAAGGCTTCCAAGAATACACAATGGGGAAAGGATATTCTCTTCAACAAATATAGTTCTGGGGTATCTGGATATTCAAATGCCAAAGAATGAAATTGAGCCCTTATCTTACAGCATACACAAAAATCAATTTAAAATGGATTAAAAACTTTAAGACCTGAAACTGTAAAACTCCTAGAAGAACATATAGAGGGACAGCTTTATGACATTGGTCTTTTCAATAATTTCATGAATGTGACACCAGAAGCACAGACACCAAAAATAAAATAAATAAATGATACTGTATATCAAACTAAATGCTTCTGCATAGCAAAGGAAACAGCACAATGAAAAAGGAGCCTATGGATTGGAGGGAAATACTCTCATATCTGATAAGGAATTAATATCTAAAATTTGTAAGTAACTCCTACAATTCAGTAGCAAAAAACAAGACAAACAACAAAAAACTAATAATTAAAAATGGGCTAATGATTTGAGTAGACACGCTGTGGGAGATGTGGTTTCAATCCCTGGGTTAGGAAGATCCTCTGGAGGAGGATATCACAACCCACTCCAGTATTCTTGCCTGGAAAATCCCCATGGACAGAGAGGAGCCTGGTGGGCTACAGTCTATAGGGTCACAAAGAATCGGACACAACTGAGCGACTAAGCCCATACACACACACATGCTGTGGTGATACTACGGGCTGTTTCTTGTATTTTCTATACTGTTTTGGAAAGTAGAAGTTTCTAAGCAGAGAAATTAATTTTGTTTGACATATTAAGCTTTTACTTATTGCTTTATTCAGTCAGGAAATATTTGTTGTGAGCCTGCCATAAGCCAGGCACTCAGCAAAATTTTGGAGACACAAAAGTGAAGTGAGACCTCTGTCTCTCAAACGTTCATAATTGTCAAGGCAAACGTTTTGAGTTGCAATAATGCAGTAATAATGGTATATACAAAGTAGAGTAGATGCATAGATGAAGTGATGGAAATACTCAAGCAGAGTTAAGAAAACCCTCTATTATATGGTGTACCACAAAAAGGCACTTACGGGGTGCATTTGTTAGGAACAGGCAACCACCAAAGATGTGTCCAACCCTGAGGTTCTAAGAGCTTTGTAAAGTGGGAACTTCTTCTCTGAATCAGAAAGGAAGGCAGCTATTTAGTGTGCAGGTGACATAAATTACGTATTGTCCACTTTTTCTTGGCATGAATCTATCAGAGGGGCAGACACGGAAGAGTAATATTCCTAGTCTTTGCTTTTTTCATTGTAATCCTCCAGGCAACTGGATGCTCCAGCAATAGATGTCAGAGAGAAAAAAAAAGAAACAACCAGATAGGTATTTTGTTCCAGTCAGAGTCTGTGCTCTGATATCAGCTTAATGTTTACGAAATCAATTTTCTCTACCTGCTGGATCATGTTAATGTGAGAACTAGCTCTTCATAACCTATCCTATTTGTTCCTGGGCGGTTTTATAGGGCTGATATTTTATCAGAAATACAAAGAGATTGAGTGCTGTTCTCCTAATATATTCATTACTTGCTTCATCATGCTGGTAAATAATATGCATATGGTAATTTGAGAAACACGGTGTTCCCATTGCTCATTTTTATTCTCAGAAATTTCTCTGTCTTTTGCAAATACTCAAAAAAAATCAAAGGCAAGATTATTTCAAAATTGAATTTCACATTCCTCCTCTTCTCACTTTCTGGTGCCCACACAACATGTAGAGTACATTCTTTTCTGTTTTGACCAGTGGGTTTAGACTATGCAACCTCTTCTGCTAATAGTCTTACTGTAGAATGTTTCGGGGAGAAGGCGATGGCACCCCACTCCAGTACTCTTGCCAGGAAAATCCCATGGACGGAGGAGCCTGGTAGGCTGCAGTCCATGGGGTTGCGAAGAGTCGGACATGACTGAGTGACTTCACTTTCACTTTTTACTTTCATGCATTGGAGAAGGTAATGGCAACCCACTCCAGTGTTCTTGCCTAGAGAATCCCAGGGACAGGGGAGCCTGGTGGGCTGCCGTCTATGGGGTCACACAGAGTCGGACACGACTGAAGTGACTTAGCAGCAGCAGCAGCAGCAGAGCGACCAACACACATGTTAAGTGTCCACTGTGTGCCTGACACTATACTAGGTCTTAAACAAAGAACAATAAAAAAGATGGAAGCATCTGATTCAGGGGCTGTTTTTATCTTTTTTCAAGCTTTTCCAAAACTGTGTCATCAAGACAAAAGCGAACGTGAAATAGATGCCTTAAATAGAAGTGGATTAATAATGAATGAGCTAACTCAAAAGCTCTCCAGAACACATGTTTCAATCAACAGCCTTGAGTAAACTGATAAGCTGGAATCAGATCATCATTGGGCCCACAGATTTGGGGAAGAAAGCCCCATTTATAAACCTGGAATATTGAAAGTAGATACATAGATCAGTTTACTTGGAGAGAAGTGAATAATAAGGGTGTTTTACTGAGAGTAGCACTTAATTTATGTGTATTTAAACTGTCAAAATGTTTTAGTTCTTTATGGTCACTAATTCTCTTATTTATTTACTTAACAAATATTGATTTGCTATTGTGGATAAATTAGTTGTTCTAAGCACTAGGAATAAAGGGCCCTGTGGGCTTCCTGGTGGCTCGGACAGTAAAGAATATGCCTGCAGTACAGAAGACCCAGGTTTGATCCCTCGGTCAGGAAGATCCTCTGGAGAAGGGAATGGCAACCCACTCCAGTATTCTTACCTAGAGAATTCCATGGACGGAGGAGCCTGGAGGGGCTATAGTCCATGGAGTCACAAAGAGTCATACACAACTAACACTTTGTCTTTCACTCACTTTCATCCTCAAGTTTGTATTGGATGAAAAAAAAATGAAAAAAAAAAATAGACTAAAAAATATGCCAGATATTAGAAACTTACAGCATGTGCTATGAAGAAAACAAATGGTATGTTAATGTGAGTGTGTTTACAAGGGTGAAAGTGAAAGTGAAGTCGCTCAGTTGTGTCCGACTCTTTGCTACCCCATGGACTGTAGCCTACCAGGTTTCTCCATCCATGGGATTTTCCAGGCAAGAGTACTGGAGTGGGTTACCATTTCCTTCTCCAGGGGATTCTTCCCAACCCAGGAATCGAACCCAGGTCTCTTACATTGCAGGCAGACACTTTACCCTCTGAACCACCAGGGAAGCCCATAGAAAGGTACTTTACATAAAGTGTTTAAGCCAATCATGTAAACGGAAGGAAAAGAATTTCAAGCAGAAAACAGAATATTTACCTGCTGTTTACAAAAAAGACGCTGTCTGGACAAAAGCAGTATACAATTATCTAAATTAAGGATTGGCAAATCTCACCTGTCATCTGTTTCTTTTCTTGTTTTCGTAAATAAGGTGTTTTGAGAACACGGTCGTGCCTACTCTTTTATGTATTGTCTATGGTCCTTTTCATACAACAGAGGAGCTTTATCATTGCAGAAAAGACCCCATGGCCCACAAAGCCAAAAATATTTATCTGCCTCTTTAGAGAAGAAGTTTGCCAACCCCTGATCTTATACACCAGTTTGAATAATCATTATATTTGTGATCTTTTAAAAATTCTATTGTCTTTAACTCTATGAGATCAAACCAACAGTTTCCAGAAACCCTGTTAAAATGCACCTAGTGAGGACAGTTGACATTTATTGAGTGAAACTACATCCCAGGCATTGTTTTAAGCTCTCTGTGTGAATTGCATTACACTTAATGCTCACTACAGCCCTACATGGTGGGTATGATTATCACTCCAGGTTATAGGAAAGGCAACTGAGACACAGAGAAATTAAGTGACTCACTTGATATCACACAGCAGTTAATCAGTGGCATCAAGATTCAAAACCAGACAGCCTGGGTCATAAACCCTGTCCTAACCCACCTTTGTGACTTCACATCCTACAGCTGCACCACCATAACAAACCCCATGGCTTAAAACTGTCTATCCCTAATTTGCACAAGTAAGCCAACATCTTGCTCCAAAGAATTTAGAACTTGCTTTAGAGCCAAATTTTACAGCTGTTCCTTGCTTAGCATTCAGAATGTA
Organism: Bos indicus; assembly: GCF_029378745.1. Lineage (NCBI taxonomy): Eukaryota > Metazoa > Chordata > Mammalia > Artiodactyla > Bovidae > Bos > Bos indicus. The sequence goes on from NC_091779.1 coordinate 38,949,061, forward strand.
AAGAAGGTTTCTAAGTGATTTCCTTTCAAGCTTCACTGAGAAGCATTGAGTAAATAATTCTTTTAGGAATGCCTATACTGGAAATCCAGACTATTTCTCTAATTACTCAATTATGCTCTTGACTCAATGTAACAGGTAATTCTGCAATTTTCTCTCTCGATTTGGCTGTAAGAGGCACCATTAGATCTATTGTCACTTTCCTTTGCTCCCCATCTCCTAGGAATCCAATGTAACGTAAGTATCTGCTCCCTGGATTTCTGGGGACTTCCACTAAATTCCTAGACATCCTTTGTACAGCCATGTGTGAACTCATCTGGAAAGCTATATCAGAAAGCCCAAATTTTGTGATGTTCAGTTCAACCTAGGCTAGCAGCCATACCCCTGAATCTCTATGTGCTAATCTCCATGAAAGATGTCTGTGTCTCTGTATGATTTTGTTGACAGCCTACTTACTTCTGAAGAGATTCCCCATAAGTTGGTATAAGCTTCCAAAATTTGCTTAAACTGAAACACATATGCACCCAATGAAAACACTAAACTTTAGCGACTTGATAGGGGCTTCCCTTGTAGCTCAGTTGGAGAAGGAAATGGCAACCCACTCCAGTATCCTTGCCTGGAAAATCTCATGGACAGAGGAGCCTGGTGGGCTGCAGTCCATGGGGTCGCAAAGGGTCGGGCATGACTAAGCGACTAACACTTAGTTACTTACTTACTTACTTAGCAAATTGACATTTTCTCCAAGTCCGAGTCTGGGCTGTGAGTTACTGAGTAACACATAGTGCTGAACAGTACCTTGTCACATAGATGCCATGATTTTCATCCTTATGGAATGGTGGAGATAGGTCCAGTAAAGATAAAATCAATAGACAACGTAGTGAGTGTTGTGGTAGACAAAGTACAGGGTGATAGTGCAGTTCAAAGTCAGGGTACCCAACAAGGAGTTGAGGGCAGAAGGCATGGTCAAGGAAGGCTCCCTAAAAGATAAAATTTAGAAGGTAAAATTTGTCAGAATTGAATGTAGAAGGGAGAGTACTGGAAATTAAGGAGTCATGAGTGACATCTGGTTTTATCACCAGCATTTTGTTGAATTATTAGCCTTCTCTCAGTATGTATTTCTACACGCTTCCAAAATCAATAGTCATCCCTTTAGATTCACACACCCTATGCAGTGTTTCATTGATGCTATTGTGTTTCAATATGTCAAAAGAATCAATCCAGTCTCACTTTGCTAATAAACAACTGTGGGGTTTTGGACAAAATCCAAGCTGAACTTTGCTTGGCCCAGGTCTTTTCACCTTCATAAAGATACTGATTTTATTTTTATGGGCTCCAAAATCACTGCAGATGGTGACTGCAGCCGTGAAATTAAAAGACGCTTACTCCTTGGAAGGAAAAGTTATGACCAACCTAGATAGCATATTCAAAAGCAGAGACATTACTTTGCCAACAAAGGTCCATCTAGTCAAGGCTATGGTTTTTCCAGTGGTCGTGTATGGATGTGAGAGTTGGACTATAAAGAAAGCTGAGCACCAAAGAATTGATGCTTTTGAACTATGGTGCTGGAGAAGACTCTTGAGAGTTCCTTGGACTGCAAGGAGATACAACCAGCCCATCTTAAAGGAGATTAGTCCTGGGTGTTCATTGGAAGGACTGATGTTGAAGCTGAAACTCCAATACTTTGGCCACGTGACGCAAGGAGCTGACTCATTTGAAAAGACCCTGATGCTGGGAAAGATTGAGGGCAGGAGGAGAAGGGGATGACAGAGGATGAGATGGTTGGATGGCATCACTGACTCAAGGGACATGAGTTTAAGCAAGCTCCGAGAGTTGGTGTTGGACAGGGAAGCCTGGTGTGCTACAATTCATGGGGTTGCAAAGAATCGGACATGACTGAGCAACTGAATTGAACCGAGTGGCTAGAACTCTCCTTTAAATAAAAATTAACAAGACCTCATAGCAGTGAACTCAGAAAAGCATCACTGGCTTCTTACGGGACATAGCAACTTTCCCACTGGAAGGGGCAGAGATGCTGACCTAGAACAGGACATATGCTGGGTCCACATCAGTCCAGGGGGACAAATCCTGTCCATTTCAAGTATTTTCACTGATCAAAAGTACAATCAGACTTTATATGGGTGCAGGAAAGAAGTATGAACTGGTCACAGAAAAGGTGTTTAAATGAGCACACCAGATCATGTGGATACAAGCCACCTGGATTATTTTCTCTGGGCTTCTGTGACAAAGTGTCACAACCAGCTGGCTTAAAAGAATAGAAATGTGTTTTCTCACAAGTTACGGAGGCTGTAAGTTGGGGACAAAGATTTCCTTGGAGCCTTGCTCCCTCTGAGACTCTGGGGAGATGCTTACCTTGTTTCTTCCTGACTTCCAGTGGTGACCGGCAGGCCATGGTGTCCTTAGCTTATAGCTGCATCCCTTCTGTCTCTGCCTCAGTCATCATAGGTCATTTTCCTTGTATGTCTCTGCTTCTTGCCCATGTGAGAAGTAATTAATCACATCACCCATGACCCAGTTTTCAAATCAGTTCACATTTTGAGGTATTGGGGGACTTCAATATCTCTTTCAAGGGGACATGATTCAACCCAGTACACTATCCAAACAAATGACATTGTGAGAAGGTTCCATTTGCATCTAATGTTGTGACTGGGCTTCCCAGGTGGCCCTAGAGGTAAAGAACCCACCTGCCAATGCAGGAGACGTAAGAGATTCAGGTTTGATCCCTGGGTCGGAAAGATCCCCTGGAAGAGGGCATGGCAACTCACTCCAGTGTTCTTGCCTGGAGAACCCCATGGACAGAGGGGCCTGGTGGGCTATTGTCCAAGGGGTGACAAAGAGTTAGACACGACTGAAGCAACTTAGCATGCACACACGCATGTGTGACCAGGCTCCTGACTTTACATGATATTAGAGCTAAAAATCCACTTCTGTCTGAAAAGTGATGTTTGGCAAGAAAGGTTGAGAGAACAGCCCAGACTCCATGGCCAGTGCTTGCCCCTTCAGGAGCATGTGTCCCCTCCTGTATGACATGCTCTCAAGTGCTGGGATGTCAACAAGGCAATGATCAAAGGGTAGACTGGAGCTTGCAGTGGCAGGGTCGCTCAGAATTCATGACTCACCTCCTGTAGCTTGCCCTTGCCGCCCTCGCACTTATCCTCTCAGTTCTTCCCCCTCCGCCTTGCTCATCCTCCCTGCTTTGCTGGGAAACAAAAGCTGATTTGAATCTAGCCATTTTGATTTGGTGGCAAGTGAACTGTAAACCAGATTAAGCCAAAAGAAGCAAATCCAATGACTGTCGCAAGCAAGTTGTCCAATTATTGCTTTTTTTGCAGTGAGGGTAAAAGGCAGTTAAGGGCCTTATATATCATAAGGCAAATACTAATTTGCCTGAATCAGCTTGCCAAAGGGTAATCAGCAAACGGGTTGGTGCTCATCAGAGCTGCACAGACTGGTCTCTGAGGAGGTCAGAGCCAGGAATAAACCCTACCAGAAACTCCTGGTGAATCTAGCAAGTTCCCTGCCTTCTGCATGCTGAAGCAAAGGTCCAACCTTCACCTGACTTGTAGCCTGCCTAGGGTAAGTCACTGGACTTCTTGGCAGATTTCTGGTGCCACAGGCTCTCTTCTCTCTCTCCCTGGGTGAGGATCAGTTTCTCTGGGAGCGATGGGAAAGTGAAAATGTGTTTGCAGAATCTGTCCCTCACTCTCACCCTACTGCTTGTACCTGCCTCTGAGGTAGGTCAAGGAGGTAAACCATATCTGTTACTGACAGAGGACAGAAGGTGAGGGAACAGGAAGAAAAGCAAAGGGAAATATGTTCCAAAGGGGAAAAAAATTAGCAGTGGATAAAATGACAAAGACATCATTTTATGATGTAATAATCTCTGAATGATAAAGGGAGTGGATTTGGCCCAAATACTGGAATATTTCCAGATTTCAGGGCCTCCTCCTGTCTTGAGCCCCAGCTCCACATTTGGCATGGTTAATCCCTTGACCTTTGTGGAAATCCTCCCTGACGTCACTGGACTAGAGGCCTGGAATGGAAAGGAAGGGCTTTGTCAGAGCTGCATGAATCCACATGGCTCATCTCCTGACAGGAAAGCTCAGTGGAGAACAGGACTCTCACTATTTAGAAACTGGACTAGGATTCCTATCCAGAGGATACAATTTGCCATTGCCTTTGTGGTTTGTATGGTGCATGCATTAGTAGTTTTGCTCATGTCCGATTCTTTGCAGTCCAATGGACTGTAGCCCACCAGGCTCCTCTGTCCATGGGGATTCTCCAGGCAAGAGTACTGGAGTGAGTTGCCATGCCCTCCTCCAGGGGATCTTCCTGACCCAGGGTATGAACGTGCACCTCTTAACATCTGCATTGGCAGGCAAGTTCTTTACCACTACCACCACCTGGGAAGCCAGTTTGTATGGCCAGTAGAGCAAACCAAGAACACTAAGGAAAGAACTTTTTCTCTTGATGCCTAAGTGCCAATCACAATTGTTTGGAGTTCTCTTAATTGGCATCCCAGGTCTCATCTAACTATTGTTGTAACACACATGTATTGACATAAAAGCTGCTTACATTTTCACCACCAACATCCCAAAAGATGCTGCTGCTGCTGCTGCTGCTAAGTCACTTCAGTCGTGTCCGACCCTCAGCAACCCCATGGACTCCAGCCTTCCCGGCTCCTCCATCCATGGGATTTTCCAGGCAAGAGTACTGGAGTGCGGTGCCATTGCCTTCTCCCCAAAAAGATGAGGCACCATCTATTTTTTCCCCTACCAGTTTCTGTCTATTAGGGCTTTGTATTCATTAACAATTGGCTCTGTTCCCTTTGCAGTCTGGAGGCCCTGTTCCAGGTCACCTGTGATTTGGAACACTGGGTCCTTGGCAGTGAAGTTAAGAAAAAGAAAGAGAACATGGGGAAGGAACCAAAGGTAGAACCAGATTTGAAGGTTTAGCCTGAAAGTTATATTTAGAGAGCCAGTTATATCTAGAACTCCAACTTCCTAGCCATCAGATACTTGACAGACAAGTTGAAAGTAAGGACAAGATTAATTATCAAGGCTCTTGGTGGGGAGTGGGGAGAGGAGGAAGGGGATAAATGCTTTCATGTTCGTCACTGTTTACTCAAAAAGAGTGTCACTAATAATGAAGGTTGATGAACGTGAAAGGATAGCTATTAGTTTTGCAAGTAAGTAGGGGAAATTACACACTAACATTTCTTTTAAATATTTTTATTATATACCATATTTTATATACCATATATACCATATATTTACATACCATCAAGTTTATCCCTTTAAAGCCTACAACTTAGTGGTTTTCAGTATATTTACAGAGTCACGCAACCCTCACTACAACCTAGTTTTAAAACCAACCACAGAAGGAATGTAGTACACATTAGCAGTCATTCCCTTTTCCCTTTTTGCCCTACCCCTGCCCCTGGCAACCACTAATCTATTTTCAGTTGCTGTGGATTGGCTTTTTCTGGAGAGTTCATATAAATGGAATCATGCTATATGTGGCCTTTCGAGACTGGCTTCTCTCACTCATAATATTGATTTTGAGGTTTGTCCAAGTTGTAGAATATGACAAGTACTTCATTCCTTTTTGTTGTTGAATAAGATTCCATTGGAGATATACCACATTTTACTTGTCCACTTATCAGTTGATGGACAACACACTTGTGTTTTACTTAAAACAGCAAATTGCCACAGTTTCAACAATCTGAATTGAATAACTTTTTGCTGAAGGCAGAAGTTAATAAAACAGCTCCTGATCTTAATACGTTAGATTTAAGAGATAAGATTACTAAGGGATTTAAGATTTAGTTTTTATAGCAAAAAAAAAAAAAAAAAAAGATTTTTATTCAGGTTTGTGGCAAGTAGATGTTTGCAAGATAACCTAATGATATTAGCGTAATAAGGTCATGATATTTGTATTTGTGCTTTTCAGTTATCTCAGTAGAGTGGATCTGTATAGAGAAGTGTTCACTCATCCCTTCTAATGAAATAATGTTAGAATGCTTGAAATCTCTTTACTACATCCACGTGAAATACAGCACCTGCCTTTGTGTTCAGCCAACAAGTGCACAGCTGAGTTTGAGGCCAAGCTCCATAGCTGGTCTGCCAGGAATCTACTGGTTGTACTGTCCTATTGTACTAGTTTTTGTCTTTTCTCTGCTTCTGACTCAGGTGTGAATGAGGAAGCATGGGAAAGAGGAGCAAGAGGGAGCAAATAAGGTTCTACAGATCTGGAAGGTTGCCTGGGATTCATATTCAAGCAGTTCCTTCTCAAGGTGTCAAAACTCTTCTTACATGGGGAGTAGTGGCCAGACTGCAGGCTCTGGAATCTAGGCATGGCCATTTCATATCTTTGTGATGTTGGGCAGGTACTTAATCTGTCTTTCTTGTTCTCATCAGAAAAATGAAGATAATAATGGTTCTTAGTTCTCCAGATGCGTTGAGGATTCCCATGATTCCTGGCACATAGGAAACTGGTAACCATGAATATTGCTAGCATGTATTCACTACTTGCTATTTCCTAGACACTGTGCATGGAATCTTCACAGCAATCTAAAAAGGTAGTGAAAGGTATTCCCACTTGGCAGATGAAGAAATTGAGATTTAAGGAAGTGTAAATATATCCTCCTCAAGGTCAGTTGGTTTAAAAATGGCACGAGTCACTTTTATATACCTTTTGGTCTGATTCAGATTCTTTACATGTCCATTACAGCAGGGTGCTTATATGCAATGAATCGGGCTAGTCAGTATGCTGCCAACTGGAATATAGCTATAACAACATACACATTTGTGTTGATAAAAATGAATAATGAATGCAATTGGGCCACTTTGGAAAATAATGTGACCAAAACCCTGGGGAGAAAACAGCAGTAAAAGACTAAGACGAAGCTGTTAGAACAAACATGGGGCTTAAAGGACCTCAAAGTAAGACATGTCATCTGGTGAGATCTGCATCCTCTCAACTCAGGGGAACCAGACCCTGTGGTTTATGGGAATTAAAAGAACATTGCACGTGGTACTTGGGTTAAAGAAGGTAACTGACTCATTTCCATTAGCTAGGGAATTAGTGCCTGTGTTAATATTCCATTTGTCAACTTAATGGTTTAAGGTGTTTCCATTGCCATCACCAGCAGCACTTTTAAATTAGCCTTGAGAGCTAAAGAGTAAACAGAAGCACAGTTTATCATTCTGTCAAGTTCAACTACCTAAAAAAGGCAATATCTGATAGTCAAGCAAACAACTAGACTGCAAACCACAAGTGTCAGCATTGACACAGCATTGACGCATTTACAGCTCCATGAGGGTTATTAACTGTGTTGCCCCAGGAGTCCAGAAGAAGACAGTTCAAGGGTTAGAGACAAATGGTATTTAGATGGTCCCCAACTAGCTGGAAACCTAAAACAGACTTTCCTTCTAACATGCCCTTCTGAACAGCCTTCCTGATTACACAGTGTGAAATAAGAACAGTTTTGGATACTAATCCTAAATAATCCTAAATTTTGGATTCTAACTTTAGGAAATATTTATTCTCTCATATTTCTGTTTAAAAAGATGTTCTCAATTCAGATTACCACAACTATAGCAATCTGCTCTTTTAATTAAAAGAGTGTGTTCTTTCCCCACTTATAGTATTAGTGGCTTCAAATGCATAAAGAACCTTTTTGTAAACCAATTCAGGAGAGTTTAGACATCAGGACAAAGGTAACATTTTAAGAATGTTCTTATGTTGCAATCATTTGGGGATTATTTTCTAAACCAATTTCTTGAGAATTCTGTCTAAGGCCTTTTCATCATTGGAAGGTTTTTTTTTTTTTTAATTGTCCTTTTAATTAGGAGTGTAACCCTGGCTTGTAGATGCTACAAGCTTTTCTGGGAGGGTGAATTTACACATGTGGTCTCTGAGCTAAAAAAAAAGCAGAAAGTCCTTTGCTTCAGGTCCACTGCTGGTGGCTACCTCATTCAACCCATGGTTGCCCCAGTCAAGATGGCCACTGGCTGATTTAAGCAGACTCACATTCGGGCCATGGCTATTCATCGGACTAGAACAATCAGCCTGTTTTTTGGCGATTGTAATTTGGTGCTGTCAGGCTTATAAAATCCAGCTCTAAACTCTGCCCTTCCCTGCTAGTCTATCAAGCCGATCTGGACTTTGGTTCTTTGTAAACTATCTATAGTTCTCTTTATTTGTTGTTGTTCAGTTGCTAAGTCGTGTCCAACTCTTTGTGACCCCATGGACTGAAGCACCATGCCAGGCTTCCCTGTCCTCCACTATCTCTCAGTTTGCCTGTGTTCATGTTTGTTAAGTTGGTGATGCCATCTATCCATCTCATCAGCAGCAGCCCTCTTCTTTTTCTTTCTATCCTTCCCAGCATCAGGGTCTCTTTATTTACTCTACACTTATTCCCAAAAGGATTTAAAAGAACCTTGGTTAGATATGGCTCTGCTGTCCTGTGACCTGGGGCAAGTTATAACAATTATAAAAGTTCTCACCTTTCACAGTGTTGCAGGGACTTCATGAACCTTATCTTGAGGAAGTGATTACCCTCAGGATACAAATTGAATTTCTGCTTCTGATAAAACTGGCAGATGGAAAATAGCTTGGGAAACAAGGGCACTGGACAAATGCAAGGGTCACCCTGTTAGTCAATGGACTAGAGTTTTAATGCAGAGTTCCAAAGAATAGCAGGGAGAGATAAGAAAGCCTTCCTCAGTGATCAATGCAAAGAAATAGAGGAAAACAATAGAATAGGAAAGACTAGAGATCTCCTCAAGAAAATTAGAGTACCAAGGGAACATTTCATGCACAGATGGGCACAATAAAGGACAGAAATGATATGAACCTAACAGAAGCAGAAGATATTAAGAGGTGACAAGAATACACAGAAGAACTATACAAAAAAGATCTTCATGACCAGATAATCATGATGGTATGATCACTCACCTAGAGCCAGACATCCTGGAATGCGAAGTCAAAGGCCTTAGGAAGCATCACTATGAACAAAGCTAGTGGAGGTGATGGAATTCCAGTTGAGCTGTTTCAAATCCTAAAAGATGATTCTGTTAAAGTGCTGCACTCAATATGCCAGCAAATTTGGAAAACTCAGCAATGACCACAGGACTGGAAAAGGTCAGTTTTCATTTCAATCTCGAAGAAAGGCAATGCCAAAGAATGTTCAAACTACCACCCAGTTGCACTCATCTCACATGCTAGCAAAGTAATGCTCAAAATTCTCCAAGACAGCCTTCAACAGTATGTGAACCGTGAACTTCCAGATGTTCAAGCTGGATTTAGGAAAAGCAGAGGAACCGGAGATCAAATTGCCAACATCCATCGGATCATCAAAAAAGCAAAAGAGTTCCAGAAAACATCTATTTCTGCTTTATTGACTACACCAAAGCCTTTGACTGTGTGAATCAGAACAAACTGTGGAAAATTCTTCAAGAGATGGGAATACCAGACCACCTGACCTGCCTCCTGAGAAATCTGTATGCAGGTCAGGAAGCAACAATTAGAACTGGACATGGAACAACAGACTGATTCCAAATTGGGAGAGGAGTATGTCAAGGCTGCATATTGTCACCTGCTTATTTAACTTAAATGCAGAGCACATCATGCAAAATGCCAGGCTGGATGAAGCACAAGGTGGAACTAAGATTTCCAGGAGAAATATCAATAACTTCAGATATGCAGATGACACCACACTTATGGCAGAAAGCAAAGAACTAAAGAGACTCTTGATGAAAGTAAAAGAAGAGAATGAAGAAGTTGGCTTTAAAACTCAACATTCAGAAAACTAAGATCTTGGTATCCAGTCCCATCACTTCATGGCAAATAGATAGGGAAACAATGGCAACAGTGGCAGACTTTATGTTCTTGGACTCCAAAATCACTGCAAAATGTGACTGCAGACACTTGCTCCTTGGAAGAACATCTATTACCAACCTAGACAGCATATTGGAGAAGGCAATGGCACCCCACTCCAGTACTCTTGCCTGGAAAATCCCATGGATGGAAGAGCCTGATAGGCTGCAGTCCATGGGGTCGCACAGAGTCGGACACGACTGAGCGACTTCACTTTCACTTTTCACTTTCATGATTGGAGAAGGAAATGGCAACCCACTCCAGTGTTCTTGCCTGGAGAATCCCAGGGACGGAGGAGCCTGTTGGGCTGCCGTCTATGGGGTCGTGCAGAATCAGACACAACTGAAGCGACTTAGCAGCAGCAGCAGACAGCATATTAAAAAGCAGAAACCTTACTTTGCCAACAAATGTCTGTCTAGTTAAAGCTATGGTTTTTCCAGTAGTCATATATGTATGTGAGAGTTGGACTATAAAAAGAATTGACACTTTTGAATTGTGGTCTTGGAAAGATTCTTGAGAGTCCCTTGGACTGCAAGGAGATCCAGCCAGTCCATCCTAAAGGGAATCAGTCCTGAATATTCACTGAAGGACTGATGCTGAAGCTAAAACTCCAATACTTTGATGACCTGATGCAAAGAACTGACTCATTAGAAAAGACCCTGATGCTGGTAAAGATTGAAGGCAGGAGGAGAAAGGGATAACAGAGGATGATGGTTGGATGGCATCACTGACTCAATGGACTGAGTTTGAGTAAGCTCTGAGAGTCAATGATGGACAGGGAGGCCTGGCGTGCTGCAGTCCATGGGGTCACAAAGTGTCAGACATGACTGAGTGACTCAACTGAACTGAACTGAGAGTTTCAATATGTTGGTTCAACACAGTGGGGTTTGGTTTTAACTCTGACCTCCAGAGAAGCCCTCATCCTGGATATTTTTCAAGAATAGGAGGTTGAAAACATCAAGACAAGGAGGTCAGGGTAGATATCCTGCCAAGGATCCATACAGGGAACTTCTTGGAAAGAAATGAATTGAGGGACTTGTCCTAAATATGAGTAGCTGGGAAAGGTCTTTGAATATTCCCAAAAGATGATTGCAGGAATATCTAAAATCTGGAGAAGGGATGACAGTGAAGTGAAAGTTGCTCAGTTGTATCTAATGCTTTGCAGATACAGTCCATGGAATTCTCTAGGCCAGATACTGGAGTAGATAGCCATTCCCTTCTCCAGGGGATCTTCCCAACCCAGAGGTCAAACCCAGGTCTCCCACATTGCAGTCAGATTCTTTACCAGCTGAGCCACCAGGGAAGCTCAGGGATAATAGACTATGGCTTAAATGGTAAGACTTCAGTCTCTAGAACCATAGCATAGTTGGAAGTTCCTTTACTCATCTTCTGGGCCTGATCCAAGCCATTAACCCATCTAGAGTTTCATATGGTCTCTGCTTAAGCATCCACAGTGATGAGGAGTTGGTCTCCTATCACAGGGGCTCATTTCATCTTTGGAGCATAATAGTCATCATTTAGTATGCATTCTTTTTAGTCCAGGGCTCCTGCCTTATAATATGGCCTATTTATTGTAGTTCTGCTCTGTAATGGACAAGTGGAATATCCAGGGAGACACTTCACTATGCTATTTTTGAACTTGAATCTGTTGTCCAGTTGCTAAGCCATATCAGACTTTGTGACCCCATGGGTATGCCCATGGACTACAGCATGCCAGGCTCCTCTGTCCTCTACTATCTCCCGGAGTTTGCTCAAACTCATGCCCTTGAGTCAATGATGACATTTAACCATCTCATCTTCTGCCACCCTTTTCTCCTTTTGCCTTCAACCTTTCCCAGCATCAGGGTCTTTTCTAATGAGTTGGTTCTTCACATCTGGTAGTCAAAGTATTGGAGCTTCAGCATCAGTCCTTCCAATGAATATTCATGACTGATTTCCTTTAGGATTGATTTGTTTGATCTCCTTGCTTTCCAAGGGACTCTCAAGAGTCTTCTTCAATATCAAAGTTCAAAAGCATTAATTCTTCATCGCTCAACCTTTATGATCCAACTCTCACATCCGTACATGACTTCTGGAAAAACCATAGCTTGGACTAGACAGACCTTTGTAGGCAAAGTGATTTCTTTGCTTTTTAATGCACTATCTAGATTTGTCATAACTTCCCTTCCAAGGAAAAGCATCTTTTAATTTCATGGCTGCAGTCACCATCCACAGAGAGCAGTGATTTGGGAATTTGAATCTACCGCTATGTAATTTCCTCCAGTTGGAGGATTTCTCTTCTTGTGCCTTTGAATACACTTCCTCAATGATCATAGCAGCCCTAAATGGTTTCCCAAACAACACACAAAGCCCCTGAGTGTTGGCACATCTTCCTACTCACAACTTCTCCTCATCTTCTGTGTCTCCTGTATCTCTTCCTTTCCTCTGATATCTGCACCCAACTCTCTTATGACTCTTTTGTAATCTAAGCATGAACTCAAAGCAGAAGACAGAGACTTCTAGTGGAACGAGCAAAGGAACTTGCTTTGAGCCCTGGCAAATTTCTCTAAAGCTATAAATATTATTATTTAGCTGATGGAGTGGAAAGGGTATTATGATAGAATATAAATGAATGTTCATTATAAATTGCAATGTATTATAAAGGCCCTGAAGACTTTAACATTAAATTCAAAAAGACCTCAAGCATCATGTAGTCCCAGCCCTCGTTTTACACTAGAATACATTAAACAGAGAAGAAAACTGATCTATCCACGGACCACAGGAACCATTAGAGGCAGGGCTAAAACAGAACCCAGGCTTTGTCACTCATAGTCCCTTGCTCCCTCTACTGCCCCTCTGTTGAACAATGAGGGAAATCAGTGAAATCACTCATGCACAGACCCTAAACAGTACCCAGCACGTATTAGGTACTTGATTGCTGGTGGCTGAAGAAGTAGTCCAGGAAACGAATGAATGAATAAATGACTAGTACTTGTTTCTGAGGACATTTTATCATTTCCTCCAAACGTGTTTATGTTTTTAATCAGTTTTTAAGTAGGTGTCTATTAAGGACCGTGGTTATCAAAATGCGCTTGTGAAAGTTAAATGAGACAATGCATTAAAGTGCTGAAAAGCTGTGTCTGGCAGTCAATAAATGTTAAGTCATTATTATCGTCCTCTGCTTTCTAGCCATTTTCTAAGTAAGATTATGCTGACACTGTAAGGACTCACCAATCTGAAAATCACTGCAGTCTACCTACAAAAGGAATTTTGTAATTGCAAAAGTATTACTACTGTTTGTCACTTCTTATCCTATTCTAACTAGGCTATCCATGCCCACCCCTTGTGTTTAGCACCCAAAAAGACACAAAGTGCTGCATTCTTTCACTTCCGCCTCTGAGCTTGTGTTTATTTAGCCCCTGGCCTTCAGGCTCTGTCTCCCATTGCAGCCAGCACTTGCCAGCTGGACCTGACAATTTGGCTTTGCGCTGTGTGGACCTTAGCACTCTTGCTCTCTCTCTCTTTCCATTATCAACCTAAGTCAAGGTTTTGGAATTTCCCTTTGGTAGGGTCCACTCCTGAGCATCCCAGTAGTTCTCCTCCTTCTAAACAAGGCCCATCCCCTTGACCCAAATTGGTGTGTTTTCCTCTCCATATGCTGGACTCCCCAACCTCCAGGATCTAATGCCTGATGATTGGAGGTGGAGCTGATGTAATAATAAAAGAAATAAAGTGCACAATAAATGTAATGTCCTTGAATCATTCCAAAACCATCCCTCTGCAACACCCCTGTCCATCAAAAATTTATCTTCCACTCCTGATGCCAAAAACATTGGGGACTGCTGTATGGGATCAGCTTCTCTCCACATTGTAGCATTTGTTATTAATACTGATATTTTTTATATACTGAGAACTGAGAGTTAGAATTTTAGGCTCTTTACATTTCTGTGTTTCAGGAAAGGGAAAAAATATTGCCAAGGGTTATTTTTTTTTTTTTTTTATGTTAACCAAACTGGCTTTTTCCACCTCTTTTCATCAGTTGTCTCTGGTCTCCCAGATTGATGATGCTCAGATTCAACCTACCCTGGAAGAGTGATTCCTGAGTGCTTTATGGGGTTATTTACCCTTCCAGGGCTTCATTCACAGATCTACAAATTGTCATAGTGATCTCTATCAAGTTGCCAAAATGCTTGAAACTTCTTTCTAAAAATCTGAATGTATCTGAGAATTTGACAAAAAGACTAAACTTCAGCCAATGTCAGTACAAAAAAAGAGCTTGTATAAATTCATCAGTTAGGGCTATACCCGAAGCTCTGATATGGACAGAAATATTATCTGTTTAATCTCTGTGTCTTATGATGAAATATCATTTAACATCTTCTCCTTTGTCAATGATACATCCATCCCCTTTATACTCCAGAATATAAGTTCCTTTGTCACCTGGATTTGATCTGTTTATAATCACAGCTCTGTCTTCAGCATCTAAAGTGTTTGGCAAACAGCAGGCAGCCAATCAGTGTTTGCTGAATACTGAAAGAATGAATGAGAAGCAGGATAGCCTTGTGGTTGGACCACAGCCTTTGACATCATCTCAGCTCGATTTTTGGTTATGCCACTTACTATCTTTGAGACCTTTCTGAATTTCAGTTTCTTCATCAATAAAATGGGATAATGTCTACCTCATTGGTTTGGGGAGAATTAAACAAGATAATGTATATAAAGCTCTTAGCGCAGTAGCTGGCATATTTTCAGAACTTGATAAATGTTGACTGTTACGTCTGCTCTTTTCGGTGAAAATTCTGAATGTTGAAGCTTATTAGAGGTAATTGAACTAATTTGACATGACTAGTACTGATGACTGTGCTAAAGACAAATTAGTTTAATTCATCTGTCAGCCAGATTTTATTTAAAGAGCCAGGTTGACAAAACATGTATTGGTCACACCCACTGTGTTTTAAAGTAGTACCCTAGGCTTTCAGGAGTGGGAAGGATGTGGAGATATATATGGCACAGCCTCTCTTCTCAAGAATATAAAATCTAGAACACTTACTGTGTGTGGTACTATACTGAGTATACATATATATGAGGTATTTCTACCACCCACATCCTCTGAGTTACTCTCGGTGCTTTGCAGAAAATTATTCTGTGACACTCAGCTTCTCCTTTGAATACTTTCAGTGACAAGAAACCTACTACCTCGAGCCAGCTCATCCTATTTGGGAATAGTCATCACCTTTAGAAAGAGCTTCCTGAAAACTAGCACAAATCTGTTGTTGTTCAGTCGCTCAGTCATGTCTGACTCTTTGCAACCCCATGGACTGCAGCATGCTAGGCTTCCCTGTCCTTCACTTTCTCCCAGAGTTTACTCAAACTCATGTCCATTGAGTCGGTATTGCTTTCTAACCATCTCATCCTCCTCTGCCCTCTTCTCCTTTGCTTTCAATTTTTCCCAGCATCAGGGTCTTTTCCAATGACTTAGCTCTTCGCATCAGGTACCAAAGTATTGGAGCTTCAGCTTTAGCATCAATCCTTCCAATGAATATTCAGGATTGATTCCTTTAGGACTAACTGGTTTGATCTCTTTGCAGTCCAAGGGACTCTTGAGAGTCTTTTAAAGCACCATAATTTGAAAGCATCAATTCTTTGATGATCTGCCTTCTTTATGGTTCAACTCTCACACCTGTACATGACTACTGGAAAAACCATAGCTTTGACTAGACAGACCTTTGTTGGCAATGTGATATCTTTGCTTTTTAATACGCTGTCTAGGTTTGTCATAGCTTTCCTTCAAAGGAGCAAGCATCTTTTTATTTTATGGCACAAATCTACCCCCTACAATTTTTACACACTGATCTAACTCCTGACTTCTGGAAACAACCAGAATAAATCTAATAGTTCCCTTCATATCAGAAGTCAGCAGAATAATGCCTACAGGCCAAATTCGGCCCACCATTTATTTTTGTAAATAAAGTTTTATTATAACACAGTCAAGCCTATTCACTCACATATTGTCCACAACTGCTTTTGCGCAATAAAGCTGTCACAACAGAGAATGTATGGCCATCTTGGCCAAAAATACTTACTATTTGGTCCTTAAAGAAAAAATGTTCAACTACTGCTCTATATGACAGACTTCAAGCACTTAGAGACAACTAACGTGTCTCCTCTTAAAGTGGGAAGCCCAGAACTGAGCCTAGAACTGTAAATGGAGACAGAATTAAGTGGTACTATCACCTTTCTTCTGGTCATCATACTTCCAATTATGTGATCAGAGATCAGGTCAGTCTTTGACACACAATACTGGAGTCTATAAAGGACTAAATCTCTGCAATTTCCACCCCAGGAGCTTCTGTTAAGTCACGCCTCCCCTCCTGCACTGGTGAAGCCTAGTGTTGAACACTGTTCACCAAACTTTAATCTTTCCAGTCTGTCCAAAATAATCAGAAAACAATTCAGCATATATTCAAGGGCTGTAGCAGTCAGGGTCAGAAAGGAAAAAGATGACATGCTCTGCTAAGATTTTTAATAAAATGTTATAATTTACATACTGGTGGGCAGAGTTGAGAAAACTAATAAGGGAATTTGTCACCAGCCTCTGCCTCGAGGGGAATGGCCAGGGAGAGGTCTTTCCAGGACCCAGAGATATGGAACCATGGAAAGGGGATGTCCACCTGGAACTGTGGCCATGGAGACAGAGACATTGCTGGAACCAGGCTAGGAAGAAGGCAGGGGTGTTGGGAGATAGGTTCCCTCATGTGTTCTTCTCCCATTCTCTGCCTGCTGTGGGTGGGACCAAACAGAGCTGAATGACAAGAGTAATAAGAGAGGATCCAGCCCACAGGGCACAGAGCAGAAGCAGGAGGAGTTGTGGGCATGAGGGTGAAGAGTGACAAGGGCTAAATGGTGTGTGTGCATGCATGCTAAGTCGCTTCAGTCATGTCTGACTCTGTGCAACTCTATGGACTGTAGCCCGCTAAGCTCCTCTGTCCATGAGATTTTCCAGGCAAGAATACTGGAGTGGGTTGCCATGCCCTTCTCCAGGAAATGGTGTGCCAGGCATTTTTTCATTCTGAATGAATAAATAGATGAATGAATGAAGTGAGTCCAAGACCTAGTACTCAATCAGTGATTGTTGAACTGCAAAAATGAGTGAAAAGACTACAATGTCCTTTATATTCTCTTGCCCCAGAATCTTGACTGAATTTCCACCCCTACTGCACCCCTCCTGGGCTCCACTCCCGCACCCTCCCCAGCCCCTGCTGACCCCTCAGGGCTTCCCGCCAAAGGGTAAAAAGAGTTTGGATTCAATTTGGGAGGTAACAGAGCAGAGCAGCAGTTGTTATAAACAGAGTTACAACATTATCAAGGAGAGGGCTTTAAGTACTGGAATCATTCCCCAAATCTAAAATACACTCTAGAATGTTCATAATTTTAAAATAAATGAAAAATTCAGTATCGCTGTATGCTATGGAGAAAAATGGACTGCTTCTGAGAAAGCTGTCCTGGACAGTTGCATGATGAGCACTCATTTCCAGATGCCTTGGGACTGGCCATTTTATGCTCAGATGGCCTCATCACATCATAGGCTTTTATTGCAAAGATGTCTGGATTCTCTGTCTGTTCCTCTATTTCTGTTTTATAGATAAGTTCATTTGTATCTATTTATATTCCACATATAAGTGATATCATATGATATCTGCCTTTGTCTGATGTGCTTCAGTTTATGGTTACCAGAGGGTAAACAGGAGTGAGGGATAAATTGGAAGATTGGGATTGACATATATACACTAATAATATATATAAAACAGATAACTAATAAGGACCTACTGTATAGCAGACAGAATGCTACTCAATACTCTGTAAAGGCCTATATGGAAAAAGAAAGTAAAAAAAGACTGGATGTAATATATGTGTAGGGCTTCCCTGGTGGCTCAGTGATAAAGAACCTGCCTGCCAATGCAGGAGACGTGAAGTCTATCCCTGGGTCGGGAAAATCCTATGAGTAGGGAATGGCTACCCACTCCAGTATTCTTGCCTGGGAAATCCCATGGACAGAAGAACTTGGCAGGCTACAGTCCATGGGGTTGCTGAAGAGTTAGACACGACTCAGTGACTAAACAACCATGTGTGTATAACTGATTCACTTTGCTGTACACACGAAACTGAATAACATTATAAATCAACTACACTTCAGTATCAATGTTTAAAAAAAGGTTGTCTGGTCTGTCCATTCATTAGGCCAGTAGCGATGATGTTGAGAGAGTAGGGTATCTGAGAGAGATTCAAGATGCATAAAGCTGCTGGTAGGAATCCACAGCTGCCGACTGTCCACTTCCTCCTCCAGGGCTTGAGTCAACATGGAGAATACTCAGCACTGGACTCTTCAAACCATAATCCCCAGAAGTCTGAATTTTGAAGACATAGAAATTATTTTTAAGTATTATTTATTCTGCTACTCTGGTTAGATTGTTTTTGCATAGAGTGTGCAAGAGAAAATTGAGCACTAAATTAGGAATTTTTCATGTGGGTGTGTGTGTGAGCACAGGTACACACATGCGCTCAGTTATGTCTGACTCTTTGTGACTGCATGGACTGTAGCCCACTAGGCTCCTCTGTCCATGGAATTCTCCAGGCAAGAATACTGGAGTAGGGGATCTTCCCAATACTGGGGATCGAACCTGAGTCTCTTGCGTCTCCTGCATTGGCAGATGGATTCTTTACCACTGAACCACCTGGGAAGGGCATTGTTATCTATATGCATTTAGCAGCCTATTTTGTATTCAAGTCCTGAAATCCTTTTTTTTTTTCCTAAATCAGATCTATATTATTTTTAATATTTGTTTTTATTTATCTGTTTGACCACACTGGGTCTTAATTGTAACATGTGAGATCTAGTTCTACAACCAGGGATTGAACCAAGGCCCCCTGATTTGTGGAACACAGAGTCTTAGCCACTGGACCACCAGGGAAGTCCCTCAGATCCGCTCTATTAGCAGTTGTCACCTTATGCCTCACAGAGCCTGGCCAATTAGTCTCCAGAGTTTAAAACATCTTAGACAAAATCTAGAGCCAGATAAACTGGAAGAAATGAGATAGAAATCACGATTCCGGATGGCCACAGCCCAGCTGATAGAAGCCCACACCCAATAGCCCAGGGAACGACATGGTTACAACCAAAAATTATTCACATTTCGAAAAGCAGGCTTTTGCCAATGCTCATATGAACCCATAAGATAGAATCCAACTTAAGCTTTGAGTTGAAGTGGCCAGGTTCCCAGTTTAGTCATGTCTATGACAGGATATGTCAATAAATTTCATTTAGGATCTCCAGGGCCAGATTTGCAAAATTGAATCCCAATTAGGATAACTGACAACATGTAACAAAGATCTGTAGATTAGGTAATGGTACTATATCAGTGATTTTTACTATTTGGTAGAGAATATGCCTGCCAATGCAGGAGACAGAGGAGATGCAGATTCAATCTCTGGATCAGGAAGATCCCCTGGAGGAGGAAATGGCGACACACTCCCATATTCTTGCCTGGAAAATTCCATGGACAGAAGAGTTCGGCAGGCTATAGTCCATGGGGTCACAAAGAGTCAAACACAACTGAGCATGCATGTACTGTTAATATCAGTATTAATTTTCTGATTTTAATTAACTACATTACAGTTATGTAAGAGAATGCCTCTGCTCTTAGAAAAACATACTGAAATATTGAAGGGTAAAGAGACATCATGACTTATTCTCAAGTGATTCAGTAAAAATAATCACCTATGTATAAAGAAAAGAATAAACCAAATGTGGCAAAATATTAACAATTAGGGGATCTTGGTAAAGGGTATATAAAAAATTTTTAATATTTTTGCAAGTTATCTATAAGTTTTAAAATTACTTCATAATAAGGAGAAGGAAATGGCAACCCACTCCAGTATTCTTGCCTGGAGAATCCCATGGGCAGAGGAGCCTGGCTAGCTACAGTCCATGGGGTTGCAAGAATCGGACATGACTTAGTGACTAAACCACCACCACGAAGGTTGCTAGAGGGCTTCCACAGAGCCTCAGATAGTGAAGAATCTGCCTGCAATGCAGGAGACCTGGGTTCGATACCTGGGTCTGGAAGATCCCCTGGAAAAGGAAATGACCACCCACTCCAGTGTTCTTGCCTGGTGGTTGAAAAGACTTGGACACGACTGAGCGACTAAGGTTGCTAGAAAACTAATTAAAAAAAAAAAAAGCTAGAATTGGCTTATGCCATCACTTAAGTGCAGTAATTTCAGTCTTGCTATTGCTGCAAAGTGAGTCAGAAATGGCATCTCCTATTTCGTCATCTTTGAGCTAAAATGAGTCATTTCCTCTTTCAGCTAAAGAACGCTTCTGTTCATGGAGGCAAATGCTGAGGATACTTTCCAAGTGAACCCTGAGGTAAGGGGAACTTGACATGTGCCCCTCGGTCACACCACCCATCTGTCCTGCTGTCGCTTCATCCAAGCTCAAGCAGGGACTCTTCTCTCTGGGCTCACAGACAGAATAATTCCAAAGCTGTCAATATCCACGTTGTTGCATTCTGCTGTTCTCAGACATTTTCATCTCCCTACCTGTTAACACATGATGCAGTTGGGGTGCAGTTATGGGAGATTTTAATTTTTTCTGTATAGTTTTCTGTACTTGAGAGAATTTCAACAATGACTGTTTTATTCTTTTTTTAATATAAATTTATTTATTTAAGTTGGGGGCTAATTACTTTACAACATTGTATTGGTTTTGCCATACATAAACATGCATCTGCCACGGGTGTACATGTGTTCCCCATCCTGAACCCCCCTCCCACCTCCCTCCCCATACCATCCCTCTGGGTCATCCTGGTGCACCAGCCCCTAGCATCCTGTATCATGCATTGAACCTGGACTGGTGATTCATTTCACATATGATATTATACATGTTTCAATGCCAAATCATCCCACCCAAATCATCCCACCCTCACCCTCTCCCACAGAGTCCAAGAGTGGTCTATACATCTGTGTCTCTTTTGCTGTCTCGCATACAGGGTTATCATTACCATCTTTCTAAATTCCATATATATGCATTAGTATATTGTATTGGTGTTTTTCTTTCTGGCTTACTTCACTCTGTATAATAGGCTCCAGTTTCATCCACCTCATTAGAACTGATTCAAATGTATTCTTTTTAATGGCTGAGTAATACTCCATTGTGTATATGTACCATAGCTTTCTTATCCATTCATCTTGCTGATGGACATCAAGGTTGCTTCCATGTCCTGGCTATTATAAACAGTGCTGCGATGAACATTGGGGTACACTTGTCTCTTTCAATTCTGGTTCCCTTGGTGTGTATGCCCAGCAGTGGGATTGCTGGGTCATATCAGTAACTATATACATTGAAAAGAATGTTGACTTTTTTGAGTGGGAGTTCCTTTGCCAAAAACATAGATGGTAGTACCAAGATTCTTTTCCATTAACTGAAAGAGGCTAACTGATACTATGGATTTGTGGATGTCTTCAATTTCCTTGCAACACTAATTTCAAAGAAATGTTGTGCTTTTAAGTGGATCCGACACTAAAGCATCTGCAAACAATGAGGGAGACCCAGGTTCAATGCCTGGGTTGCGAAGATCTCCCGGAGAAGGAAATGGCCACCCTTTCCAGTATTCTTGCCTGGAAAATCCCATGGACAGAGGAGCCTGGTAGGCTACAGTCCATGGGGTCGCAAAGAGTCAGACACGACTGAGTGACTTTACTTACTTTCACTTTCATGGCAGTTCTATTTCCAGTTTTTTAAGGAATCTCCACACTGTTCTCCATAGTGCCTGTACTAGTTTGCATTTCCACCAACAGTGTAAGAGGGTTCCCTTTTCTCCACACCCTCTCCAGCATTTACTGCTTGTAGACTTTTGGATAGCAGCCATTTTGACTGGCGTGAAATGGTACTTCATTGTGGTTTTGATTTGCATTTCTCTGATAATGAGTGATGTTGAGCATCTTTTCATGTATTTGTTAGCCATATGCACGTCTTCTTTGGAGAAATGTCTGTTTAGTTCTTTGGCCCATGTTTTTGATCGGGTCATTTATTTTTCTGGAATTGAGCTGCAGGAGTTGGTTGTATATTTTTTAGATTAATTATTTGTCAGTTGCTTCATTTGCTATTATTTTCTCCCATTCTGAAGGCTGTCTTTTCATCTTGCTTATAGTTTCCTTTGTTGTGCAGAAGCTTTTAAGTTTAATCAGGTCCCATTTGTTTATTTTTGCTTTTATTTCCAATATCCTGGGAGGTGGGTCATAGAGGATCCTGCTGTGATTTATGTCAGAGAGTGTTTTGCCTATGTTCTCCTCTAGGAGTTTTATAGTTTCTGGTCTTATGTTTAGATCTTTAATCCATTTTGAGTTTATTTTTGTGTATGGTGTTAGAAAGTGTTTCAGTTTCATTCTTTTGCAAGTGGTTGACCAGTTTTCCCAGCACCACTTGTTAAAGAGATTGTCTTTTCTCCATTGTATATTCTTGCCTCCTTTGTCAAAGATAAGGTGTCCATAGGTGAGTGGATTTATCTCTAGGCTTTTTATTTTGTTCCATTGATCTATATTTCTGTCTTTGTGCCAGTACCATACTGTCTTGATGACTGTGGCCTTGTAGTAGAGCCTGAAGTCAGGCAGGTTGATTCCTCCAGTTCCATTCTTCTTTCTCAAGATTGCTTTGGCTATTCGAGGTTTTTTCTATTTCCATACAAATTGTGAAATTATTTGTTCTAGCTCTGTGAACCATTGGTAGCTTGATAGGGATTTCATTGAATCTATAGATTGCTTTGGGTAGCATACTCATTTTCACTATATTGATTCTTCTGATCCATGAACACGGTATATTTCTCCATCTATTAGTGTCCTCTTTGATTTCTTTCACCAGTCTTTTATAGTTTTCTATATATAGGTCTTTTGTTTCTTTAGGTAGATATATTTCTAAGTATTTTATTCTTTTCGTTGCAATGGTGAATGGAATTGTTTCCTTAATTTCTCTTTCTGTTTTCTCATTATTAGTGTATAGGAATGCAAGGGATTTCTGTGTGTTGATTTTATATCCTGCAACTTTATTATATTCATTGATTAGCTCTCATAATTTTCTGGTGGAGTCTTTAGGGCTTTCTATGTAGAGGATCATGTCATCTGCAAACAGTGAGAGTTTTACTTCTTCTTTTCCAATTCGGATTCCTTTTATTTCTTTTTTTTTTTTTTTTCCTTTTTTTTCCTTTTATTTCTTTTACTGCTCTGATTGCCATGGCCAAAACTTCCAAAACTATGTTGAATAGTAGTGGTGAAAGTGGGCACCCTTGTCTTGTTCCTGACTTTAGGGGAAATGCTTTCGATTTTTCACCATTGAGAATAATGTTTGCTGTGGGTTTGTCATATATCATATATAGCTTTTATTATGTTGAGGTATGTTCCTTCTATTCCTGCTTTCTGGAGAGTTTTTTCATACATGGATGTTGAATTTTGTCAAAGGCTTTCTCTGCATCTATTGAGATAATCATATGGCTTTTATTTTTCCATTTGCTAATGTAGTGTATTACATTGATTGATTTGTGGATATTGAAAAATCCTGCATCCCTGGGATAAAGCCCACTCGGTCATGATGTATGATCTTTTTAATGTGTTGTTGGATTCTGATTGCTAGAACTTTGTTAAGGATTTTTGCATCTATGTTCATCAGTGATATTGGCCTGTAGTTTTCTTTTATTGAGGCATCTTTGTTAGGTTTTGGTATTAGGGTGATGGTGGCCTCATAGAATGAGTTTGGAAGTTTACCTTCCTCTGCAATTTTCTGGAAGAGTTTGAGTAGGATAGGTGTTAGCTCTTCTCTAAATTTTGGTAGAATTCAGCTGTGAAGCCACCTGGACCTGGGCTTTTGTTTGCTGGAAGATTTCTGATTACAGTTTCAATTTCCATGCTTGTGATGGGTCTGTTAAGATTTCCTATTTCTTCTTGGTTCAGTTTTGGAAAGTTGTACTTTTCTAAGAATTTATCCATTTCTTCCAAGTTGTCCATTTTATTGGCATATAATTGCTGATAGTAGTCTCTTATGATCCTTTGTATTTCTGTGTTGTCTGTTGTGATCTCTCCATTTTCATTTCTAATTTTATTGATTTGATTTTTCTCCCTTTGTTTCTTAATGAGTCTGGCTAATGGTTTGTCAATTTTATTTATCCTCTCAAAGAACCAGCTTTTGGCTTTGATTTTTGCTATGGTCTCTTTTGTTTCTTTTGCATTTATTTCTGCCCTAATTTTTAAGATTTCTTTCCTTCTACTAACCCTGGGGTTCTTCATTTCTTCCTTTTCTAGTTGCTTTAGGTGTAGAGTTAGGTTATTTATTTGACTTTTTTCTTGTTTCTTGAGGTATACCTGTATTGCTATGAACCTTCCCCTTAGCACTGCTTTTACAGTGTCCCACAGGTTTTGGGTTGTTGTGTTTTCATTTTCATTCGTTTCTATGCATATTTTGATTTCTTTTTTGATTTGTTGGTTTTTTTGATTTTGATTTCTTCTGTGATTTGTTGGTTATTCAGCAGCGTGTTGTTCAGCCTCCATATGTTGGCATTTTTAATAGTTTTTCTCCTGTAATTGAGATCTAATCTTCCTGCATTGTGGTCAGAAAGGATGCTTGGAATGATTTCATTTTTTTTTTTAATTTACCAAGGCTAGATTTATGGCCCAGGATGTGACTTATCCTGGAGAAGGTTCCATGTGCGCTTGAGAAAAAGGTGAAATTCATTGTTTTGGGGTGAAATGTCCTATAGATATCAATTAGGTCTAACTGGTCTATTGTATCATTTAAAGTTTGTGTTTCCTTGTTAATTTTCTGTTTAGTTGATCCTGTTTAGTTGATCTATCCATAGGTGTGAGTGGGGTATTAAAGTCTCCCACTATTACTGTGTTATTGTTAATTTCCCCTTTCATACTTGTTAGCATTTGTCTTACATATAGTGGTGCTCCTATGTTTGGTGCATATATATTTATAATTGTTATATCTTCTTCTTAAATTGATCCTTTGATCATTATGCAGTGTCCTTATTTGTCTCTTTTCACAGCCTTTGTTTTAAAGTCTATTTTATCTGATATGAGTATTGCTACTCCTGCTTCCTTTTGGTCTCTATTTCTGTGGAATATCTTTTTCCAGCCCTTGACTTTCAGTCTGTATGTGTCCTTTGTTTTGAGGTGAGTCTCTTGTAGACAACATATATAAGGGTCTTGTTTTTGTATCCATTCAGCCAGTCTTTGTCGTTTGGTTGGGGCATTCAACCCATTTACTTTTAAGGTAATTATTGATAAGTATGATCCCATTGCCATTTACTTTATTGTTTTGGGTTTGAGTTTATACACCCTTTCTGTGTTTCCTATCTAGAGAAGAACCTTTAGCATTTGTTGGAGAGCTGGTTTGGTGGTGCTGAATTCTCTCAGCTTCTGCTTGTCTGTAAAGCTTTTGATTTCTCCTTCATATTTGAATGAGATCCTTGCTGGGTACAGTAATCTGGGCTATAGGTTGTTTTCTTTCATCACTTTAAATATGTCCTGCCATTCCCTTCTGGCCTGAAGAGTTTCTATTGAAAGATCAGCTGTTATCCTTATGGGAATCCCTTTGTGTGTTATTTGTTGTTTTTCCCTTGCTGCTTTTAATATTTGTTCTTTGTGTTTGATCTTTGTTAATTTGATTAATATGTGTGTTGGGATGTTTCGCCTTGAGTTTATCCTGTTTGGGACTCTCTGGGTTTCTTGGACTTGGGTGATTATTTCCTTCCCCATTTTAGGGAAGTTTTCAACTATTATCTCAAGTATTTTCTCATGGTCTTTCTTTTTGTCTTCTTCTGGGACTCCTATGATTCGAATGTTGGGGCGTTTAACATTGCTCCAGAGGTCTCTGAGATTGTCCTCATTTCTTTTAATTCGTTTTTCTTTTTTCCTCTCTGATTCATTTATTTCTACCATTCTACCTTCTACCTCACTAATCCTATCTTCTGCCTCCGTTATTCTACTATTTGTTCCCTCCAGAGTGTTTTTGATATCATTTATTGCATTATCCATTATATATTGACTCTTTTTTATTTCTTCTAAGTCTTTGCTAAACCTTTCTTGCATCTTCTCAATCCTTGTCTCCAGGCTATTTATCTGTGATTACATCTTGTTTTCAAGATTTTGGATCATTTTCACTATCATTATTTGGGATTCTTTATCGGGTAGATTCCCTATCTCTTCCTCTTTTGTTTGGTTTGGTGGGCATTTATCCTGTTCCTTTACCTGCTGGGTATTCCTCTGTCTCTTCATCTTGTTTATATTGCTGTGTTTGGGGTGGCCTTTCTGTATTCTGGCAGTTTGTGGAGTTCTCTTTATTGTGGAGTTTCCTCGCTGTGGGTGGGGTTGTACAGGTGGCTTGTCAAGGTTTCCTGGTTAGGGAAGCTTGTGTCGGTGTTCTGGTGGATAGAGCTGGATTTTTTCTCTCTGGAGTGCAATGAAGTGTCCAGTAATGAGTTATGAGATGTCAATGAGTTTGGAGTGACTTTGGGCAGCCTGTATATTGAAGCTCAGGGCTATGTTCCTGTGCTGCTGGAGGATTTGTGTGGTATGTCTTGCTCTGGAATTTGTTGGCCCTTGGGTGGTGCTTGGTTTCAGTGCAGGTATGGAGGCGTTTGATGAGCTCCTGTTGATTAATGTTTCCTGGAGTCAGGAGTTCTCTGATGTTCTCAGGATTTGAACTTAAGCCTCCTGCTTCTGGTTTTCAGTCTTATTTTTACAGTAGCCTCAAGACTTCTCCATCTATACAGCACCATTGATAAAACATCTAGGTTAAAGATGAAAAGTTTCTCCACAGAGAGGGACACTCAGAGAGGTTCACAGAGTTACATGGAGATGAGAAGAGGGAAGAGGGAGATAGAGGTGACCAGGATGAGATGAGGTGGAATCAAAAGTGGAGAGAGCAAGTTAGCCAGTAATCACTTCCTTATGTACTCTCCACAGTCTGGACCACTCACAGATGTTCACGGAGTATACAGAAAAAAGAAGAGGGAGGAAGGAGACAGAGGTGGCCAGGAGGATAAAGGGGGGAATCAAAAGGAGAGAGACAGATCCAGCCAGTAATCAGTTCCCTAAGTGTTCTCCACTGTCCAGAACACACAGATTCACATAGTTGGGTAGAGAAGAGAAGCGGGAGGGAGGAGATATAGGCGACCTGGTGGAGAAAAAGGAGAGTCCAAAGGGGGAGAGAGCAGTCAAGCCAGTAATCTCACTCCCAAGTAAAAATGGGTACTGAAGACTGGGCTCTTAAAGGTACAAAATTGATAGCAAATACCAAAAAGCAAAGATTAAAAATCTAGAGTAGAGGTTGGATTTTTAAAAATTCATTATTAAAGAAAAAAAAGTCACAAAAATTATAAAATATGTATATATGACATTTGCTTTAAAAAATAGGGTCCCTCTCTTCTTTTTTTTTTTTTTTTTTTTGCAAAGTAATAGGTTATAAAAATGAAAATTAAAAGAGTAATAGAGGACTTAAAAATTAAAAAAAATTTAATTAAAGAATGATAGTAAAAATAATAAAAATATATCTAGGACTCTCTCTGGTGTTGTTGTGGGCAGTGTGGGGTCAGTTCATTTTTGGATAGTTCCTTGACCTGGCTTATATTTCTCAAGATCTATAGGCCCCGTCCTATGTAGTCAGTACTAACTACAGGGTTTTAATCTATTGCACCTGTCACTTCCAAGGAGGTTCCCTCTGTTTTAGCATCTTCTGTTTGCTGGTCTATTCAGTGTCTAATTTCCGCCCTGACACAAGAGGGTGGTGGTGGACGCTTTTTTAGGTTCACTTGTTCAGTCGTGCTGTAGGAAGGGAGGGACGCTGCAAACAAATAACACTAGTGTGTACTCTCAGTGTCTCAGCCACCCTGGGTTTGCCCCCACTCACAGCGTGTGTGCTTCCCCTGTCTACACTGCTTAGGCTCTAGGTTGCTCTGCCAGGAACTGTCTGAGGCCGGCCCTGGGTTGCGTGCACTTCCCAGGTCTAAGCCGCTCAGGTTCAGGCACTCGGGTAGTCCTCAAAGGCACAGACTCGATTGGGCCTGAGTTTTGTGCCCTTCCCAGGTCTGAGCAGCTCAGGTGACCAGGTGTTTGGCGAGCACGGTCGCTGCGACTTATCACCTCCCCCTGTCCCTGCCGCTCAGTTTTATGGGTATACAACCAGTGCACCTTCTCTTGCAGATGTTGACCATCCAGAATTCCAAGAAGTCTTGGTTTGCAACGAAGCCTGCTTGCAGTTTGGTAGATAATGCCTCTCTGGGGCCACGATTGCCCCCTTCTGGCTCTGGCTGCCCTCGCCTGCTCTGCTCAGTCCTTTGTTTTGTGAGGGGGCCTGACGGTGTCTTGCTGCTGCTGCTCCTGCTAACTCCCTTCAGTCGTGTCCAACTCTGTGCAACCCCATGTCTTAGGTTAGGGCTTTTCGTGTAGCTCTTGTCAGTCCTTTGTTCTGTGAGCAGCCCTGGCAGTGTCTTAGGTTTAGGGCTTTTCATGTGGTAGCTATCCCACAGTCTGGTTTGCTAGCCCACGTTAGTTCCCTCAGATCTCCCTTGGGGCATTCAGGCCGGTCCTTACTCTAAGCAATGCAGCCTGCGCCTCCCTGCCCAGCCCCTACTTGGTAGTGGTGGGTGCAAGCGTCTGTGCTGCTTCTCTGCTAGAGGAGTTACCATTGGGCACATAATCTGTGGGTTTTAATTATTTATTTATTTTTCCTCCCGGTTATGTTGCTCCCTGTGGTTCCAAGGCTTGCCACAGACTCGGCAGCAAGAGTGTTTCCTGGTGTTTGGAAACTACTCTCTTTTTTAAGACTCCCTTCCTGGGACAGAGCTCCGTCCCTACCTTTTTTGTCTCTCTTTTTATCTTTTATATTTTTTCCTACCTCCTTTCAAAGACAATGGGCTGCTTTTCTGGGTGCCTGATGTCCTCTGCCTGCATTCAGAAGTTGTTTTGTGGAATTTACTCAACTTTCAAATGTTCTTTTGATGAATTTGTGGGGGAGAAAGTGATCTCCCTGTCCTATTCCTCCACCATCTTAGGAATGCCCACGACTGTTTTATTCTTATAAAATCAGAAAAAAAAGAAGTATCATGTTTGCTTTTATTTTCCCAAGAAGCTCTGCATAAATTTTTTTAAATATATATTTATTTATTTATTTGGCTTCACCTAGTTCTTGTTGCAGCATGTGAATTCTTAGTTGCAGCATGTGGGATCTAGTTCTCCTGCCAGGGATCAAACCCGGGCATCCTTTGTTGGAAGCACAGAGTCTTAGCCTCTGGACCACCAGGGAATTCCCTTTGCATAAATTCTTGCCGTGGCTTTCTGTCCCCCTTTCAGCCCCTGAATATTGTAACAGCTGCATATCCTCCCAACCCACTGACAGTACTTACGGAAAGACTGATACATGCTGGGCTCTGCAACTCCCCCATCCACTACCAACAAGGAAAGTCACTTCATGGCCCCATGACTCACTGAGCACCAGGCACAATCTGCTAACTTGGATCTCACAAGTTACTGGTTCCCTCTCCCCACCTACAATATCCTATTGCCATTTTGGAATTGGAGTCAGATAGAAGTACTTAACTCACATGTTCCCTCTTCATACCAACTCATATACCATGCTCCAGTTCCATCTCCCTCAGATACCAGGCCCAACTGGTATCTGATAATGCTTCATGACCTGATAAATAGGTCATGAAGTATTGAGTCCATTTGACAAATGGAGGAACCAAATCTCCCTCTGTATACACTACAGTAAAATGGAACCTACCCTTGGAGACCAGTTTGACACGTGTCACCCTGAGGATGCACTCTCTCTTTCAGAGGAAATTAAGGACTCATGAAAATATGAAACTGACAGTAGGTGTTGCGAGAGGGCATCAGAGGGCAGACACACTGGAACCATAATCACAGAAAACTAGTCAATCTGATCACATGGACCACAACCTTGTCTAACTCAGTGAAACTCAGCCATGCTGTGTGGGGCCACCCAAGACAGGTGGGTCATGGTGGAGAGGTCTGACAGAATATGGTCCATTGGAGAAGGGAATGGCAAACCACTTCAGCATTCTTGCCTTGAGAACCCCATGAACAGTATGAAAAGGCAAAATGATAGGATACTGAAAGAGGAACTCCCCAAGTCGGTAGGTGCCCAATATGCTACTGGAGATCAGTGGAGAAATAACTCCAGAAAGACTAAAGGGATGGAGCCAAAGCAAAAACAATACCCAGTTGTTTATGTGACTGGTGATAGAAGCAAGGTCCAATGCTGTAAAGACCAATATTGCATAGGAGCCTGGAATGTTAGGTCCATGAATCAAGGCAAATTGGAAGTGGTCAAACAGGAGATGGCAAGAGTGAACGTCGACATTTTAGGAATCAGTGAACTAAAATGGACTGGAATGGGTGAATTTAACTCAGATGGCCATTATATCTAGTACTGTGGGCAGGAATCCCTTAGAAGAAATGGAGTAGCCATCATGGTCAACAAAAGAGTCCGAAATGCAGTACTTGGATGCAATCTCAAAAAAGACAGAATGATCTCTGTTCATTTCCAAGGCAAACCATTCAATATCACAGTAATACAAGCCTATGCCCCAACCAGTAATGCTGAAGAAGCTGAAGTTGAACGGTTCTATGAAGATCTACAAGACCTTTTAGAACTAACACCCAAAAAAGGTGTCCTTTTCATTATAGGGGACTGGAATGCAAAAGTAGGAAGTCAAGAAACACTTTGGTTAACAGGCAAATTTGGCCTTGGAATACGGAATGAAGCAGGGCAAAGGCTAATAGAGTTTTGCCAAGAGAACACACTGGTCATAGCAAAACCCTCTTCCAACAACACAAGAGAAGACTCTACACATGGACATCACCAGATGGTCAACACCAAAATCAGATTGATTATATTCTTTGCATCCAAAGATGGAGAAGCTCTATACAGTCAGCAAAAACAAGACCGGGAGCTGACTGTGGCTCAGATCTTGAACTCCTTATTGCCAAATTCAGACTTAAATTGAAGAACGTAGGGGAAACCACTAGACCATTCAGGTATGGCCTAAATCAAATCCCTTATGATTATACAGTGGAAGTGAGAAATAGATTTAAGGGACTAGATTTGATAGAGTGCCTGATGAACTATGGAATGAGGTTTGTGACATTGTACAGGAGACAGGGATCAAGACCATCCCCATGGAAAAGAAATGCAAAAAAGCAAAATGGCTGTCTGGGGAGGCCTTACAAATAGCTGTGAAAAAAAGAGAAGCGAAAAGCAAAGGAGAAAAGGAAAGATATAAACATCTGAATGCAGAGTTCCAAAGAATAGCAAGAAGAGATAAGAAAGCCTTCCTCAGCGATCAATGCAAAGAAATAGAGGAAAACAACAGAAGGGGAAAGACTAGAGATCTCTTCAAGAAAATTAGAGATACCAAGGGAACATTTCATGCAAAGATGGGCTTGATAAAGGACAGAAATGGTATGGACCTGACAGAAGCAGAAGATATTAAGAAGAGGTGGCAAGAATACACAGAAGAACTGTACAAAAAAGATCTTCATGAACCAGATAATCACGATGGTGTGATGACTGACGTAGAGCCAGACATCCTGGAATGTGAAGTCAAGTGGGCCTTAGAAAGCATCACTACGAACAAAGCTAGTGGAGGTGATGGGATTCCAGGTGAGCTATTACAAACCCTGAAAGATGATGCTGTGAAAGTGCTGCCCTCAATATGCCAGCAAATTTGGAAACCTCAGAAGTGGCCACAGGACTGGAAAAGGTCAGTTTTAATTCCAATCCCAAAGAAAGGCAATGCCAAAGAATGCTCAAACTACCGCACAATTGCACTCATCTCACACGCTAGTAAAGTAATGCTCAAAATTCTCCAAGCCAGGCTTCAGCAATACATGAACCGTGAACTTCCAGATGTTCAAGCTGGTTTTAGAAAGGCAGAGGAACCAGAGATCAAATTGCCAATATCCACTGGATCATGGAAAAAGCAAGAGAGTTCCAGAAAAACATCTATTTCTGCTTTATTGACTATGCCAAAGCCTTTGACTGTGTGGATCAAAATAAACTGGAAAATTCTGAAAGAGATGGGAATACCAGACCACCTGACCTGCCTCTTGAGAAACCTATATGCAGGTCAGGAAACAAGAGTTAGAACTGGACATGGAACAACAGACTGGTTCCAAATAGGAAAAGGAGTACGTCAAGGCTGTATATTGACACCCTGTTTATTTAACTTATATGCAGAGTATATCATGAGAAATGCTGGGCTGGAAGAAGCACAAGCTGGAATCAAGATTGCTGGGAGAAATATCAATAACCTCAGATATGCAGATGACACTACCCTGATGACAGAAAGTGAAGAGGAACTAAAAAGCCCCTTGATGAAAGTGAAAGAGGAGACTGGAAAAGTTGGCTTAAAGCTCAACATTCAGAAAACGAAGATCATGGCATCTGGTCCCATCACTTCATGGGAAATAGATGGGGAAACAGTGGAAACAGTGTCAGACTTTATTTTGGGGGGCTCCAAAATCACTGCAGATGGTGACTGCAGGTATGAAATTAAAAGACGCTTACTCCTTGGAAGGAAAATTATGACCAACCTAGATAGCATGTTGAAAAGCAGAGACATTACTTTGCCAACAAAGGTCTGTCTAGTCAAGGCTATGGTTTTTCCTGTGGTCATGTATGGATGTGAGAGTTGGACTGTGAAGAAAGCTGAGCAGCAAAGAATTGATGCTTTTGAACTGTGGTGTTGGAGAAGACTCTTGCGAATCCCTTGGACTGCAAGGAGATCCAAGCAGTCCTTCCTAAAGGAGATCAGTCCTGGGTGTTCATTGAAAGGACTGATGCTGAAGCTGAAACTCCAATACTTTGTCCACCTCATGCAAAGAGTTGACTCATTTGGAAAGATTCTGATGCTGGGAGGGATTGGGGGCAGGAGGAGAAGGGGACGACAGAGGATGAGATGGCTGGATGGCATCACTGACTTGATGGACATAAATTTGGGTGAACCCCAGGAGTTGGTGATGGACAGGGAGGCCTGGAGTGCTGCGATTCATGGGGTCGCAAAGAGTCGGACACGACTGAGTGACTGAACTGAACTGAAGTCATGAATAGATGAGAATTCTGGCCAAAATTATCCTACAATATCCTAAATCTACCCCAGGATACTTAACTAGTCTTCCAACATTCAGAATGATGGTCTTTTGAGGACCATCTGATGCTTCCCTGACAGCTCAGTTGGTAAAGAATCTTCCTGCAATGTAGGAGACCCTGGTTCGATTCCTGGGTTGGGAAGATCCACTCTGAGAAGGGACAGGCTACCCACTCCAGTATTCTTGGGCTTCCCTTATGGGTCAGCTGGTAAAGAATCCGCCTGCAAATTGGGATACCTGGGTTCAATCCCTGGGTTAGGAAGATCTCCTGGAGAAGGGAAAGGCTACCCACTCCAGAATTCTGGCCTAGAGAATCAGGCCATGGGGTTGCAAAGAGTCAGACACAACTGAGTGACTCTCACCTTCTGATGCTTCAGTGTCAGAAATCCAGCCTGGACTTTCCCTCCGGGCCAGAGTTTCTTACTTTTAACACTGTTGACACTCTAGAACGGATAATTCTTTGTTGTGGGGCTCTTTTGTGTGTTGTAGCATGCTTGGCAGCACCCCTAGATTCCACCCAACAAATGGCAATATTCTTCCCCTCACCCCACTTGTAATGATCAACCATGTCTTCAGATGTTGACTAAGGTTCCAGAGAGGACAAATTCCCCCCCTCAAGCAGTGACAATAAAATCATATTTCCAGACATTGTGAAATGTCCCCTGGGTTGGAGGAAGCAAAATCCACACTACCCCCCCAACCTGTGCCCACCAGTGGAAAAGCCCTGCTCTTAGTTACCTTGGCCCAGCAAGAACTTATATTTTTCATGCAAGTAGATTGAAATCAATAGTGTTCAGAGAATAGACATCAGCAAGGACTTGGAGAAGGAGATGCCATGAGTTGTCAAAATGCTTCCGCACAACAAGACCCTGTGGCTGAAAGTCCAGGAATACTTGGTAACATTGCAACCCAGCCAGACTGTGGGCTTCTCAGAGTTTCTTCTTCCAAGGCTTCTGCTCCTTGATGCCAAATGCCTCCTGAGATTTGGTTGAGTAAAAGACAAATGAGAGAGGGAAGGGTAACACTGAACACTTGAGCAACCCTTATCTTCCATATTTCTGGAGGTCCAGAAAAGCACAGCGTGATCTGAGGTGGGGCGCAGTGGGTGGGGGGAATGGTGACTGTTTTTGTTTATATGTATGTGCATGCATGCTAAGTCACTTCAGTCACATCTGACTCTTTGCGACTGTATGGACTGTAGCTCAGCAGGCTCCTTTGTCCACGGGATTCTGCAGACAAGAATACTGGAGAGGGTTGCCATGCCCTCCTCCAGGGGATCTTCCTAACCCAGGGATCAAACACAAGTCTCTTACATCTCCTGAATTGGTATACAAGTTCTTTACCACTGAGCCACCTGGGAAGCCCGTTTATAAATATAAAGCGCATCCACCCCTCATTATCCTTACCCTTCACCCAACCTAGTATTTGACATGAAAGTGTTGGCTTCTGATGCAGTAGGTATCTGAAAACACAGGCAAGAACTTGAGAGCTGTCCCATGGTTGTCCAAGAGAAACAGAAATGCTGCTCAGTTTCAGGGTGAAAGGAACATCTTAAAAAGCAATGTTCAGAAAAGAATTCAGAAGAAAATAAAAGGGAGGATTGGAATTAAGAGTAGAATTCCAATTCCCATCTGTGACCCCACTGCAAGGGCCACAGTCCATTTTGTGGCCTTTAGTATGGTTTCTGGTCTTTTCAAACTATTAACCCTTCAATCCTGTCCCCATGTCAGTGATCTCTCCCTAACAACCTTTCTCTGACACCTCCCCACCCAGGGTGGAACAGAATGCCACTCTGAAGGGCATGCCAGGTTCTTTTGCAAGATCTTGGCATTCTTTGGGCTCTGCCCATTTCAACCCTTCCACCTCCAGTTCTTTCCCAGGCTCCCATCTACACAGCTTTAACCTTAACTCTCTCCAGGCTTTACGAGACTAGCAGGAACTTCAGAGCAGCCCAGGGCACCGGGGAGGATGTGTCTGTCCATAGGATACTTTGAAGTGAATCTAAAGCTCTAAACCTATAATCTTTTCACCTACTGGACTTGCATGCCAGAGTCCTTCAAATGCCTGTCATTTGAGCCTCTGTGTT
Source organism: Bos indicus (assembly GCF_029378745.1). Classification (NCBI taxonomy): domain Eukaryota; kingdom Metazoa; phylum Chordata; class Mammalia; order Artiodactyla; family Bovidae; genus Bos; species Bos indicus. The sequence goes on from NC_091779.1 coordinate 38,984,243, forward strand.
GACTAAAGTATGGCATTGTGGAAAACCTACACATTTACCTAATAGGAGTAAGATTTTAATTTACTGGTAGGAATTTTGATGTACAATGTTGTGTTAATTTCTGCTGTTTAGCAAAGTGATTATATATATATTTATATATATATATTCTTTTTATATTCTTTTTCACTAGGGATTATCATAGGATGTTGAATATAATTCCATGTGCTATACAGTAGAACCTTGTTGTTTATCCATTCTATATATAATAGCTTACATCCACTAACCCCAACCTTCCACTCCATCCTTCCCCCAACCCCCTCTCCCTTGGCAACCACAAGTCTGTTTTCTGTGTCCAGGAGGCTGTTTCTGATTTGTTGATAGGTTCATTTGTGTCATATTTTAGATTCCATGTGTAAATGATATCATACGATATTTGTCTTTCTCTTTCTGACTTACTCCATTTAGTATGATCATCTCTAGTTGCATCCATGTTACTGCAAATGGCATTATTTCATTCTTTTTAGTGATTGAGTATCAGTCCATGGTACATTTGTGTTACATGTTTTTTAAATTTTTTATTTTTATTTATTTATTTACTTATTTTTGGCTGTGCTGGGTCTTTGTTGCTACGTGCAGGCTTTCTCTAGTTGCGACGAGCGGGGACTACTCTTTGTTGCAGTGTGCAGGCTTCTCATTGCAATGGCTTCTCTTGCCATGGAGCACAGGCTCTAGAGCTCAGACTCAGGAGTTGTGGCACATAGGCTTAGTAGTTGCCCCGTGGGCATTGTGGGATCTTCCTGGACTAGGGATTGATCCCCAGCCTCGGCAGGCAGATTCTTTACTACTGGACCACCAGGGAAGTCCTGTACTATGTCTTCTTTATCCATCGTCAGTAGAACAGATTAATTGTGATGAGAGTGGAAGGACTGAAATGACTGAGGTACTGAACTCCACTCCTGCACAGTTCAATACACTAGCCACTGGCTTCATGCGGCCATTTTAATGTAAGTTCATTAAAATTAAATCATATTAAAAATTCGGTTCCTTAGTCACACTGGCCACCTTTCAAACGTTCGACAGTCACATATGGCTGTGGCTGCCATATTGGAAAGAGAATACATAGATCTTTTCCATCATTGTCGAAAGTCTTGTGCCACTTTCCTCTGAATTTGCTAGTACTGCCAGTGCAGAGTTCTGGGAACCAGAGGAGCCTGAAATCACCAGCTGTGTAGGGAAGGACAAAAAAGAGTCAGAGAGAGAACAGAAGGTCAAAGAGAAAGCAAAAATTCACCAAAGGCCAACTGTGTTTGCTTTGCCAAGGGTCCAGCCCTGAGCAAATGTTCATCCACCCTACCACAAAGCTCTTGGTGTTGACACCAGCAAATAATGGAGTGACTGGCATGGGCTTTGGGCCCTATTGCCTCTACTCTATGGGCCCCTGGGGTCTGTGGTTCCTTGTGAACCAAGAGACCCTGTCCTGAATCCTGAACTGAGAGGGTCACAGGAGTCACCGGGCTCCCAGCCAAAAGGAGATCATCACCAGGTAGCACAGAGCAGCCCCTCAGTATCCAAGAGTCCTAAAGCAAGGATGTTTGAGAGTTCCTAAATCAAGACATTCAGGGAGAAAGGAGCACCTTCTCCATCCAGACTTAGAGCTCTGCTCACAAACTCTGAGGGACATGGAGGATCTGGGGAGCATCCACTCCTTATTGACTACTGGGACTCATTAAAAGTGAAAATCCAGTAATTACTCTGCATAGCTGTCTTTGGACATGTGCACGAACTGGCAAAGGAAATATGGAATCTGATTGGTTGTTTCGCCTGTATATAAATAGCACTGGCAGTCCCATGGAGTACCTTCATAATCTCCAATCATCTCATCCTCACAATAATGGACTGAGGAAAGACAGACAGATGGGAGCCTCTGAACCCTCTCTATTAGTAGAAATTTCTCTCAGAAAGGGGAAGAGATGGGCCAAAATCAATCTGACTGAGAAAGAGCAGAACCAGCTCTAGACACCACTTTCTGCTGCTTGCATCACATCTCAGGTGATTAGGGTCACTTTGTACCTGTCCAGATCCATAAGTGTGTCAGCTCCAAAGGACGTGGTCTCCACCTGGATCGTGCAGCAGCCTCAGTTCACATCTAGTCCCAAGCCCTGACTATCTTATGGACTCTTTGTTACCAAATAACCTTCCATGCATGAGGTGTGTTCCATCATGTCTGACTCTTTATGACCCCATAGTCTGTACCCTGCCAGGCTCCTCTGTCCATGGGGATTCTCCAGGTAAGAATACTGGAGTGCGTTGCCATTTCCTATCACAGGGGAATTTTCCTGACCCAGGAATCAAACCCCCATCTCCTGCATTGGCAGACAGATTCTTTATCAATTGATCCCTGAGAACAGCCAAACAAAGGGCTAGACTGAGAACACTGAAGGAACTTTTCCCGGAAGACCCTCCCAGACAATATCAGAGGAAGTGGTGCTCAAGGCAGCCCAGGCAGCAGAGCTGTTGACTGTGTTTTCCTGTGCCTGAGACACAGGAAGATACAGTTCTTTTGGCTCCTGAAACTTTGAGTCCATGGTTCGAGACCCTGAAACATGCAGGTGGATTTTGTTTGCTAGAGAAGACTCCAGAAAACTGAACCAGATGAGTTTATTTATAGGACATCTAATAGCTGGTACCAAATATTTATGATTTTTCTCAAATTTGAGAAAATGTATCATGATGTGGGAATCATTTATATACCTGGCTAAATGACCAGTGAGATTCCATATTTCCTTTGTCAGAGCATGCACACTCAAACAACAGATCAAAAGACAGAGTAATTACTGGATTTTTACTTCTAATGAGTCCCAGCACTAAATATGCCATTGTCCAGAGAACTGAAAAGAAAAAATCAAAATGATAATTAAACATATAAAGCAATAGTGAAGAAAGGATCACTTTAAATGTGCCCAAATAACACAATACTCCTGGCCACATGCTACTTTGTCTCTTCTCTTCATAGCATCATCCTAATAGTTCCCAGCCAATGTCAACCTTTTCCAACTGTAAGCCACTAGTGTTGAAAACACACCCATATATAATTAGACCACTGAGCTTTCCATGCCAACATTTGATGAAATTTTCCCCCCAAGGCCAGATGCCTGGCTAAAACTGGGCTAAATAATGAGCATATAACACTCACTAAAGTAGTCCTGAGAAAACCAGTCCCAGCTTTGCTTCAGCAACTCACAGTAACATCAAGGACCCAGACTCTTTCCATTTGGGGAGACTTTTCCTCCTCACTCTCTCTTTTGACCAAGGAGGAAGAACATCTTCACCAGTAGATCCCAGAAGATTTCTGCCATGTCTCAGTGGCCAGAACTGGGTGGGATAACCATTCCTAAACCAATCACAGAAAAATGAAAAGTTAGATTACCATGGTTCCTGTAGACTGATAACCTCTTCTTTCTCTGGAACTGGACGGCTAATAGATGACAAAACTGAGCTCTGTGTGTGAAAACAAAGGGGAAATGGTTGCTGGAGAAGCAACCAGGAGCATCCGCCATGCCCAGTTATACGCAGGGCTGTGAACAGAGAAGCAAATGGGGCTTTCTCCTCATCATCCCTCAGGCACCACCCCAAGGAAGCCCGAACCTTCTTGAGAAGGTTAAATCTGCTCACTGTTGGCTCTCGTGGCCCCTGTGGAGTCCTTGTTAATACTTGTGTCATTTACACTAGAATGTTTTACTAGCTTTTCTCTTCTCTACCAGCCTGAGTACTAAGAAGATTGCTTTAACAAAAGGCTATATTCTCAGGACCCTGCTCATGCCTGGTGCTTCAGAGATGCTCAGTGGACATTTGAAGGTGGATGGATGGGTGGATGAATGGATAGATGGATGGACTGATGGTTCAATGGGTGAATGGATTGTTGTTCCAGTCACTAAACTAGGTTCACCTTGAGGTTTTCTGAAAATGCATTAGAAGAGGGTCAATCTTGGTTCCCATTCTCCTCCCTTTTTCTCTCAATGAGTCTTCTCTGGGAGTACTTTTTGCTGTCCCTGCAGATCCAGCCAGCTCAGGTCTCTAGCTGTTACATCTTTGATTGGACAGGTGGCTTTTTTGTCGAGAGAGGTCTCCTGAGGGAAGATGAGTAAAAAGAAAAGAATAAAACAGAGTAAATATGAGCCAGTAAGAGAGACAAGTAATTATCCTGCTGGGTAAGTATCCTTGATGCTCTGAATGAAGAAGTTTGAAAGAACATATTGTACAAGAGTGAGAATGTGTGATTAAATCATGTAGAGACAAGATGTGCTGGTACAAGATGGAGCAAAGTGAGGGGAGCGAGAGACTGGCACCAGAAATAGTTTCAGGATATGCTGAGATGCTCAGATTTCTGGCTGTAGGCTTAACCCATGAACCCTTCAGCTGCCCTTCTTCCTAACCACCCTTTGGACTTTCAGATGCTCCCATTTTTTTCACCTTCTTTCCCTCTTTTCTGTACTTCAACGTTCCAGTTCCTCTTGCTTTTCATACCAAGGATGCCCAGAAACTGAAGGGCCAGGGTAAAACAAGTACCCAGTTCTCCATAGAGAACCCAAATGAACTTCTTGAACTCTATTTTAATAAGATGACCCCACCCTTCTTTGAGGCTCTACAAAAGGAGTTTTTCCATGAAACTGCCTCTCATCCACTTGTTAGAAGTTTAATGGCAAATAATGGCTAGTTGCCCCTGGGGATTTTAAATAACTCTAAGATGGACGTAGTTATGGAGTTCTGAGAAACAGAGCAAGTTCTTAAAAACAATGTGAGCAAGACCTCAGAAACTATTGAAACCCATCTTTACTGCCCAAGAGATGGGCCATGTGCTCAGACTCACACACTGATTAACACTAGGAAGCTGGCTGTCAACAGCTGAAAATTTTGCTGCAACACAGAGAAGCAGTTTCTGTACCCCACCCTCAAGGGGACTTCATCCATGTATTTACACCCTAAAATGCCAGGTTTTCATGAAGAGATTGTTTTTATGGTGTTAACAGTTTTATTGAGGTGTTCTCCCTCAATTATGAAAGTAGTAACTTTTTATTTTATTTAAGTATTCTAGTAATATTTTATTACTGAAATAATATTTTATAATTTCAGAATCATCCTCCCAGAGATAACCCCTGCAGACATACTGGGTGCGTATAGTTAAGTATATTCCCAGTTTTTCTTCTGTGCACATGTGGAAACACATATTGTTAGGATTAAGCTCAAGCACATCCAATTTCTGTACCCAGTTATCTTATTTCTTCCACTTATTTGCATATGATTAAAGTTCAGTCACATTATTTTAAAGATTAAATAATATTTTGCTGTATATCTATACCATGATTTTTCCTGGTGGCTCAGATGGTAAAGAATCTGCCTGCAATGCAGGAGAACCTGGGTTCGATCACTTGGTCAGGAAAATCCCCTGCAGGAGGAAATGGCAAGCCACTCCAGTCTTCTTGCCTGGAGAATCCCAGGGATAAAGGAACCTGGTGGGTTACAGTCTACAGTGTCGCAGAAGAGTCGGACACGACTGAGCAACTAACACCACACACGATCTAGTTAAATAAGCCTTTATGATTTGATATTTAGATTTCCCAATATTCTTTTTTATAAATAGCATGGGAGGATTTGTGTGTGTGTGTGTGTGTGTATACAAAATTGTTTTTTCATATCTCTGTTCATTTGTGATGAATTTCTAGAAGTATATTTTGTAAGTCAAAGTGTATCTACACTCTTAAGGCTTTTAACACATATTACCAGAAAAATTACACCAGTTTACTCTAAAAAGGCAAGGCACCAGTTCTGCCTCTACTGTTGAACAGCCAGAAGCACTTGCAAACTCAGTGATCCATCTTGAAATCTCATGGGGTTGGGGAAAAAGATAAAATATTTTATAAGAAAATACTTTGAAAATTTTAAATCCAATTAAAACACACATTGTTATTATTATCAATTTTTTAGACCACCCAAGATAGACAAAGCATTACCTCTCTCAACAATGTATGCCAATGACTTGTAGCCCATTAGAGAGTAAAATCCTTCCCAACTTCCCTCTAAATGCAACCAACACCAAGTACGTTTCGTTCATTCAAAACCATTTACTGAGTACCTTTTATGCATTGAGCTTTGTATTAAGTATGAGGAATATAGAAGAAAAAAAACATAAACACAGTTCTTGATACCCATGAAATACTGGTCTGGGTGGGTTCAGGAAGAATGATAAATCAAGATTCATAATCGGTTCTTGATGGGATCCAGTCCTGGTGCTCTGTGGACTGTGCATCTCCCACTTTGGGGAGACCCAAGGAAGTCTCTGCCTCAAGACAGGAAAGCTGAAATTGAAGATGAGGAGGCAGCTGGGCTTTCAAGTGGGCAGCCATGTATCAATCTTTATTGCTTCTGAAACAGCATGGAGAAATCACATTTTCCCCGCAGCCCCATGCCTACATAGAATGGGAGCCACTTCAGTGGGGGGAAGACTCTAACAAGCCACATGATAGAAAGGCTGAGAAGCCCCACTCCCACAAGGCATACTTTGAGGAACACGCGATATTTATAATTTCTCTAGAAATCATCCTGGTATTTTAGTCAGAAACATACAAGCTGAGGAAGAACAGGATGGCTTGGGGTTTAGAGCAGAGTAGAAGGAAAATAAAGGGGCAAGTCAAGGCAGCTGGCAGGAAGAGGAACTCTAGAGAGAAAGACAGAAATGCTTCCTAAGGGATTTGGCCAATTGTCTGGACCATGGGATGTGGTTCCTGTCTACCCATAGAACCCTTGCTCCTGTTAACCCATGAAGTGACATGCAGCTAAGTGTGATGTCCAGAGGGTAAAGAGGGAGAAGGAGGATGGCGTGATAGTTGCTCAGCATATAAGTGCTCCCAAAGACTGCTCCTAAGCAAGAAACTCATCTTCTGAACTCCACCAGGTATTAAAATGAACATGATCTGCTGCTATTCCCAGACTGACTCACTGGCCCCACTTGAGCTCCGTGTGCCTGGCATCGGCACAGAACTTGAAGGCAAAGGCGGGGATTATAATGGGTTTCTGAGCAATCAAGGACATTCAGAAAGGCATTCCAGACATCTAGGTGCAGATCAGACCCTCTGCTGAGGCACTCCCATGAAAAGCATCCATCACTGTTTATATTTTGACTTGTAAATAAGTTGGTAATTGACAAAACTGGAGGCATCAGCAAACCAACAAACTTCCCTTCCAGATTATATTGTTCTTGTTGTAGTATTAAAATTAATCTCTGTCTCTGAAGCTGAGTTGAGAAGCTTAGGATGGGACATCTACCTGACCAGGGATGGGAAAAAAAAAAAAAGATCATTATGGATAATATTCCAAGAAGAGTGTTTACAAAGATAAGGAGAAATTAACTAAGTTTTTAGATGCTGACTTCCTAATCTTTTTTTTTCCCCTTGGTAGTCTCAGAGAGAGTTGTCTGGAAGACACACCAATTACATGTTGTACAAAAAAGGTGATGTTATTATTGTAAAATGGTGAGTCAACAGTGATATACTGGCTTCTGCCAGGCCAATGTCATGGCAGCCAAATATGCAGATATTTGCATCAATTCTGTTCAGTCACTCAGTCATGTCCAACTCTTTGCAACCCCATGGACTGCAGCACGCCAGACTTCCCTGTCCATCACCAACTCCCAGAGCTTGCTCAAACTCATGTCCATTGAGTTGGTGATGCCATCCAACCATCTCATCCTCTGTCATCCCCTTCTCCTAATGCCTTCAATCTTTACCAGCATCAGGGTCTTTTCCAATGAGTCAATTCTTCACATCAGGTGGCCAAAGTATTGGAGCTTCAGCTTCAGCATTAGTCCTCCAATGAATATTCAGGACTAATTTCCTTTAGGATAGACTAGTTTGATCTCCTTGAAGTCCAAGGGATTCCAAGAGTCTTCTCCAACACCACAGTACAAAAGCATCAATTCTTCAGCCCTCAGCTTTCTTTACAGTCCAACTCTCACACCCATACATGACTACTGGAAAAACCATAGCTTTGACTAGACAGACCTTTGTTGGCAAAGTAATGTCTCTGCTTTTTAGTATGCTGTCTAGGTTGATCATAGCTTTTCTTCCAAGGAGCAAGCATCTTTTAATATCATGGCTACAGTCACTATCTGCAGTGATTTTAGAGCCTCCCAAAATAAAGTCTGACACTGTTTCCTTTGTTTCCCCATCTATTTGCTATGAAGTGGTGGGACCAGATACCTTGACCTTAGTTTTCTGAATATGGAGTTTTAAGCCAACATTTTCACTCTCCTCTTTCACTTTCATCAAGAAGCTTTTAATTCTTCTTCACCTTCTGTCATATTTGCATAAGCCCACTCTATTTCCATATGCAAATACATTGCACGGAAACCTAGCAACCAATTGGGAGTTAGGCCTACTGTTTGTCAATGCACACTAATGGGGTGGTGGACTTATTAAGAAATCTATGGAGGGATTCTTTTATAATTGACAATAGCACTTTCCTTTCAAGATATTAAGCATATTTTATCTGTTTTTTCTAAGTGCAATTGTCTTACTTTGCACTACAGAAGTGTATCACTATTTAAGCTCACTTATCCAGCAACTACCTCTCCATTGACTTTGTCACCCATCTCTCCTACATTTCAAATTGATGTATCTGAACAGCTTTTTTGGAGGAATCCATAAGGTATCAGAACATATCCCTCAATGATAGGGAACGCCTGTTGATTAATGGGAAGAATGTGTTATAGAGCTCAAGGTCAAGTGCTCTTTCAGTGGATCTGTGAATCAAAATAATAAATTGTATATGGCTTTGTAAAAGCAGTCAGTCAGTCATCCAACAAGTGATGGAGAACACCTGTGGACACATATTAATGTGACAGTATAGTGGGTGGGGGTTGAAAATGCAGAGGAAGCAAGGCAGAGGTTAGTCTGAGACTTTGATGATGATGGTCAAGATACAGCAGTGACCATGGCCAGAGGTCAAAGGCTTCTTTCCTATTTACAGCTCTTCTCCTCAGTTAAATATGGTAATTACCATTTAAACTAAGTTGCGCTTACTGTCTTTGGATTATCCCTGGATAAGTTATGCTATATAAGAGTAATCGTTATAACACCCAACCGCTCTTTGTCTCAGAAGCTTAATGACCAGAAGTTTGTTTCACACCCAAGTCCCAGTGCAATGGGCGTCAGCAGAAGATGCAGGATTCCTCTATCTGTGGGCTGTACTAAGCCCTTAAGACTGAAGTCTCCAATTTCATTTTCCTCTGGGCAGTAATGGATCAGAGAGAGAGAATACGTGAATATCTTAAAAGACCAGGACTAGACGAGAAGTACATCTGCCCATTTCAGAGGCCCCAACTCCTTCACTTGATTCTAACTACAGGGGAGTCAATGAAGCAAACTTTAACTCTCTGCCCAAAGGAAAAGGAGAACCAAATTCTGGTGAACATTAGAAGCTTTTGCTACTCCTGTGGGCTCCCAGCATTCTAACTGAGGTGCAGGAAAAAGCAGGAATTAGAGAGGAAAAATGCTTCTGCCACATTCTCAATTTCTTCTTAGACATTGTAACTTCCTCAGATGTGTACACAGCCTGCTGTCTGTGCTCTAAAGAGTCTCCCGTCAGGCACTAGGCAAAAACACTTCATCTCTCCAGGCCTTAGTTGCCAACCGTGTAAAAGGGAGATATTGGATCAGAATCCTTTCAAGTCTTTTGGCCTCTTTTGTATCCAAAATGCCATGCTTCTAGAACTCCTGCTGTTCATTTCCTCCTGAGACAAATAAACAGGGTGCCAGAGAGGTAATGCTAGTTGATCAACAGTGTATTTTTTATTTTATTTTAACTTCTCACTCCCCAAGCCCACCTTTCTAGAAGTTAAAATATACATAGTAGACAAGGTTATTACCAATATGAGTGATTATTTTTATGGCAAAGTTGTTTTGTGTCTGGATGAACAGTATACTCATAGACACATATGTAACACATACAGAGACCCCTCTATGAAAAAATAATCTTGCTTGAACAGTCTTGCAAAACATATGTTCTCCTTCTACTGCTCTTGCCCTTGATTAGCCAGTTCTGCGATGATAACAAAACGGTGTTCCCTCAGTAGCTTACAACACGTTTCCTTTTTGCTCACCTTACGTAAGGACTATGGCTTAGCTGCAGGTTGGCCATGGCTCTGCTGGGATGGGCTGGACTGAGCTGGCTTATCTGGGTTCCACCTGTTTTCTCATTCTGAAACCCAGATGGAGGAAGGAGGCACCATGTGGAAAACCTGAGAACAAGAGCAGGAAGGCCTCAGTCAATAAATACAGTAGCTTGCAGTTGTATTTAAGGCTTCTGTTCGGATACAACAAAAACAATCACAACCCTTCCCTCTCCGTTGACTAGAGCTTTTCACGTGGTCAAGTCCAAAGTCATAGAGATGAGAAGTGCAACTCCACCCACACACACAGGGTGCAGGTGATGCCTTAAAGAATGACTCACAATGGAAGAGTTGTGAGTTTAGATTTTCTTCAAGGACCTTGCTGCGGACTATAACCCAGGAGACAGCCTCTCGGGGAGAGAACTCTTCTGAAGACGTAAAGGAGGAGAAAGTTTATATATGAATTTTGGCTGGGAAAAATACGTGCAATTCAGCATACAGCTTGCAAAATATTGCTGCTGAAATACATACACTGCTATGTATAAAACAGTAAGTATGTATAAGTAACAAGGACCTACGGTATAGCACAGGGAACTCTACTCAACATCTTGTAATTACCTATAATGAAAAAGAATCTAAATAAGAATATATATGTTGTTCAGTCGCTTAGTCATGTCCGACTCTTTGTGACCCCATAGACTGCAGCACGCCAGGCTTCCCTGTCCTTCACCATCTCTCGGAGCTTGCTCAAACTCATGTCCTTTGAGTCGGTGATGCCATCCAACCATCTCACCCTCTGTCGTCCCCTTCTCCTCCTGCCTTCAATCTTTCCCAGCATCAGTGTCTTTCCTAGTGAGTCAGCTCTTTGCATCAGGTGGCCAGAGTTTTGGAGTTTCAGCTTCAGCATCAGTCATTCCAATGAATATTCAGGACTGATTTCCTTTTGGATTGATTGGTTTGATCTCCTTGCAGTCCAAGGGACTCTTAAGAGTCTTCTCCAACACCACAGTTAAAAAGCATCAATTCTTAGGCGCTCAGCTTTCTTTATAGTCCAACTCTCACATCCATACATGACCACTGGAAAAACCATAGCTTTGACTATATGGAACTTTGTTGGCAAAGTAACGTCTCTACTTTCCAATATGCTGTCTAGGCTGTCACTGTTTCCACTGTTTCTCCATCTATTTGCCATGAAGTGATGGGACTAGATGCCATGATCTTCGTTTTTTGAATGTTGAGTTTTAAGCCAGCTTTTTCACTCTCCTCTTTCACTTTCATCAAGAGGCTCTTTAGTTCCTCTTTGCTTTCTGCCATAAGGGTGGTGTCATCTGTATATCTGAGGTTATTACATTTCTTTATCTTTTATATATATATATGATATACATAAATATATAATTTTTAAAATTATATATAAAATAAATAATTATATAATAATATTATATATATATATATATAATCACCTTGCTATACACCTGAAACTAATACAGCATTGTAAATCAACTATATTTCAATAATAATTGAAAAAAATTACTGCTGGTCATAAAGAATGGATATCTCAAGTGTAATTTTATTGCTCTTCTATGTGTGGGAAGATGCAAGAACCTGTATTCATTAAAACCCACCCTGAGCTATACACTAGTGGAAAAGTAGCTATCTGCCAGTGCAAGAGACATAAGAGATGTGGGTTTGATCCCCTGTGTTGGGACGATCTCCTGGAGGAGGGCATGGCAACCCATTCCAGGACCCTTGCCTGGAGAATCTCTGGACAGACGAACTTGGCGGGCTACGGTCCATAGGGTCGCAAATAGTCAGACATGACTGAAGGGACTTAGCGTGCATGCACATGTGAGCTATACATCTAACTGTCCAAGGGGCTGTTTTTCCAAATCTGAGTGCCTCATCCTGTTTTCCATCCTGAATTCTTCTCAGGGTACACTGTCAGTCATTCATTGACTGTGGCTGGCAACTTCATCTTTGTAGAGTTGAGTGCTGAGCAGGCTCTTTGTTCTTCATTCACACAAGAGTGTGTCCACTGCCAATGGATAGGGGTATAGAACCCTCTGACTGGGAGGGAGCACAGAGGTAGGGACTATAGTCCAGTTAGCTCACATCCCCATCGCCTCCACTGAAATACTAACTGTAACAGTTCTAATGGAGAGGAAGCCACTCTATCTTAGTTCTTCTGCTGTGGGAAGTTTTTGGGTGGGAGAGAGTTAGGAGGGAGAAGCGGTCAACAGTGGGGGAATGGAGAAAATTTAACAAATATTTATATAGTCCTCACTGTAGACTGGGCACTATTTAAGCCCATTACAAATACTAACTCATTGAATCTTCATCATAGCTCTAAGGAAGGTTGATCCTTTCTGTATTCCCATTTTAGAGAGACTATAGCACAGAGAATTTAAGCAAGTAAACTGTGATCACACATCTAGCAACTGACAACAAGATTCCAACTCAGATAATTGGTTCCAAAATCTCTCTTCTTAAATATTCTGAAAGAAATAGGGATGGGAGGATTCTAGCACCATGGATTAATTGGTTGCTGATATGCTGATTTTAGGGGAGCAAGGAAACCAGTTCCCTCTGGAATGGACAGATGTAGTTTCAGTAAGACGTGACGTGTTTTCTGGAACATACACAGAACTGAACATTCTGAGATCACTGGGGTTTAAGCCACTGTCCTAAGCACTATCCTGCATGATTTCTTCTCTCGCAGATCTTACAGCCTAGTGGAGAGACACACACCATCAACAACAACAACAAATAACAATAATAAGGAAAAAGATCATAGGTCAGATGATGGTATATGCTGTAGAGAACAGTGAAGCAAGGCAAGGGATGAGGAAAGTGGAGCAGTGCTGAAGATAGTTTGAAGACTAGTCAACAAAGGTCTTGCTGATAAGGTGTCAGCAAGCAGTGGCCTGAAGGAGGTGAGGGAGATAAATATTTGATGAGTGAATGAATGAATGAATATTCAAGCATATTCAGTCTTCCCAGTGAGACATCAAATAAGTTATCTTATTACTCGGCCTTAGCCAGGCTGCTTGGCTCCCTGACATAATTCAAACTGATCTTCCGGTTGAATCCCACTCCTCTTCCTGTCATGTGGTTGCGCCACTTCCGGCTCCACCAATGACTCTCCTTCAGTGTGGAAGAGGATACAACCATGATTTTCTCTTTAAATGACTGAGGGGTTTAGGGGTTTTTTCTGGGAATATGCAGGGATCATGTGGTAATAAATGCTCACCTGTTCTGGGCTGGGAGTGGGAGGAAGGGGGCCGATTTGAGCTGTTATTACTAATCTGTGTGGGCCTTCCCAGGTGGCTCAGTGGGTAATGAATCTGCCTGCAATGCAGGAGACACCAGTTCAATCCCTGAGTCAGGAAGATCCCCTGGATGCGGGCATGGTAACCCACTCCAATATTCTTGCCTGGGGGATCCCGAAGACAGAGGAGCCTTCTGGGCTACAATCCATAAGGTCACAAAGAGTCAGACACGACTCTGCAGACATGACTGACTGAGCACACACACACACACTGGTCTATGTGCTTGCACGTGCACATTACACAGGGCTGAGCATATTTTGAAGGGGAAGTGAGCCAGATGTGAAAACAGCTAATAGATTTACTGAGAAATGAGGGAATGGAGGAAATGGGAAAGTGTGAAGCTTTTGCAAATGTGCAGAGATTAATTCTAACTGATACCAAGAATGCAGAGAGGTGTTTTCCCGCTCTCTAGGAATGAAAGCAATCAGACCAAGAGGAACCAGGACCTTGAAACCAATCAGTCCTCCAAGAAGAACAGGAGAGTGGACGGACAGTGAGAAGGACAGCCAGAAGGCAGATAGGTGACCAACTGAGCTGCGAGGAGGCAGTATGTGGGAATTCTGCCAGAAAGATGGTCTGGTCACACACCGTGGAAACTGGGGCCGGCAGAATGTGGGATGCAGGCCAGCCCTAGGAGTCACTGGTCCATTATCTGTGACTCTCCATGCCCACTGATCTGGGCATTGAGCAGAGAATTAGTCTGAAGGGCCTGGTTTGTGGAGAACTAGGGTCTTGACCACTGACCAGGCAGGATCCCAGCACCAGGAATGGAACCCAATGCAAGCCTTCCCTGGGCTTCTCTCACGGATGGACATTCACCCAAGAACTTCCTGGTAGAGCTCAAGTGGCTCCCCGCTGTGGAGAGCCGTGGGCAAGGTGGCCGGGCAGGTCAGGGCATGCTCCAGGCTGAGTGAACAGACCCAGGCTGAAAAGGTTCTATCAGAGAACCCCAGGCGACCATGGGAGGCACAAAAACAAGGGTCAGCGTGAGCTGAGTTCTTAGGTTATGGTTACTGGGGTTTTTTGTATGGTTGGTTTTTTGTTTGATTTGATTTTGGTTTCTGTACCATAATAAGAAAGCTAACCTGTTAAGCAACTGGAGGTCTTGCTAACCTTAGATTGTAGACGTCAACAGGAAGTAGGAAAATAATAACCTCACAGCCTCAACTGTCAGAGGCAGCAATGAGGGCAGTCTGACCAGGTTCTGAGGAGAGCAGGGTTCAGTCAGCACAGACAGGAAGGCAGATGAGAGGAAAGAGAAGAAGGAAGGGAGCTGGGATCCATGACGTCTCCCCCATACAAAAAGGTGTCTGCAAACCTGCATTAAGCTGGCCTGAAAGTTTTGACGCTTCCCTGTGGCTGAGATGGTAAAGCGTCTGTGTGCAATGTGGGACACCCAGATTTGATCCCTGGGTCAGGAAGATCCCCTGGAGAAGGAAATGGCAACCCACTCCAGTCCTCTTGACTGAAAATCTCCATGGACTGTCGCCTGAGGAGCCTGGTAGGAGACAGTCCATGGAGTCACAAAGAGTCGGACATGACTGAGCAATTTCACTCACTTTTAAGCCCTCCTCTTACCTGTGGGGACTCTGAGCCTGGGGAGGTGGAGTTAGGGGTGTGCTGCTTCAATGCTTAACAAGTGTTCTCCCAAGAGAAGGTAAAAAGAAGAAGAAAAAAAATTCTGATTTTGCCAATTCCCATCATATAAGTGTGGGAATTTATACAATGGCTGCTCTGACTGATTTCAAGCTACCAACCTGAAGCCCACTGGCTTACAGCATTCCTGAAAATGTAACAGTTGCTCCCTGGTGTGAACCTCCACCCCTGAGGGATAGTCCCTTAGACCTCATAGCCCTTCTCATAAGAAACACCCAGTTCAATGCAGTCCTTTTAGGAAAGTGCCCTTTCCGGGCCCAGAGGATGGAGGAAGATGCAATCCTATCTCCTAACCAGTATCTGCCTTCCCTAGTCCTTTATGCTAGAACTGAGGCTTCGTAAGAATCATCTAAATGTTTGTTTAAATGCCAGTTCTGGTACCAACTGGCAATCAGATAAATAATCCCTGAAGATCACGTGCACCGAATAATGATTATAGACAACCATGTATTATAAAGTTCAGAGTTCCTAAGAGACTAGATTTTAATTGTTCCCATCACAGGAAAGAAATGATTGGTTTGTGACTTGATAGAGGTTTTAGCTAATGCTGCACAATTATGTCATGCCTTGCTAAGTCACTTCAGTCATTTCCAACTCTGTGACCCCATGGACTGCAACCTGCCAGGCTCCTCTGACCTTGGGATTCTCCAGGCAAGAGTACTAGAGTGGGTTCCTGTGCCCTTCTGTAGAGAATCTTCCCAACTCAGGAATCGAACCCACATCTCTTACTTCTTCTGCCTTGGCAGGCAGGTTCTTTACCACTCGTGCCATCTAGGAAGCCTGCTATACAATTGTATTCCAATACAAGTTTTTAATTTACAAAAGTACCACTTCCTAGGTCTCACCCTCCAAAAATGTCGACCCATTATACCTGGGATGAGCAGTGGTTCCCAGGAGAGACTCTGGAAGCAGTGCCAAAGAACATCCACTGCTCTTGAAGGACCAGCCCTAGATTCCAGCAGCACCCTGAATCAGAGCAGGGTTTGGGAAGGGGGAGTTGCTGAAAGAACCATTTACTAGAAAGAGAGATGCCTTAGATGGCTCAGAACCTGTGGTCCCAAAGTTCTCTGACCTATCCACCAAGCCATGGCCGGTTGGGTTCTGTGCACTGGAGCCTCTTGAAGGTAGGGTCCACTGCTCCTTTGCAGCCATCAGAAGTGAAAAGCTTAACAACCGCAGATCGTGGAGCCCAACTGCAGAGTTCCTTTCCCTCCATCCACTGCTTGCTGGCTGCATGACCTTAGACAACTCATGGAGCCTCTCTGCACCCCAGGTCCTCATCTGTGAAATGGATGTATTCATAGTACTTACACCTCAGTGCCTGGCATGTAGTGCATCCTACATGAGGGTTTGTCAATTTTATCACCATGCAGTTCTGAGCACACTGGGGGCTTTTAAGATAAGGTTGGTGGTTTAAACCACTTACCCCCATGAGCTTCTGTTTCCTCACCTTTAACTTGAGAGCAGTGAAGTAGTGATGGGAACAATAATAGCTTTCCTGCCCACTGCACAGGATTATTCTAAGAAGAAACGAAGACTGTGAGGTGAAAGTGCTTTAAAATCTATAGATCACCATGTAAATGTTTTGTCATTTTGTCTTTGAGGCTGTTAATTTGAGGCAGGACTCCCAGTCTACAGACTGGGTTCCCACTTCTGCTGTGCTGCCTGCGCTATGCAATGGTGAGCAGAGCCTCTCTGAGAGTTGGTTTCCTCTCCCATCCAGGGAAGCCTCCCAGCAGAGGCATAATATGTGTTAGGTAGCATTAGTGGTTCCTGGCCCTGACTTTATATTAAAATCATCTGGAGGGCTTTGTTAAAATGTCCGCGTGCTTATGGATCCAATTCTGAATGGATCAGAATTTCTTGGCACAAGATGTAGAAGTTGGTCCTTTTAATAAGCTCCCTTTGTTGTTCAGTTGCTAAGTCATGTCCAACTCTGTGACTTCATGGACTGCAGCACACCAGGCTTCCCTATCCTTCACCATCTGCTGGAGTTTGCTCAAACTCACGTCCATTGAGTCAATGATGCCATCCAACCATCTCATCCTCTGTTGTCTGCTTCTCCTTCTGCCCTCAGTCTCTCCAAGCATCAGGGTCTTTTCCAATGAGTCAGCTCTTTGCATCAGGTAGCCAAAGTATCAGAGCTTCAGCTTCAGCATCAGTCCTTCCAATGAGTATTCAAGGTTGATTTCCTTTAGGATTGACGGGTTTGACCCCCTTGCAGTCCAAGGGACTCTCAAGAGTCTTCTGCAGCACCACAGTTTGAAAGCATCAATTCTTCGGCACTCAGTCTTCTTTATGGTCCAACTCGCACATCCATAAATGGCTTCATGGTTCTAATGTGGATCTAATGGCTCCCTATATGGTTCTAATGTGAGTCCTGGATTGAAAACCACTGAAATCTGTGGAACAGCTCTGTAAACTGTAAAACATAATGTATAATTTGTGGATTTTTTTTATTGTTAGTTGATGATCTTGTGGGGAACTAGTTCCTCTGAAAGTCAGGCCAAAGGGCATTTTCCACTATCTGTCTGAAGACTGCACTGACTGGGGAGAATTGAAACTCACGCAGTTCATGTTCTTGCCTTCAAGCCAAGGAGGCTAAATGAAAACAAGCCTCTCTCAGATCAAAGATCCTACTGGGATGTTGGGGCCAGTGAGTGGTGTTGGCTTAATTGGATTTGGAAGCCATGCCTCCAGCCATGGGGAAGCATTCAGTATTCTGTTTTATTAAAGTGACTGCTGTGCAAAGGCATGTGCATCACCCTGTGGCCATTGACCAGATCAGGTTAAGGGCCAGAAGGTCTTTCTATGTGAGTCCCCAGATGTGATTCCAACCCTTAACTTGGCTCCAGTTGGCACAGTTGCAATGTCTGTCCATTGACTACCTCTTTCAGCACATGGCCATGGCCATGCCCCACACATCCCCTCTGCTTAGATGTCTCTTTACAGACAGAGTCTTCAAGATGTTCTGAGATTCACAAGAGAGGAGGGAGAGGGTGGCTGGAATCAGAGGTGGCCATTTTTTACTAGTTTCTCTACTGTTTCTAGTAATGTCTACACTGCTATGATATTCGGACTAAACTGCTGAGTTCAACTGGGATGGTCATTTTATATAGAAGTGACTCCCTTATGGAAGGTGCCAGATGTTCCCCACCAAAGGGTATCTCAGGACAAGGGATGAGATGGCCACCTGTTTGAGAAGCAATAAAATGGAAACTTGATCACTGCAGAGATTAAAAAATAATAACAATAATGGGTGACATATGAGCAAGAGTCTGGCTTGGAAAGTTCGCAGACTAATGTGTAACTCTGACTTCTGGGCTATGGACTGATAAACTTTGTTGCTGTTGGCACACGTTTGCATTGAACCCAGGAAGACCTGGAACCTTCATATCCTCACACCCTTGGGCCAGGACTGCATCTCTAACACTCAATGCCTGCATTTAAGAGAAGCTGCTATGTGATCCTGAAAACCTCTTCAGGTTCCCCTGTCAATGACAGGACACTAAATTCACTCCAAGTCCAGAGTTTGTTAGTACTACCACAGAACCAGTTCCTCTGTCTGCAGAATTTCCTCCTCTATCTTAGATTCTTGTTCTGCTTTTCCAATTTTAAGGCTTCATAATAATAAGTGATTCACTTATTCTACAGATATTGACTATTGATTTGGACACATTTTACTTTCTTTAGTTCCAAAATTACTGCTGACAGTGACTGCACCCATGAAATTAAAAGATACTTGCTCCTTGGAAGGAAAACTATGAGGAACCTAGACGACATATTAAAAAGCAAAGACATCACTTTGCTGATGAAGGTCCATATAGCCAAAGCTATGGTTTTTCCAGTAGTCATGTATGGATGTGAGAGTTGGACCATAAAAAAGGCTTCAGTTCAGTTCAGTCACTCAGTCGTGTCCGACTCTTTGCGACCCCATGAATCGCAGCACACCAGGCCTCCCTGTCCATCACCAATTCCCAGAGTCTACTCAAAATCATGTCCATTGAGTTGGTGATGCCATCCAGCCATCTCATCCTCTGTTGTCCCCTTTTCCTCCTGCCCCCAATCCCTCCCAGCATCAGGGTCTTTTCCAATGAGTCAACTCTTCGCATGAGGTGGACAAAGTATTGGAGTTTCAGCTTTATCATCAGTCCTTTCAATGAACACCCAGGACTGATCTCCTTTAGGATGGACTGATTGGATCTCCTTGCAGTCCAAGGGACTCGCAAGAGTCTTCTCCAACACGATCATTCAAAAGCATCAATTCTTTGGTGCTCAGCTTTCTTCACAGTCCAACTCTCACATCCATACCTGACCACTGGAAAAACCATAGCCTTGACTAGATGGACCTTTGTTGGCAAAGTAATGTCTCTGCTTTTGAATATGCTATCTAGGTTGGTCATAACTTTCCTTCCAAGGAGTAAGCGTCTTTTAATTTCATGGCTGCAGTCACCATCTGCAGTGATTTTGGAGCCCAAAAAAATAAAGTCTGACACTGTTTTCACTGTTTCCCCGTCTATTTCCCATGGAGTGGTGGGACCGGATGCCATGATCTTCGTTTTCTGAATGTTGAGCTTTAAGCCAACTTTTTCACTCTCTTCTTTCACTTTCCTCAAGAGGCTTTTATCAGGGTGGTGTCATCTGCATATCTGAGGTTATTGATATTTCTCCCAGCAATCTTGATTCCAGCTTGTGCTTCTTCCAGCCCAGCGTTTCTCATGATGTACTCGCATATAAGTTAAATAAGCAGGGTGATAATATACAGCCTTGACATACTCTTTTCCTATTTGGAACCAGTCTGTTGTTCCATGTCCATTTCTAACTGTTGCTTCCTGACCTGCATATAGGTTTCTCAAGAGGCAGGTCAGGTGCTCTGGTATTCCCATCTCTTTCAGGTTTTTCCACAGTTTATTGTGATCTATACAGTCAAAGGCTTTGGCATGGTCTTAGCACCAAAAAATTGATGCTTTCAAGTTGTAGGACTGGAGAAGACTCTTGAGAGTCCCTTGGACAGCAAGGAGATCAAACCTGTCAATCCTAAAGAAAATCAACCCTGTATATTCATTAGAAGGACTGTTTTTGAAGCTGAAGCTCCAATATTTTGGCTGCCTGATGCAAAGAGATGACTCATTGGAAAAAACCCTGATGCTGGGAAAGATTGAAGGCAGGAGGAGAAGGGGGCAACAGAGGATGAGATGGTTAGATAGCATCACTGACTCAATGGATATGAATTGGAACAAAGGCTGGGAGATAGTGAAGGACAGGGTAGCCTGGTGTACTGCTGTCAATCCATGGGATTGCAAAGAGTCGGATACAACTTAGCAACAACAGCAGCAACAACAGAGCTTGTATAATGGCCCTAATCTTGAGCCTGGTGTGAAGTAGCTAATCAATCCCTCCTGCTGCTTGCTCCCCCAACCCTGAGCAGATTATCTCCTCTGTTTTCCAAACTAAATGTTGGCATTCTGTATTAGAAACAAAAGCCAGATTTCTAGAAATCAAAAAGTACTGTGGGGTTCTTACCATGTTCTGTTAGCCTCAGGCCATCAAACAGGTAGAGCTGCAGGCAGGTAAGGAGACCCAGAGTGTAAAGGACCTGACCCAGCAGACCCCAAAGGAAGCAACAAACACAGTTCCTAACATTTCAGACCATGAATGGATGTATTTAAAATTTGTTGCAAGAAATGAGATGATTTGCTTTTTTAGGACAAGACAGGCATTTGAAGCTTAATTTGCATTTATAATTAAGATGTATGGCATCTTGATTATAAATCTTGTATCCTAACCATTAAAGGCAGAGAACAGAAAGTTGGGAAGGAACATAAAGCAGGTATAAGGTATGTGGGTCTCCTCTGCCATCAGAATCTTGGTAAGTCTTAGCAAAATTTAAAGTTTATCAAAAACTGGAAACCTCAAATATCCATCAGGAGTAGAATGAGGACATAAACTATGGTCTTTCTTCCAGTGTAATGTGAAGATGAATGATGTGAACTAAAAATGAATTTTTAGTAAAACTCCATGTAACAACAAGGATGAATCATACAACAATGTGAAATGAAAGAAGCCAGACACGCACAGTCAAAATACGCATGTTGTATGATTATGTTTCTATGAAGTCCAAAAGTAAGCAGAACTAATCTTCAGTGTTAGAAGTCAGAAAACTGGCTGCTCTTGGAAAGGGCTGGGTAGAGATGGGGAGGAGGCACTGGGGGAATTTCTAGGATGCTATTAGTGATCTGTTTCTTGACCGGTTGTAACATAGACGTGTCCGTCTTGTGATAATTCATCGAGCAGAATACTTGTGATTTGTGCATTTCACATTTGTGACAGTCCTTCAAGAAATTCAAATCTTGGATGGGGCCCTGCTTGTCTGTGGTAATTAGGCTTGCAAGAGGTCCTCCGAACCCCTGCCCTCCATGCTAGGCCCATTTCTAGAGTCAGGGGAGCTCAGCCAAAAATCTGAGTAGAACATCAGAACAACAGTGACAAATGAGGCAAGACAAGGTGAGAATTGTGTTTGCCTCGGAACCACCTGACTCCAGGTCTTGGGAACAAGTCCCACAAAAGTGTAGCACTGAGATTTCTGGTGTTTGGGTTGGTTCAGGGGCTGGATGAGCTAGAATATGCAGATAGAGTCTACCTAGGGTAGAGAGTGAAAGCTCAGGTCTGTTATTTTTAACTCTCAGGAGACCCTCCTCCCCCAGCCTTCTCTCCTACAACATGCTCTCCCTGCTGTGGACAGTGGAATCTGCCCAGGCTATGGGACTGTGGCTCTGATTTTGCATGAGGGAGAGTAGGTCTTGTTTCTTAGAAGAGCAAGTGGCCAGGGCAAAAATTGCCAGCCTTGGAACTTCCCAGTTGGTCCAGTGGTTAAGAATCTGCCTTCCAGTGCAGAGGATGAAGTTTCCATCCCTGGGTAGATAACTAAGATCCCCTGTGCTGCAGGGCAACTAGGCCCATGCACCCAAATAAATAAACATTAAGGAACAAAAAACTGCCAGACTGCTTTCTCAAGTTTTGCCCTGTGTAGGTGAGACTTGGCTTAATGGGAAAGGTGAAGAAGGGAAGTTTTCCAGGCTTAGCATTGATGCACAGAATGAGGAAGAAGGGGGAGGGTGAGGTTCTACCACAGTGGGACATAGCACTGTGACAAGGGATATTAGATAATGGGTGGAACATAAAGATAGTAGAATCTTTGAGGATTTGGAAGCAAGGAAGCCAAAGCAGTTTGTCATGGGCAAGGCATGAGGGTGCTGACTTGCTACAGACCTGCTTTTCAGTTTTCATTCTTGAATTTTTAAACCACAGTCAGACTCAGAGAGCTATTGAGGAATGAAGCCAAGATCATTGTCCTCTGGTGGCGGTGTGAGGTTCACTTTTTCCTAGTTGAACTGCCAACATTTGGAGCCATTTACCACTATAACCATCACAGCAAGCAGTCTGTGGACACTCTGGATGTTCCAGCCCAAGTTGGAATGAATAATCTTGATCAAGATCCTGCTTGCAATGGGGAAGTGAACTCAAACAAAAAAGTTTTAAGTTACCTACACTTTTTCATTGAAGTATAGTTGGTTTACAAATGTGTTAGTTTCTGGTGTACAGCAAAGTGATCCAGATTTTAGATCCGAATATAATATCTGATCCAAACATTCAAATATTTGGGGGGGGGTTCTCTTCCATTATAGGTTATTATAAGATATTGAATATAGTTCCCTGTACTGTATAATAGGACCTTGTTGTTTATTTTATATATAGGAGTGTATATCTGTTTATCCCAAACTGCTAATTTATCCCTTCCCCACTCACTTTCCCCTTCGGTAACCGTAAGTTTGTTTTCTATGTCTGTGAGCCTATTTCTGTTCTGTAAATATGTTCATTTGTATCTGTTTTTTGATTCCACATGTAAATGATATCATATACTATCTGTTTTTCTTTCTCTAACTTACTTCACTTAGTATGATAATCTCTAGGTCCATCCATGTTATTGCAAATGGCATTATTTCAGTCATTTTTATGGCTGAGTAATATTCCATTGTGTATATATACCAGATCTTCTTTATCTATTCATCTGTCCATGGACACTTAGATTGCTTGCATGTCTTGTCTATTGAATATAGTGTTACAGTGACATTCGGGTATATGTATCTTAGATAAATGCCAAGGAGAGAGATTGCTGAATCATATGGTAACTCTATTTTTAGTATGAGACAAAATTTATCCCCAGCCTGGTGTTCACCAGTCATAAAAAAATGGTCCGTGCACAGTGGGAGATGTGCCTAGTGCAGGAAGAGACCACAGGAGGTCATCAGGTTAACATTCAGCACAGCACCCTTAGAAGTGGGCAGTTGGGATTATCTTTCTCTCTGAAGGTTTACTTACCCCAGCACTGTGTTTGCCCTGCTGGAGAGTAAGATGCAGAGTAAATTGGGAATCATTATTGAAACACAGTAATGGGACCACAATGAGAGCGTCCAGTTCCCAGACACAGGGGTTTCAAGAAAGCAGAAAGTGCACATGGCTACTCACCAGATTCCAGGATATCGTAGGAATAAAATGCTTCCTGAAAGCACTTTTATTGGAAAATGTTATTTAGGAGAGTTTCAAGTTTATTTTAGAACTTTTTCAGTCAGTGGGTAGCACACCCATCCCCAAGCCAAGCTGAGATCACCAGATATGCAGGACAAAGAACTCTTCCAGGTCTCAGTGGACCCAGTGAAGCTGGATTAGGGAGAACAGTGTTTAAGATCCTCGGGGGCAGGCATGGCCACTCTGCTGTCTCTCTGCTTCATAATTTCTCAACTTCTACCCTTTCTGCTGCTTTCTTTTTCCTGTTCCATTTTCCAGTTCCAATCCCCAACATAAAACCCTGAACCTGTATTGTCACTGAGAATTCTATTTCTGAGTATGTCTCAAGGGGCATGATAGCAGGTGGAAAGAACTTCAAGAAGTTGTTTGTTAGGTGGTGTCTGGCTGGCAGATGGAGATCCACCCTCCGACCAGGAGGAGTTGGCAAAGCCTGGTCTTTTCAAGGCTCATCAAACAGCATTCAGTATTTTCCAACATCCCTGGATGGGCAGCCTTGCTCCTGCATGCCCTTCCCCCGATTTAAAAAAAAAAAAATGTAAAATTTAAAGGGAATATATAAGTCATGGGCTTCCAAGAGTTTATACTTACTTCATCAAATCTATTATTTTCCAAGTGTTGTTTGGAGTGCAAAAAGGCTAATTAGTCTTTTCCAAATGTCTTTCAAAATCCTTTCTTCTAAGAAGGACATTTAGAGGCTTTGAAAATTGTTCCAGGGGTAAAAATAATATTAATAATAAATTTCTCAAAACTCTCAACCCCTGCAGGTTCAAAATTTGCTTAATTCTTCAAATGCAAGGGACTTTGAGTTATTACTGGGATTTGTCATTTCTTGTTTATGAGGCTTTTCCAAAGGGGTAAGAGTCATCACGTGGAGGTCCACTAGAGTTCACTACATGGCTCACAGCCTTGCCCATGACCCAGGACACTTCCAGAGTCTTCCGAAGCAGAACCTTCAAGAGAGCCTTCCCCCTCTTTCTTGGTAGCATCCATGGGGCCAGGAGGGAGTTAAACTGAAAGCATCGACTTTTCAGCCTGCCTTATTTTTGGCTAGTAGATCAGAGCCCTCCCAGAACAATTCTATTGTAGGGCATACAATCTGTATCACATAAAACCGGTGATCTATTATTGGGTGGCTTCACTGGTGGCTCAGACAGTAAAAAATCTACCTGCAATGCAGGAGACCAAGTTCCAACCGTGGGTCAGGAAAATCCCCTGGAGAAGGGAATGGCTACCCACTCCAGTATTCTTGCCTGAGAAATCCCGTGAACAGAGGAGCCTGGCAAGCTACAGTCCATGGGGTTTCAAAGAGTCAGATACGACTGAGCAACTCACACTGTGGGGTGCAAAGAGAACAATTTTTCCTTAGGGTGTGTGCAAAGGAGCCCTTTGTGCTCGGCTGACCTTGAACGTTGTCTTCGGATGACCTCTGGTGGTGGAATTTTTCCCAGCGTATGCACAGCGATGCTTCTGAGCCAAGCTATCCTTGGTACATTTTCCTACATTCCTTTCCTCCTGTTTTGTTATTCATATTCAGCAAGGAGCAAGAATCAGTTGCAAACACTCAGAATAAAGTGGTGCATGTGCCTCACCAGACTTTTGCCATTTCAAAAAGTTGCCTGTGCCTTCTCTTTCAGTGAACCTCTAATATATTTATTTCCTGTGGAAAGAGGAAGGAGCCAACATGAAGGAAAATGCAGCATCTAGAGTGGTTTTCATTTTGCTACTTTTTCTCAACGTCAGCCTTCTGAATGGTAAGTAAGAGACTGTCTTGTTCTTTTTCACTCCCTGGGGTATTTGTACGAGAGGAGGGGAGAATCCATCACAGTCCCTTTTGCAGCACAGATACAGGAAATGAAAATGTCCATGGCATTTGCTTCTCTTCAATCATTTACAATATTATAGGGATTAAAATGAAGGCAAAAATTAATGCAAAAGACTGAATGCAGTTAATGCCGCATCCTGTCACCATGCTCTGACTTCCATCCTCATTCTGGGAGTGCAGAGAAACAACTCTGCCAGGGATATATCACAATTTCAGTCCAGGTTCTGTCCCTTACTGGCTGTGCAACCTTGGTTGCACAGTTAACTTAGTTAACTTAGTTAACTTAGTTCTCTGGTTGCACAGTTAACTTAGTTAACACAGTTAACTTAGTTCTCTGGATTTAGACACTTTCAAAGTGAGGATAATGATGTTTCCTCCACCTCAGATGAAAAGTTGCGTGAGAAAAATCTTTGAAAATCTGTTAAGAGATCTAAGGGGATTGCTGTTACGTGGTGGAAAACAGGAATACCCAACTCTGTTATGCAGGAAATGAAATTTACAACTAGACTAGCATGTGTGAGCCTGTGTGTACATTTCAGTGTGTCTATTTGTAAGTGTGAATACTTGTGTATATCTCTGTATCTATTAGCTTCCCTGTACATACCTGATTGAAAATGCTTCTCTGTGTGTACCTATATGCATACCCATTTGTGGGTGCATATTTCTCATATGTACCTATGTGCGGACCAGTATCTACTTCTATAAGCATGCAGCTGTATATATTGTTCCTCTGTGATCTGTGGGTGTGTTTCTGATATGAGCTCTTCTGTTTAAGCATGTGTATGTTGGGGGTGGGGAGTACCTCTGTGGTTGTCCCTGTGTTTGTGTGCATTTTACAGGGAAAGTGAGACCGTCCATTCATTGTAACCATCTCTTCTAAAGTGGGTGAAAGAAACATTTGACTAATTACAGTTTCACAGCTTTACCCTCCTCTCTTGAGTTTTCTTGAGGTACTGTTAATAACCAGTGAAATGTGAGAGAGAGAAGCTTTCAGGAAGAGAAAAAGGAACGTGGAAATTGGTACAATCCATATGGAAACTTTAAGTATTCAAATAAGCCCCAAATAATCAACAGTTGCCTTAATTGGCTTCTAAATACGCTCATTATTGAGCTGTAAACTTGTGTGTTTTTTTAAAATATAAGCTTTTCCTTCCACCTCACACACTCCTCCCTAGCCACAAGAAAAAACAAACAAAAAATCACTTCACCCTGTGAAATTGTCCTGAAGAAATATTCCCTAGAGGTCAAGCAACATTCCAAAATGGGCAGAGTTAAGCCCAGACTGGCTGGCGTGGACGGTGTTCAGGGGATCTAAGAGCTGGCTGGGCTCCAGCTGACTCAGCCTGGGGACCTTGGCCCAGCCTTGTATCCCATCATCCCATTCCAGTCAGTTCTTCTTTCTGGCCGGTTTTGCCTAGTGCCCTCCTTCCCACCGGTGTCCTCCTCTGAACTTGTTCGTCCTGATGCTGCTTTGCTAGCAGTTCTAGCTCAGGAACCAGCCTGAGGGATGAAGGACAAGGGTGGCAGAAAACAGACAAGCCCCCAAGGTTCAAGGATCGCCTCCTGGAAGCGCCCCTCTCTGCTCCCGATTTCCTGAATGAAACACCACCTGCGGTTACATGGCTGGGGATAGAGGGACTCTTTCCCTCCCCGGACCTGACAGATAAGGAACAGAAGAGGGTGCCAGCTCACCAAAAGCTTCAGGGGCTAGGCAACTCGAAAACTTCATCCACATTGGGTTTTCCACATCACCTCTTTCAGCCCCACTAGCTTCCAGCTGGGACTAGATAAAGATGGTAGCTCCTAACCGGGAGAACAGCTACCCACTCAGCTGCCTCTAGGAGCCCCCATGCCTCCTACCCACCAAAAGAGCCAAGAATTACAAAAGAACCCTTTGCCATCTCACCACATAAAGACCCAGGGAGAGAGGGGAAAGTACATACAAAAAGGGGACTGAAAACCCAGCTTCAGAAGTGGAGACAGGTAGGATGGGAGCCACACTGTGAGACTGAATCATAGGTCAAAGCTGAACAGAATCAAGGAAGAGTGAAGCAGGAAAGGATGGGATGGAGACGATGGAGGGAGAAGCAGCTAGAGGGGCAGCCCGGGTAACACAGTGAAAGAGCAAAAGAGCAGAGAATTGGGTTCATTATGTGGGAGTGGCAGAAAGATGGGGGTCAGTGAGCAGAGGGGAGAGGTCCAATGAGCATTGGATCAGCAAATGATCACAGGATGCTTGTGTCTGAAGGCGAATTCTTTTTAAATGATCACCCTGGTGCTGTGGGCACATATCCGCTCCACAGACACCGTGGGATTCTGGAAGGGCCAGATCCTGCTCACTCCACGTGTACCCCTCGCACCCTTGCTGCTCACCATTGGTGAAATGTTACAGTTAGTCACTGATCCTAGGTTGCTGGTATCTCCATCTCACAGTACACGCACACACACTCACATACACACACACCCCATCACAAAGCACTCTCTCTCTGAATCCTGCCAACTTCAGGGCAGCCCACAGAAGAATGCTGCAGGATGCTGACATCTTGGCACTTCTGAGTCCCACCTCCCACCCCAGGCCTACTTTCCCTGAGACCTCATCACTGGCCTGGCCCCATCTACCTGCTTCTGTCACCAATAGAATGGCCAAAGAGTTGAACGGACCTTAATATTGACTCCGGTACCTTCTTTTTCTAGGACAGTCACCTCCTGAAAAACCCAAGCTCGTTAAATGTCGGTCTCCTGGAAAGGAAACATTCACCTGCTGGTGGGAGCCTGGGGCAGATGGAGGACTTCCTACCAATTACACGCTGACTTACCACAAGGAAGGGTAAAATGTTCTCTTCTGTCCTAGCAAATTCCACATGGGTGTCCTTGCCCTCCAGACCATAGGACCACTGACCCTGCGTTAATTTCTATGCTTCCCTGAATGGACACTGATAACCTCCCACTACTGGGGGAAGGGACTCTAATGCCCAGGTCCACATCCTCCTCCTAATGTCCCAGCCAAGCTCCCACGTGTCCATAAACTCCACCACCAATGAGGTGACACCAATCCATCCGTGTTACCGTTGCCTGTCGTAAGCTTGAGTTGTACCCCAAAGTCATGTATAAGTGTTTCCAAAGTTAATTTTGGATGCTTATCTATCGAGCTTCTGCCAGTTGTCATTTTTTTAATAATCATTGCTTTTTCAATCTAAGAGTATTATTATGTAATCCTTGACAACTCTGGTACATTAGCTGTTTGAACTTGTTTCACATGCAAGAAAATAACAAGCCCTACAAGGAAAGGAAGATGAGGTTTTTCCTTAGGAAATCCATGGACCCATGATCTCCCAGATTGGGTATTGGGAGCTAAAAAATTGCAGTGCAAACTAACAGGGCCATCTCTGGGCAAGGAGTTCATCACAGTTACAGTGAGACCCTCCTGGAAATCCAGGGATGGCTGTATATCCTTCCCAGTGAAGAAAACATTTACTGGAGGAACAGCTGGCCTGCCTCCCAGTGACTGCGCTTAGTGGTACACAAAGCTGACATCCCCTGTGAGACCCAAAGGGGTGTCAGACACACAGCCCTCAGGAGCTCAAAGCAGCAGCATGGTGAAACAAGCCTGCTCACCTGTGTGACAAGTCTTGCGTGGAGCCCCCATGTCTACATGTGAGCAGCCTGAGGAGCCTCTGGGACCTGAAGTACCTCCTTTCAGAGTCACTCTCCTCTGTGGCTACCTGAGTGTAATTGGAAATATACTGCAGTTTGTATCCCCTTTCAGCTTTTTTAGTGACATGTAATTCAACACATTTGTGCAATAACTGCTGCCTTGGGCATGCCCGCCTCCGCCCCACCCTGGTTTGTATGATGCAAGAGAAACTCCTGAGATGACCCAATGGTAATTTGCTGAGGATGGCGGTGCCTTGGCCATGGAAAACTCAAGTGTATGTTGGCAGGGGGCGTATAGCACAAAGTCCACAACAACCTGTAGACAGGAAGGGTTGGTGAGAAACACAGTCACTGGGGCTCTGACGTGACTCCTCCACTGCTTCTCCAGCACTTCTTCCCTGAGTCACCCCTCGCTGACATGGACAGGGTCGAGAAGCTTGGGGAGCCCTTCTCCAGCTCTGTTTTTTCTTGTCCCTCCAAATTCAGTGATATTGACATACTAGGCTCTTTGCTGCTGCTGCTGCTGCTAAGTTGCTTCAGTCGTGTCTGACTCTGTGCGACCCCACAGACGGCAGCCCATCAGGCTCCACCATCCCTGGGATTCTCCAGGCAAGAACACTGGAGCGGGTTGCCATTTCCTTCTCCAGTGCATGAAAGTGAAAAGTCAAAGTGAAGTCGCTTAGTCGTTCCCGACTCTCAGCAACCCCATGGACTGGAGCCTACCAGGCTCCTCCATCCATGGGATTTTCCAGGCAAGAGTACTGGAGTGGGGCTCTTTATACCACTTTAAAAAAAACTAGACTCTTTATACCACCTTCTTGGTGGTGGTAGTTTAGTTGCTAAGTCATATCCGACTCTTGTGACCCCACAGACTATAACCCTCCAGGCTCCTCTGTCCATGGGATTCTCCAGGCAAGACTACTGGAGTGGGTTGCCATTTCCTTTTCCAGGGGATCTTCCTGACCCAGGGATCAAACCCATGTCTCCTGTATTGCAGGCAGCTTCTTTACCATTGAGCCAGCAAGGAAGCTCCATACCACTTTCTTACTGACTCCTAATATGTTACTTGTTGCAGAGAAACACTCATCCATGAATGTCCAGACTACAAAACCGGGGGCCCCAACTCCTGCTACTTTAGCAAGAAGCACACCTCCATATGGAAGATGTACGTCATCACAGTAAACGCCATCAACCAGATGGGAATCAGTTCCTCGGATCCACTTTATGTGGACGTGACTTACATAGGTAAGGGGAAGCGTGACAGGTGAAGAATGTGTTAATTTGATATGAATCTACCGAGAGTTAAACTCAGTTTGAGTCTCCTTGTCTTAGGGATAGATCCCCGAAAGGAAAGATGAAAAAATTCGCAATATCCTCACCAACTGAGTGTTTTAAACCCATTTGTATTCCTGACAGTAAGACAGTAAAGATCATTGTGCCTTCCCTTGACCCTTCTTCCCACTCCCTTGCACCCAGAAGCAATGCTCTATTTAGCTTCCCTTGTCAGTCCTTCTCTCCAGCCCATCCCCTGCAACCAATGTCCCCTTCCCCCTTGGCAAGCTGAGGTTTCCTTTCTGAGATTTCTCTCCCTGAAACACGTTGCTTCGTGGAGTAGCAACTCTTAGAAGACACTCATCTGCTTCTCCACCCACAGGAATTTCTCCAGCTGCTTTGCCCCAAATTCAGTTCTCAATATGCTTATGTTCCTCAGCAACTGGAGCTATTCTTCTCAAAATAAACTACTTGGGGAGTAAATAGTGCTACTTGAACAGAAGGCTGAAGTGCAAGATCACAACCATGAGGTTTGGAAAACTCATGAGTGAATTAAAACAAAAATCTGTCTAAGAGCTGCTTCTTGCTTTGCATGATCAACACTGAGCTTCAGGGCGATGAGGCATAACTGCAGTGGCCTCTGTGGTTTGGTTGTTGTTGTTGAGTCTCTCAGTCATGTCCGACTCTTTGTGACCCCATGGACTGTATCACACCAGGCTTCCCTGTCCTTCACTATCTCCTGGAGTTTGCTCAAACTCATGTCCATTGAGTCGGTGATGCCATCCAATCATCTCATCATCTGTCGCCCGCTTCTGCTCCTGCCCTCAGTCTTTCCCACATCGGGATCTTTTCCAATGAGTTTGCTCTTCACATCAGGTGGCCAAAGCACTGGAGCTTCAGCTTCAGCATCAGTCCTTCCAGTGAATATTCAGGGTTGATTTCCTTTAGGATTGACTGATTTGATCTCCTGGCAATCCAAGAGACTCTCAACAGTCTTCTCTAGCACCAAAGTTCAAAGGCATCAATTCTTCGGCTTTTGGTTGAGTAGCGATGACAAAGGGAATCTTAGGACAAGAGATGGCTTGGCCAGGACTGGATTCAGCCTTCCTATTAGGTTGCCTAAGGAGTAGCTAATTAGGTTCAAGGTTACCAAAGTCTTCCTGACTTACCTAGCACCAACAGAAAAGGCTCTCAAGTATTGGGCTATATATCATCCCATTGGCATATTACCAGTGGTTGATCCTTAAAAACTAGAAAAGCTTCTAACATCAGCTAGTATGCATTTCAATACTATCTCTTCCCCCCACCCAGCAAGTGATTACAGTGAGCCTGGGGGTGGAAATAGAATTTAATCTCAGCTTAAGAAAATCAAAAAGTAACACCACTTACAAATAGGAATAAATTTAATTCCATTCATATAAATAGACTTAAGACATGAAGCCTTTAAAATGCTAAACACCAAATAATTCCATTTTCATAGGCTCTTTCTTATTTTTTACTGGAGTATAATTGCTTTACAGTGGTGTGCTAGCTTCTGCTGTACTACAGAGTGAATCAGCAATAATTATACATGTATCTCCCGCATCTTGAGCCTCCTCCCACCCCACCCCACCTCTCTGCATCATCACCGAGCCGAGCTCTCCCACTGGCTGTTTTACACAGGGTGGTGTGTATGTCAGTGCAACTCCCTCAGTTTGTTCCACCCTCTCCTTACCCCACTGTGTTCACAAGTCCATTCTCTATGTCTACATCCCTATTCCTGCCCTGAAAAGAGGTTCACCAGCACCATTTTTCTAGATTCCATATATTTGCATTAATGTTCAGTATTTGCTTTTCTTTTCTCCACAGATTCTAGATTCACCCACATCACTACGAATGATGCAATTGCATTCATTTTCATGGCTGAGTAATATCCCATTGTAAATATGTATAACCTCTTTATCCATTCATCTGTTGATGAACATTTATGTTGCTTCCATGTCCTGGCTGCAGTGAAACTTGGGGCACATGTACCTTTTTGAATTATGGTTTTCTCAGGGTATATGCCTGGTAGTGGAATTGCTCAGTCATACACTAGCTCTATTTTTGGTTTTTTTCACAGGCTCTTTTTAAAATTGCCTTGCCACCAAATAATCTGCCCTAAAATATTTAATATATGAGGTCAAAACAGTGAGCAAGAGAAGTTCTGTAATGTACTGAGGCAACTGCTATAAGGAAATTTGCGTGCATGCTCAGTCATGTCTGACTCTTTGTGACTCCGTGAACTGCAAAACACCAGGTTTCCTTCACTATCTCCCTTCACTATCTCCCAGAGTTTGCTCAAACTTATATCCATTGAGTAGGTGATGCCATTCAACCATCTCATTCTCTGTTACCTGCTTCTCCTCCTGTCCTCAATCTTTCCCAGCATCAAGGCCTTCCAATTAGTCTGCTCTTCACATCAGGTGGCTACAGTATTGGAGATTCAGCTTAGCATCAGTCTTCCAATAAATCTGTTGTTGTTCAGTTGCTCAGTAGTGTCCAACTCTTTGCAACCCCATGAACTGTAGCCTGCCTGGCTTCTCTGTCCTTCACCATCTGCTGCAGCTTGATCAAACTCTTCTCCATTGAGTCCATGATGCCATCTAACCATCTCATCCTCTGTCATCCCCTTCTCCTCCTGCCTTCAATCTTTCCCAGCATTAGAGTCTTTTCCAGTGAGTCAGTTCTTCTCGTCACATAGCCAAAGAATTAGAGCTTCAGCTTCAACATCATCCTCCCAATGAATAGTCAGGATTGATTTCCTTTAGAATTGACTGGTTTGATCTCCTTGCAGTCCAAGGGACTCTCAATAATCTTCTCCAACACCACAGTTCAAAAGCATCAGTTCTTAGGCGCTCAGCCTTTTTATGGCCCAGCACTCACATCCACACATGACTACTAGAAAAACTTTTTCCAGTGCTGTGGCCTCTGCTGAGTTTTCCCAATTTGCTGGCATATTGAGTGAAGCACTTTCACAGTATCATTTTTTTAGGATTTGAAATAGCTCAACTGGAATTCCATCACCTCCACTAACTTTGTTTGTAGGGATGCTTCCTAAGGCCCACTTGACCTCACATTCCAGGATGTCTGGCTCTAGGTGAGTGTTCACACCATCATGGTTATCTGGGTCATTAAGATCTTTCACATCTCTCCTTGCTATTCTTTGGAACTCTGTATTCAGATGGGTTCAGTTCAGTTCAGTCACTCAGTTGTGTCTGATTCTTTGTGACCCCATGGACTGCAACACGCCAGACCTCCCTGTCCATCACCAACTCCCAAAGTTTACTCAAACTCATGTCCGTTGAGTCCGTGATGCCATCCAACCATCTCATCCTCTGTTGTCCCCTTCTCCTCCTGCCTTCAGTCTTTCCCAGCATCAGGGTCAGATGGGTATATCTTTCCTTTTCTCCTTTGCCTTTCACTTCTCTTCTCTTCTTTTCTCAACTATTTGTAAGGCCTCCTCAGACAATCATTTTGCCTTTTTACCTTTCTTTTTCTTGGGGATGGTTTTGATCACTGCCTCCTGTACAGTGTTACAAATCTCTGTCCATAGTTCTTCAGGCTCTTCGTCTATCAGAGCTAATCCTTGAATCTATTTCTCACTTCCACTGTTAAATTGTAAAGGATTTTATTTAGGACATACCTGAATGGCCTAGTGGTTTTCCCCACTTTCCTCAATTTAAGTCTGAATTTTATAATAAGGAGTTCATGATCTGAGCCACAGTCAGCTCCCAGTCTTGTTTTTGCTGACTGTATAGAGCTCATCCATCTTCAGCTGCAAAGAATATAATCAATCTGATTTTGGTGTTGACCATCTGGTGATGTCCATGTGTAGAGTCTTCTCCTGTGTTGTTGGAAGAGGATGTTTGCTATGATGAGTGTGTTCTCTTGACAAAACTCTGTTAGCCTTTGCCCTGCTTCATTTTGTACTCCAAGGCCAAACTTGCCTGTTATTCCAGGTATTTCTTGACTTCCTACTTTTGCATTCCAGGCTCCTATGATGAAAAGGACATCTTTTGGGGATGTTAGTTCTGGAAGCTCTTGTAGGTCTTCATAGAGCCATTCAACTTCAACTTCTTTGGCATTAGTATTTGGGGCATAGACTTGGATTACTGTGATATTGAATGGTTTGCCTCGGAAACAAACAGAGATCATTCTGTCATTTTTGAGATTGCACCCAAGTACTGCATTACGGACTCTTTTGTTGACTATGAGGGTTACTCCATTTCTTCTAAGAGATTCTTACCCACAGTAGTAGATGTAATGGTCATCTGAGTTAAATTCACCCATTCCAATCCATTGTAGTTCACTGATTCTTAAAATGTTGATGTTCATGCTTGCCATCTTCTGTTTGACCAGTTCCAATTTACTTTGATTCATGGACCTAACATTCCAGGTTCCTATGCAATATTGCTCTTCACAGCATCAAACTTTACTTTCATCACCAGACACATCCACATCTAGTCATTGTTTCCACTTTGGCTCAGCCTCTTCATTCCTTCTGGAGCTATTTCTCTGCTCTTCTCCAGTAGCATATTAGGCACCTGCCAACCTGGGGAGTTTGTCTTTCAGTGTCATGTCTTTTTGCCTTGTCACACTGTTCATGGGAATAGTAAGGGTTGGTTTCCCTTAGGATTGACTGACTTGATCTCTGTACTATCCAAGGGAATCTCAAGAGTCTTCTTCAGAACCACAGTTCAAAAGCATCAATTCTTCAGCACTCAGCCTTCTTCTCACATCCACACATGACTACAAGAAAAACCATAGCTTTGACTGTAAGGACCTTTGTTGGTAAAGTAATGACTCTGCTTTTAAATATGCTGTCTAATTTGGCATAGCTTGTCTTCCAAGGAGCAAGTGTCTTTTAATTTCATGGCTGAAGTCACCATCTGCAGTGATTTTGGAGCCCAAGAAAATAAAGTCTCTCACTGTTTCCATTGTTCCCCATCTACTTGCCATGAAGTGATGGGACCAGATGCCTTGATCTTTGTTTTTTGAATGTTGAGTTTTAAGCCAGCTTTTTTACTCTCCTCTTTCACCTTCATCAAGAGGCTCTGTAGTTCCTCTTCACTTTCTGCCATTAGGATAGTGTCATCTACATATTTGAGGTTATTGATATTTCTCCCAGCAATCTTGATTCCAGCTTAAGCTTGATCCAGCCCAGCATTTCACATAATGTGTTCATTTGAAAAGACCCTGATGCTGGGAAAGATTGAGGGCAGGAGGAGAAGGGGACGACAGAGGATGAGATGGCTGGATGGCATCACTGACTCGATGGACGTGAGTCTGAGTGAACTCCTGGAGTTGGTGATGGACAGGGAGGCCTGGCATGCTGCTGTTCATGGGGTTGCAAAGAGTCAGACACAACTGAGTGACTGAACTGAACTGAACTCTACATTTAAGTTAAATAAGCAGGGTGACAATATACAGCCTTGACGTACTCCTTTCCTAATTTGGAACCAGTCTGTTGTTCCATGTCTAGTTCTAACTGTTGCTTCTTGACCTGCATACAGGTTTCTCAGGAGGCAGATAAAGTTTTCTCGTATTCCCATTTCTTTAAGAATTTTCCACAATTTGTTGCAATTCACATGGTCAAAGGCTTTAGCATAGTCAGTGAAGCAGAAGTAGATCTTTTCAAAATCATTAAAGAAGTGTTCTTAGAATTCTCATTAACCCTGCAGGTTACAGTATTGGTGAGGGGCCACAGAAGTTCATTGACAACTTACGTTTAACCACAGTAAAGTCTATAAGCTTGAACCTCATCAAGTGATAACCTGCAGTACATAATATTGGTACATATCCCAGAAATATTTAAGTCTGCTGAAAACACTTGAAAGCAATGATTCTCAACTGGGTGCTCTTTTGCCTCCCACAGGATTTTTGGCAATAGCAGGAAATATTTTTGATTGTTGCAACACAGAGAGGGAAGATATCTAATGAGGGAGAACCCAGGGATGATGCTAACATCCTACAGTGTTCAGAACAGCCCCCACCACAAAGAATTTTCTTGTCCAAAATACACATAATGCTGAGGTTGAGAAAGTTTGCTTTCAAGGATTCATCTTGAACTTTTTACTTGCACTTTTATACAAAGATGTTTTGATCAGAGGCATTTCTCAGTCTTGTGTTCAGCTTAAAACTTATAATAACTGATAACTGATGTTTATTTAGTAAATCCATATAAAACCATCTTTCTTAGGTATTTACCTAGTAATCTACAAGGATTAGGATTAGTGGCAAATTTCCTCAAGTTCGTTTTTTAGACAGGTTATAATGCCAAGTCCACTAGAGTTACACTCACTCTTCTCTCACCTGGAATTGAGATTGATTTGAGGAGGTAAGAAATGAATGGAGAAAATGTGACTAGCCAGCAAGACTGAAATTAGGGTAAGGCAAACCAGCACCCTAGGCCCGTCACTCTTTTAAATTAATCTTGGTCAAGTATAGTTGATTTAGAGTGTTGTATTCATTTCTGCTGTACAGCAAAGCAATTCCGTTATACACACACACACACACACACACTGTTTTCTAATATTCTTTTCCATTATAGTTTGTCACAGGATATTGAATGTAGTTCCCTGTGCTATATGCTAGGACCTTGCTGCCTATCCATTCAATATGAGTTTGCATCTGCTCACCCCAAACTCCCAGTGCATCCATCCCTCATTCTCCTTTCACCTTGCCAACCACAAGTCTGTTCTCATGTCTATGATTCTGTTTCGTAGATAAGTTCACCTGCGTCATATTTTAGATTCCACATACAAGTGATACCAAATGGTGTTTGTCTTTTTCTTTCTAACTTACTTCAGTTAGTATGATAATCTTTTTTTTTCTTTTTTTAATTATTATTATTTTTTTTTTTTTACTTTACAATATCGTATTGGTTTTGTCATACATCAACATGCATTCGCCACGGGTGTACATGTGTTCCCCATCCTGAACCCCCCTCCCACCTCCCTCCCCATACCATCCCTCTGGGTTATCCCAGTGCACCAGCCCCAAGCTTCATGTATCCTGCATCGAACTGGACTGGCGATTCATTTCTTATATGATATTATACATGTTTTAATGCCATTCTCCCAAATCATCCCCCCCTCCCTCTCCCACAGAGTCCAAAAGACTGTTCTATACATCTGTGTCTCTTTTTCTGTCTCGCATACAGGGTTGTCGTTACCATCTTTCTAAATTCCATATATATGCGTTATCTTTAGGTCCATTCATGTTGCTACAAATGTCGTTATTTCGTTCTTTTTAATGGATGAGCAGTATTCCATTGAATATGTGTGTGTGCTGTGCTTAGTTGCTCAGTCATGTCCAACTCTTTGTGACCCCATGGACTGTACCCACCAGCTCCTCTGTCCAGGCAAGAATGCTGGAGTGAGTTACCATTTCCTTCTTTCTCTCTCTCTGTCTCTCTCTCTGTCTCTGTCTCTCTCTCTCTCTCTCTCTATATATATATATATATTTATATAAATTTATACATATTTTGTGTTTATATTTTATATAATTTCATATCTTTATATAATATATATGTATATAAATTTATATGTATAGAATCACATCTTCTTTACCCATTTATCTGTCAATGGACATTTAGGTTGTTTTTATGTCTTGGCTATTGTGAATACTGCTGCTATGAACATAGAAGTGTATGTGTCTTTTTGAATTATAGTTTTATCTGGATATATGCCCAGAGTGGAATTGCTGAATCATATGACAATTCTGTTTTTAGATTTTTGAGGCACCTCCATGCTGTTTTCCATGGTGACTAGCACCAACTTACGTTCCCACCAACAGTGTAGGAGGGTTCCCTTTT
Source organism: Bos indicus (assembly GCF_029378745.1). Classification (NCBI taxonomy): domain Eukaryota; kingdom Metazoa; phylum Chordata; class Mammalia; order Artiodactyla; family Bovidae; genus Bos; species Bos indicus. Next base: position 39,022,537 of record NC_091779.1, read on the forward strand.
TTCCACACTCTCTCCAGCATTTGTTATTTATAGATTTTTTAAATTACAGCCATTCTGACTAGTGTGAGGTGATACCTCACTGTAGTTTGATTTGCATTTCTCTAATAGTGATGTTGAGCATCTTTTCATGTGCCTCTTGGTCATCTGTATGTCTTCTTTGGAGAAATGTCTATTTAGCTCTTTTGCCCATTTTTCAATTGGTTGTTTTTGTGTTTTCTTATTAAGTTGTATTAGTTGTTTGTATATTATAGAAATTAAGCCCTTGTTGGTTACACCATTTACAAATATTTTCTCCCATTCTGTAGGTTGTCTTTTCATTTTGTTTATGGTTCCCTTTGCTGTGCAAAAGCTTGTAAGTTTGATTAGGCCCCATTTGTTTAGTTTTGCTTTTATTTTTATTTTCTTGGTACATGCTAGTGGTAAAGAACCCTCCTGCCAATGCAGCTTAGACATAAGAGACTCGGGTTCAATCCCTGGGTCAGGAAGATCCCGTAAAGGAGGGCATGGCAACCCACTCCAGTATTCGTACCAGAAGAATTCAATGGACAGAGAAGCCTGGAGGGCTGTAGTCCATAGGGTCTCACAGAGTTGGACACAACTAAAGCAACTTAGCATGCATGCATGTAGACTGACCTAAGAAAACATTGATATGATTTACATCAGAGAATGTTTTGCCTATGTTCTCTTCTAAGAGTTTTATGGTGTCTGTCTCATATTTAAGTCTTTAAGCCATTTTGAGTTTATTTTTGTGTATGGTGCAAGGGAGTGTTCTAACTTCATTGATTTACATGCAGCTGTCCGGCTTTTCCAACACCACTTGCTGCAAAAATTGTTTTTTCTCCATTGTTCATTCTTGCCTCCCTCCCTCGTCAAATATTACTTGATCATGGGTGTGTGGATTTATTTCTGGGCTCTCTTCTGTTTCATTGATACATATGTCTGTTTTTGTGCCAAGACAATGCTGGTTTGATTACTGTAGCTCTGTAGTATTGTCTGAAGTCTGGGAGGGTCACGCCTCCACCTTTTTTCCTTTTCCTCAGAATTGCTTGAGCAATTTTATAGTTCTTTGGGCTTTTATAGTTCTATATAAATTTTAGGAGTATTTGTTCTACTTATGTGAAAAGTCTCATGGGTAATTTGATAGGGATGACATTAAATCTGTAGATTGCTTTGGGTAGTATGGCCTAGGTACCGCACTCTTAAGGAGGAACTCACAGACCTTTACTTGAAGAAACCGGAGAGTAAGTGCCTCCTTCATTTTTTATTTTATTGTGGTAAAATACCTATAAATAGGGCTCCGTATTTTAACCATTTTAAAGTCTGCCATTCAGTGGTATTAGTTCATTCACAATGTTATGCAACAATCCCCACAGTCTAGTTCCAGAACTCTTTCGTCACTCAAAATAAAAGCTTCCTACCCATTCAGCAGTTTTTCTGGATTCCCCTCCATGGCCCCAGCTCCAGAGCAACTACTAATCTGCGTTATGTCTCTGTCGATTTGTCTCTTCTGAATGCTTCATATACCTGGAATCATATACTATTTGGCCCTTCGTGTCTGGCGTCTTTCACTAAGCATTATGTTCTCAAGGTTCATCCGTGTTGTAGCTGTATCAAGACTGTCTCCTTTTAGCTGAATAATGTTCCATTATAAGGATATCGTTTGTCCATTCATCAGTTGATGGACATTTGGGTTGTTTCACCTATTGGCTCTTGTGAATAGTGCTGTTATGAACATTCATAAATGAGTTCTTGTTCTAACACCTGCTATCAGTTTTTCTGGGTATGTATTTAGGAGTGACATTGCTGGGTGACATGATAATTTCATGTTTAACTTTTTGAGCACCTGTCAGACTTTTCCACAGTGGCTACGCCATGGTACACTCCCACCAGCTATGCATGAAGGTTCCAAAGTCTCCAACATTCTTGCCAACACTTGTTAATTTTCATTTTTTCAATCCTAGCCATTCTAGTGGGTACGAAGTGATATGCCACTGTGGTTTCGATTTGCATTTCCTGAATGACTAATGACTTTGAGCACCAACAGGGGCTTCTTGGCTGTTTTTGCCACCTTAAACGTTGCACCTCATGTCACCCACTTGCTTCAGCCTAGTCCCAACTCTGCTGATCAGTGCCTGACATCAATACAAAGTGGCCCCTAAACATGGAGGGAAAGCTAGCGAGATCTGCCTCTAAGTCTTAGAATTCTGCATTCAAACATCTCTATTTGACTAAAGATGGAGTTTCTTTCATATCTGCAGTTGAACCAGAGCCTCCTGCAAACCTGACTTTGGAATTAAAACATCCAGAAGATAGAAAACCATATCTATGGATAAAATGGTCTCCACCCACCATGACTGATGTAAAATCTGGTTGGTTCATTATCCAGTACGAAATTCGATTAAAACCTGAGAAAGCAACTGATTGGGAGGTGAGTCAGTTGGAAACTTTTGGAAGGAACTGTGTCCTTTGGCAAAGATGAAGACCCCAACTGAGAACCGGTCGTGCCTCCTAATTATTAGGCCGCCATGTTTTCTTCCTGATACTGATGTAACCCTCGCACATGTGGAAAGGCTTTCTCCCTACATCCATCCATCTCCCTGCATCTCCTGGGATGGATGGGGACTCATCATCAGAGCTCTCCCAGGACTAGATCCTTGCAACTGAACAGTCTTTTCTGCCAGGTTTCCAACCCACCCCCCTCAGGATATCTTAGATCGAAATGTCTATGAGAGTTCTTAAGTGGCACTAAGTTGGAGGGAAAAAATCTCAATGTAATCAGTCCATGGTTAATGGCTTTTTTATTTACTTTTAAATTCTTCATTGTAAAGAAATAGTACAATAAATTATAGACATTATAATAATCTATTCCTAAATATTTTAGTTGTTGTTGTTATTTAGTCACTAAGTTGTGTCTGACTCTTTTGCAACCCCATGGACTGTAACCTACCAGGCTCCTCTGTCCATGGTATTTTCCAGGCAAGAATACTGGAGTGTGTTGCCATTTCTTTCTCCAGGAGATCTTCCCAACCTAGGGATTGAACCCACATCTCCTGCATTGGCAGGCAGACTCTTTACCACTAAGCCACCAGTGAAGCCCTAAAGACTTTATTATATGTCTCTTTTAAAGAAGGAATATTTCCAAACATAGCCAAAATAATATGATCACATGTAGAAAATTAATTGAAATTCCTTAATAGCATCTTTTGTAATTCTTTAATATCATTTAATGGCTAGTCCATATTTTAATTCCCCCAACTGCTTCAAAAATATTTCAGTAGCTAGTTTGTCTTAACCAGAATCCACTTCAAGATCACATACTGGCTGACTCATGTACCCCTTCAATCTCAACGTGCTAAGGAGACCAAGCCACTTTGAGACCAAGCTTGGTCTCAAAGAATGTCCCACCTTCTGCATCTGTCTGATTAGTTCTTTATAAGGTCAAGGTCATTTAGCCAGTTTCTCTGTCCCCACATTTCCTGTAACCAGACATTAAAAGACTTGATTAGATTCCAGTTGAACAATTTTTGGCGAGATTTCAGAGGTGATGTTATATGTTTCATATTGCATCGTATCAGGAGACAAACCCATTCTGGTCAACCTACCATAAATGCTAAAACTGGGTGCTGGACTGGGGAGATCACATCCTGATCCCTTGATTGTAAAGTCATGTTTGATTTATGCACAGCTGCTTCAGTGTTCGTAAATGCCCAGTTCTCTTTCACCTAGGGGCTTCACACCCATGAATAATCCTTAAGTCAATTATTTTATTAGGTTTGGAAAATAACAAATTTCCAATTTTGTTAAGTAGTCACCTTCTATATTGTAGAATTCAGAAGGTAAGATGTAGGGAGCAGTATATTTGTCTTTCTGAAATAGTGTTCCAAATGGAGAAGTAGAAAACCTGTTGTTTTTTGTGTGAGCAGTGTTTAACAGGAGGAAGGGATGGGCAGAGAGGGTGAAATGGTGTGAACAGGGTATGTAGTGTGACCTACATACTGGCTTCTCTGCTAGTGTATCTCCTAAAGGAAAAGTTTCCTTATAACACAAGTCAGAGTGACTTCTGTTTTCCTTGGCCCTCCCTAGACTCATTTTACTCCGAAGCAAACTCAGCTTAAGATTTTCAACTTATATCCAGGACAAAAATACCTTGTGCAGATTCGCTGCAAGCCAGACCATGGATACTGGAGTGAGTGGAGCCCAGAGAGCTCCATCCAGATACCTAATGGTAAGTGTCTTGAGATTCCCCAAGGAAGAGGGGATTCTGCCTGAAATCTGCCATTGTTTTATTGCTAAATATTTTTAAACAGAATGGGTTTAGTAAACTTGTATGTTGTAACTACTAACAGAAAAACTATTTTGAGTCTTAAGCAGAAGAATGAGTAGAGGTGGATTTATCATCTCTCCACTCAATACAGAGACATCTGAAAGTATAGCATCTTTCCCTAGGCCACTGTGAGTGAGGATCAGTTTCTATTAATAGGATAGGGTATATCTGCAGACATGAGCTTGGAGCGTCTCCAAGGGCTTGATGGTCAATTATTCTGCCCTCCACATCTGCCCAATCCCTATCATTCAAGGTTATCACCTAGAATTTGCAAGGTGCTATCCCACCTGACTGCAAGGAGATCCAACCAGTCCATTCTGAAGGAGATCAGCCCTGGGTGTTCTTTGGAAGGAATGATGCTAAAGCTGAAACTCCAGTACTTTGGCCACCTCATGCGAAGAGTTGACTTACTGGAAAAGACTCTGATGCTGGGAGGGATTGGGGGCAGGAGGAGAAGGGGACGACAGAGGATGAGATGGCTGGATGGCATCACTGACTCGATGGACTTGAGTTTGACTGAACTCCGGGAATTGGTAATGGACAGGGAGCCTGGCGTGCTGCAATTCATGGGGTCGCAAAGAGTTGGACACGACTGAGTGACTGAACTGAACTGAACTGAACTGATCCCACCTGAAAGGCATGTACTGATTTTCAGTCCTTGATGACAATTACATGTTGATCTCATTCAAGGAACAGTATGTAGAAGGCATCCAGTTCTTCAAGTGCCATTAAACGTAGTGGCTGGTTTTCTACAAAGGAATGATTCATCTTGCATTTCTACAGTACTTTACAAAGTCTTTACCTTGTTTGGTCCTCCCAAACATCTCAGGTATTCAGAAAGAATAGAATTTCCATTAGCAACTGAAAGAGAGGAAACTGGAGCTCAGTGGAGTTAGAAGTCTTGCCCAGAACCACATGGCAAAGCCTAGCTCTTGTGACTACTGGCCTGACCAAAATATCAGGGTTTGCGCTGGCATAGGGAACATAGCACTGAACTACAGGCCATAAGACTGTGCATCCAGTCCTAGCTCTTACTAAATAAAAGCACAGGGTCTAGAAGCAGACGGCCTGGGTTCAAATCCCAGATGGCAACTTTATGGCTACCTGCCTCTGAATACACCACTCCTTGAGTCTCAGTTCCTCATCTTTACATACAGCAATGTATGTAAAGCAATGTATGTAAAGAGCTTAACATCATATGGCTTTTACTAGGAACTTAATAAACGTTAGCTTGTTGTTATTTTTACTGTAACTGACCATGTCCTCATGGATTTCCTCTGTAAGTATCACCTAAAATGATATTTTAAAGCACTTTGAAATGTTTAGAGTACTGTAAAACATATGCTGCATATTAAAATTTAATAATATTGGGAAAAAAGTAAATCCATCATTAACGCTACTCTGTTTGGATTGCTGTTCAAATCAAAAAAGGTATAGAGGGGCAGGGGACTTATGTTCAAAAGTCTCATTTCTTTGTTTGTTTTAAACAATGCTGTGTGTGATCAAAGCTTTCTGGCTGTTTGTTTTTAGACTTCCCAGTGAAGGACACAAGCATGTGGATCTTTGTGGCCATCCTTTCTGCTGTCATCTGTTTGATTATGGTCTGGGCAGTGGCTTTGAAGGGCTATAGGTATTTCACTCTACCCTTCTCTCAGTCATGGTTGTCAGGGATAATGGCCAAAAAAGACAATACAGAAATGATGAAAACCTACAGATAATTCAAGCACCTCGTTTTAGCCATTAGTGGCAGTGTGTTCACCATGAAAAAGCTTTTATCAGTGCTAGCAAAAGTAGAATAGACTCATTTTAAGCTGATGTTCTTTCCATCAAATGGAGGCTGACAGTTGTGAAATAGTAAAAATCTGGCAAGAGTAGCAAACAATCCACTAGTCATTTCAGAATCAGTCAGAGTTAACTAGCCAGAGTTCATTTTAATGTTGGCCTTTATGGCTCAGATGGTAAAGAATCTGCCTGCAATGCAGGAGACCCAGCTTCAGTCCCACAATTGGGAAGATCCCCTGGAGAAGGAAGTGGCTACCCACTCCAGTATTCTTCCCTGGAGAATTCCATGAACAGAAGAGCCTGGCAGGCTACAGTCCATAGGGTCGCAAGGAGTCAGACACTACTCTTTGTTGAACACTTAACACTCTATAGTTTATTCATTGTTGTCACTACTGATTTAGTGGTTTCATTTAGTAGCCTCAGAACTCCTAACTTCTACCTACCATAGTCCATGTAGCAGCCATTTGGAAATAAGGCTAATCTTTCAAAAGTTACAAAGTGATAACATGTACCATTTATCTTATCTCACGAATCATTTTATAGCATGGTGACCTGCATCCTCCCACCAGTTCCAGGGCCAAAAATAAAAGGATTTGATGTTCATCTGCTGGAGGTAAGTGCCAGGGTGGAAACTGTATTGTGACTTGCCCCTGTGTAACTGTCATCTTTACACATGCGCACACCATCCCCATCAGTGCAGTCTGGCTAAGCTTGGCCATCCATGGCTTGTTGTCCCTCCCCTTCAGCAGGGGTGCTCACAGAAAGATGTGAGAGGCATGAGGGTAATTACTGTCAGGAAGTGTCAGAGGGCAATGAAAGAAAGCCAAGAAAACATCAGCACACATAGCAATGCTTGTCGCTTAGCTGCTGCTAAGTCGCTTCAGTCGTGTCCGACTCTGTGCTACCCCATAGACGGCAGCCCACCAGGCTCCCCCGTCCCTGGGATTCTCCAGGCAAGAACACTGGAGTGGGTTGCCATTGCCTTCTCCAATGTATGAAAGTGAAAAGTGAAAGTGAAGTCGCTCAGTTGTGTCCGACTCTTAGCGACCCCATGGACTGAAGCCCACCAGGCTCCTCCATCTATGGGATTCTCCAGGCAAGAGTACTGGAGTGGAGTGCCATTGCCTTCTCCAGCAATGCTTGTTAGGTTTATCAAATCTGTTCATAAGCCCTGTCATAAACATTTTATACAAATAATCAGTTGAGAAAGTGGGTGAATATTTGATGAATACAAAAGAGTGACCTTCCACCAGCCCCTCCTCCATCAGACTTTGATGTAAGCTCTCACTTGAATATTCTCTACATAAGGCCATAGTAACAGAATATCTTACTGCAATTTTTGCTCAGTTTGAGTGCTCAGCTAACACTGGCTCAGTACAAGGGAGCTGGTATTTGCCAGAGCCCATTTAGACAGATTCAAGTGGGAATTAAATTTAAGTGTTCCGAATGAAAAGAGGGGTTAGAACATTTTACATTTCTCTGCAGGTTGAAGTACATATTAATAGTTTCGATTTGACCTTCAGCTTAACATGGAGGTATATAAAAGCAGTTACTTACTCATTATGTCACTTGACATCAGCCACTGTGAGGCCAAAAGCACAAGATTGTGAAAAGTCAGCCCCAGGGAATTTATTCTGATGGCGTTCACTTTGATTGCAGATATCACAGCCTTCTCGCCTTGTGTCTATGTTTTAATAGAAGGGCAAGTCCGAAGAACTTCTGCGAGCTCTGGAAAGCCAAGACTTCCCCCCCACTTCTGACTGCGAGGACTTGCTGATGGAGTTCATAGAGGTAGATGACTGTGAGGACCAGCAGCTGATGCCACGCCCCTCCAAAGAACACACGGAGCAAGGCGTGAAGCCCATGCACCTGGATCTTGACAGTGACTCTGGCCGGGGCAGCTGCGACAGCCCTTCGCTCTTGTCTGAAAAGTGTGATGAACCTCAGGCCCATCCCTCCAAGTTCCATACTCCCAAGGGCCCTGAGAAGCTGGAGAATCCCGAAACAAACCTTACATGTCTCCAGGCCCCTCAGAGCACAAGCGGGGAAGGCAAAATCCCCTATTTTCTGGCCAATGGACCCAAATCTTCCACATGGCCTTTCCCGCAGCCCCCCAGCCTATACAGCCCCAGATATTCTTACCACAACATTGCTGACGTGTGTGAGCTGGCCCTGGGCATGGCAGGCACCACAGCCACTTCGCTGGACCAAACAGACCAACATGCTTTAAAAGCCTCAAAAACCATTGAAACTGGCAGGGAAGGAAAGGCAACCAAGCAGAGGGAGTCAGAAGGCTGCAGTTCCAAGCCTGACCAAGACACGGTGTGGCCACTACCCCAAGACAAAACCCCCTTGATCTCTGCTAAACCCTTGGAATATGTGGAGATCCACAAGGTCAGCCAAGATGGAGTGCTGGCTCTGTTCCCAAAACAAAACGAGAAGTTTGGCGCCCCTGAAGCCAGCAAGGAGTACTCAAAGGTGTCCCGGGTGACAGATAGCAACATCCTGGTGTTGGTGCCGGATCCGCAAGCACAAAACCTGACTCTGTTAGAAGAACCAGCCAAGAAGGCCCCGCCAGCCCTGCCATAGAATCCAGCCAAGGCTGACCTGGCTATCTCCCCCACAACCCCAGGCAACTGCAGACTCCAGTTGGGCTGGGGACTGGGTCCCCCAGGTTTTATGCACTCTTGCAGTGAGAGTTATGGAAGGATGGGTTCAATTGTGATTTTCCTTCAGGGAACACTACAGAGTACGTGAAATGCACTCTACCAGAGAGGGCTCAAGAACAGGGTTAGAATGACACTACCCAACTCCCAGTTCACTCTTAATTCTCTATTTTCAACCAGTTGCCTCTCTGTCCAACAGCTGATTCCAGAACAAATCTTTCCATCTTGTGTGATTTGTAGATTTACTTTTTTGCTATTAGTTGTCAGATTATATGTTCAAAGATATAAAAGCACATTGCCTAGTATTCTTAAGAGACAGTGCCAATAGGTATATAATCTGGAAAAGGCCTTCATGGTTTTGTATGTGACAGAGGGGTATAAGTCAGTCAAAATTGTTTACCATGGGAAGATGGTAGATAGGAGAGAAATGCCATGAAAACCACTTTGAAGACCAGTTGCTTAACCTTTGCACTCCTCTTTCATTTTATTAGGATTAACCAAATACAATGCACTTAAAAAGATTCATTCTAGAACACCTGACAAATTGTTTCCATCCGTTCTATTACCTTAAAATGACACATGGCCAATATGCAAGTAAACAGGATGCCTCCATTTTTTTTTTAGTAGTTTGAGTTTATTAAGCATGGATTTTACCCCTAAATTGTATTTCATTCTAAAACTTCTAGAAAATAGGGTTTTAGAAAGTGAAATTTTCTTACACAGGAGGCAAATGAGTTTCATGTGGTGAATCCTTCTAAAATGTTTTCCTCTTTCATTTGAGCATGATAGATAATTTATTACACACCCTTGTCTTCTGTTAGTGAAAAAAAAAAAGTCCCAAAAGATTAACTTTAATTTAAAATATAATCATAGCAGGATGCTCACGGAAGTACTGCCTTACTGTATATACAAATTCTACTTTAATATAAACCCATAAGTTTAACAATGTATTTTTGAAGACTATTTTTCTATCACTTAAGTAAAATAAAAGACTATTTTCTATCTTCCCAGTACAGCTTGTTTACGTATTCAGCAGGTACAGTGTTTATATGAGGTTATAATGAGTATTTTCAGTACTCGGCGATATATACAGTCCCTGTTTGTGGAATAAAATGCCATACCAAGCCAAAGCCCACTGAGGAATAGGAAGTGGATGACAAAATTCAATTTCCAGCACAGTGTAGTACAGTTTTTCTGATTCTTTTTATCTCCCGGATACTTTAAATAGCAATCAAGAAACTAGAGTTTTAGGACTCTCCACAAACGGAAAATTACTTCTTTTGTAATTTAGGACCACTCTGGGGGTTCTGCTCTTGGGGTGAAAATTTTCACTTCTCTGTGAAATTTTCACTTCTCTGGGTAAAAATTCATAAAGATGAAATTTTCACTTCTCTGGGTGAAAATTTATACAGATGAAGAAGGAGAGTGGAAACATTTAACATACTGCCTTAGAGAGAGGGTTTTTGTTTTGTTTTTCTGAGCAATCTTGGGCAAATCCATTTGTGTGCTCACTTCTTAAGCTGGAACACAAAGAATCTGAGCTCCCTCTGTGAGTTAAATATTCCAGCCCAATAAGTCCATGTTGACAGGAACGGGACTCAGAGGTTGGCTGATGTGTGAAGTGAACACACTGTCAGAGCTCCCAGAAATGCAAAGGTAACATATCTGAGGCTCTATTCACCCAATACACACACAACTGGTTAAGAGTGAGGGAGCTGTTGGGGAAGATTGTCCAAGTTTATTCAGTCCCCTAGATCCTTGCTACTCAAAATACAGTCTGAGGACCAGCCACACCTGCATCTATGGGCGCTGCTTGGAAATGCAGAATCTCTGCCCTCGCCACCCCCATCCACCTGAATCTGCATTTTGCTAAGATCCCCAGATGATTCAAGTTCACAGTGAAGTTTGAGAAGCATTGCCCTAGCAGATCATTTCCACTAAAGCTGATTGTAGTGCCTGGAGTAGTTCTTTCCCGGAAAGTACAGGTTGAGTCTGTTTGACTTGCAGTGAACAGTATTGTCATAAAAAGGTATCACTTTTAAAATCTATTAGTGGTTTGGGATTCACATAATGGAAGAGAATGATCTGCAAAAGCACATACAACTTCTAAGAGGGTCAAGGAATATACCCCACCTTGAGAAGCACTGACCAAAGACTCGGCCCTTCAAAGCCAGCACAGACCAAATCTTTCTCAGAATAGTCCCATCTCCTCCAAGGTGTGTATGAACCACTCTGATAGTATGAGGATTCAAAAATAGTATTTTGATGTATGATTTGGCATGTATAAAAAAAACTTTCATGGCTGAAGACTCAAACTGAATTCTTAAAAAAACATCAATTAGTAAGTAGATTACTGTCAATCACTAACTAAAGCCAGGGCTATAATTCTTGGTCACTTAGCACTCTTTAATGAATTGCGGGGTTTTTTTTTTCATAGTCTAGTCTATTTTCTATCAAGAAGTCCTCGAGTCAAGTGGAAGTATGCAGATTAAGGGTCAGGAGACCCAGCTTCTAGTGCTAATTATGTTAGCTTAGCTCAACTGCCTTCTCTGGGTCTCAGTTTGCTCTGAATGAAATGCTAGGCCGAATAATCTATAATGTCCTTTTAAACTGTGAATCCTTAATTCCATGATTCACTCAATAGTGTCCAGCAAAGATGATTAACCGATGCCTTGTATCATAATTAAGCTAACAAATAATTGCCCTTCATCATAGACACACGTCCTCTTCAGTGATGTGCTCATTTTGTTTCACTTTTTCTTTTTTTTTAGTTGGAGGACAGTTGCTCTACAATATTGTGTTGGCCTCTGCCACACATCAACATGAGTCGGCCACAGGTTTAAATCAATGCCAACTAATCTTAACATATTGTACATGCATTTTACAAATTACATAGGTATAGAATCATAGTCTAAAGTGATGTGCAAATATGTGTATAGAGGGAAGCAGAGATTTTTTTTAAAAGACACTGAAAGAGGCTCTGGTTTTTAGGGACAAAATGCTTCTCTTATACGAGGCTGCTGATTCTGGTTTGCCCTTTTGTCGTTGTTGTTGTTGTCTTCTTACGGATTATGAACCACCACTGCACAGGTGGTGTTAAAAGCCTCGAGCTCTGATTTATAAAAAGTCATATTTTTATAAATAAACACTTCAAGCTACAAAGCACATGGAAATAGGATAGCCAGTGGGTGATTTATGGAAGCTTATAACTCAAAGTGCAAAATCTTCTCTAGTCAGTTTTAGCAAATGGGTACAAGGCACCTCAGATGAGCACAAGTCATAATCAGTCACGTCACTGACATGCAACTGACTCTCCATTCTCCTAAGTGCCTAAGGCCAATCCCAACTGGTTTGGTCCAAAGTTGGTCAATCCCTTACCATCTGTACAAGATGAAGGAGTTTGACTCTGTCCTATAGTGACCCAACTGAAAGGGGGAATCTGATGAGCAAGCAGAGGCACCTGAGCTCCAGCGTGCAGCTTAGCTGGGGAAGGTCTGTCCCCCAACTTTCTCCAGGCTGCCTGCCGCTGCCCATCACTTTCAGAAAGACGTGATCCAGCCAGGTGTAATTTTGTTATCTCTTTAGAGTAGACATGAAAGAATCAGAGTTGTACACATTTTACAAAGTGCCTTTTTTTTTTTTAAGTTTTCTTTTCACAAGAAAAGTGTATTGTTTAGACAGTAAATTTTACATTTTAAGTAAATGAATGAAAAAGCCAGAAAGGGAATCATTAAATGGTCTAAGGTCCAATCAGCAACCGCTGAGTGGATTTTTATTGTTTAGTTGAATTAGCACACAGCTGATGTGAATACTGTAACTTATTTTGATAAGAAATTGACTCTGGCTAAGATTTTGGAATAAGTCTGCCACCCTGTTACTTGAGACCCTCAGTTTAAAAACACATTAATGCACTTTCAAATGGCTTTGAATTGCATGCCAGGGCCTGAAAAGGGCAACGCGTGTACCATGGAACTTGGCACACATGCAGAAAGACATAAAAGCCTCTGGATTATGGTCCGCAGGATTGCTGATGTAGATTTGTCATTGTTGAAAGCCTCTAGTGAACCAATTTCTTTTTCTGCCTTTTCAGCCCATGCATCATTAACATAGTTGCTAGGGTAGTGGGCTGAGCACTCAATTTCCGGCTGCCAGTAAACAGGCTGTGTGATCTTAGCAAGTCCTTTAAAAGCTAATCTCTGGTTCCCTCATCTGTTAAATGAGTGGCTTGGCCTAAGATGTTTCTAAGACCCCTTCCGGCTCTAACAGTCTTTGATGCGCAAGATCTGAGTAAAATCCAGGGTTTCGGTAAATGGCCCAGGGACACCGCAGGAAAACCCTGCTGATGATCCCTTAGCCTGAAGCAGTGGACACTGTGGCTGTAACAATGCTGAAGAGAAAAACAGGTCTACTCCTGCAAGTCCCATCGATTTCATTTAACATCCTTGGCTCCTCCTCTTCTTCTTAGCTGTCCACCTTGTAGGCTTTTAATGCTCTCACTTAGGGCCTCCATTTCTCCTGAGAGTTCATTATGTACAGTAGCAACCATAGGATTTGCAAGAAACTAAATTATTCATAAACAATGACTTTGGCCTGAGTCAAACAATAAATTGGCCACATAGATATCAAGGCCCAAGTTAAAGGTCACAACTTATCTTATTTACGGAGCCACAGGCTTAGAGATTCTAGCTCAACTCATCCATTCATTCATGTGTTCAAAGGCCATTAATAAATCCAAGCTACAATGAAGACTCTTGTGGAGGTCTTAAGCAGAAACTTAAAAATGCAAAATGATTGCTCAAGAGTTTTAATCTAACCAGAAATTCTATTTATAGTTATGGCCTGGATGTATTTCATGACCAGTGTACATATCATCTGCAAATCAAATAGTTCTCTCGCTAGATTTATGTATTTCAAGATGATTTGGGCTCTGAGACCTTCACATAGTTACCTATTTCCATAAAAGGAAACAGATAGAAAAATAGAGTGTGGGGGACCTTCCTGGTGGTCCAGTGGCTGGGACATCACACTTCCAATGCAGGGGGCCCAGGTTCCACCCCTGGTCACGGAACTAAGATCCCACATGCCGCAGGGCAACTAAGTCATGTGCCACTTGGAAATCCCGCATGGCACAGCTAAGACCTGGCACAGCCAAATTAAATAAATAAATAAATATAAAATATTTTTTAAAAAGAAAGAAAAATAGGATGTTTCTAAATGTCTGGGCTTCTCAGGATTACACAGAATGCCGAAAGTAACCTGCTAAACTCTGATTTTTTTGGACGTAGTGACTCTGTTCAGTGTTCTGAGTTTATGGCTAAGAGATGTGCATATGCCCACGACTGTTTTGTCCACCTTGATTCCTTTGATTTACGCTCCAATTTCATGTCAGGAAGCACTGAGATATGTAAAGTGGGAAAACATACACTGTTTATGTGGTTGTGGTCAATGAAAAGAGAGACCTTTAACCATAGTCTGGTAGTTAACTTTTTACCTGCTGCTGATAAAAAAAAAAACAACTCTAAAAACTTTAGCTACTTAAGTAGTAATATAAAAACCAGTAGTTTCATATTATGGTCAACACACACTTCACCTGCATACATTTCATAATCCAATCTGAGTTTTCCATGCAAATTTCACATATCCTAAGTAGGTGGGGAAATCTTGTTATACTACTTGAAATTGAAAAATTGTATGGCAAAGAGTCTCCTAAACAACAGTTTGTTTTATGAAATTCCTGATAAAATGATTTTGAAGTTTTAAAAGTAATCATTTCCCTTCTTATCCTAATGTCCTTCTTTCGAAGCTGCTTATTGCTTAGAAATGATGTCACATTTTCCACTTTGACTATTTTCAGTGGCATAGTTATGTATTTGCCAGGTGATAATCCTGACTTTAACTGTTATATGATTTTATATTATATTGCTTTATGTGGTTCAAAAACTGTATGACACATTGAGATATATAATCCTCCTATTGTGAAACTAACTGTATACTACAAAGGAAAATAATTATTTCATGAGTTAGAATCTATCCATATATATTTCAATGTGATTGTTTCTATATCTGGAAAACAAGACTGAAAAAAATATGTAATCATATCTTTCTGTTGAAACCGTGAATGTGCTAAATTTTTTTCTTAATCTTTGTCTACAAGTAGTATGAGTTGCCATTGTACAGCTGATCTGGGGTTAAGTGTTTAAAGTACAATCCAACAATTGTTTAAAAGTCAAGTCAACCCCTCGACTTTGCTTCATGTGACCTCTGATACTTCTGGGGTGTTTTTTGCATAATTAGGCTTGCTTTTCTGCTTGATCAGTCATTTCAAACAATTTTCATGTCCCATGCAGAAACCAAAGCAACCTAGAACTGGCTGTTAGGGATCTGTGTCTTCTGTAAAGCCATATTGAAGTGAAGGCTAAGGGACAGCCAAAGGTTCCATACATTCAAACCTACCACTACCTCTGCTTTTTCTCTTTTCCTAAAAAATGCCAAACAAAATTCTTCAATATTGCATAGGAAATTAGAAGTGATTGTTACAAGTTTCTGGGGTCTTATTTTGTTTTTTTACGTGAAGATACACCTCCTAAATTAATCAGTTTGTAAGTTTATGCTAGGTTTTCTCAATAACCATTTTTACATTCTATAAAAACTGGCTGATGAATAAGGGCCAGAAAGAATACATAGTAGGTCACCAGGTGAAAAACCAACAAAATTATAGATGCAGATTTTTCCCTAACCAGGAGTCACCACAACGTGGTTACCCAAAGCCATGAGGGGCATATTTCTCACAATTTGATTTCCCTAAAGCCCCCAGAAATAAATTTTTTCCTTATCTGATTTTAACCATCAAAGATATTATGGTATGGGAAAAATCAGGCATATATCAGAAATAACCTTGTTTTGATTTTAAAAATTCATTTCTACATGAACTAGTTACAATGCCTATTTTTTTAGTCTTAAAAAATTATAGAAGACTGTATTCATCTAATTTATCTTGCATCTTTAGTTCTGTAAATCTTTAGTTATTGCACATTGTGCTTTCTGTTGCCCTTGGATTTATTAATTTGTCTCCTTCCATTTTGAGAGGACGCTGTGGATAGCTAAATCCATATCAAGAGCATGGGAGATGCTGCTAACTGCTATTACCAGACTTCTTCATTTTTTACTTCACACCAAAAACAATGCTTGCCAAACAAAATCATCCCAGTATAATATTATCATTATATTTCTACTCATATTATTGAAAATTCCCAGCTCAGTGCCTGGCTCAATAAATGTTTATTCTCCTTGCCTCCCCTTCCTCTATTTATTTTTATTTGATATGTAAATGAAAAAAATAACACATGCCTGGCTGAAACAATTTTCTTGATGGATTTTTGCTGCAAAAGGATTTGTAATCCAGAAACTATTTATATAAATTAGACCAAAACAATTTTCCTCCTTTCTCTTCACCCTTCTGTATGATTGCAAAGTATAATTTCCTTCCTTCACCCCCATCCCTCACACAAGAAGCTGCTAAAAATAAAAATAAAATGAGATGGAACCAAGAACCCAGGGATAGATCAGAAAAGCTCATTTAAGTATTATAAAATAAAGGAAAAATCAAGCCATTTGAAAAATGGAATGCTTTTGAACAGTATGATTCATCCATATTACTAACAACATCTCTTCTGACCAAATTCATTGGATTAAGTGTAAAATGCTAATCTTTTAATGGATCTAGATTTAGAAATCTTTACCTACTGCTTATACTTGTGTTGCAGAATTATGGGATGGTGTGAGGTTTGCTTTACAAATTCTTCTCTGACTCCTAAATTCTCTAATGCCATGTCTTACCAGGGAATAAGAAATTTCTTACATGAATATCATCCCCTAAAACTTGGCTTCTGTCAAAGACTGACTCCCCCATACTTACACTGGTGCCATCTGCTTTTAATTATTGGACACACATTTACTTTGAAGCTGGAAAAATTGGAGTGTCAGTCACCAGACACAGCATTCATATAATAATGATGAGTTGGAGAAGTACTGTGTAGCTAATTTTCCAAAATGACATGCTTTCCTAAAAGGAAACAGAAATTATATGTTGCCACATCTTTCCAGAACCATATCTGAAACCTTAACCCCACCAAACTCTACAACTGACTAATCAACTTCTACATATTCTAAATCTCCCCTATTTTGAGGGCCTGTGAGATATAATACCTATTTAGCAGAAATCTTGATGTCTTGGGGTTAGAAGATAGGGCAGGATTATAGGAAATGGGGGCTTTCCTGGTAGCTCAGCTGGTTAAGAATCTGCCTGCAATGCAGGAGACCCCGGTTCAATTCCTGGTTCGGGAAGATCCCCTGGAGAAGGGATAGGCTACCCACTCTAGTATTCTTGGGCTTCCCCGTGACTCAGACAATAAACAATCCACCTGCAATATGGGAGACCTGGGTTCAACCCCTCGGTTGGAAAGATCCCCTGAAGGAGGGCATGGCAACCCACTCCAGTATTCTTGCCTGGAGAATCCCCATGGACAGAGTTGCTTGGCAGGCTACAGTCCCTGGGTCACAAAGGGTTGGACATGACCGAGCAACTAAGCACAGCACAGCACATAGGAAATGGGGTTATTGAAAAACCTCCAATAGGACCTTACCCGTTAGGGAAGCAGATTCTCACAGTTTTATCCTTCTGAAGAGTACAGATGAGATTAAACCCATCTTGATATTGTAAAGCATAGTCTACATTGGAGGTCTTGACACTTAAATTGGAATTCTTTTGCCCATAACCTCACCTACTCCTGCTGCCTATACAAGTGTTAAGCAATTTTGTCTTATGATCAGGTTCACACTAAAACTTATACTTACCAATGAACTTGAAACACAGGTACTTTTATGAATGTGATAAAATATTTTTTAAGTAAATCTAGAGGATGTTAGTCAAATACCACTTAGGTTGTCAGTTGGGGGAACACTGGTATAAGCTAAGGGAGCTCAGGAATTTTTATTACTGTATTTATAAATGTGTTTGAAAGAATTTGTAAATGTCACAGGTACATTTTTAAGGTGATACACATTTGCTCCATAAATTATTAAAAATTAGTGAAATGAATTTCAATGACATTTGGCAGTAGTTTTGCTTCAAGTGATCAATATTGATATTGTTACTGAACTATGTAATCTCATGATACATTTTTCAATACTTTTTCAGAGCAACTGCTTTTGCAATGGTAGCAATGCTTAATTTAAATTGAATCAATAAATTTCTTCCTAAGCCATGATTTTTGGTGGGTCTTTTACTATGTATGTGAAACATTTAATGAATAATATAAGTTTGGGAGGTTTTTTATTTGTTTCAAAAAAACTTTATCAGGACATATTTTTTAAAGAAGGAAAAATAACAGCAATCTAAGCCTCTCTGGAAATCAAAAATGCAGACACATACTGAAATATTTGGCTTAGAACACTCATCCAATGCTTTTTTTCCAGGCATGCATTCTTGAGCTCCTCTTTCAACATATTCCCTGATTTTATTTTCCTATTAATTTTAAATCAAAACTGACATCTTGCTTCCAACCCAGCTAAATTCTACATCTTCTCTTTCCACTGCCCTCAAGTTCCTGAGTCTTTAGCCATTTGCCAGACTTGAGCTTTAAAAAGTCAAACATGTTTGGAAGCACTCAGAAATTCCTTGGGCCTTCTGGGAACAACCAAGACCAATGAAGATGAGGGGTTCCAAATCTAATAAACCTGCTCTCCCAAGTGAGGCTTAAGCCACAAATCTCAATGCCAACGATACACATTTTCTTTTGTTTACTTCTTTCTATCCCATGTCTTCACTTAAAACTCCAGCTGCGATTGACCCTTCCATTTATAATCTTTTGTCTTTTGCACCAAATATGCCATACACATGAAAATTATAGAGGATGATATAACAAAGATCTCCACTTACCAACACCCAAATTTCACAAATATTACCTCTTTACCAGACATTTTCTTTTTAATAAATGAAATACAATGGATGCAGAAAATGACATCCCTCAATAACCAAATTCTCTATCTTACTTCTCCAGTGGTAACCATAATCCTGCAGTTGTATATCCTTTCTGGCCATTTAAAAAATGCCTTTATTTCATACATATGTATCTATAAACAACATGTACAGTTACTCTGGTGTTTATGAATTTTACAGACATAATAACACATATCATCATGCACTTTGATTTTTTTCATTCAGCATTGGGTTATGGAGATCCAAATAGATTCAATTGATTGGTTCTTTTTTCCTACTTTTTATTTTATATTAGAGTATGGCTGATTAACAATATTATGACAGTTTCAGGCAGACAGCAAAGGGACTCAGCCATACAAAAAAATGAATGCATTCTCCCCCAAACTCCCCTCCAATTCAGGCTGCCACATAACATTAAGCAAAGTTTCCTGTGCTATACAGTAAGACCTTGTTAGTTATCCATTTTAAGTATAGCAATATGTACACGTGATCCCAAACTCCCCAATTATCCCTTCCCCTCATTCTTCCCCTCTGACAATCATAGGTTTGTTCTCTACAAGTCTCTGTTTTGTAAGTAAGCTCATTTATATCACTTCTTTTAGATTCTCCTCTGTCCGACTTACTTCACTCAATTCTCTCTGCTGCATGCAGCTGTGTACATATGTAAAATTTATTTGTTAATCCCTGTGTTGATCAACTTTCCATTTCCACTACTATACGTGACTTGTAATGAACATTCTTACCCATCTCATATTTTAAGTATTTTCAAGACCTTTTCCAGGATGTACATCTAGAGGTAAATTACTAGATGATAGTGTTCTTGCCTGGAGAATCCCAGGGATGGGGGAGCCTGATGGGCTGCCGTCTATGGGGTCACACAGAGTTGGACACGACTGAAGCGACTTAGCAGCAGCAGCAGCAGCATGAGACACATATCTTAATATTTTCTCAGTATCTATAAATTTCTTTCCAAAGCAGTTGTACCAATGTCTACCCCAGTCAACAGTGTAGGAGTTCCCTCCTTAATGATCACCTAGTATTTTCAGATATTTAATTTTTGACAATTTGATGATCATAAAGTAATTTGTTATTGTTGCTTTCATTTTCATTGTCCTAATGAATCCATTCCGGATCTGAATAACTCACCCCTGATTTGCTTTTATGCCATCTTTGACATCTTCTGAGTCTCTACACAAGGTTTAAATCCTACATCTGGGCATCTCTTCCAGTCCAGTGGTCTGCTTATCTATTCCTGCTCCAGTGTCCCCCTCTTATAGCCTAGTTTTAGGCAGCTTTTTTACCCAGTAAATTAATTCCTACACCTCCCTATCTTCTTCAAAATTATTCTGGCAATTCTGGGCCATTTGTTTATCATATGAATTTTAAGCCTATCAACTTTCCAAAACACTTCTGTTAGGAATTAAATTATTGTTAGTAAAATTTATGTGTTAATTCTTGGAGAAGTCACATCTTTATAATACTGCATCTTCTTAATCATGATCATGAAATATCACTTCATTTACTTTTGTATTTAATAAAGCTTTACACTATTCTTCATTAATGTCTACATGTGTTTTACTGTATTCATTCCTAGGCACCATAATACTTTTGCTGCTTTCGTAAATGGTATCTTTTTAAAAATTATCTTATTCTAAGTGTTTATTGCTTATATATAGAAACCACTGAATTTTTATACTGATCCTATATCCTGAAACCTTATAGAACTCCAATTATTCTTTCAATTTGTAGGTTTTCTTGCATTTTCCATTTTTACAATTATATCATCAGAATGTAACAACAGTGTTTTCTTCTTTCCTGACCCTTAAAAATTGTATTTCTTTTTCCTAACCTATTTCTTGGGGCTGGATTACAGTACAGAAATGAATAGAAAGAGAATAGTGGATGTTCCTTCTTGATCCTGACATTAAAGAAAGTGCTACTGAAAGTTCACCATTAAGTGCACTTCCTGCCCATTTTTGCAGATACTTTTGGCTATGTTAAGGAAACTCCTTTCTATTCCTTGTTTGCTAATATTTTTTTATCTTAAATTGCTGCTGAAGGCTCTCAAATTTTTTTCTACATAAGGCTTACCTAGTGGCTCAGCTGGTAAAGAATCCTCCTGCAATGCAGGAGACCTGGGTTTGACCCCTAGGTGGGGAAGAACCCTTGGAGGAGGGAATGGCTACCCGCTCCAAGTATTCTGGCCTGGAGAATTCCATTAATTGTATAGTCCATGGGGACGCAAAGAGTCGGACACAACTGAGCGACTTTCACTTCACTTCACTTCATTGATGTAATTGTCTTTTCTCTGTTAGTTAATATGCAAATTGTTATACAGAATTTATTTAGAGAAAACATTTCAATGTTAAATTAGCCTCACATTCTCGGAATGAATTCTACTTGATCATGATGCATTTTCTGCAAACTTTGCTGCCTCAGTTTGCTAACATTTTATTTAAGAATTTTGCATTTATGAGAGTCATCTTTTGTGCTGCTTAAGATATAATTTTCTGAGGTATTTAGTAAATAAGTTAAAATCTTGTAGGATTATGGAAATTCTTCTTTCTCCTTATAATTCTATCATTTTTTGCTTTATGTATTTGGAGGCCATATTACTAGGTATCAGATCAGATCAGATCAGTCGCTCAGTTGTGTCCGACTCTCTGCGACCCCATGAATCGCAGCACTCCAGGCCTCCCTGTCCATCACCAACTCCCGGAGTTCATTCAGACTCACGTCCATTGAGTCAGTGATGCCATCCAGCCATCTCATCCTCTGTTGTCCCCTTCTCCTCCTGCCCCAATCCCTCCCAGCATCAGAGTCTTTTCCAATGAGTCAACTCTTCGCATGAGGTGGCTAAAGTACTGGAGTTTCAGCTTTAGCATCATTCCTTCCAAAGAAATCCCAGGGCTGATCTCCTTCAGAATGGACTGGTTGGATCTCCTTGCAGTCCAAGGGACTCTCAAGAGTCTTCTCCAACACCACAGTTCAAAAGCATCAATTCTTCGGCACTCAGCCTTCTTCACAGTCCAACTCTCACATCCATACATGACCACAGGAAAAACCATAGCCTTGACTAGATGAACCTTTGTTGGCAAAGGAATGTCTCTGCTTTCGAATATGCTATCTAGGTTGGTCATAACTTTCCTTCCAAGGAGTAAGCGTCTTTTAATTTCACGGCTGCAGTCACCATCTGCAGTGATTTTGGAGTCCAAAAAAATAAAGTCTGACACTGTTTCCCCGTCTAGTTCCCATGAAGTGGTGGGACCGGATGCCATGATCTTCGTTTTCTGAATGTTGAGCTTTAAGCCAACTTTTTCACTCTCCACTTTCACTTTCATCAAGGGGCTTTTTAGTTCCTCTTCACTTCAAACTCCAGTACTTTGGCCACCGCATGCGAAGAGTTGACTCATTGGAAAAGACTCTGATGCTGGGAGGGATTGGGGGCAGGAGGAGAAGGGGACGACAGAGGATGAGATGGCTGGATGGCATCACTGACTCAATGGACGTGAGTCTGAGTGAACTCCGGGAGTAGGTGATGGACAGGGAGGCCTGGCGTGCTGCGATTCATGGGGTCGCAAAGAGTCAGACGCAACTGAGCAACTGAACTGAACTGAACTGAACTGATACATTCAAATATTCAGTCTTCCTAACAAATTATACCTTTCATCCTCTTAACACTCCCTCAATTAAGTGGCCTGTCAGTCATTTGACCATATGCATTGTTGAACACAATGAGCCTTGTGTGCCAAGCACGGTGCTAGGATTTAGGAAGCATTAGAAACACGCTCTCTGCCCTCCTGGGGATCATAATCTAGTGGGAAGGCTGAGGCAAGTATTGTGTCCCCAGGTCTTACCAGACTGACTTTAAAAAATATTAACTCTAGTAATTCCAGATGAGCCTTGTTCAAAGAGTTCATCCTAATAATTAAATTGAAGGTCTTTGCACCTTTTATCAAGAAAATCAGTGCTGCCTGAAAGTCTAAGGGTTACCATGTCTAAGCCTCATTTCCATGCAGTTCTTCTCCCCAACACACCTGCCAACTCTGCCCCTCCGTCTCAACACCTGCACACACCCTCATTCAGAGTCCATTCACTATGAACGGAATATCTGTCATTGGAGGTTTCATGTAAATTGGGTTTTTTCCAAAATTCTTCCAAAACATTTCCCTTTCCTTCAATCTGGCACTCCTAAATGAGGACAGGGAAAGGATCTCTTTGGAAAGGCTGTTATCTTACAGACCCTGCTGTTACTGGCAGAAGAATTGGGGTCAAAGAGCAAAGTTCACTCAAGAGTTAACTGATAAATCATTAGTAAACCTGTGTGCAAATTAAAAAACCCTATAATTATTAACATGACAACAGAATTTCCAGGTTTCCTCATTTCTCAATTATCTTTTTCAAGAAGAAATTCCAGTATTTTCCTAACTGATGAAATATATTCTGTATCTTAAAAGTAATTCACTATGTGGGAACTATAGATGGCAAGTCCCTTGACTGATGTCCTGACACTCCTATTTACCAGTCATGGGAAGTTCCTCATCTTCTCTGGTCTTATATAAAATGAAGAAAATTATACCTGATCTGCTTAAAGAGAGAATGAAAAGAACCAGAGCAAATGTTTCTTAACATCCTTTATAATTCAACAATAATTTCTATATAATATTCATTTTACCTCTGAACCTAGAAGATCTTAGAGTGTTATTTCAAATGCCTTCTACATCTGAAACTGTAGTCATGTCCAACTCTTTGTGACCATAAGGACTGTAGCCCACCAGGCTCCTCTGCCCATGGGCTTCCCCAGACAAGAATACTGGAGTGGGATTGAATACCCAGGGATCCAACCCGGGTCTCTTGCTTTATAGGCAGAGTCTTTACTGTCTGAGCCACTCCCAGATCTGAAGGGAACCTAATGTTTCCTCCTCATTCTAGTTTTCAGATTCAGTGGATATCACTGTCGCTATAAAAGTCAAAAGACCCAACATTTTGGAAAACAGTTTTGTGTCATGTTAATTCAGTTAAATGACAAGTTGATGTCATCTCACTGGAGTGCATTTAAAACATATATACATTTTGACCTAGAAATTTCTCTTCAGGAATTTGTCCAAAGTTAAAAAAAAAAAAACAGTTATTCTAGTGCACAAAGTTCTATGTCCTAGGATGCTGGAGAAAATACAGCTGTCCATCTATAGGGACTCACTAAGTAAAATAAATGGAGACTTCCAGCTTCTCCAACATGTAAAGGGCTTGGAAGATGTCACTCTCATTTTTACAAGAAGAAACTGAAAACCAATGGCTTTTCTTGAAGCCATCATAGAAGTGAGATTGCAGAGAGAAATGTCACTCTGGATCTAGAAATACAGGCAAGTCTTCAAAGTCACAGTCAAGACCTTCTTAATCTGGAGCCACAACTGGTAGAAATACATAACAGCAATGTTGAAAAATTGCTAGAGGCTGAGCGTGGACTAGCACGAGAATGCGAAACTCCCTGTTTGCCAGAGTTTTAGGAGGATCCTTAATTTTCTGGGCATCATCTACAGTACAGGAACACCACTAGATTTTCATGGTGAAGGTCCCTTTGGCTGGGGAAAAAGTGAATATGTTAGCTGCTCAGTCGTATCTGACTCTTTGCAACCTCGTGTACTGTGTCTCACCAGGCTCCTCTGTACATGGGATTCTCCAGGCAGGAATACTAGAGTGGATTGCCATGACCTTCTCTAGGGGATCTTCCTGACCCAGGGATTGAACCCAGGTCCCCCACATTGCTGGCAGATTCTTTACTGTCTGAGCCACCAGGGAAGCCCTTGGCTGGGGAAGGAGAAGAGTAACCATCACAAGATATACACAGAGACCTCACCTTAACACAGATTTGTTCTCCAGGGCAGACTTTGCAGGAGCCCCGTATCAGTTGGCAAAGTGCTCCAGCTACCTCTATGCTTCCTACCTCACCTAAGGGAGAAAATAAAGAACACAGTCAAAAGGAATAAGGGCTTCAAGGAAACAGACTGGGGAAACTGAAGCCAAGGAAGGGAGCAGAGGGCAGATTTTTTCTTTTTTTTTAGTTTATACTTACTGAAAATTCATAGATAAATACTTGTGACGATCACCCAGTTCAGAGACATAGGTCCACTAAAAGACAGATCCAATCATAAGATTTTAGGGCTTCAGTTTCCTAGTGGCTCACATGGTAAAGAATCTGCTTGCAATGCAGGAGACCAGGGTTTGATCCCTGGGTCGGGAAGATCCTCTGGAGAAGGGAATGGCTACCCATTCCAATATGCTTTCCTGGAGAGTTCCATGGCTAGGGGAGCCTGGAGGGCTACAGCACATGGGGTGGCAAAAAGTCAGACACGACTGAGCGACAAATGTAGTAACAGTGGATTATAGCTGAAAGAGCTGCCCTGGCTCTATTTAAAGAGAAGGAAGCCCTAAAATCACAGGGGACAAAACAAGGACACTAGAGGAATTTGAATCCTCTGGCACTTACAGCTACAGAAAACAAACACATCCCAGCTCTACCAGATTAACATAAAACCTCACAGTAAAAACTTATTTGCCTCAGGTCCTGTGACCTAATACATCACATCCATCTTTCATTTAAAAGTTTCCAGGGATGCTAAAATGATAGAGGAAAAAAATAATCTGAAGAGATAAATTAAGCATCAGAATCAGACTCAACTATGATGCAAATATTGGAGTTATCAGACAATTTTAAAATAATTATGATTAATATGTTCAATGTCCTAATGAGAAAGGCAGACATTGTGTAATATCAGATGAGTAAAGGAAGCAGAGAGATAGAAACTGCAAGAAAGAATTGAAAGGAAATGCTGGAAATCAAAAATGCGTAACAACAACAACAAACAAAAATTTTAAATGTCTTTGATTGGCTCATCAGTAGACTGAACATAGCTGAGGAAATGATCAGTGAATTTCCCAGATTAAAATAGAGTGGGGGAAAAAATAACAGAACCTCCAAGAACTTTGGGACAATTTCAAAAGATGTAATATGTGTATAATTAAAACACCAGAAGAAGAGAGAACAGGGAAGAAATACTGAAGTAACAATGGCCAAGAATTTTCCAAAATTAAATTAAACATATCACAGAATACTTCGAAAGAATTAGGAATGATGACTCAGATCTTTATTTTAAACGAAAAGCTATATTGTTGACTATAAGCAGTTTATGAAAAAAAATTGTGTATACATAGGTACACACATGAGAACGAATTTCTTCTGTTTTCACAGACAGCATATATTGTACTATGGTAATCAAAATAAATGTTTTTCCTTTTAAATAATGAGGGTACAAGTGCTCACTGTGAAATTATTCCGAGTGCCATGCTCTGCTTCCCCACTCTAGGCAGCCCCAGATGGGTACCTCTCACCTTAATAATCTTTAAACTTAAAGCCCCAAAAAAATCACAGATCAAAGGAGCTTACAGTCTGCAGTGTTCACAGAAGCAAAATAGATTACAGCCCAGGGGAGTTGAGGTCACGTGCCAGACTTCAGGAACTCGGTGTTTTCTCACCTCAGTCCAACAGTGTGACAGCTTAGGCAGCCCGGGGAGAGGCTGTGTTGCAACTGGTCTCACTGACGTGGGTCAGTCCCATGGCAGTTGACAAGCCAGACTGCATAATCATCTTCTACAAGCCCCCAAAGCAGAATGGGCTGGGAGCTGGGAACCCACACAAAAGTGGGCAATTTACATTGAATTTAAAACACTTTCTGTGCTTACCTGGTACCCTCACCTCTCCTGGGCATTTGGGATAAAAAGATTGTTTCCCAGATGTTTGTGAAGGATGTGGTCAAGCCAGTTGGTCCTCTGTGAAAGGCGACCCAAGACGTCCACCCTATATGGTATTTCCCCAACCCCACCCTTCTTGAAGGAGGAGATGGAGAGGATGTGACCACTGGTTGAGCCAAGAGCTGGATCCAGGCACTCAGAGGCCCCTCACCCCCTCTTCTGTCCTTGGCATGTGCGTTCTGCCCATCATTCACACAATGGGAACTGGTCCAAAGATGCAGGCTTGAGAGAGTAACGTGTACATTACTGGACAGTGTACCTGACTGACCTCATTTAAGGCCTCTATATAAGATTTTAAGGGGCTTCCCTGGTGACTCAGTGGTAAAGAATCCACCTGTCAATGCAGGAGACACGGGTTCAATCCCTGTTCTGGGAAGATGCCACATTCACGGAGCAACTAAACCTGTGCACCATGCCTATTGAGCCTGTGCTCTAGAGCCTGGGAACCGCAACTACTGAGCTCACTCGCTACAGCTACTGAATCTGAGCACCCTAGAGCCTGTGCTCCGCAACAAGAGCAGCCACTGCAATTAGAAGCCTGTGCATAACCACTAGAGAGTAGCCCCTGCTTGCCGCAACTAGAGAAAAGTCCAGGCAGCAACAAAGACTCAGCACAGCCAAACAGAAATTAAATAAAATTATTTTAAAAAATCATTTTGAGATTCCAGTGGGTAGGGTGCAAAGATCTACACTCCAAAGACAAGCCTCATAAGTAAGTTCCCTTGCTTATTAAATCTGCCACCTACCACTGTGGAGAGACCTGCCTCTTTCTTCTGTCTCTCCTTGCCTTCCATTAACAGGAGCCACTTTCCAAACCAACACCCCTTACCCTCCCAGCTCCAGTTGCCTTTGTCACTCTCCCCACTTAGGCACTGCCCTACTCCAGAGGCACCCACTCCAGAGCTGCTGGAAAATGTCTATTCACAGAAACCTGGATGGATTTGAAAAGCATGGCTCTGAGCGGGAAAAAAAAAAGTACACATACTTACATAAATTAAAAATGCGTTCACCCCGAACAATACACATTTTACAAGAATGTGTTGTTGTTTGATCACTTAGTCGTGTCCGACTCTGTGACCACATGGACTATAGCTCACCAGGCTCGTCTGTCCATAGGATTCTCCAGACAAGAATTCTGGAATGGGTTGCCATTTCCTTCTCCAGGGGGTCTTCCCGACCCAGGGATCAAACTGGGGTCTTCTACATTGCAGGTGGATTATTTACTGCTGAGTCAGTGGGAAGCCCTTTAGGAGAGTACTTATCAAGAAAAAGGTATACATTAAACACACAGAATAGTTACTTATGGAGGTTAAGGGTGCAGGAGAGGCAGGAGTGACAAATGGGAATTTAAGAAATTAAAGCATAGTAAAAATAAAGCCCCCTAAATCCTCAGCTCTCAACTTCTTGCACTATTCTGATACCTAAGGCAGCAGTCCAGGGCCTTCCCTAGCTATTCGACGCCCCTCTGCTTTTCCATGGGCCACCCTCTTCCCCATTAGTGCCTCCTGTCTTCCTCAAGACCCCCAACACCAACAGCAATGTCTTTACCTGTTCACTTCATGCATATCTTCCTTCTTTCTCTTTTTCGCTGTTTCCTTTCAAAGTCACTGACCCTTGGAACTGTATCCTGGCCCTTCTCCCATACCCATCATCACCCTTCCGAGACGTTCATCCAATGAGACCTTCATGGGACACAAAACTAACAAAATAGTCCAGGAGAACCAGAGGGTAGGACGCTGTGGGGGGCGGGGGGCGGGGAGGTTCCAGACGGAGAGAACATAATGTATACCTATGCTGATTCATGTTGATGTGTGGCAGAAACCAACACAATAGTGTAAAGCGATTATCCTTCAATTAAAGAAAGTCCAGAAGACTTTTGCTTTGCCTACCTGCCTTCTCTTTTCTCTCCTCCTCCCTCTCTCCTTCCCTCTCCCTCTTTCCTTTGCCCTTTCTCTCCCCTTAAGGCACTGTTGCCAACCACGGAAGCTCTGCGGCCCGCCGGAAGTGAAGGTAGTAATCCCTCCACGACTCCCCTCTGGAGCTCCTCCCCTTCCTTCCTAATCTCAAAGTCCATCTGGTCAGTAAGCAGTTGAGTCCTTGCTCCGTGGGAAGCACAGGTGTAATTGCTCCTGCTTCTGTGAGGACTTGCTTCCTGACTGGGAGAAATGACAGGAGCCTGGAGACATTTGCTGAGATCTTTGCACCTGAAAACCTTATCTCTCTGGATCCCCAAGACGTGCTTTTCCCTTAAGGGTGAGTGGAAACCAGGGGGATGTGGGTCAGTGGAAGGGTCAGTGAGAGCGGAAGGGCTGAGTTCTGGAGCTTGTTGCCTGGAATTCTCGAATTCCAGACAGATCATCTAAGACCTGTGGGCTAGACCCCACCTTGTCAAACCCAGTGCCCCCTTTTCATGTCCAATATTTTGTAATGCATCCTTTCATCCCGAAACGAAATTCATGGGTAATAAAATCAGACTAGACACAATTTTAAACTAAAAATATTTGCAGAAACATAAAGAGGAATTGGAGAAGGAAATGGCAACCCACTCCAGTGTTCTTGCCTGGAGAATCCCAGGGATGGGGGAGCCTGGTGGGCTGCCATCTATGGGGTCGCACAGAGTCGGACACGACTGAAGCGACTTAGCAGCAGCAGCAGCAGCAAAGAGGAAATAAAAGAAAGCAATTCAAATAATGAAGTATTAACTGTAGTATACATATGCTTGAACTACTTTAAAAGACATAAAGCATCCTCACAAATTTCTGCCATGCCCCTAAAATGTGGTACCCCCCCCCCAATTACTAACAAGGAAACTGAGCCTCAGAGAAGTCATTTACCCAAAGCCACCTGAGCCAGGACTAGACTGTGAACCTCTTCTTCCACACAGACTCTCCTTTTTCTCCAGCAGGAACAGACCTGGGGTGGCCAGGTCTGGTGGTAGCTTCATGTATTCCTGATTTTCACCCGTATCTTGTTTCACTAGGAGCCCACCACCTCCTCACTAATCTCTCTGATGAAATGTGAGCATAAGCAATCATCATCATCTCATTGATGAGACGTAGCAAGACCCCATGCCCCACAGGCCCTGAACAAAGGGGACCCTTTTCCATTGCCCTTTGATGATCAATTTTATCTTCATTTTCTCCACATCTTTCCTTTTCCTCTCTCCTGCCTTCCTCTTCCATTTGCTTTCTTCCCCCTTAACAGCTGTGATTCTTTGAAACTTAATATGTATCTGGTGCTCTCATCTTCAAACAAACTTCTTAGGGAATACTATTATCCCATTTCACAGATGAGACAGAAGGATAAAGGATCATTTAAAACTTTGATCAAAGGCAGCAATGTAGACATGACAACTTGAGATTCAAAGCCAGGTCTGTCTGACTCCAAAGTCAGAGTGATTCCACCAGGCCTTTTCTAAACCACTCTTCTTCCAGTCTGGTTTGGATTTCTCTTTTCCCCCAGTCATGGGTCCTTTGCCAGAACATTATTTAACTCCAACATTTTCTGTAGAAGGAGAAGGAGCTAGAATTATACCCAGAGTCTCATGCTCGGTAAAGAGGACGCTATCCTAAAAGTACCGGTTGTTGACAAGGCAAGAGAAAATACTGTCTCTGTTGGCCCTTCCCCTTTCCTACCCCAGCCCTGAGGGTTGTGGAGCTGGGCTGGGGGTGGGACCAGGTGAGGCTCGGTGCCTACAGATCTTGATCAACTCAGCAGGGACTCTTCCACCAAGGGCACTGGGGGGGAGAAGTCATCTTGCAAAAACCCACAACACATAGACATGGATGTCCTACTCTACCTGGCTTTTCAAAAACTTTGGTGCTTGACTTCCACTTTCTTACCTACTAGTCTTAAATACCTACCTGCTTGTTTGTTCATCCAAGCACACACTCATTGAACACACACTTCTTATGGACCTGCTGGGTTCTACAAATAAACATTTAGTCAATAAGTAATTGAGCACTTACCCCTGTGCTTAAACTAAGCCACAGTGAGCAAAACAAAACCTTGGCCCTTATGTGTCTCAATGGGGGAGACTGAGGATAAACAGAAAATTGCATAAATATATTTTTAAAATATCCAGTAGAGATATGGGCTATAAATTATGGTGAGGGGATAGAAAAATAAAATGAGGGGAGGGGGAGACAGGGTCCATGTTAGATAGGAAGATCACCTGGTGTAAGTATTGCCAGATATGCAAAAAAAAAAAAAAAGTGTCACAATCCTTATGTAACACCTACACATATATTGTGTGATATATGTGTGCACGGAATATTTAGCCTTGCCTCTGTTTGACAGGCACAATCACGTTAGGCTAACTATATCCATAAAGTTACAGAAGCAATTTGTTTTTTGGATGAAAGAGTATAGAAAATATCTTCAGTTCAGTTCAGTCGCTCAGTTGTGTCCGACTCTTTGCGACCCCTGAATCGCAGCACGCCAGGCCTCCCTGTCCATCACCAACTCCCGGAGTTCACTCAGACTCACGTCCATCGAGTCAGTGATGCCATCCAGCCATCTCATCCTCTGTCGTCCCCTTCTCCTCCTGCCCCCAGCATCAGAGTCTTTTCCAGTGAGTCAACTCTTCACATGAGGTGGCCAAAGTACTGGAGTTTCAGCTTTAGCATCATTCCTTCCAAAGAAATCCCAGGGCTGATCTCCTTCAGAATGGACTGGTTGGATCTCCTTGCAGTCCAAGGGACTCTCAAGAGTCTTCTCCAACACCACAGTTCAAAAGCATCAATTCTTCAGCACTCAGCCTTCTTCACAGTCCAACTCTCACATCCATACATGACCACAGGAAAAACCATAGCCTTGACTAGACGGACCTTTGTTGGCAAAGTAATGTCTCTGCTTTTCAATATGCTATGTAGGTTGGTCATAACTTTCCTTCCAAGGAGTAAGCATCTTTTAATTTCATGGCTGCAGTCACCATCTGCAGTGATTTTGGAGCCCAAAAAATAGTCTGACACTGTTTCCACTGTTTCCCCATCTATTTCCCATGAAGTGATGGGACCAGATGCCATGATCTTTGTTTTCCGAATGTTGAGCTTTAAGCCAACTTTTTCACTCTCCACTTTCACTTTCATCAAGAGGCTCTTTAGTTCCTTTTCACTTTCTGCCATCAGGATGGTGTCATCTGCATATCTGAGGTTATTGATATTTCTCCCAGCAATCTTAATTCCAGCTTGTGCTTCTTCCAGCCCAGCCTTTCTCATGATGTACTCTGCATATAAGTTAAATAAGCAGGGTGACAATATACAGCCTTGACATACTCCTTTTCCTATTTGGAACCAGTCTGTTGTTCCATGTCCAGTTCTAACTGTTGCTTCCTTACCTGCATACAAATTTCTCAAGAGGCAGGTTAGGTGGTCTGGTATTCCCATCTCTTTCCGAACTTTCCACAGTTTATTGTGATCCACACAGTCAAAGGCTTCTTAGCCATGCCTTTTTTACTAATTAGCTAAATTGGAGCTCGTGGTAAAGAATTCACCTGCCAGTGCAGGAGATACAAGAGACTCAGGTTCGATCCCTGGGTCAGGAAGATCCCCTGGAGGAGGAAATGGCAAGCCACTCCAACATTCTTGCCTGGAGAATCCCATGAACAGAGAAGCCTGGTGAACTACAATCCATGGGGTCTCAAAGAGTCCAACACAACTGAGCGCGCACACACACACACACACACACAGGATTATTGAATGTATAACATGTTCAGGCAGGTGGGTATACACTCAAACATACTGTTTTGCTACCATCTGCCTTCTGTCCCACAAGGAGGGGTGCATAGGAGAGCGAATTAATTGCACATAACACCCATTTCCAGCTGAGAAACTTCCCAAAACTCCTGCAAAGTCTTTCCTAAGAAAAACATTCAAATTAGCCTAAAAGTAGGTGTTCCACCTACACCACCAGACCATCCTTTCTGCCATCTGAGGACTGATCTAAGCCCATCAGAAGGCTAGGAGGGACTCAGACTAGGCTTGCCCCCAAAAGTGCCAAAAGGAAGGACAAGAGTCACCAGCCTCAGAATCAGGCAGAGCTCTTGCTAGTGAACAACGTCAACTGGCCCCGGTTCACTTTAAGCAAAAGAACACTTATTGGAAGGATATGGAGGGAAGGTGGGAGGTGTTTGTAAGAATCAACAGGATGGTGAGGGGTGGCTCAAAAGTGCAAACACCTCACTTTTAATCACGTCCTCAGCTCTAAGGTGAGTGATAATATCTTCCTTTCTAAACCCATTGGCTATGCCAAGTATCAAATGAGACACCCAAAGTGACAAGTTTGTTTTGTTTTGGTTTGGTTTTGAATTTTTAATTAAATATATTTATTTCGGGTTTTGTTTTTTTAATTGGAATATATTTGCTTTACAATATCATGTTAGTTTCTGCTGTACAGCAATGTGGATCAATGATACATGTACATATATCCCCTCTTTTTTGGATTTCTTTCCCATTTAGGTCACCACAGAGCACTGAGTAGAGTTCCCTGCGCTATACAGTAGGTTCTCATCAGTTATCTATTTTATACATGAGTGTACATATGTCAATCCCAATCTCCCAGGCCATTCCCCCCTCGACAGCTTTTTTAAAGTGACTTAATATGCTATGCAGAAATAAGGTGTCATTAGCACTTTAATAAATTTCTTTAATGTTCTACCAAGTATGAGCATTGTATATTTTCAAATGTTATAGAACCTTTTTTTTTTCATTTGAAAGAGTCACAAGCTCTTGATAAATTTCCACTCTGTGTTGAAAGCTGGTTATGAATATTAAAAAAGTTTTTATCATTACAAAGAGAAGTTCCCCTAGAATTTTCACCTGGAAATCCCCATGTGCACACACACAATTTCCAGGAGTCTCAGAGAATCTTTATTAACCTTCAAATCTATGGCATCCTCAAAACAGAGGTAAAAAAAAAATTATTTTGAAAAAAAAACAGAGGTTATTTTGACTAGAGAATGCAGGCAATTAACCATGTATTTAGGTTTTTTCTAGTAAATAATGAAAACTGAAGCATTTTGCTTCTTTTTGTCCATTGATTATTGTATTTTCTATTTTGTTGAGTTTGGGTTGTTTAGCGAGAGAGATTTTCAGCTGTTTTAAGATGTTATCTACATTTTTTTCTTTTTCATTAAAGTACAAACAGATTAGTTTCATGTAGACGAATAGTGATTCAATATTTTTATAAACTATATTCTATTTAAATACTTATAAAATATCGGCTATATGCCCTGTGCTATACAATATATTCTTGTGCCTTACTTATTTTATACATAGTGAAAGTGAAGTCGCTCAGTCGTTTGCAACTCTTTGCGACCCCATGGACTGTAGCTCCTCTACTCATGGGATTTTCCAGGCAAGAGCACTGGACTGGGTTGCCATTTCCTTCTCCAGGGGATCTTCCCAACCCAGGGATCAAACCTGGGTCTCCTGCATTATAGGCAGACACTTTACCATCTGAGCCACCAGGGAAGTTATACATAGTAGTTATACCTTTTAATCTCCTACCCATGTCTTGCCCCTCCCCCCATCCTTCTCACCACTGGTAACCCCTAGTTTGTTCTCTATATCTGTGAGTTGGTGTTTCTTTTTTGTTATTAATATGGTTATTCACTTGTTTTATTTTTTGGATTCGACATATGTTATCTAGACTTATTTTACTTGTTGACATTATTTTTCCTACTTAATAACTAATCTTTCTTCCTTCCCTCTTCCTTCCTGAGAGCAGAATTTTATGAATTTCATTTTGAGCCCTCATTTCACCATCATATTCCCATGAATTTGGTGAATAAACAAATGAATGATTGAATATACCTACCTTGACCACTTAAAATTCAAGTTTTTCTTTATCAAATTTTTCCAACTCTCCTTATTGTCCTCTCCAGACCACTTTCATAATTTCCTGTAACTTTGGAGTCAAGAGACCTTTCAGTCTCCTCAGTGGGTAACTTCAGTTTTACAGATAGGAAAATGAGACTGCAGGATTGAAGAGAATTTGAATTCTTAGAAACACTCAGAATTTTTTTCCCCATCTCAGAAGAGCAACTAATGTAGAGAGAGACAATGAAAAGCTTTTCAAAAGGTGAAATTCTCAGAAAACTTAGGTTTATTTTGGGGTCATTTTTATATACGGGTAGCCAAAGCCATTTGCTTTTAAAGTAAGAGCAAATTAATGACATTCGTGACTATTTTAGAGCAGAAAAGTGAATGAACTCTTTCATGAAAGAAATAAAACATATTCAGAGTCATTACTTTCCAGCTCATTTAAAAACACAATTGTTCATTGTGTTTCTCAGGATGGTGACCCCATAGCCACACAAAACTCCAACATTACATCCATGGATTCAAACTTTCATGCTGAACAAGAGAAATCATTTGCCGAGCTCTCTCGACCTGTAAAATTATCTCTGTACTGACCTTGAACCTCAAAATAGCAGCATTCTTTTCCAAGAGTACTTATAAAGTTTCTAGACATCTCTTTCAGCTCCAGTGTTCTCTGATTCTATTATTCCATCCCCTGCTATATAGAGGGGTCAAAATCTGTGATGGAAGAGGAGGGTGGAGGTGGCCAGTGAATGAGCAAAATGGTACCAGGCTTGGAGTCAGAAACTCAAAGTTTTGTTCTTCTTCTGTAGCTAACTGGCTTGGTGTTCTTAAATTAATTCACCACTTTAGGGTGGCTTCTACGTCTATAAAATGAGCATCTTGACCAAAAGCAAAAAAAAAAAAAATCTAAGCTTCCTTCTAGCTCCAAATATTTAATGATTCCTCTGGCTCCAGTTTATCTTGTGTTTGTTCTGGTCTTGTGTTTTCATGGACTTTGAGTTGTGTTTTATAAGAAGGTTTTGTCTTCTAGGTCTCCTTGCATGTACATATTATTACAGTCCATGGCCTAGCACCCCTTTTTCGTCCTCCCCAACAATAAATAGTCAACAGCCATTCATTCCCTGTTTATTGAGAGCCAACCCAGTACCAGAAACTGGGATTGGCACTGGGATTCAGGGACCAGGCAGCCCAAAGCTTAGAAAGCACCTCCATTAACAGAAAGGATGTACTCCAGCAACCCCCCAGCCCTGAGGGAAGTTTGAGCTGAACAGAGAATTGCAGTCCTTACAGTTCGGCAGAAGAGGGAGGAGCCTCCCAAGTTTGTGAGGAACCAAAGCGGGAGAAACCATGACTTTCCCCAGTAACTTCGGTGCCTTCCCTCAGATTCAAGAGGAACTCTTTTTTCCTCCAGAAAATTCATTATTTTTTATTTTTAATTTTATTGAAGTATAGTTGATTTACAATCTTGTGTTTATTTCTGCTATACAGCAAGTGATTCAGCTATACATACATACATATGCATTCTTTTTCATATTCTTTTTCATTATGGTTTATCACAAGATATTAAATACAGTTCCCTGTGCTATACAGGAGGACCTTGTTGTTTAAGAAAATTCATTATTGGAATTCCCTGGCTAGGCAGTGGTTAGAACTCTGCCTTTTCACTGCTAAGGGCCTGGGGTCAATTCCTGGTCAGGGAACTAAGATCCTGCAAACCTCAATGAATGGCCGAAAAAACAAAAAGTTAATTATTAAGGGACCTCAGTCCGGGGCCTGTGCAGGTGTCTGGACACTGGCCTGGTGACATAGGAGGCCAGAAAATTCCATTCTCTGATCATGCTCAGCGCCTCCACTTTGGGTTTTTGTTTTGTTTTGCTATTTATTTATTTTATTGGAATATAATTGCTTTACAATGTTGTATTAGTTTCTGCCAGACAATGAAGTAAATCAATTACATGTAGGCATTTGTGACTGAGATGCTCCCAAGCAGGACACCCATCACCTCGCCTCTTTCCCTACCTCCAGTTACCTTCCCCCACATCTCAGACCGCCCCTCTGGCACCATAAGCACCCCAACCCCTTCACCTTTGGGGAGGCACTTCTGAGACTTGTCCTCAATTCTCCTTGCCTGGCTGCCTTGTAATAAACTCTTTCTGAGCTGTTTAAAAAAAAAAAAAGATACCTCAGTTTTAAATCCAAACTAAAATTTAAATGATTTTCTCAAAACTAAGAAATAAAATTGCCCTCAGGACTTTGATTTGGGTGACGACAGGTCATTTTTACGAATAGGCCTGTGTGATGCTTAGTTAAGGATACTAACCCACTCCGCTTTCAGCCCGTGCTTTCTGGACATCTGTGACCAGGTGCAGTCTTCATACAAAGCCCAGCATGCCACCATGTGACTTCACACCTGAAAGATACCAGGTAAGCGTCGAGGTTTTAGGAGAACTCCAGTGAGGCGGTTCTTCTCGGGAGGGCTCCTCAAGAAAGACCCACAGACTGCCCTGCCTGCCACTGAGCCATCTCAGATATCACAGCCTTCAAGTCAGTGGGAACCTCCGAACTCTCTTACCCCACTCAGTGGTATTGTATGAAGTGAGTGTGTGTGTGTGTGAGAGAGAGAGAGAAAGAGAGCGAGAGGCAGAGATGGGGAGACAAAGCAGAGGGAGACAGAGAGTACAAGGAAGAGACTGTCCACAACCATACATGTATCACAGGGATACAAGTATACATGTACACACCGGAAGAAATACACAGACCACACGTGTGATGGCACACATTTCGTTCTAGCCCATCTGTCAGTGCCTGATCTGACCTTCCTGAGTCCGCCATCAGAAGGTGTCGAGTTCTCATTTTGCAGTCATGCAATAAATATTGGACTCGTTCTCTCTCCTTTCCTCTCTTTCTCTCTCACTCTTTCTCTCTCCAACCTCCCCCTCTTCATTCTACATGACGTTCATAAGTTAGAAACTGTAGAATCGATAAAGTCAGGAGGGACCCACAGAGACAAGAACAATAGGACAGAAGCTTTATAATTAAAGTCATGAACACTACAAGCACTCCGTTTTTTTTAATCCTCCAAAAAAAAAGAAATTAGAGGGAAAAAAACAGCTTCAGACATTTATTTCAGTCTCTTTTTTCACAGCTAAAATCAACTCAAAGCCAAGGCTTTCTATGGAGAGGTAGAAAATTCCAGCCTCCTTCTTCATGTTTTGGAGACGGTAATGGCAACCCACTCCAGTACTCTTGCCTGGAAAATCCCATGGACGGAGAAGCCTGGTAGGCTGCAGTCCATGGGGTCTTCATGTTTGATGTAGAAAAGGATCAAAGGGCCACATGAATAATTTCCTCCACTTGAGAGGAAGGCTCTGGGTGTATCTTGCAAGGAGGTCCCTGGGCAAAGAGCCACCCTGGTGAGCGAGGGCGTGGGGAGCCCAGATGCTGCTGTGTGGACCTGCTGTTGATCTGTAAGCAACGTGGGAATAAGGAAGATGCTAAGCACTTAACTCTTGTCTAATTACAGTCCCTGGCCTATAGCCGAGTCCTGGAGATCCATAAGCAACATCTCTCTCCTGTGCACACCGCCTATTTCCCGGAGCCCCTGTTGCTCCACCAGGGACACGTGGAGTGGCTCTTTGATCATGAGGGAAACAGATACCTGGATTTCTTTTCTGGGATTGTCACTGTCAGTGTTGGTCACTGCCACCCGTGAGTATCCTTAAAATTTCTAGATTTTTCACCCCAAGAGAATATATGGAAAACAGGCTAACGATCATATTAGTGACTCAGAACCTCCATGAAAAACTCTCTCTCTTTAGGCACATGGCAGTTTGTGGCTAACGTGCTCCTTCCTATTTTCTGGGTAACAGTGAAAACAACAACAACAAAAATCTTTGCACCATGCCTTGCCTTTTCTTAACAATTCAAGATTTTGTCATCCTCATGGTACATGTGATGGGATGTGTACCATGCGATTAGAGTATGGCTGTGTGTGTGTTTCTCCTCAGTAGTAGCTATAGCTTTTCAAAGAGAAGGTATGCTCTGAGGAAAGGGCAGTGAAAGTCAAAGTGTTAATCACTCAGTTGTGTCCGACTCTGTACAACCGCATGGACTGTAGCCTGCCAGGCTTCTCTGTCCATGGAATTCTCCAGGCAAGAATACTGGAGTGGGTAGCCATTCCCTTCTCCAGGAGATCTTCCTGACCGAGGGATCAAACCTGGGTCTCCTGCATTGCAGGCAAATTCTTTACCACTGAGCCACCAGGGAAGCCCAGAGAAGGAGAGCAGAAGAGGAAAGGGCAGAGAAGAAGGGAAAGTCCAGTATTCTCAGAGTACACAGGGCAGGTGTGGGGGGGATAAGAGATAATGAGAAATGAGAAATCACTTCTAATCCAACTCTTCTTTATCAACTCTGCAATGGAGGAGGAGAGAAAGGAAGATAAGAAGACGATGTAACTAACCAGAGCTGAAAATTTATACCAGAAGTGAATGACTGCGTTAATTTTGAGATTTTCTGTGATTCTGATCATCAGCCCACATGCGGATACCCTGGGCAGGTCCCTCTGTGGTCCGTTTTGTTTGAGTGCAGCCATCTCATTTTAAGATCTGTTCTGGCTTGCGTTTAATAATCTGACCAATAAAACTCATAGTACATGGGGCAAAAATAAAGCACCAAGTCTTAATAAGGTATGGGCCCTTCTGTGCAAGAGAGGGTGAAAGGTCTTTTCCATGAGCACCTGTAAGGCCATGAGGAGGGAGTTATACTCCCAGGTCCAGCCTTCACCTGTTCCTGCCTCAGCTGTCTGCATCTTCAGGAGGAACTAGTCCCAAACGAAGGTTTCCCAGGTGGCGCTAGTGGTAAAGAACTCGTCTGCTAATGCAGGAGATGAAACAGACGCAGGTTCCATCCCTGGGTCAGAAAGATCCCCTGAAGTAGGAAATGACAACCCACTCAAGTATTCTTGCCTGAAGAATCCCATGGATGGAGGAGCCTGGCGGGCTATGGTCCATAGAGTCACAAAGAGTCAGACATGACTGAAGCAACACAGTACATACACACAGTCCTATACCACATTCTGAGGAGTGTGAAGAATAAATTTCACATACAGTTTAAAACATAAGATAAACATGCATGAAAGAAGTAAAGAAAAAATGAAGTAGAGAGCATTTTTAAACAGTCACATTGAATCCTCCCAATTACATGCAACATGGTGTCTGTGAATGAACCCCTCCTACTGGCTCCCCTGACCTTGGTGCATCTCCTGGCCACCCACTGACCATTCACCTCGTCCCTCTGACCCCCTAACTCTGGGTGTTTCAGGCTCTTTCCTAAGCCCACCCCTCTTCTCTCTATACTCCCTTCTTCTCTTGTTATTTCCCCCATAGAATTGGTCTCACCCCATCTCTCCACCTCTTCTCACTTGGTTGCTACATTTCAGCAGCCTCACCCAGCTGTTCAGCCTCGGCTCCTCACCAAGCTATGATAACATGTCTAAGACACCCAACGTGGGCAGTAAGATGCCCCACGTCTCCCTCAGCCTCCAGGATACCCCCTGCCCATGATATTCCACCATTAGCTGCAAATCGACATTACAAAAACCAAATCCACTGTGCTTCCCACAAAGCTGTTTCTAGTCTATTCATTTATTCAAGTAGCACATATGAGCCACCTCCTCTGGGTAAGTCCTTGCTAGGAGCTGGGTAGTTAAACAAGACTCGTGCTTCTCAACCAACCCTGGGGTTTCCCCCGATATCACAGGCAAGAATACTAAAATCATCTTGGACCCTTTTCTGCCTTTCACTCCATATAACCAACCTGATACCAAGATCTAGTTTCCCTCCACTGAAATGCCTTTCCCTACTAGCCCCTCTCAGGAAGTTCCAGTGTCCTAGTTCGTGGACATGGAAGACTACCATGCCTTCCAGGTAACTGGCCTCACCAATTCCAGTCTTCCCTCCTACCTTCTTGTGGCTCTCAGATTTATTTTGCTAAATAATGCTTTTGTCAAGTGTC
The DNA here is from genome assembly GCF_029378745.1 of Bos indicus. Lineage (NCBI taxonomy): Eukaryota > Metazoa > Chordata > Mammalia > Artiodactyla > Bovidae > Bos > Bos indicus. The sequence continues at coordinate 39,062,953 of NC_091779.1, forward strand.
TTTTCCACTTAAGAGTTTATTAATAATCCACAATTTTCTGAAGTGAGTTCTGTGGGACACTGATCACAGGAAAGTTTCATTGTTAAAGGGTTCCATTAAAAAATAAGGTTGGGAAACACTTTAAACTCCATCTCTCCCTCCTGGGGAGACACAGGGCACATTAGCCTATTAAAGGTACTGATAAGTCCTGCAGTAAAGAATTTGATCTGGTATTCCTCAAAATTGTTTAACCACTGAACTGATTTTTTTTTTTTTTTTTTTTTTTTGGTGTATCAATTATTGATAACAGACTTCAGCCGTTTCTCTTCTTTGGATCAAGTTCAAACACCTTGTCCTGTCTTTTCAAGGCATTCCAAGTCAGGTCTCACATATTTATATACCTTTAGTTCCTTCTTTCCCTCAATGTGAGACTTTGGATCCTTCACAGAATGTGATAGCAGAATGTTCATCAACACCAACCACTACTAAGACCCAAATCTTGGAATCTTCTTTAAAGGAAAAGTTGTTGATCTTATAAACATATGTTTGATTGAGCTATAATTCTTTAGACTAAAATGGAAAGACACCCAGGTTTACATGTAGTCTTCTCTATTTTCCAAACTCTTTAAAGCATAGTTAATAAGAAAATCTAGTTAGAAGAGATTATAACTTCAAAATTCCTTCTTCACTAGGAATTTATCTTTTAAAATCGCCAGCAATCAATCATTTAGTCTCCTGTTGAACACATCTCTTGGTCGGGAATTCATTACCTTTTGAGGCAATACGTTCCATTACCAGATACCTCTGGTGGCTAGAGAAGCTCTTTCTTGTGTTTGGATGAAATCTGCCTCTGGAAACTGTTTGATAAATACCCATAGGGTTTAATTCAGTGGTCAGTGTTGTGTGGGGAGGGACATGCCCGCTGCAGTGTGGGTAACTCTGCCCTTCTGTTTATCCAGAAAAGTAAACGCAGCGGCGCAAAGGCAGCTGGGCCGCCTGTGGCATACAAGTTCTGTCTTCTTCCACCCTCTGATCCACGAATATGCAGAGAAGCTTTCAGCACTTCTTCCTGAGCCTTTGAAGGTCTGATGCTTATAACTCAAAGGGGCAGGATCTGCTGATCCCAGGGAAGCCAGACGGGGAAATGAGAATATGGGTGCAGAATCTGGTCTGTGCACTGAACATCTAAAGTGAGTGTACTAGTAGCCATGTCTGAAAGCACTCAAGGAGAAGAGAGAAGTCAATGAATTGCTGCTAAAACCAGTTGACATTCACTTCATCAGCTCCAAGTGGCTGCCTCTCCTTGATCATTCTCCTTACCATATCTTTGCAGACATCACTTAAGGGGTGCCCCAGCCTTCCTGACACTCTCCTCTGTGTTACTCAGGAAGTTTTCATCTTTTGGCTCCACAGTGCCTCTGCCAAGTCATTGGCATTTCTTCTTTAACAAAGAGTGAAGCCATTTTTTTTAGAAAATTAATATACCGTTAAATTCATTTGGTCTGAGATGCAGTTTGATATTTTTGCTAAATGGGATGTTTTTCTGCATCTGAAATGATTGACTTTTTTAACTGGATTGAGAAGTTAAAATGTTGGCCAAAATTTGCATTTCGGGATTCAATGAGTTAATATCTGTGTGAAACAGTGCACCGTACCTAGTGTCAGCTATGATTGTTATTTTACCATATTATCTAAGTACCCTACTTCCTATACAATCTAAAAGAGATGAAGAGAAATAGCTGTAACCTAAGTTTAGGGCAGGACTCCAAACTCTTGGTTACCTCAGTCAGGAACCCCAACACTGGATCCAGCGAATTTGGATGGTGTTGAGTGCTTGTGCATGCTCAGTCGTGTCCAACTCTTTGCAACCTCGTAGACTGTAGCCCACCAGGCTCCTATGTCCAAGGAATTTTCCAGGCAAGAATATTGGAATGGGTTGCCATTTCCTACTCCAGGGGATCTTCCCGACCCAGGGATCGAACTGTGTCTCCTCCATCTCCTGCGCTGGCAGGCAGATTCTTTACCAACTGCATCACCTGAGAAGCCCCTTAGATGGTGCTACCTAGCCTTAAAGTTCATTTGATGGATCCTACTCTAAAACCTAAAATCAGGAAGGATCCAGTGCCCTTGAGTGCCCCCGAGTGCCCCCTTTCCTTCAACCAGGATGAGCTGCACTTTTCATCCTGGTTTGTTTGCTCACTTTTTTTTAACATTCACAAACACTGAACAGACAGGCTGGGATATCCTCTGGGGGCCTCTGGGCCAAGCCTTCAGAGTCGAGCAGGATGATTCAGTTTCAAGAGCCAAGAGACCAACTTCTCAGATTCCCTTGACCACTAACCACTGTACATCTCAGCAAGCCTCTCCATCTTAGCACTTCGAAGAACATCAAGTAATTCTAATGGAAGCCTGGAATGTTTCACAATTTGGACAATCCCTTAGCCACTGTTGTATCTCTAATGCTCAGCAGCTGCTCAATGAAGAGCTATAGAATCAATAATTAAATGATGAAACTCCATGGGGTCGCAAAGAGTCAGACACGACTGAGTGACTGAACTGACTGGTATGAAGGGAACTCTTCTTAATAATCAGAGGCTGGGATACACTCACAATTTCAAATGAATTGAATAATATCTGTGTTTCATGACCATGTGTATTTTTTTCCTCCAGGTCGTTTTCTTGGTGAACAGTGGTTCAGAAGCCAATGACCTAGCCATGCTGATGGCCAGAGCACACTCAAACAGCACAGACATCATTTCTTTCAGGTAACCACATCTTGGAATATTCATTTTAACACTGACTCACCCCAATATTAAATGTTAATCTCTAAAATATAGCCTAGAGCAGGAGAGAGACTTTCACAGGGGTGTTTTTCTAATTTCAGGTTTTAGGGTAGGACCCATCAGATGAATTTTATGGCTGGATAGCACCATAAAAATTGGCCTGATCCAAGTAGGGGTCCCTGACTGAGGTCACTAATAAAGAGTTTGGAAGCCTAGTTATGTCATAAATTCTCTATGAAATTAAAAAGAAGGCTACAAGACAGCTTTTTAACTTTAAAGATATGGTATAGAAACTAACACATTGTCTGGAGGAGGAAATGGCAACCCGCTCCAGTATTCTTGCCTGTAGAATCCCATGGACAGAGGAGCCTGACCAGCTACAGTCCATGGGGTCACAAAGAGTCAGAGACGACTCAGTTACTAAACAACTAAACAATGACAACAACAAAGATGAAATAGACTGGTCATAAATTGATCATTATTGAATCTGAGTGATGGCTGTCTAGGGGGGAGTCATTGTAATATTCTCTCTTCTTTTGTATATTTCTAAGTTGTCCATAGTAAAGGTTTTTTTTAATAAATGCTGCGAGTATAAAAAAAAAGAAAGAAACTAACACATTATTAATCAACTATGTGCTGTGCGCTAAGTCACTTCTGTTGTGTCTGACTTTTTGCAATCCAATGGACTGTAGCCCACCAGGCTCCTCTGTCCATGGGATTTCCCAGCAAGAATACTGGAGTGGGCTGCCATGCCTTCCTCCGGGGGATCTTCCTGACCCAGGGATCGGACCCACATCTCTTATGTCTCTTCCATTGGCAGGTGTGTTCTTTACTACTATCACCACCCAGTATGCTCCAAAACAAAATACAAATTTAAAAAGAATAAATTAAAAGTAAAAAGATATAATGGTATTGACTGCACCCTATGCCAGATAGTGAAAGACTGGTCTGCACCCCCAGAAGCTTTGCCATGTGACACTGAACTCACTTTTATCTCTGCTTATGATAAGAAGCCATATACTTATTTCACAGTGCCAGTTGTACCATTTTTCACTTTCTCTAAATGCAGAGTTCAGTTCAGTTCAGTTCAGTTGCTCAGTCGTGTCCGACTCTTTGCAACCCCATGGACTGAAGCATGCCAGGCTTCCCTGTCTATCACCAACTCCTAGAGCTTGCTCAAACTCATGTTCATTGAGTTGGTGATGCCATCCAACCATTTCATCCTTTGTTGTCCCCTTCTCCTCCTGCCTTCAATCTTTCCCAGAATCACGGTCTTTTCCAATGAGTCAGTTCTTCTCATCAGGTGGCCAAAGTATTGGAGTTTCAGCTTCAGTATCAGTCCTTCCAATGAATATTCAGGACTGATTTCCTTTAGGATTGACTGGTTGGATCTCCTTGCAGTCCAAGGGACTCTCAAGAGTCTTCTCCAGCACCACAGTTCAAAAGCATCAATTCTTTGGTGCTCAGCTTTCTTTATAGTCCAACTCTCACATACATACATGACTACTGGAAAAACCATATCCCTGACTAGACGGACCTTTGTTGGCAAAGTAATATCTCGGCTTTTTAATATGCTATCTAGGTTGGTCGTCGGAGAAGTCGATGGCACCCCACTCCAGTACTCTTGCCTGGAAAATCTCATGGACAGAGGAGCCCGGTAGGCTGCAGTCCATGGGGTTGCTCAGAGTCGGACAGGACCGAGCAACTTCACTTTCACATTTCACCTTCATGCACTGGAGAAGGAAATGGCAACCCACTCCAGTATTCTTGCCTGGAGAATCCCAGGGACAGGGGAGCCTGGTGGGCTGCTGTCTATGGGGTCACACAGTCGGACACGACTGAAGCGACTTAGCAGCAGCAGCAAATTGGTCATAACTTTCCTTCCAAGGAGTAAGCATCTTTTAATTTCATGGCTGCAGTCACCATCTGCAGTGATTTTGGAGCCCAGAAAAATAAAGTCTGACACTGTTTCCACTGTGTCCCCATCTATTTCCCATGAAGTGGTGGGACCAGATGCCATGATCTTAGTTTTCTGAATGTTGAGCTTTAAGCCAACTTTTTCACTCTCCTCTTTCACTTTCATCAAGAGGCTGTTTAGTTGTTCTTCACTTTCTGCCATAAGGATGGTGTCATCTGCATATCTGAGGTTATTGATATTTCTCCCGACAATCTTGATTCCAGTTTGTGCTTCCTCCAGCCCAGCATTTCTCATGATGTACTCTACATAGAAGTTAAATAAGCAGGGTAACAGTATACAGCCTTGACGTACTCCTTTTCCTATTTGGAACCAGTCTGTTGTTCCATGTCCAGTTCTAACTGTTGCTTCCTGACCTGCATATAGGTTTCTCAAGAGGCAGATCATGTGGTCTGGTTGTCCCATCTCTTTCAGAATTTTCCACAGTTTCTTGTGATCCACACAGTCAAAGCAATATTGACTTTATAGTCAATAAAGCAGAAATAGATGTTTTTCTGGAACTCTCTTGCTTTTTCGATGATCCAGCGGATATTGGCAGTTTGATCTCTGGTTCCTCTGCCTCTTCTAAAATCAGCTTGAACATCTAGAATATGTATATCCAGATAAATCATGATCTGTTCAGAGCAGTCTTGGTACTACTAGGGTTCAATAGTAGTTTGTGTTTCCGCTTTCAGGATATATAACCATTCCTTCGAGTAGTCTCAATAGTCCTAAATCCTTTTTGAAGGGTGATTTTGATTTGGGAAGTTGTCCAAACTTATTTGAAACCAAGAGATTAGGATAATTTGTAATAAATATGACTGTTTCAGTTTCCAGAAATAAAGCCTGAGTTTCTTCTAGGCTGACTAGAATGGCTTATGAGGCACTTGAAGAAAAGTCCCCCAAAATGTTAAGTGACAGCCGCGTCACAGGAGCAAATACTCATCTTCTCAAAGAGATCACTTTGCAGACTCGTTGAATATATAATTTCTGGCATGATGCTAAAAGATGAGTCTCATTGCTTAGAGGAACAGAGTAGGGCAGGTCTAAGGTCAGAGCTGTCAGCCAGATGGCCACCAAAATTCCTGTCATGATTCAAATCTGTGATGCTAGTAGAAAACATAAATAGGTGAATTCATTTGACACAGGCTTAGAAGATTTCTTTGAGATCATTGAGGTTGTAGGTCAATAGTGTTCTTTTTCATCTCCATAGCTTTCATGGATTTTCTTTTTTGTCCAACCCAGTGTTCCACAGGCCAGTGATCAAATGAAAGCACACTTAACCCAGTCCTCCCACTCTTTTCTGTCTGCAGAGGAGCCTACCATGGATGCAGTCCTTACACACTTGGCTTGACAAATGTAGGCATCTATAAGATGGACCTCCCTCATGGGATGGGCTGCCAACCAGTAAGTTCTGAGATTTTTGCCTTGTTTCTCTAAAGACTCCTAGGTGTATGGAATCATTGATCAGATTTTTCCAGTCATTAGGACTAGAAACTAATATGAAGCCTGTGATTAATCAAGGCCTCAATTTGACTTAATCAAATGAAAGACCATTTAAAGGAGACATTTGTTAGAAAGACCTTCAGAGTCTGAGTAATACTTACTATTAGAGATGCTTTTACATTTTGTTTTGTTTTTAAGTAAAATTGAGTCAGTTACAAATAAATGCATTGAAATAAGTTCCCAGAGCCTTGAATGCATATAATTTCCGTATACTCATCCTTGTACTCACCTTCTGTTCTCATCCACTGTACCCACATTTTCAGCATCAGAATCAGGTACCTAATTATTCTCATTCTTTCAGATGCCATTACCCACCAAACTCTTGAGCCAATTGTTTCCAGGCAGACACAGAAATCAGTTTCCTTTGTAGAGTGCCCTCATAACTGATTTCCAAGAAAAAAAATTCTCTCTTCAAAGCTGAATATCAAGTTTTTGTCCTAAGTGGGAGAAGAGTAAGGAAGGAATCTTGGTATCAAGTTAAGAAGCCCTCTTGCCTTGATTGGTACCATATGTTGCCCCAAATTGACTGTCTTGTGTTCATGTCTTGCCAAATCCCCTCTTTTGTCATTTGCAGACAATGTGCCCAGACATTTTCCATGGCCCTTGGGGAGGAAGCCACTGCCGAGATTCTCCAGTGCAAACAATTAGGAAGTGCAGCTGTGCGCCAGGTCCAACTGAGCGGGGAGGGAGGCACGTGGGGGAAGGTCAGGAGGGGGAAGGAATGAGGAGAAAGGCAAATTGGAAAAAGTGGGAAGGGAAAAGTCATGGCAAATACAACTAGGAAGTCACTCCTCATTGAGCCAACACTCCTTATAGCCAATGACCACAATACCATCAAAGCATCCATCCCCTGTCAGGAAACACATCTCAGCATCTCACCCTTATCAGACCTAAGCCAGAAACACTGTCACCCAGTGCTTCATTGGAGGCGCTCTCTCAGCTCTCCTAGCAATGGTTCTGTTCCCAATTTGATAGGAAAACAAGGTTGGGGGGATTATTCACCAGTTCCCAATGGAGGAAGCGGAAAAAACACTTCTAGAAATTTCGAAACTCCAGTCAAGAAGTTCCCCAGGGACTCAGAATACCAGCCAAAGAGAGTATTTGTCAAAACAGAAGGTGGTTCCTGAAGGCTGTTGACATCTTCTCAAAAACTGTGAAGACCTTCTCACCAGGAAAGCTGTTATTCATCAAATGCGTTGTTATTTACATTCTTTACCACTTCCTCACATGAGGGAGCGGAGGCCTGGAAGCAGCCTGAGTTCTTGATTTGTCAGCAAGCCCCACCCATGCTTGTCAGCACACGGCAGGACCCTTTGGGTGACTGCCCCCAAATAGCACCCAAGGAAAGCACGAAGTTCTCCTGCCAAGAGATCTTTAATGAAACAGTGTGAGTCACCGGGCTGAGAAGAAGAAGGTGAATGGAAGCCTTAAAAATCAGCTTTGAAAGTAAGAAAATTCACAGTCACCTTAAAATTCAGATGGGATAATGGTGGAGGTGGGAGGCTGAAAGCATGAGCTTTAGAACAAGATGTTATAGTCACAGAACATAAAACCGTGAGGAAGTTTTAAACTTCACTCAAACTCTCCTTCTGAAAGATGAAGCTCCTATTTCTCATCTTTGAAATGTAGACAGGAATATCTGCCCTGGTGGCCCCGTATTCCAGGCCTTCCTGAGACCAAGGAAGAGAATTTTTAGAACTTTTTTTTAATGGGGATGTCTTTTTAAAAAATCTTTGGTCTGTACCACACATGTGGAATCTTAGTTCCCTGACCAAGGATCGAACCCACAGCCCCTGCATTGGCAGCATGGACTCTTAACCACTGGAACACCAAGAAGGTCCCCAAAAGAGAGCTTTTGTAGAGACAGGCAGACTGTAGCAATGCCAAGGGCTACTATGCCTGCACCTCACCACCATGTGGCACCAAAAACTAAAGTCAGTTGACTGAACCTCACAGATGTCCATTCAACTTCAAGCACATCAGTGCAGAGCCTTGGAGGCAGGAGACATGGTCCTTCCCTTCCCTCCTGGCTCGGTGTCCCTCTCTCTTCAATCCTCTGCCTCCTCACTCTTTTCAGCCTTCTCCTCTGTCAGGAGGAGACAGAGGTCCTTGTATTGATAATACGAGGACCCCAGGGTCATCTCTCTAGTGGTCTCTGGAGGCTAAGTAACAGTGACAGACAGACATTTCTGCCTCTCGGAACTGTGGTCCTCGGCACATCTGAAGTCAGCTGTTCTCTTCACTCATATCTTCAAGAGGCAAGGCTAATACCCTCTCTTTATACAAGAAGTGACATCAGCCTCCTCTAGTGCTATTAGGCTTGAGAAGCGTTGGGTCTTTGCTGTAAAAAGGCATATTTATATATCTTTGTAAATACATCCCAACATATAAATTACTTGGAATAGAGAAGTTTCCAGTTCTTAGGTCCTCTTAGAGTTCACTCACTGAACACATAAAGGTACCAGGTTTGAGAGGGGGCATTTTTTTCACCTCAGCAGGATGTCACCACTCCCCTCATCAGCCTGGGCAAGAATCCAATATATGTGTGGTAGAGTTCATTTTCTCCTCCACCCCCTCCTCAGGATGTTTTCTTTCCAACTGTTCATTCCAGTCCCTGAATGTCAGAATACCTTGGGATGAAAAGCACCTCTCAACCCACTGCCCACACAATGTTCCTAACCTCATGCTGATCACATCATTTCTCTTTCTCCTTTTGCAACACAAGCTCCCTTTTCCTTAAAAATTGTTCTTTCTTGGCTCCTCACTCTTGCTTAACTCTTTGTGTGCATGCATGCTAAGTCACTTCAGTCATGTCCAACTCTTTTCGACCCCATGGTCTGCAGCCCACCAGGCTCCTCTGTCCATGGGATTCTCCAGGCAAGAATACTGGAGTGGGTTGCCATGCCCTCCTCCAGGGGATCTTCCTGACCCAGGAATGGGACCCACATCTCTTATGTCTCCTGCACTAGGAGGCGAGTTCTTTACTGCAAGTGCCACCTGGGAAGCCGAACTCTATCTTTCCACCAGATAAAATGAAAACACTTCCCTCTTTATGCCATTTCCTGGATAACATCCAGAAGAGCAGTCCCTCTCCACCTGCTTGATGTTGTCATGATGACACCACTACCCCAGGTCTCTCTCCAGAGGTGGCCTGACCTGGACTTACAGCAATGAGCCAATGAAGGAAAAAACCAGTGACAGCTGATGACTCACATTGCTGAACTTGTGCACAGTGGAGGAAAAATTTATAAAAGGTCTAGCACAGGTTCAAGCAAAATCTTCTTCATGGTTTGTTTTGTCCAAATTTAAGCCATTAGGGTTGATTTTGCTCCACACTTGGATTTCTCAAGTGACAAATGGTCTTGGTAAATTCCCAAATTATATCCTTTGAACATATGTATAATTCATCCTCTAAGGTCATCCTTGGTTGTTTTCTTTTCCTTTCTGAATAAAAATAGAAAATTTCAATCTCCAGGGGCACAGATTCATTTGTCTACTATATCCTGCCCATCAAACAACATAAATGATGCTAACAAGTGTACTTTCTGGTTTTGATATACCTTTCATTGATTCCCTTCTTCAAAGGGAAGAAGAGCCCTGAGCCCTCGATTCCAGTTCACCAAAGATCAGTGAACGCTGTCGAGCAAGCTTTTCCAAACATCGTATGTAGCCTAAAAGTATGTTTGGGGCCAGGTCATGTTTTTCTCACTTTTTAAGAGCTGAACTATAAACTATATTTATGCTTCACTGTTGATGGTGAAAACTGCAGGTTTCTATTCCTTATCTCTAGCTTTCAGGAGACAGGACCACATCCATGCCTCTAAGTGAGCATCTTGATGGTAGATGGTGTCTTGCCTCCCTGACGGCTTTCACCAGAGACCCCCATCACACTCATATCTCCCTCTGCCTTTCTTCTGCTATTCATGGATATGGGTTTAGATTCAGAGATTATGTGGTGCTACCCACCAAATTACAGGTGTGGATAAAAATTCTGAAGGTTCTCATATGTGGACACACTAGTTCTGGGACATTTGCTATTCCAGAGGGGACTGCTTCCGCTCCCCTCAGACAATGGATGAAAGTTACATGACTGTAGTACTTTCCTCTTTAGAATTCTCATTGTTCTATAAACATATTTGTTGGTGGTGGTGTTCAGTCACCAAGTCGTGTCCAGCTCTTTACGACCCCATGGACTGCAGCATGCCAGACTTCCCTGTCCTTTACCATCTCCCAGAGTTCACTCAAACTCATGTCCATCGAGTCGGTGATGCCATCCAGTCATCTCATCCTCCGTCATCCCCTTCTCCTCCTGCCTTCAATCTTTCCCAGCATCAGGGTCTTTTCCAATGAGTTGGCTATTTGCATCAGGCAGCCAAAGTATTGGAGTTAGTTAGTTAACTAATATGGTTAGTAAGTATGTTTATACTTACTTACATACTTACTAACCATAAAGACTGAGATACTTTGTAGCTTTAAAATGGTATATCAGATTAAGTGGCAATACAAGGTAAACAGTTATTTCCAAATAAATCAAATCCACATAGCAATTACATCTGAATTAAATCTATCGTGTCGATAGAATTGGCTTCCTTAGGTGAAACAGCCATCTCTCCCAGACTCAGTGACGCTCTGGGGTGTTTCTTCCACAGATGGAAATGACTGAAGTGGCTTGTTTACACCTTTGTGGCTAGGCTAGTCTTGCTGCTCAGAACAAAGCACAAGTTGTTCTGACTCTTTCCGTTTCAGAAACCTATATCCCCATATCCTGCTTTGCTGTATCTTGAGGGACTCTAGTCAATTTACTATCCTGGTTTCTTTTTTTCTCTGTTTTCCCCCCATTCTTCTGGATGCCTTTCTCACATCGTCAAATACTGTGTTTTGTTTTGTTTGTTTGTTTATTGCAGACTGCTGTCAAGCTAAAGACCAGTATATTGAACAATTCAAAGATACTCTGAGCACTTCTGTGGCCAAATCAATTGCTGGATTTTTTGCAGAGCCAATTCAAGTAAGTGTGTTAACCTTAAACATTAACTGAACTCAGTTGTAAATTATCAATTTTAACTCATACATTCTAGTGACTTCCAAATTATTTAAGTGATCACTGTTATGTCCCTTTATGTCATTCTCCTCATCCCCTTGAAAAAAAGAAGGCCCCTGGTTTTCAACTGACCTTTAAAAGTCCATCTGCTGTACTCCCAGACTGAACAGACAGATAGATGAAACTACTGAATTTGTAAATCTGTAAAAATAGAAAACCCCAGCAGTTTTCAGTTGCTTATTACCCACACTGTCAGGGTGAGCCGTTCTGTAATCTTACTAAATCCCCTTAATCTGTTTTTCTCTGCTCTCAGGAAAGACCACATTTGCAACCATTTCCCAGAAGGCATGGCATTAAGAGGAATGGCTCTTCTTTTCACTCACAGTTGAAACATTTCTAGAAACGGCTTCAAAAATTGCTAGTATCACTAATGCTAATATTGATCATGGTCTGTCTTCAGTTGTTTCTTTTTTTAATACTTTCAAGGCCCTGTGCTGTTTTCTAGGTCTTCTTGGTTTGGTCTTTTGCAGGGGGTGAATGGCGTTGTTCAGTACCCGAAGGGGTTTCTAAAGGAAGCCTTCGAGCTGGTGCGCGAGCGGGGAGGCGTGTGCATTGCAGATGAAGTGAGTGGCCACAGAGTAGGTGTGATGGAGCCAGGACAGGAAAAGCGCAGGGAGAAATCTCTAAACCCTGCTCTGCAGTCCAGGCAGAAAGCATCTACTTGCAGATTCCAAGATGAGGGTATAAGTTAATGAATCTTTTTCTCATTGACTGACTAGTTCGTTACTAGATTAGAACGTCAACGTCCCAAGTGAAGTCTATCAAATAAGATAACAGGCCTAGGATGTTGCCATTCTTCAACATACTTTTAAAACTCCTATTTGAATTCAGCTTAAACTTAGTTTAACCTCACAACCAAGTTTTCATCTTAACTTTTGCCAAAATAGTATTAGACAGTCCAGCAGCATTCATAAAAAAAATCTGTTTGGAAATTACACTTAGAAAAAAAAAGTCCAGCCTCTAAGAAGAGGGCCATAATCACAGATATTTGGAAAGTAGTTCCAGGGACTCCCCTGGCAGTCGAGAGGTTGGGGATCCCACCTCCATTACAGGGGCCGTGGCTTTGATCCTTGGTCAAGGAACTAAGATTCCACGTGTTGTGTGATACAGCCAAAAAAAAAACTGAATTGAATTGGGGGAAAAAAAGTGAACTGAAGTTCAAGATAGTTAATTTGCCTGTCAAGATCATGCTGTTAGTAGGGACAGAGCCAGAACTCACACCCAGACTCAAAGACCACACTAACCACTGGGCAACCCGCCTTTCAAGAATGATTGAACTGTGGTGTAGAAAGACAAAGGGTGGCAGGAAAGGTGGGAACAGAAGAAACTCCTGAGGGCAGAGCCAGTGCTGCACCCAGGGATCTCACATGCCTTCTTAATCAGCTAACCTTGGCTTTCCCTTCTATAAAATGAGGAATTTGGAATCTACAATAAGGGTTTCCCAAGGTGCTGCTAGTGGTAAAGAAGCTGCCTGCCAAAGCAGGAGACATTAAGAGATTCAGGTTCAATCCCTGGGTTGGGAAGATCCCCTGGAGGAGAGCATGGCAACCCACTCCAGTATTCTTACCTGGAGAATTCCATGGACAGAGGAACCTGGGGCCATGGGGTTGCAAAGAGTCAGACACAGCTGAAGTGCCTTAGCATGGGGCCATATTGGGCCATCAGTCTTTCCTGGTCTGGCGTAAGCTGGATTTAAATTTGAAATTGACTGCTTTTAGGCAAGGCATTCGCACACATAGTTCCCATTCCAATTCATAGAGGTGGACCTAGCCTGCTTCTCTCATGGCTATATGCTTCTTACCTCCTAAGACATTTGAGTTTATGAACCTTAGAATGAGTCATCTCTGTTCAACTGAAAGATTCTATGGAACTGACACCTCCTAGATGACTCACATGGTTTATGGCCCTACATAATTTCATGTATTGTCCAAGCAATCTGATTTTTTTTTTTTACCATTTATTTATGGTACTTAGATGAAATAAAAAATGAAAATAGACAGGCAAGTTGGATGGATTTGCCATGAGCTTTCTTACATTCTCTTTTGGGCAAATTCATCAGCTTGTGTTCAGGGACTCAAAACTAGGAGACTCAGGATTCGAGCCCAGGTCTGTCTGATTCTCATACCTAAGCTCTTCTCCTGTGTTGCTCACTCTTATCTAATTGTAACCCCCAAATTCGCCTTTGCAACAGCACCTTGGAGAGAGCAGAAAAATTAAAAAAAAAAGTCTGAGAAGGACCCTTATTCTTTCAAGAGCATTTCAGAATCAGCTTCAAGTGCCTACACCTCTATCCTAGAAGAGCAGTATGTGTAGAGAGAGAGAGAGAGACAGTCCAAGAGACAGAACCAGAAGGGAATCAAGGACCCACCACCAAAAAAGGCTCTGGCAGAAATTTGCATGGGAATATTTGTGCGCCTTTATTTAGTTAGGCACTTCTGCCACATTTTTATTCATTCTACAAACACTTAGTGTCTACTTTTATCAGGCACTCTGCTAGATATTATGGATAAAGAGAAAAATGAGATACAGTCTCTGTTATTAGGCAAGTGAGTGTGTGCATGCTAAACACTTCAGTCATGTCTGACTTTTTGCAACCCTATGGACTGCCTGCCAGGCTCCTCTGTTCATGGGATTCTCTAGGCAAGTATACTGGAGAGGGTTGCCATTTCCTTTTCCAGGGGATCTTCCCGACCCAGAGATCTAAACCGCATCTGTGTCTTCTGCATTGGCAGGCGGGTTCTTGACCACAAGCGCCACCTGGGAAACCCTATTAGACATGTACTCTGGTGATAACAGTCCAAGGTGAGAGGTTCTGATGGCAGCCTAGGTGCCTTGTAGGAAAATTTTCCTAGCCCAGATAGTGAGGAAACCATGTTTTGAAGAACAAGAGGCGTTAGCGAGAGACAGAGCAGGGAAAGGATCTTCTGGGAAAAGGAAACAGCACGAACAGAACAACTGCGGTCAGCTTAGTTCCATCCTGAGTTAACCGGCTTCACTGAGTCCTCCTCATGACTGATTCTCAGGAAGAAAAGGACACCACAGGGAAGAGGCCAATCAGCCTGTCTGGGCTGAATGGCAGACGCCCCAGCGCCAGCCTGCATGCTGTAGTTACTGCCTCATCCAGCATGGGGCAGACGCAGCCTTCCCACAGAGGGGCCTTATTCAGGATTGCTAATCACAACAAAGTTTTTCACATGCATTATTTATATAACCCTCACCACAACCCTGTGATGTATTGCTATTAAGTGTTTCCACTCAACAGAGCTAACATAGGTCCAGAGGAGTTAAGAAACATGTCTAGAGTCACACAACGCTAGCAAATGGCTTTTGGTGCCTAAAAGCTCAAGCATGGTGCTTTTTCCATCATAGTACAAGGATGGTGGTGATGATGATGTCAAGGAGGAGAAGATAGAAGAGAAGGAAAGAGACCAGAGAGTCAGGAAAATCAGCATTTCTCAGAAAGTTCCCGGTGATTTCGGATTTGTTTCCATCAGGTGCAGACAGGATTTGGAAGGCTGGGCTCTCACTTCTGGGGCTTCCAAACACACGATGTCCTGCCAGATATTGTTACCATGGCTAAAGGGATTGGGAATGGCTTTCCCATGGCAGCAGTCGTGACAACTCCAGGTAGGAACCACGGGCAGTTCGTGTCTGCTTCTGGGCCCCCTGCATCCCCAGTCGTAGAAAACATGTGTATTGTACCTAGTGTGGGCTGGGGACCGTCATGGAAACTACACACGCATTTCCCAAGTAATGTTAAAGGGAAACAGTCTGTCTGCCAGACTGTGGAAAAGATGGAAGAAAACCAGCCCTTTTTGCTCTTTGCTGTAGGGAAGACCAATTCTCCCAGCCTCACATTGAGATGTAGGGTTCTACTACATTGACAAGATCTAGGCAACAAAAACAAAACCAAAACCAAAGCCAACACAAGAGATCCGTGTTAACCAACCTGAAGCCAGATAAAGTTTAAAGCTAAAGTATCCAAGGAGTCATATTCTTGAAGAACACTCCAACTTAGTCTTGCCACCCCAAAGAGCTATAGACTCAGCCTCCAGAGTGATAGTTTTCTCTGCTGATCATCAACAACTAAATACAATACAATCTCACTTAGCTAGAACAGTCTATAAAATGAACATTAGAATTAATTTTATTACCCGTTTTAGTGAAGTTTTACCGAGAATACTTTTACGAACCACTTATTATTGAAAATCTTAAGATTATTTCATTTATTTTTCCCACCAATAGCAAGCACACTTGAGAAACTCCAAAGGATAATTAAGTGCCTTGTAATATTTCAGTGCTTTTATGAAATGAGGAAAGATGGTGTTGAAGGTGAACTATAATGAACCGGATATATATTTTCACCCTCAGACCATCTGGAGATTGTTATGAAATCCTTGCTATGAGAGTTTTAAAAAATATTTCCTTCTTAGTCCCAAGAGTGGAATACAGAAAAAAGGCTAACTAATGAGGATTCATGTACGTTCCCGTAAATCAAGTTTTAAAGTACTTTTCAATTCACACAACACATTGAAGATTTTATTAGTAAACTTCTCCTGGAGTAAATAAGCAATTTTTCCCTATCTATTGTATTCATCAGCTTGGTCTATCATAACAAAATATTGCAGGCTGGGTGGCTTAAACAACAGACATTTATTTTCCCACCGTTCAAGAGGCTAAAGTCCAAGGTCAGGGTAAGAGCCCAGTTGAGTTCTGGTGAGATCTCTCTTGCAGATGACCCTCTGGCTGTGTCCTCATGAGTCCTTTTCTGCAGTGAGAAAGGGCTCTGGTGTCTCCTCTTCTTATGAGGGCACCAATCCTATTGGACTAGGACTCCACCCTTATGACCTTAGTTGCCTCTAGGGAGTTGCACTGGGGGTTAGGGCTTCAGCATATGAGTTGGGGATCCCTGAGGGGGGAGACACTTCCATCCATAACATCACTATCATGAATTGGAGGCCATGAAATCTATTGTAAACACCTTTCTACAACATGAAAGTAAATATAACCCAAGTGGCATGATGAGAAATTACAGACGTGTCACTCGTTATCCACCTTTTGTTCTCTCCCTCTAGATATTGCCAAGTCCTTAACCAAGCGCATGCTTCACTTCAATACCTTTGGAGGGAACCCCATGGCCTGCGCCGTTGGTTCAGCAGTGCTTGAGGTACATTCCAGCAGCTATGTCAACACCACTCATCTCACCAAACAACTACTTCAAAACTACACACGTATTATCAGGACTCTACCACATGACATAATTAAAGTGGAGAGTTAATTCCTAGTCCCTGAATCTAAGTTTAGATTTCCAGGTATTATTCTGCTCCCTCTCCCTTTTTTTGAAATCTACTATCAGTGCTTCAAGTATTGGATATGAAATAACATATAATAAACCTCACACATATGAGAAACATAAGAATTCCCCTAGCTAGCTGGTAGCACTGAAATCTCTTTTGTGGTTTCATTGGTGTTTTATGGATGGTGGCATATGTTTTATGTTTTATGGTGACCAATGGCAATTTTTGATGTCAGGTGAATTTTGGTCCTGTCTTGTATATGCTTCCTTACATTTGTTGTACTGTCATAAATGAAAAGACAAAAGAGCAAATGACTTCTATGCAATTCCAACTAGGTGATTCAGCTGTGGTTCAGCACGAGCCCATTGAGTTTTGCCTGTGGTCTCATCTGTTGGAAAAGGTTTGCATAATTCTATGAATAATAGCACTTGGTGCTAGTGGTAAAGAACTCCCCTGCTAATGCAGGAGACATAAAAGATGTGGGTTCAATCCTTGGGTCAGGAAGATCCTCTGGAGGAAGCATGGCAACCCACTCCAGTACTCTTGCCTGGAAAATGCCTTGGACAGAGGAGCCTGACAAGCTGCAGTCCATAGCATCACAAAGAGTCGGACATGACTGAAGGGGCTTAGCATGCATGTATTACATGCATAATAGCACTTTAAATAAGTGTAACATAGTTTCTGAAAGACTGCACAAGAAATTATTAACAGTGGTTGTTTGTGGGGAGGGAAACAGTGGCTGGAGGACAGGGATCAGTGAGGCTCATTCTGCTCTTTGATTCTGTACTTTGTGGTGTTTGAACAAAGCACATGTTTCACTTATTCAAAAAAAAAATTTTAAGTATTTTTCAATAAAAATAAGTAAAAGCTGCCCTTTCTAATTAAAAAGTATATTCAAATATGACTAAATCTCAAAAAGAGAAAGTGTGGGTAGGATGTGACATTTATTTCATTCTGTAGAAATGCCAACTAGTGTTCTAAAGAACTAGTGTTAAAAGTGCTGTGTCACCTCAAACAATTTGGCAAGTAGGATGTAGGTGAACAAGGAGGTCTTAAAAACATCAAGTTCTGCCTGCAGTCATGCAGTTACTATTGGCTGCTTATAAATATACTGTACTGCTCATATGTGGTCCAGAATTGCAGGTCTCTTACTATATAGCACAGGAAACTCTGCTCAATGTTATGTGGTAGCCTGGATGGGAGGGGAGTTTAGGGGAGAATGGATACATGTATATGTATGTCTGAGTCCCTATGCTGTTCTCCTGAAATGATTACAACATTGTTAGTCAGCTCTAGTACAAGATAAAAAGTTTAAAAAAGAAAAGAATCACAGATCTCTGCTGTGAGCGGAAGTAGGTGAAAATCCTTTTATATCTCAGGTGCCCTGACTCTGGGCCCACACAGAGTCTCTTATTTTTCCCTAAATGTTTACCCACTCCTGAAGATGAGAAAGGTATGAGGGAAGTGTTCCCTCTACCAAGCCTTTTTTTCTCCCTACAGCAGATCTTTCTATGAGACAAGGTATGGTCACATGACCTCGGGTTCCATTTGTCTCAAGTTTTGTAAACAGGTCACATACATTTATTTCTCAGTCCCTTTTGAAACTGTTTAAATAGAAAGTCATTTGGGGCTTTTTCTCAACAGGTGATTAAAGAAGAAAATCTACAAGAAAATAGCCAAGAAGTTGGCACCTATATGTTGCTGAAGTTGGCTAAGCTGCGGGATGAATTTGAAATTGTAGGAGATGTCCGAGGCAAAGGTCTCATGATAGGAATAGAAATGGTGAAGGATAAGGTAGGTGGTGATCTACTGGTCTCTCTGTGGCTTCTTGGGGCAGCAAGAGTTAAGGCAGGAAGCCTCGGCTACAAGCTCATTCATTCAGAGATAGAGCCGGCAAGGACTACAAGACTCAGTGAAGCTCATTAGAAATGAATAGAGAGAGTTGGGGCTTCCCCAGCAGCTCAGTGGTAAAGAATCCACCTGCCAATGCAGGAGACATGGGTTTGATCCCTGGGTTGGAAAGATCCCCTGGAGGAGAGCATGGCAACCCGCTCCAGTATTCTTGCTTGGAGAATCCCATGAACAGAGGATCCTGGCTGGCTACAGCCTATGGGGTTTGCAAAGAGTCAGACACAACTGAAGCAACTGATGGTGACAGAGAGCATTGAGTATAAACATGGAGAGTGCTAGAGGAGTGAGGAGGAGAATGTGGAAGAGGGAGCTGATGGTATTCTTGCCAGAGTAGGCAAAGAGCATCGGCAATGACTGAATATTTTGCATTGGAAATACAAAGAAGGGGAGAATTATTTGGGGAGGGACAGGCAGCCCAGAGAGCTAGTAGCAGGGAAAAGGGCCAGGAGAAGGCTGTGGTGATGGTTTGGGTGAGGATGTTAAAGATTTATAGGGTTTTGTATTTATTTGTGAATGGACTTTAATCTCTCAGGTAACCAGGTGGAATGTGACTTTCTGATGACATACCCCACTGTGACCTCAAACTCAATATGACAACTGAATTTAGTATTTTCTCTTAAGCCAGTGATTCTTCCCAAGGTCACTGTTTCTGTTCTGTATCTCCATTCTTCTCCCAATTCCCCAGCTTCAAAACCACCAAATAATCTGTGGCTCCTTCTCTCTCCTTATTTCTAATGTGAAGTCTTATTGATTCTTTCTTCACCATGTTTTTCAAATCTTTCCCACAGTTCCTCCTGCTGCCCCTAGGGTCCATGTCAGTAGGAAATCATCCCAATCCTCCATAAAAGTGAAATCTATATCCTCAGAGGAGAGCGAGAGCAGGAGAATTCTGGCACGGGAAGGAATAGTCAGATCAATGCCTTCCCCCTAATTCTTATCCATGGGAGATGTCTTGCTATCTGCTGTCACCATGCCATCCTAATTTAGAAGGTCTGATGCTCAATTCTTTCAATATTCAGCCCAGACCATGGATATAAGACTTTTCCCTTAACACCACACAGCAGAGACAGTACAAGGCTGGAATGTTTAATTAAGATTTTAAAGCTACGGGAAGACAACAGGAAGAGTACTGCAATATAAAATCAGGCCCTCTGGCTCACAAGCTGTGACATCCACATCTTCAGCTTGGGGCCCTGTCAAAAAGGCTGTTCTAAAGTTCAGACGAGTCCTCTCCCAACCCAGGAGCTCCCTCAAGGATGTCTAGGCTCCTCAAAGCCCAGAATCCCC
Organism: Bos indicus; assembly: GCF_029378745.1. Lineage (NCBI taxonomy): Eukaryota > Metazoa > Chordata > Mammalia > Artiodactyla > Bovidae > Bos > Bos indicus. The sequence continues at coordinate 39,082,768 of NC_091779.1, forward strand.
CGAGGAAAGCCCCATGAGAGAGGAGGCACTCTTCCCTTCCCCGCTAGTCCAAACCCAATGACTGTGTGCTTCAAGACATGTGGACAGAGACACTCATCAGGTCTTGGGTTGTCCTGGTAAAACATCAGAATTCTCCCAAATGGCCACTGATACCAAACAAGCTAAGTGATGGTACATCCATCCTATGTGGCACAGAAATATGTGTGACATGGGAAGATGTGCAGACTGTATTATGGAAAAAATAAGACAGGCTATAAAATAGTATATATAGAATGAGCTTTTTTCCTCTTCTCTCTGCCCTTCAGTAGTTTTAAGCATGGGGTCTGAAGGAACTTCTCTATCGCTAATTCTATCCATTGTCCCCTCAATGACAGTACATTCAAATACTGCTCAAACTTTTCCCCAGTCATGGAATATGATACTCTCTTCTCTGTCTCTAGCTTTGAAAATCCTAGCCTTGTTCAAGATCTGACTCTTCCCCACACCTCCTCTTTAAGCTTGCCTTTGCTTCTCCTGTCTAAAGGGACTCCAGCCTTCAGAGAATCCCTCTCCTACTCCCTGTCTAAAGAGCTCCTTTGAAAGGATCTTTCAAATCATGTACTTGTTGACTCGATTTTCAAGTATCAACATCTTTTTTTCCTATGTAAATTATATGCTTTTGAGGCCAGGAAATACACAGATGGTGAGCACTTTACCAGTGTTAATTGATTGATTTCAGGCCCCTGCAACACTTCAGACCACTTTCATGTAATTGAAACAGTACAGAACTTGGCTTTGATGCTGTATTGATGTATATGATGTATTGATGCTGAACAATATAACCCAGATTTAAAACTCCCATGTGCTATTGGTAAGGATGTGAACTGGATACAGCCCTTTGGACAGAAATTCATCTGTGTCTGTAAGATTAAATGTATACATTTTGACCTAGCCATTCCACTTATAGAGATGTGTCCTAGAGAAATATTCACAGATGTGTGTAGATATAAATAAGTGAGGGTGTTTGCAATATTTTTTATAATCATAAACAAAAATAGAAAATCACATATATGTCCAAAAATAGGAGATGAAACAAATTGCTCTACCAACAAGCGACAAAATACTAGGCAGTCTTTAAAAAGACTAGGTCCATGAGGGTGGGATGATTTGAGAGAATAGCACTGAAACATGTATATTACCATATGTGAAACAGATCACCAATCCAGGTTCGATGCATGAGACAGGATGCTCAGGGCTGGTGCACTGGGATGACCCTGAGGGATGGGATGGGGAGGGAGGTGGGAGGGGTCTCAGGGTGGGGAACATGTGTACACCCATGGCTGATTCATGTCAATGTATGGCAAAAACCACTACAATATTGTAAAGCAATTTGTCTGCAATTAAAATAAATTAATTATTTAAAAAAAATAGAATGAGACTAGGTCCAGATACACTGACATGGAAAGATGTTCAGGATACGTTGTAAATTGTTCAAAACAAATGCAAAACATTATAAAGGATGAATTATTTTTAAAATGTGCATTTAAATGCATCTGTATGCATAAAAAATTTGTCTCGTTCACACCAAATTACTAACAGGCAGTGTCCCTAGGAGTAGGATTTTAGGAAGAGAAACTTCCAATTTTTACTAAATGCATGTCCATACTGCTTTAAGGAGTTTTTCCCAATAACCGTGAATACTTTTATATTGTTTAAATGAAAACCTACCCTCTCAAAACAAGTTGAAAAACAAAAACAAAATAAACAGGAAGCTACATTATACTGTCAAGAAGAGGCTAGCTACTAACATGCCTATTTGATTACGGGGCTGGTGGAACTTAGGTTCAAGCACGGAGCCGGGTCAGGCTGTCCTGTGGCTTTGCCTTATTAGATTTTTTCAACCATGCTTTTCTCTGCATATGCCTACAAGATGGTCAGTTAGTCTTGGCAGTTGAGGCTAGGGAGTGATAAAAAAGGACAGAGGAGCAGAGAGGGAGCTGGCTCAGACCAGGGTGAGACTAAAGTCCCTCCCCAGGCCCCTGATGGCCACCCAGACCCCAGCAACCCAGCTGCCCCTCAGGAACCCTTCCTGACCTCTGAACTCTCATCCCCTAAACCATACTCGACTTCTTTCTAGTTTCTACAGTTTGTGCTGTTCTGTGCTTAGGTGCTCAGTCGTGTGTGACTCTTGGTGATCCCATGGACTGTAGCCCACCAGGCTCCTCTGGATTCTCCAGGCAAGAATACTGGAGTGGGTTGCCACACCCTCCTCAGGGGATCTTCCCAAGCCAGGGATTGAACCCAGGTCTCTCACATTGCAAGTGGATTCTTTACCAGCTGAGCTACCCAGGAAGCCCTTTTACCATTTAGCCCTAAATTATATTGCCGTGTTTTAGTCTTCCCTCATGAGAGCCTCAGGGACAAGCAGGACAACATTTTGGATCAGTGAGGTGATCCTAGTCTTTTATCCCATCATGGGTCCTCTTCTTGTCTGAACATTTAAATAATATTTTCCTAGTCTTAAAGCTTCACAACAGACTGAGAATATAGACCTCTCTGGAAGGTACAGTCTGAGTCTGTGCTCAGCCACTGACACCTAACCAGGAAAGGATTCAGGGTGGATGGGGCAAGGGGGTGGATACCCAAGCCTATGGGAAGGCAGATGGAAAGCGCAGAGCAGAAAAATGAAGCTGGGAGCATGGGAGGGAGCCCTCCTCCACCTCGCAGGGATCGCAGAGGCTGGCCCATGAGCCAGGATCATGCCTTTGAAGCTAGAGAGCCAGACCCAGTGCTGATGCTCTCAGGGCTGTGCCACAGAAGAGAGGCCAGTGGCAGTGACAGGGCTCAGCGCTCACAACTGAGGGATCACAGCCCAGCATCTGAAGAGCATTTACAAACACAGATGCCGAAGCCCTGCTCTACAGGCTTCCCAGGTGGCTCAGTGGCAAACAATCCACCCGCCAGTGCGGGTTCAATCCCTGAGTCAGGAAGACCCCCTGGAGAAGGAAATACCAACCCACTCCAGTATTCTTGCCTGGAGAATCCCCACGGACAGAGGAGCCTGGTGGGCTACAGTCCCTGGGGTCACAAGAGTTGGACGTGACTGAGCGACTTAGCACACAGCACATAGTGTTAAGGTGGGATCGTGGTAAGGTGCTAGTGGTAAAGAACCCGCCTCCCAGAGCAGAAGACATTAAGAGGTGTAGATTTGATCCCTGGGTTGGGAAGATCCCCTGGAGAAGGGTATGGCCACCCATTCCATTATTCTTGCCTGGGAAATCTCATGGACAGGACGGCCAGGCGGGCTACTGTCCCTGGGGTGGCAAAAGAGCGGGACATGACTTAACGACTAAATAAAGCCCTACCCCAAGTAATCAATAGGCCTGACCTGAGGTCTAAATGCCTGTAGTTCAAAATGGCTTCCAGATGATGCAGATTCAGGGTCAGACTTGACTACAGAGGGAGCACTGGTATCCCCAGTCCAATGTCATCAGATGGGTGCTGGCAAGCCTGGGCCCACAAGTAGTCACCACCTTCAGATGCCATGTGACCTGAAACAACCGCTGGGTTTCCAGAGAGCTTACCTCTCCTGACCCTGGAGTAGTAAGTCTTGGGTGAAAAAGTGCAAATTCCACAAGGAGGGACGACGAGGACATAGGGCCCCACTGTAGCTGCCCTGGCTGTGCTGTGGCTCAGGGAGAGCTTGGGCTGTTTGTGCCCTTGTGCAACTTCTGAGCCATTTCCTGGACTCTGAAATGAACTTTTTACAGGGACAAAACCAAGTGAAGAGTTGAGGACAATTTCCACACAAATAAAGCAGGCTGCAAATATGGCTATTACAGAATCAACCTCCTGGGGTAACCACCTGCAGCGCCAAGATTCACTGGCGATCTGCATTCAACTTCATCTTGTCTTTGGGAATCTGGAATGAATTGGGATAAAAAAACAGATATTTTTAATAATGCCACCCCCCAAAATAAATCCTATCCAGAAATTAACAGCTTTATTCAATTACAGGGGGAGAGAGATTGAGAGGGAGGGTAGAGCATTGATTGCTTCAGTTGCTTTCATTTATTTATTTTTAACTTTACAATATTGTATTGGCTTTGCCATATATCAACATGAATCCGCCACAGGTATACACATGTTCCCCATCCTGAACTCTCTTCCCTCTCCATACCATCCCTCTGGGTCGTCCCAGTGCACCATCCCCAAGCATCCAGTATCGTGCATCGAACCTGGACTGGCAACTCGTTTCATATATGATATTATACATGTTACAATGCCATTCTCCCAAATCTTCCCACCGTCTCCCTCTCCCACAGAGTCCAAAAGACTGTTCTATACATCAGTGTCTGTTTTGCTGTCTCGTATACAGGGTTATTGTTACCATCTTTCTAAATTCCATATATATGAGTTAGTATACTGTATTGGTGTTTTTCTTTCTGGCTTACTTCACTCTGTATAATAGGCTCCAGTTTCATCCACTTCATTAGAACTGATTCAAATGTATTCTTTTTAATGGCTAAGTAATACTCCATTGTGTATATGTACCACAGCTTTCTTATCCATTCATCTGCTGATGGGCATCTAGGTTGCTTCCATGTCCTGGCTATTATAAACAGTGCTGCGATGAACATTGGGGTACATGTGTCTCTTTCAATTCTGGTTTCCTCAGTGTGTATGCCCAGCAGTGGGATTTAATTTCTCTTAGAAATAATGTCTTTAATTGTTCAAATGTCAAACATAGAATATTTTTTTAATGTATTTACAGGAGAGCCGCCAGCCTCTTCCCCGTGAAGAAGTAAATCAAATCCACCACGACTGCAAATGCATGGGGCTTCTGATTGGCAGAGGCGGCCTTTTCTCTCAGGTAAGAAAAAGGCTGGTCTTTACCTATCAGTTTAGGTAGGCATCTCCTAATGTCCCGACACTGGTCCCTTACCTTCACGCCTGTGAGAGGAGAACCCAGTTCCACTTCGTCTAGGCCTCATTGCTGGGTGCTGTGTTTAGTCACTCAGTCGAGTCTGACTCTTTGTGACCCCATGGACTGTAGACCACCAGACTCCTCTGTCCATGGAATTCTCCAGGCAAAAACTCTGGAGTGGATTGCCATGCGCTCCTCCAGGGAATCTTCCCAAGCCAGGGATTGAACCCAGGTCTCCGACATTGCAGGCAGATTCTTTACCATCTGAGCCACCAGGGAAGCCCAGCCTTTACACCTCAGATGTTTACAAAAGAAAGGGACAGTTATACCTTTAGGCCACTAGAGGGCGCCATGCCAAATGGTTTGGTTCCCACTGTTCTGCGGGCAATGGACACAGGGGACAGTCTAAGGTGGCAGAAACGGACTGCACTGACAAACCAGAGGACTTACAGGACGGGTTATAACAGTGTCATAACAGTCATGCATAAATAGCTTGTCTCATGTATGAATTAGTTCTGACCCCTGTAAAAGCAATCCTAGTTATTTTGAACTCAGTGCTAGACTCTAACCCTGTGAATCCCAGTCTACCAAGCTTTAGTGGCCGCTGTGGCCAGGAGCAATGTCACAGTGCTGGCAGCCCAGGTGACCCTGTGGAGGAGGCGGGGGACCACCCTGGCTGGGTCCCTGATGAAGAACTCAAGAGCAGCCACTCCCAGGGCCCTTTTCCTTCAGGCTGGGAAAGGCAGAGACCAAGCTCTCCCTGCCCCAAACTCCTGGAAAAGCCAAGCACAACCCTGCAGTCCGGACCCTGGTGTGGCCCTGCCGTGGGCAGGGGCTGCTACTGCTGTACAGTGAGCTGCCCACTCCATCTCTCACATCCCAGGACCCTCTCCAGGAATGTGTTCCAGGACAGAGATTTAAGATTTAGGGTCACGCCTGTTCCTCCCCTAAGTTGTCCTTGGCCTTTGGCCTCTTTCTTTCCCATTTCAAACATGGGTCATCCTTCCTAGTCTCTCTGCTCCATTCTGCCCCTCAGTCTATTTCAGCAAGCACTCTTGACCGATGCTTCTTAGGGAAAATGGAAGCTATTAGGCAAGGTCCCTGCAGACGCTTCTCTGTCAGAGCCATTTCCCACCTCTCCTAAAGGTTAGGGAGAACGAGTCATCCCTCCTGTTCAGATCTGGATCTGCCACCTGTGCTCTGGACCCTCCGCACCCCCTCCACTTAAGGAAACAGGTCTGGGTCCTCTTGTTTCTGCAGCTTTTCCTTAGCTTCCCATCAGCTTGTAAACAAAGAGACTGAAAGCTCTCCCAGCCCAAACCAAACCATAGCAAACAAAACCAGAGGAGCACTTTTGACTGGAAATGCTGTTTTGTCTAGTCCTGGTCCTAGATATTTTTCCATATGAATCAGAGAAAATTAATGATTCAAAATCCCAAGATGGGCTACTTATGAAATAAGATAGGAAACAATTCATTGTTTACTTGCTTCGTTATTCCTTAGTTACCTGGCACACACGTAAGTGCTAAGGAGCCACTGGTAGGCTGGATACAAAAGCTACAATGATAAATAAGATTTATCCTTCCCTCCATGGAGTTGGCAGAGGAGAAAGGCATAAACAGGAAATTATAATACAATATAGGAAGCTGGCGGATAACCATAAAAAGGGATAGTATAGGAGGAAAGAGAAGGGACTCCTGGGTCAGCTTTTCTGGCTAGGCTGAGCCTTAAACAGTGATAAACTCTCAAAGCACACATAGAAACATGGCAGTGTGTGAAGAGCTACACACACAAACACACTCACACAAACACACACATACCATGGGACTGGAGCAGGAGATGGGAGGCTGTGAGTAGTAAAGATGAGAAGTCTTACTACTTTTCAGACACTGTTCGAAAACTCTTTGCATACATTGATTCATTTAATCCTCTCAACACACCTATGAAATAAGCATTATTATCCTTATTTTACAGATGAAGAAAAGCAGGCACAGAGAGGTTAAGTAAGTTCCCCAAGTCGCACGGCTAGGAAGGTGCCCAAGTCATACAGGATCCAGACTCAGGCATCCTGATTTCTGAATCTGTCCTCTGAGGAAGGCGAAGCTGAGGGGACGTGACTGGAGACAGGGAGTGCAGGTGGAGGCTGATGATTTTGTTTGATCTTGAACAGCAGCAGTAGCGATAGAGGAGAAACAGAGAGCAGTCGGGCAGGGAAATGCACAGGGCTTGGGTATGAAGGAAGGGGAGCGTCAGGGATGACTCCCTCGGGTCTAACTTACTTTAGGGAGTGTGAGGATAAGTGCAGCTTCAGACTTGTTCCCTTTCCTTCTTAGACAAGTCTGTAGATCAGAGGAAAAAAATAAGGTGAGGATCACAATTTGGAGGTCATCAACGTAGAAGTGGGGAGTGGAGGAGATCTCCTGGGAAGGGAGTCTGGATGTGAAATGCAGAGAGGTGAGGAGAGACACATGGGTCATATCAGCATTTAAAGGGCAGGTGGAATAAGAGGTACCCAGATGGAGACAAAACACTGGCAGAGAGGGACCTCCCTGATGGGCCAGTGCTAAGACTCCTCGCTCTCAGTGCAGGGGGCCCGCGTTCGATCCTTGGTCAGGGAACTACATGCCACAACTAAGACCTGGCACAACCAAAGAAATAAATATGTAAAAACAACAACAGCAGGCAGAGCTGTGAGGAGAGTGGGAGGCCATAGAAGCAAGAGTGGAGAGGTTCGGGAAGCGGGAGGGACTGGAATGCTAAATGCAGACGAGAAGACCAGAAAGGATAAGGGCTGGGATGTGCTCATTGGATTCTGCACTCAGCAAGTGACTAGTAGCTTTAGTCAGAGTGGAGTCAGAAGGCTGGTGGGACAGAAACCAGACTGCACTGGGTTGAGATGTGAATAGAGGGAAGGCAGAGTAAAAGATAATGGCCAATAGCATCAACCAGACTTTTTATTTATTAAGTATAATAAAAGGAAGGATAATGTTTGTATGGTAGCTAGAAGGGACCAGGAAGGTCAACACATTTTTATTTGTATCCAGTACTCTTGCCTGGCCCCTTCATGGGTCACTGCCTTGTCATGGCAAAGGGCTTGTGAACTCAATGCACGCCATTCAGGGCCACTCAAGACAGACAGGTCGTAGCAGAGAGTTCTGACAAAATGTGATCCACTGGAGGAGAGAATGGCAAATCACCCCAGTGTACTTGCTGCGAGGACCTTATGAACTTATATAAAAGGCCACAAAGATGTGACACCAAAAGATAAGTCCCCCAGGTCTGACGTTGTCCAATATGCTACTGGGGAAGAGCGAAGGTTCAGTGTTAAGTGAACCAAGAACTTCCAGATGTCCAAGCTGGGTTTAGAAAATGAAGAGGAACTAGAGATCAAATTGTCAACATTCACTGTATTATAGAGAAAGCAAGGGAATTTCAGAAAAATATCTATGTTTCATTGACTACGCTAAAGCCTTTGACGGTGCGGATTGTGACAAACTGTGGAAAGCTCTTAGAGGATGGGAATATGTACCCATCTCCTGTATGCGGGTCAAGAAGCAACAGTTAGAATCCTGTATGGAATGACTGCATGTTTCAAGATTGAGAAAGGAGTACAACACAGCTGTCTGCTGTCACCCTGTTTATTTCATCTATACGCTGAGTATACCATGAGAAATGCTGGGCTGGATGAGTTACAAGCTGGAAATCAGAATATGTGGGAGAAATATCAACAACCTCAGATATGCAGACAATACCACTCTAATGTTAGAAAGCAAAGAGGAACTAAAGAACATCTTGATGAGGGTGACGGAGGAGCGTGAAAGAGCCAGCTTTAGACTAAATATTTTTTAAAAACGTAGATAGTGGCATTTGGCCTCATTACTGCATGGCAAATAGAAGGGGAAAAGGTGGAAGTAGTGACACATTTCCTCTTTTTTGACTCCAAAATCACAGAGAACAGTGACTGCAGCCATGAAATCAGAAGACGATTGGTCCTTGGCAGGAAAGTGATGACAAACCCTAGTGTGTTGAGAGACATCACTCTGTCAACAAAGGTCCATATAGTCAAGGCTATGGTCTTTCCAGTGGTCACATACTGTTGTGAAAGCTGGACCATAAAGAAGGCAGAATGCCAAAGAATTGATGCCTTCAAACTGTGGTGCTGGAGAAGACTCCTGAAAGTCCCTTGACAACAAAGAGATCAAACTAGTCACTCTTAAGGGAGATCAACCCTAAATATTCACTGGAAGGACTGATGCTGAAGCTGAAGCTCCAGTATTTTGGTCATCTGATTTGAACAGATGACTCATTGGAAAAATCCCTATTGTTGGGAAGGAGAAGGGCATCAGAGGATGAGATGGCTGGACGGCATCACTGATGCAATGAACATGAACTTGGGCAGACTCTGGGAGATGGTAAGGGACATGGAGGCCTGGCGAGCTGCAGTCCATGGGGTTGCAAACAGTCGGACACAACTTGGCGACTGAACAACAACAACAGCTCTTACCTGGAGAATCCCATGGATAGGGGAACCTGGCAGGCTACAGTCCATAGGGTCACAAAGAGCCAGACATGACTGAAGAGACCTGGTGTGCATGCATGCATGTGTGGCTTGGATTCGATTTACAAGAGCTTTAAGTGTGCTTATTTATAGGCTGAGGGGAAGTTGAGGAGGAGGTGAAGATGCAAGTGAATGCAGAGACGTTTCCTGGAGGGGAGGTGAATGTCGTTTCGTGGGCCAAAGGCACAGGTGGAAAATTTGGAGTCGAATACTAGAGACAGCTCATTCTCTGAACCTTCAGGCAAGAATATAAGAATGCACGTGGGAGCGAGCAAATTTACAGAGCGCTCTTGCCTGACAGCCTCTGAGAAGCATGAGGCAAGAGTGTTGTGAAATAGAGTGAGGGGTGCAGGAGTTGAGCCAGGGATGACAGAGGACCTGAACGTTTAGGGCTCCAGCAGAAGCAGGACTCTGCTTTACTTGGTGTGTCTGTGCACCAGCAGCTTGAGTTTCTTTACCGCTTCTCAGCTGTCTGTTGGAGCACAGTTCTGTGCTAGCTCTGACCAGGGCTGGGACTTCACTGTGTGGGTACAGCAGCAGGAGGGCAGAAAGGGGCAGGTGAGAGAGTGGTTCATATCCCCAACCCTGTGCTCCGAGCTGGGTCGGAAGGGGAGGCGGAGATCTAGGCGGAGTGACAGATCCACAGATCATGGAGGCATGAGGAGACTGCTGAAGTTTCCATGAGAAAGGCAGAGGCAGTGGGGATCAGAAATTGAAGAATTCCTAGTGAAGATGAGGCTTGTGGGGCTGGCCTGGGATGTGCAGGAATGCGGAGGAGGATCATAGATGAAGTTTCTGGAAGATGTGGCGATCAAGAAACTGAAAAAGGGGACTTCCCTGGTGGTCCAGTGGTTAAGACTCCATGCTTCTAATGCAGGGGGCTCAGGTTCAATTCCTGGTCAAGGAACTAGATCCTACATGCTGCAACTAAGACCCAGCACAGCCAAATAAGTAAAATTAAAAAAAAAGAAATGGAGATGCTAGTTTGCTGGGTTTTACACAGGGACACAGAAGTCAACCTCAGCAGTGGCAGAATTGGAGGGTGAATAGAGGCCTAAGACCTCAGTGGAGGTGGTGCAAGGACCAGGAGGCCAGCAGATGACAAAAATGAAAAGAGGCAGAGAAGATGGTAAGAGAATTGTTGAGACTAGAGGATGAATGGCCTGGATACAGCACTGGGTCAGGAGGAGACCAACCCTCGAGGGAAATTTAAGGAATGTTATGAAAGCAAGATGTTGGATTCCCAGTCTAGCGCATTTCCCTGAAATCATAGTTCATTCTGTGGTGACCCTTTCCTCTATTTTTCCTTTGTCTCCTCAGACTTTCCGCATTGCGCCCTCAATGTGCATCACTAAACCAGAAGTTGATTTTGCAGTGGAAGTGTTTCGCTCTGCCTTAATTCAACACATGGAGAGAAGAGCTAAATAAAATTTTCAAGAATAAAAACACCACAAGCCTCAAGAACTCCCCACTTATGTTCAAGAGCTAATCTGAGAAATTCCAAAACCACTGGTCTTGGTTGTATGGTTGACTGCTTACCAGCCATGTTTGTTAGCAGAGTCCCTATTATCCCCTATTACCTTGAGAAAGCCATCCTTCAGGAAAGGATCTGACTCCCTAGCTCAGAGAATAAATCCTAATTAATCTGGGTTAATTATGGTAACTTGACTCCCCTCTGTGGTGAATGTTTATACCTGATATGTGATATGATTCCTCCAGGAAAATCTTCCAGTGGAGGTGCCTTCAGGGAAATGTTTCTTCACCCTCTGCTCTTCATCTTCAGAAGAGATGTCTTCTTCTTGCACCAAAGCATCACATGTCAGGGTAGGATGGCTCCAACCACAACAACCACTTTGCAGTCTTGAGGACAAAGCTTATTTGCTGAGGTTGGAAGATAGAGAGAAGCTGAGCTCTTAGTGATGTCAACAGGCCACTGACTTACCCTGTCCTGGAGCCACCTTACCTTCAGGCTTCTTATTATACAAGAAAATAAATCCAATAGACTACACAAGTCTTCTTAATTTTTCTCTTATTACAATCATAAGCATCCTGAGAAATGAGGCAGAAAATACCCCATGTAGATAACTGTCCTGTCCTTTGACTCCCTTAAAATGTTTATCAGAGTCTTCTTTGTCTCCGCTGCCATCATCTTACCTTGGACTAAATTCTCATTACTCCTATTTTTTTAATACTATGTCTGAAATTATTTATAACAAGACTTATAGCAGTCTACACATATTTTTATACTTTCTGTTTTTAATATGCATTTCCAATGTGGTTGATCACAGGATATTGAATATAGACAGTTTCCTGTGCTATACAATAGGACATTGTTGTTTATCCATTCTAAATTAATAGTTTACCCATTCTAAATATCCATTATAAATGTAATCTAGATGTAATAGTTTACAGCTACCAACCCCCAAACTCCTAGTCCATCCCTCTCCCTCCCTGGCTCCCCTTTGGCAACCACAAGTCTCTTCTCTATATGTCTAGGAGTCTGCTTTCATTTTGTAGATTCCTATTAAAATAGCCTCCAAGAAGTTCCCAAACTTTATCATCATTAGAATGCACATTCATAGCACTTCTTTTCCATACATGTGCACCACTTGTCTTAAAATTGACTTAATAGGGCTTCCCTGGTGGCTGAGTGGTAAAGAATCCACCTGCCAATGCTGGAGACACTGTTTGAAGATCCCACATGCTGCGGAGCAACTGAGCCCATGTGCCACAACTATTCCTCCTGTGCTCTGGAGCCTGGGAGCCACAACTACTGAAGCCCAAGCACCCTAGAGCCTGTGCTCCATGACAAGAGCAGCCACCACAATGAGAAGCCCGCGCACTTCAGCCAGAGAGTAGCGCCTGCTTGTCGCAACTGGAGAAGAGCCTGTGCAGCGATGAAGATCCAGTACAGCCAAAAATAAATAAGTTTTGTCAATTATTTTTTATAAAAGATACTGGCCAGCTGAGACCCTCTCCTTAACACAATCAGAAGATCCATAAAACTGAATGGGAAGTCATTTTCTCAGCCTGTCATTCAGTTACTTTGAGCTGTGTCCCAGTTTGAAGCGCTGTCCCAGTGGTCTACCCCTGAAGTGTTTGTTCCACCCAGACATGCTGCACCTCACTGCCAGGTTTGTCTCCCTCGGGCATTGACTTAAAAATGGGCTTCCCTTGCACAAAACTTTCCAGTGGCTCCGCACATTCCTTTAGATAAGATTAAAATCCCTGTAACAAGGAGCTCAATGCCTTCTCATAGCCAGTACCCAAACAGAGCAAACACTTTAGAAATGCTCTGTTTGGGCACAATGGAAAGTTGATCGGATTATGGGCCAAATAACCTGAATTCTAAACTCAGTTCTCCCATGAATTGGCTATAGATGACCTTGGCAAGGACTTTTCACCTCTGTTTGACCTCCTTTTCCCAGGCATATCAGTGCTTGCCCTTCCTACTTTCTAAGTTGTCCTGGGAATCAAGTAAGCTATCAGATATATAAGTGCTTGCAAACTAATGAACCAAGCAAATAGCAATTTCCACTTCCAAGCTATATTCCCTTTCTCTCCTTCACAATAAAATCTCCTAAGAGCAGTTTTTTTTGTTTTTTTTTTTTTTTTGGCTCCAGTGTACTTCCTTGCCTCCTGTCATGCCTCAATAACTAGGACCTCATTCTGGCCTCTTGTTTTTGGGCAGCTGCTTTCTCTAAAGGCCACTAGTGACTTTCATATGGCCCAAATCTTATGGCCAAAATGTTTCCTTTGAATGTTCTTTCTAAACAACTGCTGCTTCTTGAGCTGATTTCCTTAGATTCTGCGTTGTGGTCCTTCTATCTCAGATGCCACCTTCTCAGTCTCCCTGGCAACTTCTCCACTACAGGGTTCTGTCCTGGGCCATTTGTTCCTTGCTAGACTGTCTCCCTATCAGCAGCCTCATCTACTTGGGAAATTTCCCCTAACTTGACTACACTGATGACTCGCAAATATTCATCCTATAGACTCAACCTGTTTGAAAGTGAAAATGAAAGCCATGGACTGTCGCCTGCCGGGTCCTCTCTCCATGGAATTCTCCATGGAAGAATACTGGAATGGGCAGCCCTTCCCTGCTCCGGAGGATCTCCCCAGCCCAGGGGTCCACCTGGTGCCTCCTGCACTGCAGGTAGATTGTTTACCAGCTGAGCCCCAATTCCAAGATTTTAGCTGTTTAGACACCTTCATTTGGATGTCACCAGGACACTTCAAATTCAACATTTCTAACACAAAACATACTCAATTTCTCTCCTACAGTGAATTTCTTCTTGATTAATGAAACTTTTGTCTCAGGTGCATCATTTAGGGCATCATTTTTATCCAAGTTATCTTTTTGCCTTTCACGCTGAGACAAGCTGTGACCTGGGGACCCTTTGCAGCAGTGCTGCAATGCTTGCACCTGGACACACCTTTCCTCGAGCAACAAAATGCAAAGAAATTATATGGGACTAAAAATAACTGCGTGCTTACACAGTTGGGGCAAATTCTGGACAAAAGATAGAAAAAGACCAAAAAGCCCAACTGCCACTATTGAAGAGCCTGGAGCAAAAGCAGTCTACTGTGCATGCTCCTTGTACACAATACCACCTAATGGGTGGGCAGACCACCTAAGCCACCCCTAGACACACTACTACCCTTATCCCATATAAGGAATAATCTCACCTCAGGGGGCGAGCTAGCAAGGGTTGTTTGCTCTCTCACTCCCCTCTGCTGCAGCAGGGGCCCCATTAAAAACTTGCCTGAATTTCTTGTCTGGCCTCTGATCACTTTCTATTGATTAAGGAGGCCAAGAATCCTCCTTGGTAACAATATAATAACTCTCATAAATACTTCCTTCAATGTAAGTTTTCCGATATGGCCCATTTATACCAAAACTGTCTTAATTTGAGTTGTCATCCTCTCTCCTGAATGGTTTCAACTACCTCCTAACTGATATTCTGGACTCCTTCCCAACCTATTGTCTACATTGATTCAAAGTCACTTAATTAAAGGACAAATATGATTGCATCTCTCATCTTATGAAGGCTTTGAGGGCTCCTATTGCCCATGGAACGAAGTCCAAATTCCAACTATTGTGGCATTCAAGAGCTTTCACAGTTTGTCCCCTAAGTTTTCAAGTTCCCTTTTTTCTTCCCACGTCATGCGTATTGTTTCTTTGCATCTATAGTTCACTCTACTTGGAACATTTTTCTGGTCTTCTTTGTCAGTGAAAATTAAGGGATTGGGGAGACTGCACAAGAAAGACAGCATTTCCTTCTGTGTTCCTTCTGTGTTCAAAGCCTTCCCATTTCTGATATTTCTTTTCTTTCCAGATAAAGAAAAAGGGGAAAACATTGAAAATAATGTTTACATCAACCATTTAGAAATTTAATAAAATATGAAGAGAAAAAAAAAACACATTTAAAACAAAATACAAATTAAAAAAAAATTTTTTCATGCCTAGGCCAAGATCCCCGCCATGCAGGACACCCTGTCTTGGAAGAAGGGGCCTGAGGGATTTAACTCATAGAACGTATTCCTTGTGGCTTCCTGGATGCCACAGGATCTTGTGTACATCTAGGACTACACCTTGATAGTCTCCCACCTCTTGGAGTCCTTGCAGAGGAAAAGCAGAAATGGAATTCTGAACCATAGCCTGGTCCTATGCCTCATTTATCCAAGTGCTTTGGTCAGGATAAACGGCTCCTCTTTCTTGAAGAGCATCTGGTGATTAAGATGCGTGAGCCATCAGAGGCACCGAGCAGGAGGGGCAAGCATTGTGTCCTTAGAGCAAGTCTTCATTTCTTTCACTGGTTTATGCACATGATGGATTCCTAGTTCTTTCCATCTGGAGCCATGGGTAGGAGTTTAGCACCATCATTTCTTGCCCTTCCATTTTCTGCTCTACCGACAGGAGGTGGGATGTAAGCCAGCTTACATAAGACAAGAAATCCACATGCTTGCCAACTCTTTTCTATTTCCTTTCTTATTGAAACTGCCTAAAGTGAAGGTAATGAATGCTCAGCTGAAGTAAACTTTTTTCCTCCACAAGGAACATATTGACAGTTAATCATGTGATGAGAATATAATATTAAAATGTTGGCAGCTGTTTAAAACCCTTGAAATGACAATCCCCTCAGGAGGGAGTAATTTAAAAAAAAAAACCATGAAGCTTTGATTATACCATCAATAATAATAATTTTAAAGAGATGTAAAATAACACTGATAAACTAGTAATACAGCAATAAACTATGCCCTTCTTTGTGTTTCAATGCTCCATCTTTTACATCAATGTAGTTTTAACTTTCCAGTAATTCAAAATAACCTCCTAAGGTGTCTGTAATCTCTGGGAGGATTTGATTCTTCTTCCACCTTTAGATCCCACTTAAATCATCAGCATTGGCCACTTCATCACCACTTCATGCCAGAGCATCATGGTCATGTTTCGAAAGTAGGTTTGAAGTTTCCAGGCCCTGTGGCAGCACATTGCTCTGGTTACTTTAAAGCTGAAGCCACATTTCCAACTAAGGGACAAACAGTAAATGTGGCACAGCTTTGCCCATTAAAACCAGGCACAGTCATAGAACACAACACCACAAATTATCTCAGCAAAAAGAAAGGGCCACCTAAGTCACTCAGTAAGAGTGAAGACGCAGAACCAAAGGCTCAGTTATGCCCACCCCTTTGGGTTTAGTTCAGATAAAGGTAGGCCAACCTGATCTGACTGGTGACAGATGTAAGGAGTGTTGGCAGAACTGGCAACGTTGTGCTAGTAATCCAGGACGGAGAACATAGAGATGTCAAGAACGTGATTTCATCAAGAACTGGTTAGGGAGGGTCCTTGCAGACAGCAAGCAATGAAAACACAAACTTTTAATTAGATGAGACAAAATGATGTGATGGAGGGAGACTGCACAAGTTCTCCATGTGTTTTGTCTTGGGCAAATTAACCTCTCTGAGCTGAAGTTTCCTTGGGTCCAAAAAAAGAGGATAGTATAATATAGGCACATGGGACCTTTGGGAGGATTTAAATAAGCAAATACACTGGCAGCTGCTCAGTGAATATTAACTCTTTCTTTAGCGTCCCTTTCCTTTTGACACAGAACTTGCTTAGTTGCACTTGGCTCTCACCATCTGAGAAAGATGTCAATGCCTGTGGAGACATCTTACCTCTTAACCAGACTCTAAACTCCTGGTGACCTTGTCTTCTCCATCCTCATATACATCAGGCCTAACGCAGTGCCCCTCACAGAAAGGCAGAAACTAACAGCTGAGAGTGCTGTGTGCGTTTATCAACAGATGCTACACTTAACCAACAGCTTAAGGCAGCAATTAGCTTATCTGAAATAAACATTCAGCCATCTGATAGGGGCTTGTATGTGTGTATTCAGAAATATAAATTATATATATTGATAAATATACAATATTTAGAATGTATATATGAATAGGAACAAATAATATATAAAGAAATCTCTATTTAGAAAAAAAAAATATATATATATATATACACACACACACACACACACTTAGATCTTGGTAATAAAGCACCAGAGGTAACTTTAGAAAGAAAAGGAAGCCTTGCTTGGATGAATTGTGAGGCTGTACTATCCACAGGCTTTCCTGGAGGCTCAGATGGTGAAGAATCTGCCTGCAGTGTTGGGGACTCATGTTTGATCCCTGGATCAGGAATATCCCCTGGAGAAGGAACTGGCTGCCCACTCCAGTATTCTTACTTGGAGAATCCCATTGACAGAGGAGCCTGGTGGGCTATAGTCCATAGGGTCACAAACAGTCAGACATGACTGAAGTGACTGAACACAATATCTGCAGGAGGAATCTAGAGGGTTCCTGGGCATCTCATATTCATTTTCCCCAGGGATCAAATCCAGGTCTCTTGCATTGTAGACAGACAATTTACCATCTGAGCCACCAGGGAAGTCCATTCATTTTCCAAGGAGACTGCAATTCTCTGTACTCTGCTATAGGCCCCTAGTTCACACCCCTGCCCTTCTCATTCTCAGTAAGTGATGGTCCTTTATCAGAAAAACACTGGAATTACCCAGCAAGAATTCTGATCACATCACTCTCCTGCTTAATACCTACGGTCTAATGTCCTCCCACTAGTCTGTCTCTGGCTGGCGTCCAGGCCCGGTGGCCCTGAACCTTTCCCTGACTTCTGCATGCCTATTTTCCCCCCAAAATGCCCCCAATCCCAGGGCTGCTTCACCATGCTCTCTCTGCCCGGAGCCCTCAGGCTTTTTCACCAGCTACCTCTTCCTCAGCCTTCACAGAGCCAATCATCACATTCACAGTCAGGCTATTTTACATAAAACCTACACCTCAGCACACAGCTATTCTTCAGGATCTTAGCTTGAATTGTTCTTTCTCTTCTGAATTTTCAACTTCTACATTCTTTTTCTTCTTTCTCTCAGCCTAAAAACATACCTGTCTCCATTAAAAAAAAAAAAAAAGTCTTTCAAATGTAGATCTTTTTCCTAAAAAGCTGCTAAGAAAAAATCCTGAGCACTGCTATATCACTCCCTCACTGCTCCTCTCTCAGTACCCCACAAGCTGGCTTCTGAGAAACTATTCTTGCAAAAGTGACCTACAACCCCTGTGATGGTGAATTTTATGTTGCAACTTGACTGGGCCACTTGGTGCCTAGATAACTCATGAAATGTTATTTCTGGACATGTCTGTGATGGAAGAGATTGGCATTTGGATTGCTGGGTTGAGTAAAGCAGATGGCCTGCCCGAGGTGGATGGGCAGCACACAATGTGTTGAAGACTTGAACAAAAAGGTGGGAAAAGATTGGATTTTCCCTCTCTGCCTGACCACTTGTGCTAGGCCATCCATCTCCTCTGTCCTCAGCACACCTGGTTCTCAGGCCTTCAGACCCCAACGGAAATCTATGCCATCAGCCCCTGAGGCTCTCAGGCCTTCAAACTGTACCAGCCTGCAGACAATAGACCAGGGAACTTCCCAGTCTCCATAATCACATGAGCCAATATCTTATAATAAATCTAAATTTGGATAACATATGGATATGTAGATATATAGCTATATCTCTTTTTAACTACATAGCTGTGTACATTATTATACACTTTATGTACACTATACACTTTATGTACACTATACACTTTATACACATATGCATATCATTATATACATAGCTATGTATGTATATGTATAAATATAACTTCTATTGATTCTGTTTCTCTGAAAAGCCCTGACTAATATAACCTTCTAACTGCCAAATTCAGCCCTCACCTCACTTAGAATGTCTGTGGCAGCTGAGATTATTGGCATCTTCTCCTATTTTTTTAATGGCTCCACGGCCTTCCAATCTCCTATTATCTCTTTGGGCATCCCAGATGGCACTACTTGTAAAGAACTCAGATGCCAATGCACGAGATATAAGAGATGTGGGTTCGATCCCTGGGTTGGGAAGATCCCCTAGAGGAGGGCATGGCAACCCACTCGAGTATTCTTGCCTGGAGAATCCCATGGACAGGAGCCTGGCAGGCTACAGTCCATAAGATTTCGAAGAGTCAGAAATGATTGAAATGACTTGGCATGCAGGCACTTTCTCTTTAGTCCTTTTCATTCTCATGCATTTGTTTTCGTTCAGTTTGCTCTTTAATGCTGGTGTACCTGCTGGACTTTTATCTTGATCTCTTTTTTCCCCTCTCCATATACTTTATCTGTGTGATTTCATTCAATATCCATGATGGCTTTACTTTCTAGATGCTGATGATTCCCAAGCACATGTCCAGGGCAACCTCCTTCTGGCCTACAGATTCACATCGTCAGCAGCTCCTTGAACATGTTTGCTAGGTATCTATTGTGTTTTCTTCCTCCCCCTGGAGCACATATGCTCTCCTGGCCTCAGGAGATATTGATTGTGCCCACTACCTTCTTGCCATGAGAGCCTGGCACCAGTAATCACTGTCCCCTAAATCAGTCTTAACAAAACTTCTGATTCTTGCATGCCTCCTGCCATCCTTTTGTACTGCCCCACTCCCCCTAATCACAGCTTTCTTGCCTCCTCTATCAGCCTATCCGTGGCTGCCATGAGTGACTGGGAGTCTCATGGCTGGCCTTTGGCACACTTAGGGCCTTTCTTGTCCTACTCATTGCTCTGCTCCCTTCCTTGTCTCATTGCCCAGCTTGAAAATGATTACCTCATCCTCACTTATGAAGAGTTAAGCAGCTGGCCTTTCTGTTATCTAACTCCTTCTCTGCTCCAGCTAGAAAGTCCCAACTTACAGGCATTGTTGATTGCCACTTGAGGCAAATTTTTTAAAAGCGAGGAGGTAGGAGGAGAGAGTGAAAATTATGCCAGAAATAAAATATTTAAAAAAAATTTTTTTTCTTCCTGCAATGGTACTGGGGATGGGGAACGTCAGTGTAGTGAGTGAACTCTAGCAGAGCTGTCATTAAAAACCACTCTTCTGCTGGAGCTGGTGTCTAGCTAGCTCCATTCAGCACTACCATGTAGCACCAGGACTTGGCACAGGGGCCTGACCCATGCTCTTGGTGGTCCTGTGCCAATTTCATCAACCTGGGCAGGAGGGTCCTCTTTATTCTTGGTAACATCCCTGAAGTCAACTACTAGACCCTGGGAGCCATCTCCAGTAAGCTCCCTGCTTCTTTCTTTTTAGCAACATCCTACCCTCCATCCTCTGTTTAGCAGGAGCATTGCTGACCTTCCCAGGAGCATTGCTTGCCTTCTCAGGAGCATTGCTCTCCTCTACCTGCTCACCTCTTCTCCTACGTCTTCAAGCAGAATCTTTAAACCCAGAGTCAACTCCTCCCTTACTCCTCTAGCTCTTCCAGAGAGACTGTGGGGAGAGGAGGTGGGTTTTGGTACAAGAAAGCAAGATATATTATCATTCAGCCTTTTTAGTACAGCAAAGAAAGAATGGCATTGAAATATGTAAAATATCATGTATGAAACGAGATGCCAGTCCAGGTTCGATGCACGATACTGGATGCTTGGGGCTAGTGCACTGGGACGACCCAGAGGGATGGTATGGGGAGGGAGGAGGGAGGAGGGTTCAGGATGGGGAACACATGTATACCTGTGGCAGATTCATTTTGATACTTGGCAAAACTAATACAATTATGTAAAGTTTAAAAATAAAATAAAATTTAAAAAAAAAGGAAATAGTTTAATTTCTATATTAGAGTTTTAAAGATTCTGACTTTGCCACTCTTGAAAATATCTTTCAGAAATGCATGCTATCTAGATATGCAATTTAAAAAAGAATATATTTGTAAGAAACTAAAAATAGAGCTACCATATGACACTGCAATGTCACTTCTTGGCATAAATCCAGAGAAAAACATGATACAAAAGGATACATGCACCCTAATATTCACTGTAGCACTGTTTACAGTAGCCAAGACATGGAAGCAATCTAAATGTCCATGACAGAGGAGTGGATAAAGAAGATGTGGTACATATATACAATGGAATATTACTCAGCCATTAAAAAGAATGAAATAATGCCATGTACAACATGGATGGACCTAGAGATTGTCGTGTTGAGTGAAGTAAGTCAGACAGAGAAGGAGAAATATCTTATGACATCCCTTATATGTGGAATCTAAAAAGAAATGATGTAAATGAACTTGCAAAACAGAAAGAGACTCACAGACTTAGAGAATGAACTTATAGTTCCCAGGGGGAAGGATGGAAGGAAGGGATAGTTAGGGAGTTGGGAATGGACATGTACACTGTTATATTTAAAATGAATAACCCACAAGGACCTACTCTATAGCACATATAGCTTTGCTCAATGTTATGTGGCAGCTTGGATGGCAAGCGAGTTTGGGGGAGAATGCATGCGTGTGTATGTATGGCTGAGTCCCTTCACTGTTCACCTGAAACTATCACAGCATTGTTAATCAGCTATCCCCCAATAAAAAATAAAGTTTTAAAAAAATGAAAGGAAAAAAATTTTAAACAAATAAAAGGAATATATTTAAAAAAGAAGAACAAAGTTGGAGAATTAACATTTCCAGATTTCAAAACTTACTACAAAAGCTACGGTAATCAAAACAGAATGGTACTAGCATGAAGATGACGCAGAGACCAATAGAACAGAGAGCCAAAAGTAAGCCCTTGTATATACGATCAACTGATTTTTGACAAGGATGCCAAGACCACTCAATGAAAAGAGGATAGTCTTTTCAACAAATGGTGGGGGTTGTGGGGACTGTTATCCACAGGCAAAGGGATGAATTTGAATCCTTCCCTTGCAACACATACAAAAATTAACCAAAGATGAGTTAAAGTTAATCAAACCTAAGGGATAAAACTATAAAACCCTTAGAAGAAAATATAGTTACAAATCTTCATGACATCAGATATGACAATGATTTCTTCGATAAGACAAGAAAAGAAAACTTCAAAACTTTTGTGCATCAAAGTGCACTGTCAAAACAAAAAAAAAAGTGCGTCGTCAACAGAGTGAAAAGGCAGGCACAAAATGAGATAATATGTTTGTAAAATCTTATATCTGATGAAGGCTAAATATCCAGAATATATATTTTTTAAAAACCTACAGTTCAACAACAAAATGATTCAGCTCAAAAATGGACAAAAGACTTGAATAGACATTTCTCCAAAGATGAAATACAAATGACCGATAAGCACATGAAAAAAACGCTCAACATCATTAGCCATTATGGAAATACAAATCAAAACCACAGTAAGGTACCACTTATACCCATTAGGATGGCTATTATTTAAAAGAATAAAACAAGTGTTGGCAAGGATATGTCAAGATTGGAACTCTTGTGCATTGCTGTTGGGAATGTTTTCCATTATGGAAAACCGTATAGCAGTTCCCCAAAAAGTTAAACAGGATTACCGCATGAGTCAGCAATTCCACTTCAGGGTGTAGATCCAAAAGAATTGAAAGCAGGAATTTCTAGCATATATTTGCACAACCATGTTCATAGCAGTATAATTTACATAGCCAACAGATGGAAACAACTCAGATGTTATCACTGGATGAATGAACAACATGTGGTACAATGCAACAATATTCTGTTTTGAAAAGGGAAAAAATTCTGATACATGCTATAACATGGATGAACCTTGAAAACATTATGCTGACAAGTCAGTCACAAAATAAATACTGTACAAATATTTATATGAGGTACCTAGAGTAGGCAAAGGGCGATAACTTTGGGGGGAGACCTGACTACATTCTCTCCTGAAGTATGGCTGTGATAATACTGATAGAATTATACTTGTGGTCAATTAAATTTTAAAGAAAATAAGCCACTGGGTCTAAGAAGCTGAAGTTTCCATTTGAAAATGCTTCACAGGGTCAAAGCAGAGAGCAGCCTCCACTAGGTGTTTCTGTTCACCTCTAGCCCTCCAGTGCAGAGTGATTTCAGAGCTGGCCCCAGAAGTCCACAGTGAGTTATTCAGTTCAGTTCAGTTCAGTCGCTCAGTCATGTCCGAATCTTTTCGACCCCATGAATCGAAGCACGCCAGGCCTCCCTGTCCATCACCAACTCCCGGAGTTCACTCAAACTCAGATCCATTGAGTCGGTGCTGCCATCCAGCCATCTCATCCTCTGCAGTCCCCTTCTCCTCCTGCCCCTAATCCCTCCCAGAATCAGGGTCTTTTCCAATGATTCAACTTTTCGCATGAGGTGGCCAAAATACTGGAGTTTCAGCTTTAGCATCATTCCTTCCAAAGAAATCCCAGGGCTGATCTCCTTCAGAATGGACTGGTTGGATCTTCTTGCAGTCCATAGGACTCTCAGGAGTCTTCTCCAACACCACAGTTCAAAAGCATCAATTCTTCAGTGCTCAGCTTTCTTTATAGTCCAACTCTCACATCCATACATGACCACTGGAAAAACCATAGTCTTGACTAGACAAACCTTTGTTGGCAAAGTAATGTCTCTGCTTTTTAATATGCTGTCTAGGTTGGTCATAACTTTCCTTCCAAGGAGCAAGTGTCTTTTTAATTTCATGGCTGCAATCACCATCCGCAGCCAAGTTCCATTGTTTTGCTCTTGAGGGGGCAGATAATATGTGTCAAATGGTGGAGGAGGTCAGGGGAAGAAACACTTGCTTTGACTGAGGGAAATCTTCATGGAAAAGGAATCACTTAAATAATAGTGCTTGAAAGCAATGGTAATAGGCACTCCTCCTCTGGGCCCCTGGTTTTAGAGGGGTCCCAATCTGGTTTTCCTTTGGCAAGGCCACTCTCCAGGAGTAAGGAATCCACAAGACCCCAGAATTCCAGAAGGTCCCTGGAGAAGGGGGCAACAGAAGATGAGATGGTTGGATGTCATCACTGACTCAATGGACATTAAAGTGAAAGTCGCTCAGTCCTGTCTGACTCTGCAACCCCATGGACTATATACAGTCCATGGAATTCTCCAGGCCAGAATACTAGAGTGAATAGCCTATCCCTTCTCCAGCGGATCTTCCCGACCCAGGAATTAAACTGGGGTCTCCTGCATTATAGGCAGATTCTTTACCAGCTGAGCTGCCAGGGAAGCTCTAATGGACATGAGTTTGAGCCAACTCGAGGAAATAGTGAAGGACAGGGAAGCCTGGCACGTTGAGTTCCATGGGGTCACAAGAATCAGACATGACTGATCAACTGAACAACTGCCCAAATGGCTCCAAGCTCAAATGCTGGATGTCTTCCTGGTACAGCAGACTATGTGAGCTAGATACTTGGACATGAGAGCTGGGATATCTGCAGGGATACACGTGAAGCAGGATGGAGCTGAGGGTGAAAAGAAAGTGGGGAAAGAAGTCCGAGGTCAGGTCTTTCCATGTCACCACATACTGGTAGCAAAGGCAAGGAATCTGAGAACTCAAAGTCTGAACCTGGACTTTTGGGTCCGTATAAGTCATAAGGCTTTGGCATAGTCAATAAAGCAGAAATAGATGTTTTTCTGGAACTCTCTTGCTTTTTCCATGATCCAGTGAATGTTGGCAATTTGATCTCTGGTTCCTCTGTCTTTTCTAAAACCAGGTTGAACATCTAGAAGTTCACGGTTCACATATTGCTGAAGCCTGGCTTGGAGAATTTTGAGCATTACTTTACTAGTGTGTGAGATGAGTGCAATTGTGCAGTAGTTAGAGCATTCTTTGGCATTGCCTTTCTTTGGGATTGGAATGAAAACTGACCTTTCCAGCCTGTGGCCACTGTTGAGTTTTCCAAATTTTCTGGCATATTGAGTGCAGTACTTTCACAGCATCATCTTTCAGGATTTGAAATAGCTCAACTGGAATTCCATCACCTCCACTAGCTTTGTTCATAGTGATGCTTTCAAGGCCCACTTGACTTCATATTCCAGGATATCTGGCTCTAGGTCAGTGATCACACCATCGTGATTATCTGGGTCATGAAGATCTTTTTTGTACAGTTCTTCTGTGTATTCTTGCCATCTCTTCTTAATATCTTCTGCTTCTGTTAGGCCCACACCATTTCTGTCCTTTATCGAGCCCATCTTTGCATGAAATATTCCCTTGGTATCTCTGATTTTCTTGAAGAGATCTCTAGTCTTTCCCATTCTGTTGTTTTCCTCTATTTCTTTGCATTGATCGCTGAGGAAGGCTTTCTTATCTCTTCCTGCTGTTCTTTGGAACTCTGAATTCAGATGCTTATAACTTTCCTTTTCTCCTTTGCTTTTCGCTTCTCTTCTTTTCACAGCTATTTGTAAGGCCTCCTCAGACAGCCATTTTGCTTTTTTGCATTTCTTTTCCATGGGGATGGTCTTGATCCCTGTCACGAACCTCTGTCCATAGTTCATCAGGCACTCTATCTATCAGATCTAGGCCCTTAAATATATTTCTCACTTCCACTGTATAATCACAAGGGATTTGGTTTAGGTCATACCTGAATGGTCTAGTGATTTTCCCTACTTTCTTCAATTTAAGTTTGAATTTGGCAATAAGAAATTCATGATCTGAGCCACAGTCAGCTCCTGGTCTTGTTTTTGTTGACTGTATAGAGCTTCTCCATCTTTGGCTGCAAAGAATATAATCAATCTGATTTCGATGTTGACCATCTGGTGATGTCCATGTGTAGAGTCTTCTCTTATGTTGTTGGAAGAGGGTGTTTGCTATGACCAGTGCATTTTCTTGGCAAAACTCTTATTAGTCTTTGCCCTGCTTCATTCCATATTCCAAGGCCAAATTTGCCTGTTACTCCAGGTGTTTCTTGACCTCCTACTTTTGCATTCCAGTCCCCTATAATGAAAAGGACATCTTTTTCGGGTGTTAGTTCTAAAAGGTCTTGTGGGTTTTCATAGAACTGTTCAACTTCAGCTTCTGCAGCGTTACTGGTTGGGGCATAGACTTGGATTACTGTGATATTGAATGGTTTGCCTTGGAAATGAACAGAGACCATTCTGTCATTTTTGAGATTGCATCCAAGTACTGCATTTAGGACTCTTTTGTTGACCATGATGGCTACTCCATTTCTTCTAAGGGATTCCTGCCTGCAGTAGTAGATATAATGGTCATCTGAGTTAAATTCACTCATTCCAGTCCATTTTAGTTCGCTGATTCCTAGAATGTCGACGTTCACTCTTGCCATCTCCTGTTTGACCACTTCCAATTTGCCTTGATTCATGGACCTGACATTCCAGGTTCCTATGCAATATTGCTCTTTACAGTATTGGACCTTGCTTCTATCACCAGTCACATCCACAACTGGGTATTGCTTTTTCCAGTGGTCATGTATGGATGTGAGAGTTGGACTGTGAAGAAAGCTGAGCGCCAAAGAATTGATGCTTTTGAACAGTAGTGTTAAAGAAGACTCTTGAGAGTCCCTTCCAGTCCATTCTGAAGATCAGCCCTGGGATTTCTTTGGAGGGAATGTTACTAAAACTGAAACTGCAGTACTTTGGCCACCTCATGCGAAGAGTTGACTCATTGGTAAAGACTCTGATGCTCGGAGGGATTGGGGGCAGGAGGAGAAGGGGACGACAAAGGATGAGATGGCTGGATGGCATCACTGACTCAATGGACGTGAGTATGGGTGAACTCCGGGGGTTGGTGATCGATAGGGAGGCCTGGAGTGCTGCAATTCATGGGGTCACAAAGAGTCAGACACAACTGAGCAACTGAACTGAACTGAAGTCATAAGGACCAAGGTAGGATGATAAAGCATATTTAACTCAATAGTTTGTTAACTTGGTATAATTCTGAAACATTTCAACATATGGTGTGTGGGTGTCCATTTGCTCTCCTCCCCCAGGTCCCAGGAACCTGAGGGGTGTGCCTGAGCTTCAAGTATGACTTGCAGGAAGGGTAGGATTAGGAAATGCAGAGAGGAGGAGAGGTTTCAGATGAGTGTGATGAGGAGAACAAACAGAGTCCTAGTTTAGCTCCCTCAGGATGTCATTTCTCCAGCTAAATATTGCTAAGTACCTTTGATTGATTTCCAATATAGTCTCGAATCACTGCTTCCAAACTTTTCAACTCTTCCAGACACTGCCAGCCTCAGTGGTCCTGCCCATGGTGCCTTCCTGTAGGGGCAGCACCCGGAACTGAGCATGGGGTGGGCAGAGCAGACCCTCACGTTCAGGTCTCTGTCCAGCTATTAACCCATCCTAAGATCAGCAGACATTTCTCTTCACCCAGACTCCATGATGTCACTGTCCACTCAACCTCCACTTCATTTCCACATCTTATAGTTAAGTCATGTTTTCCCACTCTATTTTGTTCCAGTTATATTCTTTTTTTTTTAAAACTTTACATAATTGTATTAGTTTTGCTTAATACAAGTCATAGATCTCTCATTTACCTTTTATCTTTTTTTTTTCTAAAATTTATCTGTGAATCTGCCTGCAATGCAGGAGACTGCCTGCAACATAGGAGATGTGGCTTTGATCCCTGGGTTAGGAAGATCCCTGGAGAAGGAAATAGCAACTCACTCCAGTATTCTTGCCTGGGAAATTCCATGGACAGAGGAGTCTGGTGGGCTACCTCCCATGGGGTTGCAAGAATTGGACACAACTTAGTGACTAAACCACCATCTGTAAACATTTCTCGTGGATCCTGAGTCTGTCTCCTATAAAGTAGGCGAGGGTCTGAGGAAAATATTAAGAAGCTGGTAAATTTCAAATTTCCTTGAAAAAGAAAACCAAACTGGATGCTTCTGTAATCTCAAAGCTGCATGATTTCGCTTTAGAGGGGTCATGTGGACACAGCCCGACGGAGAACGCTAGGCTTGCACAAAGCTCGTAGTTTTTATTTACAGGAAGTTTGATGGTTCAACTTCTCACCACGTGTGTATAGAGCCAATGCGGGTCTGTCTTCTATTTGATGGAAAGTAGGGCACTCTCAGTGGATGACTGTTGCATCAGCACAGCTGGGACCTGGCCCCATGGAGGGACAGTGCCTGTTGGAACTGGCCCAGCTGCACGCAGAGCCACACAGGGATTGTGGACTTAAAATATCCAACGAGAGGTTTGCTGATGCTGTGCAGCGGTTCCAGCACTATCCTGGGTGTGGTGTAGGACAGAGGAGGACGAGTCCCTCATTGTCCTCAGGAAGTTCACGGTCTACTCGAGACCTAAGACCCGCTGGCAGGACAGCTGTGCAGCAGGCTGAGTGCTTCCTGCTCCACAGGCACAGACATCTTAGTCCTTGCAATGACCCTTGAGTGAGGAACCTATGGTCAGCAGCAGAACGTACTTCCAGTCAGCAAACGTCTACATTCTCATCCCTGAAAACTGAATATTTCCTCACAAGGCAAAAAGGCCTTTGCAGAGTGATTAAGTTAAGGGTCTTGAGACAATTATCCTGGATGATCCGGGTGGGCCCAGTGTGGTTGTTCAGTCGCTCAGTCACGTGTGACTCTTTGCAACCCCATGGACTGCAGCACACCAGGCTCCCTTGTCCATCACCATCTCCTGGTGTTTGCTCAAACTTATGTCCATTGAGTCAGTAATGCCATCCAACCATCTTTCTCTGTTACCTCCTCCGTTGCCCCCTCTCTGTTGCCTTCAATCTTTCCCAGCATCACAGTCTTTTCTAATAAGTCAGTTCTTCACATTAGGTGGCCAAAGTATTGGAGCTTCAGTTTCAACATCAGTCCTTCCAATGAATATTCAGGGTTGATTTCCTTTAGGATTGACTGGTTTGATCTCCTTGTAGCCCAAGGGACTCTCATGAGTCTTCTCTAATATCACAGTTTGAAAGCACCAATTCTTTGGTGCTCAGCCTTCTTTATGGTCCAACTCTCACATCCATACATGACTATTAGAAAAACCATAGCTTTGACTATATGGACCTTTGTCTCTGCTTTTTAATACACTGTCTAGGTTTGTCATAGTTTTTCTTCCAAGGAGCAAGCATTTTTTAATTTCATGGCTGCAGTCACCATCTGCAATGATTTTGGAGCCGAACAAAATAAAGTCTCTCACTGTTTCCATTGTTTCCCCATCTATTTCCCATGAAATGATGGGACCAAATGCCATGATCTTAGTTTTCTGAATGTTGAGTTTTAAGCCAACTTTTTCACTCTCCTCTTTCACTTTCATCAAGAGGCTCTTTAGTTCCTCTTCACTTTCTGCCATTAGGGTGGTGTAATCTGTGTATCTGAGGTTATTGATATTTCTCCCAGCAATCTTAATTTCAGCTTGTGCTTCATCCAGCCTGGCATTTCGCACAATGTACTCTGCATATAAGTTAAATAAGGAGGGAGACATTATACAGCCTTAACATGAGCTCCCTGTTCCTTGGACTATCCAACAGAGTTCTCTGCCAGAATCTTTGTGACCCCATAGACTATAGACAACCAGGCTCCTCTGTTCATGGAATTCTCCAGACAAGAATACTGGAATGGGTTGCCATGCTGTCTCCAGGGCATCTTCCCAACCCAGGGATCGAACCTGGGTCTCATGCATTATAGGCAAACTCTTAACCCTGAGCCACAACCACTAACTTATGAAATGAGTATTATTAACCTCTCTACTTTACTTTAAAGGAAACAGGCTCAAAGTTTTGGTGGGGGTATGTCCTAGTTAACAAGACTTATACATTTGGAGCCAGGGTCCAAACCTATATAAGCCTAACTTCAAGACTTACAGTCTCTCCACACTGATGTTCTGTGTAAGTGGAAGAAATACCATCTCTGCCTCTTGGTTTTGAGGAACCTCAGAAGTCTCCCTCACGTGCCTACTCCAAGGATTCCATTACCCAGGACCTGAGATGCGTAGGGTCCTTGGGCAGCAGGACTGGGAAGGCCCCAGGAAGGAGCAGCTGGGATGAGGGAGGAGAGACTGGATCCCCTTGGGCTCACCTCCAGCCATGTGAGGGCAGTGAACGCTGGAAGCCAAGGGAGGACCTGGTTTAAAGGTATCCCAAGAGGCTCAGTAGTAAAGAATCTGCCTGCCAATGCAGGACACAAGAGACATGGGTTTGATCCCTGGGTCAGGAAGATCCCCTGGAGGAGGGCATGGCAACCCACACAGTATTCTTGTCTGGAAAATTCTATGGACAGAGGAGCCTGGCGGGCTACAGCCCATGGGGTTGCACAGTCAGACATGACTGAGCATGCGTGCACCAGTCGGGGGTGTGGAAAGCACTGAGGACCTCTCTCTGCAGCCGCACAGCTTTCTCTCAGGCTGACCCAGAACACGGAACACACGTATCTCAGCTAAAGTGTGCCAGTCGATGGGCCTGCCCACTTTGGATAAGTTTTCTCCTCAGTCTCCTCGCAGTCATCTGCCATCTGCATTGGCCCTACACTTTCAAAGCCTGATTCAAGTTTGGAGAGAAAATATATGCATGAAGTACTGGCTTTTTAAAAGGATGCCCAGTGGCAAGTGGTGTGGCTCACTTGCCAGAGGCCTTGTCAAACTGTGGGGCTCCCCTGAACTGCAGGCAGGGAACCCCAGCCCAGGACCCTGCTGTCCCTCAGGGAATTCCCCCACCCAGGGGCAGGCATCCTTCTATAGCATTTCTGGCAGAGAGCCCTGATGGACAGTCCCAGAAACAGGGAGCTACATCATAAGAGATGGACGCCACTATTGGATAGAACTGTTGCAAATTCTGGTGAGAAATATGCTGAGACTACTGTTACCTCCTACACAGAAGTGTGAGTTACTATTTAAATTTGAAAATAAGTACCTGAAGAAATAGATTGCAATGGAACCCCACTCCAGTACTCTTGCCTGGAAAATCCCATGGATGGAGGAGCCTGGTAGGCTGCAGTCCATGGGGTCGCTCAGAGTCGGACACGACTGAGCGACTTCACTTTCACTTTTCACTTTCATGCACTGGAAAAGGAAATGGCAACCCACTCCAGTGCTCTTGCCTGGAGAATCCCAGGGACGGGGGAGCCTGGTGGGCTGCCAGACGTCTATGGGGTCGCACAGAGTCGGACACAACTGAAGCGACTTAGCAGCAGCAGCAGCAGCATATACCATTTTATCTAACTGCTTGAAAATACTATCTTTTCATTTTTGAAATTGCTAGAAACTTTCTCTAAGTGACATTCAAAATATTTATACTGCAAAGGATAATCTGAACCTTTTCTATTTTCAGAAGCCATTTGTATCTGAAAGGAAGGACATCAATGATGTTGGGGCCCTGACTTATTTTAATGGCAAGGTAATTATCTGTACAAATGTACTGAGTCTTCTAATACCATTAGGATCACTGACCGACAAGACAACCTCCATTAGTGTCAAGCAACCGCATTGAAATAGCATATTTTTAGCTTTAGCCTGTACAAATTTTGTTCTATTTGAGCCAGAAAGAATTCTAATATATAAACTAGCACTTGAAAAACAAATACACCATAGGATCAATATAATTATGGATTTCTCCCCAAATTACCACGCCATTAGGTGATTTCAGAAACCAAAATGAAGTTAAATAAAGCAATAACTTATAAAGCAGCAGAGATTCCTCAAAGTAAAAGCTAATAGTTACTGAATGCCTACTATGTGCCAGGCACAGTGCTCACAGTTGTTTTCACCTTTGCAAATCTGCCAAAGGCTGATTTCACCCTATATTACAGATTGAAAAAAAAAAAAAAAAATGAAAGACTTGAGTTTAAACACCTTGCCCAAGATGACAGTTAGTGCTCCCACTGTAATTTGATCCCAGATCCCTCAGAGCCAAGACCCCACATCCTCACTGCTGCTGAAGCCATGCCTCTCATACGGGGAGGGGATTGGACACACGCTGAAGATAGAATCAACTGATATATTCAATATCCTAAGAAAAACTATAATGGAAAACAATATAAAAAAGAAAAAAATACATACATAACTGAATCACTTTGCTCTACAGCAGAAATTAACACAGCTTTGTAAATCAACTGTTAGTCACTCAGAAGTGTCCGACTCTTTGCGACCCCATGGACTGTAGCCCACCATGCTCCTCTGTCCATGGGATCTCCCAGGCAAGAATCCTGGAGTGGATAGCCATTCCCTTCTCCAGGGGATCTTCCTGACCCAAGGATTGAACTATCTTCAATAAAAAAAAAAAGATCAGAACATGAATCACCTGCGGCAGGAAATGCAAAACAGAGGCTTCAGCAAAGCAGTTTATTTCTCTGGAACGCAGAGGCAAGTAGTCTGGGGGCTCACAGGGTTCTTCAGAGTGTCAAGGACGGCACTTTTCTGTGAGGACTCATGGTCCCAGATGGGAAGCTGGAAGCTCGTCATTACCCGTTCATTTAACCTGGTGGAGGAAGGAATACGGACCTCCCAAGTCTTTGAGGACATGTTCCCAAAGTTGCTCAGATCACTGGCCAGAACTTACTGACACCTGGCAGCACGAGAGGCTGGGAAGGTAACCTTTAGATCCTAGGTGGCCTGCACCCAATTAAAAATCGGAATTGTAAGAGGGAGGGAATTGAGAAAGACAAGTAACAGCCTCTGCCAGTGAGCCCATGGAATACGCCAGCAATAAAATGTAGACCTGAAATCCTTCATCTCCCCTTCCGTGCATTTTCTGTTAACAAGAAATGGACCACTAATTTGTATTTCTCTGGATATTTGAAGTATTTAATGAAAACATGGTACTAGAGTAATAAATCCTCATTGCCACTGCTCAGAATTCAATCAGTGCTAACATCTTCCTTCAGATCTTAGTAAGAAGTCTTGGCTCAGATGGGGAGCCTTTCCCTCCCTTTCCGAGGCAACTGCTTTTCTGAATGATGTGTTTTCCACTGATGGTTCTGTATTTTCTCCTTATAAATAACAATAGTACTTTAAAAAAACTACATATAAGTGGCATACATATCACCTTCTGATATCTTGTTTTCATTCAATATTTTTTTAAGGGCCAGCCACTGATGCTACATATCAAGTCCACTCATTTTAACTGTTCATTTGCCGTCTAATTATCCATTATGCAATTGATTTCTTTTCTTGTTCATGGAAATGTAGGGTCCATCTCCAAATTTTCCCAGACACAAGCAATTCAGCTGTAACCAGCCACTAAGTCTTCTTGTCCACCTGCACATGGGTTCCTTAGAGTGCTGCTTCTCAAGCTGCAAGGAGTCAACCGAGAAGTCTTGTTAACCTCAAACTCACTCAGCAGTTCTGGGGTGGGTCCTGGGTGACAGTCCCCGTGCTGTAACTCTGCAGACACTGTGAGCCTCTGAGACTACCCTGGAGTTGTCAAGTCAGGGGGTTCATCTTCCACTGTCATAGACACCATCACTTTGAAGTGACTGTTCTCATTTCTCCATTCTTGGCAACACTGGATCCTGTGAGATTTTTTTGCCTTTTGCCCATCTGAACACCTGAAACGACTAAGTCGTATTTCCCTGATTATCATTGATAATGATCCCCTTTTCACAGTTTGACTACTCAAGCTTTTTCTGGTCATATATTTTACCCATCTTTCTAATGCAGCAGTTCTAAGTGTGATCTGAGGACCTTGGGAGATCTAGGGACGCTCATAAGGTCCTTCTTCATCCAATTTCCTATCCACAGGAGGCTCAATTTTCTTCATATACTTTCACCAAAACAGAGAGCAACAGACTGACTGCAGAAGCAGAATGAGAACCCAGCTGTTTTCTATTAAGCCAGACATTAAAGAAATCTTCAGAAATGTAAAACAAATGCCTCTCTTCTCATTAAACTTTCATTTTGGAAAAGTTGCTTTCCATAAGTGTTATTTAACATGTATTATTTTAAATAAGTTAATACTTTCAAAATTCCTCTATTTTAATTTCTAATAGAGTAACTATCAATAGATATAATCTACCAACAAAAAACCAGTTTGAGCTTCTCAACTGTTAAAAGGGGTCTTGAACTTTCAGAACTACTTCATATTAATGCATAGCTGTTAACTGCTCACTGACTTATAGGAGGTTCTTTTGTCTTTAATGTATTTGGGATACTAATCTTTTGTCAGTTACATGTATCATAAACATTTTCTCCCAGATTGAGTGAGGCTTGTCTTTTTACTTATGGTGCTTATTGTTCTGCAGATAGGCAGAACATTTTGATGAACATTTCATTTTGATGCAATCTTACTTTCCTATAGTATTGGGCTTTTGATAAGGATACTGCTCCTATTTTGAAACAGGGAAACTCACTGGACTTTATGGAGAACCCAAGCTTTGGTATCATTGAATGGATTATGGAGAGAAAAAAATGGGATTTCCCCAACACTCTCCTTCCAGAACCAACAGGCAATGTATCTTCCACACCTGAACTAACGTCAATCAAGATAATAGTTACCACTGGATTTAAATAAGATCAATGTAAAATATGAGCTCGGATATTTTTAAATATTCTGCTCTGCCTCAGACAAAACTGAATGTCTGTGAGTCACCAAAAATAATATTTTACCCTTGACATATGTTTCTATTTTCCTCTTCAGAAGTAGATTGGAAATTCCCTTAAAACTTAAAGCACATTTAATTCAGCACATATACTGCTATCTGCAAATATTTTAACTGGAAAAGGTTTAATTTATCCAAATTCAACAACACTGTGTGTAAAGTTTTTTCATTTAAAAAAACATTTTCACATATACTATTGTATTTGATCTTAATAATAATCCTGTGTGATAAATGGAGACAATATTATTATGCTAACAACTGAGTCAGACATAAGCAACGTGAAGTTTAGAGAAGTTAAATAACTTAGCAGCACACACAGGATGAGATGTAAAACCTAATTTCCCAAGATTTCTTAAAAAGCATGATTTTTGACAATCAGAATAAAACTGACAAGTAACCCCAAACGATCTTCACATGTAGTAGGAATAAATTTAAATACACCTGCAAGGTTGGTTGGAGAAGGCAATGGCACCCCACTCCAGTACTCTTGCCTGGAAAATCCCATGGACGGAGGAGCCTGGTAGGCTGCAGTCCATGGGGTCATTAGGAGTTGGACACGACTGAGCGACTTCACTTTCAATTTCATGCACTGGAGAAGGAAATGGCAACCCACTTCAGTGGTCTTGCCTGGAGAATCCCAGGGATAGAGGAGCCTGGTGGGCTGCCGTCTATGGGGTCGCACAGAGTGGGACATGACTGAAGCGATTTAGCAGCAGCAGCAGCAGCAGCAGGGTTGGTGACTGCATGGAAAGCAAAGGAGGTCTGAAGGGTATCTGCAGGACACTATCTGCCTTCCCAGATGACATCCAATTCTTTACTGACGATAAATAACCTGTGACTAATACGCCCTCCCATTCATTAATATCCCTATTCATGATTATGACCAATTCATCTTGCTCAAATTACAGGAAGATGGTGAGTGTTCAGATGAAACTTGAGAGGAAAAGACCAAAGACAGAAAACTGGCTGGTATTTCCCCTAAAGGGACCAAGAAATGAAGGAAAACAATTAGAAAGAATTAGCAATAAGTTAGATAGAGGAGAAGGTAAAGAAAATAAACACCTATCTAAAATGAAAAAGATAAAAAAATTCAGCCAAAAATGCATATTTTTAAGTCCATCGCACAAAATGGATCCATATCATCAATATCATCCATGAACAGTTCATAAAAACTTGCCATCAGGGACCCTGTTTTAGAGTTTATGCATAACTAAAGATTGGTTCATTTGATGATTCAAGGATATATAGAGAGAATTAACCTCACTGAGATCAGCCCTGGGATTTCTTTGGAAGGAATGATGCTAAAGCTGAAACTCCAGTACTTTGGCCACCTCATGAGAAGAGCTGACTCACTGGAAAAGACTCTGATGCTGGGAGGGATTGAGGGCAAGAGGAGAAGGGGACGACAGAGGATGAGATGGCTGGATGGCATCACTGACTCGATGGACGTGAGTCTGAGTGAACTCCGGGAGTTGGTGATGGACAGGGAGGCCTGGCGTGCTGCGATTCATGGGGTCGCAGAGTCGGACACGACTGAGCGACTGATCTGATCTGATCTGATCTGAACCTCACTGAACAGCAAGTATATATTTCAAAGTGAGTGAGTTCAAAACTACTTTCAAGTTCAGCTAAAAACACCGCCTATTTAATCCATCCTAAAACCTGACTCGTCACTGATCCATGTACTCGACCACACTCATAAAGATTCTCCCTATTTCTTTTGATTTAATATTCATCCTTCCTAAAGAACAGATGGCATGAATAGCAGCCCTGGAGAACAATCTTTCATTTAAAAAGTTTCTCTCCATTGAATGATGAAAAAACAAAAAACTTCTGAAAACAGTGAAAAAAAAAATCTAAGGAAGAATATTCTCTATTAAAGAGTCAGAATTCATTGTGAACCATGGGCCACCTGAATTCATCATGCTTTATACCTGCCACTGTGCACATTTATGAGGAGGAAGCACCCTATGAATTAATTTGTTTCAACTCTATGAGTCAAATCAGGGTGCAAAACCAAAAGATATATCCTATTGATAATTACTAGTAAAATCTCAAGTTAAACAGATATACCTTGAAGAAATACTATTGTTGAAAAACAACCGTATATGTTCAATTAGTTTCCATTTATCATTATCCTCCGGGGGGGAAATGCATTAATCAACAACAGGTTATTTAGAAATGGTTTTAAAATCAGAACTGGAGTCATGGTATCAGGTGGAAAAAAATCCATGACGATTTTAAAATGATCTGAGTCATCAACAGATCATGAAGCAGAACAACACAGAAGCACTGAATCATATAAAAATACTTCATGTGAAATTCACAAAATAAAGCAGAAAGGAGAATTTGTATGTGTTAAAATAATTTAATTCTCCCTGTACATTTCTGTCCACATGAGCCAACAAAAGTCAAGAAAGCATACTTTACAATATTTACCTGTTTTCGGACATTCAAGTCAATTTCAGATGGCAAAAGTAGAATTCAGTCACTAATGACATGTTTAAAAAATATATATTAAACAAAAAAAAATGTTTT
Organism: Bos indicus; assembly: GCF_029378745.1. NCBI lineage: Eukaryota > Metazoa > Chordata > Mammalia > Artiodactyla > Bovidae > Bos > Bos indicus. The sequence continues at coordinate 39,119,592 of NC_091779.1, forward strand.
TACAGAATAAAAAATAATTTTCCACAATGCAATAAATTGCAGATCACTGAAATTTTAACTCTTTAGATGACTTCAGTTCAGTTTTTGGTTTCAAAAGCTAGAGACAACTGAAAGAAAAAAGCATTGGCAGAATTTCTATCTGTTTTTACGTTTCTCTTTCTTGTTTCGACTGTTTGTTACACTGTTCAAAGATGTTGAGGATGAAGGTGCTCTTGCATGACCAGTGGCCTTTAGATGATCAAAAAGTTTATTCCGGGATGGAAATTCACTATGGCAGGTTGTACAGCTGATAAGCACATCACTCTGAGAAGGGGGGAAAAAAAATCATAAATAAAAGCAAGTGTTATTATCTGAGAGCAATGTTTTCATGTTGAGATTAAATATCAAGCAATTGCAAAATAACAAGACAGACTCAGCAGAGGCAACTGTTCTTGGAAGCTGAGTTCCATTAAGCAATACCATCAACTCTAAGGGTCCTGAGAATTCAAGAGCACACGCCATAAGGATAAGGCCCCGGATTTCAAAGTAATGAAAACACAATAGTAACTGTTCTGGTATAATCTGATATGTTCAGTGTGCCTCTGTTTACTATAAAGAAAAAAACGTCAGTGGCACATATATTCGGAATAAATTTTCCATTCATCAAGGAAAACCGCTGATGGAGCCATCGCATGCAGCAGGTGAAGGGTTCACCAGGTACACACTTAAATCCTTAGATTAGAATCAAGAATGTAGATTACACTGTTTAAACAACAAGGTCCACTGAAAAGCTGCCAATATTCTTTGGACCTACCATTGTCTGTGGTTCAGCAGGCACTCTGACAGACTTTTTAGTATCTTTGGCTTTCTTTCCTTTGGGTTTAGAAACACTGGAAAATAAATGAAAGAATTCAGACTAATTCAATAATAACGCACCGCCCTTTCAACTGTCATCTAGAACCCAAGAAGATTCAAAAGAGTAACATGCATTTTAAAGAAAAATTCATTCATTTTAATGGCCAAGTGAATTAATTTTCACATCTCAAATGAACAACTTTAAAAAACAACTTTAGAGGTAACATTAAATACCAAATTTGATACAAAAAATAAGGAATTTACTTAAAAGTTGAAACACAAGATAAAGCAAGCCCTCTAAAATATCTTTGAACTTTTATTCAGCATACTTTTGTAAAAAAAAAAAAAAAAAGTAAGTACTTAATACTCCATTTACTGAAGCAAACCATCTTCATGGCCAACCAGCAGTGCTCACAAATAATCTATGACATTAAGAGACAACTTGTTAAACCTGATTCAGCTGATGATAAACATTTCACCAGTTCCAAAGTGAAATGAGAAAAACAGACACTGCAATGCACTTTCATATAATTAAATTTGTTACATGTAAAGCATTTTATTAAAAGATGATGTCTTTCTGTGGATGTGATGAGTTTCTCTCCCCTGTATTCTATAATCCAGAGACTGCCAGTCGGTATATTCAGTTTCCTCCTGTTCTGCTTTAACTCCAGAACATCCCTCCACTTACTCTGCTACGTGAATGTTCATTTTCCTCAGTGCTCTCATACCCCTCATTGGTGCTAGCCAAACTGAGTGCAACTGTGTTTACAGAACAGATGGGATGGCTTATAACCAATGACTTAAAATGCTGTCAAGCACTTCATAAGGATACAGTTCTTCAGTCAGAACCTAGGAGTCTGTATTAAGTTACGTGGTCTATACATTCAAAGATGCTGACAAATGGGGCTCCCCTGGTGGCTCAGTGGTAAAGAATCCACCTGCCAATGCAGGAGACATGGGTTCGATCTCTGATTCAGGAGGATTCCACATGCCACAAAGCAACTAAGCCTGTGAGCTGGAGCTACTGACTGAGGCTGTTTTCCACAGCCCAGGAGCCACAATTACTGAGTCTACGTGCCGCAACTACTCAAGCACTCTGGAGTCCAGGCTCCACAGTGAGAGAAGCCGCTGCAATGCGGAGCCCGCACACCGCAAGTAGAGAGCAGCCTCCGCTCCCTGCAGCTAGAGGAAGAAGGCCGCACGGCAATGAAGATGCAGCATAGCCAAAAATAAATACAATAAAACCTTTTTTTAGATGCAGATAAGGAGTGTAACACAATCCTATGTAGTATTCAGCCAGCTTTGAGAATATCAAGAAAAAGACACAATGACATAAAAGGCAAAAGATTCAACATTTACAAAATAATTTACAAAATAACATCAGAGAGGCCACAAATATATCCAACAATATTTAGCATTTAGGCTAATTTGGGAAAATTTAGGATACTATTCCCAAAGAACTTACCATATTATGAAAGACAGCTACAACTCCGAAGTTAGTATCTAAGACTTTATTTCTAAAATGTACTTTAGAGGAGATATAATGTATTCATATGAATATACTCCAGAAAATTGCACTAATTTTGTATGGAGACAGTTAGTAGACTTATTGTGGTATCAATTTGTAATGTATATAAATGTCAAAATCACTGTTATATACCTGCAACTAAAATAATGTTGTATGTCAATGTTAATAAAACATACATGAGAAGAAAAAAAATGCACTCCAGACACACACACACGTAGTAGGTGGCTAGTGTCTACGCACTGCCGAGAAGCAGCAGAGGGGACCTGCAGAAAAGCACTGGGCATCAGGATACTGGGCAGGGGGACGCAGGCTGGTGGGGCGTCTACCCCAGCTCCGCCACTCCTCAGCAGGGAAGAGGTCACCTGAATTCTGATTCTTTTTCTCACATCATTAAGTGAGGAAATGGAATTTTATTAGTGGTTGCCAAAGTCTGACTGTGAGCACTGAGTAACCCTTTTCCTCCCCCAGTGAAACCCACACAGAAGTCATATGGAAAATAAATAAAAATACTTCAGCTCTAGATGAAGGAGGTGCTCAGGGGCCTGGAACCCCAGCTTTCGGTCCACCCCTCATGCGCCCAAGCAGCCCCCGAGGGATCTTTACAGGACAGTAGGGCACCACGGAACTAGCAGAGCTGGGTCCTCCACGTAGTCAGCCAGCCTTTCCACTTACCAGTTTTTGTTCTGGGGCAAGTCATTTACCCCAGACTCAGTTTCCTCGTGTATAAGATGGGGACACACACTAAGCATCAGAGTGGCTACAACCCCCTCTTCCAGCTTTCCACTCTCCAGTCTTCAAGGCACCCACACCACTCATCTCCTGAGTGAGACCTCTCCCTGGCCAACCCCGGAGGTGTGGGCAGCACCATGACTCCCGGGCATCCAGACAGCGAAGGCCCCAAGCTGGCACATCCACCCTGATGCCCTGTGCTGGGGCCGAACGCAGGCTGGCTGCCTGAGTGTGGAGGTTCGGGCAGTGATGCTTGGGTGAGTGGGGCATGGCCTTGTCTGTAGCCTTGTAGCCTCACCAAGGACTACTGACCCAGCACAAAATAAGGACTTCACCAGGATGAGAAAAACAGAAACTCGGTCCATGAAACCCCTTTCTGCTTTGGGCCATGCTGCTGAAACGTCTGAGCACACCGTCTAGCAATCTCCCTCCAACATCATCCTTGGTAGACATACACGTGTAAGAACAAGTCACAGATACATCCAACTCCCAGCGTCCATCATGGGAAAGGGTGTTTTACTTGATATATGAAAAGCCATCCTGACTACCAGTATTAAGTAACTAGAAAACAACACATGACTCTGTCTTACCTTTTAGCCTCTGTTTTGGGGTCATCGCACAGTTCCACAGTCTCTGTGACCCCAACGTTTTCTTGGAGACTATCTTCTGATTCTTTGGCACTGTTTTGATTTAGGTTGGTATCTTCCGGGTCAATCTTTACTCCTTCTCCAATTCCATTTTCATTGAAATTATCATCATAGTTCTAGGTAAGAAAACATGTATGCCATTATAAAATAAATACTATAATACCACTAGTTTTTTATATTATGTTACCAAACAGCTATAATAAACAATGGTCATGTCCTATATACTCTAGTAGGAGGATTATCTTCAAGGTATAAAAAGGAGAGGCAGAAAAGAAGAATATGAATGTCCATTAGAGAAATATTAAATTAGGGGAAATTGGAAACAATCCAAATATTCAGTAAGTGAATGGTTGAACAAATGAAGGAAAACTATGGAGCTCTTCAAAGTCACATTTCCAAAGACACTGATTCAATTATGTGGGAAAAGAACACATTAGCAAAAACAGAAGAGAGAAAACTATATATAACCTTTGATTACAACTTAATTCAACATTAAGGAATATCCATAGGCAGAATTAGGGATGATATTGATAGTCTTCCATAATTTCCAAATGATCAGGCAATGAACAACTATTTTACAATTGGAAAAAAGAAAACTGCAACACACAGGCATTATACAAGAAAAAACACCTGACAAATGTATCTTCTGGCTTGCTTTTGCCTCGGGTAATGTTTTGCCACATTTGTTTTCTCCTTCTTCTCTCCCCTTGTTCCCTTTCTCTGCAAAATGTCCCCCCTTGATTCCTGCCCCCAGAACTATAAAAGCAAGCTGCAGGAAGATATCATGTCTGTCCTAAGAACATTCTCCTTCCTTTCCAGTTCCCTCTTCACACCCAAGAACTTAACACTGTCATTATCTGTTACACAATCCATATACGTATTGCAGTAATGTCCTTTTTTGCAGGGCTTCCCTGGTGCCTCAGTGGCAAAGATTCTGCCTGCCAACACAGGAGATGCAGGTTTGATCCCTGGGTCGGGAAGATCCCCTGAAGGAGGGCATGGCAACCCACTCCAGTATTCTTGCCTGAAGAATCCCATGGACAGAGGAGTCTGGTGGGCTACAGTCAACGGGGTCGCAGAAGAGTCAGACAAAACTTAGTGACTCAACAACAGTTACTTCCTCATGATTAAATTTAGGTTAAACATTTCTAGCAGGAATGTTACAGACATAATGCTGTGCCCTCAGTACATTTTATCAGGAAGCAAAGTGTCACTTTCCAGTGATTAAAGTCTCATCATTTGGTTAAGATGGTTATTGCTGGATTTTTCTACTATAAAGCACCTTTTTCCTTTTTTAATAAGTAATAAGCAGAGTATATCAGTATCTTCTTTCCTAATAACTATTTACCCCCAGGATCTAGCATCTATTGATGATTCTTACGTGAACCATTTATTATACTGGTGGGTCCAGAATAGTCCTGCCATTTGCATTTGTATTAATTCATATTCTTGGAGTGATGCCTTCCCATCTGCCTCCTTTCTCCAACTCTCTTCTTTAAGGCTCAATATAGACTCGTGATTTTTTTTTTAAATAAAATCAATATGTAAAATTTGTCACCATTCTTTTTGACGACTCAAAATTTCTCATATTTGGCAAGCCCGTAAGCTGACTTCTGGATACTTCTGACTTATTCCCATAATTTTTGAATACTCCCTTTATTTCCAGCATCGATAATCCAGGCTCACTTTGTACTTTCTGTCTCGGCCCTAGAATCAGCCATTTTCCCAAGGACCAAATCCTGACTCCTTTTACTGGGGAAGGGGGCTTAGAAACGAAGATGTGTGTACTATACATGCTCACTGCCGCTGGGTATCACTGCTTCAGGGCCCTCAGCGTATACTGAGCATTTGTGTCTTGTTTATTTTTTTAACATCATACCTCCAATTCCAGTAGTACACTGGTGTTCTTCTCTCCTTCCCTCAATCTATACCTGTATTTCCCTTCTCCTACAAGAGAATCTGTTTCCCGACAACATTAGTACATTTACTTATTTGCTTTATCGTATAATACACATAAAATAGTTTCAGAAATATCACACCAATATCACTAAAATATCTAAGTAAAGTTTAAGATTTTTTTCTTTTGCAGTTAATTTTGTCTTCAGAGTATGTCCCATGGATGGTGTTCGGAGTGCTGCATTCAAAGTTTCTTGCATTAATTCTTCCTTGTTGTCAGCAAGAGGGTTTTATTTGTTTACACTCAATTTCAATTTTCTGAGGTTTTCTTTCACAATCCTTATTGGCTTATGCAAATTTTTTTGACAATACAGAAAACGCCCAACCTGAAGTTTCATGATTCTTAGTTTCTGCTGCTTTCTGCTCCTTTATCTACCTGTATGTGTCTCCACACTACCTTTCCCTTCAAAAAGAACTTAGAAAAAATCCAGGGAAAAGTGCTACAGAAAACTAGATCTGAACTGGGGCTTTCTCCCCGATACAATCAGAAAACATAGGTATCATCAAGGAATACATACACCTTTGGAGGAGAAAAATGGGGTGGTAAACTTAAGTATGGAGAAGGCAATGGCACCCCGCTCCGGTACTCTTGCCTGGAAAATCCCATGGACAAAGGAGCCTGGTAGGCTGCAGTCCATGGGGTCGCTAAGAGTCGGACACGACTGAGAGACTTCACTTTCACTTTTCACTTTCATGCATTGGAGAAGGCAATGGCAACCCACTCCAGTGTTCTTGCCTGGAGAATCCCAGCGACGGGGGAGCCTGCCATCTATGGGGTCGCACAGAGTCGGACACGACTGAAGCGACTTAGCAGCAGCAGCAGCAGCAGCAAACAAGTATCTTCCTTGGTAAGAGAATACAAATATATGTGCTTACTGCTGCACTCTTAGGACCTACTGGGTATAAATTCCTCTCTATTCTGTCTTTTCCAGTGGTTCCGGCACACAAGAAAAAAAGTGTTCTAAACTAATGACTAGCAAGTCTTGGGTAGAAAATGACATGAATCATTTAATAAAAGGAACATACAATTTGCTGTGTGGTTTTATAACTGAGGCAAAAAGTTCCAAGTCACAGTTTTAATAGTGATTAATTCATGTGTCATGATAATTTCTGAAATATAAAACACCTGTGCTGTGCTTAGTGGCTCAGTCGTGTCTGACTCTTTGCTACCCCTAATGGACTGTAGTCTGCCAGGCTCCTCTGTCCATGGGAATTCTCTAGGCAAGAATAATGGAGTGGGTTGCCATGTACTCCTCCAGGGAGGGGATCCTCCCAACCCAGGGATCAAATCCGGGTCTCCAACACTGCAGATGGATTTTTTACCGACTGAGCCACCAGGGAAGCCTAATACTGGAGTGGGTAGCATAACCCTTCTCCAGGGGATCTTCCTGACCAAGGAATCGAACCAGGGTTTCCTGCATTGCAGGTGGATTCTTTACCAGCTGAGCTACCAGGGAAGCCCATAAAATAGATAAAAATTATCAAACATAAACCATTTGGATAGACAAGCCAAATCTAAATTTTTATGAAAAATTATTAGTGCATACCTAAGTTTTCATAAAAACACGTCCAATTTTTTAAAAAAACTACAGTTAACATTTACTACTTAATATAAGCTAACATAATTAGATCACATTAAAACAGAACAGAAATCAATTTCATTCCCTGTAGAATCAACAAATACCCTTAGTAAAATGGACAAGCTCATTTTGTTTTTATAGGTTCAAAAAATCCAAAAAATTGTGTTACATATATTAACAACATGTATGTGTAACACAGTATGTTGTGTTACAACATATTTTTAGTTAATAATGATTCTTAAGATAGAAATTCAATATGAACCCCCAAGGTGAAATATTTAAATGACTTATTGACTTATTGACTTACATTTTTTTCAAGAATCACAATCACTACAAGTTTCTAAGCAAATACTCCATTTTTAATCACTTTTAAAAAATTATAGTTAATTCCCAATGTTGTATTGGTTTCAGGTTTTCAGTAAAGTGATTCGGTTACATATATATTTTTCCAATTCTTTTCCAGTATGTGTTATTATAAGATATTGAATATAGTTTCCTGTGCTATATAATAGGTCCTTGTTATTTAACTATTTTATAAACAGTAGAGTATATATGTTACTCCCAAACAACTAATTTGCCTCCCCCTACCACTAATCCCATTGGCAAACACAAGCTGGAATCAAGATTGCCAGGAGAATTATCAATAACCTCAGATATGCAGATGACACCATCCTTATGGCAGAAAGTGAAGAGGAACTCAAAAGCCTCTTGATGAAAGTGAAAGTGGAGAGTGAAAAAGTTGGCTTAAAGCTCAACATTCAGAAAACGAAGATCATGGCATCCAGTCCCACCACTTCATGGGAAATAGATGGGCAAACAGTGGAAACCGTGTCAGACTTTATTTTTTTGGGCTCCAAAATCACTGCAGATGGTGACTGCAGCCATGAAATTAAAAGACACTTACTCCTTGGAAGGAAAGTTATGACCAACCTAGATAGTATATTCAAAAGCAGAGACGTTACTTTGCCAACAAAGGTCTGTCTAGTCAAGGCTATGGTTTTTCCTGTGGTCATGTATGGATGTGAGAGTTGAACTGTGAAGAAGGCTGAGCACTGAAAAATTGATGGTTTTGAAGTGTGGTGTTAGAGAAGACTCTTGAGAGTCCCTTGGACTGCAAGGAGATCCAACCAGTCCATTCTGAAGGAGATCAGCCCTGGGATTTCTTTGGAGGGAATGATGCTAAAGCTGAAACTTCAGTACTTTGGCCACCTCATGCAAAGAGTTGACTCATTGGAAAAGACTCTGATGCTGGGAGGGATTAGGGGCAGGAGGAGAAGGGGACGACAGAGGATGAGATGGCTGGATGGCATCACTGACTCGATGGACATGAGTCTGAGTGAACTCCGGGAGTTGGTGATGGACAGGGAGGCCTGGCGTGCTGTGATTCATGGGGTCGCAAAGAGTCGGACATGACTGAGCGACTGAACTGAACTGAACTGAACTATAAGTTTGGTTTCTATGTCTATGAGTCTGTTTTTGTTTAGTTCATTTGTATAATTTTTTCGATTCCACATATAGGTGATACTTTATGATATTTATCTTTCTCTGACTTACTTCACTTAATCTCTAGGTCCATTCACATTGTTGCAAATGGCATTATTTCATTCTTTCTAAATAGCTGAATACTCCTCCATTGTGTATATGCACCACACCCTATTTATCCATTCATCTATTGAAGGACACTTGCTTCCATGTCTTGGCTACTATAAACAGTGCTTCTATAAACACTGAGGTGCATAGATCTCTTCAAATTAGAGTTTTCTCCAGATACATGCCCAGAAGTAGGAAAGCAAATTTTCCCTTTCCATAATCTCATTTACATTGTTGGCGCAATAAACTTGGATATACAAATGATCAATCCTTTCATTTTAATATATTTATGAGGTGAATGGCTACCTTGATTTAAAAATCTTACCGTCACGTGTGTCTAGATGTTTGTAATGTGATCCCTCAGTTAACCCGTATTATGAGAATGCCACATGCAAATTTTTTAAACACAGACAACAGTAACTAGGTGAACTGACCACACATATAAGGCCCTGCGTTGCAGGCGGATTCTCTATCAGCTGAGCTCCCAGGGAAGCCCATATAATGGGGCAAAGCACTGAAAAACCAAAATATTTTCAGCTCCTTTTAATCTGTTTTACAATCAATATGAAATTAGGGTGTGAAAGTTCCTCTCCTTAATACAGCTTACACTGAATAAACAAGAGCACTTCAATTTACATTTGATATTGAATGTTAATAAAACTTTTTCAACATACCTGTGCTGGTTTCTGTTTCTTTTTCTTCTGTTTTCTAGAAAGCCTAAGAACAAACATAGATCAAAATGTCAAATATGTGACTAAGTAAAAAGAAAAAAATACCAAAATACTAGTGATACAAAGACTAACATATTAAAAAATGATGAGTATCAGAAAGCATTAAAAGAAAAATACCCAGATTATCATTTTAGAAAAATATAATAGTAGTTCAATTGATAGTAATTAGCATATCAGCCAGTTATAAAACTGCTATTAATAGTCATAATACAGTCTGTAAAAATTATATCTGACATCATGTCTTTATCCATTTCAATACTTGAAAGTTCTCTTAACTAGAAGAAACACAGACAGTATTAGCATAACAGAATAATTTCTCTGCAATAAAACAGCATTTAAATGCAATCTCTAAATGGGCTAAGTAGGTCTAGTGACATTTTTAGAAGTACTTTTGTTTTGGCGCATCCTCCATCTCTTCCTCTGAATTGGCATTCAGACTGTTTTCGTCAGTTTGAGGTCCTGAAAAATTTGCTTCCTCCTCCTCCAACTGTTGTTTTAACAAGGCAACCATTTCCCGATGCTTCTTTGATTTTTCATGATTCCTCATACTGAAAGGACAAGTTGAAATGAGTGACTGCAAGGAGATTAATTCACAGATGCCCAACTGTGTCGCTGGATGAATACAACCAAGCTGAAATCTACTTTTTTCCCATTAACTAATAAGCAAATCATCAGTGATACTATGAGACAGAACCCTTTGGGGATTTCTTAGGCATTTAAGTACACTGGAAGCCCATGACTGTTCTTTTGCCCTGTGTTCCAGCATTCTCCCTCCCTTCCCTTTGTACTCTTATCTACATAGTTTCTTCCTATCTTTTTTTTTTTAGGTCAAATTCTCTATATTTTTCTTTTCCCATTCTAAGAATTCAAACCTTCATCACTGTTTTCTCTTAATCACTTAAGCATGGCTAAATGGAAAACCACAAAGCAAGATTCTAACATTTAAAGGGAGCCCCCTTGGATCTCAGAAATGGTGATGTGAGGCCTTGAAGTATAAGAGTAGTTTATGTCCTTTTGCTTTTTTCAAGAAGGGTCTCTCTTCTGTCTCCCACTACCCTAAATATAAGTTCAGATGCATCTCCATCATTCTGTATGAAACTATGTAAGCGATGTCTATCTCAGTGCTCCCACGGGCAGCTAAATAACACTTAACACAATAAAACTGACAACCCTAAAGGACTGGATCGCATCCTGTTCAGAGCTGGATTTTGTAGTGGGGATTGCCTACTTTTCATTCCCACTAAAATTCTCTTTAAGAACGAGGTTTTCAGGAGAAACTGGAACATTCTGTGCCGGAAATTAAGTGTTCAATAATATGACTCAGACACGTCAAAGGACAAGGAGTCATGTTGACGGAACTGTCACTGAACACACCTGGGAAATTCTGAGCATGAAAAGGGCAATGATGAATTTAACATACTGAAACAAACTTTCTAAATTCATTCTGACAACAGACATGCAGATCAGTGCTCTCATGTACAGCAGGTCAAACGATGACTTATGATGCAGGAGCACTGGCACCGGAAAAGCCTCATTTTGAGACGATTCTAGTGAAGACAGGCACAAGCTGAAACCATCAATAGATGCCAAATCTAGGAAGAAAATTTTGATCAAGAGAAAGATTATTTGCAGGGATTTAAAGTGTCTCCCCACATATTAAACATGCTACAAGGGAAAACACTGCAAGGGAAAAAACACTAACTATACAGTGGAAAAATAAGACAGCACCCTGACTGGATAATCAAAATGGTCACCAGCCATGAGGCGGGCAGCCGTCTGTGCTTCTAGACAGAAACCCTGGGAGCAACACAGGTGTGCACAGCACTCTAGCTAGGACTGAGCAACCTGAATCTAATCATGAGGAAGTGGACAAACCCCAAGTGAGAAATGCTCTGCTTAAAAAGACATTTGGAAGGTCAGTACTCTTCCAAACCATCAATGGCACAGACAAGGGAACTGGTCCAGATTAAATGAGACCAAATAAATAAATGCAATAATACGTGATCCTACACTAGATCCTATATTGAAGCTGGGAAAATGCTACAAAGGACGTTAACAAAGAAATCAGCTGACAGAAGTGAAATATGGGTAGTAAATGAAAAGTACTGCATCAGCGTTCTAAATTTCCTGAAGCTGACAGCTGTGATTATGTGAAAGAATGTCCTGATTCTTAAGGAATATATACTGAAGTATTTAGAGGTAAAGGAGCATTACGCACATAACTTGCTCTCGGATTATTCCAGTAAAAATCTTGTCTGTGTGTGGAAAGAGAATAAGCAGATGCAAACGGGGTGAAATGTGAGCAAAAGGTGAACTGGGCACTCTATATATGCAACTTGCCAGTTTGACATTCAGTTTCCAAATAAAAATAATTTTTCAAACCTCCTTCCTTGTGGCTTTTGTTTCCTTGTTTGGTTCTAACTTGTCTGCCTCCCACCGCTCCTCTTGACACTACCGCTTTTCCCTGGCGTTACATGGTGGTACCACTTGGGACTCCCACAGCCCCATTTCCACTGTTGACCTCCGCCTTCTGTAGTGCACACGTTCTGCTCCTTTTTCCCTTGCTAGTTCTCCTCTCGTCTTCTCCCACGTCTGCCCCTGTACCTCCTGCGTTAGGACAGTATCCTTTTTAATACTTCTCCCTTCATCATTGTTCCCCAATGACAAAGTCCTGCCACTTCAGCAAATACACTACAGGCAGGACAGATCTAAAGGTCTTGGGTTGGGGGCCACGGCCTGCAAGGCAGTGTAGTGTGACGGCCGGACGTGAGTGTGCACATCAGTGGAGAGAGGGGACCAGCCTCAGCTCAGCGCCCCCTTGCCTCTGTGACTCTGCCTTCTTCACCAAAATAAGCAACATTTCTTTCTAGAGACAGCATATGCGTTTAAAGAGGAACACGGCATGAACGAGAATCAGTACACCAGGCTTAACTGCTGGTGCAGATGGTTCCCTCTTCTCCACTGGGAAGATATTCCTCCAAGATGAAAGGTGAGGGAGAGCGAACAACTGCTCTGAGCATTTTCTTTAAGGACTTTCAAAGTGTTACACCTCACCTCAAAAGAAGAGGTGAGTGCAGAGATAGTAAACTTACGCCTTTTCGGTCTTGAAAGACTTATCACATGCGGGGCAGTAAAGGCCATCATAAAGTTCTGCGTCCTCGGCCTCGTCACTGTCTTTACCTATCAGAGGGAAGCCTACAGTGAGAATCCTGTTTGATTAGAACCTAAATCTAAAACACGTTAGCAAGGTACATCTCTTTGGTAAGGATCTAAAATTGCACACAAATTAGAAACTAAAATTTGTTACTTCTTCACCAAGAAAAAAACATGTTACCAGGATTTGAGTTGGCCTTTTAAAAGCAGCACTGAATTACAGGGGAAGGCGTTGAAATAAATCACTTTATCTTTCAAGTTCTTTTTATAAGTCTACTCAGAAGATGATTCAAAAAATTGTCAGAGTCCGAGATGTGTGTTAAGCTCAGAAAATCAAATGTCACTTTCATATTTCTACCACAAAGCAGTTTTTTCAACAAGTTCAGTTCAGTCACTCAGTCGTGTCTGATACAAATGTAAAAGTGAAAAAGTTATTCGCTCAGTCATGTCCTACTCTTTATGATCCCATGGACTGTACCCACCAGGTTCCTCTGTCCATGAAATTCTCCAGGCAAGAATACCAGAGTGGGTACCTTTTCCCTTCTCCAGGGGATCTTACTGACCCAGGGATCGAACCTGCATCTCCTGCATTGCAGGCAGATTCTTTACCATCTGAGCCACCAAGGAAGCCCATACAAATGGAAATACAGTATAGTACTTATAACTGTAATCTACTTTTAAACGCTTAAGTCAGCTTAAATAGCTCATGATATTCCTTATGAGAAAGACAGTTCATAAAACAGTATATTATATGTAAACTCCAACACTGTCTTCACAGATTTTATAAGCTTGAAGCTTTATTATAATGGAATAATTACTATCAGTACTGATGCTTTACAAAATCTAAGCTCTGCTGAAAGTCTTTGCACAATCTCACATTCTATCTTTAGAAGAAATAAACAAGTAAACTGATTGCTGTTTCAGATTTATTATGGGATCAAGATCCCAAGATATCTCTCCTATATTCTACCTTTTGTTTTTTTCATAAGTAATGGTAGTATGATTCTGAAGGACATTCTGAAATAATCAAAATACCACCAATTTTAGCATAAGATACCTTCTAATTACGTGTACGCTTTCAAATAGCTTATTCAAATAGTGAATAAAGAATACTGAATTTGAAGACATAATCTGCACCTAAGAATGTTTTCATATGTTCTCAGACACATACCAGAGCTTCTCAGAGTCCTAGTTTCTTCATCAGTAAAACAGAGATAATTACATGAGCAAAACCTACATTTAAGGGGTACCGTGGGAGGACAAAGCAAGATTGTGTGTGTGAAAGCACCTTATAGATTGTAAAGCTCCATGTAATCACATCACCTTACATTTATATGGTGCTTTATAGCTCTCAAAGCACTTTTACACACACTACTTCTAATTTATTAAGAAAACGTTCCATTTCCTAATCATTTGGAGTAAACAAAAGTATCATTTTACCATGAGCTATTACTCAATGAAAAGCCACACTTGTAAATAAGGTAAAATTAATTAAACTATGTTTCGATCATTTAATTTTTTATCATGGAATAGCCAGAGACAGTGGGGAAAGTCAGGTATATTGATTACTATTCTCAACAATGCCCACTCCTCTCCTTTTACGGTAGTCACATGCCTGTGCTCTAATGACAGAGGCAGAGAAAAGACACATTGCAGCACAAAACAGGAGCCCCTCAACAGGTCAGAAATGAGACAATTTATATATACTGGACAGACTTCTGCACAACACCAGCTTTTCCGGAAAGACTTACTATTAAAATTTGACCTACTGCTTAATTGCCTTTTTAGAAAATAACCAGTTACACCTGATAATATGCCCACTTCTCATTATATTTATGCAGACAAGTAGTTTAAAACATGGTCAGAAAATTGTGAATGAAATTATCGCAATTATACTGTGTACTTCCATAGACTACCATCATTTGGCCATGCCAAATTGTTTTTCAATTATCTGCCATATTTAAAAACTGGGAGATGGCACATAAAAATCCAATTTCCAGCCTCATTCTTAACACAAGCATGAAGCTGGCAACCATCAGCTGGAGCCCAGGTGCTCTCTGGGTTTCCACCCGCCCCCCGTCCCTTGCTGTGTCACACCGGAACCCTGTGCAGGTGCTTGTGAGCGTGCTGAGCGCATAATAAAAACATTTCCTATAGTCTTTAACGAATGGAGGAAGTTACCATCCTGTCCATCTCTGAGCTCCTGGTCTTCCGCTTCGTCTTCACCTGATCCATCTCCAAACTGCTTTTCATACTGCGCCTCCATCTCCCTGAGCTCCTTCTCCAAGTCAGCTACCGCCATCCAGCTCTGCTCTCTGTACTGCTCTGCCAGCCTGGATACACATGGCATGGTCTCTGCATTGGTTTCATTTACTTCTGGGGCTTAAAACCCATCCTCCCCAATTGTCCATGCCTACACACTTAAAACCTGTGCTTGGCTGAAACGGGCCAAGTCACTTCAATCTGTTAGCGGTTCTGTGGTTGACTCTCATCGCTCCAGTAGATAACAGGTTTTGAAACATCTAACTCTTAGCAACTTACTAAAAGTCTTCAGGTGGTTTTAAATCCTAAGTGTCAGTGTAAGTGGTACTTTCCCAAACATGAGGTGGGTAGAACTTTCAAGAAGTGAATAGTTTTTTTAAAGAATGTTATAAAGCTCTGAACACAATGCTTTTATAGTAACTCAAAACAACAGAAGTTTAAAGGCACTAAGTCTCTATGACAAAGTAGAATACTGCATGGGGCTTAAAAGCAGAGCCCTGGACTGACTTCAGGCTCCAATTCCCACCTCTGCAATTTATTAGCTACATGATCTTGGGCCTGTCTCATTTCCTCAAAAGAAAGAGGACAGAAACTAGAACTTATATCACAGCACTGCTGCAAGAAAAGCACTTAGGATGTGGCCTTGTACAGAAAGAGAATTCAATTAATATCAGTTATTATTAAATGTTATAAGAGCCTGTAAAGGATCTCAAGTGTAAATGGGCCTCTGAAGGAAAACACCCAACCTAAAGGAAAAACTTTCTCATAGCTGATGAAAAGACATCATCCCAGTGCCAGGACATAAAAGAAAGGCTGAAGCCAGGGTGAGGATTAAACCCCATGAAAGCGCCAGATCAGGTATCCATGACGTTTCCGGGGACCGGCACCTACGTCTAGACAGGCTCCAGCCCAGCCCACATACTTGGCCTGTTTGAGCTTCTGCTGCCGCCTCATCGCCTCAGCTTTCCTCGCCTTCTCTGCATTTTGCTCTTCCACGAGTTTTCGATGAGCCTGCACTCTTCTATCCCTTTTACGGATGAAAGCGACCAGCTGACGGACAAGCTCATTCTTCTCTTTCCTCGCTTTGTCGCGAATCTTTTTGTTTTCTTTTTCCATGGCTCGTTTCTCCCAGCGGTTTGAAGCCTGCCGTGTATCATATTCTTCTTTCCAAGCAAAGTTCTTCTGAGTGCAGAAGCTCTGCCAGTAAGCGTAGAAAGGGTGGACCACCTAGTGACAAAGAAATAGGCGGAACGCTCATTTCTTATTTGGGCTTTTTTTCCAGTAAGGCAGTAAACATTGATGCTGCAAAACATCTAACCTCTTTTCTTTATATACATATATATATATATAAAACATTACTATTAATCAATAGAGAAGACAGTCCTTTGATGGCTTTACACAGTAACTCTTCAGAATTAATTTGATGAGGAAATTAATGGAATGGGACCATGATCAATAGGAAAAAGTAAAGAGGGGAGGGGATCAGGAAAAACAAAAGACAAGAGAGTCACAGTACAAGACGGAGAACTAGAACCTTTTTAAAAAAAATTAAGAAATGGGGAAAAGACACACTGATAAATGCTAATTACAAACGGTAGTAAGTTTTCCTTTTACCGTATCATAGTCACTCTGGGAGTCTCCAAAAGTTGGGAAATCTTCCATGTCCTCTTCTAAAGCAGATTCTAGTTCTTCCTTTGCAATCATTTCAAAAACATTACGGTACACCGTATAAAAGCCCTAAAAAACAGTAACAGAAACACAAATTCTTAACACTTTCGTAGTCTACTCATAGGATAAGATTTTTAAATGTAACATGAAAATTTTTAATTAAAAAAAATTTTAAACTGTTAAAAAAATTTACAGGCCCAAGCTCTGTCACTGCAAATACATTTAGGTTTCAACTGAAGGTCTTTACATGCTGACAGGTTAAATATGAAGGCCATGTTTCTCAGTTTTCAAATGAGTAGTCTGTCACTTTCTATTTTTGAATAATTTTAGGAATTTTGCATTCAAGAGTCTTAAGTGCTTGATAAATTATCAGTGAGTTCACTTCTTACCTTTTCATCATCACCATAACCAGAGTAGCAGGTGACAGTGAAATAGTGAAGCAAATCTAAGCTGTCATCTTGATATTCTCCATCAAGCCCACCTTTAAGCAGAGCCTCTCTATGATTATCATACCTAAGCAAAAAAAAATTAGCAGCAACAGTGAAGGCTGAATAAATAAGAATTCAGAAGATTCCTTACTCTGAAAGTCAAAATATAACTTCTTTACACTTTAATGTGGCCAACCCACAACCAAAACCATGAAGAAAAATAGCAACAGGTAAAGGTTTAATAGCTTCCCAGGTGGTTCAGTGGTAAAATATCTGCATGTCAATACAGGAGACACAGGTTCGATCCCTAGGCTGGGAAGATCCCCTGGAGAAGGAAATGGCAACCCACTCCAGTATTCTTGCTGGAATAATCCCACAGACAGAGGAGCCTGGTGGGCTATAATCCATGGTTCTGCAAGAATCTTTCACAGAACTGCTGATTAAAACTTCGACTGCAATTCCAAGTCCATTATAGTCATTATATGATCCTAGCCATATATGAAACTAGCCAACATGAAGAGAGGAGTTTAATAAGCCAGGGAATTTCTACTCTCCCAGAAAGGTAGCAGCACTTTCACCAGAAAGAAACCTACGTAATACAGTAGTGGACATCATCTGGTCCACAGACTAAAAACACTTTTGGGATCTGGGAATTTGCCAACATGGATGTGAATAACACTCTCCCAGTGTTTATGTAAATCATCTAAGAGCTTCACACACATACAACTGACCCTCACTCCATAAAGTTAGTTATTATCCTTGTTTGATACAACAAGAAATTGAAGCTCAGCAATATTAAATAATGTTGTCCGCAATCATAAAGCCAATAAGCAGAAGAGCTAGAATTCAAAACCGTGAGTCCAGCACCAGAAGGACCACACTCCTTGCCACTGTGCCAAACTGATTTCAGTTCACAGGAGAATTGACAGGTAGGAGCTTTAAACCAAAGGACAAGGGACTCCTCGGGACAGGAATATCACCTAAGATCTAGGCAAGAGCTAGAGCAAATGGAAGGCAGGAAAGAATCTCAAAGTTTCCAAAGGAAAGCAAAAGCATGTCTAAGGCCACATTTTCAAATTCCTCAGGAGGAGAAAAATTTAGTATTCTCTAGTTTTTATAGAAAAGGTAATTTAATAAGAATTTTCTTTATAGCCTTTCTCCCTTAAACTTGCACAGGTGAACTGAACACCCATCTGCTCTCTGTACCAGCAGCATCTTGCATGGTTATGTCAGAGTATAAAACCTATTGTTTCACAGCAAAAAGTTCACTGAGAATCTGGAAACCTTCAAAAGGATTTCAAAAGTAGAAATTTATGTCTAGAAATGGCATTAAGTGATCAGGTTATCATTAAAGAGTCTGTCACAGATGTAGATGCTTAACTCCTGCATATAAAGAAGTTCTTGGAAAAAATATTACAATTTTTGACAAAAACACTGTATCTGTTTTTTTATTCATTTTTTAATTGAAGGATAATTGCTTTACAGAATTTTGCTATTTTTTAAGGATAAGTCAACATTCTTCCTTTTCTGCTGCTGCTGCTGCTAAGTCGCTTCAGTCGTGTCCGACTCTGTGCGACCCCATAGACGGCAGCCCACCAGGCTCCCCCGTCCCTGGGATTCTCCAGGCAAGAATACTGACATCAGTTAATTTGTCAGACATCAAAGAGACCTTATTAAATGAGAAGGAGCTTCATAAGTATGAAAATTAAAACTATTTCTACTACTGTCAAATTTCGCCTATGAGATCAGAGTTGAAGTAATCATCTCTCAGGTTCCTTCCTACCCAAACACTGCATTTTACATAATGAATAGATGACTGGGCTTCAGAACACACCCCGAACCGTTTGATGTATTACATTTCTAAAAAGCCCTCTATTGACCATTCCTCCCAACCAGATACTCCAGGAGGGACAGCACGATACTCACCATGCTCTCTCCTGAGGGTCACTCAACACATCATATGCCGCTTGGATCAGTTTAAATTGTTCAGCTGCTTCTGCGGCATTATCCAGATTTTTATCTGTTAAAATAAAGGACAGAAATTCACTCATCAGAAAAGTAGAGGACAGACTCTAAAAAGGACTGCTTCCATCAGGAATGCCATAAATGGATGTGTACAAAACGAAGAAGAACAACTAGGAAAAAGCAGAGAAGTGGCTGACAGCTGATAATCAAGATCAGTTGTAAGTGTCAACTAGAGTAGAAATTTCATGTTTTTCTCTAAATCTCAGCATGTCACTTAGCACTCAATCTGGATATCCACAAACAGAAAACCCTAAGTAGTACACATTTTATTTTTAGAAGGAGCAAAATACATCAGATATAGAAAGACTGTTACTGTTTCGTGCTAGATTACATTTAGTGTGTCTTTACCATCATCTTTAAGGTTTTCCTTCTTATCAACATACACCAAAATAAATCTCATAAAGCTTAAAAAATTTATACTAATTACCTTTCTCTTAGTTTGCCTCTTTAACCATGGAATTCAGAAAGCATCTTTGCCTCAGGGTGGTAGCCAGATTCCAAGATGGCCCCCATGGACCCCCACCTTCCTGGCATTCACACCCTGTGTAATCCTCTCTCCCGTCAACAGGGTCGGTCTGTGTGACTGAAACCCAGGGACAGAAGTGATGACAGGACAGGACATTACTTGCAATACTGGATTATGAAAGACTGCAGTCTCCATCTTGGGTGCTTGCCCTCTCTTGGATCTCTGGGAGTGGCCAGCTGCCATAGTGTGAGGACACTCTGGTGGCCTCTGAGAAGACCATGAGGTAAAGAGTGGAGGCCTCTGGCCCACCGCCAACAGGAACTGAGGCCTGCCATTACTCTGGGGGCGAGCTTGAACATGAGTTTTCCCAGTGATGATTCAACCTTCTGAGAAACCTTGAGTCAAACCACCCAGGTACACCATTCTGATTCTGATCCCCAGAAAACGGTGTGAGTCCACATCCTGAATATATTTGCTGTTTAAGTTTTTGGTAATGTGTTACACAGCGATAATTAGCTATAGTGATTAAATATAAGCACTCAAAAAGCAAAATATCAGTATCTTGAGTCTACTATGGAGTACATCAACATTCTTTAGGCTACAACGCAACATATACTTCTTTAAAAAAATAACAGAAATAGTCTTAAAACAAGGCTCTCAAGTGTATCTGATCTCCTCTTTTTAGATACCACCACACAGTCCCACGTCCTTCAAGCAGCCTTCTGCTCAACAACTGATACTGACAACACTTTCTCAAGCGCAGTACTTTGCCTCAGTTCTTTTTGTTTAGGTGCTTGAACACAAAAAGCTTTTAGAACCATGCTCCTTTGAAATTAACAAAAAGTGAAAAACAGAAATAAAAAAACTCCATCACAGGTCTAACTCCCCTTCCTTAGAGCAGCTCATGGGTCATCTTCTAGCCTACCTCTTCTCTGGACTAATCTCCTACTTCTTATGTGCACCATAATATACTCTACTCTATGTGTGCATGCTCAGTCATTCAGCATTATCTCTGTAACATTCCTGCTAGAAATGTTTAACCTGAATTTAATCATGAGGAAGGAACTGTTGTTGTTTAGTCACTAAGTCGTGTCTGACTTTTTGCAACTCCATGGACTGTAGCCCACCAGGTTCTGCAGTCCATGGAATTTTCTAGTCAAGAACACTGGAGTGGGTTGCCATCTACTTCTCCAGGGGACCTTCCCAACCCAGGGATCAAACCTGTGTCTCTTGCACTGGCAGGCAGGCTCCCTACCACTGCACTTCCTGGGAGGCCCAGGTGCGTGTGTGTTGCTTAGCTGTGTCCTACACTTCAAATGCAGTCAAAGACAGTAATGATCAAGGAGCTACCATTAATTCCTTAACATTCGACTTTTAATCACTATAGCTAATTATATTAGTTTTTAGCAACAATATCACATTATGTCATGCTGAATTTATACCTGACAAACTTTTAAGTATTTTTCATATTAATTACTGACAAGCAAACTGATAACTGTAATAGTTTTTTAACCTCAAATAGAGTACTCAATCCACTCTGTGGCAGATACTAAAGGTCAGCTGATCCAAAACTTCTCCCTCTTTTTTCTCTTACAGCCTTTACTGTGCAGGCTGGATGAGCTAAAAATTAAGCAAGCATTTTGGCTTATCCAGCCTCCCTTGCTGCTTAGAGAGGGCCATGTGACACAGTTCTGACCAGTGAGGTGAAAACACTATATTTTCTTTCCTTTCTCCTTGTCTTATACACGGACATGAGTGCTGGAGCTTCAGCAGCCGTCTTGAAACCATGAAGGAAAAGTCAAGAGATTCACAATGACATTACTCAGCCACTCAAACAATGCCAGCAAGCGTGTACCTCCAAGCCTTCTTGTGGTGAGAAAAATAAGTTCTTAACTTACTTAAACCACTATGGCTAGGTTTTCTATTACTTCCAATGAGTACTATCAACTTCCATCTTGTTGTGGTCTTGTTGCCATCTGGATCTAAACACAGGACACCCAGTATCCTGTTTTCATTACTTTAGATTTTTATTACTACTCTGTGACAACTACTACTAGTTGCCTACTCAATACCACTTTCCCCTTATTCCTAACAGAACTATGACGTTGATCACAGCAGTAATATACACACTTAAAAACCTTACCTCCTCAGACTTTTTTGAAGTTGGGATTATCAGGTTACCCACTTTCAGCCCATCAGATACAAACACAAATCGATCAATAACTAAGTGAAGCTTCCCAGGAGACGCACTGTTCTTCTTAATGAAAGGGGTGGGCCTGGGTGGCACTCAACTTACGCTCTAACTCACCCTTTGCATCCTGCCCAAAGCCTGGGTATACTGCCTACTGGCAGATTATGACAACTGAGGCAGAGATTGCAGGTTCATCCCCTCTTTCAGGAACAAATGAATGCTGATTTTATGGGGGAAACTGATCCCCCCAAAAAAGACGCCATTTCTAGTCTCCCTTGAAGCCTGGACTGACCATGTGACTAAGTCAATAAAATCTATGAAAGTGTTCTATGGCAGCTTTTTAGACTCTTCCTGGAAAGACAACCAGCACACACCCTATTCCTGCTTTATCCTTTCCTCCTCCATGCTGCCATCTGGGACCCCTTCTGCCATCTGGGATGGTGAGTGAGGCCCCATCTGACAGCTGCTGAGCAGAGTCCAAGGACCTCTCGGGAGACCTGCTGCCCTGGGGCTCACCTGCCTCTCTCTGCACCTCCAAATGAAAGCAGTGAACGTCTTAATTGCTTACACTTGACACAAAGACTCAAGTCTTATGTTCAGGATGATGGAACAGGTCTTCGATGGCGTCATCAAGCAGCCAGAATCACCAAAATGGGCCACCTCTGGATTTCTTGCTACATGCGAAAAACAAAACGACTTTTTGAACACGACTGCTGGCTTCCTATCATTTGCAGCTGAACACAATCCTGATATCCACACAAGGGTGCAGTCCAGCTCATGATTTCTATGTCTTCATCAAATCATTAGTAATGATGGTCTGATAAACAAAGAAGCATAGTTCACATTAAAGCAGAATGGCAGAAAAAGCCGCCAACTAAGTCTCCTGACATGAGACAGAAAAGGTGACTGTTTAGGGGTGGGAGGTGGGTGGTCCTTCTTCACCTTTTAATCTGTACTGTACTTTGTTGTCCTTTTTCTTCCCACTCCCTTCTTGCCTCCCTCAAAGAAGTCTGGTGACAGCTAAAGCTTTTAAAACGAGAAAACCCATCAATGTACCATCTGAAAGCAAGATCTTTCGCTTTCTGAATCTTCTTTTTTAAATAACGTTTTCAGTCTGTCACATGGCTTTTTATTTCACTTAAATATACCTGTGACTGGTTGACTAGGAGGTTGAACTGAGATCTAAAAGATGACTATAAAGTTAAATAGCGATCATTAAAAAATGGGAAGTCTACCTTAATTACTAATATTAGGCAAATGCCATAGGTATTTCAAATCCAGCCACAGAAGTTTAAAAGGCACTCTTATACAATTCTTTGTGTTTTTCTCTAGATAAATTCATGCCCTCCTCTACTTTCTCCCAAATGATTTTACAGTACCTTATAGAACATTTCATGGACTGCGCCTTTTAAGCCCTGCCTTAACTGAAGCCAAGCTCCCTGAGAACACACTTCCATACAGGCCTCTGGGGCTCTGATACAGAAGGTCTGGTGATGGAGCTGACCTCCTCTCCTGGTCACTGATCCTTATTCACCACTCAGTACAAATCAGCATTCTGTCCATTCAAATGGAGATTCAGACAACCTGGCTACCTCTCCTCCTTCCCCTCCTCCTCACCCTCCACTAGCCTCCCATCTACTCCCCCTGTTCACTGAGATTTTTAGCATGTGAATCATCTCTGCTCCCTGGTCCTTTCATCATCCTGGTGATGTCAGTGCCCCTGATGAGATCTGCTGCTCTCCCTACCTCCTGCCTAGCCTCTCCAACCCAGTCTTCCACCATATAGCCAAAGGAATACTTGAAAAACACAAACCTATCATTTCTCCTGTTTGCAACCCTTCAATGGCTTCTCAAAGCCCAATCTTCCTAATCCGGTTTACCACAACCTTCAAGACCCAGCCCTTGCTCACCTGGGCAGGCTCACTTCTTTCCCTTCCTAGGCTCTGCTGCGCTCCCTCTTACCTCCCACCTCCTATATTCCCTGCAATCCCACTTGAGGTTTCAACCTAGATGTCGCTTGGGGATGCACATCTATCCCACCCTCACAAAAGCCCAGTCCAGATTGGTACAGGGGCTCAGAAGCACCTTGCATTTACCCTCATACTGCCCTTATCTCAGGGGATGGAAAGTGACTGTTTTCCTCCGTGTCTCTCCAAAGACAGCTGGGCCAGCAGGGCAGGGACCACTCTTGTCTTGTCCACAGTAAGCTGCTCAGGGAACGGTCATCAGATGAATTACTGAAAGACTGACTTTCACAAGGAGTGATCTTACTAGGCAGTGCTATTGACCCTACTGGAAATTATTCTCAATTCTTCAATAAAATAAATAAAGGTAATTCCTTTTTTAAACAATGAAAATGGGTGGCCTCTATATGAGACACACATTAGTCTTTGAAGCACAGCCCAAATGTTAACCTTGGAAATATCTAATGCATCACCTTGCACATAGGATGAAATTAAACATTTGCTGAGTGACAGACTTAACGAATTAATGAGCAAAGTAAAGCACATCAAAATCACATGTCTTATGGGACAGTATTTATCCTATTCTTCCTTGCACTGATTTCCAACTAATCAAATCTGGTCATTTTTCCTTTGCAACTTCCCTTCAATGCAGTCCTTACCCCTCCCAATGATCCCAAGACTGGTTTGGGTCCTTAAGTGCCCACAGTTGAGTCTACCTGACTTTGGTCTCTGGTCCCCCTCAACCTACTAAGCTG
This sequence comes from Bos indicus, assembly GCF_029378745.1. Lineage (NCBI taxonomy): Eukaryota > Metazoa > Chordata > Mammalia > Artiodactyla > Bovidae > Bos > Bos indicus. Next base: position 39,144,099 of record NC_091779.1, read on the forward strand.
CCTTCATAGTACCTTTCCAGGACATCTTAATAAAACTGGCCACAACTATCCATTATTGGAAAAACACATTTCACCGTTCTTTGCCATTCAAAAACTTTTACAACCTAATCTCAGATTACTACTCAAAAACATTTTAATATTGCCATAAAAATTACATGTGCATTTGGTCACAAGTATTAATTCTCTTTCTCACCCTTCCCCACCCAGACAGTTAACAAATTTCCAACTCCATTTCTAACAGTAATCCCTATTACTCTGAGAACATTCTTCTATACTGTTTTTGGACCTATTAATTTTGGATATAGCTCGTGACTTCCTGATGAACATTTGGCTCATTTACCTCTTCCCTTCCAGTATACATCAGATTTTTTTAGTTCCTCTGACGGTCATCATTTACAGCTTTAAGCAACAAACCCATACCTTTATTTCCTATTCCATCAACTAGAACCATTACCTTCTGATTTGGGGTTCTAAGCCCTTCCTTCAGCCCTTCTCTCAACGCCTATTTTCAGACTTCCAATAAACGCTGCCTTCGGTCAAACTGTCCCTTGGACCATCTTTTGGCCACCACGGTACTCGTTCCCATACAATTAAATTTTCTTCTCCCTCTTTCCTCTAGAGCCAGCTAATGGCCAGGCTCCTCTGCCCAGGGGAAGCCTCACTGCCTTTCAGTACATGGTGAAAACTCCTTGTCTTGAATTCCTGGGGCAGTTATAAATTGTTTCAGTAAGTGAAAGTTAAGGTGAACCTGCTCAGTCCTGTCCAACTCTTTTCGAACCCATGGACTGTAGTCTACCAGGCTTCTCCATCCATGGGATTCTCCAGGTAAGAATACTGGAGTGGGTTGCCATTTCCTTCTCCAGGAGATCTTCCCGACCCAGGGATTGAACCCGGGTCTCCCACACTGTAGGCAGACGCTTTATCGTCTGAGCCACCAGGGAAGTCATTGTTCTAGTAACACGTTCTAGTAACCGACTACCCATGTTGTAGTAACCAAGTCACTGTTCTAGTAACCCACTACCAATTATATGCGTTATACTATTTTGCTTACATTTGTATTTACCTTTCCAGTAAGGCATGTTTTTCAAACAAGGCTAAGGTCTCCGTCTTAGCATCCTAACCACTCTATAAGCATTTTTATGGACTAGTGCTAATATGAAAGCCTCTTATAAACCTCAAAAAGTTGAGATTCAAATACTGTCTTCGTTACCCAGTCGAGAAGATCAGATTACTTCACCAGTCACACAAGCCTGGACTACAACTAAACAAAACATCCGAAAGAAGCATACTTCTATAGATGTAATCACATAACTTCACTAGGGAAGGCACGCAATTAAAATTTTCAATCTGCAGAACACCCGAAGTGAAATACAGAATCACTCAACCTACCAAAAGAGAAAAAAAGCATAGCTCTTTAGAAGACATTTGACTAGCCCCTTTGTCTTAATTACACTTAAGTAGCTGGGATTTCCCGCTGAAGTTAAGGGCAGCTTTCCCGGTGAAAGCCCAGGAAAGCTGCAGGAACTCCAGCAAGGGAAAAGCCCGAGACAGGACTGGGTTAAAAGCTCGACTCCTCCCCGCTCGGGGTCATCTACGGAGGGGTGGGAGGAGCACGAGAAGTCTCTAGGATGTTATCTTTCCCCATCAAGTGTCCACGCGGGAACCCGGGGACGTCTGGGACAGAACGAGGTGCTCGGGTCTCCAGTGAAGCCTGGGGGTGGAGGGCTGCGACCGCCGATGGGCTGAAAACCCTCATCGCCAGGGCTGGGCAGGGGCCACCCGGCCGGACGCCGGCACGGTTTCCAGGGCGAGGGGAGTTACCCGGTGGGCAAGCCCGGGCACAGCCGGGTCCCTGGAGTTACCCTGCGGAGAGCGGTGAGAAAGGTCGCGAGAGCCGCGGCTTTTGAGAGGGGCCGCGGCGGTTGCGGAGTAATTACCCGGGTGCCATTTCAGGGCCAGCTTCCGATAGGCTTTCTTGAGCTCCTCCTCGCTGGCGTCTCGCCGCACCCCCAGCGCTTCGTAGTGACACTTCATCGCCCGACAGGGCAGGGGGCTCGGGCCGGGGCCGGGGCCCGGGGCGGGGCCGGAGCCCGGACCCGGGCCGAAGTGGTGGCGACTGCCCTGGTGGTCCTCTCCTGCGGCTGGAGCCCGGCGCCCGCACCGGGCCAGCCACCGAGCGCGGCGGCAGCGACGGCGGCTCGGGGCGACGGCGGCGCGCGGGGGCGAAAGGCGGCGCTGGTTGCGGCACGCGGGAGCGCGGAGGGGGCGGCGCCGGCGGCGGCTCCGCATGGACAGGGGGAAGGCCCTGTTCCGGAACTAGCCGCGCGGGAGGGAGGCGGAGCCGCGGCGGGGAGGAGCCGGGGCCGCGGCGGGCGGGAGGCGGGGCCGAGGTGAGAAGGAGGTAGGGTCACAGGAGGCGGGGCCCCGGCGGGTGTCATTGTGAGGGGCACAGACGCCAGTCAGAGTGACACTTAACTTGACATCCGACCTGAGAGATGAGAAAGGAGTTTGATGGGATGAGATTCTGGAAAACATCTTGTAGTTCTTTAGATAATTTCTCAATTTGAGCCACGCTTTTACAGATGAGAAAACTCAAGCTTGAGGAACTCAAGCCTTCCCCACTTATGAATGGCAGGATTCCGTTGGATCAAAACCAGGTCTTTTAACTCTTTGCTTCGGTTACCACTTAATGAGATCTGTAATACTCCTTGTCCTAACCACTGTGCATGAGAAATAATAATAAATAAAATGACTTACACTGAAACAATTTAAGAGGGAAGCATCAACACGTTTTTATGTTTTACTACCGTGAATAAAATTACGCTGATCCACCCATCCATCACTCTTGATGGATCCATCACATCCATCACTAACTTCTTGGCCTCTAAACTTACATTTCCAAGATCGATTTAGGTTAAGAATGCAGTTAGGACTCAGCACTTTCACTGCTGAGAGTCGGGTTAGATCCTTGGTCAGGGGAGCTAAGATCCCACATGAAAAGTTCAGTTCAGTTCAGTCGCTCAGTCGTGTCCGACTCTTTGCGACCCCAGGAACCGATCCATTACCAACTGCCGGAGTCTACCCAAACCCATGTCCATTGAGTCGGTGATGCCATCCAACCATCTCATCCTCCATCGTCCCCTTCTCCTCCTGCCCTCAATCTTTCCCAGCATCAGGGTCTTTTCAAATGAGTCAGCTCTTCACATCAGGTGGCCAAAGGATTGGAGTTTCAGCTTCAGCATTAGTCCTTCCAATGAACACCCAGGAGTGATCTCCTTTAGGATGGACTGTTTGGATCTCCTTGCAGTCCAAGGGACTCTCAAGAGTCTTCTCCAATACCACACTTCAAAAGCATCAATTCTTCGGTGCTCAACTTTCTTTACAGTCCACCTCTCACATCCATACATGACCACTGGAAAAACCATAGGCTTGACTAAATGGACCTTTGTTGGCAAAGTAATGTCTCTGCTTTTGAATATGCTATCTAGGTTGGTCATAACTTTCCTTCCAAGGAGTAAGCGTCTTTTAATTTCATGGCTGCAATCACCATCTGCAGTGATTTTGGAGCCCAAAAAATGAAGTCTGACACTGTTTCCCCATCTATTTCCCATGAAGTGGTGGGACTGGATGCCATGATCTTCGTTTTCTGAATGTTGAGCTTTAAGCCAACTTTTTCACTCTCCTCTTTCACTTTCATTAAGAGGCTCTTTAGTTCTTCACTTTCTGCCATAAGGGTGGTGTCATCTGTATATCTGAGGTTATTGATATTTCTCCCAGCAATCTTGATTCCAGCTTGTGCTTCCTCCAGCCCAGCCTTTCTCATGATGAACTCTGCATATAAGTTAAATAGTCAGGGTAACAAAATACAGCCTTGACATATTCCTTTTCCTATTTGGAACCAGTCTGTTGTTCCATGTCCAGTTGTAACTGTTGCTTCCTGACCTGCATACAGGTTTCTCAAGAGGCAGGTCAGGTGGTCTGGTATTCCCATTTCTTTCAGAATCTTCCACAGTTAATCCTGATCCACACAAAGGCTTTGGCATAGTCAATAAAGCAGAAATAGATGTTTTTCTGGAACTCTCTTGCTTTTTTGATGATTCAGCAGACGTTGGCAATTTGATCTCTGGTTCCTCTGCCTTTTCTAAAACCAGCTTTAACATCTGAAAGTTCACGGTTCATGTACTGCTGAAGCCACAAAAAAAGAGGTGCCACCAAAAAAAAAAAAAAAATGCAGCGAAGGGATAGTATTTAACCAGCAGGAGGTTTTGGTTGATGTAACTGATACACTGTATTATGGGATGAAAGATCCCTGCAACTGTTCAAATATATTTCACTAGAACCTGGAATGTTTACCTATCAGTTGTTAAATTTATATTGTCAGCCACATACGGTTAGAAGGGTTGGCTCTGTTGCTAACAAATCTCTCTTGTACAGGATCAGGATACCCAGTCTATGAAGTTGTCCCTTTCTTCCCTAACATCCTGCCCTCTGCACAATCAAAACAAACCAACTCTTAAATCTCAAGTTTCTAGGCACAACACTGTCCAACCAACTCACTACTAAAAATTCAAACACTAGTCTCTTTTCCAAAGAAGGAAGATACTATATGGTCTTGGATTATAAGTGATAATAGGGAAGATTGAGAAGTTTGAGTGCAAGGAAAAACAGGACATTTCCCTATCTGAGAATGGAATTAGGAAAGGGGAGTAAAGTGAACAAAAAAATAACTTTTTTCTTTCTCCAATTCCATCTGGTTTTGCTACTTCTCAGTCACTTGCCTCTTTTTCCTCCTGAAGGAAAGAGGATCCATTTTTGCTTTTAATACTGTATCAAAATTTAAAGACAATTACACTATATGTAAATTTCAGCCTAAAGGAAGATTTTATTAAACAGGTTGACTTCTAAATGAACATGGACTTGAGAAATTCTCATTCAAATGAGGTATCCACATCACATCAGATCAGATCAGTCGCTCAGTCGTGTCCGACTCTGTGACCCCATGAATCGCAGCATGCCAGGCCTCCCTGTCCAACACCAACTCCCGGAGTTCACTGAGACTCACGTCCATCGAGTCAGTGATGCTATCCAGCCATCTCATCCTCTGTCGTCCCCTTCTCCTCTTGCCCCCAATCCCTCCCAGCATCAGAGTCTTTTCCAATGAGTCAGCTCTTCGCATGAGGTGGCCAAAGTACTGGAGTTTCAGCTTTAGCATCATTCCTTCAAGAAACCCCAGGGCTGATCTCCTTCAGAATGGACTGGCTGGATCTCCTTGCAGTCCAAGGGACTCTCAAGAGGGTATCCACATAAATGATTACAATAACGTCTTATTTTCATCCTATATTCAATTGCTTAAATAAGGGCTTTTCCCCCCGAAGTAAACGTTCGTCGCTCAGTCATGCCCAACTCTTTGGGACCCCATGGACTGCAGCCCACCAGGCTCCTGTGTCCGTGAGATTTTCCAGGCAAGGATACTGGAGTGGGTTGCCATTTCCTTCTCCAACAAATTCATGTAACTACCACACAAATACAGTATTAGTCACAAAAGAAAAACCAATACCCAGCCAAAACAGTATTCATTTTTTTTACCTATCAAATTGACAGATTATCTCATTAGCAAGGGTACAAGGAAATGAACACTAACCTCTGGTAAGGTACAATATTTAGAGGAACAAGTTTCTAACTTTTGACCAGGGTTAACTACATATAGTGTACAAAATATGTGTAGAATGTTTGTTGCAAGCATCTGTATCAGAAAAGATAAAACTGAAATACTCAAATATCCAACAGTAAGGGACTGCTGAGGTGTTGCAGAGTAGAATACTGTGCAATTACTAATGTTGCAGATCAAGGACGGGAAAACGATTAGCAGGAAATAAGTGACAGACCACCACACACATGGCCCTACCCTGTCTCTGGCCGCTTGCACCCAGAATCCTATCTACTACTTATCGTTCTTCAGGGTGATAAGCCCAGTGCTCTGCTTCAAATAAAGTTCTTTCATAACAGGAAAAACTCACATGTTCTGGTGCCGTAACTGTTCCGTTTTTCTTCCTTTTACTGTTAAAGTAATTTACACCCACTGCTTCTAAATTAAATTTGTAATCTACCAAACACTTTCAATACATATATCAACTTATTTGATTAGCAAAACCTAAATATTTTTCTCATATTTTTTCAAGGTAAGAAAACAAGAGAAGTTGGCTCTTCCCGTGCCTTGTGACTCAGGGACTCAAACTTCAGTAAGATGCTTCCCCTTCTAGCACTCTACCCTCACTGTGCACCATCTGAAACGATGCCCTCAAAGTGCCTAATACTGTTTTACATATGACAACAACCCAGTAAATCTGCCTGAATTTCAGCTTTAATAAACTGAAAATTTTAATCCAAGACAGTGGGCCTAAACCTTAAGTGTGCTAAATTTTTAGTAATATGTAAAGCTTTAAAAAGAAAAACAGAAATTAGGTGATGAGTTCTGGTGATATTTTATTTAGAAAAACATAGACCCACCCAGACCAAAGTCACAAAATCTTAAGTTTTTTCTTTTAAATGTCACACTATTAGATGTAAGGTCATCGCAAATAACAAAAGTATTTACACATTGAACACAAAATAAATATAAAACAACTGAAGTCAAATTAGTTCTCCATTGATTCATTTTGCATTCCCACTGCTCATCTTCTGTTTCATTTTTCTTTGTCTTTTGTAAATCCTTTTCTTTCTGGCTTTCAAATCGACTTTTGGCTCTGGTTTCACCCACTGTATTTCTACCGGCTTTTCCTCAGCTGGCGTAACAAAAACATCTGCAGTGGGATCATGGGGAAGAATAGTCTTTGGTTCTTTCTTTCTCAGCTTCTGCACATCTTTCACTTGCTGTTTCTCTCTGTATTTTGCAGCTGTGATGGATCTTATGACACGCCGATGCTAGAAACAAAAAAAATATGAAAGGTGCTCTTGAATAAAAATAAACATTTTATACATGGCAAGGACATTCACTTATGATACCTATTTCCCTTCACCCTGCATCATCAAAAAAAAAAAAAAAAAGTAATCTGTAAGACTGGATGCAGCAAAAGCCAAATTCAGTTTCACAGTTAACAGAACACTTACTTGACAGAATTACTTTGGCCCAAGAGTTTTAGGACATCAAGGACCACAGAATAGAAACAGCTTACCATGTTTGGTGACTGGTAGTGAGGATTTTCATACAAAGTTGGTCCTCCAAAACTTCCCTGGAAAATCTTTATAAGATTTAAGACAAAACGGGGTCCTATTTCTACCAGAGCAGCATCTTCTTCAATGATCTTTAATCAAAAAAAGGAAAACATTTCATTTTGATTTGAATAAAATACTTCTAAATGGTACACGGGCTATATCCTCATTACAAATGTGCCTAAAAGAACTGATACCCAATAAAGCTAAGGTGGAAGGGAAACTTGGCAAATGCCAAATCATCAATATTTTCTGAAATGTATTACTGGTTACAGGCAGTTGTCATAGAAAAATATAAAAGTCTTTTCAGTGTGTCTTTAAAATTGAGTCATTTCAATCTGGTCTGTATCTAGCTTCTCACAACACATGTCTTCTTGCAAAACTGGTCAAATCATTATTTAAAACTGCAACCATGATAACAAAATGTGAATATTCAAGCACCCTATGGGGCACTCTTTCAAAATTTAAATCAATCCTTGAGTTGTTTTTATAAATCTAATTCAAATTAGATTAAAAGGCATATAAAAGGATACACGGCAAAATTTATTTTTGAATGGCTACTGACTGTGGAATTAAGGAGCAACTTCTGAACCACAAATACTACTATTGTTGTTTAAGGCAGGCCTGCACTCAGAGGTTAAGAAGGGGCTATGTTTAACTCACATATCTTTTCTGCTTAACACAAGCAGAAAAAAGCCCAGTTTATTTCACACGCTGTCTGAAATTCTGTCTTGCTGTTTTCATCCACCACTCCTCCTGAATGAATCACTGTATGACTCATCTAATAGTTCTCATCAAATATTTTCTATGGGGGCTATGTTTTTCTAAGTCTAAAACCCCGCCCCAGCCCCAGCAGACTCTAAAACCTCTTAGGAGAGAAACTTATATTTTATTCAATGTATAATGACTTGTGAGAAAATCCATACTCAGCTGATAGCCATGAACTTAGATTATGAAATAGGGGTTATTTACTACAAGTCTGTAGGGAAAAGAAAGCTATTTAAGAGAAAAAGTATCATTTCCTATTCTACATCATAAACACTATATATACTAACTTATATAATTAAAAACAAAAGCTAACCTGAAAGTTCCGAAACCATATCCTATTATCCAAAATGGTGAATGTAAACACATGGTCCACAAACGGCTGGCTTTTGGGATGGTACCGTGGTGTACTGAAGATCTGGTGGCAAAAGGGACGCGTTAGTTCTGTATTCTATGACATACCATGTGTGTTTTAGATAAAGTTAAAAGGAAGACACTTATTTATAATATTTTACTAAAAACAGTTTCTAGTAAAGATATTTACCTGAATTAAGAGTTCTTTTAACAAAGCATAATGTGGTAATTCATCAAAAGCCTGTAAGAATAAAGTGAACATATTATTTGACAACATTACTTTTGCTTAAAGTTGTGTTTTATTAACTAAATTGAATTATACAACTATATCCACTCAAAAAAAACAACAATGCACAGTAAGAAAATTAAACCTCATACACTGAATGAGAAACTTACAGGGTCAAAAGACAAGAGGGGCCGAGAACCTTTTAAACAGTTTCCAGTCATCTTTAGCTCAGCTAGGGTATGAACTAGAAAAATTATAACAACAAAAATAGTTATAACTTTGGCACAATTATCCCTAAAGATTATTTTCAATTATCCCAAAAGATTATTTTCAATTTTCTCACAAAAAAAATTTAAATTGAGTCAACTTACTATTTTGAACAAGGAATTTAGCAGATGGTCCATGAGGTGAATTTGAAAGCCTAAAAAATATAAAAGAAGCTTTTTCAACTAATTAGAATTTAGAATGTAGTAAAAACTTACTGCCAGCTCGATTTAAAAGATATCACAAAGACTTCCCTGGTGGTCTAGTGGTAGTCTGCACTTCCAATGCAAGGCGGCACAGGTTTGATCCCTGGTCTGGGAACTAAGATCCCACATGCCACATGGTGCAGTCAAAAACATAAAATGCACAGTTTAAAAAAAAGAAAAGATACCATAAAGTGCTAACAATACTCACATATTCCCAAATTTAATTAATACATTCTCTTTTGATATTGATTTCTAACATAATTTCACAGTTTTAAAAGAAAAGACTCTGTATGATTTCAATACCTTTAAACCATGGAATTTTTGCATTTGTTGTACATCCCTAGATATGTTCCAGTGTCTCCTGGTTTACAGTCTCTGGGAACTTGAATAGAATTTGTATCCTGCTGTTGTGTGAAACTGGATAAATCTTAATTATATTGAATTGTTTCACAGTGCTTTTCAAGTCCACTATATTCTTCTACTTTTCCGTCTATTCATTCTATTAATTTTTGAGAGTTTGATATTGAAACTCCAACTAAAAATCATAATTAATCTACTAAAAAATAATTGCAATATATTGTGGAACTATAACTTTTATTTTCTAAGTCTTCTGTAAATGTGTTATACTTTCATAATTTAAAAAATTAAAAAAAAATACATTCTCTTACCACATATAGAGATCTTGTTTTTTCTTAGCTTCAAAATAGATACATTTATTGCAGTTTTTCATTTCACAAACCTAAATGGAGCAAAGTATAGAAAAATGAAATACATAATAAAACTAAGATCTAAAGCAATTCAAAGAATGAATATTCAGATTCCTCTAAGAATACTTCAGCAGGTTAAGAGGTTACAAAGGTCTAAATCAAAGTAGATTTATTTGCAGAAATGTTTAGATTTTCTGCATAAGGTAAACTATGCTCTGCCCACCTCTTTGACGGAAACAGCTACTCTTTTTGGTCTAGCATTTTAACTGGCCTCCCTTGGGGAACCTCTTCTTCTGACCATATTGCTGTGTACAAACTACTAAGATTAAAAACAGACAACCCCAGGAATAAAGCACATTACAACCTCACCAATTGTAGAAAAACAGTCCTTAAAGAACCAAAAACATCCTTTATAACCATTACTTTGATGTTTAACTCTTTTGCTGTTCTATTTTAAGCTCAAGAAATTTGTTTTTTCTTCCTCATCTGTACTACCATTTCTGTGATTTGGTTCTGTAAAATCACTAAGGAGTATACAAAACCTATTTCAAGTTGAAGTAAACTTCAACGTCTTAAAGATTTATAAAGTCGCAAGTGAGAAATGCACAAAAGCAATAAGGGAATGATGTCCTTTATTACTGTAGTATTTATAAATTAATATATATATACTACCTGAGGCTTAAAGAATTCATCAACCCAATGCTTTTGTTGCTTACTTTCTCGGAATAAATACAACTACATGCTAAGTTGTGAGCTTTAGTTGCTGCAATCCAAATCCTGTTTATGTCTACTATCTTCACTTGAAATTATACTACCTATTAGGGGCCTGACTCCCTCATTAGAATGTAAGTTCCATGACGACAGGGGCATTTCTTTTAACACTGTTTCTATAGAATAATCCCATGATAGAACAGGGCTTCAAAATTTTGTGCTAAATGAATAACAGAAGCCTTTCTAATAACTAAAAAGAAGTATCTAAGTATCTAATTGTTTTTTAAAACAATTCTTCTAAGTTTTAAAAAAATTTGCTTTAAAAATGGAAGTTTAGTCTTCAACACTACTTTGAAATTTTAACCTATTACTAGTTCATAATACCTTAAGAGCAAATATCATATGCACTGCTTTTAATACTAGCAACATACTTTCAATATGTTTATTGAGAGAAGACAAATTTAAGAATGACCAAGAAATAATACATACTGAAGCACTAAACTATGTGAAATAGACAATGAGTACTATAAAAAATTTTAGAAGGTACATAATTAAAGTTTGCGTATCTTATATAAAACAACTTAAGTCACTGGATAACTGATTTATTTTTTAAATGATCAACTTCTCATGTTCTAAAATAGTTTCTAAATAGTGCTGCTAGAATATTTTACTTTATTTTCTTAAATTACCTCATTAATCACAAATAATTTATCTTTACGATCCATTTTAGTATCTGTAAAAAGAAAAAAAAACAATTAAAAAGATTTCAAAGCTACTTCAATCAAATCACTCATACTTTCTATAAAATTAAATATTAAGTATCTTTATAATTTTCAGTTTAAATGAGATTGATCTTCAAAATGATTAGAGCTGAAGACAAATGACCTCTTTAAAAATCTTGTTCTTTTGAAATGCAAAAATGAGTGATTGAAAATAGTCCTCAGGAATTATAAAGATCTAGGCAGTGTTTCTTTGTGTGCAGGCATACCTCAGAGATTCTGCCTGTTCAGTTCCAGATGACCGTAATAAAGAGAATATTGAAAGACAGCAAGTCACATCAATTTTTTTTCATTTCCTGGTGCTTATAAATGTCATGCTTATACTATACCGTAGTATCAGATGTACAAACACACTACGTCTAAATAAACAACCTACATGCCTTAATTTAAAAATATTTTAATGCTAAAAAATGCTAACCATCATCTGAGCCTCCAGTGAGCCACAGTAGTAACTTCAAAGATCACTGATCACAGATCACAAAATAATAATGAAAAGGTTTGAAACACTACAAGAATTACCAAAATGTGACAGAGATACAAAGTGAGCAAATAAATGCCATTGGAAAAACGGCGCCAAGAGACTTGCTTGACCCAAGGTTACCACAAGTCTGCATATGGAGAAAAAAACAAATTGCAAAAAAGTGAAGCACAATAAAATGAGGTCTACCTCATTTTATTAATCTCTTTCCAAAGCAGGAAAATTCTCACAAACCAATTTTAGGACACAGGTTTTAGAAACACTCGCTTAGGAAACAATACAAATTAAAATTCTCTTTATGTAACTACAGACCTCAGTTTCAGAAACACTGTTATTTTATTCAGAAACACTGTTATGTTATTACCAAGAATTAAAACCTAAGCACCTCCCAACCCAGGCACAAAATACAGCTGCATGAGAACACTGTCATGGTTCCAAATCCCATTACTAAATGTTTTTCATTTGCCTGTAAGACATCCCATTATAAAAGAAAAAGCTTGGCATTTAATAGACTGAGCCCCAACTTAAAGGTTCTTCAAATCATACTCCTGGTACATTAAGTTTTTAATAAGAACAATTTTTTGTTTTGTTTTGTTTTAAATGCAGAAAATAATACATGGCAGTCTTGATTAATTTAGAAGGACAAACCAGCTCATGGCCTCTGAGAACATTATAATGAAGTCATTCCTGGATTTTCAAAAAATGTTTTAGAGAAGACAATGGTTAATGCATTTTGCAGAGAATTTCTAAAAAATATTAATTGGAAAAATCTTGGCATTGAACAGATAAAACTTCTGAGAAGTCGTTCTTTACCTGACATGCTGAATGAACAAGTGTGACTAGAAGTGAAAATATATAAACAGGCAAGTTTACAAATATGAAATTTTAACACATATGATATAAAAGCACCTGCTTTAGAATGAGGCATCAACATTCTCAAGTCTTGCATTAAATGTCTTGTTCTGAAATTTATTCCTCTAGAAGAAAAGATGAGAATCCGTTCCTTATTTTTCCACTTTCCCTAAAGGAAAAAAGTGTGAGAATTTTAACATTTCATGGTGAATCTATCTTGTTTGCTTAAAAATAAATGCTTCCAAGTAGCAACCCAAACAATCCTGACCTCAGCCTTTAATTCAATCTCAGTAGCATTTACTGATCCCAGCTGCTTTCCAGAAACCTCCTTGGCTTCCCTTTGTTTTTCTTCAATTTCTCCAGTTCCTCCTCCTGATTATGACAGTTCTCATAATCACTCTCACAGCTTTCACTGTCAACTAACTCTACAGAAAGATAAGGAACTCTTTCTAGCTTAAATAATCCAGTATCTGACTTACCTCAAATTCAACTTTAGGATGCCAAATCTTAAAAGCTGGTAAACTTCCTTACTGTTTTTCTGATGATGTCACCATCATTTCAGTCCCCCATGCTTTGAATCTTCCATTATCTCATATCATAAGCACCAGTAAATGCTGTCAATTTCTCTTTCCAACAACTCTTAGTCCTCTCTTAGTGATACTGCCTTCAAGGTTCAGATTCTTATAATCTCATAACAATTGCAGATCTTCAAATGCTAGTCCTCCCTGCCAGGAGCTCCTCCAATAGACAAGGTGGACTACCACCTGCTCGCTCCAATCACATCTTTATCTTCCAGGGTTTTCTAAACAAAGTTCAAAACGACACAGCTTTAACACTAGATTCTAAAGCACATTTATATTTCTACCTATACTTTAGCCAATTTGGCTGTTTTGTTTTTTTTCCAAGTCAGCATTTCATCCACTTAAACACCTCTGATTAGTTTTTTTCTCTCCCTCTGGACTTATATTGTTCCCTCTCATTTTTGAATACAGAAATTTTGCCCTTACCTTGGGATACAATTCAAAGGCTAAATCCTTCATGATCCCTTACCTGGTTATTCTAAAGGAATCTTTATCTCCTGCACTTACATAAAAAATTTCATATTATGACTCAGATGACAGATACTATCACATTTCTTTTTAGCTCCTAAAGGGAAGAATGAGAACACTAACATTTACAGATAATCTACAGGTCTAGTTTACTCTTCACAAAGAGTAAATTACATTTTTTTTCCTTAGTTTGCAAATGAGAAGAGTTCAAAATGTCCCCGTTAATTAATATCAGGGTTAGAATTCAAGCTTATCTTTCATTCCTCAAAGCTAACTCCTTTCCCAGCGCTTGCCAAATTTACCTGTCATTCACTACGTGGTGTATACAGATCTATGCTAAGCTGTCAGAGAAGGCAATGGCACCCCACTCCAGTATTCTTGCCTGGAAAATCCCCTGGACGGAGGAGCCTGGTAGGCTGCAGTCCATGGGGTCGCTAGGAGTCAGACACGACTGAGCGACTTCACTTTCACTTTCATGCACTGGAGAAGGCAATGGCAACCCACTCCAGTGTTCTTGCCTGGAGAATCCCAGGGACGGGGGAGCCTGGTGGGCTGCCGTCTATGGGGTCGCACAGAGTCGGACACGACTGAAGCGACTTAGCAGCAGCAGCAGCATGCTAAGCTGTTGTGGGGGTGGCGGGGGACGACGGAAGGAAATTACTAAATCAGACGAATTGTCTCCACAGTATTTTATCTAGCTTAAGATGAATGAAAGATTCAACAACTTGTGTTCACCTTCTTCTGAAAAAAAAAAAAAAAAACCATCAACTTACATATCAGTTCTTAGTTTCCTTCTAAACTCCAATATTTTAGGAGAAAGTGGTCACGTTTTAGTTTTGCAATCCCAAAGCACGGGAAACCTAACTTCTTACAGTGCTTGGCACATTAAAACTTTGTCGAATACACCTAAAAACTCACAGTATCTACCCTAGTTTTTCGTATCCCTTCAGAGTTACAAATCAAGTCGGGGATTGAATGGGAATGAGATTTAAGAGGGAATGGATATATGTATACTTATGGCTGATTAACGTTGTTGTACATTAGAAAACTGTACAACACAACATTGTAAAGCAATTATCCTCCAATTAAAAGTAAAATTAAAAAAAAAATCACGTCTAAAGCACAGTCCCAAAGGACAGTAGCTTTTTAAAGAACCGCATAACCAGCTTCAACATTCAGAATACGGAAATATTCTGGCTATCCCATCACTGGAAGGGATATATACTCGAGAGAGACAAACAAGTTTAAGGAAGAATTCCTTTCTCCGACAACAAAAAACGAAGGAAATGAAGACAAAACACTGTAACAGTCGCCGAAAGTCGCTTCTCTGCGAGCAGTAACAGCTGTGAAATCGGTCAAGTTGCTCAGTCAGCAGCCTGCCAAGAGTGCAGCCACGTGCACTAGGGTTAGATGTAAAGGCGGCAGCTGGTCCCGCCGAGAGCTGAGACGGAGCTCCCGTAACACCCCCAGCATCTCTGAAACCCGCAGAGCGGTAATCAGGTAGGTACCACAACGAAAGCGCGTGGAGCCGCGGCCGCAAAGCCCCCTTTACCTTGCAAACTGGGCCTGGGATACGATCTTTCTCTTCTTCTGCCGCCTCCTCTGATACGTCGTTCGCCTTAGCCGGCAGCTTGCCATCTTTCGCGTCTCTTTTCAACTTTTTCGCCTGAACCGCCAGGCCTCCACGCCGTTTCCTCTTGGTCGCTGCCATCTTGCTCCGCGCCTTCGCTCTGGGCCTTCCTTCCGGCTCTGCCGCTCGCTCCGCCTTCCCGTCTCTATGGTCCCGGCCCCCAGCTCCACAGTCCTGCAGCTCTATGGTGCCTCTTTCCCGTCTTTATGGTACGGCCCGGTCGGCTCTCTAGGCCTCTTCTATCTCTGTGGTGACGGTGGCCGAGGTGACCGGCAAATCTGAATAGAGTGGCGGGAGCCGTTCCACTTCTTCCGCAGTTTTCTAGGAGCTGCATCCGGGCGCTGCGCACAGGTAGGGTTTGGGCGCTGGGGATCCCAAGACAAGTCTGTAAGCGGGTCGTGGGCTGGTGAGTGGTGGTGGGTGGTTGTCTGGGTCTCTTGAAGGACCTTCCAAGGACTCAAGCCCGCCCCCGTAGCGCATATCCTGTTAGAAGCAAGATTGGAGGCGCGGGACACCTCTTCTCTGACTGAGGAAGCGGAGCCTCTGTTTGGCTTGGCGAAACTGACCCCGGTTGACCGTGCTAGTTGCGTATTTCTGTCCTTCTTAACTTTTCGTGTTACTGTCTCCTTACTAAAGACGACGAAACCCTAGTTTACAGGGTAATTTCCCCCAAAGTTAGAGATAGTTAAGTGGCAGAGGTGGGGTTTCAGTCCCTACTTCGGCGAGTTCAGCGTCCAGGCCTCTTCCACTCGGCTCAGCGCAGGTTGAAATCGCGGGCCTCGTCAGCCTGGACGGGGAGTTTTACTGTCGCATCTCATCAGGAGCATCCCTCGGGGCCGCATGCGCCGTGGACCATGCCCCTCCTAACCCAGCGGATCCCAGACGAGAATGATTACTGCTTAGTGGCCAGCCTTGACAACGTCAGGAACCTCTCCACTATCTTGAAGGCTATTCATTTCCGAGAACATGCCACGTGTTTCGCTACTAAAAATGGAATCAAGGTTACAGTGGAAAACGCAAAATGTGTACAAGCAAATGCTTTTATTCAGGTATGGAAGTTGGCACCTTTAATCCGGTGACATATGACATTCTTCACCCAGCTCAATGAATTCCAAGGGTCCTTACTTAAGTTGGAGCACAAAATATCATTATTTGAATTCTTTTTCTCTCCTGGTAACAAATCCTTTTCCTATCGTGTTTTACAGAAATAATGGTTAATAATGTCTAAAATATTTTAAACTATAGGTGGGCACTTATTCTGAGTGTTTTGTATGTTTATATATTTAAATCATTTAATGCTCACAATAGTGGTTTAGATGTAGTTTCTTTAGTTCTAGGTAATATACGGTTACTATGTGCAAGGGTACTGAAGTTCCCATGACTACAGATCATCAGTACTGTTGTCTCACATAACTCTAAAACTGAAACGATATGTGTTTGAACTGTCAGTTGGTGTTTGTACTAAAATGAGTGTTTTGTGTAGAAAATGACAATGTCCATTATGAGTGCCAAAACTGTACTGATGGCGGCTAAACTTTGAAGTGGTCTTTGAATACTTTTAATAAATTTATTTTGATAAATTAAAAAAAGTCAACAGTCCTACAGTCCTATGAGGTGGTTCTATTATTATTCCCATTTTACATTTGTGGAAACTGAGACACTAAGTGATTTGTCAGCAGTCCTATGGCTGGCAAGTGGCTTAGGTGGGATGAGAACCCACAACATTTGTTTCTGTAGTATATGCTCTTTTGCACTACTTCCCTGTTAGTATTTTTTCCTCTTATTGGTTATAATCTGTTTGTTCTTACAAAGTAATAGTTGTATGGTTCAGATAGGATTTCACATTTAATTTAGCATGTTTTTGGAACACCTAAGGGCACAGTATGACCTCAGGTATAGAGGGATTAATCAGACATGGTTCCTGTCCTCAAAAAGAAATTGAGAGTCAGTTATTACTCATGCATTGTCTAATTTGTTTGGCTGTTTTCCACATGACCTTAGCCCAACTGATGGGCACAAAAAGAAGACAAGGGAGAGTCATGTAGGAGATAGTTTAGCTCCAAGGAGATAGATGAAGGACCTTTTCATAAAGTTTTGCATCAGACTGAAATCAGTTTCACCTTCAACTACTGAGTAGTAGTATTCTAATGGATCTCAGTTGAAAAAGTTTAAGATGTGTTGACTGATAATCAAATTATTTTCATGGGTTTAGCACAATATTGTTATTTTAAAAACATAAAGTCAGCTCTAGAATTGTATGTGTGCATTATCATTCTTTAACATACATTTTCACATTTACTTTTTTTTTATAGGCTGGAATATTTCAAGAATTTAGAGTTCAAGAAGAGTCTGTTACTTTTCGAATTAATTTAACTGTCCTTTTAGACTGTTTATCTATTTTTGGATCAAGTCCTGTGCCAGGTGAACTATTTTATTGTCATAATAACATAAAAGCATTTCTGGATGGTCAGAAAAATACAGCGAAAATTATTAGAATATAAGTAGTATAAACATTTGTTTAAAAAATTAATTGCCAATTTATTTTTCATTTGCCACAATCATATATTCTGATTTTTCATAATATTAGTAGATGCTAATGGTTCTTAATTTACATTCATCTTTTAATTTACAAAGCTTTTAGGATTTTAAATTTGAACTAATCAAAAGGATACTTTGAACATGTCTTAAATATGTTTAACATTGAGAAATATATTTTAATTGCTTCTTTTCCCTAATTTGTCAAGAATTATAGTTAGTGGCAGAGAAAAACAGATACCAGTTGTCCTGAGTCCCAGTTCACTGTGTTTGACATTTGCTCTTTTTTCTTTAAGCCCTATTTATAAATTCAGTTTATTTTCCTAAATGCTTTTCTTTAAAATAGTCATATACTTTTAACAATAGTTAAAACTACAAGGAAACCCCAGAAGAATGATTTTTACTTCATAGGAAAGGATCAGTTATGGTCCTCTAGAAAATATGTTTTAATTGTGTACTGACAGTTCCGAAATTGTCAGGAATTGGTTAAAATTATACATTTTCTAATGCAGTGATCCCCAACTGGTTTTCCATAAAAGTACCTGCCTTCTTCCATTCCTCAGTGTGGTTCTCCACCCACTAAGAGGAGTAGAGTGTCCTGTCATAGTCCTTCTCCTCTTTAGTACTAGTTTTGCAGAGCTAAAACCCTAACCTCCATTAACCACCCTTTTTCTCCCAATTAGACCTTAAGATGTGGTGAAATATAAAGAGTATCTCCCAGTAGAAAACGTTGGAAGGGTCCTTATCACAATAAATACATTGATGTTATAATAAGACAATATGAAAGCAATCCAGATTGAACCTTTAAGAATAGCATAATCTATCCTACAACAGTTATTATTAATACATGCAATATGGACTGTATAGATTCTCCATCCTGAAGTTGTATATTTATATATAATCACCTAGCTATCTCTAAAGTGTTTTTTTTTTCAACCTGGAAAATGATTTCAAAGAGTTACATTTTATTCCCAATTTTTTGCAGTTATTTTTGGAATTGTCTACACACAACTATCATCAGGAAAGATGTGATCCCTTCTCATAAGGATATACATACATATATGCTAGAAATGGACACGGTAAAATGTTCTTGAGTTTTAGGCATGATTTGAGGTAGAAACTGAGCCCAGAGCTCTAAAGCTAAGCCCAGAGTAGTATTTGTTTCCATTGCAGGGACTTTTACTGCACTTCGGATGTGTTACCAAGGTTATGGTTACCCTCTGATGCTGTTTCTGGAAGAAGGAGGCGTGGTGACAGTGTGTAAAATCAACACTCAGGAGCCTGAGGAGACTCTGGATTTTGATTTCTGCAGCACCAATGTCATTAATAAAATTATTCTGCAGTCAGAGGGGCTCCGTGAAGCATTTTCCGAGTTGGATATGACGAGTGAGGTCCTGCAGATCACCATGTCTCCAGATAAACCTTATTTCAGGTACTTGAAAGCCCTGCAGTCCTGGTTAATGTAGTTTACTCCATCTACCTGCTTACACATTTTCTTAGAATGCAGTTTTTGTTACCCAGGTTATGAAAATTTTCAGAACTTCAGAGAGCTTCTACTCTTAGTTCATACTTTTATGTGTCAGGACACTAGAAGACCCAGGAAGACTAACTCACTATAAAGCTTCATAGGTAGTGTTGGTTTCTAGAAGAGTAGCCCCATCTCTGAGTTCATAAACTAGTGATCATTTCATTGCTGTTCTACTTACCACCATAGATCAGTTGCATTGTGAGGAAAATTGAGCTTAAACTTTTGCAAAAGGTGTTTACAGCATGTAGTATCTCTTTTTCCCAAGTTAGTACAGATGCTGGAGGGAATAGGTGTTTTCTATACATGGTTCATTCACTTAAGTATCAATCACCTATAGTGTGCATATTTACATTAAGTGCTGCTGCTGCTGCTAAGTCGCTTCAGTCGTGTCTGACTCTGTGCGACCCCATAGACGGCAGCCCACCAGGCTCCCCCGTCCCTGGGATTCTCCAGGCAAGAACACTGGAGTGGGTTGCCATTTCCTTCTCCAATGCATGAAAGTGAAAAGTGAAAGTGAAGTCGCTCAGTCGTGTCCTACTCTTAGCAACTCCATGGACTGCAGCCTACCAGGCTCCTCCGTCCATGGGATTTTCCAGGCAAGAGTACTGGAGTGGGTTGCCATTGCCTTCTCCAACATTAAGCACTACAGGAAGGAAAAGCTTAAAATCAAGATGATGAGGCTATACGTGAAACACCTTAGAGAGAACAAAATTACATGCCGTTAAGATTAGGGAACCAGCACAGGAGTACTTTGGGAGGCATGGTCAGGGTGAGATTCCTAAGAGGGCAATTTTCAGCAGGAATATAGTATCAAAAACTGTCAAGCTGCTTCTCATATTTTGACCCAACGAATGAAATGGCAAAACTCTTCAGGATTAGAATCAGAGAGAGAATTTATTTATTTCTACTCTTTTGAAATCATTCAGAATATTAGAGTAAAGGAGTTAAATACATACGGTATGAGAGGTGTAATTATTGTTTTTGTATCTCCTTTAGAAGAACTGCAGGCTTTTCTTATTGGTTAGGTAGTTAAAAAATTTGCTCAAGATTGGTTAAAATGCTAATCAAAATGGAAATGAGTGCAACCCTACTTAAGCAGTGATGTGAATTAAAGATTTCAGACACTTTAAACAGAGTATTCCAGAGGCTCCTCATCTACATGATCTCTCTCAGCATGGGTGACTAGATGGATCATGGTATTTTTCATCTCCCATACAGGAAATTATTTGGTGGTGGGGAACTGGAAGTTGAAATATTTTTTTCTGGATATATTAAACTTGAGCCTGTGGCACTAGGGAGTAGTTGGATAGATAGGTGTAGAGTTCAGGAGATCAGTCTAGACTAAAAATATAGATTTGGGAACCATCAGCATGGCTGGGCATGAACAACATGGCTCAGAGAAAGAGGTGATGTTAGAAGAGGGAAAAGATGGATTCTGGGGAAAGCCAGCAAGCACCTAGGTCTTTATCACTGTGCTCATATAGCGCTCACATACAGTGCTCATATATGTTAATTCCAGGTGGCTCAGATGGTAAAGAATCTGCCTGCAATGCAGGATACCCACGTTAGATCCCTTGGTCAGGAAGGTCCCCTGGAGAAGGGCATGGCAACCCACTCCAGTATTCTTGCTGGAGAATCCCATGGACAGAGGAACCTGGTGAGCTTCAGTCCATGGAGTCACAAAGAGTCGAACAGGACTTGAGCCACTAACACTTTTCACTTTCCAAAACAAATGATCAGTAAGTTAAGTAAATATAAACATTCACAAATTGTCTGCAAACTACTGATATTCCCAAGCAAAGAAAACCATAAAACAGCCTGAAAAGCGTCTGAGACACACAAAAGCCCTAATTGCTTGGTGTGGCAGTAGACATAGCTGGCAGGGCCCTGGGCTTGCCATTGACATAGATCAGGGCCCGTCACTCTGCCACTCTCCTGTTACATGGTTCTGATTTGAGGAAGAGGGAAGGACAATATCAAAGTAATATTAAGGTAATGAGATTGAGGCAGAGCCCCCTAGATTCCTTCTGTGACTGGCTTTTTTCAAAGTCATTTATTAGTTGCTAGCTCTGTACTGCAGCATCCTACAGGAATCTTTATTATGTTGTTACAGCGCTGTGTCTACAGCTGTCTACATATGTGTTTCACTCACCAGAATGAGCTTCTTAAGGAAGTGTTTGCTTATTTGGATACTAATGTGGCTTATTGTTGAACCAATGAATAAATGAATTGCTCATTTTCTACTATAGGTTATCTACTTTTGGGAATGCAGGAAGCTCCCACCTTGACTATCCCAAAGATTCTGATTTGATGGAATTATTTCACTGCAATGAGACCCAGGTCAACAGGTCAGTAGGTTGCCATTTGGTGATGAAGGTGAGGTTAAATACTATATTTCTATTAAATAAACTTTTTAAGACTTTCAATGTGTAGATAAAAGTATAGCAAAAAATAAATAGTAGGTTGCTGGGTTTACATGGGAATTTGGCATTGTGATAGTGAATTAAATTTTCAAAATGAAGAAAATATTAGCAAATTGGACGGCTCTTTGATTCTGTTCTTATATTTGCTGTTTGGTAGTTCTTGGCTAACTTCTGTCCTTTACTTGGAATTATGCTTTAAATGTGTCCAAATAACAGCTTTTTGTTTACTTTTCTGCAGATACAAGATTTCTTTACTGAAACCCTCTACAAAGGCATTAGTCCTGTCTTGTAAGGTATCTATTCGAACAGATAACCGAGGATTTCTCTCATTACAGTATATGATTAGAAATGAAGATGGACAAATATGCTTTGTGGAATATTACTGCTGTCCTGATGAAGAAGTTCCTGACTCTTAGTCTTCAGTATGGCGGTTCACGCACTGTTTATGTACACATGCGTAGTAGGTCATGTTCTCATGCTGAGCGCAGTGCCCTTCATGACTTCCTGTTAAGATTTTGTAAGGGGAAGAAGCAGGGAGGAGGAGCAGCACAGTCCCTGTCCCGATAGTTGCTGTAGGTTTTGTCAGTAATGTTGTCACGTAGTCATAGATTACCCAGTATGGACTAGTTTGTGGTTCTGTCTTTTGAACTCACGGAAATTGTTACAAGTCAAGGTGCATAAGTTTTATGTGTTATTCTACTTAAGTAGGACATTCCAAGAGTATAAAAATTTGAAGTTTGGTGAAGCCATATCAGAAATGTTCTTTTATTTATTTACTATTAGAAAAAGCAATAGCATATGGGCATCACTTCCTAGTTGGAATTCTGGAGACTCTGTCATAAAGCAGTGGTTCTCAGAGTGTCATGCCTAGACCACCTGGAAACTTGTCAGGAACTCTGAGGGTGGGGCCAGCAATCTATAGTTTAAACAGCTTCCCCCCTTCACCGCCCCACCCCCCGAGATTCTGATCCTTGCTAAAGTTTGAGAACCACTGTTTTAAAGGATATTTTTTAAAAATAGCATTTTAATTGCATTGAAGTGACTGCTTTTACAGGTGATGTCTTTGCAAGTGTTCTGAAGTTTAAGTGTCATCAAACAAGTCTGAATAATTATATGATTTATTTACATTTTGAAGGCATTTATGAACATGATATAAAACAGTCTTCAGAATTACAGGTTTTCATCTTGTTCTGAAAACCAGTCATTGTAGTAAGTACTTATTAGATACCTTCTATTTGCCTATAAGAGTTCCTCAACCAGGGCTTCCCAAGTGGCTCAGTGGTAAAAGAATCCACCTGCCAATGCAGGAGACACAGGTTCCATCCCTGATCCTGGAAGATCCCACATTCTGTGGAGCGGCTATGCCCGTGTACCGCAACTGCTGAGCCTGTACTCTAGAGCTTGGCAGCTGCAGCTACTGAGCTCATGTGCCCTAGAGCCCGTGTTCTGCAACTAGAGAAAAGCTTGCACATGACAAAGACCTCGTACAACCAAAAATAATTTTTTTTTTTTTTTTAAGTTTCTCAACCAAACCAAGGCATATCTCAGTGGGCAGGCACGTAGGCGCTGCTCCCGGGTACCTGTACGACTCATGCAATGCTGGGTATTTAGCCCAGGGTGAATGCGGGATAACTAGTTAAGTCTCCCGGGCAATCTCGGGATGCCCAGCTGGTACAAAAGTCGTTGGAGTTTTGTAAAGTTACAGTATGTGTTCAAGAAGGAAATGATTGAATCTGCCAAATGTCCAGATTTTTTTTTGTCTCAATAAGCATTAAGAACAAAACACGTCTAAAACATAATTATGAAAATACTTAATCAGTAAACATTTCAAGGACTACAATTTTCCTTTAAATTTAAAACTGGACAGTTACTTGGTTTTTTTCCATTGGCATGTCTAGTATCTAAAATAGTGCCAGGATAAGGTAAATACTCATCAGATAAAAGGACCTCCACTTTCAGATTATTAGTCACTATGAAAGTTGAACCTATGATTAAATAAGACTGACATTTTTGCACATTTAAGACTACTATTTCAGCTGAACATATCTTGAGTTACTTAGAATTCAGAAGCTAATAAATTTAATTCTTTCTCAGTCACCGTAACATCAAGATATGTTTTAATAAAGAATTTTCTAGTTATGTGTGTTCTGTTTGACTCCCTAATTTGCTAGCCTAACTTTGTTCAAGTTCCTATGAGAGACCACTGGGGGGAGCACTTACTTGGGCAACGCAGATGCTTTGGTGACTGTAAGTTGAGTTCACGTGTCACAAAAGACTAAGATTTAGCTTTACCTTTCTGAAGTTTACCTCATATTCTTTCTAATAAAATTGTAATAAATTTTAAAATTGTAATTCTAATAAAATTAACAGTAGCTATTTTTTTCTATTTTTAATTAGTTTATTCCCAACTTATGATTATGCTTCCACCTAGAACTGATGAAATGATTCAAAACAAAAATGTTAAATTTTACTGTTGTAATAAAAATAAGTCTTGTAATACATGTTTTGTTTTTTTTTTTTTTTTTATAAGAAGCCACACAGTTGCTGTGATACTCTCAAGTCCTGCTAAGCATTAGTTACCATTGCTGAAAGGGCAGCATGTGGCAGCCCCTACAGCTTAGGGTGAGTGGGGGGGTTCAGAACTACATAGACTCCCTTTTCCCCTTTCTGTCTTCATACTGCTGGCTCTTGTCCCCACCTGAAACAAAATCTGCTGGGTTCTGAGGAATTGGGAAATAGCATTTTCTCTTTTCCCGAGTTTGTATTCGTAGCATTTTTATATGAGTGTCAGGTTGCATGCTCTTCTGCAGCAGTTAGCAGCTCTACTGTGGGTTTTCCTGCTCCAGCAGTGGACAGCTCAACTTCTAATCAGAAATGCCCCAGGCAGCTGGCATGGGTGTTCCTGGCATCCATATCTCAGTCACTTCAGAAGCCTCAATAAAAGAGTAAATGTTTGAAGTAGGTTATCTTTTCGAAATGTATAGCTCATTGACTGGATGTAACTCCTAGTTAATAGTAGTGGCTCTCATTGGTAAAACTAGAGGTATTCAGGATATGTGAACTAAATTTTCAGAGTAGTTCCCCATCCCTTTACGGAAAGAATATGAGAATCTAGTGAGGCCTGTAGTCTGTACCCTTACGACTGGTGCCTGAGGCTTGACTTACCTCCTGCCATTTGTCCAGGGATTTCTGTTGCTTGTTGCTGACTGGATTAGGACAGTCCCGTCTCGAATATTGTCAGGTTTGCCTTAAGTGGACCTTTAATGCAAAGTGATGGGTGCACTGCCAACACATGGAGGTAAGGCATCACCGAACTTCCAGAGCCAGTTGCAGAAACTGCTTGGTAATGAACATTTATTAAAATTTATATGTGGGAGAGTTTGAGCTGGGCTTGGTTTTGTTTGTTTTCCAATTCAGTTACAGGGACTGAAAGAAAGTAGCTAACCCTCATCTATCTCAGAAATTTCAGTGCCCGATAACCAAAGGAATGTCTAAGCTGTGTATGACCTTATGGACTAGGGTGGCTGGAAACCTCAGGTGTTTTGATTGGTTGTCCAGATCGCTGCTTCC
Source organism: Bos indicus (assembly GCF_029378745.1). NCBI lineage: Eukaryota > Metazoa > Chordata > Mammalia > Artiodactyla > Bovidae > Bos > Bos indicus. The sequence continues at coordinate 39,169,385 of NC_091779.1, forward strand.
CACTGAATGAGTTTAGAAAGGAGCTTAGTTCTCAACTCCAGTTTTCCAAGAGTGAAACTTTATATTAAGTTGTATTGTGCTGAACATTTCCAATGTGGTTTCTTAAAACTTGGGGATTTCAAAAAATAGTAACATTTTTAAACTTTTAGAACCAAGATAGATGGCAGCTTTCTATTTTGTCAGATAGGAGGATATTAAAACCATTTCATAAAACATTTTGAAATCAAAATCTTGGGGGACAGGTGGGAATTTTGTACTGTCAACAAAGAAAAACTGGAGATACTAAAAATAAGATGAGACAACAGGGTTACACAATAATGTTTTATTTTACAATGTAATACTTTATGCTATTGTTTTATTGATAGAGGTTTGTCGGTTTGGAAATGTTAAGACTTTGGGACCTCACAAAATAGTAAAATTTTTAAATTTTAGTGCCACCCAAAATGGAGTCCAAAATGGCCACTTCTAATACTTTGTTTTTATCACAGTCATTGTTGAAAAACTATTTTCAACTGCGTGTGTGAAAACAAGCCACTCTTCTGAGGCTGCTTTAGTCAACTCAGCATATTCTGGGCAAGAACATCAGTCCCATCTCCAAACAGGGCTAAAATCTGCAGTGAGTCACTGAGTGACTAGTTTGTAAGTACTTGCCGAGAAGGTCAGTGGAATATAGGTGCCTTCGGCCAGACCTGTAAGCAGAAACCCTGCTCCTGGGTGCCAAGCTTAAAGCACTCTTGGAATCAGCTGAGGGACAGCGGCAGCTACTAGGAGGAAGCCTAGCAGTCTGTGGCCAGACCACTGGATAAACCAGTATATATGTCCTCCTGCCACAGCAGAACACTGCTCACTACTAATACTGTGGATACTGGCTGATTACTAGGTTTTACAGACGAAACAGAATGAAATGAGAAAATACCTTGAATGAAGAACCAAGATGTGGTTGTATAAGCACTGATGAGTGATAGAAATGTTCTTAGAAACACGTGGATCCCAAAGACACAGGTGTTTGAGCTCCACTAAATCAGCTCAGGTAACTGAGGAGCGATAACAAGGGAAAAATAAAAGCTATAGTACAAACTGAATCTGATTTCTCCTCTGTCCCTCAACACACAAAGGAATATGATTTGAGACTGCCAATTTCCTAAACACACACTGGTTCAAGGCCTTTTTTTTTTTTTTTTTGAAAGTCGCTCAGTCGTGTCTGACTCTGCAGCCCCATGGACTGTAGCCCGCCAGGCTCCTCTGTCCATGGAATTCTCCAGGCCACAATACTGAAGTGGGTAGCCATTCCTTCTCCAGGGGATCTTCCCAACCCAGGGATTGAACCCAGGTCCCCTGCATTGCAGGCAGATTCTTTACTGTCTGAGCCACCAAGGAAGCCCATTCAGGGCCTTAGGATTTCTTTTTTAACAACCCTGGTGAGCATTCCATTCCCAAAACAAGTCTTTTTAATCCAGTCTGGTAGGGGCAGCATAGTGGGATGGAAAGAGTAGTCTCCTGTGATTCAGGTGACCATCTGCTTTATAGTCACGAGACTGACCACAAATGAATCAACCCTTCTTGTCCTGTTTTCTTCATTTACAAAAATCAAAAAGGCCTTATGACTCTAATGTGGTATGACTTCAGTAGACCAGGTTAGGTCAGTGTTCCAGAAGGTCAAACATTTCCTCACACAAAGCAATTTTAGGGACCCTAAACAGGTTATGGCTAAAGATATTTATAAGTACTGTATTAAAATGCTCACACATAAACTACTTAGGCACTGCAGAACTTTTTTTAAAAGTCAGAATGGGAAAGAATGAAATTAGAAATGGGGAAATGGAAGGTAATGGGAGTCCCAGTGACATGAGAAACTAACTTAAAGCATGTGTCTAAAAAAGATTCCTTCCTCTCAGGTAACAGGATCCCGGTTTCTAATGGCCATACGTATTTTACCTGTAATGCCACTGTTAAGTGGACCTTTTTTTTCCCCCCAGAATCCTTGGTTCTGTTTTTGATCTGCCACTGCTGTCGGTGTTGGTAAATATATTTTGTGGTCAAGAATGCTTGTTATCAACAGGTTGGCTTTATTGTTGACTATCCTGGATAGAGGTTTTCCCTTTACTGATAACAGAAGACCTAGAGGAAAGGAGAAAACCATTTGTGCATGTTTTCTTGGCTTTTGACATCTCTCCCTCCTTCTAGCACCAACCACTGCCTTATTGAGCTAGAAGGCTGAACTCAGTCTTAGGCAACTATTTCACCAAGTGACCATCCCCCTAAAATGCTAACTCTGCTAAAGGGCCTCCAAAAGAGTCTTAGGTTTTCTCCCTAAAGAGCAGGGGACTTCCTTTGATTCAGACAGCAGGTGAGGGGTGTATCTAAGATATGTGGATTGCATTTAATCACAGCTGAAAAAAAATTATCTAATTTAGGGCCATGTATATATTGTTCATGCTTTTCAGGTGATTTCTCCTCATGAGCACAGAGATTTAGAGCCCAGAGGCACTGTAATTGTTAAAAAGAGGATCTTTCATCATCATTCCCAGCCATAAGATTTCCATATGCTGGTTTCCTGATACTGGAGAAGTTGGCCTGGAATTAGAAGTAATCTAGTCCAAGAGATTTTCTGATCCAGAAACCCGGTTTCTATTAAGTGTTCCTCAGTCACCTCCTATTTAGACCTCAAGCCTGCAACAAGTGTGGTTTTCACAGGCCCGTTTGCCTGAAAAAAATCTGTTCCACAGAAATATGAGATACAAAATTTTATGAGCAACTTGAGGCTTTTTTATATGCAAGCCCCAGTAAAGGCTTATTCATTCTACTACTGGACCATATAAAATACAGAAAGCTATCTGGCACTTTAATTTCCTGATCAGTAAACCAAGAGATAATATGATTCCAAATCTGAAAAAAAAAGTAGGCACAAATTAAGTCAGTTGCTCAGGGGTCTCATAAAATCAGGGGTGGGCAGAGACCTGAGAGGGATCTCTGCTAGGGACTGCAACTAGATACCGGCCTTGGGCCTCGCTCTCTCACCACAAGGTGGCAGGAGTCCCCTTTCCTGAAATCAGGTACTGAAACGCCTCTGGCTGATCCAGTGTATACATCATCTGTGCATTTAAGAAACTGTGTTAGACTGTCTTCTCTATGATACAATGTTTCCAGGGGTTAGCTCTACCTCACTTCTGAGCTGTTAACGGGCAAAATGTTCTCCACACCAGCCTCACAGTGGCTTTTCAGATACTAGCCCCTGTCTCATTTTCCTTCACTGGCAATGGTATGGCTAGAAGGTGATAAAGTCAAAGCCCAGGTTTCAGTAAGTACGAAAATAATTGCCATTTATTACCTAATAACCACTTAACCTACATTATCTCATTTTTGCAGCAACACTAAGAAATAGGTACTGTTCTCATCCCCATCTTATGATGAGAAAACCAGAATTAGCTAGAAAGTGGTGGTGCTGGGGTCTGAACAGTCCTGTCTCCACACCTAGAGCTCTTAACCACCATGAATCATAAAGAAAAATTAGTTCATCAAGATGTGTTGAAGTCATGTTTCTATGATCAGATAAAATAGTTCATTGGTGAGATAATCATCTTTCATAAATAATTTATGCCCTAAAGTGGGGCCCAAATTTGTTACCAACCTGCCAAAGTATTCGTGTACCCTCAGTTCAAACATGTGCTATATTTACCTTTTGCTTTAAATAAAACTAGACCTAAGATACTATCTTTGTGGTTCTAAATAAGTTTTTATTTGCCAAAATTTAAATCACTGACCAGTTTACAAAGAATTCAGGTAAATATAAATACAGTGGCGTTTTAAAAATTCATTTCTTCCCAACATGCCAGTGGGGGAAGTTTAGTGTGTAACAAGTTCTGGGAAGTACTTCAGGAAATAAACCTGTGTCACTTTGTGTAATCCAATTTGGTTTCTTCCTACACGGATTTCTGCCACAGAGCCTTTCTTCCTCCTCCGTCCCTTGGAATCAACATTGCTTACAATACCCTTTAGGAAATCCTGTCCCCTAGAGCAGCCATTAAGAACTTACCATTCCTTCCAAACGCTGCCCTCTGTCAGGCCTCTGTGATTTTGCATAGAGAGTGCCTTCTTCCCGGCATGTCTTCTCTTCTCCATCTGGATGAACTGTTACTCGCCCTTCAAGAAACAACTCGAATGTAACCCTCTCTTTGAAGTCTTCTCCAGACTTCTTAGATGGTCTCTCCTTGCTGCTCTTAGTGCACTGAGACTTCTCCTACAGAACCTGTATTTCACGTTGTCGTTATTTTCATGCTCGTCTCTTGCTCTAGACAGTTGTCCCCTTCACAGTAATGGCCATGCTTTATTTATCTTTATTTATTTACCACCTGCAGCGCTAACTGCACCTAGGATTTAGTAGATGCTCACCAGATACATTTGTTGAAGGAATGTTGAAGATGAGGAAAAGTGAGGCTCAGAATGTTTAGGCTACTTAAAGCCACATAGCTATCTCATAGCAGAGTTGGGACTCACACACAACATGTCTGGACTCAAGGTACACTGCTCTTTACTCTGTGCGTAAATCGCAAATCCGTCGCAGAAGTTTAGCTCTTCCCCCACCCATGCCCCACTGCAGATGATGATAATAAATCAGGCTCCACCAGACCTAGCCTTTTGCTCTGGAACTTCAAGCATCACTCTAGGGAATCACTACCAGAGTGGGCCCAGGTGGTGAAATATACTTGCTTTCCTTGCACTATTCACACTCTGCCTCCTGTCATTCCATTTTTGTGGGCATGGCAGAGTGGCCATTGATTAAGTTCCCCTGATGCACTACCAAAGACCAGGTACCCTGAGTTGGCTCTTTGTGAGTTAGCAGCCTCTGTTCCCCTCCATGGAGACCCTAGTATGGGAGCTACATGCTCCTAAGTGTTCACTGCTCTGCCTGTCCCAGTGTTGCTAGCTATTCCCAGAATCCTAATTTGGAAAGGCCACTGCCCCTGGGCACCTGGATGTTAGAGCAGATTTTGCTCCCCACCCACTCAAACACCAAGGTCTGGCAGAATATTTTCTCCTTTAATTTTGTAGAGGAGGCATTAGAATATATACTAATGATAGGGAAAGAATATAAATGCAGTAGCCTGGAAACAATCGAGCTTCTGGAGCATAACTTTCATCACGAAGGTCTTGCCCAAGACTAGTCTGGCTGACAGAAAATTTACTGAGCGTATCCACTGTTCTACTTACTGCAATTTTCTCTGGAAATAAACACCCCCAAATCCTCCTTTTTTATCCTTCTTTTCTTTGGCTTTCTCTCCCTCGTCCCTCAGCCCAGAAAAGGCAATTGTTGTTCACAAAGATTTTTGACCAAGAAGACAGTAGATCACTAATAGGTTAATGGGCATTGAGGTACTCTCCTCCTTTCCCCTCCTATCAAGAGAAAAGGATCCTTCTGTTGTCTTCTACAGCTTAAGAGCCATTGAAAGTTATTCAAAAGCAATTTTTCAGCATGCAGCTCTCCTAAAGATGGCTAACAAGGACAAAGTTGAAGTTAATGATCCACGCCTTCATACTTCCAGTAAGTATGGGTGACCAGCTAGAGTTGCAAAAATAGCTAATATTTATTGGGCACTTACTATATATGAGATGCTGTGCTACATTTTTTATGTGAATAATCTAATTTACTCTTTATTATCTTTCCTTATTATAGATGCTATTCTAATCCTCATTAGAGAAAACTGAGGCTTAGGATAACTTGCCTTATGGCACACAGAAAGTGGAGGAGCCTGGATTCAAACAGAGGTCTGTCTGACTCTCAAGCTCATGACCTTGCATTCGAACAATTAAAACTGTCTATAATTGGAAAAGGCCACCTGGAGAGATAATGAGTGAGTTTCTGATTTGTGTGTGTGTGTGTGTGTGTATTAGTTGCTCAGTTGTGTTCAACTCTTTGCGAGCCCATGAACTGTAGCCTGCCAGGCTCCTCTGTCTGTGAAATTTTCCAGGCAAGAATACTGGAGGTAGCCATTTCCTCCTCCAGGAGATCTTCCCGACACAGGGATCAAACCCCCATCTCCTGCATTGGCAGGTGGATTCCTTACCACTGAGCCACCAGCAAAGCCCTATCTAGCTAGATATATAGTTATATATATCAACCCAGAGTTCCATCATAGGGTACTAGAGAGCTGATCTCCCCATATCTTTGACAGGACTGAGTTTATATGACCTGTACTTTTCACAAATATTCTTGCATGTGTGCTCAGTTGTGTCCCACTCTTTGTGACTCCATTGACTATAGCCCACCAGGTTCCTCTGTCCATGGACTTTTCCAGGCAAGGATACTGGAGTGGGCAGCCATTCCATTCTCCAGGGGATCTTCCCAACCCAGGGATCAAATCTGTGTCTCCTGCATCCCCTGTGTTGGCAGGTGGATTCTCTATCATGGTGCCACCTGGGAAGCCCCTACCACACAATAAAATAGGTGGTAAATATATTTCATTTGAATTTATAAATTCTGTATGAGATTGGAAATCCTGCTTTCTGTTTATTGGACAATTGCATCCCTCTTCTTTAAACTGCCCCTTCGTGTCTTTTGTGACATTGCCAAAGACCACACCCTTTTCTGAAACTTTCTCCTCCTGTGAGTTCCTTTCTGTTTTTTCCTGACTCTTCTAATTCTCTAAAGACTCTTTCTGAGTCTCCTTCCCAGTTCCTCCTTCTGAATGACCCCTGGATAATATAATAATTACAATAATTAACATTTCACAGAAGCTTACTATGTGCCATACAGTAAATAAAACCTGTAAAACAGACTTCTCTTATTTGCATTTCTTTAGATGAAGAAAGGGAGATGCAGGATGTCTCTAAGTGGGGAGCTCACTCTTGAGCCCTCTATATTTTGATTAAAAATTACCACATATGTTCTCTCCAAAGCAAGTGTAAATATTCTCCAAAGTTCCTAAGTTTTCTTGTTTGACATACACATAATCCATGGATTTCTTATCCGTTCCTTTAACTTCTAATATATCTCGAGTTTCTGGTCCACACAGCCTATTAGATACTGTCAAGTAGATGTACTATGGGCACCTCAAACTTAACACATTCAAAATGGAAATTATCTTCTTCAGACCCCCTAAACATCCTCCAAGATAACCTTGTCCTGCCAATATGCTTTCCTTAATAGCATGGCCATTCACCAAGTTGCTCAAGCTAGAAACTTTAAAGCCACCTTTGAATGGGCCCCTGACTCCATTATACTTCACATCTGATTGGCTCAAATTCCCAAGGTCTTGCGAATTTGAGACTCCAAACTACTCTCAATCCATCTTCTCCATGTTCCTTCTACTATGGTTTTAGATAATTAAGGCTCTCAACATCTCTCCCTTGCACTGTTGCATCTGCCTCCTAACTGGTCTCCCTACTTCTGTGGTCTCCCCAGGTCCCATCCATCCTTCCCAGGGCTGACAGTTAATGTTCTAAAGCCAGTAACTGATCATGGCACATCCGGCTCAAAACTTTTTGATAGTTATCTTCTGCCTACAGAATAAATTCTAAACTCATCAGCATGGCACAGAAAACATTCCATAATCAGACCCCAATTTATCTTCCCAAACATCTCCAGCATGTTCCTATTGTTGTTCAAAGTCATGTCTGACTCTTTGCGACCTCATGGACGGCAGCATGCCAGGCTTCACTGTCCTTCACCATCTCCCAAAGCTTGCTCAAACTCACGTTCATTGAGTCGATGACGCCATCCAACCATCTCATCATCTGTCGCCCTCTTCTCCTCTTGCCTCAATCTTTCCCAGCATCAGGGTCTTTTCCAATGAGTCTTACTCATATACCTCCAACTACAACAACTCAAGGCCACTTGCTTTTCCTCAGAAATGTCAAGCCTCTCCATGGCACTATGCTGTTGGTCGTGCTACGTCAAATGCCCACTGCTGGCTTCCTACCCGTTGATATTTTACTTTTCTTTGAAGACCCAGCCCCCTACCCACAGCATACACACAGTCTCCACCTACATTTCCAGGCTCACAATTTATTACTTGTCCTCTGTTTACATTTTTCTTAAAGCTTTACTGCAGACTAACTTGTAATCTGGTCCAGTGTGTCTGTTTTCTTGGAAAAGGACTATATCTTAAAAATCTGAGTATTTTCTAGAGCCTAGAGGGAGCTTGATAAATAAATGATTAAAACTGAAGTCCACTTGTGATTTAGGTAAAAGTCAGACTAAACAATCTCAATGTTTACTTCTAAATCAGATTTTCTGCACCTTTTCTATACACTAAGATCTTACTTGAGGCCCGTGCAACTAACAAACATTTAACCTTGGAATTAACTCCTAATTCATGCAGCCAGTTCTGCTTTCACTTCTTTGCAGAGGCTGCAGAAGCCAGGAATTTGGGCTCCTGGCAGTGAAAGCCCAGTGAATGTTGTCACTGGGTTTCCGGAGGAGGTGGGGTAGAAAGCACAAGAACACATCGGAAAACTAGCAGAGTTCCAGGACATCTGGGGCTGATTATTCCAGCAAGATGCTCAAGCGAAGAGAACAATTCCTGGACTAGGTTTTTTTTTTTTTCCTCTTTTTTTTGACATCTGGGCTTTGGCAACAACTCCTATGGCTTTGCTCAGTGGTTCTTGAGGGATGAGATATGGACTTGTTTCAGGGAAACAAACCTTTACTGACTCGACTTCTGCTACAGCAGAGTCCTTAAGATCCTTCCCCTTCCATGTGCCTTCCTGGTATGTCTAGGTTTCATTGAGTTTACAGAGAGAGGAATTAGTCTCCAAGAACCAAAAGAAGTTCATACTACCTGGGATCTGAATTGGGTTATTCCAATGCCTCTTAATTTCTCCCGCTCCTATGATTCTTTTCAAATCATGGAGGACAAGGAACACTGAGATGCGGAGGTGGAAAGCGAACTCAGGCTACTGAGGCAATGGATTCACTCCAGCTATTCTGGAGTTTCTCTTTTCAAATACAAGCTGAGTAGAACTTTTGCTTTCGGTTTTGATGAACAAGCATTTCTTGTCTGAAACTACATGTTTTGCTCTTTTAGTTTCATTATTACCTCTAAAGTACAAAGTATACTTTAGTATGTTCAGATTCAAATTCTCAAACACAAACATATTGTAATACTGTCTAACAATTAATCACAATTACAATTTCAAATATTGTGACCCACTTCCCTAGAAGCAAAAGGCTGTATAGTACAGAATAATGGAGAGGAAAGGATGCTTGGCTAACATTTACTGAGAACATACTCTGTCAGGCACTAGCCTATGCATGTTATTTACATTATTTTATTTAAAGCTCACAGTAACTTTATGTGATATACTATTATCTGCATTTTAGTGATGGAGAAAGCAAGGCTCAGAAGTTAAGTGATTTTCCCAAGGTTATGTATAGTAAGTGGCAGAGGCAGGTTAAGATGACAGGGCTGACTCTAGCAATACTCTTTACCCATCACTCTTGCATGCTAAGTCACTTCAGTCATGTCCAACTCTTTGCAATCCTATGGACTGTAGCCTGCCAGGCTCCTCTGTCCATGGGATTCTCCAGGCAAGAATACTGGAGTGGGTTGCCATACCCTCCTCCAGGGGATCTTCCCAACCCAGTGATAGAACCTGAGTCTCTTATGTCTCCTTCACTGGCAGGTGGGTTCTTTACTACTAGTGCCACCTGGGAAGTAATAGGTGATATCTGATCTATTATCTCCAGCACCTCAGAAAGATAATTCTTATTATAATTTTATTCTTATGCCAACATTCACTCAGTACTCAAGACCTGTCAGGCCCTGATCTAAGTGCTATATTATATGTGATCTTATTAAGTCTCAGAAAAACCCACTTTTCAAGGAAGGCACTGCTATTTTACTGATGAATAAATAGAGGTTGAGAGAGGTTAAGTAACCTCACCCAGGTCAGAGAGCTGAGTGATGGAGCCTGATTTAAAATCCAGAGAGCCTGCCTTCAGAGAGTAGGCTACCTTCCATATGAAGGGCACATTCTGGACTGAGAGACCTACGTTCACATCCCAGCTCTTCCTCCTCCTGGGAAATTTAACTTGAACGTGATCTGTACTCAGTTCCACCATATGTAAAATGAGACTCTGGGGACATGCCTGCTGGCCAGGTGCCCCCATATGTATTCTCAAATTCCTCAAAGTCAGAATCCCTGTTACAGAGTGAAAGGCAGTACATTTTTGAAATACAACAGATCTGGGTTCAAATCTTACCACAGTACTGGCTAGATGATTTTAAACAAGATACTCAAACTTTCTGACTACCAGTTTCACCACCTGAACATGAAAGATAAAAACACCTACCAAATAGGGTTATTTATGAGTCAGAAATAGTATATGTATTTTATAACACCAGGGGATTGGTATAAGTTCTACATTACAGTTATTATTAATGTTCTTATGGTTTCTGAACATTTGAAGAACTATTCAAAAAAGATCTTCACGACCCAGATAATCACGATGGTGTGATCACTCACCTAGAGCCAGACATCCTTGAGTGAAAAGTCAAGTGGGCCTTAGGAAGCATCACTGCGAACAAAGCTAGTGGAGGTGATGGAATTCCAGTTGAGCTATTTCAAATCCTGAAACATGATGCTGTGAAAGTGCTGCACTCAATATGCCAGAAAATTTGGAAAACTCAACAGTGGCCACAGGACTGGAAAAGGTCAGTTTTCATTCCAATCCCATAGAAAGGCAATGCCAAAGAATGCTCAAACTACTGCACAACTGCACTCATTTCACACTCTAGCAAAGTAATGCTCAAAATTCTCCAAGCGATGCTTCAACAGTATGTGAACTGAAAACTTCCAAATGTTCAAGCTGGTTTTAGGAAAGGCAGAGGAACCAGAGATCAAATTGCCAATATCCACTGGATCGTCAAAAAGCAAGAGAATTCCAGAAAAACATCTACTTCTGCTTTATTGACTATGCCAAAGCCTTTGACTGTGTGGATCACAGCAAACTGTGGAAAATTCTTAAAGAGTTTGGAATACCTAGACCACCTGAGAAATGCCTTGAGAAATCTGTATGCAGGTCAGGAAGCAACAGTTAGAACTGGACATAGAACAACAGACTGGCTCCAAATCAGGAAAGAAGTACATCAAGGCTGTATATTGTCACCTTGCTTATTTGACTTATATGCAGAGTACATCACGAGAAACACTGGGCTGGATGAAGCACAAGCTGGAATCAAGATTGCTGGGAGAAATATCAGTAACTTCAGATATGCAGATAACACCACACTTATGGCAGAAAGTGAAGAAGAACTAAAGAGCTTCTTGATGAAAGTGAAAGAGGAGAGTGAAAAAGCTGGCTTAAAACTCAACATTCAGAAAACGAAGATCATGCCATCTGGTCCTATCACTCCATGGTAAGTAGATGGGGAAACAATGAGAGACTTTATTTTGGGGGGCTCCAAAATCACTGATGGTGACTGTAGCCATGAAATTAAAAGACACTTGCTCCTTGGAAGAAAAGTTATGACCAACCTAGACAGCATATTAAAAAGCAGAGACATTACTTTGCCAACAAAGGTCCATCTAGTCAAAGCTATGGTTTTTCCAGTAGTCATGTATGGATGTGAGAGTTGGACTATAAAGAAAGCTGAGCACCGAAGAATTGATGCTTTTGAACTGTGGTGTTGAAGAAGACTCTTGAGAGTCTCTTGGACTGCAAAGAGATCCAACCAGTCCATCCTAAAGAAAATCAGTCCTGAATATTCATTGGAAAGACTGATGCTGAAACTGAAACTTCAGTACTTTGGCCATGTAATGCAAAGAACTGACTCATTTGAAAAGACCCGGATTCTGGGAAAGATTGAAGGTGGGAGAAGGGGAAGACAGAGAATGAGATGGTTGAGTGGCTTCACTGACTCAATGGACAAGAGTTTGAGTAAACTCCAGGAGCTGGTGGTGATGGACAGGGAGGCCTGGTGTGCTGCAGTCCATGGATTCACAAAGAGTCAGACATGACTGAGCAACTGAACTGAACTGAACTGAACTGATGGTTACTAAGAGGACATACTTTCACATACAACAGTGGGCAGGGGGCAGAGTTCCCCATATCCCCTCCTACCATGGGCATCTCTGAGAGAGGCTAGAGAACGTGCTGTCCTGGGTAAGAGGAAACATGAGACAGTCTTCTGCTGGGCTTCTTTTAGGTGTGATTCTGACTGAGGCAGGTGGGGACAAGATGGGCTGCATGAATTCTCTGTGCCCAGCTTGTTCCCCACCTGGCCAACCTGATGAGAAAGTACTAACTATGAATCACCTCCAATGAAAAGCAATCAGAATCCTAACTCTCACCCCATAATGGCACCCTTCTTTGTTAAAGGGCTCTAAGGGGAAAGCACATGGCCTTTAGAGTCACACTTGCTTGGATCTAAACCTCCAGGACTTACATGAATTTAAGCATGTTCCTTTACAGAATATCAGACTCCTTCTGGCAAATGAGAGCTATTGTGTAGGGTGTTTGTCAGGCTTAGGTTCTTTATGGATAGGACCTAGCTCAGTTTCAGGGATTTAACACACACTCAACAAAAGACAACAGTTCAGGATCAACATCATTCTGAAATAAACAGCAATGATATGCCAAGGATAAATAAAGGGGCAAGTCAGCACAAAGCACTGTCTTTGGCTGAAATTTTAAACATTTTTTTAAATGAATCTGAAGAGGTTCTTAAATTATTACTTTTGGAGACAACTATTAATATTTCCTGCCCCCCCCCCCCCCATGAAACTTGCCTTATGTTTAGGGACTTAGATTTTATATATTCAGCAAGAAAAGTAAGTTTAATGTATTCACTTACTTTGTTATAAACCTAATTTGTATCTATCACTCTGTTAGCTGAGACAGTCTAGTGGGATTTGGTTATAACATTCAGCATTGAAGGAGATATAAATACTAAATATTATTTCAGCAGATCCCTATAGCTTTGGGTTCGAAAGACTACTAGAAATTGGCTAGGTACCTCCAGGTTAGAATTTGACCTCATCCAAAGTACAGGTTGGCATTTTGCCTAACAAGAATAATAGAGGTGAATCACCCCAAATAAATGAATCTGGGAGAGGCCATGCTATCCGTATATCCACACTGAAGACTTGGTTGATGATCAGGACCAGAACTCACCTCTGCATTAGGGTCAGGAGGTTTTTTGTGTCTCTGCTTTTACTGTGCTCATCTCCATATATGAGTATTTGAATCATCAGACACTGCAGGCAAGTTGAGAAACATAATAAGTTAAAGAGAAGCAGATAGCAAGCATCTTAACTATAAATCAAACTCAGGAGAGCACAAGTGGAACTGAGATGTCACAGGTTTACATTTCAAAAGGCTGAACTTCTGTTTCCTCCTGCTTCCCTACTAAGCAGGAAGGAGTCTGAACTGAAGGCTCTGACCCCTCTGAGCTTCTCCCTTCTGCTTTGCTGAAGCTTCCACTACCATCCGTGGCTATGGATAATCTAAGTAACGGGCCTGAAAACTGACAGCACACCTATCTAAAACCTAGAGTGGTCTCCACCAGAATTACAGCCGTGGTTTCTATCAGGATTTTCCAAATAGCTGTAACCAAATGGATGGATATAAACGAAATCAGTGTATGAGTCCCAAATTTGCATTGCATTCTTATGCTACATAACTTTACCCTTAAGCATTTCCATTGTAAACTTAACTGCTGATCTCTCTCGATCCAATCAAGATGGAATTGCAGGCACCAGATTTACCCTCCCAAATGAAACAATCAAAAAAGAAAAAGTAGACAAAATATATTTGAAACGATCTTCAAGACAGTGAACATCGGGCAACAAAAGGCGGTGTTCCTGAGAGAGGGACAACAAGTGAAGTAAACCCTAGGACTTCCCCAGATTACTACTGTGAGAGCCTCTCCAAGCTTTGATGCAGGAAAGTGGAGCTCAGCAAGCGTCCTGAATTGAGGATATGGAGCTCAGACTCTCAGAAGATTCTTAGGGCAGAGTAACAGAGGAGAGACAGCTGCACAGAAAAAGAATATCTGTATCTGCCGATTATCCCCTTCAAATATAGCTGACCCACAGTCTGGGAACCTGCAGGTACAGTGGGGCTGACTGTACTACACCATTTTATACTAGAGACTGAGCATCTGCAGACTTTGGTGTTGGCGAAGAGGGTGGGTGGGGAGTCCTAGAACCAATCCCCCACAGACACAGAGGGATAACTGTATTCAGGAGAGTACTGATTAACACAGACATGTAAAAATTGCCCAAGGCTTAAGAAAAGAATCATCTGCAGGTCCCAGAGGGAACAGGGCAGTGTTTACATACAGTCAGGTACAATGCCTGTTCCCACCAGCCAGACTGGAAAGCCACGTTGTCGTGGAGCACCGGGTGGGCTACTCAGAGGTACTGACACTTTTGTTTCAGAAATGGGGGATAAACAGCCCTTGACTAAATGAGCCCTTGTCCCATCTAACAAATCTTAAAAGCAAGATCTAAAAGGACCAAACTCTAGTGTAACAAAATTTCACAACAAAGTAATTTGACTGAATTCCAGAACAAAGTTCAAGAATACTTACAGGAACACAAAAATATCCAATACTCAGCAATGTAAAATACACAATGTCTGGCATCCAAACAAAGATTCAGGTTGAATCCCTATTCCAAATGGAGGGCAGAGCCTTCATTGCTAGGTAAGATCTAGCTGGGGCTCTCCTTTCATTGATTTTGTGTGGAATATGGTAAGCAAACCCTTACAATGTGGTCTTTTATGATTCATAAAAATTATCTTCAATGATTTCTTTAATTACTGTTTCTATTTCAAGTACTGATATTACAGTCTCTCTTCAGAAATAAATTAGAATTCTCTAGCTAAAAAGGATTAAAAATACAGATTCTGGACACCAGTCTTAGAATATCTGATTTAATAGGGTGGGACTCAGGAATCTGTTTTCTGTTTCATTTTTATTTTGTTTTACAAATTTGTTTTGTTCTGTTGCAATCCTAGATTTGGGGAATATTGCTCAACAACACTCAGCATGTTAAGATTCTCTTCAATATTTTCAATCCGGATTGAATTGTTTCAAATTTGTTTTCCTGAAATTCCTTAATTCACCCTTAAAAATTTAATTTCATCTCATCTTTTGGCCTCAAACTGTGATCCATTCATTTTAAAGTTTTCTCTTCTTACAGGTTTATGATTCCATGACAGAGCTGCCAGCCATGTGTTTATCCTTCCCTGAAGAAGTTGTTGTGACCTTATATTTTCACAGGGTTTTTGTTTTCCCTTAACCTTCAAAATGAAGCCCCCTTTCTTCTGTTACTTACTATTTTAATACGTATTTTCTGATTACATTTAGTTAACCTGAAAGGAGATAAAATGTATCCAGTCCTGACATTTGGCAATATACATGTGTGGACTGCTTTTGACTCTGCCCTGGAGAAAGGAAAGGCTACCCACTCCAGTATTCTGGCCTGGAGAATTTCATGGACTGTATACTCCATGAGGTCACAAAGAGTTGGACATGACTGAGTAACTTTCACTTTCACTTTCATGAATATTAGCTGACTTATACTAACTTTTCCTCTGACATTGAACAAAGCTGGGTTTTAAGTAGAGACATCACTACTAATGTTACTAAGTCTTAAGCTTGGTCTGTTAGTAAGCTGACTGGTTGAACAACTGTTAGTCACACCTCTTGCCACATCCTACTACTAGGGAATAAACTTCTAGGATCCTAGGAATCAGTACTTGAGTAAGGATGGCTGTACAAAGTGTTCCTTGTTCTAACACAACCTCGAGTCCTTCCTCAAGATTCTGCTGCTGACATACCAAGATTTCAGGATTAGAGTGTTACTCTTTTAAGACTCTGGTCCAGGCATGGACACAATAAAAGTTTCTATAGTCATATTCTTCCTCAGCACATCTAACAATGTGGAGAATATTCAAAAGAGAACACTTTACTTTGAAAAAGAGAGAAGGAAGGAAGGAAGGCGAGAGAAAAGGAAGCAAAGGGAAAATACACACACACACACATCCCTCCCCTCACATTGTGCTTACAGGCTTGGGAGCAAATGTAACAAAACCAGCCAGTATTTACCTTCCTTAGTAGTTGAACTGCCTTTCTGAGCTCTCCTTTGGCAAAGCAGATCTTGCCCATGTTATAAAGTGTTTCAGCCACTTTTTCACTACAGTCACCATAGCTGATGACCTGAGATCTCAATGAAGCCTTTAGCAGTCTATAAGCCTCCTAGGGGATTAAAAAAAATACATACATTTAATTCGCCTGGCAATTCTGAAGGAGCATGCTGGTTGTATTGTTCTCTACAGGAGGCATCCTACCCCACAATGGCACAACCCACCAGGATCAGTCAGTCGGGTGTGATATGTCATCTAGGTAATGTTTCCATTACCTAGAAGAGTTGAGGTTCCAAGCTTATAATTAATTATAGTAGTTAATTCACATGGACAATGTTATTTCATCTCTATGACTACCCTACAACAGAGAAATGTTATTATACTCTTTTCTAGATGAAGGAATGGAAACTAATAAAGGCAAAGGATCTTGCTTGAGCTCACACAGCCTACAGTCAGCAGTGTCAAGATTCAAACCAGCCAGTCTGAATTCCATAGCCCTTGCTCTTTTTTTTTTTTTTTAAATGGGGACAATTTTAAAGTCTTTATTGAATTTGTTACAATATTGTTTCTGTTTTATGTTTTGGTTTTTTGGCCACAAGGCATGTGGGATCTTTGCTCCCTGATGAGGGATCGATCTGGCACCCCCTGAAATAGAATGAGAAGTCTTAACCACTGGACCACCAGGAAGTCCCAAGCCCTTGCTCTTTTTTATTTTTAATGACTTTTAAAGAAAGTTTTCAAACCTTCGGAAAACCTGAAAGAATAGTAGAATAAATACACAAAATATTTTCACCCAGATTCACCAACTGGCAATTATTTTGCAACATTTGCTTTATTGCACTCTCTTTAAAAAATTATGTGTGTGTGTATATGTGTGTAATAGACAACATTTTATATAGTCAATACATATATAAATATACACACACATATATTTTTGTTGAAAATAAATTGTACTCAATATACTAAGATAAAATAGTGTCAACAATTCCATTTTAAAAGGAGCTTTTTCTCCTGTTCTCAAGCCTGAGATACTCTCAGCCTGGAAGATGGCAGTTCTGGCTAGTGGATCTTGTTTATTTTTTATCAGTGGCAGATTAAACTTCTATTTGAAAAAAAAAAATTTATTTTTCAAGGGAACATAATTCCTAAATCTTCTGAGTTTCTGTGATGGTCCTCTAGAACAGGCTGAGGGTCTCATCTCAGGCTTGAAGGGTGGAAGAAAAAGCTCCTTTTAAAATGGAATTATCCCTGATGGTCTAGTAGCTAGGATTCCTGGTTTTCATCCAGGCTACCCACGTTCAATTCCTGGGCAGGGAACTAAGGTCTCTCTTCAGGACTGCTCACTGCTGTCTCCCTGAGATCAGTTTCTTTGGGGCCTCGGTTTCAGGTGGCAGTAGTGGTAAAGAACCCACCTGCCAATGCAGGAGAGGTAGGAGACCCTGGGTCAGGAAGATCCCCTGGAGGAAGGCATGGCAACCCACTCCAGTATTCTTGCCTGGAGAATCCCATGGACAGAGAAGCCTGGTGGGCTACAGTCCATAGGGTTGCAAAGAGTCAGACACTGAAGTCGAACTGAAGTGACTTAGCACATACGCACATCCCACGGGAAGTGTGTTATGAAATTCAGCAAAGTAATTCAAGTTATTGAGCACCTACTATGTACCAGTTACCGTTTCAGGCACTGAGGACACAGCAGTAAACAAAACAAAAACCCTTGCCCTCGTCAAGCTAATTTCCTAGTAGTAAAGGTGATCTGTCCACAGTCCTGCCTGTAGTTTAGATTCAGAGCCACCTGGCTGGCATGCAAATGCTTCTGTATCTCTCTCTAGGAGATTTGTACATGTGGTTAGAAGCAGAGAGCTGTTAGGCATTGATATTGGTGTCTTATCACAAAGTCATGATGTTCACTGTATCAGAACCTAACAAGAATAAGCTATGAGATTCTGACCAAGTGCCTTCACACCATGGAAACTAAATTAAAATATTAGATACACCTGTGGCTTTGCTAGCTCACGTTAATCTTCCAAACCAACAGAAAATCCCAAGGCCATTGTAAAAATAATAGAAAACATTGCAAATCGTCACCATGTTTTTTGCCTCTATGAGTGGCAATTAATAGAACTAAAGAAAATGTCATCATTTATAAAAATGTTCAAGTGTGAAATAAAAGAAGCTTTTTCTTCATTCCTTGAAAAAAACAAAAACAAAAAAAAACCTTTCCTATTATGTGCCTAGCACCCTATTCATAAACTGGTTGTCACATGGCCAACAAGATCATGTCAGATCTATACTGTTTCTTCACATGCCTGACAAAGAATAAAGAGTTGACTTGGTCAGATCAAAGTCATGTGGTATCTCATGACAAATAGAGGTCTTCATTGCCTTCATGCTAAACTCAGTATATTAAGTTCAGGTCCAAAGTTTTTGAGTAAGAGTTTAGACTCATCGGACTTCTAAGTAAAAAGGTCAGTGATCAAAAGCTTCTTTTGACGGCTATAACTCTTTTTAATATGAAAAAAAAAGTTTGGTCAATAAGGAGCTGAAGACCAGAAACTGAGAAGGAAATAATATATCAAGAGTTAAAAAAAAAAAAAAAAAAAAAAACACTTAGCTATATCTAAAGATGAAAGCCCATTTTGACTTAAAATATTAAATTTACAGGACTAGAGATTATATGTGTCCTGGATTTGAAGGGGCTCATATTTCAAGATACAGGAACAATACTTAAAAAAAAAACTAATATTGCAACATGCACCAGCCTTATTTTTTTCCTGGCTAATATTGCAAGCTGCACCAGCCCTATTTTTATTCCTGGGATTACCTGAGCCCCTCTGAGCTTCCGTTTCTGAATGTTGTTGCTCAGTCACTCTGTCATGTCTGACTGTTTGAAACCCCATGAACTGCAGCATGCCAGGCTTCCCTATCCTTCACCATCTCCTGGAGTTTGCTCAAACTCACTTCCATTAAGTCGATGATGCCATGCAACCATCTTGTCCTCTGTTATCTTCTCCGCCTACTGCCTTCAAGCTTTCCAGCATCAAGGTCTTTTCTAATGTCAGTTCTTCACATCAGGTAGCCAAAGTAAAGGAGCTTCAGCTTCAGCATCAGTCCTTTCAGTGAATATTCAGGACTGATTTCCTTTAGGACTGACTGGTTTGATCTCCTTGTAGTCCAAGGGACTCTCAAGAGTGTTCGTCAACACCACAGTTCAAAAGCATCAACTCTTCAGCACTCAGCTTTCCTTATGGTCCAACTCTCACATCCATACATGACTACTGGAAAAACCATAGCTTTGACCTGACGGACCTTTGTTGACAAAGTAATGTCTCTGCTTTTTAATAAGCTGTCTAGGTTGGTCATAGCTTTTCTTCCAAGGAGCAAGTGTCTTTTAAATTCATGGCTGCAGTCACCATCTGCAGTGATTTTGGAGCCCAAGAAAATAAATCTGTCACTGTTTCCATTGTTTGCCCATCTATTTGCCATGAAATGATGGGATGGGGTGCCATAATCTTAGTTTTGTGAATGTTGAGTTTTAAGCCAGCTTTTTCACTCTCCTTTTTCACTTTCATCAAGAGGCTCTTTAGTTCCTCTTCGCTTTCTTCCATAAGAGTGGTGTCAACTGCATATCTGAGGTTATTGATGTTTCTCCTGGCAATCTTGATTCCAGCTTATGTTTCATCCAGCCTAGCATTTCATATGATGTACTCTGTATAGAAGTTAAATAAGAAGGGTGACAATATACAGCTTTGACGTACACCTTTCCCAATTGGGAATTAGTCTGTTGTTCCATGTCCAGTTCTAATGGCTGCTTCTTGGCTAGCATACAATTTTATCAGGAGGCAGGTAAGGTAGTCTGATATTCTCATCTCTTGAAGAATTTCTACCGTTTGTTGTGTATCAAAGGCTTTAGCGTAGTCAGTGAAGCAGAAGTAGATGTTTTTCTGGAATTCTCTTCCTTTTTCTATGATCCAACAGATGTTGGCAATTTGATCTCTGGTTCCTCTGCCTTTTCTAAATCCAGCTTGAACATCTGGAAGTTCTCAGTTCATGTAATGTTGAAGCATCGCTTTGAGAATTTTGAGCATTACTTTGTTAGAGTGTGGGCTTCCCTAGTGGCTCAGACGGTAAAGCATCTGCCTGCAAAGGGGGAGACCTGGTCAATCCCTGGGTTGGGAAGATCCCCTGGAGAAGGAAATGGCAACCCACTCCAGTACTCTTGCCTGGAGAATTCCATGGACTGAGGAGCCTGGTAAGCTACAGTCCATGGGGTTGCAAAGAGTTGGACATGACTGAGTGACTTCACTTCACTTTCACTTTGTTAGCGTGTGCTGCTGCTGCTGATGCTAAGTCGCTTCAGTCGTGTCCAACCCTGTGCAACCCCATAGATGGTAGCCCACCAGGCTCCCCCATCCCTGGGATTCTCCAGGCAAGAAGACTGGAGTGGGTTGCCATTGTTAGCATGTGAAATGAGTGCAATTGTGCAGTAGTTTGAACATTCTTTGGCATTGACTTTCTTTGAGATTGGAATGAAAACTGACCTTTTCCAGTCCTGTGGCCACTGCTAAGTTTTCAAAATTTGCTGGCATATTGGGTGCCAACAGCATCATCTTTTAGGATTTCAAATAGTTCAGCTGGAATTCCATTACCTCCACTAGCTTTGTTTGTAGTGATGCTTCCTAAGGCCCACTTGATTTTGCACTCCAGGAAATCTGGCTCTAGGTGAGTGATCACACCATCATGCTTATCTGTGTCATTAAGATCTTTTTTGTATAGTTCTTCTGTGTATTCTTGCCACCTCTTCTTAATATCTTCTGCTGTGTTAGGTCCATACCATTTCTGTTCTTTATTGTGCCCATCTTTGCAACAAAGGTCCGTCTAGTCAAGGCTATGGTTTTTCCTGTGGTCATGTATGGATGTGAGAGTTGGACTGTGAAGAAGGCTGAGTGCCGAAGAATTGATGCTTTTGAACTGTGGTGTTGGAGAAGACTCTTGAGAGTCCCTTGGACTGCAAGGAGATCCAACCACTCCATTCTGAAGGAGATCGGCCCTGGGATTTCTTTGGAGGGAATGATGCTGAAGCTGAAACTCCAGTACTTTGGCCACCTCACGCGAAGAGTTGACTCACTGGAAAAGACTGTGATGCTGGGAGGGATTGGGGGCAGGAGGAGAAGGGGACGACAGAGGATGAGATGGCTGGATGGCATCACTGACTCGATGGACGTGAGTCTCAGTGAACTCCGGGAGTTGGTGAGGGACAGGGAGGCCTGGCGTGCTGCGATTCATGGGGTTGCAAAGAGTCGGACACGACTGAGCGACTGATCTGATCTGATCTGATTGCATGAAATATTCCCTTGGTATCTCTAATTTTCTTGAAGAGATCTCTAGTCTTTCCCATTCTATTGTTTTCCTCTATTTCTTTGCACTGTTCACTTAGGAAGGCTTTCTTATCTCTCCTTTCTATTCTTTGGAACTCTGCATTCAGATGGGTATATCTTTCCTTTTCTCCTTTGCCTTTCACTTCTCTTCTTTTCTCAGCAAACTTTAAGGCCTCCTCAGACAGCCATTTTGCCTTTTTGCATTTCTTTTTCTTGGGGATGGTTTTGATCACCACCAAACATCCGTACAATGTTATGAACTTCCATCCATAGTTCTTCAGACACTGTGTCTATCAGATCTAATCCCCTGATCTATTTGTCACTTCCACTGTATAATCATAAGGGATTTGATTTAGGTCATACCTGAATGGCCTAGTAGTTTTCCCTAGAAGAAGTGAAAGTCACTCAGTCGTGTCTGACTCTTTGCAACCCCATGGGCTAAACAGTCCATGGAATTCTCCAGGCCATAATACTAGAGTAGGTTTCCATGCCCTTCTCCAGGGGATTTTCCCAACCCAGGGATTGAATGCAGGTCTCCAGATTGCAGGTGGATTCTTTACCAGCTGAGCCACCAGAGAAGCCCAGTGGTTTTCCATACTTTCTTCAATTTAAGTCTGAATTTTGCAATAAGGAGTCATGATCTGAGCCACAGTCAGCTCCCAGTCTTGTTTTTGCTGACTGTATAGAGCTTCTCCATCTTTGGCTGCAAAGAATATTATCAATCTGATTTTGATATTGACCATCTGGTGATGTCCATGTAGAGAGTCATCTCTTGTGTTGTTGGAAGAGGGTGTTTGCTATGACCAGTGCGTTCTCTTGGCAAAACTCTGTTAGCCTTTGCCCTGCTTTGTTTGTACTCCAAGGCCAAATTTGCCTATTACTCCAGGTGTTTCTTGACTTCCTACTTTTGCATTCTAGTCCCCTATGATGAAAAGGACATCTTTTTTTGGTGTTAGTTCTAGAAGGTCTCGTAGGTCTCCATCAGTTCAGTTCAGTCATGTCCGACTCTTTGCAACCCCACGGACCACAGCATGCCAAGCCTCCCTGTCCATCACCAACTCCCAGAGTTTACCCAGACTCATGTCTATCAAGTCGGTGATGCCATCCAACCATCTCATCCTCTGTCACTCCCTTCCCCTCCCTCCCTCAACCTTTCCCAGCATCAGGGTCTTTCCAAATGAGTCAACTCTTTGCCTCAGGTGGCCAAAGTATTGGAGTTTGTTTCAACATCAGTCCTTCCAATGAACACTCAGGACTGATCTCCTTTAGGATGGACTGGTTGGACCTCCTTGCAGTCCAAGGGAGTCTCAAGAGTCTTTTCCAACACGACCATTCAAAAGCATCAATTCTTCGGTGCTCAGCTCAGTAGGTCTTCATATAGAACCATTCAACTTCAGCTTCTTCAGCATTAGTGGTTGGGGCATAGACTTGGATTACTGTGATATTGAATGGTTTGCCTTGGAAACAGAGATCATTCTGTCATTTTTGAGATTGCACCCAAGTACTGCCTTTCAGACTCTTGTTGCCTATGAAGGCTACTCCATTTCTTCCAAATCGATTCTTGCCCACAGTAGTAGATATAATGGTCATCTGAATTAAATTCATCTGTTCTGGTCCATTTTAGTTCACGGAGTCCTAAAATGTCAGTGTTCACTCTTGCCATCTCCTGTTTGACAACTGCCAATTTACCTTGATTCATGGATCTAACATTCCAGGTTCCTATGCAATATTGTTCTTTACAGCATCGGACTTTCTGAATTATGAAATGAAAAAGGTTGCCTCCATCTAACAAACAATCTAGCAATTACATTTGTGAGTTGATAATATTTACCCGCTTTTCCCCATTTTGAACAAGCCATTTGCAAAATTCTTCAACAGTTGTCAGTGTTTCATAATCCTCTGGGCCTAATGTTGTTTGATATGCAGTGATGCTTTTCATAAAATACAGCCCAACAGCATCTGCATAAAAGGGAAACAATTATTTAAGGCAATATGCTAACCTTTACAAGTGTCTAATTTCAACTTTGGCTCAATCAATTAGACAGCCCATAGCTGTCCTCTTTCCAGGACTCATAAAAGCTTCAAACAGTCTGAGATATAGTTTGATGGCATCAGATGAAGTTCTAATTTTATTTTTTGATGAAATGCATGGATTTTCTGTAGGAAAAGAAAGCTTATGTCTGAACAGTCTTATTCTAAGACCTAAAATAACCACAAATTAAACTCTCCTGTGCAATGGAAGACTATATTTTTATTTAAAGTCTTACAGAGATTGCCATTTGTTGGGGTTCCTGTTGAGAGTATGTGTGTGGAGAGAGTGAGTTTTGATTTTAAAAGAATTTTAAATTTACAGTTGTTATTGTTTAAAATTTTACTTCCAATGATGTCTTTTATTCCAAACATAATAGATATTTTTGTAATCAATCTACAAAATGCAGAGAAGCAAAAAGAAAATGAAAATTATCTCCATATACATCACTTGGGAACAGGCACTAACATTTTTTAGCCACTGTATTTAGGTATAAACTGTATAACACACATTCACCCATTGTAATTATACAGTCTGTAATAGTTATGTAACCATGATACATGATGTGATCACACAATAGGTAGTCTTTTCAAGCTGATTCTTTCATGTAGCATGCTGTTTTGAGGTTCATCCATGTTGTTGTATGAGTTAGTACTTCACTCCTTTTTCTAAATGAGTATTTTTCTATCATATGGATATATGACATTTGTTTACACATTCACAAGCTGACGAATATTTGTGTATGTGAATATAATCTATTGTATTTCCCTCCATACTTATCAGTTCCAATTCCATTCCTTTCTGTGGATGACTTACCATCTGCTGTCATTTTCTTTCAGCCTGAGGGTTTCCTTTAGTGTTTCTTTTATGACAAGGCTGCTACCAATAAATCCTGATTTTTTACCCAGAAATGTCTTTATCTCACCTTTATTTCTGAAGGATAGTTTTGTGGGATGTACAATTCTTGGCTGAATTTTACTGCAGTATTTCCCACTGCCTTCTAGCCTTAATTTATCTGATGAAAAATCAACCATTAATCATATTACTGTTCTCCTGTAAATAGTTGTTTTTCCATTGCTGCTTTTAAGATTTTCTTTTTGTCATTCAACAATTTGACTACATGTGCAACTGTGGTTTTATTTGTGCTTACCTTACTTGGCATTGAGACTTTCAGATCTGTGGATAACATTTTTATCAAATTTGGGAACTTCGGGGCCATGATTTCTCTAGATGATTTTCTGCCTTCTTTTTCCTCTCCTTATGGAGCTCCCACTACGTGAGTGTATACCCCTGCTGTTGTCACACAGATATCTGATGCTCTCATTTCTCTTCAGTATTGCCTATTCTATCTTGCTATTCTTTTAATTGGATCATCTCTAGTGACCTGCTTTTGAGCTACCTCTATCTTTTCTGGGCTTCCCTGGTAGCTCAGAGGTTAAAGCCTCTGCCTGCAGTGTGGGAGACCTGGGTTCAACCCCTGGGTTGGGAAGATTCCCCTGGAAAAGGAAATGGCAACCCACTCCAGTATTCTTGCCTGGAGAATCCCATGGATGGAGGAGCCTGGCGGGCTACAGTCCATGGGGTCGCAAAGAGTAGGACACGACTGAGCAACTGAACTGAACTGAACTATCTTTTCTGCTATCTCAAAGCTGATGTTGAGACCATTAACACATTTTTTATAAGTTACTATATCTTAAAACTCCAGAATTTCCATTTTAGCTAGTTTTTTTTAAAGCAGTTTATATTTCTCTATAAAAATATAAAGATTTCATATTTACTAAATAATTTTCAAAATTATTTCTTTTAATTCTTTGAACTATTTCCTTTAATTCTTTCAACATATTTATGATAGCTGCTTTGAAGTCTTTGCTAAATCCAACATCTAGCCCACTTAAGAGTCAATTTCTATTGATTGCTCTTTTTCTGAGTCATGGGCTTCTGCCTCTCTGTATTCTTCTATTTTTGTTGTTGTTGATAACGCTACACTTTAGACAATCAGAGGAGTAATCACAGATTCTGATACATCTTTGTGGGGTTCTGTTTATTGGGTAAACTATACAACCTGTCTCCCCATCGTGTTGGGAGGCTAATGTCTTTGCTATGGTGTTATCTGTGTGTGCTTGGTTTTTATTTTTGATTAATAAACCTTTTAGAGCAGTTTTACATTCACAGAAAAATTAGGTGGAAGATAGAGATTTCCAGTATAATTTTCTCCCCAAATAAGCACTTATTATGGTTAATTTTACTGTGATATTGAATGGTTTGCCTTGGAAATGAACAGAGATCATTCTGTCGTTTTTGAGATTGCATCCAAGTACTGCATTTTGGACTCTTTTGTTGACCATGATGGCCACTCCATTTCTTCTGAGGGATTCCTGCCCACAGTAGTAGATATAATGGTCATCTGAGTTAAATTCACCCATTCCAGTCCATTTCAGTTCACTGATTCCTAGAATGTCGACATTCACTCTTGCCATCTCTTGTTTGACCACTTCCAATTTGCCTTGATTCATGGACCTGACATTCCAGGTTCCTATGCAATATTGCTCTTTACAGCATCGACCTTGCTTCTATCACCAGTCACATCCACAGCTGGGTGTTCTTTTTGCTTTGGCTCCATCCCTTCATTCTTTTTGGAGTTATTTCTCCACTGATCTCTAGTAGCATATTGGGCACCTACTGACCTGGGGAGTTTCTCTTTCAGTATCCTATCATTTTGCCTTTTCATACTGTTCATGGGGTTCTCAGGCAAGAATACTGAAGTGGTTTGTCATTCCCTTCTCCAGTGGACCAATGGAATTCCAGTTGAGCTCTTCCAAATCCTGAAAGATGATCCTGTGAAAGTGCTGCACTCAATATGCCAGCAAATTTGGAAAACTCAGCAGTGGCTACAGGACTGGAAAAGGTCAGTTTTCATTCTAATCCCAAAGAAAGGCAATGTCAAAGAATGCTCAAACTACCGCACAATTGCACTCATCTCACATGCTAGTAAAGTAATGCTCAAAATTCTCCAAGTCAGGCTTCAGCAATATGTGAATCGTGAACTTCCTGATGTTCAAGCTGGTTTCAGAAAAGGGAGAGGAACCAGAGATCAAATTGCCAACATCCGCTGGATCATGGAAAAAGCAAAAGAGTTCCAGAAAAACATCTATTTCTGCTTTATGACTATGCCAAAGCCTTTGACTGTGTGGATCACAATAAACTGTGGAAAATTCTGAAAGAGATGGGAATACCAGACCACCTGATCTGCCTCTTGAGAAATTTGTACGCAGGTCAGGAAGCAACAGTTAGAACTGGACATGGAACAACAGACTGGTTCCAAATTGGAAAAGGAGTATGTCAAGGCTGTATATTGTCACCCTGCTTATTTAACCTATATGCAGAGTACATCATGAGAAACGCTGGACTGGAAGAAGCACAAGCTGGAATCAAGAATGCCGGGAGAAATATCAATAACCTCAGATATGCAGATGACACCACCCTTATGACAGAAAGTGAAGAGGAACTAAAAAGCCTCTTGATGAAGGTGAAAGTGGAGAGTGAAAAAGTTGGCTTAAAGCTCAACATTAAGAAAACGAAGATCATGGCATCTGGTCCCACCACTTCATGGGAAACAGATGGGGAAACAGTGGAAACAGTGTCAGACTTTAATTTTTTGGGCTCCAAAATCACTGCGGATGGTGACTGCAGCCATGAAATTAAAAGACGCTTACTCCTTGGAAGGAAAGTTATGACCAACCTAGACAGCATATTCAAAAGCAGAGACATTACTTTGCCAACAAAGTTCTGTCTAGTCAAGGCTATGGTTTTTCCAGTGGTCATGTATGGATGTGAGAGTTGGACTGTGAAGAAGGCTGAGCGCCGAAGAATTGATGCTTTTGAACTGTGGTGTTGGAGAAGACTCTTGAGAGTCCCTTGGACTGCAAGGAGATCCAACCAGTGCATTCTGAATGAGATCAGCCCTGGGATTTCTTTGGAAGGAAAGATGCTAAAGCTGAAACTCCAGTACTTTGGCCACCTCATGCGAAGAGTTGACTCATTGGAAAAGACTGTGATGCTGGGAGGGATTGGGGGCAGGAGGAGAAGGGGAAGACAGAGGATGAGATGGCTGGATGGCATCACTGACTCGATGGACGTGAGTCTTAGTGAACTCCGGGAGTTGGTGAGGAACAGGGAGGCCTGGCGTGCTGCGATTCATGGGGTCGCAAAAAGTCGGACACGACTGAGCGACTGATCTGATCTGATCTGATCTGATGGTTAATTTTATGTGACAACTTGACTGGGCTAAGGGATCCCAGATAAGCTGGTAAATAATAATTTCTGGTGTGTCTGTGAAGGTATTTCTGGAAGACACTAGCATCTAAATCAGTACAGTAAATAAAGAGCTACCCTTATTAACATGGGCTTCCCTGGTAACTCAGCTGGTAAAGTATCCACCTGCAATGCAGGAGACTCAAGTTTGACTCCTGGGTTGGGAAGATCTGCTGGAGAAGGGATAGGCTACCCACTCCAGTATTCTTGGGCTTACCTGGTGGCTCAGCTAGTAAAGAAGCCACCTGCAATGAGGGAGACCTGGGTTTGATCCATGGGTTGGGAAGATCCCCTGGAGAAGGGAATGACTACCCATTTCAGTATTCTGGCCTGGAGAATTCCATCAACTATACAGTCCATGGGGTCACAAAGTGTTGGACATGACTGAGCGACTTTCACTTTTACTTATCAACACAGACAAGAATTATCAAATCTATTGTTCAGCTTAGTTCAGACAGTCGTGTCCGACTCCTTGCGACCCCATGAACCCCAGTACGCCAGGCCTCCCATTCCATCACCAACTCCCAGAGTCCACCCAAACCTATGTCCATTGTGTCGGTGACGCCATCCAACCATCTCATCCTCTGTCATCCCTTTCTCCTCCTGACCTCAATCTTTCCCAGCATCAGAGTCTTTTCAAATGAGTCAGCTCTTCACATCAGGTGGCCAAAGGATTGGAGTTTCAGCTTCAACATCAGTCCCGCCAATGAACACCCAGGACTGATCTCCTTTAGGATGGACTGGTTGGATCTTCTTGCAGTCCAAGGGACTCTCAAGAGTCTTCTCCAACACCACACTTCAAAAGCATCAATTCTTTGGCACTCAGCTTTCTTTATAGTCCAACTCTCACATCCATACATGACCACTGGAAAAACCATAGCTTTGACTAGATGGACTTTTGTTGGCAAAGTAATGTCTCTGCTTTTGAATATGCTGTCTAGGTTGGTCATAACTTTCCTTCCAAGGAGCAAGCGTCTTTTAATTTCATGGCTGCAGTCACCATCTGCAGTGATTTTGGAGCCCAGCAAAATAAAGTCAGCCACTGTTTCCCCACCTATTTGCCATGAAGTGATGGGGCCAGATGCCATGATCTTAATTTTCTGAATGTTGAGCTTTAAGCCAACTTTTTCACTCTCCTCTTTCACTTTCATCAAGAGGCTCTTTAGTTCTTCTTCACTTTCTGCCATAAGGGTGGTGTCATCTGCATATCTGAAGTTATTGATATTTCTCCCCACAATCTTGATTCCAACTTGTGCTTCCTCCAGCCCAGCGTTTCTCATGATGTACTCTGCATATAAGTTAAATTAGCAGGGTGACAGTATACAGCCTTGACGTACTCCTTTTCCTATTTGGAACCAGTCTGTTCCATGTCCAGTTCTAACCGATGCTTCTTGTCTCAGGAGGCAGGTCAGGTGGTCTGGTATTCCCATCTCTTTAAGAATTTTCCACAGTTTGCTGTGATTCACACAGTCAAAGGCTTTAGCATAGTCAATAAAGCAGAAGTAGATGTTTTTCTGGAACTCTCTTGCTTTTTTGATGATCCAGCCATGCTTCAGCAATATGTGAATCGTGAACTTCCTGATGTTCAAGCTGGTTTCAGAAAAGGGAGAGGAACCAGAGATCAAATTGCCAACATCCATTGGATCATGGAAAAAGCAAGAGAGTTCCAGAAAAACATCTATTTCTGCTTTATTGACTATGCCAAAGCCTTTGACTGTGTGGATCACAATAAACTGTGGAAAATTCTGAAAGAGATGGGAATACCACACCACCTGACCTGCCTCTTGAGAAATCTGTATGCAGGTCGGAAGCAACAGTTAGAACTGGACGTGGAACAACAGACTGGTTGCAAATAGGAAAAGGAGTATGTCAAGGCTGTATATTGTCACCCTGCTTATTTAACCTATATGCAGAGTACATCATGAGAAATGCTGGACTGGAAGAAGCACAAGCTGGAATCAAGATTGCCGGGAGGAATATCAATAACCTCAGATATGCAGATGACACCATCCTTAAGGCAGAAATTGAAGAGGAACTAAAAAGCCTCTTGATGAAAGTGAAAGTGGAGAGTGAAAAAGTTGGCTTAAAGCTCAACATTAAGAAAACGAAGATCATGGCATCTGGTCCCACCACTTCATGGGAAACAGATGGGGAAACAGTGGAAACAGTGTCAGACTTTAATTTTTTGGGCTCCAAAATCACTGCAGATGGTGACTGCAGCCATGAAATTAAAAGACGCTTACTCCTTGGAAGGAAAGTTATGACCAACCTAGACAGCATATTCAAAAGCAGAGACATTACTTTGCCAACAAAGTTCTGTCTAGTCAAGGCTATGGTTTTTCCAGTGGTCATGTATGGATGTGAGAGTTGGACTGTGAAGAAGGCTGAGCGCCGAAGAATTGATGCTTTTGAACTGTGGTGTTGGAGAAGACTCTTGAGAGTCCCTTGGACTGCAAGGAGATCCAACCAGTCCATTCTGAAGGAGATCAGCCCTGGGATTTCTTTGGAAGGAAAGATGCTAAAGCTGAAACTCCAGTACTTTGGCCACCTCATGCGAAGAGTTGACTCATTGGAAAAGACTGTGATGCTGGGAGGGACTGGGGGCAGGAGGAGAAGGGCATGACAGAGGATGAGATGGCTGGATGGCATCACTGACTCGATGGACGTGAGTCTTAGTGAACTCCGGGAGTTGGTGAGGGACAGGGAGGCCTGGCGTGCTGTGATTCATGGGGTCTCAAAGAGTCGGACAAGACTGAGTGACTGACCTGAACTGAACTGAGCAGATGTTGGCAATTTGATCTCTGGTTCCTCTGTTTTTTTCTAAAACCAGCTTGATACCTCACATCCAAGGTAATAGAAACCCAAGTAAGACGGTAGGTGCTGAGAGAGGGCATCAGATGGCAGACAGACTGAAACCACAATCACAGACAACTAGCCAATCTGATCACGTGGACCACAGCCTTGTATAGCTCAGTGAAACTAAGGCATGCCATGTGGGGCCACCCAAGATGGATGGGTCACGGTGGAGAGGTCTGACAGAATGTGGTCCACTAGAGAAGGGAATGGCAAACCACTTCAGTATTCTTGCCTTGAGAACCCCATGAAGAGTATGAAAAGGCAAAAAGATAGGACATTGAGAGATGAACTCCCCAGGTCAGTAGGTGCGCAATATGCTACTGGAGATCAGTGGAGAAATAACTCCAGAAAGAATGAAGGGATGGAGCCAAAGCAAAAACAACACCAGTTGTGGATGGGACTGGTGATAGAAGCAAGGTCTGATGCTGTAAAGAGCAATATTGCATAGGAACCTGGAATGTTAGGTCCATGAATTAAGGCAAATTGGAAGTGGTCAAACAGGAGATGGCAAGAGTGAACATCGACATTCTAGGAATCAGCGAACTAAGATGGACTGGAATGGGTGAATTTAACTCAAATGACCATTATATCTACTACTGTGGGCAGGAATTCCTTAGAAGAAATGGAGAAGCCATCATAGTCAAGAAAAGAGTCTGCAATGCAGTACTTGGATGCAATCTCAAAACGGACAGAATGATCTCTGTTCATTTCCAAGGCAAACCATTCATTATTACGGTAATCAAATCTATTGAGGGTCTGAATACAATCAAAAAGGGCAAAGGGTGAGTCTCACTTTCTTTTCTTGAACTGTGAAATCCATCTACTCCAGCCCTTTGAGCCTTTCATTTCCAAGACTTACATCAGAGGTCCCCACATCCCCCAGTTCTCAGGTCTTTGTCCTCATATTGGGATTTACACCATTAGCTCCCCTGGTTGTCAGGCCTTCAAACTCAGACTAAATTATGCCATCAGCTTTCCTGGCTCTTCAGCTTATACATGGCAGATTGTGGTACTTCTCATCCTCTGTAACTACATATGAGCCAGTTTCTATAATAAAGCTCCTCTTATATACCTCTGTCTATATGTACTGCTGGTTATGCTTCTCTGGAGAACCTAACATTGATTTTGGTACCAGGAGTGGGCTCAATACCATGGACTCCACTCACCAAGGACAACTAGATCATGGCCACTGCTGAGTGCCCAGGATGCCAGGACAGAGTGATACGATGTGCATACATGGTCAGTCATGTCTGACTCTTTGCAACGCCATGGTCTGTAGCAAGCCAGGCTCCTCTGTCCATGAAACTTTCCAGGCAAGAATACTGGAGTGGGTTGTCATTTCCTTCTCCAGGAGATCTTCTTGACCCAGGGATCAAAGCCACATCTCTGCACTGGCAGGTGGATTCTTTACTGCTGCACCACCTGGAACCAATGCTGAATGCCCAAAATGCACCATTTCCCAGGTGACCAGTCATTTACCTGGTAGCAGGCTGGTTACTTTGAACTACTCCCATCAGGGAAGGGCCAGTGTTTTGTCCTTACTGAAACAGACCCTTACTCTGGATGCAGATTTGCATTTCCTGCATTCAGTGCTTCTGCCAAAACTACCATCTGGGGACTTAGAGAATGCCTTATTCACCATCATGATATTCCACACAATATTGCTTCATATCAAGGAAATCATTTCACAGCAAAGGAATCACTTCACAGCAAAGGAAGTCCATGGCAATGGACCCAGGCTCGTGGAATTCACTACTTTAGCATAGTTAGTGAAAGTCACTCAGTTGTATCTGATTCTTTGTGACCCCATGGATTATACAGCCCATGGAATTATCCAGGCCAGAATACTGGAGTGGGTAGCCATTCCCTTCTCCAGGGGATCTTCCCAATCCAGGGATCGAACCCAGGTCTCCCACATTGCTGGTGGATTCTTTACCAGCTGAGCTACAAGGGAAGCCCAAGAACACTGGAGTGAGTAGCCTATCCCTTCTCCAGCAGATCTTCCCAACCCAGGCATCTAACCAGTGTCTCTTGCATTGCAGCTGGATTCTTTACCAACTGAGCCTTCAGGGAAGCCCTTAGGATGGTTGCCCACCATCCTAAAGCAGCTAGCTTGATAAAATAGTGGGATGTCTTTTGAAGACTCTGTTACAGTGTCAGCTAGGTGGCAATACTTTGCAAGGTTGGGTCAAGCTTCTCCAGAAGGCTGTATATTCTTTGAATCAGCATCCAGTATATGGTGCTGTTTCTCCAATAGTCAGGATTCACAGATCTAGGAATCAAGGGATTGAAATGTGAGTACCATCACTCATCTTTATCCCTATGACCCACTAACAAAATTTTTGCTTCCTTTTACCATAATTGTATGTTCTGCTGGTCTAAAGGTCTTAGTTCTAGAGAGATGAATGCATTAGGAGATACAATGATTCCACTGAACTGGAAGTTGAGACCGCCTCCTGGTTATTTGGGTTCCTCATGCCTTTGAATCAAAAGACAGGGAAAGGAGTTATTGTGCTGACTGGGGTCATTGCTCCTGATCCCTCAGGGGAAACGAGTACTACTCCACAGTGGAGGTCAGGAGAGTCTGTCTGGAATACACCAGGTCCCTTAGGGCTTCTCTTAGTAGTACTGTGCCCTGTGATTAAGATCAATGAAAAACTACAACATCCTAATCCAGGCCAGAAGGTTTGGGCCACTTTACTAAATAAAGAATCATTACCAGCTGAGGTGCTTCTTGAAGACAAAAGGGATATAGATTGGGTAGTAGAAAAAGATAGTTATAAATACCAGCCATGACCACACAGTTACAGAAATGAGGACTGTAATTGTAATGAGAATTTCCTCCTTATTTTATACATACATTTGTGTATGTGTGTGTATATACATATTCATATTAAGCAAATATCTTTGTTTTCTTTATTATTTTATTTTCTTATCATGTAACATAAGATGTATTAGCTTTATATCAGCCTTTAAGGATCATCAAATGTACATCATAGCTTTCCAGTTATGTGATACCACAAGGCTAGTCAACATCCTGGAGGACTTCACCTCCTCTTCTGGGGAAGGGATTAGTGTCTTTTCAGTTGTAACCAGGAGAGCTGTATCATGTCAGGTAGAATGATGACCTTGTTATTGTCTTCATTTGAGGATTAAGGAGATGTGTATAGATATCAAGTTGATGAGGAGTGGATTTATGATGGTGACTTTTGTGTCAGCTTGACTGGGCTTAAGGATGCCCAAACAGCTGGCAGAAAATTATTTCTGAGTGTGTCTGTGAGGGTGTCTCCAGGAGAGATGAGCATCTGAATCAGTCGACTGAGTAAAGAAGTTCCACCCTCTCCAGTATGGATAGACATCGCCCAGTCCTTGAGGGTCCAGATAGACCAATAACAGACACCCTCCCCACACGCCAAAAAAAGGCAGCAGAAGGGTGTATTCTCTATTTTGAGCTGAGAAATCCATCTTCTGCCCTTGGACATCACATAGTTGTTTTAGATTCTCAGTCTGATAATTTCAGTGGCTCAGATGGTAAAGAGTCTCCCTGCAGTGCGGGAGATCCAGGTTCGATCCTTTGGTCGGGAAGATCCCCTGGAGAAGGAAATGGCAACCTACTCCAGTATTCTTGCCTGGAAAATCCATGGGCAGAGGAGCCTGGCAGTACAGTCCATGGGTTGCAAAGAGTTGGACACAACTGAGCCACTTCATTTTCCATTTCTAAGTAAGTAAGATACTGATGCTTGTTCTGTCTCTTTAAATTATGGTCTTTGACTTTTAATATGCCTTATATTTCTTCCTGATAGTTGGGCATGATGTATTGTATAAAAGGAACTGCTCCAAAGAGGCCTTTAGTAATGTGGTAGTAAGGTGTTGGGGGAAGGGAAGCATTGTATAATCCTGTGATTTGGTGAGCCCATGCCTCTGGACTGTGAACTCTTCAAGTAATCCTCAGTTCCCCTCTCCCTCAGATGGGATAGCATGGAAGAGGCTAAAGTTGGATATCTCCATCTTCTCAGGTTGGTTAGGCTCCAGGAAAAAAAAAAAAACAACAACAATATTTATGGTCTACTTAAAAAAAAAGTTTCTCTTGAAGGCAGGCCTTGTTAAGCAGAATGCTCTGGTATATTTTTTAAATGGCCATTTTCTGCCCCTCCCTGCTGCAAGCAAGGGGTATTTTTCTCCAATATTCACTTTGAAAAACCTGATAAAGTTCCTGGAGATAAAAATATAAAGTGTGGGGGATCCCCTATGATTGAGTAACCTTGAAATTTTTAACTCTCCTAATTTTTAATTAAAAATTTAAAAATTTTGCCCACACTGAGCTTCCAGAAATTCATCAACTACAGTTCAGGTTTTCTTAACCCCAGTACTGCTTCCTGTCAAGATGGTGATCTGTTCTGGTAAACTGTGATTCTCTGTATTCACCTGTTTCTCCAGTTTCAGAGGCATCAGTTGACTTGTGACCCATGACCTTACTTCTCTGACAGATCAAAGAAGAGTTAGTGATTTTTCAGTGTGATCAGCTTCTATATTGTTAGAATGGATTGATGATTTCCAAGTTCCTACACAGTGGACCGAATACTGAAAGTCTTTGCTCAGGTTTCAATGCTTACTTTAATTTTTAGTCTGGGCTCCTGGGGGTGACCCCTGTGTCTGCCCAGCTAGTGTTGACCCACTGACTTGGGAAGAGGTTGTGCTCAAATGCCTCCAGATGCTATGTCTTTCATCCTCTGTTGAGCGATCTGTATGCAGATTGGGGAGTGCGTTCAAAAGCTCTACCACATTTCAAGTCTCCTTTGGTTGCTTTTTGCTGGACCCTCCAGTGTCCCCTGCATGTGTATGTGGTTTCCCAGATGGCCAGAGATGTTGGAAGAGCTTATTTAGCCTTTTTATGGCTCTCTCATTTCAAGGTTCTTTCAGTTAAAATTGATGACTGGCCTGCTACTGACACCAACCAGTACAGCATATTCAGGCTAACAATTACCAGGCATTCCCCAATTCATTTCCTACTACGCTGGCCACTTTTATCTGATAAATCTGTAGGCTTTTATCCCATGCTTTAAACGAGTCACTAGCCTCCTCTGCCAGCAAAGGTGCTGGTTTTCTCGGCTAGCCTCATGTTGATAAAATTGTGTTCTTCAAGGACTGAGCTGGGGCTGTGGATGGGTGGGAGCAGCCCCAGGCAAGACGCCAAAAAGACTCACTCTTTACCTAAAGCTCTAACAGATTTGAGAATGACCTGCAATTTGTTATCTGCTTGTCTATTTACAGTGTCCTGAAATGGGTACTTTTTTAATCATTTTATTCAGTTTGTGTGTGTGTGTGTGTGTGTGTATGCTATGTATGTTAAGAGATTATACGAACTCTTCACAAAGCCACAGCCAGAAGTCTCTACCTCTGTTTATATTTTGATGCAGTTTTTCTTACTCTGCAGTTCATTTTTCATCTTTATATAAATATAACTATAGGGCTTACCTCCTAGCTCAGTTGGTAAATAATCTGCCTGCAATGCAGGAGACCTGGGTTCAGTTCCTGGGTCCAGAAGATCCCCTGGAGAAGGAAATGGCAACCCACTCCCGTATTCTTGCCTGGAAAATCCCATGGACAGAGGAGCCTGACAGGCTAAAGTCCATGGGGTTGCAAAGAGTCAGACACTACTTAGCAACTAAACCATCACATTTGCTTTCTGTGTCCTAAAAGTGCAAGTTGTTTTTTCCTTAATGCTTTTTTAATATTTATTAGTTTATTTTTGACTGTACTGGCCCTTTGTTGCTGTGTGTGGGCTTTTCTCTAGTTGCAGCAAGCAGGGAATATTCTTGAGTTGTGGTGTGTGGGCTTCCCATTTCAGTGGCTTCTCTCCTTGTGGCAGAGCACACCATCTAGGTTTGCAGGCTTAGTAGTTGTGGCCTACGGACTCTGGAGCAATGGCTCAGTAGTTGTGGCTCATCGGTTTAGTTGCCTTGTGGCCTGTGGGATCTTCTCAGAGCAGGGATCAAACCTGTGTTCCCTGCATTGGGAGATGGATTCTTAACCACTGGACCACTAGGGAAGTCCCTTAATGCTGCTTTCTAAAAATTAACCTTTTCTTTATTTGTAAAATCTAGCCCTTTTATTTAATTTTGGTCATACTTTGATAATTGCAAGATCTCAGTCCCCTGACCAGGGACTGATTCCAAGCCATGGCAGTGAAAACCTGGGATCCTAACCACTGGTCAACTGTAGCCCTTTTAAATACTACAAAATTCTATATAACTAACATACCAAATTTTCCTTATAATATTTCACAGTTACAAATAGTGCCAGAGTGAAATCCTTATACATGTTTCCTTTTCAATTTTATTATATATATCAAATTGGTCCCTTAATTTCAAATCAGATTGATTATATTCTTTGCAGCCCAAGATGGAGAAGCTCTATTCAGTCAGCAAAACAAGACCGGGAGCTGACTGTGGCTCAGATCATGAACTCCTTATTGCCAAATTCAGACTTAAATTGAAGAAAGTAGGGAAAACCACTAGACCATTCAGGTATGACCTTAATCAAATCCCTTACAATTATATAGTAGAAGTGACAAACAGATTCAAGGGATGAGATCTGATAGACACAGTGTCTGAAGAACTATGGATGGAGGTTCATAACATTGTACAGGAAGCAGTAGTCAAAACCATCACCAAGAAAAAGAAATACAAAAAGGAAAAACAGTTGTCTGAGGAGACCTTACAAATAGCTGTGAAAAGAAGAGAAGCTAAAGGCCAAGGAGAAAAGGAAAGATATACCCATTTGAATGCAGAGTTTCAAAGAAGAGGAAGGAGAGATAAGAAAGCCTTCCTCAGTGATCAATGCTAAGAAATAGAGGGGAAAAAAAGAATGGGAAAGACTACAGATCTCTTCAAGAAAATTAAGAGATACCAAGGGAACACTTCACGCAAAGATAGGCACAATAAAGGACAGAAATGGTATGTACCTAACAGAAGCAAAAGATATTAAGAAGAGGTGGCAAGAATACACAGAATAACTATACAAAAAAGATCTTCATGACCCAGATAATCACGATGGTGTAATGAATCACCTAGAGCCAGACATTCTGGAATAAGAAGTCTAGTGGGCCTTAGGAAGCATTACTATGAACAAAGCTAGTGGAGGTGATAGAATATTTCAAATCCTAAAAGATGATGCTGTGAAAGTGCTGCACTCAATATGCCAACTAATTTGGAAAACTCAGCAGTGGCCACAGGACTGGAAAACATCAGTTTTCGTTCCAATCCCAAAGCCAGGCAATGACAAAGAATGTTCAAACTACCACACAATTGCACTCATCTCACACACTAGTAAAGTAATGCTCAAAGTTCTCCAAGCCAGGCTTCAACAGTACGTGAACCATGAACTTCCAAATATTCAAGCTGGATTTAGGAAAGGCAGAGGAACCAGAGATCAAATTGCCAACATCCGCTGGATCATCAAAAAAGCAAGAGAGTTCCAGAAAAACATCTACTTCTGCTTTATTGACTATGCCAAAGCCTTTGACTGTGTGGATCACAGCAAACTGTGGAAAATTCTTAAAGAGCTGGGAATACCAGACCACCTGACCTGCCTCCTGAGACAAGAAGCAACAGTTAGAACTGGACATGGAACAACAGACTGGTTTCAAATAGGGAAAGGAGTACGTCAAGGCTGTATATTGTCACCCTGATTATTTAACTTACCTGCAGATTACATCATGAGAAAAGCTAGACTGGATGAAGCACAAGCTGGAATCAAGATTGCTGGGAGAAATATCAATAACCTCAGATATTCAGATGATACCACACTTAGCAGAAAGTGAAGAACTAAAGAGCCTCTTGATGAAAGTGAAAGAGGAGAGTGAAAAATGTGGCTTAAAGCTCAACATTCAGAAAACTAAGATCATGGCATCTGGCCCCATCACTTCATGGCAAATAGGTGGGGAAATGGTGGAAACAGTGACAGACTTTATTTTGGGGGGCCCCAAAATCATTGCAGATGGTGACTGTAGCCGCAAAATTAAAAGACACCTTCTCCTTGGAAGAAAAGTTATGACCAACCTAGATAGCAAGAGACATTATTTTGCCAACAAAGGTCTGTCCAGTCAAAGATATGGTTTTTCCAGTAGTTATGTATGGATGTGAGAGTTGGACTATAAAGAAAGCCAAGTGCCAAAGAATTGATGCTTTTGAACTGTGGTGTTGGAGAAGACCCTTGAGAGTCCCTTGGACTGCAAGACAATCCAACCAGTCCATCCTAGGTAAATCAGTCCTGAGTATTCATTGGAAGGACTGATGCTGAAGCTGAAACGCCAATACTTTGGCCACATGATGCGAAGAACTGACTCATTTGAAAAGACCCTGATGCTGGGAAAGATTGAAGGCAGAAGGAGAGGGGAATGACAGAAGATGAGATGGCTGGATGGCATCACCAACTCAATGGACATGAGTTTGAGTAAACTCTGGGAGTTTGGTGATGGACAGGGAGGCCTGGCGTGCTGCAGTCCATGGAGTAGCAAAGAGTCAGACAGGACTGAGCTACTGAACTGAATTTAATAACAATGTTTCCCTGGTGGCTCAGCAGTAAAGAATCTGCCTGCAGTGCAGGAGACACAAGAGACACAAGACTATCCCTGAGTCGGGAAGATCCCCTGGAGAAGGAAATGGCAACTCATTCCAGTATTCTTGCCTGGGAAATCACATGGACAGAGGAGCCTGGTGGGCCACAGTCCATGGGGTCACAAGAATCAGACTTGACTTAGCGACTAAACCACCAACACAATTTCATATCAATTACACTATCACTCCCACCAGCTATGACTGAGCAGACCTGTTTACCTATCTGGAAAATGACAGATAATTTTAAATTTTTGAAACTTTCACACAGTACGGTTGAAAAGTTGATTGCCTTATAGTTCAATAGATATATATATAGCTCTAAGATGTATAATATCCTGCCTAACTGTCCTTCAAGGAGTTTGTAATCAAATTGCTCTCTTCAATGCTAAAAGGTTATCTTTTTAAAGATGCTGACAATTTGATAGAAGAAAATTGGTATCTTTGCTGTTTTATACTATTTATTGATTATTGTAAAGTAAATACAAATTTTAGTTCTTATATTTAGGACAGTGATTCATTTTGAGTTAATGCTTATGTACAATATGAAAGTGTTTGACGTTTTGGGGGACACTTGGATACCAATTGTTCCAATACCATCTGTTGAAGAGACTATCACTTGCACCCTGAATTACTTTTGTACCTTTGTCAAAAATTAATTGGCCATTAATTAATTAAGTCTATTTCTGGGCTTTCCTTATGTTCCAATGATTCTGATTTCTGTCTGTCCCTTTACCAATACCACTCTATTGATGGAGTAAATCTTAAAATCAAGCAGTACGATTCTAACTGTATTATTTTTAAAAATTGTTTTAGCTTCTTAGTTTCTTTGCTTTTCTATATAAATTTTGCAGTCAGCTTATCTATATTTACAAAAGTTCCTGGGAATTCCCTGGTTGCCCAGTGGTTAGAACTCAGTGCTTTCACTGCTGAGGGCCCAGGTTCAATCCCTGGTAGGGGAATTAGATCTCACAAGCTGTTGAGCCCAGCCAAAAGAAAAAAAATCCACTGGAATTTTGATTGTAATTGAGTTAAATTCATAAACTGATTTGGGAAAACTTGACAGGCTTCCTTGATAGCTCAGTTAGTAAAGAATTTGCCTGCAATGCAGGAGACCCCGGTTCAATTCCTGGTTCGGGAAGATCTGCTAGAGAAGGGATAGGCTACCCACTCCAGTGTTCTTGGGCTTCCCTTGTAGCTTAGCCGGTAAAGAATCCGCCTGCAATGAGGGAGACCTGGGTTTGATCCCTGGGTTGGGAAGATCCCCTGTAGAAGGAAAAGGCACCCACTCCAGTATTCTGGCCTGGAGAATTCCATGGACTGTATAGTCCATGGGGTTGCAAAGAGTCGGACGTGACTGAGTGACTTTCACTTTGACGTCTTTACTACTATGAGTCTTCCAATCCAAGAACACAATGTGTCTCCATTTATTTAGGTCATCTGTCTTTGATCAGGATTTTGTAGTTTGCAGCACACAGATCCTGTGTATATTTTGCTAGATTTATACCTAAGTGTTTCATTTAGGAAGTGGGGTTCTTATAAATGATATTTTTAAAAATTTTGGTTTCCAGTTGTACACTGCTAATATAGAAATGTGTGTTGATCTTATATCCTATGACCATGCTAAGCTTAAACTCACCTGCTGGTTCTAAGAGATTTGTAAATTCCTTGGAATTGTAAATGCCTTGGTCAGTCATGCTGTCGATGAATAGAGACCATTTTATTTCTTCTAAGTTGTATGTCTTTTTCTTGCCTATTACACTGGCTAACACTTCCAGTACTATGTTGAATAAGAGTAGTGAGTGAACATCTTGTCCTTGTTTGTGATCTTAGACAAAAGCATACAATCTTACCAATGAACGTGATGTTGGCTGTAGGCCTTTTGTACAGGCCTTTGATCAGACTGAGGAAGTTCCCTTTCTATCATGAAAGGATAGTGAATTTTGTCACATGCTTTTTCTGTATCAATTGATAAGATTATGTGCTTTTTGTCTTCGGATTGTTGATATGGTCAGTCAGTTCAGTTCAGTTGTGTCCTACTCTTTGCGATCCCATGGACTGCAGCACTCCAGGCTTCCCTGTCCGTCACCAACTCCCGGAGCTTGCTCAAAACTGAGTTACTGATGCCATCCAACCATCTTATCCTCTGTTGTCCCCTTCTCCTCCTGCCTTCAATCTTTCCCAGCATCAGGGTCTTTCCCAATGAATCAATTCTCCACATCAGGTGGCCAAAGTACTGGAGCTTCAGCTTCAGCGTCAGTCCTTCCAGTGAATATTCACGACTGATTTCTTTTAGGATTTAGTTGATATGGTAGAATACATTGATTCAGGTTTGAATACTGAACCAGCCTAACATTCTCAAAGGAAAAAGACCTCACTTGGTCATTGTGTATTATTCTTTTTTCTATATTGCTATACATGTTGTTGTTGTTGTTGTTGTTTACATCTATGTGCATGAAAGGTATCGGTCTATTATTATTTTTGTTATTTTGGTTTTGTTTTTTCTTCTACTGTCTTTGTCTGATTTTGGTATCAGGGAGATGTTGGCCTCACAAAATGAGTTGGGCAGTATTCCTTCTTCCTTAACTTTCTGGAGAAGATTATATAGGATGGGTGCTATTTCTTCTTCAGATGTTAAGTAGAATTACCCAGTGAAATCATCTGCCCTTGGAGCTTTCTTTCTTAGAAAGTTAACTACAAACTCTTAAAAAAAAAAAAACAAAAACTAGGGCCTATCTTTGGATTATCTATTCATCTTGGTTGAGTTTTTTA
This sequence comes from Bos indicus, assembly GCF_029378745.1. NCBI lineage: Eukaryota > Metazoa > Chordata > Mammalia > Artiodactyla > Bovidae > Bos > Bos indicus. The sequence continues at coordinate 39,211,436 of NC_091779.1, forward strand.
CTTTACTTATGGTTTTTCATGACAGGCACAAGTCTTAGATCTTTTTATAATTAAACTTAACGGTCTCTTCTTTTCAGGTGTATCTTTGCATGCTCAGAGAATTCTTCTTTTCTCCAATTTTTAATTTTAGTACATTTTATTCTAGTACTGAACTTTCTTCTGGCTAATTTATATTTTTAAGTTCTGATGTAAAAAATATTAATCCATCTGGAATTTAGAGGATGCTAGGAGTGGAAGATTTTCTTGAGTTAAAAATTAGTATGTAAGAAAAGAATAAGACAGTCTTGGAATCTCCCAACTCTATAATCATAGACTTTTTCTCATTAAAAACAAATTTTACATGTTCACAAACAGATTAAATTTCTTAATAACCATGAAGACTGTTTAAAAAAATCAAATATATACATAGAGCACAAATACTGTGAGTATACACAAGGATATTTTTAAAAGGAGAAAGATAATTAGTTAGAAAACACAGAATACGAATCTTCAATGAACATTCAGGCTAAAGAAACCAATGTTCAAAATATCCAAATAACTTTTGAAAACTTAAAAAAAAAAGTTTATGTAATAACATAGGGAAATACAAGAATAGAAAATAATATCATCCCCCCTCATCAGACACACATACATACACACACACACACTTTTCCTTTCTCTCTCATATATATAACTGGCAAATAATGTTCAACAAAATGGATTATTTTTATAAGTACATAAAAGATTATTTTTTAAAAATATATTATTTTTAAAAGCACGGCATTTAAAAATATTTTAATTATATTTTTTATAAATCTCAAATTCCTCCTGATAAACCACTGAATCCATTAGTGTCCACTAATTGGATCAAGCCAGGTGAGCATGGGACTGTCCTTCCTTACCAGTTCCTCCAAGTCTCTCTCAAAGCTACCCACAATGAAAAGGACGGCACTCCCTGAGAAGGACTACTGCTGAAGGATGGGTTCATAACTCAGCTTTCCTCTAGAACCCCCAGTACCTCACTTCTGAATAGAAGTCAAGAAAATTGTAGCTGCTACAAACATTCTAAGAGTCAAGGAGGTTGAGAGTGGAGGAGGATGAGGAGAGGAGCCAATGTTTCTCTTTTATCACTGGATTTCCTAATTAACTGATAGATCTCAGGCCATGTTCATTGCATGTAGGATTCTCTACTCTTTATGCAGGTAAATTCTGGTGAGATTCTAAGGGAATAAAGGAAATAGAAATCAGATGATCTTACTGGTTTTGATGTTCCAGCTAATTTGGGGAGATATTATTGTGTCTAAATCCATGTGTAAATGACTCTACAAAATGGTATCTAGTCTTATCTTTCTATTACAGACATGAAAAGCTACTTATCATCTGTCCATATTGATAGATACACCTATTCCATTTGGCAGTGCGCATCCCTCCTATGAGAGGGAAATGGTAATATCTGCAAAATCACCTCTTATACCTACCCTTGTGTTGTACCTCTCCAGACATGGCATAAGCCTTGGCTAGTAATGCGCTCGCCTCTGCAGCTTGGGGGCTGACTTCTGTGTACAAAGAGACACAGATAGAATGGGCCTAGAATACAGAAAATCGTGAGAAGGATAAGTATCAAAATGGCAGTGTTTCACTGTGGATTTTATAGTAGCTCCCACAGAAGTGCTGGTCGATTGACAGCTGATGTTTATTTAATCATGGAGTTACCCACCTGAGAGAGGAGTTTGAGTCCCAGATCTGCTACTTCCTCTCTGTGATTCTTGAGCAAGTAATTTTACCTTCATATGTAGAAAGAATATATACTTTCCATTGATTAGGGTTTGAAAGTGAAAGTCGCTCAGCTGTGTCTGACTCTTTTCAACCCCATGGACTAACAGTCCATGGAATTCTCCAGTCCAGAATACTGGAGTGGGTAGCCTTTTCCTTCTCCAGGGGATCTTCCTAAGCCAGGGATTGAACCCAGGTCTCCAGAATTGCAGGCGGATTCTTTACTAGCTGAGTCACAAGAGAAACCCTGATTAGGGTTTGGGAAAAGTTAAATGAGATGATGCGTGCAAAGCTCTGGGCACAGCACCCTTCACATGGCAGGTTCTCAAAAAATTATTACTTTTTATTATGTTTCATCACAAAAGCAAAATTATAGCTTTAGCTCAACCTCTCAAAGGTTCAGTATCAAAAAAAAAAAGGCTAGTAAAGCGTGAATCCTAGAGCCCAGCTGCCTGGGTTCCCATCTTAGTTCAGCCATTTACTATAACATAAGGCAAGTCACTATAATTTCTTTGAATATAAAACAGGGGTGACAAAAATTGTATTTGTCACAAACAGTTGTAAAGATTAAATGAATATGTATATAGTGTTTAGGTATCACTAAACATTATAAGCATTAGAGAAATACAGCTTTTATTATCTGAACTAAAATGGAAGGAGTAACACTTTGGAAAAAGAAAGAAAACAGGAAGTATCCAGTTCACTACCCACCAGCAAGAAAAGAGCCACCTGTACTTCATACTTCATAGGCCAAACACCATGAGGTATTTCAAGGAGCTCCAGACAGCACTCAAGACAACACTTTAGAGCTAAGACCCATTGCAGAGTTGTTATGAGTAGGGGCTGTGGGGTCAAATCTTCTGAGTTCAAATCCTTGCTCACCCACCTCCCCCCCAACCTGTTAGCTATACAATTTCCAGTGAATTAGCTATAGTTCTTTGTGCTCCAGTTTCCTAATGCTTAAAATAAGATTAAAAAAATAAATAATGGTGCTTACTTCATATGCTTATTTCATGAAATAAATGAACTAATATAGCCTCATATGCACATGGTAAAAGCATTCCATACATTTGAACTATTATTTTTGTTGTGGGTGGGAAACCCTGATTATGTACTGTTTTACTCATTCTAAACTGGACTGCTGCTTTAAGGGAGTCTCAGACACACCGGCCAGGTTTTCTCCGTAAGTAGTGGACTCCCTGTCTTCCGGGCAGCACTCCTAAACATCTCTCCATCGTGATGTCAATAACCTGGGCTTTCTGGATTGCAGGCAAACGCCTTTTCTTCAGCAGCAGACTGCTGTCATATGCACTGTTCGAGGGCAGTACGCTTTTTTTTGCAAAATAGGAAATCCAGTACTACGATCTGATCTCAGTCATGGGAGATACCTGAAGCCATAGGCACGGTTCTCCGTTGAGGAGAGAAAAGGTGAATTTAACCAGCAGTTTCAAGGAAAGTTTTAAGTAGCTGATACATAAAGTGCCCTACACTATTTAAATTATGATAGACTCAACATTCCTTTGTACGTCTCGTTTCGTTTTCCCCTCGGCATCTGTCAAATTAGTCACCTCCAAGCAAAACACCATCTTGGTGGTTTAACCTTAGATTGGAAATTCAACCAGCTAGACTAGTTTACAGGACAAATTAGAGCATTACACCAAAATATTATAAAATTTCATTTTAGAAGCCCTTTGCATTTGTTAAAGACGTGAACTCAGTTGCCCCTCTGGCTTTTTCCCTCAGCTCCCTCTTCCTGGCACAGACAGAGGTGAGGGAAGCCAGGAGGGGAAATGCTGTGTTAAATCAGGTCACACAGCAGACAGGCCCGCCATAAGCCTGTGTTCCTTGTCCAGAGTTTGAGGAAGGTCTCTTGTGTGGATCTGGAGGAAAATCAATCCCATCCCGTTCTTCCCTTCTGGGAACCAGGCCTGCGGCCAAACAAAGCCTCCTGGCCTGGACTTCAGCCAACCCACCTACCTGGTGCAAGTACTGGATGGCTTGCTCATGGTTCCTCCTCAGCTGCTCGATCTGAGCAATTTCCTGGTAAAGACTGACCAGATCTGACGTATTGTCACCCTTATTGGCAATAACATTGTCAACTGCCTTTTCAAAGTATACCAGCGCAAGGTTTAACCTGCAGTTGGCCAAGGAGGCTCTGGAAGAAAAGGGACAAGGGTGGAAAGTCAGAGCGCGGTGACTTGCTCTGCAGACACAGAAGGAACTTTCTAAGAACCAAACAATTTGGCCTTCACAGGCTGATCATCTGTGTGGGTGGCTCAAAGTCCAGCCTTGCCGTAAACACACTCCTATTAGCCAGTATTTTACCCACCAGATTTCACTGACTACCATTTTATCAAACCCATTAATATATCATGATAGGCTAATTTTATAAAAAAAGCATATGGAAAAAATGGTGTCCGGCCGTTCATAAGATGGGATAATTTACCCCATAACAAAGACTTGTTAAAATCAAAATAAAATTTGATTACCTCTGATTCCTTCTCTTTTAGGCTAAAGCAGGGGTTTTCCTTTGTTTTGTTTGATCTAGTTTAGTTTATTCTTCCTCAGTTAAAAATAAGGCAGGATAGAGAAAACAATGTAAGTATCTCCCCACCAAAAGGGGGATGATTAAATAAATCATGGCACATCACAAAATAAAATACTTCAGACATGAAAAATTTTAAATGTGCTAAGTTCAAAAAACAGTTAGAAAACTGTACTTAAAGTATGATCCTGATGTGTATACATGTAAAGCACTTAGAACAGTGTCGAGAAAGTAGTTATACTTTTGTAAACACTCCAACACTTAGAACAGTGTGTGTACAAAACAGGTCAACCGTGTGGAATGGATGAATGAAATATACACTCAAAGTTATTCTGAAAGAGGAACAAGGCTATCTTTCACATAAGCACAAAAATCTAAGTCACTGCCCTGTGTGTCAGCAGGAGACAGTCACTGGACTCTAACTTTAGCCTGCAGACTTAAGAATTGTTTCTGATTCAACTCTGGACATTCCAACATCTCCCTGCCATTTCCCATTTGACTACTAGGTTCATAGCTGTTTAGAGGAGGCAAGTATGACTCATGTATTTCATTTACTTACCATTCCATCGTCTACCCTACCATGCCAAGTGCTTACAGTTCTGGAAACAGACTGTTTTCAAGGATGTGAAGATATTTGAAAAATCTAGGGAACAGTAAACCTTTTATTATTCTTTTTCTCCTCTGATACTCTGATGGGCCCATTCTCATATCTAAATATTCTGATTCTCAGAGGATCCCTAACTGTAAAACAGCTAAGTCTCATTCTGGCTTGAACAAATTCCATGAACTTTGTTTCCATATGGAATACAACTTTCCTTAAAAATGCATGTGCTATGAATAACTCAAGGACCTCCAATATATTGTTCTCATTAAGTGTTTCTTCTTTATCATTTAAGTTGTTATATTTAATGACAAAGTGAAAGTGAAAGTTGCTCAGTCGTTTCCGACTGTTTGTGACCCCATGAACTATACAGTCCATGGAATTCTCCAGGCCAGAATACTGGAGTGAGTAGCCTTTCCCGTCTCCAGGGGATCTTCCCAACCCAGGGATTGACCCCAGGTCTCCTGCATTGCAGGCAGATTCTTTACCAGCTGAGTCACAAGGGAAGCCCCAAAATACTGGAGTGGGTAGCCTATCCCTTCTCCAGGGGATCTTCCCAACCCAGGAATCGAACCAGGGTCTTCTGCATTGCAGATGGATTCTTTACCAACTGAACTATGAGGGAAGACCACTTAATGACAAAAGTAGGTGGCAATTCAGAAAAAATTAAAAAATGAAGTAATTTTAGAGTAAGTAGGAGAGGCGGCACAAGGAAGGGCTAAGAGTCTGTTAAGTTCAGACCAAGTTCCAATCCAATACTTAAAGCTTATCTCCTTGGATGGTTTCTTTATCCTCAGCTCAGTCTCTTTGCCCTCTTTCTAATGAGATAAGTAATTGCACCAGCTATCTCAGGGGTGGCTATGAGGATTAAATGGGAAGGAGCACAGAAAACTTAGAACATGGTGTATGCATTTGGTAAATATGAGCCTCTTTTACTATTATTTGAGTCTCTGGTTCTTTTGCTGTAAATATTTTTCTCCCCTTATACACCGAGTACAGGACAATCATGTAATTCCGGGCTTTAGTCATAAAAATGAATATCCATTGGAAGGACTGATGCTGAAGCTAAAGCTCCATTACTTTGGCTGCCTGATGTGAAGATGTGACTTCATTGGAAAAGACCCTGATGCTGGGAAAGACTGAAGGCAGGAGGAGAAGGGGGTGACAGGACGAGACGGTTGGATGGCATCCCCGATTTGATGGACATGAATTTGAGCAAACTCCAGGAGATAGTGAAGGACAGAGGAGCCTGGTGCTTTGCAGTCCATGGGCTGCAGAGTCGGACAAGGCTTAGTGACTGCACAAAAACAAAGTCATGAAAATCCAAGCTTCTCTAAGCCCAGATCTCACCTGCCCAAAGCGACTGTTAGATCTTTCTCCGAGACCTGTAATCCACAAGTGCCTCCCTTATAGGATTCTCTCAGCTCCTTCATGTTTCTCTCTGACTTCTGCAGGTTGAAATACGCCTCTCTGCCAGTGAAACAGTCAAGGAGAGTGCCAGGTGCACAAACGCCCCCACTGACCAGGGCAGAGTTGGTAAGCAAACAAAAGGGGCCCTTGGGAAAACGTAACAGTATCTGGGAACACACACTTCCCTCTATTTTCATCTGAACTTGTTGTCGAGAAGGGAGGATTCTTCGGAAAAGGAACGGGGCCCTGGGTGTCTTGTGGTGTTGCAGGGGTCCGGGGCTAGGATGGGTGGCAAGCACTGGGAGTGAACGGAAACCGGGAATTACACGGGACTTCCTTGGAGGCATCTGCTGCGTGACAACAATTATTCATTTTTCCCAAGTTGGTTTCTGTGAATGGCAAAAGAAAGGAACCAATTTTGCTGAAAGGGACTTTCTGGGTCATTTAGAAAGTCCAAGCAGAGCAGCTTTTTGGCGAGAGGCAAACAGCAGGAAAGAAAATCCCCTTAATTCCCAATATCCTTCCATTTCCCGCATTCTCAATAGCCCTCTGGCGAATGGCTTAAAAGAGGAAGGAAATGTATCAGATTTTGCAAGCTGAGTATATCAGGACCAAAAATGTAGAGGGGGGATGTGTAGAGAGGAGCTCAAAGAGGGTTTATGATTATTCATGAACATGAAAGACCCCTTAGTTTTCAAAAGCAGAGATAGTACCCACAGGCTGTCAAAATCACAAGCTTTTGGAGAAGAGGCATTTTTAACCGTTCTCCCTTGAAATACGGAAAACTATTTCTTTGGTCTATTTTGCTTGGCCTTTGGCTTCATGGGCAGTGTTCTCAACAGCATTTTAGAAAAACTAAAACCATCAAGTGTACATTAAATCAGAGGTTTTTGGCTGTGTGTTACAAGTAACCTGGGGCTTTTAAAAAATCTCAGGGAACAGATGCACCCGGGGCCTACTAAATCAAACTCTTGGGGGTGGGACCCAAATAGCAATCATTCTTAAAGCTCCCCAGGGGATGAGGATGTGTAGCCTACTCTGACAGTGCTTCAAATTACCATCCATCCTCTGTCTTCCTACATGGCCACTGCCATCATCATCCACCTCCTTACTGCTAACATTGCCTGTCTTGAGGGCTCAACGAAGCTCAAGACAGGCTCCCAAAACTTTCAGGTGCCCAGGAGGTGTGTCCCCAGTGAGAACCCTCCTGGCTCAACTCAGAGCTCATATGAATAGACACAGGAGGAACATTTGTACTTTCTAAGACAGACTTTCCTAGTGGAGGCTTATGGAGGGCTCAGACGTCAGAATAGAGCTATGAGGCCTCGGTTCCACCTCCCACCCTGTGTGAGATGACTCATCTGGCGTGGATGGACCCCGGCCCTGATCCCCAGATCCTGCTGGGAAGGAAAGGATATTGGTTCTGCAGGAGGCAGACCACTCCCAGAGTGTAGTAGAGCATGACCAGAGTCTCCAGAATTTGCTTTTCCTCCTTATCTGAGGTTGTGGTTCCCTTCCAGGTCAGCAGGACATTCTTGGCGGACTCGGCATGTTTCTTGGCCTGAGCTGGAAGGCCTGGGGGAGTTGGAGGGTGAAGGGCAAGAAGGATAACATTAAGAAGGCACATTTCAGTCAAAGGCATTCCTGGGAGGGGCTAAGGTGGGCAATATGCTTGTCAGTATGGTCTTTAGTACTGGTTCCCCAAACTGTAGCGCATTAGAATCATCTGGAATGCTTGTAAAGAATAAGGTTCCTGGCCACACCCTCCCTAGACCTGTTGAGTTGGGATCTCTAGAGGAAGGGGATCCAGGACTCTATATTTGAAATTACCTGCACAAGTGTTTCTTATGCAGCCATCCTGGCATTCATCGACAGACTCTATCTGGACATCACTGATGGAGTGATGGAGACAGTAAAGGAAGCTGAGAATCCCAGTCTCAATTACTTGCTAATGCCATGTGACCTTTTCAACCCACAGAGCTTCTCCGTTCCCCCACATGTGAAATGACAACAAAATTACAGCAGCTGCCCTTTTACCAACACATGGAGACAGTCCAGAAATGAACTGGGTTAATGCCACAGAATGCATGCTTTGAGCTTGCTGGAAAAGGGATTCTATAAAGACAGGGGCTTATGAATACAATTACTTCCATCTGGGGATTTTTTTTCAGTCCAAGATGAAGTTGTTGATACTAATTGGTCACACACACACACACACACACACACACACACACACACACACAGGATCTAATTTCTAATACAGTGAGGCCCCTCTCTAGATAAAGAAGACAAAAGGGATGCCAACGCCCCACAAGACAGAACATGCAGCGTGTTTCCCCTTGTTTTCTAACTAAAGGCTGGTGTTCCTGAGCCACTTATTTGAACTGGAATTAGTCCAGTTAACAGAGGGAGACTTGGGAGTGTTCAGGTTACAGAACTATTTCCTCATCTTCCACACCAGCTCATGTCCAATGATCTCTGATGGATAAGGGGAACCCTGGAGAAAAGAGAAAGGCCAGCAGAGAACACAGATAGCTTTTCCTCTGCCCTCCTGAGGACCACCCATGGCTGGCACAGCTCTCCTCCCTGCAGACCCGAGGTCTGGGAAACATATTCACCCTGCCACAGAAGGAGGCCCGCTGTGCTTTTGACTTGCCCCTCCCACCCCAGCCCACAGTTTGCTCTCTCTCTGGCCCATAAGGGGCTTCCCTGATAGCTCAGCTGGTAAAGAATCTGCCCGCAATGCAGGAGACCCCAGTTCGATTCCTGGGTCAGGAAGATCCCCTGGAGAGGGGATATGCTACCCACTCCAGTATTCTTAGGATTCCCTGGTGACTCAGATGGTAAAGAATCCACCTGTAATGCAGGAGATCTGAGTTCTATCCCTGGGTCGGGAAGATTCCCCTGGAAGAGGACATGGCAACGCACTCCAGTACTTGGAGAATCTTCCTTGGAGAATCTCCTTGGACAGAGGATCCTGGCAGGCTACAGTCCATGGTGTTGCAAAGAGTCGGACATGACTGAGTGACTAAGCACAGCACACAGCACTGGCCTTTGCAGCTGCTTTCACGGCACAGTGTAGTCGGTGGCATTAGAGATGATTAAAAGGACTTGCTTTTAAAGCCTAAAGCCCTCATATGTTCAAATGTGCAGGTCCTTCTTAATGAATTGCAACAATGAGAACACAGTTTCTCTGAAAGACCTACAAGTGACCCAGAAGCCAAGAAGTCTTTGTTAGAATACTCCGAAATGCCCTTTCTGTAGGTCTCAACAGAAGAGAAAAACAGACTCTGTAGCCAAAGAAAGGGCTACATCTCAAGTTACCAGATGACAGGGGTCCTCAAATTGCATGGAAAGCGCCTGTTACAGTGCAGAGTCCTGGGCCTCCAGTAGTTATGGTTCACAAGTTCTAAGGGGAGAACCAAGGGTTCAGATTTATAACAGTTATCTTAGGTGATACTGATATAGGCTGTCTGAGGACCACACTTAGAGCAACAGTGAGTTAGTAAAGTCTTTATGCAGGAAGTGGGACTCTTCTCCTGCCTAAAGAGTAGGTAGGTTCTAACTGATGGAGAAGAATGAGAAAGGGTTTCCACTAGGAGGAAACAGCCTGAGGCCATGAAGACAGAACGTGTGTGTGTGTGTGCGTGTGTATGTGTGTGTGTGTGTGTGTGTGTGTGTGTGCGTGCACAAGCGCACACATGTGCTGGAATATTAGGGAAGGCTGTGAGAAGACCAGTTTGACAAACTGCTAAGTCACTTCAGTCAAGTCCAACTCTGTGCGACCCCATAAACTGGGTTCCTTCTCCAATGCATGAAAGTGAAAGGTGTAAGTGAAGTCACTCAGTCGTGTCCCATGGACTGCAGCCCACCAGGCTCCTCCATCCATGGGATTTTCCAGGCAAGAGTACTGGAGTGGGGTGTCATTGCCTTCTCTGAGTCTGACTAAAGGGAGGTTTAAATTCAAAGACAATAAAAAAAGTAAATAAATTGAAAGACAAGAAAGACATGAATCGGATGGGGAAAATGGAGTCTTAGATGCCAAGACGAGGAGGCTGGACTTGATCTGCAGGGTGACAGGGAGTCTTTACAGGTCCTGAGAAGGTAGCAGCAACAGAAAACTCTGCCAGGGAATCAGACCAAGACAACGGACTAGGAAACTAAGAGTCTTTTTATCAAATAGGTTACTTTCCATGACCAGCTGGGCCCTTGGGATTGTGTCAATAAGGAGAGCAGGAACCATATTTAGATGCTTCCCTGGGTGTAGAGGAAGGAGAAAAGTGAAACTGGATGAGCCACTGAAAACCACTCCTGGATCAGCACAACACTGCTCCTGGGCTCCTAAATGAGAAACAGATCCTAAAGTCCTTCTGAGGCTTTGCAAGTCTCCCTCTCAGCCCCACACCCCAGCCCTGGGGGCCCAGCGCTACTTGTGAAATCCCCAAGAGGAACACTTCCTCTATACAAATCAGCTAGTTAATTATATAGTTTCTTGTCTCCCCCTTCATTGCATTGTGTTCCTTCTGATGAAAAAGCAGAGCTCCTGACCAGTGGGCCTTAAGTAAATGAACTAAACAGCTCATTAAACTTGAAAGTTCAGCCCTAAAGAAAAAATGACTCCTTTACCCTTCCCAGAATGCACTTTGGTCTCCAAAGTGGGATGTGTATACCTTTCTGGGTATGAAAGATGCCATTAGGGTGTGTGGGAGGGGATAAAAACTTCTCTCTTTTTTTTAAAAAAAGTATTTGTTGTTTTCCATTTTAATCAATATTTATAATAGTACATAATATTTGATGCCATTGTACATAGTTTATAATAAATACATATTTATGGAGAGCGCACAAAACTTTTTTAGCGCTAAGGAAGCTAACTCTCAAGAGTTTAGAGACCACAACTTCAGACAAATGTTTTCTAAAGTTTCCAAGTATAAAAAAGTCCTTTTTTTGTTTAAAAATACAAATCTCACTCTGGGACTTCCCTGGTGGTCTAGCAGTTAAGAATCCACCTTGCAATGCAGGGGATATAGGTTCAATATCTGGTCAGGAAACTAAGATCCCACATGCCGTGGATCAACTAAGACCACACAATGCAACTACTGGAGCCCAGAGCCATGACTAGAGAATCCTTGAACAACAGTGAAAGATCCTGCATGATGCAACAAAGATCCCATGTGCCAGGGCTAAGACACAATGCAGCCAAATAAATAAAATAAATTTTAAAAATGTCACTCTGTGATAATATTTTTATAACATTCCCTACATGAGAAAATTCAAGATGACAAAAAAATATGATGAATCAGACTCTAATGCTTTATAGTAATTACAAGAAAACTCTCTTTTGTGGAAAAATAGTGTCTGCATATATGTGTACATGTAAGATTCATTTCCTCTCTCTCCAGAGGACACTCACAGATCAGTGACCTTGTTCCCTAACTCCAAGTCCCAACTCCCCAGTTCCAACGTCTGTTCCGAGACCAAGTCAGTTTCCTTTACTTGCTTTCCCAAGCCAAGGACACCAGCCTTCTCCCTGCACCAGGAATGCAGCAACTACAGAAGTGAAAATCAGGGCAGCAGCAATACCTGCTTCTGAAGCCTGAGACTCAGAAATCACAAGCACATACTGATAAACTGGGAAAGGGGTCTGGAGATTGTTCACCCAATGTATCAATCATTTCTTTTTAATTTAGGATAAGATTCCACCACAGATGTCTGTTACTCTGACTCAGGCCACAGACAATCTGCTCAGAGCTCTTCAGCCTTTGTCACCTTAGAACATCACCTATATTTAGGAAGTTCTCACAGTAGTGATTAAGAGAGCAGGGTCTAGGGCCAGACTTCCAAGTACAGAAGTTGGCTTAGCCACTACCTGAATGAGTTACTTAATCTACCTATACTTTAGTCTATTCATCTATAAGACAGCAATGAAAATAACTCCTAACTTGTATGGTTGTTGCAAGGATTAATTTAATTCATGAAAAAGGACCAAAACAGTGCCTGGCACACTGGTGGGAAATGAGTTTAAATAAATATTAGCCATCATTATCCTTACTACCAGGGTCCGTACCTCTTAAGCAATTTATTATACTTGTCCTTACATACTCTGGACATTCTTCATAAAGCTGCTTACAGCATCTCCATAAAAGACTGCCTTCTCAAATGCACACTCACTTCAGATAGGTACCAAGCTTCCTGAAGGTCTGACCACCTGGGTTTTTTATCATTCCTTTTTGTTCCTGTACCAGGTTTTTTTTGTTTGTTTGTTTGTTTTTAACCAACTAGACAGAGAAGGTAGGGTTCATGACTTATACTTCTTTTTTGGTGTTTTGCAGAACTTATAATAGAGCCCCAGACACTTGGAAAGGCCCCAGTAAGAACAGGCTAACAGATTAATTCATTGCTTCATTAAAAATAGGAAAAGCCTCAGGAAACTGAGGAAACTGTCCATATTATTATTTCCTTCTAAACACTTGGAAACAGCGGTAGCAAGGTGACTGACCACCCCGTTGTTCTCCACCTGCCCTTCTCTCATCCACGGAAGCCCTAGCCTCAGGACGGTTCTCATCAGATCAGCTGGTAACAGAGTTCCACTTCTAGTGTCCCCTTACTCTATTTCAGCAGCCCACCGCCTTTTATACTCTGCTTTGCAAAGGCCTTGTGTTCTCTCGTTATTGACTCATGGACCCATCGCATCCACTGCTCTATTTTTAAAACCTTCAAACTCTCTATCTGGCTCCTTCCTCACTTCCCAGGTCTCCTCCTCTTATACATTTCATGTGACTTTTCTGGCTTCCCTAACTACCCTCTATTTCCCCACATCCCTTTCACTATGCAGGACGTGACATACATAGTCTAGACTGCTGGCCCCTGTGCCTTCCCCTCATTCCTGGGATCTAGCTTCTACTCCAACCCTTGTGCAGGTTCTTGTGAGGTCCCCAAAGGCGTCCTACTGAATCAGTGTGGTCACGGTTTCTTGCATCCCCATCTCATGGCAGCATTAGACACCCTGGCTGCTGGCGTCTCCTCTTGGCTTCCAAGGTACTGCACTAACTTGATTCTCCTTGATAAACTTCTGACTCATTGCTCACTCTGCCAGGGTCCCCTGTTCCCTCCCATAAATGTGTCCATTCTCCATGGGTCTGTCTTTTCACTTCTTCCTTTTCTTCTCTTTCCTCCAAGAAGTTTTATCAAGTCCTATAACTTCAACCTTGGCCTTCACGCTTATAATTTTCCATTGCCCCTCCCTACTTCTGGTCTCTAATATTCCTCCATGGTTATGATTCCCTTCCTTTCTTCCCAAGTTCTGGTCCCAGTTTTCCAGCACCTAGTTAAAATATACTCGTGGCTTTTGCTACTGCAACTCAAAATCAGTATATCAAAAACCAGATCCACTTTCCTCTTCCACTCCACTTTCTCTCCTGATCTGCTTGTCTCTGACAGTGGCACCTTGAGAGGCCTGAAACTTCATGGTCATTTTGGGGCCTCACTTTTCCTCAACCCCAAGTCCAGTGCCATGTCCTGCCAATTCTTCCTTCACAGTCTTTTTGGAATAGGCAGTACATGCCCATGGTTCAAAAGTCAAAATTTTATGTAAAGGTAAATGTTGAGAGATCTCACTTCCAATTTTATCATCTTTTACCACAAGCAACCTCTAGGTAACTTTTCTTTCTTGTGTTTCCTTCAGTGTTTCTTTATATGAATATAAGCACATATTCTCATTTCTCTCCCATCCTTCTCACCCAGAAAGAGGCAGGTTACAAACACCATCCTGCATGGTGCATTCTCTGTCGCCCCAAGATGGATCCGGGAGATCTTTCCCTGGTTGTAGACAGAACTTCCTCGTGCGCTTTCTAAGGCTGCGTACCCCTACTGTGCATATTATTGCTTCATGAGCACACTTGGTTTTTTTCCAATCTTTTACTATCATAAACAGTGCTGCAAAGAATAATCTCAGCCATACTATCTCATCCAGGTTATAACTGTAGACTCAGGAAAGAGTCCCAGAAGTGGGATTTCTGGCTCAAAAGGTAAATCCTTACCTTCTCACTTGTGGCCCTGTCATCAGCCTGAGTTTACACCTAGATGTAAACAGCTAGATGAGATGGCTTCCATTCCAGTTATCATTGCTAAACTGACCTTTCCACAAGCCCACTTTGATTTATTCACCACTTGCTAGAAAATCTCTACTAGTCCTCCTTGTTTATCAAAAAAGGACTAGTTCCTCAGCCTGCCCCCAGGTGCCCTTTCCAGGCTCACCTGAGCAGTCCTCAGTGTAGCTAGCCAGGCTGCTGATTGCTTTCTAAACACACATTGCACCTTCCCATCTCCAGGCCTCTTCCCAGGCTTTGTTATTCATCCGAAATGTCCACCCCTTCCTCTGCCCACCCAACCCTAGACATTTTTCAAAGGACCTTCTTGAACGGTACCTCTTCCTGAATCTATCACTTACTACCTTCAGCAAGAAATGATCTCACCCAATGACCCCAAGGTCCATCTAGTCAAAGCTATGGTTTTCTCAGTAGTCATATTCAGATGTGAGAGTTGGATCATAAAGAAGACTGAGTGCTAAAGAATTGACGCTTTCAAACTATGGTGCTAAAGAAGACTCTTGAAGGTCGCTTGGACAGCAAGGAAATCAAACCAGTCAATCTTAAAGAAAATCAGTCCTGAATATTCACTGGAAGGACTGATGCTGAAGCTGAAGCTCCAATCCTTTGGCCACCTGATGTGAAAAGCTGACTCACTGGAAAAGACCCTGATGCTGGGAAAGACTGAAGGCAGGAGAAGGGGATGACAGAGGATGAGATGGTTGGATGGCATCACTGACTCAATGGACATGAGTTTGAGCAAACTCTGGAAGATAGTGAAGGACAGGGAAGCCTGGCATGCTGCAGTCCATAGGGTCAGAAAGAGTCAGACACAACTCAGCAACTGAACAACAGCAGCATCCCCAAAGCCCTGTATTTAAACCAGTCCCATAGCATCTGCCTTCTGGTGCCTTCTTATCATAGCTGTCTATGTGTAGCTCACCTTCTACATGAGGTTGTAAATTCTCTAAAGGCCAAGACTGTGCCTTCTGTACTCTATAGTTCCCAGAGTCCTCTTCACAGCATCTCCCATATACAAATGTCTCATTAAATACTGCAAGATTGTTTATTGAGAGAAATCAGTCCTCTGGCTTGAAGCCCTTTCCCCAGTACTGGAAAAGGCTCCCAGGGAAATGAGGCAGGCAGGTCTGCTGGCCATAAAACATGGACACGTGCAGCGATGCATGAGCACACACAGATGCATATGTCCTGCCTACATGGAAGCGTGGCTCATAAATTCTATCCATTTTAAAGCAGTTGCAGAATTAATGACAACAAAACTAAGTGGAATTCAGCAAGCACTTCATCCCTCTTGAAGGTTTGTGATTTTTCAAAGCTTTCGTTATTTTATTTGAAGGACCACAGACTTTTTTAAAAGTGAAGAAATTGGGTAAAGCCTATACCTGAAATAAAAGACCCTGGGCTATTCTCAAGGAAAGGTCATGATCATAACCTAGAAAAATTCTAGGCTAGTTTTCAGAAAGTCTGGGTGCAAGGTTGAGCACTATTATATGATGTGGACACTTAACCAGGAAGTTGCTTTTCCCATCAAGAAAAAACAAACACACAAAAAGACCTTCCTTTACAGGAAAACTTTTTTCCCCTCTAACCTCTGGCTCAAATGTGGTTGCCCATTCATGTGGCAGGAAGAACTGTGAGTCAGGGAAAAGAGGGCAGTGCCCCCAGCATCTTTTGTGACATGACCTGTTTACCTGTCTTGAGTCAGCTTGGAATCTAACTGGAAAAGCAAAACTCAAGGTCTACTGGGGCTGCTCATAGAGAGTGCTGACTTCAGAAGATGAAGCCGAACCTCCTTCCACAGACCCACTCAGTAATCTTTCCAAAGAAAGAGGGGCTGCGTCTGCCTTCCCTCGGTTCAGACAAACATCCCCCTCAAATGCTTCTGGTTCCTTTCTCTTGGTTTCAAGTTGCCCTCACCTCCAGTAGAATTTCAGAAACAGCTTCCTAAATTGTCTTCCTGAATCTTGGCTCTCCCAGGGCTCAAGGAGTTTACTTGTTGGTGCCAAGCCAGCTGTCAATGACTTGTTGATTGACAAATCCATGGGTCTCTCTTCAGCCTTCCCCCCATTTGACTTCTCTCTGCCATCAGAACCTGCTGAAGCCACCCTGTGCTTCTTCTGAAATGCCTTCTCCTCCCTTGGCTTCCCTGAGAAGGCCCTTCCTGATTCTTCTATTTCCTCACTGGCTCCGCTTCCCCTACCCCATTTTGTCCTTCAGCCTTCTGTCTTCTGCCTTCTTTCCTTCATTATTATCTTTATCTCTAAGACCCCCATCCTACTGCCTGCCTCAGCCATGGGCTTTCCCTTCTCTTGACGAGCTGTGCGTTGGGGAGGGGATGGATCCTCCCCTGGTCATCCCCACCCCCAGTGTGGTTGTGTGTGTGCTCAGCATGGCTCACCCACCCACACCCAACCGGGAAACAGAGTACCTCTCAGTGTCAGGTAGCCATAAGCCAGGGTGGCCAAAGCCTGTGCACATTTCCAGTGTTCTTCCCCAAAAATAATCCGAGAAAGGATGACACAGCGAATCAGCTCCTTATTTGCTTCAATGTTCTGCAGAGAGCAAGCAAGTCATCATGCTTTCTGGAAAGGAGGAAAATCTCCAGCCCGCATCTCATCACTGGAAGACAGGACTTCATCCACTGTCATCTTTTTCCCTTGTCCCCACTTCCCATCCCACAGCCAATCCAGCAAGTCCTGTTGGCTCCACCTTACTAGTAAGTCCTAAAGCTAAGCTCTTCTCTTCATTCCTGCCATGCGTACCCAGGCCAAGCCACCCTCACCTATAACCTGGGTGACCTCAGCCCCTCCTACTGCCTCCACCCCTGCCCCCCCCGTAGTTAACTTTCTATATCACAGCCAGAGGGACTTATTTTCACCTCTCACAGTGAAAAATTTTAACAGTATGCAAAAACAGAATGGCCAATGACTCACTTAGCTGCCTCAAGTAACTATTCATGGTCAATCTTGTTTCATGTCTATGCTCCACATGTACCTACCCTCTCCCTCTATGGCTCTGAAGTAAATCCAAGATACTAAGTCATCTCATATTTCATAAGTACCTCCAAAAGATATGGACTTAGAAATACTGGGTTGGCCGGATAGTTCGTTTGGGTTTTTCTTTAACATCTCAGAGAAAACCCGAATGAACTTTTTGGGCCAAACCAACAGAACCACAAAATCAGTATTGCGCCAAAATATTAACAATGATTCCTTGCTATCAAATACCTAGTCCCATAAATCTAATAATTACCTCATAGTTTGCAGTTTGATTGTCCAAACACTGAGATCTATCTCCTGAGTCTCCTTTAATCCATGGGTTCCACCTTTATTTCTAATTCTTTTCATTGAAAATTATTTATGGAAGAAACTGAGTTATTTGGCTTAGAGTGTTTCCCAAAGATGGAAATTGGATTGACTACATCCTTATGGTGTCACTCAACATGTCCTTCCATCCTCCATTCTGCCTTTATATTGGTCATTGGATTTAGAAGTTTGATTACCTTTAGCTTTTTTTTTTCTCCCCAAGCAAAACCACTTCATATGTTCTACCATCAGAAGATACCTAATATCTGCTTGTCTCTTGCTGAGGAAGGCAAAACTACATGAATAAATCTATAAAAGATAGTAGAATGATGATATCCTAATTCTATCATTTCTTCTTCATATGTTAGCTGGAATAACTTTATAAAAATGAAATCTCCCCTAATCTATTTCTTGGTTACCCAACAGTATAGTTCACATCAGAAGGACAGGATATATACTTTAATCTTTCCCTTAATTTACCAGCTTTCCAAATAATGAGTTCATTCACTAGCACCTGCCAATTGGTGACCAAGTAACGAGGTGTTTATCATTCTTTTTCTTCTCCATCTTTTTCTCCTTTGTCTAAATTTTTATTATTATTTATGATCATAAGCATAACTGGATTTTTAAATATATCTGATGCTCCTGAATACAGTGAACTACTTTCTAGCTCAGGGCTTGTACACCTGCTGTTCCCCAGCCTGGGACACTCTCACAGATCATTACCCTCTTGTGCCATTTTCATTTTGTTCACCTCAGAGAGGCCTTCCTTGGCCACTTTAATAAAACAGCCTCTCACCCCATCACTTACTATACCCCATTACCAACTTTAATTTTTTTCTTCATGGCATCTACCTCTCTCTGATATTCCATTAACTAAAATTTTTTGTCCATGATCTGTCTCCCTAAATAGAAAATAATAGAAAATACGTTCCTCAAGAACAGTTTCTTCCTCAAGTTCACTCCTGTATGCTCCGTGCACAGAGGAGGCCGCTCATTCAGTACTTGCTGAATAAATCATCTCTCTGCTGGCAAAGATAAGGATGGGGTGGGGAAAGAGTCCCTGGCCCTGCAGAACTGATGGGCAGAGCTCTCTTAAGAAATCACAGAATTACATCTTTAATACATAGATGTCAGTAACTTTACATACACAGTCACCAGGTAGCTGCACTGATTGACAAAGCCAGGCATTTATTTCCTGGTGAGATGGAAGAGCACTTTAGGAAGCCTGGAATTCTGATCCTGGTTCTGACATTTACTGACTGTGAGATCTGGGGCAAGAACACCCTGAGTCCCAGCTTCCTTTTCTACTTAGAGATCTAGACCACTCACCTCACAGGATTACTCTGGAGGAAAGTGAGTCAATATCAAAGGGATCCGAATCTGTTCTGTATTATCTGACTGCAACCCCCTTACAGAGTAACACACAGAGAAGTCTAAGGACTGCTCTCTTCTGACCCCCGTGACCCCCACGTCCTTCCTCACCTTAGGCTTCATCCCTCTCCGCTCAAACACACAGAAGCAAACAATGTGAGAGGGGCATTTCCCCTCACGCTTTAAAAACAGCCATTCGGTCAGAACATGTGATTGTTCTTCATGGGCTGACCGCACAGTAAAATACTAAGTTCTATTCCGAGGAAGCATAATACCACGAAAAATGCCTAGAATGAGAGTCCAAAGCCTCGAGTCCTTTCCTGGCTCTGGACCTCATGTGTTCATCCATCCCCACACTTCCTGTCCTGGGCACAGAGACAACCAGTATGGGCTCCAGAGCTCATCCCAGCGTTGCCTCTGCCACCGCCAATCCTCCTGTCCTTCAGGGCGGTGAGAACTGGGGTGGGCTAGGTTTAACTCCTAAATTTCAATCTCTGTCATTATCCAAAGTGGTCAAGGAGCTGTCAAGTCTTAGAAGCTCACACTTGCATTCCGAGGCAGTTGGTACTTATCTTTCTAGAACTGATCATTCTAGCCTAGGCTCATGAAATACTAATAGGTCAGGATGATGGTCCTTTCCAAGTTCCTGGGTAGTTTACACAGATAAATTTACAGATATAGCCATCCAGGGAAGTATCAACTTCTGCTGTCCTCTGAGGTGCCTCTCTCAGCCTTTCCTAAGCCATCTGCAGACTTTCACACAAGTACTTTAAGATCACTTTTTCCCTTGTCTGGGAATGGCTAGGAAGTCAGTAAGTCAGCATAAGAATTCTTTGTTGATAAATAACGCTCTGGGAGCAGACTGGTGCCTGTGTGTTAATCACGAGGGTCACTGACAGGCTGTCTCATGTTCCTGGACTTTGAACACTCCTGCTAAACACTTGCTCTGAGGTCCTCGTTCCGAAGTCCTGGCTTTGCTTTTGGAAATGGATACCTGGACTCCCTGACCTCTGCTGCTACCACCCACTTCCTGTCCTTTGGTTTACTTAGGATTCCACTGTAACCACAGGCGTCTTACCATATCCTTGCTAGGCCTGAGCCTAGACTGCGCCTGGCTACCCGTGTTCTCAGTCTCTTGCCTCACTATCCTGGACTTCCTGTTACCCAAAAGATATTATCCTGAAATCTTTCAGGAGAAATCAAAAACCGTTTGTTAATTAAAAGAACCAAACAGCAACAGGAAGACCCAACATCAATTTTCAGTTTAAAGCCAGGAGCACAAATACTCCAAGGAAGTATTTAGTGACCCATGTGTGGAACTGGAAGGTGGGCCAGCTACCAGCTATGCTCCGCTCTGTTTTCTCCCACTTACAAAGAAATATTAACACCTTCCTTCACTTCATGGCCTTCAGCCTGAAGTTAAATAAGAGTTTCTCTAATCATGGACATATATATTTGAAAATGGAAAACCTTGTGAATTTTTATTTTACCTTTTTCCCCTTAATCAGCTGAGCTATTTTCTTCTGGGATTGGGCCAGTTTCTCTCTGGGATGAGACATATGGTCTATGACCTTCTCCTTGGCTTTGGTGTCTTCCTCACTCTCTTCAGATCCACTAGTGGGAGATGACTCATCTGTTCGCTGATGTTCTGGGATCTTGGTTTGCTGGGACCTGTGGGTACCAGAGAGGGACATGGAGTGAGGTTTGACCTTTGCATATCTCAAACAAGGTGGCACTGAAGGACAGAGCCCTCCCAACTGGGGGCTGGGGATACGATCTTTAAAACAGACCTGAAGAATAAAGCCAGGTAGCACACTCATGCCACCTGCAAAACCCAGAGTTAGAACAGCAATGTAGTGGTTCAAATGAAACAGATTTGTTGAACTACCCACTCAGCTGCAACTCTGCAGCTTACCAACCATAAGACCTTAAGTAAGTTATTAATCTGTTTCTCTGTAAAAATAAAGTGAATATGAACACTCACCTGATGAGGTTATGGGATTAAGTCAGGTAATACTCATAAATCACTTAGCATAGTGCCTGCTATTTAGTAAGTGCTCTTTAACATTAGCTATTATTATTTTATGAGCTCCATGACTTCAGGGTGTTGAATTGGAAGATCTCCAAGATTCCTAGCATTCTAAATTCTGATCCAAACCAGGGGCAAAAATGGACACAGTGAAATAAAGTAAAGGGAACTAACATTTTGAGGTTGGAACTTCACATGTCCTCTTTCAAATTTCTTAAAAGCTTCAACATAAACCCTGACTAAAGAGGATGTGGTCCCACCAAGGAGAAGGGAGGGGAACGCACACTGGGTCAAGTGCAGATTCAGGAGAGAAATGACCTTTTCAATTATTAGGGGGAAAAAAAACTAAACCGAAAATGTGTTGGAAAAAGAGCTGAGTGGGTTGAAAAATCTTCTCCCTCTTCCCCAGCACCCCTACCCCACCCGCTTACACACACATACACACACATATATACACATGCATACATACAATGTAAATCTCAGATTTCAGTGCTAAACATAATTATGAATGGGTAATTGATGTGATAAAGTCCAAAGAGTGAATCCTACGTTAACAAATGAGATAACCATATCCTAACTCTACCATAAAAATCATAAAGTGATCCAGAAGAAATAGAATTCTAAGATCTTAAGAGGAACAGCAGAAATTTTAATTATAAGTTCCCTCAAAGAATCACCTTTGTATTCATGATAGTTTTTAAAAGCTCAACAATTGCATAGTTTTCAAAATAAATTTTATCTTCCTTTTCCACTAATAAGTAATGAATGCTTGCTGTAAGAATACAAAAAGGAGAAAATTTAGAAGGAAAATAAATGTCAAATGTAACCTTTTACACCAGGTTCGAATAAATGACATGTTAATATCCATCCAGAGTTCTGTTCTACATAACCTATATTTATTTAGGCATGTGGGTAAACCATGTGGACAGGGCAGCAACATTTCTTTAGGCCCAGGCCCAGGCCCCGGCAGGACTGCGCTCAGCCCACAGACAGAAGTGTGCTTTCAGACGATGTGCAAAAACTCAATGGAAAAGGGAGAGAAGCCTGGCAGAGCCATGAAATTGGGAAATAGGACTTAAACTTGCCTGATCTCTGTCTGGTGAATTCCATACTCCTCCAAGACCCAAATGGAGTGCCACCTTTGCTGGAAATATTGCACTGGAGTAGCAGTACAAACACCCTCTACAGGCTTGCGAAAGTTTCCTCCAACTTCGACTATAGTGAGAATCACACCACAGTCTCTTTCAAAATTTGTTTTGTTTCTGAGTCTTCTTTGCTTCCTAGTAAGTAAAATCACCTGGGCTGGGACTGAGTCTCATTTGTTTCTAAGAAACCCTGATATCTGGGTCACAGTAGGAAAAAATAACTGCTTGTTTAATGATGAACAAATGAATGGAAAAGGGAAGTGGAAGGTCTTCAAGATGCCTGAAAAAGACTGATGACAGAGGAAATCCGTGGCAAGAGAGCCTAACTCAAGAAACTCACAGAAAGAACACTTAGTCCTCAACAGAAGACCTTGCTTAGGCTGCATATTTCATACACCTGGAGCAGAAGTTCAACCTATTGGGGTCTCCAAAATATTATTAACTTTTGATATTAAAAACAAGCCCAAAATAAGCCCAAGCTTTAATAGCAGGGCCTCAAAGGAAGAAGAAACATTCGAGTCTTGATAAATAACTTGAGACTGCAAAGCCCTGAACTAGCTTTGAACTTGTTGCTGCGAAAGGTAAGAAAGATACCTAGAGAATACTGACCAGATATCTCAAAGGATAGTCAGAATAAAAAGATTAGGCCAGGGATTTCCCTGGTGGTCCAGTGGGTAAGGCTCTGCACTTCCAATGCAAAGGATGCAGGTTTGATTCCTGGTCCGGGAACTAAGATCCCATGTGCTGCATGACCAAAAATATTTAA
Organism: Bos indicus; assembly: GCF_029378745.1. Lineage (NCBI taxonomy): Eukaryota > Metazoa > Chordata > Mammalia > Artiodactyla > Bovidae > Bos > Bos indicus. Next base: position 39,234,468 of record NC_091779.1, read on the forward strand.
AAAAAAAAAAAAGATTAGGCCAGTTAAATGAATGATCTGCCTTGCTCGGTCTCTAACTTATTCTATATATTGCCATCATAAATGTGAATCCTTACTAGTAAAATTAGATATGAATTATCTATTTCCAAGATACTCTACTATGCACTCAACATTTTTTCTTTTTTAAAAAAATACTAATTTTATTATTTATTTGGCTACATTGGGTCTTAGTTACAGCATGCAGGTTCTTCACTGCATCATGCAGGATCTTTCATTTTGGTGCATCAACTCCCCAGCTGTGATGAGTGGGCTCAGTTGCTCCTTGGGGCATGTGGGATCTTAGTTTCCAGACCAGGGTTTGAACCCATTTCCCCTGCACTGAAAAACAGATTCTTAACCACTGGACCACCAGAAAAATTCCTGAACTCTACATTTTTAACTTCAATTTTTATAGTTATATGATCCTTAAAATATTTTATAAGATGGTACAGAATGAATTACACTAACATGTTAACCACTAGACACAGTTGGCCATTAAGCATATGAAGTGTAGCTGGCCTGAACTGAGATCTGTTGCAGTGTAAAATACACACCGAATTTCAAAGACTTAATATGGAAAAAAATTTCATCAATTATTTTATATAATATTATATATATATATATATTGATTTATAGTATTTACATTTACCTGTTTTTATTTTTTAATACGGCTACTTAAAATTTAATATTAGACTTTTGGCTAGCATTATATTTCTACTTGATAGCATTGGTATAGAGCAATGGTTCTCAACCAAGGGTGATATTGCTCCCAGGGGATATTTGGCAATGTCAGGAGATAACTGCTTGTCACAACTGGGGCGGAGCTACTGACATCTCATAAGTAGAAGCCAAGGATGTAACAATGCACAGGACACCCCACAACAAATAATTATCTAATCCAAAATGTCAATAGTGTCAAGGTTGAAACGCCCTGGTATACAGAAGTGGTTAAAGAACAGACTCTGAAGTCAGACTGCCCAGTTTGAACAGCACCTACTAGCTATGTGGCTTTGGGCAAACTGCCCAACCTTTCTTTAATTTATACTCTTCATCTAAAAAATGGGGTAATTACAATACCTCCCTCACAGAGCTGTTGGAGAAATTAACTGAGTTAATATATATAAGTACTTAGAACAGTGCCTGGCACATAGTATTTGCTCAATAAGTATTAGTTGCTATGATGTAAAATTTTTAATTTCCTTATTGTCTATTTCATGAAGGGCTTCCCTGATGGCTCAGACAGTAAAGAATCTGCCTGAAATGTGGGACACCTGGGTTCTATCCCTGAGTTGGGAAGATCCCCTAGAGAAGAGAATAGCTACTCACTCCAGAATTCTTTTCTGGAGAATCCCAGGGACAGAGAAGCCTGGTGGGCTATAATCCATGCAGTCACAAAGGGTTGGACACAACTGAGAGACTAACACTATTTCATGAAACAATTTCAATTTGCTCATTAACTTTTTAATTCTCCATGACTTTACCAATCTTGTTAAAATTATCTTTGTAAAAAAAAAAAAAGTTGAAACCTCCCTTAAATTAGGAAAAAACATTTCTTTTCCGTCTTGCATAGGTTGCATGTGTGTGTGCTCCAACTAAGTCTTCTCCAACTCTTTGTGACCCCATGGACTGTAGCCTGCTAGGCTCCTCTGTCCCTGGGATAGCCCAGGCAAGAATACTGGGGTGCGTTGCCATTTCCTTCTCCAGGGTATCTTCCCAAACCAGGGATTGAACTCACGTCTCCTGCATTGGCAGGCAGTTCTTTACCACTGAGCCACCAGGGAAGCCCTTGTATAGGTTGCATAAGTACAAATGGACATTATAGCAGAACTGTTATTAGAAAACAACACAGAATCTCAATCTTCCCTATAACATGCATGCAAAGCTTCTCACCAAGATTGGCCTTAAGTGGAGGTCCCACAGGGAACTCTGCTCAGTGTTATGTGGCAGCCTGAATGCTAGAAGAGTTGAGTTTAGGGGAGAATGGATACACGTATGTGTATGGATGAGTCCCTTCACTGTCCACCTGAAACTATCATAACATTGTTAATTAGCTATACTTCAATACAAAGTAAAAAAAAAATGTAATAAAAAGTCTACTAAATTTGAACATACTTTTAAAAAATATAAAATGTAAACACTGAAAAACAAAATCTTTTCATATTTAAAAAAAAGTGAATGTCCCAGTGTTTCAGGCCAGTGGAAAGTGATGCTAAGACTCTGTGGCACTTACAGATGGAAACAGAAGTCCCAGTCGGTGTCACTGGTGACAGTTGGGATGCGGATGGGGCTGGCTCGCATCTTCTTCCTACCAAGAATCACATGGGAGGTTAGCTTTGGAAGAAGACGCTTAGAAGTCTGTTCTATTCTCCCTCTGTCGGATGCTATTAGCATTAAACTGAAACTGCCCAAATATATATAACCCATCCTAAATCCACAAATAGACTACACACACACTCATGAATGGTGGACCTGGAAAGCAGAAATTAAAGACATTTGCCAAATTAAATCCCTGAGTTAAATTTCTATTGTTTAATTTTTACTCCACATTACCTCCCAATTCTCTGACCTTTCTTACCCCTTAAACCAACACATGGAGAAGGCAATGGCACCCCACTCCAGTACTGTTGCCCGGAAAATCCTATGGATGGAGGAGCCTGGTAGGCTGCAGTCCATGGGGTCCCTAAGAGTCACACACGACTGAGCGACTTCACTTTCACTTTTCACTTTCATGCATTGGAGAAGGAAATGGCAACCCACTCCAGTGTTCTTGCCTGGAGAATCCCATGGATGGATAAGCCTGGTGGGCTGCCGTCTATGGGGTCGCGCAGAATCGGACAGGACTGAAGCGACTTGGCAGCAAGCCAACACATTTACATTTCCTGAATCATGGAAACTGTGATCTCCTACTCAAGTCAGATATTGTTTTTGCAGATGACAAGCTCTCATGACTAACACACTAACAGTGTGTTTATTAATTCTTCATGTCCCTAGAGATGTCTCATTAGTAGGTGATCCTAGTTAAGGAGCTAAAACACATGCATCTATTTTGATTGCTGTCATTAAGTGATGGAAGAAATAGTGAAAACTGATGGCAAAAAAAGAAAAAAAATGATTTATATTATTTTCTAAATTGAATGCTTGTGGGTATCCCCGTTGCTTAAATCCAATCCAAACGGAATGCAATTATTTATTAACATTAGCACCCACCAAGTCTCTCCTAATTTCACCCTGCAGAAAGTCACTCATTCCCACCTGAGCCCTGAGTAGGTTTCTAAGTCTCCACCCAAAGACTAGAAGGGAAGATTCACTAATTTGTCTATCTAATGTCTACTTTCAAAACCGTAGCCGGTAACTTCCCTGGTGGTCCAGTGGCTAAGGCTCCGCACTGCCAATGCAGAGGGCCCAGGTTCAATCCCTAATCAGGGAACTAGATTTCGCAGGCTGCAATGAAGATCCTGAGTGCTGCAACTAAGACCAGGTGCAGCCAAACACACACACACACACAAACACAAACTGTGGCCGGGGGCGAGGTTCAAGCACACATACACAAACTGTGGCCAGGGGCAGAGGTCCAAACACACACACACACACACACACCCCCATATATATATACACATAAACTGTGGCCAGGGGGAGAGGTTCTGACTTCTCAATCTCCTAAATTCTGTTCCTGTGAGGTTTCCCCTGGCCCTGAACTGTAACACCAAATTCTGGCCCCTCTCTCCAGTGCAAATCGCTTTCTTCTTTTCTGCAGTTGTCTCGCCTTCGTAAACCTAAACACCACATTTCAAGCACCGTCGGAGGTTCCCCCTGGCTTCTTGTCAGCGGTGCACCGGCCGCAGAGGCCCTGGCCGGAAAAGAAGGCGAGGGCGGCCGAGAGGCAAGTGTCGCGGGGTACCTGGCGGAGGGCAGAAGGCACGGAACTAGCCTTCTTGGCACCCTCTGCTCGGCTTCCGCGGGGCGCTTCAGTGTACTGGCCTCTGCGGACCTCGTTCAAGGGGCCACAGGTTGCCTTGCGGAAGCGAGACGCTCAGCTAGCTCTGCCTTCCGCGTTTGCCGCCGGGGTTTTGGCTCCGGAGACAATGGTGTTACCATAGGAACGGAATGCTGCGGACGGCATGTAGCGTCCGCGCCTGTAGCTATGGCAACGCGGGCACTTCCGGTCCTGCGGAATTCCGGGCTGCCCCAGCTTACTACAGCTGTTGCCGCCGCGGAGGCTTTCCGGTCCTCTCAGCCGAGATGAGGGCGTCCCGAGTCTCGTCCTGACATTTCCCTCTCCTGCAGCTCTACCGCCCAGTATTGTTTTTCTCAATTTGACTTTACCTCTCGGAGGTGAAGGCCCGGAAAGAGGCGATAAATCCCATCGAAGGATGGAATGGGGCCTCGGGCTCCACGACCTTATTTAAAGCTGCGATGTACCCGGGCTATATTCGGCGACACCCTGCGCCTCCCGCGCTCCCTGCACCCCGCGGTTCCCCGGTATTCTGTCTCTGGGGCACGGAGAGAAAAGCCTCAGAAGTATTGACGGTGCTGGCACCGTCTGTGTTGCCTCTCCTGGTAAAAATTCGCGCTACACGTGAGTAGGGGAGCGGAGTGTAGGGAGTCTGTTGCTTAAGAAATGGTCCACTAGTTTTGCTAATGATTGGCAGTTCAGAGAATATTTTCCAGGGTACAGGGCACCCTTGGCAAACACTACATAGCGCAAAGTTATACACCATGCTTTATCCTACCCACCTTCAGCGGCCTGAAAGACACACAGTGAAAACAGTCATTTAGATCTGCCAGGTGAAGGGGCAGTTGTGGTCAATACCCAAATAAATGGCACTGGCTCAAGTAGCCTTGTGTTTAAGGAGTTGTCATGAAACCCACAATAAGTTAGGGGCCTATGACAAGTCAAATTGGAACTGGTATGCCCTCTCCTTTTCAAAAACGAGCAAGCTCAGTAGAGGGAAAAGGAAAATATTTACCAAGAACTTGACAGGTGGTGTTTACATTTAGTGTTTGTTCTTTCCAGTTCCTTGGTTGAAGTTTAATTGCTGTTGCTCCAGGACTTGCTCCAGTCCTTGCTCCAGGACTGCCAAGATAGCCTTTCTGGAGTTAGGTTGGAGGAGCTGTTTAAGTGAGTTTGCTTTAATATCCCATAAGTTTAAACCTGGATGACCTATTAAAGCTTAAATCTCTACCCTCAAGCTCCTGAGCCAAAATTTCAGAAAGATCCCACCTGCTTTATTCTCTGTTTCCTAAAAGAATCCTCAGCATGAAACCACGATGAGAGCACTGATCTGGGCTTTGAAATGGCAGAGTTCTGCTTCGGACTCTGTGCCCTGGGGTAGGTCATAGTCTAGGGAACTCAATTTTCTTGCCTCTACTGTGAGAGTATTTGCACCACTTGCTTTCTAAAACCCCCTTCCAGTTCCAGGATTCTGTGAGGGTAAACCAGAGATTTTTGTGATTCTATGAATAATATTTAACATGTATGAGGATAAAAAGGAAGAACTTGTTTCCTGTTCTCTGACACATCTCCCTTACCCTTGTTACAAGTTGGTCTTCGTTGAAGAGTTTCAATGTTCTGTCCTTGTTGGAAGTGCTTATGAGGTTGTTTCCAAGAGTAATAAATATCACTTCTCTTTCCTGAACACTTGCTTTGCTGGTCCTCGTGAGGGGAAGTGAGGTGCTGGAACAGCCACTGAATTCTCGTTCCTAAAGCCGACACTCTGGTGCCATCTCCATTTAATTAGTTCTAACCAGAAGCATGTTGCCCTCATCTGTAAAGTTAAAAATCAGATGAGAAGAACTTGAAAGACTCTTAGAGTTCTAAACCTCTGTGACTTTTTTTCTTTCCTTGCATTTTAACCTTGGCTACAAATGTAAGCTTAGTTATGGAGCTGCAGGAGAGGGAAATATCACCACGTCTTGGAGTCTGCAGGAATCCTTAGGATAGACTGCCAAGTGAGGGTTCTTGGCTTAGTGCAAGAGAGAATTCAAATGCAAGCCACAGTAAAGGGAAAGCAAATTTATTTAGAGAGATACACATTCCATAGCTAGCATGCAGTCGGCTCAGTGAGAGCGACCTCAGGGCGTGGGGCCATAGGGTTTTATGGTCTAAGTAATTTCATAGGGAGGAATCTTGCTATTTCAGGAAGTGTTAGTCGCTCAGTCATGCCTGACTCTTTGTGATCGCATGGACTGTAGCCCACCAGGCTCCTCAGTCCATGGGATTTCCCAGGCAAGAATACTGAAGTATGTTGCCATTCCCTTCTCCAGGGGAGAAGCTGGGTCTCCTGAATTGCAGGCAGATTCTTTACCGTCTGAGCCACCAGTGTAGGGATTTCCCAGGAACTGGGCCACTGCCCACTTTTTGGCCTTTTATGTCCCACGTCAGAACTGGCATGGCATAAGGGGAGTGATTTCTAATATTACAATGAAGGTATAATGAGCTAAAGATCAATGACTCGGCCACTCTTAAAGCCACCTTGGTTTCAGCTGGTTCCAGCTGGTCTTTATTGCATCCCAACAGCCTCACTCCATCATCTAGCATTTGTGTCCTGCCCTTTCCCTTCTGTCTCAATAGTAGGTGTGCTTCAGTTCTGTTTACTGACTCTGAATTGAAATGCTAGTAATGCTAGTAATCTGGGACAGTGCTTTTATTAATACAATCTGTTCACACAAAGTTCCTCCCTTTATCCTGATTAAGTATTATACTATTGCAGAAATCACATAGAGGAACCAACCATGTGTAGATGGTTCCTTCTACAGTTTTCCAATCACCAATCAAATGTGATTATCTCCAGATTATTCCAAACCCAGGAACTGTGAAACTTGAGGACAAGGAAATCCAAATAAAGTTTCTCACGGACTGTGTAATTTTTTAAAACACATTTTCCGGCCTCTCAAGGCAGGGTTGGGTGTCTTTCTTCTGAGCGCCCTTGGTGTCCCATCTGTGGTCTCATAGTCCCACACATGAGGCTGTTCGCGCTCCATTTACTTGAGAGTTTCTCCATGTATCTGTCCATCCCTTTAAGGAAAAATACCTACTGAATGCCTACCATGTGCCTGACACTGCTCTTTTTAAGCCTTAGGCAAGCAACAGCAGGCAAAGCAATGAAGATTTTGCTCTCTTGGAGCTTGTTCTATCAGGTGAAGAAAAACATAGGGCTGCTAGTAAACACCGATGTCTCTGCAAGTTAGAAAAAGGCAGATGGCTTAGGGAATAGGCAGCAACTTGGTGTGAATTATGGAGAAGGAAATGGCAACCCACTCCAGTATTCTTGCCTGGAGAATCCCATGGACAGAGGAGCCTGGCTGGCTACAGTCCATGGTGTCGCAGAGTCGGACACGACTGAAGTGACTGAGCATGCATTGTGTGAATTAGGAGAAAACCTTCTTCTAGCTGGTCTCAGGCCCCTGCTAAGGGGTCCAGCTTTGGGAAAGGGATGAACCACCTTACTTGAAAGTAACAAATTATACAAAGAAAAACAAAGCCCTGCAAGGGATCTAGAAAGTGATGTGGGCAGCTGGGGAGGGCTGTGCTGGTTTATACAGGGTCGTTAAGGAGGACTTCTCTGACAAGGTGGCATTGAGGAGGCACCACAGGAAATAAAGGAACAAATCAGGCAAATGTCAAGAAGAGCATTATAGGATGTTAATAGCAAGCACAAAGGCCTGGGGACAGAGCAAATTTAATCGATTCAAGGAACAACAAGAGGTTCAACTAAGAATGAGAGAAAGAGGACACTGAGCCCATACACCCTAGGGCCCATGCTCTGCAACCAGTGAAGCCACCACAAAGAGAAGCCCCCATTTGCCAAAACTAGAGAAAGCCCGCACACAGCAACGAAGACCCAGCACAGCCAAAAATAAATACGTGAAGAAAGAGAGGGAGAGAGACAGAATGAGTCAGCCTAAGAGGAGATCATGATGCAGGGCCTTATAAGCAATTCATCCATCTAAATCTCCACCCACCCAGCCATCCAGCGAACATGGAATGTCTGCTCGGTGGCAGGTCCACCGATGTGAGGTCCTGTGAGCAGGAGCTTTAGACTCACCACTGAACCTTTAGCATCCAGCAGAGTGCCTGGCTTTTTATTCACATTCAATAACAGTAAACTGTCATCCTCAGGAGCTCCCCGTTCTTAGAGGTTCTGGCCTCTGTTATGTCTTGCTGCTATAACAAGTCATCACAAACTTAGCAGCTTAAAACGACAGGAATTTATTATCTCCTCTTTTTGGAGGTCAAAAGTCTGCAATGACCATGGCTGGGCTAGAGGATCTCAGCGAGAATTGTTTTCTTGCCTTTTCCAGCTTCTAGAACCACCCACCTTCCTTGGTTCTCGGCTCTTCTTCCATCTTGTCAGTCAGCAATATAGCATCTTTAAATCTCTGACTCCCTCCTCTGCTTTACAAGAGCCTTTTTATTACAGCAGGCTCACCCAGATAACCCAGGATAATCTCTGTATCAGGCTAATCAGGCCAGCTGATTAACAACTTTAATTCTGAGGACTTAATTTTCCTTTGCCATATAACATAACTATTTAAATTCCCAGGAATTGGGACATGAGCCTCTTTGGGAGGGTGTTATCCTGCCTATGAAGAGTGTGTTTAACCTGATGTAAATGTATAGGTTTAAAAACATCTGATGGTGACACACAGGTAACTCTTACTACCCTTCTCCTTTGTTAAATCCTACATTATTTGACCATGTCTTGCTCCTCTCTTCCCCCTCCACATTCTCCACTAACAATCTGGTATATCCAGTCACCATTCTTGAAATAGTTTCTTCCCATTTTTAGGGCTTGGCTTATAGTGAATGTGCAGAAATGACTCTTCCCTTCTACTCACCTCCATCTCCTCAAAGGAGCCTTTAAATCTACTGGAACCCACCCACATCGACTGCTCCCTCTACCAGCTCCTGTTGGCCCAATTATGGCGACTGTCATCAATGCGCTTTTGTCCTTTGCTTCACAAATGTGCCACACACTCCGTGAATGCTTGACAGTTCTCTGCCCTGAGAAGGTGAACAGAAACTGCTCCCGTGACTGCCTCTATTGCTTTTTTCAGCTCAGTCTCTGCCTTGCAGTCTGCCTTTTAAACCTTACATCACCCCCTTCTTGGCTGGGTGGTGTTTCAACTGCTGTCAGCACCCAGCATTCCAGTTATGCCACATGGCAAAAGGTCATGTGTCAACGTATTTTGGGAGCATTTTCCCCACACAGCGTATCATGTGTTGATCTTAAGATCAGTGAGTTGAATTATTAAAGGCTTTGGAGTCAGTCTGAAAGTTTACGGAATAAAAATAAGTTGATGACTCTTATGTAATCCATGTGAAGAAAAAGGCCATTCTTTCTCACTGACTGTGATGATCCACAGGCTATTCTACTTTTTCCTTCTCTGCATTCCTGTATCACCTGATGGAAAGCCAGTGTGCAAACGGATAATTTGAAAATTACCCAAACGATGCTCACACATATACATACAGACATTTATTCACAGCATAGTCATCACATCAGTTTTAGGGCTGTAAAATACTGGAAGCAGACTAAATGCCCATCAACGAGGAGCTAGTTTAATAAAATACAGCACAATTATACTATGAACCATTATGCAGCAGTTAAAAAGGATGAGATTTGTGTGCTGACAAACAACAGTCTTGGATATTTTAGGTGGAAAAAGTATGGTCCTGAAGAATGAATGAAGTTTCCATATTTAAAGAGGAAAGTAAAAGGGTGGCCAAAATGTTCTTTAAGATCCAATACATATAGACACAGACTGTCTTTAAGTCATTCAAGAAACCAAATAGTTGTTGCTTCTGGGGAGGTCAACTAAGGATCAGAAGGAGAGACTTACTTTCAGTTTATCTCATTTATCCTACAATTATACTGTGATGTAGAATCATCGAGGGATGACCGTTTCTTTTCTTACCGTGCCGTTGGCATATGACAGTTCTTTCCATTTAAGAAGCCTGGTTTGGATTTATCTAGGTTAAGTCCTCATTTGAGTGTCCCCAAGAAATTATTTTCTGAGTTGAACGGTTGGCCTCTGTCGAGGTAAGCTCTTTTTAGGGAGCATGCACTTGATAATTTAAAATAACAATAGCCTCAGACATTATATTTTTGCATTATTTTCCTTGGTATCTTTTGTTCTTTTTCTTTTCAGAGGGAGGAGGTGAGCAAGGGTTCAGTCGAGTATTACGGTATGCCTTGGCAGCAGGAGTTGAGAGGCAGCAGAACTGTGTTGTGAGCAAAGGGAGATGGCCTTGTTACACTGTGCTATAAAGAATGTGAGCTACTTAAATAATTGCACCCATTTCATTGTCATCTGGTGTTTTAATTATGATTTCAACCTGCAAGAATTCACCCTACAGGAGTTTTTTTCAGGAATGAATTAACTTTTTAATGTGACAGGATAATGTATCCGACTTTTTAAAAATAAACCATGTGTATGTTTTCAGGCTTTCCAGGTGGTACTAGTGGTCAAGAACCCACCTGCCAATGCAGGAGATATGAGAGACACGAGTTCAATCCCTGGGTCAGGAAGATCCCCTGGAGGAGGGCGTGGCAACCCACTTCAGTATTCTTGCCTGGAGAATCCCATGGACCCAGGAGCCTGGCAGGCTACGGTCCATAGGGTCACAAAGAGTCAGATAGGGCTGAAGTGACTTAGCATACATTTTTTACTTTTTCAAAATAGAAGAGAAAAAAAAAAATCTAATGGAGGCTTTTAACTAGTTAAAAAAAAAAAGACTGCAGATCAACTGAGAGGCACTTTTCAATGAAATAACTGTGATGCAAGTGTTCAAAAGCGGCTGATGATTGGGGCAGAGTTCAAGGTGGTCCCAGGAGCTAGAAGACGGGAATGGTATGACATGTTGCGTGAGAGACGGCAGACAACGGCCACCTGCTGAACACGACACAGGGTATAAAACCGTCGCTGATCTTCAGAAGCCTTACAGGGCATGCTAATGAAGGCGCCCAAATCAACAAGGGAGATGCAAAACGAAACAAAAGTTTATTTTCCGCAATACTTTTCTGTAAATTACAAGGCAAAATGCTAAACTACAGCATGTAACTTCAGTATTTAACCAGAGTACTTGAAATAAATATCCTGAAACAAGATAAAAGGCTACACTTTGTCAGGCGTCCTACAAAATGTCTCAAGTTTTACACTCTGCAGCATTTCTGTGTGGGGGTGGGGAGGGTGGTTTTGTGTTTTCTTAAGTGCTGTGACAGAAAGTCCTTTCACATTTTTCTTTGGAGCATGTTCGAAATTGCTGAACTATAAACAACTTAAGAAAAGTAACACCAAGTTCGAAAGCCGTTTCTGCTTCGCTGTCATTGGCCCTCATTCAGCACAGGGCTGCCAAGTGGCCTCTGAGCGCAGGCAGCTCCGTCAGAGCCGGCCTACACTTAACAGTTCTATACGTTAGAGACTTCTGTCTTCAGTTTACATCCCTCAATAAGATCAAGGCCATAAAGGAAGCTGCAAGCAAGTCAGAAACATTTTTAACCTGAAAGTAAAGGGAACAGAGATGTTTTCTCCCAAGACCTCGGCTAGGCACTGGAACGTTTACCGGGATTTTTTGTTTCAAAGTTGAAAAACCCACTGGTACTCACAGTCCTTTCCGAGGTAATTTACAGGTGCTGGTAGAGTTGGGGCACTCAGAAATATTCAATGGGCTAAAGAGGATTTACTATATTTAAAGACGTGCTACAGTCCTAAGAACAAATGGCAGAAAGTCTAGGGGTGTTGGTGGCAGCTCATTTTGAGTGGAATATATAACCACCTTCTGCTATAGCTGAAAACGTGGAGAAAAAAGTTATATATATAAAGTCTTAAGCATGATTACCTAAAAAATACTTTGTTAATATAGTCTAATGTAAATTTCACTTACTTAGGGATTTAGATATGAAAACATCTTTAAGAGCCAATAAAAATATTGTACAGAAAAAAAAAACACTTTTAAAAAATTGAGGTTAAAAACTATGAGGCATTTCTTTTGGCTGTAAACACACAGTTTACTGTCCCTTGTTGAAACACAAATGTTTGGATTTCCTGAGCTTCGTGGATAACAAACAGCAGGAGCCAAGTTTGCATAGAAAATTTGCAACGTGTCAGCGATGTACTTAAGAAAGAACTTTTAAGGACAATTTGCTTTCATTTTTAAACTTCATATTTAAGTTAATAGTGCTCATCTGACTGTAAGATTGACAAGCAGGGTGGTGAGAAATATAAGGCAGATGGGGAAAAAAGATGGAATTAAAGTTTTTTAAATCCACAGGATATCACAATAAAGGATCTTAAGCACATGGTGCATAACTAGTGTCATACTAATTTGGTTAGAAATTAAGTTGTGTTTGGGGGGGTTAGGAAACCAAAGGTAAAGAAAACCCTGCTGTAGGAACAGAAGCACGGCTGCATGGGGCGTCGTGTCATGCAGCCATGGAGCCCCTTAGCTAGGCAGGTACCAGGGAAGATATTCCACTGCCAGTGCAGGGACCAGACTCCTGAGCGTGACTGATCCCAGCTCTGGTCAGAATCGGAGGGTGACAGCATCTTTCCCCTCTGCTGCTCTGAAGTCTCTCAGCGGTTCTAAGGAGGACAGCTTCTCCAGGGACCTGTCCTCAGAAGTCTCTGGAAAGGGAAGAAGTTCTATGATAAGGGTCACAGTGATACCACGAATGAGAACAATGGCAGTGGCTGCCGACAACTCCGGATGTAACACAAAGGTGGACAACAAGGGGCCAGTGTCCTGCCAAGGAATCCACTTTACTTCTTCTGGGACTGGTTCTTACACATGGTAAGGATCTGCTTCAGTACTTTTTGGACATCTTCATCCATCTGGCCCTAGGAAATTCCAACACAAGACACTCATTAGAATAACCTATGATATCATGCCTTGGACACAACACACGTGGGACGTTGTGGGGGTGGCGAGGAAGGAGATGAATAAAAGGCAGAGGCTGCTGTCCCACAGGAGTGTCAAAATGCAGAAAACAATAAGGGCAGAGGGGGGCTGAATGCTTGTTAGAAAAGTGAATGTCAAAAAGGTTTAAAATAAAACAAAATGACACTCACTAGAACCTAAATCCTGGCACTGCCTCACCTAGGGAGTGAGATGACTGGCAGGCAGAAATTGGGCCCCCTCGACCTTCCCAGGAAATGTGAGCCCTACCCATTCCCACATTTCCAGGAGAAACTGAGGCAAAGCAAGGGCCCTGATCTTTTTCCTCCAGAGGAAAAGGAGGACAAGGAGGCTGGGTCTCCCAGCAGAGCCCTCAACAAAGGGTTTCTAGAGCCTTAACAGCAAATGAGAGCCCAGCCAGTCTCAGAACACTGACCATCCCAGGAGTGCGATGGCACCAATGGCTCAGTGAATATGCTCAGGCCCAGAAAGTAACCCCCAGACTCCTTCTCCTGATTGGGTGGGGGGTGGGGTGGGGCGTGCAATGGCCACCTCCTCATTCAGCAGTCAACAAAGGAGGCAGCTCCCCATTAACAGGAGAAGGGGCTCCCAACACAAAATGCAAAGCAAAGCAGAAGGTATTTGAAACAGCTTTCCATTGAAAATCCATCTCCTCAAATTCGCATCCGTTCTGCTAGTTTCAGGACGGGGATCTGGACAAGCCCTGCTGCGGTGTCTCTTTAGGATCCCCAGACATCATACCTGCACGGCATACAGAAGATGCATCCTGTAAACAGATATCACTTCCTGGTGTTGTTTCTTGCATTCCTAGAAAGAGACAATTTGACACTGTTCAAGAGCTTGTTGTGTGTGAGTCACTCAGTCGTGTCTGACTCTTGAGATCCCATGGACTGGAGTCCGCCAGGCTCCTTTATCCATGGAATTCTCCAGGCAAGAATACTGGAGTAGGTTGTCATTCCCTTCACCAGGGGATCTTTCCGACCCAGGGATTGAACCCAAATCTCCAGCATTGCAGGCACATTCTTTACCATCTGAACCACCATCAGGGGCTTAGGAGACCTTCAAAAAAATCCTAGGAGAAGACTGTGGCCAAATGCTACCCTAGTGATTCCTTCCAGCAACTAGCACAGGAAGTTTTTGAAATTGCTGTGGACTTGATGGGGTGTGTGGTTTGGAACACTTGTCAATATTCTTAGGGGAAAAGAAATCTTACATATCTTGAACTCCAGAAGAAAATTCCTGTAAAAAGTAGTTGATAATCCCATGTTTGTTTAAACAAATATATGTACACATACTTAGGCAAATGTATTCACACAAAGTAAACAACAGTGCAAGGAACTACATCAAATGCAGTTACTGTCTCTGAGTGGTTAAATTATAGACAATGTGTTTCTAGAGTAGCTTCTTCAGAGTTGTTGTTTTTAATCTTTCAACTTTTCTCAATGAGCAAATATTTATTAATTTAATTTTTAAAATGTAATCTTATAAAAAGAGTTGTTGATCACCTACTGTATGGCCAGTGGTATATAACCCCTGGGGAATTCAGTGATTTAGTTGTCAGTGTACTGAGGAGGTGAACAGGGTGATGACCCCAATCTCACATGGCCCCTCAGTACAGCTGTTAATGCTCTTATTTCTTCTTGCTGAGATATTATTCCAGTTCCTCTCAGTGACTATTTCAAGGATCTCAACTCGGCTCTTAACTCTTCTAAGAAGAGGCCTTTCTTCCTATTTCCTGATGGAAATCAAAACTATCACATATGGATCACTTAAAAAATCAACTGAAGTCCGTCAGTATCTATTCTTACCTCCTTCCCATCAATGTCAGATATAAGGTATCCTTCCCATTCAAGGACAACCTTGGAAACCTCGATCTTTGAAGTTCATGCCACTAGGAAGTGTACTTGGTAGTTCTCTCTGTGCTGATTCCTCCCACCTCTTGGTTCCCTCTACTCCATCATTTATAGCTTTGTCTTCTGATCAGTGTCTTCCTTTCCTGTCCTGCTTCTCTGTCATCACTTGGCTGACTGCAGTATCTACGTGGATGAACCACCCACCACCCTGGCCTCTCAGTCCCTCAACCTCAGCTTCAGGACCTGTCTCTCTTCCTTCCAGCCATTCACTCTTATGGTTACCTCCCTGCCTCAGTCATTATCGCCAAGATCTCAGTTGAAAGCATCCCACTCCCCCACCACCATCTCCTGTCTTTCTAGCAAATCTGCATTAGGCTTCCCCTGCCTCCCACTGTTTCTCTTCAGCTCCTGCAGATACCTAGCTCCTTAGTCACTTCTCCAGCCTCCAGCCATCCACACTCCACACCTCTACTCCATTGGAACTGTGCTTGCTACAGCCACCATGGGCCATCTAAATGCCATATCCCTGCTGCCTCCTACTCATCTAAGATTCAGTACAAGCATCACTTCCTGCAAGAAGCCTTCCAAGACTTACCCAGATTGGCTATGCACATTGCCTTTCTACACCCACGGCATGTTGGTCATCTCTCAATGAATGCTTACCACACTGAGTACACAGTAAGCCATTATATTCCATGAAAGCAGGACTGTGTCTTATTCATTTTTATTGAATCATGGATACCTGGTACATTACTGATACATAGAAGCTCATTAAATGCACATTGGATAATTGTAAGAATGACTATATAAACCATTATCACTTTATCTATGAGTCTGTGATAACCACTTGATCAGAAAAATGACTGCAAAAGTCAAGAGCATCTTCTCCTTCCCTGACTACTACTCCACTGCTAGAGCTGGTAACATAAAAAAAGCTGGTTTTGAACTCTGTGGCCAGATGGAGTAAGGACTGTAGAAATCTGAATTCACTATTACCGATCTGTACTGAAGAAATCACAAAATCCAAGTTCATGTAAGTGGAAGCCAGCAACAGTCCAGGGTAACCTAATCTTCATGTAGAAAACATCACATACCCTTATCAACTAAAGGGCTTCCCAGATGGCTCAGTGGTAAAGAATGCGCCTGCCAATGCAGAAGATGTTGGAGACTTGGGTTCAATCCCTTGGTTGGGGAGATGGAGGAGGAAATGGATCCCACTCCAGTATTCTTGCCTGGAAAATCCCATGGACAGAGGAGTCTGGTGGGCTACAGTCCACAGGGTCACAAAGATTCGAATACAACTGAGTGAGCACGCAACAATTAAAACTTTACATATTCTATAGCTTTGTCTTCTGATCATTGTCTTCCTTTCTGGTCCTGCTTCTGTCATCGCTTGGTTGACTTCAGTATCCACGTGAAGGAACCACCCACCACCCTGGCCTCTCAGTCTCTCAATCTGAGAGGCCCTTCAAAGATGCCCATATCCTAATCCCTGGAATCTGTAAATGTTACCTATCAGTCAAAAGGGATCTTTTAGATTAAAGATCCTGAGATGGAAAGAAAGATTATACTGATTATCTGGGTGGACCTTAAATGTGATTACTAGGGTCCTAAGCTGCTGCTAAGTCACTTCAGTCGTGTCTGACCCTGTGCGACCCATAGACAGCAGCCCACCAGGCTCCCCTGTCCCTGGGATTCTCCAGGCAAGAACACTGGAGTGGGTTGCCATTTCCTTCTCTAGTGCATGAAAGTGAAAAGTGAAAGTGAAGTTGCTCAGTCGTGTCCGACTCTTAGCGACCCCATGGACTGCAACTGGAGTGGAGTGCCATTGCCTTCTCCACTAGGGTCCTATGCTGCTAAGTCACTTCAGTCATGTTCGACTCTGTGTGACCCCATAGACGGCAGCCCACCAGGCTCCCCAATCCCTGGGATTCTCCAGGCAAGAATACTGGAGTGGGTTGCCATTTCCCTCTCCAGTGCATAAAAGTGAAAAGTGAAAGTGAAGTCGCTCAGTCGTGTCCAACTCTTAGCGACCCCATGGACTGCGGAAAAGGTCAAAGGTGGAAGGAGGAGACGGAAGGACAGAACCAGAGGCTGGAGTGATGTACTCTGGGGATGAGAGAGGGGCCACGAGCCAAGGAAAGTAGGCAGCCTCCAGAAGTTAGAAAAGACAACCAGATTCTCCCCTTAGAGCCTTGAGAAGGAACCAGCCTGCTGAAACCTTGACTTTACTGTTGTGAAACTGATTTCTTTGAACTTCTGATCTCCAGGACTGTCAGTAATAAATCTGTGTTGTTTTAAACCAAGTTTCTGTTGCTCTGTTACAACAGCCACCAGAAACAAGTACAGACGTGAAAGAGCTTTCCTGGGTGAAATTAGAAGAGGGGCCAAGAAGCAGCTTCAGACATGTGGATATACAACCACCAGACAACATGGCCCCCTAATAAGAAACATCTCGAGCCGCTGCCAGAGATGGTAACTACTGAAGCAGAAAAACGGAGAAAGGGGAGCAAGTGAGTGGAAGAGGGAACAAGACAAGAAGGCTCCTGCCACTATCTCGCAGACTCCTCCCTTCCCAGTGACACATGGAACCCATTCTCATTGCTGATAATGACTGGGAAACCCACCGCTCCCTCTCTGGCCCTCACCTAAAGGTCTTTAGTTAACTGCTTACTGAAGCATGACACTCTTTAGGCTGGGCAGCTTTCTGCTCATTCCCACCTGTCCCCCACCCCTACCCCCCAGCCAGCCATGGAAACAGGCCCACTCACCGCCAGCTGGTTCTGCAGCTGTTTGACCTGCTGCTGCAGCGCCTCCAGCTGCTGGCTCTGCCTCTTGGAGGAGCTGGCAGAGTAGGAGAGCTGTGAGAGGCTGTTCAGGGCCTCCTTCAACTTGGTGACCTCCTTGGACATCTCATTTATCTAGCGAGAAAGGAAAGCTCTTATCAGGAGAGCAGGTACCCACAGAGGCAAAACGCCAGCTGTTTCTCCACTGGGAACACAGCCTCGACTGGCCTCTGGGCCTGGAGCAATCCCTTTTCTTAATTTTTCAAAGAAAAGCCATACAATGAAACAAAAACAGGTAAGAATCAGGGAAACCAACAAGCCTATGCAGACAAGAGCCCAGGAATGAGACTATGCTTGGGGCCATGAAGGTAACAATAGCTGTTATGTGGATTCCCTTCATCCTTAAGATGGGGGACTGTTAAAAAAAAATAAAAAACAGAATTTCAGGTATTCTATATTTGGAACCAGCTAGGCTTTGTTCCCTACTGCTGCCATAGGCAATCAGAAATAAGTTCTGGGAACCCTGGTATCTCTGATATCCTACCTTGTAGTGAAGACAATCCTCACCCCCACGGCTTTGGAAGCTCTTTTGGAAACATTCATTATAATAAAGGAATAAAAGATAAATAATTCTCTAGTGAATGCCATTCAGAACATCTAACCCAGGAGACTGGGCATCTGGGTATGCAGAGCAGATCCCAGCACAGAAGCATGCTTCACTTCTCCCTTTACTCTCCGCCTTCCTCCATGCTCAGCCCATCTCGAGTTGCCTGGCCCCCCACATTCCTCCCTTTCTCTCCTGTTGCACACCTTTGAAAATGAGGACCAGGGAGGGCTTTTACACTGACTCCAGGGAAAGCTCATGGGGTTTAGGGAAGCAGTATCAAGTCTGGCAGTAATTGATTTTCCATATGACAGAGGAAATCTGTCTGGATTCCAACAGAGTAGAAGTTTAAGATGGACCACAAATACTTCTCAGCTGGTGGGTTCACTTCTGGCCCCCGACACTTGGCAGAGCTTCTGTAAAATAATTTTTAAGGGGAAAATATGTACCACACATTTGAAAATACTCTGGTGTGAGGGAAGTAGTAGATGAGGGCTTTCTCACTCTCTCTTTTTAAGTAAATGTCCACCCTACTATTTTTAATGTGGCACTGGGGACAAATGGAGTCCTGTGTGGAGCCTTAGCGCTTTCACAATAGCTTAGTGCTAACAAATGCTAAAAATGCTAACTTCAGTAAATGAAGGTTCAAAATGCTAGCGTTTGCTAGCTAGAAATTCAATAGCAACAGTCTCACCAACCTTCTTGTCTTTATCCTCTTCCAGTTTTGAGGAGCTCTCGGAATGTCTCTTCATTTCTGCGAGTTCTTCCTGAGC
The DNA here is from genome assembly GCF_029378745.1 of Bos indicus. Taxonomy (NCBI): domain Eukaryota; kingdom Metazoa; phylum Chordata; class Mammalia; order Artiodactyla; family Bovidae; genus Bos; species Bos indicus. The sequence continues at coordinate 39,253,421 of NC_091779.1, forward strand.
ATGCTGGCATTTTTGCAGAAGTTCATTTACTTCCTGCTCTTTGGATTTCAAGAGAGTCTGAATGTTTTCCTTTTCCCTTTTCATCTGCGAGACCTCACTTCTAATCTGGGCAACCTCTGAATGGGCCTTCTCTTTCTCTTTCACGGAATCCCTTAATTTTGAGGCCAACACACTCACTTCGCTTTCCAAAGACGACTGGAGCTTTTCGTAGGCAGACCGGGGCACCATCGCGTCGGTCATGGCCGCCTTCTCCTCTAGGAGCTGTTTCTCCAGCTTTGCCACCTCCCCTTCCTTGCTCGCCAGGTGCTCTTTCAGACTGCTTATTTTTCCCTCCATCTCTTTGGCAGTGGTCCGCAGAGTGGTTATCACCTGCAAATGCTCCGTGATGGAGACAGAGTTCTCTTTCTGTGCATCTACCAACTGTTTGAGCTGGGTCAGCTCATTTAGCACTTTTGAATACTGAGACTTCATTTCGGACAGTGCCTCTTCAGCCTTGGCTCTGGATACATTGGTCACTTGCATCAGCTTCTCATGCTCCGCTTTATGGATATATTCAGCTGTGACATCTTCTAGAGACTTCCTCTTCCGGTAATCCTCCAGCTCTGCCTGGGCCTCTTTGTACAGCTGGGACAGCTCACTCACCTGCTTGTTGAGTTCATCGATCATCCTGTTCATGGCCTCTTTCATGTCCTCAGCTTCATCACCTGCCTCCTGGGTCATCTGATTTTTCAATGTATCTTTCAGTTTTGTGATTTCTTCTTGTGCCTCTTGGTATTTCTCAAACAAAAATGCTTTCTCCTTATTCATATTTTCAATCACCGTGCAATAGGAACTTTTCATTTCCTCGTACTCCTCCCTTGGTGGCTGAATAACTGCCTCTTTCTCCCTTTCTGCCAGCTTCTCTTCTAACTCTCTCACTTTCTCTTTATTTCGTTCACTTTCTTCCAGGGCGCCCTGGAGGTCCCGCTTGAGCACGTCCATTTCTTCCTCGGTGATCCTCAGCTCATGCAGGTGCGAGTAAGTGTCCACGCTTTCTGGTGAGACCAGGCCCAGCTTCATCTGCTTCTGCACACTCAGGACTTCTTTCATAGCTTCCTCGTATTTACTCTGAGTCTCTTTAAGTTTCTGGCTGAGGTCGGAGCCGTTCTCCGAGATCTCGGCGTTGTTTAAGCACACTGATTCTGTCCTCCTGGTCTGGAGCTCGGCCTGCAGCTGTTTCCTCTCCGCTTCAGAGCTCTCCAGTCTCTTCTGCAAGTCATGTAAAACCTCTTGGAGTTGCTGGATTCTGACATCACTGTCGAGAGTGGATTTACTTGAGGAATGTGTTATGACAGATGGAGATGGTTTGGAGTCTAGAGGAGGGTTTTCACTAGGTTTGCCCAGGGATGGGGCCAAGTCAGTTTGAGTAGAATGGTAAGAGTCAAAGCTCAGGTCTGCTTCCCCTTCCCTGGGTGTTTTGGCCTGGAAAGAAGGCAAGAATGAAATGACACCAAAGGTGTGGTTAGATGAGCAAGCAACTGCAATCGGGGAGCAAATCCAAACCTTGAGTATGGGGGAGCAGCAGTATCCTTCTGCATGCATCCTCTTGCCCCATGAAAAAATTTGGTCTGGGACACAAGAGTCGGGCTTAACAACACTAAGCTTATTCTGTGCTCTCAAAGGACAGATTATGTTTGCCACTTTAAAAACGCAAGACCTGTTTTGGCTGCAGAGCTTCTGACTCAAATTTTTCTTTGTTTCTCATATTATTGTAGTTGCCCTACTTCTTACCACATTCTTAAATCTGCGAAATGATCAACTTTACTAAATGAATGACTAGTCATATATATGGTGTGCATATAGCTATCTATTGTCATATATATCATACTAAGTATATAATTATATAATTTACCAGTTTATACAAATAATAAGTTAATGACTAAGTCTCAAGAAACAAATTTGAAGGTATAAAATGCTAAAGGGTAATTATATTTTAAAAAGAAGAAACCAATGTTGGTGTCTAAAACAAAATACCCAACTAACCCTGAGAAATCAAATAGCTTGACCCGACTGAACAGACTATGGTAGTGATCTATTTACCTACCTGTAATTTATCTTGTAATTCCTTATTGTGTAAGGTAAGAGAAGCAACTTTTGCTTGCAATAGGACAAGAAGATCTTGCTGGTCAGCTTCAGAACTCACATCCAATAAGCTATCAGCACCTTAGGAAAGAGAAAGGCAATTTAAAATAATATTTTAAAAATTTAACTGTTATGTCTCTGACCTTTAACAAACTCACTTTCTACCCAATCCAGTTCTTCTTTCTCGTCCAGACTAGGGATGAAAGCCCCCTCCAGCTGGATAGATGAACAGAAATTCTCAAGTACTGGGGTCTCCTCACTCCCTAGCACAATACTAGATGCCTAGATACAAATAAACTCATTTGAAAACTGATGGATTGGGTCATACAGTTTCTGTTCACTTGATTAAGTGCCACACCTCGGTTGTTTTTTATTCCTCCCATGCTCTGTACATCCCACTCCATGAATCCTTTTAGAAAAATCTCTGGAATCTGGTTCACTTCTTATCCCCATGCCCTGTACCCTAGTTCAAACTTCATCACCATACCTGGTAACTGTACAAATGGCTTCCTAACAAATCTTTCTCTCTCTCCTCTAGTGAAAATGTAGCCTGTACCAACAACACTGTCAGACTAATCTTCCTAAAACATACTTTGATGGGGTCATGCCTTTGGTTCAAGTGCTTTAATTGCTCTCCCTCCAAAAATAATCTCCAACTTCCTTTATCTGGATTAAGGCCTCTCGGATCTGGCTCCAGTCTACTGTTTTTCAGGTTTATGACTCATCATGTCTTTCCCCAGTATCCCATTTTCATCAGATTCACACCCTCTCTATTCTCAACACAAGACTGCTTCTTTAATTCTTCATCCATACGATTGCCCTTGTAGCATCTCTTTGGCTGTATAACTCTTAGGCATCCTTCAAGACCCACATCAGGCCCTGCCTCTTCTTTAAGGCATTTGCTGACCACCCCTGCATGAAACAGGAGTCTCCGAATCCCACAATAAACACTGCTGGTAAACCACAACTGTTTGACATTCTCCTGATTATCATGCTGAAATAACATGTAAAGCTATGCTACTCAAAGTTCTCACTGAGACAAGACAAGAAATGTGCTGCCGAATGTCATTCAATGTACTGCTTCCTACACCCAGAAAGTCTTCCTATGGAGAGAAAAAACAAAAACAAAAACTGTCAGGTGGATGAAACAGTGTGCTTGGCTGGATGACTTTCTGGAGTAATCCCCTTTTTTTATTTTAGACTGGCAACAGTTTAGAGACCACACTTTGAACAGTGTGATCTGAACAGCACTGATCCAAATTTCACCACTATTTAAAAAATTTCTCAAAACCTAATGCAAGGATGAAAACTTGAGTCTTAATTTGGAAGGATGCAAAATGACATCTCTTCACAGGAATGCTTACTAATGATATCTGGGGCCTAAACCACAGCTTTATGAGTGTTCTTGACATACAGTCTGGTCAGCTTGGAATGAATCAGGGGATTTGGGAGCAGGAGGGTAATTCTAAGCAACAAAAATTACTTCTAAGATAGGCTGGATGGCTTTTAAAATATCCAATGTAACAGCTGTGCAGTTATATTAACATTGTTCTCTACCAGGAATATTTCTTAATACATTATTAACTGGAGCTGTATTAACGTCTCAAGCATTAATTTCTGCAAAAGTTCCCCAGTCAACAATGTGTTTATATGTCTAAATTCTTTAAGTTAAGTGCTCCAAACACATATGATATGCGTAACAGATTGAGAAACTGAATGCTGGAGCAAAAAAGGGGCCTTTGAAATAATCTACTCCACATTTCAGATTAATTCTGAAGGTACTGTACTACATTCTTAAAGGGTAAAGCAACAGGATGAACTCAATACAATGAATCAAACCTCCTTGAAGACAATATGATCATATATGACTTCACTGACACTCTTTTCACGTCTGTTTAAAATCCAAAGTAGAAAAGTTCAACTATGGCAGCCATGGAAGTGCTCAGTTGGCTCTCTCTTTAAGAAATAACCTGCTGCTCAGTTGCAATGAGGGCCACTAGCTGACAGCTCACAGCCCATGGACCTCATCTCAAAACAGTGTCTTAAAATGCATAAAATAGAATGTACAAGCTATAGCAATCAGCAGGCTTCTTTTGTAACCCACCAAATAACAAGATCTAGAAGCAGGCCTCATAACTGGCATAATTTCTAGTAGAGATACTATAAATGATCTTTCAAGATATCTGTAATAACAGTAAGGGGATATGATACCATCTGTGGGTTCTCTTGGTGTCAAAATCACTGATCTGCTAACACTACGGGAGCTTACTGTCTACAGTCATCATTGAAAGAAGTGCCAATGCTAAATTAGGACCAGATGAAAACAGAGATTTCTTTGTTCATACCCAAGCTCAGGGACTCCTTAAAATCCAGGTGAAAGCCCGCTGAAGTAGACAGCATCAGACAGTGACATACTGGCAGTGTTTGGGTGGTACCCAAGGTTCTCTGACCGCCCCAGACAGGGCACCTCTCCTTGGCCTTTGCTCTCTTAGAGGGACATGAAACAGAGACCAGTCATGGGAACAAAAACACACTCCCCTTCATCTTACCTGTAGTGCTGTCACTTAGTCTGTCTCTGTTCTCTCGTATGGAACTAATCTCAGCCTGCTGGAACACAAAAATGACTTAAAATATATTCCTGAATGTAACACTCTACAAAAGAGTCCAGCAAAGTTTCCTCCTTGAGGTTACACAGGTTGGTGTGATCCTACTACGAAAACAGACTATCTCCAGGAAAGAAGATATTTTAAAATATAAGTACATAAAAGTAGCAATTAACCCCTGAGGTAAAATTTTGATCTAGAGGTTCCTAAGGATATATTCTCAAAATATTACAAAATGAAGCTTCTCACGAATATTATAAAAGTCTTTGAAGATTATAATAAAATTACATAATAGCTAATTAATGTGCTTTGTGCTCAAACTTGAGATTGTGAATACTACTTTCATAATACAGACAAATAGAAGTTTTACTTATCTGGCTAATATACTAAAATACATTAGAAGTGTTTTTAGCTTTATCACTTTATGGATAAACTGTTAATATATGAATTGCTTTTAAGAGAAATGGTAATCAATGAGACCTGTCAGGGAAAATGCAGGTAATTTTATAAGGGAATAAGAATTCTTATGGCTGTGGACTGACAATCCCCTAAAGATTTCCTCTAAACCTGTATCCCCGAATATCTGCCTTTTAATATACTGGAAAAATTCTTGTAACTTCAAAGCCAAATTCTCATTCCAAAACAAAATACAGTTACTTGCCAGAAATTACTAAGTTTTATCTAGATAAGCCACAGATCATGATAAGAGAGATAATTTTTCAGCAAAAGAACTTTTGTAAAGGCTCAAATGCTAAAAATAGAGTGGCTCATTTTTGGCAAGTGCTTATCATAACAAAAGCTTTATTTTTACTTAAAAAATAAGTGCTTATTTTTATTTTTCAACTCTATTACAGTACAATAAAGTATATACATTGAAAGCTTTTAATTTGAGGAGTTTTAACAGATATACACCCAAGATACCACTATAATCATGATTCAGAATATTCCCATTACCTCTTAAGTTTCCTCATGCCTCATTAGCCAATCCCTGCCATTCCCAGGCAATCACACTACTCTCCTGTTTTCATTTTCTAGAGTTGCTATAAATGGAGTGTTACAAGGGATGAACTTCTTTGAGCCTAGCTTCTTTCATTCAGCATGATGGTTTCCAGATTCATCTATGATGCTGCTTGGCCAGCACTTCATTCTCTTTTTATGGCTGAGTAATACTCTTATATATGGATATATCTCATTATCTTTATCCATTCACTTGTTGTAAGACATGTGGACTGTTTCTAGTTTGGGGATATTTGAAAAAAGATGCTGTAAACATTTGTGTACTTTTTGAGACATATTTTAATTTCTCTTGGGTAAACATCTATGAGTGAATGGCTAGATGATATATTAGGTATATATTGAACTTTTACAGAAACTGTCAAATGGTTTTCCAAAGTAGCTGTGAGCTTTCCTGGTGGTTCAGATGGTAAAGAATCGCCTGCAATGTGGGAGACCTGGGTTCAATCTGTGGGTTGGGAAGATCCCCTGGTGGAGGACATGGCAATCCACTCCAGTATTCTTGCCTGGAGAATCCTTATGGACAGAGGAGCCTGGCGGGCTGCAGTAGCTGCACCATTTCACATCCAACAAACAGAGTATGAGAGTTCTAGTTCTTCCACATCATCACCACCCACTGGCACTTTTTTAACCTTTTTAAATTTCAGCTACTACAAATGGTGTCCTTTTTATCTTTCTGTGATTTTTTTTAAAGAAATAAGTCTTTTTACACTCTATTTCTGAAAAACATAATTTGTCATATTGTTCTTTGGAATGCATTTACCCCGTTTGAGCCATAATCATATTAGAAGATATTAGGATGGTAATTATAAAGGTATAACTTCCTTTCCTTGCCTTATATTTTAATAAAATCTAGTTAACATAAGATAGATGACAGGTTGATAGAATCTTTTTCAGATCAATGTGCATCTAAGTTAAACACAAATTTATTTTTAGTAATTCTTAGATGGGGGAAGTAAATATGCAATTATGCCATTGAAATTACACTTTAACAATTATAAATTTTACTTGTTTTCCAAGTATAATTTCCTAGTGATACTTAGGTAAACAAATATTAAATTGAAATATCCTCTCATTCCTTAAAATACGTTCCAACCACAAATCTACAGAATCAGGTTGAATGGATTTACTAACATTTCTAAAATACATATTACTTTTATAATTATATAAAAATATATAATTACTTCTTAGTAAGACATCAGAGACTATCCATTTCTTTCTCTTTGATCAATATTATGTCAACTCAATTTGGAAAGATGACTGGTTATCAGGTAAGTTCTTATCTTTGTCCTTTTTTTAAATGAAGAAAATTAAATATTAGTTAATAAATATATTCAGTCTACTCTTTTTTTATGGAGTACTCACCAGAAAAAATAATCAGAGGATGCTTTCTGATGAAAAGGCTATAAACCAAATGACTGAGAAGTATATTCTCTTTTACTCGGTGCCATATAACTTAAGTCAAATCTATTGTATATCTTAAAATTAAGTAATAAGTTGGACACAGAAAAGAAATACCTTGAAGGGTGGTTCAGCAAAAAATACTGATTCCTTTCCTGAAAGTGGTGTTGAAGTTATTGATCTTGGGGAAGACACATCACTCAACTAAAAAACCAAAATGAAAACCATCAATAAGGAATCCTTCTTCAAAAGTTTTTCTTCTCCAGTGCCAAAGAATTAGCCTATTTAACCAATGCAAATAAATCTAACAGTAATTATGCCTAGTTTCAATTAATTCAAGGGTAATATATTTTCAATACAATTCACCTATCTCAAATACTTTCTGAAAGTTTACAGAGTAGAATTAACTAAGGAACTTTGCTCCTATATTCACTAGAATTAACTTTTCAAATTTATAAAACTTCTATTGCATATTGAGAATATTATTAATGAATATGCTAACATATTTAATATTGCTTATTGAAGGAGATATTCCTCTCAAATACTTGATAAGGATTATTCATTTTATGGCCTATGCTTCTTTTAATAACAAACCCTGGCTTGTTTTTGTTTACCATTTCATAGTTATTCAAGCTTCCTCTTCTACTCAGTAATCACTATAAGCTCAAAAATGAAAGCTGCTTTAATGTTAGTCAACCTTAAATGTAATATGAAAGGCAAATATATTTCAATAATGTTTGATAAACCAACTAAATTCATTTTCAATTAATGTTTCACCAGTCACACATTCTCCCTACTTTACTCAAGCTGTTAATATGAGCTCTGACTGAGCTTATTATCTTAAGGAAAAAGGTCCTGTCATACATTTTGAGAATTTTGAAACTTCTAAAAATGATACAGTCTAATTCTTCAGCTTTGAAATAAGTAAGAATCAACATTATTTCCCTACTATAATCAAAATTCTTCATATCACCATTTGTAGTTTAAAACTGCTAAAGAAAAATTTTAATGTGCATTTAATGGTCAATTTTAAAACAGTTCTTTTTGACCTAAACACAAAATGACAAAACTATGGCTTTGTTGTTCTATGTTTTTTCATTGTTGGTTTTCTTTCATTTTTACCTGGGTAGGACTGATAGGAGGTGGTGGAGCTTTGCGTTTTTTTGGAGTTCCACTTCTCTCTGAGCTTATTTTAGAGACTTGATCATGCTGAAAGTTATCACAGTCCAAAGAATGGAGGTGGGTTAGTTAGGTTAGTAAAGTCTGAGTAAATAGCTTCATCAAACAAATGAGAAAAACCTCAACAGTTCATGCACTTCTTACTTTATCAAGTTCTGAAACCTGCTACCAACATAAAGTAATATGCATGCTCCAAGTGTTCTTCTAGCAGCCCATGCTTTAAAGTAAGAAAATAAAAAACACAAGACAAAACCAGATTAAGTTGGTGTGCAGAACTTGGAAAGGAGAGGATAAGGAATTGTTTACCACGATTTAGAACCCAGAGTATGTTCATAATCGAGCTCCCACTTTAATGCAAAAAAGTGGTATTTCCCCAACCTTTTCATTACTTCCATTTCTTTTCTTAAAAATGTACAGTTGACCCTCCATATCCATAAGTTCCACACCCACAGATTCAACCATCTGCATATCCTAGAATTACAGATACAGACAGCCAACTGTACCACACTATTTTATATAAGAGACTTGAGTGTCTGCAGATTTTGCTATTCCCTGCAGATACCAAGGAATGACTATGAATATGGGGAAAAGGGAGAACTTCATCTCTGATGGTTATGGATAAATAACACAACTGGTACAAAATAAATTCAGTATCAAGTATTTGCTCAGTATGATAATTTTTCCAAGAACCTTGACTTATAAATAAAATAGTCAAATATATAGCTCATTAATAAACAATAGTGACTATGTTTTTAAGAAAAACTCCAAAGTAACAGGGTAAACTTCTCAATTTCTGTTTGTGTAAAATGAATGACATTTTAGAAAAGATCTAATTAAAATGAAAGTGGCAAATCTCATATTTTCACCAAATATCTGACACAGATATGGATAGAGTTCTGTAATTCATGTGATATTACAAGTAGTTAAAATACTGTTGTTCTCAGAGTTAAAAATCACATCAAACCTTTTCACACCAGTAGGAAATATTAGTACATTTCAGAAAAAAGATGAATATATGAGTAGCAAGTTTAAAGTTACATGCTTTGGGAACAGGTTAAATCATTAAGAAAATATTTACCACCTTACAATGAATCATTTATTCCAAAGATATTTTACTTCTTAAGTAGTTTCAGCCTAGTCTTAATCACTTTCCTAATGGCCCACAGAGTAGTTTAATCAGAACATGTTCAAATTCCCACAAGCAATGATAAAAAAGAATCTCCTCGTCCAAAGATAAATACCTGCTTTGGTTTTGTTGGTGTCTTTAAATCTATAGAAGAAAAATGAGAGAGAGAAAAAAAAAAAAAACAAAAACATAAGAACCATAATGACTCATATCCACTTTGGGTGGGTAGGGGGGTATATAAACACACACTCGCACACAAACACACCCATATACACAACATACACAATATTCAACACTTCATTTTTCCCCAGGAATATATTTAAAAGAATAATATATTATACAAATTCCTTTATTCTTTGGGGAAAATGGAGTGGGATAAATTTGAAACAACATTGGCTATTTTCTTTCACATACCAGCATCCTGAGAGATTTTTGATAATAGAAGGCTTTGAATTCCTGCGTTTTCCGAGAGTTTGGAATAATGTAAGGCATTGTGTCCAAGAGAATCTACAAGGTTTAAGTCTGCACCCTTTTTAATTAAGGCTTCTACGATGTTTGAGCTGCCAATCTCACAAGCCAGCATGAGAGCAGTTCTAAAGAGTGAGGAGACAAAAAATCAGTACTAACAAAATCTGGAAACTTTTGCTAGGAAATCATTTCATTTGTCTTAAAAACAGAGAAAAGGAGATTAAGTGCAGTTAAACCTGTACTACTTTTAATGCTCCAGGAAATTCAAAGTGGAATGCTACCAAAATCAGGTAGCTATTTTATAAAACCTCAGATTAAATCATAAAAAATATTAGGTCAAATAACAGACATAATCTTCTAACTATGATGCAATTTAAATATGATCGGCACAAATCTTGTCTTTTTCTCAAATCAAGTTTTATAAAGAACCTATAACATTATTAAGACTTTTTTTTTTAAACAATATGTTTACTTTTATTTTGCCTGAAAAGTCAAAGGAAATGGCCTATCCATTTTAACATTTAATAATGTCATCATAGACACAGTCAGCTATGATGCTCCCAGAAGTCTGGAGAAAATATTTTTTTAAGTCAAAACAGATTCTTAATTATCCAAAAAGGCAGAAAACAGTAAAGAAGTTAAAACTGCTTTAAAACAAATGATCCAAAGTACAGCTGTGAAAACTTCTCAGAATGTGGATATCAGGGAAATCACATGCTTTCTAATTTGTGGTACCTTCCATTTTTGTCTCTGGAATTTACATCTGCTCCATGATCCAGAAGAAAGCGACAGACCTCACTGTGGCCATTTTGTACTGCAAGAAGCAGTGGTATATTCCCATCCTAGGAGACAAATTCAGATTAAGATTTTAATTTAGAAGTCAAATACCAGAATTGCAAAGGTCCCGATTCCTTCTGTACTTATTCCTGACTAGTCCTGCTGGCCTTATATTTGACCCACCAATATAGTCTGCCCCCTGAGAAGGCCAAAATCACACACTAACAAAATTCTTCCTATGGAATTTCACTGACTGTGGGGTTTTCCTAAGGAGCCAGGCTGTTGGGCTCCTTGATCCCTTGATTGTCAGTCTGGTGATGAGAGAGAGAGTGGAACATGAAGTATGTCCAGGTTTGAGGCAAGTATACCATTTTTATCGAGAAACAGCTCTCCATGTTCTAGAGAAATGAAGGGTTGTCTCCTCATGGCATTACTGGGCCCCATGCTCTCTAAGCACTTTCTTCTAAGTATCCTAGCATCCTGCCATGCCATCAACTGTCTTCTCGGAAAGCATATGCTTTCATAATTTTACTAGGTATCAAAACATAAGTTTATTTGTCCATTACTGATACATGACAAGATAAAGAGATTGATGGAAAGAAAGGTTTACTATAACAATTGACAATTCCTTTAGGAAAAAATTAGATTACCAGCTCATACAAACTGCAAAATGAATTAAGAATCTCAACATCACAGTATAAAACAAATGAAAAAAATACCAGAATTTATAGGTGACAATTTCCACAATCTTAGGGTGAAGAAGGGACCTGACTCAAATTATGCAAGCCATAAAGAGAAACTCTTATTCGGTTCTTGCATTGAGCATACCCCACCTATGGGATTGACAATAATTTTAAGGCAGAATGTATTCAAATAGGCAAAGGAAAAAATAGTTACAGTATATCCAACTATTTTAATGTGGGGATATTTAAAAATACAACTGATACTTAAAGATTAAGTATTTACTGAGAGTAGAACTTCAGAATTCCTAGAAAATTATCTCTGTGAAGTTATAATACTTTCTGGTTATAAACTATTGAGATTCAGCAAGTGTGAATTTATTTACAGATTCTACGTGCTCACTTCACAATATCCCCATCAGGTGTAACTTATACATGCCAAGTCCCATGCTATAGCAGGAAATTCAGTGCTGTAAACAGGAGCAAGAGGCATGTCAATTTATTCTTCAAATAGTCCAGCAAGGTTAAAATAGGCTATAAGTGGTCTTTACAGTTGGAAAACACTATCCGGGAGCACCAAAGGTGATATATGGGTGCCAAAAGAAAATAATAGAACTGTTTAGACTTTTTTTTAATTTATTGTAAGACAAGAAAATAAGTCTTATTAATATTTAGGTTGATAGTAAGCCATGTGTCCATCCTTTGAAATAAATACTGAACGTGCATGCTGCAAAATGTTTTATTAACAGTTTAAGGACCAATGGGGCTAATACTGAAATCTGTTTTGCATAAGAGAATCTAGGTCAGAAAGCAGCAGACTTTTGCCAAATGCTCCAGAAGGAGCCCGTGGTACTCTAGAGACCAGGGTCCATCTCCACTTCTAATGGTCATCTGGTACTTACCAAATCCTTGAGGTTTATGGGGCTTCTGTGCTCGCAAAGGACTTGCACAGCTTGAAGGCAGCCCTGTGCGGCTAAGGGAAGGAAGACACAGAAACCACAGCAAATCACAAAGCTAGACTCACAACCAAGGGCATCAAACGCTTCTGGGAAAGAAAAGTTCACCTCTACCCGGTATGCAGATGATACTTAGCTGCACTGAAGAGAAACGGTGTCAGGATGGATAAATAAGTGGTGTTTTAAAATACTGTTTAATTTCAGCGTCGTCCAGACCTACGGGCAGCGCTTACCAGCTCTTGGCTGCCTTTAGGGAAACATTTGGCTTAGCTCTTCATGTATGCTAAGTCACTTCAGTCATCTCTGACTCCTTGTGACCCCATGGACAGTAGCCCACCAGACTCCTCTGTCCATGGGATTCTCCAGGCAAGAATACTTGAGTGGGTTGCCGTGCCCTCCTCCAGGGGATCTTCCCGACCCAGGGATTGAACCCACGTCCCTTGTCTCCATTGGCAGGCAGGTTTCTTACCACTAGCGCCACCTGGGAAGCCCCAAGGTTTTCTACAACTGAAACTGAAGTCGCTCAGTCGTGTCCGACTCTGCGATACCATGGACTGTAGCCTACCAGGCTCCTCAATCCATGGAATTTTCCAGACAAGAGTACTGGAGTGGGTTGCCATTTCCTTCTCCAGGGGATCTTCCCAAACCAAGGTTTTCTACAACTAGCACTAAAAGAAATTTGTAAATCTAATCATCCCAGAGTTCTGTATCAACATTTTGTCCCTTGAAACTGTGTGACCAATAGTAAAACCAAACCTTGATATATAAAATTCATTGAAGTTCCTTTTGATCCCCAAGCAAAGAAAAAATAATCTGTACCACACAGTACCTGAAATCTACAAATGCTCATAAATCTCTTAAACAAGATCAGATCAGATCAGATCAGTCGCTCAGTTGTGTCCGACTCTTTGCAACCCCATGAATTGCAGCACGCCAGGCCTCCCTGTCCATCACCAATTCCCGGAGTTCACTCAGACTCATGTCCATCGAGTCAGTGATGCCATCCAGCCATCTCATCCTCTGTCGTCCCCTTCTCCTCCTGTCCCCAGTCCCTCCCAGCATCAGAGTCTTTTCTAATGAGTCAACTCTTCGCATGAGATGGCCAAAGTACTGGAGTTTCAGCTGTAGCATCATTCCTTCCAAAGAAATCCCAGGGCTGATCTCCTTCAGAATGCACTGGTTGGATCTCCTTGCAGTCCACGGGACTCTCAAGAGTCTTCTCCAACACCACAGTTCAAAAGCATCAATTCTTCGGTGCTTAGCCTTCTTCACAGTCCAACTCTCACATCCATACATGACCACAGGAAAAACCATAGCCTTGACTAGACGAACCTTTGTTGGCAAAGTAATGTCTCTGCTTTTGAATATGCTATCTAGGTTGGTCATAACTTTCCTTCCAAGGAGTAAGCGTCTTTTAATTTCATGGCTGCAGTCACCATCTGTAGTGATTTTGGAGCCCAGAAAAATAAAGTCTGACACTGTTTCCACTGTTTCCCCATCTATTTCCCATGAAGTGGTGGGAAAATTAAAGTATAACAATCATGACAGTGTTTACTAGTTGTTTGGCAGGCGATTGACAAATTCTAGCTGTATTCCTCAGTAAAACCCTACACAATCTGCAAACTGAGGAAAAGGGGAATATTGTCTAGGAGTGATGACAGAAAATGGCACCAGGAATAACAATGGTAAGGTTAATGGCTTAAATAAGGAAAATGAAAATGTACTGTTTCTCATGGTAGAAGACAGCAAATAAGAGAAGGAAAATTACCTGCATAATGTAAAGCTGTTTTCCCAGAGCTGTCAATACTTTCAGCTGGGCATTTAGACTATAAGACAAAAATCAATAAATACGTATAGTAAATTTCAGTTCTATTCAGTTCATCCTCTTTCTGCAAGGTAAGATGCAACTTACTAAGCAAAGTATAAACCTGAATAAGCCCCAGCTGCTGTGCTCCAGGAGCTTACGGTCTCATGGGCAGAGAGACTCACCTCGAAGCAGTCAAGACACAAGTGAACTGTCACCTCTCCCTTCTATCAGCTCTGTCACCAACAGGTCATCCCCACCAGCAAAACAACATGCTCTAGGAATTCTCATCATGATCCCACCTGTCCCCCCATTTCCTGCCCTAATTCTCTATCCCCCTTCACAAAACCAACCTGCTGTTAAGAACTGCCTGCACACACACCATCTCCCTGCCTCTTGTTCATTCCTGGCCCCACTGTGGTTGGGCGTCTGTCCTCAATATTCCTTGGATCAGGGAATCCAAGTCACCAACCACCTTCATGTTTCTAATGACAACAAACATTTCTGTCCTCCTCTCATCAACCTCTTACCTGCAATCCACTCCCTCTTCTCCAAACACTCTCCCCTCAGCTCCTGGAGTCCTGCCTGGCCCATCCAATTGTGGTCTTCCTTCCACTGCTCTGGCCACCCTTCCCCAGAGGGGAACACAGGGCTCTCCGGTGTCTCTTCTTCTCTACGCCATCACCCTGGGTCATCTTATCCACACCCACAGCTTGAAACCCCATCTAGAAGCTAATGCCTCCCAAATGTATATCTTAACAATGACAACAAAACTACTTCACAAGTATTGGCTATTATGTGCCAGGAACTGTTCAAAGAATGGTTTTATGGCTGCTAACAACCCTGATTAAATACCATTAAACCCATTTACAGATGAGAAAACTGAGGTACAAAGAAATCAGTAACTTGCTCGGGTCACAGTGTGGCAGAGCTAGAACTCAGACCCAGACAGGCTGCATGGAGCCTGTGTTCATGTCAGTACACAGCAGATGGCATCTCTGAGCCCTGGGTTTCATAAACCACTGCCCATTTCTCATAGGCACCTCGAACGCAACACAACCAAAACTTCTGGGGTCCTCCTGGCGCAGCTCGATCCTCCCGACCCACCCTGCCACTGTCAACAGCACATTCATCTCTCTGGTCCCTGAGCAACCACCGAGTCATCCTTGATTTCTGCTTCCTCCTCCTCCCCCACAGCTAGTCTACCACCATGCCTGTCAGTTCTGTACCCCAAACACACCCTAATCAACTCTCCTCTTTTCCCCCATCATCACCACCTGGTCTGAGCCAATACCTGCTCACCTTGACAGCCCTGACAGCCACCCGGCTGTCTTCATGGTTTGCTTTTTCCTTCCTTAGTCAATTATCTATACAAATAGAGAGACCTAAACTGTCAATGTAGCTCTTTACTTCCAAGTCCTCCGCGGTTCCAAGGAGGCTGCACAAGGCTGCATCCTGGGCCCTTCTTTTTTTGTGGCCTTACTGTGTAGCATGAGGGATCCTTCAACAGGGATCAAACCCACTACAGTGGACGCACAGAGTCGTAACCACAGACTGTCAGGAAAGTCCCGTGGGCCCTTTTTCTTTCTCCCTCACTTCCCCCCAGGTCCCCTCACTGGCTTTCTTTCCTCCCTGACTACTTAGTGCCCTTCTGACCTTTTGTACTTGTCAAAGGTCTTTTGCAAAAGGTCTGACCTTAGGTCTTTTGCACTTGCTCTTCTGTCAGCTTGGAACACTCTCTCCCATGGCTCTCTGCACCGCTTAATTTTCAGCTTGAATCTCAGCTCCTCTACAGGGGCCTCCTGAACACCTCTCACAATACTCTTGTCAGTTTGCTTCTTAGTGATGTGCAATTTGTCGTGGGCATTTGTGTCTTTGCTCACTAAGTGGCAAGCTCCAGCAGGATGCGGGCTGCTCTGTTCATGAGTAAACACTCACCATTTGACACAGTGCCCAGGGCCCAGGGACCACTTGCTAGAAGACAGAACAAGGGGATGGGGGGCAGGGGGTAGGAGAAGGAGAGGTCATCTGAATTTGAAGACTCTCACAAGGCTCTCTGTGCTCATTGCCTTGAGGAGGGAGAACTCTGAAATGGTAGCCCCTGGAGAAGGGAAGTCTCTCCAATAGACAGACAGTAAGAGCAAAAGGCCAGAGAGAAAGGAGTAGCTGCAGAAGGTGCAGGGTGAGGGGCTGGCAGGAGACAGCACTGGTCCCATTGCAGAGGGTGTGGGCTGCCCAGACAAGAAGTGAAGCAGAGATCAGAGGGGTGCAGGACTTAAGGTAAACAACTCAGTAGGAGGCCATCAAAGCCTCTGGTTTTCACAACTATCCAGAAAGAAGAACACCATTCAGATGATCTGCGGAGAGCAGGCAATGTTGGAAATGTCTGTCTGCCCTTCAGTGGTAATAAGAATAGAGATCATGTTACGACTTACCATGCTTTGGCCTAATTTTAGAACAGCACAAGGAACTGTTTAAAGGCTTCAAAGATTCCAGAGAAAAACCAATCCATTTGCATAACCAGATATAAAATTACATTAGAGGCTAGAATATCTGGTCCTTGCCCATGAGGATTTCCAGCTTGTCAAGTTCATTCTTCCCTCAAATCAGAGCCAGATGCAAAGTCTGGATAGCCAAGCCAGGATGGGAACAGAGACGTGGAATACAAATAAGGTTTTTTTTGTAAAAATTGAAGGTAAGACCATGGGTGTGGAGGCAGGGCACTTGGGCAAGTCAATGATTTTCACTCATCCACTGTATCCAGCCCCAGAGCAGGCAGAGAAGAAAAGTTCTATTGCAACTTTCTTTAGAGAGAAGCCACATAATAAAAACCATCTTCATCATCACAGATGTTGATCTCTCTTTCTTGAATTTCACTTCAAAGACCTGTTAAGGTTAAGCATTCCTGGCACTGGAGGTAGCTTGCATCATGTAACGCAAGACAAGAAGCTGTGTGATCAACAGAGCAGACAACTTGAAGAATGTGCCCACATTTCTGCATCAGAATCGCGAAGCCAAATTAAAGCAAGATGCTGGGTCCCAAACAGTGCTCAGGAAGGCTGAGACGACAGCTCAACAGAACAGACAGTACTCCAAACACGCAGTTTATTGCTCTGTGCTGTTCCTGAAAACAGCCAAGAGTGCATTTTGACTGGCAACAGCTGGAAGTTACTGTATGAACTATCGGGATTTCATTAAATATTCATCTTTAAAGATAGACAGAAGCTGTCGCCCTAAGTGATCGTTATAAAAACTTCCTGGCAAGGAAGTTTCCAACCAGGGAGTTGACCTAAAATTATAAAGAAGAATAAAACCAAGAATTTGAACAAAAACTAAGAACTAAAAGCTCATCAAGTTACATACAAGGAAACAGTGGTGGAAGTTTTGCTTCTCAGGAAAAGCTGCATTCTACTAATGATTGAGCGAGAATAAATACTAGGGTATTAGAGATCCTGTATTGTAGGGATCTCCAGCAGCACAGGTATTTTTTTTTTAAGGTGACTGTTTAAAGGGAACATGTCCTTCCAAAAAGGCAAAAAAAAAAAAGAAAAAAAAAGAGCTGAATAAAGGGGACAAAAGAGCTGGATCCCAGGAAGGCACTTCAAATTTATTAGGATCCTCTTCTCCACCAGTGGAACTGCTATGGAAATCTTCTTCTTAGCTATCTGAAATTTTAATAATGAAGCTTCTTAGGGAACCCAGGTTCTGGGATAATATTTAAAGGAGTATGCGTGTATTTATTTGCTCTTTCACACACACAAGGTTGCTTTCAATTTTTTAAAACGACACATTTATAATTTTAAGTTGTTCCACTTTACCTGAAGGAGCTTCTTGACGCATTCGTGGTGGCTGTTCTTGGCTGCGAGGTGCAAAGCACTGTGTCCTAAATGGATTTAAAAAAAATTGGAAGGAAAAGACCACATTTTAAATCTCTTATCTCTGTAATGAAGACAACTATGAGGAAATGAACTGTTCTCCAACAAAGACAGAATTGTTATTCTTGAGAGTAACGCCTCCACTTCTTATCTGCAAAGTTCATTGTGACAAAAGTGGGGAGAACACAGCATCCTGACCCCTGGATAACATGCAGGGTCCACGCCAGCTGCCGTTCTCCTGGGGTACAATTAAGCTGTGGGCTAGAAGCCTGCGGTAGACTCTAGGTATGCAGCTTGGAAATTCCGCTTTCAGCTGTCAGCATGGGTGCCAGATGCCCTGCGTCCACAGCAGTGACAGCAGACCACGGCGGCCACGGGCCCCGGAACCCAGCCCAGGCAGCGGCAGAGAACACACCCAGCACCCACATGAAACCCCACTTCCACCTGTCCTTTCGCTTTCCTCCAAATGCACTCCAGCTCTGCAGGGGAATTACCTGTAGTTCAGATGTTCAAACTTGGAATGGGTGGAAGAAGGAAAAGAGTTATAAAAACAACACTATCAAAGGAGCATCTCTTCACGTTCCCTTCAAAAAATGTGAGGCCAACGTGAGACTCTCTGACGTTTCTGTGGTCAGATAACTTTAGGAAATTCTACCCCACGGTCAGAGGAGGCTGGCAGGCTACATTCCACGAGGTTGCAAGAGAGCTGGACACGACTTAGCGACTGGACAACATTACATCCAGTGCCCTCCCCTGTACTACCTAGCGGGCCTATAGAACATCTGTGGGTGAGGGGCTTAGGGACAACCTTAGTGGGGCTGCCAGGCTGGCAGGCTTCCACTCTCGGGCCCTAGAGAGTTGCTCTTTGCTTAGCCTGGATCCTCTTCTTCTAGGATAACCATGCAGCTTGCCCACTAACCTGCCTGATGCCACTGAAACCAGCTTCTTGATGAGATCTTTCCTGATCTCACCACTTAAAATTCCTCTCCCACTCCTTTCATCCCTTTGCTTCATTTCTTTGTCCTTCATAGCACTCAGCACCTTCAACCTTCCCTTCTCACTTGACTCCCATCTCCTCCTACACACACACACACATTTATGTCAACCATTCTTCCTTTCCCTCTATAATATAAAGTTTGTATCCCTATAAAGTTTGAAGTCACTACTTCAGTCGTGTCTGACTTTTTGCAATGCTATGGACTGTAGCCTGACAGGCTCCTCTGTCCATGGGATTCTCCAGGCAAGAATATGGGGTGGGTTGCCAGTTCCTTCTCCAGGGGATTTTCCAAACCTGGGGATCGAAGCAGCATCTCTTACATCTCCTGCATTGGCAGATCGGTTCTTTACCACTAGCACTCCCTGGGAAGCCTAAACAAAGACCAAAGAAACAGCATGTGTGTGCTAACACAGACCAGGCTCTCCACACACACTTGTTAATTTCAATTAGAGAGTTTGTCCATTATGAGTGTCTGGGGAGGGGGACTTGGGGGCAGGGAACCAAACTCCTAAATCCTGCATTTGTAAACTGATCAAGATACCTCCAATGTAACGCCTGTAAGCAACCCACACTTAAAGCTTGTTTCTCAGCCTCAGCGTCAGTGAAATTCAAAGCTATGAAAGGTGGCCCTATGTACCATAGGATAATGAGTAGCATCTCTGACCACTATCAACTGAATGTCCAGATGGGACAAGCAGAAATGTCCCCAGACAGTGCCAAACATCCCTTGGATAGGTGGGAATCACATAACCCAGTTGAGAACCCCTGGCTTAGAGGAACAACTTCTTTTATATGGTGATCTGGTCTCCAAATACCATTTCTCTGTTCTGAATTAGTCTTGACCAGAAATCCACTAATTATTAAAGAATCATATAGCTAGGAAATACCGTATTTAAAATTAGAAGGTTTTAGGACTACAGTGAGCTGCCCAAAAGCATGTATAAGGTTAAAAGATCAGATACCTTCTTTGCTGAGAAGCTGCACAGAGATTTTAAGGGTATGCATAGAGGGAGCTGGTTGGGGGAGGTAGAACACTCCATTTGACCTCCGCCCAAATGGATGAGGATGAAGAAGATCAGGAAATAAGGCAATGGGATCTTTGGAAGTAGGAAGACAAGTAGCTTCTTTTCCCCTTCCTCCTTTTACCACAGGAGACCTCTTTTCAGGAAGTATAACACACAATAATGAGTTTGCTTAAACTACAAATTGAGTTTTGGTGGGTTAGCCGGGCCCTCGACCATCATTTGTATCAGTGTTTCTAAGGAGGAGCACATTCTGTGTTTTAAACAAATGCCTTACAGATGAACTTTTGGAACCCATCCTGATTATAAGTAGAAGACTGTTTATGTCGTGTATGCAATGCATTAACTTTTGTCTATCCTGTAGACAAAAGCTCTTCTAATACATAAATAGCATCCACTGGAAAAAGGCACAGTTCTCCAAAGACAAGAGGGTAGGGAGATTTAAACAACCATCATAAAATAAATAACAGGCCTTCATTTTCAGTGCAAGTGTTCCAGTCATACCTGAAAATAAGCACTGTGTTTCTACAGAAACAACACTCTCTTATTCCTTGGCCCCGTGATGGGTTTCCCTAACCAGGAGCACAAAAGCATTTTTCACTTAAAAGAGTCTCTAAATTCAAACGATGCATCAGTCCCTGGACAACATTACCCTGGAATGAGATGTCTCTCACAGATACCATTAAAACAAAATTCTCTTTCCAAATGCAAAATTTTCTGGAGAGAATATATTAGTGACAGAACTTCACTGTAACCAGCCCCCACATAAGACTGGCCCCCATTTGGCTGTGGATCTGTCTGGAATATCAGAAAGCAATTTCCCTATAGGAAAATAACAAGGCAACCCTAATTCAAGTGCATTTCAGCAGAATTCTGCCTGGGAGTGAAGACACCAGTGCTACTCCTAAGTCAAGTGTCAGAGGCTATTCCAGGTGGTTTAAGAATCCTGCTATGCAAAGAGTCTAAGAAGGATGGCCCAGCCACGGAACACCTTCCCCCAAGCTAACTTGGACATTAACCACTTATTCAATGATTTCAGACT
The DNA here is from genome assembly GCF_029378745.1 of Bos indicus. Lineage (NCBI taxonomy): Eukaryota > Metazoa > Chordata > Mammalia > Artiodactyla > Bovidae > Bos > Bos indicus. The sequence goes on from NC_091779.1 coordinate 39,274,486, forward strand.
GCTGCAGAAACAGAGCAGAGCTCACTCATATAGTGGAGCAATTACTGATGAGACTAGGATCACAGTCTTCGAGTGCAGGTGACAAAATTTTAAACTGATGAAGTCTTAGGAGACAAAGACAAGGCAAACAAACACCAAAAGGCTGAAGTTTGAGAAATCATAGTTTCAGATCGTAATATGGGAACGTTTAGAAAAATAAAGAGAACTAAAAGATACATATGGTTTGCAATATCTACTTAAGAACCAGAGTTTCAAAATGCTGAATATAAACAAGGAAAGAAAGTGTTAGTCGCTCAGTCATGTCTGACCCTGTGGACTGTAGCCCGCCAGGGTCCTCTCCCCATGGGATTTTCCAGGCAAGCTACTGGAGTGGGTTGCCATTTCCTCCTCCAGGGGATCTTCCCGACTCAGGGATCGAACCTGGGTCTCCCGCATTGCAGGCAGATTCTTTACTGTCTGAGCAGCCAGGGAAGCCCAATATAAACAATATAACAATAAAAGTAGTATTAACGATAAAATATAAACAATAAAAGTAGTAATTAATTTGATTTTTATTTACACCTTTAAATATATTTAAACGTTGTTCTTAGAAATGCTTATCTTTACATCAAGTTTTCAATCACTGAAGCATAAATCTATTCACCTAGTTATAGTTCCAGGCGAGAGATCAGAGTATGAAAGATGTATTTTTTTAAACAAAATTTTATTAAAAAGAATAGGTACATGTATATGTATAACTAAACCACTTTGCTGTACACCTGAAACTAACATATGTTAATTAACTATGCTCCAATATAAATATTTTTTTTTAAAAGAAAAAAATCCACAATGTTGTAAATAAACTATACGCCAATAAAGAAAAATAAAATTTTGTGACTTTTTTATTGAAGTATATATAATGATTTATAATATTGTATTAGTTTCCAGTGTAAAGTGATTCAGTTGTGTGTGTATATATGTGTATATATAGACACATACAAATACCACACACACACTAAGAGAAATTTCTAATAACCATTCTTACTATTAGAGTTTTGAAATTATCCCTTAATCTCTACAAAGTAGATCTGCATGGTGATTTACACTGAATCAAAAGTTGGGTTTTTTTGCACCTGCATGTATACATCATTTGAAATCTTTTCATGGCCAGATTGTGTTGATCACTGTATATAGTTGGCCCTTCAGACATGCATACATGTGCACAACCGGCAAGTAAAGAACTGTAATCATGCAATCAGTTTTGGGCTTGCCTTTATTCCAAATTAAATATGAAATACTTAATGGACTACAGTCTGCCATTACATTTTAAATGACCCATTCTCTCAAGTACTTGAGTTTTAAGACATAACTGTTCTTGGCTAGAATATGTGAGCTAGATTGGTATTATATGTGAGCTAGATTAAGGGCATAATAGAATGGAGGGCCACCCAGAAACCCAAACAAAAGCTAAGCCAATACCAGAAACCCCAGAAAAGAAGGGTTCTCCAGTGTCTCCCTCCTCAAGCCTCTGTGCATTATGGTATCTCCATATTCCATAGCTCAGTTCTCTCTCTCCTAAGACTCTCTTCTTCTATGAGAAAAGAAGTTTTGTGTGCAAAGGGATCGAGGAAAATTTAAGATATGGGAGTGTGACAAATCATACATCATTCTCCAATTTCTATTTACACTTCCTTCTACAGCAAAACATTCTATACTTTTTTTTTTAACATTTATTTATTTATCTGGTTGCGCCATGTCTTAGTTGTGGCACGTGGGAATTTTTCAGTTGCGGCATTTGAACTCTTACTTGTGGCATGTGATAAGATCTAGCTCCCTGATCTTATGAAACCCAGGCCCCCTGCACTGGGAGCATGGAGTCTTGGCCACTGGACCACAAAGTAAGTCCCCCTCCTATATTATTAAACTGGACAATTTGCTGCTCTGCCCAGAATTCCCAGCTTCCTTTGAAGGCTTCCCAGCTTCCTTTGAAGGCAGGAGTGGCCGCAGATCACTCTGTGTCCAGTGAGATCTGAGTGTACGCCACTTCATGAGCTGGGCTTTCCTTTCTGCCAGCTGGGACTGGGATGTGGATGCAGCGGGGGAGCCCCCCTGGGCTGTTAGGACCAAGGCAATACCCTGGATGGTGGAGTAACAAGTCTGGGTAAGAGTCCTCAGTGTGGAGCTGAGTGGCCATAGCAACTTGGGACTTTTAATTGAAAGACAGAAAAGTCTATCTTGTTTAAGCCACCGGGTCACGTTGTGTCAAATGCATACATTTGCTAAAAAACAAAGTCTGAAAGTTAATGCTTCAGACAAGCACTTGATAATAGAAGATTCTTTGGTCTTCTTCAATCTTCTGTTAATGCTCTGTTTAATCCTATCTTATCTTCCCAGGTGCTAATTACAGGCATCCAAAAAAAAAAAAAAAAGCCTAGAAGTCTTGGAGAAATTATTCATTTCTAAAGAAACAGAATGCCACTTCCTAAATCAGTGAGGAACATGAGCAAACACAAAGGTCCTCTTTAGAGTCAGCACTGTGAGCTTAGGTGCAGACTTTCCCAGCTGACTGCTATCGCTATGTCTATGGTGTTGTTTGGCAAATAGGTGATAAGGGATGGGGTGTGTGCGTTTAGTTGCTAAGATGTGTCTGACTGTTTTGTGACCCCATGAACTGTAGCCCACCAGGCTCCTCTGTCCATGTGATTTTCCAGGCAAGAATACTGGAGTGGGCTGCCATTTCCTACTCCAGGGGATGTTCCTAACTCAGGGATTGAACCTGTGTCTCCTGCATTGCATGTAGATTCTTTACTGCTGAGCCACCAGGGAAGCCAAGGAATGGGGGGAATCCCACAAACCAAAAACATGAGTCATGAGCTTCTTCCAGTTTGGGGATTTCTTTTTCTGATTTGTACTATGAGAGTGTTTGGCTTGGTGATAATCACAGCTTTTTTATTTTTTTTTAAAATGTGAAACATTTTAAAAACCTGATGTGCAAAAGAGACTGGGCGCTAGGATGTTCACATGTATCCTCTCACCCAAGCCTCCAAAGCCATCTAAAATGATAATAATTGAGATGTACTGGGCTTTCCTGATGGCTCAGACGGTAAAGAAACTGTCTGCAATACAGGAGACTCAAGTGCAATCCCTAGCTCAGGAAGATCCCCTGGAGAAGCAAATGGCAACTCACTCCAGTATTCTTGCCTGGAGAATCCCATGAACAGTGGAGCCTGGCAGGTTACAGTCCATGGGGTTGCAAAGAGTTGGACATGACTGAGTGACTAACACTTTCACACTACCGGTACTACACACAAGGCTTTATCTACTGACAGTATTCTGCTCCTGAGATTGTTTGTAAAGCACTTATGAAAAGTCTGTGGTCAGACTTCCAAACATTTGATGTGGAAGGATAGTTGATAAAGAAAGATACTAAAATCCCTTTGCTTCTGAACTTAAATCCAGTCACCAGTTTAAGAAGTAGGTAAACTGTACCAAGTTAACCATCCTGTACACTTTGTGGATATAAAGAATTAAAAGGGTCAGTGTAATGATGTATTTTGAAAGCAGGATTTTTTCTGAAACTCTGCAGGGCAGTTGGATTTATGGTAACAGATTTTCATACGAGTTCTCACTGGGTATTAGAATTGAAGATAACTGGATCTTAGCAATAATATAGCAACACTTCAGGGAGGTTGACTGAAAAGACAGCATCTATGAGCTGATTCTTGAGAGTCCCTTGGACAGCAAGGAGATCAAACCAGTCAATCCTAAAGGAAATCAACCCTGAATATTCAGTGGAAGGACTGATGCTGAAGCTAAAGCTCCACTACTTTGGAGCTTTATGATGAGAAGATGAGATAAGAAGACTCATTGGAAAAGACCCTGATGATTGAAGATAGAAGGCAGGAGAAGGGGATGACAGAGGATGAGATGGTTGGATGGAATCACTGACTTGATGGACATGAGTTTGAGCAAACTCTAGGAGATAGTGAAGGACAGGGAAGCCTGGTGTGCTGCAGGCCATGGGGTCGCAAAAAGCTGGACACAACTTAGTGACTGAGCCATTTAATTCATCCTTTCATCAAATGTTTTGGGCTAATGACAACCATTAAGCACAGTGACTAATGTCCTTGCCATTCCCTTGGATTCTGACTCGCATTCTTGAGAAGGAGAGAAAGGAGTGGGTGTTATAGCCAACAGGAAGGGCATGAGCAGTAAAAGCCATCACGTTTATCTTGTTCACTGTAACAGGAAAAACTCCGAGAAGTGTTGTTCTAGATAACGCAACAGATTTTCCGTACTTTTATCCATGCCGCTTTTCCTTCTTTTGTTCCTGGGTTCTGTTTGCATGCTTTCAAGAAATCACGAGAAGTCAGTACCTCATTCAGACTAAAGCAAAACAATAAGCCCAAGGACCAGAGTGTGGACCTCATTGTTAGAAATGAGAGAAAAGTGACAGGCAGCTCGAGACATTTCCAACTCACAGGATGTATGGAAGCTCTTCTGGGGCTGCCAAGTGCTATGGATTCTACCAGTTTCAATCAGAGTTGAAAGAAATGGGCTGTGACGGTTTCCACTAACCAGCCCAGAGAAGAGTCCAGGACGGGAGGATGGGTCTGCAGTTTCCCCTCCAGCTTGTTTTTAGTTCGTTTTTTTTTTTTTTTGGGCCATGCCTTGTGGCATGTGGGATGTTAGTTCCCTGACCAGGGATTGAACCTGTGCCCCCCTGTAGTGGAAGCATGGAGTCTTAACTACTGGACTGCCAGGGGAAGTCCTCCCCTCCAGCTTCTTGGAGAGCACTGTCATCTCCACTGGCAAGGAAGAGGGAACTGTGCTGGGGTGTCCAGGTCTCACTGCATGACTCCCCAGGCTTTCAGGAAATAAGTGAGGGCTCTGGTAGTAAATACAAACTCTATCCACATGGTATTAGACAGCCACAAAAAACTATGCTTGAGTTTTTAGTACAGGAAATGATCATGGTTATCTTTTTTTTTTTTTTTTTAATGGCAGGATTTAGAGTTTATTATATACTGTGATCTCAGCTATGTAAAACTGCACCAGGAAAATCTGGTAGGAAATACTGCAAAACAGTAAAAATTTTTTTTTCTTGGAGTAGAACCACTGGTTATCTTCTTGGTAGTTTTCTGTATTTCCCAAATTTTCTAGAATGAACATGCATTAAACATTTTTTTCCCTTTAATAAAAACATGGGGGAGCGATACTCAGTTACAATGGAAATAATGAGACTCCTATCTATTTTTTAACATCAAATGCAGTTAAACAAAATTATATTACAGCTCAAATTTATTCACACTAAACAAACTTTTTTAGATTATGATTTTCTTAAAGAAATCCCATCTATAAGAGGACACACCTCATCAAGGGGATGGTAGCTACTCTTACTGCTCGATGTGTATGTGGTACAACTTTAAAAGTAGTAACAATAAACTTTAAAAACAAAATAACTGGATCTTGGCATTAGAGATGATTTTTAATTAGCAACATAAATTAGTGTTCCCTTCAAGGGAGTCACTTAGGAAAGCATTCTTTCTTCTGCTGGTATTATAATAATTTGTGTTCAGTCATGTCTGACTCTTTGAGACCCCGTAGACTGTAGCCTGCCAGGCTCCTTTGTCCATGGAATTTTCCAGGCAAGCATATTGGAGTGGGTTGTCATTTCCTTCTCCAGGGGATCTTCCTGGCCCGTGGATCAAACCTGTGTTTCGTATGTCTCCTACAATGGCAGGCAAGTTCTTTACCATGAGTGTCACCTCAAGTATTGCCATTTCTCAAAATATTTATTTTGGAGCTTTCTGTGGCACTGCTCTGGAAAATCATTTTGTTACTTCAATCACTCCCTATTTTTAACCAAAAATGGTTTTACCAGATTGACACCTCCTTTACCTGACTTGACTTTAACTGGCTCTTCATCTGTCATAAAAAAACAAGTCTATTCTCAAAGAATAAATACTCCCAGACCCTGATATTATTTTTCAAGTGCCACAGACTTTATGAAAACAAGTCTGAAACATGAGTTTTCCGGCCATATTTTGAGTAATAATTGTATTTTCATAACACTTGACCAATCTGGCCCCAAGATGACTACTCTGAGGTGTGTTTTCAGGTGGGAAGCAAAAGGGATCCATCACAGATTAATGAAAAGCCTCAATTAAAGACTACAGAACAGACTAATCTTATATTCTAGTAAAAACCAACAAAAGCCTATTAGAAGACAAAGATTTTCAAGTACAATAGAGAAATGAAAAGCCACCAGTACTTGCTTCCACCTTTTGGACAACAAGGGGCAGAAACTCAGGCTGGCAACCCAGGGACTCCTTTCTATAATACAACGTTCATAAAAGACAGGACTACACTTCCTTTTCTATCTGACTCGATCATCACTTATCAACACTGGCTTCACGTTAGAATCAGCTGCGAGCTTTACAAAAGTACCAACTGGCTGGAAATGTTCAGAAATTCTGAATCTCTGAAGACAGAGCTGGGATATATATGCATGGTGTTGTCTGTAGGTGTGTGTGTGTGTGTGTGTGTGTGTGTGCTGTTTATTCTTTCCCTTCTTCTTCTTCCCCCTTTTAAGCTCTTTCGCCCTTCCTCCCCTCCAGTTCCTAGGTGATTCAGATGCACTAAAACACAGTAAGGGGTGCAGACCATGGGCAGCTGATCCACATGAAGATCCTGCCTTCTGTCCACAGAACCCACTTCAGCTAGTTGATGAAATGAGCACCTAAACAATTCCCTCCATTCATCACTTTGTAGAATGATTCATAAGAACAAAAATTGGGGGAGAGTACTTGGTCCATATATATCATCTTAGAAAATAAAAATTTTAAACGAGGGATAAGAAGCATAGTCTCTAGTTGATTAACCACATATAAGATGAAAACACTTGTAAAGGCTCAAATAATGAAACCACATCAGAGCCTAGTCATTGGAGGAGATTCTATGTTTTTCTTTTGGTTGATCTGTATAGACTGTAAATCTTCCACAAGGAATACATATCATTTCTGTGATACCTACTTTCCTGCTGGCCTGTTGACTTAAGAGAAGAAGATTACATACCGGCAGTATCTTGGGCTGTCACATCCACGCCGTGTGTAACCATGACCCTGAGGCATTCCACATGTCCTTTTGTAGCAGCAAGATGAAAACTGGAAAAGAGGTAACACAATCTCCTTAAGATTGCCACTCTTTACAGACTTACCCCAACCATGTTTTTGCCTTTTGTGTATACTATCTCTCACTTAAGCTCCAAACCACCTCGAGAGTAGGTCTTACTTTTTTCTCATTTTAAAAAGGAGAAAACAGAGGCTCGAAGTGGTCTGATAATTTGCTCATTGATACTTTTTATTAAGTAATGGATAAGGAGCTAGATCTTAGGTCTTCCCATGTAAAGACAGGCTTGAAAAAAGTAAAATTCAATGACATTTCTTACCCCTTTAGGAAAAAATAACCAGAGTCCCAACTTGATTCAATTCCTAAATATATAAGTAATTTATCAACTTTTTTCTGTTTTCCAGTGTTTTTTTAACAAAGCCATTATTTTTAAGCAATGCACTCTCTGAAGGCAAATTTGTCCAAGTCAAACAATGATTAGGGTTCTTGGACAGCATCAGTATCAAATCCATTGTTGTGTTTTAGCAGATAGCAATAGTTATCTGTAGTTGTACACAACTACACAACTTTTTTTTACATGCCTAATGTGCGCCAAGCATCTTATTACCCACTTTAGTACATTAGTTCTTTTCATCCTCATAAAAGCCTTTTAATTTTTTTTTTTTTAATTTTTTGGCCACGTCAAGCAGCATGTTAGAGATCTTAGTTCCCTGACCAGAGACCAAACTCATGCCCTGTGCATGGGAAGCAGGGAGTTTTAACCACTGGACCACCAGAGAATTCACCATAAAAGCCTTTTGACATGAGTCCTAACACCATCTCCATTAGATGGCAGGCGTCTACACTCAGGTACAAACAGCATTAAAGGAAGCCCACAGTCAGGCACTGGAACTCAGTGACACTTGAGGGCACAAACCTCGCTCAGCACATTTAGACTTATCATTAGAAAGAGATAATATCCTTATAACACAGGAAGCTCAGCTCAGTTCTCGGTGATGAACTAGATGGGTGGGATGGAAGTGAGGGTCAAGAGGGAGGAGATATATGTACACATATAGGTGACTCACTTTGTTTACAGCAGAACTAACACAACATTGTAATGCAATTATACTCCAATGAAAATAAATAAATATTTAAAAAAAGAGACAACATCCAATGCCACACCCATCCTCCCCGCAGATCCCAGGGGTGAAGGGCACTTCCACGGGCAGAAGGAAAGCAGAATTCCACTGAGCAGCCATGCCTTGAGAAGGAGGTTAATGCACGTCTGAGCTCTCCAACTGCCTCAGACCTGTCTTAGGGAGTTACCTTCTCAGGATACTTGGTGTCTGTAACTCTGAATTAATGCCCAGGTAATATTCTTCCATAGCACAGGATCTGTCACTGGGGTCCATAGTCACACCCAAGTAGCAAATCCAAGAGCTAAACTGATTTAAACTCAGGTGAGCTTGACCCCACACCTCTGCTCTGGAGAACTGGGCTGACTGAGGGTTGGCAGGTCAGCAAATAGGGTTATATCAGTTCCGGTTGCAGATCAGCCATATGTCAGCTATGTATCTTTGGGAAGTCAGTTTAACCTCTCAGAGCCTAAATTTCCTTCATTGTAAAGTGTGTGGATAGACTCAGATGCTTGCTAATGTTCCCTCCAGCTCTTACATTCTATCATTTTAGCTTCCCTGGCTCTGATCACATCGACCATTTCTTCATTTGTGCAGCAACTTATGTGTAATGTTTCTTTCAAGTCAAAATCTACTTTATAGTAGATTTACACATTTTGCGTAATGTTTACACATTACAGTGAAGCTTTGATCATATGGAATGACTTGGGAACATGCGACTTGTTTAAATGAAATTTCTAATTAAATACTGCTTAACCAAAAGGCAGGACAATAAATAATAACAGCCGTTTTCAGCATTGTTGGGGTAACTTAATTTTATAATTAGTAAACTTCATCTTTAAACAGTGAATCATTTAATCACAGTGAAAGGTTTCCAAAATTTCCCCACCCTTAGTAACAGTGTTGGTGCTAGTGGTAAAGAACCTGTCTGCCAATGCAGCAGACGTAAGAAACGCGGGTTTGATCTCTAGGTCGGGAGAATCCCCTGGAGGAGGGCATGGCAACCCACTCCAGTATTCTTGACTGGAGAATCCCATGGACAGAGAGGAGCCTGGCGGGCTACAGTCCATAGGATCACAGAGTCTGGACACAACTGAAGTGACTTAGCATTCATGCATGTGCAGTAATAGTGTACATTACATAATTTAATTGCTCTTGAGGACATGAAACCACTAAGAGACTCAATTATTGAAGTCTGCTTTCAAGGCAATGGATCTAAATACCCCAGATTATTAAGCCCTAATATTTATTAATATTTATCTTCTTTTCTTAAGGTCTATGTGCTTGCTTCTAAGCTGTTCACTCTGCTATATCCTATGACCAGGGGAGAACTCAATCAAAATGATCTGGACCAGGCAGCCAAATCTTTTGCTAAAGATGAAAATACCAGGAATAGAAATTAGCACTCACATGCACACACACACACATGCAAACATGTAAAGATACAAAACTTTGGACTGAAGTTTAACATATGGACTTCCCCTGTGGCTAAGCTGGTAAAGAATCTGCCTGCAATGCAGAAGACCTGGGTTCAATCCCTCGGTTGGAAAGATCCTCTGGAGAAGGGAAAGTTTACCCACTCCAGTATTCTGGCCTGGAGAATTCCATGGGCTCTATAGTCTATGGGGTCACAAAGAGTTGGTCGTGACTGAGAGACTTTCACTTTAACATATTTACGCTACACATGTCATAATTGTGTAGTTTGCTAAAACTTCTCAAGTGGAACATGTCCCTTCTGCTTTCATACTGAAGAAACACAATGTGGCCAGAGACCCAAAATCCCTCCTTGTATCTCCTCTTAGCACCCCAGAAGATCTCCATGTGCCCCTTCTAGTTGCTAACTCCTTTCTCCCTGTGGTAACTATTTTCCTACTCTAAGACTTCCTGGATTTCCTCAGCATGCATGCTCAGTTGCTCAGGCATGCCCAACTCTTTTGTGACCCCATGGACTGTAGCCCACCAGGCTCCTCTGTCCATGGAATCTTACAGGCAAGAATATTGGAGTGGATTGGGTAGCTATTTCCTCCTCCAGGGGATCTTCCTGACCTAGGAATCAAAACTCACATCTTCCGCACTATGGGCAGATTCTTTACCGCCGAGTCATAGGGGAAGCTCTGTATTTTCTCTGGATTGCACACTATATTTACAGGGCATTGAACCTGCAGACACATGTGACAATGAACCATTTCTGTAAGGCCAATCCTGCATGCTGATAAATGTGCTCTGATGAATGTGACACGATATTCTATGGATGGCTTGGCAGTTGTGTAATTTTCAGCATCATATTTGAAAGGTCAGTGGTCATTATAAGTCAAGAGAAGTGAGGTGTTAGGAAGTTAGGCTCATTATCCAATCCAATTTTCTTAGACATTGCTTTTTAAAATGAAATTATTATAGCAATCCATCTTTGATGGCTATAACACATTGTATTGAGGGATCCAGTTAATTAAGGTTTCACTGCATATGTTTTAATAAACTGTGTGCATGTGATTTTATTCTGCTGTCTCTCTTCAGAGTTTAAATCATGAAGAGACTTTTTCCTTTATTTTGGGAAATCTCCAATTATTCTTCTGCAGAACACTGTGTTCTGATGAAAAAATAAAACGAGTCTTTTCCCAATTCATAATTTTATCCTCATACATTTCACCTGAAACTTCAGCACTCGTTGTTCTTACAGAGAAAATGAACTAGTATAAAGATAAATAATAATAAACAGCCAATTATCCATATATAATGATAGATACTCATGCTGGTATTTTTATACTGCAGAATCTCATATTTTTAGCTAATCAAATCATTCTTAGTTGATGTAATTCAACTAGCTAAACCAATATTTCAAGGTGTTTCTGAAAGGAGACTCATTTCCAGGTGTTTATTGTGGATGTCACATAAAAATTATTCTTAAGGATCTCATTTATCGTATCTTTTCATCTCTGAATTTTTCTACACATATACTTAAAAGATAAGCACTTTGCAAAGTAGAAATAATAATGCGATGAAATCTTTTGTATCCAACAACCTTGTTTCATGTATACCCTTACCAACCATTATTATTTTTTGAAGCAAATTTCATGTCATATCATTTCATTCTTAAATATTTCAATGTATTTCTAAAATAAAATGGCTCTTAATGAAAATGTAGTAATATCATCACAACTTAAAATTTTGTAATTTTTCAATAATGCCAAATATTCAGGAATTGAATATTTCCAATTGTTTCATAAATATTATCATTTTTGAATAGTTTATGGGAATCAAAATCCAAAAAAGGTCAACATATTGAGATCCGGTTGATGTCTAATAATGTTCCCTTTTTCTTTTTCGGTTCTTGCAATTTGTTTTATGAAAAAGCCATACATTTGGGCCTGTAGAATTTTCAGTATCTGGATTTTTCTGCATCTCCCTCCCCACAGTATTTTTTTAACATGTTTCTCTTGCCTCTACCTGTTCTGTAAACTTGTAGCTAGGTTTAGAGGCTTGGTTTGATACAGGCTCAGTTTTTGGCAAAGCAACTTTATGAGTGGTATCATGTACTTTGACTGAAGACACGTAATGTCTAGCTGGCTCCGTTTCAGTGATGTTAGCAACCACTGATAATCACTACTTGGAGTCATCCTTTGATTTGTGGTTTGCCAAGTGGTGACATTTTAATCCATGATTTTTTTCCTATTCATTAGCTGGAATTCTTCTAGAGAAAAAATTCCCTTGATGACAATTTAGTTTTCCAGAAATATAGTTCATACAGGAAAAAGAAACATCTGATCTTTTACTTTAAATGAAAGCCTTCTTAAGAACAAGTTGGTTGCCTGGTCTCTTCTAAAGGAGACCAGTGTGGTATGAGAAGATTAATGTATGTAAGTTAAATAGACATGTGTATGATAGCCAATCAGTTCTCCAGATTTTTTGACAAACAAATTTAAGCATTTTCACCACTGTACATCCCCATATTTAATACTACAATAAATGCATGTCAAACCCACTGCCAAAAATATTTCAACTCTGCATGTAATTGAGTTGACTGTTTTAAGATATTTGGGCATAGTGACTAAAATGCTTTGATGGGAGAATGTGTCAAATTACCTTAATTGCACAGAATATGATAAGTGACTTCAAAAGGATTTTTGGATATAGTGTTAAGGCCAAAGTACGAGCCAGTTTAAAAGGTTTAAGAGACCCCACTCCAAGGATAAGAAAAACAGTTGACAAATAAGAGCCAGTGCTCAGTCTAGAACATGATGCAAAAAAGAAATGCTATAATTCAGATTTTAAATTGTAGATTTTCTTGATAAAATAACCAACACCCCATCTACAACACATATGGGCACACACAGGGCTGTACATACTACAGCCATGTTCTAAAACTGGGAAGGTTTTTAAAAGTTCTACGAGCATATCCTGTGAAATAACAAGGCTTCTTCATCTTCAACACCATATACTACATTTTATACTCTATATAAATACGGTACACCATTCTTTGTAATACATACTATATATGCTATTTTATACTATGATCTATCATTTAAAAATATGTGGGCTAGATTTAGAAAGAGAAAATATAAAATAAGAAAGAATAACCACCAAGACATATAGTTATTTGGTATTTATTGATCACTGTGATAAAATACTCTGATACTTATAGAGTATCCCTTTATTTAATAATACATCCAAAAATCATTTTACTACCTAATTTGGGATAAAATGTCTATAACCTGAGTTTGCCAAATCAATCATCACATCAAAGAACAACCCAAATGATCAGTGTACTGATTTAGCTTTGCCCTGTTCTTAAGGAAGCTGTACAAATGCACAAGAAATAAGGTACAAAGTAGACAATGAGATGACTGTCAGCAAGTCCCCCACACCAACACCACTTACACATTCAGTGCAGTTACCTCACACCCGAAGAGCAACAAATGACCAACAAATGCAGCTGTGTCATTTGGTCAATTCTCCTCCAGCTGCTGGAAGAGAAAGCCCTATCTTCCCTCTTTCATTCCCCCAGCCCTGTGCCTAGAAGCAGCTCTTCTTCTTTTTTTTTTTTTTTTTTTTAGAAGCAGCTCTTCTCAAGCTCTTAAGCCATTAGACAGAAGGACAAGGTGGGAAAACTACCTTGCTATTCTGTGTGTACTCAATTTGGATACCCAGTCATTATAAGGTTTTAACTTCAGAACATCTGGTCCTTATTCCAAACACCCAAGATTTTGAAAAATCAGACAAAACTTCCAAACTTTAGAGCTTTATTAAAGCTTAGAGGAAGGACAATGTGCAGCCAGATGAGGAAGTGTAACAAGAAGCAGGATACTGGGAAGGCAATACACATAATCTTCAAGGGCTCAGGCTAACTGGGTTTGAATCTGCACTCCGCCGCTTATTAACATTGAGTGGTCTTGGGCAAGTGGTCTCTGTATCCCAGTTTCCACATGTGTAAAATGGGCTGTGAGGAATGAAATGAGGTATATGCAAAAAGCGCTTAGCAAAATGTGAAGCATGGATACATATCCAAAGAAATGCCACCAATTATCAGAGCCTCATCAACACAAGGCAAGGAACAGGGACGGAGGCATTCTGCTTAATAAAAGGATTTGTCTCAATGTTCAGAAAAGACAGACTAACAGAAATTAGGTCAGAACCATCACTGCTTAAGAAATGAAGAAAGAAATACGGTTTTCTCTGGGTATATGCTACTCAGCGCTCTGTTGTGATTTAAATGGAAAGGAGATCCAAAAAAGAAGGGATATGTGCATACACATTACTTATTCCCTTTGCTGTACAGTATAAACTGACACAGCAATGTAAAAGAAGTATACTCCAATAAAAAAAATAAAAATGAAAAAAAAAAGAAAAGAAGAGAGGAGGAGGAGGAGAAAAGCAAGAAGAAAAGCAAGGAGGCCCGGGAGGGAGGTTCCAGAGGGAGGGGATCTATGTATACTTAGGGCTGATTCTCTTGCTGAATGGCAGAAACCAACACAATGTCATAAAGCAATTATCTTCCAATTTTTAAAAAATGTGAAAAAAAAAAGAAAGAAAAGCAAGAAAGACAGAGTTACAGACAGTCATTGATGACCAAAACAAAACAAAACACCACCAAAAACAAAAACCATCTGAGATCAGCCTTGTCTAATGCTTACGCTTGAGCCGCTAAGTAAGATTCAGGCACCTTCGAGAAGTGACAATCCCCAAAGCAGGGTGTGGCAGCAACAAGTCATTAGCATTTAGCCTCCACTTGAGTAACTTTTTATAAGATACTTAAGTGGAGAGCTGGGTTTGGCTGGGTGGGAAAGCATGGCTAGTCATTCACAGAACCCAGATCTGTAAATGACAGTGAGTAGGTTTCCTTTCTTATGCAGTGCCGGATACACGCAGGCATCCTCAGAGCAGCAGTCCCGGCGACTGGTGGGTGCTGGTCAGGGCTGCAGGTGGCATCTGTGGTGTTACCTCAGGCTTGAGGAGCAGATGGCACCCCGAGTCCGCACACAACTACGGAAGCTCCTGGTTGGTGGCCTCTAACAGCCTGTACCCTGGATAGCTGATAGAAGAACACACCTCTAGGTAAAGGCAGTTTGCAGACTTGGGGGAGGTGGGTAGGAAAAGAACTAGGCTGAAGAACAGCCCCCCTCACCCCAAAACAGAGGCTGTTCTTGACAAAGTTAATCCCAGGGCATTGGAACTAATTTGAGCATGGAATCATTTCTATAGTTGTCTATTTTTATAAACTGCTATAGCTAAATATATTAATTAATTTACATATTTACCATAGTAAGGTATTTATTTATGTGCCGACACTGTTCTAAGCACTGAGAAACACGTGGTGAATAAAGAAGCCCTCATGGATCTCAGCTTTTCACAGGAAGACTAAAGATAAACCAGTGATTCTCCACGGGGGCGATTCTGCCCCACCCAGGGGACATTTGGCAACACCTGGACACAGCTGTGATTATTATTCACAGGGTGGGGGGTGGTTTCTAATGTATAATGACCAGGAAGGAAAGGGAAGAGACTAGTCACTCAGTCATGTACGACTCTTTGTGACCCCTCGGACTAGAGCCTGCTAGCCTCCTCTGTCCATGCGATTCTCCAGGCAAGAATACTGGAGTGGGTTGCCATTCCCTTCTCTAAGGGATCTCCCTGACCCAGAGATTGAATCCATGTCTCCTGCTTGGCAGGCAGATTCTTTACCACTGAGCCACTGAGGAAAGAACAGAGACGCTGTTATAACATCCTACAGTGCACAGGACAGCTCCCCCAAACAAACAATTCTCAGACTAAAATGTGAATCGTACCAACATGTCAAAATGTCAGTAGTGCCCAGGTTGAGAAACTGTGACAAACTGTTTAAAACAAATGCATGATGCTGAAAGATAATCCTATTAAAACAAATTAAATAAAGACTTAAGAAACAGCATGGGCAGATCCCAAAATTTTTATTTTACGGTATGTGAATTCGGCATTTTAAAATGCACAATTCGGTTGTTTTTAGTATATTCATGAAGTTGTGCAACCAACGTCACTATCTAATTCCAGAATATTTTCATCAACTTAAAAAAAGAAAATTCATATGCACTAATATTCACTTCCCATCCTATGCCTGCCCTTGGCCATCACTAATCTACTTTATCTATGGATTTGCTTATTCTGGACATTTCATCAAGATGGAGTCATACAGTAGGAGATTTTTTTGTGTTTGTCTTCTCACGTTTGGCCTCTTTTCAAGGCTCACCCATGTGTAGCACATACCAGTATGATACTCCTTCCACTGAGCGGATATATCACATTGTGTTTATTCATTCATTGGTTACGGACATTTGGGTTGTTTCTACTTTTGGGTTATTTTGAATAAGGCTGCTAAAACATTTGTGTACAAGTGCTTGTGTAGACGCCTGTTTTCAGTTCTAGTGGGTACAGGCCTAGGAGTGGAATTGCTGAACCATAGAAGGGAAAGGGCAACCCACTCCAGTGTTCTGGCCTGGAGAATCCCAGGGACGGGGGAGCCTGATGGGCTGCCGTCTATGGGGTCGCACAGAGTTGGACATGACTGAAGGGACTTAGCAGCAGCAGCAGCAACGGTAACTATGTTAAAGTCTTTAATGAAATGCGAGACTACTTTCTAAAGCACCATTTTACATCCCCAGCAACATGAGGGCTCTAATTTGTCCACATCCTAGCCAAGCCTTGTCTGGCAAATTTTAATTTGAGAGATGAGAATTTTAATTACACCTAAATTTCCCACAGAAGAAACACTTAAGTCTTTCTTAATGAACCCTTTGAGGTAGTTATTGTAACTAATTATCAGCTGAAATTTCTCCTTAGAGGAATAGAAAAGTGAAGGCAAAATGAAATCAGAACATTCTTGGGCTTTGTCTCTGTAGGCTTTTACACCTAATTAAAAAGTGGGGCCTTTCCTTTTTTTTTTTTTTTCTGTAAATCAACTATACTTCAATTTTTTTTTAAATTTTATTTTTAAACTTTACATAATTGTATTAGTTTTGCCAAATATCAAAATGAATCCGCCACAGGTATACATGTGTTCCCCATCCTGAACCCTCCTCCCTCCCCATACCATCCCTCTGGGTCATCCCAGCGCACTAGCCCCAAGCATCCAGTATCGTGCATCGAACCTGTACTGGCATCTCGTTTCATACATGATATTTTACATGTTTCAATGCCATTCTCCCAAATCTTCCCACCCTCTCCCTCTCCCATAGAGTCCATAAGACTGTTCTATACATCAGTGTCTCTTTTGCTGTCTCGTACACAGGGTTATTGTTACCATCTTTCTAAATTCCATATATATGCGTTAGTATACTGTATTGGTGTTTTTCCTTCTGGCTTACTTCACTCTGTATAATAGGCTCCAGTTTCCTTTTAAAGACAAGAAATGTCACTCAAGTGTCGATAGGAATATATTTTATGAGACAGTCTATTGGCTTATCCCTTCATTTAGAGAGGTCAAGAACTCCGTGGAGGAGGGAGGGGTATAAAAACCTTTATCCATCTGCCCAACCCCAGGCCCAGTGACAGGGACACTCATCACTGCCCAGGGATACAGCAGGGTGGCCATCCAGACTCCAGTACAGCTGAAGTGACAGCACTTCAGTAGCCTGAATCTTGGATGTTCTCGGGGTGATCCATGGACCAGGAGCTATTGGACATGCAGGCTCTCAGGCGCCACCCAGCATCACTGATCCAAAAGCTGTGTTTACAAGTTTCCCAGTTGATCCCCATGTACGTGACTGCTTTCAAAGTAGTCTGCTGCAGTAGTCTGCTGCTCTAAACAGAGGGCGAGTTCAGAACCTCGCACCATCCTTTTCACCAAGGCACCCATTGTTTCAAACTTCTTTTGAAAACATAATCCCTTAGCCTTGAAAGCAATCTTGTGGATTTGCCCCACAAAAAAGGAATCGATGCTGTTTTAAGTTTCATTATAATAGGCCATGTTTAGCTTTCTTGTAAAAAAAACTCAGCTGGGCCCTTCAACAGAGGGGTAACTAAAAGGCACAAACAGAGTGGCCTGCAGATTTACTTCATGTTCCTTTGATCCCTTTGCTGCTTACTGATATTTGGAATTTCTCTGCTTTTGTCACTTGGAAAGTTCCCAAGGTTTCTGTGCTTACGAGTTTTATGATTCCCCATCCCGCCCAGAACCCACCAACCATCCTTTCCTCTTCCTCCTCCCTCCCTCCCACTCCCATAAAAAGACCAAGAAGACCTGGAGAGCCCAGAACAACAGCTGTGTGGCAGCCCAAAGGTGCAGAAGGAGAACAGCAGGAAAAAAAACGAGTAGCCCAGGAGGCTGAAACACCACGCTGGGCCTGCTGCCTTGTCATCATGCTTGAGGTACTAACTTCACTTCTCTTGCCTCTAAACCATATTTGAGCAACTAAAAAAAAAAACAGTGGCATCAACAATAATAGCAGGATTTCTCTGGCGGTACAGTGGATACGAATCCGCCTGCCAGTGCAGGGGACATGGGCTCTATCCCTGGTCCAGGAAGATTCCACCCGCCCTGGAGCAACTAAGTCTGCACCCTGCAAATACCAAGCCCTTGTGCCTAGAACCCGTGCTTCACACCAAAAGAAGCCCATGCACTGCAATAAAGAGTAGCCAGAGCCCGCACACAGCAACAAAGACCCAGAGCAGCGAAAAATAAAAATAAATAAAAAATTTTTTAATATTTTTAAAAGCTGCTTATCTATTGAAATACCATGCCCCATAACTCATTACATCCCCCAACAAGGCTCTGGAAGGAATAACTATCATCATCCCATCTTACAGAGGAGGAAGCTGAGGCACAGAGAAGTCCAGTGAACTTGCACAAAGTCCCAGAACCAGTAAGTAGGGGAGCCTGAATTCTGACCTTGGTGTTCTGCCTGCAGAGTAGGCCCTTCATCACCATGCACTGAGAAACCACAGTACTTGTTAGATCTGCCTGCAAGCTATGAAACACCACATAATACAACTTACTGGCTATGCCGCTCTTAAAGAAACAAAGTTTAAATTAAAATAACTAGAAATATTTGGCCAAAAGGCAAATACAGGCTTCTTACTGGGGCAGATGAGGGTTGCCCTTGGTCTCAAATGAAAAGGAATGTATCCAATTGCCACAGCACACAGAGCCCAAAACAGAGGCTTCATATCCTTCAAAATCACTCAGCAAGTTGTGCAAACTTTCTCGAATTCAAAACCTCGGGACAAGGCCACGATATTCTTCAAGGTCCTTAACCTGAAGGGGATCTGAAACTGCTGCTATTCAAAAGCCTGTGAGTGATGGCCATGAAGGTTCCTTTTACCTTGCAGAGCTATTACCAGCACAATTCTTTTGGTTCCTGTTTGCCAGCTGAACCATATATTTGGAGGAAACACAAACTCGCAGGGCTACTTTCAGAAGACTTGGATTGTTAATGCATGTTCATTCATAGCTTTCACTTGAACTCTTTCTTGAGTGAAGGATTTCACTCCAACTCTTTCTTTCTTCACAAGCAACCCAACTCCCGATCCCAAAAGAGCTGGCCAGCCGAGTGAGGTCAGGAATGCAACAGGCTGGCCACCACCAGCAACTCTCTAGTCCTGTCCACTGCTTCTGCAACCAATTTTTTACTCCCCAAGTCAAGCTATAGAAAATAACCATACACCAAACCCTACTAGCACCATCAGACACACCCAGAATTCCAGCAAGTTAGAAGACTGAGAAGAATAAACTGGTCTAACATTTCACTTCATAGATGAAGTCGGTGAGGCTCAGGTTGAAAGTAGTGAAAGTGTCAGTCGCTCAGTCGTTCCTGTCTGACTCTTTGTGACCCTGTGGACTGTAGCCCTCCAGGCCCCTCTGTCCATGGAAGTCATATTCCTCTGCCCATGGAACTCTCCAGGCAAGAATACTGAAGTGGGTTATCTTTCCCTTCTCCAGGGATCTTCCTGACCCAGGGATTATACCCAGGTCTCCTGCACTGCAGGTGAATTCTCTACCATTCTCTGAGCCACCAGAAAAAGAGAGGTTAGGGAAATGTGGAAAAGATCAGGACTTGAGTTCACTACCCTGACCCTATTAGCAGTTCCTCCCTGCTAAGCCCACATCTCCCTTCTTTCTTTTTAAAGCTCTTTATTTCCAAGAGAGGAGTAACAATGGTCAGTGAGACTCAGAAATACTTCACAATAATAACCAACTTTTCCTTTTATTATTTATATTATTATTTCACAATAATAACTAGCTTTTCAGAGTTGGACTATAAGGAAAGCTAAGCACCAAAGAATTAATGCTTTTGAACTATGGTGTTGGAGAAGACTCTTCAGAGTCCCTTGGACTGCAAGGAGATCCAATCAGTCCATCCTAAAGGAAATCAGTCCTGAATTATTCATTGGAGGGACTGATGCTGATCCTTTGGCCACCTGATGTGAAGAACTGACTCCTTGGAAAAGACCCTGATGCTGGGAAAGATTGAAGGTGAGAGATGGGGACGACAGAGGATGAGATGGTTGGATGGTATCACCGACTCAATGGACATGAGCTTGAGTAAGCTCCGGGAGCTAGTAATGGACAGGGAAGCCTGGTGTGCTGCGGTCCATGGGGTCGCAAAGAGTCAGACACGACTGAGCGACTGAACTGAACTAAGAACATCAGCATTTCCCCCAAATTGTCTATACTTTAACTGCATTCCTTTTGTAAGGCATCTTTCTGGAAGGGGAAAAAAATATTAGATCATATGAATAAGGGAAATTAAGTATTTGGAATTAGGATTTAATCCAAAATCTTCCCATGGCCCACCAGGTTCTATATGAGGGGCTACTGGCTCCCACTGTGATCTCATCTTCTAGTTGATTCTCTGTTCGCTGGGCACATCAAACACTCTCCTACCTCAGAGCATCTGCCCAGCTGTTCCCTCCACCAGGACAGTTCTAGAAAAGTGCATGGCTTGTACCTCATTCCAATTCAGGAATCTGCTCAAATGAAGGCATCTGCTCAGAGAGGCCTTTCTTAACCAGGTTTATTCATAGTGGCCCCTAGCTGCTGTTTTTTTTTTTTTTCAGTGCACCTGACATTACGTTAAAGAGGCATGTGATTATTGTCTGACTGCCCTGTTAGAATATACCTTCCTTGATGGCAGAGATTTTGTCTAGCCTATTGCAATTTTCCTAGCAGAGAAGTGATCTGGGGTGAGGCATGGGGGTAATGCAGGTTTCAGTTTTGAATTTGTCTTTTCTATCTGAAGTTTCTATTTTGTGTTTCACTAAACCAAGGCACAGGCTTCCCTGGTGGCTCAGTGGTAAAGAATCTGCCTGCCAATGCAGGGGACTCAAATTCAATCCCTAGGTTGGGAAGATGCCCCGGAGAAGGGAATGGCAACCCATTCCAGTACTCTTGCCTGGGAAATCCCATGGATTGAGCAGCCTGGGAGGTCACAGCCCATGGGGTCACAAAGAGGACTTAGTGACTAAAAAACAACAAACCAAGGTACACCTATAAACTGGCATGACCATGTTTTTTTCAGGTGGTAAGTTCTTAAGAGAGAAGCTGTGTTATGTGTTATGTTATTAACTTTGCTTCCCAACATCATATCATATAGTGTGTCCCTTGGACCAGCTAAGACTTTAGCATCATGGGGTGGCTTGTCAGAAATACAGATTCTAAGGATCTTGCTCAGACTCAGGGAAGAAGCCTAGCAATCTGTGTTTCAACAAGCCCCCTAGGTGATTCTGAAACATGTCCAATTTTTAGGACCACTAGCATTGTAGGCAGAAGCAGGAACTAAAAGTCAGCACTCTTTGGTTTTGGTCTCAATTTAGCAATCTCCAAGGATGAGACAATAAAGTCACCCACAGTCGTCAGCTTCAGTTCACTCACCTGGTGCATATGATCATGGAAGCCTTCTACAGCTCTAAAGTCTGTGATTTCAACCCAGCCTACCAAGTGTTTCATGGGACTTACTTGCTGCAACACCTAAATTTTAATGAGGTCACTCAGCTCAAATGAGGCTTAGCATACATCAAATATTTCAGTGGGACAATCCTTAATCCTTAGACCAGGATTTCCGTTTCAGATTATAATCTGAGGGAAAGGACGGCATCCCTGTCTAATAGCTTCTAGTCAAAAAGCCTTGAAAAACTATTCTCCTCTGAAACTATTCTCCTCTTGTAGCAGGGATCAACTCCAGAGGCCAAGAGAAATCGCCTCCGGCAGAGAAGTAGTAAGCCTGCCTATGTTTCAGCTATTTCAAAGGCAGGTGCAACAGTGACTCTGATCACTGCTATTATCAGTAACTGAGGCGGCAGAAAGTTTGAAAAATGGAAACATTGATTGCCTTCTCCTGGTAAACATTTCAGGTAGATATAATAAAAGGTGACTGGCATAAAATAAATAAAGACAGTAAAAACAGGATTATTGTTATTAAGTGCCCATAATGTGCTAACAGAGTCAGCCATGCTTCTTCTCAGGGCAGAGGTCTCCTAGTGACAGGAGGAGGAGACGCTTAGATGAAAGATCACATACCCAGAGCTAGGAAACCCCGAGACACTTAAGCTGAACATTAGCTCTTTTTCCTCACGACTGTTTGGTTTCACGAATGCAGTCTGAAAGTAGCACTTAGGAAGTATGAAATCTTTAGGGCAAATGATCTGTCTCTTGTATTCATGATCAGTGCAAACAAATAGAGGAAAACAATAGAATGGGAAAGACCAGAGATCTCTTCAAGAAAATTAGAGATACCAAGGGAACATTTCACGCAAAGATGGGCACAATAAAGGACAGAAATTGTAGGGACCTAACAGAAGCAGATGATATTAAGAATATCATCTGTGTATTAATTCTGTGTATGAAGAATACACAGAAGAACTATACAAAAAGATCTTCATGACCCAGATAATCACGATGGTGTAATCACTCACCTAGAGACAGACATCCTAGAATGTGAAGTCAAATGGGCCTTAGAAAGCATCACTATGAACAAATCTAGTGGAGATGATGGAATTCCAGTTGAGCTCTTTCAAATCCTAAAAGATGATGCTGTGAAAGTGTTGCACTCAACACGCCAGCAAATTTGGAAAACTCAGCAGTGGCCACAGGACTGGACAAGGTCAGTTTTCATTCCAATCCCAAAGAAAGGCAATGCCAAAGAATGTTCAAACTACCACACAATTGCACTCATCTCACATGCTAGCATGGAGAAGGCAATGGCACCCCACTCCAGTACTCTTGCCTGGAAATTCCCATGGATGGAGGAGCCTGGTAGGCTGCAGTCCATGGGGTCGCTGAGGATTGGACACGACTGAGTGACTTCACTTTCACTTTTCACTTTCATGCATTGGAGAAGGAAATGGCAATCCACTCCAGTGTTCTTGCCTGGAGAATCCCAGGGACAGGGGAGCCTGGTGGGCTGCCGTCTATGGGGTTGCACAGAGTCGGACACAACTGAAGTGACTCAGCAGCAGCAGCACATGCTAGCAGAGTAATGCTCAAAATTCTCCAAGCCAGGCTTCAATAATACGTGAACCGTGAACTTCCAGATGTTCATGCTGGATTTAGAAAAGGCAGAGAAACCAGAGATCGAATTGCCAACATCTGCTGGATCATCAAAAAAGCACGAGAATACCAGAAAAAAATCTCCTTACGCTTTATTGATTACGCCAAAGCCTTTGACTGTGCAGATCATAACAAACTGTGGAAAATTCTTCAAGAGATGGGAATACCAGACCACCTGACCTGCCTCCTAAGAAATCTGTATGCAGGTCAAGAAGCAACAGTTAGAACCGGACATGGAACAACAGACTGGTTCCAAATCAGGAAAGGAGTATGTCAAGGCTGTATATTGTCACCTTGCTTGTTTAACTTATATGCAGAGTACATCATGTGAAGTGCCAGGCTGGATGAAGCACAAACTGGAATCAGATTGCTGGGAGAAATATCAATAACCTCAGATATGCAAATGATACCACCCTTAAGGCAGAAAGTGAAGAAAAACTAAAGAGCCTCTTGATGAAAGTGAAAGAGGAGAGTGAAGAAGTTGGCTTAAAGCTCAACATTCAGAAAACTAAGATCATGGCATCCGGTCCCATCACTTCATGGCAAATAGATGGGGAAACAATGGAAACAGTGACAGACTTTATTTTCTTGGGCTCCAAAATCACTGCAGATGGTGACTGCAGCCATGAAATTAAAAGATGCTTGCTCCTTTGGAAGAAAAGCTATGACCAACCTAGACAGAGTATTAAAAAGTAGAGACATTACTTTGCCAACAAATGTCCATCTAGTCAAAGCTATGGTTTTTCCAGTAGTCATGTATGGATGTGAGAGTTGGACTATAAAGAAAGCTGAGCACCAAAGAATTGATGCTTTTGAACTGTGATGTTGGAGAAGACTCTTGAGAGTCCCTTGGACTGCAAGGAGATGCAACTAGTCAATACTAAATATTCATTGGAAGGACTGATGCTGAAGTTGAAACTCCAAGCCTTTGGCCACCTGATGTGAAGAACTGACTCATTTGAAAAGATCCTGAATGCTGGGAAAGACTGAAGGCAGGAGGAGAAGGGGACGACACAAGATGAGATGGTTGGATGGCATCACTGACTCGATGAGTTTGAGCAAGCTCCAGGAGTTGGTGATGGACAGGGAAGTCTGGTGTGCTGCAGTCCATGGGGTCACAAAGAGTCAGACACAACTGAGTAACTGAACTGAACTAATTCATGACTCCCAGACTCTATTACCCAGAATGGGTGATTTGTACCAATTTCCAAACCTTTCTGACCCATACTTTTCTCTTCACAAATTACTCCAGGGTGATTGAGAGCATCAGATGAGAAATACTGGTAGAAACTGACATGATCTTTTTAATGGGTGAAAGATCAACTATCTGTTGACTGAAGAACACATATGAAAGCCCCCAGCCCAGTGTTGGGTACTCAATATTAACATGACAAATAACAACTGTTAATTGTGTAAGATAGGTACATAAGTAAACAAGACCCATCAAGTTTAAGAGAGGTAGTGGTTGAGGTCAAGCTCAGCCCTGTTGGAAATTAGAAAAGACTTCATGAAAGAGAGGGCAAACTGGACCTTGAATGACTCTGCAGCCTATATGGTGGTGGTGGTGGTGGTGGCGGCCTTTTGTAAAGTGTCACTTTCAGGGATGCAGGCAAGGAAGCAGGAGCATTTCTAAAGGACAGGCATGTGTTGAGTGATGTCATGTGCCTCAACCCTTGAACTGTCTGGTGGCTGCCAGCGTGAGAACCTCCTGCCCCAGGTGCCCTCTCCTCCCGTGAGGTTAGTCTGGATGGAGGTCAACGCCTGCGTGTGCTGCCGGCCACGCCCACTCGCCCCGGCTCCGCCCTCTATCACAACTCCCTTTCCCAGGCTCTCCTGACCTCTGCATGTGGCGGCAGGCCTCGCCCCTGAGGCAAAGCCAGATTGCTGCAACCCTGGGCAACAATAAGCCATCTGAGTGTCTAAAATCCTTCCTTTTCAATATACTTAATCCGACTTTGCAAAGTTTCAAAATGAAAAAGTCCTGTGACCCCACCAATATTTTAATCACTGTAGTTCTTAATCCCTGTATCTATTCTCATCAATTTGCACCACTTCCTGGTTACAAGTCTTCCTTCCAAAGCACAGTTTTGCAACCTGATCTGTTCAGCTTTAACCCATGACACTATTTCCCTATAAACACCTTGTGAATTATATAACTTTAATGTAATTTATGACAAAATTTATCTTTCATTTTAATTTTACTCTGTGCACAAGCATGATATATACATGTATGTGTGGATGGGCTTCCCTGGTAGTTCAGACAGTAAAGAATCTGCCTGCAATGTGGGAGACTGGGTTCAATCCCCGGGTTGGGAGGACCCCTAGGGGAGGGCATGGCAACCCACTCCAGTACTCCTGCCTGGAGAATCCCCATGGACAGAGGAGCCTGGCAGGCTACCACCCATGGGGTCACAAACAGTTGGACACGATTGAGCAACTAAGTGCACGCGCGCGCACACGCACACACACACACGCACACACACACACACACACACACACACACACACACACACACGTGCATGTATGCTAGAAAACATTTCACCTGGGCTCCTTGGGCCTTCCTCAGTCCCCCTGGAACCTGTCATGAGGGAAAACCCATAGGAAGCTTTGGGCTATAAAGCCTGGGGTCTCACTGCAAAGTGACCAGCACCATGGTCCTCAGCTTGGGCTGACCATTCAAGCCACCTGTGTGCTGAAACAACCCCATGCCCAGACTGCACCCCATAGGAATTACACAGGTAGCTCTGAGGGTGATGCCCAGCACTTCTCAAAGCTGTCCAGGAAGCTTCTAATGGGAATTAGGTTGAGAACCACGGATCTAGTTGCCAAGTGGGTCCCTGACCTTGAAGTGCTATGATAAGCTCTGGAGGAAGGGAAGGAAATAATGACCATGGTATTGTTTTTCTTTTCCATTTGGGATGTTACCACTTCCTCTGTCCCCACCACATCCTCCCAACCCATTCTCTCGGGGCCACCTTGCATCACAGGAAGCATTCCTTCACTACTCCAGTGCATCACCACCTCTTCCCATCTTGAACCCCTTACAGTTAGTATGTTATGATTTAGCACTTAATTATTCTCCAGTACTTCCGTTGGTCTTATCTTCTCAGCCAGATGCTGTGCATCTTGTAGGCAAGGACCATATTTTCTCCCTTTTTTTGTTATGTGCTTATGAATGATTTTGGAGCACTTTAATACCTCCCAACTAGAAGCAAACATTTGGGTACATTTGCAAGACAGGAACAGACATTATGTCACTTTCAAAAATGCACTTGACCAGAAGCAGAATAGATATGCTATAAAGAAATTATAGCTTTCAGTTCATCCCTCTGCCAGATATTAACAGGATATAGACAAAACACAGGGTGGTTTTGCCTGGAAGGCGATTTTGCTGAGAAGGAGGCTGCAATTACACATAAAGTATACTGCAGTTTTAGGTAAATGATTGTGAGAGCTGTGAGAGAAGGCAACCAGGTGGTATGACTTGATTTCCAAGACTGATTTCCAAGGGTTTTCAGTTTTGGAAATCTCTTGGTTTTCTCTTCCAGAAAACAGGAAGAGTCAGAAGTACAACAAACCACCGGCCAGAGAAGCCCCTTTTCATATTGATCTGCAGAATTCGAGGACTACCTCCTCTATTTTACATGTAAGTGCCACCAAGTCAAGTTCTTGTTTTCAAAGCCAAAAAGATCAGGTCTTTGAAAGGTGGGCTAAACATGGATGCAGACAACATACATATATATATGTGTGTGTGTATATATATATATATTTGTCTCTATTCACACACGGCTGGGTGGTATTTCTTCAAATACCACAGTCCCAGCAGTGATTTTATTTAGTCTGGTTGTTCCTAAAACAAACACACATAACTTTAATTAAACGCACATCCAAATGTAGGGGAAACAATCTTGAAACAATTAGCTTGTTCTATGGTGAGAGGTTTTAGGGCAATGGCATCTCCCCCTTCCTCACCTCCACCATGGAAAGAGAACAGATGGGCTGAGGGAGGCCAAGCTTGACGCCATAAACACAGCCCGCAGCTGAAGCTCTCTGCCCGGCTCTATTTTGTTCTCTTCTGATCCAAGACATCACCCTTCTTTTACTCTTTGTGAAATGAATTTCAGTTATTTGATTGCTTCCACCCCCTTTTTAACACCTCTTAGATCAGTTTGAGAGGGAAAAAAAAATTCAGACAAGGTTTCTTATCTCTCCCTAAAGGAAATATTCCAGGAAGAACTGAAAAGTCTGAAGAATTACTAAACCACCCATCTGGTTATTGACCTTGGGTTATGGAAGCTTCTGGAGAATGTCAACCGAGATGGCTGCCTCATTCTTGGGACTTTCTGGGTTGTCTGATTCTCTAGGTAGTGAGGGCTGAGTTTGTCTCTACTGAAATTGCACTGGAAGCTGGGAGAGACATGTGTCGGGTTGTGATGTTCACCAGGACAGCTATTTTCCTCTTGAGCCCCATGATAGTTCAACCCTAACAACTTTACCTATGAGATAGTACCAGCAAAAAAGAGTGTTTTCTCCATTAGAACCATGCTGAAAAGTTCACTTACACAAATAGCAGCCAGGTGCCTCTTATATGCCTGGAACAGTGGGAGAAACCAACACCATCACTGAAATCATAGGATCCCTGTCCTCACAGAGCTTCCATGTTGTAAGGGATTTGAGTCATTCAGAAAACACAGATCTTGGAGGCTTCCCTAGCAATCCAGTGGTTAGGACTCTGCACTTCCAATGCAGGAGGCACAGGTTCAATCCCTGGTCAGGCAAGTAATATCCTGCATCCACATGGCATGGCCCCCCAAAAAATATAGATCATATTTAAGCTGTAGAGGCTTTTCTACATCAAGTTTTTCAATCAAGATTCTAGTATTTCCAAGAGAAGACAAAAATTTTTTAAAAGGACTGAGAATATCAGGGAGGAAGGCATCCTGGACTAGAGAACCTGGGGCAAACACCTAAATGGTCTCACAGGAGAGGAAGGCAGGGAGCAGACAGTGCCACCTCCAGCAGAAGAAACAAGTAAGAAAACAGCAAAACAAGGGCAGGGCCACCAGGAGGCCCTTGAAAGTCAAAGTCAGGACTCCAGGCTGTTAGGCAATAGGAAAACCCTGTGCATCACTGAGCAAGATGACAAAATGGGTTATCACAAAAGCTCACTAGAAGACAGGCCTCCAAATTCATTTTGATACAGAGGTATGCATAAATCAAAGGGTAAACCCTAATGAGTGGGCAGAGAACGAGGCCAAGTCCTGTCAAGGACCTAACTTCCAGGTATGTGATCTAGTCTTACCCTTTGGAGACAAATGCAAAACATTCTATACACATCCTCAAACAAATGCAGGCCCTGCAAGCTCCAGGGGGCTGATGGAGCAAGAGTTCTTGAGGGAGGAACACTCTGCATTGGTCCGCCCTGAATTCAGAACTGCTCCTAGGGAGTTCCCCATTCCCCTGACACCAAACCAGATGCACGTGGAAAGAACAGGAACAAGAACAGCAAAGTCTCTATAGGTTGAGGGACATGCACATACACGCAGGTAGGAATGCACAGATTAGACTAACCCAAAGCCAGAAGTGTAGACTTGCAAGGTAAGAATGCTGAAACCAAGGGAACAATGCTGCCTGGAGCTCACTGTTACAGCAGACACTTGGCCTTGCAGAATTACGTGGTACCAAAGGGACAGGCTTTCCTGGTGGCTCAGACAGTAAAGAATCTGCCTGCAATTCAAGAGACCTGGGTTTCATCTCTGGGTCAGGAAGATCCCCTGGAGAAATGAACAGCTACTCACTTCAGTATCCTTGCCTGAAGAATACCATGGACAGAGGAGCCTGGAGGGCTACCGTTCACGGGGTCGCAAAGAGTCAGTCACAACTGAACGACTAACACACACAGAAACAAAGGGACAAGAGAGATGATTTCTAACCCCACAGCACCCCCTCTTCCTTCTCAACACTAAGACCATTAGATTTGAAAGAAAATATGAAGCCAGGTAGATTTAATTCTATGGTGGCTTTGAAAACTAAATTCTTACCATTATCAGTTAATAACTTTAAAAATCAAAAAGGAACAGTCCAACCAGAAAAGTTTAATGTTAGCAGATGATGTCTTATGAAAAATCTTGCACGGAAAAATTAAGTACCTCCTCTCTTCCTTTTGCATAGAGTCTCTCTCGTTTTCTACCTAGGTGTCACTGAAGAGAAAAATGGTGGCTTATAAGTGCAAAGGCAGAGATGTTAGAAATGGCTCAGGGTTAATTCAGGGAGCGATGAATCACATGGACCTTAGTTTTATCATCTTTTAAATGGAGGTGGTGATTTTTTTTTTATAACTTCTGTGTGCATTTCTAGTTGAAAAGAACAGAATGAACTACTGATTCATGCTACAATAAGGATGAACCTTGAAAACATTAAGCTGAAAGAAGCCAGAGACCAAGGGCCTCGTATAGTATGATTCGGTTTATATGAAATATCCAGAACAGGCTGATTCATAAAGACAGAAAGCAGATTAGTGGTCACCAGGAAGAGTGGGAGGGGAGGTTAAGGAGTGTCACTGTTTAATGGGTGTGGGTTTCCTTTCGGGGTGATGAAACATTTCTGGAACTAGTGATGATGATGGTTGTACTGTGAACGTACTTAATGCCATGAAAATGGATACTTTAAAATGGCTAAACTGGTAAGTTTTATGATGTGTATATTTTACAATTAAAAAAGAGAGAGAAGAGAAAATAAATTTGACCATCTGTTCTATACATAAGGAATATCTTATTAACAAAAGGCACAGATTGATCAAGGTGATCATAATTATGGCAAAGCTGCTAATCTAAGTTTTCTTTTTTTTAGTGAGTATTGTCTTGGACGAAACTCTCATGAACAGTTCCCTTCCCTTTCTCTGGGATGGCTATAAAGCTTGTATTGTGCAGACATCTGCAGAGCCAGACTGGGAGGAGGAGGAGCCTAGAAAGCTGTATGGTGGTACATAGAGTAATACAAAGGCACCGGGCCTACTGCTAAAAATCTCAGCACAGGCTTAAGAGGGTGGCCTCTGCCACTGTAGCTCAGAGAGCATGAACTCCAAATGTAGCATCACAAGAAAAGGTTAATTAACTCATCCAACAAATATTTATTGGCTATCTACTATAGGACTTCCCTGGTGGTCCAATGGTTAAGAATTCGCCAATGCAGGGGACACGGGTTCGAACCCTGGTCCGGGAAGACCCCACATGCCAGAGGAACTAAGCCCCTGCACCACAGCTACTAAGCCTGCGCTCTAGAGACTGTGAGCTGCAACTTCTGAGCCCATGTGCCGCAACTACTAAGCCCAGGCATCTAGAGCCTGTACTCCACAACGAGAGAAACCACCACAATGAAAAGCATATGTACCACAACAGAAAGTGGTCTCTGCTCACCACAACTAGAGAAAGCCCGTGCGGCAATGAAGATCCTGTGCAGCCAAAAATAAATAAAATTATTTTAAAAAGAATACTATAAACCAAGCCGCTGGCTAGATAATTCCAGCTGGGAACTGTAAGGTCACAGTCCCTTCTAGCAAGGAAAATATAGTCTAGAGTGCAAGAGACCTAAGAACTAACAGTTACATAAGGTTGAATAGGCAACTGATGCAACACTCAAAGCCAGCCTACTACCCTGACTGGCGAGTCAGGGCTCCCAGGGATATGGCCTTGTGCCCGCACCTGAGACAGGCCTCTGCCAAGAAGAAGTCAAGCTGAGGCTGGGGGGGTGGGGTTCAACTTAGGGTGACTGGCTGAAAGGACAAGCGCATCTCCTACAGAACCAGACCTTGACCTGTGTGAGAACGTGTACCCTCTCCCCTTTATGTGCTGGCTAGCCTGGTTCCTACAGAAAGCTTAGCCCTTTGAGCTTCCTGTGGCTCCTCTATGGGATCACCCTTTTCTGTGGGTGCTGGGAAGACGGGTTAATTTCGGGCTTCCCAGGCGGCGCTAGTGGTAAAGAACATGCCTGCAAATGTAAGAGACATAAGAGATGTGGGTTTGATCCCTGGGTCAGGAAGATCTTCTGGAGGAGGGCATGGCAACCCCCTCCCGCATTCTGCCTGGAGAATCCCACGGACAGAGGAGCCTGGTGGGCTACAGTCTGTGGGGTCGCAAAGAGTCAGACACAAGTGAAGCAACTTAGCACGCAGCATAGCACTTTTAGTGGGACAATTTTCCCTGACAATTTGCCATTTATTCTTGATATCTATGTTTCAATCTACACTCAATCTAATTTCCGGAGAATGGTTCTCTCTGGTTGAATCTACATGGGATACTTTTAAAAATATGAATTCCTGGTCCTCTGCCTAGACCAAATGATTCAGAACATCAGGATGGGCATAGCATCCATATTTTAAAAAGCACCCCAGGGTGGACTTCCCTGGCAGTCTTGTGGCTAAGAATCTACCTTCCAATGCAAGGGACATGAGTTTAACCCCTGGTCGGGGAACTAAGATCCCACAAGAGGTGCAGCAGAATCAAAAACAAAGTTGACAAAAAATAAAAATAAAAGCATCCCAAGAGAGTCTAATGCCAGAGCTGCCAGAATTGAGCAACAGCAATCTAGGACAAGAAAGGAAGGGAGCTGGCTTTATCAAGTGCTTACTGTGGGCTGGGCACTGTGCAGCTTTTTACACCTGGCATCTATGGCTGTAGGTGCCCCTCCTTCATCCTTTTAGAGGTGTTCTGGCCATAAGCGTTATCGCCCCTAGCAAAGGCACTCAACCTTGCAGGGTTAGGAGATCAGAGATATCCCAGTTTCTTTACCCCTTGGGTGGGACAACTCTGAGTGAGTGAGTGAGTGAAGTCGCTCAGTCGTGTCCGACTCTTTGCGACCCCATGGACTGTAGCCCACCAGGCTCCTCCATCCAGGGAATTTTCTAGGCAAGGGTACTGGGACAACTCTGAAGCATACTTTAAACCTGGGATAAGCAAACTAGTTAAATTGTTAGGCTTTGTGGGCCACACAGTCCTTGTCTTAAGACTCAAATCTGCCTTTGCAGTGCAGAAAACAGCCACAAACAATGCTGAATGAATAGGTGTGGCTGCATTCCAACAAAACCGATTTACAAAGGCAGACAGTTGGGCCATAGTTGGCCAATCCCTACTCTAAGTCTAGACAGATTCCCAGAGGTCCTTAGCAGGAATGAGTCTCAGTTGCTCATAGCAGTAACCTGTCAATAACATGCTATAGAGGCTTCATTCCCTTACTGTCCACTTGCTGAGATCACGGGCTATAAAAACTTCTTCCACTCAAATCCAGACCTCACAGCCTGCTTCTGGGGTCACCCAACCAATGTCAGTATCTTGTTTTATTCTCATAACTACCCTGGAGGTTGAATACTGTCGTCTCCACTGCATAGTGAAGAAATTGAGGTGTGAGGACTACACAATCCTAGCTGATAAAAGTCCAGATTAGAAATCTAAAGTCAATAACCTCTCTGTAAGATGACCAGAGTAAGGAAAGACAGAGGATGAGATGGTTGGATGGCATCACTGACTCAATGGACATGAGTTTGAGCAAGCTCCAGGAGATGGTGAAGGACAGGGAAGCCTGGTGTGCTGCAGTCCATGGGGTCGCAAAGAGTCGGACACGACTGAGAGACTGAATAACAAATACTATAAATAATAAGGTTATGAGAATAAAAAAAAAACTTTCTCTTTTACGCTGTTTGAATGAATCTGGGATCAGATTCATTTCCCACCTATCAGTTAGTTGGTTACAAGGCTGGTGCTATTTGTTCTCTGGCAAAATCTTTGGTTACACCAGGAACAAATGTAACCATTCAAGGCAAAACTCAAATGTGTTACTTGGAACTTGGAGAGGAACTAGACTAAAATATCCTCTTACATATTTTAACAACGGGTGGGCGGTGGGGGCAGTACTAGCTGCACTTGCAAAGTTTCCCTAGGGATCCTGAGAATGTCAGAGAACAAGCTGAGAACCCCGAAGCAGCTGTCAGAAGCCAATCTCTAACTTACGCGGTCTTGCCCTCGCTGTCATGCTTGGTGGCACTGGCCCCCTTCTTGCCCAGCAGCGAGGCCACCTTCTCGGCATCTCCATTCTCCACAGCCTGCAGCAGTCGGTCATCATTCTTGTTCCACTCGTTGGTCTGTGGAGCAAAGAGGACACGTAGAGCCAGTAAGTGACAGCAGCCACAGCTATCCTGCCTTCAGGATCCAGAACGTCCCCGCTCTCCACCCTCCCCGTCACTCAAATGAGAACCTGCCCCGCAATGGGCAACTTTAAAAATACCTTTCCCTTCACCATGGAGACACCTAAAAAGGCTGGTTTCCCAAAAGAAAACATCCACAGTTCAATGAAATAGCGGCCGGTCACCAAACTCTGAAACAAAGCAACTTTTTTCAACTGAAATGGGGAAGGTGAAGCAACTTTCAAAGACCAAGAGGCCAGTTTACACATTAGCTTATTTGCGGCTAAACTTGACAGCTGGCACCGCAGAACACTGACCTTTGACCTGGTCCACAGCTCACTGGGCCCATAAAGGGACAGGACCAACCGGCCACCAGCCCAAGGCAGCCTGAGGATTTACACATGCGACGCCCCCATCTACTTTTGCTGTCACTTCTCCCGGCCCGTTTACTGCAGTTTTGAGTTGTATGCTGGTTTTAAGTAGTTGTCTAGGCTTCCAACTCAACAGAATATTACCAGAAACAAAACTTCTTCCTGAACAAGCTATTACACATCAAATGGCCCCGAGCAAAGCGTCCACCTCCACGGACCCTCAGCCCCGAGAGAATAATTCTGCAAATGGCAGTAACAGGAAAGCTTTCAGCAGCACAAAAACTAATTTCTAATCTTATTAAGGGATAGAGAAGACCTTGATATCAGAGCAAAA
The DNA here is from genome assembly GCF_029378745.1 of Bos indicus. NCBI lineage: Eukaryota > Metazoa > Chordata > Mammalia > Artiodactyla > Bovidae > Bos > Bos indicus. The sequence goes on from NC_091779.1 coordinate 39,308,603, forward strand.
AGAGCCTTGAGTACTGAGAAGTGTCCAACGTGGAAAGGCAGCAGTGAGCCACTGAAGATTTTAGAGTGGAGAACAAACTCGTGATGGAAGAAGAGTCAACAGGAGGCGTGTGAGGCACGTGGGATTCACAGAGGAGGAAAAGACCCTGGATCACCTCAAAGCCCCTGGGAAACTGCAAGCCCAGCCTGCTTTCCAGACATACCCCCACCGCACCCTTGCTAAGCGTACTTTCTGGCGCTTCCAGGGATGGACACCTCTGCCCTGAAAGGGAATCTTCCTCTCTCCCCAGCACTTTCTACAGACAGGTCTCTAGGGCTGGCTGCTTTCCTGTGACCCTGAAAATAAGAATCACCAGGCAATTCATAGTAAAGACTCTGCCATGGACCACTTCCAGGAAAATGTAGAGGAGACACTGGAGATTTAAAAGTAACAAGAGGGAATCTTTTAAAGGACTGCAGTCTTCCATGGGCTCAGGACACTTTGCATCTCTCTGCACTCATCGAACCAGAAAACCCAGTAAGACTGTGCCTCTCAGAGCAAGGGTGGGGCCAGTAGATGGCCCTAGCACCCCTTCCAACCCTAGCCTAGAGGCAGGGCTTTCAAGAAAGCCACAGGCCACAGAAGAGGTAACCCAGGGCTCGAGTCAGAAGTTTCCTTCTCTGAGAGTCTCAGGGCTGGACATCTTCCATTTCTCAGGACTCTGTCCTTTCCTCATGAAGGGGAAGTCCTCCTTCTCCTTGCCATCACTGAGTGCAAGAACACAGAGAAAGTGCATCCGTCCTCTAGGCTGCATGAAGTCCAGAACACCACATGGGTACTTACATGCTTCAGATATTAAGTCATCCGGAAAAAAAAAAAAAAAACCTGTGTGTGTCTCAGTTTCCCAAGGCTTTGAACTGAATGATCACTGTCCTTGCTCTAAAGCTTAAAAGGTTTAATCTAGAAAATGTCCAAAGCCAAACTCTGCTAGGAATTATTCTAGAATTGCACAGTCTGTGATGACGGAAATGTTCTATATCTGCAACTGTCCCAAAACTGTAGCCACTGGGCCAGTGATTCTCAACCAGGGGTGACTGCCCCTCAAGGGACATTTGGCAATCCTGACATGCAGTTTTGATTGTCATGACTAGGGAGTCCTACCAGCATCTGGTAGGTAGAGGCTGGGGTGATGCTAAACACCTTACAATGCTCGGGATACCCCTCTCCCTGCAACAAGCAACTATCTGGCCTCAACCACCAACCTCACATTAGCCACGTGTGGCTATTGAGCCCTGGAAATGTGGCCAGTGAGACTGAGGAAATGAATTTCAAAATTTAATTTTAGATATCAAGTGCCAGTAGCTAGTGGATATCACATAGAACAGTGCAGCTCAAAACTGTTTAGCAAAGAAAGAATGTGTCTAAGCCAAATTATCCACCATTCTCCTACAATTTACTCACAGAGAAGACAGTGGTTTTATCTTTTATTACAGATCAAGTTTCCTGAGACTTCCCTGGTGGTCTAGCGGTTAAGACTCCACACTGTCAAGACAGGGGGCGTGGGTTTGATCCCCGGTCGGAGAACTAGGGTCCCACATGCCATATGGCCTGGCCAAAAAAATAACAATAATAAAATAAATTCATGTCTTAAAATACTACTTATAAAAAACAAATCAGGCTTCTTATTGAAGGGGAACAGAACAAATACATTGCCCAAGGCACAAGTGTGTGTCAGTAGAATCGCAGGCTTTACTTAATGACGAAATGTAGCAAACACTAAGAGAAAGGATTGCAGCTTACTTTCCTCCAGACTGCACTTTACAAGCCACAACAAAACAAAAAACGTTTACTGAAGCACATTTCCAACCAATTATTCCTATCTACATCATCCCAACTGCTCCATTATTAGTGTTGTCTTTTAAAATCCTTGCCTAACTTAAACTGACCCAATTAAAACTGGATTGGGAAGATCAAAAGGATATTAAATCTCAGAGGACATGATTGAAAGTACTTAAGCAAAGAAAGGCCACATGAAAGGATTTTCCTTCTCAGTGCAACTAAGGCACTCAACTCTTGGTTGAGAAAAATCTGATTGCAGGGGCTCCCTAAAATTAGTTACATGTGCATCTGTTACCGGACACACATTCCTGTGCCCAACACACAGCGAGGCCCAAGAAACTGAAATGTTGGAATCTGGCGCAGAGAATGGTTCATTGCAGGGAGATACAAGGAAAACTCTGAACTCCCTAAAGGCTTCAGCAAAGCATTTCTAAAGGTCAAGTGAGGGAGGGGGTGTTCGAGGGTATGTGATCGGCTCCTGCACAATTCTCTGATTGGCTGATGGGTGGTTAACAGCATCTGTTCTTAGGGCCCAGAAGGTCTGGGGGCTCCGTGCTCCTGATCACCAAGTAGTTCTTCCATTTAGTGGTGGTTTTCTAGCATCTGAAAAACTCAGGAAATGTGTATGAGATACTATTATTTGGGTACTTCAGAGAGGACCCACAGCAGAGGATACAGGGGAGGGGTCTGTCTTGCGGGGTCCCATGGCTTCCTGCTTAGTTACAAAAAAAAAAAAAAAAAAACCATGCTGAGAGCGTGGTTTTGCTGCTGAAGCCATGGAAGAGTTGGGCGCCCACACGCATGTGCACACACACTCCATACATTGCCCCAAGCATTTCTTCTATCTGGCTATTTCTGAATTGTATCATGTACAATAAACTGACACTAGAAAGTGAAGTGCCTTCCTGGGTTCTGTTTGGTATTTCTAGTGAATTGTCAAACCTGGACAAGGGGCTGTGGGAACCCTTGGACTTTACAGCTGGTCAGCGAGACATATGGTTGGCCGAGGACTTGAATCTGGCATCTGAAGTGGGGGCAATCTTGTGGGATTGAGCCCTTTAACCTGTGGAATCAGATGTTAACTCCAGGGCATTAGTGTCAAAACTGAACTGAATTGTTGGACACCCCATTTTTTTCAGGAAAGTTGAAAAACTTTCTTCATATGAAGGACGCCCCACTCTCATATCTGGTATTGTAAGCAGATAGGTTAGGGGATCCCTAGAGAAAGAAATCCAGGAATGGCTTTCTTGACAAAAGAGAAGCCACTCTGTCCTAAGCCATTTTGTGATGAGTCGGCCACAGTGCTTGCCCTTGAACAAGTCTCAGTAATCAGGGAAAACAAGGAATGCAGAAACAGAAAAAGGCAAACAATATGCAGTGACAAAGCAGAGTCCTAGTTCCTCCTCAAGAGATAGACATAATAACAATACATCTTTGAGAAGGGCTTCCCTGGTGGCAGACAGTAAAGAATCTGCCTGCAATGCAGGAGACCTAGGTTCGATCCCTGGCTTGAAAAGGGAATGGCTACCCACTCCAATATTCTTGCCTGGAGAAGTCCATGGACAGAGGAGCCTGGCAGGCTATATAGTTCATGGGTGGCAAAGAGTCAGACACGACTGAGCCACTAACCGACCCACATACCGGCAGGAACTAAGGCCCCCACCCAGGTGGAGGATGAGATGATAATGTTGACCCTCCTGACTTCAATTAACTAAAGCTCGGATTGTGTCGATCTTTACACTCCAATTCTATGCTGAGTTCTCCTCTGCTCAAGCCCCTGCAGGAATATGAATGTTGTTGTTCAGTCATTAGGTCATGTCCAATTCTTTGTGACTCCATGGACTGCATCATGCCAGGCTCCTCTGTCCTCCACTATCTCCTGAAGTCTGCTCAAATTCACGAGTTAGTGATGCCATCCAACCATCTGGTCCTCTGCTGTCCCTTTCTCCTCCTGCTCTTAGTCTTTCCCTGCATCAGGGTCTTTTCTAGTGGAATATGGATGTACCCTTAGCTTATAATTTCCTCCATTTTGCTGTTGGGGAGGCACTGGTTTGGGTGAGATTCCCAGTGTCCCCCTTACTTGCTTCAATAATTAATCCTTCCTTCTCCAGATCTCTGGCTTGGTTGTGTCTATTGGCTCAACACCCACGATAGGTAAAGTGGGAACTTTTGTCATAACATTCCAAAGTAATTCACTCACATTCTGGAATCGAGGAAGACTTCAGGAGCCCACCTTCACATCAGCAAGTCCTCTCTCACCACTTCTCAAGGAACCCCTCTCCCTTATTGGCAATCCCAATAAGGCAGGCTCAGGGCAGACTCAGCTCTGCCTCACACTGGGCTCCTGGCCCCCTAAGAACAGTGTTTTCAACCTCGTACTGGGTTAATCCAACATTAAAAAAAATAATAACAAAATATAAAAAGAAATTTTAAGCATCACATGCATAATATGTAATAAGGCTAAACATTCCATGAAACTTTTAAGTATGTAGTGGGTAGTGATATAAAATATATTTCCTACTGGGGTATCACAATAAAAAATAAATGGACATCACTGCTACAGAGTGCAGTCATCCCATCCCTCCGCCCAGAGAGGGGCAGCCTTCTAAAGCCCAGCGCACACCCTGCAGGCGCTTCCGGCCTTTGCTGGTGACCTCTCTCTCGGCTTCTCCTCCCAAGGGCCTGCCCACTCACCTCCACTGAAGCCTAGAGTCTAGACTGGATGAAATATCACGTCCTGGCTTTTGTGCGCCAGCTCAGCATGTACTCATTTTGTCTCCAGCTCCCTCAAGGCACTGACAACAGCCTTTATTTCTTACCCCCGAGGTGCCGAGTAAATGCTCAGTATCTGCTGACTTTAGTAGGAGTTTCTTCCACAATCTCTAACTTGGGAAATGTTTTTTTCATTTCTAAAACTCTTTCATCCTTTTGCAAAAAAAAAACCTATTTAATCATGTTTCAGATTTTTTTTACACAAGCTAAACAAATCCAGCTCCCTCAACTTTTCTTTCTAAGGCCAATTTTCCAAGATTTTAATCATAGATACACTTCCTCCAAACCTCTTCCCAACCAAGGATCCACACCTCATCAATTCATCAGGGTAAACCCAGTGTCTCCCAGTCACGGGAATGGTCTGGGAACTGGTTAAATACACAGACTCCCCCCAGGCCCCATCCTGGAGGTTCCGGTCTCAGTGAGCTGGTGGGTAGGGCTGGGGAGAGAGCCCTGGACGGATCCAGGTTCAGCGACTGCTCTGATTGCAAGTTTGGGGACAATCAGAACCCATGCTAAGCCTAAGCAGAGAATTTACTTGAAAGAATTTTCTTCCTCCACAAAGTGTTATTAAGGACAAGGATGGGAGAAGAGAAGAATTCTTCACTTTTGCCTCATGGAAGTAAGTATTTCACTTCCTACAAAAGCTTAATAAATATACTAGGCTTTCCCTAGGAGTTGCATGTGGAACCCATGTATAAGACATGTATAAAATGTTAATGAAAGCATTGCTCATAATAGGCAAAATTTACAAATAATCAAATATCCAATAACAGAAGATAAATAAATTACAATACAACCAAGCAATGGAATACAACACAGCAATGAAAGTGAACGAACTACAACCGCACGCAACAGCAGGGACAGACAGTTAAAACGATACTGGTGAAAGTAGCTGCCCTCGGGGCTCAGCTGGTAAAATTCTGCCTGCAGTGCGGGAGACCTGGGTTAGAACCCTGGGTTGGGAAGATCTCCTGGAAAAGGGAAAGGCTACCCACTCTAGTATTCTGGCCTGGAGAATTCCATGGGCTGTATAGTCCATGGGGTCGCAAAGAGTCAGACACAACTTTCACTAATTAAGCAAAACACCAAAGAACATGATAGTATGACTGTGTGTGTATAAAGATAAAAATAGGAAAAATGGATCCATATTGTTTAATGGTACATATATATAAAGATGGTAAAACCATAAAGAAAAGCACAAGGTTATCATAGAGGTCAAGATAGTAGTTTGGGTAGAGGCATGGCATCTGAAAAAAGGGACATCTTCTAGAGTCTGGCTCAATTTCCTGACCTGGTTATAGTGCCTCTTGCAGATGTTCACTGGGCTTCCCAGATGATAGTGGTAAAAAACCTGTCTGTCAATGCAGGAGATGTAAGAGACCCGAGACATACAGGTTTGATCCCTGCGTCAGAAAGATTCCCTGGAGGAGGGCATGGCAACTCACTCCAGTATTTTTGTCTGGAGAATCCCATGAACAGAGGAGACTGGTGGGCAACAGTCCATGGGATCACAGTCAGACACAACTGAAGCGACACAGCATGCAGCATGCACAGATGTTCACTAAAGGCTACATTCTCGTTTATTGCACTTTTCTCTATATGTGATTTATTTCACACACACACCCAGAGTTTAGAAAGAAGACTTGTGGTTCATTTTCTGGTCAAACCAACACCAGATCAAATGCCTTTGGAAGGTTTGCATTCTTAACTTGCTGTCTTCTTGTCTCTACACTGAACAGAGCCTGCTGTCAAAATACAGTTGTTAGGAGGCCACACAAACCTCCAGGAGAATCTGATAAACATATGGACTTTACTAAGGATAATGCACAAATACACAAATGTTTGCATTCAAAAGAGGGTTCTCCAGCTAAAATCCCTACCCCCAGCCCATCCATAAGCCCAAATTAAGAATTCCTGGCATAGAGAAAGATACGCTTCAGATTTTTAGTGCTTCTGAGTTGAAATTCCAGCACCAAAACCTCCCATTTAGGTGGTATGGAGCAGGTCATTCACATCTGAGTCTCTCTATTCCTATGAGTAAACTGGAAGGAATTCTACCTGGTTATACAATGTAGTTGTTTAGTCGCTAAACAACTTATGACCAGGTGGACTATAGTCTGCCAGGCTCCTCTGTCCATGGGATTTCTCCAGAAGAGAATACTGGAGTGGGTAGCCATTCCTTTCTCCAGGGGATCTTCCCAACCAAGGTGTTAAACCCATGTCTCCTGCACTGGCAGGAGGATTCCTTACCGCTCAGCCTAATATAAAGGGCCTGGCACATATAAGACACCAAAAAAAAAAAAATGGTGATTATGATTAGGCTTGAATTAGATGATCTGCACTGTTCCATTTTTGGTTTATGCTCTGAGTCTTTCAAAATGTACAAATTAGTAAGGATGGTTCACAACCCCTTCAAAGGCAGTCAAAGCCTTAAATTTGCAAATTTTTTACTATGCTCCTTAAACACACACACACACACATTTTAAAGGGCTCTAGAGAAGACATTCGCAGACATGAAATTAACTATTTTAGTGACTGTGGCTCACTTCTCCAGGAGACTGTTTAAACAGACACTATTTCAACAGAGCACGCTGGGCCCCATTTGCAAGTTCAGGAAGCCATATGTTACGCTCCGGAGACATGTGTAATGTGTCAGCTATGAAGGGCAGCATGTGGGAAAGGCAGACCTTACCTTCCATGTGGGCTCCAAACATTCCTGCTAATATATCACATAGGGGATTTTCAATGGCTGGCCTGTAACTGTCCTATTCATCAAATCATTTTCAAATGACACTCACTTACTTAAGAGCTTTTCCTTCAAGCTTGGCCTTTTGAAAGTCTAACGTGCCTCCTGCCAGGATAGCAGAGACCCTGTCAACCGTATGATGAACACTGGGCTTTGGCAACTGGCAGCGTCTGCCCCTGGCCAGACATGGCATCACCTTCTTTTATTTTGGTTTAATCACTGGGAACTGAAAAACCAGTGGAAACTGAGTGGTCACAGGCATCAGGCTAGTGGGCAGGTTCAAGTTTTGTAATATACCAGCCCAAACCAAAATAATCCAGTGGCACAGTGATCCAGGCAGAGAAAGTTTCTTTGACTTCCTTTAGGAAAAATGCTGAAAACCCTAAGGATCAAACACTTGCATAGCTCCTGTTGGATGGAGCTTGAGCAGCCATCTGGAGAAGTCTATTTAAGAGATTATCTTTGGAAAGACAGCATTTCTCTCTCTAGTTTATGGAAAGGAGACTGTTTTGCCAAAACAATCAGTTAGGCTAAAATGAAGAGTAGACAAAGGAGACACCGTTTTCACCACTGGGTAGGCCTCAGATTCATACCATCCGAGAAGAAAAAAAGAACATAGTTCTTATTTTAAGAAAGAGGACAAGGAGCTGACATACTTTAAGCCAGATGATATTTTTCCCTATTGACTGTACCAGTCAGTAATTATTAGATATCTACCAGCTAGGTGTGCTAAGGTGCTTAGTCGCTCAGTCGTGTCCGACTCTTTGTGACCCTATGGACTGCAGCCTGCCAAGCTTCTCTATCCGTGGAATTCTCTAGACAAGAATACTGGAGTTGAGTAGCCATTTCCTTCTCCAGGGGATCTTCTCCACTCTACAGATCTTACATTCATGTATTTGTTCTTTCAATCATTCATACTCTTTTACATGATTGGTATAGTCTTTACTGAACTTTCTATATATTGAGACAAAATATAGAAATATGAGAAATATGTCAACAATATGAAACAAGACATTAGAGTGAAAAAGGGAGTAAAATTGGAAATCAGTCCAATAAAAGAGAGGGACAACTTTCAGCTGGGGCGGGAAGGCTATTTGACTGGATGATAAACTAGACTCTGTGATGAGCAATATTTACATTAATGGAGAGAAGACACAACAATTGAAAAATGCAAGATGTATTTAGAAGAGAGTGTAAATAGTGAGCTGATCCAAGTGAGGCCTTACAAGACTGTCCTTTTTAGCGTGCATGGAAAACCCAGGAAATTACTAATACACCAGGACTTTAAAATCTCACCATCCTCCTGTCTAACAAACCCAGCAGTGTCATAAAGAGCCTTCTATATAATGTTAGTTACTTCGGACCAAAACATAAGTTAATCTAAAATGAGTTTCCCTCTCCCCACATTTTTATGTCAGATTATTCACACATGCAGGTTATGGTGTGTCTGCAAATCACTCTGAAATCTGTCAGCTTCCCTTTAGCAGACTGTGTTATGTGATTCCACATAAACGATGAATGCTATGACATGGACATAACACATTACCATAAACACCTCCATCCAGAAACAGGCTGGTCCCTCCACCTGACCCACTTCACAGATCCCCCTGTTCATTTCTGCCCGCCCCTCACTCACTGCTCATCACTGGACCAGGTCACTTTCCCTTGCTGGGCTCTCCTGTGCTTCTCTTCCATAGCATTTGACACAACTGTAATTAAACAGTATTCCTAAAATATCTTTAAAGGTCTGTCAACTCTCACTGGACTATGAGTTCAATCCAGTCCAATGGCCAATGGCCGGCCAATGACCAGGATCTGTCTTGTCTGTCATAAAGCCTTGGCCCCTGGCCCACTGTTGCCAGATGGTAGGGGCTCAATTCAGAGCTGGTCCTTCACCAGCTTTGTTTTTCTCCCTTTTACTTTGGGAGACACTACTGATTAACCCCTCCTCCTTTGATGCCTTTGTCTTAGTCCCAAAGGTACATAAAGGCTCCATGCTCCTATAAAATGCGTTCCTTTGACTATGCTGCTGCTGCTGCTAAGTCACTTCAGTCGTGTCCAACTCTGTGCGACCCCATAGACGGCAGCCCACCGGGCTCCTCCGTCCCTGGGATTCTCCAGGCAAGAACACTGGAGTGGGTTGCCATTTCCTTCTCCAATGCATGAAAGTTGAAGAGTGAAAGTGAAGTCGCTCAGTCGTGTCCGACTCTTAGTGACCCCATGGACTGCAGCCCACCAGGCTCCTCGATCCATGGGATTTTCCAGCCAAGAGTACTAGAGTGGGTCGCCATTGCCTTCTCCATTGACTATGCTAGCTAGTGTTAAAAACATTATTCTAGACTTCAAAATCATGTCACATGAGGTAAAAACAGTCTCATGGGAACAGACAAAAGCCTGGAAATAGGTCAAACCAATTTTACCCTTCAGGGAGAAAAATGGTTCCATCCAATTCAACTGGGCTCAAGCACTCATTTATTTTATTTACATACATCAACCCAGTGTGTGTGTGTGTGTGTGTGTGTGTGTGTGTATGCATGTGTGCACGCTACTATGCAAAGCCCTAGGGATGAAAAGATGGATATGAAGTAATATTGACCCTGAAGATGGTTCCATCCAATTCATTTGGGCTCTGGCACTCATTTATTTACATAGATCAACTCAGTGTGTGTGTCTGTGTGTGTTACTACACAAAGCCCTAGGGATAAAAAAATGGACATGAGTAATGTTGACCCTGAAGAAATTGACATACTTCTGAGGACAGAAACACACACAATAACTTCATCATCTGTCAGTGCTCGGCCAGTGATGTGAATTGAATCCTATCAAAGCCCACAGGGAATACTATTACTACCCAAACAGCTAAAACCATATAGCTCTAAGAACTGTACTATAGTTCCTGCTTAATATTACATAATTGCAATTACATACAGTGTTACATAATATTACATAAATGCTTCCCTGGTGACTCAGGTGGTAAAGAATTTGCCTGCAATGGGAGAGATGTGGGTTCAATCCCTGGATCAGGAAGATCCCCTGGAGAAGAGAATGGCTACCCACTCCAGTATTCTTACCTGGAGAATCCCATAGACAGGAACCTGATGGGTTACAGTCCATGGGATCACAGAGTTGGACACGACTGAGCAACTAACACTTTCACTTTTCAACATGACCTAAGGATATAAATACAATTTAATATTAACAATAACCCTATGAGGCAAGTACCATCCTGAGTTCACTTCAGATGAGGAAACGGGCACAGAGAAGCTAAGAAACATGTAAAGTTATTATTGGTTCTCTCAAGAGAAGAAAGCTAAAAGCAGTTCAATTTAAAGAAAATGGATGCACTTTTCAGGATGAGCAAGATTTAAGTGTGTTTACAGACTGAGGCAAGCACAGAGGTCCATGGAGAAAGGAGGAATGAAAAATATAAGGACGGAGTGGGCAGAAGAGAGGATTCAACTCAGGCACAAAGCTGATCTGTGAATTAGAGTCGTGTTAAGACAGAAGGGTGGAAGAGGAAGGTGGTCAGAGTCACGGTAGTAGAGAAGATGTCAATTCATGTTTTACAGCTTCTGTTTGCTCGGGGAGGCAGGCGGTAAAGGAGGCTGAGTCAGTGGGGGGCTAAGGAGCTTGAAAAATGTTCCCAGTAGCAAATGTTCCCAATAGCTCCTGGGGGAATGAGAAAGGAAACCCAGCTGAAATGAGTAAAGGGGTTTTCAAGCAGCCCTGAAGGTCCAGCTGAGAGTAAGAATTATAACTCCATAAAGAAACCATTTAGTGGAGTCGTATGATTTTTCACCAGAAGCATTAGGTAGGATGGGAGCAGAGGGTGGGTAGCTTGATCCATGCCCGGAGACTGGGAAGACAGAGAAAGCAGAGATTCCAGGGTCAAGAGGACAGGAGGTGCCAGTGAACAGGTATTTGAAATGACCGTGGGATCGGGACAGATAAGGGTAAGGTCCAGGGCACAGTGCTACAGACCAGAGGCAGGTTATTGGGTGGGTCATTTAGATGAATGTCAGAGTTTCCACCATGACGGCAGAACGGAAAAACAGAAGCTGGTAGCCAGATTCCTGGAGAAACAGCCCCTAAAAGATAGTAAGAAAGTGAGATGAGGGTGGCCCAGCATAACCAAGAAGAGAAGGGGGTGATGGGGGTGTCGGGCAAAGGGATCAAGTCTATATTTTAAAGAAATGGCTTCCTGGGACTTATGAGTTTCTACTACATACTAGTCCTCCCTGGATGCTCTAAAGAATTGCTTTCATTTCAGTCTAAGCACCTGTACTGCCTTGAATCGTGTCCCTACAAAATCCATGTCCCTCTGCCCAACCCTAGAGTATGACAATTATTTAAGCTTCAGTTGTTAACTTTTCTTTGGTTGCACTGGGTCTTTGCTGCTGTGTGCAGGCTTTCGCTAGTTGCGGCGAGCAGGGGATACTCTTCATTGTGATGCACGGGCTTCCATTGCTGTGGCTCCTCTTCTTGCGGAGCACAGACTCTAGGTGTGTGGGCTTCAGGAGTTGTGGTCTAGGTTCTGTAATTGTGGCATACACACTTAGCTGCCCTTGGCATACGGAATCTTCCCAGACTAGGGATTGAACTCCTGTGCCTGGCATTGGCAGGCAATGGATTCCTATCCACTGGACCACCAGGGAAGTCCTGACCTTCTTTTGAAAGAGAGCTTTTGCAGGCTCCAAGCTCCTGACTGATGTCCCTACAAGGAGAGAGAGATGAAGACATGGAGGAAACAGGAAGAAGGCCATGTGATAACAGAGACAGAGACTGGAGTGATGCCATTAAACAAAGAATGCTGGCAACCATCAGAATCTAGAAGAGGTAAGAATTCTCCCCTAGAATCTTTGGAGGGAGTATAGGCCTGTCGACACCTTAATTACAGATCTTACTTACAGATCTACCAGACCTGTAGTAGAAGCCCACAGATATGGGCTTCTAGCCTCCAATCTGTGAGGGGAACACATTTGTTGTTTTAAGCTGCTTGGTTTATGGCAGTTCATGGCAGTTCTAGGAAATTAACACACCATCCAATCAGGTTCCTATTATTATCCTCATTTTACTGATGAGAAAACGGATGATCAGCAAACATACGTATGTTGGCCAAACTCACAAGGCCAGAAAAAGTGGAGAATCAGGATTCAAACCCCAGACCTCTGGGTCTTTTCCACTGTACAGTCCTGTTCTTCTCATATGCTCACTGCACTGGAGAAAACCAGGAAGAACAAAGAGGGTGGCATGGTGGGCCACATGCAGCAGAGGGACAGACCTCAGTCTGGAGGCACTGAGACTGGAAACTCTGAGCTTTAAGTCTCTTTAGAAGCAGGAACTCCCCAAAAGCAAACTTGTTATGATACATGAACTTTACAGACAAAAGCATTTAAAGTATGGTTTTATTCATAAGCATGTTCAAAGTAAGGCCTCTTTGAACAGTAAGCTCATATCAGTTCAGTTCAGTCATTCAGTAGTGTCTGACTCTCTGTGACCCCACGGACTGCAGCACACCAGGCTTCCTTGTCCATCACCAACTCCCGGAGCTTGCTCAAACTCATGTCCATCGATTTGGTGATGCCATCCAACCATCTAATCCTGTCATCCCCTTCTCCTCCTGCCTTCAGTCTTTCCCAGCATCAGGGTCTTTTCCAATGAGTCAGTTCTTCCCATCAGGTGGCTAAAGTATTAAAGCTTCAGCTTTGGCATCAGTCCTTCCAATGAATATTCAGGACTGATTTCCTTTAGGATGGACTGGTTGGATCTCCTTGCAGTCCAAGGGACTCTCAGGAGTTTTCTTCAACACCACAGTTCAAAAGAATCAATTCTTCAGCACTCAGCTTTCTTTATGGTCCAATTCTCACATCCATACGTGACCACTAGAAAAACCATAGCTTTGACTAGACAGACCTTTGTCAGCAAGGTAACATCTCTGCTTTTTAATATGTTGTCTAGGTTTGTCATGGGAGAAAGCAATGGCACCCCACTCCAGTACTATTGCCCGGAAAATCCCATGGATGGAGGAGCCTGGTAGGCTGCAGTCCATGGGGTCGCTAAAAGTCAGACACAACTGAGCAACTTCACTTTCACTTTCCACTTTCATGCATTGGAGAAGGAAATGGCAATCCACTCCAGTGTTCTTGCCTGGAGAATCCCAGGGACGGGGGAGCCTGGTGGGCTGCCGTCTATGGGCTCGCACAGAGTCGGACACGACTGAAGCGACGCAGCAGCAGCAGCGGGTTTCTTATAGCTTTTCTTCTAAGGAGCAAGCGTCTTTTCATTTCATGGCTGCAGTCACCATCTGCAATGATTTTGGAACCCCCCAAAAATAAAGTCTGCCACTGTTTCCATTGTTTCCCTATCTACTTGCCATGAAGTAATGGGATCGGATGCCATGACCTTAGTTTTTTGATGAGTTTTGAGCCAGCTTTTTCACTCTCCTCTTTCACTTTCATCAACAGGCTCTTTAGTTCCTCTTCACGTTCTGCCATAAGGGTGGTGTCATCTGCATATCTGAGGTTATTGATATTTCTCCTGGAAACCTTGATTCCAGCTTGTGCTTCATTCAGTTCAGCATTTCACATGATGTACTCTGCATATAAATTAAGCAAGGTGACAATATACAGCCTTGATATATTCCTTTCTCAGTTTAGAACCAGCCAGTTGTTCCATGTCCGGTTCTACCTGTTGCTTCTTGACCTGCATACAGATTTCTCAGGACACATGTAAGGTGGTCTGGTATTCCCAATTCTTGAAGAATTTTCCATAGTTTCTTGTGATCCACACAGTCAAAGGCTTTAGTGTAGTCAATGAAGCTGAAGTAGATGTTTTTTCCTGGAATTTTATTGCTTTTTCTATGATCCAACGGATGTTGGTAATTTGATCTCTGGTTCCTCTCCTTTTCTAAATCCAGCTTGAACATCTGGAAGTTCTCGATTCATGTACTGTTGAAGCCTTGCTTGGAGAATTTTGAGTATTACTTTGCTAGCGTGTGAGATGAGTGCAATTGTGCAGTAGTTTGAACATTCTTTGGCACTGTATACATATTTATGATTCATATACAAATAAGATTTGATTTAATCAAATAATATTAATTGCCTAAAGGGTGATATATGTGTAACAGCGAACATCTTAAGGCCTGAGCAAGACTTTATTTCCACACAGACAGGACACTTGGGGACATGTCTGGCTATAATCCAAGCACAAACCACAGGTATTTTTGGCCTCAACTTGAGCATAACAGACAGACACAACTCCTGAGATTTGCTCTTTACCCAAGGGACACAATATAGATTTCACATGAAGTATCCAGATGAAATGACTTCATCCACACATTGTTAAGCCAAATGCCTGAATGCACGGTCAGTGTCTAAGTGGTCAAAGAAAAGGACCAGGGTGGTCCCTTGCCCTCATCAAGCCCAGGCATCATACCCTTTATAGATGTTAAATGAAGACCAAGGGACAAAATAAGAGCTAAAGAAATCTATGAGCAAAGGAAACAGTCCCTGGAGTTACAAATTCTATCAGATCTGACTTCTCTGTATCTTCTGCTGCCCCTTCTCCACCCCTGCACTTGTCTTCCCCTCTCTCAACTCTCCCTTCTAGAACCAGCCAGTTCAACCAGTGAAAGCTGGACTCCTCAATGGGGCAGGTGTCCACCTAGGACTACAGTTATCTCCATTGCCAATGGTTCATTTTCTTGTTCTGAGACTCAGAGAATATTTGAGGATCCCAAGTTCAGGGTGGGAGGCCAAGGCAGCTCCCCCTACTTACTGTCCCCTAACCCTAGCCATGTGCAAGTCACAGGTGACTACCATGCATCAAATAATGTCCCCTGTTCATATCCATCTAGAATCTCAGAGTGTGACCTTAATTGAAATAGGATTTTGAGATATCCCAAATCCAATGACTGGTATCCTTATAAGAAGTGAAGGCATAGACACGGGCAAGAAGGCCAGGTGAAGGCAGTGAGTGGGAGGCAGAGGTTAAAGTACTGTGTCCACAAGCTGAGGGACACCAGCAGTCAGCCGAAGTGAGGAGAGAGGCATGAGATATTTTCTCCATCAGCACTCCCCAGAAGGAACCAGCCCTGCCTGGGCCTCGACTTTGGACTTCTGGCTTCCTGAACTGTACGAGAACACATTTCTGTTGTTTTAAGCCATCGAGTTTGTGGTAGGAATCTAAGACAATGACACATGGAAAGAGGGTTTCTTACCCAGCACAAAAGAGCCTGCAAGGACTCCACCCCCACTGACTGTAGGTCAACAGAAACCTTCTGGGGGACCCACAGATGACACTGATTCGGTTCCTGTTCATTCACAGTCACCAGGGTACAGACACACAGATATAGTGAGCCTGCGTCAAGGTGGCTGTGCCTAGTGTCTATCTCAAGGCTGGTGGGACTGCCAAATTTTTAAAAATCCACTTCTCTAAGTTTTTCAAAATTTTTAGAGGAAAAAACTTATGATTAAAATAAACAGCATAACTCTTTATACCCAATGTTTTTCAAAGAGCAGGGCTAGGTGGCTCTAGGTGGTTACATAATAGAATCACCTATTTCTCTGGAAAAAAACACGAGGGTTAGCTTTTAAAATTTCTCTATGTGATTCTATGATCAGCCAGAATTATTCTTCCCTGGGCAACAATGAAGATGACAAATTAGCCTGATATTAACTGCATTTGACTGGACAAGAGGGTGAATCTCAAAATTTCCTACCTTTCTGCACTAAAGATGGAACAAGTCCCAGTAGGCAATCAAGATGCCTCACAATGAGAAAAGAGCCTGAACCACGCTCACTGCACCCTCCTCTCGATGGTTCCCTCGTCTTGATGCCCATGCCCTGGTTAGAGAAACGTTCACCTGTGACATTGTGATCTATAATAAGAAAGGTATACCTGATCTCCGTTCCCATCTCTGGCACAGAGCTCCTAAAACCCATGGAATTTTCTAAGTGGTGAGAGCAAAAGGGAAAAAAAAGGGGGGGTCTTTTGTTATATGAATGAGGTGACTCTTGGACCACATCTAAGGATGGGGGCTGACTGCCAGAAGAAATCACCATGTGATTAGAGGGTTGGAATTTTTGGTCCCTTCCCCCAACCTCAGGGGAGGGGAGGGGGCTGGAAGTTTAATCCACTGCCAATGGCAAATGATTTCATCAGCCATGCCTGTGTAAAGAAGCCTTCGTAAAAACCCAAAAGGACAGGGTTTGGAGAGCTTCCAGGTTAGTGAATACCTGTAGATGTAGAGAGGGCATGGGAGCTCCATGCCTGTTCCCCATACCTCGCCCTAGGTATCTCTTCCATCTGGCTGATCCTGGGTTGCATCCTTTTATAATAAACCAGAGTTCTAGTAAGTAAAAGGGCTTCCCAGGTGGCTTAGAGGTAAAGAATCCACCTACAATGCAGGTGATTCAGGAGACACAGGTTCAATCTTTGGGTTGGGAAGATCCCCTGGAGGAAGGCATGACAACCCACTCAAGTATTGTTGCCTGGGAAATCCCAAGGACAGAGGAGCCTGATGGGCTACAGTCCATGGGGTCACAAAGAGTGGGACACGACTGAAGCAACTGAGCACGCACACAGGCACTGAGTTCTATGAACTGTTCTAGTAAATTCATCAAACCCAAGGTGGGAAGGGTTATGAGACCCTCTGATTTTTAGCTAGACAGTCAAAAGTACAGGTGATGACCTGGACTTGAGGTTGGGGGTAGTCTTGTGGCACTGAGCCCTTAAGCTATGGAATCTGGTGTCACTTCCAGGTAGACAGTGACAGAATTGGGTTGACTAGTAGGACACCCGGCTTGTGTCAGTGAATTGCCTGAAGGTGTGTGGAAAACCCCACCGACTGTAATTGTTACTAAAATCATATTACCAATCAAGCCAGAGACCCTGGCTTACCTCTCCCTCTCTCCCCCCAGTTGATTACTCACCAACCACTGTTGACAAGTGCTTCTCCAGTTTCCCTTGCATTGATTTGTTTCCACCTTACAGCCACTGCCTTTAATTAATCCAGTTCAGTTCCACAAACAGCTGCTACTGCCAGGCATCGTGTTAAACACTTTGGATGGGGCTCTCCTCTTTGCCAAGTCCTGGGCACGCTGACAGGTATGGATACTTAAAGAACCAGGGAAGAGGCTCTGACACTGCTCACTATTCATCTAGAACATTTCAACAGCCTCTTAACTGGCCTTTCTACCTCCAGTTCCTCACCACCCCCAGCCCTCCCTTCTCCCAAGCCCACTATCCTGGAGATTAAATGCTCTTGCTTCTTGCTCTGGCTCACAAAAGCATCCATGGCTATCTATGGCCAACAGGGGACCCCATATTATTTAGCAGCTCTCCACACACACATACAAGGGAGGACGTCCCTTAATTCAGTTTCAAACCTTCAATTCCACTCTGCCCGGCTTGCCCTCTGGCCCCTGCCACCCCCACACACAAACGTTCTCAAGCCAATCTGTTGGGCTCCAGAATCCAAGTCATTCTTTCCCCTTCTACATGAAACTACTCAATTTTTCCTCGCTCTTGTTTTCATCTTGCCGTCTCTCTCTGCTAAGGAGGCATAAAGTTGCTCCCTGCCTTCCGTTTTAACAAAGTTTTACACTAGCATTTGAAATATGTGGTTTTCCCATTTCAAGTCTCACAAGTGGCCATGGAGTACAGGGCTAAGAGCCTGGAGTCTGGGTTCCTGGAGTCAAACCCTGCTCTGTGCACCCTGGAGAAGTCATTTAACTCCCTATATCTCAGTTTCCTCATTTGTAAAATAGAAGATAACAGCACATTTAAAAATATTTGACTCCCCAAACAGACTGTACTTGGTGACAGAAAATTTCATATTCATCCACAATGCCCCCTGCCTCCGGAGTAATCTGGATATTTTTTAAATGAATCAATACATTAAAATAAACCCTTTCTACTTTGGAGGAAACTGGGTTCCCAGTTTCCCTGGGCTCCCACTCATCACCACCACTCCAAATTTCTAGCTGTGCTGTCACTGGGTTTAGAAGCCTCAAGGATCAGAAAGTGACTTAAATAATCAAAACATTACACACACATAAGCACACTGTCTAATGTTATCAGAGGTTAATTTTAAACAGTCTGGCTATTTTAATGTATTTGAGGCAAGAGATACCATTGATTTATTTACACCCAAATTCTTGTAGTTCTCAAGAAAGAGCATGTCTGTTATAGTCTTTCTTCACTCCAATAATAGCCAACCCAAAATAAACTTCAATATCCACCCACAGGAGAAAAAATCTAGTTCTACAAATTATTTCAGCCTGAAGTCTGAAGGCAGAGGGCAGCAGTTTTGCACACAAGACGAAGGGCTGTGACGTTTACCAACAGTATGATCTTTCTGAGACTTCCCTTGAGCTAGTGTATAGACGGCCCTCCTGTATCACTGTCTCCCCAATGCCCCCAGACAAAGGGCTCCCAAGCAGAGCCCAAGAAGGCTGAAGCATGTAACTGCACATTTCCTAAAAAGCACAACAGACAAGTCAAAACCAAGGGAGAGAACTTTGGAAAACTCATCAAGGTTCCCGTATGTAAAGCCTCATTCATTATCCTTTTAGGGTCTACAAGGGATTCCCAGAAAAGTGTCTTGCTTAGAATTGTATGATTCAACTAGGCACTGAGTGCCAAGAAAACTCAGACAAGAGTCGCCTAAAGAGGGAAAATTCTAGTCAAGCAATATTGGAAGGCTAATGTGTGGCCTCGGGCTATGGTTTTAACCTTTATCTAATATAGAAGTCGGGAATCTGCAGTTTGGATATACATACTGGAAATGAAGGAGTCTTTTGATAAAACAATTAAGTAAAAATAAACAACATGGATGCTTTTGAAATTCTGAAACTCCATTTTCCAGGGCATGTTACACACAGCTTATTATCACTCATGGTCCATTTCTACTGAAAGTCGCTTGGTGTGTCTCTAGTGGTATCTCAGACTGTCAAGTTCAAGGGTAGGGGCTCTGGCTTTTACATCTGTATCCCAGGCACCTTGCACCCGGGCTGACACATGGCCGTGATGAACGCACATTCATCGAATGACTGAATGTCTCCCCAAGTGAAAGACTCTAGTAAAGCATTAGGGTTTTTTAAAGATAGCAGGAGAAGGCAATGGCACCCCACTCCAGTGCTCTTGCCTGGAGAATCCCAGGGGCGGGGGAGCCTGGTGGGCTGCCATCTGTGGGGCTGCACAGAGTTGGACACAACTGAAGCGACTTCGCAGCAGCATTGCTACTATGAAACCACTGAGAAAGTAGCCATATCTAACCATTCTCCCAAGACAGTCTTTCCTCTTGGGAGCTAATTAAATGTTATTATCTTGACACTGTCATCTTGACACCCCTCTTGCACTACTGGCCATCAACGGACCTTCTCCTCTTTATTCTAACAAATCCAACTCTTTTCACTATCAGATCCCCAACTTCATGCCTGCTTACTGAAATGCAGTATAAGGTAGTACTTTAAAGCAGGTACCCTGAAGCCAGACTTCCTAGGATCACAGCCTGGTTCCAGCCCCATGACCTGGCACAAGTCTCTTAACTCCTGTGTGCCTTGGCTATAAAAATAAAAGATAATAAGAGTCACTTCTACCATAGAGTGATTGTGAGAATTAAATAAGTCAAATTTTGCAAGACATTTAGAACATGGTCTGGCACATAGTAAGCATTCAGTATGTGTTTGCTAATATGTTTATTATTCACACTCGTAAGGGCAGGCCCTTTGCCTAGAGGAAGAAAACAATGGTTTTCTTCCTCTAGGAAGACTGGCTGAGGTTCACGTTCATCAAACACTCCCATCAATCCCAGATTGATGGCAACAGCACAGATGAGACTGTCTGCAAGTCCCAAGGCTCCAGCTACAACTCTCAGCTAAGCTACTAAAGTGGTTGAGATCTCAGGAAAATTCATCCATGTCTTAAATATCTTGACCGATTTATCAATGTCCTGTTAAAATGAACTGCAGAATATAAAATGAAGAGAAAACTTGCATCTGCTCAGGAAACTACAGACGGATGATAGCCACAAGCCAGAAACTCCAGGGAAGCTCTTGTATCTAGTTTTAGGTCAGACAGGACAAGCTGGACGAAAAGCCAATGGACTAATGACGACGACAAGCTTGCCTGCCAGGAACAGACTCCAGCGAACTCCATTCATGATGCCTAATCAAAGGGATAAAGGAAGATGGTGAAGGTGACCACTCAGTGTCACTATGGAGTGCACCCCATACCAACAGGACACTGAAAAACACGAGAGGCACCAGGGGCAGCCCAGAAAGGGGCACTGTGCCCGCGAACGGCAGGCTGCCCCTGACACTGAGCTCCAGCGTAGATGAGAGCTTCTTGTTACAGTCACCTCAGATTCACCCGTTCCTCAGGTTCCTGGCCTTCTGAAATGGGTTTGTGGATTGAAATATTCAAATAGGAATGTTACTGTATCTGCTTGAACCCACCTCTCCCCTCCATTTCGGATGAGCACAACCATCTTTCTGTAAGTATTAGCTGCCAGAGACAGCACAGGTCCTAAAAACAGCTTCAACAAGTCCAAAAGAGGCAAATTTCTTCGAGGAATCAGAGCACATTTGTTCCCATGAAACAGAATTATGCTTTAAGAAACTAGAGCAGTGTTCAAATGTGTGCTTGTGACCAGATTCAGGAGGAAAAAAACTGAAACTATTCCACAGAACAATCTGAAATCAAAGATGACTACAAGAAGATGCCAAATTTAAAATGTGTGGGGAATGGTGAGGAGTAGACTGAGGAATCTTGGAAATCTGGAGCTAAAGTATAAGAAAAGTTTAACTCAAAGGAAAAGTGGAGAGATATAATACAAAGGAGACGAAAAAAGATATGAAGAAAGGAATCCTGGCAAAATATGATGCAGAAATCGAAGCAAAATAAAGAAATCAAAGAATTAATAGAAGAAAACTACCATGAGCTAAAGAAAAGTGTGTCTCCAAGTGTGGCTAGAATTAGGGAATGGAGGGCAGGGGAAAAGAGACCAGCATCTTGAGACACATTTTGTTGAAATTTTTTTAAATTTAAAAACAGATCATTTTCAAAGGCTCCCCAAATTAGGTTGGCTCAGATTTCCCTACAACACTGAACACCAAGATGCAGTGGCCCAACACCAACAGAGTTTTGTTTTTTAACTATTATTTTTATATTTTTAATTAAAATAAATACAAACCAACAGAGTTTTGAGAGGCACTGAGCATCATGTGGCAATTCTACCTGAGTAGAAATCATGAGTATGCCCTCACCTAAATGCTCACTAAGTTTTCAAAGCCATGGTCCCCTTAATCAAGGAATGAATCAAAATAAGAACCCCCAAATATAGAAAATTTGGTTGACATAAATGGTGTGTAGCATAAGGAGTAAAACAGTTAATACACAAAACAACGAAGATGTAGACCACCTTGGAACTTGAAAACAAGAATGCAGTGTTGACTGCCACCACTCTAAACATTTAGACTTGATATTTCAAAGCGTAAGACAGCACATTTTGCTCCAATACATTCTTCTTTATGTAAAGAGCATCCTGCTGGGAGATGGTGGTCTTCGAATGAACGATGTATTCATTCAGATAACTGCATGATTCCTCAGAGTGGTTTTTTTTTTCTTTTAAAAATAATTCTATTTATTTATTTATTGCTGTGCTGGTCTTCACTGCTGTGTGGGCTTTTCGCCAGTCCAGTGAGCAGGGGGATTACACTCTAGTTGTGGTGCAAAGGCTTCTCATTGCGCTGGCTTCCCTTGTGGAGCACAGGCTTGATGGCATCTGGGCTCAGTAGTTGCTGTGCCCGGGCTCTAGCGCACAGGCTCAATAGTTGTGGTGCGGGGGCTTAGCTGTTTCATGGCAACGTGGGATCTTCCCAGCAAAGAGATCAAACCCTTATCTACTGCACTGGCAGGAGGATTTCTTTACCACTGAGTTGCCAGGGAAGCCCTCCCAGAGTGTTTTTAACAAAACCAAACCCATTCTCAAGATCGGCCTCCAAAATTTTATGCTAATAGTACTATTTCCTTACGTTGTCAAAAACCCTTCAAGCACAGCTTAAATGCCACCACCTTTACCCCCAGCACATCCTGCACCATAATAGAATTATTTGCATGCTCATCCTAGCTCTGAACTGCTCTATTTAGTATCCTAACTATTCCGATGACAGTATTCAGAACAGAGAGAGGATTTGACAGGTTTTAAATAAAGTAAATGTGGCAACCATTGAAAAGATCCTTCTTATGAAGTTTTCTCATAACACTAAAGAATTTTTGTGCCTTCTGTTTATCTCAATTTATACCAACCTATGCTGTACACGGACTTTCATGAAAACGGTTTAATTTAACCCGAATTTTAACTTAATCAAAAGCTTTTCCAAGGTATGTCTGTAACTGTGGACTTTGAGGCCAGCTTGGCATCCCAACCACTGACATTTTTCTCATGTATCACTCAACATATACTATAGCTCTGCACACTCCCCCCCTTCAGAGAACATTAAAAATCACCTACTCCTGAGTTGTTTTAAGGGCTAGACAGGATAATGCATGAAAACCACATAGTAGGCACTTTGCACATATCAAGAACTGAGTAAATGTTTGCTTTTATCACAACCATCAGTGTATCATATACCATGCACCATGCTAGGCCTGGGGAAAGTGTGAAAGTGTTAGCTGCTCGGTTGTGTCCAACTCTTGTGACCCCATGGATTGTAGACTCGGGCGGGGGTTGGGGGGTGGCCCACAGAAAACCAGATCCATAGCCAGGTTCCTAACCCACAGATTTTATAGGTTGATACTCGACTCACACAGACGAAGAGATGCAGACCTATGACGTAACATTTCTCTGCGTGCTTAAAACTCCATTCTAATTTATTAAGCCCTAGGCACTTAAATAAACCCTGTGGAATTTATTTCCCTGAAACACTTCAGTGATTCCAATAAATTACAGAACAGTCAAGATATAAGATAAATAGCATTTGGAGGCTCTTTCCGCAAGTTAAGAGTGTTCACATTTTCTGGTCTTCAAAATGGAGACCACAACATAATTTTTAAAGTTACTTGGAAGATTTATACTGTAATAAAGGCATTTTTCCAAATTACCATATGCCTTTATAAGTGCCAAATAATATTTAGGACATTCAGTTGTTGAAATATAAGCAAGAATGTGGAATGAAGTAATAGTTATTAGGCCAAGTAGGAGAAAAACTGACTAAAGAGTCTTGAAGTTTAGAAATTATAAGAAATGTATAAATTCGTCAGTAATTAAGGATATAAGACATGTAAAAGATAAAAGAGCTTATACAAATACATATTCTGGCTTTTCATTAAGTTAATAGTATAATTTCTTATTAAAATGTTTCATACATGTAAATAAGACTCTCTGCAGAAAAGTTCAAAAACCACAGAGAATTAAAAAGAAAAAAATTTATAGAATCACTTTCAATCCTATCATTCAAGATTAATAAACCTGTATATTTTTGTGCTGTGCTGAAGTGCTCAGTCACTCATTCTCTGACGCTTTACAACCCCATGAACCCTCCAGGCTCCTTTGTCCAAGCAATTTTCCAGGCAAGAATACTGGAGTGGGTTTGCCATTTCCTACTCCAGAGGATCTTCCTCACCCAGAGACTGAACCCGCATCTCTTGAGTCTCCTGCATTGGCAGGCAGTTTCCTTACCATTACACCACCTGCTGCTGCTGCTAAGTCGCTTCAGTCGTGTCTGACTCTGTGCGACACCACAGACAGCAGCCCACTAGGCTCCTCTGTCCCTGGGATTCTCCAGGCAAGAATACTGGAATGGGTTGTCATTTCCTTCTCCAATGCCCTGGGAAGCCCTAAATTTCTGTACCAGTCATATTTTTTCTATGCATAAAATAAATATTTTCTTCTATGACCCTATGACCTACTTTTCTCAACAGGTAATATAAGCTGAATATTTTCCCATATCACTAATGAGCCACAGCAAAAGTTTCTCACACCATCTAGGTTGTTACCAGGTCCTCATGATTATGCACAGCTCTGTCTTCAACTGAACATTTATGTCTGCACAGCCTAGTGCGACTTGAAGAATGCATGAGGTGGGGCACAAATACTACTGGAATCTATCCAGCCTGCCAATTAACATCCCGGGTTGTAAATTTACAAATTTTTTTAACCCTTCAGACCATTAATGGTGTCACTCAATATAACTGCTTTATCTTCTACCAAAATGTCTTTGACACCTAAGTGTCTGATAAAATCTTGATATCATTTTCCTTACTGCCTGAGCATGAGAGACAAAGCCTTCTGCTTTGGATAAAAAAAACCAGTAAGTGACCCAACTTCTAAACAACTGAGGTTGTATATTTCCTCCAGAAGTTACTAAAAAGTAACTAAAGTTACTAATACCAGCTTCCCAGTCTCCAGCAGAACTAGGGCAGGGGGGAGAACAAGAGACCCTTGAGGGGACGGCAGGGTTCTCACTTCCAAGCACCCCAGCCACCCAGCTCACTCCCCACCCCCAACAACATGAGATGGGGGGACGCCTTCAAGAAGGAAAAACCAAAATCTCTTTCACTGGTTGTCCGTCTATTTAGGCAGTGGACTGACCGATTTCCCTGAATGAAATGAAATGACCTGAGTGACAGAAGAGAGAAGAGAAAGGGGAGGGAGCAGAAGAGGAGGGAGGCAGGCCCAGGAAAGCAGCACCCACAGTTTGGAGAGACAAGGACCAGTGGATTTCCTGGGACTCAAATGGATTCCACATTATGAAGCCTTACTTGAGTCATCTTGCTGACACCCTGACCAATACGGCTGTCTGAGGGCAAGAGGGTAGGGAGAGGGGCTAGAAAGGGGCCAGCTGGAGACAGAGCCCTGAGTCAGGTTACTGAGACCTGCGACACATTCCGAGCGAGCCGCTGATGAGAAACAGCCTGGATCAGAGAGAAGAGGAGGGCAGCAGCTGCAACTAGCTAAGTCTAGAGTTGTTCAGCTTCCCTGCCACCTCCACGCTTCTTCCCTGTCCTTGCTCCAGGTGGGGAGGTGGGGTGGTTCAGGAGGGGCTCCATCCCCAAAGAGCAAGGGGCCAGAGTGAAAGGGCAGGATACCCCATGTCTCTCTCACATCCAGTGCTGCCTGGGGCAAGCTGCACTGGAGGAAAGAGAGGAGAAAATCTAAATCATGTTGCAGGTTAATTTCCCAAACTGGATTCATTTCTAGAAATTTGTGGAGGTTGCAGCTGTGAAGGGACAGGAAAGGGAGATTCAGTAGGCATGGTTGAAAGCAAGGACTGAAGAGAAATAAAGACCCTCTTAATGTTATACCTCACAGACCTGAGACAGTTCATCAGATCAATTACGGCTCCAATAGGGTAAAGTGCACATATTCAATAAAGGGAGCCACAGTATTGGCCCAGGCTGGCTTGGCCCATTCATTCATTCAGCAGATAACTTATTGAGTACCTCCTGTGCACTGGACAGAGCAGGGAACAAGACCCATGATAAAGCCCTGTGCTATGGGAAGTTATTAATAACTTCCAGGTAAAATGTACAACTCCAGACAACTCTCTGAAACTTCTTGGGCCTTAGACTCCTCAGAGAATCTTGTTCTCCTATTTTACCTTAATAAATTTCTAAGGATCCTGGAAATTAAGTATAATAAAACATTTTTTTTTTTTTTTTACAATTTATCACAAGATGAACAGCTTGTGTTTCAGAAACCCTGGCACAAGTCACTTGGAGGCTTCTAAGCACAACGAAATTCCTCCAGGCTCCCAGAGTAGAGGTGGGCAAGAGGCTGTGGGAGGATACCAGTAATAGCTTGTCTGCTGCTGCTGCTACTGCTAAGTCGATTCAGTCGTGTCTGACTCTGTGCGACCCCATAGACGGCAGCCCACTAGGCTCCTCTGTCCCTGGGATTCTCCAGGCAAGAGCACTGGAGTGGGTTGCCATTTCCTTCCCCAATGCATGAAAATGAAAAGTGAAAGTGAAATCCCTCAGTCGTGCCCGACTCTTAGCGACCCCATGGACTACAGCCAACCAGGCTCCTCCATCCATGGGATTTTCTAGGCAAGAGTACTGGAGTGGGGTGCCATTGCATTCTCCGAATAGCTTGTCTCCTGGGTGTTAATTCTTGCCTCATGATCACAGTTTCTGGATATGAGGGAGGGAAAAAACCCTGTAAGTACCAAATCATCTATACAAATGATTTTAAACTACCCAGAGCGAGTAAATATTTTGCAAAATTAATGGTAAGTACTAGTACTCTTATAAGGTAGGAGAAACTCAGAACTGTCTTGGTAAAATTAGCGCTGGTGACTCAATACATCCAGTACTAGGGCTCTGTCTAATAAATACCATCAAATCCAAGAGCCAGGGACTTCCCTAAGGGTCCAGTGGTGAAGACTGCACTTCCCACTGCAGGAGGCATGGGCTCGATCCCTAGTCAGGGAACTAAGATCCCACATACTGCATGCCATGGCCCCCAAAAATAAAGTTAACCCATGAGCCAGATTTTCCTGGGTACCTGAAGAGAATCAGGCCCCTCCTGGGCACTGGTCCATGGGTGGGAGCTCAGCACCACTGCTGAGCAGAAAAGAACCCACCACGTGGCCAGATGGCACCTTCCCACAGCAGGGTAGCCCCATTCAGCTGAGCCTTCAGGCCCTAGGCTCCTGAGCAATCCCTGGGTGGGCTGGTGGTTCTTGAGTACACCTGGTTGGGCCCAGGTCTCTGTTGGGCCCAGATCTGTCTCATCTCCAGGGACCACTTCCACTCGGGGCCTGTGATTCACTTCCTGCTGCAGCTTTAAAGCTGAAGACAGGCCAAGGAAGGGTGAGGCAGCGTTTCACCACGGCTCTAACTTTAGCACTTCAGCACAACACGCACCCTGGCCAGACTTCTTCGGGAAGGTCAGGCCATCCGTCACTGGTTAATCCTCAACTTTCCTGTTTTGAATCTGTGCAAACTTCACCCAGTTGGTGCAACCCCAGTGCTTTCAACTGTCCTCTATCAAAACAGGAGCTGAGATGACAACATTTACCAAGAAAGGTAACCAGATTGTCAGTGACTTGACTAGTCATTTCCTCAAATTATTTTTCCCCAAACTATTTACAAGATGCCACTTACTCTTTCTTTTTTCCTTTTAGGTCCTACAAAAGGGAAGCACTTAGGTAGCTGAGTGCCAAGAAACTAGAAAATGGAAAAGCAATGTGTAAGTCAACTTTGCCAGCAGCCTCCCCACACTGGGTAATAAAAAGGAAAAATGCAAAAATCTCCCACAGGTCAAAAGTATCAAGGCTACTTACTCTTGCTTATTTCAAAATAAGTAAATGTAAAAAGATGCAAATAAATAAACATCCTGTAGAAGAGTTTTCTAGGGCATAAAATTGCCAAAAAATTTACCACTCACTTAAAATATAAGCCTCCAGGATATTACTTTCTTAAATACAGTATCTTTATTTTAGGTGAAGATAAATACTATAGTTTAAATGTAGGTATGGGAGTATATTTTCTCAATTCACAAGATTATACATTTTAATCTGTGTACCTTAAGATCTTAAAAACAAAATATAATCACATAAGAGCAAATTAGAAAGAGATACACAAGAGAAACATCCCCACCCATAATTTGATATTCTGCTAAAAAAAAAAAGTCAAAATTTAGCTTTCTTTTTAGTCAATTTTCCTAAGCATATCTTTTCTAGCATAATTTTTGCCCTGCTTTCTTTTATGCTAATACTATCCTAAAAGCAACTTTACAGGGCAATTCATTGTTATTTTACATTAATAGAATATAGAAAATTCCATAAGTTACTTTGAAAAAATTAACATTCCTTTGTTGTTTAATGTTTAGGCTATTTTCAGGGAAGTGACACAAAGAACACAGCCAGAAACATATCTGTGCATATAGTTTTCAAAAATATCTCAGATAAAATTGCTTTCTGTAAAGGATACCAGCAAAGAATGAAGGCATTGGGTATCATCACTGTGGAAAAATGTTTTCGATTATACCACAATGAGCAGGAACTGGTATTTTTTTATGGAAATATTTTAAAGTATCCAAGAGTAGAGGAAATAATTCATACTCCTCTTCCAAGACTATCAACCGGTGCCGGTGTCCTTTCATTTATCCTCCCATTTTAAATACTTCCCACCCCAGATTATCTGAAGTAAATCCCAAATCACATAGCATAGCTTAAGTAAATATTTCTAAACGATAAGAACCTTTTTTTTAGAACATAAGTACAATACCACATCATATCTTTAAAAAAAAAAATTACACTAATGCCTTAATACATCAAACATTTAGGCAAATCCAAATTTTGCCGATTGTCTCATAAATTTTTCTTGGTCTGTTGAGATCAGGATACAAATAAGGTCCTTACGTTGTAAATGGTGGCTCCATTCTTCAATCTCTTCATCTGTAGGTTTTCCTCCTTCCCCACCCCTCTTTTTCTTTAATTTACTTGTTGAAGAAAATGAAAAGTGAAAGTGTTAGTTTAGTTGCTCAGTCCTGTCTCTTTTCAAACCCATGGACCATAGCCTGCCAGACTCCCCTCTCCATGGAATTCTCCAGGCAAAAATACTGGAGTGGGTAGCCACTCCCTTCTCCAGGGATTGAACCTGGGTCTCCCAAATTGCAGACGGATTCTTTACTATCTGAGCCACCAGGGAAGTGAGATCAACCGTCCTACAGAGTTTGTACTAACTGCATCTCATAATGACATTTATAACATGTTTCTCTATCTCCCTATTCCCTGTAAATCAGGAGGAGGATCTCAATACTTGATTAAATTCAAGTTCAATGTTTTGGCAACGACAAATATTTCATAGAAGGTGTTGTGGACTTCCATTGGAAGGCACAACATGTCTGGTTTCCTCTTTCTTTGAAGTTAGTGTGGAGTCTGTTTTTCTTTTTTTTTTTTTTTAACTTTTTATTAGAAAGCATTTAAAATATTTTATTGAAAAAAAAATTCAAACAAAGGGAGAGAAAAGAATATAAAGAATCCCCAGTGGAGACTTCCCTGGCTGTCCAGTTGTTAAGACTTTGTCTTCCAATGCAAGGGGTGTGGGTTTGATCCCTGCTTGGGGCGTTAAGATCTCACATGCCTTGTGGCCAAAATGCTAAGACATAAAACAGAAGCAATTCTGTAATAAATTCAATAAAGACTTTAAAAATGGCCCACATCAAAGCAAATCTTAAAAAAAAAGAATCCACATCTACCCATCACCCAGCTTTAAACTCACTGGCTTCCCTCTCCCTTATTCTATTTTATCCACACCCTTACTCACTTCTCTCTCTTCCAAATCTAGAATATCTTGAAGTAAATCCCAGACATCATATAATTTTATCTCTCAACATTTCAGTGTTTATCTCTAAAAGACAGTGATTAAAAAAAAATACTATTATAAAGCTTAAGACCTTTAATAATAATTCCTTAATATCAAATATCTGCTCAGAATTCACATTCCCTCCATTGTATTGGGCTTCCCTCTAGCAATGTGGGAGACTGGGGTTCAATCCCTGGGTTGGGAAGATCCCCTGGAGAAGGGAAAGGCTACCCACTCCAGTATTCTGGCCTGGAGAATCCCCATGGACAAAGGAGCCTGGTGGGTACTGTCCATGCAATCACAGAGAGTCAGACACGACTGAGTGACTAAGCACAGCACATTCACATTCCCTCCCCTGTATTATGAGATACTTTTGCATTTGACTTTAATGTGTAGCATTTGATTATTGGTGAGTGAGAACACTTCTGCTGTGTTTATTTACTGGCTATGTCCTCTGCTTGTTTTGAATTGAGTTGATGGGTTGAAAATAATAAAGACTGATGACCATTTTTTTGCTACAAATATTTTCTCAGTCTTCTGTCTCTCTACTAATAGGAAGTGGACTGAGTCAGTCTGCCCTTATGTCCATATGTCCTTATGTCCAGTGAACTTAAGCTTTCTAATTTAAGTGCACTTCCTGAGTCCTTCTATTGCTGTTTAGCTCAGAATGCCTCCCTTCCTTCAAAGATATAATGACTATTCAATTCTATTTTCTTCTAGTTTCTCTAAGTAATCTGCATTGTTAAGTGCATTCAGGTCATATACTCAGAAAGCTATTTAGGTTGTGTGAATCCCAGAATTCATCTCCATAATCCCTAAGCCACAGATAGAGAATAGAGTTTAATAATAGAAGCATATTTCTAAATTATTTGAATCCCTTAGTAAACTACCCATAGATTTCCACTGCTCCCAAAGAAAAATTCTAACCCCTTCCAGAGAAAGGGGAGACCAGTCACCTGCTTTTAAAGCACTCTATCTCATTAGGGTGTTAATTAGTTCCTTGCAAGAATGAAAAGCAGGGATTAATTTAAATCACAGTGCAGTTGGTTGGGGTGGGGGGAGAGAGTTGGTTAATGGCTTCCTTTTTAACAGTTACCAACACATCTTAAATAGACCCAGACTCTTTTAAAAGGAGGGCAATTATGAGGTACAAATTTGGTTACCTAGGAGATCCCACCTCTCCATTCTAACAGAGACTGTCCCCTCAGAAAAGCAGCTTGAATTACTAGATGGCTACTTTTCTAAGCCTCAATCGAATGGCCTAACAGAAGAAAAGTAAAACTCAAATATTACCTCAATTAGAGCTTAGATTTTTTTTTTTAAGCAGGAATTCCCACGGTAGCAAAGTAGGATTATGATACAAAGTCCCAAGGAAAATTAAGTACGAGTCTCACCAGTTTTCTATACCCTGCTTAAGACACAAAGGCAGGGGAAAAAAAAAAAAACCAAAACAAAACCAAAAAAACCTGTAGACCAAGTGATTTATAAAATGAGTGTAGCAAGAGTGTTGAAATGCAGAAGCATTGTGTAAATACCAGCACAGTTGACATCACACTTAATGCCTGTATCACGAACAGAAGTTTAGGGGTAATGAGTACATTATGATTGAATGTGTGGTTAACTCACACATTCATGTATCAAACCAAGAGGTTGGATGACAGATGTTCACTAAACTTATCGTGGTAATCATTTCATGATATATGTAAATCAAATCATTATGTTGTACACCTTAAATTTACACACTCTGTCAATTATATCTCAATAAAACTGGAAGAGAAAAAAAAACATTTGGTTGACAGGATCAAATGAGGTTATACATGCAAAAGCACATCATTATTAATAATACCATTTGAAAGTTAGCTTTTCTTAAATCAGCTTCTGAAATCCCACTTTTCTTATACTGTGAGTTCAGGATACCACTTTGGCATCACTGTCACAAGATAGGTAACCTCAAGTGTCAAATTGCTTGCCAGGCTCTGATGCCCAGTTGTTGGTCAAGCCTAGATGTTACTGTGAAGGTACTTTGTAGATACGATTAACATTTAAATCAGTAAACTTTGAGGATAGTAGATTATCCTCCATAACATAAGACAGCCTCAAACACCTGAAGACCATAAAAAAAATTAAAAAAAAAAAACCTGAGATCCCCCCAAAGAGGAATTCTGACTGCCAGCTAGCTTCAGACTTGGGACTGCAGTATCAGCTCTGCACTGGGTCCTCAGCCAAACCGGAAGACTTAAGACTTGTCAGCCCCATGGCTGTGTGAGCCCATTCCCTAGAATTTCTATACAGAGAGACAGACAGACATAGACACACACACACACACACCCATTCTGGTTCACCATCATTCTATAGCTGTTCCCAAAAAGTGAAACAAGTTTATATTTACCTGATTGTCCCCACATTATACAAGCCTGACTTTATAAATTTTCCCTAAAACTGGAGGCATATTAGTTTGCTGGGGCTGCTGTAACAAAACGCTATAGGCCGGGAGTCTTAAAAACAACAGAAATGTGTTTGCTCCCATTTCTGGCAGCTGGGAAGCCAGAGGTTGATGTGCCAGCAGGTTTGGTTCCTTCTGAAGCCCCTCTCGTTGGCTGGCAGGCGGCTACCTTCATGCAGTGTCCTCAACACAGTCTTTCCTCTGGGTTCGAATAGCCCTGGTGTCTCCCCGTGGGTTCAACTTTTTGACAAAAGTCAGACTGGGTTAGGCCCCATTCTAAAGGCCTCATTTTAACTTAGTCACCTCTTTCAAGGCCTGATCTCCAAACACTGTCACATTCTGAAGTTCTGGTGGCTAGGGCTTCAACATATGAATGGGGTGGGAGGCACAATCCAGTCCAAAATGGAGGGGCTCTCTGAAAAAAATATGATTTACTTACTATTAGGCTACATGGATAAATAAAGCTCACTTTTGGGGGAAAGCAATTTGGATGCAAAGAGCACCGACTCATCAGAAAAGACCCTGAAGCTGGGAAAGATTGAAGGGAGGAGGAGAAGGGGAAAACAGAAGATGAGATGGTTGGATGGCATCACCGACTCAATGGCCATGAGTTTGAGCAAGCTCTTGGAGATGGTGAAGGACAGGGAAGCCTGGTGTGCTGCAGTCCATGGGGTTGCAGAGAGTCAGACATGACTGAGTGACTGAACAACAATTTAGAGATAATCTTCCTCTAGATTCCCAGTTGGCGCTAGTGATAAAGAACCTGCCAGCCAATGCAGGAGATGTAAGAGATAGGGATTCGACCCCTGGGTGGGGAAGATCCCCTGGAGAAGGGCATGGCAACCCACTTCGGTATTCTTGCTGGAGAATCCCACAGACAGAGGAGCCTGGAAAGCCATGGGGTCACAAACAGTCAGACACAACTGAGTGACTTTTATTTTCCTCTAGATCAGGCAGAAATGTCCAATTAAGAAAAATATGCAAATCCATTACAACACTGTCTGGCAGAAAAAATAGAGAGATGATTTTAAACAAGAGCCCAAGTCCAAGGCATCGAAGCAGACACTCTGAATTTCAGGCACTAATCTGTCACTTGGGCAATATTTTACATCTTGCTCGGGTGTAGAAAGCAGCAAGGACTTAGTTTATCTGACCCTGACAAGTGAGTCTCCCCACAGGCTAGACAGTAATCATAAAATCAGTTACCAAACCCTCTTAAGCATGGGGCCAGGCAGGATGTGAAATCTTTGTAAATATATATTAAAGACATAGTTAGGTGTTTCATCTAACAGGCAATATCGCCAGGCATCAGTAGAGATCCAAGGCCTTAGACAGAAGGGGAAAGAATGACGTAGGAAGATGGCAGAACAGAGGTAAGAAAGGGGATGGAAAGAAGAGGGAAAAGACAAGAAATGGGAAAGGAACAGCATGGGGAGGCTGGACTTTGTCCCTCCTCTCTTAGTAGCACTGCACTATGCCAGGGTCCTACCTTGACTGAAAAAAAAAAGCCAGAACTTCACATGTAAATAGCATTGTACATTTCCAAAGACTTCACCTCTGTTACCCCTGGTGACGATGAGATGATTAGATGGCATCACTGACTCAACAGACATGAATCTGAGCCAACTGCGGGAGATAATGGAGGACAGGGAAGCCTGATGTGCTGCAGTCCACGGGGCCTCAAAGAGTCGGACACGACTTAGTGATTGAACAACAATTCCTGGTGTATCCCAAACAGCCCTGTGAGATCTCATTGAACTGTGAATGAAGAATGGTGCCTGTCACATCAGTAAACAAAGGATGTCACAGCCACTACAGCTGCTCCCTACCATGAGCCCTGAGGGGACTTAGGACAGAAAAGAACAGGATCCTTGCCCAAGATAGCTGGGGTGCACATCAAAGGCATAATTTCTTGAGCCCAAACTCTTGCATCTTCCCACACATAGAAGAGCACTAAATTCCTTAACTTGAGATATCTGGTTTTCTTGAATCTGTTGATGTTCTGACTACCTTGCTTTTTATTGCAAAAATTCCTATATATACCCTTACCTCTTTGGAGCAGTCCCTCAGCGCTCTCTGAGAGTCCTTTCTCTTGGGCTTGAAGTCCTTAGCTGTCCGCCAAATTAAACACAATTCTCAACGTTTACGCTGTGCAATTTTTTTCAGTCGATAGAACTGTTATTTTTACTTGACAGTTTTTCAAAAATTCGAGACAGAGTCATTGAAGTGACTTGCAAAATCTCAAGTAACTGAATATTTCACAGACTAATTCTAGTCCATAGAAATGATCGACAACTACAGTCCTTTTTCACCCCACCATTCCTCCCTTAGGCTTTCTGGTTCATAATCAATTTTTTTTTTCATAATGTAATTTTTTTTTAAGTTCTGTGTTCACTCTTTCTCCGCAAAATTTCTTTTTGGCTTTATACTCCTGAGGGTTTGGTTTGTTTAGCTTTAAAGATAGCTCTTAGACAAACAAGCTGAGAGAAAAGTGATTGATACATGTTTATCTACTGGGAAAAATAAGAGTGATCACATCTGAAGAGGTCAACTCCTCTCCTCCAGAGCTGCTGTTCCAAACACTACAACTTTCCTAGAACAATCTAAATGACTTTAAAATAAATCTCAGGAAAAGAGCTCATGAACTGTTATCAGTGGGGTCAAGGTAGGGTATACAGGTAACTTGGCTCTTGTCAGGAAATAAAATAACCTTATGGCACTAGGTTTTCCAAGTGTGTCTTACACCTTTGAGTTCTGTTTGTGGTTGACAACCAAACATTTCTGTGGCTTTTACATGAAAACTCAGGCTCAAGTTCAAAGCTGGAAGGTAATATGTATCCTGGGACAGACTTCAAAACCCCGTATTCCAGGCCCTTCCTTATGTTCAGTTCTCAGCTTCTGGTAAGTGCACCTGCCGGCAGGTAATGCAGTAACCAAAGGAACACCAGTGCTAGAACCTTCTGGAAGCACCTCTGCCTATAAGCTTATAAACTGTTTATACACTGCGGCAAATTGTATTTTCCAAAAGTGGCACTACAAGATTTCTGGTCCCATACGGCTATTCCAAAACCTTGCCACCTGCATCAAGAGTCAAGAGTCTATTTTTCCTCCCCTTGAATCTGGAGAAGACTTCGTGACTGTTTCAAGTGATGGAAAGCAGCAGAGGCAACACCAGGGTGATGTGGCTTCTGTCTGGCTCTCTCTCAGGATGCTTCTCTCAGAACCCAGCTACTATGCTGTGAAGAAGCCCAGGCTACATGGAGGGGACAAAAATGCTTTGAAAATACTCAATGAAAGCCTAAGGTATGAGCCGCCATCAGATGATAAGTGAATGAGCCTCCAGGTGATTCCCACACCCAGGCTTCGAGTCTCCCCAGCTAAGTCGTACCTCATGGATCAGAGAGACAAGATGCCCCAGTGTACCCCATCCAGAAGAGTGTGAGTGTAGTAAATATTTCATGCCACTAAATTTGGCAGTTAAACAGTCCTAGTAGCTGGAATGCACATTAATACTCACAAGCAAAAAGAATTCACTGATTAATTTGATTTTATACATAACTGGCTTTGGGTCTGTCTTACAGGTAGGAAAGCGTAGGCAGGAAGCAGAAACACAAATATTTAAATGCCAACTCCCCTGAGCCAGGCACCATGTCACATATGAGAAAACTTCAAAACTTCAACTCCCCCAAAATCCCTGTGAGGTTTAAGCGCAATCTCCATTTAAAGACGAGGAAGCTGAGGCACAGAAAGGCTTATTCCCTCTTCCAGGTTCACACAGGCAGTGGGAGAGCTGAAGTTTGTTCCCATATCTGTGCATGTACGCTGTTACTCAGTTGTGTCCAACTCTGGGACCCCACACACTGTCGCCCACCAGGC
Organism: Bos indicus; assembly: GCF_029378745.1. Lineage (NCBI taxonomy): Eukaryota > Metazoa > Chordata > Mammalia > Artiodactyla > Bovidae > Bos > Bos indicus. Next base: position 39,344,578 of record NC_091779.1, read on the forward strand.
TCCTCTCATCCATAAGATTTCCCAGGCAAGAATACTGGAGAGGGTTGCCATCTTCTTCTCCAGGGGATCTTCCCAACCCAGGAATCGAACTTGCACATCTCCTGCGTCTCCTGCATTGGCAAGTATAATCTTTACTGAGCCACCCGGGAATTCTCTGATCCCATACCTGCCTGACTCTAAAATTCATAATCTTTTTGCTCTCCCAGTGGAGCCCAACCATGGGGGCCTTGGCGCTGGACTGGGACAGGGATGGGGCTAAGGGGAAGGAGCCTCAATTTGGTGGCAATCAGAAAGCTTCATTAATCCATGAGCATCAGTCCCTCTGTGTCATTTGCCCTCTCACCCCCTGCCACACACACACTTTTTGAATACAGTAAATTTCATAATAATTACAATTCAAATTCCTTTTGTACATTATTGATCTCGGTTTTGATTATGATTTTGGTCCTAATTATGTATCTTCTCAACTAAGAGATGATAACAGAAGAGATACTAGAAGTTAAAGGTCTGTAAACTTCCTATACGTATAGTAGAACAGGGTTTTCATACTTAAAAAACACTGAGAATTCTGAAACTGGTTCTCCTATAAAAGTGATACATGGGCATTATAAAACAATCCATATAGTAGAGAAGGATATAAAGCCAAAAGTAAAACTCCTCTTGCTATCTCCAGCCTTAAACTTACTCCCCGCTGTAGTAACTACTGTTAAAATTTCCTATGAATTTTTCTAGATATCTTTTAACACATACGAATATATTTGTTTTCTTTCTTTATACGTGTGAGCTTACACCACATACAATGTTCTCCAATGTGCCTTTCCGTTTATCACTGTTCCTTGGACATTTTTCCATGTTAGTACTAATAAATCTACCATGTTCTTTTAAAACAAACAAACCAACAACAACAAAAAAGTTGGGAACCATGAACTATACACCTCCATGCGTAGAATTCACATTCATGCCTGGTAGGTTGGGCTATGTTACCACAGAAAAACGCAAGAGTTGCAAATGAACAACATTCCATCTGTGCTGATTTAATAAAGGTGGTTACCCAGGGCACTGAGAAGGTTCCCCCAGCCACAATTCATTGATTTGCTAATTGTTCTTCCCATTGACCACTGGCCAGCATTTTTTCTTGAGCTAATGATGATGTATGTGTCTTTCCACTTCCATATACAGGCAAGCGACAGGGATGGTGGGCAGAGAAGAATGGACCTTTCTCCGTCCTCAGCTTGCCTCTGTCCTTCAGGAAATCCTACTAAGCAGGCATTCTGCTTCCCTTGGGGTAGGAAGGGGAAGGCTGTGATAGATAGACAACTTTATTATTCATCAGGGATGTACAGCAAGTTCACTACCTCCCTGAGAAATGGGAGCCCGCTCCATTCAGATCTGTGCTAAAGAGGCGAGAATGCTGGTACTTCATGTGCCTTAGAAAGGCTTCTTTCAGAAAAGAAAGGCAGTTTCACCAGAGTCCTTTGCCATTACATTCACATGGGATGCTGAGCAAGAAGCAACCTCCAGCCTGAGACAAATGGGCATGTCTGGGGTGGGTGGGAGGTACTCCCTCTTCCCAGGGCTCTTTTCTTTAGCTGCAGTAATCAGCATTCATTCCCTTAAGAAGGCCTTGCTTTGGGAGGCAAGTCCTACCATGTGACAGCCCCCAGGCTACTCTCCCCAGCCCTAAGCTCTTAAATCACTGCATTCCACAAGGATTTCTTTCTTCTCAAAAAGGGGGAGATAAAGGAGGGGAATTACAATATCTAATGAAGGTGGTCGGTGCCAAAACAACTAAAATTCCAATTCATAAAATCATGTTTTATTTTTTTTAAAAATCAAAGTGCGGTTTTAACAACTGTGTCTATACACCAAACCCCATGATTTCTGCTTGTGAGCTGTTCAGCTCTGATTAAATGGCAAAAGAAGAAAATGAGACTCAAGATTTTTGAAAACACATTTCCTATTACCATTAACTTTAGGTATGTGAAAAATTTAAGGATTATTGGTGGTGGTAACTCTTCAAAATAAACAGTCTTAAAATGAGCTACCAATTAATCAGTTTAATTCATAAATTAAAAAAATACATCTCAAGTGCACAACTAGAATCCATTACATACACACACATGCACAAATACACACTTTTACGATTCACATATTGGCCACCAACAGTCAGAGAACCTATCTCCCAAATGCACAGCAGAGGCTTTAGCCCAAAAGGTCCTCCATTCTCTCCTAGATCAACTCAGTGAAGGCAGGAGGGGGAAGACAGTTTCATGGACAGTTATCTGGTCTACCCATGCTCTCCCCCTTACCTTTTAAAGAAAAAGAGCCTAGAAACCAAGAGAATAAGTGGAACAGTAGGAGAAGATATTTTAAGACATTAACCCTAAATTCATAATTCGCTAGCCACATAACAAAAGCAGTTGACCTATCTCTGTCTTTCACCACTTCATTTTCTAAATCGAGGCAGGATTGCTGACCAAGGAGGTACGTGGCCCCCAGCGGAACTGGTCACAACCAGGAGCTTCTGCCTCACCTGGATTACATGTGTGCATGCTAAGTCACTCAGACATGTCCATCTCTTTGCGACTCCATGGACTGTAGCCTGCCAGGCTCCTCTGTCCATGGGATTCTCCAGGCAAGGATACTGGAGTGGATTGCTATGCCCTACTCCAAGGGATCTTCCTGACCCAGGGATCGAAGCCATGTCTTTTATGTCTTCTGCATTGGCAGGTGGGTTCTTTACCACCAGTGCCACCAAATTCCCATTATCTCAAAAGATGTGGGCTCCATGAATCCATCCATGCTTATCCTTTAAAACTTATGCCTTTCCTATAATATAGAATATTTGTCTGTTTGCCTCATCTGTTGCCACAAACAACTCCAGATGTATACTATCAGGCATTTCCAAGGTCAGAGCTCCTTACAGATCACAAATTCCTAGAGGACAGGAAATACAGTTGTTTTTCTTGTACCAAACTGTAACTACCCAAATATTGCACACAAAGACATAAATTTCAGCCAGGAAATCCTTTTTGTTGTTGTTGTTAAAGCCTCATTTCCTTCAAAGTATCCAGCCTTATAAAACTTCTGGGAAGATGGATGACAACATTCTTCATTTATAACTGAGGTAACCATGATTCATTCATCCACTTACTCATTCATTCAACAGAGATCCCTTGAGCACCTCTTATGTGCCAGGGGATCCAGCAGTGAACTAGCCGAAGCCTAGGTCCTCACAGGGCTGCTGCTCTCAGGGGAGAAACAAGTCTATAGACGGGTCAGACACTAAGAAGTCAGTCGAAGATAAGCAGATAACATGCCGAGGGTGACAAAGGTTTACCAATTGGAAGTAAGGATAGCAAGCTAGAGGAATGTGTGATTGGGGTCCGGGGCAGTGTCAGGGATTCAGTGGACATGAACTTGGACAAACTCCAGGAGATGGTGAAGGGACAGGGGAACTTGGCATGCTGCAGTCCTTGGGGTCGCAAGGACATGAAGAGTTGGACATGACTTGGCGACTGAATTAACAATCACAACGAGGGTGAGGGAAGAGCTCTCCAGGTGCCATTTGAGCAGAGAGACCTGGAGGAAGGCAGCCCTGTGGGTGCCTTGGGGAGGAGCCTTCTAGAGTGGGAATAGTACATGGAAGGCTGGGTGGGCTCAGGAACTTACAAGCAAGCCTAGAGCAGAATAAACAAGAGGGTGGCTTCCAGACCTGGAAGGACTCTGCGTGACTGAGTGGGATACCATGCACGCCAAGTCACTTCAGTCATGTCCAACTCTGTGCAACCCTATGGACAGCAATCTGCCAGGCTCCTCTGTCCATGGGATTCTCCAGGCAAGAATACTGGAGTGGGTAGCCATTTCCTCCTCCAGATCTTCCCAACTGATGGATCAAACGCATAGTCTTTTGTGCCTCCTGCATCAGCAGGAAGTTCTTCTCCACTGTGCCACCTGGGAAGCCCATAAAAACTTAAGTGTGTCACTCAGCCATGTCCGACTCTTTCTGACCCCATGGACTGTAGCCCATCAGGCTCCTCTGTCCATAGAATTCTCCAGGCCAGAATACTGGAGTGGGTAGCCATTTCCTTCTCCAAGACCCAAGAACTGAACCTGGGTCTTCTGCATTGCAGGCAAGACTCTTTACCATCTACATCACTGGAGCTTCCCATACTTAAGCAATTACAAAGTTAGAGTAAAAAATCTGAAGTTTTCAATATACACTAATTTATTAGTTAGAGAACGGGTTTCTAACACCTGAGAATTTGTTATATTAAAAGACTTTTTACTAAAAATTAAAAAAAAAATAGTTTTGCTGATGTGACACAGAGTTGCGGGCATTTGCATCAGACAGGCCTGAGTTGAATTCCAGCTCTGCTACCTCCTAGCTCTGTGACATTGGAGAAAACTTTCCATTTTTGAGTCTCAGCTCTTTCTATAAAATGAGGAAATACTGCCTTTACTGCAAAAGTAGAAATACTATATACAAGCATCTATTAAAATACTGGGGTGCTTTTTGAAAAACAATCTTTTCTTTGTGTAACCCAAATATCTCTGACCCCCAACACAACAACATTCCTGTAGGGAGATGTCAGGAGAATGTTCATGGCCTTAAAGTCCCCTTCTCTGGCTCCACCTTTTCTTCAATGGCCGGAATTGACTTTCATCACATATATGTTGTTGTCAAGGCTGGTTTACTGCTGTTGTTTTCAAGGCTGGTTTCAAGTTCTAATCTTAATAGAATCAGCAAACACCATCCATGCCCCTTATCCAAGAGGTGGACAGAATAGTAAATGAAAAACAGAATCCTTAAGGCCAAGAATTTCTGAGAATGTCAGGAAGGTATTTGAACATAGTATTGCTAATTGCATATTAAACACTCCTGGCTCTTTGCTCAACAGAAGAGGCTTAATTATTATTACATGCTGTTCGATTTTTAAAACTGGGAGTTCTTGCTTCCTTTCCTGTCCAATAATTAGTTAGGCCAATATTTCTTACTTATGGCAACATATGATCACAATCATATGACCTTGAGTCCAGAAAGGAGTGAAACCACTCAGCCCTGAAAATCAAACAGAAGATCATGCTTCTGGTTTATTGGCTGGAATGTCCACTAGGAAGTATATATACTTAATTTTGGCTCCCTTCACTTTCCTATCCCAATTAACCCAATGCTACATTCACATGGCTGCCTAAAAATGTAAAATAATTTTGCAAATCTCAGTTGGGTTTATGTGTGTGTGTGCTCAGGCTTGTCCAATGCTTTGCAATTCCATGGACTGCAGCCCGCCAGGCTCCTCTGTCCATGGGCTTAACCAAGCAAAAATTCTGGAGTGGGTGGCCATTTCCTCCTCCAGGGGATCTTCTTGACCCAGGGATGTTTAATGTAACTTTAAAAGCTATTCTAAACAACACTGGTTGAGCAACAGAAGCCAGCAAGTAGAGGATTAAAATGACTTATTAATGGATGCTTGAAAGTGATAGAGAAATCTAGTAATGGAGTCTTTATGGTTGAAATTTAGAACTCTATCTTGAAACATGTATAATTTCATATATGAAATGAGTCACCAGTCCAGGTTCGATGCATGATACTGGATGCTTGCTTGGGGCTGATGCACTGGGACGATCCAGAGGGATGGTACGGGGAGGGAGGAGGGAGGAGGGTTCAGGATGGAGAACATGTGTATACCTTTGGCGGATTCATGTTGATATATGGCAAAACCAATACAATATTGTAAAGTTAAAAAATAAAAAAAAATAATAAAAAAAATAGAACTCTATCTGAAGAATTTTAAACAGTTTTAATAGAACTAAAATTCATTACTCAAAAAGAAAATAAAATTCAAATAGACAACCTCAGCATCTTTTGGAGCACTCATGGAAGGTGCTTTGAAATGTTCACTCAATTCATGTTGATAGTCACCTCACAAAGACTGTACCTTCAGTTCAGTTCAGTTGCTCAGTCATGTCTGACTCTTTGTGACCCCATGAACTGCAGCATGCTAGGCCTCCCTTTCCATCACCAACTCCCAGAGTCTACCCAAACCCATGTCCATTGAGTCGGTGATGCCATCCAACCGTCTTATCCTCTGTCATCCCCTTCTCATCCTGCCCTCAGTCTTTCCCAGCATCAGGGTCTTTTCCAGTGAGTCAGCTCTTCACATCAGGTGGCCAAAGTATTGGAGTTTCAGCTTCAACATCAGTCCTTCCAATGAATACCCAGGACTGATCTCCTTTAGGATGGACTGGTTGGATCTCCTTGGAGTCCAAGGGACTCTCAAGAGTCTTCTCCAACACCACAGTTCAAAAGCATCAATTCTTCTGCGTTCAGCTTTCTTTTTAGTCCAACTCTCACATCCATACATGACCACTGGAAAAACCATAGCCTTGACTAGATGGACCCTTGTTGACAAAGTAATGTCTCTGCTTTTTAATATGCTGTCTAGGTTGGTTATAACTTTCCTTCCAAGAAGTGTCTTTTAATTTTATGGCTGCAATCACCATATGCAGTGATTTTGGAGCCCAGAAAAATAAAGTCAGCCACTGTTTCCACTGTTTCCCCACCTATTTGCCATGAAGTGATGGGACCAGATGCCATGATCTTAGTTTTTTGAATGTTGGGCTTTAAGCCAACTTCTTCACTCTTTCCCTTTCATCAAGAGGCTCTTTAGTTCTTCTTCACTTTCTGCCATAAGGGTGGTGTCATCTGCATATCTGAGGTTATTGATATTTCTTCCAGCAATCTTCATTCCAGCTTGTGCTTCCTCCAGCCCAGCATTTCTCATGATGTACTCTGTATATATGTAAAATAAGCAGAGTGACAATATACAGCCTTGACGTACTCCTTTTCCTATTTAGAACCAGTCTGTTGTTCCATGTCCAGTTCTAACTGTTGCTTCCTGAGCTGCATACATGTTTCTCAAGAGGCACGTCAGGTGGTCTGGTATTTCCATCTCTTTCAGAATTTTCCACAGTTTATTGTGATCCACACAGTCAAAGGCTTTGGCATTGACTGTACCTTCATCTGAACTTAAAAAGCCTGTGTTTTTTTTTTTCTTTTTAATCACTCATGCAGCACTTAAGATTCTATTCTGAATATTATTCTTCTTCATGTAAATGTCTTATCCTCTCAGAGAAAAGTGCAGCTCTCCAACACCAAGAACCACGTCTCCAATTTTCTGTGGGGATCCAGGGCCTTGCGTCCGGCCGGCACTAAATCTGTGTTCTTACATATTCTATGATTTCCCCTACAAAGCTGCATTTCTCCAAGGTGGTCCTGTCCAAGAGGCACAACCCATGGTTGTGAAGTAAAAAGATTACCTATCACATGGCATTCTCTACCCCACCCAACCCCACACATACAACCCTCCCCTTTCTTAGACATTTACAATGTACATTAACAGCTTAAAGGTATAGGCAGTCCTGTAATAAACAAACTTACTTATTTTGCTGAAAGGGACATGCTCCAAACTTCCCTGACACAGGAAACTTTTCTTCCTTATAATACTTGTTAAAAATTCAGCAGAGCCACTTGAGGAAATTGGCCTAAAGTATCTGCTGCTGCTAAGTCACTTCAGTCGTGCCCAACTCTGTGCGACCCCATAGACGGCAGCCCACCAGGCTCTCCCGCTGGGATTCTCCAGGCAAGAAGACTGGAGTGGGTTGCCATTTCCTTCTCCAATGCAGGAAAGTGAAAAGTCAAAGTGAAGTCGCTCAGTCGTGTCCGACTCTTAGCAACCCCATGGACTGCAGCCTACCAGGCTCCTCCGTCTATGGGATTTTCCAGGCAAGAGTACTGGAGTGGGGTGCCATTGCCTTCTCCTAAAGTATCTGAAACATCATCATATATACAATGAAGTGCTCAGTAAATAACATACATGAGACATGGTATAGTTCACAAGGTGCTTTCAATACATGATGATGACTGAACTCCCTCAACAGACAAAGTAAGAAATTTTTAAAGTAATAAATTTTTAAAAGTAAGGAAACTATCTTCCTTTCCTCCAACACTCTTGACTTCTCACTCACATCCCTTTATTCATGTATCTATTGACTGAAAACTTCTATTTCCGACTCTGAGTCAGTACGGATATGTGACAACTTATTTTTTCCACAAAGGGACTTGTTCCCACATCTTGGAACTGAGAGAGTCCTTAGATATAAATTACAAATTGTTCCCTTTACCCTTGTGGGGAGAAAGAGCAGGTTTTAATTTTAGAAAATCTACCTTAGAGACACAAAGAAATTGGGTGACTTGGTCAGTAATGTGATTTTAGCTTAGAGGAAAATCAAAGTTCCACATTTAGAGATACATCAGTTAAGGATTAGGTTCAACCATATATGAAAGGAAAGTCAACAAAATGGTGGCTTAAACAAGATAGAAGTCTTGACACATAAACAGAGTCTGAGAAGAGTCAGTCCAGAGCTGACAAGGCAGTTGAGACTGGGACTCTATCTGTTTTACCACCTTAATACAAGGCTTCCATCTTTAATGTCACCATAGGGCCCAAAATGGCAGCTGGAATGCTAGCCATCAAGTCCTGATCCCAGGCAGAAAAATAGAGGATGACGGCGGAATAGGTGAAAAACAAGTAGCTTTCAGGAAAGTTGTAAGATCCCTATGGAGACTTACCCCAGTCCCCATGTCAGCTTCTCATTGGTCACATGTGATCTTTGAGCTGAGTACACTGGATCCCAAATTTTAAAAATGAAGTCCTATTACTAAGAAAGAACAGGAAAATGATTGTTGGGTAGTCTACTAGCAATCTCTGCCAGGAAGATGGAATAAGATATTAGAACCTTACTGTCTTAGGTTGCTGGTCAGAAATCATTTAGTCCAGTGTTTCTCAAGTTTATTGGTAAGAGTCATGTGGGGTGGGGTGGGTGGTAGAGGGGTAGGAGGGAATATCCTCTTTGAAATATAAATTCCCATGCTCCACCCAGACCTACGGAACCAGAATCTCCAGGGAGACGACCTAGAGATTTTAACAAGCACTCTAGGTGATTCTTATCATCAAGCAAGTTTGGGAACCATTGAAATCTACTCTTTCCCCTTGGTTGGCAGTTTCAGCAAATTCCTGGGCCTCGGTGCCCCAAAGGCAGTCAGTCCATCCTTGAGCAACACGAGACATGGACATACTCCCTCATACTGACACAACTTCTATCATCAGAGTGCCAACCCCACAGGAAGAACCCAAGGTGCCCTCACCAGTAAGGAATCATACCAAAGTAATTATGAATCCAGCAGCCAAGTGCTTAATCCACCAACCCCATCACATGAACAAACATGATTGCTAAAGAGAAAAACCACAAGCCCCAAACGGTGTCACATGTGCTAAAGCCCATGGTACCAAACCTAGATTTAATACCCCACCTAACAGCAGTTTTGACTTTCACTAGAAGTGTAATCTTAATCAACCAGTCTGGAATTCTTTTCTTTAACTTTTGGCTATGCTGGGTCGTCACTGCTTTGTACAGGCTTTTGTCTAGTTGTGGTGAGCCGGGGCTACTCTTCGTTGGGCTTCTCCTTGCAATGGCTTCTCTTATCGCGGAGCACAGACTTCAGGTGCAGGCTTCACTAGCTGCGGCACACAGGCTCAGTAGCTGCAGATCACCGACCTGAGACCTCCCAGGCTTCAGTAGTTGTGGCTCTGAAGCTCTACAGCGCACACTCAGTATTTGTGGAGCACGGGCTCAGCTGCTCTGCGACATATGGAGTCTTCCCAGACCAGGGATCGAACCTGTGTCCCCTGCATTGGCAGGTGGATTCTTATCCACTGGGCCACTAGGGAAATCTAGTCTGGAATTTTTTGATCAGCACCAGTGAGGTCTCCTGGGCCCTTTCTCACCCTCCAGAGGAAGGGGCAGCAGTCTGCATAATGGCCCCTGCCCTGTCGGCTTCCCTCCCTCAGAAGGATAATGTCCTGCCTAAAAAAAAAAAATTATCCTTTCTTTCCTTGACTAATAGCCCAAAGCCCCTTCTTTCTGATTACATCTTCCATGTTGTACAATCCCTTGAAGCACCCTTCTGGTTGCTGGATGCAGTGCTGCCCTATTCGTGAATCACCTGAAAAAATTAGTTAAACCTTCAAATGGACGTGGTTGAATTTTGTCTCTTAACATGATCATACAAAACCAGTCCATTTCCTTAAAGAAAGCTTGAGGATGACTGTTCTCTAATTTTTTTGAGCATATTGTTCTGCCAACTGGGACATATGTTTGACAAGCATCAGAATCTCCCAGGCTCCAGGTGCCCTGCAGCATGTCAGGACTCTCCAGCAGATTGTCTGAAAGCCTTTAGCCTATAGCTGGATGGGTTTTTCTTTGAAGATTTTTTTTTTTTTTTTTTTTGGCCATGCACAGTTTAGTTCCTGGATCAGGGATTGAACCTAGGCTCCAGCAGTGAAAGGGCTGAGTCCTAACCACCGGACTGCCAGGGAATTCCATCTTTTTGAAGTAAAACTATAGATCCCAGGTGGCTCAGTAGTAAAGAATCTGCTTGCCAAGGCAGGAGATGTGGGTTCAATCCCCTGGAGGAGGAAATGGCAACCCACTCAAGTATTCTTGCCTGGGAAATCCCATGGACAGAGGAGCCTGGCGGGGTCACAGAGAGTCGGGCACAACTGAGTGACTGAGCACATATGCATGCACACACAGATCAAACGTGCAGTGCATGCTGTAACACGTAGAAGTCACTCATTCCTGACTTGGAGTCTAGTTTTCCTGTCCATCGCAACATTTCCTCCAAACAAATGTACTAAGGATCATGCGTTCTACCATTCTAGCAGTTCAGCTTCTATCTGCCATAATCTTTCTACTGAGGAAAATGAGTCCAACCTACATTTAGTCTGATGCTTCTTTATGAGCAAAGAATTACACCTTTAGAATGAATAAAAGAATGAAGTAAACACGTTAAAGGAAGATTCTTTTTCATGTGTCGGTATTACAGTCTGAATTTTGTCCTCCAAAAAACAGATGTATTGACGTCCTCACCTCTGGTACATCAGAAGGTGACCACATTTGGAAATAGGGTCTTTCTAGAGGTAATTAATTTAAACCGAAGTTAACAGAGTGTGCCCTAATCCAATGGACTGCTGTCCTTATAAAAAGGGGAAATTTGGACAGATAGACACCTGGAGGGAAGGCAGAGGATTGGAATGATGAATCTCTAAGCCAAAGTAGTCAAAAGATGGCTTGCACAATACCAGAAACCAGGAAGAAACATGGACGACAAGTTTCAAAGGGACCATAATCTTGCAAACCTTGATTTCAGACTTCTAGCCTTCAGAGCCCAAAGACAATATACTTTTGTTGTTCTAAGCCACTTCGATTATGGAGCTTTGTTTCAGCAGCTCTAGCAAACAAACACAATTGGTTAGTGAGAATGTATTTCTTCACCAAGGTCAAATTCAAACTCTCTGATCTAAGACTGAAGCTATCTGCCTGCACAACTCAGTCTGAAAGCCAAACTGCAAACGTCCACTTGAAAACAATTCAAATTGCTCTAAATGCAGCTTTCCATTGCATTTGATTTCTCCAGGATGCTTTGAAAACCAGATTTTTCTACTTCTTATCACTGGGGGATCGGTAGTAGGTGAAGATGGAGGTAATTCATGGAAATGCTTCTCAGATCAGAAGTATCTACAATACTTACTTCCTTGCGACATGATCACTTGCTATCCTGGATCAGTGGTTCTAAAATCTTTCAGCTCAGGACATTCACCCAGCCCAGGCTCCTCTCCAGAAGCTTTGATTCAGTTGGTTTGGGGAGGCGGGGGGTGGCGCGCCAAGGGGCAAGAAGCAGAAATAGTTTAGGATTTAGTTTTTTTTTGAAGCTCCCCAGGCAATCTTAATGTACAGTGGGAGTTAAAACAACTGCCCAAGATTATAGGGGTTATGGTTTTTTTTTTTCAATCAACGGCTTGTGTTTGGGTTCGGTGTGTGTGTGTGTTGGGGGCGGGGGGTGTCCAAAATTCAGAAATAATAGGAAAACCCATTCTGTGTGAAACTGACATTAAGTAGCTACAGACTTTGAAAGCTGACTTCAGAAATCAATTTCCGTATGAATAACTGTTCCATCATGGTTTGATTAGCAACGTTTTCACTAAATGGCTCCAGGCAGGCTCTTATGCATTTAATTTTATCTGTGGCAAAATAGTCTTTTATATTCAATCTCACCCTCCATAGTTTTAACAGAAAGCAACGATTTTAGTCATTTTTTTAAAGCTACTGATACTTTCACTATTGCAAGTTGGCAAAATATCCAAATTCAGAGCTACCCACCACTTAGGAAATATGTTCTGAATAAACTGAAGCCAAGTTTTTCCTGTTTTGTTTTGGTGAAAGGGGCAAGGAAATTACTTGACAACTATTTAACAACTGGCATGTTTATTCAACTGATCAGAACTCTAAAGACTTCTTAAAAATTCTAAATTTCTTACTGCTTAGCTGCTTTGTTATTTTCAATACAGTTCTAAAGAGTATATTACACTATATCTTCAATTACAGGTAGGTAAAACTTAGGAGTTGAGCTTTTATACTACCTAATTTCTGGACAAGTTAACCTTTCCTTAAAAAAAAAAAAATTAACCCTTCCTTACTCTACTTCAGAAACAAAACAAATTCATAAATACAGTAGACATCTATGACATAAGAGCCTTTTCCTTCCTCTATTCCTATCTCAATCTCTTTGTTCTTTGGCCATTTTACAAAGCTTTGATTTTCCCCTCGGAGAGGTCAGAGACAGATTTCCTGTCTAGGGCTCTGCCTTTGTGCTTAAGGAAACGTGAAGAAAAAAAAAAAAGACCCTCATGTTTCAAAAAAAAAAAAAAAAAGTCATTATAATCACGCAATACAATAGGATCACATTCTTCTCCCTGAGTGTTCTTAGTTAGTAGAAATTATAAGAAATGCCTAGGACAAGAGGAAGAAGAAGGTACATTCTGACCAGGCACTGGGGAGACTTGAACATGCTTCAATTAAGATGTGTATTCTTTTTTTACCACATGCCCATGGGACTTCACACAACTCCAGGAAAAATAAATGTACTGCTTTCTGACTCTCTTACAGAAGCAATTACCAGTGGATGCAGAGATGAATGGGAGCACAGAGGGGGTTGGAAAGTGACTTTACCAGGAAATACAGGACTTTAAAGCTTAATGAGACTTTTGAGAGCATCTTATTTTACCCATGCGGAAAGCTAGGGAGGTGAACTGACTTGCAGGAGTCTCAGGCATGTAATTGGCAGAGCTAAGATTCGTAAATGTAGCCCGCAGACCTGTCCACAAAATCGGCTTCCAAGCCTTGACGCCATTCGGAAGAAACAGTAAAACGCTGAGCCAACAACCTCTTTGCCTCTGTGGGCCTCATGTTTTGCATATTTATCATCTCTTAATATGCTATAATTGATGTGGGGAGCAGTGAGAGCTGGAGGTCTTGATTGAGTTACTGCCTCTTGGTAAGATGATAAAAAGCTTTTCTGGAGTGGAAAGATGATTTCTCCCCACACACGCAATTCTCCGTACAAAAGTTCAAGGTCAAAGAACCACGTGTGGCATATCCAGAGGGGGCACAGGCATAACTTTGGGGCCCCAATGGTGGCACAGATAACCTAGGATTCCAAGCTGAGAAAAAACACTCCTGTTCTAACAGGAGCTACCAACAAATAGTATACTACACAGATCAAGACGAAAAAGCTTGCAGAAGCTTGTGCATGGTGATACAGTAGGCAAAACACCCGTGCAGTGACGTTCTGAAATAAAAAATTTCTTCCACAAGTTCAGAACTTCATGGCTCAAGTGTCACCTTTAAGATGTCAACATAAGTGTCTAAGCAGCCTCAAATCCATTACTCAGCTAGAGATATTCTGACTAAGGGCCCCCCAAATGGGACAAAAGCCACATAACGGCAGAAAATAATCCTTAAGTGGCATTATATTGATGTTTACCTTACAAGAAATCTTCACTGTGCTCAGTTTAATGAGTACCATTCAATCCGGGAAGATACATTCCACGGGTCACCTAAAGCCAAGGCAGCTTAAGTGGGTGGTTTAACATTTCAAGGAAAAATATGAATTATATGAAGGTCAAGTCCCCTTTTAAAAGTAGATTAGGAGGCAGTACCAAAATAAGGAAGTGGTTATAAATCTGAATTCTAAGAATGGTAACTCCCTTGTATGGACAGAGCAAAACTCCAGGGCAGAACAATTACATTCCTATGCTAAAAGAGCACTTCACAGAAAAAAACACACAAAGGCCAAAATCACATATTTTAAAAAACAAATTTCATTGAGATACTCCATATTGAAATTTGTGTGGCTAAACCAGCAGCTACAGCTCAAACTCCTCTCAGGTTTGGACAGCAAATGGTAGGCTGTGACTTTTTCCAGCACAGAGGCTGTTGGCATACATCACGAGAAAAAGGAGAAGGGCTCTAAACTGCTCCCACAAAAGCAAATTTAAGGGAGTGCAGTGCTCCCAAGTGTGAAGACAGCTGACTGGGTTAAGGTAAAGAAATGACTTAGGAGACCAGTTTTATCATTTTACTTTGTCTTAACAGTTCTGTGGCTTGCTTTTTCAATTCTGTTGTTTCTTATTAGTGTCTATCAGTGCTGTCCAAGAGAAGTAATGTAAGCTGTATTTTATATTTTCTGAGAGCTGCATTTAAAAATATAAAAAGAAATAGATAAAATTAATGTTTCATATAACCCAATATAACCAAAATATTATCACTTCAGCATGAAATCAACATGAAAACTATTAACAGGAATTTTACATCCTTTTTTTTCATACTAAGTCTTCAACATCCTGTATATTTATGTTATTGTTCAGTAGCTCAGTCATGTCCAACTCTTTGTGACCCCATGGACTGCAGCACGCCAGGCTTCCTTGTCCTTCACCATCCCCCGGAGTTTGCTCAAACTCATGGCCATTGAGTCGGTGATGCCATCCAACCATCTCATCTTCTGATGCACCGTTCTCCTCCTGCCCTCAATCTTTCCCAGCATTAGGGTCTTTTCCAGTGAGTCAGCTCTTCCCATCAGGTGGCCAAAGTACTGGAGCTTCAGCATCAGTCCTTCCAGTGAATATTCAGGACTGATTTCCTTTAGGATTGGCTGGTTTGATCTCCTTGCTGTCTAAGGGACTGTCGACAGTCTTCTATCTCAATTGTAATGCTACATTTTTATCAGAAATACCTGATGTGTATTTAGATTTCACATAATTTATGCTTGAACAGGTAAATTCACAAACTTAAGTTGTTCCAAGGTAAAAAGTTTCCAACATCTGAACTGAGTAACCCATTTCTAAATTGCAATTGAAAATAAAATTTCAATTCCATTCCTTTGCCACCCTAGCCACGTTTCAAGGGGCTACAGGAGGGGACAACATAGGACTCAGACAACCATCCCTGTCCCACCATCACAGGAATCATTGCTCCCTCCAACTGCCCACGGAATAGAAAAACTGGGCAATAACAGTTAGTCATAAGGAGAAAAAAAATAATTCCTTCACTATCCAAAACTGTCCTGAAATTCAGCTTATTGAATATAGAAACGGAAGAAACTTTTTAAAAATAGATTTGACCGATGAGTTTATTACTTGGGACAAATTAGAAAGTATTTGCAAAAGGGATCTGAATAACTTGAACACTTTTATCTTATTTAATATTCACACTATCCTGGGGGGGGGGGGCGCGGTGTGTGTACTTTTCTCATATTACTATTTTATTGAATAGCAATCAGAGGTTCAGAGAGGTTAGAGCTATTTAGTGAAGTGTAGAGAAACTGGGCTTTCTTTTTTTTCTGTAATTTTTACTTTTTGGCCGTGTCATTTGGCATGTGGGATCTTAGTTCCCTGACCAGAGACTGAACCCACACCCCTTGCACTGGAAGTGCGGCATCTTTACCACTGGACTCACAGGGAGGTCCGAGAAACTGGGCTTAACTAATGAATGAAATTAACTCTCAGGAGATAACTCTGGATTCTGTGCAAAAACACCGTTCAGTCAGTCAAGTAATTACAGATCTTGATTCCCTTGTAGAGTTCAGGAAAGACAAAGCATGCTAACAAAGTATTCATCTACACAGCTCTCCATCTGTGTTGTAAGCGCCATAAGCGATAAATCCTTCACTTTCAGTGGTGAAGGATTTCTTTTCCCTCTCATAGCACAAAGAATCTCTGGGGGTGAGTCCCAGTAATCAGCAGTTACAAAAGCTTTCTGGGTGGTTGTCATGTAAAATGAGGGTTGACAGCTAGAGCACTAGACCTCAAATCTGAGTTGGCACCAGAATAGCCTGGGGTTGGGGGCTTGGCTGGGCTCCACTCCCAGAGTTTCTAGTCAGGTAGCCCCAAATTTGCAGCTCTAATAAGTTCCCCAGGAATGCTAAGTGGCTGGTCCAGACAATGCACTTGGAGAATGACCAAACTAAAAGAAAGATAAATGTACTTAAGTGAGATGAAGAAAAGAACCACCACAAAGTCTTTTACGAATCCTGTTGTGTAGGGCAATTTACTAGGCCTGCGATGGTATCAGCAGAGGGCCCCTAGGAGATAACTGCTGCAATCTGAGATGGATTGAATGCCACAGGCTTGGCCTTCTTCTACTTTAAGGTCAGAAGATGCAAAAAGGCAGACCAAAACACCCAGAAGCTACTGAAGCTTAAACCTAAGGGACCCCTTCCCTGTATGAGTCCCTTTCAAGGCCTGGCAATATGTTCCCAGTGTATGTACGTATATTTTTGTTTGTTTTGGTCTTTGTAAAATTTGTAAAGTAAAAAAAAAAATTTTTTTAAAGGAGGGTTCCCATATACTTCTGTATAACCCTCAGTTTCCACAAAACTTGGATCTGTCCTTAGAAGTCTCTTACCTTGTTCGTACCTTCCATCACAAGTATGTTTAAGAACTTCCTGTTATCTCTCAGTAATATACAAAATAGCTTTCACTAACAGATTTCTACAACATGTTTAATGGCTTTGTAATATGTACTCAAAAATGTACTCAGCCAATTTTTTTTTTACTATAATGCTAAAGTGGTTTCTAGTTTTCATATATTTAAGAGTATCACCAGGGTGAATATCCTTAAGGCTAAATATTTTCACCCATCCTTATTTCCTAAGTATTCCTCTAAGTGTTGATATGTACTATATACATTTGCTTTTTGTAAGTATAATGTCATATAATTTTGTAACTTGAATCTCTCTCCACTTAATTTATTAAATGCACTTTCCCAGTTGCTGCATAATTTTTTAAGCTTAGTATTTGTAAGAACTCTAGAACATTCCTCTCTGTGGATGGAATAATTTATTTGCATACTCCTCCAAAATATGGGTTTCTCTCCATTTTTTATTAATGTAAATAATATGACAAAAAAATTCTATGTTTTAGATTCTTTCCTTCACATAACTTCCCTTAAGTGGATCAAAAATCATAACCGTGGCTAACCCAATAGTATTATTTATTAAACAGGTTTATAGTAGAGAAATGAATGTGTGAACAGGGCTCACAATGGGCTTAAAAGTTATCAAAGCCTCAAAGATAAGTAACATTCACCACATTATACCTGGAGCCATGAAATGAGACCTCTGTCTGATTGAGGACTTGCTTGACTATTTGAGAGAATTCTTCCGCAGCGAGGAACAAGCTGTACAGACTCTTTTTGACCAACTTTGGCGAAATGACTTAGAAATACATTTTTAAAAATGAATAATAATGATATTATGGCTTCCTTTAAATGAGGTTGGCATAGCCGCTCCATCTTAACCACGACCTAAGCACTGTTTTGTTTCTGGTATCGAGTGGCCATATTCCTAATCAAACACTCCAGCTCTCTCATGACCAAGGAGACGCAGATGCTAGTCAGTAAACTGGGTCTCAATTTAGATAATTTTTGCCTATAGGACACAAGCTAGTTATTTAGCCTACATCAGATCCAAGTTCATGACTGGTCTTGGCGTGGTTCTCCAACCACTTCAGCTAATGAACTACAGACACCAAATAACTTCACAGCATGGATACAAAACCCAGTTGGGTTGTACATAACAAGCCAGGCCCTCTGATGATGCTTGTTAATGTCATATAACACAATCAGAAGTGGCCAAGAGGACATTCAGACCACTCTGAAGGAAACCCACCCAGAAAATCCCTCTGCCCGTCTATTTCTGTCCACATGGGGAGAGTAGTAAATATTGAGCAAACAGGAGCCAGAGGAATGAGGGGGCTGGGGGTGGGGCCGTTGACAATGAGCAGTGTTTCCATGCTGCATTCATTCATTCATTCATTCATTCATTCATCACACTCTCTGGAGAAGGGAGCTGGGCTTGATGCTGCAGACAGAGCAGGCACAATGATCTCATCCTGCCTACCATGGTTCTCTGTATGGGAAGGGCAGAAGTGGCTTTCCAAACGCACTCCAAAACGCAGGAATCTATAGTACCAGGGTCCCACGACTATGGGACTTACTTGAACACTCAGCAGAACTTATCAAACTACCCATCTTCCAGCTCTTCATGGGGCACAGCTGATGCCCTGAGACCCGTCCCAGGGCCAGATCCACCACTCAGGGATAGCTGTGCCCCTAACAGTCTAAGGCACAGCCAGGCTGGCCTAAGTCCAGCCCTTTGTAATTTTCAACACAAAAAACTGTACACACATTCCTTAAGTCACAGGTCCCAATGTATCTGCAGGTCCGGATCTTCCAGGAACAGGTCTAACTGCTTCGCTTTGCTTTGCTTTCCATGTTCTCTGCCCCAGTTAATCTCTGACACCGAAGGATTTCAGACCAATCAGTAGGAATCTAGCTACTGGGCTTTACCAGAACATGTTTTGGTTACAGTTTATCCATAATTATCACTGGTTAGTTGCCATGGTACTATGGAAAGAGGAATTTGAAATCCAATCTCAGGACTTTACTTGGCTGGCTGGAATATCTTGCAGCTCCGCCAACCAACACCTGTGCACAGCAGACACTATAGACACTGTGGGGAAGCCATGGCTTGGGGAGGCGTGGCTTTGGGGAGGGCGTGACTTGTGGAAAGGCGTGGTTTGTGGAGAGGGCGTGGCTTTTGAGGGCATGGCTTGTGGAGAAGGCATGGCTTGTGGGGCCAGAGTCCCCAGGCACCAATCCTGGTTCCTGCTTCATCTTTCTGATTTGGACAGATGTTATGTTGATCCTATAATTCACATGTTCACGTCCTCACCCCCTTATTGCCTTATTTAGAAATAGGGTGCTGACAGGTGTGATTAGCTAAGATGAAGTCATTCTGAAGAAAGGTGGGCCCCTAATCCAATAATAGTGGTGTCCTCATGAAAAGGGGAAATTTGGACAGAGACCCACACACAGAGAATGTGTGTGAAGATGAAGGCAGATCTGGGAGATGCACGCATAAGCCAAGGAAACGCCAAAGATTGCCAGCAAACCAGCAGAAGCAAGGAGAGGTGTGGGGAACACATTCTTCCTCATGGCCCCCATTCTGCTGACACCTTGATCTCAGACTCCCATTGTCCAAGAGTATGAAACAATACATCCCTGTTATTTAAGCCACTCCATTTATACTACTTGTTACAACCATGCTAGCAATCTAACACAGCAAGTTACTGTGTCACAGCTTTCTCATCTGTAAAATGGGTATAAGAAAGGTACTCCTCTAACAGAGACAAGAAGCAGATTACAATTTGTTGTTTAGAACAATGCCTGGCAGAGCACTGCATTTGAATGTTAATGTTCTCCAAACAGTCTTTTTTAATCAAGGAGATTCTCACTCTTTTTTTTTTGTCTTAAACCTCTTGAAGTTTCCTACAAAGCTGCTTAGTGAAAGGCGAGTGTGATAACAGCCCACACCAGATTTCTCAGGAGATGGGGAGTACCCTCCCTTGACTGGCGTGCCGAGGCAGGGTGTGGTGCAACAGGAATCATCTTCTCTGCTCTTGGTCTCACACCCACTCAAAGCACCATATCCCTTCCCTCCCCACATCAGCCACCACCGGAGCCTCGGCCTTAGAGTCCTGGCCCTTTCCTCCCATTAGTCTCTCAAAAACCTAAACCGTCCTACCACCCCAAATGCAATCATCTTCAACCCTCATTCTGCAACTTTATCAACATCACCCGCCCTTAGTTTCCAATGCTGTGCAGAAGTCCATCCCTCCCACCTAAACTCAGTTATTCGGTTCATCTCCCTCTTGTCGATCTCTCCTCTGGACAGCCCCCCACCAATATTGACTTCCTCTCTTAATCCTAACCTACCAGTCAAGAAGGCCCAGCCCCAAACTCACCCTTTCCAATGAAGCCCTCCCTTAACCCTTATAGTATTTATCACTGGGGCTCCTGGTTTTGTTTTGAGTGACACAAGCCTTCTGTTGCTGTATCTGTTTCATGCATGTCAATCACAGTATCTCAACTAGACAGTAAACTTAGAGACCATCCATGCATCACACACTACTGAAGACCTACTAATGCCAGGCACCAGGCAAGGCAGCAGGGTTAACAGGTATCATTGGGTAGTACTTATTGAAAACTTACTATGTGCCAGACTTTATCCTAATCCTCACAATGATGCTGGAAGGTGCTGGCATCACCCTGGTTTACAGATGAGAAAATCAAAGATGAGAGATTATGTAACCTGTACAATATTGTATAGATAGTAAAGGATAAAACTGGGACAAGATAAACAGGGTTGAGAAATAGTATAATGGGTCAGCTGTAACCAGACCCCAAAGAATGTGAATTAAGGCACTGCCCATTTGGAAGGATGCTAATAATTATATACAGGCGTACATCAGAGATATTATGGGTTCAGTTTCAGACCACTGTAATAAAGCAAATATTGCAATAAGGAAGTCAGGAACTTTTTGGTTTCCCAGTACATATAAAAGTCATGTTTACACTATAGTCTATTAAATATGTGATAGAATTATGTCTAAACAAACAATGTGCATAACAGTGAAAAATTATAAAACAAAAAACAACAGCATTATAAAAGATGACAGATCATGACAACAAATATAACAATAATGAAAAGGTTTGAAATATTGTAAGAATTACCTAAGTATGACACAGAGAAATGAAGTGAGCAAATGATGTTGGAAAAATGGTGCCAAAAGACTCGCTCGATGCAGTGTTGCCATAAACCTTCAATTTTCTTAGAAAAAATAAGCAATATCTGAAAAGCACAATAACATGAGGTATGCTTGTATATGAGATATATATATCTCATATATGACAAGGTGATACATATTAACCACTGGCATCCTTCCAAATGGGCATTGCCCTTATTCTTTGGAGTCTGGTTATATATCCATATCTGAAGACAGAGCTAGCTATACCATACATTAATGACTTAGATTAAATAGGCATGCCTATTAAGTTTTGGGGATTCCCAGGTGGCTCAGTGGTAAAGAATCTACCTGCAATGCAGGAGACACAGGAGATGCAGGTTCGATCCTGGGGTCGGGAAGATCCCCTAGAGGAGGGCATGGCAACACACTCCAGTATTCTTGCCAGGAAAATTCCATAGGCAGAGGAGCCAGGCCAGCTGCAATCCATGGGGTTGCAAAGAGTCAGACATGACTGAGTGGCTGAGCAGGATAAGATGGATGACAATGTGATTATGGTAAGAGTTAGAATTTAGTGCAAAAACCAGCGCAACAGAATTACTGAACAAACTTAACTAAGAAAATAAAATTTAACTGGGATAAATATAGTGTCTTGCATTTGGATTCAAATATTCAACAGCCCAAGCCCACAAAGAGAATGACAAGGCTTTGCAAGCAACAGAGGTAGAAAAGAATAGTAAACTATGAATGCAAAGGGGAATGCAGGTAAAAAAAAAAAAAAATTATGTCAGGTTATAGTAATAAAGCTACATGACTGAGAAGTGGAAAATGCCACTATTTTAAGTTCTTTTGCAACAAATCTAATGTTTTTCTCAGAATTCTAAGCCTCAGCTTGAAAGTATGTCAAACGGGCATATATGTTCAAATGAAACTGATATAATTAAGAATCCTCATGTTTCACAATTTCATCGACTGCACACTGACCAAATGAATGTATGCACTTTAGTGTAACCTACAACTAAGTTTAAAATGTATAATTGTAGGCTGACATCACTCCCAAACTTCCCTGTGAAGGTATAGGATCAGGTCAGGACAGTTCCCATCGCCACAAACAATCTCAGAATGATGACTGTATGGTATACTTAACACAGGTCCTTTTAATCCCACTTCTTATCAAACCCAACCTATTACTGGACTAAAAGGAAAAACCTAATTGACAACCTAATGTCACCAGTTGGTAACACTTAGGAGCAGTTTCCATTTCAAACATGGAAAAAGCACTTCACGTCACATGAACAGCATGTCCACCAACAGAACAATGGAGAATTGGACAAATGGCAACCGATGTTCACTACCGGGGTAAAAGCAATCAAAACGAAGGACATACGACACACTTTTACCACCTAACCCTTCAGATGAAACTCCATGTGGAAACTGCCTGTGGCCAAGCGTAATGGTTTTCCAGGGCTGCCACCAGAAAATACCACTAACTGGGTGGCTTAAAACAACAAAAATGTACCGTCTCCCAGCTCTGGAGGCTAGAAGCCCAAGATCAAGGTGTCGGCAGGGCTGTTTCCTCCTGAGGGTGAATCTGCTCCACACCTCTCTCCTCACTTCTAGGGGTCTGAAGACAATCTTCGGTCTTACAGGTGCATCACAGAGTTCCCCGCCTTCATCTCCACGTGGTGTTCTTCCTGTCTCTACACATAGTCTTCCCTCTGCCCAGGTCTGTGCCCGAGTGTCCCCTTTTCATAAGGACATCAGTCATATTGGATTAGCATTCATCTTAATAACTTCATTCTAACTTAATTACCTCTATTAAGATCCAATTTCCAAATAAGGTCACATACTGAGGACCTCAGTATGTGACTTCAATATATCTTTTGGGGGATGGGTAGCAATTCAACCCAGATCACTGAGTTGATCTACTCCAGGACCCATTCCTCCTATCCCTTGAGGTGTCGCTGGTTTCATGGCTGCCATCCGGAGAGAGTGTTTTCCTCTCAGAATTCCTTCACTTTTCACTTTCCTGCATTGGAGAAGGAAATGGCAACCCACTCCAGTGTTCTTGCCTGGAGAATCCCAGGGACGGGGGAGCCTGGTGGGCTGCCGTCTCTGGGGTCGCACAGAGTCGGACACGACTGAAGAGACTTAGCAGCAGCTAGGTAGGGGCATGTGATTAAAGCTCCAGTAAGTTCCATGTGAGGGGAGAATGATTTGTGTGACTTTGGGGTCACATCCTTTAAAAAAAGAAGATGCTACTAGATTTCCGTGATGGTTCAGTGGCTCAGACTCCACGCTCCCAATGCAGGGGACCTGGATTCCACTCCTGGTCAGGAAACTAAGATCCCACATGCTACAACTAAGACCTGGCACAGCCAAATAAATAAATAATTTTTTTTTTAAAGGAGATGCTTGGGGTTCATTCTCCCTCTTTCTGGTTCTCATATACAGAATATGCACCATGAACAGCCTAGACCAGCACTGTCCAAAGGAATTAGTAAGATATAAGGCATTTTAAAGTTTCTAGGAGCCGTATTAAAGAAGAAGGAACAAGGGGAGTGAATTTTAAATTTACTTAATTCATTGTCTGGAATATTAGCATTTCAATGTGTAATTATAAATATTATTATTAAGGTATTTGGTACTAAAGCTTTGAAATCTGGTGGTTATCTCACATTTATGGAATACCTCCATTTGGACTAGCCACATTTCAAGTGCTCAAGAGCCACAGGCAGCAACCGCCTATTACAAAACACAGTGCAGCTCGGGAGGGCAGCAGAAGGACATTATAGAGGAGCCTGGGTCCCTGGACGAGTCCACGAAGCAGACCTGTCCTGCTGGCTCTGGAGTGTTGGAAATGTTTACTTAAGGAAACAGTTCTATCTATTCAATTTCACGTATCTTGTTATCACAGCCTACCCCATATCATAATAAATATGTCCTCTGGGGTCTCCCAGAAGGACCCTGCAGCTTCTCAGTTATGAAACAACCCTTTAAAGCATGGACGCTGACTCTCATGGAAAAATAAAGAAACCTCCAAAATCACAGCCCCAGTTTGAAAAATTACCATAGAAACATTCTCAGCATTGAAAAATACATTTCAAAATAAACCCATCCCAGGAGAACATGTGGTTCCTCAGACTTTTTTTGTTCTTTTCCCACATTATAAATCTCTGCACCTCCGGTCAGTCAGCCCACTGGACAGCCCAAGAGGAAGGAGGAAGGGAGATACCATGTCCTTCAGCCTACTGAGAAGATAGAAAATGAAATCCTTTCAGGCAGTGCTTCTTAAAAAGTGAAACTAATTTCACATGGTAACAACTAATAATTGGAAAACGAAGTCAATCAGAACATACTGACTTTCCTGGTTTAAAGGGAGATGGGGACTCAAAAGGAAAGTCAATGCTTGTCACTAATGTCATCTTAATAGACACTGTGCCTTCAACTCATGCTGATACCTGCTGCCATAGAAATGCAAAGAACCACCTCCTATGGCAAAGATCTGTGGAAAGAAACTCAACTGAAAAATCTCCACAGAATGAATTCAGAAGCAACTCCTATTTCACTTCAAAAGAAAAGTTACATACAAGAATTTGTCAAGCAAAAAACACCGATGCCAGCCATTGTTCAAGATGATTAGGTAATTAATTTCAGAATAAAGAGATAAGAGGTAATAACCTAGATGATTCTCTGCTTGTGGAGACGATCAGATTTCCCCAAGTTTAGGGGCCAGTTTCTGAGTTCCATATCGGTTTCCAGCTACAGCTGGAATGATATCAGGTTTAACCAAGAATTCCTGCAATTATGGTCTGGGGTAACTAGAGTGATAACCACTTTGCCTTCTTGCTTTTCTTTTTCTTTGGAATGTTTTTGTTTGCTGCCTCCTGTACAATATTACAGAACTCCATCCACAGTTTTTCAGGTACACTGTTTACAAGTTCTAATACTTTGACAAACCAAGACTGTGTCGAAAAGCAGAGACATTACTCTGCCGACAAAGATCTGTATCAGTTAAGTTCAGTTGCTCAGTCGTGTCCGACTCTGTGCGACCCCATGAACTGCAGCATGCCAGGCCTCCCTGTCCATCACCAACTCCCAGAGTTTACTAAAACTCATGTCCATTGAGTAGGTGATGCCATCCAACCATCTCATCCTCTGTCGGTCGTCCCCTTTTCCTCCCACCTTCAACCTTTCTCAGCATCAGGTCTTTTCCAATGAGTCAGTTCTTTGCATCAGGTGGCCAAAGTATTGCAATTTCAGCTTCAGCATCAGTCCTTCCGATGAATATTCAGGACTGATTTCCTTTCGGATGGACTGGTTGGATCTCCATGCAGTCCAAGGGACTTCAAGAGTCTTCTCCAACACCACACTTCAAAAGTATCAATTCTTCGGTGCTCAACCTTCTTTGTAGTCCAACTCTCACATCCATACATGACTACTGGAAAAACCATAGCGCCAACTAGACAGACCTTTGTTGGCAAAGTTATATCTCTGCTTTTTAATATGCTGTCTAGTGTGGTCATAACTTTCCTTCCAAGGAATAAGCATCTTTTAATTTCATGGCTGCAATCACCATCTGCAGTGATTTTGGAACCCCCAAAATGAAGTCTGTCACTGTTTCCACTGCTTCCCCATCTATTTGCCATGAAGTGACGGGATTGGATGCCATGATCTTCGTTTTCTGAATGTTGAGCTTTAAGCCAACTTTTTCACTCTCCTCTTTCACTTTCATCAAGAGGCTCTTTAGTTCTTCACTTTCTGCCATAAGGATAGTGTCATCTGCATATCTGAGGTTAATGATATCTCTCCTGGCAATCTTGATTCCAGCTTGTGCTTCCTCCAGCCCAGTGTTTCTCATGATATACTCTGCATATAAGTTAAATAAGCAGGGTGACAATATACAGCCTTGACATACTCCTTTCCCTATTTAGAACCAGTCTGTTGTTCCATGTCCAGTTCTAACTGTTGCTTCTTGACTTGCATACAGATTTCTCAAGAGGCAGGTCAGGTGGTCTGGTATTCCCATCTCTTTAAGAATTTTCCACTGTTTGTGGTGATCCACAAGGTCAAAGGCTTTGGCATAGTCAATAAAGCAGAAATAGATGTTTTTCTGGATCTGTATAGCCTTGACTATACAGTCAAGGCTATAGTATAGTATAGTCAAGGCTATAGTCTTCACAGTGATCATGTACAGTTGTGAGAACTGGACTGTAAAGAAGGCTGAGCACTGAAGAATTGATGCCTTCAAACAATGGTGCTGAAGAAGACTCCTGAGAGTCTCTTGGACAGCAAGGAGATCAAACCAGTCACTCTTAAGGGAAATCAACCCTGAATACTCGTTGGAAGGACTGACGCTGAAGCTGAAGCTCCAGTATTTTGGTCATCTGATGTGAACAGGTGACTCACTGGAAAAAGCCCTGTTGCTGGGAAAGATTGAGGGCAGAAAGAGAAGAGGGCGTCAGAGGATGAGATGGCTGGATGGCATCACCAATGCAATGGACATGAACTTGGGCAAACTTCAGGAGATGGTGAAGGACAGGGAGGCCTGGCATACTGCGGTCCATGGGGTCTCAAAGAGTCGGACACAACTGGCTAACTGAACAACTAGAATGAGGTTGTGGTCTAGTTAGCCAGTAATGGGGCTTCCATTTAGAATTAGAATTAGTTTTCTGAACTACAGAGGAAGAGCAGAAAGCAGCAGCATCTGTCCTCTCTTGCTTCGCAAGTTCAGTTTCAAGTGCATCTGCCTCCCACAAAGCAACCCAGAGCCTCCTCTGCCCACGGAATGACACTATTAGTAAGCTTTGCCGCCATCAGTGGCAAGCGCTGATAACGACAAAATCAATCCATGGGTCTTTATCTATTTATTAAATAAAGCATTTAATGCTCTAAAGCATTAGAGCATTGAAGCAAAATTCACTTTCTGCAGTCTGCAGCTTTGAAACTTAAGAAAGGGAATGCCCTGTGTCAACAACTATTGCTCTGGCATTAAGAGAAACTGGGATTCAGATCTCTCTGCCATTTATCAAACCTGCAACTTTACCCAAGTTACTTAACTTCTCTCAACCTTAACTTCTCTTTGTAAATTGCTATTACAGGAATAGTCTTTATTGGATACAATTTTGTAAGCATTACATGTGAAGGATTTTGGTACAGTGCCTGGCACATGGCAAGAATTAAATCAATGGGAACTCTTCTCCTAATTTCTCTTGTAGTAGGTCAGTGATCAATACATGTTTACTCATGTGATTGTATTTATTCTTGTGATTAACATTATGTTTAGGCACTGCCCCTTCATGGATCACAGCCTTGTCACGGCGAAGGGCCTTGTGCAACTCAGTGAAGCTATAAGCAATGCTGTGCAGGGCCATTCAAGACAGACAGGTCACAGTGATGAGTTCTGACAAAACGTGGTCCACTGGAGGAGGGAATGGGAAACCACTCCAGTATTCTTGCCTAGAGAACTCCATGGACAGTAGGGAAGGCAAAGAGATATGACCATTCAGAAGATACGGCCACCTGATCCAAAGAGTCAACTCATTGGAAAAGATCCTAATGCTGGGAAAGATTGAAGGCAAAAGAAGGGGGCGGCAGAGAATGAAATATTTAGAGAGCATCACTGACTCAATAAATATGAATTTGAGCAAACTCCGGCAGACAGTGGAGGACAGAGGAGCCTGGCGTGATGCAGTCCACGAAATCGTCAAGAGTCAGAAACGACTTAGCAACTGAACAACAAAATTAGGCACCAACACCCATTAAAAAATTGTGATACTCTGGCCTCACTTTATTAGACACTGAAAATGTACAGTCCAAAAGATGAAGAAACTGTGAAGCTAAAGTTTATGAGCACACATGCTCAGTTGGAGGTGCCGGGGCTTTGGGGAATCTGTTCTAGGACAGAAAAGGATGGAGGCATGTTTGGGGCTGAACTGTGAGCCCCACGCCTGACACACACCTTGTGAAATTATCAGTTGAAGTCTTAAGTACTCAGAATATCATCTCATCTGGAGATAGGGTCTTTACAAAGGTCATCAAGTTAAAATGAGGTCCTTAGGGTGGGCCCTAATCCAATAAGGCTGGTTTTCTCATGAAAAGGAGAATTTGAAGAGGGACAGAGACAAGTAGAGTGATCGCCATGTGAAGATGAAGGTAGAGACCAAGGTGATGCATCTCAATGACTGTCAGCAAACCACCCAACAAAGCTGAGAGAGACACGGATCAGATTCACCTTCACAGCCCTCAGGGGGCAGGAAGCAACCCCACCAACACCTTAATCTCAAACTTCCGGTCACCATAACTGTGAGATAATACACTACTGTTGTATAAGCCACTCAAGGCATGTTCACAGCAAGTCTAGGTAACTAATGGGTTTCCCTCGTAGCTCAGTGGTAAAGAATCCACCTGCCAATGCTGGAGACAGGGGTTTGATCCCATGGTCTGGAAGATCCCCTGGAGTAGGGAATGGCAACCCACTTCAGTATTCTTATCTGCAAAATCCCATGGACAGAGGAGCCTAGCAGGCTGCAGTCCATGGGGTTGCAAAAGATTCAGTTGACTGAGGGGTAGACTTTCACTCCCCCCACCCCCACCCCAGGAAATTAATACAAGGTAAAATCAGGCAGCAGCGGATTCCTCACTAAGATGGGCTGACAGGACCTGGAAACTATGTAGCATGACACATTCTCTGCTCAAGTTTACAAGAGACTCAGGCCTCTTCCCCAAAAGGTCACCTCTGATGTATTTTTAAATCTATGGGGGAAAAAAAGAGGCTAAGCTTTACAATAGATTTAGCCAAGGTTCCTCTGTCAAAAGAGGCTCGGATTTTAAAAACTTTTTTTTTTTTTTTTGCATGTGAGGTGGGGGAGGGAGGCTTGGGCATCTGTAAAAACTTATTATAAACAACTAAAAACCTGAAAAAATACCTTGGCAGAGATGCCGATTATTGACCTTCACAAGAGCCACTCTCTCAACAGGCAACAAATTCAAACTCCTGTCTAAGCAGGATGTGTCTGGTTCCTCAAGATTCATGGGGTGTGTGCATTCTTTGGCTGAAAGCTGCCATCATTAGTAGCTGCTCCATAAAGAAATACCATTAATTTAATCTCTCATGGATACAGCCATTTCAAACTGGATGCCTCTTTTTTCCCCCCTAAATGGCATGTCCACTGCTTCCCTGTTACAGTGGAAAACATAATTGGGAACAAATCTTTCATAAAATTAAGCACACACCCACAAAGTAAACTCTGAAGGCCTCGAACATGTTGGAGAGGCAGTTCTCAAGATTTGTTACAAAGAGCTTTCAACCCTTTTTTCCGCATCCCTCAACCTCCACCCCTTTCACTCAAGGCACTAAAAATTGGCATTTACAAAGAAATTCCAGAAGCCTGAGCATTTTATTAGCAAAGGGAAATCCCAACCTTCTTGGCTTCATTTCTCATGATGACAGCTCATTTTTCCAAGTGGAACCACGTACTGGTTGCTGCAAATATTTAAAGAGGTAAAGAAGCTACTTTCAAACTAGTCATAAAAGATGATTTAGAACCCTGTACTTACTTTACAAGCATAAAAACTCAAGTTCATCCATTTTTTAGACTAGAATGAAAAATTTACAGTGTTCTTATGCAAAGACTCAGAGCCATGCCATGGGCATTCTCTTGGGCTCCTTAAGCATCACTGTTGTGCAGGACAAGGGCTGGTTTTGGAAAACGAGTCCACCCACTGTGCCTCACGACGTGCTCGCCAGCATGACCCTCTCCTCCTCTCCTAACCACCCTTCCAATCCTATGCCTCCCTGAGGCCTAGAAGAAGCTTCAGCTCCATAAACCTCCTATCAATTTCCCCATTTCCAGTGATTCACTCCTTTTTGAAAATCTGTAGCATTTATCATTCAGGTCTCCTAATTTAACAACTGGTTATATCATCCTGGATATCCTATTAATATCTACATTCTATAGGATTTGTATTTTGCCTGAGTTATTGCCTGTGTGTAGTTTTTCTCCTCCCACATGGGTTTTTGAGTTTCTTCAAGACAACCAGCATCCTGCATATTTCTCCAGTATCCCTTCCAGTACCTAACCCAGTTCAAAGATGACCAAATCAAGTTAGAAACAGGAATTGGAAAATGTCACCTATATTAGGGGAACATTTGTTAAGCTCCATGACTTTCTTTGGCCTCTGTGGGTTACCTGCAGGCTCCCTATTAAGTTTAGGGATGGAAGCCACTAGACAAGGATGGTATCTAACCACAGCCCAAAGACACAGGCTAGGTCCTTCCCCTAGGTCATGCACAGAAACTCAGCCGCCTGAGTCAAGCATTCTGGAAAGGATGCTCGGAAGAAATCTCTGCCTGCCTGATGGTCCTAGTGCAGCACAATGACCTTAAAGGCGTCCACGGGGGCTCCTCTGGGCCACGCTTGTCCTTTCTCACTCCTGGGTTTTACGCTCAATGGTCACAAACTCGTTTGGCTGCAAGACCTCCCAGACACAGGCTGGCTGAAATGTGATCATGCCCGCGGGTCACCTGCCTTCTCTTTACGAGAGCCCGAACATGATCTGCTGTCCCTCTTCCTCCTACCCCCCAGAAACACAAAGGGCCTTTTCTTTCTCCTCCTTTCAGCCTCCCACAAAGACTAGCAGGCAAATTTGATGGGTGGGTTTAGGGTTATTCTCTAAGAGACACCACTCACTTCGGGTAAAGAAAATTACAGTTTGGCTCATTGCACTGAATGTAAACAGTTTAGAACTTGTTTTTCTTGTAACAAGTGACACATGGGGATGCATACACATACACCAAAAAATGAAAGCCTAAAGCACCCAGTGAAAAGCAAAATCCCCCCAACCCCTCACCCCGCCCCCAACCCACTCCCAGTTCTGTGTCCCTCCCGAGAGATAGCAAATTAGTTACCAGGTTATTTTGCTCTCCAGACCACATAGGCTTTTCTGCCTACTTCTCATTGTGTTTGCTTTTTTTATAAACCATAATTATACTATTGACTCATTCTTTACTTTCAATCAGCAATTTCTACATACTAATTTTCTTTTTTTTACTTTTCTGATAGCTCAGTTGGTAAAGGATCCGCCTGCAATACAGGAGACCCGAGTTCGATTCCTAGGTCGAGAAGATCCACTGGAGAAGGGATAGGCTACCCTCTCCAGTATTCTTGGGCTTCCCTGGTGGCTCAGCTGGTAAAGAATCCACCTGCAATGTGGGAGACCTGGGTTAGATCCCTGAGTTGGGAAGATCCTCTTGGAGAAGGGCGACCCACTCCAGTATTCTGGCCTGGAGAATTCCACGGTCTGCATAGTCCATGGGGTCACAAAGAGTTGGACACAAATGAGCGACTTTCACTTTTATTTTGCCTTTTAAAACACTTTTACATGACAATTTACATTTCATCTCCAATTACTTTTCAAAGGAAGGTCATCAGTAGTGAATTTCCCTCTTTATTTTTTCAATAATAATTTTCAATTTTAAAAATATTCAGAGTCAGTAAAAGATTTCACACATGAAATTAAGTTTGCACCAGCAAAAATATCATTTTGCAGTCTGTCCTATTTGACTGTTTTAAATTTTAGACACAAGTAAAAACTCCCAGTGGTCACACAGAGAATAAGAGAGAACAAGCTGCTTCTTTCGTGTTACAATCACACTGATGTAATTTTCATCTAAAATCTACTGCTTAAAGTACATGTTGTAAGAGAGAAAAGGCCCTCACTGCCAAGGTTTGTGCTCTGAAGACCACTTACAATGCCCGAGCAAGAGGTAGTAACCTTCCCAAATAAAGCTTGTGGTGAGTCTGAACCTGTCTGCCAACCATACAGCTGAAGTCCTCTCAACTCCAGCATGGGTGTCTGTGAGTAAGAAAGAGGTAGAAAGATGTACCAAGCACCTCAAGGATGCCAGGCCTAAAACGTGTGCCTTACAGGCATTAGAACACTTAACCTTCACAACTTCACGAGGTAATACTATCTTCAGTTTCAGGTGAGGAGCCTGGGGGTTCAGGAAGGGGAACAGACTTGCCCAAGGCCACAGACATAGGTCTGAAGTGGCTTTCCCAAGCTACTGCCTGGATTGCTGTTTCAAAAATCAGACCTGCATCCACATTTTCTCTTTTGCAAAACCTGGGGGCTGGAATCAGGCTACTTGGGCACAAACACTGACAACTTTTAGCTAGAAGAACACAGGCCCAGGCAAGGGACTGGAGCTCCTTGGGTCTCAGTTTCTTCATCTGGAAAATGAGCCTGCCAATAATACTTACCACATAAGGGTTGCAGCAAGATTAAACAAAGTTCACATAATGAGCTTGGCACAGCACCTGACATAAAGTAAATATTTTATAATGGTTAGCTCTTGCTATCCTACGGCTGATTAACAAGCTGGGCTTTGAAACGATTTTCTTTTCTGCTTTTATTCCCTCCATCTTGCAGTGGAGGGATTACGCTTTGGGAAGCAATTTGGGGTGAAATTGGGGAGCCATCTGATACCATCTGACCCCATAATATCAATTTCTTTTGCTCTCCTCTCCCAAGCTTGCTCTTCTAACATTTCTTCCCTTTGTGCTAACTGCCAAAATCTAAGCCTTTCAACTGCCAAATTCCAGAAGATTTTAATAGTGTTATTACTGTGACTTTTTTTTCCCCTAAATCATGGAAATATTTCAGTTTTTATTTAAAAAACTAGATTCCAGCAATACCCTCCCTACAGCCACCAGTTTATAAACCTAAAGTGTATGCTCCTATTATTTCCCCCCTGCCCCTGTTCATATATCATGGAAGTCTAGACTGATTAAATTTTGCTAAAACAATTTCAGTTTGTACAAATGGAAGCTGCCCAATGGAATGGAAAAGGTATTTGTGAACCTAGTCACACAAGTTATAAACCCGAATCGGCCTGGCTGGGCAACATTTTCCATTTAACTGCCTTTTCCTTATTAACTGAAAGTCCAATGAGATCTAGAGGCTGTAGCATCACTTGGCCAACAAATGAGAAGACTGAAGGGAGTTTTCTCATGGGAGTGGCAGGGCAAGACGTCAAGGAAGTCAGATGACCAACGCTGTCACTCCAGCCAAAGGTTACCTGGACAACTTCGGCCAAGTCACATTCTCTGAGTCTTAGATAACTTACCTGAAGAATGAGGAAGTCAAGTCCGCTTTTCTCCAAAAACCCTTTCTCCTTAGAGCTCAAACTTCCTTTCGGCATAACAAGATTCTGCAATCATTCCACAAGCACCTCCTCCAGTCTGGGGCTTATCAGGGCAGTAAGTTACATGTCATGATGTAGCCTCAGGAGATAAGCTTCAGCCAAGAGGAGGTATGTGTGTTCGCGTGTGTATGTGCATGTGTGACGTGTTAGCCGTAAGACACGGTCTCCACTCATTGTAAAAATGTGGTTGTGCCAAGCTGTCATATAATTCACAGCAAAGCAATAAAATCCAGGTTTACTTTTAATTACCCAATGTTAAATGACAGCCAAGCAAGCCCATTAGGAGGGTGACATCTCTGAGCTTCCATCAAACATCCTTCCATGTATTTCTCCCCTTCAACAACTCTGCTCAAAGTATCTGCAGCAGCTAGCACAAGACTGGAGCCTCGGCAGGGTTTATGAGCTGACCTTCTGTTATAATAGCATCACATATAATCCTACTGCTATGTTCCTTTTCTCCATTTTCTCCTCTGAGAGACTTTGTCTCATAATTCAGGCATCATCACTGGTTCAGTTCAGTTCAGTCGCTCAGTCATGTCCGACTCTTTGCGACCCCATGAATCTCAGCACACCACACCTCCCTGTCCATCACCAACTCCTGGAGTTCAAACTCACGTCCATCAAGTTGGTGATGCCATCCAGCCATCTCATCCTCTGTCGTCCCCTTCTCCTCCTGCCCCCAATCCCTCCCAGCATCAGAATCTTTTCCAATGAGTCAACTCTTCGCATGAGGTGGCCAAAGTACTGGAGTTTCAGCTTTAGCATCACTGGTTACTCCAATTCAAAGGCTTGAATGATGAATAACAAATGAGGAAGAACCCAGGAATTAAGGGGGAATAAAGGTGCAGGCGGCAATAGATATTGCTGTTTTACCACAAAAGCCTTAACAGAATTTAAGTTTTCTAAACGCCCAGCATGAACCGCGTTAACACATAATTCCTTAACCGCTCTCTAAAAATGACATTCTGAGTCAGATTTGGGGGGATTTAGAAATGCTGAGGTATTTTACTCTTTTTTTTAAGATGTTAATTTGACTGTTTCTTTCTCTACAAGGCACTGACATCAGAAGTAAAAAAAAAAAAAAAGTCCTTTTTAGAAGGTATATACACAAACAGCAAGAACACATCATTCACAAAAGCCACGCTGAGCTGGGACCCAGAGCACTTCTGACTTACGTAGTTGATTAACCCAGCATCTTATCAAGGTCCAAGGGAGGGTGTTTCTGCAGCCAGACGTGAGTCACAAGTACTTACATCACTCTTCCTGAACTTGGCTTTCAAGCTCTTCATGTTTAGTCCATTCAGCCTTCCACAGCTCTAGAGGAGACCTTCAGCATCTAGCCAGAAGGAGAAAAAAAGAAATTAAGTATCAAGGTTTCCTGGCGCAGATGGTAACGAATCCGCCTATAATATAGGGGACCCAGGTTTGATCCCTCGGGTTGGGAAGATCCCATGGAGAAGGGAATGGCAACCCACTCCAGTATTCTTGCCTGGAGAATCCCATGGACAGAGGAGCCTGGTGGACTATAGTCCATGGGGTCACAAAGAATCAGACATGACTGAGCAACTCACACACACACATGCACACACTTCAAGGTTTCCAAACAAACACTACAGTGACTCCTTCCCAAGTGGACTGGGACTTTGGGCCATGGGTAAGCGTCTGGGTTTGAGTTAGAAAGGTGGTCAGGGTTAAGGGCTGGGAAGTGGTACAGAATGTTATGTTCTTCCCATTTGTGATACTCCTTTGAAGCATCCCACATTTTCAAGTTAACTGAAACTTCATTTTCTTCCAACTCCTCATTCAAAGTAGAACAAGCTTAAGTAAAGGCTGGCCTGTCACTGCACAAAACTCAGTGCCTAACTCCCTCCTCTCCATCCCCTTCACGGTACAGTTACAGCCTCCACCTCCTCTGAAAGGGCCACAGGAGTGAGGCATACTGAAGCGCAGCTCATATTCCAGATGCCATTCATTCCCTATTTATTTTTCTCAGTGTGTTTTTTTTCCCCCTCATAGATGCACAGGGCAATGAGGGAAAAATGTGAGAAAAAACAAAACCTCCCTCATCAAATACCTCATTCCTCAGGAAGCCACTCAAAACAGTGAAAGACTCTCCCCAGGTCCTCATGGGACCCAGTGATTCCAATCCGGAGCTCGAAAAGTCTTATGAAACCACCTCATTCAGGAGGGATCTGTGGTGCCTTTAGAAAATGAAGGTAAATTTTTGGAATGACAGTATATCTGTACTTTTTTTTTTTTTTTTTTAGTTTATTTGGCTGTGGCAGGTCTTATGTGCATCCTGCAGGATCTAGTTTCCTGACTAGGGGATCGAACCCAGGCCCCCTGCATTGGGATTGCGGAGTCTTCATCGACTGGACCACCAGCGAAGTCCCTGTACTTTTTTTGGGGAAGTTCCTATTTTCATTAGATTCTGCAAAGGCATTGTCACCCTTCAAAAGGTAAGATCCCTATGGATCCCACTATGGATCCAGTGAGAGCCCCTCATTTTCCAGAGGGAGAGATGGAACCTCAAAGTGAAGAAACCTGTCTGCATTCCCCACACCTCTGTATGATAAAATTCAGAACCAAAGTCGGACTGATGGGTGAATGCCTTTTCCACTGCCCTACAGCTTTAAAACTAAAACCTGAAAGTAAACTCCTGGGCTAAAACATGGCATGAACTTGACCTCTTCCATCCTGAAACCTGGAAAGTGTATGTTCAGGTCAAAAATGACAGAAAAATCTACGTGCAAGTTCTCATCACCTGGAAAGCACTCAAGAAATGTAACGTCAAGCCTCAGCTGACAAAGTGAGAACAGGGGAACATTAACAGGCCAGTCTATTTGAGGACTAAGGAACGATGGTCAGACGTTGACTAGGTTGATCATTACCTTTCAAAAGCCTTTCAAGGTCATCATGTTCATCCACCATCTTTATTCTGGACTAAACTGATCTGAGGAAACAGATGGCACGGTGGGGGCGGGTAGGAAATGCAGGCAACTGAACGGCCGGACCCATTCCTCTTGAGGTCTTTGCTGTCACCTCCAGAAGTGGTCCAGTGGCTCCCTGGGTTCTAATTTGTTAATTTCTGACTTTCATTATTGCTGCTACCCTTAAGCAGGGCCCTTTGGACTGGTCACAAAGCACCTCAATGACATTAATCTGGAGGCCACACCATTCCTGTGGCCTCCCTGTGGTCCCTTTCAATCTTCCCAGCCTCAGCAGGAGTGACAGAATGTCCGTTGCCTTGGAAACCGCACACACTGTAATTACACCTTGTTAATTGCCATGTACTTAACCACAGAGAAGGCTGGGCTGGTACCTGAATGGCAAAGTGCAAACTCTGAGGACAGTGCTTCTGGAAGGTGGCCCCCCAACTTAATCTGAATCAGAAGAATCTGGGGACACTCTGCTGAATGTAAAATTCCCTGGAAATTGAATCTCAAGGGCGGGGCCTAGGCATCTGCTTGGTTGACTCTGGCATACAAGTTTGAGAAGTTAGAAATGAGGTATGTGGAACTGGAAATATCCTTATCAAAGCTGTGCTGGTTTATGAACCAGCCCTTCATCATGTCAGAACAACCATCTTTTGATGAATCCAAGTAGAAACCATGATAAGCAGATGTTCCCAACCTGACAGTGCCTCATGGTTCTCCACCAAATGCAGCTAGAAGATGGAAATTGCCCTTGAAGTTCAATTCCTTCCACCCTCCGGGTGAAGTGCTACCAACCAAGAAAACAGGACAAATCCATGCACCAGGAAAAGAAGCAAAGAGAAATCCAGCCTTGGATAACCCACAAACTGTGTAACCCACCAAGGTGGAACCACCCAAAGCATCCTTTCAGGCAAGAACACAATGTGTCAGGCAAAGTTGGGTCAGATTTTTGTTTGACGTCATGGGGCACGTAGGGCCGGAGGTGGGGGGGCATGTTTCACGGGTGTGGGCACTAGTAGCTTGGTGTATTTGTCTTCGTCTCCCCCTCACCCCTCAGTATGGCAGTGAGAAGTATGCAAAGGCTCATTTAAAGAGGATTAAGTAAATAAAGCAAGTAATTCCAAAAACTCCCAGGGGGAGGTATTAGCTGTGAAAATGAATGTTTTCCTGGAAGCTTTGGGTGTTTGAGAGCTGGGTGGTCCAAGGGTATAACTCTGGGATGACAGAGATGGGGGTCAAGGGTAAAAAGGTTTGGAAACCCACAAAATAGTAACTAGAAACAAGAACTGTAGCTGGGGATAATTAAAGTTAGTAACAAATCACTGCTTTCCCAGAATTGGTAAAAGGACCTAACTCCAGGACCTAATCCTGGAAGTCAGGACTTGTGGGAAGTCACCTGGGCTCCCTTTGCCTCAGTAGCCCCCTCTTCCCCAAGAGGATCCAAGAGTCAATCATGACTTGCCTTCCTTGGGTCAGCTGGAATCTTTCGGCTCCAACTTGCAGATTCAAATTTTCAAAGCCCAGACTGGATAAAGTGACATCTATCAACTTAGTTAAACCAAACTAAGAGCAGTCCTTGGAAAAGTAACTAGGTGCTTAGGTCAAAAGAGCTGTGATTAAGCTGAATTAGCTGCATGGGAGTCTAATTTGGATGGTTCAAAAAGAGAAGGGCATGTTTCACATATACAGGAAAAGGTATTTGAATTATATCTTCTCATTCCAAGCAGATGAAAAAGCCTGTCTATCCACTGAGCAGAAATGTTGGTCAGTTTACTCCATGCTCAACCCAAAATAAGTCACCAAGCATTGCTTCATTGCCAGTTACCAAGCAATGTCACTCCATCAGTGAGGATGGAATAGGGCAGGGAGGCACAGACTGTTCCCCTTTCATCTGAAAGACTAGAGCCAACAAGCAGGGTTTGTTAATCCATTTTCCCTTTAAAAATAATGTAACTCTCAACCAAAGCTTAACATGAACTACCCTTATCGAATAGAATTTCTAGCCTGAATCAAAAAGCCTTGATGTTAGCCTATAGAGCTATACTGTGAACTAATAAGTTAGACTTCTATGAGTATTAAAAATGACATAACCAATGTAGAATTTTCCTTTTGGGGTGATGGAAATGTTCTACATTTATTGCTATGATGGCTGTACAACCTGTGAACACACCAAAAACCGATCAACTGTACCATTCAAATGATATTTTTAAATTGAATAGCATGTGACTTATCTCAACAAAGATGTTAATTCTTTAACTCTTATTTTTTTTTAATAGTTTAATAACCTTCATTCTTCTCCAATCTGTAGAGCTAGGAAAATTTCAAGTTGAGAACCTCTTTGATTAAAAATGAATTTTGAAGGAACAAAGGTTAATAAGCAATGCCCATAGCGCTAAAAGGCTCCTTGCTCCTAAATTCTCTTTAGCTATTTCTCTACCACAAGCCATCTCCAACCGAAATGTAATCATGAGGAAAAGAGAGGCAAAAAGTTCCTTTCTTCTATCACCAAACTACTCCTTCTCTCACTCACCCCCTCCTCCATCCCTACATGTGACCCAAAGGTTATTTCATAAGACAATGCTGACAACTATGTCAGCATGTAAGGGCCCCCTTGGAGCCCCAGCCAGGTATTTGGATTCTGTAAACAGAAGTGAGGCTCAGAATTGGGTTTTTTTTCTTTGTTTTTTGGTCATGGTCCACAGCATGTGGGATCTTAGTTCCCTAACCAGGGATTGAACTCACACCTCCTGCACTGGAAGTGCAGAGTCTTAACCATTGGACTTCAAAGGAAGTCTCTTGTAATTTTTTTTTTTTAACGTACAAGGTGACTTGGATGCTCAATGAGATTGGGAACCACTGTTCTATACCTATCATACCACCTAATCATACCTATAATTGACAATTTCATTAAAAATAATTTAGAGACACTGCATAAGTAGATTTTATAGATCATTATTTCTGAACATTGACAGAATCTTTCAAAATATTGTGGGTGGATGAGAGGGGAGCATTCTACATTAAAAGCAAAAGAGAAACTAGCTGGTTACCATGGCCACTAAGAAACAATAACTCACAGAGGCAAATGGCAGCTATACACACACGTGCCTTTTCCTGAATCACAGGGATGTATTAGCATCCAAGATGCCATACCCCAGGATTCAAGGGCAGTGGTTTAAAATAGTTCCCTCTGAGTCACTGGAGGACCTGAGTGAATAACAATGTTCTTGCTCTAACTAATCCCTCCATCATGGAATGTGAGATGCTTCCTCAGAATCTTCAGCAACACCAGAAATACTAAATGTGCACCCCCGGACAGACTTCAAGAATTTTTCTTCCAAGTGAAAAGTACATGAGACTTAAAATCCAAAGCACTGGAGATGACACTGAACAAATGCAAGACACTGAAATTACAACACTTCTCTCTTGCTCAGCATCCACCTCTTCTCCCTTGAGTACCTGCTTCTACAATCATCCCTCTCCAGCAAATGGAATTTTAACCCAAAGCTGTATAAACACTCAAGGTGGCAAAACAAATACATGCTGTAAAAGGTCTCCCTGGATAAAGAAGTCCCTGACGAGAGAGCCTGTCCTGCCATCTAAACTGCCCCTGGGGGCAGAAGCTGCTTTAAGACTCTGCCTCCTGGATGGAAATCCCTGAGGGCTAGGAAAAATCAGAGAAGTCTTCACCACAAAGGTAGGGATCCAAGTGTCTCTAAAAGGAAACTCAGGATCTGGGCAAGCTGACGAGAAGAGGGCTCCTCGTCGGGCCTTTCTGACAAGACGGGGCACAGCAGTCCCAGGGGAAGGTCAAACACCCGTCCAAACTCTGCCAGCAGTCCTTTAAGCTTCTCTTGGGAGGCTGAGCGGGCATGGTGGAAACTGATGCAAACTTCTCTCTGAAGAAAGTCTCCATTCCCTGACCCTTTTAGACCCTGGATGTAAGCAAGAGGGGTTCAAGAGTCCCAATTACCAGTTTTTCTGGCAAATCTGAAAATGTACACTTCAGGCTATTTACATTGGAATGGAGGACTTTCAGGGTAGAGTTTTCATTTTGCTTATTACTTGGGTGCTAGCCAATGGCATAAAAATCAATAAATGTTTCCCGAAGGAATGAGTAGGACAGAGATACAGGTTAGGTGCCTGGGTAGACTGTAGACTTCATCTTTGACCTCAGCAAGGCTTTTTATGGTCCTAAATGGACTGGGTTAGCTGCAATGGGATTAAGTAAATGCCGTGATCAGTTTTCACATGTACATATAAAAGCACTACGTTTTTAAAAACCCCAAACCACCATCTCATTTGGCCTATGAAACTTATCAAGTTGCTCCTCTTTGCTCCCTCTGCTTCCCTCTCTCTAAGCTGTGCACCTCCTGCAGCATCTCCCTAATCTTTACATGCTGAGTTTAGCCAAGGGAGCTGACCATTTGAATAATGGAATGTAAGAGTCAACAGAGAGCAAGAACCAGCTGCTAAAACCCCAGGGGGCAAGTGCTTAGGACAGAGATTTTATCAGCCTCATGCAAAGCAGGCCAAGGGCTCCACCAGATCTGCATGCCTGATCTATTATTTTTGCTTGAGATTCTACCACTTCCAGGTAGGGAACCTCTCAACAAGGAAAAAGTACATCCTAGCTGCTGCTGCTAAGTCGCTTCAGTCGTGTCTGACTCTGTGCGACCCCATAGACAGCAGCCCACCAGGCTCCCCCGTCCCTGGGATTCTCCAGGCAAGAACACTGGAATGGGCTGCCATTTCCTTCTCCAATGCAGGAAAGTGAAAAGTGAAAGTGAAGT
This sequence comes from Bos indicus, assembly GCF_029378745.1. NCBI lineage: Eukaryota > Metazoa > Chordata > Mammalia > Artiodactyla > Bovidae > Bos > Bos indicus. The sequence goes on from NC_091779.1 coordinate 39,385,556, forward strand.
CACTCGGTCGTGTCCGACTCTTAGCGACCCCATGGACTGCAGCCTACCAGGCTCCTCCGCCCATGGGATTTTCCAGGCAAGAGTACTGGAGTGGGGGGCCATCGCCTTCTCCAACACCCTAGCTGCACCTGATGCTAAAGCTGAGGCTTTAGCATCTGCCCACCTGATGCGAAGAACTGACTCATTGGAAAAGACCCTGATGCTGGAAAGATTGACAGCAGGAGGAGAAGGGGACAACAGAGGATGAGATGGTTGGATGGTATCACCGACTCTGTGGACATCAGTTTGAGCAAGCTCCAGGAGACGGTGAAGGACAGGGAAGCCTGGCAAGCTGCAGTCCCTGGGGTCACAAAGAGTGGGACATGACTGAGTGACTGAAGTAAGCAACACCCAAGCGTTCACCTCTGACCTCAGCAGGACTTTCTCCATGGTCCACACTCAGAGGAAGTTCACTGAGGCTGAGAGAAAGGATGGGTGAACAAGCGTTCATGCTAAGTCGCTTCAGTCCTGTCCGAGTCTGTGTGACCCTATGGACTGTAGCCTGCCAGGCTCCTCTGTCCATGGGATTTCCCAGGCAAGAATACTGGAGTGGGTTGCCATGCCCTCCTCCAGGGGATTTTCCTGACCCAGGGATCGAACCCGTCTCTTAGGTCTCCTGCATTGGCAGGCAGGTTCTTTACCACTCAGTGCCACCCGAACAAGCACTGGGTGTCAAATTGGAAGCACAAAGATTCAACAGACATTTCATTGCGGCCAGTCCAAGATGCCCAATTTCAAAGGATTTAGCTAAAAACTGGTAACAGGACTCTTGAACCCTCACTCACATCCAGGGTTTAAACGGGTCAGAGCACATGGAGACTGGGGGAGTTTCTTTCTCCACTCCAGCGTTCTTGCCTGGAGAACCCCAGGGACGGAGGAGCCTGTGGGCTGCCATCTATGGGGTCGCACAGAGTCGGACACGACTGAAGAGACTTAGCAGCAGCAGCAGCAGCTTTCTTGGGAAGGAATGATGCAATGATTCCCACCAGGCCTACTCAACCTAATGAGAAAGGCCCACAGGACTACTTAGAGAGACTGGACAGGGGTCTGATCCTCGCCTGGAAAATCTACAAGTTTGGAGAGAAATTGGCCTAAATGCTAAGGGTGGGAATGAAGGCATGGTAGCTGCTGGGCTGTGATCAGCCTGATGCTGAAGTTTATCTGTGCACACATGTCTGTCTCCTGTAAACCAGACATAGGCAATGCATGGAAGGGTAGTAAGCTGTCTTGGATTCTGCCTAACAGAGTGGATTACAGGATGAAGAGGGCAGAGAGAGTCCGAGTCCCAGACAGAAAAGCAACAAAGCAGAACCTGCAACACAGGAATCAGAGGCGTCCCTAGTGACGGTCCAGGAGTGGAACCGGGAGAGAGAGGGATCTTCCAAGGCCTCCTCTGCTGGTTTGCTAGGACTGTGTAACAAAGTGTCACATCTGGTGGCTTATGCAACAGAAATCTGTATCCTCACCATTCTGGGCACTAGAAGTCCAAGACGGTGGTAACAGCAAAGCCAATTCTGATTTATTCTGAGGCCTCTTGGACTGCAAGGAGATCAAACCAGTCCATCTTGAAGGAAATCAATCCTGAATATTCACTGGATGGACTGATGCTGAAGCTGAAACTCCAATACTTTGTCCACCTGATGCGAAGTGCCAACTCATTGGAAAAGACCCTGATGCTGGAAAGATTGAAGGCAGGAGGAGAAGGGGACGACAGAGGATGAGATGGTTGGATGGCATCACCAACTGAATGGACATGAGTTTGAGTAAGTTCCGGGAGTTGGTGATAGACAGGGAAGTCTGGCATGCTGCAGTTCATGGGGTTGCAAAGAATCAGACATGACTGAGTGACTGAACTGAACTAAGGCCTCTCTCTCTGGTTGTAGATGGCTTCCTTCTCCCTTTGTGTTCAAGAGCCCTTCCTCTTTGCATGCCTTTGTCCTAATGTCTTTTTAAAAGGACACCAGTCACACCCATATAGTCTCATTTATTTTAATCATATCTTTAAAGGTCCTACCTCCACAAACAGTCCCGTCCAAAGTACCAGGGGTCAGGACTTTAACACATGAATTTTAGGAGCACATGGTCCAGCCGAAAATACCTCCTCAAAGAGCAAGAATCAGCTCAAAATATCTGTCAGGATTAGAGAGCAGAGCACTGTCTTCCTGCATACCATCAAGTAAGAACTTTCTCATTCTTCTTACCTCTCATCTCCCCCCTCCTGTCTCCAGTTTGCATTGTAACCCTGGAGGGGACCCAAACCATGACAGTCAGATAAAGCGAGGAGAGTAACAGGAGAAAATGGAGAAAGACAGAAAAAGATATTTTCTTTTAAGTCGAATTTGAAATTTTTATTTTAAATCAGGCATTCCGAGTTCTAAATTGAGAGTATTAGCAACTGAAATTGACTGTAGAATTTTTTAAAAATCTAATCAGAAAAGTTATATATTTCACCCAGAGGCATGAGATGGACTAACCTCTCTGAATAAATTTTAAAGAGTCAGTGGGACACAAAACAAAGCTGCTTTGTGATCACAATTTAGGTGTCTTATTTATTCCACAGACCAGATACATATAAATAAATGAATGAATGACTCAACAAACATGCAAACTTTACTAAGCATTAATTATGGGCTGAGTGCTCTCATATATTAACTAAGGTGCAGGTGAGATAAAAGATTGCCCAGATGATAAAGAAGAGGGAAAGGTAAGAGGGAGAGAAAAAGACATAGGCAGTGGTTTCATTCTGGCGATGAATCCTTCCTAAAATACTGTAGTACCTCACTCCCTCCCCCCAAAAATGACCACACTCTTTTAAAACCATAAATGCCATCCAGATAATGTACCATAATGATCATGAAGTGAAACTCTTAAGAGCATTAATCTTCCTCCCTATATTCACAACTTGCCTTTATCAGGGGATGACATTTCTTTTGAGAAACAAATACATCATTCTTCTTTAAAAATAAAACCTGCCATCAATGAGGACTGATCTTGGTCCATGAATCAGTCAGAGCCACCAGCACTGATGTAAATCTGGTCAGGGCTCTGGCAACATCACTATCTGGACTGTCAAATCTGCTGCTCACATGCTCCGATAAACCTACCGAAGAAAAGCCCCAAGGTTACCTCATGCCCTAAATCCATCCAATTTAAAAAGCATGGGTTTAAACAAAACAAGCTACCTCTGGAATACAAAAACCACTCCAGGACTAAGAAACACCATGTGATTATCCCTCCTTTTGAGGTTATTTTTAAGCTGATCTCTAAAATGCCCCGTTTCCAGGGTGTATTTCCAAATCTTTGATGTTGGCGTCAACAGCTCTATCAAGACATAACACTGTGTTCACCTCTCAAGCAAAAAAGCTGCCCTGCACACATCTAGTAATCAAACCCAAACAGCAAGGGGTATGTGCTAAGTGCCTTACCATCTGCACCTCAAGTCCATTTCTTGGCTTTCCCCACCTTAAAATCCATAAGAATCATTCAAGTTTGAAAAGACAGGGCCACTCCTCAAATGTTACTGGTGAATATATAAAACGTGGAAAGCACAAAGTCACTGTGGCAAGTAGTTTGGCAGCTTAAGTTAAATATGCATTTACCATTCAACCTGGCAATTATATGATGTGTCTTGCCAAAAGAAAACACGTGTCCACAGAGATGTGCACATGAATGTTTATAGCAGCAGTACTCATAATCGTGAAAAAGTGGAAACTAAAACATCCACCAAGTAGGTAAACAAAACGTGGCATTTCCATACAGGGGAAGGCAGACTCTCCAGGACCAAAAAGGAACTAAGGGTTGATACATGCAGCGCGAAACCATTGCACCAAGTGAAGGTCAGACACAGAGACCACACAGTGTAAGATTCCATCTGTACGACATGTCTGGAACCGGCAAATTTATAGACAGGAAGTAGATTAGCAGTCGCCTAGGGCTGGGGATGATAAGGAGGAATTGCAAATGAGCATGAGGGCTCTTTGGGGATGGTGAGAGAGATGTTTTAAAACTCAATTGTGATGATTCCACAGCTCTGTAAATTTATTAAACATTGAGCAGTGCTGTATACTAAAAATGGTAAATTTTGTGGAATATAAATCATACCTCGATGAAGCTGTTTTTAACAAGATGAAATACAAAAAGTGAAATGCTGAGTTGTTAGGTAGTGAGAAAGAGCTTTAGAGTGCGAGAGGGTAGCTCCCTGGATGGTTATACCAGATTCCCTTGGTTTTACTCTAGAAAGATTTAATGGTCAAATGTTGGCTTACTGTGACATCATCGGTTCTTTGACTTGGCTTTAAAATGGGGTAACTCAGACTCTCCACATTCTTGTATGCATTAGTGTCATTTACGATGGTCACAATGGTTCTGATGAATCAGTCATCCAGTGCCTCAAATACTTTTTGAGGGTAAGGGATAAATAAGTTAACAACATGGATACTGTGAATTCTGATGCCCTAGAAGCAGGAGTGGAACAGCAGATGGAGAGCACAAAAATCATTTCTGCTGCCCCAGCTACCATGTTGGGACGTCATTCGAACACCACGTACTCAAATTGTTTATTCTCATCTCCAGCCTTGCTCACTCGAAGGCAAGTCTCTGCATTTTCTCTAATACATTACCATGCGGCACAGGGTCTGCCCCATGACTCTCAGTGCCCAGCCTTCTTCTGACAACTGCATTTCTTTCTAGAAAGCTGTCCTCCTATTCCCTGCCCCTGCCCCCGACCCCACTCCAACCAGGTTATAGCCTGACCATAGCTGTTCCCAAGAGATGGAAAGGTGTCCTTAGGAAGGCTATCAGAAACCCTCCCTGGGATTTTGGGTGGTGGGAGAGGAAAGGGACAGGGAAGGGGTGAGTACAAGAAGAAGGAAGAGAAGGGAGTAGAATGGGGAAGAAAAAGGGAAGATTAAAGCCTTCCTCTCTGGTGGAGAAACTAGGAAAATGTGAGCCTGGCAGCTGTCCAAGACACTCCTAAGCCAGCACAGAGAGCTGGTTTGAGGGAGGGAACCAGAGAGGCCCCGACACCATTTTAGCACAGAATTTGGCATCCCATGAGCCAAGCTGCACCCCCACTCCTCACCCCAACCTACGTGAGTGCAAAGTCACTTCAGTCGTGTCTGACTCTTTGCAACTCCATGGACTGTAGCCTGCCAAGCTCCTCTGTCCATAGGATTCTCTAGGCAAGAATACTGGAGTGGGTTGCCATGCCCTCCTCCAGGGGATCTTCCTGACCCAGGGATCAAATCCATGTCTCTTGCATCTCCTGCACTGGCAGGTGGGTTCTTTACCACCAGTGCCACCAGGAAAGCCCTCCCTCCTATCCTAAGCTAGTTCAAGTTGAGTTTCTGTGACTTGCAATCAACGAATATTGACAAATCCTCTGGTGCCTTCTCACCTAGTCAATCTCGCTCAGGCTGTCACCTTAGATGCCACAGTAAAAGAGGAGCCCAGAACCTCGGCAGCACCGCTGGAGTTTGTATGTCTGTCTGTTCAGCTCATTTGGAAGCCTGTAGCTAAATTCACTTTAAGAACCTACAGAATTGAAATACACACTCCAGAGTCTAAGTGGTTGAATACAGTGGGGTGACCTATAAGGTCCCCTCTGAACCCATAGGTTAGGGAGGGCCTATTTATCATCCATTTGTTTGGTTATTAGCTGCTCCCTGATCTGCCAGCATACCCTCACCCATCCCCACCTCCAGCATTCCATTCTTTCTTCACCACAGAAGACCTGGCCAGCAAGCCCCACCTTCTGGGTTATTTCCACTCTGAAAATATGACCAGCTCTTTCGCTCTCCTACAGGAACCTGCCAACAAGGAAAACAATCACGAGTAACTGGAAATGAATAGGATTAGACTGTTAAAAACCCTCACGAAATGAAAAACCATCGTAACAGCTGGGTCCTGAAGGACCCTGTGATGTGGCTCAGGAGGAAGATAGAGACTTCTGGGTGGGTGGGGCAAGGAGATGGGGGCAGACAGTGGGGAAGCTGCCTGGAGGAGGGGGTGGAACAGTGGGGTTCAGTTGGATCAGGAGACCTGAAGCACCAAGGATAATTCTCAGAGCAGTTAATCCTTGAATATCGCTGAAGATATGATAAGGACGCATGCTTTCACTCAGCCTAATTGATTCTAAACAAGACACCTGGAAGAGAAGCCCGACACAGTAGCTCAGCCACCAAGCATCACCCCCTAGGGGTTAGGCTGGCCTGGATTTGCCACACTACTGTCCTGGCAGCACAAATGGAAAAGCCTTCCAGATCCTCTCCACTAGAAGCCCCAGGCCACTCCACGCCCGTGCTCTGTCGGGGGCCCTAGAACCACCTGCATAGTGAACACAGACTCTGTTGACTGAGTTTGAGACCCTGGACCTTCTTTCCATTTTCAACCATTGTCTGTATTGAGGGATAGAATGAAACAGCCTTAACATAAAGGATGGGGAGTGCTTCTGTCACCTGCAACAAAAATTTAAAACGCACTCCCCTCCACCCTGGGCCCCACACACAAACTCACATACCTGGCATCTGATCCCATCAGGCTCTAGAGAGCAAAAACATCGCGGCTATTCAAGAACTCGCAACTTAAGAGGAAAACTAAGAAATCTATACTGTCTTGTTTACCCAGAGGCACTGCCTACCAACTCTGGGCCAAGTACACAGGGGGATGTAGAAAACTGGCCCATACATAATCCCTGCCTACAACAGAGAAAAAAAAAGTCCATGCTGATTAACGCACATGCAAGAAAGCAGAGACACACAGATTTGTAAACCAAGAACACAAATGTCCACTATTTCATGTGTAATCAGATTATGATGAAGCTAGTGAGCTATCATACTTCTCTAAGGAAACACTGAAAATGAAGGGCAAAATCCCAGATAACTAGGTAAAGACACAGGGAAGCTTAATCAAACCTGCATCTACTGAGGCCATTCTAAGTGTCAGGTCGGACTGGGGTTATAGGACCTACAAAACGACATACTACTTCGACCGGTGCTGTCCCATACTGCAGTCATTAGCCACACGTGGCCACTAAGCATTTGAAACATGGCTAACACAAACTGACATGCACTGTAAGTGGAAAATACACAATGGATTTCAAAGATTTACTATTAAAAAAATGTCAACTATATCATTAATAGCTTGACTGAATACATGTTGACAGATTTTTGGATATACTAGATAAAAATAAAAGATGATTACAATCTCAGTTGCTTCATTTTCCTTCTTGTGTCTACTAGAAACTTTGAAGTGACTTGTGATGACATGTATTTATGGCTTGCTTATATTCTATTAGACAGTAATGATTCACATTTTCCCCTCAAAGATTGGCACAACTGGCAATTACAACATCTTATTATTATTATAAGGCAGGCACAAAATTAAGGGAAAAAAGTATAGGTTATCATGTTTAACATTCACTTACTATCAAATCATAAAGCTCAGATCTAGTAAATCCCGCAAGTTGATAATGGATGAAAGTTTAAAAGATTCACTCTGCCACATGCAGAAGGGATGATTAATCAACAATTTCATTTCAAAGCTCAGCTCAGAGCTCTGTGATGTCATAGAGGGATGGGATGAAGGGGGTGGGAGGGAGGCTCAAGAGGGAGGGGATATATGTATACTTATGTTGCTGTACAACAGAAACTAACACAACACTGTAAAGCAATTATCCTCCACTGTAAAAAATTGTTTTAAATTTCATTTCAAGACTGACGGACTTCTATGTAAACTATTACTCTGTTATATATGGTTCAGAAAACATTTCTGTTTTTCTCTATCAACAGGTGGACAATTTTCCAAAGGATTCAAAAGGGAATTTAACTTCCCCATCACTTCATTCTAGACACTACTATCTTCATTTTAACCACAAGATTACTCCTCTGTGCCTAGATGGTGACTGAAACAAAAGTTGTCTGGTGAGACACAACGGAATTTGTTAATACAACTTGGAATAGGATTGATCACAACTATAGTAAATATGCCTTTATTCGGTCCACATTACCTAAGGATATAAAGAAGGACTAAATGGAGGAATGATAACACAGGAAAACATAGTCCCAAACTACACAGAAGATACCTGGCAAATGTGTGTCAATGACATATGAGGGCAACCCCTTTTTAGTGCTATAGCTTATAACGGCAGTTACAATCATACTGGCCAATCTACCAACAGTTCTTCAAAGGTAGGATACAGAACATGATAACCTTAGTAATATTAACAATAGCATAACATAATCATAGCACAATAGCACAACAAAAATCATAATAACAATATGATTTACATGATAACTTTGCAAAAAAAATTTTTTTTTTACTATCTGATTTAAATTAGTATTATCTCATTTAATGTTCACACCACTTCAAAATTAGATCCTATTGCTTTTGTTCTCAGTTTCAAGATTAGGAAATTGCCACCCAGAAAGTTTATTTGGCCAAAGTGGCACAATTTACAAATAGAGAAGGCTGGGTTGACACTCAAGTTCAGTTTCTGGGCTGCATATTAAACAGCACTAGTAATTTAAAAAAAGTCTGACCAACAGACCAACCTTTTTACAACTTAAAATTTTGTTGCCTTTAAAGATGGAACAGTCCTCAGATCAGCCACTGGCATATACAGAGCTCCCCCTAGGAAGTCTGAACAAACCAATATGAAAAAAGGCATTCCTTTCTGGCTGTGCGCCCTCACAACATTCCAGGGGAAGGTGGCATTTTATTTATTTGTCCTTTTAACATGTGAAGCATATACATAGTGAATAAATGTAATGAGCTCACCAGTCCAGGAAAATAAAAATCCTTTTCCATACAGCTTGGCTAAAGATACCCAGTCAATAACATAAAATGTAAAGATAATTACAGACAAGTGAAGTGGCTATTTTTATACTCAGCTGAGCTGGCAAACTACAGACTGGAGTGGAGGTTTCCATGCTTTGGCAACCATATGAAAAAGCAGAACGGCTAGATATTTAAATCCTTCCCTATCACTAGGACATTTGTGTTCCTTAGGAAATTATTCTGATGTCCTGTATACTGTATACCTGTGTCCTGTATACCTCTTTCCAAGCTATTAAAAAAAAAAACAAAATGAAATACTACAATATTTTACAACCATTACATTTACAACCATAATAAAAGTGTGTCCTAAAACAATCACCAGTGAGACAGTAATGGGGCAGGGGGTGAAGGCAGTGTTTGTTCTGGAAGCCACACACAGAAGCACCCGCAGCCAGCAGGCTGCCACCTCAGATATCACCAGGATAGGGTGAGCTACTCTTTGTTTCTTTTGCCACCGCGGACAAAAACACCCATCTGCAATGTAATGAAAATCAAATGCGCTTTGTTCCAAGGGGTTTGCACTTAAAATAATCAGGGGCTGTTTTAAAGCAGAAGAAGAAAGCAAGCTTGTTGCCAGACAAGTCACAAGTGGTAACACAGCCGTCCACAGATCGGCTGGGAGACAGGCTGGGACAGGGGTCATCTCTTTCTAGCTGTTAAAGACTCTAGAGGAAAAGCAATAGAAAAAGTCACCAAACAGCACACCGAACATGGCCTAAAGTTGTATAGCACAGAAAGAATCTAAGTATCAAGGTGTTGCTGACTGGATGTATACACAAGGTTAGTGGAAGAAAGGAGTTTTTCCTTTAAAAAAAAACTCTTAGGAAATCCTGGTTGGTATACAGATACTGGTTAGTGTCTATGCCTATATTTTCCAGTTTCTTCCGATTTCAAAAAAAAGCTCAAAGAGACTTCCCTAGTGGTCCAGAGGCCTCCCTGGTGGCTGAGATCATAAAGAAGCGGCCTGCAACACAGGAGACCCGGGTTAGATCCCTGGGTAGGGAAGATCCCCCTGGAGAAGGAAATGGCAACCCACGCCAGTATTCTTGCCTGGAGAATCCCATGAACAGAGAAGCCTGGCGGACTATAATCCATGGGGTTGCAAAGAATCAGACACGACTTAGTGACTAATATACACTGCTGAGTCCAGTGGCCAGACTCCACACTCCCAATGCAGGGGCCCAGGTTCAATCCCTGGTTGGGGAACTAGATCCACATGCCGCAACTAAAGATTCTGCATGCTGAAAGACCCAGCATAGCCAAACAGAGATTTTTTTAAGTAAATGATAAAGCTCAAAGGAAAGAAATGTGAAACTTTTTTCTCAAAAGAGAAAAATGATATAGCCCCAAAGAAAATTAAGGATTTTTTAAAATGAAGATTCAAGAAGGGCCTGAGCATATTCGTCGAAGTAACTTGCATCCATTATGAATGTGGATTGAGCCCAAAATAAGATTCACTTGGAGACAGAATGGTAGGCTTCTCCCCACCTGGCTGTGGGTGAGGCCTTCCTGACATGGTTCAACGTGGGACCTCAGGGCCCCACATATGTTTACGGCCCTTGTACAACACAGGTTTGAACTATGCAAGTCCACTTACATGCAATTTTTTTTTCAATAAATAGACTGGAAAGCTTTTTGGAGATTTGGGACAATTTGAAAAACCTCACGGATGAACCATGTAGCCTAGAAACAGAAAAAAAAAATTTTAAGGTATATCATGAATGCATAAAATGTGCAGATCCCAGTCTATCCTTAAACAGGCATAAGGTGAGTGATATTTAATATAAAACTAGTAATGCATTAGATTTCTTACTGTTTTCTAACTTTGCTTTAAAAAAATTACAGTATGCCTCTCTCTCATAATAGGAGAAACTGCCTATCAGCCTATCAACATGCTAAGCAGCTTTGTTTAAAAATGTAACAGTTTTCAATACTGTATTATGAATATAACTGTAATGCTGCTGCTGCTGCTAAGTCGCTTCAGTTGTGTCCGACTCTGTGCGACCCCAGAGACGGCAGCCCACCAGGCTCCCCTGTCCCTGGGATTCTCTAGGCAAGAACACTGGAGTGGGTTGCCATTGCCTTCTCCAATGCATGAAAGTGAAAAGTGAAAGTGAAGTCGCTCAGTCGTGTTTGACTCTTCGCGACCCCACGGACTGCAGGCCACCAGGCTCCTCTGTCCATGGAATTTTCCAGGCAAGAGTACTGGAGTGGGGTGCCATTTAATACTGTATACCATAAAATTTTATAAAGATTCATTCATTAGTGCCTAGGCTACACTACCATGAAGCAATTGTATCAATTATACTAAGCCACCTTAAAGCAATCACACCACTGTTTCTTCCTATAAATATGAGTTTTTTCACAACTTTTCATTTTTGATGTCCAATGTTAATAATACATACAACATCGACAGTGTTTTGTATCATAAGACTACACTGATGTGGATACTGGCAATTAATCACATAAACAGACGTGAACTTAGGGTATCAATACATTGTATTGTATTGTAGGGTATCAATATATATACAGTACTGGAAGTGTATTTTCTCTTCCTTACACTATTTCCTTAACATTTCTTTTCTCTAGCTTACTTTATTATAAGGCTACAATATACAACTGCACTGATTTCACATGCTAGCAAAGTAATGCACAAAATTCTCCAAGCTAGGCTTCAACAGTACGTGAACTGAGAACTAACAGATGTTCAAGTTGGATTTAGAAAAGGCAGAGGAACCAGAGATCTAATTGCCAACATCCACTGAATCATAGAAAAAGCAAGAGAATTCCAGAAAAACATCTACTTTTGCTTCATTGACCATGCTATAGTCTTTGACTACCTTTGTTGTAGATCACAACAAACTGTGGAAAATTCTTAGAGATGGGAATACCAGGCTCTTACTGCCTCCTGAGAAATCTGTATGCAGGTCAAGAAGCAACAGTTAGAACCAGACAAGGAATAATGGATGCTTCAAAATTTGGAAAAGCGTACGTCAAAGCTGTATACTGTCACCCTGCTTATTTAACTTATAGGCAGAGTACATCATGCAAAATTTCCAGCTGGATGAAGCACAACCTGGAATTAAGATGGCCAGGAGAAATATCAATAACCTCAGATATGCAGATGACACCGCCCTTATGGCAGAAAGTGAAGAGGAACTGAAGAGCCTCTTGATGAAAGTGAAAGAGGAGAGTGAAAAAGTTGGCTTAAAACTCAACATTCAAAAAACTAAGATCATGGCATCCGGTCCCATCACTTCACAGCAAATAGATGGGGAAACAATGGAAACAGGGACAGACTTTATATTTTCTTGGGCTCCAAAATCACTGCAGATAGTGACTGCAGCCATGAAATTAAATGACGCTTGCTCCTTGGAAGAAAAGCTATAACAAACCTAGACAGCATATTAAAAAGCAGAGACATTACTTTGCCAACAAAGGTCCGTTTAGTCAAGGCTATGGTTTTTCTAGTAGTCATGTATGGACATGAGAGTTGGACCATAAAGAAAGCTGAGTGCTGAAGAATTAATGCTTTTGAACTGTGGTGTTGGAAAAGACTCTTGAGAATCCCTTGAACTGCAAGGAGATCCAACCAGTCAATCCTAAAGGAAATCAATCCTGAATATTCATTGAAAGGACTGATGCTGAAGCTCCGATACTCCAGCAAAGAGCCCATTCATTGGAAAAGACCCTGATGTTGGGAAAGATTGAAGGCGGGAGGAAAAGGGGCTGACAGAGATGAGATAGTGGATGGCATCATTGACTCAATGGATATGAATCTGAGCAAGCTCTGGGAGATGATGAAGGATAGGGAAGCCTGGCGTGCTACAGTCCATGGGGTCGCAAAGTTAGATACGACTGAGAGACTGAACAACAACAATAAATAATATCTATAACATACAAAATATGTGCTAATCAACAATTTGTATTACCAGTAAGGCTTCCCGTCAACAGTAGGCTATTAGAAGTTAAGTTCTAGGGGAGTCAAAGTGATACACAGATTTTTCAATTTGGTGGTAGTGGGGTGGGAGGTATCCCCCTAAACCCCTACACAGTTCAAGGGTCAACTGTGTTTTGCTTCTGGCTGCCTTTGGTAAGGAAGAAAGAAAAAGCAACTCACAAGTCCATTAGCCTTCCAGCTCAGAGGTTCCCACGTCCTCTGGGGCAGCTGGGAGGAGCCACTGTGTACAAGCTGCTTCTCCCACCAGTGAAATGTCTATGGGTCAAAACCATCCACCCAAAGTCAGCACTCCCTTCCATTTTTGAAAAGCCATCAATCACAAACAGGTCAACTCTCGTAGGAGGAGATGGTCAAGTTATGTGAGCCTTCTCATCAAACTAAGAGGCTCAGCACAGATCTTGTTAACTCACTGACAAAGCTTGACAAATGGGTTTGTTTATGTAGTTCTTGCCTAGCAGGATCCCAAGGGCCTGGGTTCCAGTTCCTTTTCCAACCTTCCTGTTGCTGCTCAAAGCCATCTGCCTCACCTCGGACTCCCCACCAGACTCCACTGCAGCAAGTCAGAGTTTATACCAGTCCTCTTCATTCATAACACTTGTCCTTAGCTACCTGTGGGACTCCCAAGGTCACTGTCTATATCAGAGAGAAAAAGAAAAGGACAACATCTAGAAGCCCTGTGCCAAGAGTAGCCAGAACTTAGGCTCACCTCTCGCTTGGCCCCTTATTGACTGTGCCATGTTCAGAGGGCTCATTTCCCTTTCCTAGACCTCAACACCTGCTGTCGATTGAGTTCCCCCCACGACCCCATTCCAACGACTAGAGCCCTGTACTCCAGTGGGATGAAAATGTGCTAACCTCATTAAAACTCAAAGCTCCATACTGTTCATCCCCAGATCTTCTATCTACCACTCAATGATTCCACCAACATGTACTGCTCACAAGGGATTTGATGCTGAGTAAGACGGCCCAGACCTCCAGAATCTGCCAGTCTAGAAGCAAAGTGACTGGTGCAGACAGAGAAGGCGCTCAAGTCAATTCAAAGAACTTGTCGAAAACAGCTTACATTATTCACCTTCTGTTAAAGCCAGCTCAAATATTCACTAAAGAGATAGAGGATGTCACCTAAAGTGGACAGTGACAGAACAAGCTCCTGAGCATGGCTAATGGCCCTGGGATGACTCTCTCCCAGCATCTGCTACTTCCCAGAGATGGGCTAGTTCCTCTGAAAAAGCCAGCTTCTGAGGACCAGCTCCCCAGCTAGGAAATGTGACCCTATCTTCCTCGGGTCCCTTTTGGAGGCAGCCCCATAGGCTAGGAGACTGAGAGGAGAAGGACACAGAGAATTGGAGATACTCCCCCCACCTGGTTGAGCAGTCAGAGATTGACCCTGTGAGCTAGAAGTGTCGTGTGCTGGACCCAGGGACATCATTCCCTCCTTCAACAGGAAAGGGAGGAAACTGCTGTCCCCTGGAAAGCAGAAAACGGTATGTACCAGCACCAGACCAAGAAATATCCCTGGGGTGAGGAACTCAAGACCCAGCCTTAGAATCCAGCACATCTCTGTGAAATAGTCATACGACAGGTTTACTACTTATTACTCCTAAATAGCGTTTTACTGCTTCCAATAGAAATAGCTCCTAAAAATTTTCGATGGTACATAGACTGGTTTTCCTACTGAGGGTATAAGACCCACAGTTATTACTTTGCACTCTTGTAGGATAAGGCTCCCCAGGTGGCGCTAGTGGTAAAGAATCTGCCTGCAATACAAGAGACACAAGAGATACAGGTTCGATCCCTGGGTCAGGAAGATCCCCTAGAGAATGAAATGGCAACCCACTCCAGTATTTCTTGCCTGAAAAATCCCATGGACAGAGGAGCCTGGTGGGCTACAGTCCATGAGGTGGCAAAGGGTCACACATGACTGAGCAACAGCACACATACACGTATGATATTGTCAGGTCTGAGGAATAGTGGCACTTGTTAGAAAACAGACCCCTTGTCATTGTACTCCCGACCTTATAAGGTGGCTGTTAAAAGTAAATAGGACAAATGCAACAAGATCTTCTAGGTACATTCAACAGATCTTGGGTTAACCTGGGGATTCCAAAGATGTTCACAACTAGCTGAGCCCAGGGACTTCCACGAACCTTTTGAAACCAACAAAGATTACAAGTGGATAGCATCATTGCATGTAAGTGAATTTCCCTCTGGGAAAAGAGGTCCAACACCTGCATCCAATTTGCAAAAATGTCCATCTTTGACTCAAAAATATTTAAGAATTCCTGCTAGATGGCCTGCCTCGGTCTGCAAAATGAACTTCTCTTGGAGGAAAACACTTGACTCTGTGCTGCCCTAGAGCAAAGGAAGCTGCGCAGCCTTTTATTCCCCACCAGTGAGCTCTGCCAAAGCTTTCCTTCCTGGCTGGGTTTCTGTCATTTCAGCCAGCAAAAGGAACTGGACAGACGTAGTGAAAGTGAAGAGAGAGATGCTGCTGGGGTTGTTAATTCTAGACTCATTTAGCTCTTTAAAAAGAAAATATTCTGGATTAAGCAAACTGAGTTCATCTAGAAGGAAAGAAAAAAAAAACTGTAGATTGATATCACTGTTGCTGCTACTGCTAACTCACTTTATATATTACTGTTACCAATTGCAATACTTAACAGGGACAAGAAGAGTTAAGGTTTGAAAGTAATTATTGACAGCGAGGAAAATTGATACAGTAGAGGACAAAATGCTTATGCTCGATTACTTGATGATAAATTTGCTGTTTGCTGCTGCTGCTGCTGCTAAGTTGCTTCAGTCGTGTCCGACTCTGTGCGACCCCATAGAAGGCAGCCAACTAGGCTCCTCTGTCCCTGGGATTCTCCAGGCAAGAATACTGGAGTGGGTTGCCATTTCCTTCTCCAATGCATGAAAGTAAAAAGTGAAAGTGAAGTCGCTTAGTCGTGCCTGACTCTTAGCAACCCCATGGACTGCAGCCTACCAGGCTCCTCTGTCCATGGGATTTTCCAGGCAAGAGTACTGGAGTGGGTTGCCATTGCCTTCTCCGAATTTGCTGTTTACTAAATGCCAATTTTAGGAAAAAATTATGTATTTTCTTGCACTGTACAATAAACTCCTTGGCCTACAACCAATTTTTCTCACAACTGGATTTTGTTCATTTAGAAGCAGGGAGGAACGAGTCATGAACTCCCAAAGATTGCCCCTTACCCAGGGGTGACCGATGGCTGTGGAATTTATAAGGCAAGACACTGTTTCCAGTGAAGGCCAGTTACTATAGGAAGAACTGGACTAGGTCCCAGGTTCAGGTTAGATGAGGTGAGACCTATCGCACAAAACCAGCTGGTGAAGCAGGCAAGACACAGTAACTGTTCCAAAGGCGGGAAGCAGGTTTTTAAACTATAGGTAAGGCTCAGACAGTAAAGAGTCTGGCTGCAGTGAGGGAGACCCAGGTTCGATCCCTGGGTCAGGAAGATCCTCTGGAGAAGGAAACTGCAACCCACTCCAGTATTCTTGCCTGGAAAATCCCAAGGGCAGAGGAGCCCGGTGGGCTACAGTCCACGGGGTCGCAGAGAGTCGGACATGACTGAAATGACTTAGTACGCACATACCTATTTAAAGACCCAACCTCCAAATGCAGTCACATTCTGAGGCACTGGGAATGAGGATTCAATATTTTGTGTGGGGGGGAGGGGCGGTGGGAAAGGCATACAGAATCCAGTCCATAACAGTTGGCTAAACTTCACTCTTTGCAACTGAGCAGTTTCAAATAAAAATAAAAAGAAAACCAAGGCTCAGAGAGGTGATCTGACTTCCCTGAAAAGGAATACATCTTCTGAACTTCAGCCTGCATTTGGCTAACTACCTCCACTCCTCAGCCTTTTGATTTCTGTTTCACTTCTCCTCCAGGCTCCTGAAAGTTCAATATCTGATGAACACCCTGAAGGGCTTTATGGCAACACGAAAGGATGGGTGGATGTGTATAGTTCAACGTTAACCACCTACTATGTGGCAGACACTCTACTATACACAGATTATAAAACTGAAGAATGAGGCATACTTCAGTGAGAAGAGGTTTTGTTTTAAAACACATGTTAAGTCCGTAAAATTACTTGCTAAAATATTGATTACTAATACCCATCGGTGAGCCTGATGTCAAAGGCTGGAGCAGTCTGTTCATTGCAGATGGCTGGAGTTGGGAAACTGAGTTTGATTAACAATCTTTCATTAAACTACTACCACCTGTACTTTTCAGCTCATGGGTAGCAATAAAACAAGAAATAATCTCTAAATCACGCAGCATCTTCATGATTTTCTTAAAAGGATACCATCAGTATCATACACCTATGTAATTAATTAATGGGGGGGGATCTAGAATCCTTTTCACTATCACCCATTTAAAATACACCCGAGGCTTTTGATATATTTAGCTTTGTCTTGTCAACTCCTATATTCATCATTTCTCCTACACAGAGGATATTCAGTTGGCTTCTAGCAAAATAATGCACAGCACTAACAGTGAATGCTTTCAGTACCATGAGTTAAGGACTGTCTGATATGACAGTTTTTCTTTTACGTATTTCTGGGTATACTATTTTATATGTTGATTGCTCCTGGATCTTCATATTAAGGTCACCATTCCCCCCAACCAGAGAAAAAAGAAAACATGACCTCAGGATGAATGCACAAAAATCAAAGCAATGATGAATAAACCCTCTGCAACAATTCAGAGAGATACACTTTCCATTCTTGGAAATTCAGTGTGGTGGGTGTTACTCGAGATCATTTCTAGTCTGTTTGGATCCTGTATGGAATGGAGAATGAGTATCACTTGGTCATGCTCATCCATAGCTGAACTGCTGGAAAGGCTAAGGTACTAAGAAAAGGAAAGATGGGCATGCTTCTGAGCATCGTATTACTTATATTTTCCTCTGAATTCAGGTTAAGGCAAATGTTGAAGAAAAATTTGAAGACACAAGTGCTTTGTGGGATAGATCACATGGATTTAATAGAGTGCTCTGTTTATAAGAACCTATATTTTTATCCTGATAGAACCTGTAAATAAGACATCTGGGGCACTCAGTTGCAGCCGGGGTAACAGCCAGCACCACTGAGGATATTCAATATGTGCTAAGAAAAATTTTAAGTAGAAAATCACAACAAAAGGCATGAAATTCAAATATTTGAGTACTTACTGTGTGCAACACTGTTCTTGACACTACCAATTCACTAGTAAACAAAAGAGACAAAACCCTGTCTTCATGGAGTACAGATTCTAGTGCAGACACTCTACTAACGTGAACTAAACTAATATTAATTCCTGGCAAATTAGAAGGCAATTACGTGCTAGGAAGAAAATAAAGGAGAAAAGCGAATTCGCTGGTGGTCCAGTGGTTAGGACCCAGAGTTTTCACTGCCAAGGGCCCAGGTTCGATCCCTGGTCCAAAAGAAAAACGAGAGAGAGAGAGACAGAGAAGAACACCAGGGTATGCCATGAAGGGGTGGCCAGAGAAGGTGATTTTTCTGAGTGAAGAGCTGAGGGGTTGAGTGGCATAAGCCTGCAGACAGCTGGCAGAAGAGTGATCCAAACAATGGGGAAGAGTAAATGCAGTGGCTCTGAGGCAGAAGTGTGCCTGGCAACTTGAAGTAACAATGAGGAAACCAAAGGGTTTTAATGCCTTAAACTGCTTCCAGATTAACAGAGTTACAATCAGATGGGAAATGTCATGAACACAGCCATATTTTCATACACGCATAGAGCAGGTACATGCCTCTGTAAATGGGTGGTGGCTCAGACGGTAAAGAATCTGCCTGCAATGCCAAGGACCTGGGTTTGATCCCTGGGTTGGAAAGATCCCCTGGAGAAGGGAACAGCTATCCACTCCAGTATTCTTGCCTGGAGAATTCCATGGACGGAGGAGCCTGGCAGGCTGTAGCCCATGGGGTCGCAAAGAGTCAGACATGACTGACTTTCACTTCACTTAAGCCCCTAATCTTTCCAAGCTTGAAGAAATGAGGAAGAGAAGGTTGAGCAAGTAATCCAGGGTTACACCTGAGTGACTGGCCAAGAAAAGGCTTTAGTATAAATATCCCAAAATCGCATCACACTTTTGTCTCAAGCTTCGATCCCTGGATTGGGAAGATCCCTTGGAGAAGGGAAAGGCTACCCACTCCAGTATTCTGGCCTAGATAATTCCATGGACTGTATAGTCCACAGGGTTGCAAAGAGTCGGACACAAATGAGCGACTTTCACTTTCACACTTTAAGAGGCACTCGTTTTTCTAAAAAAAAAAAAAAAAAAACTGAAAAAACTGAAGAACTCAGCCAACTAACATAACCTTAAAAGCTAAAACTGATTAATTTCACTTTTCATTCAGCAAGTAACTGAGAAACCCTACATATACCCTATATACGTGCTGAAGAAGAAATAATAAATGCATCATTACCTAGATCCCACTACTCAGCAATCAACTGTATAGGTGTGTTTCACAGAGAAATTGCTCAAGCAGAACACATTTCAGATGTTGACTGTAGCATTGTTAAGTTAAAAAAAAAAAAAAAGTAGAAAAAGATCAACTGTCCTATGCAGAAAAAGTGTAACAGTGAAAAACTGGAAACTCTCAAATTTTCTCTTGGCAAGGGAAAGAACATGCTATAATTTATTCATACACTAGAATTCTCTGCAGCAGCTAAAGTAAATAAGATCTACAGACATCTCAAACACATACTGACAAATTTAAAAATGCAAGCTGTACGTATATAGAATTATGCTACTTAAATAAAATGTTAAGCTTGGGGATATGGTTTGTAGATATGTAACACAGAAGTACAAACACGTTTGGACACTCTGTATACTGACTTCACAGTAGTGGTTATCTGAGGATGGATGCAGAAGAGGAGGGATGGATAAAATATTTCAGTTGCAGTTTATTTTTGAGAGAGGGGGATATGAAGCAAATATGGAAAGATTAGGAACTCAAACATAAGTAGTGGAAAATGGAAGCCTTACTATGTTCTCTTTTTGTATGTTTGAAATTTTTCATACTTTTACTTTAAAAAAAAAACAACAACAAACAAAAAAAAAACAGGAAGGATAGAAGGAAGGGATAGACAAAGCTCTTCCATCACATTCCAGTAACTCCAAGGCCAAGTTTCCCTAACTTTCAAAGCTCAGGTTCTTCACCCTTAAGAGGTGAGTGATGCTAGATGTGCCTGTCTCAAAGACGCTACAGAAGTGGCAGTCTGGAGACAGAACTTCATTGTCAGATACAATACTGGCAGACAAGGGCACTACATCGTGTCCCCACTGAATCTCCAGGGCCCAGCAGCCATTACTTTATTTCAATTTCACAGATAATAGTAATAAGATTTTTCAAGAGGGTTATAACCCCTCCCCCCCAAAAAAAGGCATTAAAAACACATATAAGGAGTGTAAATGACACAATAAATGCTTTACTGAAGCATCTCGATGAATGCAGACAGCCCAGAATGGGACCACCTCTCCCACTCCAAGTCATGCAAGGACTAGTTAAAAATTATAAGAACAGGATACAATTCCTCACATAAAATCAACTATTTTACAAGCAAAATAGAAAAAAATATGACACTGGTTAAGCATCACTAAGAAAGGATAATCAGATTACATCCATCAGTAATAAAATTCCCAGCCACACCTGTAAACAGGACTCCGCAGGCTGGAGACCAAGCAATCAAAATCCAGCCTCCCTGTGATGCGCTGTCTCCTTTTAAAGTTTGTCCAAATATCAAGAAGGTGAGAGTCTCCTCGCTAAGATGAGCTTCTGCTAATTCTTACTGACCGACAAAACCAACTCCTCCCTCTGCCAGGCTCTGAGGAGCTTGAGATCACATTCTCCAGGGAACTGGCAACGTTTCCCCATCCCAGGGCGCTCGGGAGTCTCCTCTCCCGGAAAGAAAACAGAGCCCATCTAAATCACCTGTGAGCCTGCGGCCAAGCGAAGCCGCAGGTCCAGGTGAGCGACCTCGAGTTCGCACATTTCCCCAATCGTCGGAAACGAAGTTGCGCTGAACTGGGCTCTTCGGAGAAGCGCCAGCCTAGGCACAGAACTCAGGCGCTGGGAGATCACTTGCAACCTCTCCACTTTAAAAGCCCTGGGCTCCATCTGCCGCGTCTGCGGTCTCTCCCGGCTCTCAGCCCCACCCCCCTCCACAAAAGCGGGGTACGAGGTCCACAGCAAAGGAGAGTGCGAGCCTAGGGTTAGCAAACGGACTCTGCAAACTGCAGAAACTAAACCGCGGGCACACAACCTGCCCGAGCCAGCAGCGAAGGGAGGAGGGTGGGTTAGGGAGGGCACCCACCCTTCTGGGCAGAAGATGGGGTAGATGGCGGGCGGGCGCCCCTCTTGCGGCTCCAAGAACTCCCTCCTTCCGAAGTCTGCCCGAACTCCAGCATCCCTCCTCCCGGCCCTCCTCGGAGCTACGGTGGGGAAAAGGACTCGAAAGATGGGGGAGCTGGGGGGGGGGGGGGGCAGTTGCAGGCCTGGAGTGGTCCCGCCTGCACCCTGAGGGTTCCCGGAGTCAGGAAGAGAACAATAGCGGACCCTCAGTCGCCCGAGCCCTCCGAGTCTCCCGCTCGCGCCTTCCTCCCCAGCTCCTCCAAGTTCAGCGCGGAGGCGGGTCGAGTCCAGAATCGGGGACCTGGGGGAGCCAGACGCCGGGCGGACCGGGCAGGTGGGACTGGGAGCAGGCTCGGGGTACCCAGAACGCCCCGCCGGGAGTGGAGGGGGCTAGTCATTCATTCCCACCCGCGGTCCCTCCGCACCTACCCCTACCCCAGCCGGGCTGCGAGTGGCGGGGAATCAGCAGGAGAAAGCCCCTCTCCTGACTTGGCGCGCCCTTCCTCTCTACTCGGACCCCCACCATTCCCCTCTTCCTCTGTTTCTCCGCCTGTCCTCTTCAGACACTTGGCGGCAGGCGGGGAAAAGGGACTGGTGGCGGGACCCTGGCAGCCACTCCGCCCTGCGCGTCCTCCGCGCCTCCTACCCTCATCGGAGCCCCAGACACAAAGGCGGGGACCCGAGCTGAGGACCCCGCGCCGGGAAGCCTCCCAACTCGCGGCGCCGCGCACTCACCCCATCTAGGCGGCGGCAGCGGCTCCCCGGCTCGGCCCCGCTGGCTGCGCAACCCCGCCCGCCGCTTCCCCAGGAAAACGCGGCCGCCGGGCTCGCTTCCTGCTCGGCTTCCTGCGCCTCGGTCCCTCCTCCTCCTCCTCCCCCCGCTGCGGGGGTCCGTGGGCGCCGCGGCTCCCGGGCTGGGCCGGCGGGGCGGGGGTGGCGGCAGCACCACCACGTGGCCGCCCGGCGCCGGCCCCCGCCGACCCGGATCCCGCGGGAGCCGGGAGGGAGGTGCTAACCATTCCCCTCCTCTTCCACCGCGCGCGGCCCCAAATTCCGCGAGTCAGGTGATCCGGCCCCGCGCTCCGATCGCAACCTGCGGGAGGTGCTCCCGGCCCGCGCGCCCCAAGCGTCCGCAGCCGGCTTGTAGTTTTCCGCGGATCGTGGGATTCTGCCCAGTGAATCTGTTTGCATCATCGTCACCTGAAGCTAATGGAAACCACCGGTGTTCCGACCCCCGGGATTTTAGAACGGATGAGATACTGAATAGTATTCATTTCTGGTTAACGTCCAAAGTCGTTTGTGGTCGTGTTGGTGTTTGCAAGTCACTAATCCAAGCGCCTTCTACCCAGAATCAAATCGGTCATAGTTTCCAAAATTATTGAACAGAAAGGAAACTAAAACCTGCTCAGAGTCTCTGGATTGAACCAGTTGGTCGGAGCGACTGTTTCCTAACGTTCATCAGGTGGCAAGAGAAAACTACCAGCGTTCAGCGCTGCTCGCGAGTTAGGAAGGAGACGCCTACTGTCTGAACTGAGAGGCACCGTGCGGAACGCCCTCCCTGTGGGGTCTGGAATGCCGAGGGGCCCGGCCTCAGAGCCCCGGAGCTCGTCTCCCTTCCCCACCCCCCTGAGCCCCCTGCGTTTGAATCGTAATGGACTCTTGCTTCAACTCCCAAGGATTTCAAAGCTCTCCTCCTCTCCATTAATTTGGGACGCCTTTGCGATTCATTCTGGTCATGCCAACCAGCTATGACTTTAAAAGTCTTTTCACCAAAGCCCCTGTGTTCTGTTAACTCCAAGTCCTTTGCAGGAAGCTTTCTGGAAATAAATATGTGGTATGAGTCCCTTTTTGGTGAGATCAAATCTAAAGCAATTGAATTTTTTAAAAAATCCAATACAAATGAAATTCATCTAAGTTCAGTTTATAATGTCTTAAACAGATCCCCACGACTACCAGTCGGACTTTATCTGTACCCCTAGCCCCCCACTACCACCACCAGCAGCAAGCCAAAGGAACAGCCTGTCTTAGCTTTGACAGGTGACATCAGAGACAACTAGCTGCATGGTCTTCCCTTCCTAAATCATAGGTCAGCAATTCCTTAGAGAAGTGATGAATAGCTGGTTTAAAGCAAGATGTACACTCCTCTTCCTGTCTTTTATCCCTCTCAAATAAAATCACCATCTAAAAGACACCTGAACTGATAAACTTCTTTTTGGTTTAATGCTGGCAATTTCCACAGTACAGTTATTCATTGCAGTTCACATGAATGGTGTAATGTAGGGTATTTATTGGGAACAATACTGCCACGTGTTGGTTTTCTGTTCCCCTTTCAGCAGGTCAGTCTCGCTGAACAGTGGCAGCTAGGAAGATGTGCACTGGAGCTCACTGTCCTGTGCTGCCTTGAAAAGTTGTGTGCTGTGCGTAGTCGCTCAGTGGTGTCCAACTCTTTGTGATCCCCATGGACTGCAGCTCTCCAGGCTCCTCTGTCCATGGGGATTCTCCAGCCAAGAATACTGAAGTGAGTTTCCCTGCCTTCCTCCACGGGATCTCCCTGCCCCAGGGATGGAACCCACCTCTCCTGCACTGCAGGCGGATTCTTTACCACTAGCGCCACCTGGGAAGCCCCAGCTACAGAATAAGTACCACCTTCCACCAACCCAGGGATTGAACCCTGATCTCCCGCACTGCAGGGGGCGGGGTGGGGGTGGAGGGAGTGGGGGCTCTGGGGGGTTCTTTACCGTCTGACCACCAGGGAAGCCCGCCTTGGAAAGTTAACATGTGTGTACTCTGTAGCTGGGGCTTCCCAGGTGGTGGTAGTGGTAAAGAACCTTGCCTGGAGAATCCCACGGACAGAGAAGCCTGGTGAGATACAGTCCCTAGGGTTGCAAAGAGTCGGACTGAAGCGACTTCACACACACACACACACACACACACACACACACACACACACACACACACACACGTTCTGTAGCTGAAGGAGTTAAAATAGCAAACAATAATTGTGTAAGGCTTCCGTGATGGCTCAGATGGTAAAGAATCTCCCTGCAATGCCGGAGATCCAGGTTCGATCCCTGGGTTAGGAAGATCTCCTGGAGAAGGAAATGGCAACCCACTGCAGTATTCATACCTGGAGATTTCCGTGGACAGAGGAGCCTGGCAGGCTACAGTCTATGGTGCCGCAAAGAGCTGGATACAACTGAGTGTTTAACACACACAGGGTCATCAGCCTTTTATTCATAAAATAAGAACATTATTCATAGAATAAATTATTTTTCTCTTTTACATGACCAGACCCTGTCCCAGCCACTTGCCTGGGAGCCCACCCGCCTTTGTCAGCTCTGAATGGTTCCCACAGGTGGCTCGTGTGCTTATTCTCCTTAATTTATAATCCCACCTTCTCCATCACCAAGTCCAGCTCTGAGTGAGAGATTGTTGTGGAGGAAAGGACTCTTATAGTTAATCCACTGTGCTAAGACCCTTTTCCAGATCTCTGCCTCTGCTGAAACGCAGACCACCAGCTTCAGACCACAACAGAAGTTCTGCCACCTGTAGGGAGATTTGTGGTCAAGTGTATGTCTGAGCAGGGTTTTCTCATTGGTTGTTTTCACCCAGACCTTTTAGAAAATGCTAGTTGGGATTGGGATACATTGATGAGAGCCTCTGAAGGAGACCTGACCCAGGTGAAAGTGTTTGAGACATGGAAGCATCTCAACTGTATAAAACTTTTTGGGGCTGTAAATAGCATGTTGAACTTCAATAGGAGAATAACCCACAAATCAAAGTAACTATGGTGTGATATATAGTATTAAGAGTAAGAAGAGCCAGGGGACCAGATTTCCCAACCCTTCTGTTTGACTCACTTTTCATTTGAACTTCACCACATGTTTGGATCTCTCCTGGGCCACTTTCCCATTCAGTTAAACAGAACACTGAATTACATGGCCTCTAGCATCCTAAGACCATTTCTTTAGTTTGAACAGCTTTCACCGGCTATGTCGCTCTCACATGTGTTTGGCAAAGTATCTGATCTAGCAGGTCAGTCTTGCCATACCAACAAGATTGTAAATCCTAAGAGTCTTGCCATCCAGGACTTAGCAGCATCCATACATGAAATCCATTGGTTGGTAGGGCTCAATTTTCATTTTTGAAATTAAATAATGTCACATCCCTTCTTTCTTGCTCCATCTCTTACCAATATCAGTTCTTCCCAAATTAAGGACTTTTTAAGGTTGAGGAACCAAAGGTAAGACTTGTTGGGATTAAAAAAAACTGTCTCTGAAGGAGAAAATAGAGATTGGCCAAAAAGTGCCAGAGCCAAAGTTACCCCTCCACTTTCTCTGGTGTTTGGTCAGGCTCTGACCGCACCTCTGGGTCTAGTTAGAGGCAGCATAATTGAAAGGAATGTGGTGTTACTGGGCCCCGTCCAGAGAATGGAACAAAAACACAATCAGAAGGCTGGAGAGAGATGATCTGTGGGGAGAAGCCGAAATATGTGTGCGTGCTTAGTCACTCAGTCATGTCTGATTCTTTGCAACCCCATAGACTGTAGCCCGCCAGGCTTCTCTGTCCATGGGATTCTCCAGGCAAGAAAACTGGAATGGGTTACCATTTTCTTCTCCAGGGGATCTGCTCGACCCTGGGATCACACTCATCTCCTGTGTCTTCTGCATTGGCAGGCAGGTTCTTTACCACTGAGCCACTTGAGAAGTCCCAAAAGCCCAAATATTCACAACAAAACCACCTTCTGTGTTTTCTTGGTGATGTTTCCAAATAGGAGGAAACTGTGACATGGGAGAAAATAAAATAACTCTGACATTTCTTCTCATCATGTAACAAGACTTTAATAATAAAGAAACCCGCAAATGCTGATTGGTCCATGGTTTTTCCACTTGCCAGGAAGCCAGAAGAAATTTCTCCAACAGTAGATTACTACCCTCCCCTTCTCAGTGACCTTGGTCACCTGATGGGGAGGTGAAGTTAAGATGCTTGGTAAAAATACATCCCACAGCCCTGCATCAAAGCCCTGCTCATAGGAATGTGGCAGAGAAGATAAGCATCTGAGCCTTGACACTACAAACCTGAGCAGGTCTTAAGACCCATCACTGTCCACGAGGAATGGAAAGTGTGCAGAACGTTCTATCTGGTATTGTAACCTCTACCCACACGTGGACACCTGAGACATCATTAGTGAACTAGGCTCCTGAGCACTCAAAACATCATTAGATGTGCCATAAATGCAGAACACACACCAAAATTCAAAGGCTAAAAAAGAAAATCATCTCACAAAAAATTTTTATGTTGATTACATATTGAAATGCTGATATTTTGGATATATTAGTTAAATATATAACTGACACTAATATCAGTTACTCCTTGGAAGGAAAGTTATGACCAACCTAGATAGCATATTCAAAAGCAGAGACATTACTTTGCCAACAAAGGTCCGTCTCGTCAAAGCTATGATTTTTCCTGTGGTCATGTATGGATGTGAGAGTTGGACTGTGAAGAAGGCTGAGTGCTGAAGAACTGATGCTTTTGAACTGTGGTGTTGGAGAAGACTCTTGAGAGTCCCTTGGACTGCTAGGAGATCCAACCAGTCCATTCTGAAGGAGATCAGCCCTGGGATTTCTTTGGAGGGAATGATGCTAAAGCTAAAACTCTAGTACTTTGGCCACCTCATGTGAAGAGTTGACTCATTGGAAAAGACTCTGATGCTGGGAGGGATTGGGGGCAGGAAGAGAAGGGGACAACAGAGGATGAGATGGCTGGATGGCATCACTGACTCGATGGAGGTGAGTCTGAGTGACCTCTGGGAGTTGGTGATGGACAGGGAGGCCTGGCGTGCTGCGATTCATGGGGCCGCAAAGAGTCGGACACGACTGAGAGACTGAACTGAACTGAACTGAATATCAGTTATGTCTTTTTACTTTATTAAATGTGGCTAACTAGAGGACTTCCCTGGTGGTCCAGTGGTTAAGACTCTGTGCTTTCAGTGCAGGGAACATGGGTTCAATCCTTGGTCAGGGAACTAAGATCCCATATGCCATGCAACACAGCCAAAAGATAAAAGTAAATAAAATAACAATAAAATGTGGCTAATTAGAAAATTAAAAATTACTATCTGGCTTACACTGTATTCCTATTGGATAGCACTGCTATGGGGGCTAATATTAGCAGCTAGTACACATTTAGCACCTTCTATATACGAGGCACTCTTCTAAGTGATATATGCATTAACTACCATGGCCAGGTACTTAATTATCCAATCTGGGACATTTTCTGAGAGTGAAGTAGGGCAAGCAGATGCTAAACCAGCCACAACATCAGGACAAGAGGCATAAACTGAAACTGTCCTGAGAAAACTGAGATGTCAAGTCCCCTTAATGTTAGGTCAAAGTAATCCTTACATCAAACCTATGCTGTTTAGTCACTCGGCCGTGTCCAACTCTTTTGTGATCCCACAGACTGTAGTCCGCCATGCTCTTCTGTCCATGGGATTTCCCACGCAAGAATACGGGAGTGAATTACCATTTCTTTCTCCAACATCAAACATGTAAGTACTGTTATTATCCCTTTGGGGCACTCGAGGGAACTGGGGCACAGAGAGATTAAGTAACTTGCCCAAGGGCACACAGCTGGAAAGTGGCAGTGTTGTGATTCAAACTAGGGCAGTCTGGCTCTCAACCCTTCCCTCAACTGCCGTGCAACACTGTCTGCTCTAGAGTTAATATGGACGGAGGTTCTAGTAGATGCCATTTATCTTAATTCTCACAGCAACTTGGACAGAGCATTGTTCTGTTTTTACAGTGCAGAAACTGAGTTTTAAATAGTTCCAGCAACTTGTCCAAATCCTAGAGCCGGAAAGAATGGAGCCAAGAATCAAGGTTTGGGATGACCAACTCCAGAGAGGTCCTCTTAACTACCACTTTGCTTTGCTTTCAGGCCACCTATGTTTATAAACGACTCTTGAATTGACTCTCATCCTTCTCTCCGTTCCGGCAGAGGACTGGATGAGAGAAGATGAGAATGCAGGTGTCATCCCCTTGGGACAGGCAACTAATACCAAAAGCTCCATCTTTATGGCCTCTCCTTTCTTGGAAGGAGCATTGTAAGATAATCCAAAGAGCCATCCATGTGCCAAGTTGGTTGTTCTGCTGTGCATGTCAGGAATTCCAGAAAATATTTGCCATTGAGGCTGTGGAGGTAGTATTGTGAGGAGCTCACAAACATCAGGAAGACAGCTGATTATCTAAAGGCTAAGAGCAGGGGCTTTTACAGCTCCACAGTCAGAAGTAATAACAGGGTACATCATTCCATGAATGTGGCAGGGGCAGCTTTACTGGGTTCCTCTGCAGTGGGTCACAATCTTAGCTGCTCCTTAGAATCACTTGCCTTTAAAAATCCCCATTACCTTGGCCTCACACCCTGGAAGACTGGTTTAAATGGTCTGGTGTGGGACCCGGACATTGGTATTTTATATTTTCCCCCTAGATTGTCATAAAGGGGTACCATGGCAGTATTGGCTGTCCTGACTGTCCCAGCCATGCCTGGAGCATCTAGTTCTTGATTTAGCATTGTAAGCAAAGTGAGTTTAAGTGAAGAGGGTGGGTAAGTTATTAATGGGCCTTACAAAAGCTGATGCTTCAGAATGATCTCTTCATAGAGTGATTCTAAAACAAAGCCACTATTTTTGTTGGCCTGGTCCATTTGTTTTGTGTTATGGCACTAAAACTGAGCTCCAGATTTTTGTCTTCTTCAGTAAGATCAACTTCTGCTTATAAGGTATTTTAATTTGTGTTTCTTCCTTAACTAAACAGTGCACACATAATACATCTGTGTCCTACTTTGGCTGATGAGTTATTTTGCATCTGTTATGGCTTCTTGTTTATGTTTTTCTAAGGTTTGGTAGCCATTTGGCTTCTGTTATTCATTTTCACATTCCCAGTTTTGTGGCTTTCTTTAACATCCTTAGAAGACATGAAGTAGTTTGCTTCTTGCTCTCAAAATTGCTCTTTTGACTTTGCGAGAGAACACATTTTTAAGAGACATTCTATGGCAGACAGTTCATACTTAAGACATACGACTACACTACTGTGAAGATATTTAACAAAATTCCACACACCCTTTGTTTGCTTTGCCTTTAATACAAATTCCTCAATGATCCAAACATGCATTGTAAGCAGGTTTCTCTCATTCGAGGTGGGGTTCTTCTAAGGTCGAGTTTGCTTCCTTTGCTTTCTTTGAGAAGAGTCCTGTGATTTCTTGTTCTAGACTTCCTTTTTGAGTTTCAGAACAGAATTAAGGCTGTGAAGATGTTTCTGACTGTCCCATGACATGCCAGAAGGCAGAGGCACCACCACCAGAAAGATCGCTGTGGACCGGATTCCTTCCCCAGAGCCGAGGTGGGACAGGGAAAGTGCACAGAAACCAGCCGAAGCCAGCAAAGAGGCCATGGTGACCGCCTGCCATGCATTCCTAGAACCCTCGGGACACAAACGCCAAGATGACAAATTGGCTTTACAATAATAGAGCAGTTAAGAGGCAGGAGGGCAGGGTTCTGGTGGTGAGGATATGGAGGTCACTGTTGACCAGGTAGAGGAGTTTGTCCTTTTGAATATGTAACAGGGAAGGGAGTTTTGGAGGCCATTTGGGAGAATCAGAAGATAGGTTGGCACTGAGTTAGTTTGGGAAATTTGCCACTGAAAAACCCAGGTCTTTGGGGCAAAGAGAAGAAGGTGGAGGTCTGAGTGGGTTTCACATTTGCTTTGTGGACTTCTGCAGGATATTTTAAAAGGTTGTATTTAAACTGTGTGCCTTAAGAGGACTCTTCATTCACATCCAGCATAACATCCTCATATGAAGAAACATAGATGATGAGAACATTCTGTGTGTGCCCTCTCATCCCAGTTCACCTCCCTGATCACACTGCCTTCTGCTTCAAGTCTCCAAGTTCTTACTTGCATGTTTAGTTCAGAGGGACAGAAAACAATTCAAGGTCAGAGAGGCACTTGCAAAAATTTTAGAGTATCAAGTGGGAGGCCAGATCTGCAGAAGACTGGTGAGAACAGAGAAACTGAATCCCGGCAGGAGCCCTCACAGTGTGGCCCAGAGAGGGGACTTCTCAGCCCAAAGCTGCTTGTCAGCTTCTAGGCAGCAATCATGATTGACTGCTTCTTTTTCCTTTTTCATACATGGAGTAAAGATGAGAAATGAGAGAGTTTTTAAAAGGAAGAAATACTGTTAGGTTGTAGGCTGAGCCCTAGCTTCTCCAGTTACTAGTGCAGTGAGCAGAGGGAGTTTGGATTCAGTAACGAACCCACCTACAGTATCAGTTCTGTGTTCCAGGCAGGCAGAAGGGGATGAGCGAATAGCCAGTGCGGTCTGCCCCTCTCAGGAAGATTTTCTGAAAGCCCCATCCAACTTAATTTTATTGATCAAAATTGTATCACATGGCTGCCTTCCTCTGAAAGGGAAGGGAACACAGATATATATTTTTTAAACTGGGTACACTGTACACCAAATAAAATTGGGATTCTGCTAATATGGAAATGGGAAGAATGTTTATTGGGTTTATTGTTGCTGTAAAACAACAGCTTCAAAACTTAGTGACTTCAAGCAACAACAGTAGAGTCTGTTATTCCTCATGATTCTGTAGGTTGACTAGGTGATTCTGGAATGGCCAGACCTGAAATGTCTCTCTCCGAGAGCTGTGGTTAGTGTTGTTCCCTGGTTGGAGGTCAGCTGGGGATTGTTGGCTGAGATCTTGGATCTCCTTCTTGTGCTTTCTTGAGCTTCCTCAAGGACTGGTGGCTGGGTTCCAGGAAGGAATGGTCCAAGGGGATGTACCTCAGTCTACAAGTGCTCATCTAGCTTCCACTCACACCATGCTTGCCACAGTCCCATTGGCCAAAGCTAAAGGTGTTGATCTCGGGTGGCCTCAGTCTACAATGGCTTGCAGTGGAGCTTCGGTTCCCAGCCAGAAACGGGCTGGGTAGCAGTGGTGAGAGCTCCAGATCCTAGCCACTAAACAAGTAGTCAGTGACAAGGGCCCTGGCTCTTCGGCTTTGCAGAAAAGAATGTCCACAAAGATGGAAAGTAGTCATACAAGTATTTATTAAGAGGAAAAAGTACAGTATGTGTGTATCTATACATGGGCAGACTCAGAGGGAGAGTCCCTGAGTTGCGCCCTCAAGGCAGTTTGAATTACTTTTATGGGATATTTCTTCTGGATTTCCTTTGGCCAATCATTATGAATTGTCTGGTTCACAGTCATACTGGCTATATCTTAGGATCCTTCTGTGTGTGTGTACACATCTCAGCCAAGGTGGATCCTACCAAAAATGCATCTTAGCAGCCTAGCATTAGTTAGCATCACTCCCCTTTGACCTCCAAAAAGCTTCTCTGTGCATATATGGTTGGGGAGGTCTCCTGATTTCAGGAAGGAAAAATGTGTATAGTCTGAGCAGCCTCCTCCCATAATTGTCATGCTATTCTTATCTTGGAGTTTTGGTCAATAGAGAATGAATCTCCAATTGCTTTACCCCATGGGGAGCCCATCTGCCTTCTGCCTCAGTATTGCCAATGAATTTGAGGTTCTTGCTTCATCGTGAAAGATTTCACAGACAAAGTGATAGGTAAGAACTGGATTTACTTAGAAAGAAACACACTTTACAGAGTGTGGACCATCTCAGAAGGCAAGAGGCCTTGGGAGAAACACATTCCATGGAGGGTGGGCCATCTCAGACTATAAGAGAGAGAGAACCCTGAAATAAGGCATAGTTAGTTTTTGTGGGCTGGATAATTTCATCGGCTAATGAGTGGAAAGGTTATTCCAATTATTTTGGGGACGGGGCAGGGATTTCCAGGAATTGGGCCACCACACACTTTTTGGCCTTTTATGGTTGGCCTCAGAACTGTCACGGTGCTAGTGGGGGTGACATTGAGCATGCTAGTGTATTACAATGAGCCTATAGTGAGTCTCAAGGTCCACTGGAAGTTGAATCCTCTGCCATCTTGGACCTCATTGCTTCCAACTGGTCTTTATCATGTCCTATGGCTACATCATTCTTTTAAAAGTTGTGCCCTGCCCCACTTCCATCCATAATTCAATGGCACAGCCAAGTGCAAAGTCAAAGCAGAAAGCAATTACAGAAAGTCATAAGAGCCAGAAATCATGGCTCATCAGGGATCAACAAAGTACCTGTCCACCACTGGTAGGTATTTAGCTACCAAGTGATTTTTTTTGATCACATGTTTAAATTCATCAATGATTACTTTGCAGCAAATGTAGAGCAATACTTGGCAAGCATTAACTCTGAAAATCCTCCCAACAAACTCTGGGCTATATGCTCTTACTATTTTCATTTAGAGATGAGGAAATAGATCAGGGAAGCTTATGAAAGTTGTTCAAGGTCACATAGTAAGAAATCACCAGGGCTAGAACTTGAGCCCAACCTGAATATTCAGCTTGGACAGGGGTTTGTGAGTACCTTCTGGTTGCAGGAAGGTGGGAGGAAATCAAATGACAGGGATCTAACAAAGTGGCCATTTAAAAGAGATCCATATTTTTAATACCATTCTCTTTTGTCCCCTCCTGTATATCGATTTAAGGGCCTAGATCTGATAGATAGAGTGCCTGATGAACTATGGAATGAGGTTCGTGACATTGTACAGGAGACAGGGATCAACACCATCCCCCTGGAAAAGAAATGTAAAAAAAAAAGCAAAATGGCTGTCTGGGGAGGCCTTACAAATAGCTGTGAAAAGAAGAGAAGCAAAAGGCAAAGGAGAAAAGGAAAGATATAAACATCTGAATGCAGAGTTCCAAAGAATAGCAAGAAGAGATAAGAAAGCCTTCTTCAGCGATCAATGCAAAGAAATAGAGGAAAACAACAGGATGGGAAAGACTAGAGATCTCTTCAAGAAAATCAGAGATACCAAAGGAACATTTCATGCAAAGATGGGCTCGATAAAGGACAGAAATGGTATGGACTTAACAGAAGCAGAAGATATTAAGAAGAGATGGCGAGAATACACAGAAGAACTGTACAAAAAAGATCTTCACGTCCCAGATAATCATGATGGTGTGATCACTGACCTAGAGCCAGACATCCTGGAATGTGAAGTCAAGTGGGTCTTAGAAAGCGTCACTACGAACAAAGCTAGTGGAGGTGATGGAATTCCAGTTGAGCTATTCCAAATCCTGAAAGATGATGCTGTGAAAGTGCTGCACTCAATATGCCAGGAAATTTGGAAAACTCAGCAGTGGCCACAGGACTGGAAAAGGTCAGTTTTCATTACAATCCCAAAGAAAGGCAATGCCAAAGAATGCTCAAACTACTGCACAATTGCACTCATCTCACACTCTAGTAAAGTAATGCTCAAAATTCTCCAAGCCAGGCTTCAGCAGTACATGAACCGTGAACTTCCTGATGTTCAAGCTGGTTTTAGAAAAGGCAGAGGAATCAGAGATCAAATTGCCAACATCCACTGGATCATGGAAAAAGCAAGAGAGTTCCAGAAAAACATCTATTTCTGCTTTATTGACTATGCCAAAGCCTTTGACTGTGTGGATCACAATAAACTGTGGAAAATTCTGAAAGAGATGGGAATACCAGACCACTTGACCTGCCTCTTGAGAAATCTGTATGCAGGTCAGGAAGCAACAGTTAGAACTGGACATGGAACAACAGACTGGTTCCAAATAGGAAAAGGAGTACGTCAAGGCTGTATATTGTCACCCTTTTGGTTTAACTTATATGCAGAGTACATCATGAGAAACGCTGGACTGGAAGAAACACAAGCTGGAATCAAGATTGCTGGGAGAAATATCAATAACCTCGAATATGCAGATGACACCACCCTTATGGCAGAAAGTGAAGAGGAACTCAAAAGCCTCTTGATGAAGGTGAAAGAGTAGAGTGAAAAAGTTGGCTTAAAGCTCAACATTCAGAAAACAAAGATCATGGCATCCGGTCCCATCACTTCATGGGAAATAGATGGGGAAACAGTGGAAACAGTGTCAGACTTTATTTTTGGGGGCTCCCAAATCACTGCAGATGGTGACTGCAGCCATGAAATTAAAAGACGCTTACTCATTGGAAGGAAAGTTATGACCAACCTAGATAGCATATTCAAAAACAGAGACATTACTTTGCCAACAAAGGTTCGTCTAGTCAAGGCTATGGTTTTTCCAGTGGTCATGTATGGATGTGAGAGTTGGACTGTGAAGAAGGCTGAGCGCCGAAGAATTGATGCTTTTGAACTGTGGTGTTGGAGAAGACTCTTGAGAGTCCCTTGGACTGCAAGGAGATCCAACCAGTCCATTCCAAAGGAGATCAGCCCTGGGATTTCTTTGGAAGGAATGATGCTGAAGCTGAAACTCCAGTACTTTGGCCACCTCATGTGAAGAGTTGACTCATTGGAAAAGACTCTGATGCTGGGAGGGATTGGGGGCAAAAGGAGAAGGGGACGACAGAGGATGAGATGGTTGGATGGCATCACTGACTCGATGGATGTGAGTCTCAGTGAACTCTGGGAGTTGGTGGTGGACAGGGAGGCCTGGCGTGCTGCGATTCATGGGGTTGCAAAGAGTGGGACACAACTGAGCGACTGATCTGATCTGGTAGCAGGTACAGAGAGAAAAGTAAGCTGTCCCTGCCCATCAGAGTCAAGGTTGAAGGACCGTATTGAGAAGATGCTCACTGGCTTCCTGGCGGGTGATCTAGTGCACGTTGGACCCCTCTTCCCAGAGTGGACACAGCAGAAGGCAGCGGTGAAAGCACATATGAACCAGTTAAAGCTGGGATGGCTATAGTTACCCTGGGAAATTTGAGGAAAAAATAAAAGTAGGGGGGGTGGGGAAGAAATTTGCTGAACTTATACCTGTACAAGTGTGCCAGAAGTGAATCACCCTAACATGCTGGAAACACCATCTATGAATGAAAAGCATAGTGAAGATGCAATGCTTTTTCTGTTTAAAAGTCATCTTCTCCAGTGTGGTGTCCACACTAGCCTGTCCACAGAAGTACTGACTCAGGCTCTTCACTGGGCGAATCAGAAAATCTGCATGTTTAAGGAGCATTCCATGGGACTCATAAATAATACGTTTGCAAATGATTGGTTTATTTTATTTATGATTGATTGATTTTAAAATGTTCTTTCAGTATGATGGTTTTAAAACAGGGCTTCTCAAATGTGCATCTGAGTTGCCTGAGATCTCTTTAAAAAGCAGGTTCTAATTCAGTAGGTCTTGAAGAAAGGCTTGAGAGTCCACATTTTTAACAAAGTCCCACCCCTCATGCTGGTCTGAAGAATCACGCCCCATACCTTGTAGCCAAGTTTTAAAACCTTGGAGGGAAAAACAAACAAAAAACCCTTCGAAAGTGAAAGTGTTAGTCCATCAATCATGCCCAACTCTTTGCCACCCCATGGACTGTAGCTTGCCAGGCTCCTCTGTCCATGGAATTCTCCAGGCGAGAATACTGAAGTGGGTTTCCATTTCTAAAAATAGGGAGGCAGACAAACACAAGGGGAGTCAAGGTGTGGGTGCCCACTAAACATCTGTGGGAAAGACAGATGTCACTGCCCTTTCCAAAGGGACAGGTCACTGATAAAAGACACAGACCTGGTAGCAAAAGAGGGAGTTTATATACACCCTAAACTAATACAACACAGAAAATCAGCCATACTCCAATATAAAGTAAAATTTTTAAAACAAGATTTAAAAAAAGAAGGAGCTTAGAGATATCCAGAACAGACTCCCTTGGTCAAGGTGAGACAGATGGGCAGGTGTAACAAGGAACAGCGATGAAGGTGTTTTTCTAGTGAATCTGGACTGAGGAGCTGACACGATCTTTAAAGAACTTGAAGAAACTCAGAAAAAGTCAGATAGTGGGATTTCCCTGGTGACTGGTCCACTGGTTAAGACTCCCTGCTGCCAATGCAGGGGGCACAGTTTTAGCGAACTAAAATCTCACATGCTGTATGGCATGGCCAAAAGATTTTTTTAAAAACTCAGTGCAAAGTCAATAGAACGAAATGAACACAAATGTTTAGATAGGCTGAACTTCTAAGGTGCAAAAATACACAATTTGTATTTAAGAGTTTGTTTTCTTCCCAATCCTTGCTTTTTGTGTGGTTTTGTGCTGTTTATAAGCAGAAGGAACATACTGGTAGAATACACTCTGTGCTAAGTGTTACCAAGTCCAAGCTCACTCTGCCTGCTGCATGAGAGGCCAATAAATCCAAGGGACAAGGAGTTGAGACAAGGAATATGATTTTATTTGGAAAACAAACTGACCAAGAAGATGGCAGACTAATGTCTCAAAGCAATGATTTTTGGGGGTTCTGGATACCAGGTTCTTTTACAGAGTCAGAGAGAGAAACAATGAGGATCTAAAGTCAAAAGGCAGCATGGAGAGGGAGAGGCAATGAGGAAGTAAAGTAAAAAGGGTCTTCAGTTTAGTTCAGTTCAGTTGCTCAGTCGTGTCCAACTCTTTGCAACCCCATGGACTGCAGCACGCCAGGCTTCCCTGTCCATCACCAACTCCCAAAGCTTGCTCAAGCTCATGTCCATTGAGTCAATGATGCCATCCAACCATCTCATCCTCTGTCATCTACTTCTCCTCCGGCTTTCAATCTTTCCCATCATTCAGGGTCTCTTCCAGTGAGTCAGTTTTTTGCATTAGGTGGCCAAAGTGTTGGAGTTTCAACTTCAGGATCGGTCCTTCCAATGAATATTCAGGACTGATTTCCTTTAGGACTGACTGGTTTGATCTCCTTGCAGTCCAGGGGACTCAAGTCTTGCAAAATATCTATGGGACATGTCAGCCTTTGGAAGGGATGTGTTAATCTCCTCTATTCACAGGTGGGCAGGGTCAGATTATCTCTATGAGCTGAACAAAGGCACTTTACCATCAGGCGGAGGAACAGGGTCTTTTGAGACATGCCATTGTGTATGATTGTAATAACAAAAGCAATAAAAAGCAAGTCAAAGAAACAGTTCCAACATGGAGTCAGGATTTCTTCTCTGCAACATAAGTCCCTTCAAAAGTAGATTTTTAATCCTTGCAAATGAATCTGGATACCTTACTTAAGCAGATTTCCCTACCCCCACCTCCCCCGCCCACCACTCAGCCAGAGGAGGTATATCAGAGCCGTCTCTTTCCAAAGGAGAGCCTGATACCATAACTCCAGCCAGAGGAGGTATATCAGAGCATTCTCTTTCCAAAGGAGAGCCTGATACCATACCTTAGTTACAGAGTGGCTAGAACCACTCCTTAGAATTAACAAAGTGTTTTTACACCCACTTGTCACATTTTTACCCCTCCTCCCATTATAAAAAATAAGATATGTCCATGGATTATTGGAATTTCATAGATGTACAAAGGAAAGGAGGCACTCTGTCCCACTAGACTGAAGCAAGAACAAGTTACTTCAGGCATAACTGAAGGTGACTGTTCTTCAGAGCCGGGGAATGGACTTTGGTCTCCAACAGTATGGCTGCCTGGAAATTCTGAAAAAAATTTCCCCACAAGCACATAGAAACACTGAGTAATATACACCAAACATCTGGTTAAAAGCAAAGTTAAATTTGTAAGACAGTAAGATTCACAGGCTGTAAGAAAAAAAGTTGAAACCAGAGTGGTCAGCAAACCCTGAAGCATGGAGCTACTTGGGGGTTATCTGCCAATCCAGGGAGCTTGATTCTCCATGGGGAGACCAAAGGCCTGTTAAGATGGAAATTGAGATCTTAGAAAAAGTTAGGGGTCTCAAACATCTACATTCTCAAGTAAAAAGTTGGATTAGGAAAAAAAAATTCATCCTCTAGCAAAAGGAAGCCAATAAGGAAATATCTCTATTTCAGCTTTGGTCAAAGGCGTTGAAAATGAAAACAAAATAGCTCTTTACTGTGAATTTATAATCCCAAGCCTGACATTATAGTGATTTAGTATTTACTCTATTTGCACGGCCCAGGAAACTCCAGGGAGCAAAATTATTTTAAAAGTGCATCTAGTTCATAACACCCCAAGGCACCTGGTATCAGATGGGATGCAACCTCAACCTAGAGTCTTCAGGATTATTACCTTTAAGAGTAGCCTTATTTGTACTGAGTGTAAAAATGAGAGGCACATGAGAAGATAAGCCACCATAAACTGGGCTCAGCAGGCACAATGGACAATAGAATTAGACAATAAGAATTTCGGGCATGAAAGTGAAAGTGAAAGTCGCTCAGTTGTGTCTGACTCTTTGCAACCCCATGGACTATACAGAACATGGAATTCTCCAGGCCAGAATACTGGCATGGGTAGCCTTTCCCTTCTTCAGGGGATCTTCCCAACCCAGGGATCGAACCCAGGTCTCTGAAGGAACAGAAGGAATTGTAACCATAAGAAATGAACAAAAGACCATCAAGAATAAATGTTCTTTTAAAAAGAGCCAAATAGAATATTTAGAAATGTAAAATGTAATACTTAAAATTTCAAATATAATGGGTAGATTAAATGGCAGATATATCATAACTAATGCGAGAATTATTAAACTAGAAGAGAGGGGTGAAGACATGGAAACTATGTAATTGAGGCTGAGACATGGAGGAGAAAAGTAGACCTTCAAAATGTATCTAATTGGAGTTCCAAAAGGGGAGAATAGACAGAAGAAAGAATGGCAGTATTCAAAGCGATAATGAAAAAACATGAACTGATGAGAGATCTGAATTCTAAGTTTGAAGAAATACATCAAATCTGAAGCAAAATAAATAAAAATGAAATTCATTGCTACAAACATCAAAATGAAGCTTTAGAAAACTAAAAACAAAACAAAAAGAAAAAAAATCATAAAAAGAACCAGAAAGAAAGAAGCAATTATTATTTTTAAAAAAAACAATAATTATAGTCTTAACAACAACGAGAGGATTCAGAATCCAGAGGAACAATTCAAAGTGCTGAGAGAAAATAAGTGCCCCTGAAATTGTGTACCCTACATCATCTAGGACAAGGAGCAAATAAGACATTTTCAGAAGAATGTGAGAAGACAGCCTTATACTCTGGGAACGCCTAAATTTCTTCAGAAGAGTCTCCATGCCTGTCTCTATGTCATTCAAATTTCCATGGTCATAAAAAGTATGGATGGTGCTGTACCTATTGGAAATATTTTTAAGGGTATTCAGGCTAATAGTTTCCTTATGTTAGATGACACTGTGCTTATCTCGAGATTCTAGTCATTCATTTTGTACACCCCGCTTTTTAGTTTTATGTTTGAGAATACATCTGAGTTGCACACAGACACACATATACACACAGTGTTGGGAAGGTTCTGCCAGATGAGATTTTGTGAGGACAGGAAGGTCAGGGCAGTCATACTCAATATCCATTATCGATTTGAACAAGTTGAGGAGTTTGGGATATTTTTATATCCCTGCGAAGAGTCCACATTATGGGCTGAACTGTATCCCGTCTAAATTCCTATGTTGCAGCCCTAACCTCCCAGTACCTCAAAATGTGACTGTTTTTGGAGGGAGAGACTTTAAAGGGGTAATTAAGTTGAAGTGAGGCCATTAGGCTGGGCTCTAATTCAGGTTGACTGGTGTCCCTGTAAGAAGAGACGGTAAGGACACAGAGAAACACCAGGGGTGTGTATGCGCTTGGGACAACCTTGTGAAGAGGCAGGAGGGTGGTGACTATCTGAATGCTAGGGAGAGAGGACTCAGATGACAACAATCCTGCCAACATCTTAAATTTGGACTTCTATCCTACAGGACTACAAGAAAATTAATTTCTGTTGTTTAAGTCACCCAACCCATGGTACTTTGTTATGACAACCCTAGCAAACTAAAACAACCCCCTTTTTTCTTTTCAGTGCATGCTTTCCCTCCATGGGTAACGCTCATCAACAGGCTCTGCTTTTTGTTATTGGACATGAGGCTTTCCGTTTTCTGGGTCAAGATTCCTCTTCTGGATAAGTGAGATAAAGCATACTCCCTTCTGACTCCTCTTGGGCACTCATGCGCGCTGCTCTGCACCAACAGCTAGTTCAGTCCTGGGTCCGAGTGAGATCATTAAAGATCTTCCTTCTTTCTTTCCATAGAATTCCTCCTTGTGCTCTTTTTCTCACCCAAGACTCTCGAAAAGCAAAAGATCAATCTTCCCCAACTGTACCATGACCTCTGTTCCCTGCACCAACCGTACCCCAGATGCTCAGTTTGTTGGCTCTTGGGCTTGCACTGATTTCTAGAAGTGAGATGAAAAAGACTTTGAAAGCCCAGGCCAGACAGTTCCCCACCCCAGATATGGAGACTTTGGAAGACAAACATTTCTTGTGCTCTTCACCAGAGGCCTGCTGCTGTCTGTGAAGGAATGCAGAGCACTCTCACTGCAGCTGGACCTGGGGAGAGCTTTTCTTTAGCCTTGAGAGTTATAGACCTATGTAAAGAAACTCAAAAAGTTCTAAATTCCTGAGTATTGTTTTGATATTATTTGCTAGATTATTTTGGTCTCAGTGGAGTTTTAAATGTTAAAGTTAGTAACGCATCTGATAGTATGTTGCAGCCTATCTCAAATTCCATTGTTTTTTTTTTTTTAAAAACACAATGGAACTTGGAGCTTGTGGTTTCTCAGGGGTACCTTAGGGGGTGGAACTCAGGAAAAGGGGCCCCTCCTTCTGGCTGTCATCCCTGTGTATTCAATTCTACTTGGGATGAGCACCCATGGCCCTGACCCTAACCCACTACATTTCCTTTTAACTCAGTACTTAGAGAATAATTATA
Source organism: Bos indicus (assembly GCF_029378745.1). Classification (NCBI taxonomy): domain Eukaryota; kingdom Metazoa; phylum Chordata; class Mammalia; order Artiodactyla; family Bovidae; genus Bos; species Bos indicus. The sequence continues at coordinate 39,426,532 of NC_091779.1, forward strand.
GATCATTATAAAGTTCCCACAAATATGAGTGCCCACTCTTGTGGGAGGATTCCACATCCTCACCCTGATGAATTAAGATGTGACCATGAGTCTTCCTCTGGGTAATCCAGTGTGAGAGGAAGTATACGTGTCACTTCCAGGTAGAAGCGTCCACATCTAGTGCCTGATTCAGTGCTGTCTTCTTTCCCACTCTGGGGAGCTGTAGCAGTAGAGTGGAGACAGGTGTCCATCAGCCTGAGGTTCCTGAGTGACAGCATTGTGAAGTGGGAGTGGGTTGCCAGTTCCTTCTCCAAACATTGTGAAGAGCCTCCGCCAACCAACATGGGAAATACCATGTGAGCAAGAGATGCACTGGGCTATTTTAAGCTGCTGAGATTTTGGGGTTGTTTGTTACTGCAGCAAAACCTAGCCCATCTATTTATCATACTACATTATCTTTAGATTATTCAACTTAAAAAAAATTTAAGTAAAAAAGGCTTTTGATTTAAAATTGTATTCAAGAAGATAGTGTGTATTAATGAAAGGAGACAAACATTTAAATGAGGAAGAGGCACTAACTCCTTTGTAACCCACAGCTCATAAACTGGGCGCCTAATGGTTTCAGTTCTACTTCCCAGGGGTGAGTCTAGGTGAAACATTCAGCAAATGTTTTCTTAAAGGACCAACTGTGAGTATTTTCAGACTGCAGATCATATGGTCTCCATTACAGCTACTCAACTCTGCCATTGGAGCTCAAAAATGTCCATAGGTAATGAGTAAGCTAATGGGTGTGGCTGTGTACCAATGAAACTTTACTTATAGGAACAGGAGGCTGACTCATCATTTGCTTACTCTGGTCTAGGCCTAGAGACCAACATGGGAGCCCTTGATTCTCCAAACCCCTGCCAACCACTCTTATTTTTTTCCTTTCTGCTTTGAGTTTTAATTGACATACATTGTGTAGCTTAAAGTGAGGGAGTGATGTGTTGAGCTAATATGCTTGTATATTACAAAATGACTATCGTCATAGCGTTATCTCATTCCTCCATCACAGCACATAATTACCATTTCTTTACTGTGGTGAGAACACTTAAGATCTACTCTCTTAGCAAATTTCAAGTGTATAATACACTGTCATTAAATATAATCACTATGTGTGTGTGTGTGTGTGTGTGTGTGTGTGTGTACATACACATATATATGTATTATATATATAAATTTGTTAAGATAGTAGATCTTATATACATATATATATATAGAATGCTGTAAATATATAGAATATATATAGTGCCATAAATTAGATGCCTGGAACTTATTAATCTTATAACTTGTACCCTTTACCAACATCTCCCATTTCCCTACCCCCAACCCCTGTTAACATCTACTCTACTCTCTGTTTAGATGAGTTTGGCTTTTTTAGATTCTACATATAAGTGATATTATACTATACTTGTCTTTTTCTTTCCGGCTTATCCCACTTAACATAATGCCCTTAAGTTTCATCCATATTGTAGCAAATGTCAGGGTTTCCTTCTTCCTTATGGCTAAATAATATTTCATTGTATATGTGTGTATATATGTATATAAACATATCTTCTTTACCCATTCATCTGTTGAGAAACACTTAGGTAGTTTGTACATCTTGGCTATTTTGTGAATAATGCTGCAGTGAACATAGGATGCAGATATCTATTCCAGATGCTGTTTTCATTTCCTTTGGATATATACCCAGAAGTGGGATTGCTGGATCATAGCGCTTAAAATGATAAGATCTATTCTTTTTCCTGTCATGAGAAATCTTAGGATTTACTCTGCCAACCACACTTGAGGAACTAAGTCAGGTGGTCAGCTATATTCATTTACTCCTTCACCCACTCAGTCACTCATTCATCCACTGAGCTCGATACTGTGATAATCTTCTGTGTTTTAGCCACTGTGTTAGGCCCTGGGGACAGAGTAGAAAACAAAACTGACAAGATCTCTGCTCTCACAATGCTTAGGAAAAAGTGCAGGAAAACATATAGCAAAGAAATAGGAGATGAAAGTGAAAGTGGAGAGTGAAAAAGTTGGCTTAAAGCTCAACATTCAGAAAACAAAGATCATGGCATCCGGTTCCATCAATTCATGGGAACTAGATGGGGAAACAGTGGAAACAGTGTCAGACTTTATTTTTCTGGGCTCCAAAATCACTACAGATGGTGACTGCAGCCATGAAATTAAAAGATGCTTACTCTTTGGAAGGAAAATTATGACCAACCTAGACAGCATATTCAAAAGCAGAGACATTACTTTGCCAACAAAGGTTCGTCTAGTCAAGGCTATGGTTTTTCCAGTAGTCATGTATGGATGTGAGAGTTGGACTGTGAAGAAGGCTGAGCACTGAAGAACTGATGCTTTTGAACTGTGGTGTTGGAGAAGACTCTTGAGAGTCCCTTGGACTGCAAGGAGATCCAACCAGTCCATTCTGAAGGAGATCAGCCCTGGGATTTCTTTGGAAGGAATGATGCTAAAGCTGAAACCCCAGTACTTTGGCCACCTCATGCAAAGAGTTGACTCATTGGAAAAGACTCTGATGCTGGGAGGGGCTGGGGGCAGGAGGAGAAGGGGACGACAGAGGATGAGATGGCTGGATGGCATCACTGACTCAGTGGACGTGAGTCTGGGTGAACTCCAGGAATTGGTGATGGACAGGGAGGCCTGGAGTGCCGCGATTCATGGTGTCGCAAAGAGTTGGACATGACTGAGCGACTGATCTGATCTGATCTGATGGATAAAATAAAAGTTTAAAGTAGTAGAGTACCAATGGTTGATCCAGTGTCATACAATGACTCTCTGAAGAGGTGACATTTGAGCTGAGACCTTCAGTGCCACCTAGATGAGCAGGACTGAGGTGACTCTAGTTTGCCTTCTTCCTCTTTTTTTTTCCTTATTGACTATTTTATATATATGTGTGTATATGTTATGTGTGTGTCCTAATTTACCCCTCCTGCCACCTTTCCGCTTTGGTAATCATGTTTGTTTTCAAAATCTGTGAGTCTGTTTCTGTTTTATAAGTAAATTCATTTGTATTAGTTTTTAAGATTCCACATATAAGTGATTATGATATTTATCTTTCTCTGTCTGACTTAACTTCACTTAGTATGATAACCTCTAGACTCATGTTGCAAATAACATTACTTCATTCTTTTTTATGGCTGAGTAATATTCCATTGTATAAACGTATTATTTCTCCTTTATCCATTCCTCTGTTGATGAACATTTAGATTGTTTCCCTTTATTCTGCTTAAAACCCGTATAGTGGTATCTGAAACTCTTTATCCACAATCAGAAGAGACAGATTTAAAATCCAAAAGCATGATGGAGGTCACATTTTAGTGTGCATGAGCTTTGTGTGAAAAAGCATTGGCCAATCTATGCATCAGTGGGAATGATGATCATACCCTGTTTTGATTGGAGAGGTGGGCAGAGGAGGAAAGTGAGAGGCTTTGTGTAAATCCTGGCTAGAATCATAGCTTCTTAGCAGGATCTAGTTCCTCTTTGCGTTCCCAGTTTCTATGAACCCACCAATCTATTGAGTGGAAGAGAATGTGAAGAGATTTGAGAGAGGATATTTCTCCCCTGAAGGGGAAAGGACTCCCAAAGACTTGGCAAGAAAGGATCGGCTTCATAATTCCTCATCTGTCTAATGTTTTTTCCTTCCCTTAGGCAACTTTGCTTGCACAGTTTATATAGAAATTCTGTGCGCTTTTTGTTTTTACAATGTTTAGTTCTCAGGGATCTTTTAATTAAGATCTTACTGCTCTTATTTTCTATCCCACGCAGCGAGGCACTTAGTAAATGCTCAATAAATGCCTGCCCCTTGATCGCTCCTCTTGGTAATTATGTTCTAGAAATAGAAGCCTATTACTCAGCTGGATTATTTTCCTCTCCACTATGGGCTTTTGTGCCTCACAGACATTTATGGTTAACCTAAAAAGGGAGAATTGAATGTGATTTTTTTAGTTGTCTGTAAGTGGTTTTTAAAGTCTGAATGCATGTACAAAGAAATATTTGATTAAAACATTTTGCCTGGAAAATGGGGAGAGAATCTTTTCCACAGGGTCTCGTTCACTTTCCACAAGTTTTACCAATTCTGAACTATAGGCGGAAAGAGCTGCAATTGATGCTTCAGTCAACAGCAAAGAAGAAGCCAAGTTTTGGATGGAGAATTCCTGCTTTCTCTCCAAATCCCTGCTAGTTAAGGAAGCTTCCCGTTTATTTATGGAACAAAAGGCATTTTGAAAGTCCAAGCCTTTCTTGAGACACGATGCTTCTAATGTTTGAGGCTGGCCATTCTGGAAAACATGGTCTGTTTGTATGTGCTGAGAACACTGAACATACTATTCATTCTTAGAAAAAAAAATTTTATAAATTTTTACACAGTTTTTTTTTTTTTTGGCCCTGTGGCATGTGGAATCTTAGTTCTCTGACCAGGGATCAAACCCATGCCCCTTGCATTGGAAGCGCAAAGTCTTAACCACTGGACCAAGAGGAAAGTCTCTTTATACAATTATTAAAGGTTACTTTCCATTTACAGTCGTTACAAAATATTAGCCATATACCCCCATGTTGTATAATACGTCTTTGAGCCTACCTTCATGCAATAGTTTAAACTCCTCATTCCCCCACAATGGTGCTCTCCACTCCCCCCAGCTGGTACCCATTAGTTTGTTGTCTCTCTCTGTAAGTCTGCTTCTTTTCTGTTATATTCACTAGTTTGCTGTGTGTTTTAGATTCCACATATAAGTGGCATCATGCAGTGTTATCTTTCTCTGACGTCTTTCATTTAGCATAATGTCCTCTAAGTTCATCCATGTTGCTGCACATGGCAAAACTTTGTTCTTTTTTTTATGGCCTCATACTACTCACTCTTAGCTCTTAATAACTGAAGTATCACAGAGCCTCTATTTTCAATCAGATCGTTTTCTAACCACCCCGCAACATAGGACATGAGGTCTCTCTTTCCCTTTGGGAAAGCTATTTTTTGAAAAATCATGTTAAGTTTTCAGAAGCAAGCTAGCACAGGATAGCAAGGATGAGGGCTGGAGCAAGGGAGCTTTGAATCCCAGTGCCACCCATTGCTGGCTGAGCAAGTCAACTATTCTCCTGAGGCCTTGATTTCTCATCTATATAATGAGACTAATAAGACTGCCTGCCTCACTTGAGATTTTGCAAGGATTAAATAAGAAGATGCAAGTAAAGCACTCAGCCCAGGGCCTGACACACGGGAAGCCCTCTGTGAGTGTCGGCAGTGGTTCCGAACTATTACTGGTCATTAACTGCACCACTTTTGGTGATATATTTCTAGAAAGAAGATGATGTTTCCTCTTTCCTTTCTAAAATACAAGAGACTTACTAAACACCATGGCTGAAGGGCAATTTAGGAATGAAAAAAATCTCTAGACCTCATCATTTTAAACCTCTAAATTTTAGCCACAGTTTTCTAAAACCACTTTTAAATCTTTTGGCATTTCAGTTGTAGCATAATATGTAATATGTTTTAAAGCAGATATCTAAAAAGCAGTATTTTTTAAATGAGGGATCAGGTTACATACTTACGTGTAATGTACAGAAAGAAACTATTCTTTTTTAGGGGTTTGGTTCTATTCCTGGTTTATAAATCAATTTCCTCTTCCTATTTAAACCCAAACAGTTCACATTCCTGCATAAGTTTATGGTTATTGGTGTTTCTGTGGAAACAACCACCTAGGAAGTGGTATTTCTCAGCCTAAGAGCTTCGCCTTAAGTCTTCTTGGCAAGATGAGAGAAGGGTGTTTCATGTCCATAAAACCCATAATTTTAGCATAATCATCAGATAATAAGGATAATAATAGAGTTGTAGAACTTTAAGACTAGAACATTAAATCCCATCTAGGCCAACCCCCTTATTTTACAGATGAGTAAATACCATATGCTTGAATCTTGTTTTACAGTCCTCAAAGGGTTTATATACGGTAGATCATTTGCCTCCCCAACAACCCTTTGAGGTAGTCAGAAGGTAGCTTTATTTATCTCCACTTTGTGGATAAAGAAATGGAGGCACTGGGAGGATGAATGACTCGCCCAGCTATGGAAGGGGTCAGTCAATGGACACATCTACTGCTCAAGCTTTCCACTGCCTTGTTGGTGGCCTTCTCACCGAAGAGCAGGATGCCATAGGACTTTGCATGCCTATGGGACTGTCTAGACTCCAGTTCCCTTAGGCTGGATACTTTTGGACTTGAAAACCCTGCCACGTGTGGAACTAACATCCCCTCTTATGCCTCATCTTTGTGCATCTCTTTAACCTCATCTTCTACCATGCCCAGGTTCCACTTTTTGTTCTAGCAGCTCTGAAAACTGTTACTTCTGCTCATATCCTTCCACCTGAGTACGTTACCCAAACCAACTTCCTTTAAGAATGAGGCCTGAGATGCTCACCACTTTTGTCCAGCTCCTACATTCCCTTCCTGAGAACCCACCTTAGCCATAATTCTTAAAAAGGCAGGTCTGCACACTACCTGACTTTAACTGAACCTGATCATACCAGAGGTGGCTATGAAATGTGGAGAGAGAGAAGAAAGTGATGTGTGGACCTAATATAAGAGGCCATGTGGTTCTGAAAAGACTGATGGAAACATATAAAGAAGTTATCTCTGTTCTTGGTAAATTTGCTGTTTAGTCACTAAGTCATGTCTGACTCTTTTGTGACACCACGAACTATAGCCTGACAGGCTCCTCTGTCCGTGGGATTCTCCAGGCAAGAACACTGGAGTGGGTTGCCATTTCCTTCTCCAGGGGATCGTCCCAACCTAAGGATCAAACCCAGGTCTCCTGCACTGGCAGGCAGATTCTTTACCCCTGAGACACCAGGGAAGCCCCAATACCTGGTTCCAAATCCTACAAGACTTGCAAGAGATACTTCTGTATAATCCACAAATTCCCACTTTGGCAATGAGATACTGGTTAGCCAGTTCTTATAAACAAACAACAAACCCCTAATTTATAGCAACTGCCAATTTCCAAGGTGTAAATACTCCCATTCTGGACTATTTCAAGCTATCATGACTTCACTGATATCACTGCGGGAGATGTGTACTTGCTTTTTGCCTTCTGTGAGCTTGTCTGTGCTTTCTCTAGCTCACTATTGATTTGAGCTTAAGCTAAACATTATTGATTGGCTAAATTGTAGATAATCAATAAGGAAAAAACACTCTACTTTTAAAATGATGCCATAATGCTTTAAGGGCTGTTTTGTGCCATATATGAATCAGGACCACCAGCCTTTGCTTCTTTGACAATTTCTTATTTCTCTAGTTTTACCAATTTATCCTGCCTTTAGCTGTATTGCTTAGTGTGTGATAGGTGATTCTTTTTTGGTATCTTAGTAACAAAATGTAACAGAGCTTCATTTACTTCTACCTTCTTTTCTTGATTCTTGTAAAATACTTGTTATTTTGGGAGAAAATATAGAACTGTGGTCAATCTTCCAATGACATGTCTCTGCTTTCTTAACGATGAATGTATCATAAATGGTCTTTTACTCTGTTCCCATACTTTTCTATGTAGACAATAGCTTTTTACAGTAATGGCAAATCATGTGTAATCTCTAGAGAACATTTTAAATGGCAGTTCAACTCCACATTAAATGTTGCAAGTAAATGAACTGATGACAAAGTGACCAAGTTTGTTTCTATGCAGTAATGACAATTACGTCATGACAGTTTGCCTGGCCTAGAGCTTCTACGTCTCCATCAATTATAAGACAGAGCTCAGAGATGTTACAATGTGGAAAACAGCACATCTTAGAATCAGTGAAATATGGTTGGTCATCTCTACCACAGAAAGCAACTTGACTCAGCTATCACCTCCTCCACGAAGCCTTTCCAACCATCTTCTTTCTCTCCCTTGCAGCTGGGCTAAGCACCCTTCCTTGTGTCCCTACAGGACCCTGTGCACATCTCTGCTTTCACACTGACCTGCCTATCTGATGCTGCTGAATGCAGAGCTGGGCAGCCGTGTGGTCTCCTAACCATTTGCTAACCTGAGGAGATCTGCAATATCTAGTAGAGTGTCTGACACATAACAGACCCTCAGGAAGTGCTTCATGACTGATTTGTGAATCCTAGGAGACAGGGTTCATCTTTCAGACCAGCCGCTTGCAAAGTTCTGGATAGGACAGCCCCTGTCTGTCCCAGGTCCTCTCTGGCAGCAAGCCACCCCTGACCATCCCTACTGGTCATTATAAAAATGCCAGAGTGCACTGTCCTCCACTCTCCCACATGGCCTTATGTGGGAACCAAGTCACACTAAAATTCTGATGGGCAGTAATGGCATTGTTTTTACCCCTCTCAGAGAGCTCATGACCTTTTGCCAGGAAGTTAGAAGGAGCCAACACACAGAAGAGAATCTTGATAAACATTTTGGGCTTATGTGAGGACAGGCTGCTTTTCTGAATCCCTAAAATCATACCACTTAAATGGCTGCCTGAGTTCACCTTATGGCCTAATTTGGGGCCATACTACAGTCATGATCCACTCAGGAAAGCCTGTTTTCATCTTTGCATTACAATCTCCCACTCTGGGATTCTCTCTTTCACTTTTTATGGAAATGGATTGGGCAAGAGAGCCAACACTCCTGAGGACAGAGGTGGCCCACCTCCACCTGTAAGGGAGGCACCAGAGGAGACTAAGTTTCCTCTTCTCTGCAGCATGACCCATTTGCTCTGACTAACTCAACCATGTTCCATCATCCTCAACCAAGAGTCACAATACCCAACTCAAGTCACAATACTCTATTCTCCCTAAGTGAGGAAAAGACTGAATCGCTTCCAGATCTTACTTCTTGACCTGCATCCTAGGTGTATCTCATTCTCCTTTATTTTCAAAGTTTCCAAAAATAAAAGTTATTTCCAACATTTGATCTTCTTACAACCCTCTTCCACATTGCTTGAACTGCCAACTGTATGTATTAGTCACTTGGTCACTCAGTCGTGTCCGACTCTTTGTGACCCCATGGACTGTAGCCCGCCAGGCTTCTCTGTCCATGGAATTCTCCAGGCAAGAACACTGGAGTGGGTTGCCATTTCCTTCTCCAGGGGATCTTTTCAATCCAGGGATCCAAGCTGGGTCTCCTGCATTGCAGGCAGATTGTTTTACCATCTGAGCCATCAAAAGTCTAACCTAAATGAGGAAAAGTTGAAGAAGGAAACACTAGTTACAGGTATCAATTAAATAAGCAAGAATGGTTTTAAAAATTACATACAGTTTTCTTGGGTTTGTCCTGCTTGCTGGGATATTGGAAGGAATATCAAAGGATTAGAAAATGGGGCCCCATCCAACTTCCAGCGCCTGTTGATTTAATGTTCAGACAGAGGTGGGTGGGGGACCTCCCCCCTGCTTCTCAGAGGCAGAAATAAGCCTCTGATAACTTTTCTTCTACAGGGAGACTCGGTGGATATAGGACTTCAAGAATGAAACGCTTAATTATAACCAAACACGGAGTGAACAAAGGAATGAGGGCCAAGTTGGGCTGTTTCATGTGAATCCTGCCTATAAAAGAAGCAGCTTCTTCCAAATTTCGTAAGAGATCAGTGACAAGCTGGAATTTTTCATTTCTGGGCGCAGTGAGAAGTTACATTTAAAGAACCATCCTCATTTATGTTTCAAAAGGAAATAGGTTCCGGCTTGCCACCCTGGTGTGCTTTGAGGCTGCTGAATGTTCTTGGAACTTTCATATTGACAATAATTTCATGACTGAGGAAAGGTATTTTGGTCGTTTCCATAACTTTAATAGTTTCCAGCCATAACCTCAAAAAGGAAGGTAAAAAATAACAATTGGGTGTGGTGGGGATGTCGCTCCTGAGTCTTTGTTACTGTTGAGGGATGTAGGAGAGGGTCTGTAACCAGTTGTCCTCTCAACCCAGAATCTGTTTGTGTAACTGCTTGTATATGTCAGGGCTTGATACAATCTGCAGAGGCAGAAAGAGGTTTCTTCTCTTTCTTTCTCTCTCTCTTTTTTAAAATAAGATATCCAGGGACCTCCCTAGTGGTCCAGTGGTTAAGAATCTACCTTGAAATGCAGAGGACGAGGCTTTGATGCCCTGTCAGGGAACTAAGGTCCTAAACTCTGTCTGGCCAAAATATTTAAAAAATAAATAAAATAAGATATCAACTTCCTGTGAGAAAGGAATCTGTATCCTTGGCTCTGTATTTATAATACTGGCATTTATTAAGTGTCTAGCAGCAACCAGAAAATTACACTATTCATAATCCTTATAACTCCCATTAGACAGATCTGCAAACTGAGACCAGGGGGTTCAAATAACTTAACCAAGACAATAGAACAAGACTATGAATGAGCCAGGCTTTGAACTCATTCTTCTCTGACTCCAAAACTTACATTCTTTCCACTCTACTTGCAGCCAAGTAAACTCGCCAGCCTATGTTGGAATAAGTCCTTAGAAAACTATCTTGAAAATAGAGAAAGGAATGAGATTTTTATCATCTTATCAGTTTAGAACATGCTATATATAGTATCTATGGGGAGCTTACAAAACATTAAAAATAAATTTGAGTTAATTTGAAAGAGAACCGAAGGTACTATGAGGATACAGTCACTTCCAAATGGATGATAATCACCCCTCTCTGTAGATACTGCCATGGCCCCACCCCACCAACTCCCCACCTTAGGGTGCTGTGCAGAGGCCCTCCTATTGACTCTGATCTACATTTTTACCTCATACTGTGAATCTCCAGTCTGGGGAGCCTGCCATGTTCCACTTCCTGACCCACTGGACTTCTAGAATTTCCAGCATGAGGAGGTGTTCACACTGTAATCGCAACATGTCCCTTATTCCCGTTATGGCCTCTCTTAGCAGTCAGCCATCTCTTCAGATGCACATGGCCAACGTGGCCCAGTTTTGGGGAAATTGCACAGGAAGAGGTTGGGTATTCTTGCAGGGGAGTCTTTGGTTCACAGCAGATTCAAACAGGTTAACAGCTTCAGGGCAGAGTGGATTTCAATGCCTGTGGTTGGCTTCTAAGGAATCTTACCTTCTGTTTCCACTCTCACTTGGGTGATGGTAGAACCTCCCACCAGTGTCTCTGCTTCCCCTCTTCCCTGTGTTCACCTCTCCTGCCCAATTGCCAAAGCCAAGTTTATCTTCAAACATGGTAAACCAATTTCCTGCTTCAAACGTGTCGATGGCCTCTCATTCTGCCTCCCATCCTCACCCAGCCTGCAGGACCCTGTAAGATCTGGCCACCCTCCCCTTCTGCCTCACCAGACACCAGTCTCTTCTTGTTCACCAGGCACACACAGAAGTACCTTCTCTCTGTTCCCCCAACAAACCAAGGGCCCTTCCCTCCTCAGGGCCTTGGCACTTGGCTGGTCTCTGCCTGGAGTAGCATTCCCTACCTCTTCACGCTTTTCATCCTTCAGGTCTCTGCTCTCCTCAGATAGCCCCTCTCTGGCAGAGACCCCTCCACACCCCAAGTCTGCCATTGGATGTGGCAGACCCCCCACCCCAATCACTCACTACCATCGTTCTTGGTTATTTCCCTGTAGCACTTAACTGCTAATTGCAATCCTCTCCTTTTTCAATTTATTTTTTCTGGTTTCGTGTTCTCTCTCTCTGAATAGAAAGTAAAGTTATGAGGATGGGGACTTTATTTTGATCAGCCCTGGGTCCTTAGCAATAAACATTTGTTGAGCCACTTCGTCCCTTAAATTTAAATTATATGGCCTTTGTTTTTCAGGGCTTAGGAAAGCATGCTCCCTCTCCTTCAGGACCCACCTCTAAATCCATGCCTCCTGGACTTTCCTGGTGGTCCAGGGGATAAGAATCCGGCTTTAAATGCAGGAGACATGGGTTTGATCCCTGGCCCGCCTGGGGAGATTCCACATACTGTGGGGCAGCTAAGCCCATGCACTGCAACTACTGAGCCCACGCCCTAGAGCCTTCGGGCTGCAACTTCTGAAGCCTGTGTGCCTAGAGCCTGTGCTCTGCAATAAGAGAAGCCACCACAATGAAGAGTAACCCAAGAACCCCAACGAAGAGTAGCCCCCACTAACTGCAACTAGAGAAAAGCCTGCACAGCAACGAGGACCCAGCACGGCCATAAAATAAATCAATGATAAATCCATGCCTTCTGGGGAGTCCTCCTACTTCCTGCTCTATTATTTCTAGATCCCTTCTGTAAATTTGTACCAACCTTCCTGAGAGGAGTGTGTTCTAAACAGGGCCTAATATATTATGAGAACTTCCACGTGTCAAATGATAAATGTGAAACAATGGAAAATTTTATCCCTATGATATCCATGTGTCACTGCTTAGCCACGTCACTGCAGTGACTCATACTTTAGAACACTCTTCATAATAGCATTCTTAGGGTGGTTTTTGTTTTGGTTTTGATCCTTTTTAGTAACTAGTATTCTTATGTGGAATTCACTAGATTCCAGTCAAAAGCAGTGAATTTTTGTTTCGTTTCCATGTGTAGTCTCACCATGGGCAGATTTAGTTTTAAATCTCTAAAAGTTTTAAAATGTTGACAATAGCACAAAGCCTGCCTCCCTTATTACCGTCTCAAGGACCTTCAGTGACCCAGGGTTAATTGGTGTGTAGGGTCTGAGCCTGTGTAATCTAGGTCTATACTCGGGAAAGGCATTTGAGATATCAGGTGAAGTGCAAGTTGAATGATATTTCAAGGTCGGTCTAAAGTCTGCTATCACAAGGCAGTTTGAAGTGTAAAACATTAGCTGAAATAAATGAGTTACAACTATGGGTAGGCATTCTTCCCCGATCCATCGTTTATTATAGTGACGCTGAAAGTTGGAGGGGTCATTAGGTGTCCAATTTCCAGAACAAAAGGCAGTCATATACCTTTGGCTGAAGGATACAAGGGGTGATATTTTCCTTTTTCAGAGACATTCTGTACAGATGTACAGAGACAGGAAAGCAAACTATTTCCTTCTAAAAGAAAGCAGGATATCAATTTAGTACCTGATCACTTCCCTTTTGTGGCCTATCCCAATGGCTATCTTTTCGGGTAATGACTTACTAATAATTATAACATATTGTAGACTTTTACTTTTTAATTAATTCATTCATTTCTATTTAATGTGCAGGATCTTAGTTCCCCACTTAGGGATCAAAGCTGCATCCCCCTGCAGTGGAAGTGTGGAGTCCTAACTACCGGACAGTCAGGGAAGCCTATTATAGACTTAGAAAAAAAAGTTTACAGAGTTCATTATATTATTTCATTTTATTCTCGCAACAGCTAGCTCTGTGAGTATTGTTATCTTTGCTTACTGTCAAGGAGAGTGAGGCAGAAAGCAATTAAGTCTTTGTTCCCAGACCACCCAGCATAGGTAACAGAGGAAGAACTCAGATCTGCTTTCAGACTCCGCAGCCTGCTTCCCCCAGAGTACTTCCTCTGGCAGTTTGACCCCACATGCTTGGCCCGCACTGTGAGATCCTTTTGGTGGAATTTTCTGAAAAGTTCAAGTTGGAGGAAGAGAAAGTGCTAATATCACTTTGGAGCGCTCATTGCCACTAAACTCTTGGTAACAGATTCATTTTTTTTTTCCTTCCTTTTTTTTTCTTTGGCTGCACCTCACAGCACATGAAACTTCACTGACCAGGGATTCAATGGAACCCTCTGTAGTGGAAGCTCAGAGCCTTAACCACTGGACCACCAGGGAAGCCCCACTGGCAACAAATTTATAATTTGACTTCCTAATGAATTGGCCAAGATAATCCTGCCATTGGATAACAAACTGCTAAATAATTGGAAGTTAGTTGTTTTTAAAGTTGTGGGAGAGGAACTGATTTGACAGCTGTGAGGTTTTCCTAGTCCCTGTGCTCCTTTCATTTGCACACAGACATACTCTGAAACAATGTGGCATTATTGCAATACTATCTTAGGGAGTTTGGTCCTTGGAAGATAAATTATGTTACCTTGACTGTCCTCTTGTCTCTGTCTAAGCTGCCTCTCTTTCTGGGGTCACATTTTTGGGGTCAAGAACAAACTAACTTGCCCACAGTTTGCAGTTGAACAGAGTTGATAAGAAATAAGAAGGCTGGTGCCAGGGAAGCTCCATGGATGAGTGACCTGGGCAGTCACACAGGGCCCATGTGCCTGTAGAGCCTGCTCTTGGTTAATGCTCTGTGGTCGCCATCTTGCAATTCTTACTAAGTTTTGAACAGGGAGCTCTGCATTTTCATTTTGCCTTCAGTTCAGTCGCTCAGTTGTGTCCGACTCTTTGCAGCCCCATGAATCACAGCACGCCAGGCCTCCCTGTCCATCATCAACTCCCAGAGTTCACTCAGACTCACATCCATTGAGTCAGTGATGCCATCCAGCCATCTCATCCTCTGTCGTCCCCTTCTTCTCCTGCCCCCAATCCCTCCCAGCATCAGAGTCTTTTCCAATGAGTCAACTCTTTTCATGAGGTGGCCAAGGTACTAGAGTTTCAGCTTTAGCATCATTCCTTCCAAAGAAATCCCAGGGCTGATCTCCTTCAGAATGGACTGGTTGGATCTCCTTGCAGTCCAAGGGACTCTCAAGAGTCTTCTCCAACACCACAATCACACAATCACCAACAATCACCACATTTTGCCTTGAGACCTGCCAATTATGCAGCTGGTTTTGCTTGGTGTCTCAGGATATTAGCCTCAGAGACAGTGAGTGGTCTGGCCAGGTCAGAACACTGCCAAAGTTGTAGTTCTCCTGAGAGAGCTTGGGGATTAGCCAACACACTGCTGACAGATCCAGGAGTGTGGGTTCAGGACTGAACGGGGGCCACAAATCCCCCAGTCTCAGCAGGGGCAGAGGGTGCTGCCCACCACCTGGCAGAAGGTTCCATCTTGTTATAGTTAAAGTCGAAGAGGCAGGGGCCTGCCTGGCGCCCAACCCCAAATGCCAAGAAGATATGGAATTCCCCCAAGAATAATACTAGTCTCTTGTTTGGGATCTTTTTCCCACATACCTACTTAATCTACTTAACAGAGTATTGGGCAAGGTCAGATGAGAAACAGGTTCGGTATCCAACAGGCTGCAAGCTTTGGAACTTTCTAAAAATCCTTTTATTGTAGAAAACACTTTCATTTTCTAGAAGTTAACTTTTTTTATTTATTATAGACTAATATTTATTGAGAAACAATATTTCATTACTGATGAGCAGAAAGAAAGTAAATATCACCCAGAGTCTCACTCCCCAGAGATGATCATTATTTATATTTTAATGGACAGATAAACATATATGTGTGCAGTCAGTCATGTCCAACTCTTTTGAGACCCCATGGTCTATAGTCCACCAGGCATCTCTGTCCGTGGGATTTTCCTAGGCCAGAATACTGGAGTATGTTGCAATTTCCTACTCCAGAGGATCCTGCCAACCCAGGGATCAAACCTGTGTCTCCTGCATTGGCAGGTGGGTTTTTAGCACTGCACCACCTGGGAAGCCCAAATATTTTATTAGGAGTGTAAAATTTAAAATCTTTATAGCTATTGTGGAAACATGTGTGTGTGTGTGTGTGTGTGTGTGTGTCCATGTGTGTGTGTTAGTCACTCAGTCGTGTCTGACTTTTTGAGACCCCATGGACTGTGGCCTGCCAGGTTTCTCTGTCCATGGAATTCTCCAGGCAAGAATACTGGAGTGGATAGCTATTCCCTTCTCCAGGGAATCCTCCTGACCCAGGGATGGAACCTGGGTGTCCTGCGTTGCAGGCAGATTCTTTTTTTTTTTAATTTTATTTTTAAACTTTACAATATTGTATTAGTTTTGCCAAATATCGAAATGAATCCGCCACAGGTATACATGTGTTCCCCATCCTGAACCCTCCTCCCTCCTCCCTCCCCATATCATCCCTCTGGGTCGTCCCAGTGCACCAGCCCCAAGCATCCAGTATTGTGCATCGAACCTGGACTGGCAACTCGTTTCATACATGATATTATACATGTTTCAATGCCATTCTCCCAAATCTTCCCCCCATCTCCCTCTCCCACAGAGTCCATAAGACTGTTCTATACATCAGTGTCTCTTTTGCTGTCTCGTACATAGGGTTATTGTTACCATATTTCTAAATTCCATATATATGCGTTAGTATACTGTATTGGTGTTTTTCTTTCTGGCTTACTTTGTATAATAGGCTCCAGTTTCATCCACCTCATTAGAACTGATTCAAATGTATTCTTTTTAATGGCTAAGTAATACTCCATTGTGTATATGTACCATAACTTTCTTATCCATTCATCTGCAGATTCTTTACCATCTGAGCCACCAGGGAAGACCACATGCATTATATCTTTTATTATATATATTTTATATATTTTGCTACTACATCACATTAAATCTAACATAATTTTAAGAAAATTTATAGTTTACTGAATTGCCTCTATGGCTTAATGCTTAAGTGAATCCTCATTCCTTGCTATTTTAAACAGTTCTGTGATGAACAGGCCTATAGCTATTTTTGCAATCATCCATCACTTTAGAATAATTTTCTAGAAGTGAGTTTTCTGGATTAAAGATGTGAACATATTGAACAATCCTAGTCCAGTTGCCTCAAAGAACTGTTGAAACAATCTCCATTCCCACCAGCAGCGTAGACCAGTTTGGGTTGTGTTCTTAGAATCCCATGGAGACATGGTTTTGTGAGTGCGTGGGAGGTTCACACCTAGAAGAGGCTCCTTCTGAAAACTCATGGAATTTCTAGAATCACAAGTGATCAAAAAGATGAGAGTGCAAATGGTGGTACTTTTTATGATTTGTAGTCTAACAATCAGTATGAGTGAAAATCTCCCTAAAGAGATTACTGCCAAGAGGTCATCCAAACACTCTATTTGCATATAATTGCACCTTCTAGTTTTAAGTAACAATGTAATCACATGGTATTGAATCAAGGATTTATAAAAATTACACTAGATTGAACAAACTCAGGGAGGATAGTGAAGAACAGGGAAATGCAATAGTCACGACTTAGTGACTGAACAACAACACTAAATCCACATTCTATAATTTAAAAAAAAAAATAAAACAAGACTTTGGTTTTTTTTTTTCTCATTATTAATCATTAGTAATTTTTGGCTGGATTGGTTTCCCTGCCCCTCTCCTCTTCCAGATGCTTTTAGCATTTTTCTTTTTTGTCACATAGAGAAGCAGAAGTCCTATACTATGTCTAACTATTCACAAGTTAGTTCCTTAATCTTCAGCTTCCTTTGTAAATAAAAATTTCATCTCAAATCTCTTTCATGTTTATAAACACTGAGCTTCATAATCCCCAAGTCCAATTTTGTATCAGGTTTCTCTTCAGGGAATCCATTCGTAATCCTTCTCTACAAGGCAGGCCTGCTTCTGCAAAAAAAAATCAATAAGAGGGAAACATAAGTCAATCAACCAGAAGTGCAGCTGGAAATTAGAGGCTGGGTCGATCATAGGACCTTTTGCATTTATTTATTTTTTTAGTCAACAAAGATTTTATTATTGTACTATAGGGTGATAGATATATAATCTGAATTCTTAAAAGTATTATAGGCTAGACAGAGACTTTCTACTGAGTGGATGTGTGATGTACAATGTCCTTTGGAGATAAATCTCTCTTGCGGATTATGGTGATGCTCCAGGAATACATCCTAATGTCAGGAAAAACCATTACCCACCAATATACACTGGTAGTCATTTTCACTGACTAGTGGTTTGGATCTGTGGTGTGTTTATTTTCCTACACAATAATGCAATGGATTATATAACCTTTGCAGTGGGCAGTCTTAGAATTCCCATGGTACAATGGTTCATTCTTTTAAAAATGCATTAAATATGAATTAACCACTCCTCATTAAAAATAGTATATATTATTTTCTTGCTTCTGTCTCTTCTTTCTCTTTCTTTTCTACAGTCCTGTTTTCCGTTTCCAGCTCCTTGCCTACACTCATTCTCAGTACTTTCAGAGCTTACTCACACGTCTCTTTTTAGTTTTCTTTGTAGCAACTCCAACACATTTCCTTTTACGCTGGTGATTGTTACTTAGCTTTTTTCCCTTGCTTTTCTACCCAAACTTGTTTATTTTCATTTTTCTCCCAATGGTCTAATTTTTCTCCATGCCTGTCAAATTTAATTGAGGTTTGCTGCTTGGTTAAGATGAAGAAAGCCTTTTCTTCCCAGGCTCAAAAAGGAAATTAGAGTGTCAGCTTAAAAAGTTTCAGTTTATCCTAGATTACTGACTCTCTCAAATAGAATCCTCAGCTTTTTCTTTTATAAATCTGATCAAGAAACAGCCCTGTGCTCTGTATAGAACACACCGGGGACATGCAGGTTCATGATTTGTATTTCTGAGCTCTCAGTGTTGCTTTCTTAAATGTTATGGAACATTCTTATCACCAGATTCATCCCCCTTTTCTCTTTCACTGCTTCTGATGTTTACGGATGTTTTGAGCTAAAATTCACCCTTCTTGTCAAAGCGGAACTTAGTAGCTCTAAGGTCACTAATCAGAATGCTAAAGATGTTTAGGGAGAGGTGTTAAACTCAAATGATTACCCTGAGATGTTCTTTCATTTGTGGAAGAAGGAAAACGTGAAGGAGAACTGAAAAAAGAACTCTGGAACAGTGAACAGTTACGAGATGTGCTTTGCATGAAAAACAGTATCCTTTACTTGGGAGTCTTTATCACTGGACATGTGTCTATTTTGGAGTGTCTCTGGAACATAGCTATCCTTGTGACTGGGAACATCTTAAACTTTTTTGAGGTCTTGCTCAAGTCCATTTTTAAGTGAGTGCATATGGGGGACAATATGAATTCTAAAATGTAGAGTATCTCAGACTCTCCACTGAGTCATTTCCTTATTTTTATTAATTGGCTTAGACCCAACTACAGAATGGAAAGCTATTTTTATGCATTTGCTCACAACTGAGAGATCTAACCCAAGACTTAAGCAACACAGTCTGCCAGTTTAAAACAGGAAAAAAAAATGTCTTACTATATTCCATTAAATTAGACCGACAATATGTTTCACAATTTAAGGTCATCTTTGCCTTTTAAAACATTCATAGATGGTTAAGAATAGCCTCTGGGGATGTGACAGTGCTTGAAGTTAAAGGGGTAGTCTTGTGTATCATTTTCCCTCTATTGTGGATTCCTTAGGATATATTTTCTCTTGCTCGACATCTTCATAGTCTGATGGATTGAAGCTCTATCGAACATAAGTACTCTGTAATAAAATGTGACTCACCTCCTCACTCCATTGTAAAAGTCCTAAAGGCAGTAACTCAAGTGTGTGGCTGACTCAGTAACTGCCCAGCATTATCTTTATTGAAATTATCCTGCAATCTAGAAATTAGACATGGAATAACCCATGATGAAGTCATCCTGACCCAGCTATTCTGAGCCAAGGTAGGAGTCTTTTGGGGGCAATTTTTTTTCTAGTACTTTTTCAATTTAGTTTTATAACTATCAGTCATGCAACAACTCTGATCATTAATTTGACAAATTTCTATTCAAACTAGCTGTAAAATGATAGAATCTATCACTCATAAGCAAAGCATCTCTCCAGAAATGAAGTAGCATTTATTTTTCAAAGAAATAAGAGTTGGGAGGCAGCTCATAAAACTCTGGAAAACCTATGAGATGATTAGAAGTTACTCATGAAGTCCAATCTTGTCTGTGTCTGGGCGTGGAGGAGCAAGGCTTATCATGGGATGGAATGTGTCCAGGCAGCGTGCCTGGGGCAGTGGGGAAGAATCTATATGTCAGAGGTAAAGGACTGACCACTGAACCATCTTCACCCTTCTAGTTGTCAATGCTGAGCATGGGAAAATTAGAAGTAGACAGGAAAGGGAACCTGGGAGGGTGGATAGGACAGAGCAGACAGAGCAGTAGAATCAAATGAGCTCTAGAAATGCAGGTCTGATTGTGGCTCCCATCCCCTACAAGATGATCTCCAAATTGCTTAATCTGGCAAAAGTACAGGCATCAAGATTGGACTCAACCTCAGTGTTTGTTTACTTCCTGATTCCTTGACAATTCTGCTCTCTCTCTCTCTGGAATATCCTCTTCCCTTGCCTGTTTGAAAATTTGAATTTGTTTTTATCGAACTTAGTTTAGCTCTCATTTCTTTGGGAAGCTTTCACTGATCTCAGAGACAGAGTTCATAGCTCCCTCTCTGCCAAGTGCACGCTCTGATTGCTGTACTTATCCAAAGCCGTGTAATTTATCTACTTGATTTTTTTTTTTTTTTTTTTCTGTCTGCTTCCTCTAATGGGCTAGGAACTCCCTGAGGACAAACCTCTGTCTTTATTCACGTGGTGTCTGCTGTGCCTAGCACAGAACCTAGCACATAACAGAGGCTCTTGACATTTATGTACAGTGAATGAATGAGTGCATGAGTGAATGAGAGAGAAGGCACCATTTTGGTGTTAGGAATCTAGGAGAGCATTCGGAGATGCCAAAGGAGGTGTTTCTGTATGGTGGTGTTGCTTGGATTAAATGTTTTCCATTCATCAAATGGCTTTCCTGGCTTTTAAGAGACCACAGATTCAGCACAAAGGAAAATGAGAAATCACCTGGTTCAACATTCCACTTCAAAAAAGAAGTCCTTTCCAGGGTCTTATTGACAGAGAAGCAGCTGGCTTGCACTGGGATACCCCAGGGGCAGCAATTTACCGGAAAACCACTCTAGCCTCAGATGGCTATGTTTGTCTTTCATGATTGGGCATAATTTGCTTCTTTGAAATCTTTATCCAAGTAAACACTCAGTAAAATCTAGCTGTGACTACTGTCATTTTCTTTTTTCTTCATGAAAAGTGCTTAAAGGTAGTTATCAAGATTTCCATCTCTTTTCAAGGCTACTTTTCCTGATGACTTAAGCCTAAGCCTTAGTTCCTGACCCTCCTGGCCCCTCTCCTCTTACTTGGCAAAAGGTGCACCAGCTGCCAATGTGTGGTCACCAGTGCTCCTTGTGACCTGCTATCTTTGACATTTTCTGGCTCAATTCATTCCAGAGAAAGGCTCCTTTCACCCTTCTGCTCCATGCTTATCAGAAACAAATGTCCAAAGCAGAATGCAGCTGTGATTGGTTGATGTGGGCAAGATATATATACAGGCACACAAATAAGAATCAACTCCGATGTAGTATTCATCGGCCAAATGTGAGCTGCAATAGGGAAAGTGATTCTAAATAAGTAATCAGGGACATAGGAAGCTCATAGTTTAAAAGAACTTGATGATATTAAGTAGAAATTAAGAAGAAAGCAAGCTTTCTTTCTGTATTAATTATTCACACGTTGCTGTTTGCTCATCAGAAAGCAAAACAAAATAACTTTTATTTCTTGGAAGCAAAGTCATTTTGAGCTCAAATAAAAAAGTGGAATTGCCAGAGAATAAGAGGCTTGTGGGAGATTAAAAATAGACTGTGGGTTTTTCATTGCACTATGAGGTTCTTTTTTTTAATTGAAGTAAATTGATTTACAATGTGTTAATTTCTGCTGTATAGCAAAGTGGTTTGATTATACATATATACACATTCTTTTTTAAAAAATATTCTTTTCCATTATGCGTTATCATAGGATACTGAATACAGTTCCCTGGCTGTATAATAGGACCTGTTTGTTTATCCACTCTATGTATAATAACTTACATCTGCTAACTCCAGTCTCCCAATCTATCCATCCCCCAACCCCCTCCATGGCAGCCACAGTCTGTTCTCTCTGTTCATGAGTCTGCTTCTGTTTCATAGATAGGTTCTTTTGTGTCATAGTTTAGATTCCACACATAAGTGATATCATATGGTATTTGTCTTTCTGACTTACTTCACTTAATATGATGATCTCTAGTTGCATCCATATCGCTAAAAATGGCATCATTTCATTCTTTCTCGTGGCTGAGTAGTATTTCATTGTATTATACGTACATCATCTTTATCCATTCATCTCTCAGTGGACCTTTAGGTTACTTCTGTGTCTTAGCCATTGTAAGTAGTGCTGAATTACAGTGTTATCTAGATATATGCTCAGGAGTGGAATAGCTAGATCATACAGTTCTACTTTCAGTTTTCCTAGGAACTTCCATACTGTTCTCCACAGTGACTGTACCAGCTTATATCCCCACCGACAATGTAGGAGGGTTCTGTTTTCTCCATACCTTCTCTGGCATTTGTTATTTGCAGACTTTTGAATGATGGTCATTCCAACTGTGTGACGTGGTAGTTGCCTCATTGTACTTTTGATTTGCATTTCTCTAATCATTAGCAATGTTGAGCATCTTTTCAGTACATGAGAGACTCTAAAGTTCTTCTGGGATGGTCTGGGGGGAAAACAAAGCAAAAGAATCTCCTTTTTGAAAAAATTATGTAAATTTTTATATTAGCATAAG
Source organism: Bos indicus (assembly GCF_029378745.1). NCBI lineage: Eukaryota > Metazoa > Chordata > Mammalia > Artiodactyla > Bovidae > Bos > Bos indicus. The sequence continues at coordinate 39,448,896 of NC_091779.1, forward strand.
TAAATGCATTTTCAATATCACAAATATTTGTAGATGTCATAACCTATTTTAATATTTAGTAGAATACAACCTTTTATTTCTTTTTCTTCTTTTACAGTTTTTGAATTTTTACTGAACTATAGCTCAATATTCAGAAAACTAAGATTATGGCATCTGGTCCCATCACTTCATGGCAAATAGATGGGAAAACAGTGGAAACAGTGGCTGACTTTATTTTTCTGGGCTCCAAAATCACTGCAGATGGTGACTGCAGCCATGAAATTAAAAGGCACTTACTCCTTGGAAGGAAAGTTATGACCAACCCAGACAGCATATTGAAAAGCAGAGACATTACTTTGTCAACAAAGGTCCGTCTAGTCAAGGCTATGGTTTTTCCAGTAGTCATGTATGGATGTGAGAGTTGGACTATAAGGAAAGCTGAGCACTGAATAATTGATGCTTTTGAACTGTGGTGTTGGAGAAGACTCTTGAGAGTCCCTTGGACTGCAAAGAGATCCAACCAGTCCATCCTAAAGGAGATCAGTCCTGGGTGTTCATTGGACTGATGCTGAAGTTGAAATTCCAATACTTTGGCCACCTGATGTGAAGAGCCGACTCATTTGAAAAGACCCTGATGCTGGGAAAGATTGAGGGCAGGAGGAGAAGGGGACCACAGAGGATGAGATTGCCATGGATGGGTTGCCATTCCCTTCTCCAGGGGGATCTTCCTGACCCAGGGATCAAACCTGGGGCTCCTGCCTTGCAGGCAGCTTCTTCACCATCTGAGCCACCAGGGAAGCCCCGACAACCCCTGGGGCCTGAGGCTATACCTGAAGCACTGAATTAACCAACCACAGAGCCTGTTGTAGATTGAATTGTGTTTTTCCAAAATTCATACATTGAAGTCTTAACCCTCGGTGCCTTGAAATCTGACTATATTGCCAGATAGTGCCTTTTAAAGAGGTAATTACAGTCAAATGAAATCTCATGGGTGGGCCCTAATTCAATCAGACTAGTGTCCTGATAAGAAGAGGAGAGTAGGACATTCAGGGAGGGGCACAGAGATGGAAGTGCCAAGAGAAGGCAGCAAGCCAAGCCCTGGGAGCAACCAAAGCTCCCGCAGCTTGATGTCAGAGTTTGAGCCTTCAGCACGAAGAGAAAATAAATTCCTGTTGTTCAAGCCATGCAGCCTGCGCTCCTTAGTTAGGCGCAGCTCTTATAGACCAATATACTGCCTGATGTTTGGCCCTTGACTTATAAGGCCATACAGTTTTTTGTTTTTTTTAAGTCACTTAAGTGGGATTTTCTGTTCTATTCTAATAGAGTTGTTAAAAAACCAACTGTCATAACTAAATACAATGTTATGCTTGTTAAACAAGTATATTTTTCCTAGCGAATAGTGATCAGGTTGACTATGACCCCATTATTTTAAGTTTTCAATGCTTAGATTCAAATAGCTGCTCTTTGGTCTTCCTGCTTTGGGAATCTTCACTTTTAAACCGTTCATCTCCCTGCTGAAGCTTCCTGAGATCATTTCTATTATTTCTTCACCCACTGCCAAGCCTTCATTTGGTTCTAAAAGCATTAAAGACATCTGTTGGTGCATCTGTCCAGGCTTCAGTCCCATACTCCTTCTCTGAGTGCTGTTGCATCCTACAGGTAGGCCACAGAAGCCATGTTTACTCAGTATGACATCACTTCTACTGTTGCCCTGGGAATAGACAACCAAATTCACTTTCATGGAAATTTGAATTGGAAGTCAAAGATGTGGGTAGCCTCTGCTGGTCATCTGAACTGAAGAGATGTAAGCATGTGAGCTGTGGGAAGAATTGTCTTCTACCACATTCATGGGGAAGGATAAGGCAGATATGCAGAGAGAAGGCAAGATGAGACAGTACCTGACTGGGGTGGAGTTGTGTGATGAAGACTAGGAAACTTGTAGCTCTAGCTCCTGCTAGGTTTTCATTCCTGGTTCCAGGCCTTGGGGTGACCCAGCTGTCCATTCTGCCCTTGAGTTTACCTAGATCCTTTTGTTTTTAAGTTACCTCACTCCCTGGAGCTTACATAGTTTGAGTGGTTTTCTGTTATTTTCATCCAAAACCGCCTTGGCCAAGGCAAAGCTAAAGCTCAAAGACTTGGCTTGATAATGAAGGTGTGGCTGTAGCGTATTGTGTTCATCGTCATGTCCCCCTGCCATCCTACGGAGACCTTCATTAATGCCAGTCTGCCTTCTTTCCTCCTCTCACACTTTATATTTCTTATATTTTTGTCTCATTCCTTATTCCACATAATTTCCTCTACCTAAAGTATTCTCTTTCTCTTCTTGGCCTACTTGAACCTTACACATTTTTAAAGGTCAACTCAAGTTTGCCCTTCTAAGTAAAGTCTTCCATAAGCTCCCCAGTCCACAACAAATCCTCCTTCTTTTAAACGTCTTTAGTGCATTTTTTCCATTAACAACTGTTTTGATATTACAATAGCTTATAGTAATGGAGAAAAACAGGTTGGTTTCAGAGAAAACACCTTGATGATAGAAACTCTAACTCCAGACTTTGGAAATAATGTGAGAGACCAAGGAATATATCCCAGGATGTCAAAACAGGAGGGTAGTAGTAAAAAAAAAAAAGAAAAGAAAAAAAGTACATTCAAGTATTACTATTAATAAAATAATATCCAATCTGTTGGAAAACATGAAATGTGCATGTTCATATGACTTCCCAGGTGGCATGTTCTCATGACTTTTAGTATTTAGCTTTCTCAACAATGTGAATGAAAAAAAAAAGAAAGAAACAATGTGAATGGACCTAGAGATTGGCATACAGAGTGAAGTTAGAAAGAAGAAAAGAAATATTGCATATTAGCACATTTGTGGAATCTGGGAAAAAATGTTATGCTGCTGCTCTTTAGTCGCTAAATCATGTCTGACTCTTGCAACCCCATGGACATGGACTACAGCCCTCCAGGTGCCTCTGTCCATGGGATTTCCCAGGTAAGAATACTGGAGTGGGTTGTCATTTCCTTCTCCAGAGGATCTTCCCTACCCAGGGATCAAACCCATAACTCCTGCTTGACAGGCAGATTCTTTACCACTGAGCCACTGGGGAAGCCCCAAAAGTGGTATAGATGATCCTATTCCCAAAGCAGAAATAGAGACACAGACGTAGAGAACAAGTGTATGGATACCAAGGGGGAAAGCAGGGGTAGGATGAATTGGGAGATTGGGATTGACCTATGTACACTATCGATGCTATGCATAAAATAGATAACTAATTAGAACCTACTGTATAGCACAGGAAACTATACTCAGTGCTCTGTGGTGAGCTAAATGGGAAGGAAATCCAAAAAAGAGGGAGTATATGTATAGCTGATTTCACAGTAGAAACTAACACAACGTCGTACAGCAACTATACTCCAATAAAAATTTAAAAAAGAAACCAAACAAAATACATGATAAAGCAATTAGATGAGAGAAGATAGATATAGAAGGAATTAGATGAGAGATGGAGAAACAAGAGGCTCTAAATGAGAAGATAGACACTGCAGCATTGGAGAAGAGATGGATGGTAGAGTTAAGAGTGGATAGAACAGAAAGGATCAGAAAGAGATGAGACGTTGGTGGGTCTTCCTTTCTTCCGGTAAAATCACCTTTACCTGACACTACATCCTCTCTCAGGGAGGAGAAGGGATAGGAGAAGTTATGAGGGTGAAGTCAACAAAGAACAGTATGATGACAAGGATGACAGGGCCACATCCTTCCCCAGGCAAGGAAGACTTAGAATCCTTCACCTTTGACCCAGGATGAGATGTTCTAGTCTTTCTGACAAGAGTTAACCTGTGAGGACAAATTAGTGTTTGTCATAATGAATATGTGAATCCTTATAGCCCTGCTCACTCAACAACATTCACTCAACAAATATTTATTGTACTCCTATTATCAGATGGCTCATTAACATATGGATTCAGATCAGATCAGATCAGTTGCTCAGTCGTGTCCGACTCTTTGCGATCCCATGAATCCCAGCACGCCAGGCCTCCCTGTCCATCACCAACTCCCGGAGTTCACTCAGACACGTCCATCGAGTCAGTGATGCCATCCAGCCATCTCATCCTCTGTCTTCCCCTTCTCCTCTTGCCCCCAATCCCTCCCAGCATCAGAGTCTTTTCCAATGAGTCAACTCTTTTCATGAGGTGGCCAAAGTACTAGAGTTTCAGCTTTAGCATCATTCCTTCCAAAGAAATCCCAGGGCTGATCTCCTTCAGAATGGACTGGTTGGATCTCCTTGCAGTCCAAGGGACTCTCAAGAGTCTTCTCCAACACCACAGTTCAAAAGCATCAATTCTTCGGCGCTCAGCCTTCTTCACAGTCCAACTCTCACATCCATACATGACCACTGGAAAAACCATAGCCTTGACTAGATGAACCTTTGTTGGTAAAGTAATGTCTCTGTTTTTGAATATGCTATCTAGGTTGGTCATAACTTTCCTTCCAAGGAGTAAGCGTCTTTTAATTTCATGGCTACAGTCACCATCTGCAGTGATTTGGGAGCCCAGAAAAATAAAGTCTGACACTGTTTCCACTGTTTCCCCATCTATTTCCCATGAAGTGGTGGGACTGGATGCCATGATCTTCATTTTCTGAATGTTGAGCTTTAAGCCAACTTTTTCACTCTCCACTTTCACTTTCATCAAGAGGCTTTTGAGTTCCTCTTCACTTTCTGCCATAAGGGTGGTGTCATCTGCATGTCTGAGGTTATTGATATTTCTCCCGGCAATCTTGATTCCAGCTTGTGTTTCTTCCAGCCCAGCGTTTCTCATGATGTACTCTGCATATGAGGTGGATGAAACCGGAGCCTATTATACAGAGTGAAGTAAGCCAGAAGGAAAAACACCAATACAGTATACTAACGCATATATATGGAATTTAGAAAGATGGTAACAATAACCCGGTGTACGAGACAGCAAAAGAGACACTGATGTATAGAACAGTCTTATGGACTCTGTGGGAGAGGGAGAGGGTGGGAAGATTTGGGAGAATGACATTGAAACATGTAAAATATCATATAAGAAATGAGTTGCCAGTCCAGGTTCGATGCACGATACTGGATGCTTGGGGCTGGTGCACTGAGACGACCCAGAGGGATGGTATGGGGAGGGAGGAGGGAGGAGGGTTCAGGATGGGGAACACATGTATACCTGTGGTGGATTCATTTTGATATTTGGCAAAACTAATACAATTATGTAAAGTTTAAAAATAAAATAAAATTTAAAAAAATAAAAATAAAAAAATAAACAGGATGACAATATACAGCCTTGACGTACTCCTTTTCCTGTTTGGAACCAGTCTGTTGTTCCATGTCCAGTTCTAACTGTTGCTTTCTGACCTGTATACAAATTTCTCAAGAGGCAGATCAGGTGGTCTGGTATTCCTACCTCTTGAAGAGTTTTCCACAGTTTATTGTGATCCACACAGTCAAAGGCTTTGGCATAGTCAATAAAGCAGAAATAGATGTTTTTCTGGAACTCTCTTGCTTTTTCCATGGTCCAGGGCATGTTGGCAATTTGATCTCTGGTTCCTCTGCCTTTTCTAAAACCAGCTTGAACATCAGGAAGTTCACAGTTCACATATTGCTGAAGCCTGGCTTGGAGAATTTTGAACATTACTTTACTAGCGTGTGAGATGAGTGCAATTGTGCAGTAGTTTGAGCATTCTTTGGCATTGCCTTTCTTTGGGATTGGAATGAAAACTGACCTTTTCCAGTCCTGTGGCCACTGCTGAGTTTTCCAAATTTGCTGGCATATTGAGTACAGCACTTTCACAGCATCATCTTTCAGGATTTGGAATAGCTCAACTGGAATTCCATCACCTCCACTAGCTTTGTTCGTAGAGATGCTTTCTAAGGCCCACTTGACTTCACATTCCAGGATGTCTGGATATAGGATATCCTACATATGGATTAGTCACACCCATATCCTATTGCATAATATAGAAACCCTCAGAATCTGATAACGCTGGCTGTAAACAACACACAGCTGTAGGCATTTTGATGAGGCTGCCTCTTTGACTCACCACTGACCTTTGGTCCATGACAGTTTCCCACCCCTGTCTGCCTGCAGCGTATTCTGAGGCTGATGCTCCTGGACTTGCAGGGTTCCTCAGGTCCTTTTGTTCTCTCAGTATGCACTTTCAAAAGCTTAAGATAACCAACAGCATGAGCTTGCTTTGATTTACCTCCTAGTTGCCATCTAGAGACTGCACTCTAGGGAATTTGAAGCCCAGAACATATCACCCTTTATGTCTGTTTCCCCCCTTGTATCAGAGCATCAAAGGCACTCTTATAGGGAAAAGATGTTCCATACTGGTTTCAGCCTGCTTACGGGAGGTTGAAAAAGATCACTACATTTCATTTGTTTTCTTCCAGTCTAAACCCATATGGAGATCAACTCTGTGCCAAGTGTTAGCCTTGAGGAGCCCATAGCCTCATGCAAAAGCAACTTGGAGAACTTATTAATCATATAGATGATTAACATATTAATCATATAGATGATTAACATATTAATCATATAGATGAATCAGTTCAGTTCAGTCGCTCAGTCGTGTCCAATTCATCTATATGAATACTAGTCTCTGTTTTTAGAACTACTTATACAAATAGAGAGCCACCTTCTCTATCAGCTTCTTACTTCCCATCCATCCCCCATATCTGTTCTTGTCTCTTACTGAAACAGGAGGGAAGGGGGACAGGCACAACTTTTAAAAGAAAGGCATGGCCATAGGACATGACAAACACCAGTTAGAACCAACTGGGTCCAAGATGGTGGAAGATTTGACTTCCAGTGGACCTTGAGCCTCATTATATACTCATTGTAATACATTAGCATCTAAATGATAACCACCAGCAACATGACAATTCTGAGGCCAACCATCAAAGGCTAAAACGTGGTCAGTGACTCAATTCCTGGAAATCCCCATCCCTTCCCCAGAATAACTGGAATAATCCTCCCACTCACTAACCTATGAAATTGTTGTTGTTGCTTAGTCACTAAGTCATGTTTGACTCTTTTGTGACCCCCATGGACTGTAGCCCACCAGGCTTCTCTGTCCATGGGATTTCCCAGGCAGGAATACTGGAGTGAGTTGCCATTTCCTCCTCCATGGGATCTTCCCGACCCAGGGATTGAACCGGCATCTCCTGTATTGGCAGGTGGATTCTTTACCACTGAGCCACCTGGGAAGCCCCAGCCTATGAAATTGCCCAACCCCTAAAAACTAAGCAGGCCACATTTCAGCACTCCCTTGGATGTGCTCACTTTTTCTCTCTCTCTCTGTTTCTTCTTCTGAGATGGCCCACACTCTGGGGAGTGTGTTTGTCTCTAAATAAACCCACTTCTTACTATCACTTCATCTCTGAATTCTTTCATGATAAAGCGTGAATCTTAAATTCATTGGCAGCATTATTTCATTGCATTCTAGAAATGGAATTAACTAGTATTGTAAAGATGGCAATACTGGCTTTGTGTGTGTGTGTGTTGTAATGTGTAAGCAAGAAAAAGTGCTCTAATTTAATGCTTCATTTTAAAGAAAGCCTGTCCTTTAGCCCAGAGCTGTGCTCCTAGGTGTTGATCCATTCAGTCCCTCTAGATTCCAGTCAAACATATAAGACCCGTTTCTTAGCCTTTCTTCCTTCACCTGAGAAGTTAGCATGTGTTGCCTGTTGTTTGGGAGGCATCTTTCATCCGGAATGTATGTCTACCTCCTTTCTGTACAGAAAAAATGAGCAAGGAGCATCTCCAAGGGTGACACGTATTATTGGGCTGCCACCAAGGTTCCCAGGGAGCAGTCCTGCTTTCTCTGATCCTGACAGTCATTCTTTCCTTAAATAGACAAGCCTATGTTATGTTTTTATTCCTTCACTCTCCTTCAAGGTCACAGCACACCTTCTAGTATAAAATGTTACCTTGAGGAGGTAATCATTTTGAGTGCTTCGCATTTTCAATTTTGCAAACTTAAGACCCTGGAAAAGTTATGCATCATCCCTCAAGTCGTACCAAATTTGGTATGCTGTTCCTGGAGTTTAAAATCCTTTAATTGGAGGATTTTAGTTGCCAGTTCTTCTGAGTTTAGATGATTCACTGTCCAAATTCTAGTCACAGTCCTGTGATGAAATAAGAAACGGATTTTTTTTTTCTCCCAAGACTCAGATACCACAGATAGGACTGAAAGGTTCGCAAAAAGGTCAGTTCCAATCTGGTCACATGTTGATCAACTCAGCCTGGAATCACAAAGCAGGAAATTTTAGGCTCAAAGAAGTAATTGGCATAGTGCCTGAAGCATACACATACCAGCTCTTTGGCAGGTATTTATTAATTGATTAATGCAAACTTGACACCAGATGTCATCTTTCAAGAGTCTCATTTCCCTTCAGCTAGATGTTCATGTTTGACACAAAAAGAAATCGTGAATTACAGTGTGACATCAATGATTTGAAAAATAGAGTGAGCCCTTCCTCCCAGACTAGCTACATAAATTGTGGAGTCCAGTACAGAAAGAAAGATTAAACAAAGAGTCCTTTGTTCAAAAATTACTAAGAATTTCAAAATGGCAACTGCAGAACATTAAACCAGGTGGAGTGTCCCTACTAAGCACAGATCACACACCTGTGAAGCCGGCTCAACTTTCCCGCCCCTTTTGATTGACTGGTATGAGTGCCCACAGTTTACAGACCACACACCTGTGAAGCCGGCTCAGCTTTCCTGCCCCTTTTGATTGACTGGTATGAGTGCCTACAGTTTATCAGGTCTTGGACCTCACTGTCATATGCATCATCTTCTGTCATTTCCACAGCAACCGTATGAGTCTGGGAGATTTCTTAACTTACTCAGGATCATACACAGAAAACTGTATACCATGCCAGTTTTTTCCCACCAGGCAGAATGTACATCAGTTCTGAACGATGTATCAGTGTTTTCACACATGCTGTCTTGTACAATTTCTCTTCATCTTGTTATGTAGATAATAATCATTAATGCAAATTGAGAACTTGAGGGTGCCAGGCAATGTTCTTGTTGCTTCACATGCTTTTCACTCGTTTGATGCCTGGTGGTGCATTCATGATGCTTGGGTTTGGATTTGGGGTTCCCTGCTGGCTCAGTTGGTAAACAATCTGCCTTACAGTGCAGGAGACCTGGATTCAATCCCTGGGTGGGGAAGAGTCCCTAGAGAAGGGAATGGCATCCCACTCCAGTATTCTTGCCTGGAGAATTCCAGGGACAGGGGAGGTGGCCTACAGTCCATGGGGTTGCAAAGAGTAGGACACAGCTGAGCAACTAACATTGTCTTATACTTTTTGGCTAGGATTTGGCAGAGGGCAGAAAGCACAATTCAAAGGATGAGATGAAGAGGTTTCAGTGAAGGGATTGCTTTCAGAATCATGGATAGGATGAAGGGGATCTTAGAGGGATAAGGTACATCTGAAACTAACAAACCTGGGAAACACTATTTCAGGCTGGGAGGAGCGGGACAGGGGGTGGAGAGAGGACAGTGTCACCTCACACAGTCACATCTTCAGTCATGGCGATTGAGCTGTTTGTCAGATACTTTACTCAAGAAAGATGGCCATTACCAAATCCTGGTAAGGAGGAAGGGTGTGGAAGAGAAAAGTTTCAACCCCCTTTCCTGTTGCCCTTGATCTCCTGCCCAGGGTCTTCCTGTCACCCAACCCAAGAGCCCAGGGGCTGTAGTCAGCAAAGTTAAGCCTCCTAGAACACGGATTAGGATACAGAATGGCAAAGGCAACTGGAGGAAAGCAGAATGACTATCACTTCCCTTTTATACATGAAAAGGAGACACCAAGTAACTGACTCCAAATCACTCAGGTGTTCGCTTGTCTGTGTTAGTCACTCAGTCGTGTCTGACTCTTTGTGACCCCATGGACTGTGTCCTGCCAGGCTCTTCTGTCCACGGGATTCTCCAGGCAAGAATATTGGAGTGAATAGCCATTCCCTTCTCCAGGGGATCTTCCTGATGCAGGGCTTGACCTGAAGCAGGCTTGACCTGCTTCTCCCACATTACATGCATATTCTTTACCATCTGAGCCACCAGGGAAGCCCAGTCACTCAGGTAGCAACTAGCAGAGCCAGAATTCAAACTCAGGAAGTCTCACTGCATCTCTATGTTTTAAAACAGATTCTCAGATGGTACAGAAGCCAGCGTGTGGTCATAAACTCTCAGCTACCAAACTTATTGGTCTGGGATATTGTGATCAGGGAAATCCACCTTGAACAAATAAAACTGAATTTTAATTATTATTCATGTGTGCAATTGGATGACCTTCAAGATTAAGAATAATTAGAATCAAGGTTATAAAGCATTGCTTAAGAGATGGTTTGAAGGGGCTAGGTTTATAAAGGAGACAGGTGGTTTGCAGGAAGCAGCATTAATTTCATAGCAAATGAGTCATTCTGAAACAGTGTCCAGAGCATTGGAAAAATTTGATTTCTTAATAGGTACATATTCTTCCCAATTTACACTCCTTGCAGCTTGTTTAAATCCCACATTAATTCAAGGGTTCTGTATAGAGAACCTCCTACATGTCTGGTGTTGTTCTAGGTGCTTGGAGTGAAACACAGCTATGGACACAAATGAATGAATCTCTATTGTGGAGGCACTTCCTCTCTAGAGGCAGGACACAGGTGATAAATTATGAGTAAGTGTCTGTTAGTGCCATGAAGAAGAATAAAACGGAGGAAGAGGAGAGAGCGTGACAGGGGAAGGAGAGAGATGCTATTTAATATGGAATTATCAAGAAAGCTTTCTCCGGCAAGGAGACATTTGAGCAGAGAACTGAAGAAAACCTCTGTTTCATTGGTGATGCAAAAGTGGACTTTAGCCCAGTTACATAGAAGAGAATTTTAGTTCTGGAAGGGATCCCAGAGATGCTTGTGTTCTATGAAGAAACCAAGGGCCAGAGGGTAAAGTCCTTTATCCAGACATAATTGTGAATAAATATCAATTAAGCATGGACCCAAAAATCACATATGGGAACTCTCATTCAACTGATGTTATTGGGCTTTCATTATGTGCCAGGCACCTAGTGTTATGCTTTTTTACTTGATCCTATTCTTTACTGATTCAGAATCGATTTCCAATTGATGAGTTTTTACTGTGACTTGAGTTTCAGCTACCTTGAGGTGTGGGTTCCCTTTGTGTGGCATGTCCAGATGCCATGGAAAGATAAAGGGAGTCTGAGCAGTTGTGGCTGGTGGAAAGAGATCAACAAACTATACCCCAACCCTTCTGAATTATTTTTGTGTGTATAACTTGAGAATTAGAGACTGGTGGTTCACATGGGCTGGTTAAAAATCATACTCTCCCCCTCATCTAGGATCTATGTTGATAAAAAATGAACATAGCAGAGTCATTGTCCTAGTGTGGAAGGCTGGGCAAAGGAAGAAGAATTCAGGCAGGAAGAGAAACAGGACATTCAAGTTCAAATCAAGGGAGATGAGATGTTGGAACGTGACTCAAGATATTCCCAGGAGTTACACCAAACACAGGGTACAAATGTAGGAATAGGGTCAGTGGCCAGAGTAAGGGCATGGAGACCTGGACAGAGCCCAGGGGAGGTAGCTGAAGGGGAGAAGAAAGACATAAGTTTAGCCAGGCCAGGTATCATGGCCCAGAGTGAACGCAAGAGGCTGGAGCCAGAGGTAATTCTTACAGATGCCTGGCTCCAAATTCAAAGGCCCAGGTTCCACCTCTTGCAGAGCTGACAATTATTTTTTAATATAAACTCATTTTAAATGGCATTTTAACTTTACAAACCCTTCACATATACGCATGCATGTGTGTTCAGTCACTAAGTCATCTCTGACTCTTTGTGGCATGCCAGACTTCTCTGTCCGCGGGATTTCCCAGACAGGAATATTGGAGTGGGTTGCCATTCCCGTCTACAAGGGATCTTCCCAACCCATGGATTGAACCCACATCTCCTGCTTTGGCAGGCTGATTCTTTAACTGAGCCACTTGGGAAGTCCTTACATATACACAATATCTTATTTAATCTGTACATAATGGATGAAGCTATTTCACGCATGTTTTATGGATGAGAGAACTGAAGTCCAAAGAGGCTGAGAACAGAACCCAATTTTTGGTGATGGGTTGATGCCAGAGCAGGGGCGAGAACTCTCCAACCTCCATTTGTCATACCACTTTGATCCAGACTACAGGACCATGTGATAGGAAGATGGAAAGGAACGGTCAGTGGCAAGATGGGGAAATTTACACAAAATTTGTGGGATCTGTCCCACAATGGAAATTTATACATCTTAAGAAATACTAATTTGCTTATGTAATCTCCCCCTCTTTTAGGGAGGAGACTAGTCACCTTATTTGCAAAGGAAGACAGCCTCATGACTTTGGTCCTTAACTTGAAGCATTCAACCTAGTTTAAATTGAAAACTGCCAAGAGTTTTCTCACCTTGGGATTCATCATGTAAAGTCTCGCATTAGTTTTTATGGTCTGAACATAGGTCCTAAGGGCTTCCCAGGTAGCACTAGTGGTAAAGGACCCACCTGCCAAAGTAGGACACTTAAGAAACATGGGTTCAATCCCTGGGTAGGGAAGATCCCCTGGAGAAGGGCATGGCAACCCACTCCAGTATTATTGCCTGAAGAATCCCATGGACAGATGGGCTGGTGGGCTACAGTCTATAGGGTCATAAAGAATTGAACACAACTAAAATGATTTAGCACAAGATCATGTTTGGAATATGGGTTTTTTTTGGACTTCCCTGGTGGCTCAGGCGTTAAGGAGTCTGCCTGTAATGGGGGACACCCTGGTTCAATCCCTGGGTTGGAAAGATCCCCTGGAGAAGGAAATGGCAACCCGCTCCAATATTCTTACCTGGAGAATCCAATGGATGGAGGAGTCTGGCAGGCTACACTCCATGGGGTCGAAAAGAGTGCATAGTCTATGTGGTCTTCCTGAGCTCTCCATTGGGACTGTGTCCACAATGCCCACAACATTAAAATGTTCCTTAACAGACCTTACATTTGCTCTCTTCCACTGCATCTATCACTAACTGATGCTTCCTGGTTTTGACTCCCAAATAAAATATTTCCATTCAAATCTTTGTCTCAGGATCTGTTTCTGGAAACTCAAGCCAAGACAGTGGGATGAACTGGAAGTGGTCCTAGAAAACAGACTCATAAATGGGATTTTTTGAGTCTGGCCAGAAGGTAACAAGGATCCTTTGTTGGTGGTAAGTGAGGCACTGAAGACCCCTTGTATGCTGGAGCATTACAGACTCTCAGCAATGGGGATTGAGATGGCGTACTGATTACAACAAACTGTGGAAAATTCTTAAAGAAATGGGAATACCAGACCACTTGACCTGCCTCCTGAGAAATCTGTATGCAGGTCAAGAAGCAACAGTTTGAACTGGACATGAAACAATAGGCTGGTTCCAAATCGGGAAACTGGTGAAACTGTCATCCTGCTTATTTAGCTTATATGCAGAGTACATCATGAGAAACGCTGCCTGGATGAAGCACAAGCTGGAATCAAAATTCCCTGATGCTGGGAAAGATTGAAGGCGGGAGGAGAAGGGGCAACAGAGAATGAGATGGTTGGATGGCATCACGGACTCAATGGACATTAATTTGAGCAAGCTTTGGGAATTGGTGATGGACAGGGAAGCCTGGCATGCTGCAGTCCATGGGGTTGCAAAGACTTGGATACAACTGAGCCACTGAACTGAACTGATGGAAGGGTACCCTGGGTTATGTCATAGCTCCAACACTTGAGTGATTCATCCCTGGTGGCTCAGATGATAAAGAATCTGCCTGCAATGTGGGAGACTGGGGTTCGATCCCTGAGTTGGGAGGATCCCCTGGAGGAAGACATGGCAATCTACTTCAGTATTCTTGCCTTTAGAATCCCATGGACAGAGGAACCTGTTGGGCTACAGTTCATGGGGGTCACAAAGAGCTGCACATGACTAAACAACTAACACATACCAGCTCTTGAAAGATTTGGGGGCAATGCTAACTACAAAGATTAGGGGATTGATTGTCTGTTGTTTACAGCATTCGCTCTGAAAAAAGAAGTTAAAAGTTTCATGTCCGTGAAGAAGGAGAAGGTGAGGAGTCCGCTCTGCTGCCGTATAAAGAGACTCATATCTTCTGCAGCCAGAGGGCAGACTGCTGAAAGCCAGGCCTATCATTCGATTATAAGATGACAAGGATGGAGGCGCCAGCATGGAATCCCCTTATCAAGGTAACCTAACTACTGCTGCATCTGTTCCCTGACCTACTAAAGGTGGAAACCAATGCTGAGCTCTCTGTTTTGTATCATCTCTCAAGGAGTCAGTTACCCATGGTTGAAAGTTGATTATATTGGACCCATCCCACTTGGAAGGAAACACAGACTTGTGCTTAGTGGGGGTGGACAGTGCCAGCACCCTTAGCCAAGGATTCACAGAATGTCTGGTTTACCAACATGGGAATCCACATTACCTAACTTCAGGCCAAATGAGCCACTTTACAAGACAACAACAGGATCTACTGATCCTGTCACACACTCCATCATCTGGGGGCTGCTGGCTGGGTAGAGTTTTGGAATGACCTCGTAAAGACTTAGCTAAGATACCAGCTGGGGATGACACACCATGGGCTTGGGGCACTGTCTTCAACGTACAGTATATGCATCAAGTCATGACCCTGGGAGGCAGAATTCACAGATCCAGGAAATAAAGCAGGACGTGGCCCTCTCACCATCATTCCTAGTGACCTACTTGCAGAGACTGTGCTTCCTATTTTTCCCTAAAGACTGTGGTTCCTGAAGTAAATAGGAGGAACACCTATACAAATTTAGCCAGGGCTTCACTAAATTTAAAGCTGTGTCTGTCACCTAGTCCCTTAAAACTCCTGGGTCAGTAGTACAGTAAGCTTCCCCCCTACACACACACACACACAAAAGACTTTATGTACTGGCAGGAATAGTTGATCTTGATTATCTCGAGGAAGCAGGCTTCTTTCTACACGGTGAGAACAGGAAGAAGTGTATCTGGAATTCATCGGACAGTCTGGTCCCCCCGACGTGATGCTCCTAGACTGTGGATGGGCAATAGTAGCAACCATACTCTGACAAGGACATGGAAACTGGGGGTTCAGACCCCTCAGGGATGGGGGTATAATTTATCCCACCAGGTACACAGCCTAGACCAGCAGAAGGACTGGCTGAGG
Organism: Bos indicus; assembly: GCF_029378745.1. Taxonomy (NCBI): domain Eukaryota; kingdom Metazoa; phylum Chordata; class Mammalia; order Artiodactyla; family Bovidae; genus Bos; species Bos indicus. Next base: position 39,464,119 of record NC_091779.1, read on the forward strand.
GTCAGAGGAATTCAGAGTGAAGTGAGTGGGTAGAAGAACCAGATGATGAAGACCAGAATCAGAGCCTTCACACTAACTGCAGCAGAAGTGATGGTGGCTTATCTCATTCATGTGCCTGTTGTACACTGTTTTTTCCCCTTGGGAATTGTGACCAGCCACCTTCAAACTCAGTGACAAGACAGATGCATGAATAGATCTGTGTGATTACAGGAGTGGACTATAGCTGAGGCTGTTTGTCCTCCACCTGCATCCCTTGGCTCTCCCTGGTCCCATGTAGGCAGACAGGTCCCCACTCTTTCCAGAGGGCCTCTGTGGCCACAAGAGCAAGATTGGTTTATAAGAGGAGAGGCCAGAAATCCCAGAGAGTTCACATACTAGGGGGCAGCCCTCAGCCAATGAGCGATGCGACATGGTTGATAAATCCTCAGCTTGCTTGCCCCTTGGGTAGGATGTCTTTGAAGTGTATTCTCCACAGTTTTCCGGAGAAATGCTCTTGGACTAGAACCCTCAGCACCCCTAGGTAGCCTGGCCCTGTAATGCACTCCTTGCTGTCTGTCTTTCCTTTCCTAAAGAAATTCTCCACTCCCTTACTTCCTGGCCTTAGCTCTCAGATAAGCCACTTGTACCCAAACCCTTATCTCGGGTCCAGCTTCTGGGTGAACTCAATCACCAACAGTTGGTGATCTGGAATAGAGGTCAAGTAGTTTGGCTTCAGAGTCCATGCTCGTAACCACTACATGTGAATTAAAGAATTGTCCCATAAATATAATGGATGCCAAAGAGGAGGAAAACGTTCGAAATATCCTTAAAGGCAGTCTCAAAATCTAATGATTCCAAGTGGCTGAGTGTTGGGTTTTTTTTGCAAAATAGCACTTAACTTTGTATCAATGTCTATAGGAAAGTTAAGTGACATTCATTTGGATGCCCCTTTCTTTTCTTGTCCAGTTAGATGGGAATCTACTCACTTAATGTTTACTTCCTCACATTTGAGGAAAGAGTGATTTCATGACACTCAAAGAGCAGCCCCTCCTACCTCTCTAAGAAACGAAAACATGTAAAGCAAAATTGTGTTTACTTTTAAGTTGTTTCTACCAACTGAGTTAAATATTGCCCCAGACACAGAGCAGAAACCTTGGCTTCCTCCACATCAAGTTTTGTTAGGATCTTAGTGAATTACCGTCATCCTCAGAGGGAGGAAAAGAGAGTAGAAAGAAACAGGAAAAGCTTCCACGCCCTGTCCCTTTGCAATAGGTGAGGGGTAGACAGAGGCGATCTAGCTTAATAATAGTAGGTACCTCATAGGTGGTTGTGAGGATCAAATAAGTTGCTATATAGAAATTCTTAAAGCAATGCAGACACATAGTAAGAACTATTTCCGGGTCTGTTACTATTATTCCATTCCTCACATTTCTCTGTGCTTTTCCGCATCTAGGTTGCCACAGGATTGATTGAGCTATTCCTTATGCATCTAGCGCCAGCCTGCTGCCTGGAGAATCTCTCTGCCAAGGCCAAGTGTCTGCTTCTTGTCTCTGGGGCATTGCTCTTGGATGACAATGTTGACCTCTACCACCGAGCCCTGCATTATCTCTGAGGCAAGGAGCTTATGAGTTGGGCTCAGGGAATGAGCCTCTGGTATGCTGGTCCCATCTGGAAAGACTTGCATTCTCACCTTATAAAGTAAATCTCCTTCAGAGAGTTAGACACAAGTCAACTCTGTCTGGGCTGAGCAGACAGTAAAGCTACACTTGTTTTCTCTCTGGCTGTCAGTTAGGGATCAAAGGGCAAGGGTCTCCCACAGTAAGTCCCACTCAGTTCCAGAATTGAATGTTGCCACCTACTTTCTCCAGAGTTCAATAATAACAGAAATTACTACCACCTCCTGGACATCTAATTATGGGCCAAACATATCTCAGAAGCCTCATAAATTTCATGCCATTTAATATGAACGGCAACTCTGCCAAGTATTAATGTCCTCTTTGTACACGTGAGGACACTGAGACTCAGAGTTTCAGCAACATGGTGAAGAGGTAGCAGCTTTGAGATTGGTCTGTCTGACTCCAAAGACTTTTCTACTACACGATGATGTCAATGGATCCATTTTGAATCATGCATTCATTTCTAAACTTTTTCTACAGTCACCAAATACAGGCAAGCCTTGGAAATGGCTTTCTGTCCTTGAGAATCTTGTCACATTGATGGAAGACCAGAGTCACACAAATGGAGCAGTTTGAAAATGATCTCTGTGTGTGGCGAATCAGGGGCTAAACTGAGCACCACAAACTCAGCATGTTGAGGGAGCTTCAAGAAAGAGAAGAATATGAAAGTAAAGTCCTAGAGAAGTAGGGCTGGGATGGGCAGGTGTGTTTTGCAGAGAAAAGGAAGTAATGTCCATGGAAGGTGAAATCCGTGTCAAAAGAGAAGGAAGACAGAGAGAAGCCCAGACAGTGGAAGAGGAAACCACTGGAACTAGAGGGAGAACTGAGTAGATGAGGAGGAGTTTGGGAAAGAATGGGAGAGTTACTGAGAGCTCTGAAGAGGATTTTAGACTCAGTCCGGCAGCAAAAGGAACCCATGGTAGTTGCAGAGGGGCAGCAGCACATGAAAGCTAAGTGCTAGGGAGCTAATGACTTCAGGGGCAAAGGAGAGGAAGGGAGGCTGTTAATACATGCTCATGCAAAGTATCAAGGATGGAGATAAGAGAAAGCTGGAGCCCCCCTTCAAAAGAACTAGCCAGACTTGGTGAGAAAATAGAGTGGATAAACAAGGATGACTTCATTTGCTTTCACTGTGCTCAAAAACAGGGGCAAGCAAATAGAGAGGAAGAAGAGCCATCTATGTACCTCAGTTACACAGAGTGGAAGTCCCCAAAGAGAATGAAAGCTGCTCTTCTGATCAGAGAAACAAATTTTACTTTTTTTTCTGGGGGGGCGGGGGGAAGGTTGTGATATGTAGTCTTACAAAAAGCTCCTCGATCTCCACATCTGATAGTTTAGAGAAGGCTTTGAATAAATATCTCTCAACTCAGAGGTCACCTCTGTGTATCCTGAGCCATGTGTGACTTCAGCACTGGGGGGCTCAGAGTCTGGGAAAGGGTTCAAGGAAGCACCCTCCCCATCCCCCCAGTGGGGGAGGTGTGTCAAAGTGTTCCTGCTGGTCCAAAGGAGAAATCTAAACAAGCCCAATTTGTTGTCTTGTTAAATCTCAAGGAATTCAAAATACGTCCTTATTAATCAACCAGTCAAACACTATTTACTCACTGAGCAAAAGTCCTAACCCTGAGAAGGTTTTATACACACAGCTTCCCTTGGCCTAAGTTCACTAAAATGCAGACTTTCATTTTTGTTAGGATATTTAAGAAATGGTTTCTAACACACTGTTGCCACCAGTAAATTGTGGTTTCCATCATCTTTCCATGAAGATCTTGTATTTCCCTGACATCTAGCCCTTTTCATTAGTTTAGACGCCTTCCTGCAAAACAAGTGAATGAATGAAAAATAAAATAACAAGCTGTGCTTCTCTGATCAGAGGAGCAGTTTTCATTTCCTTCAGGAGGAAGTCACAATTCTAGTTGTTAAATCCACTTGATTTATAGATGACTCTTCTCCCTACCTGTTCCTTTCTTCGCCATTTCCTGAGCACCAGATGAGCGCTGGATTTATTTGTTCTTACAAGGCTTTTAAATATTTCTCTCTACTTTGTATAAATTAAGCGAAACTGCTTTTCTGCCATGAAAACAAACAACACGCTTCAGTCTAAATTATGCCTCATGTTATGTGACCTCTTTTCCAAAGAATGTGTGTGTGTTGGAGGTGTGGGTGGGGGATGGGAGTGGGGCAGAGGAAAAGCGGTGAGGGTGCAGAGTTTTCTCAGAACTCGGTGGTGATGGGCATGTGGCGTCAGTCCTTGAAGAGGTAACAAGCGCTCTCTTTAACACGATGGCTCCCATCTAGCCTCCATCAAACGTTTGAAGAGGATTTACAAGACCAGACATAAAAAGGCATTTCCTGATTAGCTGTCAGGAATACTATGTGTCTACAGACATGAATCACATCCCCTGTTTGTGCATTCCATTTCACAACAGGAACACGAGACGTACCCACCCAGTTCTTACCAGCTGTGAGGAGAAGAGGGAGCTAACTGCTTTCCCTTCTGTGGGATGTGGGCACCATGGCAAGAGAAGATTAGGTTTCTGGTTGATTTGATGGTACAGATAGCCCAGTCAAGAAACTCAACTCCATGGTGAAAGGGGAAATAAGAGAGGGCTCTGGATTTACCCTGTGTACTAGGACTTGTAAATGCCACTGGAATCACTTAACTGGAGGAACACAATCCATGCTTTATAACCTTTCTGTCAGAATTAGTTAACCCATAATCCCTTTTTCTTCTTTTCCAGCCAGATGCCACCATTTGCCTCTCTTTCTTTGCATAATGGGAGGTGGAGCAGTTTCCTGTCCCAGCAGGAAGTGAATAAAGGGCCTCTAACTGGATTGGAAGCTTATCTCAGTTTCGTGCTCACTGTGTGGTTCCTTTGTTTATGGAACCTTGCACTGTTTTCCATACAAGTTTCTGATCCTTTGCTTCCTCATGACAAGTAGATATTTTATATGCCTTTACGCATGACTTACTGGATTCCTGACTCACCATGAGCTGGAAGGAAGACAGGAGTCAGATTTTTTAAGTTATATTACAAAGGATGAACTTTGTCCCGAAGACCACTGGAAACTCTGAGAAGATAGATAATGGTCAATATCTATCTATTCAATAGTTACTATATACACTATGTGTAGTTATCACACATTGATATTCTCACAGTATCCTTCAGAGATGGGTATTTACCTGTTTTACAAATGAGGAGACTAAGACTCAGGGAATGTCTCAATCAGGGTCCAAACAAGCAACAGAGACCCTCTGAGTACTCCAAACAAAGGACATTCAATCTAGGGAACTGGTTCTGCAGGTGATGGAAGAGAGGAGAAATCAGATAGCGATGGTGAAGCAGCTGAGAGATTAGCAAGATCAGAAAGCAAAAGAGAAAGGCTCAGGTTGTGGAAGCTCAGGATCCAGTGCAGGGTAGAAGCTGGAAGCTCAGGAGCACCATTGAAAGCAGAAAAGAACACACATGAGCAAGCCCCTGCCTTCCACTATCCAGTACTCAACACTGTCCTTATTGACTGAGCTCACTTGGAAGCCAGAGAGCCTGGAGAGTGCTGTTCCTTGCGATACAGAGAAAAGCAGAGGAAGGACTTTGTATTAGTGTGGGTCCCAACAGGAATCAGATATGCACAAGAAAATAGGATAATTTGAGGAGGGTTTATTTCCTAAGGGCTTAATTACAAAAGAATGTAGGAGCAATTGAGGAACCACAAGGATTAGTACAGAGGACCTGGGGCCTTCTCTTCTCTTCTCTTCCATACTTTTCATCAGCTGGTATGCTTGTTGCCCAAACCCAAAAGGAAGTCTGAGGGCACTGGAGCCCTTTCAAGGTCATAACATTTACATTTTCCATTTTAAAGACAAGAAACCAAGCTTTGGATAGTTTGGGCAACTTTTTCAAGGTCATACACAATTTGTAGAGCTGCAAATCAAATCTAGATACATGTGACTTCAGACTTCCCAGGTGGCACTAGTGGTAAAGAATCTGCCTGCCAGTGCAGGAGGCCTAAGAGACTCGTGTTTGATCCCTGGGTCGGGAAGATCCCCTGGAGGAGGGCATGACAACCCACTCCAGTATTCTTGCCTAACGAATCCCCATGGACAGAGGAGACTGGCGGGCTACAATCCATGGCGTTGCAAAGAGTTGGACACGACTGAAGCAACCTAGCATGCATGCACATGTGACTTCAAAACCACGTTTGTTAACTACTGTACTAGACTGTGCCTAGAAGACAATTTCTTTCTTTAATCTTCAAATCTGATATTTTAGCTCTTGCCCACCTACTGCATTACAGAGCCCAATTTGCACAGAACTCAGAACCTTTTACATCTTGTGACTATTTCTCATTATTTGGATTCTGGTCCCCAACATTACCTTGGTTCTCCCTGGTCTTAGCAACTGAACATTTGTTCAACACTTAACACCATTTGTATTACTAACATTTCCTGCAGAAAAGGGACAGTTCTTTTGGAATCAAGGGTGCGGTATACACAATATAGAGTTCCCAGGTAGCCAACCTAATGTCCTAATATAAAAGTGCTCTTCCGCCAGATGTTAAATGTCTGCTGGCTAAAATCAACAGGTAGAATGACTAGCCTTAAGAAAAAATTTCAAATATAAAAATATATATACTTGAAGGTATTTGGTTTTGCATTATTTGTAACAGTGAACTATTAGAAGCAGCACAAGTGTCCAAAAAGGGGAAATTGCCAGTATGAGTGTCACTCATCAAATACTGGGTGGGGAGAGCTTTAAACTTCTCCTTGCCCATCCCTGCATTCTGATAAAAATTGAGGACATATTTCTGGACCAAGTAAGAGGGAACAAAACTTGGAACAAAGTAAGAGGGACAAGAGTTAAAAACTCTTCTCCACGCTTTTGGCCTTAGGTAGGTGAGGATTGGGCAAGGTGGGAGTTGTTCCTCTTGAGGGGATTTACTGCCCTGGGAAAGCTTAGTCAGCCCAAAGAAAAAAATCAGAGGAAGTGGTTTGGGCAACTCTGCTGAGGGTCTGAGAGACAGTCTTTTTTTTGGGATACATGTAACTTTTTAGAAAAATTTTCCAGCTTTATTAATTGCACACATCACTGTGTAAGTTTAAGGTGTACAGCATGATAAGGCTTCTCTGGTGGCTCAGATGATGAAGAATCTGCCTGCAATGCAGGAGACCTGGGTTCAGCCCCTGGGTCAGGAAGATCCCCTGGAGAAGGGAATGGCTACCCACTCTAGTATCCTGACCTGGAGAATTCTGTGGCCAGAGCCGCCTGGCAGGCTACAGCATGATGGTTGACTTACATATATTACATATATTGTGAAACGATTATCACAACAGGCTCTTACATCGATCTTTTTATGTTTCTATGGAGCTAGTTCATGTTCTTTTATTTCCACTTGAACTCCCTTTAGCATTTCTTATAAGGCAGGTCTGGTGGTAATAATGTCTCAGCTTTTGTTTGTTTGGGAAAGTCTTTATCCCTCTCTCACATCTGAAGGACACTTTTGCAGAGTATACAATTCTTGGGTGACAGTTATTTTTTTTCAATAGTTTGAATATGTAATCCCATTACCTCCTGACCTGAAAACTTTCTGTCAAGGAATCTGACTGAAGTCTTATGTTGGTTCTGCTGTATGTAACCTCTCTCTTTTCTCTTAAAGCTCTTAAAATTCTTTTTTTGTCTTTGACCTTAGAGAATTTAATTAAAATGTGTCTCAATATAGCCCTGTTCAAGTTCAACTTCTCTGGGGCCTTTTGGACCTCATGGCTCTATCCTCATTTCTGTTTATCTCCCCAAGTTTGGGAAGTTTTCAGCCAGTATTAGTTTAAATATATTTTCTAGAAATTCCTATAATGCAAATATTATTTCTTTTCATTGTGTCCCATGAATCCCATAGGCTTTCTTCATTCTTTTCTTTTCTTTTTTTTTTATTTTCCTTTTTGCTCCTCTGACAGGAGCAAATAATGTCCTAGCCTTCAGGTCATTGATTCTTTCTTCTGCACAGTCAAGTCTACTTATGAAACTCTCTATTGAATTTTTCAGTTCAGTTATTGTATTTTTCAACTCTAAGATTTTTTTTTTATGGCTACTGTTTCCTTACTGAACTTCTTGTTTTGTTCATGCATTGTTTTCCTAATTTTGTTTAATTGCTATCTGTTTTCTTGTAGTTCAATAAACTCTCTTAAGAGGATTATTCTGAATTCTTTATATGACAGTTCATAAATCCCCATTTCTTTAGGATCAATTATTGGAACTTATTAAATTCCTCTGGTGGTGTTATATTTACCTGATTGTTCATGATCCTTGATTCTTTACATTGAGTATCTATGCATTTGAGTAACTGGGCTCCTCTTCCTGACTTTATAGGTTTACTTTGGAAGAGACAGTTCTTCTCTACTCAGCTCAGTTTGAGTTTCTGAGTGTACTTGCTGATAAAGTCCTTGGGCAAGTGGGTCCTGCTATAATGGTCTATTTTGGGGCAAGTTAACTGTTCCCCATTTGAGGGATGGGGATGGGGAGTGTGTGCCCCTGGCTGAGAGCAGCTGGGTAGGACTGCTGGTGGGTGAGCCCTTTGTGAAGCTAAAGGAGGCTCTATAGTTGCTTGAATTCTCTGGTTGGGTTTACTAGATGGTGAAGACTGGGTACTGTATTCATAGTAGATGAGGCTATGAGTTGGGTACTGATTCACAGTAGATGGGGCTATGAATTAGTTTCCCTTCCCTGGCAAGGCAGCAGGATGAGACTCAGGGACTGGACAACTCACTGGGGGCTTGAGTCAGCCTGAATGTGGACTGGATTCCCTGGTTAGCTGAGTCCGGCAGTCTTGCTCTGCAAATGTGGAGAGCCACTCTCTATTCAAGTGCTGCTGTAAATAGGACTGTTGAATGGGCTGTGCAGCTTCCTGTGTGCTCTGGAAAGTTTCCCTGGTCAGAGAGGCTGAACCGTATATTCAGCAATGAGTGGGAATGTGAATTAGATTCTGTACCTGGGTGTAGTGGGAGAAGCAGCTTTAAAACTGGTCAAGCTCTTTGTTGTCTTAACTCAGGGTGACTCACATCCCAGGTTCCCTGAATGAGCAGGGCCATGGCTTTGCCCTGCAAACTACTGGCTTTGCCGGCCCACCTCTCAACTCAAGCACTGCTGGATGGTACAACTTGCAGGTGTTGTCTCCAGCCCTTCCAGTGAGACAGGGGCAGGAGACACTCTATAGTGGGCAGGGCTATGATTCCATTCCTCATCTGAGACTGGGCAGACCCGGCTCCAGGGAGAGCAGAACCTCTCAGAGGACCTGAATCAGGTAGATCTGGACCCCCTTGCTAAGTTTCCCGGTCAGTGTGCACCCCTGACTTGGTCCTGCAGATGAACAAAGCTGCTGGTTGGGTTTGGTACTTGGGACCACAGATGTGAACTCAGTCAAGATCCCTGTGCTGGCTGCTGCAAGCTCTCTTCCCTTCTCCCTCACAGCCAGATTCCTGGTGGTTGCGCCCCACAGATTCTCCTGAAATCCTCATGGGGCCAGATCAGAGTAGGAGCTTCTGCAGAGCCACCCACAATGCTGGGGGTGGCTGGTTGTCTCCACCCTGGGTTCTCTTTTCCCACTGGAGGAGTCAGAGGTAGCATTGTCCCGGGAGGAGGGGCAAGGTAGTCAGTGTGTAGCTGTTTCTTACTTTCTAATGCAGTCTGTTTTTGGCTTTCTGGTGCCGGGGGTGCCTCAGCCTCACCCTCGTGTCCTAGTATCCTTTCAGTGGTGTCTTGTTCTTGTAGAGTTGTTAGTTGTTCTTCTGAGAAGGAGCAATGTCAGGACAATTCGGGTCCTCATCTTGGTGATGTCACTCTGGGGTATCTTCGGGTCCTTCTTTTTACCATCAGATTGGTAAGACCTAGGGGGTTGAGGGAAAGGTTGTGACTTAGAAAAATGACCAAGGACCCTTAGTTCTCTTTTGGGTACAGTCTTAAAGTAGAAGGATCAAGAGTCCTTTTAACTTACATATGTCCCACTCAGCTCACCCCAGACAGGCATCTAAGGCCAATGCAATTGTAATAAATATTCCTTTGCCCAGAGTGATTCATCTCAATGCTTTCCTAGAGCAGCAGTTTTTAAACTGTGATCTATAGACCCTTGGTGGGTGTGGGGTGGAGTGGGGGCGGGGCACGGTTCTCTGTGACCCTTCAGGAAATTTGCAAGCTCAAACCATCTTCATACTAATACTATGATGTTATTTACATTTTTTACTGATCAGTGCAAAAGCAATAGTGAGTTAAACTCTTGGTACCACAAAATCAAAGTACTGACTTTATGCCTTAATACAGTGTGGTGTTAAAACTGTATTTTTAAAAAAATCATCATACATTCATTTTTTTTTAAAAAAGAGTCAAGTTCACATAATAACATCTTTTTAATTTTCTGTGTGATGAAATGACAAGTATAAAGCATTTCTGCAGCAAAACTAAGGACACCATGGCCATAAGGAAAAGCACTTGTGCAATTGATCAAGTTACAAGCTGAACTTAATTGCATTTTTCATGGAGCACCATTTTTGCTTGACAGAATAACTGACAAACTATGGTTATTGAGATAAAAGTATTTCTCAGACATTTTTCCAAAAATGAACACAATGAGTCTCAGTTCAAGAAAAACAACTGATATCATGTGCTGCTAATAACAAAATTCAAGTTTTTAAGCAAAAAAACCCCAACTTTTTTTCTTAAAGTTTGTGTTTTCTCTACAAGCTTGAGAGTTTCCCAATACTTCAAGAATTTTCTGATGAACTCAGTGGTGATATGAACAAATGTGATTTTTAAAATACTTTATATAGTAAAATGTGTTAACATTAGGAAACTCTGTATGACTCAGTGAACCAGTATCTTCCAAATGACCAATGTATTGTGTTTTGAAATCATGCATGGGTAAAAGAGCCATCTCAAGTGGAAGAGAGACAAATGCTTTTTTATGTGACAGATATAAAAAATTTTTTAATATTTATTTTTAATTGATTGATGATTGCTTTACAATATTAGTTTGATTTCTGTCATATATCAATAAAACGTTTATTGATATCATTTCAAATTCCACATTACAACTGACCTTTAAAAAACTCCACCTGTCAAGATTTGAATAGGAACAAAGAAGAACATCCATAATTATTTGAAAAGTCTATTAAAATACTCCTTCCTTTTCCAATTACACTTCTGGATGAGGCTGGATTGTCTTCATATACTTCAACCAAAATCCTCTTTGTATATTACAAAGATTGAATGCAGAAGTAGTTATGAAGAATCCAGATGTCTGTTATTAAGCCAGACTATAAAGAAATTTGAAAATATGCAAACCAATGCACTTTGCCACTATATTTCCCTTTGTCTTAAAAAAGTATTTTGAAAGTAACATATTTCATCAAAATATGTTATTTATGATGACATGCAATGGCATTATTTTCTAATAAATATATAAATAAGTATTTTAAAATTTTTATGGTCTTAATCTCTACTCCAGCAAATATTGATACCTATATGCAGAGTACATCACGAGAAACGCTGGACTGGAAGAAACACAAGCTGGAATCAAGATTGCCGGGAGAAATATCAAGAACCTCAGACATGCAGATGACACCCCCCTATGGCAGAAAGTGAAGAGGAACTAAAAAGCCTCTTGATGAAAGTGAAAGTGGAGAGTGAAAAAGTTGGCTTAAAGCTCAACATTCAGAAAACGAAGATCATGGCATCTGGTCCCACCACTTCATGGGAAATAGATGGGGAAGCAGTGGAAACAGTGTCAGACTTTATTTTTGGGGACTCCAAAATCACTGCAGATGGTGACTGTAGCCATGAAATTAAAAGATGCTTACTCCTTGGAAGGAAAGTTATGACCAACCTAGATAGCATATTCAAAAGCAGAGACATTACTTTGCCAACAAAGGTTCGTCTAGTCAAGGCTATGGTTTTTCTAGTGGTCATGTATGGATGTGAGAGTCGGACTGTGAAGAAGGCTGAGCGCCGAAGAATTGATACTTTTGAACTGTGGTGTTGGAGAAGACTCTTGAGAGTCCCTTGGACTGCAAGGAGATCCAACCAGTCCATTCTGAAGGAGATCAGCCCTGGGATTTCTTTGGAAGGAATGATGCTAAAGCTGAGACTCCAGTACTTTGGCCACCTCATGCAAAGAGTTGACTCATTGGAAAAGACTCTGATGCTGGGAGGGGTTGGGGGCAGGAGGAGAAGGGGACGACAGAGGATGAGATGGCTGGATGGCATCACTGACTCGATGGATGTGAGTCTGAGTGAACTCCGGGAGTTGGTGATGGACAGGGAGGCCTGGCGTGCTGCGATTCATGGGGTCACAAAGAGTCAGACACGACTGAGCGACTGATCTGATCTGATCTGATCTGTTAATCAACATAAACAAAAGTTTTTTGAGGTCCTCAATAACTTTTAAGCATGTGATGAGGTCACAAAATTAAAAGTGTTTCTTGCTTATATATTTTTAAACCAGAGATTTGAGTAAATCAACTATATTTCAGTTTAAAGAAAAAAAGAGGGATAGAGTAAGGGAAGAATAAAAAAACAAACCCCAAAGCAAAGGTACGAGAATTGCTGGCCTAGGGCATTTGACTGAACACAGAATTGGATGGCAATGTCGGCAGGGTATGGCTGGTTGGTATTTCAAGGATTCTCTTCCATTCTCTCACACCTTATCTTCTCAAGAATATAATGGTGCTTTAGTCACTAAATCGTGTCCAACTCTTGTGACCCCATGGACTGTAGCCCACCAGGCTACTCTGTCCATAGGATTCTCCAGGCAAAAATACTGGAGTGGGTTGCCATTTCCTTCTCCAGGAGATTTTCCCAACCCAGGGATTGAACCTGGGTCTCCTGCACTGCAGGCAGATTCTTTACAAACTGAGCTACCAGGGAAGCCCTAAGAATAGAATACCAACATTAGAAGCTAGACTTATGAAGATTTAAAAAATCTTCTATAAAGAAAAAAAAAAATTTAGATGCAGAGTGCAAATCTGTGTGTGGAACATGACTGTAATGGTGTGCTGATGTTTGTATGTGTCATCAAAGAGAGGAAGCGGACCTTGGAAAATGAGAACTGTATTGTGAGAGTGGTGGAATGATACTTGATGGATTTTCTTTGGCGTTTTTATAATAACAGTTTAACAATTAAAAGAAATCAAATTAAAAATACTCATATATACAACATTTCTCCAGGAGATTAAAAGCAAGAATTCTCTAGGTTTTCCCCCAGTTGTAAAACCAAACTATCTGTTAAGTTGATGGAGCCAGGAAAGTCCCCATGCTGTTTAGAAAATTTCAGCTCTTGGGCTATCTTTTTTTGGCCATGCCATGGGGCATGTGGGACCTTAGTTCCCTGACCAGGGATCAAACCCATGCACCTGTGGTGGAAGATGGAGTCTTAACCACTGGACCGCCAGGAATGTCCTCAGCTCTTGGACTATCTGGAGTGTGATGGCTGTATGTGTGTGTTAGTCGCTCAGTCGTGTCCAACTCTTTGAGACCCCATGGACTATAGCCAGGTTCTTCTGTCCATGGGGTTCTCCAGGCAAGAAGACTGGAGTAGGTTGCCATGCCCTCCTCCAGGGGATCTTCCCAACCTAGGGATTGAACCTGGATCTCCTGTACTGTAAGCATATTCTTTACTATTTGAGCCACCAGGGAAGGCTTTGGGGCTGAATTTCTCCCTCAGGTCTTTTGAAGGAGGGACACAGATTGCATAGCAGATTCAAGGCTGAGGGTTGAGCTAAGTCTCTGAGGAGGAAGCAGTTAGCACCTGGCTTTGCTTCCAGTGACCTGACCAGCTGCCCCACTGCAGCCAGGAAGAGATTTGGACCACTTCCACTGACAGCGGTGAGCAGAGTTACATGCAGCTGGCTGTGAGGGCAGCCTCCAGGTGCTGCAGGCTTCTGTACACACAGAAGAAAGAATTGGATGGGCAGGTAACACTGCAGGCCACCAAGGAAGCAAAGGGCTGGCTGCCCTCTGGCAGTAACATGCCCTGAGGGTGTGGCATTGAGATAACAAACACCTTATCCCAAGCTGATAGGGATACCTGAGTCACAGGAGTGTCAGTGTCAGTGTCCTCTGGGTCTGACTTAGGAGAAGAGGTTGCCTATGAAATTTGCTTATAAAAATGACACGCTTTTTCCTTTCATTCAACAATTTCATTTGTTCAACAAACGAGTGCTTACTATATGAGTCATCTGTTCTAGGGTCTAGGAATATAGGACTGAGCAGAACAGGTAATAATCTCACTGTCATGGAATTTACATTCTAGAGGAGAGACAGAGAATCACTAAAATAATTAATTACTGAATGCGTTAAGTGCCATGGGCTTCCCTGGTAGGTCAGACAGTAAAGTATCTGCCTACAATGCAGTAGACCTGGCTTTGAACCCTGAGTCGGGAAGATCCCCTGGAGGAGGAAACGGCAACCCACCCTCGTATTTTTGCCTGGAGAATTCCACAGACAGAGGAGCTTGGGGGCTACAGTCCATGGGGTTGCAAAGAGTCGGACACGACTGAGCAACTAGTGCTTTCAATTTCATAAGTGCCATGGAGAAAGATAAAGCAGGGGAGGGAGGGGGTGACTTGTGAGAATGGGTGTATGGGTCTTAGAGAAGACTTACCCAGAAGGTGAAATGTAAGCAAAGACCTATTCCAGGTTGCTGCGGAAATTTTAAAAAATTATAGTTATAAATTCAAGAAAAGTGACCACAGAAATGACCCATTCTTCCATTTTAATTTTATCAGTATCTTTGTACACTACATTCAATGCCTGTATGAACATGTACTGTTTTTCATAGGAGATGCATTCCTGCTCATATTCACACAGAAATCTTATTTTCTCACTTTGCAGTACAGCTTGAGCATCTTTCCATGTTTGTTCCTAGGTCTGCACCATTTCTTCAACTGGTCACAGAAGACGGGGAAGAGTACAGCATAACAGGGAGCTGGGGGTCTAGCCCCAGACCTACCATTTATATAAGCTCTCTCAATTTCTCTCTCTGTGTCTCAATTTATTCATCACTAAGATAAGGCTATAGAATTTAACTCATAGGATCATTCAGGAGGAATGAAATGATTCCCATGAAACAATAGATCTAAAGAAGACTATTTCAGTAACTTGGACAAGAGATGGTGATTTGAATTGGAAGAGTGGCCATGAAGGTGATTAGAAGTGATCCAGTTCAGGATACATTTTGAAAACAGCTGATGATGTTTAACTACAGGGCCTTGAGCAAAAGAGGAAAGAATCAAGGGTGATTTCTGGGTAGGGGATGGTAGGAGGGTTATTTGTGTGGGGAGGGCCAGATGGCTACCTTTGAGGGTGGGTGGGTGGATGGATGACTCTCACTGGGCCCTATTAACTCTGTTCCCATTGCCCTTCATCCTTATTACCATCATCTTAGTTTAAGCCTTGTCCTGGAGTATGTGTGTTAGTCACTTGGTCGCGTCTGCCTCTTTGCGACCCCCATGGACTGTAGCCCCCCAGGTTCCTCTGTCCGTGGGATTCTCTAGGCGACAATACTGGTGTGGGTTGCCACGCCCTCCTCCAGGGGATCTTTCAGACCCAGGAATCGAACCCACATCTTTTGTGTCTCCTGCATTACAGGAGGATTCTTTACATGCTGAGCCATCAGGAAAGCTCGTCCTGGACTATAGCAATGTCCTATCCTCCATAGACCTCTGGTTCCAGACCCTCCCTTTCAAGGCAGCTGGTCTTCTTGCTAACTCTCTCCTTTCTTCCTTGGTCCTCTTCCTACTACCCTAACCTCTGTTTGCTTAAGTCTTATTCACCTTCCAAGGCCAATTCTGAGTACCACCTTCTTCACAAAGCACTTCTCCTCCCGAATTTCAGTACAAACTATTTGCATCCGGCATTTGGGTTTTAGTATATTGTTAATCCTTTCTGTTAAAAATGTCTTAAGTTTCCTCCACTATTCCCTGAACCCTTCCTGACAGGACCCTAAAAATGGGGCCAGCATTGGGTACCACAGGTTGCATATTTGGGGACCTTGGTGGCACAGGGTGGGGATTAGAAAGGTTTTTAGGGGACAAGAGGAACTCAGAGGAAAACTTGTATACCCCACAGGAGCTCAGGGCTGGCTCCACACAGCACCAGGTGTAGACCCAGTACCACTGAGGGTGTCCTTCCCATTTCCAAGGGACAATACTGTGAAGGCTTTTCAATGCTGGGGGGATAAGTTGAGACCATTTTCTCTGCTGTGTAAACTGTCCAGAGTGAGAGATGGCTGAACAGCAGCCTTTGGGATAATTGGCTACTTGGTCTCATTTCCTGCCTGTCTGGTTCTGTCCTTAGTCAAGTTAGGCAGCTAAACAGAGGCTGACCCAACCCCAGAGAGCTCATTTTAGGCCATCCCACTGTGTTTATAGGCCTTCCCACTGTGTTTCCCTGATGGCTCAGATGGTAAAGAATCTGCCTGCAATACAGAAGACCTGGATTCAATCCCCGTGTTGGGAAGATCCTCTGGAGGAGGGCATGGCAACCCACTCTAGTATTCGTGCCTGGAGAATCCCATGGACAGAGGAGCCTGGTGGGCTACAGTCTATGGGGTCATAAGAGAGTCAGACTTGACTAATACTTTCACTTTCACTGTGTTTATAAAGAGCTCAAGCTGCTCCTGCTTCCCCTGCCTATTAGTAAGTTGATATCGTTTATTCTCCAGGGCCTAACTGAAAATTTCCTCCTCATGGGCCCTTCCAGGGTTGAAAACTATTTTATTTGTTCTTTCTTTGAGTCCAACTAAGTAATAAGATTATGCATGCCAGCATTAAAGGCAACCCTCATCTTGACTCAGATCTAACTGTTTTAGTAGCCAAGGAAGTGAGGAGCAAGGTCTTGGGGCCATCCCCTCTTTCCTTCTCTGTTTGCTTACAGGTACAAGCTGGTGGAGGTGGGACTGGGGGCCCTGCAGAGGTGTGGATGGCTGCCAGGACCCTCTAGAGTTCACACCCAGGGTAAGGAGCTTCTGAGAGGGAAGCTCTAGAGCCACCTCAGGAAGCAGGAAGACCCTTGAGCTTCTTGGCAGAACTCCAACTCACAACTGCCCTTGAGGCAGCTTGAATAATGGCTCCCCAAAGACACCCTCCCTCAAATACCTGGAACTTGTGAATGTTACCTTATATGGTAAAAGTGACTTTGCAAAGTCCTTTTTTGCAAAGGATTCTGATTGTGGTTGTGATTTTTGTCTTGTGATAGAGAGATTACCCAAGTGCTCCCTAAATGTAATCCTAGGTGTCTTTATATGAGAGAGGCAGTGCAGTTGAGTTCAGTTGCTCAGTCTTTTCTAACTCTTTGTGACCCCACGGACTGCAGCACGCCAGGCCTCCCTGTCCATCACCAGCTCCTGGAGTTCACCCAAACTCATGTCCATTGAGTCGGAGATGCCATCCAACCATCTCATCCTCTGTCGTCCCCTTCTCCTCCTGCTTTCAATCTTTTCCAGCATCAGGGTCTTTTCAAGTGAGTCAGTTCTTCGCATCAGGTGGCCAAAGTATTGGAGTTTCAGCTTCAGCATCAGTCCTTCCAATGAACCCTCAGGACTGATCTTTAGAATGGACGGGTCGGATCTCCTTTCAGTCTGAGGGACTCTAAAGAGTCTTCTCCAACACCATTCTTCAAAAGCATCAATTCTTCAGTGCTCAGCTTTCTTTACAGTCCAACTCTCACAGCCACGCATGACTACTGGAAAACCCATAGCCTTGACTAGATGGACCTTTGTTGACAAAGTAATGTCTCTGCTTTTTAACATGCTGTCTAGCTTGGTCATAACTTTCCTTCCAAGGAGTAAGCGTCTTGTAATTTCATGGCTGCAGTCACCATCTGCAGTGATTTTGGAGCCCAGAAAAATAAAGTCAGCCACTGTTTCCCCATCTATTTCCCATGAAGTGATGGGACCAGATACCATGATCTTAGTTTTTTGAAAGTTGAGTTTTAAGCCAACTTTTTCACTCTCCACTTTCACTTTCATCAAGAGGCTTTTTAGTTCCTCTTCACTTTCTGCCATAAGGGTGGTGTCATTTGCATATCTGAGGTTATTGATATTTCTCCCGGCAATCTTGATTCCAGCTTGTGTTTCTTCCAGCCCAGCATTTCTCATGATGCACTCTGCATATAAGTTAAATAGGCAAGGTGACAATATACAGCCTTGATGCACTCCTTTTCCTATTTGGAACCAGTCTGTTGTTCCATGTCCAGTTCTAACTGTTGCTTCCTGACCTGTATACCGGTTTCTCAAGAGGCAGGTCAGGTGGTCTGGTATTCCCATCTCTTTCAGAATTTTCCACAGTTTCTTGTGATCCACATAGTCAAAGGCTTTGGCATAGTCAATAAAGCAGAAATAGATGTTTTTCTGGAACTCTCTTGCTTTTTCGATCATCCAATGGATGTTGGCAATTTGATTTCTGGTTCCTCTGCCTTTTCTGAAACCAGCTTGAACATCAGGAAGTTCACAGTTCACATATTGCTGAAGCCTGGCTTGGAGAATTTTGAGCATTACTTACTAGCGTGTGAGATGAGTGCAATTGTGTGGTAGTTTGAGCATTCTTTGGCATTGCCTTCTTTGGGATTGGAAAGAAAACTGACCTTTTCCAGTCCTGTGGCCACTGTTGAGTTTTCCAAATTTGCTGGCATATTGAGTGCAGCACTTTCACAGCATCATCTTTCAGGATTTGAAATAGCTCAACTGGAATTCCATCACCTCCACTAGCTTTGTTCGTAGTGATGCTTTCTAAGGCCCACTTGACTTCATCTTCCCAGATGTCTGGCTCTAGGTGAGTGATGGGGAATGTAATATAGAAAAGAGGGAGCCACTGTGACCACAGAGTCTGAAGCAGGAGTAATCTGAAGCAGGAGTGAGGAGGCCACGTGATGAGCCAGGGATGGCCGGCACCCAGCCACCAGAATTTGGAAGAGGTAACATTGAGATTTTCTCCTGGAGCCTGCAGACACCTTGACTGAGCCCAGGAAGACTGAGTACTCACTTCCAGTATCCAGACAGTAAGAGAATAAATGTATTGTTTTAAGCTCCCATTTGTGGGAGGTGGTAACAACAGCTGTAGGGAATGAATGCAGTTCCTCAGTGCACCCGAATTCTGGGTCCTCCAATTCTGGGCTTCCATTACCTGAGAGTCCATGTCATTCAGGGAGTGTGGCCAGGGGTGTGTGTGGATGCAAAGTGGATACCCTAGTCCAAGGAAGGCTTTTTGCTCTAGGACAAGATGTTTCTCCCAGATGAAGCCCAGTCAGTTTCAGACAGAATCTTGAGGGTGAGCCTGGAGCCCAGTGTACCCCAGGGCAGCCTTGACTCGAGGCTTACAGCTAAGATGGCCATTTTCTCCTCTGAGCTTCTGCCTTGTGCTCTGAGAACACAAAGAAGAACTTTTTGAAAACAGACCAGCTGGCCAGAACTTCATTGCTCATGAGGTCTAGTACAAAATTAAAGCATAGTGGCCCTTCTTCCAAACTTTTAAAGAATTTCAAGATGGCAACAACCATGCATTAACCAAGTGTGGGGCCTTCTGAAGGAGGGACCTCGTGAGACCCATGAAGGGGGCCTTTGCCCTCTGTTTCATCCTTAGGTAGACTTCCACTTCTAACACCATTTTTCTTTCTTGAAACTTTTTAGAAAAGTCATTTCTTTGAGGCTCGTTTTCCCTTTTCATGAAGAGGTTCCGCTCTCCAAGTTGCCAGGCCATCTGAAGGAGCCAACTGATAACTCCAATGTTTTCAAAACAAACAAGGACAGCTATAAAGATAAATCATGGGCCCATTAAATATCCCCAGCATCAGCCATGGGACAGAGAGTGTCATTTGAGAGAAACTCTGTAATGTTATCCTACAGCTCCATGGTGGCCCAGGGCCTGAGGCAGGGCTGGGATGTTTCTCAGACTGAGCAGGGGAATAGGTGATCCCCAGAGGTGCTTATGGAAAAATGGGACTCAAGAGAGTGCCCATGCCACTATTCAGTTCAGTTCAGTAGCTCAGTCATGTCTGACTCTTTTGACCCCATGAATTGCAGCACGCCAGCCTCCCTGTCCATCACCAATTCCCGGAGTTCAAACTCACATCCATCGAGTCGGTGATGCCATCCAGCCATCTTATCCTCTGTGATCCCTTTCTCCTCCTGCCCTCAATCCCTCCCAGCATCAGAGTCTTTTCCAATGAGTCAACTCTTTGCATGAGGTGGCCAAAGTACTGGGGTTTCAGCTTTAGCATCAGTCCTTCCAAAGAAATCCCAGGGCTGATCACCTTTAGAATGGACCGGTTGGATCTCCTTGCGGTCCAAGGGACTCTCAAGAGTCTTCTCCAATACCACAGTTCAAAAGCATCAATTCTTTGGCACTCAGCCTTCTTCACAGTCCAACTCTCACATCCATACATGACTACTGGAAAAACCATAGACTTGACTAGACGGACCTTCGTTGGCAAAGTAATGTCTCTGCTTTTGAATATGCTATCTAGGTTGGTCATAACTTTCCTTCCAAGGAGTAAGTGTCTTTTAATTTCATGGCTGCAGTCACCATCTGCAGTGATTTGGGAGCCCCAAAAAATAAAGTCTGACACTGTTTCCACTGTTTCCCCATCTATTTCCCATGAAGTGATGGGACCAGATGCCATGATCTTCATTTTCTGAATGTTGAGCTTTAAGCCAACTTTTTCACTCTACTCTTTCATTTTCATCAAGAGGCTTTTTAGTTCCTCCTCACTTTCTGCCATAAGGGTGGTGTCATCTGCATATCTGAGGTTATTGATATTTCTCCTGGCAGTCTTGATTCCAGCTTGTGTTTCTTCCAGTCCAGCGTTTCTCATGATGTGCTCTGCATATAAGTTAAATAAGCAGGTTGACAATATACAGCCTTGACATACTCCTTTTCCTATTTGGAACCAGTCTGTTGTTCCATGTCCAGTTCTAACTGTTGCTTTCTGACCTGCATATAGGTTTCTCAAGAGGCAGGTCAAGTGGTCTGGTATTCCCATCTCTTTCAGAATTTTCCACAGTTTCTTGTGATCCACACAGTCAAAGGCTTTGGCATAGTCAATAAAGCAGAAATAGATGTTTTTCTGGAACTCTCTTGCTTTTTCAATGATCCAATGGATGTTGGCAATTTGATCTCTGGTTCCTCTGCCTTTTCTAAAACCAGCTTGAACATCTGGAAATTCATGATTCATGTATTGCTGAAGCCTGGCTTGGAGAATTTTGAGCATGACTTTACTAGCGTGTGAGATGAGTGCAATTGTGCGGTAGTTTGAGCATTCTTTGGCATTGCCTTTCTTTGGGATTGGAAAGAAAACTGACCTTTTCCAGTCCTGTGGCCACTGCTAAGTTTTCCAAATTTGCTGGCATATTGAGTGCAGCTCTTTCACAGCATCATCTTTCAGGATTTGAAATAGCTCAACTGGAATTCCATCACCTCCACTAGCTTTGTTCCTAATGATGCTTTCTAAGGCCCACTTGACTTCATCTTCCCAGATGTCTGGCTCTAGGTGAGTGATCATACCATTGTGATTATCTTGGTCGTGAAGATCTTTTCTGTACAGTTCTTCTGTGTATTCTTGCCACCTCTTCTTAATGTCTTCTGCTTCTGTTAGGTCCATACCATTTCTGTCCATACCATTTCTGTGCCACTATAGGACATACCAATTTTAGTGGCTTCTGCAATGGTTGCCCCAAGCCTGCCTCCTGTCTCTTTCTCCCAAGACCCTGAGCTGCCCACTGGTAGGTGGAAAGAAAAGGGAAGCAGGCTGTGGCCTTAGATGCTGTTCTCCACAAGAACTTTTCAGTCAACCAGATTTTTCTTTAGCTTTTGCTTCATGCCATGGTACCTGAACCCCCATAGACTCAGGATGCTATTATACAGCACTTGGCTTCAGGTAAGTTGTTCTACATCCTTGATTCTGGCATCCCAGACTGTGAATGTCTGATGGGCTGGATGTTGAAGTTTGAGTTCTTTCTTTGGGAAAATCCACCAGTCAATAGAGAAGAGACTCGGAATCTGTGAACCAGTTGGCTGATCAATGGCCCCATGGAACAACTGCTGAGAAGTAACAGCTTAATTGGCCAATTTTACTTTTAGTTGTGATGGGAGGTGACCTGCAATGACCAAGAGATTGCGTCTTGCTAGTTTACCTTAAGAAAGTCAATGATCCTAAAATATTGTAGCTGAAAGGGCTTCATTTTCCTGATGAGGAAAGTGTTCTAGTTGGTGGTGAGGATTTCCCTGGACTGTAGAAGTTGTTCCCACCACTAGTCTCTCCTCTTGCCCTTATCCTTCTGTGAGGCTATGATGTCAGTAGCCAGAGCCCCCCATGCTGGCCTGGCCTATGCCTGGGACCACCTCTCCCAGGGAAGCCCAACTTCCATATGGTAGATGGGGCACCAGCCTTTTCCAAGTAACAGGCTGTCCCTATACTGATTGTATGAGCTGTCTGAGAAGCCTGGCTTCTCAGAGAGGACAGGAAGGAGCTTTGACTCCCTCCTCTCCACCCAAGCCTGCCAAGAACACACTCTCCTGTGATACACTAGGTCACACAGCACAAGATTTCATGGATTGCAGATCCTTTTGTGTGAACATGGATTCTCTTTGAAAGCACGAGTCCTCTGGGAGAGGGTAAATGTCTCCAATCAGTTGTAAACTGAAGGCAAGGGGACTGATCTTGTTTGGCCCAGCTGGGATGAGTTTCACCTGGAGAAGGCTTGCTCTGGGGTGGGCAGTGGGGGTAGGAAGCAAAGTCGAAGTGGGGATCTTTTATGGTGTGGGACCCATGTGGATGGGTGCTTATTGAAGGTCTTAGAATAGCATGACATCCTCTATATCCTGAGGCTCAGAGGTTAAGAGATGAAGTTAGAAATAAAATATCTTGACTTGAAAAATCTGCCTTGGTTGGCCCTGCTTTCAGGTGAGAAGAGGAAACTCCTGGAGTTTACGATGGACAGGGAGGCCAGCCAGAGTGTAGGAGTCACCATTTCACTGCTTTGACTGCAGTTTCTTTCTTTCTTTTTTTTTTGTTTTTTAATTTACTATTTATTTTTAATTGGAGGATAATTGCTTTACAATGTTGTGTTGGTTTCTGCCATACATCAACATGAATCAGCCACAGGTATACATATGAGCCGACCTGCTGGAAAATACCCTGATGCTGGGAGAAACTGAGGGCAAGAGGAGAAGGGGGTAACAGAGGATGAGATGGTTGGATGGCATCACTGACTCAATGGACATGAACCCAAGCAAACTCCAGGAGGTAGTGAAGGACAGGGAAGCCTAGCTTACTGCAGTTCATGAGGTCACAAAGAGTCAGACACAACTGAGTGACTGAACAATACATATGTCTCCTCCCTCTTGAACCTCCCTCCCATCTCCCACCCAATCCCGCCTCTCTAGGTTGTCACAGTGACTGCAGTTTCATGTCCCTTCCATTCAGCTTGCTCATTCTTGTCAATTTTACTCTCCTAAATGGTACTTCCTGTGACTGCCCTGCTCAAGAACATACAATGGCTCCCTTTTACCTGTTGGACCAAATCATAACCCTGATTACCTTTTAAAATAATCTGGCTCTGATTTACCTTAATGTTGGGCCTCTATTGGTAGAGCCTCAAAGTCAACATAAATATCACCTAATGATTTCTTTCTACATTATAAGAATGGCAACCCTGAGGAGGGTGTCATATTCTTAAGAAATGTATCAAGATCGTTGTGTACTTTGAAACTTTTACTGGTAGAGGTGAATCATTCAAAAAACATGGAGAACAGTTTTCAAAATAAGTTCACCAAGCATGAAGAATGTATTTTTCTAAATATAATAAAAATGCAATCTATCTGAGTGGAAAATTTCTACTTTTCCAACTATTTCTTTTTCCCCTCCATTATTTCTTCACAGCCTCATAATAACTGTGGATATTCACTCTCTCTCTCTCTCTCTTTTTTTTTAAACCAATGAGCCTGAGTCTTGCTGAGGCCTCCCAGTGTGTAGGGACAGGGAAGGGAGCAGGACCCAATTCCCTATACTCTGATCAATGTTCTTTCATCTCTTCACATGAACACACACCAGCTTGGGGTTTCTGATCAGTACTTGTCTGTCCCTACAAGATCCTGTTCAGTAATTAAAATGTGAGATGAACGGTGATCATTTTGTGATGTACAGAAATTTTGAATCAGTCTGTTTTATAACAGGAACTAACACAATGTTCTAGGTCAATTACACTTCTAAAAACAAGCAAACAAACAAACTCATAGACAAAGAGATAAGATCTGTAGTTACCAGAGGTGGGGGCTGGGTGGAGGGTGAGTTGGATGAAGGCTGTCAAAAGGTACCAACAAGCTTCCAGGTATAAGATAAACAAGTACTAGAGAAGTACAGTGTGATAAATATACTCAAAAAGTGCTGTATGTTATATATACAAATTGTGAAGAGGATAACTCCTGGGACTTCCCTGTTGGTCAAGTGGTTAAGACTCTACACTTCCAATGCAGGGAGGGTGGGTTTGATCCCTGGTCAGGGAACTAAGATCTTGGATGCTGTGTGGTGCAGCCAAAAAGTCAAAAAAATAATTAACAGGGTAAATCCTAAGAGTTCTCATTATAAGGAAAGGATAATTATTTTTTTATTTATCTATAGGAGATGATGAAGTGAAAGTGTTAGTCATTCAGTTGTGTCCAGCTCCTTATGACCCCCTGGACTGTACCCTGCCAGGTTCCTCTGTCCATGGACTGCTCCTGGCAAAGATACTGGAGAGTGGGTAGCCGTTCCCTTCTCCAGGGGATCTTCCTGACCCAGGAATAGAACCCAGATCTCCTGCATTGCAGGCAGATTTTTTACTGCTGAGCTATGAGGGAAGCCCCATAGGAGATGATGGGTATTCATAAAAGTTATCATGATAAACATTTCATGATGTATGTACATCAAATCATTATGCTGCACACCTTAAACTTATACAGTGCCATGGGACTTCCTTGGAGGTCCAGCAGTTAAGACTTCGTCTTCCATTAAAAAAAAAAAAAAAAGACTTCGTCTTCCAGTGCAGGAGGTGGGGGTTCAGTCCCTGTTCAGGGACATAAGATCCCATATGCCTCAGGGCCAAAAAGCCAGAACATAAAAATAAACAACAGAAGCAATATGGTAACAAATTCAATAAAGACTTTTTAAAAAAAATGGTCCACACCAAAAGGAAAAAAAGTCTTAAAAAAAACCGAATACAGTGCTATATGTCAATTATATACCAATAAAACTGGAATAAAAAATACATAAATAAAAAGATTAAATGTGAGATGAAAAGGTCAGATCTGCTGGTCTTCAGGCAACAGCTCCCCTCTGTCAAAGGCAGCACTGCTCTGGGGAACATGAGGATCCCAAGATGCCAGGCTGCTCCCTTGTGAATATTTGTAGGGCTGGTCTCCAGCCTTAAGTACTACCAGACATGGGGCCTCAATCCCAGAGCAGATGATTATGTTCATAACATTTTATATCCTGGGCTTTTAGTCAAGTTGTTCCTACTCACCAACCCACAAAGTCCCAGCCCAGACCTCCTTTCAAAACTAATTTCTTTTATGAAACAGAGAATGAACCCACTGAAGGCAACTCCTTCCAGAAAGTTCCTTAAATCCCAACCTTAGAGAGAGAGCCTGTGAAGAGTGTAGGAAAAGGGAGAGAGTGGAGGAGAAAAAAAGAAAGGCAAAAAAAGAGAAGCAAGGTCTAAGAACTTAATATTAACGCCAAAGAGCCTCTTAAAGACTTATGGTCCTGTGAGCCTTTTTAATGAGTCAGCCACTCTTTGACCATAAAAGGTAATATATTTTTGTGCATTAACTTTTGAAATCTGGTCAGGTGTCATTTACGCAACCAATGGTCCCATGAACTCATGCTGAAGATTAACTGCAAGACCTCCTCCAAGGACTAAATTCCAGGATGGTGCATCTGTGTGACCATGAAGGAGTGCCACTTGCTGAGAAACTCTGTGGCTGACTTAAGTAGACCCAGGCCTCCCAGCCTCATGGAGGAGCATATGGAGGAGTCATTGGCTGCTGCCCTCAGATGAACCCACTGCCTGCTGGCCCAGCAGCAAAGCTTCTTTCTTTATTTTTTTGCACTTTGAAGTCCTTTATGGTACTTTTGAGCTCCAAATGAACATTCCCACAACCCTCTGAGGGGCCGCGTTTCACATGCTTATTAAGCAATGCTCATACTTTTTAGTTTATATTTTAGGAAGATCGAGCAGAAATGGAGCCCAGGGTAGTGTCTGGGGGTGGTGAAAGAGTTGGGCTAGCTAAGGGAAGGACAAAAAGAAGCTGCACGTGAGGATGAGAGAAGACAGGTGTGCTGGGGTGGGCAGGAGGACAGGAAGGAGGCCCACCATGAGCCCAGCTGCAGGGTCCTTAACTTTATTTGTGCCCTGGAATCCTGGCAGCCTGATGAAGCCCAGGGACATTTTCTCAAAAGAATGCTTTAAAATGTATGAAATAAAATTCCTAGGATTCCAAAGAAGACCACAATGATGTTGAAATATGGTTATCAAAATACTTCACAGACAAATTCGTGATATAAAATGCACATGCTTTTTTGGCTAATGCATTAGATGCATTAACAGCGCATTTATACATTTAATAATGGTGAGTCTGAAATTATTTTAGAGGTAGTGAAGTTAGTAAATGGGCAACAACT
Organism: Bos indicus; assembly: GCF_029378745.1. Lineage (NCBI taxonomy): Eukaryota > Metazoa > Chordata > Mammalia > Artiodactyla > Bovidae > Bos > Bos indicus. The sequence goes on from NC_091779.1 coordinate 39,490,463, forward strand.
TGAACAACAACTTGCAATGACTCCCTTGAAAATATCCTTGATTTTTCCTGGTTAAAAAAAGTTGTAGGGACTTCTATAAGGACTATGGCTGTTGGCAACCTTTATAATGAAGAGAGAGAGAGGAGCTGTGTGCTCAGACATGTCTGACTCTTTGCGATCCTATGGACTGGAACCTGCCAGGCTCAGGAAAATTCTAAACATTCTTTCTGAGCCCCCTGACTTCATGAACATGCTGAAATCTCTCTGCAAAATACTTTTGGTTCTCTTAGTCCCCAGATGAAGAAACTCTGCAGAGGTTTAAAATTACCTGGACAAACTCAGGAGGGAGAAAAAGGATCATGTGCTTGACCTCTGGAAATCAGTCAGGCAGCTTTGTTGACGTTTGCTGATTGCTCCAGATGAAAGGCTCAGGCAGAGGCTTCTCATTTAATTTCTGAGGCTGGTCCTATAAAAATTATTATTTAAAGTTCATTAAAACATACCCATGCCTCATGAATTGCACACAGCTGAATTCACTAAAAGGATGGTTAATTAAGAAGCTGCCAAAGAAGAGAAATGAGGGTTGTCCTGAGTGTGTCTGCATGGTGTTCAGGAGGCGAGCCTGCTGCTCCTTAAGTGGGTCTCACTGAACTCATCTCCAGCCTCCTTGGAGACAGATGTTTAGATTCTGGCAGCCTTCCAAGAGTGTTTCATTAGGCTGGTCCTTCCCTGCAGACGTGCAGAAGGTGGTAGCCAAACAACCTCAAAGGGCCAAAGGCTCATCTTGGGATGATTTTCCTCTCACATTGTCTTTGCTCTCTCTATTTTGGTTCTTTCAATTCCTTAAACAAGTAATGTCTCAAGTCAGCTCTGCAAACGACCTGATTCCATGTGCTTATTAATGGTACAGGGAAGAGTATGGAGCCAGGCAGCATTCAGTCGGGCTCCGAAGTCCTGAAGTCAACTGTTGCTCCAAAGTTGCCAAGGCAACTTGCTTCTGCTGATAATAGGTGAAGGTGATGGACAGAGGTAAAAGTGACCATATGTGAAGGACATACATGAAGGTGACCGTGAAGGGGATGGAGAGAGGAGACATATTGCCTCAGTTTAAGAAAACTCTGAATCTACTGCATTGAATGAGTTCCTTATGTAGTCAGGATCTTAACCCCATATTGGATATGTGGTTTGCAAATAATTCTCCCATTCTGTAGGTTGCCTTTCCATTTTGTTGGTTGTTTCCTTTGTTATGCAAGAGTGTTTTAGTTTGATGTAGTTCCACTTATTGATGTTTGCTTTTGTTGCTTGTGCTTTACGGTTGGATCCAAAAAATCATTGCCAAGACTCATGTCAAGGAACTTTCCCCCAAGTTTTCTTCTAGGAGTTTTGTGGTTTCAGGTATTATGTTTAAGACTTTAAACCATTTTGAGTTAATTTTTGTGAGTGGTGTAAGAGAGGAGGTCTTCATACTTTTGCATGTGGATATACAATTTTCCCAGCATCATTTATTGAAGGGACTGTCTTTTCTTTATAGAGTACTCTTGGCTCCCTTGTCAAATATTAATTGACCATACATGCCAGGGTTTATTTCTGGGTTCTCAAGTCAGTCTATTTGCCTGTTTTTATGCCAGTACCAAACTGTTTTGATTACTATAGCTTTGTAATACAATTGAAATCAGGAAATGTTTGCCTCCAGCTTTGTTCTTTTTCAGGATTGCTTTGGTCTTTTGTGTTTCCATACAAATTTTATAATCAGTACGCTGAGGCCTGTAATAAAAATCTCAAGAATAAAGCAGTGCTCTAAGCCTTTATAACTTGCCTTATTTAATCCTTTATTTAATATCAAAGAAGTAACTATTATTATTTCTATTTTATAGATAAAAGAAAATTTACATAAATTACCAAAGAGACAGAGCTGGATCTTAAACCTATGTTGTCAAGGTTAGTGTATTATAGAAGGATTTGTACATTTTTACAACATTGCTCCTTTCTTTACATAAAGAGTAGTGACTCTTGTACTTTAAGTACCTTTTTTATATATCATGAATGACTAGGAAGGCTGAATATATAGGAGCTTAAAGTTAAATTTTTATGGATTGGTCCTCAATTCTGGTGGAAGAGTTTCTTAGGAAGACAATCTGATGTTCAAAATCATTTGCTTTTGTATTTTCAAGTAAAGCCCCATGACATAAAGACAAAGTGATGAGCAACCCTTTCCCCATGGCAAGGATGCACTCAGCACTAAATGGTTTATTTAATGACAGCCACTTTTTATTCAGTTAAAAGACAAGCTGCCAAGTTCAGTTTGAAACCTATTTTTAAAGTTTTGTCAGCAATTCCCAAACCACTTTTAAAATCCCAGGGTAAACATAAACCAAGGCATGACAGCATCTTTGTCATCTCTGTCGTCATTATCAGCAGATGCAGTGTTCCTGGAGCCGTGACCTCTGCTCCTTTAAGGCAGCTGTCTAGTTCATGGGCCCAGGGCGTGTCCAACTGAGTGATTTGTAGCATCAGGCAAAGAGGACTGGCTTTAGGATGGGGATCTGCTGGGTGACCTTGGAGAAATCACTAACCTGTTTGACTCTCATTTGTCTCCAATTGTAAAATGAGACCAGGTCATTGTGTGGATCACTTGAGATGATCTGTGAAGTGCTGTCTCTGTGTCAATATTATATATAGTTTTTGAGTATCCTTGTAAGTCCTGAAGAGCATTGCTCCCTGTAGAAAGGGCTTCTACGGATTCATCCCCAGAAAGGACACAGGCTGTCCTCCTTTTCAGTTACCAGCAAAGCCACCCACCGCTTAGCAGGAGTGTATACAAATTTGTATCATTATCCTGTTAAAGTCTCCACTATTAGATGAAAAGTACCTCTGGGGCAGAACCTTTGCTTAAGTCACTTTTTGTTCCTAATGCCTCCTCCAATGGCCCCTGCAAGCAAAAAGCACTTAGAAAATAAAGTCAGCTGGTAACATTTATTGAGCACAAACCATGTGCTGGGAACTGTTCCAAGTATTCCACATCGATGGATGCAAATGATCTTCACAACGAGCCTTTGAAGTAAGCCTATTATTATCCCCATTTTATAGGTGAGGAGAAAGAGGTGAAAAAAGAGAAGAGGCTCACACAAGGTGAAGGCTGGGTTGACATGCACACAGAGACACTGGCTGAGAGCCTGGAACCTCACCCACTCTGCCATGTTGCCTTTGAAATGCATCTTCATGTCATGTAAACACTGCTGTGTTTAAAATGGATAACCAACAAGGACCTATTGTATAGCAAAGAAAACTCTACTCAGTGTTCTGTTCCAGCCTGGATGAGAGGGGGTGCTGGGGAGAATGGATACATGTATATGTATGCCTAAGTCCCTATACTGTTCACCTGAAAGTATCATAACATTGCTAATGGGCTATACCCCAATATAAAATGAAGTGTTTAAAGTTTGGGGGAAAAATGCATCTTCAGGATGGGTGCCAGCTGATGGGAAATAAGAGAGGAGTTCAGCAGTCTGCCAACCATGCTCACACTTCTTTTCTCTCCTGTATTGGGTAGAATAAGGTCTCTCCCCATGAAGTTCATGCCCACCCAGAACCGCAGAATGGAAACACAATCTGCAGATGTAATTAGTTAAGATGAGGTCATCCTGGATTAGCGTGGGCCTTAAATCCAATATGATTTGTGTTCTTAGAAGAGAGAAATTGGGACACAGACAGGTACACAGGAAAAAGACATGTGAAGACAAGGGCAGAGTGATGCCTCAACAAGCCCAGGAGTTCCAAGGATTGCCAGCAAACCCCAGGGAGTCAGGTGAGGGGCCTGGAACAGGATCCCTGGGAACCCCCAGAAGGAATCAACCTGGCTGACATCTTGGTTTTCAGACTCCTGGCCCTTGAAACCGGAAAGATACACTTCTCTGGTTTTAAGCTACCCAATCTATGATACCTTGTTATAGCAGCCCTAGAAAACCAATACATCTTCTTCCCTGTTCGCCACCTTCCAGTGAAGTGAAGGAAAGCACTGCACAGATGACTCAAAGAAAAAAAAACCTAAGAATCTGAGGCTCTGGGGGGTTTAGTTTTGCATTAGCTCATTTCCTCTTTCTCTGATTAAACCTCACAGAAATCCAGCCCACTCAGATTAAGGGAGAGTGAAATTGTCCCATGGGTCATTATCTCTTGGTAAAGTAAAACCAGTCCCCAAAGATGGACTGCTTGGACAGCCCATCTTCATTAGTCAACCAGTAAGGCTGCAAAGTTCAAACGTGCCCTTCTTTCTGCCTCTTTTGGGGAATGCGGTGTGGGGTGAGTAGGGGTTGAAGAGAGGTCATTCTAGACTAAGAATCTGAATTGGTCTGCAAAAAAAGACAGAACTATAATTTCAAATGTCTGCTTTGATTCTCAGAGGTGGAGCCCTGGCTCAAATGGCCTATTTAGCAAATCATTTGACTGACTGTTAGCAGAATTACGGCCTGGAGTCTGGGCTTAGGAAGAAGCTGTAGGTTGCTCAGTTTCTTGGCATGACTGAGAATAAGACATTTTGGGTAGAAATTACTGTGGGGCAGAGAAAGAGGAGCACATGAGATGGAAAGGCCCAGATGCTACCCAGAGAGGCCCCTGCAGAAGGCACTGGCCAGTGGGCTCCACCAGGGTCTTTTAAGAAGAACCTTGGCTGATGTCCAGTTTTAAGGTGGGTTGTGTGCGACTATGACATAACTGCCCAATCTAGTTGCATCAAACCATCACAAAAAGTTTCCTGAATGTGCAGCCCTGTATTAATTGTCCTTTGAGGGAAAGAAGGAAATACACCCAGAGGCATAATGGGAGATGCTACAGAAAAGAGATGCACAGAAGGGGAAACACAGAAGGAGCAGAATTTGACCCATAAACCTTTCCATCTGCTAACCTACCACCATCTCTTCCCACCCTCTGTGAGCTTGGAGCTCATGTCCATCTTGAATAAATCCTAAAGGCCAGCAAGCTATGGGACTTGCAAACTCATGGTCAAGCTGCTGACCTCTTGGTCTCACCTGTCCTGAGGGCAACGATGGGAAAGTGCCCTGGGGGCACAAAGGCTTACGGAACCTAATTAACTGTGTCTCCCGAGAGCTGACAGCACTGAGAGGCAAAGTCAAGACCAACTATAGCAGGAAGGTCTTAACGGGATAAAAAATGAGGAGCTTCATAACTTCAGAAAGAAGACCGAAAGAGAAAAAACAAACAAAAAAAGAGCACCTCTGGCCAGAGTGATCAAGGAAGCCGAGTGAGATATGTAAGCCAAAACTCAGACAGGTGGAGTAGAGGAGTGTGTGTGTGTGTGTGTGTGTGTGTGAGAGAGAGAGAGAGAGAGAGAGAGAGAGAGAGAGAGAGAGAGTCCTCCAGGCAGGTCATAGAGGACATTCACACAGGCTGTAATGTGAATGGTCCCCCTCTGGAGCTGTGCTCTGAGCAGATCTCTTCCAGGTAGAGTTCCTGGTACTAGTCAAAGGAGGGAGTTCAAGTCTTGAAGTTCTGCACTTCCTGGTAAAGCAGTGACGGAGCAATGATGTGGTGGACTGGAATCTTGAAGAGCATGAAAAGTATTTGTGAGGAAAGAAAAGGGGGACAATAAAACAAAAGCATATATAAACAACCCAGAATGGGGGATGTAGGAAGAACTCCAGTAGATCTGCAGTGAAAAGAAGAGCACTGGGACTTGAGCATTTCCTAGCAGAGTCCTTAGGGTCTGCACTCGTTTCCTATGGTTGCTGTAACAAACGGCCACAAACTTAGCTTGTTGGCTTAATCAGAAATGTATTCTTTCACTGTTCTAGAGACGAGAAGCATAAATCAGTTTCACTGAGCCAAAATCATGGTATCAGCAGGGTCGTGCTCTCTCCAGAAGCTCCAAGGGGGGATGTGTTTTTGCCTCTTATAGATTCCACTGGCTGCCAGCATTCCTTGGTTTGTGGCCACATCACTCCACTCTCTGCCTTTGTGGCCACATTGCCTCCTCCCGTCTGTCTGCATGCAGTAAAATCTCCCTCTGTCTCCCTCTTAGAAGGATACTTTTGATTTCACTTAAAGCCCACACAGATAATCCAGAATTATGTTGCCACTTCAACATCCTTGACGTAATCACATCTGCAAAGATCCTTTATATTTTAATTTTTTGGCCATGGATATTAACATTTCCAGTTTCCAGGGATTAGGACCTGATATCTTTGGATGCTTGTTCCTTGGAAGAAGAGCTATGACAAACCTAGACAGTGTATTAAAAAGCAGAGACATCACTTTGCTGACAAAGATCCATAGTCAAAGCTATGGTTTTTCCAGTAGTCATGTACAGATGTGAGAGTTGAACAATAAAGAAGACTGAGCACTGAAGAATTGATGCTTTTGAACTGTGGTGCTGGAGAAGACTCTTGAGAGTCTCTTGGACTGCAAGTTCAAACCAGTTAATCCTAAAGGAAATCAACTCTGAATATTCAAAAGAAGGACTGATGCTGAAGCTGAAGTTCCCATAATTTGGCCACCTGATATGAAGAGCTGACTCATTGAAAAAGACTCTGATGCCAGGAAAGATTAAGGGCAGGAGGAGAAGGGGGCAACAGAGGATAAGATTGTTGGATGGCATCACTGACTCAATGGACATGAGTTTGAGCAACCTCTAAGAGATGGTGAAGGAGAGGGAAGCCTGGTGTGCTGCAGTCCATGTGGTCACAAAGAGTCGGATACGACTTAGCGACTAAACAGCAACAACAGCAAATCTTTGGAGGCCTTTATTAAACCTGTTACAGGGCCTTTTGAAGCTGGGGGAAGAGGAAAGTGAAAGCCAGGGAAAGAGATGGAGAAGGGCACTTGGACTTGGTATCTAGGTTGAGGAGAAGCCGCTGGAAACAAAACCTTCATAAAGGACTGTGCATGAGGGCTCAGGTAGGCAACATTGTACAGGCTAGTCTCCCATGCATCTGCAGTTGTGGTCATCCTACCTTTTCTGAATTCCTAGAAGAGCTGTTTTCTTTAAATTCCTTGCCAGTTTCACAAGGCATACTTATGCAAAATGGAGAAGATACAAAACAAGCAGCCCTCTTTTGTCCTAAATTTGCAAAGCTTAGCTTCAAATGTAGTGTGAAATTGTCTGAAATTCCTGGCAGCAGACATGAGTCACATATTACTGTCTGACATTTACAGAACATTCTCCACAGCAGTTCCTAGAGTTAAGAGGGAGATATGGACTTTGTTGGATGACCGAATCAGTATCCAAAGACCTTTTTGTTAAAGTGATGGGTCAAATCCAAGAAGATGAAATGTTAGGCATAAATTAAAGGTCCTATACTTGGCCCACAGAGCCAGCTGAATAAATTCTACAAGAAGGAGGATATTTGGTTGAATTGCAGTACACATAAATACTTGTGTAGTCAATGTACTGACTATACATTTTCAGTAGTAATAAACTGAATTAGGAAATTGTGATGAGGGGAACTTACAAAATGTGATGTCTAATGTGATCGTGGGCTATATTAATAGAAAAATAGAAGGGACGACAGAAGATGAGATGGTTGGATGGCATCGGCAACTCAATGGACATGAGTTTGAGCAAGCTCTGAGAGATGGCAAAGGACAGGGAAGCCTGGCATGCTGCTGTCCACGGGGCCACAAAGAGTTGGACACGACTGAGTGATTTAGCACTCATGCACAAGAACATATTTATAAGAATGTGGCACACAGAAGTGCAACAGCTGTCTCAGACCAGTGTCTGTGATGGACAATGTTGAGCCTCTAATCAAATCTGAATGACCAATCTCTGATTACACGTTGCATCTTGCAAGACAATTAAATATCTTTATTTTTTAAGCCACTGTTAGTTGGGTATTTTATCACTGCAGCCAGATGCATGCTAACCCACTCAAACCCTGCAAGTCTAAGAAAATCTCTAAGTTTGCAGTAGAATAATATATTTTTATATACAAACATCTTGCTGAACAGATAGATGTAAAGAAGTATCAACTTCTTTACATCTATCAAGTTGAATATTATTTTGAATGCACAAATGAAATTATTATTCAGACAGCATCTTGAATATTGGGTTCCATTCTAAAGTCTTATATTTAAAAATGAAGCTTAGAGGATTCCTGGAGGAAAACAACCAGAATGATGGGGAATCTGGAACATATGTGAAAAGGGGACTAGGAAAGGGTAGCCTGAAAAAAGAAACCTGGTAGTTGGTGGGGAGAAGGGAGTGATGTTTAAATATTTTTTCATGTAGAGCAAAGCTTAAACATATTTGTTATGGCCCCTAAGGCAGATCTTGAAGAAGGCAATTGCACCCCACTCCAGTACTCTTGCCTGGAAAATCCCATGGACAGAGGAGCCTAGTAGGCTGCAGTCCATGGGGTCGCTAAGAGTCGGACACGGCTGAGCGACTTCACTTTCACTTTTCACTTTCATGCATTGGAGAAGGAAATGGCAACTCACTCCAGTGTTCTTGCCTGGAGAATCCCAGGGACGGGGGAGCCTGGTGGGCTGCCACCTATGGGGTCGCACAGAGTCGGACACGACTGAAGTGACTTAGCAGCAGTAGCAGCAGCAGCAAGGCAGATCTAGGTAGATCAAGTGGTAGAAAGTCAGGGTGGAAACTCCAGTTTGTAATAAAGAAAAATTTTTAAGAACTAGAACATCGGGCAATAAGTTGAAAGGCCTCATGAAATGGTGGGATGCCAGAGGGTAGTCAAACAGAAACTGGCCACAGTGTTGTTCAAGGGGAATTCCTGCCTTCAGTAGGTGTTAGACTAGATGTTTCTGGAAAGTGTTTAGAAATGGAGTGCTCCTTATTACCACTATTCTACAAATGAGGAAACTAAGGATTAGTGAGGAGAGATGAGATGCCCAGTTCTCGTAGCCAGTGAGATGCCGAGATGGGACTAGAAGGTAGGTAGAGGGCAGGACTAGAATGATGCTGCAAAACTTAGAGGATGCCGGGCTGGCTCCTTGAGCGCTGTGGGGACTTTGGAGTTTAGATGTTGCAGGATTTTGCACTTTTTTTCAGACACCAGAGGTAGCTGGACTCCTGAGCTTCGTAGACTTTTGATGTAAATTCAGGAAGCTGCCCTGAAAGGCTTCAGGCCATCCTAAAGTAAGATGCTGAAGCAGAAGTGACATCAAAAGATGGTACACTGGCGTTGATCGCTCAGAAGGAACCTGGACTGAACATTGCACTGGGCTCAGGGGAGGAGGTCTTGTACCCTGCATCAGCCCTACCAAGGTCTTGTGGACCCAGAAGTAGGAACACATCCTTCTGGTTCCATGCCTGGGACTACCTCGTCCTCACCTGAGTCCAGCCTAGTTGCTGAGGAGTTCAGAGAGATTCCTGACAGCCACACTGGGGCAGGTTGGAATCTCCAAGGAACATACCCTGAGCCTCTGAACAATGCACTCAGGGTCGATTGAAGAATGCTTCAGTTGGGGGTGGTGAGGGGAGTCAGATTGGGCAAAGGGAGAAGTCGAGCTGTGACAAAGGCCTCAGCTGGTCCTACAGAGATCTCTAGAGCAGAGATATCTAGAGCAGAGATCCCTCTTACAAGGAAGAGGGAACAAGAGAAGCATCTGGCATGACTGAGTAGCCCTGAGCAGCTCTGCCGGTGCTCAAGCATGTCCCTGCCAAATGCTTCATCCAAGCTGTCCACCCTGGGACTTCAGAGGTGCCCCGGGTGGGTGGCAGCAGCCGTGAGAAGCGGATACTGTCAGAAGGAAACACTCCTGTGGTATCAAAGTTGGTCAAGGTCTGAGTCATGGGTTTTGAAAATCTGGTGATTCCCCAGGCAAAAGATGTGCGTCAGACCTGATGACAGGACACGCCCAGGATCTGCATGCTCTGGGAGAGTAACACCCAGAATCAGGACGCTCAGGCGTCCTTGACTATGTGGGAGAGACAGTCCTGGCCAAGATGTGGCCTCTAGGCTGCTTCAGGCCTCGTGGAGCCTCTCTCTCAGCCCACTGCACTCAGCCTGACACAGTTTAGCCCTGAATTGCACACGGCATTGGATTGTCCTTGAACCGAATGACTGGGATCGTGTCCTTCTCATCTGTAAACTCCATGTTACCTGAGGGGCACCTAACACTCTTTAGAGACTGATTTCAGACTCCATTAGCAGACTTTCTATTTCCATGTCCCCTCCCTCCCTCCCACACAGGGCAGCTATTACGAGTTGGAAGGAAACAGATACTGTTTTCTCTCAGTAGAGTGATGGGAAAGAAAGTGAAGTTGCTCAGTTGTGTCCGACTCTTTGCGACCCCATGGACTATAGCCTACCAGGCTCCTCCCTCCATGGGATTCTCCAGGCAAGAGTACTGGAGTGGGTTGCCATTTCCTTCTCCAGGGGATCTTCCCAACCCAGGGATCGAACCCAAGTCTCCCACATTCCAGGCAGACTCTTTAACCTCTGAGCCACCAGAGTGATGGGAAGATAAGCAAGAAATTCCCCACCTCTCTTCTGAGAAGGAGCTCCTAGAAGTAGAGGAATGGAGGGGCCCGTGGCTTGTTTGTGGTGGGAGAGGCTGGGCTTCGTCAGCATGTCCTGTTGGCCAGTCCTTGGGGACTGGGGCAGAACTAAGGACCAGCGTGACTCTCTGGGCTGCGTAAATCCACCTTCCTGTCCTGTGAATCACACAACCCCATGAGGTAGGGATGATTATATTTTCTATTACAGGTGAGTAAAATGAGGCATGGTCTTCCCAGGTGGCACTAGTGTTAAAGAACCTGCTCCCCAATGCAGTAGACACAAGAGATGTGGGTTGAATCCCTGGGTCGGGAAGATCCCCTGGAGGAGGGCATGGCAACCCACTCCAGAATTCTTGCCTGCAGAATCCCAGGGACAGAGGAGCCTGGCAGGCTCCAGTCAGTAGGGTTGTAAGGAGTCAGACATGACTGAAGTGACTTAGCACACAAAGTGAGGCACAGAGAATTTTAGGTTATGCCGCTGGTGAGGGGGTAAAGCTGGGGTTGGCACATGGCCCCCGTCCTGTGCTCAAAGCCACAGTCCTGCACTGGGCGTCAGGACTTCTGTCACGTGGCCTGATGGAGCACCCGGTTAGTTCCTGGGCTGTTGGTGGAACTACCGGCATAGAGGCAGCAAGGGCAGTGGGAGGAAGGTGCCCAAGGACCAACTCCTTAGTGAAACCAGTTTATGAAAGCAACGCAATTTGAAAGGGAATAAGACAAAACAACTTAATTCTTTTTTACCCTCCTTGGGAAACTCATTGTGTGTTCCCTACCCTGGAAGGAGTCTCCTGCAGTACTCATTGCTTGTCCAAAACGTTTTAGATTATAAAAAGTGAAATCTATTGCAATAGCTAAACTCTCAATTTCACTTAGTTTAGAATGCCCTCTTTCGCCTGGTGTATTTTCTCACAGTTCTGGAGATTATGAGTCCCAGACCAAGGTACCAGCAGGTCTACTCCAGGATAGGCTCTCTTTCTGATTTACAGACAACCACCTTCTCCCTGCACCTCACATAGCAGAGAGAGAGGGAGCACGCTGGTTTCTCTTCCTTTAAAAGGCACTAATCCCATCAAGGGGCCCCAATTTCCTGACCTCATCTGAACCTAGTTACCTCCTGAAGGCCCCACCTCCAAATATCATTATATTGGGGGTTAAGGTGTCAACATTTGAGTCTGGGAGGGAACTCAGACATTTAGTCCATAACAATAATCTACTGACTCATTGGAAGAAACCCTGATGCTGGGAAAGATTGAAGGCAGGAGGAGAAGGGGACGACAGAGGATGAGACGGTTGGATGGCATCACTGACTCAATGGACATGAGTTTGAGCAAGCTTCGGGAATTGGTGATGGACAGGGAAGCCTGGCGTGTTGCAGTCCATGGGGTTGCAAAGAGTAGGACATGGCTGAACAACTGAACCGAACTGAACTAATAAGATGTGTGTGTGTGTGAGTGTGTGCTAAGTCCCTTCAGTCGTGTTTAACTCTTTGCGACCCCACGAACTGTAGCCTGCCAGGCGTTGCCATGGTCTCCTTTAGTCAGGGGATCTTTCTGACCCAAGGTTCGAACCCATTTCTCATGTCTCCTGCACTGGTAGTCAGGTTCTTTACCACTGGTGCCACCTGGGAAGCCCTATTTTATAAGATGAAAAATTGAAAGTTAAAGTCACTCAGTTGTGTCTGACTCTTTTCAACCCCATGAATTGTATAATCCATGAATTCTCCAGGCCAGAATACGGGAGTGGGTAGCTGTTCCGTTCTCCAGAGGATCTTCCCAACCCAGGAATCGAACCAGGGTCTCCTGCATTGCAGGCGGATTCATTACCAACTGAGCCATCAGGGAAGCCCCTACCATAAGATAGCTGTTAACAAATGTGAGAAGGACAGCAGCACTAGAAATGGAGGTTTATTCAGAAATCATCTGTTTTTTGTAGAGGGTGCAGAGGGAGGGAGGCTGGCAGTGGGGATTTGAGAAAAAAGGATACAAAGAGGAACTTGACAACATAACCTCGTCCAAGGCTTTTCTGCTCCTGATTTCTTCATTTCTGAATATCCAGTTAAACTGTTTGCTCTGACATGAAAGCTTTTGTCACCCTTGCCATATCCCAGGGAGAGGACCCTTGTTAAGGCCTGATCAGCATGGCAGCTCTTGTTTCCTAGGTTAGCTGAGCCACCAGAAGCTCCTGGGGTAGGGGTTGTTATTGTTCAGTCACTAAGTAGTGTCTAACTCTTTGCGATCCCATGGACTGTAGCACGCCAGGCTTCCCCATCCTTCACCATCTCCAGGAGGAGGGGTGGGGCTCATTTAAATGTCAACTCCAGTCCAACTCCTTTCCCTATGCCTCGGTCAAGTTTCACAGTTTCAGCATCTTCAGCTGGAATGACTGAATACATGACCCAACTGACACTCGTGATTGCCATCTCACACCCTGGCAAGCTTAGTTCTACAGCTAGAGTAATCTGTATTTTTCAGGGTCACAACAGGAAGTAGAGTCCCATCCTGTTGGTTCAACAGGACTTATTTCTTTTTTTTTTCAGAGGAAAGTTGAGTTGTATTGCCTAAGGAATCCAAAAAGGATTGTACACGGACAAGTGTGTAGAAATATTGAAATGTGCAAATAACATATTTTCCACAATCAGTGCTGATTTCATTACCTTGCTGACAAAAGTCTCCTTCTATGGACTTCTGAAAATATGGCAACCTTCTGGATGTTTTTTTTCTCATTGACATGTTCTCAATCTTTCCCTTTCTATTTTAGAAACTAGAAAGACTCAGACGTTTGTTGTTGCTGATCTTTAGTCTCAAAGTCATGTCTGACTCTTTGAGACACCGTGAACTGAAGCCTGTCAGGCTCCTCTGTCCATGGGATTCTCCAGGCAAGAATACTGGAGTGGATTGCCATTTTCTTCTCCAAACAGAAGCACTTTAATGAAGGAAGTATTTACCGAAGTGGACTCAGAGATCTGGGCACACCAGAGTTGAGGACACGGAGATTAGCATGGGAAGTGGAACTCCTCTAGGCTTAAAGGGAGAAAAAATAAAGAAGGGAGGCCCCGAAGCTATAGAGAAGAGAGTGGCCCTGCAGAAACCAAGTTTGGCATGCCCAGCAAATGCTTTTGTGTCCCTGTCACATCCCCTCAGCTTCCCTGTGGCTTCAGCAGCAGCTGCGGTCTCGTCCTGACAGCTTTGCACCCGGAGGGAGGCAAGTGTCCTTCTGATTTATTTCTAAGGGCTGTCTTGAAGCTGCACCTGCTTGGCTTGCTGGGAAGTACAGCTGGAGAAGTCGGGGTGCTGATGCCCTGGGGACACCCAGCAATCTGGGTGAGGCACGAGAGCCTCCACCCTCTGGCAGAAATCCCAGAGGCATTCTGTATCTTCTCAGAGGTCTCCACAGAAGCATTGGGGTTACTCCCAGCAGTGATTTCAATTACACTCTCCGTTTGTTTATCTCTCTCCCCAGTCTGACCTTCCCTGCTCCTTCAGTCCTGGAATCTTCTTCCAAAAAATTTCCGGAACCCAAGTCCTTGCCTCAGGCTCTGCTTGCACGAGAGCCCATCCAAGATGTGGAGGGTCACAGTCACAACCGGAAGAGCTATCCTTAATCACGGAGCACTTCAGGAAGAAATACCCAAACTCTGAAATTAAAAGACACTTTTGCTCCTTGAAAGAAAAGCTATGACAAACCTAGACAGTGTATTAAAAAGCAGAGACATCACTTTGCTGACAAAGTTCCATATAGTCAAAGCTATGGTTTTCGTATACGGTTGTTGTATACAGTTGTTTTGTATACAGTTGTATATGGATGTGAAAGTTAGACCATAAAGAAGGCTGAGCGCTGAAGAATTGATGCTTTTGAATTGTGTTGCTGGAAAAGACTCTTGAGAGTCCGTTGGACAGTAAGGAGATCAAACCAGTCAGTCCTAAAGGAAATCAATCCTGAATACTCACTGGAAGGACTGATGCTGAAGTTGAAGCTCCAACACTTTGGCCACCTGATGCAAAGAGCCGACTCACTGAAAAAGACTCTGATGCTGGGAAAGATTGAGGGCAGGAGGAAAAGGGGATGACAGAGGATGATATGGTTGGATAGCATCACAGACTCAGTGGACATGAGTTTGAGGAGTCCATGGGGTTGCAAAGAGTCAGACACGACTTAGTGACTGAATAACAATGACAACCCACCCTCTATCTTTTCTACAGACTCCTGCTATTGCCTCCTCTTAGCTCTACCAGCAAGAAAGCAGCAAACAAGGGAGCCTGGACTTGCAATTTTGGGGGTTAGCCTTCCAGTACACAGCAGGGCAGGGAAAGGAAGAAAATGGATCTGGTGGTGAAAGCAGAGAATAATCAGTAGTATTTTATTTTATTTAAAATATTTATTTATTTGGCTGTGCTACGTCTTGGGTGCAGAACATGGGGTATAGTTCCCTGACCAGGGATCAAACCTGGGCCCCCTGCATTGGAAGCAAGGAATCTTAGCTACTACACCATCAGGCAAGTCCCTTAGTAGATTTTTTAAAGCATAAACAGCTTTTCATGTTATTCCTTTACTAATGAGGATGGTGATAATAATAATAACAATAATGGGAATGAATGGCATTGCTTAAGACCTCCTGTGCTATGGATTTTGCACTGATGATGTTATTTAATCTATACAACTGCCCTGTGAGGTAGGAATATTATAATTCTCATTTCACAGTGAGAAAGTTGATGCCTGGTGCAGTCAATCAGTTCATCTAAGGTCATGCCACTAGAACAAGCAGACCAGGGCAGTCTGATTTGACTCCACAACCTTCATAGTTAAGTTTAAATTCCTTAGTGTATAGCTGGGACTCTATCTTTAGCCTTGTGACTCACAGTCTTCAGGCTTCTACACGTAGATCAATCCTAAGCCATTCCACATGACCAGATGTTTCCTCCATGTGACCTGACTCATCCATGCCCCTTGTTAACCTGCTTCAGTGGGCCTTCAAGTCTCAGCAAGTCTCAGCTTAAGGACCACCTCCTGCTGGATGCTTTCATCCCTGCCACGCCCCCCCCCCCCCCAGACTCTGGTCCCCGTACACCCCTCTACCTTCTCTGGGCTTCCATGGCTCTCAGGACCCAATCCAGGTGATATTCACAGGCCTGAACAGAGATTTGAATTGTTGGTTTGTCTCTCCCACCACCGTGAGCTCTTGGAACAACTGTATCTGGATTTGTTTTTATTTCTATCCACAGTGCCTGCACAGAACCCAGCATGTTTTAAGTATTCAGCTGCTGCTGCTGCTAAGTTGCTTCAGTCGTGTCCGACTCTGTGCGACCCCATAGACGGCAGCCCACCAGGCTACCCCATCCCTGGGATTCTCCAGGCAAAAACACTGGAATGGGTTGCCATTTCCTTCTCCAAGTATTCAGCAAACATTGGTTAAAAAAAAGGGGTGGGGGCAGAGAAGTGGGCCAGGTCTGGAGCCTGGAGCATTGCCAGAAAGACAGCCTGATTAGGGAGTCCCAACTCTGGGCAGTTGGGAGAGGACTTGGGAAAACCAAGATGGTTGCAAGCACAAAAGTACCCTTTCCTTAAGGGGTGGTGGGATGAATTGGGAGATTGGAATTGACATACACACACCACCATGTATTAAATAGATAACTATTGATGCTGAAGTTCCAATACTTTGGCCACTTAATACAAAGAGCTCAATCACTGGAAAAGACACTGATGCTGTGTAAGATTGAGGGCAGGAGGAGAGGGGAACGACAGAGGATGAGTTGGTTGGATGGCATCACTGACTTAATGGACATGAGTTTGAGCAACCTCTGGGATACAGGAAGCCTAGTGTGCTGCAGTCCTTGGGGTCACAAAGAATTGGACACAACTTAGCAACTGAACAACAACAAAAGGTGAATCTATTGTATGCTGCTGCTAAGTCGTTTCAGTCATGTCCGACTCTGTACGACCCCACAGACGGCAGCCCACCAGGCTTCCCCGTCCCTGGGATTCTCCAGGCAAGAACACTGGAGTGGGTTGCCATTTCCTTCTCCAATGCATGAAAGTGAAAAATGAAAGTGAAGTCGCTCAGTCGTGTCCGACTCTTCTCGACCCCATGGACTGTAGCCCACCAGGCTCCTCTGTCCATGGATTTTCCAGGCAAGAGTACTGGAGTGGGGTGCCATTGCCTTCTCCAGAATCTACTGTATAGCACTGGGGAAAATAAAAGAAGGTACAATCTATTTGTAGGATGTGGTCACAGAGAGTTGGACATGACTGAGTAACTGAACTGAACTGAACTGAACTAAACCTTAAAAAGGCATTCCATCTAAAAAGAAATGATACAAATGAAATTACAAAACAGAAACAATCCAGTCTTGTCCGATTCTTTGCGACCCCATGAACTGTATAGTCCGTGAAATTCTCCAGGCTAGAATACTGGAGCGGGTAGCTGTTTTCTTCTCCAGGGGATCTTTCCAACCCAGGGATGGAACCCAGGTCTCCCACATTGCAGGCGGATTCTTAACCAGCTGAGCCACCAGGGAAGTCCCTTCACAGACTTAGAGAAGGAATTTATAACTATGGGGAGGAGGGTCGAGGATGGGGGAAAGGGATATTTAGGGAGTTTGGGATGGACATGCACACACTGCTATATTTAAAATAGATAACCAACAAGGGCCTACTATATAGCATATGAAACTCTGCTCAGTGATATGTGGCAGCCTGAATGAGAGAGGAGTTTGTGGGAGAATAGATACATGTATGTGCATGGTTGAGTCCTTTTGCTGTTCTCCTGAAACTATCACCACGTTGTTAATTGACTATACCCTGATACAAAATAAAAAACTGAATTCATTAGGTGCAGATGAATACTCTTTGATTCCACTTATATGAGATACCCAAATAGTCAAATTCATAGAGTCAGAAAGTACAGCGGTAGATGTCAGGGTCTGGGGGTGGGGAAGTGGAGGGGGTCGGGAGTGGAGTTGGTTTAGGGGTTGGGGGGTGGGGTTGGGAGGAGTGGGAAGTGGGTATGGGGAGTTAGTGTTTAATGGGAACACAGTTTCAGTTTGGGAGATGAATGATGGTGAGAGTTGCACAACAGTGTGAATGTACTTAAGGCCGGTGAACTATACAGTTAGCGATGGTTTAAATAGTATGTTTTCTATTTGACTATTCAATTCAGTTCAGTTCAGTTGCTCAGTCGTGTCCGACTCTGCGACCCCATGAATCACAGCACGCCAGGCCTCCCTGTCCATCACCAACTTCCAGAATCCACCCAAACCCATGTCCATTGAGTCGGTGATGCCATCCAACCATCTTATCCTCTGTCGTCCCCTTCTCCTCCTGCCCTCAATCTTTGCCAGCATCAGGGTCTTTTCCAATGAATTAGCTCTTTGCATCTTTTCCAATGAATTAGCTCTTTGCATCAGGTGGCCAAAGTATTGGAGTTTCAGCTTTAGCATCAGTCCTTCCAATGAACACCCAGGACTGATCTCCTTTAGGATGGACTGGTTGGATCTGCTTGCAGTCCAAGGGACTCTCAAGAGTCTTCTACAACACCACAGTTCGAAAGCATCAATCCTTCGGCACTCAGCTTTCTTTATAGTCCAACTCTCACATCCATACATGACCACTGGAAAAACCACTAGCCTTGACTAGATGGACCTTTGTTGACAAAGTAATGTCTCTGCTTTTTAATATGCTGTCTAGGTTGGTCATAGCTTTCCTTCCAAGGAGTAAGCGTCTTTTAATTTCATGGCTGCAATCACCATCTGCAGTGATTTTGGAGCCTATTACCACAATAAAACTTTTTTGTTTTAAATCTCCCTTTCCTTTTCACAGAATGTCAAGATTTTGACTCACACCCTCTGTTCCTGCACTGGGATTGAATCCTGCAGGGCAGGGACTGTGTAGTGGACACAGGGCATGGCTTTTGCCATCTGCATGATGGTGTGAAGCCCTGCTTTGGGGCACTGGCATGAAGGTCAATCGGAACAGGCTGATGAAAGCTTTTCCTGGAGGTCTCAGCACTCAGGGCTCTCAAGATGTGAGCAATGCACAGGGGCAACACTTCCTCGAGGAGGGAGGGCCTCCTGAGAGCTGTACTCACTCACTCCACAGTTCTTACACTTTCAAGTGATGCTTCAAGCCATTTAAGGGTTTAAATTTTTTAAATGAAAATATGTATAAGATTCAAGCCTTCACAGTGTTTCCCTAGAAGCTGCTGTTTCCTATCACAGTTTATTTGCTTTCACCACCCCATACATACCTATTTTTAACTTAAAGGTGAATAAAAATCCATTTTTCTTTCAGTCTTAAAAGTGTTCCATGCCCTTTGTCATTTTCATACCTCAAGGTGTGCAAAATTGGATTTCATGCCCTCTGTTGAAGACTCTGCTAATTTCACTTGAGTGTTCATGTAAAGCATTGAGCTAACTTTCCTCTGGTTCCCATTTGAAAGAAACCGTGTTCCACGGTTGAGATGCAAGCTTCTCCCTCCAGCCACCAAGGAGTCAGTGCAGGGTGTTATTGCTTCTGCCTCTCCTTGGATTTGATGTCTCCCGGAAATCATCAAGGGCATTTTCTCTTTTTTCCATTTGACTTTGGAAGATGAGATAGCCAGAGAGGGTAAGAAAGTTGCTCAGGGTACTATAACCAGTACATAGTCAGGCTGGGGCTGGAAGCCAGTTCTTTCAATTCCTCATCTATTGTTTCTGCCAATCCTCATTTAATTTCTCATTCCATTGTACTGTCACCCACAGACCTCTGATGACCAACGAGTCCTGTTATGAACTAAATTGTGTTCCCCCCAAATTCTTATGTTGAAGTTCCAGCCCTAGTACCTCAGCATATGACTGTATTTGGAGGCAGTCTTTAAAGAGGTAGTTAAGGTAAAATAAGGTTATTACAATGTGCCCTAATTCAATATGACTGATGCCCTCATAAGAGGAAACTTGGACACAGATGCACACAGAAGGAAGACCACGTGAAGATACAGGGAGAAGAGGGCCATCTATGAGTCAAAGAGAGAGGCCTCAGATGAAATCAACCCTGCTAAACACCATGAGCCTGAACTTCTAGCTTCCAGAACTGTGAGAAAATGAATTTCTGGTGTTTAAGCCACTCAGCCTGCAGCACTTCATATGGCAGCTCTAGCAAAATAATATAATTTTTTATAAAAAATTAATTGAGGGACTTGCTTTATGGTTCAAGGGTTAAGACTCTTGGCTTCCAATGCAGAGAGCATGGGTTCAATCCTTGGTCAGGGAGCTAAAATCCCACATGCCACAAGGTGAAATCAAAAAAGAAAAATAATTTTTAAAAAAAAACAAATTGAGGGGAAAACAAGAAAAAAGAAAAAAAAAAACAAAGATAAAAACTTCACCTCTTTCCATCTTACATCATTAGTCCTACCCATGGAGTTAACAAATAAAATTAAAATGATATATTTCTTTGATTTCAAAGCAAATTTCTTCTATATGTGAATTAGGTATATTAGGATACAAAAAAGGAACATAAATTTGGTACAGTGAATACCTCTTTTTTTTTTTTTAACTTTCATTTAGGCTGGGAATTAACAACTAGTAATTTTTCAGCATCCCTAACTCTAGATATTTTTTGATTATTGTAGGCCAAGCTGACTTGCTTCTCTAGTAAAAATACTGTTTAATTAACTACTGTGCAGGAAACTACCTCCTCATCCCAAACAAAGAAATAGTCACTCTCTACTTCCTCTGAAAACATGAGCTTCAGCCGTGCGGATAATGTTCCAAAATCTTTTCTAACTGTCTCAAGCCTGACTACTTTGGAAAGAAACCCAAAACTTCGGAAAGAAACCCAAAAGTTTCTTGTCAAAAGAACCAGAAAGTAAAAGCATGCTGTTTTTAACACAAGAAGGAAGATGAAGTTAATTGAGAAATCTCTCCTCCCAGGAATGGGAAGTTTCTGGGCAGGCATCCAAGCACAGCAGTGCCCGTGACCAGTGTTGGTTTATTTTCAGAGATATTACAGGTCAGAATTTCCATGTTTGTGATACATTCTTTGTCTTCATTACATTCATTACAGTTCATTCCAACAGGTGAGAGCACCTCAGAGACTGCTAAGGAGAGGGGGGGCAATTTCAGATTTATGACAACTAGCTCACATAAAGCATTTGGACTAGAAGATGACATCAGTGAGCTGTTAGCATGAAGAGTTTACAAAATCCTGAAAATGGCCTTGAGCTCCAGAGAAAAATGAATCCAATGCACAAGTCATCACTACCTCTCACATTCATTTTCCCCTTCCTTCCTTCTTTCTCTTCTTCTCTGGGCTTCTAGGAAGAGTGTAGGTGATCCAAAAGAGGACACCTATCATTTTAACCAGAGACACTGGATCTGAAGCCTTGGGTGCGTGTGGCTCTGGTAGACATCCACCAGGCAAGCCTGATGGAAAGCTGGGGGAAATGTGTCAGGGGAGAGAAGGAAGAGGGATGGTTGGGACCTAGCTGTGCATTGTCTGCTCGCTGTCAGGCTGGCAGCTGGGATGGTGTGGAAGGTGGCCATGGCTCCCTCCAATGCCTTAGAGGCTGCCTCCAGGCCTCACGTTTGGCGGGGACTAAGCTGTTCTTGAGTCCTGGCTCTTTTTTCCTGGAACTCTGGGTCTCCTGAAAGAAGAGCAGGTGCCAGAGCAGACAGACGTGTGGACACGATGCACATGAGTAGAGGGGATAACCCATAGAGCCCCCTGCAACTGTCCTTTGGGCTTTCCTTCCCACCCCCTCGTTTTTTTTCTTTTCTGGTCGCTCAGATGCATTGCTGATCCATAAGTCCAGCCAGAGATTTAGATTCAGCTCAGAGATTTCCTGACTAAAGGGCCTGGGGAGTGGGGGAGTCATTTCATCTCTCTGAGCCCTAACCTCAGAACCTAGAAAGGGAAAGAACCATATCTTGACTGCTTTCTAAGACTTTTTTTAGGAATAAACTGAGATAGCATATTTGAAAGCGGTAAGATGTATTTAAATGTTTTGTAAGCTGAAAAGTGTTGTAGAGGTTTATTTATTGGATTTGTGTGTGGGTGTATGTGCGTTCAGTCACTCAGTCGTGTCCAACTCTTTGCAACCCCATCGATTGTAGCCAACCAAGCTACAATTCCTCTGTCCATGGAGTTTCTAGGCAAGAATACTAGAGTGGGTTGCCATTTCCTCCTCCAGATATTCTCCCAGCGATAGAACCTGTGTCTCCTGCATTGGCAAGCAAATTCTTACCCATGAGCCACTGGGGAAGCCCATTATTGGACTTGAATTCTCCTCAAATCTGTGTTATTTTCTGCCTGTGCCAGCCTTTAGCATTTTGTTCTTCTACCTAGCACTCACAGACTTCTCAAGATACGGGCCAGCGTGTCCTAGTCTGCATGGAGAATGCCCAGTGCCTGAGATGCCGTCCTTAAGGAATCATAGTTTTGAGAGTGAGTTGCTGCTGCTGCTGCTAAGTCGCTTCAGTCGTGTCCGACTCTGTGTGACCCCATAGACAGCAGCCCACCAGGCTCCCCCGTCCCTGGGATTCTCCAGGCAAGAACACTGGAGTGGGTTGCCATTTCCTTCTCCAATGCATAAAAGTGAAAAGTGAAAGTGAAGTCGCTCAGTCGTCTCGGACTCTTAGCGACCCCATGGACTGCAGCCCACCAGGCTCCTCAGTCCGTGGGATTTTCCAGGCAAGAGTACTGGGGTGGGGTGCCATTGCCTTCTCCGTGAGAGTGAGTTAGTGCTTCTCAAATAGTTTTGGGGAAAACTTTGAGGGTGAGACAGATGATTACCATCAGTGCACACAGTTTATTTAGCTGTGCTATGAAGTCACAGAACTCTCTTTCTCTTTGGGAATTCTCAGAACTATTAACAGGCTATATTGCTCCAACTAAGGAGAGAGATTTAGTCTTCAGTTTCTCAAAATTATTTGACAAGTTGGGACTTTCCTGGTGATTGAGAATCCACCCTGAAATGCAGGAGACATGAGTTCAGTCCCTGATCAGGGAACTAAGTTCCCACATGCCACAGAGAAACTAAGTCCGAGTGCCATAGCTACTGAGCCTGCACACTCTGGAGCCCCTGCACCCTAATGAAAGATCCCATATGATGCAATGAAGATCTCACATGTCTGAATTAAGATCCGATGCAGCCAAATAAATGAATATTTTAAAAATAATTTTACCAGCAAAACTATGCATACCTTTTTCCATTAGGAATACCTTTTAAAATTTCTATGGTGGTAAACATAAGGTTTTGCATTTGATTTTTCGTATGTTTATTAGATCATCTCTTAAGTGGAACACTGAGAGCAGTAACCCAAGGTATGAAAATAGAGAATATTTGATGGAAGGGGTAGTTTGTGATGAGGTAGGAGCTGGTAAGTTACCAGGCCTGCCTGACTCTGGGAAAACCCGGGACCCTTGAGAGCTGGGGAGGGGCTCTGTGGGCCCAGACTGGAAGTGTGGGGGGAAGAAAAGGCCCAGGAGCAGTGATTTCCTTATACTGTTTCATTTACTTCACTCAACAACTTTCTGAAGAAGACAGTACTGTCATCATGCTTTCAGGAGGGAAATGGAGGCTGAAAGGCGTTATGTTAGTTGCTCGTGGTTACACAGTTTGTCAGTGGTGGAATCAGGATTCACATTCAAGTCAGCCTGCTCTAAAGCCCATTTTCCATCCAGAGTAAGATCCAAATGGTTCAAGAAATGGAAAGGTGAAAAAGACAAGCCTTGCTCACCATATGAATATGCAGCTATAATTGCTCAGATAAAACTGTTGTGGTCATTGAAGGTCATAGTCAAATTCAGAAAATATGGGCCTCCAAGTTCCTCTTTGGGAAAAAAAAAAATCCTCTTACTCTGGCATGTGTAGTTTAGACCCAGGGAAAGTTGCAAGGGATCTGGGTGGAATTGGGCTCCATAAAAACCACTACCTTTGTGGTTAAAGATTTATTAAGTGATCACGTTGTGCTGGGCATATAAACAGACTTGACCCTTGCCCTTAGGGAGCCCAGAGTAAATAGGCAAGATTTACAGCCAGAGTGCTTCACAGCAGACTAGACATGTTAAAAACATACACGTTCCAGGATCTACCCAGCACAGCTGAAAAATATGACCTGGAAGAAATCCTGAGATGCAGGAAGTTGGAATTTGTCCACCTGATCTTTGCAGTCTCATCTCCCTGTGAGAGTTAAGGTAAATTACTTTTGCTAGCTGAATGAGTTAAGGTAAATTCCTTAACTTCTCTAAGCCCCAGCTTCCTTTTCCAACAAATGAGGATGATCATACTTGCCTCATAGGATTAAGTGTGTGTGCTGTGCTTGCATGCTCAGTTGATCAGTCATGTCCAAGTTTTTGCGACCCCATGGACTGTAGCTCGCCAGGCGCCTCTGTCCAGGCAAGAATACTGCAGTGGGTTGCCATTTCCTCCTCCAGGGGATCTTCCCGACCCAGGGATCAAACCTGCGGTTCCTGCATTGGCAGCAGGATTCTTTACCACTGTGCCACCTAGGAAGCTCAGGATTAACATGGAGTGTTAATTAAATAATATGAGCAAAATGCCAGGCACACAGTAGATGCTAAATAAATGATAGCTATGGTTTTTAAAGTTTCCCATTTGTCCATGGGATAATATTCAAGCTCTGCTCCCTGGTACTTAAGACTTTCCATAGTTTAGCACCTACTTAGCTCTCCAGCGTTTGCCTTGGCTCCCTTCCATTCACTATCCAGCCAACATCCAGGGGCATTCATTTCCTGATGACTGTCAAAGTCTTCCCTGCTTTTGAGGTTTAGCACAATTCTCAGAGTATGAGAGTATGTCTATGGAATCTTGAGAAGGCGCGGGTCTCTGAGGCACTTTCAGAGGGTCTTGAGGTCAAAATTATCATCATAATAATACTAAGATGGGAATTCCTTGGCAGTCCAAGGGTTAGGACTCAGCACTTTCACTGTTGTGAACCAGGTTCAATCCCTGGTCAGGGTATTAAGATCCCACAAGATGTGCAATGCTGCCAAGAAATAATAACGCTCATAATAATGCTAAGATGTTGTTTGGTTTCTTTTTTCACTTTTAACATTTGTACCAAATGTGCGAAAGCACTGGTGGGTAATGGTAATCTATTTATTGGTAATCCATTAATCCATTATAGGTAATCCTATAATTGGGTGGTAATCCACCACCCAGTTACAAGGAGGAAAATACCAGTTTCACATACGATTGTGCTTAAAGAAACAAAAAAATATTAATTCTATTAAATATTGCCCTTTGAGCACACATCCTTTTAATATTCTGTGTGATGAAGTGGAAAAGCACTTCTGCTGTATGTGAACAGTCAATGGTTGTCTAGAGTACAAGTATTTGTGCAACTGAATTGTGAGTTGAACTGCTACTTTTTTTTCCTGGAATATCAGTTTATCTGATAGAATAACTTATAAACAAACTGTACTCATTCAAGTTTGCATATTTGGCGAACCTTTTCTCGAAAATAAACTGAATCTGTCACTTCGAGGAAAACAACTAAGCCTTGTTGCCAAATGATAAAATTGGGGCTTTCCAGCAAAATTAGACTTTTGGAAAACTTGTATACAACTGTGAGCTTGACAGATTCCCAGTAATTGAAGCCTTTTTGATGAGCTCCATGGTAATATTAAAAAATGTGATTCTTTTATTATTGTGTAACAAAACATGTCAACATTTTAAAGATCAAAATTTCTAAATGACCAGTGTATGAGGTTACAAAATCATGTGTGGGTAAAAGACACATTGAAAGTACATGCAGTCCAATGGGTTTTAATGTAACAGAGAACAAAAGTTCATTGATACGCTTTCAGATTCCACCTTGAAACTAACCTTTAAGAGATTACTTTTTGTTGAGATTTGTTGTCTCATCAAAGAAAAAAGATATTTATAATTATCTGAAAAAGGTTATGTATTCTCCCTTTTTCCAACTTCTTATCTGTGCAAGGCCGTGTTTTATTCATATACTTCAACCCAAACAACATGTGTCAACAGGCTGAATACAAAAGCAAATATAAGAACCCAGCTGTCTTCTGTTAAACCACTCATTAAAGAACTTTGCAAAATAGAATTTCCCACCAATTCTCCTTTTCTTTTAGAAAATAGTTATTTTTCAAAAAATATGTTATTTGTGTTAGCATGTAACTGGGTTTATTATTGTTATTTTTAAATGATTTGATAAACAATTAAAAAATATGTTTTAGTTTCTAGCCGGGTAAATATTTAATCCACACAAACAAAATTCTTCCATGTCTTCGATCATTCTCAAGAGGATAAAGAAGGTCTTAAGTGAATCAGTGGCTTAGAGTAGAAGTCCTACCACCTTCAAGAAAACTGTCAAAACATTCAGTAGAGGTGGGCAAACTTTTTTGAATTCCTGTAGACTTTAAACTTGTACTACTCTTCTGTCACTTGGTGTTATCTTATTTTGTCATTCTCTGTTTTAAAATACATTAAAAAAAATCCACAATAGGTCCACCATAGGTCTGGCTTCTCACAAGCCAGAATCTGCCTTATTGCCTTTAGGGGAGGGTATGAGGGATAATCCGTGTATATGCCTATTGTTACATCCCTGATAGCTCAGTTGGTAAATAATCCACCTGCCATGCAGGAGACCCTGGTTTGTATTCCTGGGTCGGGAAGATCCCCTGAAGAAGGGAAAAGCTACCCACTCCAGTATTCTGGCCTGGAGAATTCCATGGACTATATAGTCCATGGGGTTGCAAAGAGTTGGACACGGCTGGGCCTAGGGGACTTTCACTTTCACTTTCATACTTATTGTTGGTAGGATACAGTGAAGCATCCTAATTTACTAGCATCATTGTCTTGATGAGCTCTTGCAAATATGACTGAACCTCCCTAACCTAAAATACTGTTGGGGTAATAGTCTGAATCAGTGAAAAATCAGATTCCAAGCATATTTATGTGTTTTAATTACATATTTTATATTTTTGTTATTTGTCCTTAAGGTAAGACTAATGCATATTCATTGCAGAAAATTTTTAAATTACACAAGGTAAATAAAATAATTATCTGCAAAATAAATAATATCTAGTTGTTTTATAGCTTAGAAAAATTAGAAAGCACCTGCAATCTCATAATGTAGATATAAAGGATATCAATATTTTGATCTATCACCTTCAAAGATATGTATCATCCACATAAAATGAGAATTTTACAGAAAATTGGGATGTTACTTTATATAAAGTTTTGTACCTTTCATGGCCTTAATTGCTCTTTGAAAATGTTATTTTTAGTAGTGCTAATATGTTTCAATGATGCACATTTATGTTGTTTCTGGTTTATTGTTTTTAAACAATAAATAACACTGTGATGAATATCTTTAAAGAAACATTGATGATTTATTTGTACAGGATAGATTCCTAGAGATGGGATTACTATATCAACAGGAATTCCAAAATGCAGTTTGATTAAATTAAAATTATGTAACTTGAAAATGATGATTGCATTATGGCCAAAGTAGGTCAAACAGAGCTTTCTGTTATGGATGGCCAGCTTCCTACACACTTCAGGTCTCTAGCACTTGGGTGCTCAGAGCTGTTTGCAGTGATGGTGTTATGGATTCAAGTTTGAAGAGATATAGGTATTGGGAAGTCGAGTACACAGAAACCAAACCTGGCTAATTTAAGCAGAAAGAAATGTGTTAAAATATTGGGTCACTTTCTGAATTTCTAGGGACATCAGAGAACTAGGCCACATGGCCAGGTAAGCCTCCCAACACAACAGATCTGGTCCCAAGAAGACTCCACTCCTTTCATCTTCCTGCCATGACTACCCCTAGAGTTCACCATTAAGGCTGCCTCCAGCAGGACTAGAGTGGATGCCAGGCTCTGGCCTCCCAAGTCACAATCCAGCATGGATGCTGTGATTGTCAGAGCCTTGTACTTGTCCTCAGTCAGTCAAGCTGCAAGGGAGGCTGAGAAATCCTGACTCCAGCATTGGGGATCGGTGTCTGCTTTCCACCAGGACTTATCAAGAGGGGGCAGTCCTTGATCTTGAAGAACAGTTCAGATGCTGAGCTACCAAAAAAGAGGAACAAATGCTTATTATAGCCAGTAACAATGTTTGTCAAGCTCCTGGGAATCCAGGACCTATTCTAGGAGACGTGATACTGATATTATAATAAAACGTTTTGGAGATCAAGATTTTCCAAATGACCAGCATATGATGTTAAAAAATTATGTGTGTGTAAGAGATTCATTCAAAGTACATGTAGACCAACAAGTTTTAATACCACAGAGGACAAATATTCATTTCATCTTGATATACCTTTCTATTTATTACAGAACAGCAGCCAGGTCTAATTTGCCAGCATTATCTAGTGCCTAGAGCAGAGTGGGGGCTTTCCTGGTAGCTCACCTGGTGGAGAATCCATCTGCAATGAAGGAGATCCCGGTTCAATTCCTGGGTCAGGAAGGGATAGGCTACCTACTCCCAGTACTCTTTCTTGGGCTTCCCTGGTGGCTCAGATGGTAAAGAATCTGCCTGCAATTTGAGAGACCTGGGTTCAATCCCTGGGTTGGGAAGATCCCCTGGAAAAGGGCATGGCAACCCACTCCAGTATTCTTGCCTGGAGAATCCCAGCAACAGAGTAGCCTGGCAGGCTACAGTCCATGGGGTCACAAAGAGTCGGATATGACTGAGTGACTAATCACAGCACAGCACAGGGCAGAGTGGATATGCAATAGACACTTCTTGAATGAATGAATTAATTAATATTAGACACTGCTTGGTGAAATGGATGCTATCCACTATTGAGAATGCTGACACTAAATTCCATTTCATTTCTATGGGTGCCATCACTGGGAGTGGAATATAGAACATCAGGTTGGAGACAAAGCAGTCTCCTGGTCTTCACCTTCCATCCCATCTTTTTTTTTTTTTTCCGGGAGGGGGAGTATTAAAAAATAAACGGAGACATACTGACATTTTTAAGCATCTGTTTGAAAGTAAAAGTGAAAGTGTTAGACGTTCAGTCGCGTCCAGTTCTTTTTGACCCCGTGGACAAAGCTTGCCAGGCTCCTCTGTCCATGGGATTCTCCAAAGCAAGAATACTAGAGTGGGTTGCCATGACTTTCCCCAGGGGATCTTCCCGACCAGGGATCAAACCTGGGTCTCCCACGTTGCAGGAAGATTCTTTACCATCTGAGCCATCAGGGAAATATTTATCTGAGTAAATGTCAGTTCCAATTGGCAGTACCAAACAGGAAGCAGTTAGTAGTTCTTCATCCAAGGGAGTTAGGGGCAAGATTTATTGAGAAGATTCAGCAAGCAAGTCAAAGAAAGGACTTGACTGGCTATAGCTTAAGCAGTGCCTTATTAGGGAAAGCCTAGTTGCTTAACTGTGATTGGTTGTCCTTGGGTTTCATTTCATAACTTGAAGACATTTATTGGCTTCCTTCTAGTTTGCTTGCATAGGCTGCTAAGTCATTGGAGTCTTCTTAGAATAATGGTCTTCTTGTTTAATTAACTTAATAGAAAAAATTATCCAGACTACACTGTCTTCATCTTTTTAATTCCCCCAAAGGAAGTGAGCATTGGTTTATAAGCACATTCTCTCAAAAGATGAGAAACAATAATTTCCAGATTTAAAAACAAAAACAGAAACCATAGGTCTGAACATCTAGGGCACCTGGATGGAAACGTGAGACTTTTATGGAGGATATTCAGGCAGAGAGGGTTACACATGCAAGCAAAAGGCATTATGGATCAATGTTTCTAGGCATATGATCCTTGTCCCCTCTTATACCACTCTGCTACTGCCCATTCTTTGCAAATAAAAGAATTTTTAAAGTTGAGGAACTGTTTATGTAAATTTATAGATGGAAGAGAGGCTTTTGAAAAAGCTGATTCTGAGTGATAGCGATTTTCCAAGTCTGATTTCCATTGTTGGAAAAGGAGAGCACGGTAACAGATGATGTCATTATTGGAACCACAGAAGCACGAGGACGTAGAGGCTCTGCCTTGCCTCATTCCCGCCTTTGCCAAGCGCTGAAGTGGAACTGTGGAGATGGATGGCTTGGGATAATTTTTGGCAAGGCACCTGAATGTCAGAGCGTGTTTTCCAGAAGGCTATTCCCTTTAAAGACACCCAGGTCTCTATCATATTCTGTAATTCTTTTTTTTTCTTCTTCTTTGCCAAATAGATCACTTCAAGCTGCAGATATCCCAAGCACAAATTACAGTTCATTCTCACATCTGAGATGCCATATGCTAACTCCAGCAGTACTTGGAGTTAAAAAAGCAGCAAAGTCAAAAACTTCCTTCTTTGGCTCACTATGACGCCCACTAAGTCTCACCCAGCAGGACTGTTTAGGATGGAGAACAGCTTGCCTAATACAGTCTCATCTCCAACCCCATATGGAGTTGACATTTTCTCACAGTGGGCCATTCTCTCACTACTTTGCAGACATTAACCACTCTGCCTTCCCACAGATTTTTCAAGTAATTAGCTGCTCGCTGCCAGCAAACCCAGCCACTTTTGAGGTACAACACAAGTCATCCTCCAGTCAATCTCATAGTTTTTGAATTGCCGCCAGTTTCCCTTCTCCTGAGAGCTGACAGATGGGTCCTGTCTCTTTCTGTGGATGGAGATGTAGATGCTTGGAGCTCAGAGCTAAAATCCAGCAAGTGATAGAGTTGGACAAGTTCTTCCAGGTCTATTCCAGTCCTCCTCTTCCCAGTATCCCCTGAGATACTGGCACACAGCCCCAGCCATACAGAGTGTGTAGTAGTAGGTCTTAATAACTGCTTATGTTGCTAGGGCTGAATGCATTTAAATACAAAGTGACAGCGGAATGCTTAGCATGTGGCAAGCACCGTCCTTATTAGCACCTGGAATGTCTGATACCAGTTGGTTCTCATAGCAAAGAGAGGAGGAAGGTACAACTACCATTCCTGTTTAGAGAAGGGGAAACTGAGGCACCAGCTGGTTTAACCAACTTGCCCAAGTTTGCATTAGTAAGAGTGAGAGCTAGGGGATTCCCCGGTGGCTCAGCTGGTAAAGAATCCACCTACAATGCAGGAGAGCCAGGTTCGATTCCTGGGTTGGGGAAGAACCCCTGGAGAAAGGAATGGCAACCAAATCCTGTATTCTTGCCTGGAGAATCCATGGACAGAGGAACCTGGCAGGTGACTTGGAGTCACAAAGAGTCGGACATGCCTGAGTGACTGACACTTTCACTTTTCAGAGCTATGGGATGAGCTCTGGCTGTCCTACTTCTAAGCTCATGTTCCTCAGAGTGATCATGACAACAAAATTAATAAAACAGCAAATGCTGTACAACCAGGCAATAGTCTGAGGATTCTATGCAAATCAGCTCCTATAATTTTCATAATAGGAGGAAAGTAGACATATGATCCCACTTTTTACACAGGAGTAAGCTGAAACACAGAGACATTAAGGAGCTTGCTCAAGGTCACACAGCTCTTAACGGGCAGAGCTGGAATTTGAATCTAGGCTTCAGAGTGCATGCATGCTAAGTTGACTCAGTCATGTAGGATTCTTGCAATCCTGTAGCCCGCCAGGCTCCTCTGCCCCTGGGATTCTCCAGGCAAGAATACTGGAGTGGGTTGCCATACCCTCCTCCAGGGGATCTTACTAACCCAGGAAAGGAACCTGCTTCTCTTGTGTCTCCTGCATGGGCAGGTGGTTTTGTTTTGTTTTGTTTTGTTTTTTTTGACCACTAATGCTGCCTGGGAAGCCCAGGCTTCAGAGTATGTGCTCTTAATCTCATGCTGTTTAGGGAGCACTTTCCTGGATTTTGCTGCAGATTATGATAAAGCTGCATCCCCTTGCTCAAGGCAGGGAGGAGAAGGCAGTTTCCTCTCAGGGGTCCTTTCAATCTGATTCCACGCCCTGTGGTTCTGGGAAGCGCTACCAGCACCTGCATGGACATTTCCGTTCCTCCCACGCACAGATGGCTCTCATGGGTGGTCCAAATAGTCTAAATTGCTTCCTGCATGTTTCTGAGAAAGCAAGGAAAGTGTGGTTTGTCTTTGAATGGAGGCACTTCCATAGGGAAGGAACAATGGCCCCAAGTCCTAGGTTCTGCTGGGGACAGTGGATGGGTCTCAGAGTATCTGAGTGGTTGGTGTTGTCTTGCCCAGCACACCTCCCCTCTTATAGTCTAGCACTGCTCTCACTGATGACTGCATAGCTGGCTCAAGCAGAGCCCTCCCCAGGGATTGTCCTTGCTGTAGCTGATAGAAAAGAGGCTCATTTTTGTCACTCAGTGCCCAAAGCTGTTGGTGGTGGCCAGGGGACCACACTCCTTGCATTTGGGTAGAAGAGAAAGATGCTGACAACAGAGAAG
The DNA here is from genome assembly GCF_029378745.1 of Bos indicus. Lineage (NCBI taxonomy): Eukaryota > Metazoa > Chordata > Mammalia > Artiodactyla > Bovidae > Bos > Bos indicus. The sequence continues at coordinate 39,522,240 of NC_091779.1, forward strand.
TGATGGGGAAATTGGGCCCAGCCTTCAGTCTCCTTGAGACACTTTCCTGCCCTTCCCACTTGCAGGAGACAATAACTCGATCTTATTTTGAGTTCTGTGAAGTTGGGTTTGCAACTGGCAACTAATCGGAAACCATCTCCAAGGACTGTATTTCTGAATCTTTGTAAAGGTGCTGTGGCTTTGAATTCTGTGGCTCTTTCCACCTGAATTTGAGCTCACTGGTGTGCATTACTTTGAGGACAGCTCTGCAGTGATGTCCCATTTGCCTTTTACTAGGTGTACTGGCTTCCAAGTATCACTTTGCCAAAAAGAGTCAGTGTAGTCAAAGCTCTGGTTTTTCCAGTAGTCATGAACAGATGTGAGAGTTGGACCATAAAGAAGGCTGAGCACCAAAGAGTTGATGCTTTTGAAATGTGGTGTTGGAGAAGACTCTTGAGAGTCCCTTGGACAGCAAGGAGATCAAACCAGTCAATCCTAAAGGAAATCAACCCTGAACACTCATAGAAAGGACTGATGCTAAGGCTGAAACTCCAATACTTTGGCCACATGATGTGAAGAGCTGATTCATTGGAAATGACCCTGATGTTGGGAAAGACTGAGGGCAAGAGAAGAAGGGGGTGACAGAGGATGAAGTAGTTAGATGGCATCATTAACTCAACGGACATGAGTTTGAGCAAACTGCAGGAAATGGTGAAGGACAGGGAAGCCTGGCATGCTGTAGTCCATGGAGGGTCACAAAGAATTGGACATGACTTAGCAACTGAACAAGTAACTTCATAGGGCTGTTGTAATAAGGTATCACGAACTGAGTGGCTTAAACAACAGAAATTTATTGTCTCACAGTTCTGGAGGCTAGATGTCCAAGATCAAGGTCACTAGAATTGGTTCCCTCTGATACTATGTAGGAGAATCTGTTCCAGGCTTTCTTCCTAGCTTTTGGTGGTTTGCCAGCAATTTTTGGTGTTTCTTAGCTTATACCGGAGAAGGCAATGGCACCCCACTCCAGTACTCTTGCATGGAAAATCCCATGGATGGAGGAGCCTGGTAGGCTGCAGTCCATGGGGTTGCTAAGAGTTGGACACGACTGAACGACTTCACTTTTACTTTTCACTTTTCTGCATTGGAGAAGGAAATGGCAACCCACTCCAGTGTTCTTGCCTGGAGAATCCCAGGGACGGGGGAGCCTGGTGGGCTGCCGTCTATGGGGTCGCCCAGAGTCGGATATGACTGAAGCGACTTAGCAGCAGCAGCAGTAGCAGCTTATACATCATTGCCTTGGTCTCTGCTTTCATCCTTATGTAGCATTGTCTCTACATGTGTGTGTGTCTCTATCCAAATTTCCCCCTTTTTATAAGGACAATGGTCATATTGGATTAGGGCTCGTCTTTAATGACCTCATGTTATGACCAACTAATTGGATCTGCAACTATTTTCTTTTCAAATAGGGTCTCATTCTGAAGTATTGGGCATTAGGACTTTAATATAGGAATTCTGGGTCAGGGGGACACAAATCAACCCATACCACCATCAAGCAGGGGAAATAAAGAACAAGATGCTGTCTTCTCTTCACCCAGATGAAGGTTTTGGGGAGTAGACAGAGGGCACTGACTCTGAATTTGAATGTCACTTTTATGAGTTAACCTTTCTGGGTTTGACAAATAAGCAGAGTGGGCTGGATTGATGGTTTTAAAATCTCGTTCCACAGAGCCACTGGGACTTGTTTGGGTTGGCAGTTATGTTGGCAGATTTTGGACCCCTTCTCCTCACTTCACCCAGTGATGTGCCAGCGGGGGTGGGGGTGGGGTGGGAGGAGGGGCATCCACCTTGGCAGATGGGAGTATTTAATTGCTGAAAAAGTGAAAGTGAAAGTTGCTCACTGCTGTCCGACTCTTTGCGATCCCATGGATTGAACAGTCCGTGGAATTCTCTAGGCCAGAATACTGGAGTGGGTAGCCTTTCCCTTCTCCAGGGGATCTTCCCAACCAAGGGATAGAACCCACGTCTCCTGTATTGTAGGCAGATTCTTTACCAGCTGAGCCACAAGGGAAGCCCTTAATTGCTGATGTTATATAGAATTGTCAGTGCACAGCAATAACACAAAGCAGTTGTTCAGTTGCTAAGTCATGTCCGACTCTTCGCAACCCCATGGACTGCAGCACGCCAGGCTTTCCTGTCTTTCTTATCTCCTGGAGTTTGCTCAAACTCAAGTCCACTGAGTTAGTGATGCCATCCAACCCTCTTGTCTCTGTCGTCCCCTTCTCATCCTGCCTTCAATCTTTCCCAGCATCAAGGTCTTTTCTAAATGAGTCAATTTTTCCCATCAGGTGGCCAAAGTATTGAAGCTTCAGCATCAGTCCTTCCAATGAATATTCAAGGTTGATTTCATTTAAAATGGACTGGTTTGAAGCAGACCAGCTATTAATTGGTTTTATTGTTCTTTTGCAATTCTCTACAAATAATGCACTCCCCTCTTACCTGTCCCCTAGGTGGATAATTCAGACAGGCTGATCCCACCAGTTCCCATCTTTGTATGCACTGCTTTCTTAAAGTGATTCTGGGCTTATCTGTTTTATGGGTACAGATTCCAGGAAAATTTTTGTTTGAATAAAGCGCTCTGCTAAAAAAAAAAAAAAAAAGTTTGAGTCCAGAAAACAGCTAAAGGATTTCTTGATTTCCTTCCAGTTCTAAGATCCCGTGTGTCTCTATTAAAATTAGTCTCAGGCTTCTGTGATGGTCTGGTGAATAAGAATCTGCCTGTGTCTGGAGTAGTAACAGCTTTTGTCAACCAGTGGAGATACCAACTGGCATGTATCCTGGAGTCCTGGGCAGCTGCAGTTCCAAACCTAGTTGGTTACAGGCTAGTGGTCTCCACTTGACACCCCTTTCCCCAAAGCCACCCTCCCCAACACTCGACTGCAGTCATAACCCCCTTTACTCTTCACCCACTAGAATTCTGATGCTGACCCTGTCTGCAGGGTGGAACTACCGCCTGCTAAGATTCTCTCACCTACTGTTGTTCTCATTTTAGAAAAGAGACATGACTATTTTGATAGGTAATAATAATTTCTAATGCTTATTAAGGACTTACTCCATGCCAGGCACTGGTCCAAGTGTTTTACTTGGAGGTGCTTTACTGGAAGAGGGCAAGGGCAACCCACTCCTCTGTTCTTGCCAGGAGAATTTCATGGACAGGGAGCAGGCTACAGTCCATGGGGTCACAAAGAGCTGGACACAACTGAGCAATTAGACACGAGCGAATAGACACGGCTGTCTATTTCTCCTAACCATCCTATGAGGCAGGTGCCCCGTGGGCCCGTGGGGAAGCAGGCACAGAGAGGTTAAGTCATCCTTAGTTGAGGATGTGGCACAACTAGGATCTGGATCCAGACAGCCTGGCTGTCAACCACCATGGGACAACAGGTGGTTATACAAGTGCCGTTGGAAGGCAGGTATTTGGACTGCATCCCTTTTCTTGCCGTTGAAGCGAACCTGAGAGAGCTAGAAAGAGAGCATGATTACATTCAGAAAGCAACAGAGGAGTGTATGATTAGGAGTCTAGAACAGAACCACTGTTTATCCCACTGGTCCTTTAGAGAGCAGGAGAGGAAGCCAGCGTGCCAGTGATGCTGTTTTCTGTCCCTGCAATGTGGGGTGAAGGTGCCTCCCTCCATCCCCTCCTGCCTTTGTTGGGGAAGAGGAATTTCCCTTCTTTCTCTCCCATGGCAGGGAGGTGGGGCACAAGCCCAGAAACAAGAGAAAGGATGTCATCTGTGAAGTGGGGGTTTCCAGGCTGAGATTCATCAGTGGACAGAGAAAACAATTGTTTTGAGGGAAAAAAAAATAGTGCTTGCTCTAACTTTAGGGTCTGTGTGTGTGTTAGTCGCTCAGTTGTGTCCAACTCTTTGTGACCCCATGGACTGTAGCCTGCTCCCTGTCCATGAAATTCTCCTGGTGAGAACACTGGAGTGGGTTGCCTGTGCCCTCTTCCAGGGTATCTTCCTGGCTCAGGAGTTGAAACTGGGTCTCCAGCACTGCAGGCAGATTCTTTAACATCTGAACCACAGGGAATGCAGGAGATGCAGGAGACCCGGGTTCAATCCCTGGGTTGGGAAGATCCCCTGGAGAAGGAAATGGCAACCCACTCCAGTATTCTTGCCTGGAGAATCCCATGGACAGAGGAGCCTGGCGGGGTACAGGCCATGGGGTTGCAAAGAGTTGGACACGACTGAGAGCATGCACTCAACTTTAGGGTCTGCCTACATTTAATCTCCACTCCTTTGACTCTGCCACATTCAAGGCCTATATTGCATTAACTTTATAACCCATTTCCTCACTTCCAAAGATTCACCTCTTTAATTCATTTTCTGTGCTGTTGCCTATATTTTGTGTCCAAAAATACAAATCTGATTGTTTCCCTTCATACACTAAACCTTACATTGTTTTCCTCCTTGACTAGGGAACATTCCTGAAATCCACCTCTCTTCCCAGCTGTACAGGCATGTCCTGACCATCTTGAGTCCTGTCTTCACTTTCCTACCCCTTCAAACCCTCCTCATCCTTTATGACCTTGACCATAGGCTACTGTTGCGTATAGAGCCTCTTGGGATGCCCCCAGTAGAACACTCTTCCTTCCCCAGCTCCTTTCTGCTGTATCTTTCTTTCCATGGCTCTACATCTGACAAGAGCAGCATCCATAAGCCCCCAGGAGGTTTTGGAGACCACACTGAATTCATATTACAATGATAAGCTTACAGCTTTTGAACACCTGGACTCAGATATATGATTAAAAAAAAAATCTCTTTCCTTCTTACTTTGGTCCAGATGCTCATTCATCATTTTCTCCCCATCATCCATGGGTTCCATGACAGAGACACAGGAGAGGTGGGTTCCATTCCTGGGTGAGGAAGATCCCCTGAAGGAGGAAATGGCAACCCATCTCCAGTATTCTTGTCTGGAAAATCCCGACAGAGAAGCCTGGCAGGTTACAGTCCATGGGGTTGCAAAGAGTCTATAGATGTCATTTTAGAAACAGCAATCTGTTGTCTAGCAACATTTGATTATGTGTAGCTGAACATGCGACAATGTGATCAGGTTCTCAGAAGATTTTCAGTTCTTTTGTGGCATTTAATTATGACCACATGGATACAGGTTCAACTTGAGGGTAGGCTGATTTTTTTTCCTGGAAATGAGAGCTAAAAATCTACGGTTATTTATTGATTTTTTTTAAAGAATACAATCTCAAAAATTTTACAAGTTGGTAAAACAAACCAAAACACTGCAATTACCAAACCCCAGTCTGTTTTCCTTAGAAAAGCCCAGACACTTCAATGTAATTGGAGAGTTTTGTTTTGTTTGATCAAATACTGTGGTTAATTCACCAGCTGCTTCCCTGGAGTTCATGAAAATTGACCACGTAATTCCCACACTACCCATCCCTCCTCCAAATTTACTTTTCTTTTAAATGTAATTTATATTCCCTCTTTCTTCTAAGAGTGGCTAACTGTGTATGATAGCTTTCTTAAGTGGTATGAAGGGAAAAGCTAATGTACATTGTTGTTCTATCTGGTTCAGAGGATTTCTGATGATCTCATTGGGGTAGAGGTGAAGTGGCATCATTAGAATGTGTTTTACACAGGTCATTTATATAACTAGAGTAATAAGTTATTTTCATCGTGGAAAATATAAAAAAGAGAAATAGCCTTTACCCTGCCAAAACAAAAACAAGGAGAAACAGAAGTCATAGGATTAGAAAGCACTGTTGCTTTCCTTTGCCAGTAAAAGGGGCAGTGATACACACAGTTGAAATCTGGACAATGAGGTCAGCATAAATCTGCCCAGTGATATTGATGCTGATAATTATATCAGGAGAGTATGCTGCACACACCTCGTAGGGCTCCCTGGACTCATCAAATGACATAACCAACTTTGATTTTGATAAGGGTTATTGACTAGAAACCACTTCAGTATTCTTGCCTTGAGAATACCATGAACAGTATGAAAAGGCAAAAAGATAGGACCCTGAAAGATGAATTCTCCAGGCCGGTAGGTGCCAATATGCTACTGGAGATTAGTGGACAAATAACTCCAGAAAGAATAAAGGGATGGAGCCAAAACAAAAACAACACCCAGTTGTGGATGTGACTGGTGACGGAAGTAAAGTCCAATGCTGTAAAGAGCAATACTGCATAGGAACCTGGAATGTTAGGTCCATGAATCAAGGCAAATTGGAAGTGGTCAAACAAGAGATGGCAGGAGCAAACTTCCACATTTTAGGAATCAGCAAACTAAAATGGACTGGAATGGGTGAATTTAACTCAGATGACCATTACGTCTACTACTGTAGGCAGGAATCCCTTAGAAGAAATGGAGTAGCCATCGTAGTCAACAAAACAGTCCAAAATGCAGTGCTTGGATGCAATCTCAAAAATGACAGAATGATCTCTGTTCGTTTCCAAGGCAAACCATTCAATATCACAGTAATCCAAGTCTATGCCCCAACCAGTAATTCTGAAGAAGCTGAAGTTGAATGGTTCTGTGAAGACCTACAAGACCTTTTAGAACTAACACCCTGAAAAGATGTCCTTTTCATTACAGGGGACTGGAATGCAAAAGTAGGAAGTCAAGAAATACCTGGAGTAACAGGCAAATTTGGCCTTGGAATACAGAATGAAGCAGGGCAAAGACTAATAGAGTTTTGCCAAGAGAGTGCACTGGTCATAGCAAACACCCTCTTCCAACAACACAAGAGAAGACTCTACATATGGACATCACCAGATGGTCAACACCAAAATCAGATTGATTATATTCTTTGCAGCCAAAGATGGAGAAGCTCTATACAGTCAGCAAAAACAAGACGGGGAACTGACTGTGGCTCAGATCATGAACTCCTTATTGTCAAATTCAGACTTTAATTGAAGAAAGTAGAGAAAACCACTAGACCGTTCAGGTATGACCTAAATCAAATCCCTTATGATGATACAGTAGAAGTGACAAATAGATTCAAGGGATTAGATCTGATAGACAGAGTGCCTGAAGAACTATGGACAGAGGTTCGTGACATTGTACAGGAAGCTGTGATCAAGACCATCCCTAAGAAAAAGAAGTGCAAAAAGGCAAAATGGTTGTCTGAGGAGGCCTTACAAATAGCTGTGAAAAAAAGAGAAGCTAAAGGCAAAGGAGAAAAGGAAAGATATACCCATTTGAATGCAGAGTTCCAAAGAACAGCAAGGAGAGTTAAGAAAGCCTTTCTCAGTGATCAATGCAAAGAAATAGAGAAAAACAATAGAATGGGAAAGACTAGAGATCTCTTCAAGAAAATTAGAGATACCAAGGGAACACTTCACGCAAAGATGGGCACAATAAAGGACAGAAATGGCATGGACCTTACAGAAAGAGAAGATATTAAGAAGAGGTAGCAAGAATACACAGAAGAGCTATACAAAAAGATCTTCATTACCCAGATAATCATGATGGTGTGATCACTCACCTAGAGCCAGACATCCTGGAATGTGAAGTCAAGTGGGCCTTAGAAAGCATCACTATGAACAAAGCTAGTGGAGGTGATGGAATCCCAGTTGAGCTATTTCAAATCCTAAAATATCATGCTGTGAAAGTGCTGCACTCAATATGCCAGCAAATTTGGAAAACTCAGCAGTGGCCACAGGACTGGAAAAGGTCAGTTTTCATTCCAGTCCCAAAGAAAGGCAATGCCAAAGAATGCTCAAGCTACCACACAATTGCACCGATCTCACACGCTAGCAAAGTAATGCTCAAAATTCTCCAAGCAAGGCTTCAACAATACATGAACTGTGAACTTCCAGATGTTCAAGCTGGATTTAGAAGAGGCAGAGGAATCAGAGATCAAATTGTTAACATCCACTGGATCATCAAAAAAGCAAGAGAGTTCCAGAAAAACATCTATTTCTGCTTTATTGACTATGCCAAAGCCTTTGACTGTGTGAACCACAACAAACTGTGGAAAATTCTTCAAGAGATGGGAATACCAGACCACTTGACCTGCCTGCTGAGAAATTGATATCCAGATCAAGAAGCAACAGTTAGAACTGGACATGGAACAACAGACTGGTTCCAAATCAGGAAACGAGTACATCAAGGCTATATATTGTCACCCTGCATATTTAACTTATTTGCAGAGTACATCATGAGAAATGCTGGGCTGGAGGAAGCACAAGCTGGAATCAAGATTGCTGGGAGAAATATCAATAACTTCAGATATGCAGATGACACCACATTTATGGCAGAAAGCGAAGAAGAACTAAAGAGCTTCTTGATGAAAGTGAAAGAGGAGAGTGAAAGTGTTGGCTTAAAGCTTAACATTCAGAAAACTAAGATCATGGCATCTGGTCCCATCACTTCATGGCAAATAGATGGGGAAGCAATGGAAACAGTGACAGGCTATTTTTTGGGGCTCCAAAATCACTGCAGATGGTGACTGCAGCCATGAAATTAAAAGACGCTTGTTCCTTGGCAGAAAAGTTATGACCAATCTAGACAGCATATTAAAAAGCAGAGACATTACTTTGCCAACAAAGGTCCATCTAGTTAAAGCTATGGTTTTTCCAGTCGTCGAGTACGAATATGAGTTGGACTGTGAAGAAAGCTGAGCGCCAAAGAATTGATGCTTTTGAACTGTGATGTTGGAGAAGACTCTTGAGAGTCCCTTGGACTGCAAGGAGATCAAACAGTTCATCCTAAAGGAAATAGTCCTGAATATTTGTTGGAAGGACTGATGCTGAAGCTGAAGCTCCAATACTCAGGCCACCTGATGCGAAGAACTGACTCATTTGAAAAGACCCTAATGCTGGGAAAGATTGAAGGCAGGAGAAAAGGGGATGACAGAGGATGAGATGGTTGGATGGCATCATGGACTCAGTGGACATGAGTCTGAGTAAGCTCTGGGAGTTGGTGATGGACAGGGAAGCCTGGTGTGTGGCAGTCCATGGGGTCTCAAAGAGTCGAACTGGACTGAGCAACTGACCTGAACTCAACTGACTAGAAACCTACTGGGTTATTAAGGGCAATTAAAATGTGAATAGGGCTTTTTAAAAAAATAAATAAAATATCAATCTCATTTCAGAAGTACATCAGAATTTCTTTGGCTGCTCTGGGTCTTAGTTGCAGTATGTACACTCTTTAGTTGTGGCATATGGGATCTAGTTCCCTGACCAGGGCTGGAACTGGCCCTACTGCATTGGTAGCATGGAATCTTAGCCAGGGAAGTCCCAGGAGAACATAAGAATTTCACTTTTGCACCTCTCTCTTGCCCACTTGAGTTTTAGCCCCTAAGAAAGATGGCATGCCTGACACTAGGGTTTTATGCCTTGACTAATCTGTTTTAAGCCTACCATGCATTTCAAGCCTAGAAAGCTAAAACTCTGTACGTCCCCACACACATTAAGTCTCATTTCAGTAGGACTCCTTTCATTGAATCCCTCCATAGCCATCCCCCTTCTCCCTCTTGTCTGCTCTTCTCTGACTAAATCAACTCCTTTGTCCTCTGGGCTCTCACTTGAAAAAGAATACCCTCTTTCACAGGACTTGTTACCTGGTATTGTTATTTCTTCTTGGTTTGTGCTTTAACACCCTCAGGCCAGTGTACAGAGAACTTGCAACAGTTGGTTGTGTTTTTTGTATCTGTCTCCATTCCTAGACCATGAATCCCCAGAGGAGAACTCATCCTGTGCACCCCTCTGTCACCACCACCGCTGACACATATGCATCCCTCTGTGGTCACATCATCTTATAAAGGATTAATGAATGAATTTGTGAGTGTCTGGGGAAAATATTCTCTAACATTAATCACCCCCAATAGGCTGACTCTATCTGGACCAGTCTATGGCTGATCACTGCTTTCAGTCCCCAAAGAATAAAGTGATCTGCTCCAGACTTCCGCAGGCCACTTTCTAAGCCCTGCTGCTGTGCTCAGGGAAGGTAATATGAATGGCCCTGTTTTAGTTTGCCAGGGCTACCATAACAAAGACCACCAACTGGGTGGCTTAAATGATAGATATTTATGTTCCTGCAGTTCTGGAGGCTGAAAGTCTCAGAACAAGGTGTGGGCAGGTTTTGCTTCTCCTGGGAACTCTTCTTGGCTTGCGGGTGGTTGTCCCCTCACAGCTCTCTTGTGGCCTTTTCTCCTTCTGTGCATCCCTAGTGTCACCACCTCATCTCAGGACACCGGTTGTATTGGATTGGGGCCCCACCCTGAAGGCCTCATGTTAACTCAATCATCTCTTTGTAGGTCCTATTTCTTTCTGGAATGGGGGTTGGGACTTGAACATGTGACTCTTGGGGAACACAATTCAGTCCTTACCAGGCTCTAGCACAGGTTCTCTAGTTTACTACCAACAGGTCCCACTGCCAAATAAACAGAGAGAGAGCTATAGTCTTTGGAAGCAGTCTGAGGCCTGTTGAGGGAACTTCTGGGGGGCTCACAATTCATGTGCTGAGATTCACTAATACAGAGGCCCAGGGACCTTATGGGGTGGGGGGCAGTGAGAATATAAACTGCGGTGGTGGGTGGGACTGCTGGGAGGGAGACCCTCTTGGGATAAAGATGTGCCGAGAAAACTTTGTGCTTCGTGGGAAAACTGTGCATGGTTTTCTATAGCACGTGTTGGCAAACTTGCTGTCAAGAGCTAGATAAGAAGTATTTTCTCTCTCTCTGAGCGACTCAAAAATACCTTTGTAGCTGGAAAGTAGCCATAGGCAATGCCTAAATGAATGGATGTGGCCATGTTCCAATAAAGCTTTATTTACAAAAACAGGTGGCTGGTTGGATTGGGCCTGCAGGCCTTAAGTGCCCTGGTCTAGAGCACACCCTTCCTGATTTTGACTTTATATAGATTCTGAGCCTGTCATTTGAACAATTTTACAGCTCATAGACAAATGATAGCTATGCAAAACATCCTTGACCCTAAAGACATAAAGTTTTGACCCTGGGAAGTTCAACTGACTTCCTTCTCTGCCTCTGAAAGAAGGCAGTCTTGCCTGAATTTGCACATTTCTTTCAATATTCCTGATCTATAAAAATATCTACCCTTTGTATTCTCCAGTTCTCCTCCTTCATTAATAATGAGTTAAATAAAATCTTCAACATGCATTCATTTTTTATCTACAGGATGGTCATGATTTTGTCTTTTTTTAAAAAATTATCTTTTTAACAAATACTGCTGGGCACTGTTTGGAAAGGGCTTGGAAAATGCACTAAGATCACTGTGATTCTGCCTTCTGGAGCAATAGTCTTTAAACTTTTTTATTATATGCCTTTGTCAGCAAATATTTTTAACCACCTGCCTTGACATACAAATATAGTATACTATATTCAGTACTGTACATAGACTAACATGTATAAACATAAACAAAAATAAATAATTTGAAAAATAAAGAACTTGCAATAGTTTCTTTGCATATCCCAATGGATCTTCTTCCTAACACCTTTGGTTCTCTTTCTTCGCTATTTTTCTGGACAATAGTGAATCACAAATATTAACTAGTTGGGGAAAAAAAAAAGATCTGTGTTAACCCTAATAATACACAAACAAAGCACATTGTTGTTAAAACTAACTATAATTTCAGTTGTTTGGCTCAGGGGATGGTAGAATTCCTCCTGAAGAGGGAACTGCACCTTTGTCCTGGAAAATAGCTTGATGGAACTGATTGGTTATAAAAGGTGAGCTCAGGCGGTCATAGCTAGATGGAAGCAGGCTCCACATGAAGAGTCAAATTGCTTGTCTAACAAACATGAAGATTTCAGTATTGTCTACTAGAGCTGAGGAATCCTTGGCGGGCCAGCAGTAAAGAATCTGCCTGCAATACAGGAGACACGGGTTCAGTCTCTGGGTCAGGAAGATCCCCTGGAGAAGGAAATGGCAACCCATTCCAGTATTCTTGCCTGGAAAGTCCCACTGACAGAAGACCCTGGTGGGCTACAGTCCATAGGGTGGCAAGAGCTGGGAGTGGAAGCTGTTAGGACTTTGGCAGAGAAGATGGGAAGGGGTTCTACTCTAATGGGGAACATGGCAGAGGGTGAGGTCATGGCTTTGAGCGGATCACAGCCAGGGAAACACAGAAAATGCCAGAGAATTACAGCAAGTCCCCTACATACAAATGAGTTTCGTTATAAGAGCATGCTTATTAAGTCCAATTTGTTTGTAAGTCCAACAAAGTTAGCCTAGGTATCCAACTAACACAATTGGCTAGGTGGTACTGTACAGGTATAGGTTTATAATACTTTTCACACAAATAATACATAAAAACAAACTCAAAAAATAAAGAAAACTTTTTTTTTTTTTTGACTGTACCATGCAGCATGAGGGATCCTAGTTCTCTGCCCAGGGATGGAACCCGTGCCCCTCATATTGATGGAACACACATTGGCATCTTTGAAAGTCTGCAACTTTAGGTTTCCAATGTAGAGGACTCACTGTATCTTTAAACAATTGTGTTGATGGTTATTCTGACTGTGCCATTTATGCTCAATCATTTCTGGAGATTCTCCATAAAAATCTGCTTTTGCTTAATGGAATCAAAATGAAGAAAGCAGCTAGTAACTCTGAAATTCTTTAAGGTGACCAGAGGCAAAGAGAGCCAAGATCTGCCTGTGAGCTGGGAGCAGAGTTGAGGAGCCAGAGTGGGGAAAGAAGCAGAGATGGAGCTGGGCTGTGACCTTAAAAGTGTGATCGGGAGACTATGTCTGGCAGTAATACAGGGTGAGGCCTCAGCAATGTCATTTCATAACTAAGGAAAGATGACTCCTGAGCACTGAGTACTAGATTATTTTCAGCAGCAGACTGTTGGGTTACCTGTTCTGAAAAAATGTGGTGATGGATTGGAGAGCAACTGGATTGGAGAGCAACAACACTGGAAACAGCGAACCAGTTAAAAGATTGCTGGAACACCAGGCAAGGATGATGAGAACAGAACAGGGGCAGAGGGAGTGTTTATTCTGGAGGTAGAGTCTGTAGAACTGTATGATGATTCCCTATAGGGGGAAAGAGAAGAGTCAATAGAAATAACATTTATAAAGCTTGGGTGGTTGTGTATCTGGTGACATGCCGTTCCCTGAATTTGGAAACATATGAAGAACAGGTTTTCAGGAAAGATAATGGGTTCATAGTAGGATAGGCTGAATTTGAGATGCCCATGAAACCTGGTGGAGATAGGCTACAAAGAGTTGACAATAAGGCTTACCAGATGGCTGAGTGGTAAAGAATCTTCCTGCAATGCAGGAGACTTGAGTTAGATCTCTGGGTTGGGAAGATCCCCTGGAGAAGGAAATGGCAACTCTGGAGAAGGAAAATGGTGTTCTTGCTTGGAGAATCCCATGGACAGTGGAGCCTGGAGGGGCTGCAGTCCATGGGGTTGCAAAGGATCAGACATGAGCTGGTTGCAAAGGATCAGACACGAGCTAGTGATTAAACAATATTGCAGGAGAGAGATCAAGGCTAAAGACATCTCTGGGAATTTTCCTCTAAAAGGTGTCATGATTTTTGTTTATTGCCCTTTGACAAATGTTAAGAAAACAATACTCTTTTAGCTTATTTACTCATTCATTCAAACTTAACGAGTATGTAAACCATGTGCTAGATTCTAGGGCTTCCAAGGTGGTGTTAGTGGTAAAGAACCCACCTGCAAATGCAGGAGACATAAGAAACACGGGTTTGATCCCTGGGTAGGGAAGATCGCCTGGAGGAGGGCATGGCAACCCACTCCAGTATTCTTTGCCTGGAGAATCCCACGGACAGAGGAGCCTGTCCATAGGGTCACAAAGAGTCGGATGTGACTGAAGTGACTTAGCACACGCACACATCCTAGACTCTAGGGGTAAATGATGAATAAGATCCTTCAGAAACTCACAGCCTTATCAGAGGATTAGGTCACGAACTAAAAGCAGAGCTGCAGGTGTGGGGACCACTCAGAACCCCAGGGTTGTTACAAAGACTCTTAAACTGAAGACATTTGAGATTCAGCAGATACAGAAAGAAGCCTTCTCAGAGCTTCTCTTATCTGACTTAAGGCAGAAACTTCAGAGAAATGACGTGTGCCATAAATTCTCTCTTTGGGACACGTCTGCCCCCAGGAGAGACCAAGAGTAAAACCTATCTTAAAACCCTTCTCTGGGGGAAATTTGATCCTGATAAAGTCAGAAAGACTGCTCATACCTGTGGAGACAAACATTACCACAAACTTTATCTCCTGTTTGTTCTAAAAAAACCCTGTTTGTCTTTTCTAAGGAAACCTATTTGTTCTTCCCATAGGAGTGTTTCTCCCTCCTCCCCTTTTCTACTAATCTACTATTTCTAATAACCCTTAAAGTTACTCATCGCCGAGTACTTGCATTTATGCACGTTGCACATGTAAATAAAGTTTTTTTCCTGTTAATCTGTCTTTTGTTAGTTTAATCCATAGGCCCCAGCCACTAAACATAAGAGAATCAAAGAAAAGTTTTTCTTCTTCATCGCCAGAAAGAAATTTCCATCCTCAATGGCTGGTATCATGAAAGTGGCATTAGATACAATGGGCAACATAAAAAGATGACCAGGTGTGGAAGAAAATAGCAGAGACTATTCATTTCATTTTTATGTACCTAAGAGTATTGTGGGAGTTAATTTACCATAGGATTTATATCCACCCAGTCTTCTCAGACATTTTTCACCTCTCACCGCTGGGTCTTGCTCCTTCCTCATTCTAGATTCGTATACTATTCTGGACAATATCTCTTCCAAGGACAGATGGGAAGCAAAGATACAGTGGCTGAGATGTGGGATTTGGCACTCTGCCATGGCTAATCACCCACATTGACTTCCTTTCCACTTTTCCACACTGGGTTTACAATCTTCTCACTTGGGGGCTTTCCAGTCCTTGGAGGAGCTCAGATTTGTCAGGAGATGGGTACTGAGCTTTGTTTCTTTTCACCTGACCACTCCCCAGACTCTCCCAGGGACAAGTTTTATTTAGATTTGTTTTCTTTCAGAAAAAAAATTTACCTACACTAGCAAGATCAGAAACCTCCCAAACTGTTTGCAAACCCCAAGGACTATTTCAAGGACTTTGCCTCCAACTCATACTTTCCTATCTGTTTGTCTACCCTGTTCTTTTGTTTACTGCCTCCCAGATTTCATGTCAATAACACGCTTCAGGTTATCTCCCCTGGTTTTGTCCTCTATCTAATAAGTTTAATATTTGCCTCTTTTACCCTTCTAGAAAAGAAATCATCATTTCATATAGTTCTATTGTATTTCCTACAACTTAATCCAGCACTGGGAATGTAATAGGGACAGAATTTAAAAGTACTTTGAATTGAATTCGATGGAGTTATGTGGATTTGATCAGAGTTGTGTGTTTTTTTTTTAATCCAAACTATAAACTCAAAGTTACCATCTTTATAACTTTCTTATTATTTTCTATAAACTTTTTCATGGTCTATGCTCAGAGAGAACCCATGGGTATACAAAAGAGAATGGAAGCCCTGAGACCACAATGGGATTTTTGTTACTGGCTATGACTTTGGAAATCAGGAATGTTCCGTCAATACACATTCCAGAATTCCTAGCCTACACATTCTGGCTTGTTTCCAGTATGTTGACTCTATTAATGGATACTTGAAATATATACCACTTTCCACTCTTTATGCAACTGTCTTAGGGTGGAATTTTCTTTTCTCTTCCCACCAGAATCTCAGTGTTGTTTCAGCTCCCAGCGTGTACTTACATGATCCTTTGTAAAACAGAGGGCTCAATATTTCCCGAGCTTTGATCCTTTCTCCTCCAGGTCTGAGTTCCTTCTGGGTCTTCTCCTTCTTTGATTGGGCGGGTGCAAAGGCTGAGGAGAAGAAAAGCAAGATGGAAAGTTTTAGAGTTTAAAAAGAGAGAAAGGGGGGATAGGATGAATTGATAGAGTAGGATTGACATACATAAGATAAGGTAAGATCAGTCGCTCAGTCATGTCCGACTCTTTGGGACCCCATGAATCGCAGCACGCCAGGCCTCCCTGTCCATCACCAACTCCCGGAGTTCACCCAGACTCACGTCCATTGAGTCAGTGATGCCATCCAGCCATCTCATCCTCTGTCGTCCCCTTCTCCTCCTGCCCCCAATCCCTCCCAGCATCACAGTCTTTTCCAATGAGTCAACTCTTCGCATGAGGTGGCCAAAGTACTGGAGTTTCAGCTTTAGCATCATTCCTTCCAAAGAAATCCCAGGGCTGATCTCCTTCAGAATGGACTGGTTGGATCTCCTTGCAGTCCAAGGGACTATCAAGAGTCTTCTCCAACACCACAGTTCAAAAGCATCAATTCTTTGGTGCTCAGCCTTCTTCACAGTCCAACTCTCACATCCATACATGACCACAGGAAAACCATAGCCTTGACTAGACAGACCTTTGTTGGCAAAGTAATGTCTCTGCTTTTCAATATGCTATCTAGGTTGGTCATAACTTTCCTTCCAAGGAGCAAATGTCTTTTAATTTCATGGCTGCAGTCACCATCTGCAGTGATTTTGGAGCCCCAAAAAATAAAGTCTGACACTGTTTCCACTGTTTCTCCATCTATTTCCCATGAAGTGATGGGACCAGATGCCATGATCTTCGTTTTCTGAATGTTGAGCTTTAAGCCAACTTTTTCACTCTCCACTTTCACTTTCATCAAGAGGCTTTTGAGTTCCTCTTCACTTTCTGCCATAAGGGTGGTGTCATCTGCATATCTGAGGTTCTTGATATTTCTCCCGGCAATCTTGATTCCAGCTTGTGTTTCTTCCAGTCCAGCGTTTCTCATGATGTACTCTGCATAGAAGTTAAATAAGCAGGGTGACAATATACAGCCTTGACGTACTCCTTTTCCTATTTGGAACCAGTCTGTTGTTCCATGTCCAGTTCTAACTGTTGCTTCCTGACCTGCATACAGATTTCTCAAGAGGCAGATCAGGTGGACTGGTATTCCCATCTCTTTCAGAATTTTCCACAGTTGATTGTGATCCACACAGTCAAAGGCTTCGGCATAGTCAATAAAGCAGAAATAGATGTTTTTCTGGAACTCTCTTGCTTTTTCCATGATCCAGCAGATGTTGGCAATTTGATCTCTGGTTCCTCTGCCTTTTCTGAAACCAGCTTGAACATCAGGAAGTTCACGGTTCACATATTGCTGAAGCCTGGCTTGGAGAATTTTGAGCATTACTTTGCTAGCATGTGAGATGAATGCAATCGTGCGGTAGTTTGAGCATTCTTTGGCATTGTCTTTCTTTGGGATTGGAATGAAAACTGACCTTTTCCAGTCCTGTGGCCACTGCTGAGTTTTCCAAATTTGCTGGCATATTGAGTGGAGCACTTTCACAGCATCATCTTTCAGGATTTGGAATAGCTCAACTGGAATTCCATCACCTCCACTAGCTTTGTTCGTAGTGATGCTCTCCAAGGCCCACTTGACTTCACACTCCAGGATGTCTGGCTCTAGGTCAGTGATCACACCATCGTGATTATCTGGGTCGTGAAGATCTTTTTTGTACAGTTCTTCTGTGTGTTCTTGCCATCTCTTCTTAATATCTTCTGCTTCTGTTAGGTCCATACCATTTCTGTCCTTTATCGAGCTCATCTTTGCATGAAATGTTCCTTTGGTATCTCTGATTTTCTTGAAGAGATCCCTAGTCTTTCCCATTCTGTTGTTTTCCTCTATTTCTTTGCATTGATTGCTGAATAAGGCTTTCTTATCTCTTCTTGCTATTCTTTGGAATTCTGCATTCTGATGTTTATATCTTTCCTTTTCTCCTTTGCTTTTTGCTTCTCTTTTTTTCACAACTATTTGTAAGGCCTCCCCAGACAGCCATTTTGCTTTTTTGCATTTCTTATATACTATGTGTAAAATAGATGGCTAGTGGGAACCTGCTGTATAGCACAGGCAGCTCAGTGCTGTGATCTGTGATGACCTAGATGAGTGGGATGGGGGCTAAGGGGGTGGGAAGGAGATCCCAGAGGGAGGGGATGTATATGTGTGTGTGTGCGCGCATGTGTGCTCAGTTCTGTCCGACTCTTTGCGACCCCAGGGACTGTAGCCCACCTTGCCCCTCTATCCATGGGATTCTTCAAACAAGAATACTGGAGTGAGTTGCTATTTCTTTCTCCAGGGGATATTCCTAACCCAAGGATCCAACCAGCATTTCTTGCGTCTCCTGCCAGTGGCAGGCAGATTCTTTACTACTGCACAAGTTGGGAAGCCTGATAAATGCAGAATCTGCCTGCCACACTGGAGACCCAAGTTTGATCCCTGGGTTGGGAAAATCCCCTAGAGAAGGAAAAAGCTACCCTCTCCAATATTCTTGCCTGGAGAATTCCATGGAGAGAGGAGCCTGGCGGGCTACAGTCCATGTGGTCGCAAAGAGTCGGACACGACTGAACAACTAACACTAACACATAGCTGATTCGCTTCATTGTACAGAAGCAGAAACTAACACCACATTGTAAAGCAACTACCCCCCAGTGGAAAAAATACTAAGGGTAAAAAATAAGAAAATAAAAGTAAAAGAAAAAGATTTGAACCGTATAATAAGCTTAAATATACATACATGAGAACACCTGGGAGAAGGTCTGGGTTTCAGGTTTCAGTGCAAACCAAGAGGTTTACCTCTGGTTTATTCAAAGAATCCTGAGGTTTTCAAGCCTGTCCGGGAATCTAGGGACTAGCTGATGACTTCATATAGAAATCATGCAAAACCCATGAGCTCATGAGCTGGGAGATGAAACCCAACGAGACAAAAATGGCTTCAAGAGGACTTGCTGTAAGTCTGTGTAGGATCATTCAAACCTGAAGAGGCAAAAGTAGATAAAACCAGGCCACTGGAATTTGGAAACTTTCTTGCAGGGACTTGTAGTAAAACGAAACTGCTTGGTTTCACCTAAGCCCTTGAAAGACTCTCAGAGAAACTGTAGGAGAAGAACTTGAAAGCAAGGAGCACTTTCTGTTTGCTTTTGCAATCACTGATTTCAGTGAGCATGATTCTCAGTAGTTGATAAGGTCAGACTTATCTCCATAGTCCTTCCTACCCCGTCTTCAAGTGCACTCTCTTTGGGTACAGTCCCAATGACCGTCCTCAGAGGGCTCTCACCCAGCTGTGCTACATGTAACCTTGACAGATATTTCGTCGATGTTTTGTCGGAGGGGCAATGAGGCCAAACAATGTAGCAAAAAGCACGTTTCCTTAGACACTAGAGTCTTAGTCATGGAAAGCAGGCTATGAACTGCCCTGTGTAGGTCAGTTACACAGAGCAGGATCCACTGGAGTTATTTCATTCAGAAAGGATTTCTAGGATTTATATGCTTTAGAGAATCACTGAGAAGGCTGAAGAAGCAGACTCAGAATTAAGACTCAGGAACAACTCCTAAATGAAACCAAAGAACCAGGGCACCAAAGGGATCCAAGGTTTCTTCCACATTTGGAGGCTGCCTTCTCAATCAGGGAGCTGGTTCCAGAATCCCCTGCTATTGCCAAGATCAGGAGGCTGCTCTGATCAGGAACCACTTCCATCCCCAGTCCCTACTGGTCCTGCTGCAGTCGGGACCATCAAACGAATGCAAAGCACCTGCTCCAACTCGAGGAAGCCAGTGACAGATGGCAGGGGCCTCTGTTTCCTCCAACACCCGATGGCAGGGGAGGTCTGCCTGTGGAAGCAGCAAAAACAGTAGGAGCAGGGAAGCCTCATTTTCTTTTTATCAAATCCAGCTTCCCTTGTGGCTCAGCTGGTAAAGAATCTGCCCACAAAGCGGGAGACCTTGGTTCGATCCCTGGGTTGGGAAGTTACCCTGGAGAAAGGAAAGGCTACCCTCTCCAGTATTCTGGCTTGGAGAATTCCATGAACTGTATATTCCACGGGGGTGCAAAGAGTTGGACTCGACTGAGCAAGTTTCACTTTCACTGCACCTTTAACAAGTGCATAACGCTGGGCAAAAGAACAAATGTAGGACCGCTGACCATGTGTATTAATTGCTACAAGTTGCGAATCAAGCTGCAGAAGTGTTCTACCCTTGACAAACATACCTTCATAGCAGTGTGGACGTTCAGAGCCAAATTTAGGTTCTTGAATGCCTCAGAAGACCATGTCAGAATATGGCAGTGTGGCAGAGTTAGCCCCTGGCCCCAGTTTCTAACCCTGGACTCATCCTGTACCATATGACTTTGTGCCCGTGAGTGTGGATGCTCCAGCTCAGATGGCCAAGCTCTGTTCACACTGCAAACTCCCCTACCCTCCCCAAAGCCACCTCTGAGGGAGTTTGCTTTGCTCGGCTTTATTCTTGGCGTTAACTCCGTTCTTTTGATTTTAAGTGTTTGGGAAAATAAGAAATGCTTCCCCACTGGTCTGCAGTCTAGGAGCACACAGGGCTGTGTATAAGGTGGGGAGTCTGCAGGCCTTGGCAGGACCAACCTGCATCTGGCAAGTTTCCGAAATCCTCCAAGCCTCCATCCCTTCATTTCTAAAACGGTAACAATACGACTTACTTTTTAGGAAAATGCATGTGAAGTGCCTAATATTGTGCCCCAGCAGGCAGGAAGTGCTCCAAAAAGCTAATCATTGTCATCGTTGCAGTGGTTACACATTAACATGTAAGACTGACCATAGGGGAACAGCCATGTTATCAGGGTCTTTTAGAGTCTTGAACCAGATCTCTAATCAGATGCATGCACACTGCATCAGGCCCCTGTGCCCTGGGCCAATTATAGTCACTGCTTAGAGCAGGCCGGAAAGCAGTTTTCACCTACCTGGACTGTTTAACCGATAATGGCTGCTTGGAGACTGTTTTGAGGAAGTGCATGTGTGCTAGGTCACTTCAGTGTCTGACTCTTTGTGACCCTATGAACTGTAGCCCTTTAGGCTCCTCTGTCCATGGGATTCTCTGGGTAGGAATACTGGAGTGACTCGCCATGGCCTCCTCCAGGGGCTCTTCCTGACCCAGGGATCGAACCCAAGTGTGTGTCCTGTGTCTCCTGCATTGACAGGTGGATTCTTTACCACCGGCGCCACCTGGGGAACCTGAGGCTAAATCTGGGCACAGTGCTGTGATTGATGAATAATGTCTGCTCAGGGTGTGGTGGGAAATGGGGCTGCATGTGGACCAGGTATTTGCCATTCCTGGCTCGTGCATGCATGCTCAGTCTTGTCTGACTCTTTGCCATTCCCTAGGCTGTAGTCCGCCAGACTCCTCTGTCCATGGAGTTGTCCAGGCAAGAATACTGGAGTGGGTTGCCATTTGCTACTCCAGGGGATCTTCCCAACCCAGGGGTCTAAACTGTGTCTCTTGCATCTCCTGCATTGGCAGGTGGGTTCCTTACCACTCGTGCCACCTGGTAAGCCCTGCCATTCCTGAGTGTTAGGAAAGAAGATGGACTTGCAGAGAAGGATTGGGCATGAGTTCTGTTTCTTTCACCTGCTGGCTCTGTGACCAGGTGTTAGGTATTTCACCCTCTTTTGCTTAGATAACCTTCATCTGCAAAATAAGGATGACCAGGTTTACCATGCCTACCTTACAGGGTTATTTGTAAGGCTCAAATGATATCATGCTTGTAGGAATACTGTGGATTGTAGGGTGTTGCCTGAATGCAAGGTGTTTTGTTATTAGTGTGTGGTATTTGGCCAGTTTGTACTTGACAAGAAGGAAGAGCCGAGTCAGTGATAGCTTTGGTCTGCCTCTGCTTGTAGCATCTCAGCCTGATTCTGCACCCTGCTTCAGTTTCTGAGTGCCAAGCAATCAGGAGAGAGTCTGGTGGGGCAGAAAAAACTTGTACTGAAAGCCAGATGCCACCTCACTTATCCACTGCATGATTTAGGTCAAGTTTCATAGCCTGGGTGAGCCTCAGTTTCATCTTTGGCGGCACAGAGATTGGATAAGGGCAAACATGACATCTGTCTCAACTGTCTCGAAATTCAGGTGGTTGTGTAACTTCAAGTCCCTATACACGAAAGTGCTAGGAAAGCTCCAAGGGTGAGTGGTTATGACCTCTCCTATGATCTGTGTCAAATGCATCCTTATTTTGAGCCCTCTTCCCTGTTCCTCACTCCCCTCCATGATCCCTGAACAGCTTGCAGCATTCTTGTCTTACCGTCAGTTTAAATTAGGGCAGAGCATACGTGAGCCCTCAGTGTCAAGGCAAGGTCAGAAACACATGGTCAAGAGAACATAAAATGGCCTTCCCTGGTGGCTCAGATGGTAAAGACTCTGCCTGCAAAGCGGGAGACTCAGGTTCAACCCCTGGGTTGGGAAGATCCCCTGGAGACAGGAATGGCTACCCACTCCAGTATTCTTGCCTAGAGAATCCTATGGACAGAGGAGCCTGATGGGCTACAGTCCCTGGAGTCACAAATAGTTCGACACAACTGAGTGACTTTTTACAGAACACAAAATGAAGCTGTAACTTAGTCTTCAAACAGAGATGGATTGTGGCCATGACCCGGATTGGGTATCAGAGGTCCCTGCGGAGGGGCGAAGTTAGACCCCAAATCCACGAGGAGCAAGGGAAGATGGTAAAGAGAGTCAGTGGAGCGCTTATGACATCAGAGCTGGCAGCATCCATGAACAAGTTGGTCCCAAAACTCCAGCCCTTGGCAGATCCCCAGACCCGGCCTCAGTCTTTACAACTCTCCCCAAATCTCTGAGCCTCTGAACTGAGAATTAGGAGTAATGGTGTTCTAAGGCTACTGGAAATACTCACACCCATTTTCCCTGATAGCTCAGATGGTAAAGAATCTGCCTGCAATGCGGGAGATCTGGGTTCCATCCCTGGGTTGGGAAGATCCCCTCGAGGAGGGCGTGCCTGGAGAATCCCATGGACAGAGGAGCCTGCTGGGCTACAGTCCATGGGGGTTGCAGAGTTGGACACAACTGAGCCATTGCGTGCTCAGACACAGGAGACAGCCTTCAGCAAAGAGAGCAGCAGCGTTTGCTCCAGACTTTCTGTGTTAATTTCCTAGGGCTACCATAACAAAGGAGCATAAGCTGGTTGGTTTGAGCAACAGAGTTTTACTGTCTCCTAGTTGAAGGCTAGAAATCCAGGAGTTGCAGCACTGGTTTTGTCTGAGGCTGTAAGAGAGAATTGTTCCATGCCTGTCTCCTCACTTCTGGTGCTTTGCTGGCCATCTTTGGCATCCCCGGCTGGTAGAGGCATCACCCTGATTCCTGCCTCCATCTTCGCAAGACATTCTCCCCGTGTCCAAAAGTTCCCTTTTATAAGGATACAATCATGTTGGGTTAGGACTCACCCTCACGACCTCATCTGAACTTGGTCATCTGCAAAGACCCTATTTCCAAATAAGGTCACATTCTGAGCTACTGGGTAGGGGGGTGGTGGGCGGAGCGACCTGATTCAACCTACAGCACTCTTCTCGCTTCTCCAGGGCTGGCTGAAACCAGCTCGGTAGAGTGAGGGTGGGAAATGAGGTAGAATAAACTTGAAGCACCAAATAAGCATGGAATCAGCTTTTGCTCGCTTAACAAGCAGAGGAGCAGTGATGCTCTGTGAACTACTTCCTCACATTCTGCTGACAGAGGGGACGGGGGCTTTCAGTACTGTCTCTTCAGAGCTTAGAACGATGGTGGCATGGAGTAGATGCTCAATAAATATTTGTTGAATTAGTACTGAATGAGAGAAATTCAGCCCATACCAGCAGTTTTTTATAGTGTAAACTCTGATGCCGAGACCTGCCTGGCCTGGAAAAAGGACATGTAAATGTTTAATGAATTTAGCATCAGTGTCTCCCATATAGTACACATGGCCTTATTATGAAGAGCTGGGCCTTAGGGGAGTGGAATGAAAAGTTTCAGGTGCTGGGTCTTGGAGGACTGGGCTCCTCCTTAGCCCCCTGTTCCTTGCTACTCCTTGGTGGTCTCAGACCACCCCCTATCACCTTAGGGCCCCATTTGAAAGCCAATCTTGAGACATGAACTGAGCTTTAGATGTCTAGAATCCTGTCTAGAAAGGATCTTGTCACAGAATCCTTTCCTTTACCAAAGTTTACTGACCCTGCATCTCACTCGTTTATCTATCAGCATTATTGACTTGGGAGTGCCTCTGTTGTCATCAAGTTCTACCACTTAATTCATAAATAAGGGCCCAGAGGTGAGAGGGGAAGAGATTCAGCTCAAGTCACACAACCAGGACTCCTGACTCCTGGTCTATGGCTCTTCTCTATACTGTACCCCCCTTTTCTATTGTCTATTAGGAAATAATTAGCCAGATAGAGGAATTCCTCTGAATGATTTGTTAGATAGTAGAACGCTATCATCCAGTTCAAATGTTCAGGTGTCCCGTGCGTGTGAGGCCCACAGTGGGGCTTTGGGGCATTTGGCTGGTTGCCGAGAATCACTAGGTCAGGGCCCTCGCCCTCTCAGCCTTTGAGCTCTGCCACCTGGCTGGTGGCTTGCATCACCAACAGGGGAAGCTGACTTTCCATCCCGGACTCCCTTACGTCAGCACCCTCACCATCCAGAGACAAGAGAGTCCTTGTGGAAAGGCAGGCTGTGGCCCAATCGTGACCTCACGCCTGGCTGCCCGTTCTTGTTTCCCAATCCTTCCTCGCCCCTGGCAAGTTTCACTGGGGTGAACAATGAATGGCTTCAGTCTACAGGTAGGTGAGCTCATTGCATTTTGCAGGTGCTTCTTTTGTACCACGGCCAGATGAAGGCTAAGATGTGGCCCTAACCAGCACCCTTAGAGCTCTTTCAGTTCAGTTCAGCCACTCAGTCATGTCCGACTCTTTGTGACCCCGTGGACTGCCACACACCAGGCTTCCCTGTCCATCACCAACTCCCAGAGCTTATTCATACTCATATCCATCGAGTCGGTGATGCCATCCAACCATCTCATCCTCTGTGATCCCTTTCTCCCTCCACCTTCAATCTTTCCCAGCATCAGAGTCCTTTCCAATGAGTGAGCTCTTCGCATCAGGTGGCCAAAGAATTGGAGTTTCAGCTTCAGCATCAGTCCTTCCAATGAGTATTCAGGGCTGATTTCCTTTAGGATGGACTGGTTTGATCTCCTTGCAGTCCAAGGGACTCTCAAGAGTCTTCTCCAACATCACAGTTCAAAAGCATCAGTTCTTCAGCTCTCAGCCTTCTTCACAGTCCAACTCTCACATCCATACATGACCACTGGAAAAACCATAGCCTTGACTAGATGGACCTTTGTTGGCAAAGTAATGTCTCTGCTTTTCAATATGCTATCTAGGTTGGTCATAACTTTTCTTCCAAGGAGTAAGCGTCTTTTCATTTCATGGCTGCAGTCACCATCTGCAGTGATTTTGGAGCCTCCCAAAATAAAGTCTGTCACTGTTTCCATTGCTTCCCCATCTATTTGCCATGAAGTGATAGGACAGGATGCCATGATCTTCGTTTTCTGAATGTTGAGCTTTAAGCCAACTTTTTCATTCTCCTCTTTCACTTTTATCAAGAGGCTTTTTACAGTTTACAATGTCCAGACAGAAGGCCCATGGAACCCTGAACTTGTGCTTCCCCAGCCCCTAGCCAGCCCCACCACTGACACTATTGAGGTGGCCTCTCATTGTCTGCTGCACACCAGCTTTACCTGCAGTGGTGCCTTCCAGAGAGGCTCACATGTGTGCATTTACAATATCTAAACTGCTAAGTGTGTGTGTGCATTCGTGCTAAGTCACTTCAGTCATGCTCGACTCTTCACAACCCTATGAATTGACTGTAGCCCACCAGGTTCCTCTGTTCATGGGATTCTCCAGCCAAGAATATTGGAGTGGGTTGCCATATCCATCTCCAGGGGATCTTCCCGACCCAGGGATCAAACCCACGCCTCTTATGTCTCCTGAATTGGAGGCAGGTTCTTTAGCACTAGCGCCACTTGGGAAGCCCCAAATTGTTAGGTTCAGTTTAGTCGCTCAGTTGTGTTTGACTCTTTGCGACCCCATGAATCACAGCATGCCAGGCCTCCCTGTCCATCACCAACTCCCAGAGTTCACCCAAACTCTTGTCCATTGAGTCAGTGATGCCATCCAGCCATCTCATCCTCTGTCGTCCCCTTCTCCTCCTGCCTGCAATCCCTCCCAGCATCAGTGTCTTTTCCAATAAGTCAACTCTTTGCATGATGTGGACAAAGTATTGGAGTTTCAGCTTTAGCATTAGTCCTTCCAAAGAACTGGAGAAGGCAATGGCAACCCACTTCAATGTTCTTACCTGGAGAATCCCAGGGATGGCGGAGCCTGGTGGGCTGCCGTCTATGGGGTCAAATAGAGTCGGACACAACTGAAGCAACTTAGCAGCGGCGGCAGCAGCAGTTCCAAAGAACACCTAGGACTGATCTCCTTCAGAATGGACTGGTTGGATCTCCTTGCAGTCCAAGGGACTCTCAAGAGTCTTCTCCAACACCACAGTTCAAAAGCGTCAATTCTTTGGTGCTCAGCTTTCTTCACAGTCCAACTCTCACATCCATATATGACCACTGGAAAAACCATAGCCTTGACTAGATGGACCTTTGTTGGCAAAGTAATATCTCTGCTTTTCAAGATGCTATCTAGGTTGCTCTTAACTTTCCTTCTAAGGAGTAAGCATCTTTTAATTTCATGGCTGCAATCACCATCTGCAGTGATTTTGGAGCCCCCCAAAATAAAGTCTGACACTGTTTCCACTGTTTCCCCATCTATTTCCCATGAAGTGATGGGACCGGATGCCATGATCTTCGTTTTCTGAACGTTGAGCTTTAAGCCAACTTTTTCACTCTCCTCTTTCACTTTCATCAAGAGGCTTTTGAGTTCCTCTTCACTTTCTGCCATAAGGGTGGTGTCATCTGCGTATCTGAGGTTCTTGATATTTCTCCTGGCAATCTTGATTCCAGCCTGTGCTTCTTCCAGCCCAGCGTTTCTCATGATGTACTCTGCATATAAGTTAAATAAGCAGGGGGACAATATACAGCCTTGACGTACTCCTTTTCCTATTTGGAACCAGTCTGTTGTTCCATGTCCAGTTCTAACTTTTGCTTCCTGACCTGCATATAGGTTTCTCAAGAGGCAGGTCAGGTGGTCTGGTATTCTCATCTCTTGAAGAATTTTCCACAGTTTATTGTGATCCACACAGTCAGAGGCTTTGGCATAGTCAATAGATGTTTTTCTGGAACTCTCTTGCTTTTTCGATGATCCAGTGGATATTGGCAATTTGATCTCTGGTTCCTCTGCCTTTTCTAAAACCAGCTTGAACATTAGGAAGTTCACGGTTCACATATTGCTGAAGCCTGGCTTGGAGAATTTTGAGCATTACTTTACTAGCGTGTGAGATGAGGTAGATGAGTTTAGTAAGTAAAAATAAGTATTAATCAGCCATTAAAAAGAATACGTTTGAATCCGTTCTAATGAGGTGGATGAAACTGGAGCCTATTATACAGAGTGAAGTAAGACAGAAAGAAAAACACCAATACAGTATACTAACGCATATATATGGAATTTAGAAAGATGGTAGCAATAACCCTGTATACGAGACAGCAAAAGATGTATAGAACAGTCTTTTGGACTCTGTGGGAGAGGGAGCGGAGGGATGATCTGGGAGAATGGCATTGAAACATGTATAATATCATATATGAAACGAGTCACCAGTCCGGGTTTGATGTACGATACTGGATGCTTGGGGCTGGTGCACTGGGATGACCCAGAGGGCTGGTATTGGGAGGGAGGAGGGAGGAGGGTTCAGGATGGGGAACATGTGTATACCTGTGGCAGATTCATGTTGATATATGGCAAAACCAATACAATATTGTACAGTTAAAAAAATAAATAAATAAATAAATGCAACCATGTAATTTACTCAAAAAATAAATAAATAAATAAATAAAAACCAACCAACAAACAAAAGTGGAAGGGAGGTGGGTGAATGTTCCTCATTATGGTTACCAGATTTAACAAATAAAAATGCAGAATGCCAGTGAAATTTGAATTTCAGATTGTGAATGAAAAATGCTGCCTGTCATTTCAGTAAACAAAGAATGTCACAGCCGTCAAGCCACTGCAGCGGCCCACACAGTGAGCCCTGAGGGGACTTGGGACAGGAAAGAACAGGATGCTGGCCAGAGATTGCTAAGAAGCACATCAAAGGAGTGGTTTCAGTGAACCCAGAGTCTTGCATCTTCTCATATGTAGAAAAGCACTGAATTTTTAAACTTGAGATGTCTGGTTTTCTTGAATGAACCGTAATCGTTTGATATTCCAGCTACCTGGTCTTTGTCACAAAAACTCCTGCCTTACCTCTTCAGAGCAGCCTCTCAGAGCAATCTGAGAGGCCACCTCCCAGGCTTGAAGTCCTCAGAAAGTCCAGTGAATAAAACAATTCTCAACTTTTAGGTTGTGCACTTTTTGTTTCTTAGTAGACAGGATAAGCAATGAATCATTTAGAAAAAGAAGTGTAAGTATATCCTGTGCAATATTCAGGACATAGTCATACTAAAAATTATTTCTTGTGCATCCCTCTCTGAAATTCAAATTTAACCGAGTGCCTGTATTTTAGCTGACAACCCCAGCTGCTATGGAATTCTGCAGTCCGGATATCCTGTGAAACACATCTTAACTCTTGACTGTTGGAACAAAATCCAGTCCTGACGTGGGCACCTCTGCCCTATTGTTACTGTTTACAAGCCCTGGAACAGGGGTTTCGGGGAGTTCCACAGGAAGGCTTCTGCACGGCCCCAGCTGCCAGGAATTCCCTGTAATGGGCACACAGCCAGCTCACGGAAAGTGCAAATATAACTGAAGTGAGTCAGCACATTTTCACATAGGCAGTCTAGGTACACGCACAGAGCTTTCATATCACCTTTTCCTCTGATTGCTCAACATTCCTGAATAGGATCAGCCACATATTATTACCTTTGCTTAAAATGAGGAAACACTCAAGTCACATTGGCAGTGTCAGCGCCTAGTAAACAGAGACTTGAGAATCAGCCTGGCTGACAGGCTCTAAGACCAATCGCACGTATATGCTTTATTATTATGTTTTTTCCAAAACTGCTACATTATGCTTTTTTCTGTATATAAAAGTAATATTTGATTATGATAGCAAACTTGGAAAACACAGATAAAAAAGAAAGGAAGAGCAATCAGCAAAGAAAGCGATTCCACAATGGATAGTAACTGCTGGCAACAGGTGGGTGCATGGCTTTCCATATTGCGCCCTCTTCACATATATTAATACATTATGTGGTAGCCAGAGTGCGCTGCTAAAACAAAATACCATAGCCTGAGAGGCTTAAACAACAGGTATTTGTTTCTCACAGTTCTGGAGCCTGGAAAGTCCAAGATCAAAGAGCTGGTAAATTTGGTTTTTGATGGGGACCCCCTTCCAGTCATGCAGATGGCCACCTTCTCCCTGGGTCCTCATATGGTGTATAGAGGAAGCTTGGTTTCTCCTTCTCTTGGGGTCCCACCCTCATGACTTCATCTAAACTTAATCACCTCCCCACAGCGCAGCATCCTAATACCATCATATTATAGGCTAAGACATTGACATATGAAATTGAAGAGTACACACATATCCAGTCCATAATATGTTCTTAGTTTTGAACAAAAAAGGCCAAATCATTTTATACACATGCATACATATGAGTGATATAAATATGTGAATAGTTATATATGCAAAGATAATCATATGCATATATGCTCAAACATATCTATATATAAAATGAACTTGAAATTGATTTTGAAATTAAGTGATTCATTTTTGGCATTAACCAAGACTGAAGACTAAGTACAGAAAGAGAGTGAAAAGTACCAAATAAACTCCTGATTAAAAAAACAAAGAGTGGGGGACTTCCTTGGTAGTCCAGTGGCTAAGACTCTGCCCTCTCAGTTGCAGGGGGCCCGGCTTTGATCCCTGGTTGGGGAACTAGATCCCACATTCTGCAGCTAAGATCCAGTGCAGCCAAATAAATGAACATTTTTTTTTTAAAGGAGAAGAATAAAGAGTGGGCAGTAAAGGACACAGGGCAAAGTTCTACCACCATGAAGAGTGAAACTGTCCTCCATAATGAAATGTTCCTGGTCAAGAATGAGTGTTTGAAACAAAACGAGTGTTTGGTGAGTGGGGAGGGTCTATCCCCAGTGTGCCCCATAGGCACTGATGAAACGTAATCCAGAGTTGATGTTATTGTGAATTCAGCAGCACTTAGGGCTCAGCTATAACATGTTCTGTAATCAGTGTATCCATAAATAACTTGTGCTTATATATAACATCAGAATGACTTCTTGTTTCAGAGTGTGGAGGACATTCTTCATTTGGGGAGGTCAATACAATGAAACTGAGAACCTCTCAATCTTATGTGGCAGCCAAAACAGTTTATTTTTGCAGACAGTTGTCAAACATGGCAACTTAGGGCACAGTCCCCTGACGACCCGGGGCCAGAGTCAGAGATTTTTGCAGAGAGCAGTACTCCTGTGAACTCAGGTGAGGAGTAACCTGTAACCAACACTCAGTCCATTGGCCTTGCTGGGCTCTGTTACATGAAATAGTGGTTTATCATATTTTTCCATCATACGATATGGAAAGGCTCAGAGAAACTTCTTTCTCCCACAAAATGAAACTCCAAACACCCAGCTCCCTATGTAAGAGGATGACAGAGTACAAGCTGGTTGGATGGCATCACTGACTCAATGGACATGAGTTTGAGCAAGCTTCAGGAAATGGTGAAGGACAGGGAAGCCTGGTGTGCTGCACTCCACCGGGCACAAAAAATTGGACACAACTGAGCGACTAAACAACAGCAACAATCTATATTTCTTATATCTTGCTGCTCAAACTCAGAGACTTCAATGCATAGTGAATAGAGTGAGGACCTACAACAGAAGAATCTATCAAAATAGATTAGCATCTCACACTGTTGTGATCTAACCTGGTTTGTTAGTTTTGGTCTTGCTTGGAAAGGAGAATGTCGAAAAGCTTTGTTTAAACCTACTGAACAAGAAAACCCAGCTAACACAAAGCAAAACCCCAAATGGCCAATTTCTTGTTCTGCTCATCCTTTTTGTAAAAAAACATTTGCCTGGGATATCATTTATGATCAATTCTAAGGCAGAAGTAGTGTCAAGTTCCCAAGGTGGGGGGAAAAATAGGAGCACACAGTGTGTAAGTATAAATTCCTGGACAATGGAAGGAAAAACCACACACTGGTAACTTTGAGAACAGTAACTGCTTTGGGCCATGATTTTCATCAGTCATCATGAGTACTGACAAATGTCATGAAACAGTAAAATACATCCAAAATTGAATCTGAAATGAGAATTCATGATGTTAGGTGGCCTGAGGAAGCACACCCTGAACACCCAGAAGACTCATTACTCTGTCTGCGGTGTTCTGGGCTATTTTAGACATGTGACTGCCACCTACTGGTTTCCATTAGCTTTACTTGGAGGGTCCAGGAATTCTGCAGCCTACTGTACCCACTGCTGAGGACAACAGCGTCATGCTCTGCTAATGATGACCTCAATTCAATTGGTTTTCCCATTCTCTTTTATTGCACGCCCCCTTAGTTCTGTTTGTAAAGCAATGCAAAGTCATCACTTATTTTTCTCTAATACGATTTTCCTTCACTTCTCCATGCCACTAGTTCAAGAGAGCTCAAGCACTCACCTGAAAAACTGCCTCCTTATCCCAGATCTGCTCTATCCATTTCTAACTCTTGGCATGGGATGCAAGGGTTCCTTAAGAGAGAAGCTCTTGAAACACAGCTTGGTAAGAACAGCCATGAAATTAAAAGATGCTTACTCCTTGGAAGGAAAGTTATGACCAACATGGATAGTATATTGAAAAGCAGAGCTATTACTCTGCCAACAAAAGTCCATCTAGTCAAGGCTATGGTTTTTCCAGTAGTCGTGTATGGATGTGGGAGTTGGACTGTGAAGAAAGCTGAGTGCCAAAGAATTGATGCTTTTGAACTGTGGTGTTGGAGAAGACTCTTGAGAGTCCCTTGGACTGCAAGGAGATCCAACCAGTCCATTCTAAAGGAGATCAGTCCTGGGTGTTCATTGGAAGGACTGATGCTGAAGCTGAAACTCCAATACTTTGGCCACCTCATGCGAAGAGTTGACTCATTGGAAAAGACCCTGATGCTGGGAGGGATTGGGGGCAGGAGGAGAAGGAGCAGCAGAGGATGAGATGGTTGGATGGCATCACTGACTGGATGGACGTGAGTCTCAGTGAACTCTGGGAGTTGGTGATGGACAGGGAGGCCTGGCATGCTGTGATTCATGAGGTCGCAAAGAGTTGGACACGACTGAGCGACTGAACTGAACTGAAGAGCAGTTAAAGAGCTGAGACCAGTGGCATAACCATGACTTACTTAAAAAATTAATTTCTACTACTCAAAGTTCAAAAATAATAATGCTGATAATAGCAGTTGTTTGTGGCAAAAAGATACGGTTTTTAACATTTTTGGGATTCGCAGGTAGCTCAAACAGTAAAGAGTTTGCCTGCAATGCGGGAAACCAGGATTCAGTCTCTGGGTTGGGAAGATCCCCTGGAGAAGGAAACGGCAACCCACTCCAGTATTCTTGCCTGGAAAATCGCATGGATAGAGGAGCCAGGCAGGCTAGGGTTCATGGGGTTGCAAAGAGTCAGACAAGACTGGGTGACTTCACTTTCACTTTAATATTTTTACTTAAGAATGGATATGTATATGTCCTTATGCTATGGGGGAAAACAAGTCAATGTACAGTTTAGTTGATACAAAATAAATATAAGGATACAAAAACAAGGCAGTGGTTAAGAGAGGTGACATATATTGAAATAAGAAATGTTTATCAAAGGTTTTGAAAGATTGTACCAAAGTCAACTCCTTCTAGCAAATTATGTGACTCTCTTTAACAGACTGTCATCAGTTTTGAGCATTAATAGACAGACATTCATCTAGTAATGATTCAAATATAGAAAATGTGATTATGATATAGAAGGAGCTGTGAGACCATAGTACTTGGACCTGGTCTTTCTTGGAGGGGAGGGAGAGTGATTCCTAAAGAAATAATCATAAATAAAACCATAAAAATGCTTTTTATATTGTGTTCATAAAGAAGTTATTTGCATTGGAAAAAATTAGAATACATTTAGAATCTCTAACTGTAGAGAATTGAAAAAGATGATTAAAATTTTAATTATGAGTATGTTGTAAAAGGTAAATGTTTGGTGAAGTGAATAGGCTACAAGGGTCTGTTGTACAGCAGAGGAAATAGAGGCAATATTTTATAACTTTAAATAGAGTATAATCTATAAAGATTTTGAATCAGTATGTTGTACACCTGAAACTAATATTGTAAATCAACTGCATTTCAATTTTCTAAAATATCTGATAAGGTAGAAAATGTTAGAAACAAGCAGTATGTACAGTTAATAGTTTGTGAAACAAACTTATCTCTACTTGGAAAAGTATCTGAATATAACATATCAGGATATTTGAATGGTTTTATTTGGGGGTGGCATTTTGTTTACTGAGTATTTCTTTTAAGTATGTTATCCTCCTGCCTACATCCAGACCAGTTCATGAAAATAAAAAATAAACATCCTGCTATCAGGTTCCTAATGAAAGACAATTAGCAGTGGAGGAGAACTCTCTAAAAGTATGATGAGTTATGTATATACTATGTTTAAGTATTAATAAATCTATAGAATGAATGGAGCCTAAATATTATACAGCCCTGAAAAGGGGAAACTTGCTCAGTCATGTCTGACTCTTTGTGAACCCGTGGCTCCTCTGTCCATGGAATTCTCCAGGCAAGAATATTGGAGTGGGTTGCCATTTCTTTCTCCAGGGGATCTTCCCAACCCAGGGATCGAACCTGTGTCTCCTTCATCACAGGCAGATTCCATACCATCTGAGCCACCAGGAAAGCCCCATTATACAGCCCTAACAATCATCAAATGCAGACATGAATTTGCATTTCAACCTTTTCCCCCAAAATGCTAGAACAGTATGAAGGTGGGCAGAGATGCTCTGGAATAATTTCTAGGAAGATCATCAATGAAAAAAAGCATTTTAGAAATCCAGTCATCGTGGTAGATTTATGTCTCTGGCATCAACTTTATTATTGAGTCTCCACTGGGCACAAGGACTCCTAACCTCTGGAAATGTCTGGTCAGGGAGCTAAAATCCCACATAAACTAAGCCCCTGCACTATAGCTACTGAGCCCATGTGCTCCAGAGATACAACTAAGACCAGAGGAAGCCAAAATAAATAAATAATTTTTTTTTTAAAGAAACTAGATAGTATCTTTATCGACAAGCCTGGGAGGGCCACACTGAGAGCCACTACCTAGGTTTCAGTACTGGATTTGGCTGCTGTATCAGTTAAAGGATGTTTCTGGCACATTCAGTCTAGATATTTTGAAGAAAGTTTTATAAAATGACAACAGAACCCATGTGTGGTTGTGATGGGTCACTTTGCCAGCCTGAAGAGAGGAGAAGAGGGAGCAGTCATCAAGAGAGAGATGGAGAGAGCGGGATGGAGAGAGAGGGGAAAAGGGCTTGAGTATGGAAGAGGGATGCAGCCAGCCCTAGGCGACATGGCAGGGAGGGAGCCAGAGGAACATACGCTCCCAGCCGTCTCTCTTCCTCTTCTGATCTGGCACTGTTTCCCGTGGTCAGAACACAATCGTGCAGCCAGAGGGCCAGGGGCCTGTTGGAGCAGAGCCAGAGGTCTTCTCTTGGGGCACAGAGAAGGAGGCAGGAAGGTAGAAGCAGGATTTGGTGGACAAACCAAAGATAAGCCGGTCAACTGCTTTTCAAAGATACAGAAATATCATGTGGGTTCTGAGAAGTAATGACTACTGAAGCATGACTTCTGAAAACTGGAAACAGGGGAAAGATTCTCCTTAAATGTGGAAATTAAAGTGAAAATTGTGTTTGTCTGTAGTGTCTACATTTTTATGCAGACACACACATCACACACATATGGGTTGTCTATTACTGGTGTGCCTAGAGAATTACAGGGAACCCTGATTGATACACTCAGAAAACAGGCTATCAGACAAGAAGTGGCTACATCTAGGCCCACCTCCTTCCCTGAGATGTCTTCATGACAACCCAAGAACTTTGCAAAACCCAAAGGACAATTTGACATTTAACGGGTTTTCATCAGCAGCTATGGAAATTATTTCCCTCAAATAGTGTGACCCCAAATAGATCTGCACATATTATCCAATTCCACATCACTTAGGAGATCTAAGGGATCCTTGTAAAAGCACCCAGTCCAGACACCTTGAGATGCCAATCACAGTTTACCGGGCACTGGCACGCCAGCCGTATACAATCCATAAGGCCATCTTGCGGGTATGTAGGTCTTCGCGTGTGTGGGTGCTAAGTCACTTCAGTCCTGTCAAACTCTTTTCGATCCCACCAGGCTTCTCTGTCCATGGAACCCTCCAGGTAAGAATACTGGAGTGGGTTGCCATGCCTTCCTCCAGGGAATCTTCCCGACCCAGGGATCAAACCTACATCTCTTATGTCTCTTGCATTGAATGTTGCTCTTTACAGTTGCCAAAGAGGGTTAAAAGCACACTGGTACCCAGTCATAGTCCATGATACTTTAGGAGACAGGGACACGATTGTCTAATTTGCCTTTCTAACCCATTGTTCAATAGACACAAAGCGCCCCGCTTACAGCTGAGTAAATGTTTGCCAAGTCGAATTGATCAAAAAAACTCCAACAGAGGAAAGCTGGTAAGTTGAGCATGCGAAGTTTTGGTTTCTTTTCTGTTTTTGAAATAGGTTTAAAAAGAAGAATGGAGATTGCTGGTTTCATGAGCTGGACCCACAAAGGAAAAACCTGCAAGAACTGACGTCTGATTCTATGGAGCAAAAAACAGTGGGCTCAGGGGAAGTGATTGGCCTTTGGGCGGGGGTAGTGACCAGAAGGGTGACAGTCGGGGACCTTGGGGTTCTGCTCCTGGTTTGTTTGTTTTTTTTCTTGTACTGGGTGCTGTTTATATAGGTGTGTTCAGTTTGTGATAATTTAGAGTCATACACTTCTGTGTACTTTTCTGTATGTGTATTAGATGTAAAAAAAAGTTTGGTAGCAATCCTTTGTCAGCAATCTAACTAACTTCAAATAATAGAACCTCTGAATAAATACCCTGAAATTGTGTTTATCTTTGAACATTAATTAATTCAGGGCCTAGGCATAGGACCAGGTGGTGTGGGTCAAGTTCTCTTAGCCACTCCTTTGCTCCTCTGGGGAACATGGGGTTATTGTACTGCACCTGCCCCTTGCCAGCCTGACAGAGCTCTGTGAGGCTGTCTGAGGTTGTCTGTCTAGACATGTGCACATTTTCTACTCCAGGATCTTGACTAGCCAGTACCATATCTGAGACAGTGGTTCGTCTTCCCCCCACCCCCATGCCCTGCCCCTATCCATCCTGCCTTGGCAGTGGATGGAGCAGGTCATAGGGACTCGATGGCAAAGCTGGTGTAACACAGAGACTCTGAAAACCAAGAGAAGTTTATTTCTCTCTTTCTCATGCAGCGGTCAGGGCTGGTGGGCAACATGACCTCATGACATCATTCGGGGAACCAGGTTCTTTCCATCTGATTATTCCACCACCCATTAAATATGCATTTCTTCCTCTCCATGGTCAAAGTCAGACTCAGGCACTCATGTTCCAGATCACAGGTTGGAGAAGAGGGAGTAAGTTCAAGCAAGTTATTCCTTTTAAATAGGTGAAAGAGAAGTTACTCAAAACATTTCCCCTCATGATCTTTTGTTGAGAGCTTATCTTATGACTGCACCATGGACTTCTCCAAACCTTCCTTCCAACTATACTCGCCACTATCCTTTGGGTAGATACAGTGCCTTCATTATTCCCAAGGGTGTTTATTTTTCCTTTTTCATTGTTTGGTGTCCATGGAGAACTTGGCCTTCTCCTTAATTGGCTTTAAGAGTGTAAAGATAATGGAAACTATGGAAGTAGAATCAACAAGATGACAACCAATTATAAATAGTGACTATTTTAGATTCCCCACATAAGTGAGGTCACACAGTGTTTGTCTTCTGTCTGCCTTACTTCATTCCGCATACATCCGCCAGGTTCAGCCATGTGGTTGAAATGGTGGAATCTCCTTCTTTTTAAAGGCCAAATACTATTTCACTGTATACATGCACTGTATCTTCTTTATCCCTTCATCTGTTGATGGACATGTAGGTTGTTTTCATATTTTGGCTGTTGTGAATAATGCTGCAATCAATCAAAATAGTCAAAGTCACAGAAGCAGAGAGTAGAATGGTGGTTGCCAGGGGGTAGTGGGAAGAAGAAATGGGGAGATGTTGGTCAAAAGGTACAAAGTTTCTGTTATGCAAGATGAATAAGTTTTGGAGATAATAACGTACAGCAGTGTGCTCATATTAACGATACTGTGTCGTGTACTTCAAATTTGTTAAGAGGATAGATCTTAAGTTTCTCAACACACACACACATACACATACAAGGAGGAAAATGGTAACTACGTGGAGTGATGGATCTGCTAATTAACTTGATTGTGGTTACTGCATGTATATCAAATATCAAGTTGTACATTTCAATATATAAATTTTTATGTATCAACTATATCTCAATAAAGCCAGAAAAAAACAGTTGGTGAAATAAAAGGAGGAATTGAAGTGTTTTTTTTTTTGTTTCTTTAATGTTGAGCCAGGAGTGACATGAACCAATATGGGAAATATCAGAAGAGGAACAGATTTAATGAGAATTTAAAATAATCATGAAAATACTGATAATAACACTGTCAGTGCATGCTATGTCATTTCAGTCATGTCTGATTCTTTGCAACCTTATAGACTGCAGCCCACCAGGCTCCTCTGCCCATGGGATTCTCTAGACAAGAATACTAGAGTGGGTTGCCATGCCAACCTCCAGGGGATCTTCCCGACCCAGGGATCAAACCCATGTGTCTTATGTCTCCTGCATTGATGGGTGGGTTTTTTACCACTAGCGTCACCTGGGAAGCCCCAATAGCAATATCTGGCATACATTATATAATGATAACTTTGAATCTGTTACTCCATTCAGTCTTCAAAACCCACATACATATGTACAGTCATCCCTCGATATCTGTGAACCCTTGTAGAAAACAAAATTTGTGGATGCTCAAGTTCCTTGCAGTTGGTCTTCTATACCCAAGAGTTCCATATCTGAGGGTACAAAGGACTGACTGCACTAGTTCTCCTAATTTAGAGATGCAGAGCCTGGGGCACAGGGAGTTACCGCAGATTGCCTAAGGTCATGTGGTTTGAAGCTGCAGAGCAGGATGGGCTTCCTGGCTCCACCCCTTATAATCCCTGTGCTATACTCTCTCCCCTTCTGTACTGAGAAGAAGCTGAGTTCAGAGTTAGGGACGACTTATGTCTGGGGAGCTGGGAAAATTCAATGGCTAAGAGAGATGATGGCTGAGGGTGTCTCAACAATTGAGGGCTGGAATCATCTGGAAACATCTATTTATCTTTCTTTCATTGATGTTGACTGCTTGCTGGGACCTAAGCTGGGCTCCCAACTGGTGCACCAACTGGTCTTTGCACGTGGGCTGGACTTCCTCACAGCATGGCCTGCTTAGACAATGTGAATGTTTTTTTTTTTTTAATGGCAACTCATGGAGGAAGTGTTTTATGCATCTTCAGCCTAACCAGCAAGCTGCATGGAAACAGCATCAATTTTCTGAAAGGTATGTTAGTATTAAAATTTTGATACTCTTTCCTTCAAAAAGGGTCACCTAACTTCCCTCCCTTGAGTATGAAATATATTTAGTGATTCACTTCTAATGAACAGAATGGTATAGAAGTGACAGAATGTGATTTTTGAGATTAGGACATAAAGGCACTGTGCCTTCCTCTTTGCTTCCCCTTGAGTCACTTGATTGGAGGAAGGCAGCTACCGTGATACTCAAGCAACCCTATGAAAGGAGCCACAGGGTATGAAACAGGCCTCCTACCAGCGGCCATGTGAGCAAACCATCTTGGAAGCGTGTCCTCCAGCCCTAGTCAAGTCTTTATATGACTGTAGCCCTGTTTGATATCTTAACTGTAACCTCATAAAAGTCCCTGAGACAAAAGTCACCAGGTAAGCCACTCCCAAATTCCTGAGCCATAGAGACTGTGGATAATAAATCTTGGATATCTTAAGTCACTGATTTTGAGGGGTAATTTGTTGTGGAACAGTAGGTGACTGATACTGAACCTCAGACTTCAGGTAGCATTGAAGTGAAGTCACTCAGTCGTGTCCAACTCTTTGCGACCCTGTGGACTGTAGCCTACCAGGCTTCTCCGTCCATGGGATTCTCCAGGCAAGAATACTGGAGTGGGTTACTATTTCCTTCTCCAGGGGATCTTCCCGACCCAGGGATCAAACCCGGGTCTCCTGCATTGGACGCAGACACTTTAACCTCTGAGCCACCAGGGAAGCACTATTCTATTGATTAAGAACCCAGATTTAAGGGGAGGGGATGCCAACTTAAGCACTCAGAAGGAAGAGGGTCAAAATCTTTGCAGACATAGTTTAAATAGCCACAGAGTGCTTAGTTTATATTATAACTGGGAGATGGCTACCAAATATCTAGAAATGAAAGTCCTTTGCAGCACATGTAACGTTTGCAATTAAATCATTATTTGTATAATGTTGGATTTCCATTATTCCACTGGACTGTGAATTGCATCTGTTTTTTCATCCTTGTTCCCAGAGCTTGGCATGGTGTTTAACAAATAGTACATGCTCATGAGGTATCTGTTGAACAAATGCACAAAACTTCATGTGATCAGGGCATTATTAACATACATATCTGGCCCTGGAAGTTTTTGTTTTTAATTGTTATCCCCAAATAAAATTTCTGAATAATGCTTGAAAATATATAACTCATTTTTTAACATTTGTATAGTATATGCTACTATTTATTTATTTTGACTGTACAGTTTATGGCTTCTCAAAAAAACAGCACATGAAATAATTTTAGGACTTGCACAGATGGATAGTGGTTTAAACTTTTTAATAGCTGTGTGATTATTTTATTGCATGTTGAAAAGTGAAAAGTACAAAGTACATAAATTAAAGGAAAATATTAGGTAAAGAGTAGAATAAGCAGCATGCAGATACGGTAAAATTTACAAAAAATGTACCTGGGTGATTCAAGGTGGGTAAGTATCATAAGGCTGAACTTCTACAGTAAAGTAGTGGGAATTCCTAATAATGTACTTTCATAGCCTTGAGAAATTCCACAGAAATAACACCTGGAAAAACAGCATATATTAAGAAACTGTGTTAATGATTATCTTTCATGTTTTTCTTAAGAGTTATCTCATTGTTACAAACCCCAAGGCCAGACCCAGAAGGGAGTATGACTGGGATCATGAAAGCATGGACCTTGGAACACGGGGTCGGCACCAGGCATGAACGTTACCTACATCACTTGCTAATTGTTCCCAAGACTAGCTCAGTAGGGAATGGCCTGGGATAAACACAAGGAAATCTGGATGATTTCAGTGTAACCCATGACATTTAGAAGTAGGTGATTAACACAGCATGTGTCTTAAGAAAGAAAAGATCTGAGAAAGTCTTGTAGTCTGCAATTAGAAATAAAAGCTGGACTCAGAGTACACTCTGCACCTCAGTCCAATAGAGGCTGCAGGTCCTGTGACCCATTGCCCCAGATTTCGTGTTCTGTATTCATTCCTGTCGTTCACTCCCGGACCATTAGGGCAACACAGTAATGTAATCTGTGGTGGAGATCATATCATCTCTGCTTTACAGAAAGTAAAACTGCAGTTTAGAGATTATAATGTGATGCTTTTTCCACAATGCCAGAATGCTCCTTAGGAGAAAAGCGATGACCAACCTAGATAGCATATTAAAAAGCAGAGACATTACTTTGCTGGCAAAGGTCCCTCTAGTCAAAGCTATGGTTTTTCCAGTAGTCATATATGGGTGTGAGAGGTGGACCATAAAGAAAGCTGAGTGCAGAAAAATTGATGCTTTTGAACTGTGGTCCTGGAGAAGACTCTTGAGAGTCCCTTGGACTGCAAGGAGATCCAACCAGTCAATCCTAAAGGAAATCAACCATGAATATTCATTGGAAGGACTGATACTGAAGCTGAAGCTCCAATACTTTGACCACCTGATGTGAAGTGCCTACTCATTAGAAAGGACCCTGATACTGGGAAAGATTAAGGGCAGGAGGACAAAGGATGAGATGGTTGGATGGCACCACCAACTCAATGAACGTGTGTTTGAGCAAGCTCCAGGAGGTGGTGAAGGAGAGGGAAGCCTGGCGTACTGCAGTACATGGGGTCACAAAGAGTCAAAGATAACTGAGCAACTGAACAACAAGGATACTTGTAATTCGAGCAACCTGCTTCAAACATTGTTTTTCAGTTCCCCATAAACACATAGATTTGAGGGTTGTACACAATTCCATTTGCTGACATATTTTATCTTTATCCCACCTCAACAAATTTGAAGACCTCGTAGTTCTTAAATGATGACCGTAGATGGGTTCAAGTCAGTGAGCAAGATCAGATTTGTGACTTATTGCTTCTTAAATCTCTATTGGCACTTAGGCATCAACTACATTCATTTTTCTTATCTGAACCTTGCAATTCTGGTAAGTCTTAAATGAAAGAGGCAAGCGACTAGAGCTAGAGGTCATTTCTTGAAAGCTGTTGATGGGAGAAGGTGTGTATTCATTTTCTATTGCTGCTGAAATAAATGTATTCACTTCAAACAACAATATGAATTTATTAAGTTACAGTTCTTTCTGTTAAGAGTCTGGATACAGCATGATCTTCTGCTGAGAGTTTCACCAGGTTGAAATCAGGTTTTGGCAAGGATGTCATTCTTTCTGGAGGCTCTCGAAATGTATTTATTTCCAGTTTCACTTGATGACAGAATTCAATTCCATACAGTTCTAAGACCGAGGTTTCTATTTCCTCACTGGTTGTTGGCTGAAGTTTAATCTCAGCTTCTAGAATCTATGTGCATTCCTTGGCTTCTTTTATCTTCAAAACCAGCAATGGCAGGTCAAGTTCATCTGATTCTGTGATCTCCCCTTCTGTCTCATCTCTGCTTTCATTGGACAAAGTTCTCAATTTTTAAGGACTTGTGTGATTAGGTTGAGTGCACCCACGTAATCCAAGATAATCTCCCCATATTAGAACCAACTGTAGTCTTAATTAAATCTGTAAAGACCCTTGACAGCTGTAACTGGTTTGCTATTTTATTAAACAGTTTCCCTCGTGGCTCAGAGGGTGAAGAATCTGCCTGCAATGCAGGAGACCCAGGTTCAATCCCTGGGTCAGGAAAATCCCCTGGAGAAGGGAATGGTAATTCACTCTACTATTCTTGCCTGGAGAATTCCATGGACAGAGGAGCCTGGTGGGCTACAGTGCCCATGGGGTCGCAAAGAGTCAGACTTGACTAAATGACTAACGCTTTCACTTTCACTTCATAGACCCTTGACAGGTGTAACTGGATTCAGTTCAGTTCAGTCGATCAATTGTGTCCGACTCTTTGCAATCCCATGAATTGCAGCACACCAGGCCTCCCTGTCCATCACCAACTCCCGGAGTTCACTCAGACTCATGTCCATCGAGTCAGTGATGCCATCCAGCCATCTCGTCCTCTGTCACCCCCTTCTCCTCCTGCCCCCAATCCCTCCCAGCATCAGAGTCTTTTCCAATGAGTCAACTCTTTGCATGAGGTGGCCAAAGTATTGGAGTTTCAGCTTTAGCATTAGTCCTTCCAAAGAAATCCCAGGACTGATCTCCTTCAAAATGGACTAATTGGATCTCCTTGCAGTCCAAGGGACTCTCAAGAGTCTTCTCCAATACCACAATTCAAAAGCATCAATTCTTCGGTGCTCAGCTTTCTTTATAGTCCAACTCTCACATCCATACATGACTACTGGAAAAACCATAGCCTTGACGAGACGGACCTTTGTTGGCAAAGTAATGTCTCTGCTTTTAAATATGCTATCTAGGTTAGTCATAACTTTCCTTCCAAGGAGTAAGTGTCTTTTAATTTCATGGCTGCAATCACCATCTGCAGTGATTTTGGAGTCCCCCAAAATAAAGTCTGACACTGTTTCCACTGTTTCCCCATCTATTTGCCATGAAGTGATGGGTAAATGGATTAGTATTTTATTAAACAGCAGGAGACAGTAGTCTTGGACAAACATCTTTAAAATTCTGCCTACCACCTTGAACGGCAGGATACAGGTGCAACCTAGTTAACTTCTCCATATACACCAAAGATTAAAGCTGAACTAGGGAGGGATAATCAGCAAAGCTTTTCCTATTCACACAGGGGAAGGATGTGAGCCCATAGCAGTTACTGGTCCCTGAAGACTCCTGGGAACTGTGGTTGGA
This sequence comes from Bos indicus, assembly GCF_029378745.1. NCBI lineage: Eukaryota > Metazoa > Chordata > Mammalia > Artiodactyla > Bovidae > Bos > Bos indicus. The sequence continues at coordinate 39,565,614 of NC_091779.1, forward strand.
TCTCCCTACTCTGGAAATAGGTTAAGTTTCTTATTTTGGTCCCAGTTCAGGGGGTAGGTCCCAAGTCTATTTTCCCTCTTAGGTCTGGAAGATGTTGCTTCCTCATCATGCCCCTTGCCCATTTCTGAGGAAGCCAAATATGTCATTTTGGGTGGCTAAGCAGCTTTCACTACTTGTTTCCTTGTTGCAGAATGTTAGGGGCCCAAGGTCTGCTTACCTTTCAAATCATCACAGTCTCTTAGTCCAGGCCATAGCCTAGGGACTGTAGCCTGAAGACTTCACTGATATGCTAAAAAGCCTTTGTGTGTTTTTGTTGTGGGTTTTGGAATGCACAGTGTTTTCTCTATTTCATTCTATTCCATGCCACCTGCCAAAAGTCACACCCATAATTCTTTCAAGCTATGTTTCTCCCTTCAGCTATTTGTTGTTCCATTGATCAGTCGTGTCTGACTGTTTGTGACCCCATGGACTGCAGCATACCAGGCTTCTCTGTCCATCATCTCCCAGAGCTTGCTCAAACTCATGTCCATTGAACCGGTGATGCCATCCAAGCATCTCATCCTCTGTGATCCCCTTCTCCTTCTTCCCTCAATCTTTCCCAGCATCAGGGTATTTTCTAATGAGTTGGCTCTTCACATCAGGTAGCCAAAGTATTGGAGTTTCAGTTTCAGCATCAGTCCTTCCAATGAATATTCAGGATTGATTTCCTTTAAGATAGACTGGTTTGATCTCCTTGCAGTCCAGGGAACTCTCAAGAGTCTTCTCCAACACCACAGTTCAAAAGCATCAGTTCTTGGGGGCTTAGCCTTCTTTATGGTCAAACTCTCACATCCATACATGACTATTGGGAAAACCATAGCTTTGACTATATGAATCTTTGTTGGCAAAGTAATATATATGTTATACATATGTTAGCTCTTCAGCTATAATTACTGCTAATTTGGGCTTTCCTGGGCTGTTGTGGGAACATGCCCATAAGCTTTCCAGGAGTCCTTTTGTTTAGCAGTGTGAATTGTTTAGGTGGGCATCCTGCTTGAAGGCAGAGGGAAGACCCTTTGATTGCTCCAGTTTCTATTAAGGATGAAGATCTCAGGAAGGAGTTGCCTGGAACCTGTCAAGGGGATGCTTTCCCTTTGCTGCTCTGCTCTCCTGCCATCAGTATAGACACAGAATCACAGTGATCACTTAGACCTCCTTAAGAAGCCCAGGGATGGTCCTGCTGCATGCTGGCCATCAACAACATTCACCATCATCCTTTGTCATCAGATGAAACCTCTAAACCAGGTCCTGCCTTTTCCTTCACTCTTCTAGGCTCTCGCTTGCATTCCAAAAGCCTTGCCAACTGGCCTGGAAACCAAAGTGTGTGGGAGACCCCTGAAAGAAGATACCTGTTACCAAGTACATGCCTCAGCTACTGCTGACACCTGGAAAACACCACAAAAACTAAAGCAAGTGTGTGAATCCAGGCAAGTGAGAGAAGCTGTGTCAGACCGTCTCATGCTGGGAGTTCCTGAGTTCTCGGGTCAAGGAGCTCCAGCAATTGTCTGTTATTGTGCAAATCTGCCCAGTGTCTGCCACATGCTTAGCAAAAGCATGGTTTTCAATGGCAGTCAATGCTGGCAGGCAGTCACTATATCTGAAAACTCTTCTGCTGGGGATGGCAAATACCTCCACAAATCACTTCATGCTGATCTCTACACTAAATCCATCAGTGATATTTCTATTATGGAGAGCAGTTAAAAATACAGGGTTAATTCTGAAGATTTGGATTAACTCTAAGTACCATATCTATGCTCTGGGTAGTTACTACTTGGTGAATGCAAACATATATCTATCTCTTTAGGGTGATTTAAGCTTTGGTTCCCAAACCAGGCATGTTACCAAAAAGTATGCGTTGCGGGGAGGTCTGGCTGTTTGCCTCTCAAAAGCCAGTAAACAGGCCAGGTTGTGGAAAGGAAAGTTTGCTTTATTTCAGATGCCGGCAACTGGGGAGGAGGGTGATGTACATCTGTTCAAAGGCCGACTCCCCTCCCCTCCTGACAAGCAGGGGGTGAGAGTTTTTATAGACAAAGTGTGTGTGGGGGGAGTTACATGCAGAAACAGTACACTCATCTTCCAATTATCATCAGTAGTCTGACTAGCATCATCTTGGTTGTTTTAGGTACAGTTAATCTTCAGTTCCGGGGCGCATTTGTTCCCATTTCTTTGCCGTCAATTCTCGGAATTGTGGTAGCTCAAGTCCTGGGTACAGTCTGGGTCATCATGTCATTAACTTTTCCACCTGGGGGTTTAGTTCACAGGATATGGCTCAGAATATTATCTACAGCCCTTGAGAAAGAACTAAATGTCCTCAACTATGCTTAATGATTACATTATTATTATTTAGTCTCCTTAGACTGTTTTCCTTTGTTTCATCATTTCTCACTTCTCTGATTAAACTTATTCTTTGATTAAAGTTTTTTTACAGGCAAAAAGCAGGCAGACAACATGGTGGGGGTTGGGGGGTGGCAAGGACTATATAGTCTGCCGTTTCAGGCAGAATAACAGTTTACAATTATACATCATCAGACACAGTGACAGAAGATTCTGATCTTGTAGTCTTTGGTGGTGCCTAGAATCATGTGTTTTAAAAAGGTCTTAGGCTGACTTTCCTGGTGGTCCAGTGGCTAAGACTCTGCAGGTTCAAGATCCCACAAGCCACAACTAAGACCCAGAGCAGCCAATTATGTAAATGAATAAATATTAAAAAAAAAAAAAAAAAAAACCTTTTAAGATACTGTAAATCAGCTATACCCCAATAAACAAAATTTTTTAAACTCACAAAGGAGAAATCAGATGAGTTTCAATAAATAATGGAACTTTGTTAAAAAAAAAAAAAGGACAAAACTCTTAGGCATAATAGTTATGTACAGTTAGTGGCTATAAGAAAGTATCCCTGTATTTCAGTGGCTTTATGGTAGCTCAGCTGGTAGAGAATCCACCTGCAAGGCAGAAGACCCTGGTTTGATTCCCGGGTCAGGAAGTACTCCTGGTGAAGGGATAGGCTACCCACTCCAGTATTCTTGGGCTTCACTTAAGAATCTTCCTGTAATGTGGGAGATCTGGATTTGATTCCTGAGTCTGGAAGATCCCTTGGAGGAAGGCATGGTAACCCACTCCAATTCACAATCTAGAAAGAAGACTATATTTCAATGTAAACATGAATGAATTTAATTTTGCACTTTCTAAACAAAAATAATCTACTTTGTGATTTTAGATTTTAAGCACAAATTGAAAACTCCAGTAGTCATGGGCAATGACAGCATTGGAGTAACCCAAACTGTGCTTCTTCTTTACAAACATTACGTAGTCATGGTCTATTTTGAATTAGTATTTAAACGCAGGCATCTGTCATACTCCAGGGTTTTGGAGAAATAAGATATATCCTAAGATAGTTTCATCAGTTCTAAACTGTGAAAAATTTATTCTTGAAAAGAATATGTGGAGCTGAGTCTACATGTGTTGGGTCTGACCACATACTTCAAGTTCTCGGAATTAACTTCTGCATAGAATATAGTGTTCTCAAAGGGTTGGTTATGAAAAGCATGTTCATTTGAAACTTCCATATGTATTATTAAAACTCAGCAATAATCACAGCAATAGTTCAGAACTTAGACCAACAAAAGAGTTATTTTCTTTTCTTGTTTAGACTTGCCAGGGAACATGTGTGTGTGCTAAGTTGCTTCAGTTGTGTCTGACTCTTTGTGATCCCATGGATGGTAGCCCACCAGGCTCCTCGCTCCATGGGATTCTCCAGGCAAGAATACTAGCGGGCGTTGCCATTCCCTCCTCCAGGGGATCTTCCCAACCCAGGATCAAACCTGTATCTCCAATTCTCCTGCATTGGCAGGCAGGTTCTCTACCACTAGCGCAACCTGGGAAGCCCAAGTGATACTGTAAAAGATCAGTTACAGGTGGGTTTCATGACTGTGTTTAAATTCTGTCCGAGTGAAGCCTGCACTTTACAGCTTGGGCTGACGGCTTCTACTGCCCTACTCTTGGTATACTAGCCCATCTTCTCTGCTTTTATGTACTTTCTCTACTTTGCAACTTCCGCTTCTCATGGTTTTGGCTTCCTCATAACTTAGATGACACGAGATCCTTCCAGGTGGTCTTACCTTCCCACTTCAGCTCTTCTGTTTCCTTTTCCAATAACCCAGAACTCCCTAGTTCAAATCCCTGGAAGAGAAATCCTTATTTGGCCAATTCTTCTTTTCCAGAGCAGACCATATCATGGGCTTTTGACTAGTTTGATGCTATTGGGTCAGGGACTTCTGTTTGGTCCCTTAAAGAGGGTGGGGCCACCTGATTCAAATCATGGCTGCCTGGAAGGTGCTCGGGGCAATGCAGATTTGGAGTCTGGCATGTGCAATGCCAAGAAAGGTAAACACACATAGAAATACCAAAGGCAAGGTGAGCATTCTTTTAAGAATGGTGGAGGCACACTGGATGAAGACTCAGGTGAATTGGGGGTTAAATCTCCTCTCTGCTAAGTCTGAAATTTTCTCATCCTGAGTTTGCATAGAGTGTAACAGTGTTTTCTTTAGGAGGAACATACAAGTAATAGAATTCTCAGTTATAGAAGTGGCTGAAAGGAATAAGGGTTGACCCCTCACCCCCATAACAAGTCTAGCTGTGGGTGGCTGCTGGCACCAGTTCAGAGCCAGCTTCTCAGAGTCTCTTGGCTTTTCTCCTACGCTTCTTGCATCATGTTGCACAATAGTTCTTGCAGCTACAGACATCCTGTCCCTTTCCAGGTACAGAGGAAGAGAAAGTGGTGATGGACTCACATCTGTGCCTCTTGTCAGGAAAAGCAAAAGGCTTCCCAGAATCCCCGCCAATGTCTCATTGGCCAGTAAGGGTGCAGAGCCACCCCAGCTGTGGTGGAGGCTAGGATGGGGGTGCTTGTCACGGCTGAATGCATGGCCTCCCAGAACAGAGCTCCACTAGCAGTAGGAAGGAGGGGGAGTGGGTATGAGGAAGGGGTGGGGTGGGGTGCAATCACAAAGAGGTTAATTTTATCTAATTCCTTACAGGGTGGTTGTGAGTGTCAAGTATATGTGAAATATGCAACGGGGGCTTTTCAAAATGAATACTGGCAACTTCCCCACACGGTCATGCTATATTATATGTCTGATTTCTTAAAGACAGACCCCCCCACCCCCAACCCTGCCACTGCCACACCCTTTATCACCTTACCTTGAGATCTGCCAAAGGAAATTGAACATGGCTTGACCTTACCCTCCAACCTTGTCTCTCCCCATCCTGCCTGGTGCTCACCTCGTTCCCATGACAGCACTGACTTCCCTCCAAGGGTTGTGAGTTCACCATGACTTTTCTCACCCCAGACCTTTGCTTTCGTATTTCTCTTCTTGTGGAACAGACTTCCTCCTTTCTGTTACCATTTCAGAGAAATCCACCCTGACTCCCAATCTCTGTGAAAAGAAAAATCCCCCTTTTGTACTTTCCAAGCACCAAGCAGACTCTTCATTCAAGCATAGTCTATAGACTCTTCATTCCATTTATCTGTTTAATGGTGTAATATTTAAAGGAATGGGTGCTAAAGCCCGACTGACCTCAGCTAACCTCTTCCTAGCTGTGTGGTCCTGGGGCAGGTTCCTTTGCCTCTATTTTTCTCCTCTGTAAAATGGCAATATGGGATTGTGAGGTGGATTAAATGTATTAGGTGCTGAGAACAGTGGTCTGCGCATAAATGGGCACTTACTACATGAGAGTTAAACAAATCAAAGAAATAACATGCATTTCCTCCACCCATCTCATACCCTCAAAAGACAGTGCCTAACTCTGTTTAAGACAGTGCCTAACTCCGTTCTTTCACTACAGCAGCTGGCACAGTGCTGGGCCAAGTCATCACTGTTGCCATTCTAATGGCTCTTTTATACCAACTGAACATGTCAATGAATAACCAAGTGATGTTCTGCATGGGGGAGAAGGTGAAAGTGGCTCAGCAGTGTCCAACTCTTTGGGATCCCATGGACTGCAGGCGGCCAGGCTCCTCTGTCCATGGAATTCTCCAGGCAAAAATACTGGAGTGGGTAGCCATTCCCTTCTCCAGAAAGAAGCAACAAGCGGAAGTCTCTGGCCGAGTGGGGAGCTGAAATCTGAACCTGCTCGTGGGGTCTGTTAGAACAGAGTTCGCTGTGACAAAGCATGCGTCCCGCATGGCCCCATCTCCCAGCACGTCCTCCTCTGCTTCCTAGCCAAGAGACGCAAGGATCGCCCCGGGTGGACGGCCAGGTCTCAGGCCACCCAGGAAATGGAAGCGAGCCTGTCTGCGTGAGGACCACAGCGCATGCGCCCACGCACTTGTGATGCCGCAGCTCTGCCGGGGTTGATGTCTCGCTCGCTGACCCGGCCACCCTGGGGACAGCTGCTTTCCCCAGCCAGCCGTGAGCTCTGGCCCCGGTCACCCCTCCGGCGTTCTGACTCTCTCTGAAGAGGGTTTTTTCCAAACCCTGAAGTGCGGCAGTTTTATGGGCCAGCTGCACTACGTTCCCCTTTCAGAGTCAACCAAGACTGTTAAATCACAGGAAAAGGCCGTCCAAGTTGCTCTGCGAGGACTCAGTCCGGCAACCGGCTGCTTTCCTCACTCTCCTCCAGCGCCGGTTCTCAGAGGAGCCGTTAGAAACCCAGCAAAGGAGACCTAGGTCACCCCGGCTGCCTTCCAGGGCCTGATACTCGCCTGCCTCTGAAGCCTTTGTTGAGCCCTGGTCATTTCCCGTGGCCTCTGGGCCCCCCAGCACACAGGTTAACGTGCAGCCCCTGTCCTCCGTGCACCACTTGTTTTTCTGTTTCTGTTTGGTGAATGGTCTCAGGGCTTCTCCCTTTCCTGCTCCACCCCAGCTGGAAGCCTCTTTATTAGCAGTTTGTTTGCAAGCTCATGGTGGTCTGTGAACTTGTCTGAAATTTCCTGGAAGGGAAACAACTGCTGCAGCCAGAACGTGAGCCCCAGAGGAACATCCTGGCAGTCTCTCTTCAGACAATGCTCATCCATGCTCTCTGGCCATCCGTCCTTCCTTCGCCCTACACGCCACACACCTTGAGAACATTGCAGCCCTCCGTTAAAAGTCTTCCAGAGATCCTGACAAGGGAGAGAAGATTTCTTCCCCTAAAAATGTGCAGCATGTGATGGTGCCTCTTACGTGATGGGTGTTGCCTTCCATGAGGTTCCTTAAGGAGAAATTAAGGAATAATTCCAGGTCAGCCACTAAGAAGCTTTCTAAAACAATTTTACTGAAGTAGAGTTGATTTACAATGTTGTGTTTAGTTTCTGCTGTCCAGCAAAATGATTCAGTTATATGGATATACATTCTTTTTCATATTCTTCCCCATTATAATGTATCATGAGTACATCATTTATCCTGAGTACATCATGAGAAATGCTGGGCTGGATGAAACACAAGCTGGAATCAAGATTGCTGGGAGAAATATCAATAATCTCAGATATGCAGATGACACCACCCTTATGGCAGAAAGCAAAGAGGAGCTTGATGAAGGTGAAAGAGGAAAGTGAAAATACTGACTTAAAACTCAGTATTCAAAAAACTAAGATCATGGCATCCTGTCCCATCACTTCAAGGCAAATAGATAGGGAAACAATGGAAACAGTGACAGACTTTATTTTCTTGGGCTCCAAAATCACTGCAGATGGTGACTGCAGCCATGAAATTAAAAGATGCTTGCTCCTTGGAAGAAAAACTATGGCCAACCTAGACAGCATATTAAAAAGCTGAGATATTACATTGCCAACAAATGTCTGTCTAGTAAAGCTATGGTTTTTCCAGTGGTCATGTATGGGTGTGAGAGGTGGACCATAAAGAAGGCTGAGCACCAAACAATTGATGCTTTTGAACTGTGATTTGGAGAAGACTCTTGAGAGTCACTTGGACTGCAAGGAGATCAAAGCAGTCAATTCTAAAGGAATTCAGCCCTGCCTGAATTTTCATTGGTGGGACTGAAGCTGAAGCTTCAATTATTTGGCCACCTGATGCGAAGAGCCAACTCATTAGAAAAGACCCTGATGCTGGGAAAGATTGAAGGCAGGAGAAGAAGGGGCAACAGAAGACAAGATGATTGGATGGCATCACTGACTCAGTGGACACGAGTTTGAGCAAGCTCTGGGAGATGGTGAAAGACAGGGAATCCTGGTGTGCTGCCATCCATGGGGTTGCAAAGAGTCGTACACGACTGAGCAACTGAACACAGCAAAGTGACTCAGTTATAGAGATATACATTCTTTTTCATATTCTTTCCCATTATGATTTATCACAGGTTACTGAATATATAGCTCCCTGTGCTATACAGTAGGACCTTGTTTTTATTCATCCTTTATATGATAGTTTGCATCTGCTAATCCCAAACTTCCAATCCTTCCATCCCCCAGTCCCTCCCCCTGGGCAACCACAAGTCGGTTCTCTATGCCTGTGGGGATGTTTTTGTTTCGTAGGTATGTTCATTTGTGTCGTATTTTAAATTCCACTTGTCAGTTCAGTTCAACCACTCAGGTGTGTCCGACTCTTTGTGACCCCATGGACTGCAGCACGCCAGGCCTCCCTATCCATCGCCAACTCCTGGAGTTTACTCCAACTCATGTCCATTGAGTCGGTGATGCCATCCAACCATCTCATCTTCTGTCATCTCCTTCTCCTCCTGCCTTCAATCTTTCCCAGCATCAGGGTCTTTTCAAATGAGTCAGTTCTGTGTCAGGTGGCCAAAGTATTGGAGTTTCAGCTTCAACATCAGTCCTTCCAATGAATATTCAGGACTGATTTCCTTTAGGATGGACTGTTTTGATCTCCTTGCAGTCCAGGGGACTCTCAAGAGTCTTCTCCAACACCACAGTTCAAAAGCATCAATTCTTCTGCACTCAGCTTTCTTTATAGTCCAACTCTCACATCCATACATGACTACTGGAAAAACCATAGCTTTGAGTAGGTGGACATTTGTTGGCAAAGTAATGTCCCTGCTTTTGAATATGCTATCTAGGTTGGTCATAACTTTCCTTCCAAGGAGCAAGCGTCTTAATTTCATGGCTGCAATCACCATCTGCAGTAATTTTGAAGTCCAAAAAAATAAAGTCTGTCACTGTTCCCATTGTTTCCCCCGTCTATTTGCCAGGAAGCGATGGGACCAGATGCCGTGATCTTAGTTTTCTGAATGTTAAGTTTTGAGCCAACTTTTTCACTCTCCTCTTTCACTTTCATCAAGAGGCTCTTTAGTTCTTCTTTGCTTTGTGCCATAAGGGTGGTGTCATCTGCATATCTGAGGTTATTGATATTTTTCCTGGCAATCCTGATTCCAGCTTGTGCTTCATCCAGCCCAGCATTTCTCATGATGTACTCTGCATATAAGTTAAATAAGCAGGGTGACAATATACAGCTTTGACATACTCTTTTCCTTATTTGGAACCAGTCTGTTGTTCCATGTCCAGTTCTAACTGTTGCTTCTTGACCTGCATACGGATTTCTCAAGAGGCAGGTCAGGTGATCTGGTATCCCCAGCTCTAAGATTTTTCCATAGTTTGTTGTGGTCCACATAGTCAAAGGCTTTGGCATGGTCAATAAAGCAGAAGTAGATTCCACTTGTAAGTGATACCATATGGTATTTTTCTTTCTGTTTCTGACTCACTCATTTAGTATGATCATCTCTAGGTCCATAAATGTTGCTGCAAAAGCTTTTTGCTGTTTGTCTTCTTATTAAGCAAAATTCCCCGCCCCACTGATGTCTGATTGTGAGAACCTAGTCATTGACTGAGGATGGGGAGAGAAGAATAACAATGACAAAGAATAACATTGATAAAGAATTTCTTCGCCTCCTCATTTTCTTGGAAATCCCTGAAGCCCTTGTCCTGAATGCCTAGGACTCTCTAGAGCCTGACTTGAAAGTTATTCATTATGTTGAAGCCCAGTGCAGCACAGTGAACCCAAATGACTGGCCCGATATGATAGTTACCTGGGGGCCTCAGTGCAAGTGGAGCCCAAGTCCCTTAAAGATGGATTTATGAGCTTACAGATGCTCAGCCCGTGTGTAACGCTTGCCCCATTTGTGTTAGAGTTAGCCCTGTGGTGACATGCTTCAGTGCTCACCCCACTTCTTTTTTCATTTTTCTTGGTTGGTGTATTTGTTTGCTAGGGCTGCCATAACAAAGTACCACACACGGGGTGTCTTAAACAAAAGAAAGCTATTTTCTCTCAGTCCTAAAGCCTAGAAGTCTGAGATCGAGGTGTCTTCAGGGTGGGTTCCTTGTGAGGCCTCACTCCTTGGCTTGTAGATGGCTGATTTCCCCCTGTGTCTTCACATTATATGCTTTCTGTATGGGCCTGTGCCAAATTTCCTCTTCTTATTGGGACTGCTGCTGCTGCTGCTAAGTCGCTTCAGTCGTGTCCGACTCTATGCAACCCCATAGACGGCAGCCCACTAGGCTCCTCTGTCCCTGGGATTCTCCAGGCAAGAATACTGGAGTGGGTTGCTATTTCCTTCTCCAATGCATGAAAGTGAAAAGTGAAAATGAAGTCGCTCAGTCATGTCCAACTCTTAGTGACCCCATGGACTGGAGCCTACCAGGCTCCTCTGTCCATGGGATTTTCCAGGCAAGAGTACTGGAGTGGGGTGCCATTGCCTTCTCCGTCTTACTGGGACTAGTCATACTGAATTCAGGCCCATTGCAGTGATCTCATTTTAACTCTTTAAAGGGGCTTCCCAGGTGGCTCTAATGGTAAAGAACCCACCTGCCAATGCAAGAGATGTAAGAGACACAGGTTCGATTCCTGGGTTGGGAAGATCCCCTTGAGGAGGACATGGCAATCCACTCCAGTATTCTTGCCTGGAGAATCTCATGGACAGAGAAGCCTGGCAGAGTAAAGTCCATAGGATCTCAAAGAGTCCGACATGACTGAAGTGACTTAGCATGCACACACCTCTTTAAAGACTCAGCCTCCAAATACAGTCACATTCTGAGGCACTGGGAATGAAGATTCAATATATAAATATTTGTGTGTGGGGCGATGAGGAAGGCATACAAAATCCAGTCCATAACAGTTGGCTAAACTTCACCTTTCAGTGATTAATTCAAAGAAAGCATGTGGAAGATATATTCCTTGAATTCTTGTACATTTGAAAACATGTTTCTGTAGCCTTATTTCCAGGTCACTTTTTTCCTTCTTAAACTTGGAAGGCATTGCTCTACTGACTTCTAATCTTGTAAGTTGTTATGGAGAAAGTTTGAGGCAGGCTGAATTCCTTGAATTTGTTTTCCCAGCTCCAACTGCCAGACACATAAGGGATACCATCAAGGACCAGTCCCAGCCAAACAGGAAGACTTCTGCCTCGTAAGTACCCCCGAGAGAGACACTCAAAGACGTGTCTATTGAACCCATTGCAACCGCTGACCCCCAGGATCCTTAGCAAATAAAACATATGTTCTTTTTTTTTTTTTTGTATTTATTTTTTGACTGCATTGGGTCCTTGTTGAGGCATACAAGATCCTTCACTGAGGCTCAAGGGCTATCTAGGTGTGGCACTTAGGCTTAGTTGTCCCCATATGGGATCTTGTTTCCCTGACCAGGGATCAAATCTGAGTCCCCTCCACTGGAAGGTGGATTCTCAACCACTGGACCATCAGGAAAGTCCCCCGGGATGTTTCTTTAAGCTACTGTGTTGGGGACTGACTGTTCATTACTCAGCAATTTATATCTGACACACTGAGCCTCCTGACACACAGGATTCTTCCTAGATCACAGCATAGAACTCGAGCTTCTTTGAATGGGTGAGTAGATAACCTTTGTTTCTCTCCAGCCAGCAGATAGCAACTGCTCCAGGGCTGGGAAAGATTGAAGGCAAAAAAGGAGAAGGTGATGGCAGAGGACGAGATGGTTAGATGGCATCACTGATTCAATGTACATGAGTTTGAGCAAACTCCAGGAGACAGTGGAGGACAGAGAAGCCTGGTGGGCTATAGTCCATGGGGTCGTAAAGAGTCAAACACAACTGAGCGTCTAACACTTTCACTCCAGGTACTGCAGTGGGGATCAGTGAGGTCACAGATGTTGCCTGGTCCCATCACAGATGAAGCTGCATTTCTGTTTCTTGATTTTTTTTTGGTGGGGGGTGAGCAGTGTGGGGTGGTGGTGGTAATCTTCTAAGAAGAAAGAGGTAGTTACATATTTGCTCTGTCACTTAAATAATAATAAATGTGTAAATAATAATAACATTACTATAAAGTAAAAGTGTTAATCAGTCATGTCCGATTTTTTGCAACCCCATGGACTATAACCGACCAAGCTCCTCTGTCCATGGAATTCTCTCATGCAAGAATACTGGAGTAGGTTGCCATTTCCTTTTCCAGGGACCTTTCTGACCCAGTGATCAAACCCAGGTCTCCTGCATTGCAGGCAGACTCTTTACCATCTGAACCACCAGGGAAGTCCAACATTACTATATTATTATATAATAAATTACATTATATAATGTTGTATATAATAAATAAAATAAATTATATCAGCATAATAATAAAGAATAATAAAACTTAAGAATATGGGGGATTAACATAGGACTGTCAACATTTTATCACACAAGGATATTTATTTATTTTATTTCTTTTTTTACACAAGGATATTTAAAAAGCAGTTACTCTTTACTACTATCATCTTTTCATTTTCCTTTAACACCTTAACTAATTGCAAAGTACATACATTCAGAAAAAAGGACAACCCTCCTTATAAGAGAATTAGTATATGATGTACATTTTAATATTTATGGGAAACATTAATTTTTGGATAAGCAGAAAAACTGCAACTTAAAATCAGATTTTTACACAATTCTCTTTTAAGTGGCCTGTCAAGAATGTGAGCTTATAAACTGTAAAGGAACAAGAATCTTTATGTTTAGGAAGAAAGTCATCTCTTCCCGAGCAAAGTAATCATTACCGCTTTAAAGTCATGGTGCTTATTAGGCGCAGCATCCTGTTTCATACTTCCTTAGCTTAACACACTTAACCTTCAAAATCCCCTCTGGCTCAAATCATTTCGGACTTTCAGCTCTGTCGCCACCCTGGATAAACTCTGTTGTTTATTTACAGGAAAGCATCTAACAGAGTTGGGGTCCTTCCGGAGGTAGGAGAAGGGCTTTGCGACAGAGTGAAATTCCCACTGACTTTTGTTTCCGCATCTTCCTGCCGCTGCTCGCTGGTCTGCGGAGATTGCAGGGACTTGAGGCGCCCCCACAGACTCTCAAAGCTTTGCCCCTGGGTCCCGTCACCAGAGAGCTGCGGGGGTTGTGTCCCCTCCCTCTCTAGCACTTAGCAGCTCCTCAGTAAGTGTTTGTGGACTAAGAAATGAATGACTCATACAAGGCCCACCACAAAAGGACCCACACCCGGGGGGCTGGGGGGTGCATGTGCTGAGATGCTCCGCTGACATCCCACGCAGGGCCCGGCCCAGGCTCTCTAAGGGCCGCGTCTCCAGCTCCAGGGCAGGGATTCTGTTAGGAAACACAGAACTCCCAGAGGGTGGACACCAAGACAGTGCAGTTTAGCATCCTTTCTTCTTTTCAGGGAAAAAAAAAGAATTAGCAGTCATTTAGAAACCCAAGGAGAAGGTCTGGGAGGGGCCCATGGCAGAATGGCCATCAAAGACGCGGCAGTTCTGTGAAAACCCCGGGGACTCCGCTGTACCCTGGAGTGGAGGGGAAGGTCTCTTCCCACTCACATTCAGAAGCCAGAGAAAGCAAACCTGCACTCCCTGGTGAGCCCATGGCTGCCCCTCTAATCGCCAGCCCATCAGGTAGGCACAAATGGGCTGTAAAAGTCTGTGACTGAGAGCACAAATATGAACTCTCCTCTGGGAATAGAAGCCAGGCTCCTTGGAACACCTCCCGGAAGCCCAGGAGGCTTATGGGGAGCCAGCCCACCCTGCACTGGCTTCTCTGCTCTCTGCTGCTTTTGTTCGCAGCTTCATTCACTGGCCTCTCCTTTCGGCCACTTGGAATCAGACCCCAAGAAGATCCTTATCAGATTAGCCCACACCCATTGCTGACAGCAGGGACATAGAAACGGGGCTGTGAAGGCTGGGCTTTGGTGCTGGCCCTGCCTCTTGCTGTGTCATGATGGTCCAGCCACTAAAACTCCTTGAATATTAAGTTTCCTCAAACATAAAAGACGATGTACGCTAGTACCTGGCTCTCACCCTGAAAGGAGGCTGGAGCCTAAAGGAGGCAGTACAGCTAACACTGGAATTGCAATTAGCAATGGGGCTAACTAGGGCTGATCTCACCTCCCCTCTCAGATGAACTTACCTCAATAACCAGTAATCAAAAAGGGATGTGCAGGAGGGAAGAAAAGGAAAGGGAGCATAAAAAAGCAAAGAAGTACCTTTCCAGGGTACTTTAAATAGTTTCAACTACTATAAAAAGCTGCTATATGGTTTCAGCTGCTATAAAAATGACATAACCCATAAAAGACTAGAAAAACAACATATAAGATGTGAAGGAATGAAGATTATCCCTAAAGTGAGAGTGTTATAATTTTTACTTTCTGCTTCAATAATAAAAAATACACTGTAAGATGGTACCCTCGCCCTAGTTCTTCTGCCTGTCCCCCAATTTTCCCAGAGCCAGGTGTGCACACCAGACTTAACAATGTCACAGGCAGCTTAGGGGCCAAGGAGGAGGTGTCCTGGGTCCTTGATTTCTTAGGCAGGCAGGGCGGGAGGAGGACCCTCAGACGAGAAGAAGAAAGGCTGGAAAGTGATGGCAACAAGAGCTGAGCCTGGCAGGCAGAGGGGCGAGGAGGATCTCTGGGCTCAGGTGCTCTCGTCCCAGGATGATCCTGAGGAGCTCAGGTAAGGAGTGAAAGGAGAGGATAAAGGGTCCACTGGTAATATGTGAATAGGGTGCAGTGTAACCAAAAATGAGGGTCCAGCTGCTCATAAGCCATTAAAGAGGCCAGGTTGGTGGAAAGGTGAAAAGTGTCTGACTCTTTGCGACCCCATGGACTAAATAGTCCATGGAGTTCTCTGGGCCAGAATACTGGAGTGGGTAGCCTTTTCCTTCTCCAGGGGATCTTCCCGACCCAGGGATCGAACCCAGGTCTCTTGCACCGCAAGTGAATTCTTTACCAGCTGAGCCACAAGGGAAGCTGGTGGAAAGGTAAATTTGCTTTATTTTGGATGCCAGCAACCAGGGTTGGCAAAGGGGGTAAGGGGGAGGGAGGGGAAGGAGGGCTGGGGAAGAAATCTATCCAAAGGCTGACTCCCCTCCACTGCCAATCAATGGGAAAGAACTTTTATAGACAGAGGGAGGGGGTACGTGCAGAAACAGTACAGTCAGCTCTGACAGTCTTCTTGAAATTGGTCATCTTGAAAGATGGCTGGTCAGACCACCATCTTGAAATTGGACTGACCAGCATCATCTTTCGGAGAAGGCAATGGCAACCCACTCTGCTGCTCTTGCCTGGAAAATCCCATGGACGGAGGAGCCTGGTAGGCTGCAGTCCATGGGGTCACTAAGAGTTGGATATGACTGAGTGACTTCACTTTCACTTTTCACTTTCATGCATTGGAGAAGGAAATGGCAACCCACTCCAGTGTTCTTGCCTGGAGAATCCCAGGGACGGGGGAGCCTGGTGGGCTGCGGTCTATGGGGTCGCACAGAGTCGGACACAACTGAAGCAACTTAGCAGCAGCAGCAGCAACACCTTTATTATGTTAAAGTACAGTTAGTTATTCTTCAGTTCCAAGGCTGGTTTGTTTCCATTTCTTTAAGGCCAGTTCTCAAAATTGCGGCAGCTTACGTCATGGCTGTGACAAACCTAGACAGTATATTAAAAAGCAGAGACGTCACTTTGCCAACAAAGGTCCAAATAGTCAAAGCTTTACCTGTGGATGTAAGAGTTGGACTATAAAGAAGGCTGAATGCCAAAGAATTGCTGCTTTTGGATTGTGGTACTGGAGAAGACTCTTGAGAGTCCCTTGGACTACAAGGAGATCAAACCAGTTAATTCTAAAGGAAATCAACACTGAAGGACTGATGCTAAAGCTGAAGCTCCAATACTTTGGTTATCTGATGCGAAGAGCTGCCTCATTGGAAAAGACCTTGATGCTGGGAAAGACTGAGTGCAGGAGGAGAAGGGAACTTCAGAGGATGAGATGGATGGATGGCATCACCAACTCAATGGACATAAGTTTGAACAAGCTCTGGGAGATGGTGAAGGACAGGGAAGCCTGGCATGCTGCAGTCCATAGGGTTGCAAAGAGTCATACATGACTGAGCAACTGAAGAGCAACAGCAATGTCATGGCTATGGTCTGGTCATCATGTAATTAACTTCTTCCACCTGGTGGAGGTTTTAATATCTGTAAGACAGCTCACAGAATATGGCTCAAAATATTATCTATAGCCCTTGAGAAGGAACTACAGTCCTTGACTATGCCTAATGACGAAATTATTATTATTTGGTCTCCTTTGACTATTTCCCTTTGTTTCTGCATTCTGTCACCTCTCTGATTAAAATTGTTCTTTGGCTAAAGTTTTCTCACAGATGGAAGGCAGGCAGAGGATATGAAGGACAAGGACCACAGGACACCAGCCAAAGAGGCTGGTGCCCCACAGCCAGTCTTAGCGTGGAAGGTGTGGCAGACCGTGATAGTGGTGGGGAAACAAGGCCAAGCTCAGTTCTTTGCTGAACGGCAGTAGAGATCCTTCTGCTTCAGCCTCCATGACATGGGGGAATGTGGTTCATTCCCAGCACACAGTATCCTAGACCAGACCTGTGATATAATTTCAGATCCCATTAGTCTCTCTGCAACTCCAGTGATTAACTCAGAAAAAGAGCAAAGCTGAGCCTCCAGGTAGAAGACGGCAATGATAGGGTGTTTCCCATCAATCTCAGCCTCTGGTTAGTGACGCTCTCAGAACCTCTGCATGCACTCACTTTGGCTGTCCTATCTGTGGCGCTTCTCTGGTGGCTCAGACAGTAAAGAATCTGTCTGCAATGCAGAAGACCTGAGCTTGATCCCTGGGTTGGGAAGATCCCCTGGAGAAGGGAATGGCAACCCACTCCAGTATTCTTGCCTGGAGAATCCCACGGACAGAGGAACCTGGTGGGCTGCAGTCCGTGGGGTCACATGACTGAGTGGCTAACACACACACTCACACTTGTGAGTCTCACAGAAGTTTTCAGAACTGGAACCAGTACTGTGGCTGGACCAGCCCCTGTGTTGTTTTGTAATTGTAAGAGGCACATCAGCTACAACCAACAGGAAAATTCAAAAAACAACAACAAGGTTTATGATTCCTAAGTCCTGGAAGGACACAGCATACATGAGGCAACATAGTGAGGTCCTGGAGAGAGAGAGAAACAGTGCAGACCGGGGGCTCTGCCTTTCCTGGGGTTGAGGGTGGGAGGGGGCTAGGACTTCTCTCTTTAAACATAAGAGCAGGGACTGTGGTGCTAGAGGAGAAAAGCAGGCAAGGGGACAGTTATCTACTTCACCCAGGGCTCCCTACAAGGGGAACTTCAAGGGTGAGGCAACTTGGCACTTTATCTGGTTGTGTTGCTAGCAATGTGTTTATTGGAGATAGATATCTTTGAGATGGAGACCTCACTATCAAAATCTTCATGTCCGGCCCTTACAGTGCAATCAGCGAATCTTAGAGTCAGGCACTTCATACCACACAGGGGCTCTGAGGAGCTGACACTGCAGATTTCCCGGTTTAGGAGGGGCATCCCAGGTGGCACAGTGGTAAAAGAATTCACCTGCCAAGGCAGGAGATGCAAGAAGCGAGGGTTCATTCCCTGAGTCAGGAAGATCCCCTGGAGGGAGGAAATGGCAACCCACTCCAGTATTCTTGTCTGGAGAATCCCATGGGTGGAGAAGCCTGCCTGGCTATAGTCCATGGTGTCTCAGAGTCAAACACAGCTTAGTGACTGAATGACAACAACATTTGACAGAGACTCAGGCTTAGCAACAGCAGCAGCAGCAGGCTTCAGAGCTCTTCCAGATAAGCTCAACAGGAAGTGCTAATTATCGCATTGGGGTGGTTCTACTGTAAAACATATGTGAGTGGGACAAAGTGAAGGAAACCCCATATCACAAGATAGTTTAAAAAAACGAAAGTTCCTTAAACATAAAAATGCAAAGAATTTATCCATAATCAAAAGCTGAGAACGATCATGAAACAGACTTGCATGAGAGAAGACTTCCCATTTATTTCATCATAAAAGTGAAAAAAATATGGAAAAGAAAAAATCAAAATATCATAATGAGAATACAAGTTTCTACTAAATTTATATAAAATATATTGCATATATTGATACATGTTTTTCTATATCTTAAAGAAGTCTTTATAAATAAATTTTTATTGGTGGCAAAAATATTTCATTGACTGACTATATCAAAATTTATGCATTCCTTTACCATTAGGCAGTAAATGAGTTTCCAATGTTTTTGCAATTATAAATAATAAGACAAAAACCTAAGTATTCAAATCTGTATTTATGGAACTAAAATTTCCTGAAAGTATGATGGATTCCTAAAAGTAAGGAGTTCTCTTACACATTTTCTACAATTTCCCTGGGTAGCTCAGTGATTTCTATTGTCTCATTCTCCTGCCAAACTCAGTTTTTTAAAACAAAGCAGAACTTTGCTAAATTAATAGCCAAACATAATATTGGCATAACTCTGTGCTCTAATGAGTGATAGAATCAAAATGCAAAAGATTTTGGCAAGCTGGAACAGTAATTCAGATGTTATAGATGAAAATTCTTGGGGTAATGACCTGGCATTTAAATCACCAGATCAGATGGCTGAAATAGGAGATGAAGGTGACGTATCAAGAGCCGAGAAGAGTCATGTGAATCAAAAAAAGCTCATATCTTAGATCACAGTAATAGAAGCATGGGGTTCAGAATCAGAGGGTGATAGTCCCCTGCTCTGCATGGTTTCAGACCCACCCTCGACACTTGGCTGCCAACGTAAAGAGAATATGAACAAACGGTCAATTTTCAGAGGAGAGATGGGAGCTGGATCGGGCCTCTGTACCCAACCCTGTATTAATTCTCAGAGACAGAGTTTTGGATGAAGTAGAGGATAACAGCTTTATTGCTTCACTAGGAAAAGAGGGCCACCATAGGCTAATGCCTCAAGACCGTGTCCTGATTGGAGGAGGTAGTGAGAAGTTTTATAGTAATGCTTAAAAAAGGGGAGGGTCAGCTTGTGGACGCTTTACTGATTGGTTGGTGGTGAGGTAGGTGGGAGTCACCATCTTCCACCTTCTGTTCCCAACCCGTCTGGGGTCTACATGCTTTTGGGCACCATTTGTTAACTTCTCCCACCTGGTGAGGACTTCAGTTAGTTCAGTTGCTCAGTCGTGTCTGACTCTTTGTAACCCCATGGACTGTAGCGTGCCAGTTTCCTCTGTCCATGGAATTTTCCACGCAAGAATACTGGAGTGGGTAGCCATTTCCGTCTCTAGGGGATCTTCCTGACCCAGTGATTGAACCCAGGTCTCCTGCATTGCAGGCAGATTCTTTACTGTCTGAGCCACCAGAGTCTTTACAGGAAGATGAAATGTGGAATTGAGAGACACGGAGATGAGCGTGAGTCACCTATGTGATTCATGTGAATGGCAAGGCTGTAGTAAGAGGGCCTTGGACTGCTGCTGTGAACTCCTAGCAGCCGCTTTCTCAGGCTTTAGGTGTTTAACTGTTCTCTTGATCCTGTGAGACATCCCAGGGAAAGCTAACCAGGGCCCAGCTCTGCAGCCTGCAACAGAACAGAAAGAAGAACCTTCACTAATACATTTAAGAACTGCTGAAACTTCCATGGTATTTATTCTGTAGAAGGAAAGACGGAAGATATGTGAAAATTGGAGGCTTGTGTTTGAATGTCTGGCCATGAATAAGCTGGATAAGACTTGTTCTATGAGACCTCAGATGGCAAGAGTCACTTAGAGAGACTCACTTCTTAATGCAAATACCACACATTCTTATACAGCAACATGACAGGACTCTTGTGGAGGGTTTCAGTCATTGGGCATTACTACTTTTAGAGCATTGATCGGATCTGGGCAGCCCGCCTGTGCATCCCCTTCCTCCTGATTGAAACCTTCCAGGGCTCTCTGAAGGCAGTTTATAGGATTTTGGTGCCCCCTAATGGATGAGGACGAAACCAACATAGTCTCTGAAGTCGGGCTCCTTCCAGGCTTCAGGTTAGCAAGCAGTTGATTAAATAGTTCTAAGCATACTATCGTTCTTGATTAAATTAAACTTGGTAAAGGATGTTTTTATACCTTAAAAAGTAAGACAGATTGTTTCATGAATTTTGGCATGATTTCCTTTGCCTACTTATTGTTCAGTAGCTCAGTCGTGTCCAACTCTTTGTGACCCCATGGACTGCAGCACACTGGCCTTCCCTGTCCTTCACTATCTCCCTGGGTTTGCTCAAACTCATTTCCATTGAATCAATAATGCCATCCAACCAGCTCATCCACTGTTGTCCCCTTCTCCTCTTGCCCTCATCAGGATCATTTCCAATGAGTTGGCTCTTCACATCAGGTGGCCAAATTACTGAATCTTCAGCTTCAGCTTCAGTCCCTTCCAATGAATGTTCAGGGTTGATTTCCTTTAGGATTGAGTAGTTTGATCTCCTTGCAGTCCAAGGGACTCTCAAGAGTCTTCTCCAACACCACAGTTCAAAAGCGTCAATCCTTCAGCACTCAGCTTTCTTTATGGTCCAACTGTCACATCCATACATGACTACTGGAAAACCAAAGCTTTGACTATTCGGACCTCTGTCGGCAAAGTAATGCCTCTGCTTTTGAATATGCTGTCTTGGTTGGTCATAGCTTTTCTTCCAAGGAGGAAGCATCTTTTAATCTCATGGCTGCAGTCACCATCTGCATTGATTTTGGAGCCCAAGAAAATAAAGTCTGTCACTGTTTCCATTTCCCCCCATCTTTTTGCCATGAAGTGATAGGACTGGATGCCATGATCTTAGTTTTTTGGATATTGAGATTTATGCCAGCTTTTTAAGAGGCTCTTTAGTTCCTCTTCACTTTCTTCCATAAGAGTGGTGACATCTGCATATCTGAAGTTGTTGATATTTCTCCTGGCAATCTTGATTCCAGCTTGAGCTTCATCCAACCCAACATTTTCCATGAAGTACTCTGCATATAAAGTAAATAAGCAGAGTGACAATATACAGCCTTGATGTACTCCTTTCCCAATTTGGAACCAGTTCATTATTCCATGTCCAGTTCTGTTGCTTCTTGACCTGCATATATAGGTTTCTCAGGAGGCAGGTAAGGTGGTCTAGTATTGCCATCTCTAAAAATTTTCCACAGTTCATTGTGATCAACAGTCAAACAGTCAAAGGCTTTCGCATAGTCACTGAAACAGAAATAGATGCTTTTCTGGAATTCCCTTGCTTTTTCTATGATCCAACAGATATTGGCAATTTGATCTCTGGTTTCTCAGCCTTTTCTAAGTCCAGGTTGCCTGCTTGTTGTTAGTCCTGCTCAGTCGTGTCCAACTCTTTGTGACCCTATGGACTGTAGCCCACCAGGCTCCTTTGTCCATGAAATTCTCCAGGCAAGAATATTGGAGTGGATTTCCATTGCCTTCTCCAGGGGATCTTCTTGATCCAGGGATTGAATTTTGGGTCTCCTGCTTTGCAGGCAGGTTCTTTTCTGTCTGAGCCACCAGGGAAGCTCAGATGGGTTTTCTTGGTCATGCGGTATTAAGAAAGTTGATTAAAAAAAAAAACTGCCTCTCCATTCTCCTCCCATATGTGTCTCTGCCCTATCCTCCTACATGTCTGCTCCCAACAGCACGTATGAATTGCACCTGGTGGAAGGACAGTGCAGCACCAACCCCATGTCTTTCTGGCACTCATGGGAAAGCAAGGCTATTGGACAAGAACTCTCAGGTTTACCTATTCCGCTTTCTGTTTCCTACTCTTGGTCAGAACCCAAATGACATAATCTGAATCCCTACTGATATTCTCTAAGAGTCTGAACAATTAAATATTCTACATCTAGCTTGTCCAGGCTATCAAGTGTTGTTTCTAAAGGGACAGAAGTCTTTTAATAAGACAAGTTTCTTTGACAATGCCTTATTCTCCAGGTTTACAAAGGCCACCTTTCCATTGGTCAGTCTTTGGGGGCATTTTGACAGGACTCTGGATTTTTCTGAGTAGAGCATCATATTACAAAAAAAAAAAAAAAAAAAATTCAACCTCCTTAAGAGCATCCTTGAAGAAATAAAAAATGGACCCAGTGTCAATGGCTTACTTTAAAAAATTTTATTTATTTATTTTAATTGGAGGCTAATTACTTTACAATATTGTCATGGTTTTTGCCATACATTGACATGAATCAGCTATAGGTGTACATGTGTCCCCCATCCTGAACCCCCTTCCCACCTCCCTCCCCATCCCATCCCTCTGGGTTGTGCACCGGTTTTGGGTGCCCTGTTTCATACATTGA
The DNA here is from genome assembly GCF_029378745.1 of Bos indicus. Lineage (NCBI taxonomy): Eukaryota > Metazoa > Chordata > Mammalia > Artiodactyla > Bovidae > Bos > Bos indicus. Next base: position 39,588,152 of record NC_091779.1, read on the forward strand.
ATTTGGACTAGTGATCTATTTCACATATGGTAATGTACTTGTTTCAATGATATTCTCTCAAATCATCCCACCCTTGCCTTCTCCCACAGAGTCCAAAAGACTGTTCTATACATCTGTGTCTCTTTTGCTGTCTTGCATATAGGGTCGTTGTTACCATCTTTCTAAATTCCATATATATGTGTTAGGAAACACCTTGAGTAACAGGCAAATTTGGCCTTGGAATATGGAATGAAGCAGGGCAAAGACTAATAGAGTTTTTCCAAGAAAATGCACTGGTCATAACAAACACCGTCTTCCAACAACACAAGAGAAGACTCTACACATGGACATCACCAGATGGTCAACACCGAAATTAGATTGATTATAATCTTTGCAGCCAAATATGGAGAAGCTCTATAAAGTCAGCAAAAAAAAAGACCAGGAGCTGACTGTGGCTCAGATCATGAACTTCTTATTGCCAAATTCAGACTTAAATTGAAGAAAGTAGGGAAAACCACTAGACCATTCAGGTATGACCTCAATCAAATCCCTTATGATTATACAGTGAAAGTGAGAAATAGATTTAAGGGTCTGGATCTGATAGACAGAGTCCCTGATGAACTATAGAATGAGGTTTGTGACATTGTACAGGAGACAGGGATCAAGACCATCCCTATGGAAAAGAAATGCAAAAAAGCAAAATGGCTGTCTGGGGAGGCCTTACAAATAGCTATGAAAAGAAGAGAAGTGAAAAGCAAAGGAGAAAAGGAAAGATATAAGCATCTGAATGCAGAGTTCCAAAGAATAGCAAGAAGAGATAAGAAAACCTCCTCAGTGATCAATGCAAAGAAATAGAGGAAAACAACAGAATGGGAAACACTAGAGATCTCTTTAAGAAAATTAGAGATACCAAGGGAACATTTCATGCAAAGATGGGCTCGATAAAGGACAGAAATGGTATGGACCTAACAGAAGCAGAAGATATTAAGAAGAGGTGGCAAGAATACACAGAAGAACTGTACAAAAAAGATCTTCACGACCCAGATAATCACAATGGTGTGATCACTGACCTAGAGCCAGACATCCTGGAATGTGAAGTCAAGTGGGCCTTAGAAAGCACCACTATGAACAAAGCTAGTGGAGGTGACGGAATTCCAGTTGAGCTATTTCAAATCCTGAAAGATGAAGCTGTGAAAGTGCTGCACCCAATATGCCAGCAAATTTGGAAAACTCAGCAGTGGCCACAGGACTGGAAGAGGTCAGTTTTCATTCCAATCCCAAAGAAAGGCAATGCCAAAGAATGCTCAAACTACCGAACAATTGCACTCATCTCACACCCTAGTAAAGTAATGCTCAAAATTCTCCAAGCCAGGCTTCAGCAATATGTGAACCATAAACTTCCTGATGTTCAAGCTGGTTTTAGAAAAGGTAGAGGAACCAGGGATCAAATTGCCAACATCCGCTGGATCATGGAAAAAGCAAGAGAGTTCCAGAAAAACATCTATTTCTGCTTTATTGACTATGCCAAAGCCTTGACTGTGTGGATCACAAGAAACTGTGGAAAATTCTGAAAGAGATGGGAATACTAGACCACCTGACCTGCCTCTTGAGAAACCGGTATACAGGTCAGGAAGCAACAGTTAGAACTGGACATGGAACAACAGACTGGTTCCAAATAGGAAAAGGAGTACGTCAAGGCTGTACATTGTCACCCTGTTTATTTAACTTATATGCAGAGTACATTATGAGGAATGCTGGACTGGAAGAAACACAAGCTGGAATCAAGATTGCCGGGAGAAATATCAAGAACCTCAGATATGCAGATGACACCACCCTTATGGCAGAAAGTGAAGAGGAACTCAAAAGCCTCTTGATGAAAGTGAAAGTGGAGAGTGAAAAAGTTGGCTTAAAGCTCAACATTCAGAAAACGAAGATCATGGCATCTGGTCCCATCACTTCATGGCAAATAGATGGGGAAACAGTGGAAACAGTGTCAGACTTTATTTTTTGGGGCTCCAAAATCACTGCAGATGGTGACTGCAGCCATGAAATTAAAAGATGCTTACTCCTTGGAAGTAAAGTTATGACCAACCTAGATAGCATATTGAAAAGCAGAGACATTGCTTTGCCAACAAAGGTCCATCTAGTCAAGGCTATCATTTTTCCAGTGGTCATGTATGGATGTGAGAGTTGGACTGTCGAGAAAACTGAGCACCGAAGAATTGATGCTTTTGAACTGTGGTGTTGGAGAAGACTCTTGAGAGTCCCTTGGACTGCAAGGAGATCCAACCAGTCCATTCTAAAGGGGATCAGCCCTGGGTGTTCTTTGGAAGGACTGATGCTAAAGCTGAAACTCCAATACTTTGGCCACCTCATGCGGGGAGTTGACTCATTGGAAAAGACTCTGATGCTGGGAGGGATTGGGGGCAGGAGGAGAAGGGGACAACAGAGGATGAGATGGCTGGATGGCATCACTGACTTGATGGACATGAGTCTGAGTGAACTCTGGGAGTTGGTGATGGACAGGGAGGCCTGGCATGCTGCGATTCATGGGGTCGCAAAGAGTTGGACACGACTGAGCGACTGAACTGAACTAAACTGATTGGTGTTTTTCTTTTTGACTTACTTCACTCTGTATAATAGGCTCCAGTTTCATCCACCTCATTAGAACTGACTCAAATGTATTCTTTTTAATGGCTGAGTAATAGTCCATTGTGTATACGTACCACAGCTTTCTTATCCATTCATCTTCCAGTAGACATCTGTGTCACTTATTTGGGAGAGATTCACTTAAAGGATTCCAAGGCTAGAACTATGCCAGATTCACAGTAGGAATTTCTAGAATGCATGAGGGGACAGAGGAGGGAATCATGTTTGGGGAAGGGGCAAAGGTAAAGATTCTCAGACTACAAGTTAAAGACCCTCTAGCCCAGGAGATTTCCAAGTACTCTGTGAACCCAGAGGGTTCTTTCAGTTCAGTTCAGTTCAGTTCAGTCACTCGACTCTTTGCGACCCCATGAATCGCAGCATGCCAGGCCTCCCTGTCCATCACCAACTCCCAGAGTTCACTCAGACTCACGTCCATCAAGTCAGTGATGCCATCCAGCCATCTCATCCTCTGTTGTCCCCTTCTCCTCCTGCCCCCAATCCCTCCCAGCATCAGAGTCTTTTCCAATGAGTCAACTCCCCGCATGAGGTGGCCAAAGTATTGGAGTTTCAGCTTTAGCATCAGTCCTTCCAAAGAACACCCAGGGCTGATCCCCTTTAGAATGGACTGGTTGGATCTCCTTGCAGTCCAAGGGACTCTCAAGAGTCTTCTCCAACACCACAGTTCAAAAGCATCAATTCTTCGGTGCTCAGTTTTCTCGACAGTCCAACTCTCACATCCATACATGACCACAGGAAAAACCATAGCCTTGACTAGATGGACCTTTGTTGGCAAAGTAATGTCTCTGCTTTTGAATATGCTATCTAGGTTGGTCATAACCTTCCTTCCAAGGAGTAAGAGTCTTTTAATTTCATGGCTGCAGTCACCATCTGCAGTGATTTTGGAGCCCCAAAAAATAAAGTCTGACACTGTTTCCACTGTTTCCCCATCTATTTCCCATGAAGTGATGGCACCAGATGACATGATCTTAGTTTTTTAGGGCTATTCAAATGTTTTATCCTGATTTCACCTGAAAATATATTTTAGCTTGTGATAAAAAGTGCTGTTAAAATATGTACTCAACTATCACAGCATTGTTAATCAGCTATACTCCAATACAAAAATAGAAGTTTAAAATTAAAAAAAAGTATATATATGCTCAAAATCATTGACCCACACAAATGCACTAATTTATGCTGCCTGATTAGCTAGTTTTGGGGGGATTGTTTTGTTTTTGATGATACCAGATTAAAACCCACTCTGCCCCAGTTAAGTAGTACTCTCAATTGGCAAAGCATTATTGAAAACAAACAAAGCAAAACAAACAACAAAAGAAAAAGAAAGAAAAAGACCATTAGTATTCACACTCACTTGTATCAGGATCTTTGTGATTGCTGCTGCTGCTATTAAGTGGCTTTGGTTGTATCCGATTCTGTGCGACCCCATAGATGGCAGCCCACCAGGCTCCTCCGTCCCTGGGATTCTCCAGGCAAGAACACTGGAGTGGGTTGCCATTTCCTTCTCCAATGCATGAAAGTGAAAAGTGAAAGTGAAGTCGCTCAGTTGTGCCCGACTCTTAGCGACCCCATGGATTGCAGCCTACCAGGCTCCTCTGTCCATGGGATTTTCCAGGCAAGAGTACTGGAGTGGGGTGCCATTGCCTTCTCCGTTGTGATTAGTGCAACTGAAATACATACATAGATAGCCTTGTTTCATTACTTTGTAATAATCCAATGCATTTGAAGTTGTATACATTCATGAATTTATACTGCATGTTTACATCTTTTTTATAGTAGAATTCTGGGGGCAAAATTGGGTGTTACTAATAAATAATTAGACATGAATTCGAGCAAACTCTGGGAGATAGTGGACAGGGAAGCCTGATGTGCTGCAGTCCATTGGGTCCCAGAGTCTGACACGACTTAGTGACTGAACAACAACAACAACAAATAACCATAAAACCCTCAAGTCAACTGCTTCACTCTGCAGAAGAGGAAATCTAGTTGCGAGTGGATGAAGCCCCTCATTGCTCACTGTAATCAGAAGCAAAGCCCAGATCTTGAACCTAAAGTTGACTTCTTTCCTCATGCAAATTGTCCAGATTTTTCTTTTTTTTCTGTTAAAGGTAGTTTACTTTCTTACTGTCCTCTTGCTGGCAAATAAAGTCAGTTATCTAACTTGAATTTCTTTTTGTTTGAAGGTAGGAAAAATGTTACCAAATAGCCTTAAGTGTGTGTGTGTGTGTTTAAATTAACACATAGAGACTCCAAGGACAATGGTTATAAACACAAAGCCACTGACTCATTGCAAAGCTGGGAAAGAAGTTTAGGGCTGAGCAGAGTCACAGTTCTATTGTCTGGCCTCTGAGCCCCTGCCGAGAGCCAGCGTCATCAGTGGCTGCGCGGAAAGCCCGTTTGCGCTTTCCCAGATGAACCCTTTGGTTTTGTTTCTTGTCAGGCTCTCTGACAGGGTGATGTGAAGGAGGCTGCAAGAATACGTACCTAGCTCTCCCCTGCTCCCAAATCTCCACTCCATTCCCACCCCACAACCCACCCTGAGGTCTGCTCTTTCCTTACTCCAGAATCACCCCTAGGCTAGGATCACAGATGGGGAAACTGAGGCTGTGATTGATGTAGGAGATACATGGGCTCCAGGTTAGATGTTTACAACTGGCCTCCTGTTTGCATTACACGGGGCACAAAGAAATGGTCTTCAGCCTGGATTCTTAGAACTGTTAGCATTTTCTGAGACAAGAGACAGGTGGGCTCCAGTTAAGGCATTTACAATCAGCCTCCTGTTTGCCCTCTGTAGTGGAAGTAACAACAGAAACAGGGTAAATAGCCAATGTTTGTCTCTTGTAAACTCCTTAAGGTGATAGTCATGGCAATAGTCAAGGAAATAGTCATGGCAAAGACAAAGAGGGGCAAAACTTCATTTGAGTAAAAGATTAAGGGAGCTCTGCTCTCCCCTCTTTTGGGACAAAGAAGACACTGCACTCACACAGGAAGGCTCCTTGTGGGTCAAAAGTCAGGCGATAACGCGGGGCCATAATGAGCCTTGCTCCTCCCAGAAGCCTTCACTTCAAGATCCGTCTTAGCTGAGGGTTGCATGCACACCTGGGGAGTGCCCCAGGGTAGCTCAGGTGTGGAAAAAGAAGCCAGATACTTGGCATGAAGAAAGACAAAGACCCAGAAGAACTGATCTATATGAATGACTTAACTGCCTCCTTACTGCAGTCCTCCTCACTAGGAGGGACACCCACACACTTTCCCTCGGGGTGTGGCTCTGTGCTTTGTTTGCTTCTGTCCTAAGTAAACCAACTATTTCTCTCTGTGCTCTCCCACTTGTTGTTGTGCTATGTCTCTAATAATAAACTTTATACCTGCATTTACAGTGTTTGCCTCCCTGATAAATGCATTTTTCACTGGGGGGCAAAGATCCAGAGGAAAATAGCTTCTAGCCTCTAGCCCTTGCTGGTCTGGTGGCTAGGATTCCTGGTTCTCATCCAGGCTTTCCAGGTTCAGCTCCTGGGCAGGGGATGAAGATCTCGCTTCAGGCCATCGCTCACTGCTGCCTCGCCAAGATCACGACAGGAAGAATAATTTCCTCAGCTCATGGAGGCTGCAGTGGGCAGGACAGGCCTGAGAGGCCAAAGTCTGGGCTTTTGCATCATCAGTGGGGCCTCTGCAGAGGCTCCAATGTGGCTTTTCAGAAATGGGGTACATTGGTGTCAGCCTGTGGGAGACATGGCAGGTCCCAAGTGGGCTACAGGAGTTTCTATAGGACCAGAATGCATGTTTCTGGCGGAAGGAGGGGCAAACTGGGCTTTGCTTTGCATGTGGCCCCAGTCCTTCTATGGCTTGTTACTGCATCCAGGACTCCTCTTCTGCCCCTTCCTTTTCCTCCTTACCCCTCCCTAAGCATCCTTTTACCCTCTCAGTCCACTACTAGATCTTCTTCTCACTTTTCCTTCCTCCCCTTGTAGATCACTTACTAATCTAAACTCCTACTGGTGTAACTGCTCCAGCAGATCCCATCTGCCCCTTCCCTTTCCTCCTTAACCCTCCCTAAGCATCCTTTTACCCTCTCAGTCCACTACTAGATCTTCTTCTCACCTTTTCCTTCTTCTCCTCTTAAACTGCACTAAGCCCCTGGTTGTTTTACAAGATCAGGTAAAAGAACTGGTCTTACTGGCTCCAGCAGGTCCCATCTCACTGTCACTTGTCACTGATCATGATCCTAAGTCGAAGCTTGGAGGGGGAGCACTGCTCTAGCAGGACGAGGATGTGAGGATGAAGAAAAGAGCAAATATGCAAGTGAGGCACACACCCATTGGGTGGCCCTGCTTCTTCCCTGCTCAGAAAATGGCATCAAGACACCCCCAGCTGACTGGTGGTAGAGTCTTCCAGAACTTGGTTGGCCCCATCTTTCCATTGATTTGTCTCTGTGATTTGCAATCATGTGATTCCTGTTCGTCTTGTATGACTTTAGGCCTTTTTATTTTTGGCGGTGACACTCAGCATGTAGGATCTTAGTTCCCCTGTACCTCCTGCAGTGGAAGCTCAGAGTCTTAACACCGCACCACCAGGGAGGCCCATAGGCCATATTAATTAGTCCACAGTGGAGTCACAGTAGCCACGGTAAGCCTCCACGATGGTTGTTTTGAAATGTTCACTGTAGGACTATGAGTGTCTTAGAATGGTATGCTAACAGTGTTACTTTAGTTTTTAATTTGTTTTAAAACTTTTGTTTTGTATTGGGTTATGCTCAGTCACTCAGTTGTGTCTGACTCTCAGCGACCCCATGGACTGTAGCCTGCCAGGCTCACCTGTCCATGGAATTCTCCAGGCAGGAATACTGGAGTGGTTGCCATTTCCTTCTCCATGTATTGGGGTATAGTCAATTAACAAACAATGTTGTGATACTTTCAGGTGAGCAGTGAAGGGACTCAACCATACATATACATGTATCCATTCTCCCCCAACTCCCCTCCCATTCAGGCTGTCACATATCACTGAGTAGAGTTCCAGGAGGTCCCTGTTGGTTATCCATTTAAAATATAGCAGTACGTACATGTCCATCTCAAACTCCCTAACTGTCCTTTCCCTCCATCCTTCCCCCTGGCAACCATAAGTTCATTCTCTAACAGTGTTACTTTAGATCAGAAATTTGATGGGTGGAAATTCCCTGGCAGTCCAGTGGCTAGGACTCAGTGCTCTCACTGCCAAGTGCCAGGGTTCAATCCCTGGTTGGGGAACTAAAACCCCACAAGCCCCTTACCCTAAGGTCCTCCCCAAAACAAAAGAAATTCGATGAGTAACAATGTATGTCAAAGGAGCAACTGATAGACAAGACCCCGTCCCCCGGGGCATAACCACTGCTTCTTAAAAAGAGACCTCTGAGCCCAGTGACTTGAAGGCTCTTCTCTGGAGGACCCACTCCAAGCTGTTACGGGTGGAGCTGCTGGAGGCTCCCTAGGAGCAGAGAGTAAACCCGCTCATGCCTGTCCTGGGACCCGCATCAGACCCAGAGAGCCCTACTCCTGCTAAGACCTCCTTCCAGACTTCTTGAAGCAGCTGGTTACCCCCTTTCCTGTTCTCCCTACTTGAACAGACCTCTGTTGTGTGATAAATGTATGCAATAAACTGAGTAACTGGTGACCTGGATACTGGCCATGTTTTATGCATCTCCAGTCCTGTGATTCTTACTCAAGTGTTGGTGAATTATCAGCCATGTTTCATGTGTCTCCAGTCCCGTGATTCTCACCTGGTCTTAACTGGGCCCTGTGACCAACAGAGGTGCCAAGACAAAGAAAGAATTCCCAAATCCCATCTGCCTTCAACGTAAGAGCCCATTTAGGAGCAATTGTGTTTTGTCCCTTTGACTACAAACAGCAGGTGGTTATCAAAGGGGCAAAATAATTTTCCTCACAAAGACAAGAGATTAACGTGTAGGAAGCAGATGGTTTTCCTGAAACTCGAATCAGGGTGAGAATTGCCCTTAGGTCACCTTAGCCCTGAAAGGAGGAAAACACAGACATTGCTTCAAGATGCTCAATCAGTACAAGTATTTTCCTTGGAAGAAAAGCTATGACAAACCTAGACAGTGTATTAAAAAGCAGAGACATCACTTTGCTGACAAAGGGCCATACAGTCAAAGCTGTGGTTTTTCCAGTAGTTATGTATGGATGTGAGTTGGACAGCCTGAGTCCTAACACTGCCCCCTAACCAGGACAAAATAACACAGCCTATGTGTCAGTTTCCTCATGTATGAAATGAGGAGGAGCCAAGGAATTAATTCACATAAAAGGCTTAGAAAAGTGCCTGGAGAAGAAAGCGATTAGTAAACATTATTATGTGAAATAGGCTGGATTGGCAAGGGTAATGAAGAAAGCACTTTATTTTTCTAACTGTCCTTACAGAACCACCCCGGAGATTCATGCTTCGCTGCCCCCACGCTTCCCTTCCCTCCATCAAATCTGATGGAGATTTAAACCTTATTCCAAGACTGGAGAAGGAGCTGGGTTCAGGAAAAAGAGGAGTTCCAGCAGCCTGGACATGATCGCCATCTAGTGGTTATATAGCATAACAGCATTTGCCCACATACCTAAGGCTCAGTATTCTTTGTTTCTCTCTTTTCTGGAGAAATTCAAAACAGCAGAAATATACCACATAAAATAACAAAGATGGGAAAGATAGCCTACTCAACAAACAGAATTTCCAAAAAGGGTTGTTCTGTTCAGTGTGCTCAATTGTGTTTGACTCTTTGTGACCCTTTGGACTGTAGCATTCCAGGCTGCTCTGTCCATGGGATTTTTCAGGCAAGCATACTGGAGTGGGTTGCATATTTTCCTCCAGGGGATCTTCCCGACCCAGGGGTGGAACCTGAGTATCCTGTGTCTCTTGCATTTCGGCAGATTCTTTACCGTTGAGCTATTGGGGAGACCCTCTAAAAAGGGCTGGAACTGGGTAATTAGGTAGCATAATTCTAATGTCTCCCAGCCTCTCTAGAAATAAGAAATACTTAATGTGTAAGTAGGCTTATAGAGTAAGGAATGTTTTTAAACAAAATCATCACAATTAACAAACAATTCACCAACCCCAACTGCCAGATCAGAATTGCTATAACTTTATCGAGAGTGGGCAGTGATAGCTTGTGTAATAAATACTGTGTTAAGAGTTCATGCTTATGTTCTGGCATCCCCCAATATCTATTTTCCACTTTTTAAGAAGTCTGTCCCCTAATTCCTAGCTGTCACATGGGATAAAGATCTAATTTCTTAGCTTATGACTCAGTTCTGCCCTTATCCACAACTTCTTCTGACTAGCGGGAATGTGAGTGTGATGGCTGGAGTTCAAGGAATCACTTTTGAACCAAGAGGCAGAAGAATTTGTTGAAGTTGGCAGAACAATCAAGATAGAAGTTCCCTGAGTCTTTGACACTTGATGAGCTGCCATGCCAACTCCAGATTATTCCCAGACCTACTTGATATGAAAGAAATAAATTTAGATTTTGTTTAATATGGCAGTTGATACCTAGAAATGACTTTTTGAATGTCATAGAAAGTAAATTATTAGTAACAGTCTATTGGAAGTGGTAAAGAAAAGGGCAGTGAAGACTCAGATACTGTAGACTGAGAACATGGGGATCTTTGTTTCGCAGCAGCAAGACATTTAGTTAAATCGTTACCCTCTGCATTCTGAAAGGCTGTGTGCTATAGTGCTAATTGAGGTTCTTCCATTAAGAATTCTTTGACAGATCTTGGAAGCCAGTTCATGTCAGAAATCAGCTGAAGGAAGTTGCCTTTCTACCCAAGTATCTCTGCCTTCAGAGGTTACAAGGTAGCCCTCCATTCACTAAGCCATTTTGAACTGGTTTCAAAGTACAAAGACCATTGTCAAAGACCAAGGTAATGAGACTTTAAATATAATGGAATATAATGGCAAGTTGATAGTGAAATTCATGTGGAAAAATAAATGTGCAAGAGTGGCCAGAAAACACTGTAAAAGAAAAGCTATAGGGGAGTGTCTCAGTTCAGTTCAGTTGCTCAGTCGTGTCCGACTCTTTGTGACCCCATGAATCGCAGCACGCCAGGCTTCACTGTCCCTCACGAACTCCCAGAATTCACTCAGACTCATGTCCATCGAGTCAGTGATGCCATCCAGCCATCTCATCCTCTGTTGTCCCCTTCTCCCCCTGCCTTCAATCCCTCCCAGCATCAGAGTCTTTTCCAATGAGTCAACTCTTCACATGAGGTGGCCAAAGTACTGGAGTTTCAGCTTTAGGATCAGTCCTTGCAAAGAAATCCCAGGGCTGATCTCCTTCAGAATGGACTGGTTGGATCTCCTTCCAGTCCAAGGGACTCTCAAGAGTCTTCTCCAACACCACAGTTCAAAAGCATCGATTCTTTGGTGCTCAGCTTTCTCGACAGTCCAACTCTCACATCCATACATGACCACTGGAAAAACCATAGCCTTGACTAGACTAGCCTTTGTTGGCAAAGTAATGTCTCTGCTTTTCAATATGCTATCTAGGTTGGTCATAATTTTTCTTCCAAGGAGTAAGCATCTTTTAATTTCATGGCTGCAGTCACCATCTGCAGTAATTTTGGAACCCAGAAAAATAAAGTCTGACACTGTTTACACTGTTTCCCCATCTATTTCCCATTAAGTGATGGGACCAGATGCCATGATCTTCGTTTTCTGAATATTGAGTTTTAAGCCAACTTTTTCACTCTCCTCTTTCACCTTCATCAAGAGGCTTTCTAGTTCCTCTTCACTTTCTGCCATAAGGGTGGTGTCATCTGCATATCTGAGGTTATTGATTTTTCTCCTGGAAATCTTGATTCCAGCTTATGCTTCTTCCAGCCCAGCATTTCTCATGATGTGCTCTGCATATAAGTTAAATAAGCAGGGTGACAATGTACAGCCTTGAAGTACTCCTTTTCTTATTTGGAACCAGTCTGCTGTTCCATGTCCAGTTCTAACTGTTGCTTCCTAACTTGCATACAAATTTCGCAAGAAGCGGGTCAGGTGGCCTGGTATTCCCATCTCTTTCAGAATTTTCCACAGTTTCTTGTGATCCACACAAAGGATTTGGCATAGTCAATAAAGCAGAAATAGATGTTTTTCTGGAACTCTCTTGCTTTTTTGATGATCCAGCAGATGTTGGCAATTTGGTCTCTGGTTCCTCTGCCTTTTCTAAAACCAGCTTGAACAACTGGAAGTTCATGGTTCATGTATTGCTGAAGCCTGGTTTGGAGAATTTTGAGCATTACTTTACTAGGGTGTGAGATGAGTGCAATTGTTCGGTAGTTTGAGCATTCTTTGGCATTGCCTTTCTTTGGGATTGGAAAGAAAACTGACCTTTTCCAGTCCTGTGGCCACTGCTGAGTTTTCCAAATTTGCTGGCATATTGAGTGCAGCACTTTCACAGCTTCTTCTTTCAGGATTTGAAACAGCTCAACTGGAATTCCATCACATCCACTAACTTTGTTCATAGTGATGCTTTCTAAGGCCCACTTGACTTTGCACTCCAGGATGTCTGGCTCTAGGTCAGTGATCACACCATCGTGATTATCTGGGTCATGAAGATCTTTTTTGCACAGTTCTTCTGTGTATTCTTGCCATCTCTTCTTAATATCTTCTGCTTCTGTTAGGACCATACCATTTCTGTCCTTTATCGAGCCCATCTTTGCATGAAATGTTCCCTTGGTATCTCTAATTTTCTTAAAGAGATCTCTAGTGTTTCCCATTCTGTTGTTTTCCTCTATTTCTTTGCATTGATCACTGAGGAAGGTTTTCTTATCTCTTCTTGCTATTCTTTGGAACTCTGCGTTCAGATGCTTATATCTTTCCTTTTCTCCTTTGCTTTTTGCTTCTCTTCTTTTCACAGCTATTTTTAAGGCCTCCCCAGACAGCCATTTTGCTTTTTTGCATTTCTTTTCCATAGGGGTGGTCTTGATCCCTGTCTCCTGTACAATGTCACGAACCTCATTCCATACTTCATCAGGGACTCTGTCCATCAGATGTAGTCCCTTAAATCTATTTCTCACTTCCACTGTATAATCATAAGGGATTTGATTTAGGTCATACCTGAATGGCCTGATGGTTTTCCTTACTTTCTTCAATTTAACTCTGAATTTGGCAATAAGGAGTTCATGATCTGAGCCACAGTCAGCTCCTGGTCTTGTTTTTGTTGACTGTATAGAGCTTCTCCATCTTTGGCTGCAAAAAATATAATGAATCTGATTTCGGTGTTGACCATCTGGTGATGTCCATGTGTAGAGTCTTCTCTTGTGTTGTTGGAAGAGGGTGTTTGCTATGACCAGTGCACTTTCTTGGTAAAATGCCCTGCTTCATTCCGTATTCCAAGGCCAAATTTGCCTGTTACTCCAGGTGTTTCTTGATTTCCTACTTTTACATTCCAGTCCCTTATAATGAAAAGGACATCTTTTTGGGGTGTTAGTTCTAAAAGGTCTGGTAGGTCTTCATAGAACCGTTCAACTTCAGCTTCTTCACTGTTACTGGTTGGGGCATAGACTTGGATTAATGTGTGTGTGGAGCAGCGGCTGTGCTTTGCTAGAGCAGCTGTGAAGAGATACCCCACATCCAAGGTAAGAGAAACCCAAGTAAGACAGTAGGTGTTGCAAGAGGGCATCAGAGGGCAGACACACTGAAACCATACTCACAGAAATCTAGTCAATCTAATCACACTAGGACCACAGTCTTGTCTAACTCAATGAAACTAAGCCATGCCTGTGGGGCCACCCAAGACGGGCAGGTCATGGTGGAGAGGTCTGACAGAATGTGGTCCACTGGAGAAGGGAATGGCAAATCACTTCAATATTCTTGCCTTGAGAACCCCATGAACAGTATGAAAAGGCAAAATGATAGGACACTGAAAGAGGAACTCCCCAGGTTAGTAGGTGCCCAATATGCTACTGGAGATCAGTGGAGAAATAACTCCAGAAAGAATGAAGGGATGGAGCCAAAGCAAAAACAATACCCAGCTGTGGACGTGACTGGTGATAGAAGCAAGGTCCGATGCTGTAAAGAGCAATATTGCATAGGAACCTGGAATGTCAGGTCCATGAATCAAGGCAAATTGGAAGTGGTCAAACAAGAGATGGCAAGAGTGAATGTCGACATTCTAGGAATTAGCAAACTGAAATGGACTGGAATGGGTGAATTTAACTCAGATGACCATTATATCTACTACTGTGGGCAGGAATCCCTCAGAAGGGGAGTGTCTACCAGACCTTAAAACATCCAGTACAGCTCAAAGCAGTGTGGCACTAATGCGTTGCAAAGACAGACCAACGGTATAGGATAGAAAGTCCAGAAGCAGACCCAAATGCATATGGACATTTACTAAATGATAAAGGTGGTATCAAAAGTCACTGAAGCAAAGGTGACACTTTGCCTTGATTGTCTTAATCTGTAAAGTGGGCATGATTGTGTTATTTAATAGAAAGAGAACCAGATGAAGGCCATTGCAACTTCACTACCTACGCTTTTGAAGCAGACCCATTGAACCCTCTGATCCTCCCTCCCATCGACTGCGAATAATAATCATATCCATCACCGTCTGGCCCAGGGGAATTGGTGGCATCAAAACAGAAAACAGTTGTAAGAGTGAGAGTAGTTACAGAAAAATAAGGAATGCCAAAGAAGCTGAAGTTGAATGGTTCTGTGATGACCTACAAGACCTTCTAGAACTAACACCCAAAAAAGATGTCCTTTTCATTACAAGGTACTGATGCAAAAGTAGGAAGTCAAAAGATACCTGGAGTAACAGGCAAGTTTGGCTCTGGAGTGCAAAATGAAGCAGGGCAAAATCTAACAGAGTTGTGCCAATAGAATGCACTTAGCATAGCAAACTCCCTCTTCCAACAACACAAGAGATGACTCTACACATGGACATCACCAGATGGTCAACACCGAAATCAGATTGATTATATTCTTTGCAGCCAAAGATAGAGAAGCTCTATACAGTCAGCAACTGTATAGAGATCTGTATAGGAGATCATGAACTCCTTATTGCCAAATCCAGACTTAAATTGAAGAAAGTAGGAAAAACCACCAGACCATTCAGGTATGACCTAAATCAAATCCCTTACAACTATACAGTGGAAGTGACAAATAGATTCAAGGGATTAAATCTGATAGAGTGCCTGAAGAACTACAGAGAGAGGTTCATGACATTGCACAGGAGGCAGTGATCAAGACCATCCCCAAGAAAAAGAAATGCAAAAAGGCAAAATGGTTGTCTGAAGAGGGCTAACAAATAGCTGAGAAAAGAAGAGAGGCACAAGGCAAAGGAGAAAAGGAAAGATATACCCATTTGAATACAGAGTTCCAAAGAATAGCAGGGAGAGATAAGAAAGACTTCCTCAGTGATCAGTGCAAAGAAATAGAGGGAAACAATAGAATGGGAAAGACTAGAGATCTCTTCAAGTAAATTAGAGGTACCAAGGGAACATTTCATGGAAAGATGGGTACAATAAAGGACAGAAATGGTATGGACCTAACAGAAGCAGAAAATACTAAGAGGTGGAAGGATACACAGAAGAACTATACAAAGAAGGTCTTAAAGACCCAGATAACCACAATGGTGTGATCACTCACCTAGAGCCAGACATTCTGGAGTCTGAAATCAAGTGGACCTTGGGAAGGATCACTAAGAACAAAGCTAGTGGAGGTAACGGAATTCCAGCTGAGCTATTTCAAGTCCTAAAAGATGATTCTTCTAAAGTGCTGCACTCATTATGCCAGCAAATTTGGAAAACTCAGCAGTGGCCACAGGACTGGAAAAGGTCAGTTTTCTTTCCAATCCGAAAGAAAGACAATGCCAAAGAATGTTCAAACCATTCCACGATTGCACTGATCTCACACGCTAGCAAAGTAATGCTCAAAATTCTCCAAGCCAGGCTTCAACAGTACATGAACCAAGAACTTCCAGATGTTCAAGCTGGATTTAGAAAAGGCAGAGGAACCAGAGTCAAATTGCCAACATCTTCTGGATCATCAAAAAAGCAAGAGAGTTCCAGAAAAACATCTACTTCTGCTTTATTGACTATGCCAAAGCCTTTACTGTGTGGATAACAACAAACTGGAAAATTCTGAAAGAAATGGCAATACCAGACCACCTTACCTGCCTCTTGAGAAATCTGTGTGAAGGTCAAGAAGCAACAGCTAAAACAGGACAGGGAACAGCAGATGGGTTCCAAATTGGGAAAGAAGTACGTCAAGACTGTATAGTCACCCTGCTTATTTAACTTAAATGCAGAGTACATCATGTGAAATGCCAGGCTGGATGAAGCACAAACTCAAATCAAGATTGCCATGAGAATTATCAGTAACCTCAGATATGCATACGACACCACTCTTATGGCAGAAAGCAAAGAGGAACTGAGGAGACCCTTGATGAAAGTGAAAGAGGAGAGTGAAAAAGCTGGGTTAAAGATCAACATTCAAAAAACTAAGACCATGGCATCTCGTCCCATCACTTCATGGCAAATAGATGGGGAAACGATGGAAACAGTGACAGATTTATTTTCTTGGGCTCCAAAATCACTGCAGATGGTGACTGCCGCTATGAAATTAAAAGACACTTGCTCCCTGGAAGAAAAGCTATGACTAACCTAGACAGCATATTAAAAAGCAGAGACATTACTTTGCCAACAAATGTCTGTCTAGTCAAAGCTATTGTTTTTCCAGTAGTCATGTATGGATGTGAGAGATGGACCATAAAGAAAGCTGAGTGCCGAAGAATTGATTCTTTTGAACTATGGTGTTGGAGAAGACTCTTGAGAGTTCTTTGGACTGCAAGGAGATCAAACTAGTCAGTCCTAAAAGGGAATGAACCCTGAATATTCATTGGAAGGACTGATGCTGAAGCTGAAGTTCCAATACTTTGGCCACCTGATGTGAAGAACTGACTGGAAAAGACCCTGATGCTGGAAAAGATTGAAGGCAGGAGAAGGGGACGATAGAGGATGAGATGGTTGGATGGCATCACTGACTTGATGGACATAAGTTTGAACAATCTCTCGGAGTTGGTGATGGACAGGGAATCCTAGTGTGCTGTAGTCCGTGGGGTCACAAAGAGTCAGACTCGACTGAGCAACTGAATTGAACTGAACTAAGGAAGTTCACCTTAAAATGAATCTGTGTGGACCTTAAATGTGTTGTTGGTTTTTTTCCTAGGGCTTCAGTGATGCCTCCCAAGCTACCCAGGGTAGAATTTGCTAGGCAAATGGGAAATGGAAAATCACATGAATGTTACTGAATCGGAAAATACAGATTGGAATATTTTCTTACCTTTTCCTCTGTTTAGTTATTCATTTTTTAAAAAAATTAGAATTCAGGTCCTTTGGATCAGTAAGTAGTTGAAGTAAGAAACCACCTCCCCTTCATGGACCTCACATGAAGGTGCTAAATATCAGCGATGGAGTAACCCAGCCAGGGAGAAGAGCTGTGTCCTTGTGGACTAGGGTTCATTCTCAGCAATGTTTTGGCCAGGCTATGGACTTCGGTCTTTACGTGCCCACAGCAAGGACACATCTGCAAAGCATCCTCTGTGGGTGAGAGTCAGCTGTTGGTTTCCAGCAGTGCAGGGCCTGGGGTCTCACTGCTGCTAAGTCACTTCAGTCATGCCCGACTCTGTGCAACCCCATAGATGGCAGCCCACCAGGCTCCGCCATCCCTGGGATTCTCCAGGCAAGAACACTGGAGTGGGTTGCCATTTCCTTCTCCAGTGCATGAAAATGAAAAGTGAAAGTGAAGTTGCTTAGTCGTGTCCGACTCCTAGTGACCCTGTGGACTGCAGCCCACCAGGCTCCTCTGTCCATGGGATTTTCCAGGTAAGAGTACTGGAGTGGGTGCCATTGCCTTCTCCAAGTGCTAACAGCAGAACCCACCAATTTCCTCACCTTCTCCCTCTGTGCCAGTTTTCTAACAGGGTAGAAACCCAACCTGAATGCTGTCACTGTCAGTCACTCCACTGTCACAACTAGAGTGGGAGTCTCGTTAGGTTACAACAAAATTTTTACAGATGAGTCTTTACTCTTTTAAACCTTTAGCTCTAGTTGAGACAACGTACTCATTTCAGCAGGAATTTGGCTGAGCAATGAATTGTATGCTTGCTAAGTTGCTTCAGTCCTGTCGGACTCTTTGTGACCATATGGACTGTAGCCCACCAGGCTCCCTCTGTCCAAGGGATTCTCCAGGCCAGAATACTGGAATGGGCTGCCATGCCCTCCTCCAAGGGATCTTCCTGACCCAGGGATCGAACTGGAGTCTCTTATGTCTCCTGCATTGGCAGATGAGTTCTTTACCACGGAGTCACTGGGGAAGCCCCTAGATTTGTATCTACCAGATATTAAAACATCTGTGTAAGTGACTTTGGGCAGGCCAGCCTTACATAGTTCCTGCAGACATATTATGATATTATGATGAGGTATTCCATGGTATTGTGAGCCCTCCAGGAGGGGCACCATGGAAGTTTCATGAAAGAGGAATCTCTGACTCTCATTAAAAGATAAATTGAGGCACATTAGGAGTTTACCTGAGCAAAAATTGATTCACACAAGGCTGTGGCAAACCAGAAGTGGTTAGGAGGACTGCACTGACTGGAGCCACAGAAAGACTTTTATAAAGAAAAGGTAAAAGCAAAGTAAGGAAATTGTTGACAGGCTGTAGATTAAGGCCTAGATGAATATCTCTGATTGGTTGTCCTTTTGTTATTCAGTCATTCATTCGTGTCCAACAATTTGCAACTCCATAGACCGCAGCATGCCGGGCTTCCCTGTCCTTCACCATCTCCCAGAGTTTGCTCAAACTCATGTCTATTAAGTCAATGATGCCATCCAACCATATCATCCTCTGTCGCTCCCTTCTCCTCCTGTCTTAAATCTTTCCCAGCATCAGGGTCTTTTCCAATGAGTTGACTTTTCCCATCAAATGGCCAAAAGTATTTAAGCTCCAGCTTCAGCATCAGTCCTTCCAATAAATATTCAGAACTGATTTCCTTTAGGATTGACTGGTTTGATCTCCTTGCAGTCCAAGGGACTCTCAAGAGTCTTCTCCAGCACCACAGCTCAAAAGCATCAGTTCCTCTGCATTCAGCTTTCTTTATGGTCCACCTCTCACATCCACACATGATTACTGGAAAGACCGTAGCTTTGACTATATTTGGTTGTTCTTAGTGTTTTAATTTGGGATCTTGAGGCATTTACAGGCTTAGATTTTGGTTTCTTAAGTAAGTCATCACCACATTAGAGCCACATCGGTCCAATGCCCTCCTTGTTTACCACTCTTAACAAACAAGATATGTTTCTGAAATGTTCATGACTCATCACTATAGTCATTGCTGCCTACTGTTCTAATTTGAGGAAATAATACTGAAGTGTTTCCTCCCTTAGTCTATGAGGTATGACATCTCTTCTGCACTTGCAGAAGGCACCGTGTGCTTGAGATCCGTTTTGTTCTGCCACTACACGGGTTCTACATGTCCCTCTGGCTGTATTGGATCTTGGGAACTTTCTACCTTGGCACATTGTTTGCCAGATTCATATTCTCCATCTTAAATGTTCATTGAAGTAAATGAGCTCTTTGCCAAATGACAGAACAGCCGGCAATTCGTTCTTCAGAGCACCCTTGAATGGCAATTTTAAACAGACTCCACAAGCCACAAGGTGCCCTCCCCTGCTCCCTCACCCTAAGTTACCCACTAATGTCTTTGGACCAATAATGTTGTCAGAGAGGAGCCTCTTTAGTCTTGTTTGTATCCATCAATCCGGTAGCACGATGATCTTACAGAATCCCAAGGCCTCGGGCCACCATCCTCAGAAGGCAAGGTACAGGTAAGGTTCCAAAAAGGAGTTCTGAGAAGCCTGAGAATAAACATTTGGGAAGGCAGTTCTGAGTGACCGGGTGGTTCTCACACCTGTTGGACTGAATATGAGACTATCCTGACAAACTGGCACCTCAACACCCTGACAAATCCCACAAACAAACCACTGGCCTTTTCCCACCAGAACCAAAATTTTAGTGTGTGTAGTACTCTTGCCTGGAAAATCCCATGGACGGCGGAGCCTGGTGGGCTGCAGTCCATGGGGTCGCCAAGAGTCGGACACGACTGAGCGGCTTCACTTTCACTTCTCACTTTCATGCATTGGAGAAGGAAATGGCACCCCACTCCAGTGTTCTTGCCTAGAGAATCCCAGGGACGGGGGAGCCTGGTGGGCTGCCTTCTATGGGGTCGCACAGAGTCGGACACGACTGACGCGACTTAGCAGCAGCAGCAGCAGCAACCAGCAGCTCTCCTATCACCGTGCTCTCAAACCCTGCCTGTTTTCCTTAAAGGAACCAACAGATGGCGCTGTCACCCAACGGTAACTGCATTAGAGTGCCGCCAAACCATTTTCCAATCCTTTGGTAAATCGTCCCCTCCCACTCCAGTCTATGAAAATCCATCTTTTTTGAGCAATCCCAGACTGAATTCATTTTTCCAGCTTCCTGCTCAGCTGTGGTGGAGATGTTTGTTTACAACAGTATCTCTGCCGAACATATGCTGTATGGTTTGGGTAATTCAACATCCTGGTGGAGCCCAAAGAAACACAGAAGATGACAGTTTGGGCAGCGTTATTTGTTGCACACAGAATAGGCGTCATTCTTGTGTTTAGGAGGACAAGTCTGCAAACACTGCAAAGATGCAAAGGGAGTTTGGATAATGAAGGAGGGAGAACAATGAGGGCTGCACACCCTAAACAATGAAGTGGGTTCTCTCTCTCTCTCTCACATACACACACACACACTGGATTTTCAGTTGGTCACAATGAGCAGGGGTTTTTGGTTCACAACTGTTTCCCCAGGGCCTGGCATCCCTCCCTTCCACATACTAATGCCTATACATACCTTTGAATCATAACTGATATATTCAATGTCAGAATTTGTTGAGAAGTTCAGTCCACTGGCTGTTTAGTTTATGAGGCACTAAATATCCATTTTAACTAACTTAAAAAAAAAAAAACTCAGCTAAATGAATTAGCTCTTTGTTTGAAGATCACAGGGACAAACTCAGTAAATGTATTGAACAAACACTGCCCTGCCATCCTCAGCTCTCCTGCACCCTCCCATTCTCCTTACTTGACTTTCTTCCCCACAGAGACCCTTGCAGATGGGTTACTGTGAGCCTGGCCCTAGAGGGGACTGAAGCCATCCCAGTGTCTTCCCCAGTGGCCGGTGGGGGGAAGCTCACTCTGCTCCTCTAATCTCTGCCTCCTGCCCCTTATGTCCAGGACAGATCCCCAAGGAAGCAGCAAGAGAGATCTCTTCCCTCTTCTGCCTGGAACCCATTGCTTCATCTTGTGACACTGCTCAGAACCTCAGAGGGGACCGTGGGCACGTCACTTAGCCCACGGGAGCCTAGTTGCATCCATAAAGGCCTGCATTGTTGTTAGTACCTGAGCACTGAGTGTGGAGTCAGGACACCTGATTCCAGCCTTGCTTTGCACCAGCCAGCGAGGGGAGCCTGAGGAAGCCAGTTATCCGCTCCCCTCCCCCGACCCCCAACCACCCTGAGGGTCAGTTTCTACCCTTTCAGGGCTATTTGGAGAATAAAACAGAAGAGCTCAGCAGGCACTTTGCAAACTGTGAAGGGAAACACCAAAGTGAAAGGTAAGAGGAACCAAAGGCTGAGGAGACTCGCCCAGCTCAGCTCCATCTACCCTGGATCCTGGAACCAGGACTGCCTCGGGCCCAGGTAGAACCCTCCCAAACCAGTGCCCACTGCCTATAGGGGCGGGGATGCAGAGGAGTGCTGAGCACTGCTGAAAATCCGGCCTTTTGGTCCACCCTGTGCTGAGCACTTGGGGCTGAGTCTTAGGCATCATGAGGGTTTTATTTCAAGGTATGTAAAATGAGTCTATTAGAAACAGGAGCAATTCCAAACGGGGTCTGAATACAGAGTCACATTCCAATATTTATCTTTTACAAATTAAATGTTTGTAACAGGAAAAGTGTGAAGAGCCAACTCATTGGAAAAGACCCTGTTGCTGGGAAAGATTGACAGCAGGAGGAGAAGGGGATGACAGAGGATGAGATGTTAGGAGGGCATCACCAACTTAATGGACATGAATTTGAGCAAACTCCAGGAGATGGTGAAGGACAGGGAAGCCTGGCCCGCTGCAGTTAATGGGGTCACAAACAGTTGGACATGACTTAGCAACTGAGCAACAAAAGGAAAAATGCAAGGCAGCGTGAGAGTGCCATCAGCATGGCAATTAAACTACTTACGAATCATCCTTAACGCACAGCGCAGGACAGGCGGAGTGGTCCAGGGCAAGGCTCGGAAGTCGTCTGCCCTGAACCATGTGGATTTTGTCGGAGAACCCGCAACTTAAACGGCCAGGATATCAGAGGCCCAATCCTTGGCCCTGTGTCCTCCACCTGAGCAGGGAAAGCCGTTCTGAAAGTGGGGATGTCGGAAGGGCTTTCTGGGGGTCCTGTGGAGTGAGGACTGCAGGGGAGAGACAGAGAAGTTATTTGGACATAAGAGCAGCAAGCAGACCGGGACCCTGAAGGGCTGAAACAAAGATGTAGAAAATGGTGACGAAAACTTGAAAGGGACTAACAGAGATATTTTGAAGGGAAAGGCTCTTGGTTTTTTGTGTGTGTTTTTTTTTTTTTTTTTTTAACCTCTGTGAAATAACAGAAACACAACCAGAATTATTAATAGTAGAGGGCTATTTTTAAAGAAAGAATACAAGGAGTTCATTTCCAACTTCCAGAAGCTTCCAGCAACTGGTGACTTCCGTCAGGCGACTGCTTCACTGACCTGGAGGAAGAACAAATTTTACTCAGGCCGGCAGCTTGCCAAGGACTGTTCCTCCAGCCAGGCACGGTTGTCTTTTTCTCCCCAGGCGTGTTTTCCCTCAAACTGTCCAGGCAAAGGTCAGTAGGAGATGACATGTCCCAGGGTGGTCAGTGTTGCTGACAAATGTCGTGTCCCCTCAGACTTCATCTTGTAGGGTGGGAAAACTCTGAGCTGTCCAAGATGCTGTGACACTGGAGGCGAGACTTGTCTGGACTTGAAGACCCCGACTTCTTCAAGTTTAAAGTGCCAGGAGGGGTCCCAGGAGGGAGACAGGGCCCCTGGAAGGTTGGCCAGGTCCCCCCTTCTCTGACATAGTGCTGTACTTACCACCAGGGAGGGGTCAGGCCAGTTGCTTTACCTCAAAGACCTCAGTGTGACCAACTGGAAAGTAGTAATGACACGGCAGGGACCAGCTCCCAGACAGGCTTCAGTTTGAGAAGAGGTGGGTGCTGGGAGCTGGGGAAGCAAGAGGCCTAGTGGAGAGAAGCCAACCTCCTGGTGACGGCTGAGGGTGCTGGGCCTTTGGGGAGTTTCTGAGAATGGTGGGGGCCTGTGCCTTATGAGCACACAGCTTGCAAGGCCAAGTATAGGATTTCTGCAGGGCTCAACCATGGCAACAAGAGAAGAAAGCTAACAGCCATGGCCTAGAGACTGAGGCAAAACATTCCTGCTGCTTCACTTAGCTCAGAAGAGATGGAGCCGCCCATCTTCAGATGGAGTCACCCCTCAGGGTGACTGGGAAAGAACCGCATCTAGAGTTCCTCTTTCCAAATGTTGGCTCTTTGGATTCTTCTTGTCCGACTCTGGAGAGGAAAGACACCCCCAAAGGTGACTGGGTTTACATTTCTCATCACCTGTGTGTGAATGCAGCAGCACACAACTCCATGCTTGTGGAGTTTAGCACTTGGGAAACTTGGAGAGCCCTCTTTAAGAAAAACAATACAAGGCTATGAATACACAAGGAGGTGTGGAAGTGATTGTTCTTTCAGAACAAGAGCAGAAATAACACCAAATGACAACATTTCAACAGTGGACTGTATTAGATCCCTGTGGCTGCCTTAACAGATTACCCCACACTTAGTGACTTAAGGGAAATTGATTCTCTCATGGTCCTGAAGGTCAGAAGTTAGAAACCAAGCCGCCAGTGAGGCCACACTCCCTCCCTCCCAGCGGCTCTAGGGGAGAACAGTTTCCTGCCTATTCCAGCTTCTGGGAGCTCCCGCAGCAGGCCTTGGCTTCCTTGGTTTGTGGCCGCATCGCTCCAGTCTCTGCCCCTGTGGTCACTTTGCCTCCCTTTATTTTATTTTGGCTCCTCTTTGTATCTCTTATGAGGACATTTGTCAGTGGATTCAGGGCTCACCTGGATAATCGGTCTCAATACCCTAACTTAACTATACCTGCAGTGACCCTTTTTCCAAATAAGGTAAGTTTCATGGGTTCCAGGGAATAGGATGTGGACCTATATTTTTGGAGTCCACTGTTCAACTCACTACACTGACAAATACTATAAACCTGACAAATATCAGGAAGATAATATTGCATTTTTATTAAATAACCATCTGACACACTTCTGAATGCTTTTTCCAAACTTTTTTGGCTGTGTACTCTTTGGCTGCCTCTCCACGTGACGATAATTTTATAATAATTTCATTTTCTGTACAGACAATAGAAAGAAGTTCTGTTTACTCTATCATGATTTATTTAAGTATTCATATTATGATTGAAAATTTGGATGCATAGAGTATGTGATTCCACACACTTACTGCTTCTGAGACTGCTATAGGGTTGTGTACACATACACAGGAATTCTGATGAACTTTATTTCAAGTGATTCTTATCTAAAGAGGACAAGAAAATCTACGGTCCCACATTTGTTTCCTAGGGCTGATGTAGCAAAGTAGTACAGGTTGGATGGCTTAAAATAGCAGGAATGTATTCTTTCACAGGTCTGGAGGCTAGAAGTCCAAAATCAAGCTGTGGACAGGGCCATGCTCCATCTGAGACTCTGGGTAGAACCCTTGTCTCCCTTCTGTAACTTCCAGTGTTGCTGTCAGTACTTGGCTTTCCTTGGCCATCCTTAGTTTGCAGCTGCATAATTGTAATCTCATCCTCTGTCATCACCTGGCATTTTCCAGTGTGGCCAAATTTCCCTCTTTTTATAAGGCCATCAATCATTGGGTTAGAGTCCACCCTTGTCCAACAGTTGTTGGAGTATATGTACCTATGAATCATATATAAATTACATATGAATTACATGTGAATCATATGTAAGTATGAATTTATTTTAACTTATATTTAATTATATCTGTCTTGAAATAAAATTTATATTTAAGGCAAGAAAAGAATAATTCAAACATAGGTTTTTTTCTTTGCCTATTCTTCCCTCCCCTCTAGTGCTCATTGTACATCTGCATTATGCTTTAACCAGACCTCCGCAACAGAAGAAATATCTGCTCAACCATAAGGCTCAATTTCTCTTCTTTTGGCCTTGTAACTCCTTGGGAGATGATTTTCTTTCTTGGTCCTGTAAACGGTCATAGTGACCCACCATTCTCCATGTATGAGCAGAAATCTTTGATGAATTTTATGTGCAATGTCCAGTATGTCATTTCCCTTAAAAACTAGAGATTAGTTAAGGAAGAGACCCAATCAGATGACCTGGGGAGATACTGAACCAACCTAACGGAAGTTCTGAGCTTAAATACTTGTGATCTTACTAATGTCAGCAGTACTCTGCCTGTTCTACAAGGCTATTGTTTCCTGTATTACCAAATGTGTGACTGAGATGCCCATAAAAGTAATGATGACTAGGGAACTTGCAACAATTGACCAAATGTACAGTTCTGTAAGATCAATGATTATAATAGCTTAGCTCTAGATATGGGAACAAGCAACAGGCAGCCACCATTTCCTGGATCATAACAGACTAGTAAGACAGTGGTCCAGAGGTTATGGGCCACTGTTAACTGGGCCTGACCCAGGAATAGTACATGAAGAGTCTTAACAAGGCAATCTTGACCTGGCCTGAGAATGAGTATTCCTAGTGCAGTGGGCCAGCTGGTCACAAAATGTCTCCCAAACCTTGGCTGAATTTGAGTAAAAGGGAGAGTATTATAAAATAAAGAATGTTTCCCACCAGCCAGTTCTACAAGAACCAAGTAATTAGCCACTGCAGTCGTTGACCTACGATACTCCCTGAAAGGAATTCAGGGTGAAGATCAAGATGAGGCATTTTGTGCTCTGGGAAAGCTGGTAGAATTAGTCCCCAGATAGTTTTTGAGCCATTTAAGGAGAATATCTTATGAACCCAGCTTCCTGCATCTACCCACACTTAGAAAACCACTGAAACTAATGACAAAGACATCTGGTCCTCGAGAATAGCAGTCACCTTCTACTGAAATGCGTGCTTGATGGCATGCACCCCTTCACCAAAATCACATACACTCTGGTCTCTCCCCTGACCCCCTTACCTGTTCACAACAGTCCTCAGGGCTTTCTGAAAGACTTTCTCCTGGGTTAGAATCCTCAGGTTGTCTCTAATAAAGTTTTCTGTTTCCTTTTTGATTGACTATTAATTAATTTTTCCTCCACATCTGCAAAGACTTCATTTCCAAATAACATCACATTCATAGCTACAGGGGATGGTGGTAAGACTTCAGTCTATCTTTTTGTGAGGCACAATTCAGGTGCTCTTATAACTGTATAGGACACCTTCTTCAGTACATAGCAGGAGAGAGACTTCATTTCAGACTCTACATCAGTGAGAAGCCAGTCCTCTACTGAGAGGTTTACCCGCCTGATGGCTGGGATCACCTTTCACAGGCTAGCTTCCATCTCTGGACATTTCAAACCTGTTTATTATGTTTGCCATCATTTTCTGGAGGAATGGGCCTGTATCATAAATTCAGAAACCTCATGTCAAATGCCCCCAGAGAAGAACCCAGAAAGAAGACCGTGATGTGGAGATGAATGTCTTAGGGCAGTGGGTGTTACCTTTGGATGGAGAATGGAGTGGGTTAATTCTTGAGGATGCTGGGGGTCAATGAGATCTTAACGTTCTCACATGCTAGCAAAGTAATGCTCAAAATTCTCCAAGCCAGGCTTCAGCTGCATGTGAACTGAGAACTTCCAGATGTTCAAGCTGGATTTAGAAAAGGCAGAGGAACCAGAGATCAAATTGCCAACATCCACTGGATCATAGAAAATGCAAGAGAATTCTAGAGAAACATCTACTTCTGCTTCACTGACTATGCTAAAGCCTTTGACTGTAGATCACAACAAACTGTGGAAAATTCTTGGAGAGATGGAAATACCAGAGCACCTGACCTGCCTCCTGAAAAACCTGTATGCAGGTCAAGAAGCAACAGTTAGATCCAGACATGGCACAATGGACTGGTTCCAAATTGGGAAAGGAGTACTTCAAGGCTGTATACTGTCACCCTGCATATTTAACTTATATGCAGAGTACATCATGCAAAATGCTGAGCTGGATGAAGCACAAGCTGGAATCAAGATTGCTGGGAGAAATATCAATAACCTCAGATATGAAAATGACACCACCTTTATGGCAGAAAGTGAAGAGGAACTAGAGTCTCTTGATGAAAGTGAAAGAGGGGAGTGAAAAAGCTGGCTTAAAGCTCAGCATTCAAAAAATGAAGATCATTGCCATCACATCATGGCAAATAGAAATGGGGAAACAATGGAAACAGTGTCAGACTTTATTTTGGGGGGCTCCAAAATCACTGCAAATGGTGACTGCAGCCATGAAATTAAAAGATGTTTGCTCCTTGGAAGAAAAGCTATGACCAACCTAGATAGCATATTAAAAAGCAGAGACATTACTTTGCGGACAAAAGTCTGTTTAGTCAAAGCTATTGTTTTTCCAGTAGTCATGGATAGATGTGAGAGTTGAACCATAATGAAGGCTAAGTGCCAAAGAATTGATGTTTTTGAACTATGGTGTTGGAGAAGACTCTTGAGAGTCCCTTGGACTGCAAGGAGATCAAACCAATCAATTCTAAAGGAAATCAACACTGAATATTCATTGGAAGGACTGATGCTGAAGCTGAAGCTCCAATACTTTGGCCACCTGATTCAAAGAACTGACTCAATGGAAAAGACCCTGATGCTGGGAAAGATTGAGGGCAGGGGAAAAAGGGGATAACAAAGGATGAGACGGTTGGATGGCATCACCAAGCTGATGAACATGAGTTTGAGCAAGCTCCAGAAGTTGGTGATGGACAGAGAAGCCTGGCGTGCTACAGTCCATGGGGTCTCAAAGAATTGGACACGACTTAGCGACTGAGCTGAACTGAACTTGCTGTTGCTTTAGTCTTTTACAGCTCTGAGAGTTCTTCAAATCTCATATGTTTCCTGCTTTACTTTAACCCCACCTTTTTGAGTGTAGGGGTCTCAGGACAGACACTGCTGCCTGGGCGTGCTTGTCCTTAAACCCTTCCTTCTGCCAAGATCACTGAGCCTGGGCTCAGTGGCCGCAAAGGCTCCAGCTGCAGAGTGACTTCATTTGCATTGCTCTTCAGAAGCAAATGGCCCAGCTCCAAAAAAAAGTCTTTCCTTTCTAACAAACAGGCCAGTATGTGGCATTTTTCTTTTCCTTACTCTACAGGATAAAATGAACCTTGCAGATGTTCCTATAATCCCAGGAGAATAAGATTCGCAGATGAGCCGCCGAGAGTGGCTTGGCTTTGATACTGGGTTAGCCAGTTGCCATGTGGCCTGTGGTCAAATCCGAGGGAGCAGCTGGGAATCACATTTGAGAACTGACTTCATGGCTGCAATCAGAGAGCCAGAAAGCCTGTTTGTACAGAGCCTCCCCCCACAAACTGCAACAAGTGAGCTTCCCCTGATAACAAAGCCTGTAACAAAGAAGCAGAGATTAGAGCACCTCCTTGTCCCAGTAAATTGGGTTGGGGCTCAGCTTTCTGTAACCTGGTGGTAGTGATCAGGCAGTGGAAATCCATGAGGGGAGGAGAAGGCAAGACCCTAACCCATAGGGACTGGACTCAGGGGATTCAGATACATAAAAAATTCTACAAAACTGGTCCCTGATGACTCTGGGAATAGCTGTCACCTTAATAAGTAAAAGCAAATGGATGCTGGGCTGTGTATGTTGTGCAGACCCATTTTACTAAACCACAGTCAAAGGCACATTCAAACTAACCAATCAGCTACTATCTGTTTCCAGGGTCTTGTGGGCAGATCAACTCCAGGTTCCAATCCCCAAAGTTCAACCAACACCAAGAGGATACATTTAAGGACCATGCTCACTTTCAAATGTCAGAGTCTATTTGAGAAAGAGTTCAGTTTGAGAGTAACCACTAGATCACAACACAACAAAACTCTTCTCACTGATGAAACTGATGCTCTTTTCCCTTCCTCATTCCATGCTGATTTTCACCCTTTTTAAACTGTGGAGGAGAAAAAAAAAAAGAATTTCCTGCTCTCCTAGATTCTGCCTCTGGAGCCCTAGAAATTAAACTGACAAAAGGTAGATTAAGAGGAGAAAAGGCATACACATTTTATTTGATGTTAATATTTTTATGTGTACTTGTAATCCTTCATATAAAAGAAATGAAGACCCTCTGAGGTGGTTAGGCCTGAGAGCTTATAGACCATTTTTGTCATAAAGAGATACATTGAAGACATGGGACAGACAGGAAAAGAAGTTTGAACTTTTAGAGGCAGTATATTGTGGAAAAGTAAATACATAGAGGAAAGTCATGGGAGGTAAGGGTCAATCAGTAAGATTTGTTATGTAGATTCCTCTCCCTGTGTCTCTGGGCTGATAAGAGTCTATAGAGTCTTCTCTGGCGATTAATGGTGAGTTAGAATTGTTCTGTCCTTCTTGGTATGCAAAAGGAATAGGGAAAACCTCCACAAAGGGAAATTTATGCCCTGATTTTAGACAAATAGTGTTTCTGTGTCTTTTTAAAGAAATATCATAACTGGATAGTAAAATGGTAAAAACAGGATTTATTCAGGACTACTCCAGTAGGGGAAAAGAGACCTCAGTACAGAACTGGGCTCAGTTCCAATTACAGCAGGGCCAAGTGGGGATTTATAGCCAAGAAGCAGGGTGGGGGTCAGTGGAAGGAAAATTACCAAGAAAACATGGAAGAGGAGGTTGATTCTTGGTAAAGGCAGGCCAGAGTCATTAGACATCCCAGGACTGGTGGAGGCGAGGGACCTGACTAAATATGGAGGATGATCGGATATTGAAGGTGGGGATTCTAACTAAACTGACCACAGGATTGCTAATTGGATAGTGTAGAGATAAAATACAAGTACAAAAGTCAAGATTTAGCCAAGCAGTGCTCAGAAGAGCCTAACTGAAGTTTGGTTAAGGAGAGTGCATGTGTGCTAAGTCGCTTCAGTTGTATCTGACTCTTTGGGACCTATGGTCAATAGCCTGCCAGGCTCCTCTGTCCATAGGATTCTCCAGGCAAGAATACTGGAATGGGTTGCCATGCCCTCCTCCAGGGAGTCTTCCCAACCCAGGGGTAAAACCCAGGTCTCCTGCCTTAACAGGTGGGTTCTTTACCACTAGCGCCACCTGGGAAGCCTGGTCAGGGAGAGGCTGTCAAATCTGCTCTTTGTCAGTTGCTTTCAGCTCTAAATGATCTTTATGCCAAAGTGGCATATTTGGAGCAGCATATTCTGATGCTGTTTCTTGCTATCATGGAATTCAACCATGTACCAGCATCTTTCTGGTGGCCATCACAAGAAAGGGGCCCCCTGGGCTGTGCATTTTAAGTAATTTCCATAGGTACAGAGGCATTTGATTGCAATCATTGCAAGAACTTTTAGTTACAAAGATACGAATCTGCCACAATTTTTAAAATTCTATAAAAGAATATAAAGAAAAGGGCTAAAACATGGTCCTAATTATCTTAAAAATGTATATGTATGCATACTTGCATATGTAAATATATTTGCATTTGTACCTGTGTTGATGATTCATATCTGTCTCCCCACCTAAGTGCAATCCTCCTTGAGTGGCAACTGTAACTTGCGAAAGAAAAATGACTTTCTAAACAAGTGAACAAGTGAAGAATTTCTAGCAATCAAATGTATTATATTTTCAGCCTCTTACCATGCCCTGGCTTCCCCAGTGGCGCTAGTGGTAAAGACTCCACCTGCATTGCGGGAGACCTGGGTTCAATCCCTCGGTCAGGAAGATCCCCTGGAGAAGAGATTGGCAACCCACTCCAGTATTCTTGCCTGGAAAATCCCACGGACAGAGGAGCCTGGTGGCCTATAGCCCCCAAGGTCACAAAGAGTCAGACATGCCTAGCTATAAATGGCTTTCTTAAAAAGATTCTGACCTTCAAGGCTTTGGACATGTTTGCTGCTACTGCTGCTAAGTCACTTCAGTCGTGTCCGACTCTGTGTGACCCCATAGACGGCAGCCCACCAGGCTTCCCCATCCCTGGGATTCTCCAGGCAAGAACACTGGAGTGGGTTGCCATTTCCTTCTCCAATGCATGAAAGTGAAAAGTGAAAGTGAAGTCGTTCAGTCATGTCTGACTCAGCGACCCCATGGACTGCATGTTTAGATCTCATTATTTAATCTCATAAATGACCAACATCCCAGCTGCTGTGGTTGAAATCCATCATCAGGTTCCCACGGAGACCAATCTTTCCCTGGGCTGCTCAGTGGTGGCAGGGACAGCAAGCAGGCTCATTGCTGGGATAGGTGATGTTGGTCACCTATCAGTCTTGCCAAACTTCCCTGGAAGTAGTACAGTCCCAAATGCTCCTACCCAACCTTCCTTCCTTCCCTCACTCCTCCTGAAAATAGAGAAACCCTCTGTCTGACTTCCAGGGCAAACCGCATGGAAGCACACACCAGAAAAGATTCTGTGGCAGAAAATAGAAATGGCTGCTGGATAATACTGGAGCTGAGCCTGAGAGAATCCCCTGAGTGGCTGCCCTGGGCCCAGAGGGACACAGAACACCCCTAAAGATGTCCTTTAGCTGTAGTTTTGAGGTATAATCTTTCTCTTAAGAACTTAGTTGTCACCCTAAGGGGAAAAAATGGGAAAATTTCACAGAGCTGCCTGAAATTGAAATTTTTCATATATGAAGTGATTGAATTATTACTAACTTAACCAAATGTCTTGCACTGGCAGCATTGCTTTTAAAGGAAATGACAGCTCAAGATACAAATTTAGTTTAAGTTTGGAACAAATTTTAAAAATAGGTGTTACAGATGAGTTCTGTGACTTTGAAAAATTTTGCATTGTAGACACATATGCTAATTGTGTAAGTACGTTTTTCACCCGACATTTCTTGACACTATGTATGGTGAGCATCTTCCATGTCAAGGAAAAGGTTTTCATTTTTCATAGTCACAGGCTTTCTGTTGAATAACTGCACCATCATTTACTCCCTCCCTCCCTTCCTTCCTGGTGATCAAACAGGAACCTCTCTTAGGTGGGAGCCATTCTCAGCTCCTTGAGGCCACCTACATTCCTTGATCAGCTGACTCCTCATCTTCAAGTGAGCAAAAAATATGTTAAGGCCTTCTCACACTTGGAATTTCTCCAGCTTCCCCTACAGCTCATCTCTTCTGCCTCCAACCAATTCCAAGGTCCTCCCTATTCTATGTCTGTAATCTAAGTCATATCTGCAAAGTCCCTTTTCCACAGAATAGAGCATCTTCCCAGATTCCAGGGATCATGGCGTGAACATCTCTGGGGCCTGTTCCACCTGCTGCAGTGCTTTGTATGAGGTATGCGTACAGGTAGGTACTTTATAAATGTGAATTGTCTCACTTTTCTGGTTTTTCAGTTTCATATTGCTCTTAGCTGTAGATAACATTGCATTCATTACAATGAATCTGTTTGTCTTGTTCTACCTGAGCCATATCTTACATATTCCAGATATCCTCCATCCTGAGGTTAACTCTTAAGGTGAGAACAAGGACCACAGCTGTAATCTTCGTTTGGAAAAGACACTTAGTTCTCCCTGTGCACAAGAATGTAGAATTGAGGATTGAGGGGAATAAAGTAATGTACCTGGAAAAATCTTGTATCACTTAGAATTAGGCTCAACTCCAGGTGAGAGACAATTTAACCTTTAAAGAGGTAAAGGGACATAAATAAGGCTGAAGTTCATTTCTCTCATAGCAATGAAATCCAGAATTAAATTGAATCCAAGAGCTGGTACAGTGATGGCACAGTAGTCTTGGACCAAGGCTCTTTTTATTTAATTGCAGTACTTTCCCCATATGGTTTCCATCTCATGGTACAAAAGAACAGCTTGAGTTCTAGCTGTGGCATCCACATTCCCATCAGCAGGAAGGAGAAAGGATGGGGACATCACCCTTAAGACCTCTTCTATCCCATTGGCCAAAGTTTGCTCATATGGCTACCCCTAACCCCAAGTAAGCCTGGGAAATGCAATCTCTAGTCTAAGTGGCCATTATGCCCTTGTGTGTGTGTTCAGCCACTCAATCATGTCCAACTCTTTGAAACTCCTTGCTGCCAGGCTCCTCTGTCCATGGAATTCTCCAGGCAAGAATATTGGAATGGGTAGCCATTTCCTTCTCCAAGGGATCTTCCCAACCTAGGAATTGAGCCCAGGTCTCTTGCATTGCATGTGGATTCTTTCCCATCTGAGCCACCAGGAAAGCCTATTATACCCTGCATGTTCTCGGTAATAAAGAAGTAGAGGAGAACAGATACTGTAGTGAAACCAGTAGTCCATTCTAGATCTAAGTCTAAAATTATTTTCACTTTTCCTTCTGACTCCTCATTCCGCAGGATGAGGAAGCCATGCCTGGTGAGCTGTGGATATGGCCAGAAAGATGTGAAGGAAATACAGAGGAGCCTTACTATTCAAAGGCTCCTTATTAAAGTCCCCAAACAAGGAATTAAAGGTCACTAATGACCTAACTGTATGGAAATGTCACCCCCACCGTCTCTCCCTCCTCACTTAACATCTGTCACTATCCATCTCTTCACAACTCTGTCTTCAGCCTCTCCCAGAGTTTTAGCCCATGCAACAGGCAAGTGCCAAGCAAGCTGATTGCAAAGTAACATTGCAGATATTAAAACAGGTCCAGGGTTTCATGAAATCCATGAAATGCTATTAGGGAACCTCTTGCAGCCCAGCAAAACCAATGACAAATGAGCACCTCTAATGAGTGAGACTAATGAGCAATTACAGAAGGAAAGATTGTTGAGGCATTTCAAAAGGGAGTTCTCTGAATACTTAAGGTTTAGGAAAAGCACTTTGTGAAATTTGTGAAAAGCGTCATAGCCATGTATCCTTTTGAGTTAAAATTTTCTCTGTCCTTTCCTCTTTAAATGTAGCCATCATGGGAAGGTTAATGCCTCAGTGGCCAGGTTATCCATGAACACAGTGGGCCTCTCCTCTCACATGGAGGAATGGGGTATGTGGAAACACCAGACCTTTGTGGACAAGACAAAAGAAGAAGTGTCAATCGAAGACCAGGGCAGATGTGGAGAAGCATGTTGTCAGCTTTCTAACATTGCTCAAGGCCACTTCCACAGTGTCAGACGGTGAGGTCATTTCAGTGAGGAAATATTTGCACGAAAGCCCCTGTGGTCAAGCTGGTATAAATAGTCACATTCTACAGGCTGATTGCATCTTCAGAAGGGTATCACTTAAGGACATGACTAACCCTTCCATCAGGGGCTGAAGAAGGCAGCCACTCCCCATCGTGTAATGATACCCTCGGAGATGGAGTTGCAGAGACAGAGTCCGGGGGCTCTGGTGGTTGTGGTGGACTTGGCACATTTTGGAGGCTGGGATGCTGGGGCCTGAAGTATGGGCCAGGCTCCTCAGTAGCCATTGCTCTGGTTAAGAGCTGAGCTATGTTCCCCGAAAGTTCACATGTTCAAGCTCTAGCCTCCAGTAGCTCAGAATGTGACTATATATGGAGAAAGGGCCTTTGAAGAGATAATTGAATTAAAATGAGGCCTTTGCTGTGGGCCCTAATCCAGTCTGACCAGTGCTCTTATAAG
Source organism: Bos indicus (assembly GCF_029378745.1). Lineage (NCBI taxonomy): Eukaryota > Metazoa > Chordata > Mammalia > Artiodactyla > Bovidae > Bos > Bos indicus. The sequence continues at coordinate 39,622,673 of NC_091779.1, forward strand.
AAGTTTGAATGCACACAGATGACCATGTAAGGGCATATCAAGAAGGCAGCCATCTGCAAGCCAAGGAGAGAGGCCTCAGGGTTAACCAAACCTGCTGGGTCCTCGATCTCAGACTTCCAGGCTCCAGAATTTTGAAAAAATAAATTCTCGTTGTTTAAACTGCTCAGCCTGTGGTACTTCGTGGTGACGGCTCAAGCCAACCAATAGAGCTGTTAAGGGGTGGGGAGCCTCTTGGCTCCTCCGTCTTCCCCTCTGATCTCCTGCACCCGGTGCAATCCTTCACTGTAACTTTTCACATGGCTGTACTTCTTTGTTCTCCTTATAGCCTCCTCCTCTGACTGTGACTCCCTAAAGAGGAGGGACTGTTTGGGTCCACTTGTATTTTTAACACCTAGCACTTTGAATCCATTGTGAAGGTTTAAGAGAAGTATCACTAGGGACTTTTGTGCCTGTCATGCTGAAGATGTAAACATTTATTCATTTGTTCAGTTATTGTGCCAATAATCATTTGGTCATTTAAAGAGTAACACATAGTCACTCTTGGAACCTAAATTAGTGTGATAGTGTAGACTCTTGTTGTTATTAGTCTCTAATTGTGTCTAACTCTTTGTGACCCCATGGACTGTAGCACACCATGCTTCTCTGTCCTCCACTATCTCCCGGAGTTTGTTCAAACTCATGTCCATTGAGTCAGTGATGCCATCCAATCATCTCATCCTCTGTCATCTCCTTCTCCCCCGCCTTTGCTCTTTCCCAGCATCAGGGTCTTTTCCAAGGAGTCAGCTCTTCGAATCAGGTAGCCCAGGTAGTGGAGCCTCAGCTTTAATATCAGTCTGAGTGTTCATGGTTGATTTCCTTTAGGATTGACTGGTTTGATTTCCTTGCTGCCCAAGAGACTCTCAAGAGTCTTCTCCAGCACCACAGTTTGAAAGCAGCAATTCTTTGGCACTCAGCCTTATTTATGGTCCAACTCTCACATCCATACATGACTACTGGCAAAACCATAGCTTTGACTAGATGGGCTTTTGTTGGCAAAGATATATCTCTGCTTTTTAATACACTGTCTTGGTTTGTCATAGCTTTTCTTCCAAGGAGGAAGCATCTTTTAATTTCATGGCTACAGTCACTATCCACAGTGATTTTGGAGCCCAAGAAAATAAAGTCTGTCAGTGTTTTCATTTTTTCCCTTCTATTTGCCATGAAGTGATGGGACTGGATGCTATGACCTTATTTTTTTGAATACTGAGTTTTAAGCCAGCTTTTTCACTCTCCTCTTTTACCTTCATCAAGAAGCTCTTTAGTTCCTCTTCATTTTCTGCCACTAGTGCAGTATCATCTGCATATCTGAGGTTGTTGATATTTCTCCCAGCAATCTTGATTCCAGCTTGTGATTCATCCAGCCTGGCATAAACAAAATACATATATATATATATATATATATATATATATATATATATTTGTTGTTGTTGTTGTTGTTTTCCCTTTCTCTTTCTAGTAGGGAAGGAAAGTAAATCATGCCTGTCTTCCACTCCTAAGAGAGCAAGAAGAGGTCCCTATGTGTGCCTTTAAGGTCTTCCCTTAGATTGACTGGTTGAAATAAATGGGGCAGTTGACTGAGCCTCATGCAGGATGGCAGATAGAATGTTAGGACAATTGTGATTCCAACAGTGGGCTTTGAAAGTCTACTTTCTGCAACTTAACACATTGTATAAGGCTTTGAGCTAGACCAACTGCTAGAGGAAGGGGAAAACGCAGAGCTAGCTGCCAGCAACATTTCCATCTCCTCCATGCTCTGGTATGCACTGAGAGCTGGCCAAGCCTCCCTTGCCAGCCCATCATTTGTCTGACTTAGGCTTTCCCTGGGGCTGAAAACTATCATATTCTGATGAGAATGACATTTCTCTGAGCCCCCTGGGTTGTTTGGATGCATGCAGAGTAGCTGCTCAATAGCCATGGAAACAATGTATGGGTGAGTTATAGATTTTGACAGGAACTCTTGTAGGAAAAGTGGTTAAACAGGTCTCTGCCTTGCCCCTCATTTCTCTCTCTCTCTCTCCCACTCTATTGCTTTCCTTCTACCCTCCATACAACATCAGCAACTTTTACTCAATGTTGGCAGAGTCAGAATTCACAAAGAGCTCATAGTCTTCATTTAAACTTCAGAGAAGATAGGCAAAATAAAGGGGTGGGGAAACCAAGTCTGAGGTGAAAAGAAGCTTCCTATCATATCCACAGAGGGGAAATACATATGATGGGAAAATAAATCAGGCTGAGACTTTCCAGAGGAACTTCCCCATCATTGACTCTGTTCTTTGTTCTGTAAGACTGTCTGGAGAAACTCACAGACATGCTTTCAGTGGACTGAGCCATCTTCGTGAATAAGCCAGAGGCAATCCTCTTCCTTGGAGAAGGAAATGGCACCCCACTCCAGTACTCTTGCCTGGAAAATCCCATGGACGGAGGAGCCTGGTAGGCTGCAGTCCATGGGGTCGCAAAGAGTGAGACACGACTGAGCGACTTCACTTTCACTCTTCACTTTCATGCATTGGAGAAGGAAATGGCAACCCACTCCAGTGTTCTTGCCTGGAGAATCCCAGGGACGGGGGAGCCTGGTGGGCTGCTGTCTCTGGGGTCGCACAGAGTCGGACACGACTGAAGCGACTTAGCAGCAGCAGCAGCAGCAGCAGCAATCCTCTTCCTTCTCACCAAAAATGGTCCAGATTGGAGCTCAGGTGTCTGAGGAGCCAAGGGAGGCCTGCCTCCTGCCCAGGAAAACAATTTAGGACTTCATTCGAAAGCCATTTACTTAAAGTATCCACAGGCATGTTTACAATGGGAAGAAAAGTGTTTACCTGGCTCTGTTGGAGGAACTGTGGATTCTAGGAACTCAAGATACCTTCTGCCTTAGCTCACAGACAGGAAAGCCTCATTATCCTTGAATTAAACCAGTCAATGTGAAGCATATGCCTCAGGTTTCCAGCCTTCCTCATTGCTATGAAGGCAAGTTTCCTGGATACAGAGAAATTTTCCCTAGTCATTAAAAAAAAAAAAAAAGACATTCAGCAAAGGATTGCTGCTAAAAGATTTAGAAAGCATATTTATAAATATTTTAGAATTGCTGAAGGGCACATCTTCCTGGAGAATGGATTATGGGAAAGAAGATTATAGGGAAGATCTGTCAATTGGCAAAAGGAAGCTGGGAATAAATGGCTCACGAGACAGCTGCACATTTTTGCCCTCATGGTGTGTAGCATGAAGATAAACGTTTCTGTACATCATCTGTGTCCACGCAAACCATTTCCTGAAGAAGAAGGCCAGTCATACCTTATTATTATAAGTTCATTGTCACCTTTGTCCTGGGCTTGACTCAGTTTCACATATTCATCCTCAGTGATTTGTGTTAGGGTTGTCCAGAGAAGCAGAACCAATATATGGACAGAGAGGCAGAGATTTATTTAAGGAATTGGCTCATCCCCTGGAGGAGGGCATGGCAACCCACTCCAGTGTTCTTGCCTGGAGAATCCCATTGACAGAGGAGACTGGTGGGCTACAGTCCATGGGGTCGCAAAGAGTCAGCCCCGACTGAAGTGCACAGCACAGGTATCAGCTAACTTTAATAATTGCACATGTCACTAAACCAACCAAACAAAAGCATGAAATAAGGAACTGACTAACCAAATTGTGCAAACTGACATGTCCAAAATCTGACAGTAGGCTGTCAGGCTAAAAGCCCAGGGAAGTTAATGTGGTTCCAGTCCAAGGGTCATCTGTTGCCAGAATTCCTTCTCACTTGGGAAGGATGGGAGGAGTTCATCTTTGTTCTTTCAAGGCCTTCAAATGATCAGATGAGGCCCACTTACATTATAGAGAGCCACATGCTTTACTCAAAGTCCACTGATTTAAATGTCAATCCAATTTAGAAACACACTCATAGATACGTCCAAAATAATGTTTGGCCAAGTATCTGGGCACTGTGGTGCAGACAAGTTGATACATATAATCGGCCATTCACACAGCTCATGAACTTCAATGGTGTTATAGATGATTCCTAGAGATCCTTTCAACCCAAAACTCAATGATTTTAGGGTCTAAATATTTCCATGCCACTTGCTCTACTTACCACTTGACATTGTTGACAAAAATTCAATGAACTATTAAGTTCAGAAGAAAAAGGGAATTTTTGTTCGAGCCAAACCAAGGATCATGACCCAGAAAACAGATTCTCAGAAGCTCTGAGAACTGTTCTGCCTGTTAGAAGTCAAAGGCACAGTCATATACATTTTTGAGATAAGTGATCGTAATTAAAATGACATACTGATATTTTACATAAACTTCACAAAGGATATATACTCCAGTGATGCATGTACAAAGCAAGCCCCAAGGCACCATGATCCCATACAGAGCTGGGAAAGAACACTGTTCTTAAGGAGTTACATTGCTAGTGTCAGAGAAAAGGCAAAAAATCAATCTTTATGGTCAAGCAGGCACTTTGAGGAGCTGTGGTTAATGCAATGCAGATGCACACTGCATATTAAGGAGCGAGGGAGGGAGGAGGCTCACACAAACTCAGAGAGAGAATTCTAGGTTTAATCTTTTTCTTGTCCTGCCTTCAGATATAACTTTTATTTCATCAATGTGAAAGCCAAGTACTTTTCAAAGTGTGGGCTTTGAAACAACTGTTGATCACATCTCCATCTCATGGTGAGCAGGTAGTGTGACAGTTTCAGACAAAAATAAGTGGGTGTACAAAAATGTCACAGATTTTGAGGTACTAGATGGAGTATTATTAGCTCAGAAACACCACAGCACCCTTTTTAAGTGTTATACTTTGTAAGGGAACCGAAGGTAGAGCTTGGTCCACTGGACTCTGCTCAGGTTCAGCTAAAGATGACATCGAAGTCTGCTGATGGCATTAAGTTGTTATGGTGTTGAGTATGTTGTTGTTCATGTTTGTTTAACTTTTTTTTATTCTTTCTTTTTTATTTATATTATATCTCAATTCATAAAAGTGCATTAATTACCTGGACAGGTTCACTAGACTATAAAGTCATGATAAAAATTAACAAGTAAAATTCTACAACCCAAAATAATGTCAAACTTTTTAAAAAGTGAACTAGGGGTCTTGGGTAAATAGTGACTAATAAGTGTGTGTGTCCTGGGACAGGTAAAACCATGAGTGTGATAAATATACACAAACAACTGTAAGAGAAGGGCAAAGAGGCTGTATCATGATGAATACCTACAGTTGAGCTTTGTTATTCTGTATTCATCCAGTCTCCATATTCTCTCCCTTTCCAATGTGTTGCATATTATGAAAATACAGAGTAATGGGTTAGAACTCATTGAAGTCTTGCATAACTTTCGATCAAAGCAGAGAATCTTTTCATGCAAACCAATGAAATTTGGGGAGAACAAGGGTAAACTCATGGTGGCTTCCCAGGCGGCACAGCGGTAAAGAATCCGCCTGCCAGTGCAGGAGATGCAAGAGACTTGGGTTCAATCCCTGGGGTGGGAAGATTCCTTGGAGTAGGAAATAGCAACCCACTCCAGTATTCTTGCCTGGAAAATTCCAAGGACAGAACATCCTGGCAGGCTACAGACCACGGGGTCACAAAGAGTCAGACCCCACTGAGCACACACACTTGTTTGTTTTTTGCTTTGTAAAAATCATGCATTTCAAGGTAAAATTGAGGAATGCTGCCCCTAAATTGGAGAAGAGCAATCCCAGAAATTCTAATGACAATGACCAGGTTAGGTGATACATCCCCAGAGAGGCTTGTTACCTAGAACTGCAACCACTTGAGCAAAATGATCAGCTAATGAAGAGTGGCTGTGAGGGGCAATGAACTCTGTTATCCCCAGGCCAAGCAGCTGTCTCCCAGCTGCTGTGTCTTTCAGGATTGAAAAGTGATGAACATATGCACATTCCCCACTGCACGCTGGAAAATATGAGATTTTCACAGGCATAACTGCTGGGCCATTGTGTTGGTCTCTGGAGTTTCAATTTATTGATAAAGACCTCGTGGACTTAGAAAACACATGTGGCCCACCCAGCATTGACAGGGGTATAATCCCATGTCAGTGATTAATTTGTAGCCTTGCACTCCCTCCATGAATTGAAAATCCTTCTACTGCAAGGAATGTGGGTCTGATTATATTGACAATTCATACCCCTGGCTCATGCCTGTGCCCATAGCCAGAACACATGGAACAATGTTCTGGTCAATTTAGAATCTACCCCTCAGATGTCAGTCCACAGATGTGAATTGGGTATTTCACAAAGGGGTCAAATTTGGCTTTGAATTTCTCATCTGTGCTAATTGACTTTTGGCATTGCACTGCCTATCCCATGCCCCTACCCTGTCCATATGGGAGAATTCCCCACTGTGTGTAGTGCTTGTGGGTCTCAATGGTCTGCTGTCCACTAGGACACTTGAAATATAGAGATCTCTTGTCCTACCTACCCACTGCTAATTGTGGAGTGGGTTTGGGTGTGGTTTAGAATCAGGCAGGACTTCAACTAAACAACAAAGAATGAAGGGTCAGTTAAAATTTAGTCATGGTGGGTTCATGGGTCTCCAGGAGGACACAGGATCTGATCCCAAGACAATGACACTGCAGCCTTACGTTTCCTCCTGCAAGATAATTGATTCACGTCCTGTATAGGAGCCTCTATAGTGCCTTTGTGACATGTTTTCAAAGTCTGGTCCTCTAGCTGTCAGTCCGTTGTACAGCATCTCACAATTTCCCAGTGTGAACTTTTTTGCCTAAGACATCCTCTGATAGCTTCCGTTGCTTCCACCCACTTCCCTGATTGATACACATGCCTTTTGGTCTCTGTGTGGTGGGGAACAAGTGGCCCATAGTGGTAATCAAAAAGGAGGAGATGATAGAAATACCATGAAGATATGAAAGTGCAAGTGCAAGTTGCTCAGTCGTGTCCGACTCTTTTCGACCCCATGGACTATACAGTCCTTGGAATTCTTCAGGCCAGAATACTGGACTGGGTAGCCTATCCCTTCTCCAGCGGATCTTCCCAACCCAGGAATCAAACTGGGGTGTCCTGCACTGTGGGCGGATTCTTTACCAACTGACTTATGAGGGAAGCCATGAACATATAGATGAAGACAAAAGACAAATAGAAAAGTTATGAAGTAGATGAAAAATTTAGATTCCCACAGCTCTTTTAGAAGCATTATCTGTTATCCCTTATTTTTTAAAAAACTGTATCTTTCCAAATACTGATAGTATTCCTGGTAAATAACAACTGTTCCCTCATTCAGTCCAGAAGACTCTGGAGAGACCAGGCTTAGAATAAACCAGGGGTCTGCAACCTGTGGGCCTCCATTTGTTTTGGTAAATCGTTTTACCAGAACTGTTCAGTCAGTCAGTTCAGTCACTCAGTCATGTCTGACTCTCTGCAACCCCATGGACTACAGCACGCCAGGAGCTTGTTCAAACTCATGTCCCTCACCCTCTCCATCACCAACTCCCAGAGCTTGCTCAGACTCATGCCCATCGGAGTCGGTGGTGCCATCCAACATCTCATCCTCTGTCATTCCCATCTCCTCCTGCCTTCAATCTTTCCCAGCATCAAGGTCTTTTCCAATGAGTCAATTCTTCACATCAGGTGGCCAAAGTATTGGAGCTTCAGCTTCAGCATCAGTCCTTCCAGTGAATATTCAGGGTTGATTTCCTTTAGGATTGACTGGTTTGATTTCCTTACAGTCCAAAGAACTCTCAAGAGTCTTCTCCAACACCATAGTTCAGAAGAATCAATTCTTCGGCATTCAGCCTTCTTTATGGTCCAACTCTCACATCCATACATGACTACTGGAAAAACCATAGCTTTAACTAGATGGACCTTTGTCAGCAAAGTAATGTCTCTGCTTTTTAATATGCTGTCTAGGTTGGTCATAGTTATTTTTCCAAGGAACAAGCATGTTTTAATTTCATGGCTGCAGTCACCATCTGCAGTGATTTTGGAGACCAAGGAAATGCTGATTCATTCCCGTCTTGTCTATGGCTGCCATCAAGCTGCAAAGGCAGAGTTGAGTGGTTGAGACAGAGATTGTACAGCCAGCAAAGCCTAAAATACTTACTCCAAGGCCCTTCTCAGAAGAGGTGGTTGATCCCTTGACCAGAACATCTGAATCTCTGGGAATTAAAGTACAGAAATCTATTTTCTTTCTTTTTTTTTTTTTTTAATATGAGTATATAATCACATTTATTTCCTTTAATAGGACTTACAGGTAATTGTTACAATATTTATTAGTTTCATTTTTTTCTTTTTTTAAAATTTTATTTTATTTAACTTTACAATATTGTATTGGTTTTGCCATATATCAAAATGAATCTGCCACAGGTATACATGTGTTCCCCATCCTGAACCCTCCTCCCTCCTCCCTCCCCACACCATCCCTCTGGGTCGTCCCTGTGCACCAGCCCCAAGCATCCAGCATCGTGCATTGAACCTGGACTGGCGACTCATCTCATATATGATATTATACATATTTCAATGCCATTCTCCCAAATCATCCCACCGTCTCCCTCTCCCACAGAGTCCAAAAGACTGTTCTATACATCAGTGTCTCTTTTGCTGTCTCGTATACAGGGTTATTGTTACCATCTTTCTAAATTCCATATATATGCGTTAGTATACTGTATTGGTGTTTTTCTTTCTGGCTTACTTCATTCTGTATAATAGGCTCCAGTTTCATCCACCTCATTAGAATTGACTCAAACGCATTCTTTTTAATGGCTGAGTAATACTCCATTGTGTATATGTACCACAGCTTTCTTATCCATTCATTTGCTGATGGACATCTAGGTTGCTTCCATGTCCTGGCTATTATAAACAGTGCTGCAATGAACATTGGGGTACACGTGTCTCTTTCAATTCTGGTTTCCTCAGCATGTATGCCCAGCAGTGGGATTGCTGGATCATAAGGCAGTTCTATTTCCAGTTTTTTAAGGAATCTCCACACTGTTCTCCATAGTGGCTGTACTAGTTTGCATTCCCACCAACAGTGTAAGAGGGCTCCCTTCTCTCCACACCCTCTCCAGCATTTATTGCTTGTAGACTTTTGGATGGCAGCCATTCTGACTGGCATGAAATGGTACCTCATAGTGGTTTTGATTTGCATTTCTCTGATAATGAGTGATGTTGAGCATCTTTTCATGTGTTTGTTAGCCATCTGTATGTCTTCTTTGGAGAAATGTCTATTTAGTTCTTTGGTCCATTTTTTGATTGGGTCATTTATTTTTCTGGAATTGAGCTGTAGGAGTTGCTTGTATATTTTTGAGATTACTTGTTTGTCTGTTGCTTCATTTGCTATTATTTTCTCCCATTCTGAAGGCTGTCTTTTCACCTTGCTTATAGTTTCCTTTGTTGTGCAGAAGCTTTTAAGTTTAATTAGGTCCCATTTGTTTATTTTTGCTTTTATTTCCAATATTCTTGGAGGTGGCTCATAGAGGATCCTGCTGTGATGTATGTCGGAGTGTGTTTTGCCTATGTTCTCCTCTAGGAGTTTTATAGTTTCTGGTCTTACGTTGAGATCTTTAATCCATTTTGAGTTTATTTTTTGTGTATGGTGTTAGAAAGCGCTCTAGTTTCATTCTTTTACAAGTGGTTGACCAGATTTCCCAGCACCACTTGTTAAAGAGATTGTCTTTTCTCCATTGTATATTCTTGCCTCCTTTGTCAAAGATAAGGTGTCCATATGTGCATGGATTTATCTCTGGGCTTTCTATTTTGTTCCATTCATCTATATTTCTGTCTTTGTGCCAGTACCATACTGTCTTGATGACTGTGGCTTTGTAGTAGAGCTTGAAGTCAGGCAGGTTGATTCCTCCAGTTCCATCCTTCTTTCTCAAGATAGCTTTGGCTGTTCGAGGTTTTTTGTATTTCCATACAAATTGTGAATTTTTTTGTTCTAGCTCTGTGAAGAATACCGTTGGTAGCTTGATAGGGATTGCATTGAATCTATAAATTGCTTTGGGTAGTATACTCATTTTCACTATATTGATTCTTCCAATCCATGAACATGGTATATTTCTCCATCTATTAGTGTCCTCTTTGATTTCTTTCACCAGTGTTTTATAGTTTTCTATATATAGGTCTTTAGTTTCTTTAGGTAGATGTATTCCTAAGTATTTTATTCTTTTCATTGCAATGGTGAATGGAATTGTTTCCTTAATTTCTCTTTCTATTTTCTCATTATTAGTGTATAAGAATGCAAGGGATTTCTGTGTGTTGATTTTACATCCTGTAACTTTACTATATTCATTGATTAGTTCTAGTAATTTTCTGGTGGAGTCTTTAGGGTTTTCTAAGTAGAGGATCATGTCATCTGCATACAGTGAGAGTTGTACTTCTTCTGTTCCAATCTGGATTCCTTTTATTTCTTTTTCTGCTCTGATTGCTGTGGCCAAAACTTCCAAAACTATGTTGAATAGTAATGGTGAAAGTGGGCACCCTTGTCTTGTTCCTGACTTTAGAGGAAATGCTTTCAATTTTTCACCATTGAGGATAATGTTTGCTGTGGGTTTGTCATATATAACTTTTATTATGTTGAGGTATGTTCCTTCTATTCCTGCTTTCTGGAGAGTTTTTATCATAAATGGATGTTGAATTTTGTCAAAGGCTTTCTCTGCATCTATTGATATAATAATATGGTTTTTATTTTTCAGTTTGTTAATGTGGTGTATTACATTGGTTGATTTGCGGATATTGAAGAATCCTTGCATCCCTGGGATAAAGCCCACTTGGTCGTGGTGTATGATCTTTTTAATGTGTTGTTGGATTCTGATTGCTAGAATTTTGTTAAGGATTTTTGCATCTATGTTCATCAGTGATATTGGCCTGTAGTTTTCTTTTTTTGTGGCATCTTTTTCAGGTTTTGGTATTAGGGTGATGGTGGCCTCATAGAATGAGTTTGGAAGTTTACTTTCCTCTGCAATTTTCTGGAAGAGTTTGAGTAGGAAAGGTGTTAGCTCTTCTCTAAATTTTTGGTAGAATTCAGCTGTGAAACCGTCTGGACCTGGGCTTTTGTTTGCTGGAAGATTTCTGATTACAGTTTCAATTTCCGTGCTTGTGATGGGTCTGTTAAGATTTTCTATTTCTTCCTGGTCCAGTTTTGGAAAGTTGTACTTTTCTAAGAATTTGTCCATTTCTTCCACGTTGTCCATTTTATTGCCATATAATTGCTGATAGTAGTCTCTTATGATCCTTTGTATTTCTGTGTTGTCTGTTGTGATCTCTCCATTTTCATTTCTAGTTTTATTGATTTGATTTTTCTCCCTTTGTTTCTTAATGAGTCTGGCTAATGGTTTGTCAATTTTATTTATCCTTTCAAAGAACCAGCTTTTGGCTTTGTTGATTTTTGCTATGGTCTCTTTTGTTTCTTTTGCATTTATTTCTGCCCTAATTTTTAAGATTTCTTTCCTTCTACTAACCCTGGGATTCTTCATTTCTTCCTTTTCTAGTTGCTTTAGGTGTAGAGTTAGATTATTTATTTTTGACTTTTTGCTTGTTTCTTGAGGTATGCCTATATTGCTATGAACTTTCCCCTGAGGACTGCTTTTACAGTGTCCCACAGGTTTTGGGTTGTTGTGTTTTCATTTTCATTTGTTTCTATGCATATTTTGATTTCTTCTGTGATTTGTTGGTTATTCAGCAGCGTGTTGTTCAGCCTCCATATGTTGGGATTTTTAATAGTTTTTCTCCTGTAATTGAGATCTAATCTTACTGCATTGTGGTCAGAAAAGATGCTTGGAATGATTTCTATTTTTCTGAATTTACCAAGGCTAGATTTATGGCCCAGGATGTGATCTATCCTGAAGAAGGTTCCATGTGCACTTGAGAAAAAGGTGAAATTCATTGTTTTGGGATGAAATGTCCTATAGATATCAATTAGGTCTAACTGGTCCATTGTATCATTTAAAGTTTGTGTTTCCTTGTTAATTTTCTGTTTAGTTGATCTACCCATAGGTGTGAGTGGGGTATTAAAGTCTCCCACTATTATTGTGTTATTGTTAATTTCTCCTTTCATACTTGTTAGTATTTGTCTTACATATTGCGGTGCTCCTATGTTGGGTGCATATATATTTATAATTGTTATATCTTCTTCTTGGATTGATCCTTTGATCATTATGTAGTGACCTTCTTTGTCTCTTTTCACAGCCTTTGTTTTAAAGTCTATTTTATCTGATATGAGTATTGCTACTCCTGCTTTCTTTTGGTCCCTATTTGCCTGGAAAATCTTTTTCCAGCCCTTTACTTTCAGTCTGTATGTGTCCCCTGTTTTGAGGTGGGTCTCTTGTAGACAACATATGTAGGGGTCTTGTTTTTGTATCCATTCAGCCAGTCTTTGTCTTTTGGTTGGGGCATTCAACCCATTTACATTTAAGGTAATTATTGATAAGTATGATCCCATTGCCATTTACTTTATTGTTTTGGGTTCTAATTTATACACCCTTTTTGTGTTTCCTGTCTAGAGAATATCCTTTAGTATTTGTTGGAGAGCTGGTTTGGTGGTCCTGAATTCTCTCAGCTTTTGCTTGTCTGTAAAGCTTTTGATTTCTCCTCCATATTTGAATGAGATCCTTGCTGGGTACAATAATCTGGGCTGTAGGTTATTTTCTTTCATCACTTTAAGTATGTCTTGCCATTCCCTCCTGGCTTGGAGAGTTTCTATTGAAAGATCAGCTGTTATCCTTATGGGAATTCCCTTGTGTGTTATTTGTTGTTTTTCCCTTGCTGCTTTTAATATTTGTTCTTTGTGTTTGATCTTTGTTAATTTGATTAATATGTGTCTTGGGGTGTTTCGCCTTGGGTTTATCCTGTTTGGGACTCTCTGGGTTTCTTGGACTTGAGTGGTTACTTCCTTCCCCATTTTAGGGAAGTTTTCAACTATTATCTGCTCAAGTATTTTCTCATGGTCTTTCTTTTTGTCTTCTTCTTCTGGGACCCCAATGATTCGAATGTTGTAGCGTTTAATATTGTCCTGGAGGTCTCTGAAATTGTCCTCATTTCTTTTAATTCATTTTTCTTTTTTCCTCTCTGATTCATTTATTTCTACCATTCTATCTTCTAATTCACTAATCCTATCTTCTGCCTCTGTTATTCTACTATTTGTTGCCTCCAGAGTGTTTTTGATTTCGTTTATTGCATTGTTCATTATATATTGACTCTTTTTTTTATTTCTTCTAGGTCCTTGTTAAACCTTTCTTGCATCTTCTCAATCCTTGTCTCCAGGCTATTTATCTGTGATTCCATTTTAATTTCAAGATTTTGGATCAATTTCACTATCATTATTTGGAATTCTTTATCAGGTAGATTCCCTATCTCTTACTCTTTTGTTTGGTTTGGTGTGCATTTATCCTGTTCCTTTACCTGCTGGGTATTCCTCTGTCTCTTCATCTTGTTTAAATTGCTTAGTTTGGGGTGTCCTTTCTGTATTCTGGCAGTTTGTGGAGTTCTCTTTATTGTGGCGTTTCCTCACTGTGTGTGGTTTTGTACAGGTGGCTTGTCAAGGTTTCTTGGTTAGGGAAGCTTGTGTCGGTGTTCTGGTGGGTGGAGCTGGATTTCTTCTCTCTGGAGTGCAGTGAAGTGTCCAGTAATGAGTTATGAGATGTCTATGGTTTTGGGGTGACTTTGGGCAGCCTGTATATTGGAGCTCAGGGCTGTGTTCCTGTGTTGCTGGAGAATTTGCTTGGTATGTCTTGCCCTGGAGCTTGTTGACCCTTGTGTGGTGCTTGGGTTCAGTGTAGGTATGGAGGCATTTGATGAGCTCCTGTCAATTAATGTTCCCTGGAGTCAGGGTTTGGACTTAAGCCTCCTGCTTCCAGTTATTGGTCTTATTTTTACAGTAGTCTCAAAACTTCTCCTTCTATACAGCACCATTGATAAAACATCTAGGTTAAAGATGAAAAGTTTCTCCACTGTGAGGGTCACCCAGAGAGGTTCACAGCATTACATGGAGAAGAGAAGAGGGAGGAAGGAGTTAGAGGTGACCCGAATGAGATGAGGTGGAATCAACAGAGGAGAGAGCGGGCTAACCAGTAATCACTTCCTATGTGCACTCCACAACTGGACCGCTCAGAGATGTTCACGGAGTTATACAGAGAAGAGAAGAGGGAGGAAGGAGACAGAGGTGGCCAGGAGGATAAAAGGAGGGAATGAAAAGGAGAGAGACAGATCCAGCCAGTAATCAGTTCCCTAAGTGCTCTCCACCATCTGGAACACACAGAAATTCACAGAGTTGGGTAGAGTAGAGAAGGGTTAGGGAGGAGACACAGGCGACCTGGTGGGAAAAAAGGAGAGTCTGAAGGGGGAGAGAGCAGTCAAGCCAGTAATCTCGCTCCCTAGTAAAAACTGGGTACTGAAGATTGGGTTCTTAAAGGTAAAAAATTGGTAACAAATACCTAAAAGCAAAAATTAAAAATCTAGAATAAAGTTTGGAATTTCAAAAATACAATGTTAAAGAAAAGAAGAAGGAAAAGAAAGAGAGAAAAAGAAAAAGAAAAAGAAAAAAAAAGTCACAAAAATTATAAAGAAAATATAGGTAAAAAATTGATAACAAATACCAAAAAGCAAAAGTTAACAAATCTAGAGTAGAGTTTGGAATTTCAAAAAATATAATGTTAAAGAAAAGAAGAAGAAAAAGAAAGAGAAAAAAACACAAACAAAAACAAAGTCACAAAAATTATAAAGAAGATATAGGTAAAAAATTGATAACAAATACCAAAAAACATAAATTAAAAATCTAGAGTAGAGTTTGGAATTTCAGGAATACAATGTTAAAGAACAGATGAAGAGAAAGAAAGAAAGAAAAAAAGTCACAAAAGTTATATAAAAAAAAAAAATAGGTACAAAATTGATAACAAATACCAAAGAGCTAAAATTAAAAATCTACAGCAGAGTTTGGAATTTCAAAATACAATGTTAAAGAAAAGAAGAATAAGAAAAAAAAAAGGTGACAGAAGTTATAAAAAATATATATATGAAGTTTGCTTTTTTTTAAAAAAAGGGTCTTTTTTTTTTTTTTTGCAATGTAATAGTGGGTTATAAAAGTGAAAATTAGAGGAGTAATAGAGGATTTAAAAATTTTTTTTTAATTAAAAAAAAAGAAAGAAAGAATGATCATAAAAATAGTAAAAATATATGTAGGATTTTCTCTGATGTTGTTGTGGGTATTGTGGGTTCAGTTCATTTTCGGCTAGTTCCTTGTTCCAGCTTATATTTCTCAAGATCTATAGCCCCCTTCCTATGTAGTCGGTACTAACTACGGGGTTTTAATCTATTGCCTGTCGCTTCCAAGGCAGTTCCCTCTGTTATAGCTTCTTCTGTTTGCTGGTCTCTTCAGTGTCTGATTTCCGCCCTGATAACAAAGGGGACGGTGGTGGACACCTTTTTTTTTTTTTAAGGCTCACTTGTTCAGGCATGCTGTGGAGAGGGAGGGGAGCTGCAAATAAATAAGACTGGCGTGTGCTCTCAGTGCCTCAGCCACACTGGGCCTGCCCCCACTCACGGCGCATGTGGCCTTCCTGCCAACACTGCTCAGGCTCTAGATTGCTCTGCCGGGAATCATCCGTGGCCAGCCCTGGGCTGCTTGCACCTCCTAGGTCTAAGCCGCTCAGGTTCAGGCACTCGGGTAGTCCTCAGAGGCACAGACTCGGTTGGGCCTGCGTTTTGTGCCCTTCCCAGGTCTGAGCAGCTCAGACAAGAAAGACAAAACATATACTTGTCTTTCAATGATGAGGTGTTTGGCGAGCGTGGTTGCTGCGACTTATCGCCTCCCCGCCGCTCAGTTATCTGGGTGTACAACCGGCGCACCTTCTCAGGCGGATGTTGACTGTCCAGAACCCCAAGAAGTTTTAGTTAGCAAAGAAGACTGCTTACAGTTTTGTAGATAATGTCTCTCTGGGGCTGTGATTGCCCCCTTCTGGCTCTGGCTGCCTGTCACTGGAGGGGGACGGTCTGCAGCTGGCTATCTCTGTACAGTCCTTTGGTCTGTGCGCGGGCCTGGTGGTGTCTTAGGTTAGGGCTGGCTTTTCGCGTGGTAGATAACCCACAGTCTGGTTTGCTAGCCCAAATTATTTCGCTCAGGTAGCGCTCAGGGTATTCAGGCCAGATCCTTACTCTAAGCGATGCAGCCCGTGCCGCGCCTCCCTGCCCAGCACCCGCTTGCTAATGGCGGATGCAGACATCTGCGCTGCTTCTCCACTGGGGGAGTTACCGTTGGGCTCGTCATCTGTGGGTTTTAATTGTTTATTTTTCCTCCCTGTTATGTTGCCCTTTGTACTTCCAAGGCTTGGCACAGACTCGGCAGTGAGAATGTTTCCTGGTGTTTGGAAACTTCTCTCTTTTTAAGACTCCCTTCCCAGGATGGAGCTCCGTCCCTCCCTCTTTTGTATCTTTTTTTGTCTTTTATATTTTTTCCTACCTCCTTTCGAAGACAATGGGTTGCTTTTCTGGGTGCCTGATGTCCTCTGCTGGCATTCAGAAGTTGTTTTGTGGAATTTACTCAGCGTTTAAATGTTCTTTTGATGAATTTGTGGGGGAGAAAGTGTTCTCCCCGTCCTATTCCTCCGCCATCTTAGCTCCTCCCCAGGAATCTATTTTCCTCTTATTTTTCACTATTTACCTAGAGGCCCACCCTTTCCAGCCCCATGAGTGCATCTTTGGCTAACCCCACTGAAGGTGAATCTGGGTGCAAAATCAGCCAGTTTTTAATGCACCTAGCTGGGCTGTGCATCCATGGAGAGGTCACAAGTTTTATGAGCAACAGGAGCAGCCCAGCCAAGGATCCTAAGAAAAGCAGAGCCAGCTACAGTCCATTTCATCTAATCCCCATCCCTCCTCCTCCGCCCTGTTATGTCTGAGCAGATAAAGGGCCAGGAAAGGAGAAGGAGTGTGCCCAAGGTAAACTTTCCCCATGCTGAAGGTTAAGTCAAGGGGCCTGTCCTATCTCGGAGGCCTGGGATTCGTGTTCTTAGAGGATAGGAACCAACCAGGGACAGAATATGGAAGCAGCTCTCCAGCCTTGCTCCCTGGGGGCCTGGACCCTTCTGGAGGCAGCGTGGGGAAGCCAAGTGCTAAAGACCACAGGCTGGTTAGTGAAGGAGAACTATGACCCAAAGCCAAGTCTTCCTACACCAGCCTGGCGCCCTCTCTGCTGTCACTCTGGTTCATCAGGGAAGCCTTAAAGGAGATGGTGGGAGCTGAGTCTCCCTTAGAATCCAGAATGAGACCCACCCAAGCCAAGACCATTATTTCATCTCCCTTCAGTACCCAAGTGCTGAAGAGCAGCATTTCGGTGTGCTAGAGACATACCGCACCATTCATGAAGCATGAAGGTCACCGATCTAGAAGTCAGCAGACCCATGCTTTCATTCTAACTCTGCCACTAACTAGCTCAGTTCCCTCGACATGTTGCTTCTCCTTTCCTGGGCCATTATCTGCTCAGACATAACAGGGCAGGGGGAATTAGATGAAATCTGCTTTTCTTAAGATGCTCTTGTTGCTATAAATCATGTGACCTCTCCACGGATGCACATCCCAGCTAAGTGCATAAAAACTGGCTGATCTGGGGCTTCCCTGGTGGCTCAGTGGTTAAGAATCTGTCTGCCAAAGCAGGAGACAAGGGTTCAATCCCTGGTCAGGGACGATTCCATATGCTGCAGAGCAACAAAGCCTGTGTACCATGAGCACTGAACCTGTGCTCTAGAGGCCAGGAACTGCAATCTACTGAAGCCCATGTGCCCTAGAGCTTGTACTCTGCAGCAAGAGAAGCCACCACAATGAGAAGCCCATGAACTGCAACTAGAGAGTAGCCCCTGCTTGTCACAAGAGAAAACCTCGAGCAGCAGTGAAGACCCAGCACAGCCAAAAATAAATAAATAAATAAAATTATTATTTTTTTAAAGCTGGCTGATTTTGCTTCCAAATTCATCCTCAGTGGGGCCAGCCAGGGATGTAGTCATGGACACGAGCATTCGACTGGCTTCGTGGGAAGTCCTGCAGCCTGAAGGAAAAGATGGCTCTGAAAGATGAGACCACCGTGTCACACCAGAGGATAGGGACCAATGGGATGAAGACGCTAACTAGCCAACATGGCTGGGTAGACTCTTGGTTTAGAATCCAAGAATGTCTTTCCTGTATGGCCTACTTTAAGGCTTGGAATAAAGAAATGTATTTGGGACGCCAACCCCAGATCTACTCCACTCTGTGGTTGGGGTGGAGTGTCTGGAATCAGCATTACTCATGTGGAAACATTTTTCTCTTTAATACCTCCAGAAGATCCTGGAACGGCCTGTGGCAAACCATGAAAGCAGGCAAGACAGGGCTGCTCTATTATTTGCTGAACCAAATGATTAATTTTCAAGGTGAATTAAAAGTGTTCTATGAGTTTTTCATATACCTTCAGAGCTTTATTCCTTCAGGAGCTTTATCTCTGTTTCTGCCTAGAAAAGAAATCTATCCTCATTTCCTCAAATGTATCTTTGAGAAATAAAAGAAGTTAATGAAATATCTTTTAAAATTACACAAGTCTTCCAAGCTATTTACTGGACACCAACACCCCATAGTTCCTGAAGCTGAATTCAATGGAGGAAACGTTTCTCCCAGCACTTACAAAAAGAAACACACTGTTTTTATTGATCTGAAATCTCTTAATAGGTCTAATGACTCAAATGTTATTTTTAATTGCTTACTCACTAGCAAGAAGGATAATAAAGTTTATATTGACCAGATGTTTTCTTTCTAATAATTTCCTCCAGCTCCATTCCTTTTTTCTATCCCTGAGCTATAATAATAGTTAGTGGGTGCCGAGCAATGTGCTGGGAAGACAGTGCCTCACTACAGAACCATCTTTTTTAATCTTCACCACAACCATGAGAGATAAATGTGATTAGTCTCACTTTATTAATGGGGAACCTGAGGCTTAGAATGGCTAAGGAAACACAGCTTAAAAGTTGGGAGTTGGGACTCAAACTCAAGTTGAGTCTGAAGTCAAAATCAATATCCATCTGTCCATCCTTTCATTCATACATGGCCTTCTCAGGTGGCACTAGTGGTAAAGAACCTGCCTGCCAATGCAGGAGACATAGAGACGTGGGTTTGATCCCTGGGTTGGGAAGATCCCCTGGAGAAGGAAATGGCAACCCACTCCAGTATTCTTGCCAGGAGAATCCCATGGACAGAGGAGCCTGAAGGGCTACAGTCCATAGAGTTGCAAATCCACCCATCTGTCATCCATCCATCATCCATCCATTCACCCATCTACTCATCCATCATTCATCATTCATTCATTCATTCATCTGTCAATCATTCATCCATTCATCCACTCATCCATCTGTTCATCATTAGCAAATATTTATTTGCACTTATATTCCTGGTGCTATATTGAATACTAAAAATATAAAACAAAAGATCTCACATGGAATACACATTCTAGAGAACAGAACAACATTAATAAAAGAATACAACATCGTTGGAGTCTACAAATAATAAATGCTGGAGAGGGTACATATAAAAGGAAACCTTCCTACACTATTGATAGGAATGTAAATTGGTACAGCCACTATGGAGAACAGTATGAAAGTTACTTAAAAAACTAAAACTAGAGTTACTATATGAACCAGCAATCTTGCTCCTGATCATATACCTGGAAAACACTAATTCAAGAAGATACATGTACCCCAGTGTTCATGGCAGCACTATTTACAATAGCCATGGATCAACCTAAATGTCCATAGATGGCTGGATAAAGAAGATGTGGTGCTTTATATATATATAGAAGAAGAAGAAAATATATATATACACACACACACATACACTTATATATATACACATATGGATCACTTTGTTGTACACCTCAAACTAACACAACATTGCAAATCAACTATACTTCAATAAAAAGAATATAAGAAACAAACACAAATATTAACTGGGAAAGTACTACAAAGAAGGGATTTTAGTGCTCCAAGAACATAGAAGGAACTGCTCTAGTTAAGGATGCCAATTAAGTGGGGTAGGATATAGACTACCCATATGAATAAATTCATCTTCAAAATACAGTGGTTTAACCCAATGAAGTTCATCATTTACTTAGAGTACATGATTTACAGGGGTGAGCAGGGTTCTCCTCCATCCAGACACTCAGCTAACAGAGGCTCTGCCGTCACAGCCTGCATCTGGAACACGTGGCCTCCAAGGTCAGTGTGGGAGAAGAAAAATAGGACAATCTCACTGGAGATTTTCAAGGCCAAGTTCAGAAGTGTCTTACCTCACCCATGTCCATCGACCAAAATCCAGTCACCTGGTCCCAACTGTGCAGCAAGCAAGGTTGGGAAATGTCTAGGAAGAGAACAATGAAATGGCAACACAGGGCACTGTTTCTGCTGTGAGACGTCATACAAGCCTTCCTGGAGGAAAAAGGGACTGACGTGAAGTGGGGATACACTGCCTCTCTAGGAAGTACCGGGAGACCTGCGAGTAGGGGCAGAATTCCCCAGCCTCCAAATTCCTTGGTTTCTTTATAATTGATTTATTTACCTCCACTAAAAGCAAGCTTTCACTAAGTGGTCCACACATAAACCTATTAGTTTGGGTTATATTTTCCATTTACTTATTCTATCAATGAAAGGCATTTATGGAATGTTTACTATGTGAAAGTTACAGAATAAGGCTCTGTACAATAATAAACATGGTGTTATTATTTCCCTCAAGGATCTCTTCTGTCTAGTTGAAAGACGGCAAATGTGCAGAGAGTATTAAGAAATAACGTAATAAAGACAGTACTGTTTATAAAAGGTATAAACAATACAAATGTATGCTCTCACAGAACAAGACAGTCGAGTGGCATGGAGGTTAGAATCAATGGCTCATAGAAGCTCTCGAGGATCAGGTTCTTTACATCTTTCCCTTCTGCTGTCCTTGGGGTTGTCCATATTGTTCCACTTCATCTGTAAACATGACATGATTAAGTGAAAGAAGAGACAGAAGAAGTGTATTTTCCATTTTGCATGTTTGTTTTTAAGAGTGAGGAGTCCTTTCCCTAAGTACCCTAGCAGATTCCTTTCCCACTGGGTTATGTTAATGTTGATGCCCCAAGTAATCACAGGCAGAAAAATGACATCAATCCTGATTTATTGCCTGTGGCTGAGACTTGCTTCCTCAGAAAGAAGAACAAAATCAAGATTTGTTACAAGGAAAAAAGAGAATAGTATTTATTGGGCCTCAAACAAATAGTGTCTTCCATGGAGATGATGCTAAGTGTGAAATGAATGTTTAGACATTTATTATAACAATAAGAGAAACCGTTCTGGTGTCATCTGCTTAAGACTGGCAAAATGTGATGAAAAACTCTGCCATCACGGAGGGCTTTTGAGGCAAGGAGACTAACCAGGAGAGAAGAACGTATGACTGTTGCGCATGGGAAGGAAGGGTCAGGCTGGGGCAAGGACATCTCTGGAAGGCTAAGGAAGCCTGGACCTAGAGACACTGGAGGTAGGGAGAGTGAGGGACCCCCACAGGCCTGTGTCCAAGGGCTAGTCCTCTCTGGAATATTTCAGGATGAGAAAATTCTCTTCCAGAATCTCAAAGACTCTTGGATTAATCTTTGTGGTTACCAAAGACACCCAGCTTTCCTGAGATATCTATTCATTCACCTTTTATAATGACACCTGTAGTGATTAACTTTACAGGTCAACTTGGCCAAGCCCTGGTGTCCAGTTGCTGGGTCAAATACCAGTCTAGATGTTGCTTTGAGGGTGTTTTTAAAGAGGTGATTAACACCAAAATCAGTAGGTGCTGAGTATAGTAGGTCATCCTCCATAATGTGGGTGGGCCTCATCCAATCAGCTGAAGGTCTTAAGAGAAAAGACCGAGGTCCGCAAGGAGGACAGAAGTTCTGCCTCCACGTCATCTTTGGATTCAAGACTGCAGCATGGAATTTTGCTAGAATTTCCAGAATGCTTGTCTGTCTTATAGGTCTCAGGCTTGTCAGCCTCCACAGTTGCACGTGGAATTCCTTCAAGTAAATCTCTGTATGTGTGGGCACTTCATGCTAAGTCAGTTCAGTCTGTCTGATTCTTTGTGACCCTATGGATTGCAGCCCACCAGGCCCCTCTGTCTGTGGAATTCTCCAGGCAAGAATACTGGAGTGGGTTGCCATGCCCTCCTTCAGGGAATCCTCCTGAACTAGAGGTCAAACCTGCATCTCTTACGTCTCCTGCATTGGCAGGCGATTCTTTATTATTGGCACCACTTGGGAAGCCCTCTCTTTATGTATGTGTGTGTGTGTGTGTGTGTGTGTGTGTGTGTGCTCAGTCATGTCTGACTCTTTGTGACCCCATGGACCGTAGCCCACCAGGTTCCACTGTCCATGGAACTTTCCAGGCAAGAATACTGAGTGGTTTGTCATTTCCTACTCCACTCTTTATGTGTATATGCATCCAAATCTCTCAGGTATATCTATACATGGATACATAGATATACATAGATATGGGCTTCCCCAGTGGTAAAGAATCCACCTGTAATGCAGGAGCTGCAGGAGACACAGGTTTGATTCCTAGGTTGGGAAGATCCCCTGGAGGAGGCCATGGTAGCTCACTCCAGTATTCTTGCCTGGAGAATCCCATGGACAGAGGAGTCTGGTAGGCTGCAGTCCATAGGGTTGCAAAGAGTTGGACATGACTGAAGCAACTTAGACACACACAGCAGGAATACATAGATACATGTATGCATATACACACACACACATATATATACACACCTATATGTATATATATGTATATATGCATCCATTGATTCCATTTGCTGGATCTTGCTTTAAGTCCAGCAAGATCTCTGAGGAAACAACCCTTGTCTCATCTTGATTATGTGACTATACTATGCCTTAAGTGACCAGGAGGATGGTATGGCCTGGCCCCTGCTAGAAAATGGAATTCCTGAGTGTCAGCTTCTTCTGCCTCAGGCTTCTTCAGCATCTGGATCAAGTTCATTTGGCTTCCATTGGTAGAAGTGAAACCTCAGTTTCTGAATGAAGAAAATGGGGTAGTGCTCTCTTAGGGGAGGTCATTCTGTTAGTGTCCGCTATTCCCTGAAAGAGAATGACTCAAAAGGTCATCTATGAATGCTCTAATCCAGTCCAGGTGTCCGGGTGCCGTCTCCAGGGGTAGTAAGAAAGATGGTTACTTTTTGTGATTACTGTCTCTGTGTTGAACCCATTCCTGATATTAAATTCTCCTCTATTGAAATATCTGGTGTGGTATATGATTTTCTGCTTGGACTCTAATTACTGATAAAAATGCTTGACGATACCAGTCATTAATGCTAACAAATAGATTTCATTTCACACACCCACAGACACACACAATTTCATGCTTATCACACACCTCTCTGATTAGAATTTGACATCTTTTGGAGATTTCTACAAAGAACATCTGCTGTCCAGCAAATGAGTACAACATGTATACTTCATTTGAGAGTCATACTTTTCATTATAAGTGAAAATGTTTGAATGTGTATTTTTAAACATCAGTCTCTGACAGCCTTCTTTTGGTCATAGAGACCTGTCCTCTCCTGGGACACTGGCAACGGGTCTCCTTCATTTGCCTAATGAGGGTCAGACCATAAACTATATAATTCCACTGAGGCAATGACCTTCTGACTACTTGACCAATACCTTCTCTGATTTTGCTTTATGTTGGTGTCAAGCATGAACCTGTTTTTATTCAAATGGTATAAAATGGCTCCTGGAGGAGGGCATGGCAACCCACTCCAGTATTCTAGCCTGGAGAATCCAATGGACAGAGAAGTCTGGTTGGCTACAAACCATAGGGTCACAGAGTCAGACACGGTTGAAGCGACTGAGCATGCAGGCATGCATGCAAACCTCTAATTGGTTCCCATGAAACGGATCAGGCCTTGAATTTAGAACCTCAGAATTCACTAACTGAGTGTAGGGGAAATTTTTCAGTGGGAAGGGGTAGGAGAGAGGCAGGTCACACTCCAACTGATCCTTTCTAGAACTCATGCAAACATATGCCTTCCTCAGCTACTGTTTCATTTGGCGCTGATATAAAGACATGTTCAATCCCATACAAGTCTCAACTGTCCCTTGCCAGACCAGAGCTGATCTCCTTTTGGCCAAGACCACAGTGGGGCGCCCTGGGGGAAGCCACAGGATACCTACACATTTCATAACAGCCTTCTTTGTGACGTTAAACAAATATTTGCCTCTGGCTTGCAAAGTTGGTCTGTGGAGCTGAGTTTTCACACGTATTTGCAGTGTCTCCGCCTCTACATTCACGGTGATGACTGTGTTCCCCGTGAATCTGAGGTTCTTGGTTCATCTCGAAAGAATTTGGAGATGAAGTGATAAGAAGTGGATTTATTTAAAGAGAAACACACTCCACAGACAGAGTATGAGCCATTGCAGGAGGCAAGAGAGCCCTGAAATATGACGTGCTTAGTTTTTATGGACTGGGTAGTTACATAGGCTGAGTGGGAGGGTTATTGCAATCATTTGGGGAGAAGAGGCAGGGATTGGCATTGCAGGAATTGGGCCTCTGCCTACTTTTTGACCTTTTATAGTTGGTCTCAGACTGGTTGTGGTGCCTGTAGGTGTATCATTTAGCATATACTAATATACTACATGGATTTCCCTGGTGGCTCATACTGTAAAGCATCCAGCTGCAATGCAGGAGACCTGGGTCCAATCCCTGGGTTGGGAAGATCCCCTGGAGAAGGCAACTGCTATCCTCTCCAGTACTCTGGCCTGGAGAATTCCATGAAGAGAGCCTGGTGGGCTACAGTCCATGGGTCCGACTCTTGCAGAGTCAGACATGACTGAGCGACTTTCATTTTCACTTTTTTCAATGTTTTACATGGTGCCGGAGAAGACTCTTGAAAGTCCCTTGGACAGCAAGGAGATCAAACCAGACAATCCTAAAGGAAATCAATCCTGAATACTCATTGGAAGGACTAATGCTGAAGCTGGACTACTTTGGCCACTTGATGCAAAGAGCTGGTTCACTGGAAAAGATCTTGGTGCAAGGAAATATTGAGGGCAGAAAGAGAAGAGGGTGACAGAAGATGAGATGGTTGGATGGCATCACTGATTCAATGGACATGAACTTGGGCAAACTCTAGAAGATGGTGAGGGACAAAGAGACCTGGTGTGCTGCAGTCCATGGAGTCAAAAAGAGTCAGACACAGCTTGATGACTGAACAACAATGCATTACAATGAGCATATAACGAGGCTTAAAGTCTACTGAAAATCTGATCTTCCACCATCTTGGACATGGTTCTAACCAGTCTTTGTCATGTCCTACGGCGATGTCATTCTTTTAAAGGTCATGCCCTGCCCCTTACCTCCTGTTTCAGCTGTGCCAACATCCTGACTATACTATAGGAGCCAAGCAAGCAAGCTGTGGCAGTCCCAGGGCATGATAGCAGCCAGCTGTCCCCAGGCATTTACTGTGGGCTTTCAGAGCCAGAGATCACTGTGCAGAATTGGGACTCTGGTACCTTCCATGGATTTTCTGAAGGTAGATATTCTCAACCCTCAGTCCACAGACAAGAAATTATACTTGATTCTGATTCACATCTTTGAGCAAGGGACATTGCCAGAGCATCCAAATAAGGTTTAATAATAAGCCAAGGTTTAAAATGCATTTCCTGGGAAGGTGCCTGAGAAGACATACTAAGGGCTGGGGACTCTTCTCTGGGACAGGCTTGCTATTCTCTGTCCATGAACTTGAACAACTGGCTAAATCTTTTAGACTGCCACCTCCATGTCTATAAAATGATAAGGTCTGGAGGTTTTTTAAAGACTTCTTTACATGATTTCTTAATTGGTTTGCTGGGACTGCCATAATAAAGTTCCACAAATTGGGCGGCTTAAACAGGAATTTATTGTCTCATAGTTCTGGAGGCTAGAAGTCTGAGATGGAGGTGTCAGTAGGGTGGTTCCTTCTGACAATTGTGTGGGAGAATCTCCTCCATGCCCTTCTTTTAGCTTCTGGTGGTTTGCTGGCAATCTTGGGCATTCCTTAATTTATAAATGCATCACCCCATCTCTGCCTTCATCTTTACACGGTGTTCTCCCTGTGTCCATATCTGTTTTTTTTGTTTAGTTTTCCCCTGGTTTATAAGAACAGAGTCATATCTGGATCCACACTAATTACCTCATCTTAACTTGATTGTCTAAAAAGATTATTACCAAATAAAGTCATACTCACAGGTACTGCGGGTTAGGATTTCAATGTCTTTTGGGGTCCTACAATTCAGCTCATAATTCTCAGACCCAAATTCTTGTCCTGGAAGCTATGGAGCTGGCCTTCTCTCTGCGGTCTGCCTGATACTGGTTTTCTCTTGTTTTGCTGTAGGAAGGCAGGAGGACAGAAGGAGGCATAGCCTAATGACCCCCTTCCAACTGCAGTACCAGGCAAGTCATTTTATTTCTCTGAACCTCTATTTCTTCATCTATAAAATGAGACCAATAGATTTACTGAGAGAAGTCAGTGAGCTAAAGCAAAGAAGTACTCAGTTGACATATGGTAAATGATCAACAAAGGAGAGATATTATTGTCATTTATTCCTACTCAGCAGTAAAGAATCTGCTGACCAATGCAAGAGACGCAGGTTCAATCACTGGGTCAGGAAGATCCTCTGGAGAAGGAAATGGCAGCCCACTCCAGTATTCTTGTCTGGGAAAATCCCATGGACAGAGTAGACTGGCAGGCTACAATTCATGGGGTCACCAAAGAGTTGGACACGACTTAGCCACTAAACAACAACAACAACATCCCTATTGAGTCAAGGAAAGGCTAGGTTAGCGATTCCTAACCCTGACTACACATTAGCATCATCTCAGGGAATTTTCAAAAGCTCTTAGTGCCCAGGCCCCACTAGAGATTCTGACTCAATTGGTCTGGGATGAGATCCAGGCATGATATATTTAGAAGCTCCCTGGTTTATTTATTACGCAGATAGGATTGAGAACCACAAGAATAAATGAAAGAGGGGAAAACACCAATAGAAAATCTCAACGCAGTTGAAAGTCAGAACAGGTTGACCTGAAGCTACTTATCCGGATTAGTAGAGCTGCCAGAAACAGCTCTTAGAAAACTTGGGAGTGAGATGACCTAGATTTCAGAGACATGTCTTGCCTTGTAGTCTCCCTGTAGAATGTTTTCTGGGCTTCCCTGATGATGGTGCATCCCCATTGAGAGACCCTAGGCCTTTTCTCCCACAGCAATCTGCCATAAACTTGCTTATCCACCAGACCTAAGAGCTGTCCTTCCCCAGCCTCCTGCTCCAGATCTGTTCAAAAATACTCTGTTAAGAATTAATGGCAGGTAATATCTTGATATGCTGCCTTCCCTGGGGATATCTGCTCAAGAGTGTTCATCAAAGAACTCAAAAAATCCTCCAGGGGGTACATTCTGGACATCTAAGGGAAGACTTATGAAGTGGGGATGGCCGAGTTTCTTACATTCCACTAGGGTAGAGCCGCTTGATGCAAGTGAAAGAGGAGAGTGAAAAAATTGGCTTAAAACTCAACAGCCCAACATCCGGTCCCATCACTTCATGGCAAACAGATGGGGAAACGATGGAAATAGTGACAGACTTTATTTTCTTGGGCTCCAAAATCACTGCAGATGGTGACTGCAGCCATGAAATTAAAGATACTTGCTCCTTGGAAGAAAAGCAATGACAAACCTAGACAACATATTAAAAAGCAGAGACATTACCTTTCTGACAAAGGTCCATCTAGTCAAAGCTATGGTTTTTCCAGTAGTCAGGTATGGATGTGAGAGTTGGACCATAAAGAAGGCTGAGCACCAAAGAATTGATGCTTTTAAAGTGTGGTGTTGGGGGGAGACTCTTGAGAGTCCCTTAGACTGCAAGGAGATCATACCAGTCAATCCTGAAGGAAATCAGTCCTGAAAATTCATTGGAAGGACTGATGCTGAAGCTGAAGCTCCAATACTTTGGCCACTTGATGTGAAGAACTGACTCACTGGAATAGACCCTGATGCTGGGAAAGACTGAAGGCAGGAGGAGAAGGGGATGACAGAGGATGAGATGGTTGAATGGCATCACCTACTAGATGGACATGAGTTTGAGCAAGCTTCAGGAGTTGGTGATGGACAGGGAAGCCTGGCGTGCTGCAGTCCATGGGGTCACAAAGAGTCGGACATGACTGAGTGGCTGAACTGACTGAGCGGGGAGTGGCCTGCTTGGAAGAAGCATTACTCCAAAGACCCCTGTGTTTGTGAACCAGTGAACTTTTATTTTACTGACTCTCTCGCTCCATCCTCCACACCGAATCCTTTCTATGCCGAAGTGTGGGCTCTAGAAGCCGCTGTTCAGGCAGAGGCAGGAATGAGGCGTCCTGCAGCGAGAGATGGCTTTTGGTTCCCAGGCCCCTTTTGCTGAGTGAGGAGGACAGCTGTGAGCAGCTCCTCCCCTCTCTCCAGTGGCTGTCACCTCATCCTCAGGCCTGGCTTCCCCCACTGTGGCTTCTGACAGTGCTGCCCTTGTCCTCTTAGCATCACACATACTGGCCACTCATTGCCTGTAAGTCCCAGGGTCTCTTCTCACGGGGGAGGACAGTGACTTTGTGTTATGTGAGTGAATGAGCACTATTAAATAAAATGATGCAAAAATAGAGGCAGTTTTTAACGGCAAAACTATATGAGTTCTCTTTATTATCACAAAGAGCTTCCCTGGTGGTCCAGCGGTTAAGAATCCACAACGAAGAAGAGGTGAGTTCAATTGCTGGTTGGGGAACTAAGGTCCCACACGATGCAGGGCAACTAAGCTGGTGCCACAACTCCAGAAGCCAGCTCACCGCAAGGAAGACCCAGCAGGCCAAGAGAAAAAAAAAGTTAGGAAAGTCCACCTTCTCTTTGGCTGAATTCATTAAAATGTGGCAAGCATCCTAAAGGCAATGACAGTTTTCTCCAGCCTGATCTACTTGGAGGAGGGTGTTTGGTTGGAATCTGCATTTCTTTCATTTTAATCAAGAATATGTCAGAAGGAAGAGGAGCCAGAGACGATTTTCTTTTAATATGAAGCAGGATGTCAGATATTCATCTGGCCAGAAGCGACTTCATCCACTTTGATCTAACTCTGGCTTTTGAAAACTCCAGGGAAAAGGAAATGAAACCTACGATGGGGAGATGCTTTTGCTAAACCCAGAGACTCTGAACCTGAATCCAGCTCAGTGTTCTGGAGTCACCCAACTACCTTCTGCTGCCGGAGCCAGAACGGGAAATTAGTTCCTTTAAGTGGGGGAAATATGAACTGTATAATGAGAGTGCATAGCTCTCTCGATGGCCCTGAACACGTTCCCACTGCCATTTCAGATGGAACTGATGCAGTTAAGCCCGAATTTCCTGGCAAGCCCGGGAGGAGTTTTTTCCAAAAGACATCTTAGACCACAAAGGAGCAGCCTTTCCATGTCTAATCGCAAAAGCAAACCGCTGGACACATGCTGCCTGTTTCCAGCTGGTTGTGTATGTTCCCTTCACACTTTCACAAAAAAACGTGCCAAGGTGTGACATTTATGAACCCCACCAACTGGGAGCTGTGCACACAAATCGTTTTGCCTGTGGTATGGGAAAGTGATGAATGGGGCCCCTTCTGCCCGCGGAGGAGGACCGCTCTCCCTCTGGCTTGCCTGCTGCCTTATTTATTACACACTGAACTATAAAAACCGCCCGGCCGGAGGCAGCTCTGATCTCCAGCCCCTGGCGCTTGCCCGAGGAGACCACGGCGGCCAGAGCCCCAGCCGTCTTCCCCGGGAAGCTCTGTGGCTCTGTTGAGAACCATGCTGGGGAGGCAGCTCGTCTATTGGCACCTTCTGGCTTTGCTTTTCCTCCCTTTTTGCCTGTGTCAAGATGAATACATGGAGGTGAGCGGAAGAGCTAATAAAGTGGTGGCGCGAATAGTGCAAAGCCATCAGCAGACTGGCCGTAGCGGCTCCAGAAGGGAGAAAGTGAGAGAGCGGAGCCATCCTAGAACTGGGACTGTGGATAATAACACTTCTACAGACCTAAAATCCCTGAGGCCGGATGAGCTACCGCCCCCCGAGGTAGATGACCTAGCCCAGATCACCCCATTCTGGGGCCAGGTACTCGGAATTCTCTTTTAAGGGTTACTGTCAAAGCTTCATGAGTTTTGTTGTCTTTGCTCTTTTATTTTTTTTCAGCTGTGATTCCCGGGAACAGTGCTTTCCAGAAGCTGGCTGAACTGCTCGCGGGTCTGTCTCTCTGGCTTGCTGTGGGATGCTAGGGGCGCTGGCAGTGTGCGTTAGACACTCAGCAGAGGTAGCACTGATGTACTGAGATAAAGAGAAGCCACAGACGCCCCATCAGAAAGGGGAGTGGAGCATCAGCCCTGCTCTGCTGTGGTTTTGTTTCTTTCTTGCTCTGTTGGTGTGGAAAGGAGGAGGAGAGCTGACCTTTGCCGATAGACGGGTTGCTGGAGATAATCATTTACAGATCATAAATTGGACTTTCTTAATTCTTCCTGGCAGAGAGAAGCTGCCCTTTGAGTTTTTCATTTGATTTGCGAGTTTACTGTGATATTTCATGCCAGGCTTGATTATTTGATTTAATAGCACTCTATTTTCACTTTGTTTTAAAAAGGACCAAAGAGTTAAAACAAAAACATATATCTGTATTTAAAATGCAGACCTCATGCTATTGTATGACCCAGGGCCTACTAATCAGAGGATTTGTGTAAAATGCTGAGTATAAGCTCAGCATCTAAGGAGGCATCTTTAACTCTTTGAGGGTGGTGTGGGAGTGAGTTCATGTTTTAGTGTAGTGAATAGCAAATGGATGAAACTCAGTTTCATTGAAAACATTAAGAACAGGAAGACACAGGTTTTTAACTGTCTATTATTTTTTATTTAAAAAATTTAATTGAGGTATATATAACATGATATTAGTCTCAGGTATACAACATAAGGAAGAAGAAGATTTTGATTTGCCTTCCAGGAATCAGCATGATGAAATCAGATGAGGGGGCAAGGAGAGTTACTCTGAATTATATGATTTTTGAACAGATAAATTTTACTATAAGAATTAACTGCTTCTGGTAGCTCAGCTGGTAAAGAACCTGCCTGAAATGTGTGAGACCCCAGTTCGATTCCTGGGTTGGGAAGATCCCCTGGAGAAGGGAATGGCAACCCACTCCTGTTTTCTAGCCAGGAGAATCCCATGAACAGAGGAGTCTGGTGGGCTACAGTCCATGGGGTCACAGAGTGGGACACGACTGAAGTGACTGAGCATGCAAAGCAATTGAGCATGCACACACACATGCATTGGATAGGCCCTGAAAACGTCCATGCCGCTGAAATCTCAGCCTTGCCAACCACAGACTGATGTGTGGGTTGAGACCGGTAGAAGATCACACCAAGATCACAGGCAGAAGCAGTTGTGGATCTGAGACAAACCTGGACTTCTGACTTGACCACAGATACAGTTGTTCAAACCGTTCTGTGGGGCCTGGTTGAACTGGTGGAGCTGCGGGAGAAAAGATAAACTCCATACACAATCCTGTTTGTTTATTTATTTATTTTGGCCATGCTGTGTGGCAAGTGAGATCTTAGTTCCCCAACCAGGGACGAATCTGTGTCCCCTGCAGTGGAAGTGAGAAGCCCTAACCACTGGACCACCAGGGAAGTCCCCAGTCCTGTTTTTTGAAGGCCACTTTTAGAGATTATCCTTTCATCTGATAGTCTTTTGGCTGAAGAGTGATTAATACTGATTTGTGTTTATCAGTGGTGAAGATATCTGTGCTTTTGTCTGAGCCTTGATCTGGACTTTCCACTTCAGTAAATGGGCTCTCTGCTGGATCCTTCTTGGCCATGGCTGTGTGAGCCCCCAGAGGCAGCAGAAGGCAGATGAGGGCTGTCATGGGTCATTATTTCTTGGCATCCAGCAGGCCACTGAAATTCAAATTTCTGTTCCATGCTGCCTGCTAGCGGCCCTAGGCATCTAGCATATTAAAATCAGATGAGGTGGGTAAGAAGCCTTTTTGGGGTTTCCTTTTTTTTTTCTTTTGAAGGGGGGTGCTTTTAAACTCCCTTGGATTCCTACAGTATTTCCAAATCAGCCCCCAACAGGAGTCACTGTGGAGATTTAGCCACTGATACTCTAGAAGTTTTAGTACAATTCTCTGCCCATGGATATGGAGCCCCGTGTTGAATTTAGGATTTTTCTGTGTGCTTCCTTCTTTCCTCACTCCCCCAACTTCCCACCTCTTCTCTTAATCCTCATTCACTCCTTTACTAATCTTTTTTTTTTTCCTTCACCAATCTTTTCCTGTGCTTCTCTGTGAGTCACATTTTAGGATGGGGATAGATACACTCAAACTTCTATTGCTGAACAGTTCTGAAGGGCTCTCGTGGGGATAAATTAACAGATAATTCAATGCCATGTGATAAAGTTCACACACAAAAGACTGTTGGGAGGAAAGGGTCAGAATGGTGGTGGCTGTTGAGTTGAATATCAAAGGATGAGACAAAAAGGATGGCTATTCACAGAAAAGATAAAATAAATTTGTGTGACAGGAAGAGCCTTGAGAGAGCCTGGAGGAGTGGGTGTCAGTGGAGTGCCTGGGCTGTGGGAGGAAGACACCCATGATTTTAGTGCCGTTTGATGGATTCTGTTGACCGGTTAAAAAGCTTAGACCTTATTTTGCAAGCAGAAGTTTTGTTCGTGCATAGCAGGGCAGTGAAGTCAGGGTTGTGTTCTAAAAAGAGGACTCTGGCCATAGGGTTTGTGCAAAGATGTGTAGAGGTGGGGGACCACTCTCCCAGGGAGACCTGCTCTCCCTTTTCCTGGCATTTTCTTCTCTGCAGCTCTTCACCATTTCCACCTTTATCAACCTTCCCTGCTCTTCCTAGGCGCCTGTCTCTCCCTCCTCCACTTCCCTTCACTTTCTTTATCTTCTCTTTTCCCTTTCCACAGAAGGAGCCGTGGACCCTTTTTCCTGAAGTCATTTCCCAATAGTAGAGCTTCATTCTCGATAGCTGCCCCTAGGCCTCCATCCTCAGAATAGATGAAACCCGTCTTAGGGACTTTCTTCCTCTCATACCACACATTTGCATGATCTTCGTACTCAAATTTGACCTAATTTTGGGAAGAGTCAATAACAAGGTGACCTGCAGAACTACCTAGAATGTGAATCTCCCTTGCCTGGGAGAAAACTTCTCAACTAACACATCCTGTCTAATTTGTTCCAAGGCTCACAGACATTGTTCCATTTGATTGATTTTTCAAAGACCAGGCCAGAGGGAGGACCGTGTTGTGAAATGTTCCAAGAGGGTTCTTAGGAGGGGGCCCACATAGTGATCAGAAATCTCTCCCTGTTTTGGTGGTAGCTCTGTGCTCTCAACTTCCCTGATGGCTCAGTAGTAAAGAATCTGCCTAGCAATGCAGGGGATGCAGGAGACACGGATTCAATCCCTGGGTCGGGAAGATCCCCTTGAGAAATGGCAACCCACTCCAGTATTCTTGCCTGGGAAATCCCACAGACAGAGGAGCCTGGCAGGCTACAGTCCACGGAGTCGTAAAAGAGTCAGACTCAACTTAGCGGCTAAACAACAACCGTGCTCTCCAAGTGCTTGGGTGTGCACCTCATCTCCTGGAGCTGATTTCCTGTGCCCAGACACTAGCCTTCAAAACAAAAGCTTTCTAAGTCACCATCTGAGGCTTTGGGAAAGACTTCAGTATCATTGTTTGTGTTATAGAGCTGGAAGGAAATTTCATGACCATTTTTACCCTGTCCTCTAATTTAGTGGACAAGAAAAATGATGTCTGGGAGAAAATGACTTCATGAAAGTCACACAGACCTGTAATGGGAGTTCTGGTTCCAGTCCAGTTCTCTTTCTGACATTCTTGGTTGTCTCAGTTTTTAAATTCTATTTTTAAATAAATGGTTCCACTTCAGGATTTTCCCTCATCCCCACCCGTCTCCTTCCCTTAAATTCATTATTGGCAGAGCTTAGAATTTCTTGGAGCTTAAAAATCTGTGTTTCATATTAGCAAAATTATACCAGGAAATTACAGAATACTTAGATTTCATCTTTGGATTAGAAGGTGGGGCAGTCTGCAGTGTCTGACTTCCCAAGTGTCTGAAATCCCTTGTCTCCAACCAATTGCTTTGGCTAATTTTCTTTTCCTCTACCGGCTTCGTAGAAGGTTTTCGTAGACTCCCATACCTGTCCAGGGTTGGGTCTGAGGGACTGAAGACTA
This sequence comes from Bos indicus, assembly GCF_029378745.1. Classification (NCBI taxonomy): domain Eukaryota; kingdom Metazoa; phylum Chordata; class Mammalia; order Artiodactyla; family Bovidae; genus Bos; species Bos indicus. The sequence goes on from NC_091779.1 coordinate 39,656,964, forward strand.
GACCAGGAGATTGGTCCAAATCCTAGCTCCTGAAACCTTGAGTCTGGGCTCTCAGCTGTTGCAGCTTTTGCTGGACTACAGATGAGGCATTTGTTTCTTAATATTATAACTAGGTGGGAACCTGTTTAAATAAAAAAGAAATAAGAGTCAGGGAAAAAATTCTAGCTTGTTTTATGTTTTGTTTGTGCAAATTTAGTTTTTAAAAATAATTTTTATCAGAGTATAGTTGATTTGCAATGTTGTGTTACTTTCAGGTGTACAGCAAAGTGAATCAGTTATACATATACATGGGGTTTTCCAGGTGGTGATAATGGTAAAGAACCTGCCTACTAATACAAGAGACATATGAGGCTCTGGTTCAATCCCTGGGTTGGGAAGGTCCCCTGGAGGACGAAATGGCAACCCACTCCAGTATTCTTGCCTGGAGAATCCAATGGACAGAGGAGCCTGGAAGGCTCGTAGGGTTGCAAAGAGTAGGCCATAACTGAAGCAACTTAGCACACATACACTCTTTCTTAAAAAGTTATTTATTTATTCATTTTATTCTGGCTCCACTGGGTCTTCATTGCCATGCATGGGCTTTGGCTAGTTGCTGTGAGCGGGGACTCCTCCCTAGTTGTGGTGTTTGGGCTTCTCACTGTGGTGGTTTCTCTTGTTGCAGAGCATCAGCTCTAGGGCACGTGGGCTCAGTGGTTGTGGCGCACAGGCTCTGTTGACCCACAGCACATGGAATCTTCCCTGACCAGGGATCAAACCGGTCTCTTGCATTGGCAGGCAGATTCTTAACCACTGGACCACAAGGGATGTTCTATCCATTCTTTTTTAGATTCTTTTCTCATACAGGCTATTACAGAGTATTGAGTAGAATTTGCTGCGCTGTGAATGTCTAGAGGTGCAACAATGTGAAGCGCTGATACATTGTTCTGCTTGGATTTCTAATGGCAGAGAAAACTTGAATTTTAAATGACTTCTTCCTCCCTCCTTTTCTTCATCTCTCTCTCTTTCTTCCTTCCTCTCTCACCCCATCCCTTCCTTTTAAAAAATGAATCCCTTAGCAACAACATGCTATTTTCAAAAAAACTTTGATTTTTAATTGGTGTCAAGGAAAGTTTCCACAAGTTTTTTGTATGCTATCTATAATTAAAAGTTGCCCATTTAGAAGAGACTCAAAGTTTTATGAATGACTCTAACTCTTTTGCGGTTCAACTTCTGCAAAATCTCTACCTCCTTGACAGTAAGCCCAAATTTTAGACATTTATCATTGATACGTAAGTGTTGAACTCAGAGTCATATCTGAATACATTTAATATTCATTAAGCAAGGCTTCAACAGTACGTGAACCGAGAACTTTCAGATGTTCAAGCTGGATTTAGAAAAGGCAGAGGAACCAGAGATCAAATTGCCAACATCTGTTGGATCATAGAAAAAGCAGGAGAGTTCCAGAAAAACATCTACTTCTGTTTCATTGACTACACCAAAGCCTTTAACTGTGTTTATCACAACAAACTGTGGAAAATTCTTCAAGAGATGGGAATACCAGACCACCTTAGCTGCCTCCTGAGAAATCTGTGTGCAGGTCATGAAGAAACAGAACTGGACATGGAACAACAGACTGGTTCCAAATCAGGAAAGGAGTACGTCAAGGCTGTGTATTGTCACCCTGATTATTTAACTTATATGCAGAGTACATCATATGAAATGCCAGGCTGAATGAAGCACAAACTAGAATCAAGATTGCAGGGAGAAATATCAATAACCTCAGATATGCAGATTACACCACCCTTATGGCAGAAAGCGAAGAACTAAAGAGCCTCTTGATGAAAGTGAAAGAGGGCAGTGAAAAGCTGGCTTAAAACTCAACATTCAGAAAACGAAGATCATGGCATCTGGTCCCATCACTTCAAGGCAAATAGAAATGGGGAAACAATGGAAACAGTGACAGACTTTATCATTTTGAGTTCCAAAATTACTGCAGATGGTGACTGCAGCCATGAAATTAAAAGATGCTTGCTCCTTGGAAGAAAAGCTATGACATGGAGAAGGAAATGGCAATCCACTCCAGTATTCTTGCCTGGAGAATCCCATGGAGGGAGGAGCCTGGTAGGCTACAGTCCATGGGGTCGCAAAGAGTCAGACACGACTGAGCGACTTGACTTCACTTCACTTTCTAGACAAAGTGACAGATACTGTCGGTCACGAAGCAAGATAAGTGGTGTGGCTCTTCTACCCCCGGCTGTCTCTCGTGTGGACGTCCCGACCCCGAGTGTGTCCCAGCCGCCTGACTCGGCCTGTCCGAGCAGCTGGTGCCTCTGAGGTCAAGATCCTTGTGGACAGAGGGGGACATGCACCATTACTTGAATTAAGTGATGGTTACAGAAAACAGAAGATGCTCAGTCGCTGGAAGTCTGGAGGCGGGCTTGCTGTGCACATGGGCTCCTGAGGACCCAGCGCCCACGGCTGAGCTGCCTCTGGGGTCACAGCCCTGGAGCCACTTTCATTCTCGAAAAGTTCACCAGCTGCGCCCAGTGGGTCTCGGGCTGCTGTCAGACAAGGCTGGTGGTCTGAAGGGAGCCCTCCTGAGCTGAGGGCAGGAGGTACCATGTGGACGGAGTCTTCAGTCCTCACTGCACTTCACCTCCAGTGCGTTCTCCCGACACTGCTTCCAGCAGAGCATGCTCTTCCCAGAGCCGAGCTCTGCGCCTCCCCTGACGACAGGCACAGACGCAGGTGAGGGGAGAGCACAGGGGCCTCGGGCAGGAAAGGGGCCACGTCTCACCTCAGCACTGAGGAGGGGTGAGGGGTGGAATCCAGAACACGCCAACCTCCGTCAAGGAGGCACAAAGAAGCACTTTTACTCTGAGGAAATGGACAACTAAGACATCAGGAGAAACAGGAGGCCCAGGAAAACAGCGAGCTGCTGTCTGTCCCTTTGGAGCTGGCAAAGGACCCAGCCCCTCCAGACTCAGTGGGCGAGGAGGTGTCAGCCTGCCGTGGGCAGGCGGCGTCAGCACGCACTCTGGCCGTGGGTCACACTTCAGCCGCGCGGTCTCCCGTGAGCGTGTGCCCCGTGCATTGGGAGGGCCCCGCAGGACACACCAGTGCCGCATCTGACACCAGACACAGGCGGCGGTGCTGACGTCCCGGAGGCACCCTGGGACCAACCGGGCTTTTGTGGGCCCAGACTGCTACCAGTTACCACAGAGAACATAAATCAGCATTCTTTAATTCTGGTGTTTTCCTCAAGAAACCTTGAGTGGCTTTCGCCAAGTGATCAGAAGTCATGACATTCAATAGCACATTAAGACTGCCGGAGACCCACCAACCAGAACCAGCAAGGGCTTAGCACAGAGAAATCCCCGCTCAAAGGCAAAGCCGCCTGGGTCACCACTGAGCACTGCGCCCGGCCCGCCTCACTCCTCCTGCCATGGAGGACGTGGACCCCAGATCCCAGCCTCCGCCCGCTGCTCACAAGCAACCCGGCTCCCGTTGGAGCTTCAGCACCTTTAGCCAGTGGGTTTGAGGATCCAGAGTTTAAAAATGTAAACGCTGGAAGGAAAGCGTTATAAAAGGGAAAAGGACGATGCCGATGCAGCAGACCACACACAAGGAGGAAGACAAGCTCCAGGACAGGAGCCCCACCTGCTCTCCTCCGGCTCCTCAGTCCAGATGCAGAGCTCAACACCTCCCTCCCCAGGAGTCACAGGGCACGCCTGGGGCAGTGCACACACACACGCACATGGACACACATATGCTCCAGGCCCTTCTGGCCAACTTGTAAACAGTACTGCTTTAGGAAGATTTAATTTCAAAAAATAAAAATAATAAAGTGCAAAAAAAAAAAAAAAAAAGCTATGACAAATCTAGACAGCATATTAAAGAGCAGAGACATTACTTTGCCAACAAAGGTCCATCTAGTCAAAGCTGTGGTTTTTCCAGTAGTCATGTATGGATGTGAGAGGTGGGCCATAAAGAAAGCTGAGCACCAAAGAATTGATTCTTTTGAACTATGGTATTGGAGAAGACCCTTGAGAGTCCCTTGGACTGCAAGGAGATCCAACCAGTCAATCCCAAAGGAAGTCAACCCTGAATATTCATTGGAAGGACTGATGCTGAAGCTCCAATACTTTGGCCGGCCTGATGCGAATAACTGACTCATGGAAAAGACCCTAATGGTGGGAAAGATTGAAGGCAGGAAGTGAAGGGGATGACAGGGGATGAGATGGTTGAATGGCATCACTGACTCAATGGACATTCAATCCTGATTCAAACAATGCAATAATCACTTAAATTTTCAAGTGGAATATGAAACAGATCTGCATGTTAAAGGCAGAAGTTTAAAAAAGTGAAATTGCTTCAAGTTGTAAATAATTAATAATAACTTTTTGGAGTCATGAATCTTAATTTTCTAAGGCAATTTTTGTGTGCTGTGACTGTTGGAAAAACTAGAGTTGCAATTTAAAATTTCTAAGAACTTTTAACATAGTAGTATCATGAATATACATAGTCTTAATTACTGTATTTGATGCTGGTAATTTTATCATTTGTGGGTCATCTACTCAGTTTAGCTATGTCTGAGACTATAGACAGTTGGAAAAGAAAAGGAATGTTTCCAAGTCTACTTCTGAAGGAGATTTCTCTTTTCCCATAGCTTCTGGAACATACTTTCTTGAAACACTGCCCCCATCCTCCACTCCCACTCCCACTTTCCAAGGAGCCTGTTCTTCTACCCACTCTGTTGTTTCCTTTGCCTTCTGATCATCACCTCACCTGAGCTATTCCCTGACTCCTTTGCCATTGACATACCCACCCCACACCTTCTTTTCTGATGTTGTTGTGGGTTGTTTGGAATTAAACTTACCTAGGCACCAAAGCCAGAGGAAATTCAAAAGTTCTAAGTACTCACATGTGCCTTTCTTTGAAGTTTCTTTTTGTGTCTTTTTTTTTTAAGTCTCCACAAACCGGAGGACTGCCCCCAGACTGCAGCAAGTGTTGCCATGGAGACTACAGCTTCCGAGGCTACCAAGGACCCCCTGGACCTCCCGGTCCCCCTGGCATTCCAGGTAAGGATGAGAGAGATGCGTTATCTCCCGTCTACTTGCAGACCATACCAAATCAGGAGCCAGGGGTGAACCTCAGTGATCTGGGATCACTTGTGTATGATCCAGAGCTTGCGCATGGAAAATCCAAAAGAGAGTGGGGTAGGCAACTGAGTTTACTGAGTCCATGAGGTAGAAGTATATAAGATATAGTATTTATTATCCATACCATGCACAGAATCCCACAGGCATTAGGCATACTGGGACCTCAGCCTACATGCCAGGAGGCCCTTCACCAGCGTGGAATGTGGAATCACTGGAGCTTAACAGGTTCATACTTTTGTTTCAGTGTTTCTGCCACTGTGTGCTCCATAGGGCACTCTAGATCTAGCCTTCTGGGGATTTGGGAAGTGAGAGTGGGGAGGAGAGATTGCTGATCTGGGTTATAGTCATCTTCACAGTCCTTTTCACTGAATGACACATCCTTCTGTTTGATTCTAGGTCTAGCTGAGTTTGTCTTCCTCTAGCCTCTAGGCGCTCCATGCTCAGCTATCTCTCAGTTGACCCTTGTACTTCTCTTGGACTCATGGGAACATTTTTGGGCTAGAGCACCATATGGCGGCACGGGGTGTGCTGTCGAGCTCCACTGGGACCCTCTAGAGCCACCGCTCAGCCAAATCTACTCTACTGAGTGGGGCTCCAGGCATGGATCATTTGGGGAACTCGCTAGCCTCCTGGGTCAGGCAAGGAGAGGGCAGCCAGGTCCACGACCTCCAAATCTGAGGGCCTATGTGACTCTGTAGTCTCCAGGTCAATTCCTGGGAGTGCAACCTTTTCTCAAGGTTTGGCAAAAGTCCTCTTACTCTTCTCTTACTCCCATTGATGTTAGTAGTTAAAAAACAGTGAGACTTAATTTTTCTTAATACCTTTGAGAGGCTTCTCAAACAAAACCAAATATAGAACGAGCAAGTGCTCTGTTAGACTTTATGATTAGTAGCTTGGAACCTATGTCACTGACCATCATGGGCAGCAGGCAGCAGGTGCAGTGATTAGGGGTAGGGAACATTCAGACCCTCCTAAAATCTTCTTAGGTCTACACTCTTCTGAGGCCAGAGGATGGACTGGCTTTGACCTCATGTTTCCCATCAGAAACAGTTTTGTCATCAGCACGTTAACCTGCAAATACAGTCAAAGTTCATCAGTATGGAAGAATTGCAAGCTTGTTATGAAACCTGACCAAAGGTGGCACACAAAATAAATGGCAGAAGGGCCTGGAATTCAACAAGTGTAAAAATAAAGGAAGAGGTGTAGAAATTCCCTCTGAGTAAAGAGTTGAAATCATTATCCAAGTCTTGCTTTCAAGATTATTGTTATAATTTTCATCAATGATTTACTTTTCCTTCAGTTATAAAAGTGGTACATATTATTGTAGAAATTTTTAAAAATGCAGAAAGTTATATAGGATAATACAAAAATCACTTGTGTTCCATCCACTTAGAAAAAAGATTGCTATTGTTTGGTTGCTAAGTCCCGTCCAACTCTTTGCGACCCCATGGACTGTAGCCTGCCAGGCTCTTCTGTCCATGGGATTTCCCAGGCAAAATGAATCACTGTAAAATATTTTTATGTAATTTGTTATAGTTTTTCCCCCTTTGGATAAAGCATGTATATATATATACATATATATATGTATATGTAATATACATACCTACACGTAGTATCATGGGAACCCTGTTGATTCGTAGCCTCTTTTATCTAAAACATATGTTATTTAATATTTTTCTTCATCATTATTTTTTTTGTGACTATATAACATTATTTACTGGGATATATATATATATATATATATACCGTTTTTAAACAATTCTGTTTACAAATCCTTTATTATTATTATTATTTTGGCTGTGCCATGCAGCTTGCAGGATTATAGTTCCCTGGCCAGGGATAGAACTCATGCCCCCTACGGTGAAAACACAGAGTTTTAAGCACTAGACCACCAGTGAATTCCCTACCATTTTAAAATTTTACCCTTTCAGTATTGATGGACATTTAGGTGGTTTCTAATCTTTGCTATTATAAAGGATCCTTTGATAATCAGTCTTCTATGCAACTATTCTTCCAAGTCTTGCTTTATAGGAAAAATAGGCTTTAGAATCTGGAGACTTAAGAGTATCTAAGTCTGTTTTCATTGTTCCATTTAAGAGAGATCCTATTCCATGATGACCTCATGGCTGTGTTTAGGCTTGTTTCAAATGGTCCCCTTATGCCATTGAATCTGTATTATTGAAGAAAGGAACTATGTTTCTATAGAAATAGACAGTGAGTATGAGTGACTAGGCTTTCTCATGATGATGTCTGGTTGTTTAAGGAAACCATGGGAACAATGGCAATAACGGAGCCACTGGCCACGAAGGGGCCAAAGGTGAGAAAGGAGACAAAGGCGACCTGGGACCACGAGGGGAGCGTGGGCAGCATGGCCCCAAAGGAGAGAAGGGCTACCCGGGGATTCCACCAGAACTGCAGGTAAACCATCTTGGCACGTCTCCAGGTGACCCTTAGGGTCCAGGAGTCAGAAGGCTTGAGTGTTTTTTCATCCTCAGTGTTGAGTAAACAAACCCTGTCTCAATGTGTTCATCTCAGTCTTTTCACCACAGGATATTTGCCTAAGACCAATGCTGTCAAAGTGCTTTGAAATCATTCTTAGGGAGAAGAGAAATGTACGAAGGGTGAAATTCAGCACCCTCTTTAGACCAAATACAGAGTAACCCTGAACATCAGCTAATTTCCACTTTCCAAATGAAAACATACGTGCAATAAAAAGGTTTTTGGCAACTTGAATATATAAACTTTTAGATGCATGAAATATTATTAGACACTTGACCATCCCATTTATTTATCAATTTTGTTACATTTGCATGTTTAGGTCACACGGATAGATATTAATGCACAAATACTGCTGTCTATCAAATCAGCCATTAACTGCCATTGTGCCATTAACTTTTACTTAAATTTTCTCATCAGTATCTTCTTTATCACTAAAGACATTCTGAGCCCTTCACCTACATATTTCCAGACCAGACCATATTCACTTCAACTTAAAGTTTTTAAAATTCATTTATGAGGCTATCATTGGACATTTTAATCTCAAGCCCAACTACCCATTTATCTGTTATTTCTCTTTTAAGTGATCTTCCGAAATTCTCGTTGTCAGTAACACCTAAAACTCACAAATGTGAGATTAGGTCACACCAAGAAAATTACTAAGTCTGAGTTGCTTATTTATTTATTTATTTGGTTAATATTTTTAAAATGGACTCCTCCAAGAAACACCTATCAACACTGAAATCTAGCATTTTATATTGCTTGTTTCTGGCTGAAATGTCTTCCTGAAATAATAACTTGTGATTAAAATTAAGTAATTGAGAGAATATACTGATGAAATAAAACTTATATTTTAAAGCAAGTCAAGGAAAATTTATACATAATATTTTCTCTGCCCATTTGGGCCTCCTCTCTCCCCTCTAGTGTGCACTGTACATCTGCATTATGCATTAACCAGACCACGCCAGTGGCAGAAATACCTACTCGACCATAAAGCTCAATTTCTCTTCTTTTGACAGCAGACATGTAACTCCTTAGAAGATAACACTACTTACTTACAACCTTATTAATGTTACTAGCGATATTACTTGTATTCTGCCTATTTTACAAGATTATTGTTTCTTGCATTACCAGCAAGTGACTGAGTCTCTGATAAAAATAGTGATGACTAGGGACTGGGGAGCCTGGTGGGCTGCCGTCTCTGGGGTCACACAGAGTTGGACACGACTGAAGCGACTTAGCAGCAGCAGCAGCAGCAGGGAACTTGAAACAATTGACCAAATAAACAGTTCTGTAAGATCAATGATTGTAATAGATACGGAAAGAAGCAACAAGGAGGAACCATATCTTGGACCATTACAGACTAGTAAGGCAGGTGGTCCAGAGGCTGTTGGCTACTGTTAAGTGGGCCTCATCCAGTAACAGTACATGGAGTGTCTTATCAAGGAAATCTTGGCTTGGCCTTGGAATGAGCATCCCCAGGGCAATGGGACAGTTGGTCACAAAATGCCTCCCAGACCGTGGTTGAAATTAAGGGCAAAAGGGAAAGGATTGTAAAATAAAGAGTGTTGCCCACCAGCCAGTTCTATAAGAACCAAGTTGTTAGCCACTGCAGTCGCCGATCTACAGTATACCCTGAAAGGAATTCAAGGTGAAGATCAGGATGAAGTACTTTGTGCTCTGGGAAAACTGGCAGAATTGGCCATCAGACAGTTAAATCTTTTCAGGAGAGAATCTCATGGACCCAGTTTCCTGGATCTTCCCACACTTAGAAAAAAGCACTGAAACCAGTGACTAAGACGTCTGGTCCTCGAGAATAGCAGTCACCTTCTACTGAGATGCGAGTATGACAGCATGCACTCCTTCACCAAAACCACGTACACGCTGGTCTCTGCCCTGACGCCCTTACCTCTTCACAACAGTCCTCACGGCTTTCTGAAAGACTGTCTCCTGGGTTAGAATCCTCAGGTTGGCTCTAATAAAACTTTCCAGTTTCTTTCATAGATTATTAATGTTTTCATGGACAATACTATAACATGAGAAACTTTTAAAGAACTAGAAAGTACAGTAACTATCTGAAAGATCAGTGGGGGGAAAACTGCCCTTTATTTGAGCACATGTGGTAGTTGATTACCCTTGGATAAATTCCATCATTTTTCTGGGTCTCAGGTTTTTTTTAAAGGGTGAACTAAGAGGTCCTGTGTGTTATTCAACCAGTGTTTGTGTTTTTGTAACTTTTTAATGAATGCTGTTTAATAATTTTAATAACCTGGGGTCTGGGTGCCAGTATAAATTTAGAAAGAAAAGGAGACAGATACGGCTGCCCAGGTTATTGTTAGTGTTATTCAGTTGCTCGGTTGTATCTGACTCTTTGTGACCCCATGGACTGCTGCACACCAGGCTTCCCTGTCCAGGTTATAGGTACCTAATAAGATGGATGATAAACATTCTCAGGGCTAGAAATTAACCCAAATGTGTGAATGGTTATATTCTAGTTAAGGGGCCCTGTAGTAGCCAGTTTAAGGGAGAACACCTTGGCAACTGTTACCTTTGCTCTGTCAGCTTCTTGACCCTAAAACCATAATATGATCATTTGGGAGAACTACAGTCACACATTTTGAAGGAAGCCTTAAAGAGGATAGAAGATTGGTCTTAGGCAGATTGTAAAGGAGGGTAACTTCTGGCCCTTGATCCCCATTCCTAAATCTTTCGTCTGACGTCACCCCTTCTTCATCTTTCTGCATCCAGTGCCCTCATGTGGTCCTTCTGACTGCCCAAATCCTTTCTGTGTTGATTCTCCCAGGCTTGCCTTCCCACTCTGCCCCAAGTCTTCCAGAACTTCACGTTATTTGCTCTTTCTTCTCTCACTCTTCTCACTTAAAACTTCCATTCATTCAAGAAGATAACCCCCCAAACGAAAGAACTTACTGATCTAGGGGTTTCTCTGGTGGCTAAGTGATAAAAAAATCTGCCTGCCAATGCAGGAGACGAAGGTTCGATCCCTGGCCTGGGAAGATCCTACATGTGATGGAGTAACTAAGCCTGTGTTCCACAACTACTGAGCCAGCATTGTAGAGCCCACGCTGCAACTACCAAGCCCCCTTTTTTGACTTCTGAAGCCTGTGCGCCCGAGAGCCCGTACTCTGCAACAAGAGAAGACAGTGCGATGTGAAGCCCACGCACCACACTAGAGAGTGAACCCCAATCCTTGGCTCTAGAGAAAAGAACATGCAGCAACGAAGAACCAGCACAGCCAAGAAATAATAATTTTATTTTTTAAAAAGAAATTATTGATTTAATTCACACTCAGTTTCAATGACTCCTTTGGACAGGGGATTGGCGTTGACTTTCAAATGTGACTCTCTAGTGGTGGCACCATTTCCACGTGTGAGTTATTCCCACATCACTGAGCACTTCCCCAGCACCACCTAGATGTCCTATGTGTGTGTGTGTGCTGTCACTCAGTCGTGACTCTTTGTGACCCCATGGACTGTAGCCCACCAGGCTCTTCTGTCCATGGGGTTCTCCAGGCAAGAATACTGGAGTGGGTTGCCATTCCCTTCTCCAGGGGATCTTCCTGACTTAGGGATTGAACCCAATGAACCCTGCATTGGCAGGTGGATGCTTTACCACTAGTGCCACCTGGGAAGCCGATGTCTTACAGTTCAGCTCAATTCTGACCCTTAAGAGCTCAGCCCTTTGAGACTGCTCCACCTTCCCCTACTTTAGGCACCAATCCAGTTCAGGCTGTCACCTGTGCTTCTGTCTGGCTATAGATCAAAGGTTCCAGATGAGCCCCTCATTGGGTTTGATTAATGTACTAAAGAGGCTCATAGAAGAACTCAGAGAAACATTTTACTTACTTTCTCACCAATTTATTATAAAAGGATATAACTGAAGAGCAGCCAGATAGAAGAGATGCATAAGGCAAGGTGTGGAGAAAGGGGGCTGAGAGGCACTCTCCCCAAATCTCCATGTGTTCACCAACCTGAAAACTCTCTAAAACTTGTCTTTTGGGTTTTAATGGAGGCTTCATTATTCAGGCATAAATGATTAAATCACTAGCTACTGGATTCTCTGTCCAGGCCCTGTCTTCTCTGCAGAGATCTGTCAGGGAAGGGCTGGGAGCAGAGAGGTATGGGGGATGGGAGGCACAGCTCAGTTCAGTTCAGTCACTCAGTCGTGTCCGACTCTTTGCGACCCCAAGGACTGCAGCACGCCAGGCTTCCCTGTCCATCACCAACTCCCAGAGCTTACTCAAAATCATGTCCATTGAGGTGGTTATGCCATCCAACCATCTCATCTTCTGTCGTCCCCTTCTCCTCCTGTCTTCAATCTTTCCCGGCATCAGGGTCTTTTCCATGAGTCAGTTCTTCACATCAGGTGGCGAAAGTATTGGAGTTTCAGCTTCAGCATCAGTCTTTCCAATTAATATTCAGGACTGATTTCCTTTAGGATGGACTAGTTGGATCTCCTTGCAGTCCAAGGGACTCTCAAGAGTCTTCTCCAACACCACAGTTCAAAAGTATTAATTCTTCAGCTCTCAGCTTTCTTTACAGTCCAACTCTCACATCCATACATGACTACTGGAAAAACCATAGCTTTGACTAGACAGACCTTTGTTGGCAAAGTAATGTCTCTGCTTTTTAATATGCTATCTAGGTTTGTCATAACTTTTCTTCCAAGGAGCAAGTGTCCTTTAATTTCATGGCTGCAGTCAGCATCTGCAGTGATTTTGGAGCCCAAGAAAATAAAATCTCTCACTGTTTCCACTGTTTCCCCATTTATTTGCCATGAAGTGATGGGACCAGATGCCCTGATCTTAGTTTTCTGACTGTTGAGTTTTAAGCCAACTTTTTCACTCTCCTCTTTCACTTTCATCAGGAGGCACTGAGAGTTCAAAACTTTCAGTTGGCTCTACAGGCAACCAGACCCTCCTGAGGGGCTTTTCCAAAATTACCTCATTAACATAACAAAACACACCTTGATTGCCCTTAACACTTAGGAAATTCTGAGGATTTTAGGAGGTCTCTGTCAAAACTGAGGGACAAATATAAAATATATATTTATCATAAATCATAATGTCACAGGTGTCTTTTATGGAAAAAACACAGGGTAAATAAAATTAAAAAGTTATTTGGCTGAAGGACTTTTCAGATCCTTTAGTATATGCCAATGGGCATTTAATAACTGTACATAGAAGATTTCGTCAAAATTTTCCAGTATTATTTGCTAATAGAATTTTAATATCTCAAAAAGCCTTTTAAAGTCTAATGTTCACTGAAACCCATGCTCACAACTATTGATATATACTGTCATTCCAGTGGCTGCATAGCATTAAAATGTTAAAAATCACCATGATTCAATTTTTCTCCATAGATTAATGTTCATATTATTCCCACTCTTGCTGTTACAAATATTGTTGAAATAATACTTGTTCTGAAACCTTGTTTCTCTAAGATAAATTGCCTTTTACTTAACCTCTAACTCTTTCCTTAGATTGCGTTCATGGCTTCCCTGGCAACTCACTTCACCAATCAGAACAGTGGGATCATTTTCAGCAGTGTTGAAACCAACATTGGAAATTTCTTTGATGTCATGACCGGGAGATTTGGGGCCCCAGTATCAGGTGAGAGGTAAAAATAAATGAGTGGATTAATCAATCTAGCAACCAAAATGGGGAAGGAAGGAAGGAGGAAAGGAAGGAAGGGAGGGAGGAAGAGAGGGAGGAAGGGAATGAGTTCTCTGTATTTCTGGTTAAAACATACATATATATATAAAACACATACACATATATATACACACATACACACATATATGTGTATACACATACATACACACACATGTAAATATACACATATATACACATACATGGGGCTTAGACAATAAAGAATCTGCCTGCCATGCAGGAGACTCAGGTTTGATCCCTAGATCAGGAAGATCCTCTGGAGAAGGAAATGTCAACCTGTTACCGAAAGGGTGGTGGGTGGGGGAGTCTGGCTGCTTGCCACCAATAAACAGGCCAGGGGTGGAAAGGAAAATTAGCTTTATTTCAGATGCCAGCAACTGCCCATCCCCACCCCCACCCCAGGCAACCAATGGGGCAAGAGCTTTTATATACAGAAGGAGAAAGTTACCTGCAGAAACAGCACAGTCAGCTCTGACAGTCATCTTTAGTCATCTGACCAACATCATCTTGATTGTTGTAGGTACAGTTAATCTTCAGTTCCTGGTTTCCCAGGTGGCGCTAGTGGTAAAGAACCTGCCTGCCAATGCAGGAGACATAGGAGATGCGGGTTTGATCCCTGGGTCAGGAAGATCCCCTGGAGGAGAGCATGGCAACTCATGCCAGTATTCTTGCCTGGTGAACTGCATGGATAGAGTAGCTTGGCAGGCTATAGTTCATGGGGTCGCAAACAGTTGGACATTACTAAGAAACTAACACTTTCACTTTTATACATACACATATGTATATGTGTGTGTAAATACATATACACATATGTGTATATATGCTATATATCTATAATATATATATATATAATTTTTTTCCCTGTTAGATTTCAAAATAAATGAATTAGAATCTGAAAAGACAAAAATATTTTTTAAAATGATGACCATGTTTACTTACATTCTTAACTCTCATTTGAACTGAGAGTTCAGTGAGAGGGCACAGTTATCTCCGACTTGAAAAAACCCTTTAGATTATATTCTCACAATTTAAATATGTTATAACTGAGTTCATTGCAATTTAAACATGTCATAGCTGTGTTCATCCCTTCGCCTTGACCCCCAAGGAAGTTCACATAATTTTTTTAAAACGTTAAAAAATTTTTTTTGAGTACTTCTGTACTCAATTCCTATTGCTGCTGAAACAAATTACCACAAACTACGTTTAAAACAACACAAAATTATCCTCTTATAGTTCTGGAGATTGGTAGTTCAGAATGAGTTCAACTGGGCTAAAGTCAAGGTGTGGCCAAAGCTGGTTCCTCTGGAAGCTCTAGTGTCTTGCCTCTTCCAACTTCCAGAGGCTGTCACCAGCCCCACAACATCTCAGGCTCTGCTTCCATTGTCACGTCACTTTGGCTTCTCAGATTCTGACCTCCTTGGCTCTTTCATAGAGATGGTGTGATTACTTTGGGCCTACCTCGACAATCCAGGATAAGCTCCCCATCATAAAACCTTAAATTTAATCACACCCACAAAATCCCTTTTGCCATATAAGGCAACAGTCACAGATTCTGGGGATTTTAGGACGTGAGTATGCATGCCTGCATGCTAAGTCCCTTCAGTTTTTCCCACTCTTTGCAACCCCATGAACCATACCCCACCAAACTCCTCTGTCCGGGGGATTTCCCAGGCAAGAATACAGGAGTAGGTTGCCATGCCCTCCTCCAGGGGATCTTCCCAACCCAGGGATCAAAGCCAGGTCTCTTATATCTACCTTCTGCATGGGCAGGCAGATTCTTTATCACTCGTGCCACCTGGGAAGCCCAGACATGAGCATATGTGGAGTCTATTATTCAGTCCCCAACAACTTTCTTACTTCTTGTGCCACAAGCTGCTTCAAGCTCATATTCCATTTTCTTCTGTCCCAGCTCTAGCAATACTCACTTTTCCAAGGAGCCGTGGTTCCTTTTGTTGAGGAGCAGTATTTAGAAGGAGAAGGAAATGGCAACCCACTCCAGTGTTCTTGCCTGGAGAATTCCAGGGACAGGGGAGCCTGGTGGGCTGCTGTCTACGGGGTCACATAGAGTTGGACACGACTGAAGTGACTTAGCAGCAGCAGCAGCAATATTTAGAAACAAAGACCCATGCTAAACATACTCATTGCTCTGAAGATGTCACTTCTTCTGGGTCCTATCCATGGGCAGGGCTGGGAAATACTATAAACTATAAAACATAACTATATTTATTTTTCTATCTATCTATCTTGTATGTTAAAAAACAGAAAGAAACATGAGTTAATTCTGATACCTCTGACTCAAATCCAGCACCACTGGGTTCATCCTAGCATCCTCTTTGTTTCTTTGCAGCTTTTTTTTTTGACAAGGAGAACCCCAACCCTCTTAATCTGTAATATATTTACTTATTTGTTGAACCGCGGTCTATGGGATCACACAGAGTCGGACATGACTGAAGTGACTTAGCAGCAGCAGCAGCAGTATACAAATAAAGTAGTTAAAAAATTGCACACCCATGTCCCATGAAAAATAAATTTACCAACTAAGGTGCAATGTTTGTATACATTTTTTTTCTTTTTATGGTATCTATTCAAAATGCCATCTTTAAAACCCTTGCTGTTGTTGTTTAGTGGCTAAGTTGTCTCCAACTTTTTTGCAACCCCATAGACTGTAGCCCACCTGGCTCATCTGTCCACGGGATTTCCCAGGCAAGAATAATGGAGTGGGTTGCCATTTCCTTCTCTAGGGGATCTTCCTGACTTAGGAATGAAACCCACTAGTGCTGCATTGGCAGGCAGAGCTGAGCCACCTGGGAAGTCCTTAAAACCGATCATCTTTTTTCTTCATGCCATTTAGTTCTGTTACTTCATTGATTTCATAATACAGTTAGATTCATTTGTCGTAATCTTATTTTGAGATTCTCTGATATTCTACTTGAGCTTTTAAAATTCTTCCTGCAGCAAAATGTATTCTTTGTGATGTACAGTTCTACGAGTTTTGACAAGTGCATAGAGGTATGTCTCCATCACTATTGTTTCAAACAGAACAAGCTTTCATCTCCCCATTTCCCTTGTGCTATCTCTTTGTAGTCAACCCCTGACAATGACTGATTGATTTTCCATCCCTAGAGCTCTAAAATATCATATAAATGGAATTGTCATATAGTCTTCTGGTATTAAATAGTAGAATATAAGTCACTTAACAAAATTAATTTAATATTTATTCATGTCTATGTATTAATCAGCAGTGTGTTCCTTTTTCTGATTATGTATTTCACTGAGTGGCGATATTAATTTATCCATTCATGAGTTAAAAAACAATTTAGATTATTGGTGAATTGACCCTTTATCATCATATAATGTTTCTATTTGTCCTTAATAATATTTCTGAGGTCTACTTTGTTTGTTCCCTGGTGGCTCAGCGTTAAAGAATCCACCTGCCAATGCCTGCCAAGCAGGAGACATAGGTTCAATCCCTGGGTCAGGAAGATTCCTTGGAGAAGGGAATAACTACCCAGTATTCTTGCCTGGGAAATCCCATAGACAGAAGAGCCTGGCAGGCTACCATCCACAAGGTCTCAAAAGAGTTGGACATGACTTTGCGACTAAAAAACAAAAACTGCCGGGGTCCAGCCCCGGTGGATCCAGGGAATTCGAAGGGGAGATGGCTTTGGCGATCAGGATACAATAGAATTAAAGATATAAAGAGTGGTTAAATAAGGATAGCTCAGTGAGAAAATTCAGTGGAGAAAAGAGGCTGAATAACTTGGTTTATGTGGAAAGCTAATAAAATTCCAAGATAAGGAATTTGCGTCACCTACGTAGGCCGCAGGCATCCTCCCGTTCTCCCGAAGGAGAGGAGACACTAAGGCCTCCCCGGTCGGATCTTAGAAGCCCAGGCAAAATTAGTAGGCTTGATGAGTCTCCATGCTACAGATGGGAATTCAGCCAGAAGGTGAGAGAAAGAACGACATGGGGAGACCAAGCTTCGGTGAACAAGGTCCACACTTTATTTTCCAAAGTAGTTTTTATACCTTAAGTTGTGTATAGAGGATAATGGGGGAAGGGGTAGAGTCATGCAAGGACAGCAGTCCTTGATCCTAATCGAAGCCAGGCTTTCTTCCTGCAAATTTATCATATGCAAAAGTTTAGGTGATTTACATCATCTTCTGGCCAGGAGGCCTGTTAACATTTTATGACTCTTTCTTCAGAAAACTAATTTTTCTCTAAAGGTGATTATTCTAAAGTTAGGCGCCACCCTCTGAAAGCATTAGATAAAGTTGCATTTCTATAGGCCAAAGGTGTGGTGGGCTGTAACAAGAAAAGAATTAACTCAAGGGTTCAAGGTTACAAACATTAAAGCTACTACTTACATTCCTATACACCAATTATATTAATCAATACACTCCCAGGGACACAGTAGGTAAGGGATATGGAAACTTAGCAGCAAACATTGGCCCAACAAGTGAAAAACCCTTCACCAATACAATTTCTAATCAATCTTTTAACTGCTCAAAGGAATCTGTATTCCTTTGTAATCAGTGTAGAACATCTCATGCCTCTCATGGTTGGGAGGCTGTGAATAATCACATGTGGCCAGAAGAACCTGTTCAGGCAGGCTAGAGGACTTCCAAAGGAGTTTGTAGGTTGAAACACTCTTGTCACACCCAGGAACTTTATTAACTGGAGCTGTAAGTTAACTCTTTTTCAGAGAGAGGTGGTGGGGGACAGCCTCCTGTAAATCAGAGGTGTAGGTGAGAACACAAAGCAGTAAAGTAGGCAGACTCTGGTTTTGGGGGTAGATGCTCAAGAATTTCCAGGGGGACTCCTGAGGCTCGATCCCGCCTTTGTGTATGCTGAGCCTCCTTCCTCATGACCTTTGCCACGGGTGGAGTTCCTCATGCTGGCTCCCGGCAAAAAACTACTTTGTTTAATACATTACAGCTTCTTCAGTTTTCTTTTGGATAGTATTATGTATATATGTGTGTATATATATATGTATATATATAATATGTAATATTATATATATTATTACAAATAAGCCAGTCAATGAACTTATTCTATCTTTCTCGCTTTCTTAATTTTTAACTTTTGCCAGTTGAATCATTTGTACATTGTCAAGGTATAAAATAATTGCATTTTAGTTTATCAACATTATCCTCTTCTATAATTTGAACTTATCCTGTAGTTATATATATTCATTGTTCACCATTGGTCATTTTTCCAAAGTTTCCCAAACATCTCTTTATTAGCTAAACTTTGTCCTTTAATTAGAGATTCCCTAATAGCTCAGTTGGTAAAGAATCTGCCTGCAAAGCAGGAGACCCTGGTTCAATTCCTGAGTTAGAAAGATCCCCTTGAGAAGGGTTAGGCTACCCACTCCAGTATTTTTGTCCTTTAATTATTTTCTCAAAAAAGCTTATGACATCAGTATTCTCTAAGACTTCACCTGCTTTAAACTGTTATAACCTTGGCTGCAAATAAAAACGTTAGTTTATATATTTTTTTCTGGTCCTGTTTTCTGGCATTTGGTCTGGAGAACTCAGACATAAATCTGAGCTTTTTCCTCTTATAAATGACTTAATCTTTTTCTTGACTTCCCAAAGAATTCTTTATCTTCAAAGTTTAGTGATTTTTCCAGAAGAAATGTTAATCATTCTGGATCAAATTTTCCTGTTGTGTCTCTTCATTATGTGTATGGAACCCTTCTTTTTGTCCAGGAGAGTTTCTTTGAATTATATCTTAAAATATAAATACAGTTTTTTCTTCTCATTGTTGTACTAAGGTGAGGTGGCATTGGGAGCAGTTTGTCTTGTGTTAGGAAATCAGGCAATAATGGGCTATATTGTCTATAGCATATTTCAGTTATAATAAACCCAATTAAAAGTCAACTAGGTTTTTATCATCATAGACTGGCAGTTCCGAACAATGTCAGATATAAGATATTCTTACGTGCTCACAAACAGTACCCCGTCCATCTTAGTACAACACTTGTTAACTTTTTTAAGAACTCTGATCACACTTTGTTTTGTTTTTAACTTTCCTCTGTCTTCTACATGTATTATTTTCTCTAATTTTTTGGTGTTCTTTACTTCCGTTTCATGTTTGCTTTTTTCCATTGGTGGCACTAGTGGTAAAGAACCCACCTGCCGATGCAGGAGACACGAGATGCAGGTTCCATCTCTGGGTTGGGAAGATCCCTTGGAGGAGGTACAGACAACCCACTCCAGTATTCTTGCCTGGAGAATTCCATGGATAGAGGAGCCTAATGGGCTACAGTCTGTGGGGTTGCAAAGAGTCAGACACGACTGAGCGGCCAACACACACACATCCTGCATAGGCTTAATTGCTTCTTCCTAGGATTAATTCTCCTTTTCTTCTCCCAGTTCCTTCTCTCTTCTGCCTTGTTTCTGTGGTACTATTTTAACCTTTTCTGTGTTTTACATTAGTCTTGTCATCCTGGTTTTCAGTTCTGCCTCTTGTCTGATCATTTCTACCATGGGTTTCCACATTCTGTCTTACAATGTTCTTTCATAGAGGGATTTCCTTCATTAATATACTTTTAAACCCATGATGGAACCTTTGGTTTTATTTTCCATCTCCCACATGACGACATTTCTTCTTGTGGAGTATTCTTTATCTATTGATAATTTTTGTTCTTTTCTACTTTCTAAAATTAACTGATGGTTGATGGGTTTCCTAGATCAGCACTATGCCATAGTTTCTTGAAGAAGGGAAGGGACCTCAGCATACTTCTTGGCTTGGTAATTCAATGTTTCCTCCCTTGCTGCCAGGGGACTCCTCATCTCTCTCTCTCTCTCTGTCTTTTTTAATATAGAATGCTTCATAAATGTGTATGTCATCCTTGCACAGGGTCCACGTTAATCTTCTCTGTATCGTTCCAATTTTAATATATGTGCTGCCGAAGCGGGCACTCTCCATTTCTTTCAACTACAGCAGCTCTGTGTGTTTTCTGTGTGGCCACACTCTTCTGTCTTCCCAGACTACACCGGGTCTAGAAAAACATGAAGCCAGCCTTGCGCTTGCCAGTTCCTTTGCCTCCTATCTGCTGGCAGATCCCAGGATCCACCATTGCAGAAGGACTTTTCACACTTTCTGTACTTTATCTGGCAAACTTCCTCCCAAACATAACTTTTGCTTTATCCCGGCTCTGCTCAAGGGAGCTTCTTTTCAGCATCAGTACTTCAGAGTGACCCTTCTGTACTGGGGGTTAGGGGAGGGCACTTTCCTGGGAATTGTTTGAGATCTGCTGCCACTTGGCCTTCTCAAAATTCCTTGCCCAACCTCCATGTTGCCTCCGTGTGACTCTGCCTGCTATCACTGACATAGGACAGCACTTAACTGATACTTCAAGTTGATTGATTTTCTTTCCGGTCTCCTAGTTTTGCAGAGCATGGATATTTTTGGTGCTTGTTTTCAATTTTCTTTGTCTCTGTCTATGCCATTGAGAAGGAAAAGAAGAATATTCTGATGGAGGCAGTGGCCATGTTAGATTTGTCACAAATACTTTTAATGTGTGCTTTGATTTATTTTTCTACCCAGCTGAAGTCAGAAATGAGCTGACATATGAAGTGAAAGAAGCAATCTTTCATCACCCTTCAGTTAGCTTTAAACCTTTTTATGTGATTTTCTGCTCTGAAGATTTGTGTTAAATTTTCCTATAACTGTTTTGTTAAACACTTCTAGATATGCCCAATGAGTGGTTCCATTGCTTTCAATGATTTTATAATTGAAGCTCAAGGATTTAGTTGTTTTTTAGAATTTTCTTGGGCTGGACATAATTTGGACAATAACAACCATCATTAGACTCCCACTTTACTGTTTAAACTTTGAATTGATTATAAATGACCATATGAGAGTTATGGGACAGAGAAGGTTGAATTTCACATGAAGATGTAAAAACCAGAGTGAAAATATATTGTCTCTGATTTCAGTATGTTCCCTTGCAGAGAAAAGCCATGTGTGGATGTAATATAGATGCACTTTTATATTTCCAATTCTAGTCATTTCATTTATTTGCCATCTGGTTTCTTAGTGTTTCTAATATACCTCTACATCTATTTTTTTTAATAGCAGTCATCATTTTTCTTCAGGAAAAGTAATATTTTTTTTCTGTCATTTTTATTCCCACTTTATCTTCTTGAGGCATTGAAAGTTGTGTGTGTAAGTAATAAGTTTTGTAAAATGCAAAAAACTGCATACGTAGAAATTATTTTATTTGAGTCTCTGATTTCTATCTGCCTTTATCTTTCATCTATAGATCCACCTTTAGGCATATGAATGGATGTGGCTTATTTTTATACTGTATCTTTTATTCTCAGCGCATTGAAAATGCAAGCCTGGCTCCAAATTAAGCAAAATCATACATCTCAATGGACATGAGTTTGGGTGAACTCCGGGAGTTGGTGATGGACAGGGAAGCCTGGTGTGCTGCAATCTATGGGGTCACAAAGAGTCAGATACGACTTAGCGACTAAACTGAACTGAACTGATAACATCTGTATGTGGTTTAACTTGACTCAGAGGCAGATGGATCAACATGGTAGCCTTATAGCTTCTCTTTTACTTGATTGCACCTTTGGAAAACAGCATAGAACTGTGTGGTGCTTTTTTTTTTTTTTCCTTCCAGATGTTTCTGGGTTTTTCTTTCACAAAGTATACTATGGTCTGATTGTGTTCCCCCAAAACTCACATACTGAAAACCTGATGCCCAAGATGATGGGGTTAGGCATCACAATGAACTCTCATAAATGGAATTAGTGCCCTCAGAGAAGAGACCCCACAGAGTCTATGGGGTCCATTCTGCTATGAGAGGACACAACCAGAACTCAGTGACCTGAAAGAGGGCCCTAACCTGGTCTTGGAATTTCAGCCTCCAGAAATTTATTTCCTGTGAGAAATAAATGTGTTGCTATTTCTAAGCTACTAAGTCTGTCTGGGGCTTCCCAAGTGATGCAGTGGCAGAATCCACCTGCCAGTGCAGGAGATGCAAGAGACCCGGGTTCAATCCTTGGGTTGGGAAGACCCTCTGGAGGAGGAAATGGCAACCCACTCCAATATTCTTGCCTGGGGAATCCCATGGACAGAGGACCCTGGTGGGCTACAGTCCATGGAGTCTCAAAGAGTCAGAGCAACTGAGCACGAGCTGTCTGTTGTATTTGGTTATAGCAGCTCAAATACATTAAGGCAAGGCTATTAGTTTAAACATGTAACATGGAAATCAGTAAGAATGTGCTACTTTATGTTCATTCATCTTTCTAAAATGCACTCTCAAAACCAAGATCATTTGAAGTTAGGAAGATTTTCCTTTTCATTCGTCTCTCTACTATTGGATTCCTCTTAATCTTTCAGTAAAAGTATTTTCTAAACTGGTATTTAAAGTGAATCAGGTATATTAAGTTGCTTTCAATTAGCAACCCTAGGCCCTTATGAGAAAACTAACATATTTTAAAGTGTGTTCGTCTTTTTTAAATGAAAAGTGTTCATATTTTTAGTAGTAAGGTCACGCTGCTCAGTCAAAGTTCAATCTATTATACATAATTTCACCTACTTACAGTGAATAACATGAGAAATCGCTGCAGTCATTAGAAGTGATGAACGTTTCTCTGTGCCATATGACTTCCTTATCTTTGGTTAATGGTAGTGCTGTCCTTGGGTCATTTTGTCAGGCCACAGGAGGCCATGGGTAGCTTCATGCTGGGCTCTCTACTGTGTTCATATATGTTCTGAGGAAGGTGCTGCTGATGGTTATTCTAAACCTAAGGGACAGGCTTTTATACCTTATTCTATGCACTGAGAAAGTCTCATAAAAATTTAAAGGAGTTTGAAGGTGCAAGCAGATAAATGGATACTCATAGGAATAAAGGCCAAGAAGAACCTACATAACAGGAATTCTCCAGTGGTCCAGTGGCTAAGACTCTGTGCTCCCAGTTCAGGGGCCTGAGGTCCAATCCGTGGTCAGGGAACTAGATCCCACATGGCACAACAAAGAGTTCTCATGCTGAAACTAAAGATCTCACATGCCGCAATGAAGACTGAAGATCCTGAGTGCCGTAACTAAGACCAAGGACAGCCAAAAAAAAAAAAGAAAAACACGAAAAACACGAGCTTCCCTGATAGCTCAGATGGTAAAGAATCTCCAGTTTCAATTGCTGGGAAGGGAAGATTCCCTGGAGAAGGAAATGGCCTGGAGAATTCCATGGACAGAAGAGCCTGGTGAGCTACAGTCCATGTGGTTGCAAAGAGTCAGACAGAACCAAGCAAAAAAAAAAAAAGAAAGAAAGAAAGAACCTACATACCACTTAGAATAGCAATAAATGAAATGTGAAGTCCAGTGACATGAATGTGAGGTCCCAGTCCTCAGTGTTCAATAGTTAACATAAGTGTGGATTCATATCTGCCTCTTCCAGGTGTGTACTTCTTCACCTTCAGCATGATGAAGCATGAGGATGTGGAGGAAGTGTATGTATACCTCATGCACAATGGCAACACGGTCTTCAGCATGTACAGGTAAGTGGTCTTTCCTAGCGTAGGTATGCACGCTGCCATTGTTTGCTCAAAGGATAGCCAATGTCAGGACGTGAATAGGATTCAACAGAGACCAGCACAAACTTTGTTATCCAGAGCTCCCATACACAAGTACATGGTCAGATTACCGTTACTCTTTGTGGGGCAGTGAATCTGATAAACTTGAAAACATGCAGGTTGATAAGAGGTCTTAAGTTGATTACTAGCAACGCTCATCATAACTAATTATTTGCATTCTTTTCTTAACTCTTTCTTTCCTTCTCTCTCAGGCTTTCCTTCTCTCTCAGGCTTTCCTTCTCCTTTCCTACTCTCTGCTCCGTTTGCCTAGAGTTTAGCTCTCTTGATGGCCTTCTCTATCATCCCTGGAGCTGGCAGATTAAGAGCTGGGAACCAGTCTCCCTCTTTAGGCTGTGTTGCAATTCTGATGTTTATCTTAGCAACCTGGCCCTAAGGCTCCTTGGAGAAAAGTCCATATAAAAAAGAAAAAATGCACTTTGCTCTGATGTAAGCTTAAGATGTCGGAGAAGGCAATGGCACCCCACTCTAGTACTCTTGCCTGGAAAATCCCACGGATGGAGGAGCCTGGTAGGCTGCAGTCCATGGGGTCGCTAAGAGTCGGATACGACTGAGTGACTTCACTTTCACTTTTCATTTTCATGCATTGGAAAAGGAAATGGCAACCCACTCCAGTGTTCTTGCCTGGAGAATCCCAGGGACGGGGGAGCCTGGTGGGCTGCCGTCTATGGGGTCGCACAGAGTTGGACATGACTGAAGTGACTTAGCAGCTTAGCAGCAAGCTTAAGTTGTAGAGAAGAGGCAGAGAGCCAACACCTTTCCCATAATTAAAGAAATGGGTGTTGAGAAACTGTGAAAAACTTTATGTTTGCTTTTTTTTATTTTTGATGATTTGTGGGGATTGCCATCTTTTTTTTCTTTTGGAACCTGGCCTCTAGTAAGATAGTGTATTTGAAAAGCCAAAAGAGAAAAGATGAGTTAGATAGGTGAAACTGCTACAACAAAGAGATCTAGAAGACTGTGGCTTGAACATATTAGAATTCTATTTTTCTTGGCTGGTTCCAGGTTGGGG
The DNA here is from genome assembly GCF_029378745.1 of Bos indicus. Taxonomy (NCBI): domain Eukaryota; kingdom Metazoa; phylum Chordata; class Mammalia; order Artiodactyla; family Bovidae; genus Bos; species Bos indicus. The sequence goes on from NC_091779.1 coordinate 39,681,919, forward strand.
AGCAATGGGGTTGAAAGAGAGGAGGAGAATGTGTGGAAGTTGGATGGAGGATTGCTCCAACAGGTTTCTGAGGGATGTGGGCTGGTAAAAGCTTTTCTGCCATCTGTAAAACTGACTCCCAAATTTGCACTGGTCATTATCATTGCCATAGTCAGAAGGTGGAAAGAACAACAAGCTTTGACGCATCAGACATTCTACTCCAAGTCACCACATTTTCCCAGATGGTTTTCTCTAACATGACAGGGATCTCCAGCTTTGAAGCCCACAATATCTATTTCCTCATTGCTCCATCCCTGACCATGAGCTGATGCAACATGTTTTAGTTTGGGTTAGGGCAGCACACTTCTTTAGATACAAATTCTATTGTTAGTTAAGGTGGATTGAACTGCTCTAACATTGACCCAAGGGCTTGAACATGATAGAAATTCCTTTTCTTTTCATGCCACAATCTTCAAGCACTCAGGTTTCAACAAAAGGTTTCCAAGTTCATTCTGGTCATTGTCATTAGCATTCCACACAGTCGTAATGAGGAAGGATCAAGGGGGATGGTTTGTGGGAGTTTTACTGGCCAGTTCTATAAGTGGCACATGTAATTTCTGCTCATGTGTCATTTAGAGAATTTAATCCAGATTATACCTAAATGTATGGGACTCTGGGAGAGAGTGGGGATAGATTTTGGTTAAGATCTGACTGTTCTCTTCAAAGACTAAGTAGTTGGTGCATTTTCTTTTTCCTTTTAGCTATGAAACAAAGGGGAAATCAGATACATCCAGCAACCATGCAGTGCTGAAGCTGGCCAAAGGGGATGAGGTGTGGCTGAGAATGGGCAATGGCGCTCTTCATGGGGACCACCAGCGCTTCTCTACCTTTGCAGGCTTCCTGCTCTTCGAAACTAAGTAAAACTATCAATAGACCAGCTCCACTACGGGGAAGACTTATCGCTGAGATGGTGTTGTCATGATCCAAGGGATTTTAGAGTTGATGGCTCTACATGTTGTATTTAAAAACATTTTTATTGGTTACATTGCTAATCACAGTACAGGTACATCAAAAATGTGGGATGACTCAGGGGCTCAGAAGAATAAACCACGAAACAGTCTTCCCAAGAGACCTTGACTAATATACCCAGCAACCTTTATTGCTCTTTTCTAGGCACCTAAAAGGGAATTCCCCTCTTCATACAGGTTAGAAATGATTGTTCCCATCAGAAAAGTCATTTGCAAAGAGTTTTGGCTGCTCTAATAACAGCTTTCAGGAACCCTTGAGGTTTGGGGTTCCTTATTCTTTGGAGCATTTCAGAGAATAGGGTGCAGTGATTATGGTGGGGACAAGAAAAGAATAGGGGGCACTTGCCTGGATCAAGGTACGAGAAATATTTGTAAAGTCTAAACTGGGGAGTAACACTTTGATCCAGTGGGTCAATATTCATGAATAAAGTAGATATTTTTTAGTAATTTCAGATAGCTTTTAGATAGCAGAAGTATTCACAATGCTCACAAATAATTGACTCCTTTTTAATAAGGATACTGCTATAATTAAATCTTGACTTCTAATAGCATTTATTTTTGGAAATAGAATTTTCCTATGATCCAAAATTGGACTTATTAGGTCAGATTATCAGATGGACCCTTTTTCCATTGGGTTTCCTGCATAACAATAGAGCTCTGTTGACTCTGGCCGGCAGTGAGTGCAGGTTCATATTGTGCAAATGTAATCACCTACTTTTCTGTCCGCTTAGAAATTAGCCTAATATTCTTTACACACACTGGCATGGAGTATTTAAGAATTGTAAACCCAGTCATATGCAGTCAAACTGATGTGTACAAAATATAAGGGCATTTCACTCAGCAGACATATCATAAAATTGCTTAAGCTTTTTTAAAAATAGAAAATAATATGGGAATTTCCTGGTGGTCCAAAGGTTAGGACTCAGTGCTTTCATTGCCAGGCCTGAGTTCAATCCCTGGTCAGGGAACTAAGATCCCACAAGCTGCATAGTAGGGCCAAATTTTCTTTAAAATCTGTGTATTTTAAAAAGTTATATGACTTCTTTGATTACCATATTTAATCCATTTTCATGGAGCAGCCATTCAGCTAGACTTTTGCCTATTCCTTTCCCAAAATCAATTCTGAAAGGATTAAATTTGCCACGAAAACTATACTCATGAGAATGTGCCATAAATTCTGATGATAGAACCCCAAATGAGTTCACTTTAAGCAAAGAATTATTGGAATATGAATTTACCTTGATGTTGAATCATATTTAAAATGCACTACAGAGATGTCCATCTAACAAATATTACATAATGAATTCCCTTAGAAGTAACAAACCCTTAAATTTATTTTCTGTTACAATTTGAATATTCACAAAGGCTTTTTAACTGTAAATTTACTTGTATTTGATTACCCCCCTATAGCTAGAAATGGAAATAATGAATGAGAGCTACCCTGTTAGCTAATTTAATGTGTTCCACATTCATGTCAGTCTTTGACTCTTTCCTTTTGATCTTCAAATATTTTGAAATTCTTCCTGAATCCATATGCAATGCTATTTTAAAGTGAAATGGATATTAGCTCTAAGGTGCTTGACAGTAATGTCTTTGTGATTTTGTGTATATTTTCCCCGTCCCACCTCACCCTGGTATGGGGTCATGGGGTTGAAGTTTATTTTTACCAAATTTCAAAACTTTCCTTGAAGTGCATTGCCAATAGGTAACTGAATGTTGCATGTTTTCCAGAAGGACTTTATATCTAAAGAGCATGCATTACTAATAAAGTGATTTAGAGTAAGATATTGACCTGGCTTTAAATAAAACTGAGGTAAGAAAAATGTAATAAGTATTACATGGAAATAAACCCACTTTTGTTAAATGTACTATTTTAGAATGTTTTTAATTAAGTTGAATAATCATGTAATTATAAGTCAGTATAGCATTCGGTCCCATCACTTCATGGGAAATAGATGGGGAAACAGTGGAAACAGTGTCAGACTTTATTTTTCTGGGCTCCAAAATCACTGCAGATGGTGACTGCAGCCATGAAATTAAAAGACGCTTACTCCTTGGAAGGAAAGTTATGACCAACCTAGATAGCATATTCAAAAGCAGAGACATTACTTTGCCAACAAAGGTCCATCTAGTCAAGGCTATGGTTTTTCCTGTGGTCATGTATGGATGTGAGAGTTGGACTGTGAAGAAGGCTGAGCGCCGAAGAATTGATGCTTTTGAACTGTGGTGTTGGAGAAGACTCTTTAGAGTCCCTTGGACTGCAAGGAGATCCAACCACTCCATCCTAAAGGAGATCAGCCCTGGGATTTCTTTGGAAGGAATGATGCTAAAGCTGAGACTCCAGTACTTTGGCCACCTCATGCGAAGAGTTGACTCATTGGAAAAGACTCTGATGCTGGGAGGGATTGGGGGCAGGAGGAGAAGGGGACGACAGAGGATGAGATGGCTGGATGGCATCACTGACTCGATGGACGTGAGTCTCAGTGAACTCTGGGAGTTGGTGATGGATAGGGAGGCCTGGCGTGCTGGGATTCATGGGGTCACAAAGAGTCAGACATGACTGAGTGACTGATCTGATCTGATCTGATCTGATGGTTTTATCTGGGGAGTGTGTAATTTCTCGATTCTGTCTCACTGCAGCAAAGATTTGAAATGGTAGACTAGTGTTACAGCTTGGTTACAGCTCAGATTTATTTGGCAAGCAAAGGAAAATACATCCATGAGGCATGAGGGCAGGCCAACCCAAAAGAAGAGAGGGGCTCAATTTTGGTTCCTCTTTTTATGTTTTTTCTCCTCTCCTTGAGCCTGCCCTCTGTAAATTAGGCTAGCCAGGAGGGCTGTTTGTTTCACCTGAGGTTCTCACTCAGGTCCTCAGATTTTACTTTGTTCCATTTTCGTGGGTTTCTTCCTTTTTTTGTCTTTTAGCCACTGCCATTTTGGATTCCTTTCTCCTATTCTAATTATATAACATTCCCCCCTCTAGAGATGGGAGGCCCAATTCTTTCGAATAGGGGCATCAAGGTCTCTCTGGGTACTTCCTGCTGAGCTGGGATGGTGAGGGGCTTTGGGCCTCCCCCTCTTGCTAGTCTCAAGCCCCAGAGTCTTTATAGTAGTGTTCATCTAAGGGTGAGTGATATTTTCTGTGGTCGGCTGTAGTTTTATATATCCTTATTGAACTGTCACTGCATGTTGTAGCTTGTTGACCTGGGCAGAGACAAAATGGGTTAGACAGTTGATAATACATGGAGCAATCATAAGCAGCATCAATATGGTGATAACAGGGATTAGTAGGGGCATTAGCCACAACCAAATTCCCCCTCGTCAGGAGAAGGATTTCCCAAAGTGAGATTGTAGCCACCCCGAGAACTCTCCAGCTCATTCTTTGAGATCCTGTAGGATCTGAATGTTTTCCTTGAGGACCACGAGACTTTCTTTAATTTAGCTGGGTGTATTTACCCAGAAACAGGACGTCTCATTCAAGATGGCTCAAGTCCCTCCTTGTTCAGGGATCAGATCTGTCTCCTCTCTATTTTGGAGTACTACACCTGCCAAGCTGTGTTGGCTCTTTAGAGCTATCCTAAGATATCTTATCCCTGGAAACTTAATTTTGGGGGTGTTCATTAGAATGGCACTCATTTGTAGTCTTGAATAGGTATCTGAGAGCTCCCAGGGGCTCACAGGTATATTGAGTGTGCTGTTATGTTTTCTTCCATGGCTTGACTCATGAGTAGTGAATCCAGGACTCTTGTCCTGGTACCTTGACTTCTGTGGGGATAGAAAATACTAAAGGGTAGGGGCCCTTCTGTGTGGGCTGGAGTTGAGCCTTTGGGGACCCATCTTTCCAGACTTTAATTAGAACTTGAGTCCCTGGAGCATAGTGGCTCTTTAGAATCTTTTGGGTCCTGGTTGACACCCCACAAGCATATATCTTGTTGGAATTGCCCAGTGGCCATGGTATAAGACTGGAGGGTCTGAGCCTCTGGATCTAGGAAGAGGTCATTGACATAAACAAAAGGTCTCCCATATAGCATCTCATAAGGACTAAGACCAACCTGTTCCTTAGGGGCAATATGGGTGCAGAGGAGAGCTATTGGTAAAGCCTCCTTCCATCTGAAGGAGGTCTCCTGGGTTATCGTTTTTATTGCTGATTTTAAGAATTGGTTGGTTCTTTCTACTTTTCCTGAAGACTGAGGCCTCCAGGCACAATGGAGGCAAGAAGTAATGCCAATGTTTTAGAGGCCCCTTGGGTGACCTTACAAGTAATGATGTCCCACTCTCACTTTGTAATGACCCGGGCAGACCAAATCTCAGAATGATTTCATGGAGCAATATTTTTACCACCTCCTCAGCCTTCTCAGTCCAGTGGGAAAACCTTCCATACATCCTGTGAATGTACATATCATGACTAGGAGGTATTCATACCCTTGAGAAACTGGCATCTGGGTGAAGCCCATCTGCCAGTCCTCTCCTGGGTAGGTCCCACACTGTTGGATGGGCTGGGCCAGCTGGAGTTTTTGAGCTCCTTGGGGGTTGTTTGATTGGCAAGTAGGAGAAGAGGAGACTTCTTGCCTTGTAGTTGTTTGGAGGCCTGTTCCTTTGAAAGACCTTTCTAGTAATCTTCGGAGGGCCTTCTCCTCTAAATGAGTGGTGACATGTAAAGAATTAACCAACTTTCCACTAGACGGCCCCAGGCAGAAAAAGGAGTCCCTCCTTTTGGAACCACCCCATATGATCCTCTTGAAAGCCCTCACTCTTAGCTTTAAGAATCTCGCCTTCAGTATATGAAGGAGTTTCTGGCAAATTAGTCTGTGGAACTAAGGTGGCAATGCTTATTAGGTCATTGTTCTGTAATGCTGCTCTCTTAGCTGCCTGATCAGCTGCTTGGTTCCCTCATGCCACTTCCATGCTCTCTTTATGCTGTCCTTTACAGTGGGAGACTGAAACCTCAGCAGGCAGATGGACTGTCTCCAGGAGTCTAAGGATTTGATCACCATACTTGATCGGGGACCCTTGGGTGGTCAAGTGGCCTCTTTCTTTCCAAATAGCAACATGTGCATGTAGCACCAGAAAGGCAGATTTGGAGTCAGTGTAAATGGCTACTTCTTTTCCTTTTCCCAGCTCTAAAGCTCAAGTCAGGGCTATGAGCTCAGCCAGTTGGGCTGAAGTACCTGGTAGCAAATGTTTAGCCTCTATGGTCTCAAAATTGGAGACTATTGTATATCCAGCTCTTCTTTTTCCATCCAAGACAAAGCTGCTTCCATCAGTGTACCAGATTTCCTCAGGATTGGTCAGAGGATCTTCTGACAATCCCTCTCAGGGTTTTGTCCAGTGGCCCAAGGTTTCTAGGCAAGAGTGAAAGGGGAGAGAGCCCTCGGGGGTAGGTAGGAAGGTAGCTGGGTTAAGAACCTCACAAGGGGATATAGTGAGGCCTGGATTTTCCATCAGCACTACTTGATATCTGAGGATCCTTTGAACAGACATCCATAAATGGCCTCTCTGATTCAGGAGTTGTTTCACTTGGTGGCTAGTAAAAATAGTTTGCCCTCAAGGGAGAGTTTTAAAACATCTTCTATCAGGACTGCAATAGCTGCAAGATTTCGAAGGCAGGGAGAGGTCTCTTCCCAATAAGCGAGTAGGACACTCAGGGACCACCAGAAACTGGTGGGAAAATATTTGTCCACCCCAGCAACAAAGTGCTCAGGTGAGTGTTTTTGTAATTGTTTTTCCTGTAGCACCCAAAATGGTACAGGTTTGAGAGGAGAAGGAGCAGGAGGTCAAGATAGAGTAAGTAGCAGCCTGTGTCAGTCAAGAAATTCTCAGACCTACCTGCCACATCCAGTTGCACCCTTGGCTCCAGCCCCTTGATGGTTATCTGTGACAGGTGGGCTGGCTATAGTGGGCCACTTCAGTCCTGTTGAACCATCATGAGGGTAGGCTTGATGCTTGACCTTGAGGCTCTTGGCTCCCAAAGGCAAAGTGCTGCCCAATGTCCCATTTGATGACATTTGTAGCAAGCCATTTTAGGAGACTTGTCACAGTTTGGACACTCTTTGGCCCATTGTCTGGCCTGTCTACAGATTAGGCATTTGCCTCATGCCTTATCCCTCAAGGACTCGGGATTTGCCATAGGAGGCAAATCCTTGGAGGGCGGCCAGCATCTGAGCTTGCATTGTCTCTTTCCTTCTCTCTGTTTCCTGGGCCTTGGCCTCCCTCTCCTGTTCTCTGTTATAAGAGGTATTGGCGGCTGTCTGGACCATCTCATCTAAAGATGGAGCAGGGCCCTGCTGCTATAGCTGTTGTAACTTTATTCAGGTGTGTGATGCACGTTGGGACAGGAATTTGTCCATTAAAATCACCTGTCCCTCATAAGAGTCGAAGTCCAGATTGATAAACTTTTGGAGGGCCGCTTTTAGGCTTTTGAGAAAGTCAGTGAGGTTCTTGTTGGGCTACTGAGTTATTGCTGAGATAGGGCACAGTCCCACAAGTAATAGGCTTCCTTCTATTTCCATGGGTGGACTTCCTTAAGGGTGAGTCTTTCTTAAGCTTATCCTACCCAGTACTGTTGCAACTTGACAGTCAGGAGTCCCTGGGTCAGAGTGCAGATTCCCCAGGCAGGTTGAGGCATGACAGCTTCCTGGAGATTGAATCCCCAGGTAGGTCAAGGCATGTCAGCCTCCGGAGAATTGGGTCCCTGGGCAGGTCGAGGCGTGATAACCTCCCAGGGACCAGATCCCTAGGTAGGTCAAGGCAGGTCAACCTCCTAGGACCCTGAGCTGGTGGATCCCAGAGCAGACTGAGGCGTGACAACCTCCCAGGGACCAGATCGCTAGGCAGGTTTAGGCAAGTCCACCTCCTGGGACCCCCAGGCTAGAATTAGGTATCCCCAAGGTCTCCCAACTGAAACCACAATCACAGAAACTAACCAGTCTAATCACATGAACCACAGCCTTGTCTAATTCAATGAAACTAAGCCAAGCTGTGTAGGGCCACCCAAGACCGACGGGTCTTAGTGGTGAGTTCTAACAAAACATGGTTCATTGGAAAAGGGAATGGCAAACCACTTCTGCCTTGAGAACCCCATGAACAGTATGAAAAGGCAAAAAGATAGGACACTGAAAGATGAACTCCCCAGGTCAGTAGGTGCCCAATATGCTACTGGAGATCAGTGGAGAAATAATTCCAGAAAGAAAGAAGAGACAGAGCCAAAGCAAAAACAACACCCAGTTGTGGATGTGGCTGGTGATAGAAGCAAGGTCCGATGCTGTAAAGGGCAATATTGCATAGGAACCTGGAATGTTAGGTCCATGAATCAAGGCAAATTGGAAGTGGTCAAACAGGAGATGGCAAGAGTGAACATCAACATTTTAGGAATCAGCGAACTAAAATGGACTGGAATGGGTGAATTTAACTCAGATGACCATTATATCTACTACTGTGGGCAAGAATCCCTTAGAAGAAATGGAGTAGCCAAAATAGTCAACAAAACAGTCTGAAATGCAGTACTTGGATGCAATCTGAAAAACAACAGAATGATCTCTGTTCATTTCCAAGGCAAACCATTCAATATCACAGTAATCCGAGTCTATGCCCCAACCAGTAATGCTGAAGAAGCTGAAGTTGAATGTTCTATGAAGACCTACAAGATCTTTTAGAACTAACATCTGAAAAAGATGCCCTTTTCATTAGAGGGGAGTGGAATGCAAAAGTAGGAGTAACAGGCAAATTTGGCCATGGAGTACAGAATGCAGCAGGGCAAAGGTTCATAGAGTTTTGCCGAGAGAACGCACTGGTCATAGCAAACACTCTCTTCCAACAACACAAGAGAAGACTCTACACATAGACATCACCAGATGGCCAACACTGAAATCAGATTGATTACATTCTTTGCAGCCAAAGATGGAGAAGTTCTATACAGTCAGCAAAAACAAGACTGGGAGCTGATTGTGGCTCAGACCATGAACTCTTTATTGCCAAATTCAGATTTAAATTGAAGAAAGTAGGGAAAACCAATAGACCATTCAGATATGACCTAAATCAAATCCCTTATGATTGTACAGTGGAAGTGAGAAATAGATTTAAGGAACTATATCTGATAGACAGAGTACCTGATGAACTATGGACTGAGGTTCGTGACATTGTACAAGAGACAGGGATCAAGACCCTCCCCAAGAAAAAGAAATGCAAAAGAGCAAAATGGCTGTCTGAGGAGGCCTTACAAATAGCTGTGAAAACAAGAGAAGCAAAAAGCAAAGGAGAAAAGGAAAGATATACCCATTTGAAGGCAGAGTTCCAAAAAATAGCAAGGAGAGATACAGTTTTCCTCAGTGATCAGTGCAAAGAAATAGAGGAAAACAATAGAATGGGAAAATCTAGAGATCTCTTCAAGAAAATTAGAGATACCAAGGGAACATTTCATGCAAAGATGGGCTTGATAAAGGACAGAAATGGTGTGGACCTAACAGAAGCAAAAGATATTAAGAAGAGGTGGCAAGAATACACAGAAGAACTGTACAAAAAAAGATCTTCATGACCCAGATAATCACAACAGTGTGATCACTCACCTAGAGCCAGACATCCTGGAATGTGAAGTCAAGTGGGCCTTAGGAAGCATCACTATGAACAAAGCTAGTGCAGGTGTTGGAATTCCAGTTGAGCTATTTCAAATCCTAAAAGATGATGCTGTGAAAGTGCTGCACTCAATATGCCAGAAAATTTGGAAAACTCAGCAGTGGCCACAGGACTGGAAAAGGGCAGTTTTCATTCCAATCCCAAAGAAAGATAATGCCAAAGAATGCTCAAACTGCTACACAATTGCACTCATCTCGCACGCTAGTAAAGTAATGCTCAAAATTCTCCAAGCCAGGCTTCAACAACACGTGAACCGTAAACTTCCAGATGTTCAAGCTGGTTTTAGAAAAGGCAGAGGAACCAGAGATCAGATTGCCAACATCTGCTGGATCATCAAAAAAGCAAGAGAGTTCCAGAAAAACATCTTCTTCTGCTTTATTGACTATTCCAAAGCCTTTGACTGTGTGGATCACAAGAAACTGTGGAAAATTCTGAAAGAGATGGGAATACCAGACCACCTGACCTGCCTCTTGAGAAACCTATATGCAGGTCAGGAAGCAACAGTTAGAAGTGGACATGGAACAACAGACTGGTTCCAAATAGGAAAAGGAGTACGTCAAGGCTGTATATTGTCACCCTGCTTATTTAACTTATATGCAGAGTACATCATAAGAAACCCTGGGCTGGAAGAAGCACAAGCTGGAATCAAGATTGCCAGGAGACATATCAATAACCTCAGATATGCAAATGACACCACCCTTATGGCAGAAAGTGAAGAGGAACTAAAAAGCCTCTTGATGAAAGTGAAAGAGGAAAGTGAAAAAGTTGGCTTAAAGCTCAACATTTGGAAAACTAAGATCATGGCATCTGGTCCCATCACTTCATGGGAAGTAGATGGGGAAACAGTGGAAACAGTGGCTGATCTTGGGGCTCCAAAATCACTGCAGATGGTGACTGCAGCCATGCAATTAAAAGACACTTACTTACTTGGAAGGAAAGTTATGACCAACCTAGACAGCATATTGAAAAGCAGAGACATTACTTTGCCAACAAAGGTCCATCTCGTCAAGGTTATGGTTTTTCCAGTAGTCATGTATGGATGTGAAAGTTGGACTATAATGAAAGCTGAGAGCTGAAGAATTGATGCTTTTGAACTGTGGTGTTGGAGAAGACTCTTGAGAGTCCCTTGGACTGCAAGGAGATCCAACCAGTCCATCCTAAAGGAGATCAGTCCTGAGTATTCACTGGAAGGATTGATGTTGAAACTGAAACTCCAATACTTTGGCCATTTGATGCAAAGAGCTGACTCATTTGAAAAGACCCTGAAGCTGGGAAAGATTGAAGGCAGGAGGAGAAGGGGATGGCAGAGGACGAGATGGTTGGATGGCACCACTGACAAAATGGAGATGAGTTTGAGTAGACTCTGGGAGTTGCTGATGGACAGGGAGGCCTGGCGTGCTGTGGTCAACTGCGTCACGGAAAGTCAGACACAACTGAGCGACTGAGCTGGCTGACTGACTGAACAACAACAACAACAAGGGCATTTGCCATGTGTCCCGAGGATATCGAGCTGTGTGCTGCTGCAGCTGGCAACTTTCAACATCCCCTGAGGTGAATTCAGGGTGGAAAAGGAGACACTCTGTGTTCCAAGGAGGCTAGAGGAAGATGTCTTTAAACAGCCAAATATTTACAGGGACTGATTTCATAATCCCAGTCTCTGCATTTCTTCATATCTAGGTCATCAGGTCCTTATGACTAGCAGAAAACTTTTGTAATGTAAGTGCTTAACTTCACTGAACTACCCCTTCACCAAAATCTTACATGTTGACCTTCCCAGACTACTTCTTTGGAGCAGTCTATCAGAGCTATCTGAGGTGCTGTCTCCCAGGCTGCAGTCCTCATTTTGCCCCCAAATAAAGTTTAACTCGCGTCTCTCACATTGTGCTTTTTTTTTTTTTTTCAGTCAACACAACCCACCACAGTCATGGTTTTAATTTTAATGATCCCATCCTACGTGTCAGTGGGAGACCCTTCAATTTAGTACCTCTATCCTTCTGACTCAGACTCAGGTTCATGTGAATCCCTCAGAGATGGGCAGAGGTGTGTGGAAACTATGCAGATTTCTATCCTAATCAGTCTTCCACACTTGACCTTGAACATGATTCCAGCAGCCTGAGTCCTGTCAATTGCCTGAATTCAGCTTTCTCACACACTTACGTGAGTTTTACTTCATAGACTTCCAGTGAATTCTTTTGTATTCAAGCCAAGAATCTCTGTTGATCTAATAGGAAAGAATAGAAATGGGGAGACCAGTTAACACAATATGGAGTGCAAAAGTAAATTCAGAAAAGTGGGTGCAATGTAACATTGTTTGTGAAAATTAAAACCATAATTATTGTATATAAATAATATAGCTATAGCATTCATATGTGGACCATATGTCAAAATCATGGGAGTGCTTGTGCCTTGAACAGTGAGGTGAATAGGAGCAATGCTAGGTAGCTGCAGGTGAGCATTAAAGGAGACTTAAGCTTTGGAAAGAGTTGAAAGTAGCTGACTTTTGATCGATTCACTCTGTTTAGTACAGGGAAGCCCTGGGGGGCCAAACAAAAGGGCACGTGACTCCACTGGACTGTAGGTAAAGAAATTAATCATACTTGCTAAGAGGAAGTTGGTTGTTCAGGTGTTAAGTCCTGTTCAACTCTTTGTGACCTCACGAACTGCAACACACCAGGCTTGAGAGAATTTACTTATTGAATAGACTTAATGGTTATTCCTGGCCACAAGATTGATTCAGTTCAGTTCAGTTTCTCAGTCATGTCCGACTCTTTGTTACCCCATAAATCGCAGCACGCCAGGCTTCCCTGTTCATCACCAACTCCCAGAGTTCACCCAAACTCATGTGCATCGAGTCAGTGATGCCATCCAGCCATCTCATCCTTTGTTGTCCCCTTCTCCTCCTGCCCCCAATCTCTCCCAGCATCAGGCTCTTTTCCAATGAGTCAACTCTTCGCATGAGGTGGCCAAAGTATTGGAGTTTCGGCTTTAGCATCAGTCCTTCCAGTGAACATCCAGGACTGGTCTCCTTTAGGATGGACTGGTTGGATTTCCTTTGATTATGTTAAATAAACCCAGAATTTAAGAAACATGGTTCCATGGCTAAGTAACTTTCTGGAATAGAAAATAGTCTGTTTGGTGACCTGAGAACCTCAGTAGCGACCTCATTAGATCCTCATCTGTAACCATGGATCTGAGAATATATTAATTTGCAAGGAATTCCAGAAAAAAATAACAGACTGGGTGGCTTAAACAATAGAAATTTATTTTCTCACAGTTTTGACAGCTAAAAGTCCAAGATCATGGGTCAACGGGAAGGCTTTCTTTTGAAGCTTCTCTTCTTGGCTTGCAGACGGCTGCCTTCTGCTGTGTCTTCACACGGTCGTCCCTTGGTCCTTGTTTTCCTAATCTGTTCTTATAAGGACACCAGTCCTATTGGATTAGGTCCCACACATATGACCTCTTTTTTGTCTTAATTACCTCTACAGGCTCTGTCTCCAAATACAGTCACAGTACTGGGGTTAGAACTTAAATATATGAATTTTAAAGAGACACAATTCAGCTTGTATTAAGGTAGAAAACTGATGGGCCCTAAGACTGGATAGCTGCTATTTGTCAAATGGAGTAAAATTGAATTTTTGTCCAAGGACAAAGCTAATGGCAGAAGCTGAGCTCTGCAGAAGTAAAGAGATAAGAAGACCACTCTTGAGGTCAAGGAGAACTTCCCTGTCTGCACATGCACAGGAAGACTCCTTGGAGGTCAAAAAGGGAGGGGCTGCTACCCCATAATGAGTGGACATGCACCCACAGTCCTACATGGTGGGATCCATCTTAACAAAGAGTTGTGCACCCATCTTAGAGAGGGTCCTAGGACCAGTCAAGTGTGAAAAAAGAAACGAGAAAACTGGCCAAAGGTAAACAAAGACCTGGAAGAACTGTCCTATATAGTTGATTTCAACCACTTCACTACTGCATGTGTCATGAGAGAGGAGGCCCATACCCTTTCTCTCTGGGTCTGTATCTCTGCCTGTGTGTGTGCTCATTTCCCTCCAACTCTTTGCAACCCCATGAGCTGTAGCCCTCCAGGCTCCTCTGAGCGTGGGATTTTTCAAAGAATACTGGAGTGGGTTGCCATTTCCTACTACAGGGGATCTTCCTGGCTCATGGATCGAACCCACATCTCTCTTGTGTCTCCTGCATTGGCAGGCAGATCCTTTACAGTTGGGCCACCTGGCTTTCCAGCTTCAGTCTTAAATAAATAAATTGTTTCTCTGAACGTTCTCTCACATGCTATCCTGTGTCTCTTATAATAAACTTTGTACCTGTTTTCACAGTTTTTGCCTCTTTTGAAGCATTCTCGCTTTCAAATGGGGGAAAGAGTCAGGGCCGCTGCTTCTGGCCTCTAACGCCCTGATGATCTGGTGGCTAGGAGTCCTGGTTTTCATCCAGACTACCCACGTTCAATTCCTAGGCAGGGAGCTAAGATCTCTCTTCAGGACCATTCACTGCTATCTCTCGAGATCAGTAACAGAGAGTATGTTGCCCATGCAGGAAGGAAGGGCCTGCAGTGTCAAGTGAGATTTCCAGGACCTCAGCTTTGTCTGAGAATATCTCTATGATCTGCATCTTTGACCTTATTAGTAAAGCTTAATGCTGGTAAGATATCTGATTCATGTGACTCTAATCATGGGTGTTAGCTTAAGCACTATCTGTACTGCTTATTTTTTAGACTGGGGTCACTATGAAATAATAGTACCTCCATCTATGGGTGTTTGCTAGAGTATTTTTTATACATTTATCTTTTACGTTTCTCAAAATCAAAATAGAAGAGGGCTGGGTTAGAAAATTTATGCTTGAACAAAGGGCTAGAGGGGACAAATAGGTGCTAATTACACCAGGAAGCCATTAGAGTGATGTGGCTCTCATGCCTTGGCATCCTCTGTAAGCAAGCTGAATCTAACCTGGTCTGAGAGTCCAGAAATCAAAGTAGGAAACAAATCCAAACAGTCAACTAGGCAATTATATCTAGTCAATGAGTAATTTCCTTGCCTCAACTTTTCTCTATTAAAGTCTCTCCCTAGTTCTTGGAGACTCCAAACTGCAAGGAGTGGAGCTATTTGTTCTTATTTTATTGTACTTTTTAAAATGCACTGAAATTAAAAACGCCAAACTATTGTAGAAATGGCAGGTGACAAATTAAAAATATTTTTAAACTTCTCAGATTTGTCTCTGATGAGCACCACCTGCTCATATGTGCTTTTTATATTCCATGATAGCACACAAGTTTTTTGTGGGTGGTGAATAATCATAACTGGCACATTGCCTGCCATGTCACTAAACGAAGGGTCCATTGTAGTTATTGCCAGAGGTGAGCTCGTGAGCCTAACCAGCTCAGGAAAGAAGAGTGCCTTCCTTCCGACAGTCATGAGACTACAGTCACTCCCTCGGTGTGAAAGGGAGGAAACTAAAAAAAATAAAATAAAATAAAATAAAATAAAATAAAATAAAAAGGGAGGAAACTCAGGCTGCAAAAACACAGGATACTAACCCCAGATAGCTGAGAAACTAAAAACAACACTTTAACATTATTCTTAAATATTTATGTATTTTTCATGTTTTTCAAGGGCAGAGAGGTATAAACGGGTCCATAGAGCACAGCGGCTGGGAAAAACCATCCTGAAACATCCAGGACCAGCCATGGGCCCCACCCCCACCCCCATACCCCCAGGTCAACCCCTAGGGCACAATTTAGGATCCCCTAAAGTTTGCGATTTAGCAGCAACAGCAGCAGAGTTTTAAAATCTAAGCCACCTCAGGCCACTAACAGCCCAGATCCGGAGGCGGTCCGAAGACGCACTATTTCGCAGGCTCTGCGGCTGCGCGCAGACGCGTGGGGGCGGGGCCACGAGGGAGGGAGCGTGCGCCCAGGGCCTGGGCTGTAGAAACCGAAGTTCAGGCAGCTGCTGCTTCTTCGGTTTGGGAAGGAGACGCTGGGCCCATGGCGCTTAGGGGCATCACAGTCGTGGAACTCGCCGGCCTGGCCCCGGTTCCCTTCTGCGGTATGGTCCTGGCGGACTTCGGGGCGCAGGTGGTGCGTGTGGACCGACCCGGCGCCCGCAGCGGCCCGAGCCGGTTGGCCCGAGGCAAGCGCTCTCTGGTGGTGGACCTGAAGCAGCCGCGGGGAGCGGCGGTGCTGCGGCGCTTGTGCGCCCGGGCGGACGTGATGCTGGAACCTTTCCGCCCCGGTGAGCCTCCTGCCCCTGCGCGGGGCCAGAGAGGGGACGGTCCCCGCAGAAGGGAGGTCGCCGCGCCCGACCGCTTGGGGCTGCACCCCGCATACCTTTGCCCTGTTGCCACCCGAACCCTTTCCGTCCCTACTTTCTAGACCTTGCTGTTGCATTTGATGTTGCTGATCGTTCGCCCCCTGAGACGATCTTCCACTCTTGGAGTCCGAGATAATGCTGTTGTCCTCACTTTTCTTATACCTCTCTCTGACTCCTTCCCAAGTTCCCCCCTTTTTTTAGTTACTCTTTTGTGTTTGCGTTTCTTAATTACGTGAAGGTCATGAACCCTATGAGAAACAAACGAAAGCCGTAGATTCTTTCCCTGGAAAACTGCGTGTAGGTTCATAGTCAAACTTTGCTAAATTTTGGAGCTTGGTGTACCGGGGTAAATCCAGGCGAACACCTGCTGCCTTAAATGCTGGTGTTCAGGTTCCAGCTTCTGCTCAATTTCCTTTACACTCTGTTTCTTGCAACCCTTATCCATTTCTCTTGTTTTTATTTTTTATAGGCAGGTGATGGCCAAGTCTATAACTGTGCCCCCTTCTTTTAGAGCCACAGACTTCCAGAATAGGCAAGTTCTGCCCACTTCTATCTGACCGTCTCCTGGGCACTGCAGCTACCACATATTCCAAACTGAGCCCCACGTCTTCCCTACTAAAATGTCCTCTCCTCTTTCTGTATCATTTCAGTGAATAGAACCAATGTCCACCCAGTTGCCTGAATGAAAAACTCCTACCTTTGTCTAGGCTCCCAAATCTTCCTTTTCCACCACCAGCTTTCAATTATCATCAGTCCCATCATTCTTCCTCCTTTCTGTGACTTCTGGATTCTTTGCACGCCTGCTGCAGCTTCATTGATAACAGTTGTAACAGCCTTTTAAAGCTGATGTTTGGGTCTAGCACCACTTTGATCTTTCCTCAGACACCTGCTCTTGCTCAAGTACAAATCCCATTTGGTATATAGCTGGAAGTCAGTAAATGGAGAATGAATCAGCTATGTCGGGCACCAGGTGTATTTAAATGTGTGAGTGAATCCACCCTCAGATCTGAGATTACAACAATAATAATTTAGTAATCAGGATTGTATTATAATTTAATAATACACAACTTGAAATTGAAGGAGGCTCCACATGGGTAAATCATTTGTCTTAGTATTAGGGGAGAGGTGGAGCTGTGAATACAGATATAGCTGCAGGGGGTGTTGGGGTGGATTGAGGCTGATGTCTTTCTAGTTAGAGAAATAGAGTTTAATTGAAGTATGGTTGATTTACAATGTTGTGTTAATTACTGCTGTACAGCAGAGCCACTGAGTTACATATATATTCTTTTTCATATTTTCAATTTATCACAGGTTTATCACAGGATATTGAATAGAGCTTCCTATGCTATATAGTAGAACCTTATTGTTTATCCATTCTGTATATACTTGTTTGCGTCTGCTAATCCCAAGCTCCCAATTCATCCCTCTCCTATCCTTCACCCTTGGTAACCACCAGTCTAGGAATAGAATCCTTTTGTAACTTATCATAGCTTTGTGGAGACAAAGTCAGTGAGTTTTATTATCTAATTTTATATCTTTAACCCCAGGACTCTTTAGGTTCCCTGGCTTTAGCAGAATAAATATTGATTGACCCTTGAACAAACCAGGGCTAATCTGTACTTTAGTTACAGTGGTCCTCCACAGTTCCTCGGCATCCATCAACCACAGACTGTGTAATACTGTAGTATTTACTTTTGAAAAACTGCATGTCAGTGGACCCAAACAGTTCAAACTCACCTTGTTCAAGGGTCAGCTGTACTCACTGATAACTTAAGAGCGATTAAATGCTGCTGTTGCTAACCCTTCTTCCACCAGATATTTATACTGAGCCTTTTTGTAGAGGAACTGCTGGGCATGTTAGAGGCTGTGGAAACAGATGAGGCATGAATCCTGCCAGAGGAGCATCTGAGCTGTTTGGGAAGCTGGAATATATACATGCATAAGTATAGCAGGCACCCATGCAGGCATAGACATAAAAGAGGTCCTGAAAGGAAAAGCAGCTTCCAAAAGTGAATTTTTGATCAATTAAAGACCCAGAGTAACTTCCAAAAGAACAGACCATTTCTAATAAATTACTTAGGAGCAAACTGGGGAAACTCTGAAGGGGCTGACTGAAGGGATGGAATGTCCACTCTGAAGATGCTTGGGTATGCCTGCAGGGATGTAGGGCAGTGCTGAAGGGAAATAGCATTCTTGGGGTGGGGGGATCTGCCACACATTCCAGAAATGGGGGCTTCACTGTCTGGGTTCTTAATTACTGGCAATACGTTCATTATAAACTCACAACAAATGTTACCAGTTTTCCTTGCAAAAAAGTGCTGTTTTATATTTGCCACAAAGAAGGGATTATACCCATCTTCAATTCATGCTGTCCTTAAAAAATAAATGTAACTTTTCTCTTAAGGGGTAATGGAAAAACTCCAGCTCGGTCCCGAGATTCTGCAGAAGGAGAACCCAAGGCTTATCTATGCCAGGTTGAGTGGATTCGGCCAGTCAGGAAGGTTCTCCAAGATGGCTGGACATGACATCAACTATTTGGCTTTGTCAGGTATGTTGGGAAAAAAAGCAATTTCTCTACACTCTTTTTTTTCCCCCCAGTCAAGATCTACAGTTACACATTAGAATTTTTTAAAGGCGAAGTTTGGAATATTTATTGGAATTAATAAAGAGCGTGTACTTTAAAAAAGATTGGTTTGTCTTGGAACAGTCATTGTCAGCCTCCCTCTGATGATTCGATCGTAAGGAATCTGCCTGCAATGCAGGAGACATGGGTTTGATCCCTGGGTTTGGAATATCCCTTGGAGGAGGGCATGGCCACCCACTCCAGTATTCTTGCCTGGAGAATACATGGACAGAGGAGCCTGGCAGTCTACAGTCCCTGGGGTCGCAAAGAGTCGAGCAACTAACACTTTCACTTTCCCCTGCCTTAACACACAGGGAGGGGTAATACACTCACTAGTAACATTTACTGACTATGTTTGTGGAGTGAATTCTCCAACAAGCCCCTGCTAGGAAGTAGGAGACTTATTGGTAGTAGAAATGGTTGTACTGTAGTTTGCAAAGATACATTAATAGTTTCAATCTGGTACCCTCTTACTTTATTGTTAATTGTCGACTGAGTCATGATTTTAGAAATTCTATGAATACTAGAAAAAGCCCATGGTTTTCGCCTGTACAAACATATCTTGAAAGTGTTAACCACTCAGTCATGTCCAACTCTTCCTGACTCCATGGACTGTATCCCACCAGGCTCCTCTGTCCATGGACTTCTCCAGGTGAGAATACTGGAGTGGGTTGCCATTCCCTTCTCCAGGGGATCTTCCTGACTTAGGGATAGAATCTGAGTCTCCTGCATGGCAGGCAGGTTCTTTACCCTCTGAGCTACCAGGGAAGCTCTTCAGTTCAGTTCAGTTCAGTCGCCCAGTCCTGTCTGACTCTGTGACCCCATGAATCGCAGCACGCCAGGCCTCCCTGTCCATCACCAACTCCCGGAGTTCACTCAAACTCATGTCCATCGAGTCGGTGATGCATACAACCATCTCATCCTCTGTGGTCCCCTTCTCCTCCTGCCCCGAATCCCTCCCAGCATCAGGGTCTTTTCCAGTGAGTCAACTCTTCGCATGAGGTGGCCAAAGTATTGGAGTTTCAGCTTCAGCATCAGTCCTTCCAATGAACACCCAGGACTCATCTTTAGGATGGACTGGTTGGATCTCCTTGCACTCCCAGGGACTCTCAAGAGTCTTCTCCAACACCAC
Organism: Bos indicus; assembly: GCF_029378745.1. Classification (NCBI taxonomy): domain Eukaryota; kingdom Metazoa; phylum Chordata; class Mammalia; order Artiodactyla; family Bovidae; genus Bos; species Bos indicus. The sequence goes on from NC_091779.1 coordinate 39,701,629, forward strand.
AGTTCAAAACCATCAATTCTTCAGCACTCAGCTTTCTTCACAGTCCAACTCACATCCATACGTGACCACTGGAAAAACCATAGTTTTGACTAGATGGACCTTTGTTGGCAAAGTAATGTCTCTGCTTTTCAATATGCTATCTAGGTTGGTCATAACTTTCCTTCCAAGGAGTAAGCATCTTTTAATTTCATGGCTGCAGTCACCATCTGCAGTGATTTTGGAGCCCCCCAAAATAAAGTCTGACACTGTTTCCACTGTTTCCCCATCTATTTGCCATGAAGTGATGGGACCAGATGCCATGATCTTAGTTTTCAAAATGTTGAGCTTTAAGCCAACTTTTTCACTCTTCTCTTTCACTTTCATAAAGAAGCTTTTTAGTTCCTTTTAACTTTCTTCCGTAAGTGTGAAGTCATCTACATATCTGAAGTTATTGATATTTCTCCCAGCAATCTTGATTCCAGCTTGTGCTTCTTCCAGCCCATTTCTCATGATGTACTCGCATATAAGTTAAGCAACCCACTCCAGTGTTCTTGCCTGGAGAATCCCAGGGACGGGGGAGCCTGGTGGGCTTCCGTCTATGGGGTCGCACAGAGTTGGGCACGACTGAAGTGACTTAGCAGCAAGCAGGGTGACAATATACAGCCTTGATGTACTCCTTTTCCTATTTGGAACCAGTCTGTTGTTCCATGTCCAGTTCTAACTGTTGCTTCCTGACCTATATACCGGTTTCTCAAGAGGCAGGTCAGGTGGTCTGGTATTCTCATCTCTTTCAGAATTTCCCACAGTTTCTTGTGATCCACACAGTCAAAGGCTTTGGCATAGTCAATAAAGCAGAAATAGATGTTTTTCTGGAACTCTCTTGCTTTTTCCATGATCCAGCAGATGTTGGCAATTTGATCTCTGGTTCCTCTGCCTTTTCTAAAACCAGCTTGAACATCTGGAAGTTCATAGTTCATGTATTGCTGAAGCCTGGCTTGGAGAATTTTGAGCATTACTTTACTAGCGTGTGAGATGAGTGCAATTGTGCGGTAGTTTGAGCATTCTTTGGCATTATCTTTCTTTGGGATTGGAATGAAAACTGCCCTTTTCCAGTCCTGTGGCCACTGCTGAGTTTTCCAAATCTGCTGCCCATTGAGTGCAGCACTTTCACAGCACCATCTTTCAGGATTTGAAATAGCTCAACTGGAATTCCATCACCTCCACCAGCTTTGTTCGTAGTGATGCTTCCTAAGGCCCACTTGACTTCACATTCCAGGATGTCTGGCTCTAGGTGAGTGATCACACCATCGTGATTATCTGGGTCATGAAGATCTTTTTTGTACAGTTCTTCTGTGTATTCTTGCCACCTCTTCTTAATATGTTCTGCTTCTGTTAAGTCCATACCATTTCTGTCCTTTATTGAGCCCATCTTTGAATTAAATGTTCCCTTGGTATCTCTAATTTTCTTGAAGAGATCTCTAGTCTTTCCCATTCTATTGTTTTTCTCTATTTCTTTGCACTGATCGCTGAGGAAGGGTTTCTTGTCTCTCCTTGCTCTTTTTTGGAACTCTGCCTTCAAATGGGTATATCTTTCCTTTTCTCCTTTGCTTTTCGCTTCTCTTCTTTTCATACGTATTTGTAAGGCCTCCTCAGACAGCCATTTTGCTTTTTGCATTTCTTTTCCATGGGGATGGTCTTGATCCCTGTCTACTGTACAATGTCACGAACCTCTGTCCATAGTTCATCAGGCACTCTATCAGATCTAGTCCCTTAAATGTATTTCTCACTTCCACTGTAGAATCATAAGGGATTTGATTTAGGTCATACCTGAATGGTCTAGTGGTTTTCCCTACTTTCTTCAACTTAAGTCTGAATTTGGCAATAAGGAGGTCTTAGAATGACCTAATTCTAGATTTCTAAGAACCGTATTGCCGAGTAAAAGAAGTCTCAAATATTCTGTGTGTACACATTTAAAGGTTGAGGAAAAGAGTGAGTGGAGAATTGATTTTTCACATCTATTTAAAAATGCAATTCCTTTTCTTTTTCTTGTGTTTATTTTCTTGCATCTCTTTCTAATAAGAATGGAAGTGCCTTATACCATTGTTAAGTCATAAACTAAGTGGATAACAACCTTCCCCCCCACACACACAACTCAGTGAATAAAAACTTAGCCATAGAATTCTGAAAATGTTAGTAGGAATAAAGTTTTAAAGAAAATAAAGACATTAAAAAAAAAAAACAAGGAAAGGAAAACCATCTTATAAATATACCGAACAAGTTTAGGTTTAGAAAGGGATTAGATATTAATTTTTACTTACAACTAGTAGCTAGAGAGATTGGTTTCCCTTCTAAGATGTTCACGTATTTATTTAAAGTATACATTAAATGGGCTTTTTAACCCATTTACCACTGGATGGCTCATTGGTAAAGAATCTGCCTGCTAATGCAGGAGACACATCTGGGAAGATCCCACATGCCATGGAGCAACTAAGCCTGTAAAGTACAGGCTTACTGTTGAGCCTGTTGTTCGAGAGCCCCAGAGCTGCAATGACTGAGCCCACGTGCCACAGCTACTGAAGCCTGTGTGTCCTGGGGCCTGTGCTCTGCAACAGGAGAAGCCACTGCAATGAGAAGCCCATGCACTGCAATTAGAGAGTAGCCTCCACTCAATACAACCAGAGAGAGCAACGAAGATCCAGCACAGTCAAAAATAAATAAATAAAAATTTTAAATGCACATTAAATTTACCCTTTATGGTCCTCCTTTTTTTTTTTTTTCCCCATGGTATAGGTGTTTTATCAAGAATTGGCAGAAGTGGTGAGAATCCATATGCCCCGTTGAATCTCCTGGCTGACTTTGGTGGTGGTGGCCTCATGTGCGCAATGGGCATCATTATGGCGTTGTTTGAACGCACACGCTCTGGCAAAGGTCAGGTCATTGACGCAAGCATGGTAAGTGTTAACTGGGGAAAATGATAAGCCTAGCGTTTGTTCCTAAGGTTGATACATGGCTGCCTCAAATCCTCTTTTGAACAAGACAGGAGATAAATTGAGATTTGAAATTTGAATCCAAGTTACCAAAGATAGCCTTCTCTTTAAAATAGCTTCATATGTTTGACATGTGTCAGAATGTCATATTTTGACCGTCTGTTTGTGGAGTCAACTTTCTAAACTGTTCATGACTCACTTGATTACTACGTTGTGTTTCGGTGATTTTCCCCATCTTATGTCTTGTGCTTTGAATGTGATTTTTAAGAGATCTTCATTCAAAACTGGGCCCAGGAAGTCTCCTTTAGCAGGAAGAGGAGATTCTTGATGATGCTCAAGTAAAATGGACCAGTTTAGACCTTCCTGCTGCACTATGTAGCGAAGATTTGAATGTCAGGCTGCTTCAGTGTCGTCACTCTCACACACGGAGCACTTGCTTCATGTTCTCTTAGGCACTTCTCCTATGTGATTTCTCCTAATCCCCAAAACAACAATTTCACTTGGAATACATTGTTTGTTTGTTTCCAGTTCTACCTGTTTATTGCTACCAACCCATCTCCCTCTAGACCCCTCACACATGGGCACTCAGTTGTGTGACCCCCATGGACTGCAGTCCATGAGGCTTTTTTATCCATGGACTTTCCAGGCAAGAATACTGGAGTGGGTTGCCATTCCCCTCTCCTGGGATACATTGTTACTGAACCCAGTTAGACCTGTAACAGGGATTCCCTCATGGCTCAGCAGGTAAAGAATTCACCTACAGTGCAGGAAATATAGGAGATGTGAGTTTGATTCCTGGGTCAGGAAGATCCCCTGGAGGAGGAAATGGCAACTCACTCCAGTATTCTTGTCTGAAAAATCCCATGGCCAGAGGACCCTGGTGGGCTATAGTCCATGGGGTCGCAAAGAGTAGGACATGAGTGAGCAACAGACCCATAAAACCGTTAGGACATCTTTTTTCAACACACTCATCAGCGCATTCAGAACTTTGCCTGAGTTCTCACAGCTAGTTGATGAGAGCCGTCTAGTGCCACTATACAGGTTACATTTGGACCTATCTTTGCTGGTAGGCTGGAGAGTGGATTTGATGAAGACAAGACTGAGAGATAAAGGCAAGTACTAAAATGGTCAATGATAGACTAGGTCTGGATTTAAGGATTCACATTTGGCAGTGGAGGGAGAGGAAGGAATCAAGGATCGCGCCCTGATCTCTGACTTAGAAGACCCAGTGGATGGTGGCTCTGGTACCCTGGGGAGAACCACTGAAGGAGAAGGCTGATTGGAGGGGACATATATCTTATTCTTTTAGACGAATAGTTTCCAAATGACTTTAGCAGCAGAATCTGTGACCTAGGCCTGCCCATGATGACCTGGAGTCATCTCTTCATCAGATTGTTCCCTTAGAAACTGTAGAGTTAGGGCTTCCCAGGGGGCACTAGTGGTAAAGAACCCACCTGCCAATACAGGAGATGCCTGAGACTTGGGTTCAATCCCTGGGTTGCAAAGATCCCCCTGGGGGAGGGCATGGCACTACACTCCAGTATGCTTGCCTAGAGAATCCTCATGGACAAAGGAGCCTGGTGGGCTATAATCCATTGGGTCACAAAGAGTCTGGATGTCAGACAGGACTGAAGCAACTCAGCATGCACGCACATGGCATGTGGGGTCTGTTTTACTGTGTTTACTCCTGACCTAAGGGAGCGCTTCTGACCTGGGGGACTGCGTGTTGGCATTCAGGCCGTTGGCCTATGTGATGAGAATAATATAAAAAGTTGGGAAACTGAGGCTGCAGTTTCCCTGCCTCAAGGGCTGTCATCTGTGGCAGCACATGCTGCATTTGGATGAGGGGGAAGAGATGTATGTGCTCGGTAGCCTGTTGATGAGATAAGGATTATAATTGCTGTGTCTTGTCCTGTGTCCTTCTATGGCGCCAAGTAAAGGTGGAGTTAGATTAGAGCCTGTTTGTATCCTGAGTGAGCCAAAATAGACCCATAACACTGTCAGGACATCTTTTTTCAATAGTCTCATCAGTACATCCAGTGTATGCTGCTAAGTCGCTTCAGTTGTGTCCAACTCTGTGTGATCCCGTAGACGGCAGCCCACCAGGCTCCCCCGTCCCTGGGATTCTCCAGGCAAGAACACTGGAGTGGGTTGCCATTTCCTTCTCCAATGCAGGAAAGTGAAAAGTGAAAGTGAAGTCGCTCAGTCATGTCCAACTCTTCGAGACCCCCATGGACTGTAGCCTACCAGGCAGATCCATGGATTCAAGTGTTCATGAGCTTCCTCAAGCTAAAAGGGAAAACTGAGACGTATCTAAAGATGGGCTTCCCAACTGGCACAGTGGTAAAGAATCCACCTGCAGACCCTGGAGACAAGGGTCCGGTCCCTGGGTTGGGAAGATCCCCTGGAGGAGGAATTGGCAACCCACTGCAGTCTTCTTGCCTGTTAAATTTTGTGTTTGTTTCGTAGCCAGAATCCGTGAGAAATCGCATGCTCACGGTTGGGGCCTTTCTATTAATAACCTCAGAGATGAGGATGCTTTGCTGGCCTTCTTCCTGGAGTGCCAGAAGGACAGGGAAGTGTTCTTTAGTTAGCTCAGTGCGTCTAGTCTCATGACAATCATACCGGAGATGTGAATCCTTTTTATTTCAGGACTAGTGGGAAGCTGGCATTCCCAAACTAGTTTGTCTGTACTCAGCAAACCTTTATCACCTGCCAGCCACATTGTTATGTTTATTCTGTAACTTTCTAGTGATAATTAAAGTTAAAATATGTTAAATATTCAAATTTGTTTTTCTTGCGCTTGGTATCAAAACTAGAATCAACTAAATATAACTGTCATTCAATTTACCTTTAAAATGTGATCTGCTTCATGTGTTTGTGTGTATGTGTTTATAAGTACTGAGATCAGATGATAGATTTTTCAAAAACCTTTTTCTTTATTTCAGCTTTTTTATCCTGACCATTTTTAACATATATAAAAGTAAAGAGAATATATAATTAGCTTCCTAATGGTGAAGTAAGCTTACTAGTGAAGCTAGCCTCACTTAGCTTCAGAAATTGTCAACATTCTGCCAGTCTTATTTGAAAAGAAGAGCAGAAGTAGTTCCTCGAAGTCTTTTCTGAACAATATTCCCTGATCTGAATAGTGCAGGAGCTCTATCATAAACCTGTCCTCACTCACTTTCTCTAAATATTCAAAGAAGTTGTATAATTAGGTATAATCTTTCTATATTCTAAGATAAACATTTTTATACAAACATTTTTTTAAAACCCAAGTAGGAATCAGTCATAATTTGTATAGTTGCATTACCTGGATTCACGTTGTATTCTGTTTCTTCAAAGGTGGAAGGAACAGCATATCTAAGTTCTTTTATGTGGAAAACCCAAGAAACAGGATTGTGGGAGCAGCCCCGTGGACAGAACATGTTAGATGGTGGAGCTCCTTTCTATACAACCTACCGGACAGCCGACGGGGGGTTCATGGCTGTCGGAGCAATAGAGCCCCAGTTCTATGAGCTGTTGATCAAGGGTGAGTAACTTTTCAGGAACCTCTTTTCTGTGGATGTTTTCCAGCCTCTATTTTGGGGTCTTTTGAAGTTCATGATGTCTTTTATTATATGTATATACCCACTTTATAATTAGCCTAATGATGGTCATCATTATATTGTGAGGCACTTCCCCCATCTTTTAAATTGACAAGTAATTTTATAAAAAAGGTCTATAAATAGCTCAGATTAAAAAGATCATAATCCTTTTTGTGGGCGTTCAGTGTTTTTATTACCTTTCATACTCAGTGCTGTGCTAAGTCTCTTCAGTTGTGTCCAACTCTGTGCGACGCTATGGACCATAGCCCGCCAGGCTCCTCTGTCTCTGGGATTCTCCAGGCAAGAATACTGGAGTGGGTTCATGCCCTTCTGCAGGGGCCCTCCCAACCCAGGGATGGAACTCAGCTCTTCTGTCCCCTGCACTGGCAGGCAGGTTCTCCACCACTGGTGCCGCCTGGGGAGCCATACTCAGTGGTGCTGGATATTTATCCTGCCCGTTGCACGGCCACAGTCTGTTCTTACCTGGAAATGATCTGCTGGTTCTACCAGTTTTTATTCCTTGATGGATAGGTGTCCCTCCTGGTACTTAGTAATGGGGTCACCAGAGCACAGAGAGACTTTGGCAAGTGAGAGTTTGTTGGGATATGTCACCGTCACCTGATGCTTCTGCGGTTCACCTTTCTTGCAGATTCTTGTCTTACTGATATGTTGCCACAGGTTAGCAGAAAAATTTGGGATCCCTTCTGCCCTGACTGATAATTGGACTGAAGTTATCTTGTCCCTGTGAAATGTGAATCTAAAGTTCACTTCACAGATTATTTCGTTTCTAAGAAGTTTTAGAATATATGCTGAAGCGGTGTGACAAGCACATGTGTTGCAGCACATTTATCTTCCAGCTTTAAGTTTGGAGTTTTATGTCTGATAGCTTTTCAGATGCAAAATGCTACTCAGAGTAGTCTGTATGTTGCTGGAATGATGGTTTTTGTAAGCATCAGAATGCTTTCTGTGATCAACTATATTACCTTCCCTAACTTAACTGTAAGTTAGAAGAACGATAGAACAGAGAGGTGTGGACAAACTCCCACATCGGTAATGATTTTTTTGAGTTAGTGTTAATTTATTATTTCACCGTACATTTTGAGATCTTTGAGACCATAGCTTTATTTAGCTCTCAGTGTCTGAGCATAAATACACAAGGTTTTTGTAAGGCTCAGACTCCTCTGTGCTATGTTTCTAATGCTTCCAGGGCAAAGAAATCTGAAAATACTGAGACTCTCATGACATAAGATTCTTGTAGTAAAGGCAATAGAGAATTTTTTAAAGTTGCTTTAAGATTTCAAAATATTATTAAAAGAAAGCCAGGAAATAAGTGTTGGTGAGGATGTGGAGAGATTGGAACCCCATGCATTACTGGTAAGAATGTAAAATTATACAGCCATTGTGGAAAATGATATGGTGACTCCTCAAAAAATTAAACATAGAATTACCATATGATCCAGCAATTCCACTTCTGGTTATATATCCAAAAGAATTAAAAGTGGGAACTTAAACAGATATTTGAACAGGGACTGGGGGAAGCAGAGAATAGAGTGTTAGTGTTTAATGGGTAAAAGTGTTAGTTGCTCAGTTGTGTCCAACTCTTTGCAACCCCATGGACTGTAGCCCTCCAGGCTCCTCTGTCCATGAAATTCTTCATGCAAGAATATTGGAGTGGGTTGCCATTCCCTTCTCCAGGGGATCTTCCCAACCCAGGAATTGAACCTGGGTCTCCTGCATTGCAGGCAGATTTTTTACCATCTGAGCCACCAGGGAACCTGGTACAGTTTCAATTTGGAAAGATAAAAAGTTCTGGAGATGAATGGTGGTAATGGTTCCAGAACAATATGAATGTACTTAATAACATAGTACTATATTCTTGCTGCTGCTAAGTCGCTTCAGTCGTATCCGACTCTGTGCGACCCCATAGATGGCAGCCCACCAGGCTCCCCGTCCCTGGGATTCTCCAGGCAAGAACACTGGAGTGGGTTGCCATTTCCTTCTCCAATGCATGCAAGTGAAAAGTGAAAGCGAAGTCGCTCAGTCGTGTCAGACTCCTAGCAACCCCATGGACTGCAGCCTACCAGGCCCCTCCGTCCATGGGGGGACTCCAGGCAAGAGTACTGGAGTGGGTTGCCATTGCCTTCTCCAGTGGCTAAAATGGTCAATTTTATATTTTGTATATTTTACCACAATTTTAAAAAATGAAAAAATTCAAAATAATGTATTTTTTATGAAAAAAGTGTAAACAATACAGAATTTATAAGGTAAGAGGTAAAAATTATCCCTTGTCCTTCTACTTTAGGAAAGTTTGGAATGTGGCCTTTAAGAATTTTCCCTGTACACATACAGACACGATTAAATTTTTTAATAATCTATATAATATAAATATATTATAATTTGTATAATATAAATATATGTATATTATATAATTTTTATAATATATATAATTATATACATTATATTATATATTTATATAATGTGTAAAATACATAACCACATGTTTATAATTAATACTTTTTTAATTAAAAAATATAGCAAAGACATCATTTTTTGTCAATACCGAATATCTTCAGCCTCACCCTTTTAAATAGCAGCCATGTTGACACAGCTGGTGTGTCAGAGTCAGGGGTAGAAGTGTTCTGATTTCTAGAAAGAGTCGGACACAACTGAGCGACTGAACTGAACTGAACTGATTCCGGTGTACAGACCTGTGCACCTTAACAAACCCGTGTAACCTTAAGTTTAGTGTTTGTTGGAGAACTGTTGGCTGCACTTCTAGTTGATGATTCTGATCACATTCTGATTAAAAAAAAAAAAGAAAACTTTATAAAAGCATGCATATATGTTTCCAGCAGTTAGCCGTGGTCTACTTAAGCGCTTTGGCTAACTGCTCATTTTATATGCTTCTTAATCACAGAGTTTGGGACAATCAAGAAGAAGAAAGCAAAGTGAAAGACATCCTTAGAAATATTTCTTCATAGGTTACTGTGGTAAATCTGAAACTATGGCTTTATATCTTTCCTGGTTTTGAATGGGACAGGTGGCTACAGAGAACAATGTATTTGCACAGGTGTTTTTTCACAGCTGTTCAGAATTATGTGAGTTCTTATATCCTTACATCCCTAAAAACTCTACGAAGAGCCTATAGTATTCCTGTCTTCTTACCTCTGTAGGCACTTCTGCATCTTCAGAGCAGCTTACAATTATTGGTCATTGTTTTTCAACACTGTAGATAAGGAGAGGATGAAAAAAAATGAGAATTGCTCGATTAACTTGGCTAAACTTATGCAAAATATTATGCATAATTTAAATTTAGAAACCCTCTTATACAAGAGGGAATAAAAATGAATTACACCAAACCCCAAAGGCAAAGTTGCCCTTTGGGTATAATTTAATCAGCACTGGAGTTGAGGTGTACCTACAGGGGTGGGTGGGTTCCTGTAGTCAATAAAGGGAGCACAGATCAAGTCATGGACTGGAGAAGCCATCCTTCTTGTGATATTCCCTGGCAAATCCTCTCATCTTCTCTGTCCCTTGTGTTGAGGGGCCCTTCAGAACTCTTTGTACTTGAGAGAGAGAGTCTCTGTGTCCCTGTTGATTGGCTGGCTGATAACTTGCTGTCATGTTTGCTGTCGGAACAATTTGCATGTATCTTTGGGCTTCCCAGGTGACTCAGTGGTAAAGAATCCACCTGCCAATGCAGGAGACTCGGGTTTGATTCCTGGGTCAGGAAGATCCCCTGGAGAAGAAAATGACAACCCACTCCAGTGTTCTTGCCTGGGAAATCCCATGGACAGAGGAGCCTGGTGGGCTACAGGGGGTCACAAAAGAGTCAGACACAGCTTAGCGACTGAGCACACACATGGCAGATAATAACTTCATGACAAAGTCTCTTTTGGAAAAACTTCTCAGAGGGAAGAAGTTGATTTCTGGAAACTAGACAATTAAAAATAGACTGCTTTTGATGAAATGTAAATAATAAGATCTTGCAAAGACTTAGAAAGTCTGTTTTGAGTCCTGTTACGCTACTGCCTTCTCCAGCTTTGGCTCCAACTTCAAATTGAGTGAATTTCTTCTCTTGACTCATTTGAGAATTCTTATAAAATATCCCATTTGGGGCAAGTATGATGAGTTCAAAACTCATTTGCGCTGATTATATTTACTGCACCCAAAGCATGGTGATTTAAGAAATTCTGTTTTTCTCTCAGGACTTGGGCTAAAGTCTGATGAACTTCCCAATCAGTTAAGTATGAAGGATTGGCCAGAAATGAAGAAGAAATTTGCAGATATCTTTGCAAAGAAGACAAAGGCAGAGTGGTGTCAGATCTTTGACGGCACTGATGCATGCGTGACTCCTGTGCTGACTTTTGAAGAGGTTACCCATCATGGTCACAACAAAGATCGGGGCTCGTTTATTACTGATACAGAGCAGCGTGTGAGTCCCCGCCCTGCTCCTCTGCTGTCCAACACCCCAGCTCTCCCTTCGATTAAAAGGGATCCTTTTGTAGGAGAACACACTGAAGAGATTCTTAAAGAATTTGGGTTCAGCCAGAAAGAGATCAATCAGCTTAAGTTAGATAATATTATTGAAATTCATAAACTTAGAGTTAATCTCTAAGTTCCAAGCCCCACAGTGCAAACGAATGTGAATATTGCATTTACAGTATAATATAAAAAAATCGTGTGCATGGAAACTTGAAAAAACAGTATCACAGTGGTCTAATTATTCTAATCAGGAAACAAGACTGATTATACAGTAATGACGGAATTCTGAAAATGGTTATCATGGCTTTTGATTTGGGAATATTTTTAGTTTGCCTGTACTAAATTGTGGCAGTTTTTCTGCCTTTCAATTTACTTGATAGGTTATATTTGTCAATTTAAAATGCTTATATATTTATAAAATACTTGAAATGCATTAATATAATGCTTTTTATTAAATAAAGCTTTATTCCCCATAAAGTTTACTCCTGCTTTTAAGTTTGTGAAAAGCTTTCAAGAAAGTTCTTTCAGTAGCACTAAAATAGCCTTTTGTTGCTCATTGAAATATTTTAGGCTCTACTGTTAACCAGAATGAATGTCCTTAGGTGGAAAAGTCCGATCCTTTTAATTTGGTAAGGAAACCATTCAGCTGGTGTCTCTGAATTAAAATTGTAGAAAATGTCCTTGAGGTTTCCTTCAGATAACTGCCACCTCTCCATCTAGACCAGCTTCTGTATATAACTGCTTGTTATTAGCATCATCCACCTGTGTCTCTTTATCAATAAACTGTACCATCATCCATTTGAAAGTCTTACTAGACTTTCCCTCCTCTTACTAGTCTCCAGCTTCCACTCCCAGTATGTCTACCTCTGTCTCAATAGACCCCACAGTTTACCTATCACTTCATTTGGCCACTGTTCAAATGTCCCTTACAGAGAGTCCTTTCCTGATCCCTGTCGAAAATAGCAACTGCCTTATCACTCACTCTCCCGGAACCCTGTTTCATTTTCCTTCATACTGCCTATCACTACTGACATTGTATGGATTAACCCCTGCCTCATTCCTTCTTTGGAGAAGGCAATGGCACCCCACTCCAGTACTCTTTCCTGGAAAATCCCATATACAGAGAAGCCTGGAAGGCTGCAGACCATGGGGTCGCTGAGGGTTGGACACAACTGAGCGATTTCACTTTCACTTTTCACTTTCATGCCTTGGAGAAGGAAATGGCAACCCACTCCAGTGTTCTTGCCTGGAGAAGCCCAGGGACAGGGGAGCCTGGTGAGCTGCCATCTGTGGGGTTGCACAGAGTCGGACACGACTGAAGTGACTTAGCAGTAGCAGCAGCAGCATTCCTTCTTAATTAGGGCGTGTTAAAATGGAAACTTTATGAAGGACTTTGTAGGTTTCATTCATTGCTCAGTTCCTGGTTCCTGGAATAGTGCCTGGCCCATATTGGAAATTTTGTGAATATTTATTAAAGAGATGAATCTCAATAGTGAAGTGCTATCAGTTCCACTTTCAGAGCTCCCATCTCCTTCCCTATCCCCATCTTCCATTGCTTCTTTCATCGAGACTGTATCACTTCTTCCTTGGATTACTGTTCAATTTCCCTTCCCAGCTTTACACCCCTAGTATCATTGCCTTCAATTTCCACCCCCCAACCTTAGCAAGATCTGGAATCTCATTTCTACATAGCACAACATCCAAAAGAAGAGAGGGTCTCAGGAGCCCTCTGCAAACCTTATCTAGTGTTTCCTTTTGTTGTTCAGTCACTCGGTCATGTCCTACTCTTTGCCAACCCGTGGACTGCAAAACACCAGACTTCCCTGTCCTTTACCATCTCCTGGAGCTTGCTCAAACTCATGTCCATTCAGTCGGTGATGCCATCCAACCATCTCATTCTCTGTCATCCCCTTCTCCTCCTGCCTTCAATCTTTCCAAGCATCAGGGTCTTTTCATATGAGTCAGTTCTTCCCATCCGGTGACCAAAGTATTGGAGCTTCAGCATCAGTCCTTCCAATGAATATTCAGGACTAATTTCCTTTAGGATCAACTGGTTGGATCTCCTTGCCATCCAAGGGACTCTCAAGAGTCTTCTCCAATACCACAGTTCAAAAGCATCAATTCTTCAGCATTCAGCCTTCTTTACAGTCCACCTCTCACATCCATACAGGACTACTGGAAAAACCATAGCTTTGACTAGACGGACCATTGACAAAGTAATGTCTCTGGTTTTTAATATGCTGTCTAGGTTTGTCATAGCTTTTCTTCCAAGGAGCAAGCATGTCTCCTTGGGTCAAGTTAAGTCACAAGCCAGCCCTATACTGGTCTTTGGTGGAGAAGGTAGGATTATCCATAGATAAAACTAACCTGCTCCTGGAGCTCCCCTGGACTCAACTTCCTGGAAGCGTGTGGGTGTTTGAGGGAGGGGTGGATTCTGGAAGTTGGTCCAGATTCCATCAGGATAGAGGAGTAGAGAATTTATGTTAACATCTCTGACATGCAGTATCTCAATTGCTTTTTGCCAATCACAAGAGGAAGGCAGGGTAGGTTTCTATACTTTATAGATGCGGACACAAGGCTCAGATGGTCCTAAACCTTCTTAGTTCACATGTCCCTTAGTGTCTTGATTTTTTTCATGGTGCCCCTAAGCCAAAAGAAATACATAATCATTCCGTTTGTAAATAATTAGGTCCCAATAACTTAAGTATTTTTGTTCTAACAACTTATTAGCTGATTGAAAAATATAGTGTACACACTTGAAAGAAGACATTTATTTTTCATTCTTTTTTAAAAATTTTAATTTTTTCATTCTTTTTTAAAAAATTATCATTGATTTACAACATTGTGTTTCAAATACAGCAATGTGATTCATTTATGTATATATATTTCTCAGACTATTTTCCTTTATAAGTTATTACATGATATTGAATATAGTTCCCTGTGCTATGCATGGAGAAGGTAATGGCACCCCACTCCAGTACTTTTGCCTAGAAAATACCATGGACGGAGGAGCCTGGTAGGCTGCAGTCCTTGGGGTCGCTAGAGTCGGACACGACTGAGCGACTTCACTTTCACTTTTCACTTTCATGCATTGGAGAAGGAAATGGCAACCCACTTCAGTGTTCTTTCCTGGAGAATCCCAGGGACGGGAAGCCTGGTGGGCTGCCGTCTATGGGTCGCACAGAGTCGGACACTACTGAAGCGACTTAGCAGCAGCAGTGCTATGCAAGGATTGTAAATCTTTATTTTACATATAGTAGTTTGTATCTGTTAATCCCACGCTCCTAGTTTATCCTTTCTCTACCCCTTCCTCCCCTTCCTCTTTTGTTAATCATAAGTTTGTTTTCTATGAGTGTGTTTCTGTTTTGTATATATATTCATTTGTATTATTTTTTAGATTCCACATATTGGTGATACTATATAATATTTGTCTTTCTCTGACATTAAGTATAATATTCTCTAGGTCCATCTATATTGCTGCAAATGACAATATTTCATTCTTTTTTTTATCGCTGAGTAGTATTCTATTGTATATATATACACCACATCTTCTTAATCTGATTGTCTGTTGATGGGCAGTTAGGTTGTTTCCATGTCTTGGCTATTGTAAATAGTGATGCTATGAACATTGGGGAGCATGTATCTTTTCAAATTAGAGTTTTTGTCTTTCCTGTCTATGTACTCAGAAATGAGATTGCTGGTTCACATGGTAGCTCTATTTTTAGTTTTTAAGGAACTTCCGTTCCTCCCCCCACCATGGTGACCTCACCAGCACACACTGCCATCAACAGTAGGATGGTTCCCTTTTCTCCACACTGTCTCCAGCATTTATTAGACTGGCCATTCTGACCAGTGTAAAGTGATATCTCCTTGTGGTTTTAATTTCCATCTCACTAATAATTAGTGATATTCAGCATCTTTTCATATACCTGTTTGCTATCTGTATGTCTTTGGATAGATGTCTGTTAGGTCCTCTGCCCATTTTTTTATGTGAGTTGTTTGTTTTGAGATGTTGAGCTGTATGAGTTGCTTGTATATTTTGGAAACTAGGCCCTTGTTGGCTGCATCATTTGCAAATATTCTCTCTCATACCATAGGTTGGCTTTTCATTTTGTTAATGGTTTCCTTTGCTGTGCACAAGCTTATAGGTTTGATTAGGTCCCATTTGTTTATTTCTGCTTTTATTTCTATTGTCTTGGGAGACTAATCTAAGAAAATATCTAAGAAAGAAATGATTTATGTCTGAGAATGTTTTATCTATGTTCTCTTCTAGGAGTTTTATGGTGTCATATCTTATATTTAGGTCTTTAAACCATTTCGAGTTTACTTTTGTATATGGTGTGAAGGAGTTTTCTAGTTTCATTGATTTACCCACATAGCTATCCAGCTTTACTAACACCACTTGTTGAAGAGACTGTCTTTTCTCTATTGTGTATTTTTGCCTCCTTTGTCTAATAGACTATAGGTGTGTGGGTTTTTTCTGGGCTCTGTGTTCTGTTCCATCTACATGTCCATTTTTGTGCCAATAGCATGATATTTTGATTACTATAGCTTTGTGGTATTGTCTGAAGCCTGGAAGGGTTATGCCTTCAGCTTTGTTCTTTCTCCTCAGGATTGCTTTAGCAATTCTGGGTCTTCTGTGGTTCCATAAAAACTTTAGAGTTACATTTTTCTAGTTCTATGAAAAATGTCTTGGGTATTTTGATAGGGATCACACTAAATGTGTAGATTGCTTTGGGTAGTATGGCCATTTTAACAATATTAGTTCCTCCAGTCAAAGAGCATGGTCTTTTCCATTTCTTTGAATCATCTTCAGTTTCCTTTATCAATGTTTTATAGTTAACAGCATATAGGTCTTTCACCTCCTTGGTTAAGTTTATTTCCAGGTATTTTTAAATGCAATTTTAAACAAGATTGTTTTCTAACTTTCACTTTCTGATAGTTCATTGTTGGTATAAAGAAATGCAACAGAGTTCTGTGTATTAATCATGTATCCTGCTACCTTGCTGAATTCATTTGTTGGTTCTAATAGTTTTTGTGTAAAGTCTTTAGGGTTCTCTGTACAGAGTATCATGTCATATCCAAATAATGACAATTTTACTCTTCCCTTCCAAATTTAATACCTTTGATTTCATTTTCTTGTTTGATTGTTATGGCTAGGACTTCCAATGCTGTGTTGAATGGAAGTGGTAAGAGTGGGCATCCTTGTTTTATTTATGAATTTAGCAGGAAAGCTTTTAGTTTTTCACTGTTGAGTGTTATGTTGGCTGTGGGTTTGTGGTAAGTGCTTTTATTATGTTGAGATATGTTCCCTCTATACTCATTTTGATGAGAGGTTTTGTCATGAATGGATGTTGAATTTTTCAAATGCTTTTTCTGTCTATTGAAATGATCATGTGGTTTTTGTCTTTTCTTTTATGTTAACGTAATGCTTCGCATTGATTTGTGCTTGTTTAACCATCCTTGTGACCCTGGAATAAATACCACTTGATCATAGTATATGATCCTTTTTACGTATTTTTGGGTGCAGTTTGCCAATATTTTGTTGATGATTTTTGCTTTTCATTAAAGATATTGTCCTGTAATTTTCTTTATTGGTAATATTTTTTGTCTGATTTTGGTATCAGGGTGATGGTGGCTTCATAGAATGACTTTAGGAATGTTTCCTCCTTTTTAATATTTGGGAGTAGTTTGAGAAGGATAGGTGTAAGTTCTTATTTGTATGTTTGGTAAAATTTCCCAGTGAAGCTGTCCAGTCCTGGGCTTTTGTTTGCAAGACGTGTTTTGTTTTTTGTTTTTTAAAGTATAGGTTCTATTTCACTTCTAGTGATCAGTCTGTTCACATTACCTGTTTCTTCTTGACTCAGCTTTAGTAGATTGCATTTCTGTTGTGTTTGTGGAGGGAGTTAAGCTCAACATCTTCCTACCCTATCATCTTGATTTTCCTCCTTATGTCATTTTTAATCACTAATGGGTCATAAGTGCCTGTTGTACACTGTGCAGCTTCTCATGTCTTGGAATCAGATTGGATGTCAGTATCTTCGTTTTCTGTTCCACATTGATATTTGTAATGCTTCTTATGTCTGTGGAAAACCCAGCTTTACAATAATCTAAAGTCAGTGAAAGGATTGTAGTGCAGTCTTATGTTGCGAGTATGAACTGTTTCACTCTTCCTTCAGGTGTTATCTGAAAGATGTTGAGTTTCACTGTGTTTACTGCCTTAAAAATTTTAAATCTCCTGAGATACCCCTTTGAGTTCATTGTGGCTCCCTGGGTTACCTTGGCACACAGTTTGAGAAATACCAGTTTAAGTGATCTACTCAGGGAAATACAGGAAGAAACAGGCAGAACCAGCATTTAAACTTTAATATTTTGACTCCAAGTCTTGTTCTTAGACCATTTTTACTGTCTTTCCTATGAGATCATGTTTCCCTTGCCACGAAGACTTTCATTTGAATTCAATGTCCAACAAGGAAAATACAACCCACTAGAAGTCTTCAAAACAGAGGAAATTAATATCACCAATTATTACATTAGTGATAAAAGAGATGAGAAGCCAAGGGAGGCAACGCAGATACAAGCAACCATAGGAATCTAGGAACACTCCCATAGGTGCAGGATCGATGGGAAAGGTAGTGTTATGGGGACCCAGAAGCTAAGGTTGGCAGCTGGACCCACAGTGGAAATGCAGCCACTGCCAGAGATGTCTCAGGATACAGAAAGAGGGGGAGGAAGTATCCTGATATCTTCCTTTCACCTGCCTCCTGTCTTCCCACCAGTTCCTCCCACTAGACAAATCTACCTGGAAGCTAGAGAGCAAGGGAACCTGGGAAACGTAGTCCCTTAGGTATGGAGCATAAGATGAGGAGGAGGGAATGGATCTGAGCAAACAGGCAGTTGACCAGCACTGCAAAGTGTAGCATATATACTTTATAATTCCTTTAGCAAACATTTACTGAGGACCTACTAGGTGCCAGGTATCATGCTAGATGCCATATGAGCAGAACAGACCTGATCACTGCTCATTAGAGAATCAAAGACTAAAACAGAAGGAAATGACAGATGAATGGATAAAGAAGTTGTGGTACATATACATAATGGAATATTACTCAGCCATAAAAAAGAATGCATTTGAGTCAGTTCTGATGAGGTGGATGAACCTAGAACCTATTATACAGAGTGAAGTGAGTCAGAAAGAGAAAGATAAATATCATATTCTAATGCACATATACAGAATCTAGAAACATGGTTCTGAAGAATTGATTTACAGGGCAGCAACATGGCAAATAGATGGGGAAACAGTGGCTGACTTTATTTTTCTGGGCCCCAAAATCACTGCAGATGGTGATTGCAGCTGTGAAATTAAAAGACATTTTCTCCTTGGAAGGAAAGTTATGACCAACCTGCTGCTGCTGCTACTGCTAAGTTGCCTCAGTCGTGTCTGATTCTGTGCAACCCCAGAGACGGCAGCCCACCAGGCTCCCCCAACCCTGGGATTCTCCAGGCAAGAACACTGGAGTGGGTTGCCATTTCCTTCTCCAATGCATGAAAGTGAAAAGTGAAAGTGAAGTCGCTCAGTCGTTCCCGGCTCTTAGCGACCCCATGGACTGCAGCCTACCAGGCTCCTCTCTCCATGGGATTTTCCAGGCAAGAGTACTGGAGTGGGGTGTCATTGCCTTCTCTGATGACCAACCTAGACAGCATATTAAAAAGCAGAGACATTACCTTGCCAACAAAGGGCCATCTAGTCAAGGCTATGGTTTTTCCAGTGGTCATGTATGGATGTGAGAGTTGGACTATAAAGAAAGCTGAGCACCAAAGAATTGATGCTTTTGAACTGCGGTGTTGGAGAAGACTCTTGAGAGTCCCTTGGACTGCAAGGACATCCAACCAGTCCATCCTAAAGGAGATCAGTCCTGGCTGTTCATTGGAAGGACTGATGTTGAAGCTGAAACTCCAATACTTTAGCCACCTGATGAGAAGAGCTGACTCATTTGAAAAGACCCTGATGCTGGGAAAGGTTGAGGGAGGAGGAGAAGGGGACAGCAGAGGATAAGATGGTTGGATGGCATCACCGACTCGATGGACATGGGTTTGGGTGAACTCCAGGAGTTGGTGATGAACAGGGAGGCTTGGCGTGCTGCGGTTCATGGGGTCTCAAAGAGTCAGACACGACTGAGCGACTGAACTGAACTGAACTGAACTGAAAGGAGAAACAGACATAGAGAATACACTTATGGACATGGGGAGAGGGGAGGAGAGGGTGAGATGTATGGAAAGAGTAACATGAAAACTTACATTATCGTATGTAAAACAGATAGCCAACAGGAATTTGCTGTATGGCTCAGGAAACTCAAACAGGTGCTCTGTATCAACCTAGAGGGGTGGGATAGGGAGGAAGGTGGGAGGGAGGTTCAAAACGGAGGGGATATATGTATACTTATGGCTGATTCACGGAGAAGGCAATGGCAACACACTCCAGTATTCTCGCCTGGAAAATCCCATGGACACAGGAGCCTGGTAGGCTGCAGTCCGTGGAGTCCCTAAGAGTCGGACACGACTGAGCAACTTCACTTTCATTTTTCACTTTCATCCATTGGAGAAGGAAATGGCAACCCACTCCAGTGTTCTTGCCTGGAGAATCCCAGGGACAGGGGAGCCTGGTGGGCTGCCGTCTACGGGGTCGCACAGAGTTGGACACGACTGAAGCAACTTAGCAGCAGCAGCAGCAGCATGGCTGATTCATGCTGAGGTTTGACAGAAAACAACAAAATTCTGTAAAGCAATTATCCTTCAATAAAAAAATGAATTAAACGAAAAAAGCAGGAGAATAAACAGAACTATGTCAAGTATGGAAGAAAAATATTGCAGTGCTGTGGGAGAGTTAGTAATTTAGAAGGGGCAGCCTCTCACTATTTTAAGTCTAGTTAATTGACTCGATGTGTGTGTATGTAGAAAACTTGTGTTCAAGGAAGGACAGAATATTATATCCAGAAAAAGTTTAGAAAAAACATTGACCCCCTTCATACTTAACATCTACATTATAGGGCTTTATTGTCCCAAAGCTATGTGTGATTGTGTGTAAATGTGTGTGTGTGTGAGAGAGAGAGAGGCAGAATCAGAGAGAGAACAGTACAAAGGAAGATTCCTTTAGAAACACGTTCAAAGGAGCCAGAGGGCTCCCAGCTGGCTAATCTCCATCATGCTTTCCTGGCCCCTCCCCCTTCCTTCTCATCATAACTTGTGATCTTAGAGGCATGAAAGAATTTGAGCCCCGCCCCCAGCCTGGCCGTCTCTGCGGGCCGTGCAGCCAGGCTCCATGTCAAATCCACCTGGGAGCGCGAACCCCAGGGCCACGGAGAAGGTGGTGGGCTTGCAGGCAGGTTCCCCGCCCAGTGGCCATGGGCGACAAGAGCGGGCAGTCTCCCCTACGCACCTATAAATCCCTTGATGAGGAGGGCCTCTTCGGCTCTGCGGAGCTGCCCAAAAGACCCACGGGGAGCCTGGTTATGCACAGCATGGCCATGTTCGGCCGGGAGTTCTGCTATGCGGTGGAGGCGGCCTACGTGACTCCAGTGCTGCTCAGCGTGGGCCTGCCCAAGAGCCTGTACAGCATGGTGTGGCTCCTGAGTCCCATCTTGGGGTTCCTGCTGCAGCCCGTGGTGGGATCGGCCAGCGACCACTGCCGGGCCCGGTGGGGCCGACGGAGACCCTACATCCTCACGCTGGGCCTCATGATGCTCCTGGGCATGGCCATGTACCTCAACGGGGATGCGATCATATCAGGTCAGTGGACTGCACCTGGTAGGCTAGGTAGGCTGGGTGGGAGAAGGTCCTGTTATGCAACTCAGGACAAGGAGAATGCAAAGTTCTTTCTGTGACAGTCAAAAAATGGTTAAAACTGATTCCCTAAGTTACATCGACTTTCCACCTTTGAGTGACCCAGATTCTGTAGTTAGGCACCTTTACTTTTAGAAACGTCAGGATACATTATTTTTTAATTGTTGTGAGAACTTAAAAATGGGATTATATTTTTACCTATTTTATTATATTATGTATTGTTACGTTTATCAATTATGGGGTTTTGTGTGTGTGCCCACCATACCTTATTTAGGACTTTCTCAAATTAACCAGCTGCCTAATGGCTCCATAAATTTTTCCAATAAATGTGTGTCCAAAGAAGAGTTAATGATGTTCACAGCTTTATATGGAGTCTTGTAACAGGTACAGGGCATCAGCCTGGCAGCTCAAGGGGACATTTTTTCATTGCAAATCATGGACATAGACCTGATGGTGAGCACTTTTTCTAGCCATTAAACAGCTGCTGATTAATCAGTAATTGGTGGTAGTATATATCACATTGAAAGAAAGAATTGTTAAACTTAAAAATAGCACACATTTTCTGACCATTAACTCTCAGGGTAGCAGAATGGATGATAATGAGCCATGATAATCAGTTATCATCTCTATGTATTTAAAAGTGGGCATGAATCTATAAATGTATATTTCTGGAAGAATTTATATAAAAAAAAATACCTGAAAAGAAATTTTGCCTCTAAGGAAGGGTGCTAAAGGCCTGGGGGTGAGAGGGGGAAGTTAAGCTTGTCGTTCACTTATTTTTGTAGTGAATTTTTAAAATCAGGTGCATATATTACACGTTTTCTTAAGTTTAAAAAATAAACTGAAAGCATGAGAAATAGTTATGAGGGGGTGAATGAACAGTGGTATGGTCATAGGATGAATATCATTTAGGTGTTAAAATTGTGACATTGCTCTTCATCCACCGAAAGGCAAAGGTACGAAGAGAGTTGGTTAAAGATGCTCACTTACAACCTGCTCCCATTACTCAGTGCTCCTCCAAGCCAAGCCCTCCAGCCTGTGGCATCAGCCTCACTGGAGGCTGATAGAGATGAAAATTCCCAGGCCCTACCTTCCGCCTATTGAGGAATCATAGGAGACTCATGGTAGGTGAGGCCCAACAATCGGTTTTAACAAGTCATCCCGGTAATGGTTAAGGAGCTAAAGTCTGAGAAGCACTGCATGAGGGCACAGATGCACACCTCTCTCTATTTTTGTGCATAAAGGGATGTCTGAAGGATGACCATCTCTTGGGCCTGGGATCTTGAAGTATTTTCCCCAGCTTTCCTATATGGTTGGAGTGGTTTACAGTCAGTACATATAATTTTTTAAACCGGTTTATTTAAAAGAGATGATGCACATACCATAAAAGTCACCATCTAAAAGTGAACAGCTCAGTGCTTTTCAGTATATTCTCAAAGTTGTATAACCACCACCGCTATCTAATTACACAACAGTTTCATCTCCCCTCTACAGAAACCTGGTAGCCATTAGCAGACACTCCCAATTTCCTTCTCCCCCACAGTCCTAGGTAACTGCTCAATCTATGTTCTGTCTCCAGAGAGCTGTCTTTTCTGGACATTCACTGCATGACTTTCAAAACTTGAAAAAATAATGAAGCTGTATTTTATTTGGAAGAGCAAACACAACGAAAGAGTAGGGAGGTAATATGATGACAGGAAGTTTGTGTGGAAATAAAAATGTGGATTGTTCTAAACCGGGATTTAGGAGACCAACGGTTGTTTCTCTTTTAGCTTTGATTGCTGACCCAAGGAGGAAGCCGATTTGGGCCATAAGTATCACCATGATAGGTGTGGTTCTCTTTGATTTTGCTGCTGACTTCATTGATGGGCCCATCAAAGCCTACTTGTTTGATGTCTGCACTCATCGAGATAAGGAGAGGGGCCTCCACTTCCATGCCCTCTTCACAGGTAGGGAATATCCAGAAAGTCTATCCTTCAGGTCTCCGGGCAGGGAAGCCCTTCCACTGAAGCCATCCAGTGTCTCAGCACTCAGATTTTTTGAATGAATGGATCTGTTGATGCATCGCTCCCATCACGCGGGCTCTGTCTTCCAGGGCATTCCTCTTGTGACCAGGCTTTGGAGTTTCTGCAAAGGAAGTTTGTAGGAGAGCTCTCTGAAGAGCCATGTGTGGAGACATTTACAATGAAATGAAAAGAAGCCTTGTAGACTTCATATTTTGTTTTGTTCTTTAGTCAGTAATGTGTATCATCAACATTATTTAGAAGCTTGCAGCTTCTTGGGCCCCTCTTCCTGTTATTTTAATTCAGCAGGTTCGGGGTGGGGCCCAGAAATTTGCTTTTTTAATGACTTTCCCAGATGATTCTGTGGCAAGTGTCCCAGGAATCACATGAACCACATTTAAAAACAGAAATAGGAACAAACCAAGCAAATACAAAGCCCCAAGTCTTAGGGACTTCTTCCTTTTTTTAAATTTATTTACTTATTTGGCTGCACTGGGTCTTAGTTGCAACAATCAGGGCCTTTAGTTGCCCCATGTGGGATCTAGTTTCCTGACTGGATCGAACTCCAGGCCTCCTGCATTGGGAGCTCAAAGTCTTAGCCATTGGGCCACCAGGAAAGTCCTAGAGATGTCCTAGTTATATAAACAGTTGGCAAATCCTCAACCTCCTGTTTTGGAAAATGCCATGCCAAGAGGACACTTCTTGGGGCCATTGCTGGCCTTCTTTTGTGGCTGTTGGGCCCTTCATGTAGAGCAATGCTACTAATGTTCAACATGCATTTCTAGAGCTCCATTTGTTGTTCAGTCACTCAGTCATGTCCCACTCTTTTCAACCCCTTGGGCTACAGCATGTCAGGCTTCCCTGTCCTTCACTATTTCTTGGAGCTTGCTGAAACTCATGTCCATCGCGTCGGTGATGCCATCCAGCCGTCTCATCCTCTGTCATCCCCTTCTCCTCCTGCCCTCAGTCTTTCCCAGCATCAGGGTCTTTTCCAATGAGACTGCTCTTCACATCAGATGGCCAAAGTATTGGCATCAGTCCTTGCAGTGAACATTCAGGACTGATTTCCTTTAGGACTGACTGGTTTGATCTCCTTGCTGTCCTTCCAGTTGGGACTGTTCTAGAATTGGGGTGTCATCCACAGGACAACAGCATGATCCTGTCCTGGGAGCATTGTTAGGTCTAGATGTAAGGACTTTATTTCATTTTCTCCAAGGCCCAGCCAAGGTATTTTTATTTTATGTTTTGTCTCCTCCCATGGTCAGATATGTCCCATGAGAAACAGAATCTTGAATTTTGTTCAGATTATATCTGCACAGCCAAAAGCAGGCCTGCCCACAGAAGCCGTTCGGTCAACAATTTGTTGTTTGTGCAGATATTTGAATGGTGAACACTGGGAAGAATGGGGCTGCCCGGCAGAGAGCGGCCTGGAGGAGCAGGAGTCCAGCCCATCTGTCTGGGACCCCTGAACACTTTGTCTACCAGCTGGAAGGTCCCAGAATAGAGATTCAAACTTCATTCTCCTAACTTAAATCCCACAATTCCTACTGCTATGTAATAATCTGCTGAAATTAATTATGATATTGCGGGAGGCTTTTTGGCTTTTGAACCTGACACGTTGAGAGTTTTGTTGCTCTAAGTACTTTGGGAAATGTGGTCACTCCTTCCCAGCTTATATCAGCGTTAGTCTTGGCCTAACAACCTTTGCTTTGCTGCCTCTGATATTAAAAGACTGAGCTCTGTACTTTGGGAACTTTTCCAGGGTTAATACGTGGTAGTATTTCTGTTGAGTTTGATAAAATGTCTTGAGGTTTTCTTTTGATATTAGTGTATTGTGGTTTCAGCAAGCCTATAATTCATGTGTAATTTTCATGTGACCTCATTTCAGGCTTTCACTGTATCTTGTCTGAGCTTTCGTACTTACCCTTTAACTGATTTTCCAGTCTCTAATTTTTTCCTATTCCAATTGTGCTAACACACAGCTTCTAGAGCCACATTCCTAAAAGACAGCTTTGACTGGGACACTTTCATGTTCAATGACCCGCAGTGGCTCCTGTTGACAAAAAAATTAATGAATTAATCAATAGTCAATTTAAGAAAGAAATAGAGAATTTTATTCAAGTCAACCTAAAGATTATAAATTGGGAAACAGTCTCTCAGAGAGCTCTCAGAACTATTCCTCCCATCAGAGGTCAAAGCACAGTGAAATATGAGACAAAGTGTTGTACATCTAATGACGTACTGACAGTTTATGTAGTCCGGGTCTGCACATACAAGGCGAGTAGTGGGTCATTGTGACCGCTTAAAGGATTGAGAAAGGACTGTTATCTGCTAAGGAGTTCCCTTGCTGGTGCCAGGACAAAGTTGCTGCTGTCAAGGAAGTATTCCTGTGACTTCTATGACTGTGGTCTGATTAATATATTAATGGGAAATAGACGGGAAAACAGTGGAAACAGTGTCAGACTTTATTTTTCTGGGCTCCAAAATCACTGCAGATGGTGAATGCAGCCATGAAATTAAAAGACGTTTACTCCTTGGAAGGAAAGTTATGACCAACCTAGATAGCATATTCAAAAGCAGAGACATTACTTTGCCAACAAAGGTCCGTCTAGTCAAAGCCATGGTATTTCCTGTGGTCATGTATGGATGTGAGAGTTGGACTGTGAAGAAAGCTGAGCGCTGAAGAATTGATGCTTTTGAACTGTGGTATTGGAGAAGACTCTTGAGAGTCCCTTGGACTGCAAGGAGATCCAACCAGTCCATCCTAAAGGAGATCAGCCCTGGGACTTCTTTGGAAGAAATGATGCTAAAGCTGAAACTCCAGTACTTTGGCCACCTCATGCAAAGAGTTGACTCATTGGAAAAGACTCTGATGCTGGGAGGGATTGGGGGCAGGAGGAGAAGGGGGCGACAGAGGACGAGATGGCTGGATGGCATCACCGACTCAATGGACATGAGTTTGGGTGAACTCCAGGAGTTGGTGATGGACAGGGAGGCCTGGTGTGCTGCAATTCATGGGGTCGCAAAGAGTCGGACCTGACTGAGCAACTGAACTGAACTGAACTGAACTGAAAGAACCCTCTGGGTTCAGAGTACTTGGAAATCTTCTGGGCTAGAGGTTCTCTAACTTGTAGTCTGAGAGTCTTTACCTTTGCCTCGGTCGGACATGACTGAGCAACTGAACTGAACTGAACTGATCGTGCAGATGCATATTGCACACTCCAGGGGAGGGAGGAGGCCCAAAGGGGAAAGTGTTATATTTAAATCTAGGCCCAGCAATTCCAAATGTTTTTCAAATAAGTGCCAAAGGGTTCACTGCCAAAATGTTCTCTAGCATGTTTCTGAATTTTTTTTTTTTTTTAAAGAAAAGACCCTACTGGCTTTTGGGAATTTTAGTCCTCTAACTTTTTCTGTCTTATGTTTAAAGATAACTCTACCTGCCCTCCACCCCTGGTGTATGTGATAGCCATGCTGGGTTTAGTGGATCCATCTCATCCCTTCTGGATTCCCTGGTAGCTCAGTTGGTAAAGAATCTGCCTGCAATGCAAGAGACCCTGATTCACTTCCTGGATCAGGAAGATCCCCTGGAGAAGGCATAGGCTACCCACTCCAGTATTCTTGGGCTTCCCTGGTAGCTTAGACAGTAAAGAATGCGCCTGCAATGGGGAATACTTGGGTTCGATCCCTGTGTTGGGAAGATCCCCTGGCAGAGAGCATGGCAACCCACTCTAGTATTCTTGCCTAGAGAATCCCCATGGACAGAGGAGCCTGGCTGGCTCCAGCACCTGGGGTCGCAAAGAGTCAGACACAACTGAGTGACTAAGCACAGCACAGCCTCATCCTTTCACCTCATGCCTTTACCTCTGGGGCTGTGGAACCCTCACTCACCGGAAAGAAAGGAAATTCCTCCCTCGAGTCAAAATGCTTGTAACTGAGGATCTGTTGCTATTAGTAAATTAACCCGAGGCCTTGCTGTCCTGAACAGCAGTCTCCATTCCACCCAAGGAGGCTGGGATGAGGGCTGATGGTCAGTAAAGTTTGTGCCAGTTCAAATCCTGGCTCCTCCTCCTGCCCAGTCCCTAGTGTTTCTGAACTTCTTCTCAGGGTTGTGAATCTATCCACCATGTTAGTTACTAATATCCTGGCAATATATTGGGGCTTCCCTCATAGCTCAGTCGATAAAGAATCTACCTGCAATGCCGGAGACCTGGGTTTGATCCCTGGGTTGGGAAGATTCCCTGGAGAGGGCAATGGCAACCAACTCTAGTGTTCTTGCCTGGAGAATCCCATGGACAAAAGAGCCTGGCAGGCTACAGTCCATGGGGTTGCAAGAAGTGGATGCAGCTTAGCAACTGAATCACCAACCACTGCCACCATTCTGGCAAATGGTCTCAAGCAATGGTTCCTGAGAAAGGAACCCTTTAATAGGATTCAGCACCAAATGTATATATTTACTATATGTTCTCCATTCCCACCAGGCTTGCAAAACTTGCGTTTGTTTGTAATGACTTGGTAAGGAACTTGCCCCAAGTGCATCTCTGGAAGAAGAATGGGTAACGTGTTAGGCTTAGCTTCTTTTGACTGTTTGGTTTCTTTAATACTTCAAAGTTTGCATAAAAAATGCTTTTGAAACAAATACTCAGAATAGAAATAATTAAGAGCTAAAAAAAGAGTTCTAAAAATGAAGTTTAGATATGAGTCCCTTTGACCAAATGTATACAAGTGGAAAAAGGCTGTGTTTCATGGTAGAGTCGATTTTAACTCCTCCTTCAGGCTTCATTGCTGCATGAGTGGATTTCTTTCATTAGCTGAGTTTCCTTTGAAGTTTCTGCCCCTAGTGAACTTTCATGTCTCCTCACTCAGGCAGGAAAGGATGTGGCCAGAGCAGAAACCAGGGTACAGGAATTTCAGCTTTGAGGATGACATGGATAACTTTGGGCGAAACAGATAAGGTCTACAAACTGCCATTTCTTATCCCAATTCAGCACCTACCTCTCGAGGAATCTCAAAGGCAGGTTAGAGATAGGAGCCCCTGAGGATATTTTTTCATTTACTCAATACTGTGTATGTGCTTAATCATTCATCTGTGTCTGACTCTTTGCAACCTCATGGACTGTAGCCCGCCAGGTTCCTCTGTCAATGGAATTCTCCAGGCAAGAATACTGGAGTGGGCTGCCATTCCCTTCTCCAGGGGATCTTCATAACCCAGGGATGGAACCTGGGTCTCCTGCATTGCAGGTTAATTCTTCACCATCTGAGCCATGAGGGAATTGTCTACCAGAAATCTCTTTCCCCAGATACCAACTGGCTGGCTTGGTTTGCTTCCTCTCTTTGTTACAATCTCTGGTCACATAGCCCCTCCTCAGCGATTCATGATTACTTGATAATATATTATTTATTCATTTGTTTGTTGTTTATTATCTGCCTCTAGAGCCAACATATAAGCTATCTGAAGACAGGAATATTTCCTGTTTGTTCCAAAATCACTAGTGCTTAGAATAGTCCTGGAAATATGCTGAAGAAATATTGATGAGACAAATATTCTATTTTAACATCCTCCTTTTACCTGTGAGGAAGCTGTGTTGCTGAGAGGTAAGTGACTAACTCAAGGTCACACAGCTGGATGTATGTACTAAGTCGCTTCAGTCACGTCCAACTCTTTTCGGCCCTATGGACCATAGCGCACCAGGCTCCTCTGTCCATAGGGTTTTCCAGGCAAGAATACTGGAGAGGGTTGCCATGCACTTCTCCAGGGCATCTTCCCAACCCACAGATCGAACCTGGGTCTCTTACGTCTCCGGTTTTGGCAGGCATGTTCTTTACCACTAGCGCCACCTGGGAATACAGCTAGTGGAAGATATTGAATCAATCTTTATGTCTGAAATGGAAGTGAATCCCCAACCCAAGGGCTTCCCTCATAGCTCAGTTGGTAAAGAATCTGCCTGCAATGCAGGAGACCGGGGTTTGATCCCTGGGTTGGGAAGATCACCTGGAGAAGGAAATGGCAACCCACTCCAGTATTCTTGCCTGGAGAATCCCATGGACAGAGGAGCCTGGCAGGCATCAGTTCATGGGCTTCCAAAGAGTCAGGCACAACTTAGCGACTAAACCACCACCCCAACCCAAATGTAGTTTAATTGTGTCTGTGTTGAGCCCCATTGGCCCAGGATGGTGAAAACTTAGTGTCAGTCCCTTTGGAATACTCTCCTACACCTTTCCCTGAGTCTTGCATCTAAAAACTTGGAGCTTAGAGGGCAAAAGTTTCAGGTAGCAAGGATCTGGGTTTCAGTATCATGTGTTCTCACTGGCATTTACTAGGCCGTCCTTGGTCCTGCGTTTCCCAGTTGTGAGGCTGAACTGGTCACAGTCACATTCTCGCTCATCCTTGTCCACAGGACCCCTTCAGAACCCCCAGGATTCTCAGCTCCCCACCACCCACATGGCATCCTGCTCTTCCAAGGCCTACAGATGTGAGCTGCAAACTCTCCATGCTCTGGTTTCCTTGTCTCTAAAAGAGAGGTGGAAATTCAGTTGAGCCTTATTATTCAGGGATTCTATATTGTGAAGTCATCTGCTTACTAAAACTTACTGGTACCACCAAAATCAATACTTGCAGCTCATTCTCCAACATTTGCAAGCATCTACAGAGTGGAGGAGGAAAAAAACCAATGTGACTCACCCAGTGTGCTTGCTTCCAACTGTGGTTGAGCAAGGTGACACTCTGCCTTCTTGTTTTGATTCTTACACTGTAAACAGATGTCCTTTTTGTGATATATTTAGTGCCATTTTTTTTTTCTTTTCTGTTTTTTTTTTTTTTTTCTTGGTTATTTCAGTATCTAAAGTGGCTCCAAATGTGGTGCTGAAGGCACTGCTTGGGTTCATAAGTGCAAGAATGTTGTGATGTGACTTCTGGAGAAAATATGTGTCCTAAATGTTGTTCCGGTGTGAGTTACAGTGCCGTTGGCCACAGGCTATTCAATGAGATATCTTTAAACAGAAACACATGTAAAATAAGGTTCTGTGTTGTTTCACTGATGAAAACGAAGACTTGAGGCTCACAGGAACTTAATCCTTAGGGCAGGAATTTACTATTCACCAATTCAGGGTTTAAGGAAACTTTCTGGAACGTAACTACTGGTAATAGTAAGATGCAGCGGTAGTAACTTCCTCAAAGGGTGGTTGTGAGGATTAAGTGAGTTGTAAACGTCAAGCACCTAGAATGGAGCCTGACACTCGGGCTCATCTATCTCTACCCACCACAGAGCCCTTGCTTCCTTGAATTCTGAATGTCCCCCTGGGGTCTTCCTAGGAAATAAAGTGTTGATCCCTTCTGCTCTTGGGTTCTTCAAGCCATCTGGGAGGTTCTGGTCCCCACCCCTCATCCTCCTATGCCAGCGAGGTCCAAGGATCGAGGAGCAGAACCACTACAGCTTTAGGGACACACCAATTCACCCTTCGTGAATGCTTTGCCTACCCTGGGAAGCCTTGTTCTTAAATCACTTTTTTTTTTTTTTTTTTTTACTGAATCTGTTGCAGTAAAAAAGAGAATGGAGGAATGAGTTTTTCTCTTTCCCTTTCCTGAGAAAGTGAAGTCGCTCAGTCGTGTTCAACTCTTTGTGACCCCCTGGACTATAGCCTACCAGGCTCCTCCGTCCATGGGATTTTCCAGGCAAGAGTACTGGAGTGGGGTGCCATTTCCTTCTTCAGGGTTTCTACCTGACCTAGGGATCAAGCCCAGGGCTCTCACATTGTAGGCAGATGCTTTACTGTCTGAGCCACCAGGGAAGTCCAGTGAAGAAGATAAAAGAGAATAGAGAGCAGGCCTGAACAATCCTAACTGGTCCTAACTCTGCATGTCTACAGTTTAAGTTTGCTTTTCTTCCCCCTAACTCTGCAGGAGCTACATTTCTCACCAATTTTACCTTTGACTTTATGCTAAATACATCCTGCATCTAGTTTTTACCCTTACAACATCCTTCCCTTTGTAATTACATATCAGAGCCACCAAACTGCCAGACTCAATTACTGGGTTACTGACACCAGACTCTGACTGTCTTTGAAACACTGCAAGAGGAAGAAATCAAGATCCTAATACCTTTGTTCCTCATCCCTGACTCCTGACTAAGCCCCTAGACTCCCATGGAGAGGGAGCATTGTTCTTGAGGCATGAACCTATTGTCTTTCCCTCTCTGCTGGCTGAGAATTAAAGCCACCTCCCTATTTCCTCCATACTTGGTCTCCGTATTTTTTATTCAGCTCCGGTGGGCTAAGAGAGCCAAGGTTTTGGCCAGCAACAAATCTACCATCAGTGCCTTTGGAGCCTAAGGGCTTCTGAAACTCAGAAGCAAGGAGACACGTTCTTATTTCTCTGCTTTCTACTTTCATGTTCTTCCCCAAAAGCAATGAGCCTGGCTCAGTTTGAACATGAAGGAAGGGCCCAGGGAAATACCAGGGCAGTTGTGGGTGGACGGAAGCTGTGGTCAGCACTTAAATATATTTTCTCACATCTCTTAGGAGATGAGTTGCCTTGCAAATCTCATGAAATGTCAGGTCTTGGATGCTCAGTCTCTAGAAGGGAAGTCATGTCTGCCTGGTTCATTGCTGTGTCTGCAGTGCCCAGCGCAGTTCTTGGTGAGAGTTGGTGTTCCATCCATTTCTATTGATTAAAAAATATCTCTCATACACACACACACACACACACACACACACTCCTAGTAGCTGATACTTATGTTAAGTCTCTGGGATTTTGTGTGTATGGTGTAGGTAGGAACTAATCTGACACCTTCATTGCTATTTTCTCAACACACAGAAAAGAATCAGAAGGACTCTTCCATGAACCTTCCAGGAATGCAGGGTCTTTCATCTGTCCCCTTGCTGAGATACTGAAGCCGGCAGCACACTGATAACTCTCTTCTCCTTGAGCTCTTTCTCCATTGCTGTTGAGGTTGTTTAGTCACATGCCTGAAGCCAGGAAAACAATTACAGATGCATGGTAGGTGCAGAGTTTGACTCTTTAGATTCCTTGTTCCTGAAACTCTCCCAGTTTCCCATTTTACCTATTACATGTTGTGTTAGTCACCCAGTCATATCCGACTCTCTGTGACACTGTGGGTTGATTGTAGCCTGCCAGACTTCTCTGTCTGTGGAATTCTCTAGGCAAGAATACTGGAGTGGGTTGCCATTCCGTTCTCCATGGATCTTCCTGACCAGGGATTGAACCTGGGCCTCCCGCATTGCTGGCAGATTCTTTACCATCTGAGCCACCAGAGAAGCCCTTTACTTATTACAGTTGTAGATTACAGAAAGAAATAATACATATTTCTGTATGCTTGGACTTCTTCCAGGAGGAACCATTGTTTAAGCTATATTGTTAGATATGAAATACACTGCTGAGCCATTCATTCCAGGGGGTTGGCTCTGGTGTGAGTGACATCACAGCCTGGCTCTGTCAGGCTAGGACAAGAGCTAGCTGGACCCTTCTTTTTGCAGAGGCTGGTTATCTAATGTGGTGACAGATGCCCTTGAGATGCCCCAGCTTATCATATGGCCAATAGCCTGGGGACTGACTCCAAGAGCCCCAGGAAGGCTGATGTTGGCAGTAGAGATAAATGTAACCTTGATATAAATGTGGGAGCTGATGTCAGCCTTTGTTGCAACTTTGATGACTAGACTTTGTTTAGGAGACTATTTTGAAGATAAAATCCTTAGTTTAAATAGAGGATGTTAAAAGGAAAGCTTTCAGTAAATTCCTACAGCCCTCTGCTGGGCCTCATCAGATCTGAAGGTGTGAATAGATAAATGTTTCCATCCAGAGTTTTAAGATGCTGCCTAGTAGAAATGGCATCCCACTTCAGTATTCTTGCCTGGAGAATCCCATGGGTAGAGGAGCCTGGTGGGCTACAGTCCATAGGGTTGCAAAGAGTTGGACACTACTAAAGCAACTTAGCATTCAGCATGGCCCCACTATTCAGCAAGGCATACTGTTATAACTTTTAGCTGTGTCCCGCAGTAGTGCTGAGACAAATGAATTAGTTTTGCTTGTTTTGTTTTTTCCTCTTTCCTGAGAGAAGAGAGGACTGGTAAATTTTTTAAGATACTTGTAGCATGTTTTACTTAACTGATTAGTGGAGGAACTGATTGGGAAGACAAAGAGTTTCCCCAAGTTCTTTCAGGATAAATTGTGTGTGTGTGTGTGTGTGTGTGTGTGTGTGTGTGTTTAGCAAAAGAAAAAAAATGCTAGATTAGATACAAACCTGATTAACATTCTACAAGGTAATATAACTGTAGCTCCTCTATAATAGTCCTACCAGGTTATGAAAATATGGTTACAAACCTTATTAATGTCTGCAAATTATCCTTAGTTTTACAGGATTGTACATCATTGCGCTTTATCAGTTGTGGCTTGTTGGTCAAATATCAGATGAGGGTGGTTCAGGTTGCTTAGAAATTGCTCTATCCCCTGAGTGCTCAAAAAGTGATATTTGGACTAACAGGGGTGGATTGGCACTGGGGAGCTTGAAAGGAATGCAGAGCCTTGGGTTCTACTGCCATCTTTAAAATCAGAACTTATGCTATAGACTTCCCTGGTGGCTCAGACAGTAAAGTGTCTGCCTATAATTTGGGAGACCTGGGTTCAATCCCTGTGTCAGGAAGATCTCCTGGAGAAGGAATGGCAACCCACTTCTGTCTTCT